>NC_086386.1:30929882-35952382 GCF_036588685.1 Mytilus trossulus | reverse complement strand
TTGGATTTGGTACTTTCTTGTAATCAAATTGTCCCATAGTTATTTGACACACACAACGAGATACCTACAGCATTCATCAAATAATGACAAAAGAATTTACACTGAACATCCTAAGCAGTACTTTAGCACAGCATTTACATTTTAAGCCTGCAAAATTACCAATTGAAATGTAAGCACTATCTTTAAAAGTTGTAAAACATTTGTGCCAAGTTACTATTGTCCAACCTCACTCACTAGTGTATGAAGCAGAACACAGATCACGCATTGGTATATATATCTTAGAATATCTTGAGGAATGTCAAATCCTTCAAATTCTCAACATGTATTCAGAGGTGGACAGTTATATGCGACAAGCAATCATCATGAAGAATAAAATGAACACAGTTTAAGTAGGACATTTGACAAAGTGCATCGTATAAATGTGTTGTGCAAATACTAGCATAAATATATAAGGATCAACCGTTTCAATTTCAAAGCTTCAGACATTAGTGGCGGATCCAGCCATTTTAAAAAGGGGGATACTAACCAAGGACAAAGGGGGGTTCTACCTACAGGTCCCCATTCAAATGCATTGATCGTCCAAAAAAGAGGGTTCCAACCCCTGGAACTCTCCAGGATTCGACACTGAGTATTTACCACCCTGCATTGTTGACTAAGAGTCACCCACAACACCGTGTAAACATCACTTTTATTGTTACGCTCTATAAATAATTGACCGATTATTTGAATACACATATTATAACTCTCAGTATATTTTTATTTTCTGAATAGACCTGTGGATACATTGCAAAACCAAATGAACTCTATTAAAGCATAGCGTCAGTTGGGAGATCGTTATACTAATGAATATTTGCTAGTCCTATGCTGCCAAATGCCTCTTTGCTCATTTAATCATTAGTCATGATTCAATTATTTCGATGCTAATGGGAACATCTATAATATTTGTATCTCGAAGCGGTCTTATAAAACGCGTTCGAAAAGTGTCCATTTTGATTTGATGAAACCAAAACGATAAAAAAAAAACTGGACCGTTTCATGAGTAAAGATTCTGTTATGAAGAAGATATTATACTTTTTTTTCGAATTAATTAAATTTGAGCGCAGAAAAAAAATTCTGATTTTACTATTGCGTGCTAAATAACACAAAAAGTTGTTGGTGGAGTTTTAATTCCCCGAGGGTATCACCAGCATTTCTGTGCTGACATGAATTATTATTGATATGGTCATATTTATAGAAACAACTTTTTACAAATCTTTTGAAATTTTGAAATACTAACTTAAAGGCTTTTCTACCTTAGGAATAGGTTACTTTAGCTGTATTTGGCAAAACTTTTAGGAATTTTGGTCCTCAATGCTCTTCAACTTCGAACTTCATTTGATCTTTTTAACTTTTTTGGGATTTGAGCGTCACTGATGAGTCTTTTGTAGGCGAAACATGCGTCTGGTGTAAATATAAAATCTAATTCTGGTATACATATGATGAGTTTAGTTGCGCGTATTTGTTTAACAGGTAAGTCAGTTAAAAAATCAAATATGTTGATTTACTTTTTTCGTGTTGTAATCCACTTCAAATCCTGATCTAACAGTAGTATGATTAAACTTTTATTCTGTGTCCCAATCTTTTGTTGAATGGTTCACTTTGAGTCTTTCTTTTTTATATTACAAATATACTACTAAGAAGGAATGTTCTACTGTTCTACGACAGAACGATTCTCTCTGTTACATGTTCTATCTGTTCACATACTATTCGTTCTATGACTGACAAAAACAGTATTAAAAGAAATACGATCGATCAAAGATCGCAGGTTTACAACTAGACTGGTTACCGTTATCTTTAAGTCTATCTATTGCATTTTAGCCATTTAACAGAAACCTGTTCTCAAAGTCTTTAAATACAATAGCTTGAAATAAGTCATTTCCTGGATAGGTGAAGAAATGTAAAATGTATATATATTCATACCTGAAATTACGTAACGAAAAAGTGTTTTGGACCCTTGCTGACTTAACAGACATTAATTTCAAAGCTACACATGAATCATGGTAATATTTGAATGACAAATGTATATCATTTATGACATATTAAGCTACAAGTTGAACTGTCTCGTCTGCAGGTGATATTAGCTGAATAGCATAGCATGGGCAATATATTTCCCCTATTGAAGCCTGATAGCAACTTCTCTGTTTGCTTATTTTACGAGACAGACTTATTCCTCTTGAATTAATTGGATTGTTTTCTTTTTCTCGATTTTCTAAATTGCTAAAGATAATATCCCTTAAAGTTTCTTGCAAGTCAAATGGAGTTGTCAATCGGTTTTTGTTTTTTTTTTTATTTTTTGAAATTGTAGGAAATGTTTTTTTGACATTATGCTGGTATTTCTTCCAAAGTCTGTCTCAGCAAATTTACCGTAAAGAGGGCCTTGATCACTCATAATTACCAACACAGTGTTTTTTAAATTCCCAGTGGAATTCATCCACTCTATAAACTGTTTTGTGTCTTCGTCCGCAAAAGATACATTCTGTGGATTGTGATGAGATACCTGATTATTCCACATAAATACGTACTTTCTTTTCTTTTTATATTTTTCAAAACATTGTTTGCTATACTCGAATATTATCTTGTGTTTAAATTCATTACCAAAGCATATAGAATTAGTACTCATTTTAATATGCTTCATTGTCTCGGAACTCAGTTGTGAAATAGGTAGGTCTGTGGTTTTATTTGCAAGAATAACACTACGGAAATAATGAGTGAAGTTTAGATACTTATCAATAACAGGTTCTACGTATGGAGCCCAGTCCTCTGCATAACAGTCTATATAGCCCCTATTTAATACTTCTTTGTATAACACAGGTATTGTTCGTGTGGATAAAATTGATTCTAGTATTGTTTTCCCCGTATGAACAGCTAGCAAATTTGGTAATGTGTTAACCCCAATTCGGTTATATCCCTTTATAGGGTAGGCTCCTAAATTATTTGCGAAAAAGTCTAAAGTTTTCGACAATTTTTTTTCGGCTACAAATCTTGATACCGAATCAAACCCAATGATCACAACACTCAGTTGATCAGTTTTCTCAATTAATATTTTCCTTTTGTTAACTTTGGGGTTTAAGATGAAATGGAAGTTTGAATAAACTGTGATCTCATCAGATATATTGCAACTAACATAGATGAATGCGGTATACACTTGGACTGGTTCTATAAGAGTTACCCTTGGTGACAATTTTATAGCAGTAAAACCATCCAAAAATATTGATCTATAATCATATCTAAACTCGCTAATGCTAAAATTGGCGTCATTTATTGCAGTGATGTTTAAATGAAGATATCCTGATTGGTTGATATATGTGAATGGCTGCCACATTCGACATGTCACTTGTTGACCCTGGAGTAACTTCAAAACCCTCGTGTCTCGATGTATAACAGTTTAGAACTCGCATGGCATTAAAACTTTTCCTGGCACCCTTTTCATTAGAAGGTATATACAAACTCCAAATAAAAGAATGAAATATGTATAAATAAGTTTAAAGCGCTGTCTATAGTAACAGTTTTTGGTAACAAGGCGGCGAATTTTTTTCCTGTTCATGGTGAATACTGTTGTAAACCATGTGTTGTGTATGGTTTTCCTGAAAAAAATATATGCACTTCAATAAAACATGGTTGATTAAAATGTAAACGTACATAGTAATGTTTAATAAACGTTTAAATAAGTTTGGCTTAAAACAAACACAAATTTTCGTATCTAGGTAAGCAAAGTTCCCAGATGATACCATTTAACAAAAACTGTTGTAAATTAAAACGCTTTGTATTATTCAACAAGGATATACAGTAAAGTCTATGATATAATATTTGTTTCTATTGCTTTCTTTCTAATTTTTCATGATCAAACATGGGAAATTACATACTGCAATATAAGACCCAGTAAACTTAATTTGCGACCATCAAATCCCCAATTGATGCCGTCGGAGCTTAAAATACAATATTGTTATCTCCATTCTAATGAAACTGACAGAAAACAACGTTAAAACATGTATTTAAAATCTGTCATATGACGTCTGCGCTTACGCGTTCGTCCCATAGCATCAATTGTCAATTGATGCCATGAAAAAAAAGTGACGTTATCCAATCAAAATGAACGTTACAAACGTTGTCGCATTAGAATTAACTTTATACACGAGTATATAGAATTTGAAAAGCAGCAAAATTTTATTTACTTTTCACCAAATCATCCAGTTTTTCATGGGGAAAAATAATCGAGCAACATTATGTTCCCCGAAAAATGTGAAAAATATGTTTCTCTGATTTCTTAACAAAAAGTATATATTTATATAGTTTCGTTGATTAATGTTGTCGATCTAATAATTGTTTATAGTTAAGACACACTTACACTTTCTCAAAAGTAGAAAATATTGGGCATCTTCAGACCTTAATTATAGTGGTTAAACATTACTACTGATCTCATTTGTTTATTTGGTTATCCAGAAGAAAACAAAATAATGAGTCCGGTTTTATCCATTTAAATGCCTTAACAAAATGCCCATTTACCCCACTTTTTTCTTTTTATAAATCTTTTACATGAATAATGATAAGCCATCTGTAAAGTCTTATAATTTTTTTTTTTTAGCAGGTTGTGAGACAGTTTTGAACAGTCTTGAGGGAATATTTTCCCGCCAAAATTTCAATGGATACTATCTCAAAAACAAGCACATTGACCAATATTTTTGTTTGCTCTTTTAATACCGCTATTACATCCCTATCAATATTAAACTAATGTTTTGAAAAAGTTTATTATTCTGAAACTGAGAGGCGAATTCCCCTAGGCTTTTAAGATTATATGACTTTAAAGGGAGTTCCTTTCTCTTGCTTTTGACTTTTTGCAGTAATTTCCAATTAGAGATAAGTATTTGTTTGATCAACTTTTCATTGTTCTAACTATCTCCTTCCGTTAAGGTCTATTAAATTAGTGTTCCCGCTTTAATCCACCGACTATTTGATACCAAGGAGCGTAAATCTGTTTGGTTTGAACACCACTTTAATCCCCACTGCAAACACATTGCATCTCGGCTATATTTATTTTTTCCAATCCTTACTACCTTTGTTTTTTTCTTAATTTATTTTGAGACTGAACCATTCAACATATAGTTCTAAAACACAAAAGTATGCATAAAAGGATTCTGGTGAACCATCTTAAATATGTGTGATGTCCTCATGCTGGTATTACCTTCAATATTTTCGTTGTTTCTAAGTAGTATCCCTAAATTATCAGCACACAAATTATTGTGTGTAACTGCTTATTTGTTATTTGTAAATAAAGTGCTACTGTCTATTAATTCCTAACATATTTTGATTTGTTAACACCCAGTATTGTATGGAACTTCCTTAATAGAAAAAAATCAAGAATCTGTTCTATAATAATCCAGGAGATTGATTCGAAAGCTTTTTCTAAATCAATGAGAAGAAGAATGCATTGGATATCATTTTCCTCAGTGTAGAGCAGTTTTACTAACCCAGTAGTCAGCACTTCGATGTTGACATGAATATAAATTTATGGTCTTTTATTTATAAATTTACTGTTTTATGATTTTCTTATCTGGCATAGATTACCTGAGTCGTGTTTGGCACAATTTTCTTGAAATTATGGGTCCTCAATGCTCTTCAACTTTATACTTGTTTGGCTTTCATCAATTAGGAGATAACTGTATTGTATTTTAAGCTCCGACGGCATCAATTGGGGATTTGATGGTCGCAAATTAAGTTTACTGACGACGCGTTAGCGGAGACAGTAAACGGGTATTTGCGACCATCAAATCCTAAATTGATGCCGTCGGAGCTTAAAATACAATATTGTTATCTCCATTCTAATGAAACTGGCAGAAAACAACGTTAAAACATGTATTTAAAATCTGGCATATGCCGTCTGCGCTTGCGCGTACGTCCCATAGCATCAATTGTCAATTGATGCCATGTAAGAAAGTGACGTTATCCAATCAAAATGTACGTTACAAACGGTGTTGCATTAGAATTTTGATTTGATGTAGGCGAAATGCGCTTCTGGCTTATTAAGTTATAGGCCTGGTAGCTTTGATAACTTTCAAGCTAATCTTTTGGAAATACAAGAACTTTTCTTAGTTATAATCACTGTGTAGTATCACCACCGGATAAAGATACAATCAAGACATGGAAACAATGACAGTAGAAAAATATTTGCTTTAAAATCAATCCGCGTTATTCATATGAATTTCTCTGTATAAATAATAAGGTATGTCGAAATATTCATACAGTGTTGTTAAGCTTAAATATGATAAAACTTTGTTCTACGAAAACAAATGAATAGTTAAAGGATACATGTATTTTAGTAACAAGTTTGAAATCGTCAAATGCTTCGTTGAACAGGTAGCACCCTATCCAAGTGTGGTGATTAGACGAGAGAGAACCCCAATTAAAGAGCATTATCAACCCTCAATATCAGCTTCCCCATTAAAATCACTATCACATTATTTTACTTGTCACAAAAACGTTAAATATAATGAAAATTAAAATAATTGTACCTGACCTGACTTTCACATTTGTTTTTCTACAACTTAGGGAGTTCCTTTATCCGGTTTTGATGCTAGACAGTGATACTTTTATAATTTTACTATAAATACACTTGTCATTTAAGTAAATGAAATGTGTCTACCTGTATTATATATGTGCTTTTGTATACAGTGTATTAGTTCTTTTTGTTTATCTATCATCGAGGCTTTACTTTTGCGCCAAATTGCAACTAATTTGATGGGAATGACGACGTTAAATCAGGTGTATCATGTAGGGGAAGAGGTAAATTATCATCGCCATTTTAATAACGATGTGAGTGTGGCCTGTTGCATGGGACAATTGTCCATATTCAACTTGGTTGTCCTTCATCATTCCCTCAAGTCGACTCACTTTGAGGAATATCAAATTTGTAGTTCAAGCAGTCAAAACATATCTAAGGTATCACTAAATTTATTTACATGTATCATAAATATGCTAATAATCAATTAATTATATTACTTTTAGATATACATTAGAAAACCACGTGCATCTTTTTACGTTATCATTATCATAGTACATTTGTGCACAGTAGAGGATTTTTGTTTTTACGAATGCGCTGAAGATTATATGACAATTATCTGTATTTGTTATACATGGTACACGGGTATAGATTGTTCATGATTAATATAAAAATCACCTGTGGTTGTAATCCACTTAATTCAAGTCTCATCTAATGAAAATATGTTTATACTTTTGTTCTGTGTGCCATTAGTACGACCTTTTCTCTGATATTTCATTTTCGTACAAATATAATTCGTTTTATGATTGACAATAGCAGTATTTACGGAGGCCTGTATGTACTAACTTCTCTGGGATACAACTAGACTGATTACCGTATTCGTTCAGTCTATCTACATTTCCAAATAGGCTAATTTTCTCAATATCTTTTAATATAATAGCTTGAAATAAGCCATTGCCTGGAAAAGTATAGAAATTTATAATGTAACGATGCTTATTCCTGTCATAATTTAAAGATGGGGTGAATTGAATCCTTGATGACTTGACGGACTTCAATTTCAAATGACTACATGATACATTATGATCTGTAATTATCTGATTCAACCAATTCACTGCAAAAGCAGTTACTAATTCAACTGTATTGTCTGCAAGTGATATTGGCTGACTAGCATAGCATGGGCAATAGTCTTCCCCTATTGAGGCCTCATAGCAACTTCTTTGTTTATGAACTTCAGAAAATAGACTGGTTCCTCTTGAGTTAAACAGATTGCTTTCCTTTTCTCGTTTTTCTAAATTGCTGAAGATGATATCCTTTAACGTTTCGTACAAGTCGAAAGGCGTGGTCAATCGGTTTTCGTTGACTTTTAAATTTTTAGCAATAGTAGGAAATGTTTCTCTGACATGATGCGGTATGTAAATTGACAATAACGGATTATTTCTGGTTATTCTTCCATATTCTGTCTGAGCAAATTTTCCATAGCGAGGTCCATGATCGCTCATAATTATTAACACGGTATTTTTCAGATTCCCAGTTGAATTCATCCACTGTATATATTGTGTTGTGTCTTTGTCCGCTAAAAATAAGCTCTGTGGATTGTGATGAGAAACCTGATTATTCCACATAAATACGTACTTTCTTTTCTTTTCATACTTTTCAATACATTGTTTGGTATACTCGAAAATTATCTTGTGTTTAAATTCATTCCCAATGCATATTGGATCAGTACTCAATTCTATATCTTTCAGTGTCATGGAACTAAGTTGTGAAACATGTAAGTCTTTGTTTTCAATCGCTAGAATAATACTACGGAAAAAGTGAGTGTAGTTTGGATACTGAGCAACAAAAGGCACTAAGTAGGGAGCCCAGTCCTCTGCAAAACAGTCTATATAACCCCTACTTAATATTTCTTGGAATAAAACGGGTATTGTTTTTGCAGTTAGAATAGATTCTAGAATGGTTTTCCCTGTAAGAACAGCCAGCAAATTTGGTAATGTGTTATCCCCAATGCGGGTAAACCCCTTTAAAGGGTAGGCCCCTAAACTGTTTTCGAAAAAGTCTAAAGTCTTTGGCAGTTTTTGTTCTGCTACAAATCTTGATACCGAATCAAACCCAATAACGACAACACTCAGTTGATCAGTTGTCTCGTTTAATATTTTTCTTTTGTTAACTTTTGGATTTAAATTGAAATGGAAGTTTGAATACACTGTTGTCTCGTTAGTAATGTTACAAATGATATATATAAATTCGTTATACACAACAACTGGTTCTATAAATTTTACTCTTGGTGACAATTTTACTGCATTTAAACCATCCATTAAAATTGATCTATAATCACATTTAAACTCGCTTATGCTAAAATTTGCGTCATTTATTGCAGTGGTGTTTAAATGAAGATATCCTGATTGGTTGATATATGAGAATTGCTCCCACATTCGACAATTCACTTGTTGACCCTGAAGTAATTTCAAAACTGGTTTGTCCGGGGCAACAGTTTCGAACTCGCATGGCATTAAAACATTTGATGGCAAACTTTTCTTTAAAAGGCATACACAGCATCCAACTATGAAAATCAAAGCTGTGAAAATACGTTTAAAGCGCCGTCTTACGTAGCAGTTTTGGGTAGCAAGCCGACGAAATCTTTTCCTGTTCATTATGAATTTTGATGTCAAGCATTTGGTGTGTATAGTATTTTCTGAAAGGTATAAAAATTTCAATAAATCATTGGCAATAAAGATATAAAATAAACAAGTTGTGTGTAATAAAATTAAGAATCGAAATAGGGAATGTTTATAAAATTTACAATCAATATCAAAACAATCTAGAGAAACTGGGATAGCAAAGCTCTCAGATGATACCATATGACATAGAACAGTTGCTAAAACCCTGCATTGATCTTCTGAAAAAAAATATAAAAAAAAGGATATGCAATAGTATCATATAGTTAATGTATATTTAGGAAGATTTAAACCAGTTATCTATGCATTGATCTAAAACGGAAAATATATTACATTTTTTACTTTTAGTTTACTCCGTATACTGTGTGAACATTCGAGTGCCAAAGATGAAATGTTTGATTTTCGTGCACGAGACCTTTAACCACCAATGGCATGGCAGTTATCATGGTTATATTTTGTATCACAGTCAGTGTCAGCTGTTTAACTTATGTCATTTGATGTTGTATAATAATAAATTATAGAAACTGATCTTATGATGATCTTATAACTTAAACCTCGACCTGAAATAGAAATGCCATCAAATACTCATATAATATTCGACGAGGTCACTACGTTGTTATATAATCATGTTAAGTTCATGGTTGATATATAATGTCATTAGGTCTATATAACAATATTTTGGTCGAGATATAAGTCCTTAATTGCATTTCTGTAAATATAGACAATGAAATTTCCCATATGATTTTCTTTTGCGGCTACACTGTGCCACTTTTACATGAAGTTTGGAAAGCTATAAGTATGCCACTTTATGTCTATAGTTAAATTGTGTTGTATAGATGTTTAATTAAGAAATGTCTTGTGTTGGACGTTGTATTCCGTGTTTAAAAAACCATCCCCAATATTAAAAAAAAAAAACAAAAAAAACATAAAAATAACAAATAGACTATAATAACGTTAAAAAATTGTAGCCGATAGCCCAGCAATACTGGTGGACCCCATATTTCATTAATATACATATATTTGATACACACAATATACATAAAACATGAGTTTAAATCCACAATAAATTAACTTTCATTAAAGAATGCAATAGAATAACTAGTAAAAAATGTTTTGCTCGGTCATCAACAATCCAACTGGCCAGGAAAAATCAACAAAAACTAGTAACCTCGGTCAAACTCCATTTAAACTGCAGTCAAAAGACTACATTTCAAATAAAGTGGGAAAAAACGGAAACCTGTGTCCAAGCCCAAATGCTCGGAAGACCATCTAGAGAGTTACGCTTGGACTGTATATAACTGAAGTGAATACACTATATGTAATAAGTAGTAACTCAAGTTACTCTTGAGTAAACTATCTAGTTCCTACTAAATACAAATTAGGATAATAATTCAATTGAACATTAAATTTATTTCACTGTTGTCCAGTCCGATACATACGAAGAATCCGTATCAATAGTGTTGCCTAGTACCGTTTTTTGCAGTAAATTCCTACTATACCATCGAACCGTTGGAAATTATGAATTTTCGTCTGAACCAACAATGGATGTATAATGCATCATCTAGATATTTAATTATCTTTTTGAAGAAAAGATCTGTACGATACGAAAGCCGAGAAGGATCATTCAAAATTCAAAATTCAAAACTCAAAATTCAAAATTCATAATTCATAATTCAAAACTCAAAATTCTCACATGATGAATTCCGATTCCGATTCCCACCGTGTCTTTGTCACGTGGTCTCTGCGTCTCAACTTACCTCGGTTAAGGACGGCTGCTGGTTAAGATGTTGTAGTGTTTATTATAATGATATGAAATGTATACTTATTTATTAATTGAAGTAATGAATAATAATTAGAAAAAGGCTAAAGAAAATTAGCTAAAATGATAGGATGAATAGGACTCTTTGAAAAACGGTTCGCACTCAACAACTACTTTGATAAGTTTAAATAAAAGAAACAGGAGCAATTTTGACAAAATATATATAACCAATACTTTTTTGATATTGAAATATTTTCATTTTTTGTAAATATTTACCTCTTACTCATAATTTGCTAATTATAACTGTTTATTTGTGTAGTACTACATAGAAAATTAATGACGCAAGGCTTATTTGAAAAATGGCTAATTTTATTATCTGCAGTTTAAGTTGAATTGTCAGATTGATTAAGACAAGTAACGATGTCTTGGGTGTAGGGTAATATCTAAAGAGAAAGTAATTAAACTCTATGATAAAGGTCAGTTTGTCAAGATACTACAAGCAGTCTGTAAGGTTTTTCCTTGATTGTTTTAATCAGTATAGATACTGAAGTACTTGTTTTTTATGCTTATATGTCAATGCATCTGAAGTAATGTAAATTTGTGAATAAAATTGTAAATATATATCGTATTATATAGTTCATGGAAATGACCATAGGATACATTGTCGTATTTCTGTGCCATAGTATGGTTATGTCCGTCCGTCTGTGTCGGTGTCGTTCCTCCCCTCGGTTACGTTACAATATGTAATGTATTTCTTCTATGTAATTATCTCGGTTTCAATAAGTTATTGCAAGGTCATTTTTCATGGCATCTCTTTTCTGTTACAGCATTTCTTTCCTATAAACTTGTGCTTGCAGTGGCGGATACTGCGGGGGCGCAGAGGGCGTGCGCCCCCTTTTTGCTTGAACTTTTTTTGTTTGTGTACAATGATTAATCAGACTAGACTTCGTGAACTTTGCTATATTGCGTGTATTAAATTTTTATGCGACATTCTTTACTTATAAAGATATGTTTCGCTCGTATTTACTGTAATATATTATTGATTATGTCAAAGTCATGTGATTCGCTCCGGTGGAGTTGACCCGTGCGTCGAAAAAGCGTTACTCAAGTCATTTTGAAATTCAAATAATGGTAACACATTGATTAGACTGAGGATGAACAGCATGAAACCTTCAAAGGGACAAAGGATTTAGCAAGAACTTATAGACTTCTATTTCACGATTTCACTAAACAGAAAGAAATACTCTATTACACTCTCGTGAAAAAAAAGTTCTACATCAATATAATTTACCTACAAAAGCAATCTTTAACCCCACACGCCCCAGTCTATTAATAACACAGCTAAATAATGATCCCAAGTCAGTAAGCTCCAGATAGGTTTTGATTCTAAGGTAAGAACCATTTGATTTAAAGAGGCACTCCGAGTTTTGCTTAAACAAAGATTCTGGCTGTATATATATGCATTGAAAAAAAATAATCTTGGGCCACACCAATTTGATTCCCTGGACCCGCCCGCACCTATTTTTTTCAAAACAGATTTTTTTAATTTTTATTATATTCCCGCTTCCCGCATCCGGAAATGAAATCATGTCCATCTCCCGCACCGTTTTTTTTGTAAAAATCATATAACGTAGTATAATCGTTGTATAGTCGTAGTAGAAGTGTTGTTGGGTCGCAGAGAGAACGTTATGGTCGTTGTGAGGTCGTAGTAACGTCGTTTTGAGATCGTAGCGCAATCTCTCCGACTAGAATCGCGCATTACGCTTCTACTACGATTTGATTTCGTCACGACCGCAGCACGATTATTTTAAACATGTTCAAAGTTGGCCATGACCATCACGATCATGAAGACTGCACGACTTCCGTACCACGACCTTACTACATTCGCATTATAATCGTCAAAATTTGCATTTTTTTTCAGAGATCGTAGTGCAATAGTGGCTAAGTGTGACTTTACTGTATCAAGCAGTCAAGTTTTAACAATTTTTAGTAAATTTTTGTATTCTTTTACAAAACATTCTTCTGTGAAACGACTGAGACAAATTAAAACAATACTAATCACAATCATCATAAAGGTATCTAGTTTTAAAAATGTATCTGATCACCCCACCTACCAACCAACACGGTTGACATGGCTAAAATATATTATAAGGGGTAAAATGCAGCTTATATCTGTAAAACTGAACTGCATTTAGAGCAAATCTGAAATGCGGTAAAAGATTTCATGTGATTATGATATATCTGCCCTGAAATTTCCAGACAAATCAGACAACCCATAGTTGAATTGGTAATTGTAAGGACAATTTGCAGTCATTAGTTTATCTTGAATAGTATCATAGATAGAGATATACTGTAAACAACTTTAATATTCAGCAAAGCAAGATCAAAAAATATGCAAACATAGCCAAAATGGTCAATAGACCCCTAAGGAGTTATTGCCCTTTATACTTAATTGTTAACAATTTTTTTGAAATTTTGAAAACTTTTACAAAAATCTTCTTCACTCAAAAAAGAAGTCAACTTGGCCACAATTTTTAGTAGGGTATCTTGATTAAAAATGTATCCTATGATCCTGCCATTCAACCAACATTGCCGCCATGGCTAAAAATCGATTGATTATTTGATTAACGTCCAGTGGCAAATATTTCATGCATGTTCACGACAAAAATAAAACATAGGGGTTTTCTGTATACAAGTCCTTGGGAAAATGATAAATAATGATAAGTGGTCTGCAGTAACTAATGTAAGACTACACTGCAGGAATGACCTGCTATTAATCTAACTATTAGGCCAAATTAAACCAAACTTGGTCTTAATCGTTATATGGGTAACTTGTACTATTTGGTATGATTTTCACCTCATTTTACATGAATGTATAGAATTGATCTGATCGTCAGTGTAAATCTAGCTTTAATCTAAATTATCTTGCGATCGTGTCAGTCTATTTTGTGTAAAAGGTTTGGTCATCAGCTTTTGCCCTAAAGCTTTCAAGATATTAATAAAAAGTTGTAAAGAAAAAATTAAAAGTGTTTTTGATTATTGAAGTTATTGCCCTTGTACAATGGAGATTACTTCTAACCGCTCAGTAGAACTCTCAGAATAATGTCATAGAACTGTTCTAGACTTTCCTAGAACATATCGACCTAGAACAGTTATATCCTAATACAGTTTTACCCTTAGAACAGTTCTACCCTAGAACAGTTCTACCCTGGAACTGTTCTAAGTCGGGTTCAGTTCTAAGGTAGAATTAACTGTCCAAATCAGTTCTAGTCGGAGAACTTTCCAAATCAGTTCTAGTCGTAGAACTGTCAGCAGAAATTACCAAAATCAGTTCTAACCGTAGAACTGTCAGCAGAACTGACTTAATCAGTTAAAACCGTAGAACTTTCAGCAGAACTGTCAAAAACTGTTCTAGCCGTAGAACTGACCAAACCTGTCAGGATTGCAGAACAATTCTAAATGACGTCACTGCTGTTAGGGCATCTCACTGGTCACCACTCAGTGTTATTACTATCGTTGCTAAAGCCACACACAAAATATGTATTATATTCTTTTGATTTATCTACATTTGAGACAAAGAGTTCTTAAAACTTTTCTATGAATAGAACTGACTAAATCAATTCTAGCCGTAGATCAGACCAAATCAGTTCTAATCGTAAAACTGTTATAGTCGTAGAACTGTCTAAAACTGTTCTAAAGTAGAACTGTAAGGAACAGTTCTAGGTTGAACTGTCTTAAAGGTGTCAGGATGACAGTTCTTCATACCGGAAACACATGTTATGTTTTCGCAATATTTATTTTTGTGTTTTGAATTTTGAATTTTGAATTTTGAATTTTGAATTCTGAATTTTGAATTTTGAATGATCCATCTCGGCTTTCGTAGTACGAAGATAAACTTCTTTTCAATATTATCATTAACAAAATTAGTCTGTGCTTTAATGCTAGATATTGCTGTATAGCCTTATAGTCTATACCCAATATGACATATGCGTGAATATCATCCATGTTTGATAATAAAACAAATACAAACAAGCTGATAGACATATATGACTGTTACTTCTATCGACATTTTAAAAAGTCTTACACTCAATATAAATCAGTTCATGAAAAACAACACTCCGTTAATAAAAAAAAATATATATATTATTTTGATAGCAGATTACCCTTATTAAACCTCAAAATGTAGTCCCTTTAAAATTATTTATTTTGCGTATAGTTCAGATTAGGATCTATCACATCCGTGTACTTTAAACTCTTTACAATATTTGTCAATACATGTAGTAAAATTTAATATGAAAACATTAAATGACTTTAAATCCTTCAAAATAACAGTTGCATTTACATTCGTGTTTTCATTTACAACTAAATTTTGTTTGGTAGAGAGAGAGAGATAGAAAGAAAAAAAGAAAGAAAGAATGAAAGAAAGAAAGAAAGAAAGAAAGAAAGAAAGAAAAGTAGAAAGAAAGATAAAAAGAAAGAAAAAAAAGAAAAAAAAGAAAAAAAAGAAAAAAAGACATAAAGAACACGATAAAAAACAATGAAACGAGTATAAGGGAGTACATTTGGACTGAATAAATGTATCTACTTCAGATCGGTTTATCTAATATTTTGATATATTTATTTTGTTATAGATATTGCATCATTTGACTTTTTTCTAAAGTTATGTTTGTTATTCATTTCGGATTTACCAGTTACACATGAAACATGTATACCTAGAACAAGGAGTAAATTATCCAGTATCACGCAAGTTATAGCCTATTTTGATTGAAAACGTTGCTGGATTTTATATCGCAATAAATGTATCCATAAAAAGGAAAAATTGAATTGTTTGCGGTTTGCACATTACGTCGACTTTTATAATGCTAGTATGTGTTTGTACGTTTCTTTGCTATGAGTGTTCTTTCGTGACACTGTTTGTTTTGTATTTCTGTCATGTCGTGTCGTCATTTTATTAGTTTTTAACATTGTCATATAAGCAAGAGGTTTAGATAGCCAAAATATCAGGTTCAACCCCCATATTTTCTTAAAATGTCCTGTAACAAGACAGGGATATGAAAGTTGATATTAAATTGTTCGTTTCTATGTATGTTGGCGTTTGTTTATGTTGAACTTCACTGTTCCTGTTGTTCTTTCGATTTCCTCTGATTTATGACTTTTGAATAACAGTATTCTACTGTTTCCCCTATGTCGCTGTTCGTTTTTGGCTTGCATTTATCACACACGGAGAACACTGTGAACATTATTTTGAATATAAAAAAAAGATATGAAACTTTTCTTAAATGCCATAGTAATATACTTACTTACATTTTGTTGTACTCAACGATTGAAGTAATTGCAGTTTCATACTACATATAACATAATTGAAAAAATTACAACAGAAATTTATAAAATCTATAGAATTATTGATACATAAATAGACCCTATTTGGAGCACAAAACAATACTGATATATGATGATACGATCTTCATTTAAAACAATTGCATGCATCATAAATTACAACTACAATATGTTTAAGTATTTTATCTGACCCACTGATTTTAAGTTTGCATAAACTTAAATCGTTTAACGCACAAACTTTAGTAAATAGTAAATAAAATCAGGTCATTGAAATATGAAATGATACATTTTATACAAAGATATCACCACGGTCATTTTAAAATATACGAACGAGTGTCTTATAATTATGATTAAGGAAATTTAAACAAGTTTACACATATAAACTAACTATATAGCTCTTAATTTTTATATACGATTTGGATTTCAAATATTTTGGCCACGAGCATCACTGAAGAGACATGTATTGTCGAAATGCGCATCTGATGCAAGAAAATTGGTACCGTTAATTTTATAACTAAGTCATCCATTAACATTTTATAACATTTATAACGAATCCATAACGTAAAATTGATAAACTTTCTAATTCAATTACACGGGTTATTGCCATTTAGCAATTGAGTACATTCGTAAACAATCAACAAAGAATCATTAAACTCCAGGTAAATAAGTGAGTTGTACCAGGATCGATGAAACTTCCTTTTTTTATAAATATCTCCATGCGTTTCTATTTCTTGAATAAAATCATAACGAATATTTAATGATTTAATCCATACCTTTTTTTTAGAATCAATGGCAATGCCATACCATCAATGCACGTTTTTTTCCCTCATACATGCGCTGTGTGGATGTCGTAGTTTTAAAATCACTGCATATGAAAAAGCTTAAAGTATTGTTATAATGGTCCCAAAAGACATATCCATATATATATATTTCAATATATTGATAAGATGCTGGATTTTGATTTACAAGAAAGTCCATGCACATGTGTTTTATAGTAAATCCTAGCTTTAGTTTTAAATTATTTTTGTTTAATTTGAAGCAGCAAATGTCTTTCAACATAGACAAATATATCATGTAGAAGTAAGAGTAAAATATGATATTGGTTGTCCATTCGTTTGATGTGTTTGAAGTTTTATTTTGCCATTTGATATTGGACTTTCCGTTTTACATTACAGTATTTTTGTTATTTTACTTTTCACCAATGTACAAATAACACACATAGATTAAGAAGACAAATCAGGGTAGAAAGCAAAAGTTGAAGGAATCGCATATGGACTTGGGCGATACCAAATGTGTCGATAGGATAAGTGTCGTCTGCTATGCATATTTACATCTCCCGCCATGTGACTCCACACTCAGTAAAAATGTTATAGTCCGAAATAGGACACAATCGGTAGAATTATTGATTAAACGGCTATTCTTGAACCCACAAATCGAGAACTACCTGCATCATAGATACCAGCTAGGATTGAAATTTTGTATTTTCGCGTTTCATTTTAAAAAAGACTCATCAGTGACACTCAAATCGAACAAAGTTAAAAATGCCAAATAAAGTACGAAGTTGAAGAGCATCGAGGACCAAACATTCCTTAAAGTTTTGCCAAAAACATCTAAGATAATCTATACCTGAGGGAAAGCCTTAGTATTTCAAACATTTAAAGTTGAGTTGAGACATATCTTATCAGTCAACGAAAATTTGATTTCACTTGGTCTTCGTCATTACACATTTTACAGTGCTAGAGTGTTTTTTGGAACATATAACAGTTGCAAAATAAATTAAAAAAACTTGCATTATTCTTATATCAAGGAAGAACACTAAAGTATTATATGTTAAATGCTTTTAGCAGATGTTTAATCTTATTGATAAGGCGTTAAAGAGGAGTTACTGGTTTCTGACTTACTGATAAGGCGTTAAAGAGGAGTTGCAAGTTTCTGAGTTAGGACACTGAAATAATATGACGGGGTTAAACATGTCTGTGAGCAAACAACACTATCCAAATAAGGGACTGTAATTTACCATCATAACATTAGACATTTTTAAAGTAACGTCCAGCAGATTAGAACAAACCCCATCAGTTCGTTGAAAATGACTAAACTTGATAAATTGGTACGGTATCCCTATTGCTAATTAAATACTCAATATGAAATGCGTGAATATCATCCATCTCTGATAATACAACAAATGCAAACAAGCTGATAGACATATATGACTGTTACTTCTATCGACATTTTAAAAAGTCTTACACTCAATATAAATCAGTTCATGAAAAACAACACTCCGTTAATCAACAGAAAATATATTATTTTGATAACAGAATACCCTTATTAAACCTCAAAATGTAGCCCCTTTAAAATTATTTATTTTGCGTATAGTTCAGATAAGATCTATCACATCCGTGTACTTTAAACTCTTTACAATATTTGTCAATATATGTAATAAATTTTAATATGAAAACATTAAATGACTTTAAATCCTTCAAAATAACAGTTCACTTACATCTGTGTTTTCATTTACAACTAAATATTGTTTGTTAGAGAGAGAGAGAGAGAGAGAGAGAGAGAGAGAGAGAGAGAGAGAAAAAAAAAGAAAGAAAGAAAGAAAGAAAAAAAGAAAGAAAGAAAAAAAAAAAAGAAAAAAAGAAAGAAAAAAAAAAGAAAAAAAAAGAAAGATAGGTAGAAAGGAAGAAAGACATAAAGACCACGATAAGAAAAACAATGAAACGAGTATAAAGGAATACATTTAAGGAATGAATGTTATAAAGAAATAACATAAAAAATTTGGTGCACACTGAATAACGCGCGTAGCGGGTTATTTAACAGTGTGCACCAATTTTTTTCAGTGACGCTGAAATCGAACAAAGTTTAAAATGCCAAATAAAGTACGAAGTTGGGGGCATTGAGGATCAAACATTCCTTAAAAATTTACCAATTACATCTAAGATAATCTATACCTGAGGGAAAGCCTTAGTATTTCAAACATTTAAAGTTGAGTGATACATATTTTATAAGTCAACGAAAATTGGATTTCAATAGGTCTTCGTCATTACACATGTTACAGTGCTGGAGTGTTTTTGGAACATATAACAGTTGCAAAATAAAAAAAATGCATTATTCTTATATCAAGGAAGAACACTAAAGTATTATATGGTAAATGCTTTTAGCAGATGTTTAATCTTATTGATAAGGCTTTAAAGAGGAGTTACTGGTTTCTGACTTACTAATGAGTCGTTAAAGAGGAGTTGCAAGTTTCTGAGTTAGGACATGCACTGAAATAATATGACGGGGTTAAACATGTTTGTGAGCACACAACTCTATCCAAATAAGGGACTGTAATTTACCATCATAACATTAGACATTTTTAAAGTAACTTCCAGCAGATTAGAACAAACCCCACCAATTCGTTGAAAATGTCTAAACTTGATAAATTGGTACGGTATCCCTATTGCTAATTAAATACAAAATGTGTGCTGTTCTAAATTATTTATCTTGTGTGTTATTCAGATTGTGATCGAAATCCATGAACTTGAAATATCTTTAAAAACATTTCTCCATAAATTATAATACGATTTAATTTAAAGACATTTCAAATTGACTTTTCAATTTTTCGTCAGTTTTAGTTTGTTGTTTAAGGAAATATTTGTCAGGCTGATCATGAATCAGATTAATACTGACAAAAACTGTATAATTTACTACTATAGGTGTTGTTTTCCTTGTAACAATTACCCCAAAACAAATGTTAATGAGACAGAATGATACGTTTAGAATATTTGTTGAGCTTTTTTATTCAGAAGTTATTCAAAGTAATATCACGTGGTATGCTTTCTCAATACTTATAGTATAGCTAATCGCCGAATTTGAATTTGAAAACGGCCATTAGTTATACTTTTTATTACATTGGCTAATGGCTTTTTTCTAATGGAATTAATGTAGAAAATGTAAAGAACTATATGTTTTCCCTACGCATTCACAATTTGTTTTGATTCGACGTTATCTACGTCTTGACAACGTCTATTGTTGTATGACGTCAGAGAGTGAAATAACCACGTTTATTTCATATGTGAAATTATCGGTTTTTATCTAACTGGGAACTCAATGTAATTCATTGCAACCAATGTAATAATACGTGATATTACTTTGTGAAACTTAAAGACATTGATTACAATTCCAACTAAATGAATAGGATCCCAGTTAGGGCAACCAGTCCGATACCCACGAATGTAGTTCTTAAAAAAAATATATAACTTTTGTTATAAATTGTGTAGTGTTATTATTTCACTAGTTCTGTAACTGAATGTAGATTTATTTGAAAGGATAGGCTTTCTAGTTTGAATTTCTGTAAAAGTTTTGATTGATTTAAATGTAATCTGGCGTCAGTACATAGAGTAAATTGCCTAAATTCTAGCCTTTATTCTTTCCCGGAAGTAGACAGACTGACCCTGTTGTCAATAAAAACAAAATTTTGCAACGGAATGCCGGTCATGAGGCACTGAGATTGCACCAAGACACTTCTAAATGAATGCCTAACATGAACCAGAAGTCCCAAGGTGGTTATCAAAATTATTTATTGAACAGGACCCAATGGATTTACAATGATTTTCAATGCGTTCCAATGGGGCAATTAATTGGGTCCCCGTTCCTGTCAGAGAGCATGTTTTGAACATTTCAATCTGCAATTGTAAGCTCATTTTTGAAGTTTCATGGATGAAATTTG
The DNA here is from genome assembly GCF_036588685.1 of Mytilus trossulus. NCBI lineage: Eukaryota > Metazoa > Mollusca > Bivalvia > Mytilida > Mytilidae > Mytilus > Mytilus trossulus. The sequence continues at coordinate 35,931,368 of NC_086386.1, read as the reverse complement.
GCTACAGGCTTCAAAATTCAATACGGAAAATAATGGTGTAATTATTTTTAAAATTTGAATTAAACTTTTTAAATTAAATTGAAATTTAAATTTATGAAATTTAAAAAAGTTTGTTTTTCAATTTAAAGTTTAAAAGGGGGTCACAGAAAGGTCATAGTTGTCTGTAGTATGTATTCCTACACTTGTAAGTTAAAATGGAGGGATTTTTGAAAAATATCAGCAAATAGTATTAGAAAAAGCCACAGGGAAAGAAATAATAAATGTGTTATATGGCATCAGGGGACAGTGCCAGATGGAAAATATGGGCTTATTTCTTTCTAATATCTTAATTCTGGGACCTGGAAACAGAAAAGAATCCCATAGTTTCAGTTTTAGGTTTTTAATAAGTTTTTGATAAATTGTGGCTATTAAATAAATCATTTATGTGCCACGGTTCAGTTATGAAAGTTGTGTGCGAATCCAGTTCACATTTATTTAGAGCCGCATCACACACATAGCCACATATTATTGTGTAAACTCAGAAACACTTGCCAGGGGCTCTCTAATTTTACATTTTATTTGAAAATATTTAAGGGATAGGGCTATAATATAGCTTATAAAAGCAATTCAAACTGAATGTACAACAATTTTAGACTCCCTTTTAAAGATTTTGATGGTCCTTAAAAGGACCGTTTATTTTATCTGTATCTATTTCAGCAGTTGATGAAAGGAGCTATATCTTCCTTGGTTTTGGAACTTTTGGATATCAGCTTCTGGTTAAGGAAACACTAAGTGCTCTTTTAATAGTTTCACTGATTGAATTTCATTTTCATTAATGCTTCTTTCCCAAGTTGCATTTTTAAAAGTTCCTGCATTATTAACTTGTCTTTGTTATCTATATTCAGGTTGGTGAACTTGGACTAAAGTACATGGATCTCAGCCACCAACAGTTTCAATGTCCAAGAAAACACACATATGAACTAGAAGGACATTTAGAGCAGTCAAAAGTACAACAACGCACAGTAGCATTAAGCGGTCAGGAAGATCAAGGATTTCCCTCCACATCTGTTAAACTATAGGAGGTGCTGTTTGACTGGTTTTAGCTACAAGTGAGAACTTCTCTGCATCTAGCCTCTTATATTGTATTTTAAATGAACTTAGCAGACTATTTGAAGACTTTGTCTCATATTTTATACCATTGTTATGGGGTATGCTTGTTTTGCATATGTAATTCTTTAAAACAGAAGATTTTTTAATTTTAATTGAAAAAATAATATTTTTAATTTATTTTTAAACAAATTTTGGTTTCAACTAGATTTCCATACAAAGAATGAATTTATCTATCTTATGCAATTTACAGAATGTAAATATCTCTTGAAATAAAAAAGTTTTGCTGATTTTTAGCATATTTTCTTCATGAATTTAAGATTTTCTCCGATCAATTTTCTGGTATTTGAGATTTTATAGATAAGGATCTATAATTCTGTAACTGTTTGATCAATTTTTTGAAACTTTGCACAATAACTACTGAGATGTATATCTTTATTTTAAAAGTGCAGTTTTAAGTCTGGGGAAAAAAATAAAGTCTGACAGGAATAGGATCCCAGTTAGGGCAACCAGTCCGGTACCCACGAATGTAGTTCTTAAAAAAAATATATAACTTTTGTTATAAATTGTGTAGTGTTATTATTTCACTAGTTCTGTAACTGAATGTAGATTTATTTGAAAGGGTAGGCTTTCTAGTTTGAATTTCTGTAAAAGTTTTGATTGATTTAAATGTAATCTGGCGTCAGTACATAGAGTAAATTGCCTAAATTCTAGCCTTTATTCTTTCCCGGAAGTAGACAGACTGACCCTGTTGTCAATAAAAACAAAATTTTGCAACGGAATGCCGGTCATGAGGCACTTAGATTGCACCTAGACACTTCTAAATGAATGCCTAACATGAACCAGAAGTCCCAAGGTGGCTATCAAAATTATTTATTGAACAGGACCCAATGTATTTACAATGATTTTCAATGCGTTCCAATGGGGCAATTAATTGGGTCCCCGTTCCATGCCCAGGGGAAGACAAAAGTAAGATATTGTCAACCAATTCTATGATTATGGTCACAAAAATTTCAGTTGCTTCAAATCCCAACCTTTAATTTTGAAAAAAATAAAACATTATGTTATTTACAACATTTAGAAATCGATTAATTAGCTTCATTTCATTTGATACATTTGATAGTTACAGATACAAATATTATTACCTCGACTGTGACCTCATTGAATGAGACATTTCACCATATAATAACGTATCCTTTCAATGAGAAACATGACGAAGCCACAAGTGGAGAAGAATGTGCTTAATTTGCCGAATCACCTTAGATCCCCAGTTTTTTGTTATTTTCGTTTTGCATCTAATTATCAATAAGAAAATATTTCGTTAATTTCTTCATTGATACGTCGTCTTGCTTTTTATAAAGTTTTTTTTTTTTTTTTTCTTTTTTTTCGCTAACAAAATGGCAGTTTCTAAAAAAAGATCGAATTTTAAAAATGAAATATATACAAATAAAGAATCGACTCATCGTTAAGGATTTTAAATTCATTATTGAAACAAGTGAAGTATATTTATTTTTCACGATATTCATCTTACGTTGATTTTTTTTTATATGCTTCTTTTGTCATATAATACTGTTTAAAACTTACTCAAAGTATTTTGTTGAAGTCAATGCTGGTGGTGATTGACGTCTTATATTCCATATGAGATAATTGAAATAATCACGATAAAAATCGCAAATTCCATATAAAGAAAAAGATACAGAACAAGACCCTGTTTGTAACCAAAATAAAAAAATATTTGTGCAGGATGACATGATCTTTAAGCATTGCACGCGTCATCAGTTACAACTTTAATAAGTTAAATGTATCTTATGAGGAGTTACTGGTTTGTGACTTACTGAAGAGGCGTTAAAGAAGAGTTGCAAGTTTCTGAGTGAAGACATGCACTGAAATAATATGACGGGGTTAAACATGTCTGTGAGCAAACAACTCTCTCCACATAAGGGACTGTAATTTACCATCATAACATTAGACATTTTTAAAGTAACTTCTAGCAGATTAGAACAAACCCCATCAATTCGTTGAAAATGACTAAATTTGATAAATTGGTACGGTATCCCTATTGCCAATTAAATACAAAATGTATACTGTTCTGAATGATTTATCTTGCGAGTTATTCAGATTGTGATCGACATTCATGAACTTTAAATATCTTTAAAAACATTTCTCCATAAATTCTAATACGATTTAATTTGAAGACATTTCTAATTGACTTTTCAATTTTTCGTCAGTTTTAGTTTGTTGTTTTAGAACATATTTGTCAGACTGATCATAAATCAGATTAATACTGACAAAAACTGTATAATTTACTACTATAGGTGTTGTTTTCCTTGTAACAAATACCCCAAAACAAATGTTAATGAGACATAATGATACGTTTAGAATATTTGTTGAGCTTTTTTATTCAGATTGCTATTCAAAAAGTAAAATCACAAATATACTGAACTCAGAGGAAAATCAATACGGAAAGTCCATAATCACATGGCAAAATCAAATAACAAAACGTATCAAAAACGAATAGACAAGAACTGTCATATTCCTGACTTGGTGCAGGCATTTTCAAATGTAGAAAATGGTGGATTAAAAGTAATATCACGTAGTATGCTTTCTCAATACTACGTGATATTACTTTGTGAAACTTAAAGACATTGATAACAATTCCAACTAAATATGCCCAGGGGAAGACAAAAGTAAGATATTGTCAACCAATTCTATGATTATGGTCACAAAAATTTCAGTTGCTTCAAATCCCACCTTTTAATTTTGAAAAAAATAAAACATTATGCTATTTACAACATTTAGAAATTGATTAATTAGCTTCATTTCATTTGATACATCTGATAGTTACAGATACAAATATTATTATCTCGATTGTGACCTCATTGAATGAGACATTTCACCATATAATAACGTATTCTTTCAATGAGAAACATGACGAAGCCACAAGTGGAGAAGAATGTGCTTAATTTGCCGAATCACCTTAGATCCCCAGTTTTTTTGTTATTTTCGTTTTGCATCTAATTATCAATAAAAAATATATTTCGTTAATTTCTTCATTGATACGTGCTCTTGCTTTTTTTAAAGTTTATTTTCTTTTTTCCTTTTTTTTCGCTAACAAAATGGCAGTTTCTCAAAAAAGATCGAATTTTAAAGATGAAATATATACAAATAAAGAACCGACTCATCGTTAAGGATTTTAAATTCATTATTGAAACAAGTGAAGTATATTCATTTTTCACGATATTCATCTTAGGTAAACAAAAATTTATATGCTTCTTTTGTCATATATAAATAAAGGCAACAGTAGTATACTGCTGTTCAAAACTCATAAATCAATGGACAAAAAACAAAATCGGGGTAACAAACTAAAACCGAAGGAAACGCATTAAATATAAGAGGAGAACAACGACACAACACCGAAACGCAACACACACAGAAACGGACCAAGCAACAGACAAAACACCACGAGAATAACAAATATAACATCAAAACCAAATACATGAATTTGGGATAGACAAGTACCGTGCCACGTCTTATCTCAATACCTCAAAAATAAGAGAAAACACAAACGACTCAACGTTAAAATGCTGTTTAAAACTTACTCAAAGTATTTTGTTGAAGTCAATGCTGGTGGTGATTGACGTCTTATATTCCATATGAGATAATTAAAATAATCACGATAAAAATCGCAAATTCCATATAAAAAGAAAGACACACAACAAGACCCTGTTTGTAACCAAAATAAAAAATATTTGTGTAGGATGACATGATCTTTAAGCATTGCACGCGTCATCAGTTACAACTTTAATAAGTAAAATGTATCTTATGAGGAATTACTGGTTTGTGACTTACTGAAGAGGCGTTAAAGAGCAGTTGCAAGTTTCTGAGTGAAGACATGCACTGAAATAATATGACGGGGTTAAACATGTCTGTGAGCAAAGAACTCTATCCAAATAAGATACTGTAATTTACCATCATAATATTAGACATTTTTAAAGTAACTTCCAGCAGATTAGAACAAACCCCACCAATTCGTTGAAAATGATTAAACTTGATAAATTGGTACGGTATCCCTATTAACAATCAAATACAAAATGTATACTGTTCTAAATTATTTATCTTGTGTGTTATTCAGATTGTGATCGAAATTCATGAACTTTAAATATCTTTAAAAACATTTCTCCATAAATTCTTATACGATTTAATTTGAAGACATTTCAAATTGACTTTTCAATTTTTCGTCAGTTTTAGTTTGTTGTTTAAGGAAATATTTGTCAGGCTGATCATAAATCAGATTAATACTGACAAAAACTGTATAATTTACTACTATAGGTGTTGTTTTCCTTGTAACAATTACCCCAAAACAAATGTTAATGAGACAGAATGATACGTTTAGAATATTTGTTGAGTTTTTTTATTCAGAAGTTATTCAAAGTAATATCACGTAGTATGCTTTCTCAATACTATGTGATATTACTTTGTGAAACTTAAAGACATTGATTACAATTCCAACTAAATATACTCAGGGGAAGACAAAAGTAAGATATTGTCAACCAATTCTATGATTATGATCACAAAAACTTCAGTTGCTTCCAATCCCACCTTTTAATTTTGAAAAAAATGAAACATTATGCTATTTACAACATTTAGAAATTGATTAATTAGCTTCATTTCATTTGATACATTTGAAAGTTACAGATACAAATATTATTACGTCGATTGTGACCTCATTGAATGAGACATTTCACCATATAATAACGTATCCTTTCAATGAGAAACATGCCGAAGCCACAAGTGGAGAAGAATGTGCTTAATTTGCCGAATCACCTTAGATCCCCAGTTTTTTGTTATTTTCGTTTTGCATCTAATTATCAATAAGAAAATATTTCGTTAATTTCTTCATTGATACGTCGTCTTGCTTTTTTTAAAGTTTATTTTCTTTTTTCCTTTTTTTTCGCTAACAAAATGGCAGTTTCTCAAAAAAGATCGAATTTTAAAGATGAAATATATACAAATAAAGAACCGACTCATCGTTAAGGATTTTAAATTCATTATTGAAACAAGTGAAGTATATTTATTTTTCACGATATTCATCTTACGTTGATTTTTTTTTATATGCTTCTTTTGTCATATAATACTGTTTAAAACTTACTCAAAGTATTTTGTTGAAGTCAATGCTGGTGGTGATTGACGTCTTATATTCCATATGAGATCATTGAAATAATCACGATAAAAATCGCAAATTCCATATAAAAAAAAGATTCAGAACAAGACCCTGTTTGTAACCAAAATGAAAAATATTTGTGTAGGATGACATGATCTTTAAGCATTGCACGCGTCATCAGTTACAACTTTAAGAAGTTAAATATATCTTATGAGGAGTTACTGGTTTATGACTTACTGAAGAGGCGTTAAAGAGCAGTTGCAAGTTTCTGAGTGAAGACATGCACTGAAATAATATGACGGGGTTAAACATGTCTGTGAGCAAACAACTCTATCCACATAAGGGACTGTAATTTACCATCAAAACATTAGACATTTATAAAGTAACTTCCAGCAGATTAGAACAAACACCACCAATTCGTTAAAAATGACTAAACTTGATAAATTGGTACGGTATCCCTATTGCCAATTAAATACAAAATGTATACTTTTCTAAATTATTTATCTTGTGTGTTATTCAGATTGTGATCGAAATCCATGAACTTTAAATATCTTTAAAAACATTTCTCCATAAATTCTAATACGATTTAATTTGAAGACATTTCAAATTGACTTTTCAATTTTTCGTCAGTTTTAGTTTGTTGTTTAAGGAAATATTTGTCAGGCTGATCATAAATCAGATTAATACTGACAAAAACTGTATAATTTACTACTATAGGTGTTGTTTTCCTTGTAGCAATTACCCCAAAACAAATGTTAATGAGACAGAATGATACGTTTAGAATATTTGTTGAGCTTTTTTATTCAGATTGCTATTCAAAGTAATATCACGTAGTATGCTTTCTCAATACTACGTGATATTACTTTGTGAAACTTAAAGACATTGATTACAATTCCAACTAAATATGCACAGGGGAAGACAAAAGTAAAATATTGTCAACCAATTCTATGATTATGGTCACAAAAATTTCAGTTGCTTCAAATCCCACCTTTTAATTTTGAAAAATAATAAAACATAATGCTATTTACAACATTTAGAAATTGATTAATTAGCTTCATTTCATTTGATACATTTGATAGTTACAAATACAAATATTATTACCTCGATTGTGACCTAATTGAATGAGACATTTCACCATATAATAACGTATCCTTTCAAAGAGAAACATGACGAAGCCACAAGTGGAGAAGAATGTGCTTAATTTGCCGAATCACCTTAGATCCCCAGTTTTTTGTTATTTTCGTTTTGCATCTAATTATCAATAAAAAAAATATTTCGTTAATTTCTTCATTGATACGTCGTCTTGCTTTTTTAAAGTTTATTTCCTTTTTTCCTTTTTTTCGCTAACAAAATGGCAGTTTCTCAAAAAAAGATCGAATTTTAAAGATGAAATATATACAAATAAAGAACCGACTCATCGTTAAGGATTTTAAATTCATTATTGAAACAAGTGAAGTATATTTATTTTTCACGATATTCATCTTACGTTGATTTTTTTTTATATGCTTCTTTTGTCATATAATACTGTTTAAAACTTACTCAAAGTATTTTGTTGAAGTCAATGCTGGTGGTGATTGACGTCTTATATTCCATATGAGATCATTGAAATAATCACGATAAAAATCGCAAATTCCATATAAAAAAAAGATTCAGAACAAGACCCTGTTTGTAACCAAAATGAAAAATATTTGTGTAGGATGACATGATCTTTAAGCATTGCACGCGTCATCAGTTACAACTTTAAGAAGTTAAATATATCTTATGAGGAGTTACTGGTTTATGACTTACTGAAGAGGCGTTAAAGAGCAGTTGCAAGTTTCTGAGTGAAGACATGCACTGAAATAATATGACGGGGTTAAACATGTCTGTGAGCAAACAACTCTATCCACATAAGGGACTGTAATTTACCATCAAAACATTAGACATTTATAAAGTAACTTCCAGCAGATTAGAACAAACACCACCAATTCGTTAAAAATGACTAAACTTGATAAATTGGTACGGTATCCCTATTGCCAATTAAATACAAAATGTATACTTTTCTAAATTATTTATCTTGTGTGTTATTCAGATTGTGATCGAAATCCATGAACTTTAAATATCTTTAAAAACATTTCTCCATAAATTCTAATACGATTTAATTTGAAGACATTTCAAATTGACTTTTCAATTTTTCGTCAGTTTTAGTTTGTTGTTTAAGGAAATATTTGTCAGGCTGATCATAAATCAGATTAATACTGACAAAAACTGTATAATTTACTACTATAGGTGTTGTTTTCCTTGTAGCAATTACCCCAAAACAAATGTTAATGAGACAGAATGATACGTTTAGAATATTTGTTGAGCTTTTTTATTCAGATTGCTATTCAAAGTAATATCACGTAGTATGCTTTCTCAATACTACGTGATATTACTTTGTGAAACTTAAAGACATTGATTACAATTCCAACTAAATATGCCCAGGGGAAGACAAAAGTAAAATATTGTCAACCAATTCTATGATTATGGTCACAAAAATTTCAGTTGCTTCAAATCCCACCTTTTAATTTTGAAAAATAATAAAACATAATGCTATTTACAACATTTAGAAATTGATTAATTAGCTTCATTTCATTTGATACATTTGATAGTTACAAATACAAATATTATTACCTCGATTGTGACCTAATTGAATGAGACATTTCACCATATAATAACGTATCCTTTCAAAGAGAAACATGACGAAGCCACAAGTGGAGAAGAATGTGCTTAATTTGCCGAATCACCTTAGATCCCCAGTTTTTTGTTATTTTCGTTTTGCATCTAATTATCAATAAAAAAAATATTTCGTTAATTTCTTCATTGATACGTCGTCTTGCTTTTTTAAAGTTTATTTCCTTTTTTCCTTTTTTTCGCTAACAAAATGGCAGTTTCTCAAAAAAAGATCGAATTTTGAAGATGAAATATATACAAATAAAGAACCGACTCATCGTTAAAGATTTTAAATTCATTATTGAAACAAGTGAAGTATATTTATTTTTCACGATATTCATCATAGGTTGAATTTTTTTTTATATGCTTCTTTTGTCATATAATACTGTTTAAAACTTACTCAAAGTATTTTGTTGAAGTCAATGCTGGTGGTGATTGACGTCTTATATTCCATATGAGATCATTGAAATAATCACATAAAAATCGCAAATTCCATATAAAAAAAAAATACAGAACAAGACCCTGTTTGTAACCAAAATAAAAAATATTTGTGTAGGATGACATGATCTTTAAGCATTGCACGCGTCATCAGTTACAACTTAAATAAGTTAAATGTATCTTACTGTAATTATGAATAGATTTAATAATAATACTTTATTTCCGTAAGCAAATACAGCTTATTGGATTTACAGTATATAAATATCCAATAGATAATATACAGCATAATTTAACATTTATACACAAATTTTACAAATTAATAAAAGAGTTAAGCTGAGTATGACATATAGACAAATTAAAAATAAACATTTGAATAACATGCTTTTTCTGCAGAAAATAAATATTTTCCAAGGTTGTTTAGCTCTTTGACATTTCGTACAGATAACAGTTGTACTAATTTAAAAGTAGATGGTCTCTCATAGTAATAACTCTTTATATATTTACATCTGATGTCGTTATATTTATCACATTCTAAAATAAAATGATATTCATCTTCAATAGCATTTTTATTACACTTTTGTTATGGAGATTATCGAACTATTGCAAACATATTAACTAAAACAAGTCTCCTAGAACAGCGGCAGAAACACCAAAACAAATAAATAAATGCAGCCATCAAACACATGGCTAAATGATATATCACTGAAAAGATAAAATTGTTACCTTTAAGATTAATGATGATGAGGGTTTAAAGCCCTTGCATGTTTGGACGATGACGTTAGCCTGAGGACAATATTTCATTCAGAATATATAAAGCCTGTAAGGCATATTATTTTTTCTTCTTCAATAAGTTATTTGTAAACGTTTAAAATTTAGATTTTCATTAAACAAGATATTTTTTTAAGGACTAGATATACATTATGTTTCCATAGAAAGATTACCTTGAACCTCGGTTATAATATTATTTTCATAAAAATGAAGTCTTAACAAGACTTGTAACTTTGCAAAACTTTAACGTTAAGTAAAGGATGACTTAAAATTTCAGTTTGACATGATTTTAGTAAAATTTTACATTTCTATTTCCGACAAAAGCTGTCAATAATATTTTTGTTGCAAAATACATTTGTATCCGTATAATGGAATATATTAATCTCAATAACTATTTTTGACGTTATTTGACATTTGGAATGTCTCAATCAAATGTCGCGAGAAACATAGATAGCTTTTGTGTCAATGTATCAATAACAGAAAAAGTGGACCATAACCGAATGTAAAATATAACTTTTATAAAGTCATTAACATGTTTAAGACGTCATGTAATCAGGCATCGTCATCATCATCAAGTATTCATTTTTGACAAAGGTCTCATGCTTGATATAGACCAAATTCAGTACAGGGGAAATTTTCAAAACACAAACATTACTGCAAACTGATTTTTCTTTGCATGTGCTCACCAAAACTTGTAGAAAGTCAGATGACATTCGACCTTCAAAAAGACCGGGTTGACACCACACGTTTCTCCTTCCAACCAAACTACAAAGGTGACCCAATAGACTTGGATATATGCAAGGGTATTTGCACGTAGCTCCGGGGACTTTTATCCTGTCGACGCACAAAGACTAGTTCGTGTGTTTATCTCAGTTCTAGTCTGTGAAATTCTAATTCGTAAACTCAAACGAATATAGAATATTTACCAAATAACCACAAACTCTCACATGAAAGACGCCACTTGCAAAGACAAGTGCCCATTTTATTTCTCTTATATGTGTAATTAAATCAATGTTTTTTGTGTAAATACACCGAACATTCTCAGCTGGAACTGGTTACCGCAAATTAATGGTCAACAAATCTGAAAATAAATAATATAAATTAATTATATTATTTATTTGGAAAAGTGCCACTGGTCACTTTAACTGCAATGGCTAGAATGACTATAAACTACCTACATTCAGTCATGCTTGAAACTTTAAACCCCTTTCAAACCGACCTTACTATAAATAACTTAACACATGTTATCTTTAAAAAAAAACAACACTCTTACATGTTCCACTTGTGTACAACTTTGATAAATACACTTTGATTTGACTATTTTTTGTAGATTTCAGACATTTGATATTGGTTAACTGTTGTTGACTTAAATTTTAAATAACCTGTTTAAGAATGAGCCTCCCCTTAGTCATTTTTGCTAGCCAATGTGTTACGATTCACTGTCCTCCTCTCCACCCTTGGCAGATTGACCCAACATTTGTGATAACAATGTTGCGCCATCTATCGGTTGATTAAAGTCATGTCCATTCTGAATACATCATGCTTGACCACTGGTAGCACTTGAACTCTCTTCAGTTTGGAGGGGGAAATGGTAGTGTCAAGAGTCGCAAAGTAATAAACGTAAATATACATTAACATTCCAACATTTGTGCAAAAAACATGCACAGTAACTTGTACAAGTTCATTAAAATAATTAAATTGTCATTAAATATCGCCGAAAGTTTTGTTGGGTAAAGACTTGTTGATAACAAGCAATGGCAATTGTTCACCTACATTTACATGTGATCATGGTGTGCAGTCAAGAAATATGCAAAAGGATATATCAATAACAACCTTTTAAAAGTAATCTAAAAATTACCTGAATATATTATTATTAATAATTAAAAGATATCTGATTTTTGTTTCAAAGTTAAACAGTTATTACTGATTCCTATCCTCATTATGAAAAACATTCTTGATTTAGGAGCTTGAGTGAAGCAATATATGAGCAATACTGATTAAGATATAAAGTTTGGCAAATAAAAGGTCAAAATATGTATAAAATGAAACCAATCATTTTATTAAATACTTGAAAAAGCAATCACTTTATCACCAGTTTTGAGTGCGTTATTGTTGCTCAGTCTTTCGTTTTCAGTGTAATGTGATGTCAATATTGTATATCAATTATTGTTTCCTATTTTTTGCCAGGATGAAGTGTTTTTATAAATTATAGTTGATATGGTCATATTTATAAATGACAGTTACCAAATTCAAGGCTTTTCTACCTCAGGCATATTTTTCTATATTTTTTCCATGATGAAGTGTGTTTATGAATTATCTTTGATGTGGTCATATTTATAAATTAACTGTTTACAAAACTTTTGAAAGTCACTGGTGAGTCTTATATACATAAAACGTGTGTCTGGCATAAATACAAAATTTAATCCTGGTATCTATGATGCATTTATTTATTGGACCCACGATTTTTGATAGCCCCATTAGTGTATTCTCCCTCCTTTTTAAAGTGTTAGCAAATGTTTTTAAGGAGCAATTTAAAAAGAAAACATTGTAATTTTTTTCTTTCTTAATTCACACACAATTTTTTTTTATTTATGACTGATGAAATGAACTTTTCCTTCAATAAGGGACTGTTCATTTAGAATTTTTCTTGCAAGTTCGTTTTTTTAATATTTTATTTTTGCATTATATTCTGATAGGAGACATGAGTGAAATAAATCTTTGATTCAGAGAAAGTAAATACAAAATAAACACTAAAAATATGCATAGTTTATTAACTCCATGCTCAGATACATATAAAATGTAGCAACTGAAATATAGATTGACCTACAATAAATCATCAGTGTCAAATCAAAATTAAGGGGGCAGACCTTGGTTCAGGGAGATAACTCTTTAAATCAGTCATCAATATTTTTTAAGCATTTACCTGAAACAGATTGGAAATAATCTATGTAACCTAAAAGCTTAGAATATACTTATGAAAATGGTTGACTCAAACATACTGATGATTTTAAGAGTTATTTCCCTTAATCTAGTTCTACCTCCTTAAATCAATAAATAATTGAGGTAGACTCAATGAAATCAATACAGTCATTTCTATACATCCACACAACAAAAACGTTCATTCAGAAGGTTCCTTATTTCAACAGTAGAAATATTTAAATCAAGAAAACAATTAAAATTTTCATCAATGAAACTCAGACTTAAGTTCAGAGGCCTTGGAAGTTTGTCATATTTACTTTGTAGTTGTAAATACTCTTAAGTGTTTAGAATATTATACTGTTGTTCTTTATAGTATATCTGTACTACAGTAAGATGGCTACAGGGTTATACCTAATACCTTAATGCAACAGGACAGTTAAACAGACCTCATACTAAAACATATAGAATGTTTTTGATAAAAAAAATACTTTAAATGTACCAAAATGACTTTATAACTTAAATTTCACAAAATCACACCACAGTAAATTTGGTTTTAACATTTTTTTTTCTAATTGCCCATAAAATTGTTTATGCTACATGAAGTTAGAACAAAGCAATTGATACCATAATGTGATATTGAATCTTAATTTGATGAATATTCATTAACAGACCTTACTTTTTTACTATTTCGATTAATATCAATCTATTGCAGTAACAGTCTTCATTCATTTCAATCCTAAATATTGTTCACTTGTGACATAGACACTAAACAAACTGATATGTAAAAAACTGACAGACACTTCAATTTCATAATTTGTTCCACATAAACAATAATTCTTCAACAAGTACATATATCTCTAACATTTACACATATCTATATAACAAACACAGCTATTTATAATAGCTGACAATATCTACTGTGATCTTTTTAAGCTTGATCCCTGACCCCTATTTAAAGTGTTATTCAACTTCGTATTTTATAACACAAATGACCAGTCAGTTTGTTTCCAAAAAACTTCTGTGGTCTAATTAACCAATAAAATCCAAATAAAATAATTATAAATAAATAAAAAGAAATCAACAATACTTCAAATAAGGGATACACGATACTATCAATATACACATTTATAAATCTTGATGCCTTCATCACTTAATAATTTCCTAATATGTTTGTGGCTTTAAGAACTTAAGTCATTCTATACGTACCTAAGGATTAAATAAAATTCAAAAATAAAAACTATCTGCTTGACATGAATCTTTTGACTAAAATGTAAATAATTTCATTGCTCTTTTAATTCCAAAATTGTTCACTTATTTAATATCTTGCCCTTTCTGCTTAATATTGTGTATAGCATGTATAGTGTAAACACTTTGTTTGAACTTATGCTTTTTTTTATTGTTAAATGAACATGCTGAAAAAGATGTCATTGTTCTATGTTATTTCAATAAGCAATAATTGATTCAACACTTTAAAACTGGCCATGCCAAAAATTCAAAAAATAAAGATGGAAACATTTACAATATTTCAAATCTAAAGTATAACAGATTTTAAGTTTTGGGTCAACTATTTGGTATTAAAATTTCTGTGACAATGTGCTTGGCATATAGATTTTCACATTAATGAATGATGATTAAAATGTACACAAAACAAATCCTTCAAAGATTGAACAAATATAATTCTCATTTACTCCTCAGATCATCACAATATATCTCACAATAATGCTGCCATGTTACATGCCATTATATGCTGGCCCCTCACCACCCTGAGGACATACCCAATTAATGTTTTGACTAGGGTCCTTGATATCACAAGTTTTACAATGTATACAGTTCTGAGCATTTATTTGTAGTCTTTTTCCATTTCCATCTTCTGTTTCTACATATTCATATACACCTACAAATAAAAATAATAAATGTTGTTTAAACTAAGGTTTGATGGGAATGGTAATGAATGGTAATTATTTTCAATTTTTATGAATCTTTCAATTATTTTACACTTTTTTTTCCAGATCTAAATTCATTTGATTTGTAACTAAAACTAATAAAATACATGAGCTGTAAAAAGATCAGTACAATTAATTTCCAACTTTCCATAATATATTGTATATTTAACCTGCAAAAAAATCCTATTTTTTCTGAAATATCATATGTAGTAGTCTGCTGTTATCTGCCTGTTTGCAAATAAGAATATTTATTCTGTCTCCAAAGACCCAGCTGTTTTTGAGAATTAAAAACAGGGCAAACACCATAGATGGTAAAGTGGCAAATATTTCAGTGTCCATTAAGATTTGCATTTTGATGTGTAACTATTCTATTACATAGCTTGGGTAAACTAAATATTTATATTATAGTCAATCCATGTTTAATTCATACAAGAGTGTACAAGCTGAAATGTCTCACCTTCTTTTATAGTAAGTGATATTATGTTGATAGTCCTAAATAAAAAGCTTTACTATAACTGTCACACTTAACATTTACCAAGAAAACTTAACATTGACCAATGAACCATACGAAAAGGTCAGATGAACAATGCCAGGCAGACAGGAATAGCTAACAATTCTTCCATACAACAAATATAGTTGACCTATTGCATGTATTGCTAATAGATTTAAAAAAACAGACCAAAACACAATGAACCGTGAAAAGGAGGTCAAGGTCAAATAAAACTTTGGCAACGGACATATAGATCATAAAATATTACCATTCATCAAATATAGATGACCTATTGCATATGGAATTAGAAAAAACAAGAATGTGTCCATAGTACACCGATGCCCCACTCGCACTATCATTTTACATGTTCACTGGACCGTCAAATTGGGGTCAATACTTTAACATTAACTTTTGGCATTAAATTAGAAATATCATGTCATAGTTAACATGTGTACTAAGTTTCAAGTTGATTGGACTTCCACTTCATCAAAAACTACCTTGACCAAAAAATTTAACCTGAGCTTCACACTATCTTCACACTATCTTTTTCTTTGTTCAGTGGACCATGAAATTGGGGTCAATACTTTAATTTGGCATTAAAATTAGAAAGATCATATCATAGTTAACATGTGTACTAAGTTTCAAGTTGGTTGGACTTCAACTTCATCAAAAACTACCTTGACCAAAAACTTTAACCTGAGCTTCACACTATCTTTTTCTTTGTTCAGTGGACCATGAAATTGGGGTCAATACTTTAATTTGACATTAAAATTAGAAAGATCATATCATAGGGAACATGTGTACTAAGTTTCATATTGATTGGACTTCAACATCATCAAAAACTACCTCGACCAAAAACTTTAACCTGAAGCGGGACGAACGAACGAACGGACGAACGAATGGAGGCACAGACCAGAAAACATAATGCCCCTCTACTATGGTAGGTGGGGCATAAAAAGACATATTGCATATAGAACTAGAAAAAAACAAAAACTCAAAAACTCAACTTTAACCACTGAACCATGAAAATGAGGTCAAGGTCAGATGACATCTGCCAGCTAGACATGAACACCTTACAATCATTCAATACACCAAATATAGTAGACCTATTGCATACAGTATAAGAAAAACAGACCAAAACACAAAAACTTCACTTTGACCACTGAACCATGAAAATGAGTAAAGATCAGATGATACCTGTCATTTGAACATGTACACCTTACTGTCCTTCCATACACCAAATATACAAGACCTATTGCTTGTAGTATCTGAGTTATGGACTTGACCACCAAAACTTAACCTTGTTCACTGATCAATGAAATGAGGTCAAGGTCAAGTGAAAACTGTCTGGCAGGCATGAGGACCTTGCAAGGTACGCACATACGAAATATAGTTATCATATTACTTACAATAAGAGAGAATTTAACATTACAAAACTAGAGGCTCTAAAGAGCCTGTGTCGCTCACCTTGGTCTATGTGCATATTAAACAAAGGACACAAATGGATTCATGACAAAATTGTATTTTGGTGATGGTGATGTGTTTGAAGTTCTTACTTTACTGAATGATTTTGCTTCTTACAATTATATCTATCATGAACTTTGCCCATTAGTAACAGAGAACTATATTTGGTAAAAATTTACATAAATTTACCAAATTAATGAAAATTGTTAAGAATTGACTATAAAGGGCAATAACTCCTTAAGGGGTCAATTGACCATTTAGGTCATGTTGACTTATTTGTAGATCTTACTTTGCTGAACATTATTGCTGTTTACAGTTTATCGCTATCTATAATAGTATTCAAGATATTAGATAACCAAAAACGGCAAAATTTCTTTAAAATTACCAATTGGAGGGCAGCAACCCAACAACCAGTTGTCCAATTCATCTGAAAAATTCAGGGCAGATAGATATTGACTTGATTAACAATTTAACTTCATGCAGATTTGCTCTAGATGCTTTGGTTTCATAGTTATAAGCAAAAAACTGCATTTTACCCCTATGTTCTATTTTTAGCCGTGGCGGCCATCTTGGTTGAATGGCCAGGTCATCGGACACATTTTTCAAACTAGATACCCCAAAGATGATTGTGGCCTAGTAGTTTCAGTGGAGATTTTGTAAAAGATTACTTAGATTTATGAAAAATGGTTAAAGATTGACTATAAAGGGCAATAACTCCTAAAGGGGTCAACTGACCATTTTGGTCATGTTGACTTATTTGTAGATCTTACTTTGCTGAACATTATTGCTGTTTACAATTTATCTCTATCTATAATAATATTCAAGATAATAACCAAAAACAGCAAAATTTCCTCAAAATTACCAATTCAGGGGCAGCAACCCAACAACCGATTGACCGATTCATCTGAAAATTTCAGGGCAGATAGTTCTTGACCTGATAAACATTTTTATCCCATGTCAGATTTCCTCAAAATGCTTTGGTTTTTGAGTTATAAGCCAAAAACTGCATTTTACCCCTATGTTCTATTTTTAGCGGTGGCGGCCATCTTGGTTGGTTGACCAGGTCACGCCACACATTTTTTAAACTAGATACCCCAAAGATGATTGTGGCCAAGTTTGGATTAATTTGGCCAAGTAGTTTCAGAGGAGAAGATTTTTGTAAAAGATTACTTTAATTAACGAAAAATGGTTAAAAATTGACTATAAAGGGCAATAACTCCTAAACGGGTCAACTGACCATTTTGGTCATGTTGACTTATTTGTAGATCTTACTTTGCTGAACATTATTGCTGTTTACAGTTTATCTCTATCTATAATAATATTCAAGATAATAACCAAAAACAGCAAAATTTCCTCAAAATTACCAATTAAGGGGCAGCAACCCAACAACCGATTGACCGATTCATCTGAAAATTTTAGGGCAGATAGATCTTGACCTGATAAACATTTTTATCCCATGTCAGATTTCCTCAAAATGCTTTGGTTTTTAAGTTATAAGCCAAAAACTGCATTTTACCCCTTTGTTCTATTTTTAGCCGTGGCGGCCATCTTGGTTGGTTGACCAGGTCACGCCACACATTTTTTAAACTAGATACCCCAAAGATGATTGTGGCCAAGTTTGGATTAATTTGGCCAAGTAGTTTCAGAGGAGAAGATTTTTGTAAAAGATTACTTTAATTAACGAAAAATGGTTAAAAATTGACTATAAAGGGCAATAACTCCTAAACGGGTCAACTGACCATTTTGGTCATGTTGACTTATTTGTAGATCTTACTTTGCTGAACATTATTGCTGTTTACAGTTTATCTCTAACTATAATAATATTCAAGATAATAACCAAAAACAGCAAAATTTCTTCAAAATTACCAATTCAGGGGCAGCAACCCAACAACCGATTGACCGATTCATCTGAAAATTTCAGGGCAGATAGATCTTGACCTGATAAACATTTTTACCCCTTGTCAGATTTGCTCTAAATGCTTTGGTTTTTGAGTTATAAGCCAAAAACTGCATTTTACCCCTATGTTCTATTTTTAGCCGTGGCGGCCATCTTGGTTGGTTGACCGGGTCACGCCACACATTTTTTAAACTAGATACCCCAATGATGATTGTGGCCAAGTTTGGTTTGATTTGGCCCAGTAGTTTCAGAGGAGAAGATTTTTGTAAAAGCTAACGCCGGACGACGGACGACGGACGACGGTGACGGACGCCAAGTGATGAGAAAAGCTCACTTGGCCCTTTGGGCCAGGTGAGCTAAAAATCTTAACTTTTTTTCAAGTAGTCATTGAACCATGAAAATGAGGACATTGGACATGTGACTGATGGAAACTTTGTAACATGAGGCATTTATATACAAAGTATGAAGCATCCAGGTCTTCCAACTTCTAAAATAAAAACTTTTAAGAAGTGAGACATCGGATCACTATCCCTATGTCTAGCTTTCTGCAACTAAAGTCGCAGGCTCAACAAAAACACATAATCTTTTGAAGCTTGTGACTTCTGACTAAGGTTTCCACAAATAATATATTCATACCTGCAGGACAGAATCTTTGTTCTGGTCCATCGAACACAGCTAGGTTATGATTGACAGGTGTATCATCATTAAGTAGGGTAAGATGGGCAGGTTGATCATGGTCATGGTTTGTTCCTGTTAAAGCTACTGACTCCAATAAATCAAAGCTAAGTTGTCCATCTGGCTTAGGATAATCTATTGGCTTACATTCTGCTGCTGGCTTAAGTTTGGTATAATCAGCACCTGAAACACAGAATACAGTTATAATGTACTTTTATTAGTATTTATCATGAATAAAAGTAGATGTGGATTGTCAATAAGATAGCAAACCAACAACAATTAAAACTTTGGACACTGAGATGTGCCTCACTATAAGAGTTCCCATAAACTGACCTAATCACTTACTAATACATTGTTACTGCCATCCCTATCAAAGTTGCAGAAAAAAATTATGCCTTATTCAGGCCTTTTCTTACTTTGTCATGGCAACAAAACCCAAGACATTTATCAGGTAATCATACAGTTTTCAACAGTAGACAGATGTGCTATATGACATTTGTCCAGTTCTTAATCACCTCAAAATAGTACAATTATAGTTAGTAATGACTATAAGATATCTGCCAACAACATAAAATTTCAAAAATTATCAAAATAATTATCCGCCACATTCTGTATGTAAGTGGGTAACCTGTTATTCAGTTGTTGTTGTTTATTGCTGTGTATTTTATATCTTTTTCTTTCCTAATTTTGTATGTAAATCCGGCCATCAGGTTTTTTTGAATTATTGAAATTTGTCATTTCGGGACCTTTTGTAGCTGATTATGTGATATAGGTTTTATTAATTATTGAAGACCATGCAGTGTTTTTTGAGTCATTTGATTTGTTGTGGAGAGTTGTCTTATTGGCAATCATACCACATCTTCCTATTTTCATAATGCCATTTTATATAATAGAAGGCTAGGGATAGATTCAGACTTATTAATTTAATATAATCAAGTGTCAAGAAAAATATTGTGATCACACTGTTTCCCAAAATCAATCTCAGTATTTGTTTTATGAAATGACAAAATAATTTAAATGAATGAAAATAATACCTCCATGAGATAGTGTCCATGGTTCCTTTCCTCTGCCGAGAACATAGAAAAGACCTGTATACAGCACCCCTCCGTAAAGTCCTAACTTTGTGTTGAATGATGGTCTGACATTCCGTACTGCATGCAGTTCCTTCCATACCCAGCTGTCTCTTATCTTTTGTTCATACACATCAGGATCCAGACCTGTCAAAATAAAATCAAATAAATACCAGTAACGAAGAAATACAATCAAATAAAATACCAGTAAGGAATGTTAACACTGTTAAACTGAAATAAAATTGAGAATGGAAATGGGGAATGTGTCAAAGAGACAACAACCCGACCAAAATAAAAAAACACAACAGCAGAAGGTCACCAACAGGTCTTCAATGTAGCGAGAAATTCCCGCACCCGGAGGCGTCCTTCAGCTGGCCCCTAAACAAATATATACTAGTTCAGTGATAATGAACGCCATACTAATTTCCAAATTGTACACAAGAAACTAAAATTTAAATAATACAAGACTAACAAAGGCCAGAGGCTCCTGACTTGGGACAGGCGCAAAAATGCGGCGGGGTTAAACATGTTTGTGAGATCTCAACCCTCCCCCTATACCTCTAACCAGTGTAGAAAAGTAAAAGCATAACAATACGCACATTAAAATTCAGTTCAAGAGAAGTCCGAGTCTGATGTCAGAAGATGTAACCAAAGAAAATAAACAAAATGACAATAATACATAAATAACAACAGACTACTAGCAGTTAACTGACATGCCAGCTCCAGACTTCAATTAAACTGACTGAAAGATTATGATTTCATCATATGAACATCAGGCACAATCCTTCCCGTAAGGGGTTTAGTATCATACCATCATAACATATATGAGAAGAACATAACCCGTGTCATGCCAACAACTGTTTTTAGAATAAATGTGTTTAGTTCCGACGCAAAGACCTTATCAGTGACTCAATATTAACGCCAAAATATGCAATCTTTAATGACTTGACAACAGTATCGTAATTATATCCCTTCTTAATAAGTCTATTCAAAGGTTTTGTAAGTTTATGAGGTGAATACTGACACCTTTGTGCTTTATAAAGAATATTTCCATAAAAAATTGGATGTGAAATACCTGAACGTATAAAAAGTCTGCATGTTGAGCTATATTTACGAATGATGTCTTTATACCGATGATAAAATTTAGTAAATGTTTTGACTAGTTTGTGATATCGAAAACCCTGGTGTAATAATTTTTCAGTAATACATAAATTTCTCTCGTTAAAATCTAAAACATTGTTACATACACGAGCGAATCGTACAAGTTGAGATATATAAACACCGTAAGATGGTGACAAGGGAACGTCACCATCTAAAAACGGATAATTAACGATAGGAAATGAAAAATCATCCCTTTTATCATAAATTTTAGTATTCAGCTTTCCGTTAGTGATAAAGATATCAAGATCGAGGAAAGGGCAGTGGTCATTGTTAGTATTAGCTTTATTTAAAGTGAGTTCACCAGGATAAATTTCATTAATATACATACTGAAGTCGTCATTATTGAGAGCCAAAATATCATCCAAATATCTAAAAGTATTATTAAATTTGTTTATCAGATGTTGTTTTGATGGGTCTTTGCTTATTTTTGTCATAAATTGTAACTCGTAACAATACAAAAAGAGGTCCGCAATAAGTGGTGCACAGTTAGTCCCCATTGGAATTCCGATAATCTGACGATATACGGAATCCCCAAAGCGAACAAAAATGTTATCTAGTAAAAATTCAAGGGCATATATAGTATCAAAGCATGTCCAATTAACATAGTTTTTTTGTTTATTGCTACTAAAAAATGACCTAAAAGAGTTTGAACATATATATTCACATTCTGATTTTTTGAATGCCCATTTAATTAGATGTGTGAATTTTTTCTTAATGAGAATGTGAGGCAATGTGGTATACAGGGTAGAAAAATCAAAACTTTGAACAGATTCAAAATCACCAATATAAGCATGCAATTTATCAAGTACTTCCAAAGAGTTCTTGACACTCCAAAAGTAATTTATTCCACTATTTTCGAAGGCCTTATTTGAACAATTTATTATAAGGTTTTTAATTGTACCAAGTGTGCTGGTAAGAATAATAGACAATTTAGTAGTTGAACAATGGCTTGAAGACGAAATAAATCTATATTTGTAAGGGGTTTTGTGTAGCTTCGGAAGCCAATACATAGTTGGAACTTTCATTGTAT
The DNA here is from genome assembly GCF_036588685.1 of Mytilus trossulus. NCBI lineage: Eukaryota > Metazoa > Mollusca > Bivalvia > Mytilida > Mytilidae > Mytilus > Mytilus trossulus. Next base: position 35,908,575 of record NC_086386.1, on the reverse strand, counting down.
TTGGCTCTGCTTGTAAAGCGGTGGCTAAAAGTTTATGTTTGTTACAGATTTCGTTTTCTGAAAATGGAGTCAGTTGGAATGTTGGTGAATTGGTGATTTCCTTTTTCAGAACCTCGATGTAAAATTTACGTCAAACAATAATAATATTATTAGCAGCTTTATCGGCCGGGACAAAAACAAATTCCTTGGCTAGTTCTTTTAGTTTATGTTTGATACGAGAAATAGGTTTATTGTGGTTATTGTTAATAGTAAAATGTTCTTTAAAATGTTGAATACGTATATCAACTATCTTCATTACTGAATTAAAAAAAGAGTCCAAAGATTTTTTGTCAGCTTTTTCCCGTTTTATCCATTTCATACAGTAAGTAAGGAGTGAGTCGTGGATGATATTACGACACTCATTCCAATTAATAATTGACGGGGGACGATATTTAGGTCCTTTACTGAGAAATGATTTTAACTCTCGGTCTTGAACGATGTTAAGATCTCCTGTTATAACATGGGAAATGGGTCCATAAATATATTCGGAATTACTGCAATTACATGAAGTAGGTGTATTTTCACTGATATTAACATCTTTACACAATTGACTATAATTAAACACAAATTTCCGGGTAGATTTCTTGTAAATATAACAAATAAGAGGTAGCTCAGTATTGTCAAAATATCCAGGAATTTGTTCTTTAACAGAATGGTCGTTAAATATACCGGCAATATTTACAAAATCAAAGCCTTTGTTGACATACTTAATTTTAATAAAATGTTTTTTATGATCATCAGGGCGATCAATTTTGGGAAATAATTTAGAATAACAATATGCCATAATAATTTGAACAATTTCATACTTAGGACTGCTATATGAAATTGTGTTGCAATCCTCCAAAATTTTATTTAACTTATTAACCGGTAACGAACAGAGTTTTGTTAACAGATAATGTCTGCCGTTGTTTTTTGAAATAGAAATAAGGTCCGAAATATTGGTATGATTGGCCCGAAATTTTCTTTGATTGCGATTTGTTCTACAACCGTGAGAACGGTTTTTACGAACAGTTTTAGAAACAATATCCAAAATGTTAACGGAATTGGTTCTAGATATATTACCAATTCCCATGATATTATCATTTAGACCGAGAGGGTAAACTGTCTGTAATTTTTTAATCCAATTTAATTCAATTATTTTCCGTGATCGTACAAACTTTGAATGCGATTCACCAGGCTGCTTATTTACTACTTCTAAAGGTTGAACTGCTAAATATTTAAAAGGATGGTTGTGCTTCTTAAGGTGTTGGTAAATGATACTTTTGAATTTATTAGGTCTTTTAAAACGATACAGATGTTCTTGAGTGCGCTTTGATAAATATCTTCCAGTTTCTCCTACGTACTGAATACCACATCCCGGTTTGTTTCATGTGAGTAAATAAATAATACTGTTTGTTTTTCAAGTAATATCAGTTTCAAAATTTAAAGAAAATGTGCGACCATTAAACGTGGACCTTACCGTATTGTTGGTGGAAAGACGGGGACATGTAAGTCATTTTTTGGCATGACACTTATCGATAGAAGGGTAACCACGATTTTTATTGTTAAAAATGTTAGCGATGGTAGTATTTTTAGATAACCGATTTTGAAAATTGAGACGTGTAGATACCCTTTGAACAAGTTTAGTATTTAGTATTTTTCCGTTTCTTAGTTTCATAATTGTTTTGTTAGTGAATCTTGATTACTTCCTTTATACATTTATCATTTTATGTATATTTGAAATTTGAAAATTCTTACATATGAACTACATCCTCTCTCAATGAACACTCATGTTATATTAATGATAGGCTGCAACATCATTTTGCCCCAAATTCATTATAAAAATTCAGGGATTTCTGCTTTGAACATGTTGTACCAAGAATAAAGTTCATTGACCTCGGTTTTTTTATTTGTAATCTATTAGATACCCCTTCAAGAATGTTTTGTCAGAATCATAAGAAAAACAGCATAGTTTATGTAAGCATCTGTATCTGCAAGAAAGGCGGTTTTTTTAGGTGTCCAAGTTTTTGCTCTTTTTTGCAGTGGTTATTGAAATATGATTTTTTTTGTTCTACCTCAAACCATGAAAACAGGCAAAAAAACAACAACAACAAATATCTTCAAAAGTAAGTCATACAGGTATATTTATCTTCTCATACATGTATTTCAATAATGCATAAAAGTGCTTGCTCTTCCTATCAGATGTTATCTTTCCAAACAACCAAACTATTAGATCAACATTTATTGTTAACAAAGTGTAAACGAACAAATATGCATACTAATTACCTGCTGTTGGTGAGTTTGATGCTAAACTTTCATTATTTAATGTTTCAAAGACAGCCTCTGCAGCCACCATTCCACTCTTCATTGCATTGTGTGTGCCTTTGATTTTAGGAACATTCATAAAGCCTGGACTACATCCTGCCAATATTCCTCCTGGGAATGTCAGCTTGGGGAGTGACTGAAAAAACAAAAGATGAAAAGTGTCATTCTAAAATTTTAATCAATGATTTTTTTACTACTCTTCTTTTGATGTTAAAAATATAATACGAGGCGGATTATCTGCTTAGTTTTGTCTTTATTTTTTTCATAGCCACATTTTTTACAGTTCTTATTTCACTTATTTTTTTAACAGGTGCAATAGACCAATCTCTAGCTGAAGTCATCTACAAAAATTTGAAAAAAGGTGATTTGATAAAATATTTTTTTTTGGAGAATGGTCTTAACAATAAAATTTTCCTTGTATTTGATCTTTAAATCAAGTTACTAATTTTTCAGCAATAAGTAAAACTCCTCTTTGTCTTAATATTACCTGAAAGCCTCCTTCATTTAGAGCCCTAGCACCGTAACCTATTCTCTTTCCACCTTTAAGTGTTTGTGCTATACATGGATGGTGTTTGTATCTTTGGAACTCTTTAAATGGACTAATGTATGGATTCTGGTAATCAAGGCCAACCTGTAATATCAACAAATAATAATTTGATAATGATAATCATCATGATCATACAGCTAACAGAATTTGCGTCTCTCATAGATGTGCTTTCCAAAAAATATGAGTGCTGTTCCCATCAAAACATACATGGTATCCAGGGAAGACATTTTGACAATAGGATAACCCACCAAAGAAGTAATCATAGAGCCCTTCAAACAAAATAACATCCATAATGTTAAATGTATGTTGCCTCCTGGGCCCTATACATGCTTATTACATAATATTTCTAACAGAAGTACCATATACATGTAGTGTAAAGCCCAACATTTAATTTATATAAAAAAGCAGGTAGAAAACTTCTCATTCATGCAAAAGAATTTCAGTTAGTTTTTTTACATTTTGTCAAACTATTTTCAAAGAATTGTGGATCAACAATCTGAAAGTTAGAAAAATGGGCAATTCCATGTATATGTTCCAGACCATATGAGTATTTGGACCGTACGCGTACGAGTATGGGCGGTATACGTATTCTCATACGGTCCAACCATACGCGTACGGTCGGACCGTATGAGTATACGCATACAGTCCACCATTACAAGCTGACCATACATGTTATCTGATCATATGGGTTAATTGAAACAACCTATATTTTTAGTTTTACAATTGTTATTGATAATTTATTACAATTAGATAGATGAAATGAACAAACTGACAATTGAAATTAGGTATTTGTTTAATTGTGTATCTGAATCCTATATTGGTACTCTTGCCCAAGGCCAAGGTGACACAATTCAAGTAACTTAATATTTTTAGCATTTTCATGTATGAAGTTCATGCATGTTTTTTTTTGCATTTGAATATTTTTTGGTAAAGTTGCTAAATATTCTAAAACAATTGAACTCCCACATTATGTTTACTTCAGATATCTTCAATTTCAGTCTTCATAATACAATTAATGTTTTACTGATAGACAGCCTTAATACAAGAGATAAACATATTTAATTAGCGTGAATTAAAAAAAAGTTCAGACCGTATGCGTACGGTCCAAATACTCATACGGTCTGGAACATATACACTAACAAATCATCACATTAAAAAGGCAAAATTCTGTTACTGTCTGCCATATTTATTTAACCACAGCAAGATATAACACTTTTTACCGATTTTTTAATTTGAAAATACGACCATCTCTTCTACTGTATTGACTAGATATATAGATAATATATCATAGTGATTTTATCCTGGCAGAGTGAGTAATAAAATCATAATCCTGACAGTGTCGCCCTCAGTTTTAACGGGGAGTCTAGGCACTCATCATTTTTACTATGGCATTTCAACAGTAAGAGAATGACATTTTATTGTGATATTATTTCAGTCTCCATGACAAAATAGTACAAGGAAATGACATTACATTAAGATGCTTTTTAATTTGTTATAAAATGATGATAGATGTGTTCAGTTGATAGTAATTTGCAGCTAAGAATTATAAAGATATATAACTAACCACCATTCCTAATGTGACCAGAGGTCCTTCATCTAAATGGTAAAGGAATGTACCACCATATGTATGGATGTCCTGAAAAATAACAAATAAAATCTTAACGATCATGTTAAACAGCATAATGCATTTGTTTCTTTTAACATTCAAAGTTGACCACTGCAATTAAAAAAGTATTTATTTCATTTTCAAAAATTATTTCTTTTGTTTGCCAACCTTTAGCTTTTTGTAAGCAAACGAATTTATATAGCAAGCATTTTTCACATATCCATCAACCTTATTTTCCTGTTTGGTAAAAAAAAATAATGTCCATATTCAAAAACACGAAATTTTCTATGGGTCAGAGTTATGAACATAACTTTAATATAATAATAAAATGGGAAGGATAACTTTCCTGAGTGGGACAAACACAAATTTGGTAGAAATTCATTTCTCTGATAACAGATTAATCAGAATTTCTCTCATCTCAACAAGTGTATTAAAATTATACAGCTTTCTGTTTGAATGTTCTAGATGGTCATTTAACAAGACAATTAAGTTTAGACATTAATAAGATTTACAGCTATTAGACAAAAGGTTCTAGTGTCAGTTTAGTGGCAAAATGGCAGGGTTTTATATACTTACAAAAGGCCATCCTATTGTATGCTCAACTCTTCCAGGTCTGTGCTTTTCTGGATCAATTTCCCATAATTCCTTTAAACCTATACCATATGACTGTGGTTCACAATCCTTTCTTAAATCAAATGTCTTATATAATTGTTTAGCTAATGCACCATGGCAACCTTCTCCAAATATTGTTATTTTGGCATGGAGCTCCATTCCTCTTTCAAATGTGTCCTGAAAAAAAAATGTTAAAAAACTATTTAAGTGAAAAAGCTTGATGTTGCCTATGTGGAACTATTAAGGCAATTACAATAAAAAATAAATTCAGTCATTAAATGCAAAGTTAATAGACAGATTTTGGAGAAAGTGTTTATATAGGACTGATTTGGTCGTCTCCTATATAGAAAATTGTAGTTAACTTTTTCAGTGATGTGGGTGTATTTTAGACAGTTTTCCTATGTTGCTTGAGGAAAGAAGAAATCTCCATGTTAAATGTTGACTGTTGTAAAAGTGTTTAAAGTTGATCATATGTTTATTGTGAGCTGAGGAGATAAATATTTGAAAGCTGTGTACATTTTCATCAGTAAAGAATTTAGCAGCGATAGTCATTGGACTAAGAAGAATAACTCAAAACTAAATAGGCAAAACTGTATGTTTTTACACCTATTTGTGTTTGTTTAGCTCTGTGTTATAGGCAACCACAATATATACATGATATAGGTATACAAAGATATTTCATATATTATTGCTAAATAAGAGATAAAAGTTAATACTAAAATATTTTATGAAGGTGTGAAAAAAAGTAAAATCACAAAAATACTGAACTGAAGGAAAAATCAATTCGAAAAATCAATAATCACATGGCAAAATCAAATAACAACAAAACGCATCAAAAATGACTAGACAAGAACGGTCATATTCCTGACTTGGTACAGGCATTTTCAAAATTTTGATAACAGTCTCATCAAATTCCATTGTTACTATTAATAGACAATATATGTAACAATACATGCTCCAATTTTATTCCTTACGAGATGTGTTTACCTTAGGTGATCCATCTTTATATATTCCTACATCATTAGTTGCTATTCCTTTAACACTACCGTCTTCATGAAATAATACCTGAAAATTCAGAAAAAAGTTTCTTTTAGATAAACCACTTTACAAATAATAATAATAATAATAATAATAAATACAATATTAATAGAGCGCATTATATAATAACAAAAATTACTCTAAGCGCTTCACATTTGAAAATATTTAAAATACAAAAAATACATAAACATACATTACAAAGCACTATCTTAAAAGAATCAAACAAGCATATAAACATTTAAAAGATACTTAAAAAAAGAAAAAAAAAGAAATAAAAGAAATGAAAAATGCATGTACCCTAAAATATATACAAATCTGCCTTAAACTAATGCAGTCAATTAAAATTATATAACATCTACAAGAAATCCTTAAAAGCAGTCCGAAATAAATGTAGCTAGATAATAATAAATTCAAAAGATATTGCTTTGATGAGAATTTTTATAAAGTAAAAATATTTCTTTAGTAATAAAATACTGTGGATTCCAATTTTCATTGATTTTATTATTCAGCAAAGTATACATTTTCAAGAGCTTTTAAAAAACTTTGACTAAACCCATAAAATCAAATAACCAGAATGCAATATTTCCTCTATCTAACAAAACTTGGTACCCATCAAAATATGTGAATTCACAGTAATGTCAAATAATGTAGCATAATAAACCTTTGTAAACATGCTCAAGTCCCAAGCTTGTAAAACATTGTAAATTGAGGCACTTGTTTATAAACCTTCAAATAGCTTTCAATAAAGGTCAGGAGCCTCTGGCCTTTGTTAGTCTTGTATGATTTTTAATTTTAGTTTCTTGTGTATAATTCAGAGTTAAGTATGACATCCATTATCACTGTACTAGTATACATATTTTTTAGGGACCAGCTGAAGGACACCTATGGTGTGGGAATTCTCGCTACATTGAAGACCCATTGGTGGCCTTCGGCTGTGGTCTGCTCTATGGTCGGGTTGTTGTCGCTTTGACACATTCACCATTTCCTTTCTCAATTTTATTCAACAATGGTTTAACCCTTTTTTAATTATTATTCATTTCTGACCTACTTTTAGTGTTTTCATGTTAAGAGCCACATTTATGGTTTGTATATCGCATGATAACCTGTTATTGTTTCCAGGCTACTACATAATGAATCTTAAAAAAAAAACAGAAACATATTCATGTTTATAATCAAATGATTTATGTTTAAAAAGACAATAAATTGAATGATTTTGCATTTCAAATTTCAGTCAAGTTGTTTTATACTAAAAAGTTTAACACAGGTTCTCAGCATCTCTTTCTTACAAAAAGTAAAAGAATTTGAAACAACAATCGAACTGTCAATAAATATATTGTGTTTATACCTCACTGGCAGCATAACCGGGATATATCTCTACACCAAGTTCCTCGGCCTGCTGTCCTAACCATCGTACAACATTACCCAGACCTACTACATAATTACCATGGTATACATACCTCACTAGCAGCATAACCGGGATATATCTCTACACCAAGTTCCTCTGCCTGCTGTCCTAACCATCGTACAACATTACCCAGACGTACTACATAGTTACCATGGTTATTCATTGGCATACCTAAAATATACATACTTTGTAAAATAGCTTACCGGTATCACAATCATATTAACAACATGTTTGGATGGTGTTGATGCTTGTATTCATGGATAAGATACATACTATTACTCATGTTACTAATTCTTTAATTTTTTATGTTGTGTTTTGTGAACTATTGTTTGTCTATAGGTCTTTTCTATTTGACTTTTGCTCCTCTGGTATCTTTCACCTCTCTTTAAATGCATTATATTCTAAATGAAATGTCTGATCAATTCAAAAATTCAAACAAAAACACCAGTCATAATTTATAATATTCATCGATTAGGTTATTGATTACTGAGCATACAGTATTTAAACATTGACATTACCATAGTATCAGTTCACAATTGACGCTATGAAAATGTACAAGCAAGAAGAGTCTTGACAGATTTAAAATGTATGTTGCTTTCTTTCAGTTTCATTAAAATGGAGAAAACATTAATGTATCTTAAGCTCTGATGGCATCAATTGCTAATTTGATCCTCACAAATACCTGTTTACTGGCTCCACTAACATGTCGCCAGTAAACTTAATTTGTGACCATCAAAACACCTAATGATGCTGCTGGAGCATCAATTACAATACAGTTATCTCCTAATACAAAAACTGGATTCAGTGAACACACAATATTTCAACAGCTGATGACTTTAAATAAGATATAAGGCCTAAGAACCCTGCTATTTTATTTAAGAAGAAAAATCCTTACCAACAATTTTATGTTGACCCATTGTACTGTGAAGCTGTTGAATTATGAATACAGACAGTATGGTAAAGTTATACCAAGTTATCAATGGTTTTGACATTTTTTTTTTATAATGCAGATGGACTTGCTTCTTCAATAAAATAAATTCACAATATATTTGATGACATTACAACCTCTTATAAGTTAATTCTTGACCTAAGAAAGGATATGAAAAGGTTGCAATAGAGTCTCTTAACCATTTAATTCTAAAACATTAATATTATGAACAAGAATGTGCCTATAGTACACCTCTGCCCCGATTGCACTATCATTTTCTATGATTAGTGGACCCTGTAATTGGGGTAATAACTATAAATTGGCATTAAAATTAAAAAGATGATATCATAGGAAATATGTATACTTAGTTTCAAGTTGATTGGACTTCCACTTCATCCAAAACTACCTTGACCAAAAACTTTAACCTGAAACTTGCACCATCATTTACCATGTTCAGTAGACCATGAAATTGGGGTCAAAACTCTAATTTTGCATTAAAATTAGAAAAATCACATCATAGGGAACATGTGTACTAAGTTTCAAGTTGATTGGACTTCAACTTCATCAAAAACTACCTTGACCAAAAACTTTAACCTGAGGACGGATGAACAAACGAATGGACAGTCACACAGACCAGAAAACATAATGCCCCTCTTCTATTGTACGTGAGGCATAATTAAATCATGTCTTCTGTATATTTACCTGGGAATACTGGAATAGGTATTGTTTTATTTTCTGTTAAGAAATAAAATTTATCTTCTGTAACTGGTGTCTTTAAGGGTGCCTACAAAAATATCAATCATGTCAATATGCTTCACTAAATTATCAATAACAATAGAATTCAGGTTTCTACCTCAAACTATTGTTAGGCCTTCGACATTGAGCCAAACTTATATTTCAAATTAAGCCATAAAAGGCCTGGAAATTACAAATGTAAAATAATTTGAACAAGAAAACAAATGACCAGATAATTGATGCACAGGACAATTTAAAAAATGCAAACATGATGTACAGTATCAAACGACAACCACTGAATATTTTCACAACAAATACCAAAATTTACTCGAGTATTAAAATAAAAGACTTCCTTTAAAAATCATAATTCAAAGTCTTTTTCAAGCAACAGGCTTTGCTTGATTTACAAATCTTATATCAATTAAGAAATATATAATTTTACAAAATATTCTTTCACAAAAATAAATTATTTCCCCTTATTAAGCATACACCTTTTATTGTAATCTAAGAACATAAAACTCCTTTTCTACTAAAACTATTCCATTTTATTAACCAATCATTTGCATTAATTTTCGACTTTTATCTAATTAAGAAAATAACTTATATATATATACATGTATACTACATGTATCTTCATTTTAAGTCAATGTATTTAAAAAAAAAACAACATATCCTTTAACTAAAGAATTATGATTTTTTAAAACAATAACAAGCAATTTTCAAAACATAAAAAGATAAAAGAAGTATTAATGTTTAACAATTTTGTTGATTATTATATTCATTAAAAGGTATCATAATTATCTGGCTTCTTAGTTAGTACTTACTCCTTTTTCTTTCCAGTCAGGAAATAGTTCATCAAGAGCTGTTGGTTCTATACATGCTCCAGATAGTGTATGACCTCCTGAAAATGTATGCACAAAACAACATAAATGATATATACAAATTCATGCGTTCAGACATAAAACCAAAACAATAGTGTGTTAAATGTGTCAGGACTCCTTCCAAAACTACATTAATAAGACTTTTTCATGTGATATATAGTTCTAATTTAATAAATTAACACACATTTTTTTCTTAAATAGACTATCTCATAATACTTACCTATTTCAGGAGCTTTTTCAACTAGGCAAACCCTGAGTTCTTTTTCTTGTTCATTTGCCAACTGCTTCAGACGACAAGCAGCAGACAGGCCTGCTGGACCGCCTCCAACAATCACAACATCCGCAACATCTTCATATCGTGTCATGTCTATATCTATTTAACAAATGGTCAAAAATTAAATTTATTTATGTGAAATTATATCTTAATAATTTCTTGTGGCAGCCTTCACAAAGAGGGATTTCAAAATATATTAGAAATCTGTCCATGTATGTTGATGAAAAATATTGATTTTCTAATTACAGAAGGTGTAAAAAGATGAAAAAATGTCAAATGTCCTAGGCCTGAGCTTAATCTAGAAAACAATTGAAAAATATTTGGTCTTATGCATCTCAAATATTTGTGTGTGATCAATTTAACATGAAATGTACATGTTAATGTAATTATTATATATTGTATCAAGTCATGAAAGTGTAGGATCAACATGAATCTTTGTTTTGTTCACAGGGACATTTTCTGTAACATGTTTAAACCAATGAATAAGAGAAACATAGAAAATGCATCTCACAAGATTTCTTCTGTCATAATTTTTTTTTTTTAATTGTAATGTTTTACAGGCTTTTTTTGGGTCATTTGTGAATTGGGTGCTGAGAACATATATTTGATAGACTAATATCATAAGGACATGCACATTGTATATGTTGTACAAAATGTTGTATACAACTGAATGCAGGGATGGCAAAGTATTACCCGCCTGGGAATTCCCAGGTGGGAAAACCCGGGTTTTCCCGGGCTGGGCAATACTCTCAGAAATTGGTAATAGTGGGCAATACTGGGCAATAAGTTTTCTATGCTTATTTTAACACTAAATAGTAAAGACTTGGTACAGTTTCATAGTATAACAGCTAAATATATACTTTTTATACAGATAACCATTGACAGTCATTTCTAGAAGATTGAAATGTCCATTTCATTCTCTCTCTATTAATTCTATAAGTAGGCAGAACAGAAGATTTGTACATTAAAAGATACCTTTTTAATTACCAAGCATTGTTTTAATAATCCAAACATTCAAAACATGCATTTTATTGCAGTGTTTAAGTGACTCGTTACGGTAATTTTATTTGTCATACATTCATATTGCTAAATAAACACCCTAAGGGGTCATGCCAATAAAACTTATAGAATTATAAGGGCTGATTATTGTTATATAAACAAATCTGTGTTCTAATCTGAATAATTACTAATAAGCTTAGTCATGTTAGTGACATTATCTAAATGAAATTTTCTTACAAGTAATTGTTAATTCTTAAAAGGAGTTATATTTATTTGAAGAAAAATAAATTTTTTGCTTTACATTTACAGTTTCCCCATCTAGACAAAGGCTAGTAAAACAAAATAGAGTATAAATGTCTTATTAAATGTATTACATTTGTGTTTATCACTGAACCCTTTTTAAAATTCAGACAAGTATTTTATATTACCCAGTATTGCCCAGTATTACCCACTAAAACCCAGTAAAACCCGGGTTTTCCCAGTATTTCCCACTGGGCTGGGCAATACTCATAAAACCCGGGTTTTTGCCAACCCTGACTGAATGTACCGGAGTCCTTTGTGTTGACAGCAAGCTTGGACCTCTAAAATAACCTGTCCCAAAAAGAGCACTTTTGCAGAAAATTTGATTTATTTAAGCTAGATATTTTTGTTATTATAATAAATCTTCAGCACATGTCTGATGAGTGTCATAGTTCCAATGTATAACATGTATTATTTTTCTGTCCGTCATTTACATTACTTTTGAAACTTTGAAATTTTTGAAATAGTATATGTTTAAAATAAAATATTTCAAATTCAATAAATCAATCTTTAGCATGCTATGAGAAAAGATTTATTCAGAGAAGCCATTTTGATTAAAAAAATCCCCAGTCCAATCAATTTAATTAAGGTCATGTTTCAAGCATGATTTTTGTGCTCAGAGCACTGAGCAAAGTTTTATGCCTTCAAGGTCAGCATGCTCGAAACATGAAATCCAGCAATTTGATTGGTTGATTTTTCGAGTCTGAGTAAAAAAATCATGCTCGAAAGTTTTATGACCGTGATGCCTGAAGCTGGCATGCCACTGTCAGTAACTGAGCTCTTTACTAATTTATGTATCATTGTAATTTTGCTTTGATTTTTCTGTAACCTACATTTTATAGTCTGACATATGAGACTCAGACTTCTTTAAAACTCAATTTAACTGTGCATCTTGATGTATATTTGTTTGAATCAAGTTAATCAATGTTTATACTACATTGGCTTTAGATCTAACAAAGTATGTTCAACCCTATCAGATTTTTGCACCTGTCCCAAGAGAGGAGACATGAACTTTATAAGACTTCTTTCTTATTTTTTTTTAATTTGGTTCATTTTTCATGTTTGTATGTTGAAGAGTTTAATGTAGCATACATTTTTGCTGAACTAGACTCAGCTGTCCCCTCAACAAAAGTGTGTACTAGACTAGTACACAATTTTGTTGAGGGGACAGCTGAAGCCCCCTAAGGGTATAGTATTTTCTCTATGTGTTGAAGAGCAATTGGTGGGCTTGGGCTTTTTTCTACTTTTTGGTCTGGTTGTTCATTGTTGTTGTCTCTTTAACACATTCCCTGACTCCAAGCTCAATTTCATAATTGCTTTAACAGTCAAGTCTTCTTACAATGTTGTAGATTCGTCAACCTACCTTTCCATCTTGGATCTTGTTCTCTAGGATGTATAGTATAATGGGTTGTTATCTTTGTTGAATACAGTCTGCCATATTTACAGTGGGACAGGAAATGTGTCACTGAAACAAAAATATTATTTAATACATGTATTCATGATACATGTGATATTGTAGAATAAAAAGAATAATACATTGTACATTAAATTAATTATATACATTGTATATACAAATGTAAATGCGTTGTCATGTGTTCTGATTATGATTTGTAAAAGTAAGTTCCTTGATACATATGTTGATGACCTGAGTATTGTACAGGGTATTTAATTGATTGTACCACCAGCATGACCAATAACCATGTAATTACCAGTGTGGAACAGTGTATCTATTGAACCTTTTACGTACCATATTCCCTTTTTACCTTGCAGCTTAACTTTTAAATGACAAACAGGTTATGCAGGTTGCTCAAGTTTTTTTCGAAATGGTAAAAGGATGTATGTCTAAATAACAGGATATTTAAAACAACAAAAATCAATTGTCAAACTAAGCACACATTATCCTTTGTTCATATTGTTAGTCTTGTATGATTTTTAATTTTAGTTTCTTCTGTATAATTTAATTTGGAGTTTAGTATGACGTCCATTATCACTGTACCAGTATACATATTTTTTAAGGGGCCAGCTAAAGGACACCTACGGGTACGGCAGTTTCTCGCCACATTGAAGACCCATTGGTGGCCTTTGGCTGTTGCCTGCTCTATGGTCGGGTTGTTGTTGCTTCGACAAATTCCCTATTTCCTTTCTTAATGTCATGAATGTTATCACGGCCATTCCCAATAGAAATTAGCACTTTCTTTAAAACAGATTGAGCCTCTCGAAGACATTATATGGGGACAAAAAAAATAATAAAATCAATCTGCTTATGAACTCAAAATCATTAACTTTTTATTTTTAAACTTTTTTATCTTCCCGCATTTACACAGAAATCTCTTCTTTTTCCAGTCTCTTTTGTCATGAGAGTAGACTATGAGTAAAACATATATTTATTAGTCTAGTAATATATAGGAATGAGCACAAAACCATCTCATTTTATACATTCTTTGATATATATGAAAATAGTTTTCTGATGATAGCGTTTTTTTGTTTACATTGAAAATGAGGTATAAATGACTAAAATGACATCACAACTCAAATCCTTAACAACAGGAACTTCATCACAAAAGTTATGGTATTTCTGTTTCTATTTTAACACTCTTGCTGTTGGAGGGACACATACAGTGTATGTCCATGGATAAATTTAGGCAAGCTTCTCATCAAGGCTGTAAATCTTTGAATTAAAAATTAAAACTGAAGATTAAACAGTGCTATGATTTACTACAATGGGTCCCAAATGTTACGGTCATTATTTCATGACATTATATATCGAATTACATCATTGTTTGGCAAGTTATGTCACAGATGTTGAGCTGTCATATTTTCTAACATATGAAATGCAACCTTTAAAAAAAATTTGATACATTGTGAAACTTTGTCCCCTTTCAAAGGTAACTCCTGTCTCATTCAAAAAGAACAGGTTATGCTTTCATGTTAATTTGATTGACTGGTCTATTATAAACTAACACTGTTTTATAGCTATAAAAATGTTTTATATAACTCCTAAAATGACTCAATATGGTGGTTCTGTATCGAAATAACAATGTACTTGAAATACAGACATAAGTTAGTATTCCCTGATTTTACTTGTCAACAGTATTGATGGGAGAATATTTTTATTTTATTTTTTCTCAAAATGCCAACACAGCTATTCAACAAATGAACTTTGGACTCGACGTTACGCAAGGACAAAACGAAAAAAATAAGCGAAACATAATTATTTATGAGATTTAGACCAACATCATTAATTCAGAAGATGTATACGTCTGTATGCTATTGTTGAATTCTGAAATGTAATAAATTTTAGCCCTATTTTCTTATCTTTTCGATTAAATACCTGTTTTATAACCGCATCTCATGAGCGTAGCCATTGCTTGTTTGAAAACAAAACGAAATACGACATATGTCGTAAAATGATCGGTTATGAGTGAAATAAAACATTCATTGAGATCAAGTAACCTTATATTATAAATCAACACACCTACGAGAAACTTAGTTAGACTGTTATCATAATCAGATATTTTTCCATATATTATAATTGTCGTAAAACACATTACTGGTTAGCTTTCCAAAAAGCTGACCAGCCTTCTATGTTATATGAAATCGAACTTCTGCCGATCAAGGCACACCTCCATTTAGGTTGAGTTCAGATTTTTTTATAAATTTAATGTAACTATATAACAAGTTTACATACTTCAATGAAAAGGGGGGTTAAAATATGCATAACAAATCTAATTATATTTTTTGTCATGAACAATTCAGTACACTTACGATCACTATTAGTTGTGAGTTTTTTGTTTGTTTGTAAAACCGCCGACTCTAGGATCTTTAAGATCCTCAATCTGAGCTAAACAGTTAAAAAGTCAAACGGATCAGACTCATCTCCAAAAGATATAATTTTCTCATCTCCATGATATCTTGCATTTCAAGATCAGACCTTCATTATTGTCTGATTCTGTTTGATTTTGATTTTCATCTGACACTGTGTGAATTTATGCACATTAGATTTCTGCATATAAGACTTGGATTTTTTTTATTGTAGGCATTCTTCACCATCTCAACTGTTTCAGTTTCGAACAAAATCTGAAGTTAAGGTTATATTTTTATAGCTGTCCAAACCGTCTTGATAAAATTGATTCAAGCCCATTTGATAACAATTCTTCCACCATGATTCTTGACTGGTTATTTTTTCAAGGTTTTTTTATTAGCCTAATATTTGAAAGAAATTTGTGCAATATTGTGAGATATTATTATATCTATAAATATGGATGAAGAACAGCAAAGGTAATGTAACGCAGGGACGTATATAGGTCCTTGTGTAACGTGAAAATAAAAAAAAGATAACGTTGAGTATTTTATTATTTATATATATGATTTGGTATTCAGGTCGTCCATACATTTAACCAAGACATTTCTGTTAGAAATAGTAAGGGAAATCTACTAGTTTATTCTCCGAAACTAAATAAATGAATTAATTTAGTCAAACAATTTAAAGAGTGCTTTAATTTTTTTTCTGATATTAATTTGAATATTTGTTAGAAGACATCAAAATGACGAATCAGATATACAGTTTCGTTTTATCGAGATAACGATATATTTTAATCGAGATCTGGATATATTTAACCGGGAGAACGATTTAATTATCCGAGATCTCGTTTCAATAAATCGAGATCCCGATATAACAGTTTCGTTTTATCGAGATAACGATATAAGAATCCGAGATCCCAATATAACAGTTTCGTTTTATCGAGATAACGATATAATAATCCGAGATCTCGATATGATAAATCGAGATAACGATATAATTATCCGATATCACGATTTGATAAATCGAGATAACGATAGAATAATGCGAGATATCGATATAACAGTTTCGTTTTATCGAGATAACGATAGAATAAATCGAGATAACGATATAATAGTCCGAGATCACGATTTGATAAATCGAGATAACGATAGAGTAATCCGAGATCGCGATATAACAATTTTGTTTTATCGAGATAACGATATATTTTTTCATCGAGATCTCGGTAAAACGGTAATATTTAATCGTGATCTCGAATTAAAAAAATATTTCCTATTTTTTTTGTGTGTCCCCTTACGGCTTCCGTAGCTTCCGTATACGTGATAGAAAAAACTATATCTATTGAGTTTGGTTTATTTAAATTTCAATGAAAAATACGAGTCCAATATTAATGCAACATTGTCACAAATTTGGCACTATTAAGTGAGATGACATCATCTATATAGTGGAAAGTGAAGTTTCAAGATAATGGTAGCTTCTTTTTAGTCGTCATCAGAAGCTTTTGCATGAAGTCATCCTCGTATGAAAAATGAACTCGTCATTCAAGCTATTCAGGAAGTCTAGTTGTAACTAGAATCGTTGCGTATTAATGGATTTTTTTCTTCAAAATTATTCTTATTTGATGAATTTATGCATTTAAACAATAAACAACGCAATTTAAGCAATAAAAAAGTCAAGTTTTATTATGTGTTTACTGTTTTATTTAATTTTTTGAAACTTCAATTCACATCAATTTATTTTTTTTACTTATTTTTGTCTAAATTTTCAATTTATTTTTTTATGTTTCACATTAAATGAATAAACGGTCTTTTCACTTCATCAATATTCATAATGAAGCTAGAAATCAAACAATTCGAAAGATGTTTATTTCAGTCTTGTAATTACAATGCAGATTTCAATCTCTTAGTTAACGTTTCGCCCCCTTTATTTCAAGTAATAGTATGATCGCGCACATATTTTTTACTTTAAATTTTTCAGATTCTTAAGAATTTGTTTATGAAATCTTATATTGACAAAATACAATGTTTAAATAGGAAGAAATGCTAATCAATTGTTTTTCGCAGATGGCGGTATTTTGGGCAACTGTATGAGTTGTTATGATTTGCTCTTGGATTAGAAATAAGCATAATTTTAGGAAATTTATGGTGTCAAAAACTTCTTTGATAGCTTTTACAGGGTTTTACTTAATTTTAAGTGATTAAGAGTTGCATCAGAAAGAAAATTTTGGGTTTTCACACATTTTGTGAACTTTTCGCGAATTTCAGGAAACATGTACTGTCTATCAAAATATTTAAATATTTAAAAATGCATTTGATAAATGACTGTTAATCTCTCTACTTAAATTTCAATTTTTTTTTGCATATGTGAATTTAGTATATAAAAGTCATATTATGAAATCAATTTGAAATCTTACAAAATTTGCACTTATATGTCCTTGACGGAAATTGCACCGTATGCTTTTTTTTTTTATGGATGTGTAGCTTTTTAATATATATATCTTTATTCTCATAAACCAAAGTACAATGGTACAGAGACATATACAAATAAATTAACATAGTATAAATTTTAAATACAAATGTAAAATGTTATATAATTTAGCCGTGTGTTAGATGGGTGCATTAAAATTTAAATTTATCGCTACAGTCAGTCGCCTATTTGTCGTTTGAAGCGAACAATATTTGAATCTACATTTTAAATTGATAAACAAAAAAAAATAAGAATTGCACCGTATGCTTTTTTTTTATGGATGTGTAGCTTTTGAATATATATATCTTTATTCTCATAAACCAAAGTACAATGGTACAGAGACATATACAAATAAATTAACATAGTATAAATTTTAAATACAAATGTAAAATGATATAAAATTTAGCCGTGTGTTAGATGGGTGCATTAAAATTTAAATTTATGGCTACAGTCAGTCGCCTATTTGTCGTTTGAAGCGAACAATATTTGAATCCACATTTTAAATTGATAAACAAAAAAAATCAAAATGCTCTGCTCTATAGATTTTATTTGATAAAAGGAGTCTGAAATATATCTATAACAAATGCACCGTATCAAATGCATATAAGAGAACACCTACTTATAAACTGTTACGCGTCGCATACTATGTTTAGAGACATGCATAATAAATCTTAATTAAAAGAAGGAATTCTTAAAGCTTACTTTGACAGTTTTAAACTAATTTCAGTTCAAAAAGTTTAAATTGCATGTTCTAAAAATGAGCTGCAAAAAGAAAAAAGAAAAAAATGCTATATTCTATAGATTTTCTTTCATAAAAGGAGTCTGCAATATATCCATAATAAATGCACCGTATCAAATGCATATATGAGAACACCAAGACGCGTCGCATACTTTTTTTTAGAGACATGCAATAGCATGATAAATCTAAATCAAAAGACAAATTTAAAAAAAGGAATTCTTAAAGCTTCCTTTAGCAAATTTTAAACTAACTTAGTTTCAACAAGTTTAAATTACATGTCCTAAAATAGAGCTAAGAATTGTTTTTGTTGAAGTAAATTCTTTGAAATTTTATTCTAATACGCTATTGAACATTACTAAGAGCCAATAAATACAATAAAATTAGTTTTAATAAATAAAAGTCGTCATAGAACAGTATCATTTTCATACCGGTATTCAAAATGACTCGTTTCATTGCTATTACAACAAATATGTCATAATAACAGTGTACGTATAGGAGCCAGGGGCAAAACGGGTACATAACTATGTCCCCTCCCATTTTAAGAAAAAAATTCAAACTAAAAAATGAAAATGAAAGAGAACAATCACTAAATTTTAGATTATTACACTACATATAAAATAGGTTTTTTTCTTGACACTTTCAGAAGTTTGCCTCCCCCTTTTCTACACACAAACTTTTTTTCTCAAACTTATCCATTCTTATAAATGGCTATTTTTTATACGAAACTATACACAGACAGACGTGCCGCTGGTAAAATTTCAGCTACAGCGGAGGGGGCATTATTTTTAACTCTTGTCCGTCTGTACGCCCGTACGTATTCATAGGAAAATTTACAACTTGGACGCTTCCGCAATTTAACTTTATTTTGCCTCAAACAAATGCTATGAAACACAATGATAAATACCACCAAATTGAGATCAAGTATAAATTTGGCTGGCATCCCTTTCACCGTCCAAGCCCATTTATAAATTGAAAAAATGTTAAATGTGTCGTCTACGCGCTCTTACTTTATTTACCTCAACCAAATGTTATGAAAGTTACATGTACTTAAAATTCTTATTTCACTTCAACAATGAGCAAACCCCATAACACATAGCAAATCATATAAAAAAAAGTAAAATCACAAAAAATCTGAACTCAGAGGAAAATCAATTTGGAAAGTCCATAATCACATGGCAAAATCAAAAAACAAAACGCATCAAAAACGAATGGACAAGAACTGTCATATTCCTGACTTGGTACAGGCATTTTCAAAACACCGATGTCATTATAAGAAAAAGAGGGCTGCTTCAAATGACATCAGCACCACTGAACCAAAATGTAGATATGATACATATGCGGATAATTACCATGTTCCAGAGAGGTATACAGCCGGTAAAAACATAAATTAAAGCTGATACTCCAGGAATTTATTCGCATAGAATAAAATTGAGAATGGAAATGGGGAATGTATCAAAGAGACAACAACCCGACCATAGAAAAAACAACAACAGAAGGTCACCAACAGGTCTTCAATGTAAAGAGAAATTCCCGCACCCGGAGGCGTCCTTCAGCTGCCCCTAAACAAATATATACCAGTTCAGTGATAATGAACGCCATACTAATTTCCAAATTGTACACAAGAAACTAAAATTAAAATAATACAAGACTAACAAAGACCAAAGGCTCCTGACTTGGGACAGGCGCAAAAATGCGGCGGAGTTAAACATGTTATTTTCACCTAATTTGATACAAAGCTTCTTTTTTATCTTTATTATACACAAAATTTCTGTAGCCTGTTGTACACGTCGTTTAATTGCTATTTTAGGAGAGAAATGATAACTTTATTTGGAGTGCAAATCTTTTTTATTGTTACTACCAGAAAGTTTTCTTGTGAATTTTTAACTTAAAAAAAATAACAGAAATAAATTAATTAATAATCATTTAAAAAAAACAGTTGAAACTTTATATTACAATCAAATATAGTATGTGAAAACTATGTAAGCATCCTCTACAATGAAAGAAAATTTGTCTTTTCGGACACAATGTGAAATGCTTAATTTCTTACAGCATAAATCTCTCAATGTGTTCCCTGTGTGGATAAAAAAAAAACCAACAACGCTACGATCTCCATTCTTCGTCTGCCTTTTCTCTAATTTTACACCTGACAATAATTCTCATTCACTACACCGAAAAGTGGACGACATATTATTTGTGTTGTATAAATGAGGATGGTGCACATTCTGCATGTGTCTGTCCCTATAGTCAGGAGCCTGTAATTCGGTGTTTGTTTGTTTTTTTTGCTTTATATCAAATTTGTTTTTTCGTTTGAATTGTTTTACATTTGTCATTTCGGGACCTTTTATAGCTGACTATGTGATATGGGTTTTACTCATTGATGAAGACGTACCGTACGGTCAACTATAGTTGTTAATTTCTGAGTCATGTTGGTCTCTTGTGGAGCTTTGATTCATTGGCAATCATACCACATCGTCTTATTTTAATATTATGAAAGATTCCCAAGATGCTCATGAAAAGAAAAAAGGATAAAACATTCGAATAAGGATTGAAGTGACTCTCGATATCTCTCCTTCCCGGGGTAAAATTGATAACAAGAAATGTTTCACTTGTCTGACATAATGTCGGCACATATCCTTTGAAAAGTGTTATAATGTTTGTCTGTGTATACTTATATTATTAATCTACGGTATATTTTATCAGATATGCGGTCTGTAATGACTCTTTTAATGCCTCTTTGTTGTTTAAAGTCAGAAATAACACCAGGAGAACCTATAATTACCCCCAGAGACAAGGACAGAAAATAGGTTTTAAAAGGTGCAACGTATAACAAACGCATTATCAGTGAATAAGGAACGAATTAGTAACAGGGCATCAGTCGAGTGCTTTGACGGAAAAACGCGCTAATAGGGTTATTTCACCTCACAGAATCCATAGTTACCACCAGAGACAAAACATAAATTGAAAATCTGTTTTTTTAAAAGTGCACCGTATAACACACTTACTATAAGCGAACAAGGAACGAATAAGTAACAGGGTATCAGTCCAGCACTGAAATGGGTATATACGCTCTAACAGGATTATTTCACCTCTAATAACTCATAGTTATCATCAGAGACAAGTTAAACGGTGCAACGTACAACACACGCTTTATAAGCAAATAAGGAACGAAAACGTATTAGGGTATAAGTCGAGCGCTGAAACGGCTAGATACGCACTAAAAGTGTTATTTCACCTCTAAGAACCCATAGTTATCACCAGACATAAGAACACAATTGTGAGTCTATTTTTTTCATAAAAGGTATAACAAACGTATTATAATCGAATAAATAACAAAAATGTAACAGGATACGTATCAGTCAAGACGCGCTACTAGTGTTATTTCACCTCTAAGAGTTGATAGTTATAAATTAAGAGACAAGACAAAAAATGAAAATCCTTATTTTTAAAAGGTGCAACGTTAACCAAACGTAATTATAAGCGAAAAAGTAATGAATAAGTAACTGGGTATCATCAGACAAGCGCTAAAATGTGTACATACGCGCGAACATGGATACTCAGCTCTAAAAACCCATTTTACCACCAGAGACAGGGCAAAAATGAAAAGATTAATTGTAAATGATGCAACGTATAACAAACGTATTATAGGCGAATAAGTAACGGATAAGTAACAGGGTACATTTTACATAAATAAGGCCGTTAGTTTTCTCGTTTGAATTGTTTTACATTGTCTTATCGGGGCCTTTTATAACTGACTATGCGGTATGGGCTTTGCTCATTATTGAAGGCCGTACAGTGACCTATAGTTGTTCATGTTTGTGTCATTTTGGTCTTTTGTGGATAGTTGTCTCATTGGCAAGCATGTCACATCTTCTTTTTTTATACATACGCGCTAATATGGTAATTTCACCTCTAAGAACCCATAGTTAACACCAGAGACAAGAAATATATATATATTTTTTTAAAGGTGCAACGTTTTTTTAACACACATATTATATAAGCGAATAAGGAACGAAAACGTAACAGGGTATCAGTCGAGCGCTGAAACGGGTACATATGCGCTAAAAAAAGTTATTTCACTTCTAAGAACCCATAATTACTACCAGAGACTAGAAGAAAAATTGATTGTTTTTTGAAGGTGCAACATATAACACACTCATTATAAGCGAATAAGGAACAAATTAGAAACACGGTATTAGTCTCGCTTCAAAACGGTGCACATGCGTTAATAGGTTTATTTCACCTCTTCGAACCAAGTATCAACTCCAGACATACGAGTACAAAGCAGTTAAAAGGTATAACGTATTAAAATTAAATAAGGACGAGTTAATTTCAATGATAAGTTTGAAGGCGTCTAGACTTAAATAGACACGAAATGCTGATATATATACCTTATCTCCCTTGAATTGCAATGGCAGCCTCCAGTGAGCGCCGGTAAAAATCTAAATTGCTTCGGAATTTGACGATTGTATCCAAAGTAATATAGTTATTTAATGAAATGAAGTACTTATAACACTAATTAACAATGGTTTTATTGTTTTTTGAAGGTGCGTCTGGCGTATAAAATTATAATCCTGGTACTTTTGATAACTATTTACACCACTGGGTCGATGCCACTGCTGGTGGACGTTTCGTCCCCGAGGGTATCACCAGCCCAGTAGTCAGCACTTCGGTGTTGACATGGATATCAATTATATGGTCATTTTTATGAATTTTCTGTTTACAAAACTTTGAATTATTCGAAAACTAAGGATTTTCTTACCCCAGGAGTAGATTACCTTAGCCATATTTGGCACAATTTTTTGGAATTTTGGATCCTCAATGCTCTTTAACTTTGTATTTATTTGGCTTTTTAACTATTTTGATCTGAGCGTCACTGATGAGTTTTATGTAGACGAAACGCGCGTCTGGCGTATAAAATTATAATCCTGGTACTTTTGATAACTATTATGACCTATAACGAAATCTTGCAAGCATTAGCTGTTAACTTACCTGAACGCGTACAAAAGAAAAAAAACATGGCGGACATAAATGTTGAATATTTGATCTCAAACAATGATATCACCTTAACTAGTGTTTACTGTGACTACCCTGTTACTTGTCTACCAACAAAATTTAATGCACCATCAGGACCCAAAGGCAAGCGTGCTCTTACTGAAGAAATTGATACACATTTGTATGATGAGGCAGCACACATGATAGCATTTCGTATACCTCACCCAAAGCTAGCACCTTGGATCAAAAGTCTATCGCTTTTGTATTATGAACACTATGGTAAATCATCTGATTATGTTGTGAGTTGGTTCGATGACCCTGAAAACTGGTCTACAAAGAATTCTGGAAATAAATCCATCTGTGTAGAAATATCAACAAAAGCAGAGGTTGATTCTTTATTGTACAAAATCACCCTATTTGTAAACACAGGCTTAGTGCAAGTGCAAGGAAATCATAAAGACACTTTTGTAGATAAAGATTTCCCAGTCCTTGTTAAGCTGGTTAACATAATTTATATGGCAACTAATACAGATGAATCTGGGCCATGTAAAATAAACACAACCCAGAGTGGTAGTGCAACTGACTTAAGTGAACAAACAAATATTAAACAAATATCAACATTGATTGACAGAAATAATAACAAAGATTTAGCACCTCATAAAGACGGGACAGTTTCCAAAGACAAATCAGGTCAGGTGCATGAAACAAACGATTTAAGTCAGTCAGATATGAATGTTGCACATTTTCAACCCGACCAGATGTTTAGTAGGATGGAGGCCAGTTTCACATTGGCGCTTGACAAAATTTGTACGCAGCAATCTGATTTATTCAATTCGAAATTTCAATTGATGGAGCATTATTACAATCAATCTATAAAAACAAACAACAACAATTTTAAAATGCTGCAAGATACTATCACTACCATACTTAAACCTACAAGTGATAATGACAAACTTGCTGCTCGTATAGTCTCTCTTGAAAAAGAAAATGTCATTTTAAAATCAACAGTCAACGAATTTAAAAACACTTCGGCCACACATATTGAATGTTGGAAATCAAAAATGGAAACTCAAAGGTCCCAAATGGAACTTCAAAAAAATTCGCAGGACACAAGAATTAAAGACCTTCAAACTGACATTTCTGATCTACAAACTAAGTTAAATGATAAGATCAGTAAAATTGAAGAGATGGCTTCAGCTTATAATTCAGTATCTGAAAATTTGAAACATAAAGAAGATGAAGTACTTAGTCTAAAATTACATTTGAGTCAAGACAATACAAATGATTTTCAGGAAGTGAAACTAAAACATCCTATAACAAGAAATACAAAACATGTTGTTCTAATTGGTACTTCCAACATTAAGGGGATCGACCCAAATAAACTTTCTTCCAAATACTCTGCAGAAAAACATGAGGCATTCACATTAGAGCAAACTGATCATGTTATACAGGAGCTAGAAGTTACACCGGATATTTTAGTTAAATTATCAAATGCTGTTCGATCTACCCCAAATGAAAAGAGCATTGAATATCTACATGCAATTATTGATAGTGCTAAAGAGAAATTTAATGATACCAAAATAGTGGTTTCTCTCCCAACTCCAAGAGCCGACGAGGAGTCTTTAAATAATAAGGCACAAATTTTAAGTTTAATGGCAAAGGAAGATCTCAGAAATGAACCAAATGTAGAGATATGCGACAACTGTAATATGGCATTTAAAGTGAGTGCTCTCCAAAAATATTTGGATCCCAAGGACAATTATCATCTTTCATTAAATGGCACTAAAATGTTGGCATCTAACATTAGAGACACAATAGACCGAATTCTTGGCCTCCCTCCGAGAACTCCCATGAAACGCAATGTTAACCAATATAATTATACACCGCCTAGAGTCCAACGTGACAATACACATGATTTTGTGCCAGATGATGACTCACATCAGTATATGTACAACAGAGGCCGAGGCCAGAGATATAGAGGCGGAAGATGGAACAATCATCAGTTTCGAGGCAATCGTGGTTATCACCGCAGGGGATATTAACATTTAAAGGCAAAGCGACCTATTTGCATTAATTTCTGCCAAATATATACAAACATTTATAGTAATATTGTATTGTATAACTTTATTTGAATTTAGTTTTGAACTTAACATATCTGTTTGGGAATTTTTTAATTTTTTGTGTGTGTTTATATTTCATAGAACATCTTGTGAATTACACAAGGTTTATTTTATTTTTTACTCCTAAATTACTTGAATATTTCAGTACACACTTTAACAACACTATTTCTTAACATTTAATTGAAGTAATGAATAAGCACAAGCATATTCTAATATCTAATTTATCTTTTTGTGTGTGGAATGCTGGGGGCTTAATTTCAAAATCCTACAATAAATTACATGACCCCTCATTTCTAAAACAGATCAGTCATTATGATATTATACTATTGACAGAAACACATTTGGGATATTACACCCCTATTAGTGTTGAGGGATACAATTTTTTCCCCGTTTGTAGAGTACAGTCCCCTTATTCAAGATTTTATGGAGGCCTTGGTATACTAATAAAGAATATTATCCGTCCAGGCATAAACATTTTGCAAAATACAAGTAAAGATTATCAGTGGATTAAACTGAATAAGAAATTTTTTAATCTAACAAATGATATATATTTGTGTCTAGCCTATATAATTCCAAGTATGTCAAGTTATTTACATCAGTCTGATGATGATGTATTAGATAGTATTGAAAAGGATATGACATGCACTTATAAACAGTTAGGAGATATTATATTATGTGGTGATTTGAATGCTCGGTCAGGATCTGAGCCAGATTTTATACAAAATGATGTTTATGATACTCACTTACCTATATATAATGATTATGATTGTGATACTATTCAAGATGTAAGACATAGTTATGATAGTAAGGTTGATGTTAGAGTTAAACAGTTATTAGATTTATGTATATCTACAAAAATGAGAATTTTAAATGGAAGAGTATTGGGAGATTTGTATGGTAAATTTACATGCCATAAACCCACAGGATCGAGTGTTGTAGATTATGTTATTGTCTCAGAGGCACTTTTACCTAAAATTTTATCTTTCAAAATATCAGATTTCATCCCAAATTTTTCAGATTGTCATTGTAAGTTGTCTTTTGGAATTTTAGCAACTTATTCTTCACATTTGTCTGTTAATAAGTTTAAAAGAATGCATTTCCGGATGATTATAAGTGGACAAAATCATCAACCAGTCAATTTCAAGATGCACTTTGCCACCCTGTTTGCAAATCTCTTTTAAATAATTTTATGAATCATGATTATGTCAATGAAGATTCAGAGAGAGCAGTTCCTGATTTTTTAAACATACTAAATGTTGCTGCTACAAAGGCAAATATTTTTCGCCATAAATCATCTAAAAAAAGAAAACCTAATTGTAAATGGTTTGATTCTGATTTAGGTGTAAAGAGGGAAATTCTAGTATCTAAAGGAGAATTATTGTCAAAATTTCCGTATGATCCTATTGTCAGAGGTTCATATTTTAAATGCTACAGAGAGTATAATAAATTGCGTAAATATAAAATGCGCACATTTAAACAGTCCATCCTGAATAGCCTTGACAATTTAAGAGATTCTGATCCAAAACAATACTGGAAACTTATAAATTCTTTAAAGGAGTCTACAGATGATAGTAAAGGAAAGTCAGTAGAACCAGAAGCCTGGTTTAATCATTTTTCAGATTTGAATAAATCTCCTTCAATAAGTGAGACAAGAATTAAAGAAATTAATTCTAAAATAGAAAATATGGAAAAAAATAAAACTTTTTGTGAATTAGATTATAGATTGTCTACTAAAGAAATAATTGATTCAATATCTAAACTCAAAAGTGGTAAAGCCTCAGGTCTGGATGGTATACCTAATGAGATGCTAAAGGCAGGAAGTTTAGTTCTAAATCCTTTAATTCAGAAACTGTTTAATCATGTTTTTTCATCTGGTATTTATCCAATGCAGTGGTCATCAGTCTATTTATCTGCTGTTTTTAAGTCTGGTGATCCAAGTAAAACAGATAATTATCGTGGCATTGCCATTAATTCTTGTGTTGGTAAATTGTTTAACTCTGTTTTGAATAACAGACTAGATAAATTTTTGGTAAAAGAATCAGTGATTAATCCATGTCAAATTGGATTTTCAAAAAAATGTAGACCATCTGATCATGTTTTTGTTTTAAAAACCATTATTGATAAATATATAAGTAAAAAAGGGGGCAAACTATTTGCCTGTTTTGTAGATTTTAAACAGGCTTTTGATAAAGTGATCCATCAGGGTATCAGATATAAGCTTTTAACAAAAAATATTACTGGAAAGTTTTATTCTATCATTAAAGACATGTATAGTAAAAGTGACCTCTGTGTTAAAATTGGTAATGAGATGACTCCATGTTTTAAATCATTTATAGGGGTTAGACAAGGTGATGTTTTAAGCCCAAATATTTTTAAAATATTTATCAATGATCTACCTGACAAGTTTTTATCTTGTCCTGATCCAGTAAATATTAATAACCGTAGAGTAGACTGTCTTATGTATGCTGATGATGTAGTATTTTTTTCAGAAACACAGGAAGGCTTGCAAAAGAGAATTAATATGTTACATGAATATTGTGTAGAATGGTGTTTTGATGTAAATTTAAAAAAGACAAAAAGTATAATTTTTAACAAGCCAGGAAAAAAATTTTAAAATGCTTTTTACGTTTTGGAGGTAAAGAGATTGAAAGTGCAAAATTATATAGATACCTTGGAATCACATTTACATCTAGTGGTTTATTTAAGCAGTGTAAAGATGAATTATACAACAAATCTTTAAAAGCTTGTTTTAAGCTACAGAGATGCTTATCATCATCTAACCCTAGTATTGCCACTTTTTTACATCTTTATGATCATATAATTAAACCCATACTATTATATGGCAGTGAAATATGGGGAATGTTTAGAACAGATTCAGCTGCTTGTAAAA
Source organism: Mytilus trossulus (assembly GCF_036588685.1). NCBI lineage: Eukaryota > Metazoa > Mollusca > Bivalvia > Mytilida > Mytilidae > Mytilus > Mytilus trossulus. Next base: position 35,879,901 of record NC_086386.1, on the reverse strand, counting down.
AAGATAATGATTATATACTAGAAAAAGTCTTTGGTCAGGATTCTTCTGAAAAATCTCACACCAAATTTATGAAATACATTCTTGGTGTAAACAGAAAGTCAAGTAATATAGCTGTAATGTCAGAGCTTGGTAGATTTCCTATGTATTTTACTATAATTTTATCAATGTTAAAATATTGTCATAGACTGGAACATTTAACAGAAGGACTATTATATGATGCGTTTATATGTTGTAAACAGTTACATAGCTCTAATGTAAATACATGGTATTCTAGTATAGATTATATTCAGAGAGAAATTGAATTACCAAATTTTGACCAATCAATTGGTTCTTTATGTCAGTATGTTAAAAATAAACTATGTAAAAGTTATGTCACTTTTTGGAATAAACTGAAGTATCAAACAATTAACTCTGAAAAAGGGAAGCTTGGTACTTATTTTTCCATAAAAAAATTGTTTTAAAAAAGAAAAATATTTAGAATTGCAGGACTTCAAAAAAAGGCAGTCAATTTGTAAATTAAGAATAAGTGCTCACTCTTTAAAAATTGAGACAGACAGATATTCAAAAAAGCATATAGAAAGATCTGAGCGTCTTTGTACTAATTGCTCACTTGGTAAAGTTGAAGATGAGCTTCATTTTTTATTAGAATGCCCTCTTTATGATATTCAAAGGGACGATTTTTTTCAAGACATTTTTAACAATTGTTATAATTTTATAAACTTAAATAAATCTTCTAAATTTTTATGGCTCTTGACCCAAGAAAATGTTACTCTTATGGAAAAACTGGGTTGTTATATTTGTGACTGTTTTGAATTAAGGAGATCAGGCATGAACACTGACATTTAGTCAAGTATATAATTTGAAAATAAATACATATGCATGTATAATGTAATTTTATTATTCTTTTATTCACAATATATATGTGGGTTTTAGCTTGATTCTGACCAATGCTTATATTCCAATTATATTTGTATATGCCTCTATTATTGCTGTTGTTACTAATTATGTAAATCAATTGTATCTGATTTTATGCCCTTTATGGGCCCTGTAATTTGGGAAATAAAAATATTCTATTCTATTCTATTCTATATACATATATCGAGTACATGCAATCAAATTTATTCAGAATTTTAGTCAAGTCAATGAACACGAATTTTACAACTAATTCCCCTTCAAGGTCAACATACAGTGTTCAGAGTAACTATTCATCAGAATCAGCTTTCGTCTACCATTCACGGTATTCACTATGGACAGTTCACCTCCCGGAACGCTCGGTTTGACTTTATTATTAATAATTGAAACATATTTTATAGTTCTCAATAAGATAACAAAATTAGATATCATAATAGTATGCCTTTAAATTAATACGGATAACCTATTCGACCGATCAGAGAACTTTAAATCTTTACAGAACATGTATTTGGAATTGCTATTAACTCTTTCTATATATCTATTTATCAAGTCATGTGGTGAAAACTATTCTCAGTTCAAACGTAATGCTTTTAAGCAAAACATGTAGTAAAGTTATTGGTCATAATTAAACAAAAGTTATATAGATCCAGTTGGAAAAAAATACTATCTGAAAACTGCTATAAATAAGTAAGTGTTAGATTTTACTTTCAAACATATCTAACGAATACGTTGGACTTTTAGCACAAATTCCTTTATTACTGTTTCTGTCTTGGTACTTGTTTATAAATATATCTCTTCACTCACTTTTTAAAGATTTTTGCGTTTTCGCCGATACACAACTTTTTTTATAGTGACATATTCACTATATTTTCAAAGAGTGAAAACCATTCATGATCATTGTCGGAACCACATGTATGCAGGTGTGTACGACATTTAGGGAATTAATTGTTAAAAATTTGGTATTAAATCAAACTTAGTAAAATAGCAAACTAATTTTATTCAGAATGGATTCCCTAAGGGTGCAATTTTGGCTTTAAACTGTTCGTTTTGGACCAGAAACTCTTAACTATGATTAAATGTGCAAGTTGTTAAACACGATTTCAATTTTATGACGAGATCAAAACGATTCCTTGTAATAATAGTATAATATCGACATAGATTAAACGCACATCATTATCATCATTATCATAATCTCCTGTCGTTCTTTCTTCATCCCTTTTCTTTTTTTCAGTAAAGTTAAGTAGCATTTAAGTTGGTTATATTAAATGCTTGCTCACATTCAATTTGTGTTGATGTTATTTTGTGTGCGGAAGACTCATGTTTCGTCTAAAAAAAACTCATCAGTAAAATTTCGAATCAAAGATAAAAAAAAATAAAAAAATAAAAAAATGCGAACAATTATTCCTTGAAATTTTATCGAATAAAGAATACCAGAATATTCTGTTGTAAAATTATTAAACAAAACGGCATTTAGTTAGAACAAGACGAGGGGTTTTCTTTGTTGACATTTTTGTCTGTTTTGATAGTAATTAGAATTTTTATACTATGTTTATTGCTGTGCCTTTATTTTTGACATTTTAACCTATCATGTCTGTTTGGTTTGTTCGCACATTGTTGTCAATATTATGGACTTTTATGCGACTGCCATACAAGTAAAATGTTCAGTTAGCTATAAAAGCAGGTTTGATCTACCCCTTTCTGCTTTAGGAAATGTTTGTACCAAGTCAAGAATATGACAGTTGACGGATGACGGATAACGGACGACGGACGCCAAGTCATGAAAAAAGCCCTGCGTGGCTATAGTCACATACTGTATTTGAAAACTTTCGGTTTTTAAATAAAATATACAACAGAGGGGCAGAAGATACCAGAGAAACAGTCAAACTTTATTTATATAAATTACACTCATTTTTTATATTAATTTTGAAAAAAATATCCTATTGTCATCTAATTATCTATTCTCCTTTTCCTGCTTATAACGTTATCTTTCTAGATTGACGGATTATCATGATTTGTCACAATGAAAATTCGATCTATTGATATCAAGATTGCACGAGTTTATCCTTTAACCTTTTATAACCAATAAAGTCGAAATTGAATTCAACTCACTTGTACCAAAATGTCATCATTTTATATTCTTTTTTCTTAATTTTGCATTAAAAATTTCATATTTATATTGATGTATTGTTTAAAGATAATTTATATATAAATTACTTTTATTTTTTTATATTTATTTTGCAAATTTTATCATTATATTAATCAACACGTTTAGTATAATTTATGGTAAGACAAACTACAAAAATGTACATTTACATGAATTTTTTTTCGTAAATCATATTTATATTTAAAAATTTAAAGAACATGCGACAGGTTTAGGATGATTTAGCTAAGATCATCCTAAGACAGCTTCGAGACGAGGTCTGAAATATTTCCTAGGATAGTCATAAGAGGATCATAAGACATGTCCTAAGATATATATTATGACATGTCTTAGGATAGCTTCGTGAAACCGGCCCCCGGTAAATAGTCTTATTCGGTAGGACACATTCGTGGGGTCAATTTAATTCTTGATGGCGTCCGTACAATTTACAAAGGGATGATTTTAACTTCACCATTGAAAACTCTTGGGTTAATAGCTTTCTTGTGAGCAGCAACCCTCTATTCAGGAAACCATCATAGGAAATACAGGCCCTTGAATATTGTATCAATTGGGAGATAAATAATCCGTATGCAGGAGCTGCTGGTATGTTGCTACATAGAAATGGAAAGTTCACAAAGTTAAAGGATATTGCTAACCTCTTATCTTTCTTGCTGAGAAGTGCTTGTATGAAGTCAGCCTCATAATAATAAAGGAACAAATCGACAAGAATAGGGACACAATTGTTTACCAGAGGAATGCCAATAGTATGCTCAAAAACAAGCTCTCCAAGCGTAACACATATGTTGTCTATCAAAATATACAATTGACTACGCGTTGGTGATCCATAAGAACTCGTATGCATCTTTAATTATAACCCGTGTATGTAAAGGGGGCAAACACAAATGTTGTCACGTGTTATTTGGTATCGCTGGTATCCTTTTCGTATAAACGTTTATACAATGATTGTAATAGAAATATATCTTTCTGTATACACATGTATATCCTCTTATTGAAAGATATGTAAAAACGTAATTAAAGTTGACCTTTCTATTTTTCAATGATTAATGCTAATACCAATGTAGTTTTGTCTTCGTTTTCCTGGTTTTGTGCAAATACATCTATACAAATTTTCATATTATTTTTTTATTTTCTTTTCTCAAGTGGATACTTCAAAACTTACACCATTGAACTGGGAAGAAATAAAGAACAATATCGATGGTGTTAAGATACAAGGCATTAAACAGTTCATACATCAGTACAAGAAACACAAGGATAGACGCAATGATCCTTTGTACTGGGGAGATGAGGTAAATACATATAAATATCAAGTGTTTGGTCAATCTTCATAATGTCTAGTCCAAATAATTATGACATCTTGAAAGGCTATTATATTGTTTTCTTTGACGCCTTACATCGTCACAGGAATGCGTCAAAGCAAAAATTTTAAATAGCCTTCCAACACGTCATAATTATTTGGGCTACATAATGTCATGTAAGAATGTATTGATTCATGTTTTTAATAGGTGGTGTTATATTTTTTTGTCAATTTCCCATGTTGTACCGACACATTAATCTAAAATGTAGTTTTCAAAGGTTAGGAAAATTACATGCACCAAGTTTATGATACAAATTCCTAATTTACAATATTTCTGTTCTTTTGTTTTTGGTTTTTTTTTCGAAACCAAATTTCGACTAACACCCTCAAATATTGTTTTAACTTTGGGTTTTGTTTTGTCATTGCCATTGACGGCGTTCACAAATATTCACTGCGTGGTTAAAATGTTTTTAAAACAATCCTGAATTTCTACCAAACTTGGACAGAAGTGAGTTTATGATCATCAGATAGTTTTTAAAACATATATTATATTAATAAACCTTTCTGGATGTTGACCAATCTTTGACAGAACTTTCTAACAATCAAAATATAGTATCTAGAGGACAGTTTTTAATACCCCATCCCCCCACCCCAACACACACACACACACACACACATTTTTGTTGAGCCTGCGCCTAAAAACAAAAGTAGACGAAACACTGGATTCAACAAAACCCTACACATTTACCTTTAAAATATACGTTTTGAATTAATAAATTCCTCATTTTTTAAAATTACCATACACTCACTTATTCATTTGTAAAGATATCTTAAATAATTTTGAAATATTTAAAGAATCCTAATTTTTGAAATATAAGGCACAAGACAAAGTTTCTCAATTCATCATAACGTGTAATTTGTAAAATATGCTAACAATATTTTGGTACAATTTAAGCAAAAACTATAAGTAACAATAATTGAAGATGTTGTGAATGATGCAATTAATTCGTTAGAAAAAAAAAAATAATTTCAGATTGAATATATGATTGTTAAAATTGATGATGAAGAAAAAACAACGAAGCTTTGTCTTAAAGCGAAGGATGTTTTGGAGACCTTGAACAAACACAATAAAGGGTATTTAATTTTCCTTTATTTCATTTTAGTGTACACACATGTATGTACGTGTTAAAAGATACTTAATATACATTATATAATAAATGGAGATACAGGCGTACTCATATAGGTATGATAACAGCGTTTAACAAATGTTGCCTTTATAATCTAATCATTGCAATAAAAAGATAAAAAAAAAAACCAACGTATTTGTTGATCATTATTTCATAGAAATATCAATGCCATGTCTTGTCCACCTGAAAAGAAAAAAAAATGCTTCCAGTAAATCATAATTCTTTTATGAATTATGGAGTATTATATATTTTTAGAAAAACGTATTGATGTAGCTAAATCGTATAAACTGCTTCCATCTCACATATTTTTCTGTAGTTTGTTTTCTTGTTTCTTCTATGCAGCAGTATTTACCAATACTTATTTTTGTGTTATCTGTTTATTATTTGAAAGAAAATTTTATTTTCAAGGAATCCTATTCCTGTATGGACACCTGAGTTTGGAGCATATATGGTAGAAAGTATCCCTGAAAGACCTTATTCAGGTCTATTGACTTCCATTTCAAAAGTTGAAATGAGTATGAAAGAAAGGTAATGTTTAATAGAAACCTTTCTGTTAATTTGTATTTATATGTATTTATATGTACTTACACAGCTTTCCATATCCGAGAATCGTGCTAATTTACAGAATTTAGCGAAAACAAATCATTTCAGTATGCAGCTATTATCTTATTAATGTACCTTTCCATTTGATTTATGCAAAAGATAAGTTCATTGTTAAATGTGTATGAATAATTGAACATGTAAATGTATAGCATCACATTTTATAGTACAACACCGTTAACAATAATATTGAACATATGAGCACACACTCCTTTAATAACAAATAAGAAAAGAAACACCTAAGTTATATTCAAAAATGTAAAAAAAAAACAACGTGTGTTCCAAGCGCAATCTGAGTTTATCTTAATCACTAACGCTTGAACCAAAATATTCGATAGCTTTGAATGTATCATCAATAATCCGAAACGTTACAATGATATCACAACAAATTTCTTAAATGAATAGCCAATTTTTTATCAATTTGTCAACAAGTAATTCTAGACTTAATTAGTAAAAAGTAAAATTACAAAAATACTGAACTCCGAGGAAAATTCAAAATGGAAAGTCCCTAATCAAACTGCAAAATCAAAAGCTCAAACACATTAAACGAATGGATAACAACTATCATATACATGACTTGGTACAGGAATTTACTTATGTTGAAAATAGTGCATTGTATTAAATTGTAAATCATTTCAGTACGAAGTACTTACTAGTGAACTGGTGATCTGCCTTTGTCTTTATCATGTAATGCATACATTTAAGGTAGCACAATACAAAGATTTTTTTTACTACCAATCACTATCCCTTAAAATGCTGTAACTTTCTTATGAATGCATAGAAAATAATAAAAGAGGTATACATATTTAGATAAAAGATTAATCTTTAAAACGGTTGCAATATTTTTATTATGCAATCATTATGTAATCAATTATTATGAAATTTGTGGCAACATCTGGGTCAGTTCATTTGAATGAATTTAGCTCTATCATCTCTTTAACTATACAAAAAATTTCAACACATCATGGGCTTCAAAAGGGTGTCTCAAATTGTCCTTATGGTATTCCATTCTTTCATAAATCTCTAATAAGTGTAAACATCTTAACCTCATATAAGACGAAAATGTTTGATTAGGTGTAAAATTTGTTCTATACATTCTATCTGAAATCTGAGACGCCCTTTTGTAAATAATGGCCATAGGAACAACATATAATAAAATCAACCCTCTAGGTATACCTACGCAGAAGCTTATTTCATATGAAAGTAGAAATTTGGTGAAAAATATTTTAGACACAGTTTACATTATAATTGGTTACATAATTGTTGCATAATACTAACATTGCATTAATTTGAAAGAGTAATCTGTTAGCTATCCAAAACTACCACTTTTATAAATTTTCATGCATTATTTAGAAAGTTACAGCATTTTAAAACTTGTTGGAGTTGGAGTCATAAAATCTTTGTATTGTGCTACCTTAAGTAGTCTTATATTCATGTTTACTTTTATTTTAACCCACATTGCACACAATATTTTCAGGCGGAAAGAACTCACGTCTGTATTAGAGCAGGATGAAATCCCATTTACTCTGCCATCGTATCCGAGGTATTATATACATATTTGTTCGATACAAATTTCATATATGTTTTCTTGCACCTCTTAGTTTTTAATGGTATACAAAAGTAAGGAAGTTGTGTATGATTACGTAAGTAAGGAGGTTGTGTATGATTACGTAAGTAAGGAGGTTGTGTATGATTACGTAAGTAAGGAGGTTGTGTATGATTACGTAAGTAAGGATGTTGTGTATGATTACGTAAGTAAGGATGTTGTGTATGATTATGTATGAAACAACTATAACTCGCATTTCTGGTGAAGAACAAAAACTCTTTTGACTTTTTGAAATAGGTATGCTCTCTAAACCGGCACATTTTTTTCAATACATATTGCTCAACCGAAATGGATTCTGCAGAAACTCGTTTTTAAACAACCTAAAATCAAATATTGTTTTGTACGATAAGACTGTTTATAAGCCTGCTAGTTACGATATGATTCATGCATACTTGTTGATCTTTTATGTAAACTTTTCTCTGAGGTTATCAATGTGATACTGTATTCAGATCTTGAAATACCTATTTCCCTATTCTAACCTTGGCGCTATGAAACATATCTAACACATTATCAATATACCTCTTCCAAGTCAGGATTTTGTTAGTTAGTGGGTGTTGTTTAGTTGCTGTCTGTCATGCTTGTTTTCCGTTTATCGTTTTAGTCACTTGGTCTTACTTTTTTTTACCTTGTTTTGTGTATCCTCTTAAAAGATCGATAAGATTTCAACATGAGTAACTTTCCTACCTCTTACTATATTAGCATATACGAAATAGACTTATTAATAAAATAATCAAAGATATTTACGCCACATTCAGATTAAAAAATGACTTAAAGGTACCAGGTCTTATTTTTTTTTTACTTCAAACCTGCGTTTGCCTACATAATATTCATCTATTCGTGTCAGATGAGATTGCAAATTTTAAAAGAGCATTTAAAATCACAAGACTTGTGACAAATACGGATACTGCCATTCATGCCTTATATTAATAATATTCGTAAGTATTCAAAACACTCTGTGTATTTCGAATAAAACATTATTATATAAGAAATATAATTACAAAACATGATGGTATCAATACATCTTTTATTTCAACACATTTGACTACGGAACTTGTAAAACCAGCACAAAATATAAGCCTCATTGTTTGTTACAAACAAAGCAAACGTGTTTTGCGCACATATCACTTATCAGTGGCCCTGCGATGAACACAGCTTGAAGTTCAATTTGATTAGGAAGTTATAAGAGCATTTCACTTATAAATTGTAGATTAGGAGTTGGTTATTTTGCTATTCCGCCGACTAAACTTAATCCTAACAATGGTATATCAAAGTCCTGGTTTTCCCCTGATGATGTAATATACAAAGGCCGCCAAAGAACAACGTGAGTTAGAAGTTTTTCTGCTTCGTATAAGTTATGTTACTATAATAACGAGCTAAGAAAGAGCATCATCCAAAGGACATGCATCTATGTTAAATGAAAAATAAATAGTCAGTACATTGGTCAGCTAGAAGACTCAAGTCATAATGAATTAAGATAAAACATGTTAGAAAGAAGAAAATTCAAAATTGTTTGTTCATTAGTCATGTTAGAAGACTCAAATTATAATGAATTCAGAAAGGACAATTCAAGAAAGAGGAAACTTCAAAATAGATTGTTCATTATTGATGTAAGAAGATTAATATTATAATGAATTAAGAAAGATCATTTTAGAATGAATGACATTTCAAAATAGTCTGAAAATTGTGTTAGATTTAAATCACTGATTTAAGGAACAAATCGCAGAGCATTTTATTTTACCAAATACCACTGATATTATTCTCAGTCTTCCCATATTTTATCACAGGAGTATACATCAGAACATAAAAGAGAGAAAAGGTGGAAACATTGAAATCCTTATTCCAGGTATGCATTTATAAATCTTATTTACAAATAAATGATTGCGCTGATATTACTTTAATCATGTAAAGAGGTTCATCAGAATGATATTTTAAGCTTCCTTTTTTTTTTTTTATCTGTTTACCTTAACGGAGAAATTGCGATCACCCTCTGTTTTATTAAGAATTTCTCTTGCTCGGTCGGCAGATTTTTTTATGTTGTGTATTCTACAATGTTGTTTGTCTTTTGATTGGGTGTCGTTTGTCGACTCTCCTTTTATTTTCAAACACTAAACTTTACTGAACTAGAAGTTTATTGTCATTTTCAGCAACAATTTTCCAAACGTGTATTAGACTGGCTTTATCAAAAGTTAATTTAAGAATAATAATAAATCGAGAACAAATGATCTTCGAGCAGTCCGCATGATTGTTTAAAAAATCTTTTAAATAGAGTTAAAAGGATATCATATCGTAACTCAGCTTGGTATTCCCCTAACAAAATACCTGCGTTATTCAGTTGGTTGAAGACATGCAAAACTGAGTCCATGAAAAACGGAATCAAATAAGCGAATAGTTTTCTTACTTTTCTAAAAAGATAAATTATTTCACATATTTTGTCTTGTATCCTTGATGAGTTTCAACCAGTTAACACGCATATTCGGAAGACAATAATCAAATACATATGGTTACTAGTATTAATATATGTATGTATATTTGACACATTCCCGATTTCCATTCTCAATTTTATGTGTTGAAATTTACTTGCATTGATTCAGTTTACCAGGATATGAACACGAAATCGCCTTTACCTATGAGCATCAAGACTAAATACAAGAGGGAACAATCTTATGATAATAGTATTCATATGGAAGGTCTTATTTTCGGTGCCGGTTGTTGTGGTTTGCAAACGACGTTTCAGATGGATAATTTTGAGGACGCAAGATACCTTTACGATCAACTTGTGAACATTTGTCCAATCATGGTATGATATATTGTAACTAAGGTCCTTGCACTACAAAGGTCAAACATTCTGAAAAGACAAATTTGTCTGACTTTGCATGATATTTTACTGAACATTCTTTCTTTGTCCTAAATGCTTAAAAACATTATTGACACAGTCTGAATTTGTCTTACAAATTGATTGATTTGTCTTGACACATGTCTTGTCAGAGAGTGTGTAAAAGCAATCCGTTATGAGCAATCTACACATAACAACCTCGCCAATATCTTCGCAACAAATGATCTAAAATATCAGAAGGAAAGTTTACTTTACAATATCAGATAAAGGGGACATGTCTACAGTATTTCCTTTCTTTCAGCCGTCCATTCAACTTCAATTTTCAGTCTATCATAATAGGTTTTAATATATAAATATGCAGACCTAGATTTATGACTCAACTTGTGTCATCTCAGCCTGATTACAGTACAAGCATTGTTTTTAACAGAATTAATTTTACGCTTAAGATAAAATCAAAAAGATGTGGTATGATTGCCAATGAGACAACTCTCCACAAGAGACCAAAAGGACACATAAATTAATAACTATAGGTCACCGTATGGCCTTCAACAATTTGAAAAGCCCATACCGCATAGACAGCTATAAAAGGCCTCGAAACGACAATGTAAAACAATTCAAACGAGAAAACTAACGTCCTTATTTATATAAAAAAATAAACGAAAAACAAATATGTAACACATAAAAAAACGACAACCACTGCATTACAAGCGCCTGACTTTGAACAGGCACACACATAAGAGTCGGTAATATGTATTCATTTTCTAAGTAAGCTAGGACGAAAACTCGCAAAACCGCGACTTGCGTTTTTCATTTTGAGCTTCGCTAGAAAAGATAGGCGAAACATACAAATCGTGAACGATTTGAAAATGCCATTATAAAAACTAATACAGCGAAATTATAGGTTATAAACACTAACATTTTTCATCTTCGAAATTATCAATAACCGTATATTATATAAATCATAAAATTTGATGTGAAATTTGAACGCATATTTTAGTACGCGGAAAATTGTATTTTCAGCTAGCTTTAAGTGCAGCATCACCTATACAAAGGGGTTACCTGTCTGATATTGATACTCGATGGCCAGTCCTATCACAAAGCTTTGATGACAGAACCGATGAAGAAAAAGGTCTAAAGGTATGCATTTAAATAATTGTTATGGATAGAAATAATGCAGTTTTTTCGACTATTTGAGACACTAATGGGAATTCAAGGTCTTTAAAACACTAATACCTCCCAAAAATATCCTTGTGATTAGGACCCTACGCAGTGTATAAAATAACAGTAAATTACTAAGCATTGATAAACAAATACTTTTATATCCTTAACGTTTGGTTTCGAATATTACATGTAAAAATATTTGACTTTTCATCTTACCTAATAATGTTTATTCCGTACATATATTTAAAGACAAATATCTTTGGTCAAAGCTTATAGTCAATGTTTTATAAATCAATGGATATCATTTTGCCGACTTCATTTCTTTATATATTAATTATCTGATTAAAAAGGGTTGTGAAAATCTTATTAAGAGACAGTCAAGTCCTGAATCATTTTAAAGTGAGCGTTTGTTTTATTCAGAAAAAGTTTCGTTAAAAATATGTTTAACTAGTATATCTAGACTTTTCGGGAGTTTCATATCCCGATACTGCCCATGAATTTACAGGCATATATTTATGTCCCATTGGATAATCGTTTACATGTATTTCTCTTACACTTTTGATGTTTTCACCTCTTTTTTATTAGATTTCAAATACCAGTAATATGCAATATATATTGATCTAATGGTGTGTCAAATGTATTTCTTCATTATGCAATATTGGATATCAATACAAAACTCTCAATAAATGATCATATTGAACAACATTTGCTTGATATTGTTCTATCACTTGTACATATTTATCGACAAGAAAGCTTTTTTTTTAATCTCTTTTAGCCTTTAAAGAAGGATAGATTTAGAATACAGAAATCACGTTGGAGTTCTGTAGAAACCTACATTTGTCCAGAAAATAGTCAATACAATAACACAGACATCGTATATGATAAAGATTCTTATGAGGAATTGAAGAATGAAGGTAACGTTTAATACTTACATATGTCAATAAACTCATTATATATACCAGGGTTGAAATTTTATATTTACGCCTGGTGCCCGTTTCGTTTACAAATGACTCATCATTTACACAGTGATTTTGAATAGAATTGAGGACCAACAATTCCTAAAGGTTTAGCCAAAAACAGATAAATTAATATATCCCTGAGGTAGAAACGCCTTAGTATTTCATTCCGGAGCACCTGAGATCACCCCTAGTTTTTGGTGGGGTTCGTGTTATTTATTCTTTAGTTTTCTATGTTGTGTCATGTGTACTATTGTTTTTCTGTTTGTCTTTTTCATTTTTAGCCATGGCGTTGTCAGTTTGTTTTAGATTTACGAGTTTGACTGTCCCTTTGGTATCTTTCGTCCCTCTTTTAACAGTTTTGTAAACCGTTATTTTTTAAGTATGACTATATCAAAATATGACTTATCCGAAAAGTTTTCTATGAACAAGGTAAAATGCTAAGGATGTAGTAGCATTTTGGAAATTTATCATTTACGAACAATTCTTCTTTATATTGCATACCCTAGTTTAGAATAAACATTCATTGGTGGAGATGTTGCTAGTTGATTGCTTGAACTTCAAATGTATATATTTTAGGAATATCTACAATCAGAATAAGTCACTTATATATCACCTGTTAGTTATATTTTGGTCAATTTGCAACAAAATCGAACTCGGTTTATAAAATGACTTATGTTGTCTTAAAGTCCGGACGTCAAAATTTGTTTGCTGACCAAAACACCATTAACCATAAGACATCCTGGTGTAAGCGTACTTACTATCCTGATTATGCTAAATTATAAATTGTATTCTTGTACTTCTTTAGGATTGGACGAAGCACTATCAAAACACATTGCATATCTCTTTATTCGCGATCCATTATTTCTATGTAGCGAAACTCTAGATCAGAATGAAGATTTGGACATACAACATCTTGAAGTAAGTTTTAATATTTAGATAAGCGCAACGATTTTTAATGTTTTTCTCTGTTGCGATTTTTGTTAGTGTACCTTTCAATGTTATAATATACTTCATTCCAAATTGTCATTACAATTAAACGTTATCCCTGTCAGCATTGTCACTTTCCAAATTTGAAAGTAGAAACACAAGAGATATTTGTAATTGAACACATCTGAGTTTGCTCACGTGACGAATCTATCTTGTTAAATATATGTATTTTCTTTTATTTTACAGAACATCAATTCAACTAACTGGCAAACACTACGTCTGAAACTGCCTATATCTAATACTAGTACTGGTTGGAGAGTAGAATTTAGACCAATGGAAGTAAATTGTTTTCTCTTCTTAAACATGCGTTTATATCATATCATGTGAATGTTTTAATTTTTCCCTGTATAAGATGTGATTATTAAAACATATTCCAACAAGACCAGTCATGAATCCCTTGAGGACAAAAACATAGTATTGTATTTGTTTTAGATCTTTCCCACCCCCTTTATTTCTCTTTTTACTCTACAATAGAGTCTTATTTAGTCTTTTGGAATGCTAATATTTGCTGGAGGCAGGCACCTGACAGTACTAAGGATGTGGAATCCCACTGTTCTCAATTCTTAAATAGTCGCTGTCATTTGTAGTAGATTTCATTCATACACAATACAAAAGTTACGGTCTTATCCAATGATCGGAATCGAGGAAGAATGTTTATGCAGATAAATTAAAACAAAATATTCTGAGTAAAATGATAAAAAAAAAGTGACTGAAGGTCATTTAAAATAAAGATGCAGTGAATGAGAAACAACAGTTTTAATTGTATTTTTTTTATATTTATATGTGCATTTTCAATTTTTCAAACGGATAAATGGATTTGTGTACACTCTCACTCTGATATTGCTAAGTACCCACTATTGTATCATACTAGTAGTTTGTATCACCTGATAAACATACTCTCTTATCTTTTATGATAAGCAATACGTACAATACGTACAATGTTATGCCACCCTCTTCATTGTAACCATCTACATAAACAATGAATGTCATGAAAAACAGCAATATCAGCATAAGAGATATCAAGCTTGTGCATTGATAGTCCATAATTTCTTTCAATTGTTTGATGGCTTTGGCGTTTAACACCACTGTCAACACTATTGTGTTATTTCGTGGCGGTTTGATTTTATGGGTGGAAGAAGCCGGAATACCCAGTAACAACCACCGACCTTCCGTATATATGCTGGGAATCCTAATCAAGTGCACCTGCCACAATCACAATGTTGATAAGCTAGTGATACAGTAGTTCGACTTCTAAGACGACCCACTCGACCACCGTTATCGGAGGTATCGAAACGTTGAGCAAAATGTACATAATACGGCTTACGTTTTTAAAACATAGAAAAGAAAACCCTTAATATTTCAATTAATATCATATTGATCAAACTAAAATAAAACGTTTATTTACAGATTCAATTGAGCGATTTTGAAAATGCTGCTTATGCTGTATTCGTCTTTTTGGTGACAAGAATTGTCATTGCTTACAGACTGAATTTTGTCATTCCAATATCAAAGGTAAAAAATACATTACTACATGCAGAATCGTATAATAAGAAAATTACTGGATAGAATACGTCACACAGCCATATGATTTGTCCTAAGAAAAAATAGCATTGCATATGAACTTTCCATTCTATAATATATAACGAAACTGCGTAGTAAAAGAAATGGGTACAGTTTTATCGGTACGATTAGTTCCTATAGCATATTGTATGACCTATATTTACAGAAGTGCAAGTCGAGTATTGATATAGAACGTAGCATAGGCTTTACACAATGCAGCAATACAAAACATTAGTATATAACGTCAAAATGGTATACAAAAACTTTGTAAACTTACAGTTTAACCAGTCAAATAATGTGTGTAGCATTCGTAATATGCAGTTACTGTTAATGTGACAATAGAATCGAAGTATTCAATGAACTTATACATATAACAATTCAGTACATTGTAGATATTTCAAATATTTCGGAACTTCCAGTATCATTTCAGTCCAATCATAGAGATCAAAATATAAATTTTCTGGCCAATTACAAATTCTTTGATTTTTTGAAAATGAAGAAATTAAAAAGGGGAAAATGTCAAAGAAACACCAACCCAATCAAAACGCAGTTAATAGCCGATGGCCACCAATGGTTCTTCAACGCAGCGAGAGAATCTCGACTCTTAGGTGGGCCCAGCTGGCCCCTCAATACAAATGTGTACTTGTTTAATGGAAATGAACGTCATACTACACTCCAAAATATATAAATGAACTTGAATTAAAAACTTTCTTGTGTTTTCTTTCAAAGCCCATAATTCGTGACTATGAGGACGGATGGTGCTCATATTTTTGTCAAGAGTCTGTTATTTGTAAATTCCCTTTAAGTGTTTTTTATGGAAAATTTAAATAATTTAAAAAAAAACAGCTAGCCTAATAAATACTAATGACATAAGACTAAACACCAAAACGTTTTCCCTAAAAAATTCAACGAGAGACAAAAACTAACGTTAATTTATGAAACTGCGAAGTCCTTATACTTTTGAGAAGATTAAACTTTTGAAATGTCATTTTCATTTTTTAGATACATGTATGGGTTTATATAGGTCATTATTCCGAGTTTCCTATTATTTAGGAATGTCAGTGCTTTGGTTCTTACAGAATATATAACATCTTTAAAGTTCAAAATGAATAAAGGATATTTTTTTTAATTACAATGACGGATACATCCGTTATATATGTCTGAGTGAATGTTTAAGGTTATAACAGTAGCTATCAATGATTTAATTTTGGATGGAACGCGTGTTCTGATTGGCTGACTTTGTTTTTTATCAATTCATATAAATGTGACAGTGACATCATCAACTTCTTTTTCATGGTTTACTCCGGTTTCAATGTAATTAAGAATTAAATTATAAAAAAATGACGCGGATCATTCAGTGTGCAGCATATTTTTAATGTTAGTTCTTCATAGACAGAAAAATATTACAGTCATTTGGGACTTGGTAATATCAAAACCTTCTAGATAATAGAATCTTAGTAATAGAAATGTTTACCACAAATCTACACTGTTTCTTTCTGCCTTTGGACACAGAGGGAAACTACTGGTTTTTTTTTTTTAGCTAAGACCGATTCAAATAAAATCAAAATAATTTGATTTAATTAATAATTAGCCAGCAGATTGTGCCTTTAGAAAATATTTCTTTTACTAGTATAAATATATATATCTTATTACTTGTAAAGTCCAAATCAAATGGTTTTGATATGAAACCCAAAATAAATGTTCAATTGAACTATATGATTACTTTATTATAAAAGGAAATTGACGTACTGGTTCATTAAAGTTGCTTTTAAGTTTATATTATCAGCCTTTAAACCAAATGAATAACAATAACAAAATGGTTTTTTTTTCAGGTTGATGAAAATATGAGTGCTGCTAGCAAACGCGATGCTGTATTAGAAGAAAAGTTCAATTTCAGGAGAAACATCTTTTCGGGTGAATTGTTTTTCGTATCTAATTCAATAAGTTAAATTGAAACCAATGTTAACGATTAGGCACGAATTAACAATTAAAGAACACTAACAGTAACTGAAAGCTAGTTCAATATAATAACTACGTGTTCCAGAAAAGTATATCAATCAGAACACACTTTCGTATTAATTGTAACCGCATGCTTAGTCTGAGAAAAAACACTATTTTGTGAAATGACAAGATATAAGTATATGAATATATTTCTAAAGATCCAAGAATTTTAAACTACTCAGTCAAAAAGAAATAGAAACTGCCATGGCAAAATCATGTAACGACCAGAAGACAAATAACAGTACGCAAAATACAACATAGAAATCTATCTACGGGGCAACCCCCCCCCCCCAAAAAAAAAACCGACGTGATCTCAGGTTTTCTAGTTGCTGAGCCTGTTCTACATGTGACATGTGTTTTGTTGCTCGAGTAAATATGGATATAAGTGTTTATAACTGTAAAACACAAGAGGTGGATGATATCAACGGAACACTCAAAATAATTAGTCGAAAATAATCTGACAATGCCAAAAAAAAACCAAAAAAACGACAATAAATATAAGGCAAAACATAACATAGAAAACTAAAGAAACAATACATTTCAGACTGTAGTACCAACACACGGTTCATTGATTTTGTGTAACAGTAATATATACATCTATTTTCAGTTGATAGAAGTGTTTCATATTTGTCTGAATTTTTTTTAATATTATGGATGTCATTATAATCATTCATTCACATCGTCTATAACTTACTTTTGGTTTGTTTTACAGACAAGTCAACAGAAATTGAAATAACCAAGCTTGGTCAATTGCAATCGAAAGATGGCGATGACTTTTGTCAGATGACAATAGATGAAATAATAAATGGAAACGTAAGATACAAATGATTATGATAATTGAAATGAGAATTATAGCATTCATTCAAAACAAAGTTGTATTCAGGTTGATTTACACCGTTTGGTCAAATTCAGTACCAAAGACAAAGCTAATGTGATGCCATCATAACATATTTATTTTACAAAAAAATTATATATGTGTGTATATATTTATACACCCTTGACTAACAAATGTTTGACTTTGATCGTTTCTGACATGAATTATCATTGATATGGTTATATTTATAAATTTAATATTTACAACATTTAGAATTTTTGAAATACTAGTGCTTTTCTACCTCAGGCATAGATAACCTTAGCTGTATTTGGCAAAAATTTTAGGAATTTTGGTCCTCAATGCTCTTCAACTTCGTACTTTATTTGGCCTTTTTATTTTTTTTTGGATTCGAGCGTCACTGATGAGTCTTTTGTAGACGAAACGCGCGTCTGGCGTATATATAAAATTTAGTCCTGGTATCTTTGATGAGTCTATTTTCTAGTTATGGCCAATACAGTTGCATAAAATTATCTTTATGTGTTATTTCAGTTCTCAGTATTTATCACAAAGCTGAAATACAACCATCATCGAAATTGCTCATAGTTTAAAATGATATATGTATAAAGGCAAGTCACGTGTATTTCAAAATTATAGAATATACATTTAAACATATGAGATCAAACATTACGACTATGGTATAACTAAATATGTTTTGTAGGTAGATCTTCCTGACCTTATTCCCATAATAAAACATCCTTTTTTGTAGGTAGAATTTCCTGGCCTTAATCCCTTGATAAAAACATACATAGAAAGTCAATACGAAGAAACAGATGAAGACACACATTGTTTAATCAATAGCTACTTGAAACTTGTATCTGACAGAGCCTCAGGTAAGTTAAAGTGATAAAGATTATAAAACAATGTTGACTGGTGTAGCATTATTTTAACATTTTTACCTATTATGTCTGTTTGTTTCTTTCACACATCATTGTCAATTTAATGTAATTTTATGCGACTTTCAAACAAATGAGAGGTTTGGTTTATTTTAAAACCAGGTATATAATTTATCATTTTCTACATAAGAAAATGCCTGTACGAAGTCAGGAATATGCAGTTGCTATCCATTCGTTTGATGTGTTTGCGCTTTTAATTTTGCCTTTTGGGTACGGAATATCCGTTTTGAATTTTCTTCGGAGTTCGCTAATTTTTTTGTTTGACTTTTTTTAAAATATTGTTTAGAGAAGAATGCGGTTTAAAAATCAATGCCAAATAAATATTATACAACGCTACCGTATATATGATTTTTAAGTTCCTTCACATGTTTGTTTTTCATTTGGTTGTAGGAGAGGGGATGTTTGTTTTTTTCTTTGTAACTTATCAATGGTTTTAAACCCAAAAAATCAGTTCAATTGATATCAAATGTGTTGTCCGATGGGTTCATTTGTCGCCACATAGATGGACGATTTATCAAACTTTGGCAATCTACAAATATCATATAAACAAATATATTGGACATGACAATGATTTATATCTATATATTATAAAAGTAAAGAGATACGGGTTGACAAAGCCAATGAAACTACTAGTCTACCAATAAAGATTAGGATACAGATATGTTACCAGTATGTTAGCATTCTAATATATACTGTTGTTTGTATTTCTTTACTTATGGTCTTAATTTTCGTAAATAGGAGGATTATTTGTATGATTTCGTCATTAACTATCAGTGTTTCAAATTTTTCTACCCTATCTATGAAAGTATCAGGTTAAAGTTTTTTGTTGATGGAAGTGTGTGGTCACATTAATTTAAAACTTATTACGAACTGTATACACCGATCATACAAGCGGTACGATCAACTACCTATAAAACTATGTGAATATATGTACCAAGTCATGATTATAACGGTTGTACTCCATTCGTTGAATGATATACTCTACCGTTTGACTTTTGCAGATTTTCTAAACTTCCGACTTTTGAATTTACCTTGGATTTGTTCATTTATTTTTTGGTTAATTATTAGAGATATCAAAGATGCGACACAACTTTCAAAAGGTGTGCTTATATCTTGATCACACAGACGGACGAGAAGAAGACTATATGACAAATTTGGTGATTTTGTACTTTCAATTTATTAGAAACCCTTAGTGGTATGACGTTTACTTATCTGTATTTTACCTTCACTCGTATGCGGACTTCGTTTACAGATATGTGCTATATCCAGACAATTGCTACATCAAATTTATCAGACAGCTCGACTGAAATAAACATTATACTAAGCATTACCTAACTGACACGACTTATTGACCGATACGATGTGTCGGTATTTCAACTTTCTAACGACATCTGTTTGAAGTGATAGACATTTAGGCCGTGTTCACATTGACCTAAATTCGGTGTTGTGTAAGTGTAACTCACACGTAAACTAAACACAATTGCGTTCCCATTGATAAAACTCAATGTTTACATGTAGTTTAAATCATGTTTTATCTACACACAGTCGATAGTCAATGTAGGCCTTGTGTAGGTTAAGTGTACACAAAACTAGGCATTTAGGACATTAGTTTTACCGTGTATATATTTAAGAAGGAAACTATTTTTGAGTAAAATTGATATTTTTGATAATAATTAGTATAGTTCTTTACAGAAATTATTGTTTAAATTTTACAGATTTTTTTTTGTTAAAAAAAAAAATTAACGTACTTTATTAACCTCTGACCAAGACTCAAACCAGCATCATTGCCGAACCCATAAGGCATGCAGCAACCAATTGATTTTTCGGGGAGGGGGCTCTTATAGTTAGGTATAAAACATAAAGGCAAGGGGTGCGGGTGGTGAGCTACGGATTTTGATTTGGAAACCAAAAATGTTTCCATGCAGTTTTTGGCCATGAAAATTTTGTGTTCGTTTCTCCCTCAGCTGCCACTATATATAATGCTAAAATTGATTTCTACGTGTCACCAAAATTTGTCCTGATAAAAATCAATAGCCCAAGCCCCCCTTACCTCCCTTACCACCGCCCCCCCCCCCCACAGCTCCCCCTCCTCTCCCCAAAAATGAAGTAAATAGTTGTTGACGAATTCATTTGAAAACGTCTTCCCGAATCGACCTGACATACACAGAAATATTCGACACTGGTCTTTACTCAAACAACGATTCACGCATTAATGCATGACTAAAAAAAGTGTGAGGTAAATGATATGTTTGTCTTGTATCTCAGATCCGTTAAATAACATTTAAAATAAATTACTTTACCAAATACTCATTGGAGAAGAAATACCATTTGAAACAAACAGAAAAGATAAAAATGTAGTGCATGATCCCTAATATCTCAATCCTTTTTTTTCGGCTGTAAGCACGCTGCTGCCGCTAACGTTTTCTAATGCGTAATCGAGACATCTCTAGTATATTCAAACTATTACAAATAATAAAAATGTCTTTCATAAAGTAGCATCCACTTAAATTAAAAAAAGGGGGAGGGTTATTTTTTTTATCTGAGTCAGATTTTGTTCGTGCGTACGTTTTTATTCCTTTTTTTTCGATGCTGGTGATCAAATACTTTTTTTTTTCAATATTTAACACTATAATGTATGGGGAAACTCTTGATTCAGAATAATTATTTTTTATCATCTGTATGACAATTTTTTTTTTTATCAAATTGGGGATCGGAATATTTCCATTTCCACCCCCACCCCCCTTTTGAAGACAAATGGTTGTTCCCAAACCGCTAGAAAAATTGTAAAAAAATTTTTGACTTCAGTTCTACGTTATGAACATTTAAATGACATATAGTTTACAAGTGGGAACAAATCTTATGTACAGGTAACTAAACAAGGTGTATAGATGTGAACAAATGTAATGTGAAACCAGAGTACACTACACTAAAGTAATTGTAAACATGTTTACTCTACACGGCGTTTGGTGTGAACACGGCCTTAGATTCAATTATAGATGTGCAATCTGTAATTTTACCGATTATGACATTTTGAAAGAATGTAGATAGTATGGCGCGTGGTGCATGCATCTTAGGAGACGCTCACCATGTCGTCGCAGCCGGTCTGATTCTTTTTTAAGTTTATCGAAAGTGCTTTACAGATGTTAAAATTTCTTAAAATCGTTTTAGTATAGACCGATAAAGAGCAAAAAAGAAACAACTGATGGAAAGGCACAGCTGTTGTCCATTCGTTAAATGTGTTTAAACTGATGATTTTGCCATTCGATTCGGGACTTTCTGTTTTGAATTTTCCTAATATTTTTGTGATTTTACTTTTGGTTGACAGATGCACATTGACCCAGCAGAAAAAGCAATAAATCTCAACTCAAAATATGTACATGGAGAATTTTCCTTGTCTTGACGCAGCAGATTTTTAACTCCGAGGGTTGCTTTAATCATATTTTTCTTAAACAAAGGTTCATCATTGATATCATACTTGCAATTTGTATACCAGTAAATACTATCAAGATTTGTTTAAATCCTTTTTATCTATGAATAAAATTGAGAATGAAAATGGGGAATGTGTCAAAGAGACAACAACCCGACCAAAGACAAAAACAACAGCAGAAGGTCACCAACAGGTCTTCAATGTAGCGAGAAATTCCCGCACCCGGAGGCGTCCATCAGCTAGCCCCTAAACAAATATATACTAGTTCAGTATTACTGTATAAAAAATAATATAAAGCTATAACATATTTTTGTATTTATAAAGGTGCGGAACCAACGACTGCCAACTTCATTAGAAAGTTTGTAACAACGCATCCTTACTACCAGCAAGATTCTATTGTGTCCGATATAATTAATTATGAATTATTAAAAGCATGCGCAACAAAGTCCGATGGTTAAATCAAATGAAGGAACATGAGATACATAGAAACTTAATATTTGGACATTCTTAAAGCAAGTTATACACACAATTCTGTTCGAATTAAAGCGTTTTATAAGTTAAATGACTTGTTTGGGTGTTTTTTACGAGGGAGAGGTCCTGCTATTAAAATGTTCGCCGTTCACATGTAGTCTTACAGCAATGCAAATGTTATGCAATTGATTAGGATCAGTGTGTTATTGTATAATCTTATTTTTAATTTGATTTATTTACATCTTAACTAACCCAAGAAGATTTAGTTTGACCTATTGTACAGACACAATTCTACTGTTGAGACCCATATATTGATGACGTTTCAATATGCATGTGAATCTTGTAGTATTCTGTCTTATATTGGTTAATGAATATGACATTTCTAAGTATATATTGTAGCAGCTGTTATGTCCTGAATATTTAATATCACCTGTAACACGTTAATTATTGTTCAAATGCAACTTCAACTCTGCCTTGCACAGACAAATATCAATACTTTTATCAACAAGTTAATCTTTTAGTTTTTAAATAGTAAGAAAATGTTAATACGAGTAATAACCGACGACGTGGATTATATAACTAAAACATGCTACTTACTACCCATAAGACAAGAAATCATCAAGAAAAATTTGACAATACTGTAAAAAAACACTCTATCGAAAATCAAAACATATTATTAAATCTATATACTAAAGTAAATTTAACATAAACATATGACTGTACCTAGTCAGGACAGTTGTTTTATATGTTTTAAACGTTTTTAAGCTTTTGATTTGAGACATTCCGTTTTGACTTTTCCTTAGAGTTATGTATTCTAATGCATTGATAACAGTATACTAACACTGAGCACAAGTTACTTATGTCGTTAAACACAAAACAAGCTTTACACACATACATTAAGATCTCTTTTATTTAGTTCTTACATAATCGAAATATAAAATATAATTTGTAAAATTATTCGTATTACAGGTCTTAAAAAGTTATTCCATTCTCAATTTTTTCGTTCTTAAAGGGACACTAGCTGCCAAATTTATGTTCATCGATTTGACTCAAATTCTCATATTTTATTTATAACACTGTAAAACATTTTCCAAACTATCAAAAGTATAAAATTAACAAGACATGGTCTCAAAAATATGTAGCTTCGTTTCGTGAGAATTTTAGCCAAGACGCCATCTAATTAACTATCGAGTTGACCTTATATGCCCATATAAGCGATGTAAATATAAACATAGATATAAATAGGTTAACCAACACGTGATATTGGATTTTTATAAGTCTGTTAAATTTTGTATGATAGATTGTTTACCGTCGTTTTTACCTTTATAAGAATGACTTTTGTGGATCGACTCAGTTAATGTAATTGTTAACCTTTGTTTCACTTTTAATGTTGGCATTCTTTTCCTTTCAATAACCGTACAGGACATTGCAAGCGTTATTATATCTCTTTCTACGGGTTTAAATTGTAGTTCACATGAATACGGGTTTAATAAGGTCGAATTATTCACTTGCAAGTGAATAATTCATTGTCAATGTTTTTTAGCTTAATTTGACAAAAAAACAACTTTTAGCCGATAAAAGCAAATCATTATTTCTCTATTACACTTCCATTAATGATTGAACAAATAAAATCATACTTTTGGTTTTTTTGTTTATCTCGTAGCTAGTGCCCCTTTAAAACGATGTTTTTGTCAATTAACGAAATGTTATGAATATGACATTGGTACATTCCAAATTATTTTAAATGAAAAGTTCAACATTTATTCACCACGCTGACCGAACCTATTTACCCCCCGCCCCCGCTAATATTAGAATGAGATTGTAACACCTGATAACTGCCAAAGCCTCTAATGTATCAAATCTGAAAACACATACTTTTATCCCAAATATCTGTAATGTAATGAAAGATTGATGTAAACAATAAGAGTTGAAATATCAGAACCTGAATTATATAAAATATACTGTTACATCGCTCGTCCTATTAGGCTTCTTAATTTCCTTATTTTCAGTGAAAAACTCACTTTACTTTTTCTCGAAATTCAACAAATCTCATATTATAAATAAATGTATTAGCGAGAGGTGATACAATATAGAAAATGTTCCCTATTTTGTTTTAATCATCCGGTAATATGAGATCCAATACAAACTTTGGAAGTATACTGGTAGACAAAACTGTTAAAATAAGTCCTAGGGTAATAGTATTGAGTTTCAATTTTCGCACGCGCTGATTGTGACGAGATATTGAAAGGGTATCATCTCCAAGGGATACCGAAGTTAGCATTTTCCAAGTCGCAAAATAGTAATGGTATACAATATAATTATTAAGGAGAACATCAGTGCGACTGGGACATGATTGAACAGTATAGACCCGAATTCCATGTTACGGTTGCAATCTAATTTGAAAAACAATATGTTACGGATCTTTTGATGCAGCAATGTGAGGATGAAAAATATCGGCAGTAACTTCTTCTTAGATATATTTTCCTTCAGCGATAAGTAGGCACAATTCGATACCGCTTTGTATCTCTCAACAGATATCAGTAATATTTGAAACAATGAAAATAATACTGAACTATAAATTGAGGAAGCGATAACTTTGCACAAATAAGGAATACCCCAGCCAAATATTTCTAAAAATACATTCACTTGTAATAGTGTTCCTAAAATTGTCGTAAAAAAATCCCCGAAACTGAGACAGAGGACGAGAAAATGGAAACGACTTTTCTGTAATTTCGGTGTCGTGGCTAACACAATAATACATGCTAAATTCAGAAGAGAGGCAACAAAAAGTACAGATGCAATTGCAGTAGGTCTAAAAAGTTCCATGGGATCATAAAACACAGTGTCATTCTGTGAGTTTGTAAGGAATTCCATTCTTTTCTGAAGATGAACAGTTTTTCTACAGGTTGTGTACTACTTTCTCGAAAAAACATATTTTCAGCAAGGAATTGAATATTTAAATATACAATTCCTTGGTTTCAGGAAGACTTTATCAAACGTTTTAGTCAACTTAGTTAGACGGACAGTTACAGTTTCACATGAATATGCATGTCCTTATTTTGAAGCAATACATATATTTTACAACTGACACGATGATATTGTCTTAATCCACTCTGTAGTATTTCAAAATTATATTCCTTTTTTGTATTAATGCTTTATAATACTTACATTATTGTTGTTTTTCTAGCTAAAAAAGTTAGTCCCTTTTTTACACATAACATTTACACCAAACAAACTAATGAATTATTGTAAAATGTCACAAATCTAGCTTCAAAATTTCGAAATAAGATTAAAACGCGTACGGATCCTCATCCTTCCATCACAGTAAGTGCAAAACTTGTATAATTTCCCCCCACTACGTACACAATCGAACATCCTACTAAACTATTTAGTAACATTAATATTTTCGGGAGGTGTTTTTGAATAACACCATTCCCATACTAACAGTGATTGTGTCAACACCACAGATATATCTGACGTTAAAGATGTACTTAGGTTAGGTTTTGGAATAAGTTTCAAATATTTGGACTCCTTGGTGTTTTTCTATACGATACAAGGTAAACTATTTTGCCCCATAACACCTATTTATCTTTTTTACACAAGACATTATAGCTCATAAAAGGTCGTTTGATAAAATTTAAGCAGATTCTTGATTTTCCTTCTTTCGATTTGAGATCAAAACAATACAAGTGCAAATATAAGGTAAAAAGCCTTTTCCCGCCATATTTTATAAATCAAATATCTCGAAAAGGACCTGTCAATATTTTTAGCCGATTTTGATCCTTAACTAATACTCTTCCAGCTTAAAGTAATAATTTTGAAAACACAATTTCTTCAAACGAGTTATATGGTTGAAATCTTAATTCGTCTCACTATTTGATTTATTGCTCTTTGAAGAAGATTTTTACCGTTTTTGTATTTTTGCCTATTATCTTGATAAATATAAAAAAATAAGTTTTTAGATAGAAACTTTAAAAAGCAAAACTAACAAATTATGTTCATTAAATCTTGGTCAGCAATATACCAACCTCAATTTCAAAGGTTGCATAAAGAAAAGCTAAGTAGTATAAAATAATTATAGCATTCGCATCAAAAACGCATAATGACGACAACAAAAGAGGGACGAAAGATACCAGAGGGACGAAAGATACCAGAGGGACAGTCATAAATCGATAATAAACTGACAACGCCATTGCTTTAAATAAAAAATACAAACTGACAAACGTTAGTACACATAAAACAACATAGAAAACTAAAAAATAAGCAACACAAACCCCACCAAAAACAAGTGGTGATCTCAGGCGCTCCGGAAGGGTAAGCATATCCTGCTCCACATACGGCACCGGCCGTTTTGCTCATGTTGTAACAAATCCTGTAAAAAGTCACATTCGGTAGGTTACATACACAAAAGGGAAGGGGGTTGTAGTTACGACGTAAGGAACATATTCGATATCATTTGTGAAACGGTCATTCCATAACAGTCAACCAAGAAAATCATGAAAGGAAATACAAGCACGGAAATGTCGTATCAATTTGGAGATATGTACCCCATATACAGGTGCTGATGGAATGTTGCTACTTTGAAGTGGAAAGTTAACAATTGGAAAGCTGAAATCATCTCTTTTGTCGAAAATGTTTGTTTTTAAACGACCCTCGTTGTCAATTTTTAGCTGTAAGTCAAGATATGAGGCCGACTTAACTGTATCTGTTGTATCCTTTATCTCTAGTTCGATGTGATAGATGCGTTCAATATAGTCACCAAATTTTGAATTATTTAGTAAAAAGAACATCATCTATATAGCGTTAAAGTAGAGTCAAATGATATTGCTAACTTTTTATCTTTCTTCCTAAAATGTTCCTGTATGAGGTCAGCCTCATTATAATAAAGAAGTCGGCAAGAAGAGGGGTACAATTGGTTCCCATTGGAATGCCGACAGTCTGTTGAAACTCGCGTCCTCCAAACGTAACAAATATTTTGTCAATCAAGAAATCAAGCATCTTGATAATGACAGTTTTAGATTTTTGTTTGTTTGAATCAGAGTGCTCCTTTACAAAGTAGGATTTAGGGAGGCTAAGACAAGATACTTGTACCTACCTTGGCCATTCGTTTTTATGAAACGAAGCAATACCAACTCTTTCAATTTGTCTTTTAGTTTGGAGTGTGGAATACTTGTGTAAAGTGAAGCCCGTCTATGATTGCTAATAAACTATATGTTAATTATTTAGAAAGTGGTTTCGTGGGGCACTTGGAATACCCAGCAATATACCGTTGTTTGTAATGACACTTATGTAGTTTAGGTATCCAATACAGGGATGGAAGATCCAGTTCTTCATCTTTGGTTGAAATTCTAAAGAAACATAGAACATACCTTTTACATGTAGTATGTAAACTACTTTTGTTCTTATGTCCAATCCAAACACCCACAGAAGGTTCTTTAATATGTTTATTATTCCAAAATCTCAATATGAATACTATAAACGCTCTTTGTTGATATCTGGAAATATTTTTAGGATCACCTTTGTGTACATATTTAAAATAGTATCTTTAACAAATATTGAAAAACAATTGGTTATCTAGTTTAAGTTTAGATAACAGTACACAAGTTTTATTTTATATTAGTGATTTTATCAGTGAGTTTATGCCATATTTGTTTCTTTAATTTCGTTATAAGACTTCTTAACTTTGATGACTATCCTAAGACACCTTTTTACATATTCTAACTTTAGGTCAATAATATCGGACATTTCTTATTTTAGAAGATTTTCGTTAACCTGATTTAGGACTAAGACGTGTCCTAAGACCATCCATAGACATAACCTTATTCTTCGTTCGTCATACAACCTTGAATGATATTTCCCAGGATATCTTCATCTTGATAACGTTTGCAATCTGACCCATAAGAATGTACTACGTTTGTTTTAGGATTAAACTTGGCATATTGTATGCACAACATTATATTATTAGTCCAATAGCGTTATTTGAGTTTAGACAGAACTTGTCATATTATATGCACACTAGTCTATTGTAAATAAAGGAGTGTTGTTTCAGTTTAGACGGAGCTTAGCATATTGTACGTACAAGATTCTTTTGTCAGCAATATAATATGCGTTATTTCGCGTGCTTATATATACTACATATAAAAAAGAAGATGTGGTATGATTGCCAATGAGACAACTATCTACAAAAGACCAAAATGACACAAACATTAACAACTATAGTTCACCGTACGGCCTTCAACAATGAGTAAAGCCCACACTGCATAGTCAGCTAAAAAAGGCCCCGATAGGACAATGTAAAACAATTCAAACGAGAAAACTAACGGCACATGATCTTTTTCACTGTCAATTTTATGGACTAGCTGAAGCCCTACTCCGGTTATGTATTTTCTCGCTGTGTTAAAAACCCATTGGTGGGCTTCGGCTGTTGTCTGCCTTTTGTTCAGGTTCTTGTCTCTTTGGCGTATTCTTGTCTCTTTGACACATTCCCCCTTTCCATCCTCAATTTTAACATACACGTAAACAATTTGATGGTGTAATTTTTTTCCGTAAATTTTACATGCTTATTATTAGAAAGTTGCGTTAAATTTTGGTGCATTTTTATCTGCCCTTTTTACCTTATAGCATGCCACTTCCTTTTTTCGATTTATCAATTTTTTTAACGTGCTGTTTTTTAAGTTCTAAGTTAAACAATCATCGCACCAACAGTCTTCTTACCCGTTACCTTAACCTGTTGAAATGGAATCATATCATTCTATAATTAAACATATCAGAGAAGATTTCAAGTTGAACTTTTTGAACAATCCTTTTGCATCTTGTAATGTTTTTAGTTCGAATTTAGTATGAAGTAAATGATTTATGACGTGAATATTAATACACACTTTATTCCAGTTGGTCAAGTCAAAGTATCTGAACGAAATCAATTAACACTTCGCCTATATAGCTGAGAGAATATCGAAAGTGTTTTTTTTTTCAAAAGGTTTAAGTTGGTCTAGTCATAAGATATCCTTGACATTTTATTAAACTAAAAGTTTATTGAATGAGTGAATTTCGGTGACATGTTATATTTAGAATTATATATCTTGTCTAAAAAAAGTCATGATCTAGATAGACAATAGTTATAGGAGAAAAAAGGCGGAAGATACCAACGGGATACTTAAACTAAAGTCCGTGACAAACTGACAATCTAATGTTACAAGTTAGAACTCTCTTAGGCAAAGTTGATGATCATTGGAAAAGAGCATGG
The DNA here is from genome assembly GCF_036588685.1 of Mytilus trossulus. Taxonomy (NCBI): domain Eukaryota; kingdom Metazoa; phylum Mollusca; class Bivalvia; order Mytilida; family Mytilidae; genus Mytilus; species Mytilus trossulus. Next base: position 35,849,732 of record NC_086386.1, on the reverse strand, counting down.
CTTACATGTACGTTTAATGATGTTACTGTCATGTATCTACTCTGGAGTGTAGTCACTGATACACTGTATAAAATGTAAAATGCTACGATTTCATCTCTGCAGTATATATACTCTTAGATACTAGTAGTACGACTGTACGAGCATACTTTAATTATATTTTGTCTAAACGTTACTTTTTTATTACGTGTTTTATGTACTAAACATTGTACAATGGTTATGTCACATTTATCTGAAGATTGACATTCTGTGTATGCAAATTTAAAGTCATATTTTAACAACTAGATGCATGGTGCACTCTAAAAGAGGAATTTTGGTTATGGTCTCTTTTAAAAGCTGTTTCATTGACGTAGTAAATACCAAATCCATCCTCTTCAAATGGAGACTCGTTTTTCTATCTTGTTTAGAATTTATAAAATGCTTAAATCCTTTTCTTTTCTATTTTGTTCTGTTTTTATTTTTTCTTCAAATATTTAGTATGGTATGCATCTGAAGAAAAAAAATCAGGAAAAAAAATACTTTATGTTTTTTATTTGAGTAAAGTCATTTCAATTGATATTTTATAGTGTGTCTTTCTATGTTGTGATGTTACTTGTTTCAGATAAGGGTGAAGGTTGGTTGGTACCTTTTCAAAAGTTTAAACCCGCTGCATTTGTTTGAACCTGTCCTCAGTCAGGAAGTTGTCATTTGTTGATGTGGTTCATAAGTTTATTTCGCTTCTCGGGTTTTTATATAGATTATACCGTTGGTTTTCCCGTTTTGACGATTTTACGCTAGTCATGTTTGGGGGACTTTATTATATAACTTGCTGTTCGGTTGTATGCCAAGGATCCGTGTTGAAGACAGTAAGTTGACCTATACTGGTTTACTTTTACAAGTTGTGACTTGGATGGAGAGTTGTCTCATTGGCACTTATATCACATCTTCTTATATCTATTAAATTGATGTATACTTTTAGCTGATATTTGGCGTTAGGGTGAATCATAATACTGTCTTGTAAATAAATACTTTATTCTAAAAAAGATAATACAATATTACAGAGGACTTATACATATTTACAGTACACACATATGTTAGGCATGTGTGAATTTAGAGTATAATTAACACTTTAAATAAGGTTTTTTTCTAATATGATTACACTATTGAAAAGAGTTGTTAAAATTAATAAATGTTCACATTTTCATAACAATATTTTGGAAGTAGATTTTTTAACATGATTAATGCAGCTACATGATTCAACATACAGGTTTTCGTAACCGATGTCCATCAGGTCACAGAGAAGACTCATTCTGTTGCTTCATGGCAAATTGAGGTTTCAACTGAAAATCGTTGACTACCTCAACTGTGTTTTCAAAGGATGAACATATAATATAGTGATAATTCTTTAAATATATTCTTTTCACATCAAAAATGAGTTGTGAATGTTCTATAGCAAAATGTTTATGACAGTTACGAATAACAACATTCTATACATTGTTCATTAAGTTTCTTTCAACACGTTTTAAATCAAAATTGAAGTGTCAATTTGGTTCTACCTAATATTTAACATTACACACCCATCTAAAATAAAAATTTTGCCCACCCTGATCCATAATCATAATCTGTTCACAATAAATGTACATGTAAAATGTAAAATTACAAAACAAAACTAAACTCCGAGGAAACTTAAAAATGGAGAGTACCTGATTAAATGACAAAATATGAAACTCAAAACACATTAAACGAACGGATAACAACTTTCATTTTCCTGACTTGTTACATGCATTCTTTATAAATAAAATGGTGGATTGAATCTGGTCTTATCGCCAGTCAAACCCCTCACTTATATGACTTCGCATCAAATTCCAAAATAATGACAACGATATATGAACAAAACAAACAGACAAAGTAGTTAAAAATATCAAAAATAAATGGTTAACATGATTATAAAAAACAATCAACAAATGGCAAAAAATGTTTTTGTTAAATGTACATGAAGAACGTGAAAACATATATGGGTGTGAAAATTACAACAAAATACCAAAAATAATTTTTGGCAAATATTTCTGAAAGCATGACAACTTCTCAGAGAAAAAGATGAATATGACAGATGTGAATGCTTTCTTGCCCAATCTGGTTTAACAATAACACAAAGTTAAAAAAAAACAAACACTTTTTTTATAAAGATTGGTTCGAAAATGATATAAGATTTATATATGATATTGGAAATTACGATCGGACCTTTTTCTCTCTCTTTAAAAATGAGAAAAGACTTGTCAAAAGTATCTAAAGATATGTCTATTGTTTAGAGTAAAATAGAAATATTCCCAAAAGTCAGTAAAGATACACTTTTAGCTTTGATAAAAATTCATTGGAGAAAATTTGCCATTTTTTGTCACAAAAAAATATTAAGTTGCAGTGGCTGCAGTATATACTCAATTTTCGAATCTTAGCTATACACAAATTTCGTCATAAAATTAAGATTTATGATAAACTCAATTGTACATTTTGTAATACAGAAATTAAAACATAAGAAGATTTGTTTTTGAGAATGTGAACAATCACAAATATTATAAGAACAAATAAAAAAATTGGTTTCTGACCAATGAGATAAGTGTACCTTTTTGTTTTGTAACATTGCAAAAGTATTAAAAGGCATGCAGAAAAACTCATTTTCTTCTCATTTGTTTATTTGTTTATAATAACAGATGTTGTTTAAAAAAAAAAACTGTCAATAAACTCAGTAAAAGAGAAGATGAAATATTTGCATGCAATTGATAAATCTTTTTTTTGAAAATCAAAAATGAACATCAGTTTCTCAGAGAATGGAATATTTTTGATAGTAAATTTAGTTAGGTATATATACTTTAAATTTACGGTTATAAATGAAATTTCTGGATTTACTAAATAAATCAACAAAGAACGACAAAAAAGCAAATAGACAAAGCGCATAAGCAAAAACGAAAGACAAAAAAACAAAAATGTACCACAGCATAATAATACAATTACAATAACAAAGTCACGACAAATAGATATCACCAAAAACAGTAAACTAAACACTAAAAGTAATAGTCATAAAAAACAAACATTAGAGGCTACAAGGAGCCTGTATCGCTCACATGATATTTTGATTTACAATTGATGCATGAAATAATGCAATCATTATACTTTTACTCTTAATTCAGCTTTTTTTCCATATATTCTATTTTTAACCATGTCTGCCATGTTGGTTAGCATACAGGGTCATCCGAAACATTTTAAAAACTTAATACTCTAATGCTTATTTGTGGCCAGGTTTGGTTAAATTTTTCACAGCTGTTTCAGGAGAAGACTTTTGTAAATAATTACAAAATTTTTCGAAATATCGTTAAATTTGACTTTAGAGCGCAAAATGATAACAAAAAACAACAAAAATTCCTAAAATATTACCAATGCAGGGACAGCAACCTAACAAAAGTTTGTCTAATTCGTCTGAAAATTTCTTATCAATGTCAGATTTTCTCTAAATGCTTTTTTTTAAGAGATAAAAGCCAAAATCTACATTCTACCATATGCTTTATTTTCATCCTTGGCGGCCATCTTGGTTGGTTGGCGGTGTCATCGGACACATATCTTAAAACTAGATACCCGTATAATGATTGTGACCAATTTTGGATAAATTTTTCCCGGTAGTTTAAAAGAGAAGATTTTTGTAAAAGTTATTTGCGACGTCGACAGACGACGACAGACAACGGACGCTAAGTGATGAGAAAAGCTCACTTGGCTCTTTGGGCCATGTGAGCTATACTACTAAACACTTAACTAGTATTAAGATGATACTCAACGTCTATATTTATTCATGGGATAACAAGAAATGTAACAATATATGCGTTATCAACGTTGATGGCCGATTTTTGATATTTGACGTAGATTAAAAAGAAGACCATTGTTGTCCTAATGACTTTTTGAGTTAGTCGTATTTGCTCTAAATTTTTGGTGAAAGAAAATAAACTATGTTAGAATTCATCGAAACAATTCTACAAAGGTCTAATACGTGTATATAAAATCAAATAATATTGGCATATTGCAATTTTGAAGTACTGCATTGTAAAAGTATTGGTATTATGATAAATGAAGACATTTTGAATTAATACTATGGTGTTCAAACTGAAAGATCAACTGGAAGTTTATACACCATATTCTATAATCTAAAGCCTATATATAACCTGTAACATCAAAATACCAACTGGAAGTTAGTACACACTATGCTATAAACTAAAGTTTTTTTGTCTACTAAACAAACAGTTAGGTAACACTGTTGCCTAATAACAAATGTTTATTCGTCAATCTACATAGCTACTTGTGCACTAGAAACACAATCACTGCTAAGACAAACATCGTCTTCCTCAATATCAAAGCAAATTTCGCCTAAATATCCGATTGCCTCGGTAATAGCCCCAGAGATTTCTTTCTTCAACTCCTTCAATTCAAATTTAAAACTTTGTTTTTGTGAATGCTCTGAGTAATATTTTGAGACCGCTTGAAGCTTTGTACAGATAAATGACACAAGTTTGTCTTCTGATGCAGGATATTCTCTTATCATACTTTTCACTACGGAATCCCCGGTTTCAAAATCGTTTACAGTCTCGTTGGTTTTAGTTGCATATCCCGGATCTGCATGGCACGCAAATAAAATAGCAAGTCTCACTATTCTTTCAAGCGATAACAGGATATCATGACCTCGCAAACAACGCACAACATTGAAAAGTGGAGTGCGATTGAACGAATCAATAGAATTTACTTTCGCTCCATTTTCAAGAAGTCGAATCATGCATGAAACTCGACTATATGTGTTACATGTGGATGCCAGATTTAAAGCCGTCAACCCAAGAGTGTTTTTATGTTCTAATTTGGGATTGCTTTCCAATAGAATTTGTAACAGTCTACAAGCATCATTATCTGGCGTTCGTTTTCGTATGCAGTAATGCAGACAACTCTCGTCTTTGCTATCTTTAACGTTGATATCAGAATTGTTATTTAATAGAAATGTCACTGTTTTTATTCTTTCTGTCTCCTGTTTAACAGCAAGCAACAAGGGGGTTCTATTCTTATTGTTACATTTTCCAACCTTTGCTGAGTATCTTAATAAAATTTGACACACAGCTAAAGCAATTGGATCTTCGGATGCTGAGGCTACACATGAATGAAGTGGCGTGTTTTTATCTTGATCCTTCGCATTTGTATCTGCACCATTTTCACATAATGCACTTATCAAACTTATGTCCTGATCTTTGCAATAGCAAGCTTTGTGCAACGGAGTTCTTCCAAGGCCATCTTTTTCATTTATTTGAAACCCACATTCCAATAAACATTTTATAATCTGCGACTCGTTAGATGTTTCGTTGCGTTCTACCATATCTATCATTTTAGAACTAACGCTTTGGGAATGCGGGAGTCCAAGATTTGACTCTGTAGAAGGGGGACAAGACATGTGACCGGTATTTGGAAAGTTTTTATAAAATTTATCTAACCCCTTTTCTGCTAGAATGTGCAATATTTTAGTTTTTGGAGGTTTAGATTTGTTCATAATTTTTTTGTCAATTGCTCTTGATAAAATTTCAATACAAATTTGGCCACTGTCAAAAATATCTGACAAGAATGTTTTTGCATTAAACTCCCTTAACTTGGAATGCTCTAATAGGTATATAATGGTGCTTGTCCTTCTGACTTTATCGTTTCGTATTGCCAAATCTAGAGCATGAATTTGACCTTTTGCTCTGTGATTTACATCAACTCCATTGTTGATAAACATTTCGGAAACCTCTCTACATTCCCTATCCGTCAATACTGACATAACGGTCAGATGCAATAATGTTCTACTTTCTTCATCAAAGAATGATTTAAAGGATGCTGATTCGGACGACAATTGGCCCAAAATGATTTTCAATACAAAATGATAATTTTTGCTGCTTTTCAAAATATCCGATATGATAACCATGAAATTTCTCGACTGGAGATGTACATCCTGATTGACAAACTCTTTGATTGTCAAATCGTCTATGTCAGGATGAAATCTCAGAAATAATTGCAATATGGAGTGATCATTCGCAAACTTAAGATTTAGTGAAGCTCCCAGTTGGAGAAAGCATTGAATGACTGACTGACTACAACATGAAGTGATTGCAGTTGATAAAGGTGTTTGTTCTTTCTCGTCACGACAATCTATGTCCATTCCTCTGCCATGTAAATATCGGATGATTTTCAATTTATTTTCTTCTGGTATTTTGGTGTATTCAAGGCAAGTATGGAGGGGATGAAGGCAAAGTTCACTTAAAATGTCGATGTTAATTTCGTCCTGTTGAAATAGGATTTCGATTACGCTTTGACCTTTTTTGTCTACCAAAAATGGATCACAATTTTGATCTTTCAATTTTCTAATGATATTTATCGCATCATTTGGCGGCATTGCTGTTTCTATACAAACATGTAATAAAGATTTTCCTTCTCCTACTTTGATATTTACATCAGCATTTCCGTCTAAAAGAGTCTGCAAAATCTGTGGATGTTTATACTGTTTTCTTATGGCTAATGACAGTGGGGTTTGTCGTTGCTTCGATTTCATGTTAGCATCGCATCCTTTCAGTAATAGTAATTCTATTACTTTACATTTTTCACATATATCAAGTCCCGAATGGTCCACAAGTAAATGTAAAGCGTTCTTTTTGTCTCGGTTGGTCACATTTGCATCCACTTTGCATTCAAGAAATGCATTTAAAAGAGTAATACTTAATACACTGTACTTTGCAAATGTTAGGAATATATGGTCTAAATCGTCGCATGTCTCATTGATTTCATTGAAAAGCACATGAAATCCGGACTTCTCGACGCAGGGGGATATAGTTTGCTTATTTGCATTATACTTTGAAAAAACATCAAAAAAAACTTCAAGAAATATTGGTTGTTTAACAAACATATCACCACGGGCAAATGCTTTATGAATTATTTCCCACTGTCGCCAGGAACAATGAGATATAGTAGCTCCACGATTCAGCAGATTTTCTATATGGGAAATGTTTCCATAACTTATAGCTACATCGAGGGGACATATATGCTGTTCGTCTATTGATTTTTCATTATCCTTTTCATCATTTCGTATAATGTTTTCTAATCGACAGGCATTGCAAAAACTGACGTCAGCACCATATTTGATTAGTTCCCATACGATTGAAACGTTCTTTTGTATTGTACATGCACCAACAAGTACCACAGAAAGCAAAAGCTCCTTATTTTCTAAAGTTTTGCAACTCTCAATATACCGTAGAAGTTTCTCACACAACCGCCGTTTATGTTTCAAGGCGCTCCAGTAAAGAAAGTTTTTACCATCATTTTTATCTTCAATCGTCAACAATGTATGTATCTTGTCGGATGTCTCCTTCCTCAAGATATCGTCTAGCATAATAACCCAGGCGTCGGTATTCCAAACATCGTGTGATGATACATCTTTGACATTACCTTTTAAAACCTCTGATATTAGTCTTTCTATTAAGTGACATATATGTTCATTTTTCAAACGAAAATCGATATCTTTCCCTTTTGGCAAACGACCTTTTTTCGGTAGAACAGCCGTCATAAGATGTTGTAGTGACAAATTTTGTATTGCCTCTACCAAATCTCCTTTTCCAGCTAGGTAAAGCTCAATTTTTTCTTTCATAAGAGTGTGCTGAAACTCGATCTGGTTTGGAAAAACTAACTTAAAAAATTCTGGATGTTGATTTAAAACTTTTAGTTCATCCTTTGAAAACCTGCAACCAATTGTGTGTGAATCAGAACAACTTTTTTCTTTTGAATTATTTGAAATCATTTTTTTGCAAAGCTCGAGTGAAATAGTACTGCTGTCAATTTCATCTTTTAATTTTTTTAGCAAGAAGTTTACAGGATCTTTCCAAAATTTTTCTCCGTAAGAGCATCTTGCCATCACATCAGCACAGAACCAAAAGTCAAAATCTTTTGTCTCTGGAAATTGAAAGTTGTTGATGAAGGAAGGTTGAGTAGACCCTTCTTTGTGATATTTTGACCAAAATCGACTGAAGATATTTTTCTTTTCTAAAATCGATAACCTTTTTGTGATAGAAGGAATGTCAACCAAATAACTTTGATCTATGCAACCAACATATTCTTTTTGATTAATCATTTCAATCAAACTGGTTCTTGAGGTGAAAATCATGTATGTTACACACCCAGCATAATTTTCTTTTTTGCGATCTTCAGGTATCCGTTCCATAAGTTCTGACCATTTGCTAAACTCGGTTTTATCAAAGTCTAGTGTCCCAAATACATCATCTAAAAATAATACTTGTGTTTCTTCAAGATCATATTCATTTAAAAATTCAGTCATATTCTTACAAATGTTATCTTTGTCCATGGTTTTGTTATCTATTAAATCACAATATAAATGATATCCGAGACTTGTCTTGCCCGATCCATTCTCACCTTTTATGAATACCATTTTCTTATCCATTAACACATTTTTGACTTCCTCAAAAGCTCTGGTTTCAATAAATTGTCGCTCAGTAGCCTCAAGCTCTTCTAGTTCCTCATCTGAAATTTAAATACATTATAAAATATAAGATTATTTACAGACGCTTCCACACTTCTTTTCTGATCACATGCTTAGTGCATAAAGTTAAATGTAAAAACATGCAATTAAAAATCGAGCTGTTGGATGGAAAAATATCCCCGCTTTCTAAATTGATGTTAGAGTATTTTACTGACTAAAATAGGAGAAAAAAATAAGTGGTTAACATAAATTATGAGTGTCATCTAGTGTTTAATATGAGGTCTGAGATTATTTTACATTCTAAATGTATGCATTGAGATTTATATAAATGCAACGAACAAATATGGAGGCGGTGTGATTAATTGGTTAGACCTGAACAAAGACAAAAGTTTAGGAATGTCTAGACCACATGCACATCAACATATCATGTAATTGTGTATATTGTTTTAGCCTTTTCCACAGCACCATATATGTTTTCATATAATATACTGTGTCGTTATTGCTTTTCGTTCTTGTTTTTGTGCCTTATATAGCATATACATTCTTTAATATATGTTTTGTGTTTGTATGAATTATTTACAATGGGAAACCAACCTTTGCCAAAATTTAATGTTGTATCTTAAGCCCCAGTCCCACTAGACCACACTCGCACTACGCGATCACCGCGATCTAAAATAAATTTAGATCGTGGTGAGGTCGTGGTATGAGCGGCATGACAATGTAAATTTTCGTTGCTTTCACGATTCTTCTACGTCCTCATTACGTTTCTACAACGAGCCCTCTTCGATTGTACCACGTTCTCACCGCGCTTATTCTGTGACCTCTTTACGCTTATCAAGATCTTTCTACGCTCATCACGTTCTCATACGACCATACCACGAATTATCCGATTGCAACACGTTCTTACCACGATTATACTACGTTCATACCGCGATCTTACTACGTTCTTAGCAAGAACGTCAACATCGTATCAATACAGTTTCATTCCTTCTATTGCTGAATAATACATACATATCTCGAAAACATGTCACCACAATTTTCTACAACACGTGGACGTGGTGGTAGGGGTTGATGTAGATGCAGAAGTAGCTATGAAATTATCGAATCCTGATCAAACAGAGATTTCGGACCGACCAATCCAAATTAAATTACAACCTTTTGTTGGTCCATATAAAGCGCAAAGAATGATATTTTAGTGAACGATAGCAGAGATGACAAAGAAATGTCAATATATATAGAAAGATGTGGTATGAGTGCCAATGAGAAAACCTTCTACACAAGTAACAATTTATAAAGTAAACCATTATATGCCAAGTTTTGACCTTCAACACGGAGCCTTGGCTCACACCGAACAGCAAGCTAAAAGGGCCATACAAATTACTAGTGTAAAACCATTCTAACAGGAAAACCAACGGTCTAATCTATACAAACGAGAAACATGGTTGAGCCGTTAGAGAAAATGGACAAGAACTACATACATACCAACAAAACCTGGAGGTATATAATATATTTTATATGAAAATGACAATGACAATTATGGTCGTAGAATGAACGTAGCCAAGTCGCAAGAAGAGCGTGATGAGGACGGCAAGGGCGTGCTAGAATCATACTATGGTCTTGAACAGCGTGGTATAAACGTTGTATAGTCGTAGTGAAAGCGTAGTTGGGTCGCGATGAGAACGTGATGGTCGTGGTGAGGTCGTAATAACGTCGCTGTTAGATCGTAGTAGTCTCTCCAAATAGAATCATGCTTTCGCTACGCTCTTGCTTCGATGGTACAGCGACCTTTGCGATCTTACTACGACCTTAGTGCGCTCTCACTACGCTTCGACTACGACCTTATTTCGTCACGACCGCACCACGATTGTTTTGAACATGTTCAAAGTTGGCCACGCTCATCACGATCTTGAAGACCTCATCACGATTTTGAAGACCTCACCACGATCTTGAAGACCTCATTACGATCTTGAAGACCTCACCACGACCGTACTACGACATTCCTGCGTTCTACACGATCGTACTACGATAATCAAAATTTGCTTTTTTTCACAGATCGTAGTGCGATCGTGGCCTAGTGGGACTGTGGTATCAAGAAAAAAAAAAGCAATTTTCAAATTTCAAGAATTCTTTTCTTTCTTTTTTTTCTAGTTTTTCTTATTTTGTTTTTGTTTTGCATTTGTGTTCATTTATTTTTTCTACTTTTTGTAATGTATGTTTTTTTACTATTTTTCGTATATAAGTGTGTCAATGTATAATCATTCAAGACATCGGTTCAGAAATAACATAATTTTATTGTAATGTTTTTTTTTTTTTATATAATGTCAATTGGCTGATCCCTTTCCATTTATGACACCGTCATATTACTCCTATGAAATATCTTGTTGTCATTTGGGGTACGTGTTAGTTGTGATTATAGTAATATCAAGTGATTAAGCGGATAGTAATCTAGCTCTTCGACCACAACATTCATATACCATCGAGCATGTTAATTACATGTATAATATGTAGCTATAAAACTTTTTAAAATTATAAACTTATGTAATAGAAACACGATTTGCAGGACAGAGAATAGATAGGACTGCTATCGGATTACATATCACAGACATAAAAAGCACTGACAATCAAAGCAAAAGAAACACGAACCCATTTATTTTATGTAAACAAACCTCGATCAGAAATCTGTCTTGAAATACCAATTGATTGCAAACCAGTTGGTGAATCTTCCTCATTTACTTCTTCGGATTTATAAATACCTATAAAGGGGATAAATGTACATACCATTATCAGTTTTTCTAAATACACAACAAGTAGTAATGTCAAATCATGATAACATAGTTAAAATAATTACTTTTTTCTACGTAATATTTATATTTTTTAATATTATTTTTTGCAAACCAAAATATGTGTTAAATGCGTTCTAATTTGTTTAGGTTTTCCATCAGCTGATTAAGAAACACTTTGTGGAATATTCGTGTGTAAAGTGAATGTTTAAGATGCTTGGTTTTATTTTCTATTGACTTCAATAAAAACTAGAACACCCGTGACATCAAGGGTCTGTGACTGAATTCAGGACAATTTTCAGCCTAGATTTTCAGTATTCGTATTGTCATTTGATAAAGTCAACAGTTTTCTCCACTTTCAATAAGTCTTTCTGTTTGAATCCATCCTTGTTTTTTTTATTCTTGTAGATCAATGATTGAATTTATTACAGTCAATCCCTGTTTAATGACCAAGTTCAGCTGTGATAATGACCCGTTTATATAGTAAATACCAAATACACCGTTACGAACCGGCTAACATGTGACATATACATATATGTCGGTATCGGATTCGACCGGGCACTTGCTATTTATTGACAATATTAATTATGTAGAAAAACAGAAAGGCCTTACACCACATCTTTCTATATCTACTTAAATGGTATGCATTTTAATCCAAACCCTTATCATATATAACTTATAATTTCTACGCCACTGATTGTTTAGATAGACCAATATCGAATCAAACAATCAACCAAGAGTTCTGTAAATATTTTAGATTAATTTTAAGTTTTGTTTTGTGAAAATGAGGTCTGGAAGAGAGATATGTTATTTTTTTTTAAAGAGCGGCTTCACTTTTTATGATTTCATTCACATATGATACAGGTATAATCACCTAGTTTTTTCTTTAAAGTGTCACACAAGTCTTTTCTTCCACACTCGATAAAAGCATGACATATTTCATCGATCATTTCTGGTTGTATTCCTCTACGTCTTTTCCATTTGATGAGCATAGTGGTTGCTTGAACTACAGTACTCGATGCATTATCTTCTTTTATTTCGTCTATTTCACTTTTATTGAATTGCAGTCCAAAGGCAGCATCTTTCCAGTCAACACTCAACCCATACGCAATACAGTGCAGAAAACTATCAGGGAGAATATCTACAATTAAATCGATAGATCTGTATACACCACTGTATATGTCTTTAAGAAAAGAATAATACTATAATTACATACGCCAAGAATGATTGTGGAAGAACGATTTCTGAAATCTACAATTCAAATAGTTACTTGAAACAATACACGACTATCATATAGATATAGGCAGATGTGGTGTGAGTGCCAATGAGACAACTCTACATCCAAATAACAATTTAAAAAAAGTAAACCATTATAGGTTAAAGTACGGCCTTCAACACGGAGCCTTGGCTCACACCGAACAACAAGCTATAAAGGGCCCCAAAATTACTAGTGTAAAACCATTCAAACGGGAAACATAGTTTGAACTCGTGTTAATCGCAAGGGTTCATTGAAATCATGTAATATGAATTATTTATTCATCTTAACCATAAAAAGACACCTTTTCGTGACGTTTAATTATCAAAAAGGATAACTATTTGTATGTTATTATTACCATGTTCTTCTGTAAAACTGCGGTCAAAACTTTCTTTGCTTGGGCTTCGTTCATATCTAATTTGAGACTCTTTGGTATCTACAATGAAATGGATAAAAAAAAAATTCTGGATGTCATTGGTTGCTACCAGTCTCAATCATGACTGAAAACTTTTTTTGTTTGATTTCTTTCATAATTTTTATCACAGGATCTTTTATTACTTACTATTATTCGCGTATTGTAACTTGTTTAGAAAGTGTAAATTCTATTGAAAATAGCCAAGTATGAAATATTCTCATAAAAATATGCTGTATATCTTTTTATCATATATTTATAACAAATAACTTATAAATATTACAGTATGATTATAGCATTAAATAAACATGAATTCAATATTTTCCGAAATAGTGTTAAGCAGGCTGATATGAAAAATTATCACATTCTACCGTCTATTATCACTAGCCTGAACAGGGCATTTCGGCGTTTAATTAGAAAAAATATCATAAATTTATGTTCTCTTTTAGTTGCATTTTATAAGTAATTCTAGGATCACCTGTACAAACATATTTGGGGGCACGATCAAGGAATAACTCCTTTTATTATATACTTTAAGAAAATAATGATTTAATTGTACCCCATAATAAAACTAGTTTGAACATGTTTTTATTCATTAAATTTGAGGAATTGCCTAAGCCGTGTGATATGACTTTTGTTATCAACTGCTTCCGGTTTTTATCAATTGCTTCCGTTTCGAATCAACTGTTCCGTTATGTATTAACTGCTTCCGATTATTATCACATGCTTTTCAGTAACGTTATCGCATGACATTTCAAGGTCATTTGGCATATTGCGAAAAATACCCCTCAATGTTACGTTTTCATGTACAAAATATAACACAGTTGAATAACAAAATATTAGAATAAGGGAAATATATAATATTGCAAAATGACCAATTATTACAAAAAAAGCATTTTTTCAAAGTTGAAAAAATTGGTTTTGTCTGTATGTCTTCTGCTGATATATATGATAAAAAGAACGTAACATGTAATTTTTCTTTATATCAGACCCTTTATCAACCCATGGTCAAAATCATCACATCGAGCTTGTCGGCTCTTGGACTGATAGCATGAACTAGGGCTGAAAAGGGTCTGATTTAAAAAAAAAAAAAATGCCATGTTATAATCTTTATATCTAGCATACATAAAAATGTTTTATTATCCTTGAGTCTTAACTTTACCTGCGTGGGAGCAATCATGTTTTCCTTGAAACTTTTCAAAAGCAGCTTCAACAGCAGTTTCTATCACAGCCGGTATGTCCTATAACAAAGTAAGTTCGTATAATTAAAAAAAAATATAGAAAGATGTGGTATTATAGCTTATGAGACAATTTTAATCAGATATCAGATGACTCATTAATTAACAGCTATATATCACTGTTCGACCTTCAATATAACGTTTAATCCATACTAAGTAGTCAGCTATAAGGGGTTCCAAAACGAGAAATGTAAAAGAATTTAAACGAGAAAACTAACGGCCTGATTTGTGTAGAAATAGTTATCCTCTGGTGATACCCTCAGGGACGAAACATCCACCAGCAGTGGCATCGACCCAGTGGTGTAAATAGTTATCAAAGGTACCAGGATTATATTTCAATACGCCAGACGCGCGTTTCGTCTATATAAGACTTATCAGTGACCCTCACATCAAAATAGGTATAAAGCCAAACAAGAATAATGTTGAAGGGCATTAAGGACCCTAAATTCCTAAAGAATTATGCCAAATACAGCTAAGGTAATATACTCCTCGTATGAGAAAAACCTCAGTTTTACGAAAAATTGAAAATTTTGTAAAAAGAAATAATGAACGAAAACCATATTTGATATAAAGCAAATAACGAAAACCACCAAATTGCAGGCGTCTGACAGTCACATGATCAATGTTTAGTTTTAGTGTACTGTAATTCAAAGATTTAAGCAAAAATATTTTACGGATGGCTTCAGATTATGTTTTAGATTTAGGTGAACAATTATCAAAATTAAGTGAAAAAGAACATGATAGAACAAAATTTACTGTCCAATAAAATGATTTGGTCTTTATGGATAAAAGCAGTACTTTTAATTTTCCTTGACTTCTTGTTTATTTCAAATCAGCTAGATTAAAACAGGGTTATCAAGCCAAACAAAAACAATGTTGAAGGGAATTAAGGACCCTAAATTCCTGAAGAATTATGCCAAATACAGCTAAGGTAATATACTCCTCGTATAAGAAAATCCTCAGTTTTACGAAAAATTGAAAGTTTTGTAAAAGGAAATAATGAACGAAAACCATATTTGATATACAGCAAATAACGAAAACCACCAAATTGCAGGCGTCTGACAGTCACATGATCAATGTTTGGTTTTAGTGTACTGTAATTCAAAGATTTAGGCAAAAATATTTTACGGGTGGCTTCAGATTATGTTTTAGATTTAGGTGAACAATTATCAAAATTAAGTGAAAAAGAACATGATAGAACAAAATTTACTGTCCAATTAAATGATTGGTCTTTATGGATAAAAGCAGTACTTGTAATTTTCCTTGACTTCTTGTTTATTTCAAATCTGCTAGATTAAAACAGGGTTTAAAGACCTGGATGCACATCATCCATATAAATCTATCGCTCTGACTCTATCCATTTCAAATATTAGGCTCTTGTTATATCTTGTGAAGGTAAATCCAGAAAAGCGCCTCATACTCACTAAATTAAAAAAACAAGAATGTGTCCATAGTACCCGGATTCCCCACTCGCACTATCATTTTACATTTTCACTGGACTTGGGGTCAATACTTTAATTTGGCATTAAAATTAGAAAGATCATATCATAGTTAACATATGTACTAAGTTGCATGTTGATTGGACTTCAACTTCATCAAAAACTACCTTGACCAAAAACTTTAACCTGAAACGGGACGAACGAACGGACGAACGAACAGACGAACGGAGGCAGAGACCAGAAAACATAATGCCCCTCTACTATCGTAGGTGGGGCATACAAATCCCAAAAGTGACATTAGCTCATAATTATAAGCCAGTATTTCGGAACTAACATGAGATAAATCTCCATCCAAGTCACACATTAAAAAGGTAAACCTTTATAGGTCAAATTACAGTCTTGAACACGGAGCCTTTGCTAACACCGAATATCAAGCTATAAAGGACCCAAAAAAATCTAGTGTAACGCCATTCAAAAGGGCAAAACAAAAGTCTAATCTAAAATTAAAAACGAGAATCACTTATTCACCACATCATCAAACGAAAGCTACTAAACATCAGAATCCTGACTAAGCACAGGTGCAACTTATTGCAGCGAGTTTTAAAGTTTTAATGGTACACAATCTTCACTTTTATCATAAGTCAGTTTATAAATTCTTAAATTATGTAGGAAAAAAAACAAATGTCGTTAAGTTAACTTGAGATGGATTTTTGTATGAGTTTAAGTTCGCTTTTTATCATCAGCTACAAAACTGTAAGTGTTCTAAAACATCCTCGACTTCCAAATATTCAATCCTGAGCGTTCCTGATGTACGTGCATTTATTTTTACATTTTGCGTTGGCAGTCACTGATAGCAAACCCAAACAGTTATTACCCATCCGTTTTTTGTTTTATTTTCTATCAATATTTTTAAATCCTTAATTCATACATTTAATATGGTAATTTTTGCTTAACTGAAAAGAAACAATTCAAGGAACTTACCTTATTGAAAAAACAGTGTTGAGCGGTTGGAGGTAATATTACGCCAAAGTGCTGGCCAATTTGAATTAGATAATCGAAGTGTACAACGTATAATAAATCTAGCAATTGACAACCATAAATTGTGCACTTCTGTCACGAACTAGTTGTTATTATTTGAAACTTACTTCGTACATTAATTGCAAAACCGAAAAAAAACACAAAATTATTAAGACCTTGTCATTTGGAGGGGATGAGGGAGGTCAAATTGCTGCTCGTTTAAGCTTTGAACTAAATTAAAACTAGTACTCTTCTTGATATTGCAATTTCCCTTGTAATCCATAAACTTCGAAATTTTTATAACGTCAAAGTGTACATTCTGCAATTTATTGTCCAAATCAAGCCTGTTTATCACTAAAATCAACATTGTTTTTAACGGACTGAATAGGGCCAATTATTGCAATTTTAAAGGCTAAACTGTGACCTTTTATTATAACTTCTTGTTTACCCCGGGAATTGACTTAACGAAGAATGGCAATAGTTGTCATTGTCCTGGTTATTTACTTTCTTGTATCGTCGTGATTGCAAACATGATATAAATTTTCTGAACAATAGATGGTGATTAAACGCATACTAGGAAATGCAAGTAAAATCGTGGTACAATTTGGCAAGTGTTGAATCACAGAGTCCGTGTTTGATTCGCAGGCAGTGCGTTTCCGTGAAAAATACAGTATAAAGACAAATTTAGAAAGAATAAAACTTTACATTCTTGCTACATATCAAACGATTTCCGACTTTGTATGGTTTTAGAGGAGTTGAATCCGTCTACACCTTTAGAAGTATGTGTGTGAGATACACATGTTGTTTATCTTGGTACAAGCATTGACTTTTTTAATATTTCGTCCAATAAGAACATAAAAAAAATCTTATTTATTATCGTCAAATTGAATAACGAAACTTATTCAAAAGAAAAATGAGGATATAAATTGTACATGTATATGTGTGTTTGGCTTACGTGTAAACCAAAATCTCGAAATGGTTAATTTACCGTCTTTAACTCTTCCTCTCTCTGGGCAGAAAGCAAAAGTGATGTTTGGAGCTGTCTGCATATTGTTTCGTCTAAAGTTCTGACTTTAGCATCTTTCAATTTCTGCCTAAAATCCCCTTCTCTTCCACATGTTTTAGCGAGAATCATAATGCATGCTTCAATTTCTTCCCTATTATCGCAGTACTCTTTATTTGAGACTGTTCCTTTCGTTGCATGACCATACGTGTTGTTTCTAAACTTGATTAATTTCTCCAGCGAATATCTTTCTTGGGAATGATCCGGTACAACATTAGAGAAGTTAACTAATAAACATCTTGCAAGTGTTAGGTCAAGATCATCCCGTTTTAATTTAGTACTAACGGGACAGCAGCAATGTTTTGCCCGATTATGAGTGTTGTGGTTTGGGTGCTTTTTATTGATATCAAAAAGAATGTCTAGCTGAGAGGGATGTAGAATTCTACTCGATGGGGAACCTATTGGTTTTTTTGCCTTGGTTGGACATGAACAGCAGGTGATGTTGTTATAACAGAGATGATAAATGGCATGCTGATTATTTTCGATGAACTGGAGAAGGCTAAGGCTTTCATTAGTTAAATGTAGATCAACTAATTCCTGGAAAACTTCATTTGTATCATCTACGATCAGTGTAGAATGTCGATAAAAATTTTCTCGCTCTTGCTGTGCCATATCTTTATTTCTAAAACAATATAAACACATACTTAAGACAACCTGTTAATGGTATCAAACTTTGATTTGAAAAACACAATCTAAGATATCATCTTGACTATCCCTGTCATCGTCAAGTCTATTTCGTTTTCAAGTACTTAATTAGATATTTATTGTTATACATGTATCTGATTTTGTTCATTTTCTGATAAACATATACCATAAATCTTATGATAAACAGCAACATAGTTTGTCGAAAGGTTGTATGGTTGTATAATATATATGTTGATGGGATTACATTAAAAGTGTTTGTAAACATGCTTCTGTATGTTTATATGAAACGCTGAAATTTTGTTTGTATGAATGAGCTGTATATATCTATCAATTAGCAACACCCTTTAAACACCATACTTAATTTCCATTTTTTAATGGTTAAGAAATAATTTTTCATGACATGTTTTTCTCATTTTAACATGGGTAGGATTGATATTTGGTAAAATCTTTATAGCGAAAGCGAAGTTTCCAATCTTGACAAATATAATGCATCCCCATGTTAAAATGAGTACAGAGCTTGGAAAGATATAAGTTCGATTCTAATATGAAAATCTAGTACTGTTGTACTTCGTGGCAGGTCTATATTAAACGTTGAAAAGGTGCCCATCTCGATTTAATGTAGCCAAAACGTTGTTGAAAATGAACCGTGTCAAGATAAATATTTGAACAGGTAAATATAAATTATCTTTAAGAATGATAGTATTTGATTTTATAGCGAGCGACACAACAACATGTCCCTTTTGATTTCCGGACGTTGTCATTTCAAATATGACGCCAATCACGTGCAGCTCATTGTTTATTTGAATAACAACGTGGTTTTGTTTCTAACGCAAATGAAAAAAATCCATTATAACTTAAACGGATAGAGCTACGATTTTCATTAAAATTACTTTTTGTTTGTATGAAAATTACTTTTTTAATCTATAAGCCGGATTTGTACAAAAAATATAAATATAATTAAAACAATTACTTGTTACTTTCTATTTAGAAGCTTTTTGACGTTTAACACCTATATTTATTTCTTGTAAATAATAAAATTGAGAATGGAAATGGGGAATGTGTCAAAAAACAACCCGACCATAGAAAAAAACAACAGCAGAAGATCACTAATAGGTCTTCAATGTAGCGAGAAATTCCCGCACCCGGAGGCGTCCTTCAGCTGGACCCGAAACAAATATATACTAGTTCAGTGATAATGAACTCCATACTAATTTCCAAATTGTACACAAGAAACTAAAATTAAAATAATACAAGACTAACAAAGGCCAGAGGCTCCTGAATATTGTCTATAGATAATAATTAGGTGTTAAGTCGAACCCTTATTCATATGACCTAGGTTGACCTTAACTCTTCAGTTCTCAATGCGCAATTGCACATTGTGGCTCGAACAGAAACTTGTTGAACAGGGGAATGATATCGCGGAGACGGTACGGTTTCTGCGAGAAAAGAAACAAAAAGAGGTGCAGACAAGTTATTGAAAATTAAAAATAAAAAACCGCGATATGATCGGTAATTAAAATCTCTCAAAGCACCTGCAGCGCATGCTCAATCAAACATAGTAGGCGACGGTTTGCGTAATGTTTACACTACTTAAATATTCCAGATCACATGAAAATAAATCGTAACGTGTTTAATATTGTCAAAAATATGTTTATAAATTTACGGGCAGAAATCTCCTTCCTTAGAAGAAACAAGAAATCAACTTCCTACAATTTAGTATTATTCTTCAAGTGTAACCTTCATGTTATATTTTTTATTTAAATTATTTGAGGCGTCAAATATGAACGTTTAATATAAAGTAATTATCAAATACGTAAGAAAACAAAAAGCACATGTTTATATCTATTTATATCTTTGTTAGCTCACTCATTTTGTCGGCAAAGTTCGGGAGGTAAACCTACTTAACTAATGAGATGAATAGGCACGCAACACGATATGAATTATCAATTATTAATACTTCCGTAGTTTATGAAAACATTCAAGCGATTGTATTGCTTATTTTTAGTACACATCTTTGAATTAAGCAGGTTTAAATCTTGTTCATAACTCGCAGCTACTATCCCTTTAAAATAAATATAACAATTTGAAAAATGTATTAGTTTTAATAATTTAGATAACGTAAAGAATAGTATGCCTTTCCACTACCACACAAGCTAGGTTTAATCACATAATTTACAAGGAGGATATTACTGTTCTCTTGTTTACTCCTTCATTTTAATATTTCTGATACTCAATAGTATTTATAAAAATATAACCACAATCTTTGTATTGCTATGATCAATGATGATAACAATGTATTGCTTCCATATGCTTTCAATATAACATAAGGTTGGTCTTAGAAACTATAATATATCAAAATGATAACATATTTTCTGTTGCTTTTGGTCTACTTTAATCAATATTTGTGTAAATGAAATGTTAGAAAATTTAAAGTGGCAAATGTATTCAGACTAAGGTGATGGGTAATTTAAGTTAACATTCGTATTTCAAAAGCTAAAATATTTGTCGATATAAAGAGGTTCATAATGGGAACGTATATAAATTAAATTTTTAAATTGAGAAAACACAAAGATAGACAAATCCAAACAAAATTAAAGGGAGTTAAACTATGTGATTCGAAAAGAAGATTCGACATCACCTACCCAACTGTCAAAGTAACTCATTACATTTTGCCATACCAAATGCACCCTTACATTTTAATGAAAAAAGCATAAACTATGGTCTGGTAAACTGTCTGTTTTGTTATATCTATTGAACGTATTTTGCTGCCGAAGAAACATCCCTTTATTAACACACTAGTGTTATCAAAAAACTAGTTATTATATAATCATAATTGTTTTATCAACGCAATATCAATATCCTTTTCCGATCAATCTTTTGTATTCTTACGAAATGCATGTTCCACATTATTTATGTATGTGCCTGTCCCAAGTCAGGAGCCTGTAATTCAGTGGTTGTCTTTTGTTTTTGTGTTACATATGTGTTTTTCGTTCATTTCTTTACATAAATAAGGCCGTTAGTTTTCTCGTTTGAATTGTTTGACATGGTCTTATCGGGGCCTTTTATAGCTGACTATGCGGTATGGGCTTTGCTCATTGTTGAAGGCCGTACGGTGACCTATAGCTGTTTGTGTCATTTTGGTCTTTTGTGGATAGTTGTCTCATTGGCAATCATACCACATCTTCTTTTTTATATATGAAAATTTTAATTACTTTATAGGATTGTTTATTTTAAAACCAAGTAGATATTAATAGTAATTATAAATATACCTCTTTAATTCTAACTTTGTTTACTTAATCCATACCGACTGAGCAGCGAGGTCAATAACAGTTACTGTCCTTTACAATTAATCCCGACGAACCCTTTGTTATGATTATTGTCATTTTTTTAATTTACTGATTGATAAATGACTAAAAAAAACGATAGACAACTGGTAGACGACAAGACATTCAAAGTTCCTCCTTAATTTGATAAAACGAAAATGTTAAAAAAAGAATGAGCATGCTTAATGTTGCAACTTATACTTTTTTGGTTGTTTGGGTTCTGTTGTACATCCGCCATTTTCATCAAATAGATCTAAAGGTTAACCTGCTATGTAACATGACATCAAGGACAAATTCTCAATTACTGTGCATTACAAGTAGCATTCAACTCTGTTGATTTTTATAAAATGAAATTTTTTAACAACAAAATAAAATAAAAAAACTAATCGAAAATCCGCGAAATCATGCACATTTTATGCACTTTCTGTTGTAACGATACGCTCTGAATACTTTTATCTGTCTGTCTCTTTTTCAAACCTTGCAGTTTAGTGCACCACACTTTTTTTATACATTTTTGCTTTTTAAAGTTTTTAATTGAACTGTTCGTCATGCAGGTAAACCATTTATATGACTCAAACGTACTAAAATTACACTCGTTTTATAGTTGGTGTGTGACTTAACCAAGTGATGTTGCCTAAATTTAACAATATATTAATTAGTTATAGATTAAAGAACTCTAACAATATCAATTTCAATAATATATAATGAATAACAAATGTTTCAATGTTATGTGTATCTCCCACCATTTCTGTTAAATATCCTTGTTTAAACCCATCAGGTAAACTGATATATGGGACATTCTCTTGTGAACTCTACCAGATTTAAAATCTTAAGTCATCACTACTACACAAGCTATAATATTCATGTTTGAAGTGCTTAAATGAAATGATCACTTAGTTATGGTTTTGAAATACAATGACTGAATACATATCAATAAAAGGGCATTGGTGCATAAAACGTTTCATAGACAATATTAGACACGATAATTATTTATATCATAAAGATCTTAAAATGGCATGTTTTTGAATTCTAACCTTTCTAGTCAAGAGCTGTATACCTGTACGGCATAAGTAATGTACCAATCGGGAGAATGCGTTGAGTTATTTAACTAATATTTACGTATACAGAAAATTGCGCCAAGCATTCAGGATTTAAGGTAAATGTCAAAAGGGTTGCTATTTTAAACTATGACATTAACATTGATCTCATAATTTTCATCTAAGATTTTATATTTATATTATTTGGCACAACATTTTTGGAATTTTTGGTCCTCAATGCTGTTCAACTTTGTACTTGTTTGGCTTTTTTACTTTTTTGATATGAGCGTCACTGATGAGTCTTATGTAGACGACACGCGCGTCTAACGTTTTAAATTATAATCCTGGTACCTTTGATAACTATTTTTAGAACAAAGTGTATCATATTCTTTAGTAAAGTGTTACCAAATGAACGTGTAGCCTATATCTCCTTTAGTTTACAGATGTTACATATATTCATGAAATCTTTTTTCGTACAATTGTTGTTTAATAATCTTCTCAATGTAAAGAAAAATTATCCAATGAGTTCATTAAATAAGGTCATTCTTACGAAATAAATTATGTAAGTTGTAATTACATATTAAGCAATCATTAATTTTAAATAAAGTCAACATTAGTAGAAGTTCACTTAATATTTAATTGTTTTCCCCTAATTTTGAACTTACTTTATGCTTGTTGAAATAGTTATCAAAGGTACCAGGATTAAAATTTAGTACGCCAGACATGCGTTTCGTCTACATAAGACTCATCAGTGACGCTCAAATCATAAATATTTATAAACCCCAAAAAGTACAAAGTTGAAGAGCATTGAGGATCCAAAATTCCAAAACGTTGTGCCAAATACGGCTAATGTAATTTCTCTTATGGTTGGGGCCTGTTATCTATTTCTCGCATGAATAGATAATTCTCGTATCACACTGTCCGGAGTGTGATACGAAAAAGTGATACGAAAAATGCGTTAATTTGATTGGCCAACGAAACCTCCTGAAACGATATTGCGGCATTTTCATTGGCTATTCTTTAGGTCATTGTTGACAGTTAAAGGTCACAATGATGTACATTTCCTCCATTGCAACGGAGATAAGCGATTTCTTCAATAATATAGAAAATACGCACACTTTTCACCTTATTATATATTCTTATTCAAATATTATTACATTCTGAAGCGTACAAAATGTTTTAAAAAGTCTTATGTTGAAGATTGACGACGAACAGGACACATGACGTCACAATGCAGTTATGTTCAAGCGACTGGGTCGACGTTTCGCGGATTTTTTTTTATTAAGCACAAAAAGCATGTTTACCATAAGAGAAATAGGTTTCACAACTCGGGAGAATTAGATATCGTTTGATATCAACTCTCTTTATTTAATTTAAATAGTAATAACAAACTCGCCACAGGCTCGTTTATTATTATATTGAAATTAAATAACTCGAGTTGATATCAAACGATATCTAATTCTCACTCGTTATGAAACCTATAACTATGCCTGGGATAAGAACATCCTTAGTTTTTTTTCAAAAAGTTCAAAGTTTTGTATACAGGAAAACCATATTCTTTAAAAATAGCTCCGACAACCCCTTTAACGATTCCAGTTATTTCTTATCAACTAAGCGGCTATTTCGTTTAAACAAAAATGAATTAATATTACAGTTTCAATGTACGGGACTCACGCCGTCAGATAAAATTCTCTCTGGATTATTTTAGTAAATGGTAAAAGTAGAATAAAAAAAATGAAAACTGTTTTTTTATGTATGATACATGTTACTTGATTATGCAAATCAGCGTTGCACTTACTCATTACGGTTGTATTCCCGCCATTTCCGTTTATAAATATCATTTAAAAACACATTATGTTAACATTATGAGGAGTGCATTTTCTTTAGATTATTTTTGCTTAGAAAGATTTAGAAAAAATACTAACTTATGGTTATCATTTTTTTAAAGATTAACTTAGGCAGAACTATGGTATATTTTTACTCTAAGATCAGTTTGTTCATTTGTTTAATTTAATTTGTATAGCACAACACATAAAATTGAGAATGGAAATGGGGAATGTGTCAAAGAGACAACAACCCGGCCAAATAAAAAATAACAGCAGACGGCCACCTACAGGTCTTCAATGTAGCGAGAAATTCCCGCACCCGGAGGCGTCCTTCAGCTGGACCCGAAACAAATATATACTAGTTCAGTGATAATGAACACCATACTAATTTCCAAATTGTACACAAGAAACTAAAATAAAAATAATACAAGACTAACAAAGGCCAGATGTATTATTGGCTTGCATGTTAATACAACCACCTCATTTGAATTTGTATTCATAAGACTTTCAATTTGACCGTTAGCTAGAGATCGCGCTCATGTGCTACGTATGTTCAATTGTGAAAAGTGAATTAGATCATTAAGTCGTTACTGGTTGAACTCCACACACAAATCTTTCTTAAAAAGGTATGACGATGATTTCATAGTTAATTAACAATGGCATGTATAAAATATACCTTGTATTTATCTTTATATGTTCTCGTCTGTATTTTCATATTTATATTTATATCTGGTCATATGGCTATTTGCATCCTAACATCCAAAGATTGCTAGTTGTTTCTTTTTTTTACTTTTGTGATTTGGATATACGTTTAAGTTCGTTATAAATCAAACTGGATACGTATTGCTCTTTTAATATTTTATGCAAGGACATTGTGTGATTAAATAAGGTTTTATCAAGTGAAAAAATTTGATCACTAGATAAAGAATAAATAAACCCACTAGTAATACAACAGATAATAGATAAATTAAACAACATTACCCAGCAATTTAACAAATGAAATACATCTACTGAATATGTTTGACACGTTCTACATAATAACATATTTTAAAGCAACCATTGCTGTTTACATTTCTATTGTCTGTCTATTTTTACACACCCTTACACAAAGTTCAGTACAGTTCATCATCTGAACGGAGAATCTTAATTAAGCTGAATGCGCGCGTTCTGTAGAAACGCAACAATTATTCAAATTGTGTATGTCTTTAGAATTGCCTTCACAATTGAACAAAATTGTCGGTATCGGGAATGCACATTGAGATTGTTACCTGAGCATTTTGCAAAACCTATTTATGTCGTCAATTACTAACTATGTTCCGCATTAGTGACATCAATTGAGAGTGAGGTATAAAAGTAGTTCCTAAAACTGTGTATTTTGGGAAGGTATGGTACGGTACGGTACGCATGAAATGCAATTTTCCCTTCATTGTTCAGCCAATATATAAAAGTTATTTAATTTACTAATTTATCAAAGAAAATATAGATTTAACCAGCTCAATTACTCTCAACGGATCAGAACGAACGGATAAAAAATACCGATAAAGATATGCAGCTCGGTGTTGTTATCATATAGTTAAGCTTCTTCATTATTGCTATCTAAAAAAACACTATTATTTTCAATAGTGTACATACTTCAAATTAAACATTTCCATTGTTAAATGCAATGCCGCCATTGCCGTTAAACAATCTTTGTTTAAACACATCATGATCAATGATATAGTGGACATTTACTTGTTTACTCTACCGTATTTGAACGCCTCATACTTATCACTACTAAATATATAACCTTCACGTTTTAAGTTCTTAAATAAAAATATCACTTAGTTATGGTTTTGAAGTAGAAATACATGCATATCAACAAATGTGCATATGTTGCGGACAAAGCGTCACACGTCACTGTAAAACATAAGACAAGATAATTATTCATAAAAATAAAATTTTACAAGCAGAACACTTTTGTTGCTATATGTATTTTGATTTCTTACTATTGCAGTCAACTGTATGCAAGTTAAGGTAGTGTTAAAATCGATGGAAAAGTTTGCATTTTCGTGAATTCATATTGCCATGTTTACAAAAATTCAGTATATCGCCTTGGGTTTAAGGTCAATGTCAAAAAAGTAGTCCTTGATAATGATCAATAAATTAAAGTTGACATAATTTTGATTTGTTGATTTTACATATATTATGTGTTTATACAATATATAAAAATGCATTTCCTTTTTAAAATCAAATTATTAAATGTAGTTTTAGTGTTATTTTCATTATAGTGTTTCTATTATATAAGTCGATATATGTGAGTTAAAATGGGGTAGAAATTTAAATAAAGTTCAAGTTTTTAGACAAGTATATTGTAAAAGCATTTAGGTTCATTCAACAAATACCTGCATTATTTTTCTTACAACAATATAAATAATTGGATAAGGTCAAGGAATGATAAAAATAAGCTGAGAAAGGTCAGACAACATCGTGATCAAAGGAAAAGAGCAAATCACAAAGCAAACGATTCAGTTATTTAACGTAAATCTGATTGTTTGCAAGATACATAAAGCAGAAAAATCAATATACTAGATATATACCTTTCCAAAAATTTTATTTAGAAAATACCAATTTTTTAATCTTATACTGCATCAACAAGAAAATACCAAGAGAACCCAATAGGAAAAGTTCACATTCGAGCTGATAGAGAACATCACATGTCTTTATTTAACGTAGATTTAGTACAAACTAGTATAATTATGTATTTGAATTTAAAAGAGATAGACAACAACTTTATGAACCATAATTGAGAATTAAGTAGATATAGGAAGATGTGGTATGAGTGCCAATGAGGCAACTCTCCGTCCAAGGCATAACTTATAAAAGTAAACCTTTTAAGGTCAAGGTACGGTCTTCAACACAGAGCTTAGACTCACACCGAACAGAAAGCTAAAAAGAGCCTCACCAAATACTAGTGTAAAACCATTCAAACGGGAAAACCAATCTATAGAAAAAAAATCGAAGGTGAACATATGGCAGGTGTATAGTAGACATCCTTCCTCTCTTTAACAATCATTACAGTAACCAAAACAAAATAATACGAAACGTGAATTGCAGAAAGGAAATGAGGACAATTAGAAGATGGATTAGGGCAAGTTAGCGTTACAGTACTACGGCAGCTCATTGTACTTTTTTATGGTTTATTTTTCTGTTGTTGTTACTCACTCAGACTCATGTCTGCTTGAACATTTTGCTAAAATATCGGGAGCTTTCTGGATTACCTCAGGGGAAAAGAGGAATAATATGGAGCGACAAGATGCCTAAAATGGAGTCTTAAGACATCACGAGGCAAACCACTATCAGTTGTTCAATTTGTCTCGATTATTTTAGACTTCCCGATAATATCTCATATATGCATCTGTTAATGAGTCAATTTCTACGAAAATACCAAGATAACAGCTTTACAAAACTGTCCACAATATCAGTATGCAAATCGCATCAAAATGAAAGTAAACGGAACACAACAGGAACTCGATAAAACAGGGAGACAGTGTTCACATTTTTTAGAACACATATCATAAGTGGCGGAGTTATAATAAAAATCGTATCAAATAAATAAATCAGTAAACAAAGCAGTTAATGAATCGTCCTTTGTCAAGCATGACATTGAAAGGTCGAGAACCACAAACTAAGTGGCATTCATGTATATTACATTTTCAATGAAAGGATCATTGCAAAATAGGATGTTAATAGAAAAGTAAAACAAATATATACGGACAGTTTATATGAATTAAACTCTCAATGTATACTCTATATCTATCAACACAGAGAAAACACGTCATAAGTGAACAATCGTTATTGTTTTTTATCATTTAGAGTCGGATCATTTATAGGGATTCATCTCCGTTCTGCAATTTGTTGTTCCACATCTGTTTTTGGGACTATCTGATTAAATCTATGAATTCGACTTCAAAAAATAATGCAAAATAGAAGATTTCAATATATTCAACAGGGTCTTTCAACAATATGATTTTATTTCCGTGTTAAGCTTGGTTTATGCATAACATTCAATCACTTGTTATGAGATCACACCTTAACTGTGTTTGACAAAACATTTAGGACTGTTTAGCCCTCAATGCCCTTAAACTTTTATTATTTTGGCCTTTTCAACCTTATTTGATTCGAGTGTCACTGATGAGTTTTTTATAAAAATTTGAATTTGAATTTGATGCCAAAAAACCAAACAATTTATTAAACTTAAATTTGCAAAATCCTCCCATTGCTCTGCATGATCATAAACGGAACCACATGTACATGTAAACATGTGTTTATCACTTGACTGTTATTCTCATAAATTTTATATTGCTATTATCGGAAGCTTCTCTTCGAATTTTGTATTTTGTATTTAATGTTATCCCTTTCCCGTCCAAAAGCATTATTTGCATTGCAGGACATGCAGCTTCATTCGTTTTTTTTGTGTGTTTTCGGACTCCATGTAACCGGGAAAAGTCACTACAATTAGTGCTTTTTTAATTAAAACGTCTGTTTGAATAATGCAGGCCAAATCTCTTTTATAAATTGGTTATAAATAAAGGCAACAGTTGTATACTGCTGTTCAAAAGTCATCAATTGATTTAGAGAAAACAAATCTGGGGTTACAATATAAAACATAGGGAAACGCATCAAATAGTCCGGGAATAAATTCATTTATGACGTTAAATGTTTTAGTTTCCTCCTAATTTTCTATTGTGACGGCGTAAAAAAAGACGACTATGTCTGATGACGTCACATAAAAAGAACACATCTTTTGCAAAGTATTTAAAATTCATAAAAGAAACATATTTCACCAAATCTCGTGTAATAAGACAATTGAATTTTAAATATTTCAAACGCTCGGCGAGCCTCGAGTGGATAAATTATTTACACTTAATGTGATATGATAAGTTCTTCCTTAAGTTGTGATCAACCAGCAACTATCATTGAGAAATAAAGGCAACACTATAACATCGCTGGTAAAAAATCATAAATCTATTAAGCGATTAACAGATCCGGGCTACAAGGGGAACATATCAAGTACAAGAGGAAAACAACGGATCAACAGAAACACAAACTGAAAAAAAAAAGCCAACATACATAAAATGAACTATTTGCTGAACTGACATATTCATGTCTTTGTACATGACAATTTAAAGAAATTTGATGAGTTGACCTTGTTCCAAGTTAGTTTATGGCTACCAAAACTTCCCCGCTTATATGGCAAGAAATCAATTAATTTGATGCTTCATTCTTGACATAAAGATCGGATCTTAAAAATAAAATAATTGAAAATTTAAGGTATGCTAACCTAACGGCGGACTAGTTACCAGAGGAAAGCGGTATTTCCAATATATAAATGCTGCAATGCTGCATGACAGTGTTGTTCAACTTTGCCTAGTGTTCAACCTGATTGTAAAATTGACAATACAATATATAAGTTCAACCAACTTGTTTCTGTGTCTGTAAATGTTTAAATGTTGTTTAGGAAATAATCATTATAAAAATTGTGGATCTAAGATAAAGACAATTCACCTGTTTAGTTTGGATATATATTATGGAAATATAATAAAATGTGAATACTGTTGATATAGTCAAATCTTTTAAGTAATAAATTGAATAAGAAAAGTAAAATATTCAAATAATATTATAATTATATATAAGATAAGAGCAAAAACTGCCAAATTTCCATAAAACTACTAACTCAGGGGCAGCAACTCCAACAACTGGTTGTCAGATTTGTCTGAAAATTTCTGGGCAGATATATCTAAATATTTGTAAAAGACTACATAAATTTAAGAAAAAATGTTAAAATTGACTATAAATGGCAATAATTCCTTAAGGGGTCAATTGACCAGTTAAACATGTTGACTTTTTTGAAGTTTTTTCTTTGCTGAACATTATTGCTGTTTACAGTGTACCTCTATCTATAGTAATATTCAATATAAGAACAAAAAAACGGCAAAATTTTCTTAAAATAAACCAATTTAAGGGCAGCAATCCAACAACGGGTTCTACGATTCATCAGAAAATTTCAAAGCAGGTACATGTATGTCTTGACCTGATAAACAATTTCACACTGTCAAATTTGCTCTACATGCTATGGTTACCGATATATAAGCCAAAAGCTACATTTAACCCCTTTGTTCTATTTTAGCCATGGTGGCTACCTTGGTTTGTTGGCCAAGTCATTGGACACATTTTTTCACTAGATACCTTAATGATGGTTGTGGCCAAGTTTGGTTAATTGGCCCAGTAGTTTCAGAAGAAAAGATTTTTGTACAAGTTAACGACGACAGACAACGACGACGACGGACGAACACAACAACGACGCATGACGTCGACGGACGACGACGACTACGACGACGACGACTACGACGACGACTACAACGACGACGACTACGACGACTACGACGGACGCAGGACAACGACGGACGCAGGACGACGACGGACGCTGGATGACGACGGACGCCGGACGACGACGGACGCCGGACGACGACGGACGCCAAATGATGAGAAAAGCTCACTTGGCCCTTTGGGCCAGATGAGCTAAAAGATGTAGATTTTGTCAAACCAAATTTTTATAAGAATGCAAAATAAACAATCCGTAAAGATCAAGATGTTATTACAATACTCGGCAAGTTTCTAAA
Source organism: Mytilus trossulus (assembly GCF_036588685.1). Lineage (NCBI taxonomy): Eukaryota > Metazoa > Mollusca > Bivalvia > Mytilida > Mytilidae > Mytilus > Mytilus trossulus. Next base: position 35,818,526 of record NC_086386.1, on the reverse strand, counting down.
CATGGACTTAAGTATTAGTTGTATCAGTTGTCTACTTAAGAATATTCAAAATTGCAACTACTAACGAAGTTCCGTATATTGAGTGATCCTATTAAACGGGAACTAGCTGTCAAATTTATGTTCACCGATTTGACTCCTGGTGTTTGGTCAGTATGATCGTTACATGTTAATGTTAAACCATGTTATTTATCAAATATCATGTATTTCAATGAATGTTTATATAGACATACACTTTGGTTTTCATTAAACTTGCATATCAACTGGATGCCTCCGAAAAGGAAACCTAACGAGAAGCAATCTAAAAGCAAAAAATGGACCAAACCCTTCAAGAGAATGTTATGACAGAAAGGCAACCTCGGTAGTTGTTATTGCAACAGTTATGGCCGGGGAATTTAAAGTAGAATGGCATTTTGCCGCAATCTCGCCAGACGAGACCTATCGTTGTTGGCATGGGTGTCTATGTACATGAAGGCGATTCATCAATACCTAACAGTATAAGAACATGTGAACACACACAATATTTGTCACACACGACATAAACCTCTAGCTATTCAAGAGAACACAAATCTTCCTCGAATGAAGATGCACATTAAAACAACTCCGACAAAGATTTTATTAATTCCGACTTTCCAATTTCCGTGAATTGCTTTATACTGTAATTGAACAATATACGCTGCATAAAAGGGTTCCAATAAATATCAATTCTGTTTAAGTAAATAACGGGTTGAGTTGGCACGGTAGTATTTTCTGGCCCATAAGGGATAAGGATAGCCTTTTATGAATTTTCACCACTTTCTAACACTGCACAAAATTCTACATTCACAGTTAACTGAAGTACTTTCATTTTACTATTCAGATATGAATTTGAATATGTATCATGACCGTTTACTTTTCTTGCTATTTTTAAAAATCGAAGGCCACTGGTACTTTTAGGTGTTTTATGGTGCAGTGAAAACAAAATTTAAATAAAATCTCAAAAATTCATTTTCATCAGTAGGTAAAATTATTTCATATTTTTCTACACCTGATTCATCCCTCAGTTTGGGAAAGTGTGTCCAGTTGATACTGTATTTTTTTCCCAATCACACTGTTTAGTTATATTTACCTAAGTAGGGTACACAAAAGAGCAACTTAGATTCTGGAAAGCAAATACTACCGTGCCACCTTGAAAGGTATTCAAATGCGTTCGCTATGCAATAAATGGCGATGTGCTGTTTGTACACAATTAATATGCAAGATGACGATGAACCACAGCTTCCCTGATCAATGAATGTTTCATCTCAACAACCACAGAAATAAGTTCAAACAAATGCAATTAGATACATTACTACATTACCTGTTAGTTCTCGTACACATCTAATAATAACGAAGTATATAAATTGTCAAAATGTACAAATATAACTGTTAAAAAATTGATAAAATCCCAATCTTGTTTACACATATTACATAATTATTGGTCGTGCTGATTATCAAGAATTTGTACAACTGATACGTGATATGTAATAACTACAATACAAGATCTAGTACAGGGTAATAAAAGGGATAGGCAAAAGTAAAATTAGAATAAAGCTAAAGATTTCTGTCATCTACATAAAATCATAAAATAAGTTATTTTATAACTTGCCTTTATAGATTGTAAAGAGAAGATTGGTCTTAACTTCCACATGTAACCGTTAATAGATATGGCGTATGTTTGGTGAAATTTAATTGAACAAAAGTATTGTTGAGTAATATTTCTGTTCATTTTTTCGTTCGTAAAAACAATGAATGAAGAAACTGTAAAGTGAATATTCAAAACCTTTTAGAGTTGTTTTAAGAGTTATTCGAACTGGATGAGCAAAATGAAGACCACGTAATAAACATAAAGACAGACACTTCCTGGAGAGAGAAAAAGGATTGTAGTGGGAGGAAAACGCGATCTACTTAAAACGGATAATGATTATATATCCGTGTTTCGCAGAATTCAGGAAAATAATTTTTGTGTCTCTATATGTTATCGAAATCCTCTAGTTTTATTGCGAGCAATTTTTATATCAATACTTGTTATTATATTATCTAACACATTTAAATTTATCCGAATGCATTCTACAAAAGTAAAAACAACACGTTTAATAATTTAATGCGCCCGAAGCGCTTTTCTTGATTCACCTTCATCAAGCCTTAGAGATGTGTGAAGGCACGGATCTAGATGTTTACATGTAACATTTAATAAATGTTATATGAACGGTAATTAAATTAAAATAGCATTGAAATCTATGATGGGTATATTGAACATTTTACTGTATTACCATACCTATAAGTAATAAATCTGACAATGTTAACGCTGCAATACATTCATTAATGAAAATAGCGTATATAATTGCTTGCATATCATGTCACTTTTCATTTTGAAATCGTTTATTAAACACATAGTGTAAAAAGACATGGAGAACATTTATTCTTTTTTGTTCTCCTTATACATTATTAGACAAGATAATAATCATCAAATATGTAATTTTAAAACAGAGCATTTATATAAACACATATATTTCCAAGTCTAAATTGAAAACAACGTTCAAACCTATATATTGATTTCTCACCTTTGCAGTCATGTGTATATAAAAGTAATGTAAAACTGGAAACACTTAATACATATTTCCGTTCAAGACTTGATTCAGGATATAAGGTCAGTGTACAATAAAGTGTTCATTGAAACTATAATATACTAAAAGTTTCTAATATATTCTGTTATATTTTAATCTATTTCATTTACTGAAATATAAGTTATCCCAAATATAGGACATTTGTTTATGATTTTACTTTTTTTTGTGAAAATGGTCGATAATTTAAGTTTTATAATGGGTTCGATTATAAATTTAATTAGAAAATTAGAAAACATACAAATTGACAAATACAAAGAAATATAACCGGGTTGTTTATTCACAAAGAAGATTCACATCGACCACTCATGTGTCCAATTAGAATACTCATAACATTTTGCAACATCAAAAGCAAAGCATAAGCTTTTGTCTACTAAACTGTCTTTTGGTTATTATCATTGGTGGATTGATGCCAAATAATATAATTTACATAACTTTATAATCACAAACTGGTATATTCTTGAATATCGTATAATACAACTATGGTTTCATTGTCAGCTAAATATCAATCTTCAGTATTCTTACGAAATGCATTTGGAAATTGTAATAACTTATCAAGTGAATATTTACAGAAGTCGGAATCTATCTGTTAATATATCTGATGTATCCTTATTTTTCTCATTTGATACATGACACCTGAACGTCTGAAATATTTGAAAATCACTTGAAAGTGTCCCTGCCAAACCACCTTAAAGGGGACATTTTCTACGTCTTATAAAACAATATTAAAATATGAGAATTATTTGTTATTGTTTAATTATTAATAAAAGTTAAATAGTGAAATAATGATTTGTTTTAGAAGCCATGTTGTTTCAACATTGAAAGTGAGACAAGGTTAAACCCTTTGGCTGGCTGACTCGATCTACAAAACATTATTCTAATGCAGGTATAACACTTGCGTAAACATTTATTTTTATACGCCCGTCAAAATTTTGACGGGCCGTTTCACGGTATACAATTGTCCGGCGCCCGTCCGTCCGTCCGTCCGTCCGTCTGTCTGTCTGTCTGTCTGTCTGTATGTATGTCTGTCTGCCTGTCTGTCTGTCTGGCTGGCGTCCACATGTCGCACCGTAACTTCAGAACTGCTTATTCAAATTACATGAAACTTAACATAGTTGTTTCTTATGATTACCAAACGATCTGTATACTTTTTGGAAATATGATTTAAACTTTTTGAGTTACGGGACTTTATAAATCAGGGGGTGTTTTTCACATGTCACGCCGTATCTTAAAAACGATTTTTGAGATTAGCTTAAAACTTTACACACTTCATAAATATATTAATGATCTGTAAATTGTTTAGTAATGATTCAAAATTTCATTTAAGAGTTATTGATTTTTTTGTATAATGAAATGTTTTTTCACGTGTTGTGACGTATCTCAGCTTTTTTTTGTGAATATTGTATAAACTTCACACACAAGACGAACGGCATATCATGCGCTCGTGGCGCAGCTGTTTATTAGCCTATAACATTATATGAAAACAGACCTACAAAAAGCCAATTGCACGAGTTTGCTATTCATTTACATCTATATTGATGTTTAAATCGGGTTATTTGAAACAGTTGGCAGTCTGCGATGGTCACCTTGGTGGTTAACTAGTTGGCGTTTAGTCTGAAATACAAACTTAATCTGAAACACATTATTATCGAGCCCATGCATTGTCATTATTTTCTTTTTTTGACTTTTCATTATTTAGGTATATGTTTTATAATGTTATAAATCAAATATTAGAATATGAGTCAAATCGGTGAAAATGAATCTGACAGCTGATGTTCCTTCAACGATTCCAGCCATTTTTAGATAACATAGCGGATTTTTATTTTACGTAAATGAATTGAAGACGGTGTAAAACCGACCGACGAAAAGTCATATACATATGATATAAGGAGTTCTTTCTTAACCCGTTTAAATAATATTGAATATGCATACTGCTTCAACTAATTTCTTTTTACGGATAGTTAATGTTACACGATGATATGGATCATTTTGATGAAGATTTATTTCTGTGGTACTTCCGCCATTTTCAAATATGTATATTCATCTTTAGATATATCTTGTGTTACATCACATCAATGACATTGTCTTTATTACTTTACATTATATTAAAGTAGTATTTAAAACAAGAATACCATTTACCTTAGGTTTTGAAGTTTAATACAGTGGATAATTTCAGTGCTCTTTAACTTCGTACTTTATTTGGCCTTTTTTTTTTTTTTTTTTTTTTTTTTTAACTTTTTTGGATTCGAGCGTCACTGATGAGTCTTTTTTATACGAAACGCACGTCTGCCGTGTATATATAATTTAGTCCTGGTATCTATGATGAGTTTATTTTCATCACAATGAAATAACAAACTAAGCGCTTGATCATACAAATATTATGCAGTGTTAGTGATTACCATAAGGTTTCAACAACGGATCTAAGTACCTTAACACAAATAATCAACCAGCTGTATACTTACACCCCAGCTCTATTGTTATACTTCATAGTTTCTATTTTTGAAACACGTGTAAATTGAATAGATCTATTGTTACGAATAACAATGGATTTTGACCACAGGCTGTGACAAGCGGGGTTTCTGGAAACCCCTGCTTCTACATCCCGCAAACAAAGTCCATTGTTATTAGTAACAATAGAAATTGATTATTCTTTAAATAGAATGAACACAAGAAATTACTTACAGTGTTCACTACAAATTGTTTCAAGATATAAAAAAAAACATTTTAGGAAATTCCAATAGCGAAAAAAAAAATAAGCATTTATTTTAAATTAAAAAAATCCTTCACTTACTCCTTTGCTAAAAGTAATAGTTTTTTTTTTATCCCAGTCATATGTTACTATTATAAAAAAAGGGGGGAATTCTAATTCTCGACCCCCTCCCCCGTTATCCAGTGGCCGATCCGGGGTAGGGGTTCCGCGGGTTGGACCAGATTTAAAAGATCAATGTATTTGACTTATTTGAACCCCCGCCCCTTTCTTTTGAGTTGGGAACCCCAGCTGGATCAGCCCCTCTTCCGCAGAAGAGAGAGTTACGAAATATTACATCTGTATCTTCGTATGCTGAGCGTGGCTGGAAGTCGGGTTTCTATCCCTTTGTAGGTCCGTATATGAATGTTTATTCATTCTCGAGTAGTGGGGGGGGGCCTTCCCCCCCCCCCCATAAAACCGTAAAATTGAAAATATAGTTATGATTACCTTTATTAAACTGATACAGGTAAGTACTTTGGGTTATAATATTACCTTTATCTTTTAAATTAGTCTCATCTACCAAATCCAACGCTTGCTAAGAAATGTCGTCCGTCTCATACCCTTCCATATTGACAACTGCATACAAGGAGCATGACGTATTTTTTGTTTTTAATATGAATACACGATACGGTCAACCTTGACCTGCTGATCCATATCAACCCAAGGATTTATTTGGAATATGCAAAACAGCCTTGACATTGGTAAAACATACTCACTTGTCAAAGTGTGAACGAAGATAACCATAAAAGGCTACTAGTGGGTTTTCATGTAATAACAAAAAAAAACTTATAAATCATGGTTTGATATTGTCAATAAAATATATGCTTTTGTTGTTTTTTTCATTTGATAATCAATGTTAACAATATAGAGTTTTAAAAGGGGTGTAAGTTAGTTATACACCTCGGGATACGGCATGTCTGGATAAGAAACCCCTACGGCCTCCGGCCGACGGGGTTTCTTATCCAGACATACCTTACCCTAGGTGTATAACTATTACATTTACATTTTGTAAAGCTCCTATTTTTGTGTCAAATTCTTTTCTCTGCTTATTGTCTAAACCATTAATTTTAGTGCAGAACACATAATGATCACAGGCTATTATATTAAAGATTTTACACATCCTTTTAGTCTCTAGTATATGTCTTGTACATTCAACGTTTTGGTTTGTCCGTTACTGATTCAGGTTCAGTCTTACGAAATTACAAAAGATACCAGACTAATATTACCAACACGACGGGTGCCACATGTGGAGCACGATCTGCTTACCCTTCCGGAGCACCTGAGATCACCCCTAATTTTTGGTGGGGTTCGTGTTGTTTATTCTTTATTTTTCTATGTTGTGTCATGTGTACTATTGTTTTTCTGTTTGTCTTTTTCATTTTTAGCCATAGCGTTGTCAGTTTGTTTTAGATTTATGAGTTTGACAGTCCCTTTGGTATCTTTCGTCCCTCTTTTATTTTCATAAAATCCTTGATAAATATAGGTGACTCTCAATATTCATATCCATTGAGGTCGATACTAAATCACAATTCCTAGACGTGAGCTAAGACCATATAATTTTGTAAGTTATAAGATGACGAATTCATTGCACTTGTTTCAGTAATTTCAAAACAACTTATAATGCTCGAAATTATTGACTTGATGACACTTATTACCCATTGGACTGATTTTTAATGTCAAACATTTTCATTAAATCCCGATCAAGATATTAAAGGATACCTTACGGAATCATCAACCCAGTAGCATGTTCCTCTGCAGCAGCATGGCACAATGAGTATTGTTGGATTGAAATAAGCTGTTTGAGGTTAATTTACATCAAGTCATATATCTCCCTATTGTACACGTTCGTGTCTGAGGAAATAAAATATTTTGTCTTGTCTTTGTCTTTGTCCCTTATACAACGCTTTGATATGTTGTCAGGATTTTACGATTGTTAAGGTCCCCAATGGTATGATCATCTCTTCAATATCTTTATCTGGTGCAGTAAAATTGAAACTATTGATGGCTTAAGCCCAGTGTTGTTGCTTATATAAAGCCATTTTTATAATTACTTAGTAATATATTTAAGATCTCTAATACTATTGATTTCAATAATGCATATAATTACTATTCATTTCAATAATGCATATAATTACTATTGATTTCAATAACGCATATGGTTACTATTGATTTCAATAATGCATATAATTACTATTGATTTCAATAATGCATATAATTACTATTGATTTCAATAATGCATATGATTACTATTGATTTCAATAACGCATATGGTTACTTTTGATTTGAATAATGCATATGGTTAATATTGATTTGAATAGTGCATTTAATTACTATTCATTTCAATAATGCATATAATAACTTTTGATTTCAATAACGCATACTATGATTACTATTGATTTCAATAATGCATATAACTACTATTGATTTCAATAATGTATATAATTTAGATAACACATATTACATTATCATGTGTATTTCCGCCATTTCCGTTGGGTTAACTTTGTTTATACACATCATATCCAATGATATGGTTAAAATTTCTTGTTTACTCAACCACATTTAAACTCTTTATGCTTATTGCTACTATTCAAGATGTAACCTTCATGTTTTAAGTGCTTATAAAAGTTATCATTTAGTTATGGTTTTGAAATACAATTAGTGAATGTATATCAACAAATGTGCTTTCCTTGCAGAAACAAATACACGTCACTACACAATATGAGATAATATAATAATTTATAAATATGTAGTTTTAAAACGACAGAGGTTTTAGTTGCTAATGTATTTCTAGTTCTTACCTTTCCCGTCAACTGTACATTTTTAAAGCAATGTAACACAGGAAAATGCGCGGAAGTTGTTAAATTGATATTTCCGTGATCACAAAATTCAGCATAATATTTAGGATTAAGGTCAATGTCAAATAATAGTAGTAATTGAAACTATGAATTGATAGAAGTTTAACAACAATTATTTAACTTTATCTATGCCAGTTAAGCCGCGGCATCGTTGCATATTCTTTGAATATTTCAAATATTTTCAAGTAGCCCCGCCAATCCCTTCTATGAAACGAGCCATTTCAAACCAACTTGGTTTTTTTTAATTTAGATAAATCCGTTTAATATAACGGTCATCGGATTAACGCCGTTAAAAAGTAATAATAAGTGTTCCCTTTTCATTTGAAAATACTGAAAAAAAACTTTTCTAACGTTGTTATTTATGAATGAAACTTGATGATGTGGATCAACTTTGCACCGATGAATTACTGTTGTATTTCCACAATTGTTTTCATAAATCTCATTATAAACACGTTACATCTAAATTATACTAAGGTCATGTTATTTTTTAGCCTTGCCGTTTGATCAATTAAAGTTTCAATAGAAACTATTTAGGAAAAACATAAACAATTGATTTGTTATTTCATTCAAACTTTAGACGACTGAATTGTGGAAGAATATTTCACTTTTAGAAGTTTTTTTTCCATATACACCCCAAACCAAAGCTGTTGTATTATTGGCTTGCAAGGCAATAATACCAACTTATTTGAATTTGTATTCATACGACCTTCAATTTTACCGTTTGCGCCCATGTGCTTCTCATGTTCAATTATTAAACAAAACCAAATATTCGCATTGAATATATAAAATATATGATCCATCAGAAGAACCAGTTCGTTGCCTGGTTCGACTTAAAAAAACACCATTTCCTTGTAAAGATATAACGATGATTTGCATAGTGTTTGGTCAATGACACGAACAGGTCCTGCGTAATTATTGTTATACGTGCTTGCCTATTTTATATTTATTTTTATATCTGGTCGTATAACTATTGGCATTATCGGAGGTCATCCCGATGAATGACTTAATGGTGTCCAGTCTTAATTACATTCACAAAAGAATAACATGTTATGGCACATCCCTTGCTTAGTTAACTGTTTGGATATTAATTTTGTTATGTTATAAATCAAATTTAACACGTAATACCTTCAAAAACTTAAAGCTTGGAAAATAGGTGTTTATTTACATTACATTCAAGAGATTGACTCCCTCAACAAGTTAAACAATGAAATACTGATATGTTCATACTTTCGACACGGTAACATTTTGTAAAGCAACAATTGCTGTGTCGATTCATGTTGTCCGTCTATTTTCCAAACCATTAAAAATGTACACTTTTTTTTCAACAAGTTGTCATCTATCCGATGGGAACGAACTGTGCGTCTCTCCTAGTCAACATGTTTTTATTTTCATATGAATCGGAGTTCCTTCAGACACTTGTCAACAACTAGGCCAAATAAGCCGAGTCATTTAATGTCACTTTCAGAAATATTAATGATGTTCTTTCACGTTAATTAAGTCAGGAATATGACAGTTGTTAACCATTCGTTTGATGTGTTTGAACTTTTAATTTTGCCGTTTGATTAGGAAATTTACGTTTGAATTTTCCTCGGAATTCAGTATTTTTTTGTGATTTTACTTTTTCCATTAGCAATTCAAATTTGTCTGATTGGATTCCATTAATATACATTTTTATACCTATTCCTCGAATTTGACATACAGGGTCATCTCAGTACGAGACTATATGACAAACGCAACGACTTTATATATGAAATTATCAATTTAAGCAACCTTAGTAACTTGACCTGCATATGAGATATATGTTTTCAAATGTATTTGGTATTCCAGAGCTTGCTGCTCCTATTCAGACTTTGTGAATCTTCACCAGTATCTGAGCAAAACGTTGAAGTTCCAAGGGTATGTCAAAGAACGTCTCATTGTTTTTTCTGAAAAAAATAGTTCGTTTTAGGAACCAATACCCTGTTGATAAATATTCTATATCAACTTCACAGATAATGTACGATGGTCTTGAAGTATAGATTGTGAGTATTGACATTGGTTATCATCTTAATATCGTGTTATACTATTCTTTTATTTATCTTTATGAAAATTACCTTTACTTTATATCCATTTGATGTGACTCTGTACTTTAACATTCCGTCATTATGTTATTGGTCTATGAAAATTCTCGTATTCTTGTCTTTCATGTTTACTAATGTGCTTTGTCTATGCTTTTTTTCTTCGATGCATATGACGTGGCTCCTGTTCTTAAACATACCGTTGTAACAGTTGTGATATTGTAAAACATTTTTGAATTCTTGTCTTTCATTTTTGTTAATGTGCTTTGCCTATATGCCTTTTTATATTTCTCTAATACATATATGAAGTTGCTTTGTATTTAAACATCCCGTCATTGTGTCATTGTACTTTTGTAAATTTATTTATTCTTGTCTTCAATTTTTGTTCATATTATTGGTCTTTTTGCCATGTTGTGCTTCTTCGTTACATATTTATTGTTTTATAGTGGTTAAAATCATATCTATTGCTGACTGCTGTACCCCTATTTTGACATTTTTACCCATTATATTTGTAAGTTTTGTTCCGCATCGTTGTCAGTATAATGTATTCGATGCGACTGTCATACAAGTGAGAGGCTAAGCTAGCTTTGAAATAAGGTTTAATCCACCATTTTCTACATAAAAAATGCCAGTACCAAGTCACGAATGTGACAGTTCTTATCCATTTATGTAATATGTTTGATCTTTTTATTTTGCCATTCGCTTAAGGACTTTCCTTTCTGAATATTCCTCGTATATTTATCGGAATGGAGCATCCCAAATATTTTTCTCAAGTATGGTGATTTCGACACCTTTTGTAGAAACACAAAATGTATTCATCTTTTATGTATCTTTGACGTGTTTAACCGTTGCAAATCCGGAATACGTATAGATATTGCAAACTGCGAATATTGAAATAAAATATAAATTTCGTTAAATATTTCTTGCGTTCCGCATGAGTGATCTCAATTTAGATATCGTTATCAAAAACATTTCCTAAATCAACGACCTTGTATATTTTGAACGCTGAAATCCAATTTACCCTTGTCAAATCAGTAATAATATAAACAAATATTGAAACTATATATTTTGTTACGTCTTATGGTGGACATTGAACTTTTTTCTCTACTCTATTTTGAACTCCTTGTACGAATTGCTACTACTCGAAATAGAATCCTCATGTATTAAGTTCTTCAATAAAAATTTCACTTAATTATAGTTTTGATGTATAATTAGAAAATGCATGTATCAACAAATGTGCATTCGTTGCGGAAAAAGCGTCACACGTCACTAAAAAACATAAGACAGGGTAATTATTTATAAAAATGTCATTTTACATGCAGACCACAATGTTGATATATGTTTTTTGATTTCTTACATTTGCATCGAGGGAATAAGTTTTTTTTCCTATTTCGTCCTGGATTTTATATCAATGTCGAAGTTTGTCCATGATAACGATAATGAATATCAAGATGATGTTATTGTGTTTTGTTATGTTTTTTTTTTAATTTCTCTTGTTTATAAAAATATATCAAAATGCATTCTTTAAAACAAAATTGAAGTTTTTTAGCGTGTTTTTCATCACAGTGTTTTATGATATTAATCAATATATTGAGGTTAAAATAAGGAACAGATAGTTCATTAGACGAATATATGTTAAACGCATTAAGGTTCAGTAAACAATTATTTTTCTTACCACAATGCAAACCAGTAGGCCAATCTTAAAGGGATGATAGAAATTAAAACTCATAAATAGATAAAGACAGACAACGCCATAATTAAAGTCAATGATATTGTCAACGTGTACGCGTTCTTCACCAACACAAAGAAAACTCGTCATTAGGGAACAGTTATTACTTTGAATCATTTAAGGTTGCTCGGGACTATTCGACAGCGCATAATTTCACGCATGAATTACAAAAGTATTTGTCGTAAATTCGATATAAATTTTTTTAAATATTTTGATTGATTGGAATTGTTTAATCATTGTAGATATGTGACTTATAGAAGAGTTTTGTTATTATCGGTAGTTTTAAATGGTCAAAATGACATTTCACCCATTTTCACCATTTTCCCGCCAAAATATGAGTTGTAAGGCAAAATATTTTTTTTTCCTTATCGGTGACCTATGTTTTTTATTGGCTCATTCTTTGAAGCTATACTACAGTTTGGGACCAATTGTAATATAAAAAGCTGGAACGGTTTTTTTTATTTTCCGAAAAAAATATGTCAACATCTCTATTTCCCCTATCATTTCATTGAAAAATGGTCTCTTTTACATACCTGTTTAAAAGTAAAATTTTGAGCTTAATTGGTCCGTGACCCCCCTATTTTTTCGACCAATTTGATTCATTTTCTTTGAAGAATAAAATAACAAAAAATACGGCACTTCTGATAGAAACTTCGAATACGCCCTATCCACCTTAACGGGTCTGATCATTCCTAGGAATTCGATCACGAAAATAAGAATCAACACTCTTTCCTTTAGTTCTTGTTATAGTCCAACTTCATTGTCCATTCTCGTACATAATATAACTAGCATTAACCCGATTTATTGTATCTAATTCATACCATTATATTATTTATAGAAAAAAAATCTTTACATAATGCAAACGAAAGATATAATAATCTAAACAGGGATCTTTCAACAATATGACCTTATGTCTTTGTTAAGCATTGTTAAGCTTGGTAATTGCAGGACAGCCAATTACCTGTAATGACATCTAGTATAAACGAATTAACAACCTAATTATTTTCAGCTGTGTCTATATGTTCTCTGTTTAAAATCTTTTAAAAAAAAAACATATGACCACTTGTCAGATTGTATATGAATTGCTTGTGAAAGATTTTTCTAAATATAGTGAATTTTAATTAATTGACGATTTCAAAAAGTATGAATGTTTTTATATGTGAATTCATTTGAAATAGACTAGAATGTATCAAGAAACAAACTAAATCCAATGGATGTGTACTGATTGATATTTAAGTCTTAGATACATTATCTTTTATAAGTTGTTATTGCATTGAACTAGCTTTCAGTAATTGCCTTTTCACTAGCAGATCGATTATAAGTGTATTAAGTTCTTTTGTTAGCTGTTTCTTTTGGTATTTTTCAACTGACTCTTATAATTTGCTCTGATGTTACTGTGATATAACACTGTCTTTGATTTTGAGTTAACAATCATGTTTGCATGCCTGTGGAATCAAGCCAGGAGCTTGTTATTCTGGGTTTCCCGTGTGTTCCTATTTGTCATATTTGTTTTTCGTTTTGGGTTTCTTTTTCATACATAAAGCTTAACCATCAAATTTCTTGTTTAATAAAATTAACGGTACCAATTTTCTTGCACCAGATGCGCATTTCGACAATACATGTCTCTTCAGTGAAGCTCGTGGCCAAAATATTTGAAATTTTAAACTGTTTTGCAAATGTAAGTAGTATTGGTTCCTTTTATTGCTTTGCGTTTTTTGTGTTTCTTATTGTTGAAGACTATAGATGTCTAACTATTAACTTTTATTTCATCCTGTATCTGTGAAAAAGTGTCTTATTGATAATATTACATCAACCTCTAACTTGTAATGCAAAAAAAAATAATTATAAAACATGACTTGCTAATTTCTGTCATACCTCTGCATAACCATAAACAGAACCATATGTGTGTGAAGCATGTGATTACCACCTATCTGTCTGTATCAAGAATTATTTCACTGTTATTATCGGCAGCTTGTCTTGATATTTTGCATTTAATTTCATCCCTTTAATGTCTGTAAATGCGCGATAATTTTCACAAGATCTGTGATAAAAGATTCGTAATTGCAAAATCTTGTAGTATTCACAAATAACGCAAAATTATGTCATAAATTAGACATTTGTTATATTATGACGAGTGAAAGAAATAAATAAAGACTATTGTATATTTTTTCATCCGAAATACACTTATATGCATGCATATCAAATGCAGATTTTTTTCTTCATAAGTTTTTTTTAAGCACACATACAAGAAAAACGATTATTTGTCATGTTATAATTGCCTGTAGCAAAAGTCCCTGATTAGTCATCATTTGTTCAGGCTATGTGTATTCCCTTTTCTTTAAAATTTGAATCTGAAATACAATATTTGTTTGATAAGTTAAAGAAAGACATCTTTCGTTTCGTTAAGTTATTATCAATTTCAATATACACAAACATTGATTGGTTTTTTTTCTACGGGTTTGTGTTTGTGCTCGAAACATGCGTAGGGTTCATTAAAACGTCTCTTTGACTAATGCAGGCCTTTTGCTCATTATTAATTGGTTATTAATTGGTTATAAATTAAGGCAACAGTATCAAATCGCTGTGTATAGGCCCTAAATCAAACGAGAGAAATCAAATTCAGGGTTTCAAACTAAAACCGAACAAAACACATCAAATATAAGAGGAAAACAACGGAACGACAGAAACACTGAAGTACAACAACAAATAACCGCCAACATGTATAGAAACAACTGTCATTAACTTGACTTTGTACAGGACATTTAAAGAAAATATGGTTGGTTGAACCTTAATTTATGGCTAGCCAAAACTCCCGGAAAAATATCGATAAATCTTCACCACTACGTGAAACGAAAACAGCACAAGCAAACACATGAACACTCAGCACAGAGAAACGCAAAAAACAAACAACATAATCAGATTGGTGGCAGGTTAGATGCATATGGCTTCGACTTTCTCTCTATAACAGTAAATATAGCCTCGAACCGATAATTGTAACATGATGTGTTATTTATCCTGTTATATTACTTCCTTAAATTCTACTTATGGTATCCTAAATTATGAAATTATACTTGTGTGGTTACTGTTGTGAACTAATTATGAATATGCTCATATCGAATTCAACTCGGTGCAGTGTTAATATCCCAAACACGTAAGACTTTAGTATGTTTCCATTGATGAAAAACATGTAGTATAATTAAATCAGGTTTTGATTACATGCACTTTTAAGTCAATGTAGGTCTTGTGCGGGCGGCCTAAGTATGCATACACCACTTTCAGAATGTGAATTTCATTAGGCAATCTATTGATTGTTTACAAACAAAAACTTTCAAATAGACACATTAACCCACATTTAGACTGGTAGTCAATCTTCATAAACATCTTTCTCTCGAATTTAGTGTTCGCATCAAGAAGGTGTTAATATATTTTAAGGTAACAAGACAATTTCATATGCATGCAGGTCTATCTACATGTATTTAGATATTACTAGACTTAACACTTACATATGTATTCTTTCTCTATTTGTTAAATCATTAAAATTGCAAATTGATTGCTTATCGTTGATAAATCTTTATAAGTAAAAAATCAATATTTAGTGTTGGCATAACCCTTCAAAACAAAGACAACACTTCTGTTCAATTCATTACCAATAAGACTTAACAGTACTAACAAGCAAATTCATCTGCTGCATATCAGACCAAAAGAACCAGTTCTGCGTGCATTAAATGCAAATATTGTTTTACCGTTGACGACATAATTGGGTAAAGTGGTCTACATAGGAAATGGAAAGTTTTGATACCAACTTAACCTCCACAACATCCTGTTTATTGTAAGATCTTACCTATTTTCATAAATCATTATTTAATTCTTTATGTTCGTTCTTTGGCAATTTGGTGGATGAACTTTAGCGCATTTGATATAAAAGTTTGAAATTGAGTACACGTTTGAGTCAAAATCCAATATGGCAGTCTGTTTTAAAATCAAAAAGCCCAGGATCTGATGGTGGTAAAGAAATACCAAACCCAAAATATGTTATGTTAGAAACTGTAATACACCCATCTGATTCTTGACATTGAATTTTATTGTTGTGTATTTTATTATGATTCTAATCTTTATTACTAAAGTTACATCTCCTTTACAAGGTAAAACATTTTTAACTGTTTTGCATTTGGTTACAACGCATATGTTATCTGTAAGAAGGTTACGTTTAAGCCGGAAAAACTTGTTAGGAGTGATTAATATAATTAAAATCTTAATTTAACTTCTTTCACTAAAATTATTAATGATATGCATAATTAAAATTCATGTTGTGTCTCCTAATTATTACACAATTCCGTCATTTGTTTTATTTATAGTAATATATAGCCCCTTTGACAGTGTGCTTTGGTCTAGCTCCGTGATGAAAGGTGACAGTGTAATGACAAGCAATGTGCATTTTAAATCGGTGTGTGTGGAAACAGACAGTGCAGGAGTTAGCTCACAGACTGAGAGCACGTGGTTTATTTGTATGCTGAAAAATACAAAGGTATGTTCTTATCAATCTGTTTGTTTATTCACAATTTACTTCTAAAGACATTTAGCACTAGGACAATGATCAGGGTATTCATTTTTAGTTAACTAAGGGATGATAAGAATAATCAGAACTTGTCAATTATAAAACTTATGCAGAATTATGTTTTTTTTCACATCATAGTAAATATGCCCGTAAGCTGTTGTCTTCTGTTACAGTTATTCACAATCGTTTGGTACTGGGATCTAATCCTTTTCGTTTGTCCTGTGTATGGGTGGTAGTGAACTAAACAACATTTTATTTCCAACTTTAGCTTTAAGGTGTAAAAATTTAGCCGTTTGAGTCATAATCATATTCCGTAATAAATCACTCTGTGTTTCTAACAAATTCAAAGGAAGCTTCTACCTAATTTTCAAAGAAATAACTTCTAGATTAAGATTTAGAGAATGCATAAATATGTATAGTTTATATATTTGTTTAGACTTCACTGGAACTCTGAACTACTTTTTCATAATGGAAAATATTGAGATGAAATGAAGAAACTGCTCTAGCTTAGAACATGCCGAATGTTGCATTTAATGGCACCTCCAGTACATTTAAAGTGTCACGTAACATTCAGTTTACCTTTAAAATGATGTGTAGAAAGATTTGTTAACTAAATTAAGTTATCCAAGAATTATTGGCAGGATATGTTTAATCAAAGCAAAATGCCACTTAAAATTAATTGTAAAATTGTCTTTTCCGAAAAAACAATTGTATTTATAATTGATAATATGAAACATTTGATAACAGATGTTTTAAGTATACCAGTCAAGAATATGGCAGTTGATATCATTTTCTGTATTTTAATGTTTGTTTTGTTGTAGTTCAGTGTTTTGTTTTTCCGTTGTTTCACTTTTCAGTTGATGTATTTCCCTCAGTTTTGGTTTGTGACCTTTATTTGTTTTTCGCTTAAAGGATTTATGACTATTGAACAGTAGTATACTAATATTGCCTTTACTTATATATAGTGACTATCTAATAGAATGTATCATCGGTAAAATAACAAAAATACCAAACCTCCCAGGAAAATTCAAATACGGAAAGTTCCTTAACAATTGGCAAAACACTCAAACACATGAACCGACTGGTGTAGTCATTTACTTATGTGGAAAGTTCGGATTGAAATAACAAATACTGTTTAAAAAAATAATTCCAAATATTTGCAAGTAATCTCCAACTTATAACTTGCTGAGTATCACACACTTTTGATTTGGGATCAAGTTATAGTGCGAATATGCTCTAATTTTAAAAACAATTATATTGGGCTTTGTTGAATGCATCATTCAGAATATTGCATTATCAAACGAGATAAAACTATTCAAGTGAGCAGCAGCATGCATACATCTACGTAATAAAGGTATTGTTTACATTACACGTATACTTTGATGCGTACGGTAACGTTACTGGTTTCAGTGTGCAAAGTAGTTAAACTATTGGGTGTTCACTTTTTCTTATTACGAAGTGACGCATAAAGTTCCATACACTTTTCTAAATATATTTTCCTTAGCTGATGAGAAAATGTTATTTTGTCAATTATTTTTTTTTACGCGAATACAGTTAAATGCCAATCAATAAATTTGGAGGGTTGACGTTACGTTTGGGATTTGTGTTAGGAATACAGTAGAGGTATGGTTAAGGGATTTGGTAAAGGTACAATGTAATTATTGTTATGGGGAAGGTATATGTTAGGGTTCGAAGTCAAGGTTAAGGTATAGTTCAAGTCCGACTCAAGATCAGAATGAAGATTAAAGAAAGGGTTAATGTTGGTGGTAAGAGTTTGCGTGATAGTGAGGTTTACGGTTCGAAAGTAAATTGTTTAAAAACATTAAACGAATTGGTATATCAAATAGATTATATTTGTTGAGTCGTACTGTATAATTTTTGTGAATATGATTATTCTTACTGTTGACAAGTGATTGATAGACAAAAGCAAATTCATGAATACTACATATCTTTTCTGTTGACTTGCTAACATCTCGTCCTATTGACCAGTTGACCAACCGATTATTCGATCTTACGCTCAGTCGACCTGTTGCCCTGCTGATGTGTAGACGGCAATGGACATTTCAGCGATAAAGAAAACATTTGAACGCCTATGTACAAGTTATTTAAGCTCCAACATTTTAGGACGCACAAAATGTTTAAATCTTTTGACTGTAAAATCAAAGCACTGTCATAAACCTTTTCAAATGCATTATTTTAAAACAAGTCAGTTTGTGCTAGTAATATGAATATAAAAAAGGCTTCTGAAATAAAACAATCATCCGGTGTTTCTTCCTGTTGGCAGTAGCGTGGATGCAAGTCTAAGAGATTCTGAGATGAATCAATATTTAATCTTCGAATTTTAATGTAAGTCACATATTGTAATTATAATTATTATGGAAGAATTGATTGGTAAGTAGAGATTAACTCAAAACTACATGAACATTAAATAGCCGAAACCAGTAGCATTACTCGGGTGTTAAGAAAAGTAACATATATTTATTTTAAAAATAAACTTTTTTTGTTACAGTTTATAAAATGTTTCTTAATTCATATAAAAGTATCATTGGACATTTTGCTCAAAATCCTATTGAAAATCTAGATAAGAAAATAAATCCGGCCATTGAATGTCTTACAATGTCGGCGCTAAAATGTCAATGTAGACTAGTTAACTTTTGACCAAATAACATGTCGACGTGTCAACAATTTCACCCGCTATAAAGTCGCCTAGTTAACCTGTTGGTCGACATCGTTACAAATGACTTGTCTACCTGAAGGTCTGATCAATGTTATGAACTGTCGACCTATTGAATTGCTTGTATAACGATATGTTTACCTAACGACCTGTTGAACTTGTTCTTTCTCGTAATCTATATGTAACAGCGAGGTTTTTTTAAAGAAAGTTAGGTTTAAGCTCAGTAATTTATATTATGCATATCAATATATAAAATATTGTCGGTATTACATAAACATAACTATACTTTGCTCTATATTGGTATGCGTCATTTCCATTTCCCAAGGTTCCCATGTGTCGCAAACCAACTGTTTAATGCATTTACTCTTAATCCCAGCGTCACAATTATTCACATACCCATTGTTTAATGCGTTTTCTGACAATCCCAAAGTTTCCATATTTCGAATATATATATTGTTTAATGAGTTTTCTGACATTTCAAACCTTCCCTTAAGCCAAATATTCATTGTTAAATGCGGTATCTTTTAATCCCAATGTTTCATATTCTTTTTGCATTGATTGCATAATACTTAACCCCTTAAGTCAGGGATTGTGCTTAATTTTCATAACGAAAACATAATCTTTCGATTGGTTTAATTGCGGTCTGAAGCTGGCATGTCAGTAACTGCCACTATTTAATTGTTCATGTATAGTTATCATTGTCATTTTGCTTAGTTTCTTCAGTTACCTTTGTACTTTTCTACATTGGCTAGAGGTATTAGGGGAGGGTTGATATCTCCTAAACATGTTTAGCCCCGCCATAGTTTTGCACCTGTACCTAGTTAAGAGCCACTGGCCTTTGTTAGTCTTATTTTAATTTTAGTTTTTGTGTATGATTCGGAGTTTAGTATGACGCTCTTTATCACTGAACTCTATACATATTTTTTTAAGGGGCCAACAAAAAGACGCCTCCGGGTGCGGGAGTTTCTCGCTACATTAAAGACCCATTGGTGGCCTTAGACTGTTGTCTGTTCTGTGGTCGGGTCGCTTACACATTCCCCATTTCCTTTTTCAATTTTACTATCCGTATTGATGTGCGTTTGTTTATTTCGAAATTGTGTAGAGGTAAAGGGTGAGGATTTAGATATCAAAACGTATTGTGTAACCCAGTCGCATTCACGCCTCCTGGTGGAAATTTCGTCAACGAGGGTATCACCAGCGCAGTAGTCAGCACTTCAGTGTTGACATGAATATCAATTATATGGTGTGTGGGTTTTTTTTTAATTTACTGTTTGCAAACGTTTGAATTATTCGAAAAACTAAGGATTTTCTTATCCCAGGCATAGATAACATTAGCCGTATTTGGCACAACGTTTTGGAATTTTGGGTCATCAATGCTCTTCAACTTTGAACTTGTTTACTGTTTAACTGCTTTGATCTGATCGTCACTGATGAATCTTTTATAGACAAAACACGCGTCTGACGTATAAAATTATAAGTTTTACCTTTTGGTAACTATTTACGCGCATGTCTCAATTCAGGACCACTAGCCTTTGTTAGTCATGAGTGTTAGTCTTTAATGTAGGTTCTTTTATACGTTTGGAGTTTTGTGTTGCGTTCAGTTTGCTGAACTAGTATACACTATGATTCAGTTGATAGCACATTCCCTGTTTCTATTCTCAATTTTATCTTTAAATCTTTAACATTCTTTAAATTTCGAAGTGCGTTATATGGCAGTTCCAAAGTTTTCATTAATTGAACATCCATTGTTTCTATCTAACAATGCCAAGATTTTTAAAGTCAAAAACCCATTGTTTAATGCGGTATCTGTCAATTCCAACGTTTCCATATGTCGGACATCCATCATTTAATACGGTATCTAGCAATCCCAAGACTCCAAATGTCGAACCATTTTTATTTAATACGTCATTTGTTAGTTCCAACGTTTTTACATGTTGAACACCCATTGCTTAATGCGTTATAGTGAATTCATTTATTTGCGTCGGAACGAGTTAGTGTGGATTAAGCAAATCGTATTTTCAAGCCTATGGAAAAATTTACTCTGTAGAACATTTTGATCCGTGGTTCACTTATATCCATGAAATACATGAAATTAAGTATACCACGAATGATAATGAAATCCAATGTCACCATATACCAAACATCCATTGTTTATTCGTTATCTGCTAATTTCAATGTTTGCAAATATCAAAAACCTATTGTTAAGTGCATTAATTGTTTAAAACATTTTATCGCCCCTCTTTTAATTCATAACATTATGATTGGTTTAATGTCGTCATATGGTGACCCTCTATGTATCCGATTGGGGTGAGCAGATTGCATATGCAGTTCACGTCACGTTTACTCTCCATGTTGACGTCATCTATCCGCGTGTGATAAATGCGTTTTACAGTTCACTATCTACCCTCTTCAAACGGTAAAATGTAAGTAAGCTAGACGACAGGCGGCTTTCGATCTCATGCCCAATCGACTTTACTGACCCTCTATGGATATGTAGAGGCTCCGTAGTACACCATTTTACTTATAATATGTCAATACCAAGGTTTCATTAGTTAAATATTCATTGTTTATTGCAATATCTTCTAGTCATTGACATAAATGGAACGTCACTCAGTGTAATAGTAAATATAATGACATTATTATGAATAACAATAAATATTTAATAGTATATTCGTAATAATTGTAGTAGTATGTGTATTAAAAATAAACTTATTCATTAAAAGATGTTACTCAACATTAGACAAACGAACAAATACAAACATATAAAATGATACATTATATTAGAATATATTATATTATATTATACATCACATTTATAACAACATCTTAATGGTATCCTTGACTTAATGTTACCGCAAATTGGTATACGAGTTTAACTATGGCGAACAATGCATAAAGTATGTAAATAACAAATAATATACATAATATACATAATGATAAATTAAAACAATCACATGTATGTTAAAGTCGTGTTAGGGTGACATGTTTATGTTTACTTTAATTTATATACCAATTAAGATTGAAATTAAACAAAGACAATTATGAAAACTTTAAAGCACAGTAAATAGCTTGTAAACACGTTGTATGTATTAAGGGACAGCCATGCACAGATCAGAGTAAGATAGATTTGTCTCCTGGAAAAGCTCATAAATTCATATCTCCATTACATATATAAAAAAACACCTTCTAAAATATTGCAAACTAACTGTACTTGGGTGGTATTTCGAATTTCAAAGACATTATGTATGTATTTAGAACTCAATTAACTAAACATGATTAAAGTCGATTTTTATACTTTCAAATATAGAGTAAAATACACATTTCTTCACAAGGTCTATAAAAATGGGCATTTGTCGATGATCCGTCCACAGAATGTTTGATACTGTAAGCATTTTTATTTTTATAATATGAAAACATCAACTTGTCACAGGATTCAGATATGCTATAATTTAACTATTAGTAGTCATACTTTTTGATGTGTATGTATGTAAATATATCATGTAGATGTAGAAGGCGGTGTGATGGGTTAACTGTATTGTTATCTGTGTTACCTTCTGAAAATACTAAATTTATAATTATTATTATTATTATCATAACTATGATTCTTATACAAATTGATTGGTTGCATCTGTGGAAGTTCTAATTTTACAAATATTTTCATTATTTTTCGATATGCAGATGCAGTTTAAGGAGTTTTTAATGCATTCAAAATGGCATAAAAATTCGAGATACGTGTACCTGTACCATAAGAGTAAAAATGTTTACAAAATGACTGCATGTGTTTTTGTGTTTGCAAATATGGTTTAGAAATGTATTGCATAAGAAAAACTCTAGAATAAATCATTTGAAAAAAAATCAAATCTGTGTGCAATGACGTTCTTGATAATGATATTGAAAACAATTACACCAACTTCTTTTTTGGTCGTTTAAATTTGTCCAATAAATGATGAATGTGATGTTTGTTTAATAACATATTTGTTCGGAGTGTGTTACTTTTAATCAAAGGTCAAAGGTCAAAGACTGTCAGCTGTAACACGAGTTGGTTATAAATCAATACAACCTTTATTATAGAAGCCATAACACTAAATATGCTTAAGTTGATGAAATATGTCACATAAGTAATAATATTTAATTTCAAACTTAATTGAAAGATGATTTGTTCCTGTTTGGTTACGTATTAAAAAAAAAGATGTGGTATGATTGCCAATGAGACAACTGTCCACAAGAGACCAAAATGACACAGACATTAACAACTATAGGTCACCGTACGTCCATCAACAATTAGCAAAGTCCATACCGCATAGTCAGCTAAAAAGGGCCCTGATATGACAATGTAAAACAATCCAAACGAGAAAACTGACGGCCTTATTTAAATAAATAAAGGCAACAGTAGTATACCGCTGTATAACTATCTGTTATGTTATAAAATTCTTAATTCTGTCGTGAAACGTATACGTTATTTCTTCTTATAAATGCACGCATTTCTAAATTAAGAACATGACATTTTTTTGAACTGAAAGTAAGAATATGCTTTATTGCTTTTGTCGTATTATAAGGTATTGTACGAATTTGTTTGATGTTTGAATTTTATAATTTTGTGTTTCTTCTGGTAAAATATTTGATGTAGGGAGTCTTAACGCATAAACACATTAAGAATATATAAACGTTTCTATACAAAAAGAAGATGTAGTATGATTGCCAATAAGACAACTGTCTACAAAAGACCAAAATGACACAAACATTAACAACTATAGGTCACCGTTCGGCCATCAACAATTAGCAAAGCCCATACCGCATAGTCAGCTATAAAAGGCCCCGATATGACAATGGAAAACAAATCAAACGAGAAAACTAACGGCCTTATTTAAATAAATAAAGGCAACAGTAGTATACCGCTGTCAAAAACTCATGAAACCATGGACAAAAAACAAAATCGGGGTAACAAACTAAATCCGACGGAAACGCATAAATATAAGAGGAAAACAACGACATAACACTAAAATGTAACACACACAAAAACGGACCAAGCATCAGACAAAATCCCACGAGAATAACAAATATAACATCAAAACCAAATACATGAATTTTGGATAGACAAGTACCGTGACACGTCTTATCGCAATGTGAATTTACACTCAAAAATGAGAGAAAACAAGCGACACAACGTTAAAATGCAATACACACAGAAGCGAACTCTAATATAACAATGGCCATATTCCAGACTTGGTACAGGGCATTTTTAAAGGAAAAAAAGGTGGTTGAACCTGGTTTTGTGGCATGCCAAACCTCGCACTTTTATGGCCATGTGAAATATAACATCAAAATGACAACACAACACCACAGGACTACAATATAAATAATTTGGAGAACACAATTGACAAAGAATCACACGAACAACAGCCAACAAAAGGCAACAAGTTCAAAATTTTAATACGCCAGATGTGCATTTTGTCCACACAAGACCTACTAGTGACGCCCAGATACAAATGTTTGAAAGCCGAAACAAGTACAAAGTTGAACAGCATTGAGGACCAAAAGATTACAAAAGCTGTGCCAAAAACGGCAAGGGTTTTCTGTTAGGTTACCAGAACATCCCTATTATTTAGAATAATTTATACTGTTGCAAACAAGATCGTATAATTGCTATGAATTAGAATATCTAAGTAATTTAAGTTGTGTTTCGATATTTGTGAATGTGAATTTTCTTTCGTTCATTGGAAACTTTTACATAGTGATTGTGTACAGACAATTACACGTCACAAATATTTGTAAGCGTTTCTGCTCAGTATTGAATAATTTTATAAAATATTCGATTGAATTCCAATGATATTAAAGACTTTAAACATATTTCTATTCTTTTTCTTAGAATTTGACATCGTTTCTTTGTTATGACTCGTAAACCTTCAGTCTTATTTTCAAATTGTATCAATTTCATTTTAGATCCCACTACATGCGTCACTAGCCTTCGTTGAAGAAATTTTTCCTTAAAAGCGAATATGACTTTAAAAGTTCATTCTCTTATTATTTTTCAGATAAAATGAACAACCTCGGGATTGCACTCATCTTTATTGTCAATGTTCAGTATGCGTATAGCGCCACAATACAATGTACTGTAAACTGTGATAAAGCTAGCTCCGGATCAAGTCCCGCTGCAAACTTTCCTTCTGGTAACTTAATGTCTGCTCCGGTAATAGATGGTCCTTCAGACTTTGTTGGTTCCAACAGACC
This sequence comes from Mytilus trossulus, assembly GCF_036588685.1. NCBI lineage: Eukaryota > Metazoa > Mollusca > Bivalvia > Mytilida > Mytilidae > Mytilus > Mytilus trossulus. The sequence continues at coordinate 35,793,040 of NC_086386.1, read as the reverse complement.
TCCAGTTGGACCTCCTATAGAAACAGGGCCGAGCAAAACACCAAAGAGAGGTTTCGCTCGACTTCCTCCTCACATTCAAGCTTGTATTGATGGTAAAGGTGGAAAGAACTGTCACCGATATGCACGATTGAACACGGATGCAAACAGAAGGAGATTCCTCATTAAAAATCGATCAAATGCAAGACAAACTAAAATCCGATTTATACAGAAAGAGGAGGATAGCTCAAAATCATCATCTAAACAAGACCAACTGTCTTCAAATAAACTCAAAGCAAATGCTGAAACCTCAATTTCAGATAACGTGAATTCTCTTGTAAATTCATTAGTTAAAGCAATAGATACGGGTAAAGACGTCAAACTTTCTGTCAAAGGCGGTACACGTACCACAAAAGATGATAAAAGTTCTAAAAGTAATAGTAACATTTCATCAAAACAGTCCAGCTCCAGTACCGCTGTAGTATCTTTCTCGCCGTCAAAAACATCATCAACCGATAAGTCAAGTAAACATACAGAAGATGAACGATCGCGCGATTCGGACAAACTGAAAATTTCAATGTTTTCAGGCAAAAAAAGGGAAAGGGATGGTTCTGATTCAGTTACGATATCTGAAAATGTGCCGTCCGCATCACAAACACAAGCTAGAATTGCTAGAAAAAGGTTGTCTAAAAATGTATCTGGCTCTTCTGGGAGTGGACCGGCAACAACACAAACAATATCTGGTTCTGCACAGGCACCTTCTCTGTCTGGAATTACATCAACTGCGGGAAGAGCTTCGTCATTGTCCGGAATGACAGCTACCACACGAAGAGCACCGTCGTTTTCTGGAATTACAACCTCTGGAGGAAGAGCTTCGTCTTTGTCTGGAATGACAGCTACCACACGAAAAGCACCATCGTTTTCTGGAATAACAACCGCTGGAGGAAGAACTTCGTCTGTGTCTGGGTTGAAATCTGCTACAGGAAGAGCTTCGTCTGTTTCTGGTTTGAAATCTGGTACAGGAAGAGCTTCATCAGTGTCCGGATTGAAATCTGCTACAGGGAGAGCTTCATCATTGTCTGGATTGAAATCTGCTACAGCAAAAGCTTCATCAGTGCCCGGATTGAAATCTGCTACATGGAGAGCTCCATCAGTGTCTGGATTGAAATCTGCTACAGGAAGAGCTTCATCAGTGTCCGGATTGAAATCTGCTACAGGGATAGCTCCATCAGTGTCAGGAAGAGTTCCATCGGTGTCAGGAAGGACATCCGCTCCAGGGAAAGCTTCGTCGGGGTCAGGAATGATATCTGCTGCAAGAAGAGTTCCATCGGTGTCTAGAACGACATCCGCTGCAGGAAGAACGCCTTCTGTGTCTGGAATGACATCCACCGCAGGAAGAGCTCCATATGTGTCCAGAATGACACCCGCTGAAGGGAAAGCACCATCTGTGTCAGGATTGACATCCACCGCAGGAAGAGCTCCATTTGTTTCCGGAATGACGTCCGTTGCAAGAAAAGCTTCATCGGTGTCTGAAATGACATCCACCGCAGGAAGAGCTCCATCGGTGTCTGGAATGACATCCGCTTCGTCATTGTCTGGAATAGCATCCGCTATAGGAGGAGCTTCGTCTAGATCTGGAATGTCTTCTTTAAAAGCAGTTTCACCTAATTCTAAACATGTGTCCGATCAAAGCTCTGGCTCTGAATCACGTCTAAATAAAATGTCGATGAATTTCGTTTCTAGAGGTAATACAAATATAGAAAAAAGTTCAGAAGGTAAATTCCAATCTGCAATATCTGATATACAAAAATATGTTGATCAACATAATGAAGATGGTTCTAAAGGAATGAATCAAGACGACTCAAAAGGGTTCAATCAAGACAAAAATGAAATACAAAAGATTGAATTCGAACAAAAACAAAATGAAGTATCAGTGCAAGATCCACACGGTAGGCAGAAAATAGAAATTGAAATAAAACAGGTTGAAGTTTCCAAACAAGACGAACATAAATCCACTGGAAGGAATAGATTTAGAGAAGAAGATGGTTCTAAAGGACAAAATCAGGACGGTTCACAAGGGAAAAATCAGGACGGTTCACAAGGAAAAAATCAAGATCAAGATAAAACTAAAAGTTCATGGGTGATCATTGGACATAGCACAAACACAGGCGTTTCATCACATAATGTGGGTATGTCGCAAATTTCAGCAACTGGGTCACCTCAACCTAAACAGCCTTCATTGAATATGAATATAGATGCCGCTGCGAAAGGTGTCAACCCTAATATTAGAAATACAGCTATCAATGTTCAACTTAGAAACCAACAAACTTTAGCCAATCAAATCAAATCAAATAGACCTTCGCAAAACTTCAGAAATTCCGCTGTTAACCTTCAGCTTAAAAACCAACAAACATTGGCCAACCAAATGAGATTACCTAGGCCTTTGAAAAGGCTTTCACGGCCTTCAAAACAAAGTAAACCCGTGTCTATACCAGTCCAAGGAACTGTCTCGTCGTCGGCTCATACTACTGCTGGATCTACGAACATGGAAATACTAGCAGCGCTAAATTCGGCAGCCAGGGCTCAGTCCATAAAGCCATATAAACCGCTTATACAACAACCTTTAGTCTCGGAAGTAGATACAAAACGACCACGGCCCGCATTTCTAGATAATATTTCCGGAACATCTCCTAAAGAATGGAACATACTGAAGTCTTCTCTACCATCAAAGCCGCTTACCCAGCATGGTGCGCCAGTAACAGGTCTGCTAGGATGCTCTTGTCCTCAGGCAACTCCAAAAACACCAAAGCCACAAGTAAGTGTTTACATTGAATATGTTTTTAAAGAATTTAGGGTAAAAGTCATTGATAGAGCAATCTAACTAACGAGGTTCTTGACTAAGATCAAGGTAATAAATGTAATTTAACAAGAATTATCGATTATTGGTCATCTCAACGAGATTGATTTTCTCGTTTGAGCCGTTACGTCGAAAGGGAAACAGCAATCGAGTTGAGAGGACCAATGATAATCTGTTTCTGGCTATATTATCTATGACGACGTTGTTCATTTCATTGACAACGGACACGTGCTCCTCCAGTTTCTAGCGATAATTTTCAATATTACACTACAATGCTGAAAAAGGAAATTATTAGTAGGTAAACTAAAGGAAATTATTAGTAAGAAAACTAAAGGAAATGTTGGTAAAATAGCAATAAACTAAAAATATTTCATGGTTTCTTTGTAATAAATTCAATGTATGTGGCCGAAACAGTTGTCGAAAATTGTCATATTATTACTTATGGCAATGTGGTGGCATACCATAACTGTTACTTGGAATTCGTCTTACTTATTATCTTATATTATTCCGACATTTTGAGGTTACAACCACCTAGACTTTTGTGATATTGATCTACATATGTACAGAATACACACAAAAAAGGCACAAAATTGACAACGTCAAACTGCAGTTTATTTAAAAAAACAATAGATATTTTTGAACACGTGACTCAAACATAAATGATTCGCAAGCAAAACAAAGCAGGTGGTCCCAAACAATTTCCATATAATTAAAACAACAATGTTTTCAACAATAACATATCATTTTCAAAACAATTATCACGGCAGAAATTCTCTACCTATCACGTGTTAATTAACTATGATATTTACATAAAATGTTTAAGCGATATGTGGATGAAACTAAACGGTATTAGAAGCATTCAAAATTAATAAATGATCCTTATTATATATCGAGCTGAGATACCTCCAATTTGTAGTTGTTTAATTGATACAGCATTATATTTCCTGTATGTCAATTTAAAGATGAGGTCTAGTTGTAAATAGTTAAAAAGAAGTGTTTGAAATTACTAGTATCGGTTTTCATGTTTGTTTACTTTATACGATTCTGTATAGTAAACAACACCTGAAAGAATAATTCAACAAGTAAATCATTATTTCGAGTTATTTATGGCTTGCAAGTGCTATTAAGCTCAATTGACACCTAACATTATAAAATGCATACATATAAGTAGAGTATTACTCAATTTATTTCACTTGACTGGGCGGAGTTTAACCGGTTCGCTCATAATAAACCAGTCCATCTATAGTTAGGGGTTTAAGGATAAACTCAAAAATGAAGTGTCCAGTCATTGTTTTGTAAATTTCTTTGATGGCACTGATAGGTGATTAGAAATCAGTAATAATTATAACGGTTATCATCCTTATCACACACATCTTCAAATAGACTGTCCTTATGCAAATAAAAACGTAAGCTCCGCCCGATCAGTTGAAATAACATTGGTAATAACTAGAGTTTAATTATTAAGTTAATTAAAGCTTAATATAACCAAGTGATTCACTCGTTTATATTCATATATTCTATAGTCTATGTCAAGTTAACACAATAAAACCGAATAATTACTCACATGCTACGTCATAGACAGCAAGCTATTTTTTAAAATAACAATAGAATAAAGTTCTTTCCTTGGTGATGTACGAATAAAGCACCAGAAAAGACTTGGTTCAATAAATAGACTATTAACAGAAATTTACATAATTGTAAATATACACATTTCTTCTTTTCAGTTGATACAGGCTACGGCAAAATTAGCGATTGTTGGGGATAGAAATGTTCTGATAGCAAAAATGCCTAGAGCTAAAATTGTAGATGCAGATGGAATGGGAGATTTTCACTTAGAATTTCCTAACTTAATAATACAGCCAACACTTACTGAAAAAATTGCGTCACCATCTGAATTATTCGGCATGAACATGAACTCCGGAACAGACTCGACTGACGACTCGGATATATTGGTTGTTGCATTGTTACCTAAAGGATCGAAACTTGGTTCCAAGATGTTTAAAAATTTAAAGAAAGATTTACAATTCAATAACCTATTTGATGCAGACATAGGTACACAGGTTAGCGAACTAAATGTAAATAAACCATCAGATACTAACTTAGTTAAACAGGTTAGCGATTTAAGTGTAAATAAACCATCATATACGAACTTAGTTAAACAGGTTATCGATTTAAATGATGATAAACCATCATATACGAACTTAGTTAAACAGGTTAGCGATTTAAATTATGATAAACCATCATATACGAACTTAGTTAAACAGGTTAGCGATATAACTATAAATAAACCATCTGATGATACGAATATAGGATCAAAGGTTAATGATATATCTATAAATAAACCATCGTCAGATGTTAACATAGGAACACAGGTTAACGATGTATCTATAGATAAACCATCCGATGCAAACAAAGATGCTAAGATTACCGTTGATACTAGTAAGGATGATGGGAAATTTAAAATCAAGGTTCAAGCTGAAAACGTAAAAGATTCGACGATTTCTGCTATAAAAGATAACTTATCAAAGATAAAATCAGACAAAATTAGTGTTGATACAAGCAAAGATGATGGGAAGCTTAAAATTAAAATCAAAGCCGAATTGGAAAAGACTGATGGTAATGCCGATATCAATGTTGTGAAAACAGCTCAAAGCAATGTTAACGACAAGGACAATTCAAACTTAAAATTAGCAAATGTTCAAAAAGTGAAAGCATTAGGTGGTCAAATCAAATCTGAAAAAGACTCAAATTATGTCGCTTCCAGTTTCATAACCAAGAAGGAGCCTACAGCTTCCATATCAACTCCAGGAAAACAAAATGTTATTTTGTCCGAGGCTAATGTTCTTCCAACTAAACCTGTTGTTCAGATCAAGATTGAAAAAAGCAAAGATGACGGAAAGTTAAAATACAAAATAAAAACAGAAACAGGACGTGATGAAAACAAAGCTGCAACTGTCATATCAACTCAAGGAAACATAGCTGCTTTTTTGTCCGAGGCTAAGGTTCTGCCTGCTCCATCTGTTAATCAGATCAAGATTGACAATAGCAAAGATGACGGAAAGTTTAAATACAAAATAAAAACTGAAACAGGACGTGATGATTATAAGGCTAAAACTGCCATATCAACTCAAGGAAAACAAGTTGTTAGTTTGTCCGCCGCCAAGGTTCTGCCTGCTCAACCTGTTACTCAGATCAAGATTGAAAAGAGCAAAGATGACGGACAGTTAAAATACAAAATAAAAACAGAAACAGGACGTGGTGATAACAAGGCAAAAACTGATATAAAACTGACAATAGATAAATACGGTCGTGTTTTACCAGATATAGAGGTTAAAAAGCAGTTCAGGGATAGATCTGTGTCTGTGGAGAGATCATCTTTTGTTCATTCTGGTAATCATGCTAAATCGAACCAGATAACTGTAGCCGGCAAACATACTGATAGATCTATTAAGCGTGAAGAAGACGGAGATAATACATACACAATAATACAGGGGACCGGAAATACGTTATCGGCTGGTACCGCATCAGTGAGTATAGGTGTAGACTCAGCAAAAACCACAAAGATAGCAGAAGCTGTAAAAGCACTCACAGCTCTACAAAAATTACAGGCAAAAAATCAAGCTATAGCAGCAGGAGGTATAAGGTCAAAACCAACATTGCCTGATACAACATATAAAATACCTGTCAATGGTGGAAGCCTCAATACACTATCAGAAAAATTATCAAAACAAATAAAACTAAAATTGAAAACTGACGATGTGGACGTTTTATCTAGAAAGAGACTACTATCTGCAGTTTTAGCCAAACAACCATCGCTTAGTAATGTTGCCTCTTCAGCGACTGCAGTAGCAGCGGCTACTCCTAACTTAGAAGGTGAGTGAATAATCCTAATTATTCCGAATATATATACATGTAACTACTGAGTCAATATGTTAATTATCACGATAATGAAACGATCCGTTAACTTACAAAATGTTAAGATTTTTGACAAATTTATACCTATATTTCAAATACAAGATCATTTCAAGAAAGGCAAATTCTTTTAAATGTTTAACACTTTCAACCTCTGTACTGACTTCTCCATAAATCGTTAAAATTATATCATTTAATGTTATAGTATTGGTATCAATATTATAAAATCACATATTTTGATAGTTTTATAATATGTAAATGTTGTTTCTTCTTGTCTATTTTAGCTTTGTGCTTGCTATATCTGGGAGCATTCATCGACTCTATTGGATACGCACCGTTCCCTGGAAAATGTAATAAATTGGTACAATGTTTCTATCTTGGTGGAAAACTTCAAACTGTTGCCAGAGATTGTCCTGCTGGTATGTTCTGGGACCAGAAGCAGCTGTTGTGTAGACCACCAGATGATGTTATTTGCCTCGAAGGTAAGTGCAATGTACTGTGATCTTCGCCATCTTTTTTATTGGAAATGTATGGTACTTTGATTTTCTTTCTCCCTCACTAGGAAGAACAAATTCGATATGAAATACAATTTTAATGTTATAACTCTTTTTGTTAGCTTTGTTAAAAAAAAGGCATTTTCGTATTCAATGAAAGATTGTAAACACGTGACTGCATGAATTGTAGCGACAGTTGTATTTAAATTATGCTGGGGATCAAAGAGGACATGTCTGCGGTTGTTGCTGTCTATGAAATGTTATAGAATTTGCAAAAAACATTGGGGATTTTTTTCATTTGTGTTTGTACACTTTACAAAGTAAAACACTTGGTAATTTATGTCGCCTGAATAAAAAATGGCTGCTTTTTAAAACATGTTTTAATGTTACATCTAGATCGTAATTAGTTCATGTCATGAACTATGCTCGTATTAACATAGATATGCATTATATATGTTAAAATAAGTGTAAAGAATGACATGACAGAAGTATTTCTTTAATAAAAACAAATGTCACATTATTGCCAGTTATAAATTACTCTATCATACAGTAAAATTAATATTGACAATGACATTTCTAACATATTTATCGGCAGGACTAATACAAATAAATAAATGTGTGAGCTATTAGACATCAAAATTAAAACTGCAGACCAAAATAATTCATGCAATATGACTACTTAACTTTTCTGGTTCGATTTATTGCACGGCTTTTGAATTTTAATTGCCAAGCGATGTAGAATAAATTGCAGGATTTCAATGGTTATTTCCCCCTTCAGAGTTATTCTGCGGAATGATTTGTTAAAATGCATCTGGGTTAGTAATTCACCTTAATGTATCTTCGCATTTCTAAACAATTTAAATATGTCCGTTATATAAGACGTTTCATGTTGAAAAATGACCTGTTCTGAGCTATTGGTGTCTTGTATGAAAAGAGAAGTGGCTGATATGGGGCAAAATAGTTTACCCCGTATCGTAGGGGGAAAATATTGTCCTAATATCTCACAAAAATTTATAAACCTGACATGACTATATCCTAAACAAAAATCCATCGGCATCACTTCCTTAAAAAATGTCAGTTCTTTGATAGGTTATGCTTTTTGTTTGGCATCTTTGAAATATATTAATATGCAAGCTTAAATTTATATTTAATTTGTATACTTTTTCTTTCAAATCATTAATACTGAAAGTCTTATGTTCTTTTATCAGTAAACGATGGTTTGACGTTATCATCGTAGCTTGATTCCTTCTTTTTTTTTTAGAGAAACCTTTGCATCGTCAAGTAAAGTCTTTAGAAATGACGTTTGCTTTTCTACGTCTCTTTAGTAAATGTTGGAGTACAGTTACTTGTACCTTGTTAGCAAGCACGTACACAATCATAGTGGATTTTTTTCTGAAATGAAGAAGAGTAACACATACAGCATATAGTCCTTAAGTTGCATGCAATATAACGGCTGAAAATTTCCCAAAACAAAATTCAATGTTCAACTACATGCATTATGAAATTACAAAATAAACATAATTTTCGTTTCAGATCAGTGTTTGATTCATGGAACAAATCATTACAGAAGAGATGGAGGGTGTAATTGTTTCTACAGATGTGTTGAAGGGATATCAGTACCCTCATGTTGTCCTAAAGGTTATCGCTATGACGACGATAAAGAATGTGTCCGCGCATCAGGCAGGGATCTGTGTGACGACGAGTGTGAAACACCTAGTATTTTAACAAGACAGCTTACTCAAACATGTAAATTGATTATCATTACTAGTTCTATATTATTATTTTTCATTTTTTTATGGTCGGTGAAATAAGAAATATGATTTGTATTTTATGTTACAATGTATATATATATATATATATATATATATAGATAAAGGAAGATGTGGTATGAGTGTCAATGAGACAACTCTCCATCCAAGTAATAATTTATAAAGGTAAACCATTATAGGTCAAGGTGCCGCCTTCATCACGGGTTTTTGACTCCTAACGAACATCAAGCTATAAAGGACCCGGGCTCATTCAAACGGGAAAACCAACGGTCTAATCTATATTAAAACGACAAACAAGAAACACTTATGAACCACATTAACAGATGAAAACCACTGAACATCAGATTTCTGACTTAGGACAGGTACAAACAATTGCAGCGGGATTAAACGTTTTAATGGTACCAAACGTTCACCCTATTAATATTCTGAAATAATAGTTTACTAGTAACATCACAACATAGAAAGACACACTATAAAATTTCAATTGGAATGACTAGCTCAATCAATGCCCATACTTTATATCTGATATCTATGATTGAGTTTGTGTCTGACTCCAAAAACTGATCATTAGTTTGTTTTCTGTTGGATAAATTTCGGTGGCATTGAAAATCAATTTGACGTCTTCATTTCTTAATATGCAGATATATATTTGGGCATAGAATACCGTTAGCAGAAAGGGTCTTTTTTCTGATGTTTAATTATTTTTTCTTTATCTTTATTACGTTCACAGGCAAAATTTGCTCACGTGAATTTCACATGAATCTCACATGAAATTCACGTGAAAAATTTCATGTGAGATTCACCTCAAACGAGCTTAAACATGAAACTCACGTGAAACTTTTCATGTGAATTTCACGTGAACTTTTCAAAAAAAAATATTGGTATTTTTCATGATTTTACTTAAAATTAAAAATTTTAGATGTTGTTTGAAATACTATATTTTTAAAATTCATGTGAATTTCACGTGAACAAATTTCATGTAATTTTCATGTGAAGTTCACGTGAATTTCACATGAGATTCATGTGAAACTCACATAAACTGATTTCACATGAGTTTCACGTATAAGCTCGTTTGAGGTGAAATTCACGTGAATTTCACGTGAGATTCACATGAATTTAAATTCACGTGAAATTGATGTGAATGAAAATTGCCTGTGTAACTGTCATTATTCAAGAACCTGTGTAGGGGTAAGAAAGATTGAATAATCGCAACGGAAAATATGTTTGTTCCAATTGGATTTTTTTCCCTTTCTTTCATAATTTCATGTTATAATTCCTGGTATATCATTCTACAAAGAAAAAACAGTTTGCATGTCAGAATCTTTCTCTATACTAGTATTCCATTATTTAACAGCTTGCCCAAGCTTGCCAGATCCAATGAACAGATATGGTTACCTTGCTCCTCAATATGGCGGACTAAGAATTCGAGCTTGCCCATCCGGAACTATTTACAGTGAGAATCAATGCAGGTGTAAATCAAACATGAATGGAAATGGAGGATTAAGAGGAAGCGCAAGAAAACAATTTAGACGTAAGTTACAATACCAAAATCCAGACCAAGTGTTTGCTTTCTGTCATAATTCAAGTATAAAATATAATTTCAATTTCAGAAAAGATAAAATATTTTATAATTTTGTATCAAGGTTATGTAATAGAGAAAAATCAAAATCACAAAAATACTGCACTCCGAGGAAAATTCAAAACGGAAAGTTCCAAATCAAATGGTAAAATCAAATCAAACAGATCAAACGAATGGAAAACAACTGTCATATTTCTGACTAGGTACAGGCATATTCAAATGTTGAAAATAGTAGATTAAACGTGGTTTTAAAGCGCTAAACCTCTCACTTGTATGACAGTCGCATCAAAATTCATTATCTTAACAACGATGTGTGAATATCGAGGTTTATTGAGCCTATTGACAGCATTGCGCCAAAATGCGAGATGTTAACATATTTTCAGTTAAAATTTCTGTGTCAGTATATTTGTGATTAGAATAAATTTCAGTGAGTTGGTTCACCATACCGCTCCTATGGTCCTTAGAGGATATTTTATTTTATTTGCGGTCCATAAATAAAAAAATTTATCCTAAGGACCATAAGAGCTACCGTTCTGCAGCTTACTGAATACTATACTCATTGAAAACGTATGAAACTAACCACAGTCACCTGAAGCTTCAAACTTTAAGCCAAATAAGGAATGTTACACGCGTATAACTTTCATTCATAAGAATAACAGTTTGTTTTACTTTGATCTAGCCATGTGTTTACAGTTTTGCTTATACCAATCAAGCAATTGGAACCTTTTATATGCTTTTCTTGGTATTTCGACTTATTTTAGGGTTTTTCTATATAAATCGGATTTTAAATAAATATATTCACCTCATTATTTTTCTTATATAATTATGACATTTCATCACTATAATTATATGGTGTGTATTTTCTTTCAGATTGTAGTGCAGAATTTAAGATTAATTTTGACGACGGTTTTAAAGATATTTCGAAAGGTGGATTAGCCTTTGATTACAGTCATATATCACTACGCCGTGGTAAAGGTCTTTTCGTTGGCAATAGTAAATTGTATATTTGGGGCTTCCAAAGCCGATACCTCGGGAAAACATTTGCAATAAGAATGAAAGTCAAGATCAACCGTGGAGCTGGAAAATACAGACCAGAACCAATCATATCTAACTGTGGTCCCAATGGCGATTCCAGTGTTGAAATTGTTGTCCATCGAGGAAAAGTGATTTTCAAGGCTAAAACATCGGATAATCCAGAGGCTGTATTTATCACAGAAGATTATGATGTAAGTCTACAAGTCTATCGTACTATTTCCAACTTTTTTTTAAATTAAGGTCCTAGAATCGTGAAAGAATTTTATGTATAAAATTGGTTCTTCATTTCGTGCCTTAAACCTAAATGAACTAGGGAAAATACAAATAGAAAATGCAGAAATTAAAAACTCTGATATCAAATACTTTATGAAAAATTGCTCGAATTTTAAGAAACCACTACAAAAAGACATTACTGTTAAAACTAAAGATGTCAATCTAAGTATCATAAACACTCAACTAATTATTAAAATACAATCCATTAGTTTTTCGTTCAAATAAGAATATTTTTTTATTGAAACTTAAATGGTAAAATATCAGACGTTTATAAGATGATAATACCTTTGTTTACAGGATGATAAATGGACAGATTTAACCTATTATTACGACGGCAATCATTTTGGTGGAAGTTGTAATGGCAGACCGTTCAGACAAAGAACTGGAGGTAGGTTTCATAACATCGTTTGAATTGTAACTAAAAGAGATATAACTCTATTTTCCCTTGGCTGTGAATATGCAATGAACAGATACAGTTAAGACAAAAACGTATGTTCCTCATACAGTTGTGTATAATGCAAAGGGCAAACTTAAAATGCCAAGCCCTTTTACAGTTTAACCATTGACCACCATTTACAAAATCTTAATCTACTTATAATAGCTTCAATCCTTAACAGCATGGCAGCATTTCACAAAGTCACAACTTTCCTTTTATTGAAAGTCACAATTTCTGATAATACGAAAAAGTAAAGTTATAAAGAAATGCCATAGTCTTCAGCCATGGACAACGGTAAAAGAACATCCAAAGAAACAATACAAGTTTACAACGAAGAACAATCATCTGAGTCAAAACACGTATTAAAATAAGGAAAAGCACTTTTCTATTTATTATGTTTTAACTAAAATATTTCTGCCTGATCGGATAACTTTTTATCTGACATTTTGTCTGTTGGTCAGTGAGAGTTTTGGATACACTGCATTATATAATTATATTATACTGCACCATGTTGATATTAATATCCCATTTACTTGTGAAATGACAACAACTTCTTTTCTTCTATGTTTAAAGTGAGAATAATCAATCATTTTATCTAAACAGGTAATTTAGAAATCCGTGATAACCCCATGACCATAGGTTTGTGTACTGGACAAAATGGTTTCCATGGAGAAATAGACGAGGTAAATATAAATCATTTATGACAAAAAAAACAATTAGGATATACATGAGATGAATTCGCAAACATCCAGCTGATCAAATTCTCTAAGATATGATGAGTTATTATTATTTAGTTAATTTGTTCATGCATCAAAAACGAATTCGGTTATCATATTATTATTTCATATCAATCGTAAGAAAATTATATATCAATAGCATTACATTCTATATAAAATTGTATTTTGGGAATTCTCTCATTTTTCGACAATTTTGACAACGTATTTCATCAATTTTACGTGCATCCTGTACGAGTCTTCGTTTTTTTTTTGTTTTTTTTTTTAATAATTCAATTATATTTCAGAAAATAAAAGATAAATCATAATTCATTCCGATATTAGATTAAAGTTTAGCCTTCTGAAGTTGTATGCAAAACTTATAAAGAATTGTTAAGTGACCAATGTATAGAAGTCTACCTTGCTATTAAATGTACCTACTATAGAATTGAGATTGAACACGGAAATATGTCGGACAGACAACATCCGCTCAAAGTGTAGAAAACAGTCAATGCTGCCTATGGATTTTCAACGACATAACCAATTATATGCACTAGTGCAGTAAATTGGCGTCACACTAAATTTCGGTACAAATTAATAAACCAAAATTTAAAAAACAACTAAGCAAACAAGACTAATTAGAGATGGAGGTTCCTGACATGGGACATTTGTAAACATGCGGCAGGGTCAAGCATGTATTGTAAGATCTCAATCCTTCCCTTATACCTCTGGCCAATGTAGAATAAAAAAGAAAAACAAGCAGTAATACCAATGTTTTATAGTTGGTAAGTTTACCGAATTTAAATAAAGCTTTCGTATCGTAACCCTTCTTTATTTTAATTTGAGCTCACAGCGCTGAAACTTTCAACATATTGTAATAATCTAGAGTGGGGAGCCCATTTTCGCCACATCTTTTCATGTTTTCTGCAGTTTTTGTTCAGGTCTAAATGTTTTTGAAGTATACGGATATTTCTATATGAAGATAACTTCAAATGCAAAAAAATCTTAAGCCTGAATTTTGGTCAATGGGGGACACATATTCGCCGTTTTTACACATCTATTTGAAATCAAATAACCGCAGCTCTTAACAACATTGATCAAATCAATTTCATTGTAGATGAATAGCAGACATTTCAAAGGTGTTAAGAACTGAAATGTCAAAGAATTACTTAGAAATACTTCATTGAATTCGTGTTTTTTCTTCAGGAAATTGGCCGAAAATCGTTGTCCGTTTTTCGGTCCTTTTCAGTAGGTGTCGCAATTTTGTCTCAGTTTTAAAAAATAATCATATTTGTTATATAATATCTTTTACCGGTATATGTCTTCCATTTCAGATATCCGTTGAAGTTTTTACACCTCAAAATCATAAAAAGGCGAAATTGTGTCCCCGGCGAAAATGAGCGCCCCACTCTACCATGAAAGATACTGAAACAAACATCTAAAAATGTCCAAAACGTAATAAAAACTATCTCGAGTACATATTTACCTTCACCTATACAGTAATTTCTGGCTACAAAACTTTATAGAAATTTAACTAAATGGTGCCTTAGCATTTCTTAGTTGTATTGACATCATGACCACTACCTTATATGTATATATTGTCATCTCTTGTTTCAGTTGGAGATTTATACGGCCTGCATACCAAAGGACATGGCATAAAGTTGAGAAAGGACCAATGTTTCTGCTTTGTTTTATTTCTTTACTTTTTCTTTATCTTTTTATAATTTGTAAATAAATACCAAAAAAAATCACAAAAAGAAATTTAGTTTCAAAAATATATTACTGTTAAAAGTAAGATCAATAATAAAAAAATAATAAAAGCTACAAAATAAAACTTGTGTTGAGTACAATTTAATTTCTTCATTAAAACGACAACTCTATAATTAATATGAGCAAGTCCATGCGAAAAGGTACAAAAACGAAAAATTTACGAAATTCAAATAATTCAATTTCTAAAACACGTCTCTGTATATAATATTAAATAACTTAACTTAACTTATATTTCAATTTCTAAAACACAAGATGTCATAGTTTTTGTATTTTCCTTCATGTTTTGATTTTGTCTTACTTTCTTTAAACCTGTAGAACTGACGGAAAGTATTGACTTTTGTCTTTGTGATGTCGTTTCTAAATTTTTAAGTTTCTGGTCGGTATAGCATTAGTCCGGGGAACAAATGATTTTGCGTCTTTTTTCTGTTTTAGTTGGCAAATTCGGGATAGAATTGACAATCTTATGAATGTTTACATTAATGTAATTTTTTTCCGATAAAATGGTTTTTCAAAAATACTATCACAAACTTTGATAACGTATCCTGTAAAGTTTACCAAAAGGACTTTTTGAACCTTTTCGCATGGACTGGCTCATATATAATATATGTTTATATATTAAGTGTATAAGTATGTGTGTATATATTGTATATAGCAAAAACATACAGAACTGAACCATAAGTTGGTGTCGATGATATATTGCACTTTATACTGCACTCGTTCTATTTGATCAGTGGTCATCAGTCAAAATGCTTTGACCGTATATTTCTATGTCATATACAGTCACTGACCTGATATCACTTTTCCTCGTGAATATTTAAATAGAAATTGCTGAAATTGTAATTAATTATTCATACGACCTATTCAACCTGTTCTTGTTTTCAATTTATACAACGACTCAAACTTATTTATTTTGCAATTTTTATACAAGAAAAATATATTCCACTTGTTAATATTTTTTGTCTGCAAATTATAAACCATTATGTTTTATACTTATTGTTGATATTTAAGTTCATTCTCAAACAAAGTCATTGCGAATTTCAACAGGTAAAATAAATGTACATTTAATGAATGGCTATTATTTATTTTGAATTTATTGAACCATAAAACTATTTTTTGACTCTTCACATTGAATAATCCGCTAAGTGGATTATGTAAAATGTGAAAAGTCAAAAATTAGTTTTATGGTTCAATAAAATCAAAATAAATGATTGCCATTCATTATAAATAAATTTCTTTCAAAAATAAGTCTCAAAGAAGTTTTTATATTATTTATATTAACAATAACAACGTACACACAAATTGGCGTATGCATATACAACGTTAGAGTGGGCGTGTCGCCATAAAAATTGACAACATTGAAAATAAAACTAATAGTTTAACCAATCAGAAGACGGTAAATACACCAAATTTATTTATTTCATCGTGTTGCGTATTTCTCCGCCTGCATGATATGAGGCCTTTTTATAAAAGGGGAAGTTTCCCAATATTAAATCAAATAATAAAATTAACACATTAAACATTAATTGAAAATGTTTTTTTAGATTGCAGTATAAAGACAATAATAGTGCATTGACTTGACATATCAACGATATAAGGATTCGGCCCGAAACGGGGAAATTGCTCGGCACAGCCTCGCATTTCCCCGTTTCTAAATATGGAACGCCACGACTGCCTTATGTTAATAATCAGCATTATACGCAGTGTTCACAGCATTATATGAAGTGATCACAGCATTATATGTAGTGCTCACAACATTATATGAAGTGATCACAGCATTATATGCAGTGCTCACAGCATTATATGCAGTGTTCACAACATTATACGCAGTGCTCACAACATTATATACAGTGATCACAACATTATATAAAGTGTTCACAGCATTATATGCAGTGGTCACAACATTATATGCAGTGCTCACAACATTATATGCAGTGTTCACAACATTATATGCAGTGTTCACAACATTATACGCAGTACTCACAACATTATATACAGTGATCACAACATTATATGAAGTGTTCACAGCATTACATGCAGTGGTCACAACATTATATGCAGTGCTCACAGCATTATATTAAGTGCTTACAACATTATATTAAGTGCTCACAACATTATATTAAGTGTTCACAACATTATATTACGTGTTCACAACATTATATGCAGTGCTCACAACATTATACGTTTTTTGTTGATGAAGATGATGATCGGTGATGATGATGAGATTGATGTATGATGAGATTTAGCCTCATTCTTATATCGTTGATATACTATTATTGTCTATGTCTAAATTCCACTGAAGCAAACAAAGCCTCGAAATGATGACGTACAATGTACAAGTATAATATGTTTCGGGTACAAACGAACTTTAAATCTTCATTGAGACATTTTTTGTCTATCAGACCAGCAAAACGTACTATAATATATTTATACATTATTGTAGAATATTTTCAAGCGAAGTGTTGGCATACAAACATTGTATTTACATATTTGGTTAAATCTCTTTTCATAGTTACCGTGTGTGTATTAACTTGTTTATGTTTGATAATAGGTCTCATTCGCTTCCATTTAAATAATGAAGTTCAAACAAAATGCTAAAAGTACAAATGTACCCTTTTTACTTCGATATAATAATTTCTCATGACATGAGTAGTAGTTTGTAATGACCACGGTTAAACAAAGTTAACTAAATATTGATCAATCTATGTAACATTAAATGTCAATATTTTGTTCTGTCCAAACCTCGATGGTTGACAAGGGTATAGATATATGGTCATCTAATGATTTTTCCCATCCGGCAGTAAAATACATTCTAAAGAAGCACGTCCTTATGGTACTTTCGTCCAGTCGGTATGGAGACTTAACGTCTAACGTTGCGAATAAAGCAACTGTCTCTGAGTTACGGAACCCCTGCAACAACTCTCCCGGGGTGCCGCAGGTAGCAGATGACAAGGCAAACACACCCTCATTGCTTATGGCCAAATTACAAGCCTTACAAACCAGGTCGACCCAACTTGTAGATCATACTTATTGGATTTATTGCTATTTTATTTTTGATCTGAACAAGAAATGTACGAAGGGCAAATAACGTTAACGAGGCCTGGTTTTTTTTCTTTTCTTCGGTGTAGGTTTTGCTCATTGTTAAAGGATGTACGATGACCTATAGTTGATTTTATGAATGTCTCTTGTGGAGAGTTGTCTCATTGGCAATCGAGCCACATCTTAATAACTCTATTATATTCAATCAATCGATCTACTCAAATCTCGAGTTCTTAGTTGTTTTACTATATTTTGATTTCGGGGCCTTTTATGTCTGCTATATATATATGTTGTTTGTGCTGTTTTTAGACCCTTCTACAACGAAATTTGTTTGACATGCACACGTATAAAAATTGCGGTTTTTATCCAACGCAGTCATAGGTTTGAACGTAGTTTTCAATTTAGACTCGTTTATATTTTTTGTTTGGGCATGTATCATATTTTCCCTCCGGTTTATATGATCCGTTCATCCTATATATTGACTCTTAAAATTCAAGAGTTAATCTAAAAATGAGGGTTCTTTCTCTAAAAATGAGGGTGCTTTTTATATGGCCTTCCAAATACCGTTTCGATCCCTAACATCACTGAAGAGACATTTATTGTCGAAATCCGGATATGGTGTACTAAAGAAATATTGACACCGAATGTTTGTGGCACAACATCCTGTCCACAAGTTAACAAATTTTTTTTTCTGTGACGTATTAAATTTATAATAAGATCCATTTTGTTACAACCTGTGATCAATTTTATTTGGCAATCGCCAATGGCAGTCAGCAGGGTTAAAGAACATCAGTTGTTCGACCTGTTAGTCAAATGCATTTTGCTTAAATATACTTTTTCACTCTTTTGGTCTTTTGGAAAATGTTGTTTGTGCTGTTTTTAGACCCTTCTACAACGAAATTTGTTTGACATGCACACGTATAAAAATTGCGGTTTTTATCCAACGCAGTCATAGGTTTGAACGTAGTTTTCAATTTAGACTCGTTTATATATATATATATATATATACAACTCGTCTAAACATCAACCCAACAATGTTAGATCTGTAAATTTGCTTTCGCAAATTTTTGGTTCTTCCCTCGCCGGAATTCGAACCCATGCTACTGTGATATCGTGACACCAAATCGCCTGCACTGTAGCCGTCCCGCTAGACCACACGACCACCTGGGCCCTTAAAAAAGGAGCTTTCGGTGGCCATATGTTACCTTTCCACGTCAGTTTTAATCTAGCGGCGTATATATACAACTCGTCTAAACATCAACCCAACAATGTTAGTTCTGTAAATTTGCTTTCGCAAATTTTTGGTTTTTCCCTCGCCGGGATTCGAACCCATGCTACTGTGATATCGTGACACCAAATCGCCTGCACTGCAGCCGTCCCGCTAGACCACACGACCATCTGGGCTTCACAAAAGTAAAGCTCTCGGTAGGCATGTGTTACCTTTCCACGCCAGTTTTAATCTAGCGGCGTACTACAGTACATGATATATAAGGCATGGAGATGTTATTGTTACAGATCAGCTAAATTATCTATAGTAAAGGATCCTACAAATTCATGTAAGATACAGTCACAGAAAATAGTTATATTCATAAGTACGTCTGAGTCAGTGACAACTCTACAACAGATTTATCCATCGGATCGCCATCAATGATGGTGATACATGGCTGTGTACATAATGTATATACAACTCGTCTAAACATCAACCCAACAATGTTACATCTGTAAATTTGCTTTCGCAAATTTTTGGTTTTTCCCTCGCCGGGATTCGAACCCATGCTACTGTGATATCGTGACACCAAATCGCCTGCATTGCAGCCGTCCCGCTAAACCACACGACCACCTGGGCTTCTCAAAAGTAAAGCTTTAGGTGGGCATGTGTTACCTTTCCACGTCAGTTTTAATCTAGCGGCGTACTACAGTACATGATATATAAGGCATGGAGATGTTATTGTTACAGATCAGCTAAATTATCTATAGTTAATTATCCTACAAATTCATGTCAGATAGTCACAGAAAATAATTATATTCATAAGTACGTCTGAGTCAGTGACAACTCTACAACAGATTTATCGATCGGATCGCCATCAATGATGGTGATACATAATGTATATACAACTCGTCTAAACATCAACCCAACAATGTTAGATCTGTGTTGGTTCTTCCATCGCCGGTGTTATATAGTCATTCTTCCCCCATGCCAGTTTTTCCCCCAGGGGAAAAACTGGCATGAGCCAATCTTTCCCCCGGGGAAATTTTGGATCGTTGTGATTCTTCCCCTGCGGAAAGTTGACAATACGTATACATATAGTAACTTTTCCCCCATGCCAATCTTTCCCCCATCATAGATTTCACTATGTTTATATAGAGTCTGGAAATTAAACCGAACAGTGTTAGAATTAGATTTATTTATAAATATACAAATTTGTTGTTCATTTACATTTACACAAATCTTTCTACAGCCAATGAATCAACTATCCACAAAAGACAAAAAATGACACAAATATTAACAACTATAGGTCACAGTACGGCCTGTCTATGAGTCAACAAGTCTGTCTCTCTATTCAATAGTCTTTATATGTGACCTCTAGGCTTTTTACATTTTTAAATGACTGTCTATATGTCCACATGCAAGGAAAAAAACTACTGACTGGTCAGAAGTGGTTAAAGTACTAGTAATTGTATTTATTTGGTCAATGATACCAAGGGTCCACTAAAGAGAATGGATGTGATCAAAATGTGCTTCGTGTGAATAAATATATATATATGGCGATCCGATGGATACATCTGTTGTAGGGTTGTCACTGACTCAGACGTACTTATGAATATAATTATTTTCTGTGACTGTATCTTACATTAATTTGTAGGATCCTTTACTATAGATAATTTAGCTGATCTGTAACAATAACATCTTCATGCCTTTTATATCATGTACTGTAGTACGCCGCTAGATTAAAACTGACGTGGAAAGGTAACATATGGCCACCGAAAGCTCTTTTTTTGAGAGCCCAGGTGGTCGTGTGGTCTAGCGGGACGGCTGCAGTGCAGGCGATTTGGTGTCACGATATCACAGTAGCATGGGTTCGAATCCCGGCGAGGGAAGAACCAAAAATTTGCGAAAGCAAATTTACAGATCTAACATTGTTGTGTTGATGTTTAGAAGAGTTGAATATATATATATATAGATATACGAAAATGTGATATGAGTGACAATGAGACAACTCTCCATTCAAATAACAATTTATAAAAGTAAACCACAATAGGCCTTCAATACGGAGCCCTGGCTCACACTGAACAAAAAGCTATAAAGGGCCCCAAAATTACTAGTGTAAAACCATTCAAACGGGAAAAACAACTGTCTATTAAAGTTATATAAAAAACGAGAAACGAGAAACACGTATTTTAAAATTACATAAACAAACGACAACTACTGTTCATAAGATTCGTGACTTAGAACAGGTGCATACATTTGCAGAGGGCCGTTAAAAGTTTTAATGGTGCAAAACCTTCTCCCTTTTTCTGAAACAATGTTATACATCACAACATAGAAAAACACATAATACATATCAAATGTATATTCACACGATGAAGCTTTGGTAACTATAAACTGAGAAAAAAGTTACTATCATTTAAAAAATCTTATCGTGACGTCGCCGACGTTATATTACAAGGCGGAAAATTTAGCTTATCATGCTACTCACGGGGGAAAAATTGGCATGATCCTAGTTTTCCCCTTACAACGCTGAAGGGGAAAAGTTGGATCATGCCAATTTTTCCGGGGGGAAATATTGGATCGATCCAGTTTTCCCCCCCGGAAATTTTGGCAGGGGGGAAGAATGGCTATAGGACACCGGGATTCGAACCCATGCTACTGTGATATCGTGACATATATATATATACGGTATGTTTCATTTGTTGATCAAGAACTTTTTGTAAAGGGGCACTGACTGCCATAAGAGGAAGTCCGCTACAGCCATGACTCAGTGATTCCCTTTTTAATCAACCGAGGCAAAATGTTCACACAAAAGGAGAAGACACTAGGTCCCCGTCTTTGTTCGCCTATGTCTGGTCTTTGTTCATTGTTGAAGGTCGTACAGTGACCAATTGATTTAATTTCTGTTGAGAGTTATCGCATTTGCAATCATACTATAAGTACATCTTCTTTTTCATTTTAAATATATTGAATTATATTAATTATAACACACTCATTATATTGTTCAAATGATAAGTATGAATATAAAGAAAACAAATATTTCATAATAAATTAAATATAAATAACATAACAAATAATTCAGAAAGAGTATTTCTTTAAGCACAATAACAATATTGTCGTAAACTTGTATAAGTAATATCTACTTGTTCTGACACACACCTCGATTGATTCCCATAGGAGTTAATTCTGTCTATATTCCCTATTAACTTAGCCTCGTTGGAATGGCTGTATTCTACACTTGCTTCAAACATACCGTATCCAGGAAATGTCTTAAAAACAATAACATAACGAACTGATGATCTTTGATTTGTATTGGAGTTTTGAGGAATACGCTGAATTTTTGCAGAAACTACATCTATTAATCCCAAAGCTTTACACGAGAAAGGGCTCTTTGATAACATTTCGTTTATTATTGAAACAACGAATATCGCTGATTTCTGAACAACTTTATCTTCTACATTTATTGGCTGGTACGAATAACAAGGACAGTAATTTTCAACAATCGATGCATCGTAGCAACTTCTTCTACTAGGTATTTTACGGAACAAACTTATTCCTCTAGGGAGAACACAATTGTCAGTGAAGTCTATCTGCTCTTTAAAATTTTGTGTAAAAATATCTAGAAGTGTTTCATGTAAATCAAACGGCGTTGTAAGTTGAGCGGCGTTATACTTAAGATTTCTGTTAATATGAGGATATCTAGATTTTAAATGAGGTGGCAAGTATAAAGATAGAAGAGGAAGATTTTTCGTCATTCGACCAATTTCATGCTCAGTTAAGGTTCCATAGCGTGACCCGTGGTCACTGAATAAAACGAAAGCTGTATTCGTAAGCTTTCCCGAAGTATGCATCCATTTTAGTAAACTATGTGCGTCATTATCTCCCAATGATAAGTATTCGGGATGATGATGCGCAAGCTCAGTGACCCACATAAACACATATTTCCGTTTGTTTTTGTATTTTTCAATGCATTGTTTTCCATAATCTAGTACAATATTGTGTTTAAAATTATTCCCAAAACAAAGTTTTTCGTCTTGCGCTTCGAATGTGTTGTTATTTAATGTTTGCTGAAACATTTTAAATTCAGACTGTTTACTGGCCACCACTATGCTGCGGAGATAATGCGTATAGTTTGGGTATTTCACGAGATGAGGTGGCAGGAATGGTGCCCAATCTTCCGAGAAGCAGTCGATGTACTTCCGCTTTAGTATTTCCTTATACAGAGAAGGATAACCGGATGTAGACAACACAGACTCTACAAGAGTCTTTCCCGTTAATGCAGCAATAATATTCGGCAGCGTATTGTCCCCAATTCTAGTATAGCCTTTCAGAGGGTAAGCTTCAAGAGTATTTTCAAAAAAGTCCAGTGTTTTTGGTAGCTGTTTTTCAGCTAAAAATCTAGAGGTAGAGTCAATACCAAGTAATACAATGTTTAACTGGTCTTGTGTGTCGGGCAATAATTCTCTTTTGTTAATTTCTGTATTAACGTTATAATGAAAATTAGCATAGACAGTTTTTCTGTTTAATGTTTTACAAACGACATACACAAAATCGTTCGGAACGTAAGTAGGTTTTGTTAAAATTGTGTTAGCCACAAGTTTACTTCCGTGAAATCCGTCCATTAAAACTATGGCATATTCACAAGTTAGTTGACTTTGGTTAAATCCTGCACCATATATAGCACTGTGATTTAGATGCAAGTATCCAGTTTTGTCAAAATATACAAAAGAATTCCAAACGTTACATTTAACTTCTTTTTCTAGTTTTAAAGTTTCCATCACTGACGAAGAAAATGGAACCTTTTGGAATTGGCACGGTTCTCGTAAATCCTTTCTTCCTCTAGCTCCAATATAATACCATATAACACACGAAGACAGGAAAATAAATAACAATTTTTTTACCGAACATTCTGTGTCAAAATAACGTTTTAAATTAGCATAACGAATGTGTATATATCCCACAAAGCTCTCCATTTCTAGTGTCTTCCAACTTTTACGATGTTATAACGCAGCCATAAACTGTAAAGTTCAAGGTCATACAGAATTTGTATGTGATTTAATGAACTGAAAATAAAAAAAAATATATACAGATATTAAAAATCAATCTAGATCTTGCAAAATATCATATGCTTTATTAAAAGACAAATATGTGGAAATTTTAACTGGTATTTACGACCATTTTAAATTCAACTACAGTCAACAGCTCACTGATAGAAACTCTATTGATGCCACTTTTGGTGGTTTACAAGTCATTTAATGTTCCACATGCTTTGTTATCAACGATTTTGTTCTGGAGTTATTTTTTCTTTAAATTTGTGTTTGAAAAATGTTTGAAAAAAATCAGACAACTTTGATTGTGTCTAAATCGTAATTAATGCCCCTTTAACATAAATTTTAAAAAGAATAATCACTAATATCTCCTTTTTCACTTGACTTTGGTTTTTTTTTTAAATAAACATGTCATCGATATCCTTAAAGCCGTGTACATACGATAGCGTGGGTGTGGTATGGTTGTTTATATAAACTTTTAAAATAAATGTATTTTAATTCGGTGAAACTTGTCGGTATTGAATAACATTTGTTATATAGGTTATTTGAACGAATTAAAATATTGGTATATATATATATTCATTCTGTATTGCCTCCAGAAGTATAATGAAATAAGGAAATATGATATAATACTAAATGAACAGGGGAGGGGGGCAACACAAAAACAAATAGTATGTCAATTATACGTAGTCATAATGTTTTATTTATTTGAAAATTACACGTCAGTAACGGAAGGTATATGTGTAGATATTGTTGGAATCGCTCAATAATGTTACAAATTTGTAGATAAATATACCACACATGGTTTGAAAAGTCTATAATTGGTACGAAATAGGAAAGCAACTTGGTAATAGCCAAGTTCTTTATTAGACAAATCGCAAGAAAAACACTGAAAGTAATTGGGTGTATTAGATGTCTTCACACGAGACCATAGCACATTTGTCTTTAAAGCAATAGCAATACTATGTACCAATAAATACCACATCTAACACAGAGAAGCATACCTTTGTAAAACTTTTTTTAACAAATTGCGTGCGAATGAACTCACGATGTTATTCGAGAAAACTTTGATATGCTTACCCAGGAAGCGGGAAAAAATATTGATACAGTCATGTACTGGTATATGTTACGTCGTTATGTATGTCTTTTTACAACTTTTTTTTCAGATTAATTGCTTTCCGGATATACAAATTATCATAAGTATACATGTATTGTATAACGCACGGCTTTATGTAATCTTTGTGTTATGATGATTATTTTAATATAATGTCCATGTCTATTCATAGTAAATATTGGACCAACTGACCTCAGATTAAAATGAATACAGAATTTAAATACAACTTACTTTTTAAAATCATTTCACAGGTATTATCATTCATACTTTTGTCTTTTCTTTAACTAACTGGTTCAAACTAGATACCCCCACACAGAACTGCTTTGTATCGATTTATTGGGGCATCATATGCCAATATTCAGAACATTAACAAAAAGATGTCCAATCCTAAACAACTTGCAGTATTTATAAATTAATTCACAGCCTGCTAGCTAATTAAAAATTCAACCGGACTAAACAATGATATATAATTAGCAGCATTCGTGTTTAATTACTAACGGGGTTTGTTTAATGGGCTCCTGAATTTAGATAGGTACATAATGCGGTGTGTCTAGATTTGTGTGTGACACTCAACTTCGCCTCTATAATCTTGGACATCACAACTACAGAACAAACTATAAACTATTATCTCTTAGTTGGGAACAGTATATCTCATATATATATGTTCCAGCAAAATCGCTCTTTGGAAGTAATAAAATGTACGACTTTACTCCCAGCAGAGCTTTGGAAAACAGTACATTAACGATGGTTACCGGCCTGTTTCTTTGGTACCGTTGTATTGTATATAATACTTATTGGCTTCGCCATTTTTATTTTTTTTTTATTTTAAATTTTGAGATTCGCCGTACGTTTAAACATGTATTTAATACAAATTGAGACTTACCTAGTAATTTGCCCAGGTTTGGTTATCAATAATATTAATTTGAATATGCCCGATGAGTGTTCACGTACAAAAAAATGTGCCCTTAATATTAAGCATGGTAACACAGATGACTTTTAGTCGTTTTATCCTAACCTATTCCGTTATTTTCGTTTTGTCATAGAAGTGGTTGACGACTTGTTAAGTGTCTACTAACGACCCAGTCTGTAATGTGTATGTTTGATTTGTTCAGTTATTTACTTAAAATTATAGATTTAAAAATTTAGATAAGTATACAAATTGAGTTTTCTTGTTAGAAGCAAAACAAATAGATTAATGAAAATTATAAATCGGATGCTTTAAAACTGTACAAAATATAAATTCCACAATTATAAACAACATACTTAAAGTTATTTTATGTTTTTAAAACATGTATATAGGGTCAGATATGAATGTCGTGAAATTTTTCAATATTGCCATGATTTTAAAATATATAAACTTATTGATTTTACCGTAACTCAGATATACTAGTGCGTTTGTCAAAATAGGTTGGGTTTTTTTTTTAAATTAAATTGGACACTCGAAGTCTAAAATAGGAACATTTCCAAATGGAAGCTAGTCCGAGTTATATATTACACATACAACTTACACAAAACAAAAGAAGTAATGCAAAAATATATGAAATTATAAAATAAATAAAATTACAAAATATTTATTTTTTAACACGACACGGAACTTTAAGATCTATTCTAAATACTACTTACTATGTAAGTCAAAAAGATCCAAAAACTTAGGTTCAGTACGACAATTCACAACTAACAGTGTCACGTTGTTTAAACCGAATTATTATGTAAAAACCTAAACGAAACAGAAGATTAAGCTATAAATAAAAAAAGATTTGACTAATCAAAATACAATTGACACTACCTATAAAGATCAATTTGTTGTCATTTTCCTGAAAACAAATTGATCTTTTTATGAGTGGTGAAAACAAAGAGATTTAAAAAGTGATTCGACACAGTAGTGGATATATTGATTAGACAATGTTTTAACGTATAATTTAATTTAGATTTTTATTTCAAATATTTTGGCCATGAACATTTCTGAAATGAGAAATGAATACGATAAACAAATCATAAGGGAGTAATGCAAAATTCTATTAAAAAAACAAAACATCAAATATTAGTGCAAAAAAAAGGGATTGAAAAATTAAGTACTATTTGATAAATTTCTTAATCATAGATCATCCAAAATCTTTCAAATATCTCTCACTAATCTGTACAGTTTTATTTATAAAATCATCACAATGCAGAGAGGACGAAAAAAAAAACCAATCAAAACATAAAAACATTCGCAGAAACATTACGCGAAATCTGGTTTAATTTTAATTTTTTAATTTGATATATTCCAAACTTCCAAAATTTGCACTTTTTATACAAATAACATTTTCATTGTAACTTTTTAAATAATGCATAGATCACTAATTAAAAATAGAGAGATGTTACGGTAACTTTTGTATTCAAATGTAAACAGAAATTTAACTTATCAACCTCCCCTTTCCTCTGGCCCTTTTTTCACAATTTTATTTATTTATATTCAACAAGTTTGATCGTTTATATCAATATACAATGTTATTTCCATTGTTTTATGCAATGAAGGTCTACATATAATAGTAATGCTGCAGCTGATTTAATAAGTTTATGTAAATAAATCGGAAAAAAACCTTCGGTTTCTTTATAGTACAATCTGAATAAAATTTGGATCTATTATAATTTTCATTCGTATAGTTCTTGACATAATGTTCAATTTCATGATGCTTGATGTATAGGGAAAACGGAAGTATTACATTTTCCCAGCATTAGGTTGGCCTTTTGTGTACCCAAGACAGGGCGAAGGAAGTCAACTTAAGAACGCTGTGATTGGATGTATTAAAGGGTACAAGTTATTTTTTTATTTATTTATTAATAACTGCAGTGTGTATATTTACAATATAAATTTTAGAATCTATTGAAATATTTTCTAGTGAATTATTCGAAAATGTTGCATACTTAGTAAAGGTTGAATCAAGTGCATTTGGTTACTATGCAATTATTCTAAAAATAGTAAAATCACGTGAAGGCCGCGTGGAGTCTGCATGCACAAAGCGTGATAGATATTGTTCGGAACCAAACTGCGTTCTGAAATTCTCTTGACTTTTTATTACTTTAACATATTCCCAATCATTTATTTATTTAGTATATTGATATATAATTGATATATAATAAAGCCTGACGAAAGTTCATTCTGTTGTTTCGGGATTGTTCTTAAATACTCGGATACATCGGGATTTTTCAATCTCTAAATTCTGAAAATCAAGTGAAGGCTGCTTGGAGTTTGCATGTAGCAAAAAAAGTGAAACCTTCGGGGGAACAACGTAAAAGTAGCATGTTCTGACAGAATATTACACTTAAGTGAAATGTTTTTGACATCTCTTTTGAAAAAGGTCAAAATGGCTGCCGTTGATATGGACACAGCAAAATTTGAAAAGTGAACCATTTACGGCCTTCAACAATGAGAAAATCAAATGCATTATATTTAGTTAGAATTTGTTGAAAAAATATGAAAAGTGAAGCATTTACGGGCTTCAACAATGAGCGAAACCAAATCCATTATATTTAGAAGTTGCTTTAAAAAATATGTAAAATGAAGCATTTTCGACCTTCACCAATGAGCTAATAGCAACTGTTGCCTAAAGAGTGTTTCAATGGAAGTTGCGAATTTCTGTATTCTTCCCATTATGATGTCATTGGTCTGTATTCTTTATTTTTGTTTAATTATTTTGTTAAAATTTCTTTATACTTTACCACCCTATTAGCCTTTATTGTTTATATTTAGGTATAAAAGCGTATAGTATGCATTTACAGTTTAAGATGCCATAAATAAATTAATATAATTTCTGACACTATAAATTCTGTTAATAAGATATTTATTTAGGCGCTCCATATAAATAACATGATAAGAATCAATCAAGTTCATATGGACAGGTTACTCGGACATTTTTCTATAAATAGAGAATCAGGTGAAAGCTGCATGGGTTCTTATTATAGGACATTAATCACGACCAGGTCAAAAATGTTGCATAATTAGTAAAGGTTGAATCAAGTGCATTTGGTTACTATGCAATTATTCTAAAAATAGTAAAATCACGCGAAGGCCGCGTGGAGTCTGCATGCACAAAGCGTGATAGATATTGTTCGGAACCAAACTGCGTTCTGAAATTCTCTTGACTTTTTATTACTTTAACATATTCCCAATCATTTATTTATTTAGTATATTGATATATAATATAAACATAATTTAGGATATTATCCTGATTATCATAGCATGCGAATCTATATAATGCTTGGTGGATCATGATACAATCACAGTTAGATCCAGCATTTCAAAGAACCCCCAAACATTTTTTTTTAATCAAGCAAAGTTTGATTTTGGATCCTTTACTGCTGAATGTGGATCAATATGAAAGAGAGCCCCGAAATTTAAAATCTAAATACATGGTTCGATGCGGGATATTAAAGAACAACCAAAATTCAATATTTGATGGAATCATACAGAGTTCGATAATGGACTATGTGGACAGTGGCCAATTTGAAAACCGGTCCTAAAATCTTAAATCGCATATCAAAGAATCACATGGATTGAAGACTTTGTATTTTAACCTCAGTGAAATTAAGTGTGCCGTGAAAACATTTGTGAGCAAATCGTTAAAACATGTTTTCTCGCCTTCGGGTGTGGGATTTTCTTGCTGTGTTGAAGACACACTGGTTGCCTTCTGCTGTTTCGTCGGGTTGTTGTCTCTTTGAGATATTCCCCATATCCATTCTCAAATGTATTTATTGTTTCAGAAACTTAACAAGATTAATTTGATTTTTTGGTAGATTTGTACTTGTTAGGAGAGAAGAGGTTTTAAACTACGTTATCATTACACCGTTGTAGACATTTCAAACAGTTATATTATTTAATCAGATACAAGGATAAATCTTCCACTTTCTTTTATTTGTTGTTAGACAATATGTTAATATATCTATACTTTCATCAATTTTAAATCTAAACACCCACGTGGTAGGTCATCAAGATAATTCTTATTAAATATCCTCAGTTTTCAAAAGAGCTCAGATCGCCTATGAGATATATAAAGAAATATAAAGGAAATAGAAGTTATTCAATGTAGCCTGTCATCGAACGAACATGTTTTACATAACTTAGTAAATCAATATTGCGGAATGATTTCGTTTTTATCTGCAAAAAAGTTTAATGTTGAAGAGAAGAAGAAAAACACAGGTGTAGATTACATTTAAAAAAAAACTTTAACAATGAACTTCTTCAAAGATTTGTATCTATATTCAAACCTCGGCTATGGCATAATGATTAAAACAATGTGTTTTTGTTTTTAAAAAAAACCAACACAATGTGTATTTAGATAATAAAAAAAGAAAAAAAAAGAAAACAACATTAATAATTAAGTATATTTGCCAAAAAGAATCTATTATTTCATCCATTCAAGACATGATATATTCAAAATTCAAAGGACAAGGTCATTTAGTTGCAAGGGAATTCTCCGCTTTATGACATCCTTGTGAATGCTGATGTACATCCATTATTGATTGAAATATAAAACAAAAATCAAGAATCAACAACCCGTTCCTATTTAATAATGTTTCAATTGCACAAAAAAAAGTCATCTGTATGCTGTTTATATTTCTTAGCGTAGAGGTTGAGATAGAGTCTGTTTCCATAACAAAATATAATTTGATAAGGGAGCTACCTTTTGATTTTTATGGGGGGGCTAGGATGAAATTTGAAAAAAATAGGCAGGACAGGAGTTTTGAGTAAAAAAAAAAAGGCAGGATGAGCAACTTGGTAAAAAAAAAGGCAGGATGACAATTTGTGTAAAAAAAGTCAGGATAAACTATAAAAAAAAAAGGCAGGACCGAATAGAGTAAAAAATAAAAAGGCAGGACAGAGATTACAACTAAAAAAATAAGCAGGACAAAATTTTTCATCCTAGCTCCCCCATAAAAATCAAATGGTAGCTCCCTAAGGCCAAACTGATGGCTCAAACAAAGGGATTTTGTTCCATGATAAATATAATCCATTCGGAAGTATAAAAGCCGTTATCGGTTTTTTCTGTGTTTTTTTTTTCTTTTTCTTTCAACTATGCGAATGTTTTTATAGTTTCCTAGGAATGGATTCCCTTTCAAAATGACTGAATCAATGCCTGAATATCGCAGTGGTCACACAACTGTTGAATAATATTTTTTGAAATAACATTTTGAGACAACCCTTAAGAAATAGACGCTAATGAGTATGTAGGTGTTTTGTTGTTCGTCCTGAACAGGGATGAAATATTTGCCACTGGACATTAAGCAAACAACAATCAATAAATAAATGTTGTTGTCTTTAAGGCGGTCCATTTTTTTTGTTTCATATTGGTATGTCTTTAACGTTAATTATATTGAAATTGTTGAGCTACTAAATAATACAGGAAAGAAGCAAGGGTTTGGTTTTGAATCATTTCACACAACATTTAGAATTAAACAACGTTTAAACTATACTAGGAATATATTTATTGAGCAAACAAAATGAAGAAGGCGAAATTATAACACAATAGAACAGAACTCAATATGCGGTATTAAATACCTAATTAGATAACGACATTTTATCAATAGTTTCAAATAGCAATGTAATTTGTTACCTCATCACTGTATACACTAGACATCATTCTCGCTAGTGAGATTATTGAATATTAGTTAATTATGTAAATTACACAATTGCACTATTACATAGTAAAAGATCTTACCTTTAAAAAAAGATATGCTGTGAAATTTTTACAAAGGGAGAATGTTATTAAACCTTAGTCAGAGTCATTATTTATTTACCTGGCCAATCATAGTTTAAATATCATTTGTTTGACCAAACCCTCAAATATCTGGTAACTAAAAAACATAATTTTTGCTTTAATCTTAACAATGCTTAATATGTTGAAAGATCCGGCCTGTGCAGGATAACATTTTAGAATAAATATTTATATAGCAACATATCATATAAAATGACCTTTGCAATTAAGCGACCGGCCTAGTAACAACTCACTGTTGATATTTATATACAAGACGCAACACATCATTGTTAGTTTTAAATATCACAGATACACATTTAGTCAGCGGGGGTGGGGGTAGGGAGCTAATTTGCTAATTCACTAAAAGGAAATATATAGCACCAAGTGTAGCAGAGTGAAAAAACCTTGTGACGATCTTGTGCTAACACTTTGGATTTTTTTAACAAAAAAGGGGGTGGGTGGCATACGATATCGCCGCCCTGAACTTGAATCGGCTACTGTTAGTTGGTAATAAATCTAAAATTAACACTAATCTTCAAGTTGTAATTTCATACTCCTTTTGAAATATAATTTAAAAGTTTTCAATTTACACTACACTTGCACACATTGAACCCTAAGGAATGGTAATTGTTCCTTGTCCTGAACGGAGAAGCAGCGAGTACGACTTTATAATTATTTTGTATGACCCGAACCGGATTCGATCACACAAGTTTCCGCACTCGAGGTGAACACGCTACTGGACAACAAAGGCGGTTATGATTAAAACGAAAACTTTGATGAGTTATATTGAAATTGTTAACTTTATTGATAACAAAAACATCTTGAAAAAGTAAAAATACCAGCACTTTAAAAAACAAGTTGGACCAGTTTTCCGATGCACGTCTTTTTCTTTATTACTGTATCCATGGTGATACGGTCTGATTAGTCAGGGACTGGACGTTTGGAATGTGGTAAATTTGTAAACGGTATATCATTGGTTATAAATACTATTTAATGGCTGCTTCGTGGTTGCTTCCGGAATGATTCTGGAAAAATGAAGGCAATATTTACGTCTGATTGGCTATTAGTGAGTGGTATGCATTATGTGTGAACGCGTCCGTATGTGGGATCGGATAACAATCATGATAATAGGTCATCGGTATAAATTATAATGAAGTGATGATTTGCTATCGTAAGGAGCTATCATGTTAATTCACGAAGCACTGTCAATTGGGTGCAATTAGTTAATTCAATATAATTCTGGGATATTGAAATCATGTAATCTTGAAATTATGTTGCATTTTTGGTACGAGGCTGTATGTTAATGCTTTAAAAATAGATCAGTAGTACACATTATCTACACTTTATAGACTTGGTATTAAACCGGTTAAATGATTGAGATACTTTCGTGTTAGATTTCTTCGTAAGCGTAGATTTTAGATAATAAATACAAAAAACGTATGCTCTATTGATATAATTAACAATCTTTTATTTTTCATTGCTTACACATATGATTAGAAAATATTAAAATCACGGAATTTACCGCCGAAGATTTCATTTCATTTCCCGCGCTTTCATCGCTTCATTAATTTCTGGTGTAAAAAAAACAAAACCGACGACAGAAAAACAGCTGACTGATTAGAAGAATACAAAACTTACAAGTACAAGGTGAGCAATATATATATGGTTTCTTGTGTGCAAAAATACAACAACGCAGACTTAAAACTAGACTTATAATGTTTTATAAAATTGTACACCATATTGTCGCTGTATCATCAGCATCACTCATACCAACAGACAATAGAACCCGACAACTTCATCCACAAACTTACAGACACCTACTTACAGTTAAAGATTGTTACAAATATTCATTTTTTCCGTATACTATTACGCAATGGAATGTACTACCTCCAAAGGTAGTACTTTCTCCCACCGTAAATATTTTTAGAGAACAGTTAACACCTACTGTTCTCTACAATATAGAACAGTAAACCTAGTAGTTATGCAAATAGTTTTAACCATATGTTAGTATTTGTTTATTTTTTGGCACTTTTATTTTGTAAATATTTATTTATTATTATCCTACGCATGCGCAGCACTTAGTAATCATCAAAAATCTGATGGATAACTGGATACCATAAGAAGAAGAAGAAGCATCAGGGTATAGTTATTGGCAAGGGTTTCAGTGCACTATAGTGTCAGATTTTTGCAAATTATTATGTACTGTAACAGTTCTATATCTGACAACGACCCTGGATAGACAGTTTGCTGATCTTTGATGTACTCGTACATAATGTTGTATTCTTTGGAGTTGTCAGAGGCCGATTAAGAGGAGGCCCATTAAGAGGAGGCCCAGGGCCCGTCTTCCCCTTTTCCGGGAAAATTTGGTTGGCCTCCATTTACTAAAATTTCTGAATCCGCCACTGGTTGTTGGAACTAGAACTATTATATGCTTCAACATATTCATATACATATGCATCATCACGAACAGAAAGCAGTATTTCTGAGATTTACGGGACGCGATCATAGGTGTTTCTCCCTAGCCTGGATCCACTTCTGTATCGAGATAGAAAAATTAAAGAAATATATAGAAAGTTTGGTTGGTGATCATAATGGTGGATGGCTTATCAAATGCAAGCAACTCGGAAATATTTGCTCCGCCGAAGAAAATTCAAATTCACGCCGCTTAAAATTTGCGATATCCGGGTGTTATATTTTCATAAATCATTTGATAAGTTAAATGTCTTTTTAATCGGTGCTTTAGACATGTAAAAGTAGATTTAAAGATGCAATTATCACAGTAAACATAGAGGAATGACACAATGTAGAGTGATTTAAATATTTCCTGCTAATTAATTGATCTTTTGATCTGATAATTCCGGATAAAATATCGATGATGTAATAATTTCAGAACTGATTAACTTATTTGTTACGTTTTTCTTTATTACTTTACAATTTCCGTATTAAACATCGGCTTGCTTCTACTAGGACTAACATGATTTTATTACAGCTAATTTCCTAATGCATGTAGGACAAAACTTTGGTTAGCTTGCTCGCTTTGTATGTATATTGTTCAATCATTAGGATAACACCCAATTAAATTCAAATATGATATATTCAATTCAATTCTTTATTTACTTTAAACAATACAGTTTATCAGTATAATATGCATAAATATACAGTTTACAAGTTGTATAGCGTTAACATACACATAAATAACAAACGTCAGAAATATCAGTTATATATTATACAGTTTGTGAGTTTCATACTACATATAATAAACATATAGATCTTAAATATTATTCCTGCACTTAAATGCATAGAGTAAGTATACTTTCCTAAATTACAGAGTTCCTTAGTGTTTTCAACAGAAAGCAATTGTACTAATTTATAAGTTGACGGTCTAGTCCAATTATATTTCTTGATAAACTTTGGTATATCATTATAATTTGTACATTGTAAAATAAAATGAAATTCATCCTCTACTACATTTTTATCGCACACAATACACATTCTACTATTTATACTTATTCCATAAAAACGACCAGTTTCAATGCATAGATTATGTGAGGACAGGCGAATTCTCGTTATCCATTTACGAGCTATTACAGGAATACATTTTTGTAAATAAAATTGTAATTCTACATTTGACACAATAAACTTATATAATCTACACTTAGGTGATGTTTCAAGCGTAAAATGCAACTCTTGTTTAGCTTGATCATATATTCGTTGTTTGGTTAATTGTAAAAATGAACTATCCAAACAAAGTACCCATTGGTTGTCCCAATAATAATTCAAACCAAGATCATATAAAATTGTTTTAATACAAGTGGCCCAGTTTTTACATTTATTGCTATTTGCTACTAGTTCTTTGTAACAAGACTTTATAATACAATTTTCACTACCGTGAATTTTAGTCCATAATTTGAGCATCCTAAAATTTCGCTCATATAACAATGGAAATCTTCCTAATTCATAATATACCATTACATTAGAAGTGAATCTCTTGACACCTAGTAATGTTTTACAATAGTCCAAATGAACTTTTTCTACATTTGGTGCTCTATGAACACCCCAAACTTCACAACCATACATTAAAATACTACATACATAAGTGTCAAATAAACTTATATAAGTAACAGTGTTCAGGTATAAGGATAATGCCTTTTTCCTCATACTAAACATAGCTTTCCTGCCTTGTTCAGCACAGTGGTTTTGAGTAATACAAAATTTACAATTATAATGAAATAACACACCCAGATAACAAAAATGATCTACAATATCTAATGGTTTACCATTATAAATCCATGTCTCAGTAAGACTAATTTTCCCACCTTTACGAAAAACTACTATCTTTGTTTTTTTGGTGTTAACTGAAAGACCCCATTTCTCAGTATAAGTAAGTAAATAGTAAGTAAATTGTTTATTATAGTGACATGTGTAAGTCAGCATAAATATATAAATTTGTACAAAATATAATTACATATATAATACACCCGGCCCAATGGACCAATAAGTCACCTTTTACTTTTAGTTCAATATAAATGTTCTAATATCACGTGTCAATTGCCAATTTAAATTTAAATACAGATAATTATAGATTAAGAATTAACGATTGTAAAAGTTCATATAATGATAAATTCATCTAAAGTTTGTAAAAAAGTTTAAGAATGTTAACTAGAGTAAACTGTTTGTTTTCTACGGAAAAGTGACGCTGCTAAGTATTTAGCTATTTTCCTTGGATGGTTCACCATTAGAAATGTTAATTTTCCCTGGTCATCTAGTTGCGTATAGTCAGGCACCATTAATATCTCGCTAAAAACAGTTTGTCTGATATCATTATAAAATGTGCAGTTTATAAGAAAATGTAGCTCACTTTCAACATTTTGAGAGTTACAAAAACGACATAGTCTGTTTTCTACTGGTTCCCCAATATATCTACCAGTCTCAATTCTGATCGGTAATATCCCGCATCTAAACTGGGCTAGCACAGATCGC
Source organism: Mytilus trossulus (assembly GCF_036588685.1). Taxonomy (NCBI): domain Eukaryota; kingdom Metazoa; phylum Mollusca; class Bivalvia; order Mytilida; family Mytilidae; genus Mytilus; species Mytilus trossulus. The sequence continues at coordinate 35,756,104 of NC_086386.1, read as the reverse complement.
TCGTGTTTCGTAAGATTTAGTTTTACATAGTGCTCTAGTTCGAAGTTTGTTTTAAAGTTTAAGTAAGATCGTAGCTTTGGCTTATTTATCAAGGACTCTCTCCATATATCACTGTAATGAGTTCGTACAATTTGTTCAAAAGCTTTTATATCCACCATTGTTCTACTTTCATAATAATGTAACATATTAAGTTCCGTGAAAATATCTTTAGTGTCACTACACCAATTGTTTGTGCAACGATCATAATCCATATTGAACACCACTTTCGTTAATCGGTCGTCTTCAAACGATAATAGCCTATTCCAGTTGCGAATAATGTTTACCCAATGCCGAAACTGACTTGGTATCCATCCAGTATCCCCGTACAGTGCTAGAATTGGTGCAAATCTGTGAACGCCTAAGTAATATCGAATTGCTCTGTTCTGTACGTTGTCTATTGATTGGAACTTCCTATTTCCCCATATTCCAGATGCGTAGTCGAGGATTGGAGTAACACACGAATAAAAAAGTTTTTCATAAGACTGAAAACCAAAATCCTTTAAACTATGGATTTTCGAGATAATTTTACCTAAGGCTCTTCCTGCACCTTTAGCCAAAGTCTCTGCATGTAAATTAAAGTTACCTTTACAGTTAAAAGTTACACCTAAATATTTATAGTCGTCCACTGTTTTTAACGCATTATTGCCGATTGAAAAGTTAAATTCACTCTGCTTTTTACGTCCTTTACGAAAGTGCACGCACTTAGATTTGTCCGTGTTGATCAGAACCCTCCAACGTTTACACCAGCTATGAATCACATTTAACATTTGTTGAAGTTCATCCTCACTTTTTGCGAACATAACAATATCATCAGCGTAAAGTAGAAGTGAAATTTGTCTTCCATTAATATCAAATCCTAAATTCAAATCATTTACTTCTTTAACCAAATCGTTGATGAAGATAGAGAAAAGTGTCGGAGAAACGTTATCCCCTTGTTTTACGCCGGATTTACAGTCAAACCAATTCGTCAGCTTATTGTTGATACGCACACAGGAGCTTGTATGCTGATAAATGCTTTTAATTGAATTGTAAATTTTGCCGTCTATATTATTTAAGCGCAACTTATACAACATCATGTCTCTATCAACGAAATCAAAGCACTTTTTTAAGTCAATGAATGCCGCAAAGACGTTGTGATTGTTTCTCACAATACTGTTTAAGGTAAAAATATGATCTTCACAAGACCTATTTTTCCTGAACCCATTCTGTTCATCTGCAAGAATATTTTCAGTCTCTAGAAAACTTGATAATCTCTTGTTCACAAATGCGCTATAGAGTTTGCTTACACATGACAATAGACTGACTCCTCTGTAATTCATCGGAATACGTGCATCTGACGACGGATCCTTTAATATAGGACAAATTATGGATTTTCTCCAGGCGGACGGAATTAAACTCGAGTCAAAAATCAGTTGAAAAAGATTGTGTATTATTTCAATAACTACAGGAAATTTTAAAACATCGTATGGTATTTCGTCATATCCACTTGCAGATCGTAGTTTCGCTTGCATTACTATAGAATTTATTTCATTTCTTGATATGTTCTCATTTAAAAGATTATTCGGCATATACAAAGGGTCCTCCATATTTTCCTCTAATAGGTTTTTGTGTACTTTAGCTTGAGTATAGTGTTCTGAATCAAATTCATCACTCGACAAACCATTGTATAAATTTTCAAAATCACAACGCCATCTTTCCAAAACTTTTTGTTCAGATCTAGTTATAGTACCATCATCATCAACGACTTCCTGTGGTATACATTTGTTACTTCTAGGTCCTAATTTACGTATTTTTTCCCAAAAGTCAGTTGGATTTTTGCTCGTCATTGTCTCAATTTCTACCGCTACTGTTCTTCTATAGGTACGTTCTGCCCGTCTTAGATTTTTGTCGAAACATTTTCTAGCTTGCATGTAGTTATTGCGCAAAGTTGTTTTAATATTTCTCCTCCCTGAATACTTGACGAAATCTTTTTCACATGTACGCATCTTATTCCAAAGTTCAGTCAGAGTTTCGTTCCAGTACGGCTTTTTCGTTCGAAAACGCTTCTTAGAGTTATAGTTACAATATTGTGGGATTTTATCGGTCATTTCTGCGATTATCTCGGTGCATAAATTTTCATAAATCACGTCAATGTTTTCCTGAGTTTCTCGCGAGTGTTCGATGTCAGTGATGATATTCATTAAGGCATTTCTCCGTATCTCACTACTCATAAAGTCTAACGGTATTTGGTTAATTTTAAATCGTGCTCTTTTCATCTCATTATCTGTCGAAACCGCCTGTTCAAAATGCGTGACCGTAAACTCTGTAATTAATAATGAGATATAACCAGATAAAGTATTTAACATATTTTGTAAGCCTTGGATTGATTCTGACATCAAAATCATATCATCAGCATACATTAATAAAAAAAAAAAGTGTTATGTCCTGAAATTCAAGTCCACAGTTACCATTATTAATAAATTCATTCTCAAAGTCATTGACATAAAATGAAAATAAAATAGGGGAAAGAACTTCCCCTTGCATTAAGCCAAGATTATTAGAAAAGTATTTTGAATTAAATCCATCAAGTTTAATACAAGATCTTACATTGTTATACATTGATTTTAGAATATTAAGCAATTTCCCTCTACTTTTCCTAATTTAGAAATCTTGTACCACAAACTTAGACGATCAACTGTATCAAACGCTTTTAAAAAGTCAACAAAGCAACAGTATAATCTATTACCTTTACAAAAAGAATTTTGTATGACAGAATATAAACAAAACACAGCATCTACTGTACTGTAACCATTACGGAAACCAAATTGTGCATCAGATAAAATATCGTTCATTGATGCCCATTTTAATAATCTACTATTCAAAATAGTAGTGAATAGTTTACCTAGATTGCTGACAAGACTTATACCACGGTAATTTGCTGGGTCGTTCGCATCCCCGGATTTAAATACTGGCACTAGAATAGCATCAGACCAAGTGGACGGAAAATATCCAGAGCTCAAAACGGCATTTAAAATAGTACATATATAAGGCAGCACAAGGTCCTTAAACTCAATGAAAAATTCGTTTAACAAACCATCTGGACCATGGCTTTTCTCGCGTTTTAAGTCATGTATAGCTTTAATAAGTTCATCAATGGTTATATCCATATCCAGTTCTTCAAAAATACACACATTATCTGGCATTTCTGGTCTACTGTTGTGCTCTTTACTATCAGATACTAGAGTTTTGAAATATTTAAAAAAAAATCAGTTACTGTTAGATCACTGTTGACCTTTCTCCTTTTTTTGAATACAGAATAAAATTTCTTAGGATTGTTCTTCCTTAACTTACAAAGGGTTTCACCTTCTTGTCGCATATATATACGTCTACGTTTACGTTCATAATCTTTATATGTCTTCTTCACACGATTTAATTCAATATGGTTTTTCTTTGATTTATTTCCATTAAATATAGATAAAGTTTTGCAGTAATTAAAGGGAAACTTCGCAAAAAAATCAAAAATTGATATTATGTTCATTCTGTATAAAAATGCTCAAATTCATAGATATTAAAGTTTTATTCCGCTAGATAAGCGATCACCATCGATTTTAAATTTAGAGTATCAATTCTTTGCTAACCGCCATCTTGGCTTCTTTCCCGATTAATAAAAAAGATATGTCTATAAACCACAAAGAAACAAAACTACAGTAACCGATGTAGTCGTAATTGCGTGTCGATATCTTGTCAATCGTACGGTTGTTTTATCCGACTAACTAACTTGATACGGAAAATATTCTTACTTTAAATTAATTTAAATTACCATGGTCTGTTGTTTTTAAACTGTTGATATTGGAATTAGGTGAAAAGTCAAAGTTGAAATCATAAATAAGTGTTCCGTGAAACTTCTTTTCGAAAATCTAATTTGTTCATAATTCTTTAAAGTAATAAACTTTTTTCAAATATATATTGATCTTCCCTCATCTGATCACCAGCATGGCTAAAGGTATTACTTCCAAAGGTATTGTGAGGGGTGTGAGGTGACACGTCCAGGTATTCAAGCGATTTCCTGTCGGGCTTGCAAGCTCATGCATCGTTTCACTTCTGCAGGTATTGATCAGTGTACACGGCTGATAACTTATAACTTTCCATTTTGAACTATCAGATGTATAATATACAACTCTGTCTTACTTGTCATGGTGTGTTCCCATTTCGCCTTAGTTGTGAATTCCAGGTAAAAAAGGTAAAAAAAATACTAAGGCGAGATGGGAATTGTACTAAGGCGAAATGTGAATTTAGATGAATAAATTAAATAAACAAATTAAAGCTCTGTGTTTTTAGAACAATATAAACATTAAGTAATTAGGGATTTGTGTCTCTTGGATTATTATTTTAACATTTATTTATAAAAAGACACTTTATGATTTAAAAAATTGTGATTTTAGAAGAAAAAAATCTATAATTAAACATTATTCAGTATCAATTGTATGAATTTCCCACTGTCTTATTTAAATATATTACAGAAATTTTAAATAAAATAAATAAAATAATAAATATTGTTTTTAAAATTGTTTTAATTATATATGATAAAGATAATGCATGGTACTCTTTGACTTCTTAAAGCTTGGTTCAAATATATAAGCTGCGTGTTATCCGATAAGCCAAACGAACGCACCCATTTAGCAAGGGTATACTGTGGGACGGGAGAGGTCCAGACATGTCAATATCTCTATATCTAAGTGGATCATTTGGTTTTGAATAAAAGGAGTTAAAGGTATAAATCAATGCGATAGCAACCCAAAGACACAGATAAATCAAAATATTTAGAGTCAACATTAATTTCAGTCATTTTTTTTTATAGAAAGATGCGTATACAGAATAATAAGCTCAAAACAGACCCATGACTAAATAATAGTTATACGGAGTTAATTCAATAATATTTACCGTCAAATATTATATATTCGAAAAGGCATATTTGATTAAATATTATATACCGTCAAAGATAACCCAACAATCACAAGTGTTTGGTTGAAAATTTTCACCTGCACTTTTTTAACTTTGATCGGTGAAAATTTAAGAAGTTGTTATATAAACCAGTAAAACAAAAACACTTTATTGTATAATATAACGGTAAAATAAATGATGATAATGGATGACGACCAGCGGCAAATAAAATTAATATTGAGGACGATAACATGTAAATATAATATGAGTGTTAACCCCGTTTTTTACTAGACTGACACGCTGAGTAGGTTTTTTTCATTGTGTAAGTTCACAAGATATTTCTTCGCAGGAAGAGAAGTCAACTGACCGGACACATTTCCGACTCTGAGTCGAACAGTCTGTGCTCTTACTCTATGATGCCACGTGTTCAGCGTTGAAATAGAATTCAAATTTTAATTAACGTCTTTGTTTGACCCGTTCGGGCTTCGAACAAATAACCTCCCGCTCTCGAGGCGAACACCCCAACACGAGACCAACCAGAAGAGCGGTAGTGATCGGTAGTGCAGAATATCATACCATATATATCATAGTACAATACACAATACAGTTTCACAGAATTCTCACAGTTACTAAAGCGAGCTAAAAGTATCTAACCTAAATTGGATGCGTGAAATGATATTGTAAACTATTGTTACACGTAAACATCGATGATCGACTTCAGAGTAGAATTTATAGATAAACGTTCGTGGCAAATTAAAAACTCTTGTACCAATTATTTGAGTGGTCCGAATATTGCCACTTGTTGCAAGTCTAAATTTCTGCCCTTATTCAATATACCCTCATTTTCCAGTGGTATTTTAAAGTTTTACGTCCAACCTCACTGTCGACCTCCTGTTGCACGACCTATCTATTGTATTTAAAATTTATGTGTTTAAAGTCATGAACATGCATGAAATATTTGCTACTGGACGTAAAGAAAACAACAATCAATCAACTTAATTAATTTTCCTGTACTAGTACGTATACTTAGCACACAAAGACAAGATCTTGTAAAATACTATAATGTATAATTTCCATTTAAATCTTTATTTATTTTTTTTCTCTTCATTTTATTACGACTGCTTATTAAAAAGAACTTTTAAATATTTTTTTACTATGGTTCTTATCTTCTGTTTTAATACGATTTATAACATATGATTTTTTTGTTAGGCAAGGATATAACTAAGAAATATAATGTTTTTTTCAGGTGTTTTTGCTTCATTTAGACATGAAAAGGGAATAACGGACGACTAAATTAAAGAATTTATTTTCATATAATACATTGAACTTAGGTTAATACGGTTTTATTCATAGAAGTTTGCATGCATAGTTTTTATTAAAAAAAACAAATAAAGCAAGGTCTACATGTATTAATTAATTTGACTGAATAGACAAAACTTATTTTATCGCATTCGCATGTAACGTTATGTAGGCAAATTACCGAATCAGAAACAAAATGAACATTTACCGGATGGATATTGTGAAGGACCTGATGCATCTAGGTCTGTCCGATTAGAAGTTCTGAAACAAGCTGTTTAAAAAGCTAATTGTTGTGAGAGTTTACTTACTGTTTTCTAAGGTCTGATCTTTACGAATCTATTTCATGATTACTGACAGATAAAAAAAACATCAAGTATATATAGCAAGAAGTTACTAGTGTTGGGTAAAATATTCATTGGTCAGTTATAAATGAGGTCTGTATGGGGTTTTGATTGCCTCATTTATTAAATAAGAAATCGTTATTTTGAAAAGTTGGCTAAAATAATTTTTAAGTACCCCCTAATTTTGTAAAACTATCATTTAGTGTTATTTTAATGCTAAAAAAATAATGAAAAATAAATAATTATAAGATGTAATGCCATAAAATTGGTCCGTTTTCATTGCAATTTGGTAATTGTTAATTGTATATATCAGTCTGAGTACTGTTTAACTATCATTTAAGTTGAACATATTTAAACTCGTCCAATTCAGGGGAATTAGGTTTCTGCAAGTGCTTTTTATGTACTTTTCTTATATTTTTTACGGTTTGTAAGTCAGTAAAAGTTCAATGATTAAGTTAATATTGACATTAAAAGACCTCCTTACAAAAAGGGCTGTTCAAATCCCCTCGCCCTTCGGGCTCGGGGATCTAAACGCCCCTTTTTGTTCGGAGGTCTTTTAATATCAATATTAACTTATCATTGAACTTTTACTATTACTTACAAACCTGCTCGTGCATTTTTCATTGTTATTCAACGCAAAATAATTATCTAAGATACCTGGGACGATCTCATTTCACAAAGGATTTCTATTGTTTACTTATTGTACCTCGAACTTATTTACCCGGTGTAGGTCTTTAAGTTGAGGTTCAATTTACTTAAAGTTAATCGGGCATGACTAATTAGATACGCCCTCTTAAAATCAGGGGGTCCGAAATAGGATCGGGAAAAAACACCCAACAAAATACTATAATTTACAATTTAAGAAATGTTTTGATTCAAATTGCTTTTGGTTGCTTAAAATATCTCCGATCAATAGTCCATTTTATAATGAAATAATAACCGGGAGATGTTGGCTGCAATAAGAATTTATTTATTAAAAAAAGTCCATATCTCATTTATTTATAGTGGCCGTTATTGATTGTATATTTATGACGTTTTGTCATTCGTCTACCATGGAGAAAAAAAGAGGGAAGGAGGGCTTATAGCTTAACTTACGAGTTCGATCATCATGATTCAAATCTATTCTATTACGGCATACGTTTTACCTCTAGCGAACGCTCTGCCTTATTGTAAAAAGTGCCATTCTAAATTTGTAAGCATTTGCGTCAGATTGATCCACTTTGCATCTAGTCGTGAATATGCATGACATATTTGCCACTGGACACAAAGGAGCAATAACTTAACCAGCTTCATTTAGTGATGTATAATCATTTGTCCTCAGTTGATTATTGTCTCAAACAGTTTTCCAGTTTTATTTACATTTGAATTTTTCAGCGTAAATCTTAGCGTTTCTTTCATCATTTTTCTGTTTGCATTTAATCTTTTTTTAAACATTAAAAAACGTTGTCGTAGTTCACATCAGGGGTTACATTTTATCCTTTCCAGCAGAATTAATAGGGGAGGGGATTAGAACAGAAAAACAATCTTCATTGAAGGGCAATAACTCATTTATTGAAGCGTACAATGACGGCTGTCTCGTCTAGGTGACAACATTTGCTGTTTAAAGTTTATTTATATCTCAGACTGGTATATAGTTGTCATAAAGCAAAAAAAACCTGATAAAAACAAGAATGTGTCCAAAGTACACGGATGCCCCACTCGCACTATCATTTTCCATGTTCAATGGACCATGAAATTGGATAAAAAATATAATTATGCATTAAAATTAGAAAGATGATATCATAAAGAAAAAGGGTACTAAGTTTCAAGTTGATTGGACTTCAACTTCATCAAAAACTACCTTGACCAAAAACTTTAACCTGAAACATGCACTTTCATTTTCTATGTTCAGTTGACCGTGAAATTGGGATCAAAAGTTTAATTTGGTTTAAAAATTAGAAAGATCATATCATAAGGAACATGTGTACTAAGTTTCAAGTTGATTGGACTTCAACTTCATCAAAAACTACCTTGACCAAAAACTTTAACCTGAAGCGGGACAGACGGACGAACAGACCGACGAACGAACGGACGGACAGACAGACGGACGAACGGACGGACGATCAGACAGACGGACGAACGGACGCACAGACCAGAAAACATAATGCCCCTCTACTATCGTAGGTGGGGCATAAAAATATTGACAACAATTTATAAAAGGAGTCAACTTATTTTGGGCGTTTCGTCTTTTTTTATATTGTCTTGCTAATCGGTTTTGTTATATTATTTTCATCTACTACTGTCTTAGCAACAGTCTCAAAAAATGTGGTTAAAATCAGCCATGCAACTTATTTGAAAAGATTTAACTGACTTTTCTAGCTTGTTGTTGACGCATTTCAATCATTCAACTCGTGCGTAGATCGTATTTTCCTTTAATGTTTGTAAGGTATAGATAGCGTGGAATTCTCACTACACCAGGCAATGGATATATATACATTCCTATTTGTTCGGTGTGAGCCAAGGCTCCGTGTTGAAGGCCGTACATTGAACTATAAGATACTTTTTTTAAATTGTTATTTGGATGGAGAGTTGTCTCATTGGCACTCACACCACATCTTCCTATATCTAGTATATTTCGATCGGACAAAGCTGCGTGTTATCCGATAAGCCAAACGAACGCACCCATTTAGCAAGGGTATACTGTGGGACGGGAGAGGTCCAGACATGTCAATATCTCTATATCTAAGTGGATCATTTGGTTTTGAATAAAAGGAGTTAAAGGTATAAATCAATGCGACAGCAACCCAAAGACACAGATAAATCAAAATATTTAGAGTCAACATTAATTTCAGTCATTTTTTTTTATAGAAAGATGCGTATACAGAATAATAAGCTCAAAACAGACCCATGACTAAATAATAGTTATACGGAGTTAATTCAATAATATTTACCGTCAAATATTATATATTCGAAAAGGCATATTTGATTAAATATTATATACCGTCAAAGATAACCCAACAATCACAAGTGTTTGGTTGAAAATTTTCACCTGCACTTTTTTAACTTTGATCGGTGAAAATTTAAGAAGTTGTTATATAAACCAGTAAAACAAAAACACTTTATTGTATAATATAACGGTAAAATAAATGATGATAATGGATGACGACCAGCGGCAAATAAAATTAATATTGAGGACGATAACATGTAAATATAATATGAGTGTTAACCCCGTTTTTTACTAGACTGACACGCTGAGTAGGTTTTTTTCATTGTGTAAGTTCACAAGATATTTCTTCGCAGGAAGAGAAGTCAACTGACCGGACACATTTCCGACTCTGAGTCGAACAGTCTGTGCTCTTACTCTATGATGCCACGTGTTCAGCGTTGAAATAGAATTCAAATTTTAATTAACGTCTTTGTTTGACCCGTTCGGGCTTCGAACAAATAACCTCCCGCTCTCGAGGCGAACACCCCAACACGAGACCAACCAGAAGAGCGGTAGTGATCGGTAGTGCAGAATATCATACCATATATATCATAGTACAATACACAATACAGTTTCACAGAATTCTCACAGTTACTAAAGCGAGCTAAAAGTATCTAACCTAAATTGGATGCGTGAAATGATATTGTAAACTATTGTTACACGTAAACATCGATGATCGACTTCAGAGTAGAATTTATAGATAAACGTTCGTGGCAAATTAAAAACTCTTGTACCAATTATTTGAGTGGTCCGAATATTGCCACTTGTTGCAAGTCTAAATTTCTGCCCTTATTCAATATACCCTCATTTTCCAGTGGTATTTTAAAGTTTTACGTCCAACCTCACTGTCGACCTCCTGTTGCACGACCTATCTATTGTATTTAAAATTTATGTGTTTAAAGTCATGAACATGCATGAAATATTTGCTACTGGACGTAAAGAAAACAACAATCAATCAACTTAATTAATTTTCCTGTACTAGTACGTATACTTAGCACACAAAGACAAGATCTTGTAAAATACTATAATGTATAATTTCCATTTAAATCTTTATTTATTTTTTTTCTCTTCATTTTATTACGACTGCTTATTAAAAAGAACTTTTAAATATTTTTTTACTATGGTTCTTATCTTCTGTTTTAATACGATTTATAACATATGATTTTTTTGTTAGGCAAGGATATAACTAAGAAATATAATGTTTTTTTCAGGTGTTTTTGCTTCATTTAGACATGAAAAGGGAATAACGGACGACTAAATTAAAGAATTTATTTTCATATAATACATTGAACTTAGGTTAATACGGTTTTATTCATAGAAGTTTGCATGCATAGTTTTTATTAAAAAAAACAAATAAAGCAAGGTCTACATGTATTAATTAATTTGACTGAATAGACAAAACTTATTTTATCGCATTCGCATGTAACGTTATGTAGGCAAATTACCGAATCAGAAACAAAATGAACATTTACCGGATGGATATTGTGAAGGACCTGATGCATCTAGGTCTGTCCGATTAGAAGTTCTGAAACAAGCTGTTTAAAAAGCTAATTGTTGTGAGAGTTTACTTACTGTTTTCTAAGGTCTGATCTTTACGAATCTATTTCATGATTACTGACAGATAAAAAAAACATCAAGTATATATAGCAAGAAGTTACTAGTGTTGGGTAAAATATTCATTGGTCAGTTATAAATGAGGTCTGTATGGGGTTTTGATTGCCTCATTTATTAAATAAGAAATCGTTATTTTGAAAAGTTGGCTAAAATAATTTTTAAGTACCCCCTAATTTTGTAAAACTATCATTTAGTGTTATTTTAATGCTAAAAAAATAATGAAAAATAAATAATTATAAGATGTAATGCCATAAAATTGGTCCGTTTTCATTGCAATTTGGTAATTGTTAATTGTATATATCAGTCTGAGTACTGTTTAACTATCATTTAAGTTGAACATATTTAAACTCGTCCAATTCAGGGGAATTAGGTTTCTGCAAGTGCTTTTTATGTACTTTTCTTATATTTTTTACGGTTTGTAAGTCAGTAAAAGTTCAATGATTAAGTTAATATTGACATTAAAAGACCTCCTTACAAAAAGGGCTGTTCAAATCCCCTCGCCCTTCGGGCTCGGGGATCTAAACGCCCCTTTTTGTTCGGAGGTCTTTTAATATCAATATTAACTTATCATTGAACTTTTACTATTACTTACAAACCTGCTCGTGCATTTTTCATTGTTATTCAACGCAAAATAATTATCTAAGATACCTGGGACGATCTCATTTCACAAAGGATTTCTATTGTTTACTTATTGTACCTCGAACTTATTTACCCGGTGTAGGTCTTTAAGTTGAGGTTCAATTTACTTAAAGTTAATCGGGCATGACTAATTAGATACGCCCTCTTAAAATCAGGGGGTCCGAAATAGGATCGGGAAAAAACACCCAACAAAATACTATAATTTACAATTTAAGAAATGTTTTGATTCAAATTGCTTTTGGTTGCTTAAAATATCTCCGATCAATAGTCCATTTTATAATGAAATAATAACCGGGAGATGTTGGCTGCAATAAGAATTTATTTATTAAAAAAAGTCCATATCTCATTTATTTATAGTGGCCGTTATTGATTGTATATTTATGACGTTTTGTCATTCGTCTACCATGGAGAAAAAAAGAGGGAAGGAGGGCTTATAGCTTAACTTACGAGTTCGATCATCATGATTCAAATCTATTCTATTACGGCATACGTTTTACCTCTAGCGAACGCTCTGCCTTATTGTAAAAAGTGCCATTCTAAATTTGTAAGCATTTGCGTCAGATTGATCCACTTTGCATCTAGTCGTGAATATGCATGACATATTTGCCACTGGACACAAAGGAGCAATAACTTAACCAGCTTCATTTAGTGATGTATAATCATTTGTCCTCAGTTGATTATTGTCTCAAACAGTTTTCCAGTTTTATTTACATTTGAATTTTTCAGCGTAAATCTTAGCGTTTCTTTCATCATTTTTCTGTTTGCATTTAATCTTTTTTTAAACATTAAAAAACGTTGTCGTAGTTCACATCAGGGGTTACATTTTATCCTTTCCAGCAGAATTAATAGGGGAGGGGATTAGAACAGAAAAACAATCTTCATTGAAGGGCAATAACTCATTTATTGAAGCGTACAATGACGGCTGTCTCGTCTAGGTGACAACATTTGCTGTTTAAAGTTTATTTATATCTCAGACTGGTATATAGTTGTCATAAAGCAAAAAAAACCTGATAAAAACAAGAATGTGTCCAAAGTACACGGATGCCCCACTCGCACTATCATTTTCCATGTTCAATGGACCATGAAATTGGATAAAAAATATAATTATGCATTAAAATTAGAAAGATGATATCATAAAGAAAAAGGGTACTAAGTTTCAAGTTGATTGGACTTCAACTTCATCAAAAACTACCTTGACCAAAAACTTTAACCTGAAACATGCACTTTCATTTTCTATGTTCAGTTGACCGTGAAATTGGGATCAAAAGTTTAATTTGGTTTAAAAATTAGAAAGATCATATCATAAGGAACATGTGTACTAAGTTTCAAGTTGATTGGACTTCAACTTCATCAAAAACTACCTTGACCAAAAACTTTAACCTGAAGCGGGACAGACGGACGAACAGACCGACGAACGAACGGACGGACAGACAGACGGACGAACGGACGGACGATCAGACAGACGGACGAACGGACGCACAGACCAGAAAACATAATGCCCCTCTACTATCGTAGGTGGGGCATAAAAATATTGACAACAATTTATAAAAGGAGTCAACTTATTTTGGGCGTTTCGTCTTTTTTTATATTGTCTTGCTAATCGGTTTTGTTATATTATTTTCATCTACTACTGTCTTAGCAACAGTCTCAAAAAATGTGGTTAAAATCAGCCATGCAACTTATTTGAAAAGATTTAACTGACTTTTCTAGCTTGTTGTTGACGCATTTCAATCATTCAACTCGTGCGTAGATCGTATTTTCCTTTAATGTTTGTAAGGTATAGATAGCGTGGAATTCTCACTACACCAGGCAATGGATATATATACATTCCTATTTGTTCGGTGTGAGCCAAGGCTCCGTGTTGAAGGCCGTACATTGAACTATAAGATACTTTTTTTAAATTGTTATTTGGATGGAGAGTTGTCTCATTGGCACTCACACCACATCTTCCTATATCTAGTATATTTCGATCGGACAAAGCTGCGTGTTATCCGATAAGCCAAACGAACGCACCCATTTAGCAAGGGTATACTGTGGGACGGGAGAGGTCCAGACATGTCAATATCTCTATATCTAAGTGGATCATTTGGTTTTGAATAAAAGGAGTTAAAGGTATAAATCAATGCGACAGCAACCCAAAGACACAGATAAATCAAAATATTTAGAGTCAACATTAATTTCAGTCATTTTTTTTTATAGAAAGATGCGTATACAGAATAATAAGCTCAAAACAGACCCATGACTAAATAATAGTTATACGGAGTTAATTCAATAATATTTACCGTCAAATATTATATATTCGAAAAGGCATATTTGATTAAATATTATATACCGTCAAAGATAACCCAACAATCACAAGTGTTTGGTTGAAAATTTTCACCTGCACTTTTTTAACTTTGATCGGTGAAAATTTAAGAAGTTGTTATATAAACCAGTAAAACAAAAACACTTTATTGTATAATATAACGGTAAAATAAATGATGATAATGGATGACGACCAGCGGCAAATAAAATTAATATTGAGGACGATAACATGTAAATATAATATGAGTGTTAACCCCGTTTTTTACTAGACTGACACGCTGAGTAGGTTTTTTTCATTGTGTAAGTTCACAAGATATTTCTTCGCAGGAAGAGAAGTCAACTGACCGGACACATTTCCGACTCTGAGTCGAACAGTCTGTGCTCTTACTCTATGATGCCACGTGTTCAGCGTTGAAATAGAATTCAAATTTTAATTAACGTCTTTGTTTGACCCGTTCGGGCTTCGAACAAATAACCTCCCGCTCTCGAGGCGAACACCCCAACACGAGACCAACCAGAAGAGCGGTAGTGATCGGTAGTGCAGAATATCATACCATATATATCATAGTACAATACACAATACAGTTTCACAGAATTCTCACAGTTACTAAAGCGAGCTAAAAGTATCTAACCTAAATTGGATGCGTGAAATGATATTGTAAACTATTGTTACACGTAAACATCGATGATCGACTTCAGAGTAGAATTTATAGATAAACGTTCGTGGCAAATTAAAAACTCTTGTACCAATTATTTGAGTGGTCCGAATATTGCCACTTGTTGCAAGTCTAAATTTCTGCCCTTATTCAATATACCCTCATTTTCCAGTGGTATTTTAAAGTTTTACGTCCAACCTCACTGTCGACCTCCTGTTGCACGACCTATCTATTGTATTTAAAATTTATGTGTTTAAAGTCATGAACATGCATGAAATATTTGCTACTGGACGTAAAGAAAACAACAATCAATCAACTTAATTAATTTTCCTGTACTAGTACGTATACTTAGCACACAAAGACAAGATCTTGTAAAATACTATAATGTATAATTTCCATTTAAATCTTTATTTATTTTTTTTCTCTTCATTTTATTACGACTGCTTATTAAAAAGAACTTTTAAATATTTTTTTACTATGGTTCTTATCTTCTGTTTTAATACGATTTATAACATATGATTTTTTTGTTAGGCAAGGATATAACTAAGAAATATAATGTTTTTTTCAGGTGTTTTTGCTTCATTTAGACATGAAAAGGGAATAACGGACGACTAAATTAAAGAATTTATTTTCATATAATACATTGAACTTAGGTTAATACGGTTTTATTCATAGAAGTTTGCATGCATAGTTTTTATTAAAAAAAACAAATAAAGCAAGGTCTACATGTATTAATTAATTTGACTGAATAGACAAAACTTATTTTATCGCATTCGCATGTAACGTTATGTAGGCAAATTACCGAATCAGAAACAAAATGAACATTTACCGGATGGATATTGTGAAGGACCTGATGCATCTAGGTCTGTCCGATTAGAAGTTCTGAAACAAGCTGTTTAAAAAGCTAATTGTTGTGAGAGTTTACTTACTGTTTTCTAAGGTCTGATCTTTACGAATCTATTTCATGATTACTGACAGATAAAAAAAACATCAAGTATATATAGCAAGAAGTTACTAGTGTTGGGTAAAATATTCATTGGTCAGTTATAAATGAGGTCTGTATGGGGTTTTGATTGCCTCATTTATTAAATAAGAAATCGTTATTTTGAAAAGTTGGCTAAAATAATTTTTAAGTACCCCCTAATTTTGTAAAACTATCATTTAGTGTTATTTTAATGCTAAAAAAATAATGAAAAATAAATAATTATAAGATGTAATGCCATAAAATTGGTCCGTTTTCATTGCAATTTGGTAATTGTTAATTGTATATATCAGTCTGAGTACTGTTTAACTATCATTTAAGTTGAACATATTTAAACTCGTCCAATTCAGGGGAATTAGGTTTCTGCAAGTGCTTTTTATGTACTTTTCTTATATTTTTTACGGTTTGTAAGTCAGTAAAAGTTCAATGATTAAGTTAATATTGACATTAAAAGACCTCCTTACAAAAAGGGCTGTTCAAATCCCCTCGCCCTTCGGGCTCGGGGATCTAAACGCCCCTTTTTGTTCGGAGGTCTTTTAATATCAATATTAACTTATCATTGAACTTTTACTATTACTTACAAACCTGCTCGTGCATTTTTCATTGTTATTCAACGCAAAATAATTATCTAAGATACCTGGGACGATCTCATTTCACAAAGGATTTCTATTGTTTACTTATTGTACCTCGAACTTATTTACCCGGTGTAGGTCTTTAAGTTGAGGTTCAATTTACTTAAAGTTAATCGGGCATGACTAATTAGATACGCCCTCTTAAAATCAGGGGGTCCGAAATAGGATCGGGAAAAAACACCCAACAAAATACTATAATTTACAATTTAAGAAATGTTTTGATTCAAATTGCTTTTGGTTGCTTAAAATATCTCCGATCAATAGTCCATTTTATAATGAAATAATAACCGGGAGATGTTGGCTGCAATAAGAATTTATTTATTAAAAAAAGTCCATATCTCATTTATTTATAGTGGCCGTTATTGATTGTATATTTATGACGTTTTGTCATTCGTCTACCATGGAGAAAAAAAGAGGGAAGGAGGGCTTATAGCTTAACTTACGAGTTCGATCATCATGATTCAAATCTATTCTATTACGGCATACGTTTTACCTCTAGCGAACGCTCTGCCTTATTGTAAAAAGTGCCATTCTAAATTTGTAAGCATTTGCGTCAGATTGATCCACTTTGCATCTAGTCGTGAATATGCATGACATATTTGCCACTGGACACAAAGGAGCAATAACTTAACCAGCTTCATTTAGTGATGTATAATCATTTGTCCTCAGTTGATTATTGTCTCAAACAGTTTTCCAGTTTTATTTACATTTGAATTTTTCAGCGTAAATCTTAGCGTTTCTTTCATCATTTTTCTGTTTGCATTTAATCTTTTTTTAAACATTAAAAAACGTTGTCGTAGTTCACATCAGGGGTTACATTTTATCCTTTCCAGCAGAATTAATAGGGGAGGGGATTAGAACAGAAAAACAATCTTCATTGAAGGGCAATAACTCATTTATTGAAGCGTACAATGACGGCTGTCTCGTCTAGGTGACAACATTTGCTGTTTAAAGTTTATTTATATCTCAGACTGGTATATAGTTGTCATAAAGCAAAAAAAACCTGATAAAAACAAGAATGTGTCCAAAGTACACGGATGCCCCACTCGCACTATCATTTTCCATGTTCAATGGACCATGAAATTGGATAAAAAATATAATTATGCATTAAAATTAGAAAGATGATATCATAAAGAAAAAGGGTACTAAGTTTCAAGTTGATTGGACTTCAACTTCATCAAAAACTACCTTGACCAAAAACTTTAACCTGAAACATGCACTTTCATTTTCTATGTTCAGTTGACCGTGAAATTGGGATCAAAAGTTTAATTTGGTTTAAAAATTAGAAAGATCATATCATAAGGAACATGTGTACTAAGTTTCAAGTTGATTGGACTTCAACTTCATCAAAAACTACCTTGACCAAAAACTTTAACCTGAAGCTGGACAGACGGACGAACAGACCGACGAACGAACGGACGGACAGACAGACGGACGAACGGACGGACGATCAGACAGACGGACGAACGGACGCACAGACCAGAAAACATAATGCCCCTCTACTATCGTAGGTGGGGCATAAAATATTGACAACAATTTATAAAAGGAGTCAACTTATTTTGGGCGTTTCGTCTTTTTTTATATTGTCTTGCTAATCGGTTTTGTTATATTATTTTCATCTACTACTGTCTTAGCAACAGTCTCAAAAAATGTGGTTAAAATCAGCCATGCAACTTATTTGAAAAGATTTAACTGACTTTTCTAGCTTGTTGTTGACGCATTTCAATCATTCAACTCGTGCGTAGATCGTATTTTCCTTTAATGTTTGTAAGGTATAGATAGCGTGGAATTCTCACTACACCAGGCAATGGATATATATACATTCCTATTTGTTCGGTGTGAGCCAAGGCTCCGTGTTGAAGGCCGTACATTGAACTATAAGATACTTTTTTTAAATTGTTATTTGGATGGAGAGTTGTCTCATTGGCACTCACACCACATCTTCCTATATCTAGTATATTTCGATCGGACAAAGCTGCGTCAAAGATAACCCAACAATCACAAGTGTTTGGTTGAAAATTTTCACCTGCACTTTTTTAACTTTGATCGGTGAAAATTTAAGAAGTTGTTATATAAACCAGTAAAACAAAAACACTTTATTGTATAATATAACGGTAAAATAAATGATGATAATGGATGACGACCAGCGGCAAATAAAATTAATATTGAGGACGATAACATGTAAATATAATATGAGTGTTAACCCCGTTTTTTACTAGACTGACACGCTGAGTAGGTTTTTTTCATTGTGTAAGTTCACAAGATATTTCTTCGCAGGAAGAGAAGTCAACTGACCGGACACATTTCCGACTCTGAGTCGAACAGTCTGTGCTCTTACTCTATGATGCCACGTGTTCAGCGTTGAAATAGAATTCAAATTTTAATTAACGTCTTTGTTTGACCCGTTCGGGCTTCGAACAAATAACCTCCCGCTCTCGAGGCGAACACCCCAACACGAGACCAACCAGAAGAGCGGTAGTGATCGGTAGTGCAGAATATCATACCATATATATCATAGTACAATACACAATACAGTTTCACAGAATTCTCACAGTTACTAAAGCGAGCTAAAAGTATCTAACCTAAATTGGATGCGTGAAATGATATTGTAAACTATTGTTACACGTAAACATCGATGATCGACTTCAGAGTAGAATTTATAGATAAACGTTCGTGGCAAATTAAAAACTCTTGTACCAATTATTTGAGTGGTCCGAATATTGCCACTTGTTGCAAGTCTAAATTTCTGCCCTTATTCAATATACCCTCATTTTCCAGTGGTATTTTAAAGTTTTACGTCCAACCTCACTGTCGACCTCCTGTTGCACGACCTATCTATTGTATTTAAAATTTATGTGTTTAAAGTCATGAACATGCATGAAATATTTGCTACTGGACGTAAAGAAAACAACAATCAATCAACTTAATTAATTTTCCTGTACTAGTACGTATAATTAGCACACAAAGACAAGATCTTGTAAAATACTATAATGTATAATTTCCATTTAAATCTTTATTTATTTTTTTTCTCTTCATTTTATTACGACTGCTTATTAAAAAGAACTTTTAAATATTTTTTTACTATGGTTCTTATCTTCTGTTTTAATACGATTTATAACATATGATTTTTTTGTTAGGCAAGGATATAACTAAGAAATATAATGTTTTTTTCAGGTGTTTTTGCTTCATTTAGACATGAAAAGGGAATAACGGACGACTAAATTAAAGAATTTATTTTCATATAATACATTGAACTTAGGTTAATACGGTTTTATTCATAGAAGTTTGCATGCATAGTTTTTATTAAAAAAAACAAATAAAGCAAGGTCTACATGTATTAATTAATTTGACTGAATAGACAAAACTTATTTTATCGCATTCGCATGTAACGTTATGTAGGCAAATTACCGAATCAGAAACAAAATGAACATTTACCGGATGGATATTGTGAAGGACCTGATGCATCTAGGTCTGTCCGATTAGAAGTTCTGAAACAAGCTGTTTAAAAAGCTAATTGTTGTGAGAGTGTACTTACTGTTTTCTAAGGTCTGATCTTTACGAATCTATTTCATGATTACTGACAGATAAAAAAAACATCAAGTATATATAGCAAGAAGTTACTAGTGTTGGGTAAAATATTCATTGGTCAGTTATAAATGAGGTCTGTATGGGGTTTTGATTGCCTCATTTATTAAATAAGAAATCGTTATTTTGAAAAGTTGGCTAAAATAATTTTTAAGTACCCCCTAATTTTGTAAAACTATCATTTAGTGTTATTTTAATGCTAAAAAAATAATGAAAAATAAATAATTATAAGATGTAATGCCATAAAATTGGTCCGTTTTCATTGCAATTTGGTAATTGTTAATTGTATATATCAGTCTGAGTACTGTTTAACTATCATTTAAGTTGAACATATTTAAACTCGTCCAATTCAGGGGAATTAGGTTTCTGCAAGTGCTTTTTATGTACTTTTCTTATATTTTTTACGGTTTGTAAGTCAGTAAAAGTTCAATG
Source organism: Mytilus trossulus (assembly GCF_036588685.1). Lineage (NCBI taxonomy): Eukaryota > Metazoa > Mollusca > Bivalvia > Mytilida > Mytilidae > Mytilus > Mytilus trossulus. The sequence goes on along the minus strand of NC_086386.1, from coordinate 35,735,696 downwards.
ATTAAGTTAATATTGACATTAAAAGACCTCCTTACAAAAAGGGCTGTTCAAATCCCCTCGCCCTTCGGGCTCGGGGATCTAAACGCCCCTTTTTGTTCGGAGGTCTTTTAATATCAATATTAACTTATCATTGAACTTTTACTATTACTTACAAACCTGCTCGTGCATTTTTCATTGTTATTCAACGCAAAATAATTATCTAAGATACCTGGGACGATCTCATTTCACAAAGGATTTCTATTGTTTACTTATTGTACCTCGAACTTATTTACCCGGTGTAGGTCTTTAAGTTGAGGTTCAATTTACTTAAAGTTAATCGGGCATGACTAATTAGATACGCCCTCTTAAAATCAGGGGGTCCGAAATAGGATCGGGAAAAAACACCCAACAAAATACTATAATTTACAATTTAAGAAATGATTTGATTCAAATTGCTTTTGGTTGCTTAAAATATCTCCGATCAATAGTCCATTTTATAATGAAATAATAACCGGGAGATGTTGGCTGCAATAAGAATTTATTTATTAAAAAAAGTCCATATCTCATTTATTTATAGTGGCCGTTATTGATTGTATATTTATGACGTTTTGTCATTCGTCTACCATGGAGAAAAAAAGAGGGAAGGAGGGCTTATAGCTTAACTTACGAGTTCGATCATCATGATTCAAATCTATTCTATTACGGCATACGTTTTACCTCTAGCGAACGCTCTGCCTTATTGTAAAAAGTGCCATTCTAAATTTGTAAGCATTTGCGTCAGATTGATCCACTTTGCATCTAGTCGTGAATATGCATGACATATTTGCCACTGGACACAAAGGAGCAATAACTTAACCAGCTTCATTTAGTGATGTATAATCATTTGTCCTCAGTTGATTATTGTCTCAAACAGTTTTCCAGTTTTATTTACATTTGAATTTTTCAGCGTAAATCTTAGCGTTTCTTTCATCATTTTTCTGTTTGCATTTAATCTTTTTTTAAACATTAAAAAACGTTGTCGTAGTTCACATCAGGGGTTACATTTTATCCTTTCCAGCAGAATTAATAGGGGAGGGGATTAGAACAGAAAAACAATCTTCATTGAAGGGCAATAACTCATTTATTGAAGCGTACAATGACGGCTGTCTCGTCTAGGTGACAACATTTGCTGTTTAAAGTTTATTTATATCTCAGACTGGTATATAGTTGTCATAAAGCAAAAAAAAACTGATAAAAACAAGAATGTGTCCAAAGTACACGGATGCCCCACTCGCACTATCATTTTCCATGTTCAATGGACCATGAAATTGGATAAAAAATATAATTATGCATTAAAATTAGAAAGATGATATCATAAAGAAAAAAGGTACTAAGTTTCAAGTTGATTGGACTTCAACTTCATCAAAAACTACCTTGACCAAAAACTTTAACCTGAAACATGCACTTTCATTTTCTATGTTCAGTTGACCGTGAAATTGGGATCAAAAGTTTAATTTGGTTTAAAAATTAGAAAGATCATATCATAAGGAACATGTGTACTAAGTTTCAAGTTGATTGGACTTCAACTTCATCAAAAACTACCTTGACCAAAAACTTTAACCTGAAGCGGGACAGACGGACGAACAGACCGACGAACGAACGGACGGACAGACAGACGGACGAACGGACGGACGATCAGACAGACGGACGAACGGACGCACAGACCAGAAAACATAATGCCCCTCTACTATCGTAGGTGGGGCATAAAAATATTGACAACAATTTATAAAAGGAGTCAACTTATTTTGGGCGTTTCGTCTTTTTTTATATTGTCTTGCTAATCGGTTTTGTTATATTATTTTCATCTACTACTGTCTTAGCAACAGTCTCAAAAAATGTGGTTAAAATCAGCCATGCAACTTATTTGAAAAGATTTAACTGACTTTTCTAGCTTGTTGTTGACGCATTTCAATCATTCAACTCGTGCGTAGATCGTATTTTCCTTTAATGTTTGTAAGGTATAGATAGCGTGGAATTCTCACTACACCAGGCAATGGATATATATACATTCCTATTTGTTCGGTGTGAGCCAAGGCTCCGTGTTGAAGGCCGTACATTGAACTATAAGATACTTTTTTTAAATTGTTATTTGGATGGAGAGTTGTCTCATTGGCACTCACACCACATCTTCCTATATCTAGTATATTTCGATCGGACAAAGCTGCGTGTTATCCGATAAGCCAAACGAACGCACCCATTTAGCAAGGGTATACTGTGGGACGGGAGAGGTCCAGACATGTCAATATCTCTATATCTAAGTGGATCATTTGGTTTTGTATAAAAGGAGTTAAAGGTATAAATCAATGCGACAGCAACCCAAAGACACAGATAAATCAAAATATTTAGAGTCAACATTAATTTCAGTCATTTTTTTTTATAGAAAGATGCGTATACAGAATAATAAGCTCAAAACAGACCCATGACTAAATAATAGTTATACGGAGTTAATTCAATAATATTTACCGTCAAATATTATATATTCGAAAAGGCATATTTGATTAAATATTATATACCGTCAAAGATAACCCAACAATCACAAGTGTTTGGTTGAAAATTTTCACCTGCACTTTTTTAACTTTGATCGGTGAAAATTTAAGAAGTTGTTATATAAACCAGTAAAACAAAAACACTTTATTGTATAATATAACGGTAAAATAAATGATGATAATGGATGACGACCAGCGGCAAATAAAATTAATATTGAGGACGATAACATGTAAATATAATATGAGTGTTAACCCCGTTTTTTACTAGACTGACACGCTGAGTAGGTTTTTTTCATTGTGTAAGTTCACAAGATATTTCTTCGCAGGAAGAGAAGTCAACTGACCGGACACATTTCCGACTCTGAGTCGAACAGTCTGTGATCTTACTCTATGATGCCACGTGTTCAGCGTTGAAATAGAATTCAAATTTTAATTAACGTCTTTGTTTGACCCGTTCGGGCTTCGAACAAATAACCTCCCGCTCTCGAGGCGAACACCCCAACACGAGACCAACCAGAAGAGCGGTAGTGATCGGTAGTGCAGAATATCATACCATATATATCATAGTACAATACACAATACAGTTTCACAGAATTCTCACAGTTACTAAAGCGAGCTAAAAGTATCTAACCTAAATTGGATGCGTGAAATGATATTGTAAACTATTGTTACACGTAAACATCGATGATCGACTTCAGAGTAGAATTTATAGATAAACGTTCGTGGCAAATTAAAAACTCTTGTACCAATTATTTGAGTGGTCCGAATATTGCCACTTGTTGCAAGTCTAAATTTCTGCCCTTATTCAATATACCCTCATTTTCCAGTGGTATTTTAAAGTTTTACGTCCAACCTCACTGTCGACCTCCTGTTGCACGACCTATCTATTGTATTTAAAATTTATGTGTTTAAAGTCATGAACATGCATGAAATATTTGCTACTGGACGTAAAGAAAACAACAATCAATCAACTTAATTAATTTTCCTGTACTAGTACGTATACTTAGCACACAAAGACAAGATCTTGTAAAATACTATAATGTATAATTTCCATTTAAATCTTTATTTATTTTTTTTCTCTTCATTTTATTACGACTGCTTATTAAAAAGAACTTTTAAATATTTTTTTACTATGGTTCTTATCTTCTGTTTTAATACGATTTATAACATATGATTTTTTTGTTAGGCAAGGATATAACTAAGAAATATAATGTTTTTTTCAGGTGTTTTTGCTTCATTTAGACATGAAAAGGGAATAACGGACGACTAAATTAAAGAATTTATTTTCATATAATACATTGAACTTAGGTTAATACGGTTTTATTCATAGAAGTTTGCATGCATAGTTTTTATTAAAAAAAACAAATAAAGCAAGGTCTACATGTATTAATTAATTTGACTGAATAGACAAAACTTATTTTATCGCATTCGCATGTAACGTTATGTAGGCAAATTACCGAATCAGAAACAAAATGAACATTTACCGGATGGATATTGTGAAGGACCTGGTGCATCTAGGTCTGTCCGATTAGAAGTTCTGAAACAAGCTGTTTAAAAAGCTAATTTGTGTGAGAGTATACTTACTGTTTTCTAAGGTCTGATCTTTACGAATCTATTTCATGATTACTGACAGATAAAAAAAACATCAAGTATATATAGCAAGAAGTTACTAGTGTTGGGTAAAATATTCATTGGTCAGTTATAAATGAGGTCTGTATGGGGTTTTGATTGCCTCATTTATTAAATAAGAAATCGTTATTTTGAAAAGTTGGCTAAAATAATTTTTAAGTACCCCCTAATTTTGTAAAACTATCATTTAGTGTTATTTTAATGCTAAAAAAATAATGAAAAATAAATAATTATAAGATGTAATGCCATAAAATTGGTCCGTTTTCATTGCAATTTGGTAATTGTTAATTGTATATATCAGTCTGAGTACTGTTTAACTATCATTTAAGTTGAACATATTTAAACTCGTCCAATTCAGGGGAATTAGGTTTCTGCAAGTGCTTTTTATGTACTTTTCTTATATTTTTTACGGTTTGTAAGTCAGTAAAAGTTCAATGATTAAGTTAATATTGACATTAAAAGACCTCCTTACAAAAAGGGCTGTTCAAATCCCCTCGCCCTTCGGGCTCGGGGATCTAAACGCCCCTTTTTGTTCGGAGGTCTTTTAATATCAATATTAACTTATCATTGAACTTTTACTATTACTTAAACACAGCCAGATTTGAATACAAGTTAAGAAATTCCGGTAAAGTCAATGATATCAAACAGATGTACAATGGTATATCAAATTGGGTAATATGAAAATTCTAAAAATCCTCAAAAATCCTCAAAAGAAATAATACCTTAGCTTAGATAATTGGTATTCTTTTCACAAAAAAATCGTGTAAATGATTGTCAAATGAATTTAATTATGTAAGAATAAAATGTTAAAAAGAAACTAAAAAAAAATCATGCATGTTGTATGTTGTATTTTTTTGTCAATTAAAAACTTTAAAATTGCAATAGTTTTATTAGCATTTAAACACAGCCAGATTTGAATACAAGTTAAGAAATTCCGGTGAAGTCAATGATATCAAACAGATGTACAATGGTATATCAAATTGGGTAATATTGCATTTAGTTTTTATTAAAGATTAAAACTACTATTTTTTGCTTCATATTTGAATCTTTACGCCAATTGCCGCTAAGAAAGTAATCAAAAATTGTTTCCTTTTATTTTTATACACTTTCGGTATTACGAATCTGAATTTTATTTTCAATTAATTTACACAATTTAATTATTGTATCTTTATTCTCATCGTGTATTAAATCTTAGTGTATTAACATCGTGACAGCATATACTCTTTCTAACCTTTCTGTTTATCCTTTCCAAATAACAACATTTATACCTGTGTACGCTTGAACTCACACCTGCGGCTACATAGCTACAAGGTAAACGAATTGACCTCGTGCCGATAAATATACAGTGACCTTTACAAAATAATATACACACTCTGCTCACACATTAGTTGCATTGAAATGATTATCAAAACAATAACGGTAAATACAATGTAGAACTGAAATATTTTCAGTTCAATATCAGTAAAAATGTTCAATAAATATTTCATGAAAAAAATCTTAACAATAATTAATTAAAATTTCAAAAACATTTACTAGAGATAATTTTATAGGAGTTTAATTCAATCAATACAAAACGGTATATATATGCATATTCATTTTCGTTTATTCTTATATTGTGGTTAATAACTTCGACCATTCGTCAGCTGTGCGCTTTTAATTACGTATATTGTCGATAAGCTATAAGAGTTAAACAGATTTTATTTTTTCCCAGAATTCAATAAATCGGGCTAATACGTCACGACCCACTCGAGAATTCAACCAAAAAAGTTACAAATACTTGATTTTCTCCGTTATTAGAAGGAATATAAATTTAAAACTTTGCAAATGTGTTTTTTATGTTAAGATGAACATAATTGGATGATAAGTAAAAAATCGCGGAATTTCCCTTTAACATAAAGTTCTTTACACTGTATATCAAACCAAGGCTTATCAATATGCTTATAGTTCTGTATATATATACAGGTTAAACTATACCTTTATAAATTGTTTAAAGATGTCAATCTTATTTACAAATTTTGTATAACAATTATACAAACAAACACGCAAGCCAACCAAAGTTTTACTTTGCAAGCATTAGGAAATCAGCTGTAATAGGTTTAAAATTCTAACATTGCCTCTCACCTAGTAAACATGAAATTGTATTTATTGGATAATCTACTACTCTGAATTAATTATTTATAGTCATTTTTATTATGAAAGTCATTTATATTTTGATATTATTTTTATTTATATAACCTGTATATTTACCTGAGTTTACCTGAAAAAAATAAATGCGCGCAAATGTAATAAAAAGCTGCACGCAAACGTTAACAATACCCCATTCGCAATGTATCGCCTGTCCTAAGTCAGGATCCTCTGGCCTTTGTTAGTCATGTGTGTTTTTTAATTTCAGTTTCTTGTGTATAATTCGGAGTTTAATATAATATAATATGTCGGACCCCTAACTTTTTTACTACTACAATATAAATACAATATCAGGGTTAATTCAAAGAAAAATGTTGAAATTTATTTTTTATATAACAAGGCGTTCTGACGCAATACCTGCAAGGTTAGTCGCCATTAAACTGGAAATTTCGATTTGTAATATTGCCTTTCACTAAGAAAAATATAGTTATAATTTGCCGTTTGCCGTATAGATATGTCGCCTGTACTACCAGAATTATATCCTGGTACCCTATATATCTTACTCAAGTGTTTTGCATTTCTTTCAGATATTACATGCAAAAAAATAATACCTGACCCACTGCAAACATATCTAAACGCTCACCAAACGCCTTCGGGCACCGAACCGAACGTGCGAGGGATGTTTCTCCAGTCAAGGTCCTAAAACACTTCCATCATCAGGTGCAAACAAATGCAGCGGGTTTAAACGTACCAACCTTCACCCTTGTATAGGAAATTGCTCTCGTTGACTTACTTCTTCAAATATGTCATTTTCGTAAATATATATCATGTACCCTATAAAGGATTGATAATGTAATTGTAGATTTTACTTGGTTTGATATTTAAAACACTCCTATGGACAGAAACAACTTTAATATTATTATGATATAAGGGTAATGTTAATGTATTGGTTGTATTACATTTCAACAAACTATTACGACGCTCAATAAAAACTGGGTTGTTTTTTCTATCTGTTATTTTAACATTTATATAGATCATAATATATCTGTTTAAAATGCTAGATTTATGGGTAATGAAATAACTTAATAGCAAAAATAAAGTTAATATTTTAAAAAAGATGACAGCATGAATATTTGTCCAACTTAAATCTCACATGATTGTAGCAGTCATGTGCCCTAGATACTCTTTAACAATATAACACCTTTAATGTATTAGTCATCTTGGTTAATACAGAGACAAATAAACAAATAATCAAAATGATAACCGATATATACCCAATTTTACGCATTTCGCTGTATTTATAGATTTTATCATTTTACAAATATTTTACAAAACAATTTTAAGTACTAATGTTTGATGGTTATAAACTAATCAAAATAAATATTTAACGGTATTGTACTTTGCTGGCTTACCAAATAAAAACATTAAATTGTAATTTTTTTTTTAATTATATGAAATTTATTTTTATATATTGCCCGAAAATCCAAAGGTATGGTACAGAATAATACAAACAATAAGACATCATTGGTTCACATCAAAATATATATATGTTAATTGTCATGGAACTACATAGGAATGAACAAACCCTTCGAAAGGAATCTACAGCCATTTCAATCGCCAAACTATGGAAGGAGAATAACATACACCTTAAGAACGAGGAGTCAATTAGTATTCTCTGCACAACACGAGAGATATTAAACGTTCAACTCCCTCAGGCAAATTTGTCCTAACAAGTATTTGTCTATTCTTTTCTGCTTCATTTTGCGACATAATTATAACATCTAGCGTTTCTACTCATTACTGTTACAACGTCATTGTCTTCAAATTCAGAGGGCCTCGGTGGCCGAATGGTCTAAATAGTTACCACTGTAATTACTAGCCAATCAACACTGAGGCTGTGAGTTCGAACCCCGCTCTAGCAGGTGCACTCGACTCCACTCTTAATTGACAAGAATTGTCAGTTTTCCTATCGAAAGTCAGTGGTTTTCTTCAGGCTTCCTCCACCACTAAAAACTGGCCGCCACGAAATAGCCTAAATGCGGTGCTTAAAGGTGGCGTTAAAACACAAAAAAAATCAAAATTAAATTCAAATTAAGATTTTGGCGTTATTTAAGGTTAATCAAGTGATTCTTTTTTAAAGTATTACTGTCATTTACTACAACTTTTCAACTCGGTAGGCGGTGGTTCGATATTGACTTGATTTATGACATACAATGTACTCAACTATTATGAATTCCCCCGTTTATATATTAAGGAAGTATTCAAAAACTAACTTCCCAATTCCTTTAAGAAAAGTTTACCTTAGATGAATTTAGTTATATTTGTTAGTCCCTATTTGGTCATATCAATACCTCCCCAACATTCTCTCTTTATGTCAGACAGTGTTCATCAGCTCATCGACAGTGTACCTGTCCATATTTTGTACTGGCTTTTGAATAACTTGTCCCGATTACGACCTTTGTGTGTAGTTTTAGCCACTGATATCGATCAATTGCTTAATCTAGTCAAGTCGCCGAAGTATGATCAAATATGTTTTTTAATGAAAAATTGTATAATAAATTATTGGTTACAAATTTTAAGTATGAAAACATGTAACATAGATTTAAGCTAATAACCTGAAATGAAAACATGTAAATGACAGACTGCCATTTTATGTATGTGCATATCTTTAAATAAGTAAGTTGTCGTTTGTTACTGTAAAGTATAATTGGTTTTTTTTAATTCTGTTATATATATAAATCAGGCCGGTAGTTTTCTCATTTGAATTCTTTTACATCTGTTATTTCGGAGGCCTTTACACCTTGCTGTGTCCACGTCATTTGGTCTTTAGGGGCAAGTTTTCTAATGATACTACAACTTTTATTTTGATCTTAAGCTGTTACAATAGTGAGTAATACTATGTTGTCAACTTTGAAAATCCCACACTTTCCTGTATGGTTTTATTTGCTCTTCAACTTATAGTGTTTTTCAAATACTTTGATATCGATCATCACTAAATACATTGATGGTCGAAATGCCCATCAGTTGCAGTACATTTTGGTACCGTTTATTTTAATGTTCCTAAAAATATTTGAATAATGAGATAAGAGCGGGATATGCAGTGGTTTTCAGTGGTTTTGCTTGCTCATTTTGACTTATATATATATAATTAGATAGATCAAATAGCAAATGTTGAATTTGTTGAGCATTGTGATTTGAAATATACATATTATTTTACTATTTCAAATAGCTGTACAATTAGTCAAATTCTAATCTTTATTTGTAATAAGGGTCACAGATAGAACTGACAGTTCCGATTTTTATACTCATTTTATTTAATCGGGTGTAATTCTAAATAATAGATTTGCTTTTAAAGGGACTATCAAAAAGAAAGGAAAGCAAAGAATCGATGGAATACTCACCAAGGACGCATATAGACATCCAAAATCTCAATCCTCTCTCTATCATATATACGTAAACATATCAACTATCATCGTATAGACGTAAACATATCCTTTATCAATCACTAACTGATTAGTATTTTAGTATATTTATCTAACCTCTATTACCATATTTAATATCTCATGCATCCCTATGAGTTGTCTATCTTTTTATCTCCTTACAATATGTATTTACTTTTCAAGAAAGTATATAAAGTCCCCTAAACGTAATGGGAGCCTTGAATTCAATCGATTCAAACATTTTGGTTCATTTTATTTCGTTCGTACAGTTTTTCCAACTGCAGTTTTGTTTTCAAGTGTATGTTCATGTACCAATCTCTTTTTTTTTTAAAACGCCTCATTAAAACATAATTTTGTTAATTGAATCACTGTTGAATATGCCCCGCCTTGGTCAAGACGATGAAATCCTTTCATACTATAAATATGTAGCCGTAGTATGAGTTGCAATGGGATAACTTTCTAAAAAAGAAACGTACTTAGTTGTAGGGCACTATTTTTTGGCTAACATTTACTCAACAGTACGAAGCAATGTAGTAAAGATTATGCGCATTTATGTCCTCTATTTAGAATGTTCATTGTGAATTCCATATGACTTATTTACGTCATGGTGCCGCATGTGGAGCATGATCTGCTTACCCTTCCGGAGCACCTGAGATCACCCCTAGTTTTTGGTGGGGTTCGTGTTGTTTATTCTTTAGTTTTCTATGTTGTGTAATGTGTACTATTGTTTTTCTGTTTGTCTTTTTCATTTTTAGCCATGGCGTTGTCAGTTTGTTTTAGATTTACGAGTTCGACTGTCCATTTGGTATCTTTCGTCCCTCTTTTGATAATTATATGATCTGTAAAATATTTAAGTAAAAAATTTCAGTATTTCATTTAAAACTAATAAATTTCTTAAATATTTTATGGCAAATTGTCAAGGTTATCATCTTAAAAGGTATATACAAAAGGTTAAAGATATATATGGAAGTGTTTAACGACCTTGACTGGCTTTTCAGCCCTCGCACGGTCGGCTCGGTACCCGAAGGCGATTGGTGAGCGTTTGAATATTTTGTGCCGTGGGTCAGGAACAGGAACAGGTAGCAAAGGACACCGAATGGAGGCCGCCATCTTGGTTTTGGTGAGTTGTTTTTTACTTTTTGACTATTTTGTTGTTTTCTCTACTTCACAACGGCTGATTTCAGGGCCAGTATGGTCATCTTGGCAGCCCGCTAACCTCGATGATGGAGTACTGGTAGATGATCTCGGACGTAGTTCAAAAGATGACAGGAAGTGTTATCAGGACCAAAGCCCTGAGGCAGTGAAATGAAGGTCGTATCACCCAACAGCCTAGGATACAGCCCTCGGACGTTAATCGGCATGACACTCCCCATAATAGACAATGGTTTTGGAGGCATGTTAACGCGGGTACGCCAACTACTACGTCTCTCTGTACGGCATGGATTGGTTTCTGTCATCTTAAGTAGTAAGTCGTTGAACATCTAACTGTAAACCCTCATCGAAGATAGCGGGTAAAGGAGAGCTGGCCCAGCACGTCTGTTCAGCTGTAATGACTGAGACGTGTGATTGAGGTTAAAGATATTACCACAGAGCCCATTATATTATCACATGGATATAGTAAGTTTTAAAGCAAAATGACACTCAATTTATTCAACATGACACAAACGATTCAAATAATGTTTTGAACACTGTTGCCTTTATTTGACTACTTGAACTTCATCCTGTAATCGAGTCTTCTGGTATCCCGCTTCTATTGTGAACGATCGGTTATATTGAAATTAATGTTTATGTCACAAGCGAATGTCGGGTCATCATTGTGGCTTGCGTATTAGTCATGCTGATTTCATTCAAAAACAGATCAACGTTTGTGAAGTGAAAATAACTATATACGTTCAGTGTAAACTTTAAAATTTTGATAACAGGTATATTTCATTACATATTAAATGCCCTCTGTTTATATAATCCTACTTCATTATATCAGGTGATTACACTTGGACTAAAATATACAGGTTGACGAAATTCAAAAGTATATTAATCTCTGTTCAAATTTATCGGAATATTTGAAATTGTTTTTAACAACTGATCTAGTGTCATCAATTTGGGTACACATATGAAAAAGGGTAGGTCTATCATTTTATAAATAAGAAACTGTAGTATCAGTGCATATGGAATAACCATCCACCAGAGACCACATGCAGTAAGTTATAGGGTACAATTCATGGACAAAATTTACCCAAAAGTCTAAATAAGTGTAGTGCAGATCGCTCAGTTATTTTCCTGTGCATACAACATTGTGTACAACGCAATGTTTACTATTTATTAGGATAATTTGATAATTATTTGAAGTAAAATATTGATGGTAAAAAAGTTTCATAAAAATAATTATATAGCAAATTGTCAACGTTAGCATCTTACAATGTATAAGCAGGTTACACAATTACCACTGAGCCCATAGTATTATATAATCGTGGATCTAAAAGTTTTTAAAGGAAAATACCACTCACTTCATTCAAATTGACACACAATTTTCAAATATATTTTTAGAACAGCGGTATACCACTGTTGCCTTTATTTGACTGCTTAAACTTTATCCTGGAATCGAATTTTCTACAGTACTATATAATAAAGATTGAAAGATAGCACGAAGCAATAAATATATATATGACGTTTGAAGTCTTCTGGTATTTCGCTTCTGTTGTGAGCGATCGGTTATATTCAAATTAATGTTTATGTCAAAAGTCAACGGTAGGTACCCGTTGAGGTTTGCGTTTCAGTCATGCTGATTCCTTTCAAAAACTGATCAACGTTTGTGAAGTGCAAATAACTATAGTTACGTTTGGTGTAAATGTTAAATTTTAATTACAGGTACTTCATTACACACCCAAAGCCCTCTAATCATCTAATTCTATTCATCACATCACATAATAATACATACAATATAACATAAAAAGAAATAATCTTCCATTGACGAAATTCAAAAGTAGATTTTACTCTCTGTTTGAAAGACAGGTTCTTGGCATCAATTGAATATCTTAAGAATCCTGCGTATAAAGCCGAATAAATAGATACTAATCGCAAATCTCTAAATGTCCTTGCATTGCAAAATCTATTAAACAAAGTTTTTATAGTAATATTGTCTATGGGTTTATTCTTTTGTGTAGCCCTGTTCAAAATCCGTTATGAAGATTTTACTATACAACGAACTAAATCAGATTCGCAAGGATCAACTAAATCTCCTTACTTGTGTGCCTTCTTTATACTGCTGCTTCAATTGAACTAAAATGCTTTACTCTCCTCATGAGATGTTGTAAATAAAGGCTTGTTGATAAATATCCCATATCATATTACAAATGAGGCACGATGGTCTTGAAGTAAAAAAATGCTGCTATGGACATTGTTTATCAACTTAATAACATGTTATAGTATTCTTTTATTTGCCTTTTTTAAATAATATTTCGACTGTTTAGTCTGTGTTTGGTGGTATCCTTTTTGCGTAGCTCTGAACATTCCGCCATTGTGTTATTGTTCTGTTTTGTTTTGTATTCTTGTCTTTCATATTTGCTTATATGCTTTGTCTATCTGCCTTTTTTGTGTTCCGTTCTTACACATGACGCTGATTTGTACTTTATCATCACGTCATTTCGTTTTTGCTAATGTGCTTTGTCTTTATGTCGTTTTTTTGTCTTTTGTCTTTTTTTTTTTTTTTTTTTTTTACATATGACGTGTCTCTGTACTTGTAAATTCCGTCATTGAGTAATTGTGCCATGGTAAATATTTGTTTAGATATTTGATTGTTAATATTGATTAAGATGTTAATAAAATGTTGACTGCTGTACCTCTATTTGACATTTTTGCCGATTATATCTGTTTGTTATTTCTCATATTGTTGTGAATATAATGTAATTTTATTTAACTGTCATACACATAGTACAGACGGGAGGTTAATCTAGCTAAAACACCTGGTTTTATCCACAATTTTCTACTTAAGAAAATGCATGGACCATATGGATTGTGATAGTTGTTGTTCATTCGTTTGATGTGTTTGAACTTTTTCGTTAATTATATTGCCGGTAAAAATAAATCGATTTCTCTATATTTTTGCGCCCAGGCTAAAAAAAATTAAAACCGAAAGAATTCTTGAAAACAATTGTAATTGCTCTCGAATTAATTACTGTGGAAAGTAAATGAGGCAAAAAGTAAAATCACAAAAATACTGAACTCCGAGGGAAATTCAAAACGGAAAGTCCCTTATCGAAGGCATAATTCAAATGATTGTAACAGGGTCGATTCTTGGGTCAAGTAATAATCAACTCTGTTTAGGGTTCGGATTATTTATTATACCAGTAGTATAAAAATAAACTCTGAAATAACAATATCACAATTATAAATAACAGATCTATTATAAAACTCAAGTACCCTAAGTTATACATTATCACATATAGTTATGGTAAAAATACAATGCACTTTAATACTGTGTACTATACTGCGAATACATTTAATAGACAATCAGTGAGCTGATGTCACGTGTACTTTTACTTCTAATTGTGATTCACTACACAAGAATGTAACCCTTGACCGTAAATTATATACTATATAGTGTTTACTATTTTACTATGTGTACGGTACAAAACTAAAGTTAAAACTGCGAACATAACATTAAACTGATCGGAACATAATATATTGTTTGTTCTTTACATACAATTACATTACAACAATAATTAAAATGTAGATACTATTCTCATAAAGACTAATTAAGCCAATATATTAAATATGCTTAAAACCGCATATTTAAAGGGAAATAATCCATAACGTCTTGTTTACAACATTACATAGTTAAAAATAGATTGACTCTTACCACTTGTGGAGTGAGTTTTTACTGGCAAGGACAAGGCACAGTTCACAATGTATACTCTGTATATCATTACATCAATGGAGTCCTAAAACCAAAATGCAATCATAAACATTCGGACTCATAAAATATTAAAATATACGATATGACAAAATAACTCCAGTTCATTTATAGTTATACTTCTATCATTACAATGTATAATATAAGTGTACGAATAAATATCCACTTTAACACTTTTCCTTATTTTGTCTAATATGCCGCCATTTATGAAATATAAATTATCTGTGTCAATAATCAAATAGCTATGCAAATTATCTAGTTCTATCGTGACAAATTAACGGTAGATAATAAAATACATGTAGCACGAAGCTAAATAAAATATCGGGTACATCTATCATACTTATGTAATAACCAAACTTTACGAGGAGAACGAAATCATACAACAGAAACTTTGCTAAATTTATCATTTACATGTGAAAATATTAATTATATAATAAAGAAGTTAACTTACAATAATCAGATAATATGTTGTGTCCACAATGAATGAAAACATAACAGGTAATAATTCGGGACACACAATATCGTGCGACTGCAATTTTCAAGTTCCCGTTCAAATCTACCTGGTCAATACAAAATATAAATTGACCGCGAAATCACAATGACCAATCAAATACGTAATTTAAAGTAAGAACCTTTTGAATATTCATGAACTCAATATAAAAAGTAAAGTGTAGATTTGATTTAAATAATAATATTCCTTTATCAAAATTCAAGTTAAACGTTTATAATAAATACAATTAATTACAGAACTTTAAAGATATTTTTACTATTATTTTATAGGCGTAAACATGACACTACTACATTCTCCCCTCTGTTGAAGAAAATGACTTCCATGTCATTGTGTCTTTCTCCCCTCTTATGACCTTGTCGTCCTCGTCAAGCTGTTTACATTCAACTGTTCTCAATAATTTTGATGATAGCCCTCGATAGTTCAATCTCTAAACCTCTAAATCGTCCTGTTTCTGCCTGTCGTTCTAACCAATGAACTTTTTCTAACCAATCTGGTTTAGTTGTAGCCTGCTTTGCTGTAGTTACATAATCTTGCAGGTACTTTGGTGGTTTTCGATTTCTCTGAGGTCTAGCAAGTGTGGTAGGTTCTGGTATGTGACGTGGTGGTGTAGGCAAGTATCTACGTCTTCTTGTTTTCCTGTTCTTGGTATAATACAGCTCCTAAGCCTTGCATGGATGCATCAGTATGTAACTCAAACTGTTTGTTGTTTTCGTGGAAAACCAAGTATAGGTGGTGAAGCTAGTGCTGTTTTAAGAGTTTGGAAAGCCTTTTCTTGAAGATCTCACCATATCCATGATTGATTGTTTGGATCTCGAGGTTTTGGCTTGCGTCTCTTTGACGAGCTTTTCGGTGGAGGCATTAAGTCGGTGAGTGGGTTCGTGGGCACGAGACTCTTAATCTCGGGGTCGTGGGTTCGTGCCCCACGTTGGGCGCCATTTTGTAACAGGGTCGATTCTTGGGTCAAGTAATAATAAACTCTGTTTAGGGTTCGGATTATTTATTATACCAGTAGTATAAAAATAAACTCTGAAATAACAATATCACAATTATAAATAACAGATCTATTATAAAACTCAAGTACCCTAAGTTATACATTATCACATATAGTTATGGTAAAAATACAATGCACTTTAATACTGTGTACTATACTGCGAATACATTTAATAGACAATCAGTGAGCTGATGTCACGTGTACTTTTACTTCTAATTGTGATTCACTACACAAGAATGTAACCCTTGACCGTAAATTATATACTATATAGTGTTTACTATTTTACTATGTGTACGGTACAAAACTAAAGTTAAAACTGCGAACATAACATTAAACTGATCGGAACATAATATATTGTTTGTTCTTTACATACAATTACATTACAACAATAATTAAAATGTAGATACTATTCTCATAAAGACTAATTAAGCCAATATATTAAATATGCTTAAAACCGCATATTTAAAGGGAAATAATCCATAACGTCTTGTTTACAACATTACATAGTTAAAAATAGATTGACTCTTACCACTTGTGGAGTGAGTTTTTACTGGCAAGGACAAGGCACAGTTCACAATGTATACTCTGTATATCATTACATCAATGGAGTCCTAAAACCAAAATGCAATCATAAACATTCGGACTCATAAAATATTAAAATATACGATATGACAAAATAACTCCAGTTCATTTATAGTTATACTTCTATCATTACAATGTATAATATAAGTGTACTAATAAATATCCACTTTAACACTTTTCCTTATTTTGTCTAATATGCCGCCATTTATGAAATATAAATTATCTGTGTCAATAATCAAATAGCTATGCAAATTATCTAGTTCTATCGTGACAAATTAACGGTAGATAATAAAATACATGTAGCACGAAGCTAAATAAAATATCGGGTACATCTATCATACTTATGTAATAACCAAACTTTACGAGGAGAACGAAATCATACAACAGAAACTTTGCTAAATTTATCATTTACATGTGAAAATATTAATTATATAATAAAGAAGTTAACTTACAATAATCAGATAATATGTTGTGTCCACAATGAATGAAAACATAACAGGTAATAATTCGGGACACACAATATCGTGCGACTGCAATTTTCAAGTTCCCGTTCAAATCTACCTGGTCAATACAAAATATAAATTGACCGCGAAATCACAATGACCAATCAAATACGTAATTTAAAGTAAGAACCTTTTGAATATTCATGAACTCAATATAAAAAGTAAAGTGTAGATTTGATTTAAATAATAATATTCCTTTATCAAAATTCAAGTTAAACGTTTATAATAAATACAATTAATTACAGAACTTTAAAGATATTTTTACTATTATTTTATAGGCGTAAAAATGACACTACTACATGATAATCCACATCAAACGAATGGACAACGACTGTCAGTCTTAACAATTCGGAACTTTATACACATTTACTGTTTTATCCAAACTATCTATTCAATTTTACCGGCAAGTGAACAATATGTAAAGATAAAAGCACACACCTCAAATCAACTCATCTAAAATTTTCAGGGAAACACCCCCATCATCTTCATCTACTATTCTTATAAACAAATCAGCTTTATCGTTTGCATCCATGGGGATCAAAAGTACGTTTAAAGAAATATTTATAAAGCACAAATGTTAAAAATGTTCAATGCTAAGTTCGATATCTTGAGATTAGTTTCAGTTGTACGTAGTTAATCAGATCTGTTTTATTTTTATGAGAATGTAAGTACATATATCAGAGGTATCTGTTACACCAAACTTGTCGTCTAAATACACAACAACTTTTATCCCGTCTTTCTGTCAATTTAAAACTAACGGTATTAATACTTTAGGTAATATATAACCGTTTTTTTCTCAAACCAAATGATTAAGATATAGAACTTGTTTTTTCATTGAAATCGTGAATATTTTGTCTGTGTGCATGGAAGATGTCGATGTGATCATTGTCTGACTTATAAAATATAAATCCAAAACCTCTCAGACTAAATATATTTTGACTATTTTATTTATTATGTCTGTTTTGTTCATGCATCGTTGTAAATATAACGTAATTTGATGAAACTGTCGTACAAGTGAGATGTTTAGCGCTATTAAACCAGATTAAATTATCATTTTCTTCATTTAAAAATGCCTGTACTAAGTCAGGAGTATGATAGTTGTTGTCTATTCGCTACAGTTAATAAGTTGCAATTTCCAAAGAGAATAACAAACACGGCACTAACATTTGTAATATAATCATTTATTTAATACTGATACCAGCAAAATTTCAAATTCATAAAAATACAATAAAACTAAGTTGTTGATACATATAGCTTATTATTCGGTTGAACATGCGATATTTATGTATAAATCTTTTCGTATATCTATTTATGTTGTGCGAAAAGAAATGCAGCACTGAAGAGAGATTTATTGAGAACTACTAATATTGTATCTATAAAATGTGTAAAATTCCTTAATAGAACCGAATTTACTTGTTCGGTATTATCATTGCAGTATCTATCATGAGGTACATCATAAGACTTGCTTTATATCTTAGTCTTCTCCTCGATGCTGACACAGATAGACGACTTCAAACAAGAATCTATGATTAATGTGATGATTTTTTTAACTTTTCAATATACTTTATGGCGGCGCGGTACAATTTACCTTCCTGAATTTCGGTGGCTTTTTGTACATTTTTAAGTCAATGTATCTGTATAGTGTAATTACACCAACATACAGTATCTACATGCTTTCGAAAGCTGCAGCATGAATCAGATGTGAAAAAAACCCATACTGGTGAAAATTGGTTTTGGAGATTTTTATAGTCACTACGAGTACAAGATAAACGACAAAAGCACTAATGACCTTAGAATTATAAAGATTGCCAAAAAGTTAACGGTCATCATACATATTCAAATTCAATTTATTGTTTACTATTCTAAAGAAAGTACTTCAAATATCTGTGAATGTTAAATTTTGGGGAGCGTCAGAAGATGATGAAAAATCTTGAATAATACTTATAATAGGGTACCCTTTTCAAACATAATTATCTTCTATGTCCATTACTTTGATTAAAACAAAAATGGGTATGAAGAATATCAGACTTACCGCATTTGATTGAGAAGGAAATCAAAAGAAATAAAACATGCAAAAGTGTCATCATGTTTCTTTTAGATTCAGTCTGACATGACACACTATATTGTAATCAGTCTTGTTAGATTTCACCTTCAGGTGACATTGACATATTTTCTGTAAAAGAATTGTACATGTTTTGATAAGGACGATCTGAAAAAGAGTAAACAGAATTGCACACGAATAATGACAAAAATACACTGTTTGGTTGTTGTAAAAGGGGTAGGTATAAAGGGACACATCCTATTGATTCTGATCTCTGTATATAAAAGATCAAAGGCAAAAGTTAGCAATACATGGTATGATGAAATTATCAGTAATCGTGTGTTGTTTTACTTAAATCTTTTGAGTTCATGTATTTTATTTGGCATGTGCCCCCAAACTTGAGCGGAAGACAAGGGTTGTGGAATACCTTATTTCAATCCCGGTATCTATGATGAGTTTATTCGCGACAAATTTAAGGTTTTCATAAAAGGATCTTTTAATACAGAAAGTGCTCATCACCATTTCGTTTCTAGATTGATATCTTTGTCTATTTGTCAGCAATTTTATGAGTTATGCTATCGAGTATTCATTAAATGAAGATCTGGAAACATAGCTTGACCAACTTTTTTTTACTTGTCTATTTTGACCACGGTGTTGTTTTACATTTGTGTGTCAATCTATACTCTAAATATAGTTTACCTATTGACTAAAGTATCTTAAAACAGCTAATCCAGGAAATCTTAACATAGGCTTATAAACCATGAAAATACGGTCTATGTCAATTGACAACTGTCAGTTAGACATTTACATCCATCCATACATAGTAGATATATTACTTATAGTATCTGAGATGTGGCATCGAGCACACAAACATAACCTTTTGTAACTAATCTATCATGCAATAAGGTCGAGGTCGAGTGACAATTTTCTGAAAGTCATGATGACTTCTCAAGGCATGAACATATCCAATATAGATTCTATTACTCATAATAAGAGAGAAATTGAGATAACAAAACACTCAACATTGTTTTCACTGAACCATGAAAATGAGGCCAAAGACAATGGATATATGAGAGACGGAAACCTTATAACATACGCCATCTGCATACAATGTTAGAAGCAACCTGGTATTCTGATATATTAAACTTTGTATTTGTTTGGCTTTTGAACTTTTTTGATCTGAGCGTCACTGATGAGTCTTATGTAGACGAAACGCGCATCTGGCGTATAAAAAAAATTATAATCCTGGTACTTTTGATAACTATTTTCGTCCCCGAGGGTATCACCAGCCCAGTAGTCAGCACTTCGGTGTTGACATGAATATCAATTACATGGTCATTTTTATAAATTTTCTGTTTACAAAACTTTGAATTTTACGAAATACTAAGGATTTTCTTACACCAGGAGTAGATTACCTTAGACGTATTTGGCACAACTTTTTGGAATTTTGGGTACTCAATGCTCTTCAACTTTGTATTTGTTTGGCTTTTGAACTTTTTTGATCTGAGCGTCACTGATGAGTCTTATGTAGACGAAACGCGCATCTGGCGTATAAAAAAATATAATCCTGGTACTTTTGATAACTATATTAGGCACACTAATCCTAATCTCGTTTCTCTACTAAGATATGTACACCTGCAATCCTCTAAGCAATATCTGTTATAATTTTCCATATTGTAATAAAGTGGAAGTCATCACAAATATATAAGGTTGGAATGAACAAAAAATAAGCGTGTGTGTCATTTCTTGGATATATTTTTGTCTTTGACTTTATTGCTTTCGTTTACTAGTATTTGATTTCCGGCGACAACATTTCCCTAAAAATATAGTTATCAATGGTACCAGGCATATGATTTGATACGCCAGATGCGCGTTTCGTCTACATAAGACATATAAGTGACGATCAAATCAAAATAGTTAGAAAGACAGACAAGTATAAAGTATAAGAGCATTGAGGACCATAGATTCCAAAAAGATTGTGCCAAATACGGCTAAGGTAGTCTATGCCTTGGATAAAAAGATCCTCAGTATTACGAATAATTCGCACTTTTATAAAAAATTAATTTATAAAAATTACCATATAATTAATATATGTCATTTAAATCAATATAGTAAGATATGTGTTAATGATCAAAGGAATGCGTATCTGTTTGTAGACCGGCAGTTATAAAGCAGGACATCTTATTAGTTATTAGCCTTTCAATACTACATCAGCGATTTCACAAAAAGGAGAAGTGTGTTGCTATTGTTCATCGTAGTATGTTCGGTGCAGATATAAAGTATTAGTAGAAATGATTTCTTTGCTTGTTTAACATCTTGAAGGTTATTAAGCGTAGACGAAACAAGTAGTATGTATTAGAATTTGGATTTTATTCCAATTACAAACAAAAACTAACAATGACAAAAGTATTGCTAATCTAAGCATGGTCCTTCCAACAAAGTTTGCTGCAATTTGTCTGGTTGAGTTTATCAGTTCTAATCTCCATAATGGTATATTTTCAAATTAATGTTCAAGTTTCTTTTTTTTTTGAAGTTATTGATTTTGTGACTGCTTTAAATTGAAAGAACATATAATTATTCACAGTGTTTCGTCTTTTCGTGGTTTTTGTTTCGTGTTATTTTTTTCGTCAATGGTTTTGTAAATGTTGAGACTTCAAAACTCCTTGAAAGTAGTATACCTTGCTGTATTTGTGGTATTTCTGTTCAATTCGATTGGATTAAATCAACAAATACACCAAGTTTTAGATAAGTTGAGTAGTGTTTTTCTGGTTATGTAGTTGAATGCTTACATAAAAGACAGGATAACAATTCCGTAAACAATAAATCTAAAATAAGAACTGTACATTAATCTATAAATAGTAACCCAATTCGGTGAGAATATTTCAGATTGCCCCAGTGCTGATTAATTAAAATAGTGACCAGTGAACAGTACGTTTTGAAGTTTTATTGAATCAACCGATGATTGGTTGGTACTTGGGTAAGAGTGCCAACAAATAGCCTGAAAATGTACAGTAAATTTCAGTAGGTACTCCATATAAGGCGGTGTCATGGCTTTTTATGTCAAGAAATACCTCATCGCCTTGTAGCAACTCTAAGGTCGCGGAGTTACTTCCTGTGACATAACCAGATGGAACGTGGCCATATATAGAATTCACATACATGAAATTGTGGTAAAGATCAATCCAAATTGCTTTATCTGAGTGAGACAGAGCATGGAAATGAAAGACGTAAATTCCACTATATTTCGCAGTAAATTTTCCCGTTTTCGTATCATACCCTAAGCCATGATTTATGAAAACTCTGTCAAATATTACTGTATGACCCTGTGCCTGTGTATGATGAGCTGATAACCCAACTGAAAAAGCTATCTCTTCCGCCTGGCCGTTTTCTATAAGAAACAAAAAAACAACATTAAGTCAATCTTGTTATGCATATATGTAGAAACATTAATGAGCTATTAATGTAAAGAACTTGCTTAGGCTGCATTACAAAATATTAGAAGCATTCAGAATGTCATCTCATTTTAGATGAATATCTCATAGTGAACATGGTGACGATTCAATATGAATAATTGGGTTGGGAGATTCTTTCTTGTTCATTATAATAGTTTATGAAGTTTATATGCAGAACTGTGTGTTTTTTCTGAACTTAAACTAATGATTAAAATGTCCAAAAGATGATGAAGACTTTTTTGTTTACTATTCGTGTATCATTTATTGCTGTCTATACCCTATTATTTTTATCGTCCTGAAAATGCATGAAATATTTGCTACTGGACGTTTAGCAACCGAAATTCAATCAATCATATTGTTGTTTTAAACCTTCGATAGTGCAATCAATGTTTGCGAAATTTAACCGAAACAAATATTAATTCGTAATAACGACTTGATCATGTTAATCTTTTTTTTTCTTCATCAAAATGTCGTTTAAAGCCACTGAACAAGAAAGTAAAACATAATAAAATAACACTTTATAAATTGTATCTGACGTCATCTTCAAAATTTTATTTCACAGGGAACACTCAGAACCTTTGAAACTTCAAATACTGATGTGCCAACATCATTATTGTGTAGCTAATTATATTATAAAAAAAGTACAATGCCATTCAACTGTGAATTGTTCCGATAATAATTGATGGAAACCATTATTCAAAACTAGCGTAGAGGTAATGGACTAAAATGGTGTTTTCGTTAAATAAAAGACAGGTGAAAAATACTAAAGGGACATTAAAACTGATAAGTCAGATGAAGAAAATTATCTATTTTTTTTAATATTGACAAGTCAAAGGCAAAAGAAGAAAAAAGGCCAAAAGGCAAATATCAGTTTACAAAACACATTAAAAAAATAATGACTGAGCAACATGAACCTTACTTCAAACCGATAAACTTTTTTAGAATTGATTAATTAGGCCTATTTTTTAATCATATATTGAACGTACCGATATAATCTGTTGACGGCGACAGGATAGAACCAGAGAATGTTGTATAAGTTTGATTTGTTCCAATGTCACCATAAATTCCACCTGCCCTTCTAGATCTGACGGATACTTTATCTCCTGTGTTGAGGTGTATAATTGCGGTGTTACCTGCATCGGCCCACTCGTTTGGTGTTTTACCATATGCTGAGTTGATATACTGGTCATTGTAGTACAAGTCTAACCATAATTCCTGTTAAGCATTAAGATAAAAACATTCATAAATTGTCAAACCTCACTGCATTTATCTATATTTAATGATTTTGACTAACAATACCACAATTACACTTTAATTTCATGTAATTTGTAATGTAACATATACCAGATCTTCGCACTGTATTCCAAATCAAAACAATGGTGATGGTCACAAAATTCATTAAAGAGAGATACCAAAATAAAATACAAAATACGACATAGAAACGAACCGAACAACAGGAACTGCTTAAAATCTTAGGGGGTTTAATCATTTGCTCCGGAGGTTAAAGCCGATTATACTCCATATGTAGCGTCTGTCGGTTTGCGCGTGTAGAAATCCGATGTGGTAAGTCTAATTCGATAGGCATGTTAATGAATGGGACGGGATTGTGACTACGACAATTATAAAACATCCGTCGTCATCTGTGAAACTGATTTTTCATTTTGTGATGACGACCGTAATGTTTTTAACCTTCAGCTTTATTTTTTTTTTATTCTAGCGTCACTGATTTTGGACGAAACATTCATCTGGCTTTCAAAATTATAAGCCTTGTATCTTTTAAGTTTTCAACAGACCATGTTGAATGTAAAATTTCCACAAATTCAGCAAGCTTAAGTTTTAAAAAATCCTGACCAAGCCAAATTGTCCAAGTTGTAATAGTTTAAATCAGTATTATGTTTATGACAGTTTATGAACATTATTCTAGTATGTACATTCTTAACACGCAATGTTAATTTATTCTTTAAAACATACCAGAGATGTAAAATAAATACCAGATTACCTTCAACTATAAACTCAGATAAAAATGTTGAGCTTAACTTACATGATCTGAAGTGGCCAATGCGTGGTAATGAAAAATGTATAGACCTGGCTGTGTCGCAGTGAATGCTCCAGTGTCTTTGTCGTACGTCGGAGCACCTCTACTGGCTATAATTCTATCGTATAAAACATGCTGACTGGTTGACAAGTCAATTGAGTGGTTCAGTCCAACTGAGAAAGCATCCAATCCATCATTGTCGCTTACTGTATCAAAAGAGTTAGAAGATTTAATCATCCCAGCTTCCCAAACAAAAATAAAATCAAACCATTGACAAAAAAAAACAATATTATACTGTCATCTTTCATGTCATTTGATTAACGACCACTAAAGTTACTATATCAAAAGGTAGTGATCCATAGATAAAAAAAAAGTGTAAGCGGTCACACGTAGACTCAAGTAATTTCTTCAAACAAAATATTCTAGATAAACAGTTAGGAATTATTGAATACAATATCTTTTTAGCTTAATTCTTTTTTGAGGGTAATGTTTATGTATATTGAACACGACGCTCAATGTCCTTACAAAACTAACCTGCCAGCAGTAAACCAGTAAAAGTAGTATACACTTGATCTCCTGCTCCATAGATAACATTATCGTAGTTGTCACGTGCCTTTATATAAACTGTATCGTCCATTTCGAGATTTATAAAAACAGAATTGCCAGCATCTACATAGTCACTCGGGGTTCTACCGTAAATTGAAACAATATACTCGTCATTCCGGTAGAGTTCTAACCATACGTGTTCGTTGCTTTTGGTAACTGCGTAAAAATGGAAAGCGTACAATCCGGGAGTACTGCAGACAAATTTACCATCGGCCGAAAAGTATGCATTGATGTTTGTTATTGTTTTATCAAATGTTAGAATTTCGCCATGTGTTAGGTGTTCATGTGTCGCCCGACCTTTAGTAAATGCCACGACGTCATCTCCTCCTGGAAAATTAAATAAAAATTCTATGGTGACGCAATACTTTTCAAACATAGAATAAAAAGCATTGTTTACACTTTTCTAATTTGCTTTTGTTTCTAATGACATTTTCAGTACGTAAAAAGATGAAAAGTTTTTAGAGAAATATAGCATGTATAGTTTATCCTTGGGTTATACCAGAGGTTTAAAATAAAGGCAACAGAAGTATACCGCTGTTCAAAACTCATTAATCCATGGACAAAAAACAGAATCGGGGTAACAAACTAAAACCGAGGGATCCGCATTAAATATAAGAGGAGAACAACGACACAACACTAAAATGTAACACACACAGAAACGGACCAAACATCAGACAAAATCCCACGAGAATAACGAATAAACATAAAAAAAAACATATAATATTAAAAAACAAATGTGGTTGATCCTGTGCTTGGTTTTGATCGATTGTTTTGCAGGTATTGCTGCAGTGTAAAAAGAAATGAACAACTGATCCGCATGAATCTTCAAATATCTGTCTGACATGATAGGTTCCTTAATTGAAACCAGATTATACATAATCCATCGTCGAGAAATAGTAGTTAGATCAACCGTGCTTATATCATTTCAGATAAGATACGCGGCATTCTCTATACACAACCCTTTTTAATACGTTACAAGGTTTCAAATGGTCAACGACCGCTTCCTCAAAAAAATGTACCCTATCCACTATAGCTGTGATCTGTTGTATTTAGTTGTTGAAAATTTAGAAATTAAGAAGTGTGTTCTTTAAAAAAGAATTCTAAGTTAACTTACCACTGACGATTAAGGGAAAAATCAAAAATAGTAAAACTTTCATTGTGGTTCTACCGGAATGTCTGAAGATAATAGATAATAGGATATGACACACTTAACAGTTATCAGTCATGTTTGAACTTTACCTTGAGTTGGCATTGACTTATTTTACATTTTTTAGTAAACACAACTGGATATGTGTTGATTAGAAAAAATAGATTACAAGTATATGGAAATAATGAGGTAAAATCTACCAACCTCAGTAAAACATGAAATTTTTATGAAATCATATGACTATTATGTTAGCAGCATAATTGTCCAAGGTTAATATCAGTATAATAGTAAGGTACAAAATGTATCTCGGTTTGTCCTGTCTGCAAACAAACACGATAACTTGCAAAAGCTGATGATACCAGTCTTATAATTAGCTAGACCCTCATACATAACGGGGAATACAAGCAGAATCACAAGCGCAGTAGTCAGCACTTTTTGTGCTGACATGAATCGTCATTGATATGGTTATATTTATAAATTTACTGTTTACAAATATTTGATTGTTTTGAAATACTAAGGCTTTTCTACCTCAGGCATTGTTTACCTTAGCTGTATTTGACAAAACTTTTAGGAATTTTGGTCCTCAATGCTCTTCAACTTCGAACTTTATTTGGCCTTTTTGACTTTTTTGGATTCGAGCGTCACTGAAGAGTCTTTTGTAGACGAAACGCGCGTCGGCGTATATACTAAATTTAGTCCTGGTATCTATAATCAGTTTATATACATATATACCTTAAGAAGATTGTAAACTGTTTAACCATTCTAATCATCTGAATTCATCTGATTTTCGGTATGGTTTGACTAGCTAAAAGGAGTAGGTCAGGTAAGGACCGATTTTGGCCTCAAATTTCAGGTTCATCTGACGAAAGATTTTGACCCCTTTTTACAAACTTAAGTGTCTATTTTATTTGGTTCAATAAGTTTATGTGAAAGCTTTTAACTGATTTAGTCATTAAAAACGACCCGATTCAAGCTCAAATATGAAAAATCTGCCAAATATACCGAAAAATGTCACTTTTCAGATGGTTTTTGTTAAAAATGAAAGTGGCCGCGTCCGTGTTCATCCTCAACCTTTATATATGTTATGTTTTATCATCAAATACAACTTACATTTCAATATTAAGGATGAATACGATTGCGGCCACTTTCGTTTTACACGGAAACCGTCTAAAATTTGACTAAAATGCTAGAATTGTGAAGATTTCAGTAATTTAGCATGACTTAATGGTGCTGGTACCCGATATATGTGCATTATATTGTCAAAAACCGCCCATATCTATGTAGCAGAAGCATTCTACTGTCCAATAAATAACTTATAGTTTATATTTTAACAATTTTGTAAAACTGTTATATTTTGGGGACAAAAAGGGGTCTTACTGAACCTGCTCTTTTCTAGTTTTCTGCGTAATACGAGAATCTGGATTTTAGGTTTTACTTCTGTATTATTTCATTTTAAGGCATTTTTCTCTATTGTTTTCTGAGTATGTAAGTACACCAGAACTCTTATTTTCGCAGCTGATTTTTTTCTTTTTCATTTTTTGTCAATTATTCTCTAATCTTGTTCCATAATCTTTCGTTTTTCAACAGCAGAACATATGAAAGAAGCATGAAAAAAGCCCAAAGAGATAAAAAAAAAAAAAAAAAAAAAAAAAAGGACTTTAATTAAGACCGGATTTGGTATAACACGACATGTGCCACATGTGGAGCAGAATCTGCTTACACTTCCAGAGCACCTGAGATCCCTTCTTGTTTTTGGTGGGGTTTGCGTTGCTGATTCTTTAGTTTTCTATGTTGTGTCATGTGTTCTATTGTTTATCTGTTTGTCTTTTTCATTTTTAGCCAGGCGTTGTCAGTTTATTTTCGATTTATGAGTTTAACTGTCCCTCTGGTATCTTTGGTCCCTCTTTTAAAGACAGACAACAGCCTAGAAAACTACATACTGATCAATTATATTGCTTACATGCTACTAAGTTTCGCACATAAACCATTTATGTTAATTTAGTACAATGTTTATATATGACTTACAAGCCAGTCCATGTAGGGGAGTGATGGCAATTTTAAAATCTTAACCTCAAAATTGTAAAATAAAAAGGGTTTGGGTACCAAAGGGCACTTCAGAACTTATAAGTGAAAGAGAAATAATCATGACAAACAGGATTAATAGGAAACACGAACAACTCTACCAAATACAACATAAAAAGACTATGTTACACCATACAAGGAACCACACAAAAAATAAAATCATCTCAGACGCTTGAGGTTCATTGAAAATCATGCATGCAATAAAAATCTATATACATATTGCAAGATAATAATGAAAGTAAAATCACAACAATACCGAACTTAGAGGAAAATGAATTCGGAAAGTCCATAATGACATGGCAAAATTAAAATACAAAACGCATCAAAAAAGAATGGACAAGAACTGTCATATTCCTGACTTGGTACAGGCAATTTCAAATGTAGAAAATGGAGGAATAAACCTGGTTCTATAGCGCGAATCCTCTAGCAACTTTTTTTGTTCGTATTCAGAAATTTTTATAGAGGCTAACAATAAGCAGGATTTTACAACAGACTGTTTAGAACATGACAAGATAATAATAATAATGTGTTCCTGTTATAACCATGAAAAATATTATAAAAAAACAGGATAAATACAGAACAACTAACAACTTTACCAAAAAAAATACTAGCACATAAAAGATAAATACTAGGTAATATTGTAATAGGAACCACACAAAAACTAAAATGATCTCAGGATTCATTGTAAATCAAACATGCAGTAAAAATCAATATTGCAATATAATAAATGAAAATACAGCAACTTCTTTTTCATTTAACAATCAGCTCGATCTTGCAACCGACTGTTTAGATCATGGCACGATTAATGTTAATGCTTGCGTATTCCTGTTAAAAAATAAATGAATATGCTTACAATTGCAATATAAGTGCAAATTCATTTTCGTTCATCCAAAAAGAAACTTTCCCAAAAAATACAATATTATTTGCAAAGTATAAATTTCCTTGCTATATAGTAATAGCTTCCATATTCCTCTTTTGTCGTAGATTTCTTATCATAATGCCAAGAACCCCCAACACTGTTTCCTTGCATTATAAACGTTCATCAAGCGTCTTAGTGATCGTCATTATGCAGGAAATTAGAATTAATGTTAGTTCTGTAGGTTCTTAATCACAGTTTCTGAATAACAGCAGTTCTGATTGTTAATTATAATAATTCAATTTGCAGAATAATTCGTGCAATATAGCATCATAGTTTTATAACCACTCATGATGCTCCTTAACGCACGAATGATGTTTTTTTTTAATGGGCAATATATTTGTTGAGTTTGAAGGACTGATATTCCAACAGACAGTCGGTGTTTCGATTGGTACTATTCTACACACCTTCTGCTTGACTTGTTTTTATATACTTGCAATAATGTACAGCAAAGTAAGACCTTAAAATAAATCAACATGAACAAATGGTCAATTGACCCCCGAAGGAGTTATTGTCCTTTATAGTCCATTTTTTACATTTTTCATAAAATTTGTAAATTTTTACTAACATTTTCCACTGAAACTACTAGGCCAAGTTCATTATAGATAGAGATAATTGTAAGCAGCAAGAATTTTCAGTAAAGTAAGATGCACAAACACATCACCATCACCAAAATGCAATTTTGTCATGAATCCATTTGCGTCCTTTGTTTAATATTCACATAGACCAAGGTGAGCGACACAGGCTCTTTAGAGCCTCTAGTTATATTTACAAACAGCAGCCTACAAAACACCATACAGAAAACTATATATTGACCAACATGATTCTTAGCAAAATACTAGGAGTGAACACAGTAAACCAGTTGCACTTTATTATCCTCATTCTGAACACCCATATACAACTTGACAATAAATATTGATCAAAAAGCTAGTAAGTGATAAAGGGCTATCGTTTTACAAACTACTAAGTATCTGCATTGTATGTGATTACTAACTATGGATAATTAATGTTTTTTTTATCACTATGATATCTTACATACACCATTTTGTTAATTGCATATATATTATATGCACTGTAGATAAAAAAAAATCGTTGGTATCATTTTTCAAATTGAGAAAATTTTGCATTTTCAATGATATTTGATATTTGATATCTTGGTTTTGCAAATTTCTGCATACAAACAAACCCAAATGAAAATTTGTAATTTGTCAAACATTTGAATTCGTTGCTAACTTGTACCCACGAAACACACGGAAATTGGTATCCAACGAATAATAATGAATCCACAGTATATGGCTAACAAGCCAGTGACTGTAGGGATTCCATTTAAAATTTAATCTTTATCCGATAATTGTAAAAAAAAAAACCAAGAATGTGTCCATAGTACAGGGATGGCCCACAGGCACTATCGTTTTCTATGTTCAGTGGACCGTGAAAATTGGATCACAATGTACTAAGTTTCAAGTTGATTGGACTTAAACTTCTTCAAAAACTACCTTGATCAAAAACTTTAACCTGAAGCAGGACAGCTGGAAAGAGGAATGGACCAACAGACTAGACAACATAATGCCCCTCTACTAGCGTGGAGAAGGCATAAAAAGAGGAGGAGAATAACATAGGGCACTTCAGAACTCATAAGTGAAAGACAAATATGAATGACAAACAGGATAAATAAAGAAAAGATGAAGTACTCTACTAAATACTACATAAAAAGCTATAGACTGTGTAACACCATAATAGGAATCACACAAAACATGAAATTATATCTGAAGCTCAGAGTTCATTGTAAATCAATTATGCATTCAAAATATATATGAAAATTGCAAGATATGATAAAAATATAACAACTTTTTTCGTTTTAAGAAATTTTAATAGAGGCTAACAATAAGCTTGATATTGCAACAGACTGTTGAGAACATGGCAAGATAATAATGATAATGTGTTCCTGTTATAACATTTATAAATGGATAGTGTGAACAGTATATGTGCAGCTTCATACTCTTTTGTTCTCTGAAAAACTTTCCGAAATAATACAATGATATTTTGTTAAGTATAAAATTTCTTGTTTTAAAGTTATAGCTTCAATATTCTTCTTCCATTATCTATATTCATAATGCTTAGATACAATCCCCTTTTTCCCTTTAATGCCTATTTTCATTTAAATACATGTTAGTTAATTTTCAAATTTGGGTTTTCAGAATTCTTTTTTTGACTTATCAAAATTGTCATCAATCAAAGATTATTAACTGACAAACTTGTATGCCTTTCAAAGATGAAATAAACCAAAAATTCTAAATCAAAATTATAATGTTCATACAATTTCACATAGTAATCAAATTGGAATGATAATTTATTTACCTATAAAGTAAAACAAGTATATAAAACCCAATAAATCTTCAAATCACATGTACAACATATGATATGGTATGTAGTCAAAATTTACATAAATTTGATGTTCAATAACCCTAGCTACCTTGGTGTGATAATGGTGTAACATATATCTATATATTTTTTCACAGTGCTAAATGAATATATATATATCAATGCCATTTTTTCACAATTAAACTTTCTAAATCAATATGATTTGATGTAACTTAACCTTTAAATTCCTCACATGCAAAATAACTTTAAGCATTCTTGACATTCCCATAAATAGAATGACCTGACTTTTATAAGATTGGTTTTTACAGATAGAATGATAAAGTATGTCTGCTTCACCTAATTCTTTCAATCACAATGGAAAACCAGACATAGACTAATCTTGAAATAAAGCATTGTACGATTAGATCTTTTTCTATAAGGTCACTTCTAGAAATTCATTGTGATGGGTGCATACCCGTAGCCAGGGGGTTGAAAACAAATAAGCACTGTTAAAGTCAATGTTCTGTTCGAATTGTGACTGTTAAAGTCGAGTTTGTGAGTCCAAGGAACTCCTCATTGGAAATTCCTGGCTACAGGCCTGGGGTGTAAGTACAAATATTGGTATAAATTCTGTCTCTTTACACATGGCTGCTGATAACTTAAACTGTGCAAAAAGGCAACAAATTGAATAAAACTGGCCAAAACAATAGTAAATTAATCCAGATTACAAATCAAGGAAGAAACCAGATTACATGGACATCAGAAATAACATAATACATGATCAGAGATCTTTTGATAATGACATTTCTACGATCCAGCACCATCTCAAAATCTATCCATCAAATGTAAGTCAATTCCAATAATACTGTATGATTACACTTACAAGATAAAAACAATGCAATATGAAAAATTAACAGTAATAACACCAAAAGCACCAAACAATGACTCTAAATAGCAAAAAAAGGGATGTATAGTTTTGATTTTCCAATGCCAATATATCAAGTATTTGCCTGCTCAAGTATCTACATTGTGGCTGTGAATTATTTCTGTTCCAGTAAATAAAATGTAGCTGTATATAACACTGAGACTTGAGAGGGATGATTACATGCGCATCCTACAAAATATTAAGGTATAAAGTCTAAACGAAAATTAAAAATGAAAACCTCCTACAAATATAGCATTCATTCCTGATCTATCTGTTGCTGAAAAACACTGACAGCTACCTTGCAAGTGAGCAGCAGAAAACATTTCTGATATATTTGGTGAAAACAAAAAAACAAAAAAGTTATCGTCAAAAAGTATGCACACCCTCTATCACCGTCCCTTATAATTCATTTGGATGTTTTATAAATTTTGTTCAACTTGTGTTGTGTACAGAATGTAAATATTAAACAGACAAGAATATACAGAATAATGTTCTGTCATTAACTAATGGACCAACTAATTTTAGGAAAATATTGATAATTTCTTTTTAGGTTATAGGACAACAAAGGATAATAATTATGTATATCTATTTATATACTTTCTGGAATGTGATAACTGTCAAATAATATTTTTATATTGATTATAATATTTTTAGTAAATATTTTTTTAAAGATGCAGTGCAAACTTTTCTTATAGTTTCAATTGTTAACTGTGCATATATATAGTGATTAAAGTTTAATTAATCTTTATTTTATTCGTGTTTTCTATAAATCTCTATGAAAGTGTTTTGATACCTTAGTCATTCTGTTTTAGAACTATTGCCCTTACTTTAAGGCAATTAAGTTTGTGTGGATTTGCTTCATTTTTTTGTGAAAAATAATCCGTCTAAGCAGATATTTAGTTGTGTTTCATTTTTGTTTACCACTAATTTGATACATTTGTGGGATTTATCAAAGATGGAGGAACAATAAGGTCCTTCTTTACCCTGAAATTTAGAGAAACTTACAAGTTGATATCACAAGATATCTGAGTTATATAAGTTGTCCTACCACAACGAATGTGACAGGTCTTCAGAATTTTTTTTAAAAATCCATGGTTACAAAACAAATAATATCATTCTGTCAAGAAATCATAAAACTTGAAATGTAAAAAAAATAGAAATAAAAATGATTGAGCACTATCAATAAGCTAGATTTAATAAGTTATAAAGAAAATTGCTGAACATTGTCCTGAATTTTAAGATAACAGAATACAAGAATAAAAAAAATCTATTTTTAATGACCAATTATAATAGGCATGTTTTACTGATTGCAATTTCGAATCCTAAAACCCATTAATACAAACCTAAAATTTAGGCATAAATTTATTAGCAAATAGCTTTTAATGGACAAAAAGATATGTTGTATATTAAAGTTCAAGACATAAAAATCCTGACCTTCCCTAGCACCAGTTTAGGCTGAATTCTTTACTGATATAAAATAGTTTTAAGTGTTTTCAATTTTTCAAGTATGCTGCCTTTCAAATGTAAAGTAGGAATTCTTTATCTAGTTTAACCAATATTCATACAGGAAAAATCTTTACTGAACTTACGCCCAATACACTTTTTGGATAAGTTTTACATATCAATAAGTTATAATTTGTATATTATAGTGGTGTAAATTATGAAAATAAGATTACAGTGTATGTTTAATATTGCATAGAATTATATATTTAATCATTGAGTAATAAAAATATTATCATAGTCTAAAAATCTAACAAGTTTTCCAAAGAGTAAAAAACATACTATATAGATATGTACAAGATAAAAAATCTAATTTATTTATTTATTACACTTTTTCCTTATATAATTGTAGCATATTCTGAATTTTTAACTTGATAAATAAATAATATATAACATACAAAAATGGCTTTCGAAAAATATTCAAATTTTATCATATCAAATGATCTGTTCAATTTCACAAAAAAAATAGTGATGCCGAGAATGGGAACAAAACAAAGTTGACTTGGACTTAATTCGTACTTTAAAAAGTATGTGCTTATAGCTCTTTTAGTACCTAAGTACACACACAATTGACATAAACATTCCACAATAATGTATATCAGTCATACTGACTCATTACATGAATTAACAACAGGTTTTCAAATGATAAATAAAAAGCAAACTGATATGATAAATATAAATTTGGCAAGCACTTCCTATCATAACAAAAATGCAAAAC
Source organism: Mytilus trossulus (assembly GCF_036588685.1). NCBI lineage: Eukaryota > Metazoa > Mollusca > Bivalvia > Mytilida > Mytilidae > Mytilus > Mytilus trossulus. The sequence continues at coordinate 35,700,720 of NC_086386.1, read as the reverse complement.
CTATGGTGAACACAACACTTGAATGCCATTTTGAATGGATAACTAGATAATATAATCAAAACAAAAACAGAAACTAGTAAAGCTTTTAATTATAAACATTAAAATTGTTGTATGTTTCAAATATTCTGATTTTTTGTAATCTTTATACTTTTAAATGTATAATTTTAAACTGTTGAAAATTTTAAAAGAAAAATATCCATCATAAACATGATAAATAGTTTGAAGATCACACATTTCTAAACATAATTTGGACAAATGCTTACAAAACAAGCTACCAAGCTTCGACTGCAATATGGTTTATCTAATTCAGTTTTAAGACCAATAACCAAAGGATCATTTCATGATTTGTTACCTAATTTGATCTACAAAATAACTACATTTGACTAAAAAGGGTATACTTTGATAATAAAAAAATGTAAAAAAAGGTTCCCAATATAGTGTGTAACTAAATATGACTAATACTTTGCTACTAAAATAACTGGCTGTTTACTAACAAAAAAGAATTCCATTTAATTTTTTTTATCTAAAAAAAAACACATTAAATTATATTGACTGCTCCAGAGAAAAAAATCTGTTAACTTATTCTTCATATAAAAGCCAGGAAGAACCCAAAACCAGGAAAGGTTTAATACACTATAATTAAAGCTGTTTAACAAATTAACAATAGATGTTTAAAAATGTAAACAATTCAGTTACTATAGTAACCTTCATCTAAAATAAGAACTGCATGTTCTTGACAAATAGCTGCCAATTCTTTAACAAATTCATCTAAAATCACAGCACAGTAAACAGAATGACGAGTTTTGGGAGAGTCCATTGGATTATCAGGGATATTTTGTTGTCTCTGATTAACATAGCGGTATCCTTTCCCTCCTGGAATAATCTGTAATTGAGGCGCCCCTTTTCCTGCTTTGTAATTTGATGTTTTTCTTTGGGAATTTGGTGTTCTTCTAAACAGCAAATCGGTGAGGCTTAATTTTCTTTTTTCTGGAAAATAGAATACAAATTATGATTATAAAGATTGAATAAATATATTTATCAAAAATTCATTTGTTGACTCTCTATGAACTCTGTGTCATATTGAAATACTGCAAATGTTTTATTATACCAGTCTTAGACAATGCTAGATATTCATACACGGTGTGAACACTGGTATTTATTCTACAATTTAACGTTGAGCTTAAACTGCTTGATTTTTATTACATCCCAATCCTTGTATTGTTTTTATACGACCGCAAATTTTGAAAAAATTTTCGTCGTATATTGCTATCACGTTGGCGTCGTCGTCGTCGTCCGAATACTTTTAGTTTTCGCACTCTAACTTTAGTAAAAGTGAATAGAAATCTATGAAATTTTAACACAAGGTTTATGACCACAAAAGGAAGGTTGGTATTGATTTTGGGAGTTTTGGTCCCAACATTTTAGGAATTAGGGGCCAAAAAGGGCCCAAATAAGCATTTTCTTGGTTTTCGCGCTATAACTTTAGTTTAAGTTAATAGAAATCTATGAAATTTTGACACAAGGTTTATGACAACAAAAGAAAGGTTGGGATTGATTTTGGGAGTTTTGGTTTCAACAGTTTAGGAATTAGGGGCCAAAAAGGGACCCAAATAAGCATTTTTCTTGGTTTTCGCACCATAACTTTAGTATAAGTAAATAGAAATCTATGAAATTTAAACACAAGGTTTATGACCATAAAAGGAAGATTGGTATTGATTTTGGGAGTTTTGGTCCTAACAGTTTAGGAAAAAGGGGCCCAAAGGGTCCAAAATTAAACTTTGTTTGATTTCATCAAGAATTGAATAATTGGGGTTCTTTGATATGCGGAATCTAACTATGTATGTAGATTCTTAATTTTTGGTCCCATTTTCAAATTGGTCTACATTAAGGTCCAAAGGGTCCAAAATTAAACTTAGTTTGATTTTGACAAAAAATTAATCGGTTGGGTTCTTTGATATGCTGAATCTAAAAATGTATTTAGATTCTTGATTATTGGCCCAGTTTTCAAGTTGGTCCAAATCGGGGTCCAAAATTAAACATTGTTTGATTTCATTAAAAATTGAATAAATGGGGTTCTTTGATATGCCAAATCTAACTGTGTATGTAGATTCTTCATTTTTTGTCCTGTTTTCAAATTGGTCTGCATTAAAGTCCAAAGGGTCCAAAATTAAACTTAGTTTGATTTTAACAAAAATTGAAATCTTGGGGTTCTTTGATTTGCTGAATCCAAACATGTACTTAGATTTTTGATTATGGGCCCAGTTTTCAAGTTGGTCCAAATCAGGATCTAAAATATTATATTAAGTATTGTGCAATAGCAAGTCTTTTCAATTGCACAGTATTGCACAATGGCAAGAAATATCTAATTGCACAATATTGTGAAATAGCAATATTTTTTTTAATTAGAGTTATCTTTCTTTGTCCAGAATAGTAAGCAAGAAATATCTAATTGCCCAATATTGTGAAATAGCAATATTATTTTTTAATTGGAGTTATCTTTCTTTGTCCAGAATCAACTCAAATCTTTGTTATATACAATGTATATTCACTTTTTACTACCAACTGATAAATTAAAATAATCTTTACCATTCAGTGATAACAAGCAGTTTTTTTACATCTTAATATTTTATGATGTATTTAAATGAGTAGTTATTGTTGCAAACTCCATTAGAAATTTAATTGAGATTAATTTGGAATAAGAGAAAGGGGGATGTGATTAAAAAAATTGGGTTAAATTTTCTCATTTGAAATAAAAAATTTTGAAATAAATTTTTTTTTGAGAGGATTAATATTCAACAGCATAGTGAATTGCTCTAAGAGAAAACAAAAATTTTAAGTTCATTAGAACACATTCATTCTGTGTCAGAAACCTATGCTGTGTCAACTATTTAATCACAATCCAAATTTAGAGCTGAATCCAGCTTGAATGTTGTGACCATACTTGCCCCAACCGTTCAGGGTTCAACGTCTGCGGTCGTATAAAGCTACGCCCTGCGGAGCATCTGGTTAAATCTTGGACTATGATGAGAACCTCAAATTGAACTGTGATGTTAACAGTAATATTTTTAAATATTTACAAGAATGCTGAGAATAAAAATTTCACCATGTGCGACAATGATGGAATAGGGACACTGACAATAAATTTAACTTCCAAATCACTGTGAAAAGATTTGACCTTTGACGACAGGTTCCAGTGGAGGACAGACATGTGCCATGTCCCAAGTCAGGAGCCTGTAATTCAGTGGTTGTTGTTTGTTTATGTGTTACATATTTGTTTTTTGTTCATTTTTTTCAAATAAATAATTTTTTAAATAAATAAGACCGTTAGTTTTCTAGTTTGAATTGTTTTACATTGCAATTTCTGGGCCTTTTATAGCGGACTATGCAGTATGGGCTTTTCTCAGTGTTGAAGGCCATAAAGTGACCTATAGTTGTTAATTTCTGTGTCATTCTGGTCTCTTGTGGAGAGTTGTCTCATACCACAACTTCTTTTTTACATTTACAATAACTATGAAAGTGGTATACATATTACTGAAAAGTTTATCTTTTACTACAGTTTTTGATGCAGGAGGGATCTCCACTGATCGAAAATTACAATAACAGTGAAATGTAAATAATTACAAGAATTATATAAGTACTGTGAATAAAGATTTTTTTTTACCTTTTACAACAAGTTCTGACATTTACACTAATGGTAGAAATGATGTACTGTGGATTCATTATTATTTACCAATTTTCGTGGATACTGGTGAACAACGAAATTAAATGTTCAACGAATAACAATTTTTCTATAGGCTTGTATGCAGACTTCCGCAAAACCACGAGATTAAATATCCACGAACTAGCAATTTTTCCCTAATCCACGAAAATTGGAACCCACGAAAATAAATGAATCCACAGTACAAATGTACATGGGAATTTCAATTTAACCTTCTAGAACAGGTTCTTGTGGATAGACAGACACTGACAATAACAATAATTATAAAAGTACTTCCAATGATAATTTTACCTTTCTGGACAGGTTCTGGTGGTGGAGGGGCACTGACAGTTACAGCATTGTTTTGAATCTGATTTGGATCTATTCCATGCCTCCAGTTTTCTTCTCTTACAATTAAGGTCATTCTAGCCTTCAGCAACAGTTGTTCGAAGTTTGGTATGGTATAGGAACAATGGTCTACCTTTTGTCTTACTGATGCTATAACCTGAACAAAAATATTAAAAAAATCATATTGCATACATGTATTTTTATTTTCATATTCTATGTAAATAAGGCCATTAGTTTTCTCGTTTGAATTGTTTTACATTGTCATTTCAAGGCCTTTTATAGCTAACTATGCGATGTGGGCTTTTCAGTTCAAAAAGCAGACAAAATAAATTCCAGTATCACAGATATTTCCATTTTTTTTTGCTAGTTCAATTGAATTTTTTCCATGAAGGTAAATGTCAGAAGGATTTTGAAAGATGCAATGGATTTTTTTTTGGCTGCAACAGATTGGGCTGAGATCAAGTGTTGGTGTTATATGGTCAAATGATTTTTTTCTTAATAAGAATAATGGAAAGCTTGTGGGTTTATTTGCAGTGTTAAGCATTTTATAGTTAAATTAGTTCACGAAAAATTTAGAGTTGATTATTGAAGTTATAGTTTAAGCATTCACTATAGCTAAATCATTATTTTGGCAGATGCTGAACTATATGCAGACTAAAAGTGGTAAAAAGAATTATTTGTAGATATTTTACTATATTTATAATGCTTTAGTATTCATGTTCAGATGTATTGACCACTTTAAAACATTTTGGAACAACATCCAGTTAAGGACTGTCAAAATAAACCTTGGCTGTAAAATGAGTCGTTAAAACTCAAAGAAAAAGACGTGACACTATTGATGAAGATACACAGACACTTGATTTATATTCCTGTCTCAATCTATTACATAGACATATAAAGGAAGTGATTTTCTGTAAAATTCAGAAATTGTAAATTTTAACTAGAAAGCAAAAAAGTAAAACAAGGTGAAAAGGAGGAAACTTGACATGCAATACAATGTGTAAGATTTGAATAAAATGGAAATCAAATATCATGCTCATTAACCCTTTGAATAATTTCATCATCTTTCTTACTTCTATTAATGGAGATATTCATGTGGCTCTTTGACATTAAAATCAAAAATATCCCAACATACACATGACAAACCCAAAGCAAACAAACAGTGCATTTATTGATATTTTCAGAAAATTCTAATTCAATTCCCAATGAGGCGTTAAAAACATAGCAATAGCTCACTAAAACAGCAAGCTCATTACAGACCTCACCCTTATCTTATGCAAGATTCATCAAGTTCATACAATATACGTGCATGCAAATATATATAACAGACAAAATGCACCAAAAACTTCATGCTTATATTTATATATATACCTGTAATAATGATTTTACAGTGGGTTGAAATACAAGATTGTGACTAAGAAGGAATGACCGTAATAAAGGCTGGGGAAATGCAGCCAGGCGAGATATAATGCCGGTCAGAAGAAAGTTGACAGCAAAAGGGTTCTGTATCATTCCTTCCAATTTGGTCAACAAGGCGGTCAAGAATGGTCCTACAAAATATACTCAGTCATTATATATATACAGTAAATAGTTTAGAAAATGCAGGTAAGGCAACATTGATATATAACTTTTCTAATTATATCAGAAGCTTATTCCCCTTGGTAGTCAGCATGGTCAGGAGTTTAATAGGGTTCATCAAACATTAGGAATCTTGTTCAGTTTTATAGCAAGCTTGCAAGCATGGCAAGATTTGACGAATAAATAAGAAGAAAAATAGAAATTTGTATTTATCTTCTTTTTTTTTTTAAATACATGTAGAAACTCCTTTATTTTCAATTTTTTTTAAGAAGTTTTGAATTTTCCTATCATCATTGATCATTAAACATTGTCAAATAAAACAAAAGATAAAATGAACAGCGCCTGGTGATTATTTAACTAGCCAGACCAATTTAGTCCTTCATGTACTTAATTCAGATGCAGACTGGTGTACTATTATGCATATTTTTAGGGGCCAGCTGAAGGACACCTACGGGTGCGGGAATTATCGCTACATTGAAGACCCATTGGTTGCCTTTGGCTGTTATCTGCTCTATGGTCGGGTGGTTGTCGCTTTGACATATTCACCATTTCCTTTCTCAATTTTATATTATTATATAGTAACAGGCTATTCAAATTATGTCCAATAGTTACTGCATTACTTCTGAAAATTATCTAGTTGCAGATGTATCTGTACAGACAACCATTTGATCTTTTGTGTAATGTGTAAAGAGACTTTTTCTTAAGTCAGTTGTCTCTTTAATACTTACATGACTTACATATATATACTATCCCATGAACATTTCCAGCACTTTCTTGTGTCAAAGGGTTCATACTCTTCAAATCCATCACACTTAATCATGTTAATAAAGATTGTTTGAAATCCATCTCTTAAAATATTTCCTTACAAGGAAACAATATTGTACAACATAAACAAATTCACAAAAAATCTATTTATAATGAAATTACTATCATGCATGATTGCCTTTTTTTCTTGATGTCAAAATAAGAAAAGCAAAACTAGAGAAAAGCATTATTTTTTTTATGGCGAATTCATGAGTCCCAAAAGCATGGAAAGGTAAATTTCTCGCAATAAATAGTTAGTTTTTACAAGTAAACAGTATCTTTCTGGCAGAGGTAGCCAAATAAGAGTTTGAACAAAAGTGTGATCTTATAAGTTCATTGTATATCAGTAACCATACCTACCTATACCTGGTGTACTAGATAACCCTGCACCAGAAGGCACTTTGGAAATAGAACTTTGCATAGAAGTTGTCGGTAATGAAAAGCTAACACTTCTTTTGGTTGAACCATCAGTACTTGCATCGCTACACGGAGATGTTGTTCCGTTTTGTAATGTGGCCATGTCATTTGGTAATGATTTTCCTTGTGGTAATGAAGACATGGTTATTTCTATGTAACTGGTATCATTCTGTTGGTTTGATTTATTTTCTGATTTATTTTCTGCTGACCATGTCTCACTTCCTGTTTCGGAATCTTGACTCTTGTTGTGACTTGACTCTGCCTGATTCACAGAATCAATTACTTCAAAAGTAGTCGCATCTGTAGTCACATCTGTAGTCACATCTCCACCTTCAAATTTAACTTTTGGATCACTAGTTGCTCTTAATTCTTGATCTGAATTAAGAATAGTTTCGCTAGATTTTTCCAATGAAAGACTGCTTGATACACTAATATCATCAGGTTTACTAAAATCACTTTTGGATGTACATGGTGTTGACGTCCGAGAACTTGATAAAGAACGTAAAGAACTAAATACAGAACTTAAAGACTGAATACTTGTTTGTATAGAGGGGTCTTCCTCAGGAGGTGTGCCAACCTCTTTCAAATAATCAATAAATTCACTGACATCCTCTACAGGTGAATTGGGGTCATCTAATGATGTCCAATCAATATTCCGTAATACATCCGAAACCTCAGGAATTGTTGAATATGCTACGGAACTATCACTTGCAAAAACCTCATCAGCACCAGAAAGGTTGGTTGAAGCCTTAGAATCTTCATTGCCTGAACTAACCTGACTATTTTCTGTACTATTTATATCACTAACTGACGTATCACAACTTTTAAGGTTTGATGTTTGTTCACTTATTACAGTGCTAACATCTGAATCAGATAACCATTTTTTACTACACTCCGGACTCATAATTTCTTGGAAGACTTCATGTGGAGGGATATCTCCATTGTATGGGTAAGTCCAAACTGTGCATGCCTTGGAACAGTTTTCTAATAATAGTTTTGCCTCTGATAAGTAATCTATGTAGTTAGAATCATACTGCTCTAGTTTGCCTCCAATTGAGTTTGTTGTAAAATTAGATTTGCTGTTTTCGAAGCTATTTGATCTGCTGGACCTGTTAAAAGATATATAGAAAGTATCTTAACAAAATACATGAACTTATTACCTGAAATAACACAACGATGTGACATTATGGCAATTATTTATAGATTTTTTTTATTAATTGGTGTTTAATGCCACTTTTAGCACTATTATGCTATTTTGTGGCTGTCAGTTTTAATTGGTGGAGGAAGTTAAGATTCTGCAGAGAACCACTGCGTCAGTTAACTTAACAATCCTAGTCAATTAAAATTGAAGTCAACTGCATTTTCCACTTGCATGATTCAAACTCACAATCTCACTGTTGACAGGCTTATGATATAGTAGTTGGACTACTCAGACCTCTTCTCCACCTAGGGACTTTTTTTTTCTCAATTTGCAGCATGTTAATTGTGCAATAAAAATACTATTATAAAGAACATACCAATACATGCATACTCTTTACCTAAAATCTTATACATGTATGTATAATATATCCTGTATCAAATAATCTATAAATACATTTATACATGCTTCTTTTTAATATTTCTTATAAAAACACATTTTCATAATGATCTCCACTTGATTTAAATATAAATATAAGAAACTAAGTGACAAATATTCCTATAATTTGGTCAAGATTGTTGCTTATATCTAAATATGACTGATTAGATTTAAAAATTCAGCTATTTTAGTATTTTAAATAATTGCACACAGTTTAAAAGCCTTTAGCAAAGATATCAGAAATTCAAATTAAAAGATAGCTGTAGCACTCTGCTAGGTAAACTCAATTTGAGACAGTAAAACTGAGAATGCTGTTTCAATTTTGGCGTAAACACTGCAACCGCAGATAAAAACTGATTATATGGTTAATAAGATACTTTCTTATACTAACAAACTACTATATATATGCAGTTTCTAGAAATGCAGCTATATCTAACATATAATATCATTCAACAATTATATATATATTTGTAATTTAAGAAAAACAAACATAAACTAGAACTGTCAGTGAACTCAAAACAGGATACTCCCACCCCTTATATTTATTTATCTCCCCTTAATTAAGTTGGTCTTTGATTATATTCTTTCATGAAATTCTCAGTAGTGTTCTACAAAAGTGTAATGCTTCATTATTATCAGAATTCATCCTTCTAGCCGATTAGAGGGAATGGCACTTATGAGAGACTATCACTACTAACACATATTACAAAAGCAGGTTCAATTATCTCCTCTATGCACAACTGGGATCATATTCAATTAAGCACACTGTCAAGTGGCTAGTGTTTGACAAGGGTGAATGTGTCATCAATATCTGTCTAGGTGTTAAGTAGGAGTTGCACTTACAAGAAACTACAACCACATATTGCAACATTAAATTAAGTAACTTTTTGTTTGTTTGTGGGGAGGAATAACATTTTCAAAATCAATCAGGATTATATTTTTATTAGCACAATTTCTACAGATTATATTATAAAGCAAGAAGAATGTAGACTGCTTGATGTAATACAGTGTGTTATTTTAGCATGCTTCATGCAATTAACATAACTAAGGCAGAGGTGTTTTAATTTTCTTTTATAATCAAACAAAGTGGAACAAAATGTTTGTTGTCTTTTAACTTTTACTAAGATCTAAAGAAGAACTGTGAAAAACTCAGGTCAACTATTATGAAAACTAAAACATTAACAGTGATAATTTACAAACATTAAACAGTGGATTTTAACTGAAAGTTAACAACAAATATGATCTTGTTAAAACATACATGTATTAGAGCATTCATTCGTACATTGAGAATGTGCTTATTTCTTTAGTAAATACAGAATCAATGTATGTCTTCTGGAAAACCTAATCAGTCTGAAACAAAATCTTAACATACTCATCATTTTCTCTTCTTGTAAGAATTTAACAAAGTACTAATTGTAATGTACATGCAATAACCAAGTGAAGGGAGTTTACTATTAAAATGGTGAAAATTGAGAAGGTTTTGTGCTGAAATTGATCAAAATTTCAAAGTTAAAACAATTATTTATCAAAAGAAAGAAAAGTGGAACATCCTAACATGTGCATACCTTTATGTTATGACAAACCAATGGATAGTTTACCAAATAGAATGTATGACCAACTGTACTGACTATTTAGATTATGGATAAAAGAATCTCAATGGACCAGATCACCCTGATCACGTGCTAATCTGCATATTTAAAGATTTAGCAACATAGAAGATTTTTTTGTAAATACAATTGACCATGTACAATAGGCTATTGTAGGAAAGTCAGTGCTAAAATAGTACTTAATTTCAAAGTTCAATGAGACATATATCTCTGATAAGAAATTCAACTGAGTTTAATGTCCTTCCCAAGGTCAAACAATGCTGTAATATCCTATCAAAGTCAAACAATGCTATTGAATCCTACCAAGGTCAAACAATGCTATAGCAGATCGAGAGCCGTGGTGTAGTGGATAGTGCATCGGACTACTAACACAAAGGTTCCTGGTTCGATTCCCGTTCGGGGTGAAAATTTCAGGAACTCAATTTTCAGCTCTCCCTTGACACCATTTGTGAGTATGGTCTTGAGGAAATGATGATAGTCCGTCGGAAGGGGACGATAAATGGCTGACCCGTGTTAAGAGAGAGCCATATCTCTTGCACGTTAAAGACACCCTTGTAGATTTCGAAAAAGAGTAGGCTAATGCCGCTACAAGGCAGCACTCGCACCTGCAAAGTGGAAAGGGATTAATATAAGTTGCAAAACTTGTTTCAAAATCCACTATAAATAAATAGGTTTAAACTAAACTAATGCTATAGCATCCTACCAAGGTCAAACAATGCTATTAAATCCTACCAAGGTCAAACAATGCTATAGCATCATACCAAGGGCGAACAATGCTATAAAATCCAACCAAGGTCAAACAATGCTACAACATCCTACCAAGGTCAAACAATGCTATAACATCCTACCAAGGTCAAACAATGCTATAAGATCCTACCAAGGTCAAACAATGCTATATCATCCTACCAAGGTCAAACAATGCTATAGCATCCTACCAAGGTCATACAATGCTATAGGGTCCTACCAAGGTCAAACAATGCTATAGGATCCTACCAAGGTTAAACAATGCTGTAACATCCTATCAAGGTCAAACAATGCTATTGAATCCTTTCAAGGTCAAACAATGCTAAAGGATCCTACCAAGGTCAAACAATGCTAATAAATCCTACCAAGGTCAAACAATGCTATAACATCCTACCAAGGTCAAACAATGCTATAGCATCCTACCAAGCTCAAACAATGCTATAACATCCTACCAAGGTCAAACATTGCTGTAACATCATACCAAGGTCAAACAATGTGATAACATCCTACCAAGGTCAAACAATGTGATAACATCCTACAAAGGTCAAACAATGTGATAACATCCAACCAAGGTCAAACAATGTGATAACATCCTACCAAGGTCAAACAATGTGAAAACGTCATCCTACCAAGGGTCAAACAATGTGATAACACCCTACCAAGGTTAAACAATGTGATAACATCATACCAAGGTCAAACAATGCATTATGTTTGTCTCAACATTCATGTCAGTATTCTGGGCAAACTTATTTTAACCCAAATAAACATTGATTAACTATATATGGATGTCTTGATCCATAATTTTTTTACATTTGTGGATAATTAAAATAAATCTATTCATTAGTTATTTTATTAATTAAGTATCAAATTTATGACTGCAAACTTCACCACATCATTCAAGATACTGTCTTCAATTAAATATGCATTTAGTTTGTGTAGATTCAACTATGGTATACCTTGCTGATGTTTCAACATCAATGAATCATATTTTTTTACTTAAACAAGATGACCTTTTCACCAAGCAGTATGAAATACTATTAACCTTATAATTGCTAGATATATTCTAGCGAAAGTTAAAAGTGTAAAGATTTTTTATAAAATATACATGTATAGAAAGGACAGATCACAGTTGTTGCTAAAGCACAGCTGACAGACTTCTAAAAGCAATCAGTACCTGACTTTTTGATGCTCCAGTTCTTGTTTCCGAGCAAGTAGAAAACTGCTGAGACCTCTTTTTGGCCTATTTACAGTTATTTTAAGGTTGTTTGATCTAAATTAAAACACCAATGCTACACGTAAAGCAACATTCATAGCATTTCATTCAAGCACTTTCTAATAATAATTGTCTAGAAATTGTTATTCTTTAAACTCAATCACTTGTCTTTTTTATGTTGCTATTCATTTTTAAATAAAATGAAAATGGTAATTTTTGAAATCTCAAGAAGAGATTTTATATGAATTTATAGGGTTAAATATACTTACCATGAAATTACATTTATATATATAGAATATGTTTGCTTTCACAACATGTTCTCATCGCAATTACCTAGGTGATTAAAAATTACATCCATGAGATGTACTCACCTACCTCATAGTTCACCTGTGTTACATACACTAGCTTTAGTTTTAATTTGTCGTTTAATTGAATAATTTCAATTAAGTGAACAAAAAACTGAATTTATTCCAGGGGTGGTGGTGGATTGTGGTAAGTATATTTAACCCTATAAATTCATATAAAATCTCTTCTTGAGATTTCAAAAATTACCATTTTATATGAATTTGGTTAAATATACTTACCATGAAATTACATTTATATATATAGAATATTTACTGATTAACAAGCAGTATTTCATTTGGTGGAGGATAAATTCTCTCACACACATACAATTTCAACATATAAAAAATTATGTGAAATTTTTTAAAGTAACTCCATTAAATTTTGTAAAATACGGATATTAGTAAAAACCGAAATTACTGAATTTATTATACAATGAAGCTATGCTGCATAACTATATGTATATCAATGGCAAACTTTGCAGATTGTATAAATACAAGTATGCAAAATTAATAGACTTGATGTAGAGTTGTCTCAATGGCACTCACATGTATATTTATACCCCATCTTTCTATATCTGATAGATAAATAATCTGCAGGTCAGTATAGAAATAATTATATTAAAGCTCCTTCATTATGAGCTAAATGTGTTGTAATATTGATGCAACAGTAAATAAGCATTTATTTCTGAATAGGTTGTTCTTGTTGCTTGTACAAATCGACAAGAACTAATCCAACCTTAATTTCATTAATTCCACTTTGAAACTTAAGTTTATTTGGAAACATTATTACCTTTCCATTGTTTTCTCTATATTAATATAATAACATATAATATATGATTGCTGTCGTCTTTTGATAACCTGATCAATATCACATCTTTCGAAATAAATTCTTTTCTACTTAATTAAAGAATTATAATCAATTAAAATATACTTTTTAAATAGGTGTCCTTAATACAATCAAAGTTTATTAAAGACTCAAACCAATGTTGTTTCATGATTATGCTAAATCTGGATTAATCTTTAAACTTTTTTTTTTTTTAAAGTTATAGTCCCTGAAAATTTGCTTCTCTGCTAGATATACTACTTTTAATATTTTATAGATTTAGAATAAAATATTTTCATCAAGAGAAGTCTTGTACTATTGTCATATTGTATAATGACAATTCTCTAAACTGACTAAATTTTAAAAATCTGATAAAATTTCTACATGTATGAGTGATAGAACCTTTGAATACAATGTCTAGGGGGCTACCATTTCAACCATGAACAATATTTTAGTTTTGTATTGGACTACTCAAGTGTAAAAATACAGAAATGGACAAATCAGTGGAAAAGTTTCAGTATAAATGTTTCCATTGATATACTACTTCCACAGAATATTTGGATGTTGAGCTGAATTAAAGCCATGATTGTTGTCCTTATAAATCCAAAAAGAATGCTAACAGATGATTTTCTCCAGCTATGAAAAATCTGTCTAAAATAAAATGTTTTGATATTTCTAATTAACATTTCACAACGGTTAACTTTCTAGAATATCTTGCCATCATCAGTATAGTTCCAAATTTAAGGAAACAAAAATTTGACATAATGAACAACTCTTGTATGTTGCTCTTGACAATTGTTTATATTAATTTCAGAAATTATTTCGCTATCAGAAATACTAAAATGCAACTTGTCAAATATAGTTCTATAGTTGTATTTAAAGAAAAACACTTGTTTGGCAATATGGAAAACACTTGTACTAACTTGCAGTATTCTTAAGTGTTCTAAGTTATTTCAGAAATGGTTTCACTATCAAAAATGCTCATTTTATTTCTGTCTTGGTTCACCTCATCTGAATCCTATACATTCTGATATGATTCAATATATATCAACCAAACAGCTTTTGGTATATCATTTGGTTAACTTAGTCACTCAGAAGAAATTTGCATTTGTCCCCAAATTTGGCAAAAACAAAATTAATGTGATTTAAATAATCACATCTTTCAAAACAATATTGAATCAAAATTCAAAGTAATTGTTTAAAATAAACACATTTCAATTTTGTGTAGCATATTCTTGTATGAGATACTAACTCTATGCTATATATCTACAATGTATATTATTCTGGCTGGTAATATGGAAATTGAAAAGTGAATAATTACCATCAATTCCGAGATTAAAATCACATGCAATCGGAAAACCTTCCTGCATGTAGATAATACACAACTTGACTTTGACCAGACTAGATTTTTGTTACTTTATGCTTATAATGAGCAAAAATAAAAATAAACAGTGACATTTTAATATTTAGGTATAATATTAAGAAAATGTCTCACATTTGATTTGATATAATCATGGAATTATCATACTATATTTTACTTCCATGTACTATTCTTAGACTATTGAAAGCTATTTGCTAACTATTAATCAGTCTTTTGAATAAATTGCTTTTCCTATATTTTGCTGTTAAATTAACTGCTTCTACACTGGTGCTAAAATTTGAGAACCAATTGAAAAGTATATATATTATATGTTTATATTGGTACATCATGTGTTACTCCAAAAAAAACCTCTTCTTTTTTACTGCATCTCGTAAAGACTGACTAAATAAAGGTTTATATAAAGAGCTGTATAATAGATAGTTTCAAATCTTGAGAACTACTTCAATTTCCTAGACCTGATGATGTCTAGCATTTTAAATAAATCCTGCATCCACAATGCTTTAAATCTTATTTATTTATTTACCAATATTTTACTAATTTTTGTACAAGATCTAAATTAATGATAATCTTGTTTCTATAAATCAGCATATTTGAGTCCTCTATACTTCAGAATTCTGAACCAATATTTAACACTAGGAAAAACAATGTGAAGCCATTGCATAAACTGTTGGGTTCTACCAATCTCACATTAAGAATAAAACAGACCCAATGAATGAATCCTTATAGCAGAAATTTGCCCATCTGTTGGCATTGCTTAGAAAACCTTAGATGTAAATTAAGGCATAATTTTCTATCTTTAAAAGAGCATCCAAACTCCTTTTGCTTTCATGATTGGAAGATATATGTATAATTTGACAGTGATTCCCATATAGTGAGGGTAAGATAGTCTCTTAAGTCTTACGTTATCACCTCTTTTTTGTGTACTCAAAACAAAACAGAATTAGTACATATTATATTATATGCATTGGCAATGTACACTCTGAATTATGTAATCAATATACAAGCCATTACCTTGAATGAGTCTTTGTGAAATGCATCATGGCATCCCCTAAACTCTTTATTCAATAGACATTCTAATGTTTACATAAAAAACATATAAAAGCCTTTGTTTTCTTACTGCCGACAAAAAATAAACAATTGGTTATAGCAGTTTATACTTATAATATTCATTTTCTTCTTGTCATAAGTAAACTGACCATGAAATTTAATATTAGTAAAAAGAGTTGTCACAAGCGATCAACTGTATTTAGAACAGTGCTCCATTCTTACTGTCTCCATGTCTGTTAGAGCATTGGAGAATTATTTATCAGTAAAAAAAAATATTAATATTTACAGCAATTTGCTGTTCTGGAAAAATATTTCAGGCTTCTAAGAATTACTGTCCTGATTTAAACTGGACATATTTAAAAGAAGTATGTATTGGTATGCTTAAAGTTTGAACTGCAATCACATTTGTATTGTACTAGATAACAATGTATTATTTTAGTGTCTTTAATATCTGTCTTGACTATTTCCAGACACTTGTTCAATATATTATCAATATGAGCAAATATGTTAATTGACTAAACTGTTGGTTCATCACAAAAAACAATGTGCAACCAAATATTAGCTATGCTTGTGTTGTTTTAAAATATAATAAAAGTAGACATAATGTTCCCTGGTTGGAAGGATGTCTAGAAAAGTCAGATAGACCTGGACTTAAATTCACTAGTCTGATTCTAATTTATTTTATTTGCAACAATCATCCACGTGCAATTCTATGCTCCATAAATATCAATGTGCAATCAATAAATAGTTATGATTTAATTTTATGTAAGATATCAAATCTGTATTTTATTAGAATGAATGAAACTTACAGATTCTAAATCATGCATGTTGTTCTAGTTCCTATGTTTCCTGTATGAAACATGTCAACATTAATCAAATAGACTTGGACATAATCCCTATTCTATTTTTTAAATTCTATAGTGATCCATTGAGCACGTTTTATTTTCAATAAATATGGTTCATGTTCCCTGAATGGAAGGTTAACCAAATAACATCATCAGTTGTGGGCAAAATCCCTATTCTGATTGTTATGTATTTATTAACTGTTAAAACAGTATCACTGTTGGTCTACGCTCCCTGTATGGAACGTTTTCCAAATAAAAACAATCAGAAATAGGCAGATTCCCTTTTCTGATTAAAATTTATTAAACCAATTGAGGTTCTAGTCACAATAGTGGTATACGCTCCCATACGGACGTTTTCCACATTAAAATAATCAGATCTGGTCAAAATACCTATTCTGATTTTAATATAGTTATGTGTTTACACAGTCTCGTGAACCAGGCGTACACGTAACAGACTGCAAATTGTAAACAATCGACTAAACCAATTGAGGTTCTAGTGACAATAGTGGTATACGCTCCCATACGGACGTTTTCCACATGAAAAACAATCAGATCTGGTCAAAATTCCTATTCTGATTTTAATATAGCGATGTGTTTACACAGTCTCATGTACAGACTGCAAATTGTAAACAATCGACTTTATCCAAACTTTACACTCGACCCGTTTCGTAGCATTGCTCTAATGCAGTGAAAATCCGGTCACCTGAGCGTGAAAAAAGAAATAAACATCCGTTTAAATATATATCTTTTTAAAAACGTAGCACTCACGTAACATGTCCGATTTTGACAGCTAAATTCTGCTTTTCCTCGGACCCGATTTAATGTTTGAAAATGGCGGCTAAACAAAGGTCATTTTCTATGTCGTCATATTTCCAGACTCGTAAGCTGTAAAAATGACGAAAACGTGCATATCAGAAACTTGGCAGAAGCGCTGTATTCTGATTCACATTAAATTAATCGTATACCGATATTCCAAAAACAAATAATGTCTTTATAAAACATAAGGATTTTAACAGTAAACTGTTAAAAATCCTTGCCGACGAGAAACATGCGTTCTCTTGAACGCAAAAATTAAAACTAAAGCTAGTGTATGTAACACAGGTGAACTATGACGTAGGTGAGTACATCTCATGGATGTAATTTTTAATCACCTAGGTAATTGCGATGAGAACATGTTGTGAAAGCAAACATATTCTATATATATAAATGTAATTTCATGGTAAGTATATTTAACCAAATTCATATAAAATTGAGCTTCACAAATCTTTTTAAAAAAGAAGTTTCTCAATTATTATTGTTATCATTTTAAAAACAAAGGATTACAACTTTTTGTAGTTTTATCAGAAAAATATCTATGAGATATCATAGGTAGTAATACTGTAAACCAACTTATTTTCGCGGATACTTTATTTCGTGTTTTACCCTTTCTTGACCACTTTGCGGCTATTTAATTTCGCGATTTTCTAGTTTACTTGACGAAGTTTAATAAGGAAAGATACAAGGTTTATATATTCACGACGATTTATTTTCGCGTTATTTTTCTACTCGCGAAAGTCGCAAAAATAAATCGCTCGCGAAAATAAGTTGGTTTACAGTAATAATTTAATATTTAACAAGGACACTTGAATATATACATTCTATGAAGTAAAATAACAAAAATACTATACTCAAATGAAAAATCAAAACAGAAAGTCCCTTAACCAATGTAAATATAAGCTGTTTTCTGCTAAAATAAAAGCAGGTGTGTCAAATATTAAAATTTAAGCAGCTGTGTTAATAAATTACCTGTCAGTATCAATATCTGGTATCTTATGAATATCTTGGGAACCAGTCACCAAACAACTTGGACGGAGGGACAGGAATCTTTCTGAACTTTTACTGTACAAATCTAAATCTTTGACAGCTCTTCTCTGACTGACCATAACATGTGAACATGGAATAAGATGCCTAAAAATCAATGAATCATCATCATTTAAAATACAAGTACAGCATATTGGTTATTTAAAGGTCTTTTTTATGTTCTTAGATGAAGGAATTTGTGTTTCACTTGTACATTATTACAGTCTCATGGCCTTGTATAATGCATTTAAAAGATCCTGATATCCTATCCTGTTTATGTATAAAAGGTATCTGTAATGACAAACTGGAAATTATGTTCTTATTCTATACTTGAAAGTCATAACAAAAGTCTAGAACATTTTTTAACTTGTTCCACTCACAATACAAGACAAATTTCGTTATTTCAGTTTCTTATAAATGTCATTTGGAACAGGTGATTTTTATTCTCTGAATGTAAAATTCATAGTCAAAGGCCTTACAGTGGTTTTTAAGAAGCACTGCAATAAAACAGCAGTGTAAATACATCTTTGTTTGGGTATTCTCATTGCTTTGCTAGTTTACTTCATTTTATTCCAAAAAGATCTTGAGATATCTGTTGACTGTTGCATAAAAAATGAATATAAAACTTACTTGAATATAATTTCAAACATTACATCTTCACAATTTAAATCTACCAAGGTTTTGAATAACGACAAGGAGGCTGAGCATAGTAACTGAAAGTAAATAAGATACATGAGGCATTTCTCAGGTTTATGTTTAAACAGTAAATCTTTAATTCAACAAGCTACAAATGAAAATATCATATGGATAATTCAAAACTAATATGCACATGGTGAATATCTTATACCAATAGATAGATTTAATCTTTGTTTTATGTAAAACAAAATAATATTGACTTTGCTTCTATGTGTATATGAGAAACAGTCTTAATCATAGGTCAAATACACTTCTGTTAGCTAATATTGTTGTTACCATGTAATAAATCAATAATAAAACGTAATGAAAAAGGTCATGAAATATTATGATACTCCATTTGTTTGTCCCACTTACTCTAGAACTACTATTAATCCTTGTTGTGAGTGAGTCTAAGATAATAATCTCATCATTCTGTTCTGTCAGTATAAAGCGTATAAAAGCTCTAGTTAAGGCCGGCTCTGTGATCTTCCTGAGGAACAATTCTAGATACGCTGTAGCTGCTATTACTTCCTCTCTAGAATTCTAAAAAAGAGAGAATTACATTATTATCATACACAAGAAAAGGTTAATACTCATAAACATGTATTTTAATCCTATAAGTTTAATGTTACAGATATCTTATCTGCCTTGCATAATTACATGCAGTTTCTGTAAGAACAAATTATACAGAGAAAATTACTATATTACTTTAATTTAATAATTATTCTTTTCTTTTACCAATCCTATCCTAGCATTATAAAAAGTAATGTAAAATAATCTTAAATGCTTTGTTTATAATTTTATGTGGCCAAAAACCTCATTTTTCTGCTCACTGTAATATGTTTCCACCAACAAAACTTGTTTTTTATCCAAAGAAGATCTAGAATAAATGTATATTCTTATTTATTATTTTTAAAATTATCCTTACAAAGATTATTCAAAATCAGCAGAAATACCCGTAGTATTTTAATTGGCATTATTCAAAATTATATTGTATAGGAAAATGGAACTCAAAGCCAAAAATGTAACCTATTTCTTTAGACACAATCACTAGAAGTCAAGAAAATCTTCATAAATTGTTACAGGTCTATAAACAATGAAGTCCTGCTGTTAACACCAAGCTATGTTAAGGTTAAAAACTTAAAAGTGGACAAGTTTCAATACATGTCTATTACCCTCATCAGAAATGTATAAACAAAAATCTTAATTTTAACAACTTCTGTTTTAAATCAAACCCACATTTTTGGGCCTAGCAATACACTCTTTTATTTTTTTTTTTAGATCTTCTTTATAACATGTTATTTTAAAAAAGACAATACACAAACACTGTATGTTACAGTATGAACAACAAGTAATGTTTACAGAATAATGAGTTATGCATGCCTAGAACAGAATTCATTCTCAAAATGTTTTAAGGGTAGGAATTCATTCCCAAAACAAGCATCTCAAGCAAATAAGCAATGTATTATGCATAAACCATAAAAATCAAATCAATACATAATGTCTAACATTTCCTGAAGATCATTTTAAATTACAGCAATCAAAAGGCAGGCCTCAGTTATGTACAATAATTTGTTCAAAATAAATCATTACAAATATCACGTAACTTCCATACTAACATTCAATATAATAATTTTGCAGCAACTGAAAAAAACATGAAAAGATAAACAAGATACAACAAACAAAAATATTCTTTCATTCAGTCATTTTTTCACAAATCTTACTGACTGGTTAAAGATGTACCTCTGCTAGTAAAATAAGTGATTGACATAAAAAAATATTTTAATGTAATAAAAGCAAATTGTTAATTTAGAAAAAGAAGAAGAACAAAATTTAAAGATATAAAAAATGTGTAAGGGTTCCCCGAACCCAGTGTCTCGCCTACTTTTGCTGTAAATCGCAGGCTCAACAAAAATGAGGCAAAAAATCAATAAAAATATTCCTCTTGATGCTATCCTATGATTGTAAGAAGGTGTTGAAAACTATAACTGCAGACTGTATGTAATGTTAACTGGAAGAAAATCTAAGTCAATTTAAAAGTAAAATACAGAAAAAATGAAGTTATCTTTATACAAAATTTACTAACTTATGATCATAAATAAGCTCCTGTCCAAGTTTGGTACAAATTAACCCAGGATAGTTTAAGAAAGTTATTCAAATTTTAAAAACTTTTACCACAGAGTGAATGTAATGTTTCCCTGCAGAAAAACTAAGTCCATTTAAAGGTAAAATACGGAATAAATGGATTTATTATTTTTATAAATTTTGCCTCTGGATACTATCTTATGATCATAAACAAGCAACTGTCCAAGTTTGGTACAAACCAAGGATAGTTTAAGAAAGTTATTAAAATTCTAAAAACTTTAACCACAGAGTGAATGTAATGTTTCCCCGCAGAAAAAACTAAGTCCATTTACAAGTAAAATACGGAAAAAATGGAATTTTATTTTTACAAACTTTACTTCTGGATACTATATAATGATCATAAACAAGCTTCTGTCCAAGTTTGGTAGAAATCCAGTACAGTTTAAGAAAGTTATTAAAATTTCAAAAACTTTAACCACAGAGTGAATATTTGTGGACTCCGCCGCCGACGACGACGGAGTGTAGGATCGCTTAGTCTCGCTTTTTCTTTTATGTAAGGGCCAATTACTGTATAAAAAAATCAATTAAAAAAAATCATATTTTGGTTCAAAATTCAAAAAATGGATGGCCTTGCGTTCGTATGTCAAGCAGCATATTCTCCATGAAAATATAAAGTAGTGATATGAATATGAAACTTGTACTGTATGTAATAGATTGACAATGATTTCTAACATGCTTTTTCACAGGCTAACTTAGTATATTATACTAATTTTCAAGACTTCAAATTGACATAGCTGGGGATCCAACCCAAGACCTCCAGCATACTACCACGATACCATTTAATATGTACTATCTATGTAAACAATTTAACAAAAAGAAAAACAAATAAGACATTTCTTTCTGTTGAAGACTCTTTGTTGACTATAATCTGGCTTCTGGTTTTTTTTATTGGGTTGCTGTCTAGTTGATGTATACCTTACCTCCCTTAATTGGTAATAAATCATCAAACCAATTAATGTGAAAAAATAGCCTAATACAAAAACAAAGTCTTTCACAACATCTGATTATTAGAAATTATTATAGTAAAGAGAAAATAATAGGGTGTTAGATTCTTACATGCCTGGAATAAACATTTTACTATGTTATTTTGTAAAAATAAAAATAGCCATACAATATATAGTATGCATCATTATAACATAATACTACATATTCAAATAGTAATTTACATATGCAGTCACCATTGGTGCAACTTTCAAGCAGAGAAACTAAGGCTTGCAACCGTTTTCAATTTTTCTTGTATAGCTGCAGTAACTACATGTGAAACCAAAAAAAAAAGAAGGAACAAAGAAATTACAAACCTAAAAGGGTAGATTGAAAAATGCACAGTACATAAAAATAAAAATGCACATAACCAACTTTTAAAAAAGCAAAAACAGGCACCTATTAAACACGAACTAGCAAATACAACAGATATACTTAACTAACCAAAAACATTGGTGAATCTAGCAGAGGTAGTGGAAGTCCTGATACATCCTAACAAAGGGAAATAACTATTAAACAAAGGGAAGTAACTATCATATTTACTGGTTTACTGTTGGGTTTATTTGTAATTTTAATATAATTGATATCAGACAACAGATTAAATTTTACATCTGTGTTTCATTTACCTCTTTCTTTTTAAATTAAATATACTTTGACTTTAATTAATTGTAGAGAAAGAGTATTTCATGCAATCTAAATGTAATGTATTACATGTATTACTAAGTTTGATAAAAATAAGAAGAGAAATTTTCACAAAAAATATTTTCCATTGAGCTATAATATTTTGACACACACCCAATTACTGTAGAATCTTGTCTTAGAATGTATGTTTATCAACTTTCATTACTCGATTGATAAATTTATTTTTTGGGTGTGGATATTATGGTTTAAATCATTTTCTCTCATCAAAGCAGCTAATATGTATTTTGATAAGAACTTAATCCATATTTTTTTTTAAATATAGGTCTAAATCTTTTAAAACTGATGACCAATAAATAATGAAGAATAGTTCAAGTAACATTTCTTTACATTTTTATTCTTGTACCTTTCAATATACTTAAATACAAGACTTAATACCAACAAGCCCCTAAAAAGCAAGGGAAGTAGTGAAAATAAGAAGTGTATTTGTCAATTTATCAATTTATCATGTTTTTGTTTTTTTATCAAAAGGAAAATGCATATACTTTTTCTTTTTAAATGTAATGAAACAAGCTTCACAGATCACTTAAACTGTTTAATACTAGCAAACATCCCAAAATTGGACCTCTGCCGCTTTGCGTCAAGTGATAACTTAGTACATTGAACAGTTATATTTCAAATAAATGTGCTAATTATTTGCTTATCTGTCATATAACAAATAATATATGTGTTATATGAAAATTTAAAAGTGTTAATATTATGTTAAAAATATACACTGTAAATTCAGAATATTTTGCAATCTAATTATTATTGCAAAAAAAATAAAGAGGATAGGTTTTGCAAAAAAGAAATGTTTTGATTGCATAATTTATTTGCAATTTTTCATGAAATTACAATTCATAATCTGACATATTTATCAGTTTTTCAACAATCACTGTAATAAATGTGTGCATACATTTCTGAATTTACAGTTACTTATTTTAATGTATAAAAACACAACAGTTGTAAATTTTACAACAGTGAATATAAAATAACTATGTGAATGTAATACATTAAAAAAGTCATCAAATGGCATCAATTAAAAGATTACTACATATGGACTTATTTTTAGGAAGTTACTCTACAATTTTGGGCTATTTAGGGGACTTAATCCCCTACCCCATTAAAAAAAAAAAAGATCGACAAGGTCTATCTTAGTGTAAATTTTCCACAATTGTTCATCCTTTTTCATTTTGTATAACAAATCTGAAGCTTCCAATTTTTTTTATGAGTAAAATTGTTCATAGATTAAGGGCATATTTACTTTTGCGTTGATAGAACTTTGTGTTGTTCCAAGTAAAATTATTTGTCTTTTACATAAAAACTTTACAGAAATTTATATTTTATCAAATAATAAAAGAAAATTTAATAAATCAATTGTAAACATTAAGAGAAAATAAACTTTTTGGTTTTATCTAAATATGTCATCAGATGGTTTTAAAACTATGTATGATACTGATTTTCATGTGCAAAACATGTCAACTAACTAATTCACTGATGATGCAACAAGAAAAGGTAATAATATTCAACTTAATTTTAAATATGTCTTAAAGACAAACTCAACTGATGAAAGTCACAACAAGACATCACAAGTTTAAAGAACAAACCATCTTTGAAGAAATCCTGGCTATAATCACGCATTTTATAAAATAAAAGTAATGTATCACAACAAATACACAAGCATCTACAAAGTGATAAATCTACACCATGTGTTAATACCTACCTGGTGTAATGCAGGTCCTAACACAGGTACCAGGAATCCATCATATATATACTGTATCAACTGACATCTAACTTGAGGGTCAGAGATCTAAAACAACAAAACCATCACATGATAAAACTCAGGTAAAAATTTATCTTAAGTGTTGTAAAAGTTCTTGGATATCCCCATTGAAATGTGTTTAAAAATTTCTTTCTGAGCGGTGTGAGAAAAATATTTCTCCTCACTAGTGAAAAATCTGTTCTCGGCAAATGATTAGTCGAAATTTGATTGTGTCGTCTAAATGTTTTGTTTTCTTCTGAATTTTCTTATTGTGACGTCATGAAAAAAGGCGACAATGCCTGATGACGTCGCATATAAAGAACACAAGTTTCTGAAAATCTTTGAAAAAGAACGATAAAAAGCATTAGAGAAACAGATTCCAACACTATAACTCGTGTATTATGGTATCTTTATTCTTTATGTGTAACAAACCTGTACTACTGCATTACAGAATTCTAATGAGTTAAGGAACATCTGTAGTTCTGGAGTTACTGTTATGTCTTTCTGAGTGATACATGACCAATCCTCTGACGTGTTTGGTAGCTTTCTTGGCAATGACGAATACAATCCACTTAAACCAGTAGCTAATACCTAACACAAAATAAATCAAAACATTCTACAATTTTACAAAAATATTGTATTATATATCGATTGTAAAATGTATAATTCTTTCACAATGTTTTGTACACAATGAAATAATGGTGACCTTCCGCTGTTGTTTTTTCTATGATCGGGTTGTCTCTTTGATACATTCCCCATTTCCATTCTCAATTTTAAATGTTGTATTGAGTATGAATGTGTTAATTCTCAAAATACAAATTTACATTAATATTTACCAACTAAATTTTCCCTAGCTCCATTCTGTATAATTTTAGTTGTTTGTTATATAATCATTGTAAAACTTCAGTACAAAAATACATTTTTTTCAAATCCACAATAGGATACTGCAGGAAATTTGAAAAAGCTGTGATTATCTGTCAGAAAAATTCCCAACTGATCTCTCCCATGCCGTTTGAATCTACAATGTTACAAGTACTAATTGTATCTGTACAGTGAGAGCATCATGAAATGTCTTTTTGTTGAAAATGAAAATTCACTTCAATATGCTTTTGTAGATTTCTTTTTAAGTATTTTCTCAATTACATTTGTACTTGTATTATATTGGATTTTCCTTTACCTTAATCATTCTAGATTTGCAACAAAATGGACATTTTCTTACAAATTAGTATAACAATAGTTTAAACCTGGTCTTCATATCTTAATATAACCTTTAAATATATTCTGTTTCATATTTGTATAATAGACTTACAGGACAAAAGTCTGAGTGTTCTGCTATGTACTGCCCAATATGAGGATGTTTTGATGAAAGGGACATAATCAATAATAAAGCATCCCTAGCTTGCTGCCCAATCCTTCTTTCTCTATGAATAAATGGTATCAACAATGAAAAAATCAGGAAACGTGCTGGTCCATGGTTAGCATTTGTGTTGAAGAAGCTTTCTAAAATTAAAGTTTGTTGTGATATGCACACACAAATTTGATGCAAAACGAGAACAAGTCTAACTTCAATTTCGGCAGAGTTTTGAGTCTCTTCACAAAACGATAAAAGTCTTAATAAAGGTTGAATTACAGCTTTATGAATTAAAAGAATTTGATGGGACTGACTAATCAATTGTTCATAAAGTCGTAACTGTTCCAATATAATTTTGTCTGTCTGTTCTGTTTGACTTTGACACCATACAGATACTTTCTCAAATATCTGATTCTCTAACAAGTAATGAAGTATAGGTCCTGGCATTCCTTGACCATTGTCGTCCAGACCTTCCTCATTTTCTAGTAGTGTCAACATCTGCTCAAAGTTCTGAAAGACAGTATCAACCTCATCAATTGCCTGTTGCCCTTTATCTTGTATCTGACCCTTGTTTATAATACCAACAGCTTGACTCCAGTGGTTTTTGAAAACTTCCAAGCATGTATGCGGGTCTGTTTCTGATCGTGGGCGACCATCAAGCAAGCTATCACTGCTACCAGACTTACTGGAAAGTTTTGAATCGTTTCTTCCTCTTTTAAACCAAGACATTTTGCTTTCAAATTCATTGCAACATGGCAGAATATAATTGTCGCACTGGAACCTGAAATTAAATATTAAAAAATTAAGATATCCTTTCTTAAATATTCTGCCTCATTCCGTTTTATAATGCTATGGCTTTTTTTTTTTATTTTGTATTATGTACAATGTATAATATTTTCTTTCATGCACACCTCTATATCTATATATTGTGTAGCTCTTGTAAAAATTCTTATATTGGTGCATGTAAAATTATTATAAGTACATGTATGTGTGTGTATCCCATTACATGTTCTGCTGAATATTTGAAGCCTGAGAATTGAAGGGATCAGATTACTTTACTTGTATTTTGCCACAGCCCTTGAGTTGCAATCAAGTAATATAAGTGATAATATAATCACATGATTATCATGAAAATGAAACTATACTAGAACTGTAAAAGGGAAATGTTTTTTTAAATTTTTTTAAGTATTATAGTACATTTTGTAGTTCATGGATTTGTAGTTTCACTGTTAAAGAAATTAGACAAAATTAAATCAGATTTCATTTCAGGGAATTAATTAATGAAAATAATTTTACTTCTATCAAATGTCTTTGATTTCAATTTAACAATTAATTGACAAGTATATTTTTGAGTTAATAAAATATTAAATTCATTTAAATATGTATGAGAATATTCAAGTACATCATTTATGTTATGTCTAATTGAAATTGACAATATAAACTATTAAAGTTACTGTGAATTGTTATCTAATGAACTGTAACCTCAAAGTGACGAAAACCATATGGCACCACCTGGACCACTACCTACCACAGTTGTCGCGATATATAATAAAACTAACTTGCTTGATTATTTTAGTGTAGAATAAAATGCTAATCTAAACAGATGCCTTCTACCTCAATAATGTTATACTTAGCAATACATAACAATTTACATAGAAGATAAATCACTAGTCAAGAGTTTTTGACAAATAACATAAATAGATAAGTCACTTCATAATTTGGCATGTTTGGCAGGGATGGAGAAAAAAATATTTTCAACATTGTTATCACACTCAAATGAATTTGCAATTGGTTGAAACTTATGACCTATTAGACATATTTTTCAACACCCCTGCAAATTAAGAATGGTTTAACAATGTTTACAATTGCATCATATGTCTGGGGATAGGGTGTTCCCGAAAAAAAAACTGTTTTTAGTTAGATAACCAATTCTCTTTCTAAACATGTTACTTGTTTTGCTTGATATACATGTAGGTTATAAACAATGATAAATTTAGTCATTTGCAAGTATTCAAAAAGAGAGAAAACTAAAAATTAATACATATATCATAAAAATATGTTTAAAGAAAAAAAATATATCCTCAATAAACATACATTACAAGTATGTGTATATATTTTTTTTAAATGTGTATTCTTGGTGTTAAATGAACTGAACTAACATGACTAACAACATCAGCATCCACATCCCTCAAATCATGCTAAAGGTCAGTTTAAAATAAATTAAATAAGATACTTTGCCAATTTAACTACTTCTAAAGGTGCTAAACTGAGTACTGAAATGAATTAAATTGGGGCTGAAATAACTTTGAATTGGTGCTGAATTAACTATTTCATGGAATACTGGTATGCATGTTGTTTTGGGGGCCAGGCGCCTCCATGTGCGGGAGTTCTTCCTACATTCAAGACCCATTGGTGGCCTTCAGCTGCTGTCGGCTCTATGGTTGGGTTGTTGTCTCTTTGACACATTCCCCATTTCCATTCTCAATTTCAAAATATTTTGATAAAAACATCTTATTGTTCAACCAGAGTTTGAAAGAAAATAGGGTGGAAATGAACGGAAAAATATGTGGAGCAATTGTGTATTGGGAATGACAAAACTAATACCGATTCACCTAGCTTGTATCCATTTATTTACAATTACAAATTTATGCAGTATTTCATTCATGTAAGTCTAGCTTGTATCCATTTATTTACAATTACAAATTTATGCAGTATTTCATTCATGTAAGTTGAGAGATAACCATTACAACCAAATATTCTAAGAGCATATATGTTTGAAGAACAATATCTGGATTCTGCTAAATTATGAGTATGGATTACTAGGGTCTGTGAGCTGATGAATATAAACTTTGCAACTATTGACATTGTAAATGTTCATAAAATGTGGATACTTCCTTACTTTTAACTATATGTCTACAGGATTATTTCAATATTTGATTGTATTCAATAAGCAATAATGTTAAAGAAATTCATTTTCAGTCATCACTAATCTATATCGAGATATGGAAGATGTTTGACAGCTTGAAAGTGGGCTTGTCACTTCATCTTGGATGTGTCCATAATACAGGTGAAGGTCGGAGAACCGGAAGTGAACTTCGTTTTAGTAAACAATATCATTTTGCAGAACATTATAGTCGTAAATACTTGTATCTAACAAAACAAACAGACAACAAATGTCAAAAAATATGAATGAAATGCATATTTAACCTTTAATTTACGCAAAAACCCCAAAATTATTTTTCTGTGACAACTTCCGGTCAAATTCAAAATGGCCTCCAAAGTTTACAGTGAAAAAAACAACAATACGAACTCACAAAACAGTGAAAAGTTTTCCTCTTCCAGATTTATTATATTGACATTATGAGTTTATTATGTTTTCCTTGTTTTTTGATAACTTTTCTTTCTACGTAATAAATAATTAAAGACCTGTTTCTGCAAAAAATCGTATACCTGAATCTCAAACGTGCAGACGGGCACATGAAAAAACATTATAACTGGCAAATACCATTAACAAACTGATGTAAGTGAAACACGAATGTTTCGTAAAGTGAATTAAAAGACAATTATTTAAAATAATATGTGATACAGTTGCAAAATGGTTAGTTCTAATGGATGAGCAATCTTTGAATGAACTCCTTGAATGTTCAGTCTGTCTGGACAGACTTGACCATACAAGCAAGGTTCTTCCTTGCCAACATACATTTTGTAGAAGATGTCTTGAAGAAATTGTCAGCACAAAAGGAGAACTCCGCTGTCCTGAATGTAGATATCTTGTAGAAATTAGAGTTGAAGAGCTTCCTTCAAATATTCTTTTGATAAGACTGCTTGAAGGTATTAAAACTAAAACATGTACAGAAAGATCAAGATCTCCAGGCAGATACACAAATGATGAATTGTCTCCTGGTTCAGCAACTGACAGACATTCGAAACAGGTATTAAGAATAGATCACCAGTCATTAATGTGAAGGACAAAATACATTGTACATAAATTAAAATGAAAACTCTTGTAAATTCTTTTAGTCCCTTCTATTGCAATTGGTGTTCAACTTCATGTAGGATTTTATATATCTAATAGATGGATTAAAAATCATATCCCTTCAGGTACAATCATGACAATCAGCTGTACAAAAGACAAGGAAGTTATTAATCTTTACAAGACTTATAATAATCCACCATACATGCCATAAAAAATATCCTGTTTTTTTTAATCATGTTTATAACACTGCAGAGTACTTGTTTAGACCTGCAGATAATTGAATGCTTGTCAATAGACAGAAAAAATCACAACACATTTGTTTGGAAATTCAGTAGTGAATGAACAAATACATAAATAAAAATTGATTGAAAACCTACTAAATTAGTCCATGTTCATGTTTAAACCATGTTAAAAAAAATATTTAGATATGGGTTATTCAGGGTATTTGTAGATTACAATGTATATGTGCCAATGACATGAATGATATAAACTTGGAGTTATACATTATAAGAAGGCAAACACCAATTATTGTTGATTACATGATAATTACCTGAGATTTCAAATGCTAATTATAGTTGTTGACATAAGTAATTAAGTTGATGATTTCTGGCAATTAAGAAATAATAAAGACTGATTGATATCTAAAGCCATACAATGATTAATGTTACAACTTATCTTAATACCTTGAACAATATAAACACTCTGACTGATATACTTATAATAGTTGTTTTAAAAACAAATATTTTTTAAAATTGTAAGAAAAAAATACAACTTTTTTAAATAAATAATAAATATGTCCTGTTTTTGACCTGTTCAACCATATTTAATTTTAAACTAAATTCTACATATTATAGAAAAAAAGTACTATTTTGTATTTACAATTTAATAAAATTGAAGAAATATAAGAATATAAGTGTCCCATGCTAACTTTTTACCTCCCTTCAGAAAATAGAATTAAAAACTAAAGAATGAATTAAACTGTCTCATCAAATTATTTGACTGTATAAACTACAATGTATGTTGTAACTTAAAGTTCAAAATCAAGGTTCACCATAAAAGCAAGTAAATATATTTGTTTTATTTTGAAATTTACCATATTTTAACCTGCTGCCAATTGCATACATTGTGAAACTGTATTTATAAAGTGTCTACATTAACATTTACATAAATATCTATGATTTCAGTCTGTTGGAAAGCTGCCATGTGCTAAAGCATTGTACAATTACGAAGGAAAAGATTCTAAGTAAGTATAGCAGTTGGATTAAGGGTTGGCATTAGTGGCAGAGTTTTGAAGTGTTCTTAAATGTTGAATATATATATCAATACTATAATTATAAAATTCATTTTGTTTGATGAATTGAAAATCTGAAAAAGAAATTCATTTTTGAAATTACAGTCCTTAACAGTTGAGGGATGATGACAAACAAATATTAAAAATGCTGAAGCAGAAAATAAGACATGTAAGATTTCATTTATAAATATAAAGTTTCAGTCAATTAAAAAATATATTGAAGTATTTAAAATAAATTGGTGAAAACTGAAACTGCCACAGATATCAACAAAAGAAAAATTTTAATCATGTAAATGATGTTATAATATATATATATATACTACATTTTTATGTAAAGAGTAGAAATCTGTTTTATGTCCACATCTTTTATTAAAAGAAATAATTTATTCAATTTACTGATTTTACTATTTTAGAATATAAATATACTTTCAAAATTAAGTATGATGTTGACAATAAACATGATAAAACTTACTTTATTAAAACAGGTTATAAATCTTATTTTTACTCTAAAACTCAGATGACTTGAACTTAGTAGAATTGTTACATATGTCAGGTCATTTTACTTTGACATTTAGGTAACACTGTAAAAAAAAATAAAGCTAGAAGTCTTCTGTCTTTCAAATTTTATATTTTGTTCTTTTCAGTGACTTGTCATTCAGGAAAGGTGATATTATTATCCTAAAGAAACAGGTTGATGACAATTGGTTTCATGGAGAATTCAACTCACACCATGGTGTTTTTCCTGCTTCATATGTACAGGTATATTAAGAAAGAAAAATTGTGCATGCTTTTTATAAAGAGGATCCTCCCATTCACAGAAGGAACCTTAATGCTTTACAGTTGCAAATTTTTTTATTTCTTCAGTATATGGTTTTAGATAATTTGTACACAACTTAAGGATATTTTTCTCAAACTGGTATAAAATACACTTTATTATAAAATTTACTTTGCAGGTTCTTGTACAACTCACATCCAATGTTCCCCAATGCAAGACTTTATATGACTTTGAAATGAAAGATGAAAGTGATAAGAAAGATTGTCTGTTCTTTAAAAAGGTAAGTACAGTTGTATTTCAATGTTAAATATACCTTCATCATTGTGTAAAAGTGGAATACCGGTAGGTGGTATTTCAGACCCATACAATTGAAGACAGGTGCATATCAATGATCCACTGCTCTTTTCTCCTGTTTCGTAGCTAGTACAAATAAATCTTATATTTTCTGACAATGTACATTTATTGTTTTTATCCTGAAATTTACACCCAACACTCAAAACTTTTGTTGTCAAATGTAATCATTGTCTCTAGTGGTTCAAAGAAATCAACAGTTTAAACGAGGAACACGAGGAGGACACCCAAAATGAACTGGTTCACAAAAAGAAAAAATCCCCATAACCACTGCTCAACATGAAGTGGGGTAACAGGAGACTTTATTAGTACATGTACAAATAAAGCAAAAAATTATTTGTATACCTGTTATGTGTACAATAGATGGCTGATTGCAGGATAAAATTGAAGACAGGTGCATATCAATGATATGGATGAAATATATCAAAGACAAATGTTGGTCATGTTGGTGCAATTTGAACTTACAGTGAGGTGCTCTATATATGATAACCTGGCATAATTATGATTCCTTTACAAGTATTATTATTGGATGTGATATTTGGTGTAATGCCTTCTAGAAATGAAAAAAATAGACTTGTTCACCATACACATGTCCAAACAGATTGTCAAAGTAATGACTACAAGTCATAACACTATTTTCATTGCCTTATTCCATATTGATAGTTTACTTCAAGACCTTCTTCAATTGATTCATAAAAAAGATTTACAAGAATTACCAATAACATTGGTCTTCTTCATTTGGCATATTATTATTTTGCCATCTATATTTTATGATTCAAATCCTGGTACTTGCTTTACAGGTTTCAAAATGACTTTTTATACGACCACAAATTTTGAAAAAAATTTCGTCGTATATTGCTATCACGTTGGCGTCGTCGTCGTTGTCCGAATACTTTTAGTTTTCGCACTCTAACTTTAGTAAAAGTGAATAGAAATCTATGAAATTTTAACACAAGGTTTATGACCATAAAAGGAAGGTTGGTATTGATTTTGGGAGTTTTGGTCCCAACATTTTAGGAATTAGGGGCCAAAAAGGGCCCAATTAAGCATTTTCTTGGTTTTCGCACTATAACTTTAGTTTAAGTTTATAGAAATCTATGAAATTTTGACACAAGGTTTATGACCACAAAAGAAAGGTTGGGATTGATTTTGGGAGTTTTGGTTTCAACAGTTTAGGAATTAGGGGCCAAAAAAGGGCACAAATAAGCATTATTCTTGGTTTTTGCACAATAACTTTAGTTTAAGTAAATAGAAATCAATGAAATTTAAACACAATGTTTATGACCACAAAAGAAAGGTTGGGATTGATTTTGGGAGTTTTGGTTTCAACAGTTTAGGAATTAGGGGCCAAAAAAGGGCACAAATAAGCATTATTCTTGGTTTTTGCACAATAACTTTAGTTTAAGTAAATAGAAATCAATGAAATTTAAACACAATGTTTATGACCACAAAAGAAAGGTTGGTATTGATTTTGGAAGTTTTGGTCCCAACAGTTAAGAAAAAGGGGCCCAAAGGGTCCAAAATTAAACTTTGTTTGATTTCATCAAAATTGAATAATTGGGGTTCTTTGATATGCCGAATCTAACTGTGTATGTAGATTTTTAACTTTTGGTCATGTTTTCAAATTGGTCTACATTAAGGTCCAAAGGGTCCAAAATTAAACTTAGTTTGATTTTGACAAAAAATGAATAAATGGGGTTCTTTGATATGTTGAATCTAAAAATGTACTTAGATTCTTGATTATTGGCCCAGTTTTCAAGTTGGTCCAAATCTGGGTCCAAAATTAAACTTTATTTGATTTCATCAAAAATTGAATAAATGGGGTTCTTTGATATTCCTAATCTAACTGTGTATGTAGATTCTTCATTTTTGGTCCCGTTTTCAAATTGGCCTACATTAAGGTCCAAAGGGTCCAAAATTAAACTAAGTTTGATATTAACAAAAATTAAATTCTTGGGCCTCTTTGATATGCTGAATCCAAACATGTACTTTGATTTTTGATTATGGGCCCAGTTTTCAAGTTGGTCCAAATCAGGATCTAAAATTATTATATTAAGTATTGTGCAATAGCAAGTCTTTTTAATTGCACAGTATTGTGCAATGGCAAGAAATATCTAATTTCACAATATTGTGAAATAGCAATTTTTTTTTTTAATTAGAGTTATCTTTCTTTGTCCAGAATAGTAAGCAAGAAATATCTTATTGCAAGAATTTTTTTTAATTGGAGTTATCTTTCTTTGTCCAGAATCAACTTAAATCTTTGTTATATACAATATACAATGTATATTCACTTTTTACTACCAACTGATAAATTTAAATAATCTTTACCATTCAGTGATAACAAGCAGTTTTTTTTTACATCTTAATATTTTATGATGTATTTAAATGAGTAGTTATTGTTGCAAACTCCATTAGAATATTTTAATTGAGATTAGTTTTGGAATAAGGGAAAGGGGGATGTGATTAAAAAATTGGGTTCAATTTTTCTCATTTGAAATTTCATAAATAAAAAGAAAATTTCTTCAAACATTTTTTTGAGAGGATTAATATTCAACAGCATAGTGAATTGCTCTTAAGAGAAAACAAAAATTTTAAGTTCATTAGAACACATTTATTCTGTGTCAGAAACCTATGCTGTGTCAACTATTAAATCACAATCCAAATTTAGAGCAGAATCCAGCTTGAATGTTGTGTCCATACTTGCCCCAACCGTTCAGGGTTCAACCTCTGGGGTCGTATAAGGCTACGCCCTGCGGAGCATCTGGTTTATTTTGGGGAAAAAGAGCAAATGAGTCTTTTAATTGAATATTTATTTTCTTCTGCTTGACAGGATGAAACCATAACGGTATTAAAAAAGGTGGATGATAATTGGTTGGAGGGTAGGAAAGGTGAAAAGATAGGAATATTTCCTGTATCCTTTGTTGATGTAAGTATTACATTCCGATTCCATCAATCTGTCATTTAATTGAATGCTGTCCTACATCATGTAAATGTGGGTTTTAGACAGTTTCCACTATTAAAAGACCACTCTATAAAACTGTAAACATGAATGAATGAAGCTGTGACACATTTTAATGAACAATAAGAAATATGCACTACCAATTTTTTATTTTTTTTTGCAATTTTAGCTAAATATTGAACAGATAGACTTGAATTAAATTTTATTGTCATTAGAAACTATAATTATTTTTTTTTCAAATTTAAAAAAAAACATTTGTATGAGCATTACACAAAGATATCATAAACTATTGAATCTGAATCTATCGTTAATGTGCAAAATGACACACCTATTACAAGCAACTCACATATAGCAAGTTGATTTATGATTTCAATGTAAAAACCTTGATATTGTTTTCTGTATGTTATTAGTCTTTTAAAGTTTTTGGCATGATTGATTGATTGATTGATTGATTCTCTTTATTTCCTCCAATATACTGAAGATTTACATTTTTAAACACAAGTATACTAATTACAAGAAATGAACAACATATACATCAGTACATGTAATTACAAATTACAATTTAAGCACACACAAAAAAAGAAAAAAAAACCATTTTACATATATATACAATATATATGTATAATATATCTACATGCTACATTTGTTTGATGCAAATAATTTAGTGACCCAAAATTAAACCTATGCTCAGATAATTTGCCTTTAAATTTTACATACAGATGAAATATATGATCTGCCAAGCAACACATCATGTTTCTCCAGTTGTCAGAGTTCAATTTTGTTTATTTTCAGATGAATGATGCTGCAAGGTCTCTTATTAATTCTCAATCAAAGTAAGTCTATCAATGGGGCTGTTAGTATATAGATGTTGTTGTAATAGTTAGGCAAAGTTGGTTGTTTCTTGAACCAAAGGACAAGATAAGTTTTAACATCAGGATGAATTTGTCGTTTTAAAAATGTATTTATGGAACACTAACACTTGACTACATGATAATACAGATTTTTAAAATTCAGATATAATATTCCTTGTCGATATTTAAATGTTTTGTAAATAAAACACACAAATATACATATGAATGTCATATGTGTTTTAAGAAATACATAGAAATGACAAAAGAAACATTTTATGTGAAAAAGACAATCAGCTTTGTTTGAACTCATTGTGAATCATTATTACAGTACCGTAATCAAACATAGAACAGTTAAAGTAAATAACATAACTAGGAAGTCGTCTTGAACTTAATTAAAATGTAACATTTACCATGATTTTCAAACCCATATAATATTTAATGCCCCTTTATATTGGATTAATTTTCAGATATTCATGAAATATAAATACTGTGTAATTATAAACACATATAAAAATTATAAAGTCAACTTCATTTATTTAAAGTTTTGAAGTGCTTGTTGTTCAAACTGGCTGACATTGGTTATTTACAAAATGCTTTTTACAAACAAGAATTAACATAAAGCAGTAAAATTTTAAATAAATTTTGAGATGATAATACATTTTTTGCTCCCATTAGTAATTGGAATACTGTTTAACTCAACTTTTATTTGTAAGTGTTGAATTCTGTTACAGATTAGTTTGTTGTAACATACTGTGTATTTATTTATTTTTGTGGGTACCATTTTTCGCGTATTAAAGAAAAAATGCATTTTCATTGATATTAGATTCTATGGTTTTGCTTAGGTCTGCATACATTTCTATAGAAACATTAAAGTTTCTTTAAACACTTAATTTCTTGGTTCCTTTATGCCCACAAAATTCATGAAAATTGGTTTCAGACAAAAATACTTATAAATCCACAGTATATTAAGATAAATTTTAGAAGGAGTTGACAAAGCATATTATACATTGTTATAATCATCCTATTTCTGTATAATCATAAGTATTTAATGTTGAATTCTTGAGTACCAGTTTTCATGGTCTGATTGGGGATAAAAAGTCAGTCACCTGTTTGGGAAGTGTTACTGCCTTCTTCAAAAGCTAAATGAT
Organism: Mytilus trossulus; assembly: GCF_036588685.1. NCBI lineage: Eukaryota > Metazoa > Mollusca > Bivalvia > Mytilida > Mytilidae > Mytilus > Mytilus trossulus. Next base: position 35,663,514 of record NC_086386.1, on the reverse strand, counting down.
GAGTTGAAATTTTAAAGTATTTTGGTAAAAAAATTTAATATTGATCTATCTTTGCACAAACATTGCATATTTAAAATGATGGTTTTGAGGCATACTAGATATCGGTTGAGAATTTTAACTTTAAAGCAACCATGATTGAACATTTTAGAATATAGATGGTTAATAAAAAAAAAAGGTAATTTTAAGTGATGGTTAATAAAAAAAAGGTAATTTTAAGTGATGCTTAACTCTTTAGATTTGAAACATGAGATTTGAATATAATCTTTATTTCATTTATTTTGTTTTACTAGTGTTAGTTTCCTTGAAAGCTGGTGTCCATTAGTAGTATTTTGATTTTAACAATATATATATATATATTAAGTGTTGTATAATACCAATATTTGTATGTTTGTTTGTTTTTCTTGTGATCTTTGCTAGCTATATATATAGGTTGTATGATTTTCTATTTTAACATTCGTTTTCAGTCCTTCCTTGCATGCCGGTAATTTAATTTTGCATGATCAAGGTTCTGGGGATGGAGTGCCACATTCCTCTCCCCTTTCTTCTTTGGGTACTCAAATGCCACAACAGAAGCGGCATTCATATACAGCATCCCCTCAGAAATCATCAACGGCAGCTAGTCAGCATAATAGAAGGTAACAGTTGTCATTAATGTGTGTTTTTATTTGATTTCCTCAGAAATCTCTCACGACAGCTAGTTGGCATAATAGAACGTAACGACTGTTGAAAGTGTGTTTTATTTGATAACCATTGAAAATAAAAAGTAAAACACAGTTCTATATTTTTTAACCTCCCCTTTTCTAGCTTCTTAACCCATGATACCTGTGGCAGCTTCTTTTTCCTTATTTTAATGCTCCCTTTGGTGAATCGGAAAAAAACTTGTGGCTTTGAAAGTCTACAAATACAATAAGGGATGTAAATATATATGATATTAACCCACAGGTTAACAATTTTACATTTGTCTTAAGGCAAATGTTGCCCCTTTGAAGAAAGTGCATGGTTTTATAAACACTCATGCTGGAAAAACAAAAAAATATTATTTACTGCTTTTAATGCTGACATTTTAAACCTTTTGCTCTTAGGCCACGTTTTTTTAATTTGTTGGTTTACGGATTTTTCCCATAAAAAAGTCGGGTCGGTCGGTCGGAAAAAAAATTAAAAATTAAATCTTTCAAAACAGAAAAATATGCAAAATAAATATATATTTCACCTCACTAACAAAATGTTTGTCTTATATGCCGTTTTGTCATCATTTCTTAACATTAAGTTCGATGAAATATTATTGATCAGTGATCATGAACATCGCATGACATCGTTTAATAACTTCCTGTAAAAAAGAGGGGTGCACGGACAAAGACAAAATTAAATCGTCATTTCACTAACAAGAAAAAAAGATTTGAGTAGCTCTCAATAAATTCCAGAAATTTGGTAAATAATGATCTTCAATCACAAAAACTGATAAAGAAAAAATGTGAAAACGTCGTACAAAAATAAGTTTTAACACACGTGTCGAAAACGTAATAGACTCGTCCACTGGAAAAACGACAATATCGGGTTAATCAGTTGTCATGCAATCTGGTTTTTATTTCCAATGATCGATATTTTTTATTATCTATGAAACAAGAAAATTTCAAAGGATTTGTTAATATTCAGTACTTTAATTGATGTATTCCACCTGTCCACATTTGGAAAAGTCTATTTCTCTTAGATGATGCATCTTACGATTGATGACAAATAAGGGAAACAAACTTATTTTGTAATTGGTTTTAAACACAGGTTTCGTTCTGCAAAATTATTTGCGTAAACGACATTTCAAGGTCAGTTACAATTGATTTGTCTATTTTTAGAAACGTAAATTGGAAGTTTTATTTTTCACAACAGAGAGTGTTATCAACTTTGTTAATGATTAATGCATTTCATTTCATAAAAAAAAGAAATTTTAATTAATTTTCAGGGATAATGCATTGATAAGGGTCGGCGGGAATAAAAAAGCATGAAAAGTCAATTTTATTTTTATTCTGAAAATTGGCAAAATGGGGTCGGCGGATCCGTAAACCAACAAATAAAAAAAACGTGGCCTTATACAGATATATAGCAATGACTTGGTAACAAGTTTAATTTGTATGACAAAAATATAAAAACATGCTACCATTGTTGAGTGTATTTCCTCTAAAGCATGTGTTAAAGTACGAGTTATTTCCCTTTTATAAACTGTGTTTATTGATTTTGTCGTGGTATGCTCTTCCTGCAGTATCAAATATGTTGGTTTATTGTTATTTTTTACTGTCACAAGCAAATGTTATCATGATTATCAATATTACACAGAGTATGTAAAATTTAAGACATGTCTATAGTACACGTATAAACATTTCTTATATCAACTCCTTTTTTAGCTCACCTGGCTTTTCCCATGACCCAGCATCCGGCGTCTGTCGATGTCCGTCGTCGTTAACTTTTACAAAAATCTTCTCCTCTGAAACTACTAGGCCAAATCAAACAAAACTTGGCCACAATCATCATTTTGGGTATATAGTTTAAAAATGTGTGACGTGACCTGGCCAACCAACCAAGATGGCTGCCACGGCTAAAAATAGAACATAGGGGTAAAATTCAGTTTTTGGCTTATAACTGAAAAACCAAAGAATTTAAAGCAAATCTGACATGAAGTAAAATTGTTTATCAGGTCAAAATCTATCTGCCCTGAAATTTTCAGATGAATCAGACAACCCGTTGTTGTGTTGCTGCACCTGAATTGGTAATTTTAAGGAAATTTTGCTGTTTTTGGTTATTATCTTGAATATTATTATAGATTGAGGTAAACTGTAAAAAGCAATAAATGTGGGCAAAGTAAGATCTACAAATAAGTCAACATGACCGAAATTGTCAGTTGACCCCTTTAGGAGTTATTGCCCTTTATAGTCAATTTTTAACCATTTATTCGTAAATCTTAGTAATCTTTTACAAAAATCTTTTCCTCTGAAACTACTGGGCCAAGTTAATTATAGATAGAGATAATTGTAAGCAACAAGAATGTTCAGTAAATTAAGATGTACAAACACATCACCATCACCAAAACACAATTTTGTCATGAATCCATCTGCGTCCTTTGTTTAATATTCACATAGACCAAGGTGAGCGTCACAGGCTCTTTAGAGCCTCTAGTTTTCTTCTCTTTTAAGTATTTGAATTATAATTAAGTAAATATTACCTTATAAGAGTGATACATCTTTACAGCAAGCAAAAGAAGAAACAATAGAATGGACTGATAGATTTAAATTTTATTATACATGTTATATTAGCCTTCTTATTGTAAGAAATAATTTATAAAAAAAAGTCTGGTAAGTTCCTCAGCATCACTGCTCCTATGGTTCCAAATTGAAAATCTGTCAAATCAATGAATTCCAAATGAATTTTTTTCCCAGATAAGTACTTTCATCTGCCATTACTTCAGTTTTCAATACGAGCCAAAGCTTTCTTATTTTTTGGAAAATTGATTCTTAAATAAGAAACTTCCTTTTTTGAAGGTATTATTTGTCCTTTTACATCACATGTTTTAAGAAGACCATTTTGAAATTTCACTTTTACTTCAGATCTCTAGAGTTAAGCAGCAGTGGGAATTTGGTAATTGTACCATCTCCTCACCTTCCCAGTAGGTCAAGGTCACCTCCACCAGTACCAGTTCATAATAGTCAGTCAGCTACCTCAGCTCTAAAAACCTCCGTTTTATCTAGTAAATCTTCTGTGACCAGTAGAAACTCATCATCCACAGCTAGCAAACCTTCATCCTCCACAGGGAGTAAACTTAATTCAGCATTTCAGGTAAATATTTTGGTTTGATATAATTAATGTTCAGTTTCTAAGTACAAAATCCAAATTGGTTCAAAGTATGGAATGTTTGATAAAAACTATCTTATTTTTAACTTAGTTTAAACTTAGTTTATTTGCTTATTTAAAGATAAATGATGAGACACAAGTAAATGATACTTCAGAAGTCTTCTCAATAGTTCTAAACCTAATGACAGGGCTTTCAAATCATACAATCATCCCTATTATATTTTTTTGCCACCACACCATGTTGCCACTTTAATTAATGATTTATCTTTCTTTCTATAATTTTCCATGCTTGTGCAAATAATATAAAGTCCATATCTTGTATACATATTGAAGAAAAATCAATAGTCAATATTGTGGACTAATTATTTTTTTGAAGAATACAGATTTTCATGGATTTCATGGGTATAGAAAAATACCAATTTAAAGATAAAATGTAGTACAAAATTTTCTATATGCAGGTTGTAGCAAAACTACGAAATCAACATAATTTAATAAAACATTTAAATTTTCTTCAGGAACCTGGAACTTCTAGAAAGTTTGACAATTCATCGGAAGCACAGACAGGACCAGCAATAGTAGATGCCTCTAAAATTTCTGGTATTAATAGTCCTGTGTAAGTACTAGTAAAAGTATATTCTACAATGTTCCAGCAAATATTTTAAAGTTCTAAAGAGTTTTACTGGTCATTTGGTTAGTTGGAAAGACTTGCTAAGTACTAGTATAAGTATATTCTACAATGTTCAAGCAAATATTTTAAAGTTCAAAAGATTTTTACTGGGCATTTTGTTAGTTGGAAAGACTTACTAATGGATTTGATGATCTTGTGTTAGCTTGCTTGCCTAAAATATAGGAGTTTTGGGTTCAACATATGAATGTCTGAAATCCTAGTCCTTTTATTACATGTCACTGATGGATCATTTTCTCATTTGTATTCATACCACATCTTGTTTAAAGGTTTAAAATTTTTATACGACCGCAAAATTTGAATTTTTTTTCGTCGTATATTGCTATCACGCTGGCGTCGTCGTTGTCGTCCGAATACTTTTAGTTTTCGCACTCTAACTTTAGTAAAAGTGAATAGAAATCTATGAAATTTTAACACAAGGTTTATGACCACAAAAAGAAGGTTGGTATTGATTTTTGGAGTTGTGGTCCAAACATTTTAGGAATTAGGGGCCAAAAAGGGCCCAAATAAGCATTTTCCTGGTTTTCGCACTATAACTTTAGGTTAAGTTAATAGAAATCTATGAAATTTTGACACAAGGTTTATGACCACAAAAGAAAGGTTGGGATTGAATTTTGGGAGTTTTGGTTTCAACAGTTTAGGAATTAGGGGCCAACTTTAGTTTAAGTAAATAGAAATCAATGAATTTTAAACACAATGATTATGACGACAAAAGGAAGGTTGGTATTGATTTTGGGAGTTTAGATCCCAACAGTTTAGGAATTAGGGGCCAAAAAGGGACCCAAATAAGCATTTTTATTGGTTTTCGCACCATAACGTTAGTATAAGTAAATAGAAATCTATGAAATTTAAACACAAGGTTTATGACCATAAAAGGAAGGTTGGTATTGATTTTGGGAGTTTTGGTCCCAACAGAATAAGGGGCCCAAAGGGGCCAAAATTAAACTTTGTTTGATTTCATCAAAATTGAATAATTGGGGTTCTTTGATATGCCAAATCTAACTGTGTTTGTAGATTCTTAACTTTTGGTCCCGTTTTCAAATTGGTCTACATTAAGGTCCAAAGGGTCCAATATTAAACTTAGTTTGATTTTGACAAAAAATGAATCGGTTGGGTTCTTTGATATGCTGAATCTAAAAATGTACTTAGATTCTTGATTATTTCATATCGGTTGAGAATAAGATTTTCTTATTCGATAAAAAGGGGTCACATGACATTCATTAATCTGCAGTAATAAATTCCATCAGTCATTAACAGAACAATACGGACCAGAAATCCGTTCGTTAATGAACTTTTACATGATATGGACCGGTGGGGCGTGGTTTACGTCTGATAATGACAGTTTGGGCATGGTTTCCGTTTGATAATGACTGTTGGGCGTGGTTTCTCTGTTAATGACCGGTGGGGCGTGGTTTCTCTGTTTAGAAAGATGTACCTTTTATAAAACATGTTCCTGTTTTTAATAAGTACATTTAAGTTGTTGAATTGTTTATTATATTTTTTCGTTAATTGTTAAATTAAAGAGAACTTAATTAAGAATTTTATATACTGCAAAGTTATAAAGTTATATACTGCACTATAATGAATGGCAGTATTACTACGACTTGTCTTCAGTCTTTGCTATAGAAATCGTACAACTACTCAAGTTCGCTTTAGGCGTTTTGAATTTATGAGAATTTTCCAAATCATGGTTTCTCAATGAAATAAACATAATAGTTCTTGAAAAACTGGTCATTATCGTGAAACATGGACTGTCCTGTGGGCAGTCCATATATCACGATAATGACCAGTTTTTCAAGAACTATTATATAATTATTGGCCCAGTTTTCAAGTTGGTCCAAATCGGGGTCCAAAATTAAACTTTGTTTGATTTCATCAAAAAATGAATAAATGGGGTTCTTTGATATGCCAAATCTAACTGTGAATGTAGATTTTTCATTTTTGGTCCTGTTTTCAAATTGGTCTACATTAAAGTCCAAAGGGTCCAAAATTAAACTAAGTTTGATTTTAACAAAAATTGAAATCTTGGGTTCTTTGATATGCTGAATCCAAATGTACTTAGATTTTTGATTATGGGCCCAGTTTTCAAGTTGGTCCAAATCAGGATCTAAAATTATTATATTAAGTATTGTGCAATAGCTAGTCTTTTCAATTGCACAGTATTGCGCAATGGCAAGAAATATCTAATTGCACAATATTGTGAAATAGCAAATTTTTTTTTAATTAGAGTTATCTTTCTTTGTCCAGAATAGTAAGAAAGAAATATCTAATTGCACAATATTGTGCAATAGCAAGATTTTTATAATTGGAGTTATCTTTCTTTGTCCAGAATCAACTTAAAATCTTTGTTATATACAATATATAATGTATATTCACTTTTTACTACCAACTGATAAATTAAAATAATCTTTACCATTCAGTGATAACAAGCAGTTTTTTTTACATCTTAATATTTTATGATGTATTTAAATGAGTAGTTCTTGTTGCAAACTCCATTAGAAATTTTAATTGAGATTAGTTTTGGAATAAGGGAAAGGGGGATGTGATTAAAAAAATTGGGTTCAATTTTTCTCATTTGAAATTTCATAAATAAAAAGAAAATTTCTTCAAACATTTTTTTTGAGAGGATTAATATTCAACAGCATAGTGAATTGCTCTAAGAGAAAACAAAAATTTTAAGTTCATTAGAACACATTCATTCTGTGTCAGAAACCTATGCTGTGTCAACTATTTAATCACAATCCAAATTTAGAGCTGAATCCAGCTTGAATGTTGTGTCCATACTTGCCACAACCGTTCGGGGTTCAACCTCTGCGGTCGTATAAAGCTACGCCCTGCGGAGCATCTGGTTTAATTGGGTAGTGTTTTTATGCCCCATTTATACTTACTTACTTAGTCCTTGCTATGCCTAATGGCACATAGGGCAAGGACAATGTTGTCCTTGTTTCAGTAACTGCATTTTAATGAGACGAGATAGTTGGTCTTGTGCTCAACCCCCAACCTGGAGGGCCAGTGGATTTCGTGTTACGGTTCCAGTCCTCTAGATCAGTTGCCAACCAAGGCTAACGAATCATGATCTGTCCGGTTTTGTTCGAGTTGTCTCTCTTAGATAGGTTGCCTTGCTGGGCTTATGACTCCTATCTAGCCAACTTTTTAGAGGCTGTTTACTGGCATGAAAGACTTACACACTCAGCTTTCTTTTCACATAAAATATGCAAGCCAGCGGCGATAAGAACCATATAAATAGATCTACCGCATTAGATGCATAACATTACCCTGTGGAACAAATACCACTAACACCATTTATGGGTATTAGTTTTTCTGGTCTGTGTGTCCATCTGTTCGTTAGTTTGTCCGTTCATCCTGCTTCAGGTTAAAGTTTTTGGTCGAGGTAGTTTTTGATGAAGTTGAAGTCCAATCAACTTGAAACTTAGTACACATGTTCCCTATGATACGATCTTTCTAATTTTACTGCCAAATTAGAGATTTTCACCCATTTTCACAGTCCACTGAACATACAAAATGATAGTGCGGATGGGGTATCCATGTACTGGGGACACATTCTTGTTTTTTTGCTATTAACCTGCATGAAGCATTTAGGAAATATTAGTTTGCTCTTAGTAAGGATAATGTGCCCATAAGTGGTTGCATGTCTTTACACATTTTTTGTCTGTTTGCAACCAGAACATACATGCGAAATAGCTCAGTGTCTTCGTATTGATATCAAGAATGCTAAAAAAAAAATATTGAATTTGTAGATATACAGCATTATTTAATTATAAACCTCACAGAGAGGATGAAATAGAACTGAGGAAGGGAGATTACTACACTGTATGTGATAAATGTCAAGATGGATGGTTTAGAGGACAGTGTTTAAAGACTGGGAAACCTGGTGTTTTCCCTGGCAATTATGTACAAATGGTCAGGTAATGTATTAGACTTTAGAGTATTTCAGTTATAGTACATGTACTATCAACTTAGATTGAAGAAGTATGGGTAGATTTTGATATGACATAATTTCAATGGAGTTGTTGGGCTCTATTTTCTATGGAAAAAGTGGTTAATTTTCTTATTTTGACTTACCAAGTAAAATATGTGGTACAAGGGAATTTGATAATAGCTTCTTACTGGCGAAAAGTTATTAAATATAACACCTAAATTTAATTGAGAAATCTGAATATAAATCCAACTCTGAACTTTTTTCAGGTTACCAAGTGCATTTCTTCCTGTCAGTGGTAATGTGATGAATATTCATTCAAAAGGAAGCCATTCTTTGGCATCATCTTCATCTGCTCCTGCTGTGACTATGTCAAGTTCATCAGGTCACAGAACAAGTACATCACCAATAAGGCCAGGGTCGTCACCATCACTTCAAAACTCATCATCACAGCAAGCAGAGTCATCTTCTGGTCCCCCTCCCATCACACCTAGAAGCTCAAAATCATTAGCTAAACTTTCTTCATCAGCGCCATCACGATCAGCAGCTAACAGTAAAACCTCATCTCATTCTTCAGCGAGTAACAAATCATCAGCGACAAAATCAACAAATTCTGGATCATCATCACCTAGAACAGCTTCTAGTAGATCATCCTCATCATCTTCACTTAAGCCAGGAGATAGCAGTGGAACAAAAGCGAAATCCCCACACCGCCATACAAATCACAATGGTCCAACAGTAGGTATGGAAGGTCACCTTGACCTTAGTGTGACCTCAGGACATTCCAGTCATCGTACATCTAGCTCAAAACAAGTCGTTTATAGAAAGCCTAATGCCGTTGGAATGCCACAAGTAATGTCTGCCTCTTCAAACATCACACCACCTAATGTTGTGGCTGGGGCCACAGGAGAAATACCTGGGGTCAAGGATAATAAGGTTTGTATATCATATAAAAAGGAAGATTTGGTATGATTGCCAATCCTCCACAAAAGACCAAATGACACAGAAATTAACAGCTAACAGTTACCGTACAGGCTTCAATAATGAGAAAAGCCCATACCAAATAATCAGCTACCATTATTTCATAAGTTTAGCTTTTTAACTTATTGTCAGATATTCCGAATTTATATCTGGCTTTGTTCATGAAGTGCCAATACTAATTTGCCTGCTAACCTGTACTTTTCTTTTCATATTTTATTACATATAGTTTGATAGTCAGTTTTTGTGAGTTTTGGAAAGAAAAACAGTGCCAATGAAAATATATATTCCTGCCAAATTTTTAATGTCTTACATCCCAAATACAAGTATACTGATCATTCTTTGATCTGTTATTTATATTATATAAGAACATTTTTATTATTTTTGAATAGAAGGACAAGAAAGAAAAGGAGAAACTAAGTCTGGTAAAAAGACTGACCTCTGGTAAGAGCAAGAAATCAAAATCCCCTGGACTAGAAAGTGATGGGTCTGGCACAGAGAGTATTGGTAATCATGTCAGGTAAGTGTAGCTTAAAGTACTAGAATAATAATGTCCTTTTTTCGAGATTACAGCTGATACAGTTTCAGTCAAATTTTTGTAATGCCAGCAGTTTCTCTGTAAAACTTTACTCGATTGATACCCTGGTCGTATAGCCATATGTAGCATGTCATTTACATTTAAATTTAATAAATGTTACAAAACAATTCAATTCAATGCCAAACCATCCATTTAATATCCATGTAATTACTCATTAAATTATCACCCTCAAGATCATAAATGTTAAGTAAAGGTCAGCAAAAGAACTAGTAGAATCATGCCAACACTGATAAAGCAAGTGATAGAGGCATTAGTTCAACTTAAAGGATAGTTATTGTTTAGTTAAATGTTTGTAGTTAAATTCATTTCTGGTTTTTTTTTTTCAGATCTGGGTCTTGTCCAGCAGATAGTAATAGTCTGTTTGGAGCAGAGGGAAGTCAGCATATGAAAACTGGTTCCTTTGATTCAACTGTTCCTCTTGTACCTCAGCAAAAAATAAGTAGACCAAAAACTGTAGTTAGAGAAAAGTAAGTAAAGCAGTTAGACAAAATATACATATATGTTTGAATCATTTTACATTTGTCTGGGCTTTAAATAGCTGACTATGTGGTATGGGCTATGCTCATTTTTAAAGACAGTACAGTGACCTATAGTTGTTAATTTCAGTGTCATTTGGTCTCTTGTGAAGTGTTATTCATTGGTAATCATACCAAATTTCCTAATTTATATTTTGAAAAAAAAGGAGATGATTTGTCAGTTATTTGAATATACTTTGTCAATAAGGTTCAGAGAAGATTACCGAATGGACATTTGATCTCCAGATTTTGATAAAAATAAATATCAATATAGAGTTAAACTATTTCTGGTTGACTAGAATTTCTACAGAATAGACCAAAATTCATCTGTTATTTCATAATTTTCATAATTACATTAGATGTATGTTTCATTATAATACTTTATTCTGATTGGCCAACTGCACATCACATGTTATTCCTTATGCAATTGCATTATACAATAAAACTTATCATTCATGATAACACAAGGTCCCACAATAAAGTGCACAGGTGAATTTAAAAATGAAAAAAAATAATAAAATTCGTATTTTCATGATCCTAGCTAAAAAATGTAATTAAGTATTGAATGCTTCTTTTTGTAATTCATAATGTTGTAAAAGCGTTGACTGTGCGCACATTTTTAGAATGTCACGCTTCATACAAAATGTACTTTGGTCAATGTTTTTACGTTTTATGTCATGTATACATGCTCTTGCATAAGGTCGATTTCTATTTGACGCAGCTCATATATTTATTTTTTCTAATAACAAAATGATATACCATGTTTTACAGATACAGATGTGTTGTTTCCTATCCACCTCAGAGTGATGTTGAACTAGAACTGAAAGTGGGAGATGTTGTTTATGTTCATAAGAAAAGGGAAGATGGATGGTTTAAAGGAACTCTTCAAAGATTGGGAAAAACTGGACTTTTTCCTGGAAGTTTTGTAGAAAAATGTGAAATTGTATGAAATTATCATAACAGCACAATGAATGCAAGTGTTGATTCATGTTTACAGTAATGTCCATGTATGTGAAATTGCTTTATAATGTGTGACTAGTTTTTGTGATGTTTGAAATTTGATAGTAAAATAGTTATTGATTTTATGGTTTCATATTTTTCGCAGGACAAATATTTTATTAATGATTCGGATAATAAAAAAAGGTAACCAATGAAATTTTTACCCATCTAATAAGAGATTACAGAACAAATAGATTTGTTTAAGTTTTGAATGTTTAAGAATGGGTAGGTAAGCCAGTTTCTTCTTATAGAACATGTTTACTTCTTTGCCATTTGGTCTCTGATGGAGAGTTGTGTCATTGGCAATCATACCACATCATCTCATTTTCAGGTGTACGGAAAATCTAAAATAAAAAAGATACAAATTAAAGAACACTTAGCTAAACTACAATTGGAGGATACAACTAACCCCTGATAAATAAATGTTTCAATTGTTTCAAAACAAGTAAAAGAAGGATATATATAGCAATGTTCATATATTTCATTGTGTCAGTCAATTTTGTAAATAGTACATGTTTAGTGCCACAATTATTATAGTGCTGTATTAGCATACAGTGTATATTTAAACTTAGTGCTGTTACCTCGCCATGTGTCATCTATTTGAGTGTCATTTGATTACATTCAATAACATTAATATTATCTCAAGATGGGTACCACTTTGGCCAGAAAGATCTAGGAATGGAGAAAATAGAATATCTGTCAGAATTTAAAATTTTGGGAATGTTTATAAAAAAAGTTGTATAAGAATTACACAATTTAGTACACTTAAAAATTTTAATAGTTTCATACTGAAAACTTTATGATTGTTAATAAAACAGCATCTTCATGATACTTTGACTTGACAGTTCCAGAACTTTTGTGTTTACATAAATATTTTGGAAAGTACGTTATATTTGGTAATGTTTGAAATAAAATTTAAGATTTTTTCAGAAGAATAAGATTTCAAACACAATGTAAATCATCTTCAACGACAAATGCCTGTTTCGGTATAATAATTTGTTTATGTATACATGCAGGCTTTTGTATTTACTTGATATTAAATTGTATATTATATTCTGTAATGCCCTCTATAGTACATTTTTCAAGATGAGATTGTCAATATTATTATTGGGCTTTGACCTCTTACTTTATTTGAGTTCACATGCAATGTTCTTGATGCATTTGAAAATTTGGAGAAAGGAAAATAGGTTGTTATGGAAAACTATTTCTTTTCATTTCTATTAAAAATATTCTAAAAAATGTATGCTGTATACATGTATATATGTATCAATGTTATTTCATTTATAAAAAAGTCTCCAAATCATTTTAACAAATACTTTTAGGCTATATTTTGCTAATAGTAAAATGATGGTTACATATTTAAGAAATAACTTCACATTGAAGACCTTTTTATTATTGCTATTCAGATCCATTTATTTTATTTTATCTGTAGTGCAAGATTATAAATTGGAGCACATAGAAATAATTGCCAATAAACTAACAAAAATATATGTAAAACTTTACCTTAAATAAGAAATAAGAATAACAAACAAAACTTTATAGTGTAGTTTATTAACCTCTCTGTATGATATTTCTATGTGTGATTTTAGGTTAAGAAAAATATGATGTTGTATGGTAGTGGCATTGTATGGTAGCGGCAAATGTCTTTTGTTCATGTTTTTGACAGCGATACATTTATTAATGGTTTTCACTTGTTTAATAAAGTAAGACGTGTGCTCCAGTTATTTTGTTTTCAGGAATTTTATTTTTAAAAAACTTCAAAATAAAATTACAAATGTATAGATGTAAAAGTTTGAACAAATATATTAACTTACTATCTGTGTAATGAGTAATGAAAACAGCAATTTTTGTACAGTTAAAGTTTGTGTAGAAACAGCTTGAATGGTGATAATATGTGCTTCCATCTGACAATTATAGGCGAAAATACATCAGTCAGTATTGTTCTGTGATATATCATGTGATCTAAGTATGCCACCTGTTGTAGTCATGTGACCTTCATTGCAATTCATCCATTCTGTAGTCATGTGACCTTCATTGCAATTCATCCATTCTGTAGTCATGTGACCTTCATTGCAATTCATCCATGTTGTAGTCATGTGACTTTCATTGCAAATCATCCATGTTGTATTATAGGTTGTCATAAGTTTTATTTTGTGAAAGTATATTTTCATCTAAGAGACGGCATTGAAAATTTTAATGACCACAACATTTTATGTTAGACCGCAATATTTAAAACAAAAATATTTGGTGACGTAAAGATTGATATTTTATATGCTGAGGGATACATGTAATAAAAGTATGTATAGAAGTTAAATTTTTAAAATCTACTATACATAAATAATATTTTGTGAACTATAGAAATAAATTTTCTTGAAGTAATCAAATATTTCGATATGTTTCTTACAGAACAATTAAAGAACATTCAAGGTTAAATTTTAGTATGGAATAATCAAAATCATATGATGTTTACTTTATCAGAGACAAAAATTTCAGGTTGAGACATACTTGAATTTGACTCATTATTTCATTGATAATGACCTACATTCTAACCTTACATTGTATGACACATTTTTTGAAACATTGATATTTTAATATAGGACATCCTAACACTGCCACAGAAAGTTTATAAAGAAAAATGTGTAAAAAATGTACTGAATAACTGTATGCATGCTCTTTTTTTACCTCATTTATAGAAAATGCATAATGTACACATTGTCATAATTAGATTTTTATTTCATTATGTAGATAACACTTGCTTTTAACTTGACAATAATACTTGGCAAACATGAAACAACTACATATTTGTTAACTTGAATACATGCATTCAAGAAAACTGAAGTCCATAATTTCATTTTAGTTCGAATTGAGACACACAAGAATTTTTGAGTATATGTAAATTGTCTCACCCATTGCCAAATAAACTTGATGTTTTTGGCTATATATTGTATTAATAAGGGTATTTTATACGAAGAGACAGTTTTTTTTAAATTAACCTTTGTTAGAGATCCAGCTTAATTTATTTTGTTCTATGAAGTATTATACTGGCTTCTCATTTCATTCAAATAGACAATATGTTCTTCTAAACAATAGAGGGATGTTGTTTGCCATTGTAGGTTCCTAGATATAAAATGTACCATTATAAACTTTCAGACTCTATACAATTATGAGTAGACCTCAATTAAACAATAAGTTTCCTAAATACATCTGTATCTTTAATGACTTCCTTATTACCTTTCCTGTCTTTTTAAGTGACATACTGTGTGTATCTTACAAATCACTTAAAAGAGGGTAGGGATTGGAGTTTGGGTCTTCATTTTTGTTTGACACATTATTCTATATTGTTTTTTTGTCTATCACTCTTTATTCTTTATATTCTTTTGCTCACTTATTCTATTTTCTTCATATTCAATCACTCATTATTCTTTTTTTTCTCCATTTTTCTCTTCTTTATTTTTGCCCTTTATTCTATCTGTATCTATCTATCCCTCTTACATGTTAAATCCAGTTTGAAATTGGACTTACTTTTTAAAGTATTCCATTTTAGAAAGGCAAGTAGTCAAAGATTGGTAAAGAAGTCATCTTTAAATGTCCTAAACACAGGTCATTCTTAAATTTTGAAAATGAA
This sequence comes from Mytilus trossulus, assembly GCF_036588685.1. Lineage (NCBI taxonomy): Eukaryota > Metazoa > Mollusca > Bivalvia > Mytilida > Mytilidae > Mytilus > Mytilus trossulus. The sequence continues at coordinate 35,648,343 of NC_086386.1, read as the reverse complement.
AATTTTTATAAAATTTCTGTTAAAGATATATACACATTTAGCTTAATATAATCCTATATTAATGTACAGTGTTCAAAAAATTGTAGAAAATCATTTGATGTTAGATATTTTTAAAAGGTATTAAACCCATTCATGGACCAACCCAGTACAAAGGCAATCTACACAAAGTAAGATTACATCACCGATAGTTTCATATTTAGAGAGATAGTAATATCCATAAAATTTTAATTTTCAGCTCATGTTTAGAATTTCCTATCTAGTGATTTCCTGAATTCACACATGATCATAGACATGACCCATAGGTTCAATGTATATTTTAGAAATATTCAATATATGTGTATCTTAAGCATGAACTCTGTACAGAGGTTGTTCCCATTGTCTCTTAAAAAATTATCTTGAACAAAATGTAAGTTGTGAAATTCAAGGTCAGATTTGCATGTTTATGACCTCCCATCTGAAGGATAAAACAACAATTGTCAACAGTTTATGCTTTATATATTGTTATATTTAAGAAGTGTGTTATCAAATACATTTGACTCATTATGTTGTAGTTTATAACTCATGTTGGTCTTGATGAATTATTTTTTAGCAATTTATTTAAAATATACATACACAAAAATGTGTATCTGAAATTTGTAAACAATAAAACAGATAAAATATTTGTTTAGATGTTTTCTTTAATTGTATGCATTTTAGGTGGAATCAAGGAAGTTGATTATTTAAAGAATGACTGTAATATTTTTTCTATCTTTGAAGAAATAACATAAAAAATGTGGTGCACACTGAATGTTCATGACATCATGGCCACATGACAACATTATGTCTATGGGCTGATAAACAAAACGACATCAGAAGACCTGTTACATCAAAAATTAATTTATATCAATATTAAAGATATTTAAGGGAAGTTGGCCCAATCAACCCATTAAAGTATTTGCAAACACTCAATGTTATTCAGACACAGTAGCTCAACCCTAGTATTTGAGGTGACTTTGGCTATGGGTGGTTAAGGGACAGAAGGTAGATCAAAGAATTTGTGATGCTTTCTTGAATATGTGATTTCTAATTACTACTAGATAGATCTAAATATTGTAATAATATTTAGACTTATTGTTCTGGTTCAGTGTTTAGATGCCATTATTTAGACCAGTTGTGTAGTAAATATTCAAATTTTAAAGTAAATTTGGATTTTATTAGATAAATACTTACCATCATAAATTCTGAGTGTAACCCCAATTGCGTCATAGGTCAGATGGAAAATCCCAACTAAAAATAAACATACTCTCACTGGTCCGGACATATACCCCTGTTTGCCCATATTCTTCCATTCAATTTCCTCAAGACAGAAACATAAGGAAAGGGGATGAAGGGGAGGTGGGTGGGACCTATAATTTATGATGGTGAGTATTTATCTAATAAAATCCAAATTTACTTTAAAATTTAAATATTTTATAGCTATAAATACGTTACCATCATAAATTCTGAGTAACAGAATCTAACATAAAGCTGAATCCCCTGTAACAGAAGAAACAGGAGGAAAGTTCAATCTTTGTGCTGAAACTATAGGTCCAAGAGAGTATAAACTCTCGGCAAAAGTAGCCATAGATTGGAGGTAGTGAGATATAAAAGAGTTCTCATTTCTCCAGAAACCTGCAGACAGTACCTCTTCTAAAGATGCACTGTTAAACAGAGCCCAGGATGTAGAGATACCCCTAACATCATGAGCTTTAACATTAAAACTATTTAAAAGTTCTGCCTTAGAAGAACCATAAGCTAAAGATATGCATTTGCATATCCAAGTAGAAATAGTTTAACAGAAAGATCTGAGATTCCTTTTTTAATAGGAATAAAGAGTCTTGAGTTAGAAACAGAACGTAAACTACACGTTCTTTCCAGATAAATAGAAAGGATTCTTACTGGACATAAAAGTACAGAAATAGAATCGCTAGGGAGTGCAGGAATCACAACTGGTTCTGCACCCTTATCTGGAATCTGATTCTTTGCCAAAAAAGCAGGATCCGTTAAAAGAGTAACAGAAGATTTATCCCTGTTAAATAGAAGGCAAGCATCAGAAATAGAGAAGGCATGGATTTCACTCCTTCTCCGTCCAGAAGCCAAAGCTAAAAGAAAACAGCATTTATAGGAAAGAAACCTTAAATCTATTGTTTCTGCTGGTTCAAAAGGAGGAAGTTTTAAAAAGGATAAAACTAGTCCCAGGTCCCACTTAGGAACTAAAGTTTTTTGTCTTGGTCTTTCAAGACTAAAACTACGAACCAAAAGAGAAATATGCTCATTGATTCCAAAATCTGGGCCACCAGAAATATGAATAGTTCTTGAGATAGCTGATCTATATCCCTTAATAGTAGAGGGACATAATCCTTTGGATTCAAAAAGAAAAACTAGAAAGTCTGCTAATTGTTGTACAGTGACTTGGAAAGGATCAATTTCCCGCTCACTACACCAATCTGAGAAGATTGACCATTTTGCATCATAGACAATGCTAGTGGAGTCTCTGACAGACTTTGTGAGATGCTTGGTTGCTCCTTCAGAAAAACCTCTCTTTCTGAGGCTAACCCTGAGAGAAGCCAGGCGTGTAGATGAAGTTTTTCTGGATTTTGATAAAGAACCTTGCCCTTGATTTGAGACAGAAGGTCTGGTCTCAGAGGTAGAACTAGAGGACAAGCACATGATAGGCGCAGAAGGTCTGGAAACCAAGACTGTTTTGGCCATACTGGAGCAATAACTATGATCTTGCAATTTTCCCCTGCTATTTTCTGAAGTACTGGGGAGAGAAACCTGAAAGGAGGGAAGGCATACCCGAACATTCCTTTCCAAGATAGGCTCATTGCGTCTACCGCAAAAGATTTTGGATCTGGAACCGGAGACACAAATGTTAGAAGTTTGTGATTGAGACTGGTCGCAAACAGATCTATCTGAGGTGACCCCCAATGAAGAGTCACAGCTTTGAAAACTACTTGAAGTAGTTCCCACTCCGTGTTTACTGGAGCAAGGGATCTGGATAGAGTGTCGGCTAGAATATTGAGGTGCCCCGCAATATGTCTCACCACTAGATGAACCTGGAGTTGAAAACACAGAAGGAGAATGTCTCTGGCTATCTGATAAAGAGAAGGTGAATGAGTTCCTCCCTGATTCTTGAGATAAGCTACAACTGTTGTATTGTCCGTGGCCAGAATGACAGACTGATTCTTTAGAGACATTTGGAAATGATTCAGTGCAAACAGAACTGCTTTCATTTCCAATACATTGATATGCTCTTCCAAAAGATCTGGACTCCAGACTCCCGAGATTGTAAGCCCCTCCAGATATGCTCCCCAACCGAGGGTGGAGGCATCTGTGAATAATGTTAGACTGGGAACTTGAGGGGACAGACATAGGCCCCTCATTACATTTTCCCGTACTAACCACTATTGAAGGTGTGGAAATAAAGGCTGAGTGATTGGAATCAATGCTTCCCATTCTTGTGAAGCTGCAATCCATAACTTGTGCAGATAAAACTGAAGCGGACGAATGTGAAGTCGTCCCAATGGAATTACATCTGCCAGAGAGTTCAATAGACCCAGAAGTTGCAAGAATTGACGTGCTGTGACTGATTGAACCGTCAGGAATAAATGTATTTTCTGACATAGTTTTGTAAATTTCTCCTCTGGTGGGAGGACTAGACCTACACTGGTTAGGAAATGTTCTCCCAGGAAAACAAAGTCTTGAGACAGAATTATCTCTGACTTTTTCCAAGAGATAAGGAAGCCTAGGGACAGAAAACAATTGATGACCAAATCTGTCTGAACCCTCAATTTGATTGGGCAAAATTCCTTGAGAAGGGAATCGTCCAGATAGGAATGAATCTGAATAGACAGGGAATGTAGGTGAGCTATAGCTGCCTGCATGATTTTGGTAAAAGCCAAAGGGGCTGTAGACAGGCCAAAAGGGAGAGCCTTGAACTGGAAAACTTTGTTGTTCCAAACGAAGCGAAGGTATTTCCTGTAAGTTTTGGAAATGGGAATGTGGAAATACGCGTCTGAAAGATCCAGAGAAGTAGTCCACATTCCTGGAAAGATTGAAGCCCTGATGGATCTGTTTGTTTCCATTTTGAAGTGGGGAACAATAAGAAATTTGTTCAGAATAGATGGCCTCATTCCTCCAGTCTTCTTTGGAACCAGAAAAAGACGGGAATAAAATCCCGGAGACAGAGTTAAGATCGACACCTCCTCTATTGCAGCTTTTTGTAACATAGTGTCCACTTCTACTGATAGAAGTTGCCACTTGACTGGGTCTTGAGTATGAGACAAACTTATTGGAACTGCAGACAGAGGAGGTGGGTTCTTGAACTGAAGTGTTAATCCCCCTCGAATTATTGACAGCACATAACAGTCCGAGGTAATTTTCTTCCACTGATTTAGGAAAAAACTTAACATCCCCCCTACTGGTATTGATTTTTGAGGAACTTGTTGTAAATTTTCCCCTGGGGAAGCTGTCAATAACGTACGAGGGGGCAAGAACCTAGGTACTAGACCCAGGTTTCTTGGAACCCTTAAAACCACCAGAAGGCTTACCTGAGCTTTTTCCTGAGTTATTGGGTTTGTTCTGCGGTTTGCCGTAGTTATTCTTCCTTTTCTTAGCAGAAGAAGGAGGACCACCTGAAGCAGAAGTACTAGTAGAACTAGATGTAGCATTAACCGACCTCTTGCCATTAGTAACTTGTACACTAACTTTGACTGGAGGAGGGTTTTTGCTGAGTTCCTCTTGAACCCGCTGTAAGGGTAAACCAAACATCTTGTCAGAGAGTGGAGATTTCAGTAAAGAATCTTTCAAAGTCTCAGCGATAGAAATGTTTTCAAGAAACTCTGCTCTTTTAGATAGGGTGCAATTAGCAATAGAACCCATTAAAAGCAACTGAGATGAACCTAAAGCTTTATCCAGTTGAAGTAAGAAGGATCGTACTTCTGCTGGAACAACCGAATCTTCGCTGTTAAGCAAATGTCCGGTTGCAGCTAGAAAATGTTCGGCTGTGCCAAGAACTTGAGAAGCACTACGAAGGAGATTCTCAGTCTTTGACCAACCAGGTTGAGTGAGACGAAGACCATCTACTGGTTTTTTTCCCAATAAAGATGACATAGATTTGTCACAACTGGGAACAAGTCTACCCAGTGAAGAATCAAAGATATCAAAATCCTTGTACTTAACCTGATCAGAAAAGGATGACATTCCAAATCCTCAGATATTGTTATTAGCAACCTTTTCACTAGCAGAATTAGCGATACCTTCATTAATAAATTGTAAAGCAAAAGCCATATGGCCAGATTCAGGAAAAGAATTGTGAGAAGTCACAGTATCCTGAGAAATACCACAGGAAGCTTCAAAAGTTGAAGAAGGTTTCTTCGGCTTGGAAGGAGAGGCAAAAGGGATATGTGCTTCATCCCTCATCAAGGTATACACCTTATCCCTAAGATCCTTCAAGGAAGGAGGATCCTCAGTCTCCTTGGTGGGAGGTTGTTGAGCTGACTTAGAAGAAGGCTCAGGGGCCGTCTTCGATACCTTGGGAGAAGAAGAACTTTCAACATGCTCATCAGTGAGGAAAGCCCTTTCATGACTCCCAGGGGAAACAGAAAGCTCGTCATCCTCCCTCTCATCACATTCTACAGACTTAGCTGTAGAAGGTTGATGAGAAGAAACTATATTTTCCAGTAGAGTCATATGACTGGATAGAGTACTAAATTCAGCCTTGAAAGACTCACCAAAGTCTAAGAGTAACTTCTGTAAACCATCCAAAGGTGATGCATGATCAGAAACCTGAGTACCATGAGAAGAACTAGAAGCTTGAGAGTCAGGTACGGTGGTAGAAGGAGCTACTGCAGAAGTCAAAGATACTGCTAGGGGTAGAGCAGGAGCTAAAGGTGGTGCAGTAGCTACCCCAGAAGGGGGACCATAGAAATTGTCCCTATAAGGCCAAAAACCAGGTTGGTTTGGCATAAACCCACCATAAGGGTAAGACTGTGGCCAAGGTGGCTGAGACCATGAGGGTAAAGGTTGTGTGCCCGTGTTGGGAAGCATATACCCACAATATGATAATGGGGGTCTAGAACCTGGCAAGTTCAAGCCCATAGCTGTACCTGGGACAGAACTAATAGTACCCGCTGAATTAACAGACCTAGATAAAGTATGAGTCACCGAAGTTGACGTAGGTAACCCCCCCCCCCCCCCCCCCCCCCCAAAAAAAAAAATGCATGGCCGAACCTTGTGAAAGGGTCGGATAGGTAGCATTACCAGACACCGTTGTCGAAACTCCGGTCAATGTACTGGTAGTTTGGGGGGGACTTAAAGGTAGTGACCCATCTAAGAGATAGTCCGAACCAGGAATACTTACATACGGACTATTCAAATTAAAGTCCATAATAAATTTTACTTTAGTAAAAAAAAACACAAATAATTTGTTTAGAAATTTAAACAAAACAAGGGAATATATTTCCAATAAAATACACAATATATATGAAAAGCAATTAAGCTATTCAAAAAACTAAACACTTCTCTGTTGAATCTGTAAAACTTGATGTGCACGTGTGACCGATGTCGCAGATGGAAATTGAATGGAAGAATATGGGCAAACAGGGGTATATGTCCGGACCAGTGAGAGTACGTTTATTTTTAGTTGGGATTTTCCATCTGACCTGACGCAATTGGGGTTACACTCAGAATTTATGATGGTAACGTATTTATAGCTATAAAATTTGGAATTTTCACATTATTGAGAGAATAGCTATCAAAGGTACCAGGATTATAATTTAGAACGCTAGACATTTTTCTACATAAGCAGATTTAGACTCAGTTTTTGAAGTAAAAATCACAGTTGTACCTCACCTACATGAATATGACATTGCTTTATGTTGTTTCATGTGTTAACCAGTAGATTGTTTTGTCTGAAATTGAAAGGAGATTTTTCAAATATTGTTGCAGATAATTTGTTTGACACTTTCGGCTTAAGAACAGTATATACATGCTAACTTCGCCCTTTTCATCAAAATGAGCTCTGTAAATATATTCTTTGACCTTGTTATTTCCAGCCACACGATATAACAAAATTAGCATATAATATTTATTTAAATCGTATGTCAAATACAAAACAATTCTTACAATTCCTTTATGCTATTTCATACTTTTTACTTAGGAAAACAATTTACAATGAACTGACGATTGTCAAAACATGTAAAACCCACATAAGTATACATATACATTCATCATCTTTCAAAAAGTAGATTTGTTGCCTGAAATACATTGTCATCTAGCAGATAAGCAATGCTGAGACAGTATTTAAAAACTATTTTCAAGTTAACAGTCCGAGGCTGTTTTTTGGCTGGTTGATCGTTGGCTCTGCAAAGATTAAGGTTCACCTGTGCTAGTAAATTATTTTGATGTAAATTAGCAGCCTTTGAAAAAGCCAATTCTGCAAGAACGTAATTTTCAGTATCTAGTCCACAGTATCCCAGAAGTTCATAATCTCCATAACTGTTCACAGACTGGCAATGCTTTTCAAATTTTTCCAGAATATCTGCCAAGTTTTTTAACTTTGTCGCAATGGTTGCTTTGATCATGAAATAATATGCAAATGACAAAGATCTTGCTAGGAAGCAACCTGTATATTTGACCTCCCTTTGAAGCTGAACATTAAGTGTTGTAGATTCGGCAGGATAATATCCGTTTTGCATGGACGATGGTCGTTTTCGTTCTGCTTCAATGAATTTTGCAAGCAGACTTATTGCTTCTTCCCATCTTTCACTATCGCATAGAAAGTTTGCAAAGTCAATGGTGCTAGCAAAATGAATACCATTATTTTGTAAAACTTCGTTGTAAAGTTTCTCTGCTTGGTATAAGCGCATTTTTCTTTCTTTCGATTTATCATCGTGACTTTGTGCTAAGGCAAAACACATGCATGCCATATTCCCTCTCAAATATTCAAGTTCTGGGAAGTTTTCTACCTCAGCCAAGCATTTCTCATAAAACATCAACGTAATGAAAGGCGTTTCTAGTCTTATTCCCATATAATTAACAAAATCCACAAAGGACATCTGTATATATTTCTGTACAAAAAGCTGATAAAAATCCAAATGGTATGAAAACGATGTCCTCTTCTCGCCTAGCATCACTGATGCAATATTACACTGAATATCAGTAAAACAACCTAAGACGGTTCTTCCAATATCAACATCTTCAACTGAGGCAATTTCATCTAAGACTAGCCGGACAATATTTCGGAAAGTTGTGCTATAACTTAAACATTCCTGAGCATAACAGAAAATTCTTAAATCTGTGAATTCTAAAATTGGTTCTATTGGATCACTACGAATAGTTTGTAGAGCTGATTCAATAGACTGTAATTCTGGCTCGTCTAAATAATCTATCAAGTTATTTTCTGGTAAGAAGTAACTAGGGAGGTTTCTTTTTTGAACGCATTCTAAAAGAATGTCTAGCATGTACAAAACACAGCCAGCAGGGTCGTCATCCCAAACTCGAACTGGTAATTCCTCACAACAATATAAAAATACGTTTTTAAGAAAGTAAGATGAAAGTTTAGTGTTTTCCTGCATGGCATGCTTACGTAAGATTTTAAGATAAACATAACACTGTCGTTGTGCTGAAGTAACCGCCTGTTCAGCCAGGATTTGTTCAGCTTTTGCAAACGATAGTCTCCATTCAATGTCAGGATTACAACTTAATCGGTGAGCTACTGGTACCATATGGATTCCCTTCGAAACAATCGAGTCAACAATGTCAGCTGCCAACCAACCATTAGTATGCTGCCGCCTAGTCCATGGTATTGCACATTCTGGCCACGAAATACAGGTAATAGCAAACACGTAATCCTGGGGATGAAAAAGTTTCGATTGTTTTCCTCTCTCCTGTGTCATTGGAATAGGGTCGTCTGACGAAACGGCTGGACATTGCAGAGAATATTCTAAGCCATCGTCTGCGCTGGTTTCCATCATTTTTACCTGTTCCTCCATTATTATAGAGGAATTCAGGTAATACTTGTCTGTTTCGGCATCGTGATATAACACTTTACTGTTTATGTCTGTTGGAGAACTGGACCGTACTCGTCCATGCCCAGGGTGAGTGTGAGAAGTCTCAATAACAACTGGATTTCTTGTTCCGTCCTTTTCAAATTCGTTAGCCGAAGCGGAAAATTCCTCTCGCACTAACATGGCGTCGATATCAGACATATATTCAATATATGGTTGATCTGTTAATCTGACAGCATCTGGTATCCCATAGCCTTCTGGCTTACTTCCAACAGGAACAATGTGTAACTTGCCTGAAAGACCCTCCTTTACATTTGAGAACCCTTCAAGAATTTTCTGTTTTTCGATCTGAAGTCTAGCATGTCCAAAATGGCGTCTTGGTAGTAATATATTAATGAGATATGACACGTGGAGTAGAGGAACGTCTGCAACATCATCCCAATCCTTCGTAGAGTATGCTGCACTTTTCTGCATATTCACCTAAATAGATAAGTAAATGAATTCAATGAAGACGAACTATGTATTTAGTGGCAGAAAACAAAAGTATGTTGTAATCATGCATAACCCAATATACATGTACACATCAAATTATCAAATTAAAACTAAAATACCAGTTATCAATGCTTTTATTTCGGTTCTCCATCTCAAAGTCAATTGAAATGGCAAGTGCAAGACGGCACCTAGCACCAGTTTAAGTAGAGTTTACTACCTGTTTATTTTCAATTAAAGATAAATATTAATAACTTGTTGATCTAGGATTTTTTTTCTCACTTTTTGATACCTTAAACTATCGGTTTACTCCGTTTAAAGATATCATAAAAGATATCCTATAAACTACATAAGATAGTAATAAACTTAATAATAAACTGTAAGATATCTAATAAAAAATAGAATCACAAAAATACTGAACTCCGAGGTAAATTCAAAACGGAAAGTCCCTAATCAAATAGCATAATAAAATGAGAAAACACACCAAACAAATGTCAACAACTGTCATATTCCTGACTTGGTACAGACATTTTCGAAAGTAGAAAATGGTGGATTGAAACTGGTTATTTAACCATTTATATAATTTTTAAATAGGACTTATCAACTTATAAACTTTATAAACTAGAGAATATATCTTGTAAACCAATCTCTTAAAAAGAAGGGCAAAAGATACCAGAGGGACAGTCAAACTCATAGATTGAAAATAAACTGAAAACACCATGGCTAAAAATAAAAAGACAAACTGACAAATAACAAAAAGAAGACACAACATAGAAAAACTAAAGACTAAGCAACACTAGTCCCACCAAAAACTTGGGATAATCTAAGGTGCTCCAGAAGGGTAAGCAGATTCTGCTCCACATGTGGCACCCGTCGTGTTGCTTATGTTTTTACAAATCTGGTCAATAGCCTAATTCGGTAAGTCACATTCGTCGAAAGGGAAGGGAATTGTTGTTATGACATAAGGAACATTTCCGATATAATCTGTGACGGTGAACGACTTAAATAATAATACATTATTCTTAAGTATAAGATATCTTACATGTCTGCTTACCCTTTCAGAGAATCAGAGATCATCCCAAGATTTGTTGTGCGGTTCGTTTTGCTCAGTCCTTATAGTTTTCTATGTTGTGTATTTTGTACTTTTGTTTGTCTGTATGTCTTTTTGTAGCCATGACATTGTCAGCTTATTTCGATTTATGACTCTTAATATCCCTTTGGTATGTATCGCCTCTCTTAAGCTTAGTTTATAAATTATTATAAACTAATTGATATATCATATAAACATGATAAATAGAACAATGTATCTTATATATTAAATCAGATATTTTATAAGAATAAATAATATATATCTTATATATAAAATCCGATATTTTATAAAACTAAATAAGATATATATTCAAATAAAATATCTTCTATATTTCAAAACATATCTCATAAGCAAAATAAGATATATGATAAATCAATTATACGAGATATCTTGTATTGCTTTTAAGAAATCTGACCAAGTATATAATATAACTTAAGATGTTGTTTAATCTTCCGATTAAATAAGATATTTATAAAGAATATAATATATGTTGAAATTGAATAGATATGTAAAAGGCTTACCATAGTTATTTCATTATTTTAATTGCAGACAGTAATAAATTAACTGCATGGATAATTGAATGACATAATAAAGTGAACTTTCAGAAATAAATACGTAAATAACCTGGAAACTAAAAACTGTGATCAAATAATTTGAATTAATCGTAGTTTTTTTTTAAATATGAAAGTAGCTCGAAATATGTCCATTTTTTAACTGAAAACTTGTTTATTTTTATAAGAAAAAAGTTTAAGCTGTTGTTAAACAAACATGGTAGTTGTAGTAACAAATAATAAATGAAAAGTTTCTTATCATATACTTACCTTTTAATGTTTAGCTGACTACGGTAGAACGTAAACACATGTAAACGGCCATCACAACAAACACGTACAAACAAGATATTTATATTTACTTAATACGTTTAAATATCCACGTGATCATATAACATGTATAATTTAGGCGCTAATTTTCAAATTTTAAGTGATTGCTATCATTTATTGTTTATAAGTAATTTTGCAGTTCCATTAAATTTAAAAATCATGTGGGAAAGGGAAAGTGGATTTTTAAGAAGAGGGTGGTCTTGATCTTTTTATGAACATGTTTTTTTATGCTTTTAATTTCTAGCTAATTTTAGACATAGTTTATTTCTGTTTTAAAATTCAGATGAAAATTATTCTTTATAAAGAGAATAATGTTGTTAAACATTGATTATATGCAGCTGGTCAATCATGTTATTCTCTTATCTTAGACTGTCTGGAAAGAGGAGGAGCTTTGTCTGTATATTTAATTACTACATCACCATGATCACAGATATGTGACGTCAAACTCCCGCCAAATGCCAAGTTAGTGTTGGACAGTTCACATATAATTTACAGCATTAGAGCATCAAAGACACAAAGTGTGTGGTTTTATTGTTATAGTAAAGGTATCAGAACACTCCTGGGGTGTTCCCATTGGAATGTTTGCATTTATACAGACTTTACAGGGGTTCTAGGGGGAAAATCAGTTTTAAGCTCATTTCTCAGAACAATTGTTCATGAAACATGTGAAATTGTAAGGAAAAAATTTGGTACCCCCTTTGTTTGACTTTGATATATATATGATTAAAGGGTGTTTTTTCCCAGTTTTTGGATAATTTGTTTCTAAATGTTTCAACATATATTATATTCTTTATAAATATCTTATTTAATCGGAAGATTAAACAACATCTTAAGGTGTAATCAGGTTCGGCACCAGGAGTTTAAATCAACATATATTCTTACTGGAGGCATATATAAAAAAAATCTAAGACATGGTTTTGGAGATTTTATATGTTTGATTAAAGGGATAACAAACATGACAAATATTTACTACCATTTGACAAGAATGTGACATTTTCATCCAATTTGGAAGACCACTTTTTGGCAATTAATGCGCTATATTTTGAGATTAATTAAACTTAAAATTGATTTATATATAGAGAGTAAGAAAGAAGTTTATTTCAGCTTTAAAATGAGTTTAAGATTTTAAAAATCCATTTAGCAATTTTGGAGAATTTAATATTAAAGACTTGATTGGAGTCAAAAATTCTGACTGTAGTGCAAAGTGACGTTTTGTAAAGTAAAGATAATTCTAGTAGTATCTTACATATCTGACATAAGCTTTTAAATGTCAACAACAATGAACAATACATATGTTGTGATTGAAAACAATTCCTTTAACAGAAGTCCATAGTCAATACTCATTAGACTGATCTTATACAATATAAATTGACAAAGTAACATTTACTCTGGATATAAAAAAAAACCCACATAAGCCTTTTTGACGATAAAGTCAGTTAGATTAAAAAAAACAATTATAAGTGTATGTCTAATACATATATAGAAGTGAGCCAATAAAATAATATTAATCATGAACACAGGAAAAATATAAAACTGAGATAATAGTCATACTCAGCTACAGGTGGCACCGTAGTATTTCCTTTCCAATAAGTGATAATGATAGCCTTTTTAGAATTTTCACCACTTTCTAACACTGCTAAACATTCCATATTCACAGTTAACTTAAGTACCTTCATTTTACTATTTAGAAAGGAATGTGTATCATGACCGTTTACTTTTTTTTGCTATTTTGAAAAATCTAAGGCCACTAGTACTTTTAGGGTTTTTATCATGCAGTGAATTCACAATTTAAAAAAATTCTCAAAAAATCATTTTGATCTGTATGTAAAATTATTTCATATTTTTTACACCTGATTCATCCCTCAGTTTGGGAAATATAAAAAAGAAGATGTGGTATGATAGCCAATGAGACAACTGTCTACAAGAGACCAAAATGACACAGACATTAAAAACTATAGGTCACCATACGGCCTTCAACAATGAGCACAGCCAATACCGCATATTCAGCTATAAAAGGCCCCGATAAGACAATGTAAAACAATTCAAACGAAAAAAAATCACGGCCTTATTTATATAAAAAAAATGAACGAAAAACAAATATATAAGGTATTTTCAGTTAATCCTATATTTTTTTTTGTCCAATCAAACCGTTCAGATACATTGACTTAGGTATGGTACACAAAAGAGCAACCTAAATTCTGGAATGTAAATACTACCGTGCCACCTTCAAGACAAACCGATCAGTAATGTAAGCACTACAGTTACTGAACTGTGTGTTCCACCAAATATTTGCACATAATAAAAGTCATTCCTTGACACTTTGTAACTTGGTTTCTTGTACTGAAATGTTCAACACCTTTGTTTGTGCGCATCTTGAAGGTCACATCAATAACTTAGTTCGCAAATAGAAAAGAAATACATCAAAAACATTTCCGTTGTATCTCCCATTGAAAAAGGATCACTGTAATATAGTTATAGACAGGAACTTTCTGTCCTCTGTGATGAATACCAGTATATACACATATTCACTTTTATTCACCGGAACTAGAAATAAAAGACACGACGCTCTTCTTGTTGACCTCTTCTAAATTTTTATATCAATCGGAGTTACTTCAGACACTTGCCATAAAAACAAGAAGATTAAAAACCCCAGATCATTTAATTTCACATATATTTATGATGTTCTTTCCATTAACAATCAAAACCTTTTCTGATTGGATTGCATTAATATATCCACCACGACTAGAAAATAAAGAAACAACAGACTCATTTATAGACGTATACCTCGATTTGACATACACAGTCATCACAGTACCAGAATCTTATTATATGAGAAACAAGATTATTTTGATTTTGAAATTATCAATTTCCCCCACCTCAGTAGCAATATGTCACCTTCACCTGCATATGTGTATCATGGTAATTATGATTAATTTCTTTTGTTACCTATTCTGACATCGGACTAGGACTTATTATGAACAAAGTTTTATTGTGCAAATTCTTGTTTATTTTTTCTACATTGGCTAGAGGTATAGGGGAAGGGTCGTTAGTTAGAAGTTAGGATCCTCTGGCCTTTATTAGTCTTGTATAATTTTTAATTTTAGTTTCTTGTGTATATTACGGAGTTTAGTATAACGTCCATTATCACTTAACTAGTATACATTTGTACCCCCTTTTTTGACATTTTAACCTATTTTGTCTGTTTATTTTGTTCATGCAACGTTGTCAATATAATGTATTTTGATGCGACTGTCAAACAATTGCGAGGTTTACCTAGCTTTAAAATCAAGTTCAATCCACAATTTTCTGCATAAGAAATTGCCTGTTCCAAGTCAGGATTAAGACAGTTGTTGTCCAGTCATTTGATGTGTTTGATCTTTTGGTTATGTCAATTAATTTAGCACTTTCCTTTTTTTCTCGGAGTTCAGTATTTTTATGATTTAACTTTTTACGACGTTTATGTCACGAAACACTCTTAATAAATTAAAGCAATGACCATGTATACACTGGCACTTTCCAACATGATTTATACAAGAATTTCCATTCTAATTGCTTTAAATAACTGAACCCATACCTGTTTAATAAGCTTTTTAATGCAAAGGCATGACAAAAGGTTTAACCACACAATAGAGAAAATGAATTATGTACAAAACAATAAACCTGTTTTATTTTAAACCCACCAAATAAACTTTTGTTCATGTCTTGCACGTGTCCTCTTGGATATGCCTAGTTTTATATAAAGGTTTCTCATGAAAACCTTCAGTGAAAAATAATTATGATTATCGTTGATTGATTTCTCGCTTGATCCAGGACAGCGTACTTGGTGTTGAACTTCCATTTGCAAATCTTACAGCGAGAAATGAAGCATTGTTTTATTCAATACATAAGTTGATTCGATTTTTAAGGTCCTAGAATACAAGATAAATAATAGTCTGCTGGAGACATATTAAGTCTTGCGATATCACGCGCCCGAAACGAAAATGCCATCAAGAAACCACCGAAGTGGTTCTAATCAAGTTAACAAAAATACTTCAATCTTTCAAAAATGCAACAAACGGTATTGTATGATCCAATTAGTTTTAAAAAAAAATGTAAGTAAGCTGTGATTTGCTGTTGCTGTAAATGGAAAAATAACTGCATGAATACGATATTGAGCATGCTTCATGTAACTTAATGTATTGTTCGTGTCTCAACGTGGAGAAACAGATTCTACAAATATTGCTGCTGATTATTTGTTTGACACTTTGAACTTAAGGGTCGAATATAAGTAACACTGGCTTTTTATTGATATATTTTGACATCTACTTTCTGTGTAGACATATTTTCTATCTTGTCCAATCCAAATTTCGAGTCACATGTTTCATTTCCTCATAGAATCATATTCAAAACAGTGTGGTCCTGGCCATTGATTGACGACCTCAATTATCCCTTTGACTGGGACAGATTAGGTGAACGTTTGTTTGTAACGACCATTTCTCACTTCCTACTTATTATAGGATTTAAACTGTGGGGTCACCAAAGGTTCTTAACGCCTTAAATAATAATATAATTCGAAAAATTATTCAGGAATAACCTTTATGTTTTGATTTATATTATTGATATACATCAACACATCGTATTATTCCGGATTCGTTTTACGAATTGCGTTATTTAGGTGTTGAGAACCTTTGGTGACCCCACATATTCAGTGTCTTTAACAAGTACATAGCTATATAGTGAGCAGTGATTGCTACCGACAAACGTTCACCTAATCTGTCCCAGTCAATGGGATAATTTAGGTCGTCAATCAAAGGCCAGGAACACACTGTTTTGAATATGATTCTAATACAATAATTCCTAATTGATATATTAGTTTTCTTTATACATTTTGTGTCAAATACATAACAATGCATGTATGCTTTTTCATACTTATTTACTGTGTAAAAGAATTAGCAAACAAACTGTAAACGGATCATTGTCAAAACAAGTAAAGGTCACTTGTATCAATACACAGGAATCTCCTTTTGAAAAGTAAATTTGTTGCTTTAGCAGCATTGTCATATAGCAGATAAGCTACGATGAGACAATATTTGAAATCTGTTTTCAGGTTTACAACCCGATGTGGCTTTTTAGCCGGTGTTCGTTGCAAATAAGAGCTGTAGGAAAAAGCTAGCTCTGATAGAATGTATTCTTTAGTGTCAAGTCTAATATATTCTAGAAGTCTATGATCTCCATAACTGTTCACAGAATGGCCGTGCATTTCAAAGCTTTCCATAATATCTAACACTTTTGGCAACTTTATTGCAATAGCTGCTTTTATTAGGAAATAATATGCAAATGACAAAGAACTTGCAAAGAAGCAGCCTCGATATTTGACCTCCATTTGAAGCTGAAGATTCAGTGTTATAGATTCGTTAGGGTGATAACTGTTATGCATTGACGATGGTCGTTTTCTCTCTGCCTCAATGAATTTTTCAAGCAACTGAATTACATCTTTCCATCTTTCGCTATAACATAGAAAGTTTGCAAAGTTAATGGTGCTAGCATAATGAATACCACTATTTTGCAGTACTTCGTTGTAAATATTCTCTGCTTAGTATAATCGCAATTTTCTTTCTTTCGATTTATCATCATGAGTTAGTGATAAAGCAAAACACATGCATGCCATATTTCCTTTCAAATATTCAAGTTCTGTGAAGTTTTCTACCCCAGCCAAACATTTCTCATAAAACGTTAACGCATAAGAAGGCTTTTCTAAAACTATACCCATATAATTAACATATTCCACAAAAGACATCTGTATATATTTCTGTACAAAATGGTGATAAAAATCCAAATGGTATGAAAACGATGTCCGCTTCTCGCCAAGCATCACTATTGCAATGTTATATTGGATATCAGTGAAGCAACCTAAGACGGTTCTACCAATATCAACATCTTTAATTGAAACAATTTCATTTAGTACTAGCTGAACAATGCTTCGGAAAGTTGTCCTATAACTTAAGCTTTCCTGACCATAACAGAACATTCTTGAATCTGTGAATTCTAAAATTGGTGCAATCGGATTACAACGGATTGTTTGAAAAGCTGATTCGATGGATTGTAATTCCGCATCATCTAAATAATCTATCAAGTTATTTTCTGGTAAAAAGTAACTAGGGATGTTTCTTTTTTGAACGCATTCTAAAAGAATATCTAGCATGTACAAAACACATCCAGCAGGGTTTTCCTCCCAAATTCGAACTGGTAATTCTTCACAACAATATAAAAATACGTTTTTAAGGTAATAAGATGAAAATTTAGTGTCTTCCTCCATAGTATGTTTACGTAAGATTTTAAGATAACTATAACATTGTCGTTGCGCTGAAGTGACCGCCTGTTCAGCCAGTATTTTTTCAGCATTTGCAAATGACAGTCTCCACTCAATTTCAGGATTACTGCTTAATCGGTGAGCTACTGGTACCATATGGAATCCCGCGGATATAATCAAGTTAATAGTGTCAATTTACAGCCAATCATTAGTGCGTTTTCGCTTAATCCATGGTATTGCACATTCTGGCCACGAATTACAAGGAATAGCAAATATACAGTCTAGGGGGTAAATCAGTTTTGTTGTTTTCAATCTTTCCAGTGTCATAGGCACTGGGTCGTCTGCAGTAATGGCTGGACCATGTTGATTATAGTTCAAACCATCATTTGTATGTGTTGCCATCATGTCAGCCTGTTCGCGCATTATCGCAGAAAAGTTCAAATAATATTCATCTGATTGACCACCGTGATGTATCAGTGTGTTGTTTGTCATGTTTGTGCCATGTTTCACTGTAGAAGCGAACCGTACACGTCCATATCCAGGGTGAGTTTGAGCAGTCTCAATAAAAACTGACATTTTCGTTCCATCTTTTTCAAATTCTTTGGTCAAAGTCGAGAATTCATCTCGCACAAGCATTACGTCGAAATCAGACATATATTCAATATATGGTTCATCAGTCAATCTGACAGCAACTGGTATCCCACAACCTTCTAACTTACTTCCGACAGGAACAATGTGTAACTTGTCTGGAATAAACTCCTTTACATAGGAAAGTCTTTCAAGAATTTTCTGGGTTTTTTTTATCAGAAGTCGATCATGCCCAAAATGGCGTCTTGGTAATAATATATGAATGAGATATGACACGTGGAGAAGAGGAACGTCTGGAACATCATCCCAATCCTTTGTAGAGTATGATACACTTTTCTCCATATTCACCTAAATTGATATATATAAATAAAAAAAAATAAAAATCAATGAAAATTTAATATATTAAGACAGAATGTATTAATGCATGACACAATTATCCCTGCATGCAATTAAAAAACAAAAAGAAATACTAGTAACCAATGCTTTTATTTTTTTTCTTAACCTCTGAGTCACAACGGGGCCTTTAAAACGAAGCAAACGCTAACACCAAATCGTAAACGAAGGCGAACCCTAGCACTATGTTTTTGTATTTTTTGTTACCATCATTAATCGAAGTAGTTTCTATAATAATCCGGGTCAAGATATATAATAAAGTTAATTAATTAGATAACATATAAACTACATATAATGTCTTATATTTATTGAAAAAAAAGAGTTCCTATATATAACTAAATAAGATATTTCTTAACTAGGTAAAATTTATTTAAAACCGATTGATACATCTTAAAAACTGATAGATATCTTATATTTCTCTATACTAGTTGTATCTTGCATTTATTTGTACTGTATTCCTGTCACGTTATGTTGTCTTTTTAGTGGTATTTTTATAATTGCCATCCATATAAGCGGGATGTTTGGCTAGTCATCACATTGGGTTCAACCCACCATGTGTTTTAAATATCCTGTACCAATTTAGCATAGTTAAGAATATGGCAGTGTTTTTGATAAAAATGGTTTGTTTCAATGTGTGCTGCACTTCCAATAAAAAAAATTGATTTCATGTATAAAGAATATAGATTTTCAATATACGATTATTAATTTGTTTAGATAATTTGGATTGGAATAAATATAAAACGGGCTTACTTTAATCCTTTCATTGGTTAAATTTCTGCAATAAATTAACTGCGTGAATTGGGTATTGAAATAATAGATTAAATGTTTACCTATATATACTACAGAGTTTAGTGGTATTTTTATAATTGCCATCCATATAAGCGGGATGTTTGGCTAGTCATCACATTGGGTTCAACCCACCATGTGTTTTAAATATCCTGTACCAATTTAGCATAGTTTTTAGAGTGTCTAATACAGAGTTTAGACACTCTAAAACTAAATAAGTAATTTAACAACGAAACATTAACATTAATCATATATTTTTTGAAAATGAAAGTAGCTCGAAATATTTTTAACTACGATTATATTTTCAAACTTGTTTTGTTTCAACGAAACCAATTTCCTGTTACTGTTTGTTAACATAGAAATATCAATGCTCGTCATGCATGTCATCGTAACAAATAATCAAATTGAAAGTTTCTTAAGATGCTTACCTTTCAAAGATAGTTCATTTTCTTTAGAACATAGACATGATAGACACATATGTTAAATGCCATAAAAAAACACGTACACACACGATATTATTATTTACTTTAATAGTGCGTTTAAATAATCACGTGATCTTATAAGGCGCTAATTTTCAAATTAATATTTTTCTATATTGCTGTTATTTTCTGATCACATGATTATAAAAAGCCTTGTATGATCGGTTTTGATTTTAATAAAGGTCTAATTTCCTTTCTTTCAATTTCACACGCAGGTTCGTTTTCAATTTATATCTTTGAATCCATATTAGAATTTCTGTTGGAAACTTTGTTATATCTAATGCCATAATATATGTTTTGTAAGGAACAAATGCTGTTATATATGTAGTGGCAATAGCATTATAGAATATTTCTGTAATTTACAACTTAACAATATATACCATGAAGAGACTTCTATATCATGACAAAAAGCACTTGGTGAATTTTAAGTTCTAACAACAATTTATTTTGTTTTACGAATATATTGATGTTTAGACGTATGTATATATACAACTCGTCTAAACATGAACCCAAAAATGTTAGTTCTGTAAATTTGCTTTTGCATTTTTTTTTGTTCTTCCCTCGCCGGGATTCGAACCCATGCTACTGAAATATCGTGACACCAAATAGACTGCACTGTAGCCGTCCCGCTAGCCCACACGAACACCTGGGCTTCATAAAAATGAAGCTTCCGGTGGCCGGGTGTTACCTTTTCACGTCAGTTTTAATCTAGAGTCGTACTAAACTCTGGCCTTTGTTAGTCTTGTATTATTTAAATTTTAGTTTCTTGTGTACAATTTGGAAATTAGTATGGCGTTCATTATCACTGAACTAGTATATATTTGTTTAGGGGCCAGCTGAAGGACGCCTCCGGGTGCGGGAATTTCTCGCTACATTGAAGACCTGTTGGTGACCTTCTGCTGTTGTGTTTTTTTATTTTGGTCGGGTTGTTGTCTCTTTGACACATTCCCCATTTCCATTCTCAATTTTATAAAGTACATGATATATAAGGCATGAAGATGTTATTCTTACAGATCAGCTAAATTATCTATTGTAAAGGATCCTACAAATTAATGTAAGACACAGTCACAGAAAATAAGTATATTTATATATACAACTCGTCTAACTTTGTACTTCTAAGCGTCCCTGATGAGTCTTATGTAGACGAAACGCGAGTCTGGCGTATTAAATTATATTCCTGATACCTTTGATATCTATTAGCTTCATTTTATGTGGTTTTAGCATGTTTAAATAAAATGAATGAACAACACATTTCTATGTTTTAACTTACAGCTCATCAACATGTATTATTTTACAATTGGAAGTATCGGTTTACTCATTTTGATTCAGACGTCCTCCAATCAAAACAGATACAAATATAGTCATGTGGATATTCTATACTACTACAAATGTAGTATGCAAAGTTTAATACTAAAGTTAGTGTAAAGTTGATTATTTCATATATAAAGCAATCTGGAATAATCTTCAGTGATTAAAAGCAATGTATCTGCAGTCCATTTCTATGTATGATAAAAAAAAAAAAAAAAGAAGATGATTTTATCCCGATATTTCTGAGCAGAAGTTTCAGCACATCTAACTTTAATGCTGTTCGACAATATAGCATTAAATAAGATTTTGGAAATAACCACCTGTCATGAATATCAGTATAGCATTTACTTTGATCAAGTTATATGGGATATGTCGAAACACTCTAAATACATTTAACTACATTGTATTTAGAAGGGTCATCTACGTATGTAAACAACATATAAATAATAATAGTTTAAATTGGTTTAGTAGTTTAAGAAACACAAATATAATGGGTTTTTTTTTATATATAAATAACGATCTATTTAAGCATGAACTACAGATATTATATAGTTTGACAGTATATTGTTAAAACTATCTTATGAGTTCACTAACTGACGGTACAGTTATGTCTGTCTCAGTCGGGACTTTATTTTCATAGTAACGGACTTCAGTGGAATAAAATCAGGATGCCATGTCCACCAGAAGATAGTATCAATTGCGTTGGTGTGATTTACTCCTGGGTAGTATTGACCATTCAGGTTTGCGTCAGTGCATACATTATGCCACCATCCAGATCTCAGACGCTTAGTACAGATGCTGCTATCGCGATCATACGTACTGAACTGCATGCCATCAAGCTCCTTCGAATACCGTTCCCCCTTCATGGAATCGCCTGGAATTAAAACAATAACCATGTATTTTGCGGTTCTTTCCAACTGGATTTTTACAGGCAACTTTGACTCTTATTATCAACAGAACCCATGCCTCATGTATAGTAAGTTGCATCGGTATGACAAAATGTAAAAATAAATCAAACGAGAAAACCAACTACACGAATTATGTAGTAAAAATATAAATATGAGTTTGTTACAGAAATGTTACATAAACTCCGTCTGTATTTATTTGTTCAAGATCATGATTTTTTAATAGATTCACCCTGTATTTATAATTAAATCGCAACCATATATGCTGACATAAAAAAAAATATAAGACTATATCTTACAATAGAAATATAGAAGGCATTGCATAGAATTCCAAATTAAAGTATGAGCATGATGTACACTTCTTATAAAACTATATATTCAAGATGGTAAACTAATCGACACTTTGTTTATTTTATTTCTTCCGAAGTTTAGAATGACGTCCATTATAACTGAACTAGTATACATTTTTGTTTAGGGCCAGTCGAAGCACACCTCCGAGTGTGGGATTTTCTCTCTGTATTGAAGAGCCTTTAGTGGCCTTCGATCGGTTGTTTTCTGCTCTTTGGTCGGTTTGTTGTCTCTTTGACACATTCCCCATTTCCATTCTCAATTTGTCTAGCTCTAAAACAAATTTCATATACATGTGAATATAACATTATACTGATTTATATATGATTGTTTTGTTCACATACTAGTTACTATGGGTAAACACTGTTTATGATAGATTCGATTTAATTTGTCTACACCTACCAGCTGTTCCATTGTATTCACCAATTGAAAGTACATAATTTGTTGTTTCATTTCCTACATGGAATGTGTTGTACTCTGCATATCGATTCTCGTTTGTCCAGTCCTCCAGGTCTATCCGCAATGTGTAGTTCTTTCTAGATAGAATTGTGTGAAGATTGTCATTTCCTGTAATAATAAGATTGTATTCATAATAAAAGAAGAACAAGAAAAAGAAGAACAAGAACAAGAACAAGAACAAGAACAAGAAGAACAAGAACAAGAACAAGAACAAGAAGAACAAGAACAAGAACAAGAACAAGAACAAGAACAAGAAGAACAAGAACAAGAACAAAAACAAAAACAAAAACAAGAAGAACAAGAACAAGAACAAGAACAAAAACAAAAACAAAAACAAAAACAAGAAGAACAAGAACAAGAACAAGCAGAACAACAACAACAACAAGAAAAATGTAAATGTACCTATTACAAAAGCTGATTATTTGTTATTTTTTTCACAAATCAGATAAGGATGATGAATTGGTGTATAACAACAACAACGAACCTTTCTACGTGTATTTTGTCCATCTGATGAGTTAAGCCTTTTTCAAATGATTTTTATAGTTCGTTCTTATGTTGTACTGTTATACCACTGTCCCAGGTTAGGGGGAGGGTTGGGATCTCGCTAACATGTTTAACCCCGCCACATTTTTATGTATATGCCTGTCCAAAGTCAGGAGCCTGGAAATTCAGTGGTTGTCGTTTGTTTATGTGTTACATATTTGTTTTTCGTTCATTTTTTTTACATAAATAAGGCCGTTAGTTTAAATTTTTTGTTTGAATTGTTTTCCATTGCCTTATCGGGGCCTTTTATAGCTGACTATGCGGTATGAGCTTTGCTCATTTTTGAAGGCCGTATGGTGACCTGTTATTGCTAATGTCTGTGTCGTTTTGGTCTTTTGTGGATAGTTGTCTCATTGGCAATCATACCACATCTTCTTTTTATATAACAACGAAGACTGTGCAACTTCAACAATTACCCATGCCATATAGTCGGCTATATAAAGTCTCGAAATGAAGAATGTAAATCAATTCAAACGAGAAAACTAACGGACTTATGTACAAAAAAATTAACAAAAACAAATATGGTACACATCAACAGACGATAACCACTTAATTACAGGCATCTGACTTGGGGCATGTATATACATAATGTGGCGGGTTTAAACTAGTTTGCTGGCACCAAACCCCATCTCTAGTACAGTTATGTTACAAAATTAAAAAAAACTGTTGAAAATGGCCTAACTTTTCTGACTGAAACAAAACAGAACAATATGTAACAGCAACACAGACACTTCATGGCATTGTATTACACATCACCAAAACAAAAAAGACACCAAGTTAATATCTGAGAGCAGATACTGACAGCTAATTTATTACTCACATCAACTAATTAAAAAAATAATGCATCTCAGAAAAAAACATCAGTCAAATCACATCTTACTGTAAATATATCATTTACATTAGTATGCTTGAAGATGGTTCTTCTAATTTTTCAACGAAAATGTTGAACAGGCAGCGAGCATTGATAAATTGTATTTGGAGATAAATAGCCGAAAAAAGAAGCTAGAAAATTACGGTATTGTCAAATAAAAATGCTCTGTAAAACCAATAATAAATATGTAAATGTGGTATGCATACATGTATGTGGTCATAAAGACTTGAAAACAATACGATTAATTTACCAATATAGAAGTCTGCAGTGATATCTCCAAAGCCTTGTTTGTAATCTGTCCAATTACGGTTAAAGTCTGTACTGCCATCAAGTCTTCTCTGGATCACCTTAAAGGGAAATAACAATTAGCATAACAAGTGAAATATCAATTAGCATAAAAAGTGAAATATCAATTAGCATAAAAGTAACCGTAAACTGTATATTATTGAGATTCAAGTATTTACCTTCACACATTCAGGAATTGCAGAAGACAGTATTTCGTGCGTGCTGGAAATGCAAGCACGTTTTTAGGTATACATTTTTGTTTCGGGGCCAGCTGAAGCACGCCTCCGGTGCGGGATTTTTTCGCTGTGTTTAAAACTTCGGCTGTTTTCTGCACTTTGGTCGGGTTGTTGTCTCTTTTATATATTCTCAATTTCCATCCTAAATTTCAAGCATACATATCTGGCCATTCGAATTCAACTAAAGGCCTTGATAATGCCGTTTTGTAACAAGTTTCCCTCATGTTATAAAATTGAGAAAAGAAATGGGAAAAGTTTCAAAGCGACAACAACCCGACCATAGAGCAGGCAACAGCCGAAGGCAACCAATGGGTCTTCAATGTTGCGAGAAACTCCCGCACTCGTAGGCGTCTTTCACGGCTGCCCCCTTAAAAAATATGTATACTAGTACAGTGATAATGGACGTCTTTCAATGTACATCTTTAGCATTTTCTGCAGTATGACTACATTTTTTTTACTAAATGCTTGTTTCTGCCAATAGTCTAAGCAAGCTAGGAACAATTAAATCTTTTATGCAGTACACGAACAAGGCAAATAAATAGAAACAGAACAGCTGCATTGAAAATTAAGATTTTGCCGGCACGAAATTTCCTCTTTAAAATATTAAAAAAATGATTTCTATATAACGGGGAAGGTAAGCATTGTAAACGTTTAGCTATCGTTTAACCCATTCATTTACTGAGATAAGCTATTGAATCTTGATTAAATGATACGCACCAACCATCCGCCTTCTGCACAATAAACTTGAATTACGTTGGAATTACATGGGATCATTTCATACTGTCCGCTGCTTTCCATTGGTAAATCGCTACAGTCCATTATCGCAGATTGTTCTAAAAATTAAAAAAAAATAAGCAGAAGAATATCTATTGTACCAATTAAGGGCCCTTGGTTGTCAGCATTGGATTTACATCTAGAAGTTGACAATGAAGGACAATGAAGGTCGGTTCAAAATAAAGCTTTATGGCAAAAGAGAAGATTTCAGCTTTCCATTTCTATGTAGCAACATTCCAGCGCCGCATTTGCATACTGAGCATATATCTCCCAGTTGATAAGATATTACAAGGCTTGTATTTTCTTAAATGATTTTACAGTGTCTCCTAAAGGTAAATAGTTGAAGTCGGTAGGTTTGACGATATCTGTTAAAAAAATGCATTCAACCAAGCTGCTACTATAGATTTTTGTTTTAAAATACTTGTTTCAGCGATGATTTGAATTTAAATAAGTTGGTTGTGATAAAATCTTGCAAAAATATTATTAAAATATTTAATAAAAACAAATTAAATTGGACTTTGAATTTTCAGCCGGTTATACACAGGCTGAGGGTGTTTTTTTGTTTTTTTTCATCTTTTCAATATAATTCATTATTAGCTTTATTATATAGAACGAAGTTGTCAAAATTCTGAAAAAGCAGTGAAATGTGATGCAGTCAACTTTAAAAATATATGCAAAACTAAGCATGGAGACGGACTCTAGCACAACAAGAGCTGTAGTTAGCAACTTGCATTTATTTTCAGTGCTTATACTCTTATTCATCAACTCATACTAATCATGCGTGAAATACTTGCCACTGGACGTCAAACAATCAACAATCAGTCAATCTTATTCTTAAACTACTTCAAAAATATTTGACCAATATAGAATAAAATATCTGTTTGATAGTTTAAAGAAAATAGATATAAGAAGATGTGGTATGAGTGCCAATGCAACAACTATGTCTCTCTCTAAATGCCTGTATAAGAATAAGAATATACTCTAATAATCCAATTATGGACCAATTATGCGCGCATATTATTGTACATGATACGTGTGTCGTGATAACATATAGACATAGTGCCGAACATTGTCATAAAACCGGACGACAAAAAAGGCTACTAGTCAAAAGACGCCGAAGAGTCAATCTCATTAAAATCCGATGTTCTGATACGGTAGCGTATCAGAACATCGGATTTTAATGAGATTGCCGAAGAGTATAATATATATGCTTGTATGAGTGTAAATGATATATTTCCTTACCTATATCGACAGTTTTTCTTATTATCCATGTAGTCTCTGAATGTAGTGTTACATATGCACAAGATGACGCCAGTTTACATGAGTGTGTTACTTTATTAAAACTGACAGCACAGCAGTTAGACTTGCTGGTACATAAATTGGCACATCCCAAAGCTGATTCAATTAACTCTTGTATTATTATCTCACAAGAATGAAATGTTTTGTTATGATCAATGAAGAAGTCTTGGTCAGTTCTTGATATACCACGGCACAAAGGTAAAAATATAAGAAAAGCATGCAATAACATCTTTATCGTTCTATTAACCAGATCATAATAAGTCGACTAACAGCTTTAAGCTTTGAGGTGTATGTAAAATATAATAACGATATTCTTTTTATTTCTTTTCTAATACAAACGGGCCAAAGAATTCATTTCTTTACTAAAAAAAACCAGTAATACAACATGTTTTTGTCATCTTATTTGCTTTCATCGTATGATCAATGTGGCATATCCTGATTATTGGTGTTTTAATTGTTATAATGACATCTCATTTCTTTGAAAATCATGTTTATTTTCATTAGGACTCATCGGTTAATCGTTAGTTAAGGCTGCTTGTATATTTTATTAATAAAAACAGATTCATGTGTTACATGTCATTTTTCATATCGCATGTTTTATCAGCCCTAGGTTCAATATCAGCCCAAGAGCCGCATGACTCGAGTGCTGATATTGATCGAGGGCTGATAATACATGCGATATGAAAAATGACATGTTATGATCTTTTTATCATGTGCTTCAACAATGGACAAAAATAACAGATTCATATATATATTGATCCTTTTATATATAATTATGTGGTTCTCAAATAGCAGTTCAAAGAGTGAAATTTAAAGTTCACGGACGTTTCTATCATATGCCTCAACTGAGAAGAAACATATTTTAGTATGTACGAATCGACAAAAATATACACAACGAGCACTGTTTGGAATTTTTTTTTAAAGTAACTTTCTAAATGATCATGTTTGAAACTTTTAAAAATGCATTTGTTTAATTATTTGTTAGTTTGGTTTTTTTTTAATTTGTTTGTTTTGTTTTTTTATAATTTTAAACAATAAACTTTCCAGTATCCAAATAATTATTTTGAACACTACTTTGTAATGTTTTTCAAAGAAAACGTAGCATTGAGGTGCATTTTCCGGAATATGCAGAGTATCACCAGAGGCATGTGATACATTTTCATATCAGCCCGCTAAGCACAAATTCGAAAAAATATGGAATTTACGTTAATTTATTGCTATTATCATACAGTAAAAATCATATGTTATTTAGTCTAAGTATATGATAACTCTTGATATTTAATGTGCTGTGTGGTCAACCCGAATAATGTTTAAATGAAAAAAGTGTTAAATGTTTTTTCACGTTCTTTTTTAGTTTCACTTTTTTAATTATATATCTGAAGGAATATAATTTTGAAATATCATGAATTTCATTCATTCTCCAGTTTACACTTATAGTAAAGGCAACAGTAGTATGCCGCTGTTCGAAATTCATAAATCGATTGAGAGAAAAAACAAAATCCGGGTTACGAACTAAAACTGAGGAAAACACATCAAATATAAGAGGAGAACTACGACACAACAGAAACACAACTCTAAAATGTAACACACACAGAAACGAACTGATATTATAACAATGGTCATTTTCCTGACTTTGTGCAGGACATTTTAAGAAAAAAGTGGTGGGTTGAATCTGTGATGGCTAATAACACTATGATTCAATAAATAATTTTTTTTTTATCAAACGAAAAGGAAATTGTGTTTTAAATTCATATTCGAGATTTATACTGCATCAAACAAAAAGTAATAATAAAACAGAATTCTTAAAACCAATAAAAGAATTTATGAAATAATTGGTTGTCTTCTGAGTACCAATGGTAAACTTCCTATAATATTACGAATAAAATTGAGAATGGAAATGGGGAATGTGTCAAAGAGACAACAACCCGACCAAATAAAAAAACACAACAGCAGAAGGTCACCAACAGGTCTTCAATGTAGCGATAAATTTCCGCACCCGGAGGCGTCCTTCAGCTGGCCCCTAAACAAACATATACAAGTTCAGTGATAATGAACGCCATACTAATTTCCAAATTGTACACAAGAAACTAAAATTAAATTAGAACATACTCACCTTTCTCGTCCAATGAAAAGTCAGTGTTTTGCCCTCTAATTTTCATAGTACATGGTTTTCCATGCACTATGAAATGCTATACATGAATGACTTGTCATTGTCACTTAATTATGAAAGTGAACTCTTAATAGATGCACTAACGAAGTGTACGATCCCCTAAGGCGTTTTTCTTGGGAAAATCCGACTGATTTAAGATGAAAGAGCAAAGATTAAAATAAAAACATTTTGAATTTTGCAAAATTTCATGCATTTTCTAATGATACACATATATAGAAAACACAAAAACAAATGGTAAGGATAAATAGAGTGATATTTATTTGATTTTGATATTGTTTTTAATAAATTTAAGAATTAAAATGGGGAATGTGTCAAAGGGACAAAAACCCAACCAAAGACCATTTTATACCTAACATTTGAGGAAATTATTTTCTTTTTTATTCAAAATACAAAACATTTAAATTTATCAATAAAAAGTAAGCATTTAATGTTGAATGGTCTGAATTCAAATATTCATACAGAGAGTTTTTCATTTATAAAAAAAATCAAATTTCAAAAGGGGATTTATATAACTTTGTGTTGCTTTTAAAAAAAAAAACTAAAGATATATAAGTATTATATTTTACCTGAAGCAGAAGAAAAACAATTTATCCTTCACAAACTATGTCAGTGCTATTTCATTCCGATGATGATTACCTAGTATGTTTACATTTAGTTCATTATAAAATGTGAACTCTTATTTAGGTTTGAATATTACAATGGGAAAGGGTAATTTTGTAAGGTCACTCGAAAGTGTGAATATGTTCTAAATTGGTCAGACAATACTTGGTAATGTTTTATGAAGATTTAAGCCCTCGGCTTCGCCTTGGGCTTAAATCTCCATAAAACATGAACAAGTATTGTCTAACCTATAAATAATACAAGACTAACATGTATTTTCCTACTCGCATGAAACATCGTTAATTGGAAGTTTGTACAACAAAAAGAAAAAAAGATGTTTGACCAACGGCTTTTATTGAATTTAGCTTTCCGGTATAATTGGTATAATTATATCGAGGCATTCTCCAATTTAATTTAAACCAACATCGTATTATATAATAATATCATAATTATTTGGTTACATTTATTTTAATTCTAAAACTTGAAGCGTTCATGTCGCAATATTTGACACATAAGTATAGACTCAATATCACTTTGCATCAGTTTACAAATAAATGATAATGAATTGTATGTTTGGATCAGAATACGAAATGAAATCTATATTTCTAATTGGCATGTAAGCTGTCTTTTCTAGAATTATAAATCAATTCGACAGGTGCTTGATTCTCAAGGTCTTGGTTGATATAATGAGTATTCATCCGTCTATCTTCTCCGTTAATTTTCTATTATTTTTGAAATTCAATATGCTTTGTATAAATGATGATTCAATTTGATCGATTCCTAATCAAACATCCTTTGATCAATAGTACATGATAAAAATGATGGGAGGAATCCGTTTGCGCTAAAAATGCGTCCTTTTGCGCCACAACTTTTTTCTCCATGCTGCATTTTCTCGGGGGGCCACTTCCTATGTAATGACTGGTAGGGATGAGCCGCTGGAATAGGTCACTATTTCATGCTTCATGATATATGAAAAGGGTGAGAAATTCAGATTAAATATATCAATAGGTTGATATTATCACTTGCTGGATATATATTATAAGTATCTGAAACTAATTAAATGTTCCTGTTTATTTTTAATGCGGTTAAACCACAATCGTAAATGCATCAGCTATTTGTCAAACCAATTAAATTCTATTTATTCAATGTGGTATTTCCACTGAGGTTAGATATAGGAGCAATAAATCCAATCATTTTGACATTTCCACCTCATTAACATTGAAAGGTTTGCATACATGAAACATTAGAAGAAATTCATGGTAAGTGCTATTTTGCAGGTTGCGGGTTGCAGGTTGCGGGTTGAAGTTTGCATGCAGGTTTCAGGTCACACATAAATATTATATGTATGAAAATACCAATCTAATTAAAAACGGTTTTTAATTGGATTGTGAAAATACATATATAAAATCTACCCCATGACTAATAAATTTAAAATCATTTCTTACAGTACACATCCTGTAGTAATAAAGCATAAAAGTAGGATAGAAGTTTTGGTCAGTTATCAGTTGTCAGTATTTGATTTTGTCATTTCATTATAACTAAATTCACTTATTATCATAATTTTAGTACACATACTTGTATCGTTTGATACTTATCATACTGCTCAATTGCTAATTATAGTTCTAAACATTGATTCTAATTAAAGTGAAAGCAATAAAAACTTATTTACATAGGCTGAACAGGTTCTATCATAGAACACATTAATCTGTCTTAATCTAGTTACATAAACAATTAAATTCCTTTCAGTGGGCATTTAACATCTTTGAGGCTAATATTAAGAAATTATTGGGTTTAAATAATTGTATATACCCTTTCTTGCATCAACTTATTTAGTGCAAGAAGCAAACAAAATAACTTGCTTCCTTTGGCAGTCAGTTTTATTATGTAAAGACGCAAAATAAAAATTTTGACATTACAGAGACGCTTGAGAGTCAACATTAGTTTGCAGACCCAGCCAAAATAAGTGAGAAGGGTACGTTTTCTTATTTCTGCTTTTTTTACTTTCTTTTTTTTTTTGGAAAAGGGGGGGGGGGGTACTTGAGCCAGTTTTACTACAATTGTCCATTTAGAATTTGACTAATGATTGAAAGTAAAAAAAAGTATTTATTATTTTCAAAAGATCCTTTGAGTATATATAAAGGTGTACATGTATATGTATGGTTAAGGCTGATTTTGGCATTAAATAACATGGGAAAGATTTGAACAGATTGAGTGAATTAAGACCCTCAAATTCAAGCTGCAATCGGAAAAATCAATCAAATATGCCATACTATGTCACTTTTCAGATGTTTTTTGGTACAAAACAAAAGTAGCCACATAATATATGTTATGAACTTTAATAAAATACAACTTACATTTAAATATTAAGAAATATAGATTCTACAAATGCAACAAGTGTGTTATGATATTTCTCCACTCCCGACAGTTATTTTTTTAATATTTAAATACTTAAAATTTAATTGTTGAGAGTTGAGAAATATTGTAATAAACGAGTTATAGTGGTGGAATCTGTTTCTCTAATTATTTTTATCCTTCCTTTTTAAAGATTTGAAGAAAGTTTTGTATCTTTTAAGTGATGTCATCAGGCAGGGTCCCTATTTTATGAAATCACAATAGGAAAATTCAGGAAAAAAACCAAGAAAAGTTATCGTCACAATTAAACTTCGACCAATCATTTGCCTTTACACTGCTTATATTCTGTTTTCATTTTTTATTTGTACAGATTTAGGATAAAAGTAGTACTTAGAATTAGTAAAAAGATTTGAAAGAAAAGAAAATGACTTCTGAAAGGTAAGAATTCCATTTAATGTTTTTTTCATCTCGATTTTTTTTTAAATAAAATCAAAAGTCTTTGCCTTTGGTTAAAATCTTTTTGGAACCTCTTCTTTTCGAGAACCAATTAAAATTAAATCTCCGCACTTGCTTCCGTTGTTTATATGTCGCTAGCCTTATTAGTTAGTCCAAACTTAAACTGGCCTGAAGTTTCAAGTTGCCAGGACACATTAGTTTCCAGGCGATAACTTTTAGTTTAAGTGAAATAAGAAATTTTACCAGAAGGTTCAATACAATAAAAAGAACGATTGAGATTGAGTTTTGGGGGTGATGGTTTTATGTAACTCTATAATTGATACATTATGGTATCAATAGTTTAGGAATTCGAGGCCGAATAGGGGCAATAAAAAAGCCTGTCCGTCAGTTCGTTGTCAACATGTCGGACAAACTTCAGTGACTTGTTAATAGCTATTGATGTGAGCTCCCTTTCATCTTTCATACATTTTAGATTGTATGTTTTTAGGTTTAATATCATGTTTTTTTTCCATTAAAAAGGGGGTTTTATTCTAGTTTTCGGTCGATGCTAGGCCAAAAATGATTTTGGCAGTTTTCATAAAACTTTGAATTGATCATATCTATTGATGTAAGCTCCATTTCATTTTTTTTAAATTTAAGGTTGTTATGTTTCCGAGTTTTGGGAATATTTTCATAAAAAAGTTTGATTTTTAAGTATTAAGAAAACCTTCCTTTAGTATTTCCCGCATTTCGGAAATGACATTGAGAAGTCATTGAAAAAGCGACAGGCATAGCTGTTTATTGTAATTTCAGTATCTTGTATGAAAGTGTATGGATCTCACTTAAATTTGTACCAAAAGGTTCCATATCACAAGAGAAAGCCACGTATTAAGTTTGGGAGTAATTGCCATAAATGTTCAGGAAATATGAGCATTTTTTTGTAATTTCCAGACAATAACTTAGTAGCATAGTATTGTACAATAACAAGAAATCTTGTTGAATATTGGACCCCATTTTTAAATTGGCTTGTCTACATTCAGGTCAAAAGGGTCCAAAATTAAACTACATGTATGAACATTTCGTTCTCAAATTATAATGTTTCATCACTGTCCCATGTAAGTGGGAGGGTTAGGATCCCGCTAATATGTTTAACCCTGCCACATTCTGTATGTATGTGCCTGTACCAAGACAGGAGTCAGTTGTTGATGTATTAGATTTTTGTTTAAAAATATTTTTTGTAAATGTTTTTAGGTCGTTAGTTTTCTGATTTGAATCATTTCAAATTTGTAATTTTTGGACCGTTCATAGTTGGACTATGTGGTGTGACCTTTGCTCATTGTTGAAGGCCATACCGTGAACTATAGTTGTTAATTTCTGTGTCATTTGGTCTCTTGTGGAGAGTTGTCTCATTTGCAATTATTATAATACCACATCTTTTAAACGACGACAAATTTTTTTATCGTATATAATGGTATGATGTCGTCGTCGTCTGCGTCGTCCGAAGACACATTTTGTGTCTTGACAACAACTTTAGTTTACGTGAACATGGTGAATGGATCTCTTTGAACTTAAATAAGGAGGTTCAACTACTACATATTGGGATGATGAATAAAAATAGTAAAGACTAAATTTTAGAAACTTGCAGAAGTTATCTTTAAACGAATAATCAACTAAATCACGAACCACCAAAATAGTCCTGACAACTGATAGACTTACGAACAAAAGGACAAAATATGCACACATAAAAAACAATATTTAATATTCTGTTATTTTGTTTCAGGGATACACTGATATTTGTGAAGTTTTTCGAAAATGGAAAAGTTATAGATGGTTCCTACTTTCAGAAAAAAACTAAGGCAACGGCCCTTTTTGAATTCATTGGGAGAGATGACATTTGTCTAGAAAGCAAGTTTGTATCCTTATCATTTGAAGTTGCCAATAGAAAATTGGAAGATGTTTATAAAAATTCATCTATTGTCAACCTGAATATAGTTGAGTATGATTTGCCTGAACTTGAAGAAACTGAAAACTCCATCTCAAAAGAGATAAGCTCTGAAAACCCTATTGTCATATCGGATTCTCCAGAAAAAATCAGCAGCAATGTCATTGAAATAACATCAAGTCCAGTACATTCACCCCCAGATAAATACAGATGTATATCTAGCTCCTCTGATGATGACCAAGATCACATGCCTGTCTTAACAACAAAAAGGAGAAGAAAATTTGTTGAATTAAGCGATTCAAGTACACAAGATACTTCTGAAAATGGGAAGAGAACATATTCTTTGGGAAAAAGAAAACGACCTTACTCCAGGATGTTAGATTCATCAGACAGCGAAATTGAAATAGAGGAAGAAATTCCATGGAACATTGATGGAAATTGCACATATAGAGTTTCCTACAGTAAAAATGAAGGTCAAAATATGAAGTCAACAAAAGATGGTAGAAATTGGACACGTTACAACAAATCGTTCACCAAAGAATTCCCTAAAACAATAGGTGAGATCAAATTGTAAAGGTTCTTTCCAATGTCAATACAGAAAGTGTCCATTTAAAGAGTATTTTGGAAAGCCAAATAGTATCCATTTAGTTAACAGAGATGGGAAAGTCTTCTGTGAGGAGTGTAATAACCTAGTGGATTTCGTCCCTTGCAAAGCTGTCAAGATATGGGAATTTAAAAAAGTGTACTCGAGTATGTTACTGTTCATCACCACGGATCTCATACATGCTTCCCAATGAAAAGACCAAAACTACCTAAAGAAAAAATAAAAGAAACTTTTGATATTATGCCAAATTTAAAACCCAGAGAAATGACAAACAGGCTCATTATGAAAACTATAGAGACATAAACTTCCAGAGAAGAGGTAGAGGACATTGCCGAAAGTTTATCGGATCCAAGGAAAACTAGAAATTTGAAAAATCAAACTTTCAATAAAGATCCTCTGTCAGAAAAATTATCAAAACTGCAGGAGAAATGTCTTCATCAATACAATGACCCTTTTCTTCTTTTTGAATATCAGATCAAAGAAGAACATGGAGACAAGTGGTTTATTTATCATTCCACAGTGGAAGGCAACACCATTGTAAAAAAGATAACAGAAACAAAAACTCCAGAAGACTTCCAAACTTATATAATAAAGTCATTAAAAAAAAAATTGGAGACATTAGGAAACATGACTAACAAAGACCATTTTTTAGGAGAAGAGTGGGCTCTCATGGATTTTAAAGTTAATATGGTCATAATCGACAAGGGGAAAAACTTGAAATGTTTTGGATTAAGTGTTTATCATACCCTACTTAAAAATGTCACATGGCTTGTTCGTATGGACTGTGAAAATGAGAATAAAAAGACTGTAGACCTTGCCATGTCTGTAGTTGATAAAATGTTACAATCATTCAGGGAAAATAAAATCCCAGAATTCCGACCATATTCAGGCATAATGTTAGATGAAGGAGGGGGGGGGGGGGGGTGCACGCGTCACTTGAGAAACGATATGGCAAACAATATTATGATGAAAAAATTGTGACCTGTCAGTTTCATTTACGAACCTGTGGAAACCGTCATGCAGCAAGTGCATTTATTGGGGAGAGGTTTAAAGATACAGCTGTTACTGCTTTTAAAAAGCACATGAATAAATTAATAAACGCTGAAACACCACTGATGTACAATGCTGCGTACTCGCAGATGGAAAAATTTATCGAAACATCAGGAAAACAACAGTTGAAAAGGTGGTTGATATGGTGGGATAATCGGAGAAACCATGTAATGGAGGCATTCAGAGATACATATGTACCATCTACCAATTTGGCAGAGGCATCCCATGCGTCTATGTCGCTTACAGGTGGTACAGGATTAAACATTTTACAAACTGCAATATTCGATATTTCCGAATGTTTTAAATTTGAGAAAAGTGTTGAAGGATACTGTTTTGGGTTTACCAAATCTGGCGGAGGTCCATCAAAGCATTTACGACAAGGCAAATGTAGAGAAAAGGAAGCAAAAAATGCTGAACAATTAATGAAAGAGTTAGACCAACAGTACAAAGGAGGCACTGCTCCATGTCAACCATCCACGTCTTCCTTTAAATCAAATGAAAGAGATGCACATAGAGCTGATAAGGGACCGGAAGACAAAACACGTCCAAGTGGCCGGCGCAGAACATACCACAGTACTAATTACGCTGTGTCTCTGCAAAAAGCAAACGAACCAAACGTATTTAAAATCATAGATGTTGAACAATATTCTCCGAGTCAAGCATGTATTACAATCAAAACTAGCAGTTGTAAATTTTATAGCATTGATTTTGACAAAACAACCAATTGTTCATGTCCATTTTCCGAAATACAAGCTCAAGTAAGGCAAGGAAAAGTTCCATGTAAGCAGAGGCTTTTTGTTCTTTTGGCTATCGGATTTTCATCAGAAGATGAAATTTTATTGCAGTATAGCTATACAGCTTTTGAAGTCCGAAAAATTATAACAAAAAACGTCGTGACTGGCAGACAAACAACAATCAACCTATGAACCTTCAACCATCTTCTTCACAAGGAAACACTTGTAGAGACTTAAAAGTGTCAACAGCA
Source organism: Mytilus trossulus (assembly GCF_036588685.1). Classification (NCBI taxonomy): domain Eukaryota; kingdom Metazoa; phylum Mollusca; class Bivalvia; order Mytilida; family Mytilidae; genus Mytilus; species Mytilus trossulus. The sequence continues at coordinate 35,611,156 of NC_086386.1, read as the reverse complement.
TGTGTCACAGAACATAAAATATATGAATTTACATTCCTGCAAGGTTTAATATCCCAATGTTACGGCTGTGAAAAAAGCTTTACTGCTACAGACAAACAAGAACCTAACGATGTTGTCATACGTCATCTCGAACTCAGACCATCTTACAATAAGGAAAACAATGAATGGTACATACGAAAGGATGGGAAAATGGCAAATGCATACTATCATGTAAACAGTCGGTGTGTAAAACTTATTCACTCAAGTTTCTGTCCTGGTTCGGTTACTGTTCCAGAAAGAGTAAACCTCACAGAGTCTTACATAGATAAGTTGCATTCCGTAGGGTTTTACATGTTTAAAAACATAAAGTTACTGTAAAGACATTCCAGTTGTATTAGTTGTTCTTTTGAACTACCTCATGACTTTGTTTCATAAATAAGAATAAAGATAAATAAACAACTTTCCTTCTCTTACTTTTTGTCGAGCCTGAGACTTTTGTAGCAGAAAGCTCGAAATAGGCATGGAAAGTGATCCGGCGTCGGCGTTAGCTAACTTCTTAAACGCTTTATATTTTAGAAGGTGGAAGACCTTGTGATTCAAACTTTGTATATAGATGCCTCATGATACGAAGTTTCTGTCATACACATGTCAAATGTCCTTCATCTCATTTTCAGGGTTCAGTGACTACAGATCAGTACTTGAAAAAAAAAGTAAAGATTTTTTGTAATGTTAAATTACTCTTATTATAAGTAATAGGATAATATATTTGGTATGTGCGTAGAGTACCTTGCAAGGTCCTCATGCCCGTCAGACAGTTTTCACTTGACCTGGACCTCATTTCACGGAACAGTGAACAAAGTTAAGTTTTGGTGGTCAATTGCATATCTCCGGTACCATAAGCAATAGGTCTAGTTATATTTGGTTTATGGATGGACTGTAAGGTGCACATGTCCAACTGGCAGGTGTCATCTGACCTTGGCCTCATGTTCATGGTTCAGTGGTTATAGTAAAGTGTTTGTGTTTTGGTCTATTTTTCTTATACTGTATGCGATAGGACTGCTATATTTCATGTATGGAACAATTGTAAAGATTACATGTCTAGACCTTGACCTCATTTTCATGGTTCGGTGGTCAAACTTAAGTTTTGGAGTTTTGGTTTTTTTTCTTACACTATGACTATATGCAATAGGTCACCTATATTTGGTGTATGGAAATATTTTATGATCTATGTCGTGACGTGATATGATGTCAGCCGCGCAGGTTTTATTTGCCCATGACCTCATTTTCACGGTTCATTGCTCAGTGTCAAGTTTTTATGTTTTGGTCTGTTTTTCTTAATTTATAAGTAATAGGTCAACTATATTTGTTGTACGGAAGAATTGTTAGCTGTACATGTCTGTCTGTCTGGCATGGTGCATTGATCAATGTTTAGTTTTCTTGGTAAATGTTAAATGTATGTGACAGTTGTTATAAATAATAATAAAGTTGAAAACTAGAGGTTAGTAGACATATAACACTGATACAAAAACAACATGGGTACAACACTAGTACACACATAAGAAGATGTGGTACGAGTGTCAATGAGACAACTCTCAATCCAAGACAATGAAGTTTAAGTAAGCAGTATTATTTAACAATACGATCTTCAACACATAAACGGTCAAGTTGGCTCATTTTTGCGTCCTGATGAAAATTGGAGGTGCAATTCTTATGTTTATACATGTAAATTAATATTTTGACAATACATGAAAGACAAGACCGAGTACAGAAATTTTCAAATGGGAAGACATGTCCAAGTTATCATCCAGAAAATCCTAGAGGCTCTTCAGAGTATTTCAAATGTTTTCCAAAAAATTGAGATTTGTTTTGGCAGAAGGGACAGCTCTGTTTGATGGTCTGTATTCAGTGATTCAGAATTTTTGCTTGTCTTTTGCAATTATCATAGTTTCTCTGAGCTCCCAAGTCAAACTAAAACGTTGTTTCTTTGAAACTTTACTCAAGGACAGCAACAAAAAAAAACCCAGAGATACGTGCATGTATATGGTCAGCTCACAGAATATTTTCTAAAAATAAATAATACTTTTTAGGGGCATAACTCTTTTTAATACGTCAACCTTTTTAGAACTTGTCATAGTCCTTTCTTCCCCGGTCTATCTGGCTTTTGTTATTGTTAGAACAGACGGTCTATCTGGCTTTTGTTTTTGTTTGAACAGACGCTCTGTATTTCTATTTCCCCTGCAACACGTTACTATAAAAAGAATGCCTTTCATAGCCTATTTATAAACCAGTAAAAATTTAAAAGGAGCATCAAGCGAAAAAAAAGAAGACTTCGAATAGGTAGACTTTTGAGAAGGATCCTTGCTAAGAATGCAATAGAACTTAGCTAAAGAATCCAGAAACACTGTTAATCAAAAATATATACAATGATGTACATATATATCTAGTTTAAAGGCAAAGTCTTTAATTTACCACTTAAAATAAAAACCGTGTCAAGTCTTGATGCCCATCAAGATATTGTAATTAATGTAAATTGATAGATTTCTATTTTTAGTTGTAAGTTTATTTACACAAGAATGATGTGTATTGTAATTGACGACCATGCCTTTAACATTGATCATAAAATTGTTATAACAAGTGAAACAAGTAAAATTACGTAGCATACACCATCCCATGCTTATGCTTGTGGCAACCTGCAACCCGCAACCTGCAACCCGCGACCCGCAACCCGCAACCCGCAACCTGCATTTTAGACAGTTTCAAATTCCATAGCATAGTGTCAGCGTCCTTCAAGAGGAAACGACAAATCAGTTTTTAATTAATGTAAACTCAGTAAAAGTGATACTATCTGAAGTGTTACTACAATTATCTGATAAAACATTATTGTCTTTTCAAATTGAAATTTCTTCATAATTAAAGTTATAAAAGGGGCAAATAGCACTGGCAAAAAGAAAAGTGAAGAATTTATTGGAAAAGCAATGTGTGATTATTGCGACTGCGTTGCTTCTAAACAAAAACGTAAAATGAGCGGGACCTCAAAATTTTTGTAAACTCTAATGTATCAGAAGATGAAAAATATCCAAATATATCGATAGGTCTGTTTTTTGTTCATTAATATATGACAAGGTATATATTTTTGATAAACAAAATATATGAAAAGGGTAGGGTACTTGATGTCTCAGCTGCTCACCCCTACCCAAAAAAGTTTGAAGTGCCCCCCCCCCCCCCTGCATTTGCCGCCACCTGTTTTAAAACTACATAGTATCATTTGCGCAAAAAAAACAACACATACAATTGATGACCGGTATTCGATAACGAGTTACGCTGCAATCCGTTAACATAACACAAGAATGTGTCCATAGTACACGGATGCCCCACACGCACTATCATTTTCTGTGTTCAGTGGGCGGTGAAATTGGTGTCAAAACTATAATTTGGCATTAAAATTAGAAAAATCATATCATAGGGAACATGTGTACTAAGTTGTACTTGTTTGGTTTATAAATATTTTGAAATGAGCGCCAATGATGAGTCTTATGTAGACGAAACGCGCGAAGTCTGGCGTACTAAATTATAATCCTGGTACCTTTGATAACTCTTTCAAGTTAATTGGACTTCAACTTCATCAAAAACTACTTTGACCAAAAACTTTAACCTGACACGGGACAGACGGACGAACGGACGGACGAACGGACTCACAGAACAGAAAACATAATGCCCCTCTACTATCGTAGGTGGTTGAATCTTCACATTTTCAAACTTTTGTCACCCCTGCCACGGGATTTTATATTTTACCCAACGATAATCGATGAGAGTTGTGTCATACATAATACACTATTTCATTTTGAGAATAGACATGGGGATAGTGTCAAAGACATAACAACCCAACCAAAGAGCAGAAAACAGTCAAATGCCACATATATGAGGAGGGATAGGACCTTTATCGGGACTCCGGGATCGGCTGTTTTTAAGCTAGGGATTTCGGGATTGACCCTTTCGGGATCCGGGAATTCTTTTTTTCGGATTTCGGGATGCCGGGATTTACTTTATTTAATTTCGGGATCTCGGGATTTAGTGTTTTTAAGCCCGGGATTTCGGGATCAGGACCCCTCCTATCCCCCCTCATATATGGGTCTTTAGCACAGCGAGAAAATCCCGCACCCGAAGGCGTGCTTTAGCTGGCCCTCAAAACAAAAAAGTGTCACTAGTTTAGCGATAATGGACGTCATACTTAACTCCTTAATATATAAATGGACTAAAAAAAATTACAAGACTACAAGACTACAAAAGGCCAGAATAATACAGTTCTGTCTTGTTTGATCATGTTAATGGATTGACGCGTATCTCGTGGTCGAATGCCCGTCACAGTAAAGAATACCCGGCAATACCTTATACCAGCCTCGTTAACAATTAGTAGTATAAACCTTTTTTTTTTAAACTGAAGTAAAATGTAAAAAAAAAATTAAAAAAAATAAAGTATATTATTTTCCAATACAGTATCTATAGAGAGACAAGTCCCTTTGCAATGGAAAAATGAAAAGTATTCTTTATTAATATTTTTTTTTTTTTTTTTACATTTTAATCTTTGCTATTAAGCCTTTCTCATTTGTTTGAACCACAGTTGATCTACACAGGTACAGTATAAACTCATGTCGACTCGTACTGAAGTGAGTCTTATTTATATTTCCCGCGTTTTCTAACTTTACAGCGATTCAATGACAGGAAGTAGAAACTTACTTCCGTTTCGACTGCTATGATCTCCCCTGTTTTCATTGAACGTCAAATCTGAAGGAAAACAAACGTTTTATGCAAAAATGATCAACATGAAGCAACTTTTCTCATTATGAAACATAAATTGTTGAATATACAAAAATGGCGGTGACTGTCATTCTCTGCAAATACACACAAAAAACATGGAAAACATGATTTCAGTTTTGAGAGTTGGGGTTGTACATAATCATTTCTAATTCATAAGACCAGCCTTCCAAAAACAACCTTACAATATGATTTTAACAATGTTGTCACTAGAAGTAGATCTGAAAAACAACACAGAAAAGGGCCCTAATCTCATTCAAGATATCCAGGACCAGTTATCTGATTCAAAATGGTACTGGTTCTTCTTATCCATTGTTTTGGCACAGATCTGGGTGATATATCTGACTTTTTACAACTCAAGAGTGGTTGGTCTTATCCTTACAGCAGTCATCAATAGATTTACTAATTTTGGACACATCAGATTAGGTGAGAACTAACTCGGTTTTAACTTGGTCTGTTTTTTTTTAAAGTTTACAATATTTCCAAATATAATCATGATAATATTCAAACATTATGTGGAAAGGGGTGGGGTCTGTATGCGCACAAGGATGATGGCAAAATATTCATTGGAAAGAAAGAGAACTAGAATAATAAATTATGTTCTAAACTGTGTTTACAAGAAACATTTATAACACATAAGCTCTTTAGGGCACATAAGCTCTTTAGGGCTTTTGCCTCATTTAAAACATTAACAACACATACAATATTTATTAAAACATACACTTTAGATATACAAAGTATGACTGCTATATTGCAGAAGCAAATATTTTCATACATAAAAGCATAGCATGGGCAAGCAAAGCACTAAATGCCCATACAATTCAATTCAGTTTGTTAATGGTATCCTTTTTCTAGTAAAAGTAGAGGCAAAGTAAATAGGCACTCACTATCCATTACAGTTATCAATAGACCACATTCAAGTTCATCCATCAGGGAAAAAAATTCGTCAATTATGCACGCCTTTATGACGTCATTTACCAGATAGAGGGGAATATGGACATATAAACAGGTGTACAAAATATAAAGAAGTTATTCATGTTATTCACAAATTACAGGTTATGCTGAAGAGGCATTAGATAAAAAAGTAACTTGTCATGGAATGGAATTTCTTAATGATATAAGTTTTAAGCTTGATCACTACTGTCAGGTACACAGATATAAGAAGATGCGGTATAAGAGCCATTGAGACATCTCTCCATCCAAGTCACAATTTGTGATACCATGTAAACTTTTATTGGTCAAAGTATGGTCTTGAACACAGTGCCTTTGCTCACACCAAACAGCAAGCTATGTACACATTATAACTATTAACCAGTATTTCCTAGAGGGATTCATTAGGGTAAGAAGGAGCTTGAGGGTCCTCAGGATCATTGTAATATACCTGAGTGGCAGGTTTATTACCATTAAAGCATTGCAAAACAACAAATAGTGCAATTTTAAGCAAGGTTGAAAACCCAATCCTCAAGGAAATGACTAAAATTTATATTTGGAAAACAAACATATTGTAACAAGAATCCCAATCTGCCATTTTGGGAAAACCCATTTCAGTATAGGTCATGTCTGGCCAATATGATTTTTTTTGGAATTTTCTGCACATACATGTAGCTCTTGCACTTTTTCCACCAGTGGTTTCAATCATACTGATTTATATGTAATTATCAAAATATTGGATAATCAGGATGGCACCTTTTATATACAGATAGTCCTGGCAACTTTTTTATTGTGTTTTTCTGCAGGTTCCCTTTCTTTTTCTGTTTTATCTGGAAAAATAATGTTCAGAGATGTACATCTAATAACTGAAGATTTTACAATGAGAATTCAAAATGGATGGATTATATTTAAATGGTGGAGACCTTTTATACCCAAAACTATTAAAGAAGGTAAGAAATAAAAAAAATTATTATGTTATTTGTATGTCCTGGACCATTTGAATATTTGGACCATATATACTGTCCAGTTAGTTACTTTGATGCATGTTGAAAAGTGACTGTAAATGTACTGTCTGTATATGTATGACCCTTCAAGGTATCACAAACTAAGAGTTTCATACTAAGAATAAAATATTGATTTGTTTACATTTATCATATGGGAATTTATTTTTACATGATTAATGAACATGATGAAATAAAGTGACTTTTACTTAAAAGATAAAGTTATAAAAAAAAAATTCAGAATATGTGGTATGAGTGCCAATAAGATGTCTCTCCATCCAAGTCACAATGTGTAAAAAGTAAACCGTTATAGGTCAAAGTATGGCGTTCAATACAGAGCCTTTGCTCATACTAAACAGTGAGCTATAACGGACCCTAAAGTACCTAGTGTAAAACTATTCAAACAGGAAAACCAACGGTCTAAGAAAATATATTAAAAAAGAAAAGAAAACTTCAAAAAGAGAAGTACTTAATGACTTATAAACAAACTACAACTGTTCCTGAAATAGGATATGCATAAACAAATGCAGTTTAGGTTTGAGTTTATTTAATTCAAATTTCTAAAAAAAATCTAATTATTTTTAATTATTTAATGTTTTGATCCTGCTCCTAATCAAAGGAAATGACAATACCAAAGAATACAGGGACAGAACATATTTTTTACGAATGTTTTGAACAAATACTCATATGGTTCTGAACATATGTATACACAATATACAAAGTAATAATAGAAAAGGTCCTTAACTTTACAACGTTCATCCATAGCTTAAGATTTTAACAACTGGTATTGAGACTCAATAGTGTTGCTTAGTAAATGCTTAGTTTAATGTGAAGATTTATCAAGATATATTGACAATTTTTCAACCTACCAATGTTAAAATTATATTAGAGCATGACATGATTTTTTTTTTTAAATAAAGATTACTAATTTTTTTTATTTTTTTTTTTTTAGATTTGTCACATATGGAATGTAGAGTTGCCATATTTTTGGATGACCTTGAGGTTCACATTTATAACAGATCTGTCAATTACTCAAATCTAGAAAAATTATTTTCTGGCAAATTAGATAACGATGATGAAGTTCAAAATGATTCAAAAGATAATAACCAAGACGGTGAAAAGAAAAGGTAATATATGATATTTACAAGGCAAAAACAAAAACAAAATGAATTAAAAACCAATTGTTCAGAGAACAATTGAAGGTCTTTCCACCAAAAACAAAGTGTTTTAATACGAAAGATGTAAAATTAAGTTTAAAATGTCATTCCAATCGTTAAAAGATAGCTTGTTGTACGCTGATTCCAAAAATATATGGTTTCTATACCTTTTTATTCAAATTAGGGAGATGATTTACGGTTGAAAAATGTTACTTCCGATAATATTTAAATATTTACTTCACACTGATTCCAAAAATATCTGGTTCTATATACTTTTATATTAATAAAGTCCCAAAAATACCTACTTCCAGTTTACACAAGGTCATTTCGATAGTAGAGGGGCATTATGTTTTCTGGTCTGTGCCTCCGTTCGTCCGTTCGTTCGTCCGTTCGTTCGTCCCACTTCAGGTTAAAGTTTTTGGTCGAGGTAGTTTTTGATGAAGTTGAAGTCCAATCAATTTGAAAGACTATGATAAAAACAAAAACAAAATGAATAAGATGAGAAATCAAGAACAAAATGATTAAGATGAGGAATCAAGAACAAAATGAATCAGATGAGGAAACAAAGTACAAAATAATTCTATAACTTATATTCTAAACAGTGAAAATAAAAAGTAATATATATTATCTACAAGGCAAAATCAAGAACAAAATGAATAAGTTGAGGAAACAATAACAAAATGATTCATGGCTGAAAAACACTTTTATATTCATAATTACTGTGGATTCATTAATATCCGTTGAATACCAAATTTCGTGGGTACAGGAAAACCACGAATTTAAATGTTCAACGAAATACAAATTTTGTAAAGGAATGAGTGTAGACTTTGCCAAAACAACGAAATTAAATATCCACGAATATGTAAGTTTTCCTCAAACCACGAAAATTGGTACCCACAAAAATAAATGAATCCACAGTACTCTAAATATCAGCACAACAATGTTAAATCTGCAAATTTTTAGTCTTCGCTCGATGGGATTTAAACTCATACTATCATGGCTATTGTGATATCATGACAACATTGCCTATACTTTGTCCAGCCATCTAGACCACTCTGCCTTCTAGGCTGTCAGTCTATATATACAATATTAAAACTATAGCAAAATCATGATAAAATTAATAAGATTTATGGGTAAAATACTACCAACCAGTGGCTAGCTACATTGTAGGTTGGAATTTTGAAAGAATGGACTTGTCTCAAAAAGCTTAATACGGGTGCTATTATTATTCCAATGTGTGATATGTCCTTATTGTATTTATTATAAATAAAATTATTTCAGATCTGTCAGCAAGAAAGAATTCATGTGGAGAGATTTGATTCCTGTCATCAAAGTACAAATAAATTCTGTATGTATGGCTAACTCCTTTGATTCTATGGATTAATTAGTAGTAGTGGGGTATCAGTTTTCATGGACTTCTTGGGTAAACACGGTACAGGTAAACCAAGAAGTACAAGTAAACATCAGTAAACATCAGTACGTTGATGGTTTTCTGTAACAAATAAATCTTCTAGCTAAAAACCGTCAACACCTCAAACTACTGTGTACAGATGTTTTTATAATAAGGATAGTAAAATATGGCAAATTTGAACACAGTTTACAGCTCTAAGTATTTTTACTATAGAAAACAGCTCTAACTCATCCTGAAATATTTCAAGATTTAAAGATGAAAGAGTTCAAGTTTGTAACAGATTCAGTTTTCAAACTATTTTGATTTGAGTGCCACTTATGATTCTTTTGTAGATGAAGCACAAATCTTGTTTCACATTTACATCCTGGTATCTTTGATAAATTTTGACTCTTCAATATATTGCCATCGATTATTGAATGTTGTTCCTAGAATAACGGAGATATTGTTTTGCTGTTTTTCAGGGAAGAGTAGTTTTTGGCAACCACTTAGTACCAAATTCTATGATAGTGAAGTTTGATGATGGAAATTTTACTTACACAACAAAACCAGCATCAACTCCATTTGATATACTGATGCATGATGCAAAGGGAAAAGCTGAAAACTTTAAAATTATGTTTGTACCAAGTCCTAAATATCATGGACCAGTTGATGAGTGAGTAATTTTTCCCACCAGTGATTTTCGGTTGGGAATAAAAAAAATATTTAGTTTTATCAAATTGAGAATGAAAATAGGGAATATGTCAAAGAGACTAAAACCTGACCAAAGAGCAGATAATAGCTGAAGGCCACCACTTTTTTTTCAATCATGAACTGATTTTATATTTAAGAAATAATTCACGGGGGCTTGAATATATCGTGATTTTACCACGGGTTGGCCCTTTATAACAATTTTTTTACCCTGAGTGATAACGAGGGGTAAAATATCAGCATAAAGGGACAACCCGTGGTAAAATCAAGATATATTCAAGCCCCCATGAATTATTTTGATTCTAATAGGACAGTTACAGCAATTTGTTTTAATCGAAGTGCTCAAGGTGAAGGCATTATTTGCCGTACCCATAAATAAACGCACCTTTAAATTGACATAAAAGAACGGAGCAAACGAATAAGTGACATGCTTAAACTATTTACAATAAAATATTTAGATAAGTTTGTATGAATCTAAATAACAGTTGTGCTTGTATGTCTTATAAGTATTCAAAAATTGCTTAATAACACATTTTAGCATCATTTGTTTACGTTTCCTTGTTTGTAATGATTTTCAGTTTAACAAGCGTGTATTTTCCTGTAAAATGTCTATATTCTGACGTCATATTTCTATGACATCGGGTAGCTGTTTCATACAAAAGCATATAAAGTGGGAGTACGATCGGAACAGTTCAAACAATATATTCATATTTTACCATGGGTGTGTACTCAAAGCGTTTGAAGGACGTCATGTTAGAATTAAGAAATAATTCATGGGGGCTTGAATATATCGTGATTTTACCATATGTTGGCCCTTTATGACAAATATTTTACCCTGAGCGATAGCGAGGGGTAAAATATCGGCATAAAGGGACAACCCGTGGTAAAATCTAGATATATTCAAGCCCCCATGAATTATTTCGATTCTAATAGGTCAAATACGGCAATTCTTTTGGATTGAAGCGCTCTAGGTGGAGGTAAATATTTGCCATTCCAAGAAATAAACACACTATTAAATTAACGTAAAAGAACAGAGCAAACTGAATAAGTGACATGTTTTAACTATTTAAAATAACGTATTTAGATATATTACGGATGAATTTAAATGATAATTTACTTACATGTCTAACATGTATTAAAAAAATGGCATTTTAGCATCGTTTGTTAACGTTTCCTTGTTGTGATGATTTTCAGATTCACAATCGTGAATTTTCCCGTAAAATGCTTATATTCTTACGTCATCGTTCTATGACGTCAGGTTCCTCATTCATTAAAAAACATATGACTTGGGGGTACAATGGGAACAGCCCATGAAATATATTCATATTTTACCACGGGTGTGTACTCAAAGCGTTTAAAGGACGTCATGTTAGAATACTGGGTATCATATATCTGAGAACACATAAACTGTGTTAAAAGATTTTTATTAACTGAATTTAACTCCCTTGATTTATTTTGCAGTATCGTACTATATTTTACATGTTCTTCTTTTGTTTTTGAAATTATTAGTTATTTTGGTGGAAACTGTTGTTATAAAATAAACCTTGGCTCGCCATTTTTCTAAAGAAGTCAGTTATAGAAGTAAACTTGTTAAAAAAAAAGGTTTTAAACTGAGTTTAAATTTATGAATTTTAGGTGCATTTGCATGTTTACAGGTTATTTTTAAAAACATATATTTTTTTTAAATTTTAGACCACCACGTAACATGGGAGAAGGATTTGTTGTTTTACAGACTAGAAATATTAATGTACACCTTTTTATGGATGAACCAGGTAGGTCAAAGATTACAAGTCAAACACAAGCAGCAAACCACAAGTCAGCTTGCTACTATTCTTGAAAATAGAGAGGGAGAATTGAAAGAGCCTTTAATAACATACCTCTACACTTTAAATTGAAAATCAAATACTATTACATACTCAAAGGTACAATAGTTATCAAAGGTACCTGGATTATAATTTAGTACGCCAGACGCGCATTTTGTGTACATAAGACTGATCAGTGACGCTCAAATCAAAATATTTATAAAGCCAAACAAGTTCAAAGTTGAAGAGCATTGATGATCTAAAATTCCAAAAAGTTGTGCCAAATACGGCTATTAAGGTAATCTATGTCTGGGATAAGAAAATCCTTAGTTTTTCGAAAAATTCAAAGTTAAGTAAACAGGATAAGGAAAACTTTATACCTTTTTTCAAATGTTTAAATCAACTGCCTTTATCAGCATTCTCCATTGGATGATTTAATTCATGTGCAAATTTGATTTGATTTGCATAACTTTTAAAATAACTTGGCCAGAAAGGATCTTTGCCTTTCTTGCTTTGTGTATTGTCTTAAGAAAAGGACTAGTGAGTAAATAAGAAATGAGGAGACAACTAAGTTGACATAAGCAAAATCCTTGCTCATTATTGTGTAGAAATATTTTAAAATTCTTAGTGAAAAATATCTAAATATATACTTTTGATAAGTTTGAGAACATTATGTTTTATATTGTAGGCACTGTTCCATATGAACCAGAAAGTGTACAGTTAGCTGATGGTGAAACAGTTGTACTGAGGACATATCCATGTTTTGGTGTGGTGGCAGGATGTGGTAAAAATACAGATTTTAATTATGGCCCTTGGGCTGATAGACAAAGGTACACATATTTCATAAATGAAAATTTTCGTTTAGTTATTGACATTACCTATGATTTATTCAGTAAATGTTTTATTAGTTATCAGTAAAATAATAAGAAATTCTTCAAATATTGATTGTGAAAATTTTTAGCATTTTTTTTCCAAATTTTTAAAAATGTGTTAAGTTGAAATATTTTTTGTGTTTTTTTTACAGATATATTTCACTATACATTTTCAGTCATGAATTATGTATGGGTTCTTAAATTAAGGTTTCAATCTCCATTAGGTAAACTTGATCTAAAACCGTTTTAACCATTCTACTAATGCTTTTTAGTATGTTTCTTCTGAAGCATTTCTTACGAAGGGTAATCCAGGATAAATGTTTTTAATGAACACTGAAATCAGTATCAAATTTAATAGATGAAAAATTGTGTGACTTCTGTAAAATAATAAACTAGTAAAGGATATGAACATGTTAATTATCTTGCAGGGAATTGTTATGGAAGTTTTTCTACCCAGCAGACTACCAAGCCATGGTACCCACCATTGAACCAAAGCCTGGTGAACTGAGGCAATATAAAACATTTGAATTTAGAATGAACATGTACCACAGATCTACCATTGATATACTTTTTACTAAAAATGCTGTAAGTGTTATTAGCTGATGTCAGTAGCAATCATTTGTAGAGAATATCATCCTGCAATACATTCTTTGATCAAATCATTCCAATTGTCACTTGTATGTCTCACTTCAATTGGAAGTGATTTTTGATGATAGATGTTGTCTGTATAATTGGAAAATATATTTTAAAATTGAAATTAACATTTTTATATTTCGTTCATAAAATTTTGCAATGATTTTCTTTAATTCGAAAATTGCAATAGCATAGTTTTTGCAAAAATTAAAACTTCTAATTTTGAAAGCATTATTTGTATGTAGCGTTTCCTCAAATCACCAATAATTAGTTTGGCATTTCAACAATTGCATAAAAAATGTACATGCAAATCTCTGAATTAATATATACACAGTATTCAAATAGTTTCAAAATTACGAAACAAAAGTTAAAGACTTTTCACACCATCTGTAACGGTCAAATTTATCTTTGAAGGAAACACAAGCCATCCATATGAATGCCAACCCTGGATCTTACATCGAGATGAATATTCCTTGGATGATAGCTGAGGATGGTTATGTTACAACAGTCAAGGGACAGTTTTTATTGGCAGATGCTTCCACTAGTTTACAATATAGGTCACTTATAGAGTGTGAAACTTTTGAGGTAGGTATTAAATATATATTTGTACCGACTCATAAAAAAACTTCCTTTTTCTTTTTTCTTTTTCCTTTTTCTAAAGAGAAACTTTGTTTTTTGTAGAAGAACAAACTCATCTGAAGATTTTTTTTAGTGTCTAATTTTCAAAAATATTTAACCTTTTATGCCTGATCTACGTGAAATATGACTGGGAAAAACTAGACACTTGTATTTTTATACAACATATTTTCAATGCATTGCTGTGATTTATTTTTCAGTTTACAGTAACAGCTTCATACCCACTGACATGGAATGATCACCAAGATTGGGTCTGTGATTTCATTGCTTGTAAAGCTACAGTCTTTCTTATCTTTCATCTCAAACATTTTTTTAAAGGTGAGTATAAAATAAAACCACATGGTGACCTTTAATCATCTTGGTAGAGTTGAGGTGTCATTGTCAATAATCTCAACTTCTTTCTTTACTCGTGTATTAAATTACATCATTCAGGATGGAAGGATTTTAGATTTGAAAACTCTAAATGTTAACGGATAAAAAGAATTATATAAGAAATCAAATTGTTTTTCTCATGTAAATAAGTGTATATGCATTATACATTGCACACTTCTAGAAATGTGAATGTAATTTGTCATAAGCTTAAAGGTATTCAAAAGATCATATTGTTCTGGTAAAATTGAAGTATTATTTAATAATTTAATACTGATAAATTCAATCAGTTTTGATAAATTTCAGATTTAATGGAGGATTGGTCATCTGAAGAGAGGCAGGATATATTCCATTTTGTACCTTACACATGGACAATCAATCTTATTATTAAAGAATTTGAACTTGTACTGCTGACCAATGAATATAACTGGATCGATACTACATCTACTCAAACTGAAAATGGTACAATTGGCTTAAACATTTACATGTATTTACATCATGTACAAAAGAGCAGTTGTTATCCTTCAAGTCATTGTTAACCTATTGTTTTACTTTTTGATGTTTGTAATGACTTCATTAAAAAAAAGTACAAGGGAATGAATTTGAAGTTGTACTTGATTTGACATGAAACTAAATTAGAAATGAGATATTGGTAGGGATACTTTCTGTGACATAAAAATAAGTTAGTCTAAACATATTTTATTGTTTAAAAGGACAAATCCATCAGACTTATGATTTTAAACTTCGTAACATCTTCACCAAAATAGTTGTTGTTCTGTTTATTGTTAAGAAGTCAGAATAAGGGTCTGATTTTGTTTAAATTTGAAAATGACAAGGAGAAATGGTTTACCATAACATAGACAAACTTTAGCCATCCGGTTTACAGTACAATATATAAACTGTCTTGAAAATAATTTCTATCTACATGTAATTTTCTATTTATAGCTCATATAGCTTTTGCTGGTCAAACATTAGACTTATCACTGGTCCTACCCTATACTGATTATTTACCTTCTACTGTACATATTGGACTGGTTATAAAGGTGAGTAGAAATACAAATTTGTAAGGGTTTCGCAGAACCCAGTGTCTCGTCTACTTTTGCTGAAAATCGCAGGCTCAACAAAATGAGGAAAAAAATCAATTAAAATATTCCTCTTGATACTTTACTTTAATTGTCCAAGTTTAGTAAAAATCCAGGATAGTTTATGAATCTAATAAATGTTTAAAAACTTTAACTGCAGACTGTATGTTAAATGTTAACAGGAAGAAAAACTAAGTCCATTTTTAAGTAAAATACAGATACACAGGTACAAAATATTAACAAAATTTCCTTCTAAATACTAGCTTATGATCATAAACAAGCTTCTGTCTAAGTTTGGTACAAATTAAAATTAGCATAAGAAAGTTATAAATGTTTTTAAAAAATTTAACCACAGAGTGAATGTGTTGTTTCCTGGCAGAAAATCTAAGTCAATTTAAAAGTAAAATACGGAAAAAATGGATTTATTTTTTTTACAAAATTTACTTCTGTATATTATCTTTTGATCATAAACAAGCTTCTGTCCAAGTTTGGTACAATCCCAGGCTTCTGTCCAAGTTTGGTACAAATCCAGGCTTCTGTCCAAGTTTGGTACAAACCCAGGCTTCTGTCCAAGTTTGGTACAAACCCAGGATAGTTTAAGAAAGCTATTAAAATTTTAAAAACTTGAACCACAGAGTGAATGTAATGTTTCCCTGCAGAAAAACTAAGTCCATTTATAAGTTAAATACAGAAAAATTGGAATTCTATTTAAAAAAAAATTTACTTCTGGATACTTATTATGATCATAAACAAGCTTCTGTCCATGTTTGGAAGTAATCCAGTATAGTTTAAGAAAGTTATTAAAATCTCAAAAACTTTAACCACAGAGTGAATATTTGTGGCTGCTGCCACCGCGGCCGACACCGATGACAACGTAATGTAGGATTGCTTAGTCTCTCTTTTTCGACAAAAGTCAAAGGCTCAATAAAAATGTTGAAAACCAATGAAAATATTTTTTTACTGTTTTTAAAATTTATTTGAAGTAATTACCTTTTAAGATCTCCTTGAAAAAAGGTCTGCTAAAGAGTATTGCCAATCCTTTCCAAGTTTTTGTGATATATATAGATTCTACCACTGCATCAAGTTTAATACGATATTTATCCACTCTCGACAGTTAAATTTTCAAATTTAAAACGAGAGGCTTGTCCAAGCATTTTAAATATTTAAAATTTAACTGTCGAGAGTGGATAAATATTGTATTACAGAGATTTGGTTGTGAAATCTGTTTCTCTAATGATTTTCTAACATCATGCTGGCAAACTTATTCCTTCTTTTCGAATGATCTGCAAAAAGATGTGTTCTTTCTATGTGGCGTCACATTAGCAATTTCAGAGGAAAGCAACAAAATTCTATGTCATAATTGGATTTTAACCAATGAAGTACTGAAATCAAACAAACCACAAGTTGATTAAATCTTTTTTATACAATGGGTGTAGAAAGGGATAAATTGACAAAGAATTAGAGAAATAGTTTTAACATATCTCCTCCATGTATCCACTTTGCCTGTTTGACATTATTTTTCCAGATTTATCCTACTATTCAGATTTTGGTCCAACAACAGCACTAATGATTTGTTGAAAGTTATTTGTCTAAATGTTCAATGTCACTCCAAATGAAGCTACATGGCAAAAGCAAGTACCAAAATTTATTGTAGTATACTGAACATAACATGAAATCAAATTTAAAATCATTTTTATCTTTGATATATTAAAGGGAGAGAACGCCTACTGTAGATTTTACCTACCAGAGTCTAACACAAGTAGACAAATTGTTTTGGCTTTATCCAAAAATATGAAGATAATGGACAGGAATGGGAAAATAATAGAGAAACCCTTTAAACCAGAGAAACGTCAGTGGAGAAGGTTTACTGAAGAAAGGTAGGAATCATTGGAAGTATTAGGCTTACAAATAGAATGTATTAATTGTATAATCCAAATTATGTGGATTCATTTATTTTGGTGGGTATCATTTTTTGTGGATATTTGATTTCGTGGTTTAGCCAATCTCTGTACACAAAACCTATTGAAAATATGTTACTGTGGATTCATTTATTTTCGTGGGTATCAATTTTCCTGGATAGAGAAAAAAAGACGTTTCGTGGTATACATAAATTCGTGGATCGCTGATTACAACAACAAAAAATTAGATACATAATTCGTGGATTTCTTTTTGATTTAGGAGATCATATAACCTCCTTGGTTTGATCAATAATAAAACAAAACAAAAAAGAAAGAATTCATTGAAAAAGTTTTGAATTGTCAAAATCCTCACTTGGTCATTCTAGGTTAAAGTGTTCATTGATAACTTCGATTACAGTAATTGACAGAGACAACTAATTATTTGTTTGATGTACAATTAATAAATTCTTGTCTAAATTCTACAAGGCATTCAAAACTTTATGATTGAAATCTCATTTCCCTAATCAGGATAAGATAAACAGTGATATTAGTATAAGGTGTGAACATAAATGTTCCTGTCATAAACAATATTACCTACGGGCAATATCCCCGTACTTAATCCTATTGATTTTTAATTACTGGTAAACCAAACTATGTTTTAATCAATTTTAAAGGTAAATTATCACTGACATTCCATATATTTATTATAGATTTAATCAAAATACTTGTATCTTCTTTCAATAAAAAACATGTGTTATGTTACAATGTTTACTGCTAGTCAACACTTTACCAAAACTGCATAAAATAACCGGAAATAAACATCCGACTCCATATACATTTCTCGGGATTATTCTTCATTGAATTCTTAAATTCGTAGTTCGCTGTGACCCACGAAACCCACGAAAATTGGTATACCACGAATAAAAATGAATCCACAGTATTCATTGAACATTTGAATTCGTAGTTTACCTGTATCCACGACAAATTGGTATCCAACGAATAACAATGAATCCACAGTAGTGAATATGCAGATGCAGACTTAGGATTTTAAAAAGGCAATGTTAGACTAAAAAAAGTTCTATTTCTAGTACTTGACTGTGACTGGTTGGCAAGTTGACCTAATGTCTACTTAAATTCTGATGTTTTATGCGAATTGCTTAATAAAAAATTACATGAAATCATATTATTTGATATGGTGGATAAACATTCAGTTATTAACAAATACATGAATCAGATATCTAGACAAGCTTTCAACATCAAGTTCATCAACAACTAATTTCTTCATAGGCCCAAAACTGTAATTCCTTTATATTCGTAAATAGAGTCTGGGTTTTGATTTTTAATGCAACTTCTGCTTACTGGAAAACAATTTGAATTATGATAATATATATGTTTTTTTTAATAATTTTATAGTGAAGGCTGGATAGACTGTTGGACAACTACACATGTAGCAATCAGTCTAGGATACACTTACCACCCTATGCCATTACTGGAATATAAAGTGGAGGAAGAAGTCACCACCAAAAAGAAGAAATCTGCCCCGACCACACCTATCATAGAGGAGGAGATAAATATACCTATGGGACCGTTCAGTGGTAAAGTGATTAGAACAGAGCCTCCTGAGGGCTTTGATCCAGCAAACATGGAACCAGATTTAATAGCATTGGAACTGGAAGTGGCTCCATCTATGTTGTGTATATATGGATCATTACTTAGGAATTTTCTGCATGTAAAAGTGAGTTTTTATTGATACTTTTACCAGAATGATTTGAAGGGAATATGGAATAATTGTTGTTAGGCAGTTAAGCTGCCTTATGCGAGCACCCTTGATTTGTGTGCTACCCAATAAATGCTGAAATACGTGTCATTGTTATCATCTAGCTGGCTACTATATTATTTGTGACTTATTGGACAGTTTTTTTTATACTTTTTATTCTGGATTACAAAAAATATGACCAGAAAAACCTTAAATGATCGTCGATTTTCCCAAAAGTTTTGAAGTTGCACATAGGAAGTAGAGCACATTAGGAATCCTTATGTAGTTTATTATCCCCTGAGCTTTTGGCTAAGATGTCAAAGAACAAATGTATGAAATATCTAATCGCCGAAAATTTCCAAAGACAAGTAGTTAAGATTTCCTAAATTGCAAAATCGTAGGAATATTGTTTGTCGTCAATACGTAATCAACTACGTTTATAAGTTCAACTGATCACGGTGTTGGCAGAAATTTTGAATTGAAAAGAAGACGAAATTTTCGTATCTTTATAATTTGGACGCAGGAGTTCAAATTAGCGAGGTCTGCGACCGTCCACTTTTGCTGTCGGACTTTCTACTTGGTTACTAGCTACGCACATGCCCGACGGACCTTGAAAGAATATAAAAAAATAATTTTGCAAACATTTTTACCAAAGTTTACTAATAAACGATCTCACACTTATTTTCATTATTACTATTCATGACAGCGATGTTCAATTTGTTCAACCGCTAGCTTTATACATAAAATCGCCGAGAAATAATGTGTAAATCCGAGTAAAATCGTATCTCACTATCTGTCAAAAACAACATTGAAACCAAAATGGCTGCCACGAGATTACAATATCGGATTCGATTCCGGAAGCGGATAAGGGTTATCCCGGATTTGGCTACTAAAAAATCCAGACAGGTGACAAAATACATCTATGCATGGTAAATAAATACAAACACTAGAATTGAAAACCAAAAGACATATGTAAAAGAAAGAAAAAGCAGAAAATATTTTGTACACCAATTTTAATGTGAAAATCCAATACATTGTTACAGCTGGGAACAGTTTATCTAACAACCTGGTAACAGTATAATTTTTTTTTATCAGTGATAAATGTTGGTAATGCGTGTTAAATGCTTTTCAAGTTGAACATATTACTGCAATTTCAAGGGGTATTTTCAAGTCTCCCAAACAAAGTTTAACTTAGGCTTTCATAGAATGTTAGACTAATATGTCTAGGTGAGCCATCAATCTTTTGTTTGTGCATTGGGGTCTATTAAGGGGTATTTGGGGGGGGGGGGGGGGGGGGGGCAGAAAGTAGGGTGGGGTTTACTAAGAACCCTATGGGATTTTATTTTCTAAATTTTTTAAATGAATATAACTTGAAAACTGTAAGTGATAGATACATGTAGTCTTCAGAAATGATTTTAGGACAATAAAACAAATCACATGAAATATAGGGGGAGTCTTTGGGGGTCATCCCCACCCCCTTCAATTTGGGAATATGCTTTTATCTTGTAAATGGTCCAGATCCCCACCCCAAAACCTCATATATTCTTGAATGGGATAATAAAACAAATCAGATGAAATTAAAGGGAAGTCCCCTGGGGTCCTCCCCAACCCGTTCAATTTGAGAATGTGCTATTATCTTGTAAATGGTCCAGATCCCCACCCCTAAACCATATATATTCTTGTAGGGGACAATAAAACAAATGAAATGAAATAAAAGGGAATTCCGTGGGGGGTCACCTTACCCCCTCTTGTTTGAAAACATGTAAACGGTCAACATCCCCACCCCTAAACCATATATATTCTTGTATGGGACAATACAACTAATTGAATGAAATTAAATGGAAGTTCCTGGGGGTCACCCCCACCCCGTTCAATATGAGAATGTACTATTATCTTGTAACTGGTCCAGATCCCCACCCCTAAACCATATATATTCTTGTAGGGGACAATGAAACAAATGAAAATGAAGTAAAAGGGAAATCCTGAGGGGGTCATCCCACCCCCTCTTGTTTGAAATCTTGTAAACGGTCTAGATCCCCACCCTTAAACCATATATATTCTTGTGGGGGACAATAAAACAAATGAAATGATATAAAAGGGAAGTCCTGAGGGGGTCACCCCAACCCCTCTTGTTTGAAAACTTGCAAACGGTCAACATCCCCACCCCTAAACCATATATATTCTTGTATGGGACAATAAAACAAATCAAATGAAATATAGGTAAAGTCCCTGGGGGTCATCCCCTCCCCCTCTTGTTTGAATACTTGTAAATGGTAGAGATCCCCACCCGTAAGCCATATATATTCTTGTATGGGACAAAACATCAAATCAAATGAACATGGGACCTTATGGATGGCGAGTTACGGGAGCTTTGTTTGGGAGACTTCGTAACAGCATCCTGTTACAATTACTTCTTGTTTTCTTCTCAATTTTGATAGGTTAGTTAAAATAGCTGGAAGTTATGTGGTATGATTGCCAATGAGACAACTATCCACAAGAGACAAAAATTACCTAAACTTGGTAACGGTCAAGATCCCCACCCCTAAACCATATATATTCATGTATGGGACAATATAACAAATTATATGAAATATAGGTGGAGTTCGTGGGGCCATGTTATTGAAAACCTTGATAAAATATGAATTATTTGCCTTAATGATTAATTCATCAAATGAACATAAATGTACAATTATATATGAATGTTTGATGTTTGTTCTTTTAAATCTTTAAAAAAAGTTGAAGCAACATTGCCACAGTTTTCATAATTATGTTTGCCTTGGTTTTTGGTTAACTGCCTACAGTGCTTACAGCGCTTTGATTTTTTATGTTGATAGTTTTTGTCTCACTGAAGTACAGTGGAGGAAAGAATATCAGTTACTGTAACTGGCTGAAGTGAGAAACCAATCTCCTTGAGATAGCTAAGGATAATCTATAAGTATTGGAAAAAAATATAATTCTTTTTCTGTTACATTCTCAAATCAGATTTCTTTTATATTATCAGCTACTTGACAAGGATTTATTAAGGGTCTTTCATTGCAGCACTTGATTATTGACTCGACTTTCTTTGTTGATTGCAATATATGTTTTGAAAAAGAGGTAATTTTTATTTTAACATCACTATGAGATCACATCTTGTACTTTGATGGAATTTGTTTTTGAAATTTCATTATTATCTTATATTAATCAGTTATTGCTGATTTGAATTTACATAAAACAGTTACAATGAAGAAATTGGAACAGTTCCTTCAATTTCTGAATTGTGTTAGATGGTGTTAAAACCACAGATTAACCATCTCACCTTATCTTAAATTTTTCAGGAAAACTATTTAGGTGAAGACCAAGTATTTACAGACTTTTATGATACTCCTAAAGAGAAGAAGCTTGGTGAAGCAGCTGATGGTCCTTACGTGGCTGAAGCTGAAGTCAGACCATTTGATGAAAGAGAATACCGTCCATTTGCAGTCACTGTCTCTTTGGTTATTAATGATGTTCATGGACATCTTGTTAAGGTAATTACAAACATATGAAAATAAATGTTTTACAGCATTATTTGATCATTAAAGAAACTGCAAAAAAAGTATTGATGAAAGTGTAGATGCTTGTTAGGGTTGTTTAATCAAAACATATATGGTACTTGGAAAGGGCAGTTTGAAAAGGAGAATAGAAATGGAAAAACCACCTATTGAGAGTATAGGAATTACACTTAAGTTTTCCGAGCACTAAAGGTAATAGATTAGATTTTGAAGCGTTCGCTGGATCCCATAAAGGTTTTAACATGGAATTGACCAATTATAAAACTATAGAAATCCAAAAATGAAATTGAGACTGAAGATGCCTATTTATATATGTTTGCACCTGTCCTAAGTCAGGAATCTGATGTACAGTAGTTGTCGTTTGTTTATGTAATATATATACGTGTTTCTCGTTTCTCGTTTTGTTTATATAGATTAGACCGTTGGTTTTCCCGTTTGAATGGTTTTACACTAGTAATTTTGGGGCCCTTTATAGCTTGTTGTTCGGTGTGAGCCAAGGCTCCATGTTGAAGGCCGTACTTTAACCTATAATGGTTTAATTTTTAAATTGTTATTTGGATGGAGAGTTGTCTCATTGGCACTCACACCACATCTTCCTATATCTATTAATTAATAAAAAAACTTATACTGTAAGATGTAATTGAATTTTTACATTTTACAAAGTATTATGCATTAAAGGAATTATTAAATTGCCTGAGAACGGGACAGAATTATGTTTTTGAAGAGAACAATGGCTGCCATGAGGTTCCTGGATATGTGCATTTGGGAAAACAATTTGTCTTCAATTTCGGTAGACATTTTCTTATTCATACATGTACAATCAAATAGTTTTGTGCTTCAGTATGTGATACTTAAAGTGCATGAACTTGATATTATGAACTACTTATATTTTACAGAACTGTAACATTGATGATCTACCGTGTCCTAGTATATTTCTTGAACGTCTTTGTTTTGAGATGGACAAGACTTACTTGGAGACTAAGCTACAATTACTTTTGTCCCCAGCTGTACTGGTAGCCAAAGATAAATACCCGGTAGGTATATTGTAATTATATCAAGCCTTATTAGCCAGGACTGGGTTTATTTAATCTTTTATCCACTGGAAAACTGTTAACCAGTGAATAAAGCATAAAGAAATCAGTGTAACTTATCCAGTGGACAAGTCTTATTAATAAGTCAACTGTTTTGAGCATAAAGTCACATACAGTTTATATATTTGCTCTTTAATAGATCATTAGAATTCTAGTAAGGTATACATACATGTACACTAATAAGTATCAATTTACATGTAGGTACCATTTGTAGGAGTTCAAGATAGATTTTAAGCTTCGGCAAAAAAGGTGAAGATTTTGATTGCTGGTGTAAATTTTTATAAATTAATTGCTTTTTATGCCCCTCCATTAATCGAACAGGGCATAAGGTTTATCATTGTCCTTCTGTCCCATGGACACATGCTCTTTGGTTTTACATGATAAGCTGGCTACCATTAGGTTCTTTGGTACTTAGACCATAACTAAAACTAATTCATAAGCTAACTTGAATTTTAAAACAGTCTGATGTAGTAATATATTTAAATTTGTGTCCAATGTAAATCATTAGTATAGCAGATTTATATGTTTTTTACACAACCTTTAATGTAAAAATGTCTACATGGTTACAGAGAGAAGATGAAAACAAGCATCTGAATGAAGGTCACGTTGGGTTGTCAGGGTTACAAGTCAGAGGTCATGCTATGTTTTCTCATGAAGGATTACCCATGGAAAGTGAGACCTTGGAGTATGCATGGCTGATAGAAGTTGTTATAGGAGATCTAACAGGGAAGCTAACAAGTCCACAGGTACTTTATATCATATAAGTAAAGTGTTGTCTGTTAACAAACATGCTGTTACTTGTTATAAAGTATTTGTAAATTGATGATGATAAAACTGTGTGTAGTATATTAAAATGATCTATCAAAAGATAGATTTAAAAAAAGATAAATATCTATTTCTGAAATCACAATACAACAATGTATGACAATACTATACTGAGCACTGATGTGAAGTATTAACTCTGCCAGTACTTTTTCTCAGATCTAACTTGTCTTTGTTGTTTTTATGCCCCTGCCGTAGCAGAGGGGGCATTAAGTTGTACCCTCGTCTGTCTGTACGTCCATAAATATGTAAGTCCATCTGTACGATCATAAGTATGTAAGTCTGTCTGTACGTCCTTAAATTGGTTTCTGTTCTCTGAATTGAGTTTGCTTCAAATAAATGTTATAAAACTTATACACAATGCTAATTACCACAAAACACAGATCAGGTTTT
Organism: Mytilus trossulus; assembly: GCF_036588685.1. Taxonomy (NCBI): domain Eukaryota; kingdom Metazoa; phylum Mollusca; class Bivalvia; order Mytilida; family Mytilidae; genus Mytilus; species Mytilus trossulus. Next base: position 35,586,292 of record NC_086386.1, on the reverse strand, counting down.
AATTTTGGTGGTTTCACATTGCCCATTTATTTAATTCTGTGCCAAGTTGGTGAAATTTATCAAGTTGAATTGTCGATTCATCATTTGCTTCTATCAAAGTTAATAAAATTTTGTATTTCTTTAAGCATTTTTGTAGATTCCTATTCCAATGAAATCCACAAACTTGTATCCAGCAAGAATAATAAATCACCATTGATAAAAAAAACCATCAACAATAAGTATTTGTATAATTTTGTCCATCCATTTTGAATGTTTGTATTTATAAGACACTAAGATATTAATGTGATTTACTTGCAGTTACAGAATTTAATAGAATTTATCCAGACATTTATCATACTGGTAGAAGACCCAGAGAATTGTTTACAACCCTCCAAACCAAACAAATTATGTCAGCACATGTTACCTCAGCCTCAGTGTAGGATGCTACCTCAATACTCCTATCACTGTCCATTGTCAGAGGATATTAAATATGAGATGGTCAGATTGTCTGTGGATTCCATTAGCTTCTTCTTAGTAGAATCTGGAACAGCTTTGAATCTTCAGGTGAAGTATTCAATTATTATAAAAATAAGATGATGTGGTATGATTGCCAATGAGACATCTGACCAAAACTGACCAACTGATGTTGAAGTTTGCATCTATAGATAACTGTAGGACCTTCAAAAATGAGCAAAACCCCTACTGCATAGTAAGCATTAATGTGGTTTAAGATTAGGTCATTTTATTTTGTGAAATAATTGTAACTGTAAAGTTTAATGTAAATTTATTAAAAATCAAGAAAAATTTTGAATCATAAATTTCAAATTAATGTCTTTACATTTCAATCTGTAACAGTTGTTTGTTTGTGTTGACTTGAGATTGTTGTCAGAATTATTTTCTACTGATAATATAAACAGTGTTTAAACAAACATTTTTTTAAACTTGTATTTTTTTCCATCTGATGAGTTAAGCCTTTTTCAACTGATTTTTATAGTTCGTTCTTATGTTGTAATGTTATACCACTGTCCCAGGTTAGGGGGAGGGTTGGGATCCCGCTAACATGTTTATACCTGCTACATTATTTATGTTTGTGCCAGTCCCAAGTCAGGAGCCTGTAAATTCTGTGGTTGTCGTTCGTTTATGTGTTACATATTTTTTTTTTGTTCATTATTTTTTTACATAAATAAGGTCGTTCGTTTTCTTGTTTTCTTGTTTTACATTGTCTTATGGGGGCCTTTTATAGCTGACTATGCGGTATGGGCTTCTCTCATTGTTGAAGGCCGTACGGTGACCTATAGTTGTTATTGTCTGTGTCATTTTGGTCTTTTGTGGATAGTTGTCTCATTGGCAATCATACCACATCTTCTTTTTAATATTTAACAACAATAATGGTGGTTATTTGTTTGAATTTTCATAGTGTGCAACTGTCGCCAAGATATATTTACCTTTGAATAGCCTTTTTGGCAACCCTTTTAGCCCAATCCTATGGAAAATAGTGTTATGCGACTGATGAAATTATGTTTCTTTGAAAACTTTTAACATTAATTTGTTTGTATTTTTTAGGTGCATCCAATTAAATTGTCAACTTGTAATTTGCATGGAACTAATACAAGAGCAGGAATAACAGCTAGAGTAGAACACATTTCATTGACCCAGTTTATTTCATCATCTGCTTTAAAACATGACAGTAGCCAATTAGATTTATGGCTTGAGTCAGGTGGTCTAACCATTGGACCAATAGATGGAGAGGCAGCTATGGCATTACCAAACCCTGACTTCCACAAGATACAGGATGACTTTCTAAAAATTCATGACAAAAATACAAGGAGATTGTGGTTTCTGTGGCCACCAGAAGAAATTAAAGTTTTGCCGTTAGTAATAGGAAAATGTGGCTGTCTTGGTGGTTGTGCATTCTTCGGAAACAATAGAACAGGCATTGGATTTTTCAATTCTAAAAAATGTAAAGAAAGACCATTTTCTGCTGTGTTAAAAGTGTCCCCTGCTGGACAGGATCCTGGATTTGGTCAGAGTTTGCTATTTAAAGACAAATTAGTGTTTGAGGTAGCACTTACAAATGGAATAGAAGGAGCCTCACCTTCAAAAGGAAATGGATTTAAATTCACAAGAGGTTATATGAGTAATGTTACCACCCCAGAATCGGGAACAAACATTACAATCATTGGAGAAAAGTCAACATTAAGCCAATCGTTAAAGGTTCCTAAAGAAAGTCTGTTTCAAGAAAGCCCTGGACAAATTCAATCTCAGATATCTATTGGGGATTATTCGTTAAAATCAGCAGCAAGTGATTCTATTCTTGAAACTAAACCTTCTCTATCCTCTTATATAAGCAGTAAGTCTCCTGAAGATATAACATCCAGTTCTCCTTCTGACAGTAAAAGTTTGTCATCAAGAAAAGAAAGTTTGGAAAATTTTAGTAAAAGAGATTCTCAAGGAAATCGAAAATTAGGATTAGCAGACAGTCTAACAACATTGAAATCTATCAACAGAAAATCTGGTTCTGATCTGGATGATTTTAAGATGTCAGAAAGGAGTTTCTCAAAGTCCTCTTTGTCAACTCCTAAAATTTTACGTCAAGGTATGGGTAGTAAAGTACAATCAGAAATGTCTATAGAAAGTGAACTTTATTATTCCGCTGATGAAGATATGGAGACTTCACAACCTGATATATGTGATAATGGTATTTCATTTCTCTCAACTGACAACATGAGTTTGGATGGAACTTTAAAAAGACATGATTCCACTGTAAATGATCAGACAGTTATACAATTAGATACAATTAAAAGGAATAAAAAACCTATTGAGCGACAGTTGAGCTCGGAAAGTTCTGGCTCTACATTATCTTACGAATCAGCAACTACAGAGCCCAATGATGCCGATAGTTTTTCAGGGGTACCAGAAAATTTCCTAGTTGATCTTCATGGGCAAGTGCAAAAGCCAATTAGTGAATCTCCCGTGTTGATGTCATGTTATTCTAGTCACATGACCTACTATCAGTGCAATGATTGGTTACAGGCGTCCCCAGAAATGAGTTATAACAAGACAAATATAGCAGATCAATCAACATACTCGTTATCTTCTGTCGGCCAATCAGTGCAGTATGTACACAGTCCAGCTTGTGTTCCTAGGTTTGTCAAGACTCGTCAGGGCTTTTCACCAAGTCTGATGAAAACAAGAGAGGAGTACAGAACAGAAGAGAGGGATGAAGATGAGGTTGATGATATCAATGAATCTCAAGATAATGCAGAAAGTTCTATTTTGGAAGGTAGAGTTATACTTTCAATTGTAAAGCATAAACGAAGAGAAATCTTATTTCTGTTTTGAAATGTTAAATCCTGTACAATGGACAAGAGATCTTAGTGGCTGCTCCATAAATAAAAACAAATATGGGACCGTAGATGATCAATTTAAATTCACAACTATGAGTTGCTGTTTCTGAACAGTAAAAGAGTAAGAGAAATTCTTAAATTGAATCTATAGTTGGTTACCTTATTTTCCATGTGCCTTATCTGGGTACCAGGTATGTTCTAAACAGAACTGACACAATAAAACAATGACATGTCTCAAGTACATTTATTAGAATAAAGACACCTTGTAACATTTACTTTTCAACCTTCCAGAAATGAATGTGAAATGAAATGCATTAGTGGAACACTCATTAAACTCATTGCATAACTAGTTCATACAATCTTAGTGATACAAAATATTAAAATTGATTACATAAAAAATAAGTTATAATTTACTCTTCATGTTTTTTTAACGTTTTTTTCATGTTTATAGAAGATCCAGACAACAGTTTACCTGAAAATGCATCTATTACCACTGCAGTGGTTAAAGTCAGAGGTTCTATGAATGTTATGTTAACACCATTGTTTCTGGAGTCTTTTCAAAGGTATGAACTAAATGAGTTATAAGTTATAAGGATTTAATTGATATAGAGATGATCAACAAAAAATAATTATCGATTATCTTCCCTGTTGTTGCTAAAATTATATATGTGATATTTGCTTCTGGTTACGAAGGCACCACCAAACAACTAAACTTGAAAACAAATATAAAAGTGTAAATTTCTAGCTCACTTATTTTTCTAAAAAAATATAGTAGAAGATAATTTTATTTTAGATAAAGAAAGTAAGGGACGACATCAAAAGATCCGTGTAGGATAAAAAAACTGAAATCAAATAGTTTGGGGATGAGGGGATATATCCGTATTGGTCAACCAATTTTTTCCAAATTACGTTAAGAAGGGGGGAGGGGGGGTAGTCAGTGAAAAAACTATGTGAATTAAGTTTTTTATCCTACATTGAACTTTTGATGTCTTCCCTAAGGACAATAAACAACAACCGAAATTTTTTCCCATACATTTCATTTGAAGACCTTTTATAGAACAACTAGTACCTGGGATCTTATTTTAATTTTGTCGATCCCATTATATAGTATTTTAGTCTGAAAGGCTACACAATTTCATGGAATTTATAGTGAGTGCTAAACTTTGTTCTTGCAATATTTATTAACTGAATGTTTATCATCATGTTTATGTTGCCAACATTTGTTTTGGCTTATAATTCAATTTATAAAGATTCATGTTAATCATTGTTAGCCAAATAGTGCTTATAAATAATATTTTACCATTTTATTCTTGACAAAGATACACAGAAGCGGTGATTCCAACACTGACTGCCCTTCACCCATCTTCTATAATAGACAGCTTACACAGCCAATGTGTAGATAGCTTGAAAAGACAGAATCGACTGAAGAAAGTGAAAGAGAAGTCTGATAGTGAGGTTACTAAAATGCCAGAGAGACAGTTTAGTACTGAGAGTAGACGTAGCAGTGGGGAAATGAAAACAAAGAGTATACAGGCTCTGTTTACATTGTCAAAGGTTGGTATGTTCAAAATGGGGTATGTTTCATCTTTCAGAGACCCAGGTATCTGACCATCCTGGGACCACACCCATTTATGGACTCATTGTAGCATCCTTGTATTCTCTCAGGTCACTGGTTGACTCGTTTTTGCAAGTCAAACTTTAGACTTTAAAATTCAGCTTTCTTATTTCTTCAATAAGCATGCAGCATTTAAGTGTAGGAGGAAAGAGGCTTCAGCTACAAGTTTAATAAATGTGTCAAGATGAGATGACTTGTTTAACTTATGACTGAATTAGTGCTTAAAATTCAGCATAGTTTGTTTAAAGTACAAAACATTATTCAGATTTATATCACATAAACACATTCTCATTCTCAATATTCAAATAATACTTGCTGCTGGACATAACACATCTATTCTTAGGTTCATATTTCTATAAGTTGTATGTATTTTATAATATATAGTGTTCAATGTTATGGGCCAACATCTAAAAAACATACAGTACATAATTTCGTCTTGCTAGTTGTGTGTTATGCTAAGTAGCTATGAAACCCTTCTCTCTCATTTGCATATCTTACTTAATAAAATTGATAATGGAAATGAAGAATGTGTCAAAGAGACAACAACCCGACCATAGAAAAAAAACAAAAAAACAGCAGAAGGTCACCAACAGGTCTTCAATGTAGCGAGAAATTCCTGCACCCGGAGGCGTCTTTCAGCTGGCCCCTTAACAAATATATACTAGTTCATTGATAATGAACGCCACACTAATTTAATGTTTATTTATTGCAGATTAACATATGTGTTCTACAGTCAGGAATGGTTGAGGAAGTGATAGCTTTCTCTGCTATGGAAAGTATCCGTGATTTGACTTGTTTTTCACTGTTAGCTGTATGTTTTGACAATATCAATTGTCAGTTATTATCGAACAGCCATTCTGTTAAAACCATGCAGGAGAAACCTATTCCTGGTGGTGTTCCTATAAAGACTTCACCAAAGAAACAGAAAGTGAAAAGAATGGATTCCAGTAACTTTGATAAGTCTCAAGAAGATCTCGTAACGGAAGTTTGTCGAGAGGAAGATGTAGGGACACTTCATATTTCTAGAGTTCACATTCAGTTACAGAGATTGCTGAAAAATAGTAATTACTCTGATCAAGTGTTGTTAACAGCTATACCAGATCACAAGTCTAAGGTCTTGTTTGAATTTGACAAGGAACTTAGTAAACCTTTAGCATTTGTATTTCCAGCTTCCCCTAGGCAAAGGGTGGAGAGGCCGTCAACCTCTACTCCTTCACCTAAAGCTGTACGTAGAAATTCAAGTAGAGAAAGTCGTAGAAGTATGAGTCGCCAGGCAAGTAGAGATACCGACAGTCATGGCGGAACTTTACCTAAATTGTTTCGACAAAGTAGTATTGATGAAGAATCTCTTGATGGTTCACCATATGATGGAAAATCTAGAAAGGTTCCAAGTAGAGAACACAGTTTTAAATCTGGAAAATCTGCTTTAGGATTCATAATGTTTGAATGTGGTTTAGAAAATATTGACGTCAAAGCTGTTAGGAGATTAGGATTTTCTGAAAATGTTGATGAACAGTTTACACAAAAAATGGAAAAAGTGGCGAAAAAGTTATCAAACATTCAGACATCGACTAGATTAGAATTAGAACGTGAATTAGGGAAATCCGAAGAAGAGCCAAATATGTCATCCAGTAAACATAGTAGAGGAAATAAGAAAGACAGTGATTCAGTACATTCCTGGGACTCCAGGGTATCTCTACCCTCAAGTTCCTCATCGTTAATGTCTTTTACAGAATATGAGGCTCTTAAGGGGGATGCTTCTAGTGGAATGCTAGAAATAAAGACAATTTGGTTTAACTTTGCTGCACCACCGCCAATTTCTATCAAGAGGAAAGTTGATTTCACAAAGTAAGAAATTATCTAATATCTTTTAATATTGCTATTATTTGGGACATACTATATACGAATAAAAGGAAAAGTGTGGTATATATCAATGAGACAGCAACCTAACAACTCATTAAAAACCAAAAGATTTCATTAGGACTGTTCCAGAAAATACTACCGTATTCGGCCGTGTATAGTACGCATTTATGTATAGTCCGCACCCCCTTTACATCCCCTTAAAATCGAGAAAAAAAGTTTTGTAAAAAAAAAAAAAAAAAAAAAAATTATTGTAAAAGTCTAGTTCACTGTAAAAATCCATTGAAAGAGAGCTATTTTCAATGTATTTTATAAAAAAAAATAATTATATGTTTTATTTATTTCATAAAAAAATGAAATGGTAGAACTTTTCATCAGGTAGTTAATATTTAATAATATTATATAAGTAGTTATTAATCAAGAGATTCATTTTAAAATCAACATTTGTCTAAGTATGTCCAAGCTGATATATCATATAACAGAAATAATTTGAATATTATGGAACAAAAGAAAAAAGAGATCAAACATTTATCTAAATTAATTAGCAGTAATCAAAATTTTAAAACTATTTAATCTTATATAATCTTTTCATTGATCATGTTGTTTTATTGCCTGGGATTATAATATTTATCACCTGTCAAAACTTGACATCATTATTTAATTGCTACACACCCATACTTAATCCTTAATTACCTCTCTTGATTACCTATGCAGGATGTCACACCTTTACTTTTAATAATCAATTTTGAAAAGAAAAGTTAAAAAGAGTAAAGAATAAGAATTAAATGAAGTAAATACAATAAACGTCTCCAATATACATTGTTAATGCAGAAAAAACGAAATTAAAAAAAAAAAAAAAAAAAAAAAATTTTTTTTTTAATAAATTTCGAAAACCGTCTATAGTTGTGTATAGTCCGCACCCCTTGTACAAACTACATATTTAAGGTAAAAAAGTGCGGACTATACATGCCCAAATACGGTATGTAGATTAAAAAAATGTCTTTTCTGGGGATGCCATAATACCTACTGGAACAGCCCTCAACAGAATTACATGTTATGAACAAAAATAATGTTCTTTATATGAACAAAATCGTAAAAACAAAATGAAATCCTCTAAAAAAATATTCTACATAATTGGTGCTAAAAAAGTTATGATTTGTAGAACAACATTTGTGAGAAAATCTATTAAATTCTGCTTTAAATTGATTTCAGACATGATTGGAATCTGCTAAGTACAGGTACACCAGCTATCAATGCCTGGATGAACCCATTGGACAGGCTGATATGTTCTGTCAAACATATGATGTTAACTCTAACACATCGTACTAGTTCTGTTATGGCCTGTATTATGACAGATGGTCTGGAGGAATCCAGTGTCCACTTTCCTAGCAAGGTTCGTTAAGTAAAGTAAAAATATCTGTATTGGACCATAAGTCCATACCAAGGTCACATTTTCATAAACTCTAATTCAAGTACAGAGTCAATGTGAGCAAAATTTGACCGGAATAATGTTTTGATTATTTATGTTATGTTGTTTAACTTCAATTGTAGTATAAATTTCCAATCAAATATTGTCATGTCCACATTATCTTGATACAGTCCAAACTTTGTATGTATCCAGTTTGCTATGACCCCACCGGTTTTCAATATTATTTAGTTGTATTCAGTTATTAAATTTAGTCAAGTCATTTCTTTGTCTTTGCATCTAAATAAATAAAAAGATGTGGTTAGATTGCCAATGAGTCATCAACTGTCCACAATATACCAATTGAAACAGAAAGCATCAACTATAGGTCACTGCAAGGCATTAAACAATGAGCAAATCCAGTACCACATAGTCTGCTATTGAAGACCCCAAAATTACAACTGTAAAAATAATTTCATACAAGATAAGTAATTCATGTACAAAATAATAATGAACGAAAAACAAAAAACTAACACAGCAACAAATGCTTTTTGATGTGTTGTTTTATGTGGAATAAGTCTGGAATTGTGAAAATAATAATTACTCTCAAGTGTAAAGAAGAAAACAAATATTTATTAAAATTTTGTCATAAAACTTTACTTTCAATAAAATTTTGCCATGTCATATGTCTTTATATTTTTCACAAGTACATTTTCAGTCTAAAATGTATTTTTATATCTTTTCAGAGCAAGTACTACAAAATGACTCCATTAGCCAGAATACTAGTAGAAGAACCATCATGTCAGCTATTCACAGTTCTCAGAAAGTACCTGTATAAAGTGGGCACCAAACCTGTAGAGAGAGCTGTTCAAGCTGATACACTCCCTCAATTAATAACAATACAGAAAGGAATACTAGCGTTGACACGACAGTGGAAAAATGTATTGTATATGCCACAGCTGTCAGAAATGGATTTCAAATCTCAGAAAACTGTACGTCCGTACACAGTTAAATTTGCCTTGCCTTTAGGTGACGATGAAAACAGTGATGACGATGAATGTGGGGATAACATGAGCGAGGAAAATTTTGATGTTGTAGATGAAAGAGTATCATTATTGACAGGAGATGACGGGTCAATACATAAATCTGGGTCAATTTCAAGTTTTCATGTCAGAGGAAAGAAAGACCATGAAGGGTCATCTTCAATGCCATCTGTACAATACAAAAAATTAAAATCCTATTTACAAGGAGGACTATCTCAAAACTCTGGAGCCAATGAATCTCCAGATAGACAGGTGACAGGAAGTAGTGCTACTCCAAACCCGCTATTAGCCCCTCACCAATCACTTCATCGAAATGACAGTAATTATAGTTTTCACTCAGCGGCTGCTAGTTTGACAAGTATGGACAAAAGTGACATGACTCCACCAGCAACTCCAATGAAAACAGAGTTTTCTAAATCAATTTTGAAAAACAATGCCAATGTTGACAAAACACAAGATTTATATCAATGGATGGCAAAGCAAGAAGAATTTGATTTTGATGACTCACATTTATTCAAAAGACAGGATTCTCTTCTAGGTGCTTTTGGTAGTGCTTGGAGTCAGGATGACAGCCGCCTAGATTTGAGTGATGAACAATTCTCTAAAGCAACGTCTATTATGCAGCTGGCGGATGCTAGAAGTTTGTTCAAACCTTTCCTTCAGAGCATAGGATTACATGTGGAAGGTGTTCGCCCAACTGCAATGATGAAGAAATTTGGCGGGAGTCTTTCCTTGCAAGGGCAGCTTGAAACTATAAAGATTCAGATTGTTAGTTCTGAGAGATATCATAGAAGAAAAGAAAAATCAAAGAAAAGAAAATTGATTGATTTCAATGCTGTGCCTGCATTTTTATGTGAAGGTTTCCTAGCTCATATTGCTATGAAAGATGTAGTCGATTTTGAGAATAAAGAATCTGGAAGTAGTGAGGATAAAAACAATGGGAAGCCTCCGCTTAACTTTGCCATGCATAAACTAGAAGCGAAACCAACAACGTTACAAGTTAATTTCATGATGAACTGTGATTCAGTGACTCAGCATGTTGATATGCCCCTGTTGAGACTTGTCCATCAATTTGTTACAATGGCGGACAATATCAAAGACACAAAGAAAGAGCTCAAACACAGTCATTCAAATCTGGAATGGGTTAAAACACACAGGAAACAGGATTCTAAAGGCTCCACATCAAGTGCAGATACTCAACATTCTGATATTTCTCATTCAGGACTAGCTAGTCCTCCATCTGTTGAAAATCTGTCTAAAATGAAGGATTCTACTTCCTCAAGTGAGTCTGGTCCAGGCCAAATCACTATTGAAATTCCACCTTCTCATAGAAAGACATCAGCATTGGCTTGTCTTCCTATTTTAAACTTTCAAAGACCTGAACAGAAAAGGCCTGAAAAACATATGACATTATCTTTAAAGAGGACAAATATTTTTCAAACTAAGAAGACGTCCAAGTCAGACCCTATACCGATCCCTAATGTACAAAGCAAGTCATCTGAAATGTTGACACCACCACAGTCATTAAATTACAGTGATTCTGTAACAATTGATATGGAAGACACATCCTCGCCGATCGTGGCTGAAAAAACAATAGTGGACGAAATAAAAGAATCTACTCCTAAATGCTGGAGAACTTTATATCATCTGTTAGAATTGTATTCAACAATGCCAGAAACTAAGACAATACTTGGACGCAGACCTACTGTTGCTAAACTGCTACCAGTAATAGTTGAGGAACCAGAGGGTGGGTCCAGAGAACGCGTTGGAGGGTCTAGAGAGCCTGTTGCAGGGAATACTGGCACTCTGTCAGGAGGTACAAAATTGAAAAATAAATCTAAACAGGATATAAATGACATTGAAGAGAAGGAGATTGGAGGAACTGGGGAGGGTACCAGTAAAAAGCCCCCTTATCCTGCATTCAGTAGAACCAGTTTTAGACAAAGTAAGTAAAATCATAAACTAGTAACTTCCTATCTCCACATGCCAAATTCAGCTTGATTGATTAAAGGAAGATTAATGTCCATTGTGTTATTTTTTTGTTTCTTTTGTAGTTATTGGTCTTATTTCTCACTGCGGTGTGCTTAGAGGAGGATAAGCAAATACAGACTTAAATTCAATATAACTTTGTCAGGCCCTTGCCAGGAATTTCCAAAGGGGGGTTATTTGGCCTCAAAAACTCGACTTTAGCAGTCACAATTCGAACAGAACGTTGACTTTAAACAGTCATTATTTGTTTTCAACCCCCAAGCCCTACGGGTATGTTTGTAGGGGTTTAAATTCTTGACTGGCACCCTGTTGCTTTTTAGGCAACATTCATTGAGCAGTTTTCCTTCTCAGTACAAAAAAGATATTTGAATTAAAAGAACAAAGATTAAAAAACATTCAACACTCAAGATTTAACACATTTGCATAAATTTAGTTTAACTAATACATATTCATATTATTTGATGATTTGTATTTACTAGGTATTTATGTTGGAGAGAGTATAACCTTGGTTGTGTTTGGTATTGCTAAAGTAGAGAGGGTCAGAATGCAGGCATTGCTAAGTGGTCTTAAACTGGAAGCTGAAATGAAAAGTGTACATGCTAGTGGATCATACAAAGAAAAAGCAAAAGGTTTGAGGATTTTCACAGTTTGTTTAGAATCAAGAAAAATCAAAGGTTGTTGAACTTTTTACCACAGCATTATCTCAAATATTTCCTAACATTCTTAAGCCATAAATGTCTTTATTTGTTGTGTTGGAAGGTTGATTTACTGTGTTGAATTGGTTGGTTGCTGTTCCATATGCTAAAAAAGGCATGTAGACTTCAATTCTTAATTTTAGTATCATTAGAAACCATGTAAAATCTCAGACTCTATAATGTCAATATTTGATGAGGCATGTTAAAAATAAAGCATTAGACAAAAAAAAATGAAATTATCTATCATGTTCTCAGGTTTATTTTATATTTTTTTCACTTGCTTAACCACTTTTGAATGAATTAACATTTTATGATAGAAATTGAAAATGTGACTGGCCTGCTCCTGTTGTCAATAAGGTGGATTGATAATACAAAGATAAAAATCCAGGTCAGAGATTAAAAGTAAAATCAGAAGGAGAAATGCAGTAAAATCAACAAGACTCTTGAATTGTTCAAATCTATCTTAGAGAAAATGTTATTAGAGAAATATAAGAATGCTCTTTAATGCATGATAAATTAATTTTTGCGCCTGTCCCAAGTCAGGAGCCTCTGGTCTTTGTTAGTCTTGTATTATTTTAATTTTAGTTTCTTGTGTACAATTTGGAAATTAGTATGGCGTTCATTATCACTGAACTAGTATATATTTGTTTAGGGGCCAGCTGAAGGACGCCTCTGGGTTTGGGAATTTATCGTTACATTGAAGACCTGTTGGTGACCTTCTGCTGTTGTTTTTTCTATGGTCGGTTGTTGTCTCTTTGATACATACCCCATTTCCATTCTCAATTTTATATCCTTTCAATATGCATCTTTTATATTAAACATTTCTAATCAGTTTTAGTAGTGTATAACTGATCAACAAAATGTTTGTTTTGTAGGTTTTCTACACAGGAAATCATCAGAGTCTTCAGTAACAGCTCACATAGGAAACACCAATATAGTTTTACTGGAAGGTCTACCACCTGATATTAAGTAAGTATGGGATCTCAGTTTTTGTTTTATCTGATGTTTGGTGGTTATTTGGTTTGTTCCATAAGTCTGTTTATTTAACTGTATGCCAACAACTTGTCCTTGAACACACTTGATAGTGTGTATTTACTTCCTTTTATCATTGGAACAGTCCTTGTAAAAGTTTTAAATAATTAATTTTTGCTACAAAGACTAGCATGAGAATGATAAGTCTGTTTATCACAGCTCCACCCTTTTGCATCTAAATGGCAATATCCTGTTATTAAATAATAAGTTGTTTTTGCTTTGGAGTAAAATCAAATACTGCCTTTACTTTTACTTTCTAAACAAAATTAAAAAAAATGTTGCATATTTTATTTTTGCATACACAATTTGATCATTTAAATCTTTTTACGTTTCAGGACAGTGGTGACAGTAAGAATAGACCGATCTCTTGGATTACATACCACCATTCTGAGGAGGGCAAAGGAACATAACTCTGCCATGGTATCTATAGGGGCCATACATGTAGACATACCTCAACATCCTGTAGTATTACATGGTATGGTCACTAGGAGTTCTAGGGAACTGTCTACCACTCTCCAGGAATTTAGAAGACCAATGTCTAGAGCAGGGCAAGTATTTACATCAACGATTTTATGGTTCAGTGCATGATTCAAATGACCCATGTAGTACCATTTTGTATTATTACAGTGATTTTATTTATCTATTATACTTCAGAAAAGAAATTTAAAAGTTAATCCTTTTCCATCTTATGACTGCAGATCATATTAAAAGAATAAAATTGAGAATGGAAATGGTGAATGTGTCAAAGAGACAACAACCTGACCATAGAAAAAATAATAGCAGAAGGTCACCAACAGGTCTTCAATGTAGCGAGAAATTCCCGCAAAGCCTTTTAGGATGCAAGGCTTCAGTGGCCAAGTGGTCTTAGTAGTTTTACTACTGTGATAACTAACCAGTCAACACTGAAGTTGTGATTTTGAACCCCGCTTGTGAAGGTGCACTCACTTCAATCTTAATTGACTAGGATTGTCATTTTTCCTATTGAAGCTCATGGTTTTCTCCAGGCACTCCAGCTTCCTCCACCAATATAAACTGGTGGCCATATAATAGCTCAAAATTGGCTCTCAAAAGTGGCGTTAAAACATTAACAAACAATTAAATTAAGGATGCATATTTTAATCACATCACAGGCAGTAGTAGAAATTTTTCATAACAGTTTGTAATATATTTTTTTTAAACATGATTTTGAATAAACATACATTTTGATATTTTTCAGTCGTGTGTTAGAAACCATGTATGAAAGTGGTATTCCTGAAAACCAACAAAAAACAGAGAAACAGAAAAGCACAACTAAACCAGTCAAGAGAGAGTCGACCAACAAACCGACTTTCTTACACATTCATATTAAGGCTATATTACAGGGTATTACTGTTGGTGCATCTTTGCTACCTTCATTAAAGGCACAATACAAGGTAAAGGAAATATCAAGGATTTATATTTATCATTTGATTATTGTTCAGTATTTTTCATTCATATAGTATAGCCTGGTATTTGCACAAAGAAATTGTTGTAAACCAACTTATTTTGTAAGAAGAAAAATAACGAAATATAAATCGTCCGTGATCATTTCTTATTAAACCACAACAAGTTAATTAGAAAATTGCAAAAATTAATAGTGATGAAGTGAACTAAAAAGGGTTAAATGCAAAATAAAGTATTGCAAAATTAACTTTTTTTTAAATCTATGTTTTAAACTATGTTCCATTGTTTTTGCTCCAAAATAGATTGCCTTTTAAACCTTTCCAATGGACACTTGAGTTTTTGTGTGCTTTATTATGCAGAATTTTTTTTATTAACTTCTTGATAGTGAAAGAGAATTTGAAATTAAAATATTTTTTTTTTAAAGTTTCAAATGATAAACATTGCCATCTCTGTTAAGATTTGATGTAGTTTTAAAAACAGATATATCATGATAGGAATTTTCTACCAATCCAATTGCTGATCCAAGAGTTTGTAAAACGCTAACCTTAATTTTTTCTCATATCATTAAACAAAATATTCTATAGCACATGTGAAGAAAAAAAAAACAATACAAGGGACATATCAACTCCCCTACAAAAGGTAGACCTGTCATTCTGTTTTATGTGAGAACAGTAGTTTTAAACTTAAATATTTTTGTTTCTCCAGAACATCATAAAAATATTTTCCTTGTTTTTAAAATTCCAATAGGGAACAACATACTTTGTATAATTGTATAAATAAATACATTATTTATACAATTATATAAAAATATTTTGTTATTTTGCAGACAAATTCCATTACTGTTAGTGGTATAGCAGGGAAGAAAGCTCATTTCACACTGGATCTACCGAGTCATGCTCTTAGTTTTAAATCCAAGGTAATATAAACATCACATTTCCTATTGGTTATAAACTTTGGCTGACGAAATACAAATTATTTTGTTTTTAGTAATTCATGAGTCAGCTTAGATTTTAGATTATTTGATAATTTTTTTAATAAACATTTAGTAATACTCGATAGTTTAATTTACTTCTTACTTTTTGAAGTTGAATGTTGTCAGAAAATAGTTTATTTGATTAAGCTTTAGAGTCCTTTGAAAGTGTATCATCCTTAGTAGTCCAATATAGCTAATTTATGTCTCCTGAACTAGGGTTATTAAGAATGTAATTGTTATAACATGTAATAAATTACAATTTTAAAGTAATTGAAAGTAATATGTATTTGAGCATATTTTTAATTAGAAGTTATTTTTTTTAAAAGTAATGATTTACTTTGCTTATTTGCCACATGATTATTATATTGAAGTATTTCTTGGGTAATTGAAAACATTTTGTGTTCCCCTGTTGTTCTCACAAAAGTAAAATACAATTTTTAATTTTCTGATTTTACACAAATCAAGTTTGAATTTTGGTGGTGTCACTTTTATCTTTATTGAATTATGGCCCTTTGATAGCTGAGGAAATACAAATTACTGTTATGTGCTGAAACATAATTAAATCTTATTGATTAAATGTATAGTAGAATGTTTGCTCCAATAAATGATTACTTTCAAACAAAATGTGACTTCAATAAGCTGAAGATCAGACTTTAAAGATAGTCAAAACATTTTTCATACACCAACATTATAGCTTATTGTAAATTGTTGAATGTATGGTTGCATTGTATCAACTTCTGAGGTAAGAAAATTATTTTGATATTTATTATTGAAGTTTAATTCAATACAGCAACTGAAGAGAAAGTTTGGGAAGGTAGATTATTGAACTTTATATCTATTTAAGAGAATGGTCCTTATATTACACAGTCAAAATTATGAATTGATGCAAATACACAATCTATCATTCCATTAAACATCATACTAATCTCTTACAAATGAAATTATACAAATGGAAACTTATTTCTTGCTAATGGTCAGGTTTTCCCTCAAAGATCTGTTAAAAAAATATCAGGTTTTGCAATTAAATTGCTGTGTTTAACTTAAATACTGTGAATTCATTATTTATGTGATACAAAACTTTTCATGGATTATCATTTCATTGGTAAACATTATCATTTCATTGGTAAACATGAACCACATATTAAAATGTTCAACAAAGCATAATCATTTTATAGGTTTGTATACCAATTTCCACGAAACCATTATACCAAATATCCTTGAAAATATAAATTTCGGTTAAAAATCCACAAAAGTTGGTTCCCACCAATCAATTGAATCCACAGTATATGTTAACATAACCTGAAGCAAGCTGTTTTACATAAGTTTATTTTTAAATGTCTAAATAAACCTTAGTAAAATTCAAATTGTACTGACCAGATGCAAGAAAATAATGCACATTTGAATGATTTTTTTATGAAACTTTCAGATCCTAGGCTTTGATTTGCAAATTCTATTTAAGTTTGGCAAGTACTATTAATAATGTTTTTCACATTTCTTATACATGTAATAGATATGCAATTTCGATTTAAAACATGCTAATTAATCATACTTGCATATTGTAAATTTTCTGAATATTATGAAAGATCATCATATATACATTGTAAAATCTGCATTTTTATACATATATTCCCTTTTCAATCATTAGAAGATGCACACAATATTTCTTTCTCTTCTTTGCTCTTATATTGGCAGGCTTGCTCATGAATACACAATTATTCTTCAATTTCTTCAGTGGTGAATCAGATAAGGCCTTTTTTTTTTAATTAGTTGGTTTACGGACAACTAGTGTCAAAGGTTAGGGTCGGAGGAGGTAAAAAAAATAAAAATAAAATAGCAATCTTAGATTTTTTTTTTGTTCACGTATAACTGTTCTGAAAAATTTGAGTCGGAGGGAAAAAAAAAAAAAAAATGCTGTTCATTCATGACATTACAGGGGTTGAGGAGGAGAAATAGTTTAGCTCTTATCTTGATATGCTTTGCATTTGATGGATGGATGGTCAATTGTTGTTTAATGTCTAGTGGCTAATCAGATGCATAATTAGGATGAGAATATGATAATGAGAAATGAAATGCTAAACTGACACACTGAGCCAGAATTTAAATGTGCTAGCTCACAAGGTAACAGTTCCCCCAAAGATATGTTACCTTACCCAAACACATTATTCTGACTCCTTTAATAATTGCAATTGCAGCGTGCTTGGCGAAGAAGCAGCAGATACCAATTTTTAAGTCTTTGATTTGACCGGGTCAAGGTTCAAACCCAAGATCTCTCACTCTCCAGGTGAAACAATACCATCACATTTAAGGTGCACGTGGTCTTCACGTATGAATATATGTGCATGTTTGACCCAAAAATCTTATGAGGACAATATACTTGACATAAACAAATTTCTTTGATTTATGAAATGTTTGATAATCAACTGTGTTCATGATCCTATCATGCTGATGAAGAAATAGCAATGTACCAAAGTTTGACTAAAACACATATTTTGTACAGACAAGAAATTTGTTAGCATCTAAATTATGCATGAATCCCGTTCGCTGAAAAGTGGAAATGGTGGCAAAGAAATAAAAAGTTGAGATCAATGTTTTATTTTCAACAGGTAACTGCAGATAGTTCTTTAGTTTTTCCTCTTCCCATGAACCTTCATAGCATTTCTGACAGCAGGTAGCTTGCCTAGTTTTGTTTGGTGGCGAAACTGTTTGTACCTTGACAATGGCAACATTTTCATCAGCCATATTGTCGAATATGGCATCGCCGATTGTTTGCTTAGGTTTGCATTTGATAAAAGTGCTCTCAGTACGTTGACCATCAAAGTTAATATTCAACTGAAAGTAGATGAAGCCGTCAGACTCCATGGTCCTCCCTCGTTGAAGCTTTTCAAAATACGCCGTTCACTACAAACGCTTTATTGACACAGACAAAACGTTTTGGAACGCCTCGGATTTTTTTATTCACAGCACTCGAAAAATCGGGTCGGCGGAATAAAAAACAACACGAAATCAAAATTTTAATTTTATTTCACTTTTAAACAAAATCGGGTCGGCGGATCCGTAAACCAACTAATTAAAAAAAAAAGGCCTAAACAAGAGGTATCAACATGGGATTTTTAATCAATAAAATTAATTCATGACTTTAGAGCTCAATAAAGCAGTGTTTTATTATCTACTTTTGTGTATGAATTTTCTAAGGACTGATCCATCAAAGCATACATGGTAGCAATATTATAAATAGTTAAAATAGGACCTCCTAGAGACAATTTTAGAATTTTAATTACATTTTCATTGAAAAAAACAAGGTATTTGTCACCTACCTGCCTCCACTGGTTCTATGTATGATTTTATGCAACAGCCCTTAAAATATTTAAATTTTTTTGTAAAGGCAAATGATGCAATTCATGATTATACCCCCGCTTTAAAAAAGAGGGGTATACTATTTTACCTCTGTCTGTCAGTCAGTCCGTCCCTCAGGCCGTCCGTCCGTCCGTCCGTCAGTCCGTCTGTCCATCAGTCCGTATGTCCCATGAATATTTTTCGTCGCATTTTTCCCAGGAACTACAATACAAGGATTTCTGAAATTTGGTTTCAGGGTTTATCTAAGTCAGCTATACCGTGTGATGCGTTTTCAGATTGATCACTTGACAACTTCCTGTTTACCGAACACTTGTATGATTTTACACATGATAGCCAAGTTGAAAATTTTCGTCACATTTTTCTCAGGAACTACAATACAAGGATTTCTGAAATTTGGTTTCAGGATTTATATAAGTCAGCTATACTGTGTGATGCGTTTTCAGATTCATCACTCAACAACTTCCTGTTTACTGAACACTTGCATATTTTTACACTATTAATATTATCCACTTGCGGCGGGGATATCATCAGTGAGCAGTAGCTCGCAGTTTCACTTGTTTCACATGCTTTTATTATAATTTTCTTGTGAATCATTATCTTTTGACAAAAAATATTATGCCATCCAGCATTGTAATTTCTCATCTGAATATATCAAAATAACCCTTGTGTTTCTTATGAAAGTTGTTTAATTATGCAAATTGAAAAAAGTTCTTATTTAATAGATGCACTGGAATTATGTTTAATATGATTTTTTACACATGGTTTTATATTACAGCTGACTTCTGATGAATAAAAGAAAAATATCTGTACCTGTAGGTCTTAGATCTGTACATCCTTTATTATTCTAATAAATATTTATATTTATCTATATATATAATAACAAAACTTGCCTTATCCCACTTGTTGCCTGAAGAATTTTTGGCATATGCAACGCCTTGATTGAACAAATGTTCTTACGCTTACAATGACTGATAATTTTATACTGTTACTTTCAGGTAATGACAACAGAGACTTCAATACCATCATCAGCTAGTATAGACTTACCACCCATCCATATGTATGCTGACTATCGTAGTTACACCTCTAACACGGGTACTAGTGAGTCGTTGACGGATGGTTTGGTATGGAGGGAGGGAAGTTATCTAAATGGTGTAGCTGAAGTAGGAATGTTAGAACACAGTCTGTCCACTGATCTACTTAATCATCTGGTATTTGTACAGAAGGTTTTCATGAAGGTATGGAATAGCTGTTTTTCTATTTTTTGTGCTATTTTCACATTTCCTGAACCGGTGTGAGAAAAATATTTCTCCTCACCAGTGAAAAATCTGTTCTAAGCAAATGATTGGTTGAAATTTGTTTTTGACGTTAAATTTTTAACCGGATTTTTGTTACAAAAATGTCGGTTATTGAATTGGGGATGCGGGCGGGCGGGAATCAAATGTTGTCCGTGCATTAACTCATGAACCGTTTAACCAAAGCTTTTAAAATTTTTAATATGTTGTTACTGACAACTAAATGAAGGTCAAGTTCAATAATGGCGATTTTGACTTTTACGGTTCAGGAGTTATGGTTCTTGAAAGATTGAAAAATGGCGTTTTCAGTCTTGTCCGTGCATTTACGCATGAACTGTTCTACCAAAGCTTCCCAAATTTTAATATGTTGTTACTGGTGACAAAATGGAGGTCAAGTTCAATAATGACGATTTTGACTTTTACCGTTCAGGAGTTATGGTTCTTGAAAGATTGAAAAATGGTGTTTCCAGTTGTGTCCGTGCATTTTCTCATGAACCATTCAACCAAAGCTTTTCAAATTCTAATATGTTGTTACTGATGACAAAATAGAGGTCAAGTTTAATAATGATGATTTTGACTTTTACCGTTCAGTAGTTATGGTTCTTGAAAGATTGAAAAATGGTGTTTCCAGTTGTGTCCGTGCATTTTCTCATGAACCATTCAACCAAAGCTTTTCAAATTCTAATATGTTGTTACTGATGGCAAAATAGAGGTCAAGTTTAATAATGATGATTTTGACTTTTACCGTTCAGTAGTTATGGTTCTTGAAAGATTGAAAAATGGTGTTTCCAGTTTTGTCTGTGCATTTTCTCATGAACCATTCAACCAAAGCTTTTCAAATTTTAATATGTTGTTACTGATGACAAAATAGAGGTCAAGTTCAATAATGACGATTTTGACTTTTACCGTACAGGAGTTATGGTTCTTGAAAGATCGTAAAATGGTGTTTCCATTCACGTTGTTGCATTTACTCACGAACCATTCAATCTAAGCTTTTTCAAATTTTAATATGTTGATACTGATGACAAAATAGAGGTCAAATTTGATATTGACAATTTTCACTTTCACCAGTCATCAGTAATGGTTCTTGTGATATTGCCAGGACACAAATAAATGCTAATAAATCCGGTTTGCTGTCGTTGTGACAGCCTCTTGTCTTGTTTTCTTCTGAATTTTCTTATTTTGACATCATAAAAAAAAGGCAACAATGCCTTATGACATCACATCAAAAGTACACAACTTTCCTCAAATCTTTGAAAGGAAGGATGAAAATAATAAGAGAAACAGATTCCACCACTGTAACTCGCGATCATGTATAACGATATTTCTCCACTTGAGACAGTTGAATTTTAATATTTAAAGCATGAGGCTTGCTAAGCATTTATATAATTAAAATTCAACTGTTGATACACTTGTTGCAGTTGTGGAATCTATCTGTCTCTTGTGTTTGCACTTCTCACAGCTCTCTTACAGATTCTTTGCAAAATGTCTGACAGCTCTGGTGGTGACTTGTTGCATGGGTTACATTCTGTTCCTATCCAATACACCTTATCAATAATCCCGGATGACCCGGCCGCTTGAACTTTTGACAAATACAACATTCAATTTTTCATTGTGGTGTCAGATTTTTGTATTTTAACGTTAAAACATTATTAGTAAAACAATTAAATAAGTATAATAATGTGCACAATTAGAGGTCACTGTACAACAATTTACATAAGCATCCTTAAGTATTATATCAACACCAGATCTTCTAGCTAGGAACCATCTGGTATATTGAGGGTGTCCAGAAATTAAACATGTAATAGTCTATTTATATTGTGAATTTACAAAAATAGACCTTTAAGATGATGCTTTGATTTTCATAAAGATAGGGAGAGGGGTCCTCTATGAATTTCATGAGCAACAGAGCTTGCAGTCTATATGAAATGGTTTCCTCTTGTAAAAGTTTAAGCAGAATTTGTTTCTTGTGAGAAGACATTTTGAGCAGAATTTATTTCTTCTTGTAAGAAGACAGTTTGAGCAGAATTTGTTTCTTGTAAGAAGACAGTTTGAGCAGAATTGGTTTCTTGTGAGAAGACATTTTGAGCAGAATTTGTTTCTTCTTGTAAGAAGACAGATTGAGCAGAATTTGTTTCTTGTAAGAAGACAATTTGAGCAGAATTTGTTTCTTCTTGCAAGAAGACAGATTGAGCAGAATTTGTTTCTTGTAAGAAGACAGATTGGGCAGAATTTGTTTCTTGTAAGAAGACAGATTGATCAGAATTTTTTTCTTGTAAGAAGACAGTTTGAGCAGAATTTGTTTCTTCTTGTAAGAAGACAGATTGAGCAGAATTTGTTTCTTGTAAGAAGACAGTTTGAGCAGAATTTATTTCTTTTAAGAAGACAGTTTGAGCAGAATTTGTTTCTTGTAAGAAGACAGTTTGAGCAGAATTGTTTCTTGTAAGAAGACAGTTTGAGCAGTGTTTGTTTGTTTGTTTCAGGAAGTTAATGAGTTGGTACAGAAGGTTTCAGGATCTGATCAGCCAGTACCATTATGGGTAGATGAAATAGAACCTGACCCTACATCACAACCAGTCTTATATTCCTTACTCTTCAGATTTAAGGTATGTTTAGTTTTATAGATGCAAGGCTAGTATTATAGATAACAAGGTTTTCGTATGTGAATATATTAAATGTAATACATGCATGCTTCAATCTTAATGATTTTTATCAATGACTGACTTGTTTTTGGTTTGTTAGAAGATAATTCTTACAAATACTTATCACTTATATTTTATAAGTAACTAAGTTTTTTTTTTACTATCATTTTTTTATCAATTGCATCATGTTTCTTACTGTATAATGAAACATGCTCACCTATAATAAAAAAAACTATTTAAATTTTTTAGGGTTTATTGAAATTTTATTCCCAAATGATTTCTACAGTTTTAGTTCCATTTATCTCTACACCTTTGTAAAAAAAATCCAAGATGTCATTTGAACAGAAAATATCAGTACAAATGATCTGACAACATAATCCTGATTTGGTACTGACATGTATCAGTTCAGTTAATCTTACATCTGTTTACATTAACAGGGTATACAGATAACAGCTACGACACCTACATCAAGTGCAGTCAGACTGGAGACAGGGTCCGTTGATCTAGAGATCTCTAACAGAGTACAGATGGCCAAGAGTGAAGACAGTCCTAGTATACCTACCTCTTCTAACAACCAGAAAATGTTTATCAAGGCTCAGGTGGATCTTAATGTAGCCCTTGGACAACTACTGAAGGTAGATCAAAAGATGGTTGTAGCCACTAAATTGAATATGAAATAAAGATAAGTGGTACAATTACAAATGGGGCAATATGCGTAATTGCTTCTCCATAGGCGGTAATGATAACGTTTTCTTCAGTTGCTCAGCCCATATTGTAAACTTGTATATGTATGATGGCTTGTTTCGAAGCTGAGACATTTTTACATATGTGGTTAAATTTTCGGGGTATGAAGTGTGATTCATTTTTCTATAAATTAGCAAACCCTGTGTATCCTTTTGCGATGTGGCTCCTCATGGTAAAAAATCCCATTTTTAACACAATACGTGCTGCGAAAATTTAATACTTTGAACACATTTAATAGCTACATAGTTTTTACACATTTATTCTGTGTTCCCCTACTTTCTAAATTAACACAAATGGTTCAGCTCAGTCATTTTTTTATTATAGAAATGTGTCAAATATTACTTCACAGAGATTTTTCGTTTACACATGACTTTTGAGTTCCTCATTTCAAGGCGCATTAGGGATATTGTCCCAAATGAGTCATCTACCATGAGTCATAACAGAGTCCAGAAGAAGCATATTAAAGCAACTATATGGCACTGTACAGCATTCAACAATGAGTAAAACCCATACTGTGAAATCTGTTGTAAAAATCCCAAACATGATTTAATGTGAAACAATTTATAACAAAACTTAAAAGGAAAAACAAATATGTCAGACGGCAAGCAATGTCAACCAATGTCATCAATCACTGGATTATAGGCTCCTGACATTAGACAGGCACATATAGAATGTGGCTAAGTTATACATGTTTGTGAGTGTTCAACCCTCCACTAACCTGCAACAGCACAAAACAACATAAATTTAAAAAAACTTGACTCATCAAATATGTGTGCAGCACAAAAACCAACACCAAATCAAATGAAAGTCATAATTATAAAAAATTAAGTTCTCTCTATTTGTGTTGACCAAATTCATGGTAATTTTTCAATCCTTTTGAAACTTTGCAGAATACTTGATCAAGTTATACAACCATTACCATAAGCAAGATGAATCTATTTAGAGTTGTGATCTTCTTGCACAATGAGATAAACATGTAAACTTTTATTGTTTATGCATTATAGATCAGTGAAATAAGCTTACTGTATGAAAATGGTTTCGGTAAGTGGTTTACAAAAAATGTTGAAAAGTCAACAGTATCATTTAAGGATGTACTTAGGTGAGGTTTTGAAATTTGTGTCAAATGTTCAGACTCCTTGGTGTTTTTACATACAATACAATGTAAAATATTTTGCCCCATAACACCCATTTATTTTTTCATATAAGACTCAATAGCTCATGAAATGTCATTTACCCAAATTTTAGAAGATTCTTAATTTTCTTTCTCTTGTTTTTAGACCTAATAATACCAATGCTATTATAAGGTAAAAGTCCGAGTCAGCCTTTTCCCACCATATTTTAAATCTCAAATATCTTGAAAATGAGGTCCATGACCTATCAGTATTTTTAGCTTATTTTTATCCTTAATTGATTCTCTACCAGCTTATAGTATCAATTTTAACTTCTTTATTTATCAATTTTCACCTAACCTCACCTAAGTACATCCGTAAGTAATTATATGAGACAAGAAATAAATGTACATGCTAGATGATATTATTTCTGACTTATTTCAGAATGCTTTATTTGAAGAAGCCGAACCTGAGTTCCAAACCATGGCATTTTTCAAGACAAAAATAGCAATTAGAAATGCTCTTCAGGTAAATATTCTATATGTATTTATTACAAGAAGTCAAATTCATTTGACAAGAAAAATGCAATTATTCAGCATTTAACAAATGTGTTCTATAATAATACTTGACAAAAAATGACAAGAGAGAGAAAAATACATGTTTTCTAAGATGGAACATTGTTTGTTTCAAAACAGTCACCATTTAGATTTTGGAAAAACTGTTGTAAGTTTTATATCAAATATAGAAATATGTGCTGTATACAGGGGTCGAAATTAGCGCTAGTCCGGTAGTCCGGGACTAGTAAAATTTGCATCTGACCAGTAGATTTTGTCAGCTGGTGGTCCGGCGGACCAGTAGAAATTTGTCGATAAAAATCACTTTGGTTACAAAACAATTTACCTGTGAAATCAATTACACGGTACTGGGGGTATTACAATTGATCAAGTTAATTAATATCTCGGGTGAGCGTCCTTTACAACAATATAAAATATGGAAATTTTCCCAAGGAGTTAAACCGAAGGACAAAAAAAATAAGATAACTAAAAATCAAAAGGAAGATCGAAATAAAGAATATGAAAGTGACAAAAGGAAACGCAAATACCAAAAATCATGGGAAAAAAGATCGTGAATGGTTGCAATATATAGTAGATCGGAATTTAATAAACTGTACAATTTGTGAAAAATTTGCAGTGACAGACCTAGATAGGAAATGTATTTTCGTAACTGGATCGTCAAATTTCAGATTGGATTCTGTACTTGCTTATGAATAAAGACTATTCCTTTGTTACTGACTAACTTATGCAATGTTATGTGAATGAAAGCATCAAAATAAAATTAAACATTTGTCATTTATATTAGTGTTTGTCAAATTAATGTCATTTTTGCAGGACCAGTAGAATCGGAGCTGGACCAGTAGATTTGGAGCCGGACCAGCAGAGTTTTTCAGTCCACTGGTCCAGCGGGCCAGTACACAAAAAAGCTAAAATTCTATCCCTGGCTGTATACTATTAGGAGATATAATTTGTATTTTATGTGTCATTTATGATCCATAAAATTATTTGACAGCTGTATATTAACCAGAGAATTAATTTGTGGTTGTATATTTCCAGGATGAGATGATACCAGGAGTATCTGCAGACCAAGAAGCTCTATTGATTACACTAACCAGACCTATTATACTTATTCAACCTTTAGCATTTGACAAAGGTAACACACTTGTTTTGAATGAATTATTTGTTTTCTGTGAAGATCATAAGACTATATATTACATCTGTAAATTCAGAAATTACTGTGAGGTATTTATTATTGTTGCTATTTTGTGTATTTTTCCTTTGATCTTTTTTTGTGATAATTTTCACATTATGCTACAAGCTTAAGATAGAAAAATATCGCTAGAAACTAAGCAGGCATGTGGCATTGCTAACGAAATTGACAATGTCGTCATACGTAAAATAGCGATAAACTGATTATCATTGCATCTCAACTCGATTGCCTTTCTCGCTTTCTCTTCTTGGCTCAAGCTAGAATATCAATCTCATTGAGATGATCAATGATAATCTATAAATATGGATAATATTACTGGGTAAGTATTGCAATAATAAGTCACATTCTGATATCTAATAGTACATATTTCTGTATGCAAGTTTTCCTGGGATTTCAATAATTAATCTTGCATTTTTGTCCTTCTTAAAGCTCAATAATAAATACAAGATGTATTTTGACGAATCAGCCTGTGATAGACTGAACACAATGATAGGATATAACTATTACAATTTCTATCTCTAAAATTTTGGTTTCAGAAAAAGTAGTCATACCTTATCAACTCTTAAATATTTTGTGTTGGAAAAATGTAGTCATCGATAAAACAACATTTCATACTAGGGATTGTCAATATTAGTGAATAATCATAGATTATCATTGATGATCTCAACGAAATTGATTTTCTCGCTTGAGCCGGAACGGCGAAAGTGAGAAATACAATCGAGTTGAGATGACCAATGATAATCTGTTTATTGCTAATTTACCTATGACGTCAATTTCATGTCAATTTCGTTAGCAACCCCACATGCCTTCTTAGTTTCTAGCGATAATTTTCCATCTCAAGCGAATAGCATGATATGAAAAATTGTCACAAAAAAAGATCAAAGGAAAAATGCACAAAATAGCGATAATCCTATATTATTGTATGTCATTCATGAGAAAATGTATTTGATTGCAGCTGTACTTGTATGGTTAAACTACAAAAATGCCTATGAATACTGGACAGAACAAAGAATGGCTTTGAATACTGAAGTAAGTGACCATTATCTTGTGATGCATGCTTTTAGACAGCAGTGAGGGGTTGAACGTTTGTTTCATGTTATATTCATTTTATAGAAATATGGAATCATACTTCAATAATTTAACAACTGATTTTAGCAATCTTTTGAGGTTTATATACATTTTATTAATACAACGTAATATTGGCCTTTAAAACCATATTATACAGAGCCTGTAAAAAATTAAAAAAAGTGTCCGTTTGATACTTTTTAGTTTTATTATAGTATTATAGTTTTAAATAATAGAAAGAATTAAATTCATAATCTTACAAATAGATAGATAGATATAGGAAGATGTGGTGTGAGTGCCAATGAGACAACTCTCCATCCAAATAACAATTTAAAAATTAAACCATTATAGGTAAAAGTACGGCCTTCAACACGGAGCCTTGGCTCACACCGAACAACAAGCTCTGTATATATCTGGCCCTAGTTTTTCATAGAAAATCCTACACCTAAAATAGATACTAACAATCAAAACTTTTAGTATGATGTTTTGTGAAGCACAGGGCGAAGAATATCTTTATATATTTTAAACTGCTTGAAAAATAAATAGAAAATAATAAAAATATAAGAAATAAGGAATAAGGTGAAATCCACCATCTTCCTGTAGTCATGTATGTCATATTTGATGTGAAGTATAACATTTATTTATCTACAGGTCCAGACAGCTACAAGACAGGTCATTGGTCGAATTCCACAGTTTAACACCACAGCGCCCTCTACCTTCAGTACACTTTACCTACAGGTTACAGTAGATGATATGGGAATATGTGTACCTGTAGAGAGTGTTCAAAGTCAGGTAATATAATCATATAACACCACAGCTCCCTCTACCTTCAGTACACTTTACCTACAGGTTACAGTAGACGATATGGGAATATGTGTACCTATAGAGAGTGTTCAAAGTCAGGTAATATAATCATATAACACCACAGCTCCCTCTACCTTCAGTACACTTTACCTACAGGTTACAGTAGACGATATGGGAATATGTGTACCTATAGAGAGTGTTCAAAGTCGATAATATAATGGTCCTTGAACAAAAAAGACATAAAAATACCTTTCACTTGCAGTATTATTAAAGCCTACACAGGATTCTTATCCTTGTTGTTATTTGTAAAAATTTAGAAATTTCAGCGTTACCTTTTACCTATAACCTCATACAACCTTTACTTACTACCTATTTTAGGATTATCAATGGTCATTGTCAGCTTTGTCTATCATGGAACAGGTAACACACAAATGTTTATAGAATCAGTTAATTTGTTTTTGTTTCTCTATTTTCTTTAGATCATTACTGTTTATTGTTCATCTTACAAATAAGCAAACTCTAAAAAGTCTAAACTCTAAGTGCATATGCAGATAAACTAGCTGAAGTTAAAAAGATGCTAAGGAATAACGAGGAATAAGTTGGAACAATTTATGTTTGGAGATTCAGCATTTTTATATGAATTTTATTTTTATAAATATCAGTATCATTGCTGAACATGAAGAGAACTAAGGTATTCAGAAGAATCATCTAAAGGTACTTAAATTTTAATGTGTAGGAACTGAGCAAATACTTTATGCTTCCTAGCCAGGCATTATTCTCTCAAGTGGTTAAATGATCAATAGCCAATATAGTTTTAGGTCTCCTTTTCCACTCTCAACATGCAGAATTGGTATAAAATATTACAGCCAATGTTGGCCTCATCCAAAATTGAGTTCATTTGTTAGCATGCCTTCAGTTTGTTTTCTGTACAAATAGTTGCATTTCTTTGCTGAGTTTGAATTTCTTGTTTGTTGGAATACTGAAAACACAAAACAGATGTTCAATAACTATCATCACCTTTGTTTTTCAACACATTACAGGATCTGTTCATTTATATTTGAAACATGACAAATTTGCATTTGACACTGTTTTGGTAAACAATGCAATTCATTGAGAATATTGGTATTATTAATTACAAATTTTAATACTTTTTCTTTTATGATTTAATGTGATTCAACAAAGTTCAATAGATTATTAATGAACAAACTGTTCATTTTTAAAAGATTCATTTCACTTCATTTCAACTCAGGTTTTACATTTTCATTTTCTACTTATTTATTTTAATAGAATACTCATACCAGTAGATTTATAGACAGTGAACCAGGAGTAGCCTTGGTGATGACCTTGAAGAGTACTCAGATCTCTGCTTGTTCTTCTGGATCACTGGTCAGCAAGGGAAAATTCCAGGGTTTGTTGTCTTTCTATTATACAGAGTTTAATTTAACCATTCAGTGATCACAATTCTGATCTAAATAAAGAATTGTATCACAGATAAATTTGTAAAATTTTATGTTTCCAATACCTGATAATAAAACATTAAGTTAATGGAGCTACACCTAATATTCAAGTCTTAAAAATTTGCCAAAAAATGAATTTAACACACATGATATTGAGAACTTTTTGCTTTTCCAAATTTGCCGTTCATCTTTGTGTTTGCCAACCACACCCCAATACAAAATCCAAGTCCCTCAAAATATTCTGTTAAAGTTTAAATATTATAGTTTTTATTGCGTATCAGTTTAGAGGTAGAGAAAAAAAAAATCTTTTAATTATTTGATTTGATTTTCAGATTTTTGTTTACGATTTGCCAATGATTTTGAGACGTCTTGGGATGATTGGAAACCAGACTCTAAAGAAGATCCAATAATGAATGCATGTGTAGTACCAGAGGGAACATATGAAGTTTGTTCTAGAACAATTAATAAACAGGCATCAGGTAAGAAAACAAGATGTTATTGTAAATTCAGGAACTGATGCATGCATTTTTGTTTCTGCTCGTGACATAGTATTAAAAAATTAGAAGTGGTCTCAGACATCTGTCTGTCAATTTTGGTAGGTCTAAAAATATTTTTTTATTTGCTTTACTGTGTTATATCATCAATTTGATTTGACAATTTTTACAGTAGTAATTTTCAGTTTTTTGACAATATACAATTATGGCCCGTTGAAAATGTGAATATCCAAAATTGTCAACACGAGAAGGTCATTTCAATGAGGGCGCAGCCCGAAGTGAAATAACTTTTAAGGGTTGACAATTTTGGATATTCATTGATTCTAAGGGGCCACAATTGTTTTATTATACTGAACCAACAGTGGAAGGTCCTTTTGAACACTTACTATATTTTTTCCATAACAAACACAAGCTGACGTTTGAAAATAGCTCAGGAATATACATTTGTGTTCTAGAATTTCTGAAATGTACTACAAAGGTAGAATCTTTTTGTAAAATATTAATGGCCCTGAAAAGGACTGTTTATAAGAGAAATCATCGGCTGCTGGCATTCTTCATTTTCAAGCCTTATTTCCTCGTATGTCGATGAGCTGTCAGTTTAATGGAACGCTGCCATCTTGTTTATTTAAGTCTGTGACGTCATTTTCACGGGAGGTAACTCTAGTACAAATCTAGGCACTAAAAAGGTTATTCGCTGGTGAATAATAGGGTTATCCACCCCTTGTGTAAATTTTAATGGTTATTCGTCCTCTTGCAATTTAAGGAAAATTAACCGAATTATTCCATGTCACAAGATAAGTTGTTATCCAATAGAATTGTTTGTAATATATGTAAGGTATAATAATAACATTTATTCCTTATTAACATTTTTACAGATCCGCATGGCAATGCTAAATGGATATTGAATGTGCAGTGGGAGATGAAAGGAATAGATGTTCACCTTGATACAAATATAGGAAAGAGGTTATCTTCCCTTGCTGCCACTCTAACTGCTCTAGCAGGAGAACCAGAAGACGAGATGGGAGAAGACGAAGAAGGAGGCCAGGATATCTTCTCCCCTAATGAATATGAGGTAGCTGCTTTACCTAAGTATCTAAGAAAACTATATAAAAATGTTAATTATTATCTTTAAAATTAATTATTATCATTTTAATGTGTTTTTATCAAGAGTATTTACTTTTCATATTCTACATTACCTTGAAATTTAACTCGTTTGGAATAAAGTGATTTCAGTAAGATTCCCTGTAAGTTACAAAGAAATTTGTGAAAGCAAATTTTGACCTTTATAAGAAAGATAATTTAAAGCAAAATTTATGAAAATTAAAATTCTTTATTTTAGTTTAATCATGAGCAAATATTTTCAACATTTGATGTTTTGAATATAGTGATTTCAGTAAGGGTCCTTGTGAAAAATTCTGATATTATTTTCTGAATGTTTTTTCAAAATTTATGAATTGAGTTACTAGTCATGGTTATATAATTATAACTCAATGTTACATTATAAAAACCCTATTTTTATAGACTGAGCCTTCGCCTAGAAGACCTAGCCTGATGTTAGAATCATTGCCAAGTTTTGTGTATGACACATCAATGGATCCAAAACAAAGGTTTAGACTGATTGAAAAAGAGATGAATGAACAGGCCAGGATTGTACAGGACCTGAGGTAATGATTGGATATATGAGGGTGAAAATGGGGGTACCTTTATGAAAAATAACTGTAAAATAAATTGCCAAATGACGTTGACTGTAATCTTTGGTGCATGACAATGAACTGTATACTTACTTTTTAAAGATATTAAAATGGATTAATTTTGATGAATCACTTTAATTTTTTTCCTACAAATGATAAGTATTTGAGACCTCTGACGAATCCTGACAAGTATATTTTGAGGAATCACAGAATTTTACGCTAATGGTAGCCAAAATGAACGATTTTGTGATCTAAACTGTACTGGTACAAAATATGGAACATAGTGATTAATGATTGCTATCAGACAGCAACACAGCAAATATGGAATTCCTTGAATAGAAACCCAAGGTCAGCATTGTTAAGCTTTAAGTTTGGTATACAATGTGATATCAATCAGGTTCTGAGGTTGTTAAAAATCCAAAACTTTCATCATTAATTTTCTGTCCATCTTGAATTATTTATAATCCTTGTGAAATAATTTTACTAGTGATTTTACCTTTCAAGAGGTAGGGTCAATTTTATTTTTTTGATAAAATTTATTTTGTGGATTGCCATGACATTATAGTGACATTTTGCAAATGAAGGAAGAAACGTATTTACGTTTTTGGTATTTAGCCGTATTTTGCCTCCAAATAACCTTATATCACCTCCAAATAACCTTTTGGCGTCACACAACAATCACTTTTCAGTTGTGACGTCAAATGTTTTGAATTATGAAGTGAAAGTTTACGGGAACCTGTGTGATGTTATGTAATGGCGGCCAAATTTGCATACAAGTGTAAATACGTCTATTCATTCCATGTGTCTGTAAATTGTACACAATACACCTTATCCCCATTACTGAACATCACAGTTCACATCAAGTTTCAGATATGATATTTTAAAAATATATTGCATAATTTTAGTCTCAACAGTTCCTTCAATAGGTAATTATTTGTGTAGTTCTAAATAATCAAGTTTTTATCATGTAACAAATGTTTTATCAAATATTGTTGATATTTTAAAAAATAGGATAGGGTGTTGGAGTTTTATATCCATTCATAAACTCAAATATACAAATAAATTTTGTTTAGGCACTTACGGTAATGGTTTACTTTCTTTAGTACATAAGTGCACAGTACAATTATAGATGTGGTTTTACTGTGTTTCAGCAATGTGCACTTATACTTGCTAGCTTTGATTTTACAGGAAAACTGCAAAACTATAAAATTTTCATTATTTCTTGTATAACACTTATTTCAAGTGTATTTATCCGATGCTTATTAGAAAACTCACCATCAATACCAGACTTATAATTTTGTAAGTCTGACATTCATTCTAATTAGTAGTTCGCTAATCTGAAAAGTTAAAAGGCCAAATTAAAAACAAAATTGAAGTGCACTTAGAAATTCTGTTTTCTTAAAAAGGTTTTTCCAAATAAAGCTTTTAAGGTACTCTATTCTTGGTTAGAAAATCCTTGAAATTTTCAAACAATTCAAGATTGTGTAAATAACAAGTTTATAAATTTGAACTCATCAATGATAATTTATGCCAGCCCTCAAATAATACATGCTTAACAAAAAAATCAATAAAAAAATAAAAAATATATCTAGAGCATTATATATTAGGGAGTACAGTTTCTGTAATTGTACTAAATAGTTAAAAGTAAAATCACAAAAATACTGAACTTAGAGGAAAATTAATTCAGAAAGTCCATAATCACATGGCAAAACGCATCAAAAACGAATGGACAAGAACTTTCATATTCCTGACTTGGTACAGGCATTTTCAAATGTAGAAAATGGTGGATTAAACCTGGTTTTATACCGCTAGCCCTCTCAATTAATCCATACACTGATTTTCTACACAGACAGAGCATTACATAATCAGCTGATAATTTTTACACAAACATTGTGGTGTGATGTATTGGACAAAAAAACAAGAAAAATACTACTCAAACCCATTTTATATAATGGTGGTCAGGGCTAGTAACATCCCCTGATTAGGCCAACTTATTATTGCAGAAGATTCAATGAATATACAGTTATTAGATATAGGAAGATGTGGTGTGAGTGCCAATGAGACAACTCTCCATCCAAGTAACAATTTTAAAAAAGTAAACCATTATAGGTCAATGTACGGCCTTCAACACAGAGCCTTGGCTCACAACGAAAAACAAGCTATAAAGAGCCTTAAAATTACTAGTGTAAAACCATTCAAAGGGGAAAACCAACGGTCTAATCTATATAAACAAAAAAACAGAAACGAGAAACAAGTATAAATTACATAAACAAACGACAACTATTGTCTACTTGGGTAATGGGATATTTTTGCTGAAATTTTGAGTATTTGATTCTAAGGAGTTTCCTGTATATATATTTTGTTATATACTTGTAAAAAGTCTTGCTTGATTCCCAGAAAGATGTGCTGATCTGTTGAGTGTATACTAATACATTCATTTGCTTTGATTTATTGATTTATTTGTAGTATTCTCACAACTAACAGATCATGTCTTTGTTAGTACAGATCATATAAGCTTAGAGAGTTGTCTCATCCGCAATCATACCACATCTTCTTTTTTTTATATTAAATTTGTTTTCCAACTATCAACCATAGAAAAACCTTGCATATTCACTTTGTCTTTTTTTTATTGTCACATTAAAATCTTTGAATACACTACAAAAAAGTAACTTTGAAAAATAATTCTGAAATGAAACCTTTAGAAAAATTTAAAAGTAATTGAAAGAACAACTTTTCTCCCTTATTAACAAAGAGCAATGGCAATGGCTTCAGGATACTGAATCTTAGTTCATCAGCAGTGTCCTAAACATGAAAAGTGATATACAAGATATAAAGGGAAAAAAAAATTATACCCAAAATTATTCAGTCAAATTTTATGTATGTATATATGCATTTGTACCAGTTGTTAAATATGCAGGATATTAAACATTCTTGTTAAATTGACGCTTTAGGGAGTTTATTTTTTTCATTTAAAAACAAATCTGACACCAAAAAAACATGTTGTCTTAGCTTCATTTAAAACAAAAATGTATAAATAAGGCTGCATTTGTGGTAATAAATAAAGTTTTTGTATGAAAACCATAATTTTCTATAAAACAAGTAATAATATTTGGGTGCTTTATTCAAATTAAACATTGAATAAGTTATTTAGATTTTGCCAGCTTTTTATTTCAAAATCTCAGAGGTCTCAGAAAGAAGTTCAGATATTTAAACATTAGATGGATGTAGTCTAGTAAGTTATATGATTAACAACATGAAAATTGAAGATATTAGGATGGGATTTAATAGAACAATCTATTTTAGGAAATAACTAACATTGAATAATTTTTACAGGCAACTAGGAGCAAGTCTGCCAACTATTGAGTTAGAAGCTAGAAAACTTGAAGAATTGAAATCTATTGTGTTTAGAGATTTCAGACGGGAGATTTTGTTCAAACTGAAGAAACAAGGAGAAAGCAGGGTAAGATTGGTCGTATTGACAGAATGGGGAAATTGTAAAGATCAGATAGCATGAATTCTTTGTGCTGAAAGCTGATCAGGATGAAATATTAGTATTATTTTGTTTTCATAGAAATTTTTTCTTTCATGTAATAAAGCAAATGCTGAAATAAAAAAAAAACGAACTGAAATTCGCCGTTTCAGAATCTAATGCATTCTGGGTAATATTTTAAAAAATGTACAGAAAATTGTTGTGATTGTTTGAAAATCTCCAAATCAATGGTAATTCAACCAATGTTGTGACGTTATTTTAATTTTGGGGTACGAACAATGATATTACCCAGACTCCTTTAGATTCTGAAACGACGAATTGAAAAATGAGATCCTCTAAGAAATATTTACAAGATCATTTGACACAATTTTACTTATCAATAATAATTTAAAGTGTATTTACATAAATGCTTTGGCTGTTTGGTGCACAGGGTATCTAAATTATCAGTGTTACCAGATTCTTTAAACATTGATCACAAACATAAACAGAATGCAAAAGTATGGAGGCAAAACATTAAAAAAATAGACCAAAGGTTTCTTAGTGTCTTATTTGGTGACTGTATACATGAAATGACATTGCTTAATGATTTGAATTTGAATATTTACAAACCTTTTAGCTCAGTATGTTGAAAGATGTTTCATTTGTTTTTGTAGACCTCTGCTCTAAAGGATCAGTTGGGTATAGGAAACAAACCTCTTCACTCACGATCTAAATCATACGGTGGAGGCCACCATAGAAGGAGGTAACTCATATCTATTTTTGGATGAGAAGTAAAGTCTAACACTTAAGTGATCTTATCTTTTATCCTTAGTAATTTATTTCTATAATAATTTTGGAGGAGGTTATATTGCATTTGACGCAATCCCAATTTTAATAACTTTTGAGAAAGAATAACAAAATTGTATTGTTTATTTGGTAGAATGTAAAACCTATACTAATTTCTAAATCATATTATGTACCATTTTCAAGCATGACTGAAAAAAGTGATACATGTAAAGGATAAATGTCATATTAGTAAACAAAGAGAGAAGTAAAAAATAATTGCCAATATTTCTGTTTGATATATAATACTAGAACACACACGTGATATCGCGGGTCCGTGACTGAATAAAAGTATATTACTATGAGCAAGACTTATTTTTGTATTAGTATTGTCATCTGATAAAGTCATGCCGATTATAAGATAGTTATCACAGTTTTCTCTGCTTTCAAATCTTTCTGTTTGAACCCCTCTAACTGGAACTTATCAATTATTGGTAATATTAATTATTTGGAAAACAAAAGGTCCTGGGATTGAGTTTTTTTTTTTAATCAACAGCATTGCCCTATATTAGTTATAAATAAAGTTGAATTCTTTGATTCACTGTTTTACGTCATGCCCGATAACAAATTGAAAACTGTACCTATACGCCTTATTTTTAGTATTCATATTGTTATCTTATAAAGTCTTACTGATTAAAATACTTCAATAGGTAACAATTTGACAATTTAGTAGTGTCAACCCTGTGATTATGACCCGTGTATATAGCATATCCTGAATAAACCGTTTGGTGGTGCGCCTGTCAAATGCGGAACCTACAGATAAGGTAATAGGTAACAGATGAATATACTATTGGTATCGGTATCGGACTTGACCCGGAACTTCTTAATTATTGGCAATATTAATTACGTCAGTGGAAAACAAAAGGGCCTGGAGTGGTGTAATTTTTAATCTACACCTTTGTACTATATTAGTTATATATAAAGTTGACATCTTTGATTCGTCGTTTTTACGTGATGACGGCTGACAAATTGGACCTCGTAATTTTAGTATTATAGATGTCGTATAAATTTTTCACACAGTATATATATGTACAACATATGTTTGTGTTTGTTTCAGTCAAGCAGATATGGACAAGCTAGCTGCCTATAACCAACAGTCTAGAAGGATAGGATCATTAGATATATCTAAAACATTACCAGCTCGAGTTAAGTTTGGACAGACTATTTCTACAGCATATACTCCTCCAGGGTAATAACAAATTGTAGTTAAGTTTAGACAACATTTAGAATTATATGCTGTTCCAAAATAATTTAAACAGGGATACAAAATGTATATATTTCCAAGTCCTTTAAATGGTCTCTTACTGCAAAGTTTATGTTAATATGTTTTATATTTAGGTCTCTCACTACAAGGTTTATGTTAATGTGTTTTACTTATTTGACAGGACTCCAACATCACTTACAGAGGACCCCAGTCTACTGAAGGACTTTAGTTCTAGTAGTCTCTCTCCAGAAGCCCGAGCCTGGTACAGCAGGGATTCCACTACAAGCACAGACTCCTCAGATATCTCAGAAGAAGAAGGACCCATTAAATCTGAAGTCTTCTCCGATGATACATCAAGGTTTTTATTCAACTTTTATATACATCTTTAAAAATGTTTACTTTTAGACGTGTCATTTTTTTGCATTTATCTTGCTTTCATCTGTGTGTCAGTTTGACCATTATTCTGTTCTTCCAACAAAAAGTGTTGTCGCACATTTCTTCTGTATTACTAAACAGAATTACGGCATTTTTGGTCGTCAGCTTTAGAAAAATAAGTTGGAAGGATGTCAGATCATTTAAGTTTGGTCATAAATCTTTTCCCTGTTTTCGAATACTTTAAATTACGTGTACATCTTTTTGTTATACTGTAAATTCAGAAATTATTGCGTGCATTTATTATTGCGATTTTGTCATTTTAGACCTATTAAAATGTGATTTGTATTTTTATGATTTTGAGAAAAATCCTGTTTAAATCATATAAAACATTTTAAAATAAGAGTTTAAATTATTGCGTTGACAACTCTGTTGCATTTTTCGCAATAATAAAAACCTCACATTAATTTCTGAATTAACAGTAATCTTGTTGAAGATTTCCGATAACATTGTATTTGATAAAACATATCATTCTGAGTAAAAAGTTAGTTCATGTATTTTTTTTTAATATTATAGTGAAGAAGAGGATATAATACCTCCAGTTACTAACCCTAGTATAGGAAGTGGAGGATCTAAAACCACAATGGAACCTAATATTGACTTTGAGCTGGATATAAAGGTCTTTATTGATAGTGGTAAATGTGTTCTACATCCAAAAGACTCTAAGGAGGATGAATTGAAAAGGTGGGGAAAATATAAGATATTGTACAAATATTCTGTTTTCTTTTATTATTTAATTTTACTAAACAAACTTTCTTATTTAGGAGATAACTGTATTTTATTTTAAGCTCTGATGGCATCAATTGGTGATTTGATGGTCGCAAATTATGTTTTATGGGGACACATTAACGAAGACAGTAAAAGAGTATTTGCAACCATCAAATCTTCAATTAATGCTGTCTTAGCTTAAAATGCAATATTTTTTATCTCCATCATAATGAAACTGACCAAAAGCAATGTCAAATCATACATTTAAAATCTGTCATATATTATAATGCTTGTGCATGCACATATGTTTTCATAGCATCAATTGTGTAATGAAAATTGGTGACGTTATCCAATCAGACAATGTTGCATTATAATCGTCCATTGCTGTTTAGTTATACTTTATTTGAATTGTGAAATTACATCAATTATCAATCAAGCATAATTGGTTTGTCTTGAGATTGGCTATGCCCAAGTTATTCAAAATGACAGGATTAGAAAATGACCTTTTTTTTTTTTAAATTCAACCTTTTGGTTCAAATTCAACTTTAACTATCTTTTACATATATATAACAAATCTTCAATTATTAAAACATTCCAAGCTTTCCACCCGTCCTCCCCCTTCTCTTCCCCTAATCCCGAAAGAAAAAAAGTTTAGAAGGTTTTTTTTTATGACTCAGTTAGGTGTCTTAAATTAAGATGATGTAACTGATAAATGTACATTGTTCAGAGTGTTCTTTTATAGTAATGTCCAAAAATTCTATAGATGCATACCTGTCAACTCACCCGTTTTTTGCGGGTGACACCCGTTATTTTCACCTCTCACCCGGGAGTTTTTCTTTACCCGGCGGGTCCCGGGAATTTCTAAGATTACCCGTTTCACCCGGATTTCTGACCGGAATTGTTTCCGGTATTTAGAAGTAATACGACCTTCGGTTTTATCGATCTTTTTCAATGTAACTTTCTGGTAATAAGACCCGTCACGGCCTGGCTGGGGAATTGGGTAGGCAAATGCTCACATTAATCTGTACCGATACAGGCTCCAAATGTCCTCCTTTATACGCCATAACTATGGTGGTGCTCCTATTTAAAGGAGGCTCATACGGAGACAAGAAGAAGAAGTAACCAAAAGTCAAAATGTAGGACTGTTTACCTGAGCTACGTTACGATATTTTCAACAAGCTACAAGATGAGTTCAGTGACTATCAGTTGACCCCATTAGATGAACTTCCACTTTGCACTTCCCCTGAAACTGACATTGGTACATTTTGGGGAGAAATGTCCAAGTTGCATGACATTTTTCTTAACAAGCCAAGATTTTTTGTTTTGTCAAAACTTGCTAAAACATTACTGGTTTTGCCAAACAGCAATGCAGACAGTGAGAGGGCATTTTCTTTAGTAAAGAAAATAGCTACAGAGTTTAGGGCTGATCTTAATAAGGATACACTGTGTGCTCTTCTTTCTTGTAAAATGAATACACATTTGCATTGCTATGAACTGAAACCAAGTGCAGTTCTTTTAAAGAATGCCAAGTCTGCTACTATGGAATATAACAATAGTCTGAAATAAACTTGTATACATGTTCTAACTGTTTCATATACATATTGACTATATAAATTATATGTAAACATATTTTTGTTCTTCAATTGAGCCCGCAAAATGTCGTACGCGTTATGACCTGAGATTTTTTTTCTCAATGCAGGTCATGACCTGACTTTTCATTTTCAGAGGTTGACAGGTATGTAGATGTGAACATTTATTTAAAAAGAATCTAAAAAAAACAAAACAGTTCTGCTACTTTAGTTTAAATTGATGAGTATTCTGTAGACAACAGAAGAGGGAAAAGACACCAACACCTAGCCAGAGTTCACCTAAATCTGCCAGAAGAAACCCAAATACACCTGACTTTGGTCAGTTTTCTGGACAGAATAAGAAACAAGGACAACAACAACCGCCACAAGTGGAGAACACTGTCTTCTTCATGCCTAGTGTTGATGTCAAGGTCAGTTAAATTCACAAATAAAGATATCTTTTTTCTTGACAAAAGCAGAAAATTTAGATAAAATATACTTTGCTAACAGTGTGATTAGATATAGGAAGGTGTGGTATAAGTGCAATGAGACAACTCTCCATCCAAATAACAATTTATAAAAGTAAACCATTATAGGTCAAGGTATGGCCTTCAACATGTAGCCTGGGATCAAACCACACAGCAAGCTATAAAGGGCCCCAAAAATAACTAGTGTAAAACCATTTAAATGGGAAAACCATCGGTCTAATCTATATAAAAGCAATGTATAGTAATTCCTGTTGAGATATTAGTAATTGTTGAGATGTAATAAAATAAAAAGACATACGCATGTTGTACACAGTATATTGTTTGCTATTACCTTTTCACTTAACAAAGATTATATATTTGGAATCTTTCATAAACATGCAGAGAACATTGCTAGTCACCAAAGTGAATAAGACCTGCAGTCAGACAAAACATTTGAAATTGACATATTTCTAAATGTTTTAAATTAATGTATTGAAGTATTCATGTATTTAGACATTGTTGTTATGATATAATTCTTTAATTTTTCTACTTGCAGGTTCAT
Source organism: Mytilus trossulus (assembly GCF_036588685.1). NCBI lineage: Eukaryota > Metazoa > Mollusca > Bivalvia > Mytilida > Mytilidae > Mytilus > Mytilus trossulus. The sequence continues at coordinate 35,545,263 of NC_086386.1, read as the reverse complement.
TATAATTCCAAAACTTCTAGTGGTATAATAGAATCATCTTATTCCCCTGAAACAGTTAGAGACCTCCTTCCACAGGAGGATGCATACACAGAAGAAGAAGTAGTTGTCATTAGGAGACCAAAATCCAATCAGTTTGTTAGCCCCACTACTAGTACTGCTTCTGATTGTACTGATTCAAACATTAGTTTAAGACAGAAACCTGGAGTGAAAAAGGCCAAACTTTATGCCTGGTTGTCACTGCAGTCATTACCTGAGGTAAAATTTTAATACTTTGTTTTTTCAACTTCTGAAATATTATTGTTAAATATGATTGGAATTGTAAATCTTCTGCTTTCATACTTGTCCACAGAACTTGTTTTAAATAAGAAAAATGAAATTCTGAAATGTTCATGTAATTTTAAAATGTATTACAAATCTTTATCATATTTCTATTGCAAAAAGTGATTTACTCCAGTCTGTCTATATGACCATCAGTTTTTCACCATATGCAGTTTACAAGCAAAACCTTTATTTAACAGGATTATGAGCATGTCGCCTAGTTTGTAGTTATATAACTGTGTTGTAAAGTTGAAATAACATTTGAGTATGATTTTTTTTCAGGAGATGATAATTAGTCCATACCTGATGTATTTCCTAGAGCAAGCATTAGAACCAATACCTATTGGTCAGCCTGGTCAAGCAGCTTCTCCACCTATAAAGAAAAGTAAGTACTTAGACTTTTTTCTTGTTTCATCTTTTATCTTGCAATTCTTCACATGAGTTTTATTTCCTAGTCAAAGTAATATGTAAAACTGTACTATGATTGCTACTTGAAATCATAGCTACTTATTTGAAAAAAGCAGTTATCCTTGACATCTGTTTCTGATATTGATGTTTCTTTATCAAAGGAGTAGGTCCGGTAAGGACCGATTTTGGCCTCAAATTTCAGTTTTAACTGACGAAAGTTTTTGACCACCTTTTGAACACTTAAGTGTCTATTTAATTTGATTCAATTATTTTTTGTGAAAGATTTTAACTCATTTAGTCATTAAAAACGATCCGATTCAAGCTTAAATATGAAAAATCTACCAAATATGTGAAAAATTGTCACTTTTCCGATGTTTTTTGTCAAAAATGAAAGTGGCCGCATCCGTGTTCATCCCCAATCATTATATATGTTATGTATTATCATCAAATACAACTTCCAGTTCAATATTTTGGATGAACACGAATGCGGCCACTTTCGTTTTACACGGAAACCGTCTAAAATTTAACTAAAATGCTGGAATTGTGAAGATTTCAGTAATTTTGCATGACTTAATGGTGCTAGTACTCAATATATGTGCATTGTATTGTCAAAAACAGCCAATATTTATGTAGCAGAACCATTCTACTATCCAATAAATAACTAAAAGTTTACATTTATCAATTTTATAAAACTGCTATATTTTGGGGCCAAAAAGGGCTCTTACCGGACTTACTCCTTTATCTGTTTATAATTAAAGCATTCTGTATTACACTGTATAGTTTATTTTAATTGACTTTATATGATAACATATTTATGTTGAATTGTTCCATTTTTCAATCTATATTTAGACAGCACTATTAAAATTAAGCTTTTTTTTTTTACAGTGGATCCATTCAGTATGTTGAATATAGATCTAGATGCCTCAAGCACATCACTAACAACAGGAGCTTACTACAGCTCTTTCCCTGTTGATGTTGTTGTGTTCATTAGAGTGGAACCATCTATTATTAGATTTAACTGTGTCCCTGTTTCTAGAGTAGAATGTCTTCTACAGGTTCCATCACTAGATGTAGTGTTTAGCACAAGAGGACCAGATATGGAGTCCCAAATAGGAGAGGCGTCACCTCCCCTTAAGACCAAAGGTATTTTATATGTATGGGAACATACATATTTTGCTCTTGTCAAATTTTGGAAAAAATGAAAATATTTAGTGCTAAAGTCCTCTTACCATAGGCTGAATATTTAAATCTCTGATGGTCAAGTTTAACAATCAGATAATTGCAGATTCAAATTAAATAAAAAAATGTTTTTTGACCCAGAAGCCATTAGATTTTATTCTAAGATATTTAAATTGTACAGATCTGCCCACTCTTTGAAACGAATAACAATTTTCAGACACATGAAACTATCACTTGTAATTAAATTTTTCATTTATGAATATCTTTAAATGTCTATTGCAATTATTTAATGATCAAGTTAAATAACCAGATTTTTACATAGATGGACAAAAAATTTGACCCTGAAACCATAAGAAAGGCCTTATTATTCAAATATAATTGTGCAACTGAGATTTTCAGAAAAATGTACTTCAATCAATGCACCTTATTGCTATTAGCCTACTCGGCCGGATGACCCGGCTGCTTGACCTTTTGACGCAAACAACAATCACTTTTCCATTGTGGCGTCTGATGTTTTGTTTTATGGCGTCCAAATTTTAAGGGAACCTGTGTGATATCCAGTAATGGCGGACAAATAGCGATAAGGTGTATTGAAACTATTTCAATATTGTTTTTAAATTCTTGAATATTTTGAAATGTCTATTGTAGTAAGCCGAGAGCGTAACTGGAGTGGTGGTAAGTCTGAGAAGTCCAGAACTCACAGTAATACTTCATCCAGTAATGATTTACCTGTCATGTCTAAAGCAGGAGGTCTCAGTTTTACAGGAAGATTATCAGATTTCTCATTGTATATTTTCCATCCCTATGGTGGAGCACAGAGAAAGATGGCATCACCTATGTATTCTAGTGACTCGGCATATAAACTGGGTAGGTTTTATCAATAATATGTTATATCCAAAAAATAAATTGATATAGCTAATATTTGAAAGTTAAAATAAAAATTATGTATATGAAACACTGTCCAAATAATATACAGTACAATATTAGATAGAAAAAAATCTTTGCCACATGGTATTCAATGATAAGTGTAAACTCACACCATATGGAAGGTGTAAGAAGAACATAAACTTGAGGACAAAAGACGTTTTTTTAAAAGACTGAAAATCTTTAGAGTAGGAAAATAATAAAACAATAAGTGAAAATAAACAGGAATGTTACTATCAAGGTAACCACCAATATGGAAATATCATCATGTCTATGCTCTTAAAATACTATTAAATTGGGATTTGCATTTGTTTCACATTTCTAAAGACTTCCAATCCAATTTGGCTTTAAATCATTGAAAGCAGTAAAAGCTCTTTGCATTGGATATATTACCCCAATACAAATTAATATCATGCCTTTATTTATCTTTCTGATTAATTGTATTTTCGTTTTTGTAACAGGAAGCATTCAAGAACATGGTACAGCCTGGTCAGAGATGTCAAGAAGAGATATGTTGAGTTTGAACGTAGAATTTATTAAAGTGACGATTTCAAGATCTCGTAAACTTGAAGTGAGACTTGATCAACTTTCACATATACATGTATCTAAACATGAACCACAGTCAAGGTCAAATGTTGTTAGATTTTCAGGTAAGCCAGATTTGTGATTGTGAGTAAATTTCTGTTCATATTATACCAAGAACCAGAGACATATAAATACATGTCTCTGCAAGAACTGGAAAATGTTTGTAACATTTTGGCTATTTTTACCAGGTTTATTACTCACCAATCCCATTCATGGGAAATATTGTTAATCTTGGATTTACCTGCCTGATATCTTGGTACTCTCCAGTTCTACCACCAAAAAAACTGGCTGCAATAAAATATTCAAATATGCTGAACAATCAAATCAGATTTTAATAATAAGGAGAAGTTTGATTGGTAATTGGACAACTTTTAACGATACACAAAATTATATGTCACTGTACATCTTTCAACAAAACACATACCGTATATCAAGCTATAAAACTATTCCAACACAAAAAAATGCAAAATAATTCAAATAAGAAACCAAGGAACTGATTTATTTACAAAACAACAAGCAAAAAACAAATGTGATTGATATATAGCAACAAATAGCAACCAATGAAATATAGGATCTTGATTATGGGACAGTAACAAATATGTTTGCAGGTGGCCAACCCACCTTAACCTGAGACAGTGATGCAAAAAAACCAAGCCCATGTATTAAAAAAATAACAGCTTTATTAAGTGAGCATATGTTTCAGGCCTAGTTCCCATCAATTAAAGTAAAAAAATATCATGATTTACGATATTATGTTTCAGCTGTGTGTGATATTGGAACAGCTGCCTTTAAGTATGACATGAGAAGACTGTCAGAAATCCTTACATTTCCTAAGGCTTGGTACAACAGAAATCTGACAAGACGTTTGTTCCTGGGAGAGGAGAGCTTTGCCCAGACTGGGGATGAAGGTATCCGTAGCACTACTGTTGTACATCTTCATATATATAGTCATGAGGGTCTCCTATAGGTTTTCCTTGTGTCATTTCTGTCATGTTCTTTGTTGATAGTTAATAATATCTTGTTATGGAAAGTTTTTGATTTTAACTTTGAAATTAGATAAATAAAATGTATCTATAAAAAAAAATGTCAAATTATTTTACTGAGCAATAAAATCTTTCTTATTTAATTTCTCTGAAAACCCTTGTTGACCCTCATGACATCAGCATGCAATAACTTTGAAGATTTATATCAATCAAATAACTTCTTGATGTGCCGTTGTCCATTTATTAATTTAAGCAATGCTTTATAATTGATATTATTTAGCAGTTTTGTGTTTCTTTTTGATTTTAACAACAGCTAAAGCTATTTGCCAGCTTTTGCAAATCATCATATTATTTTAATTCATTTTCCATTACTTTAAGTTGAGATATTTTAATTTGTTGGTTATGATAGGGCAGTCATACTTCATGTTTGATAATAGATGTTTGAAATGTGGTCGTTTCAATGTTTCTGACAAATATGGGCAACTCATCACATATTGTGACATTTATCATTATTCATTAAATTGATTATATTTATAAAAGTTCAAATTAGTCTCATATTTAATTTATATTCCTTGCAATTTTTTTATAACTGCTATAGTTAGAAATTATATCAAATTATATTCATATATTTTTTAGTTGCATTTAGATCTTCAATATCAATAAAACTAGTATTTTAAAAAGTAATCCTGTGAAAATATCCATCTATATTTCTAACAGTGCTAAAACCGGTACAATTATCACTGAAATTAAAGATAAAATATATTTCATTCCATGCATTGACTAGGCAGAAAAAATGAATAAGTGTTGACATTTCATTTTAATTTCGATTGATTTTCTATGACAGTGACTGATATGTAAAACCCCGTCCAAGTTATTGTAGAATTCTTGAGGTATGGCTGACCATGCATTTTAATTTTGATATGTTTGTGTTTTTCTTTTCCTGTTATGTAATGAGCCTGTACTTTCAGAATGGGACAGTTCGTCAAGCAGCTCAATGGGAGAAGCTGGCTCATTTAGCCCTCCTTCTAAAATTTTTACCTCTTCTCCTGCGCTTAATGTTAATGGAGGTGACACAAAAACAAGAAAAACTCATCATCGCCGAGGTTCATCTGGTGACAAATTCAGGACCCAACTCAGTATGGAACTTAAGAATGAGATTGACAGCAGAGTGAATAGAAGAGGTTCGGTCATTTATGTCTTTTTGTAAATATTGTGAAATTTCACCCGACTCTCTTTCAATTGGGAAGTGAAGTGAAGGTCATAAAACTTCTTTTACAATCAAATTAAGTGGTCAATTGCTATTGATAATGACTGCTTATTTATTCTCTTTTTTAATTGACCGATTTTTCCTCATAACTTCTGTTTCAGCTTGTTTCCTTTTGAGCAAATCCAAATAAAGAAATGTTGGACATTTTAAAGTTATCTTATTAATAGCAGGTAGAGAATCAAAGCTAGAGTGTATATTGCTTGAAAAATTAGGTTTGTTAAAATTTGCTTCAATAATCTTATTCCCATTGTGTTAAAAGCATTGATGAATTGCTTAAAAGATATTTTCAATCTTGACATTTTACTTCATGCTTTTTCATGTCTTGAGAGTGATATTAATGCACAAATTTGTTAATCATTGAAAAAAAAATGCTAAAATTTTAAACTGAATATAAGATCATGACTTTTCAGTTGGAATATTTGCTGCCTGTAGTTATTTGAATTTTGAAAGCTTATTTATGATGAAGAGTGATCTTATTCGCTGCTTATCTTTTAAAATCAATGATAGCATATCATTACATATTACATGAAATATATTCCAATTTTCAGGACGTAAAATGTTTAAGCGTAAGTTTTCCGCTGACGGAACCTAATAAGCACAAATTACAGCACTTACTTAATACATAGCTTGTATTATGTTCAATACATTATATGTAACCATCATTATCAAGACTATTTGTGTTGTATGCTTATGTCGATGCTTGAATATCATTTGTGTAACGCAAATGGAAACCATCTGATTTTTATTTATTCATCTTTTTATTATATTTTACAATTCCTGAGTAATCCCATACATATTACTAAGTTGCTTGTCAGCACTATCCTACCATTGATATTTCATGTGATGTGTTTATAATTCCTATATATTATTAGCTCACCTGGCCCAAAGGGCCAAGTGAGCTTTTCTCATCACTTGGCGTCCGTCGTCCGTCGTCGTCGTCCGTCGTCGTCGTCGTCCTGCGTCCGGCGTTAACTTTTACAAAAATCTTCTCCTCTGAAACTACTGGGCCAAATTTAACCAAACTTGGCCATAATCATCATTGGGGTATCTAGTTTAAAAATTGTGTCCGGTGACCCCGCCAACCAACCAAGATGGCCGCCATGGCTAAAAATAGAACATAGGGGTAAAATGCAGTTTTTGGCTTATAACTCAAAAACCAAAGCATTTAGAGCAAATCTGACATGGGGTATTATTGTTTAACAGGGTAAGATCTATCTGCCCTGAAATTTTCAGATGAATCTGACATTCCGTTGTTAGGTTGCTGCCCCTGAATTGGTAATTTTAAGGAAATTTTGTTGTTTTTGGTTATTATCTTGAATATTATTTCAGACAGAGATAAACTGTAAACAGCAATAATGTTCAGCAAAGTAAGATCTACAAATAAGTCAACGTGACCAAAATGGTCAGTTGACCACTTTAGGAGTTATTGCCCTTTATAGTCAATTTTTAACCATTTTTCGTAAATCTTAGTAATCTTTTAGAAAAATCTTCTCCTCTGAAACTACGCGGCCAAATTATTTGAAACTTGGCCACAATCATCATTGGGGTATCTAGTTTAAAAATTGTGTCCGATGACCCGGCCAACCAACCAAGATGGCCGCCACGTCTAAAAATAGAACATAGGGGTAAAATGCAGTTTTTGGCTCATAACTCAAAAACCAAAGCATTAAGAGTAAATCTGACACGAAGTAAAATTGTTGATCAGGTCAAGCTCTATCTGCCCTGGAATTTTCAGATGAATTGGAGCATCGGTTGTTAGGTTGCTGCCCCTGAATTGGTAATTTTGAGGAAATTTTGCTGTTTTTTTTGTTTTTATCTTGAATATTATTATAGATAGGGATAAACTGTAAACAGCAATAATGTACAGCAAAGTAAGAACTAAAAATAAGTCAACATGACCAAAATAGTCAATTGACCCCCTAAGGAGTTATTGCCCTTCAAAGTCAATTTTTAATAATTTTCACACAATTTGTAGATTTTCACTAACATTTTCCACAGAAACTACTGTTATAGATAGAGATAATTGTAAGCAGCAAAAATGTTTAGTAAAGTAAGATCTACAAACACATCACCATCACCAAAACACAATTTTGTCATGAATCCATCTGTGTACAATGTTTAATATTAACATAGACCAAGGTGAGCGACACAGGCTCTTTAGAGCCTCTAGTTTACACTGTCTTAGAACTGTCTTCAATATTTAGATGTACATAAATATTCATTTCTGTCGATGTATGTAATATCATATTCAGTTATTTTAATCCTGAACTTAATCGGTGGATTATTCTATAAGGTTATTTTAATCCTGAACTTCATACTTAACATTTGCCGATTGAATATTAATTCCACCTTTCTCCAAGCATCATGAATTTTTATTACAGAAAAAGAAATTAATTATTCTTTTCTTTTCCTATTCATCTTTTGAAGATTTTAAATTCATTTATGACATTTAGTTGTAGATCACTTATAAGATGTTGATGGTTATGTCATTATAGACAATAGAATTGCACCATTATTGTTGTAATTTTCTTAACCGAAAGGTCTTTTATAGAACTTGTCCTTGATAAATATGAAAATTCCAATTTTCATTGATAAAATTTAAATGCTTTTTCAGGTCGCACATTTTCACAGTTGCCAACTTGTTGCAATGAAAGAGCATGTCATGACATGACATAGCATGCTAAAAAATCATATACATACACAAGACTGTTGTTTCCCTTCGCATATTAAATATACTTCACTGATGTAAACTTATATTTTAATTCACAGTTGCCTGTTTGGCTGAATTAGAAAACCCTGACTTTGCAAATAATCATAACAATTATTGTTTTAGTTGGGGTTACTTTGTACTGAAATAAGACTTGGATGAATTATTATTTTACATGCTTTAGTTTTATTATGTATTTTGGTCATTATTAAATTGATTTATTTTTGTAAAACAGACTTATTTAAATGATTTATCTCTACTGGGTGTGATTAAGGCAATAACAGAGAATAAGGGATAAGTTATACTGTGGATTCATTTATTTTCGTGGGTACCAATTTTCGTGGATTGAGGAAAACTTACATGTTCGTGGATATTTGATTTCGTGGTTTTGCCGAAGTTTGCATACAAGCCATAGGAAAATTTGTCATTCGTTGAACATTTAATTTCGTGGTTCAACTGTTCCCACGAAATCCACGAAAATTGATATCCAACGAATAATAATGAATCCACAGTACATAATAACTATTTCACATATTTTATTCCAATAGCTTATTATTATTGGTAAAAACACCATGCAATTAAGAGCTGTTGCATTATTTATATTTATATTATCTTGTCAAATATTTTTCTACGTTTTGTCTGTAACCTTTGAAAGAGTTTAATTTCCAACTTATATATCACATTGCTGTATAGGAATGCTTAGGAGTTGCCTCCAGAAAGAAGTTTGGGGATGGTGTTTGTGAGCAGTCTCACTTGAGTTCATAATGTTATAACAATATGGTATAAAATGATCTCCCGTGTTTATAAAACTGAATCCCAAATTTAGATGTGAATGTTTGTCTTTACAGCACTTTAAATAGAGAGAGACAGGGGGAGGGGGGAATTATTATTGTGACTTGTTTAATAGTTAATAATGCTTATTTGTAATGGTCATCAACTAAAACACCTGTTTTAATTAATTAATTGAATAAGATAGTTAGATTATCCTAAAACTTAGTATTGAACGAAGCATAAAAATAAGCTATCTTTGAATTAACGAGTTAAAATCAAAACAAATTTTCTTTATAGACAAAATTAAAAACTCAAATCAATATGCCGTCTAATTAGGAATGATAAGTGTAAATTTTAATTTCAGACAGAAATTTTTAATAAAAAAATGAATTGCATACTTAACTTTTATTATGTTTTCATAGGATCAATGTCAGCTCCCCAGTCACCTACTGATATCAGCTTCAGTGAATCTGGATCCGTATCAACACACAGGTCTTTATCTAAACAACGAGCTAGCTTGACTCCATCAGAAACACCCAGAAGCAAGAGAAGAGTCTCAGGAGCTACAGTAACTAAACCTTCCAGCTCATGGGAAACACTTGTAATGTTTGCAGTAAATCTAGCACAGTTAGACCTCAGAGTCCAGATGAGCAATGTCATGGGCAATACAGTGTAAGTTTTGGCTTGTTTTTTGTCAAATTAACTTTATTTATGATGTGAAGTTGTGGTGTGATTGCCAATAAGACAACTTAGCACCACAGTCCAAATCACTAAAAAGCTGTAATTTTCAAAGAGACAATATTTATTGGTGTTGTTAACCTTACACTGTAAATCATAGATATTTAGAATTTGTATGGAAGTGATATATTTTAGACCACAAGGAGAACATAAGTTTTTTCCTTGTTCATTACTGATCATGATGAGATCTTATTCAAAATGAATCAAGTTACTTATTAATCATAAATTGACATATTGATTGCTTTTCTTTAAATAAATAGATTTGTGAGCCTATTTTTGATTTACTATAATTTCATATACATGTATATATTAACTTCCAACACCTGTTTTTTAGGTGGTCAACTAAAAATGTGAAGAGCCAAGGGAGATTATCCATTGACTGTAGTGGACACAAAGATCTGAAGATAACAACTGGAATGGACAATTCTCACTTTGATTCTAAAGGAGGAGTTGTTGGGGGTACCCTAGAGATTAACAACCTGTCAACATTTGGTAAGTATTTATACATGGAAAGTGATAGATAATATTCTAAGTATACCAAGTGCTCCTTGGTAGACCCAAGAAAAATGTAGCCTAATGATATAAAATGTTTCCTTACCATTTATGGAAGGGATAATTTGTGATGGTGAGAAGGAAATGGAAAGAAATAATAAAATTGAGAATGGAAATGGGGAATGTGCCAAAGAGGAAACAAACTGACCATAGAGCAGACACAGCAGAAGGTCACCAATAGGCCTCACGGTCATAAAACTTTCGAGCATGATTTTTGTACTCAGACTCGAAAATTGACCAATCAAATCGCTGGATTTCATGTTTTCGAGCACTGAGCAAAGTTTTATGCCTTCAAGGCCAGGTCTTCAATGCAACGATAGTTTTCATGCATCTTCTGTCTCAATATGTATAACTAACCTGACATTGGGATCGAACATCAATTCATGGCTTTGAATATTTATTTTTATTTTAGAAGTGAAACAATGTAAACTACAGGGAGGAACCTTAGTGTCATTGTTATTGCACTAAAGTGTTTAGAGAACAACTACTAGTGCAATAAAGTTTTATATAGTTGGTTAAAAAGAAAAAAAGAAAAAAAAATTAAAGTCAGCCCTTCATAATTTACAAATATGCTATAATTTATTCCAGTTGAAGTTAATGAAGATCCAATAATAGGAAAGGAACCCAGTCATAGATTAGGTCTTTCACTGTTTGCTATAGAGTGTCGGATGGATTATATGGGTACCAGTGTACTGATGACAAGACTCAGTAAACTAGACATTGAAATAAAGGATGAATGGCATGTAGAAGACAAAAGTGAAAGTGATGGTCCTCTGGCTACAACTAGGTAACAAGTTTATTAGTAGCAAAAAGATGGAGAAATTAATAACATGTTTTATTAAATGGTGAAATAAAGAATGCTAAAAAGGAAAATTGATAAGAATGAGTGTGAAACTTGTGGCTTAGTGACAGCAGTTTGATAAAGGTGTGGGATTGAAGTCAAATTAGACATTATACCTACAAATAATAGATAAAGTTCAAAATAGATGACAGGCTCCAAATATACTTAAATTATTAAATATTAGCAATTAGGGAAATTTATGCAGGAGATGTTTTTCAGCAGGACATTCATAATTTCACTTTGATGATGTGCTATGGCAAATTCTTCTTAATTTATCATCTTAGATATGTTAAAAAAACTTGACTGATATTTTCACATAAAAAATATCAACCCTGCATTTGTAAATTTGATATTATATGTAGTATGTAATTTCAGTTTACAATTTTTATGTCCAATCTATGATAGTAGAGGGGCATTATGTTTTCTGGTCTGTGTGTCCGTTCGTCCGTCTGTTCGTTCGTCCGTCTGTTCGTTCGTCCGTCTGTTTGTTCATCTGTCTGTTCCTTCGTCCGTCTGTTCCTTCGTCCGTCTGTCTGTCCCGCTTCAGGTAAAAGTTTTTGGTCGAGGTAGTTTTTGATGAAGTTGAAGTCCAATCAACTTGAAACTTAGTATACATGTTCCCTTTGATAAGATCATTCTAATTTTAATGCCAAATTAGAAAATTTATTCCAATTTCACGGTCCACTAAATATAGAAAATGATAGTGCGAGTGGGGCATCCGTGTACTTTGGACACATTCTTGTTTTTTGAAGCAAATGAATAAACAACTAATATTGTGTATATTTTAGACCTGGTTTAATGTTTGCTCATGGAGAACTAGGTTGGGACCAGTTTCACACAATGATCTCAAGATCTACAACACCTGATATCTTTAAAATGGTCGCCAAGATAGAGGAATTCATAACTATGCAGTTTAACAGCAGTAGGCGGGCCTTGTCAGCTATTGGACCAATAGGAACAAAGAGGCCACTTGATAGACAGAAACAAAATGATGAAGATGAATGTAAGAAAGTGGTCATTGCAATTCATTCTTTAACAAAAAATATGAAATTTAAATGTTCAGGTATCATTTACAAAATAGTTACACAAATTACTTCCTTTTGTCAATTGTAGACTAGTTCTATACAAATGCAAAACATGATGAATTGAAAGTAATGTATCAGCGATTTAACTAATTTTTCATGAAAAATAATTTCTGATGTCAAAAGTATTTAGCTTAAGGGAGTTCGCTTCTCAGTTTTAAAGTAATTAACTTTTCAAATTCTAGTTTATATTGAAAAGGGATTAATAAAGGAATCCAAAGAGCAAACAAAAATATATAGGTCACCATGCATGTGTTTTGGTAAATTAACCATTGAAATTTTGGCAGGAAAATGTTCTCTCTGACTTTTCATAGCTTTATCATTGACAAGTTTAAGTCCAAAAAAATAATTAAATTCTATAAGACTTTAACAGACAGCTTATCATTATACATGTAAAAGAATTATAAATAAACCATTGGGGGTCACCAATCAAAATTTTTTAAGGCATTAAAATGGATGAAACCAGAGGATTCCGAAAATCTGACAAAAAATCCCAAACATGACAAGCCAGCTTCCTTAACAAAAAATGAATGTAATTTTAAGATTTGAAAATCTTAAAGATAAATCACATTACACACAGGTAAAGGAGTAGGGGCAATAAGGCCTTTTTTTGGCCCAAAAATTACTGCATATTTTAAAGTTATCATACATATTCTTAAATTACTGAAAACTTGTCTAAGGTATAAGGTACAAACAAAAACACACCAAAATTGACATCGAACAAATTACCATGGCAACAAATCATAACCTAATTTGCATATTTTGTTTAATTTCGTAATTTTTCTTGTTTTTTAATCAGATTTTAAGTATATTTTAGACTGAAAAAGTATGTGCGCACACAAGAAACAACTTTATATTTGATGAGATAATGCCAATAGTTATAATAAAGCTTTTGTTAAATTATTTTCTTGTTTCTCAGCTGCGCAGGATGTTTCAACAATGAAAATAAAGTCAGAAAACTGCATAAATTCTGTATTTTTCATGTTTTTTGTGAAAACAGTACATATTATGACGTAATTGTGACGTCATCAGATAAAAAATCTTTATGTTTTTCATTTTATTTCTTGCCCCTTTGCATTTCTAAACATTATGTGCCAATTTAAAATAATTATCAAACATTTCATTTTCTTGGGCCAAAACAAGGCCTTAATGCCCCTACTCCTTTGCTCTTTCTACTAGCTCTCCATTCTAAATAAAAACTAAAAAAGGGATCTCTAATTACAGAGTCAATTATGGGAATAGGCAAATGGACTATTGCAGAACTATTTGATTGATTTTAGGTTTCAGTGTATATTATTATACTGATAATTTATAAATTAATGTGAGTATTTATTATTTTAAACCCTTGTCCTCTTGAAATAATTTGAAATTTGGTTAAAATGCAGTCGCAAAATTTTATGAAATAAAGTTGCTATGATTGTGAACTTTCTGAATTTACAGTTCCTACTAACTCACCTCACAAGACACAAACATTTATTTCAGATTTGTGGGACATTAAATATCACCGACATTGGCAGAAGGCCTTTGAGATGATAGCAGACTGTAAATTCTCCATGTTACCTTCCATGATTCCTAAAGAAGGCACCATCTTAGGTGGAAACATTAGTTTACATGGCAACAATATGACTTTGGCTTGTTTCCATGGTATCAACTTCAGATCAAAATCATGGGCACTGTTCAGTTTGAATGAGGCTTTTATTGTGTTTGCTACAGAAGCTCAGAAAACACAGGATGGAGGTAAGTTCATGAAATAAATATACAAATTAATTCTGTTTTGCTTTTGATGTAATACAGGATGAATGAACAGAGGAAATTTAATGTTTGATTGTTGACCTCTTATAATTTCTTAGTGAAAGTTAAGATGGAAATCAAACATAGATAAAAACAAAATTCTTGAGATACAATTAGAACACAAAGAACTGTTTAAATTGAAAATGTATTCTACGAATAAGAATTACTGTTTATGATCACAAAATTTAAAAACAGTTGTTCAAATGTCATAAATTTATTGCAACGCTACCCGTGGATATCCTAATGGGTATCCTGCTATGCATCATGTATCATCCACCATGTGAATTTACACTCAGTCAAAAAATCATATTAGGGAATATTACACTATGGAGCAGGAGTCATGGAGTAAGAAGGAATAAGTCATGTTTTACAATTTAAAAAAGAGGTATTGCCGTCTGTCCTTAAAATTCTCATCTCTTAATTTTATTTTAAAGAAAAATATTGATACTGAAAAATGAAAGTCTCAATTTGTTTCTTCAGACCTCCACATAGTACAAGATTTGAAATTAAATATTGGCCGTGAAGCACAACATACTCTAGGAAAGAATATGGCTTCTGTTTGTAAGATAAGCAGAGGTCACACAATGCCACCAACATTTACCAGTGTCCAGGAATGGTTTCATTATGCATTTGCTACATCAGAAATTAAAGGTAAGTGTTGCATTTAAAATTTAATTTGAACGTAATATATCCAGATATAAAACTTTAAAATCGTGTATTGAAAAAAATAATGTCTCCTCTTTTAAAGTTGAATTTGCAATATTTAAAAGTCTTGTTCCAATCAGTTGCATGGATCTTTTTATAAATGTGAAGATACAGGAATATATTTCATATTCCATTTTTAGATCTCTTTCCCTATTTCAACTACAAATTTAGTGGCCAAGTGGTCTAACTTATCTGTCAACACTGATGTTGTGATTTGAATTTCTGCTTGTGGAAAGGCAGATTTTTTTTCCTATCAGAATTGTGTAGGTTTATTAGTTTTCCTGCTGAAAGGTAGGTGGTTCTCTCTGATACTTCTTCCTCAACAAATACATATGGTTACTATGACATAGCCAAACACATGGCACTTACGGGAGTTGTAAGTTGTAAGTAAGATAGAGCCAAAAGTACTTTAATAGGCAATAAACACTAATTTTCAATCAATCAGAGTTGAAGTTATTTATGCACAATTGCAGTGCATTTCAAAAACTAACTTGCTTGTTATGTTGAATGTTGAATGTTGAGATTAGTATTGTGTTTTTTCTATTACAAGATCTAGACAATTTTCCAACCATGCAAAGGTATGGTGTTGAGAGTCCAAAAGATCACAGACGTCGACGTACTCAGGATTACTTCCATGATACAGAGATGATATTTGTGTTGCCGTCATTAGAAATGTGCCTCAAATCTATTCATAAACAAGGAGAATATGAACCTCAATCTGATGGTAAATTGGATCATGTAGAATAGTCTACCATAACATCTTCTTGTGAAGTATTTAAATTTTAAAAGTCAGGGATGTTTTTATTAAATAGCAGAGTATGGACCAAAAAACATGATTTTTGCTGCTAAAAATCCAATAATAACAGGAACACTTGCTTTTAAATAATAAAAAGTGTATTTGAATGATAGATATAAATATGATTCATTTGTATTGTGGATTATTCTAAAGATAGAGTAACAAAGATATTACTCATACAGATTGTATATATGTAAAAGATGTGCATGGGATGATTTCACAGAAATAATGAGAAATAAGTTGAGTTTTAAGCGGTCAAAAAATATACTGTAAACTAAGTAATTTTTACAAGCAATATATTTTATATTTTATAAATCTTAGTTGGCAAATTATGAAAATAATTAGTCTTAAAGTTGGTTTGAAATAGCCGTATGCCAGAAAAAAAGTATCATTGAAAATTAAATGGTTTACAGTATATGGCTGTTGACAATATCTATCATATTACCATGAATGCTCTCTTCTGTCTTATCATGCATTAAAAATGTTTTTAGCCTGTGTGTGTCAAACTTGATATAAATATGTTCATTTTACAGATGAGAGACCAGTAGTTGAAGTGACCTTTGTAACAGAGTTTGAAGACCATATCTATGTTGCCATGGATGCTGAGGTCATCCTGTTCTTACATGACCTCATTTCATTGTACATCAAAGAAAAAGATAAAGGTTAGAATCAACTATTTGTTTTCATTTCCATTATTGAATAATGATTAAACGACACATATGAAGAGCATACATTTGAAAATTATTCCTGTCCTCTGTCAGGTTGCATTGATTCTTACAAGTAGGAGTTTAAGCATGCTGTAAAACTAGGTTTAATCCAGTATTTCCTACATAAGGAAATGCCTGTACCAAGTCAGGAATATGACAGTTGTTTTCCATACCTTTATATGTGTTTGAACTTATGATTTTGCTGTTTGATAAAGGATTTGTATTTTTGAATTTTCCTTGAAGTTTGCTATTTTTGTTGTTTACTTTTTTCATAGCATATGCTTTGTTACCTCTGGCATAACAAAGAGATAAACAAAAATTGGTTTAAAAATTATTTTTTTTTAATTTTATTTTGCCACTTTCACTACATTTTGTATTTGTTGTACAGATGGTAGAATGTCTTACAAGACAGATACAGAGAAGAAAAAAGTGACAGACCCAACAGCAGCATTGAAGGAAGATGGCAGAGAATTTAACTGTAAATTTTGGAAGTTAGAACCAACTGTTAGGTAGGTAGTTCAGTAAGAAAGCACTGTAAATTTAGAAATTATTGTGAAGTTTTTATTATTTCGAAAATTGCAACAGAGTTGTAAATGCAAAAATTTACACTCATATTTTAAAATATTCAATATGAATTAAGCAGGATTTTCCCCAAAATCATAAGAATTAAAATTGCATTTAAGTTTAAAATGGTAAAATTGCAATAATAAATGCACGCAATATTTTTTGAATTTACAGTATACATAGCTAATTACATTGTTGGCAATAGAATACTATGATTCCTGGGTAAAGTATACTGCAATAATTTCATGTGAAATAGATTTCTAAAACACTAGGTCATCAGTTATTAATATAAAAGAAAAGTTAAAAATCCTACACCTTTACAATACTTTGAGTCAACTAGTCTTTAGAATTACTTTAAGTACTTAATTCTTGATTGAGAAACTGATATTAATGCCTTTTTTTTTGTAGAAATTGCCCAAAGTCAGTATTGTTCTGATTAACTCTTATAAAATAATGGCTTTTGATATAAAAAAGCACTGTTATTAATTGTGTAGTAATACATATTTTAAAAACCTATGATATGGATCAGAAATGCACTCTAAAAACAGTTTATTATTGATTCCTGCAATGAAATATAATTATAAGTCTCAAAACACATTACTCCTTCTCTCTATTTGTCCTACACAACTGGCCACCAAGAAGTTTAAATAAAATTTTGACATGAAAGGAAAATGTTTCAATACAAGAGTGATTTTTCTGAGGTAAATAGTTCAAGTGTCACAGATTCCAATTATACTTTTTATATCAACCTCAATGAGTTTGAATAAAGTTGTTTTTTTACCTAAAAGAAACTTAATTCTCAATGTTTTCTACTTGTGGCTTTCCAAAAAATTGACTATACAACCTTCTATTATGGGTTTTTTTCATAATAAGGCTATTTGACAAGACTACTATTTTAAATTATCTATTTTAGATTACTCCATTGGGCCAGTAAAGAAATAGACCCTGTTGGTGTGGATTATGTGCTACAGAAGTTAGGATTTACTCATGCTCGAGTCACTATACCCAAGTGGATGCAGCGTGGATTCATGGACCCACTAGATAAATTCTTATCTATACTTATCGAATATCTAATTACAGTATTAAGAGAGAAACCAAAAGAACAGACAGAAGGAGAGAGTTAGTGGTGGAGTCATGTCCCTTTTGTAGTGTATAAATATAATGATTAGTATTGAGCACAATACATCTTACATTAGATTTTTGGAATATAATATTTATATTTATACTAGTCATGAAAGTGTGTACCTAGATTTGTATATATTTAATTATGTTATTTCCAGACTGTGAATAAACTGTGTTTGTGTTTCATCTGTAATATGGCATTTTTTTCCTATAGTTATTTCTATGTCTTTTTAACCATAGCTGTTTATCAGTTTATTTTATTATATTTGTTTTGAATAACATTCATTGTTGTATATTGATCATTTTATGTATATCGTTTTCACAATAGTTAACGTTTAGTAAATATTGCAGGTTTAAAACATTAGATATATATTGAAAAATGAAAGTATTATAATTAAAGTTGTTTTAGTTATTTAGTTAATACAAACAAAAGAAAATATATAGCATACTCAATGTATAAGTATCAGGGTTCAAATCCACAAAGAATTCTCAACATTTTTAATATGAATGTATTATTTTGGTAACACATTCTATGTACTCTATAAATATGAAATTATCAAATCATGTAACTTTATTTGTTTTAAAATACTGATTATTATGAGTTATTTTAATAATGTGTACAGTTTTACAGAGAAATCTACTTAAAATAATCATGTGTATGTGTGTGTTCTTCCTTTCACAGTGTCTTCTTTCTCGCTTAAAAGTGCTCAGTAAATCTTTTACAAATAGTCACTAAGAATATTATTGGTGCAAAGGTCAAGTTGAAGGCACTCTCTGTCATCAGTGGATAAATGTAATCTTGTGTTCTATTTTAAACCATAATTGTTTAACATAAGTTTCACAAAGAAAATTTACTTTAAAGCAATACCCTTATAGGATTGATGGAAGTACCTTAGATATATATAGATCATAGGTATGATTTAATGGGTTTACCTGGAGAGCTGTAGATAGATAGCATTTATCTTTACTATTGTAGCTGTACATTAGAATGTTAATTGTATGGCCAGTATGAAATGGGTCATAATAATCCATTTTTATTTTGGGTAGTTTAAAGTATCCAAAACTACAAATTTTTAAAAGTTTCTGAGTAAATCTACTTGACATTGAAAAACGGCATGGGTTTTCATATTTTTGTTGTGAGTTATTTCTTCTGTGATAGATGATAAAGATGCAACCTTTTTGCACTGTGTAAGATTGCTGGTCTTTTTGCTAATGTAATTGTTAATCATGTCAATACTTTTAAAACAATACCTTTTATGATATATGATAATGGCATTTTGACAAAGATTGCTTTTATATGAAATGAATGGCATTATATTTATTAATTTGATTTAATATGTTTCTAAAGAAATAAGGAAATTCAAAAAAATACCGGAAGATCTTATACTTTGGGAATATTTCCTCACTTCAGCTTCTGTATCTTCTTCTAACTCTGGATGCATGCTAGGGGTAAAAAAGGATTTTTTTTTTTTTTTTTTATCTTTCTGAATAATAACTTCTTATTGAGATTTGTATTGAAAATTAATAGATTTTACATAGATATAGTACATTTATTTCAAACGTTACAATGTATGTATACATATTTATCTAGATTATATTAGTGTCTAGTAATACTAATTTTACACTTTTGTGGTGAGTCAATTTAGGGGCATCATTTTCAAAAGTCAGTATCTGTGTATATACAAACATCAACTATATTGTATCTATATGTAGTTTATTTATTTGTAAAAAAATGAAGGTAGAATGCTCCACGGTGAAGCTCATCATTTTAAGGCAAGATCATTTTCATTGCTGGTAATCAGGTTGAAAAATAAATATTGTGTTAGGAATTAATAGTTTCAGGCTTAATATTCCCTGTTTCAAGATCAAAAGAACAATAGGTAATTTCATTGATTTAGCTAAAAATGAAAATAATGTCACATTATTGGTCAAATTTTCATTGGTTGGGATGTAGTTAGCCAATCACAACATTTTGAGATGTGCTTTTGAAAACTTTACCCAGAATATATCAGTTTTTAAAATGATAGATTGAATATTTTGAAAGTAATACTGAGGAAAAGTTGCAAATACTGTGGATTCATTATTATTCGTTGGATACCAATTTTCATTGTTTTCATGGGTACAGGTGAACCACAAATTCAAATGATCAAGGAATTACATATTTTCTATGGGTATGCAGAGTTTAGTAAAACCACAAAATCAGATACCCTCAAAGTTTACCTCAATCCACGAAAATTGATACCCAGGAAAATAAATGAATCCACAGTACATGTATAAAAGCAGTAATAGCTCTTATCTGATCCATAAATCAGTGAAATGTTTTTTTTTGTTTTGTTTGATGTGTTCTTTGATTAATGTATCATTGATGTTTTTAACCTTCAGCCTTTTTCATTATAAAGGAAATGCAACTATTAAAGGAATCTATTGGTAGTTGACATTAATGTATGTCATTGTTCTATAAATGGTAGGTCGTTGTTAGATTTTTCCTTTATCTGTTATAAACAGTCATTAGAGAAATACTGCTGTAATACATATGGAAAATGGTATGCCTTTTATGTTGGACAATCATTTTATTTGTATTAAGGAATCAATACTTTCAGACTAATGTTTTTATTCAAAGCATTAGTTCTGATATGTTGAACATACTATTCTCACAGTAAGACCTTTAATATCTTTCAAAATCATTTAATTATGATAGGAAACAAAAAAGCCTCAGTACATTTTTGACATGTAATACATATTTTTATAGCAATATGATTTGCATTACATACTTTATGATATATATCCATATATATACAAACAACAATGCAATAATAAAGTATCTGTAACGAATTTCAATTTTCACAAGTTTTTAGGGCAAAATATTTTGTCAAATTATACCTTTATTGTTTTTACCTTTTAAGTAATGGAACACTGCATTATGGGATGATTTTCTTTTTATTTTCTCTTAGTTTTCTTCATTTATAAAATTTGTAAGAAGCATTGTGTTATATTTATTTTTTGGGGGTTATAAAGTTATTTATAAATTTTCTTTCATCTGTTGCTAAAATGAACAGTTTGGTGATTGTTTCATATGAGTTATTGCTCTGACAATTCTTTCAATTTCCTGCAGTAATGGTTTTTTTTTCATAAAGCCTTTTTTTTGTTGAATTGGGGATATGTACCAAGGCATTTATTGAGTAATTTAATTTGTTTATCCAGATGTAAACCTTCATCGTAAAAAAAAGTATTAAACAGTAGTCTTGGAAAACAGGGTGATATTCAGTTTATATTTAGCTTGACCTGAACATATTAATTTGTGACTGATTTGAAAATGTGCTGTCCCCAGAAAATGTAACGAAAGTTGACCATAAAAAAGACAAAATATGAGGAAATTAACAAGAATTGTTAACTGAAAACTTGAGAGCCTCAGAGACAATGAAAGAACAAATTATTGGTTAGAGTTGACTTTGTTTTGTCAAAAAGTTGAAAGGTCAAAGTAGCGACAGGTTGTGATTAGAGTTATAAAGCCAACTAATACAAGTAAAGGCAACAGTAGTATACTGATGTTTAAAACTCATGGTGTTGGAATACTATGTATGAAAGGAAACTGAATCTGCTTTATTCCTTAAGTATGTTATTGGTGTAATAAATGCTCATGTTTTATTGTCAGAATGCAATTATTTTGTCCCATTTATGTTAACATTATTTTTATACTAATTTTTTTTGTTATTTTATTTAATTTTCTTCCAGATTTTTTATGATTTTTACATTTACTGTGTGTGATGAATTTATCTGTCAAGGTAGCGTAACTTGGAGGGGAAAAGAACTTTCTATATTAAATTTTTATAATAAGAATCTGGTTTTGCCATTAGAGTATTGCTTGAAGCTTTAAAATAAAGTATTCTAGATGGTTATCTGTTAACTATGTATCATTATTTCTACATCTTTGCTTGCTTGAAAGAAAATAACTATAATAATAATATTGTTATTGGTTTTTAGGGAACTTTTTTCAAATATGGAGATAACTTTTTCATTTGTTTAAAATTTCATCTGTAGAATATTGTTATTTGTTACAAAGATTCCAGAATAATAAACATTGTCATTGAAAAAAGAATTGTTTTGATTTGAAAGTCCATCATTGTGGTCATTAAGACAATTTATTATACCCCCAAGCAACAAAGTTTCAAAGGGTAAAATGTGTTTGACCAGTCCCTATGTCTGTCTGTCAGTCCTGTTCTTGTCATCCCAACTCTTCTGAAACCACTCAACAGATTTCATGCAACTTTATAGATAATAAGGACATACTATGTGCATTTCAACAGGAGATTGAGATTCAATAATTGTCTAGTAGTGATGCCCTTTTAACTTAGAATTTTGTCTTAAATATACTACTGCAACAGTTTGTCATCACAACTACATAATATGTTAATGTGCATATCCACAACAAAATCTTTCATCTGTTGACTTTTGTAGAGTTATGAGTCTTTGAACTGAGGAATCTGGTGACATTTTGTTTGTCAAGTGACAATGTGGGAGCATGGGGTATGTGAGCGTGCTCAAAAAGGTTCTTTAATTGTATCTCTTGCAATGGAAGTCACAGAATGCAATGTGTTAATATGCTAATATGACAATGGTAATTTCAGTTTACTGAAGACAATCATAAGAATATATTTTGCCATAGAACATTCACAAGATTTTCATGCCTTTCTCTCAGGGTCAATTGGACTTGCACCTCTTGTCATGGTTTTATGATCAATGTTAGGTGATGCACTGAAGGAAGTTTGCTTGTGAGTATTAGATTATATGTATTCATATTGTTGTATGGTGTTTACTTGACAGTCATATTCTATTTATATATCTTCTTCACAATTTTACATCTGTGTAAAACATATCCTATATGGAATATTAAAATAATATACTTGGATGTATTCTGATAAGTACTGATTTTCTTGATTTCTAGAAAAGGATAACACTTTTTGAATTAGTTTCATTTTAAATTTAACTTGCTTTGTCTGTATGCAATCTGTGATTAAATATTTAAAATTAATACACACAAAAAATAAATGAAAACGATGCTAACAAGTATGACTTTTCTTGTGCAATATGCAGAACATAGATCACCTGTTGCTTATTCAGCCATGCCGGATTTTGAGATGTTGAAGATATGAAGATAATAATGTGTGTCTCTGATTTGTAGGTACTTTATACTCTATTTTAATCCTCAACTACCAAAATTTGATGTTATTTGTCCTTAAATCAAGAACAAGTTGGACGAAAACATTCTTTATTTTAGATTGAGTCTTGCATATATTTCTTTTGTAAATCAAAATTCATATTACATTGCTATTTATTAATTAATCAACACTACTTAGAATCATTCTGTTAATTTTGTTTGAAAGCTGACTGATTAAAAATTTGATTTTTTCAAGGAAAAGACTTCAAATAAATATTTTTTTTAAATGCATCCAGATTCTATTTCACTTGTAAAATCAGTGTCATAATAATCTTGCATAATTGCATAGTTATACGGGCACTAAGTATGAGAAATAAGAAAAAATATATATGATATTTATTGGGTTCAATCATTAATGAAAGTGAAATAGTGAAATATCTATTCGCTTTTAGTATTGTGGAACTTTGTCAAAATAGGATAATGAACATCGATGATGAATTATTCACTTGCATCACCTCTCGTTCATAATGTATACAGTTTCTTATAAAGAGAAGTTGTAACAGCATTATGTGCATATTTCATAGTTAAGTACCTCTGTGTGGTGTCTTGACTATAAGTTAATCTGTATTGATGTGTCGATCAGTACTTTGATAATTTTTGACCTGCAATTTAGTTTTTAGTATCTTGATAACCTTGACATTTTTATGTTACGAGGAACACCAATATCTAAGACGATCGATTTTTTAAAGTTTATTTATATCACAATTCACTCTGCGGTCATATGGGTAAGTATTGAATTGCAACCAAGATAGATATGCAACACCGAAATTGTGTGTACAGTTACATTTTGAAATGCTGACCATTTGTTTTGAGTTAAAATTAAATGACTAGTATGCCAACCTTTATCTTTCAGATAAAAATCATTTCAAATAAGAGATAAAATTGAGAATGAAAATGGGGAAAGTGTTAAAGAGACAACAACCAAACCAAAGAGCAGACAACAGCCCCTGGGTCTTCAAGTCAGAGCGAAACTCCCGCACCCTGATGAGTGCTTCAGCTGGTCCCTCAATAAAAATGTATACTAGTTCAGTGATAAGGGATTTCATACTAAACTCAGAAAATTCAAAAGAAACTTAAATTAAAAATCATACAAAACTAACAAAAGCCAGAGCCTGTTTTCTTAAACTAATTGAAAGATTAGTTCTTTATCATATGAATATCAAGTACAATCCCTCCAGTTAAGGGTTTAGTATTATACCATCATAAAATATATAAGGAGAACAAAACCCGTATCATGCCAACAACTGGTTTTAGAATAAATGTGTTTTTTTATTTCCGATGCAAATACCCTATAAGTGAATCAATATTAAAGAAAAAAAAATGACATGACAACAGTATCGTAATTATACCCCTTCTTAATCAGTCTTTTTAAAGGTTTTGTTGGCTTTTGATGTGAATACCAACAGTTGTGCTTTGTAAAGAATACTACTATAAAAGATTGGATGTGAAATACCTAACGTATAAGAAGTCTGCATATTGAATTATATTTACGAATGCTGTCCTTGTTCCGCTGATAAAATATAGTAAATGTTTCGAGAAGTTTTTGTTATCGAAAACCCTGGTGTAATATTTTTTTAGTAACGTACACATTTCTCTCTCTAAAATATAATACGTTGTTACATACACGAGCGAATCTGGTTGGAAGTTGAGATACACTATTTTCTATTTTTAGCTTGTATACGTATTTGTCTTAGTGTGCTTTATGTACTTATTACATTATGTGATATTCTGTAATATAGACGAGAGAACACACGAAACAACAATAACATAAACATGTAGAAGACAACAAACATGATTATTATGGAGTTAATTGTATAATGTCTAAAGCATGTAGGCATTAAATAAATTGTTTCCAAATTCATCTAGATATAACAATACTGGTCTAACTTCGAACATATAGAAGTGAATAATAAAACACAATAAGATTGATACAACTAAACATGGAATAACTTCTATATTCACCATTAAATGGTGCCAGTATAGTCTGATTTTCAATCTTAATGGGTCTGCTTCGAGTAAAAAAGTTTTGAATTTTTCGCTCTCAAGCAATCCGACATTTTGTGATGACCCTTTTAAATATTTTACAATGTCATGGAAAATGTTTATCAAAGGTTCTACAGACAATACCACATACCTTTCGCTCTTTAGTATTTTTGTCTTTTTAAGAAGAGCAGAAACGTACCGCAAGTAAAACCCAGATGTTTCACGCTTTTCATTTATCATTTTTTGAAAATGCTTAAGATCGATTGCTTTTGTTATTTGCAACTTCAGTTTATTTTCTTTTAAATAAATATTGTTTTTCAAACTTTTAATATTGGTCTGTAACTCTTCAAATTCGTGTTGCCTTTTGGATAGGGCATCTTGTTTTGATCTATAATTATCCAAGGCATACTCCTTGTAACGTCTTGCTCTTTCAATTTTATCACTCAACCCAGAAAAAAATGCTAAAATGCCACCAATCAAAGGAATGGCATAGAATCCACTTTCTCTTTCTGCTTTTTTATGACGACACTCTCTCTCTGCTCTTTCTATTTTCCTTGTAGCCGTTTGAATATGTTCTTGCTCAATGTTAACAGCTGTTTGGGCATCTTCAATTTGATATCTTTTTTGACTGATTTCTAGATTCGCCTTTTTATTATCTACTTTCAGGTTGCTGATTTCGTCTGATAAATCTTTTTCTGTTGACATTGACTTCTCAAATTCATCGTTAACATAGGATTTCAATCTAGATAAATATCCGTCTGCTATTCTAAACTCCGTATAAGCTTTAAGTATATATTCATATGTTTTTTGCATTTCATCTTTTGAAAGTAGCTTGTCAGATTCGATATAGACATTAGAAATGATTTGGTATGCAAGCATTAAATTATGGATACCGTTATTGAAGTGTGGTATCACGTGAACATTAATACTGGATTCATAGTTTATCAGTGACCTCTCCATTGCTTAGTTTAACAGTCAAATAACTACACAGATTCCACCGTTGTCCTTTATCTGAAACCAAAAACATATAACATACTAGTATTTGAATATCATATTTATAAGAAAGCTTTCATTTATCAAGCTGTTGTTTAAATCGTTGATCAAACCGACTGTATTACAAGGCTCAAATCATCCCGATGGTCCATGTATACTTTTTCTTATACCTTATTATGAAACTTAGGGCATTGTTTATTGGCTGAGGCTTTTGTCAGTGAAATAACTGTAGTAAAAAAATTAGTGCTAACTTGTTATGCAAAGCTGACCATGACGCGTTTGATTTTAGATATCATTATTAAAAATTATAATAAAGAAAAAAAACCACAAATGATATATAGGTTGCCTTACAAAATATTATAAAATATTATAAATTAAGGAATGCACCTCCCTCATGCAAAGTTCTAATTCCTTTCACGGATTTGGTTATAATTTTTGAACCTTATGGATTTTAGTTCTTTATCTTTATATAAGCTTTGGATTTCAAACATTTTGGCCACGAGCATCACTGAAGAGTCATGTATTGTCGAAATGCGCATCTGGTGCAAGAAAATTGGTACCGTTAATTTTATTGCCTTACGTTATAACTTAATGTTTTGTTTTATTTTACGAAGAACTTGCTGATGAAACACCGTAAATACCTTTTTCACATCTATATCGATTCGGGATGATTTGGAGCTTGACTACATATAGTACAATATAGTAGCTGACTATTGTTGACGGCAAGGTATTACCCACTAGATGATTGTTTATTTGTATCAACGTGTTTACCAACCCAAGTAAGGTATCTGTCATGTACACTGCGTTGTTTCAACACTTAGACATTGCCACAATAGAACATTATATCAGATCTTTTAAATGAAGTTCATTTTTTTTTTAAATAATTGAAAATGGAGGCATGTATAATACCCCCCCCCCCCCCCCCCCCTCCCGGTATCTGTATCATTTTGAGTGTTAACAAAAATTTGATAAAACTAATATTAAAGAAAAACACGGAAAATTATTTCGAAAAAGATTCAATTCATGTTAGTTAGCCATAGTTAAAGTAAAAAATGTTTCAATTCAAAGTTTAAAATTTGCATAAACATAACACGACTATAATGTGCTCTGAAAATAAAAGAGAGTGCCATTAGGACGCCGAAAAATCGTGAAGAAATTTATATATCTTTTTATTTCTATTTTAATCTTTTGTTTTAACTATCGAATGTATTTTCAATTGACTACTGAAAAAGGTACCAAAATAACAACTTCATATTTCATGTTAAATATGTTAATAGCGTTATTGTTGTTATTAGGCCGTGGTCATAGTTTCCATTAAAGAAATATGGATGGAAAACTGCATTTTTATTGGTATTAATATTGATTTCGTTATCAGCAAATCAAAAGCAAAATAAACTGAACATAATTGTTATATACATATAAAGATTCATGGGTCTACAATCTTTCGATACCTGTATCTTTGCATTGCACAAGGCCATTCTTTCTTTTACTGTTTCTGTCGTCTTTATACTTTATCAATTGGATGTTGGATTTGTTCTGATTCATATTTGACTCTTAGATGAATGGTTCTTTTTATTCATTTTGAGTGGCTTTGAAATAGCTGTCAGTAACTGCGAGTACTTTCATATCAGTACTTTTAATGTCTTTTTGTTGTCAGGATATGCATGTACCCGGCGACGTCCTCTCTGTGATTTTGTTAGATGTATTTCTCTTTGTATCAACGGATGAGTAAACCCTTTTTCATCTGATTTTATTAGGTCGTTTTTACGTTGCACTTGTACACCAATGTTCCATGGGAGGGGAGGGGAGGGATCCTGCTAGCATGTTTAACCCCGTTACATTCTGAGTGTTTGTGTATGTCTAAATCCATGAGCCTGTAATATATTGGTTGTCGTTTGTTGATGTGATACATATTTTTTTTGTATGTACATTAGGCTGTTAGTTTTCTCGTTTAAATGGTTTGTACATTTGGCTATGCGGTATTGGCTTTGCGCATTGTCGAAGTCCGTACGGTGATCTTTTAGTTGTTAATTTGTGTGTCATTTGGCCTCTTGTGGAGAGTTGTCTCATTTGCAATCATACCACATCTTCTTTTTTTTGTAAAACATCGACAAATAACTTCGTTGTATTGAAATATACACACATAATAACTTACCATATACATTCTGTCTATTACATATTATGCATTTCCCAAAACTATAAGCAAATTTGTAAAAGATAGTAAACACTTCAATCAATTTTCTGGTCAAATAGTATAGTGAATATTATTGTTTGCATTATTAAAATGTTTTGGGATGTTTTAGATGAATAACAGACTTTTGGTGATAATTCTAATTAGATTGCCTATTATGCTTATATTTTTAAAATTTTTATATTGCACCCCATACCATCTTATCAAAGAGAAGTTATCTTGTATCATAGATAAAGGCAACAGTAGTAAATTGATTGAGAAAAACAAATAAGGTTACAAACTAAAACTTTTCCCTGGCTTGGTACAGGACATTTTAAGAACAAATGGTGGGTTGAACCTGGTTTTGTGGCTAGAAAACCTCGCACCTTTATGGCAATGTAAAATATAACACTAAAATGACACAATTATATGACAGGAATACAGTTCAGATAAATACCAGAACATTCAGGACAGAGAATACGCAAATAATATAGTACATTTCGACAACGAAACAATAGAAACACTGAAGTGAACAAAAAACAAACAACAATGCAACAGACAGTCACACAGAAACACAACTGCCATTTTCCTTACTTGATACAGGACATTTGTTTCTTCGAAAAATGTTTGATTGAACCTGGTTTTGTGGCTAGCCAAACCTCGCGCTTTAATGGCAATGTTAAATATAACACTAAAATAACAACAGTAAATTACAGGACTACAGTACAAATTCGGAGCCTTAGTGAGCGCGCTCACATACCCAATGGCCCCACATAGTCAGAGGACAAATTAAATAGCTGTAAGAAAAAGTGAATCATAATTTCCTGTCGATATGCACATCTACAAAGTATGTCCTTATAATCTAAAAGGTTTCATGAAATTCTATTGTGAGATTTTAGAGGAGTTGCGATGACAAACTATTGTAGAAGTATATTGTGGCAAATAAGTGCAAAGGGGCGTAACTTACTAGAAAAAAAACCTGCATCATAATTTCCTGTCGATATGCACATCTACATAGTATGTCCTTATTATCTATAAAGTTAAATGAAATTCGTTGTGTGGTTTCAGAGGTGTTAATTGCGACGACAAACTGTTGCATTAGTATATTGATGCAAATAAGTTCAAAGGGGCGTAACTCCTAGAAAATAATTGAATCATAATTTCTTGTCAATTCAATTCTTTCTTACCTAAAGCACATTATGCTTATCAGTGCAATAAATACAAATACTTTTGACATGATACATCAAAGAAGCAAATAAATATCAAGTATTAACCAATAACACATAGTCGATACGCACATCTACATATTATGTCCTTATTATCTTCAACGTTTCATGAAATTCTGTTGGGTGGTTTCAGAGGAGGTGCAATTACAAGAACAAGACTGACGGACAGGTCAAAAATATAATTCCCTCTGCAATTTCGTTGCTAGGCTTATAATAAAAACAAAGAACATTCAGGACAGAAAAATACATTAATAGACATTACAATAAGACATTCCGACATGCTAATAGTTATCAAAGGTATAAGGCTTATAATTTAATACACCATACGTGCGTTTAATCTACACAAAACTCACCAGTGACGCCCGGATCAAAACAATAAAGCGCGCCAAACAATTATAAAGTTGAAGTGCATTGATGACCAAAAATTCTCAAAGGTTGTGCCAAACACGGCTAAGATATTTCTATGCCTTGGATAAACAAAATCCTTAGTATTTAGAATAATTCATGCGTTTGTAAACAGTAAATTTATAAAAATGATCATATAATTGATGTTCATGTCAACACCGAAGTGTCGACTAACCACAGAATACAAACGAACGCGTAAAAACAAAAACAAAATAGGACAGCACAAACACAGGACAAAGTAACCCTGAATTGTCAAAGACTAGATAACGCTACAAAATGACGTCACATGTAAATTTTCTTAAAGTTCGATATAGTTCAAAATCAGTTTGTAAGTATGTTATTTGAGTTATCATGCTAGTATAACAATTGAAATTTAATAGAATTGTGTTAGTAATTAGATAATAAATTGTCATAATTAGCTATGTCGGTATTTCTTCTATATCAAACTATAAAACAAATAAATGGTATAAGTTGCCCAAAACTTAAATGTTGAAAATGAACATGGTGACTAATATCTTTACTTTAACATATGAATAGAATATTAACCAGATGCTCCGCAGGGCGTAGCTTTATACGACCGCAGAGGTTGAACCCTGAACAGTTGTGGCAAGTATGGACACAACATTCAAGCTGGATTCCGCTCTAAATTTGGATTGTGATTAAATAGTTGACACAGCATAGGTTTCTGACACAGAATGAATGTATTCAAATGAACTTAAAATTTTTGTTTTCTCTTAAAGCAATTCACTATGCTGTTGAATATTAATCCTCTCAAAAAAATGTTTGAAGAAATTTTCTTTTTATTTATGAAATTTCAAATGAGAAAAATTGAACCCAATTTTTTATTCACATCCCCCTTTCCCTTATTCCAAAACTAATTTCAATTAAAATATTCTAATGGAGTTTGCAACAATTACTACTAATTTAAATACATCATAAAATATTAAGATGTAAAAAAACTGCTTGTTATCACTGAATTGTAAAGATTATTTAAATTTATCAGTTGGTAGTAAAAAGTGAATATACATTGTATATTGTATATAACAAAGATTTAAGTTGATTCTGGACAAAGAAAGATAACTCCAAATAAAAAAAATTCTTGCAGATATTTCTTGCTTACTATACTGGACAAAGAAAGATAACTCTTAATTAAAAAAAAATTGCTATTTCACAATATTGTGAAATTAGATATTTCTTGCCATTGCACAATACTGTGCAATTGAAAAGACTTGCTATTGCACAATACTTAATATAATAATTTTAGATCCTGATTTGGACCAACTTGAAAACTGGGCCCATAATCAAAAATCTAAGTACATGTTTAGATTCAGCATATCAAAGAGGCCCAAGAATTTAATTTTTGTTAAAATCAAACTTAGTTTAATTTTGGACCCTTTGCACTTTAATTTAGACCAATTTTAAAACTGGGCCAAAAATTAAGAATCTACATACACAGTTAGATTTGGCATATCAAAGAACCCCAATTATTCAATTTTAGATGAAATCAAACAATGTTTAATTTTGGACCTCGATTTGGGCCAACTTGAAAACTGGGCCAATAATCAAAAATCTAAGTACATTTTTAGATTCAGCATATCAAAGAACCCCAAGGTTTCAATTTTTGTTAAAATCAAACTAAGTTTAATTTTGGACCCTTTGGACCTTAATGTAGACCAATTTGAAAATGGGACCAAAAATTAAGAATCTACATACACAGTTAGATTCGGCATATTAAAGAACCCAAATTATTCAATTTTGATGAAATCAAACAAAGTTTAATTTTGGACCCTTTGGGCCCCTTTTTCCTTAACTGTTGGGACCAAAACTCCCAAAATCAATACCAACCTTCCTTTTATAGTCATAAACCTTATGTTTAAATTTCATAGATTTCTATTTACTCATACTAACGCTATGGTGCGAAAACCAAGAAAAATGCTTATTTGGGTCCCTTTTTGGCCCCTAATTCCTAAACTGTTGGGACCGAAACTCCCAAAATCAATACCAACCTTCCTTTTGTGGTCATAAACATTGTGTTTAAATTTCATTGATTTCTATTCACTTTAACTAAAGTTATGTGCGAAAACCAAGAATAATGCTTATTTGGGCCCTTTTTTGGCCCCTAATTCCTAAACTGTTGAAACCAAAACTCCCAAAATCAATCCCAACCTTTCTTTTGTGGTCATAAACCTTGTGTCAAAATTTCATAGATTTCTATTATCTTAAACTAAAGTTATAGTGCGAAAACCAAGAAAATGCTTATTTGGGCCCTTTTTGGCCCCTAATTCCTAAAATGTTGGGACCAAAACTCCCAAAATCAATACCAGCCTTCCTTTTATGGTCATAAACCTTGTGTTAAAATTTCATATATTTCTATTCACTTTTACTAAAGTTAGAGTGCGAAAACTAAAAGCATTCGGACGACGACGACGACGACGACGACGACGCAGACGACGACGCCAACGTGATAGCAATATACGACGAAATTTTTTTCAAAATTTGCGGTCGTATAAAAATTGGAATTACAACTACAAACGATAACACATTTAACAATACCCGATCAGAATTACAAATACAACATCATAACTAAATAAATTAATGTTGGATAGCAAAGTATAAAATGGTCCTTTAGAAAAATCTGTAAGAAACTTTATTTGCAGCGATTTATATAATGAACAAGTTTAATATTCTAGATACACTAGGGGACCTGCTCTGGGATGAGACAATTCAATTGTTGGTTTTTCCCTTTGTATCTATCTATGTTTCAGTAATATAGTAGTCATTATTCATGTGTTATTAGCCTTAATGTTTTTTTTATGGATTTTGTTTCAGTTTCACATTGGAAATACTAGAAACATTTTTTTCTTCAGAATAACAATACCCCGTTTCTTTCATTTTGCGGTAGTGTTTTTGTCAGTTCGTTTTCTATTCTTTTATATGGGGACGAAATCCCCTATTACAGTAGAAAATTCAATAAAAAAAAACAAATAAAAAAATAGGGAACATTTTTTGAATTTCCGGATCGGCGCAGAAATCTGCGACCGTTTCCGGTCTCGTTTACGTGAGACTTTGAATAACATGTATATTTATCAGTTTAAGAAAGAAACTTAATACTTATTCATTTAAAAAAATGTTTGTTATTACAAAAACATTACCTGATGACAGCGTTTCTTTGTTTACATTGAATATGACGTCATAACTTTAATAACGTCACAACTAGAACCTCTAACAACAGAACCAAAGTCGGAAACGTTACGGTATTTCAGTTTCTCTTTTTAACATTGTTGATTTAAAAAAAACAATTGATAGACTTCGTTCCAATTCACAGGTAATTCCTGCGTCATATTAAAAAAATATCAATTATACCAAACTCCAAGGCAAATTCAAATAAGGGAAGCATACAATACTGCCAGAATAAACGCTATCAATCATATAGAACAATTGAAAATAACTTTCATGTTACGGACGTTGTACATGCGTTTTCCGAGAAAATGGTGAATTAAACACAAAAATATTTCAAAATTATTACGAAATTCCTATTTATTTCAATTTTAATCCTTAAGAAAATATTAGCATGATAAGGTTTTAATAATTCAGTAACGGTGATGTAAATTGTTATGTTTTAGATTCTATAAGTCAAGTCAAAACTATGAGTAAATTCGACCAACGACTGCTTGTCTGATTTACCAACCGATGACCTATGTTACAATAAAAAGTGAAATAACGAAAATACCAAACACCAACAAAAATTTAAAACGAAAAGTCCTTTACTGAATGGAAAATATCAAGAGCTAAAACACATCAAACGAAAGGAAAAAATCTGTTACATTCCAGACTTTTATACAGGAGATAACGATGGTTTAATCCTGGTTTGTTTTATAGCTAACAAAACATCTCAAATGTATGACATTTTCAAAAAAATCCTCTATATTGACAACAATGTGTGAGTTAAGCAAACAGACATAATTGGTGAAAATGTCAAAAATTAGGGTATCACATATGACAAAGAAAAAATAAAATGGAATATAGACAAAGCACATAAGCAAAACTGGAGGCCTAGAATTTAAAAATAATACTAGCACAATAGCACAAAAGCGGGATGTATAGTTACGTTGCAATGCCAAAAAGATGTTACCAACAATGAACAAATCAGTAAAGTTTACAAATATACAAAGACAAAATGCATATAATAACTCGTTATAAACATTATAAACAATTCAACGTCAACAAAACCCTTAAACGAACTCAGTTTTTGTCATATCTTAGTTCATTTAGTTTTCTCTCTAGCTTTGCAAGACATGCCTGTCTGTGGTTAATAACGATTTTGCTTATTTCGCTTAAGGCAGTTTGGCAATTTTCATTCAGCTGTTCTCTCTTCTCACTGATTTTCGTTTGTTCGGTCTTGGGATCTAAAGCAGTCAGCCCGCCCAATGCATTCATCTGATCTAGTAAATGATTTTCTGATATATCAACGTATGTTGCTGCTATTTTATGAACTGCATATGATATTGTACTTACTTTTAAAACACTTTCATTAATAAGTTCACGCGTAAAAGCAGGCAAAACATCATTCTTTAATTTCAGTTTTGCACCTATATTTGAATTTTCGATCAAGGTATTAAGATTTACATGAAATTTCATTTTCATCATTTTTGATATCGTTTTAAAAAATCGAACAACTTTTCCCAAATCTCCGCGAACATTTTGTATGGCTTCAAGACTTTTAATTAAAGTTTTTGTGATTGCTTCATAGTCAATCTTATCTGCCTGAAATTTAGCTATGTTTTTTAGGATATCTTCTATTCGAGCATTATTTCGTCTAAGGTTTTGAAACATTTCTTCTTGCTTTTTTCTTGAACCTTGCAACATATCTTTCGCAGAATCGACTTTAATGTGAGCCTTTATTAGTTTGCTATGCGCTAAACTAGAAGTGAACATTGATTTGTTCCAACTCATACGAGGATCTTTTCTTTGCAAAAAAATATTTGCCTCAGTAACAAATCGTTCAGACATAAGTAATGTATCTTCTACTTCCATTATCAATGATTTTACTTTGTCGTCATTAAGTTCCAATTCTTTGTATAACGCAATAAGTTGTTTACACAGTCGAATCGCATCTTCACAAATTTGTATGGCTCTGCTATGAACATCATTTTGCATTTCATATCTATGAATGTTCCTCAGGTTTAATTTAAGACTTTCTTTTGCCGAGCGCACTGAATCAATTTCGTCCCAGTTAGGTATCTTTTCACCTTTTTTCTGGCGCGATGTTGCGACATCTACTAATGTATGCACATGTCTATTTATTTCCCCAGCAAATTTGTAGACTCTTTCGTTTGCTCGATCTTCTGGCGTTTCTTCTTCTTCTCTTGTCGTTTGAATTTCATCAAATATTTGATCCCAATAGCCAGATGACATTTCATCAAAAGCTTCCTCGAAATCTTTCTGCCTGTCTTTAATTTCTTTCTTTATATCCTCTATCTGTTGTTTCATGTTTTCCCTTTCTGTCATTGAACTTTCCCGCCCTACTTCACTAGATTTGATCACCGTTTCGATATCTTTACACTTTTCTTCAAATACTCCTTTAGCAATTGTACCTGCTTCATACAGTTCGTTGATGGTTTTCGCGAATAAATCAAAACTACGTTCTGTATTTACAAAAAGTTCCAAGCATTCATCTGCAATTATTTCTATTTTCTGGAGTATTATAGGAATAAGCAATTCCACATTGTCATTTGTTCCAACAGAAATTATCTTTTGCAGTGTCTGAACATGACTGTCAAGGTTATTCGTATGTAACCTTATGCTAACCATATTCATATGCGCCTCGGTAAATGCATCTGATCCCAGATTACTTAACTGAACCAACGATTTCAAATATCTCAAACCGTTCTTAGAAGTATTTTCAAGTAATGTAAAATCAATTTCAGTCGCTATTAGCATCAGATGGCCTAAAGAAAAAATATATGTAGGTGCTGATGTTAGTAGGCTGTCCCAGTTTGAGTAAGGAGCTATTTCAGTTTCTTCTATTTTCTTGGCTTGTTTTCTAATATCACTCTTATCGCGTGTATCTGTTTTTGATGGAGAACTACAATAAATCATATAACCATGATAACATTATAAATAATATAAGAAAACAGTAAACCATTTTTCTTTATCAAAATACAAAATAAGCAAGTTTTTCTCAACGATATTATATAACTAAAAAAAAATCTGTATTCATCCATTCATAAAAAAGTTTAAATTAATGCTAGAAACGAAAATGCTGGAAGTTAAATGATAAGAAAGACATGTGTATCACTGCGTATCGGTAATGCTGTCGTTGTATATACTAGTAATCAGTTCAAATGGTTTTTTTTTAAATTATTAGTTTATTTAGGTATAAATAACTTTATTTAGCCATTTTAATTTTTTTTTATTCGAGCTTCACTGATGAGTCTGTGGTAGACGAAACGTGCGTATGGCGTTGATATAAAATTTCAATCCTGGTATCTATGATGAGTTTATTTACTGCTGATAGACAAAAATAGTCTGAACTTCTGTACTGACATAATAGACCACTTTCGAGTTCATCCGTCACCGGCAAAAACTCGTCAATTATGCACGCCTTTATGACGTCATTTACCAGATAGAGGGGCTCGCCTGTATCCCTGCACTATTTACGTTAATCAAGCGTCTTAGTGATCGTCTTTGTGCAGGATAAACTAGAAATAATGGTTGCTCTGTAGGTACTTACTGACAATTCCCTAATGACAGCAGTGTTGATTGTAAATTTTGAAAATTCAATTTGCCGAATAATTCGTACAATATAGAATTATAGTTTTCCAACCACTCGCTCAACATTGGAAGGGAAGTGACGACGCCCCTAAACGCACAAATGACGGTGATAAAGGCGCGTATAATTGACGAGTTTTTTTTCGGTGACGGATGAACTCGAAAGATGTCTATTAATCGTATAGTTTTTAACGATTCTTCTAGAAAAGCTTCTTATGTTTGCATGCTTTGAAATGCTCAGGTTTTGTCTTTCCTGGTGAACATGATCACAGAAAACCGCCTCAGACGCACGATATTTATAAACTGATAAATATGATTTGCACATTTACAAATATTTAATGTGATTAGTCCGTCATAATAATTTCCTTTGGTTTACACGTAAATCAAAAGACCATATTGCAGAAACTTCTTTTTGCAATAACCAATGAAACATTATGTCGATGTCATTATGATCAGTATATAAAAAAGAAGATGTGGTATGATTGCCAATGAGACAACAATCCACAAAAGACCAAAATGACACAGACATTAACAACTATAGGTCACCGTACGGCCTTCAACAATGAGCAAAGCCCATACCGCATAGTCAGCTATAAAAGGCCCCGATAAGTCAATGTAAAACAATTCAAACGAGAAAACTAACGGCCTTATTTATGTAAAAAAATTAACGAAAAACAAATATGTAACACATAAACAAACGACAACCACTGTATTACAGGCTCCTGACTTGGGACAGGCACATACATAAATAATGTGGCGGGGTTAACATGTAAGCGGGATCCAAACCCTCCCCCTAACCTGGGACAGTGGTATAACAGTACAACATAAGAACGAACTATAAAAATCAGTTGAAAAAGGCTTAACTCATCAGATGGACAAACATACAAGTGGACGTGGCCAGGTACTTATACATCCCGACACAAAAAGACACAATGCACAGATCTGAGAGTACTCGCAGTTATCTGACAGCTAGTTCAAAGCCACTAACAAATAATAAAAAAATCATGCATCTAAGACTAAACTATCAATCCGTACACATCCAACATCCAATGGATTTAGTGTAAAGACGTCATAAACAGCCAGAGAAAAACATTACCTTTTGCAATGCCAAGTTACATGTATCGACAGATTGTAGATCCATTAATATGTATATGTATAAAACATACTAGTAATATTTAGTTAGCTTTTAATTTACTGATAACAAAATCAAAATTTATACAAATAAAAACAATATTCAATGATCTTATTACAGTGTTGAATAGTTAACCTTTTAGAATAAGTTTATTTTAAGGAGCGAAAAGTTTACATGGATCATTTCTAAATTTCCGGGCACGGCTAACAACATTTCCGTAAAAATGTGGATGTGGTATCCCGTTTGAAATAAGTTTTCTACAGGTACAACCAAACTTCAAAACCAAATCTTTATATCTATGGAAAAATTTAGTAAAGGTTTTAAGTAATTTATGGTAACGATATCCCTGGTCTAATAATTTACCAGTAATACATAGGTTGCGTTCGTTAAAATAAAAAACGTCACAACAGACACGGGCATAGCGAACAAGTTGTGAAATATAAACACCGTAAGATGGTGCCAAAGGAACATAACCATCTAAAAATGGAAAGTTAACAATAGGGAACGAAAAATCGTCTCTTTTGTCGTAAATTTTAGTGTGAAGTTTCCCGTTTAAAACCGAAATATCTAAATCCAGGAAAGGACAGTTATTACCGAATAAATTTGATTTATTTAAAGTAAGTTCCTTGGGGTAAATTTCAGCAGTATATTGAGAACATTCTTGATTATTTAACAAAAAAATATCATCAAGATAACGGTAAGTGTTGTTGTTTGTATCAATTAAATGCAATTTCGACGGGTCTTTACTGAGTTTAGTCATAAACTGTGATTCGTAACAGTACAAAAACAAGTCTGCTTTTAAAGGCGCACAGTTAGTGCCCATGGGGATACCTACAACCTGTCGACAAACTTTGTTGCCTAAACGTACATAAATATTATCAAGGAGAAAATTAACAGCTTCAATCATCTGATCACACCTCCAGTAAGTATATCTAGCTTATTTACCTTTCTCATTAGAGAAGAAGGCTTTAAATGAGTTGCAGCAAATATATCTACATTCAGCTTTACCAAACGACCATTTAATTAAATAGGAAAACTTTTGTTTAATAAGATAGTGTGGAAGTGTAGTGTAAAGAGTAGAAAAATCAAAACTATTAACAGAATCAAAAGGAGCATCAAAAGCCCGTAATTTATCTAAAACATCTAAAGAATTTTTTACACTCCAAAAATGGTTTATACCACTATGTTCATATATTTTATTACAATAGTTTATGATAAGCTCTTTAATAGTAGTTAATGAACTAGTTAAGAGCACTGACATATTAGTTGTAGAACACTTACTAGAGGCCGAGATGAAACGATATTTAAATGGTTTTTTTTGTGTAGTTTAGGTAGCCAATACATAGTAGGTACCTTCAAATGTTCAGAAGAAGCCTTGAGCTTTGATGTGGTTGTGATATGCTTGTTTACTATATGACTCTCTGTGGAGCGGATGGACTTGAATGTAGATGAATTTAAAATTTCATTCTTAAGAACGTCCGTGTAGTATATACGACATACCACTACCACATTGTTGGCTGCTTTGTCGGCTGGTACAAACACAAACCGCTTTTAAAGTATTTGAAGTTTATTTCTTATTCTGGAAAAAGGTGTATTATTTACTTTATTATTTACTTCTAAATTATTTTCAAAATCTGATATTCTCTTATCTACCACATTCATACATTTATTTAAATATTTTTATTTTACAAAACGAGGAAAGAGCATCTTTGGTGACTTGACGACACTCTTTCCAATCTATTTTAGATGGAGGACGATGCATCTGATACTCGGGTTCCACGAAATCGAAATAAAAAAGAGCTGTTATCTAAATCCAAATTCATTATACAAAAAGTAAGAAGAGCTTGGAAAAATATATACAATGAAAAAGGAATTACATTTCCTCGAAGTGTCTTGAATGATTTTGGAGCATGACCGTGACAGAACATGACAGAACATGACGTTATACGAATGTACACTCTAAAGCTTCATAATTTTTTAATTTGTGTTATCTAAATAGCTAAAAGATGGTTGCAAAATTAATGTTCACTGAACATAAGAATGTATACCTTACCTGTATATTGAAGGAATGTAGAAAACTGCAATGATGTAAACTAAAACTGTTGCATACATTTTTTTTCTGAAACATGGTATACAAAAAGTATATTCAAAATACAGCGAACTGAACAAAATCACAAGAATGAATAAGGATTTTTGTTTTGTCTTCCAGAAGGTTTTGTATTAATTTAAAATAAGTACCGATTAAAGTACCGAAAGTCAGCTGAAATTTAAACAACACCTTCAACTTGAGGAAACACCTGTACAAAGTCAAGAATGTGACAGTTGTTTGATGTTTTTGAGCTTTAATTTTGCCATTTTATAAAGGAATTTCCGTTTTAAATATTCTTTTGAGTTTGGTATTTGTGTTATTAAACTTTTTTTCCACCAACACAACAAATATGTTGTCAATTAAAATGTCCGGCAGTTCATATTAGGCGTGAAGCTACGGGAATCAGTGCGATTTTTCAAAAAGTAATATTTTTCATGACCTCATTTTTGTAGAAATAGTCTTGATTAATGATACGAAGTAGTAATACAATTGTTTGCAATAAACTCATTATCACATAAATAACACACAAACAAGGAAATAATTAGAGGACTATCAAAACCTTCAGTCGAAGAAATTATTATACCCCTAAATTAAAACGACGATTTACTGTATTATTTTATAATTAAAAAAATTAATTTTAAATTTGTGTACATCATTATTTCAACTGTAACCTGCATGATTATCATTGTTTGGTTGGATGACCCAGTTGTGATGCATAATTTATCTGAGATAAGTCAGTTTGAAATAGTAATCATTTGAAAGAACCTTGCTATGTCATATTTATATAAAGCAAAGCTAGGACAAGATATTTAGTGGGTTTATTTTAGTCAAGTAC
Source organism: Mytilus trossulus (assembly GCF_036588685.1). NCBI lineage: Eukaryota > Metazoa > Mollusca > Bivalvia > Mytilida > Mytilidae > Mytilus > Mytilus trossulus. The sequence continues at coordinate 35,504,404 of NC_086386.1, read as the reverse complement.
GAGGTATAGGGTGTTGGAAGAGATTCTAAGAGATTCTCAGATAAAAATATTTTATTTTATGAAACCATGTTTACTTGGTAGATAAAATGATTATTTGTAAACATAAACATTTTATATCAAGAGTTAAACTGGTAAGCAACGTTTTCAATAACAAAATTAAACACGTTTTATATTCACACAATCGATTTACCAGTTTGACCGATATTTCAGCTTTTCAGCTGACCTTCATTTTAATGGCTCAATTTATTGGACAAAGGCTCCAACGTCTCCAACAGACCCTGCATGAATATAGATTCAAATGCAGTCAAACAATTGTCGCGGAACTAAAGAATGTATTAGTTATGGGATTTTTTTCTTACGAAATTGAATAAAACTGACCTTTTTTGACGAATAGTTTTACAATATTCATTCTTTTAATCTTTTTAAGACACGAAGGTTCATCCGTGAATGTTAAAATAAAGGCAACAGTAGTATACCGCTGTTCAAAACTCGTAAATCTATGGACAAAAAACAAAATCGGGGTAACAAACTATACTTAAGCTTTATCTCAACTATTTACGGAAAATTATTAAATACAATTAATAGATAATTAAAAAATAAAAGAAAACCTAATTATTCCCCGAAATCACACATATGTTCAACAGATGACAATTTTATGAAGTTGTAAAGCATGGCACTCTTTACTGCGTTAGAAATATAAGATATGAGGGGAACCTTACATATAAGTCAACATCATTACTAACGTCCCTCAAGGGTGTTGTATAATAAAAACCTGGATAAAACAGTCATGATTGGTGTTAGTATTTTATTATTTTGTTTTAAAAATTGAAACTAAACAGTATCATCATGACATGACCAACTTTCAACGGAGCTTGTTTATGACCATGCCTACCGTGCTTTTACATCAAATTTATGAATCTTATCGAATAATTATCTGAAAACATTGCGATGGGTTTAAAAATTTATATTGAAAATATACGCACGGCAGTTTATAGATAAATAAAAAACAACTTATAGTACCCTTATATCTAATCACCGCGCTCCAAAGTTGACTTACGTCAAATGTAATAGAACCATTTCCCCTATAATAACCATATATATCTCCGTGGATTAACTGTACATTTAACGAATTTCTTTTTTAATGTGTACGTATGCAGTTTAAAATAAACTCGACTCATCTGATATAATGAAATATAGATTGCAACCTTGATGTGCGATAGTTACCGTTAACTTCATATTGGTGCAATATCAGTGTGATATCTATGTATTTATCTACTTTGAATTGGCTTAGATTGAAATTCACTTTCTGGCAAGATAATTCTTTGTTGATAAACGAACATATTTAAAAGGTGTTTAAATCTCTATATATTTTAAAATGTGAAAGAAAAATTTGGTTATCATTGGATTAAAAAATAATTATTCGTTGTGCGTTTAAAACTCATATGAAAGGACGAATATCAAAATTATAAAATGGTAGGAAAATATGTAAAAACGATTATATATAATATGAAATGGTTAAATAACAGACTTGACATAAAATGTGTTTGTTACAATTATGGATTTCCTGCGTAAATGAAAATGTACCAAACTATTTGAGGTAACAGAAAGTCTCATTTTCAACCAATGTGCCATACAACTAATGAAATATCATTTGATTTTAAACATATTTTATTCATTAAGATATGAAAAGGATTGAGCAACAGGCACAGCCTATAAAAGCTCTCTCCATATTACATGTTCAAGGTATAATTCAATTATAACAACTGTATTTAAAATAATGCAATATAGTGGAACATGCATGCTACTTATGAGCACACACGAGAAAATATATGTTTACAGTGTTACTTACTAAATGCAAAGTATATTTAAGTATATATAGGCAATTACTCTTCATGTATTCAAGAACCTTGAAACATGCAAATATCCTTTATAAGTCATTAAAAATATATATATATATATATATATATATATATATATATATATATACGAGTCTAAATTGAAAACTACGTTCAAACCTATGACTGCGTTGGATAAAAACCGCAATTTTTATACGTGTGCATGTCAAACAAATTTCGTTGTAGAAGGGTCTAAAAACAGCACAAACAACATTTTCCAAAAGACCAAAAGAGTGAAAAAGTATATTTAAACAAAACGCATTTGACTAACAGGTCGAACAACTGATGTTCTTTAACCCTGCTGACTGCCATTGGCGATTGCCAAATAAAATTGATCACAGGTTGTAACAAAATGGATCTTATTATAAATTTAATACGTCACAGAAAAAAAAATTGTTAACTTGTGGACAGGATGTTGTGCCACAAACATTCGGTGTCAATATTTCTTTAATACACCATATCCGGATTTCGACAATAAATGTCTCTTCAGTGATGTTAGGGATCGAAACGGTATTTGGAAGGCCATATAAAAAGCACCCTCATTTTTAGAGAAAGTACCCTCATTTTTAGATTAACTCTTGAATTTTAAGAGTCAATATATATATATATATATATATATGGCTTGAAAGAGACACTAAGCTTGCTTAGTGGATAAAATGAATTAATGTTTAAGTGGAGTAGAAAACAAAATAAAAAATAAAACTAAATGAAACAAAAAATAAGTAAGTTTTAAACAAAACGTTGAGTGTCACTGATATATTTATGAACAGATTTAAAAATAGCAATATTCATATCATATGAAAATAATCTGTTTCCAAAAAGTAATAGTTCAATATTTATATTAACATTATCAGCAATGGAGTTAATGGAATCAAGAAGGATCTGTCTTACATCATTGTACTTAGGGCAAATGAAAAAGAAATGTTTGTTATCCTCAACAGGGTGATTACAGTTTACACAAAAAGTGTTCTCTGATAAGAACTGATTAAACAGATGAGATTTTAGGTTGCTAGCATTATTTCTGAGTTGACAATGACTTATATTATGTTTCCTTATCCCATAGTTGAAAGGTTTAAATATATCATCAGTCCTATAAAACTTTTCCAGTCCACTTCTAAATATACCCAAGCTTGGGGATTTTTGTAAACTCAAAGGAAGACTATTCCAAAGTCTTATAGTGGAAGGAATGAAACTATTAAAATAAGAGCTAGTTCTAGCAAGAGGCGGATGAAAAGTGTTATTTTCATTCCTCAAAGTATAAGGGGTTTGTCTGGGAAGATATGGCTAGACTAACTCATATAAGTATGCAGGTGTCATCCCATTTAATATTTTATAGAATAGTATAAGCTTATGTTTATTACATCTACTCTCCAGAGTTTCTAAACCTAATTCAATATAAAGTTTTTGTCTGGAGGAATTACGTCGTAAGCCTGTAATAATTCTAGCGGCTTCTATCTGAATACTTTCAAGAAGCTCAGACTCGTGCTGGGAGCAATTGCCCCATACAACATCACCATACTCTAATATAGGTCTAATAAAAGCATAATAAATACGTATAAGTGAACTCCTATCTAATAAATGTTTAACTTGACAAAGCACAGATAGACGAGAGCATGCTTTTTTATAAATAATATCAATATGTGAGTTCCATGAAGCTGATGACTGAAATGTTATCCCAAAATGACAGTGAATATTTATTTTCTCAACCTCTTCCCCATTTATCCCAAAAAATACAGGTGGGTGTTCCCTTTCCCTTCTAGTAAATACAATATTTTTAGTTTTCTTAGAGTTAAATTGAACAGCCCATGATTTTGCCCAATTTGAGATAACATCCAAGCCATCAGTCAAAGAAGCAGCTGCAACAGCAGGATCATCATCTACTATAACAAATAAAGAGGTGTCATCTGCAAAAAGTCTAATATCATTAGAAATGTCATTTACTATATCATTTATATAAATAAGAAACAGAAAGGGTCCTAAAACTGATCCCTGGGGAACACCTGCATGTATATATTTCTTAGAGTTGACGAAAAACCTTCTGAAACTACCTTTTGTTGACGATCTGAAAGATAACTCTCTATCCAAGATAAGAGCTGATCATTTATGCCAGATTGTTTAAGTTTAAATAAAAGTCCTTTATGCCAAACTTTATCGTAAGCTCTAGATACACATGTACATCACAAAATACAAACCTTACATCCCTCCCACTATCCATATTACTAATAATTTTATGATATATTTCAATTAACTGATTAACAGTAGAGTCACCTGGCTGGAAACCAGATTGAAACTTTGACAAAAGGTTATTACTTCTCATATAATAATACAAATGTTTAAATAGAACTTTTTCCATAATCTTACAAACAATACTAGTAACAGATATTGGACGATAGTTTAAAGCTGAATGTGGACTACCTTTTCCTTTAAAAATAGGATTAACATGTGCAATTTTCCATAACAGTGGAACCTGTTTAACTGATAGAGACATATTAAATAACTTAGTTAATGGTTTAGAAATAAAGCTAGCAACCTCTTTTAAAATTCTAGGACTTATATCGTCAGGTCCAGCAGGTTTGTTAACATTTAAGATTTTTAACTGATCTAAAATCTCTTTCTCAGTGATGACAAATTTATTTAAATGACATGGAGGAGGCTCATTATTATCAGGAATTTCTGGTTCTGTATCAATATTAGCTATACATGTGTATTAGCAAAATGATTGTTCAGGATCTCTGATTTGTCCAATGGATGAATAAAAATTTGGCCATCATGTTCCAAAAAAGGGGGAGAATCTCTATTTTTTGTAAAATTTGATACAGACTTGGCAATGCGCCACCATTTACCAGGAGGAATATTTTTGTCAATAAGTTGAGATGTCAGTTTGCACTTATAATCTTCTTTTGCCTTTCTAACTAAGCTGATAATTTCATTACGAATTTCTCTAAATTTTTTCCAGTGATCTGGATTATTTGAAGTTTTCGCTTTGTGGTGAATTCTATTACGATGTCTTATCTTGTTTCTTATTAAGTTGTTCATTAAAGGTTTATCATTTGGTCTTACTGTAATAGTTTTAGTAGGTATATATCTATTTACAGTACTTTCGAATGTTCTGACAAAGTTCATATAAACATCATTTATATTATTTGAATTAAAAACAACATCATCCCAGTCAGTATCGTTCAACTGGTTTTTAAGACCTTCATAATCTGCACGCTTAAAATCACGAATTTGTCTTTTAAACGAGTGTTGTTTAAAAGTTTTAAATGAAATTTCAACTGAAACAGGAGAATGAGAACTGCATATCGGTGCAAGAACAGTTACTGATTTAATTAAGTTCTTGCGATTAGTCACACATAAATCAATACAAGTTCCAGTTTGGGTTGTAAAGTTGGTAGGCTCCCAAACAACATTTTCTAAGTTTAAACGGTTAAGTAACTTTTTAAAAGAGTTACTTGTGTTTGACATCATATCACAATTGAAATCACCACAAAATGACAAAGGAAAATTGGCAAATTACAATCAAGTGCTTTATCTACTGACTCATTAAATAAGTCCCATATATTAGAATTTGAGTTTGGAGGTCTGTATAAAACACCAACTAAAAATTTTTCATTACTATAATTCCTCACTTCAACCCAAAGCAACTCAAGATTGCTTTAATACAGATATGTCATTCTGTATAATAAAATGTAGACTATTTTTCACATAAATAGTCACACCTCCATCATGTCTATTTCTATCTAACCTAATAGGCTTATGAAACCCATTTAATTTAATTTGGTCATCAGTAATTGACTTGTCAAGATGAGATTCTGATATACAAATAATGTCATACTCATGTAGTTCATTGTTAATGAGATCTAACTTAGGAAGTAAACTACACACATTATTGTGTACTATTTTCAAATTCTTTTTGTTACTCTGATCTGGACCTGGATTTTGCTCAATTCCAGCAACCAGTAGCAAAAACTGTATAATACTACGGAGGAAAAAAACATTTTTTATGATTATAGGGAGGATTATGTAGTGATTAATATTATAGTTTACAAAGTTACAGATTAATGTTAAAAACATTGATCAGTCAAAACTATCAAAACTTATAAGGAATATATAGTGAAACATAAGTACATGATGTACACTTTGGACAGACCTTCCAAACCAAAAGCTGGCATATGCATTGATTAACAGGACACTCAAAACTAGTCGAGATAAAGTACAAAACAAAACATACATCATTTGTACATGTACATAACATATATACAAAAGGAAAACATTGATAAATAACAAATGTTAACGATATCAATTATCACTTATATTGTGATACTGTAATACTATTGAACAAAAAATTAGCAAGGTCTGTGTTCATGCAATAGACCACTTTCGAGTTCATCCGTCACCGGCAAAAACTCGTCAATTATGCACGCCTTTATGACGTCATTTACCAGATAGAGGGGCTCGCCTGTATCCCTGCACTATTTACGTTCATCAAGCGTCTTAGTGATCGTTTTTGTGCAGGATAAACTAGAAATAATGGTTGCTCTGTAGGTACTTACTGACAATTCCCTAATGACAGCAGTGTTGATTGTCTATTTTTAGAATTCAATTTGCCGAATAATTCGTACAATATAGAATTATAATTTTCCAACCACTCGCTCAACCTTGTAAGGAAGTGACGACGCCCCTAAACGCACAGATGACTGCGATAAAGGCGCGTATAATTGACGAGTTTTTTCCGGTGACGGATGAACTCGAAAGTTGTCTATTATCTTTGTTTTAGAGTTACAAAGATGTTGGCAGTAATTGTAAATTGTGAGACTGTGAAATGTAGAAAACAAAACAAAACAAAAGCAAAATAAATAAGTAAAAGTAGGATAATATTTAGCTTGCATTACAGACAAAAACTGAATAATGCGCAGTGGTATTGACTTGATTAATCAATAGAATATGCTAGACAAATAATTGTAAACTCGACTTAAATTTCAATTTATCAGTGTAGAAGTGAAACGCATATTTATATTCTCTATGTTTTAGATTCTGGTAGTACTAAAGTTATGAAAATAAATGTATGGGACAACCTTTACTATTGCAACCATTTGCCAGTTGTTTTTTGGGTAAATCTCGTGTGTAAAACTAGTTACCTATGGATATAATAATAAAAAAATTATGTTTACAAATCTGCAAGCAAACCGGAAATATGAGTTTTTAAAAATTAAACCAAATACGTAGGAAACGTATATTTTCCGGAAAATAAGTATGAAATAAAAATAGTTGATTGGCATGAGAGACAAAGAGACAGAATGTCAACCCAAGGTTCACATTTGTGTTATAAACAAAAAATAATGATAAATGAACAGGAATTTTATAAAAAGACATATTTGAAACAAATATTGAAAGCATGTTTTAGTTCAAAGTGATTTACACACATTTTATTTTTTTCAGTTTTTTGGCTATGTCGTCAAATATTTCGAATCGATGTCTAGTTCCTTCCTCGTCTGATCCATATACATGACCATTAAAATACCACGAGCTTATAATATTGTCATGTTGGTACAGTCTATTTAGGAGACCCTGGTTGAGTTTTGTAATATCATCACCAATTCTAACTTTGAGTGCTTCGTTTATACTCTTTTTTTTACGCAGGAGTGTAATTTTGGTATCCATTCTAAGAAATTTAATGAGAATTGGTCTTGGACTCCCTTCTTTCCCTGGTATTCTATGCATTGCAACAATTTCTGACGGGTTGATATCTAATTTGACTTTGTTCTTTGGTACGTTAAGAAGAGAATGTGGTAGGTCTTCATTTCGATTTTCTGGCAATTGGTATATTTTCACATTTTTCTTACGTGCGTATTGTTCGTTCCAGTTACCAAGCCGAACACTTTCAGTTGCTTTCCTGTTGTTTTCATCAACGACATCCCTCATTTTCCTAAGATCAGAATGCAGACTAGCATTTTTTTCCAGCAGATTCCCATTTTCAAACTCAATAGTGCTTAATTTGTCATGTAGATGAGATATTTTGGAATCGTAATTGGTTTTTAATTTATCAACTTCTGACTTGACTTCCGTCATTATCTCTTTTTTAATTAGTTTTTTCAGGTTTTCGGATAACTGTTTTAATATTTCTGTGACAATCTCTGTCAGGTCAGATTTTTTCGGGACATTTAACAGGGACTGCTTGATTTCATCAAGTTCGTTTTTTATACAAATACTATGGTCCGATGAACTAGAGAGGCAAGAGTGGAGACGCTTGGCTGGATTTGTGATATTATGTTTATCTCCTGTTTTCTCTAAAAATGCTGATTCCTCGGCATTATTTGTGTTTTTGGCTGACAGTTTATCGACTTTCACAGTAGAAATGAAACTGGTTATTTGTTGTTGATGTTGAGACATATTACATTTAATGAATGGCTATTATTTATTTTGATTTTATTGAACCATAAAACTAATTTTTGACTCTTCAAGAGTCAAAAATTAGTTTTATGGTTCAATAAAATCAAAATAAATCATTGCCATTCATTATAAATAAATTTCTATCAAAAATAAGGCTCAAAAACTTTTTATATTATTTATATAAACAATAACAAGCGTACACACATGTTGGCGTATGAATACTCAACGTCAGAGTGGGCGTGTCGCCATCAAAATTGACAACATTGAAAATAAAACTAATAATTTTAACCAATCAGAAGACAGTAAAAACACCAAATTTATTTATTTGGCGATTTAAACTATTGAAAGTTCACTTATGTGTTGAAGGCCGTACTTTAACCTATAATGGTTTAATTTTTAAATTGTTATTTGGATGGAGAGTTGTCTCATTGGCACTCACACCACATCTTCCTATATCTATCTATAAGTAAACATTGGCTAATTACTACTCACTCGGTCGTCAATTTTATAACTCGTAATTTAAACTGCAATCTTTATAATTATAGTTCTGGTTTTTTTTAATACATTAATTCCAATCAATTAGTAGTAACATCGATGTAACAGAAAAGACGTAAAGAATATCTCTTAATGCATAAAAACACAAAACTCTGTGCAACAAATTCACATCAAACCTTCATGGGCGCCATCTTTCTTTTTTGAAATATCATCATTAAGCTACTTGATAACAGAACAGGAAAAGGGAATTGCTGATCAGTTCCGGATGAATTTGATAAAAACATCCATATTTTGACTGATCAACAAAATATAGTATGTGTTTTCGCAATAGGTGACGATACTAGTAATTTTCCAAATTGCCACTTTTTATTTTCAAAAAGACAGTTATGTCTGATATAAGTACTATAGTATTTTGTTTTAAAATTGAAGTAAATTATTTGCAAAATTCTTAAAAAAAAATCACAAAAATACTGACCTCCGAGGAAAATTCAAAATGAAAAGACCTTATCAAATGGCAATATGATAATCTCAAACAAATCAAACGAATTATGAAATAATTCATGGGGCTTAAATATATATATCGTGATTTTAACACGGGTTGGCCCTTTTTGACAAATATTTTACCCTGAGCGACAGCGAGGGGTAAAATATTGGCTTAAAGGGACAACCCGTGGTAAAACCACGATACATTCAAGCCCCCATGAATTCTTTCAATTCCAATAGGACAAATACGGCAATTCTTTTGGATCGAAGCGCTCTCGGAGGAGGCATTAAATTGCCGTTCCCATAAATAAACGCACGTTTCGTTTAAATTGGCGTAAACATGGTTAAAGAACGTAAAAAATGAATTAGTGACATGCTTAAACTATTTATGACAACGTATTTAGATAGTTTTGGATGAATTTAGATAATAATTTATATGTATTATATGTATAAAAAATATGGCTTGTACCACATTTTAGAATCGTTTGTTTACGATTCCTTGTGATGATTTTCGGTTTCACACGCGTGTATTTTCTAGTAAAATTCTTATATTCTTACGTCATCGTTCTGTGACGTCGGGTACCTAATTCATAAAAACGCATATGACGTGGGAGTACGATTGGAACAGCTCAGGCAGTATAATCTTATTTTACCACGGGTGTGTACTCAAAGCGTTGAAGGACGTCATGTTAGAATAGATAATAACTGTCATATCCCGGGTATTGAACAGACATTTTCTTATGTAGAAAACGGTGGAAGAAACCTGGTTTTATAGCTAGCTTATCTCTTGCATGTATGCAAAAAAATATATCATTATATTGACTACAATGTGTGGACAACACAAACAGACATAATAGGTAAAAATGTCAACAATAGGGGTACAGCAGTGTACATTGTATTGTAATCTTAATAACTATAAAACATACAAATATGTAACAAAGAGGTAATAGATGAAACACATTCATTGAAATAAAGGATTCAAAAAATACCTAGCACAATAAGACAATGGCGGAATGTTTAAGTACAGAACCACATCATATGTAACAACTTAAATCAAAAAGGCATAAAGACAAAGCACACTAGCAAAAATGACAAACAAATATACACAAATTTACCATAAAACAATATCACAAAGACGGGATGTGTAAGTATAGAGCCACTCCAATGAATATAACCAGAAACAGACTAAACAGTAAAAGGAATATTCATCAAATCTAATAAACGCATACAATAATACGTTATTAAGATGATAAACAAAATCAGTATCCATAACCTATACTTCAAAACCATCGTGTTTTTTTTAGAAGTTGATAAGGAAAAGTTTTCAATAAGTTCTTGGTACCTTCCGATGTTAACTTATTTGATTAAAAGGACGAGGCGTTCTTTGACATAACCCTGGTTCGTCAATTTTCTGCTCAGACACTTCTGAAGCTTTACAAAGTCTGAATAGGAGCTGAATAACCTAGTCAGAAAAGTTTGAATTGTTAAGGAAAAGAACATCAGTATTAATATCTGAATGAGAAATATAAACCCCTGGTTTCTTTGATCTACTTGTCTTTGAGAAATGTCTGAAGGAACTCCGATTCACATGAAAATTAGAAGAGATCGACAAGAAAACTTGATAAAAGTATGATGGCAACCGTCAATTTTAAATCAAATTAATGAAATTCCAAACAATTCTGAAGAAAATATCTTCATTTGTTTTTCAAAATTTATATCTTTATTTCAGACTAGTATTGTCTTCTTTCTCTCTGTAGAAGAGCTGAGTAAGAATTTTACAAAAAGTCACTAAAAATGTATTGATGAAGGTGAAGTCGGGGTTCTGTCTGCCATTGGTGGATAAATACATTGGTTGTGCTAATTTCAAGCCAAGTGGTTGATATGTTTGATGTTTTTTACTCAGGCAACGTTAGCCTCTGATGGATTTTACTATTTCATTAGGTTATGTTTGGTCATGTAGCTCTCAAAATGTTTCCTTTCTTATAAATCATTGGTTTTAAATATTTGTCTTTGAGCGTTCCTGGTAAAGGTAAATCAAGAAAAGCGCGTCTTTTATTGATTTTATTTTTGTTTTCTAGGTGAATAAGGTTACAAATCTTTGTGGATTTCCGAACATTCATACTTTGTCAACTTGTAAGGTATCGACACATTTTATTTAAAAAAATAGCATATAGCCAATTTCAATTCATAAACTATTAAAGCGAACAGTAAATTAAATTCGAAAGACAAAACGGAGGAGAGACGATGCACAAAAACCCAACGAAATTGTCATACTCATTAACATAAAAGGGATTATAAAAGAGCAAATCAACACCTTAGTCAATCCGCATATGTTGATCCTTGTCATTTAAAATTCTACTCCAAGCCCCTCACAAAACCCCGAAACGTAGAAAAGTAAAAATAAACAATATAGCAAGACGAGGAAGAACAAACATGAGGAAAGCTCTGAATACTAGAGAGTTTTTATGTACGTCAAACGTGCGATTCTAAGTCAGCGTTAATGTTAATATTTGCGGTCCCAGTACTTAAAATCTTTCAATTCTTTATAGGTTGTTTAACATACATAAATAAAATCCTAAAATAAAAAAAGCAATGAATGAGGTTGTTAAATTTGATATATGCCTTTATGTGCTACTTTGTTAAATATGTGTTTGTTTTATTGAGATTTAAGATTATAACACAGTGTAGACTGCTGTATTCCTATTTTTGACATTTTGACAAATTATGTCTGCTTGTTTTGTTCACGCAACCTTGTCAATGTAATTATAAATTTCGTGCGACTGTCATAAAAGTGAGTTTAGCTAGCCATAAAACCAGATTTAATCCAATATTTTCTACATAAAAAATGCCTGTACCAAGTCAGGAGTATGAAAGTTGTTATCCATGTTTTTGATGTGCTTTCCGTTTAGAATTTCGCTGTGGTATACTACTGTTGCCTTTATTTATTGGTGCTAGGGGTAAGTTGAAGTTACCCTCTGCTATCAGTGGATAAATGTAATGTTGTGTTTATTGCAAGCCAAGAGGCTGAATGGGTTTGTATCTATATGTAGTTTATTTATTTGTAAAAAAAATGTAAGTAGAATGTTCCATGGTGAACTTTATTTTAAGGCAAGATCAATTTTCATTGCTGGTAATCAGGTTGAAAAATATATATTGTGTTAGGAATAGTTTTCAGGCTTAATATTCCCTGTCACAAAATCAAAAGGACAACGGGTAGTTCATTGCTTGTACCTCAAATTGGAAATAATGTCGCATCATTTGTCAAAGTTTCATTGGTTGAGATGTAGTTAGCCAATCACAACATTTTCGTGTGTTCTTTTCAAAACATTAACCAGAATACATCAGCTTTTAAAATAGATTGAATATTTTGAAGGTAATACTGAGGAAAAACTTCAAATACATGTTTAAAAGCAGTTATAGCTCCAGTCTGTTACATAAATCAGTAAAATATTTTTTGTTTTGTTTTGTTTTGATGTTTTGATGTTTTCTTTGATTAATGTGCCATTGATGTTAAACCTTCAGCTTTTTTTTTTATTATAAATTAGATGTAACTTTTAAAGAAAACTAGTCTACTCAAAACACAACATCAGAACTCAATTTTCGTAAAAAAAAAGTATTAAATAGGAGTCTTTGAAAACAGGGTGATGTTCAGTTTATTTTTAGCTTGACATGAACCGGTTTGACATGAATATATTATTTTGTACATGACTGTTTTGAAAATGTGCTTTCCCCAGAAAATGTTACGAAAGTTGACCATAAAAAAAGACAATATATTAGGAAATTAATACAAATTGTTAACTGAAAACTTGAGAGTCTCAGAGTCAACGAAAGAAAAAAATATTAAAAGTTGAACGGTCAAGGTAGCAACAGGTTGCTATTACAGATTATAAAGCCAAGTAATATGAGGTGTTGGAATACTATGTATGAAAGGAAACTGAATCTACTTTCTTCTTTAAGTATGTTATTGGTGTGATAAATGCTCATGTTTTATTGTCAGAATGCAATTATTTTGTCCCATTTATGTTAACATTATTTTTTTATACTAATGTTGTTGTTATTTTATTAATTTTCTTCCAGAATTTTTATGATTTTCACATTGACAGTGTGTGATGAATTTATCTGTAAAGGTAGTGAAATTTGGAGGGGAAAAGATTTTTCTATTTAAATTTTTAATTAAAGAATCTGGTTTTGCCATTGGAGTATTACTTGAAGCCTTATAAGAAAGTATTCTAGATTGTTATCTGTTAACTACGTATCATTATTTCTACATCTTTGCTTGCTTGTAAGAGCATAACTATAATAATATTATTGTTATTGGTTTTTAGGGAGCTTTTTTTTAAATATGCAGAAAACTTTTTCATTTGTTTAAAATTTCATCTGTAGAATATTGTTATTTGTTACAAAGATTCCAGAATAATAAACATTGTAACATGAAATAGATTGTTTTGATTTTTTAAAAGTCCATTATTACCGTGTTGTTAGTGTGCTTATGCAAGCCTTTGTGGCTTGAGCTATATTTTAAAGTTACATTTTCAAATTTTTGAACTCCTCATAATAATATCACTTACTATATATTGGATAAAAACAATGAAAGAAGTCGAAATATCCAACAGGCAAAGTTGAATTCTTGAAATGCAAAAGAGCAACTAGTATTGTTATGACGATTTAATGTATCTCTTGCATTGGAAGTCGCAGAATGCAAGACATATGTCTGCTTATATGATAATGGTAATGTCAGTTTTCTTAAAACAATCAGGAGACTATGTTTTTGCCATAGAACATTTGCAAGCTTTTCATGCCTGTCGTGACAGAGTCACCTGGACTTTTCTCTTAATCAGTTCAGTGTTTCAATTATTTTCTAAAGGTTGGTTTCTTAGTTGCTCATGATGGGTAATATGTCCACTACATTTGGTTTGTGAAACAGTTGTAAGGTGTACTTGTATTGTGTTCACCTGTCAAAATACAAATAAAGTAATATTCATTTTGTTTATCACCCTTTGAAATGAAGACATCTGTGTAAAACTTATCATATCTGGAACATTATAATAAACTAAGGTGTAGAGATTATCTTATTTTGTAGAAAAAGTTGACACTTTTGAAATAAAGTATTTGAAATTTAAGTCGCTGTATGCATAATTAAAAATGAATATATATATAAACTAATACAAAAGAAGCAAATCTCTTGAACAATTATTAAATATAAAACAGTGTTTACAACTCTGAATTTTCTGATGCAATAAGCAGAAAACTTTTCACCAGTTGTTAATAATTAATCTCGTATGCTCAGCCCATTAGTGTATACATATGTGGTCATGACAATACGTGTATGGACAAAATACTCATATGGTCTCGAACATATACGCAAAGTCATTCAGAATGACGGGCGAATGGGTGTGAAAATGTGGGTACATAACTTTTATAATCCAGTAGTCCTGCAGTTTTTAACTCAGATCCTGGAAAGTTCACAGTACGATTGCACACTTTTAGAAGTTGTTCACCTGCTTTAATGGGATTATTTAGAAAGTTTGCTCATTTTTCTACAATGGGAACTTAAAACTTTTTCAGCAAAATTTATAAAAGAAGTTTTGTGTAATCAACTCCTGCAGTTTTCAACCAAGATTATGAAAACATCACATTAAGGTTGCACATATGTTGAAGTTGCGCACCTATTTTTTATTAATTTGTTGTTTTGCAATCTCTTTGGTATTTTAACCTCTCTCTTAGATTGAGTACAGGTTCTTATATAGACAACATTATTTAACATATTTCATGCTTCAGTTCCTTTGTAGTGCCTTAATTACAAGTTTATTTGTGATGACGTTATCTATCAGTTCTTGTATAATTTTTTACCTGCAATTTTGTTAATTGATATTTTTATAGACTTCACAGACATCTTCATGTAATGAGGAATACCAACATCTAGGCTACATTTATGATTTATTTTAGTTATTTTATGTTACATTTTACTTCTTTTGTCTTATAAGTAAGTATTGAAATGCAACCAAAAAAGATAGGCAGCAACGAAAGTGTGTGCAGTTTGTTTGAATACTCTGAACATGTGTTTTCAGATAATAACTACATTAATGGTATGCCAAGCTTCATCTTTCAGGCTAAATCTATTTCAATTAAGGAACAACTTTCTGTTTAACATTGCACATGTATTTGGCTTCATGTGCTTATTTAATGGTTATATAATACAGTATAATTATTTGCTAGATGAACACAATAGTGTAGGATACATCTAGACGAGTCTCTTATTGTCTGAAAATTTCAAGGCAGATAATCTTGACCTAATAAACAGTTTACCCCATGTCAGTTTTGCTCTAAATGCTTTGGTTTCAGAGATATAAGCCAAAATCTACATTCTACCCCTATGTTCTATTTTAGCCATGGCGGCCACCTTGGTTGCATGATTGGCGGGGTCTTCGGACACCTTGTTTAAAAACTATATGCTCTAATGACGATTGTGGTCAAGTTTGGTTAAATTTGACCCAGTTGTTTCAGAGGAGAAAAAATTTGTAAAAGTAAACGGACGACGACGGACGCCAAGTGACGATAAAAGCTTTTTTTTTGTACAAGTGTGGACACTGATCAGTGTTGATAGTATGTTAAGATGTTTGACAGTGTTTTGTATGACAAAAACAGTTCTATGTTTTTCCTATAGGGTTCTATATTATTAACTGTGTTGCATAATATGACAACCAACCTGAGCATTAGGAGAGTTGTATATATTTAGTTTTTTATGTTCAAGACGAGCATGGAAGAGCTCGAGACACTGATTGCATTAATTACCAAATGATTATGTCAGATAGAATATATACATTTTGAAGCTAGGAGAGGAACACATAACAGATTAAATTTTTTATGATGTGATTTTTTTTATATAGGAGATGGTATCTGAAAACATGAATTTGCTTACTATTTGTATGGTTCTATTTATATTACTTTGTGGAGAATCATCATTATCATAAGTAAAAGATTTCGTTTAAATGTCGAAATTGTTTCTCAGATTAGAAGACATTTAATTGTTTTAAGTAATTAATTTACTCAGATTATAAGACATTAGTAATGACAATGCCTGACATGATGCTTGAGGCTATTTGAGCTAGAGAGTAAACTTCTGTGTTATTTTATATGTATTAATTATTTGAAAATATTTCCTCCAAAGCAGTTCAAAGCAAAACAAAAATTTGCCAGTATGAAATATATAGCATCAAAACAATCTTTGTGAGCATGCTTCAAAGACCAAAAACTGCTACAGAAGTCATCTGATAAAATTTGAAGTGGATATGAATATCTACCTAATATGTGTATGTCTACAGATCTAAAAAGTTATAGTAATTATGAAAAAGGTATTGCAAAAAATATCCCCTTTTCAATTTATTTTGTTATATGGATACAAATATAAGTAATACCAATACAGTAAGGCAGTTTTGTTGTGGTATGAAAGTGTATTGTAGTAAATAATATTTGCTGTTGATTCACTCAAATTAAGAAATAAACAAATGAATGGTAAATGTTGAACATGTACAATGAAATGTAGTTTAAGAATTAAATAAGGCCAAACAGGCCTTATGAATTTTGGTCTTATTAACATACTGAATGACCATTTAAACTCAAAACTAAGGTGTCATGTAGGCAGTATAGATGTATAAAAAAAAATAAAGTGTAACATAACAATACAGCATCATATTGCTAGTAGCAAGAGTAGCGTTGCTTGGTAAATTTGTGTGTTTTTTTTTTTAATTTGGCTAATGGACAAAAATTGTCTGATTCAAATCTAAATAAAATGTTATTATCTCCCTATTACTTACATTGTACATAGAATGGATACTACTTTGTAATTCCTTGTACATGAGAGTTGTCTGTCAAATCTTTATTTCCAAATGAATGAATTGCATAACAATGAACTGAGCTCAAAGCAAAGCACTTTCATAATACACTTAGACAAAGAGCTCAATCCAGTGATATACTTTGTACTAATTACAGGTCCTTCACGAACATCGACCAAAACCATATCTCAATAACATGCCATACTACATGGTTGGATCAGAAGACCTGAAACAGAAAGACATAAATTTTATTGTATTTTAAGTATATATACCGGATAAAATTTTCACAAATTTGTGGTAAAAGAATTCAGTATCTATCAACTATCTATAATACTAAAATTACGAGGTCCAATTTGTCAGCCGTCATCACGTAAAAACGACGAATCAAAGAATTTAACTTTATATATAACTAATATAGTACAAAGGTGTAGATTAAAAATTACACCACTCCAGACCCTTTTGTTTTCCACGTAATTAATAATGCCAGTAATTAAGAAGTTCCGGATCGAGTCCGATACCGATACCAATAGTATATTCACCTGTTACCTATTACCTTATCTGTACGTTCCGCATCTGACAGGCGCACCAACAAACGGTGTATTCAGGATTAATATGCTATATGACCTATATACACGGGTCATAATCACAGGGTTGACACTACTAAATTGTCAAATTGTTACCTATTGTAGTATTTTACTCAGTAAGACTTTCTAAGATAACAATACGAATGCTAAAAATCTGGACTAAAAATAAGGCGTATAGGTACAGTTTTCAATTTGTTATCGGGCATGACGTATCACAGAGAATCAAAGAATTCAACTTTATTTATAACTAATATAGGACAATGCTGTTGATTAAAAAATACTCCATTCCAGGACCTTATGTTTTCCAAATAATTAATATTACCAATAATTGATAAGTTCCAGTTCGACGGGTTCAAACAGAAAGATTTGAAAGCAGAGAAAAGGTTGACACTACTAAATTGTCAAATTGTTACCTATTGTAGTATTTTAATCAGTAAGACTTTCTAAGATAACAATACGAATGCTAAAAATCTGGACTAAAAATAAGGCGTATAGGTACAGTTTTCAATTTGTTAGCGGGCATGACGTAAAACAGAGAATCAAAGAATTCAACTTTATTTATAACTAATATAGGACAATGCTGTTGATTAAAAAATACTCCATTCCAGGACCTTTTGTTTTCCAAATAATTAATATTACCAATGATTGATAAGTTCCAGTTCGACGGGTTCAAACAGAAAGATTTGAAAGCAGAGAAAACTGTGTATCTTATAATCGGCATGACTTTATCAGATGACAATACTAATACTAAAATAAGGCTTGCGCATAGTTATATACTTTAATTCAGTCACGGACCCGCGATATCACGGGTGTGTTCTAGTGTGGTAAAAGCATTCAGTATCTATCAATTATCAATCGCTTCATGCACAAATTGATATAGGTTGAGTGTCCCTCTGTTGGAAATAAAAACATATCTCCGCCTGATTTTAGTTAACTGATGAAGAACATTCAAAACTGTAAAATTTTATCTTAGACTTGTGAGTGTCTATTTACAATCACCACTGAATCAATAAGATATGTAAACATATAAATGAGTAAAATTGACATACATATATAAGACTAAAACTGACATTTAGGCTTTATTCCACCTTCATTAATATTTCTCAAGTCGATGTACAAATCTGACTTCATGATAAAATAATTAAGATTCCATATATCAACCGATGAAACATCTCTCGGATAGACAAGTCGCAACGAAATCGCCAGTTTTCTAAAATGATTGGTGGAACCTAAATTTTAAATGATATATTCTAAATATTGCTAATACATTTCATAATAATTCTTCTAAAAAATCTGCTATATTTTTCCTTACTTTGTCTTTTGTTTAAGACTGTATATTGATCTCTAGATGTCTTTCAATTACATCCATATTGGCTTGGGTTGATGTCTGATTATTGTACATGATATACATCAATGTGGGATTTGTTTACATAAATAACAACTATTCCTTAAATTTCAAATAAAATGAATGTAAGAAATTAAAAGTCATCCATATGCATTCCCAGGTGCGTAGCTACGTTTACTTCAAATAGCCTGGGCGTACACTTGAGTTTTGAACCGCGCTGAAGTACGTCCATTATTCATAGTTCATTATTCAAAATTCAAAAATGAATAATGAAATAGTTCACTATTCACTATTCAGTATTAAAAAATGAAAAATGAAAAATGAAATAGGTAATGTTTCATTATTCATCTTGGAGCGGTGAATAGTGAAATAAATATAAAAAAAAAACATTGACTGTGACACTATATCTATATCCTGAGCCGCAATGACCATTAGAGGGTTTACGGAGAACCTAAATTCCAAAAAAACGCGTATAAATGAAGAAATAGCTAATTTTGAATAATGAAATGAATAATTTGAATAATGAAATGGACTGCTAGAACCCTTCAGCATCTAATTACAGATATACATTATACCTCAATCGAAAGCTTATCAAGAGAGGAACAAAAGTTATATAGTCAATATGTTCCGCAACGGATATAAGAGGAGTAACGAAGGACTTAAATATCGAAATACGCGTGAACATTGAAAAATAGCCAATTTTGAATAATGAAATGGATATTTTGAATGATAAAATGGACTGCCAGGACCCTTCAGCGTCTAATTACAGATATATATTATACCTCAATCGAAAGCTTATTAAGAGAGTAACAAACGTATATAGTCAATATGTTCTGCAATTCATATTAGAGGAGTAACGAAGGACTTTAATACCGAAATACGCCTGAACATTGAGAAATAGCTAATTTTGAAAAATGAAATGGATATTTTGATTAATGGAATGGACTGCTAGGACCCTTCAGCCCCTAATTACAGATATACATTATACCTCAATCGAAAGCTTATCAAGATAGGAACAAAAGGTATATAGTCAGTAGGTTCCGCAACGGATATTACAGGAGAAACGAAGGACTATCTAAGATCCTTGAGCGACACGTAAAAACTCATTTGATGAATTTTCTAAACAAATATAATCTATTGTATGTCATGCAATCAGGGTTTCGTGCAAACCATTCCTGTCAAACTGCTATGACTTCTTTGTTAGATAAATGGTTAAAAGCCATTGATGAAGGTAATTTAGTAGGGGCAGTATTTTTAGATCTGTGTAAAGCTTTTGATCTTCTAAATCACAAACTGCTCCTTCAAAAATTACAAAAATATAAATGTTCTTATAATTCTATTCATTGGTTTACTTCGTATTTAGCTGATAGACATTAAGTCGTATCAATTTCAAATACTTTTTCAGATGTATCTACATTAAAAGCAGGTGTACCTCAAGGGTCCGTTTTAGGTCCTATATTATTCTTGATATTTATTAATGATTTGCATTTGTGTAATCCTAATCATAATCTTGATCTTTTTGCTGATGATAGCACTATTTCTGTAATTGGAAAAGACAAAAGGTATATAAGTCAGACACTTAATGTTGTATTAGAAAATATTTGTCAATGGGTTGATGAAAACAAAATGTTAGTTAATGTGTCAAAAACTAAGACAATGTGTATAGGTTCAAAACAAAAACTGTCTATGATGTGTAATGACACATTAAATGTATCCATTAATGGCCAAAAGATTAATGAAAGTCACTGTGAAAAAGTCCTAGGTATTTTTGTTGACAAAACTCTTTCTTGGTATGATCAAATTCATCATATAATCAAAAAAGTTAATTCTTCATTAGCTTTATTAAAAAGAATCAAGAAATTCTTGAATCACAATGCACGAATTCTATTTTACAATGCGTATCTTCTTTCACATTTGGATTACTGTTGTTCAGTATGGGGAAACTGTAACAAGTTTTTAGTTGACAGTTTACTAAAATTGCAAAAAAGGGGAGCTAGAATAATTTTAAACGAACACGATATTCATAAACCATCCAGTGAACTATTTAAGGAATCTGGAATTATTCCTGTTACTAAGAGAATATCTTACCACAAATCATTATTAATGTTTAAATCAAAACACCAACTGGCACCAAAATATTTATCAAGTCTTATTGTGCCTACAAGTAGTAAACAATCATACAATACTCGACTTTCATCATCGGATAATTTTATTGTCCCTAAATCAAATACAGAATTATACAAATCAAGTTTTTCTTTTAGTGGTCCAAAAGTGTGGAATTCATTGTCCAGTGAAATTAAAAAATCAAAAAGTATATCTACATTTAAAAACTCTTACAAGTCATTTTATTTTGAAAAGTGTTAAATTTTTAAGTTAAGCCACAATGTATACCATAGGTGTTTTTGTTGTTGTTGTTGTTATATTACTTTCTATACATCTATTCTTAACATGTGTGTAATAGTAGATTAATTATGTTTTATTCATATTGTTAACATTGTAATGTATATTATAGAGAGCCTTATTGAAAATTGGTTTAATCCACATAAGTTACTCTCTTTAAATAAAGCTATTATTATTATTATTATTATTACTTAAATATCGAAATACGCGTGAACATTGAGACATAGCCAATTTTGAAAAATGAAATGGATATTTTGATTAATGGAATGGACTGCTAGGACCCTTCAGCCCCTAATTACAGATATACATTATACCTCAATCGAAATATTATCAAGAGAGAAACAAAAGGCATATAGTCAATATGTTCCGCAACGGATATTAGAGAAGTAACGAAGGACTTAAATATTGAAATACGCGTGAACAATGAGAAATAGCCGATTTTGAATAATGAAATGGAGATTTTGAATAATGGAATGGACTGCTAGGACCCTTCAGCCCCTAATTACAGATATATATTATACCTCAATCGAAAGCTTATCAAGAGAGAACAAAAGGTATACAGTCAGTATGTTCCGCAACGGATATTACAGGAGAAACGAAGGACTTAAATATCGAAATACGTGAACATTGAGAAATAGCCAATTTTGAATAATGAAATGGGTATTTTGAATAATGGAATTGACTGCTAGGACCCTCCAGCAACTTATTACAGATAAACATAATATCTCAATCGAAAGCTTATCAAGAGAGAAACAAAAGGTATGTAGTCAATACTTTCCGCAAAGGATATTAGAGGATTAACGAAGAACTTAAATATCGAAATACGCGGGAACATTGAGAAATAGCCAATTTTGAATAATGAAATGGATATTTTGTATAATGGAATGGACTGCTAGGACCCTCAAGCCCTAATTACAGGTATTAATTAAACCTCAATCGAAAGCTGATCAAGGGAGAAACAAAAGGTATATAGTCAGTATGTTCCGCAACGGATATTACAGGAGTAACGAAGTACGTAAATATCGAAATACGCGTGAATATTGAGAAATAGCCAATTTTGAATAATAAAATGGATATTTTGAATAAAGGAATGGACTGCTAGGACCCTTCAGCCCCTAATTACAGATATACATTATACCTCAATCGAAAGTTTATCAAGAGAGGAACAAAAGGTATATAGTCAATATGTTCCGCAACGGATATAAGAGGAGTAACGAAGGACTTAAATGTCGAAATACGCGTAAACATTGAGAAATAGCCAATTTTGAATAATGAAATGGATATTTTGAATAATGGAATGGACTGCTCGGACCCTTCAGCCCATAATTACAGAAATATATTATACCTCAATCGAAAGCTTATCAAGAGAGGAACAAAAGGTATATAGTCAGTATGTTCCGCAACGGATATTACAGGAGAAACGAAGGACTTAAATATCGAAATACGTGAACATTGAGAAATAGCCAATTTTGAATAATGAAATGGATATTTTGAATAATGGAATGGACTGCTAGAACCCTTCAGTTCCTAATTACATATATATATTATACCTTTATCGACAGCTTATCAAGAGAGGAACAAAAGGCATATAGTCAGTATGTTCCTCAACGGATATTACAGGAGTAACGAAGGACTTAAATATCGATATACGCGTGAACATTGAGAAATAGCCAATTTTGAATAATGAAATGGATATTTTGAATAATGGAATGGACTGCTAGGACCCTTCAGCCCCTAATTACAGATATACATTATACCTCAATCGAAAGCTTATCAAGAGAGGAACACAAGGTATATAGTCAATATGTTCCGCAACGGATATTAGAGGAGTAACGAAGGACTTAAATATCGAAATACGCGTGAACATTGAGAAATAGCCAATTTTGAAGAATGAAATGGATATTTTGAATAATGGAATGGACTGCTAGGACCCTTCAGTCCCTAATTACAGATATATATTATACCTTTATCGAAAGCTTATCAAGAGAGGAACAAAAGGTATATAGTCAGTATGTTCCTCAACGAATATTACAGGAGTAACGGAGGTTTTAAATATCGATATACGCGTGAACATTGAGAAATAGCCAATTTTGACTAATGAAATGGATATTTTGAATAATGGAATGGACTGCTAGGACCCTTCAGTCCCTAATTACAGATATATATTATACCTTTATCGAAAGCTTATCAAGAGAGAAACAAAAGGTGTATAGTCAGTATGTTCCTCAACGGATATTACAGGAGTAACGGAGGTTTTAAATATCGATATACGCGTGAACATTGAGAAATAACTAATTTTGAATAATGAAATGCATATTTTGAATAATGGAATGGACTGCTAGGACCCTTCAGCTCCTAATAACAGATATACATTATACCTCAATCGAAAGATTGTCAAGAGAGAAACAAAAGGTATATAGTCAATATGTTCCGCAACGGATATCAGAGAAGTAACGAAGGACTTAATTATTGAAATACGCGTGAACAATGAGAAATAGCCAATTTTAAATAATGAAATGGATATTTTGAAGAATGGAATGGACTGCTAGGACCCTTCAGCCCCTAATTACAGATATATATTATACCTCAATCGAAAGCTTATCAAGAGAGAACAAAAGAAATATAGTCAGTTTGTTCCGCAACGGATATCACAGAAGAAACGAAGGACTTAAATATCGAAATACGTGAACATTGAGAAATAGCCAACTTTGAATAATGGAATTGATATTTTGAATAATGAAATGGACTGTTAGGACCCTTCAGCCCCTAATTACAAATATACCTTATACCTAATTCGAAAGCTTAATACGAGAGGAACAAAAGGTTTATAGTCAATATGTTCCGCAACGCATATTAGAAGAGTAACGAAGGACTTAAATATCGAAATACGCGTTAACATTACGAAATAGCTGATTTTGAATAATGAAATTGCCTGCTGCAACCCTTCAGCTGCTTATTAAGGGAAAAAATATACACCAAATTTAAGCTTATTGATAGTAGAATAAACTGAGTATAAACGATTTGTGTCGCAATGACCATTAGAGGGGTTACGGAGGACCTAAATGCCAAAATACGCGTGAAAAATAAGAAATAGCCAATTTTGAATAATGAAATGGATATTTTGAATAATGGAATGGACTGCTAGGATCCTTCAGCCCTACTAACAGAAATACCTTACACCTTATTCAAAATCTTATCAAGAGAGGAAGAAAAGGTATATAGTCAATATGTTCCGCAACGGATATTAGAGGAGTAACGAAGGACTTAAATGTCGAAATACGCGTGAACATTGAGAAATAGCCAATTTTGAATAATGGAATGGACTGCTCGGACCCTTCAGCCCATAATTACAGATATATATTATACCTCAATCGAAAGCTTATCAAGAGAGGAACAAAAGGTATATAGTCAGTATGTTCCGCAACGGATATTACAGGAGAAACGAAGGACTTAAATATCGAAATACGTGAACATTGAGAAATAGCCAATTTTGAATAATGAAATGGACATTTTGAATAATGGAATGGACTGCTAGGACCCTTCAGTACCTAATTACAGATATACATTATACCTCAATCGAAAGCTTATCAAGAGAGGAA
This sequence comes from Mytilus trossulus, assembly GCF_036588685.1. NCBI lineage: Eukaryota > Metazoa > Mollusca > Bivalvia > Mytilida > Mytilidae > Mytilus > Mytilus trossulus. Next base: position 35,479,381 of record NC_086386.1, on the reverse strand, counting down.
TACAAAGGTATATAGTCAATATGTTCCGCAACGGATATTAGAGAAGTAACGAAGGACTTAAATATTGAAATACGCGTGAACAATGAGAAATAGCCAATTTTGAATAATGAAATGGATATTTTGAATAATGGAATGGACTGCTAGGACCCTCAGCCCCTAATTACAGATATATATTATACCTCAATCGAAAGCTTATCAAGAGAGCAACAAAAGGTATATAGTCAATATGTTCCGCAACGGATATTAGAGGAGTAACGAAGGACTTAAATATCGAAATACGCGTGAACATTGAGAAATAGCCAATTTTGAATAATGAAATGGATATTTTGAATAATGGAATGGACTGCTAGAACCCTTCAGTTCCTAATTACATATATATATATTATACCTTTATCGACAGCTTATCAAGAGAGGAACAAAAGGCATATAGTCAGTATGTTCCGCAACGGATATTACAGGAGTAACGAAGGACTTAAATATCGATATACGCGTGAACATTGAGAAATAGCCAATTTTGAATAATGAAATGGATATTTTGAATAATGGAATGGACTGCTAGGACCCTTCAGCCCCTAATTACAGATATACATTATACCTCAATCGAAAGATTGTCAAGAGAGAAACAAAAGGTATATAGTCAATATGTTCCGCAACGGATATTAGAGAAGTAACGAAGGACTTAATTATTGAAATACGCGTGAACAATGAGAAATAGCCAATTTCAAATAATGAAATTGATATTTTGAAGAATGGAATGGACTGCTAGGACCCTTCAGCCCCTAATTACAGATATATATTATACCTCAATCGAGAGCTTATCAAGAGAGAACAAAAGGAATATAGTCAGTTTGTTCCGCAACGGATATTACAGGAGAAACGAAGGACTTAAATATCGAAATACGTGAACATTGAGAAATAGCCAACTTTGAATAATGAAATTGATATTTTGAATAATGGAATGGACTGCTAGGACCCTTCAGTCCTACTAACAGAAATACCTTACACCTTATTCAAAATCTTATCAAGAGAGGAACAAAAGTTATATAGTCAATATGTTCCGCAACGCATATTAGAGTAACGTCGGACTTAAATATCGAAAAACCCATGAACATTGAGAAATGGCTTATTTTGAATAATTATTTTGAATAATGGAATGGACTGCTGCAACCCGTCAGCTCCTTATTAAGGAAAAATTATACACCAATTTAAGCTTATTCATAGAGGAATTAATTGAGTATCAACGATATGTGCTGCAATGACCATAAGAGGGGTTATGAAGGACCTAAATGCCAAAATACGCTTGAAAATTAAGAAATGGCCAATTTTGAATAATGAAATGGATATTTTGAATAATGGAATGGACCACTAGGACCCTTCAGCCCCTAATTACAGATACACCATATACCTCATTCGAATGCTTATCAAGTGAGGAACAAAAGTTATATAGTCAATATGTTCCGCGACGCATATAAGAGGAGTAACGAAGGACTAAGGAAAAAATTATACACCAAATCAAAATATATTGATAAAGTAATAAACTGAGTATAAACAATATGAGCCGCAATTACCATTAGAGGGGTTACGGAGGACCTAAATGCAAAAATACCTGTAAAAATCAAGAAATAGCTAATTTTGAATAATGGAATGGATATTTTGAATAAAGTAATGGACTACTGCGACCCTTCAGCCCCTAATTACAGATATACCTTATACCTCATTTGGCAGCTTATTAACAGACGAACGAAATGTATAAAGTCAATGTGTTCAACAAAGCATATTAAAGGAGAAAGGAAGAACATAAATATTGAACCACTCATGAATATTCAGAAGTAACATATTTTGAATAATGGAATGGACTGATGCGACCCGCCAGCCCCTTTTTAAAGAAAAAAGTTGTAGACCTTTTGAAAGCTTATTAATATAGCAAACAAATGAATATAAACAACATGTGCCGCAATGACCATTAGAGGTGTTACGGAGGATCTAATGCGAAAATGCGCTTGACAATTTAGAAATAGCCAATTTTGAATAATGGTATGGATATTTTGAATAATGTAATGGATTATTTAGAACCTTCAGTCCCTAATTACAGATATACCGTATACCTCATTCGACAGCTTTTTAACAGAGGAACGAAAGGTATATAGTCAAAAAGAATCATCATGCACGAATCTATTTTAAAAAAATTGCAAGAAAGGGCAGCTAGAATTATTTTAAACGAACACAAAATTCGTAAACCATCTATTGAACTATTTAAGGATTCTTGAATTATTCCCGTTACTAAGAGAATACTTTACCACAAGTCATTAGAAATGTATAAATCAAAACATATACTGGCACCAACATATTTTTCCAATCTTAATGTGCCTACAAATAGTAAACAATCGTATAATACTCGACTTTCACCATCGAATATTGTCCCTGAATAGTGGTATGATTATGACAGTTCTGCAACACCCCCATTTTGAGGGTCATTTCTGCTGGGACCAGACCTGAAAATCCGAAAATCTTGCACACTCGTTGACGAGGTTATGAGGGGGAAACGTGGGTGGTTGGGGTTGCGGGAAAAAGTGGGGGGTCGAGGGAAAATGTGTCTTTGTGGATGAAAGAAACACACACACAAAATAAATCTACAGATAATAAACACAATGGATAGTAAGATTAAAAATATGTCTGATCAGAGATTGAATACGGAGCAAGAGGTTGAAATTCTGGAAAAACTGGCCGCTGTCAAGACCAAGCGAGAGCAGCGCTGTAGTGACGAGGAAATTCCCAAATGGCGAGAAGTAGGCCAGGACTCACCATGGATTGTCACAGACATTAAAAATGTTGACACGAACTTTGGGTCCTCAAACATTATAACCTTGTGCTGTTGGAATTTCAATGGGAACCAATTGTGCCCTCTTCTTGCCGACTCGTTTCTTTATTATTATGGGCTGACTTCATACAGGAACTTCTGAGGAAGAAATATATGAAGCTAGCAATATCCTTTAACTTTTCGTTCCGCTATATAGATGATGTTCTCTCACTACACTAAATCATACAAAATTTGGTGATTTTGTTGAACGAATCTATCCCATCAAACTTGAGATAAAGGATGCTACAGATACAGCTAAGTCTGCCTCATATCTTGAATACATCTAGAAATTGACAATGAGGGTTGGTGGGAAAAAAAACTTTACGACGAAAGAGATGATTTTAGCTATCCATTTGTGAACTGTCCATTTCTATGTAGCAACATTCAAGCAGCGCCGGCATACGGAGTTTAAATCTTCCAATTGAAACGATATTCCCGAGCTAGCATTTCCTATCATGATTTCCTTGAAAAAGGATTGATACTAACAAGGAAGTTATTAAACTAAGAGTTTCAAATGGTGAAGTTGAAATCATCCCTTCGTAAATTTTACGGACGCCATCACGAGTTGGTTGGAATAACCGTTTCAAAGATGATATCGGATATGTTCTTTATGTCGTAACTATAGTACCCTTTCCCTTTTTACGAATGTGACCTACCGAATTAGACTATTTACCGGATTTTATATAACATAAGAAATACGACGGGTGCCACATGTGAAGCAGGATGTGCTTACTCTTTCGGAGCACCTGAGATCACCGCAAGTTTTTGGTGGGGTTCGTGTTGCTTAGTCTTTAGTGTTCTATGTTGTGTCTTCTGTACAATTATTTGTCTGTTTGTTTTTTTTATTTTTAGCCATAGCGTTGTCAGTTTATTTTCTATTTATGAGTTTGACTTTTCCTCTGGTATCTTTCATCCCTCTTTTGTAGGTGTTTACGACACGTTGATATCTATGAATCTCCCCGATGAATTGGTTTCTAAACATTCGACTCTGCTGATACCAAGAATCTATTAATAGTAAGTGATTCAATTAATTTATAGGAGCATTCCGAGCAGGGAAATATTTTTAAAGGGCCTGTTAGCATCTAAGATCAGACCAGCTCCGTCGTGAATTTGCTAACCACGCTTCCAGTAGAGTCAAGAAGGTGATCCGGGCGTTTGAGGGTTTGGGATAGAGACCGTTGCCACAGGGATTCACTGAGCAAACGCATACATTTCAGGTACAATCTAGATCTCAATGACTTATTGACGGCTACACCACCCAGACACCTCTAAGCATCCTTAAATACTCCTATTTTCGTTGAAAGCTGCATTATAGTCGACTGCTGGATACCATTCTGCGTTGAGGGTGACGTAGATAATTCGCAACCGGCAGTGGTCGAACACGGCTGCATCTTTTTTTTTACCGGTCTGTAAAGCTACGATGTATCTCGGTTTCTCCCGAACGCTCTTGGCAGACAGACGCCAGTGGAACTGTAAGGTTTGGGGAACACCTATAGAATCAAACTGTCGCATTATTCGGAAACCACAATCGATCTTACTCTTGCTCTGGATGATCTTGTACAACCGCAATTTATCTTCAAGGACGGACGCGAGGAACGAACCAAGAGATCTTACTCAGGTTGATTTTTGCCACGTTGTTGACGGCAACGGCTCTTAGGATGGCATTGGCGTCTGAGTCACGCACCAGTGACAATTCATGATTGAATCCATACACAATCTTGATGTAATCGTCTGCAAAGCCGAAAATGTGTTTCAGAGGGATGGCAAACGAAAACGATCCTTTGTTGGTGGGCTTGGTGATAATGTATATCCATGGTGGGCTGCAAATTTAGTGCTCTCAGCCTCGGCATTGGTGGAAGAATCCTTATACCACAGTTGGTTGAGACCCTGTGATTTGGAGAAGTCGTCGGGGTAGGTTAGCATTCCCAGCATAGTGATGGCGATGCCGGGATCGTTAATATGTTCGATCTCCTGACCGGAAAGCCTGTAACTGATGCTCTTGAAGAGATACATGCTACCATTATGGGCGAGGGACACATAATCGGCACTGGCATATACTGTCTTATCATTCTTGAGAAGTCGACCTTCCACCACGAGATAAATCTCGGCTGGGTGTAGGAACAAATCCTGGGTTTCGATGTTGATTCGGATTTCGACGGAATTGTTCAGCTAAGCACCGGTTTGTGGTTTGTATGCTCGAACCTGATATTCATGAAGACTTTCGTCGAAGGTCAACCCTTCGGTGATCGTAAGGATGTCAGGCATAATGTATTTATTTATAGCGTTGGACGAAGTAGCGGATGGTTTTGATAACAGATCCGGAGATTAGATTGTTCAACCGAACTTTCTCTGCCTTCTTGCGTTGAACACTTAGGGGTTTTACTGAGTTTCCTGGGGTGGATCACTTTACCATCCACACGGTCGACGGTTTTGGAAGCCCCGTTTTCAACAACTTTCAAGGCTGCATTGGAGACAGCACTCACGGTCTTACTTCCTATGGTTTGGGCGGCAGAGGAAGTAAACATGCGCCAAGCCAAGCTGGCGATTGTGTCCCCTACCACCAGAGGCATGCATTCGAGCGTAACCTTTCCTGATTTGCATCATTTATTTATAGGATACTACAATGAAGCGCCTTATATTCTTCGATGCTGATATATCAATCATTTTCATAGCATCGATAATCGACATAATTTCGTTGGCACACCATTATTTCCTGCTCGGTATGCTGTGACACACAGTTCCAAGCGATCGAGAAGCTGCTTAAAGTTGAAGGAAGAAACACGGTTTGCAGCCCACTGCCCAACTTATCCTTCTGGTAGATGAAGGACACGATTCCCTTCCAACTGTAACTCGCCTTCGGGGTTCTCGGGAGGGTAAGATTGCGTTGATACATCGGTCCGGAACTTTTTAGGATCTCTGCATAGTCGCCAAGGTCGTCCATGAGAATATCATCGCCGTCATCGCGGTTGGCATGGGTGTGTGCACTGGTGGCATCGAATCGTCTTGGCAGAGCATTGGGGTTGAGGAAAGCGCTCCACCTTACCATACTTATGACCAGAATTCCATGCGTCGAAATCACCTCCACCGCTATAGATTTTGCGGGGGATTGCGCGACCGCATTTCCAACGTATACTCCTCTGTTCTACTGGATCCCAATCAAACTTGGATTTGCAGGGCTGGGGTTCCTCTGTGTCCAGATTTTCTTCATACTCCAGTTCCAGGAAGAAATCTTCGAACTGATCCATTCTTTATCTTATACCTCATAGAACTCATCTAATTAGCATCGGTATTTTCCTGCGGACTTGGGGCTCGTGAGATCGATGATTACAAATCCATATGGTTCGGCCTATCAACACTTACACAGAGCGTCGAATTCTTCCTTGGTAAGATCGTTGCAGTGGCCACGACAGATATTATCGTGATTCTCAGCATATTTCTAAAAGAGACAGTTAAAAATTGCATTCTCACGGATCGATTGTCAGAACAGTTGGAAGTAATTTGTGCACAGGTAGAATCATTCAACACTTTTGTGACGACCGCAAACATAGTAGTCTTTACACGTATTTTGCTTGCTCAGCATCAAATCATCAAACACCATAAGGTTTTTGCCGGCGGGATCCAACTCTCGAGGATCTGGCACATCGCTCCCTTGCTCGAAGTAAAAAGTATCGATTCCACTGGGGCGTCGGGTGGAGGTAAGAGATCAACCACATCGGTAAACGAATAGGGTGATTTACACTGCATCAGGTTTCGAATATCTTCATTCGAAATTCCTTTCCCAGTACTCGCCGTAGGAGCTGGTAGATGAGTTAGTGAAGCGATTTTCCAAATACATAAAACTGATCATAGTCAAGACATCCATCTCGCAGGAGAAGAATGTTGAGCAGGGTCGTTTTACCACAATCCGATTTTGAAATGATCAACCCTCGGATTGATCGCTGTGTTAGGAGATAGTGGTTGCTTCTCTTGGGGTATTATCGCTCTAAGAAAGGTTTTCAACGTCATTCTTTAAAGAAAGCAATGTTTTGTCGAAGGAAAACGGACATTGTTAATCTATGCGAGGCAGTGACCAGCAACGGACGTCGGAGGAAGGTTGATCACTGTAAGGTTTTCGGTGCCAAAAAGTCCCAGTTTATCGCGTCCACATGTTCTGGGTTCATGAACAAGATGATTAACCGGTTGCCTCTAGAAATGCATCCGCCAAAGCAAAATTTCACCAAAGCTCTATTCGGGCTGGGTGTTAAAAAAAACGTTCGCTGGACCGATGAGTTAGCTGAGAAGTTGCACAAACCCGTTCGACGCAAGTTTCAGAGGCGTCGAGTGGTGGTGTGTGGAATAGACGAAACGAAAGGCTGCTGATCTCCTTGACATGAATGCCTTCTCTCGCGATAACAAGGGATTCAAATTCATTCTGATCATTATTGAAGTGTTCTCCAAATACGGTTGGTTAATACCCCACAAGAACAAGAAAGGTGTGACGGTGCAGGATGCCTTCCAAGCAGTGTTCAAGGAGCGTGTTTCCGAGAAATTGAGAACAGAAAAAGGTACCGAGTTCAACAACAAGGATGTACAGTAGCTGCTTCAAAAACATGATGTTGACCTCTACTCCACCTAATATTCCGACCCGTCCACTTTGCTACTTTTCAGGGCAATCAGTTTTTCGGTGAGACTTTGATTTCCATTTTTGCTGATTATACTCCGATTCTAAATCATCGATGTCCTTCATTTCATCCTTCAATTGTTTGGTCACCCAACGTTTTGTATCAGCATCCAAGCTGTCCTTGGTGTGTCATAGGCTAGTAATAAGATTGTCGTGCATATCCAAATCCTTCAGCATCCACCAGACGGATACGCGCTTCCTTGCATGGGATCCAAACTTATCCATTTGATAGAGCGAGTAGATTGCATGTTCGAGCGATTTTTCTGTTGTCAGAATCTTCAACACGTAGGGATGATCGAGAGACCTCAAGGAAGGATGTTTTATATCCATGTCAATAATGGGGGTCATCTTCCAGGTAGTAAATACATCTTTAAAGGGTTTGTTCGGCGGATGTATCTCAATTTTATCCCCAATGGCTTTCCTATATTCCCGATCTTTTCCTGCACCTTTTCCAGCAGTTGATCTTTCAATAGCCTGCTAACTCCTTTTAATAGTTATCAAAGGTACCAGGATTATAATTTAGTACGCCAGACGCGCGTTTCGTCTACATAAGACTCATCAGTGACGCTCATATCAAAATATTTATAAAGCCAAACAAGTACAAAGTTGAAGAGCATTGAGGATCCAAAATTCCAAAAAGTTGTGCCAAATACGGCTAAGGTAATTTATGTTGATATGCCTTGGTAATAATCTGCTCGTCTGGTGTTTGGGACGACGCTGAGATTTGAAATTAGGCTTCGTGTCAATCAACTCAACCAACTGATCTTTTCTCAACCGGGAGTACCCTCGAATGTGATTCATTTTGGCATAACCTCTCAGGACTTTGACGTTTTCAACAGCTCACTCCATGTTAGCTATTGGCTCCATGTCTTTATTCGTACAATATATAAAACCAATTTAGCTCATCGCAAACCACCATCCCCAATTCAATGGTTTTAGAAAAAAATCATATCCTAACATTTCAATCCTACCGTCCTTATCAAAAAATATAAAAGTCGTGGCAATAGTACTCGGTGCATCTGGATTTTTTCACAGACGGTGGTCAGCTGCTTGTTTAATCTCTCACATCCCCAAGTGCGAATAGTTCCCCCTTTCCAACACAAGTTTATATTTTTTTCGGACCCAAACTTCGTGTCAACATCTTTAATGTCTTTGACACTCCAGGATGAGTCCTGACCTACCTCTCGCCATTTGTGAATTTCCTCATCGTTGCAGATCTGGCCTCGCTTGGCCTTAACAGCGGCCAGTTTTCCAGAATTTCTACCTCTTGCGCCGTATTCTCTCTCTGATCAGACATATTTGCATTCTTGCAATCCATTGTGTTTATTCTATCTGTGGATTTTTTGTGTGTGTGTTTCTTTCTTCCACACATTTCCCCTCATTCTCAACCCCCACTCTTTCCTATCAACCCCAACAACCCACGTTTTCCCCTAACAACCTCGTCAACGGGCGTGCGAGATTTTCGGATTTTTGGGTCTGGTCCCAGCAAATATTACCCTCAAAATTGGGGTGTGGCAGAACTCTCATAATCAAACTACTCTAAATCAAATACAGAATTATACAAATCAATTTTTTCTTTTAGTGGTCCAAAAGTGTGGAATTCACTATCCAGTGGTATTAAAAAATCAAAAAGTATATCTGCATTCAAATACTCTTACAATTCATTATATTTTCAAATCTGAAATTATAAGTTAAGCCACAATGTATACTATAGGTCATTCTGTTGTTGTAATGTTTTGTTTCTATAGTTTACATGTGTGTACTAGGAGATGAATTATGTTTTATTCATATAGTTGGGCCTTATTTGAAATTGGTTTATTCCAAATGAGTTACTCTCTTTAAAAAAATATATTATTATAATTATTTATATGTTCAGCAACGCCTAATAGAGGAGTGAGGAAGGACCTAAATATCGAAAAACGCGTGAATATTAAGAACTGTCTTATTTTGAATAATGAAATGGACTGCTGCGATCCGTCAATCCATTATTCAAAAAGACGTACTAGTATAATGTTTTCTTTAATTAGAGATTGGCGGGTCGCAGCAGTCCATTCAATTATTCAAAATATATGCTATTTCTAAATTTTACGCGTATTTCCATTACTCCTCTTATATGCGTAGCAAAACATATATTGACTATATACTTTGTGTTCCTCTATTGATAAGCTTTCGAATGAGGTATAAAATATATCTTTAATAAGGGACTGAAGTGTCACAGCAGTCCATTCCATTATTCAAAATATTCATTTCAATACTCAAAATTGGCTATTTCTTAATTTTCACGCGTATTTTTGCATTTAGATCCTTCGAAACTCTTCTAATTATGTCACCCGATCGACAATGTCGGGTGACATATTGCTTTTCCTCTGTTTCTTTTTCTGTATTATGGCACCCTCAACGGAGTTGGGGTGACATCTTGTTATTCTACGTTTCTTTTTTTTCTTTTTATTTTTATTCTTCCACACATTTTGTCCATGCTATTTCTCGGAATTGGCTTGAACAATATTGATGAAACTATGCCATAATGTAGTCCACTATCTGAAATTGTGCAAACGGGGTATGGCACCGTCAAGATGGCTGCCGTTACCATGGAAACGAAACAAATGTGAAAAAATCCAGTTTTTTGTTTTGGTGAACTATTTGGATACTATTTAACTCAGAATCATTATATTTTAATACAATGTAGGTGCCCACTATATAAAGGTTTTGGATGATTTTGGCACTCATTGGAACTAATATGTTGCCATGGAAACTACTCCAAAAAATTCGAAAATCTCAAAATGTTCCAAACTTAATGAAACTTCATAGTAACGATGAGCAACATTGGAAGATGTGGAATTTGGCGTTGGAATTTCCAAAATCGCTGTTGTTACCATGGAAACAATGCAAAAAGGTCAAAACTTTGAATTTTCACAGAACATTCTAGAACATCAATGTTTAATTTATTCTAGAGACATTAAATGGTATATGATTGTGGAGGGAAAAAATTGCAGTGGGGGTTTGACTTTGGAATATTCAAAATGGCCGCCGTTACCATGGAAACAGCAAAAATACAAAAAACTTCAAAATGCTTCAAATTTATTTAAACTTATAACAAATGTTGCAGAGCTAATGTAGACTTGACTTTTGAGTTTGGAATTTTCAAAATGGCCGCCGTTACCATGGAAACAGCAAAAATACAAAAAACTTCAAAATGCTTCAAATTTATTGAAACTTATAACAAATGTTGCTCAGCTAATGTAGACTTCACTTTTGAGTTTGGAATTTCCAAAATGGCCGCCGTTACCAATGCTACCGCTTACCTGGCAATAGGGGAAGGGTGCCATCCGCTATTGCTTGCAATGGCAAATCTAGTTATTATTATTATACTTCCACCTATTTTGTCCGGCAGTTTTCTCGGAGCCAATGGAACCAATCTTAATGATAGTTAACTATATTGAGGAACACCAAATTTCGGGTTGCAGTAGGGTCTAAGACCATGAAAAATGGCTGCCGTTACCATGGAAACAGAACAATTGTGAAAAATTCCAGATTTTGGTTTTAAGGAATTATTTGGAGTTGCTTTAACTTAGAATCATAATATTTTGATACAATGTAGGTGGCGGGCATATACTGGTTTTGGATGATTTTGGCAATCATTGGAACTATCATGTTGCCATGGAAACTACACCAAAAATTTCCAAAATATCAAAATGCTCCAAATTTAATAAAACTCCACAGTAACGATGAGCAACATTGGTAGATGTGGAATTTGGCGTTGGAATTTCGAAAATGTCTGCCGTTACCATGGAAACAAGTAAAAAATGGTCAAAATGCTTCAAAAACCTTAAAGTGGCATTTACTTTCATAAAATGGTAGGTCAAATCCATTGAAACTTTGATGGTATGTTCCTTCCCATATACCAATGTGGTATCTGCCATTAGAAATTTGGAATGGTATCTGTTACCATAGTAACCAGCCAAAATGTCAAAAATTTCAAAATGCTCCGAAATTGATGAAACTTAATTAGATTGTAGACTGGCAATCTGAGTGAGACTTTTGACTTTGGAATTTCCAAAATGGCCACCGTTGCCATGGAAACTGCAAAAAAGTCAAAAATTCTCAAAATGCTTTGAACTTAATGAAACTTGATATTATTGTTAACTGGCAAGTACAGATGAGACTTTTGACTTTGAAATTTTCAAAATGGCTACCGTTGCCATGGAAACAGCAGAAATGTGAAATTTTTCAAAACACTCTGAATGTACTGAAATTTTTTAGAAAAAGGTAATTTTGCCATGAATATATATGTGCATTCACTGTTCAACAATTTTGAAATGGCTGCTGCATAGTGGCAATTGGGGGAAGGGTGACATCCGCTATTGCTTGCAATGGCAATTCTAGTGGTCATTGCGGTTCATATTATTTACACTCAGTTTATTCCTGTATCCATAAGCTTTACTTTGGTGCACAAATATTTCCTTAATTAGGGGCTGACGGGTTGCAGCAGTCCATTTCATTATTCAAAATATACTATTTCTTAATGTTCCGAGTATTTCGATATTTAGGTCCTTCGATACTTCTCTAATATGCGTTGCGGAACATATTGACTATATACCTTTTGTTCCTCTCTTCATAATGTTCGAATGAGGTATAAGGTATATCTATAATTAGGGGCTAAAGGGTCACAGTAGTCCATTCCATTATTCAAAATATCCATTTCATTATTCAAAATTGGCTATTTCTTCATTTTTACGCGTATTTTGGCATTTAGGTCCTCCGTAACCCCTCTATTGGTCATTGCGGCTCATATTGTTTATACTCAGTTTATTCCTCTATCGATAAACTTTGATTTGGTGCATATTTTTTTTCCATAATTAGGAGCTGACGGATAGCAGAAGTCCATTGCATTATTGAAAATAAGCTATTTCTGAATGTTCACGCGTATTTTGATATTTAAGTCCTTCGTTACTCCTCTAATATGCGTTGCGGAACATGTTGATTATATACCTTTTGTTCCTCTTGTAATAAGCTTTCGAATGAGGTTTAAGGTTTATCTATAATTAGGGGCTAAAGGGTCACAGCAGTCCATTCCATTATTCAAAATATCCATTTCATTATTCAAAATTGGCTATTTCTCCATTTTTACGCGTAATTTGGCATTTAGGTCCTCCGTAACCCCTCTATTGGTCATTGCGGCTTATACTGTTTATTTTCAGTTTATTCCTTTATCAATAAACTATTATTTGGTGTATATTTTTTTTCCATAATTAGGGGCTGACAGATAGCAGCAGTCCATTGCATTATCAAAAATAAGCTATTTCTCAATGTTCACGCGTATTTCGATATTTAAGTCCTTCGTTACTCCTATAATATCCGTTGCGGAACATATTGACTATATACATTTTGTTTCTCTCCTAATAAGCTTTCGAATGAGATATATGGTATATCTATAATTAGGGGCTAAAGGGTCACAGCAGTCCATTCCATTATTCAAAATATCCATTTTATTATTCAAAATTGGCTATTTCTTAATTTTCACGCGTATTTTGGCATTTAGGTGCTCCGTAACTCCTCTAATGGTCATTGCGGCACAATCGACTTGTTATGTTTATAATTAAAGGATGAGGAGAAAATAAAGGGTGGCAGGTAGGTGAAACTTACATAAATGAAGAGATAAATGAACTATGAACAAATTGATACCTGATTTATATAATTCCAAGGCCGTCCGTTGGCACAAGAAGCGACGAAGCAGTGCATCTATTTTGGACGGGCAAATATCCACTTTTTGATATGGGACGAGCTCTGACGTCCCACGGCCCCATCTTGTCTGGCAAAACAGCCGTTGGACGTCAGAGTAATCTCGGACTATTTGTGGGGGAAATCCCAGACAAAAAACAGGGTTCCCTTAAACCCTTTACGATATTCAATATTGTACCTGAACAACTCTAAAGATAAATTATTACATGTTCATTTACCAAATTTGGACATAGAAAGGTGTTTTTGTAGGTTGAGTGCTTTACCCCCATGGCTCTTTAAATACGTATTTTAAAGTTACTGGTTTTGATATTTTCTCTGAATCCAATCACCGTTATATTTCAACTTAACAACATTAATAATTTAACATCACAAATAAACCATTTAGATTCTAAAGTATGGTGCTACTGATGAATTCTTATTTAAAGGAATGGTATCTATTCTCGATAACTCACTCCTTAGCTGTAATCCACTACCAGCAATTGTTTGACATGGACCATGACCCCTCGCCAAGGATTGGGCGTACACATAAAAATGACATAGCAACGCCACTGATTTCACCTTCAATAAACAGCTGCGCCATGAGCGCATGATAGGCTTGTCACATGTACATTTACTTAAGAATAAAGTTCAATTACTTCTCAATGTCATATTAGAAATTTATGAAAAATCAAACAGAGTTTACACCAAGATAAAAACAATTCTACAAAGTTTAATGAGAATTGTTGATAACATTATCAGAAACTTGAACATTCCCCCTTTTTAATATATAAAACCCCATAACTTGGAATGTAAAATTTATAAGATTCTTAAGGCAGCAGCTTACATCACTAGATATTAACAATTCACCAACGTTTCATGAGAATTGTTGAAAGCATTTTTGAGTTATAGTCTGAATACTGAAATATCCCCTCCTTTTTAAAATTTAAAAAAAAGAAAGAAAGGGAGCTCACGTCGATAGATATAAACTATTCACCAAAGTTTTATGCAGTTTTATTAAAGCCTTTTTAAGTTAATGTCTGACATGTTGACAAATGACAGACAGACAGTCTGTTAACGCTATACCATTATACTTCCTGTAAACAGGTTATATAAATGAGAAAACCTTATACGAGCCCAACATGTTCATATTAGGATACAGATTATATACTGATAAAAAGATTCAAGATTTATTAAAAAAAACCTTTCATGACATCAAAACTATTAAGTATTTGCATTTGTTCTGTTGATTGGTATATATATATATAGCTATAGTGGTACATGTACAACTGTACATGAGGACTGGGATTAAATCAATTATACATGTATATAGTTCTGATCAACAGTTTCATGGTAAATAAGTTGTAGTAGTATGCTGTTTGAAGTTTGCAGCATATTCAACTTTGACTTCTTTTTCAGGTCTGCAATCCATATAAAAATCAGTATATGTGGTATGATTGCCATTGAAACGACTATCCACAGTCGTTAGAATAACAAAGTAAATGTAGGCAACTATACAGCCTTCAAAAAAGAGAAAAAAAACAGTCCAGACATTTAAATACGCAACAATTAAATTGATAAAAAGAAATGGCCTGATTTACAACTTATAAACAACAGGTTTGACTGGTGTGTTCCCATTTCGCCTTAGCTGTGAATTCCAGGTAAAAAAGGTATAAAATATACTAAGGCCAGATGGGAATTGAACTAAGGCGAAATGTGCATTTAGATATAAATATTAAATAAACAAATTAAACCTTTGTGTTTTTATAGCAATTTGAACAACATGTAGTTAGGGATTTGTTTCTCTTTAATTATTTTTTTTAAATAAATTAAGTGATTTCAAAAGTTGTGAAATCAGGAAAAATCTACAAGAAAATAAATGTAGTTGGAAAGTTGCTTCTCTTGAAATATTGTTTGCATTTTTTTTTTTTAATTCATGCAGTTAGAAAAATCAAAATAATTTAATTATCCTTCACATTATGCAACACAAAAAGTTTAATAGAAAGCAAAAAATATATTTTCTCACAGACTTGTTTAATTACATAACATAAACTTTAATAAAAAAAAATATTAAAAAATCTCCAAAACTGTGCTAATCACAAATAAATTATCGGTTGTTGAATAACCCTTTCTAAAACCACATTGGTTTTCGTTTAAAATCATGAATTCTTCAGATAAAAGATTTAGTCTCTCGCTTAAAATTGCGGTGAAAAGTTTCCCCATACAACTCAAAATGGTAATTGGTCTAAAATGTTTGGGGTCCAACTTGTTACCTTTACTTTATAAACAGGCTTAATGTAACCAACTAGCCAACTGTCAGGTATAATACCAGTGCGAAATATAACGTTAAATATTTTTTCGTAAAATTCAATGAATAAACTAGCTGTAGACTTGATATATTCATTTATTATAGGATCATCCCCAAATGCTTTATCATTTTTTAGGTTGTTGATGCTCTTAAGAATTTCGTCTTTAGAAATTCTTCTGTTTAGATCTTCATTAGGCCTATCGACATCATTCCGGTTTACAGTTGGAATATTTGTATTTTCCTCAATTTCTTGGGCGGCGTTCAGATTTTTGAAAAATCGAATAATTTGTTGATAGGGATGTCAGGTTGGGCTCTCTTTTTTCTACTGTTAAGTAATTTCCAATACTCTTTTGAGTTATTGGATCTCAATGTGTTTATTTTTTTTTGGCCATTTTCTTTCTTTGAGCAATAATTGCTTTATCTTAAGTTTTTTGTATTGTTTCTCCAAATGTGTATATCAGTCCCTTTTACTTGCATGATAATTGTCTTTATTTATTCATTAAAATATGAAATGTTCATATCCAATTTGTCATTCTAATAAGACTTTATTTCCAAAATATAACACATAAGTAAAAAAAAAAACACTTTCAGGGGGAAAAAGAGCAACTATAAAAAGTGGGACACCAAAAATGAAAAAAAAAATATATCAAACAATGTTCTAAAGAAGATAAGAAGATGAAGCCTTTTCCACATATAAAGGGGGATCTGGAGGGGATTCATTACATTCAAAAAACTTTTCTTAAGGAAGGATACATATAAAAATTACAATGTGTAATATACATGTATAATATGATTAGCAATGCACATGACGAGACAACTATCCACAGAGGTTCAGAGGACATACTAAGTATAGGCAACTATACATTAGTATACAGCCTTCAAAAATGAGGAAAACTGTCCCGATATGAAAAATATCCCCCCCCCCTAAAAATGAGATATTTTAAGGCTTTAAAAATAAGTAAAAGATGTAGTCTTTTAAACTTATAAAGGGTGTGTGTGTGTGTGGGAGGGGGGGTCATTACCATAGGAACAACTTTTCTAAAAGATGAATCCACTTATTTTCAATGAATAATAAATATTGAAGTGTATCTCATAGGAACATACTATTGTATTGTATCGGTACATCTATAAATTTTTGTTTAGGGTCACTCGACATCGATTTTTTGGCCTCTCTTATCGACGTCCAATTTTTAGCTTCTCGAATTGCCGTCCGGTTTATATGGTTTATGGCCATATGCAAAGATCCAAAACGCCGAGATATTTGGCCTGACATACTGCATTATATGGAAATGTCCAAAACAAATGAACAACACTGCAAACTTGGACCGAAAAGGGTTAAATATGTTATAACAGAACTGAATCTTTGATTGTCCAGAGAGATGTAAAAACAGTTCTAGGTCAATATTTTCACAACAAAAACAAACATTTACTGTATGTTAATATAAAATATATGTATTATTTTTCTAAATTTATTACCGACGTTTACTGGTTGTCACATCAATTTTTAAGTAGTTTTAATAAGAGATTATTGAAAAACAAAACAATGAGATGTGGTGTAATTTCAAATGGGACAACTATGCAGTGATGTCAGCAATTAAAAACAATTGGAACTGAAAACTACCCGTCTTGCTTATAACATAACAATTTCAAAAACAGAAATGACAGACATAAACCAACAACCACTAGACTACAGGCACATAAGATATTTGGCATGTTTTGAGCGTGTAACCCTTTGGAACAGTTGGGTAACAGCATAACATAAAAACATAATGCCAATTTATTTTGTATATTTGTATATGTCGTTTTGTTTTCTTTGTCTTTCGGTCCTCATTGACATATACTCACGTCATTTATCAATATGAATAGGAATGAAATTCGTCAACGTAGAACGACTTGAAGGACCTTACAATCCGCATCCTTTTCTTTTTTTTTTTTATAATTTATTATTTGTCTTCATGGATCTACAAGTATCAACATATATTTATATTGTGGCACAACAAGCAGACAAATGAAATAGAAAAAAGCATTATAAGCATTCTATGAACTAACACTTAGAAATCTATGGATTAAGTATAGTAATAACAATATCATTAATATAGTTATAGTAGTGCAAGAAATATATATGAGCATACATATGGTATGGCATAACAGTATACAGATAATTTCAAATGCTCATATACATACATGTTAAATTTAATTAATGACATTAGCCCAGGGGTTCCAGTACAAGTTGTGTTCTTCCACACTTAAGTATTTTGAAGAAATATGTTTCTCTAAAATCAAGTTTTCTTTTATGTAGTTTTGAAGACCTTTTATATTAGGTTTTATATCTTGCATCTTACATCTGTAAATAAAGTACTTCGTCAGTAAGATAACTTTATTTTTAATAAAGTTCAATTTACAATTTTCATAGAGGCCAAAAATGACAATTTTCAAATTAAGTGGAATTTCGATAAGAACCTTATCGAAAATCCATGAATTTAGATTGTGCCAAATGTCGGCTACAATATGACAACCCCAAAGTAAATGTTCTATAGTGTCAGGCTCTTCCTTGCAAAATGTACACAAATTACAACTAACAAGCTTCATTTTAAAACGTAAAGCATTTGTCCCTAAAATATAATGAATAATTCTATATTGAAACCAACATAACCTAGTGTTTTTTGAAACCTTGGTAACACACAAGTGTATTTTTTTCCAATTTTCTACAACTTTGTTAAGAATACCTTCCCATTTTTTTTCTGCTACAAAATCTGTAGGTAAGATTCCTTGATTTAAAATAGTATACATGTCCTTTGAGCCCTTTTCGGACTTGAAGAAAATATTAATATTAAAAGGTATAATAGCCTGATGTTTTTTTCTCTTTCAGTGTTGATTCCAATATCTTGTAGCCACTTTTTTAGTGCTAATATAAGTCCATAAAACTGTAGAAACATGGGTTTAAAATTATACATTATTTCAAAATTTTGATATGTTAATATATTTCCATGTTCATCTAACAGGTCATTTACAGTCCATACCCCATGGTTTGCCCAATTTTTATAGTAAACGCTGACATTATTAATTTTGATATGTTCGTTATGCCATATAGATGTAGAAATGACTTCCTCAAAATAAAATGGATGTCTGAGTTTTGACATAGTTTTCCAGGCATGAAAAACTTCATCCCAAAATTTGTTTTTTTGATTTTTTAGTAATTCCAAAATAAGCCAACTCTGTAAAATTTATATTTTGGGTGGAGGTAAATAATTGAATCCACTTAGATTTTGACTTTAATAATCTTCTAACCCAAGTTAGTTTTAAATCTTGTATAAAATTTCTCAAATTAATAATTTTTAGGCCCCCTCGGAAGTATTCCTGACATAGAAGGTCCCGCTTGATCTTGTCAGGCTTATCATCCCAAATGAATGAATAAATTTTACTATTAAGTTTACTTAGCATATTATCATCTGGTCCTGGGATAGACAGAAACAGATGATTAAATTTTGATATAATTAATGACTTTATAATTGTTATTTTACCAAATGGGGTAAGTGACTGTTTTGACCATTTTTGTAATAATTTTTCTATTTCTTGTATTCGAGGAGCATAATTTAGATTTAACATTCTATCTAAATCAACACAGAAAGTGATACCCAATAATTTGAAGGTACTGAAACCCCATTTCAGTCCCCACTTTACACATATTTTGTCTTGACTATGTTTTTTACTACCTATCCATATAACGTTTGTTTTGTCTAAGTTAATTTTCAGTCCTGATATCTCAGCATAGAACTGTAATATACGGAGAGATGCATCCAACGAGGAAGGCGACCCATCTAAAATCAGTGATGTGTCGTCTGCATATTGAGACAAGATATACTCTGAATCGTCTATCGTAATACCCTTTATCTCCTCACTACCACTTACCAAAATGCCTAATATTTCAGCACATAGCAAGAAAAGGTAAGGAGATAAAGGATCACCCTGTCTACAGCCTCTCTCAACACGGAAAAAGTCTGACAGACAGCAGTTCTGGGTGACGGTAGATGTAATATCATTATAAAATGTTTTTATCCAGTTCATAATAGAGTCTCCAAAATTAAAATACTTTAATGTTTCAAAAAGAAAGGCCCATGATATAGAGTCAAAGGCCTTCTCAAAATCAATGAGTAATAATATACCAGGGATATCATTTTCTTCTGTAAATTGTAAAATATCATATATAAGTCTACAGTTCTCCCCAATAAATCTACCCGGGATAAAGCCTGTTTGATCAGAATTAATAATTCTGTTTAGAACTGACTTTATCCTCTCAGCAATACAACTAGAAGCTAGTTTGTATGTTGAATTCAAAAGTGTAATTGGACGCCAATTTTTTAAGAACTGTTTTGACTTGCCTTCTTTAGGAATACATGTGATAACTCCCTGCCTCTGTGTGACAGACATTTCCCCTATCTGATAAGAATAGTTTATTGACCTCAAAACAAACTTTCCAATGTCTATCCAAAATACTTTGAAAAATTCTGCAGTAAAACCATCTGACCCAGGACTTTTATTATTTTTCATCCTTTTCAAAGCTTGTGTTAATTCAGCAAAGGAAATTTTACCTTCTAATGATTCTTTTTCGATATCATTTAATTTAGATGTCAAGGATGGTAATTCCCTTGATAGGTTTACTTTTTTAAGACATTCTTGTCTTTTGTAAAGCTTCTCATAAAATATTTTTGATTGTTTTAAGATTTCTTTTTGATTTTCTACTACAGTATTTTCCTCAGTAACTAGTTTTTTAATAGTTTTATTGACAAAGTTTTGTGTTTCTAAATTACAAAAGAAATTTGTTGGCCTCTCTCCTTCTTCAATCCATTGGGTTCTTGACCTAACATATTGACCTTTAACCTTGTTCTGTCTCAAAATTCTAAGTTGACATTTTTTGGCTTCTATTTCATCAAGAGTGTCCTCTATACTTACCTCATTTTCTAAATTTTGTATCTCCTCAGTCAGTTGGATTTCCTGTTTTGTCATTTCTCTTTTTATAAATGTTGAATAAGAAATAGTCTTACCTCTAATCTCAAGAAGAAGGGTCTCCAACAATAATTGATCATTAATTGAAAAATCAATTTCTAAATTATCAATACAATGTAAAGCATCCCCTCTATGCACTGGAATTTTATATTGCTCGACTGTGTTAGTAATTTGTTGTTTTATTGGTTTTACATATTCAGGATCTTGAAGGAGAGAGTTATTAAATTTCCAGAGGCCTCTGCCTTTTATAAATTCATTTATTTTTAAGGTTAAAATCACTGGTGAATGATCTGACCTGTAGCTATTACCAATGTTTACATCACAAATGTCATCTATAAGGCTTTCAGAAATCAAAAAGAAATCTAATCTAGATTGTTTAAAGGGGTTTTTCCTTCTCCATGTAAACCTTTTAACATCAGGGTATATTTCTCTGAATGGGTCAACAAGATTCTTATATTCTTTAATTTCTAAAATTTTCTCTCTAGATCTTGGATTGTTTATATTTATATAGTTATGGGTATCAAGGTTGAAATTTTGAACAAGATTAAAGTCCACACAAATAATACAGAGCTGATTTCCAAAGAAATCTATAGCTTCTGTTAATTTGTCATAGAAGTAAGGGAGTATCAATATTCGGACCATAAACATTTATCAGAGTAAATCTCTTGTCTTCAATATTAAGATCCAATCCCACCAGATTGCCATCTCCGTCTTTTTTAACTTTGTGTATTTTATAGTCAAAATTATTTTTAAAAAGTATAGCAACTCCTCTTTTGTTTGAAGCAAATGAATTGAAAACACAATGGCCTTTCCATTGGTTTTTTATCAAAACTTCATCTTGTTCTATAAAGTGTGTATCCTGGAGACAATATATATTTAAGTCTTTTGAATTAAGATAATCAAAAATAAATCCCCGTTTTTCCTTCATGTGAAGTCCTTGACAGTTATAGGACATTATTTTAATGTTTTTTCCTTCCATCATAATATTTGTTCTTCAACTGTGAAGTATGATTTTTAAAAAAACAAAGGAAAAAGCAATAAAAGCTAAGAAAAAAAGCTAATGTATCAAATAAAACTAGTCAAACAAAATAGAGCAAAAATAAAGAAGCAAAATTTAAAATAAAATGTAAGCCAAATAAAAAAGCAACAATTTTTTTCTTCTTCTATACTTACTACATGAACTATCAATCTAAAGCCTGTAAATAGAAATCTAAACAATACAAATTCTTGTTTCAATGTAATATATATAATATTTTCTAGAATTCATTATTAAATTTATATCTTCTTATATTCTTAGTTAATTTATATACTCAATAGTTTTATATATTATATATGACATTTTATATATATAGTAACCAGTTTTCATCTTAGAATAGTATACATGTATATACAAGTATAAAAACTGCAGTACAATAGTTATCCCCATGTAGACCATTCTTCTGAACTATCTTTACGAGTCTCTAATGTCATGTGGGCCCCCTTTGCTCGAATTCTTGTTTGTAATTTGTCCCTTTTTTTTAATTTTGTATGCATTGTGCGAAAGTAAAAATCTCCTTCATTGAAATTGGCAGATCATCAAGTATGCGTATTTTTTTCCCTTTTAAGTTGTGCGCGTTGGACATGATGAGTTGCTTATCCCCAAAATGCAGGAAACGAACAATGATAGGCTTTGGACCTTTCCCATGTGTAGGGACTCTATGTGCATTTGCATTTGCGATGGGTATAGCATTAGCTTTTCTTTCATCAATATGCATGTCTTCACTGAAGAGTTTCCTTGTTATAGCATACACGTTCTCATCTTTTTTGGTGTCGTTTATACCGTATATCAGTATGTTATACTTTCTATCATGTTTTTTCTAGTAAAACAGCTTGCTCTTTAAGGTCATCAATTTGCTTTTGTAACTCCATTTTTTGTTTTTCAAGTTTATCATTCTCTATGAATTGAATCTGTGCATCCATACCTTGAACACCTCTTTCGAGCTCTGTGAAATCATTACGAAGAGTGTTCAGCTCTCTGTGGGAGGTTTCGTACTTAACATTGAGCACATTTACATCAGCCTTCACCTCGTTTATCATACTTGTCAAGTTACGTTCAACTTTATTCAGCTGTGTATTCCCATAATAAGGGTCTTCAAATCATCAAATTGTTCTTGTGATGCCATGTTGGATTATCAAAGTACAATTTTATAGTTTTATCTGACTACTCGTACTGCACTACAGTACACTCAGCACGTACATGTATGGTGTAGTTTTCTTTTATGTTGAGAATTGTATCGTTTATAATACCACTCTGGTTGTATGTTTAAAGAAAACCCTAGGTGATGCCAGGGACTGTATATATATTTTGTCTTTGTTTATTGTAATAATATAGAAAAGAAAAAAATTACTTCATTACTCGTAACGGCTTCGTTGTGCCGCATCCTTTTCTTGATAAAAATAAGGATGGAGTTGGGAGGTGTACCTCCCCATTTCTCGATTCTACTGTGATAGTTGAGTTTGGCATATTTTTATACCGTCATTGCTAGGATTCAAACTCCTGGGACTATATATATTGGTTTTGTAAACTAAAACACTATACAGGGACATCCAGCCATTTTAAAAAGGAGGGGGTCCCAACCCAGGACAAAAGGGGGTGGGGGGAGGGTCCCAACCCAGGACAAAAAAAGGGGGGGGGTCTAACAATATGTCCCCATTCAAGATGCATTGATCGTCAAAAAAAAGGGGGGTTTCAACCCCTGAAACCCTCCCCTGGATCCGCCAATGCTGTAGATGTATCGCAGTATATGTATATTTTTAATAGTTGGTAAATTCGATATGGCAGTATGGTATTTCATTAATTCACACTAAATGCCATGAGTAAATTGCAATTGGGATATACCAATTTTTCAAGTTTCAAGTTTTTATTAAATCAGGTAAATCAATACAAGTATAATGATGTCTTCCCCCACATTAACATGATATTACATCACATAAATATATATATATTATGTATTTATGGCTATAAAGCCATTTTTATGGCTATAATGTAGGTCATTTAGACACACTAAAGTGTAAATAAACTGTGTGACATGTTTCTGTATAATAAAGTATCATGAAATAGAGCTGTTTTCTTTAACAAACACATACGAACATACCTTTATCATGTATTAGACTCAAAATGTAAACAACCCCTAAAATACCGGCGTTTTGCATTTGCGCCGATCTGCATTTCATTTGCGCCGATTTTTTCTTTCATTTGCGCCGATTTTTTTTTTCATTTGCGCCGATTTTTTGACAGGTAAATAACAGGTAAATTACAGATGAAATGATATAAGAAGATGTGGTATGAGTGCCAATGAGACACCTCTCCATCCCAGTAACGTTATTTTCTTTTATCATTAAAGTCCTCTTCCGTTAGCCAGTTGTACATGTGTTATGAATTGTCAATCATAACATGTATATAACTGTTGTCTCCTGTTTACAACCAAGAACTAAAAATCCTAAGATAACAGCACTTTGTTTATACTAAAATGACGAATTAAAAATATATGTAGCAGCATTCCAATCCATAAAAACGGAATACATTCAAATCATAAATCTGTTCTTGTCGATTACGTATAGGCAACACATGTACATCTAATATATTCCTTTCTTATGATTTCGTCTCTTCGTCAAAATTGTCGATAACGAAGGTCATCTTTTCTTTGACTGGCATACGTACTAGTGGGGGCATTTCTAGAGTTCGCATTTTCTCAGAAGGAAGCTATTAAACCAAGAGTTCCAAATGGTGAAGTTGAAATCATCCCTTCTTTTAATTTTATGGACGCCATCACGAATTGGTTGACCGTTATGGAATGTGTACTTGTACGTTGTCTTAGAATGTATGACATTTGTCATCAAAAGGAGCGTCAGACAATGTCAAACGTGAAGCAGTCATCGATTTCATTTAGGGAAAGGAATGGTAACCGGCCGAAACATTGGGATAGCCATCTACCAATTACAATGCCACTTGATGTGATTTGTCTTTATACTCTGTGCTCAGCCAATGTAAAAGTATGAACTTACCTGTAACTTACCTGTAAATCCAATTAAGAAACAATATAAAAATCGGCGCAAATGAAAAAAAGAAATCGGCGCAAATGAAAGAATGAAAATTTTCAAAATCGGCGCAAATGTCATACGCCCCTAAAATACAATGTTATATGGAATTGTCCACAATGTAAACAACCCCTAACAGCCTAATATAGAATTGGCGAATACACGGTTTCCGCTGATAATGTCAGTTTAGATGAAATAAATATAGATATGTCTATAAACAGCAAAATAAATATAGATATGTCTATAAACAGCAAAATAAATATAGATATGTCTATAAACAGCAAAATAAATATAGATATGTCTATAAACAGCTGATAAAAGTCTATTCAATAGTTTTTTGTTATGCCACGGCTTCAGTTTTGATTATAGACTACATAGAGAGGAGACTAAATGTGTATACAAACCTGACGTCAAATTAAGATGTAGAAAATGTAATCACATTCAATCCTTTGAATTCATGAAAAATACAAGCACATAGAACAATATTTTTTCACATTAAATAGGCATTATTCCAAATTTACGTCCATTAATTACGTCTCAATAGAAGATTTCCCGCGGAAATGTCCATCTGTTAAACGGCATAGACCAAAACGAGTTTTAGGTGTGTGTTGTCATTAACATCCTGGTCAATAAACACAGTTAGATAAAATATATATATAATATTATGTTAACTATATTTTATTGGTTTTCAGAAAAGTGACTTTATCAGAAAAAAAATGTATTTGTCGCCGACAACGGTAAATAGCATACATTATCCTGACATGACATATGAAAACCCCTTAAGCATAATGGTGTATGGAATTATAGTCCATGGAATTGTCCAAACGGATACAGGTGAAATACGTAGAATAATAATTGTGGACACAGCAATAAGATCAGATTTAGGATCCTCATGAGCCCGTTGTAAAGTAAAAAAAACTGTAAAAAGCATTATTGAATAAAATTTGCTCAAATTTGCTCGATTAACCTTGAAGTGAAGACTAATAAGAATTGGCGTGTATAGAGTGAACCCCCTAAATAAAATAATACTGTGTTTTTGACGACTTCCCACTGCGATGATCGATAGAAATGATATTTTCCTATATAGTATGTTCAAAAGATTAATCAGACAAGACTTCGTGAACTTTGATATTTCCCGTGTATTTAGTTTTTATGTGGCAAGTCTTTACTTATAAAGATATTTTTCGCTCGTATTTATTGTAATATATTATTGGTTATGTCAAAGTCCCGTGATTCGCTACGGTTGAGTAAACCAGTGCGTCGAAAAAACGTCACTATGTCAATTTGAAAATAAAATTACAGTAACAAATTGCTTATGCTGAGGGTGTCAAGAATGACACCTTCAAAGTGACAAGGATTGAGCAAGAACGTACTGACTTCTATTTCACAATTCCACCAAACAGAAAGTAATACTCGATTATAATGTCAGGAACAAAAAAGTTCCACAGCAATATTATTTACACGGCCAAGCCTATTAATAACATAGCTGAATAATGATCCTCTGTCAGTAAGCTTAAGATCTAAGGTACGGACCATTTGATTTGAGGGGGCAGTCTGAGATGTATGAGAGGAAAAGTTCTGACACTCTTTTTGCCTTAAACAAAAAATCTTGTCGTATCAGGATTGAAAACAATAATCTTGTCCACTTTTTTGCCATTTGAAACCAAAATTTCCAACAGATTTTTTTTAGAACTAAATGAACATGATAATTAATAAACGGGTGTAATTTTTTGGTGGCCAGGGTTTTGCATGTAAATCCCATATCTGAATGTCTGTTTCGCTGAACTGATTTATTAAATACTTTGTTCAAGGCCCGACTGCTACCTGCCTGCTGGGTGTTGCCTTAATGTCTCCATTTTTTCGACCGTTATTCATAAATTCGTTGTCATTTCAGACTCATTCGTAGCCTTTGGTTGATTTGGGACCCCTCACTTCCCTTGTTGGCGGAAACATTTCTACCAAACATTTGGATAAAAATTGTCTGTTTGTTTCTTAACTCGTGTTGGTCGTATTGTAAATTTCATCGAATAGCCTGGCGTATATATTGATACTAACTAAACATACAACAAACGAGAATTTTCCATGTCCATTTTTAACTTGCAAGTCCCACATCAAATATATTAGTACATAGCTTTGAATCATCCCATCATTTTATAATAGACAATTAATGTGGAGAATACGGCATAAAAAATGTCCAACCCTTACACTTTACAGCAACTATAAAATATACATGCCCAAAGTCAAGAACCGTTTGAAAAGTGCATTTTACACTTATTTTATGTTTTTAGCCTAAAAATGGTCTCCGCTCGGCCATTTTTAGTTACTACGCCCCGGGCCCCTTTCCAAAATCCGGGATCCGCCCCTGTTCACTAGGTATATATTTCACATTTTCTTCCTTTAATATAAAGCACATACATTTTTGAGTAACCCTAAAGTACACAACACTGACCTACATCTTACTGTTCAAAGATTACATGTATAACACAGCGTTGACTGCTGTACTTCTAATTTGACGTTTCAACCTATTATGTCGGTTTTTATTGTTCACACATGGTTCTTTATATAATGTAATTTTATGCGAGATTTATCTTGTATAGAATTAGGTTTAATCAACCATATTCTACATGAGAAAATGCCTGCACCAAGTCAGGAATATGACAGTTCTTATTCATACGTTTGGTGTGTTTGAGCGATTGATTTTGCAATTTGATAACAGACTTCCGGTTCTGAATATTCCTCGGAATTCGGTTTTTAGCTTACCTGGCCACTGAAAGGGAATGGATTCCAACAACACAGAAAAGAAACCCAAGGCAACACACATGATTTTTATTGAGTAAACTGTATAATTTCTAAAACATATATGCATTAAATAATTAGTTTCCAAATTCATCTACATTATATACCAATACTGGCCTAACTTCGAATATAATATAAAGAAGGCAATTATTAAACACAATAAAATTGATACAAATAAATATAGAATAACTGCTAAATTCAACTTTAAATTGTGCCAGTTTCGTCTAAATTCAAATCTTTATATGGATCTGCCTCGAGTAAAAATGTTTTGAATGTTTCGCCCTTTAGCAGTCCCAGTTTTTGTGATGACCCTTTTAAATATTTTACAATGTCATTAAAAACGTTAACCAAAGGTTCTACAGACAAAATTACATTGCTTTCGCTCTTCAATACTTTTGTTTTTTTAAGAAGAGCAGAAACTGAACGTAAATAAAACCCGAAGGTTTCGCGCTTTTCATTTATCATTTTTTGAAAATGCTTAAGATCGATTGCTCTTGTTATTTGCACCTGCAGTTTATTTTCTTTTAAATAAATAGTGTTTTTCAAACTTTCAATATTGGTCTGTAACTCTTCAAATTCGTGTTGCCTTCTGGATAGGGAATCTTGCTTTGATCTATAATTATCCCATGCATACTCCTTGTCACGTCTTGCTCTTTCAATTTTATCACTCAATCCAGAAAAAATTGCTAAAATGTCACCAATCAAAGGAATGGCATAGACTCCACTTTCTCTTTCTCTTTGTTTACGGCGGTACTCACTTTCTGCTCTTTCTATTTGCCTTGTAGCAGTTTGTATATGTGCTTGCTCAATGCGAACAGCTTTTTGGGCATCTTCAATTTGATATCTTTTTTGACTGATTTCTAGACTCGCCTTTGTAATCTCTACTTTCAATTTACTTATTTCGTCTGATAAATCTTTTTCTGTCGACATAGACTTCTCAAATTCATCGTTAACATATGATTTCAGTCTAGATAAATGACCATCTGCTTTTTCAAATTCCGTTTAAGCTTTAAGAATATAATCATATGTATTTTGCATTTCATCTTTTGAAAGTAGCTTGTCAGGTTCGATATAGACATTAGAAATTATTTGGTATGCAAGTAGAAGATTATGGATCCCGGTATCGAAGTGTGGTGTCACGTCCACAACAATAATTGAGTCATAGTTTACCAGTGACGTCTCCATTGCCCTAAGACACATGACTACCTCGAAACTGTCTTTGCTTCCTTATCTGAAACCAAAAACATACAACATATTTGAATATCATATTTAAAATTATTCTGTTAATTTTTCAGCCGGTGATTATTCGTCTACAATAAGTGACTGTATTTCAAGGTCCAAATCATCCTGTTGCTCCTTGTACACTTAATATTGTACCTTGACATGCACCTGATGGCATTGTTCATTGGTGGAAATATTTGGAGTGATATAACCGTATAGTTGAGTACTTGTGCTTTATTTTATGTTTTGTTAAAAAAGAAGTATGTGTAAAAGATTGTGTTAACCGTGACGCTATTAATCATTATAGATCATAATTATAAACTGTAATAAAGAAAACAAGTACAAATTGAAATGAAGGTTGCCTTATGCTATAGGTTGATGTTTAAAAAAAAAAACCTCATTTGGAGTATTTGCTGATGAGATACCTTAATCAGCCACCACCTCTTCATTGTTATCATGTAACCCCCCCCCCCTTTTCAAGAAGAGAATACGCCAAACAGCCGTTTACCACCCAAGTAAGGTATTGGTACATGTACACCAGTCCTGTACACTGCGTTGTTACAACACTTATACATTGCCGTAATAGATAATTATAGAACAACTTTTAAACGAAGTCCATGTATCTCGTGAATTTTTTTGATAATTTTTCTTCGTTGCTAACAAA
Source organism: Mytilus trossulus (assembly GCF_036588685.1). Classification (NCBI taxonomy): domain Eukaryota; kingdom Metazoa; phylum Mollusca; class Bivalvia; order Mytilida; family Mytilidae; genus Mytilus; species Mytilus trossulus. The sequence goes on along the minus strand of NC_086386.1, from coordinate 35,450,079 downwards.
AAAAGAAACCAGTTGAAATGAAATGAAAAATGGAGGCATTTATAATATTTAAAACATTTCTTCGTTACATGATATATTTTGATTGTTAACATAAATCTGATAAAAATGATATTAAAGAAAAACATGGATAATTAATAAATTAAGATTCGACATGTTTCGGCATTAACACAAAAAAACTATATCGCGGCGATACACAATAATAGAAGGAGATACAATAAAGTCCATAACTAGCCATAACTGAAGTAGAAATAGTTTCAATACAAAATTTAAAAGTTTATCCAAACATAGCTAGCGTAAAAGGTGTTCGGAAAATGAAAGAGAGATCACGTGTGATGGCTACAAATCGTGAAGAAATTTGTATATATTTTAAAACATCTATATTTACACATTGTGTGTTAACTAAGGAATGTATTTTCAATCGACAACAGAAAAGAGGCACCAAAATAACAACTTCATATTTCCTCCCATAATCCTCCCCGTTAGGGGTATAGTATCATACTCTCATAAAATATCTGAGAAGAACATAACTCGTGTCATGCCAACAACTGTTTTTAAATAAATGTGTTTAGTTCCGATGCAAAGACCCTATAAGTGAATCAATATTAAAGCCCAAATATGCAATCTTTTATGACCTGACAACAGTATCATAACTATATCCCTTCTTAATAGGTATGTTTAAAGGTTTTGTAACCTTTTGAGGTGAATACTGACATTGTTGTGCTTTGTAAAGAATATTACCATAAAAGATTGGATGTGAAATACCTGAACATATAAGATGTCTGCATGTTGAGTTATATTTACGAATTATTTCCTTATACCGATGATAACATTCAGTAAATGTTTTGACTAGTTTGTGATATTGAAAACCCTGATGTAACACTTTTTCAGTAATACATAAATTTCTCTCGCTAAAATCTAATACGTTCACTGGTATTAAAGAGATAATCGTAACTGCAATTACGATTATCCCAATATGGCGACTGCAGATACAGGTAAAATCTTAACAGTTATTTTCTCAAATGTAGCATGTTTTTGTCACTAGTTACTCAGCTGCAAGGTTTATCTATACCATTGCATCATATTTGAATCGTAACGGTGCACTGGAATTGTCTAAGCGCTTTGAAAATTTGAAAAACTCCCAAGAACTAGGAATGTCACAAAATATGGGAATGAGAGAAGAGGCAATTTTAAAGGAAGTTATGATATATGGCAATACTTGTCAGGGGAAACGCATGTGTCACCCTACATCAGATTTGTGATTAAAAAAATTGAGAATGGAAATGGGGAATGTATCACAGAGACAATAACCCGACCATAGAAAAAACAACAACAGAAGGTCACCAACAGGTCTGAAATGTCGCGAGAAATTCCCGCACCCGGAGGCGTCCTTCAGCTGGCCCTAAGACTGTTAAAGAACATTTATCCTGAATAAAAACATAGTAAATATAGCAAATATTGTATTAAAGCATTTAATGCAGGTTGCTATGTGTGCTATTCCCCCCCCCCCCGGGAAGCGACTGCTGGTTCAATTCTAGTCCATTCCTGTTATGCCATAATGAATTAGGAAAGACGTTTAGTATACGCCAGAGACAGTTTGACGAGAAATTAAGAACAACAGTTTTGCACTTTTGGGATATGGGATATTGCTTATCCCCCTCCATTTCTTACCAAAAAACTCAGCTTAAAGGCGCACATAACATTGAAACTTTGAAAACAATTATAATACCTAATTACCACAATACCTGACCCGACAGCTGCTTCATTGTCAATATCTTGAACAAGTACATAAATATAGGAAGATGCGGTGCGAGTGCCAATAAGACAACTCTCCATCCAAATAACAATTTAAGGTAAACCATTATAGGTCAATGTACGGCCTGTATATATTAAAAGGTTATGCATATTGTTGTCTATTATAAGGGCATTTTTCAATAAAAGTGTGAATTTCAGACCTAAACTAGAAGCTCTAAAGAGCCTGTGTCGCTCACCTTGGTCTATGTGAATATTCAACAAAGGACACATATGGATTCATGACAAAATTGTGTTTTAGTGATGGGGAAGTGTTTGTAGATCTTACTTAACTGAACATTCTTGCTGCTTACAATTATGAACTTGGCCCAATATATTCAGTGGAAAATGTAGTAAAACATTTACTAATTTTATGAAAATTGTTAAAAATTTACTATAAAGGGCAATAACTTCTTATCTCTATCTATAATAATATTCAAGATAATAACAAAAAACGGCAAAATTTCCTTAAAATTACCAATTCAGGGGCAGCAACCTAATAACCAGTTGTCCAATTCATCTGAAAATTTTACAGCAGATAGATCTTGACCTCATAAACAATATTAACCCCTATCAGATTTGCTCTAAATTCTTTGGTTTTTGAGTTATAAGCCAAAAACTGCATTTTACCCCCCATGTTCTATTTTAGCCATGGCGGCCACCTTGATTTTTAAACAAGATACCCCAATGATGATTGTGGCCGAGTTTGACTTAATTTGGCCCAGTTGTTTCAGAGGAGAAGATTTTTGTAAAAGATAACTAAGATTTACGAAAAATGGTTAAAATTGACTATAAAGGGCAATAACTCCTAAAGGGATCAACTGATCATTTTGATAGTGTTGACTTATTTGTAAATCTTACTTTGCTGAACATTTGTGCTGTTTACAGTTTATCTCTATCTATAATACTATTCAAGATAATAACCAAAAACAACAAAATTTCTTAAAATTAAAAGCAACCTAACAACCGGTTATCCAATGATGATTGTGGCCAAGTTTGGTTAAATTTGGCCTAGTAGTTTCAGAGGAGAAAATTTTTGTAAAAGTTAACGCTGGACGACGACTGACGACGACGGACGATGCCGGACGCCGGACGCCAAATGATGAGAAAAGCTAACTTGGCCCTTTAGGCCAGGTGGGCTAAAAAAATTAAAAATCAACTTGTCGAAATTCTTATTTTTAGAGTTATTTTTAAAATGATATCATTTTCATACTGTATGTACTGTTTCGCAGCGGACATTTGTCCACTACGAAACTGCGTTTAAACGCACATCTTATTGCATTTTAATGTCTCCTATTCCAGTTTGTTTTACTTTATAAACTAGAAAGATCTCATTTTTTCTGAATGTAAGAACCATTTTTTATCAATAAATATTAGACAGTACTTCACATATAAACGTACAACTTATGTAACGTAGTGGACATTTTCATAAGTGTCGAATTGGACAAAACCGTTCGTTCGTAGTGGACAAAAAGTTTCGTAGTTGACAACAACCCTATTCTATGTTGATAAAATACTGAAAATTACATGAAACTAACCCTTTTTATTTGTTTTGCACGAATAGAATTGACATAAAAATAAAAATCTCCATTTACTTGTTTCGTAGGTTACCGTTTTGTAGTGGACATATTTACATGGTTTTTTCCCCACAATCTCTATATTGCAATAGTAACAAGAATGATTATATTCATCAAAACACGTACTAAGCTGTACACTGATTTTGTTTTATAATTTTAAAACCAGATACTGAAGGAGATTTGAACCGTTTCGAAGTGGACATTAACAAAAATATGGTATCGCTCTGGTCCATTTGATGTGCTCTTTTTTGTCAACAATTAAACTGCCGTTATTACAATATCATTTCTTTTGTAAAACCCTAATGTGTATATCTCTTGCAAACATCGAGCATGAATGATGAATAGGGCGTCTAGGGAAATGCCATTTCGGTTATTTTGAATCACACAGGAATCAATAGCTTATTAGTCCCTCTAAAAATAGTATGTTTCTTTGCTTAAAAAATGTTAAATCTAATTCCATGTACTGACTGCACAAAAAATTACTTGTAAAGATCAAACACATTTTTTTTAAAGAGTGTCTGGGACACGAAATCACGGTTTTGTAGAAAAAATGCCAAAAAATCGAGAGATAAATAAGTAAATTTGTCTTAGATATTAACCTGTTTATCACTTATTTTTATTTTCCGTTAATGTCATCAATTAACTGTACATTTGCATTTTAATACACACAATACCATTAAAATGCTGAAAGACACATTTATTATTTTTCAGTTACTATTATCCGATAAAGAAATTACGATTATCAAACAAGAAAGATTATCATCCCGATTTTTTCAACGGCAATTTTCAAAGCGCTTAGACAATTTCAGTGCACCGTTACGATTCAAATATGATGTAATGGTATAGATAAACCTTACAGCTGAGTAACAAGTGACAAAAGCATGCTACATTTGAGTAAAATGACTGTAAAGATTTTACCTATATCTGCCGTCGCCATATTGGGATAATCGTAATTGCAGTAACGAGTATCTCTTTAATACCAGTGACGTTGTTACATACACGAGCGAATCGTACAAGTTGAGATATATACACACCATAAGATGGTGACAAAGGAACGTCACTATCTAAAATGGATAATTAACGATAGGAAATGAAAAATCATCTCTTTTATCATAATTTTTTGCATTAAGCTTCCTGTTAATGATATAGATATTAAGATCGAGGAAAGGACAGAGGTAATTGTTAGTATTAGCTTTATTTAAAGTAAGTTCAACAGGATAAATTTCTTTAGTATAAATACTGAAGTCGTCATTATTGAGAGCTAATATATCATCCAAATATCTAAAAGTATTGTTAAATTTTTGTATCAAATGTTGTTTCGATGGGTCTTTGCTAATTTTAGTCATAAATTGTAACTCTTAACAACACAAAAAAACCAGGTCCGCGATAAACGGTGCACAGTTAGTCCCCATTGGAATTCCAATAACTTGACGTTATACGGAATCTCCAAAGCGAACAAAAATGTAATCAAGTAAAAATTCAAGCGCAGATATAGTATCAAAGCATGTTCAATCGACATAGTTCTTTTGTGTAATGCTACTAAAAAATGACCTAAAAGAGTTTGAACATATATACTCGCATTCTGACTTTTGAAATGCCCAGTGAATTAGGGATGTGATTTTTTTCTTAATAAGAATATGAGGCAAAGTGGTATATAGGGTAGAAAAATCAAAACTTTGAACAGATTCGAAATAACCAATTTAAAATGCATGTAATTTATTAAGCACTCCCAACGAGTTTTTGACACTCCAAAAGTGAGTAATTCCACTATTTTCAAAGGCCTTATTTGAACAATTTATTGTCAGGTGTTTTTTATCGTACCAAGTGTACTAGTAAGTAGAACAGACAATTTAGTAGTGGAACAATGGCTTGAAGATGAAATAAATCTATATTTGTAAGTTTTTTTTTGTGTAGCTTCGGAAGCCAGTACATAGTTGGGACTTTCATTGTATTTGGTTCTGCTTGTAAAGAAGTAGTTAAAAGTTTGTGTTTGTTACAGATGTCGTTTTCTGAAAAATGAAGTTAGTTGGAATGTTGGTGAATTCGGGATTTCCTTTTGCAGAACCTAAATATAAAATTTTTGTCAAACAATAATGATATTATTAGCAGCTTTATCAGCCGGGACAAAAATAAATTCCTTGGCTAGTTCTTTTAGTTTATGTTTGATACGCGAAATAGGTCTTTTATGGATTTTGTTAAGGGTAAAATGTTCTTTAATATGTTGTATACGAATATCAACTATCTGCATTACTAAATTAAAAAAAGAGTCCAAAGATTTGTTTGTCAGCTTTTCCCCGTTTTACCCTTTTCAAACAGTAAGTATGGAGTGAGTCGTGGATGATTTAACAACACTCATTCCAATTAATAATAGACGGGGGACGATTTTTAGGTCCTTTTCTGAGGAATGATTTAACCTCTCGGCCGCGAACGATGTTAAGGTCTCCTGTTAAGACATGGGAAATGGGGCCATAAGTGTATTCAGAATTACTGATTGACTAGTATGGTTACATTTGTTTTATTTTTTAACATTGCACTCCATACCATCTTACCAAAGAGAAGTTATCTTGTTTAATAGAATGGTTCTTTAGAAAAGTCTGTAGAAAACTTTATTTGCATCAACTTATATTTAAAAACCTTCTTCTGTAATGAAGAAAGTTTATATTTTAGATACACAAGTGTACGTTTCCTGCGGTGAGACATTTCAACTGTTAATTTTCTCCTAAATATCTATTTATGTTTCGGCAATATTCTAGTCATTATTGTCCTTACTGTCTTTCTCTGGATTTTGTTTATTTCAGTTTCACATTGGAAAACAATACTCCGTTTCCTTCATTTTAAGATTTATAGTTTTCTTGATCGTGTTTTGGACAAGGCAATGTTAGTTCGTTTTTAATTAATAACCTTTCTTTCGCCTCTGTTTCAAAATAGATAAGCTATATCCACGTCTGCAGTGACGATTCAGATTTCGATGAACCAAACTTGCATAACTTATGAGGATTTATAATGTTAAGAATGTCCATACCTCAAATAACTCAAACAATTTACATAATTCTTTCACTGAGATAATATTATGTTTAAAAGTTTGGCTGTAACCGTTGAAACATTTTTACACACGGATATTCCATTCTCGCATCAAAAATGATATCGTATATAGTGCCCATAAATACAAATATGATAAAATCAAAGTATTGATATGTTGAATAAATAACTCGTACACAACCACTGTAGTGGAGATCTTTGAATATTGTCCTAAAGGTGCTTTTACTGTTTTGTTTCTAATGATAAATATAAAATGAAATATAATTGAATTTGTATTGTTATAAGTTTTTAAGATTTGTGGGTATGCACCCAGTCGAAACCTGTGATTTGGCTTTGCATAAATTCATGCTTTTCTTAGACTATATAGCTTTAGTTTACTGTGGTTCAAATCTTATTTATCGACTTAGAAAAGACAAATTAAGGTATCAAACAAGACCTAGGGAATCGCATGCACACTCACAGGTGCAGCAACGGATGCTTCGACAGGATAAGTGTCTCCTATACATCAACAACATGCCATCATAACAAGACTTCACCAATACCTTACTATTATGATTAAAAAACGACTAGACTGGTATCTTAAGATTCAAGACAGCAAAAATATATCGTTAGTGAGTTTGGACAGACACAATTTATCGCTGAATCAATCTTTGATGTCGATTTTAGTTGTTCCTCCTCATAACTATTTTTGCATGCATAACAGAAAAAAGTATGAAGGACAACATGAACAAAAATACCGAAATCTGAATTCAATCCGTTTCTATGAGTTATTTTGATTTGTATCTTATTACCCTGTTTTTTTTCCACATGCATGCTTCTACTTTTCTATTATTAAACAAATCAAATATACCAAACTCCAAGCAATTCAAAGGGAAATCACATTAAACTGTCGAAATAAACGCTACCAATCAACGGAACAATTGAAAACAACTGCCATATTCCTGACTTGGTACTGGATTTTCCGGGGGAAATGGTGAATTTAACACAAAAACACATATTTAAGGATAAAAACGAAATTCCTGTTTATTTTAATTTCAGCCTTTCAGAAGTTTTAATAATTAAGCAACGGTGATATAATAATTATGTTTCAGATTCTGTACAAAGTTAAAAATACAAGATTATGTAAATTCGACTAACGACTGCTTGTCTGATTTACCAACCGATGACTTATGTTCCAATAAAAAGTAAAATACCAAACATACCGAACTCCAAGAAAAATTTAAAACAGAAAGTCCTTTAACAAATGGAACAAATTAAAGCTAAAACATATCAAATGAAAGGAAAACATCTGTTATATTCTAGACTTGGTACAGGAGAGGATGTTGATGGTTAAATCCACAGTTTGTTGTATAGCTAACCAAACACTCAAATATATGTCATTTTAATAAAATTCCTTTATATTGACAACGATGTATGAGTAAGAGAAACAGACATAATTAGTGAAAATGTAAAAAAAAAAATTAGGGTGTCACATATAACACAGAAAAAACAAAATGGAATATAGACAAAGCACATAAGCAAAAATAGAGGACTAGAATGTAACATAAAACTAGCACAATAGCGGGATGTATAATTACGTTGCAATGCCAAAGAGATGTTACCAAAAATGAAGAAATCAGTAAAGGTTACAAGAATACAATAACAAAATAATAACACGTTGTAAACATTATAAACAAATCAACGTCAAAAAACACTTCAAACAAACTCAGTTTTTGTCATAGCTAAGTTCATTTAGTTTTCTCTCTAGCTTTGCAAGACATTCCTGTCTGTTCTTAATAACGATTTTGCTTATTTCGCTTAAGGCAGTTTGGCAATTTTCATTCAGCTGTTTTCTCTTCTCACTGATTTCTGTTTGTTCAGCCTTAGGATCTAAAGCAGTCAGCCCGCCCAAAGCATTCATCTGATCCAGTAAATGATTTTCTGATATTTCAACGTATGTTGCTGCTACTTTATGAACTGCATACGATAGTGTACTTACTTTTAAAACACTTTCATTAACAAGTTCACGCGTTTATGCAGACACATCATCATTCTTCAATTTCAGTTTTGCAGTTGATTGTTCGATCAAGGTATTAAGATTTATATGAAATTTCATTTTCATCATTTTTGATATCGTTTTAAAAAATCTCACCATTTTCCCCCATTCTTCACGAACATTTTGGATGGCTTTAATACCTTTCATTAAAGTTTTTCTGATTTTTTCAAAGTCAACCTTTTTTACCTTGAATTTAGCTAAATCTTTTAGGGTATCTTCCATACGGGCATTGTTTCTTCGAAGGTTTTGAAACATTTCTTCCTGCTTTTTTCTTGAACCTTGCAACACCTCCTTCGTTAAATCGACTTTAATATGAGCTTTTGTTAATTCGTTATGTACTGAACTAGAACTAAATATTGATGTTTGCCGACTCATACGAGGACCTCTGCTAAATAAAAAAGAATCTGCTTCAGTACCAAATCTTTCTGAGTCAAGTAATGTATCTTCTACTTCCATTATCAATGACTTTATTCTGTCGTCATTAAGTTTAAAATCTTTGTGTATTGCTATAAGTTGTTCACACAGTCGAATCGAATTTTCACAAACTTGTATGGCTCTCCTATGAACCTCGGTTGGCATTTCATCTCTCTTCAGGCTTCTTAGATTTAATTTTAGACCCTCTTTTGCCGATCGCACCGAATCAATTTCGTTCCAGTTAGGTGTTTTTTCCCCTATTTCAAGGCGAGATGTCGCGACATCTACTAATGTATTAACATGTCTATTTATTTCCTTGGCAAATCTGTAGGCTCGTTTACCTGCTCGATCTTCTGGCGTTTCTACTTCTTCGCTTGTCGTATGAATTTCGTTTAACGTTTGATCCGAATGGTCACGAAAAATTGATTTAGCTACACCAATAAATCCGTCAACAAGCTCTAATCCAATCAATTTCGCACTAAATGGCATTTCATTCAATGCTTCTTCGAAATCATTCTGCAAGTCTTTAATTTCTCTCTTTTGGTCCTCTATTTCCTTTTTTATGTTTTCATTTTCTGACATTGAGCTTTTCTGCTCTATTTTACTAGATTTGATCGCCGTTTCTGTATCTTTATACTTCTCTTCATATACTCCTTTGGCAATTGTGCTTGCTTCATTCAGTTCGTTGATTGTTCTCATAAATAAATCAAAACTGCGTTCGGTATTTACAGAAAATTCAACACATTCATCTGCAATTGTTCCTATTTTCTTCAATGTCATAGGAATGAGCAAATCCACTTCGTCATTCGTTCCAATAGCCATTATTTTAAGTAATGTCTGAACGTGAATGTCAAGGTTAGAAGTGTGTAACCTTATGCTATCCATATTGATATGGGCGTCATTAAAAGCATCTGATCCCAGATTACCTAATTGAACTAACGATGCTCTGAAGGAATTTGGATATTTCAAATATTTAAAACCGTCTTTAGGAGCATTTTCAAGTAATGTGAAATCACTTTCTGTAGCTATTAACATAAGGTTACCAATTAATGCAATAGATGTAGGTGCTGATGTCAGTAAGATGTCCAAGTTTGAGTAAGGTGCTATCTCATTTTCTGCTATTTCCTTGGCTTGTTTTCTTACATCTCTTGTACCGGCATCTGCTATTGATGGCAAACTCCATAAATCCTATAACCATTATAACATGTATAAATATTAGATTATCTTACAGACAAGTGAACCGTTTCACCTATTTGAAAGACAATACAATACAAAAGCCATCTTAATGAAATAAATGCTTTGGTCCTTCAAAACCGGAAATAAAAAAATAATACTATAAACGGCGACAATAGACGTTCAATGCTGAAAACACAGGGTGCGCTATGTGATTGTAATAAGTAACATAACTTTTAAGGACCAAGAACCGTAAAAAGTAATGTGTTGGCGCAAAAGAGAATAAAAAATACAATTATTCAATAACTTGACCTTTTTTTCTTATTTATAATGGGAAAAAAATTATATGATCAAATTAAATTGATAACGGAGAGGCCTTCGGACAAGTTATGTATGAAAACAGGAAAGACATAAACAAAGATCTGTATTTGTATTCACAATATTTATATATATATATTTATGAAATTATACATTAAGACACTAAGATTATGAATAAATAATATCTTACCAAATAGTGCGTTCATAAACTATTAGGTAAACTAATAGGAGGGATACTTAAGAATTGAATGCTTCTATTTAAACTTCATTGGGGTGTAAAAGCGTTGACCGAAGTATATTTAAAATGTGCGCACGGTCAACCCTTTTACAACCATATGAAGTTACAAAAAGAAGTATTCAATACTTATAATTACATTTTTTTTAGCTATGATCATGAAAACACGAATTTTGTAATTGTTTTATTTAATTCACCTGTGCACTTTATTGTGGGACCACGTGTAATCATGAATGGAATGTTTTATTGTGGGATGCAATTACTTTAGGAATAACACGTGATGTTCAGTTAGCCAATCAGAATAAAGTATTATGATGAAACATACATCTAATGTAATTATCAAGTTATAATCTGTACACTTAGTAAGTTGTTATAGCAAAAATATGCAATGAAGATATTGTTACGTTAAAAAAATCCATTCATTGTACCTTGGACTATTAAGCCGTATTCACATAAAACGCCATGTACAGCAAACATGTTTACAATTAGGTTAATTTAATGTATACTGGTCTTCAACTAAATTTGTTCACATCTATACACCTGGTTTAATTACCTGTACATACGATTTGTGTACACTATATGTTCATTACATAAAATCACATTTAAATTTCTAGGACAACTTTTCCAGCAGTTAGGGAATAACCATTAGACTTCAAAAGAGAGCTAAAGGAGGGTATTTTTTTTCATTAAAAATATTCTGATCCCCAATTTGATCAAAAAATAATCTGGTGAAGAAGATGACAAACAAAATATTCTGAATCCATATTTTCCCATACTTAATAGTATCAAATATTGAAATTGTTTTGATTAATAGCGTTGAAAAACTAACGCACCCCTTTTTGCAGTTCAATGGTTTCTCCTTTATGAAAGCCATTATGGCTGAAAAAAAATAAAAACAGTTCGTGCAAATTAATGTGTTCTTTTTTAATTTCTAAGTGGATTTTACTGGATCTTTGATAAGAGCAAAACAATACAGTTTACATTTCTAAAGTAATGCATTAATGAGGAAGTCGTTGATTCAGGAAAAAACAGTGGCAAATATTTCTGTGTACGTCCAGTCGATTCGGGAAGACATTTTCTAATGAATAAATAAGTGTTTTGGCAATGATGATGCTTTGAGATCTTAATAAGGGGTTAATTATTCTGCCTTAACCTTGTATTTATAACAAAGCAATATATTAAGTTAAGACAAATAATTCTGTAAAGAACGTTATAATTAATTGTTATAGAAAGAAACTTAATTTAAAAAAAGGTTCTTTTTTAAATATACGTGGTAAAATAAACGTTCTTAACACCTTGTTTTGTGTACACTTAACCAACTTATGGCCTACATTGACTTTCGACTGCATTTAAATTCAACATGATACAGCTGCATGTCAACATTGAGTTTAATCGATGGTAACGTAATTGTGTGTAATTTACGTGTTGTAAAATTATACTAACACAACACCAAGTTAGGTCAGTGTCAACTCTTCATTATACTTAGTATAATATTCTCAGATTGTACAGTCCCCATGTTCACACGAAAACAACATGAAGTGGAAACTTCAATCAATCCATAATCACAACTGCCGATAAATAATGGTGAAATTATTTATTATCAAATTAGACTACTGTTATCAGAAACAACATATACACCATTTGAAATAATTGGTTTGAAAGTTAGCAATTTAGTCACACACTTCTCCAAATTAATACCTGGATTTCACCGTCGGAAAAGCTGGTTAGTTAAAATCAGAGAAACACCTCTGATATAGACAATATGATAGAATTATCATATGGCTTTCAACTAAGACTTTGATATTCACGACCCTATTAAAACTATTTAAAAATTTATACATGGCCATACAAGTGCGAGGTTTGGCATGCAACAAAACCAGGTCCGACCTACCATGTTTTCCTTTAAAAATGCCCTATACCAAGTCAGGAATATGGCTATTGTTATATTATAGTTCGTGTCTGTGTGTATTACATTTTAACGTTGTGTCGTTTGTTTTCTCTTATTTTTTTAGTGTAAATAAGACGTGTCACGGTACTTGTCTATCCCAAATTAATTCTAAATATAGAATACTTTTAGAAAGAAAAACTATATGAAAGCTTAGACGTGTCACGGTACTTGTCTATCCCAAATTCATTCTAAATATAGAATATTTTTAGAAAGAAAAACTATATGAAAGCTTAGTTTGGACAATTAAATAGCAATTCAAAATAAACAGTTCCCCTTCAGCATGGAAACGACTATAATACACCTATATAAACTGATAAACTCAATTTTGTCACAACATCATTAAATAAACTCATTATAGATACCAGGACTAAATTTAGTATACATCAGACGCGCGTTTCGTCTACAAAAGACTCATCAGTGACGCTCGAATCCAAAAAAGTTAAAAAGGCCAAATAAAGTACGAAGTTGAAGAGCATTGATGACCAAAATTCCTAAAAGTTTTGCAAGTGAAGTTTTATAGGATTGTAAGTATGTTTTATTCTATCACCTTGCACTTTCATGACTTGGCTGTGGTTTTCTACATCAGTTATTTCAAATTTCTGACCAGTTGAACAATTTGATTTTATAAAGCAAATTGCAATTTGGTCAAAATTTTGAATGAGTTGCAATTGGTGGAGAGCAACACTAACAGTCAAGTCACTGTAATGATGAAATTGAATTGAAAAGGATAGAAATGAAGATCGTATATTAATTCACGTCAAAAAGATCCATTTACACTCTGGAGAAGACCAAATTCAAAATTATTTGTTTTTTTCGGTGAATTGTGTCCGTGTTAGAAATCATCGTCGACATTGCTTATATCAACGATATATACATAAGTTTTTCATGGGTTTCATCAACGAATAAAATCGATATTTCACTATGTCATATTTAAAATTGAAAATGGAAATAAGTACTGTGTCAAAGAGACAACAACCTGACCATAGAAAAAACAACAGCAGAAGGTCACCAACAGGTCTTCAATGTAGCGAGAAATTCCCACACCCGGAGGCGTCCTTCAGCTGGCCCCTAAATAAATATATACTTGTTCAGTGATAATGAACGCCATACTATTTCCAAATTGTACACAAAAAACTAAAATTAAAATAATACAAGACTAACAAAGGCCAGAGGCTCCTGACTTGGGATAGGGGCAAAAATGCGGCGGGGTTAAACATGTTTGTGACATCTGAACCCTCCCCCTATACCTCTAGCCAATGTAGAAAAGTAAACGCATAACAAATACGCGCATTAAAATTCAGTTCAAGAGAAGTCCGAGTCTGATGTAAAACAAAATGACAATAATACATAAATAACAACAGACTACTAGCAGTTGTATATATATATATTTTTATCAATATTGGATCGACACCCTGTCGACATCATCGATATCGATAATATAGACATTACGATTGGTTTGAAAATGGATGAATCTTACGCATTTAACCAATCGTTCCGAGGTGTATTTTTATTCCAATCTTTAATGTCAAATATTGCTCGCTTTGATATCGGAGGTCGACGGTTCTGAGCAAGTACGACTTTGATAAAGCTACGATTGCTAATAATGGAGTTGAAAACCGACAAACAAAAGCAAAAGAAACTAATTGTTAGGTTTTTATTATTATCATGCGTCATTAAGAATCCTAACCACACGCCTATCAGTGCGTATCGGCAAAGAATAAGTCCAAAAGTCATTCAAAGTTTGTTCTAAATTATTAGTTTAGTAATCAAATATTGATAAAAGACAAAAACCAACAGTTCAAACTTCGGTACGTGCATAATTACTAATATAGTTTCAACATTTCTTTTAGAATACAGTCTTGCTTTGAAATAATTAGGTTTTATCATTCCTGAGGCAGATGATAACAGAATATCGTCTAAGACGCACGACATTTATAAAGTGATAATAAGTATACAAATTTCACATCTATGAATCCTAAATGATTCCTCAAAGGTATTTCCGTTGGTTTACACGTTATAAAAAGCGCAAGTTACCAAAACGACTTTTTGTAAGCAAAACCATATATAAAACTATCGGTGTCATTATGATCGATTCGTGTGCTATTTGCAAACATTGGATTTTTAATTCCATGCAATTGAAGTTGAGAAAAGTACAGAGCAGTATTAATATTTTAAAGAATTTAAATCTTGGAAAATATATAGATAAAATACTTTTTTCTAGAAATGTCATTTACATTTTGAAGCCGTAGCGTGAGAGAACATGACGTGATAATATTGTACACTCTAAAGCTGAAGATAGTTCTGCGAGAGAACCTGACTTGATTAAATTGTACACTCTAAAGCTGAAGATAGTTCTGTGAGAGAACATGACGTGATTATATTGTACACTCTAAAGCTGAAGATAGTTCTGCGAGAGAACATGACTTGATTATAATGTACACTCTAAAGCTGAAGATAGTTCTGTGAGAGAACATGACGTGATTATAATGTACACTCTCAAGCTGAAGATAGTTCTGTGAGAGAACATGACGTGATTATATTGTACACTCTAAAGCTGAAGATAGTTCTGTGAGAGAACATGACGTGATTATATTGTACACTCTAAAGCTGAAGATAGTTCTGTGAGAGAACATGACGTGATTATAATGTACACTCTAAAGCTGAAGATAGTTCTGTGAGAGAACATGACGTGATTATATTGTACACTCTAAAGCTGAAGATAGTTCTACGAGAGAACATGACGTGATTATATTGTACACTCTAAAGCTGAAGATAGTTCTGCGAGAGAACATGACTTGATTATATTGTAGACTCTAAAGCTGAAGATAGTTCTGTGAGAGAACATGACGTGATTATATTGTACACTCTAAGCTGAAGATAGTTCTGCGAGAGAACATGACTTGATTATAATGTACACTCTAAAGCTGAAGATAGTTCTGTGAGAGAACATGACGTGATTATATTGTACACTCTAAAGCTGAAGATAGTTCTGTGAGAGAACATGACGTGATTATATTGTACACTCTAAAGCTGAAGATAGTTCTGCGAGAGAACATGACTTGATTATAATGTACACTCTAAAGCTGAAGATAGTTCTGTGAGAGAACATGACGTGATTATATTGTACACTCTAAAGCTGAAGAGAGTTCTGTTCCGTTTACGCTTAAACTTTTAATATCATCTCATTTAAATGAAATGTGAGATAAACGTGTTGTTTCATTTTGATTCTAAAGCATAAATTGGGCATTTACTGATTTCAGCAAGTCAATATGGGAGCTTACTCAACGAAACCACATTTCACCTTTTGAGTGTAAATAGCAACGGTTACAATGACTAAGATTGTCATTCATATGGTAAATATAAATAGGAACGATCTGACAAAAAAAATCTACTGTTAATTTGCATTTTTGTCCTGTTTTAAAAGTTTTGACAGTTAGACTGATTGATGTAAGATAAACATTATTTCCGAATACTTTGCATTAATGTATAACTTAGTCTATTTTTATCTGTATATGTTATGTAAATGATTTTTGAAAAAAGATATTTTTAAAGTAATATTGTAAATCAAAATTGGTAAGTGTTTGGAATGAGAATGAGGATCACAAATTCTTCTACATGTTATTTCTTCTTTTACAAGGCAGCTAAATTACAAACTTTACTTCGGACTTGTGGAAAGCTTGTGAGTTCATCGTCCCTGTTTAGAGGAAAAACTATTATCACTAGATAAAATTGGTTCAATTCATTATACGTTACTTTCATTTATATTCCCTTGAATTCTACTTATATTTTCATCTGCTTATGTTTAATCCAAAGTTTTCGGTACCCATAATGAAATCAAACTTGCCAATTATATTTTATTCCAATTTGCAGTATCTCACATAGTAAAAAGATGTCTACCTAATTATGGTTTATATAACTGAAATAAGAATGCTACCTTACCTGTAAATTGGAGTAATATATACAGCTGCAATGATGTGAAAGAAAACAGTCGCATACATTTTTTTCTGAAACAAAATAAAACAAAAACGTTTAATCAAAGTACATGAACTGAACAAAATTATACGAGAAAATGAGGATTTTTCAATTTTCTTCGAAAAGGTTATGTATTAATTCTGCATCATATGAATGCAAACACAAGTCGCCCAGTAGTAGTTTTTAATAACCAATTAGGATACCGAATGTCTGTTGAAATTCACCAGTTTCTACACAAGGAAAACCTGTAGCAAGTCAGAAATGTGACAGTTTCCCATTCGTTTGTTATGTTTGAGCTTTGATATTGCTATTTTATAAAGAATTTCCGTTTTGAATTTTCTTTTGAGTTTCTTCTTTTTGGTATCTAACTCTTGTGTCCACTAACACAACACATATGTTGTCAATCAAAATATCCAGAATTTCGGGGATATCATATCAGACGTGTTTGCTACGGGAATCAGAGCAATTTTTATTTTTCATGACCTACTATTTCGCACGTTTCTCGTTTTTGAAGCAATAATCCTGATTGATGAGACGAAGTAGTAATACACTTGTTTGCAATAAACTCTTATCACAGAAGTAGCTAAAAAATTAGGATATAATAAGAGGGTGATCAAAACATCAGTCGATGTAAATATACCCCCCCCCCCCAATAAAAACACAAAAAAAGTTTTAACGACGATTTCCTGTTTTATTTCATATTTAGAGATTTAAAAAGAAGTATTAAAAGTTAGGTACATCATTATTTCCCCTGTAACCTGTATATTATCATTTTTCGAGGGTCGACCTAGTTGTGAGGCATACCTTATCTGAGATACGTCAATTTAAGTAGTAACCATTTGATAGAACCTTGTTAGGTCACGTTTATACTGTGATAAAACAAAGCATGGCCCAAGATATTCGGTGGTCTAATTTTAGGACAAGTTCGAAGTAGAGGGTGTTTGAAAATATCCTCAGATAACTAAAAAATATTTTATTTTGCGAAACGATTTTTACTTGATAATCTGATTATGTGTACATAGAAACATTTCGGGTCAATTCAAAACTGGTAAAAAACTTTGACAAAACCAAGAATAGACACGCTTATGCAAGTAAACACATTATACAGTCACCGCAATCAATTTACAAGTTTGACCGATGTTTCATCTTTTCAGTTGAAACTTCATTATAATGGCTAAATTTATTGGTCAAATGCGCCATCATATCCCCAAAAGAGGCTAAATAAAAAGTTGCGTACATATAAATTCAGATGCGGCCAGACCATTGTCTTGAAGGTCAATAATATATCGGTGATAGGATTTTTTTGACAAAATTAAGGCAAACTGACCGTTTATATACAATATTCAGTTTTTGTAATCGTTTAGGACACAAAAATCCTCCATAATATTTCATCTTATCCATTCAATTTTTCAAATATGATCAATAACAATTATTAGGTCGTTATGAAATAAAAAATATAAACTTCATTTAAATCAAACAAATTTGGCAGCTGGTAATGAACTTATTATGTTGTAAATCAAGGCACTCTATACTTCCTACAACATGTTTAATATGGGAGGAACCTTATATACAGCTTATGCCACTATGAGTCGTATATGTCTTCAATCGGAACTACGAAAAATGCGCGAACAATTAGTCATCTGAAATGAATAACATAATGTCAGTTATAGCACTAGAGAGCAATTTTATGACAAAAAAACACCTGCAATTTAATGATGTACAAAAATTGCTAAAAAAAATAAATGCTCCGCAGATTGGCAGAAAGGTTTATCGAATTTTCTGAAACTACGAACAAAAATCTGAGTACTGCTGTGAACATAACATGGAATTTACTCTTAACCGTAACGTAAGCTCCATAATAGCGCAACTCAGGTGTGGCATTCTTCCACTCAGGTAAGAAACTGGTCGTGTTTTAGGTGAAGACGAAGATGACCGTTTGTGTAAAATGTGTAGTGATAACTGTGTGGAAAACGAATTTCACTTCCTCATAAACTGTAACTTTTACATCAATCTGCGACTGCAACATTTCTCACAATTAGACAATGTATGTATAATATCAAATGAAGAACAGTTTGTATATTTACTATGTCAACATCCGCGAAAAACTGCTAATTCTAATATGACGTGCTTCTTTCGCTTTGTGACTAAACCCATGATCTATATCCAATAAAATTTGTTTGTACATGCGTATATTGATTTCTGCAGAATAATGAATTGTATCAAATTGGCATGCATTTAATATATTTCATTAACTTAAAACACTTTCAAACTCTTAAATGATGCACATGTTGTTACTTATTCATTTATAATGTCTGTAATGTGTTGTAAATGGAAATCGACATATTTGACCTAGATACGACAGCCGTTCATTCTGGCTGTTGAAACTCCTTCCTCTGAAAAAATCACATTGCCACTCGTTTGCTTTTTTACAAACTAAAAAGGGAGGTTCATGGAAGAGCTTACACACACGCTGTACACCTACATACATCGGACATAGATATTCCCTTAATTGTCCTAATCAAAATCGAAATAATTGATTCACGCAATACTTTATTGTAGTTTTAACATGGATAGGTATTATATTCGTGTTATTTTAGCTCTCACTATCGCCCTGCCAAAAATAATCACGAATATAACGCCTACCCATGTAAAAACTATAATAAAGTATAGCTTGCATTTAAAAAAAAATACATATTGCAAGCTTTCAGTATGATACAAAACAGATCTTTATTTTAATTAGATTGATTTGTGTATATAAGTGCAAACCAATCAATTAAAAATCACCAATACGCAACATAACAGAATTCAAATAGTCATCAATGAAACAAGAAAAATAGAAATGTAACTTTTCTGACAAAAACGTTGACAAAAGAATAGGAGACAATTAGTAATTTTTCTATATTTTAATATTTTGATAATAACCCACGACTCACTGGTTATTCCTGATATCAGTATTATATCACTTGGTTTTTGAAATTCATGTCAAATATTGGCAATACCATCTTTCAAGAGAGCTTGATAAAAGTGTCCATAACAACCGTTATTTAGAATCAAATCTTAGACAACTAAAAAGCAATTTCGATGATATGTCCATGCGTTCCAAAATTGATATATTGAATGTGCACTGTCATGTGTGTTGACGCTATTATATATCAAAACGTCATCGATGAAATGAGTTGTTTGTCATTGATAAGTTAATAGATATAAGAAGATGTGGTATGAGTGCTAATGTATCATCTCTCCATCCAAATCACAATTTGTGAAGGTAAACCATTATAGGTCAAAGTACGGTCTTCATCAAAGAGCCTGAGGTGTCTGATAAACTATACATACAGGTTTGGGAAAGACAAGATAATCTGGTTAAAAGGGTCGCTTGTCAGGGTGCGAGAACCAAGACAATGTTAGGAAACCGGTAGAAGCGGACTTTTCTGTTTACTTATCTGAATAACAACAACAAAAACATATAATTTTGTTTTATATCTTTTAATATTTAGTAAAACCTGTCATTCTTTTTCTGATTTTGGGATAAAAATGGTAATACTGAACGGAAGACATGCAGAATACAATTTTTTTTTTCTCTCTTCATCAAGTTTGATAATTCACCTTTTTGTGAGGTCTTTTTATTTATAAGCAAGGACTTCATTGAAGTAGTGGACGTTAAACTTACTAGTATTTGGTCTTATTAAAACTTTTTTTTTCAAGCGTCACTTATGAGTCTTTTGTAGCAGATGAATACACTTATCATTGTATAAATTTCGATATATATGAAAACAATAAATAAACAATCAATTATACGCAAACACCAGTCTAAAGCAGGTTTAATCCACCATTTTCTACATAACAAAATGCTTTTATGAAGTCAGGAATATGAGAGTTGATTACATCCGTTTGATTTGTTTGAGCTTTTAATTTTTTAATTTGATGAGGGACTTTCCGTTTTGAATTTTCCTCGGCGGTAGGTATTTTTGTACTTTTATTTTTTACACATATGCAAGGAAACTGAAATATGAGCTGTCCGAACCCAACCAAAAACACGGCACAATCTCTGGTGCTCCAAAGTCATTGGCAGATTCAGTTCCAAGTAAATGCATAATCGTCGATAACTTTTATTCGGCTATGTCACAATCAAAGGTAAAAAAGGAAATAGGCGTTACGACAATATGACATTATCTGTGGTCATCTGTGACAAGAAGTTTTCTTAAAGTAAAACTAACTCATGATGGCGTTCATTAAACCTTTGCAGGAATGGCTTCAACTTAACCATTTAGTCTATAAGAATCAAAACTGCAACCCTTTATCAAAACAATCATGGTTTGAAACTTGTGGAATATCGTTTCTAGTAGGAAATATGGTACATAGAAAAAAGTGCATAATTAGGTAGCTGATGTAACTCTTTTGTCGTAGGGTTTTGTGATTTAGAGACCGTAATTGCGATTATTTTTTTTTATATGTTAGCCAAGATATGAGCAAACCTAATTACATCTTGTCCATTATTTATAGTTTAAAAGGATAAAGCGTACAATAGTTATCAAAGGTACAAGGATTATAATTTAGTACACCAGACGCGCGTTTTGTCTACATAAGACTCATCAGTGACGCTCATATCAAAATATTCATAAAGCCAAACAAATGCAAAGTTTAAGAGCTTTAAGGATTCCAAGTTCCAAAAATTAGTGCCAAATACGGCTAAGGTAATCTATGTATGGGATAAGAAAATCCGTAGTTTTTCGAAAAATTCAAAGTTTTGTAAACAGGAAATTTATAAAATAGTTATCAAAAGGTACCAGGATTATAATTTAGTACGCAAGACGCGCGTTTCGTCTACATAATACTCATCAGTGACGCTCATATCAAAATATTTATTAAGCCAAATAAGTAAAAAGTTGAAGAGCATTGAGGATCCAAAATTCCAAAAAAGTTGTGCCAAATACTGCTAAGGTAATCTATGCCTGGGATAAGAAAATCCTTAGTGTTTCGAACAATTTAAAGTTTTGTAAACAGGAAATTTGTAAAAATGACTACATTATTGATATTCATGTCAACACCGAAGTGTTGACTACTGGGCTGTGAAAATGATACAATATATTCATACTTCTTAACATTTAAAAAAAAAGAAAATGCAAATTTCTTTTAATTTAATTCATTCTGATAACCTCTCGTATAAAGCCTGCCTCATATGAATAACAGATACCCAAATTAGGTTAGAGGAAAAAATATAAATCGGAGAACCTGGTGACATAATCTTTATTATGAGAAATGAATGATCTAGTAACTTCATTTTTGTCTATCCCGTATCCAGGAAAAAGTGTTTCAAACTTATATTATTGGTCAAGATTTAGCGTAAGACCATAATTTCAGTAATTTATATTTTTAAGGAAATTCCTCTTTATCTATGATGATAATGCCTTTTCTGTAAAATTCTCGTGAAAATGAATTTACTTTTAAATTGTTTTTTTAATGAGATGATTTTATTATAAAATAATATTATTCATTTCTGTAATCAGTAATCCATTATCAAATTCCTTTTTTGTTTCTTGACAGGTATTTCTTATAATTTTGAAACAAATTATTTTTTGGGGGGTTATAATTGTTGCTCGATTGTTTCATTTTATTTTATTTTGGCTATTCTTCTTTATTCTGTAAACTCATCTAGACCCATATATCTTAAGGCAAATAAGATGTATCTGAGAAGACAATAAGTGATGTTGTAGACTGCCATTTCTTGTGATCTGTTTTTATTTCACACACTGTTTTTACGTGTCCATTGATATCTTTTCGTCATTTTAATGAACAATTGTATAATAAAACATATTCTGCAAGAACATGTTGAAGTTCTATTCATATGTATGTAGTACTCTAAAGTTCGATGGTACTCTAAAGTGCGATGGTCACGTTAAAGTGCGATGGTCACGCTAAAGTGCGATGGCCTACGCTACAGTACGATGATTGATTGTTTGCTTAGATACGATGGTATATCACGCTGAAGTGCGATGGATCAAATGGCTAAAAACGAGAAAGAACGTGGATGTAAAAAAAAGTCTTTTTGCAAAAGCTAGAAAGCTAAATAGTGGAAGATATCAGCAAGTAAAAGCAAGGGAATTGTGCAAATAATGATACAAGCAAAAAAATTAGCACAAAACATCATTATTACATGCTTTTTTAAGAAAAAAACTACTGGCCATAACAAAATTCATTTTTTTTAAATGGCCACCACCTTTTCTATAATGGCTATTTTTTTCTGTTTGAAATACTTATTTTCCGGAAAACATTTTTTTAACTTCTATGAGTAAAAAATATTCTCAGGTTTGTACGGGGACATGCAAAGAAAAAAGAATATATTGTGCGCACAACTTAAATATATTGAGCGCACAAAATAATATAATGTGCGCTTGATTAAAACTGACGTGGAAAGGTAACACCCGGCCACCGAAAGCTTTATTTTGAAGCCAAGGTGGTCGTGTGGTCTTGCGGGACGGCTACAGTGCAGGCGCTTTGTTGTAAAGATATTTCAGTAGGATGGTTTCGAATCCCGGCGAGGGAAGAAAAAAAATTTGCGGGGCAACTTTACAGATCTAACTTTGTCGGGTTGATGTTTAGACGAGTTGTATAAACATTATGTACACAGCTTGGTATCACCATCACTGCTGGTGATCCGATGGATAAATCTGTTGTAGAGTTGTCACTGACTCAGACGTACTTATAATTATAATTATTTTCTGTGACTGTATCTTACATTAATTTGTAGGATCCTTTACTATAGATAATTTAGCTGATCTATAAAAATAACATCTCCAGGCCTTATATAACATGTACTGTAGTACATCGCTAGATTAAAACTGATGTGGAAAGGTAACACCCGGCCACCGAAAGCTTCATATTGAAGCCCAGGTGGTCGTGTAGTCTAGCGGAACGGCAACAGTGCAATATCATTTGAAGATTGATGGAAATACCTTAGATATATAGATCCGATATTCTAATAACTTAAAAACATAGGTATCATTAAATGGGGTTTCCAGAACAGCTGTAGATGACACATATCTATATCAATATGTATCTGTATATTAGAATTTTAATTGTATGAACAGTATGCAGTGGTGTGTAATTATCATTATTTCATTTTGCGTAGTTTGAAGTCACTCACAACTGTTAATTAAAAAAAGAAAAAGTACATCTACTTGACCTTGTAAAACGGCATGAGTTTTTCTGATTTTTGTGTGTGTGACTATTTCTGTGATATTTCTGCTGATATTGAGGTGCAACCTTTTTGCACTTAGCAATGCCTGACCTTTTGCTAATGTTATTGTTAATGATGTCAATACTATTAAAACAATACCTTTTATGATATATTATAATGGCATTTTCACAAAGATTACTTTTACATGAAATAAAATGGCTTAATGTTTATTTTTGTAATTTGATATATTTCTGGCGAAATGGAAGGGGGGACGGAATGACAAACAATTGAGCAGCCGACTGGTGAGTTTTCCTAATGTTTCATATACTGTTTGGGAATATGTAATATCTATAAGCTTACTGTTTACTTGTCTTCTTTTTTTATGCCCCAATCGTAGCGGAGGGGCTTTAAGTTTTACTCTTGTCCGACTGTGCTTGATTTTTCATTTCCTTTCTCTAACTTAAGTTTGCCTGAACCAAATGTTATGAAACTTATACACAATGCTTATTTCCACAATATACAGGTCAAATTTGAATTTTAGTATCGTCACTTCTACTGTTCTAGAGTTATGCCCTTAACAAATAGTACGGCTAAATTTTTCCTTTTTTTACAAATAACAATTAAGTAATTTAAAAAAAAGTGAGTTATCTTCCTTAATCCATGATTATAGTTGACTCAACTACAATCAATGCTTTATACAATGCAATGTTTAATTTTGCCTTCCACTGATAAATTAAAAGCAATTTTTGACATTCATTTCTAAAATTATTTTAAGTTGTCTTGAAAATTGGAGTTATCTTTCCTTGTCCAACAGTAGTTGAATCAACTACAACCATTGCTCTATACAATGCACTATTCATTTTTACTTCCTACCGATAAATTGAAGCAATCCTCACCATTCAATGCTTACAAGCACTTTGATAACCATTCTAGGAATATGCCCCTTAACAAAAAAAAACCAATGCTGAATTTGTCCTTAACGTTCTCAAATAAATGTAATGAAATATATATATATATATATATATATAATGCTTTTAACACAAAACTCAGTCTAAGTTAAATTTTTGGAAGGGTCACTTTTACAGTTCTTGAGTTATGTTTCTTTATAGTGTTATGTGCTGGCGGGGGCATCATCTGTGTCACTTTGGTCACATTTCCTTTTTATTTCCTATTTTTTTTACAAAAAAAATTTACATTTTAGCTTCTGATCCTGCTTCGGACAATGGATGCATGCTAGGGATATAAAAGGATTCTGTTTATTATCTTTTTCAAAATAATTTCTGAACTAAACAGAAACTTCGTCTTGAGATTTGAATATTTTTTGTTGTTAAACATTTATACATTTTACATAAAATAGTACTTTCAAGTGTTATGCATATTTATCAATAATATATTATTTTAGTGTCTGGTATATTTCAATTTTACATTTTTGTGGTGTGTCAGTTATGGGCATCATTTTCCAAAGTCAGTATCTGTGTATATACAAACATCAACTATATTGTATCTATATGTAGTTTATGTATTTGTAAAAAAATATGTAAGAAGAATGTTCCACAGTGAAGTTCATCATTTTAAGGCAAGATCAATTTTCATTGGTGTTAATCAGGTTAAAAAAAATATTGTGTTAAGAATAGTTTCAGGCTTGATATTCCCTGTTTCAAGATCAAAAGATCAATAGGTTATTTCATTGTTTTAGCTACAAATGAAAATAATGCCACATCATTGGTCAAATTTTCATTGGTTGGGATGAAATTAGCCAATCACAACAGTTTGGCAAATGCTTCTACAAATATTACCCAGAATACTGTCAATACATCCGTTTTTAAAATGATAGATTGCATATTTTGAAGGTTATACTGAGGAAAAATTGTAAATAAATGTTTAAAAGCAGTTATAGCTCCAGTCTGTTCCATGAAATCACTAAAACATTTGAACTTGAACATTTTTGTAAGTAGCAGTGAAAAAAACTTTGACATTTTTGACTGGATTATCCAAGAACTTAAATTATTTTCACAGAAATAAAGAAATGTACATTCCCCCCCTTCCAAAACCATCCTTCAACGATTTTCAAGTTTTCATACAACATTTTGGAAGCAAACTTTACAAACAACTGACATTGGCAATTTTGTAATATGTCTTATTTCACACATTTTGGTTGGTCTAACTGTATGCTGTTTTGTAATACCAAAGATTTCCTCCCGCCTAAACCATTGGTGTCAAAAATTATTTTCAGCCAAAAAAGTCATACACGACATTTTAGAAGCCCAGCGACGTTATGTTTTTATTCAAAGCATTAGTTCTGATATGTTGAACATACTATTCTCACAGTAAGATCTTAGATGACTTACAATATCTTAAAGTTATTTATTTAATAGGAAACAAAAAAGCTTTTGTACATTTTTGACAACCTAATGAATAATTTAATAGAAAATATGCTTCACATCACATATTTGATTGATTTTCAAATTGTATTAATATTTTTTGGGGTCCTAAGCTAATTGCATAGAAATCTTAAGAATGATTCAACATCCTTTAAAGATGACAGTGGAAAGAAAACCAGCAACAGATTTATTTTTAATCCGATTTCGATAATGAACTATTTGTGACTGAAAATTCATGTGTATTTATCTTATTCATATAGTTTTATAAAAAGGCCACTCTTTCTCTCCTGTAATTTATAAAGCAAATATTAAACTTTATTAATCTGACAGTTTTTATGCTTTATAAGAGAAAAGGTATTCATAAATTTACAAGTACATAAAAATTTCTATATATATATAATTTTCAACAGTGTACTGAAAGAAAAACTATTATTATTTTAGGATGTTTGCTGCTAATGTTTCAAAATAAATTACTTTTCATAAAACTAGTTTATATTGATAGAGGGTTATTTGAGGAATCAAAAAAGCATCAATGTGCTTGTTTTCAAGATATTAGCCATTGGAATTTTGGCGAGAAAATGTTTTCTCTTGATTTTCGATAGCTTTATGATTGACCAGTTAAAGTTCTCAAAAACTATTAAAAAACAAATAAGATTTTATAAGACTTTTACCAATGGCTTATAATTATACAGGTAAAAGATTTATAAAAAATAAAAATTGGGGTTCATGGGCAAAATTTTTAAAGCATTCAAATGGATAAAACCAGAGGATTTCGGAAATTTGACAAAAATTCAAAAACATGACAAGCAGACATCCTTAAGAACAAATGGCAATAATGAAGTATCTGTAAAGAATTTCAATTTTCATAAGTTATAGGGCAACATATTGGGTCTTGTCATACCTATGTGTATATCTAGATGTAAAACTGCAACTGAAATAAATAAATATTAAAGAAGAGTCTCGGAAAACAGGGTATTTCTCAGGTTGTTTTTTTCTTGACCTGAATATGTTTTTTTGTACATTACAGTATTGGAAATTTGCTTTTCCCAGAATGGTGACTCTAAAAAAAAGATACTGAAGGTACAGTCAAGCATATTGGGAAATTTAATTAAAAATGTGTACTGAAAACTGGAGAGTCTCAGAGGCTATGGATATGTTGAATCTGATTATATTTATTAGAGCTGATTTTATTTTTTCAAAAAGTTGAAAGGTCAAGGTAGCAACAGGTTGTTATTAGAGATTATGAAGCCAAGTAATATGGGGTGTTGGAATGCTATGTATGAAAAGAAAACTGAATCTGCTTTCTTCCTTACGTATGTTATTGTTGTGATAAATGCTCATGTTTTATTGTCAGAATGCAATTATTCTGTTCCATTTATGTTAACATTTTTTAAATATTAATTTTGTTTGTTCATTTTATTTAATTTTCTTCCAGAATTTTTATGATTTTTACATTTACTGTGTGTGATGAATTTATTGGTAAAGGTAGCATAATTTGGAGGGGAAAAGAACTTTCTATATTTAATTTTTATAATAAGAATCTTGTTGATTGAAGCTTTAAAAGAAAGTATTGTAGATGGTTATCTGTTACAAAGTATCATTATTTCTACACCTTTGATTGCTTGAAAGAGCATAACTATAATTATAATAGTGTTATTGGTTTTTAGGGAGCTTTTTTAAAATATGGAGACAAACTTTTTCATTTGTTTAAAATTTGACCTGCAGATTATTGTTATTTGTTACAAAGATTCCAGAATAATAAATATTGTCAATGAAAATATATTGTTTTTATAATAAAGCCCTACTTTGTTGGTGTTAGTTTTCTAATGCTAGACTTTTTGGCTTGAGTTACTGTTCTTTTCTGATATATTTGTGTATTTCTAAGATGATAGAATTTATAACACAATGTTCACCGATGTGCGAGGTTTAGCTAGCAATAAAACAAGGTTGAATCCATCATTTTCTACATAAGAAAATGTCTATATCAAGTCAAGAATATGACAGTTATTAAATTAAATCAAAATGAATCCTGAATTGAAGCCAGAATTGTTTAAACATTCATCATAGATATACAACACAACTGACTTTAAAATTTCAAACAAACAAACAAATAAATATAAACACAAGACACCAACAATTTCTTTGTTTTGGTGATTTATAGTACAGTATAGTGAAACATTTTGACATACAAACAAGTTCTTGAAAAAATTACAAATTAAGTATGATATCTATACAATGGTATTACTTTAGGTGTAATATGGTCAAATTATAGTACGTCATATCTAGGTGCATACAAAAAAGGGTTGTAAAAATATTCCTGTAATTTTTACAGTTGAAGGTAACTTATTCTACATTTTATTGCAGTTTAAAAAAATTCTTGGTCCTAAAGGTATGTCTTGGGTGTTTCAAAGCACCATTATTTTATTCTATTTGGGGTTTCTATAGAATATTTTGGAAACTAGGTTACATGGTTACCAAAGCTAGCACGCAGGTAAAAAAAAAGAGCTGACAATTTGATTAGTAAACTTTTAGTGATGGTTATTTTCTTATATGCAATGAAATATTAAGTGAAAGGTTGTCTATTGTGCTAAACAAGAAAAAGTTTTACTCATGCCAAGTATTTTTTTTATTTAAAACAAAGATAAATTCTGCACAATTTTTTGAAAAATTCATATATAACATAAACTGAGATGGGAATTACACCTATATAAAAACCACACTAAGAAAACCTCATGCATCATTGCAACTCGGTACCTACCCACATCAAGAGCACAAAATACCCTGTACATGAAAGCTGGAAGACGTACAAATACAGTAACCTCAAGAGTCAAGCAATTAAAATGAACATAATAGTACAAAGCCAAAAAAATGTTGATAAAAAATAATGTAAATAAAACGATACACATTGTAAGTACCTACAATACAGGACTTTAAACCATCTAGTAATATTGTAAAGTTGACCCTGAATATTTATTTATGAAGTCTTCTTACCGCCCTTTGACCTTTTCTTTTATCAAAAGGGCGAGACGTTCTTTTACAAAACCCTGGCTATTTCTTTTTTTTGCCCAGAAATCGGTGACGTTTTAAAAAGTATGAGTAATAGCTGCAAAATATCGAATATTGTATGATTTGAGGAATTTGTCGCACCAATTTTGTTTCCATACACTTGTGAAGTTGGGTTAATGCTGCTAAGAAAAAGAAGATTTATAAAAAAAGATATGAAATATTGTCTCGTTTGTCTTTGATTCGGGTACTGAAATAAGCGTTATATTCAAATTTGAGGTATTCTAAAAATAAGGCGCAGAAACCTGCGTTTGTGGGTCAACAAACATTACTATGTTTAGTTACTTTTATTTCTTTGAGATCACAAACATATTCTAATGGTTTCTGATGGTGTATAAATATAACAATACCGGTCTAACTTTAAACACACAGAAATGAATGACAAAACACAAAAATATTGATAAAACTAAATATGTAAAAAAAATAAAAAAATATTTTAAGCGATGCCAAAACTGCCTGTTTTCCAAGATCGCTGGATCAACTTTGAGTGCAAATGATTTTACCTCATCACTCTTCAGCATTTTTGTTTTGTGTGATGACATTTTTAATTTTTTCGCAACTTCATGGAACACGTTTAACAAAGGTTCTACAGAGATAACCTCACTACTCTCGCTTAAAAGTATCTTTGTAATTCTTACAAGTGTAGAACTAATATGAAGATAATCCCCTAAATTCATACGATTTTCGTTAAGTAGTTTTTGAATATATTTAAGATCGGCTACACTTGCAGTCTGCACCTTTCGTTCATGTTCATGAAAAAACAGAGTGTTTTTTAAACTCTCAATATTGGACCGTAACTCTACAAACTCCCGTTTCCTATTGTCAAGATATTTTTGATGATGCATATAATCATCCCATGCAATATCCTTTTCACGCCTGGCTCTTTCAATTTCATCACTCAATCCAGACAAATATGAGTAAATTCCACCAATTATAGGAATTGCATTAAATCCACTTTCTCCTTCTCTTTTCTTATGATAATATTCGTCATCTGCTCGGTCTTTGATCCACTTAGCATTTTTATGTTCTTTGTGTGCAATTTGAAGATAAATTTGTGCATTTTCAATTTCATCTTTTTTTTGTTTGATGTTTAAAGTAGTTTTTTCAATTTCCACTTCTAAATTCCTGATTATGTCCGATAAAACTTTTTCTTCAGATATTGACTTTTCAAATTTTTGGTTAGCATTCGATCTTAGTACCGATAAATTAGTGTCTGCTTTTTCAAAACCCTTATAAGCTTTAAGTACCAAATCATATATATTTTGCATTTCATTTTTGGTTAATTGCGCGTCGGATTCAATATAACCATTAGAAAGTATTGTATATGCCATCAAAAGTTCAAGGATTCCAGTATTAACATATGGTGTCACGTGAACATTTATACTAGAATCATAGTGTACCACAGATGCCTCCATTGCCCTTGCATCAAATTCCCACTTTACTTCTATCTGTGTCTCCTTATCTGAAACAAAAAAACAATTGCAACATATTTGTGTTTCATCGTTAAAAGGATTCTCCTATCTCCAGGTAATTGTTATATTTTGATGACTAAGGTGACTTACGTGTAGTCACAAGACTTGTATCATTCTGTTCCCTTGTGCAGACTGTATGAGAAACTGAGGAGGTTTCAATTAGTCCTTACGTAAAATTTAAATTGACGCCGCGTTCCAGAGAGGGATATAAAAGGCTTCTTTTTAAGTGAATAATTTGTTGTTACAGCATTTAAATTATTTCATTTACTTATAACTATATAAGTAGTTCATAGGAAAGTGTTCTATCTTAGCAGAATATAAGAAATAAGGAGAAAAAAGAACCTCCCAAAAACACTAAGTATGGCTTGTTCTGTCAACTAAATATTCATGGTAGAGTCCTATTTCAAGTAAATTTTTTCATAAAATGTGTTTTGGAGACTAAATCTACTCAGAATATTTATTTTTTTGTAATATTTCACTTAAATAGCAAGAGATTTTAACACATGAGATAACTTATAAGGTCAAAGGTGTATGTACAGCTTCCAATATAAGTAGGTGTAATACCACCATTGATTTCCATCTATTGCACTTTTAAAAAAATTCTGCAGAAATTACTTGTTTCAAATTAAGAAATACTTGGCATGAGTGAAGTTTTATCCTGTCCAGAAGTAAAAAAAAGAATTCACGTAACATTTCATTGCATATATGGAAATAACCATCACTGGAAGTTAACCAAACAAATTTCTCCCCTTATTTAACTTGTGTACAAGATTTAGTAACCATGTAACCTCAAGTTTAGAAAACATTCTATAGAACATGTAGAAACTCTCAAGAAAAAATTTATGGTGCTTTGAAAAACACTAGATATATGTTTATGAAACAGATTTTTTTTTCTGCATTAAATGTAAAATTAATAACATACAACTGTCAAATTCAATGGAATATATTTGCTCGACCTATTTTCGTATACAACCAGATGTGACGTACCATGATTTGTGACGTTGTTTTATTGTTGCTCCTAACGAATCGTTGCATTTTACATGTACGGTTCAAACTAATGCTTGTCAGATAATGCGACATAAACCAGATCTGACCAGGTTATTTTAATAAACGTAAAAGAACACAACTCCAATAAGAATAAATACAAAGCTAGTGATGAGGCAAAACAAGTTGTTAGTTTCTTTAACAACAGATATGTACTTTTTTTGTTTACAAATTGTAAGTATTTTTATCTGTACCAATTGTACCCTTTTAATAGTAGACTTGTGTATGTATTGTTTTGAATAACAGAGTTTGACCAGACTCAGTACAGAGTCCTATACAATCCTTTTAAAAGAAAAAAAGAACTGTTGGTGATAGTTTTGCCTTAATTAATCCATTTTGTAATCCTGTTGAAATTGCCCAAGGAACTAACATACCCAAAATACATTGTAGACATCTTTTAATGTCTTTTCTGGATTTTGATACATTTCATTTTTACACAGTCACTGGAAAATCTGATCAATTATTTGTTAGAAATGTACTTTGCTATTGTTACTTTCTTTTCAGTTTAGGATAACAATGTCCCTTTAAATTATTTTCCTGTATATATAAATGTTTTGGTAGTCTTTTTCTGTCAAGGTAATGTCAATTTGCTTTTGTTTATATCTTTGATAAGTATCCCTTTTGGTATCGTTCGCCTCTTTGTTTTAAAAATTTGAGAGATATCCCCGAGTGTGAACTTATATTCTAGATTTTAATGAATGAAAACGGTGTATTACTTAGCGATAGAGTATTATGTCATCCTTTATTTTGGGCAACACATAACTTGAAGTCTTATTTTAGTCTTCCATTAAGATAATACAGTATGTTATTTTCGCTTGGCGGATGAATGAAAGTCGCGAATATAAATTCTGCCAATCTTTTTGCATGTTTTCTGTACTTTCTAATAGGTAATGCGTTTTGTAAACGATCTATTCTTTTTTCAAGTCTGTAGGTCAATAACGGTAAAGGTTAGTTACAACTAAAAGTGACTGTCACGTGTGTATGTCCTTATCAATTTGTGTCAAATAGATTAAGAGTGTAATGTACATGTACTCTATCAGATAATTACCCAAATTAATAAATCTCAAATAACATAAGAATATGTTATAGATAATGCATATTTTAAGGTTTTTCTTGTCGTAGAACACACCGAGGGGTGTCAGGATTGATCAAATGAAAGACCGACCGGAGGGAGGTCTTTCTTTGAACAATCCTGATACCCTGAGGTGTGTTCTACGTCAAGAAAAACCGTAAAATATGCATTATCTGACTTATATACCGTCAAAAAAATATTAATTTCATAAAGATTTGTAAAATTTAGTATCCTACATGTCCTATTTTACCGACAACTCTAAAGTGGGATATTCCTTTCTAATGCGTTCAGGTTTTAATACGCCCCGCGGCTCATTTACAAAGTGAAATAAAACTCACTAAATAATTTAGATATAAACCTTTTAAAAATTATTTTCCATACACAATAAAAAAATATTACTTTAACAGCATGAAGTAAGACACAAATATAATGTTACAATCCGATAACGGTGTATGACAAATACAAGACACATTGTAAGTACTTGGCTTATGGAAAAGGGGGAAGGGGTATGTTTTTTTCTTCTATTTTCTATCGCGGAAAAGTGGTTATTTTTTTAACAATTTTACTTAAATCGAATGAAAAATTCAGAAAGTTTGTCTTTTGAATAGCAATACATTTTATTAAAAGATAATCAGGATATAATTATATACCCTCCGAACCCGACCCTTTCGTGAGTCACGTTAATGATATTCAATAGAATATAAGATTATCTTATTAGTTGATCATTTGGTAGAGTTAAAGGTATACATACATTTTAAAAAGTTAAGAACTGACACGAAGACGAATATAAATACATGTAGGTCACAGTTTGATTTCCTATTCAGTGTGTATCGTTCTGAACATGCATGAAATATTTGCCACTGGACGTTAAGCAAGCAACTAAAAATCAAACAACCTATTCAGTTTGACTCAATAAGATTTTCAAAATCTTACACACGAATATGTTAAATCTGGATTTATTTTATGAAAGTCTACATTAAAATTCATCTGACATAAATGATAATGTTTCTTTATTGTAGCGATAAATTAACGAAACTTCACGTTATTTGTCTCTAAAATTAAAATGCGGGACTACAATGACGGTTTCTTTTACACCTTTTGAACTTTAAAAAATAAATTTCCAAATCGGCAACAAAAAACTATTAGACGAATAAAGTAAATCATAGATTGCATGTTTATCAAGGAAAATAATGACCTCACACAGGTCATTATTCTATGCCATGGAGCATATATCATTGAAACATGGTATCTTCCGGGTTGATTCTGAAAAAGAATGACCTGTCGTTCTGAAAGAAAATAACTCCATATAGGTATATAAAAGTCACTCTTGATAATTTTATAAGATAATTAGTAAGTACATTAAAAGTCGGGTCAAGATAATTGCTTTTCAACATTTTTTATTCAACGAATTTATTATCAGTAAAGATATTTAATTTCGATTCAAGCATTCACCAAAATAAAAACCGCAAATGTTTTCCTGTACTTTGTTCCCATTTAACCGTGAAATTTAAACCCTAAAAAATAACCCGCTATACGGTGTTTAGATTTACCTATAAAAAACTTATTGCATACAGTTATAAAATTATTATGATATAAGCGATGATGATTATAAAACCTGTTAAAATAGATTCAATATGATAAAAATTCTTAGTGGTGATCAAACAATTGGGGAATTATTAATATTGTCTTATCCGGTACTGTTTTTTATGAACTAAAAGATAATTAAGTATGTATTGCTATATGTTTTGAGCATTCATTGCTATGCTCCTTGTTGAAACTGAATTTTTGACTTTAGACAATGTCATGTTTTCCCCATACTATTCGAAGCAGTCTACTAATTTTCATATCTTGTGTTATCGACTAAGAAGAGACAAATAAAGGTTACAAAGAGAACTTGAGGGAATTGCGTGCTAAGGGGGATAAAAATGGGCGCATCAACATGATATGTGTTTCTATGCATGCATCACCAGCAATTCAAACTAGACGCAATCAAAACATCTCATACTAGAATAGGACATATAAGGTAAAGTAATTGACCAAACGACTATATTGGTATCTAAGGATCCAAGGCAGTAAATAGTTATTAATGAGTTGAGTATTACCAATGTTTTTTCAGCTGATCGGGCGGACCTCACGCTTTAATTTGCATAAGGACAATCTATTTGAAGATGTGT
This sequence comes from Mytilus trossulus, assembly GCF_036588685.1. Taxonomy (NCBI): domain Eukaryota; kingdom Metazoa; phylum Mollusca; class Bivalvia; order Mytilida; family Mytilidae; genus Mytilus; species Mytilus trossulus. Next base: position 35,415,200 of record NC_086386.1, on the reverse strand, counting down.
GTGATAGGGATGATTGCCGTTATAAGTATTACTGATTTCTAATCAATTATCAGTATCATTAAAGGAATTTACAAAAGAATGACTGGACACTTCATTGATGAGTTTATCTTTAATATCTAGATGGACTTGTTAATATTGAGCAAACCGGTTAACTCCGCCCAGTCAAGTGAAATGAATCTAGTAATAAGAGACATTAATAAAGTGTAAATTTCAGTCATTCTATCTCTCATAATTCTATTTGCACTCATAGCAGAAGATGTTAAACATATAGAGACAACTAGTCTCATCCTGTTTGAGTTCATACACTTCCTCATTATAAGTTTCTCCCTCATCGATTTATCAAACTTGAACATTGGTAAACGATTGTTTCTTAATATTTCTTATCGCGTAAAATGGTTTACACGTATTATTCCTCTCTATAACACTATACCATCCGCCAGATATAAAAAAGTGGTATACACGTATTATTCTTCTCTATAAAACTAGACCATCCGCCAGATATAAAAAAAATCCAGAATAAAAAAACACAAAGGTCATGAAAACGTTCAAATAATTTTTCTTAGATACATGTAGACTTAGAATTTTTAACTATTTTATACGATAGAAATGATCCCTTTATTGCGTATTACTTTCGACACAACGTTGTCTTTGTCTTAATCTCCGAAAAGCAAAGCCAAAAACTCAAGCTTACTTCTTATTGGTAAAAAGGGGTATTTATGTCGTATCAATATGTAACTTTAATCGTTTACATGTTTTTTTAATAGTGTAAGGTTTATTTCGATGAAATAAAAATTTGAAAGAACAAATATCTCATTGAACAAACTTTTTTTCGAGGGTAAAAAAAAGTTATTCTGCATTAAGTTAATCCCAATCTCTATCGATGCAATATTGGTTGTCCAAGTGGCAGATAAGAAAAATCATTACCAGGCTTAATCATTCCATGCCACAGACCTATATTAGTATTAAGATTCAAAATCAAACGACTATTGACATTTCTATTTGGTTCTTGTTAGTATATATCTTACAGCGGTGTGAAATTAAAAAAAAACCACCACACTGAAATTCCTGTTTATTTTAAGATCGACCATTTACAAGTTTTTTTTTTATAGCAGTCTAACATTTCTGCAACAATGATGAAAATATCAATTTTGTATATTCGATGCAAATGTAAAGTCTTCTAGACGAAGTGAATTTAAAACGATTGCTAAACATACAAACTAGCAGTAAGTGTCATCGTCACTTTTCAAATTAGTTTTAACATGTGTTAGTTCATTTAGTTTTCTCTCAACTTTTGCTAGACGTTCCTGTCTTTTTTTCATTACGATTTTGCTTATTTCGTTTAAGGCATTTTGGCAATTTTCATTCAGCTCTTCTCTCTTCTCATTGATTTTCGTTTGTTCGGTCTTGGGATCTAAAGCAGCCAGTCCACCCAAAGCGTTCATCTGATCTAGTAAATGCTTTTCCGATATTTCTACGTAGGTTGATGCTATTTCGTGAACTGCATACGATAATGCACTCACTTTTAACATACTTTCAGAAACAAGTTTACGCGTTACAGCCGGCAAATCATTGTTCTTCAATTTCAGTTTTGTTCCTATGTTTGAATGTTCTATCAAGGTATTCACATTGACATAAAAATTCATTTTTATCATTTTTGATATCGTTTTAAAAAATCTCACAACTCTTCCCCATTCTTCACGAACATTTTGTATGGCTTCAATACCTTTTATTAAAGTTTTTCTGATTTCTTCAAAGTCAACCTTTTCAACCTTAAATTTAGCTAAATCCTTAAGGGTATCTTCCATTCGGGCATTATTTCTTCGAAGATTTTGAAACATTTCCTCCTGCTTTTTTCTTGAACCTTGCAACACTTCCTGTGCAGAATCGACTTTAATATGAGCTTTTATTAACTCGTTATGCACTAAACTAGAACTAAACATTGATTTGTGCCAACTCATACGAGGACCTCTACTATGCAAAAAAGTATCTGCCTCTGTAACAAATCGTTCTGACATACTTAATGCATCTTCTACTGCCATGATTAATGTTTTTATTCTGTCGTCATTAAGTTTCAAGTCTTTTTGTAATGCTATAAGTCGTTCGCACAACCGTATTGAATCTTCACAAATTTGTATGGCTCTCATATGAACCTCAGATTGCATTTGATCTCTATTTATGTTCCTTAGATTTAATTTAAGACTTTCTTTTGCAGAGCGCACTGAATCAATTTCGTTCCAGTTGGGTGTTTTGTCCCCTATTCCAAGTCGAGATGTCGCGACATCCACTAATGTTTGCACATGTCTATTTATTTCCCCAGCAAATCTGTAGGCCCGTTTGTTTGCTCGATCTTCTGGCGTTTCGGCTTCTTCTCTTGTCGTTTGAATTTCCTCAAACATTTCATCCCAATGACCACGAAAAATTGTTTTAGCTACACCCATAAATCCGTCAACGAGAGATAATCCGAGCAATTTAGTACTAGATGGCATTTCATCCAAGGTTTCCTCAAAATCATTCTGCATGTCTTTTATTTCTTTTTTCAGATCCTCTATCTGTTGTTTCATGGTTTCCCTTTCTGATATTGAGCTTTCCTGCTCTATTTCACTAGATTTGATAGCAGTTTCGGTATCTTTATATTTTTCTTCATATACTCCTTTAGCAATAGTGCTTGCTTCATTCAGTTCGCTGATTGTTTTCATGAATAAATCAAAACTGCTTTCGGTATTTACAGAAAGTTCCAAACATTCATCTGCGATTTTTTCTATTTTCTTCAGTGTCATTGGAACAAGTAATTCCAATTCGTCATTCGTGCCATCTTTCATTATTTCAAATAATGTCTTAACATGACTATCAAGGTTGGTAGTGAGTAACCTTATGCTATCCATATTCATATGTGCGTCATTAAACGCATCCCATCCCATATTACTCAACTGAACCAATGAAGCCCTGAAGGAACTTGGATATTTCAAATATTTAAAACCGTCTTTCGGAGCATTTTCAAGTAATGTAAAATCACTTTCGGTCGCTATCAGCATTAAATGACCAATTAAAGCAATAGATGTAGGTGCTGATGTCAGTAGGCTGTCCCACTTTGAATAAGGAGCTATCTCAGTTTCTGCTATTTCCTTGGCTTGTTTTCTAATATCACTCTTATCGCATGTATCTGCTTCTGATGAAGAACTCCCATTGATCCTATAACCATTATAACATGAATGAATAGCAATTTATATTGGAGACCAGTAAATAATTTCGCTTGATTGAAATACAAAATAATGCTAAGAAAGCTTTTCTCAACATCTCATATAAACCATTTGAGTAAAATTGATTATACAGTTCTCAATTTCTTCCCATACTTTCCAAATTAATATCTGTATTTTGCGGTCGGAAATGCAGGTAAGTTAAAAAGAGAGAAACACATGTCATATAAAATGTGATAAAGTCAACATATGTTTAAACTTAGTGTTTGATAGTCACAACCCTTCTTAAACTATCTAAATTTATCAATTTTTGTTCTTAAATTATATTGATTAATCATAAATACCTACATGGTCCATGCTTTGGTTGATTTGATTAAATACAAATCACTTTGAGTTTGAAAAGGATAGAAAAGAAGAGCGTATATTAATTCACGACAAAAAGATCCATTTACATTCTTGGGGAAGACCAAATTCAAAAGAAAAGATCGGTTATCAGTGAATTATTTTTTTTTTGCTTTCAAACTAGGAGATGTACTACTAGTATATCATTTTTTTAATTCGGTTTATATACACTTATTCAGAATAAATGTCAATAATATCAAGGGTATATACATGAGGTATTTGATGGGTTTCGTCAACGAATAAAACAGATATTTCACTATATCATGTTTGTATATTTTCATCAATATTGGTTCGATATCCAGTCGAGTATATAGACATCACGATTGGTTTGAACATGGATAAACCTTACGCATTTAAGCAACGATCGTTGCGTTGTGTATTCGACTCCAATCTTTAATGACACACTTTGCTCGATTTGTAATCAGAGGTCGAGGGCTCTGTACTTGCATAATTACTAATATATTTTCAACATTTCTTTCAGAATACTGTCTTGCTCTGAAATAATTAGGTTTTAGCATTCTTGATGCAAGTGATAACAGAAAATCGCCTAAGACGCACGATATTTAGAAAGTGATAATAAGTATACAAATTTCACACCTGTGAATTCTAAATGGTCCTTCAAAGTTATTTCCATTGGTTTACAAGTAATAAAAAGAGCATGTCACCAAAACTACTTTTTGCAAAAACCCATATAAAACTATCGGTGTCATTTTATCGATTTATGTGCTAGATGCAAGCATTGGATACTCGGACAAACAAATACAGTAGAGCTTGGATCAATATATAATATAAAATAATTTTCCTAGAAATGTCATAAATGATTTTACAGCCGTAGCGTGACAGAACTCATCGTGATACGAAAGTACACTCTAAAGCTGAAGGTTGTTCTGTTACATTTACGCCTAATTTTTTGATAACAACTCGTTAAAATGAAAAATTAAGATCAAGGTGTTGTTTACTTTCGATTCTGAAGCATAAATTAACAGGGCAATATGGGACTTACTCATAGAAACTACATTTCACCTAGGTATTTGATTGTAAATAATAACCAATGACTAGTATTGTCATACTTATGGTACATATATATATATAAAAAGGCAACAGTAGTATACTGCTGTTCAAAACTCGTAAATCCATGGACAAAAAACAAAATCGGGGTAACAAACTAAAACTGAAGGAAACACATTAAATATAAGAGGAGAACAACGACACACCATGAAAATGTAACACACACAGAAACGGACTATGCATTAGACAAAATCCAATGAGAATAACAAATATAACATCAAAACCAAATGCACGAATTTGGGTTAGAAAAGTACCGTGACACGTCTTTAAGCATATTGGAAAGATCTAACAAAACAATCTTCTTTTATTTGCATTTTTTTTTATTTTGACAGGGAGACTGATTGATATAAAATAATCATTGAAACCCTTTGTATTGATGTATAACTGTTTTTGTCTCCTAATGTGTATTCCAAAGCTTTTCGGTACTCATAAAGAAGTCAAACTTGCCAACTATTTTTTTTTTCTAATTTGCTTTATCTTAAATAGTAACAGATGACTGCACAATTTATGTTAACTGAACATAAGAATATATACCTTACCTGTAAATTGGAGTAATATATATAGCTGCAATGATGTGAAAGAAAACAGTCGCATACATTTTTGTCTGAAACAAAATATACAAAAAATTCAATCAAAGAACATAAACTGAACAAAATTGATAAAAATTAGTAAATATTTTTATTTGTGTTTTCAGGAAGGTTTGATATTAATTCTGCTTAATAAGAGTATAAAAAACAAGTCGGTCAGTAGATGTTCACAATAAATACCCGTTGGAATATCGACTGTCTGTTGCTATTTTCTAAAAACCTGAACCAAGTCAGGATTGTGACAGCTGTTTCCCATTCGTTTGAAACTTTTGAGCCTTTGGTGTTGCCAATTTACCAAAAAGCCAACTGCAACCTGGCGAATTCGAACTCACAACTTAAGTATTGACTAGATAGTGATACAGTAGTAAAACTTCTTACACCACTCAGACACCGAAAGTGGACTGAGTGCCCATACTAGTAAATAGAAAACTAACTTGGTAGATAATCGTTTCCTACTGAGGTTGAATAATAGGTTGCATTCATATATACCCAAATGATGTCAAACTATTGTCTTTGAGGTCAAGAATGCATTAGCAATTGGATGTTTTCTTACAAAATCGAATCAAACTGACCGTCTATGACGAATAGTTTTACAATATTCCGTTCTTGTAATCTTTTTAAGACACGAAAAATCTGCCTTTTATATCTAAACTTAGCAAATGGTTTATCCCATAAGTTTTCCGAAAATGGTCAAATACAATTAATAGTCCATTATGAAGTAAATAAAAACAATAAAATCACACATATTTAACGATAATGAACTTATGAAGTTGTAAAGCGACGCATTTTATACCATGTATATTGCGTTTGAAATGTGAGACATGTGATTAATCGCATATATATAAATATATATATATATATATATTGTTTAAATCATAGCAAGTGCCCCTAACAGTCTTTAACTGCTAACTTGTATATTTAGATCATATAACAATGCTTTGTTTATCACCTTCATTAATCGTCAATTTTTTTTTAAATAAAATTATGCAAACACAATAGTTTTTCAATTGAAATAAAATGTTTTTACTTTTACTTTCGTTTCTTAGAATTACAAAAATCCGAGGCTTTGACTATCATCGACAGTTATTCATGTTATTAGATAAAGCAGAATGTATGTAGAGTCTATAAAATATTGAAAACAACACGTTATTAATTTCTTGCGTCCGAAGCGCTTCTCTGGATTTACCTTCATCAGGAACGCTCAAAGCCAAACATTTGAAATCCGAAGATGTATAAGTACCGAAACCGTTGAAGAGCTGTATGTCAAAAAATACCTAAAATAAATAGCCAAATTCATCTAAAGCCAACTTTGCCTGAGGGAGTTGAAACCTTAGTTTCTCAATAATTTATAAATTTATAAACGGACAATAAAAAGGTTCATGGATAAACTAAATGTGTTCGTATGTATTTTCAACATGTTAAAATAAAACCGACTAACCTGATATTATGAAAGTAGAATGAATAATTCAAATGCAACATGCATGAAATATTAAGGTATAAGTGCAAATGTTAAAATTCAATACACGATAGTTACCGTTAACTACATAATAGTGCAATATCAAAGTGATTTTCTATTTATAGATGACATATTTGATTTTCGGAAAACGATCTAAATCATGCTAACACGCATGACGAATTCAGTCAAATCGATAGAGGGAAATAAAAATGATAGAATACACAATTCTATATATCTTGTTTATCCCTTTTTATTGTTTTGTATTGAACATGCTGAATCTGATATGATTAACAAAAATATTATCATATAATGTTCATATTTTTGATTGACATGATTAATGTTGTTTTCCAGAATTTGCACTTCAAATCAATAGAATCTTTGACTTTGACTTATTTTATTAAAATTTACCTACTAGTTTGTATTCTTCCTGGAAAGATAATTATTTGTTGACAATCGAACATAGTAAAGATGTTCTTATCTCTGACTACGTTTTAAAATTGTGAAAGAACTAAATACATGTTATAGTTATTGTGATCATTGAATTATTAAAGAACTACGTGTTGTGCATTGACATCTCGTTTGAGAGGACACATTAGAAAATTAGAAAGGGCTAACAAATATGAAAAAACGATAACATATGTAAAGCGAATAGTTATCAAAAGGTGCCAGACTTATAATTTAATACGCCAGACGCGCGTTTCAAATACATATGACTCATCATTGACACTCGGATAAAAATAGTTATAAAGCCAAACAAGTACAAAATGGTAGAGCATGAAGACCCAACATTCCAAGGAATTATGCCAAATACGGCTAAGGTAATATATACCTGAGATAAGAAAATCCTTAGTATTTAAAACAATTCATACTTTTGTAAACAGGATATTTATAAAAATGAACATATAATTGATATTGATGTCAACACCTACATTTTGTAATTGCTGATTGCTGGGCTGGTTATAAACTGGAGGACGAAACGTCCACTTGCAGTGGTATCGACCCAATGGGGTAAAGAGTTATCAAAGGTACCAGACTTATAATTTAATACGCCAGATGTGCGTTTCGTCTACATATGACTCATCAGTGACACGTTTTGATAAATGAAAATGCTAGCTTCTTTTAATTTAATTTATCCTGAAAACCTCCTATATAAAGTCTGCCTCGTATGAATAACAGAAGGGGTAAAAAAAATAGAGAAACACTGGTAATGTTTATACTTTATTTACCTGATGTTTATCTATGTTTTGGTGGCAAAATATATTTCAATTTTCGTTTAGTTCATCAAACTTGAATATTTTTTGGAAAACTTTTATATCGTTTTAAAATATGTTTGAATTTTGGTTTTCTGTTTATATACCTTGTACAAATGTATTACCTTTATAAAACTTACTCTTATTTGATTTCCGTGAGAACAAATGTTTACTATTAAAATAACGCATGAAATATCTGATACTTTGTGTTTTATTTGTATACAGTGTACCAATGCTCTTTTGAACCATCGTTTTGTTTCATTGAACAAGTTGCATTGCTACTTTATTTGTATAAATTACACACTTGATGGCAATAATATATAACTCAGTTGACAGGAACACTAAAGGTCACACCCAGATTTTGATGTAGTTCGTGATGCATAGTCGTTAGTTTTTTTTTGTTGTGTTTTGCTCTGTTTTTTGTTGGTCTTTTTCGTTTTTAGCTTTGAAGATGTCATTTTATTTTCAACTCATAAGTTTAAATTATTCCTTAATTATCTTTCGTCTCTCTTCTGTAGATTAAAACTCCGAGATATATACCCATGTCTACATGTGAACAAACATATTATTAATAGGTAATCAAATTAGGTTAGAGGAATCTTAGTAAATCGGTTAACCTGATGACATAGTATGTTTTATAGAAAATCAATGATTTAGTAACTTTTTTACTTGTCTATCCCGTATCCTGTAAAACGTGTTTCAAATTTATATATTCAGCCAAGATTTAGCGTAAGATAATTGAGCTGACATTTGTTTCTTTAATTATGGAAAATCCTCTTTATCTATGAAGATTACGCATAGTCTGTAAAAGAGGGACGAAAGATACCAGAGGGACAGTCAAAATCACAAATCGAAAATAAACTGACAACGCCATGGCTAAAATGAAAAGGACAAACAGACAAACAATAGTACACATGACACAACAAAGGCATTTTTTTTTTCCGGTGATGAGATGATTTGATTCAGCATGTTATTCAGTAATTCATTACCTAATTCTTTTATTGTTTCTTGAAAGTTATGTTTTATACTTTTGAACCCAACTTTTTTGGGGGGTTATAATTTTTGCTCGATTTTTTATTTTTTTTTATTTTGACCATTCTTCTCTATTCTATAAACCACATCTAGACCCATATATCTTAAGGTATGTAAGATGTATCAAAGAAGCCAATGAGTGATTTTTTAGACTGCCATTTCTTGTGAACTGTTTTTATTCCTTATACGGTTTTGACTATTGATATTATCTCGCTTTTAAACATTTTAATGAACAAATGTATAATAAAACATAAATTGCAAGAACATCTTGAATTTCTATCTATATGTATAGATGTATACATGGTAGATTAACATAAAAATTTTCGTATTCACCCTCAAACTCGTTCGGAAACATGAACATAGATTTTTAAACAGATATCAGGAGACAAACTCGCAACCATATCTGAAACCACGACAGAAGTTGCTCTACTAAGCAGTTCCATTGCGGTGGTTGTACCTTTAGTTTTTTTATCCGAAGACATAACCCACACAGTGTTAATTGAGTTAGATATTTTGACCAATATATTTGCTTGCCTCAGATATTTTAATTTGTGACCATTTTGAAAGAACCATTTCACTTCTTTGCGTATAACTCATGGCCTGAACAGATGTAATGCAGTGCGATTTTTTTCAGTGGCGCTCATATCAAACGTGAAAACCAACGGTCTAATTTATATAAAAACGAGAAACGAGAAATACACATAAATTACATAAACAAACGACAACTTCTATACATCAGATTCCAGAGACGACTCTCCACAAGAGACCAACATGACTTAACAATTAACAGCTAAAGGTCAACGTACAGCATGTATTCTTATGTCTAATCGTTTTGTTCACACATCGTTGTCAATATTATCGAATCTTATGCCACTTTCATACAATTGAGAGTTTTTGCTAGCTATAAAACCAGGTTACATCCACCATTTTATTCATAACGAAATTACTGTACCTAGTCAGGAATATGACCGTTGTTATACATTCGTTTGATGTGTTTTAGATTTTTGTTTTGACATTTTCTTAGGGACTTTCCGTTAAGAAGTTTCCTGGAAGTTCGATATTTTTTATAAAATATAACAGTATCATAATTTAATTTGATGCACTTAAAAGGTGTAACTTCACTTTAGCGTTACTGTATTGTAGAAGAGAAAGAGGCAAAAGACATTCAAACTCAAAGATAAAAAATGAAAACGCCATGGCTGAAAAGGACAAAAATACAAATAAAAGTACACAAGACACAACATAGAAAACTAAAGATTAAGCAACAGGAACCCCACCAAAAACTGGGGTTGATTCTATGTGCTCCGAAAGGGTAAGCAGACCCTGCTCCACATGTGAAACCCGTCGTGTTGCTCAGATTATTACAAACCTAGTAAATAGTAAGAACTTTCAAACGTTTTCAAGTTGGGCTAATGATGTCTTCTGGTACACTGTGATATTTTCAACAATGTCTTAAAATTATGTTCAGAAGACAATGTTCTTATATTTTTTTGTTTCCTTGAACCCTGTTTTTGTTAAAAAGTCACAATTGGTGGCTTACCCAAATGCCATAATTAAATAAAATATCACCATATGTCATACACATGCAATTTCGCTCACGTGAATTTCACATGAATCTCACATGCAATTCACATTTGATGTGAATTGAGATTTACATCATTTTTATGTGAAAAATTTCACAGAAATTTCACATGAACTTTCAAAAAAGAAATTGGTATTATTCACGATTTAACTTAAATTGGAAGAATTAGATGATGTTTGAATATTATTTTTTTTTAAATCATGTGAATTTTACGTGAACAAAATTCATGTGACTTTTACGTGAAATTCATGTGAGTTCCACATGAGATTCATGTGAAACTCACATGAACTGATTGCGTGTAAGTTTCACGTATAAGCTCGAGAATTTCAAAAGAGGCACGTAAAATTGATTTGAATGAAATTTATCTGTTTAATAATAAGAAAAATAATTACAAACACGTGTAGATAACCATATCTGTATGTAATAAAGTATGAATATTGGCACTATATTATTTCGTATTTTGCTTTTCTACTGATCAAGTGCTTCAGTAATAATATGAATTAAAAAACTATTCTAGTAAAATCTAGAATAGTACTGACTATTGCTTGACTAATATCCTGGATCTAACTTCAAAACAGGCAGAGGATAACAAAGGGATATTCAAACTAATAAATCGAAAACTGACTTCTCTATGGCATAACAAGAAAAACACAAGCAGAAAAACAACAATACACAAAAACAATATAGAATATAAAGACTGAGCACCCGAATACCTAAAACAACTAGGAATGATCTCAATGAATCCGGAAGGGATATCAGATCCTGCTATACATATTGAACATGTCGTGTTGTTCGTGTATGTACACAACCGGCAATAGGTATTATTCAGAAGATCACATGCGAGGGAAGGGATTGAGATTATAGATACGACAATGAGAACATATCCGTTGTCATCTGAATAACCGATAATGCATAATGGTCATCCATCTCGTGATGGCTTCCGTAAGTCTTACAAAGGTGGATTTACACTTCACCACTTTGAACTCTAGGTTTCATAACTTTCTTGTGAGCAAAGAAAAGCCGTTAAAAAGTAGGGGGAAATTCAGGTTCCTCCTAGAGCACATCTTGATATCACAAGTTCTTCTAGTAGATATAATATTCTAGATTCGACAATCTTACTTAATTCTAATCATAATATAGTTCGTTAATGTATGTGTTACGTTTTAATGTTGTGTTATAGTTGTGTCATAGTTCTCTTATGTTTGATGCGTTTCCCGCAGCATTAGTTTGTAACCCGGATTTGTTTTTTTAAGGATTTTGAACAGCGGTATACTACTGTTGCTTTTATTGTAATGCAACAAATATAACAGTGAATTTAATAACATGAATAAATTAAGGTAAATTTGTTCTGTGTTAATCAACAAAGAAAAACATATGATTGATGTGTTAGTATCTCAAAGAAGCTAATAATCAATTTTTATACCAAAGAGGAATTAGCACAATTTAACAACTATTGGTCTCCATACGGCCTTTGACAATGAGCAAAGCCCATACCGCATATTCAGTAATATACAAAATGGCGATGTAAAACAATTCAAACGAGAAAACTATCAGCCTTATTTATGTACAAAACAATGAACGAAAATTATATATGTAACACATAGACAACAGACAACCACTAGATTAAAGGTTCCTGAGTTGGGACAGACAGCCACATACAAAACAAAACAAAGGTCGCTTGGGTTTGGAATGAACAATTTAGCAAAAACACTTTTTGTGTAACATGGGGATTGGAGTGGGATTCAATCAGATTTCTTGGATTTTATCTTTTTGTCATTGCATTCTATGTCTTTTTCTCAAACCTTATGATTTTGATATGCTTCGGTATCCCAGCCACATATCTGAATGAGCTTATTCCATTATCATGATTAATGATCTATTTCTTATACTGTATTTGTGTCATTTTGGTCTTTTGTTGATAGTTGTCTCATTGGCAATCATACCACATCTTCTTTTTTATATTTGTATATATGATTTTAATAAAAGAATGTTTTTTTTTATAGATTTTTAAGATCCTTTGAAAGACTTGAGACTGAGTACTGTTGTAAAGAAATAAAATCATATTTTTTTTTATTTCTTAAATTTATTTTTTTAACTTTTATTCATAGTTGATTTCCTTCAAATTTGTTCCAGTCCACTCCTTCAGTCAATTCATATCCAACAGCATTACATCTATAGTACTTACTCGGATGGAATAGCTGCAAAATATTGAGCAACGAATAGATAAGTACTCATATATTAAAAGCCTCAATATATTGAAGCTATTGTTCATTTTGACATTTATAAATAGAAATAAATACAAAATCAGAATAATAAAGTGCAGTTTTCATCTTTATTTTACAGCACTGGGTGGACTTTAAGTCCCGAGGCATATCATCAGCTCAAGAGTCAATACTTTGGTACTATCATGATTTATAACAGACCTTCCTTAATAGTTATCAAAGGTATCAGGATTATAATTTAGTACGACAGACGCGCGTTTCGTCTACATAAGACTCATCAGTGACGCTCATATTAAAATATTTATAAAGCCAAACAAGTACAAAATTGAAGAGCATTGAGGACCCAAAAATTCACAAAAAGGAATGAAATCTCTAAGAAAAAACGATATAAAATCCTTCAGAATAGTTGACCATAGATGGTTTGACGATTAGTGTTTGTCAATGATTGTTTCTATATTTTATTGTGCTTTTGTCTATTTTTATCAAACCAAAGGGCGACTTGATTATGTTAATAGTATGGTCACTTTGGTATTTTCTCGACCATCAGTTTAAGCTTGCAAAAGAGGGTTATTGATTTGTCTGCGCAGGATGCATGAAAAGTATATATGTGCGGTCAGAATGGGGAATTAGAGTACACGACTCATGTAAGGATAGAGCCTGTCTGCACGTAAAAAAACCGCGTTAACATATCTTTGCATGAATTGTTGATAGGCAACATGTTTGGCTTGTTCTCTAAACCATTGTTAAGGGAATAAACCATGTGTACAAATTAATTTTAAAAGTCTACGTATAGTAGACAAATTAAACAATTGTCTAGATAAAAATGTTCCTCGTAAATATTGATTCTAGATGATTCTTACCAAACGGTAATCCCAAAGCTGCTTTAATGTTAAGTATTTTTGATGTCATGAACCCTCCACAGCCGCCCATATGCATCTCCCAGTCCATGTAAAAACTGTCGTCCATATACTTAGGATAGTCCATTACTGTCGACGAAGAGATCCATCCATGCATAAAAGTGTCCTTACTACCTGGCCTCCCTAATGTGCCATGTTTCGGATCGAAGAAAAATGATATGTAACTGTTGGGGTTGGCATCACAGTTTTTGAATGTAAAGTCCTTTCCTGCAGCCCTATATCCTTGTCTGCTACGTTTTTGAACTAACTTTATAGGAAGAAAACCGAGAAAAAGATATGGATGTAGTTTTGAATTTCTCAACTGTGGTCCCTGATAGTGTTGATGACCATTTAATTGAAACGTCAAAGACTGACCTTTGAAGGCTAGCAAATTTTCAACTTTTACTTCCCTCTGTTCTCCTTTAGACGTAATAAGGCGTACTTTTGCGAATGTATTTGTGGAATAAAGTTTTTCAATATCAAAAGCCACCCCAGAGGATTTTCTCGAAATGAATGTGTAACCATAGTCACCCTCAAACGAGCAGTACACTCTTACAGCATTTCGTAAAGGATAGATAACATATTCTCCGCTTGGACTCAGATTATTTTCTGTGTAGATATCTTGGCAAGATTTTGCTACCTTTGCTACCTTTAAACATGCTAAGAAGATGACAAAAGTTAAGATGAAATATAAAACAAGTGAAAACTAGTACTTTGTTTGTAAGTAGTTTGTATTATGTTAAAAAAATTAATCAAAAGTCAAACAAAAAACATCGTAACTTCGCAACTAACTTTCTAAAGAAAGAAAAAGTAAGTTATTCGGGTCAACAAAATGTACTTTTGACAAATCGAAAAAAAAAAAAAGGAAAAAGGAACTCATCATAGATACCAGGATTGAAATATTGTATTTACGCCAGACTCGCGTTTTTCCTACAAAAGACTCATCAGTGACGCTCGAATAAAAAAGAGTAAAAAGGTCAAAGAATCAAATGTTATACTGAAAATTTGTTTTAAACTTTTTTTCACCATAAAAAAAATGTGTTCATATGTTACTAGGAATTTGCGTCATGTCCATTTATTTTGTAAGAATAGGGTAAGGACAAACTGTTCGTTTTCTGCTGTTGTATTTTTTTCTGCATGTTTTCTCTTTAAATAAATCTTTCTTCAAAGAAATTCAAGATTCAAAATTGTCAGTTCCTATATTAAACAAAAACAAAATATTTCTTAACATAAATATGTTACATTTAGAAATTTGAAATAAGTGGAATGTCACTTGATAATTCTTTTGCTCTTTACTCTACCTTTTTCTTTTTCATTTACAAATCCTGTAATTTATAATATTATATTTATCTATTTATTGATTATTTTTTTGTTTACATTTTCTGAACTTTTCTCTCTGATCTATTCCATAGAAAATTTCAAATATTTCCAACTATGATGTATTTATAATAAGACATTGTATATATATCTTACATGTATTATATTGTATGTATGTCATGTATATGTTTTAATTGTTGGAAATAAAAATTACAAAAAGAAAAAAAGAAAGGAAAATAAAATAGATATGTCAATTCTCTTAAGAAATTTTTGTTACTTGGTATATGCTTCCCTGTTTTTAACTGATAAATTATGTTTGTTACAGCAGACGTGATCTTTGGAAGATGAATATGTTTATCAGCAGCAACCAATAATATCCCTTTGCCGCTTGAGAAACTTGAGTCACTGAACAAGCAAATTAATAAAGATGTTAACAGCATTGTTTTTGAGATAATAAACACAATCATTATAGTTGATTCTAAAAAAGAAAAGAAAAAGAATACCTTATTTTTTTGGTCCTTATACAACGCTTTGATGAAATTTATATATATGTAGACTCTCAAAATGACATGTTACCAATGTTATTTCGACTGATTGGACGGATCTAACGTTTTAATTTGCATAAGGACAGTCTATTTGAATATTGTGTGATAAGGATAGTTGCCGTTATAATTATTATTGATTTCTAATCACCTATCAATTTCATCAAAGGAATTAACAAATGAATGACTAGACATTTCATTGATGATTCTAAAACAACTATCTATAGATGGACCGGTACATTATAAGCGAACCGGTTAAACACCGTCCTGTCAAGTGAAACAAATAGAGTAATATCAACAAAATGGAAAGAAAAATTATAATGCATTTAGATGGTTAAATACAACGTACCATATATAGTTGGTGTGCATGATAATGATTAGTTTAAATTTGATATATAATATTAAAGGGTAAGTAGACCATCCGTCGTGTTGCTTATATAATAACAACCCCGGTGATAAGTTTTATTCCACCAGTCGTATTCAAGGAGAAAAAAGAAGACCGATGGTATAGTAGCAATGTTTCGAACATAACCTGAGTCATTTGTGAAACAGTTATTTCAATAGTTATCAAAGGTACCAGGATTATAATTTAGTACGCCAGACGCGCGCAGAACGGTAAACCAATCGTAACTGCGATCATAAAATTGTAAATTGAATGATTTCATCTTCAATTATTGAAAAACTTGGTTCAAATAATTTCTTTAAAGCAGCACTCCTCTATCAATGAAATCATGATAGGAAATGACAACTTTGGAATATTGTGTAATAATAAGAAAGAAATGAATGCAATTTATCCCAATATCTACATGCAGTTCGTTTTTGTAGTATTTGTTAAGTATTATCAAATTAATACAATTTTAAAGTAAGGAAAAATGAGCATAACTTAGATGATAAAAAACCAATAATGATTAAAAAACAATATATTTACCTGCATAAGCTGTTGCCCTATATCTATAACCATCGTTTCATTTGTTTGTTAATATAATGCCAACGTGTATTGATTTCAACTTATGTAATTGAATGATATGTAGTATTAAATAATCTTTCTTGGAATTTTTATTTGATCAAGGTTAAATACCTAACCAGGAATTTGACATGTTTCTGGGATTTTTTCAAAGACCATCCATATGACCAAATTTATTATGTTTCATGTAATATATTATTTGAAAAATGAGCAAGTACAAAAGTGTTCTCTTATAATTTGATGCATTTCTCTCAGGTTTAATTTAATTGTTTGTTTTTTCTCAATCAATTTATGAATTTCGAACAGCCGTATACTACTGTTACTTTTATCTATGTATTCGCAATCACTTTGTTTTGTTTTTTTTAGCATTTACTGGTAATATCCTTTTAAATGGTTTAATATTTATACATCCTTTGTTTTGTTTTGTTAGTGTGTATCGGTCATCTTTGCGTTAAAATTTTATATAACGCCACATATTCAGTGTGAGTACATACTTAAAGCAGTTTCACTAAACAGAACACATTCATATAACATACAAATCTTCGCAGCTGTTTTTTTGGAAAATAAATTAATTCTATCAATTCGTTTGTTATTTTATTTGCCAAATATTGTGTTTTTGTCCACTTTTGTCATATGCGTTTCAAGGAAATCATTCTTCTACAAATTGCCTGAAACTGAACAGGCAGTTTGTGGAATTTAGTTTCATAATTTCAGTCATTTTACAAAATGACTAGGTATATTTAGTTATTTTTTTGTATAATGTCTGTCAAGGTTATGCATTTGATAAATTGCCTGAAAATTCAGTCATTTTTCAAAATGACTAAATTTAGAAAATACCTGTAACATATACATTTGATCAGGAATAACTTTGTCTTGATTTTATTGATAACAGTAATGAAAAAAACGAAGAAAGAAAACAACAACAAAAACATTGAGACTGTGATACAAGTAAGTGGTTAAGCTATCAGGTTTAATCAAGGGAAATGCCTGTACCGAGTTGGAACAAACCAATGTATATTTTAGCCCTAAAAATGATTCAAAAGCAACTTTGTTGATAAAAAAGTACTACTGGAAACCCTTCACTTCTTTATTGTCACAACAATACGTAATATGTTGTATGAATTGAAAATATATACTTTATTTCCAAGTTACCTTGGCTTGCAATCATATTCTACTCTATATAAGATAGTAAAATCATAAAAATACTGAATATCGAGGAAAATTTAAAACGGATATGGCAAAATCAAATGATAAAACATATCATACGAATGAACAAATGTCATATACCTGACTTGGTACTTGTTTTTTCTATGTTTCATTTTGTAAATTAATTAATCAATGGTTGTGTATTAATCTTTTGTAAAACATATGCCTATGCTTATATTACTTCTTACTACAATTTAAACGTGATATGCATAAAATGTTGATGCGCAATAAAACAGAAGTTTTGTATGGAAAACTAGTTTCTTGGTCTCTAAAAAGTTCTAATAAATTCAACATTGACCATTTATATTGTTCCTCAAATCATCAAATGAGCTAGTATGGTTCAGATAATCTCAAACAATCATCTTCAATGACTTTTGTAATGTTGTTTAAACAGGAAAAAATACTTCTTCCGAGTAGCAGTTGGAATTTGATTTGAAATGTTGTGAGTTGACTACTGTATTCTGGAATGTATGTTGTGTACAATTTTTCATTGCGTTCAGGTTATTACTTGAACAAAAACTTTGTACGAGTAATAACTTGAATGATGCTATCGTACAAGTTATTAATTGAACAAGTAATTACTTGTACAATTTTTGTTAAGAAACAGATAATAACTCTCTTTGGGTTGTCTTTGCTTCCTATTTCTGTTTTTTTTTTAAATGTTTAAATAAAAAAAAACATATCCTTGGGTTTGCTATTTTGGATTATGGGAGAATTTTTTGAAATTTTGTATTCACTGTATAAAAGAGCTAAAAGCGTAGTGGCCTTATGTTTCTTAAAAAGTTAAAGTTCATCATACATATTCAAATTAATTTCTAAATACGATAAGGAAAGTACTTCTTCACTGTGCATGTAGAATGTTGGGCAGTGCTAGAAAATGGAGGAAATTATAAACAGGGCTATCATTATCCCTATATATATTGACTTGGAAATACAACCATGCCACCATTTATACCAGTCAAACTGTTTCGATTGTGTATGCTTTGAATCAGTAGATAAACACATAAGATCTACCAAATCAATGTACTGATTTGTTATGAACATCTATTACAAAATGAATTAGGCCATAGTAGAATAATGATTTGTTACAGTACAAGTTATCTTCTTCTCGAGTACAAGTAATTACTGGTGCAATTGTATTTGTACAAGAAATAACTTGTATGATGCCTTCGTACCATTTATATATTACTTTTACAAAACAAAGTGATTGTAAAAGTAATAATCTGTACAGAAAAATTACATGTAGGCAAAATATATTTTTTCTTTATATTCTTGTGGCTTGGCCTGAAGCTGGCGACAGTCATAAGTCAAGGCTGTGGAAAATGAAGATAAAAAGACCAAAAGGTAAACAACAGTATACAAAATACAACATACAAAACAAAAGACAGAGTAACATGAAACCCACCAAAAACCAGGGGTGATCTCAGGTGTGAAGCAACAGTGAGCAGATGCAGACTTTGGTGTTTTGATGACTAAGAATCATTCATTAAGATTATCAATCAAAACAGGTTTTTTCAATGTCCACTGATATGAAAAACTAATTTTAACTCATTAATGAATGTTGATTGTCAGGTATCTGTGTTTAACAAATTTTATCACAATATCTACAAAGATTGCTGATAAAGAATTGAGACAAGAGGTGTAGTCTACATATTGAATACCCACACAAATGAAATCAATCTTTAAGTCTATAAATTTGATATCCTACTGGCTGAGATTCAACCTAGAATCATAGAATCTGCTTCCATTACATAAATACACAAAAACAAAGTACAACTGCTTTATTATAAAAAAATATAAATCATTAGTACATCCAAAATGAAATTTGCAATTGGTAACAACATTGTATGATTTCAGAGGCAACTTTGTTTCCAGCTTTTTTTTCCTATGACTGAAACTAAAATGCAGCTATGAAACAATAGATGAATTACCATACACATTTTTGAAGAACAGCTCTTTACATATTCATTCAATAGGTGCAACAGTTTCTTTTGATAAAGAGATTTTTTTTCACACTAGGTTTAATTAAACAATTTATAAGAAAATTACATTACATTCATTCATAGTTTGAAATTTAAAAAATATAATCCAGCCAATAAACAACAATGACTTTTAAATTCTAATTGAATCGAGACACTCCTTAAAAAGTAACATTTGAGTCAGTTATCTGATAAATAGTACCAGCATTTGGATGAAATATTATACGAACAGAAGAAAAACAAAAAGTTCAGAATAAATCTACAGACATGCAATAACAAGTAAAAAGACTTTGTTCATAAATCATAATGTAAAAAATATTGTATACAAAGAATAAATATCAATAAAAAACACAAACAATAAAAATATGGATGGATTTAGTCATACTCAGGTCTTCAATGATTGAAGAGAAGAGATATAAAGCCTCTACAACTGAAATAAAGAGAACAAAACATTTAATTATAAAACACTCCACGGGCTTTATTTTCAGATCTTACATGCTTTCTCAAAGAAAATCTAACAGGACAATATAAAATTAAGTTAAATCAATGCAAACATAAATCAATATTCATTGTAAAACAGATAAGGAAGAAGGTTGGGTACATGTTTAAAGAAAATCTATCATCAAATTACTCTAATAAGTCCTATAATTCAATTCAAGACACTTGTATTTTCACTTTGTATCCAACTTAAGAACAGTTGCACAAACATGATATTTAATTACAACTGAAAGGTTATGAACTAAGCTTGACAAAATTGACAAACATATTTAAGTAAACCCATGTTTAAATATAAAAAATACTTTAAATATGACACAGAAGAAGAATCGATCGACATTATAAAAGTTTTACATTTGTTTGCATTGTAATCTATCTTGCATATACCCTGTACATTGTTACACAATAAAGGATTCATATATTTATCTAAAGTCATGTTTGTAAATTGTGGGGAATAAATCTGCATGAGTTTCTAGTAGTATTTAGAGGATTCTTTGGAAGTATGATTTGTACAAAACACAATTGATGTAAATAATGCCATGCACTAATTATATCAATATTCACAAAGAAAGCCAGGCCTGTTTATATTTCTGGTTTCCAATCATGTGGACAACATGTACATGTATTACAAGTTTTACAAATATGTAACATCTCTCAAATTACCTCACACACATGCACCAAAACACACATACTTAAATAATTTAACTGATTCGTTTCCCATATACATATCACATTTATGAATCACAACCTTTCAAAGCACTATTAAATTTCATGCAATAAATATGTCTGAAACCAAAAGAATATTCTCACTTTGACTATTTGGAAAAAAGAAATTCAACAAATTATTTTTTTACCTTTTGTCATTCAGTTCAACACATATAGCAAAATATTGTGCAATACTTAATTAAAAAAGAAACAACCTTACAGATCTAATAAAAAGTTACATGCCAACAAACTTTACATAACCATTGTGAGATCATTCACAGAGCTGTTATTTAAAATACTGTATATTACTTCAATTTTAAATCAGTGTGCAAGAAATTTCCAGGGAATTTTTTATTTCTATTGTATTTTTTTTTAATGTTACTTGTATGCATTTAATATTACTGTGTTATCAACAATAACAAAATTACAGGTATAGCTATTGTCAACCTCCTTTCGCTACTGTAAATTGCATAACATATTCTTTCAAAATGTAAGATAAAAAAGACCAACATAAATTATTTTATGATTCAATAAAGGTTGACCTCATGTAATTGATAAATAATTAAACATACTGTCCAAAATATGCAATAAACTTAATAACAACAATGGCTGCATCTAAGGTGTAAAGTTACTGTAACAGCTCATCAAGGTTGGAGGTGTAGAGTTACTGTAACAGTTCGTCAAGGTTAGACTGGTCTCTTTTCCTAAAAAATAAAAAATATATTGACCTTCACATGACTTTTCTTTAGTGTTAAAAACTAACATACATTTTTTTCAAAATCTAATCTAAAAAGATGTGGTTGGTTTTTAAAACATAAAGAACACACTGTTCTACCTTCAAATTTTTGAAATTTCATTTCAGCATAATTCATTTGACTGAATGAAAAGTAAAAACACAAAAATACTGAACTCCGAGGAAAATTCAAAACGGAAAGTCCCAAATCAAATGGCAAATTCAAAAGTTCAAACACATCAAAGAATGGATAACAACTGTCATATTCCTGACTTGGTATAGGCATTTTTGTATGTAGAAAATGGTGGATTGAACCTGGTTTTATAGCTAGCTAAACCTCTCACTTGTATGACACATATTGAAAATAGATCTGATCAAAGGGCTTCTAGTTTTAAGGACTTTTCTACCCATGCTACAGTTGTATAAATGACTATAGATATAAAGCGAATAAGAATCTAAGGATTAACGTCTTATTAGCATATACCTCCAATTCAATTATCTATATTCATGCATAAAGGATTTTGATATATGACAGGAATTATCCAACTCTTCTTAGAAAATATGCAGATTTATATCAACCGTTGCCACTGAAAGTCAATATGAATCTGGCAGGTCTTCAAAAACACTTCTTTGGACAGACATGTCAAATAAATGGAGAATATAACTCAAGAATAGTAAAAATGATGACACTCAAATTCAATCTAGATCTGTGTTTTATTGTAATAGTTAAATATAGGCAATGTGTATAAATGTCATATCATTATGTTGAGGCAAACTAATATTTGATAGGGAATCTAATTTTGGGATGTACATAAGTACCTACAGACAAGGGTGACACGGCAGTGGGGCCATAAAATGGGTTACACAGTGATTACCAAAAAAAAACAAGTATTCTGAGAGTATTGCCAAGTAATACATAGCCCCCTATCAGTTTAAAATTCATTGTACTGAAACAAAATCCTAACTTGATCTATCACTTGTCATGGTGTAAACTGTATAGCAAATATCAAGCTTATATATTCAAGCATGATGAAAAAAAGTGTAGAAAACTGATTATTTGAGTCAATTTTCTAAGTCCAAGGACCCTTACTCTGCAAAAATCATCAAACTGGAACATAATAAAAACTTGATCTGTAACTTGTCATGATATAACTATATACCAAATTTCAAATCAAGCACGAAGAAAAAAACTATTGAAAACTGATTTCCTGGTCTGAGACAAAGTGCAAACTGTCTCCTTCTAATTCGTCTGTAGGTGACAAATAAAAAATAAAGTGTTAAGAAATGCACAATAATAAAAGTTATACAGAACGAAAGAAGATTAAGAATAAAAAATTAAAGTCAGTTAAAAATGTGAATAAACTGGACATGTGTTTAAAACCACAAACAGACAAGTTTATGCAGATGTTAGCAAAAATACACACCAAATTCCTCCATTTTAATGTTTGGTCATACATAATATTTAAAGCCATTCAAATAGTGTTATATATCCCACCAAAATAAATAAATCATCTGTATACTAAAGGTACTGTTAACAGAACCTTCAAATCAAAACAGCCAATCACAATATTTTCCAAATAGCAAGTATAAAAGAAAAGGGGCATTCGGTCTTCCTATTTAATTTGATCCAGTTAAGGCTTCCAATTGATATTTTATGTGTCTTTCTAGATGTTGTGATGTTATACGACTGTTTAAGAAAAGGGAGAGGGTTTGGTAACATTAAGACGTCAAATCTTGCTGCAATTGTTTGCACCTGTCCAAAGCCAGGAATCTAATGTTCAGGGGTTGTCATCTGTTTATGTGGTTCATAAGTGTTTCTTGTGTCTTGTTTTTATATAGATAAGACCGTTAGATTTACACTATTATGTTTTGAGACCCTTTATAGCTTGCTGATTAGTGTGAGCCAGGGCTCTGTGCTGAGGCCGTAACAGGACTTATAATGGTTTACTTTTACAAATTGTTACTTGGATGGAGAATTTTCTCATTTGCACTCATACCACATCTTCCTATATCTGTAGTCCAGTTGTTGTAATACATTTAATTTCATATCATATATATTTTTTTTTAATCCAAAATTTTCCATTGGTGTAAGAGTTGTTGCCCCTTAAAAACTATATATGGTAACCTGTAGATTTATCTTGTGTTTTTGATGAATAGATGAATGGATGAAATTATTCCATATATAGTTTTAGCTTGAGGTCACAATATTGACTTTATTATATACATTTATTTCATGTTTACCCAGAGAACCACAAATTTTGACAGTACACAAAGTGATTATTAAAACAAAACTGTTTAAATCAATAAAATCACTCAGTGTATAAAATACATACTCTGATTCAGCCCTGAAAAGTCACACAATTTTAAAACTATAATTAAATCATTAAAATAAGTGGGAAACATGCTTTATCATTCAATGTGACCATGCTTTTATATACAGCATTGCATTCAGAATGAAAGCTTTATAAATTTCTAATACAAGTTGCCCAAAATATAAAATATACTGTGGATTCATTTATTTTCGTGGGCACCAATTGTTGTGGATGAAGGAAAACCTGCATGTTCGTGGACATTTAATTTCATGGTTTTGACGATTTCTTTATACAAGAATTAAGAAAATTTGTCATTCATTGAACATTTAATTTCGTGGTTCACCTATACCCACGAAATCCACGAAAATTGGTATCCAACGCAAAATAATGAATCCACACAGTAGGTTTTTTAGATCTTTATTACTGGTAGTGAATTTTAAGATGAATAAAATATTTTTTCTACGAGCCTAACAGGGCAACTTGTACATGTATTCTATAAATATTGCTATTTAAATACTATCAAATGTGTATCTGTATATGTGTGCCGCTGAATGTGGATTGTATAAATAAATAAGTGTTTGTGTGAATAATTCACTCATAAACATGAAAATGCTGATAAGGGTTGCATATGTATACGTCTTTAGCATAAAAATCTGTTCTACATAATAAAAGCAAATGTTTTAATGTTTCTAGACTAAGCAATAAAATGTAAGTTGTATATATCTGCTCACTAAGTTTACCTTCAAACAAAACATTTTTTTTTCAATATCTGTAATCAAATCAAACATATTGTGAAGTAACATTGAAACCCTTGCTAAACTGTTTAAAGACAATTACAATTCAATGCTATTTTCTATCTTGAAAAAAATGATATAAAATGATTCATTTTCTAGATCATCTCATGCGCAAACTTTAGGCGTCTTGCTGATTCGGATCCATTTATAGTACCTTTTTTTTAAAGAAAGTGTGCATGAAGCTCCTATCAGATATTCTTTTTATCCAAAAATTAAAATATCTACTACTGTGTGTCTTTAAAACATAAAGTGCATAAAGTATAAGTGTTCATTCCTTATCAAGCACTTTTATATACCCCACAACCTATACCCATAAATAATCTATATTTCAGCTATTTTTACTCACTTTTTGGAACTTTTAGGTCTAGCAGACTTAGGTTTACTAGATTTGGGTCTTCCCGATTTACTTGCTTTTGGTTTCATGGCTTCAGCTGCCCCTTCAGCAGTATAGGCTAGGTATACGTTAGACAAGTCTGGTTCTTTTAACTGTTGAAGAAAATATCAGATATTAACACATTTCTAAATTATTTTAATAGTGAAACAACTTGTCTAACATACTTTCATGTCTTAGAAATAAAGAAACTTTTGCTCCTTTAATTTCGTCTCAAGAATATACCCAGGTAGTAAAAATGCTATTATAAAGTATGGAATAATCGTTTTAGTATTCAAACGGTGTATGTCATTTCAGGGCCTTTTATAGCTGACTATGTGGTATTGGCTTTGCTCATTGTTGAAAGCCAAATGGTGACCTATAGTTATTGATTTCTGTGTCAGTTTGGTCTTTTGTGGAGAGTTGTCTTATTGGCGATCATACCACATCTTAATTTTTATAATTAAATTAAATCTTCTCCCTTTTAATATGTTTAAAAACCCTACTTCACATCCTCATTAAACAAATAAAATACAAATGGTAAAATTGCAATACTATAGCAAGAAAACCCTGTAGTATCATGTGTGAAAAGCACTTTTCTCTCAAGCTCCAAAACCTTTTCCTGTCAGGTTCAAACAGAAAATTAGGTCTCTGATGCTATTAAAATGCAAGCCCTGAATACAAACCTCATTTTTATCCTGATCTTTTTGTTGTGTTTTCATCATGTTGTTTCCAGTGTATGCGACACATTTGAGCTGCCATTCTCCAATATCATCATTCCAATGGACATGCTGTTCTATCATTTCCTAAGAAAAAAATATTTCTCATTCATTATAAACATATTTTTTTACAAGTCAAATACCAGTGCACTATCAAACTTTAAATCATCAAATAGTTGATCTTTATACCATTGTCTTTCAACTTTTCTTAGTTTTTGAAGGATCCTCCTGAAGTTTAAGGTTACTATGGATTCACTTATTTTCGTGGCTACCAATTTTTCTTGGATTAAGGAAAACTTGCATGTTCATGGAAATTTATTTTCATGGTTTTGCTGAAGTTTGCATACAAGCCTATAGAAAATTTGTCATTTGTTGAACATTTAATTTCGTGGTTCATCTTAAACCATGAAATCCGCGAAAATTGGCTGCCAACGAATAATGATGAATCCACAGTATTATGTTATATCAAATTTTAAGGTATGCCCAAAATCAGCCTTCAGCAGAAATATGCTATAGCACTCAGAGAGCTTTATCAAAAGGGACTTTTCATATTTTTTAGAAAGTTTTCTTATCATCAAAGCTAACCATTATTCACTCAGATGAAGCAAATTTCTTGATCTATGCAAGATAGGTTAGAAAATTACTAATACCAGAAATTGCTATGCATCAAATTTTTATCTATAATTTTTCTCAGCAATTCAATGTATACTCTATCTGACCAATTTTCCAGTATTCCATGGGAAAAATATATCATTTATTTTCTTATGTATGTTTTTTATATATTTCTCTACACACCATTCTGTACTTCAGTAACCACTTTTTTTTTTTTAAATATTAATGATAAAAAAAAAATATACCTGATATTCTGGAGGTATAAAGTTGTCTATAACTACCATTTGTAATTTCAACTCCCTACTCAATTGTCGTACATTCTCCAACAAACCTTCCATCTCTCTCTGATGTTCTTGCTGTAAATCTGCAATCTAGATATGAAACTTCACAATTATTTATTAATAAAAACAATTTATCTTTCTATTCATTGATTTTTACATAAAAGAATAAATCTGATGCTCAATCATGTTAAATGGGATTGAATAAATGACAATACTTAATTTCATTAAACCACATTCAGGAGGTCAGAATCAAATATTTATTCACACAAAATGAGGCTTGAAACACACATTTTTTTCAAACAATGTTAACAATGTTTTCTTCTTACCTCAGATTTGGCTTGCATTAGCATAGTCCAAACTTTCTTCAACTTTTTTGTTTTTCCAGCTTTTTCTTCTTGTAAATTGGAGTATTTTTCTTCTATGTCTAATCTTTCTTGCTAAAAGACATAAAAAAAAAAAATGACATTAATTTGGCTTACATTGGAGGTGTCATGTGTAGGGAACTTTTGTAAAGTAAAGAAAGGCTATTTAAAGATTGTGTACAGTTGAACGTGTAGTCAATCCTAAGGGACTATTACTGTATAATTTTCTTACTGTTGAAGGCTAAACAAATTACTCAAATCAACAGCATTTGAACTCTGTTTAAAATTGACTATTTGGCAACCATACCACATCTCCTTTTTGTAATATTATTCATAGCACACAAAATTTATGCTCTTTTATGACTTCATGTTTTGTTTTAGTTGAAGTATGAATTTGTACTGTCTGACTAACTATATCAGCAAACCGTCTTTAGTCATGTCAACAAAAAATGTTTATTTACAGTATGGATAACTGATAAATTTTCCTTTTTATTTGTTGATCTGAGGTCAATCTGTTGAAATGAAGCATTAAACAATTGGATCTTATTTACAATGTCTTGTGTACTGTTGTATCCATGGTGCTGTCACTTTAATTCTGACTTATGAGTTTGAAGGTCCTTTGGTATCTTTCACCACTATTGTTAATACTGTGACACATTAATATAGACATTGTGACATTGTAAATGTATAGAAAAAATGTAGGAATTTGAAAGTTGTCTGAATGTAATACCTCCTTTTCCTCTAAAGCTGTCCTTAATTCTTCTTCCTTTTCTTTCCTCTCCTGTAATTCCATGGCACTTTCCTCTAACAATCTTTCTTGCTCTTCTGCTTTTTCTAACAGATTTTCACCGCCAACAATCAACTTCTTCTCAATGGCTGCCAGTTTCTGATGAAGTTGTTCTTGTTCTTCTCTAAATAGGGAATAGGTAGAAACATATGATATTTCAGTAAAATATAAAATTGAGAATGGCAATGGGGAATGTGTGAAAGAGACAACAACTCTACCATAGAGTAGACAACAGTGGAAAGCCACCAATGGGTATTCAATGCAGCGAGCAACTCCTGTACCTGGAGGAGTCCTTCAGCAGGCCCCTAAACAAATATGTTACTAGTTAAGTGATAATGGACGTCATACTAAACTTGTATATGCTGCAGCTCTTCAAATTGAACTTCAAATAGATCTAGAAACTTATTCATTTCTGATTTATATCGATATACAAGTACCATGTCTTCTAAATAAAGCAACAATGAGAGGTGGATACTGGTAAGGTGTTAACAGATAGATTACTCTAACAAAAATACTTTTTTGATAATCATTAAAAATTTGTATACTGTAAATACAGAAATTATTGCGAGGTTTTTATTAATGAGAATTATATGACAGGGTAAACATAGCAGTACTAAGCAATTGCATTCTGATTTCTGATATACAGCTTTCATAAAAATTGCAATAATTAATCTCAAATGGGTTAACTTTGGTCATATAAAAAATCACAATGATAAATGCTCAGAATTATTTCTGAATCTTTAGTATGCTTTTAAACAAACTCCAAGTGACAGACTTTATTGTAGATACAAAACAAATACATTTAGAATGAATATTTAATGGTTAGCATAAGAAAAATATTCCAAACAATTTTAAAGGAGAGTTCATTTTAAAACAAATAAATAATGCAAACTTACTGGTATTTTTTAAGTTCTGATTCCCTAGTTTCTAATTCATTTTTAACTTTATTTCTCTCTTCCTCAGCCATGTCTTTCTTTTGTTCCAGTAACTTTCTGTCCTTCTCAATAATGGCCTGTATTTCTGACATTTTTTCTTTAGATATGTGGTTTCCTTTCTTACCACCACCTGTGAATAAATAAAATATTTATGAGATGAAAAGTTGGGTACATCATTGAAACAGTAACCGAATATCAACAAAAAAGTATAATATAATACATGACTAAAATAGTGTACATTTTGATTTATTTCATAGATTCTAAAAGTCTATACGTTTTCCACATGGGAAAACAAGGTCATTAAAAAACATCTTGTCATCGTTTTTTCATAATAACTAATATATCAATGGTTTTCTACCTTCCTTTTTCTTCCTTCTTTGTTTCTTCCTACGTCTAACAACTCCGTCTTCACCTACAACTTCCTCCTCTGATTCAGACTCGGAGCCACCCTCATAATCTGATCCTAAAAATAACAACAACAAAAAAACACATTCAACACACACTTAATACATTTAAGGGATTTTTTGACAATCATTTGAAAATTTAGGCTTTATTTGCTTTTCTGCTGTATATCATAATTGTATTTCGTTCTTAATTTTGTACATATATCAGACAATTAATTTTCTTGTTTGAATTGTTTTACATTTGTCATTTTGAGCCTCTAATAGCTTATTTTAATATGACATGCTTCATTTGCTTTGTAAACAACAACAGGATAAAAATCTTGATATATCTATACTTAGCGCAGACTCAGAGATATACATAATAATGAATGTTACAATATACCTCCCACATAAATCTACAAGTATTGGAACCTATTTTCTTACGCTTAGGATAAAACTCGAATATCACAGCTCAGGCAATGTGTAAATTTCTAACAAATCTACGACTTCCATGAATTATTTCTTAACTATGCAGAATGAATTTTACACAGTGCTGAATGCCGAAAGGTGACCTGTAGTTGATAGTTTCTGTGTTGTTTGGTTTCTTGTGGCGATTTGCCTCATTGGAATTACCCATTTTTTTTAGTGTGACTTGAATATCTGCGTTCAACTTCAATTTTTGTGTGACATTGGTTGGGATAGGATCTAAAGAATGTTCACGTCACTACACAATGTTGTTTTATTTGTTATGATACTCCATAGAAGATTCAAATAATAAGCCAGTAGCATAAGGGTTTGGATTGTGTTGACCCCAAAATTTGAGATTAAACATTTTTTTTGTTTTTTTTAATTTCTGCCAACCATTAGCCAGTGGGAAAATAAAAACCCTTTAAAGACAAAAAGGTTTACAAGTTTGTCCTTTACATGAACTAAAAAATATTGGAAAAGTGGTTGAATTTTCACAAGTTCAATGTAAATCATTCATAACCTTTCAAATTTAAATATGATATATATACATTTCTGGACAACAATATAAAAGCAGACTAATTTAACCTATAGATACAGACAGACATCAAATACCCAAAGTGTTACCTTCTTCAAGTTGTTTTCTAAGTTCTTCAATTTCTTTCTGGAATTGTCTGAGTAAAGCATCTTTAGGATCTTCATTAATCTTAGCTTTGTTTTTGATATTCTTGGCACGATTAGCATATCGTAAAGAACTGATAGATTCATCAAAATTATAATCTGCTGGACCTATGTTGGCTATCTGAGAAAAATAATTTTACATAGATATATAATTATTTTTATAATTTTAAAGCAAAAATGAAATGAATTAATATTCACATTATATATCTTATTCTGTGAGAGTGAGTTT
The DNA here is from genome assembly GCF_036588685.1 of Mytilus trossulus. NCBI lineage: Eukaryota > Metazoa > Mollusca > Bivalvia > Mytilida > Mytilidae > Mytilus > Mytilus trossulus. The sequence goes on along the minus strand of NC_086386.1, from coordinate 35,384,640 downwards.
TCAATTTAGCATTTCTATATATTATTCATAAAAATATGATTAAAAAAAAAACAAGAAATGTGTCCATAGTACACAGATGCCCCAATAGCACTTTCACTTTTTATGTAAAATTGAGATCAGAACTCTTACTTGGCATAAAAATTAGAAAGATCATGTCATAGGGAACATGTGTACTAAGTTTCAAGTTGATTGAACTTCAACTTCATCAAAAACTACCTTGACCAAAAACTTTACCCTGAAGTGGGACAGATGGACACAAAGACCAGAAAACATAATGCCCATAAATAGGGCATAAAAAGTCATTACCATATTTCTGTTGGCTGAAATATTTATATATGTACTTTAATTAATACAATTTCCTTATTTTGACATAAAAATGTAATAAATCATACTCATACCATAGCAGTTTTAGAGTTCCCGCCTAATGAATCCTGCAACAGACGTGTCAGTTTAGAGTTTCTGTATGGTATATGTGTACTTTTACCATCAACCAATGAGGATATTACATTACCAAGGGTAGACAAAGACAAATTGATTTTTGTGGCCTCTTTTAACCTTTGACCTGTAGCACCAGTCTTAGCTTGTCTCTCTGAACCCTGAAATGAAAAATATTTTTAATGTTTCATGCCTGAAGCTCTTTTCAGAATAAAACATATAAATTAATATAATTTCAAAATTATTTGCACTGTGGAAAAAGGCTACTGGATTTTATTGCAATATTGTTTTAAAAATTAATAAATTCTAGATTCACTTTACTATATAGCTGAAGATGAAAGTATAACTTAACATAAGGTAGATCTGAAAAGAAATCTGCTATCCTATAATGATCTTCAAATATTCTCCAGTTAAGTTCCTTAGTATGAAATAGTAATGACATTTCATAAGAATTTTTTTAATGTCTTAAAGGTCACTAACATTTTCAATTTGTGTGGTTATCAATTTTCCACTGACATGCATATTCTTCTTATGTCTTGAAATAAATGTGAATCATGGTAAGATGGTAAGATGTCATGGTAAGACAAAGTTTGTCAGAGAGAAGTCATACTTACTTGTAATAAGATTCCTTTATCATGTGTTCTTGGGCATAATATAATATGATTGAAACTTTAAAGTCTTGAATCATATGACTAATTACATACTGCTTTCAGCAAATTTAAACTCTATATTGTATGTGAATGGTGTATTTTATTAAAGAAATGGCCACTCTGCAATTTGCATTTATATTTAGCCCAAACAAACATAAATGCTACATTTCAGGAGTTGTGCTAAATTAGGCTTTCACAGTTTCCTAAACAAAATCTTGTTTGAAGGCATTTGCCCTACAATTCTGTAAATATCTGAATTAATACAATTGCTACCCTTCACTGATAGTGTGATATAAATATTATGATTGCATCAACTTACAGCCAAATCTACTAAGTGAAGTTTGCCAGCTCTGACATGATGCTTGCCATCAGGACCTTTCTCACTGCATTCCACAGTAACAGAAAATATAGCATGAGATCTAGAGCTGTGCATATTCATATTGGTAGCTCCTACTGAACCTAGAAATAGTCATAAAATCATTAATGAACAGACCATCAATGCATTATAATAAGTCTAAAATCATAGGGGAAAAGTATGCAGAGAATCATTCTCATGAAGTTTAAAATAAAACTTTGAAACATTTTAATTGCTCTGTAAAATCAATAACATTCAAAAAATTGTGTCCTTATGTAGGACACAAGGCCCTGCCCATTCTATCATTTTAATTTCGTGGTACACTTGACCCTAAAAACCTCAGTCATAACAATAATTTGGCATAATTTGAAAAAGTTCATGAAAATGTGACTAAAACTTCAAGGTGACTATCTTAAACCAACATTTGAAGTTGGTGTTGGATAGGTGGACCAACAAATGATGAAATCAGAAAACATAAACATAATTACCCTGCTATTGTAGGTGGGGTTAAAAATGTTTGTTTAAAGAGAATAAGCAATTGAAACAAGTGAAACTGCAAGCTACTGCTCACTGATGATACCCCGCCGCAAGTGGATAATATTAATAGTGTAAAAATATGCAAGTGTTCGGTTAACAGGAAGTTGTCGAGTGATGAATCTGAAAACGCATCACACAGTATAGCTGACTTATATAAATCCTAAAACCAAATTTCAGAAATTCTTGTATTGTAGTTCCTGAGAAAAATGTGACGGAAATTTTCAACTTGGCTATCATGTGTAAAATCATACAAGTGTTCGGTAAACAGGAAGTTGTCAAGTGATCAATCTGAAAACGCATCACACGGTATAGCTGACTTAGATAAAACTTGAAACCAAATTTCAGAAATTCTTGTATTGTAGTTCCTGAGAAAAATGCGACGAAAAATATTCATGGGACAGACGGACTGACTGAGGGACTGACGGAAGGACAGACAGAAGGACAGACAGAGGTAAAACAGTATACCCCCCCTTGTTTAAAGCGGGGGTATAATTATATTGGGATTAAATCATAGCTTTAATAATAATTAGCTGTAAGGGAACAATTGCTTTATTACAATGACAATGGTAACTCTAACATAAATTCTTACGATTTTTATTTCCCAATGTCATTATTCTGTCCATGTCATCTGCATTATTTACAGCAAAAGCAGATAAATCTTTGACATAAACACCTACATCTGGTCTCTCTTTCACCTGTAAATAAAAGCATGTTAATATGTTAGTTTTATTGTTTGAATTGTTTTACATTTTCATTTTAGGGCTTTTATTGCTGACTATGCAGTGTGGGCTTTGCTCATTGTTGAAGGCTGTACCGTGACCTATATTTGTTTATTCCTGTGTCATTTGGTCTCTTGTGGTGGAGCTGTCTCATTGGCAATCATACCACATCTTCTTTTTTCAATGAAAAGTAAAAAAGTATAGGACTGTTTCCAAATTTATCAGATTGTGGAATGGTAGACACCAGAATTCATAAAATATGAGTGGTGGCATATTCCTTCAAATTTTGTAAGAATTATGAAATAACAATTTTGATTTTATTGGTGTTTTTAATATAATGCCTCCACTACCCCTTTACTTTTATTCTGGAACAACACAAATCAATACTGTATCTTACAATAATCAGTGAACTATTTCTGTCTAACTGTATCTATCTAGTGTGGCTTTTATGGTACATGTATCACAAATACATGGTTTAACGAAAATTGCAAAAGCAAAATATTATGATTTTATCAAAACAATATTTCATTTTTGTAAAAATAATTTATTATGTGTCAATTTTTAAAGTCAATATATTTGTTGAAACTTTGTGACCGGTGATAACTATTAGATTTTTTTATGCTGGGTACATGTATATCATCTACATGATCTAGCATAATTACTTTATATTTAGACATATGTTCATACTTACTTCTAATCTCTGATTTTGGTCTTTATGTAGCAGATCTCTCACCTCTTCATTGTAAATTTCCAAATATGATACCCTTACTAAAAATCTGTAAATAAGGTTTTCATTAACATATTTATTTCAATGGGTTTATAGAGGTAACATTTGAAGTGTTGATAAATACTTAGAGAAACAGGCGTAAATAATACTGACAGTTTTAACTGTATAATTTGTAAAATTCACTAGCTTCTGTGGATTCCTTTATTTTTGTTAGTACCAAAATTCGTGGTTTGAGGAAAACCTACATTTTTTTGTGGATATCTAACTTCATGGTTTTGGCAAAGTCTGCATACGTTCATTAGGAAAAATTTAAATTTGTTCATCATTTAAATTCGTGGTTCCTCTGTACCCATGAAATCCATAAAAAATTGGTATCCTTCATTTATTAATGAATCCACAGTACTTTGTTCATATAAGTGATCATAATAATACTATCATAGTATCAGCATATCCATGTCTTTAACACAGCGCAAAGTGAAAGGGATTCTGTTAATTTTCAGCCATCAAATTTCATCCATATTGACTCCTTATACATTAATTTAAGTTGGTTCATAGGTCTGTTATTGAACATTACAAGTTGTTTAATTTCACGTTCTCCTTGCTAAATGTGTTCACAAAATGTATAAACACCAGTGTGTTACTGAAGACTCTTAACTACATATCAGTTGATGTTCTTTTATTTCTTGTGGTTATTGGGTAGCTGTTTCTATGATGTATACCTGACATCTCCTTTCGGTCATTCATATTGGTCAATACTTTTTAAATAAATCAAACATTTGTACATATTTTATTTATTGCAGACACACTTTTGCTTGATTTTTCCTATCCCTTCCATTCTTTAACAATTAATTAAATTCTTTGTGTTTCACTTGATAAAATAGATCATGTATGTATTTTAGATGGTTTAAATTTTCAACAATTGTAAGTCCAAATCAAAATATCATTTTTAAAATTGCAGGAAGGAGTAAATAGAATTCAAGAAATTAGGCAATTTGAAAGAAACACAAGAATGTGTCCATAGTACACGGATGCCCCACTCGCACTATCATTTTACATGTTCACTGGACCGTGAAATTGGGGTCAATACTTTGATTTGGCATTTAAATTATAAAGATCATATCATAATTAACATGTGTACTAAGTTTCAAAATGATTGGACTTCAACTTCATCAAAAACTACCTTGACCAAAAACTTTAACCAGAGCTTCACACTATCTTATTCTTTGTTCAGTGGACCATGAAATTGGGGTTGATACTTTAATTTGACATTAAAATTAGAAAGATCATATCATAGGGAACATGTGTACTAAGTTTCAAGTTGATTGGACTTCAACTTCATCAAAAACTACCTTGACCAAAAACTTTAACCTGAGCTTCACACTATCTTTTTCTTTGTTCAGTGGACCATGAAACTGGGGTCAATAATTTAATTTGACATTAAAATTAGAAAGATCATATCATAGGGAACATGTGTACTAAGTTTCAAATTGATTGGACTTCAACTTCATCAAAAACTACCTCGACCAAAAACTTTAACCTGAAGCAGGACGAAGGAACGGACAAAGGAACGGAGGCACATACCAGAAAACATAATGCCCCTCTACTATCGTAGGTGGGGCATAAAAATAAAATTACAATGCTTATTGTTTAATTTGACGTACCTTGTGTCTCCCTCCGCTTTTGCTATTTTACCAAATATATGAGCAAACGAATTAGGTATTATTCCTCTTAGTTCTGGTACTGCTCTCACACCTTCCATAGTAAAAGTCTTCCCAGTACCAGTCTGACCATAGGCAAATATAGTTCCTAAAATAAATCACCAGTTACTAATACATTAAATTGAGTTTCAATAGCTTAAGTCAAGCTTTTACATTGGGTAAATTAAAATAGCAGTGGTTTAGCTTTAGTTTCTATATTAAAGAATAGAAAGAAATGAACGAGCAGACCTGAAAACCTTAACTAGTCTTGCATTATTGTATGAACATACATTTAGAACCTGCTAATTGATACCTTTAGGTCACTGTGTAATGCAGAATATAAAAAATACAGAAACAACATGGATGCCTAAGTGGAAATATAAAATTTATGAATTAGTAGTATATTAAACAGAAAACATTTGCCTTAATTTTAAGTCTACTGATTCTGCTGTACCAGTGACCTTTAACTAAAAGATCTAAAATCATTTGAAGTCTTTAACAAAGTTGTTTAATTTTTCTTGACAAGTGTAACATCATTTTGAGCCTTGAATATCTGAACATATATAACATTGATAAATTTCTTTTAATGTTCATGAATAGGATTTTTAGAATTTTATGATCAATGTACTATATTTTGTGTATCAAACAGGTAGTGATAAGGCTTAAAGGATTTAGATATCAAGTCAGTCCCATAAAGTTTTGATTGCATTTCATGCACTCATTACCTAAAAACCAATACAATGACCCTGTAATTATAATTACAACTATTAACTAAATTATCCTACCATTGTATCCCTCCAATACGAAGTCTACAATAGGTCTTGCTGCCTGATTATACAAGTCCACTTGTTTAGAATTTGGACCAAACACCATATCAAATGTGAACTTTTTGGGAGGTTCTCCATTGTTACTGTTAGGAATTTTTACCTCAATGGATCCTCTCACTTCATCAACCTTAATACAAATGTAATTACGGTAGATAATTAGGCATATTTATAGTTTTATCTTAAACTTTGGAAATACTTTTATTTTTGCATGGTAAACTTTTTTATGCATTGGATTTCTCAAAACATAATTTGCACTCATCTATATCATGTACATGTATATCTAACACATGTCTAATTGCGATACACATTTTTTTTAATCATAATGTAATATATCTTTAGTTAATTTTCTACAGAAATCAGTTTTAGATAATCCCAGCATAGATTTGTAAATAGATAGTTTATAAGACTGTCCTTTATTTATATAGCTCATTTTAAATTTTTCAACAATTGAAAGAAATGTACTAAATAAACTTCTGTGTGTAGTCGACTTATATACAATAGTCGTGTTTTTAAATTGCAATCACTAGCTATAATTATGTAAACAATAAACATTAAAAGTACCACACATACATTGACATAGTAAATGGAGATGAATAAACAAACATTTCACAAAGTACCCTACCTTCACACACATTACACATCCTTGTTTAACTTCTGTGTCATTTAAAGGTCTACACCTTACACATACTCTAACACAATCATCTTGCTTCTCCTAAAATATTAAATGATAATTTTAGTACTGACAAGGGACTGCTACATGTAGTAGATTTGGTCCTCAGTCCCATAACTCATTTTTATATATGGATCCAAAACTTAAGCATGATTTTCAAGCTACAGTAATATCAATATGGCATGAGTTTCAACTTTTTCTAGTTAGAATGGTTATATCAGCATGATCAGTATCTAGAAATTTTCAACATAACCACTGTATGACTGTCCTCAACCATGCATACAGCGTTGGCTCAGTTAATGTGGGAGGGTGGCTTTTTGAGTCGAGAATAATTAATTCTTTCCCTGGTCTGGTTGTTTGTGGTTATTTTTTTTTAAAAAGAATCATGTTGTGTAACCATGGTAAGATTTACTGCTCCTGTGTGTATAAAATAACCCAGCAGAGAGAATTTGTTAAAAAAATCATGGTTTTTTGTCAATCGTTTCCGTAAAGTTTTGACTCTAGTGCAACAGAAAAGGTTTGATGCACTAAAGAAAAAGTGATTGTTGTCAATGGTTCATGTATGAAAACAAATATTTTTAAAGGTGTTGCAGATTCTTAAGGCCAAACAAACAAGTATGTATGTATGTTGACTGTTCCCCTACCTACCCTTATTTTTTTTTGCTAATTTTTGATTAAGCACCGTTTAAGTCACAATCTTGCTTACATATAGACTGGTTTAAAAAATATTATCATAAATACAAAAAATCCCTACCTACTTACATGACCTACCAGCTAGTACCCTATTCTTATCAGCATGTAACAGTACAAAACACATACTTTTTGTTTGGTCTAATTGCAATAAGTTTAAACATCATAGGTCTGCCATTTTTGTTCTTCAAAAATAATGATGTCACAACTAAGAGAAAACGTCTGATGCAAAACAAAATTTAAAAGTGAATAATAAATATCTATAACTGTCTATATATGTTTGCATTTGCTTAAATAAAAGTGGATTGCTATGTCTGGTCCTAATGGCTAGTGGTATCAACAGGTTTAATGTACATGATGAAGTGACTACAACAATTATGTGTATTATTTTGTAGGAGATAACAGGTCTGTATCAGGGATGGGGTCAATTACTTTAAAATGTATATAATTGATTAAATTACAATTACACCCTATTTCATATGTAATCGATTACATTAGATTACTTTTCTTTAAAGTAATCATGATTACTTTAGATTACTTATGATAACATTATATATTGCAAATCAAATTAGTACTAAAAGAGTTATCTCCCCTTAAATGTCTCATTTGATAAAAATGATTTAAGAACCCCAAAAAATGATATTTGTTAAAATAATTTGTATAATACAATTAATTAACAAGTTTTCTTAATAGCAGTCTAACCATCGAATTGCAAATCTCTCTTTGACATCGCAGTAAATTTATTTTGTTTCATTGACTAAGTTTCATTCCCCTAATTCTTATGAATCTGAATACGTTTTTTACCTCCAAAATAAAAGATGAATGAAAATCTTTAGTTACCATATACTTTCGGTATTACCGAATTCATTCAAATTAGTTTCTGACTTTCTGATTTTTTTAATAACAACGATAAATGTACTTATTACGGTGAAATTCCATCTTTAAAAATATATTGATAATGAAAATTCTATAATAACCTGGTAATTTTACAGAATCATTTTGTTTTTAAAAAGATAGCATTCTGCCCACAACTGGAAATAGATACATTGAAAAGATGGTAGTTCAAGTTTTCGACATGGTTTAGTGAATTGAGAGTAGATTACCGTGAAGAGGAACACTATGGGAATTATGAAATTAGTTTAGTGTTAAAGGAAAATATTCACTGAATCGATTCATATACGGTAGGGATTTTTAGCATTATTTTAAAGGGTAGAAAAAGCAACCCAACACCTTCTTCTATTTATATGGATAGTCGACCTTCCTATGGATAGAAACAAGTGCCTGTGTTTTTATAGCTGACTTAGTGACTATGCAGTATGGGCTTTGCTCATTGTTGAAGGTATTACCGTGACCTGAAATTGTTAATTTCTGTGTCATTTGGTCTCTTGAGGAGAGTTGTCTCATCGGCAATCATACCACATCTTCTTTATAGTCTCATATTTTATTTCAGAATTGTTACATTTTCTACTAAATTATGTCATAGAATTTAGTAGCAAACGTGACCATTCTGGAAAAAAAAACCAGCCAAATGATCATGATGGGCTAATTTACAATGATTACCGGCATTTTTCTCTTGAGGTTTGTCCTACATATATTTCCTAGAATAAAGAAAAACAGAACAGTTCAGCTGTCAGTTGTCAGAAAAATGTTGATTACATTCGATGTGAATGTTATTCTTCTCTCTAATTGGTTGAAATCACAGGATAATCTGAGTTTCTCTAGAATTATCACATACCAATACGAATCTTTCGAGGACACCGAGAAGCTAATTATACTGGTTTCCTAATTTTTCGAACTATTTTGGTTTTGAACGGAATGCTGCAGAAACAGCTGAACAAGATGTCAGCGCCCATGTTTCATAACAGGAACATTGCATAGTTATCTTTTTCTGCTAATTTATAAGTACAAATTTATGTAAAGGTACGAATTATGAAGACTAAGCAATTTACAATATATCATGTTTTGTCCAAACACATCATTTTGGAATATTTCCTGTATGAGTACTCAATCTGACCTCAAGCACTTTATCATGTTTTGTCCAAACACATCATTTTGGAATATTTCCTGTATGAGTACTCAATCTGACCTCAAGCACTTTAATAGTCTTTATAATAAAAATAAATATAATATTTTCTAAACAGTTGAAAATGTTTATCGATAAAACGATGATGATGCGGACCAACTTGGCCCTAAGACAAATCGGACCAATTTAAATAGGACATACTCATTATTCACATGACAACTCACACCATTATTACGTCAACTCGCACAAGGCGAGCATTACCTGTGTCAGAAAGGAGATGAAGTCGAGATCTGCATGAATTTTGTTTTTGTAACTTCCAAAATTATCTGTAAAAAAAGAAACAGAAATACCGTAACGTTTCAGATTTTGGTTCTCTTGCTAGGGATTTTACTTGTGATGTCATGTTCAATTTGAACAAGGAAATGCTGGGGCCTTGGGACGTCAGAGCTCGTCCCATATCAAAAAGTGGATATTTGCCAACCCAAAATAGATGCGCTGCTTGGTCGTTTTAACAGTTTTCATAGTGATCCCTCCATTTCAGCATTTTGACTTTCACTTTCAAATATGGACGTCAAGTTACGAGAGAGTTCGTGGCCTCGAGACTCAAATATGCAAATATTTATATTTTTTACCTCCTTTGTAGGAGATCGATGTTTAACATCTAGAAGCAACCACGTTTTTTCACCTCCTTTAGAGGAGATCGGTAATAAGTATTTAGCTCGGACCACAATAACAATCGGAAGCTCTCTGACATTTAGGTAATTGCATCGTAAATGAATGAGGTGTTACATAATGGTCATTTGCACTGTTTTCTTGTGGTCACGTGATAATCTTTGAAAATGAAAGTCAAAATGCAGAAATGGAGGGGTCTCTATGAAAACTGTTAAAATATAGAAAACTAAAGGTTGGCAGGTAGTTGGAACTTACATAAATGAAGAGATAAATGAAAAATGAAGAGATTGATGCCCGATTTACAAAATTCTAAGGCCCCCAGTCGGCACCAGAAGCGATGAAGCAGTGCATCTATTTTGGGTGGGCAAATGTCCACTTTTTGATATGGGACGAGCTCTGACGTCACACTGCCCCAGCTTGTCTGGCTAAACCGCCGTCAGACGTCAGAAAAATCTCAGACTAGCCTAAAAGTCATAACAATATTTCTGGTAAAATAATTTCTTGTGCCCCTCACCCATTTTCACAAAATTTTGGCTAAAAAAACTGACTTGATTAGTAATAAATAATTAAATTAGAAAATATTGCTCATTTATTATATAAACTACTTATTGAAAGTACACAATTTTTTCACAGATATCACTTTGATTATAACATATTTTTTTAATTGATTGCTATTTTCCACATGTATTACATGTTTTGGAAATAATTCATGAACAAAACCTCAGAAGAATACATCCTTAAACTTGTTAAATCAATTAGTTTAAAAACATTTTAAAGTATGAATAATGAACTCATCACAAGAAGAAGGAAAGGTTTTATATGTCACATTTAAAATCAAAATGATGTATAAATTTAAATTCACATTAAACAAACAAATTTGAGAATGCTCTTCAATTTCAATTTAATTGTAATATAGCAACAAATTGGTGTAAAGTATACGTTTATGTGAAATATAACATCTCCCTTTAATTTGTTTTATTAGGTGATTGGAAGATAATTTTTCAATGGCTGATGATGATGGTAAATATAAGAAATCATGTGACAGATTACGACATGAACTAAGAGATTGTCTCGTATACAGTGACTGTGTACAAAAGGTAAAAGTTTAAACATTATGGTAGATTTTAACTGGTGATTTTTTTTATGCATTTCCAAATGATAGAGTAGATATGAAAATAAGTAAATGTGGTATGATTGCAAATGAGATTATCCCCCAAAGTTCAAATAAAGTGGATGTAAGCAATTATAGACAACCATGAGAAAAAACATTCCATATTTTTTACTGTAAAGGCCCTGACATGAAAATACAAAAAAAGGTCAAAAGAGAAAACAAAGGCTTAACTTATAACAAAACAATTGAGACAGACATAAACCAGCAACAATCACTAAATTACAACAGGCAAGTAAATAATGTGGTCTGGTTAAACATGTATGTAAGTGCTCAACCAGTACCTGGAACAATGTTGTAACAGTAGAATTTCAAAATATTTACAAATGTATTTATATGTGTTTAAATAGTACTGCATGCTCATTTTGTCATTTAATTATTTATGTATTATACTTCTTCTTCTTCTTCCGTTAAGGAGTTGACCTCATATTTGAGTGATTAACTAACTCCGCTCGGTAAAACAGGAGGCTTCTCCATTGATTAAAAGTGAATATTAACAAAATAATTAAAACTATTTACACTGTACAATTTGGCAAACTGACGTCTAGTTAGGCTGCATCTGGGTCCAGGGCACACTGGCTAATCTGGCCCTGAACTCTTCGAGTGTTGGTGCAGCTGCTACTGTGTCTGGCAGAAGGTTCCAGTCCCGTATAGAGCGTGGGAAGAAGGAGTTGTTGTAAACTTCCTTAGTAGCTCTTATCTGTCTAAGTCTGTGGCCACCCCTTGTTCTGTTGTCCCCAGGTGTGTAGTAGATAGCTGGTTGTATCTCCACTAGTTGGTTCTGTATCTTGTAGCATAGTACGAGTCGCTGTTTAATTCGTCTATACTGTAGTGGATCCCACTGGAGTTGGTCTAATAATCCAGTGACGCACCCTGGTGAAGTGTCTGTGTACTGGTTGTAGACAAATCGTGCTGCTTTACGCTGTACCCGGTCGATGTCTTTGATCAATGTGGTTTGATGGGGGTCCCACACTGTGGCAGCGTACTCAATCGATGGTCTGATGAGAGCACAATAGGCTGTGTTTTTAACAGATGGTTTGCATCGGCCCAGGTTTCTGCGGAGAAAACCGAGGGTCCTGGTTGCTTTTCCTGTGGTGTTAATAATGTGCTTATTCCACTGTAGGTCTTGACTAATGGTAACTCCAAGGTACTTTCCGCTATCAACAACTTCTAGTTGGTGTCCGTGCAAGGTGTATGTTGTTTGCAGGGTGTTGCGCTTGTTAGATATCCTCATGACTGTGCACTTTTCTGGATGGAAACACATCTGCCACTTGTGTTCCCACTCTTCCAGAGCAGTGAGGTCTCTCTGTAGAGTTGCAGCATCATCAGGATTTCTAATTTTTCTGTACACCAGGCTATCGTCCGCAAACAACCTTACATCTGAAGATGTACAATCTGGCATGTCGTTGATATATGTCAGGAATAGTAGAGGACCTAAGACTGTCCCTTGTGGAACTCCTGATAGTACATCTAAAGGAGATGATGTATGTCCTTCTAGTACAACTGACTGGGTTCTACTGCTTAGGAAGTCCTTTATCCAGTTCAATGTTGATCCTTTCACCCCGTAGTATGCCAGTTTCAAAAGCAAGCGTTCGTGTGGTACCTTGTCAAAGGCTTTTGAAAAATCCAGTAAGATGATGTCAGTCTGGTGCCCCTGGTCCATGTTTTTGGCAATCTGGTTTAGTGTTACCACTAACTGGGTCTCTCAGGAACGTCGACTTCTGAAACCATGTTGTTCGTCGCATAGAATGTTATGTCGATCAAAGTGATCCATGACTGTACTATGTATAATGTGCTCTAGCAGTTTGCATGCTATGGATGTTAATGACACAGGCCTGTAATTAGAGGGTTGGTGTTTCTCTCCTTTCTTGAAGATTGGCACGATGTTTGCCTTCCGCCATTCGTCTGGAATCTTACCCTCGTCCAGGGAACGCTGGAACATCCGGGTAAGATATGGAGCTAGTGATTCAGCTGCCTGTTTGAGAATGTTTGCTGGAACTTCATCAGGGCCTGTTGCTTTGAATGGTCGTAATCCCTTTAATAGTTTGTAGACACCTCTTTCATGTATGACGATATTGTCCATGGTTGGATGTGGACTTGTGCCTAGGTCAGGTAGCGTACTGGTATCTTCTTTGGTGTACACTGACTGGAATTGCTGGTTCAGTATAGATGCCTTAGTATCTGTGTCACTATGTAGGAAGCCATCTTTTGACTTCAAGGTCACAATCTGGGATGCATCTTGTTTCCGGCTCTTCACATATGACCAGAATCTTTTAGGGTTTTTCTGCAAGTCGTCGCTTACTATATCTTCCATGTAGTTACTGTGTGCTTGTCTAGCCTCCTTCTGTAGTTGCGATTTCAGAAATTTGTATTTCTTTATGTCTCTTGTTTTCCCACTGCTTTTGGCAAGGGTATAAGCCCTCTGCTTTTTGTTACTGAGTCGTCTAAGCTCTGAGTTCATCCATGGGTGGGAATGTTTTGTTAAGGTGTTCCTGGTTGGTACATGTTGGTTGATGGCATCTAAAATCAAGCCTTTTATGTTGGTCCAAAGACTGTTGACATCATCAAAATCTGTGTTTTTAAAGATGTTGTATTTTTCTTTGAGGTGTTGATTAATCATGGCGATGTTAGCTTTTTTCCATAGATATATTTTTCTCTTTTGCTGTTTGGGTTTTTGTAAGCCGTGTGAAAAGTCTAGAAGAACAATATCATGGTCACTGTTCCCGAGAGGTGGTATGGTTTTACATCTATTGAGTTGGCCTGGATGGGATGTAAAAAGCACATCTAAGGTGTTATCTCCCCTGGTTGGTTTGTCTACCAACTGTTGTATGTTTAGGTTGGCTGCCATTTCAAGAAATGCATTGTTAATATCTCTTGATGTTTGAGTACCCTGTATTGTGTAGTTTTTCCAGTCAATGTCTGGTAAGTTGAAGTCTCCACCAAGGATGAAAATACTACTTTTGTGTTTTTTGCGTAGATCAGTGATGTCTTGTATTGCATTGTTTGCAGTTTGTTGATCAAGCCTATTTGGTGGTCTATATAAGCAGGTTATTATGGCTTTCTTTTTCTGGTGTATGTTGATGCTCCCAGATATGAGTTCTGTATCTTTCCCTGACTTAAGATGACTAAGTCCAAGTGTTGTCTTTGCTGCTATGAGGACTCCTCCATGGGCGTCTGTTTTCCTGTCCCTGCGTATGACATCGTAACCAAGTTCTGGGGGGAAAATTTCACTTGTGTTGATTTTGTCGCATAACCAAGTTTCAGTTCCTAAGATGATATCTGGACGAGCGGACTCCAGCATAACCTGGAGATCATTTCTTTTATTCTTTACGCTTTGAAAATTGATAAGCAGTACTCGGAGTTGCTTCTGTGACTTTTTGTTGGATTGTTGCTGGCTTTTAGTATGGGTGTCTGAGCGTTTTGGTGATGATGATGCTATAGGGTCACCTATACTAGTGTCAATTTCAGATGATATATTTAAATCAGTCTTGCTCACTTCTGATGTACATGATGATAATACTGAGTAGGTGTTGCTATCAGCTGAATCAATCAGATCATAGAGAACAGTTGAGTGGTTAGGAGCGTTACATACTACGCAATACCATGAAGCTGATATATTTGCAAGGCTTGAATATTCCTTAGAGTCAATGCCTGTACAAGGTGCGTGGTACCAATTATTGCATTCATCACATGCAAGAGCTTTTTGTCCCCACCGACAAGCTTTGTCGCATATGGCACACGGGTATTTTGGAGTTCTTGGGCCTGGGTTTCTTTCAATACCACCTATTAATAATAACAGTTTTATATATGCAGAGTTCTTATCTTTAAGTAACTTCTCGTTACTCCTGTAATTAGCTGTGATTTTAATCCAGTGATATAAACATGTGTCTGTTGATATAGTTGTTACAGGAATCAGAGAGATTGAGTATTCTCTGGACGTATATCTAGTTGTTTGTATATGTAAGGGGCTATGGTGTGTTTGTCTTACCGTCGTAGCCAGGTAGAAATAGATGACTGTGAACCACACTGACATTGTTTATGTTTTGAACTAAACCGGAAGTGGTATTCGTGATGAGTTTTCGATCTGTTTGAGTTTCGAATCAAAATTGAAAAAAGTTCATTTTCCTCCTGGTGGTCCTGGGGTAAGTATTTACAGATGATTGTGTTGTGAGATGATATGTGACACTTATCTGATCGTGGAAATGTACCAAAGATTGTAATAAATAAGTGTTTTAGGTAAAATTTTCAGGTAGTCAAGAAGAAGCGTCCTGTTGCACCGAGCATGCGCAAAATGTGACCTTATGTTGCACAGTTATGTGTCTGAGCGATATCTACAATTCTTGAATTTTGAATACATTTTGTAGATCTACAACATGCACTGACATAAGAAATTCATAATAGATCACATTAAAAAAAAATTCTTAAAATTCTGGCAGCTAAATGCTCTGGTGATATTAGATTTGTTAAAAAGAACAATGGCAATAGTGCTGGAATGATTTTTTTTTGTATTATTATTTAGAAGATTTCTTTTATATTAACTTCAACATTTTCGTGAGTATATTAATGTGTCAGCTCATCTATGTTTGCAATGGTTTATCCACCATTGTACTTGTAACAAATTTCACTGCCATATTGTATAAAATACTTAAACTGAAATAAGTCTAATACTTAAATAACTTAAGATAAAAGCATGTGTCAGATTTTTTGGTAATTTTGTAGGATAAAAAGACACCCAGGGAATGTTTAAAATTAGGAACACACAATCCTACAGTGCCAATGGAATGTCATGAACTTAGATACAGATTTTTTCAATGTAAAAGATCAATAGTGAGTAGATTAACTTTTATATAAATCAAACAGTATTTTTCTAAATATTGGAAACATTTAAATCACATTTTAGTCTAAAATGACAAATCACAATCCTAAATACATACAATAATTTCTGAATTACACTATTTAATTTAATTCCATTTTGTGAAATTGTGAAAAGTAAAATCACAAAAATACTGAACTTAGACATGTTCATGTTAGAGGAAAATCAATTCGGAAAGTCCATAATCACATGGCAAAATCAAATAACAAAACGCATCAAAAATGATTTTTAAACACCAGAAATGTACTCAAAAACAAATAGCTGTTTTTTTTATAAAGTTGTTGATCTTGTAATCTGTCATCTTGTAATCTTGCAATAGTGTCATATTCTGAGTTGAAAAAAAATATTTACTTATTTGATCAGTGTTTAGCTTTAAGATGTTGACACAGCCCAGTTGTGCATAACTTTAGAACTTTAGAACACAGCATACCTAATGCTGAAGTCTTGTTCTACCAATGTCATTTTAAACAGATTTTGATTGGTAAATTCATTCTGAATATACAGTCCCAACAATATTTTTTTAATCCGATTAGTTGCATGAAATTGTTTTTATTTTAGAAGTTTTTGTTAAAATGATTTTTTTTTCAGATTGACATGAGGGCAAGATTCCGAGGTATTAAAGATTAGCACAATCATGGAATATTTTTAAATCTAAGTGTGACTGTGTATGGCAGTGGATAAGGATATTATAGTTGTGTTTTCTGTGATTTTGTATTAATGAATACATAAATATGTATAAATAAAAAAGTATATATGATAGTGAATATTGAGAAATTGTCAATTATTTTTACTGCTAATAGAATTGTAAAGATCAAACGAAAAAAGTTTTGATCAATATCTGGAAATTTTTCAGTCAATGTTTGAACAAATGAGTGACCTATGCTTTACAAAAACCTTTCAGGAATCATTGTAATGGTGGCCTTATAAGAATTGCTATCTTTCCTGAACTGCAGGAGTTCAGGAGTTCTATCCTAGCTTGGATCAAAACACACACTTAAAAATTGGGTTACCATTGACAAGAGTTGTAACAGTACACTTAGTAAATCATGAAATGCACACATTATGTCTTATGATATTTTCTGTCGAAGGGTTTGTGTTTCATTGAGAAATATTTTTTTATCTCTTTATATTTATAGTAATTTATGTTTAATTTGTATTTGCCATAAATATTTCCTCATTAACTTTTTAATCTTACCTGGCTTATCACTTGGCATCTATCATGTCCATTGTCATCTGTCGTTGTTGTTAACAATTTCCATTATCTTCTCCTCTGAAAGTACTAAGCTAAATACCTTCAGACTTTTAACTGAATATTCCTTAGGATATCTTTTTTATAAAAGAGGGATGAAAGATACCAAAGGGACAGTCAAACTCATAAATCTAAAACAAACTGACAACGCCATGGCTAAAAATGAAAAAGACAAACAGAAAAACAATAGTACACATGACACAATATAGAAAACTAAAGAATAAACCCCACGAACCCCACCAAAAACTAGGGGTGATTTTATAAAGTGTATCCGAAATTTCCATCTATCAACAATTCTACCTGCCATGGCTAAAAATAGAACATAAGGATTAAATGCAGAGCAAACCTGATGGGTAAAAATGTCTATCAGGTTACTGCCACTGAATTGGTAATTTTAAGGAAATTTGGCAGCTTTTAACCAGATTTCAAAGTTATGATTTGAGGATGTATGGAAGAAGAGTGGTCAGGCAGCTGCCAAATAGTGTCTGTTATTAACAATTAAAACAATGACAGAATTAAGATAGGTTGTTTGATGTGACTAAATGAAGGTCAAGTTTATTTTGCACGATTTAAGCTGTTCTCGTTTTTGAGTTTAACATTTTCAGTGGTAAAAGCACTTGTCATATAAAAATATGATTTATTCAGTTTGAGTTATTTCCCTTTAAAACAAAAAAAGTATAACTAATTTAAAATTAGTAAATGGGTAAAACTAATTTCAACATAAATTGAATGTATATAGAGTTCTTTCAAATGATGAATCTAAATCTTTGTTTAAATATTTGATTTATGGACCTAGTTTTCAAGTTGGTTCAGATCAGGGTCCAAAAATTCAACTTTTTTTTTATTTCAACACAAATTGCATGTATAGGGTTCTTTGTAATACTGAATTTAATCATTAAAGGTGAATTTTCAATTTCAAATATTCAGTTCTTTGACCACATTCAACTTGTGTCACAAAACTATGCTGTATCAAATATTTAATCACAATCAAAATTCAGTGCCGTTTCAGGCTTAAATGTAGCGTCCATATTTGCTCAACTGTTCATGGTTCGATCTCTGTAGAAAAATCTTGGTTTCTGTCAGCCTAACTTCCTCTTGTAAAGTTTTCTAGGTACACAAATTAAGCATTTATAGTTAGATAGTACATAAAACCAAAAAGAAATTGATATTTCATCTCTTGTCTTCGATCTATAAGACAAGTATCCATCAGAGAACAAATGCCAATGTTGTACTCAACTATATGGTAATGACCTTGTTGCTTGGTCTTCTTCTCATTTATAGTCAGGCCTATACTCTGTGCTGTTTCATTCAGTCTTGTGGTTTTGTTCTGCAAGCAAGTAGTTCTTGTTAATGGAAAGTAGACTGATATCATCAACAAAGTCTAAATCCTCTAGAAAGTAATTCATGGTCCATCTGATGCATGTGACTACATTTCCCAATGCTGTTCTCATACACCAATCTCTTGCTGTGATGAATAAGACAGGAGATATTATCAGCATTTTAGCTGTTATAACAAGTAATTTCATATTCTTCAGTATTGCCTTCCTGATCTCTTCCCCAATTTGTTTACATCTAGTTCTATTCCAAACTTCAAATTGGAACAGCTTCCTGGTGTTCAGTGTTCATTGCTTCTTTAGAAGAGTAACGAAAGATACCAGAGGGACAGTCAAACTCATAGATCGAAAATAAACTGACAACGCCATGGCTAAAAATAAAAAAAATACAAACAGACAAATAATAGTACAGAAAACACAACATAGCAAAATAAAGACAGCAAAACGAACCCCACCAAAAACAGGGGATGATCTCAGGTGCTAATTCGCAGGTCACATTCATGAAAAGGGAAGGGTATTGTAGTTACGACATAAGGAACTAATACAATATCATCTGTGAAACGGTTATTCGGTTATTAAAGTGTTCAGTCCACTTTTCCAGTTGTTGACTTTCTGAGGCTTGTACTTTACCATCCTTGGACTAACATGGGACACTGCAGTTTGAGTGTTTACAACTAAGTTCTGTTGTGATTTTATAGACAGCACTAATTGCCCCACTTAGAAACTGGTGTCTCTGCTTTATTTGGTAAGTGACTAGCTATATTGCCTTATATAATTTGGCTTAAGTTTTACTCCTTTGTCTTTGACTGAATGTTCTTATCTTAAAGAAGTTTGGATTCGTCATGATTTTCTGCTATTTAGTTTTATCTTCATATCTTTGTTCTGCTGAATGCTTATCCAGGTGTCATAACTTGTCCATTTTTGTCGAGCCTTCGACTTTAGTCGAAAAAGCGAGACTAAGCGATCCTACATTCCGTCGTCGTCGGCGGCGTCCACAAATATTCACTCTGTGGTTAAAGTTTTTGAAAATATAATAACTTTCTTAAACTATACTGGATTTCTACCAAACTTGGACAGAAGCTTGTTTATGATCATAAGATAGTATCCAGAAGTAAATTTTTCAAAAATAAAATTCCATTTTTTCTGTTCTTTACTTATAAATGGACTTAGTTTTTCTGCGGGGAAACATTACATTCACTCTGTGGTTAAAGTTTTTAAAATTTGAATATCTTTCTTAAGCTATACTGGATTTCTACCAAACTTGGACAGAAGCTTGTTTATGATCATAAGATAGTATCCAGAAGTAAAGTTTGCAAAAATAAAATTCTAATTTTCTGTTTTTTGCTTATAAATAGACTTAGTTTTTTCTGCGGGGAAACATTACATTCACTCTGTGGTTAAAGTTTTTAGAATTTTAATAACTTTCTTTAACTATCATGGGTTTGTACCAAACTTGGACAGAAGCTTGTTTATGATCATAAGATAGTATCCAGAAGTAAATTTTGTAAAAAAATAAATCCAGTTAACATAAAATACAGTCTGCACTTAAAGTTTTTAAAACATTTATTCGATTCATAAACTATCCTGAAATGTATACCAAACTTGGACAGAAGCATCTTACAATCAAAAGATAGTATCAGTAGTATTGATTGTTTTCCTCATTTTTGTTGAGCCTGGGAGTTACAGCAAAAGTAGGCGAGACACTGGGTTCCGCGGAACCCTTACGAATTTTTTTCTTTCACGTTTCTTGAGTCCTACATTGTTTCTTGATGATTCTTTAAACACAGTTTTGATCTCACACCATCCCTCTTCTAAACTTTGGTTCTCTGATCACTTGGTGTGTTTGAGCTTTTGTTTTTGCCATTTTATAAGGGAGTTTCCGATTCGAATTTGCCTTGAAGTCAGGCATGGGGTAATCGTAATCAGTAATCGTAATCAGCTGTTACAGTAATCGATTACATTTTGCAGTGTAATCCTATGTAATCAGTAATCATGCCATTTCTGATTACAAGTAACCGTAATGTAATCGATTACATTGCCAAAAACAGGTGTAATCATGATTACTTTTAGATTACTTTAAGATTACATTTAGATGATTACTTACTGATTACAATTTTAGATACATATATATGAAAATAGTTTTTGATAAGCAAGATGAAAACAAGAAAATGTAAAGCTTGAATGAAAAATCATGAAACTAGTATTCACAATTTTGGAACCTTGTTTAATGTGATGAATTGTATCATCTTCATAACAAATTTGTATTACCGGGTGTTTTATTTTGTTAACAGTTTACTAAAGGAAATTGCCTCTCCAATATTTCTTTGAGAGATTCAGCTCTTATAATACAAAAATATGCCTTGAAAGCATTTTTTTCTTTGATTGAAAATTTCTGATATTAACTCTAATTTCATATAAGTTTACCAAATATTTTAACATAAAAACATTGAAATTCAAATGCAGAAAACATTTAGTTCGAATTTGACCTTGATGGTCGACATAAATATATGAGCCCACATAATTCAAAATGAAAGTTTAAACCAGATTTCATTTATTGACAAATTGAATAAATTTTGGTCTATAAATTCGTGTATAATATGTGCATTCTAATTTTTATTTTTTCTTAACTTTGAACCTTACGGCTCATCAGTATAAACAAGTTCATGTACAGTGTTTACATATGGCATAATATTACAAACAATACGCATAGTAAACAATAGGTGAAGTCAGAAGTATCATCAATACAAAATATCGTTCATTACAATAAACTGTTGTTTTAAGAGAAATGTATATACTTTCCTAAGTTACAAACTTAGCTGTTTTGTGTTTTCACCTGACAATAATTCTATTAATTATTAATTAGATCAAGTATTAAAATTTTTCAAACAAATAATGACAATCAACCACTTTTAACTTTATTGATATTGTTATTAAGACAATAAAATTTTAATACCCAAGCTCACCTATTCTTTGTTAAAAAAATGGAAGTAGTGATTAACACCTGTAAAAACATTAATGGATGTATCAATTCAATTTCAATTCTTTATTACTTTAAGCACATTATGCTTATCAGTGCAATAAATACAAATACATTTCTATAACACAACATAACATAATACATCAGAGAAGCAAATAAATATCAAGTATTGACCAATAACAGTTTGGTCCTATGATTATGTGCATTAAACAAGAATTTACACAAATTACGCAAATCTTTTACATTTTCAGTGCTGAGAAGTTGCACTAATTTGAACGACGATGGACGTCTATAATAATAAGGTTTAATAAACTGTCTCCTTAAGTCTCTATAGCTTTCACATTGTAAAACAAAATGGAATTCATCTTCAGTGATATTCAAATTACAAAGAGTACATTTTCTATCTAACCTATTTACTCCATGATAACGGCCTACTTCAACAAACAAATTATGAGATGACAATCTAAGGCGAGTTAAATACACTCTAAAATTCATATGTTTAGTTAGATAATTCTGTAAACATACATTATTGACAATATATTTATATAAATAACACTTAGATGAAACGTTCAGTTGATCATTCAAAGTCTGTTTTGCTTGATCATATATCCTTGTTTTTACAAATAATAATAAATTTGTATCAATAATCAAATTGTCTTGGTTATACCAGATCTCATTTAAACCCAAGTTAAATAATAATTGTTGTAGTTGATAAATCCAACTGCTTCTAATATTACAGAAATTATACAGTTGTTCCCTGTAGCAGTTTTTAAGAATACAATTGCTTGTGGATAATAATTTGAACCAGTACTTCACTATGTTGTACATTCTAAAATATATCAAAGGATATCTACCCAATTCAAAATAAACCATAACATTTGTTGTACATTGTTTGACACCTAATATGTTTTTGCAAAAATCAAGTTGTATTTTTTCAATATTTGGAGCTTTATGGAAGCCCCATATTTCACAACCATAACATAAAATACTGCTAATGTAAGTATCAAATAAATTCAAATATGTAAAAACATTCAAATACAATGACGAAACCTTTGACTTCAAACCAAAAACAGCTTTTCTACTTTGCTCAGCTAAATGTTTTTGAGCTTTAACAAATTTACCGTTAAAATTTAACAGTACACCAAGGTAACAAAATTCATCCACTATGTCAATAGCATTGCCATCATAATACCAAATTTCTTCGTCTTTTACAAAACCTCCGTTTCTAAATACCATAATTTTTGTTTTGGCAATGTTTACAGTCAAACCCCATTTACAAGTATATAATAATAATGTGTCTAACATATCTTGCAAGCCAATAACTGAATCAGAAAATAAAATCATATCATCAGCATACATAAGTAAAAATAATGACAAGTCTTGCACTTCATATGGTATATTACTATTACGTAGAAATTCCATTTCAAAGTCATTTACATATAACGAAAAAAGTATAGGAGAAAGAACTTCCCCTTGCATAAGACCAACTGAACTTGTAAACTGCTCAGAATAAAAACCATCAACTTTCACACATACTTTTACTGTAGAATACATTGATTTTAAAACAGAAAGTAATTTGCCTGTTATACCAACTCTTGATAGTTTCAACCATAAGTTAAGTCTGGTTACAGAGTCAAATGCCTGTTTGTAGTCAACGAAACAGCAATATAAACGTTTTTTCTTGAAAAGTGCTTTCTGAACGAGTGTCAACAAAGAATAAATTGCATCAACAGTGCTGCTACCCGGGCGAAATCCAAATTGCGCATCTGTAATAATATCATTATTCTCAGACCATTTAATTAGTCTTGAATTTATAATAGATGTAAATAGTTTCGCTAAATTACTGACTAAACTGATTCCACGATAGTTCGATGGATCGGACGAGTCGCCTTTTTTAAAAACAGGAATTAACACTGCGAGTGCCCAAGATTTCGGAAAATGTCCTGATGCTAATATCTTGTTGAATATTTCCTCTAGGAACGGTAGCAGAATATCCTTAAATTCAATGAATAACTCGTTAAATGTACCATCAATACCATGACTTTTGCCACGTTTTAGGTTTGAAATACACTTCAAAATTTCATCTTGTGTAATAATTTGATCAAGTTCATCATATGTTGTGTCGGAAACGGTCTCTGGAGTTTCGACTGTCACATTAATACCATCATTTGTGACCAAATTTCTAAAATGTTCGAAGAATTCAGAAAGTGACACATCAGAATTTTTGGCTCTCTTCTTTTGAAAAAGTTTATAATATTTCTTTGGGTCGCTTTTACGCAATGTAGCTATCATATCACCCTCTTGACGCTTATATTTTCGTTTTAGTTTATTTTCTAAACGCTTGTATTGTCTTTTAGACATAATTAATATTTGATGATTTTCAACATTTTTGTCTCTATTAAATGTATACAAAGAACTAGTATAGATAGATCGAAGTCTTTTGCACTCGTAGTTAAACCATGGTTTGTCATCTTTATCTCGGGTCGTCTTACTACCGGTACGGTCACAAATATTATTTGAGCTATGTGAATTACAAAAGAATGGTGAAATAATGTTCATCAAATTAGAAGTAAACGATTCAACATAATTGTCAATACCATCTTGGGATTTTTCAATATCAGAAAATACTATCTGGCTAAGTGAACCACTGTTTAAAGTTAAAGACTCATAACACTGATCTTTTAGCTCTTCCTTCCATCGGTAACTATCATATGAGTTGTTTGACGTACCACTGTTACGCTTAGGCTCTTGTGAATCGTTCAATATGCACCGCAAGCGAACATGTAAAGGCGCATGGTCACTAAAAGAAGTGAAGTTACAAACAATAAACTGGTCTATAATGTGTAAAAAGTCATATGGAGCCAATAAGTAGTCTACAACACTCATTCCACGGGAACCACAAAATGTATAGTCATTAGCTAAGCCATCCTTATGCCGACCGTTCAAAATACGTAGACCAGTGCTTCTACACAGATTTAACAATTTTAATCCAAACTCATTAGTACTTTGATCTGGATTTCTTCTTACTGGTAGATTTGTGTCACTTAAATACCCAAAAATATGGTTGAAACTATCAAAAATTGGGCCACATACATTGTCATTTATTAAAAAATCATTAACTATAGCAGTTCTTGCATTCATATCGCCTAGTAAAAATACTCTTGACGTTTCTGATGAATATTTTATGTCCCAACAGATGATAAAACAATACTTAATTAATTTTTCCTTATTTGTTCAATTTTTTTGTTAATTAGGCAGTTGGTTAAAATTTGTAGAAAATATCAGCTATTTTTTTACATAGAGTCACTTGTTTATAGATATTTTATGAAGTTACACACAAGTTTCACTGTACTTGTCTATAAATTCTTTTAAATAAGATAAATAAATTGAGGGTTTTAAAAAGATCACTAAAATAAGCTTTTTGTGAGGATAAAAAGTTATAAAAGAGAGTTTGATATTGCAATAAACAATGTAATCATAAATAATCTAAAGTAATCATGATTACTTTAAAGAAAAGTAATCTAATGTAATCGATTACTTATGAAATAGGGTGTCATTGTAATGTAATCGATTACATTTTATTAGCAAAGTAATTGTAATTTAATCGATTACATTTTAAAGTAATCGACCCCATCCCTGCTGGGAGTATGGTATTATTTTATTTCATTGTGTATTAACTACTATAATAAAGTTAGACATAGTCGGTCCTTCGAAGAAAATAAACTGCAACTTTTTCTCTGAAACACAAAACAAGTCCATCTGCATTGAAAAAATCCATGACATCTGTATCACATGAATATATCTCTGTAGTATAATATCTGCTGACCTTGAAAATAAACAAAACAGATCAGCAGCTTTCAGATTTGAAATTTTGAATTTGAATTTATTTTTTTATATTATTTTATCATGAAAAAAATATGTGGATTTGTCCACAAATGCGGGCATCCTTTAGTTCATGAATAAAGGACGCTTCATATTACGAATGGATGATAAAATACGAATCGATTAAGAACTATTTACTGCACAGAGTTAGTTTTCACTTTAAGGGAGCTCGCGGGTCTAAATCAATTTTTTGTATTTAATATAGGATTTCTATACATTTTTCTATAAATGAACTTTTGGATAATAGCTCTTCATCTTTTATATAAGCTTTGGATTTGACATATTTTAGCCACGAGCATCACTGAAGAGACATGTTTTGTCGAAATGCGCATCTGGTGCAGAAAAATTGGTACCGTTAATGTTATAACATGTACTACCGCTGGGTCGATGCCTCTGCTGGTGGACTGTTAGTCACCGAGGGTATCACCAGCCCAGTAGCTAGTACTCCGGTACTGTCATGAAAATACGGATATTTTTGTGTTATTAAATTTGCTGTTACAAAATATTAAAAATTATTATAAATTAAGGAATGTATCTCCCTCATGCAAAGCTCTGATTCCTTTCACAGATTTGGCTATACTTTTTGGAGCTTTTGGATAATAGCCCTTCATCTTTTAAATAAGCTTTGGATTTGACATATTTTGGCCACGAGCATCACTGAAGACAAATGTATTGTCGAAATGCGCATCTGGTGCAGAAACATTGGTACCGTTAATGTTATTATCTTATACTTAATAGAAAAATGAAATAAAAAAATGGGGCCACCGTTCATTCACGCTCACAATCTGCCTTTGAAAGAAGCATACATTTTTGTAATTGTAATTTTTATTCTGTTAAACTAATAGGAGAAATAAAAAAAAAGAACTAAATTACAGAAATCGCTTTATTTTACAATTATTTAGTTTATGTACAGCTTATTCGAAAACAACAATAAAAATTATAGGTAACCGATGAGAAAAAAAGATATTTCAATTTAAATGCAAAAAATGGCATTCTTGCACCAAAGGGAGATAATTTGGAGCTTTTTCAATAATATCTACATTTCAAAAGTCACTTGGGGCCAACACGAATTGATTTTTTTGAATGATTTTTGAAATAAAATATGATAAAGTAACAACTACATAAGGTTATACAAAAAAAATATTATGAAAAATTACTATTTTTTTTTTTCTGAAAATCTTATACCCGCGAGCCTCCTTAAATAAATATTATTTTTCTTAAAATTACCAACTATATTATCAAATTAAGTTTATCATGAAAAGTTAGTCAAGAGGATTTTTTCTGGATTTTTGTTGCTGTTTCAAAATTAGTAAAGAACGTATCAGAATTCTCATTTTAGTGAACTGCAAATGGCTTTACAGTGATTTTGATCTGAGCGTCATTGATGAGTCTTATGTAGACGATACGCGCGTCTGGCGTATAGAATTATAAGCTTGGTACCTTTAATAAATTCCTGCTGAATCAATTTCACATTTCGGTACATGCTGAACCATTACAAAGGTAAATACACAAGTTGATTTTCTTTTTGTGTGTAATAGGACTCCTTCTCCGATGATACATTTTGCATACATTTAAGTTAGAAGCAACTGTGGATAGCGTATGTTAAAATTCGTTAATCAATAAGATAAAAAATTTAACAAAATCATGTAGTTAGATATATATTTTTTAGTATTGATTGACATAAGAGATTGTAAATATTTCAACAGATTCACGATATATTTTGGAAAATATTGACTCAAATCTTTACTTGCAATCATTTGACTATTATCCGGTTTCCTGTTTTCAGAAAATGTATGATAAAATCTTTGTGTTCGACTCAAAACAGAAATTTCTGGTAATGAAGCTATTTCCGTATACAATATACTTTGTTATGTTTAAAATAGAGTTACTTTTAAGAAATTTTCCGGTTTCGATGAAGGTCCGATAAAGATTTATTTAAGTACATCTGATGGAAGGTTTTTAAAAGTCTTTAAACACTTTTAACGTGTATACTTAAATCGATTCAATCAATTGATGGTAAAAAAATTAACAGATTTCGTCAGAACAGACACTCAAATCAAAGCTTAAATGTGAAAAAAATTACCATATATGTCATAAACCGTCACTTTTCAGAAGTTTTGTGACCGCATTCGTGAACAGTCTCAACCTTTATAAATGTTATGTTCTATTATAAAAAAGAAAATATATTTAAATAATAAACATGAATACTAATCCGGCCACTTTCATTTTAGACAATAACGTCTACAAATTCTACAAATGCTAATATTGTAAAAAAAAATAAAAAAAAATGCATGCATTGATGATACTTTAACCTAATTAATGTGCATTCTATTTTCAAAAACTGCCCATATTTATGTTACAAAAGTATTTAAATTTCTACTTAATACTAGTAGCTTAAAGTTTACACTTTAAACGATTTTTTTAATTTTTTTTTTATTATAAGCAAAAACACAAAAGCTAGTATAAAATCGTTTATTATAAGAAGTCAGACAATGTTTTTTGTCGTATTAAACCTATTATATATCCTGAATAACGATTATTTTTAAAGCAATAGTTTCTACCTAGTAATAAAAATGTTCAAGAATGAAGGTTTCACTGGGAAATAGTAAAACAAATAGTATTTCAAGAGAAATAACCCTAAAAGAGTCATATTATACTGACAATAATATGGGAACAATACAAACAAACATAATCTATCTGATGAGTTAAGCCCTTTTCAACTGATTTTTATAGTTCGTTCTTATGTTGTACTGTTATACCACTGTCCCAGGTTAGGGGGAGGGTTTGGATCCCGCTAACATGTTTAACCCCGCCACATTATTTATGTATGTGCCTGTCCCATGTCAGGAGCCTGTTATTCAGTGGTTGTCGTTTGTTTATGTGTTACATATTTGTTTTTCGTTCATTTTTTTTTTTACATAAATAAGGCCGTTAGTTTTCTCGTTTGAATTGTTTTACATTGTCTTATCGGGGCCTTTTATAGCTGTTTATATGCGGTATTGGCTTTGCTCATTGTTGAAGGCCGTACGGTGACCTATATTTGTTAATGTTTGTGTCATTTTGGTCTTTTGTGGATAGTTGTCTCATTGGAAATCATACCACATATTCTTTTTTTTATATTATAAGTTAACATGTCAAAAATTAAGATACAGCATTTAACATATTATAAGCTTATTATAAATCCCTTTTTAGAAAACAAATATTTCTACAACAACAAACCAAATTTGAAATATAAGTATACACATGAGCAGAGGAAGCCGTGAATGTTGTTTCTTTAATAGAAGTTTTTTTTTGACATATTAATGAAACTAAATAAAAATGTTGGGATTGTTATTGTCCATTTGACTTCTATATATTTGCAGAAAAAATTTCTTAAAAATTCATTTTTATGAATTTATATTTTTTTCCTTGATGTATGTTAATATATGGTATAGACGAACTCTGACTATAATTTCATAATTTTTGGTCAATATTTAAAAAAGTTTCCCATAAGGTCTCTATGTTAATTTTATTTATTGAAGTGTCGATTACCTGATGGAGTAAGTATAAGTAGTGTAACAGCCTTCTAAACAAAACAAAAACAACATACATGTGCTTTTAATGTTTGTTTATTTGTACCATGAATTTTTAAGAAGTTTTTTCTGCAAATATATAGAAGTGAAATGGACAATAATGTAAAAAAACATCATCAATATATCTGAATACGACGCAGGTAGGTTAAGGCACTTTTAAACGTAAAAAGGGGCAAAATATGATATTTCAAGAATAAAATTGTTTTATCAACAATTCATAAATCTTAGTTGTTGAATTTATATATTCATGTAGTAAGGATTCAGTAAACCGAAATTTTGGTCATGATCGCCTAGGTCACGTGACTTCCACAGGGGTAAAATGCCTTAATCAAATTGGCAAAAAGCGGGTTACTACACTGAATAAAAATCAACAAACTTTTTTTTAAACGAATCCCTGTGCTTTCCCGTTGCTTAAAAGTGCTGCGCGATTTTCCAAAAGTGAACATATTAAATTAGAATAGTATTTTTAGTTTGCCCGGCAGCATATAACGTTAAATTTGTACACAGTTTCGTTCTTAATTTGATTACAGTTTCATATTCATTAAGCGCGCAGCACTTTTCTATTAGGTTATAACTATAGCTTTCTATTTCAGTTGACTTTTTTGAGAAATATCGTCTCTGGCAACCCGCTTTTTGTGAATTTAGATTTCGTTTCTATGGTTTCGATAAATTGTCTATGTCATTCAAGCGCACTGACGACTCGAACAAAATCATCAAAGAACCGCAACTCTGTTGTTACAGTTGACGATGCTGGAGTATTTACATTATTAAACCTGTCAACATAAATTGATCTTATTGACAATATCCGTTGAAATCATTTGACCTTTTTAGTAACCGACGATAGTAAAACAAGTTGTGCGTGTTTGACGCACTTCTTCAGGTTTCAACTGTATGTAGAATGTCGAATTTTCCTGGAAAAAGAGACTGACAAAAGTGCAGTTCCACCTTCATAAATAATTTGTATTACCAATCTCTAAGCAAATTTAATCGCTTAAACTTAAAAAAGTAGTCTTATGGTGTATATGTTGGTTGTCTGAGTTCTATATATATATATGTCAGGGGCGGATCCAGCCATTTAAAAAAGAAAGGGGGGTCCCAACCCAGAGTAAAGGGGACTGGGTTCCAACTTACTAGACAAGGATATTCATTTCCAAAATTGATGTCCCAGTCAGTACTGGCATGCAATTACATTTCATCCATCATGTATTTTGTGTACATATATCAAACATCACATTTCATTTTGTGACCAAAACAAATATTTTGTGTTGGTGTTTTACAGTTTTAAAGGTACAGTGGCTTGCTTTAATTTGGTTCATGTCTGTTGACATACATGTATCTGTTTTTTATACATTAGACTGTCAAGTTTCTCAATTGATTTTTTTTTGTCCAATCCATATTTAGTCCACTATTGACACTATTCAGTATGAATTTTTTCATTGTCAAAGGAGGTATTTTCCTATAGTGTAATTACTTAATTATATAGCTATTTCATTAGAACATGCGATTGGTGGATAGTTGTCTCAATTGCAATTATACTACATCTCCTTATTTGATATACAAGACAAATTGCATTAAAGTCTTTTGTGTGACCATGTATTGCTTACACATAGGCGGATCTAGGGGGGAAATTTGGTTGCTTATATATGGAATCACTGAAGCGTGACTGGTACTGGCCCCCTCTTAGGTCAGTCAGTGGGCCCCTACTTATGAAAATTTCTGGATCCACCACTGTAACATGTTTCTTGTTGACTCGGCCCCTCTTTAAAAAAATGTGGATAAACTTAAAATAAAATCAGTTTATCATGTTTATAAAACATGTAAAATCAGGATACCCAGCAATTTTTTTTAAAACTGTAAATACTAGTACTGAAAGTTTTGCATTCATCTAATACACTATTTCCAGTATATGATCATTTATTATTGCAATTATTCAAGAATGGATGTCTTAGCTGTTATTTGCTCTTTGGTTGGGTTGTCGTATTGACATGCATATTCCCCTAATTCCATTCTCAATTTCACTAAAAAATATTTATTTATTGAGATTTCTAATAATTCCTCATAAATGTGCATGTTTCAGTTACAAATGTTTAAGAATGCAAGTTCTTATTATTGCAATATTTACCTAGCCACATTATTCACATTCAATTATTTCTGAATTTTCAGTACTGTACATGTAGTGTTTGAGTGGTTTACAATAGGCAATATGTGGTATGGAACTTTACGGAAGAAAAATAAATAAGCAAAGACAATGATAGAAGTCTCATCTGTGTCTTATTGTGATAATGGAAATGGCAATATTTTATGATTACATGTACAATGTATCTGTATATTTACCACGACTGAAAGTATGTTTTCTGCCCAAATACAGTCTAATGGAACATACTTCAAGTTCAACTTTTACTGGGATTCATGTTTAGTACATGTACCAGATTGTTGCTTTATATATGTTTAACTTCTTTAAATATTTCTTTATGAGTCCTTGTGCATGTTTTGTGTGTTTTACACCAATCAAGTTTGATTGAGCTATTAATATATATATTTTTTTTCTTTTTTCTGCATTGTCTACATACATGACTGAGTTTGAACTTTGTCAATTGCTGGTATTCATTGATATCTACATGTCATTCATGTTGACAGACACCCTTTACCATATAGTAGATTCTTTTAAATACAATGTATATTACAAGAATATAAAAATCCTAAATTAAGCTGGTGAATGTACATGAAACTTACCGTAACATTAGACTTAAAAGTACATGGTACCACCTTCTATTGAACAACCTGCATCTCAAACTTTGAACCTGTATTCACCATTGCATGTTATATTTGTCATTATTTACATAATTTTCTAAGGATTTCTCAAGGTTGATTTTTTTTCTGGTTTCTTTTTATTGAATGTTGTACTGCAACACCCTCAATTGTTAAAGGCAGTACAATTTTCAAGGCCGAGCATTTCAGCTAACTGACTATGTTGTATAAAATTTGCTCGTAGTTGTAGGCCTAACACTGACCTTTATTTTTTTTATTTTTACATCATTTAGTTGCTTGCCCGTGTTAGGGAGAGTTGTCTCATTAGCAATGAAACCATGTTAATTTTGTATGTACCCATACATGTAGATCATATGCCCTTTCTTCATCTGATATACATGATATATGTTAATTTCACAGAAAAACTCTCAAAAACAGGTTTACTATCACATGACTATTGTCACATTGGCAATCATACCACATCTTCTTTTTATATTTACTATGTCACATTTTATGTGCCAGTCTCTCAACATGCTTGAGCTAAAGCTTATGTTGTCCTTTTTAAGTTGCTGTCTGTCATTATTTGTTAATTTGAGTATTCACGGTAGCATAACTCATGTACAAATGTAATTGTATGTATAAATGCAAATGATAAAGGGTTTTACTCATTGTTGAAAGCTGTACAGTAACCTATAAATAGTTGTGATGAACATGATGAAACATCCAAGAACTTTCATAAAAATCTGAAATCAAACTGGCCTAATTGCTCATGAAATTGTCATGTAAGAACATTGCATGAATAGAAATATTTAATCAAATTAATGTTTTGATATACATGCTTGACAAAAATTTATGGATGATGTTACTGTTCAAATGTTGATACTGCTGTTCTTATGAACATAATGTAAATTTACAGTTATCTATAACATTTAGCCCTGTTTTGTTGGTCTTCTGTCCGTAATAAATTGCACATGTAATTTTTCCACTATACAGGTACAACACTGTACAAAGTACATGTATAAAATGTATGTGCACACATTCTTTTTAATCAAATTGTAATTGTTGAGATTAATCTCTGTCTGACATGTCTGTGTTCATGTTGAAATTAGAACTGGTCACCTTTGACCATCCTTTACTGCTGTGGAACGATCTCTACGAGGCTGCTACAAGATGTTGAATTACTTTATAGATTACATGAGGTTTTTTCTCTACACATGTTTCCATCTGTCATTCTGTAGGTTCCGTTAATTTTACAATTTAACAGTCACTTTCTGCATTCTATTTAAATGGAGGGTTTTCTTTCTGTCCAGAAAAAAACAGGCAAGAAAAAGTGGGTGTCAAAAACTGGGTCCTCCTTTCACCTTCAAGCTGAGTCTTACTATATTGTTTTTAATCATTTTTAACATGCTGTTTGACATCACCATGATCACACTGTGGAACTTCTGGTTGGAAAGTTATCTTTACTCAATTTCAAAAAGTTATGTTGCTGTGAATTACACATTGTTGTCCATGTTTTCTGTTCATATATCCTGCAGTCATGTATTGCAATGTAAATGTAAGGCAAGTATCCTTTCATTTTTGTTCTCATCATTGTCATCTTGAACCTGTAATACAAAAAGTTACAATTGACAATTGTGTACACCAAAAAAAATCCAGTAAGCATGCAGTACATGTATAACAGTATTACTGATAAAAATATTTTTCATATATAAATATGAAGGACTAATTATCAATGATTATATTGTAATCCAAACTTACATGCAAAACTTCTGTGAAAAGAGATGTGTTAAAAACTTAACAATATCCACCTAACATTTTGTAAAATACTCACCAACTATCAAAATAACAAGTTTTTGCAAAATAAAAATAACTCCGCTACATTATGTGTGTATGTAAATATATGTGCCTGTCTCATTTGAACATGTTGAATTGTTTCACATTGTAGTTTCGGTGTCTTTTATAGCTGACTATGCGGTATGGTCTTTGCTAATTGTTCAAGGCCCCTACCGTGACTTAAAGTTGTTAATTTGTGTGTCATTTTGTTCTCTTCTGGAGAGTTGTCATTTTTGCATTCATACCACATCTTCTTTTTCATATTAGATAATTTAATTTAAGTCAAAGCAAAATGAATTTAAATTTATGTATGCATGTTTCCAGTCTCCGATTTGAAACATAAAGGTTCAGGTAGGTAATTCGCCTTTTCCCGAATCTATATATAGGACTATATGGGTAAATGGTAAGCTCATTGTTCGTACACCAAACTGAAAATAATGCCACATCATTGGATGGAATTCAAATATTTCGTACGTGTGAAGCCAATCACAACTTTTTGGTGAACACTTTTGAAAATATTAGCCAGAATGCATATAAGAGTTCGAAACAACAAATCTATTTTACGTCTTATTTTTTAAAATTATTATACAATTACATTTCAGAACAGTGAATGTTCTAATTTCCAAGCCTATACCAAATAAGCATTAAACAACATATATACACATGTAGCAACCCAGTGTTGCAATTGTTTTAGGCGAAGCATAAAATATTAGATTTTGACAATATTCATGATATTAAAGCTTGATTTACCACAAGTTTGTACCCTGACATTTTTTTAATTTATGACGTGTTTTTCCCTGTACACCAAAAAATAATTGAATAATAGATGTTGTATATGTGCGCCAAAGAGACAAATCACCATCAAAGTCATAATCCAGTTGGGAACCACCCCACAATGTTATAGAATATTATATATAGTTATTATATATTTTTTTGTAAAAAAAACCCCACTTTTTAGTACAAAACGCCTTATATTTTCTGAAAGAACTATATAGAGGGGGACAGGTCTTTTATCAGGACTCCGGGATCGGTGTTTTTAAGCTCGGGATTTTGGGATTGACCCTTTCAGGATCCGGGAATTCTTTTTTATGAATTTGGGGATTTCATTTATTTTAAATTCAGGACCTCGGGATTGCGAGTTTGTTTAAGCCCGGGATTTCGGGATCAGGACCCCTCCTACCCTCCCTCTATACAGCTATCTGGTATTAAATGGTCAAAACTTGTCCATATGTTTTGTTTTACTTCTGGACTTAACATGTTTAATTAACTAAAAAATATCATTTACTTTTATATTATTCAGAAAGTGTGGACGCCTCTTTTAGAAAAGTTGTTTCAAATATGATGTAGTTTTCCTTGTTTTAAGTAAAACATTCTAAGCTTTTCCAAGGATTTTTATAGTAGCACCATACAAACCCTTGCTTTATTCTATTTTTCTTTTCTATAACAGTAAAATAACCTCTTACTTGAGGAAGGGTTCTTCCCAACCTGATAATTACAAATTCATTTATTGGCCTTTTACACAGGCTAGGGCTATTAATTTACCCAGACTTAAAAGCATGCTATAAGGGCATAAGGGACCCCAACATAACTAGTGTACACAATTCAAACAAGAAAACAAACAATCTAATTAAATATATATATATACAAACTGAGAAATTACAGGCTATGAACCAAATCAACAAACTACTGAACGACAAGCCCCCAAATCAATCCTCACAGGTACATACACATGCAGCGAGTAATCAGTATGGGTTGTTTTGTTCTGCTGGCATACAATATATTTGCAATTCTGACAACGAACATATTTTGTAAGTAAGGGGAAGGAAACAAATGTTCAGGCATTTTTTTCTGTTATATATTTATATCGTAGTACTCTCACTTGGGATATATAGCATGTATAGGTTTAATTATTAATAAAAAAATTGCACAATATATTTATACAGTGTGGTCGGGTGCTTATAGTTTTTAAACAATAAATACAGGTAAGACAGTGATTTGAAAACAAGTGTTAATATCTTTTTATAATATTTACATAAAATGATGTGGGAAATGGACATGATTGCATTTCCAAATGCAGTACAAATGCAGTAAGGGTGATAAAAAAATAAATAACAAATTTCCTGTTATGAAACAAATAGTTGGGGGCGGGTTGGTTGGTCAAACAAGGAATAAAATTGGTGTGGCCTATACACATGTTACTTATCCATAAAGACTGACAAGTATAGCAACACAATAAACCTTATTCTGGTAGTACAAAATGTTGAACATAAAGAACTTCTGTAGCTGTCTCTTAATATATGATTATGTACACAAAAAATGTACAAAGTCAAATGAATGTACACCCTACATCTCCTTTTATTCATATACATATTTTAAAAGAACTAAAACATGTATATATGTACAAAGAAGCATACAGAATAAAATAAGGGTATATATTGTATATATAAGATTTACACTTGGGTACAGGACAAACAGAGGCGGATTTAAGGGGGGGGCTTATGTTTTTTTTACACCAACAAGTGAAACTATAGCATAACAAATTTCCTGGACAGCTCATGGGTATCTGTATCTGTATGGGTACGTCGTAGCTACCAATTCTGGCTTTTATACAACGGGAGTGAAGGCGCCGTCGATTTATTGACGTTTCGCGAGAGCAGATTTAAAGCTCTCTACACTAGTTGCGCGTACAATAGTGTCTTCTAGATGGTTCCAATTTACTATTGTGGACACAAAGAATGAATTTGAATGTTGCGGTGTTTTACTAGTAGGAATGTCAAAACACCTGGTATTTTAAACTTCACCTAAATTGCACATAAACACTGTGGACCATAAAATGACTTGCAATTAAGACAGTTCATGTTTGGATGGAGAGTTGTCTCATTGGCACTCACACCACATCTTCCTATATCTACATACATGGTTTACTATGCAATTCCTTGGTTCAGGGATAATTTCTAAAACAGATGGAAAAAAGGGGGAGAATTTCAACTTCAAGGGTAGATTTTTGTCAAAATGAAGATAGTCGGCTACAGAAAACAGCAAAAAGACGACAGAATACTTACTCATAGTCAAGTTATGGCGTACAATTCGGCTTGTAAGCTGAAATCCTTGGGTATATGGGCCATTATTCGCCTCTTGCAACAAAAAAAATCCGTCCGTTCAAAACATGTGGATTTCAAGCTTCCTGTTGAATCGGTTTTCCAAATAAGGAAAACAAGCCACGCCTCCGTTGCGAGATCGACAAGTAGGATTTTCATACAATACAAGTTATGGCTTGAAAAATAATGTGACATATAATTTTTATTTTCAACAAATTATCATTATTTATCTAATTCTACATAGTTTATCAATAAAAAGATCAAAATACAAGAGCGATTGACGACCAGAGAACTGAAGCGGACAGCGTCGTCACTATGGAGACGCAACGTTACTCATTAATATTCATGAGCATCACAAGAGTTATTTGCCCCTGAAAAAAATGCCTTAACATACCCGCGGAAATTAAATAATCTGGCTTCTATAATCTTTTATTTTTGACAAGTGTTTGAAGAAACTCCGTTTCATAGGAAAATAAGAAGGGGTCGCCAAGGAAAAGTGTACAGTTGGTTCCATTATAATGCCGACAATTTGTTGAAAACGTCTACCTCAACATTAAAAAAAATATTGTCATAAGAAACTCCAGCATACTAATCACTTATCCCTCTGGGTAGCTTGTTTTAACAATTTTGGTCACTATTAACAAGATATTCAATACAACTATGAAGTGTATATTTTCATATTTCAATTCCACATATTAGGATATATAAACACCTTAAGACATTCAAGAATATCACTGTCCAAAGAAAGGAAACAATTAGGTGATAAATAAGAATGCATTTAGCTATTTAGTCGAAAGATCTGGATCTGACCTGCTAAAAGAGATCAATGAAATACTCAACCCCCCCCCCCCCAAAAAAAAAGGAGACTCACAATATAACACTACTTAAAGCAAATGTCAATACTTTTCATTACTTTTTACCCGAAGCATTTCTTTATTTCCTTGGTTTTTAGGTGAAGCAAATATTATAAACTATTACTTCACTTTAAACTATTCTGTTCATCATTGTTTCAGTGGTTTCGCCTTTTGAGTCACAAAAAAAATTACATACTTATCAAGATATGCTTTACTGTACTGGATGATTGTCTTCACGTCTATTGACAGGAATTCTTCCACTTAAACTAAATTATGAAACAGGAATAGGTGATCACTGCTCACAAGGAAGCTATTAAACCAAGAGTTCCAAATGTGAAGTTGAAATTATCCCTTCCTAAAATTATTTACGGACGCCATCACGAGTTGGTTGACCGTTATGGAATAACCGTTTCACAAATGATATCGGATTTGTTCCTTACGTCGTAACTACAATCCCCTTCCCTTTCATGAATATGACCTACCGAATTAGCCTTTTTACCGGATTTGATATCACATAAGCAACACGATGGGTGCCACATGTGGAGCAGGATCTGCTTATCTTTCCGGTACACCTGAGATCACCCCCAGTTTTTGGTGGGGTTCGTGTTGTTTATTCTTTAGTTTTCTATGTTGTGTCATGTGTACTGTTGTTTTTCTGTTTGTCTTTTTTTCATTTTTAGCCATGGCGTTGTCAGTTTGTATTAGATTTATGAGTTTGACTATCCCTTTGGTATCATTCGTCCCTCTTTTATATTTGTTTTGGCTGAGCAAATTAAACTTGTTTTTTTTGTCATTCTTCTTAACCTCATAGTTCGTGGGTTGTCCCATGTTTTTGCTTGTGTAGACGTTCTATATTTTACAAAAGATTTGTACATATGTTATTGGCTCATTTACAATCTAAATGTCGTACCTTGTACCCTTTGTTCTATGACCATCCTAGAGATAGGGGTCATGTTGAATATGTTTATGTCGCTTGGAGGTTAAAGCAGTTAGTCAATAGTACGGTTATTCCAAGAATGTATGTATTTTGTTTTGATTTCCTCAAACAAAAATTTAATAATGTTTAAAAAGTACATTGAATTTTGCTTAGATTTGATCATATTATTTATTTATTTAACATCTTTAAAAACCTTAAACAGGTGTTTTCGGTGGACCAGGATTTGCTACCATTCAGGAACACTTGCAGTTACAAAGTTCAGTCTTTAGTATTCTATGCAATTGTTTGGTAGACTGTTACTTGTCTCTATTACGCCGTTTTCCGTTGATTTTGAATGATCTCTTTCGTATATTTTATCTTTTAAAAAAATTAAAATCAGACAATCGGGATATTAACACTTTTAACTTATTAACAATAAATCATTTGCATCGATCATCCCGGTGGGAAGTTGTCAAGAACACAGTATTATTTTATCTAGGGGTTTCACTTTATAGACGCAATTTTTTATTAGTCTTACATGTCTTAACTTCAAGGTTAAGCGAGCAAATTTATTTAATAATTGATTTTTACTTTTTTTTTACTTTACACCTAGCTCATGCGGGTCTTTTATATATATCTGATCTTATTGCTGTGTTCACAATTGATACTCTACGTATTTCACCTGTATCGGTGTGGACAATTCCATGTTTATATCACATGACATTTCCGCGGGAATTTCTTCTATTGAGACCGTACCAATGGATGCAGTGGCGGATCCAGAGGGGGGGTTCCGGGGGTCCGCACCCCCCCCTTTATTTTGGCCGATCAATGCATTTGAATCGGGACATATGTTTGCACCCCCCTGCACCCCCCCTTTGCCCTGGGCTAGCACCCCCCCTTTCGAAAATACCTGCATCCGCCACTGGGATGTGTATTGTGAAATATATTGTTCTCTGTGTGTATATTTTTGATGAATTGATGGTCACGTTTTCTACAACATAGTTAGATGTCAGGTTTGTACACATTTATAGTCTCTACACTAGTCTATATTCAAAACTGAAGCCAGTGAACCACAGGCACTTGTCTCAGAATTTTTTTTCCCTATATACCTTATTATAACGTGTTATAATAAGGTATATAGGAATTTTTTTTTCTGAGACAAGTGCCTGTGCAGTGAACTGGTGCAGGGATACATGTGCTGCATAATCCCATCACAGTTCAGGGACATAATTTTCAACCAACAAATTTTTTTTTAATATTTTATCACCTAAAATATTTTTTTTTGGATCTAATGTCATTCGTACCAACTGATAACATTTATTTTAGGTGGGCAAATATCCACTTTTTGATATGGGACGAGCTCTGACGTCCCACAGCAGCTTGTCTTGCGAAACAGCCTTTGGACGTCAGAGTAATCTCGGACTAAGATGTGAAAAACTCGACTATCAAAGTAGAATCAAGCAATAGGGAGGTACACTCAAAGGTACACCCCACCCCCATCCTTATTTTTATCTAGAAAAGGACTGGGAGCCGGAGGGGTATAACCTACATGTATGGTAAATGAACGAGGTGTTACATTATTGTCATTTGCATAAATCATCACTGTTTTCTCGTGGTCACATGATAATCTTTGAAAATGAAAGGCAAAATGCAGAAATCGATTAGTCACTGTGAAAACTGTCCAATAATGAGAAAATAAAGGTTGGCAAGAAGTTGAAACTTACATAAATGAACAGAAAAATGAACAGATTGATGCCCAATATATATAATTCGAAGGCCGTCAGTCGGCACCAGAAGCGACGAAGCAGTGCATCTATTTTGGGTGGGCAAATATCCACTTTTTGATATGGGACGAGCTCTGACGTCCCACAGCTTCATTTTGTCCGGCAAAACAGCCTTTGGACGTCAGAGTAATCTCGCACTAAGATATGACATCCTCGACTATCACAGTAGAATCAAGCAATAGGGAGGTACACCCAGGCAAAGGTACACCCCACCCCATCCTTATTTTTATCTAGAAAAGCACTGGGGCGGGGTGTTTATAAGGTCGTTCTATGTTAACGAATTTCATTCATATTCACATCGATAAATTAAGAGTAAACGTCAATGAGGACCCAATGGCTCAGAAAACAAAACGACATATAGGGCAATAATCAGTCTTCATGACTATACTATATATAAAAATATTAATTTTTGCGAAGCATTTAGGTCACGGAAATTCCAAAATATGGCATCAGTAAGGAGAGTTGTAAAAAAATGTGAATACACAGAACCCCAATCCAACTTATCTTTAGCTTAAAGTATTCATCATTTTCTATTTTATATGAACTAACAATATTCCATTTTTCTAAAATTCCAATTAAAATGTGACAAAATCTGAGTTAAAATAGGTCGAATGCCCTTAATGAACATTCCCTGATTAGTTGAAGTACTGTGGCGTCGATGTAAAGCATAAAAGCCTTGATGTGAAGCACACGCTTCACGTGAATAAGGAGAGTTTTTCAAATAATGGGAGTACACAGACCCTCAATCCAATTTTATGTATTGCTGAAAATAATCAAGTGTTCATAATTTTTTGTTTTAATTTTGCTATTAACATCCCTTTTTAGCTCACCTGGCCTAAAAGGCCAAGTGAGCTTTTCTCATCACTTGGCGTCCGTCGTCCGGCGTCCTGCGTCTGTCATCTGTAAACTTTTACAAAAATCTTCTCCTCTGAAACTACGGGGCTAAATTTAACCAAACTTGGCCACAATCATCATT
This sequence comes from Mytilus trossulus, assembly GCF_036588685.1. Lineage (NCBI taxonomy): Eukaryota > Metazoa > Mollusca > Bivalvia > Mytilida > Mytilidae > Mytilus > Mytilus trossulus. The sequence continues at coordinate 35,343,374 of NC_086386.1, read as the reverse complement.
GGGGTATCTAGTTTAAAAATTGTGTCCGATGACCCGGCATACCAACCAAGATGGCCGCCACAGCTAAAAATAGAACATAGGGGAAAATATCGTTTTTGGCTCATAACTCAAAAACCAAAGCATTTAGAGCAAATCTGACATGGGGTTAAATTGTTTATTAAGTCAAGATCTATCTGCCCTGAAATTTTCAGATGAATCAGAGACAACCCATTGTTAGGTTACTGCCCCTGAATTGGTAATTTTAAGGAAATTTTGCTGTTTTTGGTTATTATCTTGAATATTATTATAGATAGAGATAAACTGTAAACAGCGATAAAGTTCGACAAAGTAAGATCTACAAATAAATCAACATGACCAAAATGGTCAATTGACCCCTTTAGAAGTTATTGCCCTTTATAGTCAATTTTTAACCAGTTTTCGTAAATCTTAGTTATCTTTTAGAAAAATCTTCTCCCCTGAAACTACTGGGCCAAATTAAAGCAAACTTGACCACAATCATCATATGGGTATCTAGTTTTTAAATTGTGTATGTTGACCCGGCATACCAACCAAGATGGCCGCCACAGCTAAAAATAGAACATAGGGGTAAAATGCAGTTTTTGGCTTATAACTCGAAAACCAAAGCATTAAGGGAAAATCTGACAGGAAGTGAATTTGTTTATCAGGTCTACATCTATTAGCTCTGAAGTTTTAAGATGAATCGAATTACCGGTTGTTAGGTTGCTGACCCTGAATTGGTAATTTTAAGGAAATTTTGGCGTTTTTTGTTATTATCTTGAATATTATTATAGATAGAGATAAACTGCAGACAGCAATAATGTACAGCAAAGTAAGACCTTAAAATAAGTCAATATGACCAAACTGGTCAATTGATCCCCTAAGGAGTTATTGCCCTTTATAATCAAATTTTAACAATTTTCATAAAATTCATAAATTTTCAATTACATTTTCCACTGAAGCTATTGGGCCAAGTTCTTTATAGATAGAGATAATTGTAAGCAGCAAGAATGTTTATAAAAGTAAGATAGATCTACAAACACATCCCCATCACCAAAACACAATTTTGTCATAAATCCATCTGTGTCCTTTGTTTAATATTCACATAGACCAAGGTGAGCAACACAGGCTCTTTGGAGCCTCTAGTCTTCTATAATTCCGATTTAAATATGTGAAACCCCATAATAAAATAATGAAAATAGATGGCCTCAATGATTTAAAAGCAACGCAAAAAATTCCGTTAATATGTTGAAGTCATAAGAAACCTCAATTCAAAAAAATAATGCATATGTTTTTTCATAACTCAATGGATAGTTTTCATTATAAAACTTAATCTGTACATATACTTTTTTCTGAAGAAAATTCTTTAATTTATTCATATTTAGAAGAAGTTTACTTTATTTTAATTGGTTCCTTTCAGGAACCAATTCCCCCCCCCCCCCCCCCACACATATTTTCCGTATGCAAAGTGACCTCAGTGTGACCCATCTCGTAAAAATCCGGTGATTACAATACGCTGGAAAGTAAATCAAACTGTGTTAAAATTAGATTTATTCATATACAAATTATGATTTGTTGTTAGTTTTCATTAACACAAGTCTGTCTACACTTTATCAGTCTGTCTACATGTTTATCAGTTTATGTTCTAATTCACTTGTTCAAACGAACATAAAGTATTTATGTGCACATCGCTACTTATTTTCTAAAACCTTCTTCAAACCCAAACTGTATACTATATATTTTGTAATAAAATAAAGAAACACATTTCTGATTTTGTCCAGCACGGTGACCATGTCCATTTTATTAAACATTTATTTATACAAACTAAATCATCATTAATTTTCATTCTCCACCAAAACATTGGATTCACTGAATGCAAATGCGTAACGTCCACTAAATAAAAAATATTCATGGTACCCTGGCCTTACAGAATATCTAAAAATAAACAAATATCATAATTAATACACAACCATCCAATTGATCTCTGAACTACATAACAATTCTACACTACTGTAAATATGTCTACACTGTTGTAGTAATCAACGTAGTGGTCACCGCCTAACCTCGATAACTGAAAAACGTGCTCCTTTACTTGTATACTACCCGCCAAATCTAAACCGGTTCTTACAATAGGTACTACGAGTCTAAAAATAACTACGCGTAGAGCACATAAATATATTTATTACCGTATTACCGTATCACCATGGTGATACGGTCTGATTAGTCAGAGGCTAAACGTCAGGTTCGGGTAAATCTGTTTACGGTATTTCTGTTATTTCATTGGTTATAAATACTATCTAATGGCTGCTTCGTGGCTGCTTCCGGAATGATTCTGGGGGAAATGAAGGTCATTTTAACGTCTGATTGGCTATTAATGAGTGGCATGCATTATATGTTCCACGCGTCCGTAAGTGGGGTCGGATTGAAATCATGATATTAGGTTATAGGTACCTGTTACCTAATCTGTAAGTTCCGCCTCTGTCAGGCGCACCACCATACGGTGTAACTTGGGAGTTGCTATATACAGGGGCTCAATCACACCTTAACTACATGATTTATTATGGTTTCATCAAGAATTTTATGTTAACCATGTATAAACAAATAGTAACCATAAATGGGAAGTTAATATATACTTTAATGGGAAGTTAATATATATTTTAATGGGAATTTAAATTTTCTTAAATCACGGGAAATTTAATATATAAACTTTACGGTAAATATGTACATGACTCCACTCTTGGCTTATTCATAGTTCTACTTGCACAGTTCAAAACAGTTCATCACATGGAATTAATCACAGTTTCAAGATTATTGTCAATTGAATAATGATGATAACTAGGTAATTTGAAGTAGCGAAGCTCTTCTTTGATGTAGTCTATAACAATAACCTCTAGATACACATTCAATTTTAGAGATGTTGGATTCGTCTAGGAATTCAAAGGATGAACAGTCAATAATAACTTTGAGTTGTAAGTCTTCTGATGATAATATTTCATTATACACTTCCATATTAACACAGTCATATAGCTTTACTAGTATAATATTTAAGAAATGTTCCTGTATGTCTCTCAATTTTTCACAATATAGAAGGAAATGTTTAATGTCTTCACTTCCTTTGCCACATAATTTACATGCTGAATTAGTTCCACCAGATCTGTCGAACTTAGCTCTGTCATGCTGTAAGGTATAAGTTCCACACATGATTTTTGCTTTTATGCTGGCCATAGTTGAAGTAAACGGCTCTGTTCCACAGCTATCCCAGACATTGTGGGTTTTTCCTTGAGTGATATTATTGACATTTAAAAACTTTAGAGATGACTTTGATTTTACATCAGATTTTAGAAGATCAATCCAATACGAAGAGATAGATTTTCTTACAATATTTTTCCACTCGATTTTCCCCGGAGGCACATTAATAAGATCATGTGGTGATGGTAAGCCATACTGTTCTGTCAAGTCAATAATTTTGACAAACCAACTATTTGAATCCCTTGGCATTACAGCCAATTGTCTTATAGCAACATCACGCTCGACAGAACCATGGTTTCTGATGATATTACCGAAAAAATTCAGCATACGCTTATGCAATTCAGCCTCAACTGGAATTTGACCGAGAAGTAAGTAGACAGCACTAGTGGAAGTGCGCTCTGGCAAATGCTGGATCTGCTTTAAAAGCTTGGTGTAATATACGGAGAGTAATTTCATATCGGAGACAGAAAGTATTATGGAGTCTAATCCATACAAAAGTCTGGGTAGCACATAAATTTTCACCAGGTGCATAGAGATTTTAGGGTTAAGTCCATTCAAACCATGGAGCCCAGCTCCCATGAGGGCATACACTGTTTTCCTAGCTGTCTGAATTCTATTAGGTACACAGTCTTTCACACCATATTTAGAATTGACATCATGATCAATACCAAGATGAGTCGCTTTAACAGAATTTTGAAGAGGTTGACCATTCAGTGTAAATAAATGTTCAGTTTTACTTCCATATTGTAGAGTACATGACTTCTGGCTACTAATTATGTAGCGATGTTTATTTGCATAATCAGACAAGACATTTAACATTGTTTGCATCTCATACGGGTTGTTGGAAATCAGAGTAACATCATCGGCAACAGTGGGTATTCCACAGTAAATAGAACCCAAGTGAGCACCAAGACCATTCATTTCAAATGTTTTCAGTAGTGTGTTTATGAAGACCTTATAGGCAGTCGGGGACCAAACTCCACCCTGGCGAACACCCTGGAATTCGTGAACTGGTTTTGATTTAATACTTTGCCACATTACAGAGGACTCCAAGTTCTTATACCACTCATTGAATAGTAACCAATTGTCACCGGTCATTCCACCTTTATACATCTCTCTCATTAGCCCAGAGTGCCACACAATATCAAAAGCTTTTTGAGCATCACTAAACGTTATAATTAATTGTTTTTTTAATTTCTTAGCTTCAGCCTTGAGTTCAGTTAAGATTAATGCTGCTACCGAAGGACATTCCCCAACTGTGAAGCCTTTTTGCAACCGACTTTGCTTATCTTTAATAATGTTCACATTTTTTGATAGATGAAGTTTTTCCACAACTTTTCCAATAGTACTTGTTACGGTAATTTTACGATAAGAGTTAGGCATTTCTCTAGGTTTGCCCCCGTTTTTGAATACTGGATAACATATACCACTTTTTAAATTAGATGGGAGGTTAATATGTTGAAATATAAAGTTTACTAATTTCACTATAATTTTAATAACAGGTTGACCACCATATTTCAAATGTTCAATGGTAATACCTTGTTCATCAGCTGCTTTTCCATTTTTGAAAGACATTATACACTTTCCCACATCATCCTCAGATAAAAATTCTAGGGGTTCTTTATTACTGTTAAAAAGATCCTGTAGTATTTTTACATCATCTTCGACCAATTGTTTATAGCTGTTATCAAAAAATTCATTGTCAAAAGGGGTAGACAGCTCTTGGAAATAGTCAGCCCATGTTTCACAAATGGCTATAGAGTCACTAAAAATCTTGTCATTATATCTAAGAACAGATGTTGATATATAGTTGTGGTCCCGTTGGCGTTTAATAAGTTTATAAAATTGTTTTTGATCAGTTTCACGAAGTTCCATTATATTGATAAGGTTGTCTTGACGTTTAGATGCTTCAAGCTGTCGCTGAGCCGACCCGAGATCTTTTTTCGTTTGTTTCAATTCATTAAAATATTTGTTATCTTTGCTTTTTGGTTGACCAGCTTGTTTCCATTTCCAAAAACAATGTTTCTCTTTCCTAATAATATCCACAATATGTGGAGGCCAAACTCTGCCTTTCCTACGAGTACGTGATCCAGAATTTTGTTTAGATGGGACAAGCTCCCTAGCTGTGTCAGTAACAATTTCACACAAATTATCTATAAAAATATCAAGCGATTCCAAATCTAAATTTTGGAGTTCAGAGTCAAGTTTATGGCTCAATTTTCTTTCATATTCATTAGTGTCAATTTTATTCCAGTCAATTTTCCGCACACACTTGTTATCTGAGTTAATCGACTCATCAATAGACTTTTCCATTGGAACAGTTATAGTAATTGGATCATGTGTAGAGGTGTTACACAGCTCTCTTGTCAGTACGTTATAGGATGTCACAATATCAGTATTAAGAATAAAGTAATCAATTTGTGAAGAGTCTTTCCCATTAAAATGAAAAAAAGTATCTTGTTCTTTACAAAGTTTAGGTAAAGAGAGATTATGTTCATTGGCAAATAGTTTAAAGATATTATTATGATAAAGTGTTCATTTGCTATAGTGATTAGTTATGATGATAACTCGCGACAAACTGTCAATTTGGTGCAGATTATATAATCATGTGACAATGTGATGATTTTATTGTGAAATAATGTTGCTATTTTGGTAAGAAACTGTACATTTATGTATTATTGCTATTCTCTAAAAATAGAACAGTCATGTGTATAATTTACACTTTACACTGCGTATTAAAACGGTTAAATGATTGGGATACTTTTGTGTTCGATTTCTTCGTATAAAGCTTATATTTTTAATAGTAAATACACAACACGTATGCTCTATGTATAAAACTAATAACCATTTATTTTTTCATTGCTTGGACATATTGATTAGAAAATATTATTATCACGGAATTTACCGAAGATGTAATTTCGTTTTCAGCACTTTCATCGCTTCATTGATTTCTGGTGTAAATAAACAAACCCGACGATATTGATTGAAAAATTACAAGGTGAGCAATGTGTGCAAAGAAGCCTACACCAAGCATCAATGATCATGGTATTGTTATTGGCAAGGGTTTCAGTGCACTATAGGATACTATAGTGTCAGCTGTTGCAAATTATATAATTTAGCGTTTTACAATGCACAGCTTCATATTTGACAATGACCCCCAAGGCAATCATTTATACGATCCTTCCAATCCCAAAAATCTTGCAACACAGTGTACCCAAAAAGATGTTTGCATGTTGGGGTAGACAGTTTGATGATCTTTGATGTACTCGTACATGATGATTTATTCTTTGGAGTTGTCAGGAGGCAGATTTAGAAGGGGGCCAGGGGGCATGACATCCTTTTCTGGGAAATTTGGTGGGCCTGCATTATGAAAATTTCTGGATCTGCCACTGGTTATTGGACCATAATAGTCCCAGTAAGGACACAGTGGTGATCAGCAGTCATTATATAAAAAAAAAGATGTGGTATGATTGACAATGAGACTATTTTTATTTTTGTATTATTCACTGTAAAAAAAAAATATATCCCACGCACGCGCGGCATGGTAAAATCAGTGCCCGGCACGTTATCATCAGTATGTTGATGGAGTGCTGAATTATAAAGAAGAAGAAGAAGGTGAGACAACTGTCTACAAGAGACCAAAATGACACAGACATTAACAACTATAGGTCACCGTACGGCCTTCAACAATCATCAAAGCCTATACAACATAGTCAGCTATAAAAGGCCCTGAAATAACATGTAAAACAATTCAAACCAGAAAACCAACTACCTGCTTCATATAAAAAAATTGAACGAAAAACAAATATGTAACACATTAACAAACGACAACCACTGAATTATAGGCTCCTGACTTTGGACAGACACATACATAAATAATGTGGCGGGGTAAAATATGTTAGCGGGATTTCGATCCTCCCCCTAATCTTGGACAGTGATACATGTATAACAGTACATCATAAGAACAAACTATAAAAATCAGTCAAAAAAGGCTTAACTCATCAGATACCCATTGATATACATGTATTAAAAGCACTGAAAACTTCATTTGATATGTCTGATTTCAATTTATTCACATCATCAGATCTTACACTTAATATATTTTTTCATGATGAACATTACTATTTGGTTGATGATGTAGGGAATCACTGAAGCATGACTGGAGAAGTCGCCCACCTCCCCCACCCCCACTTATTGTCCCAGCTGACCTCAGAATCAGTCCCTCTTTAACCATTAACGTCATACAACAATTACTTTTCCATTGTGGCATCATATATTTTGTATTTAAACATCAAATTTTTACATGGAATATTTGTGATGTTATCATGTACATGTGCAGTTTGTAAAGGCGGACATATACATATTTATATTGTAGCAATAAGGTGTATTCAAAGCAAAATAATTAATAATAAATCAACTCAATGGATAGAAGCATACTGGTAAGTCAGTGGGGTTTTTTTCACACAGCATCTGCATAGAGTGATGAGATGTAAATCAGGAGATCAATCATTGGTTTTAGAAGTCAAGAATTTTTATATTTTACTTATTTGGGTAGATACATGTACATGTAACACAACATTTATTTTGTCATAATACCTGTACGCTCAGTGTTCTTCATGAAAACTATCACACTGATTTTAAATCATTATAGGAAAGCACAGTGTATAAGCAAACATTTCAGAAGGCAAAGAGTCTTTTATAGGCTGACTGCAATAGTCTGTATATTATTTGAAAAAGCTTAGTTCTTGTCAACTTTCTTATTATTTCAAACATTTTAATAGATGTCTCCAAAATTTGGTGTATTTCTATTAGATCTTTTCAAAGTCATTTTCATTTATTTTTCAACCCGGCCCAGAAATATGTTTAATATAGAGAAAGGCCACCTGGGTCACCTCTAACAAAGGCTATATATATTTATTGTCAATGCAAACATTTTACCTGTTCAACACCAAATGCTGTCAAGCTTAGGGCCCCTGGCCATGGCTCTTTTTTCATATTTCATCTTACATGTACATCTCCTTTGAATTTGTTTGCTTATTTGTTCTTTGGTCTATCTATGCATATCTATCTATATACATGTACATGTACCACATTTTCATGGTCCCACAAAAAGGTTTAAAATGTATACATTTTACTTTTTTTTAGCTTCTCTCATGTGATAGCCGTACCTTTTTGCTCACTATTTATGTGTTGCGTTTAAATATGAATTGTAACACTTTACAGTGACTGAAAAGGTAAAACAAATACTTCTCAAGAAACAGAAAAAAGAAGACAACTTGGAACAGCACCAGACTACATGTATGTATGAATAAAAACTCAGATCAGAATAGAATGAAGGATATTATATGTCTTTGTGAATAAGCAAGGAAAACTTTTAATTATAGTGCCTTAATTTACTAGATTTTTCATTCATTATCTGTGCAAATTTCAACATAATATGTCATAAATTAAATTGTTATCTAACTTTACTCAAACTTTCAGTGGTGGATCCAGAAAATTTCATAATCGGAGCCCACTGACTGTCTTAGAAGGGGCAAACTCTAGTCATACTTCAGTGATTCCTTATAAAAACAATAAAAATGTTCCTACAAAAGGGGTAGTCCATATCAATCATGACAATGGCGTTTGGGGTTAAACATGTTTTCGTAGGTAAATAATATTGCCATGGAACTTTTTTTCATGAGAGTGTTATAGTCTATAGAGTATTACTTCCTGGTTGGTGGAATAGTGAAATAGTAGTCAATATGTTCTTGCTCAATCCTATGTCGCTTTGAAGGTGTCATGATTGTCATCCTCAGCTTAAGCAATGTGATACTGTAATTTGAATTTCAAAATGACTGAGCGACTGGCGAAAAATATCTTTTTAAGTAAAGAATTGTCGCATAAAATAAAATAATAGAGGACACAGGAAATGGCGAAGTTCACATAGTCTAGTATGGTAAATCATTTAAAAAAAAAAAACATGCAAAAAGGGGGGGGATGGGGCGTACGCCCTCTACGTCCCCCTCTTGATTCGCCACTGCCTTCTGTTGTTGTCCATTTTGTCAAGTAGTAATCCTCAAGAGTACGGTTACTTTATATGCTATTTTTATCAAGTTGATTATAGACACAGCATACATTTTATTATAATATCATTCCCCATTTCCATTCTCAATTTTATTAAGTCTCCTTCCATTATAACACGGGTCCACCAATAATACAACAAAAATGACTTATTAGTAGAAAAAAGCGCTATGTTTTCATATTGCTTGAAGTGCAATATTCCAATAAAAATAAACTACTCACAAACCACTGATCTCAATATAATCAGCTAAAATACGGCAAGCTTTTTAGAAAAGCTATTACTTGTGTTCTAATTCACTTGTTCAAACGAACATAAAGTATTTATGTGCACATCGCTACTTATTTTCTAAAACCTTCTTCAAACCCAAACTGTATACTATATATTTTGTAATAAAATAAAGAAACACATTGCTGATTTTGTCCAGCACGGTGACCATGTCGATGCACAAAGAAAACCAAGATTTTTTGTAATAGATAAACGCTTTTTCATATCTTCCGACACATAACCATCTTTTGCCATGTTTCTACCGTTTTCACCGTTTCTAGCTGCCATGGTAGCACCACCTGAACGAAAGCAATGTAAGCCGAAATCTTTTTCGGAACATCCGATACTATGAAGAGCCTCTTTTATCACTTCTCTTGCTCGTGTATATGATAATTTCTCATTTTTAGAGCGTAACATAAATATATTGGATTTTCTAAAAAATGTTAATGACCTGAAAATGTACATTCAGAATTCATCTCTATTTTAGCTTCCGTCAAATAAGACTTAAAAATATTTAGAGGACACAGAGGACTATCTAATTTAGCAATATAAACATTCTTTTCTTTTCTATAACAATCAGTTTTACTCTTTTCTATAAAAATATCTGCATATTCGACAGTAAAAGAAATATGTTTGGCCTTAATATTACATAGTTCATTATATCTGAAAAAAAAACAGTGTAAGCTACATCACACATGCACAATAAACGCAAATCTTTAAGTGATCTCGACTTCTTGTTATAATTTTTTTTTTTCATAATCTCTGGATCCACTGGTGTCTTTTTCTGAATCGGTCTAGATAACATACGTTTAGATGCATCAATTATACTTCTTACAAAATCTGAATCACAAGGATTCTTTACACCTGATATATGATGTGCCCACTTAATAATACCGTAAAATGCGGCCTCAACGACACTGTAATGACTACTGTTATCTATTAGATGTTGCAAATATAAACTGACATGTAATTCATTACACGGAAGTATCGAAGTTATCTCTGAATATTTTCGTGTCCATAATACAAATCTTTTGAAATACCAAATGTACTTTGATACTGTAGTTTTAGCCCTTGAATCTAGTACTGTTGATAAAAGTTTTTGAAAAAGCATTTTCAACTGTGGATGAGAAATTATGTGACTCTGTTTCCAAAAACCAGTTGTAAAAATTTTCTGAAATAAAAGAAAATTACGAAAATAGTAATTTTAAAACAGTAATAATAAGACATATCTATATCTACCTTGTAAATTCCGAATCCATTTCGTCGGTCCAGTGACCTTAACTGCGTAGTCCAACTACTACAATACTCTTGGTCCAGTGACGTTCCTATGCCGAATCATTAACAGTCCAGTGACCATCATTACCAAATAAAAACTGTTGTCCAGTGACCAATATGGATAATCTGTAAAATATACATATAATATTACATATCTAAAGCATTTAATCTCACTGCTAAAACAGTTCCTTTAAAATCACCTTGAGCAAAAATAGAATTTACGTTATGTCCAGCAACAAATACTCTATTTGCTTAAAAAAACCTCAAAAACATCTTCAACATATGGTTTATAATGTAAACCTTCCTCAAACAGTAACGGCCAAAACGGCGATGGGGACCACTTTGGAACTATTAGAGTTCCAACAACTCTACATTTGACTAAATGATTAATGACTTTAGCTGCTAGTGTTACTGGTGGTACTAACCAGTTATTTTCTTCATGCCAGTTACATGTAAATGAATCTATACTTTCCGAACCCGGATTCCAATATAAAGAATTAAATCTAAGCAGTTTTCTATTTTCCATATTGGCAAACCTGTCAATGGAATGAGGACCCCATTAATTATCTACAAACTCAAAAAAATCATCTGAAGTCCCCCAATCGTCGATATGAACGATTCGACTTAGATAATCTGCTTTCTCGTTTTCTTCTCGTGGAATCCATTTTACGTTTATAGAAATACAATTCACAATACAAGTATTAAAAATTGAAAGAGTCAAGTTTTTGAAGTTATAATATCTTGCTACCTTTTTCAATAACGCTCACTGCATTCTGATTGTCAGTATAAACAACCACCGAACTGTTGCATACTAAATGTCAAAATGATACTAAGCACAGCTCGATTGCTTTTACCTCTCTCCACGTGTAGCTTTTGACTTTTTCTAAATTCGTCCAGGATTTATACATTACATGCGTTGAGTTTTGTATGAAACCTCCTGCACCTACATCGCTAGCATCACTAAAAATACTAGCCTCATTGGCCTTTGGTAATAAAGCTACAGGCATTAGCAATTGCACATTATTTTTCCAAAACATGAATTCAAAAATTAAATCACTATTGAAGTTAATGTCCATGAACTGATCCCAATTATCTCGTTCGTTAATCACAGCAAATGTAGCTCTTGTCATTATCTGAGTAACATTGCCGATTGCTGGAGTAAGAGATATAACCTTGCCACAGATTTTTGCAAGCGTTCTAATCTTAACTTTATAAGGATTACTTAAAGCAATGCCTATGCATTCTTGCAAATCCAATATTTTGGACTCGGGAATTTGCAACACACATTTTCGTAAATCCCATATAAACCCCAACCATTTCAATGAATAAGAAGGGGACCAGATACTCTTCGCCCTGTTTGGAACAAAACCCAACATAATTAAATCTGATTTAACGATGTCTGCATGTAATTTACATACCTCACTATCATCAGCTAGTCCTAATCCGTCGTCTAAATAAACGACAATTTTAATACCCTTTCTCCGCCAGTGCGCTACTAATGGTCGTAATACCTTTCTAAATACATAACCACTAGATTTCAATCCAAAAGGTAAAACTGTAAATACATAATATTTTTCAACCCCTTCAAACTTCCACGAGAAACCTAAATACTTTTGATGTGGAGCAAATATATCAATATGGTGATAACCTGCCTTTAAATCAAAAAGAAATCCAACAGATTTGTTTGTAATATATTGTTAAGCAACTTTAACATCTTCGAATTTACGAATTTAACTTTGTTTACCAACACCATATTGTTTACGTGTCTCAAATCTAGTACAAGTCTATGTTTACCTTTTGCACTGATTGCTACGGTCAGCGGGTTCACAACGTGCGGTCTGTTCGATACCTCTTAAACTAAACCGCCTTTGAGTAAATCTAAAATAGCTTCATGTACAAAAATACTATTTTTTAAAGCAGACCTATTATTTTTCAAAAATACAGAAGTAGGCTCTTGTAAAAAAGGAATTTCATAACCTTCTTTGATTATATTAAAAACGAAATCTGTTGTACAAATCTTAACCCAAAAATTTAAAGAAGCACTTAATCTGCCTTTTACATTTATATCAGAAACATCTTTTTTACATTCAAAGTAAGTGTCAATATTAAATTGTTCATGTACCTGAAAAATATCTTGATTGTTTTCTTTAAGAAGGAGGTGCTCTGGGTACTCTGTTCTTGCTTTGTCTGCGACATTCTCTCGCCCAATGCCCATAGATTCCACACTTATAACAGACGTCAGAAGGTTTTGCTGGGCTCTGCTGGCCTAGGGCTCCGCCGGCAGATGCCCCTGCACGAGAGGGCTGGAGATTCAAACCATTACCGCCAGAATTTCCACCACCGTGCGCCTGTTGATATGACGAACCAGCCGCCTCTGCGGGTCTTTTTCTACCATGCTGTTGTTTTTCCGTATTAGCTGCCTTGAGTTTCTTGATTGCCCTGCTGTCCGCGGCCCTAATGCGTTTCTCATCTTCGGAATCACTCGCTAGCTCATCAGATAAGTATTCACTGACCGTCTGCCAACCCCCTTCGGACTTATCCGCGATCCTTATATGCTTATTGCGTTTGTTCAGCAGCTCTTTTTAATCTTCTAAGTACGAAATGGCTTTATTCGGGCGTGTCTTCTCGATACAGGATATAGCTGGGTCTAAATTGTCCAGCACATCTATGTTAAGGTCAAACTGGACCTTGTTACCTTTGAATTTAAAGTTGTTTTCTGACTTCTTTACCTCTTTCGCTAAACTATGGGTCGAATCGTTTAAATTCTTCTCGAGTCCGGCGATTTTGTTGTTCATGTAGGTCTTCATTAGCGACAAAAGATCAGCATTTGACACTTCTTCTCCCACGGTATCTTCCACTATATCTTCATCCATATCTTCACTATGAGAATTCTTTTCGTTGTCGGACATGTCTACACTGTAGTAGTAATCAACGTAGTGGTCACCGCCTAACCTCGATAACTGAAAAACGTGCTCCTTTACTTATATTCTACCAGCCAAATCTAAACCGGTTCTTACAATAGGTACTACGAGTCTAAAAAAAACTACGCGTAGAGCACATAAATATATCTATCTACATGTGTATCAGTCTGTCCATATGTAAACTTGTCTGTCTTTCTGTTCACCAGTCCTGCCATGTGTCCCCTAGGTTTATTAACTATTAATTGTCTATAGATATTAGAAGGTGTAGTATGAGTGCCAATGAGACAACTCTCCATCTAAGTATCAATTTATAAAAGTAAAAACCATTATAGTTCAAGGTGTTTAAGGCCTAAATTAAAATATTGTTTGTTTCCCCAATCCTGACCCGGCCAAGCCAGGTGTGGGTAGGTAGGTAAATAATTTAATTTTTCTAAAAAGCTTGAACATTATCGGACGATTCGGCAAGCCTGACAATCCAAAATGAATAAAATAATATTTGACTTTAATAGTTTTGACAATAAAATTTTATGAGTAGCACCAATTTTGCAGGGTCGGTCGGGATTTGGGAATCAAACAATATTTTATTTAAGGCGTAAGGCCTTTAACACGGAGCCTTAGCTCACACCGACAGCAAAGTATAAAGGGCCCCAAAAATTACTATTTTTGTTAGTCAATGATACCAAGGGTTCACACAAGAGAATGGATGTAATTACCACATCAGCATGTGCTTCACGTGTATAATATAACAGGTATATATCTATAAATACATATCAAATGTATAATAAGCTTTTGTAACTTTAAACTAATACCAAAAAGTTACCTTTTTTTCAATTCTAGCCGACGTCTCCGACGTTATATTACAAGGCAAAAAAATAAAGCTTCTTGCGCTACTAAAGGGGGGAATTGGCCTGGGCCTGGGTCCCCCACCCAATACGCTGAGGGGAAAAAGTTGGATCATGCCAATTTTTCAGGGGATTAGAAAAGCTCACTTGGCCCTGTGGGCAAGGTGGGCTAAAATCTAGATATTAAATAAATAACACTACTAATGCTCAGATTGGTTGTCATCGTGCAACAGTTAATAACACCATATAGGAAAAACATAGAACTCCTTTTTTCATAAGACATTGTCAAACATCCAAACATACTATCCACACTCATCTGTGTCCACACTTGTTTAAATGAAATAAAAACTTTCCCGGTAATACTAAACAAATATAAACCACATCTCCTTATTTGTTTTTGTATATGCCTTCCTAACAGATGACACGGAAATATTTATCCAGAACGGATTAAAGAACATAAAAGTAGCTATTCAAGGTAAGAACGCTGTTCAAAATATACTGTACAAGGCATTACAAAAATCGTAACAAATGATATTTCCGGTAAGAATATCTCCTCTATCATTCATTGATATTTTTTAAAGGCAGAAACAAGTATTGACAAGCATTTTTAGTTACTAAAAATGCTCTAACCAGCCGTTTAGGAAAGTTAATTTTGACGTATGTCTAATGTTTCTGGCAAATGAAAAATATTGCTATAAATTATTAGGAAAAAATAAAATGAAAAGAACCTAAAATTCCTAAAAGGAGCATGATAATATCATGCTGAGTTCCTGGCATACGTAACTGAAATGAGAACAAATATGATAAATGATTGCAATAGTAAAAAGTTAACAACTCTTTTGTTGTTGAATATAGTAAATGATATATGGTGATCGATACTTATTGTTTTAAATCATCTTCAGATGCATTTACAAGTACGGACATTCTTTAATCGGAATGGAAACGCCCTGGTAAATTAAAAGTAGAATATCAAAACAATTATGGCTATTCTGAATTAGATAGTTTATGTCTGAAACATTTTCATTGTGTATGATAAACATGAGTTTAAGTGTACACTACCATTAAACTTTTATATACGTATTTGCACCAGGGAGAAGTTTTAAAACAACAAAAACAATATGTATACATGTATAATGCAATACACTTAAAATTTATCACCCAACGAAACAAGATGTATTCTGACAGGTTCTTAGTCATACTTTTGAGTCATCATTGTGTAAGTACCCATTGTTAAGTAGGCGAAGATGCACACGCAGGGTTTCCTTATTTACTATAAATAATTATTTTTAATCTAAAGAGGAAACAGATATATACTGACACTTCCTTAGTCATCATTGTGTAACTATCCATTTTAAGTAGGCTAAGAGGCACACGCAGGGTAAGTGAATAATTCGTCGTGTAATTGGATCTTTTAAAAAGCATATACTATGCATACTCGCTTCTATTATACATCCCCTTATTATGCAATTGCAAAACTTATTTGTTACTTGTATTTTGCTTTATTTTTTGTCTATATGCCTTTTTATGTTTCGTTGTTACATATATGACGTGTAAATGTACAATGGTAAATTTGCGTATTCTAATCTTTAATTTTTGTTAATACTATTTTATGCTTCTTTGTTAAATATTTGGTTTGTTATTTTAGTGATTAAGATTATAACACAATGTTGACTGCTTTATATTTGACATTTTATTTTTTATGTCTGTTTGTTTTGTTCACGTATCGTTGTTTATATAATGGTATATGATGCAACTTTCATGCGAGTGAGAGGTTTATCTAGCTATATAACCTGGTTAAATACACCATTTTCTACATAACAAAAACACTTACTATCAATCCGTTTGATGTGTTTGAACAATTTGATTTTACTATTTGATTAGGGATTTTTCTTTTTGAATGTTCCTCAGTGTTCATTTTATCTTTTCATTCAAAATTTGAAGTGGTAAATTAAAAAAAACCATCTTCCAATGTTTACAACATGTTCAATGGAAATCTATTTCTTGAATACAATTTACACCTGGTTGTCCTTTAGGAATCATTTATTAATTAAAAAGTGTTGCCACATTTGTGCAATGATCAAAACATCACATATATTGTGGTTTTGCAAGATGTCGCTTAGATTGTTGCATATGATATCGAACATTTATTTGGCTTTTAAAACTGACCCTGTTTAGGCAAACGCTTTAAAAAAGTAATCACCCAAAAGCACTATATTTTGTGTACGTGTGCGGAGGTCCTTCGTAACCGTTAAATACTACGAAAAAATTATTTCCCTAATTTGCTCGTCAGGATCTTAAAAAAAATCGACCGAAGCGGGACGGAGTCTCCACATAAGAGTTATTTTTCCTTTAATATTTTAAATAAGCAATACGTAATTGTAAATGCTAGTGGTCCGCCAAAAACGAATATGGGGTTTAGGTCAAAGATCAAGGTAAGACTCAGATATATTTTCGACATAACGTAGCATACATAATTTGGATCAAAGGGTGCCTTGGCATTCGATAGGAGTTCCTTCGCCTCTTATACTCATAATAAGCTGTATTGATTATCTTTCTAACTTATTTCAAGCGAAAGCATGTTGAATCATATATATTTTTGAAGTCGATGTGACTTAATCTATCATATGAGACTAACATGACTAAAAGGGACATTTAATGTTGAAAAACCTTCATGTTCTATGAACACTTTGTTTTTAATTTAGTTTCTTTTTCTTAATAGATGGCTACCTTTTCGACAGATGAGGAAACAAATTATCTTCGAATGGTGGCATTGATAATTGGCGTTTGTCCAAAAGCAGTGCGCACCTATTTTGATGGTATATTTCCTCCGGCAAATCTGGCTGCTGATTTACATACACAAACCCCAGCACTAAATAAGATAAAAAAGAAGAACGTATTGACTTCGTCTCAATGGGCACTTTTATTTCCTACAGGTAATTATAGTATGCAAAATACATAAAATCATCATACACTAGATCAAGTTTTGTTGCCATATCAATAGAATATACATGGAATAATGATAATGATATGCCATACTCGTGCACATCGTGAAGAACTCAACATACAGGGGTGTCGGCTATGTTTATTAGGAGGTACCGCTTTTGATGCAGAGAGAAACGATCAAGGAAAGTATCAAAATATCTTTTTTGAGAATTGTCAATACTATCTAATGTTTTGCACAACAAGAACCGAAATATATATTATATTTCCATCAAGTAAAAGTAATCTTTTAGTGGTTTGTTTTCTCAAAAAACACTCTCTTGGGGTGTCAGATTTTGCATCTCAAGGGGTAGAATACCTTTGAAAAAATGTAAATTTGCATATTATTTGGCCTTTGTAATTTAAGCACATCTTATCTATTATGATGTTAATACAATCATATGTAGTTGTTTCCAACAATTCGATTTACGTTGTCTTTAACAGAGTAGGTACGAGCTAAATAAAATTTGATCTGATGGAAAAAATATTAGATTTCGTTTTAGAAAAATCGCTTTAAAATTAATATTTTTTCTCTGAAATATAATTGTACAGGTTCCACAAACGTAACTTCTACCAACTTCGACTTGACGCTACTGATATGCCTGTTAAGGAACATTTCAAAAATAGGCAAACCCTTCAGAGGCTTTGATGTCCTTCCCGCTGTAACAGATATTAGTCCAGCAGACGATCTTGCAAGGATAAAGTATTACAGGAATATGATTGCTCATTCAGATGACAGCAAAATGTCTAATCAAACTTTTCACGACGCTTGGATCGATGTTGTTGAGGTATAACCATCGTTACTCTTTTTATCTTATTTATTCAATAATGTTTGGTTTTTAATGTTTAAGACACAGTGATATAATTTGTTGAACATCTCAATTACTACAATATCAATAGACAAATATCATCATTCGTGATTATACTTGTTTCGTTTTCAAAACCTCCTTATAAAGTTTACTATACATATACGCCAGCCATTGAAACTGTGACATCGATCCGAACGCTGTTGTCATTCTGCAAATCTGAATGAATGCGTGTGATGTTTACTTTGGAGACTAGTGTGAATCAATCTATGCCATCGAACAATTGATAAAGAATACATCATTTAAATCTGTTTTTCTTCATATACATGTAGACATTTACAATAAAGTTCGGCTAAAAAACAAAACTTTACGACAAACGAGACGATTTCAGCTTTCTAATTGTGAACATTAAATTTCATTGCAGCTAATCTCCAGCAGTGTCTTAATACGTAGTATAATTATATATCCCAGTTCTTACAATACTAAATGGCTTGTATCTCCTATCATGAATAGAGGATTGCTTCTAATAAAGGAGCTAAACCAAGAGTTCCCAGTGGTGATGTAGAAATAATCTTCGTATATTTTTCGGACACCGTCGTGAGATTGTTGCTCGTTATCGAATTTCCGTTTTTACTAACATGAGGACAAAAACAGGTACCACCGAATGTAAAGGCAAGATTTGTTTACCCATCCGGAGTACCTGATATCGCACCTATTTTTTTGTTGAGTTTCTTTTACACAATCTTGAGTTGTTTTTGTGAAATGTTTTTTTCTCGTTTATCAATGGCTTTGTCAATTCATTTTCAACTTAAGAATTTTGATGTCCCTTTTGTATCTGTCGCCTCTCTTTAATAAATACTAAGGCTTTTCTACCTCAGAATGGAATACCTTAGCTGTATTTGGCCAAACTTTTAGACATTTTTGATCCTCAATCCTCTTTAACCTCGTTCTATATTTTAATATTGTTTTATTCGAGCATCACTGATGAGTCTTTTATAGACGAAACACGCGTCTGGCGCAAAAATAATTTTTTAATCCTGATATCTTTGATGTTAAAAAAGAAGATGAGGTATGATTGCCAATGAAACATCTATCCACACTAGAATCTATTGTTCTCATTCTCTACCGATTGAGTATGTGATCCGACTAATTTTCCATCGAGTTTGAACTCTTAAAATACTTTAAAAGCTTTTTACAAAATATTTTTTAAGTTTTAATACCTTGGTTTTGATTAAAAAATTAAATGAAGTTTTATTCGGACACCTTTCATTATTGTTGTTCATAGTAATAGTCATTAATTAATAAAAAAAATAGCACCCTTTCTCCTGTCAGTGCAATGACTTTAGATCGATAACACCAATCTTTTAAAAAAAATTGAGAATCTGTTTTTGAACACGACAATGATTTAGATTGATAAATTCCATTTCATTATGTCACATATCGATAAATCGCGTATGTTCACGTGTGTTCACGTCTATTTAAATTTTAATATGCAGTTTAACAATTTATGTCAATGCTGTTCAGGAGTAAGGACACCTAAACGTAAGAAAAAACACAAACGTTAGTTTTGGTTTTGACAGACACCTGTTCCAATTGATGAGAACACATTAAGAAATATGTTATCATCATTACAAGAAAAAACAAAATCTCAAATCTGTTGACGTTAAACATATTATTATCTGATGAAGGCGACAACAAGACTTGGTGGATCACTGTTTCAACAGAAGTGTGCCGATTTAAAAATTGCCAGTTTGGACAGAGAGTCATTGGAAGATTTGATGATCAACCTGAAGCAAATCAATGAAGACAGATTTGAGGAACTTACTAACAAAGTTCAAAACGTAGAAGCAGTTGTAGTCGATCCTGTGCCTGTGCACAAGAGAGGTAGATAATTCATTACTTTAAACTTATAACAAATTCCTCTATCTATATATTTTCATATTCTTTAGGAAACGTGGGATTATTTTATATGAAGAACACCATGTATAATTTCGATGTTTCAGTATTTTCGAAAATCAGAGTTTAGAATACCATCGATTTTGCAATACTTCAAAGCTGAGTGCTCTTCAACATTTCAATGACAACAATGTATATACAGCAAGTTATTTTTATTATTTGAATAATTTTGTTAAGCACTTCTGTGTTAAAGAGAGTTATTATTGATTTGTTCATACTTATAGATGATTTGTTTCGAAATACCAATCATTTTCTATTGATTGAATAGATCTGTTTTCGACAACATTATTTTTTTCTGGAATATCTGGTCTGTCTTTAATGCTCTCCAACTTTGTTCTTTATCTGATCTTTGAAACTTTGTTGATTTGAGTGTAACAGGTTAGTGTTTTGTAGCCCAAAACATGTCTGGCATATATAGTTTTAGTCCTGGCATCTTTAATGAGTTAATTTATACTAATGTTAAAAATAGCTCTTACAATTGTTTTGAAGTAGGATAATAAAAAAAGGATCTAAATTGGAATATTCGTATCAATGTCATATTTATGATAATGTAATATCGGATATTGCTTATTTGTCATTGGAAAACTATTGAAAGCGTTCAGATCATGTTTTGCTATATGCAAATTTATTATAATGTAATTGTTACAGTAAGCACATAAGCTCCCGTGATTATTCCGGTTCACTTTTTGTTGGGGAGGGAATACATTTTATTTCTATGATAGTTTAATGTCGTGTGTACTGTGTGTTTCTTTTTATACGAATATGCATAACATATAAAAAAAGAAGATGTTGTATAATTGTCAGTGAGACAACTCTTCACAAGAGCCCAAATGACACAGAAATTAACAACTATAGTTAACCGTACAGCTTTCAACAATGAGCAAAGCCCATACCACAAAGTCAGCTATAAAAGGCTCTGAAATAACAATTATAAAATAATTCCAACAAAAAAAACCCAAAAACTAACGGCCTATTTTTAATACAAAAAAGGTTGAAAAACAAATATATAACCCATCAACAAACGACAACAACTGAATGACAGGCTCCTAACTTGGGACATGTACATACAGAATGTGGCGGGGTTAAACATGTTTGCGAGATCAAAACCCTCCCCTAACCTGGGACAGTGGTCTCTACATTACAAATTAAAACATCAGTTGAAAAAGGCTTAACTCTTCAGATGGATACAAACAGAAATACTAAACTGACTGGACGTGGCCGAGTACTTGTATATCCTTACAACAAAAAGACAATAAATACTCGCAGTTTCTGACAGTTAGTTCAAAGCCACTAACAACTAATAAAACAAACCATGCATCTAAGACTAAATATTTCAATATAGAATAGAATATGATAATTCATATGAAGTGTCGCATTAATTCTATAACATAAAGATGAAAATCATCATTACCCAATTTTCACAAGGCGTTAATTCTTACTGTAAAATTACATTCCTTCCATGCATACTAGTTCGTGTTAGTCCTTGAGCAATTACTATGTCTGTCGTTTTTATAAACTAAACATTCTCATCTGATATCAATCATTTTTATAATTTTTTTTCTCATCATTAAAAAGGGCGGAACAGGTTTGAGAAAAGTCACTTTTCAGTTGGAATTCAAAGTATTTTAAATGTACGCCTTGTGAAAAATAGTTATTGATAATTTTCATCTTTATGCTATAGGATTGATGCCACAATTTATATTAAAGACAGTCATGAAATAACGAATTGAATCCACGACTAAAACAAATCATTTAATTGAAGAAACTCCTCAAATTCGACGTAAACTTGACCGCGTACCTAAACATTAAAAAATGTCAAAAGGTGAACGATCTTATAAATAAATATATAATAACTGATGCAGCCGGTGGTGAACTTCTGTTATATGCCAATTTCTCGGTTGTCAACCCCACTTAAACTTGTTGTGTCGTAAAACTAACCTAATCTTCACAATGGTGTATAACTACTCTTGTTGTCGGAATTATCCGTAGCAAGCCTCCCCAAGTATGTCAATCAAAGGATTTCGTCTATCGACGATGAATTAGAAATAAACGTATCGTCTCTTTATATATCTCGGTCTCCGATAGGTCAATTTTATGGGAAAGTCTTAATGATTCTCGGAGTTATCTTGTTTTGTTTCATTTCATATGTAAGGTCAAGAGAGAGTCTGAATGACATTGACGTCATGGGAAAATTGGTGTCTAAAAAGGAAACTCGTGACTTATTAGACATACCACAAATAACACTTGTTAGATATACACCCTTATGAAGATAAATCAATTTAGATTCACGACATAACAAGTTTTAGTGGGGATGACAGCCAATCAATCGGCATATAACGAAATTTCGCCACCGGCTGACATTTTTCTAAATCGCGAATAAATACCTTTTGTTATATAAAGGTATATATGATTTTTTTTACTGAGCCTTTGCTATGACCTATGGAGGCCAAATTCTGAGCATTCTGAATTTTATGAAAATTAAAACTTTCGCTTTTAGAAAACCCTTTGATGGGTCTAGATATTTGTCTATACCATTTTACATCATGTCTGTGTATTTCTATCTTACATTAGTATCTTTGCACAAGTTTATGTACACAAAAACTTATATATTTGTAGCTAGAATTAAAAAAGTTATATCAGATTGGCAAGCTGTAGATGAAAAATTTGTGGAAACAAATAGTTCAAAACAATTGTACAAGTGCTTAAAGGAGAATGATTTTGTGTCTGTTACTGGAAGTGCAGGAATAGGAAAGTCCATAACATCAAGACACGTGGCTCTCCAAATGATGCTTGAAGGCTATGATGTAATACCAGTTAAGTCTCCAAGTGAGATTTTTGTTTCTAAATATAAAACCTTATATATATGTGACGACATTTGTGGCAGGTATGAAGCTATTCAGCATGAAATCGAAGATTGGGAAAGACATATTGACGTCATTTTAGACTGTTATTCTTTATCACCGATAAAAATATTGGCCAATTGCCGACTTCAAGTTTATCAAAGTCCTAAATTCCAAACTCAAGAACTATTAACTAAATGCAAGTTTGATATGTCAATCGGAAAAAATGCAATATGTACAGACGACAAAAGAAAAATTGCCCTCAAATACATTCCTGTCATCTATACAAAACAAATGTCTAACGAATATATAGAACAATATGATTGTTTTCCTTTATTATGCAGCATGGTTGAAAATTTTGATGAGAGTAAGATAATGATTGTTTTGGAAAAAGGACCTTATGACATTTTTGAGAAAGAGTATGATAAAATGAAGAACATAGGTAGTGAAATGAATTACTGTGCGTTGGCAGTAACAACTATTTTCAACAATAAATTAAACGAACGTTTATTAACTAACGAAATATCAGAAAAAGAAAAGGAAATATTCACAGATATATTTGAAGCCTGTGGACAAAATACTTGCACGTCTCGAATATCTTTAAAAACACACCTTGATTCCTTAATAGGATCCTTTATTTCAAAAGAAGACAACGTTTATAGTTTTCGTCATGAAAAACTTTTTGATATAAGCTGCCTTTATTTTTCTAAGAAATTTATAAGCTGTATAGTGAAAAATTGTGAAATTGTATTGCTATTCGAACGGTTTGGTTTAGAGTGCTCCAGAAAAGAAGATCAAAGTGGAGATTCTATAGTTCTACCAAAGAACCTTGAGGAGCTATTTTTTCATAGGCTAATTAATGAAGCAACAGACGAAACTATTTTAGATATATTCGGATGCAAACAAATGGAAAACTATCAGTTTAGAGAACGATTATTACATTCTCTTAAAACGAAAAATGAAGAATTCATATCGAAAGTATTGCACATGAACCATTTTGGAAAAAAAGTTTTTCATTTGATGTGTCAGCTAGGATTTACAGATATCCTATCATTTTGCATCAGTAAAAATGTCGATATTGATGATTACGACGAAATAGGAATGACACCCCTTCATTATGCCTGTAGATATGAAACTGAATCTGTAGTTGATTTTTTAATCGAGGCAGATGTTAAAATTAACATTTACAAACGTCGGGGATTCACACCACTTTATGAGGCTTGCAAGCAGGAAAATATAGATATAGTTAAAAAACTTCTTCAACATGGAGCATGTCCGAATTTATCTACTCAAAGGTCGTCAATTCCGTTAATTGTATCAACAGAGAATGGTAATCTTGAAATCATAAAAATGCTAATTGAACATAAGGCAGATGTAAATAAACAAAACAGAGATGGACGATCTGCCTTACATTATGCATGCTGTCTCGGTCAAAAGGATATAGCAGATCTCCTTATAACACATGGTGCCGATATTGATTTAAACACAAAACACAATGAATCTCCTTTACATCTTGCTTGCATTGGGCTTCATGGTTCAATTATTGATATACTTGTTTCAGACACCACGGATATATTTCAACGTTGTAAAAATTCAAATATGTCAACTTTTGCAACAATCGTAGAGAAAAATGAAAAAGAAATTCTTAGAAAACTTCTTAAAACGGTATCAGATAAAAATATGTTTTACCCTGAAATAGAATTTGCATGCACAACCAAGAACGTACTTGTTCTTAAAGGGATTTTGGAAGTAGGTATCGATGTTAATACACGTTTATCAAAGGGTGATTCCGCTCTACATATCACATGCAGGAATGGATTTTATTTAGGTGCTGAAATGTTAATAGGAATAGGGGCTAATATAAATGAATATTCTAAAGACGGACTTACAACAATTCAGCTTGCTTGCGTGACACCCAACAAGCAGCTTGTTGATTTACTAATTTCAAACGGAGCAAGTGTGAATAATTGGCGCAAAGGAAGTGCAATTCCACATGCACTCCATATAACATGTATAATGAAAGAAGATGAAATGGCGATAGCACTTATAAATGGAAATGCTGATGTTAATCAAATTGCAGAACTTAAAAGAAACACTGTGTATAAGTCAGAAAAAGGACATTGTATAACAAATATTTATGATGAAGTCTATTCTCACACAAGATTGATGATAAGCCCGCTTGAAATTGTGTGCATCGGAAAAATGTTAAATCTTAATCTTGTCGAAGTTCTTTTAAATAACGGCGCAAATTCGAATATCAAAAGCTTAAGCGGCATAAAACCTTTACTTATTGCAAGTTTTTATAAATATGACCCGTTGGTTATACTTCTTTTGAACAATAAAGCGGACGCTAACGTGTGCGACAACATTGACATTTTGTGCTTGTCTAACATGCATTATAAAGGAGATGAAGACATAAGCGAATTTTTATCGTATGGTAATGTTTGCTTCAACAACACTAAAACCACACCATTACACGTAGCCACCATAAATAATTCGCAATCGATTGTAAATGAATTACTACAAAACCGTGCAAGAAATGACATCGCGTGTGATATTTCGCCTTTTCTGTTCGCTATTCAGAACGACCGTAGGAATATTCCAACAGATCGCCAGCAGATTATTGATTTTTATCGCAATTACAAAAAAATTGAAAATATTCTTCCTCTCCATGCAGCATGTCTGTTAGGATTTAGAACTATTGCTGAAGTTTTAGTGAAGAAAACATTGCCACATGATAAAGAGGCAGTTATTCTAATTCGTCCATTTCAAGTAGCCTGCATTAAAGGACATATAGTCGAAAAATGGCCTTACATTACAAACAAACCATTTTCATTATCTGCTTTACAGATTGCATGTCTAGGGCAATATTGGGATACATGTAAAATGTTAATACAGAACGGAGTTGTTGGAAAAAGCACATTCGAGGTGTCAGACCTGTTAGTAGCTTCATTTTTGGGTGACAAGAAAAATATAGAATCAACTATGTGCGAGAAAGGAACATATATAACATCTGTTCTTCGTTTCGCTTACGAAAACAAAGGAATAGAAATTGTTAAACAATTGCTAGAAACCAATAAAGAAGATGAATGTGGTGATGATTTAAAAAATTTGTTTTTCATAGCCTGCTCAAAAGGAGACACTGAAACTGTTTCTTACATTTGTAGTATTGCACACAAATTAAATGTTAATGATTTTGTCGATGCAACACCATTGCATACTGCTTGTGAAAATGACAATGTTGAAACTGTTCAATTCCTTTTATCACATAATGCATATGTAGATCCAATTTCCATAGAAAATGAGACCCCTCTGCATATAGCATGCAAAAAAGGTCTGAACGATGTTGTGAGGTCATTGCTACAAAGAGGAGCAAAGTCTTTTTTAACTAATAAACATGGAGAAAATGTTTATCATTTAGTATCAAAGTATAACTTTTTAGACTGTGCGGGAAGTGTTTTGGAATTTAGAAAAACATGTTTGACAAATACAGATGCTGAACACAGTGTAAATAGTCGTACACTGGACGGCAAAAATGCTTTGTACTTCTCATTTGAAAATAAAAATAAGAATATGATGAAACTTTTTCTTAATTTTGGTGCTAATGCAGATGAAATATTTGATGATATTGAAGAGCCATTATTGTTGAAAGCTTGCAGAGAGGACAGTCTAGAATTAGTAGAAGTACTACTTGAATATTCATCCGCAGTCAATCGAAAAACGTTTGATGGAAAAGATGCTTTGTATTTCTCTTACAAAAACCAGAATACAATTTTGATGAAATGTCTCCTCAGATATGGAGCAACAATAAATGATTATTATGGGACAGAAGGGGAAACATTACTATCCACAGCTTGCAAAGAAGGTAATATAGACATTGTTACCATATTACTAGATGCATGTTGTTATGTCAATGCAAAAAACAACAACGGAGAGACTGCTCTTTGTATTGCGTGTCAGTGCAATGAAAATGCAATCGCAACCTTATTGATACAATACGGTGCAGACATAAACAAACAATCGTACGAAGGATTGAGTCCCCTTTATTTTGCATGTATTAATGAAAACGAAAACATAGCAGATTTGTTGTTGCAGAACAATGCTTATACCGATATAATGTTTTCTGATTCTCAAAGTATGCTCATGAAATGCTGTACGAACAAATTTTACGGCATCGTTGATCGTTTATTGAAGCATGGAGCAGATGTGAATATTTGTCATTATGCCGGAGAGACTGCTTTGTATAATTCATTTCAAATGGGAGATGCTAAATTAATGCTAATTTTGCTAAGTTATGATGCTGACTGGGATGTATGTTGTCATGAAAAAGAGCAATTTCTGTATGAGGCTTGTGAAAGAGGCTTAGAAGAAATTGTAGAAATAATTTTACAGCGAGATCCAAATATAAACGTCAATGCAATCCTTTTCGATAATAAAACGTCGTTATATGCGTGTTATAATGCGATATCAGATACCAGCTCACCTCAGTATAAGGTATACATATCAATAGGATCTTTACTTAGACGTCATGGGGCCAATTTATTTACGTTAACAAAAGCAAATGATTCACCTTTTCATCAATTATGTATGAAATGTACACCAAACGACATAAAAGTAGCGTTAGAAAGCTGCGTTGCTGAAAGAAATGCTTTGGAGATAGTATTCCAGTATGCTTGTTCACAAAACGACCAGGATATAGCATTGTTATTGTGGGACTTCTGTAAACAACCATTCATATCTGAAAATTCGTTAATAGGAGCTGGCAATGAAAATAATCATATCACTGCTTTGCTTCTTTTATTACAACTAGATGTAAGTATGACGGATAAAACCGGCAAAACAGCTCTTCATACTGCATGTTCGAACGGAAATAGCTATATGGTAGAACAACTTTTACAATCTTGCATCACAGATGTTGAAATTCATGCAAACAATGGATATACTGCATTACATTTTGCATGTTTTTATGGACACATTAGAGTCATACATATGTTGATAGAAAGAGGAGCTAACATACAAACACGTACATATTCCGATGAAACAGTAGTAGAACTGGCGTTTTCTCAGTTAAAGGGTAGTGTCATTACTTGTTTGTTAGACTTAAATGAGTTCGAGACATTACAACAGTGTAAGGAAAAAATGCAACTCTTTTTGAAAACATATAGATGTTCAAATGACATGAAGAAAGCAATCAGGCGTATACTTACTTTAATGGACTCTAATTCGTACATCGATACCATTGATTATCCTCTGCACTTTGCTTGCAGGAAAGGCGATGGTGAACTTATTGATCAACTGATTGAAAACGGTGCAAATGTAGACTGTATATCATTATACGGGGAGAACCCTCTTATAATTTGCATATGTAACAATGATTTACGAAATGTTGAATTATTATTGCAAAAGGGAGCATCGGTAAATGAAATGACAAATATATCCGAGTATGGAATCGATCAAATATTCGGAAAAACAAGTATTCATATGTTGAAAGATGTAACTCCAATTTCATTCGCCTGCTTTTTGGAAAATCTCTCTCTTATTCAAATTCTGATTGATCATCATGCTAAAATCAATACACCAATCCATATTTGCTATTGCAATACGAATGATTGTGCTTCTAAATGTGAACAAATGACACCTTTATTTATATCTGTTATACAAAACAATTTACATGCAGTGCAACTATTAGTTGGAGGTATGCTGGATTCAAATCTAAACGATCTAAATTTTATCCTTCTTGGCTCACTCTACCGTGACATTGCTATAACGGAAGACACCTGTCATAAATATGAAAGGCTAGTACTCACACCATTCCAAGCAGCGTGTGTCCTTGACCAGACAGAAATGGTATCATACTTTGCTCAAATCAACATGGTAGATGTAAACCTAGCTTTTAAATTATCACCTGTGCTATTATCTTTGTATTTTCAGTATCCAAACTTAATGATAAGTGTGTTAGATAAATATGAATTAGTAAACAAAAATTGTGAAACTCAAGTTACTCCATTAATTTTCTCAGCTCTTGTTGGAAATTTTAGATTGATGGATATCCTGCTAGACAATTCTGGAAATCATGAATGCTATGCTACAATATCTGTTTTGATAATTGCTGCACTAAGTGAAGATGTTCTCCGTATATTTGATTGTTATTCTGGTGATTATTTTGTTTACTCAGAATGTTTTGTAAATCCACTAGCGATATGCCTCTTGCAGAAAAATATGGAAATGGCTTCTTTATTGTTAAATGAATATGCAAGTACTTCCTGTATCTCAGAAATTGATGCTTCTCATGTTATTTGCTTTAGAAAACAAACAGAACATTTACGCCTTATTTTTGAAAGCCGATTAAATCTCCGTAGAAAATTCAATATTCAGATGTGGCATTTGCTTATAATGGAAGACGATCAAAGTGTGTATTATACCTCTAATAATATCAGTGCTCTAAATCCAATTTATTTGTGTGTCACATTAATAGAGCTTTCATGTTTCCTCCGAGATACTGATTTATTAGAGCTTCTGTTTAAGTCCGAATATACACTTGACGGTGTAATGGAAATTTCCCCGTTATTATTATCCTTATTATTTATGAATAAGCCTATCGTTTTATCTAATGCACTGCTTCAATCACTTGACACAAACTCATATGGCAGCTCTTCGAAGTTATGTAAATCTGCTTGGATGGTTATAGCAATGATTTCAAAGAAGCATGCTTTAGATATTCTTACTCTCAGATTGACAGAAGACTCCTTTCAGATGACAAATTTAGCAGATTTGGGTTTAGCTATGTTAGTTGTCTTTTATATGCACCATGATCTTGTTGAAAGACAACTGTATGACATGAAATATCTATCAACAACAGACGTTCTCTGTGAAGTCAGTTTAGCTGAAATAAATGCAATTGAACTTCTTTTTAACGAATACGAAAACAATTATAACAATGAAATAGAATACCAGGATATGAAAAACATTCACAACAATGTAATAGAATTCTTAGGTATGAAACTGGATAGATTCAAGATAAATCTAGCATTCTTAACATTGCTACGGAATAAGAAATTAAAATGTTTACCGGTACAGGCGTATAATGGATCAACCAATTCTTTACCGTTTTTGGCAGTGGAAATGTTTTATTTGATACAGCAACGAATACCAAGATGTTTGTTATCAGTAAATCAAATTTCTAATGACAAAACAATTATCACACAACTGATGGTGGCTTGCTTGCTTGATAATAAATCCAATGTGAATTTTTTATGTTATATGGGAAAAAGCGTCCAACTTAATGAAATGTCGTTTTGGCACCTGGCAAGTATACACGAAGTGAAAATTTGGGATTCATGTCCAACAATATTTGAAATTGCTTGCAATAACAATTTAAAAGCAACCTTTAATGAGCTACATTTATCTTGTATGCAAGAAAAGATGACAATTGTAAAATATCTTTTAAAAAATAACTGTGACGTGAATGCTTCAGCTTGTCTAACATCGTTCCATATGTTCCCTATTATACTCAGTCATCAATTTTATTTAGAACATTCCCATTTAATAGATAAGTTCATTGATATTATTGATTCTCTGAAGAGTTCGAGAAGCAACATGGATTTTTTAGTTTTACCCGCGGAGTTTAATGCCATTCATTTAGTGATGTTTTCAGACGATATAGAATATATGAAACTATTGATTCAAAAGAGATGTGATCTGAATGCAGTAGCAAAATTATCAACCTTATCCTTATATTTGCTACATTTCTTTGAAGATGATAGTTTAATATCGTCTAATACAGTAAATGCCATATCAGAGATGACGGCACTGCATATCGCCTGTATTTTAGACAAAAGTGATTTCGTTGAGTTTCTTTTATTAAACAAAAGTAATATCAACTCTAACGGATCAATTCATCCTTTGCATTTAAATGCGTTCCACTGCGCGGATATTTTGAAATTGATAACTGACAAATCTCTTTTTACGTTGACAGTCCTCCATACTGCTATTTTGTGCCGAAACACACATATAGCAGAAATTCTTATTGAAAACGAGGCAAACATTGAAATGAGTGCATCATTGTATTTGGAATTGTGTATGAAAAATGACATGCACATCTCTACTAAGTCATCAGTTAAATCGCTGCACTTGGCGTATTTATTTGAAAATGAACATATTTTCAGGACAGTTCTGTCTCAAACTTTACCCGGGAATATAAATGAGAAAGTATCTTTATCAGCATGGCATTTATTTGACAGCGACTCAATTCAAGACATGACTTCACATTATACATCTAGGGGAGATATTCAATTAACACTGAACATTCTTCACATAGCTTGCATTACTGGGGATAGTTTTTATGCAAATGTGTTGGTGAATCGAGATGCTAATGTAAATTTAGAAGCAGAAATGTGTACAACTGATTTTATAGGAAACGAAATTATAATTACAAAATATCCTCTGCATTTTGCAGCGGAGATAGGAAGTTTAGATTTATGCAAGATATTAGTAGAAGGTGGAGCTAATCTGGATGTCAAAACTAATA
The DNA here is from genome assembly GCF_036588685.1 of Mytilus trossulus. Taxonomy (NCBI): domain Eukaryota; kingdom Metazoa; phylum Mollusca; class Bivalvia; order Mytilida; family Mytilidae; genus Mytilus; species Mytilus trossulus. The sequence goes on along the minus strand of NC_086386.1, from coordinate 35,311,654 downwards.
TAATCGGATTTCTGCCATGGCATTTGGCGTTATATCATGGATATGAAGATGTTGTTTATTTCCTTCTTACACATTGTCAATTAACAAATTTTAATGGGAAACAATTTTTTTTAGTTTTCATTTTATACTTACTACGCAAATATTTCAGTAGGATTATTCTTCCGTTTATAGCAAAATCAAAAAACTTTCTTATACTTTTATCATCCTATAAATATTTGATGAATGTAATTGGATTTACCGGTGATCCTAGTTTTCACTCAAGCAGAATAAGCACTTCGGAATATATTTCACTCTCAGAAATTGACAATGGGTCGCAATATGAAGAGTTGATGAGTGTATATGAAGCAATAGACACAAACAACAGTCTTGAAACGTCCGAAAATTATTCTGAATGTGAAGATGTGTATTCAGAAGCGCCTATGTCAGTGGAATTGTCCTCCTAAGTAAAAATTAAACTGTTTGATGTGCAGTTAGTGCCTAATTAGTAATCCAAATTGAATGTGATCAAGTGATTTATTTTTTAACTTAAAGAATAAGAAAATCATATAATATTTATTTTCGTTGAGATAGTCATCTCTTATATTGCATTTGATTACTTATTACACTGTGTCATTCACTACATAACTTTATATTTCCAATTGGATTTTATTAGAATTTAGATAAATTAGCAGTGTTGAATTTGAATTTGATTTTGCATAGCTAGTTGATCTCATGTACAGACCTACGCTTTATGATACAGTTGTAAGGATTATACGTCATAAGACAGCAACCAAAAACAAAAAAAATTACAAAACGCGTATAGATATCTAGCGGTTAACATAATATAATAAAATAAAGTGGTATGAATACCAATGAGACAAATCTCCCAAAGAACCAAATTGACACAGAAATTAACAAATTTCGGTCGGTGTACCGCCTTCAAAAATTAGCAAAGCCCACAGCGCATAACTGACTATAAAAGACCCCAAAAACACAACGTAAAACAATTCAAACGAGAAAACTAACGGCCTTATTTATGTGCAAAAACTGAACGAAAAACAAATATGTAACACACAAACCAACGACAACTACTGAATAACAGGCTCCTGACTTGGGACAGGCACATACATACAGAATGTGGCGTGTCTACACATGCTTGCTGAACCCCATCCCTCCCATTGACCTGGGACAGCGGTAGAACAGTTAAAAAAAGAATGAACTATACCAATCAGTTGAGAAATGCTTAACTAATAAGGTGATCAACAATAAAAAATTGTCTATACATTGTGTCAAATAAAGGCAACAGTAGTATACCGCTGTTCAAAACTCGTCAATCTATGGACAAAAAAAAAATTGAGATAACAAACTAAAACTAAGGGAAACGCATTAAATATAAGAGGAGAACAACGACACAACATTTAAATGTAACACACACAGAAACGGACGCAGCATTAGACAAAATCCGATGAGAATAACAAATATGACATCACAACCAAATACATGAATTTGGGATAGAAAAGTACCGTGACACGTCTTATAGTTATGTGAATTCACACTCAAATATAAGAGAAAACAAACGACACAACGGAAACACAACGTTAAAATCTTACACGCACAGAAACGACCTATGATATAACAATGGCGATTTTCCTGACTTGGTACAGGACATTTTAAAAGATAAAAATGGTGGGTTGAACCTGGTTTTGTGGCATGCCAAACCTCGCACGTAAATGGCAATGTTAAATATAACATTGAAATGGTAACATAATATTACATGACTACAATACAAATAACTAGGAGAAAGTATAAGACAATGAAACACATGATCAATAGATAACAAAAGGCATCAGGTTTAAAAATCAATACGCCAAAATCGCGTCTCGTCCACACAAGACTCACCAGTGACGCCCAGATATAAAAGATCGAAAGTGAAAAAAAAGTACAAAGTTGTACAGCACTGAAGATCAACAGTTGAAAAAGGTTGTGCCAAATACGGCTATGTTTTTCTTATTGGGATAAGAACATGCTTATTATTTAGAACAATTTATGCTATTGCAAACAGTAAATTTTATCAAATGAATATAAAAGATATACATAATGAAACTGAAGTATTAACTTATTACAGAAAACATAACCTGAATACATAATACAAAGACCAACACAGAAAAATAGACACACCAGACTTAGTCCAGGCCTCAACGCGAAAAAAATCATCAAAATGACGTCACATACGAAGTGGTAAAAAGGTACAAAAATTACGTCACATTTGAATATCTGAAACAGCACATAAATGACGTTACATTTGAAAAACTTAATCTCAAAAGTAAGATAGAACTAGGATTGATTTCAGATTATAATGGAACTAAATACTTATATTACATTTAAACAAAATGCACATTGCAATATTTATTAATAGCAATTACCTATATTACATATATGTCCAGTTTGTTTGGAATCTAACTTCGAACGTAAAACATCGTACAGCCTACGTTGAACAAAATCAAATCTAATAAATGAAGGCAGTGATTAATTTTCTTTACCATAACACATGAATATAATAGAAAAGACGTCAGCAAATATGCTAAAATCCGATGAGAATTACAAATATAACATCAAACTAAATACATGAATTTTGGATAGATAAGTACCGTAACACGTCTTATAGTAATGCGAATTCACATTTAGCAAAACAGTCACAATCGGGAATAAGTAACGTTTGGTAATTAAAAGATTAGACGACGTAATGACAAACCACAATCTACCCTGTGATAAAAATGTCCTTAGCTAGTTTGGTCAAAGACACATCGTATGGATCAACTAATTCGTGATGGTGTCCATAAAATTTATTCCTGTATATGAAGTCCGTATAGTGCGAATAAGCACGAGAATAACGTATCAATTGTGATACTTCGTAAAACGTTTTGAATAATTTTAAATAATTAACTGAGGTTTAAGTTTCGAAATTACAAAAATAACAGAAAAAAACATAATTGAAGACACATTCTGTAAATTAATTTTCCTGACTTCAAATAGGCACATGTGCTGTTGTGTCAATGTTCGGAATCATATGAGTATTTAGACCATACGCGTATGGTCATGACCATATGGGTATATACTCATATGGTCCGACCATACGCGTATGGTCGGGGTAATTAACAGGTTTACTTCTAGTTGTCACGTCATTAAACAGACACTACCAAAGGTAGATCTATATAAAATTCAATAATAACAAGATTAACACAATGAAATAAGCAGTTTCACACAGTAAATTCCATCACTAGTCAATGTGTTATTACGAGTGAATGGCAAAATGTCGACCTGGGAAGATAACTTCCAAAATTATCTTAATGAACTGTTACACAGGAAATCAATTGTTTTACTATAAACTGACGTAAAATTCGACAGGATAAAGAGTCTTATAATTTGCTTACTTTTGCAACTTTATATAATTAGCATTTATTTAGCAGTGCAATATTCAGAATATTTTCTAAGTTGTCTGGTGATATGATGCACTTCAGTCTTGTTACGATATTGGAGATCTAGAGCTTTTTTAAAACATGGAAGACACATCGGAATGACCCAGGACCCATGAATAGCTATGGTACCGTATGGAAGTAAATGTCACCCTACGCATACAAGCAAGCATACCATTAGCGATGAAAAGTAGCTTTGGCATAATTATTTAATGCTATTTGAATTGTAAATAATACAATATTGCATGTAGAAGTCATTGTTTTTTATAAAGTTTTCTAATGCATATTATTGAAAAACAAATACCTATATGGTCCAAATACTCATATGGTCCGGCCCGTTAAAAACCAAACGAGTATTATACACATATGGTCCGACCATACGAGTACGGTCGGACCATACGCGTACGATCGGACCATACGCGTATGGTCGGACCATATGAGTATACACATATGGTCATGACAATACGCATATGGTCCAAATACTCATATGGTCCGGAACATCAATACACGTAATATCGAGCAAAATCAAGTGAAAAACAGAAGAAACAAGAATGTGTCCAAAGTACACGGATGCCTCATCTGCACTGTCATTTGCTATGTTTGGTGAACCGTGAAAATGGGATGAAATCTCTAATTCTTGCATTAAAATCAGAAAGATCATATCATCGCGAATATATTTACTAAGTTTCAAGTTGATTGGACTGCACCTTCATCAAAAATTACCTCAAACAAAAACGTTAACCTGGGACGAACGGAGGGACGGACGAACGGACGCACAGACCAGAAAACATAATGCCAATAAATGGGGCATAACAAGAAGGAGAGCACGACGAAAGTGATGGGAAATAGTAATAGGCAACAGTAGGTAGTATATATTCAATAGTTAGTACGCCAGACGGGCGTTTCGTCTACATAAGGTAGCAATACACAGTTAGAAGTTTAGTTTCGCATTATGGCCCCTGTGAATTTTTCAAATAGGAAAGTTATTGTGTAATAAAATTCATTTTTAGACAGATGAGTGCTAATTTAGCCTTCAAAGGTGGTTTATAAGAGCATCAAGATTATTTTTTACATGTTTTATGGGCTGTTTTCTGTTTGGCAGTCCGTATTTTCATAGCTAGACCTGACATCGGTCCAGAAATTAATGTACTGTTTACAAACACTCTTTTTCTACACGAAGTTTTTGACGCAATTTTACAAAAAAATGAGACGAAAGACATATGATTTTCATTGGAATTGCTGAATGATATATGTACAGTTTCAGAAAAGGTATTACTTCAAGCGATTGAAATTCTACTTTTAGCCAAATTTTGGGGAAATATGTGACATTTTCCCCCCCTTTTTGCAATATTTCACAACAAATAAATGCAGATTGTTGCCATGGATACACCAAAAAGAAATTATATTTTACCATTTTATATACTGGAAATAAAATCTATGGAAGATTATGATTACATACATATGCCCATATATGACACAAACAGTAAGCTTGATATTGAAAGAAAGCAATGAAAATGGAATGGTAAAATTCATAAGGGCAAATTTTAGTATTTTTTCCTAACTGTTTATTGCTACCTAAGACTCATCAGTGACGCTGAAATCGAACTATGAATAAAGCCAAACAAGTACAAAGTTGAAAAGCATTGAGGATCCAAAATTCCAGAAAGTTGTGCCAAATACGGCTAAGGTAATCTATGCCTGGACAGAGACATGTATACTGTATTTTTATGTCTCTGGCCTGGAATAAGAAAATCCTTAGGTTTTGGAATAAAATCAAAATTATCTATGCATTCGGATAATACAATCCTTGAGAAAAACAGATCGGGAAATCGGTAAAGTATAAATGTCTTTCAACACGTTTGAACTCGTCTTCTCTGATCAGGTACTAGTGTTTAAGAAATGACGAGAGAGGGAGCAAATTAATAATCATAATCAGTCTTAAATACCACCTACATTATTCAGAATTAGTATCACAGTTAGAGACACAATTTGTCTTGTCAGAAAAAACGTAGAATATACCAAAACTAAAAAGAACTTGAATGTCTACCACTTCAGGGTTACCTATATCCGGTACATATTTTATTGTTGTTTACCGGAGTGATATGTTTTGAATTATGAGGTGTTTTCGTCGACGTACGCGGTCAGCAGTCTGTTTGATTGTACACAAAAATTGAATAGAGTGTTTTTGTTTCCGATGGTGTAACTGTGTTACCTTTGATGAATGAAGGAGAAGCAATATGACATTGCACGATGATTCATGTCAATGAGTTCGAATAACCCAAAAGGAAAGGAATTTTCTGATCAGAATATGGTGAGAACAAATTGCAATCAATATTGAAGTAATGTTTTGATTTCTGAAGATAATTATATAAAAAAAAAAATGAATGGGAAAAATACGGATATAACACTAAATTATGTATGGAAAAGGCAAACGATGTCAATATGGCACGGTTCTTGCAACTTTATGTTCAAATGAACCTATTAGGCAATTCTAATAATTTGTCAGTTATTTCATGTTTACTGTTGGATGTTTGTATAATTTCATTGATGTGTTAAAATATGTCACATCAATCTTTTGTCGTGGCAGATTAAATTATGATTGTACTATTTTTTGTTTTGTTTTATTTAATAAATATAATATTGAATGATTTTGTATACTAGTACAAATTAATAAAATTTTATTTATAGTTGAATTTTTTCATTTAAATTTCTCTGTCTACAACTCGAGGGACACTGATTCCCTATTGGCTTTCCACGTGGATTGTAGGCAAAGGGATTTTTCCTTTTCAAAGTGTGACTAATGCTGTCTGAGTACAAATAAACATCATAATCTTTATTGTGAAGAATCAAGTGGAAATACAATTGTCAATGTTCCTGATTAGGAAGTAAAAAGTGTGTTTGATTCAACAACAGTAAAGAAAGAGACAAGCCAGCATAGTTTACAATTGGAGGGGAAGTCCCTTTGCTTACAAGCTTTCCATATGTCGAAGATGTTATTAAATATATGAAGATGTCAATGTTCATTTTGATATGAGTTCATTGCTTTAACTCAATTTTTAAAAGTCTATGTGGTCAAATTCAGGAAAATTTATTGAATTATGAACTATTTGTAAAGAACTGTGTACATGTATCTTGAAATCTTAGAAGTGTTTTAAAGTAATTAAGGAATGATGTTGGATATAAAAAAGAAGATGTGGTATGATTGCCAATGAGACAACTATCCACAAAAGACCAAAATGACACAAACATTAACAATTTTAGGTCACCGTACGGCCTTCAACAATGAGCAAAGCACATACCACATATAGTCAGATATAAAAGGCCCCGATAAGACAATGTAAAACAATTCAAGCGAGAAAACTAACGGCCTTATTTATGTAAAAAAAATAACGAAAAACAAATATGTAACACATAAACAAACGACAACCACTGAATTACAGGCTCCTGACTTGGGACAGGCACATACATAAATAGTGTGGCGGGGTTAAACATGTTAGCGGGATCCCAACCCTCCCCTAACCTGGGACAGTGGTATAACAGTACAACAGAAGAACGAACTATAAAAATCAGTTGAAAAAGGCTTAACTCATCAGATAGACAAAAAATAAAAGTGGACGTGACCGGGTACTAATACATCCCGACACAAAAAGACACAATGAACAAATCTGAGAGTACTCGCAGTTATCTGACAGCTAGTTCAAAGCCATTAACAACTAATAAAACAATCATGCCTCTAAGACTAAACTGGAGATTTGCCTGCAAACATGCTGTATGGACTATAGAGTGTTCTATGCCCATAACTTAACATGAACTGGATGCAAGATTATATCAATCACTGAGGATCTGTGTATAACCTCATTGGTTGATATCTTTGGCGCTTGTACATGTGATACATCCTCATTCTTTCAATATCAAAGTGGTGGTTGGTTTAAGGGCTATGTTTGGTCTGGCAATACATATTGCCTGTTTGGGTTGATGAGGTTCTTGATAAGTTCTCCCCTCTCCCACCCATAAGTACCAACATGTGGATTTGTTTTTATATTTATATTTAATATTGGTATAACATGTATGCATTTTGGGTTGATGAGCACGAGACATTAGAAAAACATAAGCATTACCATGGGATCATGTTGATGGAAAACACCTTCGCTTTATCGATTTTCAAGGGAAAGGTCAAATAGGGCAAGTGTAGTGGTATGTTTGTGCTTACTTTTTTCATTACAATGGTAAAAATACGATTATATATCTCGGATGACTATAATAGTGATTATAATGCTTCATTTTATGAGCTCCAAGGTAGTTTCCTGTAAGAAACAACTGTGCACGTTATTCCCTGAGCTTTTGTGCATTGCATTGTGCATAGTAGTCCACATTTTGGTTTCTGAAACGTATAGATATTATCTTGTTTTCGGTTCTTTCCTCTAGAGTTTTCTATGCCCATAACTTAACATGAACTGGATGCAAGATTAAATCAATCACTGAGGATATGTGTAATACTGGAAGTTGACAATGGAAAACACTAAATAGTTATGTTTACGTTCGTACGTACGTAAGACAGTAAATAAGTAGATTATTTTTGGGAAGTGGGCGTATATCATACATAATAAAAGATAAAACATGAGCTCTGATTAGCTCTTTACTTTAACCGAATATCATATAAAAATCATGCAGCTGCATGCAAATACTTATAAATAAAAACTAAAAAACAACAACATGCAAACTTAATTAAAAAAATACTGATCTCCAAAGAGGAAATTAAAAAAAAAAGTCTAATCAACTGGCAAACTCAAAATCTCAAACACATCTCACAAATGTTTAACAACTGTCATATTCCTGACTTGGTACATGCATTTTCTTATGTATAGTGGTTTGAACCTGGTTGAATATATAGATAAACCTCTAACGTGTATGACAGTCGTATACAATTCCATTATTTTAACCATGATGTGTGAACGAAACAAACAGACATGATAGATATGTATGTAAAAAATATGGGTACAGCAGTTAACGTGGAGTTATTATCGTAATCACTATAAAAACAAGCTGATAGTTAACAAACATTTATCATAACACAATGGCAGAAAGAGTAAATTATAGGTAAACATTTCATTCCATAAAAGAACGAACAGTGGTGGTGACTCTATTGAGAATTGATATAGACCGTTCTTTTATTGCAGTGCAAATATTTACGTGTTCAATACATGCATAGCCCTCAAAATGTACTAAAAGGCGAGTGACATTTTCAGAAAAGACGCTTAGTTCGTGACTTTAATGCACCCACCTAACACACAGCTGAATTTTTTATATGTTATAATATGATATCTGAACTTTCTTTTTTGGTCGGTCGTAAAAAAATCGTACGGTGCAATTTTTGTAAAAATTGAATTTAAATCGAGAAATAATTCCAAATTGAAAAATGACCAACAGTCTTGAAGCATCAACAATTAAAAAAGTAGGTTCATTTTCTGTTGTCACAATGCAAAAATTATGTCCGTTTAACATGCCAATGTATAAAAACAATACTTTTCAAAAATAAAAGAAGTAATTTTTGCGAAAAAAAAAGATTTTTGTAACAATTTTGGATTTTTTTATAAAAATGGTGCCAATTTTCATATCTTTTTTTCATTTCTTAGATTTTTTCGCCTTAAAGCCCAAATTAATGATGTTAGTATTATTCAAAAGTTCATTTATTCTTTAATACATATCGTTATCACTGTATTATTCTGGATTTTATACATTTTACACACTCCCCCTTTTCAATCAAATTGCCGAAATCGATTCTCTGTTAATTTCCCTCAAGTTAACGGACCTAAACGCTTCAAAAAAGAGTGTGAATAACCATGAAGGAATGTTGTTTTGTACAAAATTCACGCAAAGTGTAAAAAAAATAAAATAAAAGGACCATAGAAGCTAAGATGTCAATGTTTTTTTTTCTTGGTAGAAAACCAATATCTTATTGTTCTTAGCCAATTTGCACTTACAAAAGGCAGAGATTACGAATAACTATTGAAAAATACTTCTTTCTCAATTGGATCAATGCACATTTTAGTTTTGCAACTAAAAGTACGCAAAAATGTGTCAAATATGACATTTTCTCCACGAACTTGAACGTGAGATATGTCCACTTTTTAAATTTCCTACCGTATTAACCATCGCATACGGTAGACTTACTGATGCTGCAAAGTTGGTCAGTATTTCAGTGGAAGCATAGTGTATGTGCTAGGGCCACGTCACGAGCCAGTAGGTTGACATGCTATAAATACTTTAATATATGGGAACATCTATTCATTTTGAATTCTTCGTAGATATTTGAAATACATCAAATGTTCCACCTCAGGGGGTATATATTACATAAGCCGTATTTTTAATAGGATTACGTGTTTTTAAATATTCTTTGAAGTTTTACTTGGTTCGAGCGTCACCGATGAGTCTTATGCCGACGAAACGTTGGTCTAATTAACGTAAACAATCAATCATATGCCTGATATCTTTCAAATTGATATGTTATTTATTATGGTTAACGTTAGTTGCTTTTTATGATTTTTGCTTTTGTTTGTAGTTTTGAGCATAAATCAAGCTTTTGTGTATCTAATTAAAATTGTTTTAGAACCTTTATAGCTTATTATACAGTGTTGGCTCTTGCATCTTGTTTTAAGCCATACGATAATCTATAGTTGTTTACCTCAAAGCATTTAGTCTCAGGTATACTTATCAAAGGTATCGGGCTTATAATGTGATATCACCAGGCTTCTTATTCTAAATACGGATTAATAATTTAAGAGGAGTAATGTCAGGGGTCAACGATGACCTAACACTTCGTTCTATTCTAGACATGGAACTTCTGTGTGTGTTATGGTTGGCGCTGCACCATGTTTAGTGTGCATGTATAGTTTCTTTTATTAAATATATGTACCTTTACCAGCAGTTCATGCTCTAACATTTTCTAGAGCTCATCATCTATCTTTGTTCCTGAGAAAACTCTTTTTTAACGCTTTCCAAATCATCAATAGATGGCGGGTCTATCACAAATTTAAAAAAAAATCATATTGACACGCAGATCGGCGCTGCAAGAAAACTCTAGAGTGTCATAAACCAAAAAATAAGTATGTATAAGTCTAATCAAGACGATTGGAGCAAGCTACATAATATCAGACTACCAACCTAAAAGATTGTCATCGTGTCACGCCTACCACCAAGTGCATCATCATTCAAACTACATGTTCTGAAAGCTGACAAACAAAGACTTTGCATCACAACAAACAAATACGGCAGTAGGTTTACCTAACTTTGAGTACGGATGACAAAAGTGATATATTTGTTCTTGTGAAGGAAAAAATAATGCATTAGGGAACTTGTACATGTACTGACATCATTGTAAGCATAATTGTTCCAGTAAAGCAAAAGCCTCACAGGCTCAGTTTTAAAATATGAATTTCGACTGTCTTATATTGTTAAAAATCACAAAATAGAAAATTGCATAATTTGTTATAAATTAGATTCATTTTGTTTCTTTTAAAGAAATAGATTATTGACAGAAACACCTCCAGAATGACAAAAAAACCCACCTATATATAGGTTTAGCCGAACTATATCTCTATTATTAGTTGATAAATATCTATATGTACATGTATCTTAGTTTTGAATACTGGTAAGACATTAATACTTGCCTTTTGACTGCAAACCTTTTGACTGCACAAACGTGAGTGAAAATAAATGCAGTCGTAATTAAAATACACGTTAAGAAATTACAGTGTTTGTAAAGTATATAATCCCAAATGTCAAAATAAAGGTCACCGTGGAACTTAACTTAAGTTTGTAAATCACTGCATTCTAATTTTGCATCTGGGGTCAATTAACTTAGCTGAATTTGGCAAAACTTTTAGGAATTTTGGTCCTCAATGCTCGTCAACTTCTTACTTTATTTGGCCGTTTTAACTTTTATGGATTCAAGCGTCACTGATGAGTCTTTTGTAGACGAAATGCGCGTCTGGCGTATTTACAAAATTTAGTCCTGGTATCTATGATGAGTTTATTTTCACAACAGATCATACGACTTAAGCTGGTCGTTAGTCATGATTAGATCAGTTCACTTACGATTAAACTTGTCTTAAGTTTTTTTGTGAAACCGACTTCTGTATCTGAAGCTTAGTAAATCTTAGTTTTGCAGCTATATATATCGCGGACAGGATTCCATTATGATTGTATCCATATCACAGTGACCTGATTTTTGTTTGTGACCATTCCCTGTTATATAATGTATATGCATACTTAGTTTGGAAAACCCAGGTTCAACGGTTCAAAGATATGGACCGGACACAAACCAGACAAGAACGAATCAAACAATGTTTGAAAACTTGACGGCTCAAATGTCAATGCCAATGTCAAAATGAACTGATTTAATTTATGAAGAACCTCGTGCCATCCCATAATACATCTCTGAACAAAGTATGTTTAACATCAGTTCTATAGTGTAAGGCATTGCATTTTATATTTGAAATCCTTGGTTTTTGTATGAACTGTATATCTGTATACGTGTATAAGTTACCTGATTTAATTCGACAAGGGCCGCAAACAAGTGGGGACTGACGGACGGACAGACTTAAAATGATTCATATATCCTCTTTAACTTTGCTTGTGGTTGTATTAAACATGTAAGATAGTGATTTCCGATCTTGACACGGTATGTAGGCTGTTAACAAACAGGAAACTATTGCCATGCTGTTGTGACAAAGACGTCTACTTTTTACTCTCTTTTATTGCGTTGTTTTCTCTCCCTTATACTCGTCCAACTTACAAATATTTCATCATGTTTTTTCAATTTTGCATGACAGACAATCAATTATAGTAAATATTAACACACTTAAGGTCAAATATTTGTTATTATACGTCGTTTTTGTAGAAAGTACCGTTTTACATATAGCAGAAGGAAAACGTAAAGACGTCAATTATCGCCAAACCATGAACGATATGCAACTTAGAATCAGAGAGACGTTATCATTAAGTAACACATATTTATATCCTTTTGAAAAGTTTTATTACATTCATTTATAGTATCAGCAAATCAGTTCTGATTTCTAAGTCTCCAGGGTCAGAGCGCAAGCGGCAATTACATATATGTGCATTCAATGAGGAAACCAGAAATCACCGAAATATCATTAAATACTACAGAGTAAAAAGCATGGATTACTTTAATTAAGCTTTGATCAGCAGGTACATGTATATCTAAAAATGTATACACGAATAACATAGCACTTATAATCCTCCAATTGCACCCCATTTCACACAGGCACGTCGATTGGGAATTTTCAACACCTTCAGGCTCTAGTGACGATAAAGTTGAGACTGTTGGTATTCTCAATGTCGTATCACCTGCAGCTCATTGAACGCAGTGACTGTTTTCTTGCCTGCTTATTGTCGTAGACGCAGTCATAGTCGTCTTTTAATGGTGTTCACACATCACCTTATCGTCAAAATGTCTATCTAAATGATATACAACTTTCACAGAAGCCATTATGTGCAATGAAATTTATTCCCTGTCCTTTTTGAAACTTTATTTGTTGTTAAAGATGTTTAGATAATTCTGGGAAATCATTGTTGCAAAATCTATTTAAGTAAAAACAAACTAATAGCTGTCATTTCAAATTATGCATGCATAGACTTTGCAGATCGCCTGGTTGTGTGCGTTGTTTTGAACATAATGAGGCCTTTAGGTATCTCGTTTGAATTTTTGTTCATTTTCATTTTCAGGTCTTTTGTAGCTAAATATACGGTGTGGGTTGTTGAAGGCCGAACAAAGACCTTTACATTCGATTAGACCTTAAGGATACGAAATTTCTGTTTTTGTTATACAGATTTATATTTGGATAACTCTATGTTTCAATAAATCTTACATTTTGAGTTCATGTAAACAAACGTTATAATTTCATTGTATCAATAAAAGTCTAACCCTTAATTAAAAACATTGGAGTAAATACAAGGATTTATATATTACGAATACAAAACATTTTGGAATACACAAACACAAAAACGTGGAGAAAAAACAAATCAAATATATCTATAAAAGGGACGAAATATACCAGGGGGACTGTCAAACTCATAAATCGAAAATAAACTGACAATACCATGGCTAAAAATACAAAAAAAAAAAGACAAACAGACAAACAATAGTACACATAAGACAACAAAGAAAACAAAAGAAAAAGCAACAGGAACACCAACCAAAAACTAGGGGTGATCTCAGGTGCCACAAGAAAGGTAAAAAGATCCTGCCCCACATGTGGCATCCGTCGTGTTGCTCATATTATAACCAAACCGGTAATTCGATATGGGTCACATTCTTTAAAGAGATGGATTCTAGTTACGACGTAACTAACATATCCGGTATCATCTGTGAAACAGTTATTCCATAACGGTCAACCAACTCGTGATGGCGTCCGTAAAATATACAAAGGGGTGATTTCAACTTCACCATGGAACTATTGGCTTAAAAGCTTCCTTGTGAGCAGCAACCCTTTATCAAGAAAATTATAATAGGAAATACGAGCATGGGAATATAGTATCAATTTGGAGATATATACCCCGTATGCAGGTTCTGCTGGAATGTTGCTACTTAGAAATGGAAAGTTCACAATTGGAAAGCTGAAATCATTCAGAACATTAATTTTTAAATCAATTTAGAATATGGCAAAGTGTTCTCGACCAATAAAGTGTAGAATTTGGAGTTCCTTAGTTGCGAAGAATAAATGTAAATCATATCATCAGCTATAGTAAGGGATTGTCCTTTTGTTTACGCCTATTTACAGTTCAAAACCAATAGTTTCTATACATACATCACAACTGCCAGAAGCACATTTATTCGTATTATTAATTAACTGTTTGGAAAAATATGAATTATTCGAAGTACGAATGATTTTCTTATCCCAGGCATAGATTACCTTAACTGAATTTGGCACAACTTTTTTGAAATTTTGGGTCCTCGATGCTTTTCAATTTTGTACTTGTTTAGGTTTCAAATTATTTTGATCTGAGCGTCACAAATGAGTCTTATGGAGACAAAACCTGCATCTGGCGTATTGAATTACAATACTGGTACATGTACCTTTGGTGACTATTTACACCACTTGGTCGATGCCACTGCTAGTGGACGTTTCGTCCCCGAGGATATCACCAGTTCAGTAGTCAGCACTTCGGTGTTGACATAAATATCAAACATATGGTATATTTCATGAATTACTCTTACTCTTTAAATACTGTTTTTGAAAATATGAATTATTCGAAATACAAAGGATTTTCTTTACCTAGGAATAGATTACATTAGCTGTATTTGGCACACCTTTTGGCAAATTTTGGTCCCTAATGCTCTTTAATTTTGTAATTCTTTGGCTTTTAAATTATTTTGATCTGATTGTCAATGAATAGTCTTAATGTAGACGTACCATCTTACAATAGACGTTACTGTCGTCACATATGACATACACACGCTAAAGATATGAGACGTTTGGGCGAATACTATTAACCATTTTCGACCTCGTTTTTGGAGAGTAAATAACCAGATTCGTTTGGGGAAATGTGTAATTATTGGACACGTCAGGAAGGATGCAGACTTTAGAGAGAGTAACACAGATACTAGTACTTATAACGTCATATGCAGAAAAAAATAAATGTTTTTGAATAAATTAGGATTATGATAGTATCATTGTTCTGAGTTTTTATAAAGGTAAAGTGTCAAGGCTTCATGCAAAGATCCATGATCAGTCTTATTTTGTAACAGGAATTATAAAAATTGGTTTTATCAAAATAAAAATGAAAAATGTATGAACTCTCAAACGCACAACCTCCTAATTCAGTTAAGATCTTTTATAATATAAATTGGTTTCATCCATCAGTAGGTTCTCAAAAGAGTTTTAATTTGGTAATTTAATATAATGAATTGCTTAGGAAAATAACATGTTTACCTTTTTTTAACCAGTCATTGCTACATTGTAGAAAAATAATCCACTATCAATGCACCGAAATATCCTATTGAGTCACATGATGGGTATTGATAGAGTTTGAAACCACAAAACAATCTTAGATAATAGAACAGAAATGTACGACTTATCTTAAACTATTCTTTTTTGTACTTGAATAAGTTAGTTTTACTATTAAAATTTATACATGAACTTTATTTTGAAATCCTTTATCTTTAGAAATGTAATACTGTAAAAAAAGGTGGTCTTCTCGTACCAAAATTTGTCATTAACTTTTTTTGCCATTTAGGAGGCTATTTCCTCTGTTGGTCTGAATTGTTTTTTGAATTTAAGTTCATTATATGCTTCAGAGTTTAGTGTGGCGTCCAGTGAAAACTTTAATCAACCAAATTATTGACAAACATTATATAACAAATGGACAAACTTTGGATAAAAAAAAAACAACATTTGTCTATTGCACGTTTTTAAAGGGGCACTAGCAGTCAAATTCATGGTCACCGATTTGACTCATATTCTCATATTTGATTTATAACAATGAAAAATATATACACAAACTATCAAAAAAGTCTAAAATAAACAGTCGACATACATGGGGTAGATAATATGTACGTTCGTTTCGTGTGTATGTTAGTCCATCTAATTAACTATCGATTTGACCTCAGATGACCATATAAGCGATGTTAACATAAATAAAGATAAGGAATAGATTAAACCGACACGTGCAATTTTATTTTTATAGGTCTGTTTTATTTTATTTTATAGATTAAAAATAGATGTTTCTCATTGTTTGTTTTAAACCGTATAAGAATGATTTTATGTGCATCGCATTGGTAATCAAATGATTTACCGTAGTTTCACTTTCATTGTTGACATTCTTTTTCTTTAAATAACCAGTACACGTACAATGCATGCGTTGCCAATCTCTAGCTAGGGGTTAAATTGAAGTTCACATGAATACGGATTGAGAGCGGTCGACTCATTCACCTGCAAGTGAATAACTAATTATCAATATTTCTTAGCGTTATTTGACAAAATCGAACCTTTTTGGCTGCAAAAAGCGAATTGTTATTTCACTATTTCATTGTCATTATTGAATGAACAGGAACAAATCATACTGTAGATTTTTCATGTATCTCGTAGCTAGTGCCCCTTTAACATGACCACGCTTTTTCACGTTCCCTATGATTCTGAGATTATTGTTTATTTTAAAAGGTCACATTCTGTAAGCTTTAGCAAGAAGACACAAAATATGAAGTGTTTTCGATTTCACGATATGAATCCGTTGTATTAATATTTATTAATAATCTCAAGTGGTTCGTTTCATATGACTCTAATTTCAAGCGAGAGGTTTCACCATGTTTAATCTAGCCTTTTCTACATAATAAAATGCCTTTTCCAAGCAGGAATGTGACAAATGTTATCATTTCATTTGATGTTTTGATTTTGCAATTTGATAAGGGTTTTTCGTTATGAGCTTTCCTCGGAGTTGGGGATTGTTTGGGATTTTACTTTTCAAACACAATGTAGAATGATTAAACCGGAATTAAAACGTGTTTACTTTGAGATTGTAACATATCGTATTTCTAAACACGTAACCAAATCAAAATGCTTAAAGACAACCATTTACTACAATAATTATAGTATATAAATGAGGACCAACAAAACAAACATACTATTAGTTGATACTTTAAAGATATGTAGTATGTTTTTCAGTTAACATATTCATTAGGGTGACAGATGTCCCACGATGAAAAAGTTTACTTGAACATGTACAAATTACAATGTTGTATGAACTTTGTCTTCACTAGTAGGCTAATATCGTGAATTTATGTATATATGTAAACGTATTGCAAACATCTTTTAAGTGTTTCATTATATATTTGATATTATATATCTCACTATTGGTTATAATGTACGATTAAATAAATCAAACAGACTCAATACATTTATGCCATTTTGTTTTATTTGTTAACATATTTTTCTGTTTGTATTGTTATACAAATATAGTATAACAAGATGCTGACTATTGTACCCCTATAATTGACATTTTTTACCATTATGTCTGTTTGTTTTGTTCACTTCCTCGGTATGTTCTTCTTTTCCAAAGGATATTGGGTATCCAAACGGGCAACACAAAATCTCTCTCTCTCTCTCTCTCTCTCTCTCTCTCTCTCTCTCTCTCTCTCTCTCTTGTTTTACCTATGAAAGCTTGTATTATATTCTAAAAACTGTTCGCTTAATATGCTTGTCCATTATATTATACTATTATTGTAATTGAATATTGTATTATGGAGAAGACTTCATTCGTATGATTTTTTCATGTTTAATATCCAATTTTCTGTAATTCAGCAAATAACATATGTTTGACTAAACAGGAACAACAATAACAACAACACAACACAAAAAGCAAAGTCAGATGGCTTTAATTGCTGTTCCTCATCTCAAAATCACAGTACGGCTTTACACACGGAGTTTATAATACCACCACACTGCAAGGTTGAGACGGCCACTAGAATCGGCTTGTCAGTTTCTTGTTTTCGGCACAGAATATGTCCTCTGTTCGTCTATTTTCTTGTTATGAGCACAGAAGACTTCCTTTCTCTTATCCTTGATTAAAAAAGATAATATGTTCTCTCTTCATTTCTCGTTTCCAACAATTAATATCTTCTCTCTATGCTCCTCTTCTTCAGCAAGTAGACAACCTTTCTCTGTTTCATGTTAACTGCACATAATACTTTATCTCTCTATTCTCTGCTTTCGTAAATAAGTCTTTTGTAGCAAGTACTTATTTACATGAAATTCAAGCAAACAAATTATCACTTGTTGTTTGTTTTTTGGTTCTCTAGGGTATCGCCAACTGAGTTGTCAGAATTAAAACAAATCAGTCTTAAACTCTCCGTTTATACATTCATAAATTATTAAGAACCTAAAGTTCAAATTCCCTCAACCAATGTTGACCTAAGAAGAATTTCCCTCTGTTTAAGACCATATTGGTCATATTGTTTGTCAAGTGTTATGGTCTTCTACCTTCTTAGCTTTCAAACCTCTTGGTTTTCAAGAGCGTTCCTGATGCAGGTTTAATCAAGAAAAGCAGCAACAAAATGTATTTTGAACTATAACAATATAGTAACCGCAGTAAAGTAAGCTGTGGCGTTCTGTTCCAAATGTGCATTCATTTATGCAAAACAAAATGTTTTCAACATCTGTCGCAATATTCACAAGTAGATAATGTAGACTTACGTCTGTCATATGTATTTGCTAAAGACATTCAATTCTAAAAACATACTTTTTACAATTGAGCCAAATTGCGAGGTATGTTATTATATTTATTAATTTGTAAACAGATTACTTTAAAATATACGAGATGGTGTTCATAATTTGCTTTTCAGTTAATGTTGTTATTATATTCACTGTTAAAAAAGTTGTCGCTCTAGATATATAAATTAACCACAAGATTGACCAGTAATAAAGAGTAAATCATCAATTTGTATGCAAATATTTTAGGATGTTTAAATCGGTCTTTAAAATATGGTTATGTATGTTTAAGAAACTAATACACCTTATCGCTATTTGGAAACCTGATCTGGTTGCCCCGAGAAACTGTTTTGCTTGAACTTTGGCGTCATACAACAATCAATTTGCCGTTGCGGCGTAAAATGTCTCTCGTATGACGTCAAAGTTTTATGGGAACTTTTGTGATGTCCTGTCATGGCGGACAAATAGTGATAAGGTGTATGAATGCGATAAGCGGAATAATAAGAACTTATCTACTACACATTTCCATTTTGTTTCCACAAGTATACATGTACTCAATAGAAATAAAAAAGATGTGGTATGAGTGGCAATGAGTCAATTCTCCAGCCAAGTCACAATGTGTAAAAAATAAAACAAAAATATGTCTAAATACGGCATTCAACATGGATCGAGCCTTGGCTCACACCGAACAGCAAAGTATATAGGGCACCAAAATGACTAGCGTAAAACAATTCAAAATTAAGCTTACTATTTAAGTCTTGCATTAATTGTTGTTATATGAGCACCAAGTAGATCGCGATTATCGTAGACTAGGCTTTATTCGGTAAAGGAACAAAGTGTCCATTTGTTTCCACAAAGTAGATTCATGCCTACCATAGACTTGTCATTAATATATGATAATATTGATGCAACATTTTGTGCAGATCCATTGAGGATTTGTATAAGACATACACACTTTAATCTAAAAAAAGATAACATTATCGAAAGATTATCCATCTGAATACAAAGTTATGTTTTTTTTCGTTATTTGGAGGATTGAGGTATATCGTCGGTTTTTATGGGAATTTTTACTTGATAAACGTCAGAAAATTTTGGAGCTTAACATATATTAAAGACATCAGTCTATAAAGAAACTGTGATGTATTTTCGAAAGTTTTGTTTACTTTTTTCATTTGGTTGCTGCAACATTACTAACATGTTCGTTAATGATAATGTAAATTGATAGAATATTACTCCTTAAAGCACAGTCGTATTCATTTTGTCATAATTTTAGTTTAATGTTTTCATATTCCATATATTTGGTCTCCTTTGGATGTTAATTCTCGAGACAAGTGTTGTATACATGCATGTCGGTGATTTTTAATTAGCTCTCTCTTAACTTTATGGTTTCTTTTATAGTGTATAGTTTCATTGAATGATTATTTACAACACATGTTTTTTTCATCATTTGTGACATTTTGAAAAATGATAAATTCTGTGATACTTTATAAATATCTATTTTTTTTTTATTTTTTCACCTCAGATGTCATCATGTAGCATGTGTAACCTTGTCATATATCTAGTTGTTCTATTCATTAACACTGGACATGGGGCATGTCACCACGATCAGCGAGAGGACGTGTTCTGTGTCGAAAGCAACAAAAACTGCACGGTTAGTTTAAACCAAATTGATGTCGAATGGGGAAATTGTTTAAGTATTGCTATCGTCCAGGATTGTATCGATGCCCCACTATGTCAGGGTATAATGCCGTGTACACTTAACTTTACAGCATTTGTAGTCCAGTTGGATGCATAGATTACATTTATAAACCAATGAAATGCATTATTATTCATTAAATCTAAAATAAACAAGTTTAACATATTTTCATCCAATTTATCATTGTATTTTCACTGATTGATCTAGTATCTGCATTGTACTTAGGAAATACCCGAATTTGTTGATATTTGACACATTCTATACTAACAAATATGAAGAACAATAGAAGATACACAGGTGATTGTGTTCTGTGGAAATTATAGATTTGATCCTTATATAATTCAGTCATTGTTATTAAATGACATTTGTTCCCCCTTTTTATATCCTTTGCCAAAACTAGACGATTAATAATAGCTGTTAATAACAAAACTGATTAGCTTTGACATGTGATAGTCATTTCATACGTTAATTAGTTATCAAAGGTACCAGGATTATAATATAATACGCCAGACGCGCATTTCGTCTACATAAGACTCACAAGTGACACTCAGATCAAAATAATTATCAAGCCAAACAAGTACAAAATTGAAGAGCATGGTTGACCAAAAAGACCACCAAACGATGCAATTTCTTATCATAACAAACACATTCTGATATAAGATTATTAATGTATACCATTTCGTACGATGTGGAAGATTATAAATTTACTATTTCGTACTATTTCATGCCAATTTATATGTATGCTTAATTCAGTACTGAAGGCCATTCTTCCTATGTTTAACTGTCTCCCTTTTGATAGAATGTGCGTGCAGCAAATTTTTTGATTGGAGTTCAATGATTCAATAATACAAAATATAAACCATAATCTTTGTGATAAGATTGATTGGCTGTAATTACTTTCTAAGTGGTGTACACTTCACATTGTCCTTTATTCATTTATTTCATGAATATCAATTAAATAGAATAAAACAGATAACACCCACCATTTCCCCCCTTAAAATGCCCTGTACCAAGTCAGGAAAATGGTTATGGTTATATTATGGTTCGTTCCTATGTGTGTTACATTTTAATGTTGTGTTTCTGTTATGTCGTAGTTCTCTTATATCTGATACTTTTCCCTACGTTTTAGTCTGTAACCCGGACTTGTTTTTTCTCTATCGATTTATGAATTTCGAATAGAGGTATACTACTGTTGCCTTTATTTATCTTATTATTTAATTTTTGTTGAAGTTACCTATTGAACGAAAAAAAAAAAACAAATCACAAAAAAATCGACGAAAATTCAAAACGGAAAGTCCCTAATCATTTGGCAAAATCAAATGTGAAGCATATCAAACGGATGGACAACAAATGTCATACTCCTTACTTGGTACAGGTATTTTCAAATTTAGAAAATGTTGGATTAAACCTAGTTTTAAAGCGCTTTACCTCTCACTTGTATGACAGTCGGATCAAATTACATTATATTGACAACGATGCATTCCCCCCATACAAAACAGTAAAGCATTTTTCCACATGGTACAAAATGATTGATGTTAACTTAATAATTCGATATCGTAGTATTGGATACGAATTATGACAATGGAACGAAATGCCTGGATGCCAGCTGGTTAAGCTTTTCAAATAGGAAATCAAAACTTAAACTGAAAGTACACTAAGGCTTCTTATAAAGTTATTTCACTTAATTTACTATTTTGTATCCAGTTCATGATTCAAATTTTGTCTTCAATGATGGAGAGTGGTCATTGTAAAACAAATGCGCATAGTCCTTAATGCGCATAGACCTAGATTATATACATTAACGTCATCTAGAGCCTCCCATCGAATGAACCCTATTCTCTCTCATATTTTGTCTTTGGATGTGTGGTATTTTGTCATTGGTTGAGTGGTATTTTGTCATAGGGTGCTAGGGTTTAGATGTGTTTATTTTCCAGAGTCAATTAAAACAAAAAGATGAGTTTGTATTACCGTTTATTTTCATCTATATTTAAGCGTTTTATAACCTATAACTCTTCAAATTACCATGTTGGCCAATAGATCATTATCTGGATCTGTTATGTCTAGTTTACAGACAAAAGACTCAAAAATACATTTCGGACTGGTGTTAGTATTGCAAAGTGCCGTATCTGTTATAACAGAACAATCCGTCCATTGCTGATTTCTAGTTTCCAAAAGTGGGTTACAATCTCCGTCAGATAAACAGATATGACGATAAGGGCACTTTGGTGGTCTATAATTATAGGTTTCTGTTAGGTGAACCAATGCTGTAATAAAAAGTAAACTGCCTTAATAATTGCAATTAAAACTATTCACAAGATAAACTACATGTTCACCTTCTACTGATAAATATCATATAAACCAACATGTTCACGAGGTATTTTGTTTACAGATTTTTGTGTCGTATACATCATAGATGCAAATGATAGACATGGTTTATGAGTCGTTGATAGTTAATGATAGATTTCAATAATTGAGAATGGAGATATTTTAGAAACTTGGTTAAATTGAGAATGGAAATGGGGAATGTGTCAAAGAGACAACAACTCGACCATAGAAAAACAACAGCAGAAGGTCACCAACAGGTCTTCAATGTAGCGAGAAATTCTCGCACCCGAAGGTGTCCTTCAGCTCATAACCTTATTTAATAAAGCATGATATCAAAATAATTTTCATGACATCTTGCTGTAAATATAATCAAACAGCAGATTTGCCATTTAACAGTTCAGGTGTTGACTTTAACCGGAACAGGCAAAAAAAACCAGGCAGCGATTCATATTGCTATACAAAAGCAGTCATAAGTATTAGTTAGGGAAGCACTTGAGATTTCATTAAAAATTCATTTAAATTAAAGAAATATCTCATCAAAATGTTCATTTTTTTTTAATAAAAAGAGAAAATATAAAATAACCATGTATTGCTTCTGTGTAATTAAAATGTAGTCTCCTAATATTTTCGTGGCTAACGCAACATAGTTAGGAAAAAAATATACCTCATAAATACATACATATGTTCAGTTGTTGTCGGTTTTTGATGTGGGTCATGAGTGTGTCTCGCATATCGTTTTTATATAGATAAGGTCGTCTCCCCGTTTGAATGGTTTTACACAAGTTATTGTTGGGGTCCTTTATAGTTTGCTGTTCGTAGTGATCCATGGCTCCGTGTTGAAAAACCGTACTTTGACCTATAACGGTTTTTCTTTTACAAATTGTAATTAGTATGTAGAGTTTTATCATTGGCACTCATACCACATTTTCTTATATCTTTGTAGTGTTCCCATAAATAAAAACGATATATATAGTGTTATATGAAATATGCAACATCAAATATTATATAACCCAATATGTGCACGGCATGATTGCACATACGAAATTGACTATTGTCAATAAACACGAAACAAAGAACAACTACGGCTACGATATGCGAATAGTATTTTAGCTGTATTCAAATACTCATACATACAACGAACAGTTCAATAATTGTGGTTAAAGTAAACAAAAGCAAATCAAACCGAAAAAGTAAATCGGGAATACGTAAAAGAGACAACAACCCATTCAAAAACAGTAAATAGCCGAAGTCCAACAACAATTATCCAACATTCCGAGATTAATAATTTGTTCAAGAATCAAAATGAAAAATACAAATTAGTGTTGTGTACCCATTCACAACTAGATGGCATAACTTACAAAAGGTTGTCCCCTCATGTATTGTAAAACATTTTTTTATTTAATTCGAAATACATGTTTGTACTGAGAACCTTTATTATAAAAGATCAATGGTCGGTGATAAATGCTGAAGGAAAAATATTATAAACATAATATAGGTTTCGTGCTTACCAAAAAGTGCAAAGATTAACAGCAGTTTGAAATCCATGTTTTTGTTTTCTTCCTGAAAAATAGGAATACAGAAAACAAAACTAACTAAAATAAATACAAATATTCAAATAAATCCAACATTTGCAATCCTCACTTTCCTAACTGTTTTGAAATAATGTTTTGAATTAACAAGTGTCATAAAGGTAAAAAAAGGGGGAGAATTAAAATAACACTATACATATAAGTTATACGCATCCGAATCGCTTTTCTTGATTTATCTTTACAGGGAAAGATCAAATGCGTAAGTGAAGGATGTAAAGGAACCGACACACTTAAAGTGAAATTTGACCAAACAAGACATTGAAATAATAGTTTAACCAATCTACGATCAAATTTGTAAGTGAAGGATGTAAAGGAACCGACACACTTAAAGTGAAATTTGACCAAAAAAGACATTGAAATAATAGTTTAACCAATCTACGATCGACTGTGCCTAACAGTAAATAATTATGTTGTTCTAGCACCTCACTGAACGTACATGATTGAAACCACTTCAAACTAGTTTCGTTTTGAAAGCAAATTAAATATTTTCTATTCAATAAATAAAGAGATGAAACCAAACAATTACCACTTTCTACGTCAGAATACGTCTGTTACCGTGTTAGAAAACTGTTCCCAATTAGAATTTAAAGATTAGATAAAATGATTACCACTGTCAGTGTTCTACATCAGAATATGTCTTTTACCGTATTCAACTAGATAGAGACTGATCCTTTTAAGAATATGTATATTTAGTTAAATAGTTACCACTGCTCTACGATAAATATATGCCTGTTATCGTATTCAGCAAGATAGAGACATTTCCTTTTAAGAATCTGAAGATTTGTGTTTTGTTCAATATTTGTTTATTCTCTTTGATTGACATAAGCATGTACGAATGATCACAAAGCTGTGTCGAAGTAACAGATTCCCATTGAATGTTATATGAACATTTTTTAGTTGACTACATTGAATGTCATCAAGTGTAAAGTACGATGTGTACATTTATCTGTTATTGATTATTTTTTTTTTTATTTTTTGTCGTTGTAATATTCGTGTTTTTCTTCTATTTTTTTTTACAATATTCATAATAATCAAGAGGGAATTTGATCTGTAAAAACGAATTGATAAATTATAAATAATACAAATTTAATAACATATTACGTTATTAAAACGGAGGCTCCAAGGGTTAAGAGTTAATTAAGTACTACACAAATGGGAAAAGGTATCGTTAAAGTCGGTTGTCAGGGATTTCAACAAACTTCTAAGTTGTTCTGAAATATATGTAGTCTTTTTAAAACTGTTAATACTATACGAATTTTATTTGCTTGCGTTGTAGTTTATAAAAAGCATACCATTTGCTTTGTAATGTATTTCTCGTTGAGTTTTTATCTAAAGTTTTTCAACCAATCTAGATTCTATATAGTTACCTAACGGAAATATAAGAACATTGAACCGTACACGTAATTTCAATATACCGAATGAACTTCTGTATTGGCATATGTTGAGTAAAACATATAAATGTAATGAATATTCATAATATTCAGATAAAAATAGTAAAAAGTGACATGACTCACAAAAAGTATGTTGCATCCTTCAATATGAATATTGATCAAAAAGATCTACATTACAGCTGAGCTGAGGATATTTTTGATACAGGAAGTTTACTTTTCGGAAGTTATAAATTCTAACCAATTTTAAAGGTATGATGTTTTCAAAATATTGTAGCCGTTTTATGATTACTTGGCCTTTTTAGCAAATACACAAGCTCCCTATTTTGCAATGTTTTTGAATATATGTATTTGTCAGATATAAACTAGAAAAATAAAGGCAACTGTAGTATACCACTGTTCGAAATTCACAAATCGAGTTATCAAATATAAGAGAACTACGACACAACAGAAACACAACATTATAATGTAACACACACACAGATGAACTTAAATATAACAATGACTATTTTCCTGAGTTGGTACATGGCATTTTAAGATAAAATCAGTGGGTTGAACCTGGTTTTGTGGCATGCCAAACATCCCGCTTTAATGACAATGTTAATTATAACATTAAAATGACAACATTTTATGACAGAACTACAATACAAATAAATGGGAGAAAATATAGGACAGAGAAACAAACAATTAATAGCCAACAACAGGTACCTGGTTAAAAATTTAATTAGCCAGACGCGCACCACGTCAACAATTAGAAAACAAATAAAGTATAGTTTAATTGACAGACGATCTAATGAAAGGTTGCATTATTAACTGTATAAACTTCTCAATAGGGTTTGAGATATCTAATGCAATTCACAATCTAAACTGATATTGAAAATTTCCAAACATTTCATCTAGAGCTCAATAGAAAAGTGACAATTGCGATTACTAGTTAAAAAAAGGTGTCAATTGCTCGTAGCTGAAGTCCCTAAAAAGTTATCCTGAAAAATCCGTCAAAAAAAAGTAGTGCATTAACTTATATGTTAATTTTGTCCACACATCGTTTCCATTGGAATTTGATGAGACTGTCATAAAAGTTGAGGTTAGCTAGCTTTAAAACCAGGTTCAATCCACCATTTTCTCCATACAAAAATCCCAATTCCAAGTAAGAAATATGACAGCTGTTATTTATTCGTTTTACGTGTTTGAGCATTTGAATTGGACATTAGATTAGGGACTTCACTTCTTAAATTTTCTTCTGAGCTAAGGTTTTTTGTGATGTTACTTTTTACATTCGATACATAACTTGGTTACCGTTTTGTGAAATATTATAACCCTTGCGGAACACATACCTTAACAGGATTACACCTATTTAGTACGTACATGTATGTATTTATATTCATTGTAGATGTGGACATCACTTTGGTTGTATCCTGTTCTATTATTGGTAGTTTCTTTAACTAACATAGGAAAGTGTAACGATGAGCAGCGACAGCATGTCTTCTGTAGAGAAATCAATCAAAACTGCAGTACCCATATGAATGAACTAGATGTTGAATGGAGTAATTGTTTGTCGGCTTTAAGTCAACCACAATGTATAGCCAACCCGCTGTGTATGGTCGATTTAATGCCGTGCATGCTAAACTTTACAGCATTTTTTGAACAGTTGGATATATAGTTTCCAAATAAAACACTGAAGAATTAAGAGAGTATTTGAAACTTTTTTTGATATATTTACTAGTGTCGATTGAAGATTTAGTATAACTTAATTTTAGATTTTCTCTTAGGATAAAACTTTCGGAACAGAAAAGAGTAATTCAACAAGCACTAATCATATATGCGTGTACCTCGAAATATCTTATTTGATCAATTGATTCATACAATTGACATTATTTGTATTATATTAAAACACAAAATACCTCCAAAAAAATACACTGTCACAAGTTTTGAAAGAATATATACTATGCCCCTCCAAAAAAAAAACCGATATGGAGTAAATGCACATTCGGCGGAAAACTACTATTAGTTTCTAATAATTTGAGATTGATTAAAAATGTTTTTTTTTTTATATCAGTTGCTTAGGAAGGTTAAATGGTTTCAGTGTTTCTTATTATCAACTCCATATTGTTGTGTGATACCATGCCAAATGTTCTAGCATTCGTATTTATGTAACTCTGTTATATAAGATATGCAAAAGATGTTTCAAAAAGATAATTGCACTCAAAAGAAAGTAAGTGCTGACAAAAAAGCAAGGTGACTAGGAAAAATAGTTTTTAAAGTACCAGAATTATAATTTATTACGTCAGACGCGCGTTTCGTGTACACAAGACTCATCAGTGACGCTCATATCAAAACATTTATGAAGCCAAACAAATACAACGTTGAAGAGCATTGAGGATCCAGAATTCCAAAATGCTGTACCAAATACGGCTAAGGTAATCTATGCCTGGGATAAGAAAATCCATTAATTTTTCGAAAAATATAAAGTTTTGTAAACAGGAAATTTATAAAAATGGCAACATTAGTAATATTCATGTCAGCACCGAAATGTAGACTTCTGGGCTGAGTTTATTGATCGTTATAAGGGTTGAAAAACTCATTCGTTATAGACAGCCCAGTAGTCAGTACTTGAGTCAACATTGATATGTTCATATTTTTCAAATGTTAACAAAACTGAATTTTGAAATAATAAGGCTTTTCGTCCGCAGGAATAGATAAACTTAGCTTTATTTGGAAAAACTTTTATGCATTTTTGGTCCTCAATGCTTTTCATACTTTATTTGGCCTTTTTAACATTTATTTATTCAAACGATGAGTCTATTGCAGACAACATATAAAATTTCAATCTTGGTATCTATGATGAGTTCATTTTCATAGTCCTTGAAATATTTCTATCTCACTGTATATAAATTTTAGACTGAATTCGTATGAATGTTTTTGATTTTCAAAACTTATTTTATTTGTACGGTTCTATTTTTTTCTTTATTTTTTCATAGATATAGGAAGATGCGGTGTGAGTGCCAATGAGACAACTTTCCATGCAAATAACAATTTAAAAAAAAAATAAACCGTTATATGTCAATGTAAGGCCTTAAACACGGAGCCTTGGCTCACACCGAACAATAAGCTATAAAGGGCCCAAAAATATTATTGTTATTGTTTATCAGTTTTATATGCAATTTATTTTAAAGTAGTTGTTATAAATATTGTAAAATAATTATACTACTAATAGTTTTGATAATAATACGTTTCTTGACTCACTGGTATCATTGTGATAGATGCTTTATTTCTAAATTGAACGAAATTTGAAAAAGTAAGATCTACATATTTTTTTACGTGCTTAAAACAAATGACCTCGTCAGTTGCTGTTTTGTTTCTTATTTCTTAATATAAATGTCAGTAAGAGGATGCGATGTTGGTAACCGATCCTGAATAGTCAGGGTTAAATGTTTTTTTCAACTTTTTAGAATCGATTTAAAGGTTAACATATGGTGTCAGAACTTGATCTTTCAGTTATTAGCATGATTCATAGCCAGGTCAAGGTACAAATGACAAGCTGCATAACATGTTAAAGTAGTTTTCCGGAGAAAATATGTAAAACATTTTATTACATTTGAAAATTGCTGATTTATTCATTCATTTTATAAGTGTGTCTTTTCCCTAGAGCTATTGTGCACTGGGTTCGTTACGAACATAAATTTTGATAAGTGTTAATTTATACAAAAAAAAACCCCAAAAGTAACAGTATGATATATCCCTTTGACCACACATGTGCTGCGTCCCCATTCATTTACAATCAGACTGGCCATGTCATTAGTGGTGATCTACTAAATGTCAATAACACAACTCGTGTATTCAAAAGACCAAAAATATTGTGAAGTTCAAATTAATCACATGGCAGGCAATGAGTTGAACACGAATAAAAAGACGTAGTTACTCTTTCCGAATGGATTACGGTTATGTGGTAGTTGATACAATTCAGAAATTAGAAAATTAGGCCTATAAATACACATCAATATTTGAAGACCAACACGTTGTAAAGCACATGTGCTTACTCTGTAACATATATGTTTCCCCAGATAATGACCAAACAATTAGACTTTGTGTGTATATCACATAACATTATTATACTGCTTGGTGAGTGAATTAGCTATATAAAGAAATTGTCAATTCACATGAAAACTCAACTACTATTCCACGACACCCAGAAAGGAGAAAAATCCTGGATTGTTCTATGTTTCGTTAGAATTTTAACCAAAGATATTCTTTCACTATATTGAATACATTTACTAAAATACAAATGTGTCCTTATAGACAACCAAATATTGCTGGATCTTCCAAGTGCTCCACAAAACCCCTTTCTAAATTTGTTACATCCCTTTTTTTGAAAAATCAAAGTCGGAATTGAAAGTTATTGTGAGAAACTGCATTTTCTAAAGGCGGTGCCAATCAGATATGGAATCTAAACCATCCCAAAATCTGTAAGAGTACATACAATATTAGACTCTTACAGTTTGCAGTATTATTAAAACATTTGATCTATTTACTATTTTCTATGTTGTGTTGGTTTTTTTTTTGCGATGGCGTTTATTAAGTCTATTGAGTTTGGAGCCTTTGTTGTCTTTCGTTTCTCTTTTACAGCATTAATAAAAGCCAATTGTGTTCTATAAACAAGAATGACCAATGAAGATAGAATTGTTTTGTCTTACAGACGTATTAATCATGCTTTGTAAAACACCACCCTGATAGAAACAAAACTTTTTCTGAAACTGACATTAAAAAGTATTTTCTCGTACTCCTTCTTTTATTCATATAATGCTGACTGTATACAGAAGATTCTTTTGAAAACTGGACAGAAGATAACATTATTCTTTCACGCTGCTACTGGTGATGCTGCTGATGTTTTAACATTAGATTATTAAAAAAAACGATTCCAGATCAAAGATTGCTTACTGTAAAATAGATATGCCAAATCGAAACTTGAAATACAGGATACGTGTAATATCATCTGACTAACAACTAGTAGTAATTAAGGTCAGTTGAGAAAAAATTCCAACAACGGAGATGATTTCAGCTTTCCAACTTTTATATGTATAAGTTTTGCGTATTTATATGAAGATGCATTTTAACATTGCCTGCATATGGAGTATATACCCCCAGTTGATACGATATTCTGTGCCTATAAATTTCCTATAATGATTTCCTTGATAGTGCATTACTACTCTCAGAGGAAACTTGTATACCAAGTTTTATACCTGTTTCACAGATGATAGAAAATGTTTGAAAGTTTAATCCTGCCTGTAATTTTTGTTTCGCAATATGTAGTTTAGATATTTTGTATATTGTATTGTACAGTTTACACGCTTTTAAATTTCACCCTGCTAAGCCGAACTGTCTATCAAATGTGTGCATCTCCTTCTCAACAAAAATAGATATCGACGAAATTTTTTTTACAACTTGTTTGTTACGCTAATTTAGATCGAAGCGATTTGATTACATTTTATAGGAGTTATCTACCTTTACGAAATAAATCTGTCAGTATGTTTTTTTTAACTCATAACCCGTTGACCGTAAAAGCTTGGTATGTCATTATTTGGGGTCCCTAGGTCCTCACTTAGAAAATGAGGTCAAGGTCAAGGGACATGGTCAAGTTCTCCATTGTGACTTTAGCTTGTTTTTGCATTTTCTCCGACAGTTTGAAAGATACAGATAAAATGTCTGTTTTATTGTGAAGAAGATATGCAACATTGGACTGATACAATTTAATGGAATCTTATAGGAGTTAGTGCCCCTGAAATGTATTAATATAAGTTTATTTGATAATAACTTCAACTAAGTTCATTATAAAGCCATTTGACCTTGTACAAAAGTTTAGGTGATATATGACCTTGAAAAATGACTACCGAAAGTGACCTAGAAAAAATCGGAAGTAGTGTTTTTGCAATTTTTTCATATAAAATACCTAGAATCTATTTTTTTTTCTCATACAGAAACTTATCACTTAAGACTAGAAATGTCTTCCGACAAACCGGAAGTGGCCAATTATCTCCCGTTCTACTTACAAATTATATAGAAACTATATATTTTTGGAATCAGTGTGAAAGTAGGTATCATATGAGACCGGAAATGACATTCATTTCACCGGAAGTAGCATATGAGCTCCCTGATTTCACTCAAAAGTATAATTAAACTATTATTTATCGCATCAGTATGAAGACATTATCTTATTATCAAAATTTCTTTGATGTGGAAAGACCTTCAATTGTTCTCTGAACAATTGGTTTTTAATTTTATATGTTTTTTGTTGTTATAAAAATAACTAACTTGCAATGTCTAATATAATGAATTGATGAATAATTAATAGCATAGTTATATTTGTACGAACCTTCTTTAGAATGACTTTACAACTGGAAACTTTTCCATCAATCTGAAGATAGGTGTTACATGTGTATGTGGTTTTAAATGTATATGTGACTGGTAAAATACCTCAGTTTATAAAAATCAGTATTGCTTTTTCATTTAAAGTTGACGAGGAAGGCAACTTTTACACTTTTTTTGTCATAAATATTCCAATGAAGAAACTGTAGAAACCAATTAGAAGCCAACTACATTGTACCAGAGAAACAATCAGATGAATTGTAAAATAAACAGGTACTAGCACAGCAAATTTGATTATTTTCTAAGAAAAAATGAATAACTGTAAAAAAAAATATCAATAAAAATCATAGTAATAGTCATATTTAATGTTAAGCAATACTATGCATGTTTTTATTTTAGAAATTTAAGAAATATATTAATAGCATCTGCTGTCTAAACTTACAAAGTTACAAAATAGATTATTGTTCTGCTAATAAATGCCCCGAAATTTTTGTCATACATTATTTCTAGATTTTTAAAACATATATCATGGATGCTCTATTGTGGATCATTAAGTGGTTCACGTCGTGTTTACTTGCACAAGCTTAAACTAGTTTATTATAATCCTGGTACCTTTGATAACTATTAGTAACTAAAGAGCCACGTTTATTTCTTTGTTTTTAACCGTAGCTAATTAATCTTAATAAAAGGCGAAAAGGGATAGAAGTAAATCAAGATTTGAAGAGTTTAAGTAGCTATTAAGTGAAACTTACACTACCAAACTATGTGGGATGAGTAAGCTACAGAATTGCATACATAAAATGGGTGACAAGAAATAATCAGAAATACACATGTATATGTACATGTAGAAGCAGTCAATAATGCTACTATTTATGCACACAAATTGTTTAATTTAACAAACAAATAAGTGAGATTAATAATCCTTGAGATCACTGATAACACATCCAGCCTTTGAAAAAGACAAAAATGTATTCCTGATGGCCTGATTGCAATCTTGACTAATTCATGAAAACAACTGAACAAAGCAGAACATTTAATCGAAATCGAAAATAAGAAACCCATATGATACCTATTACAAGGTCTTTAATGATCCAGAGACCACATGAGTTATGATCTCCTGCACCCGTATGACCAGTTTGAGTCATGTGGCTGTTTTGCCAGACAAGCTGGGTCTGGTTCAACGTCTTTTCCTTCGTTTGATATAGGCATTTTCGGTTCCAATGCTAGACTGCTAAGTGTAAAACGATGTTCCTTACAATGAACAATATCATGTTGTTGAATAATTTATGAATGAAATGTAATTTCAACGGATCTTTACTGAGGTTTGTCATAAACTGTTTTCTGTTTCAATTTGACCTATTTAAAGTAAGTTCCTTGGGGTAAATTTCAGTAGGATATTGAGAAAATTCTTTATTTTTTTATAACGAAAAAATATCATCAAGATAACGGTAGGTGTTGTTGAATTTATAAAATTAAATGTAATTTCAACGGGTCTATACTGAGTTTGGTCATAAACTGTGATTCATGACAGTACAGAAACAAGTCTGCTATTCACGGGTCAAGGGGTGGTATTAGTGCCATGGGGGGATACCTACAACCTGTCGAAAAACTGGAACGCCTCCTTTTTTTTCATGAATATAACCCTGTAACTCGGAAACCTAAAATTTATAAAAAAAAATCATACGCGAGATCATGTCATCAGTATAGTGTTTTTTTTTAATTTTAACATTTTTCAAAATTTTCCATGAATAAGCTTCACCTATTTGGCTTAATAATTGTTAACTGTAACATTAACAGAACAGTTTTCAAATTTCAGAATAAAGATAAAAATATCTTGACCCACAACACTCATTCATTTGGACAATTATGCATCTTTCTTGTAATGGTTGCGTACGATTGTTTTTCATATCACATGATTTATTAATTGTGTTCATACCGTGCATAAGATTCAAATCACACAAGACATTTTCATTAACTTTTTCCTGTTCAATATTATATTAAAACAGTTCTTAAAGTTGCTTTTTTTGTTTATCCCTCCCAAACGGTTTGAGTAGGATTTTAATAAATTTTCACTCTGCCACCAGACACCTTTATTATGTGACAACCAGTTACCCTCCTACATCAATTACTGTGATGCTGGTAGCTCTATTAGAATGGTGTAATATGTCATATACAATAACGCAATATGAGATATTTCAGACTACATACCAACTTGACTGTTTTCCCAAGAAAAGATTTGCAATACCATGTAGATTCACTCACTTCAAAGGAAGCTTTTGGTCTTTGACATTAAGCTTCAAGATCAGGACACAATTTTGACATATAATTTTCAAGAGAAGCTACACGACTTTTCAAATCACCTTTAAAATTAATTAATTGTTTTTTTTCTCTTCCTCTGAGCAATTTAATTTATCTCCCAATTGATATTCCCGTACTTACATTTCCTATCATGATTTTCTTGATAGAGGAAGCTATTAAACCAAGAGTTCAAAATGGTGAAATTGAGATCATCACTTCCTTAATTTTACAGACGCCATCACGAGTTGGTTGACCGTTATGAGAACACCGTTTCACAATGATATCGGATATGTTCCTAACGTCGTAACTACATGAAACAATTAATTTGATCCCCCCTGGAAAATGATCCGGGGGATAAAATTTCTTGCAATATTTTATCCACAATGATGGATAGTATTTTAGTGTTGTGGAATATAAAATGTTGCAATTATTTTAATATGTTTGTATCCATACATGCCATATATCACACCAGATAACTTGGAATTAAATTCAACACCATTATCGCTAATCATTTTCAGTGGTACTCCACGGCGACAAAATAAAGTATACAAGTTTTCAGCTATTTCACTGCATTTTTGGTATAGAGAGAAAATGCTTCTGTATAATTTGAAAAAAAGTCTATGACGGTTAATACATATTTGTATCCTGCATCGGAAAGAGGTTTCCCAGTTTTGTCATACAATGTATGGGCCGATTAAGTTAAAAGCAATTTTTTTCGATGTTGAGGGAGGAACGGGTATTGGTGTCATTTCTAGTTTTGTTGTTTTCTGCTTTTTATTAATTGTTTGACACTGTTCACAAGTTTTTATGAAGCTTTTCACATCTTTTATTATACCTTTCCAGTAATAACGTTCTTGTATTTTCACTACAGTTTTGTCGACTCCAAGGTGGGACCCACTATTTATATGACATTTTGATATAATTCGAAATTTTTCGTTTAATGGGATTACCAATCTCAAATTTTGATCATCTGGTGCTACACATTTGCATTGTGAATGGACCACAATCACTCCCATTCTGTGCTGTGGCACAACTCGATCTCGACATTTGTTATGTCTGCTTGAATAAATCTCTGAAAAGAATAAAGGTCATCACTTATACATTTGCAAGAAATCTTACAGTTATGTATTGGAGTAATAAGGAAAATAGTAGTTTTTAATAAAGTTTCCTCAAGAATTTGATTAGTCAACAATGTATTGTATTTTCCATCATGATTTTCTTAGTAAATAATTGCTGCTTACATGGAAGGTATTGAACCAAGAGTTCCAAGTGGTGAAGTTGAAATCATCCCTTCCATAATTTTACGGACGCCACCACGAGTTTGTTGACGTTCTGGAATATCCGATTACATCGTTCAGTTCTCTATTACCGAGAATATAAATTCTTATAAACTTGCTATTGCTAAGATATCATGTTATAGACATGAAACCAAGACATTGTTTAATATTAATTTTCTGTTTCAACTTTACAAACAATACACGATGAACTGAAGTATGGAATTTAAGTACTGATATGTTTAACGTCTTGGTTTAGTGTTCTTTTGTTAGTCTTTGTAATTTTTAACTTTAAACATTGATCGTCTATTTTTGGTAGTATCCACTTGACGTTGCTCGGTACTTATACATCCCGTCATTGTGTTAATTTTTTATGGTAAATTTTTGTATTCTAGTCTTTGTGTTTTGCTTGTTTTTATATTGATTAAGATTATAACACAATGGTGAGTGCTGAATTCCTATTTTACCATTTTTATTACCTATTAAATCAGTGTGTTTTGGTCACAATGTCATCAATTTTTGTCCATATTATTAAGTTTCACATTTACGATATAAGTCTTCAATTTGACAGTCTCGCATTAATTTATGAATCTTTAAATCATCAAATGTACGTCTATTAAATAACTGTAATGCTTCACCTTGTGAAGCAAATACATTAGGATCATTTAAAACGAAAAAACAACAACAAAAAACACACATTCCTCTATCCAATTGAGACCTACTTTCAGAAACAATACGAGTTTGGAAGTCGCAATTTAGAAATGATGCTTGCCCACTTCGATGTTCTGCCTCTTTCTTAAATCATGATCCTTATAGAGTTAATACCATGTCTGATCAAGTTAGATTAAATTAGAATGCAATACGACAAACAATGTTTTAACTAACACGTGTACATGTAATTATTTATTCTGTATGTAAGCAAGTTTTACACAGTCTACAAGACAATAATTCATCTCTCAATTTATTTTTAACTGGTTAATAAATAAAAGAATTATACAAATTTTACCGTAAACAGTTGGTCCAAGTAGTGCATTGTGAATGGACCACAATCACTCCCATTCTGCTGCTGTGGCACAACTGCAATCTATACATTTGTTATGTCTGCTTGAATAAATCTTTGAAAAGAATAAAAAGTATCTCTTATAAATTTGCACAGTCTACAAGACAATAAATCATCTCTCAATTTATTTTTAACTGGTTAATAAATAAAAGAACTATACAAATTTTACCGTAAACAGTTGGTCCAAGTAGTGCATTGTGTGAATGGACCACAATCACTCCCATTCTGCTGCTGTGGCACAACTGCAATCTTTACATTTGTTATGTCTGCTTGAATAAATCTTTGAAAAGAATAAAAAGTATCACTTATAAATTTGCAAGAAATCATACATTGGAGTAATAAGGAAAATAGTAGTTTTTAATTGATTTTCCTCAAGAATTTGATTGTTTATTTGAATAGTCAACAATGTTTTGTATTTTCCATCATGATTTTCTTAGTATATAATTGCTGCTTACATGGAATGTATTGAACCAACAGTTCCAAGTGGTGAAGTTGAAATCATCCCTTCCATAAATTTTACTGACGCCACCACGAGTTAGTTGACGGTTCTGGAATATCCGATTACATCTTTCAGTTGTCTATTACCAAGAATATAAATTCTTATAAAGTTGCTATTGCTTAGACATCATGTTATAGACATGAAACCAAGACATTGTTTATTAATTTCCCGTATCAACTTTACAAACAATACACGATGACCTGAAGTATAGAATATAAGTACTGATATGTTTAACATCTTGATTTAGTGTCATAGTGTTCTTTTGTTAGTCTTTGTTAATTTTTACTTTAAACATTGATCGTCTTTTTTTTGTAGTATCCACTTGACGTGGCTCGGTACTTATACATCCCGTCATTGTGTTAATTTTTTATGGTAAATTTTTGTATTCTAGTCTTTGTCTGTTTTTATATTGATTAAGATTATAACACAATGTTTAGTTCTGTATTCCTATTTGACCATTTTTATTACCTATTAAATCCGTATGTTTTGGTCAAAATGTCATCAATTTTTGTCAATATTATTAAGTTTAACATTTACGATATAAGTCTTCAATTTGACAGTCTCGCATTAACTCATGAATCTTTAAATCATCAAATATACGTCTATTAAATAACTGTAATGCTTCACATTGTGAAGCAGATACATCAGGATCATTTAAAACGAAAAAACAACAACAAAAAACACATTTTCCTTTATCCAATTGAGACCTACTTTCAGAAACAATACGAGTTTGGAAGTCGCAAATTAGAAATGATGCTTGCCCACTTCGATGTTTTGCCTCTTTCTTAAATCATGATCCTTATAGAGTTAATACCATGTCTGATCAAGTTAGATTAAATAAGAATGCAATGCGAAAAACAATGTTTTAACTAACACGTGTACATGTAATTATTTATTCTGTATGTAAGCAAGTTTTACACAGTCTACAAGACAATAATTCATCTCTCAATTTATTTTTAACTGGTTAATAAATAAAAGAATTATACAAATTTTACCGTAAACAGTTGGTCCAAGTAGTGCATTGTGAATGGACCACAATCACACCCATTCTGCTGCTGTGGCACAACTGCAATCTTTACATTTGTTATGTCTGCTTGAATAAATCTTTGAAAAGAATAAAAGGTATCATTTATAAATTTGCAAGAAATCAATCATTGGAGTAATAAGGAAAATAGTAGTTTTTAATTGATTTTCCTAAAGAATTTGATTGTTTATTTGAATAGTCAACAATGTATTGTATTTTCCATCATGATTTTCTTAGTTTATAATTGCTGCTTACATGGAAGGTATTGAACCAACAGTTCCAAGTGGTGAAGTTGAAATCATCCCTTCCATAAATTTTACGGACGCCACCACGAGTTAGTTGACGGTTCTGGAATATCCGATTACATCTTTCAGTTCTCTATTACCGAGAATATAAATTCTTATAAAGTTGCTATTGCTAAGACATCATGTTATAGACATGAAACCAAGACATTGTTTATTAATTTTCCGTATCAACTTTACAAACAATACACGATGACCTGAACTATAGAATATAAGTACTGATATGTTTAACATCTTGATTTAGTGTCATAATGTTCTTTTGTTAGTCTTTGTAATTTTTACTTTAAACATTGATCGTCTTTTTTTAGTAGTATCAACTTGACGTGGCTCGGTACCTATACATCCCGTCATTGTGTTAATTTTTTATGGTAAATTTTTGTATTCTAGTCTTTGGTTTTTGCTTGTTTTTTTTTTATTGATTAAGATTATAACACAATGTTTAGTTCTGTATTCCTTTTTGACCATTTTTATTACCTATTAAATCCGTGTGTTTTGGCCACAATGTCATCAATTTTTGTCAATATTATTAAGTTTCACTTTTACGATATTAGTCTTCAATTTGACAGTCTCGCATTAACTTATGAATCTTTTAATCATCAAATTTACGTCTATTAAATAACTGTAATGCTTCACCTTGTGAAGCAGATACATTAAGATCATTCAAAACGAAAAAACAACAACTAAAAAACACATCTTCCTTTATCCAATTGAGACCTACTTTCAGAAACAATACGATAAAATTGAGAAAGGAAATGGTGAATATGTCAAAGCGGCAACCACCCGACCATAGAGCAGAAAACAGCCGAAGGCAACCAATGGGTCTTCAATGTAGCGAGAATTCCCGCACCCGTAGCTGTCCTTCAGCTGGCCCTTAAAAATATGCATAATAGTAGTGATATTGGACGTCATACTAAGCTCCGAATTATACACAAGACACTTAAATTTAAAATCATACAAGACTAACAAAGGCCAGAGGCTCTTGACTTGGGACAGGCGCAAAATTGCGGCGGGGTTAAACATGTTTATGAGATCTGAACCCTCCCCTATACCTCTTACCAATGTAGAAAAGTAAAAGAATAACAATACGCCTATTAAAATTCAGTTGAAGAGAAGTCCGAGTCCGATGTCAAAAGATAAGTTTGGAAGGCGCTAATAAGAAATGATGCTTGCCCACTTCGATGTTCTGCTTCTTCCTTAAATCATGATCCTTATAGAGTTAATACCATGTCTGATCAAGTTAGATTAAATTAGAATGCAATGCGACAAACAGTGTTTTAACTAACACGTGTACATGTAATTATTTATTCTGTATGTAAGCAAGTTTTACACAGTCTACAAGACAATAATTCATCTCTCAATTTATTTTTAACTGGTTAATAAATAAAAGAATTATACAAATTTTACCGTAAACAGTTGGTTCAAGTAGTGCATTGTGAATGGACCACATTCGCTCCCATTCTGCTGCTGTGGCACAACTGCAATCTTGACATTTGTTATGTCTGCTTGAATAAATCTTTGAAAAGAATAAAAGGTATCACTTATACATTTGCAAGAAATCTTTCAGTTATGTATTGGAGTAATAAGGAAAATAGTAGTTTTTAATTGATTTTCCCAAGAATTTGATTGTTTATTTGAATAGTCAACAATGTATTGTATTTTCCATCATGTTTTTCTTAGTAAATAATTGCTGCTTACATGGAAGGTATTGAACCAAGAGTTCCAAGTGGTGAAGTTGAAATCATCCCTTCCATAATTTGACGGACGCCACCACGAGTTAGTTGACCGTTCTGGAATATCCGATTACATCGTTCAGTTCTCTATTACCGAGAATATAAATTCTTATAAACTTGCTATTGCTAAAAGAGGGACGAAAGATACCAAAGGGACAGTCAAACTCGTAAATCTAAAACAAACTGACAACTTCATGGCTAAAAATGTAAAAAGACAAACAGAAAAACAATAGTACACATGACACAACATAGAAAACTAAAGAATAAACAACACGCACCCCACCAAAAACCAGGGGTGATCTCAGGTGCTCCGGAAGGGTAAGCAGATCCTGCTCCACATGCAGCACCCGTCGTGTTGCTTATGTGATTACAAATCCGGTAAGTAGTCTAATTCGGTAGGTCAAATTCATGAAAGGGAAGGGGATTGTAGTTACGACGTAAGGAACATATCCGATATCATTTGTGAAAGAGTTATTCCATAACGGTCAACCAACTCGTGATGGCGTCCGTAAAATTTACGAAGGGATGCTTTCAACTTCACCATTTGGAACTCTTGGTTTAATAGCTTCCTTGTAAGCAGTAACCCTCCATCAAGAAAATCATGATAGGAAACGAAAGCACGGGAATATCGTATCAATTGGGAGATATATACCCCGTATGCAGGTGCTGCTGGAATGTTGCTACTTAGAAATGGAAAGTTCACAATTGGAAAGCTGAAATCATCTCTTTTGTCGTAAAGTTTTGTCTTCAACCGACCCTCATTGTCAATTTCTAGATGTAAGTCAAGATATGAAGCCGACTTAACTGTATCTGTAGTATCCTTTATCTCCAATTCGATGGGATAGATGCGATCCACATAGTCACCAAATTTTGAATTGTTGAGTGAAAGAACGTCATCTATATAGCGGAAAGTAGAGTTAAAGGATATTGCTAACTTCTTATCTTTCTTCCTAAGAAGTTCCTGCATGAAGTCAGCCTCATAATAATAAAGAAACAAGTCAACAAGTAGAGGGGCACAATTTGTTCCCATTGGGATGCCGACAGTCTGTTGAAAAACACGTCCTCCGAACGTAACAAATATGTTGTCAATTAAGAAATCAAGCATCTTGATAATATCGGTTTCAGAGATTTTTTTTTTTAATCAGAGTGATTCTTTACAAAGTAGGATTTATCCCTCCCTAAGACAAGATACTTGTATCTACGTTGGCCATTCTTTTTTATGAAGCAAAGTAATACCAACTCTTTTAATTTGTCTTTTAGTTTGGAATGTGGAATACTTGTGTAAAGAGTAGAAAAGTCAAATGTTTTAATAATGTTACAAGATGAAAGAGAGTTAGATTGTATGTACTCTAAGAGATCTTTGGAATTTTTAGGTATCCACATCTGATTGACGCCACCTCTGGAATAGGCAGTTTCACAATAACTTTGAAGCCCGTCTTTGATTGCTGATAAGATGGATGTTAATAATTTAGAAAGGGGTTTCGTGGAGCACTTGGAAGACCCAGCAATATACCGTTGTTTGTAAGGACACTTATGTAGTTTAGGTATCCAATACAGTGATGGAAGATCCAGTTCTTCATCTTTGGTTAAGATCCAGTTCTTCATCTTTGGCTAATATATCATGTTATAGACATGAAACCAAGATACTGTTTATTAATTTTCTATATCAACTTTACAACCAATACACGATGACCTGAAGTATAGAATATAAGTACTGATATGTTTAACATCTTGATTAAGTGTCATAGTGTTCTTTTGTTAGTCTTTGTAATTTTTAACTTTAAACATTGATAGTCTATTTTTGTGGTATGATGGCAATGAGACAACTCTCCAGGCAAGTCACAATGTGTAAAAAATAAAACAAAAATATGTCTAAATACGGCATTCAACATGGATCGAGCCTTGGCTCACACCGAACAGCAAAGTATATAGGGCACCAAAATGACTAGTGTAAAACAATTCAAACTTTAGCTTACTATTTAAGTCTTGCATTAATTGTTGTTATATGAGCACAAAGTAGATCGCGATTATCGTAGACTAGGCTTTTTTCGGTAAAGGAGCAAAGTGTCCATTTGTTTCCACAAAGAAGATTAATGCCTACCATAGACTTGTCATTATCTTATAATATTGATGCAACATATTGTGCAGATCCATTGAGGATTTGTATAAGACATACAAACTTTAATCTAAAAAAAGATAACATATCGAAAGATTATCCATCTGAATAAAAAGTTATATTGTTTTTCGTTATTTGTAGGATTGAGGTATATCGTCGGTTTTTATGGGATTTTTCACTTTATAAACGTCAGAAAATTTTGGAGCTTAACATATATTAAAGACATCAGTCTATAAAGACAATGTGATGTATTTTCGAAAGTTTTGTTTGCTTTTTTCATTTAGTTGCTGCAACATTACTTACATGTTCGTTAATGATAATGTAAATTGATAGAATATTACTCCTTAAAGCACAGTCATATACATTTTGTCATAATTTTTAGTCTAATGTTTTCATATTCCATATATTTGGTCTCCTTTGGATGTTAATTCTCGAGACAAGTGTTTTATAAATGCATGTCGGTGTTTTTTAATTAGCTCTCTTTCAACTTTATGGTTTCTTTTATAGTGTATCGTTTCATTGATTTATTATTTACAATACATGTTTTTTTTCATCATTTGTAACATTTTGAAAAATGATAAATTCTGTGATACTTTATAAATATCTATTTTTTTTTATTTTTTCACCTCAGATGTCATCATGTAGCATGTGTTACCTTGTCATATATCTAGTTGTTCTCTTCATTAACACTGGACATGGGGCATGTCACCACGATCAGCTAGAGGACGTGTTCTGTGTCGAAAGCAACCAAAACTGCACTGTTAGTTTAAACCAAATGGATGTCGAATGGGGAAATTGTTTAAGTATTGCTATCGTCCAGGATTGTATCGATGCCCCACTATGTCAGGGTATAATGCCGTGTATACTTAACTTTACAGCATTTGTAGCCCAGTTGGATGCATAGATTACATTAATAACCAATGAAATGCATTATTATTCATTAAATCTAAAATAAACAAGTTTAAAGCGCTATACCTCTCACTTGGTTTTCCCGTTTGAATGGTTTTACACTAGTATTTTGGGGCCCTTTATAGCTTGTTGTTCGGTGTGAGCCAAGGCTCCGTGTTGAAGGTCGTACTTTAACCTATAATGGTTTAATTTTAAAATTGTTATTTGGATGGAGAGTTGTCTCATTGGCACTCACACCACATCTTCCTATATCTATTAACATATTTTCATCCAATTTGTCATTGTATTTTCACTGATTGATCTAGAATCTGCATTGTACTTAGGAAATACACGAATTTCTTGAAATTTGACACATTGTATACTAACAAAGAACAATAGAAGATACACAGGTGATTGTGTTCTGTGGAAATTATAGATTTGATCCTTATATAATTCAGTCATTGTTATTAAATGACATTTGTTTCCCCTTTTTATATCTTTTGCCAAAACTAGACGATTAATAATAGCTGTTAATAACAAAACTGATTAGCTTTGACATATGATAGTCATTTCATACGTTAATTGACGCGCATTTCGTCTACATAAGACACATCAGTGACACTCAGATCAAAATAATTATTAAGCCAAACAAGTACAAAATTGAAGAGCATGGTTGACCAAGAAGTCCACTCAACGATGCCATTTCGTATCATAACAAACACATTCTGATATAAGATTATTAATGTATACCATTTCGTACGATGTGGCAGATTACAAATTTACAATTTCGTACTATTTCATGACAATTTATATATATGCTTAATTCAGTACTGAAGGCTATTCTTCCTATGTTAAACTGTTACAGTATCCCTTTTGATAGAATGTGCGTGCAGCAAATATTTTGATTGGATTTCAATAATTCAATAATACAAAATAAATACCATAATCTTTGTAATAAGATTGATTGGCTGTAATTACTTTCTAAGTGGTGTACACTTCACATTGTCCTTTATTCATTTATTTCATGAATATCAATTAAAAAGGAATAAAAAAAGATAACACCCACCATTTCCCCTTTAAAATGCCCTGTACCAAGTCAGGAAAATGGTTATGGTTATATTATGGTTCGTTTCTATGTGTGTTACATTTTAATGTTGTGTTTCTGTTGTGTCTTAGTTCTCTTATATTTGATACTTTTCCCTACGTTTTAGTTTGTAACCCGGACTTGTTTTTTCTCTATCGATTTATGAAT
This sequence comes from Mytilus trossulus, assembly GCF_036588685.1. NCBI lineage: Eukaryota > Metazoa > Mollusca > Bivalvia > Mytilida > Mytilidae > Mytilus > Mytilus trossulus. The sequence continues at coordinate 35,267,177 of NC_086386.1, read as the reverse complement.
TTCGAACAGAGGTATACTACTGTTGCTTTTATTTATCTTAATATTTAATATTTGTTGAATTTACCTATTGAACGAAAAAAACAAAATCACAAAAATACTGAACACCGACGAAAATTCAAAACGGAAAGTCCCTAATCAAATGGCAAAATCAAATGTGAAGCATATCAAACGGATGGACAACAAATGTCATACTCCTTACTTGGTACAGGTATTTTCAAATTTAGAAAATGTTGGATTAAACCTAGTTTTAAAGCGCTATACCTCTCACTTGTATGACAGTCGCATCAAGTTCCATCATATTGACAACGATGCATTTCCTCCAACCCCCATACAAAACAGTAAAGCATTTTTCCATATGGTACACAATGATTGATGTTAATGATTCGATATGGTAGTATTGAATACGAATTATGACTATGGAACGAAATGCCTGGATACCAGCTGGACAAGCTTTTCAAATAGGAAATCAAAACTTAAACTGAAAGTACACTAAGTCTTCTTATAAAGTTATTTCCCTTAATTTACTATTTTGTATCCAGTTGGTGATTCAAATTTTGTCTTCAATGATGGAGAGTGGTCATTTTAAAACAAATGCGCATAGTCCTTAATGCGCATAGACCTAGATTATATACATTCACGTCATCTAGAGCCTCCCATTGAATGAACCTTATTCTCTCTCATATTTTGTCATTGGATGTGTGGTATTTTGTCATTGGTTGAGTGGTATTTTGTCATAGGATGATTGGGTTTAGATGTTTAATTTCCAGAGTCGATTAAAACAAAAAGATGAGTTTGTATTACTGTTTATTTTTATTTATATTAAATCGTTTTATAACCTATAACTCTTCAAATTACCATGTTGGCCAATAGATCATTATCTGGATCTGTTATGTCTAGTTTACAGACAAACGACTCAAACATACATTTCGGACTGGTGTTAGTATTGCAAAGTGCCGTATCTGTTATAGCAGAACAATCCGTCCATTGCTGATTTCTAGTTTCCAAAAGTGGGTTACAATCTCCGTCAGATAAACAGATATGACGATGATGATACTTTGGTCGTCTATAATAATAGGTTTCTGTTAGGTGAAACAAAGCTGTAATAAAATGTAAACTGCCTAAATAATTGCAATTAAAACTATTCACAGGAGAAACTACATGTACACCTTTTACTGATAAATATCATATAAACTAACATGTTCACGAGTTATTTTGTTTAAAGATTTTTATGTCGTGTGAATTATAGATGCAATAGATACCACAGTTTATGAGTCGTTGATGGTTAATGTTTCAATAATTGAGAAGGGAGATATTTTAGAAACTTAACCTTATTTCATAAAGCAAGATATCAAAATAATTTTCATGACATCTTGTTGTAAATATATTCAAACAGCAGATTTGCCATTCAAAATGAAACAGTTCAGGATTTGGCTACCAAACCGGTACCAGCAAAGAGTAACAGCGATTCATATTGCTATACAAAGGCAGTTATAAGTATCAGTTAGGGAAGCACTTAAGATTTCATTCAAAATTCATTTAAATTAAAGAAATATCTCATCAAAATGTTTCTCTAATAAGAAGAGAAAATATAAAATAACTATGTATTGCTTCTGTGTAATTAAAATGTAGTCTCCCCATGTTTTCGTGGCTGACGCAACTCAGTTAGGAAAACATTATATCTCATAAATACATACATATGTTCAGTTGTTGTCGGTTTTTGATTTGGTTCATAAGTGTTTCGCATATCGTTTTTATATAGGTAAGCTCGTCCCCCCCCCCCCCCCCCATTTGAATGGTTTTACACTAGTTATTCTTGGGGACCTTTATGGCTTGCTGTTTTGTAGTGATCCATGGCTCCGTGTTGAAAAACCGTACTTTGACCTATCACGATTTTTCTTTTACAAATTGTAACTAGTATGGAGAGTTTTCTCGTTGGCACTCATACCACATCTTCTTATATCTATGTAGTGTTCCCATTAATTAAAAGATATTTATTATATACTTAGTAGTAAATACAGATAAATTGCATGTGTAATACAATCATTGGCAAGCTTGCGGTATCAGCCACCCATGATGATATCAATATCATCACGGTTACAAAAGCTTTATCACACCTTTAATCTGTATGACGTCACGTCATCGATTGCAGTCACTGTTGCAAAGGTTTTCAAATCCCTAATCTGTATGACGTCATGTCAAACCTATAATCTGTATGACGTCATTTCAAACCTCCTTATCTGTATGACGTCATGTCACATAAAAAACATCTACTTGAGGTATATGTATATAATAAAGTGTATATGATATGGCTTTTTCAATATTACACACTGTATCAACCCTCAACCAATATTATCCCTCGAGCAGAGCTCTTGGAATTCTATTGGTGTCTCGGGTTGATACGGATGCGATATTGAAAAAGCCATATGATATTCTCTATTAATCACATATTTTATACTGATATGTACGTTTTTGCATGGCCAATAATAGCCGGTAGTCAAAGTTGGTTATCAGCCCTCGGGGCCGATATCGATATCAGCCCTCGAAATCCATATCAAACCCCCGAGTTTAACTTCCGGTAACCTGTCAATCGAAATTTATTTGTAAACAAGTTGTCAATCGAAGCAGCAAAACGCCAATGAGAGGTTTCTCTCAGATCAAATGACGATGCATGTAAATTCATACAAAAAATGAAAAATGAAAAATGAGAACACAATGAAAAGAAATTTAGAAATTTAAGAATCTGCTGTTGTATAAAAAAGTAAATATCAATAGTAAAATTTTGATGTCATAAAGAACATGGAGAATTTAGAATTTTGACGCCGCACTGGAATGAGTAGCGATATGGTATTCTTCCTATAAAGCATATTTAACATTGGTTATGTAACACTTTAAGTCGTTGAATATTTGCAGTTCTTAAAATTAATATATTTATTGTTAATTATTTCTGAATCTTATCACAAAACGTTGCTTACCTACTGTGATACGAACTTTTATTTTAACTCACAGTGATCATGATGATACATATTTTGATTTTTTTCATTAAATGTCTTTTTGAATTTGTGATGAAATATCAAACATAATTTGGTGTATGCTATTTTTTTTTTCTTGCTTGAAAATATGTGATAAATAGATTATTACATGTCATTTTCCATATGGTCCGTGGTATCAGCCCACGACCCATATCAAGCCCTCGGGCTAAAGCCCTCTGGCTTGATATGGGAGTCTAGGGCTGATACCACGGTCCATATGGAAAAGGCCATGTAATAATCTATAAATATTGTGTAATATGAAAGATGCAACATCAAATATTATATATAAACCAACATGGGCACGGCTTGATTGCAGATCAGAAATAGACTATTGTCAATAAACACGAAACAAAGTACAACTACGGCTACGATATGCGACTAGTATTCTAGCTGTATTCAAATAATCATACATACAACGAACAGTTCAATAATTGTGGTTAAACAAAAGCAAATAAAATCGAAAAAGGAAATCGGGAATACGTACAAGAGACAACAACCCATTCAAAAACAGTAGACAGCCACCAATACGTATTCAACACAGCGAGAAAATCCCGAATTTGTGAATTGTAAATTTCTGATTAACAAATTATTTGTTCAAGAATCAAAATAATAAAAAAAAAAAAATGGTTGTTCTCATTAAAAACTAGATGGCAAAACTTACAAAAGGTTGTCCCCTCATGTCTTATAATAAAACAATTTTTGATTTAAGTCTAAATACATGTTTGTACCGAGAACCTTTATTGTAAAGATCAATGGTCGGTGATTAATGTTTATAAACATAATACATGTTTCGTGCTTACCAAAATATGTAAAGATTAACAGCAGTTTGAAATCCATGTTTTTGTTTTTTTCCTGAAAAACAGGAAAACAGAAAACAAAACTAACTAAAATAAATACAATTATTCAAATAAATCCAACATTTGCAATCCTCACTTTCCTAACTGTTTTTAAATAATGTTTTGAATTAACAAGTGTCATAAAGGTAAAAAATGGGGAGAATGAAAATAACACTATACATATAAGTTATACGCATCCGAATTGCTTTTCTTGATTTATCTTTACAGGGAGAGAACAAATTTGTAAGTGAAGGATGTAAAGGAACCGACACACTTAAAGTGAAATTTGACCAAAAAAGACATTGAAATAATAGTTTCACCAATCTACGATCGACTGTGCCTAAAAGTAAATAATTATGTTGTTCTAGCACCTCACTGAACGTACATGTCTGAAACCACTTCAAACTAGTTTCGTTTTGAAAGCAAATTAAATATTTTCTATTCAATAAATAAAGAGATGAAACCAAATAATTACCACTTTCTACGTCAGAATATGTCTGTTACCGTGTTAGAAAACTGTTCCCAATTAGAATTTAAAGATTAGATAAAATGATTACCACTGTCAGTGTTCTACATCAGAATATGTCTTTTACTGTATTCAACTAGATAAAGACAGTTTCTTTTAAGAATATGTAGATTTAGTTAAATAAATACCACTGCTCTACGTCAAAATATGCCTGTTATCGTATTCAGCAAGATAGAGACAGTTCCTTTTAAGAATCGGAAGATTTGAGTTTTGTTCAATATTTGTTTATTCTCTTTGATTGACATAAGCATGTACGAATGATCACAAACCTGTGTCGAAGTAACAGATTCCCATTGAATGTTATATGAACATTTTTTATTTGACTACATTGCATGTCATCAAGTGTAAAGTACGATGTGTACATTTATCTGTTATTGATTATTTTTTTGAATTTTTTGTTGTTGTAATATCCGTGTTTTCTTCAATTTCTTTTTTTACAATATTCATAATAATCAAGAGGGAATTTGATTTGTGAAAACGAATTGATAAATTATAAATAATACAAATTTAATAACATATTACATTATTAAAACGAAGGCTCCAAGGGTTAAGAGTTAATTAAGTACTACACAAATGGGAAAAGGTATTGTTGAAGTCGGTTGTCAAGAATGTCAACAAATTTCTACGTTGTTCTGAAATATATGTAGTCTTTTTAAAACTGTTAATACTATACGAATTTTATTTGCTTGCGTTGCAGTTTATAAATAGCAGACCATTTGCTTTGTAATGTATTTCTCGTTGAGTTTTTATCTAAAGTTTTTCAACCAATCTAGATTCTATAAAGTTACCTAACGGAAATATAAGAACATTGAACCGTACACGTAATTCCAATATACCTAATGAACTTCTGTATTGGCATATGTTGAGTAAAACATATAAATGTAATGAATATTCATAATATTCAGATAAAAATAGTAAAAAGTGACATGACTCACAAAAAGTATGTTGCATCCTTTAATATGAATATTGATCAAAAATATCTACATTACAGCTGAGCTAAGGATATTTTTGATACAGGAAGTTTACTTTTCGGAAGTTATAAATTCTAACCAATTTTAAAGGTATGATGTTTTTAAAATATTGTAGCCGTTTTATGATTACTTGGCCTTTTTAGCAAAAAAACAAGCTCCCTATTTTGCAATGTTCTTGAATATATTTATTTGTCAGATATAAACTAGAAAAAATAAAGGCAACTGTAGTATACCACTGTTCGAAATTCATAAATCGAGTTATAAATATAAGAGAACTACGACACAACAGAAACACAAGATTATAATGTAACACACACACAGACGAACTTTAATATAACAATGACCATTTTTCTGACTTGGTACAAGGCATTTTAAGATAAAACAGTGGGTTGAACCTGGTTTTGTGGCATGCCAAACATCCCGCTTTAATGACAATGTTAATTATAACATTAAAATGACAACATTTTATGACAGAACTACAATACAAATAAATGGGAGAAAATATAGGACAGAGAAACAAGTAATTAATAGCCAACAACAGGTACCTGGTTAAAAATTTAATTAGCCAGACGCGCACCACGTCAACAATTAGAAAACTAATAAAGTATAGTTTAATTGACAGACGATCTAATGAAAGGTTGCATTATTAACTGTATAAACTTCTCAATAGGGTTTGAGATATCTAATGCAATTCACAATCTAAACTGACATTGAAAATTTCCAAACATTTTATCTAGAGCTCAATAGAAAATTGACAATTGCGATAACTATTTAAAAAAAAAGTGTCAATTGCTCGTAGCTGAAGTCCCTAAAAAGTTATCCTGAAAAATCCGTCAAAAATAATTAGTGCATTAACTTATATGTTAATTTTGTCCACACATCGTTTCCAATGGAATTTGATGAGACTGTCATAAAAGTTGAGGTTAGCTAGCTTTAAAACCAGGTTGAATCCACCATTTTCTACATACAAAAATCCCCATTCCAAGTAAGAAATATGACAGCTGTTATTTATTCGTTTTACGTGTTTGAGCATTTGAATTGGACATTTGATTAGGGACTTCACTTCTTAAATTTTCTTCTGAGCTGAGGTTTTTTTGTGATGTTACTTTTTACATTCGATACATAACTTGGTTACCGTTTTGTGAAATATTATAACCCTGGCGGAACACATACCTTAACAGGATTACACCTATTTAGTACGTACATGTATGTATTTATATTCATTGTAGATGTGGACATCACTTTGGTTGTATCCTGTTCTATTATTGGTAGTTTCTTTAACTAACATAGGAAAGTGTAACGATGAGCAGCGACAGCATGTCTTCTGTAGAGAAATCAATCAAAACTGCAGTACCCATATGAATGAACTAGATGTTGAATGGAGTAATTGTTTGTCGGCTTTAAGTCAACCCCAATGTAAAGCCAACCCGCTGTGTACGGTCGATACTATGCCGTGCATGCTAAACTTTACAGCATTTTTTGAACAGTTGGATATATAGTTTCCAAATAAAACACTGAAGAATAAAGAGAGTATTTGAAACTTTTTTTGATATATTTACTAGTGTCGATTGAAGATTTAGTATAACTTAATTTTAGATTTTCTCTTAGGATAAAACTTTCGGAACAGAAAAGAGTAATTCAACAAGCACTAATCATATATGCGTGTACCTCGAAATATCGTATTTGATCAATTGATTTATATAATTGACATAATTTGTATTATATTAAAACACAAAATACCTCCAAAAAAATACACTGTCATAAGTTTTGAAAGAATATAAACTATGCCCCTCCAAAAAAAAACCAACGATATGGAGTAAATGCACATTCGGCGGAAAACTACTATTAGTTTCTAATAATTTGAGATTGATTAAAAATGTTTTTTTTTTTTTTATATCAGTTGCTTAGGAAGGTTAAATGGTTTCAGTGTTTCTTATTATCAACTCCATATTGTTGTGTGATACCATGCCATATGTTCTAGCATTCGTATTTATGTAACTCTGTTATATAAGATATGCAAAAGATGTTTCAATAAGATAATTGCACTCAAAAGAAAGTTAGTGCTAACAAAAAAGCAAGGTGACTAGGAAAAATAGTTTTTAGAGTACCGGGATTATAATTTATAACGTCAGACGCACGTTTCGTGTACACAAGACTCATCAGTGACGCTCATATCAAAACATTTATGAAGCCAAATAAATACAACGTTGAAAAGCATTGAGGATCCAGAATTCCAAAATGCTGTACCAAATACGGCTAAGGTAATCTATGCCTGGGATAAGAAAATCCATTAAGTTTTCGAAAAATATAAAGTTTTGTAAACAGGAAATTTATAAAAATGGCAACATTAGTAATATTCATGTCAGCACCGAAATGTAGACTTCTGGGCTGGTGATACCTCGGGGACGAAACGTGCACCAGAAGTGGCTGAAGCTTCAATTCTTTCCCAAGACTTTCAAAGGTCGTTTTGAGTTTGTTGATCGTTATAAGGGTTGAAAACTCATTCGTTTAGACAGCCCAGTAGTCAGTACTTGAGTCAACATTGATATGTTCATATTTTTCAAATGTTAACAAAACTGAATTTTGAAATAATAAGGCTTTTCGTCCGCAGGAATAGATAAACTTAGCTTTATTTGGAAAAACTTTTATGCATTTTTGGTCCTCAATGCTTTTCATACTTTATTTGGCCTTTTTAACATTTATTTATTCAAACGATGAGTCTATTGTAGACGACATATAAAATTTCAATCCTGGTATCTATAATGAGTTTATTTTCATAGTCCTTGAAATATTTCTATCTCACTGTATATGAATTTTAGACTGAATTCGTATGAATGTTTTTGATTTTTAAAACTTATTTTATTTGTACGGTTCTATTTTTTCTTTATTTTTTCATAGATATAGGAAGATGCGGTGTGAGTGCCAATGAGACAACTTTCCATGCAAATAATTAAAAAAAAAAACCCGTTATATGTCAATGTAAGGCCTTAAACACGGAGCCTTGGCTCACACCGAACAATAAGCTATAAAGGGCCCAAACATATTATTGTTATTGTTTATCAGTTTTATATGCAATTTATTTTAAAGTAGTTGTTATAAATATTGTAAAATAATTATACTACTAATAGTTTTGATAATAATACGTTTCTTGACTCACTGGTATCATTGTGATAGTTGCTTTATTTCTAAATTGAACGAAATTTGAAAAAGTAAGATCTACATATTTTTTTACGTGTTTAAAACAAATGACCTCGTCAGTTGCTGTTTTGTTTCTTATTTCTTAATATAAATGTCAGTAAGAGGTTGCGATGTTGGTAACCGATCCTGAATATTCAGGGTTAAATGTTTTTTTCAACTTTTTAGAATCGATTTAAAGGTTAACATATGGTGTCAGAACTTGATCTTTCAGTTATTAGCATGATTCATAGCCAGGTCAAGGAACAAATGACAAGCTGCATAACTTGTTAAAGTAGTTTTCCGGAGAAAATATGTAAAACATTTTATTACATTTGAAAATTGCTGATTTATTCGTTCATTTTATAAGTGTGTCTTTTCCCTAGAGCTATTATGCACTGGGTTCGTTACGAACATAAATTTTAATAAGTGTTAATTTACAAAAAAAAAAAAGTAACAGTATGATATATCCCTTTGACCACACATGTGCTGCGTCCCCAGTCATATACAATCAGACTGGCCATGTCATTATTGGTGATTTACTAAATGTCAATAACACAACTCGTGTATTCAAAAGACCCCAAAAAAGTTCAAATTAATCACATGGCAGACAATGAGTTGAACACGAATAAAAAGACGTAGTTACTCTTTCCGAATGGATTACGGTTATGTAGTAGTTGATACAATTCAGAAATTAGAAAATTAGGCCTATAAATACACATCAATATTTGAATACCAACACGTTGTTAAGCACATGTGCTTACTCTGTAACATATATGTTTCCCCAGATAATGACCAAACAATTAGACTTTGTGTGTATATCACATAACATTATTATACTGCTTGATGAGTGAATTAGCTATAGAAAGGAATTGTCAATTCACATGAAAACTCAACTACTAATCCACGACACCCAGAAAGGAGAAAAATCCTGGACTGTTCTATGTTTCGTTAGAATTTTAACCAAAGATATTCTTTCACTATATTGAATACATTTACCAAAATACAAATGTGTCCTTAAAGACAACCAAATATTGCTGGATATTCCAAGTGCTCCACAAAACCCCTTTCTAAATTTGTTACATCCTTTTCTTTGAAAAATCAAAGTCGGAATTGAAAGTTATTGTGAAACTGCATTTTCTAAAGGTGGTGCGAATCAGATATGGAATCTAAACCATCCAAAAATCTGTAAGAGTACATACAATATTAGACTCTTACATTTTGCAGTATTATTAAAACATTTGATCTTTTTACTATTTTCTATGTTGTGTTATGAGTACTGTTTACTGTTTTTTTTGCGATGGCGTTTAAAAGTCTATTGATTTTGGAGCCTTTGTTATCTTTCGTTTCTCTTTTACAGCATTAATAAAAGCCAATTGTGTTCTATAAACAAGAATGACCAATGAAGATAGAATTGCTTTGTAAAACATCACCCTGATAGAAACAAAACTTTTTCTGAAACTGACATTAAAAATATTTCTTCCAATGGAGACCAGCTATGCGTCTTTTCTCGTACACCTTCTTTTATTCATATAATGCTGACTGTATACAGAAGATTCTTTTGAAAACTGGACAGAAGATACCATTATTCTTTCACGCTGCTACTGGTGATGCTGCTGATGTTATTACATTAGATTATTCAAAAAAACGATTCAAGTTCAAAGATTGCTTACTGTAAAATAGATATACCCAATCGAAACTTGAAATACAGGATACAACAGCTTCAGTTAATTATAAGCGTGTAATATCTTCTGACTAAAAACGAGTAGTAATTAAGGTCAGTTGAGAAAAAACAACAACAGAGATGATTTCAGCGTTCCAACTTTTATATGTATAAGCTTTGCGTATTTATATGAAGATGCATTTTAACATTGCCTGCATATGGAGTATATACCCCCAGTTGATACGATATTCTGTGCCTATGAATTTCCTATAATGATTTCCTTGATAGTGCATTGCTACTCTCAGAGGAAACTTTTATACCAAGCTGCAAAATCATCCCTTTCGAAAAATTTATAGACGCCAGCAACAAATGTTTTACCATTATAAAACACCTGTTTCACAGATGATACAAAATGTTTGAAAGTTTAATCTTGCCTGTAATTTGGTGGTGGTTGTGTGTTACTGTACATGCTGTAGATCACATTTGTTTTTGAGTTGTTGATTTGTACATATATTTTCTTTGCTGTGAATTTCCCTTAAACTTTTTAATGTTAACTTACCGTTATTAAGTCAGGACCTTTATAGTTTGCTATGTAGTATGGGTTTTGTTTATTGTTGAATGAAGTAAGTCTTATCGGGAATCATACCATATACTTATGCTCATTAGGTCTTTCCACTTTTCTTCTGATTATTGTTAATTTGTTTTCCGCCATATCTTCAAATATTTGTTTCGCAATATGTCACTTAGATATTTTGTATATTGTATCTTACAGTTTACACGCTTTTAAATTTCACCCTGCTAAGCCGAACCATTTTCTTTGTAAGAGTTATCTCCCTATTCACTGTTTATCAAATGTGTGCATCTCCTTCTCAACAAAAAAGATATCGACGAAATTCGTTTTACAACTTGTCTGTTACCCTTATTTAGATCGAAGCGATTTGATTACATTTTATAGGAGTTATCTACCTTTACGAAATATATCTGTCAGTATGTTTTTTTAACTCATAACCCGTTGACCGTAAAAGCTTGGTATGTCATTATTTGAGGTCCCTAGGTCCTCACTTAGAAAATGAGGTCAAGGTCAAGGGACATGGTCAAGTTCTCCATTGTGAATTTAGCTTGTTTTTGCATTTTCTCTGACAGTTTGAAAGATACAGATAAAAGAAAAAGTGCAAAATGTCTGTTTTATTGTAATGAAGATATGCAACATTGTCTGATACAATTTAATGGCATCTATAGAAGTTAGTGCCCCTGAAATGTATTAATATAAGTTTATTTGATAATAACTTCAATTAAGTTCATTATAAATCCATTTGACCTTGTACAAAAGTTTAGGTGATATATGACCTTGAAAAATGACTACCGAAAGTGACCTTGACAAAATCGGAGGTAGTTTTTTGCAATTTTTTCATATAAAGTACCTTGAATCTATATATTTTGTCATACAGAAACTTATCACTTAAGACTAGAAATGTCTTCCGACAAACCGGAAGTGGCCAACTATCTCCCGTTCTACTTACAAATTATATAGAAACTATATATTTTTGGAATCAGTGTGAAAGAAGGTATCATATGAGACCGGAAATTACATTCATTTCACCGGAAGTAGCATATAAGCTCCCTGATTTCACTCAAAAGTATAATTAAACTATTATTTATCGCATCAGTATGAAGACACTATCTTATTATCAAAATTTCTTTGATGTGGAAAGACCTTTAATTGTTTTATATTACGAGGAAGGCATCTTTTACACTTTTTTTGTCATAAATATTCCAATGAGGAAACTGCAGAAACCAATTAGAAGCCAACTACATTGTACCAGAGAAAAAAAATCAGTTGAATTGTAAAATAAACAAGTAATAGCAAAGCAAATTTGATTATTTTCAAAGAAAAAATGAATAACTGTTAAAAAAATAAATAAAAATCATAGTAATAGTCATATTTAATGTTAAGCAACACTATGCATGTTTTGATTTTAGAAATTTAAGAAAAATATCAATAGCATCTGCTGTCCAAACTTACAAAGTTACAAAATAGATTATTGTTCTGCTAATAAATGCCCCGAAATTTTTGTCATAAATTATTTCTAGATTTTTAAAACATATATCATGGATGCTCCATTGTGGATCATTAAGTGGTACACGTCGTGTTTACTTTCACAAGCTTAAACTAGTTCATTTTAAAACTGGTACCTTTGATTACTATTAGTAACTAAAGAGCCACGTTTATTTCTTTGTTTTCAACCGTAGCTAATTAATCTTAATTAAAGGCGATAATGGATAGAAGTAAATCAAGATTTGAAGAGTTTAAGTAGCTATTAAGTGAAACTTACACTACCAAACTATGTGGGATGAGTAAGCTACAGAATTGCATACATAAACATGTGTAACAAGAAATAATCAGAAATACACATGTATATGTACATGTAGAAGCAGTCAATAATGCTACTATTTATGCACACAAATAATTTAAATTAACAAACAAATAAGTGAGATTAATAATCCCTGAGATCACTGAAAACACATCCAGCCTTTGAAAAAGACAAAAATGTATTCCTGAAGGCCTGATTGCAATCTTGACTAATTCATGAAAACAACTGAACAAAGCAGAACATTTAATCGAAATCGAAAATAAGAAACCCATATGATACCTATTACAAGGTCTTTAATGATCCAGAGACCACATGAGTTATGATCTCCTGCACCCGTATGACCAGTTTGAGTCATGCGGCTGTTTTGCCAGACAAGCTGGGTCTGGTTCAACGTCTTTTCCTTCGTTTGATATAGGCATTTTTGGTTCCAATGCTAGACTGCTAAGTGTAACACGATGTTCCTTACAATGAATAATATCATGTTGTTGAATTTATGAATGAAATGTAATTTCAACGGGTCTTTACTGAGGTTTGTCATAAACTGTTTACTGTTTCAATTTGACCTATTTAAAGTAAGTTCCTTGGGGTAAATTTCAGCAGGATATTGAGAAAATTCTTTATTTTTTTATAACGAAAAAATATCATCAAGATTACGGTAGGTGTTGTTGAATTTATAAAATTAAATTTAATTTCAACGGGTCTATACTGAGTTTGGTCATAAACTGTGATTCATGACAGTACAGAAACAAGTTTGCTATTCACGGGTCAAGGGGTGGTATTGGTGCCATGGGGGGATACCAACAACCTGTCGAAAAACTGGAACGCCTCCCTTTTTTCATGAATATAACCCTGTAACTCGGAAACCTAAAATTTATAAAAAAAAATCATACGCGAGATCATGTCATCAGTATAGTGTTTTTTTTTTAATTTTAACATTTTTCAAAATTTTCCATGAATAAGCTTCACCTATTTGGCTTAATAATTGTTAACTGTAACATTAACAGGACAGTTTTAAAATTTCAGAATAAAGATAAAAATATCTTTACCCACAACACTCATTCATTTGGACAATTATGCATCTTTCTTGCAATGGTTGCGTACGATTGTTTTTCATATCACACGATTTATTAATTGTGTTCATACCGTGCATTAGATTCAAATCACACAAGACATTTTCATTAACTTTTTCCTGTTCAATATTATTTTAAAACAGTTCTTAAAGTTGCTTTTTTTGTTTATCCCTCCCAAACGGTTTGAGTAGGATTTTAATAAATTGTCACTTCTGCGACCAGACACCTTTATTATGTGACAACCATTTACCCTCCTACATCAATTACTGTGATGCTGGTAGCTCTAATAGAATGGTGTAATATGTCATATACAATAACGCAATATGAGATATTTCAGACTACATACCAACTTGACTGTTTTCCCAAGAAAAGATTTGCAATACCATGTAGCCTCACTCACTTCAAAGGAAGCTTTTGGTCTTTGACATTAAGCTTCAAGATCAGGACACAATTTTGACATATAATTTTCAAGAGAAGCTACACGACTTTTCAAATCACCTTTAAAATTAATTAATTGTTTTTTTTCTCTTCCTCTGAGCAATTTAATTTATCTCCCAATTGATATTCCCGTACTTGCATTTCCTATCATGATTTTCTTGATAGAGAAAGCTATTAAACCAAGAGTTCCAAATGGTGAAGTTGAGATCATCACTTCGTAAATTTTACAGACGCCATCACGAGTTGGTTGACCGTTATGAGAACACCGTTTCACAATGATATCGGATATGTTCCTAACGTCGTTACTACATGTAACAATTAATTTGATCCCCCTGGAAAATGATCCGGGGGATAAAATGTCTTGCAATATTTTATCCACAATGATGGATATTATTTTAGTGTTGTGGAATATAAAATGTTGCAATTATTTTAATATGTTTGTATCCATACATGCCATAAATCACACCAGATAACTTGGAATTAAATTCAACACCATTATCGCTAATCATTTTCACTGGTACTCCACGGCGACAAAATAAAGTATACAAGTTTTCAGCTATTTCACTGCGTTTTTGGTACAGAGAGAAAATGCTTCTGTATAATTTGAAAAAAAAAGTCTATGACGGTTAATACATATTTGTATCCTGCATCGGAAAGAGGTTTTCCAGTTTTGTCATTATACAATGTATGGGCCGATTAAGTTAAAAGCAATTTTTTTCGATGTTGAGGGAGGAACGGGTATTGGTGTCATTTCTGGTTTTGTTGTTTTCTGCTTTTTATTACTTGTTTGACACTATTCACAAGTTTTTATGAAGCTTTTCACATCTTTTATTATACATTTCCAGTAATAACGTTCTTGTATTTTCACAACAGTTTTGTCGACTCCAAGGTGGGACCCACTATTTATGTGACATTTTGATATAATTCGAAATTTTTCGTTTAATGGGATTACCAATCTCAAATTTTGATCATCTGGTGCTACACATTTGCATTGTGAATGGACCACAATCACTCCCATTCTGCTGCTGTGGCACAACTGCAAATTCGACATTTGTTATGTCTGCTTGAATAAATCTCTGAAAAGAATAAAGGGTATCACTTATACATTTGCAAGAAATCTTACAGTTATGTATTGGAGTAATAAGGAAAATAGTAGTTTTTAATAAATTTTCCTCAAGAATTTGATTAGTCAACAATGTATTGTATTTTCCATCAAGATTTTCTTAGTAAATAATTGCTGCTTACATGGAAGGTATTGAACCAAGAGTTCCAAGTGGTGAAGTTGAAATCATCCCTTCCATAATTTTACGGACGCTACCACGAGTTAGTTGACGTTTCTGGAATATCCGATTACATCGTTCAGTTCTCTATTACCGAAGATATAAATTCTTATAAACTTGCTATTGCTAAGATATCATGTAATAGACATGAAACCAAGACATTGTTTAATATTAATTTTCTGTATCAACTTTACAAACAATACACGATGACCTGAAGTATGGAATATAAGTGCTGATATGTTTAACGTCTTGATTTAGTGTTCTTTTGTTAGTCTTTGAAATTTTTAACTTTAAACATTGATCGTCTATTTTTGGTAGTATCCACTTGACGTTGCTCGGTACTTATACATCCCGTCATTGTGTAAATTTTTTATGGTAAATTTTTGTATTCTAGTCTTTGTTTTTTGCTTGTTTTTAAATTGATTAAGATTATAACACAATGTTGAGTGCTGTATTCCTATTTGACCATTTTTATTACCTATTAAATCAGGGTGTTTTGGCCACAATGTCATCAATTTTGTCCATATTATTAAGTTTCACATTTACGATATAAGTCTTCAATTTGACAGTCTCGCATTAATTTATGAATCTTTAAATCATCAAATATACGTCTATTAAATAACTGTAATTAAATTCTAATTCGTAAACTCAAACGAATATAAAATATTTATCAAATAACCACAAACTCTCACATGGGAGACGCCACTTGCAGAGACAAGTGCACATTTTATTATTCGTATATGTATAATGAAATCAATGTTTTTGTGTAAATACACCGAACATTCTCATCTGGTACTGGTTACCGCATACTAAAGGTCAACAAATCTGAAAATAAATAATATAAAATTATATTATTTATTAGGAAAAGTGCTACTGGTCACTTTAACTGCAATGGCTCGAATGACTTTAAACTACCTGAATTCACTCGTGCATGAAACTTTAAACCCCATTCAAACCGACCTTACTATAAATAACTACACACGTGTTAACTATAAACAACAACAACATTCTTAATGTTCGACTTTTGTACAACTTTGATAAATACATTTAAATTCTAATTCGTAAACTCAAACGAATATAAAATATTTATCAAATAACCACAAACTCTCACATGGGAGACGCCACTTGCAGAGACAAGTGCACATTTTCGACACACAAAGAACGGGAAAACATAAGGAAAAAGACTATTTATTAAATTCCTAAATTTTGTGAAACAGACAACTGTGTTTTAAGGTCCTCTTTAACGTAACCATCTTTTGCTCTTTCTGATTTCCACCTTCCATGTTTCTTGAAAATTCTATCAGAAATCCCAGCGTTAGCGGCTGAAGTAGCACCACCAGATCTTAACGAGTGTAATCCAAACTTAGTTTTATCAAGTCCTAAAGATTGTAATTTTTCTAATAATAATTCTCTGGCTCTAGTATATGAGATGTGTCTTGAATCATTACGAAGCTTATGAGTATTCGCTTTCTTAAAGAATGTTATTTGCCGAAAAATGAATTTATCATCTTCAAGATTTATGTTGGCATCTTTAATATAGCTCTCTAGACAAGTAACTGGACATGTTATATTATTACTTTTCGCAATTATAACACAACTTCCCTGCCTGTATTTGTCTGTCCTGCTCTTTTCAATAAAAAAAGACATATGTGTAGATTGAAATTGGATATCACATGCCCTAATATTCACTATTTCTGAAAATCGCAGAAAACCGGCATAACCTATCAAACACATAGTCACTTTTCGTTTATCCAACAGATTATCAGTAGAACCAAACCTATTAACTAACTGAATTAGTATTTCTGGTGTAATGGGTTCTTTTTAGAACAAGGACGAGAAAGCTGCCTCTTTGCACCTTCGGCTACATTTTTGACTAGCTCAGATGCACATGGATTGTTGTATCCAGCTATATTATGTGCCCAAGCAATAGAATATATTACTTCTTCTATTTTAGACGACGAACACTCATTTTGCATCAAATAAATTAGATACAAACTAATATGATAATCGGTGGCTGGCATGCTGTTTACAGAATCATAATTTTTACACCATTTACACCAACTTCGGAAAGCATAATTATACTTCTTGACTGTATTTTGAGCTTTAGATTTTAAAACAATTTCTGGTAATTTGAATAATAATTCTTTTAAACTCTTATCCTTTTCTTTTTGAAATTCCGTCCACCTTCCAACATGGAACAAATCTGAAACATGTATAAAGTAAAACAAAATATATAACCCGTTAATAAAGTTTCTGGCATACAATGTGTATTTTAAGTAACAGAACGTTAACGTGTAGTGTTTCGATCAGTGACACTAAGAATTATTTTCCTCAACATTCAGCTCAATGTAAAACAATTACCCAGTATTTTATAATAACTGTCAGTCCGGTGACCAGTAAATATCAAAACAGTTACTTAAAAACATATATCAACAATGTTTTTAAAAAACCAGTGATTTCGTACCAATAAGCCCAGTAGCTTTATAAATATATACACATAAGCCCAGTGGCTTCAAGAGCATAAGCTTAACTCTGAGCGATGGCTACCATACCAACAAATCCATTGTCTTTAATAATCACAAGCCTATTGACTTAAAAAATAAGCCCACTGACTTCAATATCACAAAGAATTTTCAAGTGGTTCAATCCCAACAAGCCAGTGATTTTATTACAACAACCTGCCCAATGTTTCAAAGCACAACCAACCAATGGCTTTTAAATCAACAAGCCCATTGTCTTTATACCAAAAAACCCAGTGGCTTCATACCAACAAGCCCAGTGGCTTCATACCAACAGGTCCAGTGGCTTCATACCAAAAAGCCCAGTGGCTTCATACCAAAAAGCCCAGTGGCTTCATACCAACAAGCCCAGTGGCTTTAATGACATACAACCCAGTGACTGTATACCAACAAACCCAGTGACTTCATACCAATAGGCCCAGTGGCTTCAATGACGTAAGCCCAGTGGCTTTATACCAAAAATCCCAGTGGATTCATACCAACAAGCCTAGTGGCTTCAATGACATAAACCCAGTGACTTCATACCAACATGCACAGCGGCTTCAATGACATAAGCCCAGTGGCTTTATGAACACCAAGCCCAGTGGCTCTCATACCAACAAACCCAGTGTCTTTATACAAACAAGCCCAGTGACTTCATACCAACGAGCCCAGTGGCTCTGATAATACCAAGCCCAGTGGCTTTATACCAACAAGCCCAGTGGCTCTTATAACACCAAGCCCAGTGGCTTTATACCAACAAGCCCAGTGGCTCTGATAACACGAAGCCCAGTGGCTCTAATAACACCAAGCCCAGTGGCTCTGATAACACGAAGCCCAGTGGCTCTGATAACACGAAGCCCAGTGACTTTATACCAACAAGCCCAGTGGCTTCATACCAACAAGCCCAGTGGCTTCATACCAACAAGCCCAGTGGCTTCTATGACATAAGCCCAGCGGCTCTTAACTAACAACCCCAGTGACTTCATACCAACAAGCCTGGTGGCTTTATACTAACAATCCCAGTGGCTTCATGACATAAGCCCACTGGCTCTAACAACACCAAGCCCAGTGTCTTTTATATCAACAAACCCAGTGGCTTCATACCAACCATCCCAGTGGCTTCAATGACATAAGCCCAGTGGCTTTAATGTCACAAAATCTCCCCAGTGTTTCAAAAAACAACATAGTCCAGTGGCTTAATTTAACAACATTACTCAGTGGCTATCATACCAGCAAGCTCAATGGTTTTATTCTAACGACCTGCATAGTGGCTTACCCAAAAGTCCAGTGGCTTAATTTTGCTTCAAAAACAAACGCCCAGTGGCTTAATATAACAAAATTGTTCAATGGCTATCATACCAACAACCTGAATGGCTTAATTTAACATCCTGCCTAGCAGCTTCATTAACAATTTTTGCCCAGTGTCTATCATACCAACAATCCATGTGGCTTAATTTTAACCACCTGCCCAGTTGCTTAATTTTAACCATCTACCTAGTGGCTTAAATAACAACTTATTTCATCTATCCAACCGACTATTTAGTATTCATAGTAATAATAACTTCACATATATACCTATAAATACTTAACCGAACTAATTCATTGAGATCTTCAATTTTATTTGTACAATATGAACATTATTAAGGAACAATGCGAACAACAAGAACACTGCCTGTAAATTTATCTGATCCAAATAAAGACTTTTTATTTGATCCGTGTTTATAAATGTCTCTTGTATCTTTAAATTCTAACATATCTGCGATGTAAGATTGACATAACATGTTACTTTGGAATAATAATGGCCAATATGATGCAGATATCCACTTCGGGACCACTAACGTACATCTAGCTTTACAAGCTACGCTGTGTTTGATCACTCGACTAATTAAGTTAATAGGTGGTACTGACCAATTATTGTCGTTTACCCAATTAAATGCAAAAGCGTCAACACCTGATGTACCTTGAGTATAAAATTTTGAATTAAATCTAGCAATTTTATTATTATTGCTATCCGCAAATCTATCGCATGTATGCGGCCCAAACAAGTTATCTATAAAATGATAAAATTCATCAGTCACACTCCAATCATCATAATCAAAAATCCTGCTTAAGGAATCAGCCTGAACATTTTGATCTCTAGGAATCCACTGTATATCTAAATATATCGAATTTTTAACACATACTGAAAATATAGACATAGCTAACTGATGTAAATCAGGTTTTGAACTTCCAGTTTGAATAATATGAATACAATTAAGGCAATCCGTGAACCATTTCACTACTTTCCCGACTAACTGATACTGAAAAGTTTCTAGGCAACTTTTTATAGCAAACATTTCTCTCCACGTAGAACTCCTTTTTCTTTCATCCGCAG
Organism: Mytilus trossulus; assembly: GCF_036588685.1. Lineage (NCBI taxonomy): Eukaryota > Metazoa > Mollusca > Bivalvia > Mytilida > Mytilidae > Mytilus > Mytilus trossulus. The sequence continues at coordinate 35,246,943 of NC_086386.1, read as the reverse complement.
ACCACATTTTGTGAAAAATCTTATCATCTAATTGACACGAATATGCACCACAGGCAAAACTGCTTGCATCAGAATACATAACTACGGAAGGAATCTTATAATCCGACAAACACTTCACATTTAGTTTAGAAACATGTACTTTCCAAAATAACAACTCGTTTATAACATCTTGGTCCGATAATTTAAATGTATAATCCCATGACACTCTAGATTCAACCAACCGATAAATATTTCTGGTCATCAATCTCGTCACGTTACCTATTACAGGTGACATAGAAACAATACGTCCCGTTATTCTAGCTAAATTTCGTGCAGAAATAGAAGGTAACCTATTTACCACGTGATCAATACTGAGAGTGAGATCTAAAACTCGTTTGTCGGGAATATGAATGGTATGCGTTTTTGAATTCCAGATAATACCTAACCATATTAACTCCTGACATCGTTTCCATATAGATTTTTCTGTATTAATTACAAAACCTGCTTCTGTCAATGATTTTAAAACAAAATTTGAATCTGCATTACAAGAATCAAAAGTACTGTTCGTTCCCCATCCGTCGTCAAGATATAAAACAATGCGAATTCCACATTTTCTCCAGTATTTAACTAGCGGCCTTAAGCATTTAGTAAATATATAAGGACTGGATGACAATCCAAAAGGTAAAACCGTGAACATGTAAAATTTCTGTTTCCACGAAAAACCTAAATAGGTATGGCAAGATTGTTCAATGTCCAAATGATGATATCCCGACCTTAAATCGAACTTAAAAGTGTAATTATTTCTATCAAAATACTGCAAAGCAACTCTCCAATCCTCAAACTTAATTTTACTCTTCCAAACGTGTTCGTTAACTAAACGTAGATCAAGAATTAACCTCTTTTTCCCTGAACTTTGAACTGAAACAGTGAGTGGATTGACAACATGAGGTCTCGATTTTACCTGTACAATACAATTATTTCTAAGTAAATCTGTAATAGCTTCTGAAACAAATTCAGCATTATTATAAGTTGACTTATTATTCTCGTTATACATAACTGGCGGAGTTGTGATAAACGGGATGGAATAACCATTTTCAATAATGTCTAAAACAAATGCAATTGTATCAATATCTTGCCAATAGTTTAAATGTTCTTTTAATCTCCCTTTTACAGATGCAAACTGCAAAGAATCTTCATATTCAAATGAATCTAATTGAATAATGTCTAAATGTTTATTTTTACCAAGATTTTCAATATCAATAAGATTTAAAGAATACTTATCATTTATATCTTTAATTTCCGTTCGCTGTCTTGTTGTACTTTGTGCAATCACGTCTCCAATGTCCTTGACCGTTACATCTGAAGCAGCGATCTGTCGACTTGGGTCCGACTTGCTTTTCATACTGGTAGGGACGAAAATTACGATTGGTAGAATTTGAAGTAGACGGAGTATCTTCGGGTTCTGTCCTAGTTGAAGGATTTCCACCATTCCTGCGTTTAACGCGTGCTTGTTCCTTCTGCTTCTTACCACGCATAGCTCTAGTTTCCGCCGACCTTATCTTCTTTTCGTCCTCCGAATCTGAAGCCAGGTTATCGGACATATATTCCTTCACGGTATCCCACCCTGCTGGCGACTTATCAGCAATCTTAATGCATTTGTTTCTCTTGTGAATCTTGTCTCTGATGTCGGAACAAATGTCACGGACTTTGGAATAGTCCTCACGCTCTGCTGCGCGTTTTATCCTGGATACCTCCTAGTCAATATCCGAATTGAATTCATGTTGTACCTGATTACCATTAAACTTAAACTTGTACGAATGTTCTGATTTAAGTTGTTTTACCACTCTTTCCGATTTGTTAGTCGCGTCCTCTTTGAGTTCTCTCTTCAGGCTGCCAATTTTTCTGTCGAAGTACTGCTTGAAGTTATTAAAGGTGATATCTGCAATCTTCGTTACAGTATCACGATCTGTAACATTAATGTCAGAATGTCTTGACGGTGGACTTTCTTCTCTTTCTGAACTTTCCATACCCACACACGTGTTATTTGAAGCGGGTATATTATGTGCTACTGGTCACTTTAACTGCAATGGCTCGAATGACTTTAAACTACCTGAATTCACTCGTGCATGAAACTTTAAACCCCATTCAAACCGACCTTACTATAAATAACTACACACGTGTTAACTATAAACAACAACAACATTCTTAATGTTCGACTTTTGTACAACTTTGATAAATACATTGCTTCACCTTGTGAAGCAGATACATTAGGATCATTTAAAACGAAAAAACAACAACAAAAAACACATCTTCCTTTATCCAATTAAGACCTACTTTCAGAAACAATACGAGTTTGGAAGTCGCAAATTAGAAATGATGCTTGCCCACTTCGATGTTCTGCCTCCTTCTTAAATCATGATCCTTATAGAGTTAATACCATGTCTGATCAAGTTAGATTAAATAAGAATGCAATGCGACAAACAATGTTTTAACTAACACGTGTACATGTAATTATTTATTCTGTATGTAAGCAAGTTTTACACAGTCTACAGGACAATAATTCATCTCTCAATTTATTTTTAACTGGTTAATAAATAAAAGAATTATATTTTTTTTTACCGTAAACAGTTGGTCCAAGTAGTGCATTGTGAATGGACCACAATCACTCCCATTCTGCTGCTGTGGCACAGCTGCAATCTTTACATTTGTTATGTCTGCTTGAATAAATCTTTGAAAAGAATAAAAGGTATCACTTATAAATTTGCAAGAAATCAATCATTGGAGTAATAAGGAAAATAGTAGATTTTAATTGATTTTCCTCAAGAATTTGATTGTTTATTTGAATAGTCAACAATGTATTGTATTTTCCATCATGATTTTCTTAGTATATAATTGCTGCTTACATGGAAGGTATTGAACCAACAGTTCCAAGTGGTGAAGTTGAAATCATCCCTTCCATAAATTTTACAGACGCCACCACGAGTTAGTTGACGGTTCTGGAATATCCGATTACATCTTTCAGTTCTCTTACCGAGAATATAAATTCTTATAAACCTTCTATTGCTAAGACATCATGTTATAGACATGCAACCAAGACATTGTTTATTAATTTTCCGTATCAACTTTACAAACAATACACGATGACCTGAAGTATAGAATATAAGTACTGATATGTTTAACATCTTGATTTAGTGTCATAGTGTTCTTTTGTTAGTCTTTGTAATTTTTAACATTGATCGTCTTTTTTAAGTAGTATCCACTTGACGTGGCTCGGTACTTATACATCCCGTCATTGTGTGAATTTTTTGTGGCAAATTTTTGTATTCTAGTCTTTGGTTTTTGCTTGGTTTTTTTTTATTGATTAAGATTATAACACAATGTTTAGTTCTGTATTCCTATTGACCATTTTTATTACCTATTAAATCCGTGTGTTTTGGCCACAATGTCATCAATTTTTGTCAATATTATTAAGTTTCACATTTACGTTATAAGATTTCAATTTGACAGTCTCGCATTAACTTATGAATCTTTTAATCATCAAATTTACGTCTATTAAATAACTGTAATGCTTCACCTTGTGAAGCAGATACATTAGGATCATTCAAAACGAAAAAACAACAACTAAAAATCACATCTCCCTTTATCCAATTGAGACCTACTTTCAGAAACAATACGATAAAATTGAGAAAGGAAATGGTGAATATGTCAAAGCGGCAACCACCCGACCATAGAGCAGATAACAGCCGAAGGCAACCAATGGGTCTTCAATGTAGCGAGAATTCCCGCACCCGCAGGTATCCTTCAGCTGGCCCTTAAAAATATGCATAATAGTAGTGATATTGGACGTCATAGTAAGCTCCGAATTATACACAAGACACTTAAATTTAAAATCATACAAGACTAACAAAGGCCTGAGGCTCCTGACTTGGGACAGGCGCAAAATTGCGGCGGGGTTAAACATGTTTATGAGATCTCAACCCTCCCCCTATACCTCTAGCCAATGTAGAAAAGTAAAAGAATAACAATACGCACATTAAAATTCAGTTCAAGAGAAGTCCGAGTCCGATGTCAAAAGATAAGTTTGGAAGTCGCAAATAAGAAATGATGCTTGCCCACATCGATGTTCTGCCTCTTCCTTAAATCATGATCCTTATAGAGTTAATACCATGTCTGATCAAGTTAGATTAAATTAGAATGCAATACGACAAACAATGTTTTAACTAACACGTGTACATGTAATTATTTATTCTGTATGTAAGCAAGTTTTACACAGTCTACAAGACAATAATTCATCTCTTAATTTATTTTTAACTGGTTAATAAATAAAAGAATTATACAAATTTTACCGTAAACAGTTGGTTCAAGTAGTGCATTGTGAATGGACCACAATCACTCCCATTCTGCTGCTGTGGCACAACTGCAATCTTGACATTTGTTATGTCTGCTTGAATAAATCTTTGAAAGAATAAAAGGTATCACTTATACATTTGCAAGAAATCTTTCAGTTATGTATTGGAGTAATAAGGAGAATAGTAGTTTTTAATTGATTTTCCTCAAAATTTGATTGTTTATTTGAATAGTCAACAATGTATTGTATTTTCCGTCATGATTTTCTTAGTAAATAATTGCTGCTTACATGGAAGGTATTGAACCAAGAGTTCCAAGTGGTGAAGTTGAAATCATCCCTTCCATAATTTTACGGACGCCACCAAGAGTTAGTTGACCGTTCTGGAATATCCGATTACATCGTTCCGTTCTCTATTACCGAGAATATAAATTCTTATAAGCTTGCTATTGCTAAAAGAGGGACGAAAGATACCAAAGGGACAGTCAAACTCGTAAATCTAAAACAAACTGACAACGTCATGGCTAAAAATGAAAAAAGACAAACAGAAAAACAATAGTACACATGACACAACATAGAAAACTAAAGAATAAACAACACGCACCCCATCAAAAACAAGGGGTGATCTCAGGTGCTCCGGAAGGGTAAGCAGATCCTGCTCCATATGCAGCACCCGTCATGTTGCTTATGTGATAACAAATCAGGCAAATAGTCTAATTCGGTAGGTCAAATTCATGAAAGGGAAGGGGATGATAGTTACGACGTAAGGAACATATCCGATATCATTTGTGAAAGGGTTATTCCATAACGGTCAACCAACTCGTGATGGCGTCCGTAAAATTTACGAAGGGATGATTTCAACTTCACCATTGGAACTCTTGGCTTTATAGCTTCCTTGTAAGCAGTAACCCTCTATCAAGAAAATCATGATAGGAAACGCAAGCACGGGAATATCGTTTCAATTGGGAGATATATACCCCGTATTCAGGTGTTGCTGGAATGTTGCTTCTTAGAAATGGAAAGTTCACAATTGGAAAGCTGAAATATCTCTTTTGTCGTAAAGTTTTGTCTTCAACCGACCCTCATTGTCAATTTCTAGATGTAAGTCAAGATATGAAGCCGACTTAACTGTATTTGAGTATCCTTTATCTCCAATTCGATGGGATAGATGCGATCCACATAGTCACCAAATTTTGAATTGTTTAGTGAAAGAACGTCATCTATATAGCGGAAAGTAGAGTTAAAGGATATTGCTAACTTCTTATCTTTCTTCCTAAGAAGTTCCTGCATGAAGTCAGCCTCATAATGATAAAGAAACAAGTCAGCAAGTACAGGGGCACAATTTGTTCCCATTGGGATGCCGACAGTCTGTTGAAAAACACGTCCTCCGAACGTAACAAATATGTTGTCAATCAAGAAATCAAGCATCTTGATAATATCGGTTTCAGAGAATTTGTTTTTTGAATCAGAGTGATTCTTTACAAAGTAGGATTTATCCCTCCCTAAGACAAGATACTTGTATCTACGTTGGCCATTCTTTTTTATGAAGCAAAGTAATACCAACTCTTTTAATTTGTCTTTTAGTTTGGAATGTGGAATACTTGTGTAAAGAGTAGAAAAGTCAAATGTTTTAATAATGTTACAAGATGAAAGAGAGTTAGATTGTATGTACTCTAAGAGATCTTTGGAATTTTTAAGTATCCACATCTGATTGACGCCACCTCTGGAATAGGCAGTTTCACAATAACTTTGAAGCCCGTCTTTGATTGCTGATAAGATGGATGATAATAATTTAGAAAGGGGTTTCGTGGAGCACTTGGAAGACCCAGCAATATACCGTTGTTTGTAAGGATACTTATGTAGTTTAGGTATCCAATACAGTGATGGAAGATCCAGTTCTTCATCTTTGGTTAAGATCCAGTTCTTTATCTTTAGCTAAGATATCATGTTATAGACATGAAACCCAGACATTGTTTATTAATTTTCCGTATCAACTTTACAAACAATACACGATGACCTGAAGTATAGAATATAAGTACTGACATGTTTAACATCTTGATTTAGTGTCATAGTGTTCTTTTGTTAGTCTTTGTTAATTTTTACCTTAAACATTGATCGTCTATTTTTGTGGTATGAGTGGCAATGAGACAACTCTCCAGCCAAGTCACAATGTGTAAAAAATAAAACAGAAATATGTCTAAATACGGCATTCAACATGGATCGAGCCTTGGCTCACACCGAACAGCAAAGTATATAGGGCATCAAAATGACTAGTGTAAAACAATTCAAACTTGAGCTTACTATTTAAGTCTTGCATTGATTGTTGTTATATGAGCACAAAGTAGATCGCGATTATCGTAGACTAGGCTTTTTTCGGTAAAGGAGCAAAGTGTCCATTTGTTTCCACAAAGAAGATTAATGCCTACCATAGACTTGTCATTATCTAATAATATTGATGCAACATTTTGTGCAGATCCATTGAGGATTTGTATAAGACATACAAACTTTAATCTAAAAAAAGATAACATTATCGAAAGATTATCCATCTGAATAAAAAGTTATGTTGTTTTTCGTTATTTGTAGGATTGAGGTATATCGTCGGTTTTTATGGGATTTTTCACTTTATAAACGTCAGAAAATTTTGGAGCTTAACATATATTAAAGACATCAGTCTATAATGAAAATGTGATGTATTTTCGAAAGTTTTGTTTACTTTTTTCATTTGGTTGCTGCAACATTACTTACATGTTCGTTAATGATAATGGTAATTGATAGAATATTACTCCTTAAAGCACAGTCATATACATTTTGTCATAATTTTAGTCTAATGTTTTGATATTCCATATATTTGGTCTCCTTTGGATGTTAATTCTCGAGACATGTGTTTTATACATGCATGTCGGTGATTTTTAATTAGCTCTCTTTCAACTTTATGTTTTTTTTTTATAGTGTATCGTTTCATTGATTGATTATTTACAACACATGTTTTTTTTTTCATCATTTGAGACATTTTGAAAAATGATAAATTCTGTGATACTTTATAAATATCTTTTTTCTTTTTTTTTCACCTCAGATGTCATCATGTAGCATGTGTTACCTTGTCATATATCTAGTTGTTCTCTTCATTAACACTGGACATGGGGCATGTCACCACGATCAGCGAGAGGACGTGTTCTGTGTAGAAAGCAGCCAAAACTGCACTATTAGTTTAAACCAAATTGATGTCGAATGGGGAAATTGTTTAAGTATTGATATCGTCCAGGATTGTATGCCCCACTATGTCAGGGTATAATGCCGTGTATACTTAACTTTACAGCATTTGTAGCCCAGTTGGATGCATAGATTACATTTGTAAACCAATGAAATGCATTATTATTCATTAAATCTAAAATAAACAAGTTTAACATATTTTCATCCAATTTGTCATTGTATTTTCACTGATTGGTCTAGAATCTGCATTGTACTTCGGAAATACATGAATTTCTTGATATTTGACACATTCTATACTAACAAATATGAAGAACAATAGAAGATACACAGGTGATTGTGTTCTGTGGAAATTATAGATTTGATCCGTATATAATTCAGTCATTGTTATTAAATGACATTTGTTCCCCCTTTTTATATCCTTTGCAAAAACAAGACGATTAATAATAGCTGTTAATAACAAAACTGATTAGCTTTGACATGTGATAGTCATTTCATACGTTAATTAGTTATCAAAGGTACCAGGATTATAATATAATACGCCAGACGCGCATTTCGTCTACATAAGACTCATCAGTGACACTCAGATCAAAATAGTTATTAAGCCAAACAAGTACAAAAATGAAGAGCATGGTTGACCAAAAAGTCCACCAAACGATGCCATTTCTTATCATAACAAACACATTCTGATTATTAATGTATACCATTTCGTACGATGTTGAAGATTATAAATTTACTATTTCGTACTATTTCTTGCCAATTTATATATATGCTTAATTCAAGGCTATTCTTCCTATGTTTAACTGTATCCCTTTTGATAGAATGTGCGTGCAGCAAATATTTTGATTGGATTTCAATAATTCAATAATACAAAATATATACCATAATCTTTGTGATAATATTGATTGGCTATAATTGCTTTCTAAGTGGTGTACACTTCACATTGTCCTTTATTAATTTATTTCATGAATATCAATTAAAAAGAATAAAACAGATAACACCCACCATTTCCCCCCTTAAAATGTCCTGTACCAAGTCAGGAAAATGGTCATGGTTATATTATGGTTCGTTTCTGTGTGTGTTACATTTTAATGTTGTGTTTGTGTTGTGTCGTAGTTCTCTTATATTTGATACGTTTCCCTACGTTTTAATTTGTAACCCGGACTTGTTTTTTTCTCTATCGATTTATGAATTTCGAACAGAGGTATACTACTGTTGCTTTTATTTTTCTTACTATTTAATATTTGTTGAATTTATCTATTGAACGAAAAAAACAAAATCACAAAAATACTGAACACCGACGAAAATTCAAAACGGAAAGTCCCTGATCAAATGGCAAAATCAAATGTGAAGCATATCAAACGGATGGACAACAAATGTCATACTCCTTACATGGTACAGGTATTTTCAAATTTAGAAAATGTTGAATTAAACCTAGTTTTAAAGCGCTATACCTCTCGCTAGTATGACAGTCGCATCAAATTCCATTATATTGACAATGATGCATTTTTCCATATGTTACAAAATGATTGATGTTAATGATTCGATATGGTAGTATTGAATACGAATTATGACAATGGAACGAAATGCCTGGATACCAGCTGGACAAGCTTTTCAAATAGGAAATCAAAACTTAAACTGAAAGTACACTAAGTCTTCTTATAAAGTTATTTCCCTTAATTTATTATTTTGTATCCAGTTGGTGATTCACATTTTGTCTTCAATGATGGAGAGTGGTCATTTTAAAACAAATGCGCATAGTCCTTAATGCGCATAGACCTATATTATATACATTAACGTCATCTAGAGCCTCCCATTGAATGAACCCTATTCTCTCTCATATTTTGTCATTGGATGTGTGGTATTTTTTCATTGGTTGAGTATTTTTTTGTCATAGGGTGCTAGGGTTTAGATGTGTTTATTTTCCAGAGTCAATTAAAACAAAAAGATGAGTTTGTATTACCGTTTATTTTCATCTATTTTTAAGTGTTTTATAACCTATAACTCTTCAAATTACCATGTTGGCCAATAGATCATTATCTGGATCTGTTATGTCTAGTTTACAGACAAAAGACTCAAAGATACATTTCGGACTGGTGTTAGTATTGCAAAGTGCCGTATCTGTTATAACAGAACAATCCGTCCATTGCTGATTTCTAGTTTCCAAAAGTGGGTTACAATCTCCGTCAGATAAACAGATATGACGATGAGGACACTTTGGTGGTCTATAATTATAGGTTTCTGTTAGGTGAACCAATGCTGTAATAAAAAGTAAACTGCCTTAATAATTGCAATTAAAACTATTCACAAGATAAACAACATGTTCACCTTCTACTGATAAATATAACATGTTCACGAGGTATTTTGTTTACAGATTTTTGTGTCGTATAAATCATAGATGCAAATGATAGACATGGTTTATGAGTCGTTGATAGTTAATGATAGATTTCAATAATTGAGAATGGAGATATTTTAGAAACTTGATTAAATTGAGAATGGAAACGGGGAATGTGTCAAAGAGACAACAACCCGACCATAGAAAAACAACAGTAGAAGGTCACCAACAGGTCTTCAATGTAGCGAGAAATTCCCGCACCCGGAGGCGTCCTTCAGCTCACACTCTTATTTAATAAAGCATGATATCAAAATAATTTTCATGACATCTTGCTGTAAATATATTCAAACAGCAGATTTGCCATTTAACAGTTCAGGTGTTGGCTATTTAACCGGAACAGGCAAAAAAAAACAACCAGGCAGCGATTCATATTGCTATACAAAAGCAGTCATAAGTATTAGTTAGGGAAGCACTTGAGATTTCATTAAAAATTCATTTAAATTAAAGAAATATCTCATCAAAATGTTCATTTTTTTAATAAAAAGTGAAAATATAAAATAACCATGTATTGCTTCTGTGTAATTAAAATGTAGTCTCCTAATATTTTCGTGGCTAACGCAACATAGTTAGGAAAACATTATACCTCATAAATACATACATATGTTCAGTTGTTGTCGGTTTTTGATGTGGGTCATGAGTGTGTCTCGCATATCGTTTTTATATAGATAAGGTCGTCCCCCCGTTTGAATGGTTTTACACTAGTTATTGTTGGGATCCTTTATAGTTTGCTGTTCGTAGTGATCCATGGCTCCGTGTTGAAAAACCGTACTTTGACCTATAACAGTTTTTCTTTTACAAATTGTAATTGGTATGTAGAGTTTTTTCATTGGCACTCATACCACATTTTCTTATATCTATGTAGTGTTCCCGTAAATAAAAACGATATATAAAGTGTTATATTAAATATGCAACATCAAATATTATATAACCCAACATGTGCACGGCCTGATTGCACATACGAAATTGACTATTGTCAATAAACACGAAACAAAGTACAACTACGGCTACGATATGCGAATAGTATTTTAGCTGTATTCAAATACTCATACATACAACGAACAGTTCAATAATTGTGGTTAAGGTAAACAAAAGCAAATCAAACCGAAAAAGGAAATCGGGAATACGTAAAAGAGACAACAACCCATTCAAAAACAGTAAATAGCCGAAGTCCAACAATAATTATTCAACATAGCGAGATTAATAATTTGTTCAAAAATCAAAATGAAAAATACAAATTGGTGTTGTGTACCCATTCACAACTAGATGGCATAACTAACAAAAGGTTGTCCCCTCATGTGTTGTAAAACATTTTTTATTTAATTCGAAATACATGTTTGTACTGAGAACCTTTATTATAAAAGATCAATGGTCGGTGATTAATGCTGAAGGAAAAATATTATAAACATAATATAGGTTTCGTGCTTACCAAAAAGTGCAAAGATTAACAGCAGTTTGAAATCCATGTTTTTGTTTTTTGCTGAAAAATAGGAATACAGAAAACAAAACTAACTAAAATTAAAAACCAATTGTTCAAAGAACAATTGTAGGTCTTTCCATCAATAAGTATCTTTTTTGATATGAAAATATTAAAATTCAGTTGAAAATGTCAGTTCCTATGGCTTAATGATGTATAAATATGAATTTCAAGCAAAGGTCAAAATCTAGAACGTCCAATTAACCTATGACCTTGACCTCAATTTTAAGGTCATAATTCAAGGATTCCATTTCAAAAGACCCTAGGTATGTATTATGTATGTTTCATGAGTAATATCCCTTTACACATAATTCTAAATATAAAAGGGGTAAAAACTCCAATTTGTTGTCTACGCACCCTTCCAATCAAAATTTATCAGTTACGACATGTCGCAACTAACAATATAGTAAAAATAATTTGTCGAAATCTTATAAAGTTAATGAAAAAAAGTGAAAATAAGCCAAAATCAAAATTTAAAATTTGACCTTGACCTTTGACCTTGACCTAATTTTCATTTTTTTGGACCAAGGATCTTAAATCAAAAGATCCTTGGTCTCTAGCACTTATGGTTTACAAGATAGAAATGCATATCACTTATATCAAATACATAAGGGGAAATAACTCTCATATGGAGCGTTCATATCACTTCGGTCAAAATAGGACAAATCATGCGAAGGATATAACGAGCAATTTTGTAAAATAAATTTGTCATAATATTTTACGGTTGCGAAGGAGATGCGCTAACAAGGAAAACAGTGTTTGGGGAGATAACTCCTACAAAGAAAAGTTTTCGGTTACGCAGGGTAAATTTCAAAAGCACATCAATTGTTCGATATCATATACCAAATATCTAAGCGACATAGTGCGAAACAAATGTTTATCGCAAGAACAAAATTAGGCGGAAGAAAAAAAAAAAAAAAAAAAAAAATAATCAGAAGAAAAACAATAGGTCTTTCCACAGAAAAGTGGAAAGACCTAATACATACAATAATTCAAATAAATCCAACATTTGCAATCCTCACTTTTCTAACTGTTTTTAAATAATGTTTTGAATTAACAAGTGTCATAAAGGTAAAAAAGGGGGAGAATTAAAATAACACTATACATATAAGTTATACGCATCCGAATCGCTTTTCTTGATTTATCTTTACAGGGAAAGATCAAATTTGTAAGTGAAGTATGTAAAGGAACCGACACAATTAAAGTGAAATTTAACCAAAAAAGACATTGAAATAATAGTTTAACCAATCTACAATCGACTGTGCCTAACAGTAAATAATTATGTTGTTCTAGCACCTCACTGAACGTACATGTCTGAAACCACTTCAAACTAGTTTCGTTTTAAAGCAAATTAAATATTTTCTATTCAATAAATAAAGAGATGAAACCAAATAATTACCGCTTTCTACGTCAGAATATGTGTGTTACCGTGTTATAAAACTGTTCCCAATTAGAATTTAAAGATTAGATAAAATGATTACCACTGTCAGTGTTCTACATCAGAATATGTCTTTTACCGTATTCAACTAGATAGAGACTGATCCTTTTAAGAATATGTAGATTTAGTTTAATAATTACCACTGCTCTACGTCAAAATATGCCTGTTATCGTATTCAGCAAGATAGAGACAGTTCCTTTTAAGAATCTGAAGATTTGAGTTTTGTTCAATATTTGTTTATTCTCTTTGATTGACCTAAGCATGTACGAATGATCACAAAGCTGTGTCGAAGTAACAGATTCCAATTGAATGTTATATGAACATTTTTTAGTTGACTACATTGCATGTCATCAAGTGTAAAGTACGATGTGTACATTAATCTGTTATTGATTATCTTTTTTTATTTTTTGTTGTTGTACTATTCGTGTTTTTCTTCTATTTTTTTATAATATACATAATAATCAAGAGGGAATTTGTTTTGTGAAAACGAATTGATAAATTATAAATAATACAAATTTAATAACATATTACGTTATTAAAACGGAGGCTCCAAGGGTTAAGAGTTAATTAAGTACTACACAAATGGGAAAATGTATTGTTAAAGTCGGTTGTCAAGGATGTCAACAAATTTCTAAGTTGTTCTGAAATATATGTAGTCTTTTTAAAACTGTTAATACTATACGAATTTTATTTGCTTGCGTTGCAGTTTATAAACAGCAGACCATTTGCTTTGTAATGTATTTCTCGTTGAGTTTTTATCTAAAGTTTTTCAACCAATCTAGATTCTATAAAGTACCCTAACGGAAATATAAGAACATTGAACCGTACACGTAATTCCAATATACCTAATGAACTTCTGTATTGGCATATGTTGAGTAAAACATATAAATGTAATGAATATTCATAATATTCAGATAAAAATAGTAAAAAGTGACATGACTCACAAAACGTATGTTGCATCCTTTAATATGAATATTGATCAAAAAGATCTACATTACAGCTGAGCTAAGGATATTTTTGATACAGGAAGTTTACTTTTCGGAAGTTATAAATTCTAACCAATTTTAAAGGTATGATGTTTTCAAAATATTGTAGCCGTTTTATGATTACTTGGCATTTTAGCAAATACACAAGCTCCCTATTTTGCAATGTTTTTAAATATATATATTTGTCAGATATAAACTAGAAAAATAAAGGCAACTGTAGTATACCACTGTTCGAAATTCACAAATCGAGTTATCAAATATAAGAGAACTACGACATAACAGAAACACAACATTATAATGTAACACACACACAGAGGAACTTTAATATAACAATGACCATTTTTCTGACTTGGTACAAGGCATTTTAAGATAAAAACAGTGGATTGAACCTGGTTTTGTGGCATGCCAAACATCCCGCTTTAATGACAATGTTAATTATAACATTAAAATGACAACATTTTATGACAGAACTACAATACGAATAAATGGGAGAAAATATAGGACAGAGAAACAAACAATTTATAGCCAACAACAGGTACCTGGTTAAAAATTTAATTAGCCAGACGCGCACCACGTCAACAATTAGAAAACAAATAAAGTATAGTTTAATTGACAGTCGATCTAATGAAAGGTTGCATTATTAACTGTATAAACTTCTCAATAGGGTTTGAGATATCTAATGCAATTCACAATCTAAACTGACATTGAAAATTTCCAAACATTTCATCTAGAGCTCAATAGAAAAGTGACAATTGCGATTACTAGTTAAAAAAAAAAGGTGTCAATTGCTCGTAGCTGAAGTCCCTCAAAAGTTATCCTGAAAAATCCGTCAAAAATAAGTAGTGCATTAACTTATATGTTAATTTTGTCCACACATCGTTTCCAATGGAATTTGATGAGACTGTCATAAAAGTTGAGGTTAGCTAGCTTTAAAACCAGGTTCAATCCACCATTTTCTACATACAAAAATCCCAATTCCAAGTAAGAAATATGACAGCTGTTATTTATTCGTTTTACGTGTTTGAGCATTTGAATTGGACATTTGATTAGGGACTTCACTTCTTAAATTTTCTTCTGAGTTAAGTTTTTTTTGTGATGTTACTTTTTACATTCGATACATAACTTGGTTACCGTTTTGTGAAATATTATAACCCTGGCGGAACACATACCTTAACAGGATTACACCTATTTAGTACGTACATGTATGTATTTATATTCATTGTAGATGTGGACATCACTTTGGTTGTATCCTGTTCTATTATTGGTAGTTTCTTTAACAAACATAGGAAAGTGTAACGATGAGCAGAGACAGCAGGTCTTCTGTAGAGAAATCAATCAAAACTGCAGTACCCATATGAATGAACTAGATGTTGAATGGAGTAATTGTTTGTCGGCTTTAAGTCAACCCCAATGTATAGCCAACCCGCTGTGTATGGTCGATTTAATGCCGTGCATGCTAAACTTTACAGCATTTTTTGAACAGTTGGATATATAGTTTCCAAATAAAACACTGAAGAATTTAGAGAGTATTTGAAACTTTTTTTGATATATTTACTAGTGTCGATTGAAGATTTAGTATAACTTAATTTTAAATTTTCTCTTAGGATAAAACTTTCGGAACAGAAAAGAGTAATTCAACAAGCACTAATCATATATGCGTGAATCTCGAAATATCGTATTTGATCAATTGATTCATATAATTGACATAATTTGTATTATATTAAAACACAAAATACCTTCAAAAAAATACACTATCATAAGTTTTGAAAGAATATAAACTATGCCCCTCCAAAAAAAAACTATATGGAGTAAATGCACATTCGGTGGAAAACTACTATTAGTTTTTAATAATTTGAGATTGATTAAAAATGTTTTTTTTTATATCAGTTGCTTAGGAAGGTTAAATGGTTTCAGTGTTTCTAATTATCAACTCCATATTGTTGTGTGATACCATGCCATATGTTCTAGCATTCGTATTTATGTAACTCTGTTATATAAGATATGCAAAAGATGTTTCAATGAGATAAATGCACTCAAAAGAAAGTTAGTGCTAACAAAAAAGCAAGGTGACTAGGAAAAATAGTTTTTAAAGTACCAGGATTATAATTTATAACGTCAAACGCGCGTTTCGTGTACACAAGACTCATCAGTGACTCTCATATCAAAACATTTATGAAGCCAAACAAATACAACGTTAAAGAGCATTGAGGATCCAGAATTCCAAAATGCTATACCAAATACGGCTAAGGTAATCTATGCCTGGGATAAGAACATCCATTAATTTTTCGAAAAATATAAAGTTTTGTAAACAGGAAATTTATAAAAATGGCAACATAAGTAATATTCATGTCAGCACCGAAATGAAGACTTCTGGGCTGGTGATACCTCGGGGACGAAACGTCCACCAGCAGTGGCTGAAGCTTTAATTCTTTCCCAAGACTTTCAAAGGTCGTTTTGAGTTTGTTGATCGTTATAAAGGTTGAAAACTCATTCGTTTAGACAGCTCAGTAGTCAGTACTTGAGTCAACATTGATATGTTCTTATTTTTCAAATGTTAACAAAACTGAATTTTGAAAAAAATAGGCTTTTTGTCCTCAGGAAAAGATAAACTTAGCTTTATTTTGAAACTTTTATGCATTTTTGGTCCTCAATGATTTTCATACTTTATTTGGCCTTTTTAACATTTATTTATTCAAACGATGAGTCTATTGTAGACGACATATACAAGTTCAATCTTGGTATCTATGATGAGTTTATTTTCATAGTCCTTGAAATATTTCTATCTCACTGTATATAAATTTTAGACTGAATTCGTATGAAAGTTTTTGATTTTTAAAACTTATTTTATTTGGAGGTTTCTATTTTTTTCTTTATTTTTTCATAGATATAGGAAGGTGCAGTGTGAGTGCCAATGAGACAACTTTTCATGCAAATAACAATTAAAAAAAATAAACCGTTATATGTCATTGTAAGGCCTTAAACACGGAGCCTTAGCTCACACCGAAAAATAAGCTATAAAGGGCCCAAAAATATTATTGTTATTGTTTATCAGTTTTATATGCAATTTATTTTAAAGTAGTTGTTATAAATATAGTAAAATAATTATACTATTAATAGTTTTGATAATAATACGTTTCTTGACTCACTGGTATCATTGTGATAGATGCTTTATTTCTAAATTGAACGAAATTTTAAAAAGTAAGATCTACATATTTTTTTACGTGTTTATAACAAATGACCTCGACAGTTGCTGTTTTGTTTCTTATTTCTTAATATAAATGTCAGTAAGAGGATGCGATGTTGGTAACCGATCCTGAATAGTCAGGGTTAAATGTTTTTTTTCAATTTTTTAGAATCGATTTAAAGGTTAACATATGGTGTCAGAACTTGATCTTTCAGTTATTAGCATGATTCATAGCCAAGTCAAGGAACAAATGACAAGCTGCATAACATGTTAAAGCAGTTTTCCGGAGAAAATATGTAAAACATTTTATTACATTTGAAAATTGCTGATTTATTCATTCATTTTATTAGTGTGTCTTTTTCCTAAAGCTATTATGCACTGGGTTCGCTACGAACATAAATTTTGATAAGTGTTAATTTATACCAAAAAAAACAAAAGTAACAGTATGATATATCCCTTTGACCACACATGTGCTGCGTCCCCATTCATATACAATCAGACTGGCCATGTCATTAGTGGTGATCTACTAAATGTCAATATCACAACTCGTGTATTCAAAAGACCCAAAATATTGTGAAGTTCAAAATAATCACATGGCAGGCAATGAGTTGAACACGAATAAAAAGACGTAGTTATTCTTTCCGAATGGATTACGGTTATGTGATAGTTGATACAATTCAGAAATTAGAAAATTAGGCCTATAAATACACATCAATATTTGAAAACCAACACGTTGTAAAGCACATGTGCTTACTCTGTAACATATATGTTTCCCCAGATAATGACCAAACAATTAGACTTTGTGTGTATATCACATAACATTATTATACTGCTTGGCGAGTGATTTACCTATATAAAGGAATTGTCAATTTACATGAAAACTCAACTACTATTCCACAACACCCAGAAAGGAGAAAAATCCTGGACTGTTCTATGTTTCGTTAGAATTTTAACCAAAGATATTCTTCCACTATATTGAATACATTTACCAAAATACAAATGTGTCCTTATAGACAACCAAATATTGCTGGATATTCCAAGTGCTCCACAAAACCTCTTTCTAAATTTGTTACATATTTTTTTTTTGAAAAATCAAAGTCGGAATTGAAAGTTATTGTGAAACTGCATTTTCTAAAGGCGGTTCGAATCAGATAAGGAATCTAAACCATCCAAAAATTCGAAGAGTACATACAATATTAGACTCTTACATTTTGCAGTATTATTAAAAAAATTGATCTTTTTACTATTTTCTATGTTGTGTTATGAGTTTTTGCGATGGCGTTTATAAGTCTATTGAGTTTGGAGCCTTTGTTATATTTCGTTTCTCTTTTACAGCATTAATAAAAGCCAATTGTGTTCTATAAACAAGAATTACCAATGAAGATATAATTGCTTTGTAAAACATCACCCTGATAGAAACAAAACTTTTTCTGAAACTGAAATTAAAAGTATTTCTTCCAATGGAGACCAGTTATGCGTCTTTTCTCGTACACCTTCTTTTATTCATATAATGCTGACTGTATACAGAAGATTCTTTTGAAAACTGGACAGAAGATACCATTATTCTTTAACGCTGCTACTGGTGATGCTGCTAATGTTATTACATTGTATTATTCAAAAAAACGATTCAAGTTCAAAGATTGCTTACTGTAAAATAGATATGCCCAATCGAAACTTGAAATACAGGATACAACAGCTTCAGTTAATTATAAGCGTGTAATATCTTCTGACTAACAACGAGTAGTAATTAAGGTCAGTTGAGAAAAAATTCCAACAACAGAGATGATTTCAGCGTTCCAACTTTTATATGTATAAGCTTTGCGTATTTATATGCAGATGCATTTTAACATTGCCTGCATATGGAGTATATACCCCCAGTTGATACGATATTCTGTGCCTATGAATTTCCTATAATGATTTCCTTGATAGTGCATTGCTACTCCCAGAGGAAACTTTTATACCAAGCTGCACAATCATCCCTTTCGAAAAATTTATAGACACCAGCAACAAATGTTTTACCATTATAAAACACCTGTTTCACAGATGATACAAAATGTTTGAAAGTTTAATCTTGCCTGTAATTCGGTGGTTGTTGTTTGTTACTGTACATGCTGTAGATCACATTTGTTTTTGAGTTGTTGATTTGTACATATATTTTCTTTGCTGGAATTTCCCTTAAACTTTTTAATGTTAACTTACCGTTATTAAGTCAGGACCTTTTATAGTTTGCTATGTGGTATGGGTTTTGTTTATTGTTGAATGAAGTAAGTCTTATCGGGAATCATACCATATACTTATGCTCATTAGGTCTTTCCACTTTTCTTCTGATTATTGTTAATTTGTTTTCCGCAACATCTTGAAATATATTTGTTTCGCAATATGTCGCTTATATATTTTGTATATTGTATCGTACAGTTTACACGCTTTTAAATTTCACCCTGCTAAGCCGAACCATTTTCTTTGTAAGAGTTATCTCCCTATTCACTGTTTATCAAATGTGTGCATCTCCTTCTCAACAAAAATAGATATCGACGAAATTCTTTTTACAACTTGTTGGTTACGCTAATTTAGATCGAAGCGATTTGATTACATTTTATAGGAGTTATCTACCTTTACGAAATAAATCTGTCAGTATGTTTTTTTTTACTCATAACCCGTTGACCGTAAAAGCATGGTATGTCATTATTTGAGGTCCCTAGGTTCTCACTTAGAAAATGAGGTCATGGTCAAGGGACATGGTCAAGTTCTCCATTGTGAATTTAGCTTGTTTTTGCATTTTCTCCGACAGTTGGAAAGATACAGATAAAAGAAAAAGTGCAAAATGTCTGTTTTATTGTAATGAAGATATGCAACATTAGTCTGGTACAATTTGATGGCATCTTATAGGAGTTAGTGCCCCTGAAATGTATTAATATAAGTTTATTTGATAATAACTTCAACTAAGTTCATAATAAAGCCATTTGACCTTGTACAAAAGTTTAGGTGATATATGACCTTGAAAAATGACTACCGAAATTGACCTTGACAAAATCGGAAGTAGTTTTTTTGCAATTTTTTCATATAAAGTACCTGTAATCTATATATTTTGTCATACAGAAACTTATCACTTAAGACTAGAAATGTCTTCCGACAAACCGGAAGTGGCCAATTATCTCCCGTTCTACTTACAAATTATATACTAGGAACTATATATTTTTGGAATCAGTGCGAAAGAAGGTATCATATGAGACCGGAAATGACATTCATTTCACCGGAAGTAGCATATAAGCTCCCTGATTTCACTCAAAAGTATAATTAAACTATTATTTATCGCATCAGTATGAAGACACTATCTTATTATCAAAATTTCTTTGATGTGGAAAGACCTTCAAGTTCTCTGAACAATTGGTTTTTAATTTTTATGTTTTTTGTTGTTATAAAAATAACTAACTTGCAATGTCTAATTTAATGAATTGATGATTAATTAATAGCATAATTATATTTATACGAACCTTCTTTAGTATGACTTTACAACTGGAAACTTTTCCATCAATCTGAAGATAGGTATTACATGTGTATGTTGTTTTAAATGTATATGTGACTGGTAAAATACCTCAGTATTGCTTTTTCATTTAAAGTTTACGAGGAAGGCAACTTTTACACTTTTTTTGTCATAAATATTCTAATGAGGAAACTGTAGAAACCAATTAGAAGCCAACTACATTGTAATAGAGAAAAAAATCAGTTGAATTAAAATAAACAAGTACTAGCACAGCAAATTTAATTATTTTCTAAGAAAAAATGAATAACTGTAAAAAAAAAACAATAAAAATCATAGTAATAGTCATATTTAATGTTAAGCAACACTATGCATGTTTTGATTTTAGAAATTTAAAAAAAATATCAATAGCATCTGCTGTCCAAACTTACCAAGTTACAAAATAGATTATTGTTCTGCTCATAAATGCCCCGAAATTTTTGTCATAAATTATTTCTAGATTTTTAAAACATGTATCATGGATGCTCCATTGTGGATCATTAAGTGGTACACGTCGCGTTTAATTTCACAAGCTTAAACTAGTTTATTATAATCCTGGTACCTTTGATTACTATAAGTAACTAAAGAGCCACGTTTATTTCTTTGTTTTCAACCATAGCTAATTAATCTTAATAAAAGGCGATAATGGATAGAAGTAAATCAAGATTTGAAGAGTTTAAGTAGCTATTAAGTGAAACTTACCCTACCAAACTATGTGGGATGAGTAAGCTACAGAATTGCATACATGAACATGTGTAACAAGAAATAATCAGAAATACACATGTATATGTACATGTAGAAGCAGTCAATAATGCTACTATTTATGCACACAAATTATTTAAATTAACAAACAAATAAGTGAGATTAATAATCCCTGAGATCACCGATAACACATCCAGCCTTTGAAAAAGACAAAAATGTATTCCTGATGGCCTGATTGCAATCTTGACTAATTCATGAAAACAACTGAACAAAGCAGAACATTTAATCGAAATCGAAAATAAGAAACCCATATGATACCTATTACAAGGTCTTTAATGATCCAGAGACCACATGAGTTATGATCTCCTGCACCCGTATGACCAGTTTGAGTCATGCGGCTGTTTTGCCAGACAAGCTGGGTCTGGTTCAACGTCTTTTCCTTCGTTTGATATAGGCATTTTTGGTTCCAATGCTAGACTGCTAAGTGTAACACGATGTTCCTTACAATGAATAATATCATGTTGTTGAATTTATGAATGAAATGTAATTTCAACGGGTCTTTACTGAGGTTTGTCATAAACTGTTTACTGTTTCAATTTGACCTATTTAAAGTAAGTTCCTTGGGGTAAATTTCAGCAGGATATTGAGAAAATTCTTTATTTTTTTATAACGAAAAAATATCATCAAGATAACGGTAGGTGTTGTTGAATTTATAAAATTAAATTTAATTTCAACGGGTCTATACTGAGTTTGGTCATAAACTGTGATTCATGACAGTACAGTACCAAGTTTGCTATTCACGGGTCAAGGGGTGGTATTAGTGCCATGGGGGGATACCTACAACCTGTCGAAAAACTGGAACGCCTCCCTTTTTTCATGAATATAACCCTGTAACTCGGAAACCTAAAATTTATAAAAAAAAATCATACGCGAGATCATGTCATCAGTATAGTGGTTTTTTTTTAATTTTAACATTTTTCAAAATTTTCCATGAATAAGCTTCACCTATTTGGCTTAATAATTGTTAACTGTAACATTAACAGATCAATTTTCAAATTTCAGAATAAAGATAAAAATATCTTGACCCATAACACTCATTCATTTGGACAATTATGCATCTTTCTTGCAATGGTTGCGTACGATTGTTTTTCATATCACATGATTTATTAATTGTGTTCATACCGTGCATTAGATTCAAATCACACAAGACATTTTCATTAACTTTTTCCTGTTCAATATTATTTTAAAACAGTTCTTAAAGTTGCTTTTTTTGTTAATCCCTCCCAAACGGTTTGAGTAGGATTTTAATAAATTTTCACTTCTGCGACCAGACACCTTTATTATGTGACAACCAGTTACCCTCCTACATCAATTACTGTGATGCTGGTAGCTCTAATAGAATGGTGTAATATGTCATATACAATAACGCAATATGAGATATTTCAGACTACATACCAACTTGACTGTTTTCCCAAGAAAAGATTTGCAATACCATGTAGCCTCACTCACTTCAAAGGAAGCTTTTGGTCTTTGACATTAAGCTTCAAGATCAGGACACAATTTTGACATATAATTTTCAAGAGAAGCTACACGACTTTTCAAATCACCTTTAAAATTAATTAATTGTTTTTTTTCTCTTCCTCTGAGCAATTTAATTTATCTCCCAATTGATATTCCCGTACTTGCATTTCCTATCATGATTTTCTTGATAGAGGAAGCTATTAAACCAAGAGTTCCAAATGGTGAAGTTGAGATCATCACTTCGTAAATTTTACAGACGCCATCACGAGTTGGTTGACCGTTATGAGAACACCGTTTCACAATGATATCGGATATGTTCCTAACGTCGTAACTACATGTAATAATTAATTTGATCCCCCTGGAAAATGATCCGGGGGATAAAATTACTTGCAATATTTTATCCACAATGATGGATATTATTTTAGTGTTGTGGAATATAAAATGTTGCAATTATTTTAATATGTTTGTAGGGAGGAACGGGTATTGGTGTCATTTCTGGTTTTGTTGTTTTCTGCTTTTTATTACATGTTTGACACTATTCACAAGTTTTTATGAAGCTTTTCACATCTTTTATTATACCTTTCCAGTAATAACATTCTTGTATTTTCACTACAGTTTTGTCGACTCCAAGGTGGGACCCACTATTTATTTTACATTTTGATATAATTCGAAATTTTTCGTTTAATGGGATTACCAATCTCAAATTTTGATCATCTGGTGCTACACATTTGCATTGTGAATGGACCACAATCACTCCCATTCTGCTGCTGTGGCACAACTGCAATCTCGACATTTGTTATGTCTGCTTGAATAAATCTCTGAAAAGAATAAAGGGTATCACTTATACATTTGCAAGAAATCTTACAGTTATGTATTGGAGTAATAAGGAAAATAGTAGTTTTTAATAAATTTTCCTCAAGAATTTGATTAGTCAACAATGTATTGTATTTTCCATCATGATTTTCTTAGTAAATAATTGCTGCTTACATGGAAGGTATTGAACCAAGAGTTCCAAGTGGTGAAGTTGAAATCATCCCTTCCATAATTTTACGGACGCTACCACGAGTTAGTTGACGTTTCTGGAATATCCGATTACATCGTTCAGTTCTCTATTACCGAGAATATAAATTCTTATAAACTTGCTATTGCTAAGATATTATGTTATAGACATGAAACCAAGACATTGTTTAATATTAATTTTCTGTATCAACTTTACAAACAATACACGATGACCTGAAGTATGGAATATAAGTGCTGATATGTTTAACGTCTTGATTTAGTGTTCTTTTGTTAGTCTTTGTAATTTTTAACTTTAAACATTGATCGTCTATTTTTGGTAGTATCCACTTGACGTTGCTCGGTACTTATACATCCCGTCATTGTGTTATTTTTTTATGGTAAATTTTTGTATTCTAGTCTTTGTTTTTTGCTTGTTTTTATATTGATTAAGATTATAACACAATGTTGAGTGCTGTATTCCTATTTGACCATTTTTATTACCTATAAAATCAATGTGTTTTGGTCACAATGTCATCAATTTTTGTCCATATTATTAAGTTTCACATTTACGATATAAGTCTTCAATTTGACAGTCTCGCATTATTTTTTGAATTTTTAAATCATCAAATGTACGTCTATTAAATAACTAATGCTTCACCTTGTGAAGCAGATATATTAGGATCATTTAAAACGAAAAAACAACAACAAAAAACACATCTTCCTTTATCCAATTGAGACCTACTTTCAGAAACAATACGAGTTTGGAAGTCGCAAATTAGAAATGATGCTTGCCCACTTCGGTATTCCGCCTCTTTCTTAAATCATGATCCTTATAGAGTTAATACCATGTCTGATCAAGTTAGATTAAATTAGAATGTAATACGACAAACAATGTTTTAACTAACACGTGTACATGTAATTATTTATTCTGTATGTAAGCAAGTTTTACACAGTCTACAAGACAATAATTTATCTCTCAATTTATTTTTAACTGGTTAATAAATAAATGAATTATAAAAATTTTACCGTAACCAGTTGGTCCAAGTAGTGCATTGTGAATGGACCACAATCACTCCCATTCTGCTGGTGTGGTACAACTGCAATCTTTACATTTGTTATGTCTGCTTGAATAAATCTTTGAAAAGAATAAAAAGTATCACTTATAAATTTGCAAGAAATCATACATTGGAGTAATAAGGAAAATAGTAGTTTTTAATTGATTTTCCTCAAGAATTTGATTGTTTATTTGAATAGTCAACAATGTATTATATTTTCCATCATGATTTTCTTAGTAAATCATTGCTGCTTACAAATAATAATAAATAATAATAATAATTTATTTTATTAAAGTGTCACATACTTGTCTACAGATTGTTTATACAGTTTATATAATATACATTGCACAATAGTAAAATAAGACAAATATCCAGCCTAGAAAGGCTTATGAGACACTATATATACAAATATATATCTATTTAACAAATACAAAATAAAAACATAATAAAATGTTAAAAAATTTTAAAATTATCCGGATATTACACATCATAAAAAAAAAATATTAACATAAGTAGTTAAAAAAACCCCACCAAAAAACATATCTTTCAAAAATAGATATGACAAAATTAAGTATGACGTAGAAAATAAATAAATGATATGTGATAAAAGAATATATTTTAAAGAGGTTATACAAACAGATTGCGAAGAATAAAACGAAGTAATCTTGTTTTATTAAAACCCTCTCAGTAAAATAGTCCATAAAAGAATATGATTGAAATGAATTAAAAAAAAAAAAAAATAATTAAAAAATAACTGTTACTTTGACTTTTACAGAAATATACAATCATGAATTAAAAAATAAATAAATTAAATATAACTTTGACTTTTACGAAAATATACAATTAAGACTGTAGATTACTTTTCAGAGTGCGACGTCTTCTTATCATATTATGCACCAAGATAGATAACTCGTATTGTAATTCAGCATTTTGAATTAAAAATACAAATTGATTAAAATCTGACTTTGTACAAAAAGAATTATCCATGACCATAGCTCTGTGAAACAAATTAAACCTTAAGTCACTGTAAATATCACAATTAATCAAAAAGTGTATTTCATCTTCTACAGCATTATTACAAAATGGACAAATTCTTTCTCCTAACGGTATTGGTGGTTTCGTATAACGACCCGTCTCGACAGACAGAGGTAAAGTTCCACATCTAAGTTTACATAAATTACTTCGTAAGTGGCGTGGCATTGCATTAGTAACATAGTGTTCAGGTTGAAGGTCCTTCTTATAACGTCTATATAGCCTCAATTTGTTTCCATTCACATTCGAATTGTCATTCCAAAGTTTGGTAAACCACAACTGTTCGTCTAGTATTCGTAATTTACTTTTAATCACTTTAAAAAATAGTTCTTTGCTAATTCCGGGCTGCATTAAGTGTTCTACAGACATGTTGCGACATAACTTAATCACATTACAGTTCCAGGATCTACGTTTTCGTTTCGACCATAAATGTATCTTATAGAAAGTACGAGAATTATCTGAATTTTCAAGTTTATAAAAGAATCTCAAAACTTCCAGTCTTTGTTTAGCATGACATGACAGCCATCCTAAATCACCCTGTACTGCCGTATTGCTAGTCAATTTAGTCACTCCAAGGAATATTTTACTAGCCCTATTTTGTACGTTATTAATGAGTCTATGTTCAGTAAGTCCCCATATCGATGCACCATATAACAATATTGGTTGTACCAAACTTTCATACAGTTTTGTGAACACTTGATATGTCATACCACCATAAGCATAAAATTTCACAGTCAAACAGCTCAGAGCTCGGCTGGCAGATTTAGAGAGTTCTTTGACGGTTTTATTCCATGTTACATGTTCACTGAACCAAATGCCTAAATATTTGTATGAATCTACATATACTAAACTATGACTTCCACAGAAAAAAATTGAAAGTAGAACGTTCAACAGAGCTAGGCCTAAAATGTAGGACATTTGATTTACTACAATTAATACTTAATCTCCATTTATGGCACCATGCATTAACACAATCAAGCATACATTGTAAACTTGCCTCACTTGGACTTAGTAAGACGATATCGTCTGCATATAGTAAGATGCTTACATTTATACTATCAATATCAATACCCTTATTCAAAGACTTAATTTCTGTAGCTAAATCATTGATATACAAAGCAAAAAGTGTCGGAGAAATCAGACACCCTTGTTTCACACCACATGAAACCGGAAACATTGACGTAAAGACGTTGTTAACACGTACAGAACATGTTGTGTTATCATACAAAGATTTAACAGCATTCAAGATTTTTCCGTTAACACCAAACGTTTGTAATTTAAACCATAAACAGTCCCGATTCACATTGTCGAACGCCTTCTTCAGGTCAATAAAGCAGGCAAAAGTTGACAGACGTGACAATTTACGGTCATTGATGATAGAGTACAGACTATATATTTGATCTAGGCAGCTTCGCTTTCTACGAAATCCACATTGTTCATCAACCAATACACCCGAATCTTCAATCCAATCTCCAAATCTAGAATTAAGAATGTCACAGTAAACTTTACATGGCACCGACAAAAGTGTTATCAGACGATATGACAAAGGAAGCCGAACGTCTGTACTATTTGGTTTCACTATTGGATTTATAATTCCTTGTTTCCACTCGAGTGGCGAAACACCGTTTTCAAAACAAAAATTTACAATATTTTGTAACATATCGATACAGGTTTTGTTTTTTAGAACTTCTGCTGGGATATTGTCTATGCCAGCTGCCTTTCTTAATTTTAATCTGCTCACCGCTTTCTCAACTTCGCAACGAGTGATAGGTTCGTTTAAACAAGATGTATCAACGTGTTCCGGGTCTGATGAAATTTCCCCCTTCTTTATTCTGTCTAGGTGACATTCATCATATAACATGCTGTCAGGTTGATCGTTGAACAATGTTTGGTAGTCCGTTTTCCACTTTTGTAATACACGTTCTTTGTCCGTAGTAACTTCGCCATTATCATCAATAACTTCCCACGGTATCTGATCCCGCCTGTCATTTGAAATTCCAATTTTGCCAATTTGTTTCCAAAAATCTCGAGAGTTCGGTTTTTCAAGTTCAGTCATCAAATCCATTTGAAGTTTATTTTGATAAGTTCGTTTTGCTTTCCGTAAATGTTTGTCAAAATTGTTTCGGGCAGCACAATACTCTTGTTTTAATTTACGTTTAATGTTTGTGTGGTCACTACATTTAAGCCTTAACTTTTCCCTTTTGCTTGCTGCGTCCCACTTCTGTTGTAGTAAGTCACTCCAATAAGGCTTTAAGAAAGTCTTTGCCTTACTTTGCTTCGATTTACATTCATATTTGATAGGACTGGTTACAGTAAGGCCGGCTAGATCCATTTCGTTCATTAAAAAGTTAGTGAAGGAACCATATGCTTCGTTGATACATCTATTTGATGAAAGTTCATTTTCAATACGGTTGACAGTTTCGCTGATTCTTTTAACACAATCTTCCGAATTCAAGAATTCTGTTGTTAACCTTGACGTATCATATCTTTTATTTCCCTTGAATTGAGTTTCAAATGCTGGTTCATCATTCGGACGTTTGTTCATAACAGGTAATTTCCATTCAAGAATCGAATGATCCGGTGTTTTATCTGGCACGTCCATGTTGTATCGGTCGATCAGGTCGGATATCATATTCACTTTAAAATCGCTCACTGAAGGTATAGATTCATGCGGTACCATAACATAATCCACAACATACTTTCCTTTCTTTGAAACGCATGTATATTTGTTTTCGTTTCCTATACGGCCGTTCAAAACACAAAAATTACTATCGACTAAGAAATCCACAAACAAATCTCCATAGTGATTCTCGGTTTTATCGATTACCTCACGAGAAGGGATGCGATCAACACCTTCAATAAAGTCAGTATTATATCCGATACGTGAGTTGAAGTCGCCAGATATACACACAGTTCCTTCATTTTGATACATATAAACCTGATAGAGAAGGTCGGCAAAAAAGGTTTCTGGGTCACACCGTCTTGAAGAACCTTCCGGTGGTAAATAACAGACACACAAACAGAAACATAAAGTTGATCCCTTTTCTTGTAATTTAATCCATAGAATATCCTCTTTTGAACAATCTAGCAAGGTCACATCAAAAAATTTATATACGCTATCTTTGATAAGAAAACATACACCGCCTGAGCCTCTCTTAGCATTGCGATGCAACAACGAACGGTTATTCCCTACAAATCTATATCCAGGTACGCTTATGGTATCAGAATTTCTTAAGAATGTTTCACATAAAGCTATAACATCATAATCGCCACATAGAAGAACGCTTTTCCTAAACGCTGAATTATCATTGTCATATATAGACCACCCATTTACATTCGAAGGACTTAGATGAAGAAATTCCTATTTTCCGTCGGTTCCGTCACGCTGATTACGTACGATTTTAGATCCAACCACTCTATATTTATCGGACTTTCCAATTTCTTTGAGAATCGTGCGGAGATTATTTTGCTGAGAGCGCACCTCCCACGGGATATCGTTTTCTATATAAACGCTGCTGAATGATTTATTTCCCTTTAATTTGGATTTTGCCTTCATTATGGACTTCTTGTCTTCTAAAGATTGTACCTTTGCAATAATCAATCCAGGTTTTGAATCACGTGACACTTTGCGCTCAGCCTTTAAAAACTTGATGTTCGACAGTTTTAATCCATCTCTTATTAAGGAATTTACTTTGTTTAATGTACATTGTGGATTATTCTCTTCGTTTTTGCCATGGGGCAAACCTTTAATGACAATATTGAGTTTCTTTTCATCATTTACTGACGGTTGTTTAACTACTGAGGCGTACGATTGTTCCATACTGTTAACTTTTCCCTCCAGCACATTGACTTGATCTTTAAAGCTGGATAGTGTACCGTTAATCTCCTTCTTTGCCTGACTGACTTCATGTTTCACCTTTTGTTCTATGAGCTGTGCTAAGTCTTTAGACATGTTCTTTTTCAAAGTATCAATGCGTTCTGTTAGTGATATATGCATAGTATTCATACTTTGTGTCAGACTGTATACTAAATGTTTTAAATCACTCATATCTGTATTACTACAAACTTTAGTACCTATAGAATGACTATCGTCTGATCTCAACTTTTTGACACTTTCTTAATTAGAAGAATCTGAGTCTAGTGGTCTCTTCAGACTAGCACCTTTATTAAAGTTACTTACGAGCTCTGAAGTATTCGCTGCAGTTTCAATTTCTGCTGTGGCAACTTTGTTGATTTTTGGTGTCATAACGGACTCAACATAGGACTCTGCGGACTCGGTACACAATGGATCGAACTCAATAATGGCTAATCCTTCCATATTTTGGTATATTTAGTTGTAGAATGTATCAGTAATCACAAATATCACAGATGAAAACAAAATTGTTCACTTAAATCCAAGCAAAACTTGAAAAATATACGAATTTTATCAGTACAAAAAATATGCGACTATTCAAATTGGCGCATGCGTATCGATCAATGTACATGGAAGGTATTGAACCAAGAGTTCCAAGTCGTGAAGTTGAAATCATCCCTTCCATAAACTTTACGGACGCCACCACGAGTTAGTTGACGGTTCTGGAATATCCGATTACATCTTTCAGTTCTCTATTACCGAGAATATAAATTCTTATAAAGTTGCTATTGCTAAGACATCATGTTATAGACATGAAACCAAGACATTGTTTATTAATTTTCCGTATCAACTTTACAAACAATACACGATGACCTGAACTATAGAATATAAGAACTGATATGTTTAACATCTTGATTTAGTGTCATAGTGTTCTTTTGTAAGTCTTTGTTAATTTTTACTTTAAACATTGATCGTCTTTTTTTAGAAGTATCCACTTGACGTGGCTCGGTACTTATAAATCCCGTCATTGTGTTAATTTTTTATGGTAAATTTTTGTATTCTAGTCTTTGGTTTTTGCTTGTTTTTTTTTATTGATTAAGATTATAACACAATGTTTAGTTCTGTATTCCTATTTGACCATTTTTATTACCTATTAAATCCGTGTGTTTTGGCCACAATGTCATCAATTTTTGTCAATATTAATAAGTTTCACATTTACGATATAAGTCTTTAATTTGACAGTCTCGCATCAACTTATGAATCTTTTAATCATCAAATTTACGTCTATTAAATAACTGTAATGCTTCACCTTGTGAAGCAGATACATTAGGATCATTCAAAACGAAAAAACAACAACTAAAATACACATCTTCCTTTATCCAATTGAGACCTACTTTCAGAAACAATACGATACAATTGAGAAAGGAAATGGTGAATATGTCAAAGCGGCAACCACCCGACCATAGAGCAGATAACAGCCGAAGGCAACCAACGGGTCTTCAATGTAACGAGAATTCCCGCACCCGTAGGTGTCCTTCAGCTGGCCCTTAAAAATATGCATAATAGTAGTGATATTGGACGTCATTCTAAGCTCCGAATTATACACAAGACACTTAAATTTAAAATCATACAAGACTAACAAAGGCCAGAGGCTCCTGACTTGGGACAGGCGCAAAATTGCGGCGGGGTTAAACATGTTTATGAGATCTCAACCCTCCCCCTATACCTCTAGCCAATGTAGAAAAGTAAAAGAATAACAATACGCACATTAAAATTCAGTTCAAGAGAAGTCCGAGTCCGATGTCAAAAGATAAGTTTGGAAGTCGCAAATAAGAAATGATGCTTGCCCACTTCGATATTCTGCCTCTTCCTTAAATCATGATCCTTATAGAGTTAATACCATGTCTGATCAAGTTAGATTAAATTAGAATGCAATACGACAAACAATGTTTTAACTAACACGTGTACATGTAATTATTTATTCTGTATGTAAGCAAGTTTTACACAGTCTATAAGACAATAATTTACCTCTCAATTTATTTTTAACTGGTTAATAAATAAAAGAATTATACAAATTTTACCGTAAACAGTTGGTTCAAGTAGTGCATTGTGAATGGACCACAATCGCTCCCATTCTGCTGCTGTGGCACAACTCAGTCTTGACATTTGTTATGTCTGCTTGAATAAATCTTTGAAAAGAATAAAAGGTATCACTTATACATTTGCAAGAAATCTTTTAGTTATGTATTGGAGTAATAAGGAAAATAGTAGTTTTTAATTGATTTTCCTCAAGAATTTGATTGTTTATTTGAATAGTCAACAATGTATAGTATTTTCCATCATGATTTTCTTAGTAAATAATTGCTGCTTACATGGAAGGTATTGAACCAAGAGTTCCAAGTGGTGAAGTTGAAATCATCCCTTCCATAATTTTACGGACGCCACCACGAGTTAGTTGACCGTTCTGGAATATCCGATTACATCGTTCAGTTCTCTTTTACCGAGAATATAAATTCTTATAAACTTGCTATTGCTAAAAGAGGGACGAAAGATACAAAGGGACAGTCAAACTCGTAAATCTAAAACAAACTGACAACGTCATGGCTAAAAATGAAAAAGACAAACAGAAAAACAACAGTACACATGACACAACATAGAAAACTAAAGAATAAACAACACGCACCCCACCAAAAACTGGGGGTGATCTCAGGTGCTCCGGAAGGGTAAGCAGATCCTGCTCCACATGCAGCACCCGCCGTGTTGCTTATGTGATTACAAATCCGGTAAATTGTCTAATTCGGTAGGTCAAATTCATGAAAGGGAAGGGGATTGTAGTTACAACGTAAGGAACATATCCGATTTCATTTGTGAAAGGGTAATTCCATAACGGTCAACCAACTCGTGATGGCGTCCGTAAAATTTACGAAGGGATGATTTCAACTTCACCATTTGGAACTCTTGGTTTAATAGCTTTCTTGTAAGCAGTAACCCTCTATCAAGAAAATCATGATAGGAAACGCAAGCACGGGAATATCGTATCAATTGGGAGATATATACCCCGTATGCAGGTGCTGCTGGAATGTTGCTACTTAGAAATGGAAAGTTCACAATTGGAAAGCTGAAATCATCTCTTTTGTCGTAAAGTTTTGTCTTCAACCGACCCTCATTGTCAATTTCTAGATGTAAGTCAAGATACGAAGCCGACTTAACTGTATCTGTAGTATCCTTTATCTCCAATTCGATGGGATAGATGCGATCCACATAGTCACAAAATTTTGAATTATTTAGTGAAAGAACGTCATCTATATAGCGGAAAGTAGAGTTAAAGGATATTGCTAACTTCTTATCTTTCTTCCTAAGAAGTTCCTGCATGAAGTCAGCCTCATAATAATAAAGAAACAAGTCAGCAAGTAGAGGGGCACAATTTGTTCCCATTGGGATACCGACAGTCTGTTGAAAAACACGTCCTCCGAACGTAACACATATGTTGTCAATCAAGAAATCAAGCATCTTGATAATATCGGTTTCAGAGAATTTTTTTTTTGAATCAGAGTGATTCTGTACAAAGTAGGATTTATCCCTCCCTAAGACAAGATACTTGTATCTACATTGGCCATTCTTTTTTATGAAGCAAAGTAATACCAACTCTGTTAATTTGTCTTTTAGTTTGGAATGTGGAATACTTGTGTAAAGAGTAGAAAAGTCAAATGTTTTGATAATGTTACAAGATGAAAGAGAGTTAGATTATATGTACTCTAAGAGATCTTTGGAATTTTTAAGTATCCACATCTGATTGACGCCTTCTCTGGAATAGGCAGTTTCACAATAACTTTGAAGCCCGTCTTTGATTGCTGATAAGATGGATGTTAAGAATTTAGAAAGGGGTTTCGTGGAGCACTTCGAAGACCCAGCAATATACCGTTGTTTGTAAGGACACTTATGTAGTTTAGGTATCCAATAAAGTGATGGAAGATCCAGTTCTTCATCTTTGGTTAAGATCCAGTTCTTCATCTTGTTATCATAGACATGAAACCAAGATATTGTTTATTAATTTTCCGTATCAACTTTACAAACAATACACGATGACCTGAAGTATGGAATATAAGTACTGAATATGTTTAACATCTTGATTTAGTGTCATAGTGTTCTTTTGTTAGTCTTTGTAATTTTTAACATTAAACATTGATCGTCTATTTTTGTGGTATGAGTGGCAATGAGACAACTCTCCAGCCAAGTCACAATGTGTAAAAAATAAAACAAAAATATGTCTAAATACGGCATTCAACATGGATCGAGCCTTAGCTCACACCGAACAGCAAAGTATATAGGGCACCAAAATGACTAGTGTAAAACAATTCAAACTTGTTTAATCCCGCTGCAAATGTTTGCACCTGTCCTAAGTCAGGAATCTGATGTACAGTAGTTGTCGTTTGTCTATGTAATATATACGTGTTTCTCGTTTCTCGTTTTGTTTATATAGATTAGACCGTTGGTTTTCCCGTTTGAATGGTTTTACACTAGTAATTTTGGGGCCCTTTATAGCTTGTTGTTCGGTGTGAGCCAAGGCTCCGTGTTGAAGGCCGTACTTTAACCTATAATGGTTTAATTTTTAAATTGTTATTTGGATGGAGAGTTGTCTCATTGGCACTCACACCACATCTTCCTATATCTATTGAGCTTACTATTTAAGTCTTGCATTAATTGGTGTTATATGAGCACAAAGTAGATCGCGATTATCGTAGACTAGGCTTTTTTCGTTAAAGGAGCAAAGTGTCCATTTGTTTCCACAAAGAAGATTAATGCCTACCATAGACTTGTCATTATCTAATAATATTGATGCAACATTTTGTGCAGATCCATTGAGGATTTGTATAAGACATACAAACTTTAATCTAAAAATAGATGACATTATCGAAAGATTATCCATCTGAATAAAAAGTTATGTTTTTTTTCGTTATTTGGAGGATTGCGGTATATCGTCGGTTTTTATGGGATTTTTCACTTTATAAACGTCAGAAAATTTTGGAGCTTAACATATATTAAAGACGTCAGTCTATAAAGAAAATGTGATGTATTTTCGAAAGTTTTGTTTACTTTTTTCATTTGGTTGCTGCAACATTACTTACATGTTCGTTAATGATAATGTTAATTGATAGAATATTACTCTTTAAAGCACAGTCATATACATTTTGTCATAATTTTAGTCTAATGTTTTGATATATATTTGGTCTCCTTTGGATGTTAATTCTCGAGACAAGTGTTTTAATCATGCATGCTGGTGTTTTTTTTAATTAGGTCTCTCTCAACTTTATGGTTACTTTTATAGTGTATCGTTTCATTGATTGATTATTTACACCACATGTTTTTTTCATAATTTTTGACATTTTGAAAAATGATAAATTCTGTGATACTTTATAGATATCTATTTTTTTTTTTTTCACCTCAGATGTCATCATGTAGCATGTGTTACCTTTTCATATATCTAGTTGTTCTCTTCATTAACACTGGACATGGGGCATGTCACCACGATCAGCGAGAGGACGTGTTCTGTGTCGAAAGCAACCAAAACTGCACTGTTAGTTTAAACCAAATGGATGTCGAATGGGGAAATTGTTTAAGTATTGCTACCGTCCAGGATTGTATTGATGCCCCACTATGTCAGGGAATAATGCCGTGTATACTTACCTTTACAGCAATTGTAGCCCAGTTGGATATATAGATTACATTTGTAAACCAATGAAATGCATTATTTTTCATTAAATCTAAAATAAACAAGTTTAACATATTTTCATCCAATTTGTCATTGTATTTTCACTGATTGATCTAGAATCTGCATTGTACTTAGAAAAAACATGAATTTCTTGATATTTGACACATTGTATACTAACAAATATGAAGAACAATAGAAGATACACAGGTGATTGTGTTCTGTGGAAATTATAAATTTGATCCTTATATAATTCAGTCATTGTTATTAAATGACATTTGTTTCCCCTTTTTATATCTTTTGCAAAAACTAGACGATTAATAATAGCTGTTAATAACAGAACTGATTAGCTTTGACATATGATAGTCATTTCATACGTCAATTAGTTATCAAAGGTACCAGGATTATAATATAATGCGCCAGACGCGCATTTCGTCTACATAAGACTCATCAGTGACACTCAGATCAAAATAGTTATTAAGCCAAACAAGTACAAAATTGAAGAGCATGGTTGACCAAAAAGTCCACCAAACGATGCCATTTCTTATCATAACAAACACATTCTGATATAAGATTATTAATGTATACCATTTCGTACGATGTGGAAGATTATAAATTTACTATTTCGTACTTTTTCATGCCAATTTATATATATGCTTAATTCAGTACTGAAGGCTATTCTTCCTATGTTTAACTGTTACAGTATCCCTTTTGATAGAATGTGCGTGCAGCAAATATTTTGATTGGATTTCAATAATTCAATAATACAAAATATAAACCATAATCTTTGTGATAAGATTGATTGGCTGTAATTACTTTCTAAGTGGTGTACACTTCACATTGTCCTTTATCAATTTATTTCATGAATATCAATTAAAAAGAATAAAACAGATAAAACCCACCATTTCCCCCCCCCCCCTTAAAATGCCCTGTACAAGGTCAGGAAAATGGTCATGGTTATATAATGGTTCGTTTCTGTGTGTGTTACATTTTAATGTTGTGTTTCTGTTGTGTCTAAGTTCTCTTATATTTGATACTTTTCCCTACGTTTTAGTTTGTAACCCGGACTTGTTTTTTCTCTATCGATTTATGAATTTCGAACTGAGGTATACTACTGTTGCTTTTATTTATCTTAATATTTAATATTTGTTGAATTTACCTATTGAACGAAAAAAAAAAAATCACAAAAAATCGACGAAAATTCAAAACAGAAAGTCCCTAATCATATGGCAAAATCAAATGTGAAGCATATCAAACGGATGGACAACAAATGTCATACTCCTTACTTGGTACAGGTATTTTCAAATTTAGAAAATGTTGGATTAAACCTAGCTTTAAAGCGCTTTACCTCTCACTTGTATGACAGTCGGATCAAATTACATAATATTGACAACGATGCATTCCCCCCCCCCCCATACAAAACAGTAAAGCATTTTTCCACATGGTACAAAATGATTGATGTTAACTTAATAATTTGATATGGTAGTATTGGATACGAATTATGACAATGGAACGAAATGCCTGGATGTCAGCTGGTCAAGCTTTTCAAATAGGAAATCAAAACTTAAACACTAAGTCTTCTTATCAAGTTATTTCACTTAATTTACTATTTTGTATCCAGTTCATGATTCAAATTTTGTCTTCAATGATGGAGAGTGGTCATTGTAAAACAAATGCGCATAGTCCTTGATGCGCATATACCTAGATTATATACATTAACGTCATCTAGAGCCTCCCATCGAATGAACCCTATTCTCTCTCATATTTTGTCATTGGATGTGTGGTATTTTGTCATAGGGTGCTAGGGTTTAGATGTGTTTATTTTCCAGAGTCAATTAAAACAAAAAGATGAGTTTGTATTACCGTTTATTTTCATCTATTTTTAAGTGTTTTATAACCTATAACTCTTCAAATTACCATGTTGGCCAATAGATCATTATCTGGATCTGTTATGTCTAGTTTACAGACAAAAGACTCAAAGATACATTTCGGACTGGTGTTAGTATTGCAAAGTGCCGTATCTGTTATAACAGAACAATCCGTCCATTGCTGATTTCTAGTTTCCAAAAGTGGGTTACAATCTCCGTCAGATAAACAGATATGACGATGAGGACACTTTGGTGGTCTATAATTATAGGTTTCTGTTAGGTGAACCAATGCTGTAATAAAAAGTAAACTGCCTTAATAATTGCAATTAAAACTATTCACAGGATAAACTACATGTTCACCTTCTACTGATAAATATCATATAAACCAACATGTTCACGAGGTATTTTGTTTACAGATTTTTGTGTCGTATAAATCATAGATGCAAATGATAGACATGGTTTATGAGTCGTTGATGGTTAATGATAGATTTCAATAATTGAGAATGGAGATATTTTAGAAACTTGATTAAATTGAGAATGGAAACGGGGAATGTGTCAAAGAGACAACAACCCGACCATAGAAAAACAACAGCAGAAGGTCACCAACAGGTCTTCAATGTAGCGAGAAATTCCCGCACCCGGAGGCGTCCTTCAGCTCACAATCTTATTTAATAAAGCATGATATCAAAATAATTTTCATGACATCTTGCTGTAAATATATTCAAACAGCAGATTTGCCATTTAACAGTTCAGGTGTTGGCTATTTAACCGGAACAGGCAAAAAAAAAAAGGCAGCGATTCATATTGCTATACAAAAGCAGTCATAAGTATTAGTTAGGGAAGCACTTGAGATTTCATTAAAAAATCATTTAAATTAAAGAAATATCTCATCAAAATGTTCATTTTTTTAATAAAAAGAGAAAATATAAAATAACCATGTATTGCTTCTGTGTAATTAAAATGTAGTCTCCTAATATTTTCGTGGCTAACGCAACATAGTTAGGAAAAAAATTATACCTCATAAATACATACATATGTTCAGTTGTTGTCGGTTTTTGATGTGGGTCATGAGTGTGTCTCGCATATCGTTTTTATATAGATAAGGTCGTCCCCCCGTTTGAATGGTTTTACACTAGTTATTGTTGGGGTCCTTTATAGTTTGCTGTTCGTAGTGATCCATGGCTCCGTGTTGAAAAACCGTACTTTGACCTATAACGGTTTTTCTTTTACAAATTGTAATTAGTATGTAGAGTTTTATCATTGGCACTCATACCACATTTTCTTATATCTTTGTAGTGTTCCCATAAATAAAAACGATATATATAGTGTTATATGAAATATGCAACATCAAATATTATATAACCCAACATGTGCACGGCCTGATTGCACATACGAAATTGACTATTGTCAATAAACACGAAAGAAAGTACAACTACGGCTACGATATGCGAATAGTATTTTAGCTGTATTCAAATACTCATACATACAACGAACAGTTCAATAATTGTGGTTAAAGTAAACAAAAGCAAATCAAACCGAAAAAGGAAATCGGGAATACGTAAAAGAGACAACAACCCATTCAAAAACAGTAAATAGCCGAAGTCCAACAATAATTATTCAACATAGCGAGATTAATAATTTGTTCAAGAATCAAAATGAAAATTACAAATTGGTGTTGTGTACCCATTCACAACTAGATGGCATAACTAACAAAAGGTTGTCCCCTCATGTATTGTAAAACATTTTTTTATTTTATTCGAAATACATGTTTGTACTGAGAACCTTTATTATAAAAGATCAATGGTCGGTGATAAATGCTGAAGGAAAAATATTATAAACATAATATAGGTTTCGTGCTTACCAAAAAGTGCAAAGATTAACAGCAGTTTGAAATCCATGTTTTTGTTTTTTTTCCTGAAAAATAGGAATACAGAAAACAAAACTAACTAAAATAAATACAATTATTCAAATAAATCCAACATTTGCAATCCTCACTTTCCTAACTGTTTTTAAATAATGTTTTGAATTAACAAGTGTCATAAAGGTAAAAAATGGGGAGAATGAAAATAACAATATATATATATATAAGTTATACGCATCCGAATCGCTTTTCTTGATTGATCTTTACAGGGAAAAATCAAATTTGTAAGTGAAGGATGTAAAGGAACCGACACACTTAAAGTAAAATTTTACTAAACAAGACATTGAAATAATAATTTAACCAATCTACGATCGACTGTGCCTAAAAGTAAATACCGTATAGCGGGTTATTTTCGCGGTTGTAAAATTTCGCGATTTTCATTGAATAAGATATACGAAAAATTTTGGCGGTTATTATATTGGCGGATTCAACATTTTTAACATTACCTTTGCATGTACACTTTTAAATTGGCGGAATTTATTTTGGCGATTTTGTTCTATCCGCGAAAATAAGCGAAAATTTACACCCCGCGAAAATAACCCGCTATACGGTAATTATGTTGTTCTAGCACCTCACTGAACGTACATGTTTGAAACCACTTCAAACTAGTTTCGTTTTAAAGCAAATTAAATATTTTCTATTCAATAAATAAAGAGATGAAACCAAATAATTACCACTTTCTACGTCAGAATACGTCTGTTACCGTGTTAGAAAACTGTTCCAAATTAGAATTTAAAGATTAGATAAAATGATTACCACTGTCAGTGTTCTACATCAGAATATGTCTTTTACCGTATTCAACTAGATAGAGACTGTTCCTTTTAAGAATATGTAGATTTAGTTAAATAGTTACCACTGCTCTACGTCAAAATATGCCTGTTATCGTATTCAGCAAGATAGAGACAGTTCCTTTTAAGAATCTGAAGATTTGTGTTGTGTTCAATATTTGTTTATTCTCTTTGATTGACATAAGCATGTACGAATGATCACAAAGCTGTGTCGAAGTAACAGATTTCCATTGAATGTTATATGAACATTTTTTATTTGACTACATTGCATGTCATCAAGTGTAAAGTACGATGTGTACATTTATCAGTTTTTTTTATTTTTTTTTTATATTGGTGTTTTTTCTTCTTTTTTATTTATAATATACATAATAATCAAGAGGGAATTTGATTTGTGAAAACAAATTGATAAATTATAAATAATACAAATTTAATAACATATTAATACATTATTAAAACGGAGGCTCCAAGGGTTAAGAGTTAATTAAAAGTACTACACAAATGGGAAAAAGGTGTTGTTAAAGTCGGTTGTCAGGGATATCTACAAACTTTTAAGTTGTTCTGAAATATATGTAGTCTTTTTAAAACTGTTAATACTATACGAATTTAATTTGCTTGCGTTGCAGTTTATAAATAGCAGACCATTTGTTTTGTAATGTATTTCTCGTTGAGTTTTTATCTAAAGTTTTTCAACCAATCTAGATTCTATAAAGTTACCTAACGGAAATATAAGAACATTGAACCGTACACGTAATTCCAATATACCTAATGAACTTCCGTATTGGCATATGTTGAGTAAAACATATAAATGTAATGAATATTCATAATATTCAGATAAAAATAGTTAAAAGTGACATGACTCACAAAAAGTATGTTGCATCCTTTAATATGAATATTGATCAAAAAGATCTACATTACAGCTGAGCTAAGGATATTTTTGATACAGGAAGTTTACTTTTCGGAAGTATCAATTCTAACCAATTTTAAAGGTATGATGTTTTCAAAATATTGTAGCCGTTTGATGATTACTTGGCCTTTTTAGCAAATACACAAGCTCCCTATTTTGCAATGTTTTTGAATATATGTACTTGTCAGATATAAACAAGAAAAATAAAGGCAACTGTTGTATACCACTGTTCGAAATTCACAAATCGAGTTATCAAATATAAGAGAACTAC
Organism: Mytilus trossulus; assembly: GCF_036588685.1. NCBI lineage: Eukaryota > Metazoa > Mollusca > Bivalvia > Mytilida > Mytilidae > Mytilus > Mytilus trossulus. Next base: position 35,205,797 of record NC_086386.1, on the reverse strand, counting down.
GACACAACAGAAACACAACATTATAATGTAACACACACAGAGACGAACTTTAATATAACAATGACCATTTTCCTGACTTGGTACAAGGCATTTTAAGATAAGAACAGTGGGTTGAACCTGGTTTTGTGGCATGCCAAACATCCCGCTTTAATGACAATGTTAATTATAACATTAAAATGACAACATTTTATGACAGAACTACAATACAAATAAATGGGAGAAAATATAGGACAGAGAAACAAACAATTAATAGCCAACAACAGGTACCTGGTTAAAAATCTAATTAGCCAGACGCGCACCACGTCAACAATTAGAAAACAAATAAAGTATAGTTTAATTGACAGTCGATCTAATGAAAGGTTACATTATTAACTGTATAAACTTCTCAATAGGGTTTGAGATATCTAATGCAATTCACAATCTAAACTGACATTGAAAATTTCCAAACATTTCATCTAGAGCTCAATAGAAAAGTGACAATTGCGATTACTAGTTAAAAAAAAAGGTGTCAATTGCTCGTAGCTGAAGTTCCTAAAAAGTTATCCTGAAAAATCCGTCAAAAATAAGTAGTGCATTAACTTATATGTTAATTTTGTCCACACATCGTTTCCAATGGAATTTGATGAGACTGTCATAAAAGTTGAGGTTAGCTAGCTTTAAAACCAGGTTCAATCCACCATTTTCTACAAACAAAAATCCCAATTCCAAGTTAGAAATATTACAGCTGTTATTTATTCGTTTTACGTGTTTGAGCATTTGAATTGGTCATTTGATTAGGGAATTTTCTTTTTAAATTTTCTTCTGAGCTAAGGTTTTTTTGTGATGTTACTTTTTACATTCGATACATAACTTGGTTACGGTTTTGTGAAATATTATAACCCTGGCGGAACACATACCTTAACAGGATTACACCTATTTAGTACGTACATGTATGTATTTATATTCATTGTAGATGTGGACATCACTTTGGTTGTATCCTGTTCTATTATTGGTAGTTTCTTTAACTAACATAGGAGAGTGTAACGATGAGCAGCGACAGCAGGTCTTCTGTAGAGAAATCAATCAAAACTGCAGTACCCATATGAATGAACTAGATGTTGAATGGAGTAATTGTTTGTCGGCTTTAAGTCAACCCCAATGTATAGCCAACCCGCTGTGTATGGTCGATTTAATGCCGTGCATGCTAAACTTTACAGCATTTTTTGAACAGTTGGATATATAGTTTCCAAATAAAACACTGAAGAATTTAGAGAGTATTTGAAACTTTTTTTGATATATTTACTAGTGTCGATTGAAGATTTAGTATAACTTAATTTTAGATTTTCTCTTAGGATAAAACTTTCGGAACAGAAAAGAGTAATTCAACAAGCACTAATCATAATATGCGTGTACCTCGAAATATCGTATTTGATCAATTGATTCATATAATTGACATAATTTGTATTATATTAAAACACAAAATACCTCCAAAAAAATACACTGTCATAAGTTTTGAAAGAATATAAACTATGCTCCTCCCAAAAAACAAACGATATGGAGTAAATGCACATTCGGTGGAAAACTACTATTAGTTTCTAATAATTTGAGATTGATTAAAAATGTGTTTTTTTTTTATATCAGTTGCTTAGGAAGGTTAAATGGTTTCAGTGTTTCTTATTATCAACTCCATATTGTTGTGTGATACCATGCCATATGTTCTAGCATTCGTATTTATGTAACTCTGTTATATAAGATATGCAAAAGATGTTTCAATAAGATAAATGCACTCAAAAGAAAGTTAGTGCTTACAAAAAAGCAAGGTGACTAGGAAAAATAGTTTTTAAAGTATCGGGATTATAATTTATAACGTTAGACGCGCGTTTCGTGTACACAAGACTCATCAGTGATGCTCATATCAAAACATTTATGAAGCCAAACAAATACAACGTTGAAGAGCATTGAGGATCCAGAATTCCAAAATGCTGTACCAAATACGGCTAAGGAAATCTATGCCTGGGATAAGAAAATCCATTAAGTTTTCGAAAAATATAAAGTTTTGTAAACAGGAAATTTATAAAAATGGCAACATTAGTAATATTCATGTCAGCACCGAAATGTAGACTTCTGGGCTGGTGATACCTCGGGGACAAAACGTGCACCAGAAGTGGCTGAAGCTTCAATTCTTTCCCAAGACTTTCAAAGGTCGTTTTGAGTTTGTTGATCGTTATAAGGGTTGAAAACTCATTCGTTTAGACAGCCCAGTAGTCAGTACTTGAGTCAACATTGATATGTTCATATTTTTCATATGTTAACAAAACTGAATTTTGAAATCATAAGGCTTTTCGTCCGCAGGAATAGATAAACTTAGCTTTATTTGGAAAAACTTTTATGCATTTTTGGTCCTCAATGCTTTTCATACTTTATTTGGCCTTTTTAACATTTATTTATTCAAACGATGAGTCTATTGTAGACGACATATAAAATTTCAATCCTGGTATCTATAATGAGTTTATTTTCATAGTCCTTGAAATATTTCTATCTCACTGTATATAAATTTGAGACTGAATTCGTATGAATGTTTTTGATTTTTAAAACTTATTTTATTTGTACGGTTCTATTTTTTCTTTATTTTTTCATAGATATAGGAAGATGCGGTGTGAGTGCCAATGAGACAACTTTCCATGCAAATAACAATTTAAAAAATAAATAAACCGTTATATGTCAATGTAAGGCCTTAAACACGGAGCCTTGGCTCACACCGAACAATAAGCTATAAAGGGCCCAAAAATATTATTGTTATTGTTTATCAGTTTTATATGCAATTTATTTTAAAGTAGTTGTTATAAATATTGTAAAATAATTATACTACTAATAGTTTTGATAATAATACGTTTCTTGACTCACTGGTATCATTGTGATAGATGCTTTATTTCTAAATTGAACGAAATTTGAAAAAGTAAGATCTACATATTTTTTTACGTGTTTAAAACAAATGACCTCGTCAGTTGCTGTTTTGTTTCTTATTTCTTAATATAAATGTCAGTAAGAGGATGCGATGTTGGTAACCGATCCTGAATAGTCAGGGTTAAATGTTTTTTTTCAACTTTTAGAATCGATTTAAAGGTTAACATATGGTGTCAGAACCTGATCTTTCAGTTATTAGCATGATTCATAGCCAGGTCAAGGAACAAATGACAAGCTGCATAACATGTTAAAGTAGTTTTCCAGAGAAAATATGTAAAACATTTTATTACATTTGAAAATTGCTGATTTATTCATTCATTTTATAAGTGTGTCTTTTCCCTAGAGCTATTATGCACTGGGTTCGTTACGAACATAAATTTTAATAAGTGTCAATTTATACAAAAAAACACCAAAAGTAACAGTATGATATATCCCTTTGACCCCACATGTGCTGCGTTCCCAGTCATATACAATCAGACTGGCCATGTCATTAGTGGTGATCTACTAAATGTCAATAACACAACTCGTGTATTCAAAAGACCCAAAATATTATAAAGTTCAAATTAATCACATGGCAGACAATGAGTTGAACACGAATAAAAAGACGTAGTTACTCTTTCCGAATGGATTACGGTTATGTGGTAGTTGATACAATTCAGAAATTAGAAAATTAGGCCTATAAATACACATCAATATTTGAAGACCAACACGTTGTAAAGCACATGTGCTTACTCTGTAACATATATGTTTCCCCAGATAATGACCAAACAATTAGACTTTGTGTGTATATCACATAACATTATTATACTGCTTGGTGAGTGAATTAGCTATATAAAGGAATTGTCAATTCACATGAAAACTCAACTTCTATTCCACAACACCCAGAAAGGAGAAAAATCCTGGACTGTTCTATGTTTCGTTAGAATTTTAACCAAAGATATTCTTTCACTATATTGAATACATTTACCAAAATACAAATGTGTCCTTATAGACAACCAAATATTGCTGGATATTTCAAGTGCTCCACAAAACCTCTTTCTAAATTTGTTACATATTTTATTTTTGAAAAATCAAAGTCGGAATTGAAAGTTATTGTGAAACTGCATTTTCTAAAGGCGGTGCGAATCAGATAAGGAATCTAAACCATCCAAAAATCTGTAAGAGTACATACAATATTAGACTCTTACATTTTGCAGTATTATTAAAACATTTGATCTTTTTACTATTTTCTATGTTGTGTTATGAGTACTGTTTACTGTTTTTTTTGCGATGGCGTTTATAAGTCTATTGAGTTTGGAGCCTTTGTTATCTTTCGTTTCTCTTTTACAGCATTAATAAAAGCCAATTGTGTTCTATAAACAAGAATTACCAATGAAGATAGAATTGCTTTGTAAAACATCACCCTGATAGAAACAAAACTTTTTCTAAAACTGACATTAAAAATATTTCTTCCAATGGAGACCAGCTATGCGTCTTTTCTCGTACACCTTCTTTTATTCATATAATGCTGACTGTATACAGAAGATTCTTTTGAAAACTGGACAGAAGATACCATTATTCTTTCACGCTGCTACTGGTGATGCTGCTGATGTTATTACATTAGATTATTTAGATATTTGTATATTGTATCTTACAGTTTACACGCTTTTAAATTTCACCCTGCTAAGCCGAACCATTTTCTTTGTAAGAGTTATCTCCCTATTCACTGTTTATCAAATGTGTGCATCTCCTTCTCAACAAAATAGATATCGACGAAATTCGTTTTACAACTTGTTTGTTACGCTAATTTAGATCGAAGCGATTTGATTACATTTTATAGGAGTTATCTACCTTGACAAAATATATCTGTCAGTATGTTTTTTTTAACTCATAACCCTTTGACCGTAAACGCTTGGTATGTCATTATTTGAGGTCCCTAGGTCATTACTTAGAAAATGAGGTCAAGGTCAAGGGACATGGTCAAGTTCTCCATTGTGAATTTAGCTTGTTTTTGCATTTCTCTGACAGTTTGAAAGATACAGATAAAAGAAAAAGTGCAAAATGTCTGTTTTATTGTAGTGAAGATATGCAACATTGTCTGATACAATTTAATGGCATCTATAGGAGTTAGTGCCCCTGAAATGTATTAATATAAGTTAATTTGATAATAACTTCAACTAAGTTCATTATAAATCCATTTGACCGTACAAAAAGTTAGGTGATATATGACCTTGAAAAATGACTACCGAAAGTGACCTTGACAAAATCGGAGGTAGCTTTTTGCAATTTTTTCATAGAAAGTACCTAGAATCTATATATTTTGTCATACAGAGACTTATCACTTAAGACTAGAAATGTCTTCCGACAAACCGGAAGTGACCAACTATCTCCCGTTCTACTTACAAATTATATAGAAACTATATATTTTTGGAATCAGTGTGAAAGAAGGTAGCATATGAGACCGGAAATGACATTCATTTCACCGGAAGTAGCATTTAAGCTCCCTGATTTCCCTCAAAAGTATAATTAAACTATTATTTATCGCATCAGTATGAAGACACTATCTTATTATCAAAATTTCTTTGATGTGGAAAGACCTTCAATTGTTTTATATTACGAGGAAGGCAACTTTTACACTTTTTTTGTCATAAATATTCCAATGAGGAAACTGCAGAAACCAATTAGAAGCCAACTACATTGTACCAGAGAAAAAAATCAGTTGAATTGTAAAATAAACAAGTAATAGCAAAGCAAATTTGATTATTTTCTAAGAAAAAATGAATATCTGTAAAAAAAAAATCAATAAAAATCATAGTAATAGTCATATTTAATGTTAAGCAACACTATGCATGTTTTGATTTTAGAAATTTAAGAAAAATATCAATAGCATCTGCTGTCCAAACTTACAACGTTACAAAATAGATTATTGTTCTGCTAATAAATGCCCCGAAATTTTTGTCATAAATTATTTCTAGATTTTTAAAACATATATCATGGATGCCCCATTGTGGATCATTAAGTGGTACACGTCGTGTTTACTTTCACAAGCTTAAACTAGTTCATTATAATCCTGGTACCTTTGATTACTATTAGTAACTAAAGAGCCACGTTTATTTCTTTGTTTTCAACCGTAGCTAATTAATCTTAATAAAAGGCGATAATGGATAGAAGTAAATCAAGATTTGAAGAGTTTAAGTAGCTATTAAGTGAAACTTACACTACCAAACTATGTGGGATGAGTAAGCTACAGAATTGCATACATAAACATGTGTAACAAGAAATAATCAGAAATACACATGTATATGTACATGTAGAAGCAGTCAATAATGCTACTATTTATGCACACAAATTATTTAAATTAACAAACAAATAAGTGAGATTAATAATCCCTGAGATCACTGATAACACATCCAGCCTTTGAAAAAGACAAAAATGTATTCCTGAAGGCCTGATTGCAATCTTGACTAATTCATGAAAACAACTGAACAAAGCAGAACATTTAATCGAAATCGAAAATAAGAAACCCATATGATACCTATTACAAGGTCTTTAATGATCCAGAGACCACATGAGTTATGATCTTCTGCACCCGTATGACCAGTTTGAGTCATGCGGCTGTTTTGCCAGACAAGCTGGGTCTGGTTCAACGTCTTTTCCTTCGTTTGATATAGGCATTTTTGGTTCCAATGCTAGACTGCTAAGTGTAACACGATAATCCTTACAATGAATAATATCATGTTGTTGAATTTATGAATGAATTGAATTTCAACGGGTCTTTACTGAGGTTTGTCATAAACTGTTTACTGTTTCAATTTGACCTATTTAAAGTAAGTTCCTTGGGGTAAATTTCAGCAGGATATTGAGAAAATTCTTTATTTTTTTATAACGAAAAATATCATCAAGATAACGGTAGGTGTTGTTGAATTTATAAAATAAAATGTAATTTCAACGGGTCTATACTGAGTTTGGTCATAAACTGTAATTCATGACAGTACAGAAACAAGTTTGCTATTCACGGGTCAAGAGGTGGTATTAGTGCCATGGGGGGATACCTACAACCTGTCGAAAAACTGGAACGCCTCCCTTTTTTCATGAATATAACCCTGTAACTCGGAAACCTACAATTTATAAAAAAAAATCATACGCGAGATCATGTCATCAGTATAGTGTTTTTTTTTTTAATTTTAACATTTTTCAAAATTTTCCATGAATAAGCTTCACCTATTTGGCTTAATAATTGTTAACTGTAACATTAACAGAACAGTTTTCAAATTTCAGAATAAAGATAAAAATATCTTGACCCACAACACTCATTCATTTGGACAATTATGCATCTTTCTTGCAATGGTTGCGTACGATTGTTTTTCATATCACATGATTTATTAATTGTGTTCATACCGTGCATTTGATTCAAATCACACAAGACATTTTCATTAACTTTTTCCTGTTCAATATTATTTTAAAACAGTTCTTAAAGTTACTTTTTTGTCTATCCCTCCCAAACGGTTTGAGTAGGATTTTAATAAATTTTCACTTCTGCGACCAGACACCTTTATTATGTGACAACCAGTTACCCTCCTACATCAATTACTGTGATGCTGGTAGCTCTAATAGAATGGTGTAATATGTCATATACAATAACGCAATATGAGATATTTCAGACTACATACCAACTTGACTGTTTTCCCAAGAAAAGATTTGCAATACCATGTAGCCTCACTCATTTCAAAGGAAGCTTTTGGTCTTTGACATTAAGCTTCAAGATCAGGACACAATTTTGACATATAATTTTCAAGAGAAGCTACACGACTTTTCAAATCACCTTTAAAATTAATTAATTTTTTTTTCTCTTCCTCTGAGCAATTTAATTTATCTCCCAATTGATATTCCCGTACTTGCATTTCCTATCATGATTTTCTTGATAGAGGAAGCTATTAAACCAAGAGTTCCAAATGGTGAAGTTGAGATCATCACTTCGTAAATTTTACAGACGCCATCACGAGTTGGTTGACCGTTATGAGAACACCGTTTCACAATGATATCGGATATGTTCCTAACGTCGTAACTACATGTAACAATTAATTTGATCCCCCTGGAAAATGATCCGGGGGATAAAATTTCTTGCAATATTTTATCCACAATGATGGATATTATTTTAGTGTTGTGGAATATAAAATGTTGCAATTATTTTAATATGTTTGTATCCATACATGCCATATATCACACCAGATAACTTGGAATTAAATTCAACACCATTATCGCTAATCATTTTCAGTAGTACTCCACGGCGACAAAATAAAGTATACAAGTTTTCATCTATTTCACTGCGTTTTTGGTATAGAGAGAAAATGCTTCTGTATAATTTCAAAAAAGTCTATGACGGTTAATACATATTTGTATCCTGCATCGGAAAGAGGTTTTCCAGTTTTGTCATTATACAATGTATGGGCCGATTAAGTTAAAAGCAATTTTTTTCGATGTTGAGGGAGGAACGGGTATTGGTGTCATTTCTGGTTTTGTTGTTTTCTGCTTTTTATTACTTGTTTGACACTATTCACAAGTTTTTATGAAGCTTTTCACATCTTTTATTATACCTTTCCAGTAATAACGTTCTTGTATTTTCACTACAGTTTTGTCGACTCCAAGGTGGGACCCACTATTTATGTGACATTTTGATATAATTCGAAATTTTTCGTTAAATGGGATTACCAATCTCAAATTTTGATCATCTGGTGTTACACATTTGCATTGTGAATGGACCACAATCACTCCCATTCTGCTGCTGTGGCACAACTGCAATCTCGACATTTGTTATGTCTGCTTGAATAAATCTCTGAAAAGAATAAAGGGTATCACTTATACATTTGCAAGAAATCTTACAGTTATGTATTGGAGTAATAAGGAAAATAGTAGTTTTTAATACATTTTCCTCAAGAATTTGATTAGTCAACAATGTATTGTATTTTCCATCATGATTTTCTTAGTAAATAATTGCTGCTTACATGGAAGGTATTGAACCAAGAGTTCCAAGTGGTGAAGTTGAAATCATCCCTTCCATAATTTTACGGACGCTACCACGAGTTAGTTGACGTTTCTGGAATATCCGATTACATCGTTCAGTTCTCTATTACCGAGAATATAAATTCTTATAAACTTGCTATTGCTAAGATATCATGTTATAGACATGAAACCAAGACATTGTTTAATATTAATTTTCTGTATCAACTTTACAAACAATACACGATGACCTGAAATATTGAATATCAGTGCTGATATGTTTAACGTCTTGATTTGGTGTTCTTTTGTTAGTCTTTGTAATTTTTAACTTTAAACATTGATCGTCTATTTTTGGTAGTATCCACTTGACGTTGCTCGGTACTTATACATCCCGTCATTGTGTAAATTTTTTATGGTAAATTTTTGTATTCTAGTCTTTGTTTTTTGCTTGTTTTTATATTGATTAAGATTATAACACAATGTTGAGTGCTGTATTCCTATTTGACCATTTTTATTACCTATTAAATTAGTGTGTTTTGGTCACAATGTCATCAATTTTTGTCCAAATTATTAAGTTTCACATTTACGATATAAGTCTTCAATTTGACAGTCTCGCATTAATTTATGAATCTTTAAATCATCAAATGTACGTCTATTAAAAAACTGTAATGCTTCACCTTGTGAAGCAGATACATTAGGATCATTTAAAACGAAAAAACAACAACAAAAAACACATCTTCCTTTATCCAATTGAGACCTACTTTCAGAAACAATACGAGTTTGGAAGTCGCAAATTAGAAATGATGCTTGCCCACTTCGATGTTCTGCCTCTTTCTTAAATCATGATCCTTATAGAGTTAATACCATGTCTGATCAAGTTAGATTAAATAAGAATGCAATGCGACAAACAATGTTTTAACTAACACGTGTACATGTAATTATTTATTCTGTATGTAAGCAAGTTTTACACAGTCTACAAGACAATAATTCATCTCTCAATATATGTTTAACTGGTTAATAAATAAAAGAATTATACAAATTTTACCGTAACCAGTTGGTCCAAGTAGTGCATTGTGAATGGACCACAATCACTCCCATTCTGCTGCTGTGGCACAACTGCAATCTTTACATTTGTTATGTCTGCTTGAATAAATCTTTGAAAAGAATAAAAGGTATCACTTATAAATTTGCACAGTCTACAAGACAATAAATCATCTCTCAATTTATTTTTAACTTGTTAATAAATAAAAGAATTATACAAATTTTACCGTAAACAGTTGGTCCAAGTAGTGCATTGTGAATGGACCACAATCACTCACATTCTGCTGCTGTGGCACAACTGCAATCTTTACATTTGTTATGTCTGCTTGAATAAATCTTTGAAAAGAATAAAAAGTATCACTTATAAATTTGCAAGAAATCATACATTTTTGTAATAAGGAAAATAGCAGTTTTTAATTGGTTTTCCTCAAGAATTTGATTGTTTATTTGAATAGTCAACAATGTATTGTATTTTCCATCATGATTTTCTTAGTAAATAATTGCTGCTTACATGGAAGGTATTGAACCAAGAGTTCCAAGTCGTGAAGTTGAAATCATCCCTTCCATAAATTTTACGGACGCCACCACGAGTTAGTTGACGGTTCTGGAATATCCGATTACATCTTTCAGTTCTCTATTACCGAGAATATAAATTCTTATAAAGTTGCTATTGCTAAAAGAGGGACGAAAGATACCAAAGGGACAGTCAAACTCGTAAATCTAAAACAAACTGACAACGTCATGGCTAAAAATGAAAAAGACAAACAGAAAAACAATAGTACACATGACACAACATAGAAAACTAAAGAATAAACAACACGCACCCCAACAAAAACTAGGGGTGATCTCAGGTGCTCCGGAAGGGTAAGCAGATCCTGCTCCACATGCAGCACCCGTCGTGTTGCTTATGTGATTACAAATCCGGTAAATAGTCTAATTCGGTAGGTCAAATTCATTAAAAGGGAAGGGGATTGTAGTTACGACGTAAGGAACATATCCGATATCATTTGTGAAAGGGTTATTCCATAACGGTCAACCAACTCGTGATGGCGTCCGTAAAATTTACGAAGGGATGATTTCAACTTCACCATTTGGAACTCTTGGTTTAATAGCTTCCTTGTAAGCAGTAACCCTCTATCAAGAAAATCATGATGGGAAACGCAAGCACGCGAATATCGTATCAATTGGGAGATATATACCCCGTATGCAGGTGCTGCTGGAATGTTGCTACTTAGAAATGGAAAGTTCACAATTGGAAAGCTGAAATCATCTCTTTTGTCGTAAAGTTTTGTCTTTAACCGACCCTCATTGTCAATTTCTAGATGTAAGTCAAGATATGAAGCCGACTTAACTGTATCTGTAGTATCCTTTATCTCCAATTCGATGGGATAGATGCGATCCACATAGTCACAAAATTTTGAATTGTTTAGTGAAAGAACGTTATCTATATAGCGGAAAGAAGAGTTAAAGGATATTGCTAACTTCTTATCTTTCTTCCTAAGAAGTTCCTGCATGAATTCAGCCTCATAATAATAAAGAAACAAGTCAGCAAGTAGAGGGGCACAATTTGTTCCCATTGGGATACCGACAGTCTGTTGAAAAACACGTCCTCCGAACGTAACAAATATGTTGTCAATCAAGAAATCAATCATCTTGATAATATCGGTTTCAGAGAATGTTTTGTTTGAATCAGAGTGATTCTTTACAAAGTAGGATGTATCCCTCCTTAAGACAAGATACTTGTATCTACGTTGGCCATTCTTTTTTATGAAGCAAAGTAATACCAACTCTTTTAATTTGTCTTTTAGTTTGGAATGTGGAATACTTGTGTAAAGAGTAGAAAAGTCAAATGTTTTAATAATGTTACAAGATGAAAGAGAGTTAGATTGTATGTACTCTAAGAGATCTTTGGAATTTTTAAGTATCCACATCTGATTGACGCCACCTCTGGAATAGGCAGTTTCACAATAACTTTGAAGCCCGTCTTTGATTGCTGATAAGATGGATGTTAATAATTTAGAAAGTGGTTTCGTGGAGCACTTGGAAGACCCAGCAATATACCGTTGTTTGTAAGGACACTCATGTAGTTTAGGTATCCAATACAGTGATGGAAGATCCAGTTCTTCATCTTTGGTTAAGATCCAGTTCTTCATCTTTGGCTAAGATATCATGTTATAGACATGAAACCAAGATATTGTTTATTAATTTTCTATATCAACTTTACAACCAATACACGATGACCTGAAGTATGGAATATAAGTACTGATATGTTTAACATCTTGATTTAGTGTCATAGTGTTCTTTTGTTAGTCTTTGTAATTTTTAACTTTAAACATTGATCGTCTATTTTTGTGGTATGAGTGGCAATGAGACAACTCTCCAGCCAAGTCACAATGTGTAAAAAATAAAATAAAAATATGTCTAAATACGGCATTCAACATGGATCGAGCCTTGGCTCACACCGAACAGCAAAGTATATAGGGCACCAAAATGACTAGTGTAAAACAATTCAAACTTTAGCTTACTATTTAAGTCTTGCATTAATTGTTGTTATATGAGCACAAAGTAGATCGCAATTATCGTAGACTAGGCTTTTTTCGGTAAAGGAGCAAAGTGTACATTTGTTTCCACAAAGAAGATTAATGCCTACCATAGACTTGTCATTATCTAATAATATTGATGCAACATTTTGTGCAGATCCATTGAGGATTTGTATAAGACATACAAACTTTAATGTAAAAAAAGATAACATATCGAAAGATTATCCATCTGAATAAAAAGTTATGTTGTTTTTCGTTATTTGTAGGATTGAGGTATATCGTCGGTTTTTATGGGATTTTTCACTTTATAAACGTCAGAAAATTTTGGAGCTTAACATATATTAAAGACATCAGTCTATAAAGACAATGTGATGTATTTTCGAAAGTTTTGTTTACTTTTTTCATTTAGTTGCTGCAACATTACTTACATGTTCGTTAATGATAATGTAAATTGATAGAATATTAATCCTTAAAGCACAGTCATATACATTTTGTCATAATTTTTAATCTAATGTTTTCATATTCCATATATTTGGTCTCCTTTAGATGTTAATTCTCGAGACAAGTGTTTTATAAATGCATGTCGGTGTTTTTTTAATTAGCTCTCTTTCAACTTTATGGTTTCTTTTATAGTGTATCGTTTCATTGATTTATTATTTACAATACATGTTTTTTTCATCATTTGTAACATTTTGAAAAATGATAAATTCTATGATACTTTTTAAATATCTATTTTCTTTTATTTTTTCACCTCAGATGTCATCATGTAGCATGTGTTACCTTGTCATATATCTAGTTGTTCTTTTCATTAACACTGGACATGGGGCATGTCACCACGATCAGCGAGAGGACGTGTTCTGTGTCGAAAGCAACCAAAACTGCACTGTTAGTTTAAACCAAATGGATGTCGAATGGGGAAATTGTTTAAGTATTGCTACCGTCCAGGATTGTATTGATGCCCCACTATGTCAGGGAATAATGCCGTGTATACTTAATTTTACAGCATTTGTAGCCCAGTTGGATATATAGATTACATTTGTAAACCAATGAAATGCATTATTTTTCATTAAATCTAAAATAAACAAGTTTAACATATTTTCATCCAATTTGTCATTGTATTTTCACTGATTGATCTAGAATCTGCATTGTACTTAGAAAAAACATGAATTTCTTGATATTTGACACATTCTATACTAACAAATATGAAGAACAATAGAAGATACACAGGTGATTGTGTTCTGTGGAAATTATAGATTTGATCCTTATATAATTCAGTCATTGTTATTAAATGACATTTGTTTCCCCTTTTTATATCTTTTGCAAAAACTAGACGATTAATAATAGCTGTTAATAACTAAACTGATTAGCTTTGACATGTGATAGTCATTTCATTCGTTAAAATTAGTTAGCAAAGGTACCAGGATAATAATATAATGCGCCAGACGCGCATTTCGTCTACATAAGACTCATCAGTGACACTCAGAAATTGAAGAGCATGGTTGACCAAAAAGTCCACCAAACGATGCCGTTTCTTATCATAACAAACACATTCTGATATAAGATTATTAATGTATACCATTTCGTACGATGTTGAAGATTATAAATTTAATATTTCGTACTATTTCATGCCAATTTATATATATGCTTAATTCAGTACTGAATGCCATTCTTCATATGTTTAACTGTATCCCTTTTGATAGAATGTGCGTGCAGAAATTTTTTTGATTGGAGTTCAATGATTCAATAATACAAAATATAAACCATAATCTTTGTGATAAGATTGATTGGCTGTAATCACTAATAAGTGGTGTACACTTCACATTGTCCTGTATTAATTTATTTCATGAATATCAATTAAAAAGAATAAAACAGATAAAACCCACCATTTCCCCCCTTAAAATGCCCTGTACCAAGTCAGGAAAATGGTTATGGTTATATTATGGTTCGTTTCTATGTGTGTTACATTTTAATGTTGTGTTTCTGTTGTGTCGTAGTTCTCTTATATTTGATACTTGTCCCTACGTTTTAGTTTGTAACCCGGACTTGTTTTTTCTCTATCGATTTATGAATTTCGAATAGAGGTATACTACTGTTGCCTTTATTTATTTTATTATTTAATATTTGTTGAATTTACCTATTGAACGAAAAAAAAAAATCACAATAGTATTGGATACGAATTATGACAATGGAACGAAATGCCTGGATGCCAGCTGGTCAAGCTTTTCAAATAGGAAATCAAAACTTAAACTAAAAGTACACTAAGGCTTCTTATAAAGTCATTTCACTTAATTTACTATTTTGTATCCAGTTCATGATTCAAATTTTGTCTTCAATGATGGAGAGTGGTTATTGTAAAACAAATGCGCATAGTCCTTGATGCGCATAGACCTAGATTATATACATTAACGTCATCTAGAGCCTCCCATTGAATGAACCCTATTCTCTCTCATATTTTGTCATTGGATGTGTGGTATTTTGTCATTGGTTGAGTGGTATTTTGTCATAGGGTGCTAGGGTTTAGATGTGTTTATTTTCCAGAGTCAATTAAAACAAAAAGATGAGTTTGTATTACCGTTTATTTTCATCTATTTTTAAGTGTTTTATAACCTATAACTCGTCAAATTACCATGTTGGCTAATAGATCATTATCTGGATCTGTTATGTCTAGTTTACAGACAAAAGACTCAAAAATACATTTCGGACTGGTGTTAGTATTGCAAAGTGCCGTATCTGTTATAACAGAACAATCCGTCCATTGCTGATTTCTAGTTTCCAAAAGTGGGTTACAATCTCCGTCAGATAAACAGATATGACGATAAGGGCACTTTGGTGGTCTATAATTATAGGTTTCTGTTAGGTGAACCAATGCTGTAATAAAAAGTAAACTGCCTTAATAATTGCAATTAAAACTATTCACAAGATAAACAACATGTTCACCTTCTACTGATAAATATCATATAAACCAACATGTTCACGAGGTATTTTGTTTACAGATTTTTGTGTCGTATAAATCATAGATGTAAATGATAGACATGGTTTATGAGTCGTTGATAGTTAATGATAGATTTCAATAATTGAGAATGGAGATATTTTAGAAACTTGATTAAATTGAGAATGGAAACGGGGAATGTGTCAAAGAGACAACAACCCGACCATAGAAAAACAACAGCAGAAGGTCACCAACAGGTCTTCAATGTAGCGAGAAATTCCCGCAACCGGAGGCGTCCTTCAGCTCACAATCTTATTTAATAAAGCATGATATCAAATAATTTTCATGACATCTTGCTGTAAATATATTCAAACAGCAGATTTGCCATTTAACAGTTCAGGTGTTGGCTATTTAACCGGAACAGGCAAAAAAAAGAAGGCAGCGATTCATATTGCTATACAAAAGCAGTCATAAGTATTAGTTAGGAAAGCACTTGAGATTTCATTAAAAAATCATTTAAATTAAAGAAATATCTCATCAAAATGTTCATTTTTTTAATAAAAAGAGAAAATATAAAATAACCATGTATTGCTTCTGTGTAATTAAAATGTAGTCTCCTAATATTTTCGTGGCTAACGCAACATAGTTAGGAAAAAAATTATACCTCATAAATACATACATATGTTCAGTTGTTGTCGGTTTTTGATGTGGGTCATGAGTGTGTCTCGCATATCGTTTTTATATAGATAAGGTCGTCCCCCCGTTTGAATGGTTTTACACTAGTTATTGTTGGGGTCCTTTATAGTTTGCTGTTCGTAGTGATCCATGGCTCCGTGTTGAAAAACCGTACTTTGACCTATAACGGTTTTTCTTTTACAAATTGTAATTAGTATGTAGAGTTTTATCATTGGCACTCATACCACATTTTCTTATATCTTTGTAGTGTTCCCATAAATAAAAACGATATATATAGTGTTATATGAAATATGCAACATCAAATATTATATAACCCAACATGTGCACGGCCTGATTGCACATACGAAATTGACTATTGTCAATAAACACGAAACAAAGTACAACTACGGCTACGATATGCGAATAGTATTTTAGCTGTATTCAAATACTCATACATACAACGAACAGTTGAATAATTGTGGTTAAAGTAAACAAAAGCAAATCAAACCGAAAAAGGAAATCGGGAATACGTAAAAGAGACAACAACCCATTCAAAAACAGTAAATAGCCGAAGTCCAACAATAATTATTCAACATAGCGAGATTAATAATTTGTTCAAGAATCAAAATGAAAAATACAAATTGGTGTTGTGTACCCATTCACAACTAGATGGCATAACTTACAAAAGGTTGTCCCCTCATGTATTGTAAAACATTTTTTTATTTAATTCGAAATACATGTTTGTACTGAGAACCTTTATTATAAAAGATCAATGGTCGGTGATAAATGCTGAAGGAAAAATATTATAAACATAATATAGGTTTCGTGCTTACCAAAAAGTGCAAAGATTAACAGCAGTTTGAAATCCATGTTTTTGTTTTTTTCCTGAAAAATAGGAATACAGAAAACAAAACTAACTAAAATAAATACAAATATTCAAATGAATCCAACATTTGCAATCCTCACTTTCCTAACTGTTTTGAAATAATGTTTTGAATTAACAAGTGTCATAAAGGTAAAAAAGGGGGAGAATTAAAATAACACTATACATATAAGTTATACGCATCCGAATCGCTTTTCTTGATTTATCTTTACAGGGAAAGATCAAATTTGTAAGTGAAGGATGTAAAGGAACAGAAACACTTAAAGTGAAATTTGACCAAAAAAGACATTGAAATAATAGTTTAACTAATCTACGATCGACTGTAAAGTAAATAATTATGTTGTTCTAGCACCTCACTTAACGTACATGTTTGAAACCACTTCAAACTAGTTTCGTTTTGAAAGCAAATTAAATATTTTCTATTCAATAAATAAAGAGATGAAACCAAATAATTACCACTTTCTACGTCAGAATATGTCTGTTACCGTGTTAGAAAACTGTTCCCAATTAGAATTTAAAGATTAGATAAAATGATTACCACTGTCAGTGTTCTACATCAGAATATGTCTTTTACCGTATTCAACTAGATAGAGACTGTTCCTTTTAAGAATATGTAGATTTAGTTATATAAATAATTACCACTGCTCTACGTCAAAATATGCCTGTTATCGTATTCAGCAAGATAGAGACAGTTCCTTTTAAGAATCTGAACATTTGAGATTTGTTCAATATTTGTTTATTCTATTTGATTGACATAAGCATGTACGAATGATCACAAAGCTGTGTCGAAGTAACAGATTCCCATTGAATGTTATATGAACATTTTTTAGTTGACTACATTGAATGTCATCAAGTGTAAAGAACGATGTGTACATTTATCTGTTTTTTTGATTATTTTTTTATATTGGTGTTTTTTCTTCTGTTTTTTTATGATATACATAATAATCAAGAGGGAATTTGATTTGTGAAAACGAATTGATAAACTATAAATAATACAAATTTAATAACATATTACGTTATTAAAACGGAGGCTCCAAGGGTTAAGAGTTGATTAAGTACTACACAAATGGGAAAAGGTGTTGTTAAAGTCGGTTGTCAAGGATGTCAACAAATTTCTAAGTTGTTCTAAAATATATGTAGTCTTTTTAAAACTGTTAATACTATACGAAATTTATTTGCTTGCGTTGCAGTTTATAAACAGCAGACCATTTGCTTTGTAATGTATTTCTCGTTGAGTTTTTATCTAAAGTTTTTCAACCAATCTAGATTTTATAAAGTTACCTAACGGAAATATAAGAACATTGAACCGTACACGTAATTCCAATATACCTAATGAACTTCTGTATTGGCATATGTTGAGTAAAACATATAAATGTAATGAATATTCATAATATTCAGATAAAAATAGTAAAAAGTGACATGACTCACAAAAAGTATGTTGCATCCTTTAATATGAATATTGATCAAAAAGATCTACATTACAGCTGAGCTAAGGATATTTTTGATACAGGAAGTTTACTTTTCGGAAGTTATAAATTCTAACCAATTTTAAAGGTATGATGTTTTCAAAATATTGTAGCCGTTAAATGATTACTTGGCCTTTTTAGCAAATACACAAGCTCCCTATTTTGCAATGTTTTTGAATATATGTACTTGACAGATATAAACTAGAAAAATAAAGGCAACTGTAGTATACCACTGTTCGAAATTCACAAATCGAGTTATCAAATATAAGAGAACTACGACACAACAGAAACACAACATTATAATGTAACACACACAGAGACGAACTTTAATATAACAATGACCATTTTCCTGACTTGGTACAAGACATTTTAAGATAAAAACAGTGGGTTGAACCTGGTTTTGTGGCATGCCAAACATCCCGCTTTAATGACAATGTTAATTATAACATTAAAATGACAACATTTTATGACAGAACTACAATACAAATAAATGGGAGAAAATATAGGACAAACAATTAATAGCCAACAACAGGTACCTGGTTGAAAATTTAATTAGCCAGACGCGCACCACGTCAACAATTAGAAAACAATTAAAGTACAGTTTAATTGACAGGCGATCTAATGAAAGGTTGCATTATTAACTGTATAAACTTCTCAATAGGGTTTGAGATATCTAATGCAATTCACAATCTAAACTGACATTGAAAATTTCCAAACATTTCATCTAGAGCTCAATAGAAAAGTGACAATTGCGATTACTAGTTTAAAAAAAAGTGCCAATTGCTCGTAGCTGAAGTCCCTAAAAAGTTATCCTGAAAAATCCGTCAAAAATAAGTAGTGAATTAACTTATATGTTAATTTTGTCCACACATCGTTCCCAATGGAATTTGATGAAACTGTCATAAAAGTTGAGGTTAGCTAGCTTTAAAACCAGGTTCAATCCACCATTTTCTACACACAAAAATCCCAATTCCAAGTAAGAAATATGACAGCTGTTATTTATTCGTTTTACGTGTTTGAGCATTTGAATTGGACATTTGATTAGGGACTTCACTTCTTAAATTTTCTTCTGAGCTAAGGTTTTTTTGTGATGTTACTTTTTACATTCGATACATAACTTGGTTACCGTTTTGTGAAATATTATAACCCTGGCGGAACACATACTTTAACAGGATTACACCTATTTAGTACGTACATGTATGTATTTATATTCATTGTAGATGTGGACATCACTTTGGTTGTATCCTGTTCTATTATTGGTAGTTTCTTTAACTAACATAGGAGAGTGTAACGATGAGCAGCGACAGCAGGTCTTCTGTAGAGAAATCAATCAAAACTGCAGTACCCATATGAATGAACTAGATGTAGAATGGAGTAATTGTTTGTCGGCTTTAAGTCAACCCCAATGTAAAGCCAACCCGCTGTGTACGGTCGATACTATGCCGTGTATGCTAAACTTTACAGCTTTTTTGGAACAGCTGAATTGATAGCTTTTGAATTAAACACTGGAGAATTAAGAGTGCATTTAAAAAACCTTTTATATATATATTTATTATATTGGATGCAGATTTGATTTTTAGTATAAATATATTTTGGTTTTCAATAAGAATAAAATCTTGTAAATTACTAAAAGTAAATGAATGTAGCACTAACCATAATACTTTGATTTATCTGTCAAGAAACATTGACCAATTGTGATTGACAATCTGTTTCCTTGTAATTCACATTAGATTAGAACATGAAATTCTTAAAAACACTATGATAAATTTTGGATGTAATATCACACTTTTTCCTCCGCCTAATCTATCCCCACAAAAGGAACAAAAATATGAATACAAACTCCGGGTGCGGGAGTTTCTCGCTACATTGAATACCCATTGGTGGCCTTCGGCTGTTGTCTGCTCTATGGTAGAGTTGTTGTCACTCTGACACATTTACCATTTCTTTTTTCAATTTTATTTAGCAATGAATTAAAGAAGAGGTATGGAGAATTCGTTACATTCGACAGAAACTACACAAAAAACTCAAAAATTAAGCACGAATAACAGCGCATACCGTTAGTTAAATAGAGTGTTCCAGGAGAGCGAATAGTTTCTTAAAAAATAGGGACATCGGTCGGGAAGATGAATGCAAACAAAAAATCAAGTTGAAATATAAGTTTTCGAAACTCATAAATTTGTTAACAGGAATTGATTGCGTAAACAAGGGACGTAGAAAGATACCAGAGGGACAGTCAAACTCATAAATCGAAAATAAAATGATAACGCAATGGCTAAAAATTAAAAGGACAAACAGAAAAACAATAGTACACATGACACAACATCGAAAACTAAAGAATAAACAACACGAACCCCACCCAAAACTATGGGTGATCTCAGGTGTTCCGGAAGGGTAAGCAGATCCTGCTCCACATTTGGCGACCATCGTGTTGCCCATGCGATAACAAATCCGATAAATAGTCTAATTCGGTAGGTCACATTTAGGGGATTGTAGTTACGAAATAAGGAACATATCCGATATCATTTGTGAAACGGTTATTCCATAACGGTCAACCAACTTGTGATGGCGTCCGTAAAATTTACGAAAAGATGATTTCAACTTTACCTACGCACAAATGGTAAATTCTATTGTCTTATATGCCGATTATCATGGATTAGAAACTTAAACTTTATTTTTCATGACGTTTGATTCCATAGCTTCATAGAAATAATGTTATGCGAGGTAGTATTGCATTACATCTGAAAGTTCTTGTATATGCTGTTTTAATGTAGGCTAGCTACATAAAAACGACAAATTCGGGACAAGGAAATTAATTTGATGTCTTTCGTAGTAAATGCAGAACTCATTGTTAATTATTAATTTGTCATACACCCCATACACCCAACTTTCATATGCATATCTATTCTGTAAAATACAATAAATTATAATGCGATATCAACAATTTTTGAATAGACTAGCATAATTTACGTTAATATGTTGTCATAAACAATGGTAGAGTTGAGAATCCATTTATATAATGGATTGTTTTTTCTATAATCATTGATACCGATACCTGCAATATAGATAGTCGTGGTGATCTGAGTCATTCTCAAAACAATACTCCATACTGATAAAAAGGAAAACTTGACTTACATGGTAATTGAATAATCTGTGATTTTATCCTTTGGTATAAACATGTAATAAAAACAGGTCTTCATATCTTATTGTTTTATACTGAACTCTCACATGTAATTAAACAAGATTCTATAATCATTTTAACCTTCACGTTTCTGGATCTTCTAGATATCGTTTTTAATTATTCAAAAATATTTAAAAACAATCATCATAACAGTAAGTCCAAAAGCCTAAAACCTGCAAACTGTTACACTGTACCGGTGGTGTTGCCTGTCCTTATTTCCATATTTTGCATTATTTACTCGAAACCTTATTAAAAAGATATCTCGAAGGCAGCAATATGTGTTTTTGGTGTCTGGTAAACGCTTTTTGCGTACAACATCCTTGTATCAGGACCAACCTTCACATAAAAACAGTTTAATTCGCCAAATAAGGGTATTGAAAGTTAGGAACTGTTGTATACTTTCGTTAACTAGTGGGATTTTTACCATGAATGTAATTGAGTTTTTTTACAGATTTTTATAATAGTTATTACATGTACCTTTTTATACAGCTGGAACGATTTGAAATTTTTTCATATTGTGTAGGAACGTAGTCTATCGGTCATTAGCCAGATGCATGGCCAGGTTATTAGACATATGTCCATAACATGTTAAAATTAGAAAATGTCAATGAAAAATATTGTCCTCGATGTTTAAAAAAATACTGATTTGTTTAGTATTCAATTGTTTTATTTTCTTTATGGTTATTTTGATTTTGTTTTATTAAGTTAAAGGAGACATATATGTTGAGTGCTATGGTGATCTAAAAAGTTAATGCTAACACTTAAAAGAACGTACACTATCTTCGATACTTCAAAAATAGCTTTTGTTCACATATCATCTGGACATGAACATGAGCAACACGACGGATGATATTGTTGAACAGGATCTGCCTACCCTTCCATAGCACCTAAGATCACCTTAAATGTTTTGTTGGGTTTGTGGTGCCTAATATTGGGTTTTTCTATATTGAGTTTTGTGTACTAAAATAATCAAAAGTCCAAATCCAAGAGCCTGTAAAAAAAAGCAACAGTAGAATACCACTGTTCACGAGTTATAAATTGATTGAGAAAAATAAATACGGGTTACATACCGCGGGAAACACATCATCAGAGGAAAACAAATGAATGATAGAAACACAGAAGTGCAACATAATCAAATGCCAAAAATACATAGAAACAAACTATTTGTTAATGTTAACAACTGCCATATTCCTGACATGTTGCAGGACATGTTGTTGGAGCCTTTTATAGCTTATTATACACTTAGGATCCTGTTGACTGTTGAAGGCCGTGCGTTGACCTAAAGCAGATTATTTCTACTTCTACTTTACATAAAAATTGTTATAAGGGCAGATCCAGCCGTTTTGGAAAGGGAGTTTCCAGCTCCCGGATCTACAGATTTCACACAATAAAAAAAATGGAGGTGCTTCCAACCCCATTCATCTCATCTCCGGGATCTGCAAATGTTTGTTGTGTCATTGGCAATGCAATCATATTTTGAATCGAGCGTCACTGATGAGTCTTTTGTAGACGAAACAAGCGTCTGGCGTATTATAAAATTTTAATTCTGGTATCTGTGATGAGTTTATCTATATCACATTTTCTTTTTTTTTATATGGTAGACAACAACAGATGTGTTCTGAACACTTTTTTAAACGAACGTATATATAGACGAAATATACTAAAAGGGATTGTAAAACTCATAAATATAAAACAAACTGACAACGTTCTTCAACTTTGTACTTGCTCGGTCTTATAACTATTTTGAGTGTCACTGATGAGAAGACTATAATCATGGAACCTTAGATACCTTTTTGCTAAAATTGCTATTTAAAAAAAATCATTTACAGTCTTGTTAACAATGGAATGCTATACTGTAATCTATAGTTGCTAATGTCTACTTCATTTTGTCTCTGGTGGATAGTCGGCAATATTATCACAACTCCTAATTTTATACAAGTGATAATCAAAAATACATGATTTGCAACCTGTTTTAGTATTCTTATAAAATGATAAGAATTGTTTTTTTCATGGCATGAGTCATGATGGATACACCGCATGTTCTTCATTGAGGAAAACAAATGATTATTTCCAAGTGTTTAAAACAATATTTTATTGTGGTTTTTTTTCATGAAATAAGGCATTTTTACGTTGAGATATTTTGTTTTGCCAAAGACAATCTTATATTTGAAGATGATTCACTGTAATGCTGCAATTGTCTTATATATATGGCACAAATATGCTAACTGTAACATAACAAGTGTATTCTGGGCATGAGAGATGTGTTTCTGAAATACAAGTTCTAAGTAGGACACATTGAAACATGCTTTCTCTTGATTAAGCTTGATTTTACTATCTTTTCTTGTCTGTTTACTTATTTCCTCCTCCCACTGACCACAGAGACAGAGTAATGAACAGAATTGATATGAAATCATGTTGTTGTGCGCTCTAACATTAGTGGCTGGCCTTGATTGTAGAGTTCATGGACCAACGCCATAAATAAGACAGGAGGACAAAGGTGATTTTGTCGTCTAAAACGTATTCAAATTCTGATAATAATGAAATACACATCACACTTGTGTTACAAATGCATATCATTAATAATTTATTCCGAATTGTTGACTTTCAAAGTTAAATTATACTTATCTATAATACTAAAATTACGAGGTCCAATTTGTCAGCCGTCATCACGTAAAAACGACGAATCACAGAATTCAACTTTATATATAACTAATATAGTATAAGGTGTAGATTAAAAATTACACCACTCCAGGCCCTTTTGTTTTCCACGTAATTAATATTGCCAATAATTAAGAAGTTCCGGGTCGAGTCCGATACCGATACCAATAGTATATTCACCTGTTACCTATTACCTTATCTGTACGTTCCGCATCTGACAGGCGCACCACCAAACGGTGTATTCAGGATTAATATGCTATATACACGGGTCATAACCACAGGGTTGACACTACTAAATTGTCAAATTGTTACCTATTGTAGTATTTTAATCAGTAAGACTTACTAAGATAACAATACGAATACTAAAAATCTGGACAAAAAATAAGGAGTTTTCAATTTGTAAGTGGGCATGACGTAAAACAGCGAATCAAAGAATTCAATTTATTTTATAACTCATATAGGACAATGCTGTTGATTTAAAAATACTCCATTCCAGGACCTTTTGTTTTCCAAATCATTAATAATACCAAAAATTGATAAGTTCCAGTTCGACGGGTTCAAACAGAAAGACTTTAAAGCAGAGAAAAACTGTGTATCTTATAATCGGCATGACTTTATCAGTTGACAACACTAATACTAAAATAAGGCTTGCGCATAGTTATTTACTTTCACGGATCCTTGATATCACGGGTGTGTTCTAGTATTTTCGATTTTGGAGTATCTGCAATCGAAAGGTAGGGTGTAAAGAGAGCTCCTACACTTGTGAACTTTATTATATAATAATATAATTCTGCAAGTTTTTATGAAATATCGTTTCACTTTGTAGCTTTCAATTTTTGTCAACCATCATTTTCTTATGCTCCAAAACGTAGTTACTGCTGTAGCGTTGTTTTAATGTTGTTAAAAAAAGTACATCTACCGCAAACACATAACATGACATCGCCCAAATGCAAAAAGAGTCATGTGTTGGCTGTTGTCTTAATATGATTGTAGTGTTACAAAGTATTGAACGTAACAGATATGATCTCTGCGCCGGAAAATGTTCTATACCACTGTTAAAAAGTCATAAATCAAACATAAGTTTAGTCGTAGATGCATGATTTTTTATTAGTTGTTAGTGGCTTTGATCTAGCTGTCAGATAACTACGAGTACTTTCAGATCTGTTCCCAGTGTCTTCTTGTTGTGGGGATGTACAAGTACCCGGTCACGTCTAATTGTATGTTTGTCCATCTGATGAGTTAAGACTTTTTCAACTGATTTTTATAGTTCGTTCATATGTTGTACTGTTATACCACTGTCCAATATTATGGGGAAGGTTGGGATCCCGCTAACATGTTTTACCCCGCCACATTATTCACGTATGTGCCTGTCCAAAGTTAGAAGCCTGTAATTCAGTGGTTGTCTTTTGTTTATGTGTAACATATTTGTTTTTCGTTCATATTTTATATAAATGAGGCCGTTAGTTTTCTCGATTGAATTGTCTTACATTGTCATATCGGGGCCTTTTATAATGTCCCTTTAGTATCTTTTGTCCCTCCTTTGTAGCTGACTATGATGTTTTGGCTTTGCTAAAGGTTGAAGGCCGTACGGTGACCTATAGTTGTTAATGTCTGTGTCATTTAGGTCTCTTGTGGACAGTTGTCGTGGATAGTTGTCTCATTAGACAACCATACCACATCTTCTTTTTTATTTATATTAAACCAAGCAAAACACATCAGCCATAGAAGGAAAGCAACAGAACAACCGAAACGTTGAACTGCAACAAAAAAATAATAATAAAAAATAATAATAAAAGAATAGTTGGCACACGAAAAAAAACCACCGTGAAGTAAACTATCGAAGAAGATATTTCACGAAAATAATGAGTTTGATGAAACAAGGGGCCGATAACAAAACCGGAAGGACATCGCCTCACATTTTAAAAGATTTGCGTAAGCTCATTTTAATAATTAAGCAGAGAAAAAAAATCATAATGATTGGCAAAATATATCGAATAAGTAATTTTGCGTTTTTAAAACTATCAGATCAAACTTCTTGTCCTTTTTTTAATTATTGATCAATCGATTGTTGGTTGCATAACGTCTTTTGTTCTAATAATTTATTATTTTGATGTTACAAGACAATGTTTAACTCTGCTCTATCAACTAATAAGAGTAATAAACAAGTAGTTATACGTTTTTTTTAAAAATGAAATGATGATTTACTCTACACTAACAAATGTAACGAATGAAAATGAACGTGTATCTATAAACAATTGATGTGTGGACACTGACACTGAAATATTTGGATAATACAAGATATTCTTATTAGTTTACATATATAGTATAGAAAGTATTATTCTTTAAAATTAAACGGTTATGACATGAATTTCAAATTCAGCAAATATACATTTCTTAATCCAAAGATATATAGGTTTTTGATAAACCAAATAAGTTCAAATTTCATTGACTTTTATTATTAAAGAAAGTTTAATTGTATCAAAGTAACAAGACACGTTGAACACATATATCTTCTCAGTATAAATAACAATTTAACATTATTCCCATCTTTTCAAAACAATTACAGGCTAGTACTTAGCCGTTTACAATTTGAGGAGTTTTCAACAGACACTCTATAATCTACATCTTAACGCGAAACTCTTGTTAAACACAGTGATGTGGTACATGTACATTTGTCATTTTAAACCGTATCATCAATAGGCAAAAAAAACAAGAATATTTATTGAAAGGTTACCCTAACGAATAATATTATTTGTTATACCATATGACTGTCTACATGTAGCCCTACCAAATTTATAATGTTTTCTAACAGATATTTGTTTGATTAGGGAGTTCGCTTCTCATTTTCAAAATAATTAACTTTTCGAAACACTAGTTTATATTGCTAGGGGATAAATAAAGGAATCCAAAGAACAAAAACAATGTATGCTTGTTTTCGAAATATAAGCCATTGAAATTTTGGCGGGAAACTATTCTCTATTGACTTTTCATAGCTTTATCATTTACAGGTTTAATTTCTAAAAGATTATTAAAAAATAATTAAAATTTTATAAGACTTTTACAGATGGCTTATCATTAAATATGAAAGGTTTACAAAAAGACAAAAATATCAAAAACATGACAAGCCAGCTTCCTTAATACAAAGTGCACTGGATAGAATGTTAAATGTCTATTTGCAATACTTAATGATAAGTTAGTCTTTCTTGAATTTCAATGCTGCGTGATTTTTCAACTTGGCATCTGGTTACATGACACTTATTGACTGGAAAATATAATATATAATAGCAAAAACTATCTAAGTAGCAAATACATTTTAGATGTGTGGTGTTAATTAAATGACAATGAACAATTAAAGACATGTACCAGTAGTCAGCACTTCGATGTTGACATGAATATCAATTATGTGGTCATTTTTATAAATTTCCTGTTTACAAAACTTTGAATTTTTCGAAAAACTAAGGATTTTCTTATTCCAGGCATAAATTACCTTAGCCGTATTTGGCACAACATTTTCGTATTTTGGATACTCAATGCTCTTCAACTTTGTATTTGTTTGGCTTTATAACTATTTTGATATGAGTGTCACTGATAAGTCTTATGTAGACGAAACGCGAGTCTGGCGTACTAAATTATAATCCTGGTAACTTTGATAACCATGGTGTATTGGTTGAGTTCCCTTACAGTCTAATATTTAATGGTTAACTTGTTTACAAATTGTCACTGATTGAGTGCTCATTGGAACTCATTAACATTCTTCGTTAATCTACGATATGATTTGAGTTGTTTTTCGAAAAACTGTATTCACTTGATATTCGTGACAATTATGTTGTTTTGACACGAAAAAAAAAAAAAATATACAACCCAAAATGTTTCTGAAAAATTGTTTTTCTCTTTTTTGGGGGAGGGGAGGGGGATGTTGTTGTACCAGGTTTAAGACAATGTCATGATTGAAATACGATTTCTCGTAATTAGATATAGGAAGATGTGGTGTGAGTGCCAATGAGACAACTCTCCATCCAAATAACAATTTAAAAATTAAACCATTATAGGTTAAAGTACGGCCTTCAACACGGAGCCTTGGCTCACACCGAACAACAAGCTATAAAGGGCCCCAAAATTACTAGTGTAAAACCATTCAAACGGGAAAACCAACGGTCTAATCTATATAAACAAAACGAGAAACGAGAAACACGTATATATTACATAAACAAACGACAACTACTGTACATCAGATTCCTGACTTAGGACAGGTGCAAACATTTGCAGCGGGATTAAACGTTTTAATGGGCCCAAACCTTCTCCCTTTTTCTGAAACAATAGCATAACATCACAACATAGAAAAACATACGATAAAATATCAATTGGCAGACTTAATTCAATCAAAAAACGTATGATTACATAATGTTCATTTGAAGTTTTTTATTTTTTTATGTAGTGTTCTGTAGTAAGATATAAAGGGACATTCAAATTCGTTAATTTAAAGACACTGATAACGCATTTGGTGTTCCATTTTTTTTATCATATTGTTATCGGTTTATTAAATGTTCATTTCGATTGCCCCCTCCCGCCTTAGTATTTCCTCTTGTTTGTGTATGTTTACAGGCACACGACCTGATATACTGCATGCTATATATAATTATCATTCGTACATACTTACAATCACTTTAAGTTTTTATTGAAGTCTGTATTGTTTAATAAATACTTTTGGATTTCTAAGAATAGAGATGGTAAAGTTTCAAATTTTTGTGCATATGCAACAGGATTGGTGAACTATGAATACTCTTCATTTTAGAAATGTAGAACATTCAGAAGAGGAACTACTATTCATCATTCTCGCATAATTATTTAAAATTTTGTCTAGGGTTTAAGAATGTGTGAATTTGTAAAAAAATACTAAAGGACGTCAAATGATGGTTGAAACTTTTGTGACTTGTCAGCTTAATTAACAGATACAGGAATTTTGAAATACGTACTTTCATCTAGCATTCATTTCCATTGTCATCAGTCAATACATGCTGTACATGACCTTGGTAAATATTAACATTTTGTGCAGTAATGTGATGAGTACTGAAATAAAAACCAGTTGTATTAGTAATTTAAAACATTTAATTTTGATTTACCTTGGTTTAGTTTTCAACGCTGTAAACAGTAAATTAATATTATTTTGGAAATGATTGTATTATGCTAAACATAATGACATTGTATGAAATGTTCGTCCCCGTTTTGCAGAGGACTTAAATGGGGTATAGTAAGCAACCATTATCTCACATTTTTTTATTATTATTACGGTTGAGCAATAGTATGATGTCTACAATATATAAATATCAAACATGATCCAAGCCTCCCAAACATAACTAGAAACCTCAATGTTTAGTCTGCAACCAAACAAAATGACTTTGGAAGGGACGAAAGATACCTCAGGACATTGAAATAAAAAATCGAAACAAGATGACAACGCAATTGCAAAAAAAACCCCGGAAAAGCCAAACAGACAACTGTATACGTCATGCAACTAAAAAAAACCTAAAAAATGAGCAACACGAACCCTAAGAAAACACGGAGATGATCTAAGGCCCCGGTCTTGTTGCTAATGTAAGTAAAAAACTGGTGATAATTCCAAGTTTTTTTGGGCAAAATATGTTACAATTCAAATGAATTACCTTATTAATGCTAAAAACTATAAAGAAAAATAAAAGTGGTAGCACGTACTCTTTATACATCTATGACATCGACTGAATAACAGTATTCTGACTTTCAACAGACACACAGACAATTTGAAGGGATTTAAACGTGTTTGAGTCGTGTAACCATTTCCTACATATAAGACAGTGTGTAACATAACAACACAAGAGTTAACTTCAAAAATAAGTTGGTACTGTTCTGGATGCAACGGAGGCATGACATTGTTTAAAATGTTATCAGGTTTTAGTTATAATCCGTCCCATATTAAAATCAATTTGAGGACCTGACTTGAAAAGGCTAAATAAAAAAAGACAGAACAAGAATGTGTTCATAGTACACCGATGCCCCACTCGCACTATCATTTTACATGATCAGTGGATCCTGAAATTGGGGTCAATACTTTAATTTCGCAATGAAATTATAAAGATCATATCATAGGGAACATGTGAAATTAGAAATAAACCGATAATTAAACCTTTTGTATTAAGATTCCTTCCTTGTCATTTGTAAAATCTTTAAGTCGAAACGTTGTGTATTATCGGATCTTTAAAGTACCAGTTCTTTCATTTTACCTATTAATTGGTTGAATGAAAACCATGTTACAACAAAGAACCCACCTATCTACCTATTCATTCACTTTACCGACTGCAAAATGCCATAATTTTACAGAGAATAGCGAATTTGCATTGCAGATAAACTGTTCTTACTTTTCGTTCTTCTTGACTATCACTGCATTTGAACTAACAACCATTGCCCTGAAATTGTTATTAAAACTTAATTGTGAATTAAATCATAAACATAAATAACAATTGAACGGGAAAAAATAAAATTGCAAAAAGAGGAAAGTAGTTATATATAGTGTACAAAAGAGGCAACGTATCGTGTGTCTACAATTTTAATAATACGTATGTCAGGTACCATTTAATGCAGTTAATTGCATTTCGAAAATATGTAGACATTGCTAAACTAAACTATGTCTTTGATCCGTTTCTGATACACATGTGTAAACAAAATATAAATTTCATGTATTTTAGTAACTTGGAATATAAACAATTTAAAAACAGATACTTACTGATGATGTGCTACGAGATCAGTATTACCACCACTTCTATTCAAACTATCGAATCTAGTACAAAAATGAACAAAAGTTAAAAGGAAATATGTCAGGCATAAATATTTGGCATTGTACAAATGATCGTTGCTTAGTTTTCTCTCGATATACTATAAAATATATATAAAATAACAGTGAACAAATAGAACGAAAGGGTTTTGTCGTTGACAATAGACCTATAATCATTCGGGATTACTCATAATTGTTGCATATCAAATACGTAACAATATAACATTAACACGTTTTGTTATTCATGGAGTACCGTTCCGATCGGCAATGCGTTTTACAATGATGTAGTTTTTATTTCCTTTTGCTAGATCAAAGAGCTCTTTTCGAAATTGTTTTTAAATACTTTAAATAAGGCCGACAGTTATTCACCTATCAAAAGTGAATATTTTATTCTAAAATACAACCAAAGTAATCGTAAAACCTCATTATTCACGGACATGCAAACCAACAGTACGACATTAGTTCATAGTTTTACTGGTATAGACGTGAATTTTGGCAGTAGGTGTAAATTTTCATTACCTAATGGTTGTAAATAAAAGTGCATTTCTTTTTCAGACTGCAAACATATGGCAGAAAACACATGTAATACGATACATGTAAAAAACGGAAAGTTGCTTATGAATTGGCAATATAAAAAGCTCAAACACATCAAAAGATGGGAATTAACTGTCATATTCCAGACTTGGTAGACATTTTTTAATTGGGCCTGAATATATCTTACTAACGTGTTAAGCCTCTCAGACACCCTGTAATACCCTTACTGGCTTTTATTGTACCCTTGAAATATGCAAGGAACCATTTGAATTAATTTACAGTTTATTGTCAGTTCTGAAAAAAGAAAAATCACGAAAATACTGAACTCAAAGGATAATCACATGGCAAAAACAAATAACAAAACGCATCAAAAACGAATGGACAAGAACTGTCATATTCCTGACTTGGTACAGGCATTTTCAAATGTAGAAAATGGTGGATCAAACCTGGTTCTATAGCGCTAAACCTCTCACTTTAATGACAGTCTCATCAAATTCCGTTTTATTTACATTGATGCGTTAAATAAACAGACACAATAAATAAATTAGTCAAAATATGGGTACATCAGTCATTATCGTATAACATTTTTAAAAGGTACCCTGTAATAGAACACAAAAACATCTACTTTCTACGAGCACAGAGTAAATGAATAATGACTCTCTTATACGTAAAAGATGGACTAAAAATACCAGAGGGACAGTCAAACGAATAAATCGAAATTAACTGACAACGCCATGGCTAAAAATGAAAAAGACAAGCTGACAACCAGTCAAATCATATTACACATAACACAACATAGAAAACTAAAGAATAAGTAACACGAACTAGGGGTGATCTCAGGTGCTCCGGAAGGGTAAGCAGATCCTGCTCCTCATGCGGCACCCGTCGTGTTGCTTATGTGATCACAAATCCGATAAATAGTCTAATTCGGGAGGTCACATTCATGAAAGGTAAGGGAATTGTAGTTCCGACGTAAGGAACATACCCGATATAATTTGTGAAACGTTTGTTCCCTAACTGTCAACCAACTCGTGATGGCGTCCGAAAAACGTACGAAGATATGATTTCAACTTCATCATTTGGAACAGCTCTTGGCTTAATAACTTCCGTGTGAGCAGAAACCCTTTATCAAGAGAGTCATGATAGGAAATGCAAGCACGGGAATATCGTAACTGGGAGATATAGATATATGCAGGTGCTGCTGAAATGTTGCTTCTTAGAAATGGAAAGTTCACAATTGGAAAGCTGAAATCATCTCTTTTGTCGTAAAGTTTTGTCTTCAACCGACCCTCATTGTCAATTTCTAGATGTAAGTCAAGATATGGTGCAGACTTAACTGTATTGGTAGTATCCTTTAAATCTAGTTCCATGGGATAGATGCGTTCAAAATAATCACCCAATTTTGAATTATTAAGTGAACAAAATATCATCTATATAGCGGAGAGTAGAGTTGAAGGATATTGCTTACTTCTTATCTTCCTTCCTAAGAAGTTCCTGTATGAAGTCAGCCTCATAATAATAAAGAAACAAGTCGTAACTTTGTTCATCTGAATCTGAAATTCTAGTCACATTGAGCAGCACAGACGTGCTTATGTAATGTATTAAGAACATTACACATACTTATTTGTATGTATATTTACATGAATGTTCTATCACGTCTCCCTTTTGCTTTCTTCGATAACTTACTTTTGTATTAAATCTCTAATCCTTCCTTCTCTTTCGCCAAAATTAACGTTGCCGTTGTTCTCTTTTTGCATGTGTTGTGCTGATTGAAGTTCGGTTTTCAATATCCCTATGTACTGTTGGAGTTCTGGTCCTGTTTTAAGGGTAAAAACCATAGCAGCCCTAATGCCAAAAAATATTCAATTATGTACTGCATTATGCATACTCATTTTTTTTAAATACTAAATTCATAGTTATAAAACCACTTTAAATAAGATATAACGACAACTAAGGACATGAAAATAACACATGCAATAAATACATCTTTTTTAACTAGAGTTAAATGTTCAGGTGGTGAATGTCTATTTCAATTCGACCTTAAATGCTTTAATCAATATCTCTTAAGCTATAAAAGTTAAAATCATAAGGGTACAATTTAGTTAAAAATAATTGAAAGACCAATACTATATTTCACATTATCATCCTATACATTTCTTGTAAATTATTTGTATATTTCATTTAAGGTTAGGAGGCGGGGTTTATTTCAACTCAAAGCAATAATTGGTGTTAACAATTAGTGTTTATATTAACAACACGGAGCTGAGAAAAATTTGAAGGTTTAAACAGATAAAACGATTGAAATATAGTTATAAAACACATTTCAAGCTAACTAGTTGTTATTGTTGGCATTTATTTTTGTATAGACAAATAGAACTACGTATATTTAATCACTTTGATGTGCCATTGGTCTAAAATAACACATGTTAAGATTGTTATCACGACGTTTGAATAATACCCGCTTTCACCTTATATATTGTATGCGGATATTCTATAACGGTCAACCAACTAGTGATGGCGGCTGTAAACTTTACAAAACAGAATTAGGCAAGTGTTGTTTCAACTTGTGTTATAGTTGTAATTTCAAAACTTTGTAATAATAAAGTCAATTCGGTGTAGAAAAAAGTTAGTTCCAGAATTTGAATACAATAATTCGACCATTGTATTAGTCTACTTGTCACCAGATATCTGATTAATGACTCCAAATAACGAAACTTAATAAAACCAGTTTGTTTTTATACAATTGGTCTTACATTAGCATTATTAAATAGACAATAGGAATTAATTCATAGTGTTTGCTGGTTGCCAATTTTAGAAATGCCGATCATCCTTATTGATATATTTTAATAATGGACACTAGTGACCGAATACCACACATTAAACGATAGTAAATTCCATAAGGAAATTTAATAAATTCTTTGGCACACCGTGTCATGAGAAATACAACAGTATTACTGTTTTGACCAGCCATTGAAAGTTTACTGCTCATTATTTCTATTCATCTATTATAGTTCAAGAAAATATTCAAAATTGAGGGCAAGTTACACAAATATTCATTCAAGGTTAATATCCTTTTATGCATTTTCTCTATCTTATTTTGCTATTATTGAAAAAAATAATGGCATATTCATTTTCTATCGTCTCCATTTTCGGAAAATTCAATGGACATGAATATGCTGAGGATTTTAATCCATAAATGTTGGTCTTAAAGAGTCATGGCGTTGTCAGTTTATTTTCGATTTATGAATTTGACTGTTCCTCTAGTATCTTGATTCTTATTCCTCTTTTACCCCTTATATAACAAATGCTGCAATGTTCCGAGACGGATGATCGGATACAACTTTTAAACCAGATCCTTTAAGAAAATCAGGGTAACGTTTGGTGTAGAACGACGGGAGCCAAGTATTGGCAATAGCGCCTATCTGAATTTTGAAGTTCATGTGTGCTGAACTGTGAACAGTCTGAGTATAATGATTGCAGAAAACGTATCTTGGCTTTAAAGACAGAAGTTAAAAAACAGTGTTTTTAAAGACTTTATTTTCAATATAAGTGTACCGTATGAACACTGTTACATTTGTATTAGCCAAGACACGAATGTTCTCCTATTTTTCAATTATATTTTGATTAATAAAATAATCCAAAGACATGAAAATTTATATATGAAATGTTACAATACTTGTTCAGCTGTTCTTTCAAATGTTCCATAAAAAGTTGTTGGTCTATCCAGTCTCTTCGAATACATTCGCTTACTTGAGAAGAGTTCCTGTCTTCTTCAATTTTTTCTGCAAGTCTTAATAGAAAATGCATTTCATAGATATGCGATTCAATGTTCCACAAATATGCTATACCAATTTAAAGGCTAAAAAAGTTCATTTGAAAACAACATCCCACGGTGGCTGATTACATTCATTTCATGAACATAAAACTCGGACTTCTCTTGAACTGAATTTTAATGTGCGTATTGTTATGCGTTTACTTTTCTACATTGGCTAGAGGTATAGGGGGAGGGTTGAGATCCCACAAACATGTTTAACCCCGCCGCATTTTGAGCCTGTACCAAGTTAGGAGCCTCTGGCCTTTGTTAGTCTTGTATTATTTTAATTTTAGTTTCTTGTGTACAATTTGGAAATTAGTATGACGTTCATTATCACTGAACTAGTATATATTTGTTTAGGGGTCAGCTGAAGGACGCCTCCGGGTGCGGGAATTTCTCGCTACATTGAAGACCAGTTGGTGACCTTCTGCTGTTGGTTTTTTTTCTATGGTCGGGTTGTTGTCTCTTTGACACATTCCCCATTTCCGTTCTCAATTTTATGAAGTACATAGTTATATATATGGTATTGATTATAAACTCGTCATACACACTAGGATTAAGTTTTGTATTTACGCCAGTCGCGCGTTTCGTCTACAAAAGTCTCCTCAGTGTCGCTCAAATTCAAATAGATAAAAGGCCAACAAAAGTACAAAGTTAAAGAGATTGAGACCAACATTCCTAATCGTTTTGCCAAATACAGCTGAGGTAATATATTCATGGGGTAAATGCATATTGTTTTACGGTTTAGTGGTATACAATAACTTGAATCATTAGGAAACAATTAGTCACATGTAAGTATCAAGGATAATATTATTTTTTTCTTATTTTTTAAGTTATCATTCATAAATTAAGCGGTTTTCTGGACTAATTTTATTTGGAACGCTCAAACTTAAAGCAAACGATTTCATATATATTTAAATACGTGGAAGGCTTTATGACCATTAAAAGAACATAGACACCTACATCAAAGGTGAATTCTACTTCACGAAATTAGACAACTACTGTTTAGTAACAAACTAGCTACCAATGTATAATGTCATTTAAAAAAAAACAATATCGACAACTTTTGAGTTGCTGATACCGGGAACTAATACTTAATGGTTGCTGATGAAAATCACTCTTTTTGTATACCAGGCGTCAATCGTGCTTTTCACGAACACATGAAGATTTATGTATATAAACAAATATGACATTAAAACCTAAAGCCCTTCGATAAGCAGTTTGAATCTAAAGCTATTTGTAATTTCTAAAAATGTTCAACGGCTAAGTTAGAAAGGTATGCTGTAAACCATATCAGTACTGGACGCGTTTGTAATAAATTAAAGCTGATGACCTTCTGGAGATCTATTAGTACTGCAACCAGCGTTCAATTTTTAAAACGTTACTGTTCCGGAAGAACTTATACCTAAATTATATAAAGTCCCTAAACAAACGGCGAAACCAAAAACTTAACTTATTTCTATAGTTCGTGCTTATGTTGTACTGTTATACCACTGTCCCGGGTTAGGGGAGGGTTAGGATCCCGCTAACATGTTTAACCCCGCAACATTATTTATGTATGTGCCTGTCTCAAGTCAGGAGCCTGTAATTCAGTGGTTATCGTTTGTTTATGTGTTACATATTTGTTTAATGTTCATTTTTTTTTTATTTAAATAAGGTTGTTAGTTTCCTCGTTTGAATTGTTTTACATTGACTAATCGGGGCCTTTTATAGCTGACTATGCGGTATGAGCTTTGCTCATCGTTGAAGGCCGAACGATGACCTATAGTTGTTGATGGCTGTGTCATTTTGGTCTCTTGTGGACAGCTGTCTCATTGTCAATCATACTCCATCTTCTTTTTATATACAATAAGAAATGTTTGGACGTAAAAATCCAGAGTGGTCACATTTTTGTAAAATGGAGGTCAAAGGTCAGACCTGAAAATATCAATATTTCAACCACAATGACAGAAAAGGAGAACTTGTCTGATATTTATAAAATAGAATGCTACAAAAACGACATATGCTATAATCGATGATAAAACGAAATATTGGACTACTTATATAAAGAGCTGCAATTACAAAATAGCGTTGGTTTTGAACTTTCTGTATTTTTTTCAATTTAAGACATAGCAAAAGTAGAGGCGGCTTTGATCTTTTCATATCCATAAACTTCCATATGGCTTATATTTTTCACTACGGTATATAACAGAACAATTTTCTAAACTCTAAAACACCAGTTTATCAATTATTTCAATATTTTTTCCTTCATAAAAAAAAACAAAATTCAAGCATTAAAACTGTCTTTAATTTTGCATCTAAAAGGTAGTGTATTTTGTGAAGATTAGTATCTAGTTATAGATAAATAAATATTGAATGTGTATTTGCAAAGGTTGGACAGATCAGTTATAATACAAAAAATACCATATTCAACCGAGGTGAATGCGAGGTTAAAAAAAATCATAGTGTGACTTGCCTTGATTTAGCGTTTGATTGAGTGTAAAACAGAGTCGGAGTGCATGAACACTGTCATAAAGGGATTATCATGTTTAAAAAGTGTAGACTCATCAATTATTTAAAGGAAGTGATGGAAAATAGTACATCGATATGCCATTTTTCTTATGTTCTAATTTGAAATCAGTCATGACCCTAATTTAACATGTATATTAGCGACATACAATAGTTCTAGTCTTCATTAAATAGCGATATGAATCAATCTCTTCGTCATCATACGCGCATACAGTACGCGCATAAGCATTACAACACACTTCCCTTTTTTGACACGAAAAAGATCGGCGTAGGACAGAGTTTGTTTAAAGCAAACAAAGCTTTTAAACACAAAGATTTACCTCTGCAGGTAGACTGCAAAGTTAGTCTTGGGAGTCATCTGTTGGTATTTTTCCAATGAAAAATGTTTGATTTTTTCCATTTTTGTCTTCCCGGTCGATTTTTTTTGAAAGAATTCGGAACACGAACAGGACCTCTCTTGCTTTTGGAAAATGAAACAGCCATTGATGATGTGCTGTCAGTCAATTGAATAATATTATCTTGACCAGTCTTCACTTTAATCTGACGCATTCTGGGATCAATTGTGGATTGATAATAAAATTGAGAATGAAAATGGGGAAGGTGTCAAAGAGACAACAACCCGACCATGGAGCAGACAACACTGCACCGAAGGTTACCGATAGGTCGTCAATGTAGCGAGAAACCTGAAACCTACTCGTGCCATGGAATTAAAGTTTCTTTTTAACAATTGTTTCCGTGTTGGTGACTATATTGTCGGCACCTATTTGTATCAATCATCTCCCTTTGTTGTTTTGAAATAATGCCATCTGGAGCATTCAAACACCTGCATGGCAAGCCTTTCAGGTATAGACTTACCTCTGCATAGAAAACACAAAGGCCATGTGAGTGTAAAGTTTCTTTCAATATTCGCGATCGTGACCCATATTCCCATATGCATGATATAACTGCACGGATATGCCCATATTTAATAGGGCGAATGTTGCTACAGAAATGATTCATTTGGAATAGCCATACATTTACGCATTTGTGTTATATTTAGGACATATACAGTTCAGAAGCGCCTTTGTGTGTGTTTTTTCCCCCACAAATTAACTAACAAATCAACTTCAGAAGCAATGCGGGAATGTTTCCATAGCGCTGGCGGTATAGTGAAGTTATTGTTTTTTTTCTAATGTATTCTTGATATCTTCAGACACACTTTGTCGAAACTTTGAAAGTCTTAACACAGACTTCAATTTCCCTGCAACAGATATGGCATCCCCTTTATTGAGATAAGAGCTAAACTATATATTTGATATCATTCAGCCCCACTGTGTCTGAATTGTAAGGTGTCATTTTATCTAGTTAGCTTGTTCTGGAGTTTGGCAGTCAGAGACAATCTTGGGTATCGGTATATGTCGAGGATGTGCTACATGAGAAAGGTCTTTTTATGAAAGAACAGATTATCACTTACACTATGTATCAATGAACTGAAACACTAACAATCTTTATCAATGAATTGACAGCAAGTTCAAATTCAAATTTTTCAGTAACTGTTTACCTGATTGCACAGGTGTTAACCTCAATACGTTCTTGAGATTTAACATTGACATATAAAGGTTTTTTGCACACAATATCAACAAGTCATTATTTTTCATTAAATTTTATACTTAACTTTTTTAAAAAGTAAAAATTTCATTTACTAAAATATAACTTACCTACAGAAAATACACGAAAAAATACTTTATATATTAAAAACTCTTAAAAATAAATTAAATTATCCTAGAAAATTTACATAATCACATCGAAACTATCAAATTCATTGTTGAGGAAAAAATAAATGGTGGAGCTGATTGACGGATATGAAATTTCCGTAATTAAAAAAATTACAAATGATGTATTTATATTTTAGTTTTTGACACAATTGTTCGGAATTTGCTCAAAAAAATTTGCATGCAGTATCGCAATATTATATTTTCTCCTCTCAAATTTAAATTACTGTACTGTTTTTCAATCATATGTTTTCTCGTTTTCAAAGAAAAACGCGTTAAATTTCTTTCTAAAAAAACAACCATCTTTAAGTTTTAAAGTTGTACTCTGGAATGGTATTAAATTTATGTCTTCATCATTCCGAGGTTCCTTGATGATATGTGCATCGAAAATATTTACGAAACTAGCGAGAAACTAAACAAAAAACATTTAGTTTTTGGATTTTGAAGTGAATACCCAAAACCGTAAATCGAGGGGTACCTCATTAAAAGACTAAAATACAAAAATTTGACTATAGAAACTTTTTACGATCAGACGGAAATTTAAATATGTTTTCATTCTCTCATTTAAAACAATTTTCAGCCGTGTTATATTCCGAAACATGAAACTCGTTAACCTAACGTCTAGATCTTTTTCGAGGTCAGTACTGTATCAGCTAGACAGCAGCATTAACGGTCGAGGGCTATACCATGCAAATTATAAACTACAAATGTTGTACACGAACATGTAAAGTCGTCGTGATTTTTCTCCCTGAAAAGATTTTTAATTAAATCAACTAAAAGTTTGTACAGGTTTGGTTCAAAATGCAGACAAGGCAGCAATCACAAAACGTATGTTAAACTTTGGGCCTCTCTTTTCGCAGTGTTTACTCTTTACTTCCATTTCTCAACTTCCTTAAAAACAAATATTGCATACACTTCCTCTTTTCTATCATTCATTGCTTTTGTCGTTACACTCAACATATAATCATTCACTAACCTGCAATTTGCTTCTTCCTTTTCAGAACGATTTTTTTCAAGTTCTCTTGTTACATCGTCATATTGTGCTTTAAGTATAGATTCCTTGTGTCTCTCATCTGAAATGCTGAAATAAAAATGTTAATTACAAGTAGACAACCAACCAAGTAAGCACCAGATTAATATTAAACATTTTTGAAAAATTTAAAATCATAAAATCACAACAATACTGAACTCCGAGAAAATTCAAAACGGAAAGTCCCTAAACAATTGCAAACTGCAAATCCAAAGGTTCACTTATTTTTATAGTTCGTTCTGGTGTCGTACTGTTATACAAATGTCCCAAGTTAGGGGAGGGTTTGGATCCCGTTAACATGTGTAATCCCGCCACATTCTGTATGTATGTGCCTTTCCAAAGTCAGGGGCCTGTAAATCAGTGATTGTCGCTTGTTTATGCGTTACATATTTGTTTTTCGTTCATTTTTTTGAACATGAATGAAGCCGTTAGTTTTTCTCGTTTGAATTGTTTTACATTGTAATTTCGGGGCCTTTTATATATAGCTGACTTAGCGGTATGGGCTGGGTCATTGTTGAACGCGGTACGGTTACCTATAGTTGTTATTTTGGTCTATTGTGTAGAGTTGTTTCATAGGCAATCATACCACATCTTCTCTTTCTATAAGCCAGGAATACATATCGTCAGCTATATTTCGCAAAACCTTCAGTATTTTTGGGGTTCTCAACGCTTTTCAGTTCATTCGTCATTTGGCCTTTGTTTTATTCATTCGAGCGCCACAGATAATTCTTTTAAAGTCAGAACTCGAGTCATGTGTACAGATTTTGTATACATGTGTCTTTAATTTGATATTTTTTTCGACTTTTGGTATCCTTCGCCTCTTTTTCACTTCTAGAAAACAAAATTTTAAAGGAACAAAGCAAAATATCTGATTTTTTATCAGACCGTATAATTATGTGTATAATTTCAATGTATAGAACAGGAACAATTAGGTGCATGTGTGTTTATACAAACATACACATTTACTCTCATGAATTTGATCACTTAGACAGTTTATTTTGTCTGTATTGTATGCTTGACCTATAAAACACACCGTAACATAGAATATAGTTATCAAAAGTACCAGGATTATAATTTTATACGCCAGACGCGCGTTTCGTCTACATAAGACTCAACAGTGACGCTCAGATCGAAATAGTTAAAAAGCCAAATAAATACAAAGTTGAAGAGCATTGAGGATCCAAAATTCCAAAAAGTTGTGCCAAATACGGCTAAGGTAATCTACTCCTGATTAGAAGGTGTGAGTTGTGATTTAAATCTAGTAAGTTAAAGACAATATTCAGATATGTAATCTGTGGTTTATGATCAATGAATCGCCATACACTATGTTTTCCAACTTATTTTTGCAATGTCTTGGTTTGCTTTAATCTTTTTTGACAAATTCCCTCATTTTCGAAAGCCGAAGTTTTGATCAAATCAAATGTTAATTAAAAAGAGAACTTCATTGGTGTGTGAAAGCGTTGACCGAAGTACATTTTGTATGAAGCGCGGAAGCGTGTCATTCTACAAATGTAAGCACGGCACGGTCAACGCTTTTACAACCCTATGAGGTTACAAAAAGAAGCATTCAATACTTATAATTACACTTTTTAGCCAAAATGATGAACTCACGATTTTTATCAAGTTTTTATTTGATTCACCTGTGCACTTTTTGTGGGACCTCTTGTCATTATGAATGATTACATTTATTGTGTAATGCAGTTGCTTAAGGAATAACGCGAGATTGCAGTGTAGCCAATCAAAATAACGTATTATAATGAAACGTACATCTAATGTAATTAGTATATGGAGTCATTATCATATAATCAGTAAATGATCCAATGGTTTTGTGGGTTTAACTTAATATGTCATTTAAAGAGTATTCAATAAAAAAAAGATAAACGTAAAGAAAAGATTGAAACACTTTTGATGTGGTTTTGTATAACTGTTTAGAAGTGTGAAATCATAAGCTAACAGATATCTGCAAACACAGTTCGAATAATTAATTTTTAATCTACTCACAAATTTTTAAACGCCTCCTCCTCCATTTTTAATTTCTGTACTACATTTTCCGATTCGTGCAATGATTCTTGGGCCTCATGTAATCTTATGAAAAAAAAGAAAAAAAAAAACCATCTGATTAAAAGCAGCTGCAGAATTGTCGAATAAGGTTCTAAAAAAAATCATCGGAAGGACCCAAGACCATGTACATTAATATTGCGAATCAACTTCATAAATAATACACGATTTTCTTAAAGAATAGATTGGCGTACGGACATTGGTTATCATTGTGATACGTGTTTATTTGTCTTTATTAATATTACTTTTGATAGTTGGTCTGTGTTTGGTGTTTTGGTTAATATGCTTGTGTACTTGAACAATATTGTTTGTGATATTTTCGTATTCTTTTAATGGTCCTTTGTAGTCCTCTTATAGTTGATGTCTTTCCCTCGGTTTTAATTTGTAGCCCAGATTTGTTTTCTTGCAATCGATTAAGGAAATCTGAACACTGTTATACTACTGTTGCCTTGATATCTACTTTCAATAAAAGTAACTAATGACACTAAGTAATACACAAACTCATTTTAGCGTTTTCTTTAATACTTGTTAAAAGAACAATTGTATTACCTTCCTTCAATGGTTTGTTTTTCAGCTTCCATTCTCTTTAGTTTATTTCGCAAGGTCTTATTCTTGCTTCTCAGGGACAATCGTTCAGAAGACGCTGGTTGTTTAATTTTAGAACTTGAATTTTTTGCATCCTCCCTTTTGAAATGTTCTCTAGATCCACTGACTCTATTTTAATATAAATTGGACATAAACTATGACAAAATTCAGCAATGAATGTTATTTACATTTTTGACCTTAGATGAATACTACTATGTTTAATATGTTAAATGGCTTAGCTTTTGTGAACAATTGTTTTCATAACATAATTTTATCTTCCAGGCGTTTATTTTACAGAAAAGGTCAGTAACATATACATATTTTACAACTATTGGAGAATTCATTTACCTCTCCCGAACATGACACTCAATGAAGACAAACTAATTCCTTTTTTTTTGTGGGGGGGGGGGGGGGGGGAGGGGGATCCGTGTTGCTCATTCGTTAGTTTCGAACTTAAATTGTGTGTTTTGTTGACATTGTGTTGTTTTTCATTGTCTATTTCTTTTTTCAACTTTTTTCGTCGATTTCTCTTAAACACATATCATCTCTTTTTTGTCCTTTTGGTTTTGATCACTTCTTTTCACAACAATGATAAATCTGCTTAGTTTGGTGAAAACCAATTCAAGGTTAGAGAATTGTCACAAATAAAACAAGAGATTAATTAATTGTTAATTTGTTAAATGCATTGCTTAATTTAAAAGTCTATAATTGCATTTAACATCTTCAATGTTAATATACCTTTCCTTAAATAACGCAAAATCTAATTCTACACCTTCTATTCTTGCTTTATATAGGCGTTTCTTCTCTTTTTGTAAGCCTACTAATGACTTACGTCTATATCAATAAAAAAGTAAGTTTTAAAATCATAATATTATTTATAGTCAATCAATACAGTAACAAAGTCAGACAACAATGCATTAAATTTTTTTTTTCAAGCATCGATATGTAAACAAATCTTTTAGATAATTTTAAAAGAAAGGAAATCAAAAAAGTTTTGAATTTTCTTTCAGTATACATATTTAACGTTCTTCTGTTTTGGTTTTTATG
The DNA here is from genome assembly GCF_036588685.1 of Mytilus trossulus. Lineage (NCBI taxonomy): Eukaryota > Metazoa > Mollusca > Bivalvia > Mytilida > Mytilidae > Mytilus > Mytilus trossulus. The sequence goes on along the minus strand of NC_086386.1, from coordinate 35,161,379 downwards.
AACATACACGAATGAGACCTGTCTACGACTTTCGATATCAATTAATAATTAGTATTATTTCTTTAAAGTTTATCGGGTTTAATTTATATTTGACAACTTTAAAGTTTGTACTTAAAATGCTTTTGTGTTGATATTTGAAGAAAAAAACAGATCTTTTTTGTATAATTTTCCCAAAAGTGGTAGGGTAATTTTTGTTTCTTATACAAAATATAAGGGTACCGGTCGTACATCCGTGTTTGATTGAAAATAATATTTCTCAAAACATCGAAAAATAAACTAGTTGAAATGCGGTGAGTCTTTTGTAGACGAAACGCGCGTCTTGCGTTTTAAATTATAATCCCGGTTTCTTTGATAACTATTAAACTTTGGTGAGCGTTGATTCTAAAATGGCATTAATTTGCAAATTAAAAATATATACATGTACAATAAAAAACAAACTCAAAAAATGGCTTACTTTTTTTCTAAATCTTCCATCTGTGACTCCATTTGAATATGTTTCGCAATCTCACTGAAAGGTACAATCGAGAGTGTCAGATTAAATTATATTATACTGAGTTGTATATTGTTGAAACACTTGTATCTATAAATGTTGTTTGCTAGAATCAGGAAAAATTAAAAAAGTAAATACTACAGTAAGTTCACTTCTGAAAAACAATTCTTCCAAAAAAACAAACCCAGAGGAATACTTTTTATAGGTTTAATAGCGAGTAAAAATGGGATATCGCTCGTTATATATAGATTTGCATTCGAATTACCTCCCATGAAAATGAAGTCACAGACGTAAATAAACAAGATGACAGCGTTCATGTTACACTGACAGCCCATCGAGAGATGAGGAAATCAGGCTTTGGAAATGAATAGAGTGCCTGCTGAGTCTGACGATGATTTCTCTTATCAAAAGGTCCTTTTCAGGGCCATAAATATTTTACAAAAAGATTCTAGCTTTGTTGTACATCCGGGAGAATCTTGAACACAAACATGACAAATGTATTTTCTTGAGCTATTTTCAAACGTCAGCTTGTGTTAGTCATGTAAAAAATATGATAAGTGTTCAAAAGGCCCTTCCACTGTTAGTTAAACAATTGTGGCCCCGTAGAATCGATGAATATTCAAAATTGTCAACCCTTAAAAGTTACTTCACTTCGGGCTATGCCTTCATTGAAATAACCTTCTCGTGTTGACAATTTTGGATATTCACCTTTTCAACGGGCCATAATTGTTTAATATTCACTCCAGTTGTTGAATTTCAATATAATGATATTAAGGTCTTTCTATTTTGTTATTCTCTTTTATGCATATTACCCTTGCATAATCGAATCTAAATCTTTTAGTGAGTCTTATGAAGATAAGTTCATACAAGTGCTTTGGACACACCAAATGTTTGAAGTATTTTTCTCTCCAGTAATGTGCATCATTGTCTTAATGAATGTTTTGCTGGTTTGATGTTTTTCACTACATACAAGGAATGAATAATAACTCTCTTTCTTGTTTAAAATAAGTAGTTTGTTTACAGTTGAAACACACAAAAACTTACATTTCCTTCATTTTTGCTATTTTCTTCTCCTGTGCATGATTAATATCTTTCAGGCTTTGCATATCGCTTTCAAGATACAGATTATATCTTCCTTTTTGTGTATTCTGTCAAAGAATATACAACATTTTGTTTAACAAGTGATGTATTTTATATACAGAATATACATGATAGAAGCTGTTCATTCACATTAAGCATAACAGTTCATTTTCTATGACCAGTTATTTTTTATATAAGAATTAGACAAACTATGTCTATTTCAATTTTACCATATTTCATACCTTAAAATAAACGTTAAGCAAATGTTCCTCAGCGATCCATCAATTGCTAAAATGTGTGATACACTTTTAAATCATAGGGTTTTGGTCGTTAAGCTTCCTACGTATACATGTAGACTTCCAAACATGTATAGTTAATATAATCTTTGAAAAATAATCAAAAAAGTCTTATGTGTGCATCAATAATTTCATTACATGTATATTTCATTATGGTACGTTATTTGATTGGCTAAATGCAATCTTGCGTCATACTGAAAGTAAACCTTCATTTCAAAATATAATGTAATAGTCATAATGACATGAGCTTCCACAATAAATTGCATATGTTCATCAAATAAAAGCGTCATTGAAATAGTGAAACACGTATGAACCACATCAACAAGCGACAACCAGGGAACAACAGGCTTCTGACTTAAGATTGAAACACTTTTGATGTGGTTTTGTATAACTGTTTAGAAGTGTGAAATCATAAGCTAACAGATAACTGCAAACACAGTTCGAATAATTAATTTTTAATCTACTCACAAATTTTTAAACGCCTCCTCCTCCATTTTTAATTTCTGTACTACATTTTCCGATTCGTGCAATGATTCTTGGGCCTCATGTAATCTTATGAAAAAAAAGAAAAAAAACACCATCTGATTAAAAGCAGCTGCAGAATTGTCGAATAAGGTTCTAAAAAAAATCATCGGAAGGACCCAAGACCATGTACATTAATATTGCGAATCAACTTCATAAATAATACACGATTTTCTTAAAGAATAGATTGGCGTACGGACATTGGTTATCATTGTGATACGTGTTTATTTGTCTTTATTAATATTACTTTTGATAGTTGGTCTGTGTTTTGTGTTGTGGTTAATATGCTTGTGTACTTGAACAATATTGTTTGTGATATTTTCGTATTCTTTTAATGGTCCTTTGTAGTCCTCTTATAGTTGATGTCTTTCCCTCGGTTTTAATTTGTAGCCCAGATTTGTTTTCTTGCAATCGATTAAGGAAATCTGAACACTGTTATACTGCTGTTGCCTTGATATCTACTTTCAATAAAAGTAACTAATGACACTAAGTAATACACAAACTCATTTTAGCGTTTTCTTTAATACTTGTTAAAAGAACAATTGTATTACCTTCCTTCAATGGTTTTTTTTCAGCTTCCATTCTCTTTAGTTTATTTCGCAAGGTCTTATTCTTGCTTCTCAGGGACAATCGTTCAGAAGACGCTGGTTGTTTAATTTTAGAACTTGAATTTTTTGCATCCTCCCTTTTGAAATGTTCTCTAGATCCACTGACTCTATTTTAATATAAAATGGACATAAAATATGACAAAATTCAGCAATGAATGTTATTTACATTTTTGACCTTAGATGAATACTACTATGTTTAATATGTTAAATGGCTTAGCTTTTGTGAACAATTGTTTTCATAACATAATTTTATCTTCCAGGCGTTTATTTTACAGAAAAGGTCAGTAACATATACATAATTTACAACTATTGGAGAATTAATTTACCTCTCCCGAACATGACACTCAATGAAGACAAACTAATTCCTTTTTTTTTTGGGGGGGGGGGGGGGGAGGGGGATCCGTGTTGCTCATTCGTTAGTTTCGAACTTAAATTGTGTGTTTTGTTGACATTGTGTTGTTTTTTCATTGTCTATTTCTTTTTTCAATTTTTTTCGTCGATTTCTCTTAAACACATATCATCTCTTTTTTGTCCTTTTGGTTTTGATCACTTCTTTTCACAACAATGATAAATCTGCTTAGTTTGGTGAAAACCAATTCAAGGTTAGATAAATGTCACAAATAAAATAAGAGATTAATTAATTGTTAATTTGTTAAATGCATTGCTTAATTTAAAAGTCTATAATTGCATTTAACATCTCCAATGTTAATATACCTTTCCTTAAATAACGCAAAATCTAATTCTACACCTTCCATTTTTGCTTTATATAGGCGTTTCTTCTCTTTTTGTAAGCCTACTAATGACTTACGTCTATATTAATAAAAAAGTAAGTTTTAAAATCATAATATTATTTATAGGCAATCAATACAGTAACAAAGTCAGACAACAAATGCATTAAAATGTTTTTTTCAAGCATCGAAATGTAAACAAATCTATTAGATAATTTGAAAAGAAAGGAAATCAAAAAAGTTTTGAATTTTCTTTCAGTATACATATTTAACGTTCTTCTGTTTTGGTTTTTATGAACATACACGAATGAGACCTGTCTACGACTTTCGATATCAATTAATAATTAGTATTATTTCTTTAAAGTTTATCGGGTTCAATTTATATTTGACGACTTTAAAGTTTGTACTTAAAATGCTTTTGTGTTGATATTTGAAGAAAAAACAATCTTTTTTGTATAATTTTCCCAAAAGTGGTAGGGTAATTTTTGTTTCTTATACAAAATATAAGGGTACCGGTCGTACATCCGTGTTTGATTGAAAATAATATTTCTCAAAACATCGAAAAATAAACTAGTTGAAATGCGGGCTATTAATTTCAACTGCTACCCTGTTATATTCGTTCTTTCGATTAATTGAGACAATGGTGAAACTAATCAATAATAATAATAATATAAAAGTTTAAAACAAACAACAAAAACGACGGATCAACACAGAGTGCGGCGAATATCAATGTTATGGTCATTTTTATTAATAACCTCTTTCAAAACATTGAATATTTCGAAAAACTAAGGATTTTTTTTTATCCCAGGCATAGACAGATAACCTTAGCCGTATTTTGCCCAACTTGTTGGAATTATGAGCCCTTAATGCTCTCCAACTTTGTACTTCGTTGGCTTTATAACTATTTTGATCTGAGCGTCACTGACGAGTCTTTTGTAGACGAAACGCGCGTCTTGCGTTTTAAATTATAATCCCGGTTTCTTTGATAACTATTAAACTTTGGTGAGCGTTGATTCTAAAATGGCATTAATTTGCAAATTAAAAATATATACATGTACAATAAAAAACAAACTCAAAAAATGGCTTACTTTTTTTCTAAATCTTCCATCTGTGACTCCATTTGAATATGTTTCGCAATCTCACTGAAAGGTACAATCGAGAGTGTCAGATTAAATTATATTATATTGAGTTGTATATTGTTGAAACACTTGTATCTATAAATGTTGTTTGCTAGAATCAGGAAAAATTAAAAAAGTAAATACTACAGTAAGTTCACTTCTGAAAAACAATTCTTCCAAAAAAACAAACCCAGAGGAATACTTTTTATAGGTTTAATAGCGAGTAAAAATGGGATATCGCTCGTTATATATAGATTTGCATTCGAATTACCTCCCATGAAAATGAAGTCACAGACGTAAATAAACAAGATGACAGCGTTCATGTTACACTGACAGCCCATCGAGAGATGAGGAAATCAGGCTTTGGAAATGAATAGAGTGCCTGCTGAGTCTGACGATGATTTCTCTTATCAAAAGGTCCTTTTCAGGGCCATAAATATTTTACAAAAAGATTCTAGCTTTGTTGTACATCCGGGAGAATCTTGAACACAAACATGACAAATGTATTTTCTTGAGCTATTTTCAAACGTCAGCTTGTGTTAGTCATGTAAAAAATATGATAAGTGTTCAAAAGGCCCTTCCACTGTTAGTTAAACAATTGTGGCCCCGTAGAATCGATGAATATTCAAAATTGTCAACCCTTAAAAGTTACTTCACTTCGGGCTATGCCTTCATTGAAATAACCTTCTCGTGTTGACAATTTTGGATATTCACCTTTTCAACGGGCCATAATTGTTTAATATTCACTCCAGTTGTTGAATTTCAATATAATGATATTAAGGTCTTTCTATTTTGTTATTCTCTTTTATGCATATTACCCTTGCATAATCGAATCTAAATCTTTTAGTGAGTCTTATGAAGATAAGTTCATACAAGTGCTTTGGACACACCAAATGTTTGAAGTATTTTTCTCTCCAGTAATGTGCATCATTGTCTTAATGAATGTTTTGCTGGTTTGATGTTTTTCACTACATACAAGGAATGAATAATAACTCTCTTTCTTGTTTAAAATAAGTAGTTTGTTTACAGTTGAAACACACAAAAACTTACATTTCCTTCATTTTTGCTATTTTCTTCTCCTGTGCATGATTAATATCTTTCAGGCTTTGCATATCGCTTTCAAGATACAGATTATATCTTCCTTTTTGTGTATTCTGTCAAAGAATATACAACATTTTGTTTAACAAGTGATGTATTTTATATACAGAATATACATGATAGAAGCTGTTCATTCACATTAAGCATAACAGTTCATTTTCTATGACCAGTTATTTTTTATATAAGAATTAGACAAACTATGTCTATTTCAATTTTACCATATTTCATACCTTAAAATAAACGTTAAGCAAATGTTCCTCAGCGATCCATCAATTGCTAAAATGTGTGATACACTTTTAAATCATAGGGTTTTGGTCGTTAAGCTTCCTACGTATACATGTAGACTTCCAAACATGTATAGTTAATATAATCTTTGAAAAATAATCAAAAAAGTCTTATGTGTGCATCAATAATTTCATTACATGTATATTTCATTATGGTACGTTATTTGATTGGCTAAATGCAATCTTGCGTCATACTGAAAGTAAACCTTCATTTCAAAATATAATGTAATAGTCATAATGACATGAGCTTCCACAATAAATTGCATATGTTCATCAAATAAAAGCGTCATTGAAATAGTGAAACACGTATGAACCACATCAACAAGCGACAACCAGGGAACAACAGGCTTCTGACTTAAGATTGAAACACTTTTGATGTGGTTTTGTATAACTGTTTAGAAGTGTGAAATCATAAGCTAACAGATAACTGCAAACACAGTTCGAATAATTAATTTTTAATCTACTCACAAATTTTTAAACGCCTCCTCCTCCATTTTTAATTTCTGTACTACATTTTCCGATTCGTGCAATGATTCTTGGGCCTCATGTAATCTTATGAAAAAAAAGAAAAAAAACACCATCTGATTAAAAGCAGCTGCAGAATTGTCGAATAAGGTTCTAAAAAAAATCATCGGAAGGACCCAAGACCATGTACATTAATATTGCGAATCAACTTCATAAATAATACACGATTTTCTTAAAGAATAGATTGGCGTACGGACATTGGTTATCATTGTGATACGTGTTTATTTGTCTTTATTAATATTACTTTTGATAGTTGGTCTGTGTTTTGTGTTGTGGTTAATATGCTTGTGTACTTGAACAATATTGTTTGTGATATTTTCGTATTCTTTTAATGGTCCTTTGTAGTCCTCTTATAGTTGATGTCTTTCCCTCGGTTTTAATTTGTAGCCCAGATTTGTTTTCTTGCAATCGATTAAGGAAATCTGAACACTGTTATACTGCTGTTGCCTTGATATCTACTTTCAATAAAAGTAACTAATGACACTAAGTAATACACAAACTCATTTTAGCGTTTTCTTTAATACTTGTTAAAAGAACAATTGTATTACCTTCCTTCAATGGTTTTTTTTCAGCTTCCATTCTCTTTAGTTTATTTCGCAAGGTCTTATTCTTGCTTCTCAGGGACAATCGTTCAGAAGACGCTGGTTGTTTAATTTTAGAACTTGAATTTTTTGCATCCTCCCTTTTGAAATGTTCTCTAGATCCACTGACTCTATTTTAATATAAAATGGACATAAAATATGACAAAATTCAGCAATGAATGTTATTTACATTTTTGACCTTAGATGAATACTACTATGTTTAATATGTTAAATGGCTTAGCTTTTGTGAACAATTGTTTTCATAACATAATTTTATCTTCCAGGCGTTTATTTTACAGAAAAGGTCAGTAACATATACATAATTTACAACTATTGGAGAATTAATTTACCTCTCCCGAACATGACACTCAATGAAGACAAACTAATTCCTTTTTTTTGGGGGGGGGAGGGGGATCCGTGTTGCTCATTCGTTAGTTTCGAACTTAAATTGTGTGTTTTGTTGACATTGTGTTGTTTTTTCATTGTCTATTTCTTTTTTCAATTTTTTTCGTCGATTTCTCTTAAACACATATCATCTCTTTTTGTCCTTTTGGTTTTGATCACTTCTTTTCACAACAATGATAAATCTGCTTAGTTTGGTGAAAACCAATTCAAGGTTAGATAAATGTCACAAATAAAATAAGAGATTAATTAATTGTTAATTTGTTAAATGCATTGCTTAATTTAAAAGTCTATAATTGCATTTAACATCTCCAATGTTAATATACCTTTCCTTAAATAACGCAAAATCTAATTCTACACCTTCCATTTTTGCTTTATATAGGCGTTTCTTCTCTTTTTGTAAGCCTACTAATGACTTACGTCTATATTAATAAAAAAGTAAGTTTTAAAATCATAATATTATTTATAGGCAATCAATACAGTAACAAAGTCAGACAACAAATGCATTAAAATGTTTTTTTCAAGCATCGAAATGTAAACAAATCTATTAGATAATTTGAAAAGAAAGGAAATCAAAAAAGTTTTGAATTTTCTTTCAGTATACATATTTAACGTTCTTCTGTTTTGGTTTTTATGAACATACACGAATGAGACCTGTCTACGACTTTCGATATCAATTAATAATTAGTATTATTTCTTTAAAGTTTATCGGGTTCAATTTATATTTGACGACTTTAAAGTTTGTACTTAAAATGCTTTTGTGTTGATATTTGAAGAAAAAACAATCTTTTTTGTATAATTTTCCCAAAAGTGGTAGGGTAATTTTTGTTTCTTATACAAAATATAAGGGTACCGGTCGTACATCCGTGTTTGATTGAAAATAATATTTCTCAAAACATCGAAAAATAAACTAGTTGAAATGCGGGCTATTAATTTCAACTGCTACCCTGTTATATTCGTTCTTTCGATTAATTGAGACAATGGTGAAACTAATCAATAATAATAATAATATAAAAGTTTAAAACAAACAACAAAAACGACGGATCAACACAGAGTGCGGCGAATATCAATGTTATGGTCATTTTTATTAATAACCTCTTTCAAAACATTGAATATTTCGAAAAACTAAGGATTTTTTTTTATCCCAGGCATAGACAGATAACCTTAGCCGTATTTTGCCCAACTTGTTGGAATTATGACCCCTTAATGCTCTCCAACTTTGTACTTCGTTGGCTTTATAACTATTTTGATCTGAGCGTCACTGATGAGTCTTTTGTAGACGAAACGCGCGTCTTGCGTTTTAAATTATAATCCCGGTTTCTTTGATAACTATTAAACTTTGGTGAGCGTTGATTCTAAAATGGCATTAATTTGCAAATTAAAAATATATACATGTACAATAAAAAACAAACTAAAAAAATGGCTTACTTTTTTTCTAAATCTTCCATCTGTGACTCCATTTGAATATGTTTCGCAATCTCACTGAAAGGTACAATCGAGAGTGTCAGATTAAATTATATTATACTGAGTTGTATATTGTTGAAACACTTGTATCTATAAATGTTGTTTGCTAGAATCAGGAAAAATTAAAAAAGTAAATACTACAGTAAGTTCACTTCTGAAAAACAATTCTTCCAAAAAAACAAACCCAGAGGAATACTTTTTATAGGTTTAATAGCGAGTAAAAATGGGATATCGCTCGTTATATATAGATTTGCATTCGAATTACCTCCCATGAAAATGAAGTCACAGACGTAAATAAACAAGATGACAGCGTTCATGTTACACTGACAGCCCATCGAGAGATGAGGAAATCAGGCTTTGGAAATGAATAGAGTGCCTGCTGAGTCTGACGATGATTTCTCTTATCAAAAGGTCCTTTTCAGGGCCATAAATATTTTACAAAAAGATTCTAGCTTTGTTGTACATCCGGGAGAATCTTGAACACAAACATGACAAATGTATTTTCTTGAGCTATTTTCAAACGTCAGCTTGTGTTAGTCATGTAAAAAATATGATAAGTGTTCAAAAGGCCCTTCCACTGTTAGTTAAACAATTGTGGCCCCGTAGAATCGATGAATATTCAAAATTGTCAACCCTTAAAAGTTACTTCACTTCGGGCTATGCCTTCATTGAAATAACCTTCTCGTGTTGACAATTTTGGATATTCACCTTTTCAACGGGCCATAATTGTTTAATATTCACTCCAGTTGTTGAATTTCAATATAATGATATTAAGGTCTTTCTATTTTGTTATTCTCTTTTATGCATATTACCCTTGCATAATCGAATCTAAATCTTTTAGTGAGTCTTATGAAGATAAGTTCATACAAGTGCTTTGGACACACCAAATGTTTGAAGTATTTTTCTCTCCAGTAATGTGCATCATTGTCTTAATGAATGTTTTGCTGGTTTGATGTTTTTCACTACATACAAGGAATGAATAATAACTCTCTTTCTTGTTTAAAATAAGTAGTTTGTTTACAGTTGAAACACACAAAAACTTACATTTCCTTCATTTTTGCTATTTTCTTCTCCTGTGCATGATTAATATCTTTCAGGCTTTGCATATCGCTTTCAAGATACAGATTATATCTTCCTTTTTGTGTATTCTGTCAAAGAATATACAACATTTTGTTTAACAAGTGATGTATTTTATATACAGAATATACATGATAGAAGCTGTTCATTCACATTAAGCATAACAGTTCATTTTCTATGACCAGTTATTTTTTATATAAGAATTAGACAAACTATGTCTATTTCAATTTTACCATATTTCATACCTTAAAATAAACGTTAAGCAAATGTTCCTCAGCGATCCATCAATTGCTAAAATGTGTGATACACTTTTAAATTATAGGGTTTTGGTCGTTAAGCTTCCTACGTATACATGTAGACTTCCAAACATGTATAGTTAATATAATCTTTGAAAAATAATCAAAAAAGTCTTATGTGTGCATCAATAATTTCATTACATGTATATTTCATTATGGTACGTTATTTGATTGGCTAAATGCAATCTTGCGTCATACTGAAAGTAAACCTTCATTTCAAAATATAATGTAATAGTCATAATGACATGAGCTTCCACAATAAATTGCATATGTTCATCAAATAAAAGCGTCATTGAAATAGTGAAACACGTATGAACCACATCAACAAGCGACAACCAGGGAACAACAGGCTTCTGACTTAAGATTGAAACACTTTTGATGTGGTTTTGTATAACTGTTTAGAAGTGTGAAATCATAAGCTAACAGATAACTGCAAACACAGTTCGAATAATTAATTTTTAATCTACTCACAAATTTTTAAACGCCTCCTCCTCCATTTTTAATTTCTGTACTACATTTTCCGATTCGTGCAATGATTCTTGGGCCTCATGTAATCTTATGAAAAAAAAGAAAAAAAACACCATCTGATTAAAAGCAGCTGCAGAATTGTCGAATAAGGTTCTAAAAAAAATCATCGGAAGGACCCAAGACCATGTACATTAATATTGCGAATCAACTTCATAAATAATACACGATTTTCTTAAAGAATAGATTGGCGTACGGACATTGGTTATCATTGTGATACGTGTTTATTTGTCTTTATTAATATTACTTTTGATAGTTGGTCTGTGTTTTGTGTTGTGGTTAATATGCTTGTGTACTTGAACAATATTGTTTGTGATATTTTCGTATTCTTTTAATGGTCCTTTGTAGTCCTCTTATAGTTGATGTCTTTCCCTCGGTTTTAATTTGTAGCCCAGATTTGTTTTCTTGCAATCGATTAAGGAAATCTGAACACTGTTATACTGCTGTTGCCTTGATATCTACTTTCAATAAAAGTAACTAATGACACTAAGTAATACACAAACTCATTTTAGCGTTTTCTTTAATACTTGTTAAAAGAACAATTGTATTACCTTCCTTCAATGTTTTTTTTCAGCTTCCATTCTCTTTAGTTTATTTCGCAAGGTCTTATTCTTGCTTCTCAGGGACAATCGTTCAGAAGACGCTGGTTGTTTAATTTTAGAACTTGAATTTTTTGCATCCTCCCTTTTGAAATGTTCTCTAGATCCACTGACTCTATTTTAATATAAAATGGACATAAAATATGACAAAATTCAGCAATGAATGTTATTTACATTTTTGACCTTAGATGAATACTACTATGTTTAATATGTTAAATGGCTTAGCTTTTGTGAACAATTGTTTTCATAACATAATTTTATCTTCCAGGCGTTTATTTTACAGAAAAGGTCAGTAACATATACATAATTTACAACTATTGGAGAATTAATTTACCTCTCCCGAACATGACACTCAATGAAGACAAACTAATTCCTTTTTTTTGGGGGGGGGGAGGGGGATCCGTGTTGCTCATTCGTTAGTTTCGAACTTAAATTGTGTGTTTTGTTGACATTGTGTTGTTTTTTCATTGTCTATTTCTTTTTTCAATTTTTTTCGTCGATTTCTCTTAAACACATATCATCTCTTTTTTGTCCTTTTGGTTTTGATCACTTCTTTTCACAACAATGATAAATCTGCTTAGTTTGGTGAAAACCAATTCAAGGTTAGATAAATGTCACAAATAAAATAAGAGATTAATTAATTGTTAATTTGTTAAATGCATTGCTTAATTTAAAAGTCTATAATTGCATTTAACATCTCCAATGTTAATATACCTTTCCTTAAATAACGCAAAATCTAATTCTACACCTTCCATTTTTGCTTTATATAGGCGTTTCTTCTCTTTTTGTAAGCCTACTAATGACTTACGTCTATATTAATAAAAAAGTAAGTTTTAAAATCATAATATTATTTATAGGCAATCAATACAGTAACAAAGTCAGACAACAAATGCATTAAAATGTTTTTTTCAAGCATCGAAATGTAAACAAATCTATTAGATAATTTGAAAAGAAAGGAAATCAAAAAAGTTTTGAATTTTCTTTCAGTATACATATTTAACGTTCTTCTGTTTTGGTTTTTATGAACATACACGAATGAGACCTGTCTACGACTTTCGATATCAATTAATAATTAGTATTATTTCTTTAAAGTTTATCGGGTTCAATTTATATTTGACGACTTTAAAGTTTGTACTTAAAATGCTTTTGTGTTGATATTTGAAGAAAAAACAATCTTTTTTGTATAATTTTCCCAAAAGTGGTAGGGTAATTTTTGTTTCTTATACAAAATATAAGGGTACCGGTCGTACATCCGTGTTTGATTGAAAATAATATTTCTCAAAACATCGAAAAATAAACTAGTTGAAATGCGGGCTATTAATTTCAACTGCTACCCTGTTATATTCGTTCTTTCGATTAATTGAGACAATGGTGAAACTAATCAATAATAATAATAATATAAAAGTTTAAAACAAACAAAAACGACGGATCAACACAGAGTGCGGCGAATATCAATGTTATGGTCATTTTTATTAATAACCTCTTTCAAAACATTGAATATTTCGAAAAACTAAGGATTTTTTTTTATCCCAGGCATAGACAGATAACCTTAGCCGTATTTTGCCCAACTTGTTGGAATTATGAGCCCTTAATGCTCTCCAACTTTGTACTTCGTTGGCTTCATAACTATTTTGATCTGAGCGTCACTGATGAGTCTTTTGTAGACGAAACGCGCGTCTTGCGTTTTAAATTATAATCCCGGTTTCTTTGATAAATATTAAACTTTGGTGAGCGTTGATTCTAAAATGGCATTAATTTGCAAATTAAAAATATATACATGTACAATAAAAAACAAACTCAAAAAATGGCTTACTTTTTTTCTAAATCTTCCATCTGTGACTCCATTTGAATATGTTTCGCAATCTCACTGAAAGGTACAATCGAGAGTGTCAGATTAAATTATATTATACTGAGTTGTATATTGTTGAAACACTTGTATCTATAAATGTTGTTTGCTAGAATCAGGAAAAATTAAAAAAGTAAATACTACAGTAAGTTCACTTCTGAAAAACAATTCTTCCAAAAAAACAAACCCAGAGGAATACTTTTTATAGGTTTAATAGCGAGTAAAAATGGGATATCGCTCGTTATATATAGATTTGCATTCGAATTACCTCCCATGAAAATGAAGTCACAGACGTAAATAAACAAGATGACAGCGTTCATGTTACACTGACAGCCCATCGAGAGATGAGGAAATCAGGCTTTGGAAATGAATAGAGTGCCTGCTGAGTCTGACGATGATTTCTCTTATCAAAAGGTCCTTTTCAGGGCCATAAATATTTTACAAAAAGATTCTAGCTTTGTTGTACATCCGGGAGAATCTTGAACACAAACATGACAAATGTATTTTCTTGAGCTATTTTCAAACGTCAGCTTGTGTTAGTCATGTAAAAAATATGATAAGTGTTCAAAAGGCCCTTCCACTGTTAGTTAAACAATTGTGGCCCCGTAGAATCGATGAATATTCAAAATTGTCAACCCTTAAAAGTTACTTCACTTCGGGCTATGCCTTCATTGAAATAACCTTCTCGTGTTGACAATTTTGGATATTCACCTTTTCAACGGGCCATAATTGTTTAATATTCACTCCAGTTGTTGAATTTCAATATAATGATATTAAGGTCTTTCTATTTTGTTATTCTCTTTTATGCATATTACCCTTGCATAATCGAATCTAAATCTTTTAGTGAGTCTTATGAAGATAAGTTCATACAAGTGCTTTGGACACACCAAATGTTTGAAGTATTTTTCTCTCCAGTAATGTGCATCATTGTCTTAATGAATGTTTTGCTGGTTTGATGTTTTTCACTACATACAAGGAATGAATAATAACTCTCTTTCTTGTTTAAAATAAGTAGTTTGTTTACAGTTGAAACACACAAAAACTTACATTTCCTTCATTTTTGCTATTTTCTTCTCCTGTGCATGATTAATATCTTTCAGGCTTTGCATATCGCTTTCAAGATACAGATTATATCTTCCTTTTTGTGTATTCTGTCAAAGAATATACAACATTTTGTTTAACAAGTGATGTATTTTATATACAGAATATACATGATAGAAGCTGTTCATTCACATTAAGCATAACAGTTCATTTTCTATGACCAGTTATTTTTTTATATAAGAATTAGACAAACTATGTCTATTTCAATTTTACCATATTTCATACCTTAAAATAAACGTTAAGCAAATGTTCCTCAGCGATCCATCAATTGCTAAAATGTGTGATACACTTTTAAATCATAGGGTTTTGGTCGTTAAGCTTCCTACGTATACATGTAGACTTCCAAACATGTATAGTTAATATAATCTTTGAAAAATAATCAAAAAAGTCTTATGTGTGCATCAATAATTTCATTACATGTATATTTCATTATGGTACGTTATTTGATTGGCTAAATGCAATCTTGCGTCATACTGAAAGTAAACCTTCATTTCAAAATATAATGTAATAGTCATAATGACATGAGCTTCCACAATAAATTGCATATGTTCATCAAATAAAAGCGTCATTGAAATAGTGAAACACGTATGAACCACATCAACAAGCGACAACCAGGGAACAACAGGCTTCTGACTTAGGACAGGTGCATTCACATGCAGCGGGTTTGGATATTTTGAACAGGCGCCAACCCTGGCCAATACCTTAAACAGTAGTTTATTTTACATGAAAAGACGCACAATAACATATCAATTGTAATGGCTTAACGCAACCAAAAAGACTTAAAAACAAAAATAAGACAAGTTAACATAAACTGTACTAATGAATCTGATCTGATCAATGACACAATATGATTAGTTATTAATAAAATAGTGTAAAACAATATCAAAAAGACAATTTCAACCTAGAAGAAATGAGTTAACTAAAATAACGTACACATATAAACTGAAAAATAATAATTTTGTTGATCAAAGTAAGAATATATGTTTTTGAATATAAATAAGTTTGGTGTTCACAATACAAGTACCAATGTGTAAATTTATTGTCATACTAATTTCTTGTGAATGTGGTACATTAATAATAGTGAGATGATTAATACCACAAAATAAGTAAATATTGAATAACAAAAATGCAATACAAATTGTGTCAACAGGTCAAATCAACACGCAGTTACTAAACCTGGTTTTAATATGAAAACAAATACTAATAAAAAATTTCAAGCATCGGATATTAAAATCAATTTAAACACATCCCACAGATTGAGATTTTAAACGCAGTGGAAATTCAAAGAAGATCTGATGTGTCCAATGCCAAAATTAACCTATTCACAGTAGGATAGTCATGATTTACCCTTACAAATAGATCTGTATCATGAAATATACAGAAGAAATAATTTAGAAATAGGAAATAAACGTGGATGTGTATTTATACATCACAAAAGAATTTTTACTGAGTTTTACACACCGTATCGATCCAAAGAAACATCACCGTCTAATAAAGGTGAATAAACAATTGGTTATAAAAAATGTCTCTTTTGTCGTATATTTTAGTATGGAGTTTCCCTTTAAGAATTGAAATGTCTTAATCTAGAAGTGGATAACTTTTATTGTTCTACCTGTCTTTATTTGCAATATGTTCCGTTTGGTTGATGTTGGTAGTATATTTATAAAACTCTTGATTTTTAACGAGAAAACATCATCAACAAAACAGTAGGTATTGTGGAATGTGTCAACCAAATGTAACTCTGACGTATCCATTTACACCACTGGGTCGATGCCAAAGCTGGTGGACGTTTCGTCCCCGAGAGTATCACCATCCAAGTAGTCAGCACTTCGGTGTTGACATGAATATCAATTGTGTGATCATTTTTTTTTTATATAAATTTTCTGTTTACAAACTAATACATTTTCAAAAGAACTAAGGATTTTCTTATCCCAGACATATATTACCTTAGCCGTATTTGGCACAACTTTGGGGAATTTTGGATTCTCAATACTCTTCAACTTTGTACTTTATGAGGCTTTATAACTATTTTGATATGAGCGTCACTGATGAGTCTTATATAGAGGAAATGCGCATCTGGCGTACTAAATTATAATTTTGGTACCTTTGATAACTATACAGCGTTTGGCCATAAACTGTGATTCGTAGTAAAGCAGAAACAAGTCTAATATTAAAGGGGCAAGGAATATTCACTACCTGTTGGTAAACTTTATCACAGAAATTTTAAGTTCTGTTTTCCAGGAGAAAACTTAAAACTTCTATCATATCTTCACATTTCCAATAAATGTATCTACCATACTGTCCTTTCCCGTTACAGAATAAAGATTAAATAAGTTACAGCAAATAAACATGCAATGAGATAGTTCCAAAGTGTGTAGAATTTAAAACGGTCCATATCTAGATGCAGTGTATATCGTCTAGCAATGGTAAGAGATAAAATGGCAGTATTTGGACAAGAATGCAAGACACCTAAATACACTCTTAAAATCAACACTTTTTTGATATTATGCTCCGAGGCGCTTTTTTATATAACTTTATCAGAAATGAATTTCAAAGCCGAAGATGTATAAATGCAGACACAGTTGAAGATCTAAATAAACAAAATAGGACATGAAATGTTGACCCCATCATGTTGGCGAATTTTGTCGAAGCATAAATAAAATGGAAATCGGGAATGTGTTATGAATCAACAAACCGACCAAAGAGCAGAACAAAGATATATGCCACGGATTTGTCTTCAGAAAAGCTAGGAAATCAGTAAAAGAAACAAAAAACAAACTACAAAAATACCAGATGCTCCTGACTTTGGACAGGCGAAAAAAAGCGACAGGGTTAAGCATGTTTTGTTAGATATCAACACTCTCCCTTAACCTGTAATAAATCGCATACACAACGATATGCTCAGCAAAACTTTTAAAAAAAGAATAATGATTTTAAGCTTATACATGGCTTGACCTGTTTGATAGCAAAAGCGTTACATTTAAGTAGAAAAAGTTCCAATTTGCCCAAACCACTGTCAAATAACTTCGGTGTTGTCATGAATATCAATTATATGGTCATGTTTATAAATTTCCTGTTTACAAAACTTAGAATTTTTCGAAAAACTAAGAATTTTCTTTCCCAGGGGTAGATTACCTTAGCCATATTTGGCCCAACGTTTTTGGAATTTTGGGTCCTCGATGCTCTTCAACTTTGTAATTGTTTGGCTTTTAAACTGTTTTGATCTGAGCGTCACTGATGAGCCACTGTAGAAGAAACGCGCGTCTGGCGTATAAAATTATAATCCTCGTACCTTTGATAACTATTTTAGCAAGATTAACAATCACTCAAACAAACATACGACCACGAACCGAGTTATAAGAAGCCATTTATTACTTTTCAAGATAGTGATAGAGCTTGGTTTGGGCTTATATACCAAGGGGTATAAGCATTTACCATAGTAAGGTTAACAAACCAAGTAAAACATGGTCATATACACCAGAACTATCTGCTTAAGAAATAAACAAATGTATTGTACTTACACATCGTCATTGCAAGTTTTCTCTCTCTCATAAGTTTCCTTGGCAACCTTACTTTTCTCGTTTTGCGCTTTTATTTCCTTCCTTGCATTCCCAATGTCTATAAGAAGTTTTGAGTTTTGATCCTTATACGCCTGGTTTGAGTCCAAATATTCTTGAAATTTCAAAGTTAAATCTCTTTTTTTTCTTTTCAACTTCTTTGACTTTTTGCTGTAACTCTTTTCGATCCTTTTCTAGCTGTCTGAGCTCACTTTCACTTTTCCGCAGCTGTTCCTTATGCTTTAATTCAAGTGATGTGTTACGTGTTTCTAATTCACTGTTATAGTTGCGCAGTTTTTCATTGCTAAAATAACAAAATGTAACTGGTCATATTAAAGAAGTCATTTAATTTCAACCAAAAAAAAATCATTTAGCAACATGGTTTCCCTTTAAAAACTCACACCTGACCACATTTATCGGGCTTTGAATTTTCGTAATGCCACTGTATCATGCCTTTACACCAGTACCAGTCTCTGAAATCTAGATTTTACACCAGTTCTTGTACTCAAGTTTCTACGATAACCTATTAATACTAATCAGGGCAGTAGTTCAATATTAGAAGACTTGTGTTATTTTGTTTTTCTTCTTAAACAGAAAATATTAGGTAAGACAGTTTTTTTTTAAAACTCTTCAAAAATCAGTTTGTTGCTATTCTCAAGGATTATAGACTATAATTGTTGGGCTTTTATGTTAGGAAATTGGTTGGAATAGTTTAAATTAATTGTAATTTGTCCACTGTACATATAATCATCGTCAATATGTTCCGTTTGTTTAAACATCTCTAATTCAATTTATGTTAAGACAAATGTACTATGTAAATGATGTTAACAACAAAGCATTGTCAATGGCCTAGCAATGCCAACTTATATGTACTGGAAAAAAACTACGAGGTTTTAACATTTATTATATACCTATATGGAGCTATTTTCTTTCAGAACGTCAGGTCATTCTTTTTCAGAATCAACCCTTTTTTCCAAAGTCCTCTTTTTTTTTACCTAGATCCTACCTTTATTGTTCACTATCTCATATCCCCATTTTTAATAATCCTATATCCCACATCGCATTTTTTTGTCACAAAGCTGTGTCATTCCCTCCACTGTATACACAGGCGTCTTTGTAATTCATTTTTGGATTATTATCCAATATTATAAAATTTGCCATTGTTTAAGGACTTTCCCAATTACTTTTGCTTTGATAATCTTTTTCACCATTAATCTAGCTATAGCGAGTTGAATAATTTGGTAAAGTTAAAGTTCTTCGATCACGTAACTTTTATTTCTCCTTTTGCTTTAAAATATTTTTAGTTTCTTCTATAAAATAATATAATCTTTGGAGTTCATACTATCGTATTCCCTTGTCATATTCAAAAAACTTAAAAACTAACACAAATATTAATCCGCGTTGTCATCCATGATCTCAAAATAAAAAAATGCGTGTTCGGATACGCTCGAATCCCTGGTGCTGCTGTAGATAATAGTACACTCTCTTCCGTACGCACATAAAATGGCATGCGAATTATAATGGCCGCACAAATAACCTAAGCACATGCCGGGCAAATAGCCACTCCGTATTATGATTATTTATTATCCTACTTATTATCTACAAACCTTTCATGATATTTGTTTCTTTCTTTTTGAGCCTCAACTAATTTTAGCTCTGTTCTTTTCAATTCTTCAACCTGAATATTTTGTTCATTGAGTAGTTGTTTTACTTCTGCCTCTAATGCATTTGTTGTCCTTCTACTGTTTTCTTTTTCATTTTCATATCTGCATTATGAATAAAGGGGAAATATATGAACTATGTATCATGACTCATATTTGTGTTGACTTATAGTACGATATTACATAATTATATATCTAATTGTAATATCCTTAAAAAGTATTGCGCAACTATTAATTTGGTATTTATAACATAAAATATATATTGAGTGGTGTTTCAGACATATTTACAAAATAATAGGACCTCTTCTTTTCAAGGATTTTCATATGCATTTGGAAAATGTAAGTAAGCTCACGAAAAATTTTGTGAACTTAGTTTTATTTTGTGGTGCTGTTTATAACTTCAGTTTCTTAAAAATCATTTTTGATGCAGTTTCAAAATGTTTTGATGCTGTCGGCATCCCAATGGGAACAAACTGTGCCCCTCTACTTGCTGACTTGTTTCTTTATTATTATGAGGCTGACTTCCTGCAGGAACTTCTTAGAAAGATAAGAAGTTAGCAATATCCTCTAACTCTACTTTCCGCTATATAGATGACGTTCTTTCACTAAACAATTCAAAATTTGGTGACTATGTGGATTGCATCTATCCCATCGAATTGGAGATAAAGGATACTACAGATACCGTTAAGTCGGCTTCGTATCTTGACTTACATCTAGAAATTGACAATGAGGGTCGGTTGAAGACAAAATTTTACGACAAAAGAGATGATTTCAGCTTTCCAATTGTGAACTTTCCATTTCTAAGTAGCAACATTCCAGCAGCACCTGCATACGTGGTATATATCTCCAAATTGATACGATATTCCCGTGCTTGCATTTCCTATCATGATTTTCTTGATAGGGGTAATGCTCACAAGGAAGCTACTAAACCAAGAGTTCCAAATGGTGAAGTTGAAATCACCCCTTCGTAAATTCTATGGACGCCATCACGAGTTGGTTGACCGTTTTGGAATAACCGTTTCACAAATGATATCGGATATGTTCCTTACGTCGTAACTACAATCCCATTCCCTTTCATGAATTTGACCTACCGAATTAGACTATTTACTGGATTTGTAATCACATAAGCAACACGACGGGTGCCGCAAGTGGAGCAGGATCTGATTACCCTTCTGGAGCACCTGAGATCACCTCTAGTTTTTGGTGGGGTTCGTGTTGTTTATTCTTTAGTTTTCTATGTTGTGTCATGTGTACTATTGTTTTTCTGTTTGTCTTTTTCGTTTTTAGCCATGGCATTGTCAGTTTGTTTTAGATTTACGAGTTTGACTGTCCCTTTGGTATCTTTCGTCCCTCTTTCAAATACTGACTTTATTTATCAAACCTTATAGTTTTATGAAAAGGCATTTTATTGAAAATTATAAATGTTTAATATGGTAATTTGAATAACTTAAAACCAATAACAAAAAAAAAACCATTACCCACATATATTTTCCTAAATAATTTGTAAAATTATCGTCTAATTTTATCTCAAGTGTAATATATAAACAAAATAAATTACAAAAGTCACAGCTGCTTTTTAAATGTAGGCATTGATAAGTATTTTTATGTTATCTTAAAGTGATTTTTCTCTTTTTTTTTAAATCACCGTTTTCTTCAGACTTACTCGTGCTAATATCATTTCTCTTACCACATTATAACATCGTACAGAATAATAAATATCTTATGTAGGAGATGTTTTTTGTTCTCACTTTCATTTTGTATTTTTCCTTAGTCTGATTATGTTAAAATTTCAAATATTTGGTTAAATAAATTCCTGTCAATATACCTCGAACCATTTTAATAGGATGAAACCCAGTTCTGTCACGGTACTTCTTACTATGAGCATATCGTAGTAGACCGACAGTGAAAGTTTTGAGTCAAAGTGAAATGTTTGAAAAATGTTTAGTGGAGTTATGTAAGATATATATAATGTTCAAATATACTTCAAATAAATCAAGGGAAATATAACTTGAGAACCATTGTTTTCATAGTTGACTCTTTTGGGTCGATGCCACTGCTGGTGGAGTTTATTTCCCCGAGGGTATCGCACTTTTTGTGTTGACATGACTTGTCATTGATATGGTTATATTTATAAATTTACTGTTTTTAAATCTTTGAATTGTTTGAAATACTAAGGCTTTACTACCTGGGCATAGATTACCGCAGCTGTATGTGGCAAAACTTTTAGGAATTTTGGTCCTCTTTGCTCTTCCACTTCGTACTTTATTTGGCCTTTTTTTCTTTCTTTTTTTGGAATCGAGCGTCACTGATGAGTCTTTTGAAGACGAAACGTGCGTCTGGCGTATATACTAAATTTAGTCCTGGTAATAATTCATCATAGAAACTAATATATCCTATAGAGTAATCATATTCACATGAGTGTTCTTTACAACATGATAAAAGTTATATAAAACAGTACACAAAATAGTGTAACATATAAAATAAAATTGATCAGATTGTACTTGAACATATTTTCCATAGTAAATAGTAATGCAAAAATTAATGCGTTGTTTTAGGTTCCATTTTTCGTTCTTCTCGGGTTGTGATTATTTTTTTGTTTTACCTTTGACTTAGATGTTGGAAAATCTAATAAAAAAGAGGGATTCCTTTAAAATCGGTTTGTAATCAACTTATGTAAACCTTAATTATATTAAAATTCGTAAATTAAAGTGGTTGTTTAGACCTCGTTTCACAGCACACATCCACACATGAACGTAGATCCCATTTGAAAATTTTGTATTTGTTTTGTGCCAATGTAAGCTATATTCAAATATCTATGAATACGAGTTCGTTGTTTATTTGTGAGAATGATTCTTAGTATATATTATATGTAGCTGGATACTCTGTTTTGGTGTCTCAAATTGTCTGGACTGAGGAATCAAGTTTTGTCTATATTAAATTAAAGAAATAGGTTAAATCTGTAACGTCAAAATATCGTCAAATGTATATTCGATTCAAGGAAATGAAATAATTGGCGGATTACAGCAAAGTACGTTGATTGAGGGTTTAATGATGACTAGATTGCACGAAATGTACCAAAGACGATAGTATTACCGCTTTTACTAGTATTTTTTTTAAGGTTCGTTATTATTTCTTTAGCTTTTACCGTAGGGAACGATATTACAACATTTGCATGATTAATTTGTTATCCTTTTTCTAAAACTTCACCAAGACTATAATGATTACGGGTCAAAATCAACAATTTCAACATTTTCACGATCAAAACTAATTTCAAATGAATATTCTTTAAAAAAAATGTCAGAAATAATGAATATTTACTGTTCCTTTAACATTTGCCCGTCTTTCTGCTATTTAAATAAGGAATACACGATAAGAATACAGACAAAGGGAAACAGTTTAATATACCTAAGTTTTTAAAAAAATAACAAAGTTTTATTATCTTTGACAAGCCTTCGGCTCGCATCAATGAGTTCATTTTTGCTCTTTCAGTTGGTTTCTCGTTTGGGCGTTGCATCGACTATGGCTAACAGGGCTGTGCTGTTTTAATGTATTTGTTTTAATTTTATAGCTAGTCACCACTTCCGTTTATTCTATTTAATCATGTATATCTATAATAAAGACATTTTATAAAGTTTACTGTTTGCAAAACTATGTATTATTCTTGATAATAATGATGTTTTTGTCCCTGGCGGATAATCTTGGTGTCACACCTTTTTGGAACGTTTGGTCCTCGGCACTCTTCAACTGTGTAGTTGTTATGGCTTTCAAACTTTTTACATCTGAGCATAGTTTTGTGTGGGCGTAGCTCATGTCTGGCGTATAAAAAATTTTTTTTAACCTGTTACCTTTTGATGACTATTATTCGTTTGTTTCTCTGTCCTATATTTGTTCCCGTTTATCTGTTTAATTATTGTAACCCTGTCGTGACATGCTCCCGTTTTAATGTTATAAATAACACTGCCATTAAAGCGGGAGGTTTAGCATTGCACAAAACCATCATTTAAAAAAAAGCCCTGTACCGAGTCAGAAAAATGGCCATTGTTACATTATAGTTCGTTTCTGTGTGTGTTACATTTCGGTGTTGTGTCTCTGTTGTGTCGCAGTTCTCTTATACTTGATACGTTTCCCTCAGTTTTAGTTTGTAATCCGGATTATTTTTTTCTCTATCGATTTATGAATTTTGAACAGCGATATACTACTGTTGCCTCTATTTATGTTTTGGTAACTATTGTTTTGAGATCTCCATTTCAGTTATTACGTCTCTTTCAGATATAAAGGAACTGCATGTGGGCTTATTAAAACGATATCATTTATTTTTAATTCTATTATCAATCTTTCATTTTTTTAATCTATTCTAAAATTAGCGTGAATAAATAATTTTAAGATACTTTTTGATGTATTGTATATGACTTCATGATTTTAATTTTGAACATCTGTTGAAGGTATCGTAAAAATATCGATAACGTATGAAATTGATTGAAGATTGATTACATATTTTTCGAGGTTACTATTTTGCTGTGGTATTTTGCCTTAAAAAAAGGTTGGCACAATAAAGTTAGAAAGGACTTAACTTCAGTTTGATTTAGTTTAACGGGGGTGTGGCTTATTTGTTTAACGGATATTAGCTTGATCTTAAAATATCTTGAAGGACTGCAAGGTGATCCATTTGACTGGTATTGAAATAATTAAAATTAAATCTGTAGAACACCGATTTTAATTTTTGTTTATATTGCTCAATATTATAGTAATCTTTTTAAAGAAAGGGTTTATATCGTACTAGTCGATCAATCTAAATTCTGATTTCTAATGAATTCAATTTTTACGTAAATTGTTTTGATTGATAAATTCAACTCCACAGATGGAATTCTTACCTCAAAATCATTCATGTGGGCAGTAGAGTTTCGAAACTAGGTTGGATGCATTGTGAAATATATTGTTTCTCACAACAAACTAACACCTTTGCAGTTGTTGAATAATTGACCGGTTCCATATTGACATTATTAACATTGTCAATAATATACCTATGTTCACGATAATATACATCTAGTAACTATAAGTTCTGTTTATTTAACGATACTTACAATATTGATAAACGGCTTTTGTCTTCCTCGAGTCTTTTGATTTCATTTGAATGTTTGCTGAGGTCACTTCGTACTCGTTGAAATGCATTCTCAAATTGCTTCAAGTTGTCCCATCTAAAGTTATAATTTTTTAATGATAATAGAAAGATGCATATGACGACTGGTGTTTTAAGCACTACTAGAACTGCGCAAGTGATATAAATACCGGTGATATCTACTTATCAGTCAGATTATAGAGTGAACTGATCGTAATTGACTTCAAACAGTTCATTCGAACTGCAGTTAATAAGTATATAAATTGAATGAAAACATAAAATTACTGATAATTTAGTGTTCAAATTTTTAAAAGCTGTTTGAAATGAAATGACCGTTTTAAATTAACATCGATTTAGTAGTGAAATCGTATACTATCCTAATGTCATGTATATTTTGAATGTAACTGTCAACTATTGCTTTCTATTTGTTGTAGCTTTATGTATATTATGTAATAGTTTGCCACCAATCAAGTAAGGAAAAGATATCACCTTTAATTTCCATTTAAAAAATCCCAATAATTGACTTGTCATAACCAATTTAAATAGTGATTCACCATTTTAACTTGGGGAAATCCCTAAATGTGAAATTATGAATTTGAAATCACCAAATAAGACATCTTAGAGTTTATACGGTGAGCAACACTACATATGTTACATGAATATCATTATCTGAGTACCCTTAGAGAGCACCTGTGATTATCCTAGGGTTTTGTTGTTTTGACTTTGTGTAGTAAAGTGCTTATTTTTTATGTTGTGTTTTGTAGAAAGTAAAATCACAAAAATACTGAACTCAGAGATTGTTGTTGTTCTTTAAAGAATGTTTTATATTTTTCGATTGTCAGCTTATCATTGATTTATGAGATTAAATATGCTTTTGATGTGTTTATTGATAGTTACTATCTCTCTCAGCACTATTGTGATATTAGGGGGAGGCAGCAAGAATGTCAAGAGGAAAGCAGCGGCCTTCGGTAGAATAAACGACAATTTTGCTCAATTAAGATAGCAGTTGATTACACCTGCTTCATGCGAGATTTGAACTCTTAACCAAAGTGCTGACAGTTTAGTGATACAGTAGTTCGATAATTTTGTCCAATAGGTCCCGGATGCTCTATACATTCCTGTTGTATATTCTGTCTCTCTCTGTTGATACATGGACTCGTCTGATTTTTACACTTTTTTAATGTTTTAACATAAACACAAAGAATTTGAATACTGTAAACCAACTTATTTTCGCGGATACTTTATTTCGCGTTTTCCTCTTTCTAGTCAACTTCACGGCTATTTAATTTCGCGATTTTCTAATTTACTTGGTGTAGTTTGGTAAGGATAGATCCAAGACTTATATATTCGCGACGATTTATATTCGCGTTATTTTTCTACTCGCGAAAGTCGCGAAAACAAATCGCTCGCGAAAATAAGTTGGTTTACAGTATCTCTCTGCTCATTTTAACCTTTTCATTTAAAGAAACATCCTCAATAAGGAGATACAATCTAATTTGGAGAGAAGAAGGGAACTTAGATGTAAACTGATTTCAAACGAATAAATAATACACAATTCACAGACCAGGATGCCATGTAAGACATTTGAATGTGATTGCAAACATCTGATTCAGAAAAGGATACAATGGGTAATATATAAATGATGAGTAAACCGTGATATGCTAAGATAGTTACTCATCACTTCTGCTACCATTATTGCTCATATTTCCATGATGACTATTGAACGTTTCCTGAAGCAAAAATAAAAACGATGCATTAGTGTTCTTTGATGAAGATTTTTTATATTATAATTTATTTGTTTTTTTTTTTAATAATTTTAATACTTCCATACTATTCAACTACAAAATAGGAATAAGGTTATATAGTTTGACCTATTTTGACCTGAATATTTTCATTATTTTTCTAACAACGTTTGCCACTAACAGTAAAAAGGTAAACGATAAGAATAAAGCAACATCCTGAGTAATGCCCCAAAAAAAAAAATGCAATTATAATAACAATGTAATTGATGTGTGTCTGACCTTTTTGCAAAGGCACCTGGATGTAATTGAATAGATATTTGAATGAAATATTACCGTATAAATGTTTATCTATTTCTTTATAATCTATATATAATGATTTTGATGTATAGTGTTAAATCATATTTCTCCTTTTTGGACTCTGAGCGATATCTGTAAATTATATGTTATTCAGGTCTCAGACATAGGCGAGTGACTAATTTCAAAAAGACGCTTAGTTAACGACTTTAATGCACCCACCTAACACACGGCTGTATAATATATCATTCGAAAGCTGATAATCTGTACTTTCTGTTTTGCCCGGTCGTAAAAAAATCGTACGGTGCATTTTTTGTTAAATCAAGGTCAAAGGTCATGAAAAAAAATCCAATTTTTGCGATTATTAAATAAAACGCTATTTTCCAATTCTTGTACCCTAAAATTTTTCAAAAGATCATATGAACTTCATGGAACATGATACATAAATTCCAAATCAAACAATAAATAAGAAATTCGAAGCGCAAAAAATCCCAAAAAATGAAATTTATCACAAATCCTAAAAAAAATTATTTTTTTTTTCAAAAAGCAAAATATAGCTTGGGGAATCGATATTTGTATGCTAAAAAATAAATAAATGTATATGTTGTAGGTCAAGGAATATTTGTTTTGTAATTTTAAGATGTTATTATTTATTTTTGTTCATGGAACAGCCTTCTATTGAAGTGTTTACAGTTGCCCAAACATCTACCATCTTCAAATAGCGATCATTTTGTTAATTTATGTTAGAATAGCACATCGCTTATTGTGAATATATAAGGGAGGAGAATGAGATTTCATAATAAAAGAAGGGACGTTTAAAGTTAGAACATAAATATGCGAGGTAATTGAGGTTAAACTGTTTTCTACTAAGTCAAACTTTTTTACTTTTTGTAATTATGTTTAAATGCAAACATGACTTTGTTACTAAATCGTAGGCAACATTGAAATAAGTAACCTTTGTTAGAAACACTTGGTTGTCTAGAGCAGGATGTAAACGAACTAAATAAAATGTTTCTTATTTAGTTTAAAATCGTGTTATTTTAAATCATATTAAATGTGTTTAGAAGTTTAATCGCTTTAATTATTTGAATAAATGATGCTTTGAGAAATTTCTACATAAGCTTTTAATATACAAAAGCATGTCATTGTGAATGTAAAACACTATAAGCAGTGTACAATAACAAAATGACAAAGTTAAATACCCTTCCTGACCTTATAAGATCAGTCTCTGTTTTAGGAGTGATCGTTTTCATGGTATGCTGTGTTTTGTGGACTGTTGTTCGTCTCTAGCACTTTAATTTTATTTTGTTCATGGTTTTAATTAACTTTATTTGATTCATGGTTTTAGATGTTGATTGTCCCTTTGATATTTTTTTTTACTTTAAAGACATTAAGTTGCAGTAATGAAAATCGGCCAAAAATCTCCTAAAAGTAAAGTGAAAAAGATAAACTCAATACGACAAACAGCCATTTATCGTCCCCTTCCGATGGACTTGCATTGTTTCCTTAAGACCATACTCACAAATGGTGTCTAGTAGAGCCGAAAATTCAGTCCCTGAAATATTCATCACGGAACGGGAATTGAACCAGGAACCTTTGTGTTAGTAGTTCGATGCACTTACCACTACATCACTGCTCTCTTTTACCCGTCTTGTGGCTCATGTATTTCCTAACTCGGTGCCAAGCCTTATTCGGTTGGTGTCATTCACGGCAGAGATGACGGCAATTTGGTTACGTCGATGGAACTTATCAGTCGTCATCTGGCGAAACAGATATCTCATAATTGTCAACCAACTCGTAGTGGCGTCCATGCAATTTTCAAAGGGCTGATTTCAACTTTGCATTTGAAATCTGGTTTAGAACCATGTTTAAACAACTATTTTTATTCAAATGTCCTGTATCAAGTCAGGCATATGACAGTTGGTATCGAATAATCTGTTTCTTTGTATGTTGGCGTGTGTTTTTTGTAGCAGTTCAGTGTTTCTGTTATATCGCTGTGTTCCTCTTATAGTTGATGCGTTTCCCTAGTTTTTGCGGCTCAATAAAATCGGTCTCCTCCTTTAGTGGTATAGATATGCAGTCGTTGCTATAATGTTGTTAGATGGAAATGGGAAGTTTATAATTTTGTAGTAAGGGGTGGTTTTATGGGTTGTTTTTTGCACATTTATCTTGTCGTAAAACTTTTTCTCAACCAACCGTCATCATCGATTTCAAGATACGTGATGGAGTAAACTATATCTGCTGAGTCTTTTATTTCCGATTTCAATGGATTATACGAGCCCAACATTGTCACAAATTTTGCACTCTTTAGTGAGATGACATCATCTATATAGTGAAGTTTCAGTCGTCATCAGAAACTCTTGCATGAAGTCATCCTTGTATGAAAAATTAACTAGTCATTCAAGCTATTCAGGAAGTCTAGTTGTCTCATAAGCCAAATGATATGGCTGGGTATTGATTGTCTTATGTATGTTTTAATATTGTTGTATGATATGTATGTCAATCAATATGTGACACAATAATAAAATAGATTATTAATTATTATTATTATTATTTGTAACTAGAACCTTTGCGTATAAATGGATATTCAAAATTATTCTTATTTTATGAATTAATACATGTAAACAATGAACAAAGCAATTCAAGCAATCAAGAAATCAAGTTTTATAATGTGTTTACTAGTTTTTTGAAATTTTTTGAAATTTCAATTTTCATCTATTTATTTTTATTTATTTTGGTCTAAAATTTCAATTCACATAAAATGAATACAAAGGTCTTTTCAGTACATCAATATTGATATAAATGAAGCTACAAATCAAACAATTAGAAAAGTCAAAATATGTTTATTTCAGACTGGAAGTTACAATGCAGATTGCAATCTCTTAGTTTCACCCCCTTTATTTCAAGCAATAAGATGATTCGAGCACATCTTTTTTACTCTAATTTTTTTTAGATTCTTAAGAATTTGTTTATAACATCTTATATTGACCACATACAATGTTTAAATAGGAAGAAATTCTTAAAAGCAGTGTTTTCGCAGATGGCGGTATTTTGGGCAACTGTATGAGTTGTTATGATTTGCTGTTTGATTAGAAGTAAGCATACTTTTAGGAAATGTTATGATGTCAAAAACTTCTTTGATAGTCATTACATGGTATTACTTAGTTTAAAGTGATTAGCAGTTGCACCAGAAAGAAAAATTTGGGTTTTCACACATTTTGTTAACTTTTACTCGAATTTCAGGAAACATGTGCTCTCTGTCAAAAACACGCTTTAAGTTTTAAAAAATGCATTTGAATAATGACTATTAATCGCTCTGCTAAAAGTTTAAATTGTTTGCATATGTGAATTAAGTATATAAAAGTCATATAATGCAATCAGGCTGAAATCGTCAAAAATATGCACTTATTCGTCCTTGGCCTTTGATCTCGATTTGACGGAAATTGCACCGTACGATTTTTTTACGACCGGGCAAAACAGATAGTACATATGTGTAGCTTTAAAATGATATATAATTTAGCCGTGTGTTAGGTAGGTGCATTAAAAATTTAATTTTATGGTTAAAGTCACTCGCCTAACAGGGTATATACTGTGACATTCCCGTGTTAGAGTTTATATCCCCTGAGCCGAAGGCGAAGGGGATATAAGCCCTCAGCCGGGAATGTCACAGTATATACCCTGTCTTGGACCTGAATTACACATATATTACGGATTACCCCTAACTTAAATGTTATTTTCCAGTGCAGGTATTTGTAGAACATTCACAACGCAGTTTGTATATTCATTACATGCATGTTTATTGTCTCTTAAATATTTTGAGTAATACATTTAAACATTGTTAAATGCAACTTGTTTATCTTGACAATTTTTTTCCGTTTCAATAAAGTTTTTAGATATCATTTTTTGTGTGTGTGGCTTTGTTTTTTACAACACATATATTGAAAAACCCAACCTAATATGTTCGGCATACGTGAAGGATTTTTTTTATTTTATCGTGTATGTAATAATTGATAATTCATAATTACACTTTGAAGATTAAATTTAAGTGTTAAGAGTGTTAGTTGCGTGATTTTGTATTAAAATTGTATTATTGACTGAAGCACGTCTTTATTTTCCCTCTATGAGCTTCTGACATTCCATAGTGTTCTGTATAGCTTCTGACTACTTCACATAGTAACCGGTGTAGTGATGACATTTTTGAGGTTCCAATTGGGGATAAAAACGTTGTATACACCCCGGCAGTTTCCTGAATAAATACTGACATCTCTGTGTTGTTATCCAGTCACAAACCTCTACACATTTGTAATCCGTAATATATGATTATATTTCAGTTCTATGTCATATTTCATAACGCAACAATTTGTAAGACTTGTAAAACTAATTACTGATCAAGCATGTCGTAATTTTATTTACAGTTAATATAAGAAGGGACATTTTCTAATGCATACGTTTAAACGTAGTGTTAATTTCCAGATCATACCGTAGAAGACAGACAATAATATATTTGCAATGTTTTGGTATGCAGAAAAAGGCAAAATGGTATTTTTCAATAATACACTTAAAGATATACATGTTACTAATTTTTTCCCGTAAAGCGCAGTTTTTTTCTTCTATTTAGACAAACAGTGTGTCCTTCACATTACATAACAAAAAACCACTTGTGAATCCTAAAGCCTCATATTACATGCTTTAAATAGAAAACAAATCTGTACCTTTTGTAAATATTACACAAAAGAAACTATTAATATGATTCAACACAATGACAAGAACAATATTCACCCGGCAGCCATTTAAATTTTGATCAACGCAATAAAAAATATGATTTTAATTTAAATATCTGAAACATCTGTAAGACTTTGAATTTGAAACGATATAAATGAAATCGCATACTGTGTAAGAAAAAAATCCAGAATATCTAATTGATTATTATTAATAATTATATATTTATGTATATATATTGAGTATAGTCAATAGCGCCTGGTTATATTTACATTAAAAAAAATCTTCAAAGGGGGGAAATGTTATAGGTAACTTTTCATCCTAAAAGTTACATAATAACGGTTTTGACCTGACGATAAAACCATACCTGCGCCATTCTGGTTTTCTTTGCAATATATTTGTTCCTTTTGTTTACCTATTATATCACACTTAAGTAGCTTCCGGAAGAAACAAGTGGTGTTTGTAATGCAATAATCTCTATTAAATGACTTATCAGTATTAACACACATTGTGTTATTCATACAGATTTATTATTGAAAATAAAAATGTTTTAAGAAAAAAACCTGCATGATAACAATGAATATTTATATTTAATATAATGAAGAAAGCTTTTGAGGTATTTTCGTTTTAATTAGGTTTTATTATCATGTTCTCTAATTCTTTGTTGTTGTTGATATAATAATTAATATTTCTTTGGGAAAATAAACTAATCCCAATTAAAAACCAATGATATGTTGCCCGTTTGTGTTCAGAAATGCACAATGCTAAGTTCAGATCAAAATTGTCCTCAAATAATAAGATACCTAGGTAAAGTTTAAAACGAAAGTGTTAATGTACATATGTATTTATATGTAATAATATGAAAGAAGCATACCTGATCAGACATCGATGAAATAAACAAAATAAAAAAATATTTAGTCCACTTGTTTAATTAACATAGGAATCTCGTCTTCTATCAGACACCGATAAGAATATGCAGTCAGTACACATATTACATATTGAAGTGATTCATTATCAATTGAACAGTTAATAATCGTAAATATAGTCTATTTAAACAGATCAATAGTGACAACTATGCAATTTATAACAAAAAAATATTCACTTTTAAATCTTAATCTAAAAATAGTAGGGCCAATAAAACTATTTACGTTAACAAGAGATATTTCAGATCAAAAGCCATGCAATTGAAAAGTATAAGATTTTCATTGCAGAAGAGATCAGGGTAATCTATTTTCTATCAAGTAGACAAATATCCTTTAAAAACATTCATGTAAATATTAAACCAATTGTTGAAGGAGCCGTTTGTCGATTATGAAATGCATAACTAAATATTCGGATTATAACACATCTTAAGGGAAACAATTAACCCAAGATGACAAAGAGGAAATACATGGCGACATACACCTATTTGCTTTTTGACTTTTTTTGGAAAACCTACGATATTCATCAGGTCCACTGGTTCGATAATGCACGGATATGCCTATGTAATATCTATTCAATAATTATTAATTTATAAACAAGCATGTACAATTTGATAATTCTAGACACAAACATGCCATATTATCTCTGTAAGTTTTAATTTACAGTGAAACAAGTAAATTCTACACTCGAGTGGTAGATTATAGACTTGGATATATGTGTACCACAGCCGATATAAAGCAACAGACGAATAAGCCTGTTTAGCACATTACAAAGCCTTAAACATTTTGGCGTTCAAAACATCTTTACAAGTTTGTTTTTTTGTGTGGGGGGGAATAATTAAAAAAATACCTGTTGTTTTGACAGACATATTTAATTTATCAACCTCATTGACCATTTTCTGCGTTTATGGTAACTAACAATAATGATATTTCAAGAAATAATAATGTAATTTTCTGAAGATCGAAGCGTTGTCAATCTTATATATTTTGTTGATTTATGAAACAAGAAAAAAAATGGTTTAAATCATATTTAGAAATCAATATTTAAAAAAAGAGGCACCAAAGATACACAGGTAATATTCAAACTTATATGTCGATGCCAATCTGAAAACGTCATGGCAATAAAAGAGAAAAAAAACATAAGTTAAAAAAAATATACTACATGGAAAATATTTCAGACTGAACAACATAAACCCAATTAAACAGCTTATAAAGAGTAAGTAGATTCTGCTAAAATGTGGGACTTGTCGTGATTTAATGAAAGAATAAGCAGGCTCTGAGTCTAATTTGGTGATTTCCAATATAAGGATACGAGAACAGGATTATGGTTGCATCAATTGAAACATATTCATAATTATATGTGACAAAAATGGCGATAACGGTCAACAAGCTTGTGACGGTGTCAGGATGACCTTAGCATCCCCAATTTGGTATAATAATAACTTTTCGTTAATATCGTATCAACTGGGAGATATATATTCAATACTTAGGTTCTTTAAGAATGTTGCAACAGAGACATGTAAAGTTCAGAACTGGGAAACTGCAATCATCTGAAAATTTTTGTTATTATAACATTTTGTTCTCAACCGACTCTCAAAAATATAAGACGTACTTAACCGTATCTGCTGTATCTCATATATAATGTATGATGGGATAGATGTGCACAACTTATTCTGCATGCGTCAAGTATTTGATGATGCGAGGACAGCATCTGTAAAGTGGAACGGGAAGTGAGTGTTATAATCTTAGCATTTTGTTTACTACAAAACTCCTGTGAAAAGTATGGCTAATACGAATAACGAAACAAGTCAGCAAGGAGAAAACACAGGATTGGTACCAATTGAACTCCTTTCATAAATGCACACATACCTATAAAGGCCACACACTATTTATCAAATTCATGGAAGTAAAACTGCTAGTAGATTATTCTCAGGAGCGTCCTTAACTTGCGAGCATAATGCATACATAATACAGAGGATATAAAGAAATAAACGGCTTACACATTTCCCTGATTACCAACATCTACTTCTGATATACGAGCCACTGTAGCATTTGATATATGGTTTCTACGGAACTTCCTACGGTTAACCCCTTATTTACATACACAAATTTATTAACACATTGAAAATCTAGGTATTTTCAAAAATTAAAAATGTACTGTTAATACATTCGACATTTTATGACAAACGTTACTTTTGAATCTTCTTCTATCGTTTCTATTTGTAAATAGAAAAAATAAGCAGACGTAAGCATGTGATATGTCACAACTCAAGATTTAAATAGTAATTTGACCGAAAAAACTTTTATACAACATCTTTTAAAAACCTGGACTGTTCCACGGACAATTTCGTCGACGGAATTGAATGGGCTACCTTATGGTTTTGTGAGTCTTTGTTTAATCCTTGGTTTTGATTGTTATTGTCTTATTGTCTTCTGGTGATGAAACTCGACCAACTTGTAAATTTATGAACCAATACCAGTCTGATATGTAAAATCCGCAATTCATTGCTCTTCATAACTATTTCAATAAACATGACCATAATCCCTTTAATCTAGATGAAAGTACGCATCATCGAAAAAAATTATCGCCACTCCAATATCACTTTTCTAAGTATTCTTTTTCTTAGAGATACAGAAAAAAATCTGTATAAGGAATTTTGGTACTGCAATGACATATGGTTGCAATGATAACATGAACGGAGTAAGATATTTGTTGAACCCATGTCGTGGAGCTTTGATGTCCTTCTTTCACATCTACATCATCTGAAAGGGTAACATTACATAACAACTACTCATTTGTTTGTTAATTTTCTAAACAATTTCAGAAATAATACATTTGAAAAATTATGCACAAATATTTTGTTCTCTAATATATAAAGACTGGAAAGTATAATTTGTGATGTAGCTCTTTTCCGTCTTTTTAAACCAGATCAGAAGCATTACATGATGAAAAAGAAAGATGAAAGATGCCAATGAGACTCTCAAGTTCACAAGTCAAAATTAAAAGGACAAATCATGACTTAAAAGACAAACAGACAAACAACAGTGCACAAAACACAACATAGAAGAATACAGACTAAGCAACACGAACTCCAGGAGAAAAATAGTTGGAGTGTCTCACGTGCTTGGCAGGGTACACATATCCTGCTTTTGAACACTTAAGATATATGTAGGACTCAAATCTATGGTGGGTTCCAAATCTATGGCAGATTCCTAATCTATGGTAAATGTGACGTCATGCAATCCAAAATCTATGGCAGATGTTTTACAATCCTAATCTATGGCAAGTTTTGTAATTTCTTAATCTATGGCAGATTTATGTTCACGGTTTCCAAATATATTGCAAATGTTGTGCAAATGGAAATTAAAGCAGTACCTATACGACCAATAATTTTTCCTAAACAAGTGGACATGTACGACTACTGTAGCATGTCTATAAACGTTTGTGAAATAAACATTCCATGATGGTCAAACAAATCGTGGTGGCAAAAATAACGTAAGTGATGAATTCTTAAACAGATTTCAAGATTGAAATGATGTGCTCAGTAAGAATAACATTTTCTAATCTTTGTATGGTACCTGTTTAACCCATTCATTAAACCAACTAGTCTAGTAAGTCCCTTAACATACAAGACGGTGGTTTTTTTATAAAACAGAAATGATAAATTAAAATGAACAGTTTCAATTTTCAAATAATATCTTTTTCTTCGTTAATGCATCTTTTTTATTTAATGAAGATTTCAATCAAATTGGTATCCGATTATTTTATCTTTCACTTTATCGCGGGCTTTGGCCGGTACAGCACATTTCGTGCGCCTTACGGATAATAGGTCACATTTTCCTTTAAGCCCCGGTCACAACAGATCGTTGATTTTTTGTCGTGAAAGATCGTTAAAATAGTTGTCGTGGCACTGTCGGGCAAACTGTCAAAAAATATGTCGAGTGGTCACATCGGCTACGACATGTCCACGATGGGTCTGTCGCAAGTCTGTTGTGCGACAGTCGTACGACAATCGTGACTTGAATGGGGCTATTTCTCAGGTTTTCATGTCATGGAATGCGCGTTTTACTGTCGTGTCACTGTCGTACACCTGTCGCAAAACAGTCATGGGTCACTCGCGCGTTTAGTTCCGACCTACTGGTATATGAAAAAGGCCCGATTTATTGCGTGCCATTTGCCATTTGCTTTCAATGTTGTTCAGTGTTATAAGTTCGGTTCAAGTTAACGACGTTTTTCGTATTAGTATATATGTCGTGTACATTTTATTATTTTGTACAGGTTATTACTTGTACAAATATTTTAAACAAGTAATTACTTGTATGAAGCCACCATACAGGTTATTACTTGTACAAATATAATTGTACAGGTAATTACCTGTACAATTTTTGTGGAGAAAAAAGATAATAACTTGTACAACTCACTATCTTTTAGTTATATTTGTTTCTTCTTATTTAAAAATCTTATCTTTGAGTTTGCTAGTCTGGATTTTTGTTCTCAATTGTTTATAAGTACATGTATTGATTTTGAAAGGTTTGAGGTTAACAAACGAACGACGGTAGCAAAGAAATAACATAAGCTAACATGACACCTTAATTTAGCTAAAAAGCTTGATGCAACCGAAATACGGACTTCTGGGGAAAGTGACAACGCCGTTAAAGCAAAAATAAATTGTAACCCTTCTACAAATTATTTTCAAACATAAATCATTACAACCATGTTGTCTGTTCTATGGTCCGATTGTTGTCTCTTTGACACATTTCCCATTTCCATTCTCAATTTTATACATGGTCACAATAATGTATGTGACCAACAGAAGGCCTTTTTTCAGAAAAAAATAATGACAACACTGGAGTAACATTCCATGGTCTAAACCTTTCCATTTTCTAGAATTCTTAATAAACTCTTAATCTTAATAATTCTATGTTTAAATATCTTATTTCTTTGCACACGATAAGGAAGCATGATATATGGCATTATACAGCAAGTTCAATCTTTTGTCTTTACATTTGCCTGTCTTAAAGCCACCAGACAGCTGCAGTAAACGTGGCCTTGGCCAACACTTTACGAAAGCAATTGTACATCTTTCCTGACGTTAACCCCAGTGTTTGTTCTTTCGACAGACCACTGACTTTGAGGGTAACATGGTCTACCATGCACCAATTTTAGCTCTAGCAAAAGAAGTTTAAGTTCTGTAATACATTAGACTTACATTCACGTCAATTATCAATTTGCAGAATATGTGGAGCCCACAAAGGTAAACAAACAAAAATGTCAGTGAATTGGTAAGTCACTCCAGTTGCTCTTTTTGTCTTTAAAGTGTGCAGTACCCTGAAATTGGTGATCTTGGTAGTGCATGCTCAACTTGGTTTCAGCGCGACTTTTTTCAAAACACACTGTTCACACATCTGAATGAAAGTCTGATAATTTCTCTACTGATATTGGATTTTTTTTAACACTTGATATGTTTTGTGGATGCCTCGTTCCGTACTCAACTCCAGAATGTGCAGGTGTAATCAAAGTGTAACAATCATCTACTGTAAAATGATGAACTATTTCGTCTCTTTTGCGAGTCAGTTGTCCAAGAAGTATCTTAGAAGTGCAGTCTTTTTGGAAATTAATTTTGCTTCTTTTACATTACTTAAAGTTTCTCTGTAAGTTTCACGTGTAAATATTGAATTATTAGAAGATTTATTATCATCACACAATTTAGGTACTTCATTACGGAAGCCGATAAGGGCCATTCAAAAAAAAAATTATGTCGTTATTACGACAACGCTATGTCGTAATTTCGACATAACATGTCGTTATAACGACATCGCTATGTCGTAATTTCGACATATCATGTCGTAATAACGACATCACTATGTCGTTTTAACGACATAGCTATGTCGTAATAACGACATCGCTATATTTAAAAGAATATGTATTATGATTGGCAAGAGACTAAATGACAAAGAAATTAACAATTATACGTCATCATAATGTCCCCGATAATTATAAAAGCCTTCGCATGGTCAGCTATAAAAGAGGGAAGAAAGCTACCAGAGGGAGAGTCCCCGAAATGCTGTGTGGCAGACAGTGTTATTATTCAATTATTAGCTCCCTTGGTAAAACTCCAAATTTCATATTTAATGTATTCTATTGTTAAATAATTTACATGAAGCTTAATAAGTATATATTTGCAATTGCATAGCTTTTGCTATTTAAATTCATTAATTGAAGATATTTATTTATATTGTAAAGTTTAATATGTGCATCGTCGCAAAATCTTTGGTTACCTTCTTTGGATAACTTCAGTGAGAAACCTATATATGTTATAGATACCAATTTTGATTAACATGGCCCATAGTGCTAGGGCTGTACAGTCAAGACAAAGTCGTTCAGAATAACAAGTCCTGGTCGTAGAATAGCTATGCAGTCACACATGTTGGAAGAATGAAATGTGGAATTATTAGAGGACTGAAAATGTACAACCAAGTCAAGCCAAGCTTTCCATCTCCCTTTAAATAAGCGCAAACTACATGGCTTCTTAGTATAAGGGTGTATGGAAGTATTGATAGCTCTATTTCTACTTTCAAACGTTGGGCACGCGCGATGTTCCTACAACCCCTAGGATTTAAAACTGAATCTTCGAAATTTCATCCGCAAAAAAAAATAAAAATGTTGGAAAACACGAATCAATATTAAAACAAATTCAATATATGTTTTGAATTATGTTTTACAGATCTTGCTCATTTCCTAAGTAATATCTAGTATATTTGAGGATTAAAAAAAGAAAGCTATGTAAAAAAAAGACGGATGTCCCCATCCAACGTTACATTTATGAAAAACTGTTTTAACTTTTATGTATAGCTATATATATATATATAGTGATCCTATTTCTTATTCTCTGATCTTCTTGATTCTTGACAGGAACAACGACATGTGTCGGTTCTTTGTGGCGTTAAAGCCGTTATTTTACTAAATTTCATTTGACTCGACTGCATATTATAGTAGAAAATTAATAAAAAATAGTGAGACAATAATAATATCTAACAGAAGTACAAAGATTTGCCTCATGTGAGTTCAAATATTGCTAGTTCAATAAAATCTTCTCTACACAGTCGTTTTTTCAAACGGTAGCCATTTTTTCCAAGTTGATATTTCATTTTTCAAAGCAGTTAAGGCGTATTTTTTTTTATAATTGATCAAAACAAATGTTAAATATACGAAGAGTAAAAAATGCCAAGATTTTTTCCTTATTAACTACATATTTAGGTCTTAAAGGAATAAAATGCTTCCATACATTACAAAACGCTAGCCAATTTTTCCAAATGTCTGAAAACGTCTAAAATCCTAAAGACGCTAATTTCCGACGTTAAATGTGCTAAAGTTTCAATTAAATGTGTATGATAATTAAAACAAATCGTGTTTTGAAATTTGGAGAAAGATGTTAATGATTGCTGCCGAAAAAAAAATAGTGCATGTTGCTAAAGACTCCGCCCGGGGAAATAGGTTCGACACAGGTTAAATTTTGCAGTTTTTATTAATTGTATAGCTTTTAACGATTTATTTAAAAGAATTTGGAAATGGGGAGAATATCCCATTTTGTAAAATGAATTGAAATTTATGTTACGAAAGTACTCCGAAATAGATAATTTAAAGTCGTCACTTCAGTTAGGTGCAATCACCAATATCAAAACACTAAATACCAGTTCACGGAATGTTTTACTTCGTGATTTGTCCTGCTATTTCGTGATGAAAGTAATTCCTGTACTAGTGAAACCGGAACTTTTCATCAATATAAACTTGTTCATGAAATGGAGGTAATTGAAAGACAAATCCCAAACAGCAACGAAAACCGTTTCATCGAATAAAAAAAAACCGTGATTATAATTTTGTTTGCCGTTTTCGCGGACGACCCAGGAGTAGATTACTATATTTTAAAATGTATATATCTGAAGATGACTTGGGAAATAATTCTCAAGCCAAGGTTCAAGTAATTGAAGGGGTGTATTTCGACAACTTATGTGTCAGGGAAAATACAATTCTATTCAAATTTAACCATGGGTAAAAATGTTCGATTTACTTGCAGAGTGTCAGATATATTTGTATTGGGGATGAATTAAGATATAGAAATTTCACAATGACAGATGATATGCAACTTGAAAGTTAAACATCCTATGATAAAAAAAAATATGAAAACCGTATACATGTACTTCCGTCCCATCTTTCCTTCCTACATTACTTGCGACAGTACTGCATTTTAAGTTAAAGGGTAAACATTATGAAATCGATTTCCGTGACAACTCGAGGTAATTTTTTGATAAAATGACATCACAAAACGAACAGAACCAGAATCAACCAACAATATAAAAAACAGAATAAAACTTGCAAAAATTAATCGAAGCCAAAGACCCTCTTCGACGTTGCATTTTAAGTGTAACGTGTTGTAGGAATATCGTGCCCACCGTTTGACAGTAGCATTAGAGCAATTGATATTGTAATTCACCCTTATTACAAGAAGCCATGAAGTATGCGCTTATGTTGAGGAAGATGGGATGCTTAGCTGGCAAGTTAGGCTCGCATGTTAAAATAGTATTATCTACCTAATCTGTCTGTACAGCCATTTAACAAACGATAATTTATTAACCTTAATTGTTTTTTATAAAATATATAAGTTTCTCACTGAAGGTATCCAAAGAAGGTAACCAAAGATTTTGCGACGATGCAAATATTAAACTTTACAATATAAATAAATATCTTCAACCAATGAATTCAAATAGCAAAAGCTATGCAATTAACAAATATATACTTATTAAGCTTCATGTAAATTATTTAACAATAAAATATTAATGCATTAAATATAAAATTTGGAGTTTTACCAAGGGAGCTAATAATTGAATAATAACACTGTCTGCAACACAGCATTTTGGTGACTCTCCATCCGGTATCTTTCCTCCCTCTTTTATAGCAGAATATGCGGGGGCTTTTCTAATTATCGGGTGCATTATGATGACGTATAGTTGTTAATATCTTTGTCATTTAGTCTCTTGGCAATCATAATACATATTCTTTTATATATAGCGATGTCGTTATTACGACATAACGATGTCGTTATAACGACATAGTGATGTCGTTATTACGACATGATATGTCGAAATTACGACAAAGCGATGTCGTTATAACGACATGTTATGTCGAAATTACGACATAGCGATGTCGTATTAACGACATGCTATGTCGAAATTACGACATGCTATGTCGTTACTACGACATAATTTTTTTTTTGGAAGTGCCCTTATCGGCTTCCGTACTTCATCATGACATTTCATTTTTTATATACTGTTTTCAATTTTTACACTTTAATTTTGACTACTAAACTGAACAGTTTTGCCTCATATAAAGTGTACTCACACATTGAATGTTTGTACCTTTTGGCTGAGTAATAAGTTATTTGTTAAAAGAGAAACGATTTGTTGTGAACTTCAAATAGACCGAGGTAAAATAATGATTTGTACAAGTTATTATCTTTTTCTCAGTAAAATTTTTACCAGTAATTACTTGTACAATTGTATTTGTACAAGTAATAACCTGTATGATGGCTTCATACAAGTAATTACTTGTATAAAATGTTTGTACATGTAATAACCTGTAGCAAAATAATAACATGTACACGACATATATTAGAAATGTTCCGCGAATTTAAAGCAAGGTGCCACCGAAAAGAAAAATAAACAAAGGAAAGGTGGTAGCAGGTAACATGGATGATGTAGACCAGACGGAGGTCCCCCTACCATAAGCTGAAGCGTATGAAGATTCGGAAACTATTGGAGACGTCACTGGGGACGGGGACGAATATATGTTGCAGGTCGAACGTACAACTATCGTACGGCAGACAATCTATGTTGTGCGAGCATAGTACGAAATTTGATATTCGAGAGACAATCGTGCGACTGTATCACGAGTGTCTGTCGACAGTCGTACGATTGTTAAATATTAAAATGGTTTATTTTGGTACCCAAAATAATGTGTTTATCGTGCGATAGTCTCACGGCTGTGATAAGACACTCTCACGACAGCCACAAGACAGTGACACGACAAAAAATCGTAGAGCAAAAAAGGTTCATGTCAAATTTTTGTCCCATGACTCAAGACAGCGCCACGATGCTAAAAATATCGTGCGAGGTCGTACGACGATCACAGATGACCCACGATTGGACAAAAATTCCTGCCGTGTCGTTGCATAAATGTGTCGTGGGTTTGTTGTGACCAGAGCTTTAGACTCTCCACAAATTGGTGTCGAGGGAAATGCCTTTATCTGAAATAGTGTTCAAAACTATAGGTTCTGTCAACGTTTGCGGGGCCGACGATGTAATGGCGTTATTCAATTGTGACGCAATTCAAAGATCTGTCATAGATTTGGGAAAAAACAAAAATCTACCATATATTTGAGTTGTTAGGCGTTTGTAACGTCACACTTGCCATAGATGAGGAATCTGCCAAAGATTTGGAACCTGCCATAGATTTGAGTCCTACATATATATTTATGAATCAATTTGTTTCATTGCAATGCACGTAAAATTAATTTCCTACAAATGTCTAATTTAAGGGGAAACCTTTTTTAACCGTTTTTTACGCAACATGATGTGACGTACTATGATTTTGTGGTAACACACCTGATGTAATCGGCTATTGGAACATGTTCGTTGTCATTTGGATTTTTCATAACAGTCAATCAATTGTTTATGGCCTCCGTTAAATTCAAAAAGGATTGCAAATTAGAAATTAAGCTTTCTTATATAAATATAGGAAGATGTGGTGTGAGTGCCAATGAGACAACTCTCCATCCAAATAACAATTTAAAAATGAATCGGTGCTATAAATATAAACAACCTTTCATCGCGAGGAGGTAACTTCT
This sequence comes from Mytilus trossulus, assembly GCF_036588685.1. Lineage (NCBI taxonomy): Eukaryota > Metazoa > Mollusca > Bivalvia > Mytilida > Mytilidae > Mytilus > Mytilus trossulus. The sequence goes on along the minus strand of NC_086386.1, from coordinate 35,117,829 downwards.
AACATTCAACTTTATATTTTTTAATCAGACTGTGCCTAATCTATTCTACGGTTACACCATAAGTATAGATGGCATCTAAAGTATTCAACTATAAAGAAGAATTGTAGGGCCTTGATTCAGAATAAAACATGAAAAAACACCTCAGACATTTGACTGTGTCCACTCGCCTTATATTAACAGCCCCTTTGACCATTGCTAGGAATCTAATTTTGTCAGAATGGGTTGTTTCAGCGTTCCGGTCTCTGATAAAACGTTGAATACAAAGTTTGAAAAACTATGAAAATGATCAATCAAATACCTTATGCAGAGACAAAGAAGCTATTAAATGTCTATTATATATTCACGATCGATTAATTGTTGTTTCTGCGGTCAGAGCTTTGAATAATTTTGTTGTGTATGAACATCCTACATCAACGGCAGTCTTATAAAAGATTTAGGGATACATGAGCCATCAGGTAATCCCACATAATCAAACATATCATTTGACAAGAATGAAATTTCGCGATCTTATCAATGAACATTTAATTAAACAGCCAATGTATGGAGTTAACTTGTTTGTATCGGATACTTAAGGTTGAAAAATTCCAAACAAACATCGTTGCATTGCCTGCTCATCTGCATTTTCTGCAATTGAAGATTCCATTGGATTGACAAAAATGTTGTCCGTAGTGAAAGAAGGTGTTCAGATATATTATGAAACTGTTCACTCGCAAGGTGATGATAATTATTTCATATACGGATTCTAAAAACAGTAAATCACTATCTTTTTTTTTTTTTAAATTTACCAGCACTTGCTACCACTTTTCCTTATTTGAAATTCAAAAACTCATCTAAATGAAATAATCCACAATTCATTTCAACTTGTAAATGATAGCATTCGCTATGCATTTATTGCTTTAGAATGTCATTTGGCGTATTTTGATTAAAGTAAACTTATGCTCCACCGAAGAAGAAGTGATCAGTATGCTGGAATTTCTTACTGACAAATTTGAAATACTATTGTTGAATTAAGAGGATGCCCTTTGTCAAAAGATTGTCGTCATTCCGATGGCATTTTTTTATTATCTTTTTGATACTTTGTGATCTAGCTGTCAGAAAACTGCGAGTACTTTCAAATTTGTTCCTAGTGTCTTTTTGTTGTTTGGATGCACAAGTTCCCGGCCAGGTCAACTGGTACTTTTGTTAATCTGATGAGTTAACCCTTTTTCAAATGATTTTTAAAGTTCGTTCTTAAGGTGTACTGTTACTTTTTTTATATAAATAAGGCCCTTAGTTTTCTCATTTGAATTGTTTTACATTTTAATTTCTGGGCATTTTATAGGTTACTAGTCGGTATGGAGTTTGCTCATAGGTGAAGGCCGTACGGTTACCTATAGTTGGTAATGTCTGTGTCATTTCGGTCTCTTGCAGACAGTTATCTTATTGGCAATCATACCACATCTTCTTTTTTATAATAACAACTCTTGAGTACCATAAACTATGACACACGAGCTGATTATAATTTTTGAATGATAGATTTATGCAATCAGATCAGCAATATATGAACTTCATAAATTTTTCAATTCATATAAAAAGCTTGGAGCTGCTACAATACACCAAGACGTTATTAAACGCACCAGTATTTGGCCAGAAGGTTGACGAACTATGATCATATCCAAGATTTGTTTTAAACTTTTTAAAACGAACATAATAATGATATAAAGGAACATTCATCAGTTTGCATATTTTATGTTGTGTCAGTATATCTCAATTCTGTCTCAATTAGTTGAGTTTCTGGTATACCCATGAATAACTTTAAGATAAATTTATTTATAATGGAGAAAATAGCTGAATGTTTGCAGTAAATTCCGTTGTGTCTCGCTACAGCATATAAGAAAAAGACAATGCCATTTAATCATATTTGGAAAATAGTAAACATACAATATTTTGTGCATGCGCAAATATTTCATGACAGTTGTGAGTGTGATAAAAATTTGATCCTAATCGGTCAACAAACAGACATTATACACAAAAAAGTCATGTGAAAAAAAATAATATGCAAACAGTCAACGCAGATCCATACATACAAAACAAAATAAATTTTATGATGCAAAAGATAGTATTACAAAGTAATAAAAGAGCCTATTATTGTGAAAGCACTAAGTTGATATGTTGCTAATGTCATTCAAAGGTTTTCCTTCTCGTCACTATGCTCTTCTAATGTTACTGGATGATATTCTACACTACTGGGGTGTTGATTTTTGTCTATTCCTCCTTTAATGCTTAGGTTTACATTATAATTTACATTGTATGATGATGCCCGTTTAAATTTTCTGTAAGCAATGAATCCTATAATCGACAAAACAACAACAATAATGACACCAACTACTATCGCTATGACAATTACTGTGTAACTACCCTCCTAAAAAATAAGTGGTTTTAGACATTAAACATTATATGTTACGTAATATAAAATTGTTGAAAAGTAAAATAGTATTAATACTAAATTAAAATTATACATAGTTAATATATATAGATTCTGACACTGCAACAAGTGCTAACGACATTTCTCCACTCGAGACAGTTAAATTTTAACACGAGTTATAGTGTCGGAATCTGTTTCTCTAATGCTTTTTATCGTTCTTTTTCAAAGATTTGCAGAAACTTGTGCTCTTTACATGCGACGTCATCAGGCATTGTCGCCTTTTTTAATGACGTCACAATAGGAAAATTCAAAAGAAAACAAAACATTTAGATGTAATAATCAAATTTCGACTAATCATTTGCCGAGAACAGATTTTTCACTGGTGAGGAGAAATATTTCTCTCACACCGGTCAGGTAATGTGAAAAGAGTACAAAAATTAGAGAAACATAGTTCTCAAACTGATGTTTTGCTTTATTCGGCTAGTCTATAACCTAGTTTCCCTGAAAGTCCGAAAATAGTCTTGAAGTATAAAATCCTGGTACTGACGTTGTTTATTATTTGAATTACGTGTTTAAGTATAGTGTTATGTTTTTTTTTTGTCTTTGTTTATATCTTAACTTCAATTTTTATATCCATTTGGTGTGGCTAGGTGTGCATACACTCTACCATTGTGTTATTGTACTATGGTACTTTTTAGTATTCTGTTCTGTCCTTTCGACCTTACAGCTTTGTTTCTATATTTCTTTTTGCTTTTCTTAGCCGATATAGTTATTTGTTTTAAAGTGATTAAGGTTGTAAAATAATGTTGACTTTTATCATCATATATGGTAATTGAATAGACATCTGTCATGCAATTGTTGGAAAAATCTATGTATACAACAGGTTAAATCAAACACATGTTACCTTAAACGTTAAACTATGACATTGGTTTGATGTGTTCAAGGTTTTGATTTTGCCATTTGTTAATTAACTTTCCATTTTGAATTTTTCTTTGAATTCAGTTATAATTCTATTATTTTTTTTTTACTGTAAGAAACGTCGCACGCTACTGGTGTTACTTTGGTGAAATCACGGACAAGACACATTCTTCTTGTTAATTTTTAAACATAAACAATGATATTATAAAGTGTTGTATATCATTTTAAAGCTTTTAAACTCTTCTTTCAGATTATTGCAATTTTGTATATGTAACAAACTATTTTCATTACTTAGAACTCAATAAAACCTTTATTTTGCACAATGATTTCCTTGTCCCGCGTTACACTTTTAGTTTTGTGAAATTCTGAATACCGTAAAAAACATATAATCTTTTTTACCAAACGATATAAAAGTTTGTCTGGAACAAGCAATTTATAAGTGGGCGATGACGTAATGTCGAGTTTTCTCTCTCAAAAAGACGGAAATATAAGAAAAAGGGATCAAGATGATACAAGTTATGTGTCCCATGCACGAAAGTTTGCCGTATTTTTTTTTTAAATTGTCCCAAAAAGGGAATTTCAGAGCAATCCCCATGTCGAAAGCAAATTATTCTTATACTAGTATTTTGTACAAAGATCACACTTTCGCATCATGCAATAATCCGGAAATTTTAAAACAAATTCTTTTTACTCGAGTTGATTAGCAATGTCCGACATTTTGTCCCCTTCAAACCAAATTAAATGTAAGGTTACGTTTTCTGTGTTTTCATGATGTTTACTTAATACAGTGCCATTCGCTACATACATTTTGTTATAATGGATAAAAGTACAAAAATGTATCTCTATTTTGATATTAAATTCCCATAAACTAAATCTAATATACAAGATATCAGATAAAACTAAAATGTCCGATACAATGTCCCCACATACGATTTTGACGTTATTTAATCAAATGTGCTTCTAACGTTCCGTCTAATTGTCATGATTGCGATTTTCACAGACGATTTGTAATACGGCTATTTTATTTTGTTTCTTGATAAGAAAACTTTAAAATTAATGTTTTATTTTGAAGCTCTTCCAATTCACAAAGAAGGGGTGGGGAGAGAGATTTCCTCGCGGAACTGAAGTGTTTTCCGGACTATATATATATAGTCGGATCCGCTATAATACAAATTATTACAAATAAAACAGCTATAATAATTGTTCCCGCTAATTCCCGTGCATATATTTGTGCAGAATTGCCATGCTAGATATGCCGTAGTCCCTTTGCCTTTACATTCTGGAGTGGAAAAATGAATGCATTTGCAGTGCATAGTTTATCCACAAAAAAAAAAGAAATCGATTGCCCTAATAATTCAAATGTATATATTTATTATAATAAATGGTTGCAATGCAAGTAACTTTTTTATTTTTAATTTGTTAATAAAACTAAAGCTAAACATCTTTAATCTAAGAAAAAATCCTTTCCTATGGAAAAAAATCAATCCTTTAAAATTTATTGTAAAAAGCCATCTGAACAACATGGATTCCAACGTTTTTATTTTGACTGACGTCTTTGAGTGTGTAACGTTAGGTGACACCAGTATCGTGCGACGTTTCTAACCTAGTTTTTTAACCAACCACTGTATATTTATATATGTAATGATGCCTCAGCGTTCTTGTGCATATCTTTTTGCATGTAAGGTTTTGAAATAATAATTTTAAGTGTATGTTCTATCGCCGAGATTATTGATGGAATATTTAATGCAGGTCGTTATGCAATGTTTTCAACATAATCTAGATGATGTTTTTATAGTACTATGGACTATTTGACTGTCTTCAGACATCTTTTGTTGTTGTGTATTTCAGTTTGGAAGAATCAATACTCTTATACATTACAAATTCTTATTAATACTCTTATACATTACAAATTCTTATTAATACTCTTATACATTACAAATTTTAATTATTATGTTACCGAATTATCTGTCGCCACTGGGGAATTATCGGGGTCATAAAATTCCATTGGCGTAACAATTTGACCTCCTGAAAATTCTATTCTACATTGCGCTATATAACCATCAGTGTCGACAGCAGCAAGTACAATTGAAGGTGTACAACAACTCCCTCTGTGGCGAGATAAAAAAAAAATATGCTTATACAATATGGAATACAACTATCTATCAGCCATGGCTATAGGGAGACGAGTGTGTTTCTTAAAGTACAGAATATACAAGTCATCATCGTTGCATCTAAACAGGAGTAAGTGTACATTCTGAAATTGTAATCATTGAAAGCGAATCAAATTTCTGAAAGTGTTATAGAATTATGATGGTATCAAAGTTGTTTCAATTGGTGTCTGCTGATTTGATATATAAATTGGTTTTTTTTAATCTACAGAAACAGGTTTGCAATAAGTGGTACACAGCTAGTCTCAAATAGGAATTCCGTTAACTACATAAGCAAAAAGCTAATTTAATACAGGATCATGCAATTGGCTAGATAAAGACTTACATTTAATTTATTCAATACAAAGCTTAATTAATATCCTTATTTTTATGCACATACTATTGACTGGATAAAGTGTCATGTTCCATGTATTTAATACAAAGCTATATGATGCTGATATGCACAAGACCACGTGCATTTTGCATTTAAAATATATAATGCTTATAATAATCATAAAGATATTGAAATCACCATTCATTTGATAATTACAGGACGTTGACGACTTGCATTCAGTTGACGTAAAACAAAGCAAACGTGATACTGATATTCAAAGGACGTTAGCTTTGACTAGCTAACAGGTCAATTTCTCCTTTTGATTATATGTAAAGTTACCTGATGATTATATTCACAGAACTATGACTTTATTTTAGGTAAGGACTCATATTCCTTTACAATGATACAAAGTTCACCCAATACTGATATTTATTGCACAAAGCTATTGCGTAAATAGGGAATCGTATTCAACTCTTATACTACATTGCTAACCTGACGCTTTCAAAGAACAGTAATTTTAACTAGATAGAACTTAAATAATGCAAAGCTTACTTGATACTAATATTCACAGGACCATGCCTCAGGCCAGATATATCATCATAGACTAATTCAGTTGCTGAGCCAACGGATGAAGTAAAATTGTCCAACTCAGTACCTTTGAATTTTATTTCAGCATCTACGAGCCAGTGATATTTATGGCATTGTGCAGTATTCAAGGACGAATTACCACAAGTTCCATTGACAGTAACAACTGTACAAACTGGTCTTTCAATGTCAGTTACCTTTAAAAATCAAGTTTAACACATGCGTTATTATATAGAAGCAGGGAAACATGAAGTTGGTTTTCTGTGCATTGTCTTACTTCGGGGAAGGGGAGATAATGTAGAAGAAAATAAATAAGATTGTCATAGTTAAAACTTGACAGTTGTTTTAGACAGAACTCCTTATGAAAATTGATTGTTTATGAGAAGTAGAACTCATTTTTTTCAATCAATTACAGCGTAATTCAATTTCGTTAAGGATGTCCTTTCGTGCTCACCAAATATTGTATCAACAGCATGAAACAACGCTATATCACTAATTTTATCTAATTGAAATCTGTTCTGAAATATCGAAAATTAGAGAGAATGTTATAAATATCATAACATCTCTATATTAAAAAAAATATACAAAAAACCTTTCTTTTTCAAAATTCACGCTTTAAAAAAAAACTACAATAAGGCTTAAATATGCAATCAATTTGTATTGCACCCATTATCGTCAAATCGAGAGAAGGTTGTGCGCTTGGCAAATCTGTACATTTTGTGTTTAATATTCATTTAAAGAAGTGTTGAATATTAAAAAAAAAAAAAATATAAAAAGGGTTCTTGGAAGTATTTTCACCAGGAACGCTTAAACTCCGAAAAAAGTTCAAATGAATTGAAACATCATAGTTCGTATGACCAAATGGGATTTAAAACAACTAAACCATCAAATACAAACTTTGACTGAATGCGTGGAACCAATGTTTCTTTAAAATAACAAAAAATCAATAAGCATAGAATTAAAAATAATATTCTAAAAACATGTCAGACCTTTGACACTAACTATGCAGCTGACGAAACCAACGGGAATCATCTTAGAGCTTTGCTAATGAAAATAGCACTTAGTGACATTTGGTAATATACAAGCGTACTTGATAAACAATTTGACAAAAATGGGACCAAAATGAAGATCAAATCTATATATATATATATTAGGTGCAACTATTTGTCAGGTTATTCAAATTTCCGCTTTATTAGAAATGTTTATCTTTTGTTTATTATACTAATAAATGTGGAATTTTACGAAATCATGTTCATTTGTTATACAAAAAGTTTTCAGTTATACTTACGAGAACCGTTTTTGAAATTCTTTGATTAATTTCTGATGAGGATCCTAGGTAAACTGTAATGGCATATTTCCTACAAGTTGTAAGTTTATATTATAAAAAATCAAAAATGAAATCACAAAAATGCTGTACTTCTAGGAGAATTCAATAACGCATAGTCCCCAATCAAATGGCAAAATCAAAAGCTCAAACACTTCCTGATTTTATAGCAAGCTAAAACTCTCACTTGTATGACAGTCGCATTAAATTCCATTAAATTGACAACGATGCGTGAACAATATAAAAGGTCAAAATTTCAAAATATGTAAGTTTTCATTAATAATTTATTCTTATGAACTGATATGTAGTTCTCAATTCTATCATTATGACATATTGTTGAAGTGAGCCGGATTGTATCATAATGTATGATATCTTAAGGAACACATTGAAAACTTCAACTAATGCCTACATATTGATAGTTCATAAAGTGAATTTCAAACAGTGCCATGCATGGTAAATTCAAGACATATTCAACACAATTATATAGTGTAAGTACTATAAAGAGCTGATATTTGTATTGTCTTGTTTATTATCATGGTTGTGTACTATAGTTAGTTATACAAGTGAATAACTAATTTGGACCTGATGGAATATGTCTCGTTGGCACTCATACCCCATCTTCTTATATCTACCAAATATTATATTTCAATATAAGATTTAAATCTGACAAATTAGTAATTCCAAATGAACTGCTGTGAAACAGATTTCATTTTGTATTTTCTTGTATTTGTTTTAATATCATTCTCATTTAGCGACTAATAATTAGAACACCTTTTGATAACAAATATAGGCATATGTAAGGCAAAGCAACGTACAAGATACTAGATGTTAATGTAGGCTTCATAGTAAACGATCCATTACTTGTATCTCCCGCTAAAATTGTATGCTGTCTTCTCATTGGTAGTACTGAAGCAGAATGGTCGTCTGAAATCGCTACTTCATAAGTTTCATTAATCGTTCCTGTATTTTCAACTTCATAATATACTAACACTTCTTTTCCAGTTACTGCACCTATAAAATTGATAATGGAAATGGGGAATGTGCAATAGAGACAACAACCCGACCAAAGAGCAGACAACAGCAGAAGGTCACCAATAGGTCTTCAATGCATACGTAATTCCCGCACACGGAGGCGTCCTTCAGCTTGCCCTTAAACAATTATATACTAGTTCAGTGACAATGAACGCCATACTAAACTCCAAATTGTACACAAGAAACTAAAAGTTAAAATAATACAAGACTAACAAAGGTCAGACCCTCCCCCTATACCTCTAGCAAATTCAGAAAACTAAACTATACATGAATTGGATAATGTAATTTGAATGTTTCTAAATAAAGGATTTCTCCGCAAAAAAGTGTTCCTTATAGTAATATGTACGATGAAAATCGATTGCATTATTACAAAGATCGAAATAAAATACTGCGATAAAAAGTGGAAATTTTTTACTAGTAACCAAAATACTCTGTGATTAATCTCTGAAGAATCACATTTAAATAACATTTGAATAAGACGAAATATGTATTTAAAACTAAGTCTGAAAGATGCAGGCTCTGAGGCTGATATATAGATATAACAATTGTTTGTTAACACTTCAAAATATGCAGATTTACTGAATTGATCGATTTAGATTTATTTACTGTTTTGATGTTAAAGTCATTACTAATGTTTATATATATATACTAGTATACAAGTACACACCCGTGATAACGCGGGTCCACGACTAAATTTAATTATATAACTATGTGTAAGCCTTATTTTTAGTAATAAGTATTGTTATCGGATAAAGTCATGTCGATTATAAGATACACATTTTTCTCTGCTTTCAAATCTTTCTGTTTGAACCCGTCGGCCTGGAACTTATCAGTTATTGGTAATATTAATTATTTGGAAAACAAAACAAAAGGTCCTGGCTATCCAGGAATGGAGTATTTTTTAATCAACAGCATTGTCCTATATTAGATATCTTAGAAATTAAGTCTTGCTGATTGCTGAATAAAACTGCAATAGGGAACAATTTGACAATGATTGAATTTAGTAGTGTCAGCCCTCTGCTAATGACCCGTGCATATAGCAAAATCCTAAATACACCGGAACTTGTTAATTATTGGCAATATTAATTATGTGGTTAACAAAAGGGTCTTGAGTGGTGTAATTTTTAATCTACACCATTGTCCTATATTAGCTATATATAGAGTTGAATTCTTTGCTTTGTCGTTTTTACCCGATGACGGCTGACAAATTGGACCTCGTAATTTTAGTATTATAGCTATATATAGAGTTGAATTCTTTGCTTTGTCGTTTTTACCCGATGACGGCTGACAAATTGGACCTCGTAATTTTAGTATTATAGATATATTACATACTCACTATCGGGCGGAATTACTCTTAGTTTAACATTTGTAGGTTTAAATACTAGTGAATTCTTTCTGGAAAATTCAAATCCGTTCTTGTCTGTTCCGTTTAACTTCAGTTGGAAAAACTACAACGACAATTTGAAATGGACACTGTTGTTTCGTACGTAGTTGTCGTTTGTTGGGATCATTTAAGAGGACAAAATACATCATCTATGTCATTCGGGCTTAAAGTTGGGAATGACAGTAGATTGTTTCGTCCACAATAGAATCATCAGTGGCGCTCAATTCAAAACAGTTGGAAACCCAATAAAAATTTAAAGAGCACCAAAAGTTTTGAAAAATGATATTATGGTATTTATTTTATTTGACCCATAATTAGATGGAAGTTTCAATCTCTCATTGAAGATAAATTAGATCAAAACAGATTTTTCTATGATATCTACATTAGAAAATTAAAAGACATAGATAATAACAAATTACATTAGTGATTACATCTATTTACAAACGATATAATACCTGGTTAGGTGTAGTGAATATGGCGGCACATCTTACTGCCATGTGTGTTGAAGTCTGAATAATAGGAATTTTTAACAAATCATTGCCCAGCACATCAGTAAGAATAAGTTCATTACAAGTCCCGTTTTCTCCAAGGTTATATATGTTAACATAAAAGGTATAGTTCTTTCCTACAATTGAAAAAAGCATGTTTGGTATATCAAAAAGTACAGTTTGAGTAACATGACATGCGTGTATGGAAATAATAAATTAATAACCTTTCTCAAAGTATTACAAATATACTTTGAAAACTTATTACTTATTACATAGAAACAGGTTTACAAAATATACTTTGAAAACTTATTACTTATTACATAGAAACAGGTTCACTATTGCATTTCAAAGGAAATAGAACAGAACATATGGTTATAAATGAAAAGAATTCGAGAAAAAAATATTATACGATTTCAACATTTTATACAAGGACTTAATTTGCAATAGTATAACCAGAATTGAATACTTAGTAAAAGTTGTATGACTTACCTGTAATAGGACTTCCTTTCAGAATAGGTAAGGCACCACTTTCAGTATATTCAAGTATCTCTGTTTCCAGTTTAACTGGACTTTGCGCTGTCACATTAACTGACCAATTATTAGGTAACTTCCTCTGTAGATTATATATGCCTGGAGGTGGACGCTGAAATTTAAAGAAATTCAACGGCTATAATTGTATTCATTTTAACCTTATAAGTAATACAGTATATCTACGGGTCATTTTGTTTTATAGTTTAAGAAATGAAGCAATTGCAAAGGATACACATTTTGTCATTTTAAAAACAAATGTTTTAACTCTACATATAACGTTTCCTGCACAAACAACAAACACAACCTTATTATTATAATTGTCATCATGTATATATATATATAAGTATAAGAAGATGTGATATGATTGTCAAGAGACAACTCTTCACCAGAGACGACATGGCATAGAGGCTAACAATTGTATATAACTGTACGCCATTCAACAATGAGCTAGACTCATACTGCAACGTAAATTATAAGAGGCACAAACATTCAAATGTGAAATCATTTCAATAGAGAAAACTAACGACCTGATTAATGTACAAAACAATGAACGAAAAAAAAACCACACCTCAACAACAATTAAACGACAAACACTGAATTAATAGATACCGACTTGGAACAGGGACAATCACAATGTGACGTGGCTATAATAGATTGTTGGCTTCAAACCCTCACATTTCATGACACCGTGGTGTAAAAGTATAACATAAGAACAAACCATAAAAACATCTGTTGCAATCAGCGCAACTCATCAGTTCGATACAAAAGAAGCCACTAACACAGACTGGATGTGACAGGGTTCTCATACATTCGTACGGTGACCAATATCTATAGTTGTTAATTTCTGTGTCATATGGTCTCTTTTAGAGAGCTGTCTCATTGGCAATCATACCACATCTTTTTTTTATATCTCCAACACAAAAAGAACAGTTAGTACAGGTCTGCAATTACTCGCAGTTTTTTTTTTGAAGCTCTTTCAATGAAATATCAACTAATAAAAGCTAAAGGCATCTGAGAATTATTAGTTTTATATTGTTGGTTTTAAATTAAAAAGCCCTTGATTTAATCTTTGCACGTACCTTTAGGCAATGAAATAAGTAGCAATAACCATTTTTTCATTTAAATGAATATGCTACTCTGGCAGGGAAATATAAAATGAAAAGAAAAAAATCAATTGTACCTGCAGTGAAATTATAACTTCTTTCCTCTTAGTGATCAGCTTTTGTGATAATCTGCTGGCAAATGTTTCTTTTGTTCCTGAAAAAACACATGCAATTTTAAATACAGCTTTTTTACCAAACTAAAGATTTTTTATTTTATTTTAGATAGATATAATAAGTAAAGTAAGAAATTTACTGTTTATATAATTAGGAGATGCGAGAGCGAGAGAGACAAATATCCACAAAAGACCAAAGAAGTTTTCTGCTATCTCTGGAGCACATTGATTGCATCTTTAAAGATGGCTGATTATATCTATTACAGGTTATTTATTGTTTAAATAGTAAAATGTGAATCTTACTCATAAATGGATAGTATACTAGTACAATTCATATGAAGAGAACACTTTATCAAATGTATGCAGGCTTTTGTCACAAAAATTCTGAATGTTATGTCCCCAATGCTATTCAGCTTTTAACTTTACTTGGCCGTTTTATCAGTTTTGGTTAGAGCGTCACTGAGGATTTTTTTTGTATACGAAAAACGCAATGGACGATCTTGATTATAACCCTATTGATGTATCTATGTTAAGTTTACTTTTAATAGATAATTATGTTTTATTGTGATTCTAATTTGGTTGAAAAATAATATTTCTGTTCTTGTTTTAGTGTACTTGTTCCAAAACGTTCCATAGAACGACTGATGGTACGAATAAGTAACAATTTTATTCATATAATTTAACATGAACATGTGTGATATATAAATCTTTTTTTTTCTTGTTATTTTACGAATTTTCGCTACTTTCGTTTTGACGTTTTATCAGATATTCAGAGTCCTTTTGTTTTATCCATCTAGTGCTAGTGCTAATAACAATTTTGTCATCTAACTTCTCCTTTTGTTTTCATAATTATGTGACTTATATTTTATTTTAAATCTTATATCATCCTTGTTATTTTTTCATAGTTTTGGAAGGAAAAACAGTGCTTATGATATGTGTGAAAAATCAAGAGCGAAACAGTTCGCGCTTAATTTTCAAAGATGATTATTCCGAAAACAAAAACACGGACCCTTCATTTTTTGGTGATTTTTTTAATTCCTTTATATATTTTCTGTGAGTTTATAACAATCTTTTTAATTTAAAAAAAAAAAAAAAAATTATCGAACATCCTTTATAACTTTACCATTAGGGTAGAAAAGTTCTATTCCACTGTCTTCGCCTGAACAGCACACAGCCACCTTGAGAACTGTCACGGTACTATCAACAACAAACATTGTGTTCTCATCGGATGTTAGTGACCATTCAAATGAATCTACTATTACTTCAGCAACAGGAAATGTCTTCTTGTAACGATAAAGACGATATTTATGTTAAAACTTAGTCTAGTCGAAATAAATGAAGAATGTGTACATGGGACAAAGATGATGCTTCCGTTTGCATCAATTACAGCTATAAAGGATCATATCTTTAGAAATCTAAACGTGACGTGACCCAAATTTGAAAAAAAAGTTTTTGGAAGCTCTTTTGATTAAAAAAGCATTGTGTATAAGTTTATTCACATATAATGTTGATAAAGTTAGAGAAAGAAAAAACCTTTTGACCTACGTACGTAAAGACGGATAAGGGCAACACTCAATGCCCCTATCGGTGACGACGAGAGCATAAGCAAAATAAAGTGACCACAACATATATCCTATCAATATGTTCTATACCTTTCTGTTTACATCGTTCACATCGTATACATCGCGATGTTGACAATATTGTGTCAACATCGTGTTTATATTGTATATATAGAGTCTATACCTTTATGTTTACATCGTTCACATCGTATACATCTCCATGTTAACAATATCGTGTCAACATCGTGTTTATATTGTGTATGTAGAGTCTCTACCTTTCTGTTTACATCGTTCACATCGTATACATCGCGATGTTGACAATATCGTGTCAACATCGTGTTTATATTGTAAATATATATATAAAGTATCTACCTTTCTGTTTACATCGTTCACATCGTATACATCGCGATGTTGACAATATTGTGTCAACATCGTGTTTATATTGTATATGTAGAGTCTCTACCTTTCTGTAAACATCGTTCACATCGTATACACCGCGATGTTGACAATATCGTGTCAACATCGTGTTTATATTGTAAATATATATATAAAGTATCTACCTTTCTGTTTACATCGTTCACATCGTATACATAGCGATGTTGACAATATATAGTGTCAACATCGTGTTTATATTGTAAATATATATATAAAGTCTCTACCTTACTGTTTACATCGTTCACATCGTATACATCGCGATGTTGACAATATTGTGTCAACATCGTGTTTATATTGTATATAAAGAGTCTATACATTTATGTTTACATCTTTCACATCGTATACATCGCGATGTTGACAATATCGTGTCAACATCGTTTTTATATTGTATATATATATATAAAGTCTCTACCTTTCTGTTTACATCGTTCACATCGTATACATCGCGATGTTGAAAATATTGTGTCAACATCGTGTATATATTGTATATAAAGATTCTATACCTTTGTGTTTACATCGTGTTGTTTGTGCTGTATTTAGACCCTTCTACAATGAAATTTGTTTTACATGCACACGTATAAAAATTGCTACTGTAAAATAGAGTAAAAATTCTGGGAAGAGTAAAAAATTGAGCTTCGATGAAATTAAGAGTAAGATTGCAGTTTCTATTTTCTATTGGTGCACCTCTGTTTCTTTAGATGTATATTCTTTTGTTACATTTATCTTTTATTACGGTATGTGTACCTTTTTTGCCAATACTGATTAATGATAGTCAAGTTGAAAATAACTGATTGTATCTGTGTGCCAATTTAAACACTTTCTGCTTTATCATATTGACCATTTTTCTCTCACAAGAACCAAATAATCAAGAGCTTTTCAGCTACCTTTGTATAAAAACCTGGTTAACCTTTTCAGTCATGGTCGAAATCCGACAATCTCACTTTATCTACAGCCAAGTAATCACATTAAGTAACCTGAACACGAACCTGCATCTCAACTATTATAACTTGTTTTTAGTGTTTTTTTCCATTGTATTCTTGAATTTGGCAAAACCTTCAGTGGCAAATATTACATAAACATCATCACACAAATATTTGTCTATTTGAGTGGAATATTCTTTCACCAGACATGTGTTGGTTACTATTTAGCATGTAATTCTACATAAATACCTGTGTGTGTTAAATATTTCTACTGATGTAGACTTTTTAAGCCAAATGTATAAAATGTGCTAAATTGGTATACCTTCGTTTACGGGACGTATTATGGTATATCGTTGTCCGTCTGTCCGTCCGTTGTCATCAGTCACGTCAGACTCTTTAACCGATTGACATAAAACTTTGGTGAATTGTTTATATCTATTGAAGTGAGCTCCCTTTAGTTTTTTTATGAATTTTAGATTTAATGTTTCTCAGTTACTAGTATAGGGTTTTATTCATTATAAAAGGGGGATTTATCCGTTTTCGAACAACAACTAAATATTGCTTTCAGCAGTTTTCATAAACTTTGGTGAATTGGTCATATCTATTTATGTAAGCCCCTTTAGAATTTTATAGATTTTCGATTTTACTTTTCCGAGATATGGGGTTTTATTCATTAAAAAAGGGAGGATGTTTCAGTGTTTGTACAATAACTCTAAAATGTTTACACCAATAATCATACAACTTTGATGAATTATTTATATCTGTTGATGTGAATTCCTTTTAGATTTTCAAAAAATTCTAATATGACATTGAGAAGTAATGAATGTCTCTGAAATTGTACCACAAGGTTTCATATCACAAATGAAAGGCTGAAATTGAGTTTAGGGTGCATGTAATTGCTCGAAACCTTCAGGAATTTGGGGCCGAATACAAGCATTTTGCTAGTTTTACTATTTGACAATAACTTATGTTTAAGTGTGTGGATCTATCTAAAAATGCACTACAAGATTCCATACCACAAAGGAAAGGCTCTGATTGAGTTTTAGAGTAATTATTCTAAGAGGGTTGGAAAGGGGAGAGGGTGTCATATTTTGCACAATAGTTTTTTAAGACATTCGACCACATATATTTTGTGTCAGAAACCTATATTATCTCAAATATTTGATGATCACAATCCAAACTCAGACAGTATCAGAATATTGAGTCCAAACGTGCCCCAACTGTTCATGATTCAACATCTGCGGGCGTATCAAACTGCTCTCAGTGAAGCTCTTTATTGTTGTTGTAGTAAATCAATAGTACCAAAATATAGAACTAGGCATATTGTTTGATATACCCAGATTATTTGACGTCTATAGCGGCATTATGTTTAACTTGCTGGTCCTACAGTGCGTTAACGACAGTTTGAAGAAGTACAACAAAATAATTTATTTTTGTGCCAATATTGTTTTTATTGTCAAAATAATGTTTTTATTGTCAAAATTATGAGGAACATATAAATTTAATATGGTGCTTTATTTTATTAACGTTTGATATTTTAATAAACATGATTACTAGATACGAATCACTCATTTCCATGCTCAACCTCCCCCTAAAAACAATAAAAAAATAAAAGACGTAAGATGTCATAGGAACATTTGGGAAAGATGGACAACACTTTGATAATTTCTATCGTCACATGTAAAATAAATAACGATTTCAAATAGCACCTTAAACATAATTTACGTCCAGTAGCAAGTTTAATGCAATATTCAGAATTAGAACATATTAATTTTGACCCTGCTTTATATTAACCCGACAGGCTGAGTCGAAATTATTTATACATGTAGAATAGAAGACTATAGTTATGACGTGTCCTGCATGTTATATGAAAATAATAAAAGTCGAAACTCATTGTTCTTATTTACAATACTCTGATGAACCAAGAAGGTTATCATATAACCTCCTTGGATGAACAGAAAACTACAGATTCCGGAAGCTGTACGCTAACATGCTGTTACTCTTGACCTAATAATATCCCTCTTCCCCTCCCCCCAAAAAATATACCATGAACCCTACACACAGCATCAACATCGCGACAATACGCTCCAAAAAAAAGTATATGTCACATTCTTTGTTTTCAAGAAAATGGTTTTAGAGGGTACTTAATAATATTAAATATGCTATGAATTTCAAACGTTCTTACTGATTATGTGTTTTAAATAGATACGTTCTTTTTTATCATAAGGGTCTGGATAGAGGGTCATTCATTTATTAATATCAAGTTTGTGTTACCAATATTTTTATGCTTTATATTTTAGCACCTCGTCATTCTCTAATCTTTTCTTTTTTTTTGTTGACTTTTAGTCTGCAGTATTTATCCATTATTCTGTATTCCGTAAACCCCAATACAATCAGACCCTTCCTTATACATGTAGGCACGTATTTTTAATTTAATTATAACAGTTGTAAAAACATGATGTGTTCATTATCATTTTCCTGCTTTAGTTAAACTTCCCTTAGGCGACTCGCTATCTTACAAATTAGTAACTTTTATGACAGACACGAAAACGGCAACGTCATAATACAGTCACGACACTTTAGCGGCACTGAAAACGATGCGTATAGTGTGATTTCCCTTTAACGACGTCAACGATGTAAACAATGTATAAGAGTTCAAACAATGTCAACAATGTTGACACAACATCGTGTTAACATTGTAAACATCGCGATGTTAACGATGTCAACGATGTAAACAATGTATAAGGGTTCAAACAATGTAAACAATGTTAACACGACATCGTGTTTACATTGTAAACATCGCTATGTTAACGATGTCAACGATGTAAACACTATATAATGGTTCAAACAATGTAAACGATGTTAACACAACATCGTGTTTTCATTGTACACATCGTGATGTTAACGATGTCAACGATGTAAACAATATATAAGGGTTCAAACAATGTAATTGATGTTAACACGACATCGTGTTTACATTGTAAACATCACGATGTTAACGATGTCAACGATGTAAACAATATATAAGAGTTCAAACAATGTAAACGATGTTGACATAATATCGTGTTTACATTGTATACATCGCAATGTTAACGATGTCAACGATGTAAACAATATATAAGGGTTCAAACAATGTAAACGATGTTTACACGATATCGATTTAACTTTGTAGATATCGCGATGTCGACAATATTGAATAAACATCCTGCACTGGACATGAATGAACATTTGAAACCCAATGTTGTATAAGTACCGAAACCGTTGAAGAGCTGTATGTCAAAAATACCTAAAATAAATTGCCAAATTCATCTAAAGCCAACTTTGCCTAAGGGAGTTGAAACCTTAGTTTCTTAATAATTTATAAATTTATAAACGGACAAATTTTAGAAAAGTTTGTTATATCATGTCAGTACCGAAATACTGACTACTGAGCTCATGATACCCTCGGGGACTGATAGTCCACCAGCAGAGGTATCGACCCAGTGATGTAGAATATTGAAAACAACACGTTATTAATTTCTTGCGTCCGAAGCGCTTTTCCGAAAACGGAGAATGAATTACATAAATTTTTACAATAGACTAGAAAAAGACAAAATATTAAGGCTGCTATTTCGAAGAATTTTTTAGATGAATGTTAAATCTTTATTAGCTCTATCATATATTAAAATAAATAAGCATGTGACTGGTCATTCAAGTGTATGATCTATTATAAAGTATAGGGCGCCAAACAGGTCAAAAAATGAAATAATGAAAATACCGAACTCCGAGGAATATTCAGAAAAGAAAGTCACTTATCAAATTAACTAACCAAACGCGCAATCACACCAATCGTATGCATAGCAACTGTCATATTCCTATTGTCAGCTCAGTAGTCAATTCGTCGGTACTGACATGATTAACAAAACTTTTCCTAAAATTGTCCGTTTATAAATTTAGAAAATATTAAGAAACTAAGTTTTCAAGTCCCTCAGGCAAAGTTGTCTTAAGATGAATTTGGCTCTTTATTTTAGGTATTTTTGACCTATAGCTTTTCAACGGTTTCGGTCCTTATACATCTTCGAATTTCAAATATTTGGCTTTGAGCGTTCTTGATGAAGGTAAATCCAAATAAGGGCTTTGGACGCAAGACATTATTAAACGTGTTGTTTTCAATTTTTTGATAAACAACGTCAGTAACTAAAATCTTAGGTTGATCCCCTCCGTAAACTATCCAGTATGCCTTCGAAATATACAAATATTGTCAAGTTTCAATAACGGCCAGGAAACAGACTACTAAGATCTATACCTCGATAATACCATCGTGTATTATTTGTGAAATTGATACGAATTGTTTACCACCAAGCTCTTAATATCTCCCGATGAACTTTTTAGAAAACGGACGAGACGTTTTATGACATACCCATGGTTCATCAAATTTCTGGTAAGACACTGTTGATGTTTTACAAAGTCTGAGTAGCAGCTCCATGCTTTTGAATACCAAATGATTTGGGAAATGATTATCCCATAACTGAAACCGTGCAAAATTCAATTATATAAGGTGTCCAACATATAGTGCACTACAAATTCAATAAAAAAATCGAAACATTAACTGTAGTTTATATGTACATGTAGCTTGCACTATCAAAACTTTCTCGTATTATATTTATATTTTTACCTCAATAACATCATTCAATACATCATTTAATTTTGCTTTCGTTGTACGATAAACTTCTCCCCCTGTTGCCTTAGCAAGCCGCTGAAAGAATGATGTAGTATCCCTTCGTCTTACATGTATATCTGAAAATAGCAAAAGGGAGTTGTAAAAGTTAAATTATATCATTAATCAAGACAGTATAATAAAATATTACAGAAATGGACATAAAAATTCTTGTCAACACAGAGGTTGTGAGTTGGAATCACGCACGTCACAGATGATTATATTGTCTATGCAATATCAGGGCTAATGTTGGACGCCCGCTAACATGTTTAACCCTTCCACATTATGTACATGCCTGTCCCAAGTCAGGAGCCTGTTATTCGGTATTTGTCATTTTTTGCCGTCCGTGTTACATTTTAATTTTCCGTTCATTATTTTGTACATAAATTAGGGGCTAGTTTTCTCGTTTGAATTATATTTTTGTTTTGTCATTTCGATGCCTTTTATTAATAAGCTAAGCGGTATGGGCTTTGCTCATGGTGATGGCCATACGTTACCTAAAGATTATTTTTCTATGTCAATTGGTCTCTTGTGGAGAGTTTTCTCGGTGGCAATAATACCGCATCTTCTTTTCTTTAATTAAATTGTTAGTTTTCCTACCGAAGGTCCATTGTTCTCTCCAAGCACTCCTTCTCCCTCTTCTAATAAAGACTGAGCGCAACTAAGTTTTAGAATAGCACTAAAAGTCAAACACCAATCGATCAATCAATCAACCAAGAATACTTACTGTTGACTGATCTCCGTCTCCTAGAACAGGAGCCGGTTGACAATATGGTTATGGGAATCGTTTTAGCTCTTGCAGCATTTGCCGTTTCTTGCTCTTTATCTTTATCTTTAGCGTCAGCATCAGTAAACACAAATAATGTAGAGAAGTTTCGAGATAATTTGATAGCTACAAAGAATATTTCTTTTTAAATTATCATTTGAACATATATTTTATAAACTTAAAACAAATCCTATAACCAAATAGCCCAACAGTGGAAACCGATAGATTCCGTTTGAGATAGACTTAGTTTTTATTGATTCTCCCAGAAGCAAGATTGTGGAATTAATCGGTTTACTTCAATCTAGATAGTTTAAACTAGAATCTGCTGTAGCTTATGTTTTATGTTCCCCTTAAGGAGGCTCGAGGGTATACAAATTTCAGGAAAATATCAAACATTTGTTTTTCATTACAAATTGTTTTAATTTCCTTTTGTAGTTGTTACTTTATCATATGGTACAAAAATCATTCAAACAATCAATTCGTGTTGGCCCTAAAAGACTTTTAAAATGTATACATGATTGAAAAAGTTCCAAATTATCTCCCTTTGGTGGAAAAATGCCATTTTTTTGGCTTTAAAACTGAAATATCTTTTTCAACTGATCGGTGACCTATCTTTTTTAAATTTATTTCCATATAAGATGTAATTAAACATAATTATTGTAAAATTTGAGCGATTTCTGTAATTTTCTTTTTTTATTTCGATATTACATTTATTTCTCCTATCACTTCAACAGAAAAAAATACCTTTACAAAAATGTATGCTTCTTTCGAAGGATGATTGGGAACGCAAATAAACGGTGACCCCACTTTTTTATTTTATTTTTCTATTAACTATAAGATTTTTTATCTTATAGTTAATAGAAAAATAAAATAAAAAAGTGGGGTCACCGTTTATTTGCGTTCCCAATCATCCTTCGAAAGAAGCATACATTTTTGTAAAGGTATTTTTTTCTGTTGAAGTGATAGGAGAAATAAATGTAATATCGAAATAAAAAAAGTAGAGAAAAATATAGGGAAATCCTATATAAATGATTTAGACCAGCGAACCCCCTTAACGTCTTATTTGATCGATCTATAGGTAAGCTCTGATTCTCTGTAAAGACAATATTCATCACTATCAGTTATGTAAGCCATTTCAAGTTTAGCGTTAGGTTTTGGATGTTCTTATATTTTGGAGTTAGTCTATCATCACAGAAAAGGCAATACTTGTAGAATGCGTATCTTCAAATAAATGTTATTATCCGTTTTTATTATTAGAGGTTTTATCTAATGGTTAAACTCAATCACTTTATGTTTACCTTTCAAAATACCATCGGCTGCAAATTCGGGACAGTCACCTCCTCCACCTACTATGATGCTGTCGATTTTCTTAATCATTTCATATCCATCTCTAAACACAAATGCTTGATTCATTGTGACTAAGAAAGTAAATAAACTGAATCACCAGATGTCATGTGTCATGAATAATATCAAATCAGTAAGGTATAAATTATTATTATTGATCAGTTTTTATATACTTTTTTGGATATGTTATGTATTGTATCTTGTGTTTGTCTTTTTGTCGTTTTTTTTTTTGGTTTTGGAACCGACTAATGAATTTGGATAACTTTAGGTAACGTCTTCAGGCGTAAGCTCTTTCAAACAAACTGAATAACAATATGACAATGAAGCAGTATGGACAATTAGCTCCGACTTATATCTGTAACCCCTTCTAGATCATTCAGATATGTACTTTCGAAATGATACTTGCATGTTTAAAGAAATTAAGATGTGTGTACGTTTCATTCTAGCAGATTTACTAAAGCTGTAGGATCTGTTCAATATATTTTATTTTTTACCACGATATCTTCTTTTTAAAATTCTGAACCTTTACATTTACGAACCTGGATCATTAAACAGCGATAAAACATAATCAGCTGGTTCATTGTCAGAACCGATTGTAGCAGTCACGTGTTGAATAATTCTTTCTTTAACAGCAGCAATGTCTGCCCCCATTGACCCTGAATAGTCTATGACAAACGCTAGTGACAGATCTTTTCTCGTTTTGATGTGGAATATTTCGTCGAATGTTTTACTTCCAAGCAAACTAAGAATACCGGTGTCTTAAATATAAAATGTTAACTATTATAGAAAGGTTCGCTATAATATCCCAAATCGTTGCTATATTATTGTTTTTTTTTAAATTAATTACTTTTACGTTGTATTTTATTTCAGTTAAGCTTGATTTTGTTATGCTCATAATACTTAACACATGAATCCCCAGTTAAAAAGCGCAAGATAATCCTTCAAGTTCCTTATTGTTGCAACACGTGTTCAATAGATGTGTTTCAAAATATAAATTTTGAAGATGGTTCGTCAACAAGGTAAACACCTCTTGCTTCAAATGTTGCTTATTCACACGTCGTGTTATATGTTTTCGTATGTCATATGTTTTCGTATCAACCACATTTCGTCGGTTTAAACTGCATACGCGTACATAATGCCGTGTTTTTCGGTTTCTATATTTAGAACAACAACAACACTACAACTTGACAAATTTAAAACATATCCAATGTCGCTTTTTAAAGACGTTAGAACACATTTAATAAAACTGACCTATTTAACCATAAAAAATATGCATCACTAGAATAGTTGTGGATAAAAATTCTGAAGGGTTAAAATAAAGTCCAAATATGGTTTTTGACTGACAGACCCCTGATCTTCAAGACATGCGACTGTCATGTGTTTTTTCCCGTTTTAATTACAAACCAGCGAGTTAAAATAAACAGGGTTCTTATATAAAATGGTTGTTCAAAATAAATTATTTCATACATCCTTGATACATGAAGATGAATACAGTCTTGAAATTTTTATATATAATCCTAAATTTTGAAAACTGCATTTATTTTAGAGAAAAAAAAACGTTTTTTGTACAACCCAGGTGCCAATCTAGAATTAATTGAAATCTTAACAATTTCAGCACATGAAGCACCAAACTAAAACTCTTTAGTAGTAATTTGTAGTACTGAAAAGTATTTGATAATAATTTGTTTATGATTCAAGTGATCACCAGCACCTGCACGACTTTAGAAACAAGTCATTTCTTAATTTTATAGTCATTTCCTGTCCGTGTACATGTTGTACTGATCCAATTTTTATTTCATACGAAAACATAGGACGCCTTATTTTTATATACAGAAATCGCAAAGTAATCGGAAACAGTAAAAAATCGTAGTAAGCCTTGACAAAATAACTAGATACATGTATCTAAAATCAATCTACATGACATGCTTTTTAAATTTTAGTAAACACGTGAATAAAAACTCTACAGTGAAAACAGTAAGCAGTGAAACTTGTTATTAGTACGAAAACACTTTACACGATGATACATAGAAGTTCAAAGACGTTAATGTTTATGTAATGTTGACAACAATACGTATTTGTAACTTTTCCAGCAACTAACTAACTATACAATAAGAAATAATTTAGCATTTTGAGTAACAAATAGAGATAAGGTTTTATTAATTAAATGTGTCTAAAGCACTTTTCTGACAAATCCGTTTGTATTAGTTAAAGTCTTCAAAATGTTGTTTTATTTACACATCATGTATTTTACAATTAATGCAGCTGTATCTATTTTTTGAGCCACTCACAAGACTAAATTAGTAATTATCTTAATGAATCTCAAATACCTTCCATTATCAGAAAGTCTTTAGTTGCGGCAACAGCAGATGCATATGCCCTATAATGAAGATGATGATGTGGAGATAAACGTTCTGTGTATGTTTCTTTGTTTATTCCACATTTTGCTACCATTTTACGACTTTCGTCGTACGGCCCGCCATGACTACATTTTCCAGTGGTTGCACTTAGTGGTCCTATAGAAAAACATTAACAATATGCAACAGTTTTTAATGTAGAAAAACAAAAAAAGTGGAAATTAATTATTGTCAGTATAATGAACCATAACGTCTGTTTTGACTTTGAACAAAAATTGAGAAATACATAAAAAAACAAGGGAAAGAGTTTTGGAAAATTTTGAATAAATTTGTTAAAAATAAAGATCAGAAATCTGAAATATCTGTAAAAACATTACATGTACATGATTATTTTAAATCCATGAATGAAAATAATGTACATGATGAAATTGATATAGATATTGATGTTAATAATTTACCACCAGATATAGAAGAATTGTTAAATTCTCCAATAACAGTAGAAGAAATAAAATGTGCTGTAAAAAAATTAAAGAATAATAAATCTGCTGGATATGATAATATATTAAATGAATATATTAAATGTACATTAGATGATATGATTAATGTGTATGTAATGTTATTTAACATTGTGTTGGATACAGGTATTATACCAGAATGTTGGACCAATGGAATAATGGTTCCAATTTTCAAGAACAAGGGTTCCAAATCTGACCCGAATTCTTACAGAGGTATTACTCTCAATTCATGTCTTAGTAAAACATTCACTGCTGTGCTCAACAATAGATTGAATAAATTGTCAGATGAAATAGGCTTAATTACAGGAGCACAGGCTGGGTTCAGAAAAGGGTTTTCTACTATGGATAATATTTTTATTTTGCATTCACTTATTTCTCTATATTTTTCATTTGGTAAAAAAATATTTTGCTCGTTCATTGATTTCAAAAGTGCATTTGATACAGTTTGGAGAGCTGGACTTTGGCAAAAGATGCTACAATATAATATTCAAGGCAAAATATTGAGAGTTATACATAATACGTATCAGAATATCCAGACATGTATTAGAATGGGAAAGGATATTTCTGCATTTTTTAGTTGTAATATAGGAGTGAAACAAGGGGAGAATTTATCTCCCTTTCTGTTTTCCTTCTTTTTGAATGATCTGGAGAAATTTTTACTAGGTAATGATGTTAAAGACCTTGAAAATATATCTGATAAATGCAAAGAAACCTTATTATGTTATGTAAAAATATTTATAATATTATATGCAGATGACACAGTTATTTTATCTGAGTCAGAGGAGGATCTGCAACATGCATTGAAAGTTTTTGAGCAATATTGTAATGAGTGGAAACTCACAGTTAATACAAGTAAAACAAAAATTGTAATTTTCAGCAAAAAGAAATTCAAGGTTAAAGCAGATTTTGAAATCTATGGTAAAAATATTGATGTATTAGACTCATATACTTATCTGGGTATTGTATTTAATAATAACGGCTCTTTTTGTTCAGCTAGAAAGAAATTATTGGAACAGTCCAATAAAGCATTGTATGCACTATATAGAAAGATTAGAAATATTGCAATACCCGTAGATATACAGCTTAAGCTTTTTGATTGTCTTATCTTACCTATAATGATTTACTCTAGTGAAGTATGGGGATTTGAAAATAAGCAGGGATTGGAACGGATGCACTTGCAGTTTTGTAAAAATATTCTGCACGTGAGGAAAAGTACGCCAAATTTTATGGTTTACGGGGAACTGGGTCGTTATCCCATTGATATTACTATTAAGCTACGTATGGTTATGTTTTGGAATGATATGCTCTCAAGTGAGAATAAATTATCTAATACATTATATAGACTTATGATACAACTTTACCAGAGTAAACCCACACATTTTAAATGGGTTACGTACATTAAATCCATTTTGGATGAATGTGGTCTTACTTTTATATGGAATGATCAAATACCTATGAATAGAGAAATATTGAAATCTCTTGTCAAACAAAAACTTGTTGATCAGTTTATACAACAATGGTTTTCTGTAATTAACAATTCTTCTAGAGGAGAATTATATGGTAAATGCAAAAGTATATTTGAATTAGAACCCTATCTACTTCGATTGGGAAATACTGATAGATTGTATATGGCTAAATTTAGATTCTCAAATCTGAAATTCCCAATTGAAACGGGAAGATGGAAAAATATTTTAAAAGAAAATAGGATATGTCATCTATGTAATCAAAATATTGGCGACGAATATCACTATTTGTGTGTTTGTTCACATCCTAGTATATCACTTCTTAGACAAAATCTTGTACCTAATTAGAATCATATTCAAAACAGTGTGGTCCTGGCCATTGATTGACAACCTAAATTATCCCATTGACTGGAACAGATTAGGTGAACGTTTGTCGATAACAATCACTGCTCACTATGTACTTGTTAAAGACACTGAATCTGTGGGGTCACCAAAGGTTCTCAACACCTAAATAAAGCAATTCGAAAAACTAATCCGGAATAATACGATGTGTTGATTTATATCAATAATATAAATCAAAACATAAAGGTTATTCCTGAATAAATTTTCGAATTATTTTATTATTAAAGGCGTTAAGAAGTCTGAACCTTTGGTGACCCCACAGTTTAAATTCTATAATAAGTAAGAAGTGAGCAATGGTCGTTACCGACAAACGTTCACCTAATCTGTCCCAGTCAATGGGATAATTAAGGTCGTCAATCAATGGCCAGGACCACACTGTTTTGAATATGATTCTATTACCTACAATATCCCTCAAGGCACAAATTGATCGGTTTACTCTCATTTTGCAACATAAAGGTGTATAGGAAAGTATGTACTTTCCTTAGAAAGATTACTTATTTTTTGTAGATGCAATTTTTATACATTTATATATATTTATGTACTCACAATCACTGATAAATAAGAAAGAATTCTGTACATATGTAATCCTTTAAACTCAATAGGTAATATATAAAATGTATATACGTCTCAATGTTATTAAAATCACGTGCTATTATCGTACACTACTCTGCTGTCGATTTATATGTATACTTTATTATGTTTTGACCTCTTGTACACGTTCGTGTCCGAGGAAATAAAATATTTTGTCTTGTCTTGTCTTGTCGTTACATCACCAAGTGTTTAATCATTAAAATTAACTTATAATGTGGTTTATATTAATAAAAAGGTGTGACGATTTCGTGCTCATCAAAAAATGATTAAATCTCACAAGATTATGTTTTGGAATCATGTTTATATTTGTTTTCATGGGTTGTTTGGCATACTCTTTTTTCAGTGTACACTTTTTAATTTATACGGGCACTAGCTGTCAAATTCATGGTCACCGATTTATAGACTCAAGTTTTCATATTTGATTTATAACAATGTCAAACATTTACCCAAACTATCAAAAGTCTAAAATAAACAGTTTGCAGAGCATGGGGTCTACAATATGAAGGTTCGTTTCGTGTGTATTTTAGTCCAGACGCCATCTAATTAACTATCGATTTGACTTCAGATGACCATATAAGCGATGTAAACATAAATAAAAATTTGAATACATTAAGCCAAGACGTTCAATTAAATCTTTATAGGTCTGTTTGATTTGATTTTATAGATTATGAAAATATATTTTTTATTGTTTTAACGTATAAGAATGAGTTTATGTGGAAAGAATCAGTTATCAAATGATTTACCTTTATTTCACTTTCATTGTTGACTTTTTTTCTTTAAATAACTAGTACACGAACAATGCGTGCGTTGTCAATCTTTAAGTGTTAAATTGAAGTTCACATGAATACGGATATAATGAGGTCGAATTATTCACTTGTGAATAGTTAATTATCAATGTTTCTTAGCTAAACGTGACAAAATTGAACCATTTTGGCTTCTAAAAAGCGAATTAATGTTTCACGATTTCACTTTCTTTATTGATCGAACCAAAACAATCTTACTTTAGAATTATAAATCTCGTAGCTAGTGCCCCTTTACAAAAGTGCAAAGGCTAGAAAATGAGAAAAACATATGTCTTGTCTTAATTGTAAAATTTTTGGCTGATATTATTGTACTAAAAATCTCATAATCTACCGACGAAAATAATATCTCCAATAAATAAAACAAAGAAACTGTTTAATTTGTATCGCTTTTTGGATATTCTTGTATCACTTATTGCGAAAGGTTCATCATAACCTTTTGGCTAAAATGGCCGTATTTACACCCCAAATTTTTCTCTGAGTACAGACTAACCTATGCACCTGCAACAGTTTTAAGGGATGGCAGGAACTAGATTTAGAAGCTCCCCTCACATAATCAATGTTGTGAGTAGTATTGATTTAAATGGACAATGGATGAACAATAGACACCTGTAAACAATAGGTGATTTAAACATGTTAAACTGTGTAACTGAGTGGACCGTATCAAATGAAACTCGGGTGTTTGTTTATTTTGCTATCTTCTGCTGGTTGAAAAAACTGGACATGAAAATCCAGGTAAGTTTTTAATTTTCTGAAACGTAGACTTCGTATAACTTTTATATATCTAGTTCCTGCCATTCCTTAAAACTTTCCGAGATGTACCAGTTTCTCTGTACTCATAGTAAATTTTGAGGGGTAAACACGGCCAAATTTTTAAATTCCTTATGATGAACCTTAACATCTATGAACTCATCTTACGTGTAGGTTTTATGTTTCCCCTTCCGTGATGATAACCGCTGGTCAACTTGTCTTTTACAATGATATTTTGTTCACAGTTCAAACTGCAAATAGATATTGGATATACATATGTACCTGTGCAAATTATTCATACCAAAACATGTTTAAGAACGATATAATACGGTGACAGGTAGCATCATTGTAAAATAAAAAATGTGCTGACAACATGGCTAAAGTAGGTCTTATTTTGAAGACAGGTATAATAACCTTTGGTAATCTTGGCACAAAATTTTAACATGGCAGCTAAATGTGACCGTCTTTAAGGGGTGAATACAAATCACATTTAAAAAAAAATCATGATAACTGTGAACAGATTTCTAGGAAATAATGCTCTGTGAAGTTGCACAAATAAATGAAAAATGTCTGATAGTCAGATTAGTGACATCTATCCTAGCTAGCAACATGTTAGAAATTTAAAGGTCATCTGTATCCTCATAAAAAAGATAGTAAGCTATGCAATAATATAAATGCTATAAGGAACATTTAGGTAAAATAGATACTGTAAAGTAAGCCCATAAGTAAATGAAAGAGGTGAATTTATTATCTCTGGTGGTAAATTCAGTAAATAAATATACGTCATTATGGACCGCCCATTTAGGGGAGAGCGTTCCGTCTAAAACTGAAGTAATTTACTCTTCTGATTGGTAGATAATGTTGTTATTATTTTTTGGTAGATGGATCAAAACTAGAGTTGAAAAAAAATGCTGTATGTACTAATTTTTATTTCTTACAGGGTTGAAAAGTAATGGGTGTCAGTATAAGAACTCAGTGCGAATTTGCATTGTTTTGTAAACAAGGCCATGTGAGTGCCCAAAAATGTCGCATAACCCTATGTTTTTATTGTTGCAAAAGATAGGGCTACATTTGTACTTTCATGAATGATATATGAAAGTTTTTAATTTCTAAAGGTAAATCTGGTATAAATTTGTTTCCACACATAGATTAGCATATGTCAATAGGAGATGTTTTGCTGAATTTACCCCTATACTATTAAATGAGAAGACCTCATTTTGTGTGTCACTTCTCTTCTTTCAACAATAAATATTTAATCATCAGGTCTCTGTGTCCTATAGGTACCATGCATAGTCGTATTTGTCATCCTCACTTATGATCATGCAGTTTGTGTTAATTTGGGAGAAAAACGAAAACAAAGGCGTCCGGATATTGATTTCGTCATTGGACTGAATTTTAGTTAAAGAGAAGAGTTCCGTTTAGAACTGTTTAAAATCATGCATAATTTTCATAGGAACTTGGGAACAAGACTGCAGTTCATTCATTTTAAAAAAAAAATTTCTGTATACTATGCACACAAATATACTATAAAAAAATTGTTATAATATCAGACACTGTCGTTGATATAGTAAACATGGAATTGATAGTAAATAGCAAATTCAAATTAATACAGTATTACTGTATGTTCATAGTATACAGAGAATCGTTAAAATGATAAAAAAATAATAGGAAACAAAAAGTCCCTAAGTACCTATGTATTTTGATACCAATCATCAAATTATGCAGTCATAAAATCTTTTCAAAAAGTTCACCCTTTTAAGTTTACATACTTTTAGCCACGCTATATGCACCCGCGATTTTGCGGGTGTGTTCTAGTTGACTACAGCGCACGTAAGATTTGCTATATGTTATGTGTGTCCTTATTTGAACATACACAGGAAAACGTATTCGTCTTTGTTTGCACATTCAAACGCAAATCTATTTGTTCTTGTTTGCACATACAAAAGCTAAACAATTTGTCCTTTTTTGCACATAAAAAGCTAAACCATTTGTCCTTGTTTGCTCATACAAACGCAAAACTATTTGTTCTTGTTTGCACATACTAAAGCTAAACAATTTGGCCGTGTTTGCACATAAAAAGGTAAAACTAGTTGTCCTTGTTTGTACATATATAATCAAAACTATTTGTCCTGGTTTGCACATGCAACGGCTAACCTTTTTGTAGCAAATCGTGCGTGTGCGACACATGACAATCGTTAAGCACAAGCTTAGATCCTGTCAAAAAGACAGAAAACAATGGATCTTCGAATTATACGGGAACTATGGAGGTATTAATGTATTTATTTAACATTCAGTTGTAATTTTATTTAAAGAGCATACTTGACTTACTCTATATTTTCGACATCATTACATGTATCTTCCTCTGGTAGAGCAACTGCCATAAGTCTTTTTCCTTTTATACCTACACTTTCAAGAATTCATATTTTGAAATATTTTCCTTAAATTTTGTATATAGCTTTCTTGCCAAATATATTCTAGATATATTCAGTAAAAGGGGGATTTAAAACATGAGTATTATCATGTGTAGACAAGTGTATGCAATTGACATAAAACACAATTTCTCTTATTTTTAAAGCAGATTTACAATCCCCACCCCTAATCATATGACAAAATCAATGATAAAACACATCAATCGAACGGACAACAAACTGTCATGTTCTTAACTTGGTACAGGCATTCGCAAATGTATAAAATGGTTGATTGAACCTGGTTTTATAGCGCTTAACCTCTCACTTGCATGTCGCATCAAATTCCGTAATATTTATAACGAAGCGTAAACAAAAGATACATAATAGGTAAAATTGTCAAAATAGGGATACAGCCATCTTCACCGTGTGTTCGATCTCAACTGTTTATTGGTTAAAAGATAATTATGAAGTGATAATTCTTATATCATTTGCATATCTATAAATACTTAAATTGGATTGGTCAAGTAGAATTTTTCTCTTGGTTTACACTTCGATAAGCCATGTTTCCGAAACTACTTTTGTAATCTATTCATGCGCGATACACATTCTTGCAGGGATACTGGAATTTTCAGCAAGTTGAGATAATAAAACAATTGCAAAACAGTTGTTTCTATTCTAATGCATATATAACAAAAAAAAACAGAAATAAGATAAATGCACTAAAGCTTCGAAAATGTATAAGAATTAAATTAAAATAAAATTCCGGTAAATTTCACGAATGATTTGGCGAATTTACGCCATGGCGAAACACGACGTCATACGATTGAAAACTTTCAGACGGAAGATTATTTCGTTACTTGTACGCTTCAAATTCGGATAATATCTAATGAAAATGAAGTTTATGAGGTAGGTGCTAGTTCATTTAAGATTCTGTTGCATTTACCGTAAATTTAAGTTTTTAAGAAAGTCAAGATGGCGGCGTACTCCTTAGTTACGACATGCCGCATTGTGCTTCTGTTGGTACATGTAGTAGCCATCAAAGTAATACTGTAAATTAATAATCGCATATATTTGGCTGAAGAATTATAAGGATTAAACACATTTTTCTAGAGTTTATTGATGTGTAAACCGGGTCTCTAACTCACAAACTTGACATAAAAGTCCGAACATTTTGTGAGTTAACCGCCCCGGTTTACACATCAATAACCTCTATAAAAAATGTGTTTAATCCTATAATATTGTATGGTTATCCTTTAATAACAGTATCATTGTTTTACCTTAATTTTTCACAATTATGAAAATTTCTTGTTAAGGTTAAGGTTCAAATCATCCATAGAAATAAAAAAAAATCAGTTATTGTATTGGAAAGATTGTGGAAGTGTGTTTCTTGTATCGGATGACACACATTTATCGTTAACATTAAGTATGTAAATTATTGATGTGTGTTGTTGATTGTTATTCTACATCTCATAAAATTTACTATAAGGTTAATTTCTCACTTATATATAATTTGTATTTCTATCATGTGTGGATTTGTTAACCTTTCAAACGTTGATTCCGCACTTACCGAAATCTGTATAAGGTACTGCACCGTACATTTCGACCCAGTTGGTGTTGCTGTAAAACGACTGCACAGTGTAAAGACATTCTCCCAACTGTTGTCGAAGCTCCACTACATCGTTTTTCAATTGGCTGAGTTTATCCTTACACGATATCAGTTGTTGATGAGCTACAAATAGATATAGGAAGATGTGGTATGAGTGTCAAGTTATTAAAATATTGTATGATGTATATTGTATAGTTTCTGGTTTAATTTTAATAGATATTGGCAACAATCTATCAAAATATGCAAAATTGATATTTCCTTTTTCATTAAAAAAAAATCTGGACGGACTTTTAGGAAATAGAAAGTGAAAAACAAAATGTTCCGTAAATGTTTGATTTTAAAGTACAGAACACATGTGATGTTTGAACTTTCACATATCAAAATATTTACTGAAACATGCATGTATTTTATATTGATTTATGACAAAATTTCAAACAAATGATAACAGATTTGAAACGTCATTTAGATAAGCGTTTGTCAAAACAATTTCAGCCACAATTCTAGAACAATATAAATATATAGTAATGTATGTACTAGACGTAAACGTTAAATTTAACATGCTAGTTTACGAACTCAAGTCTTTACGAAGACAGACATATATTAACCTATAGGTTTAGACATTTACTTGCATCTCGTCTCCGAGTCGACCAATTGTGCATTCTGATTTGAAAAGCAATCATCAATATAACAGCAAGTTGGGTACACCACACCAATCGCATCGATTGAACCATTCCCAACTCCTGACATCTACAAACAACTACATTCGTTTACGAGACATTCACCGAAAGCAGTATGTTTCACATGTACATCATTATGGCCTTATATTATACCTAGTAATATTTGATCGGCATGACAATGCACGTAGGCAGTATCCTTCTTTTCCTCTTGTGTATCGGCAATTGCCTGTATAATGGCATTTATTGATTTCCCCATTTCTATTTTACTTGTAGCATCTAAAATTTAAATGTCAATAGCTAAATACATATTTTTAAAACTTTTTGAGTGTTTGTATTACTTTGTTACTTTGACCTAGAAATTTGTTTTCTTCTAATCGATTTATTACTATTGAACACCGGTATATCACTGTTACCTTTATTTACTTTTAGATAATTAACTGCTTTGAAAGGAGACCAATGATGCAACAATTCAAATTTAAAAAAAAGTAATTAATTGCATGAGTAAGTAGGACCGACATAGCAAAGCATTCTTTATCTCAGTGATACTTGTCTGTTGAAACATTTTGTGAGCGTCCCTTGATTTTATCCTAGTTCATGATTTAAACCGAGAATAACTTTTAAATCGAAAAAATATAATTACTAAATTGCATCGTCACTTTTAACCTTTTCAAAAGCTCACAACTTCGACAACCAATGCAGGTTGAAACACTAGCACAATACCGGTAATAAAATTAACGGTACCAATTTTCTTGCACCAGATGCGCATTTCGACAATACATGTCTCTTCAGTGATGCTCGTGACCAAAATATTGAAATCCAAAGCTTATATAAAAGATGAAGAGCTATAATCCAAAAGGTCCAAAAAGTAGTGGCCAAATCCGTGAAAAGAATCAGAGCTTTGCATGAGGGAGATACATTCCTCAATTTATAATAATTTCTAATATTTTGTAACAGCAAATTTTAATAACACAAACAATCCGTATTTTCATGCCAGTTCCGAAGTACTGGCTACTGGGCTGGTGATACCCTCGGGGACTAATAGTCCACCAGCAGAGGCATCGACCCAGTGGTAGTAATAAAATTAACGGTACCAATTTTCTTGCACCAGATGCACATTTCGACAATACATGTCTCTTCAGTGATGCTCGTGACCAAAATATTGAAATCCAAAGCTTATATAAAAGATGAAGAGCTATAATCCAAAAGGTCCAAAAAGTAGTAGCCAAATATAAAATATAAGCTGCATATAAAATATAAGCTGCATATAAGAAAGAATATTTCCCGTTATGCTATTTTAAAAATGTCACTTACCTTTCTCATAAAAGACTTCTACAGCTGATATTTCAGAGCCATTCTGTTTTAACTTATTTTTCCAAATATAACTTGACAGTGCCTGCAATGTTCCTACTTTAGTATTGTCCTCATGAGTATAAGTCCTAATGTCTGGCGAATGACGCGTGTACAATGCGGAAGTAAGAATTGGTATTACTATCAATATCGGAACAATTCTTTTCATATTTACAACACTATCATCGCTGTGCAACACGTTAATAACTTCAATGTTATAAATTTGCACGATGTCACAAAGACTGTGACTTGTTGTGTAGTTGATTAAAGAAAAAGTCTATTTAGAGATTTAAAGAACATTTTTCATTAACATCTTAAAAACAACCCAGATTGTGTTGAAATCTTTAAATAGATAACAATGTCCTTAACATGTGAAGGTCTAACGTAATTTTACCTGACAGGTTAAAAACAAGTCGAAGATTTACCTTGATGATGACACAAATTCATTGTGTATTTGTTATAATTATTGAGTTGTAAAAGTGCATTTAAACAAAATCAGACAGTTATTTAATTTCAATTGTCTACCAAAATGACATCCGGCTCTATTATACCATTTACAATATGTCCGTTTTAAGTTGTTGTTTTTTTTTTTAAATTAATACGTATATTTGTTTCGCTTATTATGGGCCGGCACTATTTTCTGCGGTATATGAAATTAAGATTTAAGGTAATTGAAAATAAATGTAATTTGTTTATAACAACTAATCGGAAGTTCTTATTCAAGCAAAAACGATTATAACCAGCGATAATTCGAAAGCAACAACACAAATACGAAAAACAACAAAACACAAAAAATGAGATCAATGATAATATGTGCATATGCCAACAACCGCCTGCAGGTGATATGATTCAGTGTAATCGATGTCAAAAATGGTATCACTATAAATCTATGATAATGTAGCTTTCTTGATCTGTATACATTGTCGCACTTTGCCGAAAGTAGTAAAAGATATTCAATCGCAACTGTGATCTAATATACGGACACTGATTTAGTTAAGGATATATCAGTCAAAACCGATCAAATTCTATCCTTACAAGCAGTAAATAGTCGACTGCGTGATCTTGTCAATAAAGCAAAGTCATCGTAAACTAGCTTACAATGCTCGACATGTAACATTGATTCCGATGGTAATGACGATGACAGCGTCTGTGACATAAGCAGAAGATCGAACAACAATAGATCTAAGCGTGCATCTGTGCAATATCCCCAAAAAACCGAAACCAAGTGGTACCTTGCTAATAGGAAGTTCAATTATTCGCAGCATTACTCAAGACCGGTTTGTCCTTGACATTGAACCAAAATGTGTTAGAGGTGTAAAGGTAAACGACATACCAGCCGAAAAGCTGACATTACCGAAAGAAACCAGACTAGAAAACGTCATTCTTCTCGTCGGTAGCAATGACTGTCTTGATAAAAATTTCAACCCCGATGTATTTTATGAGTATTACATGACACTGGCATTAAAGACAAAATTGGTAAGCGAGAATGGTGTCAGAACTGTGCCCACGGTTAGACGATAATTCGGAAACATGAGTAGAGCAAACAGAATCCTACAAAAAAATTGCAAATGATGAAACTTCACACTATGTAGACAATGACAACAAAT
Organism: Mytilus trossulus; assembly: GCF_036588685.1. Classification (NCBI taxonomy): domain Eukaryota; kingdom Metazoa; phylum Mollusca; class Bivalvia; order Mytilida; family Mytilidae; genus Mytilus; species Mytilus trossulus. The sequence goes on along the minus strand of NC_086386.1, from coordinate 35,081,226 downwards.
TCCGTCTATGGAATGGCGCAATAAATGTTAATATGTACGAACCTGATGGAGATCTCTTGGACATTACAGGCTGCTTTAAGTTGACCGAAAACCTCAAAATGAAATAATTGGAACCAAAATTCGATCATCGTGCTCTGAAAGAGGTAACAGTTGATTTATACTATCAGCGAATGTCTAACAATCGTAAACCTTTCAAGGGACGACAGGCTGACAGTCATTCCAATCAAAATTCATATAAGAAGCCGTTTAACGCTAGTAATAGTTATAAAAAGCGTCCAGACCGTAGGAACCCGGGTAGAGAAAGCAACCATAATCATATGGACCGAAGGCAAGATAAACAATATCATAGTCTAGACAATAGATCGTTCTCTTTGTATGGTGATTATAATAGGTCTTGTGGTCACTCACAAACACCAAATAACTATAGAAAACAAAAGACACTCATGATAACATTTTCTGTTGGTATTGTGGCGAATCTCACCATGCATACGACTTTTGTCTGTTGGCATGGTACTTATGTTGTTTTTGTAATGAACCCGGCCATAAGCCAAAAGTATGTAGATTTTAGGTTAGGTTAGGTTAGTTGTCAAGAAGAGAGTGCGGAAAAGGTTGGCCACTCTGAAAGGATAGATCCTATTGATAAAAGTATGAAAATGCATGCAATAAAATATCGTAAACATAAACCCGGAAAGAAAACTAGTTTTCGCTCGTATGGTAAGACCAATCTTAATATCGACTATCTAAATATTTGTGGTAGGATGTCAAAAAGACACGAAATAAACAAACATTTAAAAGATAATAATGTTGGTTTTTTTGGTTTGGTTGAAACATTTTTTGAAAAATAAACAACCGACCACCTAACTTAGGCACATCTTATTGTTGGGTCGGAAAAACGCGACAAAGTAGTATAGAAAAAGGAGGCATAGGCATTTTTCTGAAGTCGCATTTACCAATGCTTGATGAAAACTAGCTTGATAGCAAATCAGATTCATACGAACGGCTTTGGACTTTATCGCGAATAAGTAACGTAGCCATATTAACGGAAACAGATGAGATAAATAATGCCCTTTACATGTATGTAAGCTCCATATGTTCCTTTCAAAATGAAAATGATGAACTTGAAAAAGATGTTAAAAACCTTATAACATTAACAAATATTGACGAAATTATATTAATATCAGATTCTCCCCTATCGGTTACTTTCAAAATGAAAATTTCACAGACTTTGAAAAGTCTCAACAAAAGCCTGTGGTACTGATGGCATTCCTAACGAATTCCTTAAATATGGTGGGGATATCCTGTTGAACTTCTTTGTTCATATTTTTACAAAAAAACAGGTCTAGAAACAATTCCTGATGAATGACATAAAGGAATCATTATACCCATACACAAAGGGGGTTGTATACACTCTCTGAGTAACTACAGAGGTATAACTCTCACATCAAATTAATATAAGATATACTGTAATCTCAGTAATTGAATGTAATCTTAATGGGCTATATTGAAGATAAAGGGATACTTAAACCACAGGTGCTTTCCGAAAAGATAGGATGGTGGAGGATCAAATTTTTACAGTTAAAGGAATTTGTTGAAAAAGTCAAGGAAGGAAAATACTCTTCTTGCCTTCCTTGATCTTTCATCGGCTTTTGGTAAAGTTTGGCAGATGGACTGTTCTATCTCCTTATGGTAGTAATAAAGTCTTTTTTGGTAATTACGAGTCTGAATGGTTCGATCAAGAATTAGGTCTTATACAAGGATGCGTCCTATGTCCTACACTTTTTCCGTTTTAAAGACTGACCTGTGCGATATGCTGACAGAGGCAAATTTAGGTATGAGCATCGCTTCTGAGTTAATGAACATCCTCCTATTCGCTGATGACATTGTCCTTTAAGGAAAAACTGAAGATGAGCTTCAAAATTCTCTTAAACATAGCGCATAAATTGGTTTCAAAATGGAACTTAAAGTTAAATTAAATCATCGAGGTCGTAGGTTCTGGTTACAGGTAAACAGAAAGACTCAGATAAAAAATGGTATCTAGGGAACGATCTCATCGAAGAAGTTAATGAATATAAATATTTTTCAAGATTCCTTAAATCTACATACCATATAAAGCAGAATCTGAAAGAAAATTTTAAACGGAAAATAAATCATGCAATTCGTATTTTAGGTGAACATGGGGATTTTAATCATACAAACTTTGGACATTCTCTGTGAATGTCGGCTATTCGACCATCACTGACGCATGGATGGTCAGTATGGTTCCCGTCATCCCAGAGATGTATTGAATTACTAGAAATTTTTCAATATAAAGTGGGGAAAATCATCCTAAACACAAAAATGAATATTCCTAAATGTGCGCTCCTAGCTGAATTTGGGTGGGAGTCAATAAACAGATTTATGGATAGACAAAGAATTACATACTACGCTAGATTAAAAAAAACCTGCCCAATAATCGGCTGTCTAAAATCATTCTAAATGAAACTATACCAGTCCTGTGAATGATAATATAAAGAAAATATCTAAACTATTCTACAGACTGCAGGTCTTGACCATTATGCAAATGGGAACAGAAACGTCAACATCTTTAATAAACTTTATGGTAACGAAACGACCAATACTCAACTGTCTAATAATTTAGGAAACAGTAGCCTTTAGTTAAGTTGTACCAGTCCTTTGTGGTTGTTAATCTTAAGCAGTACCAATCCTTTGTGGTTGTTAATCGTAAGCAGCCGTATCTATCAAATGTTGACGACTTCCGCTCAAAAAGGCTAAAATGTTTGTCAAGAACGAATTGTCTGCCTATAGATGCAACGCTTCGACTAATGAATCAGACAACAAATATTGACTGTCATTTATGTATCTCAAATGCGACTGAGAATATCTTCCACGTTATGCTAGAGTGTCCTTCTTTCTCGGCTATCAGAAAAAGAACAAGTAATGACATACAGGTATGTTTTTAGAGTTTAAAAACGAATATCTGTTTTTCAGAGCTGCCACCCTCATCACAAATACTGTTCATGATAGGTGATCTGGATTACTTTTATTCTCCAGACTTAGGTAATAGTTTAGAAAAGATCGTAAAAAATACCTTGTAGATCATATGAATGAAAAAACGTTTTTTTCTACTTGATAAAATTTCTAATGTATAATATCTTGAACTGGGTGCGAACGTTTTTAGTTTCAAGATTGAATTTTTTAATCTTTTATGGACGAAAGATTTCCGAGTATATATGCATATGAAATTGTCACTGTAATGTATTTTTACAAAAAAAACCCAATGTATTAAATATATTTTAGCGTTATTAAAATTGATAATGGAAATGGGGAATTTGTCAAAAAGACAACAGCCCGACCATAGAAAAGACAACAGCATGTGTTTATAAGTCTTTTAAAGCTTTTTGCAAGTATCTTGTACCATTTTTATTACACTCATATAATGCTGTTTGTAAATACTATGATGTGTAGTTTTGATGACGCAGGTGTCAGTACCCCTCTGGCGCTTGTCCCCGTTGTAATATATATATAAGCGAGTCTAAATTGAAAACTACGTTCAAACCTATGATTGCATTGGATAAAAAACCGCAGTTTTTATACATGTGCATGAAAAACAAATTTCATTGTAGAAGGGTCTAAAAACAGCACAAACAACATTTTCCAAAAGTGAAAAAGAATATTTAAACAAAACGCATTTGGCTAACAGGTCGAACAACTGATGTTCTTAAACCCTGCTGACTGCCATTGGCGATTGCCAAATAAAATTGATCACAAAATGAAACAAAATAGATCTTAAAATAAATTTAATACTCAACAGAAATTCTTTTTTTTATCTTTTGGTCACGATGTTATACCACAAACATACGGTGTCAATATACGTATGTGAATATTCCGTTCTTTCGCTTCTGCATGTGTAGAAAAATATTTTTTTGGTGGAAGGACATTGTCGATTTTAAAGTTTATAAGCCTTTTAGTCTAGAGGCAATTATTTCACTCACATTGACAGCAACTGCACATCATGACTGACACACAGCAAGAAGGATTTGTAGCGCACCTGAGGTTGCTGCAACACATACACAATACGTTCATGTAATACTATAAGAAACCTCAATGTGAACAGACAGTAGTTTGCACTGGTAAATCTAGTTTTATAATGTGTGGAATCAGTGTATGTAAAGTGCGGATCCTAAAATATAATTTTCACTGTATATGCCAGAAATTTCGTATGTAGAATTATAAATAAACAGACGACTTTTTTTTTATTTTTGAAGAAAATGAATAAAAATAAGTTAAAATGTATATGTTAAGAAACACATAATACTAATAAAACAAAGGAAGAGATGCGAACGGGGTGTTTCGCGCCTAAAGCCAATTAGCTGTGAAATATATACTCAAATAGGTGAATATATAGGACATTTCACGAACAGATTGTGCAGGTGTTTTATAACTAACAGGTAAGATGTTGTTGCAGAAAAAAATATTCATTTCAACACAATTATTAAAGTTGTATAACGTAGAATAGGTTTTGTCATTCAGTTTCTTCATATTGAACAGAATTCTACTATGATGCTTTCTTTATGCGAGTCATGTTTACTGTCGAATAATGATACTATTCTTTCATTTTCACTGTAGAGCGAGTCATTAGTATTGTATATGCGGAGCATTTTCACTGTATGATTTATTTATTTTTATCTATTACCGCGTATTCTTTTATGCCTGCGTCACACTGTCCCGATTTTTACGCCGATGGCAACACTATGATTGAAATTTTCAAAATCGGGACTGATCGTATCTAGATCGGGCTATTCGTAGTGCCATCTTTAAGAATCGTAGAACCATCGGCCACTTTTTCTTGCCTTCGGGGACAACTTCGGGAAGGGTTCTAAATTCTTTAACATGTTAAAAAATCCAAGAAGGTGCGTCCGATGTTGAGGGTTCGTATTGAGTCCGTACCACCATCCTCACCATCGTAATGTCACCGGGAATGCATCTTTGAACATCGTATTGCATTCGTGTTTCCTTCGTTTCCATCGGGCAGTTTTAACATTACGATGTCTACACGAATGAATCACGAAGCTACCCGAAGGTTGCACAATGGCAACACGACTTCGCGAAGACCTCGTAATCCCGTCGTGTTGCCATCGAATAAAAGTACGAAGGCGACAAGATGGAACTACGACGGCAATACATCCAGATAAATGTAAGTTAATTTTCGCGCTAAAATACATTGAAAGTGCCATGCGCGATATGCAGTGGTCAGTCTAATACGGCAGTTAAGAAAGACGTTCACAAAACATGGAGCTCATATCATATGATTCTATGAGAACAAGAAAGGCGACAACGTTGCTTCTATCAATTCAAATGGAACAAGAAGAGCAGCTATTACAGGCTCAGGATTTACTTTTGCAAGTAAAATATTATTTTTTCTCAATTTTTCATATCAAGTAACATATTAATGAAAGTCATAAACACGCGTCGTACACCAACACTCTAGGTACACGTATATAGGGAAACCGGAAACCAACTTTTTCTTCATTATTCTGATTTTTTATATACCGTCTGAGTTGCTATCACACAAATGTTTACTCCATAACCATTTTGTTTTCTATGTTTCATATTTTGCTGTATTTGTTGCTTTCCCCACTTCCTTCCTTTTGTCTATATTATTATGACATTCTCCTGGAAAGAGCTCTTTTTTGATAAAAGGGATCAACGAACCCATTACCTTACCTTTGAGATAGATCTGTAAACATGGGCATAATTATGGGTGATTATTCAAACTAGTGCACACATTTTACAGTTCAAACAAGGCAATGCCGAACGTGGAATCCCCTCGTATGTAACATATTGGGGACAAATATGAACACTATATTTGTATATGACACATGCAGAAAATGGTAAATTGAATATGTATGTTTGATACATAAGCTATTGTTTTTTTTTAGAAATCAACCAAAACATTCAGTAACTGGAAGTACCTTTAATATTGTTTTTAGAACCAGCAGGTAAAAAAATGAGCAACCAATTTCCGGTGCTATTTCATGCTATTTCAAGGAGAAAAAACAAGTCCATCTGCATGACCTTCACCTTTGGCCTTGAACGTAAAATTTGTCAGATCATTACAAGGAGGAACAATATACCACATGTGGTTAAAATCTTTTGATGCATATTGGTTTTAGAGTGTCCACAACCTGGTGATATTGCCTTGTATTACAACTGCCACTGTGACCTTGACCTTTGAACTTTAAAGTCAATAGCGCTTAAGATATTCTTAACGAGTAACATCATACCAGGTTTTGAGCATTTTGGTTCTAGAGTGTCCATAACAATTTTATCTACACGCAACTTACATGAAGTATGCGAGGGGATAATACACTAAGTTTTATAAGAATTAGACAAAAAGATCGATTTCTCGTCCATCGTGTAGGCTTCGGCTGAGATATGAAGCTTAAATACCCGTCTTCGGTTAACCTTCGGAAGTCCATCTTTTGCTATCGTATATAATTTCGGTACCATCGTACAGACTTCGTTAATCATCGTACTTGCTTCGGTTACTTTTTGGTATTTTGACAAGATCGGGACCAACTTCGTACAAACTTACAATTTTCGCATTCGGGTGTCCATCGTATATAAAAATCGGGACAGTGTGACGCGGGCATTAAGCATGTAAAGCAAGACTTTAATTAGCGTGCTTGCTTTGTTTTTTTTTATTGTACCATCATTATGATAACACCCAATTCAATTCAAATATAATAATTATATAAATACAGGTTAAACTATGCCGATACATATTGTTTAAAGATGTCAATCTTATTTACAAAGTTTGTATAAACAATTACACAAACAAAGCAAGCAGGTAAAGCAAAGTTTTTCTTTACATGCATTAGGAAATTAGCTGTAAAGCCTTAATTTAGCCGACTTGCTCAAACAATAGATAAAGTAAGAGACGGATTTCATAAAATTTAACTTACGGGGGAAAGTTTGGGTTTAAAACACTCTAAATAAATTCAATAGAAATAACATTTATTTCAAATGTATTCCTTTAATTTCTTATTAACCGTATAGGGATCTTTATCCTTGTTTTTTCATCCATTTCCATATCCTTGTTTTTTTTATCCATTTCCATGACACTTCACCACTAATTATGTACATCTTGATATAGATTGAATCGTTGGTTATCCCGTTTAAAAGGTTTTACACTGGGGCCCTTTATAACTTGCTGTTCGGTGTCAGTCAAGACTCCATGTTGAAGACCGTATTTTGACGTATAACGGTATACTATGATTATAAATTGTGACTCGGATGGAGAGTTGTCTCATTGTCACATATGATATCTTATCTATCTATGGCTCAAACCGAAATGAGACGGGGAAAAAAAGGAATAAAAACACACTTTTTAATATATTTATATTGGGCTTAATATGAGTCAGAAAAGAGTAGAATAGTGGGTCGCGTTGGGGTATAAGCGTGACGCTGAATTGTCGATTTTTTTGTAAGCGTGACACGTGAATGTCAAATGATTGTGTCGTGAAAACGAAAAATAAAGTATAGCGGGACACGGAAAATTTCAAAAAATGAGAAATGCATAGTATAAGCGGGATACGGGAATCTGACAAAGCAGTTAGCGGGATCAGGTATCAGACCCCCCCCCCCAAATGAGACCCCAGAATAAGATATTCATTTATCTTCCTCATATTGCTACAGTCATGCCTTCAATAACAAATGTATATCATGCATGCATTTTCATATTTTTGGTCCCTTTTTCAAGTTTGTGGTCTCCAAATTTATAGACAAAAGTCCTTATGGATATTTGGGGTTCTTTGACATGCTGAATCTAACCGTATATCCAGTTTGGGGATTTTTTGCCAAGTTGCCGAAATAGCCCTCATAGAGGTCTAAAGGGTCTAAGATCATCAAACATGAATTGTAGCATGCATGTCGTGTACAATTACACAAATGTGCATTGTTTGACCTCTGTGGTAGTATCCACTCGCGGATCTAGAAATTTTCATAAGTAGGGCCCAATAACTGCCTAAGAGGGGGCCCGCTCAAGTGATTCCATATAAAAGTAACCAAATGTTTTCCCAAAAAGGGGGCAACCCCCTGTCCCCCCTAAATCCTCCTCTGGTATCGAGCTGTGCATTATGGATCATTTTTTTTTTGTATCAAGGGTGCTCTACGCCACGTACCAATGCAAAAAGTTTGCCAGCACACCTTACATTTCATGTTTAAATGATTGTGGATAATTTATGTCACATACCATTTCACCTTTATATACAGTAAAAAGCATGCAAGCAACAATCGAGTCAAAAACATTTATTCTACCAAAAACTGTCTTTTTTCAGAATATGGAAATTGAAGCAGTTGAGGGTACCACTGGGAAAGTTAATCTTTTATAAGCTTTTCTGTCACCATTGCGTTTCAAGCTGCATATTTCTCTATTCGCAAGTGTACATGTATGTATTGCGTGGAAGATAACGTCCTCAAATGTACTCGTCTCTATTTTACACAGACTGCACTTAAACTCCGCCATATTAATCTTTGACTTAAAAAAATACAGAAATATCTTTTAAATTTATTTTTCAAATCAAGGAAAAACGTAATTTGAAGAATACAATATGACATTTTGAGAAGCGTTTTTGTTACAAGTGTGAAAAGCTATATATTTGATAAAGAATGAATGAGGAGTTTGGATTTCAATTTGAAAATACATTTATCATAAATTCTAAAGTCATCAACTAAGTTTTTTCATTTGTTTCAAGTGCATTTATCACATAATTCTACAATAAAAATTCCTTGCATTTTCGAAAATTCTACATCGGAATTGACTGCACTAACAGTGATAATTCATCGCATCTGTAGATAAAATGGATCGCTTTCAATAATCGATATGCTATATTATGTTGTTTTTATAACACTTATTTGAACTTTCATGCTATGTTTGTACATACTATAGACATATCACAATGAAAATATGTAAAAACTTTCCTTCAAATCAATTAATTTGGTATTTTCAAAACGTAAACAAATACATTTTCCCCATGATCCTTTATTCTACAATAGACATTACCGCATTTAACAGTGAAAATGAACTAGCTGGATTCGCACTTTATATACAATGGGAATCATAATCCTTGATATCATATCAATTTACTTTTCGTTATTTTTTTTTATAAAGATTAGGCGGAAAATAGTTAAGATCAAAAATAGATTAAATGCCTGTGATAAACTTGGAGCAAATAATGCTAATGTGAAGAATATAGAATATATAATTCTGGTTTACTACATAATGTATACATGCATGTTTTAACCTGTGACATTCTGCGTCTGCATAATCCGTATCATATCTGGTTTTTGTGTTATTTTTTGTACTTTTATCTTTTCGGGAGTCACAAAAGCTTGCTTTACGTGCCGATTTTTTATAATTAAATAGTTTATGTTACATGTTTACAACAGCCTTGCGGAAACAAATGTAAAATAATGATAAGACCTGTTGGTGATCGTCTGCTGTTGTCTGCTCTATTGTCGGGTTGTTGTCTCTTTAACACATTCATCATTTCTTTTCTCAATTTTATTATATATGAGATTGGTATTCCGTGTGTACTACATGTATCTAAATCTTGAAGGTTTCTGTGTGTTGAAACCTGAAGACGAACATTATCTATAATAAATCTTTTAGTTAGTATTATACCGATTACATAACTATTAATATTGAATAACTGTATTATAGAGACAGAGACAGAGACAGAGAGAGAGACACCGAGACAGAGACAGAGAGACAGATACAGAGACAGAGACAGACGGAGAGAGAGAGAGAGAGAGAGAGAGAGAGAGAGAGAGAGAGAGAGAGAGAGAGAGAGAGAGAGAGAGAGAGAGAGAGAGAGAGAGAGAGAGAGAGAGAGAGAGAGAGAGAGAGAGACACACACAGACAGAGACAGAGAGCATCTATGAAAATAAAAAAACACAAACCCTAGCTTGTTGCACCTTCTGCAAAATTACAGTCAAGACTTCGGAATGAGGAAAATCATGCAGAGATATGATATTCCCATTCGAAAATTAAACAGTTCCATTTATAAGTTTATTGAATATATGTTGCTGTGGATGATGTTTGTTTCCATGGTAACTACGGAGAAAGAAACACTAAATGAAAGTTATATCGAGTTACAGTTTGCCTTTATGTATTTTCTTAAAGGTGTGGAAATAATTCAGGACATTTTTAAGTTCATAAACTGAACTATTCTGCAAATAATAACTCCGTTTTCCACGAAAATCATGCGTTGTTTTTGTAATAAAATTAAAAAGATTCCCAATAAAATTAAAAGGATTCCCATGCATTTTCTATTTATTTTGGTAATTTTGTATTCGAACTTAACTACAACAATGCTCACTAGGCTGTACATATTTGCAATTTTCAGAAAAAAAAACACCGGAGAAATTTCACAGAAATTCATCTTTTAGAAAAGTTGAAAACAATAGTTTTAAAGTTTTTAAAGTAAGTTATAAACGAATATTTCTGATTTTTAAAGTTTGTTATAAACGAATGTTTCTGAAAACAAATGACATTTCTTTCCTTATCAGACTACTGATTTAGCTGATTTTTTTAATGTTTAACTACACATGTTTGATCGAATTTGCCCTGAAATTAAACTGTTTTAAGTAGTATTCTTCGCCAGCTATATGTTTGAATATAATCAATCGGTTTGCAAAGTTTGTTTTTTATTTCCATAGACATGGTTATCGGTAATTTAGCATTGAGTCAACGGAGAAATGACGAGAAAAAGTGCATGTTTTACAATTCAGATTTGACCGAATTTAAGGTGGTACCCAACACTTTCACTAAGATTGATTTGGCTCGTTTAATTTTCATAACATTTTGGCAAAGTATTTACTTTGACCCTTTGACAAAGATATAAAATTTTCAAACAATTTCAACCAAGCATTTTATCACAAAAATTACACTGTTTATATAGCAGTTTGACAAGAACTAATTTTAATCAATGAGGAGCTTCATATTCAATTAACAACACAACGTCATTAAAACCGTTTATGTGATTTTACAGAGTTATCTCCCTGTAGTGTTAGGTACCACCTTAATCAAAAATTAAATTGTTAGGACCAACATTGTGTGATAGAAATAAGATTGAATATCAAGGATTGATTTGCCAAAGTAAGAAAAGGGGTCATGTTAATGAGAAAATTTAAACTTTATTGAAGCATATATGCATTTTATATGGGGAAATATAATACAAAATGGCGGCTATGATACGTCACAAAAGTCACGTGATGTCTAACTTAGTTGGATATGATTGACTTATCCCGATTTGATTCATGTAATGAAATCGAGTGGATCTAACTTCACCTAAGTACAAAACTAGTTTGTGTACTAAAATTGAAGCAAGCATATCGCATTTAACAAAGTTTTGTGACTTTACTTTTGTTTTCGTATTAAATTTATCTATATCTTTCAAGTTTTCATATATAATAATGTATTTATTAGTATTACGTTAAAACGTCAACTTTTATTTTGCGTTAATTGTTTCCACATAAGAGTAGATAAATACCATTAAATCTATGATATAGAAATCTCTACATATTTTTTTTTTCAATTTTAGTGTAAATAAATGTGTTAGGATGGTCAAGGACCATCGTAGTTAGGACTATCCTGAGACAGCTTTGTAAAAACATCCAAAGAAATGTCTCAGACACGTCCTTAGATCTAATTAATGTCCTAAGACATATCTTAGGACATATCCCATGATACTTTCATTGACACGACCCCACGATTTTCCAGAACCACTACTCGTTACAACCGGTGGTGAAATCAATAATTATCCGTTCTATAGACCTATTAAATTTTGTTTTAAAAATAGATATTATGAAGTATATCTATTATAGAATTCGGTTGTAAGTCACGTGATATCTCAATATTTCAATAAGTGTATTCATATATTTGTCATTGTCAGTGGTGCGTCAAAATTTAAAAGGTTATATTCACTGTGTAATTAGTGGAAGGTTTATAAGGAAACTTAGGAGAACAGGTAAGATTAACCAATATTCAACCAGAAAATTCAACCTGCAATGTGTTTCCCTATATATAAATGCGGACAAATTATAAACAAATTTCTATGGCTTCATGTACATTTTTTCCTTTTTGAATCTTGCCTTTTAAACGATATTTCGTTATTTTCAGTTTTAGTTTCGTTTTTCGAACTGAAAAGACTGACTTATGCAAAGTAGACAATGCTGTTTTATATGTTAACAAAAGGCAAATAACATATTATAAAATTCACCTACATGCAGAAAGATTGTTGTTCGACTAATGAATCGGCAGATATGCATTTTCATTTTAGGGATTAATAATCCTATAGCTGTCCCCTCACGATAAGGTAAAATGACCGCGATGAAAATTAGCAAAGCACCCGACATTGAGCCAAAGGGTAGGCCACAGGCACTAGACGACACTATTTTCTTCCAATTGCCAATATTTTTATACTATTGACAGAAGCTATATTATATAAACGGTTGATTGCATGTGCTTCGGAAGGTTAAGTATAATGGCAAAATTAAAACCTCAAACACATCAAACGAAAAGATTATAACTGTTATATTCCAGACTTATAAAAAAGAAGATGTGGTACGATTGCCAATGAGACAACTATCCACAAGAGACCAAAATGACACAGAATTTATTGACAGTTGCTTCAACTCGGTGAACATAAATTTGACAGTTAATTGATGACCTTTTCAATATTGAAGTTTTTAAATTCTTATTTAATCTCTTTTGTAGGATTAATTTAAAAAAAAAATATATGACACGTCAATGAGTCACGTGATTTCTTTTCATACAATTTTTCATTAGTTATTCTGAAATTTTAAGTTACAAGGAAGTAATTATTTACATAGGCGACAATGGTAGCTTTTTTAGTCCTGCGTTTTCCTTATGAAAGATCCATTGAAACAAATGTCGAAATCTGATTTATCAACATCTTTGGTTGTAATTGAAACTACAAGACACATATGGTACCGCAGTTTTTTTTGATAGAAAAATGGCATTTTTAAGGGTACTCAACGATTCCGTCATTTTAGAAATAGTATAAAAGAATAACAGCCCTTGCTAAATTTGGCACAGAAAATGTTTCTCGTCACAGAGAGTTTTCTCATAAATTCTCGCTATTTCTACACCAACGGCCAATAATCATTTTTCACTATTTCAATTATAATTTTTAATTACTAGGGCAGCAGAAAATAATTAAATTCTACCTCCATGTATTATCTTTGATCTAAAATCTAGGTGGCGCTAATCATCTTTATTTACCTCCTTTTAACCTTAAATGCTTATATTCATTTTGTTAAAGGAGGTTTATATTCATATTGATTTAAAAATAAAATGACATGATGCCAACCTTTTTATAATATATCTTACACGTCATTTGTGACAAACAGCTGCTACATTAGAACGAATTACAAATTACAAAGGTGGCGACAGTTAAGATGTTACAACAATTGCGTGGAAATACAATCCAAATAAACAACCATGACCAATCTAAGCTGGTATCATATTTAAGATATGACAACGGCAAAGCAACTGCAACAGAAACTGCGTACTTAAACATCTCAATTATATAGTAATTTTTGATGATTAGAAAAATGAGTATTTTTTATAATTAGGTTAGATAATTGAACGTGGCTGCGTAATTATACATCCCTGCAAACTCTTTAAATTAAACTTGTATAATTTAAAAAATCCTGAAATGTGTTACAGTCCAGTACGGAAGGCGGAGTTACTGGACACAAGTGATGGCAGAAAAATGCGTGATGGTACATGTAGGTGAAATTGGATGACTTGTTCTATGTTTTTCATAAATGCCCTCTTGGGAAATTGTCCTGAGCTTTCTTATCCAAAACCTTTCTCGAGGAAGTCTGTCGACCCTTGACCAATTCTCGTTGTTTTATAAGATAGTGATGGTAAGTTAGATCAGCTTGGGCGTGCCCAGGTGATTTCAAATGATGACTAACGGGGAGGTCGGGCTTGCAGGTGTAGTCACTACGATGACCATTCATGCGTTTGTTAAATGGCTCTTCCGTCTCGCCAACATACTGCATGTCACATCGACACTTAAAAAGGTATACAACATTCTGGGTTTTGCAAGTTACAAAATATCGTAAACACAGACCCAGTGCAGTGGCAAGTAAATGTTCCAGTATTCAGTATTTGTTGACAAGTCAGACATCGTCTGTTACCACATGACTTGCATCATCCTGTAGTTAAACAGTTTTTATTAAATGAGACGTCAGCTCTCCCAAAGAAGTTTTTCTGTCTTTCTGGTCTCCGACAAACTAAGGACAGGAGGATCGGTAAAGATAATGGATAATTTTGGGTGATTGGCAATACTCTACCAACATACCTCATGATGACGAAATAAAATCGTGTATTTAAGGAAAAATAGGAATACATACCGAATGTTTAGTCCAGCTGCTTTTTCTGATTCTGAAATGCACTAATTGCACCTTTAAATACTTTGAAACAATCGGAACTGCGATGGTGATGAAAATGCCACCGTCTTACGCCAATATTTTCATGGGCAAATTAGAGAAACAAATGATTTCAACATCTTTATCCAGACCTCTATCTTGGTTCCGTTTCATCGATGATATTGACATGAAATTGATTGAATCCAAACAAAAATTTGATGATTTTATCAGACATGCAAACAACGCCCACTAGTCAATTAAATTGCCGACTCTAAGAAATACTTCTTAGACACAACTGCATCTATAAAAGACGCTGTCATATCGAAGACATATAATGTAAACCTACAGATAAACACCAATACCTTTGTCCCAAAAGCTGTCACTCCAAACACTGTACTAAAATTATCCCGTAAAGTAAAGCGAATTTGTTCCACTGAGGAGGTTGTCACTCAGCGGTTACAGAAACTTCTCGGATTTTTAACCAAACGAGGTTATAAGAAATGGAACATTGATAGAGGGTTTGTGCGTGCTAACAATAACAACCGCAATGACCTGTTACAGTACAAAAGGACGAAGCACAGCAAAACAGTTTGTTTTAACCTACAATCCCGTTTTTACTAACCTTTCTCGTTTGATCCGTGCCAGTTGGCAAAGTATTGTCAATCACCCAAAATTATCCAAACGCTTTTCATTTTCCCTACCATCAATCTTTGTCCCGCCATCATTGGTTCCATTAACTCCGGCTTCCGTACTGGTCTCTTACAAATTTCATGAATTTTTTAAACATACTAGTTTAAATTATAGGGTTGGCAGAGATGTATAAGTACGCAGCCACGTTCAATTATTTAATCTTTGTTACAATTTATTACTCACTCATTTTTCTAATCATCAAATTACAATATATTTGGGATGTTTAAATACGCATTCTCTGTTGCAATTTCTCTACCGTTGTCATATTTTAAATATTATACCAGCTTAGATCGGACAGGAATGCTTATTGGGATTATATTTCAACGCAGTTGTTGTAACATCTTAATTGTCGTCATCTTTGGATTTTTAGAGTTTTGCCCGCTCATATCGCAAATAACTATTTTTATTTTAGTATATCTTTGCGGTCTTTGCGTCGTGTTTGGAAATTCTAAAATTGTTCCAGTGTCTCTGGTGTTTGCTTTCACTGTTTTATAGTATAAATTTCAAGATTGAGATAGTATAATCAGAATAGATTGACACGACTCATTTTACAACGTGATCATACTGATAAAGGATATCCGTTATCCGAAATTTGAAATATTGTTCGTTTACTTGTTCTTGATGATATTGTAGCCATTATAGACTTGTACATTTTATTTTGCAGTATACTGTATCATTAATATATGATCCATCGCCCCGTATGATTTATCGTTGATTATTTTTCAGTCGTTAAATATATATATATATATATATATAAGTACGTCTGAGTCAGTGACAACCCTACAACAGATGTATCCATCGGATCACCATCAATGATGGTGATACATGGCTGTGTACATAATGTATATACAACTCGTCTAAACATCAACCCAACAATGTTAGATCTGTAAATTTGCTTTCGCAAATTTTTGGTTCTTCCCTCGCCGGGATTCGAACCCATGCTACTGTGATATCGTGACACCAAATCGCCTGCACTGCAGCCGTCCCGCTAGACCACACGACCACCTGGGCTCTCAAAAAAAGAGCTTTCGGTGGCCATATGTTACCTTTCCACGTCAGTTTTAATCTAGCGGCGTACTACAGTACATGATATATAAGGCATGAAGATGTTATTGTTACAGATCAGCTAAATTATCTATAGTAAAGGATCCTTTACTATAGATAATTTAGCTGATCTGTTACCTTTCCACGTCAGTTTTAATCTAGCGGCGTACTACAGTACATGATATATAAGGCATGAAGATGTTATTGTTACAGATCAGCTAAATTATCTATAGTAAAGGATCCTACAAATTAATGTAAGATACAGTCACAGAAAATAATTATATTCATAAGTACGTCTGAGTCAGTGACAACCCTACAACAGATGTATCCATCGGATCGCCATCAATGATGGTGATACATGGCTGTGTACATAATGTATATACAACTCGTCTAAACATCAACCCAACAATGTTAGATCTGTAAATTTGCTTTCGCAAATTTTTGGTTCTTCCCTCGCCGGGATTCGAACCCATGCTACTGTGATATCGTGACACCAAATCGCCTGCACTGCAGCCGTCCCGCTAGACCACACGACCACCTGGGCTCTCAAAAAAAAGAGCTTTCGGTGGCCATATGTTACCTTTCCACGTCAGTTTTAATCTAGCGGCGTACTACAGTACATGATATATAAGGCATGAAGATGTTATTGTTACAGATCAGCTAAATTATCTATAGTAAAGGATCCTACAAATTAATGTAAGATACAGTCACAGAAAATAATTATATTCATAAGTACGTCTGAGTCAGTGACAACCCTACAACAGATGTATCCATCGGATCGCCATCAATGATGGTGATACATGGCTGTGTACATAATGTATATACAACTCGTCTAAACATCAACCCAACAATGTTAGATCTGTAAATTTGCTTTCGCAAATTTTTGGTTCTTCCCTCGCCGGGATTCGAACCCATGCTACTGTGATATCGTGACACCAAATCGCCTGCACTGCAGCCGTCCCGCTAGACCACACGACCACCTGGGCTCTCAAAAAAAAGAGCTTTCGGTGGCCATATGTTACCTTTCCACGTCAGTTTTAATCTAGCGGCGTACTACAGTACATGATATATAAGGCATGAAGATGTTATTGTTACAGATCAGCTAAATTATCTATAGTAAAGGATCCTACAAATTAATGTAAGATACAGTCACAGAAAATAATTATATTCATAAGTACGTCTGAGTCAGTGACAACCCTACAACAGATGTATCCATCGGATCGCCATCAATGATGGTGATACATGGCTGTGTACATAATGTATATACAACTCGTCTAAACATCAACCCAACAATGTTAGATCTGTAAATTTGCTTTCGCAAATTTTTGGTTCTTCCCTCGCCGGGATTCGAACCCATGCTACTGTGATATCGTGACACCAAATCGCCTGCACTGCAGCCGTCCCGCTAGACCACACGACCACCTGGGCTCTCAAAAAAAAGAGCTTTCGGTGGCCATATGTTACCTTTCCACGTCAGTTTTAATCTAGCGGCGTACTACAGTACATGATATATAAGGCATGAAGATGTTATTGTTACAGATCAGCTAAATTATCTATAGTAAAGGATCCTACAAATTAATGTAAGATACAGTCACAGAAAATAATTATATTCATAAGTACGTCTGAGTCAGTGACAACCCTACAACAGATGTATCCATCGGATCGCCATCAATGATGGTGATACATGGCTGTGTACATAATGTATATACAACTCGTCTAAACATCAACCCAACAATGTTAGATCTGTAAATTTGCTTTCGCAAATTTTTGGTTCTTCCCTCGCCGGGATTCGAACCCATGCTACTGTGATATCGTGACACCAAATCGCCTGCACTGCAGCCGTCCCGCTAGACCACACGACCACCTGGGCTCTCAAAAAAAAGAGCTTTCGGTGGCCATATGTTACCTTTCCACGTCAGTTTTAATCTAGCGGCGTACTACAGTACATGATATATAAGGCATGAAGATGTTATTGTTACAGATCAGCTAAATTATCTATAGTAAAGGATCCTACAAATTAATGTAAGATACAGTCACAGAAAATAATTATATTCATAAGTACGTCTGAGTCAGTGACAACCCTACAACAGATGTATCCATCGGATCGCCATCAATGATGGTGATACATGGCTGTGTACATAATGTATATACAACTCGTCTAAACATCAACCCAACAATGTTAGATCTGTAAATTTGCTTTCGCAAATTTTTGGTTCTTCCCTCGCCGGGATTCGAACCCATGCTACTGTGATATCGTGACACCAAATCGCCTGCACTGCAGCCGTCCCGCTAGACCACACGACCACCTGGGCTCTCAAAAAAAAGAGCTTTCGGTGGCCATATGTTACCTTTCCACGTCAGTTTTAATCTAGCGGCGTACTACAGTACATGATATATAAGGCATGAAGATGTTATTGTTACAGATCAGCTAAATTATCTATAGTAAAGGATCCTACAAATTAATGTAAGATACAGTCACAGAAAATAATTATATTCATAAGTACGTCTGAGTCAGTGACAACCCTACAACAGATGTATCCATCGGATCGCCATCAATGATGGTGATACATGGCTGTGTACATAATGTATATACAACTCGTCTAAACATCAACCCAACAATGTTAGATCTGTAAATTTGCTTTCGCAAATTTTTGGTTCTTCCCTCGCCGGGATTCGAACCCATGCTACTGTGATATCGTGACACCAAATCGCCTGCACTGCAGCCGTCCCGCTAGACCACACGACCACCTGGGCTCTCAAAAAAAAGAGCTTTCGGTGGCCATATGTTACCTTTCCACGTCAGTTTTAATCTAGCGGCGTACTACAGTACAGGATATATAAGGCATGAAGATGTTATTGTTACAGATCAGCTAAATTATCTATAGTAAAGGATCCTACAAATTAATGTAAGATACAGTCACAGAAAATAATTATATTCATAAGTACGTCTGAGTCAGTGACAACCCTACAACAGATGTATCCATCGGATCGCCATCAATGATGGTGATACATGGCTGTGTACATAATGTATATACAACTCGTCTAAACATCAACCCAACAATGTTAGATCTGTAAATTTGCTTTCGCAAATTTTTGGTTCTTCCCTCGCCGGGATTCGAACCCATGCTACTGTGATATCGTGACACCAAATCGCCTGCACTGCAGCCGTCCCGCTAGACCACACGACCACCTGGGCTCTCAAAAAAAAGAGCTTTCGGTGGCCATATGTTACCTTTCCACGTCAGTTTTAATCTAGCGGCGTACTACAGTACATGATATATAAGGCATGAAGATGTTATTGTTACAGATCAGCTAATCTGTAACAATAACATCTTCATGCCTTATATATCATGTACTGTAGTACGCCGCTAGATTAAAACTGACGTGGAAAGGTAACATATGGCCACCGAAAGCTCTTTTTTTTTGAGAGCCCAGGTGGTCGTGTGGTCTAGCGGGACGGCTGCAGTGCAGGCGATTTGGTGTCACGATATCACAGTAGCATGGGTTCGAATCCCGGCG
This sequence comes from Mytilus trossulus, assembly GCF_036588685.1. Lineage (NCBI taxonomy): Eukaryota > Metazoa > Mollusca > Bivalvia > Mytilida > Mytilidae > Mytilus > Mytilus trossulus. The sequence continues at coordinate 35,061,507 of NC_086386.1, read as the reverse complement.
AGGGAAGAACCAAAAATTTGCGAAAGCAAATTTACAGATCTAACATTGTTGGGTTGATGTTTAGACGAGTTGTATATACATTATGTACACAGCCATGTATCACCATCATTGATGGCGATCCAATGGATACATCTGTTGTAGGGTTGTCACTGACTCAGACGTACTTATGAATATAATTATTTTCTGTGACTGTATCTTACATTAATTTGTAGGATCCTTTACTATAGATAATTTAGCTGATCTGTAACAATAACATCTTCATGCCTTATATATCATGTACTGTAGTACGCCGCTAGATTAAAACTGACGTGGAAAGGTAACATATGGCCACCGAAAGCTCTTTTTTTTGAGAGCCCAGGTGGTCGTGTGGTCTAGCGGGACGGCTGCAGTGCAGGCGATTTGGTGTCACGATATCACAGTAGCATGGGTTCGAATCCCGGCGAGGGAAGAACCAAAAATTTGCGAAAGCAAATTTACAGATCTAACATTGTTGGGTTGATGTTTAGACGAGTTGTATATACATTATGTACACAGCCATGTATCACCATCATTGATGGCGATCCGATGGATACATCTGTTGTAGGGTTGTCACTGACTCAGACGTACTTATGAATATAATTATTTTCTGTGACTGTATCTTACATTAATTTGTAGGATCCTTTACTATAGATAATTTAGCTGATCTGTAACAATAACATCTTCATGCCTTATATATCATGTACTGTAGTACGCCGCTAGATTAAAACTGACGTGGAAAGGTAACATATGGCCACCGAAAGCTCTTTTTTTTGAGAGCCCAGGTGGTCGTGTGGTCTAGCGGGACGGCTGCAGTGCAGGCGATTTGGTGTCACGATATCACAGTAGCATGGGTTCGAATCCCGGCGAGGGAAGAACCAAAAATTTGCGAAAGCAAATTTACAGATCTAACAATGTTGGGTTGATGTTTAGACGAGTTGTATATACATTATGTACACAGCCATGTATCACCATCATTGATGGCGATCCGATGGATACATCTGTTGTAGGGTTGTCACTGACTCAGACGTACTTATGAATATAATTATTTTCTGTGACTGTATCTTACATTAATTTGTAGGATCCTTTACTATAGATAATTTAGCTGATCTGTAACAATAACATCTTCATGCCTTATATATCATGTACTGTAGTACGCCGCTAGATTAAAACTGACGTGGAAAGGTAACATATGGCCACCGAAAGCTCTTTTTTTTGAGAGCCCAGGTGGTCGTGTGGTCTAGCGGGACGGCTGCAGTGCAGGCGATTTGGTGTCACGATATCACAGTAGCATGGGTTCGAATCCCGGCGAGGGAAGAACCAAAAATTTGCGAAAGCAAATTTACAGATCTAACATTGTTGGGTTGATGTTTAGACGAGTTGTATATACATTATGTACACAGCCATGTATCACCATCATTGATGGCGATCCGATGGATACATCTGTTGTAGGGTTGTCACTGACTCAGACGTACTTATGAATATAATTATTTTCTGTGACTGTATCTTACATTAATTTGTAGGATCATTTACTATAGATAATTTAGCTGATCTGTAACAATAACATCTTCATGCCTTATATATCATGTACTGTAGTACGCCGCTAGATTAAAACTGACGTGGAAAGGTAACATATGGCCACCGAAAGCTCTTTTTTTTGAGAGCCCAGGTGGTCGTGTGGTCTAGCGGGACGGCTGCAGTGCAGGCGATTTGGTGTCACGATATCACAGTAGCATGGGTTCGAATCCCGGCGAGGGAAGAACCAAAAATTTGCGAAAGCAAATTTACAGATCTAACATTGTTGGGTTGATGTTTAGACGAGTTGTATATACATTATGTACACAGCCATGTATCACCATCATTGATGGCGATCCGATGGATACATCTGTTGTAGGGTTGTCACTGACTCAGACGTACTTATGAATATAATTATTTTCTGTGACTGTATCTTACATTAATTTGTAGGATCCTTTACTATAGATAATTTAGCTGATCTGTAACAATAACATCTTCATGCCTTATATATCATGTACTGTAGTACGCCGCTAGATTAAAACTGACGTGGAAAGGTAACATATGGCCACCGAAAGCTCTTTTTTTTGAGAGCCCAGGTGGTCGTGTGGTCTAGCGGGACGGCTGCAGTGCAGGCGATTTGGTGTCACGATATCACAGTAGCATGGGTTCGAATCCCGGCGAGGGAAGAACCAAAAATTTGCGAAAGCAAATTTACAGATCTAACATTGTTGGGTTGATGTTTAGACGAGTTGTATATACATTATGTACACAGCCATGTATCACCATCATTGATGGCGATCCGATGGATACATCTGTTGTAGGGTTGTCACTGACTCAGACGTACTTATGAATATAATTGTTTTCTGTGACTGTATCTTACATTAATTTGTAGGATCCTTTACTATAGATAATTTAGCTGATCTGTAACAATAACATCTTCATGCCTTATATATCATGTACTGTAGTACGCCGCTAGATTAAAACTGACGTGGAAAGGTAACATATGGCCACCGAAAGCTCTTTTTTTTGAGAGCCCAGGTGGTCGTGTGGTGTAGCGGGACGGCTGCAGTGCAGGCGATTTGGTGTCACGATATCACAGTAGCATGGGTTCGAATCCCGGCGAGGGAAGAACCAAAAATTTGCGAAAGCAAATTTACAGATCTAACATTGTTGGGTTGATGTTTAGACGAGTTGTATATACATTATGTACACAGCCATGTATCACCATCATTGATGGCGATCCGATGGATACATCTGTTGTAGGGTTGTCACTGACTCAGACGTACTTATGAATATAATTATTTTCTGTGACTGTATCTTACATTAATTTGTAGGATCCTTTACTATAGATAATTTAGCTGATCTGTAACAATAACATCTTCATGCCTTATATATCATGTACTGTAGTACGCCGCTAGATTAAAACTGACGTGGAAAGGTAACATATGGCCAACGAAAGCTCTTTTTTTTGAGAGCCCAGGTGGTCGTGTGGTCTAGCGGGACGGCTGCAGTGCAGGCGATTTGGTGTCACGATATCACAGTAGCATGGGTTCGAATCCCGGCGAGGGAAGAACCAAAAATTTGCGAAAGCAAATTTACAGATCTAACATTGTTGGGTTGATGTTTAGACGAGTTGTATATACATTATGTACACAGCCATGTATCACCATCATTGATGGCGATCCAATGGATACATCTGTTGTAGGGTTGTCACTGACTCAGACGTACTTATGAATATAATTATTTTCTGTGACTGTATCTTACATTAATTTGTAGGATCCTTTACTATAGATAATTTAGCTGATCTGTAACAATAACATCTTCATGCCTTATATATCATGTACTGTAGTACGCCGCTAGATTAAAACTGACGTGGAAAGGTAACATATGGCCACCGAAAGCTCTTTTTTTTGAGAGCCCAGGTGGTCGTGTGGTCTAGCGGGACGGCTGCAGTGCAGGCGATTTGGTGTCACGATATCACAGTAGCATGGGTTCGAATCCCGGCGAGGGAAGAACCAAAAATTTGCGAAAGCAAATTTACAGATCTAACATTGTTGGGTTGATGTTTAGACGAGTTGTATATACATTATGTACACAGCCATGTATCACCATCATTGATGGCGATCCGATGGATACATCTGTTGTAGGGTTGTCACTGACTCAGACGTACTTATATATATATATATATATATATAAATAAATAAGTTGAAAAGACAGTCATGCTCCGCTTGAAAATTATTTACTTACGTTTTTTTCTGTATTCTTCGGTAGCTCTTGGTTAGACAATTTCTTGATGTGAACAGGTTAATAACAACAACTGAATACCGACGTAACATATTGTAATAGTTTTAACAGTACTGTATTAATATTACTGCAGTGATTAAAGTGTTGTAAGTCAAAATTACCATTTGCGGTGAGCATTGAATTACTAGTAAGTTATCATTACAGGATCCTGTCGGCGTCTGTTTGCGATATCCGGTAAGGTGTGACCAGGGCTCAACATACTAAAACGTTTATTCAAGTTATATAAGGTTTATAATAAACAATTCAAAATGCATAGGCTCGATCATATGTATCAGCATTTCTTGATTATTATAGCCTAGTCGCCATCTTAAAAGCACCCAGTTGAGCCCCAAAGACTGACAACGGTCATATAACCCTATATAAACATAAATATTAAATGTAAGTAGCTATCGAACTCGTGCAATTGTTTTTTTTCCTAGGTGTGTTTTGATTTTTTATAATAGTAATAGGTTACATATAGGGATTAAAGCATAGTTGTTACCTGTATAAACATAAGTATTTGTGGATTAAATCACTCAATTAAATGGTTATTCATTGTTTCAATTTCAATGTAGACATTATTTTCCTCTCAAGAAGGGAACACGCCTACTTCTTCTACAAAAATCAATTAGCTGAGGATTTAGATTAATATGCACATGAATATGGATTTAATGAGACCGAAAGTAAGTGAATTATTCACTTGTACATGTTGTAAGTGATCAATCATCAGCGATGTTTCTTGACCAATTTTGAACAACTTGAACTTAGCTGGTTGGTTAAGTCGAATTTAATCTCATTTATTTTGATTAAAGATTAAACAAAATATTTAAATATCTGGTAGATAATGCCCTTGTAACATTCAATATTGACATGAGTCAGGTTTGACGTATTCAAAGGATTTCTAAAAAAAATTAAATTACAAATCCAAACCTTCAAGAAAGATTTTATGAAAAGAAGCATTACATTATGATATGTTTGCATAAAGGTCATTTGTAAAAATGAAGAATAGTAATTACCTTTAGGTTTTAAACATTTTGGTTTTGACTTAAGTACATTATTTATTAAAGATGTCTATCATGCTGTTGCTATGTACGTAGCATGTGGTACAAAAATTGTTTTGTAAAAATATAGTTCATTGGCATCTATTTAAATGGAGAAATAATTATTTAAACAGACTTATGAAGTCTTCTCCATTTACAATATTGCAAATGCAATGCATACGAGTACATGTGTATGCATACATTTAAATGTTAATCCTTCATTCATATAAATTTTGACAGGTTATCAAAAAGACAGAAATTAAAACAAATATTAGATATAAGCGGAAGGAGGCTTGATGGTATAAATCCATTTTTTTCAAATATAGGATTTCACTAATTTATTTTCTATAAATGATCTTCATCATAATACTTAATAGTAAAATAAAATAAAATAATTTGGTTCACCGTCCATTTGAGCTCAAAATATGCCTAAGAAAGAAACATGCATTTTGGCTTACTATTTTGATATAAGCGTCACTGGTGAGCTCGAGTCTTATGTAGATGAAAATAACTTATAAGCCTGGTACCTTTGATAACTATGATCATGTCGAAATGTCCTATTGCAATGTTAATTGTGTATTTCTTTGTCCTGAATAATCTTGCACTTATTTGTACTATAGTCCTGTCATGTAATGTTGGCATTTGAATGTTAAATTTAACATTGACAGAACAGTGCGAGGTTAGGCTAGCCACAACAACAGGTTCATCCGACCAGGTTTTCCTTAAAATGGTCTGTACCTAGTCAGGAAAATTGCCATGGATTGTTATATTGTAGTTTGCTTCTGTTGTGTCGTAGTTCTCTTCTCATACCTTATGTGTTTCCCTTTGTTTAAGTTCTTAAGCCGGATTTGTTTTTTTTCTTAATCGATTCATGAATTTCGAACAGCTGTATACTACTGTTGCCTTTATTTAATGTACGCTTTTTGTGTTTAACTGATAGGTGTAATAGAGGTAAAATCGAAATGCAAAAGTACTGAATTGCAGAAATCGCGTAAATTTTTCAATTGTTCAGTTTAAGTACAGCTTTTTTTTTTAAATAATAATAAAAAATATGCGTCATCGATGAATTTAAAAAGTTATTCAATTCTAATGCCAAAAATGGATTTTTTTGCACCAAAGGGAGATACTTTTAATAATTTCAACGATAAATTTCAAATGTACCGCGAATGCCGAAATAAAGACATATATATAGACAATAACTGTTTAGTGTCTTTAAATATCGGCTGTATTTGTACGAGGCTAGGAAAAAAGGTGTATGCGAGCTTTTAGCGAGCTATTACACCTGTTTCGAGCCGAGTACAAATACAGCTGATATTGAAAGACACTAAACAGTTATTGTCTTTATCCTGCAATTAATTCTGTATAGTGTTTTTGTTTTGAAAGACACAAAAACTAACATATTTAGCATTTATTTTCGATGTGTAATCCCTTAAGGCCCGCGTAGTAATGTCAAAATCACACATTGTGCTGAAGACAGATTCTCAAAAAAAGAATCTCGAATGGTTAACAATAATACATCGCTCAAGGTGAAAAATTATTCATTTTAACATAACAACTAATTTCAACATTAAAAACAAATAACAAAACGTTGTCAAATTTGAAAAAGAAGTGTGCGAGTTGTCCTACGCTTCAGACTTGGCATTCACTAAACATGCATGCTGAAATTGACATGGTTGATTTTGTAACACAATCATACACATTCAAGTTTTGAAATCGACAATTGTCATCGTCATTGGAATGCAACTGGAATACACATTCTGAGGTCACACAGGTTCAAACAATACTCAGTCCGGCAGTGGGCGGAGTTTTAGCGATAGCTGTATAGTATACATATACAGCATAGCGATATCTATAGGGTTGTATCTGTATAGTAGGACACCCAATTGCAGGATAAAAGAGCGTCCTGTATCCATGTAACAGACTAGCCAATCAAAATAAAGAATACCCAGAATAATTTCTTCCGAGTAAAACAGTGATTCACCTGGTAATTATCCATTTTTACAAAACTAACAAAATACACAAAAATTATCAACAAACATCGGGTCAAAACGAATTGATTTTTTTGGTTGATTTTTGCACCATATAAAAGAGGAACAACTAATAGTATAATAAATAAGATTTGTAATGAAATCTTGTTTTTAAATTTATGCTGAAAGTTTTGTACCATAGAGCCTCCTTAACATAGATAACGTGCATGTGTTGTCATGCTTTTCTTTCAACCTAAACAATAAGATTATATTTCAAACTCTATAAAAATTCAAATACTATTTTAAAGATTTTTCTGGCATCAGTGGAACGTGTATATAACCCTTTAGGTCTCTGCTAACACTGTGATTTTGAATTGTTTTTATAAATACGTTTTATTCTTAAATATACTTTTGATATATTTCAGTTTTTATCAGCCAGTACTTTAACACGTACCACGAAGTCTACAAAACGTACCCAGAGACTGATTCACATAAACGATGTCTGCCTTGATGTTTTCCGTGATCGAACACCTGTATGTTGATAATTTGTTTTGATAAAATGAAACGACACTTTAAGCCATTCAACAATATTTTTTATTTTACATATAACACAAATTTGGGAATTCCTATTTTTTATTCAAAAAGAGGAAGTCCGTATTTACAAAACCAAATGATCGACAATATCAAAAAACAGACCGAATTGTATCATGCATTTGCCAAAACAATGCATACGAGTACATGTGTATGCATACATTCAAATATTAATCCTTCATTCATATCAATTTACTGTTATACAAAAAACGATACTGGTGTATTTGCTGAAGAGACAAACCCGACCAAGGCGAGGGGAGGGTAGAGCGCACACGAACATGTTTTACTCGTCCCATACTTTATGTTTCAGTTCAGTCCAGCCCTGGCCTCAGTGACTTATTTTTATATTATTATTTTGTTGTTGTCACTGCTTATTCCAATTTTTAAATGTGAATCCAATCTGTGTAAGTATATAAAAAGAACATGTGGTATGATTGCCAATGAGACAACTCTCCACAAGAGACCAATTGACACAACTATTAACAACTTTAGGTCACCGTACGGCTTATAACTATGAGCAAATACCTACCACAAATACAGCTATTAAAGGCCCAAAAATGACAAATATAAATAATTCAAACGAGAAACCTAACGTCCTACAAAAATAAATAAAAAACAAATATGTTAAACACCAACAAACGACAACCACTGAATGTCAGGTTCATTACTTGGAACAGACACAAACATACAGAATGTTGCGGGGTTAAATATGTAAGCAAGATCCAAACCCTCTCCAGCTTGCGACAGTGGTGTAACAGTGCAACGAAGAACGAACTATACAAATCAGTTGAAGAACTCACCAGTAATACAAATAGAAATAAATATAACAAAACACAAAGTGCATGTGATCGGGTACTTGTATATCCCATGCCAACAGCAAAAAGACACTAATTACTGATCTTACAGTAATCGCAGTTACTGGCAGCTATTTTAAAGCCACACACAACTAATAAAAACATCATGCATCTAAGACTAAGTCATCAATCAATACACATCAAACATTCAATGGATTCAGTGTAAAACGTCATAAACAGTCGGGGAAAGATGACAATGTGCAATGCCAAGATACAGGTATCGACAGATTGCAGATACATTTATGTGTATATGTATATGACAATACTATTCAGTTTGCTCTACTGATAACAAAATCAATATTAAACCAATGACATAATTAAAATGTTGAATTGGTAACCTTTTAGAATAAGAAATCCAGTACAATCAAACTTCATAACGAAATCGGCATATCTATCATGCCATTAGAAGAATTAAGTAAGGTTTTAAGTAATTGTGGTAACGAAATCCCTGGCTTAATAATTTACCAGTAGTACATAGATAACGTCGATAAGCGCTAGATAATTTCTCGAAAATTATTTCATAGATTGATAAACTAATGAAAGCAAAATATGATTTCAATGTCAGTGAATCAACATTATATGCAGACGTTGCTTTAAAACTGTCAGTATCCGTGATTAAGTAGAACTGCCTTAGTGATTTCTAGTATCGAATAATTCCAAATCTGTTATAGTTTATAACTGTTCAAATCTTTACTAAGTTGGACCCGCTTCTGTCAGAAATTGTTATAAAGGTGTCCAGAAAAAGTTCAAAAATTCAATAATATTATTTCTGATGACAATGCAGGAACATTTTTGAGAGAAATTGTAATTTATATTAACTGTTTATTGTTGGTCAAATCAAATATTAAGGAGTCATTGGATAAGTTACTCCGATTTAGTTGGAATGTAGTCCTGTCATGTAATGGTTTCATTGTAATGTTATATTTAACATGGACATAAAAGCGGGAGGTTATGCATGCCACAACACCAGGTTTAACCAACCATTTATTTCCTAAAGTGTCCTGTACAAAATCAGGAAAATTGCCATTGTTATATAATAGTTCGTTTCTCTGTGTGTTTCATTTTAATGTTGACTGTGCTTCTGTTGTATCGTAGTTCTCCTCTTATAGTTGATGTGTTTCCCTCAGTTTTAGTTTTTAACCCCGGATGTTTTTTTTTTCTGATTTATGAGTTTCGAACAGCGGTATACTACTGTTGCCTTTATGTATGATTTCTTTGTAGAAATCATTCAGAAAAGTTAAAAACAACCATGCAAATCGAATTCAGCGTGATATTATTATACGTTCACGCTGTAAAACTTAATCTGTTGACCACCTAAAATTTTGATTTTATTAAAACAGAAATGTGTTTACAGAAATAACACATCATTTTATTAAGAAAATCCTGCTGCCCAAATTGTATTTTTAAGTCACGATTTGAGCAGTTATCAACAACTTTTTTTCCATGAAATTGTAAAATCCAGGAAAAGAAAAAATACAATAGCATAGGACAGAAAAGTTAATTTCCGCTAAGGAAAGATAACAGTACATGATATAACTGGTCAAATTCCTGACAATAACCTTTCTTGCGTTAGTTCATGTACATTTCATTGACACGGCAACGTTTGCTGTAATCTTACTAGGGAATAACCTTTATCCTGAATAATCAAAAAGACAAAACTTTTTAAAAATTATTGAAAGTTATGGGCCACAGTTTAAAAAGATCACATATGAAAGCTTTACATAATTTTAATTTTACTGAAAATTGTCTATTTAAATGTTAAGATCAACTATATATTCTGGCACTTGTATAGTATATGATAGTCGCCGACTGTTCTTAAATAGCATAGGATGATTTGACCGGACGCAACAAAACAATCAATTCAAACAGAATCCGTTTCAAGTGTTTGTTGTTGACATTATTCACCAATTTGAATGTACACAATCATAAAAAAAACATAAGCATATTTCATATTTCAAATAGCTGCACTCGACTCCACTTTTAATTTTCTATCGAAAGTTGGTGGTTATGACTGACCCCTACGAAATAGCCAGAAAGCGGTGGTTAAAAGTAGCTTTAAAAGGAATATAACACTAAACTTGTTTGTAGCATTTCTACTGCACTATGAAAATTTAAAACGAAATTCAGTTACGTTCAATCAAGTACCAATAGCTTTTTTGTTTTCATTATAATTTTCCTCAACATTTGGGACTATAAATATCTTCGAATGTAGTTTATCAACCATATATGTACATGTAATTCACTTGAACACATTACCTTCCTAAACGTCCACTTTTCATGAATGGTACGTGAATTATATCACACAAGAGAAATAATGGTCAGGAACATTTGCGCCGTTTTATGTCTATTTTCTATTCACGTCTTTTCTTTCTACCACTTGTGCCTTAATTTGAGATGTTTTCTGTTTGAACTGGTTTCTTTTTTATCGAGGTGATAATGTATATTTTTTTAACACTTATATTGTGTACGACAAATTTGCGCTATACAAATATTACCTTTGATGTATTCTATGTGATCAGTTATTTTATCTTTAAACAGCGGCCAGGGATTAGGATTCTGTTCAAATTTGGCCATTTTATATTATATTGGAAGTCAAATAATACATGTATATCGAAATACAGATGAGCCAGCTATCAGCGAGAGGATAACAAATTTAGACGATAAATTAAACAGGTTTGTAACATTTGTAAACCAATTTTCTTAAGTTTTGAATATGAAAAACATTTTAAGTTACAGCAGAAACGCTAAATGCTTAACTTCAATTCTTTTGTTTTGTAAAATTCTAATAAGATTAGCCTATCTGCTAGTAATAAATTATTCCTGTTATAGTATGTTGTTACATAAGTGCACACACATATAGGTCCAGTCCTAACCTGTACAGCAACTTGTAACAGTCGTTTGGAGTGGTCAAAGTAAACTTGTGACAGGATGTAGGACTGATCTGACAGGTCCTAGGAACACAATCTAGTTAACTTGAATAACGGTCTTGGTCCTTGGAATGTTTTAATGTCTGCCAAAAAGTTAACTTGGAAACGGGTTCGCTCCTGATATAAGTTTACTTTGAACCAGTTCTGACATGAATTTACATAAGTTAACATCAATCAATTTCGATTTTGAAAACTCCGATCAAACCGGACTTATTCTTATTTCTTGCTATACACATTAATAAATGAAGTAAAATTAATACTACCATTATATAAACAAGGTTAAATACATTTATATGAAAATAAAGTACGCGTAACTCTTTGACCGTTATACAAATTTGTCCGTCATATGCCTTTCTATATATATTAAAAAAACGATAATGTTTACAATGCAAACAGGCATTGAATATATATTCCAATACATTTCTTCAAATCGTATAAATAATATTTCTTCTTTATTATGTAAATCTATATACATTTGGAGCTGCATAGTATATCAGCAATATTTTTTGTCAGGATAGAATATATAATAAAAACGATAGTAATATTGGAACACAATTTCTTTAAAATTTTGTCTACATTAATATCGAGGGCCAGCTTGTCCTCCTCTTGTTTAATATATTGTTACGTTAAAAGAAATCAGTAGTTTTGATATCTCAGGCTGACTCGTTCATCAAAATTATTTGATTATATAAACCAAAACTGACCTCTTTGTACTAGATTATGTAAATCTATATAGCTGCATAGTAAATCAGCAATATTTTATGTCAGTATTGAATATGCAATAGAAATGACAGCAATATTGGAACACAATAACTACACAATGTTTTCGGCATGAATTAAGAGTGACAATATGTCCTCGACAGTGAATTGTAAAATATTTAAAACGCTTAGCGAGCCTCGCGTTTCAAATTTGAAATTTTAACTGTCTCGAGTGGATAAATATCGTTTCACACTCAATGCAGTGGTAGAATCTATATTTATTAAATTGATATAACAGAATATGCTAATTTGATATAACAATTTATTAATTTAATATAACAATATGTAAATTTAGCCAATCTAATTACTTTAGGATGGATAGGATTCCCCGCTTCTCGATTTGACACAAACTATATATCAACAGATTTAATTACAAAAGTTTTCAAAACATGATACATTGTAACACAATATAATTTTACAATATGACCAATAGAAAAAAATTATGTAGGAAAAATGCAATACTGAATTTAAAATTCGTTAATTAATCCTTTCATGTTCTATTGAAATTAATAAAGGAACATATAAAAAAGAAGATGTGGTATGATTGCTAATGAGACAACTATCCTCAAAAGACCAAAATGACACAAACATTAACAACTATAGGTAACCGTACGGCCTTCAACAATGAGCAAAGCCCATACCGCATAGTCAGCTATAAAAGACCCCGATAAAACAATGTAAAACAATTCAAACGAGAAAACTAACGGCCTTAATTATGTAAAAAAATGAACGAAAAACAAATATGTAACACACAAAAAAAATGCCAGAATTGATTAGGAAGGAGGAGCATTTGGCATTTGGTTATCCTTGCATACTCCTATGTTCTTAGACACACCAATATCTCAATAGAAATATTCATTTCGTTCTGTCTTGATGACATGCAATATAAATTGAACAAAAAAGCCCCTTTTTCTCTCTTATATTCGTTTGTTCATGAATGTATTATATATATCAATTTCATGGTTCGTTTTAAGACATCAGGTCCCATGTACAAAAAAGTGAAACTAGTCACGAAAACTACCTCAAATAAAAGGAAAAGGGGAGAAGTTTGGGTTATAGAAACATTAAACCTGTTGAAAATAAAGTTTTGAACATGCATTAGATATTTGTCAGTGGGCGTCAGATAATCAATACGCAATACTTCAGGTAATCATTATTATGATTAAATCATACTTTTGGAAGAGAAATCACAATTTGTTATATCAAATTGATAACCAGTAAAATTAAAGAAGCACGGACATTAAGGCCCGGTTTTGGTCCAAGAAAATAAATTGTTTGATAACTATTTCAAATTGGCACATAATGTTTAAAATTACAAAGGGGCAAGAAATATAAAAGAAAAAACACATAGATTTTTACCTTATGACATCACAACTACATCATAATATGTACCGTTTTTGCCAAAGAATTTATGCAGTTTCCTTCTATATTTCCTTTCTTGACACTGTGCGCAGCCAAGAAACAACAAATAAATTTACATAAGCTCAATCATAACTATTGAGATAATCTCACCAATTATAAAGTTGTTTCGCGGGTGCACTCATACTTTTCCAAATCTAAAATATACTTAAAATGTGATGAAAAACAAGGAAAATCAAGACAGTTGACAAAATATGCTAATTTAGTCTTGTTTTGTTGCCATGGTTTCTCCTTCAACGTGATTTGGTTTTCAGACTACACTATACCTAGGTCAAGTTTGGGCACATTCATAAACATAAACAGTTTCTTTTAATCTACAGTAAAATTTGGGCCAAATGAGGGCCTTATTGCCCCTACTCCTTTATAATTTGTTATATCAAATTGATAATCAAATACTCTAAAAATAACCGTGCAATATACTTTTTGCTGTGCTATATTGATTTTGCTATCCGCCGTTTTCTCTCTACCTTCGAAAGTATAGTTAAACATGTGACTATTCCTAAACGAATCAAATTTGTTAAAATAAACGAATTATTAATATTCTGTAATATCAAATACGTAATCTGATATATCAAATTTGTAATCTGTTATATCAATATTTATATACTAAGAATATTGTAGAAGATGAATACCATGTTATTCTAGAATGTAAAAGATATAATGATGTAAGAAAACTGTACATTAAGAAATATTATTGGCAATATCCATCCACTTATACAGTTGTTATCAGTTCACAATGTGAAAGACCTTAATAATTTAGGTAAAAAATTTTTTAGGTATTGAAAAAAATCGTATTATGCAGTTGTATTATTTATTTATCATATGAATTTATTTTCATTCTCCGCCATGCATATATTGTGTATAATTATTTTATTTATATTTCACTGATGTATTCAAAAAATGTTGTAAAATTGTATATTCTATAAGCTGTATTGCTTCTGAATAAAGTATTATTATTATATCAAATTATTCATTTGTTATATCAAATTGAAAAAGTAAATTAAATTGTCCCTAAAAGGCTTCCGTAGAATTTTGATTACATATCCATGTAATACATGAAATTAAAGTAAGGAAGAGCATTAAAACTGGGAAACGAAACAAAGCTGACACTGATGTAATTAATATGTCATGATATAAGAATATTTTTCCAATGCGTTAGACAACATTTCTCTCCGCATTCTAATTAAAAAAACACAAAAAACTTTCAATTCTTAAATGATAGCTGTATGTGATATTATAGCCATTGTCTATATAGCTAATGTCTATAAGAATATATGAAATGAAAAAAAATATGTTTTAATGTGTATACTATCAATAGAGTCTAACGAGTAAAAAAATGCTAGTATAGGCCTACATATATACTGGGAAAAAAGAACAATGTGATTATTTTTTTAAATTTTTTTATTGATCTTTTTGGTGTTCAAACTACAGTGCATACATACATTTTAACAATACATAAGTGAATGACATGATATTTATGGCATTGTTATACATTTGATATTTTACGAATAAGACGTAGTAACATTTTGCAAGTAAATGATGTGATTACTCAGTATATGATGCATCTTAAGGATACTTTGGAATGCATTAAATATATATGATCATATCAAAAATAAATTTAATTAAATAACTTCCAAAAATCCACCCCAACCCCCGCCATCTGTCGACAAATGACTCGTGTTTGTCTTTAGAAAGATATAAATATTCTAATATATATTAGCGAGCAAAATCAAGGGAATTGTGCAAAAGATGATACAAGCATGAAAATTAGCTCGAAGCATCATTATTATATACATTCAAGATAACAACTGCTGACCATAAGAAAATTTCATTTTTTCAAGATGGCTTCCACCTTTTTTTTTTAAATTACTGATTTTTCAAGATTGAAATACTTTTTTTTCTAGACAAAGGTTTTCTTTGACCTTCCTTAAGTAAATATATATAATCAGGTTTTGTGGATACCTTCTTTACATGGGACGAATATACTAAAAAATAATGCGTAAAAATGTTACAAAATTCACACACAAACATTTGAACTATTTATTACAGGCTTAGCGCTTTTGAGTTTTTAATGATGTTATGAATTTGTTTGATGACAATTTTTTAAGGTTATGATACACTTTCGTTAAACAAGTTTGCGCATCCACAAACTATTTATAAATAAAGAACGAATTACAAGCACTACAGGAGCAATCGTAGTTCTTCTAACAGATGAGGATTTGCATTTCTTAAACATATCTTGGTCGTCATTCATTCCTCTAAGCATCTAGGCTCTTCAGTTCAAATATAAAGTGATATTTCTTTGACGCCACTGTTTGAAAACACGTACTTTCAGTTGCAATGATCAAGCATTCAATGGATAAGGTGAAAAAGGTGGTTAAGTGTCTAAATATCGGGCAGACATCAAAAATAGCTGCAGGTACACCCTTGGTATTGGGTAAGCAATTTCAGTTGGAATGGCATGATTTGTACGGAGAATATCATTTTATCTTCATGTTTGGTGGATTGTCCATGGCTTGTTTTAAAATTCTGAGTGATATATTACGCGATATTGGATGGACCCGTGCCCTCACTGAAGCCGATATTGCAACACCTAGAATGGCAGATGCCTTTAAAGTATGTTTAAATGTAATTAGGAATGGACACGCGTATAAGATAACTGTATGTGGTTTGCTTGAATTGATAATGCTAGTCGTTGTGAAAGCTAAAACACAGAAAATATAGGCAATGTGATGTTAAAGTATGGGATCAACGGGTGTAAAGAAAGAGAGTCATATCGACAAGTTTAATTTTTGGCGTTCAATTATGAATTAGAAACTTCATGTGCCTTCAGTAGAACGCTCATATCACGAGTCAAATATCGTACTTTACAAACAGTCCATATCAAGCATGATACCAATCTTGGTCTTGACCGTGTAAACTATGCATGATATTGATTCCTTTCACAAACATCACCCACATGTTGCAATGAAAATGAAATTTATAAATGGTAATTTTAACTGTACGTAAGTCCAGTAAGTTGATTTCCTATATTAAAAATGATCAGACATAAACACAGAATAATGAGTCGTGATTAAAATCATTTGCAAGGAAGCAGCGGCCTTATGATGCTATTCCGCCTACCACAAATCATTATCATTAATATAGGCGGAATAGCATCATAAGGCCACTGCTTCCTTGCAAACGATTTTAATCTTCTGGGGCATACCACAAGAGAAGCATATCAAGTTAGACATGTTTTGGCTCGTCCGGATGTATGCATTCGACAGGTTCATTTACCAATCCATGTACACAGTAGTTGGGTTAAAACAAATGATAGTTGGAAACAAAAATATACTTTTTTAGTTGCCGTTGATTTTCGTGTCATGGTTTATTGAAATGCGGATGCAAGAAATTTAGCTGTGTGGGTAACTGAAAATGTTACTGTTCTGGCCTTCCGTGTAGAGGTTGATATATTGGTAACTGCCAGATTATTAAAAGATAAGCAACCTGTCTTTCTAAACAAAATATATATGCATTTGAACTTCACAAAGTCAGAAATATCTCTTGTTGTTGATAGATATGGGACTGGAAGGTGTAGGTGTTGTTTTTCGTACTTAAGGGACTGTAGTTTAAGTTTTTATCAAAACTTACATTGAATTATACCTTTTACACAGCTTTCAAAAGATTTACGAAATGTTACCAATTGGATATGACGCCATTTGCAAAATGAGCGGTGACCATCTTGACAAAATGATTTTTTTAATGGCCAGTAGCTGATGTTTTGTTATATCATTTAATCCACCCATATACCAAATTTCATGCTTGTATCACTATAAGCACCATTATGTCCATAATATCTCCCATTATTAACAGTCTGTCTAATTGTGTGTTCTTAACACAGTTAATGTAAATAATTTGCCTGTAAAATACTATAATTTAAAACTAAGTTATCAGAATTCAATACACCGAAAATTACACCAGTCTGTCTTTATTCAATAGTATTTTTACTCCAAAAACTAAATACCACCAAAAAGAAATTTCTCTCCAAAATTGTTTTATTTCTGTACATACCAAAACAATTATGCTCTATGGTTTCTATTTCTTTACAACTGGCACATTCATTAGTTAAGGAAAGTTTATATTTTGTGATACAATGTGATTATTGTTTACATATTTAAAGCTCAAGTCTGATATAAAAAGTCTTAAACATAGTAATCTGTCATCAGCAGACAATGGTTTACTTTTTTTTAACTTGTTAATTGGATGGGGAGTTGTCTCATTGACACTCACACCACATCTTCCTATATCTGTGTCCCAAGGTCTCGTCAATAGCAGACTGGTCTACAGGTCAGTTCAGGAGCAAACCTTTTCATAGGTCTGGGGCAGACCTGTCCTCAGGACTGGTGAAAAGCAGACTTGTAAACAGGTCTGGTCTGTAACAGACCTGTAAAAAGGTCTACAGCAGTCATACAAAAGCAGACCTAAGGTCTAGTCTACCAACTACGAAGTTCACTTGCTTTTCTGCTCAAAATTTCTTAAGTTGAATTATGAAGTAGACAACAAGTCTGCTCCAACTTAACAATTGAACAGGTTAGTCGCGCCCCCATCAAAACATTTCGCGTGTAAAAACATCTTAAGTAAGAAGAATCATTCCAATTTTGTTCTTTTCCTTTGCCTCTTAGTTCTTTGGCATAAACATAAGACTTGTATGCTTTTTGTATGTGTTAAGATAAAAGTAGAATAGACGAAAGGAAGGTTAAGCTGAGGTTCGTCTTGACCTTAGCTGTATATAATGTGATCACTGACCTTACAAAAAACCAATAGAATTGTCACAATTTCAAATTACATTGCAGAATATGGGAAATAAGTATCTAGCAACAATAATTAACAGTTTTTAAATCATGGTTACCAATATCTTATCCTGGTAAATACGTAATATCAATTCCGTTGATAATGCTATGATAACTTCCTGTTGCACATAGAAAAACGAGTCTAAATTGAAAACTACGTTCAAACCTATGATTGCGTTGGATAAAAACCGCAATTTTTATACGTGTGCATGTAAAACAAAGTTCTCTAGAAGGGTCTAAAAACAGAACAAACAACCTTTTCCAAAAGACCAAAAAAGTGAAAAAGTATAATTAAACAAAACGCATTTGACTAACAGGTCGAACAACTGATGTTCTTTAACCCGTATATATATATATCTGAATAAAAAAGTCCAACATTTCCTGATAGTGCATATATTATTTAATATTCACAAGTACTTTCATGTTTTACAACAATCTTCAGGTTAAAGGCGAATAATTTTCTCGTTTTATAAAATTAATGTAGAATGTGACATTAGAAGATTCATAAAGGAACAATATGTTATAACCAAATTCAAGTCATAACTAAATGCGCATTAGGCTTTCAATAGCGTTACATTTGACTTTCCATATTTTACTATAGAATAAATAGAAACTACCTGCTCAAATTTAAAAGACGACAATAGTTTATGAATGTCGAGACAAAATAAGTACCATTTTTATTCCTCAGTTATCATTTTCCATCTAAAATGAGTCACTATTAGCGCACCGAGCCTTAAGTGAGCTTATGCCATCGTATGTCGTCCGTCGTCGTCTGTCGTCGTTAACTTTTTAAAAAATCTTATCCCCTTAAACTACTCTACAAAAAAGCTTTATGACCAAAATTATTAACCTACCACTTACGCATTTATTGTCCTTTAATGTGTTTGTATTATCATTTTTGCTGGTGTGTTTTGTAAATGCGACTTTTTGTGTTTCTTTGGTTCTTATTACGTTATAAAAGATCCTGTCAGTATGTTATTGTTCTATTCAAAATTTGAAAATACTTTACACGACAAACGACAAAATTATCTACTCGCGTAGATTTATTAATCGTATTTTGATTATTTTTAAAAATTCTAAAGAACTTCTGGACTATTTTAAATTTTGGTCTATTTCTGAAATTATTTCTAACATAAGTTTTGATTACTAACCCTGTATCCCGTCATTTTCCATATGAAATTATAATTGATTTGAATAAACATTTAACGACGAAATTCCTACGTGACGTTTACGTTTTAATGACGTGAGATACGCTAAGCAAAGCATGTGTTTTTTTAATTTGATAGATGCTTTTGTGTTTTTTTTGTAAATGATTGTTTGTTTAGAGATACAGTGTAGTAACTCAGTGATGACTGATGTACCCATATTTTGACTTTTTTATTTATAATGTCTGTTTTGTTCACGCATCGTTGTAAATATAAATGAATTCGATGCGCCTGTCATACAAGTGAGAGGTTTAGCGCTATAAAATCAAAATTCAATCCACAATTTTCTACATTTTAAAATGCCTGTACAAAGTCAGGAAAATTACAGTTGTTGTCCATTCGTTTGATGTGTTTTGTCATTTGATTTTTCTGTTTGAGTATGGACTTTCCGATTAAATTTACCCAGAGTGCAGTATTTTTGTGATTTTACTTTTTAAAGACAGTTTTACACCATTTTTGTTAAAATGGTCGAGATGTATAAGCCCTGAAGTTTTCAGAATAATCGAACAACCCATGGTTGTTGCCACTGAATTGGTAGTTTAAGGAAATTTTGCAGTTTTTAACTCTTATCTTGAATATTATTATAGGTAGATATAAACTGTAAACAGCAATAATGTTACGCAAAGTAAATCTACAAAAAAGTCAATATGACCGAAATTGTGTACTGAGCGCTTAAGAGTTGCTGCCCTTTTAAAATAATTTTAAACAATATGTTCATCAAGTTTGCTAACATTAAAAACTCTTCTCCTCTGAAACTATTGTGCCTGATACTTATTGACTTTAAAAAATTAAATGAACGTTCCTTCAAGAATCTAGTTTATGATTTGTTTCCGAATTTTCGATCCATCAACACATATTGTCGCCATAACTAAATCTAGAACATAAGTGTCAAACACAGTTTTTGGTTTATATCTCAGAAACTAAAGCTTTTAAATCAAATCTGACATGGAGTGGAATGTTCAAAATGTCAAGATCTATCAGCCCTGCAATTTTCAGACAAACCGAACACCCATTGTTTGGTTGCTGCCACTAAATATGTTGTTTTAAGGAAATTTTGTAGTTTTTGATTATTATCTTGAATACTATTGAAGATAAAGATAAACTGTTAACAGCAAAAATGTATAGCAAAGTCAGATTTACAAATAAAATGTATGAATAAAGCTGTCAATTGACCCCTTAAACAGTCATTACCCTTTAAGGACAATTTAACACAAGTTTTTTTTAAATATTTTTTGACTTTAAAAATCTTCTGAAATGAATCTAGTATAGATTTTGTAGTTTTCGTCCTTGTACGTCAAGAAACATAGACACTATGGCTAAAATGGAATATATGGGTAAAATGCATTGGCATGCTTTTGAAGAAAATATGACAGATACAATGAACATTTAGATGGCGTTTTTAAGCCCCTCATTAATATATATTGAAAAGCAGAAATATTCATTAATGAAAGATTTAAGCAAAAACATTAACTGGTGAGCAATTCAGGCTCTTGAGTGCCTTTTGTTTCACATTTCAAGATTTGAACTTTTTGACCAGTCATTAATTTCTAACTTCTTTCCCTCGAAGCAAATATTTGACCGGCAGTGTCATCAAATTTCTCGGAAATTTCAATTGCAACTACGGGATTGGGCATTGTTGAGAGTACCGTAGGAGTTACGACGTTGTGTTTTGCCTAGTATGTCTAGGGTTTGACGTCAGTACAGGACGTAGACGTATCATTCAGTGTGTTTCTGCGTTATATATAATGATAGTTGATTTAGCCCTGAAAATTAATGTGTGTTGTCCCTTTCGGCATTTTAAAAGACTTACTTACTAGATACTCATCACAAAGTAAGTTTATTACTGAAGTTTATAACTTACTTTCTACTCATATCTAGTCAATGAAAATAAATTATTCTCTAACAATATTTGGCCTATTCAGATTAATCTAGGAAAATGTATATTACAGGCTGTATCACAACGTAAGGGCACTGGCCACGTACACAAAGGACGAAAAGGACGAAAAGGACGAAGAAAAAATAGACTTGATAGAGTAGGCAAAGTATTTAAAACTGAAATTATGAACTGCCTAAGGAAAGATGGTTAAATTTTGCGAAAAGGAAGAAAATTTAAACATTTTGTTTTTAGTAAAAATAGATATAACACCAATAGAATTATGCCACAATTTTGCAAAATAAAACATATAGTTATTCATTAGCTTGATAGTGATATATGGTATATCTTGAATGAACATTTTCAAACCAAATTATTTGACGATATCAATTTTGAAAGACAATAGTTGAAAGATGATAGAAGATGTGGTATGAGTGCCAATAAGACAACTCTCCATCCAAGTCACTATTATAAAAGTAAACCATTATATGTCAATGTAAAATCTTCAACACGGAGTCTTTGCTAACACCGACCATCAAGCTATAAAGGACCCAAAACAATACTAGTGTAAAATCATTCTAACGGGGAAACCAAAGGTCTAATCTATAAAAATAACGAGAAATGAGACACACTTGTTAACCATATAAAAGACAACTAATAAACATCAGATTCCTGACTTAGGACAAGTGCAAACAATTGCAACGGGGTTAAACATTAATAAAATTGAAATGTGTTTTATTTCTAACTAATTCTGATAGACAACTTTAATCCAAACACATTTCATACGAAACTATCTGAAAAATTCTTCTAGATAATCAAAATATTCTGTCGTACAATTTAAAAAAAAATGATTTCTTTGTTTCTACAGGTTTAACCCGCCTACAAGAAAGCGAAAACGAGATTCTGAGACAATTTCAAGTGGCAAACGTCCAAAACAGACCTTTGACGAATAGTAATTAGTATACTACTTTTATAAAACGCTTGATAAGTGATACATTTAGTAAGGTTAACAGTTTAAATAAATAATTGAGGACTACAACAAATACTAGAGGACCAATAGTGCCTTAGTTTTCATCTGTTTTTATTCTGTAGCTAGTCACCACTTCAATTTAATCATGTATATCTATTACAGTATATAGTCATTTTATAAAATTTACTGTTTGCAAAAGTATGAATTATTCTAAATAATAAGGATGTTCTTGTCCCAGGCGGATAACCCTGGCCGTATTAGTCACAATTTTTTGAAACCTTTGGTCCTCGGTAATCATCACTATGTACTCGTTTTGACTTTCAAACTTTTTCATCTGAGCGTCGCTGGTAAGTCTTGTGTGGACGTGGCGCGCGTCTGGTGGATTAAATTTTTAACCTGGTACCTTTTGTTGGCTATTAATCGTTTGTTTCTCTTCGGCAAGTCATGTGGTAACAGACGTTGTCTGACTTGTCAACAAATACTAAATACTGGAACTTTAACTTGCCACTCGACTGGGTCTGTGTACACTACATTTTGCAATAAAACTTGCAAAACCCAGAAAGTTGTATACCTCCTTCAGTGTCGATGTGGCATGCAGTATGTTGGCGAGACAGAGCAACCATTCAACAAATGCATGAATGGTCATCGAAGTGACTATACTTGCAAGCCCGACCTACCCGTAAGTCGTCATCTGATATCACCTGGGCACGCCCAAGCTGATCTTAAAAACCTTACTATCACAATCATATACCACAACGCGGGATGGTCGAAGGTCGACAGAGTCGCTCGGGAAAGATTTTGGATAAGTAAGTTAAGGACAGTTTCCCCAGAGGGCATAACTGAAAAAACATAGAATGAGTCAATCATTTTCCTGTCATCACTTGTTTCAAGTAACTCCGGCTTCCGTACTGGCTTTACAGTTTGAAGATTTTTTTAAATTACAGGGCTCCATTCATTTGGGTTGGATGTATAATTACGTAGCCACGTTCAATTATTTTACCTTATTAGATAACACTTATTTTTCTAATCATTGTTAAACTGCTATTCGTTTGGGAGGCTTAAATATGTAGTTTCTGTTGCAATTGCCCTACCGTTGTCAAATTTGAAATATTATATCAACTTGGATCGGTTAGGGCATTTTTTTTTAGGACTGCCCTCCATGCAGTAGACATCTAAACTGTCACAAACCTTTGGAAATTTAGAGTTGAGCCAGTTTACATCGCAAATAACTATTTTCATTTGGCATATCGTTGTAATATTTGCGCCATGTTTGAAATTTTACAATTGTACCAGCGTATGTGGTGTCCGCTTAAATTGTAGAAACGTTCAAGATTGTGATAGTGTCTCAATTTGAATATATTGACATGATTCCCTTTGACATCGTGCTATCACCGAAGAAGGGTATCTGTTATTCGAAATATTCAATATTTGTACATTTTATAGTTATTTAATGGTGATGTTGTATCCTTATTGACTTGTTATATATATAAAACCATGACAAAAAGAAACAAGACAAACAGACGAATATTAGTACATCAGACACAACATAGAAATCTAAAGACATAGCAACACAAACCCTTCCAAATACTGGTGGTGATCTACGAAGCTCAGGAGAATAATACTAGTAGTTCTTAAAAAATGATTAAACAAAAAATATCTGATTCAAAACATCTCCCATTTCAAAATCTAATAAGAAATAAAGTTACAAATAAAAAATAATAAACAATGGCCACACAAAGTTTAGTCTTAATCATAAACAAAACAAGTTGGTATTGATATCGATAAATTACAAGCCGCATTTAAAGGGACTTTCAAAGATTTGCTATTGCCAAAGTTTTATAGAAAAAATGACTTAGTCTTCACACACGCATCATCCCTGACAAGGTTTCAACTTAAATTGAGTGCCAGTATAAAAATGTCCCTTTTCTCGGTTTTAAAAAGCAAGCAATATAAGTTGAGATTTCACCTTTAATGTGTATTTCATATTTTTAAAATATTTATGCACATTAATTTTTTGACGTTAGTCACGAATTCGTCAAGTCTCCGTGATATGTTTGTCGAAGTATCAAGTGGATTGAAACCGAAATAATATTTGTCTTTTCTGTATAACAGTGTTTTATATTATATCGTCTGTATGTTTCGTTAATCGGTCTTGAAACAGTACAACTTATTTTCTGTGTTAGAACAAATCCTTAAAAAAAGTCATTTGAAAGAGCGGAGCTGATAGACATAATTAAAACCAACTAGGGACTGTGCCAGCAGCATACACGAATCAGAAGTTCAATAACTTTTTCTATAATTCATTTTATTAAGTACTTAGAGTACATATTCCTGATGAAGTTATCCTGAAAACACCACCTGCGTTCTCTGCATTTTTTCTCCACCTTTCCTAGGTCAGGAATCTGTTGTTTCGTGGTTGTCGTTCGTTGATGTATTTCATAATTATATAGGACTGGTATCTCCCGTTTGTCGATTTAATATAGATAAGGCCCTTGGTTTTCCTGTTTGAATTGTTCTACACTAGTCATGTTGGGGCCCGTTATGACTTGCTGTTCGGTGTGAGTGAAGGCTACGTGCTAAAAGCCGTGTTTTAACCTATTATTGTTGTTTAATTTTTACATATTGTGACTTGGATGGATAAGAAGTTCTCCCATTGAATTGACACTCACATCACTCACATCTTCTTATTTCCATAAAGTAATATCATGCTGTTGTTAAGGGATGTCGAAATTCAGATGTTGAACCCTGTTTTGTTGTAATTGTTAGTTAACTTATTACAATGTTTTTGTCATCGTTGTAACAGGGTAGACGTAATTAAATAACACCAAGTTCCATTAGCTGACAACACAATTTCAAAAAAGCGTATTGAAAAAAATATTTATTTTATTTTTTTAGGTTTTTGTCTCCAAAATATTGTATTGAATACTGGTATAGTGTACATATTAGTGATTTTAAAAAACTATATACATTTGATGTAAATGTAGTATTCAATATTGCTAGGCGTAGTATCTAACAAACTTTTGTTAATATCCCATAGTATAAGGAGCAAAGCTGGATTATGCTGCAGATAGCCAAGCAGATCCCAACATTTCTGTTTCATAAAACATAAGATCTGTGTTATTCAGTTGCTCGTCTGTTTATTTATTCATTTAGTAAGCAAGCTAATGACGAAGATGGAAATAAAGAAAGTTGCTCTCAAACAACAGATGGTAACAATTTGTCTGGTGAAAGAGAATTGCAAAACAAGTAAGCTGATTATATAATTATATATGTATAAACTGTCTTTCCTTAAATGTATAATTTTGGTTTACGACCGGTAAACCTGAAGTTTCCAATCGTGACGACTTGTAACACTAAATAATATCTACTGTAAACTTGCTTCATCTAGCACCATAATGATAATTTCATCAGCGCATGATGATAGGCTAAATAGAGTGTCATTGATCTTTATCAGACCAAAAATCAAAATTAACGTTCAAAATTATCAGACCATCTTTAGATCCGTTCAGTATCCCGGTATGACACCACGAGTTACGCCCCTTCTACTTGATTAGTGCATTTGAGATTAATTATATATTTATTTGAAGTTAAAGCAATATGTCTCCCGAATAAATAATAATAAAAAAAGTAATAAAAGATTAAAGATCTGTTGATTCTTTATTTCTGTTGTTGTTGTTGAGCCCGGAACTAATAAATTATTCGTCTATTTATGTTGCACATTTTTTTTTAATAATTTTATTTAATTATTTATATTAACTATAACATGCAAGGACGTACGTTGATTATACACACAAACATGTGTGCCATATATTAAACCTTAAAATGTTGTGAACCCTTTGTGAACATGAATTATCTTTCGTATTAAAAAATTAGAAACGGAAAAATCTATGAATCATGCTTCAACCAATGTGAAATCGTATCTACAAAAAAAATATACATTAAGAATAAAGTACTGAAACTCATCTACTATTGTATTTTTAAATGCATTTATCTACAAGAACAACTAGCCATCCTAATTTGCTTGACAACAAAGTTCAATGATTTAAAGAAGTTAATTTATAACTTATACAATTATATTGATAAGTCCCTTATGAGAAGAAGAATAAAACATTTTTTTGAGATTCTATTCTATTTCTATTAGGTCTTAGGACATGTAGGACTAGGACGTGTCTTTGGATGGTCTTAGGACACGTCTTAGTCCTAAGTCAGGTTAACGAAAGTCTCCTAAGTTGAGATATGTCCTAAATGTGGTCCTTAAGTTAGGATATACGAATAGGTGTCTTGGGATGGTCTTAATATAGTCATAAGAGTTATGATGTCCTAAGTTGAAATAATAACAACAAATATGGCCGCTGTGTATGTTCGTGTGAGACGACGAGAGAATAGTATTCGCCGAAACAGAGTATGTAGGGATAGAGACAATCCATTAGACTATCTAGACGATCCTGATATTGTACGTAAATATAGATTTTCAAGACCAATGATTCTAAAACTTTGTGAAATGTTACAGAATCAGCTCGCTAGGCCGACTAAAAGGTCCCATGCATTTCCCGTGTCATTACAATTAATGGTAGTCCTAAGATTTTATGCGACTGGGAGCTTTCAAATGGTAAATGCTGATGTTCATCGTATTTCTAGAGCTAGTGTTTCTACTATTACACGTGACATCACCCAATGCTTAAAAATGTATGCAATCAGTACATTTCGATGCCCACAGATCCAGGATCTCTCCAAGCGTTAAAATAAGGTTTTTATGACATTTCGAATTTTCCAAATGATATTGATGCTGTTGATGGAACTCATGTGCGAATCAAAAGCCCACCTGTTGATGAACATTTGTGCGTAAACCGAAAAACTACCACTCGTTTAATGTAATGGGAGTTTGTGACTCAAACTTAAAATTGTTCGCATTGTAGCAAAGTGGCCTGGTAGTACACATGACGCATTTGTATTGCGCAATTCAAGGCTTCGTTAAATGTTTGAAGACGGATACATAAGCGATGGATGGCTTCTCGGGGACAGTGGATATCCACTTCGGCCATGGCTTCTCACACTAGTCATAAACCCAACAACTAGACAGGGCCAACGTTACAACGCTTGTCATATGAGAACAAGATGTGCTGTTGAAAGAGGTTTTGGTGTGTTGAAATCTCGGTTCCGATGCATCGATACCACTGCAGGAACATTGTTGTAAAGCCCAGTCAGATGTTGTGACATTATTGTAGCTGTTGTTGTTTTACACAACATGTGTATTAACAATAGAATTCCGTTGCCCCCAGGAAACGATAACTTAAGAGACCAAGGACACATTGGTGGGCAGAAATATGTTGATAATCGAAACGACGGTGCAGTTATTCCTACTAGATTGATAAGTAACAGATTCAACAATTAATAAAAACAAATCTTATCCGTCTTTTTAATGGGTTGTTCATTGCATTTATTCTTGTATTCTGAAACATGGATGACTATCTCACAGACATATAAGCAATTAATAACAGTTCATTTGGTGGTACAAAGGAATTAACACATTGTAGTTTTAAAAGAAAGAAAAAGGATTCTTTAGGGAAACTTAAACTCACTAGTCGAAAAAAAACCCCTGCAAAATACATGGCAAAAACGAGAAAAAAAGAAAATGTCCGAAGACAAATAACAGTATACAAAACACCAAAAATAGAAAAGCAAAGATTGAGCGACACAAACCAGTATAACGATTATCATTGTATACTTCTAGTTGTCAAAGAAAATAAGGTAAATTATCTACGGAAATGATAACTATATGAGTATTGAATATTGAACTAGGACAAAAAGTACATCTAATCAATATGATAGATAAAGCTATTTATCACTCGTGATCACTGGCTCGATCTGAGTTTTCGGGAAACTGCAAACTGATACCAAGTTGAGCCAAAACGCAACTAGTCCATCAGCTGGTAGGGCAAAAATTCAGTTCTGTGTTACACCCTCAGGGTACCGCAATTTTTTTGTATAAATTTAAATAGTTATATCTGAAGAATATTTTAAGAGGTGTTAGACTTTTGAAAAAATGTCCAAAAGGGACTTTTTTAAGGGTATATCAAAAATTTTGTTTTGCACATATGTACAGAAAAATATAAAAATAACCAAGTATTCAGTACTATACTTTTTATTAAATGGAACACATCATATCTTATTAAAACGCAGGCTAATTTTTAAATAACTTTTAAATCGTAGAGGACAAGAAAAAAAGGGGGAGGGTAATTTCCAAAAGTCATGATTTTGAATGAAAAGTACATTACGTACTAATTTTCTTGATAAAATGGCATATTTTTTATACATTGAAACATAGAGCATAAAGTATATACAAGCTGTTAAAAAAAATTTAAAGGTAAAAACAAAACCATTGAATCAACGACGAACACAAACATAAGCAACCAGAAATGCACGATTCTGTCACAAATTTATACATCACATTCATGAAATAACTCACATTTCAAAACACACAAAGTCATCAGGGTTTCTAGATTTCAATTTTTGTTTAATTTAACAATCGAATCACCATATTTTAAGGTCATTCCATAGAATTATCATTAGTTTGGTCACCTGCATCTACCGAATTATCATTATCATCATTTCCATCATCTTCGTCGTCATCGTTAGCAATATCAACGATTTGATAATGCTTACATCTACAAGCTTTCGAGCATTAACATACTGCTATCTGTTCAGAATAAACCTTGTTGAACACATGAACATCTTTTTTGGCACAACCAGCTTGACATAAACAGCACATCAGAATTATCAAAGCATCTAACGCTGATGGTTAGTCTAGCAAATTGATACTGGTCAAAGCGCTCTAAAACATCCGACCATAATTGTTTGGCAACAGACCAGTGTTGTGTTTAAGAGCAGATTACCAAATCTTCGTCTGAAAGTTTGCTTGTTTAATATGCTTTTACACTGCATCTTTGGCATTTCAAAACGTTCTGATCTTTGTTCATCGATATTTGTAATTTCGTAGCCATATATAGAACACAAAAACATCGCCAACCTATTCAAAGGTTACAACAAGATTGAATAGACCTTCTGAAAACTCCACATAACATGTCAAAAAAGCCCAATGCTTTGCTTTTTTTCTCTACCAGACAAATCACTTACTGAATCACAACCTGTATTGGCGTGAAATCCTGGCAGTTTTCTACAAACATTCTCACCAAATTTCTCACACATTGATTGCACATTTAATAATTCCACATCAGTGTCAGAAGGTCTTTTAACAATGGAGTCATAACCTTTGTCAGCTGCATGTTTTTGCATTAAGAAACATTTTTTTATCGGCTTCTTCCTGTTAGATTATAGGCAAAAACCATTCTACGCTATATCATTTTCAACATATATTTTGTGGCACATACTTCCATGTAATACAAATAAATCAATACATTCAAGTGTAAATCGGAAGGATTGTTTCTTTTTTCAAAACCAAAGAATTCAACTAACAAATATTTCTTCCATTCCCAAGAACACGATTGTGATTGTTTAGAACTTATCGTAATGATTTGCCCTCCCAAGGACTTGTCGTTCTAATTTCTTTATTGTGGGATACTAATCAGTGACAAAATCAATGCCGGACCACTTTTCGAAACTAAAAGGATAATTTTTAAAATAATAATTACCAAATCGAAAACAATGCTTGGTATCCTAGAAATGGTTTGAATAACTGCCATGTCATCCAATATCCACATGCTTTCCTAAAGAATGAGCCTTTTCTAAAAGACCACTAAGGACAGATTTTAATTTTTCATTACATGTGTACCATCAAAGTTTGCAAGAGACATTGGAAGGGGACCTAATTCAAACTGGAGAACCTATCGCATAACCAACTATCTTGTCTGGGCTATGACAAGCAGGCAGTATTTTTTTTCATCTGCTTTCAATGTATTGTTGTTCTTATCATCCGTTAACTGCTTGCCTTTTATTTCCTTTTTTAAAAATGTAAGCAATGATTTTCTTTTGAGTGTTTTGAAGATATCGGTTGACTTTTGAATAAGCCGTTCCGTAATGAAAATTTCTGAAGCAAATTTTCCCTTTTCATAGGCGTTAAAAAGGTCGAACATTAAATCCGAAGAAGCAACATAACCCGAGAACAAGCCATATAACTGCTCAGATGTTAAAATGGAATTGGCCAGCTTTGCAGTGTCTGAAACAATTTCAAAACATCAGTTTCTTCTCGCTTCATTCGAGTTTTTCTGAGTTCTTTTTGGGCGGATGTTTCAGGGTCAACCATTCCTAACAAATCTCGACATTTTAAGGATATTGAAGCTCTTTCATGTGCAATTACAAAAAAAAAAATGATTAAGCAACCAACGTTTATCAGAATCTTTATTTAAACTGAAACCAACAAAAACATTTTTTTTTGCATCTCTAAGAAACTTAAGAAAGTAAAAAGTATTACCAAATCCCACAACTGACTATTTGACGTTCGTTCAAAGCGATATTTGTCGATTGAATGACTTAACAATCTCAAGTCAATCACAACATAGCTAAAACACAAAATGTTATCAAGCACACCTTTATTGAGTTCGATAGAGTGCACCTTTTCTGAACGCAAAAAAATCACCTTAATTTGTATTTTTTTCATAAATATTTCGTTACACATTCACTTTATAAATCATAAATCGACAATTAAATGTTTGTTTTCAGTTGCAAATTGATAATGCTTATGTGTGAATATATTGAACATGTTGCATACTGAATCAAAGACGGTAATTTGATGATTTCCGGTATTTCACGAGTATTTGCACGTACATATATGTTATTAAATAATTTTAGAAGATATATAAATACTGCAAATGAATTAAACATTGCATGATGATTAATTCTCAAGTTTAATTAACTAAAACGGGTAATTGTATAATGAATTTCTTTATGAAAGGAGAAAAAAATGAATTGTTTGTAATGTAAAAAAAAAAATGGAAAATTTTAAACCAAAAATCTTCCGAGTTACATTTGATATGATAGTTTTGTATCTGTTTTAGTTGTTTAAACCTATACTTTATTTTTTTTAATCGCTTTATATTAAAATTTTTTATTAAAAATTACTTAGTCGTGAATGCTAAATGAGGGGAACATTGGAAGGGACGTTTTTAATCCTTTTTTGGACACTTTTTGTTTAGTCTAACACCTTGTATTTTATAAATAAGATAATGAAGTTGAATTCTATCAAAAAAAATCGCGGTATCCTGGGGTGTAACACAAACTCCTTAACTAGCGCGCTTTAGAGAACTAGCTGATGGACTAAACTCTTCTATGGCTTGTTCCAGCTGAAGGCGTTAGCGGTCAATAGATAGCTTATCTTTTTTCTACCTGAAGTCTTTCCTTATCAATATTCAGCCTTCCTTTCTCTATTTGAACAAGCTGCTTAGTACTACTATCTTCCATGGTTGATGCAGTGGTGATAATATTTCTGGTAGGAGTAGCTCTATTAGTAGCACCGCTGATTGATGGTTCTAAAATAGAAAGTTAAACATTAAGTTAATTCATAATGACACTCTCTTGAGTCGACAAAATGACGAAAAGAATAAATTAAACGTTGATTGACATATTTTGGCGATTACTGTGTGTGTGTTGGTGAGTGAGTGTGTGTGCTTGTGTGTGTGTGTAACGTTGTAGTCTATATACACCAATATACATCAATATCTCTTTTTTTTCGGTGGATTATCAAACAATTGAATCCAAAACAGATGGTTATTAGATATACTTCAAATATTGAAAAGATCACAATTGATGATCACAATCAATGGCAGATATTACAGGCATATCACGAGCGGAAAAGTGCAAAGACATGCGTGTTGAACTAATTATGTCGCCACCTCCTCTCCCCTTTTTTGGCTCGATTTTACCCAAGAACTATAAGATAAAAATAATACCTGATTCGTCTGCTGAAGAGTAGGAGCTTCTTCTTGAAGATGAACATGATGGCATCAACAAATCTATCGACGTTTCTGTGAAAGAGGCTGCATCTATTCCTCCGTCTATTCCATCTATAGGCGTGTCTCCAATAAATCCTACCACCTGATCTTTCAATGAGGAAATTTCTTCTGAGGGAGGCATTCCACCTGTCTTGCTTGCCTCACGTCTATTGTGTGACACTTTCTGTTTTGCGTTGCTCATGTATGTGCTCAATTACTTTCTAATTTCTTCAACTGTTCTTTTGTGGTGGGTATTTGAAGAATTCATCTTGGTACAGATACCATCCCATGTCTTCTTCTTAATGTTATTTGTAGCAATATTTGACAGCTTGCTGAATAGTATTCCCTTATGTTTTTCGACTTCGACCAGCATAATTTGTATTTCAATTTCGGTGGAATTTGGAGACCTTTTCCTGCTCATGTTGATTCAGTATACAAATTGAAATCGAGCGGACCCAAGTATAATCCTAGTTTATATAGTAAAATTGCAGCACGACAATAGCCTCTAAAATGTTTTGAGACAACCAATTTATATTAATCGTTTAAAGAATTTTATTCTCTCATTTTAACAGTTTATATTATGGTTTTATTAATATATATTAAAACCTTTATTTTGTGTACTTTTTCATTACAAATAAGACCCCCCCTAAAAAAATATATAAAAAAATGGTTCAAAATCTTTTTGATTTCATTTACTACACATTTCATTGATAAAATAAATAAGTTAGGATGGTCTTATGATCATCGAAGTTAGGACTGTCCTAAGATAGCTTTGTTTTACATCCTAAGACATGTCTCAGACACGTCATAAGACCATCCTAAACAATGTCCTAAGACATGTATACTCTCATTGACACGGCATCAGTGTAACATCTCTGAAACTACTATCCTATCTAATCTTAAATATAAACAAAATTGGATAAACCAACTATATATGTTAAAAAAAGCAACACTAATGAATTGGAAATTAATTCTTCATACTGAAGAATTCATCAAAACTAACGTTAAAGTTGTTAACGACTTAAAAAATTAGGTACACAACAACAACTCCATTAACGAGCACTAGAGAACTTTATAAAATGTTCAAACTAAAAGAAACTCATGAAAAACCGTACGGTTTTCTTTTGTGGGAAAAGTAATTGACAAAAACTTAAGTTACAAGTTCAAAAATAACTTTGTTTTTATCTTTTAATATCTCACTGATAACAGATTGAAAATATTTAGATGGAAACTTATTCACTATATATTCTGCCATGTAACGAACTATTAAAAAATTGGAAAATTACTGAAGACAACTTATGAAAGCATTGTAAAGAAAAAGATAACTTCGAACATATGTTTGTCAACTGCTTATTTAATACAGACTTCCTAAATATAGCAATGAAATTAATGAAATCCCTAGGTAGAGACAAAAACATTATTAGTCTTGAAAATCTAGTAATATGGTACAAAATTGAAGACTCAGCATATTTTGATAGTAACTACATACTAACAATAATATCTTTTTCATTATACAAAGCATAGTTTGTCTCAGAAAAGAATCACACAAAAAATTTTTTTTGAAGATTTTCCAAAAAGAAATTTCAGATATTATTGAAATACACAATTTTAATAACAAAAATAATAGTAAGACAATTTCAAAAACAAACAGATGCATTGGAGATTATCCAAAGAATTAGAATTAAATCAATTTTAAAGGTTTTGAAACATTTTTATAAAAAGTGCAAAACATTGTAAGCACAATTGTTAATTGTTTACAAGCCATTTATGGTCATGTTTATTCACAGGTTCAATCATGCATGTCGGCATATGTTACAGATATGTTTGAAAGAATGTTCTACCATGCATAAGTAACGATATGGTACATATTGTTGTTTTATTCATAAAAATTATAAGAAAAAAAGATAAAGGATGTTTTAATAATTTATTCATAGTGTAGACAAATTGTACACGCTAGAATGAATAATTTAAATTGTGTAATACATATACAGACGACATACAATAGATCAATAGGAACTTAAACAAACATTGTATACTTACCAAATTTTATAAAATAAGTTAAATCCTGTGTATATAAAAAATATTTAGACACAATCGATAATGCGATGACGCACATGTTTGCTGAACCAACGCTATGCCCAATTTCTTTCAATGGAACACGGATCATTTGATAAAATCGATAACGGAAAAGATTTCGGAAAAGTTATGTATAAAAACAAAAATCTGTATGTAAAATTAAAATTGAGAATGGAAATGGGGAATGTGTCAAAGAGACAACAACCCGACCAAATAAAAAAACAACAGCAGAAGGTCACCAACAGGTCTTCAATGTAGCGAGAAATTCCCGCACCCGGAGGCGTCCTTCAGCTGGCCCCTTAATCAATATATACTAGTTCAGTGACAATGAACGCCGTACTAATTTCCAAATTGTACACAAGAAACTAAAATTAAAATAATACAAGACTAACAAAGGCCAGATGTGTATTCACAATATTTATTTTATATAATTGTGAAATCAATTAGACTATATATACTAATATGATGAATATTATATCTTACCAAATAGTGCATCCCTAAACTATTAGGTAAACTAACATGAGGGATACTAAGTTACAAGCTGTAAACTCTGTAAATTGTTACAGCAAATATGCAATAAAGATATTATAACGTTAAAAAAAAATAAAAAATGATATTCTCATCGGATTTTGTCTAATGTTTATTAGTCCGTTTCTGTGTAAGTGTTACATTGTGATGTTGTGTCGTTGTTCTCCTCTTATATTTAATGCGTTTCCCTCAGTTTCCGTCTGTTACCTCGATTTAGTTTTGTGTCCATAGATTTACGAGTTTTTAACAGCGGTATACTACTGTTGCCTTTATTTATCTTGACATGCCTGAACGGACTGATTTACCTGACAAGACTATGGATCGGAACGGCGCCTTAACGGTCCAAATATTTCTAAACGTTTTCTCTAACAGTAAATCCAGTCAATTAAGATATGATCAGACCAAAATGACCGTTTAAGACTGAAATCGTGCTACTAGTGTTCTATGAAGATGCCAAAAGACTCGATGATAAAGCGGTCTTGTTTTACAACTGCATTGGCGCTTGACCACGGCGTTACGTAATCGTTACTTTTTACGGCAGATTTCACGTTATCATACAGTGACTGGATTGCAGACAAAAATCTTACGTTATCCCCTTTTTTTTCAAAGTTTATACCACAACATATTTATATATAGGCACAGAATATACGCTGTTCACACGTCTATAACACTAACAAACGAAAATTTTCTGGCTATCTTTCTGTCATTAATAATAGTTTTAACGTTTAAATGAGTTTTGCAGCTTTGTTTCTCTCTGAACCCGTTTGTCACTAATTACCTGTTTGTGTATAGCGAGTATAGAGAACATGGCAATATATTTAAGTAGGCACATATATTAATAATCTTCCCCGAAAATTCAAATGCATCTTTCTATCTTCAGATCCAGGTTTGAAAATTTGATTAATTTTGATTATAGTCAATTGAGGTACCAATATCATCAGTGTTTAAGGTAGATCATAAGTATATATATTTTTTTAGACAACATTTTCTGATACTTTGCCAAAATAAACTGTGGGAAGTTAGGTTTTCAAATATCTTTTAAGAAAATTAAAAAAAAAATGGTGTCACCGATTTTTTAAGAAAAAAAAAACCCTATCAGTTCAGCATAATTTTCTTTCTAAAAGAAATATCTCTTCTGAATGGATCATTTAAAAAAGTTATTATAAACACAAAACTTATAATATTTGTTTTAATATTTTGGATAGTACAATAAATCACCAAGTTTGCTATATATAAATAAACAGTCTAACCATTCAATTGTAAATCTTTCTTCAAATGTGCACAGATTTAGCCAAATAACTAGACCGATTTTGTACTGCGATTGTACAATTCAAACGTTTTTATATATATATATACCTTTACTATAGATAATTAAGCTGATCTGTAACAATAACATCTTCATGCCTTATATATCATGTACTGTAGTACGCCGCTAGATTAAAACTGACGTGGAAAGGTTACACATGGCCAGCGAAAGCTCTTTTTTTGAGAGCCCAGGTGGTCGTGTGGACTAGCGGGACGGCTGCAGTGCAGGCGATTTGGTGTCACGATATCACAGTAGCATGGGTTCGAATCCCGGCGAGGGAAGAACCAAAAATTTGCGAAAGCAAATTTACAGATCTTACATTGTTGGGTTGTCAAGTCAATCTCCAGGTGCCATGTTTTAGTGAAAATTTACTATGAAACAGTGTTAAACATAGCCTTGTGAGCAACTGCTTTATATAGATTATATTTCTTGATTCAAGCATAGCCTCGTAGCTCGACTTGATTTCCCCTGTAACAGCAAATTAATGTCGATATACAATGTATTTATGACGTCTAACTGTCTTAAATAAGAAGTCACACAAATTCCTATATAGATATACGGCGATGTGTCTTCCTCTAAAAGGAAGAGTAGTATATGTCATATAAAATAATTAATATTAATATGAGACGCTTCTTGGAAGTTGACATGGTCATAGCCCAACATTTGGTCACATCTAATCATAAAAAAACTCCTAAAGATACTAGGATTTAAATGTTTTATTTATGACATGTACAGATGCGCGTTTCGTCAAAAAAAGACTCACCAGTGCAACTTGAATCACAAAATGGTAAAAAGTACAAATAAATTCGAAAAAGCATTGAGCACACACAATTACTAAAAGTTTTGCCAAATACAGCTAAGGTAATCTGTTCCTGAGGTAGAAAAGCCTTAGTATTTAAAAAATTGAAAGTTTTGTTAATAATTCATTTATAATAATGGACATATCAATGATAATGTAAATCAAACACAAAAGTGTTAACTACTCGGCTCAGGAAAATACAAGTCGACCAGCGGTGGCATCGACCATGTGGTTGTAAATAAACTCATCAAAGATACCAGAAATAAATATTGTGTATACGCCAGACGCGCTTTTCGTCTACAAAAGACTCATCAGTTACCTTCGAATAAAAAAATTGTTATAAAGGCTAAATACATTACGAATTTGAAGAGCATTGAGGACCAAAAATTCTTAATTATTTTGACATATACAGCTGAAGTAATCTATTCCGGAGATAGAAAAGCCTTAGTTTTTAAAAAAAAATCAGAGTTTTGTTATACTCTTTAACCAACATATGAACATCTTTTAAATTCTCCAAATGAAAGGGTAAATCTTTGAGCAATAAATTAAGATACCTTTAGTCATGGCATATTTAGTTCGGAACAATAATACAGTTATGTCCTTAAATTTATCAGAAACATAGTAAGCTAGTGACCTTTAGAAAAGAAAGTATCCTAAATTATGTTCTACGGACCTCGAGGAAAATAACCTTTAAAAATTTTAGACGAGTGGTAACACGTCTGAACATCAACCCAACAATGTTAGATCTGTTAATTTGCATTCGCAAATTTTTGGTTCTTCCCTCGCCGGGATTCGAACCCATGCTACTGTGATATCGTGACACCAAATCGCCTGCACTGCAGCCGTCCCGCTAGACCACACAACCACCTGGGCTCTCAAAAAAAGAGCTTTTGGTGGGCATGTGTTACCTTTCCACGTCAGTTTTAATCTAGCGGCGTACTACAGTACATGATATATAAGGCATGAAGATGTTATTGTTACAGATCAGCTAAATTATCTTTAGTAAAGGATCCTACAAATTGATGTAAGATACAGTCACAGAAAATAATTATATTCATAAGTACGTCTGAGTCAGTGACAACCCTACAACAGATGTATCCATCGGATCGCCATCAATGATGGTGATAAATTTTTGTACATGTTTGTTTCCTTTAATTAAGAATCATAATATCATAGTTCAATACAAAAAAAAGTGTTTTCACTTGCTTCCATATGAATTTTGAAATTATGATTTTGTTCCATTAATTACTCGATAAAATTTTTAAGTCTGACTCCACCTTATCCGGATAAGTATTATATAGTGAATGAGGATAATGGACACAGAGCGTAGTTTAATTCATTGTCATTGACAAATAGGGCACATATTGAAAGAATTTTATGTTTAGATAATCTTGTTCTCCCATTCTAGTAAAAATAAATCACGATTATAATGCTTGAAAATGTGTCACTGCAACCGGTATACGTCAATGAAATATCAGCACTAATGAACCTGAAATGTGGTCAGCATCAGAAGCCTTTTTTTATTTACATTTTACACAGAAATGTCCGGGTTTTTTATTCAAAAATCATGAAAACTTCATAACTTATTCATACCATTTAATTATGAAATGTTATTTAAGGAATGACTGTGATATTTGTTTCTATGAGGAAATAACACTGTCATAAAAAATAATGGTTCATACTGAGTAACCCGCGCAGCAAATAATTTATAAATTGGCATTTTTAAGTTATTTCGAATAGACAGACACATATTACAGTCATTCCGTGTATACATTTAATTCTAAATTCAAATTTGAAGGAGTGCATACTGAATAAACGTTGAAGACGTTTCGGTCACATGACAAAAATAATGCCTATGAGCTTATCAATAAAAACACTTTCGGTTAGTCAGAAGACGTGCTACTTCCAAAATTAAATGATATATTGATGTAAGATGCAATTCAACTTTGTTCAACTGCGATGGTTCTTAAATGAAAATCATTTCAATACTTTTTTAATTGCCTATCAGTGTTTTTTTTTTTAATTTTTATGTTTACGCCTAGCAATTTTAGATTAGTGTGTAACCCTTTATATTTTTGTTGCTAATTTCAAATATGCTATCAACAGTCATTTCATTTTATTATGGATGCTTTGTTTTTAAGGATATGATACAACATGATTATTTTTTTCACATGTTTTCAGCCAAATCATCCACATACAGCACGTTGGAACTTTTGCTATGAACTCAAAGATCATACATCTAAACAGAGACACCGACACTCACCCTCAGCCAACTGAAACCTGTGACGAATAACTGTATTACTAATCACTATCCGGGAGGAAACTGATGCCATGGATAACTACATTTTAAACCATTGAAGACATTCATCAATATTAATTCAAATTGAGTTCATTGGTATAGAAGTATGTGATTTGAAGGCCATATATTGGCTACATAAAATGTTACAATAGTTATAGATTAAATAATCATGACTTCCTCCTTTCTTTAACTAACGTCGCTTAGAAAATTTTCATAAACATAATGATTTGTGTATTTGAAGTGCATAAAAATTCAGCAAGGATCAGCTACGAGAACCTTTTGTTTTAATTTTTAAAATATTAGCTTAATAATTGTTATTTATTTTACTTTCTTGTTCCAATCGACGTTATAATGGCATTACATACGTATATGAATATATTAGAACCGGCTGCCTTATACGGGATAAACATTGCACTTAGCACTATATATGTTTCTTATCAACTTTATGTTCAAATTTAAGTACCTGGTAAATTTAAACAACTTTTTGTTTGTGTCAATCGATATTTGTAAAATTCGCACCTGTAACATTAATATGGGGAGATGGAATAAAAGCCTAGCAGATGAAACAAAATGTTTACTTTGAAAGACTGGTCTTGGGGATGAGTATCCTTATATAATGTGGCTGTAATAATGCTGATATTCGTAAATGAAGAAATGTATATATTCTAATCACCGTGACTAATGGATCCAATCAAAGATAAGAATACAACGTTTATGAAATTTTGATATCTAACAACTGTAATGTATTGACTAACCTCTTTTATTTTTTATCCACAATGCAGAGACACTGTTACTTTCTCTCGAAAGCATCACATGTAGACACTTTTTTATACTATACATTACCAGTTGATTGTGATAATGTTACCAAATGCTTTTTGTTTTACTTTTAAGATTGCACGGACCTTTTGTAATTAGTTTTGAAATCATCTATATTGTTTGATATTATGCATTCTACTCATTTTGCCTCTGTTGATTGTGAAAATATATGTATTTGTATGTCTTGTTATACAGAAAATTAGCGTCAGGGTGTATTTTGTATCAACATTAAAAACTAAGATTATATTTATGTATTTTATATGAAAGACTCAGATCGACGTGTCTTTCTCAAAATCGACCTCAAAATTTAAGGTCATTATAAAATAAGATTCAACATTGACAGCGATGTTATGCTCCTCATCTTCGCTTAGAATGTTAAAATATGAAACACTTATTTTGGTGAACACAGACACAATTATGGTATTTGATAGTCTTATAAAATACTTGTTATTTTGTCATAGTATTTGAAATGAACAAAATGGCAATTTATCATATTCATTAATTAAAAACATACTCTGATTTTTTTTTATACAGTCCCCAATCCGATGGGTGACTTGGACAACTTTTTTAAACAACCAAAACCATAATTTAATCTATACATGGAATGATTGTTTTGTGTGACACTTCCCCAATAACAATTCTACATTTACCCGTAGGGATACTGGCCATATATACATGTATGGTACCGGATGTGTTCCAACAAACGGGGTTACATTTTCAGCGAAATTGTCTGAAATGGGGCTATGTCTTTTCCGTCTTGCATCGGAAAGGGTAAGATTTGACAATCTAGAACAGGGTAATAAAAATACAATGGTTCACTATTGTTAAAGATAAAGGTGAATGTTTGGTACCATTAAAACGTTTAAACCCGCTGCAACGTACTATTTGCACCTGTCCTAATGTTCAGTAGTTGTCGTTTGTTGGATGTGGTTCATAGTCTTTTTAGTTTCTCGTTTTTTATATATATTAAACCGTTGGTGTTCCCGTTTGAATGGTTTTACACTTATAGTGATTTTGGGAACTCATTATAGGGGTTTAAATACAGCCTAAACCACATTTCCCAAAAGACCAAAACAGTGAAAAGGTATATTTTAACAAAACGAGTAAATATATTTGATATATATATATAAAACGTCTGAATAATAGTCAACGATTTTCCCCTACAAGGGCGCTGGGTCGTAACAAATAATGATATATGTACACAATAAATAAATTATGTAAACGCCTTAACATTGTACACAACAACACTAGTAATAAAAAAGGAACTATATATATATAAATATATAAATATCAAATGTTCAGAATAAGCTATCGTTAAAGATTTATTTTGCATTTGTTATGTCCATTTCATATAACCTTTAAACTGAATTTACAACTTCTCCCAAAGTTTGGTATCCACATGTTAATCAATACATAATTTGAATGATGTATACATAAATAACATAAATTAACTTGTGAAAGTGTGTAGAGTATTGTTTCACTGACAATTTCTTGTGACAATAAGTTAAAATAGAAAACAAGTATATACCCATATTCAATGTAACACGTATAG
The DNA here is from genome assembly GCF_036588685.1 of Mytilus trossulus. Taxonomy (NCBI): domain Eukaryota; kingdom Metazoa; phylum Mollusca; class Bivalvia; order Mytilida; family Mytilidae; genus Mytilus; species Mytilus trossulus. The sequence continues at coordinate 35,019,937 of NC_086386.1, read as the reverse complement.
CAACTAAAACACGAAGATTGTAATGATTGACGATGAACATACGCATGAGTTCGAACCTCCATATGAAATTTGTTTGTGGGAGAATAATAGATCGTTAGTTAAAAGTTATAATGCAAGTTATTTTAGTTTAGTTCAATGTTTAGTGGATTCTTAAAAAATAAAATACAGTAAGAACAATTGAATTGAAGTCCGAGAAATAAGTTAAAGAATTAGAATTTGCTCATATAACGACCTTTACTAAGTATGAGGGTCTTGCATACAGTGAGTTACAGTACTATGATCACGCTCAAGTTCTATGGTCCGAGCCGAGGTTCGATGGTTCTTTGGCTGAAGTGCGATGGTTTAGCATGTCATTTGAATATTGTGACGTTTTAATGTACAATAACATTAACGGTACCAATTGTCTTGCACCAGATGCGCATTTCGACAATACATGTCTTTTCAGTGATGCACGTGGCCAAAATATTTGAAAAATCCAAAGCTTATATAAAAGATGAAGAGCTATAATCCAAATAAACATTACTTCAAATAAAACATAGATTCGCAGGCAGGAGAATAAGATTTTGTAGATAAAAGTTTTATGCGAAGAAACGAAATAAAAAAAGAACGAAACGAAGGATTCAAACAAGTTTGATCAGTGCTATCAGAATTTACAAAAATATTTAAAGGTGTGTCAAAGATGCAAACAGATGCACTTCATTTGCAGATGAGCTAATCAGTGTTCGGAAGAATGCCATAAGCCTTTTGTTTGACAAACAAAACTTCTTGATCTACATATTAGCTTTTAGCTTTTCTTCAAACATGCTTTACGCGATTTTATGTGGACAATTTAATGATCAAACGACTTACTAGCATTAGCAACGTGTTTTTTTTTTATATCAAGTTGATTTGTTAATTCGTAAGAACACCGATACCGTTTTTTTATTTATTGTGGTAACAGTATTTAATTTATTTTCTACGACATGTTAAGCCGAAATTAACTTGAATGGTCCCTATACTTGCACTTTCCTATATTTTATCTCCTCAGCGGCGAATCAGCTAATTTCGGTTTTGTTTGAAAAACGTGACAAGTACTACTTGTACTATATAGACATACATGCCGTTAATACCATACTTTCGGACACCATACTACTACATACTTAAAAGATATTAGATAAAAAAAACAATTGTGAGAGAGAGAGAGAGAGAAAGAGAAAGAGAGAGAGAGAGAGAGAGAGACCCTTTCTTACAAATATAGCTGTCAAAATCCAAGTCAGGAATATGACAGTTGTTTTCATTAGTTTGATGTGTTTGAGCTTAGGATTTTGCCTTTTGATAAGGGACTCTCCGTTTTGAATTTTCCTTGGGGTTCGGTATTTTTGTTATTTTACTTTTCACTCACTGTACAAGGATAGATAACTCTTTATCGTTAAAATATAAAAAATATAATTTATTTGTAATGAATCAAAACACCAAATTGGTATTGTTATAACATTTATGGTTTACATTTTTTTATCAGAGCATCTAAGCTTGACTATTTGTTTATCAATTCAATTTTTAAGGTTCTGCTGATTCCACAAATTGATAGCTTTTTTAAAAGTTCATTTTGGGAAGAGATCTTTCTTCATTTGAGAGTTTATGTTATTTCAATTGTTTGACTTAGATTCACTTTATGTTTGTATCTTAATATTTTTGCATTCTACATCAATCTTAATATGTGTTTTATGGTGCTAACATAAAATACATAAAAGTAAAATCAATAACAAACCTAAGATCGAATACACGAATGATAATAATAATAATAATAATAATAATAATAATAATTATTAAAAAATCAATTGTTCAGAGAACCATTGATGGTCTTTCCACCAATAAGAATCTTTTTTATATGAAAATATTAAAATTCGGTTTTAAATGTCAATTTTAGCGTCAAATGACAGCTTATTGAACGCTGATTCCAAAAATATATGGTTTCTATACAAACAGATATGAATAAGGGAGATCATTTTTACTTCCGTTTTAAAAGATGTTACTTCCGGCTTCTTTTGATAGTTTACTTGACTCTGATTCCAAAAATAGATGGTTCTGTATACTTTTACATTAAATTAGTACAAAAAATGGCTGCTTTTGGTAAACAAAAGGTCACTTCCGGTTGGCTTTTTTTCAAGGTCACTTTGCTTGCAACCTTTTGCAAAAAGTCCAATGGCTTTATCATGTATACATAAGAGGAGAGAGCAAAGGTCAAAATCTAGAACGTTGAATTTACCTATGACCTTGAGCGCAATTCCAAGGTCATCAACCAAGGACCTCAAATCAAAAGACTCTAGGCCTCTACTTCATATTGTTAATGAGTTACATTACCATACAACTAATATAAGATATAAAAGGGGAGAAAACTCGCATTAAATGTTACGTACCCTTTAAAGTAAAATTTACGTGTCACGACAGGTCGCAACTAACAATTGTCTGAAAAGATTTTGTCGATATCTTGTATGATTTCTGAAAATAACAGATAACAAGCCAGAATCAAAAATTTGAACATGACCTTGACCTTTGACCTTGACCTCATTTTAATTTTTTTTGACCGAGGACCTCAAATCAAAAGACCCTAGACCTCTATCACTTATGGTTTTCCCGTTACAAATTTATTTCATTTATTTCAATATAAAAGGGGAAATAACTGTCATATGGAGTCTTCGTAAAGCTTCGGTTAAAATAAAACCTAACATCCTGAGGATATAACGAGTAATTTGGAAAAACAAATTTGTCGCTTTCTTGTACGGTTGCAGAGGAGATCTGATAACAAAAAAACAGTGTTAGGGGAGATAACTCTTACAAAGAAAAGTGTTCGGTTAAACAGGGTCATTTTCAAAAGCGTATAGACTGTATGATAGCATATACAAAAAAAGTAATCGACATCTTTTGAAACATTTTTACACCGCAAGAAAAAAATTAGGCGGAAGAAAAAAAATTAATCAGAACAAAATCAATAGGTCTTTCCAAACGGAAAGGTGGAAAGACCTAATAATAATAATAATAATAATAATAATAATAATAATAATAGTAATAATAATCGATATGATGATACAGCAGATAACTGACCTTAGTAAAATTTTTACATATTGGTCGCGTGAATTGACACTATTGAAGTGTTGTTAATGAAGGTTACATTATATGGCCAACACTTAAAAGGTTAGTAAATTTAATTGATATATCTTTGGTTGTAAATGGAGAATTATTTAACTCAAAAACATTGAGATTAATAGTTGAAGTTTTTCATAATTCCACAAACATGTATGCACGTAAGAAAAATTGAATGATATTTTGCAAATATTGCGTATTACAGCTTAAACCTCTATGAACCATTGAACTGTATGTAAAGGTATTATCAGATTATAACATGCCATATTTCATATCAGAAGTATAATCAGCCCAATGTTCAATATCAGCCCAGGCCAAGAGATGAAGGCTCGAGGGCTGATTTTGACCGAGAGCTGACTACCTTTTATAAGACGCATAAACAACACCAATCCTATTTGATTCATATTCAAATTGCTGCTCAGTAATAAATTGATATCTTCATAGCATAACTTATGAAGATCAGTCAACTGATTAGCTAAAATGTTATATTCTTCGGTAATTTCAGAAAAAAATATTTTTCATTGATCTGGTTATATGAAATTCATTACACATTTTGAAATGTTTTTTTTGCTGAACAAGCTGACAACATACAAAAGTCCTTGTTTAATGAGGAAGTTGCTATTATTTTTGATTGGATAAGAAATATAAAAAACATCTATGTCACTAAAGTAATTTATTGATAACGTTCTTAAATTAGTAACATTTCTTGTTAGATGTTAGATGGGAAATTACGAAGATGATAAATTAAAAACATTTTTTCAAACTAAAGCTGAACTTCAACACTATAATGAAGAATGTTTTTTTAAAACAAAATAGAGTAAATTTTAAATTGAAATTTATTATACATATGAAGCATTGTATCAGTGTTTCATCTATATTCTGATATAGTTTTGTCAGGATGGTATGTACAGTAACAGTTGAGTTACTGTAATAGTTTCATTAACTATTGGCAGTTGAATAGAAACCAAATTTGATGAGGTAGAAGTTGAGATGAAAATACTCTTGTTGACCACCTTTATAGTTTAAGGAACCGATGTTTAAAAATCTTTAAGAAGGAAAAATTGGAAAGGTTTTGAAAAGTACGCCTTCACAATCAACTGGCAGCTATGTTACCAAAATGAACCATATAAGGTCTCACCAAATGTTTTGAACTCAATTAACCTATTAAAACACGCGCATCTTTATGCGCAGGTCCCAAGTCAGGAAACTCGCTACTGGCTGTATTTTATCATATCATAATGCCTTGTCGTTTTTATAATTTAGATTTGATGTCAGGTCTTGTGGAATCTTTGCTTAAATGCTTCCCAATGTTTTGTACTGCAAGAGATTTCATTGTAATGACGTTTTTCTATTGTAGAAAATGAAGAAGACCGTCTGTTGTCTTCGAGATGACTAAATGCGTCGTTGGGCTGCTTTCTCATTGACGTATACACACCATCACTATCGTTCATTTTTAACTTGAGTTGTTTTTGAAAATACTAATTCTTTTAATGATAAGATTGAGGGTATTCAAATATAGGTCTAAAAAGTGATATGTTCATACAGAATTGTACTTGACGTGAGAATTTGTTTCCATTTATTAAGAAAAGCACTTTCCAGGATCTGATGAACTTTTAAATTAACCGTTCAATTGACAAAATTATATTTTAATTAATAATAAACTTTTTAGCTAAGTATCTGTTACACGTTCAATACAAAATAAATATTCAGTTATGATATAAAAAATTAGCTACGGTATCAACAAAATCTGTTGCATAAATGTACATGTAACTCAGTATCAGAATACTGATCAGCATCACTGATGCATGTGTACATTTTTAAAACAAACATGTCCATTAATGTATCCTTGCAGACGATTTTTTTTCTCTTATATTTATCGAAAATTAAAAACTTGTTATCTCTCTTAATATATATATAACAAGTGTCCAATGTAACTAAATATACCATCTAGCAACACACTTTTTTTATTTTATATTTCATAATTTTAAGATAATCTATACTTCTAAACATAGCAATATTATCATAACAAAGTAAGAAGGCCAATAAAATGCAAGTTTGACCCGTCAAATTTCGATTATAAAGATTTAAGCTTTGAAAATGTTTAATTCAAAGTTTTAAATCTTCAACTATATGCACAGGATTTATTTGTTTTCACTCAGTTTTCATTTAGAAGAAAAAACCGACATGGTTAGAAAATACAAATAGTTACACCAATAATACATATATATATTATACAATGTTTACTGTTATCTAAAATCATAAACCAGAAGTTTATAACATTAACTAATGAATGAGTATGGTGGCCCTCCTATAATTTTCATTCTGTAAATTCTGTAGTATGTGTCCACGGCTTCTGATTCTTTAAAAGTCCAAAAATAAAGAGGTGGTTGATTGAACTAGCAATTTTATCCAAAGAGTGGGGACCATATAAAGAATCAATAAACGAGAAAAACATTAAACATTCCTTAATTGTCATGGTCAATCATTTTGCCTATGTTGAGGTGCAGATAATTTTGTAGATTTTAAAAATTTCCAAGGAAAACATATCTACAAGTTCAGCCTTGTGCAACTACATTTATTGTTTAATGAAGTTGTACTGTGATGATTTGAATAGAATTCTCTATTACTGAGAACTTTATATAAAAACTGTCTTGAATTCAGCCCAACAATGTCACAGCAGCGATCAATCTTCTTCCTCCCTGGATAGCCAAATGACAATTTAATGTCAGAGGACGATGTCAAGGTTTCAAACTAATAAACCACATAAGGAATAATTTACTGAGGACAGAATGAAGATCAATATATATACATGTTCCGGACCATATGAGTATTTGGACCATACGCGTACGGTCATGACCATATGCGTATACTCATATGGTCCGACCATACGCGTATGGTCCGACCGTACGCGTATGGTCGGACCATATGAGTATTATACTCGTTTGGTTATTAACGGGCCGGACCATATGAGTATTTGGACCATATATGTATTTTTTCAAATATACAATAGAAATAATACAATAAACTTTATCTTAAAAACAAATGTGTTTACAAAAAAAATGTATTAATTTTACATGTCAAAAGCTACATAAACATTAAATATTGATGCCACAGTTAGTTGATCTTGGTTTTCATCGCTAATTGTATTCATGTATGCTTTTGCATACTTAGAATGACATGCACACGGTACCATACATGTAGCTTTTCTGTAACTGCTTGTTTTGGCTGCGTGCAGTGGTATCGACTCGGACATTTCGTGAGGTGTCTACGGTGTTTTTGAGAAACTCTAGATCTCCAATATCGTAAAATGAATATCACAGATCAATTTAAATCAAGGCAGTGGCTATTTCATATCTCTTAAATGCTTGTTTACCGTCTTATAATTAAGATTAAATAGAAGTATAGAAAAAAAAAATAGAAAAAAATAAAGAAACATACACTTTTAATATTTTACTTTTCAAAAATGTTATAAAAAATATCACGATCTTTAAAAAATATCATGATCCTTGCCGGTGATGTCACCTACTTTAAACAATAAAATTCCTTGTACAATATGTTCATTTAAGTTTGGCATATTTTTATAATTGTATTTACAAATAGTAAGTAAATTTAATATTAACTGTGTGAAACTGTTTTTTTTAAATAAGTTTTTTTAATATATTTAATAAAATGACATTTTAGTGACGTAATAACCAGAAGGGTCACACCTAAGGAAGAGTTTAAAAGTATACGTGTTGATTACCCCGACCATACGCGTACGGTCCGACCATACGCGTATGGTCGGACCATATGAGTATATACCCATATGGTCATGACCATACGCGTATGGTCCAGATACTCATATGGTCCGGAACATACACACACTGCTCGTAGATCAGAAGTTTAAATTTCAACGTTAGAACACGGAACGTTCTTTTATATCAAATGGGTACATTATGTAACTAGAACATTTGTAATATTCTATGACTTATCCTTTTCAACACCAAATGATATTGAATACATACATGTATGTAACACCCAGAAAAGTGTCCATCCCTCCAAAACGTGTCCATATTACGTCACTAAACTTCCAAAAATGTTAAGATGCCACAGCACCCCGAAACTTGTCCTTTTTAAGGACGCCAAATCATGTCTATATTAAAAATTAACCGCCCAAAATGACTGTCTCGGCAATTTTACGAGGTCCCTATTTTTGATTTTCTTCTCAGTTACTCTTGTATTCCCGACGTCTATATTGTATTTAGGTAAATGTTACTGTCGTCATAGAGGACATATAAGCGCTAAAGATTTGAGACGTTTTGATGTCTTAAAGTTTCGGCGATAATAATTTTCGAGCACGTTTTGGATAGAAAAAAATCGGACAGGTTGGAGCGAAGTAAATAATCGGACACGTTTTGGGAGGATGTGTAATTACAAAAAAAATGTACTGGACACGTTAGGGATATTGGTCACGTCTGGGAGGATGAACGCGTTTGAGAGCATTACATGGATAATAGTACTAAAGACATATGCAGAAAAAATAGAATAGTTATTGATTATATTAAACTAAAACTATCATAGTATCTTTGTACTGAGTATTTACAAAGGTCAAGTGTCGTGGCTTCGGACAATTATCTATGATCAGTCATATGAAGTAACAGCAATTTCAAGAATTGGTGATATAAAAATAAAATAAAAATGGTATGAAAAACTCATAAGCATAACCTCCAAATTCAGTTTGGATTACTTAGAATGTAAATTGATTTCATCTTTCATTTGGTTCTCAAAGGAGTTTCAATATAGGAAATAAAGGCAACAGAAGTAAACCGGTGTTCAAATCGATCTGAAAATATGAAGAATTTCATTAGAAAATAACATATATCCATTGTTTTAACCAGTGATTAAAGTTTCATAATGTGTTAAACGTTTTAGATAAACCTTACCCAGTAAATCAGGAATTATTTTAACTTACTTTTTGATAACAAATAGATATATATTAAGGTAAACAATCATAGTAATTCATGCTAATGTTTTGTGTAGTAAAGGAAAACAAGTAAAATAAAAAAAAATCCGAACCACGAGGAAAATTCTAAACGTAAAGTCCCTAAGCAAATGGCACAATCAAAAGCTCAAACACATAAAACGAATGGGTAACAACTGTCATATTTTTGACTTGGTACAGACATTTTCTTATGTAGATAATGGTGGATTAAACCTGGTTTTATAGCTAAAAGTCTACCTCCAAATTCAACTAATATGTTGTCAATATGGTTTAGATAAATGCACCCAGGTTAACATTAAAACTTAAAACTTACTTGTATAAGCAATCTGTTCATTTCCTTGATCTTCCACTTTCATTACGCTTTAATATAATATTAAGTCACAACATGAGTAATGTTAAACTTTGAAACCACAAAAAAAAATGTTTTTAAATAGAACAGAAACGTATGACAAATCTAAAACTATATTGTTGTGAATGTAACAAAAAGGCAGATGATACCAAATGAATGTTAAAACAAAAAACTTGTTATTAAAATACAAGTATGATAATTAAAATAAAAAAAACAACAAGTTGAATATGGCTTTTTTATGCTTGAATGGCTAAGTTGTAATATCAAACACGTGTACATGAACTTTATTTTAAAAAGAAAATCCTTTATCTTATCAAAATCTTCAGAAATGTACTACTATCAAACAATTGTCTTTCGGTACTCAAATTTGTCGAAAGCTTTTTTTTTGCGCCTTCCCCAAGTCAGGAGATTCTGGCCTTTGTTAGTCTTGTTTAATTTTTTAATATTAGTTCATTTATACGTTTCGGAGTTTAGTGTGACGTCCATTTAAACTAGTACACATTTTTGTTTAAGGGCCAGCTGAAGCCCGCCTCCGGGTGCGGGGTTTTCTCGCTGTGTTGATGGTGCATATGTGGCCTTGAGCTGTTTTGTGCTCTTTGGTCAGGTTGTTTTCTAAACAAAAGTTTGAGTATTTATAAAATATAAATAAAGACATCTCTCAACAAAACCAACATACTATTAGTTATTACATTAAAGATATGTAGTATTTTTCAGATTACATATTCATTCATTTCGGTAACAGATGTCATACGATGTAAAAGTTTACTAAAACATGTACAATTTTGAATGAAAGTTGTCTTCAGAAGTAGGCTTATATCTTGAAGTTATGTATAAATGTAAAATTATTGCAAACATCTTTAAAGTGTATCATTTTATATTTGATATTATACATTTCACTATTGTTCATATTTTACGATTAGATAAATCAGACAATCTCAATACATTTATGCCATTTTGTTTTATTTGTTGACATATTTGTTTGTTTTTATAGTGATTAAGATTATAACAAGACGTTGACTGCTGTACCCCTTTTTTGACATTTTTATCTATAATGTCTGTTTGTTTTGTTTACTTTTTCAGTTTGTTCTTCTTTTTCAGGACAAAACTATTTTTTTTATAAAAAAACCCCAAAGGATATGGGATATCCAACAGGGACATTAAGTCACTACATGCACAGGAACTCTGTCTTTTCAATCTTTCTTCTTCCATTTTTTCTCTCTTAACTTCCTCTCTCTCTCTCTCTCTCTCTCCTTTTGTTTTACCTATGATAGCTTGTATTAAATTCTACAAACTGTTCGCTTTACATGCATGTCCATTATCTTATACTTTTATTGTAATTGTATATTGTATGGAGAAGACTTCATATGATTTACTTTTGTCTAATCCATTTTGCTGTAATTAAGGAAAAAAAACGTTTAATTTAAACTAAAACAACAACCAAAAACACAAAAAGCAAAGGAACAGAGTTTTTCTCGTCTCAAAATCACAACGAGGCCTTCAACACAAACTTGAAAAAAAATCTCTCCTCACTGCAAGGTTAAGACCGCCCCTACCACAGGGTTGTCAGCTTCTTGTCTTAATCACAGAGGACTTCCTCTCTCTGTTCCTTGCTTTAAGAAGATAATACTTTCCGACTTCATTCCTCGTTTCCAACACTTAATATATCCTCTCTATGCTCCTCTCCTTCAGCACAGCAGACGACCTCTCTCTGTTTCTTGTTTACTGCATAGAATACTTCATCTCTCTATTCTCTGCTTTCGTACAGAAGTCTTTTATAGCAAGTACTTATTTAGATCAAATTTAAGCATAAAACATTATCACCTGTTGTTTGATTTTTGGTTCTCTAGGGTATCTCCAACTGAATTTTCAGATTTATAACAAATCAGTCTTAAACTCTCCGTGTATACATGTTCCAATTCCCTCCAGCAATGTTGACTTAAGAAGAACGTTCCTCTTTTTTATACCCTATTGTTCATATTGCTTGCCAAGTATTATGGTCCTCTAAATCCTTGGCTTTGAAACGTTTGAGATTTCAAGAGCATTACTAATGAATGTTTAATCAAGAAAATCAGCGAATTATGTATTATGAACTATACCTATATAGATCTAACCTCAGTAAAGTAAGGTGTTGCGTTCTGTTCCAAATGTACATTCATTTGTGCGAAACCTAATGTTTTCAACATCTGTTGCAATATTCACAAGTAGATAATCTAGACTTACGTCTGTAATATTTATTTGCTGAAGATATTTAAACCGAAAAACATTCTTTTACAATTAAACCAAATTTCAAGGTAAGTTATAATATTCAATACTTTCGGCTCAGGGGATATAAACTCTACGCCGGGAATGTCACAGTATATACCCTGTCTGAGATCTGAATAACATATAATACCACAAGATTGACCAGTAATAAAAATGAAATCAGCAATTTGTATGCACATATTTTAGGATGTTTAAATCGGTCTTCAAAATATGGTTATGTATGTTTAAGAAACTAATACACCTTATCGCTATTTGGAAACATGTTCTGGTTGCCCCGAGAAAACTGTTTCGCTTGAACTTTGGTGACATTCAGCAATCAATTTTCCATTGCGTCGTAAAATAAACCTATTATGACGTCAAAATTTTACGGTAACTTTCGTGTGATGTCCAGTAATGACGGACAGATAGCGATAAGGTGTATGAATGCGATAAGCAGAATAATAACAACTTAATGTATCTAATACACATTTCCATTGTGTTTTTACAAATATACTGAATATAAGAAGAGGTGATATGAGTGTTATATTTATTTGCTGAAAATATTTAAACCGAAAAACATTCTTTTACAATTAAACCAAATTTCAAGGTACATGTAAGTTATAATATTCATTAATTTATAAACAGATTTCTTTAGAATATACTAGATGATATTACCAATGAGACAACTCTCCATCCAAGTCTCAATGAGTAAAAAATAAAACAAATATATGTCAAAATACGGTATTCAACATGGATCGAGGCTTGGCTCACACCGAACAGCAATTTATATAGGGCACAAAATTTACTAATGTTAAACAATTCAAACTTAAGCTTACTATTTAAGACTTGCATTAATTGTTGTTACATGAGCACAAAGTAGATCGCTATTACCGTAGACTAGGCTTTATTTGGTAAAGGAGCAAAGTGTCCATTTGTTTCCACAAAGTAGACTCATGCCTACCATAGACTTGACCTGATCTTATAATATAGATGCAACATTTTGTGCCAGATCCATTGAGGATTTTTATAAGACATACAAACTTTTACCTAAAAAGATTACATTATCGAAAGATTATCCATCTGAATACAAAGTTATGTGTTTTTTCGTTATTTGGAGAATTGAGGTATATCGTCGGTTTTTATGGGAATTTTCGCTTTATAAACTTCAGAAAAATTTGGATCTTAACATATTTTAAAGACATCAGTCTATAAATAAAGACAATGTGATGTATTTTCGAAAGTTTTTGTTTACTTTTGTCATTTCATTGCTGCCTTATTACTTACATGTTCGTTAATGATAATGTAAATTGATAAAATGTTACACTTCCATATGGGTGTTGCTAAACGGAGTAAACGGAAAACGGAACGGAAACGGAAAGAATTTTTAATATAAACGGAATTTAAGGGGGGAAATAGTGAACTATGAAAATCAATAGATCTTTTTCTTGCTGGTAATTTTTACTATTAGAAGTTTCTATCTATTTATATATTATCAATATATACAAGACTAACAAAGGCCAGTTGTTCCTGACATGGGACAGGCGCAAAAATGCGGCGGGTTAAACAAGTTTTGTGAGATCCCAACCCTATACCTCTAGCCACACATATGAAGCAATACACACAGTAAACCTGATTTTAAAAGAAGTCCGAGTCTGATGTCAGATTAGTAATGTTTTCACATCAGGTTTTCGTTATTCATAGCGTTTTTAATAGACAGTACCTGCGCTTAATCCTTATGTTTTAATTTTAACCATGTCGGCTAAATTGGCTGATAGGCAGGGTTATCCAACACAGTTTTTAAACTAGATACGTTAATGATAATTCTTGCAAAGTTAACCAAAACTATCAGGCGATTCCCTAAAGGACACATATGTTCAATAACATTTTGTCCAGTTGTTTCACAGACTGAGAAATATTGTAAAAGTTAACAAAGACGAAATCGGACGACGAACGCCAAGTGACGAGAATAACTCACTTAGCAGGGCCAGTTCAGATAAAAAGAACTCTCAAAGTATACCACTAAAGACTAAAGCAGGTCTTAGTACCAGCAGAAAACGACCATGACAGAGCAAAAACATTGAATGAATATTTCACTATAATTGTATCAACTAAGAAAACATAAATCACAGGCACTTGTCTCAGAAAATATTTTCCTGTAAACCTTAATATAACATGAAGGTATATACGAGGAAAAAATTCTGAGATAAGTACCTGTGACATCAACTAAATATGTACCACTAAATAAACCGTTACATCCAAAATGGAAAGACTGAATAACTTCAGTATGGACGAGAACAAAATTAGAATATGGATTCGATACATAAAAAGTACGGGGGCCAAAAAAAAGGCCATAGAATGTAAAATAAATTGACCTAAAAATATAAAATGAATTTGCAGCTTTCATATTATTATTCACCAATTTTTTAACAGTCATTAATACCAGCTTGATACCTGATGAATGGACAAAAGGAGACATTTCTGCATTTCCGCTTAATTAAGTATCTCAAACATGCATTCTCTGCAAGATGCTGCAACATATAGTATGCTCCAACATATTTGCGTTACCGTCTAGATTATTATAATATCATCAATGCTTTGAATTTACGTCTTAAATGCATGATTTTTTCATTAGTTGTTAGTGGCTTTGAACTAGCTGTCAGTGAACTGCGAGTCGGAGTTCTCTAAGATCTGTACCAAGTGTCTTTTTGTTGCTGGGATGTACAAGTACCCGGCCACGTCCACTTGTATTTGTGTCCATCTGATGAGTTAAGCCTTTTCAACTGATTTTTATAGTTTGTTCTTATGTTGTAATGTTATACCACTGTCCCAGGTTATGTTGAAGGTTGGGACCTCGCTAATATGTTAAACCCCGCCACGTTCTGCATGTATGTGCTTGTCCCAAGTCAGGAACCTGTAATTCAGTGGTTGTCGTTTGTTTATGTGTTACATATTTGTTTTTCGTTCATTTTTTGGAACATAAATTAGGCCGTTAGTTTTCTCGTTTGAAATTTTTTACATTGTCATTTCGGGACCTTTCATAGCTGACTATGCGGTATGGGCTTTGCTCATTGTTGGACTCTTGTGGAGAGTTGTCTCATTGGCAATCATACCACATCTTTTTTATATATTTACGTAAATGTCAAAGTTGCAACTATGTGCTGTCATGAAGGATTGCGCCAAAAAAATCGTTAAGGGCCCCTTACAGATATATTTATTTCATATTTCGAAAAAGCCCCATATAAACTATTTAATCAAAATTAAACAGTCACAGGAAACCAGCTAAAACACAATGTTGGAATTACTCGTTCCTATGCATCCGCAAGCAAAGAGTTGTGATAAATTGAACAACAGCAAACAGGTCCAACAGGCCGTTGATTCTGGGGTATCTCAATCAGGTGTTATTTAGTAAATGATATAAAAAGGCAACAGTAGTATACCGCTGTTCAAAACTCATAAATCCATGGACAAAAAACAAAATCGGGGTAACAAACTAAAACCGAGGGAAACGCATTAAATATAAGAGGAGAACAATGACACAACACCGAAACGCAACACACACAGAAACGGACCAAGCATCAGACAAAATCCCACGAGAATAACACATATAACATCTAAACCAAATACATGAATTTCATGAATTTGGGATAAACAAGTACCGTGCCACGTCTTATCTTAATATCTCAGAAATAAGAGAAAACAAACGACACAACATTAAAATGCAACAAACACCGAAACGAACAATAATATAACAATGGCCATCTTCCTGACTTGGTACAGGACATTTTTAAAGGGGAATAAAAATGGTGGGTTGAACCTGGTTTTGTGGCATGCCAAACCTCGCACTTTAATGGCCAAGGTAAGGTAAATATAACATTGAAATGACAACATAATATTACAGGACTACAATACAAATAAATAGGAGAACATATTAGACAAAGAAACACATGATTAATAGATAACAAAAAGAATCAGGTTTACAATTCAATACGTCAAAAACGCGCCTCGTCAACACAAGACTCACCAGTGACGCCCAGATATAAAAGATCGAAAGTGAAAAAAAGTACAAAGTTGTACAGCACTGAAGATCAAAAGTTGAAAAAGGTTGTGCCAAATACGGCGTAGTTTTTATGCTTGGGATAAGAACATCCTTATCATTTTCAACAATTAATGCTATCGCAAACAGCAAATTTTATCAAATGAATATGAAAGAGATATACATAATGAAACTGAAGTATTAACTAATTACTGAAAACTAAACCCGAATACATAATGCCAAGACCAAACAGAATAGACACACCCGACTCACTTCAGGCCTAAAACGCAGCAAATCATAAGTTTTAAAATGACGTCACATACGATGGCGAAAAGGCACAAACATTACGCCACATTTGAATTTATGAAATTTAGAAACAGCGTGACGTCACATATGAAAAACTATAATTTAAAAGTAGAATAGGATTGATTTAAGATTAAATTAGAACTTAATACTGATATTACATTTAAACAATGCATATTGCAATACTTATTAATAGCAATTAACTATAGTATATATATGTCCAGTTTGTTATGAATCCAACTTGAATCGTAAATTATCGTACAAAATTAAATATAATTAATAAAGGCAGTGATTAATTTTTCTTTCAGTAACTACTAAATATAATAAAAAAGGACGTCAACACATTTGACAAAATCCGATGAGAATTACAAATATAACATTAAACATTTAAACTAAATACATGAATTTGGGATAGACAAATACCGTAACACGTCTTATAGTAATGCAAATTCACATTCAGCAAAACAGTCACAATCGGGAATAAGTCACGTTTGGTAATTAAAAGATTAGACGACCTAATGACAAACCACAATCTACCATGTGGTAAAAATGTCCTTAGCTAGTTTGGTTAAAGACACATCGTATGGATCCATCAATTCGTGATGGTGTCCATAAAATCTTGGAAAATAGGGTGTTTGGCCAGTAGAAACATCCAAACGATCAGATGCGTAGTGTAAAATAAAGTATCATTTCCCTCATAAGTAATAACAGAGCAGAATGAGTTTTCAGTTGTCTTGACATAGCACCAAAATCATTAAAGACTACCAATATAAATAAAAGTAACTATCAAATTTCAATATTCCTTTTGTACTTTTGGGTGAATGAATATAAATACATGTCTATGTTAACGGGTTTCACGAGTGAAGCTGGATCTATTTACCCTTCCAGAGCAGCTGAGATCACCCCAAGTTTTTGGTGGGGTTCGTGTTGCTCAGCCTTAAGTTAATAGAATGTGTTTTTTTTTGTTTTTTGTTTTTCTTTTTTAGTCATAGCGTTGACGGTTTGTTTTCGAGTATTGTGAAAAGGTGAGAAAGGCTTTATATATATATTTAGTGAGAGATTTTGTCAATTTATTCATTACCTAAGCCGTATTTGGCAAAACTTTTTTTGAATTTTGGATCATCAATGCTCTTCAACTTTGTACTTGTTTGGCTTTATAAATATTTTGATATGAGCGTCACTGATGAGTCTTATGTAGACGGGCGTCTGGCGTACTTAATTATAATCCTGGTACCTTTCATAACTATTTTTCTTTAAAATAAAGTGTAATATACAGGTTTCTATTCTAGTTCCCTGATTTTCATATCGGATTTTGTCAATACACCATTGTCCTATTAGGTTTCTTTTGTGTTTTCTTTCCATTATACAAGATAAGATACAACAAAAAGCACCAATGCAGAACAACGCAACACAATACACCACATCACCTATCTTGATTCAAGGCAATTAAAAAAGAAACAAAGAAAAACAAATGATGCAAAGGATTTCCCTAAAAGTTTAGAATCAGAAACATATAAAACAATATTGTATTATATGTCTCTGATAGAATCGAGGCCGATGTCTTTTTTTTTTAGGCCTATAGAGATTTGTTTTGTGTTGTTGGGTTACTATCTTATTGAAACTGATCAAACTTTTTTTTTTTTAGAAAAGTCGAACTGACTATCCTGAATCGCATGAACGACATACGCATGACCTTATCATATATTTCAAAAACATAGTCTCGTCATCTCCTGGTAACTGTTTCAATACTTTATACTTTAAAATCTTTTATTTTAAATTCATTCCTCGGGTGATGTTTTTCTTGTGAACATGTGTAATATCATATAAAACATGCCTATATAGATAAAACTAGAACACACCCGCGACATCGCGGGCACATACAGCTTGTAAACTGTTGTAGGATGAATTTTTGTAAAAGATGATATTACTGGAGAATTTCATATAAGGTATCAAAAGCCCTCTCCCTTTTTTCAAAGTCCGTTCTGTGTTTCCTTTCTGTTAAGTTCAAATATTTTTCGTGTTTCTGGCCTTATATCACAATTATTCTTCCTCTTTGGGACAATACATTTTTTGGTAAAAGTCAAATTAAATTAAAATTTGCACCGCTTCAAACATGAAATAAATGAAACTGCTTATAGACAATTATGACTCTAATAAAATGTGCTTCTAGGACAATCCATCAGTGCATTTCCTTTTGAGAGCCCTATTAATATGCCAATGGTAGGGTTTGAATCTCGTATAAATGACTAAAGCTCATTTGAGGGGTAGACTGAGTGGCCCTGATCCCGAAATCCCGGGCTTAAAAACATGAAATCCCGACGTGCGTATTTTAACAAAATTCATATCCCGACATCCCGAAATTAAAAAAAAAAATATTCCCGCATCCCGTAAAGATCAATCCCGAAATCCCGAGCTTAAAAACACCCTTTCCGGACGTCCCGAATAAGTCCTGCCTCCCTCTAATCTCTGCCCTACTGTCATTTTGGCCAAATCACTACTTTCACTTTCCGGCTCCAGGTTAAAGTTTTCACTTTCAACAATAAATTTGTATGCCCCATTTATGGGAATTATGTTTTCTAATCTGTTCGTCCGTTCGTTCGTCCGTCCGTCTGTCCCGCTTCAGGTTAAAGTTTTTGTCAAGGTAGTTTTTGATATAGTTGAAGTCCAACCAACTCGAAACTTAGTAAATATGTTCCCTATGATATAATAGTTCTAATTTTAATGCCAAATTAGAGATTTTACCCCATTTCACAGTCCACTAAGCATAGTAAATGTAAATGTGGCATCCGTATACTATGGACACATTCTTGTTTCCACATGTTAAAAACTTTTACTTATTTCAATATATATGCAACTGGTATGACCCCTTAGATAGTAAATATTTCAGAAAAAAGTAGACAGAATACAGAGAGTCTAATCGTAGTTTACAGGAGGATAAATGCGAAAACATAATTGTCTCTAAGGAGGTATAATAGTTGTGGTTCTTGCGATCTAAAAACCATGATATGGAGAACGCTCTGATTGGCTTATTTGTTTTTCATTTTTGTAATCTATCATACGATTGGTTGTTCTTGTGCATGTTTAAAACCGGAAGTCTTATCTATGACTAAAAGTCAGTCTGATAATGGAAACAATATCCAGACATCTATTTTGTCGTTTTTCTCCCAAAATAACTCAATCTGAATTATCATAAGAATGGATGAAAAATGCGACTATGCATGTTACCTTAAGAACACAGAGGCATGATGATTCTTCTATTGTGGAAGGAGAAGAAGCGACACACAAAATAAGGTCTTCTCGTTTAATAGTATAGATAACCAAAAAGAAAAGATGTTAATTCTTTCTGTTTCCGTTTTCCGTTTCCGTTGCGTATTCCGTTCCGTTTTCCGTTTCCGCCGTTTAGCAACACCCACTTCCATATACATTTTGCCATAATCATGGTCTTAGGTTGTAAATACTCTTCAGTTTTGATATTCCATAGGTTTAGTCTCGAAAGTACCTTGGGATGTTAATTCTACAAACACGTGTTTTATACATGTCGGTGTTTTTTTTGTTTGCTCACTCAACTTTTGGTTTCTAGTGAAGTGTATATTTAATTGAATGATTTTTTTTTTCATTATTTGTGACATTTGAAAATAATTTGTTCTGTGACACTTTATAAATACTTATCAATTTTTTTATTTTTCACTTTAGATGTCATCATGTAGCATGTGTTACCTTGTTATATATCTAGTTGTTCTCTTCATTAACACTGGACATGGGGCATGTCACCACGATCAGCGAGAGGACGTGTTCTGTGTCGAAAGCAACAAAAAACTGCACTGTTAGTTTAAACCAAATGGATGTCGAATGGGGAAATTGTTTAAATATTGCTACCGTCCAGGAGTGTATCGATGCCCCGCTATGTCAGGGTATAATGCCGTGTATACTTAACTTTACAGCATTTATAGCCCAGTTGGATGCATAGATTACATTTGTAAACCAATGAAATGCATTATTATCCATTAAATATAAAATAAACACATCCAATTGGTCATTGTATTTTCACTGATTGATTTAGAATCTGCATTGTACTTAGGAAATACACGAATTTCTTGATATTTGACACATTGTATACTCACAAATATGAAGAACAATAGAAGATACACAGGTGATTGTGTTCTGTGGAAATTATAGATTTGATCCTTATATAATTCAGTCTTTGTTATTAAATGACATTTGTTTCCCCTTTTTATATCTTTTGCCAAAACTAGACGATTACTAATAGCTGTTAATAACAGAACTGATTAGCTTTGACATGTGATAGTCATTTCATACGTTAATTAGTTATCAAAGGTACCAGGATTATAATATAATACGCCAGACGCGCATTTCGTCTACATAAGACTCATCAGTGACGCTCAGATCAAAATAGTTATTAAGCCAAACAAGTACAAAATTGAAGAGCATGGTTGACCAAAAAGTCCACCAAACGATGCCATTTTTTATCATAACAAACACATTCTGATATAAGATTATTAATCTATACCATTTCGTACGATGTGGAAGATTATAAATTTACTATTTCGTACTATTTCATGCCAATTTATATGTATGCTTAATTCAGTACTGAAGGCCATTCTTCCTATGTTTAACTGTATCCCTTTTGATAGAATGTGCGTGCAGCAAATATTTTGATTGGAGTTCAATAATTCAATAATACAAAATATATACCATAATCTTTGTGATAAGATTGATTGGCTGTAATTAATTTCTAAGTGGTGTACACTTCACATTGTCCTTTATTCATTTATTTCATGAATATCAATTAAAAAGAATAAAACAGATAAAACTCACCATTTCCCCCCCTTAAAATGCCCTGTACCAGGTCAGGAAAATGGTCATGGTTATATAATGGTTCGTTTCTGTGTGTGTTACATTTTAATGTTGTGTTTCTGTTGTGTCTTAGTTCTCTTATATTTGATACTTTTCCCTTCGTTTTAGTTTGTAACCCGGACTTGTTTTTTCTCTATCGATTTATGAATTTCGAACAGAGGTATACTACTGTTGCTTTTATTTATCTTAATATTTAATATTTGTTGAATTTACATATTGAACGAAAAAAACAAAATCACAAAAATACTGAACACCGACGAAAATTCAAAACGGAAAGTCCCTAATCAAATGGCAAAATCAAATGTGAAGCATATCAAACGGATGGACAACAAATGTCATACTCCTTACTTGGTACAGGTATTTTCAAATTTAGAAAATGTTGGATTAAACCTAGTTTTAAAGCGCTATACCTCTCAATTGTATGACAGTCGCATCAAATTCCATTGTATTGACAACGATGCATTTCCTCCAACCCCCATACAAAACAGTAAAGCATTTTTCCATATGGTACACAATGATTGATGTTAATGATTCGATATGGTAGTATTGAATACGAATTATGACTATGGAACGAAATGCCTGGATACCAGCTGGACAAGCTTTTCAAATAGGAAATCAAAACTTAAACTGAAAGTACACTAAGTCTTCTTATAAAGTTATTTCCCTTAATTTACTATTTTATATCCAGTTCGTGCTTCAAATTTTGTCTTCAATGATGGAGAGTGGTCATTTTAAAACAAATGCGCATAGTCCTTGATGCGCATAGACCTAGATTATATACATTAACGTCATCTAGAGCCTCCCATCGAATGAACCCTATTCTCTCTCATATTTTATCATTGGATGTGTGGTATTTTGTCATTGGTTGAGTGGTATTTTGTCATAGGGTGCTAGGGTTTAGATGTGTTTAATTTCCAGAGTCAATTAAAACAAAAAGATGAGTTTGTATTACCGTTTATTTTCATCTATTTTTAAGTGTTTTATAACCTATAACTCTTCAAATTACCATGTTGGCCAATAGATCATTATCTGGATCTGTTATGTCTAGTTTACAGACAAAAGACTCAAAGATACATTTCGGACTGGTGTTAGTATTGCAAAGTGCTGTATCTGTTATAACAGAACAATCCGTCCATTGCTGATTTCTAGTTTCCAAAAGTGGGTTACAATCTCCGTCAGATAAACAGATATGACGATGAGGACACTTTGGTGGTCTATAATTATAGGTTTCTGTTAGGTGAACCAATGCTGTAATAAAAAGTAAACTGCCTTAATAATTGCAATTAAAACTATTCACAAGATAAACAACATGTTCACCTTTTACTGATAAATATCATATAAACCAACATGTTCACGAGGTATTTTGTTTACAGATTTTTGTGTCGTATAAATCATAGATGCAAATGATAGACATGGTTTATGAGTCGTTGATAGTTAATGATAGATTTTAATAATTGAGAATGGAGATATTTTAGAAACTTGATTAAATTGAGAATGGAAACGGGGAATGTGTCAAAGAGACAACAACCCGACCATAGAAAAACAACAGCAGAAGGTCACCAACAGTTACGGCTTTGGCTATTAAACCGGAACAGGCAAAAAGTAACAGAGATTCATAAGTTGATATACAAAAGCAGTCATAAGTATTAGTTATGGAAGCACTTGAGATTTCATTAAACATTCATTTAAATT
Source organism: Mytilus trossulus (assembly GCF_036588685.1). Lineage (NCBI taxonomy): Eukaryota > Metazoa > Mollusca > Bivalvia > Mytilida > Mytilidae > Mytilus > Mytilus trossulus. The sequence continues at coordinate 34,998,343 of NC_086386.1, read as the reverse complement.
AAAGAAATATCTCATTAAAATGTTCATTTTTTTTTATAAGAAGAGAAACTATTAAATAACTATGTATTGCTTCTTTGTAATTAAAATGTAGTCTCCCCATAATTTCTTGGCTATTTTCATAGTTAGGAAAAAATTATACCTCATAAATGCATACATATGTTCAGTTGTTGTCGGTTATTTATTTGGTTGATAAGTGTGTCTCGCATATCGTTTTATATAGGTAAGCTCGTCCCCCCCTAACTTGACTGGTTTTACACTAGTTATTGTTGGAGCCCTTTATAGCTTGCTCGTCGTAGTGATCCATGGTTCCGCGTTGAAAAACCGTACTTTGACCTATAACGTTGTTTTTTTTACAAATTGTAACCAGTATAGAGAGTTTTCTCATTGGCACTCATACCACATCTTCTTATATCTATGTAATGTTCATATTAATTAAAACTATATATATAGAGTAATATGAAAGATGCAACATCAAATATTATATAAACCAACATGTTCACGGATTGATTGTACGAAATAGACTATTGTCAATATACACGAAACAAAGTACAACTACGGACACGATATGCGAATAGTATTTAAGCTGTATTCAAATACTCATACATACAACGAACAGTTCAATAATTGTGTTTAAAGTAAACAAAAGCAAATCCAACCGAAAAAGGAAATCGGGAATACGTAAAAGAGGCAACAACCCATTCAAAAACAGTAGACAGCCGAAGTCCAACAATAATTATTCAATATAGCGAGAAAATACCGAATTTATAAATTTGCAAATTTCTGATTAACAAATAATTTGTTCAAGATTCAAAATAAAAAATACAAATTGGTGTTGTGTTCCTATTCACAACTAGATGGCAAAACTAACAAAAGGTTGTCCCCTCATGTATTTTAAACCATTTTTTGATTTAAGTCGAAATACATGTTTGTATCGAGAACCTTTATTGTAAAAGATCAATGGTCGGTGATTAATGCTGAAGGAAAAATGTTATAAACATAATATATGTTTCGTGCTTACCAAAAAATGTCAAGATTAACAGCAGTTTGAAATCCATGTTTTTGTTTTTCTCCTGAAAAATAGGAATACAGAAAATAAAAATAACTAAAATAAATACAATTATTCAAATAAATCCAACATTTTCAATCCTCACTTTCCTAACTGTTTTTAAATAATGTTTTGAATTAACAAGTGTCATAAAGGTAAAAAATGGGGAGAATTAAAATAACACTTTATATATAAGTTATTCGCATCCGAATCGCTTTTCTTGATTTATCTTTACAGGGAAAGAACAAATTTGTAAGTGAAGGATGTAAAGGAACCGACACACTTAAAGTAAAATTTGACCAAAAAAGACATTGACATAATAGTTTAACCAATCTACGATGATCGACTGTGTAAAAGTAAATACTTATGTTGTTCTAGAACCTCACTGAACGTACATGATTGAAACCACTTCAAACTAGTTTCGTTTTGAAAGCAAATTAAATATTTTCTATTCAATAAATAAAGAGATGAAACCAAATAATTACCACTTTCTACGTAAGAATATGTCTGTTACCGTGTTAGAAAACTGTTCCCAATTAGAATTTAAAGATTAGATAAAATGATTACCACTGTCAGAGTTCTACATCAGAATATGTCTTTTACCGTATTCAACTAGATAGAGACTGATCCTTTTAAGAATATGTAGATTTAGTTAAATAATTACCACTGCTCTACGTCCAAATATGCCTGTTATCTTATTCAGCAAGATAGAGACAGTTCCTTTTAAGAATCTGAAGATTTGAGTTTTGTTCAATATTTGTTTATTCTCTTTGATTGACATAAGCATGTACGAATGATCACAAACCTGTGTCGAAGTAACAGATTCCCATTGAATGTTATATGAACATTTTTTATTTGACTACATTGCATGCCATCAAGTGTAAAGTACGATGTGTACATTTATCTGTTATTGATTATTTGTTTAAAATTTTTTTTGTTGTAATATCCGTGTTTTTCTTCTATTTTTTTTTTACAATATTCATAATAATCAAGAGGGAATTTAATTTGTGAAAACGAATTGATAAATTATAAATAATACAAATTTAATAACATATTACATTATTAAAACGAAGGCTCCAAGGGTTAAGAGTTAATTAAGTACTACACAAATGGGAAAAGGTATTGTTAAAGTCGGTTGTCAAGAATGTCAACAAATTTCTAAGTTGTTCTGAAATATATGTAGTCTTTTTAAAACTGTTAATACTTTACGAAATTTATTTGCTTGCGTTGCAGTTTATAAACAGCAGACCATTTGCTTTGTAATGTATTTCTCGTTGAGTTTTTATCTAAAGTTTTTCAACCAATCTAGATTATATAAAGTTACCTAACGGAAATATAAGAACATTGAACCGTACACGTAATTCCAATATACCTAATGAACTTCCGTATTGGCATATGTTGAGTAAAACATATAAATGTAATGAATATTCATAATATTCAGATAAAAATAGTAAAAAGTGACATGACTCACAAAAAGTATGTTGCATCCTTTAATATGAATATTGATCAAAAAGATCTACATTACAGCTGAGCTACTAAGGATATTTTTGATACAGGAAGTTTACTTTTCGGAAGTTATAATTTCTAACCAATTTTAAAGGTATGATGTTTTCAAAATATTGTAGCCGTTTGATGATTACTTGGCCTTTTTAGCAAATACACAAGCTCCCTATTTTGCAATGTTTTTGCAATTATATGGTCATTTTTATAAATTTTCTGTTTACAAAACTTTGAATTATTCGAAAAACTAAGGATTTTCTTACCCCAGGAGTAGATTACCTTAGCCGTATTTGGCACAACTTTTTGGAATTTTGGGTCCTCAATGCTCTTCAACATTGTATTTGTTTGGCTTTTTAACTTTTTTGATCTGCGCGTCACTGATGAGTCTTATGTAGACGAAACGCGCGTCTGGCGTATAAAATTATAATCCTGGTACTTTTGATAACTATTTACACCACTGGATCGATGCCACTGCTGGTGGACGTTTCGTTCCCGAGGGTATCACCAGCCCAGTAGTCAGCACTACGGTGTTGACATGAATATCAATTATATGGTAATTTTTATAAATTTTCTGTTTACAAAACTTTGAATTATTCGAAAAACTAAGGATTTTCTTACCCCAGGAGTAGATTACCTTAGCCGTATTTGGCACAACTTTTTGGAATTTTGGGTCCTCAATGCTCTTCAACTTTGTATTTGTTTGGCTTTTTAACTTTTTTGATCTGCGCGTCACTGATGAGTCTTATGTAGACGAAACGCGCGTCTGGCGTATAAAATTATAATCCTGGTACTTTTGATAACTATTTACACCACTGGGTCGATGCCACTGCTGGTGGACGTTTCGTCCCCGAGGGTATCACCAGCCCAGTAGTCAGCACTACGGTGTTGACATGAATATCAATTATATGGTAATTTTTATAAATTTTCTGTTTACAAAACTTTGAATTATTCGAAAAACTAAGGATTTTCTTACCCCAGGAGTTTTTTTTACCTTAGCCGTATTTGGCACAACTTTTTGGAATTTTGGGTCCTCAATTCTCTTCAACTTTGTATTTGTTTGGCTTTTTAACTTTTTTGATCTGCGCGTCACTGATGAGTCTTATGTAGACGAAACGCTGGTACTGGTACTTTTGAAATTTTTAAATACATGTGTGTACCGAGAACCTTTATTGTAAAAGATCAATGGTCGGTGATTAATGCTGAAGGAAAAATGTTACAAACATAATATATGATTCGTGCTTACCAAAAAATGTAAAGATTAACAGCAGTTTGAAATCCATTTTTTTGTTTTTTTCCTGAAAAATAGGAATACAGAAAACAAAACTAACTAAAATAAATACAATTATTCAAATAAATCCAACATTTGCAATCCTCACTTTCCTAACTGTTTTTAAATAATGTTTTGAATTAACAAGTGTCATAAAGGATAAAAATGGGGAGAATGAAAATAACACTATATATATATAAATTATACGCATCAGAATCGCTTTTCTTGACTGATCTTTACAGGGAAAGATCAAATTTGTAAGTGAAGTATGTAAAGGAACCGACACACTTAAAGTGAAATTTGACAAAACAAGACATTTAAATAATAGTTTATCCAATCTACGATCAAACTTGTAAGTGAAGTATGAAAAGGAACCGACACACTTAAAGTGAAATTTGACCAAACAAGACATTTAAATAATAGTTTATCCAATCTACGATCGACTGTAAAGTAAATAATTATGTTGTTCTATCACCTCACTTAACGTTCATGTTTGAAACCACTTCAAACTAGTTTCGTTTTAAGGATGTACACCTCTGAGGAGCCAAAAATTTCTAGAATTAAACTTTTTTTCTTAACCTGATTTTTAGGTTTATAAGACTGTAACAAAACAATTGGTGAAGAAAAAATCATATGGTGGTGTGCTTCTTTTTTTGCTACGGCCCTTTGAAAATGCCCAATTTTGATGATTTTCTCACTTTTCATCGATTTTTACCTTTTTTTGGGCTATTATCGTGAAAAAAATCACAGTTCCACAATTAAACTTTTTTTCATACTTTCCATAAAGATGAAGTGGACCAATCTGAATAAATTTAACTACAAAAACTATAGTTAGGTGTTAATATAAGAAAGTTTTATCATATTTTGATGCTTTTTTATGTAAAATTTACCATACTGCCAATTTTGTATTTTTATGATTTTTCTCATTTTAAAGAACAAAATGCATATTAATTCAACTTTTTTGTTATAAATGATTGAAAAAATACATATCTAAGAAATTAGAAAAGACCAAAATGAGATGGGATGTATATTATTCTTGAAAAATCATTTTTTGTATCCCTCACCCATTTTCTCAAAATTTTGACTAAAAATACTGACTTGAATGGTCGTAAAATTTGAAAACTGGATTATTCAAAAACCGTTCATGGTAAATACACAATTTTTTCACAGAGTTATGTTTGATTATAATATTTTTAAAGTTCATTGATATTTTCCACTTCTATCATATGTTTTGGAAATAATTTAAGAACGAGATTTCAACGAGACTGAACGAGACTGAAAAGTCAGAAGAATACATCCTTAAAGCAAATTAAATATTTTCTATTCAATAAATAAAGAGATGAAACCAAACAATTACCACTTTCTACGTCAGAATATGTCTGTTACCGTGTTAGAAAACTGTTCCAAATTAGAATTTAAAGATCAGATAAAATGATTACCACTGTCAGTGTTCTACATCAGAATATGTCTTTTACCGTATTCAACTAGATAGAGACTGTTCCTTTTAAGAATATGTAGATTTAGTTAAATAGTTACCACTGCTCTACGACAAAATATGCCTGTTATCGTATTCAGCAAGATAGAAACAGTTCCTTTTAAGAATCTGAAGATTTGAGTTTTGTTCAGTATTTGTTTATTCTCTTTGATTGACATAAGCATGTACGAATGATCACAAACCTGTGTCGAAGTAACAGATTCCCATTGAATGTTATATGAACATTTTTTAGTTGACTACATTGAATGTCATCAAGTGTAAAGTACGATGTGTACATTTATCTGTTTTTTTGATTATTTTTTTATATTGGTGTTTTTTCTTCTGTTTTTTTTATGATATACATAATAATCAAGAGGGATTGATTTGTGAAAACGAATTGATAAATTATAAATAATACAAATTTAATAACATATTACGTTATTAAAACGGAGGCTCCAAGGGTTAAGAGTTGATTAAGTACTACACAAATGGGAAAAGGTGTTGTTAAAGTCGGTTGTCAGGGATTTCAACAAACTTCTAAGTTGTTCTGAAATATATGTAGTCTGTTTAAAACTGTTAATACTATACGAAATTTATTTGCTTGCGTTGCAGTTTATAAACAGCAGACCATTTGCTTTGTAATGTATTTCTCGTTGAGTTTTTATCTAAAGTTTTTCAACCAATCTAGATTCTATAAAGTTACCTAACGGAAATATAAGAACATTGAACCGTACACGTAATTCCAATATACCTAATGAACTTCTGTATTGGCATATGTTGAGTAAAACATATAAATGTAATGAATATTCATAATATTGATAAAAATAGTAAAAAGTGACATGACTCACAAAAAGTATGTTGCATCCTTTAATATGAATATTGATCAAAAAGATCTACATTACAGCTGAGCTAAGGATATTTTTGATACAGGAAGTTTACTTTTCGGAAGTTATAAATTCTCACCAATTTTAAAGGTATGATGTTTTCAAAATATTGAGGCCGTTTTATGATTACTTGGCCTTTTAGCAAATACACAAGCTCCCTATTTTGCAATGTTTTTGAATATATGTATTTGTCAGATATAAACTAGAAAAATAAAGGCAACTGTAGTATACCACTGTTCGAAATTCACAAATCGAGTTATCAAATATAAGAGAACTACGACACAACAGAAACACAATATTATAATGTAACACACACACAGAGGAACTTTAATATAACAATGACCTTTTTCTGACTTGGTACAAGGCATTTTAAGATAAAAACAGTGGGTTGAACCTGGTTTTGTGGCATGCCAAACATCCCGCTTTAACGACAATGTTACTTATAACATTAAAATGACAACATTTTATGACAGAACTACAATACAAATAAATGGGAGAAAATATAGGACAGAGAAACAAACAATTTATAGCCAACAACAGGTACCTGGTTAAAAATTTAATTAGCCAGACGCGCACCACGTCAACAATTAGAAAACAAATAAATATAGTTTAATTGACAGACGATCTAATGAAAGGCTGCATTATTAACTGTATAAACTTCGCAATAGGGTTTGAGATATCTAATGCAATTCACAATCTAAACTGACATTGAAAATTTCCAAACATTTCATCTAGAGCTCAATAGAAAAGTGACAATTGCGATTACTAGTTAAAAAAAGGTGTCAATTGCTCGTAGCTGAAGTCCCTAAAAAGTTATCCTGAAAAATCCGTCAAAAATAAGTAGTGCATTAACTTATATGTTAATTTTGTCCACACATCGTTTCCAATGGAATTTGATGAGACTGTCATAAAAGTTGAGGTTAGCTAGCTTTAAAACCAGGTTCAATCCACCATTTTCTACATACAAAAATCCCAATTCCAAGTAAGAAATATGACAGCTGTTATTTATTCGTTTTACGTGTTTGAGCATTTGAATTGGACATATGATTAGGGACTTCACTTCTTAAATTTTCTTCTGAGCTAAGGTTTTTTTGTGATGTTACTTTTTACATTCGATACATAACTTGGTTACCGTTTTGTGAAATATTATAACCCTGGCGGAACACATACCTTAACAGGATTACACCTATTTAGTACGTACATGTATGTATTTATATTCATTGTAGATGTGGACATCACTTTGGTTGTATCCTGTTCTATTATTGGTAGTTTCTTTAACTAACATAGGAAAGTGTAACGATGAGCAGCGACAGCAGGTCTTCTGTAGAGAAATCAATCAAAACTGCAGTACCCATATGAATGAACTAGATGTTGAATGGAGTAATTGTTTGTCGGCTTTAAGTCAACCCCAATGTAAAGCCAACCCGCTGTGTACGGTCGATACTATGCCGTGTATGCTAAACTTTACAGCTTTTTTGGAACAGCTGAATTGATAGCTTTTGAATTAAACACTGGAGAATTAAGAGTGCATTTAAAAAACCTTTTATATATATATTTATTATATTGGATGCAGATTTGATTTTTAGTATAAATATATTTTGGTTTTCAATAAGAATAAAATCTTGTAAATTACTAAGAGTAAATGAATGTAGCACTAACCATAATACTTTGATTTATCTGTCAAGTAACATTGACCAATTGTGATTGACAATCTGTTTCATTGTAATTCACATTAGATTAGAACATGAAATTCTTAAAAACACTATGATAAATTTTGGATGTAATATCACACTTTTTCCTCCGCCTAATCTATCCCCACAAAAGGAACAAAAATATGAATACAAACTCCGGGTGCGGGAGTTTCTCGCTACATTGAATACCCATTGGTGGCCTTCGGCTGTTGTCTGCTCTATGGTAGAGTTGTTGTCACTCTGACACATTTACCATTTCTTTTTTCAATTTTATTTAGCAATGAATTAAAGAAGAGGTATGGAGAATTCGTTACATTCGACAGAAACTACACAAAAAACTCAAAAATTAAGCACGAATAACAGCGCATACCGTTAGTTAAATAGAGTGTTCCAGGAGAGCGAATAGTTTCTTAAAAAATAGGGACATCGGTCGGGAAGATGAATGCAAACAAAAAATCAAGTTGAAATATAAGTTTTCGAAACTCATAAATTTGTTAACAGGAATTGATTGCGTAAACAAGGGACGTAGAAAGATACCAGAGGGACAGTCAAACTCATAAATCGAAAATAAAATGATAACGCAATGGCTAAAAATTAAAAGGACAAACAGAAAAACAATAGTACACATGACACAACATCGAAAACTAAAGAATAAACAACACGAACCCCACCTAAAACTATGGTTGATCTCAGGTGTTCCGGAAGGGTAAGCAGATCCTGCTCCACATTTGGCACCCATCGTGTTGCTCATGAGATAACAAATCCGATAAATAGTCTAATTCGGTAGGTCACATTTAGGGGATTGTAGTTACAAAATAAGGAACATATCCGATATCATTTGTGAAACGGTTATTCCATAACGGTCAACCAACTTGTGATGGCGTCCGTAAAATTTACGAATAGATGATTTCAACTTTACCTACGTACAAATGGTAAATTCTATTGTCTTATATGCCGATTATCATGGATTAGAAACTTAAACTTTATTTTTCATGACGTTTGATTCCATAGCTTCATAGAAATAATGTTATGCGAGGTAGTATTGCATTACATCTGAAAGTTCTTGTATATGCTGTTTTAATGTAGGCTAGCTACATAAAAACGACAAATTCGGGACAAGGAAATTAATTTGATGTCTTTCGTAGTAAATGCAGAACTCATTGTTAATTATTAATTTGTCATACACCCCATACACCCAACTTTCATATGCATATCTATTCTGTAAAATACAATAAATTATAATGCGATATCAACAATTTTTGAATAGACTAGCATAATTTACGTTAATATGTTGTCATAAACAATGGTAGAGTTGAGAATCCATTTATATAATGGATTGTTTTTTCTGTAATCATTGATACCGATACCTGCAATATAGATAGTCGTGGTGATCTGAGTCATTCTCAAAACAATACTCCATACTGATAAAAAGGAAAACTTGACTTACATGGTAATTGAATAATCTGTGATTTTATCCTTTGGTATAAACATGTAATAAAAACAGGTCTTCATATCTTATTGTTTTATACTGAACTCTCACATGTAATTAAACAAGATTCTATAATCATTTTAACCTTCACGTTTCTGGATCTTCTAGATATCGTTTTTAATTATTCAAAAATATTTAAAAATAATCATCATAACAGTAAGTCCTAAAACCTGCAAACTGTTACACTGTACCGGTGGTGTTGCCTGTCCTTATTTCCATATTTTGCATTATTTACTCGACACCTTATTAAAAAGATATCTCGAAGGCAGCAATATGTGTTTTTGGTGTCTGGTAAACGCTTTTTGCGTACAACATCCTTGTATCAGGACCAACCTTCACATAAAAACAGTTTAATTCGCCAAATATGGGTATTGAAAGTTAGGAACTGTTGTATACTTTCGTTAACTAGTGGGATTTTTACCATGAATGTAATTGAGTTTTTTTACAGATTTTTATAATAGTTATTACATGTACCTTTTTATACAGCTGGAACGATTTGAAATTTTTTCATATTGTGTAGGAACGTAGTCTATCGGTCATTAGCCAGATTCATGGCCAGGTTATTAGACATAACATAACATAACATGTTAAAATTAGAAAATGTCAATGAAAAATATTGTCCTCGATGTTTAAAAAAAATACTGATTTGCATATTGTTTTGTATTCAATTGTTTTATTTTCTTTATGGTTATTTTGATTTTGTTTTATTAAGTTAAAGGAGACATATGTGTTGAGTGCTATGGTGATCTAAAAAGTTAATGCTAACACTTAAAAGAACGTACACTATCTTCGATACTTCAAAAATAGCTTTTGTTCACATATCATCTGGACATGAACATGAGCAACACGACGGATGATATTGTTGAACAGGATCTGCCTACCCTTCCATAGCACCTAAGATCACCTTAAATGTTTTGTTGGGTTTGTGGTACCTAATATTGGGTTTTTCTATATTGAGTTTTGTGTACTAAAATAATCAAAAGTCCAAATCCAAGAGCCTGAAAAAAAAGGCATCAGTAGAATACCACTGTTCACGAGTTATAAATCGATTGATAAAAATAAATACGGGTTACATACCGCGGGAAACACATCATCAGAGGAAAACAAATGAATGATAGAAACACAGAAGTGCAACATAATCAAATGCCAAAAATACATAGAAACAAACTATTTGTTAACAACTGCCATATTCCTGACTTGTGGCAGGATATGTTGTTGGAGCCTTATATAGCTTATTATACACTTAGGATAATGTTGACTGTTGAAGGCCGTGTGTTGACCTAAAGCAGATTATTTCTACTTCTACTTTACATAATATTTGTTATAAGGGCAGATTCAGCCGTTTTGGAAAGGGAGTTTCCATCTCCCGGATCTACAGATTTCACACAATAAAAAAATGGAGGTGCTTCCAACCCCATTCATCTCATCTCCGGGATCTGCAAATGTTTGTTGTGTCATTGGCAATGCAATCATATTTTGATTCGAGCGTCACTGATGAGTCTTTTGTAGACGAAACAAGCGTCTGGCGTATTATAAAATTTTAATCCTGGTATCTGTGATGAGTTTATCTATATCACATTTTCTTTTTTTTTATATGGTAGACAACAACAGATGTGTTCTGAACACTTTTTTAAACGAACGTATATATAGACGAAATATACTAAAAGGGATTGTAAAACTCATAAATATAAAACAAACTGACAACGCTCTTCAACTTTGTACTTGGTCGGTCTTATAACTATTTTGAGTGTCACTGATGAGAAGACTATAATCATGGTACCTTAGATACCTTTTTGCTAAAATTGTTATTTAAAAAAAAATCATTTACAGTCTTGTTAACAATGGAATGCCATACTGTAATCTATAGTTGCTAATGTCTACTTCATTTTGTCTCTGGTGGATAGTCGGCAATATTATCACAACTCCTAATTTTATACAAGTGATAATCAAAAATACATGATTTGCAACCTGTTTAAGTATTCCTACAAAATGATAAGAATTGTTTTTTTCATGGCATGAGTCATGATGGATACACCGCATGTTCTTCATTGAGGAAAACAAATTATTATTTCCAAGTGTTTAAAACAATATTTTATTGTGGTTTTTTTTCATGAAATAAGGCATTTTTACGTTGAGATATTTTGTTTTGCCAAAAACAATCTTATATTTGAAGATGATTCACTGTAATGCTGCAATTGTCTTATATATATGGCACAAACATGCTAACTTTAACATAACAAGTGTATTCTGGGCATGAGAGATGTGTTTCTGAAATACAAGTTCTAAGTAGGACACATTGAAACATGCTTTCTTTTGATTAAGCTTGATTTTACTATCTTTTCTTGTCTGTTTACTTATTTCCTCCTCCCACTGACCACAGAGACAGAGTAATGAACAGAATTGATATGAAATCATGTTGTTGTGCGCTCTAACATTAGTGGCTGGCCTTGATTGTAGAGTTCATGGACCAACGCCATAAATAAGACAGGAGGACAAAGGTGATTTTGTCGTCTAAAACGTATTCAAATTCTGATAATAATGAAATACACATCACACTTGTGTTACAAATGCATATCATTGATAATTTTTTCCAAATTGTTGACTTTCAAAGTTAAATTATACTTATCTATAATACTAAAATTACGAGGTCCAATTTGTCAGCCGTCATCACGTAAAAACGACGAATCACAGAAATCAACTTTATATATAACTAATATAGTACAAAGGTGTAGATTAAAAATTACACCACTCCAGGCCCTTTTGTTTTCCACGTAATTAATATTGCCAATAATTAAGAAGTTTCGGGTCGAGTCCGATACCGATACCAATAGTATATTCACCTGTTACCTATTACCTTATCTGTACGTTCCGCATCTGACAGGCGCACCACCAAACGGTGTATTCAGGATTAATATGCTATATACACGGGTCATAACCACAGGGTTGACACTACTAAATTGTCAAATTGTTACCTATTGTAGTATTTTAATCAGTAAGACTTACTAAGATAACAATACGAATACTAAAAATCTGGACTAAAAATAAGGAGTTTTCAATTTGTTAGTGGGCATGACGTAAAACAGCGAATCAAATAATTCAATTTATTTTATAACTCATATAGGACAATGCTGTTGATTAAAAAATACTCCATTCCAGGACCTTTTGTTTCCCAAATCATTAATAATACCAATAATTGATAAGTTCCAGTTCGACGGGTTCAAACAGAAAGACTTTAAAGCAGAGAAAAACTGTGTATCTTATAATCGGCATGACTTTATCAGATGACAACACTAATACTAAAATAAGGCTTGCGCATAGTTATTTACTTTCACGGATCCATGATATCACGGGTGTGTTCTAGTATTTTCGATTTTGGAGTATCTGCAATCGAAAGGTAGGGTGTAAAGAGAGCTCCTACACTTGTGAACTTTATTATATAATAATATAATTCTGCAAGTTTTTATGAAATAGCGTTTCACTTTGTAGCTTTCAATTTTTGTCAACCATCATTTTCTTATGCTCCAAAACGTAGTTGCTGCTGTAGCGTTGTTTTAATGTTGTTAAAAAAAGTACATCTACCGCAAACACATAACATGACATCGCCCAAATGCAAAAAGAGTCATGTGTTGGCTGATGTCTTAATATGATTGTAGTGTTACAAAGTATTGAAGGTAACAGATATGATCTCTGCGCCGGAGAATGTTCTATACCACTGTTAAAAAGTCATAAATCAAACATAAGTTTAGTCGTAGATGCATGATTTTTTATTAGTTGTTAGTGGCTTTGATCTAGCTGTCAGATATCTACGAGTACTTTCAGATCTGTTCCCAGTGTCTTCTTGTTGTGGGGATGTACAAGTACCCGGTCACGTCTAATTGTATGTTTGTCCATCTGATGAGTTAAGACTTTTTCAACTGATTTTTATAGTTCGTTCATATGTTGTACTGTTATACCACTGTCTAATATTATGGGGAAGGTTGGGATCCCGCTAACATGTTTTACCCCGCCACATTATTCACGTGTGTGCCTGTCCAAAGTCAGAAGCCTGTAATTCAGTGGTTGTCTTTTGTTTTTGTGTAACATATTTGTTTTTCGTTCATATTTTATATAAATGAGGCCGTTAGTTTTCTCGATTGAATTGTCTTACATTGTCATATCGGGGCCTTTTATAATGTCCCTTTAGTATCTTTTGTCCCTCCTTTGTAGCTGACTATAATGTGTTGGCTTTGCTCATTGTTGAAGGCCGTACGGTGACCTATAGTTGTTAATGTGTGTGTCATTTAGGTCTCTTGTGGACAGTTGTCGTGGATAGTTGTCTCATTAGACAACCATACCACATCTTCTTTTTTATTTATATTAAACCAAGCAAAACACATCAGCCATAGAAGGAAAGCAACGGAACAACCGAAACGTTGAACTGCAACAAAATAATAATAATAAAAAATAATAATAAAAGAATAGTTGGCACACGAAAAAAACCCACCGTGTAGTAAACTATCGAAGAAGATATTTCACCAAAATAATGAGTTTGATGAAACAAGGGGCCGATAACAAAACCAGAAGGACATCGCCTCACATTTTAAAAGATTTGCGTAAGCTCATTTTAATATTTAAGCAGAGAAAAAAATCATAATGATTGGCAAAATATATCGAATAAGTAATTTTGCGTTTTTAAAACTATCAGATCAAACTTCTTGTCCTTTTTTTTAATTATTGATCAATCGATTGTTGGTTGCATAACGTCTTTTGTTCTAATAATTTATTATTTTGATGTTACAAGACAATGTTTAACTCTGCTCTATCAACCAATAAGACTAATAAACAAGTAGTTATACGTTTTTTTTTAAAATGAAATGATGATTTACTCTACACTAACAAATGTAACGAATGAAAATGAACGTGTATCTATAAACAATTGATGTGTGGACACTGACACTGAAATATTTGGATTATACAAGATATTCTTATTAGTTTACATATATAGTATAGAAAGTATAATTCTTTAAAATTAAACGGTTATGACATTAATTTCAAATTCAGCAAATATACATTTCTTAATCCAAAGATATATAGGTTTTTGATAGGTTCTACATCTTAACGCGAAACTCTTGTTAAACACAGTGATGTGGTACATGTACATTTGTCATTTTAAACCGTATCATCAATAGCCAAAAAAAACAAGAATATTTATTGAAAGGTTACCCTAACGAATAGTATTATTTGTTATACCATATGACTGTCTACATGTAGCCCTACCAAATTTATAATGTATTCTAACAGATATTTGTTTGATTAGGGAGTTCGCTTCTCATTTTCAAAATAATTAACTTTTCGAAACACTAGTTTATATTGCTAGGGGATAAATAAAGGAATCCAAAGAGCAAAAACAAATATGCTTGTTTTCGAAATATAAGCCATTGAAATTTTGGCGGGAAACTATTCTCTATTGACTTTTCATAGCTTTATCATTTACAAGTTTAATTTCTAAAAGATTATTAAAAAATAATTAAAATTTTATAAGACTTTTACAGATGGCTTATCATTAAATATGAAAGGTTTACAAAAAGACAAAAATATCAAAAACATGACAAGCCAGCTTCCTTAATACAAAGTACATGTCTATTTGCAATACTTAATGATAAGTTAGTCTTTCTTGAATTTCAATGCTGCGTGATTTTTCAACTTGGCATCTGGCTACATGACACTTATTGACTGAAAAATATAATATATAAAAGCAAAAACTATCTAAGAAGCAAATACATTTTAGATGTCTGGTGTTAATTAAATGATAATGAACAATTAAAGACATGTACCAGTAGTCAGCACTTCGATGTTAACATGCATGAATATCAATTATGTGGTCATTTTTATAAATTTCCTTTTTACAAAACTTTGAATTTTTCGAAAAACTAAGGATTTTCTTATTCCAGGCATAAATTACCTTAGCCGTATTTGGCACAACATTTTCGTATTTTGGATACTCAATGCTCTTCAACTTTGTATTTGTTTGGCTTTATAACTATTTTGATATGAGTGTCATTGATAAGTCTTATGTAGACGAAACGCGAGTCTGGCGTACTAAATTATAGTCCTGGTAACTTTGATAACCATGGTGTATTGGTTGAGTTCCCTAACAGTCTAATATTTAATGGTTTACTTGTTTACAAATTGTCACTGATTGAGTGCTCATTGGAACTCATTAACATTCTTCGTTAATCTACGATATGATTTGACTTGTTTTTCGAAAAACTGTATTCACTTTATATTCGTGACAATTATGTTGTTTTGACACGAAAAAAAACAACAAAATATACAACCCAAAATGCTTCTGATAAATTATTTTTCTCTTTTTTTGGGGGGAGCGGAGGGGGATGTTGTTGTACCAGGTTTTAGGCAATGTCATGATTGAAATACGATTTCTCGTAATTAGATATAGGAAGATGTGGTGTGAGTGCCAATGAGACAACTCTCCATCCAAATAACAATTTAAAAATCAAACCATTATAGGTTAAAGTACGGCCTTCAACACGGAGCCTTGGCTCACACCGAACAACAAGCTATAAAGGGCCCCAAAATTACTAGTGTAAAACCATTCAAACGGGAAAACCAACGGTCTAATCTATATAAACAAAACGAGAAACGAGAAACACGTATATATTACATAAACAAACGACAACTACTGTACATCAGATTCCTGACTTAGGACAGGTGCAAACATTTGCAGCGGGTTTAAACGTTTAAATGGGCCCAAACCTTCTCCCTTTTTCTGAAACAATAGCATAACATCACAACATAGAAAAACATACGATAAAATATCAATTGGCAGACTTAACTCAATCAAAAAACGTATGATTACATAATGTTCATATGAAGTTTTTTATTTTTTTATGTAGTGTTCTGTAGTAAGATATAAAGGGACATTCAAATTCGTTAATTTAAAGACACTGATAACGCATTTGGTGTTCCATTTTTTTTATCATATTGTTATCGGTTTATTAAATGCTCATTTTGATTGCCCCCTCCCGCCTTAGTATTTCCTCTTCTTTGTGTATGTTTACAGGCACACGACCTGATATACTGCATGCTATATATAATTATCATTCGTACATACATGCTTACAATCACTTTAAGTTTTTATTGAAGTCTGTATTGTTTAATAAATACTTTTGGATTTCTAAGAATAGAGATGGTAAAGTTTCAAATTTTTGTGCATTTGCAACAGGATTGGTGAACTATGAATACTCTTCATTTTAGAAATGTAGAACATTCAGTAGAGGAACTACTATTCATCATTCTCGCATAATTATTTAAAATTTTGTCTAGGGTTTCAGAATGTGTGAATTTGTAAAAAATTACTAAAGGACGTCAAATGATGGTTGAAACTTTTGTGACTTGTCAGCTTAACAGATACAGGAATTTTGAAATACGTACTTTCATCTAGCATTCATTTCCATTGTCATCAGTCAATACATGCTGTACATGACCTTGGTAAATATTAACATTATGTGCAGTAATGTGATGAGTACTGAAATATAAACCAGTTGTATTAGTAATTTAATACTTTTAATTTCAAGTTACCTTGGTTTAGTTTTTAACACTGTAAACAGTACATTAATTTTATTTTGACAATGCTTGTATTATGCTTAACATAATGACATTGTATGAAATGTTCGTCCCCGTTTTGCAGAGGACTTAAGTGGGGTATTGTAAGCAACCATTATCTCACATTTTTTATTATTATTACAGTTGAGCAATAGTATGATGTCTACAATAAATAAATATCAAACATGATCCAAGCCTCCAAAACATAACCAGAAACCTCAATGTTTAATCTGCAACCAAACAAAATGACTTTGGAAAGGACGAAAGATACCTCAGGACAATCGAAACAAGATGACAACGCAATTGCCAAAAAAACCCCGGAAAAGCCAAACAGACAACAGTTTACGTCATGCAACTTAAAGAACTAAAGACTGAGCAACACCAACCCTAACAGAACACGGGGATGATCTAAGGCCCCGGTCTTGTTGCTAATTTAAATGTAAGTCAAAAACTGGTGATAAGTCCAAGTGTTTTTTGGCAAAATGTGTAACAATTCAAATGAATTACCTTATTAATGCTAAAAACTATAAAGAAAAATAAAAGTGGTAGCGCGTACTCTTTATACATCTATGACATCGACTGAATAACAATATTCTGACTTTCAACAGAAACACAGACAATTTGAAGGGATTTAAACGTGTTTGAGTCGTGTAGCTATTTCCTATATGTAAGACAGTATGTAACATAACAACACAAGAGTTTACTTCAAAAATAAGTTGGTACTGTTCTGGATGCAACGGAGGCATGACATTGTTTAAAATGTTATCAGGTTTTAATTATAATCTGTCCCATATTAAAATCAATTTGAGGACCTGACTTGAAAAGGCTAAGTAAAAAAAAAAAGACAGAACAAGAAAGTATTCATAGTACACGGATGCCCCACTCGCACTATCATTTTACATGATCAGTGGACCGTAAAATTGGGGTCAATACTTTAATTTTGCATTGAAATTATAAAGATCATATCATAGGGAACATGTGAAATAAGAAATAAACCGATAATTAAACATTTTGTATAGAGATTCCTTCCTTGTCATTTGTAAAATCTTTAAGTCGAAACGTTGTGTATTATCGGATCTTTAAAGTACCAGTTGTTTCATTTTACTTAATTGGTTGAATGAAAACCATGTTACAACAAAGAACCCATCTATCTACCTATTCATTCACTTTACCGACTGCAAAATGTCATAATTTTAATGAGAATAGCGAATTTGCATTGCAGATAAACTGTTCTTACTTTTCGTTCTTCTTGACTTTCACTGCATTTGAACTAACAACCATTGCCCTGAAATTGTTATTAAAATTTAATTGTGAATTAAATCATAAACATAAATAACAATTGAACGGGAAAAAATAAAATTGCAAAAAGAGGAAAGTAGTTATATATATATATATAGTGTACAAAGGAGGCAACGTATCGTGTTTCTACAATTTTAATAATACGTATGTCAGGTACCATTTAATGCAGATAATTGCATTTCGAAAATATGTAGACATTACTAAACTAAACTTAGTCTATGTCTTTGATCCGTTTCTGATACACATGTTTCAACAAAATATAAATTTCATGTTTTTTACTATCTTGGAAAATAAACAATTTAAAAACAGATACTTACTGATGATGTGCTACGAGATCAGTATTACCACCACTTCTATTCAAACTATCGAATCTAGTACAAAAATGAACAAAAGTTAAAGGAAAATATGTCAGGCTTAAACATTTGGCATTGTACACATGATCGTTGCTTAGTTTTCTCTCGAAACACTATAAAATATATATAAAATAACAGTGAACAAAGAGAACGAAAGGGTTTTGTCGTTGACAATAGACCTATAATCATTCGGGATTACTCATAATTGTTGCATATCAAATACGTAACAATATAACATTAACACGTTTTGTAATTCATGGAGTACCGTTCCGATCGGCAATGCGTTTTACAATGATGTAGTTTTTATTTCCTTTTGCTAGATCAAAGAGCTCTTTTCGAAATTGTTTTTACATACTTTAAATAAGGCCGACAGTTAATCACATATCAAAAGTGAATATTCTATTCTAAAATACAACCAAAGTAATCGTAAAACCTCTTTATTCACGGACATGCAAACCAACAGTATGACATTAGTTCATAGTTTTACTGGTATAGACGTGAATTTTGGCAGTAGGTGTACATTTTCATTACCTAATGATTGTAAATAAAAGTGCATTTATTTTTCAGACTGCAAACATAAATCAGAAAACACATGTAATACGATACATGTAAAAAACGGAAAGTTGCTTATGAATTGGAAATATCAAAAGTTCAAACACATCAAAAGATAGGAATTAACAGTCATATTCCAGACTTGATACAGACATTTTTTAATTGGGCCTCAATATATCTTACTAACGTGTTAAGCCTTTCAGACACCCTGTAATACCCTTACTGGCTTTTATAGTACCCTTGCAATATGCAAGGAATCATTTGAATTAATTTACAGTTTATTGTCAGTTCTGAAAAAAGAAAAATCACGAAAATACTGAACTCAGAGGAAAATCAATTCGGAAAGTTCATAATCACATGGCAAAATCAAATAAAAAAACGCATCAAAAACGAATGGACAAGAACTGTCATATTCCTGACTTGGTACAGGCATTTTCAAATGTAGAAAATGGTGGATCAAATCTGGTTCTATAGCGCTAAACCTCTCACTTTAATGACAGTCTCATCAAATGCCGTTTTATTTACATTGATGCGTTAAATAAACAAACACAATAAATAAATTAGTCAAAATATGGTTACATCAGTCATTATCGTATAACATTTTTTAAAGGTACAATGTAATAGAACACAAAAACATCTACTATCTACGAGCACAGAGTTTAAGTAAACACAGATAAATCAATTTGAATCGCGCTCCGTCGTCTTTACAAAGGCCTAACAAATACGATATGTTAAAAAAATATGAATAATGACTCTCTT
The DNA here is from genome assembly GCF_036588685.1 of Mytilus trossulus. Classification (NCBI taxonomy): domain Eukaryota; kingdom Metazoa; phylum Mollusca; class Bivalvia; order Mytilida; family Mytilidae; genus Mytilus; species Mytilus trossulus. The sequence goes on along the minus strand of NC_086386.1, from coordinate 34,978,428 downwards.
ATACGTAAAAGATGGACTAAAATACCAGAGGGACAGTCAAACTAATAAATCGAAATTAACTGACAACGCCATGGCTAAAAACGAAAAAGACCAGCTGACAACCAGTCAAATCATAGTACACATAACACAACATAGTAAACTAAAGAATAAGCAACACGAACTAGGGGTGATCTCAGGTGCTCCGAAAGGGTAAGCAGATCCTGCTCCTCATGCGGCACCCGTCGGGTTGCTTATGTGATCACAAATCCGATGAACAGTCTAATTCGGGAGGTCACATTCATGAAAGGTAGGGGGATTGTAGTTCCGACGTTAGGAACATATCCGATATAATTTGTGAAACGTTTGTTCCCTAACTGTCGACCAACTCGTGATGGCGTCCGAAAAACGTACGAAGATATGATTTCAACTTCAGCATTTAGAACAGCTCTTGGCTTAATAACTTCCTTGTGAGCAGCAACCCTCTATCAAGAGAGTCATGATAGGAAATGCAAGCACGGGAATATCGTAACTGGGAGATATAGATATATGCAGGTTCTGCTGGAATGTTGCTTCTTAGAAATGGAAAGTTCACAATTGGAAAGCTGAAATCATCTCTTTTGTCGTAAAGTTTTGTTTACAACCGACTCTCATTGTCAATTTCTAGATGTAAGTCAAGATATGGTGCATACTTAACTGTATTGGTAGTTCCTTTAACTCTAGTTCGATGGGATAGATGCATTCAACATAATCACCCAATTTTGAATTATTAAGTGAACAAAATATCATCTATATAGCGGAAAGTAGAGTTGAAGGATATTGCTTACTTCTTATCTTCCTTCCTAAGAAGTTCCTGTATGAAGTCAGCCTCATAATAATAAAGAAACAAGTCGTAACTTTGTTCATCTGATTCTGAAATTCTAGTCACATTGAGCAGCACAGACGTGCTTATGTAATGTATTATGAACATTACACATACATATTTGTATGTATATTTACATGAACGTTCTATCACGTCTCCCTTTTGCTTTCTTCGATAACTTACTTTTGTATTAAATCTCTAATCCTTCCTTCTCTTTCGCCAAAATTAACGTTGCCGTTGTTTTCTTTTTGCATGTGTTGTGCTGATTGAAGTTCGGTCTTCAATATCCCTATGTACTGTTGGAGTTCTGGTCCTGTTTTATGGGTAAAAACCATAGCAGCCCTAATGCCAAAAAACAATTGTAATATTCAAATATGTACTGCATTATGCATACTCATTTTTTTTTAAATACTAAATTCATAGTTATAAAACCACTTTAAATAAGATATAACGACAACTAAGGACATGAAAATAACACATGCAATAAATACATTTTTTTAACTAGAGTTAAATGTTCAAATGGTGAATGCATAAGGGTACAATTTAGTTAAAAATAATTGAAAGACCAATACTATATTTTACATTATCATCCTATACATTTCTTGTAAATTATTTGTATATTTCATTTAAGGTTAGGAGGCGGGGTTTATTTCTACTCAAAGCAATAATTGGTGTTAAGAATTAGTGTTTATATTAACAACACGGAGCTGAGAAAAATTTAAAGGTTTAAACAGATAAAACGATTGAAATATAGTTATAAAACACATTTCAAGCTAACTAGTTGTTATTGTTGGCATTTATTTTTGTATAGACAAATAGAACTACGTATATTTAATCACTTTGACGTGCCATTGGTCTAAAATAACACATGTTAAGATTGTTATCACGACGTTTGAATAATACCCGCTTTCACCTTATATATTGTATGCGGATATTCTATAACGGTCAACCAACTAGTGATGGCGGCTGTAAACTTTACAAAACAGAATTAGGCAAGTGTTGTTTCAACATGTGTTATAGTTGTAATTTCAAAACTTTGTAATAATAAAGTCAATTCGGTGTAGAAAATAGTTAGTTCCAGAATTTGAATACAGTAATTCGACCATTGTATTAGTCTACTTGTCACCAGATATCTGATTAATGACTCCAAATAACGAAACTTAATAAAACCAGTTTGTTTTTATACAATTGGTCTTACATTAGCATTATTAAATAGACAATAGGAATTAATTCATAGTGTTTGCTGGTTGCCAATTTTAGAAATGCCGATCATCGGATCCTTATTGATATATTTTAAAAATGGACACTAGTGACCGAATACCACACATTAAACGATAGTAAATTCCATAAGGAAATTTAATAAATTCTTTGGCACACCGTGTCATGAGAAATACAACAGTATTACTGTTTTGCCCAGCCATTGAAAGTTTACTGCTCATTATTTCTATTCATCTATTATAGTTCAAGAAAATATTCAAAATTGAGGGCAAGTTACACAAATATTCATTCAAGGTTAATATCCTTTTATGCATTTTCTCTATCTTATTTTGCCATTATTGAAAAAAATAATGGCATATTCATTTTCTATGGTCTCCATTTTCGGAAAATTCCATGGACATGAATATGCTGAGGATTTTAATCCATAAATGTTGGTCTTAAAGAGTTTCTACATGAACTTATTTCAACCCTAGTTTTAGCCATGGCGTTGTCAGTTTATTTTCGATTTATGAATTTGACTGTTCCTCTAGTATGTTGTTCCTCTTTTACCCCTTATATAACAAATGCTGCAATGTTCCGAGACGGATGATCGGATACAACTTTTAAACCAGATCCTTTAAGAAAATCAGGGTAACGTTTGGTGTAGAACGACGGGAGCCAAGTATTGGCAATAGCGCCTATCTGAATTTTGAAGTTCATGTGTGCTGAACTGTGAACAGTCTAAGTTTAATGATTGCAGAAAACGTATCTTGGCTTGAAAGACAGAAGTTAAAAAACAGTGTTTTTAAAGACTTTATTTTCAATATAAGTGTACCGTATGAACACTGTTACATTTGTATTAGCCAAGACACGAATGTTCTCCTATTTTTCAATTATATTTTGATTAATAAAATAATCCAAAGACATGAAAAGTTATATATGAAATGTTACAATACTTGTTCAACTGTTCTTTCAAATGTTCCATAAAAAGTTGTTGGTCTATCCAGTCTCTTCGCATACATTCGCTTACTTGAGAAGAGTTCCTGTCTTCTTCAATTTTTTCTACAAGTCTTAATAGAAAATGCATTTCATAGATATGCGATTCAATGTTCCACAAATATGCTATACCAATTTAAAGGCTAAAAAAGTTCATTTAAAAACAACATCCCTCGGTGGCTGATTACATTCATGTCATGAACATCAGACTCGGACTTCTCTTGAACTGAATTTTAATGTGCTTATTGTTATGCGTTTACTTTTCTACATTGGCTAGAGGTATAGGGGGAGGGTTGAGATCCCAAAATCATGTTTAACCCCGCCGCATTTTGATCCTGTACCAATTTAGGAGCCTCTGGCCTTTGTTAGTCTTGTATTATTTTAATTTTAGTTTCTTGTGTACAATTTGGAAATTAGTATGACGTTCATTATCACTGAACTAGTATATATTTGTTTAGGGGTCAGCTGAAGGACGCCTCCGGGTGCGGGAATTTCTCGCTACATTGAAGACCAGTTGGTGACCTTCTGCTGTTGTTTTTTTTTCTATGGTCGGGTTGTTGTCTCTTTGACACATTCCCCATTTCCGTTCTCAATTTTATGAAGTACATAGTTGTATATATGGTATTGATTATAAACTCGTCATACACACTAGGATGAAGTTTTGTATTTACGCCAGTCGCGCGTTTCGTCTACAAAAGTCTCCTCAGTGTCGCTCAAATTCAAATAGATAAAAGGCCAACAAAAGTACGAAGTTAAAGAGATTGAGACCAACATTCCTAATCGTTTTGCCAAATACAGCTGAGGTAATATAGTCATGGAGTAAATGCATATTGTTTTACGGTTTAGTGGTATACAATAACTTGACTCATTAGGAAACAATTAGTCACATGTAAGTATCAAGGATAATATTATTTTTTTCTTATTTTTTAAGTTATCATTCATAAATTAAGCGGTTTTCTGGACTAATTTTATTTGGAACGCTCAAACTTAAAGCAAACGATTTCATATATATTTAAATACGTGGAAGGCTTTATGACCATTAAAAGAACATAGACACCTACATCAAAGGTGAATTCTACTTCACGAAATTAGACAATTACTGTTTAGTAACAAACTAGCTACCAATGTATAATGTCATTTAAAAAAAAACCAATTTCGACAACTTTTGAGTTGCTGATACCGGGAACTAATACTTAATGGTTGCTGATGAAAATCACTCTTTTTGTATACCAAGCGTCAATCGTGCTTTTCACGAACACATGAAGATTTATGTATATAAACAAATATGACATTAAAACCTAAAGCCCTTCGATAAGCAGTTTGAATCTAAAGCTATTTGTAATTTCTAAAAGTGTTCAACGGCTAAGTTAGAAAGGTATGCTGTAAAACATATCAGTACTGGACGCTTTTGTAATAAATTAAAGCTGATTACCTTCTGGAGATCTATTAGTACTGCAACCAGCGTTCAATTTTTAAAACGTTACTGTTCCGGAAGAACTCATACCTAAATTGTATAAAGTCCCTAAACAAACGGCGAAACCAAAAACTGAACTTATTTCTATAGTTCGTGCTTATGTTGTACTGTTATACCACTGTCCCGGTTTAGGGGAGGGTTAGGATCCCGCTAACATGTTTAACCCCGCAACATTATTTATGTATGTGCCTGTCTCAAGTCAGGAGCCTGTAATTTAGTGGTTATCGTTTGTTTATGTGTTACATATTTGTTTAATGTTCATTTTTCTTTTATTTAAATAAGATTGTTAGTTTTCTCGTTTGAATTGTTTTACATTGACTTATCGGGGCCTTTTATAGCTGACTATGCGGTATGAGCTTTGCTCCTCGTTGAAGGCCGTACGATGACCTATAGTTGTTAATATCTGTGTCATTTTGGTCTCTTGTGGACATTTGTCTCATTGTCAATCATACTCCATCTTCTTTTTATATACAATAAGAAATGTTTGGACGTAAAAATCCAGAGTGGTCACATTTTTGTAAAATGGAGGTCAAAGGTCAGACCTGAAAATATCAATATTTCAACCACAATGACAGAAAAGGAGAACTTGTCTGATATTTATCAAATAGAATGCTACAAAAACGACATATGCTATAATCGATGATAAAACGACATATTGGACTACTTATATAAAGAGCTGCCATTACAAAATAGCGTTGATTTTGAACTTTCTATATTTTTTTCAATTTATGACATAGCAAAAGTAGAGGTGGCTTTGATCTTTTCATATCCATAAACTTCCATATGGCTTATATTTCTCACTACGGTATATAACAGAACAATTTTCTAAACTCTAAAACACCAGTTTATCAATTATTTCAATATTTTTTCTATCATAAAAAAAAACAAAATTCAAGCATTAAAACTGTTTTTAATTTTGCATCTAAAAGGTAGTGTATTTTGTGAAAACTAGTATCTAGTTATAGATAAATACATATTGAATGTGTATTTGCAAAGGTTGGACAGATCAGTTATAATACAAAAAAATAACATATTCAACCGAGGTGAATGCGAGGTTAAAAAAAAATCATAGTGTGACTTGCCGGCCTTGATTTAGCGTTTGATTGAGTGTAAAACAGAGTCGGAGTGCATGAACACTGTCATAAACGGATTATCATGTTTAAAAAGTGTAGACTCATCAATTATTTAAAGGAAGTGATGGAAAATAGTACATCGATATGCCATTTTTCTTATGTTCTAATTTGAAATCAGTAATGACCCTAATTTAACATGAATATTAGCGACATACACTAGTTCTAGTCTTCATTAAATAGCGATATGAATCAATCTCTTCGTCATCATATGCGCATACAGTACGCGCATTAGCATTACAACACACTCCCCTTTTTTTACACGAAAAAGATCGGCGTAGGACAGAGTTTGTTTCAAGCAAACACAGCTTTTAAACACAAATATTTACCTCTGCAGGTACAAAGTTAGTCTTGGGAGTCATCTGTTGGCATTTTTCCAATGAAAAATGTTTGGGTTTTTCCATTTTTGTCTTCCCGGTCGATTTTTTTTTAAAAGAATTCGGAACATGAACAGGACCTCTCTTGCTTTTGGAAAATGAAACAGCCATTGATGATGTGCTGTCAGTCAATTGAATAATATTATCTTGACCAGTCTTCACTTTAATCTGACGCATTCTGGGATCAATTGTGGATTGATAATAAAATTGAGTATGAAAATGGGGAAGGTGTCAAAGAGACAACAACCCGACCATGGAGCAGACGACAGTGCACCGAAGTTTACCGATAGGTCGTCAATGTAGCGAGAAACCCGAAACCTACTCGTGCCATGGAATTTAAGTTTCTTTTTAACAATTGTTTCCGTGTTGGTGACTATATCGTCGGCACCTATTGGAATCAAACATCTCCCTTTGTTGTTTTGAAACAATGCCATCTGGAGCATACATACCGTCTTGTTTCGTTCAAACACCTGCATGGCAATGCCTTTCAGGTATAGACTTACCTCTGCATAGAAAACACAAAGGCCATGTGAGTGTAAAGTTTCTTTCAATATTCGCGATCGTGACCCATATTCCCATATGCATGATATAACTGCACGGCTATGCCCATATTTAATAGGGCGAATGTTGCTACAGAAATGATTCATTTGGAATAGCCATACATTAACGCATTTGTGTTATATTTAGGACATATACAGTTCAGAAGCGCCTTTGTGTGTGTTTTTTCCCCCACAAATTAACTAACAAATCAACTTCAGAAGCAATGCGGGAATGTTTCCATAGCGCTGGCGGTATAGTGAAGTTATTGTTCTTTTTCCTATGTATTCTTGTTATCTTCAGACACACTTTGTCGAAATTTTGAAAGTATTAACAAAGACTTCAATTTCCCTGCAACAGATATGGCATCCCCTTTATTGAGATAAGAGCTAAACTATATATTTGATATCAGTCAGCCCCACTGTGTCTGAATTGTAAGGTGTCATTATATCTCGTTAGCTTGTTCTGGAGTTTGGCAGTCAGAGACAATCTTGGGTATCGGTATATGTCGAGGATGCGCTTCATGAAAAAGGTCTTTTTATGAAAGAACAGATTATCACTTACAATATGTATCAATGAACTGAAACACTAACAATCTTTATCAATGAATTGACAGCAAGTTCAAATTCAAATTTTTCAGTAACTGTTTACCTGATTGCACAGGTGTTAACCTCAATACGTTCTTGAGATTTAACATTGACATATAAAGGTTTTTTGCACACAATATCAACAAGTCATTTTTTTCATTAAATTTTATACTTAACTTTTATAAAAAGTAAAAATTTCATTTACTAAAATATAACTTACCTACAGAAAATACACGAAAAAATACTTTATATATTTAAAACTCTCAAAAATAAATTAAATTATCCTAGAAAATTTACATAATCACATCGAAACTATCAAATTCATTGTTGAGGAAAAAATAAATGGTGGAGCTGATTGACGGATATGAAATTTCCGTAATTAAAAAAATTACAAATGATGTATTTATATTTTAGTTTTTGACACAATTGTTCGGAATTTGCTAAAAAAAATGTGCATGCAGTATCGCAATATTATATTTTCTCCTCTCAAATTTAAATTACTGTACTATTTTTCAATCATATGTTTTCTCGTTTTCAAAGAAAAACGCTTTAAATTTCTTTCTAAAAAAACAACCATCTTTAAGTTTTAAAGTTGTACTCTGGAATGGTATTTAATTTATGTCTTCATCATTCCGAGGTTCCTTGATGATATGTGCATCGAAAATATTTACGAAACTAGCGAGAAACTAAACAAAAAACATTTAGTTTTTGGATTTTGAAGTGAATACCCAAAACCGTAAATCGAGGGGTACCTCATTAAAAGACTAAAATACAAAAAATTGACTATATAAAACTTTTTACGATCAGACGGATATTTAAATATGTTTTCATTCTCTCATTTAAAACAATTTTCAGCCGTGTTATATTCCGAAACATGAAACTCGTTAACCTAGCGTCTTTTTCGAGGTCAGTACTGTATCAGCTAGACAGCAGCATTAACGGTCGAGGGCTATAGGTTTTGTTCAAAATGCAGACAAGGCAACAATCACAAAACGTATGTTAAACTTTGGGCCTCTCTTTTCGCAGTGTTTACTCTTTACTTCCATTTTCTCAACTTCCTTAAAAACAAATATTGCATACACTTCCTCTTCTCTATCATTCATTGCTTTTGTCGTTACACTCAACATATAATCATTCACTAACCTGCAATTTGCTTCTTCCTTTTCAGAACGATTTTTTTCAAGTTCTCTTGTTACATCGTCATATTGTGCTTTAAGTCTAGATTCCTTGTGTCTCTCCTCTGAAATGCTGAAATAAAAATGTTAATTACAAATAGACAACCAACCAAGTAAGCACCAGATTAATATCAAACATTTTTTGAAAAATTTAAAATCATAAAATCACAACAATACTGAACTCCGAGAAAATTAAAAACGGAAAGTCCCTAAACAATTGCAAACTGCAAATCCAAAGGTTCACTTATTTTTATAGTTCGTTCTGATGTCGTACTGTTATACAAATGTCCCAAGTAAGGGGAGGGTTTGGATCCCGTTAACATGTTTAATCCCGCCACATTCTGTATGTATGTGCCTTTCCAAAGTCAGGGGCCTGTAAATCAGTGATTGTCGCTTGTTTATGCGTTACATATTTGTTTTTCGTTCATGTTTTTTAACATGAATGAAGCCGTTAGTTTTTCTCGTTTGAATTGTTTTACATTGTAATTTCGGGGCCTTTTATATATAGCTGACTTAGCGGTATGGGCTTGGTCATTGTTGAACGCGGTACGGTGACCTATAGTTGTTATTTTGGTCTATTGTGTAGAGTTGTTTCATAGGCAATCATACCACATCTTCTCTTTCTATAAGCCAGGAATACATATCGTCAGCTATATTTAGCAAAACCTTCAGTATTTTGGGGGTTCTAAAAGCTTTTCAGTTCATTCTTCATTTGACCTTGGTTTTATTCATTCGAGCGCCACAGATAAGTCTTTTAAAGTCAGAACCCGAGTCATGTGTACAGATTTTGTATACATGTGTCTTTAATTTGATATTTTTTTCGACTTTTGGTATCTTCCGCCTCTTTTTCACGTCTAGAAAACAACATTTTAAAGGAACAAAGCAAAATATCTGATTTTTTATCAGACCGTATAATTATGTGTATAATTTCAATGTATAGAACAGGAACAATTAGGTGCATGTGTGTTTATACAAACATACACATTTACTCTCATGAATTTGATCACTTAGACAGTTTATTTTGTCTGTATTGTATGCTTGACCTATAAAACACTCCGTAACATAGAAGGTGTGAGTTGTGATTTAAATCTAGTAAGTTTAAGACAATATTCAGATATATAATCTGTGGTTTATGATCAATGAATCGCCATACACTATGTTTTCCAACTTATTTTTGCAATGTATTGGTTTGCTTTAATCTTTGTTGACAAATTCCCTCATTTTCGAAAGTCGAAGTTTTGATCAAATCAAATGTTAGTTAAAAAGAGAACTTCATTGGTGTGTGAAAGCGTTGACCGAGGTACATTTTGTATGAAGCGCGGAAGCGTGTCATTCTACAAATGTAAGCACGGCACGGTAAACGCTTTTACAACCCTATGAGGTTACAAAAAGAAGCATTCAATACTTATAATTACATTTTTTAGCCAAAATGATGAACCTCTTGTCATTATGAATGATTACATTTATTGTGTAATGCAGTTGCTTAAGGAATAACGCGAGATTGCAGTGTAGCCAATCAACATAACGTATTATAATGAAACGTACATCTAATGTAATTAGTATATGGAGTCGTGCTTATCATTATTGAAACAAAAATGAAATTTTCAGGACATTATCATATAATCAGTAAATGATCCAAAGGTTTTGTGGGTTTAACTTAATATGTCATTTAAAGAGTATTCAATAAAAAAAAGATAAACGTAAAGAAAAGATTGAAACACTTTTGATGTGGTTTTGTATAACTGTTTAGAAGTGTGAAATCATAAGCTAAAAGATAACTGCAAACACAGTTCGAATAATTAATTTTAAATCTACTCACAAATTTTTAAACGCCTCCTCCTCCATTTTTAATTTCTGTACTACATTTTCCGATTCGTGCAATGATTCTTGCGCCTCATGTAATCTTATGAAAAAAAAGAAAAAAAAACACCATCTGATTAAAAGCAGCTGCAGAATTGTCGAATAAGGTTCTAAAATAAATCATCGGAAGGACCCAAGACCATGTACATTAATATTGCGAATCAACTTCACAAATAATACACGATTTTCTTAAAGTATAGATTGGCGTACGGACATTGGTTATCATTGTGATACGTGTTTATTTGTCTTTATTAATATTACTTTTGATAGTTGGTCTGTTTTTGGTGTTGTGGTTAATATGCTTGTGTACTTGAACAATATTGTTTGTGATATTTTCGTATTCTTTTAATGGTCCTTTGTAGTCTATTATAATTGATGTCTTTCCCTCGGTTTTAATCTGTAGCCCAGATTTGTTTTCTTGCAATCGATTAAGGAAATCTGAACACTGTTATACTACTGTTGATAGCTACTTTCAATAAAAGTAACTAATGACACTAAGTAATACACAAACTCATTTTAGCGTTTTCTTTAATACTTGTTAAAAGAACAATTGTATTACCTTCCTTCAATGGTTTGTTTTTCAGCTTCCATTCTCTTTAGTTTATTTCGCAAGGTCTTATTCATGCTTCTCAGGGACAATCGTTCAGAAGACGCTGGTTGTTTAATTTTAGAACTTGAATTTTTTGCCTCCTCCCTTTTGAAATGTTCTCTAGATCCACTGACTCTATGTTAATATAAATTGGACATAAAATATGACAAAATTCAGCAATGAATTTTATTTACAGTTTTGACCTTAGATGAATACTACTATGTTTAATATGTTAAATGGCTTAGCTTTTGTGAACAATTTTTTTCATAACATAATTTTATCTTCCAGGCATTTATTTTACAGAAAAGGTCAGTAACATATAAATAATTTACAACTATTGGAGAATTAATTTACCTCTCCCGAACATGACACTCAAAGAAGAAAAACTAATTCCTTTTTTTTTGGGGGGGAGGGGGATCCGTGTTGCTCATTCGTTAGTTTCGATCTTAAATTGTGTGTTTTGTTGACATTGTGTTGTTTTTCATTGTCTATTTCTTTTCTCAATTTTTTTCGTCGATTTCTCTTCAACACATATCATCTCTTTTTTGTCCTTTTGGTTTTGATCACTTCTTTTCACAACATTGATAAATCTGCTTAGTTTGATGAAAACCAATTCAAGGTTAGAGAAATGTCACGAATAAAACAAGAGATTAATTAATTGTTAATTTGTTAAATGCATTGCTTAATTTAAAAGTCTATAATTGCATTTAACATCTTCAATGTTAATATACCTTTCCTTAAATAACGCAAAATCTAATTCTACACCTTCCATTCTTGCTTTATATAGGCGTTTCTTCTCTTTTTGTAAGCCTACTAATGACTTACGTCTATATCAATAAAAAAGTAAGTTTTAAAATCATAATATTATTTATAGGCAATCAATACAGTAACAAAGTCAGACAACAATGCATTAAATATTTTTTTTTCAAGCATCGAAATGTAAACAAATCTATTAGATAATTTGAAAAGAAAGGAAATCAAAAAAGTTTTGAGTTTTCTTTCAGTATACATATTTAACGTTCTTCTGTTTTGGTTTTTATGAACATACACGAATGAGACCTGTCTACGACTTTCGATATCAAATAATAATTAGTATTATTTCTCTAAATTTTATCGGGTTCAATTTATATTTGACGACTTTAAAGTTTGTACTTAAAATGCTTTTGTGTTGATATTTGAAGAAAAAACAGATCTTTTTTGTATAATTTTCCCAAAAGTGGTAGGGTAATTTTTGTTTCTTATACAAAATATAAGGGTACCGGTCGTACATCCGTGTTTGATTGAAAATAATATTTCTCAAAACATCGAAAAATAAACTAGTTGAAATGCGGGCTATTAATTTCAACTGCTACCCTGTTATATTCGTTCTTTCGATTAATTGAGCCAATGGTGAAACTAATCAATAATAATAATAATATAAAAGTTAAGTTTAAAACAAACAAAAACGACGGATCAACACAGAGTGCGGCGAATATCAATGTTATGGTCATTTTAATTAATAACCTCTTTCAAAACATTGAATATTTCGAAAAACTAAGGATTTTTTTTATCCCAGGCATAGACAGATAACCTTAGCCGTATTTTGCCCAACTTGTTGGAATTATGAGCCCTTAATGGTCTCCAACTTTGTACTTCGTTGGCTTTATAACTATTTTGATCTGAGCGTCACTGATGAGTCTTTTGTAGACGAAACGCGCGTCTTGCGTTTTAAATTATAATCCCGGTTTCTTTGATAACTATTAAACTTTGGTGAGCGTTGATTCTAAAATGGCATTAATATGCAAAATTAAAAATATATACATTTACAATAAAAAAAAACAACTCAAAAATGGCTTACTTTTTTTCTAAATCTTCCATCTGTGACTCCATTTGAATATGTTTCGCAATCTCACTGAAAGGTACAATCGAGGGTGTCAGATTAAATTATATTATACTGAGTTGTATATTGTTGAAACACTTGTATCTATAAATGTTGTTTGCTAGAATCAGGAAAAATTAAAAAGTAAATACTACAGTAAGTTCACTTCTGAAAAACAATTCTTCCAAAAAAACAAACCCAGAGGAATACTTTTTATAGGTTTAATAGCGAGTAAAAATGGGATATCGCTTGTTATTATACCTTACATATAATACAACCAATTCTTTTGGATAACAACTTTTCACGTGACATGGGATAATTCGGTAAATTTTCATTTAATTGCAAGGGAGGACGAATAACCCTTACAATTTACACCAGCGGTGAATAACCCTATTATTCACCGGTGAATAACCTTTTTAGTGTCTAGATTTGCATTCGAATTACCTCCCATGAAAATGACGTCACAGACGTAAATAAACAAGATGACAGCGTTCACGTTACACTGACAGCCCATCGAGAGATGAGGAAATCAGGCTTTGGAAATGAATAGAGTGCCTGCAGAGTCCGACGATGATTTCTCTTATCAAAAGGTCCTTTGTAGGGCCATAAACATTTTACAAAAATATTCTAGCTTTGTTGTACATCCGGGAGATTCTTGAACACAAACATGACAAATGTATTTTCTTGAGCTATTTTCAAACGTCAGCTTGTGTTAGTCATGTAAAAAATATGATAAGTGTTCAAAAGGCCCTTCACCTTTTAGTTAAACAATTGTGGCCCCGTAGAATCGATGAATATTCAAAATTGTCAACCCTTATTAAAAAGGTATTTCACTTCGGGCTATGCCTTCATTGAAATAACCTTCTCGTGTTGACAATTTTGGATATTCACCTTTTCAACGGGCCATAATTGTATAATATTCACTCCAGTTGTTGAATTTCAATATAATGATATTAAGGTCTTTCTATTTTGTTATTCTCTTTTATGCATATTACCCTTGCATAATCGAATCTAAATCTTTTAGTGAGTCTAAGGAAGATAAGTTCATACAAGTGCTTTGGACACACCAAATGTTTGAAGTATTTTTATCTCCAGTAATGTGCATCATTGTCTTAATGAATGTTTTGCTGGTTTGATGTTTTGCACTACATACAAGGAATAAATAATAACTCTCTTTCTTGTTTAAAATAAGTAGTTTGTTTACAGTTGAAACACACAAAAACTTACATTTCCTTCATTTTTGCTATTTTCTTCTCCTGTGCATGATTAATATCTTTCAGGCTTTGCATATCGCTTTTCAAGATACAGATTATATCTTCCTTTTTGTGTATTCTGTCAAAGAATATACAACATTTTGTTTAACAAGTGATGTATTTTATATACAGAATATACATGATAGAAGCTGTTCATTCACATTAAGCATAACAGTTCATTTTCTATGACCAGTTATTTTTTTATATAAGAATTAGACAAACTATGTCTATTTCAATTTTACCATCTTTCATACCTTAACATAAACGTTAAGCAAATGTTCCTCCGCGATCCATCAATTGCTAAAATGTGTGATACACTTTTAAATCATAGGATTTTAGTCGTTAAGCTTCCTACGTATACATGTAGACTTCCAAACATGTAAAGTTAATATAATCTTTGAAAAATAATCAAAAAAGTCTTATGTATGCATCAATAATTTCATTACATGTATATTTCATTATGGTACGTTATTTGATTGGCAAAATGCAATCTTGCGTCATACTGAAAGTAACCTTCATTTCAAAATATAATGTAATAGTCATAATGACATGAGCTTCCACAATAAACTGAATATGTACATCAAATAAAAACGCCATTGAAATAGTGAAACACGTATGACCCACATCAACAAGCGACAACCAGGGAACAACAGGCTTCTGACCTAGGACAGGTGCATTCACATGCAGCGGGTTTGGATATTTGATACAGGCGCCAACCCTGGCCCATAACTTAATCAGTAGTTTATTTTACATGAAAAGATGCACAATAACACATCAATTGTAATGGCTTAACGCAACCAAAAAGACTTATAAACAAAAATAAGACAAGTTAACAAACACTGAACTAATGAATCTGATCTGATCAATGACACAATATGAATAATTATTAACAAAATAGTGTAAAACAATATCAAAAAGACAACTTCAACCTAGAACAAATGAGTTAACTAAAATAACGTACACATGTAAACTGAAAAATGATAATTTTGTTGATTAAAGTAAGAATATATGTTTTCGAAAATAAATAAATTTGGTGTTCACAGTAAAAGTACCAATGTGTAAATTTATTGTCATACTAATTACTTGTGAATGTGGTACATTAATAATAGTGAGATGAATAATACCACAAAATAAGTAAACATTGAATAACAAAAATGCAATACAAATTGTGTCAACAGGTCAAATCAACACGCAGTTACTAAATCTGGTTTTAATATGAAAACAAATACTAATAAAAAAAATTCAAGCATCGGATATTAAAATCAATTTAGACACATCCCACAGATTGAGATTTTAAACGCAGTGGAAATTCAAAGAAGATCTGATGAATTAACCTATTGACAGTAGGATAGTCATGATTTACCCTTACAAATAGATCTGTATCATGAAATATACAGAAGAAATAATTTAGAAATAGAAAATAAACGTGGATGTGTATTTATACATCACAAAAGAATTCGAAAAAAATACCAACTTTATTTTAGTTATGTTTTAATATTTTGATGACAAAATCGATATTAGTACCAATGTAATCAAGCCAAATTTACTGATCAAAACTGTGTAGCTATGTTATAAATTTGTATAAGTTTGAAGTGAAATAAGGTGAAAAATTACTGTCATGATAATCTGTTCATTAAAATATATGACATTACTACAAACTTATGATACACAGGCAAAACGAACGAGTTATACACACCGTATCGACCCAAAGAAACATCGCCGTCTAATAAAGGTGAATAAACAATAGGTAATAAAAAATGTCTCTTTTGTCGTATATTTTAGTATGGAGTTTCCCTTTAAAAATTGAAATGTCTTAATCTAGAAGTGGACAACTATTATTGTTCAACCTGTATTTATTTGCAATATGTTCCATTTGGTAGATGTTGGTAGTATATTTATAGAACTCTTGATTTTAAGGAGAAAACATCATCAACAAAACAGTAGGTATTGTTGAATGTGTCAACCAAATGTAACAATGACGTATCTATTTACACCACTGGGTCGATGCCAAAGCTGGTGGACGTTTCGTCCCCGAGAGTATCACCGTCCAAGTAGTCAGCACTTCGGTGTTGACATGAATATCAATTGTGTGTCATTTTTTTTTTTATAAATTTCCTGTTTACAAACTAATAAAATTTCAAAAGAACTAAGGATTTTCTTATCCCAGACAGATATTACCTTAGCCGTATTTGGCACAACTATGGGGAATTTTGATTTCTCAATACTCTTCAACTTTGTACTTTATGAGGCTTTATAACTATTTTGATATGAGCGTCACTGATGAGTCTTATATAGAGGAAATGCGCATCTGGCGTACTAAATTATAATTTTGGTACCTTTGATAACTATACAGCGTTTGGCCACAAACTGTGATTCGTAGTAATGCAGAAACAAGTCTAATATTGAAGGGACAAGGGATATTCACTACCTGTTGATACCATTTATCACAGAAACCTTAAGTTCTGTTTCCCAGGAGAAAACTTAAAGCTTCTATCATATCTTCACATTTCCAATACATGTATCTACCATACTGTCCTTTCCCGTTACAGAATAAAGCTTAAATAAGTTACAGCAAATAAACATGCTATGAGATAGTTCCAAAGTGTGTAGAATTTAAAACGGTCCATATCTAGATGCAGTGTATATCTTCTAGCAATGGTAAGAGATTATATGGCAGTATTTGGAGAACACCTAAACACACTCTTAAAAAAACAACACTTTTTTGATATTATGCTTCGAGGCGCTTTTTTATATAACTTTATCAGAAATGAATTTCAAAGCCGAAGATGTATAAATGCAGACACAGTTGAAGATCTAAATAGACAAAATAGGACATGAAATGAGAGAAAGTTTAATTCCGTGTTGACCCCATCATGTTGGCGAATTTTGTCGAAGCATAAATAAAATGGAAATCGGGAATATGTTATGAATCAACAAACCGACCAAAGAGCAGAACAAAGATATATGCCACGGATTGGTCTTCAGAAAAGCTAGGAAATCAGAAAAAGAAACAAAAAACAAAATACAAAAATACCAGATGCTCCTGACTTTGGACAGGCGAAAATATGCGACAGGGTTAAGCATGTTTTGTTAGATATCAACACTCTCCCTAAACCTGTAATAAATGTTAAAAAAATCGCATACACAACGATATGCACAGCAAAACTCTTTAAAAAAAATAATGATTTTAAGCTTATACATGGCTTGACTTGTTTGGTAGCAAAAGCGTTACATTTAAGTAGAAGAAGTTCCAATTTGCCCAATCCATTGTTATATAACTAAGCAATTATATGGTCATTTTTATAAATTTCCTGTTTACAAAACTTAGAATTTTTCGAAAACTAAGAATGTTCTTTCCCAGGGGTAGATTACCTTAGCCGTATTTGGCCCAACGTTTTTGGAATTTTGGGTCCTCAATGCTCTTCAACTTTGTTATTGTTTGGCTTTTAAACTGTTTTGATCTGAGCGTCACTGATGAGTCACTGTAAAAGAAACGCGCGTATGGCGTATAAAACTATTTTAGCAAGATTAACAATCACTCAAACAAACATACGACCACGAACCGAGTTATAAGAAGCCATTAATTACTTTTCAAGATAGTGATAGAGCATTGTTTGGGCTTATATACCAAGGGATATAAGCATTTACCATAGTAAGGTTAACAAACCAAGTAAAACATGGTCATATACACCAGAACTATCTGCTTAAGAAATTATCAAATATCTTGTACTTACACATCGTCATTGCAAGTTTTCTCTCTCTCATAAGTTTCCTTGGCAACCTTACTTTTCTCGTTTTGTGCTTTTATTTCCTTCCTTGCAGTCCCAATGTCTATAAGAAGTTTTGAGTTTTGATCCTTATACGCCTGGTTTGAGTCCAAATATTCTTGAAATTTCAAAGTTAAATCTCTTTTTTTCTTTTCAGTTTCGTTGACTTTTTGCTGTAACTCTTTTCGATCCTTTTCTAGCTGTCTGAGCTCACTTTCACTCTTCCGCAGCTGTTCGTCAAGTTCCTTATGCTTTGATTCAAGTGATGTGTTACGTGTTTCTAGTTCACTGTTATAGTTGCGCAGTTTTTCATTGCTAAGATAACAAAATTTAACTGATCATATTAAAGAAGTAATTTAATTTCAACCCAAAAAAATCATTTAGCAACATGGTTTCCCTTCGAAAACTCACATCTGACCACATTTATCGGGCTTTGAATTTTCCTCATGCCACTGTATCTCGTCTTTACACCGGTACCGCTCTCCGCTTAGATTTTACACCAGTTCTTGTACTCAAGTTTCTACGATAACCTATTAATACTAATCAGTACAGTAGTTCAATATCACAAGACTTGCGTCATTTTGGGTTTTTTCTTAAACAGAAAATATCAGCTAAGACAGTTTTTTTTAAGACTCTTCAAAAAATCAGAGTTTGTAGCTATTCTGAAGGATTACAGACTATAATTGTTAAGCGGTTATGTAAGGAAATTGGTTGGAATAGCTTAAAATGTTCGTAATTTGTCCACTGTACATATAATCATCGTCAATATGTTAACACCAGAGCATATTAAGAGCCTAGCAATGCCAACTTATATGTATTGGAAAAAAACTACCAGGTTTTAACATATAGTAATCGTTTATTAATCTAGATATAATTTATTAATTATGATTTTCTTGAACATATAGGTACTAGTAGTACAAACAAAAAATCTATCATCAATCGTATTATTATGGCAGTTGCAATCTGTCCAATTAGCTGGAGGAATAATACCATGATTATCTGTTCGGCCAATAAAATGTGCATGTCTGTATGAGTGATATATTATATTCATCAGCACAAGGAGTAGCAAATTATATATATATGGACTACTAAAAATATTTTGCAATCTTAAGTTGTTAGTCCCCAATATTGCTACTGGTGATTGAATTTTTTGTTTTCTTCATATATAGACAAAAATGGAGAACGTATTATAAGGTAAAAAAATCATATACAATCCATATTATTTCTTTATCTGTTGGTTTACAATTAATGCAAGACAAAAGAAGAAATTACTTTTAAGACAAACTTGGCTCGTGATAGACTTATGCATGTTAGAAGAAGTCAACTAAGGAGTCTAGTTGAAAAATGTACAAAATCATTATGTCTGAAGCTTTCAACTAGAGTTATATACCCCCTTAGGTTATCCATATTTTGAGTTAAGGGTGGGAGACTTTTCTATGATGTTTCATTCCAAAAAGTAAACAACACTATAAACATCATTAATAATAAGGAAATCTTTTTTTTTAACTAGATCCTACATTTATTGTCCACTATCTCATATCTCCATTTTTAATAATCCTATATCCCACATCCTATTTTTTGTCAAAAAGCTATGTCATTCCCTCCACTGTATACACAGGCTACTTCGAGATTCATTTTCGGAGTATAATTCAATATTATAAAATAAGAAATGCCTTTGCTTTTGTTTAAGGACTTTCCCAATTACTCTTGCTTTGATAATCTTTTTAACCATTAATACAGCTAAAGCGAGTTGAATAATTTGGTAGAGTTATAATTTTTCGATCAAGTAACTTTTATTTCTCCTTTTGCTTATGATTTCAATTATTTTTAGTTCCTTCTATAGAATAAGATCATCTTTTGAGTTCATACTATCGTATTCCCTTGTCATATTCCAAAAACGTTAAAACTCACTTCCGTACGCACATAAAATGACATGCGAATTATAATGGCCGCACAAATAACCCTAGCACAAGCCGGACAAATAGGCACTCCGTATTATAATTATTTTATTATCCTACTTATTATGTACAAACCTTTCATGATATTTGTTTCTTTCTTTTTGAGCCTCAACTAATTTTAGCGCTGTTCTTTTCAATTCTTCAACCTGAATATTTCGTTCATTGAGTAGTTGTTTTACTTTTGCCTCTAATGCATTTATTGTCCTTTTGCTGTTTTCTTTTTCATTTTCATATCTGCATTATTAATAAAGGGGAAATATATGAACTAGGTATCATGACTCACATTTGTGTTGACTTATAGAACGATGTTACATAATTATATATCTAATTTTAATATCCTTAAAAAGTATTGCGTAACTATTAATTTGGTATTTATAACATAAAATATATATTGAGTGGTGTTTCAGACATATTTACAAATTAATGAACTGAGAAAAGAAGTTTTGCCTGTATTAAAATACAGAAATAGGTTAAATCTGTAACGTTAAAATGTCGTCAAAAGGAAATGAAGGAATTGGCGGATTACCGCACAGTACGCTGTTTGAGGGTTTGATGATGACTAAATTGCACAAAATGTACCAAAGAAGATAGTATTACCGCTTTTACTAGTAACTTTTTTAAGGTTCGTTATTATTTCTTTACCCTTTACCGTAGGGAAAGATATTATAACATTAAGATGATTAATTTGTTATCCTATTTCTTAAACTTCACCAAGACTATAATGTTTACGGTTCAAATCAACAATTTCAACATATTCACGATCAAGGGTTTTATTTTTCAAAACTAATTTCCAATGAACATTCTTTAAAAAAAATTTCAGAAAAAATTAATATATCCTGTTCCTTTTACATGTGCCCGTCTTTCTGCTATTTAAATAAGGAATACACGATAAGAATACAGACAAAGGGAAACAGTTTTATATACCTAAGTTTTAAAAAAAATAACAAAGTTTTATTATCTTTCACAAGCCTTTGGCTGGCATCAATGAGTTCATTTTTGTCCTTTCAGTTGGTTTCTCGTTTGGGCGTTGCATTGACTATGGCTGACAGGGCTGTTCTATTTTAATGTATTCCTTTTTTTTTTTATAGCTAGTCACCACTTCAGTTTAATCAGTTTAATCATGTATATCTATTATACAGTCATTGTATAAAATGTACTGTTTGCAAAACTATGTATTATTCTTGATAATAATGATGTTTTTGTTCCTGGCGGATAATCCTTGCGTAACACCTTTTTTGGAACTTTTGGTCCTCGGCAAACTTTGTAGTTGTTATGGCTTTCAAACTTTTTACATCTGAGCATAGTTTTGTGTGGACGTAGCGCGTATCTGGCGTATACAAATATTTTTTTAACCTGTTACCTTTTGATGACTATTATTCGTTTGTTTCTCTGTCCTACATTTGTTCCCGTTTATCTGTTTAATTATTGTAACCCTGTCTTGACATGTTCCCATTTTAATGTTATTTTAATATTATTTTCACTGCTATTAAAGCGGGAGGTTTGGCATGCCACAAAACCACCATTTTTTTATAATCCGCCTGTACCGAGTCAGGAAAATGGCCATTGTTACATTATAGTTCGTGTCTGTGTGTATTACATTTCGGTGTTGTGTCACTGTTGTGTCGCAGTTCTTTTATATTTGATACGTTTCCCTCAGTTTTAGTTGTTTGTAATCCGGATTTATTTTTTCTCTATCGATTTATGAATTTTGAACAGCGATATACTACTGTTGCCTTTATTTATATTTTGGTAACTATTTTTTTGAGATCATTACTACTGAGATAACTCTCCATTTCAGTTATGAAGTCTCTTACAGATATAAAGGTACTGCATGTGGGCTTATTTAAACTATATCATTTATTTTAAATTCTATTATCAATCTTTCATTTTTTTAATCTATTCTAAAATTAGCGTGAATAAATTAAAAATTTTAAGATACTTTTTGATGTATTGTTTATGACTTCATGATTTTAGTTTTAAACATCTGTTGAAGGTATCGTAAAAAAATCGATAACGTATGAAATTGATTGAAGATTGATTACATATTTTTCGAGGTTACTATTTTGCTTGGGTATTTTGCCTTAAAAGAAGGTTGGCACAATAAAGTTTAACTTAACTTCAGTTTGATTTAGTTTAACGGGGGCGTGGCTTATTTGTTTAACGGATATTAGCTTGATCTTAAAATATCTTGAAGGACTGCAAGGTGATCCATTTGACTGGTATTGAAATAATTAAAATTAAATATGTAGAACACCGATTTTAATTTTTGTTTATATTGTTCAATATTATAGTAATCTTTTTAAAGATAGGGTTTATACCGTACTAGTCGATCAATCTAAATTCTGATTTCTAATGAATTCAATTTTTACGTAAATTGTTTTGATTGATAAATTCAACTTCACAGATGGAATTCTTACCTCAAAATCTTTCATGTGGGCAGTAGAGTTTCGAAACTAGGTTGGATGCATTGTGAAATATATTGTTTCTCACAACAAACTAACACCTTTGCAGTTGTTGAATAATTGACCGGTTCTGTATTGACATTATTAACATTGTCAATAATATACCTATGTTCACGATAATATACATCTAGTAACTATAAGTTCTGTTTATTTAACGATACTTACAATATTGATAAACGGCTTTTGTCTTCCTCGAGTCTTTTGATTTCATTTGAATGTTTGCTGAGGTCACTTCGTACTCGTTGAAATGCATTCTCAAATTGCTTCAAGTTGTCCCATCTAAAGTTATAATTTTTTAATGATAATAGAAAGATGCATATGACGACTGGTGTTTTAAGCACTACTAGAACTGCGCAAGTGATATAAATACCGGTGAATTTTTTAAAAAAAATATTCGAATGTGATAATGAATATTTTTAAGACAAGAGAAAGCTCATTGTAATCATGAAAAATAAGAAATAATGTTGGGTGGTTTTTAGCGGTCATTGTCATCTTAACAACATCTTACAAATCTGACCAATAATTTGTTCAGTCAATTTAAGTCTTGTGGTGAACTTCCAGCTTTTTTATTGCGATAAGACCAGTATTGTACACACAATTAGATTGCATTTTATTGTTAAATTTACTGTTTGATAGCTTTCAAAACAATTCAGTATGATGTTGGTGTGAACAATTTTAGTACTACTTATCAGTCAGATTATAGAGTGAACTGATCGTATTACTCAATTTATTTCACTTGACTGGGCGGAGTTTACAAAATGTAACCGGTTCGCTCACAATAAACCAGTCCATCTATAGATAGGTGTATTAGGATAAACTGATCAATGAAGTGTACAGTAATCCTTTTGTAAATTCCTTTCATGACACTGATAGATGATTAGAAATCAGTAATATTATAACGGCAATCATCCTTATCAGGCACATCTTCAAATAGACTGTCCTTATGTAAATTAAAACCTAGCTCCGCCCGATCAGTTGAAATAACATTGGTAATAATTGACTTCAAACAGTTCATTCGAACTGCAGTTAATAAGTATATAAATTGAATGAAAACATAAAATTACTGATAATTTAGTGTTCAAATTTTTAAAAGCTGTTTGAAATGAAATGACTGTTTTAAATTAACATCGATTTAGTAGTGAAATCGTATACTATCCTAATGTCATGTATATTTTGAATGCAACTGTCAACTATTGTTTTCTATTTGTTGTAGCTTTATGTATATTATGTAATAGTTTGCCACCAATCAAGTAAGGAAAAGATATCACCTTTAATTTCCATTTAAAAAATCCCAATAATTGACTTGTCATAACCAATTTAAATAGTGATTCACCATTTTAACTTGGGGAAATCCCTAAATGTGGAATTATGAATTTGAAATCACCAAATAAGACATCTTAGAGTTTATACGGTGAGCAACACTACAGATGTTACATGTATATCATTATCTGAGTACCCTTAGAGAGCACCTGTGATTATCCTAGGATTTTGTTGTTTTGACTTTGTGTAGTAAAGTGCTTATTTTTTATGTTGTGTTTTGTAGAAAGTAAAATCACAAAAATACTGAACTCAGAGATTGTTGTTGTTCTTTAAATAATGTTTTATATTTTTTGATTGTCAGCTTATCATTGATTTATGAGATTGAATATGCTTTTGATGTGTTTATTGATAGTTACTATCTCTCTCAGCACTATTGTGATATTAGGGGGAGGCAGCAAGAATGTCAAGAGGAAAGCAGCGGCCTTCGGTAGAATAAACGACAATTTTGCTCAATTAAGATAGCAGTTGAGTACCCCTGATTCATGCGGGATTTGAACTCAACTAAAGTGCTGACAGTTTAGTGATATAGTAGTTCGATAATTTTGTCCAATTGGCCACGGATGCTCAATATATTCCTGTTGTATATTATGTCTCTCTCTGTTGATACATGGTATCGTCTCATGTTTACACTTTTTTAATGTTTTAACATAAACTAAATAAGTATTTGAATATCTCTTTGCTCATTTTAATATTTTCATTTAAAGGACCATCCTGAATAAGGAGATACAATCTAATTTGAAGAGAGGAAGGGAACTTAGATGTAAACTGATTTCAAACGAATAAATGAATACACAATTCACAGATCAGGATGCCATGTTCGACATTTGAATGTGATTGCAAACATCCGATTCAGAATAGGATACAATAGGCAATATATTAATAATGAGTAAACCGTGATATGCTAAGATAGTTACTCATCACTTCTGCTACCATTATTGCTCATATTTCCATGATGACTATTGTGCGTTTCCTGAAGCAAAAATAAAAACGATGCATTAGTGTTCTTTGATGAAGATGTTTTATATTATAATTCATTTGTTTTTTTTTAATAATTTTAATACTTCCATACTATTCAATAACAAAATAGGAATAAGGTTATATAGTTTGACCAATTTTGACCTGAATATTTTCATTATTTTTCTAACAACGTTTGCCACTAACAGTAAAAAGGTAAACGATAAGAATAAAGCAACATCCTGAGTAATGCCTTCAAAAAAGAATGCAATTATAACTAGAATTGCCATTGCAAGCAATAGCGGATGTCACCCTTCCCCAAATTGCCAATAAGCGGCAGCCATTTCAAAATTGTTTAACAGTAAATGCACATATGCACATGGCAATACATCTTTCTGTAAATGTTCAGTACATACAGAGCATTTAAAAAAATTCACATTTCTCCTGTTTCCATGGTAACGGCAGCCATTTTGGAAATTTCAAAGTCAAACGTCTCATATTTACTAGCCAGTGAACAATAATACCAAGTTTCATTAAGTTCAAAGCATTTTGAGAATTTTTACTTTTTTGCAGTTTCCATGGCAACGGTGGCCATTTTGGAAATTCCAAGGTCAAAAGTCTCATCCACACTTGCCAGTTAACAATCATATTAAGTTTCATCAATTTTGGAGCATTTTGAAATTTTTGAAATATTTGATCCTGTATCCATGGTAACATAGTAGTTCCAATGATTGTCAAAATCATTCAAAACCTGTATATAGGGGACAACTATATTGTATAGAAATTTGATGATTTTAAGTTCAAGCATACCAAAGTTATTCACCAAACCCGGATGTTTTTGAAGCATTTTGACCTATTTGCATTGTTTCCATGGAAACGGAAAACATTTTGGAAATTCCAACGCCAAATTCCACTTTAACCAAAGTTGCTCATGGTTATGCTACAGTTTCCAAAAAATTGGAGCATTTTGATATTTTTGCAATTTTTGGTGTGGTTTCCATGGCAACATAGTTGTTCCAATGATTGCCAAAATCATCCAAAACCAGTATATGGCCGGCACCTACATTGTATTAAAATATTATGAATCCGAGTTCAAGCATCTCCAAAATATTCACCAAAACCAAAAATTGGAATTTTTCACAATTGTTCTGTTTCCATGGAAACGGCAGCCATTTTTTATGGTCTTAGACCCTACAGCAACCCGAAATTTTGTGTTCCACCTTATAGTTAACTATCATTAAGATTGATTCCATTTTACTCCAAAAAACATGCCGGACAAAATAGGTGGAAGTATAATAATAATAATAATACAGAAAAAGAAACAGAGGAAAAGCAATATGTCACCCGACATTGTCGATCGGGTGACATAATAACAATGTAATTGATGTGTGTCAGACCTTTTTGCAAAGGCACCTGGATGTAATTGAATAGATATTTGAATGAAATATAACCGTATAAATGTTTATCTATTTCTTTATAATCTATATAAAATGATTTTGATGTATAGTGTTAAATCATATTTCTCCTTTTTGGACTCTGAACGATATCTGTAAATTATATGTTATTCAGGTCTCAGACATAGGCGAGTGACTTATTTCAAAAAGACGCTTAGTTAACGACTTTAATGCACCCACCTAACACACGGCTGTATTATATATCATTCGAAAGCTGATAATCTGTACTTTCTGTTTTGCCCGGTCGTAAAAAAATCGTACGGTGCATTTTTTGTTAAATCAAGGTCAAAGGTCATGAAAAAAAATCCAATTTTTGCGATTATTAAATAAAACGCTATTTTCCAATTCTTGTACCATAAATTTTTTCAAAAGATCATATGAACTTCATGGAACATGATACATAATTTCCAAATCAAACAAAAAATAAGAAATTTGAAGCGCAAAAAATCCCAAAAAATGAAATTTATCACAAATCCTAAAAAAATGTTGTTTTTTTTTAAAAGCAAAATATAGCTTAGGGAATCGATATTTGTATGCTAAAAATAGATAAATGTATATGTTGTAGGTCAAGCAATATTTGTTTTGTAATTTTAAGATGTTATTATTTATTTTTGTTCATGGAACAGCCTTCTATTGAAGTGTTTGCAGTTGCCCAAAAATCTACCATCTCCAAATAGCGATCATTTTGTTAATTTATGTTAGAATAGCACATCGCTTATTGTGAATATCAGGGAGGAGAATGAGATTTCATAATAAAAGAAGGGACATTTAAAGTTAGAACATAAATATGCGAGGTAATTGAGGTTAAACTGTTTTCTACTAAGTCATACTTTTTTACTTTTTGTAATAATGTTTAAATGCAAACATGACTTTGTTACTAAATCGTAGGCAACATTGAAATAAGTAACCTTTGTTAGAAACACTTGGTTGTCTAGAGCAGGATGTAAACGAACTAAATAAAATGCGGCTGTTTCTTATTTAGTTTAAAATCGTGTTATTTTAAATCATATTAAATGTGTTTAGAAGTTTAATCGCTTTAATTATTTGAATAAAAGATGCTTTGAGAAATTTCTACATAAGCTTTTAATATACAAAAGCATGTCATTGTGAATGTAAAACACTATAAGCAATGTATAATAACAAAATGACAAAGTTAAATACCCTTCCTGACCTTATAAGACCATTCTCTGTTTTAGGAGTGATCGTTTTCATGGTATGCTGTGTTTTGTGGACTGTTGTTCGTCTCTATCACTTTAATTTTATTTTGTTCATGGTTTTAATTAACTTTATTTGATTCATGGTTTAAGATGTTGATTGTCCCTTTGGTATTTTTTTTTACTTTAAAGACATTAAGTTGCAGTAATGAAAATCGGCCAAAAATCACCTAAAAGTAAAGTGAAGAAGATAAACTCAATACGACAAATATCAGTAACTTAATTTGCTCACCGTGATATATATATAGAACCAAATCTTTATCATGTACTTTCTGTTTTGCCCGGTCGTAACATTTTTTTTAGATTCTTAAGAATTTGTTTATTACATCTTATATTGACCACATACAATGTTTAAATAGGAAGAAATTCTTAAAAGCAGTGTTTTCGCAGATGGCGGTATTTTGGGCAACTGTATGAGTTGTTATGAATTGCTGTTTGATTAGAAGTAAGCATACTTTTAGGAAATGTTATGATGTCAAAAACTTCTTTGATAGTCATTACATGGTATTACTTAGTTTAAAGTGATTAGCAGTTTCACCAGAAAGAAAAATTTGGGTTTTCACATATTTTGTTAACTTTTACTCGAATTTCAGGAAACATGTGCTCTCTGTCAAAAACACGCTTTAAATTTTAAAAAAATGCATTTGAATAATGACTGTTAATCGCTCTGCTAAAAGTTTAAATTGTTTGCATATGTGAATTAAGTATATAAAAGTCATATAATGCAATCAGGCTGAAATCTTCAAAAATATGCACTTATATAATTTAGCCGTGTGTTAGTTAGGTGCATTAAAAATTTAATTTTATGGTTAAAGTCACTCGCCTAACAGGGTATATACTGTGACATTCCCGTGTTAGAGTTTATATCCCCTGAGCCGAAGGCGAAGGGGATATAAGCCCTAAGCCGGGAATGTCACAGTATATACCCTGTCTTGGACCTGAATTACACATATATTACGGATTACCCCTAACTAAAATGTTATTTTCCAGTGCAGGTATTTGTAGAACATTCACAACGCAGTTTGTATATTCATTACATGCATGTTTATTGTCTCTTAAATATTTTGAGTAATCCATTTAAACATTGTTAAATGCAACTTTTTTATCTTGACAATTTTTTTCCGTTTCAATTAAGTTTTTAGATATCATTTGTTGTGTGTGTGGCTTTGTTTTTTACAACACATATATTGAAAAACCCAACCTAATATGTTCGGCATACGTGAAGGATTTTTTTTTATTTTATCGTGTATGTAATAATTGATAATTCATAATAACACTTTGAAGATTAAATTTAAGTGTTAAGAGTGTTAGTTGCGTGATTTTGTATCAAAATTGTATTATTGACTGAAGCACGTCTTTATTTTCCCTCTATGAGCTTCTGACATTCCATAGTGTTCTGTATAGCTTCTGACTACTTCACATAGTAACCGGTGTAGTGATGACATTTTTGAGGTTCCAACTGGGAATAAAAACGTCGTATACACCCCGGCAGTTTCCTGAATAAATACTGACATCTCTGTGTTGTTATCCAGTCACAAACCTCTACACATTTGTAATCCGTAATATATGATTATATTTCAGTTCTATGTCATATTTCATAACGCAACAATTTGTAAGACTTGTAAAACTAATTACTGATCAAGCATGTCGTAATTTTATTTACAGTTAATATAAGAAGGGAAATTTTCTAATGCATACGTTTAAACGTAGTGTTAATTTCCAGATCATACCGTAGAAGACAGACAATAATATATTTGCAATGTTTTGGTATGCAGAAAAATGCAAAATGGTATTTTTCAATAATACACTTAAAGATATACATGTTACTATTTTTTTCCCGTAAAACGCAGTTTTTTTTCTATTTAGACAAACAGTGTGTCCTTCACATTACATAACAAAAAAACACTTGTGAATCCTAAAGCCTCATATTACATGCATTAAATAGGAAACAAATCTGTACCTTTTGTAAATATTACACAAAAGAAACTATTTATATGATTCAACACAATCATAAGAACAATATTCACCCGGCAGCCATTTAAATTTTGCTCTACGCAATAAAAAATATGATTTTAATTTAAATATCTGAAACATCTGTAAGACTTTGAATTTGAAACGATATATATGGAATCGCATACTGTATAAGAAAAAAATCCAGAATATCTAATTGATTATTATTTATAATTATATATTTATGTATATATATTGAGTATAGTCAATAGCGCCTGGTTATATTTACATAAAAAAAAATCTTCAAAGGGGGGAAATGTTATGTTATGTTTTCATCCTAAAAGTTACATAATAACGGTTTTGACCTGACGATAAAACTATACCTGCGCCATTCTGGTTTTCTTTGCAATATATTTGTTCCTTTCGTTTACCTATTATATCACACTTATGTAGCTTCCGGAAGAAACAAGTGGTGTTTGTAATGCAATAATCTCTATTAAATGACTTAACAGTATTAACACACATTTTGTTATTTATACAGATTTATCTTAGAAAATAAAAATGTTTTAAGAAAAAAACAGCTGCATGATAACAATGATTATTTATATTTAATATAATGAAGAAAGCTTTGAGGTATTTTCGTTTTAATTAGGTTTTATTATCATGTTCTCCAATTCTTTGTTGTTGTTGATATCATAATTGATATTTCTTCTGGAAAATAAACTAATCCCAAATAAAAACCAATGATATGTTGCCCGTTTGTGTTCAGAAATGCACAATACTAAGTGCAGATAAAAAGTGTCCTCAAATAATAAGAAACCTTAGTAAAGTTTAAAACGAAAGTGTTAATGTACATATGTATTTAAATGTAATAATATGAAAGAAGCATACCTGATCAGACATCGATGAAATAAACAAAATTTCTTATGAGTATTTAGTCCACTTGTTTAATTAACATTGGAATTTCGTCTTCTATCTGACACCGATAAGAATATGCAGTCAGTACACATATGAAATATTGAAGTGATTCATTATCAATTGAACAGTTAATAATCGTAAATATAGTCTATTTAAACAGATTAATCGTGACAACTATGCAATTTATAACAAAAAAATATTCACTTTTAAATCTTAACCTAAAAATAGTAGGGCTTACAAATCTATTTAAGTTAACAAGAGATATTACAGATAAAAAGCCATGCAATTGAAAAGTATAAGATTTTCATTGCAGATGAGATCAGAGTAATTTATTTTCTATGAAGTAGACAAATATCCTTTAAAAACATTCACGTAAATATTAAACCAATTGTTGAAAGAGCTGTTTGTCGATTATGAAATGTACAACTAAGTATTCGGCTTATAACACATCTTAAGGGAAACAATTAACCCAAGATGACAAAGAGGAAATACATGACGACAAACACCTATTTGCTTTTTGACTTTTTTTGGAAAACCTACGATAGTCATCAGGTCCACTGGTTCGATAATGCACGGATATGCCCATTTCATATCTATACACATGGAAAAAAGTATTGGAACACCAAATTGGAATTGAAATTAAAAAAACACTCTTTATTTTTTTGGGATATAATTTGGTAAAATAGAACAAGTTAAACATTATTTAAGTATCACCTGAGTTTAATCAATAAATATAGGCTCGATAATTTTTTATCTGCACATGCAGCTACTGTACCCGTAAACAGCAAACAGTTGTTTATATCCTCATTGTTTTCAACACTTTAAATAACCAAATTTTTAAAGTTATGTGATTGACACCTTATAATGGGACCTTGACAACTCTTAACTGCAGCAATATGGCAGATTATCAGCATAAGAGAAGCAGGGATGTCGCTGTAACAACTGCACGTATTGTTGGTCATCACCATTTCACTATAAGTCGTTTTGATAATAAATCAGGCAATAAACGCTGTTACAGACCTTCCGAGATAATGAAAACCCCCTATACCATTTGCTAAGGAAAACCAAGCATAATGAAGGTTGGTCATAAGAAAACCCATTGCATACAAGAAAATCATAAAAAGAGAGTGGTGGCCATACAGGAGCCTTTTAACAAGAACTGTTCGAAATCGACTCATCGCTACTGGATATCGTGCGATAAGACCATTTCGGAGACCTTTGTTAACGAACAGACACACAGTCTTCCGTATCCAATGTAGTGCAGAGCTCGCCAAAGTTGGAAATTAGCATCGTGGAGGAAGATCCAATGTTCAAATGGAATTCGGTTCATCTTCCTTGGCACGATCGTAGCCCGGATTTCAACCATATCGAGCATATTTGGGACACTATTGGGCGGAAAGTGCGCGAAAGGACACCCCAGTTCAAACACATCATAAAAATAAACAATGCCCTTCATCAGAAATGATTGCTGCTATCTTAGCAACAAATTAGTCGATTTATGGCAGGATTCAGAAGACGTTTAGATGCGGTTATCCGTTTGAATGGAGGCTGCGCACAAAATTCTAATTCTTTGGCGTATAACGATCAACAATGATGTGAACAGTCATCTGAAGATTAATTTTGAAATGTCTGACATTGTAAAGTTCGACTACAGTAAAAGTTGTAAAATGCATTTTTTTTGTACAAAAACACTTCATTTTGGTATTAAAATTGTGGTTATATAAATCATATTTTATTATATTTCATCCAAAAAAGAGGCTGGTTTTTGAAGTTTTAAAAAATCAAGGTGATGCAATACTTTTTTCTATGTGTATATTTAATAATTATTTATCTATAAACAAACATGTACAATTTGATAATTTTAGACACAAACATGTCATATTATATCTTAATTTTAATTTACAGTGAAACAAGTAAATTCTACACTCGAGAGGTCGATTATAAACTTGGATATATGTGGTCCACAGCCGATATAAAGCAACAGACGAATAAATAAAGGCAACAGTAGTATACCACTGTTCAAAACTCATAAATCCATGGACAAAAAACAAAATCGGGGTAACAAACCAAAACCAAGGGAAACGCATTAAATATAAGAGGAGAACAACGACACAACACCGAAACGCAGCACACACAGAAACGGACCAAGCATCAGACAAAACACCACGAGAATAACAAATATAACATGAAAACCAAATACATGAATTTGGGATAGACAAGTACCGTGCCACGTCTTATCTCAATATCTAAAAAAAAGAGAAAACACAAACGACTCAACGTTAAAATGCAACACACACAGAAACGAACAATAATATAACAATGGCCATCTTCCTGACTTGGTACAGGACACTTTAAAAGGGGAATAAAAGTGGTGGGTTGAACCTGGTTTTATGGCATGCCAAACCTCGAACTTTAATGGCAAAGTTAAATATAACATTGAAATGACAACATAATATTACAGGACTACAATACAAATAAATAGGAGAACATATTAGACAAAGGAAAACATGATTAATAGATAACAAAAAGCATCAGGTTTAAAATTCAATACGCCAAAAACGCGCCTTTTCTACACAAGAATAAGCCTATTTAGCACATTACAAGGCCTTAAACACTGTGGCGTTCAAAACATCTTAACAGGTTTGTTTTTTTATGGGGGGAGGGGCAAATAATTAAAAAATGATCTGTTGTTTTGACAGACATATATAATTTATCAAAGTCATTGACCATTTCCTGCGTTTATGGTTACTAACAATAATGATAATTCAAGAAATAATAGAGTAATTTTCTGAAGATCGAAGCGTTGTCAATCTTATATATGTTTTTGATTTATGAAACAAGGAAAAAAATGGTTTAAATCATATTTAGAAATCAATATTCAAAGAGAGAGGCACCAAAGATACAAAGGTAATATTCAAACTTATATGTCGATGCCAATCTGAAAACGTCATGGCAATAAAAGAGAAAAAAAACCAACATAAGTTAAAAAAAATATACCACATGGAAAATATTTCAGACTGAAGAACATAAACCTTATTAAACAGCTTCTAAAGAGAAAGAAGATTCTGCTAAAATGTGGGACTTGTCGTGATTTAATGAAAGAACAAGCAGGCTCTAAGTCTAATTCAGTGATTTCCAATATAAGGATAAGAGAACAGGATTATGGTTGCATCAATTGAAACATATTCATAATTATATGCGACAAAAATGGCGATAACGGTCAACAAGCTTGTGACGGTGTCAGGATGACCTTAGCATCACCAATTTGGTATAATAATAACTTTTTGTTAATATCGTATCAACTGGGAGATATATATTCAATACTCAGGTTCTGTTAGAATGTTGCAACATAGACGTTGAAAGTTCAGAACTAGGAAACCTGCAATCATCTTTGTTATTATAACATTTTGTTCTCAACAGACTCTAAAAAATATAAGACGTACTGAACCGTATCTGCTGTATCTCATATATAATGTATGATGAAAAAGATCTGCACAACTTATTCTTCAATCGTTTTTTTTCAATTTGATGCGAGGACAGCATCTGTATTGTGGAACGGGAAGTGAGTGTTATAATCTTAGCATTTTGTTTAGTACAAAACTCCTGTGAAAAGTATGTCTAATACGAATAACGAAACAAGTCAGCAAGGAGAAAACACATGATTGGCACCAATTGAACTAAATGAACACAGACCTGTATCTATAAGGGCCACACACTATTTGTCAAATTCATGGAAGAAGCTTAACCGCTGCTGGATTATTCTCAGGAACGTCATTAACTTGCAAGCTTAA
Organism: Mytilus trossulus; assembly: GCF_036588685.1. Taxonomy (NCBI): domain Eukaryota; kingdom Metazoa; phylum Mollusca; class Bivalvia; order Mytilida; family Mytilidae; genus Mytilus; species Mytilus trossulus. The sequence continues at coordinate 34,944,769 of NC_086386.1, read as the reverse complement.
TGCATACATAATACAACGGATATAAAGAAGTAAACGGCTTAAACATTTCCCTGGTTACCAACATCTACTTCTGCTGTACGAAACACTGTAGCATTTGATTTCTGTTTTCTACAGAACTTCCTACTGTTAACCTACATTGACTCGTGTAGATGCAAAAATTAATTAATACATTAAAAATTCAGATATTTTTCAAAAATCAAAACCATGTACTGTTAATACATTCGACATTTGATGACAACCGTTACTTTTGAATCTTCTTCTATCGTTTCTATTCGTAAATATAAAAAAAAGAAAAATAAGCAGACGTAAGCATGTTATATGTCACAACTCGAGATTTAACTAGTAATTTTAAAGGAAAAACTTATTTTATACAACCTCTTTTAAAAACCTGGACTGTCCCACGGACAATTACGTCGACGGAATTGAATGGGCTTCTTTATGGTGATGAAACTCGACAAACTTGTAAAAGGATGAACAAATACCGGTCTGATTTGTAAAATCCTCAATCCGTTGTTTTTTTATAACCATCTAAATAAACATAACCAAAATCCTTTTAATCTAGATCAAAGTACACATCATCGAGAAAATTTATCACCAATCCAATAACACTTTTCTAAGTATTCCTTTCCGGAGAGATACAGAAAATTCTGGATAAGGGAATTCGGTACTGCAATGGCATATGGTTGCAATGATAACATGAACGGAGTAAGATGTTTGTTAAATTCAAGTCTTGGAGCTTTGAGGTCCTTCCCTCACATCTACAAGGGTACAATTACCTAACATCTACTCATTTGTTTGTTAGCTTTCTAAACAACTTCAGAAATAATGCATTTGAAAAGTGATGCATAAATATTTTTTTCTCCAATAAAAAGACTGGTAAGTAGAATTTGTGATGTAGCTCTTTTCCGTCTTTTTAAACCAGATCAGAAGCCTTGCATGGAGATGAAGAAAGATAAAAGATACAAATGGGACTCTCAAACTCACAAGTCGAAAAAAAAAAGGACAAAGTCATTACTACAATGACAAACAAACAAACAACAGTGCACAAAACACAACATAGAAGAATATAGACTGCGCAACACGAACTCAAGAAAAAAATAGTTGGAGTGTCTCACGTGCTTGGATAGGTAAACAGATCCTGCGTTTGAAAACACCTAAGATTAATATATATGAATCGATGTGTTTTATTGCAATGAATGTAGAAGCAATTTCCTACAATGATCAATACCTTTTTCAACCCTTTTTTTCACGCAACATGATTTTGTGGTAACACACCTGATGTTATCGGCTAGTCGAACATGTTTGTTGTAATTTGTATTTTCCATAACAGTCAATCAATTGTTAATGGCGTCCGTTAAATTCAGAAAGGATTGCATATATGAAATTTCTTCCAATTAAGCTTTCTTATGAATGAATGGATGCTATAAATATAAACAACCTTTCATCGCAAAGAGGTAACTTCTAAAATTTCACTTAATATTTTTAAATCAGACTGTGCCTAATCTATCCTACACTTACACCATAACTATGTCACCTAAAGTATTCAACTATAAGGAAGAATTGTAGGGCCTTGATTTAGAAGAAAACTTTAAAAAAAAAAACTCAGACATTTGACTGTTTCCACTCGCCTTATATTAACAGCCCCTATGACCAAAACTAGAAATCTAATCTCCGAGAGACGACATCTCAAATTCCTAACATCAACACATCATTTCGAATCATTACTTCAACATACTAATGGATTTCATGTTGACTATGCAAGAGAATGGACTAAATAAGATGAATTTGAACTTTACACCTTGTAAGAATGGGTTTCAGTGTTCAGGTCAGTGATAACACATTGAATCCAAAGTTTTAAAAACTAGGTAAATGATCAATCAAAGACCTTATACAGAGACAAAGAAGCTGTTAAATGTCTATCATCTCTTCACGATTAATACATTGTTGTTTCTGCGGTCAGAGCTTTGAATAATTTTGTTTTGTATGAACATCCTACAACAACGGCTGTCTTATAAAAGATTTAGGGATAAATGAGCAGCCAGGTAATCCCACTTAAACAAACATATCATTTGACAAGGATGAAATTTTCGCGATGGTATCAATGAACATTTAATTAAACAGCCAATCTAGGGAGTTACCTTGTTTGTATTGGATACTTAAGCTTCGCAAAATTCCATACAAACATTGGTGAATTGCCGGCTCAGCTGCATTTCCTGCAATTGCAATTTCCATTGGATTGACAAAAAGTTTGTCCGTAGTGAAAGAAGGTGTTCAGAAATATTATGAAACTGTTCACTCGCAAAGTGGTGATAATCATATCATATGGATTCTAAAAGCAGTAAATCACTTTCTTTTTCTGATTTTTTTCTTACCAGTACTTGCTACCACTTTTCCCAATTTGAAATTGAAAAACTCATCTATATGAAATAATCAACAAATTCATTTCAATATGAAAATGATAGCATTCGCTATGCATTTATTGCTTTAGATATGTCATTTGGCATATTTTGATAAAAGTAAACTCATGCTACACCGAGGAAGAAGTGATCAGTATGCTGGAATTTCTTATTGACAACTTAATTGTTGAATTTAGAGGATGCACTTTGTCAAAAGATTGTCGTCATTCCGATGGGTGACTCTCCTTGCAAACGTCTTATATCCATATGAGTCAAAGTACCATCAGACCCTTGTCAAAGAAAGAAGAGCCAGATCATTTATTTTATATTCAGATATATTGCTGAGGTTCTTTCCATAAACAATAATAAACAAAAAACATTTCAGATTGGATACGATATATCAGCTAGAACTAGATGGAACAGCAAAAAAAAAAAACAGACACGAATTTCCTAGCCTCATATTTAGACGTATAGCCTCATATTTAGACGTATACCTCGGTTGAACATAATGTCATTTAGTCTTAGATGCATGCCTTTTTTATTAGTTGTTAGTGGCTTTGAACTTTCCGATTAGATTATCCTCTGAGTTCAGTATTTTTGTGATTTTACTTTTTGATCTAGCTGTCAGATAACTGCGAGTTCTCTCAGATATGTTCCTAGTGTCTTTTTGTTGTTGGGATGTACAAGTTCCCGGCCACGTCCACTTGTATTTTTGTCAATCTGATGAGTTAAGCTTTTTTCAACTGTTTTCTATAGTTCGTTCTTATAATGTACTGTTACACCACTGTCCCAGGTTAGGGGAGGGTTGGGATCCCGCTAACATGTTTAACCCTGCCATATTATGTATGTATGTGCCTGTCCCAAGTCAGGAGCCTGTAATTCAATTCAGTGGTTGTCGTTTCCTTATGTGTTACATATTTTGTTTTCGTTCATTTTTTTTTTTATATAAATAAGGCCCTTAGTTTTCTCATTTCAATTGTTTTACATTGTCATTTCGGGGCCTTTTATATGTGACTATTCGGTATGGAGTTTGCTCATTGGTGAAGGCCGTACGGTTACCTATAGTTGTTGATGTCTGTGTCATTTCGGTCTTTTGTGGACATTTGTCTTATTAGTAATCAAACCACATCTTCTTTTTTTATAATAATCACTCTTAGGTACCATAAACTATGACAAACGAGACGATTATAATTTTTGAATGATAGATTTACGCAATCAGATCAGCAATATATCAACGTCACCTGCATATCGGATATAAATTTTCCAACTCATTTAAAAAGCTTCGAGCTGCTACAATGTACCAAGACTTAATTAAAAGCACCAGTATTTGACCAGAAGGTTGACGAACTATGATTATATCAGAGATTTGTTTTAACTTTTTAAAACGAACATTCATCAGTTTGCATATTTTTTGTTGTGTCAATATACCTCAATTCTGTCGCAATTAGTTGAGTTTCGTGTATACTAATGGATAACTTTAAGATAAATTTATTTTTACCAAGCAACATATCCTATATGTATCACCAGGAACCCTTTCAATGAGAAATTTGATAATGTATCACGATGGATCATTCTGGCTAGAAAGTCAATAAATATGCTAAGGGTCCGATAACTCTTATTAAATTTGAAACAAATAAAAACAAGTGTCATACTCCTGACATGTTTAAGGCATTTTCTTATATAGAAAATGGTGGAGTACATCTGCTATCAATGTATTAAAACGCATATTTCGAGTTAATTTACACTTTGTGCTTTCTGATGTTTTGTTACTAGTACTATAATGAGATTAAAGAGGATCAGAAACAACAAAACACTGTTAATTCCTGCGCCTAGTGAATGTTAAGCACGTCAGATCTTGTCTTTCGATACACTATAAGTTTTTTTTTAGTTAATAATAAACTGATTCAGAAATGGGGGTATTTAATGATATTATAAATAAAATTGAAAATTGAAATGGTGAATTTGTAAAAAAAGACAACAACTCTACCAATGAGAAGAAAACAACCGGTGTCAACCAATGGGTCTTCAACACATCGAGAAAATCTTTTTACTAGAGGCTAGCCTTAAAACACAAATGCAAAATAGTTCAGTAAAAATTGATGTCATACATTGTACTAGTGTTTTTTTTTTCCTTTTTAGCCATGACAGTGTCGGTTTATTTTCGTCTGATGAAATTGACCTGCCTTCTGGTATCTCTCGTGTAAACTCCGAAATATTTTAATAAACTAAATCTATAACAAAACGTACAAGACCAACAAAGACTAGAGGCCCATCACTTGGAACAGGCGCAACAATGTGGCGGGTTAACTATTTTTAGTGATACCTCAAAACATTCTCCAATACCTCTTACCAATGTAGAATAAACAGATACACAGCAATACGCACAGTGACACTCATTTTAAAAGGAGTGCGAAATCAGGTGTCACAAAAAAGGAAAAATAACGTCGCTGGGCTTCTAAAATGTCGTATATGATTTTTTTGGCTAAAAATACTTTTTGACACCAATGGTCTGGGCGGGAGGAAATCTTTGGTATGACAAAATAACATACAGTTAGACCAATCAAAATGTGTGAAATAAAACATATTACAAAATTGCTATTGTCAGTTGTTTGTAAAGTTTGCTTTCAAAATGTTGTATGAAAACTTGAAAATCGTTTTAAAATGGCTTTGGAAAAAAATAATTGTACATTTCTTAATTTCTTGGAAAATAGTTTAAGTTCTTGGATAATCCAGAAATGTCAAAGTTTTTATTTTGTTATGCATTTTGCCAAAATTTTCAAATCCTGTTTGTGAGAAAAAAAAATTCTTGTAATGTACAACATTTTAGAAGCCCAGCGACGATAAGAAACTTTGCAAGAAGAACTTTGGCTAACAATTCCATGCTTTTTGTTGTTTCCCAACGTTGTACATATTTCTATCACTTGCAACTCCTATCTTAATTGACAGTTTAAATGCAGTAGATCGTTGATTCTCTCAAACATTCCGTCTACATCAAACATTGATTACTGATGAATAAAGTCTTTACTAATGAATTACATATTGACTTTCTGTTTTGTTCGATTATCTGAAATTCTGTGGAATAACACGATTAAACATAAATATTTCTTGAAAAATGTTATTTCATGAAGTGTTTGTAAGTATATATCGAGAAGTTTGTTACTTTATTGCAACAGATCGCGCGTATAGTTGGTTAAAAGATTTTTTAATGGAGAAAATAGCTGAATATTTGCAGTAAATTCCGTTGTGTCTCGCTACATCATATAAGAAAAAGACAATGTCATTTAATCATATTTGGAAAATAGTAAACATACAATATTTTGTGCATGCGCAAATATTTCATGACAGTTGTGAGTGTGATAAAAATTAAATCATAATCGGTCAACAAACAGACATTATACACAAAAAAGTCATGTGAAAAAAATTAATATGCAAACAGTCAACGCAGATCCATACATACAAAACAAAATAAATTTTATGATGCAAAAGATAGTATTACAAAGTAATAAAAGAGCCTATTATTGTGAAAGCACTAAGTTGATATGTTGCTAATGTCACTCAAAGGTTTTCCTTCTCGTCACTAAGCTCTTCTAATGTTACTGGATGATATTCTACACTACTGGGGCGTTGATTTTTGTCTATTCCTCCTTTCATGTTTTGGTTTACATTATAATTTACATTGTATGATGCCCGTTTAAATTTTCTGTAAGCAATGAATCCTTTAATCGACAAAACAACAACAATAATGACACCAACTACTATCGCTATGACAATTACTGTGTAACTATCCTCCTAAAAAATAAGTGGTTTTAGACATTAGACATTATATATTACGTTATATAAAATTGTTGAAAAGTAAAATAGTATTAATACTAAATTAAAATTATACATAGTTAATATATATAGATTCTGACACTGCAACAAGTGTATTACGACATTTCTCCACTCGAGACAGTTAAATTTTAACACGAGTTATAGTGTCGGAATCTGTTTCTCTAATGCTTTTTATCGTTCTTTTTCAAAGATTTGCAGAAATTTGTGCTCTTTACATGCGACGTCATCAGGCATTGCCGCCTTTTTTCATGACGTCACAATAGGAAAATTCAAAAGAAAACAAAACATTTAGATGTTATAATCAAATTTCGACTAATCACTTGCCGAGAACAGATTTTTCACTAGTGAGGAGAAATATTTCTCTCACACCGGTCAGGTAATGTGAAAAGAGTACAAAAATTAGAGAAACATAGTTCTCAAACTGATGTTTTGCTTTATTCGGCTAGTCTATAACCTAGTTTCCCTGAAAGTCCGAAGATAGTCTTGAAGTATAACATCCTGGCACTGACGTTGTTTATTATTTGAATTACGTGTTTAAGTATAGTGTTATGTTTTTTTTGTCTTTGTTTATATCTTAACTTCAACTTTTAGTCCAATTTAGGGAATATCCATTTGGTGTGGCTAGGTGTGCATACACTCTACCATTGTGTTATTGTACTATGGTACTTTTCTGTTCTGTCCTTTCGAGCTTACAGCTTTGTTTCTATATTTCTTTTTGCTTTTCTCAGCCGATATAGTTATTTGTTTTAAAGTGATTAAGGTTGTAAAATAATGTTGACTTTTATCATCATATATGGTAATTAAATAGGCATCTGTCATGCAATTGTTAGAAAAATCTATGTATACAACAGGTTAAATCAAACATATGTTACCTTAAACGTTAAACCATGACATTGGTTTGATGTGTTCAAGGTTTTGATTTTGTCATTTGTTAATTAACTTTCCATTTTGAATTTTTCTTTGAATTCAGTTATAATTCTATTTTTCTTTTACTGTAACCTAGTTTTTTAACCAACCACTGTATATTTATATATGTAAGGATGCCTCAGCGTTCTTGTGCATATCTTTTTGCATGTAAGGTTTTGAAATAATAATTTTAAGTGTACGTTCTATCGCCGAGATTATTGATGGAATATTTAATGCAGGTCGTTATGCAATGTTTTCAACATAATCTAGATGATGTTTTTATAATACTATGGACTATTTGACTGTCTTCAGACATCTTTTGTTGTTGTGTATTTCAGTTTGGAAGAATCAATACTCTTATACATTACAAATTCTTATTAATACTCTTATACATTACAAATTCTTATTAATACTCTTATACATTACAAATTTTAATTATTATGTTACCGAATTATCTGTCGCCACTGGGGAATTATCGGGGTCATAAAATTCCATTGGCGTTACAATTTGACCTCCTGAAAATTCTATTCTACATTGCGCTATATAACCATCAGTGTCGACAGCAGCAAGTACAACTGAAGGTGTACAACAACTCCCTCTGTGGCGAGATAAAAAAAAAATTGCTTATACAATATGGAATACAAATATCTATCAGCCATGGCTATAGGGTGACGAGTGTGTTTCTTAAAGTACAGAATATATCTTTGCATCTAAACAGGAGTAAGTGTACATTCTGAAATTGTAATCATTGAAAGCGAATCAAATTTCTGAAAGTGTTATAGAATTATGATGGTATCAAAGTTGTTTCAATTGGTGTCTGCTGATTTGATATATAAATTGTTTTTTTTTAATCTACAGAAACAGGTTTGCAATAAGTGGTACACAGCTAGTCTCAAATAGGAATTCCGTTAACTACATAAGCAAAAAGCTAATTTAATACAGGATCATGCAATTGGCTAGATAAAGACTTACATTTAATTTATTCAATACAAAGCTTAATTAATATCCTTATTTTTTATGCGCATTCTATTGACTGGATAAAGTGTCATGTTCCATGTATTTAATACAAAGCTTTATATTGCTGATATGCACAAGACCACGTCATCTCCAAGATATAGAGCATTTTGCATTTAAAATATATAATGCTTATCTCATAAAGATATTGAAATCACCATGCATTTGATAGTAACAGGACGTTGACGACTTGCATTCAGTTGAAGTAAAACAAAGCAAACTTGATACTGATATTCAAAGGACGTTAGCTTTGACTAGCTAACAGGTCAATTTCTCCTTTTGATTACGTGTAACGTGACCTGATGATTATATTCACAGAACTATGACTTTATTTTAGGTAAGGACTCATATTCCTTTACAATGATACAAAGTTCACCCAATACTGATATTTATTGCACAAAGCTATTGTGTAGATAATGAATCGTATTCAACTCTAATACTACATTGCTAACCTGACACTTTCAAAGAACAGTAATTTTAACTAGATATAACTTAAATAATGCAAAGCTTACTTGATACTAATATTCACAGGACCATGCCTCAAACCAGATATATCATCATAAACTAATTCAGTTGCTGAACCAACGGATGAAGTAAAATTGTCCAACTCAGTACCTTTGAATTTTATTTCAGCATCTACGAGCCAGTGATATTTATGGCATTGTGCAGTATTCAACGACGAATTACCACAAGTTCCATTGACAGTAACAACTGTACAAACTGGTCTTTCAATGTCAGTAACCTATAAAAATCAAGTGTAACACATGCGTTATTATATAGAAGCAGGGAAACATGAAGTTGGTTTTCTGTTCATTGTCTTACTTCGGGGAAGGGGAGACAATGTAGAAGAAAATAAATAAGATTGTCATAATTAATACTTGACAGTTGTTTAAGACAAACATCCTTATGAAAATTGATTGATGTTTAAGAAAGTAGAACTCAATTTTTTTAAACAAATACAGCGTTATTAATTTTGGTTAAGGATGTCCTTTCGTGCTCACCAAATATTGTATCAACAGCATGGAACAACGCTATATCACTAATTATATCTAATTGAAATCTGTTCTGGAATATCGAAAATTAGAGAGAATATCATAAGTATCATATAACATCTCTATATTAAAAAAAAATACAAAAAAAAAATCTTTATCAAAATTCACGCTTTAAAAAAACCAAACTACAATAAGGCTGAAATGTGCAATCAAATTGTATTGCACCCATTATCGTTAAATCGAGAGAAGGTTGTGCGCTTGGCAAATTTGTACATTTTGTGTTTAATATTAAAACAAAAACCAATATAAAAAGGGTTCTTGGAAGTATTTTCACCAAGAACGCTCAAACAAAGAGCACAAATGAATTGAAACATCATTATTCGTATGACCAAATGGGATTTAAAACAACTAAACCATCAAAGACAAACTTTGACTGAAAGCTTGGAACCATTTTTCCTTTAAAATATCAAAAAAACAAAAAGCATAGAATTAAAAATAATATCCTAAAAATCATGTCAGACCTTTGACACTAACTATACAGCTAATGAAACCAACGGGAATCATCTTAGAGCTATGCAAATGAAAATAGCACTTAGTGACATTTGGTAAATATACAAGCGTACTTGATAAACAATTTGACAAACATGGGACCGAAATGGAGATCAAATCTATATATATAAGGTGCAGCTATTTGTCAGGTTATTAAAATTTCCGCTTTATTAGAAATGTTTATCTTTTGTTAAGGTAGAGTCATGGTCAGATTTGACATTCAATGCTTATAATGTTTTTTTCTATTTAAAGAAAACTTGTTAATTAATTATATTATACAAAATATTTTAACAAATATCATTTTTTGGGGGTTTAAAAATCATTTTTTTTCAAATGAGTCATTTAGGGGGAGATAACTCTTTTAGTACAAAATTTATACTGGGCTAATAGGGATTTTTTTTATTTTTACTTGTAGCAAGAAAACAAGTTCGGTGACACCATGCTTTCTTTTTATTTTCTTAAAACATATTATGAAACCTTTCTTCTGACAATCTATTTCAAAATTCTATCTCATAGATTTTTTTTTATGCACACTAATGTGTTTTTTCATGAACAAACTAACTAAATTTTGGCAGTTTTCAACGATTCATAGCTTGAAAAATAGCACGGTGATCCATACTTATTATTAATTTTTTGAAAAGAGCTTAGTAAAATCTTCATTTTGGCAAATTATAAAAAAATTCTGTCTAAAAAAATATATACTTGTGATCTACCTTAATTATACTTATAAATGTGGAATGTTACGAAATCATGTTCACTTGTTATACAAAAATTTTTCAGTTATACTTACGAGAACCGTTTTTGAAATTCTTTGATTAATTTCTGATGAGGATCCCAGGTAAACTGTAATGGCATATTTCCTACAAGTTGTAAGTTGATATTATAAAAAATCAAAAATGAAAGCACAAAAATACTGTACTTCGAGGAGAATTCAATAACGCAAAGTCCCCAATCAAATGTCAAAATCAAAAGCTCAAACACTTCCTGATTTTATAGCAAAGCTAAAACTCTCACTTGTATAACAGTCGCATTAAATTCAATTCAATTGACAACGATGCGTGAACAATATAAAAGATAAAAATTTCAAAATATGTAAGTATTCGTTAATAATTTATTCTTATGAACTGATATGTAGTTCTCAATCTATCAATATGACACATTGTTGAAGTGAGCCTGATTGTATCATAATGTATTTTATCTTTAGGAACACATTGAAAACTTCAACTAATGCCTACATATTGATAGTTTATAAAGCGAATTTCAAACAGTGCCATGAATAGTAAATTCAAGACATATTCAACACAATTATATAGTGTAAGTACTATAAAGAGCTGATATTTTTATTGTCTTGTTTATTATCATGGTTGTGTACTATAGTTAGTTATACAAGTGAATAACTAATTTGGACCTGATGGAATATGTCTCATTGGCACTCATACCACATCTGGGACAATACCCCTAATGCGCCTTGAAATGAGGAACACAAAAGTCACATGTAAACAAAAAATCTCTGTGTAGTGATATTTGACACATTTCTATGATAAACAAATGACTGAGCTGAACCATTAGTGTTAATTTAGAAAAATAAGGGAACTCAGAATAAATGTGTAAAAACCATGGAGCTATGAAATGTGTTCAAAGTATTAAAATTTCAAAGAACTTATTGTGTTAAAATTGGGATTTTTTAACATGAGGAGCGACATCGCAAAAGGATACTCGGGGTTTGCTAAATTACGGAAAAATGAATCACACTTCGTACCCCGAAAATTTAACCACATATGTACAAATGTCTCAGCTTCGAAACAAGCCATCATACATATACAAGTTTACGATATGGGCTGAGCAACAGAAGAAAACATTACCATTACGGCCTATGGAATAACAATTGCGCATATTGCCCCATCTTGTAAGAGAGGATCCAGAGATATCTTAAGCTAATTTCACCTCGTACACCACAGAAAATTGTTAAAATGATGGTTAGTAGTTTTTTATTTATACCTAGTTATCATAAATGATTTCAGATAAATATTGTTGATAAAGAACAGCAAAAATTCAATAAAATTTTCACTTTTAAATGCATTACTGGCACGGGGCTGAACACTGTTTTTAGGCACAATCTTAACTTTGTTTACCCCCGAGAGATCCGAAATGAATTGTTTATTCAATTGAAAAAGGCAAGAAAAAACTTACATGTAATATAAATAAATTGTAAGTAATCATGACACAATATAGTCTTTGTTATGCAATTATCACTCTGGTCTACAGGAATAGCTGATAATCAAGGGAGATAACAAACTTCACACGAGTAAAGTGAGATACATTATACATGTGCTTTTATCCAATGATTTGACCCTGGTCAGTAGATATCATATGCAAATAAACAGGAAAAAAACATGTACATGTATTAAGAAAATCACGAATTACTACTGTTAATGCACACGAGCAAAACACAAGATATTGTCATTTCTCAGTGAAAAAGGGGGAGGGTCAAACCTTCTTGAAAACAATATTGCTATTCAACTACATGTATTAAGCTAGTTAGCTACTACTCATTGCTTCTAATATAAACAGTTTAAATGAAGGTGGCTAAGACACAAGGGAGAGGCATTTTTCTTTCTTTGTGATAAAACTTTCAAGAATTAGATTTTTCTCTCTCAATAATACTTATGTATTTAAATTAAATGATAATACAGTTTGAGTTAATTTTTTTGTCTTATTTCAGTTCCAGACATATCATTACTTTTAAATATGAGATGACAAACTAAAGGTTTTAAAAAGTCCTGAATAACTGGAAAGCATTTTGTTTTATTAGGTAAGCTCTAAATTATTTATTTATGGTATTTGTTGCAAATAAAATTACAGTCGGTATGTTAGAAATATGCTTATATGAAAACTGTTGCTATGGTCTTGCTATTAAATGAAAAGGCTTGGTTACTGATCTTTTCGACTCAACATTTCGAGTTAAATCTTGCGGCAACTGATTCTCATGTAACACTGCAAACTCTATTTAGCACTATTTTGATCTGTCATTATTTAATGACGCCATAATACGTGTGATGTCACAATGTTTCCTTTAATACCTCATGTGGATTTCTCACTGATAAAGGGTTTTCACTGAAATACATGTAAAAAGCCTTTTTTTCTCTAATAGAATTATGTGAATGGACAAGTTTTGAAAATTTGCACTTCATTGCACTCTAATTACATGATAAGAATGACTTTCCCAGTAGTTTTGAGGGGTTTCCACAGTATTATATACCAGATGTCCACTAGTAAGAATAGTTATTTTGGTGTGGTTTTTTTTATGAAATCTACATTTTTGCATAATTTCTCTGTCAAAATGCACTTTAAGACACAAGAAAATGTTATAGCATGCTTTAATAGGGTCTGTGTATTGCAATTTAAGGTTATCATCAGAAGTTGTGTCCTTGTTTTGACTAGTAAAGGTATACTGGAAGAAATTAATTATACATACACGTTGTATTAAAAATAAATGAATATAGCGATAAAAGTGTCATTGCCATATAGTGCTGAAACGACTTAATTTAAGAATAAATGTGTAAAAACCATGGAGCTATGAAATGTGTTCAAAGTATTAAAATTTCAAAGAACTTATTGTGTTAAAATTGGGATTTTTTAACATGAGGAGCGACATCGCAAAAGGATACTCGGGGTTTGCTAAATTACGGAAAAATGAATCACACTTCGTACCCCGAAAATTTAACCACATATGTAAAAATGTCTCAGCTTCGAAACAAGCCATCATACATATACAAGTTTACGATATGGGCTGAGCAACAGAAGAAAACGTTACCATTACGGCCTATGGAATAACAATTGCGCATATTGCCCCATCTTCTTATATCTACCAAATAACATATTTCAATATTAGATTTAAATCTGACAAATTAGTAATTCCAAATGAACTGCTGTGAAACAGATTTCATTTTGTATTTTCTTGTATTTGTTTAAAATCATTCTCAATTAGCGACTAATAATTAGAACACCTTTTGATAACACATATAGGCATATACAAGGTAAAGCAACGTACAAGATACTAGATGTTAATGTAGGCTTCATAGTAAACGATCCATTACTTGTATCTCCCGCTAAAATTGTATGCTGTCTTCTCATTGGTAGTACTGAAGCAGAATGGTCGTCTGAAATCGCTACTTCATAAGTTTCATTAATCGTTCCTGTATTTTCAACTTCATAATATACTAACACTTCTTTTCCAGTTACTGCACCTATAAAATTGAGAATAGAAATGGGGAATGTGCAATAGAGACAACAACTCGACCAAAGAGCAGACAGCAGCAGAAGGTCACCAACAGGTCTTCAATGCATAAGAAATTACCGCACCCGGAGGCGTCCTTCAGCTTGTCCTTAAACAATTATATACTAGTTCAGTGACAATGAACGCCATACTAACTCCAAATTGTACACAAGAAACTAAAAGTTAAAATAATACAAGACTAGCAAAGGCCAGACCCTCCCCCTTTACCTCTAGCAAGTACATAAAACTAAACCATACATGAATTTGATAATGTAATTTGAATGATTCTAAATAAAGGATTTCTCCGAAAAATAGTGTTCCTTATAGTAATATGTACGATGAAAATCGATTGCATTATTACAAAAATCGAAATAGAATATTGCGATAAAAGTAAGGAAAATCAATTAACCAAAATACTCTGTGATTAATCTCTGAAGAATCACATTTAAATAACATTTGAATAAGACGAAATATGTATTTAAAACTAAGTCTGAAAGATGCAGGCTCTGAGGCTGATATATAGATATAACAATTGTTTGTTAACACTTCAAAATATGCAGAATTGATCGATTTAGATTTGTTTACTGTTTTGATGTTAAAGTCATTACTTATATTTATATCTATATTACATACTCACTATCGGGCGGAATTACTCTTAGTTTAACATTTGTAGGTTTAAATACTAGTGAATTCTTTCTGGAAAATTCAAATCCGTTCTTGTCTGTTCCGTTTAACTTCAGCTGGAAAAACTACAACGACAATTTGAAATGGACACTGTTGTTTGATGGAAGATGGCCATTGTTATATTATTGTTCGTTTCTGTGTGTGTTGCATTTTAACGTTGAGTCTTTTGTGTTCTCTTTTATATTTTGAGATATTGAGATAAGACGTGGCACGGTACTTATCTATCTCAAATTCATGTATTTGGTTTTCATGTTATATTTTGTCTGATGCTTGGTCCGTTTCTGTGTGTGTTGCGTTTCAGTGTTGTGTCGTTGTTCTCCCCTTATATTTAATGCGTTTCCCTCGGTTTTAGTTTTTTACCCCGATTTTGTTTTTTGTCCATGGATTTATGAGTTTTGAACAGCGGTATACTACTGTTGCCTTTATTTGTTTCGTACGTAGTTGTCGTTTGTTGGTGGTCATTTAAGAGGACAAAATACATCATCTATGTCACTTGGGCTTAAAGTTGGGAATGACAGTAGATTGTTTCGTCCACAATAGAATCATCAGTGGCGCTTAATTCAAAACAGTTGGAAACCCAATAAAAATTTAAAGAGCACCAAAAGTTTTGAAAAATGATATTATGGTATTCATTTTATTTGACCCATAATTAGATGGAAGTTTCAATCTCTCATTGAAGATATAATAGATCAAAACAGATTTTTCTATGTTTTCTACATTAGAAAATTAAAAGACATAAATAATAAAAAAAAAATTACATTAGTGATTACATCTATTTACAAACGATATAATACCTGATTAGGTGTAGTGAATATGGCGGCACATCTTACTGCCATGTGTGTTGCCGTCTGAATAATAGGAATTTTTAACAATTCATTGCCCAGCACATCAGTAAGAATAAGGTCATTACAAGTCCCGTTTTCTCCAAGGTTATATATGTTAACATAAAAGGTATAGTTCTTTTCTACAATTGAAAAAAGCATGTTTGGTATATCAAAAAGTAAAGTTTAAGTAACATGACATGCGTGTATGGACATAATAAATTAATAACCTTTCTCAAAGTATTACAAATATACTTTGAAAACTTATTACTTATTACATAGAAACAGGTTCACACATGCATTTCAAAGGAAATAGAACAGAACATATGGTTATAAATGAAAAGAATTAGAAAAAAATTATTATACGATTTCAACATTTTACACCAGGACTTAATTTTCAATAGTATAACCAGAATTGAATACTTTTATTAAAGTTCAAAATAAACTGGATCGCCGAATTTCAAAAATTAAAAAAATCTATACCAGCAGAATGGATTCAAATTGTTCAAAAAGAGAATTCTGTCAAAACTACAATTAATATTCAGAGAAATAAAATCGTATGGAAAAATAATTTTATTGAGACTACATTATTAACAAATAAAATGTTATACAACTCTTTGGTAAATACAAAACTAGAGTCGTCAATAGGGATAAACAGATGGCTTAAAATCCTACCAATACAAGAAACTCTTAATATGAATTCATTGTACAAATTTATTTTTGAATATATGACTGAAAATAAATTAAAAATATTTAGATGGAAATTATTACATTATATTGTTCCAACTAAAAAACTGTTATTGCAGTGGAAAGTAACTAAGACAGATAAATGTAATTTTTGTAAGCAAGAAGAAGATTATGCTCACTATTTTTTGAAGTGTAGATATTTGAATAAATTTTGGCAAAAAATCTATGAACTCTTTAGAAGAAGTAAAATAGATTTTGATATCAAATTGCAACATCTGGTATTTGGATATAAAATCACAGATAGTAATTATTATTTTCTGAATTATATACTAACAGAATTGAATACTTAGTAAAAAGTTGTATGACTTACCTGCAATAGGACTTCCTTTAAGAATAGGTAATGCACCACTTTCAGTATATTCAAGTATTTCTGTTTCCAGTTTAACTGGACTTTGAGCTGTAACATTAACTGACCATTTATTAGGTAACTTCCTCTGTAGATTATATATGCCTGGAGGTGGACGCTGAAATTTAAAGAAACTTAAACGGCTATAATTGTTTTCATTTTAACCTTATAAGTTATACATTACACAAAGTATATCTATCAAACATTTTTTTTTATAGTTTAAGATATGAAACAAAGAATACACATTTGTCATTTAAAAGACAAATGGTTTAACTATACTATGCATATAACGTTTCCTACAAATACAACAAACACAACCTTGTCATTGCAATTGTTATCATGCATATATAGAAACATAAGATGTGGTATGATTGTTAATAAGACAACTCTCCACCAGAGACAACATGGCATAGAGGTTAACAATTACAGGTCACTTTACGCCTTTCAACAATGAGGGCCCTCATGGGGTTTTTGATTATGTGATTACTTGGCCGTTTTTTTAATGATTATTTGATTATTAAGCCAAATATTTCATGATTATTTGATTACCTAGGACTGTATTTTTAGTTTATGATTATTTGATTACTAATTAAAAGATAAGCAAATATTTAATGATTATGTGATTATATTGACAACAAACTGGTGATTATGTGATTACTAGGACCCCCCATGAGGGGCCTCAACAATGAGCTAGACTCATATTGCAACATTCGTTATAAGAGGCAAACAAATGTAGATGTAAATCATTTCAATAGAGAAAACTAACGGCCTGAAAAATGTACAAAACAACTAATAAAAATTAAAGGCATCTGAGATGTATTAGTTTATATTGTTAGTTTTAAATTAAGAGCCCTTGTTTTTATCTTTGCACTCAGGCAATGAAATGAGTAGCAATTACCATTCCTTGATTTTAATGAAACATAAAATGAAAATGTAAAATCATGTGTACCTGAAGGGAAATTATAACTTCTTTCCTCTTAGTGACAAGTTTACGTGATAATCTACTTGTAAATGTTTCTTTTGTTCCTGGAAAAAAAATTTAAAAATACATCAGCTCAAATAAACCTATAAATTTAGAAAAGCATATTTTGGAAAAATACAAAATAAGAAATTTACTGTAAATATGATAAGGAGATGCGATAGAGACAAATATCCACCAAAGACGAAAAGAATTAGAAAGCAAAGATAATTGGTCTCCTTCCTTCAAAAATTAAAGAAACCCATACCGTCCATTAAACAGAACTTATTAACCTTAAGTATATTATAGCTGTCTATTATCTCTGGAGCAAAATCACCGTAGCTTTTTCACAACAGTTCTGGGTGTATTGTTCCAAATGCTATTCACCGTTTAATTTTACTTGGCCGTTTTATCTTTTTTGGTCTGAGCGAACTGAGGATTTTTTTGTATACGAAAAAACTCATTGGACGCATTCAATCATAATCCTGTTTGATGTATCTAGGATGTGTTTACTTTGATAGATACATATGTTTTATTGTGATTGTAATTTGGTTGAAAAATACTATTTCTGTTCTTGTGTTAGTGCATTATCAACAATGAATATTGGTCATTTGCAAAATTGCGATTGTTTAAATGTGGCACAACGATATCTCGGATGATGTTATCGCGATATTTTTGACCCGTCATAGTCACACCCAGAACATCCAGAACATATATGTTCATTTTGCAGTCGAACGAAAGGGCAACCCCCATCTGTTAAACCACACCGGCGAACGTTGTAGTTCAAAGGATGTGCTGTTTCCTGTATGTTGTATTCCCATGACGCCATACGACCATGCGCTCATCAATACGATGAAGGAGGAATCTGCTCTCGTCAGACCAATGGACAAAACACCACTGTCTCAAAGTTCAATTGCGGTGACCATGTTACCACTGATGTCGAGCTTGACGATGCCTACGAGTAAATGTCAGTAATGGTCCTTTGACTGGTCTATTGGTACATACATTGGCACAATTTAGTCCGCAGTTAACAGTTTCTTTTCATTGCACGAAACTTGCAAGGAATACATTTGTATGTATCTTTTGAAAACCTGTTTTTTAAGGTAATTAGGAATATGATTAAACCTGAATTCTCACCTGTCCATTACAATATATTAACGAAATATATGGAAACAAAGCAGTATCAAGTTTAATTTAAAAACAAAAAATAGAAGCAAAATTATGCAAGTGTTCTGAACTTTAAGCGAGGTGTATAGTTTAATTAGACATTTTTTATTTCAATCTTATATAAATAAATCCTTGTTGCTTGTCATAGTTTTTGAAAGAAAAACAGTCATTGTTAAACATATGAAAAATTGAAAGGGATTCAGTTTTCGCAAAATTTCCAGGCATATATCTCGAAAAAAAAACCCACACAGACCCGTAATTGTTGCTGTTTTATTTGTTCCTTAATTGTTGCTGTTTTATTTGTTCCTTAATTTATTTTCTGTGATTTTACAACAGCTTTTAAAAAAACCTTGTTATTTTGAATTTTTTGTTGTTGTGAATAACCCTAATTACTTTACCGTTTGGGTAAAACAGTTCTACTCCACTGTCTTCGCCTGAACAGCACAAAGCAACCTTGAGAACTGTTACTGTACTATCAACAAGAAACATTGTGTTGTCATTGGATTTTAGGGACCATTCAAATGAATCCAATATAACTTCAGCAACAGGAAATGTTTTCTGGTAACAGTAAAGGTAATATTTATGTTGGATTAGTCGTTCATAGTGCACATATGATGCCCTCTCATCTTGATTAGGTTTTGTTCAACAAGCATTGTTTATATAATTTCTTTACATTTGGTTGAGGGCCAACAGTACATAAAAAAAAATCAAATAGGCAAACTTGGCGATAAGTACATCAAAACTAATGTTGCCGAAGATGGCGAACTTTGCGAATATAGTAATAATTTTGTAAAAATTGACGAAATTGGCAAATATAACGAACTTAAACACAATCCTGTACCTGTATAAAGATTTGATGGTAATGTTGATTCTTTATAAACGATAGATTATATAAAAAAAACAATACGTACGACTGGTCATTCAATTGCATGATCTATAATTCATTATAGAAGTCAGCAATAGCAACGCTGCAAAATTAACTAGTAAACTATCAAAATATATAATAAAATACATAAACGATTTGAATAATAGAAACGTTAAAAGAGGTAAATAGCTTGCACTAACAAATCATTTTCGTGTTTAGTTTTATATTTTTACCTCAATGATATCATTCAATACAACAGTTATTTCTTCTTTCGTTGTACGATAGACCTTTCCTCCTGTTGCCTGAGCAAGACGCTGAAAGAATGACTTAGTATCTCTTCGCTTTACATGTGTATCTAACAATAGAAAAAAAGAGTTACTAAAGTTAATAAACCATTGATCGAGAAAGTATAACAAAATATAACAGAAATTGAAATGAATATTTAGCCCAAACAATACAACAAAC
The DNA here is from genome assembly GCF_036588685.1 of Mytilus trossulus. Lineage (NCBI taxonomy): Eukaryota > Metazoa > Mollusca > Bivalvia > Mytilida > Mytilidae > Mytilus > Mytilus trossulus. Next base: position 34,924,752 of record NC_086386.1, on the reverse strand, counting down.
AATTGTGTACAAAAGCGAAAATAAGCGACTTACTTTCTTTAATTGATTTTTAAGTACTGTGAGTTTTTTTCCTACCAAACGTTGGTGGTTCTCTGCGGACACTACAGCTTCCTCCATAAATGAAAACTGATCGTCACGAAATAACAAAATATTACTGACAGTGGCATTAAACAACAACCAATTAATCAAGTTTACTTACTATTCACTGATCGCCGTCGTCTTGAACAGGTGCCGGTCTGTAATGTGGTTATGGAAATAGTTTTAGCTATTGCCAAATTTGCTACCTCTTGCTGTTTATCGTCATCTTTGGCGTCAGCGTCAGTAAACACAAATAATGTAGAACCGTTTCGAGATTTTTTGATGGCTAAAAAGAATACGACTTTACCAATCATCATTAACAAAAAACTCAACAGAGGAAATCGAAAGATAAGGTTTAAGTTGGTTTTAATTGATTTACCATATGAATTTTGTATAATTAATTGATTTACTTAGATTAAATTTAGATAGTGTAAACAAGCATCTGCCGTAGCAGAAAATTAAATAGATGACGGACTGAGTCTTTATGTTTTTATTTATTTAGCTTCTTATTTGATTGACTTATATAATTGCCAGAAAGCTCTCTGGTTCCTTGGTTTGAAAATAGATTAGGTATCATTATGGACATCTCAGCCTTTAAGGTTAAAAGCTTTGGATGTTCTTATATTTTGGACCTCTGTCATCCCCGAAGAGACATTAATTGTAGAAATACATATATCTGATGCAGAAAAATGTTATCATTCGATTTTGAAGGTAGTGAAGTACAACATGTTCAATATATGGTGCTACCTATTAAATTATGGTAAAACAAATTAACTGGATGTTTACCTTTTAAAATACCATCGGCTGCGAATTCAGGACAGTCACCACCTCCATCTACTATGATACTGTCGAGTTTCGTAATCATTTCATATCCGTCTCTAAACACACATGCTTGATTCATTGTGACTAAAAAAGTAAACAAACCGAATCATCAGTTGCTATGAATAATATTCAATCATTATTGTATAAACGAATTGCTCAATCTTTATTTTTTTATATAATATATGATATGTTTGTTTATCATATACTCAGACAAAATAACATGTGATTTATACTGTATGATAATAGCGTTAAATTGACGTAAATTCCATATTTTTTCGAATTGGTGCCTAGCGGACTGATATGAAAAATTTATCACATGCTTCGAGTGTTACATGTATCACATGCCTTTCCGTAACGTTATTGCATGGCATTCAGGTGAAACTCGGCTAATTCCGGAAAATACACCTCAATGCTACGTTTTCACTGAAAACATTACAAAGTAGTGTACCAAACAATTATTTGGATACTGGAAAGTAAATTTTGCCAATTAATCAAAACAACCCAAATAAAAAAAAACAAACAATAAAATTATTAAATAAATGCATTTGTTAAAAGTTTCAAATATAATTTAGAAAGTTACAATACAAATACAAAAGTTGACTTTTCCAAACAGTGTTCATTATGTATATTTTGAATTATTTTTTGGTCGTTTCGTCAAAATTTAAATGTTTTTCTTCTTGTTGAGGCATATGATAGAAAGATTTCATATCGAATGTACTAAATTTGGGGTACGAGGTCCGTGAACTTTTCACTCTTTGAACTTCTATTTGGGAACCACGTAAAATGATCAATATATGAATCTGTGATTTTTCTCCATCGTTGAAGCATATGATAAAAAGTTCATAACTTGTCATTTTTCATATTGCATGTATTATCAGCCCTCGGTCAACATCAGCCATCGAGCCATGCGGCTCTTGGGCTGATATTGAACCTAGGGCTGATAATGCATGCGATATGAAAAAGGCCATGTAATAATCTGATAACACATGTGTTTTTGCCATCGACTTATAAGTTTGCATAACCCATTTTTTTTATTTCGACTGCTCTTTTATAAAAACAGTCGAATTATATCATGACAATTAAGCAATATTTACACTTAAATCAGGACCCTGTTAATCAGTGGTTGTCGTGTGTTACATATTTGTTTTTCGTTAATTGTTTGTACATAAATAAGACTATAAGTTTTCTTGTTTGAATTGTTTAACATTTTTAGGTCTGGCCTTTAAGCTGACTATGCGATATTGGCTTTGCTCATTGTTGAAAGTCGTACGGTGACCTATAGTTGTTAATTTCTATGTCATTTTGGTCTATTGTAGAGAGGTGTTTCATTGCACTCATACTACATCTTTTTTTTATACTTGTATCTTAGTCCTAAATATTTTATTTAGAAATTTTTTCTTGATTTGAAACTTGTGTGTTTTTTAAAATAAAGATAGTTGTCCGTTAAATCCTATCAGATCTATAATAACTGTGCTATTAGTAATATAGTAATACTATGTTACTTTTTCAAGATCTCTTTTTTGAATCCATAATAATTGATTTAGATATTTTCGAACCTGGATCATTAAACAGCGATAATACATAATCAGCTGGTTCATTGTCAGAACCTATTGTAGCAGTCACAAGTTGAGTTATCTGTTCTTTAACAGCAGCAATTTCTTCCTTCATGGAACCTGAATAGTCTATAACGAACGCTAGTGACAGATCTTTTCTCGTTTTGATGTGGAATATTTCGTCGAACGTTTTACCTCCAAGCAAACTAAGAATACCGGTGTCTTAAATATAAAACGTGAAATTTTATAGTCATATAAAACAAGTGACCGGTGAAAATATTATTAATCCAATTCTTGAACCATTGCATACACTTAGTCTTCTGTGCCCGATGTTATCACCTTTTTTGCATACATTGCGGATAATCGTCAAAACATATTTCAATTGGACAGTGTTGTTATGAAAATACGGCAGACAATTAACAGTCGGGTTTTGAAGTCGAAGTTTAACGAATTTCACCTGTTTGTAAACAATCAACCAAGAAGCATTAGTTTATGATGTTAGTATGCATTTGTTCAAGAAATGGAATAACGTTATTTTTCACCGGTCACTCGTTTATTATGACTTTAATTGTTTGCTGGAAGCAAGCAATTAAAATCAAGTATATTTCATTTGAATTTCGACAAATTATAGAATCTTTTTGAAAAAAAAGCAGATGTAAATTTGTACTTAAGTTTATAATAAAAACTAGCCATTTACAAAATTTAACAAACATAAACAAAATTTTCTTTTAATTTCAAGTTTCATATGACTTTCAAGAAAGGTTTGCTATAATATCGTCAATCGTTTGTGCCATTTTCAACTGTCAACTGACAACTAAGTACAAAATAAAGATTACACTTTGTTAAATAATTATATGTCCGAGGCGCTTTTCTAGTCAACTTCATCTGATGATCACTTTGTCTTTTAAAGTCATCAAAATGTTGTCAATATAAAATGTGCAATTAACGCAGCTGAATTTTGAATCTTGAGTCATTCACAAGACCAAATACATTGTTATTATCTTAATGAATCTCTATTACCTTCCATTATAAAAAAATCTTTAGTTGCGGCAACAGCAGATACATATGCCCTATAATGAAGATGATGATGTGGAGATAAATTTTTGGTGTATGTTTCTTTGTTTATTCCACATTTTGCTACCATTTTACGACTCTCGTCGTACGGCCCGCCATGACTACATTTCCCAGTGGTTGAACCTATTGGTCCTGTTAAATAAGATGATTATATATGTTGAGAAGAACAGAAGTGGGAAATAATAATATATACTACTAAACTAAAAGAGTCGCAACTTATCTCAAACCATATACAATGTCGGAAATATGAGTGATATGACATATAAATATTGTGTTTGTACTTCTTATTTTTGTCTTTGAAACCATTTTATTATAACTGAAAACGTTAACTATTGAGAAAATATACCAATTGTGAGACCTTTATCGATGCACGACTGATACGCTATCGCGCATGCTGTATTGACGAACTGCCCGCAAATTTCATATGAAGGTTAGTAGAAGAGTTAGGCCTATACGGTTTCTGAATTGTAGTGTAAAATCAATTTGCTTAATTAAACGCCACATTCACCCTTTTTACCCAGGTGCAGAAATGTCCAAAATGAAATTAGCGTTGAACGTGTGGAAGTGATCTTCAACACTTTTTTGTGTAAACACAGGCACTCGACGTCAGGGCCCTCCCCTGGTTATGTGTAATCACAGGCACCCGAAGTCTTGAACCTTCTCCTTTTTATGTGTAAACACAGGCACTCGACTTCCGGATCCCTCCCCTGGTTATGTGTAATCACAAGCAGCCGAAGTCTGTTACCTTCTCCTTTTTATGTGCAAACACTGGCACTCGACGACCGGACCCCTCCCTTGGTTATGTGTAATTACAGGCAGCCGAAGTCTTGAACCTCCTCCTTTTTTTGTGTAAAGACAAGCACGAGATCCACACTCTTAATTTCATCACTTGTCCAATTGTAGAGCAGTTTTGCAGGCATCTTTTTGTTGTGTTAAAAATGAATCATAACGTGTAACAACTAACTCGTTTTTCAATATATCTTATATAACATGGTATATATGCGTAAAAAGTTTGACGGTTTCTTGTGCATCTAAAACTGATTTCATCTCAGAACATTTTGTTTCGTATCCATGTTATTCATTTGAACCATAGTTTGAGGCTCGTTGTTTTTCTTAATAAGTCTTTTATTTTTGATGGTGGATTGGGTGTTTTACAATATTCACTTTAATCTTTGTGATCCTTTTTGTATTTTACATCTGATATCATAGGTTGTTTGGCATGCATTTTGTTCAATGTATAATTTTTGATTCAATGAATAACACAGGCTTGAAAAAGAGGAAAACGTGTCGAACTTCTTGTCTTAATTGTTAATCCATTGGCTGATCATGATGTTCTTGTCCTAAAAATCTCATATTCTACCGAAGAAACGCATAACTTTGATCTTACAACATTGAAACTGTTTAATTTGTATCAGTCTTGGATATTTTGTATAATTAGTTGCGCTACCATGACATCTGTTACAAGTGCATGTAACTAATCTTACTTGTAGGTTTTATGTTTCCCCTTCCATGATGGTAACCACTGGTCAGCTTGTTCTTTACTATGATATTTTGTTCACAGTTTAAACTGCAAATTCACATTGAATATATTAGTGCAACTTATTTATACCAAAACAGGTTGACGAACAATATAGTACGGTGACAAGTAAAATATTTTGTGGTGGATTGAATGGTGGGTTGGAGTGTTGATATAGCTGTTTCATGCATAATGGTCATTCTTCTTATGCTACCATAATGTGTAATGAACAATGCACTTAATCACGTGCAAAACTATTTGTCCTTGTTTGCACATGAATTACAAAACTATTTGTAACAAATCTAGCGTGCTCTACGAAAAAGTGTTGATGTTGTCATTGACAAGCTTGGGTCCTGTAAAAAGTCGTAACAAATTGGACTTGTAAATTTTACTAGAACTATGGAGCTATTGGTGTATTTATGTTACATTTAGTTAATGACATTATGCAAAGAACACACTTCACTTACTCTATATTTTCGACATCTTTACAGGTATCTTCCTCTGGTAGAGCAACTGCCATAAGTCTTTTCCCTTTTATACCTACATTTTCAAGAATTTATATTTAGAACTATTTTAATTTTAACTTGTATACAGCCTTCATGGAATATATATTCTAAATATGTTGAATACAAGAGAAAATTAAAGCACGAAAGAGATCATGTAAAGACATGTACAATGTATATTTTCCCCCAACTTGTTTATATTATTTTGAAATCAACGTGTGGTTTGTTGATCTCAACTGTGCATTGCTCAAAAGTTGATTATGACGTGATATTTTATTGCTTTCTTCTAATTTTGTGATTGTGACGTCAAAGGCAAATAATCTGTTTTTTTCTTTTTGATCTTTTTCACAATTATGGAAATGTCTCGATGAAGTATACTTCCGAACCACCTGCAGATATTCTATAAAATTTCAGTTTCCGGAAAATGATTGTATGGTTAAGATTTTCAGTAGGTTTTGTCTTGCTCAACTTCTATTATGTGAAAGTTTGTTTTCTGGTATCAGACAAACACATACATCTATGGTAAACCTTAAATCTATATAAATTATTGATTAGTGTAGTTAATTGTTATTTTATTGAAACCAACTCTGAGCTTAATTTCTCACCTTATACACAAAAAAAACACATTTCTATCGTTTATGGATTTGTTAATCTTTTAAACGATGTTTCCTCACTTACCGAAATCTGTATAAGGTACATCACCGTACATTTCGACCCAGTTGGTGTTGCTGTAAAACGACTGCACAGTGTAAAGACATTCTCCCAACTGTTTTCGAAGCTCCACTACATCGTTTTTTAATTGGATGAGTTTATCCTTACACGATATCACATGTTGATGAGCTACAATATTTATCAAAGGTATCATGCTTATAGTGTAATACACCATACTCAGGTTTCGTCAACACAAGACTCATCAGTGACGTTCAAATCAAAATAGTTTAAGCCACACAAGTATAACGCCAAACAAGATAAAGAGCTTTGAGATCCAAAAATACCAAAAGGTTTAGCCAAATACTGCTAATATAATTTATGCATTGGATAGGAAAATAAAAAAATCATATTTTTATAAACAGGCAATTTATAACAACGACCATATAATTAATATTCATATCAACACCAAAGTACTGACTACTGGCCATGTAATACAAAGTTATCTGAACATTGTATGATCTATGCAACATGTTCTAGTTCTACTGTAAAAATGATTTATCATTTGCAACATTCTATTAAAAGAAGCGTAGCTGATATTTACTTTTTCATTTGTAAAGTGTTGTAAATTGTGTACTTGTAGTTAAGAGAACATAATAAGAACACTATTTGTTTGTTTGTTTACGCATTGTTGTCAATAAAATAGAATTTAATGCGACTCTCATTCAACAAATGTTCAAGTGACAGGTTTAGCAAGTTATATAACCAGGTCTAATCCAGCTTTCTTTATGTCTGTACTAAGTCAGATATATGACAGTTGTTATTCATTCGTTTGATGTGTTTAAGCTTTTGATTCTGCCCTTTGATTTTGGCACTTTCAATTTTTAATTTTCCTCGGAGTTCATTATTTTTGTCATTTTACTGTTTGATATAAATTTACAGAACTCGTGTAATATATAAAATTTATATATCAAAACCATCAAAAATGTATCTAATATTGATTAATGACCGAATTTCAAACCACATAAATGCAAAGAGATTATTTCACCGTCGTTCTTGTATTTACAGCAAGTGTCTAAGCTTACACACTTAGATGAACATAACCATTCAGTTGATGATGAACGATTGCTCCCTTTGGAAAATGTTTAGTTAAGTAATTGGCAGCAACATGTTCAGCCACAGATCTCGATCTAAAACAATCAAATTATAATTAAATCCTTGATTTGCTCTTGTTCTCTTATGCGCCACATGTAAGAACAAGAACAATTCAAGGATTTTGTTTTAATAAGATTGGATCTAGAATAATATAAATGTATACTGCTTTGTACTATACTGTTATGTAACGTTCAACTTGCTAGTTTACAAACTGAAGTCTTTAAGAAGACAGACATATATAAACCTAAACGTAGACATTAATTTGCATTTTGTCTCCGAGTCGACCAGTTGTGCTTTCTTGTTTTAGAAACACTCATCGATATAACAATTGTTCAACCATTCGTAGTAAGTTAAGTTAGGTATATAAAACTGGCTCATCGATTTAGCCATGCCCAAGTTTAACGAATGACATCTACAAACGAGTTAAGTATTACTCATGAGACACGGGACAGTACGTATTATATATGTACATACATATGGCGTTACCTAATAATATTTGATCGGCATGACAATGCACGTAGGCAGTATCCTTCTTTTCCACTTGTATATCGGCAATTGACTGTATAATGGCATTTATTGATTTACCCATTTCTATTTTACTGGAAGCATCTAAAATTTAAATGTCAACAGCTTAATGCACATTTTGATCTATGATGAGTTTATTTGAAATCTTTTAAAGGGTTTGTGTTACTTTGTTACTTTGACCTTAAAACTTGTTTTCTCTTAATCGATTTATGACTTTTGAACACCGGTATTCTACTGTTGCCTTTATTTACTTTAAGTTAAGTAACTATTTGGAAAGATAATCAATAATGGGACAATTCAAATACATAGAAATGTTATTAACTTAACGAATATGTAGATCTTTCAAAGTAAAGAGCATTCTGTATCTCATTACAACGTTTTGAAAGCGTCTCTTATTTTTTCCCTTATACATGATTTTAAAAAAAGAACGCAAAATTGAAAATCAATGCAGATGGAAAAATGTACGATACCTCACAATGTTAAGGTATATATATCTAGGAATATTTTGCGGTACACTAGATTGATTAAATTTAAAATTGGAATGGATAGTTTAATTTTATGTAAATGAGAATGTCACGTACCTTTCTCATAAAAGACTTCTACAGCTGATATTTCAGAGCCATTCTGTTTTTTTAACTTATTTTTCCAAATATAACTTGACAGGGCCTGCAATGTCCCTACTTCAGTTATGTCCTCATGAGTATAAGTCCTAATGTCTGGCGAATGACGCGTGTAAAATGCGGAAGTGAAAATTGGTATTACTATCAATATCGGAACAATTCTTTTCATATTTACAACACTATCATCGCTGTGCCACACGTTAATAACTTCACTGTTGTGCACGATGTCACAAAGACTGTAACTTGTTGTTGAGTTGATTAAAAAAGTCTATTCTAGATATTTAAAAAATACTTGTCCATACAATTTTTACAAACAACGAAGATTGTGTTGAAATCTTTAAATAGATAATAATGTCCTTAACATGTGAAGGTCTTATGTAATTTTACCTGACAGGTTAAAAACAAGTAAAAGATTTACCTTGATGATGGCACAAATTCATTGTGTAGTTGTTATTATAGATATCATTATAGAGTTATAAAAGTGAATTTAAACCAAAGTTAAACAGTTGTATTATATCAATTATTTACCGAAACGACATCTGCCTCTATTATACCATTTACAATATGACCGTTTAAAATTTGTTTTTTAATAATCCCGTTATTTTAGATTACGCTATTTGTTCTTTTTTTTTTGGGTAAAATTTTGTTTGTTTGAAAGTATAATAAGATATCATATTGGTGTGTATTTTGTTTTCGATTCTGCATTCGTAGACATGATTTTTTTCGATGGAAGGAAATGGGCGATTTTAAAGTATATAAGACTTTTCATTCAGAGGAAAATTTTTCAATTACACTGACAGCGATTGCACATATCCTTTTTCGGATTTGTAGCGTACCGGTGATGTATTCAGAGGGTGGTACAGGGGGTGCTTGCACGAAAAAAAAAGTAAAATAAGACATCATTTCACGTTGAGAGTGTAATAATTTCTGCCATGAATGTTGCACAAAAAATAAGACTTTGATTTAAATCTTTTGTGACTATTACACTGTCCTATTGTATATATAAACTCTCTGTTTTATATGTTATTACCTATTTAGTGTACACTTTAATGCTAGAAATGATTTACGGCTTTTAAAAAAGTATTTATCAATAGTCTGAACTTTTAAAAAGGAAATAAAAGAACAACATAATAGGTTTTTCCACCTTAATCATTTTTTTCTTCACGATCGCTGCCTAGTGTTTGAATTGTATTTGAAAATGACCCTGCACGCAAAATAAGCATATGAAAATCACGATGCACGTAAAATTATATAAGAAGAACACGTTGAACGAGTCAACTGTCTTGCACGTCTGAACGTCAAATAAAAAAGTAAAAACACGTTGAACGAGAAACAAAAAACGGCGATCACGTTGCACGAAAATAACCCTTTACCACCCTCTATTCAGATTTCTGCAACACATACATAATACGTTCATTAAATACTCGACAAAATCTCAATGTGAACAGACAGTAGTCTGTACTGATAAAACTAGTTTTATATTGTTTGAAATCCTATTCATTGATAACATATCATTTTACTTTTATCTTTTTTGTATTAAGATTATGTTTAAAAAAAGTCACGATCAAGGACACGTTAACGAGCTGTTTCACAGATTTGATAAAATCATGCTAATATGAAGATAATAGAGTTATATTTTCCTACAGAATTTAAACATGCATGTTGTAACCTGTGACATTTTGCGTCTGTATAATTCGTATCATATTTGTTTTTTATTTAATGTTTTGCATGTTTATCTTTTCGGGACACGCATCAACACATGTTTAATAGGCCAAATAAAGTACGAAGTTGAAGAGCATTAAGGACCAAAACTTCCTAAAAGTTTTGCCAAAGACAGCTAAGGTAATCTATTCCTGAGGTAGAAAAGCTTTAGTTTTTCAAAAATTCAAAAGTTTTGTTAACAGTTAATTTATAATTATGGACATATCAATGATAACTCAAGTCAACAGAAAATATTAGAATACTAGAATCGCTAGATAGCTGAACTCATAATATTATTTCAAATGAGGACATATATAACTGAAAACGATAAAAAAGTATTGTTAAATATGAAACAAATGGTAAATAATTTCCGAAGATCTAGGTCAATTAATCTTGGTGACGACAATAGACATCAATGATAGTTTTGATTAATCAACTGTATATTTTCCAAATGGTGAAGTTGAAATCATCCCTTCATAAATTTTATGGAAACCATCACGAGTTGGTTGTTAGTTGTTGAATAACCGTTTTACAGATGATATCAGATATGCTGTTGTGTCGTTACTACTATCCCTTAAACTTTCAAAGAATTTGAATTTGATTAGACCATTTACCAGTTTTGTAATAAGATCATCAACACGACGGGTGTCACATGTTGAGCAGGATCTGCTTACCCTATGAAGGTACCTGCGATCACCCCTAGTTTTTTTTTATTGTAATTCAGTTGCATAGTCTTTAGTTTTCTATGTATGCTTGTTATGTACTATTATTTGTCTGTTTTTGTGTTTTTCTGTTTAACCTTGACGTTGTCAGTTTATTTTCGATCTATGAGTTTGACTTTTCCTCTGGTATCGTTTGCCCCTCTTTTTAATTCTTAAAGTGTTCTTAGAATAATAGAACATCTAAACTTTTAATTGATCCCGCTTAATATTGCACAAAACACATTACTTTTCTCAAAATTTCCAAAGAGTTGTATTCAAACATAGCAAATGTCGCATCAACATATATTTGCATTTGTTCTTTAAAATATTTAATAGTTGTTCTATATGATAATACTCCACAAAACGCATTATTAGCAATGTAGCATTTACGATAAGATTGAGTAAAATATCATATGCTTAACATGCTTAAAGCAGCAACTGCATGCCTAATCTGCAAGTAATATTGTACCTAATTAAGTTTCCCATTTTGAACATATTCTGCTTTCTGTAAAGGTCGTAAATTTACGGTTAAAACTTTATTTTATTAAGATTGAAAAATCGTTTGCAGATGATCCTATTAACGTATGCTTTTTCATATTGCTTAATTTCATTGCTTATCCCATGGAAACCATCTAAACAAAGATGAGGGACTTATTATAATTTCGTTACATATACATTAAATTATCATCCTTTAACGCAGTATGTTGCGAAATTTTCGCAGTTGTTATCAAAAGGGCATACTTATAATTTCTCACTTTGCACCATCATCACACAAACTCCGAGAATTCTTAACCGTTTCCTCTTTGGCTTATAGCCGGAACTTGTAAAGCACAACATGCAGATTGTCGTTTTGCATAAGAACACACCTGTAGCAACTCTAAAACCTGGATTTGTCGCCTGCTTAATTTATAAAGTTTCGTCCTGAAGCTTTTTAACAACTATAGCATGATGATCATCTATCATACCTGCGAAAACAATATAATCCCCTTCATCAATTTGTTCACAGGTAACCCATGGCTTGGTTTAACTCATTCAATATAGCCACTATCATCACTCAATTCCATATTCTTATTGTCCGAACTAGTTTACTTCTTCTCTACGTACTTGCCTTTGGAATAATAAGTTGGTCAAAATCAAAAGCGTCTTTTAAACTTATATCGGATATTGTATCGTTATCCAGTTCCTTTTAAGTATATAATCCTTTTGCATGATCTACCGTAGTTTTTGAATCTCAACAATATTGGTCAAAGCATATTATTTTGTACAGAAACTTTGGACGAGGTCGTTGCAAAGTTGTTTTTCTACAACGAATCGGCTTTTAATCTTTCTCCATTGGTTAATTCTTGATGATTTTTTTTTATCGTTATCAAATTCCTTTATTGTTAATAATAGGATCCATCGTCGTGTTGGTGATAATGGATCCCTCAACAACATTTGGTACATGTATATGCTTTGTACTTTTTATAGAAGTTAAATAACGAGGTCGATGCAAAGATGTTCTTTTACAACGATTTGGCTCATTATCTGTGTCCAATTGATTTTCTAGATCATCTTTTGGCGTTGGCATTTTTTCAGACAAATCAATACCAGCCCAAGTTGTATGGCTATCCTTTATTTCAGATGGTGGTTAAGCGCAAATATGACATCATCGGAGGAACGTGTTAGAACGATATCATTACTTTAAGAAGACATTTCGAGAATGATAATTCTATGAATAAAAGAGACAACAATTCATTGCAAGTCAGACCATTATAAGATACAAACAAGTTCAAATATTTATATTTACTTTCGCATTTGAATATGTGACACGTCGAGCTTTGAAATTATATATATAATTGTCCTTTTCTGGATTTAGATATTTCGGTTTTAAACGGGCAACTCCACACTAAAATTTACTACAAAAGAGACGATTTTTCGTTCCCTATTGGTTATTTTCCATTTTTAGATGGTGATATTCCTTTGGCACCATCTTACGGTGTTTATATTTCACAACTTGTTCGCTATGCCCGTGTCTGTTGTGACGTTTTTGATTTTAACGAACGCAACCTATGTATTACTGGTAAATTATTAAACCAGGGATATCGTTACCATAAATTACTTAAAACCCTTACTAAATTTTTCCTTAGATATAAAGATTTGATTTTGAAGTTTGATTGTACCTGTAGAAAACTTATTTCAAACGGGATAGCACATCCTCATTTCTACGGAAATGTTGTAAACCGTGCCCGAAAATTAAGAAATGATCCATATGAATTTGTCGCTCCTTTAAATAAACATATTCTAAAAGGTTACATATGCAACACTGTAATAAGATCATTAAATATTGTTTTTTTGTTATCAGAAAATTAAAAGCTAAGTAAATATTACTAGACAAAAAAGTATGTTATATACATATTCATGGATCTACAATCTGTCGATACGTGTAACTTGGAATTGCACAAGTTCATGTTTTTCTCTTGCTGTTTATGACGTCTTTTCACTAAATCCATTGGATGTTCGATGTGTAAGGATTGATAGATTAGTCTTAGATGCATGATCTTTTTAATAAGTTTTTAGTAGCTTTGAACTAGTTGTCATATAACTGCGAGTACTCTCAGATATGTTCATTGTGTCTTCTTGTGTCGGGATGTATAAGTACCCGGCCACGTCCACTTGTATTTTTGTTCATCTGATGAGTTTAGCCTTTTTCAACTTATTTTTATAGTTCGTTCTTATGTTGTACTGTTATACCACTGTCCCAGATTAGGGGAGGGTTGGATCCCGCTAACATGTTTAACCCCACCACATTATTTACGTATATGCCTGTCCCAAGTCAGGAGCCTGTAATTCAGTGGTTGTCGTTTGTTTATGTGTTACATACTTGTTTTTCGTTGATTTTTTCACATAAATAAGGCCGTTAGTTTTCTTTTTTATTGTTTTACATAGTCTTATCGGGGCCTTTAATAGCTGACTATGCGGTATGGGCTTTGCTCATTGTTGAAGGCCGTACGGAGACCTATAGTTCTTACTGTCTGTGTCATTTTGGTCTTTCGTGTATAGTTGTCTGATTGGCAATCACACCATATCTTCCTTTTTCATAATAATTATATATAATTAGTTTAAGGATTATTTTATGATTTCGTTATGAGATAAAAATATAATTTAAAAAATGTTTCAACCGTTTCCTCAGTTGTTTGTTAGATATGTGTGAAAGTAATGTAACGATTTGAACAAAGTAATAAAAGGTGTCCTATTGTCTTAAATTTAAAAAACAATGTATGTCTTTACTTAGTTTATTATCTTCACAAATGATACATGATGGTCTTGGTGTATAGATTATGCGTACTGACGTTGTTAATCATCTTAATAACGTGTTACATTGTTCTTTAATTTTTCTTTGTTCTATTATCATGATTATTGATATTACTTTTACTGTTTGGTCTGTTTTGGGTGATGTCCATTTGACGTGGTTCGGTAATTATGCATGCCGTCAATGTGTTGTTTTAGTCCAGTCAAACTAAGATTTAACCTCAAACTAATTGCAACAGAAAATGTTTTAGTTCTAATCTATAGTATTATGCCCTTTATAAACACAGAAAAAAGTCCCATAAAATCTAACTTGAGGAAAACTCAAAATCAGCATTTTAGATTTTCAATGGAAATTAACATTGGGAAGGGAGATAACTCTTGCAAAAATTAGTCTTTTTTGGTCAGTTTGTGGTTGTTTTTCTTGAAATTTATGTATAGTATGATACTTTGATGGGGTTATAAGTTTGTATTTGACTAAATTATATAGTCTCCATCTCATGAAATGTACAAAACTGAAGTGTTATGGGTAGTTTTTATTTTTTTCGCACATTTTTCATTCAAGAAATTGCAAATTTGAAGATTTGTAACCATTTTGAAAAAATAATGTGAAAATTTGGTATTGTTTATATCTTTATATTATATTTTTTCAGCAACTTACTTATCTTAAGAAACTTTAAACCACAAAAAGAAGAATACATGCTTAATTATTTTTATTAAATTTGAGATTCTTTATCTTGACATGTTGAAAAATTCAATAAATGGTCAACTAATAAATTACGAAATCTAGATTATAGCTTGATAAAATATACGAAAACACCTTTAGAGTTGTTTGTTATACTCTAAAGACCGCTAAAAAATCAAGAATCGGTACATTCTGATGAATAGAAGCGGTAAAGTTATAATTTTGTATCAATTTTTATTGATATTTCTGCCTTTTTTGCAAGAGTTATTTCCCTTTTCAATGCAAATCTCCATAGGAATTTTAAATGGGGATTTTTTTAGTTTTCCTCAAGTTAGATTTTTTGGGACTTTTTACTGTGTATATTTGGGGTATAATGCTAAAGATTAAAACTCAAAAATCTTCTGTTGCAATTACTTTCAGGTTAGGGTCAAATTTATGCTAGATTGACTGGACTATTTGTAATGTATTTAATTATTGATGTTGTGCTTTGTACGCTTAATGCTATTATAATATTGTTCTTTTATAATTTTGAAACTACTTTGAGCTACAAAATTATTTTGTATCTCTACCTGTACATGTGTAACGTTTATATTCTGACGTCAAATACACGATTCTACACCAGAGTAAATACATGTACCAAGTCAGGAATATGACCATTGTTGTCCATTCTTTTGATGTGATTTATCATTTTAATTTGCCAATTGATTAGGGGTTTTCCATTTTGGATTTTTCTTCGGAGTTCAGCGTTTTTGGGATTTTACTTTTCATATCAATAACAGGATTTGTGATATTCTGAATATATCTTTTTGCACTAGAGTAACAACTGTGCGGAAATTGAACTATCTTGTTCCTGTTTATTGAAATCATTTCAATATATTTTATTTCGTTTGAAAATGGGTTTTCGCCGTTTGCTATTTGTAGTAATGATTTATAGATGAGAACTATTATAAATAGTTCTGATATCGGTTCTGCAACAGTATTTACTATTTATAAAATGTATGTTAGGTGCATAAATCACGAGGAAAGTTTATGTGGTTTCTACGGGTTGGGTTTGATGGTACTATATAAAATTTGGCATTAAAATGTATCGGTATCGAAGGTGCTCGCAGTTTTGTCAAACTTCTGATGAAAAGTCTTTATGAAATTCTCACTTCTAATCGTATCAATGAGGTAGAGTGTCAACCTTTTGTAGTATATCCGATTACTTTCAGTACAAAGTGCAGGTAAAGATAAACCTGTACTAGATTTGAGACATGTAAACAAATATATAGAAAACAAAAGGTTAAAGTTAAAGGTCTTAATAAAGCATTAACTTTTGCACATAATTCAATATCTGGATACGTTTCATTTAAAGCATAGATGAGAATTGTTTTTTATTTGACCAAACTATAACTAAATTAAAATGGAAACACATGATTAACCAAAAAGTCAACACTGAACGAATACAACAAGACTCTTTAATGTTCAGCTCTCTACAATACCTTGGTGGAATGTATCGCATAGGAAAATGTCATCCAACCGCATCTACTTGCTCTGCGAATATTCGAGATATATCAAGAATCCCAATCCGTTTAAAGATCCTAACTGGTAGCTATATACTGCAAACAAAAAGAGCTGTATTCAACATCACTAATCCTGATCCGACCTGCATGTTATGTGGAAAAAGTGATGAAACACTGAGTCATTTTCTTCTTGTGTGTACTGAGTTGGAAAATATACGAATGACACTAATTCGTGAAATTATTGAAGTGTGCAGTGTGCTTTTTGCAAAATATAAGCTCAATATTAAATTTGATCTGCTTACAATTCTCATCAACCCATATTATTATTGTATAGAACAATGGAATTCTAGGAATCTTATATCAGACATTGATCAATTGCTGGAACCTCTCTGTAGATGCTTATGCTACAAGCTTCATGCTAAAAGATATCAACTTTTAGACATTCAAACTAAACCTAGAACTGTCAGAAAGCTTGCAAAGTAGAATGTTCGCATCTTGGTACTGCCCACAATCCCATGTTTTTATACTTTTAGATCTCAATATACCTACTAATTTTATATTTTCTAGCCCTGCTTAAAGTTAAAGTGTAAATAATTATATCCTTCTAAAAGAGACATTAATCTTAAGTTAGTGAATACAGTGTGTTGTAATTATATCCTACTAAAGAGACATTAATCTAGTGGATACAGTGTGTTGTATATAATTTTTTCTTTTTTTTTTTATTGGTGGAGGACTTTAGAACAGATATATATTATTTACCTTTTTTTTTTTTTTTTTTTTTTTATATAAATAATCCGTGTATATATATATTCTTGGTGGAGGATAACCATATTATTACTCCCAATAAGTGGAGGTGTGCCTTTATTGGCAGAAGTTAGACAGATACAGATACAGATCATCAAAGATTTAAAGGTTCCCAGACAACATGAGTATGTTGGCCCAACATTGGCACAACGTATATCATTGCATTGGCCCATCGTTGTATTTTAACGTTGGCCCAACGTATAAGTGCAAAGTGGGCCTACGTTGGCCCAACATGATGGCTTCATGTTGGCCCAACGTTGTACGGTTATATGCAATACATAGGGCCAACATTGGCCCATTGTATGAAAAACGAAATCCATGTTGGCACAACGTTGGACCAACGTAGGAATATCTTTTCTTATGTTGGCACTATGTTGGTCCAAGGTAGATATTTCTCATTTTTATGTTGGCAATACGTTGTTCTATTGTATCAACCAAATTACAATGGATGCTGCATGAGGAGCTGGATATGATAAATACTCCGGAGCACATTTGATTTTTTTTTTGTGTTCCAAACTGCCAAAGTTTAAGGTAGCAATTCTGTATTACCCATTGTTGTTACTGTCCTTGTTTTTTTCATGAACTTTGCCTCTTTAATTTTATTTATTGTGTGACGCTAAGATATTTCTTTGGCAATGTTTGATGGATCACCAGATAAAGTCTGTGTCATTTGGTGTCTTGTAAAGAGTTGTCTCATTAGCAATCATACCACATCTTCTTTTTCATATCAATTTCGTTTATTCCTGTAACAGAACAAATGACGTATGGCTTATGGTTAGACGATCATACAAATAGTTTTTTCGGAGATGTAAGTTTAGTTCTATTGGTTCCAGATCCAGAATGAAAATTAAATAATTCAGAAGATGAAACTTTATTTATTTTAAATTTGATATCATTGGTCGTCACCACGAGATGTGTCCTCCTCAATTTGAACTTCAACACTGTCATTATTATTTATATATGTTATTCTGTTTTCCCTTCTCTGTTTCTTGCCACCTTCTCTGTCAAGGCATAAGCGCAGCCAATCTTTAGCTGCATCATCTATCTCCTTATCCGAAGACTCTTTACAGCTATGTTTTTTTTTCTGACCGACTCTGTAATAAAGTTATAAGTAAACTTGAATTGTGTATTTGCCTAATGCATGCGTGCGTAATCGCCCTTCTAGATATTTAATACAAATTAATGTATATTCTAAATATTTCAAACACTATTTAATACAAATTAAAATCTGAAATAACCATTTTTTTTACATATTGGTTATTTGTTTAATGGTCAGAAATTCATTAATATTAGAAGGATTTGTGGGTATAACAAACCCTTATTTTTTTTATTTCAGAATTCAGTATCATACTTTATACATTCGTAATATACATGATATATAAAGAATAATTTAGATGTGTATTAATGTACTGTTATATATTTGATATATAAAACACTGTTACACATGCAAGTGTGTATATGATCAGGTTTCACAATAGAACAATAAAACTAACAAATTCAGTTATCTTTTAATGAAGTAGAAATCATTATACCACATTTTTGAAACATTACGGAATAAGGTACATCTTAAGACAATTTATTCCATTAACTTCAGTTATGATCATACATTTTGTCGTTATAGATTTTAGAAAAAAATATTAAAATATTAGTAATTTTACAATTTGTTTGAAGATACTAATGTTCAGTGGCAAATATTTCATGATAATTAATAAGATGGAAATGATTTAAAATCTAGAAAATATTTCGCCTGAAACGTATAAACTTCAAGATCAGCATTATAAAATGATAGAAATTAATATATGTTTTGATTTTTAACAACATCCCTCAGATTAAAAAAATATATTGTATTTGTCATTCTGAATCGTATATATATATATATCAGATTTTTTAAAGTTACAACTTACATGTTACTTTCTTTCTCTTTGAATCTCAGATGATCGACATGATTTTCTCTTTTTGTTTTCTTCGTATCACTGCTTTCTTACAAATACACAACAGGAAATAATCACAAAAGTTACCATCCCATTACATTCAGATTTCCTATTAACTTAATTACCATAGCAACTATCTTTGAAATTTGTCGAACATATGGTCAACCTTATCAGAATGGGCTTGATTAACAGACTGGCTGTATCAAATATCACTCTGCATATAATTGCGATTATTATGTTTCACAAAGTTTAATGAATAAAGTTATTATAAATAATGATTGCAATAAATTTTAATTTTTAACCAGGCAAGCTATTTTTACGATATACATTTTTTTATTACAGTAATGATATTCCATTATAGATTTTACCTGACTTATATATATGGTATAATATATGATCAACGTTGGCCCAGCATTGGCCCAACATAGAGTTGTAAATGTAATTTCAGCTGATAAACACTTTCGGTATAACATTAACTTTTCATAAAGCCTGCTGCAATCGAAATTATCCGCCTCCCAAGAGAAATAAAGCGTAAAATAGTATATAATCAATTCTATTAACAAAATTTCATATCGGCCCTATGTTGCTACTAACATAATGCCAACAGTTGCCCGATTATTTATAACCAACATGAAATAATAATATGAATTTACAACAACAGACCAACGTTGGGCCAATGTTGTGCAGCCAACACCAACGTGCGACCAATGTATCGACAATTTGCCAACGTTGGGCCAATGTTGTGTAGCCAACATAAACTTGCTACCAACGGACCGACAATTTGCCAACGTTGGGCCAATGTTGTGAAGCCAACACCAACGGTCGACCAACGGGCCGACCATTAGCCAACGTTGGCCCATTGTTAGTCTGTTGACTGGGTTATTCATAGAAATTTGAATAAAAAAATCAGATTTTGTACTTTCACAGTTTTGTCTTTCGGTTTATCATCAGCAGGTTGTTTTTTTTTAATACTAAAAACGCTCAGAGTTATAGTACAATATTGGAGAGCTGTAGGTATTCCTATTGTGGTTTATTTAGATGACTTGTAGGGAACGGCAGTAAGTTAAAAAAATTGAAATTATGAATTTGCAGGTTACAAGTGAGTTAGAAAAAAGATGGTTTTATTGTAAATTATAGTAAGAGCATATGGACACAAGTTCAAATCATGGTATGGCTAGGTTTTAATTGTACTTTTAAAAGAAAGGACATAAGAAATATAAAAAAAAAAAATAATAAACTGACATATCTGGGCTTTTTTAACGTAATATAGCTATTAATTGTAAAACATTTACCTTAAGTGGGTTGAACAATAATTTCTATGTTAACAGCATTTTGCAATATTTGCCAAATTATTACGAGGCTTTTTTATATGACTATCTTGTAGAGCTTTTTGGGATTCATTTATATAATTGAATGACTTTAGGCATATTTTGTATTTACATAGAATGCCTGAGAGAATTCGTTTTGTTCGATGCCACCAAATATGCAGGTGTAGGTAATAAATGTAGATTATTTAATATCAGATAAATCGGACAGAACCAAGAATTCAACTTGGAGAGAATTAAAAGCGGTAAGCAATAATAATATGTTTTAGTCTGTACAAACCAAATGGAGTAAAACACTTGTTTAAATTTACACCGATAATCAGAATGTAACAAAAGTAATAAAAAAGTTAGTATGAGTTCGGAGCTTCAGACATAGCTTAAGAGGTTTTTATGCCCCACCTCCAATAGTAGAGGGGCATTATGTTTTCTGGTATGTGCGTCCGTTCGTCCGTCTGTCTGTCTGTCCGTTCGTCCGTCTGTCCCGCTTGAGGTTAAAGTTTTTGGTCAAGGTAGTTTTTGATGAAGTTGAAGACCAATCAACTTGAAACTTAGTACACATGTTCCTTATGATATGATTTTTCTAATTTTTAAATCAAATTAAACTTTTGACCCCAATTTCACGGTCCACTGAATATAGAAAATGAAAGTGCATGTTTCAGGTTAAAGTTTTTGGTCAAGGTAGTTTTTGATGAAGTTGAAGTCCAATCAACTTGAAACTTAGTACCCATGTTCCTTATGATATTATCTTTCTAATTTTAATGCCTGATTATATTTTTATCCAATTTCATGGTCCATTGAACATGGAAAATTATAGTGCAAGTGGGGCATCTGTGTACTTTGGACACATTCTTGTTTTATACATGCTTTATTGTATTATAAATGACCAAAAACTGAATGGATTCTTTCAAGAGATATAAATATATTAAAGTTGACAAATTGAGTAAAAAATTTGGTTTCGATGATTCGGGTGTTAATTTATTTCAAAAATTAATTTCAAATAATTTGATCTGTTAAGGGTTCATTCATTTGCGATTTATTTACCGAAAGCATTAATAAGAAGATGTAATTTGTCTGAAAGTTTTTTTTTACATCTGGTACCTTCAGTGTTGATGCATTGGCATATGACTGGGCAGTATTTTGATAATAACTGAATTAGTTTTGATACTTCCTATTAATTTATTGATAGGGTTATTTAATTAATTATATGCTGTAAAAGTGTAAAGCAAAAGGTACATTAGTTGTACTTAAGTGAAAAACGGCTGTGTACTGATTGTGAATTGTTCACCATGTGCATATGTAGGCTATATAAAAGATTTCAGTGATAAGAGAAATCCAAATCAGTTTATATACAAGGATCGGACGAAGAGAGTAATTTTTGCTATGCAACCATTTAACAGTAAAGTGCTAGTATAATTTGTTAAACATAAAAGTTGATTTGTCTTCAGAGCAATGTAGATGATTATATATTTAGATATAATTATAAGTGTATGTCACACTACGGGGCGCCGAATGGGACTCTTGTGGTTTTGTACAAAATTCAATTCTGTCATAACAAAATCATTTTTGTCTTACAAAACTATGTGCTACAGACTTGTTTTGTGAGAACTTCAATTTTGTGATGACAAAATTCATTTGTGTAGACAAAATTCATTTGTGTAGACAAAATTCATTTTTGTCATGACAAAAATCATTTTTGTAGACAAAATTCATATTTGTCATGACAAAAGTCAATTTTGTCTTAAAGGTATGCAAATATAAACATATTTGCATACAAAATTGACTTTTGTTACCTGATATGGAAATTAAATCACAAAAGTCAATTGTGTACGGTAAGATTCAATTTTGTGAGACAAAATTGACTTTTGTGAAACAAAATTAACTTTTGTGAGACAAAATTGACTTTTGTGAGACAAAATTGACTTTTGTGAGACAAAATTCAATTTTGTCATTGTTGAGACAAAATTCAATTTTGTCATTTTTGTTAAGACAAAAGTCAATTTTGTCTTTTTTGTTGAGACAAAAGTCAATTTTGTTAATTTTGTTGAGACAAAAGTCAATTTTGTCAATTTTGTTGAGACAAAAGTCAATTTTGTTAATTTTGTTGAGACAAAAGTCAATTTTGTCAATTTTGTTGAGACAAAAGTCAATTTTGTCAATTTTGTTGAGACAAAAGTCAATTTTGTCAATTTTGTTGAGACAAAAGTCAATTTTGTGACGACAAAATTCAATTTTGTGACGACAAAATTCATTTTTGTGATGACAAAATTGACTTTCGTGAGACAAAAATCAATTTTGTTAATTTTGTTGAGACAAAATTCAATTTTGTCAATTTTGTTGAGACAAAATTCAATTTTGTCAATTTTGTTGAGACAAAATTCAATTTTGTCAATTTTGTTGAGACAAAATTCAATTTTGTCAATTTTGTTGAGACAAAAGTCAATTTTGTTAATTTTATCTCACAAAAGTCAATTTTGTGTAACAAAAGTCAATTTTGTGTAACAAAAGTAATTTTTGTGTAACAAAAGTCAATTTTGTGTAACAAAAGTCAATTTTGTGTAACAAAAGTCAATTTTGTGTAACAAAAGTCGATTTTGTATGCAAATTAGTTCACAGAAACCGAACTAAACTAATTTAAATACAAAATTGACTTTTGTCGCTCAATTTTCAAATTAGGTAACAAAGTCAAGTCTTTGTAACAAAAATGAATTTTGTCATGACAAAAGTGACTTTTGTCCGCTGATAGATAATTTTGTATGACAAAATTTCAAATTTGTAGTATGATACAAATTTTGTTAAACTGAACTCATTTTTGTTGAACAAAAGTCACTTTTGTCCGTACAAAATTGAATTTTGAGTACAAAATCACAAGAGTCCCATTCGGCGCCCCGTACACACAGCGTGTACAGTTTATTCGTGAATAATATAGTTGTTCTGTTACATAATTTACAATATTGTGATGGACTTTGCATGGAATTTCATGAGCTTGGTTGTGTAGAATAAAGAATCCCACAGTGTGATTAGAAGTTGATGTATGTAGATATGAGATACATGCATGTACATCATGTATATATATGGTCCGAGTACACAGTTATCGTCCTTTGATTTTCGTTGTCCGATTTTCGTTGTCCACGAATACAGTCCTTAGTGTGGACAGTGTGTTACTTGCCAATTTTTGTTATACCCCTTCCAAATTTAATTCTCCATGTTGTATGCCTCATATAGCAAGTTGGGGGGTGAAATGACACTGTAAAAAAATTTGGGTCATAAATATTTAGGTAAAGTAGTGATTAGGTCCAGCTGAAAAAGGTCAAAAATTAGCACTTCGGAAGCTGTCAAAAGGTTTCAAGACCCCCTTAACACAAAATTGTCCATATTTTGAGTTAGAGCTGATGAAGTTTTCTATAATTTTGATATAATTTGTCCCAAAAGTAGTACAACACACTGTAAAAATATTATTGAGAAAGCGCAGGTGGGATTTTTTTAATTTACATTTATTGTCTAAAAGAAATGCATTACGAAATAACTGTGTACTCGGACCATATTATTTAGACTTTCATTAGCAATGTTGCACAGTGTAATAAAGAATCGCAGTGTGATTAGTAGACTCATTTTTCACGTTTCGTTAGTATAGGGAGAAGTTATTGTTTGTACGGTTACGTATCAATGTATAATTGTATACGTTTAAGTCTCTAGTTATAAGGCAAGTGACTATTTCATTTCGGGAACTTTCCCCCTGATACTATCCACGGCGTGCACAAAGCTGAGTCTACAAATGTAACGTCTTCAAATTACAAAAAAACATTTACGACGTCGGTATTTTCCCTCAGAAAACGTAAGCGTAACAAAAACAGTGGACACTTAGTTTACCACATACTTTTACATTCACGTTCAACATATTTCGTTTTTTTTTCGAACAAAAATGTGCAGCAAATGCACATTTTGAAAATATAAATAAATATTTGCTACTAGCAGTATAATGGAAATAATTAGCGACGATGTCGTATATCCTTTTCAGAAAACAGCGTTAAAACGACATTACATTAGATTGTAACATAATAGCTGGACATTTAAAAAATTCAGGTGTTCAGTCTGGACTATCGAATCATTCATATGTTGCAGATTTTATTAAACCTCTGGTTTTGCATATTTCGAATACCAAGTTATTTTGAAAATAAAAAGTTAGCAATTACAATTTTTTTCTTACCGATTCTTCCATTTTGACTATTAGTCCTTCCAAATTACTACT
This sequence comes from Mytilus trossulus, assembly GCF_036588685.1. Taxonomy (NCBI): domain Eukaryota; kingdom Metazoa; phylum Mollusca; class Bivalvia; order Mytilida; family Mytilidae; genus Mytilus; species Mytilus trossulus. The sequence continues at coordinate 34,900,078 of NC_086386.1, read as the reverse complement.
TCTTCCACATAACGAAGATCATTCCAAGCATATCTACTATGGTCGTTTTTGATTTTTTTGCGGTAAATTTCATATAATGTCAGAGTCCGAATCTATACAATTCTATTATACGAAAATGTGGGATACTATGTTAAAATTGTATAAGTTTTGGGTCAAAAACTCTATTTTATGCTAATTTAATGTTACAAGTTACACCGATTTTTTGCCGTTTTCTATTATGTCCGTTTCATGCTTTATAGATTAAATATTAATTTACCTTACTAGTGTATCAATATGTTTTTTTAAACGGATTATAGCTACGCTCACGAATAAATAAAACAAAATCGATAATGAACGACCTCCGACGGCCAGGAACAACAAAACAAGCCTAATAATGGGGTCAACTGAAAACCTGTATCCGACAAGTTGTCTCACCAGACATACTCGGACGTGTATTGTTTTAAAAAACATATTGATACACTAGTAAGGTAAATTGTCGAATTTAGGGTTGTCGGATTATAGCTACGCTCCCCTTTATAGATTAAATATTAATTTACCTTACTAGTGTATCAATATGTTTTTTAAAACAATACACGTCCGAGTATGTCTGGTGAGACAACTTGTCGGATACAGGTTTTCAGTTGACCCCATTATTAGGCTTGTTTTGTTGTTCCTGGCCGTCGGAGGTCGTTCATTAGAAATTCCGACAGTTCAGTAGTCCGACAGTCCGATAGTCCGACGGTCCGATGGTCCGACACGGACCTCTTCTGCTGAGGGGATGGGGGCTCGGATCTTCTGCTGCAAAGGATATGGATATCGTCCTGTATAAATTGAATACATTTGTGTAACTTCATTGGGATGTAAAAGCGTTGACCGAAGTAAATTTTGTATGAAGCGCGGAATCTTCACTCTCACCCCATATATCTCGTATTAGGTCACTAAAACACCATGTAACTAATAATATTGAAGGAGAGACGCTGAGAGACGCTATTATATGTCTCTGACGGATGTTTTGACGAATCTAGACTGCCTATACAACTCATGCACGGTCAGTAAAAAGCTTTTACTTATATTTGAAGTTCTAATCGGCCTTGTCTGGCTATACAGTCCATACACGGTTCCAATGTTCAACAAGTGGAAGTTTTTACCGACCTTGACTTTCTATGTAGTATTGTCAACGTATATTTGTTCCACCTAACAGAAGTTCCAGTGGAAACTTTATTATAAACGATCATGTCATAATACTTGTACCTGATGGACCAAATATTCTATACTATTTATTCCGTTAGGAACATTTACTGTAATATTTATTCCTGTGGAAGTAATAGTCCAGAATATTTTTTTTCCTTTTGGAACTGATATTATGAAGGAACTTCTATTCCGTGACAGCATGATATTAAATTATAATAAAAATTAAAGTTAAATAAGTAAAGAATGTATTATAGATGAAAAAAGTAATTTTCAAATATTTTCATTTGTTAATCACTACAATATTTTGTTCTAAGGTAGAAAAATAGTGAAAGTATTATTATGCCCCATATATGGTTTTATGTTTTCTGTTCTGTGCGTCTGTTCGTCCGTCTGTAAGTTCGTCCGTCCGTTCGTCCGTCCCGCTTCAAGTTAAAGTTATGGTTAAAAGTTAAGTCGAGGTAGTTTTTAATGAAGATCAAATCCAATCAACTTGAAACTTATGAAACATGTTTTTTTTTTATGATAGCCTATTAGGATAATTCTAAATTTAATGCCAAATTAGATATTTTACCCTATTTTCACGGTCCACTGAACATAGAAAATGATAGTGCAGATGGGGCATCTGTGTACTTGGGAAACATTCTTGATCTGATATGTTTTTGCATTTTTTTTTCTTCTAGATTTAATCTTTTTAAAATAAAAAAAACATAAGGTGAAGGAGTATATTGTGAAAGGTGAAATGAGTCAAATTATTATTTTAAATCAACTGTAAAAGACACAATTATTAACGACATAAAGCGTAGGTAATGACTGTTAATCAACAGTGCGTGTGTTTGACACCAAAGCTGTCAAGTGAAGCCATGCACTGAAATGGGTAATTTGAGTTTATTCAGCTAGTTGAACTCCTTGTCCAAGGAGAATTACGAATTTACTACGAATTTACCGCAATCATTTATGTTATAGATAATGCATATTTGAAGGCTTTGAATGTAATGAAATCGGGTCATTTTAAGAATTCCCGCGTTATTTATTTTTCTCAGATCACACTCGCAGGGTACGGGTTGGTTTACATGTATGAAGTCGTCATACTGATCGATTTGACACATGATTTTTTTGCGTAAACAAAAATGAATTACAATCGTTCCATGTCTTGATAGGCATGTTTTTCAGAGACAAGAAACTGTGAGTCGGACTATCGGGCTGACGAATTAAAGGACTGTCGGACTATCGGTCTGTCGGATTATGGGCAGTCCTCAAACAAAAAAACAAAAAAATGTCCTAACCGATCCAAGTTGGTATAATATTTAAAATTTGACAACCGTAGGGCAATTGCAAAAGAAACTACATATTTAAGCCTCCCAAACGAATAACAGTCTAATAATAATTAGAAAAAAATATTTTATCTAATGAGGTTAAATAATTGAACGTGGCTACGCACTTATACATCCATCCCGAATGAATGGAGCCCTGTAATTTAAACTGGTATTTAAAAAAAAAAATCGAACTGTAAAGCCAGTACTAAAGCCGGAGTTTGGAAACAAGTGATGACAGGAAAATTAGGGACTATTTCTATGTTTTTTCATGTATGCCCTCTGGGGAAACTGTCCGTAACTTTCTTATCCGAAATCTTTCCCGAGCGACTCTGTTGACCTTCGACCAACCCTCGTTGTGGTCTAAGATTGAAATGGTAAGGTTTTTGAGATCAGCTTGTGTGTGCCAATGTGATCTCAAATGACGACTTACGGGTAGGTCGGGCTTGCAAGTGTAGTCACTTCGATGACCATTTATGAGTTTGTTGAATGGCTGCTCTGTCTCGCCAACATACTGCATGCCACATCGACACTGAAGGAGGTATACAACATTCTGGGTTTTGCAAGTTACATTGCAAGATATAGTGTACACAGACCCAGTCGAGTGGCAAGTTAATGTTCGAGTATTCAGTATTTGTTGACAAGTCAGACAACGTCTGTTACCACATGACTTGCACCATCCTGCAATTGAACAGCTTGAAATATGAAATTTCAATCCTGTTATCTATGATGAGTTTATTCATAGAAAACTAAAGACAGCAACATGAACCCCACAAAAAAACTGGCGGAACTGTGAAGTTCGTACTGCACACTGTTGCCAGGGTAACTCAATACTGTAACCGAAGTTAGTAATTCTTTCAGGTTCCTGAATGCCATTCATTCTGCTGATGTGTTGTTCTTTTTGTCCTTTTATACCTGATGGAAATGGAATAATTTCTGTAAACGGTCTGCTCATCTGGTTGACGTTCTTCTGCATTTGCTAGAATATTTTGTGACATCACGTTGCTTTTCAAAAGGTTTGAGTTTTCTTTTCATTTGAAATGTAATGTGTAACTCAATGCATTACTTTGAAGCTGTAATTGTAATTTAATGCATTATTTTGATAAATGCTTCTTAGAGTTTGTTAATACATGGTTTTGTCAAAGAATTTATATAGAATGCATTTCTTTGATAAAAAGTAAAATCTCAAAAATACTAAACTCCGAGGGAAAAGTCCGAAAGTCTCTAATCAAATGGCAAAATCAAAAGCTCAAACGAATGAATAATATCTGTCCCATTCCTGACTTGGTACAATCATTTTCTTATGTGAAAATGTGTGGATTGAACCATGCTTTGTAGCGCTAAACATCTCAATTGCATCACTTTTCAACACAACATCATCGATGCGCGAACAAAACAAACAGACACATCAGGCGAAAATGTTAAAGATATAGCAGCAACATTATGTTATAATCTTAATCACTAAAAAACTAACAAACATGCAACCAAGACACACAAAATAGCATATAGACTAAGAATATTAGCAAAAATGAAAGACAGGAATACACAAATTAACAATAGTACAATTACACAACGATGGGATGTTCAAGTACAGAGACACGCCATATATGCAAAACGGAACATGAAAAGGCACACAGAAAAAAGAAAGACGAGCAATAAATAAGTTTTACAATAGCAAAATAACGGGATGTATATAAGTACAGAGACACGCTAAATGTATCGAAGTACCACTAAAAGACATACAGACGAGGCACACTTGCAAAAATGAAAGACAAGAATTCGAGAGTATCGTAAACAATAATGACAGAATGTACAAGTACCACATGTATCTTAATCGCAATAAAAATAAACGAATATTAAACAAAGTTGCACAAAAAGGCATTGGTCAAATTTAACAAACTCATTTATTGCTTTCTTATTATTGAATTCCAATATTTTAATACCCCCATAAACAATTGAAATATGTTAATTACTGGGACCGAATGATAAGATTAACAATGATAGGTAGATATATGAAATACTTTTGTAGTTCAAAGTATGAAAATAATATAGTCTGTAGTAGTTTAGGCATATCCTCTACAGAATGTAAATTAGAAGTTTACCTTTCTTTCATGCCGCTTGTATTTATTGTATATATGTGTATTGTGTATTTCTTCTAAAAAAAAAAGGAGATCCACTTAATTATGTACACAAATCATAATAGAACAATAAAACAATAGTGTGAAGTTGAAGTACATAGCCACGTCATATATGCATCAAAGAAACAAAAAAAGTCAAACGGACAAAGCAAATGTGAAAGATAATGCAACAATGACGGGTTACATAAATACAGAGCCTCGTCAAATGGATATGACATAAAATAGAGTAAAACAGTCAAGTTAATATTAATAAAGAAAAATAAAAGAACAATATAATACGTATAACGAGGTTAAAAACAACGTTAGCACGCCGAATTTATACCTCAAGACCATCGTGTATTATTTGTTAAGTTGATACGGAATATTTATCAACAAGGTCTTGGCAACTGTCGATGATCTTTTTTTTTTATAAAAAAGAACAAGACATTCTTTGACATACCCCTGGATCATCAACTTTCTGATCAGACACAGGTGACGTTTAATAAAGTTAGAGTAGAGGCTGCAAGCTTTTGAATTCCGAATAAGTTTGGAAATGAATATCCCATATGTAGGTGAAGTTTGTATATATATTGCCAAGGTTTGAAGAAATGATAGTTTCAAAATATAAATATCGTTTGTCATATATTCTGGTACTGAGATGACTGTGTATGTCTACAAATGAGGCAGAAGAAGCCGTGTCTATATTTTATTGTTATTAAATTCATGTTTTTGTCAAAGTAATTGCAATATAATACTTTGACAAATATGTCTTATGGTAATTAAATGCATGATTTTGTTAAGTCATTTTAAAATGATGCTTTGCAATGCCATGCAGTTTGCCCCATATGCCTGTTTCATCTGACAAGTGGTATGTTAATTATCACTAACATTTCATGACTTACGATTTAAATTGTATATGTGTTACCTAAATCAATATGAAATATGAAAGTCACAGTTGTTTTGTTATTCTGTGTGATTTGTTAGATCTTTTGAATTTGCCAGTTGATAAAGGGACTTTTTTTAATATTCCTTTGTTAAATTAAAAATAGAAATGGAAAATATTATAAAGAGACGACAACCCGACCAAACACCGGAAAACCGCCGAAGACCAACGTTGGGTCTTGAATACAGCGATATAATCCCGCACCCGGAGGCGTGCTTCATCTTGCCCCTAAACAAAAATGTGCACTAGTTGAGTGAGAGGGACGTCATACTAAACTCCAAAATATATATAAAAAAAACTCTAATGAAAATATAGACTAACAAATGCCAGCTCAAAAAAAATGCAGCGGGGTAAAACATGTCTCTTGCAATCTCAACCCGACCCTCATACCTCTAGACAATGTAGAATAAACAAACACACACCAATACGCACAGAGAATGTACATATGAAGAAAATAATTGGCAATTTCTAAACTCAAAACAGTTTTAACATTAAATTGGACACGTTTAAACTTTGGTAAATAGACACAATACCATTTAAGCAACTAGAAAAAAAACAGTACACTTATCTTACTAGAATTTGAATTTTTTTCCCCGTCCAATCTCAATGAAAATTTTCAACAACTTTAAAAAAAAAAATATAGTACATTGAACCTTCTTTTTTTATAAAAATAAGGAGATGTTGTTATAATTGTCAATGAGACAACTTTCCACCAAATTTCGAATGAAGTGGATGTAAGCCATGGTTATAGGCAACCGTACGGCCTTCAAACATGATAAAAAAATATAGTTAAAAAAGTTCCGGTATAAAAAAAATTGTAAAACTATATCAATGGAGACAATAAACGGCATAATTTGGAACAAAAATATATAAGAAAAACAAATATGAACCACCGACGATCACTGACCTCCTGACTCCTGACTAAGAACTTCCCCTTTAAAATAACCCTCTACGCGGGATATTTAGTGTGCATCAAATTTTTTAGGTTATTTCTTCATCGACAGAAAAATATTATAGTCAATCCTTCAATATTATCTTGTAAATTGTAGATATCATTTACATACTTTTTACCTATATATAAATCAATGATAGCGATGTGTAAAAATTAGGTGTGCTCAGTTTTGTCAACTAGTACAATTAAATAAACAAATGAGTAACAATACTTTAATATGTCACTTATAATATGTGTATATTTCCTACAAAATATGTCTTTCATTGTATGTCTTTATATATATATATATCTTCATTTATTCAAATACACAAAGTATATTTTCTTTCAATTACGTCATGATTTAAATGGATGGATTTGTTTTGTAAATAGAAAGCATACCCAAGTCGATTAACGAAATTGGCAAGATGTCAAATGTGCATATGACATCAAATTGAATATATGAAGCTACAAATAGAAACTAGCAGTAATTCCAAATACAAAATAAAGGTAATTTTCAATCGTGATTTTAATTTATGTATTTGTTTAGTGGTAAGATTTTTGCATTAAGCTGTAAAATGTTATTCAAATATAGTTTATCCTTTTACTATTTTTACTTTCGGTTCTAGGAAAAAGCTAAAAGTTATTTTTTTGCTTCATCTAAATCAATTGTATTGGATATTTTATTTAAGGAGTTGCTTCTTGAAAGTTTACAACTTTAAACTTTATTATTTTTAGAAATCGTAACGTCAGGAATAATGTTTTCGGATTTGTTTGTTTCGATTTTAATGCATGCCATGCAAGTGTGGATACAGTTCAGTGTTTTATACACATTTTAAGTTAAAGTCATGATATTTTGAGACTTTCATACTGGATTTTGTACGATGCACATGGTACTGATAATAGTATAAAGGAGTTAATATTGTTACGGGACGGGGGTGTCCCATAAGTAAAAGTTATTTATATAAGTTGTGCAATGTTCTATGCTTTATTGCTATTCAAACCCCCGGAGAGGGTACAAAACTACAACATAAAAAATACAATCATAAGTAAAAGGTATTTAGAAACAAAACATTTTCCAATATTTCACATAAATATCAACATACTGAAAATTGTAACCAAAATGCAAAAACAGTACTAACAGTGCTTTGATTGTGTAAAATTACATAATAAAGTTTTAGTCCAATCTTTAAGATTTCCTTGAAAATACATGTAGGTGTAATGTTACTTCAAATATCAATGCTGAACAAATAATTAATTGTTTGAAATGTAAAATGTCTCTAGAATAAAACATCAGTAAATTATGTACCATGTAAAATTTATCCTGTTTATATGATGTTATGTGTGTAAATATATTTGAGCATAAAATGTCTTGATAATACAAGTAATAATTTGTCTATACATTCATTTCAATTATATCAAAAAGTTTCATACAAATAAACCTGCACAATTGTACAAAAATAACTTCAATTAATGTTACAGATTTCCCGTAAAGTTCAATATTTAGGACGTTCCTCGTCTCATTGAAATGCACCCATTTTACAGATAATTTCAACGCCTCGATATTATAATGTTTATAAAAATACACTAATTAATCAAAAATCACCAATAAAAAAGGTATAAACTTACTTCATGAGGGGCCAACACCTAAATTCTATGTTTTGTGACAAAGCGTAATGTGAACATCAAACGTATCCGGTGTCATATAACTAATAACCAAAAAACGGTGTTGGTAAAAATTTAACCATAGCAAAAATTAAATCCGGGGCAGCACACTCCCCTCCTGATTTCTTACTGAAATCACTATATACCAAAAAATAATGTATTTGTACATGTATCTAACTAAATAACTCTTTTAAGGTTAATTTTAAAATAAAACCTTACAATCCTTAAACAGTCTATAAACATCAAATCACTACATAGTCACTCAGAGAGCAAACGGATGAGTTCACAAATTGGTCTCACATAACATCTACGGTCTTTAGCCACACGAATCTGTACCTTTCGGACATGATCATCACTGCTCGGAAATGTTCTTTCGACAATAGCCATTGGCCAACATGTACGATTTAGTTCACGGTCTTTCAAAAGAACTATGTCACCTTCTTTAATATCATCACTTGAAGTATTCCATTTACGTCGCTGTTGTAAATTTGACAGATATTGTTCGCGCCACTTCTTCCAAAATTCCTGAGAAAGAACAACAACATGTTTCCATTGAGATTTGTACAATTGTTTCGTATCCAACTCGGGCAATGTCTCCGGAAGACTTCCTTCCTTTTGAGTAAGTAACGTATTAGGTGTCAGAATAGAAGAATCATTAGGGTCAGTCGAGACTGGTACAAGCGGTCTGCAATTCACTATCGAACAAACTTCTGCTAGAAAAGTTGTTAGTACTTCATGGGTTAGTTCCTTCAAGTTAGCACGCAATAACATAGCATCTAAGATTTTCCGTGTCACTCCGATCATCCTTTCCCATACACCCCCGAAGTGGGATGCATGGGGAGGGTTGAAAATCCAAGTTACTTGATTGGTATTCAAATAATTCCGAATGTTTTCGTCTTCAATAAAAATAGAATTCATACTTAACTCATCAGATGCTCCAACGAAATTAGTTCCTCTGTCACTTCTAAACTGACGCACTGGTCCTCTAACAGATATGAATCTTCGCATCGCATTTATGAAAGATGAACTGCTTAGTTCCTCTACCACTTCAATATGTATGGCACGAATTACTAAACAAGTAAATAATATCGCCCATCTCTTGTGGTTTGCCTGACCACCTCTTGTCCGTCTTGCTATCACGTTCCAGGGTCCAAAAGTATCGACACCTACAAAAGTAAAAGGTGGACTAGGTGTGATTCTATCTTCAGGTAAGTCTGACATAATTTGAGTTCCAAAGAGACCTCGTAGTTTCTTGCATGTAACACAGTTATGAATACAAGTTCCAACCATTCTTTTACAACCTATGATCCAGTACCCTACTGAACGAATCTTCCCTTCAGTTATATGTCTTCCTTGGTGGTGAACCAATTCATGAAAGTGTCTAATAAGCAATAATGAAATGTGGCTTTTCTTCGGAACAAGCACTGGATTCTTGTCTGAATTAATTGTACATTTTTTGCCTACATTTAATCTTCCTCCTACGCAAAGAATACCATTTTCATCAAGTAATGGCGACAGAGAAATAATTGAGCTTCCAGAAGAGACATTTCTCCCCTCCTTGATGGAATTGATTTCTTTAGAAAAGTATTCGAGTTGTGCTTCCTTCAATATGAATTTCTCCGCATCACGTAAATCATCACTATTTAGCGCACACATATGCCATCCTTTGCATTGACCATTGGGTTGACTGAATGATTTGACAATATGTCGGAGTCTTGCAATCGTTTTAACTAATCGGGACCAACTAGAAAATGACTCAAAGATTTTCACAAATTCTGTATCAGATTTCACTTCTTTATCACTTGAGATAGTTTTACATGTAACTAACAAAGGCCTTACTTCTTTGTCATCATCTGGAGTTATCATAGAAAAACTTTCTGTATGATCAAATTTAGATTCACTTCCTTTCATAAGAAATGATGGTCCTAAGAGCCATTCACTAGTGCTTATATCTCTAGCAGAAATAGATCTGGTGGCTGTATCAGCTCGATTATCTTCGGACGGTACGTATGACCAGTGACTTGGACTGGTTGACTGACGGATCATATCTATACGATTTCCAACGTAAACATAAAAACGTCTCTGTTGATTATTGATATAGCCCAAGACTATCTTACTATCAGTGTACATGAATGTAGACTTAATTTCCAAAGTTAAGTGTCTAGTTACTGAGTCTTTAAGATTTATTGCTAACACAGCAGCACATAGTTCTAACCTGGGAATGGTATGCCCATGAGTAGGAGCAACCTTTGCTTTTCCCTGAACAAAGGCTAGTTGAGATACTCCGTTGACATCATAAAGTTTCAAATATGCGACAGCACCAATAGCATCTTTTGACGCGTCTGAGAAAATATGCAGTTCACGACAAACAATCTGTGATGATTCAAATGCAGTGAAACATCTCGGTATGGTCACGTTGTTCAAATGTTCAAGTGAATTCTTCCATGTACTCCACTTCGATAAATATGTTTCTGGCAATGGGTCGTCCCAGTCAGTGTGTAAGGCCATAATATCACGCATAATAATCTTTCCGGCTACAGTTACAGGTGCAACAAAACCCATTGGATCATATAAACCATTTATTGTTGCCAACACACCACGTTTTGTGAATGGTTTTGATGTTGAATTTAGTTGTGAAACTCTAAAAGTAAAGCAGTCCTTGGACATGTCCCACTGAACACCAAGGCTTCTCTGAAGTGGAGCCTCATTCAGATCCAAATTTATGTTCTTTAAGTCTTTTGCAAGATCCTCCTGTGGAAAGGATTTAATAACTTCCAAATTATTAGATGAAATTTTGTGTAAGCGAATGTTACCTTCTTCTTTTAGAATTTTCTTTGTTCGAGTAATTAAATCAACTGCTTCAACACTAGTATCAAAGGAACACAATGCATCATCAACATAAAAGTTGCGTTCTACAAAGTCACGCACATCTTGTTCAGCTGTTTTAACACAGTTTCTAAGGCCAAAAGTGGCGACAGCCGGAGATGGCTTGTTACCAAAGACATGTCTAGTCATTCGATATTCTATCATTTCATTCTTTGGATCATTGTCTTTGTGCCAATAGAATCTTAAGTAGTTTCGTTGTTCTGGTGGGACTGAAAACCTATAAAACATCTGTTCAATATCGGCTGTGATAACAACTGGACGTTGTCGAAATCTTAGTAGTATCCAAAGAAGGCTATTCACTAGATCGGGTCCGCTCAGTAGAACATCATTGAGACTTATATCATTGAATTTGGCTGAAGAGTCAAAAACGCACCTTATGTTCCCTGGTTTCTTCGAATGATAAATAGCGAAAAGTGGTAAGTACCAACACTCAGTCTGTTCTGTGATTTGAGGAGCAACTTCTGCATGACCATTTGTAAGTAATTTACCCATAAATTCATAAACATGGGAATGTTTTTCCGGGTGTTTTTGTAGATTATAGTCCAGTGACTTTGCTCGTCGGAGAGCCTGTACTCTATTGTTGGGAAGTCTTATTCGGTCCCGCCTAAAAGGTAGTGGAGCTGTCCAACAACCTTCCTCATCTTTGTAACTTTCATGTTCCATAAGTGCAAGAAATTCTTTGTCCTCAATTGAGAGTCCAGGAATATTATCATCAGGAGTTGTCTGAAATATATAACCATCTTTTGTGTTAAAGTTATTATTACATGGTTCTAATGTAGTTGTACGGCCATCTTTCAATGTAAAAGTTTTCAGTACTGATACTGAATCCTGTTGTACATGTGTAGCGGACAAACAACTCTCACCAATTATTACCCATCCTAAGAAGAGTTTTTGTGCAAATGGGCAATGCTCTGTACCTAATCGTTGGTCAATAACATGATGAGCTTTCAATAAGTCTCTACCTATTAGCAACATTATATCTGCATTATCATTAATGTCAGGGATGAAATCAGCAATGTCTCTCAAATGATGGTACGCATGAGCTATATCCGGTGACGGAATTTCAGTACGTATATCAGGAACCTGGTCACACTCTATGAGAGTAGGTAAATTTAATTTACAACTAGCATCAAAGGACTCAACTGCAAAATCACTTGCTCGTCTTCCATACTCAGAGAAGCTACCAGAACAAGATGATAATGTGTACGGTACCTCAGGTCCATGAATATTAAAATGTTCAAAGAATGAAGATTTTGCTAAAGATCTGTTTGATTGTTCATCTATAATGGCGTACAATAGTAAACTGTTTTCTGGTTGTCCATTCGGATACACTCTGACCAATACCGTCTTGGAGCATGATTTACTAGTTCCTTGGTTCTTGCATATTTGTGTGCATGCAGTTACCACCTTTTGAGTGTCCTGTTCCAACTTTGGTTCTGTTTTCTGTTCTTGAAATTTTGTGGTTGGCTGTTGGTGTGTAAATTTCTCAATATGTAAAGCTGTTGGGTGTGTAGTTGACTTACAAACTTCACATGTCACGGCTGCAGTACAATCTCTGGCTAGGTGACCCTTTTGACCACAACATCTAAAACAAAGTCCTTTACTCTTCAAAAAATCCTGACGTTCCCTTATCGGCTTTAATCTAAACTGTCGACATTTGTTTAACGTGTGATTTGTATTATGCAACGGACAGACAGTGTCACTAGTGTTCCGTGTATACTGTTGATTTTTCGTAACAGGCAAATCAGTCTTAAGCACTGAAACATTTTGCTGCTGCCTTTGTTTTGGTTTTGTCATGTTGTGCACCTTAGCTGAGTTTATTCCTGTATCCTCATAAATAAATGAGGGATCATTTTTCATGCGTGCAATTTTTCTTAAGAATATTTCAAACACTTCAAATGGTGGATATGAAGAAGAATGATATTCCTTGTACTTGTTTGCTTCTGTCGACCATTTCTCCTGCAACTGGTAGGGTAGCTTTGCGACAATAGGGTTAACTCCCGCAGACGAGTCGAAGTATGAAAATAATGGACGGTACTGCTCATAAGTTTTAATGGCTGCAATTTCTGAAACAATGTCTAATAGATCATATAATTGTTTTGGATCTTTGTATGTAATCTTCGGAAAATACATAAGTTTTTGCTTAATTGAAGTTTCCACCATTTCAGGTCTTGCATAACGGTCATGTAGTCGTTCCCATATACGGTCACGTGCTTTGGACAAGTCCAAATAGTTTGCTGAACGTATACTAACAGCAGACTTTGTCGACTCTGGTCCCAGATACTTAACCAACAGATCCACTTCCTCTGAAGCTGAGAGGCTCAGCTCCTTCACGGTGTCACAGAATGATTTTTTCCACGATCCAAAATATTCTGCCTTATCATCAAACTTTTGTATTCTGGATATCAGAAGATCTTTTTTAACAATAAATTTTGCCAATTCCTCACTAGAGTTATTAATAGTTGTAGGATAATATGGTGCAGCCTTTGCGTTCAACGTACACGACTTAGTATCTAAAGTTTGCACAACCTTTGGATCTGGTTGTGTAGTAATCTGAGTCACTGGTGATAAATCATTATCTTGATTGTTGTTATCGACATAAATATTCTGTTTCGGTTTCGTATCAGTTTTTTCAACAAAATCAGTTTTAGGAACTAGGATATCACCATTTGATATTGGATCCAAAATTTTATTTTGATCAAGGACAAACTGTCTTACTCTTTTTTCTCTAGTCTCTGACAAGTGTTTATCTTCAAATTCTTCTTCACTACTTTCCATACAGTCATCTAGTACTTCAAACACTTTTTGGCTTTCTGCAAATTCTCGCTGAGTATTCAAAACTTTAATACTTGCTTCAACGTTGGCCTTTTGTTTTAAAAGTTCTGCTTCCTGTTGCGCATACTCCACACGAACACGCAACTCTTCTACTTTTAATTTCTGTTTAATGTATAATGAATTAACATTTGATTTGTCGGAAATTTTAGACTTTCCAGATAGTTTTGACCGAATGCTTTTGGCTTTTGACTTTAATGTTATTTTCATGGGTGGCTCACTTTTAAGCTCTGACTTAAGCTTAACAGCTGTTAGTAAATCTTCTGAATCTTGTTCCTTCTGAATCACAGTAATGTTTTGTTCTGACATTGAATCCTGTTTTGAGGTTCCTTGATGTTCATCAACTCTATTAAGATAAAACTGGACCTCTTTTTCAATGTTTTTAAGTTCCTGATCATTATTTTCCATTTCAATGTCACTAAATCTTGTGCGAATTGATGATAGGTATCTATGAAAACCATCTGAGTTTCTACGATAGTGTTCAAGTTTTTGGCGTACATGCGTATCAACATCTGATACTGTGCAGGTCCTTTCACGAATAGCTTGAATCAACAAATAAATGTCCTGTTTTACTTCGGTAAGTGTAGTCCAATATTTCTGAACGATTACTTGGTATGCCTTTTGAGCCTTTTCTGTAAGGTTCCTTTGACGTCTAAGGGATTTGTCTGATGTCCACTCTGAAGCTGACATGTTCCTATGTGAAGCTGGTTCCTTGTAAGAATTTTGTACTGTGCAATGTTCTATGCTTTATTGCTATTCAAACCCCCGGAGAGGGTACAAAACTACAACATAAAAAATACAATCATAAGTAAAAGGTATTTAGAAACAAAACATTTTCCAATATTTCACATAAATATCAACATACTGAAAATTGTAACCAAAATGCAAAAACAGTACTAACAGTGCTTTGATTGTGTAAAATTACATAATAAAGTTTTAGTCCAATCTTTAAGATTTCCTTGAAAATACATGTAGGTGTAATGTTACTTCAAATATCAATGCTGAACAAATAATTAATTGTTTGAAATGTAAAATGTCTCTAGAATAAAACATCAGTAAATTATGTACCATGTAAAATTTATCCTGTTTATATGATGTTATGTGTGTAAATATATTTGAGCATAAAATGTCTTGATAATACAAGTAATAATTTGTCTATACATTCATTTCAATTATATCAAAAAGTTTCATACAAATAAACCTGCACAATTGTACAAAAATAACTTCAATTAATGTTACAGATTTCCCGTAAAGTTCAATATTTAGGACGTTCCTCGTCTCATTGAAATGCACCCATTTTACAGATAATTTCAACGCCTCGATATTATAATGTTTATAAAAATACACTAATTAATCAAAAATCACCAATAAAAAAGGTATAAACTTACTTCATGAGGGGCCAACACCTAAATTCTATGTTTTGTGACAAAGCGTAATGTGAACATCAAACGTATCCGGTGTCATATAACTAATAACCAAAAAACGGTGTTGGTAAAAATTTAACCATAGCAAAAATTAAATCCGGGGCAGCACATAAGTTATACACTGATTACTATATTCTTGGTAAATTCTAATATAGAGCTGTCAACTCTGGTGTCGAGTTACAAACTAAGTTATACTGGTAGCGTAGCTGGCAAAATAGTTAATACAATGGTAGCGTAGCAGGCAAAACGGTTAAGGCACTGAGATCTAAATATGGTAGCACAGAAACTCGTTAACATTGACTTGCTAATTACATGTACAACAGACACAATTTATAATATACAAACAATCAATACTATTACAAGCATTAATCCCATGAAAAACCACCAGAGCACTTAATAAAATATACAGAGACCCCCCTTTTTGGTACGTTAATCGTTTGTCAACAACGTAGTAAGCGTAGTAAAACATCTAGGTCAATCATGGTTTGGTCCATTTATCCAACGGGGATGCAAAGGTACATGTATTGCATCGACTGCGGCACTTTTGGTTTGCTTTGCCTTTGGTAAGTTTCCTTGGTATCAGCAGTAACTGCCCTGGTAGCGGGCCGCAGTCTATTTGAAGACTGTTGTGCACTTGTTTTTATATCTCTGTCCAACCAACGTCTCGTGCCCCTATGGAGATGGTGGGCAAATTACGTTATGCTGATTGGATGCTGATCTCAGATCATTAGGTCACTGACGTCAATAAACATTGTGATGCAAATGGCGGTGATCGGAATGTTGACATTCAGTCGAGTCGGGAAATGGACAAACGGGACTTATCTAAGCTTATTCTTAGCATGTATGGGCCCCGGTTACAATATTCATGCCTTACGCTAATAAAATAACAAGGTTATAAAGCGGGAACATGTGAAATAAGGATAAACAGAAGGTGGGAACCGTCGTTCAGTCAAGGGGACCCCCCATGGTCAAACAGTGAAGACGAACTCTATGTTATTATTCCCAGAGACCTTACTAACAATATTTACATACAATAACAATAAAAATATATACAATGTTCATCAAATGTCTTTGTATACGCGTTGGCTAACAGTAAACGACGAACGCGAAAATAGAATAGAGTGTTTGCTGAGTAGCCTAAACAGTCGTATGTACAAACCTACAGCTTATAATACCATAAACCGTAACAATATCCATATATTTTTTTCCCTTTTAAACTTGTTAATTACTTGTTGGGACTAGTCACAAAGTGTATTTAGAATGGTATTTCCTTTCTAGTATCAGTAATTCATGATTTTGTTTTAATGAGTGTGAAAAAAGCTGCATGTACGTCTTTCTAAATTTGATTTTGTATAAAACTGTAATATTATTACAGCAAACTTGGATTTCAGCTTGACACTATATTCCAAATAAGTCATAGCTCACCTCTTTATTTGTTAGATCTTTTTGGCATAAGTTATCTATAGAAATCGAACTGGTAAACGTTTATGTTAATCAATTTAAGCCTGGTGGTTTTTTTTCTGAGAAAAAAAACCAAAAAACCCACAACAAACAAAAAACACAAAAAAACAAGTTTGAACCGACTTATGTCGTACATGTATGTGCCAAACCTAAATCATGAGCATGATGTTCAGTGGTTTTTGTCGGTGTTTGACTGTCATACTCGTTTTTCGTAAACTGTTTTGAGCCCTTTATATCCAATTAAGTAGTATATGGTTTTCCCATTGTTGAATGCCATACTTTGACCTAGGCCTATGATTGATTATATCGACGTACTTTGGGGCAATCAAACCAGCTCTGTGTAGCTGTATTTCTATACAAGACATGAAAAGGTAATGCAGAATTTTGCAGTATAAAAAATTGAAAAATTGTTTTGATTCCACTTACTAGTATCATGAGACTGCCCTTTCACAGAATATATTATGATTGTTATAACCTTCTGTCGACAATCATTTTTGAGGTCATGCAAAATGCAATAACCTTACATTTCCCATGTGCTTTTATCTATTTACAGATCTAAAGATACTACCGAACAATGAACTGGTCACAGTAGAATGAAGAATCTTTAAGAGGAAACTCAACCTAGAGATAAAGATAATAGTTTTACTGGGTTTGTACTAACATGAGCAATACGTTTGTGGTATATGTGTGTCAACTGAGATCCCCTAGATTTGGGTGGGGCTAGTGTTACTCAGTATTATTGTGTTTTATGTGCTGTTGCTTGTCTGGTTGTCTTGTTCAATTTTGGGCGTGGCTGTGGCGTAATCACCACCATCTTTGCACATACTTCACCTTTTCCTTATTTACAGGCCAGCAGTTGTCTAATGTCTTATGTCATTGCTGATTTGTTTATTTCTAGAATTTGAGGTTGCAAACTGATTTTTTATGTCTTCTGTTTACTTGACAGACAATTTTAGATAATTATAACTCTGAACAACTTAGTAGTTAGGTGTCCTTTGTTTCTTTTAGTCTTGTTTTTAATCTATGTTTGCTCCATCTTTTTTTTATGTGTATACCTAAGGAGGGAGAGTTGTTAGCAAAGAGAGTTTTATGATTATATTTGTTAACCTTTTTATATCTTTCAGAATGTTACGTACGAATAACTGAACAATTTCTCATAAATGTTATTGTTCACAGTGAATCTGTTTTCTCTCTTTATCAAACATAAAATGTGCAAAACAGCTTATCTTTGTTAGTTTTTTTAATTTTGGTTCATTTATATGTTTGGAGTTTAGGATGAAATCCACTATAATTACTGCACTAGTTAACATTTTTAGATATAAAAAAAGAAAATGTGGTATGCTTGCCAATGAGACAACTCTCCACAAGAGACCAAAATGATCGTACGACTTTCAACAAAGAGCAAAGCCAATACCGTATAGTCAGCTATAAAAGGTCATGAAATGATAATATCACAGAATTTAAACGAGAAACCATCGGCCTAATTTATGTACAAAAAATGAACAAAAACAAATATGCAACACATAAACAAATGACAATCACTGATTTACAGGCTCCTGACTTGGAACAGGCATATACATACATAATGTGGCTGGGTTAAACATCTGTAAACAGATAGAAAGACTTGGGAGCTTTTGTTTAATGATAGAAAAAGAGGGACGAAAGATACCAAAGGGACAGTCAAACTCATAAATCTAAAACAAACTGACAACGCCATGGCTAAAAATGAAAAAGACAAACAGAAAAACAATAGTTCACATGACACAACATAGAAAACTAAAGAATAAACAACACGAACCCCACCAAAAACTAGGGGTGATCTCAGGTGCTCCGGAAGGGGAAGCAGATCCTGCTCCACATGCGGCACCCGTCGTGTTGCTTATGTGATTACAAATCCGGTAAATAGTCTAATTCGGTAGGTCAAATTCATGAAAGGGAAGGGGATTGTAGTTACGACGTAAGGAACATATCCGATATCATTTGTGAAATGGTTATTCCATAACGGTCAACCAACTCGTGATGGCGTCCGTAAAATTTACGAAGGGATGATTTCAACTTCACCATTTGGAACTCTTGATTTAATAGCTTCCTTGTGAGCAGTAACCCTCTATCAAGAAAATCATGATAGGAAATGCAAGCACGGGAATATCGTATCAATTGAGAGATATATACCCCGTATGCAGGTGCTGCTGGAATGTTGCTACTTAGAAATGGAAAGTTCACAATTGTAAAGCTGAAATCATCTCTTTTGTCGTAAAGTTTTGTCTTCAACCGACCCTCATTGTCAATTTCTAGATGTAAGTCAAGATATGAAGCTGACTTAACTGTATCTGTAGTATCCTTTATCTCCAATTCGATGGGATAGAACTTATTGCATGAACTTGGTGGTAAAACCTTTGCCAAAACACAACAACGTGGTGTCCTTGTCACCATCTTATTGAGTTTATACATCTCAACTTGTACGATTCGCTCGTTTATGTGACAGCGTATTAGATTTTAGCTAGAGAAATTTATGTATTATTGAAAAACTATTTCACCAGGGTTTTCAATATCACAAACTAGTCAAAACATTTACTAAATTTTATCATCAATATAAGGAAATAATTGGTAAGTACAACTCAACATGCAGACATCTTATACTTATGTTATGACAGACATCAATTATTATGCAAACTTGGTCAGATACTTATAAGTAAATTATATGCTATTTTTTTTGGAGTGTGATACAATTTCTTTTTTTAGCCTGTTCTATGAATACACCCGTACTATTACAGCCTTTTGTCATCACAGGCTATTTCCTAGTATTGATAAACCTGAAAATCATAAACGACATTTTCTTAAATTAAAATGTGTAAGTAGAGGTATTGATTTTATTAACTTGTCTAGCATATTCAATGACTCTTCTGTCTAATAGCTTAATGCCTCTATATTTTGATAATATATAGAGAACAACCTATTATTTCGTATTCTTATAACAAAAACGAGCAGACATTTGATTTTTAATTATACGTCTATTACAACAGATGTCAATATAGAAAATAATGTTCCTTCCACTTGATACTGCGAAACATCTAGTTTTAGATATGTTCCCTATGGTCATGTTATTAGGGGACCTCAACATCGTCGAAGACCGTGAGGTCATAACTTTTCTAAAGAAAGGACCGAAATACCGTCCTCCATTTATAAGATTGGAAACAGTGTCGTCAGGTTATTAATACGCTCTGTCTGCAAACTGTAAAAATTGGTGCAAACGTGAAAAATCTGATAAAATATCTTGTTAGACAGTTATTTGAATAAAATTATGAATACTGTTAATATTCGAATATCTCATTTAGAAAACAATTCTAAAACTATTAAAAGGAACCATGCTATTCTCATTTCTATAATGAAAAATACACTCAAGGTACTCGCAGAGCGGTTTGTGTTCGTACCGACAGACAAGGCAGCCAATAATGTAGTGGTGGTGTGATACATATACTTCACGGAAGTTCTTCAAAACGAAATTTTCAATTCCTCTACATTCAGGTCAGTGCGCACCACAGAGAGTCAAATCGTTAACAAGCATACCAATGCCACTACCCAGCTTAAAGCATCTTCTGAACATTTGAAAGTCCCTACCATGTATTGGTTACCGATAAAAAAAACTTTTAAATTCCGTTTCATCTCTGCTTCCAGTAACTGTTCTACTACTAATATATTAGTGCTTTTAACTACCTTTCTTACTACTATAAAAGAACTGGTTCTTAACTGTTGTAATAAAGCTTATGAAAATAATGGTATAAATTATTTTTGGAGTGTTAAAAATTCCTTAGTGGTTTTGAATAAAAAACATACTTGTGATGGTCCTTATAATTATGTTGACAGTAATGATTTTTCTATTCTGTACAATACACTTCCACACAATATTATAAAGTAAAAGTTTTTTGTATTTGATAAAATGGTCTTTCCAAAAATCTCATTGTAATTTTATTTGCTGTAACTCGTTTAAAGCCTTTTTTGTGACGAAAAACAAAGTATGCTAGATACACTTACTGGAAATGTGAGGATATGATAGAAGCTTTAAATTCTCTGCTTGATAACATTAATGTACGTTTTGGCGATAAAGTGTATCGTCAGGTAGTAGGTATTCTTATGGGCACTAACTGTGCCCCTTTAATAGCAGATTGATTTCTATATTTCTATGAATCTCAGTTTATGACCAAACTCAGTAAAATCCCATCATTTTTATATTTGGTCGATACATTCAAAAATACGTACCATTATCTGGATGATATTTTTTCGTTGAATAAACTATGCGTCGGAACTAAACACATTTATTTAAAAAAAGAAAGCAGTTGTTGGCATGACACGGGTTATGTTCTTCTCATATATTTTATGATGACATGATACTTAACCCCTAACGAGAGGGATCATGCCTGATATTCGTATGATGAAGACATAATCATTCAATCAGTTTAATTGGGGTCTGGAGCTGGCATGTCGGTTAACTGCTAGTAATCTGTTGTTATTTGTGCATTATTGTCATTTTGTTTATTTTATTTTGTTAAATCTTCTGAGATCGGACTCAAGACTTTTCTTAAACCGAATTTTAATGTGCGTATTGTTATGCGTTTACTTTGCTACATTTGCTCGAGATAGAAGGGGGGGTTGAGATCTCATAAACATGTTTAACCCCACCGCAATTTTGCCATTGTCCCAAGTCAGGAGCCTCTGGCCTTTGTTAGTCTTGTATCATTTTTAATTTTAGTGTCTTGTGTATATTCAGAGTTTAGTATTATTACTGAACTAGTATACATATTTTTGAATAGGCCAGCCGAAGGTCGCCTCCGGGTGCAGGAGTTTCTCGCTACATTGAAGACCTTCGGTTGTTGTCGCTTTGACACATTCCCCATTTCATTTCTCAATTTTATTGTTTCGATAAGTTATCAAATTCAGCAATAATATACGTTTAACAAACATTTCAACACTTTTGTTTCTTTTAATCTTGTTTTTCATGTATGTTTTCTCCAAATATGAATTTACCTTCGAGTCAAAATAAATGAAAAAATCAGAGGTTCATTCGCATGAAAAACACGGAATGAAGTAGTATCAACATAACTGGTTACAGACTTCCATTTTATGTAGGGTTGATATGCATTAAAAATTTCGCATTATTCTCATTGACAAATGAAATTACAGATAATATTACGGAAGGGGCAACCCATATGACGATTAACAAGAGAATAATAATGAACACATATGACACATCGTTCTAACCAAAGCGTAATACAAATGCATTCAAACACACGACGAGAAAACAACCCATTTGACTTGACTAATAAAACCTGATCGAGTTGCGGTCTGTTCAATTTACATTTTTTAAGGGAAATAATTAATTATGATATGAACTTCTCGTTGGAAATTTGTAACATTTATTTGTATCGGAACATTCTATATATTCATACTTTTTCACTTTTTTGGTCTTTTGGAAAATGTTGTTTGCGCTGTTTTTAGACCCTTCTACAACGAAATTTGTTTGACATGCACACGTATAAAAATTGCGGTTTTTATCCAACGCAATCATAGGTTTGAACGTAGTTTTCAATTTAGACTCGTTCATATATATATATATATATGTTAGATCTGTAAATTTGCGTGTCACGATATCTCAGTAGCATGGGTTCGAATCCCGGCGAGGGAAGAACCAAACATTTGCGAAAGCAAATTTACAGATCTAACATTGTTGGGTTGATGTTTAGACGAGTTGTATATACATTATGTACACAGCCATGTATCACCATCATTGATGGCGATCCGATGGATACATCTGTTGTAGGGTTGTCACTGACTCAGACGTACTTATGACTATAATTATTTTCTGTGACTGTATCTTACATTGATTTATTTGTAGGATCCTTTACTATAGGTAATTTAGCTGATCTGTAACAATAACATTTTCATGCCTTATATATCATGTACTGTAGTACGCCGCTAGATTAAAACTGACGTGGAAAGGTAACACATGCCCACCAAAAGCAAATTTACAGATCTAACATTGTTGGGTTAGTGTTTAGACGAGTTTAGACGAGTTGTATATATATGTATATATACATACAACTCGTCTAAACAGATTTATCCATCGGATCGCCATCAATGATGGTAATACATGGCTGTGTACATAATGTTTATACAACTCGTCTAAACATCAACCCAACAATGTTAGATCTGTAAATTTGCTTTCGCAAATTTTTTGGTTCTTCCCTAAATAATAGTCATAGTTTTTCCCACGAGGGGGCTGGATCGGTACAAGAAACGATACATGTACTCAATAAAATAAATTATATAAACGTCTAAAAAGTGTACACAACAACACAAATAACATTAAAAGACACTATAGATGTAATTATTTATAAATATTTCGGATAACAGATATCCTTTATCGGTATATACGATTGTGATGTTGAATGAATCATATATCAGTCTACTTAGATTAAGCTGTTACAATCTTGAAATTTATACAATAAAAAAGTCAAACCAAACATCAGGTAAGACGCTTGCACAATTCTAAAAATTTGTTAAACACGACATAGGTTATATGCCTAATTACAACAGAGTTCAAATATATGCTTTACATAAAAATTAGTTTATATCTTTTCCTTTTAGGTATCCTGCAGTTGGTGCTATATCATGTATACGGTATTAGTTTTTGTCTCTCATGGTTGAAGACCAAAGGTGACCAATATTTGCGTGCGTTCTCGTTCGTTTGTCTCATTGGCATTTATTCCTTATTTCCTAGTTTTGTAGAATAAAATATGAAGTAATAAAATACTTGTTTTGTAATTCACCTAACTGCAAAGCCTGATTGAAACCTAACACCTTAAACATAAATTATTTCTGTTATTGAAACACTTTCGAACAAACTTGTTTTTACACCTATTGTATATGCCGTCTTGATAACCGGAGATGAGAATAATTATAAATGTTTCCTCGACCTCGCCAACTCAATCCACAAAACCACCGATTCGATATATATTTACGACTTGATAAATCAGTGTATTTGTAGATAACACAATCACAGAAACAAATCAATGGACAGCATTGTCTGAAATAAGAAGATATGTCTCAACAGAACCAATTGCCAGTTTCCATACTAGAAAAAGAAAAAGAAATTTCAATTCTGAAATCAAAACTGCAGTTCGCCTTGATGAAATGTACTCAACTAGAAAGTAAACAAGACGATGAAAGAATTTATAAAAGTAAAATAAAAAGCCTTGAAGCAGACGTAAAACGGTTCGTACAATTACTATGCATGTGTACTATTGATTTGTGAACTAGACAGTGTGTAAAATGCTAGGTAAAGAGCAGTTAAATGCAAAATAAATTCGCACCAAAAATTTGTAATACACAATAATTATAATTCTTAGTACTTTGATTGAAAATTATACAATATCTTGTTTCATACTATAATTGATATAAAAAAACTAGAGGCTCTAAAGAGCCTGTGTCGCTCACCTTGGTCTATGTGAATATTAAACAAAGGAAGCAGATTGAAAATTGACTACAAAGGTCAATAACTCCTACAGGGGTCAATTGACCATTTCGTTCATGTTGACATATTTGTAGATCTTACTTTGCTGAAATTATTGCTGTTTATAGTTTACCTATATCTATGATAATATTCAATATAATAACCAAAAACAGCAAAATGTCCTTAAAATTACCAATTCAGGGGCCGCAACCAAAAAACAGGTTGTCCAATTCATCTGAAAATTTCAGGACAGATAGATCTTCACCTGATTAACAATTTTACCCATGTCAGATTTGCTCTAAATGCTTTGGTTTTTGAGTTATAAGCCAAAAACTGCATTTTACCCCTATGTTCTATTCATAGCCATGGCGGTCATCTTGGTTAGTTGGCGGGGTCACCGGACACAATTTTTAAACTAGATACCCCAGTGATGATTGTGGCCAAGTTTCAAATAATTTGGCCAAGCAGTTTCAGAGGAGAAGATTTTTCTAAAAGATTACTAAGATTTATGAAAAATGGTTAAAAATTGACTATAAAGGGCAATAACTCCTAAAGTGGTCAACTGATCATTTTGGTCATGTTCACTTATTTGTAGATCTTACTTTGCTGAACATTATTGCTTTTTACAGTTTATCTCTATCTAAAATAATATTCAAGATAATAACCAAAAACAACAAAATTTCCTTAAAATTACCAATTCAGGGGCAGCAACCAAACAACGGAATGTCAGATTCATCTGAAAATTTCAGAGCAGATAGATCTTAACCTGATTAACAATATTACCCCATGTCAGATTTGCCCTAAATGTTTTGGTTTTTGAGTTATAAGCCAAAAACTGCATTTTACCCCTATGTTCTATTTATAGCCATGGCGGCCATTTTGGTTAGTTGGCGGGGTCACCGGACACAATTTTTAAACTAGATACCCCAATGATGATTGTGGCCAAGTTTGGTTAAATTTGGCCTAGTAGTTTCAGAGGAGAAGATTTTTGTAAAAGTTAACGGCGGACGCAGGACGACGACGACGGACGACGACGGACGCCGGACGCCAAGTGATGAGAAAAGCTCACTTGGCCCTTTGGGCCAGGTGAGCTAAAAACGCAAATAATAGTACATCCTTTCATTTAGTTTGTATTTCTAATTGAAAAAAAACAATATCATATCAATGATAGCACTTTTTGTTTGCATTCCTGCTTCCTGAAGACTGTATAAAAATAGTGCTAGAATGGATTTAGATTTGTACTTCTTTTTTGTCTCATATTCCTGGTTGTCTATGGTTTATAAGTGAGAAAGAACATTTGAGTTTTTGATAAGTTTTATCAGGGTATTATAGGTCTTAATTAATCATGAAATGTTTTATTTCTTTACACATTAATGGTTCAAACTGCATTTCATAGATTGAATGCTGAGTTAAAATCAAAGAAAGAAGCAGAGAGATCTTTGAAGGAAAAAACTCGACAGCAAATTGACACAGCACTGTACCAATTATACCAAGCAAAAGCAAGAGAAGCAAGAGCATTGAAAAGTTATGAAACCGTTCAAGACCAGGCAAATGAAATTTCAAATTTGAAACAGCTTATAAACAGGTTTGTGGAATACAAAACTGATCTCAAAACAGTACTACCTGTGACTTTATCTTATTAATGGTGGCCATAAA
The DNA here is from genome assembly GCF_036588685.1 of Mytilus trossulus. NCBI lineage: Eukaryota > Metazoa > Mollusca > Bivalvia > Mytilida > Mytilidae > Mytilus > Mytilus trossulus. The sequence goes on along the minus strand of NC_086386.1, from coordinate 34,874,179 downwards.
AAATATGTTCACCATGTCGGCCCTATATGTCCATCATCATACCCCCTGTTGCTTTTTGAATACACACGGTATTAAACAAAAACTAGTTAAGGATAAAGGGAAATCTTGAATGCATTGAAGTGTTAAAATTATATAACTTACAGGTCAGGTGTCTCAGGTAAAATATATTTGTATGTGTTTGTAAAATTTAATAACTGTGTTTATGACAAGAAAGTAGAAAATAAAATGAAATTATAAAACTAGTTGAACAAACAGCTTTATAAGTACCCGGCCACTTCCACTTTTATTTTTTGTCTATCTGATGAGTTAAGCCTTTTTCAACTGATTTTTATAGTTCGTTCTTATGTTGTACTGTTATAACACTGTCCCAGGTTAGGGTGGGGTTGGGATCCGGCTAACATGTTTAACCCCGCCACATTATTTATGTATGTGCCTGCCCCAAGTCAGGAGCCTGTAATTCAGTGGTTGTCGTGTGTTTATGTGTTACATATTTGTTTTTCGTTCATTTTTTTTAACATAAATAAGGCCGTTAGTTTTCTCGCTTGAATTGTTTTACATTGTCTTATCGGGGCCTTTTATAGCTTACTATATGCGTTATGGGCTTTGCTCATTGTTGAAGGCCGTACGGTGACCTATGATTGTTAATATTTGTGTCATTTTGGTCTTTTGTGGATAGTTGTCTCTGAATAGAATATTTATAAGTATTAAAAATATTCATTACAGCAAAATTTGATAATTTGTTTATTGTCATATGATATTTTAAACATGATCCATGTTTTAGAGGTTAAGCATTTCTTTAACTTTTTGTTCTTGGGTTAGAGACATTATAATGAGATGGTAAATAATTTTCAAATGGATTATCTCAAAGTTGTTTTGTTAATTTTACGATCAAGGAATAGGTGTCCTTCATTGACCTACAAGAGGCACAGTTTACACATTCTATCTTTTCTAGGAATTTTATATTGTCCTATTTTCTATTTCTAAATTATGACCAAAAATTCTCTACCTATTGACACAATCAAGTTTACAGTTTTTATCATAAGTTTTTTTTTTTAGATTTTTCTTTAAATTCATTTTTTATTAAGGACTTTAAAAACTTTACTTAAAAACAATTATTTAAAGTCTGTTTTTTTCAAATGCTAGTCAATAACTTAAGCTCTGACTTTTTGCCATTTCTTCTCAAGATTCTTACTAAGAAGAAATAAAAAGAATAAGAAACAAAACTTACAAATATGAAAAAAACAATTAAAAAATTAAAAAATTAAATAAAATTAAAGACAAAAAAATAATAATAAATTAACAGACAAGAACAATATTTTATTCTACATTTTCAAAAAAAGCTGAAATGTCAATTTGAAAAGAAACCAAAGTTACCTGTACAGGTAAATTGTAACGAAACAGACCAGCTGAAAACTTCAACCCTGATTGATTTTAACAGGTAACATAATTAGATAAAAAATCTGCCTATGATTTATGACCCCAATAAATTGCCAACATCTCAAGTTTGAATACCCAAATAAATGTTCACCATTGGATGTTGACCATGCAAGAGGGTGGACATAACTAAGAGGAAGTCACAGGCTGTACTCTACGTCTTTAGCAAAATCTACATTTTTCATTTCAAAAATAATCATGAGAGTATTGATTTATAGTCAAAGGATCTTCACCATATATTTTGAATTGATCATTTCCACTTTTGTTTTGATAATTCTGATAGATATACTATTTTTCAATCAGATATGAAAATCGTGTTATCTTTCGTGGCATATTAGTCACCCTTTTCACTAATACAAATAATGTCATTTCTGCTATTGACTTTGCACCAAGCATCGCAAACAAGTAAATCACATGATGATAATCAAGCTGTATTGATAACCGCATTTTTCAAAACGAATAAAAATTTGAGACGAAAATAACTATTTTCTATTGTTATTGGATTGGTTTTTTAATTGAAAAAAATGAAATCGACGAGATCTATGCATTTACTTTTTGGTACATAATGTGAAATGTCTGCAAATGCGAACTTGCTAAAACAACGAAGGGGACATAAAGCAGAATATGATTGCCTATGCCTTTTATAGTTGTTTCTCTCGGCTGTGGTTTAATTTGTTACTCGGATTTCTTTTTCGCTTAGTAAATTGATGACTATTGAAAAGCGGTACTACTGTTGTCTCAATTAAGGAAGATTTGTTTGTTAGCTATTTATTTGACACCGTAGCCTTTACGGTTCAATATATTATTAGGGCCCCGCCGACTAAGGCGGGTCGCCCTATAGTGATCAGTCTGTCCGTCCGTCCGTCTGTCCGTCTGTCCGTCCGTCCGTCTGTCCGTCTGTCCGTCCGTCCGTCTGTCCGTCCGTCCGTCCGTAACACTTTAACTTTGTGTCCGCTCTATATCTTGAGAACCGTTATGATTTCAAAGTTTATACTTGACATCCATTTTAACCAACACCAGAAGGTGTGTCATGATGTATGTAAAACTTCCTAGGTCAAAGGTCAAGGCCAAAAACTTTGGTTTCAGTTGACAACCCTGTGTCCTGTGGTGAAGATCGTGTCCGCTCTATATCTTGAGAACCGTTATGATTTCAAAGTTTATACTTGACATCCATTTTAACCAACACCAGAGGGTGTGTCATGATGTATGTAAAACTTCCTAGATCAAAGGTCAAGGCCAAAAACTTTGGTTTCAGTTGACAACCCTGTGTCCTGTGGTGAAGATCGTGTCCGCTCTATATCTTGAGAACCGTTATGATTTCAAAGTTTATACTTGACATCCATTTTCACCAACACCAGAGGGTGTGTCATGATGTATGTACAACTTCCTAGGTCAAAGGTCAAGATCAAAAACTTTAGTTTTAGTTGACAACCCTGTGTCCTTTGGTGAAGACCGTGTCCGCTCTATATCTTGAGAACCCTTATGATTTCAAAGTTTATACTTGACATCCATTTTAACCAACACCAGAGGGTGTGTCATGATGTATGTACAACTTCCAAGGTCAAAGGTCAAGGTCAAAAACTTTAGTTTCAGTTGACAACCCTGTGTCCTTTGGTGAAGACCGTGTCCGCTCTATATCTTGGGAACCCTTATGATTTCAAAGTTTATACTTGACATCGATTTTAACCAACACCAGAGGGTGTGTCATGATGTATGTACAACTTCCTAGGTCAAAGTTCAAGGTCAAAAACTTTAGTTTCAGTTGACAAACCTGTGTCCTTTGGTGAAGATCGTGTCCGCTCCATATCTAGATAACAGTTATGATTTCAAAGTTTATACTTGACATCCATTTTAACCAACACCAGAGGGTGTGTCTTGATGTATATACAACTTCCTAGGTCAAAGGTGAAGGTCAAAAACTTTGGTTTTAGTTGACAACCCTGTGTCCTGTGGTGAAGATCGTGTCCGCTCCATATTTAGATAACCGTTATGATTTCAAAGTTTATACTTGACATCCATTTTAACCACCACCAGAGGGCGTGTCATGATGTATGTACAACTTCCTAGGTCAAAGGTCAAGGTCAAAAACTTTAGTTTTAGTTGACAACCCTGTGTCCTTTGGTGAAGACCGTGTCCGCTCTATATCTTGAGAACCCTTATGATTTCAAAGTTTATACTTGACATCCATTTTAACCAACACCAGAGGGTGTGTCATGATGTATGTACAACTTCCAAGGTCAAAGGTCAAGGTCAAAAACTTTAGTTTCAGTTGACAAACCTGTGTCCTTTGGTGAAGACCGTGTCCGCTCTATATCTTGGGAACCCTTATGATTTCAAAGTTTATACTTGACATCGATTTTAACCAACACCAGAGGGTGTGTCATGATGTATGTACAACTTCCTAGGTCAAAGTTCAAGGTCAAAAACTTTAGTTTCAGTTGACAAACCTGTGTCCTTTGGTGAAGATCGTGTCCGCTCCATATCTAGATAACAGTTATGATTTCAAAGTTTATACTTGACATCCATTTTAACCAACACCAGAGGGTGTGTCTTGATGTATGTACAACTTCCTAGGTCAAAGGTGAAGGTCAAAAACTTTGGTTTTAGTTGACAACCATGTGTCCTGTGGTGAAGATCGTGTCCGCTCCATATTTAGATAACCGTTATGATTTCAAAGTTTATACTTGACATCCATTTTAACCACCACCAGAGGGCGTGTCATGATGTATGTACAACTTCCTAGGTCAAAGGTCAACATAAAAAAAACTTTGGTTTCAGTTGAAAACCCCGTGTCCTGTTGTGAAGATTGTGTCAGCTCTATATCTTGAGAACCGTTATGATTTTAAATATTATACTTGACATCCATTTTAACCAACACCAGAGGGTGTGTCATGATGTATGTACCACTTCCTAGGTCAAAGGTCTGTCTGTCTGTTGGTCTGTCCATCGCTAACAAATTTGATCCACACTATATTTTGAGAGGACAGCTGTTATTATTTCATACTTTATACCTGACAAACATTTTCAACTTAACATATATATTAACCAACACCAGAGAATGTGTCATAATGTATGCATCTTAGGTCAAAGGTCAGTCCGTTGGTCTGTCCATCCGTTCGTTGCTCTTAACAAATTGTGTCCGCTCTACCTCTCGAGAACCGTAAATATTTCATACTTTATACTTGGTGGGTCATAATATATTGAAGGCATAATTCTAAAAATATGTGACAAATATCAATTGGGCAGCACTTAAACATTTTGTTCAAATATCAATCCATACATCCAGAAGTCACCTTACAGTAGTCAACAATGAGTTCACATCATGCAGTCATATCACTATTATACTATGAAAGTAAGTTGAGAGTATTTATCAGTTTTAACTTAAAATCTTAGATTAAATTCACACGTGAGACTATGTAATAACTTCAAATAATGCTTCATATCAGATTATCCATACAACTTATTTACCCCACGTTATTGACAGCGGGGCCCACAGAGATGGCTCCCATCTCAATGATATCTAGTTACGGCCTGATATATGAACCCTAAGAACCATATTAATACATAATTGGGAAGTATACTCAAAAAACGTTTCAGGGTGAGAGAACATATTTTTTCAATAAAGGCAACAGTAGTACACCGCTCTTCTTAAGTCATAAATCGACTGTGGGAAAACAAATCCGGGTTACAAACACGTCAACTATATGAGAAAAACAACGAAACAACAAATACACTTATGTTCAACAAAAAACAAACGACGATGCAACACACACAGAAACGAACTTTAAAATAAAAACTATATTTTTCGAGACGTAACAAGTTGGTGGTCTCGACAATTATGTTTTTGTTTGTTTCGATTGTCTTATTAAGAAAGATATTATATAATTGAAGGTTGTCAACAGAGAGAGATGCACTCCAGGTTTTGAGGAAAGACACCAAAATATGTGCAAAAAAGATAAAGAAATGAAAAAAGCAGCAAATAATTTTAAAACTGAAATTACAAAATGTAAAAAACAGACAAAGGAACTGTCAGATAAGTAAGAAAACAATCAGCATATTTTATTGCATATCATACCTCAGACAATAGAGAATAGAAACAGGGAATGAGTAAAATATGTCATTAAAGTGAGAGGGTTCGTGCTATAGAAACAGGTTTAATCCACCATTTTCTACATTTGAAAATGCATGTACCAAGTCAGGAATATGTCAGTTCTTGTCCTTTCGTTTTTGATGCGTTTTGTTATTTGATTTTGCAATATTATTAAGGACTTTCCAAATTGATTTTCCTCTAAGTTCAGTATTTTTGTGATTTTACTTTTTATATGTAATAGTCCGACCAAAGGGTAGAAAACATGCCATCAATTGGTCTTCAACACAGCAAGAAAATCCCGCTCCCGAAAGAGTTACAGCTGGCACTTAGAAAATAATTGAAACTTGATCAGCAAAAAGGATGCCACACTAAACTTCCAACCCAATAAATAAATAAATCAACACACACACGATTAACAAAAGTATGATTTTCCTGACAGGCTTAACATGCAGTTGATTTATTTAAGCACTCATAAAGCATGGCAACTGTAGCTTTAAGATGCAGAACAGTAATGTAAGCTTTGAACCATTTTACTATACGTTACTGATTTTGTGTTATGATTTAATTTGACATTTTTATTTTACGAATCAAAATAATAATATGTACGTAATTAATCATTGCCGATTTAAAACAACTTTTAATTTGAGTTCAAACTTACATTTTCTTTTATATTTTACTAGGGATAATGTTCCGTTTTGCTGCTTTCTAATTACTTGTTTGCTTAAAATTCACAAGGAAATCTAATAAAACTCTAATTCGAAAGATGTCCCAATGCAATGGACAGCTTCATTTATGACCAAAGTTGGCGTTTAAGAACAAAAAAAGATCGTACCAATGCTTTGACGAAAGACAAATAGCTTGAATATGTATATTTTGAGGCATCCTTTTCAAATCTAAACTTTGTCTACATTTAATTTCTTCATTTTTTCCTCAACCATTATGCCAAATGTCTATATACATGGCGAAATATGTTATCATCTACAAACTATTAAATTCCTATTTCAAGCCATATAATGTAAACATTTGAAAGGTAAAATTTTGAATGAGTGAATATTGTCAAATATTTTCTTAATACATGAAATACTGAACCATATCTATATACATGTATCGCAATTTTAATGGTTTTGAAATAAATTTAAACATCTTAAAAGTTTTGTTTAACATACATAATACATAACAATAATTAAAAACCACTTGTTCAGAGAACAATTGAAGGTCTTTCCACCAAAAACAATGTATTTTAATATGAAAGTTGTAAAATTAGGTTTAAAATGATAGCTAATTGTACGCTGATTCCAAAAATATATGGGTTCTATACAATATCTATTTAAATAAGAGAGATAATTTGTTACTTCCGGTTTGAAAAAAAAGTTACTTCCATTAATATTTGAATATTTACTTGACACTGATTCCAAAAATATCTGGTTCTATATACTTTAATATAAATGAAGTACAAAAAATAGCTACTTCCGGTTTACACAGGGTCACTTCCCGTTGTTTTTATCAAGATCAAATGGTTTGATAACTTTTGCCAAAAAATCAAGGCTTTATCATGTATACATATGAGGTTAAAGCAAAGGTTAAAATCTAGAACGTCAAATTAAGCTATGACCTTGTGATCAATTTCAAGGTCATAAACCAAGGACCTCAAATCAAAAGACCATAGGTCTTAATTATATTTGGTTAATGAGTTATATCACCATACGTGTATTTTTAAATACAAGAAGGGAGAAAACTCCTTTTTTCATTCAATGTACCCTTGTAATAAAAATTTAAGTGTTAAGACATGTCGCAACTAACAATTTAGAAAAAATAATTTTTCGATATCTTATACGGTTTCGGGAAATCAGTGGAAATAAGCCAAATTCAAAAATTAAAATATGACCTTGACCTTTGACCTTATTTAAATTTTTTTGGACCAAGGACGTCAAATCAAAAGATCCTAGGTCTGTATCACTTATGGTTTACAAGATCGAAATGCATATCACTTATATCAAATGTATAAGGGGAAATAGAGTGGGGTGCTCATTTTCGCCATATCTTTCCATGTTTTCTTCAGTTTATGCTCAGGTCTTTATGATTTTGAAGTATACTGATATTTCTATATGAAGATAACTTCAAATGCAAAATATTCTTAGCTTGAAAACGTGTTTGTTTTCAGTAAAATCATCTGAAAAGTTGGATTAAAGGGTGTTTTAAATTTCCTAATTTTTTGTCAACGGGGGACACATAATCGCCGTTTTTACATATCTATTTAAAACCAAATAACTGCAGCTTTAAACAATATTTATCAAATAGATTTCATTTTAAACAAATAGCAGACATTTGAAAGGTGTAAAAAAACTGGAATTAAGGGCAATCAGTCAAAGAATTACTACGGAATGCTTCTTTGAAATCGTTTTTGTCATTCAGGAAATTGGCTGAAAATCGTTGTCCATTTTTCGGTCCTTTGCCATAAGTGCCGAAATTTAGTTTCATTAAAAAAAATAATCATATTTGTTATAAAAATATAATTTAACGGCATGTTTCTTCCAGTTCAACCATCCTTTGAAGTTTTTACACCTCAAAATCATAAAACGGCGAAATTGTGTCCACAGCGAATATGAGCGCCCCACTCTAACTCTCATATGGAGCGTTCATATCGCTTCCGTCAAAAAAGGACAAATCATGGATATAACAAGCAATTTTATAAAATAAATTTGTCGTAATCTTTTACGGTTGCGAAGGAGTAGTGGACACAAGGAAAACACTGTTTTGGGAGATAACTCCTACAAAGAAAAGTATTTGGTTACGCAGGGTAAAAAGAGCATAAACTATTCGATATCATATACCAAATATTTAAGCGACATATTGCGAAACAAATATTTTTCCCAATAACAAAATTAGGCGGTAGAAAAAAAATAATCAGAAAAAAAAATAGGTCTTTCCACAGAAAAGTGGAAAGACCTTACTATAAATTGTCAAACCTTATATCAAAATAAAACAAAAAAACAATGAATTAAAAGAGTTTATAACTGTGTAATTTGTATCTTTTTATAGATGTACGAGATATATCAATATTGAGACAAAGTATAAAGAACTACTTTTACAAAAGAACACTATTGAAAATGACAAGCGATCATTTGCAGATAAGCTACATGATAAATGTGAAGAACTAAACAGAATGAAACAGTATGTACAAATGATTATTAACATCACTGTCAATATTTATATCATCTGGTGAAACTAAGCATATGCAGCACTTGATGGGCATGTTTCAAATTAAACTGCATTTTGGCTAACTGTCATTATTATAACTGCTATATTATTAAAAAGTGTGGTCGTGTTTACACCACAAAACTCTGTGTACAAACACTATGTGTTCGAGGAATAGGATTGAGTCACGAAACAACCTACCTAGAGGTATTTAAGTTGAATACAGTATAAGTATAAAAAACATTTGAATCTTCCAGGGGATCTTTAGTTAATTGTATTCATTAAAGAAGAGGATAAAAGAACCTAAACCTGAATTTTACTGAAGCAAGTCCACTCAGTTACATTTATCTTACCCTTATTTTTGTGCAGTTATCTTGTTTCCCCTAATTGAAGTATTGCACATATCAATTAATACAATGCACTACAATTATTACACTCGGTTAGTTTTTTAACATTCTGTCCAAGTTCAACCTTCACATCACTGTATTGTTTTTTCGATCAAGAATTGATGAACAGCATCCTGGTATCTATGATTATTTATATGCACCTTTTTTATATTCATACTTTGATCTATAATTGTTTACTTTTTACACATTGAATGGGGACCTGTATAATTGGCACTCATACCACATCATTTTATTTCTATATAATAGTTTAAAAATGTATTGGCACGTACAAATTTTAAAAACTGAATCACACAATCTATTTTGTTTTTCATTCACATTGTGATTTCAAAAATTAGGTTGCTCATCAAATTTTTGTTTGAGGTGTTATTTCGTGCGCGAGATATGAATAAGGGACACTTTTCCCTGAATTTAATTCACAATGAGGGTAATGGAAAAAAACTAAAGCCATATCATATACAAATGTTTTCTAACGTTTAATATAACTATTTTTTCTGTGTACCAAACATGACAAAATCAAAAGACAACAAAAGTCTTAAGGTAGCAATACAGTCCGCATTTTCAGTCTTTAAAGTTTAATTTCTCCAAAACTAATGAATGGATTTTTAAAATCTTCAAATCATATTGAAGCTGAAATATAACTATTTCTTATTATACCGATAAATCTATTTGTTATATGATTAATCACAATATATAGCTCATAATTTGTCAAAAAAAGTGGTCTTTCAACTTGAATAAGAATGGCACATCTAGGTCAAATAGTAGTAAAAACTTGTTTCCATCCCTTTACGCCCTGATCACAACGAACCCACGGCACACATACGCAGCGCCACGACACGACATTTGGTCAAATCGCGGGTCATCTGTGATCGTCGTACGACATTCGCACGACAATCGAACGATATTTTGAGCATCGTGGCGCTGTTGTGTGTCGTGGGACGAAAATTGAACAAGCACCATTTTTGCTTTACGCTTTTTTGTCGTGTGACTGTCTTATGGCTGTCGTGAAAGAGTCTTACCACAGTCGTGCAACGGTTGTGCGATTAAACACTTTTTCGTGGGTACCAACATAATTTTTTTTTATAAAAACAATCGAACGACTACGTACGACAATTATACAGTCACACGATTGTCTTACGAATACCAAATTTCATACGATGCTCGTACAGCATTGATTGTATGTCGTACGACAGTAGTACGTTCGTTGTGAAACATATTTTGTTTTATTTAGATGAAGACAATTCGGCGGGAGAAGAGATGGCTATTCCACCAGAACGAAAACGCTTGACCCTGCTGAATATGCGCCTTGCCGGACTGCAACAATAGCAAAACATGATCTTTTTGGTGTTGATTCAGGCCCGTGAACAGTAAAGGAACCAATAATACGCCCGACGTTGGTTTAGTTAGGTCGTCATTCGAACGGTTTAAATTCGCTTCATCAAGAAGAATTATAATATATAAACTAATACGAAAAACGTTGTTTACCTGGACCTATCTTTTAATCACACTGAGGAAAATTGAAAGCAAATTGCAAATGACACGCAATAAATCGGGACCTCTCGGTATATTAATACTAGAAGTTCTGAGTCAAACGCGATAGTGACCCACACTGTTGTGCAACAGTCGTACGATAATCTAACGAAATCGGCGAGACAGTGGCACGACAGTAACACGCGCATCCAGTGACATGAAAACCTGAAAAAAAATTGTCCCAAACAACTCACGATTATCGTCTGACTGTCGCATGACCGACTTACGACAATACAATTACATTTTTTTTCTGTCATGTACGTATCGTGGAACCACCGTTGACATGTCGTAGCTGATGTGACCACACACAATATTTTATAGATCTTCCACGACAAAACATCGTACGATCTGTTGTGACCAGGGCTAAAATCAACCACACACATGCTATAGAACTGTGGCTTAGATTCTTAATGAATGCGTCTGGTAAGAAAAAAAATATCGATTTAACTGTTAGGTTCGAAAACTAAGAACGGCCATGTACCACCACCCACCGAATCAAGAAACAACTCTCAATCTGTCAATCATTTCAGTGTCCGGGCCGGATGATTTTTTCCGTGTTAAGTCAAATTAAGCTGCAGGCTCCACTCCTGGTGGTGCCCTTATGTCAATTCCTTTAAATAAACTCATCATAGATACCAGGACTAAACTTAGTATACGCCAGACGCGCGTTTCGTCTACAAACTTTCATCTTTGCAGACCTATAAATTCATTTAGAAACAAATCATCCAAACACTGGGACAAGGTAATGCAGAAAATACTCCCCTTTTATCACATATTTCAGTCAAAGGGGGTACCTATAAAGTTTCTATTTTTATTTTTTTCATAACAATTCTGATGAAAAAATTGTTCAGAAAAATAACCTTAAAACGGAATTTCCTCCTTAGAACCCATATAAATGCATAAATACAACATTTCCAAGGGACCACACCAAGCTTAAGAATGTTCTTACACCATAACTTTATAAACATAACCACATTCTTAGTGTCTTTGATGCTCTCATGCTGTAAATGTTTTATTACGTGCGCACTGGCCAGTACTAGCTTGGCATTTGACGGGAGTTGTCAGTCATAGATTTTACAGACATCTGTGACGTAGTTATTAAAAATAGATAAAGCTCCGCCTCTTTCCAGTCAGTCTTAAATAAGATAATAACAGGATTGACCGACTGCATATAATCATATAGATTCCACAACTGTAACAAGTGTATTACGATATTTCTCCACTCGAGGTAGTAAAATTTAAATATATAAAGCGCGAGGCTTGCCGAGCTTTTTAAATAATTAAAATTCCACTGTTGAGAGTGGAGAAATATCGTTATATACGACTTACTCGTGATTTCTGTTTCTCTTATGATTTTTATACTTCCTTCTCAAGTTGTGTGCTTTTAATGTGACGTCATCAGACATGGTCGCCTTTTTTCATGACGTCACAATTGGAAAATTCTAAAGAAAACAAGAAAATTAAAGTTGATTTTTGAGTTTTATGGAATTGAAATTTTTTCTCATCACCTTTAAATTGGTTAAAATGCCTCAAACTATTCAGATGTAGAGGACCAAAAAGAAGAAATTTATACAGGAAATCAGAGGACTTTAATGATACTCTCACACTCTTTCCATAGTTTTGTTTTAATTTTTGGTAGATTTGTCCTTTAAGTTTTTTTCCTTTTCATATCTTCTTCACTTCTCTGTTTTATTCCCTGCTATATGAATTATTTTTGTTGCAATACAATGAAAAAGACCACAGTATTTATCTTGGGGCCAGGGATTAACAGCTGGACACTGGTATCAACAAATGATTGACATATAAGCCCCTCCTACAAGCCTATATATTTAGATTAATCACCATGTGCATTTATTTATATAACAAGAAAAAAGAAGGTTATCAATTCACTCCCGTTTGTGATATGATAATGACTATGGGATTTTAACAAACTGTGCCGTATAATACTTACTTCAAAATTGTGTGGTAAAATATATCTTAAAAAAATCATTGTTAGACGGCAGTGCTACTTAAAATGAGAGTTAAATTGCAAAAACATAACGTTTGAAAAATACTATAATAGCAGCATTCTTTGAAAAGATTGATTACGAAATTTAGCCTTTCTAGATAATTTGTAGATCTTAGTCTTATATATTTATGCCAAAACCTACGATAGTAGAGGGGCATTATCTTTTCTGGTATGTGCCTCCGTTCGTTCTTTCGGTCGTTCGTCCGTTCGTTCGTCCGTCCGTCTATCATGCTTCATGGTAAAGTTTTTAGTCAAGGTAGTTTTTTATGAAGTTGAAGTCCAATCAACTTTAAACATGTTTTCTAAGATATTGTATTTCTTATTTAAATACCAATTTAGATTTTTGACCCCAATTTAACGGACCACTGAACATAGAAATAAACTCATCATAGATACCAGGACTTAATTTTAAATATACGCCAATCGCACGTTTCGTCTACAAAAGACTGATCAGTGCACTCGAATCCCAAAAAAGTTAAATAGGCCAAATAAAGTACGAAGTTGAGGAGCATTTAGGACCAAATTTCCTAAAAGTTTTGCTAAATACAGCTAAGGTAATCTATGCCTGCTGGAGAAAAGCCTTAGTATTATTTTTTCTTCTTTTATAAACAGTTAATTTATAAATGATAATTCAGGTCAGCACATAAAGTGCTGACTACTGGGCTTGTGATACCCTTGGGGAAATAAATCTCCACCAGTAATGACATCGACCCAGTTGTTGTAAATAAACTCATCATAGATATCAGGACTTAATTTTTTATATTTTTATATACGCCAGACGCGCGCGTTTTGTCTACAAAAGACACTCGAATCTAAAACAAGTTAAAAAGGCCAAATAAAGTACGAAGTTGATGATTTGAGAAAATGATATCTTATACTTGTATTTTAAAGTTTACTTTTCTTTTATAATTTTGTCACATTTGATTAGAAGCCAAAATTTATCAAACTTCATCATGTAGAGGCAATTACTTAAATTAGGAGTCGTCTGACAACTTTTGTTTTTCTTAATGTAATTAGATCATTTACCCTAATGTTCTATTATAGCAATGTTGGTTCATTCCTATGGAGCAAAGAATATGAACTTTAAAGTAGATATTCCATAAAATAGTCAGCCAAAATTTTGAACAATGATAAAGTTCTTTCAACAGCCGAGTTGCGCAATTATTTTAATCAAAATGTACAACATTTGATTGTAAGTTGTTCTAAACATGACATAACAATAAAAATATCTACTCACAATCAAGTGATTAAGTTGCAGTCCATGGTCAATGCCATTCATAAGATTTTGATATTGAAAACTTACTTTGTTTAAATGGATCCGCGAATATGATTTTTCTTTTTTATATATTCTGCTTTATTATTATTAATCTATAACATTGCTTTGGACTAACCACCTTTAGAAATGTATCCCACACACTAAGTCGTGTTATATATATATTGTAGAATAATAAAAGAGCTAGCTGCACATGAAGAATTAAACATAAAACTTTCAGAGGAAAAAGATAAACTGGAGATAGAAATGTCAGCGGTTGAAAATAAGTAAGATGGAAGTATTGCAAATTTGAATGATATAAATATCTTTTTTTTATCTATATAAATAGGGGTGTGCTCCTTACTCAAACATACTCTTGTAGAGTTATGAAGAAGAAGAACTGCAATCGACATAACAAACGTGTTGCGAGCATCTTGCACCATGGAAGTGATCATATGGCGAAAACATATGATAATTCCGATTTCTGATTTCGTTTCAAAAGTTGTGTCAAATTTTTATTTAGGAAACCTTTGTGATCAACAAGTTATATTCAGAAGAAGCGACCACCATCACTAGAGGGTCATAATCATTAAACCTAAAATTGACAATTCTGGCTCTATACATCAAACTAATAATGTATATTCAGTACAAATCAAATAAAATATAGTCTATGTTTGCAAGTCTGTGAATTTATTTCAGGTAGATCATAAGGTTACATTTCTTGAAATATAATTTTCTTTTACTTTGCCAAAACTAAGATTTTACTGGGTTTTTTTTCTTCACAAATATAATACAAAGTATTGGTAACCGTAATACTTTCTTAGCTATGAGTGGTTTAAAGTCAAAAGAAACCTCAAATTAAAAAAAAACCAATGCATATTTTTTTTTATAACTCAATGGATAGTTTTCATTATAAAACTTATGTACATATACTTTTTTCTGAAGAAAATTCTTTAATTTGTTCCTATTTTGAAGAGGTTTAATTTGTTTTAGTTGTTTCCTTCCAGGAAGCAATTCCCGACATATGTTCCGTATGTAAAGTTACCTCAGTGTGACCCATCTCGTAAAAAATCCAGTGATCGCAATAACATGAATGTCCTTAAAACAAACTTCTATCTGATTGTACATGTTAAACACTTGCTTAATATCCATGTTATTTTGTTGGTTGTTGACAAACAGGGGACAATCGTTAAACTTTGGCTTCAAAACACGAACTCTTATAATATTTTTACAACTGACAGGTTAAAAAAATTGACGATTATACGATATTAATGCAAAATTTATAAAATAGTGCACAGAAGACTATGTTTGTAAGTTTATGATGTTTGTATTCCTTGGTTCAAGATTTCGAATAACCTTATTTTTCACCGGTCACTCGTTTCATATGACTTTAAAATTAACTTTGATTAGATTGTTCATGAAAAAAACCAGTTGAATGCATAAAAAAGTTCTATGAGATAGAATTGTGAAACAAGTTGTTAGAAGATAGGTTTTTAGTATATGTTTTTGTTAATGTTATACGTAAGAAACTACTAAAGACAAATGATGTTATCGAACTTGTTTTCTAACTACGAATAACAATTTAAAAAATCCCTATCAGTCCAGTATATACCTTTTACAAAAAAAGACACAATGAATAAAAAAAATGATTTATAAAATACAAAATTTGATACTTGTTTAAATAATGCTTTATACCACCAAGTTGTATTTCTTTAAATAAACAGTCTAAGCATTAAATTGAAAAATCTGTCTCCAAATTTTTAGATTTGGTGAAATAACCTGACCGATTTTGTACTGCGATTGTACAAGCCAAGATAGTGGAAGACCATGAATCTTCTTCAAGAGTTTATAAATGAGCAAGGGCCTTATCAAAACATCCCGTGGACATTGCAATTCTAAATCTATTTTTACGTGGCTGCCATCAATGAAATTAATTATTCTGCCACTTTTGGATGCACATGAAGTGATTTATATGAAAAAAAGAGAGTATGGGGTAATCCTTTTTAAAATTGAAGTTGAAAACATGCTGGACGCTGGTTATTATTGTAAAAGAGCCTTGAAACATCCAAGATTACCTACACTAGTGTTGGCACGCGGTCAAGTGCTCCAGGCTCTAATTGTCCTCTTATACATATATAGTTTCTTACATTCTGTTCTGGACAATAGTTCTTTCAATTCGTACGTTATTTAATTGTATGTCTAGTGATCATATCATTGCGAGTCTTGTTACTTCTTGATACTATACTATCTGTAAGCAACTTTGCTACTTTTCTTGATACCATTTTAAGTAAATGGTTTTTTGTTCTCTGTTGGAACTGTTTCTAGACTGTACCTGCATACTCCAATGTGTGTCAAGTATAAAATTTGTAGGAAGTTTGCTTTGAAGAGGTGTTAGTACTGATATTGTGTTTACTTTTCAGAAATCAAATGGTCTTGTTGCCTTATTTCATATTTTTGTATATGTCCGTACGCGTTCTCATTCATATATGAACTTATGGTAAGACCTAAAGGTCTAAACGATATTACTGATTTTAGGATGTATTCTCTCCCAATTGATTTGCGTTGAACGATAATTTTTCCATTTTGCTTCTCGAATTGTAAGTTTTTGGATGTCTACTTGTTAGTGACCACTGTCTGTGTCTGTTGCTCAGGAAGCATATATTACTATAATAGTATTATCGAAAAAAAAGTGTAATCTTTGAACAAATACATTTTGGCAAGACATTTATGTAAAGGGAAAAAACAAAAACCAGTACTAAATCTAGTGGAACACCTGATTTTGCGTTCAATGATTCTGATTTTCCCCTCCTATAAATAAAACTCGTTACGTTTCTAAAAGAAAATTTAATCATTTTTCTTCGTTGTTCACTTGTGATCCAGTGTTATTAGGATTTGAATGCCTTTGAAAAATCTATAATTAGACAGTGTGTTGTCTCTGTACATGTACTCATGTTTATGATTGTAAAGTCAACAGTTGTGGATCGATCGAACAACAGGCTTCTCCTGCACTGGAAATGAATATATGTTTTATATTTCTCAGCATCTGTCAGTGCGTGGCTCATTAGAATGTACTTCATTTTTTTGCAGCAAATGTCGACAAATGAAACTTGACGAAAACTTTCGGCCTCAAAGTATTTTTCTTTCGTTAATATCAGTCATACATTTGCTCTTTTCCGTACTACCTGTTTCATAGGACCACCGGAAGATAATTGTTACTATTGGCGCATTATCTGAGGTACATTGGATAGAAATCTACTTTATGCAAATGAATATCTATATCCGTTAACTTATTTCGGGTTGAAAACAATCAGAATGCGAAGTCTGCAACTGTTTTTAATTAGGTTTATATAATATCACTACAAAACAGACCAAAAGTCATTTCTATTTCGTATTCAAATGTTCAAAAATCAATCAAATTCTTATACATGTATACATGCAAACGCGCATTTACATCAGGGAGATTTTTATCCGACACAGCCCATCTAATTGAAGTCCATTTACTACTTACGCTATTATACTGTGTGGACCAGCAGCCTGATATTGGTTTCGATTTGATAATGCTTTTTCTGTTCTATTTTCCATGACGTTGGGATCAAATATTTAAGGGTATCTTATCGAAACGGATTTCTAAATTGATGTCTCCAAAATTTATCTTTTCGCTGAAAAATTGGTAGTTGACAATTAGAAAGTTAAAATCATCACGTTCATTATAGATTTTAGTTTGATGGCTTCTATTTGTGTGGTTTACGGTAAAGTGATTGACCTAAATAATAATGATGGCAAGATCTAAACATAATGCTATTTTTTTTTAATTATATAAAAAAGAAGATGTGGTATGATTGACAATGAGACAACTATCCACAAAATACCAAAATAACACAAACATTAACAATTATAGGTCACCGTATGGCCTTCAACAATGAGCAAGCCCATACCGCATATAGTCAGCTATAAAAGGCCCCGATAAGACAATGTAAAACAATTCAAGCGAGAAAACTAACGGCCTTATTTATGTAAAAAAAAATGAACGAAAAACAAACATGCAACACACGAACAAACGACAACCACCGAACCACAGGCTCCCGACCTGGGACAGGCATATACATAAATAATGTGGCGGGGTCAAACATGTCAGCGGGATCCCAACCCTCCCCCAAGACGGGACAGTGGCACAATAGCACAACATTAGAACGAACTATAAAAATCAGTTGAAAAAGGCTTAACTCATCAGATAGACAAAACATAAAAGTGGACGTGGCCGGGTACTTATACATCCCGACCAGGGTTTCCCCTGGGTCAATTATTTTTTTCGCCACCTCTTTCGCCAAAACAATATATTTTTCGCCACTCTATTATTTTTTTCGCCAAATAACATTAATATATTTTTTGTTTAAAATTTCCATTTTTTCTAATCCCCCCCCTTTTCCCTTGAATAAAATGATTTTGCCCCATTGTGTCTATGATTATTCGCTAAAAATTATTTTAGAGTTAACATTCTAATGAACATAATGAATAAACACTAAACATTTACTTTAAAAGCAACAGAATTTTTTTTTAACTTAAAAGGAAATATTCATTGTATTTTAAACAACTTTTCTAAATGACGGAGCCACTATACTTTTAAATAATAAAGAATATATGTGTCCTGGAATATAACTAAATTCATGGACATGTTTTGATCATATAATACCAGTATAGTTCTTTGGGAAAGTTTCTTTTAAAGATAAATACTGATGTGCCCTTTTGTACTAAGAAGTGGTTTTTACAACAAAACAAAAGCTTTTATCACATGAAATTGATCCCTCATTTCATTTGTAGTCCCGACACAAAAAAACAGAATGAAAAGATCTGATAGTACTCGCAGTTATCTGACAGCTAGTTCGAAGCCATTTACAACTAATAAAAAAATTATGCTCTTAGACTAAGCAATCATTCCGTACACATCCAACATACAATGGATTTAGTGTAAAGACGTCATAAACAGCCAGAGAAAACATGACCTTGTGCAATGCCAAATAACAGGTGTCGACAGATTGTAGATCCATAAAAATATATATGTCTATAACATACTAGTAATATTTAGTTAGCTTTTAATCTACTTATAACAAAGTCAATATTTATACCAATAAAATAATATTCAAAGTTCTTATCACAGTGTTGAATAGGTAGCCTGTTTGGCAATTTGAAGTTTAATACCAAAACAAATGTGTAAGACAAACTTCAAATATCTAAATTCTAATGCTCAATAAACTCACGTCCTCTGAATATCTATATAAAAAAGATATTTGAAAGATTTATATATTTCTTTATATTGAATTTCTAAAATAGAATAAACCTCCTACTTTGATTATCATTTTTAATTTCAATTTTAGGCTGAAACATATGACGACAAGAGCACAAGACACATCAAAATTAAAAAACGAAAACGATATGTTGTATAAGACCATAGAATCGTTAAAGGAACAAATAAAAGAAAAAGATGATATACTTAAAAAGTAAGTTTTACCAAAGAATAGCTCTTGAAACTGTAATAGCCGTCTTCAAAAGATTTATTTTATAGTTTATTTTGTATTTATATAGGAACTTATCTTATAGATTTATAGATATATGATTGGTTCAAGGACTAAACTTGATGATTATGTATATTTGATATAGGGAGTCCTAAAAAATTAAGGGTTGGTTACATACATGGTTAGTTACCATATGGGGTTAGTAAGGAGTTACTTCCCTTTCAAAACAATAAGGACACCTTAATCCTTTATAAAAACAACACGGTGTTGATGAAAAATTTTGAAAGGAGTAAACAGACGAAGAAATTGCTGATGAATTGTTAAAATAAGTTCATAAATCATAATTAAAGATACCAATTTTATTGTCAGCATAACAGAGCTACTTTCCTTTCAAAACAAAAAAAAAAGAAATCTAAAAGGATTCAACAGACGAGAATTTGCATATAATCTATATTTCACATAAACTGAGCTGCGACGAAATGTTCATTAAAATCAATCTTAATAATATTACTAAATAGCTGTGATGCATTCATGAAGACAAAGCGTTGTGCTGTACTCATCAAACAAACTTCAACAACACTGTTGTGCAAAAACTTCTTAAAGAAAACTCGTCTTGACCATTGTCAGTGCGTACACTGAAAATATCAATGTAGAAGATGATGAAATGGATTAAACAGATTGGAGGGTTTAAACACTTTCTTTGATTATGAAATATTTGTACTCTTTATGAATATGTAAACTGTAAAAACATTTATACTGCACTCGTTCTATTCGAGCAGTCAAAATGCGTTGACTGTATATTTTTATGTCATATACAGTCACTGACCTGATATAACTTTTCCTCATGAATATTTAAATAGAAATTGCCGAAATTGTAATTAATTGTTCATGCGACCAATGTATACAACGACTCAAACTTATTTCTTTTACAATTTTTAGAAAAAAATAATTTCACTTTAATTATTATGTTTTATGCTTATTGTTGATATTTTAGTTCCTTCTCAAACAATTCCTTCACCATCGATTAAGGGTTTCATTAGGAAATGTCCATTTCATTGTGTTGTATATATCTCCGCCTGCATAATATGAGGCCTTTTATAAAAGGGGGAGTTTCTCCATATTTAAATCAAATAATAAAGTTAACACATTAAACAACAATTGAAAATGTTTTTTTTAGATTGCAGTATAAAGACAATAATAGTGCATTGACTTGACATATCAACGATATAAGGATTCGACACGAAACGGAGAAAATGCTCGGCATAGCCTCGCTTTCCCCTTTTCTAAGCCTCATCCTTATGTCGTTGATATGTAAAGTCAATGCACTATTATTGTCTATATAACATATAATATGATGTTACTTTGTATCAATCAAATACAATGAATTAGAAAATCCTTAATATGTGTCTCAGAAATGCTGTATGCCATCATTACTTCATACCAGACTAGTTATACGTGAAAAGTAAAATCACAAAAATACTGAACTTAGAGAAAAATCATAATTTGAAAAGTCCATAACCACATGGCAAAATCAAATAACAAAACGCATCTAAAACGATTGGACAAGAACTGTCATATTCCTGACTTGGTACAGGCATTTTAAAATGTAGAAAATGGTGGATTTAACCTAGTTCTATAGCGTTTCTAACCCTCTCACTTTAATGACAGGCTCATCAAATTCCGTTATATTTACATTGATGCGTTAAATAAACAGACACAATAAATAAAATAGTCAAAATATGGGTACATCAGTCATCATCGTATCACAATTTTAAAAGGAACAATTTAATAGAACACAAAAACATCTACTATCTACGAACACATTGATTGATTTGAGTGTCTGACGTCAGATTTTTTTTATTCGTTACATAAATTTGTCGATCAATGTGCATACGAACAATTTTAAAATTTACATAGGCAATGTAGCATATAGGGTTGAAAAATCTAAAGTGTGTAAGAATAAATTTCAGAAATAGACCGAGATTTAAACTAGTCCAAAATTTATATATAGAATTTACAAGAATTCAAAAATAGTTAATTCCACTACGCGATTGAATGATTTTGACGTTTGTGGTTCAACGTATAAAGTAATTCATAATAGAAATATATATTATAATGACATATAATAGAAAAATATCATACTGACGGAATCGTTTAAAGTACAGAGTCACGTTATAAGAACAAAAGAAATACAAAAAGTCGCATATACAAAACAAACCACCAAAAAATGAAAGCCAATACAAACACATTGACGAGATGTATAAGTACCGAGCCACATCAAACGGATATCACATAAAACCATTCAACAGTAAAAGTAATATTAATAATAGAACAAAGATGATAAACAACATCAGTACGCAGATATGTTTGTCTTATCTTTTTTGTCTTATAATTCGATATAAATATTTCAAGAACAAAAAATGCATGAGCAAATGGGATAACCCAGAATTTATTCCTTTCTAACGAATTTAAATAGACTATTTCATTTATACAGATGATACCTTAAATCAAGTTATGAAATGATTTTGCTTTTATTCATTTAAAAATACTTATGGTTTGCTTGTAGCACTATTTTCCAACCTAAGCGTATCTTCTGTTGTCAATATACGATTCATCTAGGACCATTTTTGTGGGTTGTTGTTTGGCTATGTAAAAATCTTACTCTGTTTCTTTACTGACATTCTGCTAACATTGCTAAACAAAGTTTTATTATTTAGGTGTGCTTTTAATGTCGCTATTCGTGGTTGTAGGTTTTATTGGTAGATGAATTCGAGTTGCCAGGAGAGAACCATAGTAAGAGACATAGTCGAACAAGATTTTTCATTAAATACCGCAGATTAAATTGAGAATGTACGAATATACGAATGCATTATTTGTCCGAATATTTATTGCTTTTGAAATGAAATGTTGGCAATTGTGTTGTATGACAATTTTATTGATTTTATCATATACTTGGTGCTCCTTGTACATAAACTAATGTTTTTCGGCAACTATTATTCATTGAAATATAATAATCATTAACTATTCATCAACTTTTTATTAGGTCTCAGTTAGATTATCAAAAAATCCTAGGCGAATTGGCAACGCAACATTCAGATAATAGAAGGATTATGAAAATTGCAAAGAGGTAAGTCTTTTATAGTCAGTTTGTCTTAGATCTGTATAAAAGTACAATTGTGCTTTTGATTAAGCAATAAAACGATGCTTCGTTGAACATATTTATCAATAAATGTCCAAATACTGTATAATAATTGTGTTTTGCAAATTCAGATCTGATATGAGGTTCTCAAGAAGGCGAACTATAAGTGACTTAGACAGTTTTAAAGACGATTTACGGAGTGCTGAGAACACTGAAAAGCAACTCAAGAGTGAAGCAAAATCATGGGGAAAACGCGCAGAAAGCATGCGGAATCTTTTGGGAGAGTAGGTATATTATTGTAAGAATTACGATAAACAACATTAAACCACGAAATAACAATCCTTAATGAAAAAGTATGTTTTATGTTATATCTGATTACAATGCAGTTTTTTTTGCTTAAAAACATATGAAGTACAATGTAAAAGTTTACATGATGATGACAATACAGCTATTTATTGTATTGTCACTATTAAAAGTATGGAATTTGTTTCAGGTATATATTCAAATAGGATAATTATTTAACGACCAGAGTTGTTACTCTTATGAAGTCTACTTCATACACAACCCTCTCGTTAAGACAGCTTGAAAATAACAGCATGTTTACCGTAAAAAAACTCTAATTAATTTTGCAATATCTGTTATAAATTTATTCCTGTATTTATTTGCATTTTTATTTTATTATATTAACATAACACTATATTAACCTGCTAATTTTTTTTCAGAAATCACAATTCATTGCAAGAGAATGACGAAGATAGTATAAAAGAAAGTTCTTCCGAATCATCAGATGATTCAAGTATCGTTTGTTCCGGCGTATTGAGAAAACAGTGAGTTATAGTATACCAATATATGATTTCAATGAATCGAAAACAGAAATTAAAAGTTGAACTATATTTGCTGATATACAACGTTATGAGATATTCAAAATATTTAAAGATTTAAAACAAGATAATGTATACCCAGAAAGGACTTATAAATGTACGTAAATGTTTTAACAATGTTAAATATTTAGGGAGGCAGATATTGAGAAAAGCTTTTTTTGTTTTATTTTGCATTATCAGCTTATGCATAATTTGAACTGTTTGCTAGTTTCTGTGTCCAAATCTTTTAGATAACACACAGCGTAAGGTCATCCATTCTATTTCCTTTCTATAATCGTGTAGTGTATCCATGTTCCACTTTGTAAACTTTTCAAGAGCTTCTGAATGCAGCATAGGCTTCTCTGATAAGGAATTATACTATCTATACAAATGAAAAGATGTGGTACGAGTGCCAATGAGACAATTCTACATCCAGGTCAAAATGTATTAAAAAAAAACTTAGTTCAAAGTAATGCCTTCAACACAGAGCCTTGTCTCACAACAAAAACCTATCTACATAAGGTCCCAAAATGACTTGTGTAGAAATTTGAACAGAAAAACGCCATTCTAGTCTTTATAAAACACCAGAAACGAAACACACATACGAACAACATCTCAAAACTACAACCACTGAACACCAGGCTCCTTATTCTGTACATGTGTATATAAAAGCAGCTTGTTCAAACATTCTAACGGGTACCTAACCGGAGTCATTAGTGTGACATTACAACGATAAAAATAGTTATAAAATATCAATTGAAATAGCTAAACGCGATAAAAAAAAACAACACCATATACTTGAAAGTATTAATACTTTGAACGAAAAAGTTAAATCTATGACACACTATAAATACAATATTAAACCATGATGCCCTTAAAACATAGATGTGGTAGTAAGAATATGCAATAAAAGATGTAGGAATAGTGTCTACAACTTTTACCAGGGACACAATGGCGTTTATTAAAACAAAGTACACATGTAAATTTGATCATATTTAATTTTTGTTTAAGTACTGCAGTAAACATTTTTCTAAAACTAATAAATTTGTTGTTCAGAGTACGCGTACGACACCAGAAATGAAGATTAATCGTACTACTAAAAACAAACCAAATGTGGAAAATATAAAAAGAAAAGTGATACAAGATACCACACATGAGTTAATATTTAATCACAGAACTGCATTGCAAACTGTGTCAACTGGTCAAATTAATACGGAAGTTGACTTGAGAGTATTTGCAGCCACTGAAAGTTAGTTAAAAGAATAAAACAATAACTATTTAAAATCATGCATTAGACTAAAATCAAATAAACTATTTCCTAGGGATCTAGTGTTTTTACGCCATGGACAGTAAAAGAAGACACAACTAATGCGTGTAGTACAATGTTAAAATAAAAGTATAGACATGCGGTAGGATCATAAGGATTTAACTTATAAAAATAGGTATTATTATTCATATAAATTAATTAATTTCTAAATAAAAAATAAATGTGGATGTGTATTTCTTAATTAAAAAAAATCATTAGAAAATAATGCAAACATAGTTATGATATAATGCGTTGATG
Organism: Mytilus trossulus; assembly: GCF_036588685.1. Lineage (NCBI taxonomy): Eukaryota > Metazoa > Mollusca > Bivalvia > Mytilida > Mytilidae > Mytilus > Mytilus trossulus. The sequence continues at coordinate 34,849,193 of NC_086386.1, read as the reverse complement.
ACAAAATCGATGTAAGTGCTAATTTAAACATTATTCAAAGATTTGTTTACTATATAATTACGATAACCTTTACTTAAGGTATCAATAATATAAATCAAAACATAAAGGTTATTCCTGAATAATTTTTCGAATTATTTTATTATTAGAGGCCTTAAGAACCTTTGGTGACCCCACAGTTCAAATTCTATAATAAGTAAGAAGTGAGCAATGTTCGTTACATACAAACGTTCTCCTAATCTGTCCCAGTCAATGGGATAATTCAGATCGTCAATCAATGGCTAGGACCACACTGTTTTGAATATGATTCTATATATATCACTTTTGTGCATGTCTCACCTAGTTTCGAGTGATCTAAACGACTCAGAGAAAACACCCAATTTTTCTTAGTATGGATTGTAAAATTGGGTATTTTCTCTGAGACATACACAAAATTGATACATATGTATTATAAATATAGAAAGTTGACTATTTTGATCAACAACAACAAACAATAAAAATATATATGTATCATATACCCAAGCGCCTGTGGACAAAACTACATAGCTGACATGGTTTGAATTATGTAAGACCACCGATTTCCCGGTACCAAATCATTTGAAAAAACAACAACAATTTATTGCGAAATGACCTTTAACATTGAAGGGTTAAACTTGCATTAAGTCGTGTTCAGACAGAAAATAAATGGATATGGGGTAAACATACACGGGAACTTATCGCACACAAAGTCAATGCATAGAAAAAATTCAAAGGATCAATGGTCAAAATTTTTATTCCTGTTCTTCATCTTGATAGTTGCTGGAGGGTACTCAATAACAAAAGAATTATTGATACTGTAAAAGAAGGTCAAGATGGTCCATAGTGTCGAATTAAGGTAGCACAATAAAAAGATTGTTTTACTTCCAATCACTAACCTTTGAAATGCTGTAACTTTCTTATGAATGCATAGAAAATAATAAAAGAGGTATATATAGATAGATAAAAGATTCATCTTTTAAATGAATTCAATATTTTTATTATGCAATCATTATGTAATAAGTGTCAAAATCTGGGTAAGTTCACTTGAATGAATTTAGCTCTATCATCTCTTTAACTACACAGAAAATTTTAACGAAATCTTAATCAGCACATCATGGGCTTCAAAAGGGTGTCGCAGATTGTCCCTATGGTATTCCATTCTCTCATAAATCTCTAATTAGTGTAAACATCCTAACCACATAAAAGAAGATAATGTGTAATTAGGTGTAAAATTTGTTCTTTACATTCTATCTGAAATCTGAGACACCCTTTTGTAGACAATGGCCATAGGAACAACATATAATAAAATCAATCCTCTAGGGATACACATGCAGAAGCTAATTTCATTTGAAAGTGGAAATTTGGTGAAAAATATTTTAGACACAGTTAACATTATAATTGGTTACATAATTGTTGCATAATACTAACATTGCATTAATTTAAAAGAGTAATCTGTTAGCTATCCAAAACTACCACTTTTATAAATTTTCAAGCATTATTAAGAAAGTTGCAGCATTTTAAAACTTGGGAGTTGGAGTTATAAAATCTTTGTATTGTGCTACCTTAAGCAGTACTAGTACTTTAAGTATAATACTGCACTGTCACTATATTTAAATCTAGTCATAAACAAAATCATCAAAGTCAGCACAATACAAGACAAGAGCAGACAGACAGACCCGGTATTACTGGTTATGAGAAATACGAATTTTACTTTATTAAATAATATCAGCAAATAAGCCCAAATACGGATAAATCAGCATGTGCAATACTAAAAACGTTCCACTGTCGATATAAATCAAGATTTAAAATTGCTATTCGAACAGGGCCAATACGGAAAAAAACAGGGCCAATACAGAAAAAAGCGGGGAAAAAAGCCGTATTAGCCCTAGGGCTTATACAGAACGTTCACTTCCGGTTTTCATTTTTTTTACGCCATTACTTAACTTTGGAAGTATCGTTATGCATAAAAACATTTATATAATATTTTTTAAATTAAAGTCATAAAATAAACAGGTTAAATGATGTGCAATGTTCTGTAACGTCTTAAAGTTTTGAAACGGGAAAAAACAGGGCCAATACAGAAAAAAGCGGGAAAAAAGCTGTATTGGCCCATGGCACTTCCGGTTTTTAATTCTGTTATAATCATTTAATAAAAGTGTTATGAACTGGCTGTTTCTGTATTGGCACTGGTATAGGTTCTCGGTCAGCTGTGTTGGCCCTCGACCCTACGGGTCTCGAGGCCAATACAGCAAACCTTGAATCTATACCAGTTTTTTTTTTTTAGCATTTTTTTTTTTTTTTTGTTGAGACCAGAATATTGTCGAAAACATAGTTAAATATTATTTGCATTTCAATGTAAGAAAGAGTCCGTGGAACGCTCAGAATGCACGATTTTGCGTTATTTTACTAAAAGCTTCTGGGGGCCTTGAGCGGCCCTCAGACACTTCGCCAAAATTTTTTCGCCTCGCTACGCTCGGCGAACATATTTGGCCTCATTATTAAAAGAGGGTTGTTACGGCCCTGCATTCCGTTTTAAGGTTTCCTCGGGGTTAGTTGTCTGGTTATGTTTTCTTTTTAAATCACAAACTGATGTCAGGTAAACATAGGTAACACTATTCATATATTTACAGCAAAAGCACTACTGTTAATTCTTCCTCTTTATTATGAGTATGCTGATGTTCCTTTTACCCCTAGGCTTACATGCAGTATGTATTTTCCGACGCTATATCCGTGTCTAAAGTGAGAATTTAGATTTCAAAGGACGTAATTTTTTTAATTTTTTTTGTGACTGGCAAATTATTTACATGATTAAGTAGTTAGATATTGTGTTACCAAAAAATTGCTTTTAAACCTAAGTTCTCAAAACAGAGTCCACGAGTTGTGTGCGAAGTTTGAGTGTATTTGTTGAAACCTTATCACAAATGAGATATCACATTCTCTATTTGCAGTGCTGTTGTTCCAAGAGCTAATTGTTTTGTCAAATTACATTGTTTCTGTAATTTATTTATTTAATTTGTTTAATTAAAAGGTCTGAAAGCCAAGCGGTTCTATCGAGCAAAGACAAAGTAATGAACTCATTAACTGTGAAGAAGAAAGGCAACAAAGAAATGTAAGATGATATAAAGTTTATCAGTCTCTTTTTGTAGAATTTGAAAATTATATATAAAAAGTAATGGAAAGATCCCTCTTATATTCATATTTGACCGCACTTCTATGTCTAGCGTCAATTAAGTTTGTTTTCACATGTTCCTATATTTTTCAAACAATTTACATACTTCTAAAAGGAAGGTATATTTTTAAGTTTGGTGAAATTTAAATAAACATAGTGGTAACAAAATATTTTTTTATAACAATTTACAGCTTTAAAATACATCTTTGAAAATGTTACATAGGTACATGAATAATACGCTATTCATAATTATTTTCCGCAATAAAAAAAAATAATTTTAAGAAAATAATTTAGATACGAATTGCCGTAAAAAGAGTTATGGTAAAATAAGTCATTTATATGTTTTAGAGTTAAGGGTGACTTCAATTTTCACTGAACTAGTACATTTTATTTAGGGGCCAGCTGATTACCACCTCCGGATGCGGGATTTCTCGCCTTGTTCAAGACCAATTGTTGGCCTTTGCTTGTTATCTTTTTTTTGTCGAGTTGTTGTCTCTTTGACATATTCCCCATTTCCATTTTCAATGTATGTAGAAATGAATATGGACATAAAATTATGATTTAATTATATTGTATCAGTTATACACGTATACAGGTTAATTTTTGGCAACTTCTCTAAATCCATACAAAAGACTTGCACGTTACTGTTGTTTTTGAGGAAATATTGTTGATGTACATTATCACAATCAGTTGATCAGTTGATAATTTTAGGAGTTATGAACCTTTGAATTAAGAATCTGGTTAAAAGTTGCCCCCTTCAAATTTTTAGAATGGAGGGGGGGGGGCTTTGGGTATGTGGGCGTATCACAAAGAATCTTGTATTTTCTAATGATAATGTGATAAACAACTGAACCAGAGAAACAATGATGTATCCGGTTACTAATTTAGATAGTTATGCTAATATAAAGGATAAAGTTTCTAGAAGGCTGTTTTAGTCTCATATAATTGACGATGTATGTTCTACAAATGTATAATTTATCACATTTCATTTCAGCAACGTCTATAATTATAATATACAAAAGTGTGCACATATAACCGTCAATTCAAAAATCACGAACCGAAACAGTGACGAGGATAGTGGGAGCAGCAACACTCCAGCGATAGAAGAAAGTAGTGAATAACAGTATCCCCTATCTCAATTCAGACATATACATCTTACACAGAATAACTGCTATTTATACCAACATCATCTTGCTGACATTACCTTTCGCCAATAATATATACATAGTGATAGGCAAAAGAAGTGTTTTCATTTAAATATTATACTTCATTCATAATGTAAAAATATGAACTTAATGTTGGTTAGTTTTTCTATTTTGACTGTAACGTTTTGGATGTTAAGACACAACGATGATTTCAATCTCAAATCGAACATTGTTTACAGGATTATAGGTGTTTCCATTGCCTTTGATAAACTGTGGTCATGCGTGACATTTGTAATAGACTTTTAACGAACTATGCGTGATGTGCTAATGGTTGCGTGTGCAATAAACCATCGAGTAAACTCACGGGTGTCATTCGGTATATCAAGAAAAATGTTCGAGAAAGAATAACTAACAGTGGTCAAGCATTGTTAAAGGAGTGTGAAAATTTTGTAACATATTATAAATACAATTTATTGTATTTATACTATAAAGTCTGCTGCGGAACAGATCAGAAAAAAATATACATCTGTGAATATGATTCAACTTCCTTAATAAATCTGTGCACTACATTACAACACCTTAACTTGCAGTACATGTAAAGGAAACCCAAAATGCAACCCACAATCATATAACAATCTTTGTATACATAATGGTCATATTTCAATGAATAATGATACATTTGAAACTTTATATTTATAGAGTCAGATAGTCCAGTAAAGCACGAAATTACTTTTAAATATATTATTTTTTATTTGTAATTACAAAAAATCGTTAACAACACATTTAAAAATTTATAATTTATTTCGTCCGAAGCGCCTTTCTTGATTCAACTTCATCAGGATATGCATAAGTACCGAAAATCGTTGAAGAGCTATATGTCAAAAGTACCTTAAATAAATAGCCAAATCAATTTTAAGCAAACTTTGCCTGAGGGAGTTAAAACCTTAGTTTCATAATAATTTCAAAATTTATAAACGAACAATTTTAGTAAAGTTTGTTAAATCATGTCAGTACCGAAGCACAGACTACTGAGCTGATGATACCCTCGGGGACTGATAAAATTGAGCGTAAAAGGTACGACAACGTATTTTAAAGATCGTGAAAGACAATGCATGATCAGACCTATTGATTAAAAAACAATATTTCCTCTACTAATTGATTAACTGAAAAGTGCTTGTAATTGGTTGACGCATTGAATTACCAGCTAACTGTAAATAAATCACACAAAAAAAACAAAAAAAACATTACTGTACGTAAGTATTTACATGCTTTATACATATATACAAATGTATTTATACATATTAACCTTCACGTAGACCTTTTTTTTTTATTTCGGAGGCTATGCTTACTGGGCTTTCAAGACAATAAGCTAAGCCTCCAGGATCGTAAATGGTCGAAAAATAAATATCTTTGTATTTGTAAAACTTTTCTTATTGAGTCCAATTAATAGTCCTAAACTACAGATCACAGACAAAACATATTCAGCTTCCCAATATTCATTTGTTAGACATATAACTCGACTACAGCTAAATTCCAGAGTCTATTACAAACGAGATGATTTCAATTTTGAAATTATTATTTTCCTCGACGTAGCAGCAATTTACCAACTTCATCCTCGTAAAGAACATACATTTCTGAACTCATACGATATATAGGAGATTGAAGCATCTTTTTTTTTTAAACTTCATCAGTGTCTGAGGAAAAAATGAATGAACATGAATTTTGTGAAAGACAGTTTCGTCCTTTTTCTCAAAATTTCATTGAAAATTACCAAGACCTAATAGATAAATATTCAGTGTCTACTTCACAAATAATACAGGACGCTTTTAGATAGATTCTAGGGATTGACTCGGTTGAGAATGTTATCAACTCTACCGTTTTACCTGCATTTGTGTTTGTACTTTTATGTTCCATGTGTCGTATGATTCTTGAAGTTGTTAGTTATATGGACATATAGCTTTCAGGTTTTGCCCTCTTCCATACCTTTTTCTGTTTGTGATCAGAGATGCAATTCGGACACATTAGTTTTTTATAATTTTGTTTTCATTTTCCCTACCCTTCTATTTCTATTTTAATTATTTTGTATTTTATCGCCAAGGTGTATACGTCATTTTCTTTACTAACTGACTATATCGTTCTTTGGACGTTTGATTGAGTTGTGTTGTATGTCTATGATGCATATGTTTCATAGTTTAGCTTCTTGATCCCAGTAGTGAACACGTTTATCAATTTTGATTTTTAAGATTGCACAAAGTATTAAGCAATATGACGGAACATTAAACAATTTTCACAATCGAAACTGAAACGAAATAATTCATAAAGATCTAATCTGTTGACATACCAATGACAAATATAAAGTATCACGTGTTGCAAAATAGATTTGATCGTTCATGTAGATATATGCCATAGCTAAAAAAAAACGCAACCGGTGATCTTTTCACGATCATCAAATAGCGATTCTCGATCTTTAATTATCCGAAATATCAAAATTTTACAAATATTTCCTTTTTGGAATTTCATGATAAACCTTATAAAAAAAGTTTAAAACTCATTTCAAACAGTAGTATAGCGACATTTTTGAGAGAAAAATTGTTTATGAATTCAAAATATGAAAAAAAACATTTTTGAGTACATTTTTATTTCTTTGAAATTTCGATGAGCAATCTGGTTTTGTAGTTTTGTAAAAACGATGTATTCTTTTCTCGGATATTGATCATGATGTTCAACAATTGTTACAGACAGTTACTTTTCTCCAAAATTTGTCATTATTATTCTTTAAATTAGATAATTTACGGACGTTACATATGTTTATCGATAATATTTCCTTCATGATTCTTCACATCTTGTTCGATCCAATCGCAATAGTTGACAACCGTTTGTTATTCTGTCATTATTATTTTTCGACATACCGAATGTTAGCATTGACACTCAGTAATTCAATGGATAAGGATTGAAAAATACAAGTAAGACTTATCCTTAACAGTTAATGTGTGAACTTGATATTTATAGATTATTACATGGCATTTTTCATATTGCCCTGGTATCAGCCCTAGACTCCCATATCAAGCCAGACGGCTTTACAGTAGGTTTAACAACGTTTTGTGAAAAGTTTCAGAAATGATTAACAATAAGTATATTAATTCTAAGAATTGCAAATATTAAACGACTTTAAAATGTTACATTACAAATGTTAAAAAAAGCTTTTAAAGAAGAATCCTATATCGCTACTCATTCCAGTGTGGCGTCATATATTTTATAAATTCTTTATGACGTCAAAATTTTACGGGAACTTTGTGATTTCCACTGTTGATTTCTACTTTTTTCTTCTACAGCAGATTCGTAACTTTCTAAATTTCTTTTCATTGTGTTCAACTTGTTTACAAATAGTCTTTGATTGACAGTTTGTCGGAAGTTAAACTCGGGGGCTTGATATGGATTTCGAGGGCTGATATCGATATCGGCCCCGAGGGCTGATAACCAACCTTGACTTCCGGCTATTATTGGCCATGCAAAAACGTACATATCAGTACAAAATATGTGATAAATATATTTATTACAGGACATCTCGTTAAATAAAAGAAGTAATACAAATACGTCAAACTAAATAGAAAATGTTTGCTTGCCTAAAAGAATCTGAGCAGACGTACCCAACCTGTGACGACATTGCATTCGTTTTGTGTGTATTGTATATTTCCTTAGCTTGTAAATAAAATATATGTAAAACAATGCTTACAAAATTCATATATGAATATAATATCATGTTTTATTTGCTTGATACTTTATCTATCAGATGTACATAACAATACTGTGTTCGAGGTGTTTCTTTTAATGTATTAAATATTAAAAGAATATGCTTATAAAGTAACTAACTGTATGTTAAAAGATACTTGTATGTTTATGTATCATGAGTACACCATAATATCCTATCATTATATTAAACAATAATTCAGAATTCAGTAAGTGTCTGATTTTGTTTAGCGCGTTTTATGTACAATTAATTTACCACAAAAAAGAAGGACAATTAACTGGTATCAAATCTTTAAATAAAAATCATTCTTTTGAAAAATTCATCTCATGATACGAAGTTTTAAAAACACAATAGCAAGTTAACAGAAAAATATTGTTAACACTGAGATCGGATAAAACAACTGGAAATAGATCTGAATTTGACAATTAAAAAATTGAAAGAACATATTGCTTAGCTTGGTAAAAGCGTAGAAGAACAGCATAGAAAAAATGGCAAATAAATGGGATGTTACATTTACACAAGTACATAATCGGATGAAAATGCAAACAATAAAACATTAAACGGAGAGTGAAAGGTATCAACAAGTGCAAAGCGTTTTCAACTGGTTTGCCCTTTGTTTTGATTGAAGATCACCTATGACTAAGATATGTCTTCTAAGGCTGGCGTAATCGTTTGTTGTAGATTGTATTGCAGGAAGGTTACGAACAGTGAATATTATCACGGCGTACCGGAAATTGGCATGTTGTGTTAGCCATCATAGTAATTTTCCGTTATAAAGATGATGTTCTCTTACTAAATAATTTAAAATTTGGTGACTATGTTGAACACATCTATCCCATTAAACTTGAGATAAAGAATACACCAGATACAGTTAAGTCTGTATCATATCTTGACTTATATCTAGAAATTAGCAATAAGTATCGGTCGAAAACAAAACGTAACAACAAATTGGATGATTTCAGGTTCCCAATTGTGAAATTTCTATTTCTATTTAGAATTTTTCCAGCTGTACCTGAATACAGAATATATATCTCCGTATACGATATTCTAGGGCTTGTATTTTCTATCAAGATTTCTCAGATAGAGGGTTGCTCCTCTAAAGGTAGCTATTAAATTAAGAGTTCCAAATGGTGCAGTTGAAATCACCCCTTTATAAATTTTAAGGACGCCATTACGAGTTGGTTGACCGTTATGATATATCTATTTTACTGACGATAGTGTCGTTATTACAATCCTGTCCCCTTTTACAACCAAATTATGCTTGTAACCGGGTTTGCACTAACATGGACAACATAACGGATGGCACACGTTGATCAGGATATGCTTACCCATCTGGAGTATCTTAGCTCTTAGTTCGATTTTTTTGTTTTGTCTTTAGTTTTCTATGTCGTGTTTTGTGTATTATTGTCTGTCTGTCTGTTTTTTTTTAGCCTTGGCATTGTCAGTTTTCCATTTATGATTTTTTAAATCCCTCTGCAGGTTTCTTTTGTCGCTCTTTTGTGTTAAAGATTAGAACATTCATTCATGGTCGTCTGTGATGCTGATATTCTATAGCAGACAACTTTACTTTAGCGTTTTTTAGCTATCTATCTTGTGTCTAGTGTACTATTTTTTGTGCGTATTTCTTTGTTTTTTGCCATGACAAAAAACGGTACACAATGTTACCTTTAACGTTGTATTACAATACACATTTGATATTCGGTGTCGTATCCTTATGACTGGATACTAATTGTGTTGTTTTTTTGTATGCAGATATTATTTATAAATCTTTTATCAAAATTTGAGTTTCATTGTTATCCAGCTGAATGTTCTGTACAATGCACATCATTGCCAGGGATACATGATGTCTTTGTTTGCATATTTCACTAATAACAAGTTGAACAACCACATTATATCGTAATACACAGATGCAAGATATTGGTTTTATCTGCTGCACCATATGCCCATTCGAAAATTTACTTTTTGTCAGTAATACTCGAATATTTGAAACACACAAGTCTCGTACTTGCATTATAAACAGATATATCATGTTAAGGAGGGGTATTTGCAAAAATACAAGTCGAGAGAATATGTGTTGGCAAATACCACGGCAGAGAGGGTAAGAAAAGTCAAAGTATTTTTGCAAATACCCCGGCGGCGTTCAAAATGAACGATATTCATTTGATTACAGTAAATTGCTGAAAAATATACTGGCTATCAACCAATCAAAACCCAGGATTCTTACATAAGACGTAATAAGAAGAGAAAATTAATCATTAAGGATGCTCGACAAAGTTGGGAACATCAGAGAATAAGAGAAAATTCAGGGTTTTCTCAATTTTACCAATCTCAAGAATAATTATATACAAATAATATATCGACAGTAAAAAATATTGTGTACCGAGTAACTGATACCATGTTCAATAATCATAACCACATATGTCTTCGGTGAGTGTGTTTCTTCGTGCGTATTTTCAATGCGTTACGGACTAAACAACCTATTGGTATCACTTGATTAACAAGAACGTTTCATGAAAACACACAAATCATAGATATAAAATAGTATGCAATTATGGCCCGTTGAAAAGGTGAATATTCAAAATTGTCAACACGAGAAGGTTATTTCAATGAGGGTGCATATTTATAAATTCACTGTTTACAAATTTTTGATTTTTTTTTGGAATACTAAGGCTTTTCTACCTCAGGCATAGATTACCTTAGATTTCTTTGGCAAAACTTTAAGGAATTATGGTCCACAATGCTCTTCAACTTCGTACTTGATTTGGCCTTTTTATCTGTTTTGGATTCGAACGTCACTGATGAGCCTTTTGTAGACGAAACGCGCGTCTGGCGTATATGCTAAATTTGGTCGTGGTATTGGTGATGAGTTTATTTGTTAAAGGAAACACTTCTGTAATGTTTTGCGAGATCATAATAAATGAAGTATAGGCAAACGTTTATTTTTTGTTGTTATTCGTCCTAAATCAGTTGATAATTGGCTGTCAATACTGGCTAGATGTAAATCATCTTTCAGAAAGTCACGTGTGCCTATCTTTTCTTAGGTTGGATGCTATCAACATAATCATGATATACACTTTTGATAGAGTGTATAAAGAGGTGCAAGAGGGTTGAAGGATACAATTGAGACACTCAAAATCACAAGTAAAAAATTAACTGGCAAAGAATGGCTTTAAAAAGAAAAAGACCAATACTGGCAAGAGACAAACGATAGTACACAAAACACAGAAAACTAGATATTTTAAGAAGATGAGGTATGTTTGCCAATGAGCCATTCCTCCACAACATACCAAATGACACAAATAACTGTGGGTAACTGTTACCACTGAGCAACATGAACCCCATAGAAAATCGAGGATGACCTCAGGTGCTCTGGAAGGGTAAACAGGTTATGTCCTACATGTTGCACCCGTCGTGCTGCTCATATTGGTACAAACGCGTCATTAAGTCTAGTTAAGAAGGTCACACTCGGGTAGAGGGGTAGAATTGTATTAACGACATTAAACACACTTGTTTGCAACTGTCCAAAGTTAGATACCTGATGTTCAGTGGTTGTCTTTGTTGATGTTGTTCATAAGACTTAGTGTTAATCGTTTCTCGTTTTGTATGTATATTTGACTGCGTTGTTTTCCTGTTTGAATGGTTTTACACTAGTCATTTGTGGTGCCCTTTATAGCTTGCTGTTACTTTTACTAATTGTGGCTTGCATAGAGGGTTGTCTGATTGGCACTCATACCACATATCTTCTTATATCAAAAAATCCGCTATCATCCGTGAAACAGATATTCTATATTTATTTTGAACCGACCACCATTGACAATTCCTAGATGTTAGTCAGACTTTAAAATACCTGATGTATTCTTTATCTCAAGTTCGATGAGATATATGCGTATGAAACAGTCAAAAATTTATTTAGGGAGAGAAATCATCTATATAGCGGAAAGTAAAGTTAAAAGATATTGTTTTATTATTTTCTTTATTCTGAGAGGTTCCTGTATACAACCAGCCTAATATATAATAAAGGAAAAGGTCCACAAGAACTGAGACACAGTGGGTTTTCATGTTGATGGCGATTGTATGTTTAAGAGAATCAACTATGTCCTCAATAAAAATTAAGTTGAAGATAGAATTGATATATTGATTGATATATTTGTTAGAAATACCTAGGAGCGTGGTTTTTTGAGTGCAGATCGAGTTTTTCGATTGATAATTCAATTAAATTCGGTTTCGTAATAAGATTAGTTTTTAACTTGACCACCCATTTGATTTCAATACTTTATATGTTTTTAGCAACAAAGAAGCACACTTTTCTTGTATTTAACCAAAAGATGAAGTGTTTGTTTTTTGTACTGGTTTTTCGAGAGTAACTATTCACCCGTCCGTTATTTTTTCAACAATTTTAAAAATGAATTGTTGCCTTTTCTAGTTTATAACTGCAATTGAATGAACTCAAATATTATATATTCTCAATAAATCACCACAACATATTACTACGTTGATCAAAATAAACCTTTTTCAATTTAATGCTTTTTTTTCTGTTCGGAAAACGTTCTACCACTACTTTTCAGTCTTGAATTAGAAGTTATTTGATTCTTCCTTAACAGATCTTTAGAAAATAGTACAGGGGACTCATCATCTCTTCAACATCATTAAATGGTTCTTTTGTGTCACAATTATTAATATATTTTCGTGGTGAACGCCGGAATTTTTATACGGGACGTATTATGATATACCGTTGTCCGTCCATCCGTCCGTCGTCAGCATGTCGGCCATAAACCTTTAAAACGCTGTAACCGATTTTACATGAAATTGTTTATATTTATTGAGGTATCCTCTCTTCCAAATTTTATAAATGTTCATGATTGATAATGCTTGAGAATGGATATTGCATGATAAAAACTCGACTGATTTCAATATACTAATACACGAGCCTTCTGTGATATCCCATTATCACAATTGTTTTTAACTGTTTTGCCCATGGTAAACACTCTCAATTGTGTTATATTAATAGTTTCGCGATTCGTTGGTCAAATATTTTTCATATAAAATGTAAATCGTCGTAACCTAAAAGGTCATCAATGACTAAAGGAATAGACAATAAAAATGCCGTAATATCGTTTTATGATGCTTGCTTTCGTATTGTATCACCTTTTCGGTTCACACTTCGTGCAGTAACACGAGAAATGTCCATTCATGTTAGAACTAGATATTAAGCAACAACCATAAGTGAATGAAGAGTATGAACTTTATTCTTTGCAAACTCGACGGTCATATAATGCGTCAATGACGCAGCTGTTTATTAAAAAATGCAATAAGAAACCTACTGGACAGCAGCGAAGAATCAGAAAGAAGCTATGTTTAACACAATGCCCCTATATATATTTGTACAAATATTTTGATAGAACACGAACGCACTTGAAAAAGCCTGAATAAATACTAACACACCTTGTATATCTTTGAATATTAACTCACGCTTCTATATCACGTCTTGTCAGAAAGGAAGGCTGTTTGTTTACATTTTGAATCGACATATTAACTCGACAAAAAAAAAAACGATCAAATCACTCAAGAAAACCACGATCATAGCCAGACACTTCACCTACCGTGATATTTTACATATATTTCGGTGCATAGGAGAAATTAGTTTTTTTCACCAACGAAAATTCACTTTTTACATAAAAACATTTGATTCACTGGGTATTTCTTTGTTTTTCATTGTTTATCAATTACGAAAAAGTTACATCTTTAGCTTTTTTGGTTGTGATTGTAAAATTTGTGTTGTTGTTTTTTTAGTCATTTTCAATCTATTGCATTAGTTCTTTGAGTTGTTCTTCGTTTTATAATTTGAACTGTCTATTTAGCATCTTAATTGAATATAATGTTCTATATTTGCTAGTGAAACCAAAGGTATCACATAAATAACTGTTTATTCATAATTACATTCCTTTTTTTATTATTAAAAGCATTCCTTTTCTAGTTTCAGTTTACACCAGCGAGCAAAATGACTTGAGTCATTAGAAAAGAATACAAACTGCTGTTCATCTACTCTCCCCTTTGCTCTTTCTACGACAGTGTCTGGATCATAAATGTTGTACTTCGGAGGGTCATAGAACATTTCCCATTGAAATTTATTTTTAGTTGTTCTTCAATGATTGTTCTATGTGACAAAAATCCACAGAACGCATAATGAGCAATTTGGCATTTAACACTAGATTTATTGATATTGTTAACGCTTAAGACAACCGCTTCGTGCCACAAGTTCCAGTAACTCTACCTAATTATGTCCCCTTTTTGAACATCTTCCTCTTTCATTATAGTCTTATTTTCACGTCTAATAACATTTTGTTTATAGTGAAACAATTCTCACAAATTATCCCATTCTCGTATTCCTTTTCATTTCTTTTCATCTCATTGCTTATTCCTACAAACCCACCATTCAGAAACAACCGACCTGTTAATCTTAATTTCGTTACCTGAATACTAAATTTCCTTCCTGTAACGCAATACGTTGCAAAATGTTCACAATTATTGTCGAAAAGGTCATATTTATAAGCTACACGCTTTCCTTCCCCTGCACAAAAATTCCAAGCCCTTTCAACAGTATCTTTTTTGAATGTTGCCTTATTCTGTAGACAATGACACGAACCTCTTGTTTAGCAAAATCGAAGGATTTCACTGATGACCCAATAAGAGCTGTTTTTTCCAAGAAACATGCCAGTAGCCACACCTAAAATTGTATTTGATGCCAATATTATTTTTAATTTTTCATCTGCAAGCTTTGCAACAACTATTGCATGGTGATCTTATATTGCACCCGCAAAAGCAATATGGTCTCCTTCATCGATTTCATCGGATGAAATATTAGGTATTGCTTTAACGCATTCAATACATCCACTGATTTCAGTTACTTCTTGAACACTTAGTTCCATATTTGTACTGCATGCACCACTTTCATATTCCTCTATTTTCTTTGCTTTGGTCTCAAGATTTTGTTCAGAAACAGTAGAATTGCTCGAATTTTCATTTACTTGTTTTTCGTTGTCTACCAACTTTACGATCATACCTGATCCGTCAATTGAATTTTGTCGACGCATTTCGTCACAATTTGTAATTCGATGCGAAGAGGACAGATAAAAAGATGCACTTCTATTAAAAGCTGGCATGTGTTCTTTGTCCAGTCGTTTTTCGTTGTCTAATTCGTTTATAGTATCTTCCGACTTAATGTTCATACCTGGTCCGTCATCTATATTTTGTCGACGGTCTCGTTCACGGATTTTGATAGATAAACTAGAAAGAGGTCGTTGCAAATTACTTCTATAAAAATCTGGCTTATGTTCTTTGTCCGGTTGTTTTTCGTCATGTAATTCTGTTATAGCATCTTCCGACTCTTTAGTAATTCTTGATCCGTCAAATGTATGTTGTCGATGAATTTGTTTACGTTTTTTGAAAAACAAAGCACGGGGAGTTCGATGCAAAGAAGACGGATTAAGCGATATACTTCTTTGAATTTTTGGCCTATTCTGTTTCGTCGGTCGTTTTACGTCATCTCTCGTCGATGAGCTGATTTCAGATTTATCAATGTCAGTCTTTATGATAATATCTTCGATTTCTGATGACAGCTCATGCTTTAATATGATTTCAACGGCGGAGCATTTTTCAAGGGTCTTCTCGGTTGGAACCGCCATTGCTCAGCGATTAGTCATACGTTTTTCTAGGAATAGAACAGAAACTGAAAAATAAGCGAATTAATAATGTTAATAGAAATTTAATCAAAAGCAAATACTATTTTTTCATATTACCCTCGTTGTCAAATATTTAAATAAGACTCATGTCTTTCGTCAGTTTCGATTTTTTGTCTTCAAGAAGACGTTTATACAATCTTAAAAACAACGGTCTAGGTTACTTACTTCAACCGGCTGAAAGTACTTTTAGTTGAACAAAACAATGGAGTGTATGAATTTGTAGCGGGAGGGTTCGAACAAAGGAGTAGGTCCGATGAGGACCGATTTTGGCCTCGAATTTCAGGTTAATCTTACGAAAGATTTTGACCATTTTTTAAACACCTAATGCGGGGTTCACACATTGCCGATTATGTCTCCCGTCTGAGATCAGACAACGATACGACACGAAAAGTGAAAAAGTCGGATTAGTATCCTCAATTATCTGGAATGTCCTATTTATGTCTGAACGCAGTCGTTTTAGTTCGTTACAGATTCCTACTGGTCGGGAAGGGTCCGAATAGTTCGGCAAAGCACCCCGACAGTTAGGTGCGTCCCGTAATATTCGGGGAAACTCAGCCGATTTTGTCTAGTCGGATTACAATCGTACCTATGTCGTGACAGATTCTGCTGCATCGGACCGAATTCCTAACAATGTTCTGTGTATTTGGGACGGTGTCCTGTGGAACGGGAATGATCTAGACGAATTTTTCATCGCTGTGTTTCTGCCGATTGAGTCCAGATTGCATCCAGATCTTGTCGATTGCGATTGTCAATGATACCCACGTCAGAGTCCCGACAAATACAGAAAACAATACGACTGAGACCAGAGAAAGCCTTTTTCAATGCGATAGAGCGGACCGTGATAGGATTACGTTCCGACAGTACCTGATCATCCCGAGTATGCTGACAGTTTCGAACGAATAACTTCCGTCAGCGTCGGTTCATTGTCTTGTCACTATCTGATCTCTGTCGGATTACATTCGGTAGAATCGGGACGCAGTCGTGACAGACTCGGTCGAATTTTACTTGGCGAAAGATACAAATCGGATTAGAAGCGGATTTAGAACGGGATTGTCGGGATAAATTCGCTTGGAATCGGTTGAATATCGACGCTTCCTGAACAATATCTGATTGTT
This sequence comes from Mytilus trossulus, assembly GCF_036588685.1. NCBI lineage: Eukaryota > Metazoa > Mollusca > Bivalvia > Mytilida > Mytilidae > Mytilus > Mytilus trossulus. The sequence goes on along the minus strand of NC_086386.1, from coordinate 34,832,262 downwards.
GTCGTCTTTTTTTAAAGGAGTAGGTTCAGTAAGACCCCTTTTTGGCCCCAAAATTTAGCAGTTTTAGAAAATAGTGAATATGTTATCTTTAAGCTATCTTTTGTAAAACTGCTTTATTTTAAAATTAAAAACGACCCGATTAAAGTTCAAATATGAAAAATCTACCAAATATGCCGAAAAATGTCACTTTTCAGATGGGTTTTGTCAAAAATGAAAGTGGCCGCATCCGCGTTCATCCTCAACTTTTATATATGTTATGTATTATCATAAAATACAACTTGCATTTCAATATTAATGATGAACATGAATGCGGCCACTTTCACACGAAAACCGTCTTAAATTTAACTAAAATGCCAGAATTGTGAAGATTTTAGTAATTTAGCATGACTTAATGGTGCTAGTACCCGATGTATGTGCATTGTATTTAAAAAAAAACCAGCCCATATTTATGTAGCGGAAGCATTCTACTGTCCAATTAATAACTCAAAGTTTACATTTTAACAATTTTGTAAAACTGCTATATTTTTGGCCCAAAAAGGGGTCTTACTGGACCTACTCCTTTTGATAAAGGAAACCGACTTCTTTCTCCTAGTCAAGATTGAAGGAAAGAATTAGTTATCATTTTGTTGTATTCGTCTGTGATATGATTGGATATTTATTTACATTTTAACATGTTTTAATTTTGCGCCCAGTAAACAGTTCATAACGTTGAAACGAAGTATGAAAAATCAAAACAGCGTTGTAACTTTTATGAAAGAATACCAAGGATTTGCTGATTGTATTTAAAAAAACGATCACCCTTGACGAGTATGAAATAAAGAGATATTGAATAATTACCAAAACGACATTCTATCTACCAGATACAAAATAATGTAGATGTTAGCAATTACCATTATTGGTCACCGTGCGGCCTATTCTGATGATTAAAACCCATACCCTATTGTGAGCTATACACGTCACTTACATGACATAATGCAAAACAAATCAAACAAAGAAAACTAACAACGCTGAATTAGCTTTCAGTAATAACGAATACATTAAAAAAAGTAATGCATACATATGGGTTTTTTTAATAACTAAATGGATAGTTTACATTATAAAACTTATGTTCATATTGTTTTTCCATATTTAAGATGTTCACTTTTTGTAATTGCTTGCTTCCAAGAAGTAATTCGCCGACATATTTTCCGTATGCAAGCGACCTTAGCGTGACCCTCCTCGTGCAAATCCTGTGATAGCAATACGCATGTCACTTACAGAAACTATTATCTGATTATGCATGCTATACAAGTTCTCAATATCCATGCTTCTTTGTTGATTGTTTACTATAAGGTGACAATCCGTTAACTACGGCTTCAAAGCACGATATTTAATTACCTGCAATATTTTCACGTCATAACAGACCGAGAGAAAAAAATGACGATAATACGATATGTTTGCGTAAAAAAATATACAATCCTGCACAGAAGACTAAGTTTATGATATATCAATGCATTGGTTCAGGAATTGGATAAACATTGTTTTTTACCAGTCACTCGTTTCTTATGAATTTAAATCCAATTTCGTTCAGATAGTAAATTAGTGATCTATACGGTCAGTGTAAAACTTATCATTTCAAAATCTTTAAAAGTTTTCTCCAAATAGTTAACATCTATGAATTATAACAGGTATACTTTAACATGCTGCATGAATGATAAAATAAACTGTGAAATTAAACATGTTTAGGCAATGCATGTACTTTTTTTATTAAAAATTATTCATTTAAAAATTCAATACTACGTGGCTCAACCGCATATTTGATTCGACGAAGTAATAAGGTAATTTAATTGTTATAAAAAATAAAAATATAATAAAATCTTTAAATCCGAATTAGATTTAAAATATGAATTCTTAAATAAACTTATTAAAACAATATTTATCTTGATAGTGTATGTAGAATGTTTCTCTTAATTTTTTAACGTCCTCTCCGTTCGGTTTCCAAGGTAAAAGAGACCGTTAAATTGCACGGACTTTTACTACTCGGCTGTCACATGCTCAAATTAGCATAATAAGAGTAAAGGACGACTCGATTTGTCGAGTCTCAATACATGTATATGTTAATTCAATAAATTAATTTAATTTGCATTTAATTAAATTCTATTATTTACAGGTAAGCATAGCTTAAAATGCATGTTTGTTTTGTCAAATACACAATTTAAGGAACCATTACAGGCGGAAACTCAGTTGAAATTAAACAAAAAACAAATTAAACTTAATAACTTTTTTGTTATAAAAAGGGTTAAAAAAGTCGAATTGGGTAAATTTGATTTTTTTCTATCTGATCTATGGGCTTTAAAAGTTTAATGAATTTTCCTAATTAAGTTTTTTACGCATCTTATGTATGTAGGTTTACTTATATTTTTGAATAGAGCTTCGAGATATATGTACACTTTTAAATTATAGACAAATTTGCAAATTGTGGTAGGTACAACTTCGCGAGGAATTTTTGTTGCATAGATACAGCCGAAAATAATTCCCAGGAAAAATTATAAATTTATCTAATTTAAACATTAATTTGCATCTCTGCCCCTGGTGTCGTTTTTTTTTAAAATCCCCAAAACTGGGAATGATTTCATCGAAAGGAGACAGTCGAGTACACCTTTTTATGTTCAGGCGTGTTTGGGTTGACTTTTTGTCTTAAAACATATATAAAACAAAACTATTATATGTGATGCATAAACTCATTCATATTCTACCATGTGTATACATTTAAGCTATAATAGGTTAATACGAAAACACTACACATTGACAAATACTAAAATATAAAATGTATGGGTCAAGTTAAATACCTTTTTGACGAGTCAGTGTGTTCGAATAACACATTTTTACTAAAAATATGCAATGATTCAACTAAGATAAGCAATGGCAATATTAATACTAAGCAGGCTTGTCTATGAACCATTTATTATGAAAACGTTAACATGTTTCAAACTATAAAGTTAGATCTAGTTACACACCCCGCTAAATATCTTGTAAGTTATTATATGAAATTTGTGTGTTAAGGTTTATATACCCTTCTGTAGCCATTTTTGTACGAACTTTTCAAACTTCAATTGTATCAAAACTACAGATAAAATGAATAATAGAGATAAGCCATTTTGTACATATCCCAAGGGGAAACTTGATGCAAAGCATTATTTTTTACTGTGTCATTGCATTTGATAGAAAAAGGGGACTTTGTGGCAAATAAATCAAGACTTTTATAGAAAATCCACAGCCTTTATCCTTGTACTCTCATATTTGGCAATTTGATGACTGATCAATATAGGATTATTGCATGCAGTGCTAGCATTGATTTCCTTAAAACAAGTTTATAAATGTAGTTATTGGTACAAGTATAAATATGGCCAAAATCAAGTACACCTTTAAGGATGCGCTCGACTTTAGTGACTCAGTACGAGGTGTTGTGGAGTTTACAGGATACAGGTTGCCAAAAAGTCTTTTTTTTCTATCAAATGCAATGAAACAGTAAAAAATAATGCTTTGCATCAAGTTTCCCCTTGGAATATGTACTAAATGGCACATCTCTATTATTCATTTTATATTTAGTTTTGATACAATTGAGGTTTGAAAAATTCGTACAAAAATGGCTACAGAAGGGTACATAAACCTTAATGCCACCGGTATTACGTTAAATCCGGATAAAAATTGGTAAAAGTATACCGCTGTTCATTGTCATCAATCGATTCTTCGAAAACAAATCCGGGCTACAAACGAAAACCATGCTAAACACATCAACTATAAGAGGAAGCTTAAAACAACAAAATATCAGAAAGCAAATAATTAACATTTAGGTTTAATATTTTGATAGAATGTTGTGGTCGCTTTACTTAGAAAAGGAAATTAAATCAATAACTATAGTGAATTATAGTCAGACCAACTCTGTAAAGTTATCAACTGTTGAACATATAAAAAATCTCATTTGTGTAATTCAAAATGTTGGAATGATGAACTTAGTATTAATCATTTATGAAATTCAGGACTTAGTATTACCTTAGAAGGGCATACCAGCATCAATAGCTTTTATGTACATACTGAAGTTTACATTATTTAGAGCCAATATATCGTCCAAATATATAAAAGTGTTATTTAATTTTTGAATCGGATATTGTTTCGAAAGGTAATTGCTTAATTTTGTCATAACATGTCACTTACAACAGGTTCGCAATAAGTGGTGTACATTAAGTCTTCATGGGAATTCCGATAACTTGTTGATATACGGCATTTCCATAGACAAACAAAAATGTTATCTTGTAATAGTTTCAAGAGCTGTTACAGTATACAAAAATGTCCAATTGACATAGTTCTTTCGATTATTGCTACTAAAAAAAATCTAAAAGAGTTTGAAAATATATATTCGCATTATGACTTTTTAAATAGATATATATAAGAAGATGTGAAATGAATGCCAATGAGGCAACTATCTATCCAAATCATGACTTGTAAAAGTAAACCATTATTGGCCGATGTACAGTCTTTAACACAGAGTCTTCACTCACGCCGAACAACAAGCTAAAAAGGGTCCAAAAAAAGACTAATGTAAAACAATTTGAATGGAAAAACAGGTCTAAATCTATATAACAAAATGAGAAACGAGAAAGTTATGAACCATATCATCAACCAACAACTACTGAACATCAGGTTTCTGATTTAGGACAGGTGCCAAACAATGCATCGGGTTTAAACGTGTTAATAGATATCAACATTCATCCTCACAGGAAACAATAGTGTAACATCACAACATAAAAAGACACACTATAAAATAACAGTTGAAATAGCTTAACTCAATTTAAAGACATCAGGAGCCTATAATTCAGTGGTTGTCGTTTGTTTATCATGTTTATGTGATACATATTTGTTTTTGGTTAATTTTTTAATATAAATCAGGCCGTTAGTTTTCTCGTTTGAATTGTTTAACATTGTCATTTCCGGGCTTTTGCTGACTATGCAGTATAGGCTTTGCTCATTTTTGAAGGCCGAACGGTGACCTATAGTTGTTAATGTCTGCGTCGTTTTGGTCTCCTGTGCAGAGTTGTCTCATTGGCAATCATACTACATCTCCTTTTTTATAAATGAACACAAACAAGTAAATATACACTGAACTAATAAATTTGATCTATGACACATTGTTAATAGAAAATCAATATATTAAAGGATAAGATAATAAATAATTTGAAAAATCAAACCATAACCTTGAACAAAAAAGGCACCATAAAACGATGTAAACCTTCAACAAAATAGAATTATGCACACACGTAAATGAAAATAGTTTTGTACAGCAATGGAGAACGGAAAAAAAAATTTGTAACACAAATTATTATGTTGTTAATAGCATAAATAGTACGAGAACAGGAGTCATACCAAACAATTATCAAAAGCTGGTATAATTATCAAAAATAGAGAGAAGATCTAGATATAAAATTAAATTAGTAAACATTAAATAACAAAAACAAGTATTACAAATTTTATCAAAGGTCAAGTTAACACAAAAGTACGATTGGAAAGTATTTGCAGGTACTGAAAGCTAAAAAACAATTAATTATAACAAAAAATAATATGCATCAAAGACTTAAAAAAACTATAACAAATTCCAAGTATTTAGTATTAAAACGTCATGGAGAGTCAAAGAAGTTTTTTTTTCCTCAAAATTTTTATTCCTCAAAATTTTTTTTTTCCTCAAATTTTTTTTTCCTCAAAAAGTTTTTCAAATTTTTTTTTTCGTTTCCTTATTCGGTTTCTTTTTCCTTATTCGATTTTCATTTCTTTATACAGTTTCTATTTCCTTATTCGATTTCCATTTCCTTATTTGATTTTCATTTCCTTATTCGGTTTCTTTTTCCTTTTTCAATGTTCATTTCCTTTTTCGGTTTCTATTTCCTTATTCGGTTTCTATTTCCTTATTGGATTTTCATTTCCTTATTCGATTTCCATTTCCTTATTCCATTTCCATTTCCTTATTCGGTTTCTTTTTCCTTTTTCAATGTTCATTTCCTTTTTCGGTTTCTATTTCCTTATTGGGTTTCTATTTCCTTATTGGGTTTCTATTTCCTTATTGGGTTTCTATTTCCTTATTGGATTTTCGTTTCCTTATTCGATTCCATTTCCTAATTCGGTTTCTTTTTCCTTTTTCAATATTCATTTCCTTTTTCGGTTTCTATTTCCTTATTCGGTTTCTATTTCCTTATTCAGTTTCCATTTCCTTATTGGATTTTCATTTCCTTATTGGATTTTCATTTCCTTATTCGGTTTCTTTTTCCTTATTCGGTTTCTATTTCCTTATTCAGTTTCCATTTCCTTATTGGATTTTCATTTCCTTATTCGGTTTCCATTTCCTTTTTCGATATTCAATTTTTGTAAAATATTACAAGTCCAAACTGATTTTTTTTTTCCTTCTAAATTTTTTTCCTCAAATTTTTTTTTCCTCAAAATTTTTTTTCCTCAAAATTTTTTTTTTCCTCAAATTTTTTTTTCCTCAAAAAGTTTTTCAAATTTTTTTTTTCGTTTCCCTATTCGGTTTCTTATTCCTTATTCGATTTTCATTTCCTTATACAGTTCCTATTTCCTTATTCGATTTCCATTTCCTTATTCTATTTTCATTTCCTTATTCGGTTTCTTTTTCCTTTTTCAATGTTTATTTCCTTTTTCAGTTTCTATTTCCTTATTCGGTTTCTATTTCCTTATTGGATTTTCATTTCCTTATTCGATTTCCATTTCCTTATTCGATTTCCATTTCCTTATTCGGTTTCTTTTTCCTTTTTCAATATTCATTTCCTTTTTTGGTTTCTATTTCCTTATTCGGTTTCTATTTCCTTATTGGATTTTCATTTCCTTATTCGATTTCCATTTCCTTATTCGATTTTTGTTTCCTTATTCGGTTTCTATTTCCTTATTCGGTTTCTATTTCCTTATTCGGTTTCTTTTTCCTTATTAGGTTTCTGTTTCCTTATTTGATTTCTTTTTCCTTATTAAATTTTCATTTCCTTATTCGGTTACTATTTCCTTATATTTACAACTATCAAACATCAACACACACCAAACTGGATGTAATTGAAAGATATCTAGATGTCAATATACAGGCTCGAACAAAAGACAAAAAAGGAAAAATATAGCGAGCTTTTTTGGGATGAAGATGTAGTAAAGACCGGACGTCAGTTTTAGTCGGATAGACTTTAATGTTAGTCTTACATGTTGTTCTGGAACTCATTCCTCATTTATTCGTCAAGTGATCATCATTTTATATTGTTAACGTTTCATTGCGTACATCGCTTAATGTGCGCCAGTTTTAAGAGTTTTAAACAGGACAGTGTAGGAATCCATGTTACTTTCCCCTTTCTCTGAATAACGAAAACTGCTCAGCGGGTCATGTGCACAACTACAAGGAACATTCAGCGGACACGTTGTCCAAAGGAACAATTCATGGCTAACCACAGCGTGAGTTACATTTAAAACATTACAAATTGTGTATTTACATCAGCCATGAACTGTTTTAATATCTTTTCTTATGTTATAAAGAAATTATAAACATTTTACCGTTCAAACTGTTCGTATCTGCGATGAAACAACTTAATTCCAGACAGAACCCGACATGTGCAAGATTATTTATCTATTTATTATTACAAGTTTGATCGTTTATATCAATATACAATGTTATTTCCATTGTTTTATGCAATGAAGGTCTACATATAATAGTAATGCTGCAGTTGTTTTTATAAGTTTATGTAAATAAATTGAAAAAAAAACTTCGGTTTCTTTATAGTACAATCTGAATAAAATTTGGATCTATCATAATTTTCATTCGTATAGTTCTGGACAAAATATTCAATTTCATGATGTTTGATGTATAGGGAAAACGGTAGTATTACATTTTCCCAGCATTAGGTTGGCCTTTTGTGTACCCAAGACAGGGCGTAGGAAGTCAACTTAAGAACGCTGTGATTGGATGTATTAAAGGGTACAAGTTATTTTTTTATTTATCTATTAATAACTGCAGTATGTATATTTACAATATAAATTTTAGAACCTATTGAAATATTTTATAGAGAATTATTCGAAAATGTTGCATAATTAGTAAAGGTTGAATCAAGTGCATTTGGTTACTATGCAATTATTCTAAAAATAGTAAAATCACGTGAAGGCCGCGTGGAGTCTGCATGCACAAAGCGTGATAGATATTGTTCGGAACCAAATTGCGTTCTGAAATTCTCTTGACTTTTTATTACTTTAGCGTATTCTCAATCATTTATTTATTTAGTATATTGATATATAATAAAGCCTGACGAAAGTTCATTCGGTTGTTTTGGGATTGTTCTTAAATATTCGGATACATCGGGATTTTTCAATTTCAAAATTCTGAAAATCAAGTCAAGGCTGCTTGGAGTTTGCATGCAGCAAACAAAGTGAAACCTTTGGGGGAACAACGTAAAAGTAGCATGTTCTGACAGAATATTAGACTTAAGTGAAATGTTTTTGACATCTCTTTTGAAAAAGGTCAAAATGGCAGCCGTTGATATGGACACAGCAAAATTTGAAAAGTGAAGCATTTACGGCCTTCAACAATGAGAAAAATCAAATGCATTATATTTAGTTAGAATTTGTTTAAAAAATATGAAAAGTGAAGCATTTACGGCCTTCAACAATGAGCGAAACCAAATGCATTATATTTAGAAGTTGCTTTAAAAAATATGTAAAAATAAAGCATTTTCGACCTTCACCAATGAGCTAATCGCAACTGTTGCTTAAAGAGTGTTTCGATGGAAGTCGCGAATTTCTGTATTTTTCCCATTATCATGTCATTGGTCTGTATTCTTTATTTTTGTTTAATTATTTTGTTTAAATTTCTTTATACTTTACCACCCTATTAGCCTCTATTTTTTTATATTCGGGTATACAAGCGTATAGTATGCATTTACAGTTTAAGATGCCATAAATAAATTAATATAACTTCTGACACTACAAATTCTGTTAATAAGATATTTATTTAGGCGCTCCGTATAAATAACATGCTAAGAATCAATCAAGTTCATATGGACAGGTTACTCTGACATTTTTCTATAAATAGAGAATCAGGTGAAAGCTGCATGGGTTCTTATTATAGGACATTAATCACGACCAGGTCAAAAATGTTGCATAATTAGTAAAGGTTGAATCAAGTGCATTTGGTTACTATGCAATTATTCTAAAAATAGTAAAATCACGTGAAGGCCGCGTGGAGTCTGCATGCACAAAGCGTGATAGATATTGTTCGGAACCAAATTGCGTTCTGAAATTCTCTTGACTTTTTATTACTTTAGCGTATTCTCAATCATTTATTTATTTAGTATATTGATATATAATAAAGAACTTTAACGGCTTTATATATCTACGAACTGTTTATCCGTATATTTTATGGACTTAAATTATCATTGAACACATTGTAAAATTGTATTTATATTTTATTTTCAGTTTTTCATCTTTTGGATTGGTAGTGAAATAAAAGTCAGCTCCTGATTGTTTTATCCTTACAGGTATCAGGTCCGTTCGCGCCCAATATACTTTCGCACCCAACACGTTCGCACCTCGCACGTTCGCACCCAAGGTCCGTTCGCACTCTACACGTTCGCGCCCAATTTTAATTCAAATTCCAGTTGAATATTTGGAAAATCAGGATTGTTGTTTTTAATTGCTTTGACGTAAATACTGAATGTATTTATAGCTTGGTATGAGTAAAAGATTGAATATTTTAAATGATAAATTAAACCCAAAAGATAATTGTTTTTAATAACAGCTTGGTCCCTTTGATCTGAAAGAATGAAATAATGAAATATAGCAATACAGCAATACACTATTATATAAACCAAAACATGATTAAATTTATTCAACTCACAAAAAAAAAAACGTAGTCAGAATCTCACTTCATTTTGAAACAAGTCAATGAAACAAAGTTACAGGCAATACACTAAACAAACCATGATTAAGTGTTATTCAACACAAAATAAAACGTTGACAGAATCCCACTTTAATTATAGAAAGGAATATTATTATTTGTTAACAATACGCTCTAAAAAAACATGATTGAGATTTATTCAACACTTAAAAAGTGCTGTCTCGCTTTAATTTGAAACAATGAAATCAATTATACTTTTAATAATACTACTTGCCAAAACTTGATTGCGCAAAGTTATTAAACACAAAACCAGAGACATATAATGACAAAACCAATTAGAATTGGGCGCGAACATGTAGGGTGCGAACAGACTTTGGGTGCGAACATGCGAAAGTGAAAGGGGGCGAACATGAGTGGGTGCGAACGTGAATGGGCGCGAACGGAGCCGGATTAATCCTTACATTAACCCAGTCATCTTGGTTACACTCACTGGTCCGGCCAGTACACATGTATAGATGTGTATATATATCATTGATTCAGTTGGCGATGGCAAATAGACACTGATAAGTCTTAAATGAAATTTTATAGTTTTGAATGTTTCTTCATCAGTTTACTAAAAATAAGTGGAGGTATGTTCTTATTGCCGACAAGGGAGGCACTCATATTAGGTCCGAGTACACAGTTATCGTCCTTTGATTTTTCGTTGTCTACGAATACAGTCCTTAGTGTGGACAGTGTGTTACTTGCCAATTTTTGTTATATCCCTTCCAAATTTATTTCTCCATGTTTTATGCCTCATATAGCAAGTTGGGGGGTGAAATGACACTGTAAAAAAATTTGAGTCATAAATATTAATGGAAAGTAGTGATTAGGCCCAGCTGAAAAAGGTAAAAAATTAGCACTTCGGAAGCTGTCAAAAGATTTCAAGACCCCCTTAACATAAAATTGTCCATATTTTGAGTTAGAGCTGATGAAGTTTTCTATAATTTTGATATAATTTGTCCCAAAAGTAGTACAACACACTGTAAAAATATTATTGAGAAAGCGCAGGTGGGATTTTTTTAATTTTAATTTATTGTCTAAAAGAAATGCACTACGAAATAACTGTGTACTCGGACCACTCTCAATATATTAATTTGTGCATAAAGCGATTGAAAGTTGTTAGATACTGAATGCTTTTACCACAAATGCGCCTAAGTTTTAATCTGTGTATATATACTTAAAATACGATGATAAAATTTATGTCTTTTTCAGGATTTCTGTCAGATCCAACCATGTAGAAGTCATGTTTGTGAGATATGGTTTTAGTCGATGATGTTCATGAAGGACCTGTAGTACAAAGTATATCACTAGATTGAGCTCTCTGTCTAAGTGTATCATTAAAGTGCTTTGCTTTGAGCTGAGTTCATTGCTGTGCAATTCATTTTTTGTGAAATAAAGATTTGGCAGACAACTCTCATGTACAAGGATTTGTCAAAGTAGTATTCATTATATGTACAATGCAGGGTTTCCCCTGGGTCTATAATTTTTTTCGCCACCTCTTTCGCCAAAACAATATATTTTTCGCCACTTCATCATTTTTTTCGCCAAGTAACACAATTTTTTTTCTTCAAATTTTCCTTTTTCCAGCCCCACCCCCCTCCCCTAAAATAGGAAGTGTTTTTTTTACAACAAAACGAAGCATCTTATAACTTGGAATTGATCGCTCGTGTAAGGTGTAGTCATAACATTGAAGGGTTACTCTCATGCCAACATTTTGAATAGATTTCTTCATAACGACAGTTTTCTTTTCTAAACCATCGTAAATAAGTAAAACAATATGCTTGAAACACGTGTGTAACAGAAACGACTTTGAAGTTCCCATTCAAATCAATGACCTAAATGAAAGTTAAATGATAAAGTTTTAAATCAGAGACCGTTCTTGCTTTTGAACATTTTTCGTCATAACAACAATTTTCTTTTCTGGACTATCATTAAAAGAAGGAGAGGAAGCGTAAAAAATTTGCTTCAAACACGTGCGTCGCAAAGTGGTTAATAAATCCTTTTTGTGACATGTGACAGAAGCCATTCAACAATATCATTTTGTCATATCATACAATCAACACCTTTATTAATTAGTCCTTTGATGTCGATAGCTATGAATGCAATCAGCTGATTATTGATTTTCTGTCTAAATCTTAACGGGTTCAAGGTGAATTCCGAGTATTGTCTGATCGGTAAAGTCAGAGAAACCCGACAAAAAGTAAATAAACAAGATGGCTGAAAATAAATCGTTATATATTTTCTTTCGCCAAATTCTTTCGCCAATGACGAATTTTAATCGCCACAATTTTAATTTTTTCGCAAATTGCTAAAGTGGCGACAGCCAGCGGAAACCCTGCAATGTATGTAATCACTGTGCTTAAACGGCCGTGGGTAACTTAAGTTACCCACATCCCAAGATGGCGGACTCTAAACTTGTTGAGATGATAGTTGATACGAAATCTACTTTTTGCAACGTTTTTCATGATCTATGTAAATATTGATAAGACTTTTGATTGCCATCACTACATATGTGTTAATTTTGACTTCATTTTAGCGCAAGGCCAACTTTTAAAAAAAAGCATAAGATGTCCGTAACTTATAAGTCAAAAATAATCAGACTGTCCGTAACTTTATTTTCGGATGTGGGTAACTTTGTTTTCAAAACTGTAAGATTAACAATTTCAACACTTAAAGGACAATAAACACTATCAAACCCTTTAATTATTACATAGATTTATACAATAACCATATGCTTTAAAAAGCAAACAAGAGTGTCACGGATTTTCCGTTAAATTAAAAAAAAAATATTCCTGGGATAAAACGGGATTTTACGGTACGGCGAAATTGATCTAACATTCTTCTAGCTTTAAAGATTGTTCACTGATGAGTCCTTGGTCGGTGTAGCCGCGGAAAAATTGATATCCTTTCCTTTAAATCATGATATTCTGAATTGTTAGTCTCTTCACTATATCTAGTGTGATGTGTTGTTGATTTCGAGAGAAAAAAAATGCCAATATCTAGGAATAGATGGAAGGCTATATTGTTGAACAGGATTTAGTTTATTATAGCAATAAAAGTAGATTTAAAAGCTTCTAAAAGTTTCATTGACCTCAGGGATTCAATAAGATCGGTTATCAAATCATATATCTTCTTTAGAGGTTTGGACTGATATATCTATGAATTTCTGCTAAGGATTGACCTCCGAAATTGTTCTTCTAATGTCATTTGCATATGTTCACAATTAATTGATTGATCGATTTTTGGTTGCTTAACGTCCAGTGGCAAATATTTCATGCACATCCAGACGGTAACAAGTTCACAATAAATACTATAGGTAGGTCTTGAAATAATAAAAAATCGGGGAAATTTGGACTGCCACTGGAAATTAATGGTATATCGGATAGGGACAGAAATTTTGCCTAGCTACAGGCCACTTACGGACCCATCAAAGAAGTGTTGCAAGGGTTCTTAACGTGCCCTCCTTACACGAGGCATCGGATTTAACGTCCCAAATCTGACCGGACGTGACTGCGTAGTTGATACATCCCGCACAGCCAAACGGACGCCTCACTTCGGCAAGTGTTTTACTGCCGGTCGGGAGAAGACCAAGTGACCATATTTCTATTCCCCAGTCACCATTTGGGGTGTTCACTATTAATGTAATTTCTACAGTTGGAAATGGTGAGATTTATAACCTGCATGTCATGATTTATCATCTAAAACTTAAGCAGTAAACAATCTATAAAGTCAGTAGAATGTATGATTATACATTAATTTTGCCGTACAATTTTCTACATAGGAAAATGCCTGTACCTAGTCAGGAAAATGGCAGTTGCTATCCATTCGGTTGAGCTTTGGATTTTTCCATTTGATAAGGGACTTTCCTTTTTGAATTTTCTTCAGAGTTTAGTATTTTTGTAATTTTAGTTTTTAATGCCTGTACCAAGGCAGGAATATGGCCGTTGTTTTCTATTCGTTTGGTGTGTTAAATTGAGCTTTTGGCTTTGCAATTCCATAAAAGACTTTCCGTTTGAATATTCCTAGGAGTTCGGTATTTTTGTTATTTATCATTTCTTTTTTTTTATAATTAAATCTACGAATAAAGATTCTTTGAAAATTACTGACATCATGCTAAAGTTACGGACAGCCCTATTGGTATAAGGAAAAAAGTTACGGACGAGCTGTTTTGAAGTTACGGACATCATAAGTGTTTTGGAAAATCGTGCTGTAATCAATTATTTTGTAGTAATAAACCACGTTTTACATTGCAGAGTTTTCTTAAAAGATTTATATAACTTTTTAATTACTGAACATTTCTTTTGTATTCATTGTATTATAATCATATACAGGAGCAAACTTCCTAACCGAAGCCAGGCGGCTCCATTTTGGGCTGTAGATAACTTAAGTTACCCACGCCCGTTTAAGCACAGTGATTACATACATTGTACATAGAATGAATACTACTTTGACAAATCCTTGTACATGAGATTTGTCTGTCATATCTTTAACATACTATATAGTAAAAAATCATTTCTGTAGATCACCGAAAGGGGAAGTGGTCTAGAACACAGTATTATTTTATTTAGGGGGTTCACTATACACGCAAATTGTTATTAGTCCTCACAAGGATTTGTATAGTGAGATCTAACTATACAAATCCTTGGTCTTCACTTCAAGGTTAATCGAGCAAATTTTATTAAATAAGGCTTTTTACAGTTTTTTTTACTTTACTACGGGCTCACAAGGATCTTAAATCTGATTGTATTGTTGTGTCCACAATAGACACAGCAATAGTATTCCACGTATTTCACCTGTATCGGTTTGGAAAATTCCATGGACTATTCCATACACACACCATTATGCTTAATGGGTTTTCATATGTCATGTCAAAATGATATAGGCTATTTACCGTTGTTTGCCACAAAAAAAAATCTGGTAAAGTTACTTTTCTGAAAAACCAATATAAATATAGTTAACATATTTATATATTAAATCTAACTGTGTTCATTGACCCGAATGTTTTAATGACAACACACACCTAAAATTCGTTTTGGTCTATTCCGTTCATTTGGAAAATTTTACTATCTATTTTATGTGAACAATTGTCATATGTGTTTGTGTTTCGTACATTTAAAGGATCAACGTTATTTAAATTCCGTATATCTTCATTTGACATCAGGTTTGTACGCATGAAGTCTCTTCTCTAGTCTATAATCTAAACTGAAGGCCGCGAAGGGACACATGTCATGATAAAACGTGCTGCACAATCCCACACATTTCAACGAACAAAAAAGTTACTATTGAATAGACTTTATCAGCTGTTTATAGACATTTATATGCATTTCATCCCCTAATGTCAGTCATGATAACACTGGCATTAACAGCGGAAACCGTGTATTCGCGAATTCTGTCTATGGAAGATTCCATACAACATTGTAAATTAGGGGTTTACATTATGGACGATTCCAAATAACATTGTAGTTCAGGGGTTGTTTACATGTTAAGTCGTATCTGGTATCTTAATGAGAACGATGTACATTATTTCTACATATTTGTATATGTTGAAGTAAACAGCTCAATTTTAGAGGCGGATTTAGGGGGTGGGCGGGCCCCTGCTTTTTGAGAAAAAATTTGGTTGCTTATATAGGGAATCACTGAATCGTGAATGGAGCGAGCCCCCTCTTAGGTCAGTCAGTGGGCCCCCACTTTAGAAAATATCTGGATCTGCCACTGGATATACAGTATCGAACAGAAGATAAACAAGAGGCTGAATCGCTCACCTGAATTTTTTTGGTTAAATCTCTCATCAATGATAATTTGGTTTTTCAATTTATTTAAATGTTCTTTGAATCGTCCGATTTTCTTCAAAGCAAAAAAAAATCAATTTCTCCTATGTTCTTTTTTAGCCATGACGGCCATGTTTTTTGACGAAATAAAAAATAAAGCACAAATTTTATTTTATACACTCTACTGATCATTCAGTTGAAGTTTGGTTGAATTTGGTTGATTAGTTTTAGAGGAGAAGATTTTTTAAAGTTAGCAAATATGATGAATAAATTGTGAAAAATTGTCATTAAAGGACAATAACCCCTTAAGGGGTCAATTGACAATTTTGGTCATGTTGACTCTTTTGTAGATCTTACTTTGCTGATAATTTTTGCTGTTTACAGTTTATCTTTATCTATAATAATATTCAAGATAATGACCAAAAACTGCAAAATTTCCTTAAAATTACCAATTAAGTGGCAGCAACCCAACAATGGGTTGTTTGATTCATCTGAAAATTTGAGGGCTGATAGATATTGACCTAATGAACATTTTTACTCATGTCAGATTTGCTCTAAATGCTTTCGTTTTTTAGATATAAGCCAAAAACTGCATTTGACCCCAATGTTCTATTTTAAGTAACGGCGGCCATGTTTTTTGACGGATCAAAAATCGAAGCACACACTTTGTGCAGGATAATCTAAGGAACAATCATGCTAAGTTTCATCCAAATCCATTCAGTAGTTTCAGAGGAGAAGATTTTTTAAAGTTGGCAAATATGATGAATAAATTGTGAAAAATTTTCATTAAAGGACAATAACCCCTTAAGGGGTCAATTGACAATTTTGGTCATATTTACTTATTTGTAGATCTTACTTTGCTGATCATTTTCGCTGTTTACAGTTTATCTTTATCTATAATAATATTCAAGATAATGACCAAAAACTGCAAAATTTCCTTAAAATTACCAATTAAGTGGCAGCAACCCAACAATGGTTAGTTTGATTCATCTGAAAATTTCAGGGCTGATAGATCTTGACCTAATGAACATTTTTACCCCATGGCAGATTTGCTCTAAATGCTTTCGTTTTTGAGATATAAGCCAAAAACTGCATTTGACCCCTATGTTCTATTTTAAGTAACGGCGGCCATGTTTTTTGACGGATCAAAAATCGAAGCACACACTTTGTGCAGGATATACTAAGGAACAATCATGCTAAGTTTCATTCAAATTCATTCAGTAGTTTCAGAGGAGAAGATGTTTGAAAAATTGTTAACGACGACAGACGACGACGACGAAGTGATGAGAAAAGCTCACATGGCCTTTAAGGCCAGGTGAGCTAAAAAGGGAACACTATGGTGAATTTTAGAGATTAATATTATTTCATGTACATGCATTTGAAATATTTAAGATATATTGTTTCGATTTTTTTAGTTCTAGGTTCCACGGTGACCTAGCTTCCATTTTCGAAAACTGTGATTAAAATGCTAGTCTATTAGAGGGATATTTCCTTTTCATTGGTTGTAGATATGGAATCTTATTTTTACCATGAAGTCAGATTTGAAACTGACTTTGGGAATGAAGATATCGTAAAGACTGCAGAATGTCAGTTTTAGTCTTATATATGTACGTTGACTAAAATTAGGTGGAGGTTTGTGTGTTCTTATTTCCAACAGAGGTAAACTCAACACATATCAATATGTGCATGAAGCAAATTGATAGTTGCTAGATACGGAATGATTATACCACAATAAAGTTTTAACCTGTGTATATATACTTAAAATATGATAAAAAAAATCATTTCTTTTTCAGGACTTCTTAATCCAACCATGTAGTATGGAATGTTTTTGAGATGTGGTTTTGATCGATGAATGTTAATGAAGGACCTGTAGTACAAAGTATATCACTGAATCTAGCTCTTTGTCTAAGTGTATTATTGAATACTTTGCTTTGAGCTCAGTTCATTGTTATGCAAATCATTCTTTGTGAAATAAAGATTTGACAGAAAACTCTCATGTACAAGGATTTGTCAAAGTAGTATCACCTCTATTTACGTACAATGTAAGTATTAGGGAGATAAAGGCATTCTATTTTGATTTGAACCAAACGTATTATAAAAAAAAAGAACAAATTTACCCGAAAATGCTACTTCCACTACTAGCAAACTACCACTACTAGCAAAATGATGCTAGGTTGTTTTAATACATCTGTACTAGCTGCCTACTGTTGACTCGGTTCTGAGTGTAAATGGTCCTTCAACTATATGCGGGGGAAAATTATAGACACATCTAGGCTTATCAATTTCTAAAACAATATTTCATTGTACCAAAAACAGGTCCCAAATAAGCATTTTTCTTGGTTTTTTGAACAATACCTTTAGCATAAGTAAATAGAAATCTATTAAGGTTTATGACCACAAAAGGAAGGTTTGGATTATTTTTGGGAGTTTTAGTCCCAAGGAATAAGGGGCCAAAATTAAACTTTGTTTGCTTTCATAAAAAAAATGAATTATTGTGCTTCTTTGATATGCCAAATCTAACCATGTTAAGATTCTTAATTTTTGGTCCTGTTTTTAAATTGATCTACATTACGGTCCAAAGGGTCCAAAATTAAAACTAGCTTGATTTTAACAAAAATTGAATTTTTGAGGTTCTTTGATATGGTGAGTCTTAACATGTACTTAGATTTTTGATTATGAGCCCAGTTTTCAAGTTGGTCCCAATCGGGGTCAAAAATTATTATACTAATAGTAAGTATTGTGCAATAGCAAGAAATTTTCAATTGCACAGTATTCTGCAATAGCAAGAAATCTTTAATTGCACAGTATTGTTCAATAGCAAGAAATGTTCAATTGCACAGTATTGCACAATAGCATGAAATCTCCAATTGCACAGTATTGTGCAATAGCAAGAAATTTGTAATTGCACTGAATTGCACAATAGCAAGAAATATCTAATTGCACAATATTGCGCAATAGCAAGAAATTTTCAATTGCACAGTATTGCCAATAGCCAGGAATATTTAATTGCACAGTATTGTCCCGTTTTCAAATTGGTCTACATTAAGATCCAAAGGGTCAAAAATTGAACTTTGTTTCATTTCAATAAACATTGAATATATGGGGTTCTTCAATATGCCGAATCTAACCGTGTATTTGGATTTTTAATATTTGGGCCCGGTTATCAAATTGGTCCACATGGAGGTCTAAAGGGTCTAAAATTAAACATTATTTGATTTCATAAAAAAATGAATTCTTTGGGTTCTATGATATTCTGAATTTAACCATGTATTTAGATTTGGGATATTGGACCAAAATAGGTAAATGTCCAATTTAAATTTTTCAAGTTGAAGTTCTAATAGACCACATGCAATCTGTGTCAGAAACCTATGTTGTGTCAACTATTTAACCACAACCCAAATTCAGAGCTGTATCCAGTTTGAATGTTGTGTCCATACTAGCCCCAACTGTTCAGGTTTCCACCTCTGCAGTCGTATAAAGCAGCACCCTGCGGAGTATCTGTTCCATTCATTTGTTATTTCTTAATTTGTGTGAATTAACATTGTTACAGTAAATGTTAATTACTACACTTGCATACCACAACAAATACTGTATTGGTACATGTATCACTTATATTTGTATCCATATAACAAAACAAAAAATGAAAAGGAATAATTTTGCAATACCTTTTGAGTACTAAATAGCTTTTTAGGTATTTGGACATATTAAGACTTATTAAGTAGATGTTGATTATATCTGTTTGACATGCTTCAAATTCGATCGGATTACTTTTGGAGCAGTTATGAGTCTTTGAAGCATGCTCACAAAGGTTCTTTTGGTGAAATCATTTTTATATTGGTCAAAATTTGTCTTTGCTTCGACCAGCTTTGGAGGAGATATAAAGAATTGAAATAAATCAGCACAGAGGTTTACTTCCTATCTTATTTAGCCCCAATAATCATGTCAGACATAAGCCATTGTCATTACTTAAAACCAATAAATGTATTCTAATCTGAGGAAGAAATCCGACATTTTAACAAAAATTTTTACTAATGATACTGACGATCCACCACAAAGTAATGTAAATAAAACCATACCAATAGTAAGCAAATACATATAAAGAAGATGAGGTATGATTGCCAATGAGACAATTCTCCACAAGAGACCAAATCGACACAGAAATTAACAATTGCTCTCCCAGCTACAAAATGTATCCAAAACCAAAGATGTAGAACATGTTCTATCATAATCATTTGGTAACTAATGTAATTACTGTCTCCCCATGTCTGTATTGAACATAAAAAAATATCAAATAAATAACACTTCTAATGCTCAGATCGGTTGTCACCGTGCAACACAGTTATTAACACCATATAGGAAAAACATAGAACTTTATTGTCATAAGACACTGTCAAACATCCAAACATACTATCCACACTCATCTGTGTCCACACTTGTTATTTCACAAAAAATGAATTGCACTGCAATGAACTCAGCTCAAAGCAAAGCACTTTAATGATACACTTAGACAGAGAGCTCAATCCAGTGATATACTTTGTACTACAGATCCTTCATGAACATCATGGACTAAAACCATATCTCACAAACATGACTTACTTCATGGTTGGATCTGACAGAAATCCTGAAAAAGACATGAATTTTATCATCGTATTTTAAGTATATATACACAGATCAAAACTTAGGCGCATTTGTGGTAAAAGCATTCAGTATCTAACAACTTTCAATCGCTTTATGCACAAATTAATATTGGTAGAGTGCCTCTCTTGTCGGCAATAAGAACATACCTCCACTTATTTTTAGTCAACTGATGAAGAAACATTCAAAACTATAAAATTTCATTCAAGACTTATCAGTGTCTATTTGCCATCGCCACTGAATCAATGATATATATACACATCTATACATGTGTACTGACCGGACCAGTGAGTGTAACCAAGATGACTGGGTAAATGTAAGGATAAAACAATCAGGAGCTGACTTTTATTTTACTACCAATCCAAAAGATGAAAAACTGAAAATACAAATATAAACACAATTTTACAATGTGTTCAATGATACGTTAAGTCCATAAAATATACGGATAAACAGTTCGTAGATATATAAAGCCGTTAAAGTTCTTTATAATAATAAATAGATAAATAGTCTTGCACACGTCTGGTTCTGTCTGGAATTAAGTTGTTTCATCGCAGATACGAACAGTTTGAACGGTAAAATGTTCATAATTTCTTTATAACATAAGAAAAGATATTAAAACAGTTACTGGCTGATGTAAATACAAAATTTGTAATGTTTTAAATGTAACTCACGCTGTGGTTAGCCATGAATTGTTCCTTTGGACAACGTGTCCGCTGAATGTTCCTTGTAGTTGTGCACATGACCCGCTGAGCAGTTTTCGTTATTCAGAGAAAGGGGAAAGTAACATGGATTCCTACACTGTCCTGTATAAAACTCCTAAAACTGGCGCACATTAAGCGATGTACGCAATGAAACGTTAACAATATAAAATGAAGATCACTTGACGAATAAATAAGGAATGAGTTCCAGAACAACATGTTAGACTAACATTAAAGTATATCCGACTAAAACTGACGTTCGGTCTTTACTACATCTTCATCCCAAAAAAGCTCGCTATATTTTTCCTTTTTTGTCTTTTGTTCGAGCCTGTATATTGACCTCTAGATATCTTTCAATTACATCCAGTTTGGTGTGTGTTGATGTTTGATAGTTGTAAATATAAGGAAATAGTAACCGAATAAGGAAATGAAAATTTAATTAGGAAAAAGAAATCAAATAAGGAAACAGAAACCGAATAAGGAAAAAGAAACCGAATAAGGAAATAGAAACCGAATAAGGAAATAGAAACCGAATAAGGAAATAGAAACCTAATAAGGAAACAGAAATCGAATAAGGAAATGGAAATCGAATAAGGAAATGAAAATCCAATAAGGAAATAGAAACCGAATAAGGGAATAGAAACCGAAAAAGGAAATGAATATTGAAAAAGGAAAAAGAAACCGAATAAGGAAATGAAAATCGAATCAGGAAATGGAAATCGAATAAGGAAATAGACACCGAATAAGGAAATGAAAATCGAATCAGAAAAAAGAAACCGAATAAGGAAATGATAATCGAAAAAGGAAAAAGAAACCGAATAAGGAAATGAAAATCGAATCAGGAAATGGAAATCGAATAAGGAAATAGACACCGAATAAGGAAATAAAAATCGAATCAGGAAAAAGAAACCGAATAAGGAAATGATAATCGAAAAAGGAAAAAGAAAACGAATAAGGAAACGAAAAAAACTTTGAAAAACTTTGAGGAAAAAAATTTTGAGGAAAAAAAATTTTTGAGGAAAAACAAATTTTGAGGAAAAAAAAATTTGAGGGAAAAAAAAAATTTGAGGAAAAAAAATTTTTAGGACAAAAAAATTCTGAGGAAAACAAATTTTGAAGGAAAAATTTTTTTTAGTTTGGACTTGTAATATTTTTCAAAATTAGAATATCGAAAAAGGAAAAAGGAACCAACTTGTGTCTGGTTCAAAATTTTAATTTTTTGATGTTCCGGTAAAAGGATTAAATTATTAAATAGCCAAATTATCACTTATGCATTATTTTTTCATTACACATTTGCATAATTCAAAATAGTATTGTTTGTTTAACAATAACTTTAGGTTGCAAATGAAAAGCCACTTCAATTTCAGTTATGAAAAATTCTTAGCGACAACCTAGCAACAAAAATATTGCCTAGCAACGGTTACACAAAATGTAAATTCTACCATATGAGGCATAAATAAAGCAATATTTAAAGATTTAGCTATCGTAAATGGTTTTTGATTCATATATGATGTCTGAGTCACTGTCATTATTATTTTTTCTAGACATATTGACCATTGCAACCTAACAGTTGCTAAGCAACAGCCGAGAAAGAAATCATTAAATTGAACTACAAACAACAAGATTAGCAACCAAAATAATGCCTAGCAACGGTCAAATAATGTGTTTTTGTATACCGAAGTAGGACATAAGCTTCATTATTATATTTTGATGAAGTAAATATTAAATTATTATGCTGTTACCAAAAAACAGGGTTGAGATCTAAAAAAAAAATGTTTAACCACGTGTTTTTTTTGCGCCTGTCCCACGTCAGGAACCTCTGCCTATAATCAAATATGTTATTCCAGTGAGAGGTTTAGCTAGCTATAAATCCAGGTTTTAAACACCATTTTTAATTTAATAAAATGCCTGTATCAAGTCAGGAATATGAAAGTTGTTGTCCATTCGATTGTTACGTTTCAGTTTTTGATTTGGTATTTGATAAGAGACGTTTAATTTTGAAATTCCCTCGCAGATCAATACTTTTGTGATTTTTATCTTTTTGATTTTTGGCATGTGTGTTATATACCTTCCCTGAAATACCTTGTTTGATTTTGTCCTTTGTATTTTCTCGTAATCTATAAGAATAAAAAGTGTCTACACACATTTTTTATTCAACATCATTTGTAATTTTCATTTTGTTTGGATAACGTCACCAATTTTTCTAGCATTAATTCACAATATGCCGTGAAAACGTAATGGCAAGCTGACATGACATATGACAAATTTCCAATGTATGACTTGACGTTGATTTCTGTCTCTTTTTTATAAGAATGGAGATAACAAAAGCGACTTCATGCTCCGACGGCATCAATTGATGGTTTGGTTCCGTTGGAGATAACAATATAATACGCTATTTCCTTACTCGTACTAATTGAGAAAAGGATTTCAATACACAATTTATGTTGATTGAAGTAGGAATAGAGACAGTGTTAAACATAAGTCATTGAACTAATTTTACGATTTCTATGTTGTGACTTGTGTATTGTTGTTTGTCTGTTTGTCTTTTAGTCTTTTTTTTTCAACCATAGGGATATCAGTTTATTGTTGATAGATGAAAGTGACACAGAAACGCTATGCACTTGCAAACACTTTCAGTTGTATTTTAAAAATCAAACATAATTTATTAGAAAAAAACAAAAAAAATATCATTAAATGAAAATGTAAATAGTCAGTACAGATCCCATGTACATATGAAACAAGTTTTGCAATAAAAATAAAACAAGACACAGTAATTGCTGAATCTAAATATATAATGTTAAACAACAAATCAGACAGGTTTTAAATCTATTTCACATGTTGTCTTTCTCGTCACCTGATTTGACTGAATGGTATTCTACAGTGCTCGTTGGTTGATTTGTGATTCCACTTGCAGTGTTTTGGCTTACATTATAATTCATATTACCACGTGAAGATTGTTTAAATTTTCTGTAATTAATGAATGCCAAAATCGACACAACAACGACGACAATGATTGCACACACTATTACCGTTATGACGATTCTTGTATAACTAACATCCTACAAACAAATGAGCATATTTGAAAATATTATAAAGTACATTGAAATGCAAAAAATATCTAATTTTATGTTATTTAAAAGAGGTTGAAACATAATTTCTATTATGTTATGCTGAGAACAATAAGGGGATGTGTAGCTTCAAAAACATTTACATATACAGCCCTGATAGTCATAAATGTTTTATTTTAATAACAGTAGAATAGGGAATAATAAATTAAACAAAACTACATTTTGTTTGTATTAAGGCCTCAAGTATTGACCAGTTTGCTCCCAAAAGTAATACTGTTTTCTAAATGCATAAGTTCTAAATGTACTAAATGTCACAAGATTTATAACATTAATTGTGGTAGATATATATATATTTAGAACAGCAGTTATACTTTAAAAGTAAACCATTCAACAACAACAAAAAGTATGATTTTGGTAATGGCCTTTTTTGGACATTTTTATTGACCAGTATAAATGCCGTAATGCGTTCAAGACATTCTATTTTTACAAGTTTATTTGTGTGATAAGTTTTTTAGATTTATGGTTAGACATTACACATTTATATATTTTTTTATCTTTTCATTTTTTCGTACTGAACATTGTATTTTAACAATGTACATATCTGTAACAATGCATAATGTTCCATAGAAAATTTCGTCTTTTCTTTTGTCTTTTCAAAACTATGGATAATAGAATAAATTTATTCACGTCTCTACGGATTTGAGGTTCAAGCAAAACTTACATTTTGGAAATAAGGTTACTGCAGTTTTGGATATTTTTCACCATCTATGTTCAATTTGAATAATTTATGTATGAAAGAGCAAGATAATCTATTTTCTAGATATTCACATCGTAATTTTACCGTTTTGTCTTTTTCTTTTATTGTAACATCTATGTCATAAGATTCCATTGATTTGACAATTTCTCCATCTGACAACTCTATTCTACACAATGCTATGTATCCATCAGTATCGACAGCTGCAATAACGACTGAGGGCGTACAGCAACTTCCTCTGTATTAAAATTAAACAAAAATGTTAATTCATATAACACACGATAGCTATTTTAAAATCATTGCAGAACGGCAACAATGTGGTTTCTTGCATTGAATCTTACATTTTAATATTTAAATACGATTTGGGGTTTGATTTCATACAATGCTCCTTATTGATATAGTCTTCTTAATTGTAACCTGTAATTGGAATTTTATTCATTTCGTCATCCGTCATATGTCAATTGTGATATTTGATGCCATGAAAATTGATTACCTTCTCTCGTATGTTGTTTCCTTAATGTTAATAGTTATTCCAAGTTTTTTTATGATAAATGCATTACCTTATGCTAAAACAGGATGTTTTAATGTTTCATTTTTAATAAAATGAAAATTAAAATGTTCAATTCCTAATAGAAAGTTCATAAAATTTGTAAAATATAGTACAATGTTTCCAATCAAAATAATGCCTAGCATCTGTCTTCTTTATATGAGACTCTTTATTACTATGATTACACTAAAACCAATACAATTTGAGA
Source organism: Mytilus trossulus (assembly GCF_036588685.1). Classification (NCBI taxonomy): domain Eukaryota; kingdom Metazoa; phylum Mollusca; class Bivalvia; order Mytilida; family Mytilidae; genus Mytilus; species Mytilus trossulus. Next base: position 34,806,641 of record NC_086386.1, on the reverse strand, counting down.
CTAGATTATACATTATGCGAATACAAAGTTAATACACAATAATAAACATAGTATCTAACATTAACAATAAACATTCACTTTTTTTTGGAAGCAGGTTAGAAGTAGAAACAAATGTAAAATCTGATTTTTTTATGACCTTAGAAAAAAGACAAACACTTATTGCATTCCCTGCTTAGATATTTAAAGAAAATAGGGAGGTGTCTTCTTCTATCTTGGATTTTGAAAAAGCAGAAAACAATCGGTCAAGATATTTAATGAAATTTGCAAACTTTGAGAGTACTATTTAATTCATGTCAAACTTTACATTTTGATATAGAAAATGATTTGTTTATTATATTTACGGTTATATTTACCAAAAATCGAATTATTTTAGTTTTTTTTATCTTTTTTGAATTGTGCCAGATAAGGATTGGTGACTCAGATATAAGGGAACATAACTCATAAATAAGGAAACATAACTCGATAAAGTTACTTTTATAATAGATATTGTTGTGAATTTACACATATTTTATTATGTAGCACGAAAACGAGTCCCGTGACCATATCATTTCTTTTCCTTTCTGAAAGCATGTAATTAGAGCTATATTTTCATATTTTATCTTAAAATTCCATGGTGAGGTTTTCTTTTTATCACCCAAATTTGAGTTTTCCATGCATGATCTATACAAAATATGACAATTTTGCTTAACCCGTAGTGTGAAAAAAGCAGTGTGACTCATACATTTTATTACATGATTGAAAAAAAAGTCTGATATAAGCTTCATTTTGACAAATGCAAATTAACAAGAAATGTATGGATTTTTAAATTAAGACCCCACAATCTACCTTAATGTGTATTTTATTTGACGCCGTGTGAGTCATCCTCAAAATGAAAAAAAGCATACCTGATACTGATATTCACTGGACCATATCTCAGACCAGAAATATCATCAATTAACAATTCGGTTGCTGATCCAGCAGATGAAGTTATATTTTCTAACTCAGTTCCTTTGAAAGAAATATTGGCATCTGCGAACCAGTGATATTTATGGCATTGTGCTGTATTCAACGAAGAACGATTACAAGTTCCATTCAATGATACAATTGTGCACACTGGTCTTTCAATGTCAGTCATCTTAAAAGATAAATGTCCACATATGCGTCAAATAAAGTTATCCCGTTCGAGCATGATAAGAGTTTAGTATTTTTCCCCATTCCATCTGCAAAATCAGGAAATTAGTTCTTTTCAGCTTTCCGTAGAAAGACATCTTAATTTTGTTTTGATTATCTTACTTCTTACCAAAACTTTTGATTGTGAAATGTCGTTTTTGTTTCACAACATATTCGTAAAATATTTGCAATTCGAAACTCCCTCTTTTAAACAAAGCATTTTTCATAAGGAAGTTTTATTCCAGTAAAAAATGTAAGGGCTTTTGATATGAGGTCCTTATTAGAAACGCGACTCCTCATAAAGCGTAACAGTTATCAACAAATGGTTTTGGGCAAACTTTAAGTTGCTGCATGGTGCTTCATAGTTTGGTCAAAGTGTTCTGTGGACTTTTTGTGGTACTCGTCACCACTATAATAATCAAGGTTATCAGTGTTGTAGGATAGTTTTTTTTAACCATATACAGAAATAATAAGATGTTGAATGAGCCCAAAAAACCTTAGTGTAAAACAATTTAAACAGAAAAATAAACCAACTCTAACCTATAATAAAAACCGAAAACATTTATGAACCACATCAGCAAACGATAACTACTGAATACTTTTTTTTATATTAGTTATAGATATGAGTTTTTTTGACATGAGATCTTCCTCGACCAGCATTGGAATTGACCGTGTTGTTCTATATTAACTCATCATAGATACCAGGATTATAACTTAGTACGCCAGACTAGAATTTTGTCAGCAAAAACATTGGTCATTTAAATTTGTCGGCAGAGAATTTTAGGTCAATATGGTTAACCTCAAACACTATGTTTTATACTTACGAGGACAGTTTTCGAAATTCTCTGAGTCATTTCTGAGGTCTTACCCATGTAGACTGTTATGCTGAATTTCCTACAATAATTTGTGAATTAATTAGGGAGTATATAATATATATGTATTTCATTCATCCATCCATGTCTTTATTGGTTATACGAACGCATACATGTTTAAGTAATGTAATTAAAAGATACCTCGTAACTAATGTATTTAATAAACAGTGAATTTCATTTCATTCACTAATTCTACCTTTTTCGGATATTTCATAGATATTTATCTTAGAAGAAGTGGGCTGCAATTACTACATTGTATTTCCCCCATTCGCACACAGCAAGTGCATCACATATCACATATGACTTAAATGGTTCAAGAATGTTTAAAAACATGAAAATGGAGAATAATAATGAAAGATCCATGCATATTATTTGCTATGTCCAACGTGGGTTGTGTCTACATTATACTCATTAGTGGATCTATATAATTAAAGTTGAAGTCAAATCCAATCCGAAAAACTGCGCTTTGTTTAGGCGAAAGTAGTATCGCTGTTCAAATCTCATATATTAATTATAAAATGACAATTAAGCTAGCAACCAAAACAAAAGAACATTTTGTAAACTTCAACACACGATTGACCGGATACGTCGACTGGTTCAGTGTGTCTTCTTCTAGGAATGCATCATAGCTATGCTTATTGACAGGTAGCCAACTTCGGAAAAAGTAGACGCTATTGGTTAAATATAGATCAGACAACGTTACTTGCTTTAATCTAAAGTTTTAAGACCGCAATAAACATGTCGCTAGTGAATTGGGACACAAACAAATCGTATCGATCAAACAATTCGTGATTATGAACTAGTAACATATTAAGTGTAGATTTCAGTCATACTTTCCAATTACTTTGTTGTTTCAGTTTTTTTGTTAACTGAGATATATAAAGTAACTTTATAAGATGAGGCTTAGAGGGTATGATCTGTGAAAAACGGGACAATAACAAACTGAAAAGTTAAAATCATCATATTTGACTGTATCTAGGTCGACGTGGACTATATGTCGATATTTCAAGAAATAGATAAATATATGCACTAAACATGCTTTCTTATTTCGAAAGTATCATTTTTAACATAAAAAAAACTAATGCATTTTTCTGGGGTAACAACCTTTAACTTGTATATAAAACGATATTCTTGTAAAATATTTTTCAGGAAATTATTGAAACATAACATGCATTTTTTTCTAAAGTATTAGCCGAGTGGTCTAAGTTGATCACCTACAATCACAATGAATCATCACTTGCCTTTCAACACTGCGATTGTGCGTGCGAACTTCGCTCGTATAGACGAGGTAGAATACAATCTCAGTTGAATAGAATTATCAATGTTTCGGCTGATTGCGTACATTTAACCAGTCAAACGCTTGTTGGACGTATATTTACATGAGTTCTAAACAAATCTGCTGGTATTATTTTATTTCAAATACAACTGATGTTGTAATAAACTAAAGGTTAAGCTAATTCCATACCTTACACTGTTGATCAACTTTTATCCGTGTTTTATTTTTGTCAGCTCAGAGAATTCATGTGTTAAGCAAAATACAATTTGCATAAAGTGCCTTTGGAAATTCTTATTAAAAAAATGAAATGTACAGAAAATGTTCTAATAATCTGCTTAACGACAGGGAAAAAAGGGACGCTCAAGGTTCAAGAAGCTCTTGGAATGATAATGTACAAATCCTGCATTCAAGTGTTTCCTGGAACTAAAGATTGTTTTTTTTAAAAGCAAACTGTTAAAGGTAATATAATGACTCATAGAGTATCATTTTTACCTCGTTTAGCCAAAAGATATATATATATAATCTCAGTCATATCTGGAACAACTTTTTCTTTGTTGTTTTTATCAAGGTATTTATATTTTAACATAATACCCCTCTTGATATTAATATGGTTTAGTTTTGTCTACTAAAATCGAATTAAATCTAGTATTATGAAATGTGAAAACAAAAACACAAGTAAAGGGATCAAAGAATCTAGTATGGTTTCAAAACACTCACAGTCACAAGGAGTATTCCCCTCACCATATCTGCTTCGAACAATATTTTTTACAATTCTACATAGAAAAACATTAAAACTAAAACATCGTATGAAACAGTTACGAGGTTACCACCTTGACGTAAATTCATTATACAACTACATTCTAGATAACATTTTGTCAAGTTTTGTGTAAAAGAAGGTTTCCAATTGAATTTCTAGAAAGAATTTTCAAATGCTTACAATGAGACAATATCTCTTAATAAAACAATAAAAAATAGTATATAAACCACGAGTAAACTTACAAGATAACAGATGATGAGGTAGGCTTCAATGTAAATGATCCATTACTTATGTAACCTGCAAACACTGTATGCTGTCTTCTTTTTGGTAATACTGCAGCAGAGTCGTCGTCTGTTATTGCTACTTCATATGTTTCATTTATTGTTCCTGCATTCTCAACTTCATAATATACCAGCAATTCTTTTCCGATAACTGCGCCTGTGTTGATATATAAACAAGATGATGCAAATTGTATGTTTTTAAGGTAGAATCACTCTTAATTGTATTAACACCAAGAAAAATCAAATTGGTTTACAATGTTAATGTAATAAGCATTCGACCGGCATCTTCTATGGTGTATTTAACTTTTATATCAATAGCTTTTACATGAAGGTAGAATACACGGAGAAAGTTTATGGTAATATTGAAGTCACCAATACTAAACGTTTAACGGATGCCTAAATAAGTCATCTAAATTTTGCAAAATAGCTTACTCGCAGATTCTTCAAGATACAATATGAAAAAGAAGATGAAGTAAGATCGTCAATTGGACGAATTTTCACACGAGTCCAAAATTTCACATTAATCAATAACTGTAGGTCACCGCACCGCCTTCAACATAAGCAAAGCTTAGTCAGCTGTAAAAAGAATGTAAAACAATTCGAACGAGGGCTAACGGTCTATATTTATGTACAAAAAAAAACGGAAAAAATTATGTAACACAGGAACAAACGACAACCACTGAATTACAGACTACTGACTTGGAATATGCATATACAAAAAGTGGCAGGGTTAAACATGTAAGCGGGTGTCCACCTCCCACTTATATTAGTTGTCTCTTTCCTTCGTAGCTTAAGATTTATCACTCACGTTTTACTTATTATGAGTTCTTTTACGTATGTCACATGCCTAACTATATTTAGTGGCGCGGCGGAGAGGACAATTTTAGAAATTTAAATTACCTAAATACCTCATGGGATTTTAATAGCTCGTTGGAAAGCTGAAATCCTGTTCTTTTTGAAAATATGTGTCGTCAATGTCAAATCTGGTACAATAATATCGAAAATCAAGGTCAAAGGTCATCACTTAAAAAATCCTTCTTTCATCGAGAGAAACAATACATGTACCATTGATATTTGTCAAAATTAATAATCTATTCAATAAATTATACGAGTAGTATTATGTAGAAAAACGTTAGTTCATACATAATCTTTCTCATATTTGCAAATGACGTCAGAACAACGTTTTATTTAACTTTTTTGAAGGTAGTCCATGGTACATACAAATTTTAATGCCTAATGGAAAACAGGAACATATTAACATTGATAATTGACATCGACAATTCGTTTCAGTTTTCAAGGATTCGAAGTGTCAACGAGTTGTCTTAAAATGAATTCAAACTATCTCAATACAAGATACCTTTTTATTTAATATAGTTATTGGAGTTTGATATATTACTCAATTAGTGCAAGCGTGTTGTAGATCAAATTCCTAAAATTGAGACATGACCGTTATGGTATCTATGATGAGTTTATTTTCATACCAAATGAAACGTCGAAAACATTATAGCAAATTAAAATAAAGTTACCAACATTTTGACAAAAATCATCAATCAGTGCAAGGAAGACCCTGCTCCTTGCAAACACGTGCTGCCTAGCATGTTTTCTCCCTTACATGAACTAATTAGATCTTGTAGAAAGTCCGATGCAATTTGTCCCTCAAAGAAAACTGTCTCTAACTTGTCATGTTGCGCAGTTTTCCAACAAAGGCACATGGGGAGCCATTACTTCGGTTGGCTAGATTTGCCGACAACCGTACTTTGCTTTGCCATATTGTACGTAGTACGTGATGCTTAAATACGAATTCCCATGCCGAAAGCTTTTCGTTTGAATTGTCGTACACTGTCTTATCGGGGTCTTTTATAGCTGGCTGCGGTTTGGCCATTTGGGCTTTGCTCATTGTTGAAGGGCGTTAGGTGACCTAAGGCTACAAGATTACCGAAACGGCTTGGTTTTGTCCTAAAGAGGTTGAATACCGACTTTGAACCGATTCCAAAAAATAACTTGAAGTGACGTCACACCCACCCAGGGCATGAACGACCGGCATAATAAGACTTTAAATGGAGTAATTATGTTATTACAATTTGACACCAGGCACTCTTCGAGAGTAGCACATTTTCTCCGAATGTCATGCGAAATATTCATTGATACTGAAGAAAAATGTTTCAAAAGACTTTGTCAAGAGACAAGTAACAAAAATTATCAAACAGGTTGACAACATTGCTTCTGGTATTTCCAACGATATGCATTTGTACTTGGTTATTTGCACGATAATAATCCCTAGATATATAATCATTTTCCATTTTTTATCATACAATTGAGGCTGCTTCATAAAGTACATGCATACCGATTTGTCGTTGGTTTTGGTGGAACTACATGTACTTAAGTCGGCTTTTATCTCAACCATTTTTAATTATGCTTTGATTTTATTCGCTGTCTTAACAGCGTCTCCAATGAAAATATCGCTAGCAAAAACAATGCTAGACTAGATTTATATTGTCCTTGTTGAGCAAAAAAGGCAATGGCATCCCTGTAGTATCTCACAAGTTTAGCCTTATTTTTAGAGGAATTACAGTATGTCTTACTTATTTTATCAGGTAAAAAAGACTAATACCTTGTCAAAAGTGATGATAAAATAAGAGACTTTTTCCAAGAATAAGGTCTCTGTCTATAATTTAAACTACTGCTAAATGCCAAATCATACGCAGATTGATCAGTGGATTTTGGTCTATATGCCATGTTTGTGGTCAGACATGCTGCGTGATACACTGCATTATTGAGCAAATTATCTTGCTCTATTCGATTAATCATTTTACCGTCGCATGCTCTAAAAGCAGCATCTATAAGATTGACTAACCTTTCAGCAGATGAAATTGTATGTAATGTTGTCACCCTTTTATGATATTTTTTTGGCAAATAATACACTTTTATGTATTGTGAAAAAAATTTCAGGCACCAAACAATTTATAGATAAATCGGAGTCTATATCTGGTGATTCCTTTTCAACTGATACTGATTTTAAATTCTGCTTACTTGTGTAGCTTTTGTAACATAACCTATAATACCTAAATACGGGTGATTCACTTGCTGTTTCATTGCAGAATTCGTTCAAATGACTGAACAAATCATCATCACGTCTCTTTGCTGCAGCAGTAATCAGACTTTTTCTTCCAGATTCTGTTGATGTTAATAATATTTCATCAAAAACAGAATCGCAGATAACACAAACTTCCACTTTCTTTGTTTGGCATCTAGCGGGACCAGTTTTAACGAGGTTGTTAAATTGTCCATGTGATTGAATAAAAAAAAACAAATCAAACACACCTGAAAACCAAGCGAACCTTAAAATGAAATTCACTTTCCCAGTTCAATTCAACAAAAACGAGTATACAACAATACCAAACAACATAAATTAATCACAAGGCTTTGGAAATGATAAAATGAACAAGAAATATGCTTAAAAATGACTACAAATGACCTTCGCTAAATCGCTGAATGTGTGACTATAACTAGAAACCACAACAATGTCGGTAAATCTGTGACAAATATTCGGACTTGAAATCTGGATAAAAAGCAGATATTTAGTCAAATATTCATATTATTAGGAATTGACTTCAAAAAGTAAATCGGGTCGATTGAAGTATTATACGGCGGCTTCATTGTTGTGCCTTTAAAATACACATATACTGCACGTGCAAATAATACTAGATGAAAAACGATGATTTTACAGTGTTATTTTCAACCATTTTCAGATGCATTAAGCATTAAATTTAGGACTATTTGGAAATGTCCATACATTGTATGAAGTTCACGAATAACTGTATTTACCAATTTCATTCAACAATTATTTTTTAGAACGGGTTTGTCGTGCAACTTGACTACCGAATCGGCAGTGGGGTATTCGATGCAAGTTGGGTAACGTCAGTAAAGGCTATTTTTAACGTCATTTGTACCACATTTGATATTGACGACAAATATGTTTCTAAAGCTGAATAATCGATAAACATTTAAGGACCTTAAAATTCCATGAGGTATTTAGGTAATTTAAAATCGTTAACTAAGCGACTTTTTCAACATTCGCCGCTCCACTAATTTGGTAACCTTAACATAACACGCGAGTTTTGATGGGGATCTAGGTTTTCATCGTAAAGTTTTCTGAGTTATGGTTTTTTTTATTTTGCGTATTTGTCTTAATTTTGCCTATATGCCATCCCTTATTCAATTGTATAATTATTTGCGATTTATCACTCAGTATATTCGTTATAAATGATTACTATTTCATTTTCATTTGTCGATGATTAAAATAGAGAATATCGACAGTCTTACACCAAATCATAAACAAATGAAAAAGTACATGACATTAATATTTACCTTATTATGTGGCAGATATACATCAAATCATCTAATAAATGATCGTGTACTTCAACACTCTGACATGTAAATCGACACCGTTATTTATTCTGATATTTTTCATAAATAAGATTGAAACAGCGTCGCCATAGTTTAAATTTATACTATTTCAATCGTACTTTATTTGGTTTTTTAAACTTTTTTGGATTCGAGCGTCACTGGTGAGTCTTGTAGACGAAACCCGCGTCTGGCGTAAATACATAATTTAATCCTGGTATCTATGATGAGTTTATTTGGTTTCTAGGCCATTTACACGTGTCATATTTTAGATTTCTACTTTTGGTCTCGAGTCCTCTGCTTTAATATTAATCGTTATCACTAAGTGCGCATATAAATGATATATATTTTTCTGAAACCTTTTAGTGATCATGGGGATGTCGAATTGCGGTTTTATAATAAATCGTAAGAAACATGTTCATGAAAGAGATGTAGAAGATACTGAAGGAACACTCATAGTCATATCTCAAAAATTAAAAAAAGATGCTTTTTTTTTAAATATTTGTATACGACAGTTTGTAAATGTTCCAGACCATATGAGTATTTGGACCGTACGTGTACGGTCCGGACCGTATGCGTATCCTTGTACGGTCCGACCATACGCGTACGGTCGGACCGTATGAGTATACTTGTACGGTCTAGTACGAACTGGATCTTAAATGTATTTTGATTAGTATGGGTTAAGTTCAGGCGAACATATCTTTTATCGGCGTTTACAAATGAATATTATTACAATTAGATGAATAAAGTGAATAAGTGAACATTTAATTTCAATCAATTGAAATCAAGTATTTATTTAATTGTCTATATGAATCCTTATTTATTTTTTATTTATTTTATTTCCATAGTTTGATTTTTTTTAAATTCTGTCCAGTATTTTTCTCAGTTTTTGTAGTAAAGATCGTAAATATTTTCAAACAAAATAATCTTCCACAATATGATTACTTCCAATAACTTCAATTTCAATGAGTGAAAGTTAATTCCATGTAATTTGCTAAATACAGAATATTTTTACAGATGAAAATAACCTGTCTTTTTTAAATAATTGAAATATTTAAGTTTGTATTCAATTTACAATTTAACATTTAAAATTGATACGAGATTTCAGTTATCTTGATCTGTAATATATATTCTAGTCAGATTAGTAAACTTGAACAACTTCTTAAAATAAGTCAGACCGTACGCGTACGGTCCGACCGTATGAGTATTTTGAAAAAGTCCGCATACGGTCCAGACCGTACGTGTACGGTCCAAATACTCATATTGTCCGGAACATAAACGTATTTAGGCATACAGACTAGTTCAGATCATTTCTTTATATCTACAACAAAAAAATCGTATTACTCACTTTCAGGAGACACTATTCTAAACTTGACGTTAGTTGGTTTAAATACAAGGGCATTTTTTCTTGTAAATTCCAATCCATTGTTGTCAGTCCCGTTTAACTTTAACTGGAAAAACTACAACGAAAATTATATATCAATACGCACAGTTACTGAAAACACACATTAATGTGAAATAAGATACAAAAAGGAGCATCAGTCTTTGTCTTTTTTTTAAAGGCAACATGCTTTGTGTCATAACAGGCTTACATTATGACAATTACTACAATTCACATGTTTTCCGGTAAAATTTACTTCGGGATACTTTTGTATGATCATAAGCAAGCTTATGTTCAAGTTTGGTAGAAAACCAATAGTTTAAGAAAATTATTTATATTCAAAACATATAACCACAGAGTGAATATTTGAAAACGACGCCGCCGCCGCCGACGACGACGGGATGTAGTATTGCTCAACAAAAAACAACGGCCGGATATATGACAAAAAAATAGACGAAAAACAAATATTACAGACTTTTAATATTTACTGCAATCTACAAATTACTTAATAAGTTAGTTTTCAGCCATTTTAAGATCAGTTCATTACAAAATAAAAACTTTCTACTTATTTGTATATACCTGGTTTGGAGTATTGAATATGGCGGCACATCTTACTGTCATAAAATTTGTTGTCTGAATAGTATGAACATTAAACAATTCATTGCCCAGCACATCAGTAAGAATAAGGTCATTACAAGTCCCGTTTTCTCCAAGGTTATATATGTTAACATAAAATGTATAGTTCTTTCCTACAAATTAAAGAAAAGGGATTACTGTATCGAAAATATATTCTGATAATGTGCCTTTACATCAAGGAAACAATAATATTATTACCATTTTCCAAACTTGATTTCTTCGATTTTTTAATGACGATCTACGTATTACATAAATTTCTATCTTTCTAGTTTTTACTTTCCGCGTATATTGTTTTATCTTACCTCCTATACATTTCTAGGAATACAATTGGTTGAAAGTATCTGCGTTGAGACCGTTTATATTCCATATTAGGTTAGTAGGGCGGCGGAACGTATTTCAATATACGGTTAGTAGTTTCATCCCTTTATAAAACAAAACGATTCTGAGAAAAAAAATCTTAAAAGTTTCAACAGAAATTGATGATGAAGATTGAAATAAATTCATAAAACACATTTAAAGCTAACAAGTGGTTATTGTTGGCATATGTTTTTGTATGATCAATGGAACAAGTTTTCTTAATGCTATAAAGGTATTGAACATTTACTCTGTTTGATAGGTCACTAGTCTAAATATCACATGTTAAGATATTCGGTAAGATAAAATCGTTACATAGTGTGCTAGTGACGTAATACGGTATATATGGGGTCAGTAAATTCCATATGGGGATTCGAGCTTCGCTTTCACTTCATATGGAATTTACTGACCGCATTTATATCGTAGTAGTCACTAGCACACTATGTAACTAATAATATACACCAACGAATAATAGTAAATAGAAAATGTATACGACAATGATGAAATCATTATTAAGAAGTTTGTGATCTAAATAAAAACAGTTTGCATACAGTTAGATTACACAAAGAAACAATAATAAATATTTTAACAGACAACAAATGAATATTAAATATTGAATAGATTTACGTGCAATAGGACTTCCTTTAAGAGTAGGTAAGGCACCAGTATTTTCAAGTATTTCTGTTTCCTGTTTAACTAGACTTTGTGCTGTTATATTTACCGACCCTGACCAGTTACTCGATGACTTTCTCTGTAGACTATATCTGCCTGGGGGTGGTCGCTGAAAATAATCAAATTTCAGAGATATCAAATATTGTATTGGACTCGGTTTAAAATGCAACCCATGGTAATATACAAATTATCTTAACCAATACACGGACACATTATTTTCGTCAACAAATTTCCACCTTTCATACAAACTGCAATAACTATAATCGTTTGAAGTATTGTAAACGTACTTTAACTTTCAGTTGTAATATATTATAACCAACCAGTTATCTTCATGTATTGGTATTTAACTATGGGGTGGGTTTGCAGGAGTGAAGTGTCTTAATATAAATGTCTTAATTATGAATAGTTCATACATATCTTTACTCAATTTCTAATTGTACAATCGATAGAAATTGCGTTGAGAAGTTATTGAGTAAATTATCATATAATTGACAGAGACAGAAGATACCAATCAACATAAGATCATAAATGAAATTTTAGTATTAAGACGAAGTGTACACTATTGCAAGCCTCTAGCGGAATTTGGGATTACCAACGTGAGTCGTTAACTACGCAAGTTTTCTCCCCTACTCCAAGTAAGGAAAAAAGAGCATATGAAATACAGATGACTACGGCTGGTCTATCATGAATCAAAACAAGTATTCCTATACTATCTCAAAAATTTAATAGAAACCATCATAATGACTTCAATCAGAAATTTAAGTATTCTAGTGCGAGTTAGTTTAACTTTTTTACCACTGTATTAAGACAAGCAGGAGCAGGTTCTGTTTATTTCAACAGAATGTGAAACGAAACAGCAAAATAAAAAAAATATAACCGAATAACATTATAAACCAGTGACAATTCTGCTTAGTCTTATCCTCCTCGTTCAAACCAGTATTGACCCTACTATATTTGTTTTGAAAAATCAGTTTTGAATTAAATGTCAATGTAGCGTAAAACTGTAAGTAACGAATTAATATATTGCATGTGAATTTGTGTGTTGAACTAGAAAGACGTTGAAGTTATATCAAAAACTCCAATCTGTTTTATTTTGCTGAAATTCATGTGTGTGTTCTTCTTTTGACTTCGTTACAGCCATATAAATTCTTAGGATAATATTCAGATGCAGTTTTAATATTTTTTTGGTAATCATACATGTGAATATTTTACAAATTATGGTACAATAAATTATTTCCTTTGTTACTGAATCTTATGAAACGTTATATCATGCTTTGTCGTGTAGTTAAAGAAATTGGAAAGCGATCGAGACAGGGACTTTGAAAATAAATTGCAGAATGTTGTCACTTAGTAATAGGGAACATGTGTATCAAGTTTTAAGTTGATTGCACTTCAACTTCATTAAAAACTACTTTGAAAAACATTAACTGAACCTTGACTGTTTGTTTTAACCTGATATTGACAAACGGACGACGGACGGACGAACAGACACACAGACCGTAAAATATAATGCCTCCAGGCGGGGCATAATGAGGATAAGGAATCCTGCCTAATTTAGAAAAGACTTACAGTATATTAATTTGACAATTTGCATTTTTTTTTTGGCAGCAGAAATATCCTAAGACATTATTCAGTTTTATTCCGTATCATTCGATAATACTTAAGCATTGTCAATAAAAAAGGAAAATTGGTTATACACACTCACGTTTTTTCTTACGACACCTAACGGTATAATAGCGTTATAGAGTAGAATGTGTGATTATTTTATAGTAGACATCAATAGCGTCGCTGAATATTTTATTTTTTTCCGCAATACATGAAACTTCCAGACAATATAGCTTGAAAACTAGCAAGACTGCTAAGGACTTCTTTGCACCAATGGATTCGTCGTTTATTTTGAATAACATTTAAATTTTTTTTAAATTCTGTGGACCAACGATTTAGAAATCTTCATTAAAGAAAAACATTTTACCGATTTTTATGATTTTCCCTGTGCATCCTTAGTATTTTTGGCGAATCATGCTGTTAATTTCAACAGCTTGTATCGGGAAAACGAAAACACTTACTCCCTTTTTTCTGATGTATTTTAACAAGCAGAATCAACATGTAAAATTAAAATGTTTAAAGACTGACCAATCAGCTTTGCATTATGCAGCATACTTCTCACTAAATATGTTTATCTTCCCCGCATTTTTGCGCATGTCCCAGAAGCCTTCGGCATTTTTGTTAGTCTTGTATGTTTTTTTTTTAATGTAAGTTCACTTATTTGTTTTGGAGTTAACTATGACGTCCATTTTTACCGAACTAGTACACATATAAAGTCCGCCTTTGGTCGGGTTGTTGTCTCTTTGACACATTTCTCATTTAAATTCTCTATTATATCCCTAGTACTATGCTATTTTAACAAACCTTCTACCATGACTGTTTTTTCAAATATATGTTGCTTTGCTTGTGATATTTGAATTTCCATCAGAAAACTTCTATACTGTTGAAATGTGTGACCATACCATATAGAAATTTTACTTACTTTAAAGGTAAATGTATGTAAATTTACAATTACATCATGTTTGAAGTCACATGGTGAGAGATCAACATTTATTATCAACTATCGAAAAGATCTAGCATAATTAAAAAAACAATTGAAGGTTTCCTTCTAACGGACCAAAGCTAAATAATGCCAAATTAATCGTTAAGTCGCGTCTTTATCTGGTTATCAGTTCAGTATATTTGTTATACTATCAGATTATTACATGGCATTTTTCATATCGCATGTATTATCAGCCCTAGGTTCAATATCAGCCCAAGAGCCGCATGGCTCAAGGGCTGATATTAACCAAGGGCTGATAATACAAGCGATATGAAAAATGACATGCTATGATCTTTTTATCATATGCTTCAACAATGGAGAAAGATAACAGATTCATATATTGATCCTTTTACGTGGTTCCCAAATAGAAGTTCAAAGAGTGAAAAGTTCATGGACGTCGGACCTCAAATTTAGTACATTCGATATGAAAGCTTTCTATAATATGCCTCAACAGAGAAGAAAAACATTTTAGTATGGACGAAATTACAAAAAAATAATTCAACAATATACATAATGAACACTGTTTGGAAAGTTCAACTTTTTTTAAAGTTACTTTCTAAATTATGCTTGAAACTTTTAAAAAATGCATTTATTTAATAATTTGTTTGTGTTTTTTTATTATTTTACACAATATACTTTCCAGTATCCAAATAATTGTTTTGTACACTACTTTGTAATGTTTTTCACGGAAAACGTAGCATTGAGGTGTATTTTCCGGAATTTGCCGAGTATCACCGGAATGCCATGCGATAACGTTACGGAAAGGCATGTGATAAACTTTTCACATCAGCCCGCTAAGCGCCAATTCAAAACAATATGGAATTTACGTTAATTTAATGCTATTATCATACAGTAAAAATCATATGTTATTTAGTCTAAGTATATGATAATAAGCATTACTATATCGCTATCATAAACTTTGCAATTACATGTTCTTGTGGAAATTTTCATCCGTACTTCTGTTATATTGCCAAATTTATGAATGAATATATTTGTGAAGTACTTAATGGATATCAGTCTTTTACCTTGCGCTCTCTGCTTTCTAAAATAAAGACGTCTGCTTTAAGTTAAAAAGACAGAGTGTAAAGAAAACTGTATCGAGTTGTCAAAACCAGTATGTTTGATAGCTGGTTTTCCAACCATAGTCTTTTTTATTAAACATTTATGTAACAAAAATTAAATTACTGGTTTTATAACCTACCGAATTAGACAATTACCGGGTTTGTTATTACATGACATACACGACGGGTGCCACATGCGGAGCAGGATCTGCTAACCCTTCCGAAGCACCTGCGATCACCCCTGGTTTTTAGTTTTCTATGTTGTGAATTGTGTACTATTTTTTGTCTTTTTGTCTTTTTCTTTTTAGCTATGGTGCAGTCAGCTTATTTTCGATATTTGAGTTTGAATGTCCCTCTGTTATCTTTTGCCCCTCTTTATAGAAAATGAGAAAGTACATACTTGCAGAGACATTATTACTTCGTGCCTCGTAGTGAACAGCTGTCGTGATATTCTACTTGCAAATGTTTCTCTTGTTCCTGTAAACATTTATATATTATTATTTTTTTAGATCTTATGTGTTATAAGGAATATTTATCAATTCTAACAAAAAAGACTGCTATGTTTGTTTTCTTTTATATTTTTGTTTTGCTTGCTTGAATATAAGTACCAGTAAAACGGATATCTTAAACCTTAAGTTCATTGGAATATATGAGATGCAAGCACTCACTGACATGAGAACTATCAATTCGCAGTATATCATCAATAAATCTGCAAAGAAACTAAAATCCTTTACAACATGCATTTTCTTTTTGTTTTGGGAAGAACCTGTATGAATCTTGCTATAGATAATTGTACAAATAAAATTTCAGGATACTTTAAATATTCAATCTCATAAATTACCATTTGGGTAAAACAAATCTACTCCACTGTCTGCACCTGGACAGCACACAGCAATTTTAAGGACTGTTATTGAACTATCAACAGCAAACATGACCTTGTTACTTGATGTCCGTGACCAGTTAAATGCATCTACTATAACTCCACCAACAGGGAAAGTTTTCTGGTAAGAGAGAAGATTTCAGTGCCATGTTATACACAAGCATGTTGAAATTATTTAAGTATACATATCACATTTAAGATTATCAATACTATCATTTGTTTGTTTTGTTCACAAATCTTTGTCAATACAATGGAATTTGGTAGCAATTTTCATACAACTGAGTGGTTTTGCTAGATATACAACCAGGTTCAATCCACTTTTATTTACATACGAAAATGTCTGTACTAAGTCAGAACTATGACGGTTGTTATCCATACGTTTGATGTGATTGAGTTTTTGATTTTGTCACACGATAAGGGACTTTCCGTTTTGAGTTTTCCTCAGAGTTAAGTATTTAAGTAATTTAACTTTTTGTTGTTATCAATATGAAAATAGAATACATTCAATATTAAAGGTAAAGGTGGTTTGCCACAGTTGTACAAAATTCAAAAATTAGAATAAATAACAACTTCAAAACATTTGAATATGGCCATTGTTATATTATAGTTCGTATTTGTGTGTGTTACATTTTAACGTTATGTTTCTGTTGTGTCGTTTGTTTCCTCTTATATTTGAGTGCGAATTCACATTGCATTAAGACGTGTCTCGATACTTTTCTATCCCAAATTCATGTATTTAGTTTTGATGTCATATTTTTTATTCTCATTCTCACTGTTGCCTTATTGAACACAGAATTACGAGACGAAAATATTGTAAAGATAAAAAGAAGATGTGATATGATTGCAAATCAAACAACTCTCCACAAGAGACTAAAATGACACAGAAATTAACAACTATAGGCCATCGTACGGCCTTTAACAATGAGTAAAGCTCATACCGCATAGTCAGCTATAAAAAGGCCCCCAAATGACAATGTAAGGCAATTTAAACGAGAAAACTAACGGCCTTATTTATATAAAGGCTTACTTTAACGTAGCGATTTGACGATGAATGTGTGAACTTTATCAATGATAAATACAAAACGAAGAAAGCACGTTTTCATTGTTTGTGAGGAATATATCTACACAACCTGAATACCAACATTTTGAAGCTGGGGCTTATATTTCATAATATGAAGTAAAATACACATAGTATTACGATTCTCCCATAAAATTGTCAAATTTAGAATATTTAAAAAAAAAAAGACTCCAAACTTCTCAATTTTTATTCTAAGTGATTTTAAATTTTACCTCAATAACATCATTCAATACAGCAGTTATTCCTTCTTTCGTTGTTCGATAGACCTTCCCTCCTGTTGCCTTAGCTAGACGGTGAAAGAATGACGCAGTGTCTTTTCTCTTTACAGCTGACAATAAAAAAGAAGACCATTAATTGAGGATAACAAATTATATGTATAATGAAGAAAAATACTGGAATGAAATATAATAGAATCGATTTAGACATGCTTTGACAAATATAAATAAAAAGCTAAATATCTAACGAATGATTACTTGAGTATGATCAACACTACTTAGTATATGCACAAAACATAGATCATATTATGATTCCTGAAAACAATTTAATCTATTTCAGTTACATATCCTGCTTATCTACAGTAAGATTTACTCTTTTTAGCCAATCAAACAAAATTTAAATGATTTATTTTGGTTTGTTATGTATGTTTTGAGAAATCTATATTTTTTTAGTACAATATGTCTAGATTATCACAACGATATTTCTCACGCTCGATCTGAATAACGATATTGTACAACATATATAAGTTATATACGTCTAAAATGTGAACAAAAACACTAAAATTTTAAACAGGAAAACTAAAATAAATATAATTATCAACAAATATTTCGGATAACAATTATCACCATCAGCATAATGTTAAAAATAGTCTTAATACTCTGTGCTGGTTTTTTTTTTATAGCAAACATCTTCAACGTTATCTAAAAGTTATAATCGAAACAACATTTGCATAATATAAATTCTTGAACCAAGCACAAAGTAAGTATTAATAAAAGACAAGGCTTGCATATATATACATCACAAATGGTACGAACACATCCAGCTGATAGGTTATCCCTTCACGATTTGAAACATACCCTTTCGTGTTTTGATTAAGCCAACGATTTTAATTTGCTTATCCAAAATCATTCCCGGACTGATGTACGTGCGTTGTGGTCAGTAATAGTTATGGTCAGTCGAATTATTATTTGCCCCACAACCTTATATACCTATACAGGTATGATGGTTTTGATTGTTACAATTAACATATGCCGTGTTACTAAAACTAAGACAACAGTAGTTTACCGATATGCATCTCTCATTAAAGGTTACGAAGACAAATCAAGATACCGAACATAAACTGAAGGAATTGCACCGGATGCGTCCAAAGAGTAAGTGTCTCATGTCTTCAAGGAATCACAGACCATGTAACTTAACCAGTGGTGTTGAATATCAGATATACCTAAGTTTATCTCATTTTATGCATACGGCAAATAAGTAATAGGGGACTGATATTAAATTTTTTATAACTGCAGTATTCGTTGAATTAAAGATTTTTTAGATATTGTCAAAGGTAGGACTTTGTATCTTTTACTAACTTACACTGAATCGCCCGTCGACCCCTGGCACAAGTGCCCGTAAGAAATGGGCTTATACTAATACGTTTAGTTATTGCAGCATCTGTTAACTCTTGTTGTCTATTTGCATCCTTTGCGTCGGCGTCAGTAATGACAAATATTGTAGAACCGTTTCGAGATATACTGATGGCTACAAAGAATAAAACTGTGAAAATAATTATATGCACATATTTTTCCTATAAATAACTTCTTGTGGTCATAATTAATATCGATTTTTTTTTCTCGCAAAGAACTCATCCTCAGTAGTTCTTACAAACTACAAGTAAAATATCATAAAAATTCGGGTATTTATTTGGCTAGATTTGTCATAGAAAAGTATTAATGATTTGAATTTATCTTTAATATTTGATTTTGTGGCCAATGTATTGCATTTAACATATTTAAGGAATAACCGTACCTACAAGTAAAAAATCACACCATTCAGTTAATACACATGTAACATTCCCAAAAATGTATTTTCCCAAATCATTTGCAAAAAACACTGATTTTTTTCTGTTTATGAATGTGTTTTCCTTGTGTCCTATCTATAAAAGATAGATAAGTATAATGTATCTTATTACTTTATTTACCTCTAGCTATGCCGTCGGATGCAAACTCGGGGCAGTCATAACCTCCAGCTACTGTGATATTTTTGATTCTCTTAATCATTTCGTATCCATCTCTTTCGACGAATGCTTTATTCAATGTAACTAAAAAAGCAAATAAACTTCATCACAAGTTGTCACCAGTATCATAAACAAACATATAAAAGTATATTTCTCTAATTCTTACTCGATTTATCCTTTTCCTGACTTGTTGATTATTTTTATTTAACTGGTTTGTTTGATCTCAGTTGTTCATTGATTAAAATTTTATTATGACGTCAAATTTTTTTGCTTTTCTCTTCTCTGAAATTCCTATTGTAGCGTTATGAAATAAAGCGACAATGCCTGATGATGCCGCATGGAAAGAACACATCTTTTGCGAGTGGTTCGAAAGAAGGATTAAGAATGTCTGCAAATCGTCTAAAACTCTTTAGAGAAACAGATTCCACCAACATATCTCGTGCAATACGAAATGTATCCACTCTCCACAGTTACATTTGGAATATTTAAAACGCTCGGTAAGGCGCACTTTTTAAATATAAAAAGTTAACTTTCTCGAGTGGATAAATATCGTAATACACTCGATGATGTGGTAGAATCTATGTATAAATATATTCATCATACTTGCTCTACATTTCTAGGAATTGTATTGGTGAAACGCGATCTCCTAGAGACCATGTATAATTATTATTGGGTTAGTTTGTGTGTTTTATTAAAATTAAAGGTTAGTAGCAGTGTTACGCCACTATATAAAAAAAACATGACATGGAAGAAAACTTTGCACACAGATCACAAATGAACAAATTGAGGGTAAACGATTGACAATAAATGCAGAAAACACAATGACGGCTAGCACATTTCTGTTTTTGTTGTTTATATTTTTTTTTTGTACAGACCAATGAAATTAGGTTCTAAACACGAAGAGATAAAAGGCTACTAGTCTGAATTTATCTCCACATGTTAAGATAGTCAGTACGATAAATTAGTTTAATGACCCTGTGTATATCGATTTAGTTTAATGACCCTGTTTATATCGAATTAGTTTAATGACCATGTTTATATCGAATTAGTTTAATGACCCTGTTTATATCGAATTAGTTTAATGACCCTGTTTATATCGAATTAGTTTAATGACCCTGTTTATATCGAATTAGTTTAATGACCCTGTTTATATCGAATTAGTTTAATGACCCTGTTTATATCGAATTAGTTTAATGACCCTGTTTATATCGAATTAGTTTAATGACCCTGTTTATATCGAATTAGTTTAATGACCATGTTTATATCGAATTAGTTTAATGACCATGTTTATATCGAATTAGTTTAATGACCATGTTTATATCGAATTAGGTCATTAACACTCTATATAACTAATAATAAAGGAACAAATTAATTCACATACCACAAAAATATAAGGACTATTTTGAATAAATTTGAATCCCTTTTTTAATTTGCGATATTCATTTACAAACCTGGATCACTAAACAGTGATAAAACATAATCAGCTGGTTCATTGCCAGAACCGATTGTAGCAGTCACGTGTTGAATTATTTGTTCTCTAACAGTAGCAATTTCTTCCTTCATGGAACCTGAGAAATCTATAACAAACGCTAGTGATACATCCTCTCTTGTTTTTATGTTGAATATTTCGTCGAAAATTTTACTCCCAAGCATTTTTAGAATACCTGTATCTATAATAGATATATATACATATTATATGTGTTACATATATCGATGGAGAATAAACACACACAAAATAGTACATGTAGTATATGAAAAGAATTGGTTATGTTGAATTTGATTGCAGCTACTACGAACATGTGACTAAGGCACGATTTTCTAGTTAGGACAGCTTGTTATTAAAAATTGTTAGGTTTCTTTTCATTGCCATTTTATGTTTACAGACGTCTAGCATTTTGTCAAGTATCTTGTGACGTGCTAGCTTTTGGCGTGCTCCAGACGACCTTGGATAATTAATTATTATTCCGTTTGGTGAACTTATTTTGTTTTCAGAATTTGATAGTTTAATTTGTTTGCTATTGATTAAGTTAAATACATATTTATTCAAAATATGACTCTAATAATACCGATATTTTTAATCGATTGGGTTTTCTTCGCCTATTGTGAGGAAGCTGAAAGTTGCTTTTAACGTCATTTTGGACTTCTTATTTGAAATTCATTATTTCGACATTTTGGAAATTTATCTACATTCTATTGTTATGATAATTAAATTTATACTTCTGTTTTATTAACAAACACTATTGATAACTTTTAATCAACATGTGTTGATGCATTCAGCTGATATTCCTAGGAGCGCATTGCGTGACATGTTTTTAAATATTTCTAAATGAGGATATTTGCCTTATCATGTCGTGACTACAATCCCGTTCCCTTTTCACGAATGTGACCTCCCAAATAAAACTTTAGCTCTTAACCGGGCTTGTAATAACATTATCAACACGAAAGGGAAACATGTGGAGCAGGATCTGGTAGCCCTTCCGGAGCACCTGAGATGGCCCCCAATTTTTGGTGGGGTTCATGTTGCTTAGTCTTTAGTTTTCGATGTTGTGTCTTGTGTACTCTTATCTATCTGGGTTTTTTTTTGTCTTTTCAGCCATGACGTTGTCAGTTTATTTCGATCCGTCAGTGCGGTTGTTTTGGGGATATACATTGTAAACCTTTGACAATTTGGCGGGAAATGATTCACGCCGGATTTTTGATATATTTAACATTGGTGCCTTTTTCTTTCAAAACAAATAACAAGGATTTTATAAGATTTTCAAATATGTTTTTTTTTAAACTATATGTAATAAAATTATGAAAAAAAGGAGGGGTTAGTGACCTAATTTTTAATGACACTTCATGGAAACAACCAGAGGATTCCAAATATCTGGCAAAAGTTTTAAAACCATGAGGAGCAAACATCCTATATAGCTAAAGTGATAAAAAAATGTGTGTTTTCCAATATCTACAATTTGCCGATTTGAAAACTTTGAAAAAACAATATCATTCCACCACGAACTTTCAAATGTTTAAATAATTTTCAAATACCGTTCATAGTGAGAAAGTCTGTTGTGGCAGCAATAGCAGCTAAATAGGCCTGTTCATGAAGATAAAAATGGGGAGATAAACGTTCTGTTGGTGTTTCTTTGTTTATTCCACATTTTGCTACCATTTTACGACTCTCATCGTCAGGTCCACCATGACTACATTTTCCAGTGGGTGCACCTTGAGTTTCTATAAAATGATGATATAGTCACGTTTTTAATCTATAAGATCATATGGTCGATTCAACATACATATTTATGTTATTTTTATTTGCTGGCTCAGGCAACCAAAGTATGACAGAAATATTAAACTCCAAGATAAATGCAAAAAAAAGGGAGTCAATAAACACAGACAAAAAAAAAGCCTGTCACATTCCTGACTTGTTACAAGCATTTGCCGAAAATAAACGGTTTGTTAGAAATTGTTTTATGTGTGGATAAATCTCGACATGTATAACATTTGATTTTATTTCCGTTATATTGAAATTAATTGAACAGTTGTCCCACACAGACATAATAGGTTAATGTGACAATAATTGTGAGCCAAAACTGTACATCACATACATGTTTGTGTTTCAGACATAGGGAAAATATCGAACGTGAAGCCTTTATTGTAAATCTTTTTGCTAATGTTTCACCAAGCAATCATATGAAGTCTAAAAGATGCTTCATTTAGTTGACAAATTATTATTTCGATCGTATGTATATGTCGTGTACATGTTGCGATTTTGTACAGGTTATAACATGTACAAAAATATAGTACATGTTATAACTGGTATAATGCAAAAATACAAGTTATAACATGTACAAAAGTACCCCATACATGTTATAACATGTACAAAATATTGCTTAAAAATGGTGTTAACTTGTACAAATATTAAAATAAATATAAAGGAAGTAAAATAGACATTAAAATTTATTAATGAATAAAAGAACAACAATCAATAGGACAGAACATGTTTTTTCTTTACAGGAAAATGATCACAAAGTTTCAGAAATGTATTCTTCATGACTTATGTTGGCATAATGTGTTTTCATGTAATTGTATGTTGTATGCAGTCCGTCATGGCTTACATCAGTGTGACACTTAAACCCCGAAGTACACCGCTTTTTGATCAGTTTGGTGATGAGGAAAGTCACTCTATGGTTTCTCTTTATCAATGAATTTATGACCATATATTTGACAACGAGAAGCTGATGACTTGCAGATGCCTAGCCTTGTTTTACTTTTGTTACAAATACTTGAAATGTCATTAGGTAAAGAACGTATAATGAAGGTCAAAATATAAAGTGTGTTTTCAATTTTTAATGCTTCCATATCTTTAATTGTAATTTCATTTCAATTGATAATGTTGATTTGTAATCTTGACAATGTACTTTTATTCAATACTTCTTTTATATTTGTGTATATTGCTTCATTGAAGAAAGACAAATGTGGACGCTTTTGCTCAAGAAGTGGATACATTCATCATGCTTTTTGAAAGTTTCATTGGTTTAATTATAGACCTTTGTACTTGGGAAAATATAAATAATAAAAAATAAAAATAAATTTTCAATTTATTCAAATAATTTAACTCTGAAATCATTATGTGAATATTCAATGCATATGTATTTTAATGATAAAAATTCTTTCCTCTAAAACTAAGGTCATTGTCTTTTCTCTGTGAACTGTTATCAGATGTGAAACCACAACCTCAACTGTCACAAGTTGATAAAATACTGTAGCTGTTACAGATCTTACAAATTCAGTCTGGACTGAAGTTTTTCGGGGTTTAAAGCATACATTTCTTTTCTCTTTTATTTACTTTAAGCATACATTATCTTTGAAATTCCTAGATGACAATACACTAGATACTAGTAATTAATTTTTTACCTCAAATTATTATTTTTTTGATAAATTGTAAGCTATCATTGCATGAGGCGAATGTCATTCTGATGTTTTAGATATATATATCCTCTGCTTTGAAAGCAGATATTGGTGGCCCTCGGCTGTTGTCAGCTCTATGGTCGGGTTGTTGTCTCTTTCACACATTACTTATTTCCATTCTCAATTTTATTTGTAGAGAAATCTATCCTGGCTATCAGCTTTAAAATACCTGATCCCTACGTCCCAAAAAGGTCCTGCTCCTCTGAAAATGATCACAAAGTAAGGAATACAGGAGAGGTGTCTAAGGAGGGTCTTAGGATAGTCAAAATTTTATTCTCATTTATTATCGTATCAACTTTCATTTTCCTGCTCAATCTTTGTAGGTTGCCGGATTATTATGAGTTGTCAAGAATAACCCTTCAATTTATTGATTTTAAGCAATGGTGCACGAATTTCAACCTTGAACTTTATCATAACCGATACAGTGACACCTTTAATAGATATAGGAAGATGTGGTGTGAGTGTCAATGAGACAACTCTCCATCCAAACAACAATTTCAAAAAGTAAACCATTATAGGTCAATGTACGGCCTTCAACACGGAGCCTTGGCTCACACCAAACAACAAGTCATAAAGGGCCCCAAAGTTACTAGTGTAAAACCATTCAAACGGGAAAACCAACGGTCTAATCTATATAAAAAAAAAACGAGAAACGAGAAACACGTATAAATTACATAAGCAAACGACAACTACTGTACATCAGATTCCTGACTTAGGACAGGTGCAAATAGTTGCACATATTGAGGTTAATAACATCCGTTGCAATAATAGAAGCATATTTTTAGTTTTCAAATTTGTACAAGTTAAAACCATTTTTAAGCAATATTTTGTACAGGTTATAACATGTACGAGGTATTTTTGTACATGTTATAACTTGTATTTTTGCATTATACAAGTTATAACATGTACAATATTTTTGCACATGTTATAACCTTTACAAAATCGCAACTTGTACACGACATATATATATATATATACATTTATTCAATTTTATGATGGAAAAGGATGAATATAATATAATACATCATGCTTTTTTGAACTAATCTTACTTGTAGGTTTTGTGTTTCCTCTTCCGTGATGGTAACCACTGGTTAACTTGTTTTGTACTTTAATATTTTGTCCACAGTCAGTACTTAAACAAAACGTAAACTACATCGGTACTATGGACTAATATATGAACAAAATATATGAAATTTCAGGGTAAATCCGATATTCGATTCTTGTAAAACAGTACCGGACAACTGCGTATTTCTGCGATTCTTATTTTATTAAAGCAAGTAACTGATTAACACTTTTGTTTAACAACGTTTTACAATGACAACGATAGACAAGGCAACTTTACTTCTCCCTCTTACACGATTCGTCTACATTTTATATTACCATTTCTCTTTATATAAAATAACTTACTCTATATTTGTAACATCGTTACAGGTATCTTCGTCTGGTGAAGCTACTGCCATTAGTGTCTTCCCTTTGATACCTTTACAAGAAAATGTACTTATAAGTTAATCATTTGGTATATGCAGTATCTATGTGTGAATAGAAACTTTTGCACCCCAATATTTAAGACAATAGGGTAACAGATCATACATTGAAAAGGCAAGCGCTTTAGGTAAAAGGCAGATTTGGAAGCAATATAGAACACGTAAATTTTTGTAAAAGCTATGAAACATACTTTATTATGTAGTGAATAATGCTCTGAATATACCGTATTTACATACGAAATTATCATGGTAGTCTTCGTACAGAAATTGATAACAAACATATATATATAATCAATTGATTGTGATGATACAATGGTGAGAGATCTCATGAAAAGAAAAGGAGTGCGCAGGATTTTTAAAAATCTTTTTAAAAAGCAAATAATTTAAATAGTTCATCCGCTTCTCCTCAGTCAGATGGGGAATTACGAAAGTCTCTTACAAATGAAATTACATATATATATTAAACATGCATCATGTGCATAATGACACAAAAATGTTGAAAGTCTAACAGGAAATAATTTTCACAATCAATTTATGCAAGTAAAATAATAAATGGAGATTCATAAAAATTACATTTGAGATTCAACTTGCTTGTAGAAGAAATAATAACCTGAAGACTATACCACATCAATTACAATGACATATGACATGCATTCGCTGTTGTGGTATAAGGCCATGTAAAAACGCTAATCTTAACATAGGATAACTTTCTTAACACAGGTTTTGCATTATTTGCATTTTTGTGTTTTCAAATGTTTTTTTAGTTTTAAACACAACACAAAACTGATAAACTGATATGTAAAAAGAAATGCTTGCAGCATCATCAAATTCAGTTGGTGAAGTATTTCTGTTTTTGATCTTATGTTGTCAATGTATCAAGGTTCAACTTGCACTGAATAATTGTGGTTTAAACCCACAACTACACTAAACACATATATTGTACACTAGATATAAATGTCTAATTTACATCATCTCCTTCCATGTTTTACCTAAATTCACAGGAAGATTGACAATAGGATTGGCATAAGAAAAAAATGATTATCCAGTCATATTGAACACAAAACTACTTGTATTCGGATCACAAGGTCCAACGCTTTGTGTAGTATTTAAGTGTATTTTTTTGTTTTCTGGTTTGTTTTTTTTTTGTATTTTCACTATTTGCACTCTTTTCAAAAGATTAGTATTTTCTTCTTTCCTTGTTATATGCTTACTCATTTATTTTTGTTCCATGTCATGTAAAATTGCATGCTTCATTTATGTTTTCGTTTATCGGAGTTTGTATTTCAAGGAAACGGATTAACATAATCTGCGCACAGCTTGTTTCCGATTCCTATTATTCTGGTATATTTTTTGTATGATGATATATGTGTAAAAAAATGACGAATAAATTTGTTTAATCTAAAGCCAAAAAAAGAAAAATATACAAAACTGTCAAGAAAACATTACGCATTACGCAGAAAACTGACGATTTAGAAACATTAATCCAATAAAATCCGGAGCTAACTTTATAGTGCATGATACAAAGAATGCATAACACTTTTAGACTTCAGAACAATTTTAAATGCTTCATTCAGGTAAGGACAATATAAATAGCAAAATCGAAATATATATTTTATTACTTGACTTTTTTTAAATTTCTTTGTGATCGACACTTAAATCATAGCTCACATGTGTTTGGAGTATAATGTGGTACGATTGTTTTACAATGTATGGTGTCAATCCTAAACTTTTTTCAATTGTTTTATCCAAACACTTACCAAAATCCTTATAAGGTACTGCACCGTTCATTTCGACCCAGTTGGTGTTGCTGTAAAACGACTGCACAGTGTAAAGACATTCTCCCAACTGTTTTCGAAGCTCCACTACGTCGTTTTTTAATTGGATGAGTTTATCTTTACACGATATCACATGGTTATGAGCTACAAAGAAGATTTATGAATGATCAATACATGTATGTTCATGCTTAATCACTCAAAGGGTTATGGTCTCAATGAGTCAGCACGTCAGTAGAACTAAGGAGTAATGCTTTAGTGTAAAAATTAATTTTGAGTCTCACATGAAAATTAAGTGTTTAACCTTAGTATTCTATTATAAGGTTATTGATTTAAATGTATGTGTGGCCCCAGCACAAGCATCCTAAAGATAAACATTTCCATGGAACCGTGTTTACATTTAGCCATGCAAAAGGGCTCGATAATAATTTGTAAGGTAGTCAAATCCAGAAATTGGGAATTTATACTAGCATAATAAAACTGACAAGCTTAAGGGAGCATACCCTGAAATAATTTGCCTGATGTAATGACCATGCTTGATTAAGAGTTAAAAAAAATATGGTCTTACTACAATAATCACATAAGCTTAACATCAATAATTAATAACAAAACGGTCAGGGTTAGAGGAGCTCAGATAGAGAGACACGTGCACCTTACAATCATTCATAACAAATATAGTTAAAACTATGATTAACTTTTTAAAGAATAACATCAAACTGCGAAAAGAACTTCAGATTGACCAATAAAAATATAAAATGGGGGTAAGGTCGGATTGTATATGACACACATACATGTACTCCTTATAATCATTCCTTGCACCAAACATAGTTAAACTACTGCTTAAAGTATATACGATATTATTACGCAATCGCAGTAGATGTTTTCGGAAAAATTGAAATGTTTAAATCCGAACATCACAACAGTAATGCATTAAAATAGGGATAACAGGACTGTAATTCTTTATAACTAATTATTAAATGAATTACCTAGTGATATTTGATCTGCATGGCAATGTACGTAAGCTATCTTCTCCTTGTCCACTTGTGTATTTGTAATTGCCTGAACAATGGTATTTATTGCTTTCTTCATTTCTATTTTACTGGTGGCATCTATAAAAAATGTAGAAAGCTGATGAAATGTTGAGAACTTTAACGATGATGAAGTACTTTAGGTATAACCTTTCAACTAAAATGCAATATCATATATCAGGAAGTAAGTAGCAGCAGTAAAACATAGTATCGCTTTTGATTACATATTACGTGATGACTACATGAAAAAAACAAGCTTGTGAAAACATCTGTTTCATGTAAATGTGTGCTTTTAGTTTGTATCTGATAACTTGTTAGAGTGGTTTATATTTAAGTTGTTGTTTACATTGTATCTACATGATCTATCTTATACTGTATATAACTGTTTTATATATTATCTGTGTACATGAGGTGGCAGAAACTGTTTTCGAGTCTTTGTCTTTTAATTTGTTGTCTTGTCTTATAATCAAACGATAAGTGATTAAGATGGCTTTTTGTTGTAATTTTTTGCAAAATATCTCCTTGACGTTAATCTAGTGCAATATTTTTTTGAGTAGTAATCTTTCATCTTCATCTTAATAGAAATGTAGTAAAAAGAGCTTGATTTTCTTATTACTAAAGTCGTTTTAAAACTTGAAAAAAAATTGTCCGCTAACAGTTTCTTAAAAAGATAACTGATTGTGTCATCTAATGTATAATTTTATTAAAAAGTAAAGTAACCAAAGCATCGAATTTCATAGGAAATTCAAAAAGGAAAGCCCTTTCTAAACATAAACACACGAGGATTTAACTTGCAGGCTCGGCAATCTACGTAGAGCTAAGAAAATAAATTTTGCAAAGATAATGTCCACGAGTTTCTACGTCTCGTGCATTTCTGGTCGTCAGCTGATAGCAAGTCATGATCCGTTCTTTTTTTAGACAAAACCTCAATTTGTGTAAGAGGGGTACATTATCAATTTTGATTCGTTATACAAAAACCCGTTAATTTTCATTTAAAAACATCGTTCTTTGTTTTAAATCTACTTTACAAAGTCCACTGTTCGAGAGGATACATGCTGAAAAGCTTTAGCTTAATTTAATTTGTGAGTTATATACTTGACGTAAACAATATGTCTTCATGAAAGTATTGATATACGCATTAAGTTGAATAGCATAAAGAATTACACTTACCATTCTTAAAGAAGTCATCAACAGCTGAGTTTTTGGAGCCAGTTTTTTTTAATTTATTTTCCCAAATATAATTAGACAGTGCCTGCTTTGTTCCTTCTTGAGTTATTGTTTCGTGGGTGTTTGGAAGTCCATCTGGAGACTGACGCGTATAAAATGCAGTTGTACAATTAAATATTGAAATCAATATCAACACACCAATTCCTTTCATATTGACGTCTTAACTATTACAAATTGGTAAGACGTCACAATATATACTACTTTTTTTACTTGATGATTATTACGCTGTGATTCAATTGAAAACTTTTGAAAATTCCCAACCAGTATCTAAAGCATCAATTAACAACTGCACCTCAACACGAGAAGTTAAAGATAACGATGCTTCCCGATTATAACCTAGATACAATCATAAAGTATACTACGGAACAACAAATGTTAAATGATTCTAATTTGCAAACATGACTTCCGGCTCATATCATTTAACATACGATCTTTGATGTCGTTATCCTAGTCAAGTTTGACACGTTATTCCCAACCTCCTATTTATACAAATTACACATGGGTTTTTTTCGCAGAATAATGTTCGCCAAGTCTCATGATTATGAATCATAAGTATTTCCAAAACTTAAATATTTTTCGAGGTAAAAGATTGAAATGTTCTACCTCACACGATGTCCTTTTCTAACCTTCATGTTCAAAGAAGTCACTTTGATGAGGACACTTTTAAAACAAACAAAAGATCACTAATTACAAAATATATTTATCAAATGTTTTCCTTCCGATGTTCACAAGACCGAAGTCTGTCACATTTCAATTAAATCAGATTAAGCGCTTCAGAAATTCAAATTTTAATATAAACTGAAAAAAACGCAGCAAATAACTTTAGGTCCATTGAAGACTTATTTATCTTATATTTAGATATTTGTATGTGTCAAGGTCTCCCACATAAATATAATTAGTTTGGTTCAGCATTTCTCAGTATCGGTGTAAGCATATGCATTGTAAAATAATATTGTCTGTTGTTTCATGGTCAATTATTAGACTATTTGGATTTATAACCACATAAGCAACACGGTGGGTGCCTTATGCAGGATCTGCCTACCAATCCGGAGCACCTGAAATCACTTCCAGTTTTTTTGTAGGGTTTGTGTTGGTTAGTCTTTAGTTTTCTATGTCGTGTATTCTGTACTATTATTTGTCTGTTTGTCTTTTATTTTTAGCCATGGCGTTGTCAGTCTATTTTTAATGTATGAGTTTGACTATCACTCTGGTATCATTTGTCCCTCTTTCAAAGTGTTTAGGTTATAACAACATGAACAATATAGCATGCACTTATCATGCTTATGGATCAAAGTATTTGAATTAAAAAGTTTGGGAATTTCAATTATTATCTTAAAATGCATTTCTGTTTTGGCAAAGGAAGTAAAAGTATCAACCATAATTAAAACATCTTAAAATATATTGATAGAACTAATCAGATTACAAAGGAAAATAAATATGTAATTAAAACTTAACTTGATTGAACGATTCTAATTACAGTTATTTTACTTCTATTTAACAAACTAGAACAGGATCTATTAAATAAAACATAATTAATGGTGTGGTTATTATCATGAGAAAAAATAAAATGAGTCAAGTGGTTCCAGATGTTTTCTGTCCTTGTGAATCTTTGATTTTATATGAAGTACATATATTTCTATAAGCTTCTCATCAACCACCGTTTTGTTAGTTTTGCGTCTATAGATTTATTAATTCGTTAGACAGTTAGAGGAGTAAGTAGAATTTCCCGTTAAAGTTTATTATAGTTATTTAAAATATCAAATGAATCAATATATGAATTTGCGACATTATTTTAAAATTATTTTGTTACATTGTCCTTGGTAAAAAAAATATAATTTGATAGAATCATTAACGCATAAAATCATAGATGTTATAAAGTCACCTCTTTGTCTTGACATATTCTTAATTTTTAGTAACCTAATTAAAATTACATACTATTTTTTTACAAAATAAATCCGATTTGAGACAAAAACCTATTTTAAATCAAAACCTCTGTTGCTTTTTCGGACATGCGATAAAGACATAAAATGATGTCTGACTTCTACAAATCATCTGGCTTTCGCAATTGGAGTGATGCTGTCTCGTTTTATTCGTACTTGACAATGTTTCCATCTTTAAGGGGTCTAGGTTGCCGCGTGGTCTAAATCGTCGAATGATCATGAACAAACAAACAGAAGTCGAACTCCTTGGTTTCTAGCCCTTCAACATTCGTGGTTTTGAGTTAGAATCCGTAACGCAGGAAGTGAATCCGACTCCTCCAAACTTAATCAGTGTTACAACAGGAACTATATTTCAGTTTTTACATTTGTATTTTGCTAGCTTATTTTTTATTTTCTTCAAGGCAAAGAAGTAGGTCTAGCTGTAATGGGCCGATTTTGGCCTCAAATATTATTTCAGGTTCATCTAATGAAAGATTTTAGACACTTTTTAAACACTTACGTGCTTTTCCAGCAGTAATGGGCCGATTTTGGCCTCAAATATTATTTCAGGTTCATCTAATGAAAGATTTTAGACACTTTATCCTGGTACTTTTGATAACTATTTAAACACTTAAGTGTCTATTTCAATTGATTCGATTAGTTTATGTGACATATTTTTACTGATTTGGTCATTAAAAACAGCATACTAACACATCAATAAACATTTAAAAAAATATTTATTAGAACAAGTGGTGAACAAATACTTACACATGAATTTTGATTTAGAAACGTAATTCTTATCAAATAAATCATTAAACACGAGTATATAACTAACATAATATCTATGTCAGTGACAAGCAAATAAGGACACATATAAGTAATGTATTATGCCAGCTATGCTGGCACTTATGGTAGAAGCATCGTTTTGGGACAAAGAACGATAACTCTTGCTAGACGACCCATCTGAAAAGTTTCGTCACTCTCGTTAAATCTCGTACGATTAATTTTTTTTAATGGCTGCCAAAATTCTCGTTTTAACGCGATTTTGAAAAACGGGACAGATCGGAATAATTTCGATGTTAAATACGACATAAATTTTTATTTGTTGGCAAAAACAAGAATTCAGAAATTTTGGCTACTTGTGTAGCTCATTTAAATTTTATTGTACCACGGAAATTACCGAAGTTATGACAACAACTTCTGACGCCATGTTTCGTCTGCTTCAACATTCCATTATCAGTGAGGTCAAAACAAATGTTCTTAATAATCACAGGTACTTCATTCAAAAGTCACAAAATCATAGTTAACGAAAACAAATTTAGCGTAAAAGTTCCGCCCAGCCATGGAAACACAGAAAAAAACTCTGCAAGCAATACATTTCGCATTTCTTTTCAAATTGGCCATGCCGGGCATGCGGGGTAAACTCCGGTGCACTGGTTGACCATGACTCCTTATGTTCATCTGCCACATATCATTATTTCCCAAACCAAGGAACAGTGATAATTTTACAGTTGAATGTGATCACGGTTATTCATGTAGTCAATGGCGAATCTAGCATTTTTCATAAAAAAAAAAGGGGGGGGGGGCTGACGGGGCGCTCCAGTCATGCTTCAGTTATTCCCTACATAATCATCATTTTTTTTCTCTAGAAAAGGGTCTCCCTCTGGATCATATGGTAGCCCACAGACTCATTCAAAACTTAACAAAAGTTAAAACATTCAAATAATTCACAATCTCCTAATTCTGTACTTCCTAAATGGCAAACTCTCAAGACATCTTTTCAAATTTCCATTCACTGATTATGTCACACCTTATACAGTCCCAGGAAATGGAAACTGTTAAATCATAAAAGGAGACTTGAGTCTGAGTAGTACATTTAGAACTGACTCAGTGTTCTCCCCAGGGCCTTATAGCATCAGGGTAATGTGATGCTATATTTTTGAATTTGATGCTATCTAAAGTGATTTTCTTATAGATTACATGCATGTTATGGATGTGATGCTATAATTTTTAGAAGCAAGATGGTATTTTTAATTTCCCTGTTAACCATGATGCTAAATGCAATTTCTGGGGAGAACACTGTGACTACTGTATATATTGTATGCTTCAATATTGTCCAAAATTGGATTTTATGGGAAGATGGAGTTATTATGATAACCCATGAGAATAAACCATGATAGGTATATACAGGGCATGTTACTTGGAAGAATGTGGGCTACATTCTTTAAAATTCAAGCTGCAGCAGTCGCCTGCATATTTTATGCATCAGTTTATCCCTGTTCAAAACATTTTCACTCTACCAAGTACTTTATCACTATATCACTATCAGGTTCATATTTCAACCTATTTAGCAATACACACTTATGGTATAACATCAAAGTACCAAAATTGTACTCAGTAACCAAATTGCACCTATTCAACAAAAAATACCTGCAAAAATCTTACAAGTTTTGTTTCACCATGTGAAATTATCTTATTATCACCTTTTACTCTGGTAGATTATTTGATGAGTGATAGATTTCTCTTAGAAGAAATTTAAAGGTCTGAGTGACTATAAAATATACAGAGAACAATACTTGTTGTATTTGTTCAATGGGATAATAGAACTGCAAAAAGTTTAAATGGACAGGTAACTATCAGGCGAATCTATGGAAAGGTTCAATTGGGTTCCAATAAAATGAGCAAATTAAATGTGTTACCATGAACATCCTTTTCTTCCAAAAATAATAGTTACAGCATGAAATAAAACAAAATCTCTGTTTATATCCCAGTTTAAAGGATTTGAAATTAACCATACATTTGGTTACTGGCCTCATTACAGGATCATGGATTGTTTGGATGTAATTTCAAACTCATTTTTCAATGACTCTACATGGACTCAAAATTAAATTGGTGTAACTCTATTGTAAACAAGAAAAGTCTACAAAATAAGCACAGAATAAAAGTTGGGTAAAAAAATCAGACAATTTTGATAAAATTAGGGTATTCTCATGTTAGCAACTTCACAACAGACTTACAAATTCATTTTCATGACCAAAACCCCCAAAAAAAAGGACAAACCTGAAGGCAATAAAATGCTTTGCCATGCACAGCCTGATACGTATATTGAGCATATAAATAACACCAATTTTTTTTATGTCAGTTGAAATCAAACATATTTTAATTTTGAATCCTTTAAACATCAATATGGACTAATTTGAAAACAGGTATCAGGTGAACCCAGCTATTTTTATTCAGCAGAAGTTTCTAATTACAAATCTCTTTAATTTCAAATGATAGCAAGTCCTACAAAAATATTGATAATGTTTACATTTATTTTTTTTCTAGTTTCTCTCATGTGAAAGCAGTACCTTTTTGGTCACTATTTATGTGTTGCGTCTAAATAAGAATTGTAACACTTTATAGTGACTGAGCAGGTTAAACAAATACTTCTCGAGAAACAGAAAAAGAAGACAACTTGAAACAGCACCAGCCATGCCAGTATACATGTATGTATGAATAAAAACTCAGATCAGAATAGCATGGACAATATATTAGTTCTATGTCCTTGTGAATATATTGTGAGGAAAGTTATCAATAATTCTGCAGATAATGCAATTTTATAAAATGTATGGTTACCTATAGTTGTTAATGTTTGTGTCATTTTGGTCTTTTGTGGATAGTTGTCTCATTGGCAATCATACCACATCTTCTTTTTTATATTTTGTACATTTTCTGTAAAAATTTTCATGCAATCAGTGAAACGTTCAAAAAGACTAAACTAAATTTAAATACTGAAAGTTTCAAACAATGATAAGTATTTTATTTACCAAATAATTCATGTTTCTGTGAGAGAAAAAAAATCAGGTGCAATTTTTGGAATTTAAGGGAAAGAAGATCCTTTAACAGCGCACTGGCACATGTCAATTGGGAATATATACTTACCAAATATATTTTCTTTATCATGATACTGACATTGATATTATCATAGGAAAATACCCAAATTACAGATAAAATATTTAAAACACCCTATTTTGAGTGCATCTTCTTACTCGAAAGAAAATTTTTGACATGCTTGTATTTCCCATTTCCATTCTCAATTTTATTTTGCTTTCATATAAAAACTTGAAAAGAAAGCTACATCATGTACATGTAACAAAAAATATATGCAAGAAATGACATAAAACTGACTCTGAATTAGTACATGAAATTGATGTAGAACTCCCAAACTGAAGATGATCTGAAATACAAATGTTTTTTTATTCGAGTCAGATTTTTTTTTAACAAAGCCCTTCAGTACTATCAATTAAAATTATTCAGTCAAAATGTAACACTAGTATTATGGTTTATCACAAAAAATTGGCAAATACGGCCTTATTATCACCTAAAAAAACCTTCTGTGTTACTGTACATACTGACATGTGCGGTTTGGGAAGTTTTTATGTTTTTGGATATATAAAAGTAAAATTTATTTTGCATATCTGAAAGATAAAATTATCTTTGGTGAAGATCTGGATTCAAAATATTTTTTTTGTCCTATGCCTGACAGACTTTTGGCATTCTTTTACTATAGGGGTCCCAACATTTTTGGATTTTACTTTAGGGTCCCAGTCCATAAAAGTTTGTGGTATGTTATTATATAAAAAAAAAATAGTTCCCTATATACCTGTTTTAAGTGTATTTAAT
Source organism: Mytilus trossulus (assembly GCF_036588685.1). NCBI lineage: Eukaryota > Metazoa > Mollusca > Bivalvia > Mytilida > Mytilidae > Mytilus > Mytilus trossulus. The sequence goes on along the minus strand of NC_086386.1, from coordinate 34,769,987 downwards.
TTTTTAATTAATTTTCCAATCTTTTTTGGTGTTTTAAAAGGCATTAGCTTTTAGTAAAATGACCTAACATTCACTTTTTTGTTTTTTGTAATACATTTGGACCCTTAAAGTAAAAGAGTGCTATAATGCTTTCATTTACTTTAAGGGTCCCACAACCTATACATACAAGCCAAAAACCATATAAAGATTATTTGATTTGGACCCTAAAGTAAAAGAGTGCTATAATGCTTTCATTTACTTTAGGTGTCCCACAACCTATAATATACAAGCCAAAAACCATATAAAGATTATTTGATTTGGACCCTAGAGTAAAAGAGTGCTATAATGCTTTCATTTACTTTAGGGGTCCCACAACCTATACACAAGCCAAAAACCATATAAAGATTATTTGATTTGGACCCTAGAGTAAAAGAGTGCTATAATGCTTTCATTTACAAAAGAGTGCTATAATGCTTTCATTTACTTTAGGGGTCCCACAACCTATACACAAGCCAAAAACATATACAGATTATTTGATTTGGAACCTAGAGTAAAAGAGTGCTATAATGCTTTCATTTACTTTAGGGGTCCCACAACCTATATACAAGCCAAAAACCATATAAAGATTATTTGACTTGGACCCTAAAGTAAAAGAGTGCTATAATGCTTTCATTTACTTTAGGGGTCCCACAACCTATATACAAGCCAAAAACCATATAAAGATTATTTGATTTGGACCCTAAAGTAAAAAAGTGCTATAATGCTTTCATTTACTTTAGTGGTCCCACAACCTATAATATACAAGCCAAAAACCATATAAAGATTATTTGATTTGGACCCTAGAGTAGAAGAGTGCTATAATGCTTTCATTTACTTTAGGGGTCCCACAACCTATATACAAGCCAAAAACCATATAAAGATTATTTGACTTGGACCCTAAAGTAAAAGAGTGCTATAATGCTTTCATTTACTTTAGGGGTCCCACAACCTATATACAAGCCAAAAACCATATAAAGATTATTTGATTTGGACCCTAGAGTAAAAGAGTGCTATAATGCTTTCATTTACTTTAGGTGTCCTACAACCTATAATATACAAGCCAAAAACCATATAAAGATTATTTGATTTGGACCCTAGAGTAAAAGAGTGCTATAATGCTTTCATTTACTTTAGGGGTCCTCCCACAACCTATACACAAGCCAAAAACCATATAAAGATTATTTGATTTGGACCCTAGAGTAAAAGAGTGCTATAATGCTTTCATTTACAAAAGAGTGCTGTAATGCTTTCATTTACTTTAGGGGTCCCACAACCTATACACAAGCCAAAAACATATACAGATTATTCGATTTGGAACCTAGAGTAAAAGAGTGCTATAATGCTTTCATTTACTTTAGGGGTCCCACAACCTATATACAAGCCAAAAACCATATAAAGATTATTTGACTTGGACCCTAAACTAAAAGAGTGCTATAATGCTTTCATTTACTTAAGGGGTCCCACAACCTATATACAAGCCAAAAACCATATAAAGATTATTTGATTTGGACCCTAAAGTAAAAAAGTGCTATAATGCTTTCATTTACTTTAGTGGTCCCACAACCTATAATATACAAGCCAAAAACCATATAAAGATTATTTGATTTGGACCCTAGAGTAAAAGAGTGCTATAATGCTTTCATTTACTTTAGGGGTCCCACAACCTATATACAAGCCAAAAACCATATAAAGATTATTTGACTTGGACCCTAAAGTAAAAGAGTGCTATAATGCTTTCATTTACTTTAGGGGTCCCACAACCTATATACAAGCCAAAAACCATATAAAGATTATTTGATTTGGACCCTAAAGTAAAAAAGTGCTATAATGCTTTCATTTACTTTAGGGGTCCCACAACCTATACACAAGCCAAAAACCATATAAAGATTATTTGATTTGGACCCTAGAGTAAAAGAGTGTTATAATGCTTTCATTTACTTTAGGGGTCCCACAACCTATATACAAGCCAAAAACCATATAAAGATTATTTGATTTGGACCCTAAAGTAAAAGAGTGCTATAATGCTTTCATTTACTTTCGGGGTCCCACAACCTATACACAAGCCAAAAACCATATAAAGATTATTTGATTGGGACCCCTAAAGTAAAAGAGTGCTATAATGCTTTGATTTACTTATTATAAGGGGTCGCACAACCTATATACAAGCCATAAACCATAAAAAGATTGTTTGATTGGGACCCCTAAAGTAAAAGAGTGCTATAATGCTTTCATTTACTTTAGGGTCCCACAACCTATATACAAGCCAAAACCATATAAACAGTTTTAATATAACTGACATATTTAAGCCTATAATATATAAACAATCAATACAATAGAATATTATTTAATATATCATTTACAAAATTTTTTCAAACAAATGTATATAGTGGGACCCTCCATTTTTCAACAGTAATGTTGGGACCCCTAAGGAAAAGGAAGGCCAGATTTTTTATTCATCAATTTGGGAATCAGAAAATTTTTTTCAGGAAAAATATTATAACCCTTCTGCCTTTTCCAGTTCAATGTTTGTTCCCTTAACCCTATCCATCTGAACTTATAATTAAATTTTAGACATAAACAATACGTTAATTAGGGAGGGGGTAGGAGGGGTCCTGATCCCGAAATCCCGGGCTTAAAAAAACGAAATCCCGGACTTGAAAACACGAAATCCCGATGTCACGAAATTGGAATAAAGAATTCCCGGATCTCGAAAGGGTCAATCCCGAAATCCCGACATAAAAACACCGGATCTCGGAGTCCCGATAAAGGTCCTATCCCCCATCGTTAATGTAGCCTAGGACATTCGTTCTGAACATGCATGAAATATTTGCCACTAGACGTTAAACAACCAACAACCAATCTATATAGAGGACATTGTCTTAGTATAAAGCTGGCATTTAAGGTAGCGCCTTCCTCATATTACGAACACATGTTTTGGTTTGGAGTATTCTGTATAAGAAGTAAGAAAATTCCATGCACCTTAATTAAGGAGATAACACTAAAACACATGTGTATTACACTTTATACTTAGCCGAGAGGTGGAAAGTACCAAAGGGACACTCAAAGTCCTACACCGAGAAATTTCACTCACATAAATTTTGCGTGAATTTAAATCATGTGATTTCACGTGAATTTCAACTGCATTTCACCTCAAACGAACCTAAACGTTAAACTCACGTTCATGTAAGTTTCACGTGAATCTCAAGTACAGTAATTCAAAACAAATTAAGGAATGAGTAGTATTCAAAAGTCATGAGTCGATTGAGAGAAAACAAATCCGGGTTACAAATTTAAACCGAGGGAAACACATCAGCTATAAGTAGAAAACAACGAAACAACAGAAACAACAGAAACACATAAGAACAACAAAAATAAACGACAATGCAACATACATAGAAACGATCTATTAGTCTAAGACAACCACTTTCATATTCCTGACTTGGTACAGGATAAAACATACAATTGTTTTTATTAATTTAAAATTATGAAAAATACTAATTTTGTATTAAAGTTCTCGAGAAATTCACATTAAAATTGTCTCAAGAGGTTAATGTATAAGCTAGTTTGAGATGAATATCACGTGACATGTTGCCTCTGTTTGAAGACATACTGACAACGCCATGGCAAAAAACGAATATCAACAATAATATCAACAATTGGTTTTAAAACACGGTAATTACTAACACTTAACAACCAACTGAAACTATTAACCAAAAACTAGGGTGGTTTAAGGTGGTCCGGAGGGGTAAGCAGTCGACAATGTTTAAGGTTTTTAATGCAACAGCTCTCACGGAAACATTAATCTGTCAAATGCGTATTACTTTTTTAAATTCAGGCGAGTGACGTTCGTTGATTAAGTTGGGAAACACCAAATAAAAAAGAATATGTCTGATATTACAGTACATAATCATGTCAGCAGTAGAGGGGTTTAGCGAACTAAAAACCAGGTTTAATCGACCATTTTCTACACAAGAAAAACTAATCTGAAAACAGCATTTGACAGAATTTTGCAGCAACAATTTATAAATATAATACTAAGGTGCCTTTTTGGTAGTCAGGAATATGACAGTTGTTGTCCATTCGTGTGAATTGTTTGAGCTTTTGATATTGCTTTTTGAGGGACTTTCCTTTTTGAATTTTCCTCGGAATTCAGTCTTGTTTTGTTTTTGGACTTTTAACCAAGAAAAACCAAACAACATATATTTGATACTTAAATGCATTATATATAGTTTTGAATGTCTAATGATTGGTTAAACTTGAGTCTATAAACGAAATCGAATTAACAGAAATAGTAAATTTTAATAACAAAAAAATGAAAGCACAAATAAACGTGAAATATAAAACATATATATATGAGAGACTTTTTTCTTAACTTTTATTTATGTCTAATCACGAAACTACTTTTGTAACATTATATCATTAAACATCTCAAACAAAAGAATTTCTGGAATCTAAAGCCATATAATTTTAATGCGACAAAATGTTCTGAAAAGCATTTACTATCGTGTAAATCTAATCTCATAACGCACATATACCAACACTTTAAACACAAATAAAGCTAAATAAAATTTCAGGTTTCAAACAAAAGTGTTATAGACAATAAGTTAAAAATATACTAGTAGTCTAAATAAGGCAGTATAAACAATTATGCAATGTTCGGATGAGCCCTAGACAAAAACATAAAATTAAATCATAACATAACATGATATAACAAGTACAGTTTTTTTTAAACATATCAATCACCAATAGCTTAATACTAACGAATCAACGTTTTGGTATTATTTCTTAAACATCATGTAAAATATTTAATTTCATAATATACAAACATTTTGATAAATACCAAATTTAAACTTATTCACTACATGCAGAGTGTAATGCCATAAATATATTAATATATTAATGCCCTTTCTATTGCAATACTTTTACATATTTTTATTTTATCTATTAATTACCTGGCTGAATTCTTCACCATGAATGTATTAAAATAAGATAATATATAAGTCTTTTGAAACCATAGAGTGAAAATGACCGCAAATGATCTGTCTTTTTTTGGGGGCAAAAAGGGGGGGGGGGGGTAATTCACAAAGATAATGTATGTCTTTGATTTTGTTTTATCTAAAAACAAATTCATTCTAATGGGGAGAATTACAATAGGAAATAAGTCTATTGAATTAAAGAGAAAAAAAACAATTTATATTTGAATATGCAAATTTGTACAGCCTTTAGGTTGAAAAAACATGGTGACCTACAAATGTATTTTAATTTAATCATATTTCGAACTATAATTTGACAAAGTGAAATAACTTTCCGAATTCTACTCCTATAAGACTACGACTTTTGTTGCAGTATTGAAAATATTTCGAATCACTTTGTAACGAAACAAATACTGAATAATAACATTCGAAATAACAATAAACGTGATGAAAAATATAATTTACCTGAGCGAGTACCTGAGAAGAATATGGCAGATGTTATCCCTATATTCAACTGCGCGAGAATCATTACACACTTTCAATCCAAATACTGCTAGTTATTACTTTTCGTAGGGTTTCAAATTTAGTGGATTTCCTAAGAATAGGCAAAGCAAGAAAATGTTCTCTCTTGATTTGTGTTAGCTTTTATCATTGACCAGTATACGTACATGCAGTATAAGTTCTCAAAAACTATTAAAAAATTAATAAAATTTTATAAAACTTTTACAAATGGTTGTATAATTATACATGTAAAAGATTTATGAAATGCAAAATGAGGGCTCATAGGAAAACTATTTAAGGCATTCAAATGGATAAAACCAGAGGATTTCGAAAATCTGACAAAAATTCCAAAACATGACAAGCAAACTTAATAGTTTTCAAAGGTATCAAGATTATAATTTAGTACGCCAGACGCACGTTTCGTCTACATAAGACTCTTCAGTGACGCTCATATAGGTGCGACATAAATTTATCTGCAGTATAAATTTCTTTGAAATTTAACTAATCAGCTTACATGTTACTTTATTCTCCACTGCTCCTTATATAATGACTTGAGAGAATCTACTTTTAATGATATATTTTCTGGCAATAAACTAAAAGATATGACAAACGATGAAAAAATTATCTTTTTGATGACAAACTATCCTAGAAAGCTGGCTAAGTTAAGTATACAGTGAAAGCGTTCCGGCATAGACGTGAAGTGTTATATAATACATGAACAGTTTGATAAACAGTATATTGCAATTCCAGATGACAGTATTGATTGTATTTGACTGTAATATGAAAATGTAAAAATGTTACTTCTTGGTCAATCTAAAGATTTCCAGTTTCTTTATTATAAATATTAATTTATTATGCATTCAACTTTACTTAATCGATTTTCTAATAACTTCATTTTTTATATAAGTTTGATTTTTTCATTATTAATTAATTATGCATTCAACTAAACATTTATTAAATCGATCTTCTAATAAATTCATTTTTAATTATTTATTTATATTAGTTTGAATTTTTCATTATTAATTAATCATTTTGAAATTTAGCTTAATCTTACTTTTCATTAATTTGTTTGAAATCCATGATAAAAGAATTATGTTTTATTATTTGAAAGTGACTTATAGACCCAATGGGTCGGGTGTATTTTATTGTGTATGTAATATATTTGTACTTTATTGAAATGTGATTACACAGGTCACTATAACAAACATTTACTTACTTACTTACTTACTTACTTACTGTACATATAACGATAAAAGAAGAAAAATGAACTAAAACTTTAAAACATCAGTATCAAATAGTTTCAAATGTAACAACCTGTCCTTGCCTGTTGCTTTTTTCCCCGTTTTAGTTTACACCAACGCGAGAAATGACTTGAATCATTGGAAAAGAATATAAACTGCTGTTCTCCTAGCCGTTCCGATGCCCTTTCAATGACAGTCTCGACGTCATAAACATTGTAGTCTTGTGGACTGTAATCAACACGTTCTCATCTAAAATTAGAAATTCTCATATGCCACTTAACTTATTTTTGTGTGAAAAGGCTACAACATTTGGAAATATTGATATATTTCGCGTAAAAAACTGACTGTATAGCATTAACAATATTTGTTTGTCATCTTTTGGCAAGATTTGTGATCTTTCTTTGTAAATGCGAACCAAAATTTCATTATTTTATCATAAACCTTTTTCATAGGATGCTAGAATGAACTATTTTAACACCAAGGAAATAGTTCAAGTAAATAAACCTTAAAAAAATACTCATTCTGCATTTTTGTTATACTTTTATGTCATTTTTGAAATATATACATAAAATAGCATTTACCCATCTTTATTTCAGATGTTTCAATGAAAAGAATGCTAAATTAAGTCTTTTTTCTCTCACTTGCATTTGTCAGGTCTGTATGCCTGCATACCACCCTGGTGTATGCTAAAACCTCACTGTATGTGTATATTAGAATTTGTCAGGTCTGTATGCCAGCATACCAACCTGGTTAATGCTAAACTCTCACTCTATGCATATACAAGTAAATTTCAGGTATGTATGCTAGCATACCGACCTGGTTAATGCTTAACTGTCACTCTATTCACATCCTAGTATTTGTCAGGTCTGTATGCTAGCATACCGACCTGGTGTATGTTAAACTCTCACTCTATGCATATATACTAGTATTTGTCAGGTCTGTATGCCAGCATACCGACCTGGTGTATGTTAAACTCTCACTCTATGCATTTACTAGTATTTTTCAGGTCTGTATGCTAGCATCCCGACCTGGTGTATGTTAAACTCTCACTTTCTGCGTATATAAGTATTTGTCAGGTCTGTATTTCTGCATACAAATCTGGTGTATTTATGCCTGTATACGAACCTAGGATATGTAAACCGATTTTTTTTAATTTATTTTGGCTTTTTTCGGCTAGGTACTTGTATGCCTGTATGGATTTTAAAATTTTATTCTGCATTCATGTTTGTATTGGCAAGTGTATGATTGTGAAATGAAAAGGTCAAATTACATGGATGTAAGGAATGACTCATGTATAGCCTTCAACTTCATTTGAATTTGAAAGAAAGCTCTTAATTCTTAACTGCAACACTCAGGGGTTTATTGCCTTATACCAACCCGCTTTTCAATAATCCCTTGTAAAACAATGGAATTCATGGGTTTGATTGTCGGCATACCAACATATAATCCTATACCCATTGGAACATAAAAGTTTGCATATTTGTTTGACATTTTCAGTTCACGGTATTCTTGCATACAACACTGGTGTACGGTGAAAATTTATTTTTCTTGCATGGATACATACAAGCTTTAATTGCTTGTACACCCATTTATGTTTTATTGAATTGAAGTTTTACATACATTCTTGTATTGTCAAACCTTGCTAGTGTTCAGTAAGCTTGTGTTATTGTGTATGGTTTGCCCCCAGTCTTCAATGTCTGCATATTTGGTGGCACTTATTAGATATTTTAAAGCAAGCTGAATGGTTTGCATTCTAACCAGCCTTATATTGTATTCAAATTTTGAATTGCAAAACTATCATTTTTCATCATTCTCTAAGTTATAGACTTCAAGAGGGTCGAAAGATACCAGAGGAACAGTTAAATAAATTCATAAATCGAAAAAAAAACTGACAACACCATGACATGAAATATACAAATTAAAGTACACAAGAAACAGCATAGAAAACAAACAAAGTCTGAGCAACACGAACCCTAACCAAACACTGGGGATGATCTCTGGTGCTCCAGAAGGGTAAGCAGATACTGCTCCACATGTGGCACCGTCGGGTTGCTCATGTTTTTACAAACCCGATAACTAGCTTTATACAGTAAGTCAAATTCATGAAAAGGGAAGGGGATTGTAGTTATGACGTGAGAAACATATCCGATATCATCTGTGAAACGGTTATTCCATAACGGTCAACCAACTATATACTATGGTAACAATTGTGTATACACTGGAGTTGTAAAAATAAATCCTTCAACCAGCAGGAAAGCCAAAGAATTGATGCCTTTTCTAGTTAAGCCATGCAAACATTATTAGCAGGAACAGCAAAAAGACTGGTGTTGTTCATTGGTGTCATCGTTTTCTAGGAAGGCATTGGTTTAACCTATCCAGTCACTAAGAAGTGTTACAATTGAATTCATAAGCAACACATAAATAGTTACATGAAAGGTATAGCCAATGTTTGAAAAATGCTGAAACGAGAAATGAAAACTACATATTATATAGTTACATATATATATATGCGAGTAAATATTTTACACTTCACTTTAACATTGATGTGGCGTGGTCAACTACATCAAAGATTTGATGGTCAATTATACTTAATTTGTTGTATGATCTTTCATCTTGTTTATTAAATGTGACAGTGTGTACAGTACATGAATTGCACAGTAGAATTGTAATAATATTTGGACGTTTATCAAAGCAAGGTTTAATCTAATTTAAGGACAGCGGTTCATAGCACGATTTTGTAAGACACTTTTCAAGTGCATTGATCACTTATATTGGTGCAGTAGCTTGAAGTATCAATTAAGTTGCGATAAATATTATAATGAAGTAACATGTTGTTTTATAGAGTTGGAACTAAGTAACGTTTTGTATTGAAATTTATAACTGAACCTGGGCTGTGAACCTTTTAAATATATATCATATAATACATGTACTTTTATATGATAAAACATGTGAACATTAAACAGACTTCGTTACTAGTATATAGACGGTAGTGAGCCTATATATATATGTTGAAATATTTAATAGCTATTTCCTTATGTATTAAAACGGGCAAGAAGGATTAGATCCCAGATACATATATCCAAAATAATGACTGTCCAAAATACACAGAACAAAGACCCATTTAGCGTTACATTTATATCACAATTACTGATTTTAAAGTTTATATGAACTAAGGGTTCTTTATAGATATGTTTTTTTTTTTTTAAAAAGTGTTTCCAGTTTCTGGTGAAAAAAATAATTTGTTTTGGACCCTGAGAAAAAAAATTGTTTGTTTCACCCTCAGCTGCCACTATGAGGGTTTGGATGGGGTTAAATGATTAAAGAATAATGCCCTTAAAAAATGAAGATTAGAGAATAATGAGCCAAAAAATAGAAGATTAGAGAATAAAAGGGTTAAATTTTGGAAGATTAGAGAAAAAAGGGGTTAACTTTTTAAAGATTAGAGAAAAATGGGCTGAAAATTAAATGTTTACAGAATAACAGACCCCCCCATCCATACCCTCCACTATATGTAATGCTAAAATTGAAAGAAAAACAAATGTTTTTGGTTTGTCGCTAAAAAAAAAAGAATTGTTCTTCGCTGAAGGGGGAAAAAAATATAATTTACAGTAAAAAAAACATAGACCCCCCTCCATAAATTACCCTGTTACAGTATTGATTTAAACAGTCTAGTGGCGGATTAAGATATTTTCATAAAGGGGGAGGGGTTCCAGCCAAGGTTCAGTGATTTCTATATAATCAGCCAATGTTTCCCACAAAAGGGGGGGGGGGGGGGGGGCAGGTACCTTTTGTATCCGCCTATGGGACCCAAAATGAAAAATAAGAAATAATAATGTATAGCAAAACAATTTACGAAAATGAAAAACCGGAAAAATATAAACCAATGACAACTTCAACAGTCAGGCTTCCGACTTGGAACAGGCATAAAAAGACTATATATAGTGTGGCCGGTTTTTACATGTGAGCGCTCAGCTTCCCCTTTTTGTTTTACCTGGGACAGTTGTTTCCCTAAAAGTTGTAAGAATAAGACATGAATATCCAGAAGTTTCATAAGGGGGATGAGATAGGGAGGGCACTGCATGACTTCTTTAGAGATGGACGCTTCAGTACAGTTTCCTTCAATAAATCAACGTAAGTTTTCCCACAAAGCGCTGGCATAGCACCCCCTTTAAATAGATTCCACCTCTTGCTACATTTGACGTACATGTGTACATGTTCAAGCCGACCTCCAAAAAAGAGGGTGTTAAATGAAATCGTGAAAAATATACAAAAACAGCTAGGTTTACTTACCATAAATATATCCGACATTCTGTTTTGCTTCTGGTTTATTCAAATCAAGATAATAGAGCGTATTTTTGTCCATTTTCTTCTCCGTGAGGAGAACTCCTTCATTGATCATTGAAATTGTTTACATTTTTAAATGACGTCATCTAGATGGAGTGCGTGACTACGCAGATAAATAGTCCTTTTTTCTTTGAGTTTTTAATAATTACCAATACCAAGTATAAACAAAACAGGTTGTTTTGTAATCAATTGCTATTATTTTAATTAAGTGTACTGGTAAAGTAACTTGTGTAAGTCAACGCTATCCGTCTATATCCCTCCGCCTTACGTCAGAAGGTCCCTGACGTCATATAAATTTTTGTCAACAACTTCGAACTTGGAACCTCGCATCATTTTTCCGTAATTTTAATTTGCAAACAAAACAGATACCTCTAGGTCAATAAAGCGATCATAGTCATGGAACTTGAGATTTTCATTTATCGATTTACAACAGTGAAAGTACGCTTCAATTGCCGATTTGCCTTGCAAATTAACGCCTTTCTGTTTACCAACGGGAGAAAAAAAAAGAGGTCAGTTTTAGGCTTTTAGTTTTAAAAAAAAACTCGAAATCGGCAATAAAGTAAAACCACAACTATACTGACGTAAAGGATTTTTTTTAAAAACACCCGGGTTCGTATGCTATCATACAGACCTGTGAAATACAACATCTGATTCAATATTTGCTGTTCTGCATACACCAGGTGCGTATGCTAGCATACATACCTGAGAAATACAATGTATTCATTAAATGTAGACATTAGCATACACCAGGTACGTATGCTAGCATACAGGCCTGAGAAATGCAAGTTAATTTATTACAATTCAGTTCAGCATATACCAGGTGTTAAAATGCCAGATTCACGATTTCCAAGTGCTTGATAAAATAAAAATGTGCTTTTCCTTTATTTTTCTCTTTTTTGTATAAGATTGTCTTATGAGCAATAATTCGACCTATTTGAGTACGAATTATGACAAATTACCGTTAATGAGAATTTTTAATTTTAGATGAGAACGTGTTAATCCAATATCTTGAAGCTTCCATCAAAATAGACTCTCAATTTTTCTCGTAAAATCGTCCTATGAGAAAATATGCCACAAAACGCATAATGTGCAATGAAGCAGGTAACATGAGATTCTTCGACATCTCTTACATCTAAGATGACAGCATCATGCCATAAGTTCCAGTAACTGTACCTTATAATGTTTCCCTTTTGAACATCTTCTGCCTTTTCTATTGGCCTAACATTTACGTTAAATAATTGTTTGTTGATTTCAAAACACGGTTTACATATTATTCCGTGTTCATATTGCTTCACATTTCGAATTGATTCATCGCTTATTCCAATAAATCCACTTTTCCAAAACAAACTACTGGTTAATCTGAACTTTGTTACTTGAATACTGAATTTTCGTCCTGTAACGCAATATGTTGCAAAATGTTCGCAATTATTATCTAAAATATCGTAATCGTACTTTCCACTCGTCCCATCACCTGCGACAAAATCCCTTGCTCGTTGCGCAGTTGCTTTTTGCGTGAACGGTCTTACTCTGTACGCTATCACACGAAGATTTTGTGTTGCAAAATTAAACAATTTAGTGGATTTTCCAATGAGAGCTTTTTTGCCTAAAAAGAAACCCGTTGTAACTCCAAATATTGTATTTGTTGCTTCTATTATTCCAAACTCTTTGTCAGGAAGCTTAGACTCCACAATTGCATGATGATCGTACACTGTACCTGCAAAAACGATATGGTCTCCTTCTTGAATTTCGTTTGCAGAGAAAACAGGAATTGCCTTTACGCATTCAATACAACCACTCATTTCTGATATTTGTAAGGCAGTCATGTTATCTTCTATGCTTCGATTTGTAGTGTTAAACGCCGCACTCTTGTAAAATTCGAAGTCCTCGTGTGATTCAGGTTCATCATGTGATTCAGAATCATCAGACGTAGGAGATACAGATGATCCGTCATGTTGCATATTTTTTCGAATCGATAAGAACGAGTCAAGTCTTTGTCGGCGTGTTAAACTATTGACTGCAGAAAAATTTACTATGCGTGACGAACCTGCCTCGTGTGTCTTTTGGTAGTCTTTGCCTATCAATATTTTTGGATCATCTACTGAATATGACATCGTCTTGTCTTGGTCGGAAGATGTTAAATCAATATCAGTTGGGAGTCTTTTGTTTGGATGACGCTGTTTGTGTTGGACAGTGGCATCATCCATCATCCTGTCCAATTCACATCTATCCGTTAACTTCTCTTTATATGCAGATACAATTGTTACATGTGTGTGTGATTTAGATTCTCGCTTTTTCTGTTCTTCGTGTTCGACAGAATCATTCATAGGTAAACTATGTCCCGACACAACGTGTTTGTCTGAATAAAAAGTTAAGTGATGCAATTTGCAGAGTTTGAAAATTGTTTGGCATCCTATGGCTTCGCCTTGACCTATTGTCGTTAATTGATAAGATAGCCAGAAACGTTGTTCTTTTGATAACCATGACTGTTCTTATATCGCATTATATAGATATAGGAAGATGTGGTGTGAGTGCCAATGAGACAACTCTCCATCCAAATAAAAGTTTAAAAATTAAACCATTATAGGTTAAAGTACGGCCTTCAACACGGAGCCTTGGCTCACACCGAACAACAAGCTATAAAGGGCCCCAAATATTAAACGGACTTCAAATTAATTCGTTTCCCTGATCCGTCATTTCACCGATAACAGACGATGTCACATTTTTAAAAAGAACTTTGCTTCACTTCAGCGCTATCTTAAGTTGGTTCACTTTCTCAGTAGATATATTACTTTATTCATATGCTTATAATGCTACTCTTCTTGTGAACTGAACTGATCCTGAACATGTTTGTTTTTTCAATGTGTTTTGGTTTTGAGTGATGTGTCGTTTATTGAATAGCACATTAGAAATAATGGTCACTAAGATGTATGTTATTTTGCATTCACAGAAATTGGATCGGGAATATCTTTCTGTGCCACTCTAGAAGAAAAGAATAAATATGAATTAATAAATTATCAACAAAACAAAACAAAAATAAAAAAGATAAAAAAAAATATCATAAACGTGTATGCGCAATATGCAAGGGAAACAAAAAACAAAGCGTAAAACTAATCTGAAAAAAAGCATCCGACAGAATTTTGCAGCAACAATTTATAAATCTATATAATCATGATAATACTAAGATGCCTTTTTGGTTTTAAAATGTTGTTTATGCTTTAACTTTTTCCTAAATTTGTCATATGGTCAAGCGCTATATAAACGATAAGAAAATTGACAGGGGAGAATATTTTACTCGTGTTAAGCATACTTTGTCATTTGAAAAAAGACAAATTTCTGAATAGCAAAATGAAAGTACTTCAGTTAACTGTGAGTGTAGAATTTTGGCAGTGTTAGAAAGTGGTAAAAATTCTAAAAAGGCTACCATTATCCCTTATGCGCCAGGAAATACTACCGTGCCACCTTAAGAATTCATATTTACGTAATAAAAAGTCGTAGATAGGTCCCGTAGACCAATGACGGGTTGTAAATAATTGCAGGTTGAATATAAATTGATTACTTATTACAAAGGTACATAAATTACCGCTTAAAGAAGCATTTAGTTTCAATCATTAAGTCGGCTGAGAATAATAGGAAATCATTCAACGTCACGAACTACTTTTACGAGCAAAGGTTCCATCATTGAAAATAAGTTGTTTGCGTAACATGGCTATTGAGTGTTTCAAAATTTTATATAAATTGTCACCACCATGCTTACATAATTTAGTTGTATTGAAATATAATTTTAGATATTCTAATATTGTAGATATACCTAGGGTCCGAACATCAACCAGTGGTAAGAACTCTTTTAAATACACAGCTGCTGTTTTATGGAATGATCTACCTGATGATTTTAGAAAATTGCTAATTTTAGTCAGTTCAAAAATATTCCAAAGTCATGGAATGGAAATGACTATAAGTGCACAGCTTGTGCAGACTTTTAATTTATTATATATGTCGCAAATTTATTTACCATCTAGATTATACCCCATTTTTCAATTTTTTTATGCTATGCATTTTTGCCAGCTTTATGCCTAGTTTACACTTATAATATATGTTTTTAGCTTTCATACCTAGCTTATGCTTATATTCTGCTTTTAGTGCTTCATTTTTGTGCTGTGAAATTTACAATCCTGGTATTATATTAAATAGATCCTAGACAATGCCGGACTAACCTATGTTTGGACTCAGCAATCATCATTAGATATAAATCATCTAAAAATCGTACTGACAGAAAAACTAAAAGATTCATTTATTCAACAATGGCACAGTCAAGTTGACAACTCATCCAGAGGAGAATTTTATGGACTTCTTTAAACAATTTTTGACTTAGAAAACTATCTTTTAAAATAAACACCATTCGGACGTAAATATATTTCAAAATTACGATGCTGCAATGTAAAAATTCCAGTTGAGCTGGGAAGATGGTATAACATTCCAAAAGAAGAGAGAACATGTAATTTGTCTTTAACTGCAATTGGCAATGAATACTTTTATCCATTTGAATGCAGTAAAAAATATCATAATCAGCATATTCCAGAGTACTATGTGAAATATCCGTCTGAAGCAAAAATGAAAGGACTACTGCCATTGACTAATATTAACGAACGTAAAAATTTGTCTTCATTCATTTCAAATTTAACTAAAATATTATAATAAATTAAAATATGATAATATAAAGTTAATTTAATTTCCATATATTTCATTTCTATGTTGTTTTATTTATTTATTTAATTGTATGTGATTGTAATTTGTAATTTACCTCCTGTTTCACATGTCAATGTGACGGAGTGTTTTTGAAATAACGCATATTGTATTGTATTGTATTGATACCTTTGATAACTATTATTGCATGTGTATTATATTATGTGTTGTATTGTTATAAATGTTGTATTGTTAAAAATGTATCATACGTCGGTCAAAAGCTCATTAGAGCTTATGTTTGTCTATAACTTGCCGACTCTAAATCGAACTAATTTATTATTTATATAAACAGACAAACAGACCAACCGCGACGTAGCCTGACCACACATGCATCTTAATGAAACTGTTGAAACAATGTCACGAATTATCATTTTTTTCTCAATGTCTCCATGTAAGCGTTTGTGTATAATAGTATATATACCTGGACAAAACGTCTGATCAGCATAATTAGCCATTAAAAATGAAGTAGTGTTTACTTCCGATACGTCAGAGCTATCCTATTATTAGATTTTGGAAAATGTGTAGTCTTATTTTAGAAAAGTTACCATATTTTTAAATAATCACAGTGCTATTTCTTTCATCTTACATGTATACACAACTAAAGACAAAGGTACTGGAATGTTCAATGTCCAAATATTTCATACATAATAACTACAATGAATATTATAAATCAAATATTTATTTTTTAAATCAACTCAAAATTACACATTTAAAAGTTTGATGTTCTAAGTTTCTCTCGGAAACAATTAACTCATCATAGATACCAGTACTAAATGTTTTGTATACGCCAGACGCGCGTTTTGTCTACAAAAGACTCATCAGTGACGCTCGAATCCAACAAAGTTTAAAAGGCCAAATTAAGTACGAAGTTGAAGAGCATTGAGGACCAAAATTTCTAAAAGTGTTTAATCTGTAAAAATACAATTAACTGACAAAAGACTAATTTTAAAATATAAAGTCGGTTAAACTTTTCCAACTTTGATGAGTTGTTTTGGTTACATGTTTGTCCTGATAACGATGTATGTGAAGTTAACATGTTTTAAAACAGCCGGTTCGTTATTCGATATTCGATATTCAAAATCCAACCGACTGCTAGCAGCACAGGCACTTGTTTATATCCAAATTAAGGTCGACAATCCATACAAATTTTAAATGGATAGTCGACCTTCATATGGATAGAAACAAGTGACTATGGCAAGCAGTCAGTTTGATATTCAAAATTTACCTGAAAATCATAAAAACAAAATACTTCATAATATTAAAAGTATGATTTTCATAGTTAAGAAGACTGATAAGTTACGTAGGAAATTGTTAAATTCGTAAATTTGTATTGTCCTCGCCGGAATATAAACCCTTTTGTAAGTTACATATTTGTCTTTATGTAACATGTGTAATATAGAATGTTACCAATATTTAAAACGACAAAGATGTAATTTTATATATAATATTTCTTAAAACAAAAAAAAACACCGACAACTCTAGAAAATTTTTGAAATAAAAATAGAAATATTTATGGAAAGTCCAAAAAAGAATTATATAGTAAAAACCTCCTGAGACCGTTTGAATGAGGATGAGATGGTCACTGAGACTCCCCCCTTTTTCAATGTATATAAAATTCAACTAAAAAATAGACTCTGTATATAAAGGGTGTATTAGAAGAATTTCACAGAATACTGTCATCATCGATATCAATATATATATAGAGAGAGGCTTAGATTGTCACTTTTCAGCAAACATTTGTCAAAATTTTAGGACAAAGGCCACAGGGCAATCGTAAAAGCCAATCCCCCCGTCGCCCTGATCGCTCAATATTTCTTATATTGTGCAAACAATTAGTTCATATGTAAATACAAAGGTGACTGGAAGGAATTTTGGTAGACTTCCTGTCTTCTATATTTACGGAGGGCCCAAAAGTGCCAGTTGAATTTTAAAAATCATAGTGAAAAGCGACCCTAGACCGCTTAAATGCCGTTGAGACCACCCTTGTCTTTCAATGTCCATAAACTTTAACTAGATCATAGACTCTGTATATATAAAGGTTAAATCAGAGGGGTTTCCCAGAATAATGTCATCTTCGATATCTATCGAGGGGTTATATTGTCACTTTTCAGCAAAAAAATGTCAACATTTTTAGACAAAGGTAGGTTTTCGCTTTATAATTTGAATATCCAACTGGCTCTTTTGAACTCCATAAACAGATAGAAAAAAGGAAGTGTACCTAAATTACTTTTAGTAACGTTTGTATCTACCCATTAACTAACTATCTGCTAAATATTAGGCAGACTGAGCGATCAGGGGGCTCTCACCATTGCCCTGTGCCCTTTGTCCTGACATTTTGACCATTTTTAACTCAAATGTGACAATATAAGCGCTTCGTACGTTTGTATCTACCTATTAACTAACTATCTGCTAAATATTAGGCAGACTGAGCGATCAGGGGGCTCTCACCATTGCCATGTGCCCTTTGTCCTGAAATTTTGACCATTTTTAACTCAAATGTGACAATATAAGCGCTTCGTAGATATCAAAGAAGGCATTATTCTGTAAAAAAATCATGTTGAAACAATCTTTAAATATATAAACAGAGTCTATGAATTGGTCGAGTTGTATAGGCATTGAAAGAACAGGAGGTCTCACCTTCATTTAAGCGGTTTCAGGTAGGTTTTCACTATATATTTCTTTTCTTTTTTGGTGGGGGGGAGGGTCCATATATATATTATATTTATATATTTGATCATATTTCTATTTCTATTTATTAATGTTTCTAGAGTTATCGAATTTTGTTTTTCTTTTAAGAATTATTACACAAAAAATTAGTTTTTATGTCGTTTTATTATTAAAAATGTATTTTACATAAAGACAAATATGCAACTTACACTGATCTGCGGCATTGGTAAGGGTTTATTTTCAAGGATAACGGAGAGTTTAAGACAACTTAAAAATGTCATAAAACGATTCCCTACAAATCTTTTTATTCCTTTCAACTATGAAAATCATGCTTTTAATGTTATTAGATATTAGATTTTTTATGATTTAAATTTGAATATCCAATGCAACCGACTGCTGAATATCGAATAACGAAATTTAAAAGCTGAATGTGCACGTTTTACTTTTATCTTGTATTGTATAATTTTGTTTGTGTTGTTTCATTGTAACAAGAGTCAATATCATTGTAATACATTCTTTATTCTAAAAGATTTACAGCTTATAACCTCTTTCATTATGTTTAACGATCTTTAAATGATGATTAAAAAAAACAATACAATTGGTGTCAATACGTTAGCCACATCTGCCGAAAGGTTACATAAAATCATGACCATATAATATTAAACCACATGTTAACGGATTTTCCTCCGCTTCGAGTTCCATTTAAAACAAGTAAACGTGATATTATGAATATAGTACACAATATCTGAAAAAGTCGATTTTTTGGCAATAAGAAAAAACAAAAACAAAAAATCTTTAGCCCCGGTATTTTAATAGCACGAATCGAAGAACACTCATTGTGGATCTAGGAACTGTTGTCTGTAATTCAAACAATTGTTTAATAAGGAAGCAATGGCTATTTTAAAAATGGTACAAAAAAATTCAGTTCTTTCCTGTTACCAAAGTAAACCAATTTTAAAAAGTTTCTAATGGGAATAAGAAATAAGTTTAAGACACTATTTGTGGTTTACTAGTATATCCTGCAATAGTTTATCAAATGCCAATTATTGATTTTAGCATTTGCAATACAAAAGGTTTAGAAATATACTTAAATATAGTCAGATATGTCGGTAACATGAAAGAATCTTGAGTAACAGGACAACGGTAACCGGACAGAGTTGGTAACAGAAAGGGTTTTTCTGCTTTATTTTAAAGTTTAAGAAAAATACATCATTTTAGATTGGTAACAATTGGAAGATAACAGCAAACAATGTCATTTATCCTTTGAAACTGTATTTGCAATATGAAAAATCTGCCTTGGTAATGAAAAATTCTAAAATAAATTCCTTGCTGTTACTATCTACTATACTAGAATTGCACAATGTTCTCTGCTGTTATCAAAGGGGAAAACTCTATTCTTTTATTCAATATACTGTGTATTATTTTGAAATTTATTGGATAAGGTGGTGATAACATAAATTAAATGAAATGGTTGGCATATAGTAGATAAACTTTTCGATTCTTTAGTGAAATTGTCTTTAGCATCCTTCCTGTTACTGATGATGGTTATGCTGTTACTTTTTATCAGGTAACATGACTGTCACAGAACATAACAGAAAGGAATTACGCGATAGTTTTTGCCCTTTTTATCACATTAAATGTAATTGTATTTCCTGTGACATATAACATTTAAAAAGATGATATAAAAACACATCTAATGTTGTGCTGCACACATAAAATTATTCTCAGAAAGTGTAAGAAAAGGCTATAACAGGATAGAACACCATAAAGTATTTTTCTATAAATTCGTACCTTGGATGGGCTTGAATTTCAAACCTGGCCGCCTTTCCACCTAGTTCTTTGTACTAATGCATTCAGGAAATGATGCTCTTCAAAATACATAATGGGAAAATAACTTTTGGTCTTGTAAACGTTTCCACAGGTAAAAAAAAACTAGTGGTAACAGGAGGGAAATCACCCTTGGGGACAATTTTTTTTTGTCTTAAAATTTGCAAAATTTTATTACATGCTCTAGTTATAATATAAAAAGACAAATTAGGGGCAAGTTTATTATATAATATATCATATATGTGAGAATCGGACACCTGTTGAATTAATTTGGATATTATTTGAATGATTTAGTTTTCAAAAAAACACAGGGGACAATATGCTTTTAGGGGGGGGGGGGGGGTGAACATTTAAATTACAATATTTTATTGGAAGAAATACAAGAATGAGTGTTTAATTGGCAGGAGTTGGTGCATTATATAATTTAGCTTATACTGAAACTTAAAAATTTTTAAAAAGATGGTTGAATAAAAAAATAATTGCTGGTGAAGTGGGGGACATGGGAAGTAGACTTTTTCAGATATTGTCTCTTATGCATAAATAGTAAATTGAGTTACTTTCTCTTGTTTTCTAATAAATATATATTAAACAAATAAGGTCTAATACGAATTAAAAAGTTTAATACAATGTGTAAAGACAAATTATGTTTTCTATTTATATAGTAAACTGGTAGTTTTTTTTAATTTATTGTTTTATAAATTGAAAATGTTTTATATATAAAATACCTTGTCAAATACCTTGTCTTACATTAAAGATAGTGCATTTATAGGTAAATTTGTTCCTATTGTATGTTTAGTAAATTAAAACTAACTAAATGATTTTCCTGTTACCAGTGCGTGAACCGGTGACAAAATATTACCTCCCCTATAAACAGTGCGCTCTTCTGACTAGAGGTAATCGGTAAAGAATAGCGGAAAATGGTGTACATTGTGTACGAGCTTGAAATGAGCTAACACAGACGAACTAAGACGCGTCAACGTAATGTGAACATGAAAATGCACCAGGTAAATTATTAATTGTTAAGTTTATCACATCATCGTATCTGCATATGATAGGTAAATAAGTGAATTTTCGATTTCAAGTGTCGTCCGGGTTCAAACCTGTAATCATGCCATTCTTTCATTATTTTTTTTTAATACTAACCTATAGTCGGAACATCTTGATTTTCTCCCAATTTGTAAAGTTAATTATGCTGCTTGACTATTATTTTTTTTTTTTGGTGTGGGGGGGGGGGGGGGGGAATTGATATGCAGTCAAATCTGGCAGTTTTTAATATTTGTTGCTATGTGAAATAAAGGGAAGTAAATTAAAGTAAAAGAAGGCGCGCTTTTTCAAGTAGTAAACAATTTAATTCAGATACATAGTATTTTGTCAAATGATAAAGAATATCGTAGAAATTTATCTAATTTATAAAAGATATACAACATGACATACTGAAATCTGAAAAGGGGTAAAACCATCATATGATACCTTGAACAAATTTAGTAAAAAAAAAAGGAGGGGGGGGGGGGGGGGGGGTAAAATGCTACGAAATTTAGATTTTATTTATTTGTTGTCGGCAGCCAAAAGATGATTTGACATGCAACTAACTACTTTTTCAATTTCATGGTAAAGTAAAATTGGCTTTTTTTTGGGGGTCTCTGTTAATTGTGGTCTGATATTTTCATGTTTTCTTTGGATTGCCAAATGATATTATAATCATCTAATTGAATGTTCAAATTATTTTGCAGCGATGGTCTGTATGGAAGGAAGACTGTCATAAAACCCAACAGTTCCGGATGGCCCTTTAAATAATTGTTTAACATCTATAGCGATGTAATCCGATTCAAGTGTTTGATTTAGCACAAGTTTAGCCAGGTTTTCCTTGTAATTAAGGCGGAAAACCCATTAGACAGTGTCATGCATTGAAAGGATATCAAACGGATATTTTAGGAATGATTCTCGTACATATGAGAATCATATGCATAGGAATGTGGAGCTAGTGTCTTTCATGCAGCAATTTTTAATTTCCAATATAAACTCAGAAAAGACAAGAGCATAGAAATGTATACCAATGAGAAACATTCTTTGTGAATAAAATCATTCCAAAACTTAAATTTGTCATTAGTGTTGCATTATTTATCAGTAGAGATAATCAGATTCCAGTAAAATTGCCAAACTGATGTTTTTGTTTGTAATGTTTTGTAAATCTTAGTTGTTTTGACAAGCTGGGCTGTGCAGGTTGCCCGGCTGCCCCTCTCAGTGTGAGACAATATTTTGTTTATGATAAACAAAATCACTGATTCAAGACTGGAGCGGACCCCTTTTAGGCAGTTAGTGCGAATCCTTCAGGTTTAAACCATTACATGCAATACGGGGGGAGGGGGAGGATTTTTTTTACCGAGTCAAACATTTTTCCTAATAATAATACATTGAGATTTAATATATAATTTGCTATATGTAGTGTTTATATTAAAGTATTGCCGACAAAATTCATTTAATTTGGGATCATAATATTGTTTAAGAAAGACCCTTACCCCCTGTACATCATAAAAGTTAATTCGGATCACATATTTTCTATTCCGATATTATAAGAATTCGAAGGTTCATATCATTTACAATATCATTCAAAAAAATTCTGGGATTTTTTTTTACTATCACCGTTGAACCTGGAGGTTACATAAATTTTTTTTCGTTATAAGGCTTAACGAATACCGTTATGCGTAGTAATTTGCACGGGTGGATTCACCCACCTAAGCGGGCATTTAATCATTCGACGGTTTGCATTCAATCAGTCTACACGTTTAATTCAATTGCTGTTAAGGTCTGTTTGACTTTTTCTCCTTCTTGTCTGACGAGGAAATCCAAAGTACTCGTGAACGTGCACCTGAAGAGTCATCATAGGAGTGAAGATAACATCCCTACTAGCAACCCTACAGCTGATGCTTTCTCGATGTTTTCCACTGGACATTGGTCGTCTAACTGTCCCTAAATAAGCAGTCTTACAACACCAGTAGTTGCAAATGAGGTATTATCTTTGATTGACTTTAATTTATGTTTAGACACATATGAGTATGACAATGAGTAAGTACAAGTTTACAATGTAAAAAGTCAATTATATTATAGCCTACATTTTTGGAAAGAAAAACTTTTATTGGCCGAGTTCAGTTTAAAAAATTTAGTTTTGCCTATACTTGAATCTGGCTATTTTTTGAAAATTACCGATGCACCTACTTCTGTATTTTTGGTATTTTACGGGAGTCGCTAAGGAAGTTAGCACTTCCCCTTTTGTTGTAAATCCTTTATCGGTGTTGATTCTTGACATCAGACACGTACTTCAATACGAAATGTTATTTAAAATTAAATACGAGGTTGTAAAAGAGTCCAAAACGTATGCAGAAAATAAAAAAAAATTGCAATTAAGTTTGATTCAAGACATCATCGGAGTACCTTCATATAGATATGCATGTTGAATCACAAAAGTTTCTTGTGTTTTCATAGAAAAGTGACACTTAAGTTTAATATAACACTTCAAAATCAAATCATTCGACGGTTTGCATTCAATCAGTCTACACGTTTAATTCAATTGCTGTTAAGGTCTGTTTGACTTTAATTTTATTTTGTTATTTTTTTGTTTTGAAACAAAAAACGATTGTTGTTCTATAGGACTGGTACTGTCTTTCACACGTATATTAAGATTATTCTTATAGAATTGTACAATTCAAAAGATGCACATGTATACTGTCCAAAGTTACAGTATTTAATCAATTTTCTCCTTTCATTCATTTACATTTAGTTGTGAATTGTTTCTAATTTTTGTAATTTTATTTTGTAGATTGTTCAGGCTGTTGATCATACTTCTTGTGAAGATAATGTGATAAGAACTGTCTTTTTGCGTAATACCTGCCATTCTAAATTTGTTTTTTTCACATGTTATTATTTTCCGAATGAAATTATTAAAAGACTGGATGCTGCAAACCTACATCCCATAGTATATTTGTGTTTTGTGTTATTAAGCCTTGTATAGAAAAGAAATGCTTTATGTTCGGTTGAACCCGTGAAAAAGAACATAAATTGTAGTAAAAAAAATCCAATAAAAACGTTGAATGTAAAGGATATGCACCTTTAAAATCTTATATTGTAGGACTTATGTTGTTCAAACATAATGTGTTGATCAATTATGTTCTGATAATTTTGATAAACTTCACATAAGGTAATCTTTCACGTATATTGATTACATTATATCGAGTTGTCCCAACGATATACTTGCATGTCGGTGTGCTCGATCATACGAATTTACCGACATTCATATAGACAAAATGACACAACTTTGAAAAATTCTTGTGACGAGACTACATTTCGGAACACGTTAAAAATTGGATACACAGGAAGCTACATTATTAAGGTTTGATATATACTTTTCAAAAAAAAAAAGAAAAATATGCAGTCAAATCTGGCAGTTTTTTACACACCCCTATGTTGAACAATAGGTTGTTCAATTAACAGCATGTTTGGCAATTCAAAAAATCATATATTAGCAAATTTAGCTTTAACATATACTTTATTTATAGTGGTTGTATAAAAGTTATATAATGGTTTTATGTTTTAAGAGATATTCATCCCTATGCATATCGGGTTTTATGCGTAAATTGTCTCTCCTGTTTTTAGACCTTTTCTATCTCTTTCATAAGAAGAGTGACTTTTCTATTGTTCTAGTGTCACTGGAAATCCCACTGTTACCAGTGTCATAACTTGACACTCATATCTACAAATTAAATTCAGCACAAAATACATTGTAAAAAATTCATTATATGTATTGAATTATATGTAGGAGAAACAAAATAAACGTAATTCTTTTTTAAAGAAGGTAAAATAGTCAAGTTCCTATTTTTGAATTGTTTCCTTCTGTTTCTGTGGCCTTTTAAAGTTTACCCTTAGACACATAGTTTCGACGTCTTTGCATCTAATATCATTGTCTATAACTACAATTATAGTATAGGGCTTCCAGAATTGTGCATGCTTTTAAATCATTATAAACAAATTTTGAACAAAATACATGTTGTCAGAGGCGGATTTAGGGGGGGGGGGCCCTTTTTGGGGAAAAAAATTGGTTGCTTATATAGGGAATCACTGGAGCGGGCCCCCTCTTAGGTCAGTCAGTGGGCCCCCACTTATGAAAATTTCTAGATCCGCCACTGGTTGTGGTGTCTGTAGTAGATTTTGGTGGATGTAAATGCATAAACATGAATTCCACCGAAAAAAAAGATAAACGATTTTTATGGCATAAACTCGCATCTATAGATCTGACCCCGGCAACAGTTTTTGAGGAAACGTCCTAGAAATGGGCCATATTCTAATCGAAAAGGGTAAGTCCGGTACACCGTGTTGCGTCCCTGCTTGTATGCGTTGATTGTTTTATTTTAAAAAACGTATAGAACAAATCTATTTGATACATCAAATCGCTTCATATGTAAGATACATTTTCATATAACATAAAAACAGTAAAACAAATCTTATTTGCGAGTGAAAAGTTAGGATTCTTCTTCGTCGAAATTATCTACCCATTACGCCACATAAAAATGAAAGTCATTGTTGTCATGAAGCTCTGTCAATGTAGGTTTTGATGTCCGCAAAAGGTTTAAGGGGCAGGGCCTCCCTTTCTTTGGAAAAAACATGTTGATTATATGGGGAATCACTGAAGTATGACTGGAGCGGGACTCCTCTTAGGCAGTCACTGTGCCCCCACTTATGAAATTGTTTGGATCCACCACTGAAATTTATCCACATTGTATGATAACGATTTTATTATGCCGGTTGAGCATCATTTAATGTTTTTTTATGCAGTTGCTCAACTTAAAATCATTTCTGATCGGTTGTCGGGAGATTTTTTAAAAGTAATTTCAGACTTATAACACACACCCAATTTTTTTGTTGTTGAAAATATGCATTTTTAATTATAAGAGTCCTAAACTATGGGAGCATATCTTCATTAAAACATGCTTAACATATACACAGTGTAAATTGTTAATAAGCTTGAAATTATTATGGTGTGGCTAAACCGGTTCTTGGGGTGAACACTGAATTTTCAAAAAACTCTAGAGGCCTGCTAGACGACTTAATTTGTTTAAAATTGGTATGGACGAATACTGTTACATGAAATGCAGTATTCAAGCTATATAATGGTGTTTTGTCAAATAAATATGTTTCAATGTCATATTTGTCCAATTTATGTATTGTACCTTCGATATCAGTTCACTTAGATACATGAAATTGTCTGAAACTCGTAAATTAACACATTTTCTGAAAAATCAACATTCAATTTAGCTTGTACTGCATTACATGTAAATGTAAATGTTTATGAGGTGTCATATATT
This sequence comes from Mytilus trossulus, assembly GCF_036588685.1. NCBI lineage: Eukaryota > Metazoa > Mollusca > Bivalvia > Mytilida > Mytilidae > Mytilus > Mytilus trossulus. The sequence goes on along the minus strand of NC_086386.1, from coordinate 34,743,323 downwards.
TTGACTTTAATGAAACCTTAAGTTGTTACTGCACATGATTATGTTGTCATATTATTTTACCTAGACTCACCAGTGTCATAATTCAAGGGAAGTGCCGTACGTAGAAGTCGCATATTTTCTTCGCTTTGCTTTGCTTTTAGCTGGTTCTCGGCTGACTAATCTACTTCACTTTGTTCATAGACATTCGATGAGATCCGCTTTATTGTAAAATATAATTATAGTCATCCAATTGTTTGAGTGAAGCGTACTACAATAGGCTAAAAACTCTTCTCAACAGGTTTTTAATTGTTAACATTTACGTCCCTCGCTTTACCTCGGATCCTGGATCCATCCTGCTCAATTGTATCTCAAAATTTAAAATAGTTTCAAAACGAAGTTGGTAACCATTAAGAATTTGAGTTACTCTAGTTTGATAAGCAATTACAATACATTTAATCAGTTTTGATAAGAAATTTCTTTATACAAATTAAAAAAAAATAAAGAAATGTTTTAATAGGTTTATTGTTTTAGAAAATTAAAAAGATTTAATATAAAAGATATCATACTTTTCCTAAGAAATAACGATTTTATAAACAGATGAAAACCTGTGGAAATTGATGGACATAATTTTTTTTAATGTGACAGGAAGTATACAAGATGTGAAGCAATGTTTAAAGGGCTAAATGGACGCCCAAATATGAGCAAATTTAGGTACGAAATTTTGAATTATTGTGACGTGAGCTGCTAATATATTATACATGCTAATTTATTACCATGTTTTGTTATGTGTGGCACAGCCAAGGGTAATAGCGTAACCTTGGCTAGCGAAGAAGGGCACATACACTAGACAGTTGGTTTTCCCGTTTGAATGGTTTTACACTAGTAATTTGGGGGCCCTTTATAGTTTTTTGTTCGGTGTGAGCCAAGTCTCCCTGTCAGTGAAGGCCGTACATTGACCTATACACAGGTTTACTTTTATAAATTGTTATTTGGATGGAGACGCTTTATATCGTTAACCCCACATTTACGGGGCGCCGAATGAGACTCTTGTGTTTTTGTACTCTAAATTCAATTTTGTACGGACAAAAGTGACTTTTGTGCAACAAAAATGAGTTCAGTTTAACAAAATTTGTAAGATACTACAAATTTAAAATTTTGTCATACAAAATTATCTTTCAGTGGACAAAAGTCACTTTCGTCATGAAAAAAAATCCTTTTTGTTACACAAACTTGACTTTTGTTACCTATTTTGAAAAGTAGGCGACAAAAGTCAATTTTGTATGCAAATTAGTTTAGTTTGGATTCTGTGAACTAATTTGCATACAAAATCGACTTTTGTGAGACAAAATTGACTTTTGTGAGACAAAATTGACTTTTGTGAAACAAAATTGACTTTTGTGAGACAAAATTGACTTTTGTGAGACAAAATAGACTTTGGTGAGACAAAATTGACTTTTGTGAGACAAAATTGACTTTTGTGAGACAAAATTGACTTTTGTGAGACAAAATTGACTTTTGTGAGACAAAATTGAGACAAAATTTTTTGTCTTACAAAAGTAACAAAATTGACTTTTGTGAGACAAAATTCAATTTTGTCAATTTTGTCTCACAAAAGTCAATTTCGTCGTCACAAAATTGAATTTTGTCGTCACAAAATTGAATTTTGTCGTCACCAAATTGACTTTTGTGAGACAAAATTGACAAAATTGAATTTTGTATCACAAAATTGAGACTAAATTCAATTTTGTCAACTTTGTCTCACAAAAGTGAATTTTGTTGTCACAAAAATGAATTTTGTCGCACAGAATTGAATTTTGTCTTCACAAAATCGACTTTTGTGAGACAAAATTGACAAATTTGAATTTTGTCTCACAAAACTCAATTTTGTCTCACAATGGAAACATCATGTTGACGTTACTGCCAAAAAAGCATCCAAATCCATCGGATTCCTTAGGCGTAACCTTCGAGAATGCAGCAAGAATGTAAGAAATGCAGCCTACATCTCTCTGGTCAGACCAACACTAGAATATGCTAGTGCGGCATGGGACCCTCATACCACTGAGGACATTAACCGTTTAGAACAAGTGCAAAGGAGGGCCGCCAGGTTTGTAACCAACAACTACACTGATAAAACACCTGGATGTGTGACAACTATGGTCAAGACACTAGGATGGGAACCACTAACTAACAGACGAAGCAACCATCGACTCGTCATGCTTTACAAGATCCAGCATGAGCTAGTGGACATTGATGCCAGTTTCATCTTGCGTCCAAACGATCGGCGTACTAGAGGCAAACAACGCCTATATCAACCACCAGCAAATCCGAGAGTATATAAGTACTCATACTTTCCACGGACTATACAAGAGTGGAACCACCTTCCAACAGCTACAACTGAAGCTCTGACAATAGAGGGGTTCCAGAGTGCACTAGCCAACAATAGTGCACCCAAGAGACCAACACCATAGACAGCAACCAAGTGTACATAGTTTTAAATTGTATATATTCGGAACGTTTTATTTGTAAATAGTTACAGGAGAATTGCTGTCTCATTCTCCGTCTAGTGGACTTGTAACATTCTTTTAAGAATCCAGTCCTAAGCAAGGAAGAAGAAGAAGAAGAAGAAGAAGAAAACTCAATTTTGTCTCACAAAACTCAATTTTGTCTCACAAAACTCAATTTTGACTCACACAATTGACTTTTGTGTTTTAATTTCCATATCAGGTAACAAAAGTCAATTTTGTATGCAAATAACTTTATATTTGCATACCTTTTTGACAAAATTGACTTTTGTCATAACACAAATGAATTTTGTCTACAAAAATGAATTTTGTCTTGACAATACAAAAATGAATTTTGTCATCTCAAAATTGAAGTTCTCAGTAAAGAAGTCTGTATCACATAGTTTTGTAAGACAAAAATGATTTTGTTATGACAGAATTGAATTTTGTACAAAACCACAAGAGTCCCATTCGGCGCCCCGTAGCATTGGATCGTCTAATGATACAATACTGTGTGTTCTCCTGACAATGCCCGTCGCCGCAGTGCTACACTGAGCTGAAAGTTCGTTTAGCGTAATACATGTAAAACGTTTGAAAACGTACATCCATTCCACAATCAGAAATAACAGATTGTCGGCTTTGGGTTTACTGCACATCCACCGTGTTTTTTAGGTCAATTTAGACAAGGCCATGAACGTTTTTGTTGCAGCTAAAAAACGAAGGGTAGATTTTGGAAATTATTGATGTTTCTCATTTAAAAAGATCAAATAACAATCCTAATAATTTGCTATTCAAATCAATTTTAGGCCCTCATAACCCACCATTTTGCATCTAGTAAAAACAAAAATCGGGGGGAGGGGAGTGCGCACTTCCCCCGGTTGACGAGCACTTCAAAAGGACCCAGTTACGCCCCCGACAGGCAAATGGGAGAAAATATATTTTTCTCAATTACAAAAAAATCATTAATAACAACCCAAAGTCGTAAATTCCTATCTAGGAGCCCTGCGGCCTCTTTACAAATCCTTGGTTTAGCTGTACCGTTCGATTAGATTTGTCAGAATATGATCTAAAATTAACTCATAATCAAAGCTTGTGCAAGCAGTGTAAAAATAAAAATATAATCCGGAATATAAACGGAACTTGACCTCGTAATTTAAAATTTGAATAAACCGGAAGTGGGTTTAACCAAAACAAAAAGATTTTCAGTCAGATTTCTGTCAAAATTTGCCTTCAAACGCACATAGGGTAACACAATATAATGAAATTTTATAGATATTGCAAAAATATGATAGTGTTCTTTTTAAGAACTAAATCTTTGTAAATGAATGGAACTGAGAAGGAATGAGTAATAATCACATGACATTTTTTTACAGGTTTGTGAAGATCCTTAAAGGGTACTAATACTGGGAAAATGGTACTATTTATTCTGTCATAGGCGACAATACTAACATTTTCTAAATTTACCAGTTTTTACAACAAAAACCTGGATAAAATAGTTATGTGTGGTGTTAGTACTTTAACAGGTTGGGAACAAACCCTCTCTATGGTGATTATACCTGTATAGAGGGATAAACCTTCTATAGAGGGATAAAATTAAAATTATCCCTCTATAGAGGGGTATTTTTGTTTAGACTGGATTTAAATCAAAGCAGAGCAGAATGGCATTCTCTACTTATTATGGCAGTAACCTGCAACAGTTGATGCACCAATTGATGTACTTATAGTTTAATATGCACATGCCCAATTTGCTGCTTATCTGACTAAATATAAAATCTATTGTTCACCATGATTGAAAGCTGTGATGATCAAGTAAATTCTACTCACTTAACAGAATTTCTATTGTAAGATTTAACATGAAATTTAAAGGTCAACTATTCCTTTTGATGTTGATCAGGTGTTCAGATAGGTATACAATAGATTTCAAGTTTTGTCACTTTAGCAGAAAACAGGTTATCCCAATTTTTAGTAAAGTGCATATGTTGATGCACCTACTGCTAGAGATTATAGCCAATATAATTAGAAAATGCCATTCTGCCCTAATTTGCTTTAAATCCAGTGCAAACACAAATACCCCTCTATAGAGGGATAATTTTATCCCTCTTAAGAAGGTTTATCCCTCTATACAGGTACATGTTTAATCACCATCCAGGGGGTTTGTTCCCAACCTGTTTAATATGAGGCAGGAATAACCTGTGAATGGGGACGAAATCTATGATTTTTTTTAAAAATCAACAATGTTAAAAAAGAGAAACGGAAATACCGGAACGTTTCCGATTTTGGTTCTGTTGTTAGGGATTTTAGTTGTGACGTTATTTAAGTTATGACGTCATATTCAATGTAAACAAAGAAACGCTGTCATCAGGTAACATTTTTTTAATAACAAGCAATTTTTTTTTAAATGAATTAGTATTATAGTTCCTTTCTTAGACTGATAAATATACATTTTATTCAAAGTCTCATGTAAACATGACCGGAAACAGAAGTAGATTTCTGCGATCCGGAAATTCAAAAACCCGAACAACAAAAAATTGAACAATTTTGAGTTCATTAGTACAATGAAAAATTTAGGAAATTTTCCCTTTTTTTTTTATATCGAATTTTCTACTTCGTCCCCATATTACTGTATTTTAAAAATTGAAGCCAAATAGTATCAGACCAATTTCCAACGGAGCTTGTTTATGTTATCATGGTTATCCATGCCCATCGTCATTTTGCACCAAATTTATGAAATTTTGGAAGTCTTTTTGAATAATTCTCTAGAAAATATTTCATTAGTTTTTAAAATTTATATTGTAAATTTACACACTGCAGTTATTCATAGATAAATTATAAATAAAAAAATATATTGTACCCTTACATCCAATCACAACACTCCTGAGTTGACCTCCTTCACCTGTCTTAGGTACGCAAAAGGCCAACCTAATGCTGGGAAAATGTAATACTACTGTTTTCCCTACTACATGTACAATCCTCATTTGTTGGCATTATACTTGGAATCTGGTAACAATCAACCAAAATAAACAAGATAACATATTTTGTTTTTCATTATAATGACATGGCGAAATATCAAAATATTTTACCCTCTTAGTTAATATCCTTGTCTCACATGTCTCATGGGTTATTGTACCGGTACCTTGAATGACCGAATAACACTGTTAATATCCTAATTACGCTTTTAATGACCGAATAACACTTGAAATTTTGATATTAGCACATACATGTATTTGTGACTTTTAAACTTTGATTATTGAGGGGTGATAGGACCTTTATCAGGACTTCAGGATCTTGTGTTTTTAATGCTCTGGATTTCAGGATCTGGGAATTGTAATTTCGAATTTCGGGATGTCAGGATTTATATTTATTTAAACCAGGACCTCTGGGTTCAATGTTTTTAAGCCCAGGCTTTCTGGATCATGACCACTATTACCCCCCCCCCCCCCCTCCCCCCCCAATTATCATGATTATTTATATAATAGTTCTTTAAAAACTGGTCATTATCGTGATATATGGACTGCTATTGAATAAGATAGTAATAATGACTGAGCCGAAGGCGAGGTCATTATCGCTGTCGCAGTCAATACCACTGTCCTACGGGCTGTCCATGTATCACGATAATGACCAGTTTTTCAAGAACTATTATATAAATAATCATGATAATGGGGGAGGGGGGGGTAATAGTATTGTTCTGTTAATGACCGACGGAATGTATTACTGAAGATTAGTGAATGTCATGTGACCCCTTTTTATCCAATAAAAAAATCTTATTGTCAACCGATATGAAATAATAAATAATAGTATATAACTAAAAATTTATTTACTGAAAGATTTAGTATGTGCATCCAACATGGTGACCACGGAAATCACAATGGCCGCCATAGTGGATGTACACACTAAATTTAAAAAGATCTTTATGAACTTACATGTACATGTATCTGCTTTCTTTTTCATTTTTAAGCTATAAAATTCATCTATAATATATCAATATTTTCTAATCAATGTTTTAAAGTCACCAATATGTTCTAATATTAAAATTTCAAGTGTTATATGGTCATAACAAGTGATATTTTTCGGATAATAACAGTGTTATTTGGTCATTCATGTTACGTCAAATATAAAATATTGTTTGTTTCCCCTCCCCCGACCGACCCGATAAAATACACAAGAAACTAAAATTAAAAATCACAAGACTGACAAATGTCAGAGGCTCCTGATTTGGGACTGGCGCAAAATTGCGACGGGTTAAACATGTTTATGAGATCTCAACCCTCTCCTTTCAATCATGCCTTGTTATAATTACAGGCAAGATTATCTGGTTATGCTTGAAAAAATGACGAAAACAGAAATGAACTGCTTTTAATAGGCATTCTTTTACTGTATATGCCTATATGGAGTTATTTTCTTTCAGAACGTCAGGTCATTCTTTTTCAGAATCAACCCGGACGATACCATGTTGTAATGATATATGCTCCAAGTCATAAAATAATGACCTGTGTAAGGTCATTATTTTCCTTGATAAACATGCAATCTATGATTTACTTCAAAACTTTGTTTGTCTAATAGTTTTTTGTTGCTGATTTGGAAATTTATTTTTTTAAAGTTCAATCGATGATAGGTGTAAAAGAAACCGTCATTGTAGTCCCGCATTTTAATTTTAGAAACAAATAATGTGAACTTTTGATGATTTATCGCTGCAATAAAGAAACATTATCATATACATGATATATGTCAGATGAATTTTAATGTAGACTTTCATAAAATAAATTCAATTTTAATATATTTGTGTGTTAAATTTTGAAAATCTTATTGAGTCAAACTGAATAGGTTGATTGATTTTTGGTTGCTTGCTTAACGTCCAGTGACAAATGTTTCATACATGTTCAGAACGATACACACTGAATAGGAAATTATACTGTGACCTACATGTATTTATATTCGTCTTCGTGTCAGTTCTTAACATTTTTAAATTTATCTATACCTTTTACTCTATCAAATGATCAACTAATAAGATAATCTTATATTCTATTGAATAACATAAACGTAACTCAAGAAAGGGTCGGGTGCGGAGGGTAAATAATTATATCCTGATTATCTTTTAATAAAATGTATTGCTATTCAAAAGACAATCTTTCTGAATTTCTCTTTAGATTCAAGTAAAATTTTAAAACAAATAACCACTTTTCTGCGATAGAAATAACATAACAAATAGAAAAAAAACGTAACCTCCCCCTTTTCCATAAGCTAAGTGGTATAATAAACAACTTACAATGTGTCTTGTATTTGTCATACACCGTTATCGGATGGTAACAATACATTTGTGTCTTTCTTAATGCAGTTACAGTAATATTTTTATTGTGTATGGATAACAATTTTTAAAAGGTTTATATCTAAATTATTTAGTGAGTTTTATTTCACATTTTAAATGAGCTGCAGGGCGTATTAAATACCTGAACGCATTAGAAAGGAATATCCCACTTTAGTGTTGTCTGAAAAATAGGATGCTAAATTTTACAAATCTTTATAAAATTAATATTTTTTGACGGTATGTAATAGATATAGGAAGATGTGGTGTGAGTGCCAATGAGACAACTCTCCATCCAAATAACAATTTAAAAAGTAAACCATTATAGGTTAAAGTACGCCCTTCAACACGGAGCCTTGGCTCACACCGAACAACAAGCTATAAAGGGCCCCAAATTACTAGTGTAAAACCATTCAAACGGGAAAACCAACGGTCTAATCTATATAAACAAAACGAGAAACACCTATATATTACATAAACAAACGAATTCTATAAGTCAGATAATGCATATTTTAAGGTTTTTCTTGTCGTAGAACCCACCTCGGGTTGTCAGGATTGTTCAAAGAAAGACCTCCCTCCGGTTGGTCTTTCATTTGATCAATCCTGACACCCCTCGGAGTGTTCTACGACAAGAAAACCCTTAAAATATGCATTATCTATAACAGAATTCAATTTGAAATGTTGAATTAAGACATGTATTCTATTTCCTGTGGCTTTTGTAATTTGTTTATGATTAAGTCAGATAAAGTGGTACCCCAAATGATGATGTCAATCAATGATTGATACATCATATTTCCATGTATATGTATATAATTTGGTCCAGGGAAATTTCCGTAGACATAATTATATTTAAACATGATAAATATTAAATTACATTCATAATTTTACATTGAATGTATTCCCATATGATAAAAGTGCATAATTAAACGAAATTTAGTGTACAATATAATCATATAATATTAAATTATGTACATGTACAATTATATTGCAGTTCTACATACATACATACATAGTATACAAGGGAAGATGTATCTAGACTATTCCTTCATCTGAATAGAAGAACAGAAAGACCATTCTTCCTCTGAATAGAAGAAGAGGAAGACCATTCTTTCCTCTGAATAGAAGAAGAGGAAGACTATTCCTTCATCTGTGTAGAAGAACAGAAAGGCTATCTTTTTTGTAAAGTACTGAAAAAACTGTAGTGACACTATGCCAATTTTGTTTTGTGTTGTGTCTAGAGGAACAACTGTTTTAGCCAAGTATGCCAGTTGTGCTGGAAATTTTACTGAAGTTACAGAGCAGATTCTTTCAAAAATATCACCTGGCGATTCTAAACTAACTTACTCTCATGGAAGGTAAGTAATTCAACTTATACAAGTAAAAATATCACCTGGAGATTCTAAACTAACTTACTCTCATGGAAGGTAAGTAATACCAGTAATAATATCTCTGACAGTCCAAAACATACGTTTATATTATTTTATATCTTGAAAATGTATTGCATGTTTTTGCATCAAACCAGTCACAGTGCAAAAGTATTAATTTAAGTAAATTTGATTACTGTACTAGAAAGTTCGAAACATCATAAAATGTGTACTTTGCAGATTTCTTTAAGAATATACAAATGTATGAAGATGTGCTATCATTGCCAATGAGAACTATCATGATATACAAGAGGACCAAGATGTGAACAATACAGGTTACCTTATGGCTCCAACATTAAGTAAAACCTGTACTGCCATCAATGTAAAAAGTAAATTACCGAAAATACTGAACTTCCTGGAAAATTATAAACAGAAAATATCGAACCAATGGCAAGTCAGCTAAAACAATGTGAAATGCCCATGGTTGACAAAACTCGAAACAATTCAAAATAGAAAAACCAACTGCCTAATTAATACTGCAAAAAGATTGAAAAGGTATAACCCCTGAATGATGTTGTTAGAGGAAAAAAGATAAAATCACAAAAATTACGAACTCAGAGGAAAATTAAAAACTGAAAGTCCGTAAACAATGGAAAAATCAAAACACACCAAACAAATTTATATTTCAGATCTCTACCAGTATTAAATTAATTCAGTTTTTCATCATTTAAATTATTATTTATTTTCAGTTACTTGTTTCATTACATCAATGAAAACAGAATAATCTATCTATGTATAACAGATGATGTAAGTATATAACAAAGAAATGCATTGTGGGTAAACAATATTTATACTCAAGCAGAAAGAGATAAGGATAGGACCAATCTGACTCTCTTGGCATTTATTTTCAGTTACTTGTTTCATTACATCAATGAAAACAGAATAATCTATCTATGTATAACAGATGATGTAAGTATATAACAAAGAAATGCATTGTGGGTAAACAATATTTATACTCAAGCAGATAATAGAGATAAGGATAGGACTGATCTGACTCTCTTGGATAGTTATGACATTTAAATTTTGAAGGCAAAACTACCTCTTTAAAGTGAAATAAATGATTTTCTCAAATTAAAAAAAAGAAGATGTGGTATGATTGCCAATGAGATAACTCTCCACAAGAGACCTAATTACACAGAAATTAACTACTATCATTGCTATAGGCCACATACATGTAACTATCTTCAACAATGAGCAAAGCCTATGCTGCATAGTTAGCTATAAAAGCCCCTGAAATATGTGAAATGACAAATGTTGAATAATTTAAATGCAAAAAACTCACATATGCTGTATGCATATTAATCAAAACTAAATGTAATAAAAATGTAACTTTAAAATTTCTGGAAGAGCATTATATATATATACTTATAGAAAAAAAAATAGTATTTGTTTTGATTTAAATACATATGCATTACTTGTACTATAATGATGATTTTTGAGGGCTGCCTAACATATTGTGGAAAATAAATGCATATTTAGGACAAGACCATATTAAAATGATATGAATATTAATCCTGCTTTGTTCTATTAAGACTGTAGAGCAACATACTGAGCCAGATTTCTTTTGTCCTAGCGCTAGTTCATGAGATATCAGTCAGCAGTAAGACATGTAAGCCTACCAGGACACATTATGATGTATCTGAGTCAACCAGTCTTGGCTCTTATTCCTTAATGCCAGTGGTTAACAGAGAAGCTGTAAATTTCAGTTTTAATAAGTCAAATATATATGTGCAAACCACAGTAATCATGGTAATACTGTAATTGCTGTAAATTATATATTATGTTTAACAATTGAAAGTAAAATGATATTTTTACTCCATTTCAGGATTTTGAAAGATCAAAAGCGTTCCTGTTTTTAAATGATGTTAAAAGAAGGTTAGTTTAGATTTAAGAAAACTGCAAAAAAATCAGGGGCTGGATTTTTTTGCTGTGTTTAAGACGCGTTGGTGGACTTTGGTTGTCTATATATCTTTCTTTTTTTTCTGTCAGGCCTTTGCTTAAAAGTGGCATTACCATAAACCCATGCATACAATTACTGTTTTAGGAAATTAAGTTAAATCGACTTTTCTGTACTGAAGTGTTCATATTACATTTAACCATGCTCATCTCATGTATCTACCAGTAGAACTAACATAGCTTTGAAAGGATACAAGTCTTCAATATTTTTTGCACTTTTATGTGCCAAATATTGACTCATTATTATTAAGTTATAAAGATAGAAAGATGTGGTGAGACTATGACTTTCAACAATGAGCAAAATGCATATCTGATAGTATGTAATAAAAAGAACTAAAATTACAAAATTTAAACCAAGAAAAACTTTATATACACACAATAAACAAAAACAAATATGATAGATGGTGACCACTAGCAACCACTTTTTTTCACCTAGCTTTCCTCAATAGTGTACACTTTCCATCATTTTATATGTAAAGCCTTACTACAAAATAATAAATCCTGTTCCATATTCAAAAAATACTTTGATAAAGAAGACAACTGACATTCATAAGTCAATATAAAAAAAGAAGATGTGATATGATTGCCAATGAGACAACTCTTCACAAGAGACCCAAATTACAAACAAAAGGTCACCGTATGACCTTTAACAACAAGCAAAGCCCATACTGCATAGTCAGCTATTAACAGCCCTGAAATGATAATGTAAATTTAAAAACAATTCAAGTAAGAAAACTAATGGCCTCATTTATGTAAAAAAAAAATGAACGAAATAGTCTAAAATAAAGTAATTTTATATCTTTTATTTTTAGATTTCAGACTCAGTATGGAGTGAGGGCACAGACAGCTTTACCTTATTCCATGAATAGTGAGTTCTCCAGGGTGATAGCATCACAAATGGTAGGTAGTTAGTCGCATATCATTATAGCTTTAGGTAGATATAAGAAGATGTGGTATGAGTGCATATGAGACAACTCTACATCCAAGTAACCATTTGTAAAAGTAAACCAGTATAGATCAAAGTATTATGAAGTATATTTATTAACATCCTGTTTGTACCACATTTTGACAGTTCTTTTCATTCCCTGGCACTAGGATAATAGGGACGTTAGGTTTTTCTTCTATCATTTTATACTACTTTGGCTTCCTAGTTAAATAATTTATAAATATTGTTGGGAAAAACAGGACTGTTTCGAAATAAACTTTGACCAAATTGGTTTTTTTTTATCATGAACGTTAAGTTTTGTCAATGACACATTTCTCATTTTTGCATTATGATGAATTGCAAATCACACAAATTCAAATTTACCATTCACTGAGTAAATTATTTAAAATGCAGAGTTTCTAACATAGGTTTGTTTGCCAATGACCTGTGATTTTCTGCAAAGAAAATGTTCCCTTTGACATTTTGATTGAGGTTACAATAGACTTACCTGAATATTATTTTGCAAAAGATAGAATATAAAACTGTTTTTTGTTTACTTTTCAGAGATCACTGACAGAACACAAAGAAAAAGATAATATAGAGAAAGTAGAAGCTCAAGTGGATGAATTGAAAGGAATCATGGTCAGAAATATAGGTATATGATATTTTGATTCAATATCTGGGAAATTAAACTTTTTCCACCAATAAGAAGTGGTCACTACAATATAGCATACTGTGCACATAATGTGCTGAATGTGACCTTAAACATGTGTTAAACAAACAACCAATCGGTTTACAAATTTCACCCATTTCCCTTATCTAATGCTAATTCTTCTTAATATTAATTTTCCATGAAGATTCATGAAAATTAATGTTATAAAAATGAAGTCTACTTTGGTCATTGTTGAAGGCTGTACGGGGACCAATAGTTGTTAATTTCTGTGTTATTTGGTTTCTTGTAGAGAGTTGTCTCATTCGCAATCGTACCACATCTTTTTTTGATTATATTTTGATCTGCACAATGCTTATGTAATCTATAGTTTATTGTATTATGTTTATTGAAAATAATAAGCGTTTCATCTTTTTAGATCAAATAGCTGATAGAGGAGAAAGATTAGAACTTCTAGTTGATAAAACAGAAGACCTTCAAGCTAATGTAAGTTGACAACAACAAAGATCAATTCAATGTGAAGGTTATTTATTGTCAGTTTTACCTTTATGATATTTGTTCTAGCTAGGCAAAATTGGGCAATAACAGTATTGTATTTATTTTAAACATATTTTAATTCAAAAAATCATGTACATGACAAACACATATAAAAACAGTGATAAAATGTTACATAGGGATTCGGAAACAAGGTTTCCCTTATATTAATCCGTCTCCCTGTAGAAAAAAGATAAAGGGAAATAACTGCAAATAAAAAAGTTTTGGTATTTAAATTTTGGCCTTTATAAACTGTAGATTTTACTGTTGCAAATTAAGTTAACCTAGTGATGGGAATCAGAGCTAGGTAAACAGATATTGAATTAAAATTTTGGTCTTTGTAAAACGTAGATTTTACTGTCGCAAATAAAGTTTACCTAGCAACAGGAATCAGAGCTAGGTTAACGGATATTTGCAACAGTAAAATCAAGTTTTACCAAGGCCTAGCTTAACATGCAATACAGTTATCTCCATTCTAATACAGCATATTAAAATAAATAATATTTGATAAATATTTTGGCGTAAAATGACATAAATGAAAAAGTCTGCAAAACTGCTGCATTGTCGTTAGCAACTAAACAATGTGTTGTCATATGTATATTCACGATGTCAAACATAAACACTGGACACATTTTTTACCTTTTGTACGCTTCAGAATGGTTTCAATGTTGACAAAGTGGATTTTGAGTCTCAAAAGGAGATTTTCATGTTTATTTAATGTAGTATAAAAAAATTGGAATTCAAAATGGTGGCTTTCTTAGTTAAAGTACTGGTAGAACGTGGAATTTACCCCTTCATAAAATTTGTCAATGTCCAATGAAAATTATCGTTACAAATGAATTGCATTAGAATGGGAGATTTGTTTGAATTTAAAACTAGTCTTACCCAATTGTTCTATAATAGGTAAAAAGTAATCATGTTGCATTTAGTATATGTTTAAAAGAAACCAATCATCTGGTTTTATTTTGCTATCAGATAATTGATTACTTTTTGTTGTACTTGTAGTCAATAACATTTAAGAAGAGTAGTCGTACCCTAGCTAGGTCTATGTGGTGGAAGAATGTCAAGATCACCATTATTGTAATAGTTGTTGTTATTGTAAGTAATATATAAACTATGTAATTTTTACTACTGTGTATTTAAGAAATGTTTATGTGCAGTTTTATTCAGACTCTTGTACAATGGTAAAACATATGTTATAAATTATTGTAAAATAAAAAAAACACACTTTAAAACAGTCCTATCAAAATGTTAAAGGAGAATTTTGATATTTGCAAAACTTATCCCAATGTTATTTTTGCAATAAAAAAAACATCACTTTAATTATTAAATTTACAGTTTAGTAAAATAATCCTGCTCTATAAGAAGGACTTAATATGTCATTTGGTAGATAATTTTACATTTAGATGTTTTAGCACTTGTTCAAGTTGAACTTAATCAGCTAAATGTACATTGAATACAATAATATATTTAGAGCACCAATATGAATAAATGTTTTCACAAGGCTAACATACATAAGTACTAGTAAGTGGTGACAAAGTGCTTTCATACTGTGTCTTTCATTTCTAAGATCTTCAGGAGAAACAAAATTGCACCTGTTTTTGCATTTTGTTGCAATCTTAATGGTTAATTTATTGAAATGTCTGTAATCAATACATAAACAAAGTTGTTATGTTGCCACTCATTCAATAAGAAAAAACAAGGCTGTATGTATATAACCAGTAACTAAATACACATTCTATGACATCTTCCATTCTATGATCAGGAGTTTTTATGGCCCATTATGGGCATTATCTTTTCTGGTTGTGTTCGTTTGTCTGTCCATCTTCAAGTTAAAGTTTTTGGTGGATGTATTTTTTGATGAAGTTGAAGTCCAATGTACTTGAAAGTTGTTCCCTATGATATGATCTTTCTAATTGTAATGCCAAATAAGACATTTTACACCATTTTCACTGTCCACCGAACATAGAAAATGATAGTGGGGATGGGACATCTGTGTACTATGAACACATTCTTGTTTTGTCTATCTGTCACATCTGTCTATCAAATATTTCATTACCTTTTTTAATAACTAGGCATTAGAATGACCATATTTGGTCATGAAAATGATGAGATGTAAGAAGTCAACACTTTTTGTATCACTCAGTTATCAACTTTCTGTTTTCTTATCCTTTGGAATATAGATAGGGAAAATATAGCAGGATAATTTGTGCATTCTTGTTTTGTATAAGATATGTCTCAAACATTAACACTGTAGATTCAATATTCAAGGCATTTATTAATAGTTTGATATCCATATTTTTTTCAGGTTATCTTGTATTTCATTATATCAGCTGCTTGTGGTGGATTAGACTGGCATGGATGTACCAAGAAATGAAGCTAATGAATATTCATATCACATGTCTTTCATCATTTGTCAGCCATGAACAAATATATAATTGTAAATGGTAATTGGTGCATTTTTAAATATTCCAATGAATATCAAATAAATATTTGAAGTAACCATCTAAAACACAACTGTTAGTGATGTCTGTCAATATAGTGTGTATGAAAGCAGTATACTGTGTTGAGAATTTTTTATTTGCTTATGATATATAAATAAATATATGATGGTCAGTAAATGTTATGAAATTTTTTGGTGAATTAATTTGTTTGCATATTTTTTAAGTATTGCTAAATAGTTTCAATATTTAGGCATATTCATGATTTCAATGTGGCAGTTATGATTCAGTAAAATACTTTTTTGTTATTTATTTATTTATATATTTCAATAAACTCTTTATTTACGACCAATTATTATTGTTTATTTTTTGGTTCAATTCAATCCATATCAATATATATAATTTGAATAACACATTAACAGAATGTTCAGAGTATTACAAATTTATATTAGAATTGTATGTTTTGTATATATTCATATATGATCACACTCACAAGAAAACAAAATTTGTTAGGTTTCAGCAGAAACAAAATAACACAAGCTGATATACCACATGCCAAAAAAACATCTTCTGGGCATTATGTGAACCATACTGGCTTTAGTAGAAGGTGTAACATTATATTACTGTACCTATCTCAACCTAAGACAGTATGTTAATATTATACTTTTATTAAAATCATTGCTTTTGTATATTGTATTTAGGATTTTTTTGTGTGTAGTTTATTCATATAATTTATGTTTATGGCATTTTTTTAGTTCACCTAATTGTGTGTTTCACCTCTTTGAATTTGAAATGACTTTCATTGTTAGTTTTGGTTAAGTTTTAAATCAAAGTTCAGCTATCCAATACTAATTGACCTAAAGTTGTGTAATTTGGTATAAGGACTATCTAGCAGAATACATTTATTTCTGTTATGTTTCAGTTGATACTTGGTTACATGCAGTTGTGTAATTAAATATAATAAAAGATGAAGAAGAAATTGATTGCTAAAAGTAACATATTTTTTTAAAACCTAAAGGTACTTTTAATTTGTAATTTGAGAGCCTGGGTTAAATTATATCGTCTCAATATTATAATTTCAGTCCACCATGTGTAGGACTTCTTTTGTTAATGACATTGTTAACCAGTCACAATGTTTCTGCGTAAATCTTTAGAATAATACACATAATGCTTCAAATTCCTAAATGGTAAATTCTTTATTTTCTTAGGTTATATTTTATGTTTAAATTAAGTCCTTGTATATTTTACGAATTATTGTCATGTTATAAACTATTAGAAAGAATCTAAGAAAGGGTTTTTTTTTCAACAAAAGGATAACTGTGCTTTTGATTGCCTGAATTGTCAATATTCTTATATTTCTTTTTAAGTATTCACTACAGGACTTTACAAGCATTGCATATTATACATATGTAAATTTTTATGCTTTATTTGAATTCTATAAATAGCTTGGGAATTGGGCAAACTTTGTAATACATGTAAGAGACTTTGTATGATTAGTAAATTTGCTACATGATTGAATGCTGAAATTTTATCTTTTAGCCTTTGAAAGTTGGAAATATAAGAATATATATTCAAATTTGATTTTATGAATTGGTAAAATTTATGCAAAAAATTATTTATTAATTAAATTTATTATAAAATATGAAGCTGAATATAAGAATATAGAGATTGTCAGTAACACTCGAATCAGAAAGGTTAAAAGGTCAAATAAACTATGAAGTAAAAGATCATTTATGACCAAAAATTATTAAGGACTTATTCCAATACTACCGTGGATTCATTTATTTTCGTGGATTGCTGAAAACTTGCATATTGGTTTTTGTGGTTTTGCCAATCTCTGTATACAAAGCCTATTGAAAATAAGTTACTCGTTGAACATTTGAAATTTGTGGTTCAACTGTTACAACTAAACCCACGAAAATTGGTATCTTACGAATAATAATGAATCCACAGTATATTGAAATAGGAAACTTTGTTTTCAAAATTTAGTTGTTTATAGAGATATGCTAGTGCCTTTTTTCTTAATTCTCATAATTAAAAAAAAAATTAATGAGAAATAGTTCATTTTAATCAAAACTAATTGAAAATCCAAGCATCTATGTTTTGCAACCCAAATTACCAACAGGATACAGTTCAAGGAAGGAGAAATATTTGATAGAGCAATATTAACATGCTTTTGTGTCTTTGTCTTGGTTAAGTATTATTAATATATATATATATATATAGAGAAATGTCATGATCATTCATATTTGTTATAATAATATATAAACTGTTGGAAATAAATAACTTGAATATTCTATTTATATACTTTATTGTCCAATACAATTATACACATTAAAGTCAAATCTTTGTACCTGAACAAGAAGGGGTAGACATAAAATGGACAGACTTTATCAATTATTTGTTTCACAAATTGTTTCTAAAGTTTCTTAGGTAATACTTTAGCTTTCTATACATTATGTGCTTTCTAATCGTTATGATTTTCAAGGTTAAACAGTTTTTATATTTGTTTACATACCCATTTTTTGGTAAATAATATAATCATTTGAATGGGTTTATAAAGGAGATACCAATTTAATTGTGAATTATAAATGGTTGGATGTTTTTTTAGTAGCTTACACTTTTTCAAATACTAAGTATTTTCTTTTCCCAGGGATAGATCACCTAAGCTGTATTTTGCACAACTTTTTGGAATTTTGGGTTCTCTATGCTCTTCAATTTTGTTACTGTTTGGCTTTATAGCTATTTTGATCTGAGCGTTATTAATGAGTCTAATGTAGTTGAAACGTGTATTTGGCCTATTTAATTATAAGCCTGGTACGTTTGATAACTATTTAAAAGTAATTAAGAATGACATTCAGTACAAAATGTGCATTGCTCAGTGTTTAAGGCCATACAGTAATTGTAATTGTTAATTTCTGTGTTATTTAGTTTTGTTAATTTTAAAAGAGTTACTGTTGTGACATTGGAAATCATACCAAATCGTGTTATTTAATTATTTTTTATAAACATAGAAGGTTCAAACAAATCCAGACGTATAAGCAATGCAACTGACAAACTCTTCCAAAATCAAGATGTATATGTGTATCTATCTTTATAGATAAAAGCCTAATTCATAGTAAGTGAAAAGCAAGTAAAATCACAAAAACACTAAACTCAGAGGAAAATTTAAAATGGAAAGTCCCTAATCAAATTGCAAATCAAAAACTAAAACACATCCAAAGAAATTCTATTGAAAACGATATGTGAACACATCTAACAAACATAACAGGTCTATGAGTGAAAAAGACCCAACAGATTAGCCGAACTTAAATTTCTTTTTGAAAGACTAAGTTATAGGTACACATTCAAGGTTGATAGTTCTCCATGATGCCTTAACCAAGGCATATACACTCACACCACATCTTCATATATCTATATACCATAGATCATTTCACTTTACACTTCATTTATTTATCATTTTAGTCTCGAAACACATTTTAGTAATAGTCAAATTTTAATTAAAACAATATAGCCCCCCCCCCCCCCCAAAAAAAAAAACCAACTAATAACTACTTTCAGGAAGAGACTTATTTACAAAGCACAAAATGTCGGCATTCATCTCAAACACTTTCCAAACCTTTAAACAGACTCTTCGTTAATTTATGTATCATTCTCATTTTGCTTAGTTTCTTTATGTACCTATTCTGACATCGGAATCGGACTTCCTATATCACTGATCGAGTACACATTGATTTAGGGGCTATCTGATGCCCAGCTCCGGATACGTTGAGGTGTCAGACCACCAATTAAAAATCCCTATCTGTTCAACCAAATTTTGCAATTTTCACAGCTTTCTAAATATTTTACCTTAAGTTTAACTTCAAGGAAACCAGGTATATCCTGAATTGTACATGTATCACCTTTCTACATGCTAATTTTCAATTAATGTTTAAAGTCTTGTAACAAATTTCTGAACTTGAAAAGACAGGTACTACCAAAATAACTCCCGGTTTTCTGGAAATCTTAAATTAGTGTACTATGTAGCGCATTAAACCCGAACTTTTAATGCAAACTCATAGGCAGTGAATTTTGGCTCAAAATGATCTAAATATATTTCCCTTTCACCAAAAGTTTCATTTCTGCAAATTTGTTGGTTAGTTTAAGTAAACAATGACATCAAAAACACTATTTTGTGTCAAAGTAGGACTACTTTTACATATGTTCTAAATTGGAGGGAGTAGTGGTCTGACACCTTGACGACCCATTGGTGGCCTTGGGTGTTATCAGCTCTTTAATCGGGTTGTTGTCTCTGTTATGTTCTCCATTTCCATTCTCAATTGTTTTTGTGACATATTAGTAATCATGATGGTGGATTACTTTTTAAGGAAAACACATTTGGTTCATACGGTGTACACTTTGAATGTTCTATTGACAGTATCTGTCAACCTTCTTATGGGACATACTTTATACAGAGCTAATATATATAAAGATGTGGTGTTGAACTTAAACTTTTATCGCCAAAGAAGGAGACACATGGTCGCCATTTCCCCTAAGAAGAAGATACTTATCGCCAGTTCCTTTTAGGAGAAGAAATCGATCGTTAATCCTTCCAAAAAAGTTAGAAACTTGCTTACTAGTTTCGACATTTTGCCTAAGAACATGGCTATGTAGTTAAGGACCACACAATTTCAAATCAAGAGTAGCCAGAAAACGTCTCGTTTTATTTCTGCAGAGTATATTTAGAGACACTCTGCAACAAAGAGTAAGAGAAAAATAGGAAGCACACTGTTTTATTTGAGGAATGAAATAATTCAATGCAAATCCTCTTGCTACGAAAGTTCTGTTCCGATATGTTGTAAGTGTAAAAACGCAGTAATGCCTTTGTATCTGAGAAAAAAACGGTTAAAGCAAGAAGTAAAGATATCAAGGAAAACCTGAAACTACCCTCGTGTTAATCCTTTGTGAAACATTTGCAAAGCCACTATTTGTCGTTCTGCGTTATATTGAAAATTTGTAGTAAATTACTAATTTTATGATCTTTGAAGAAATTCACCCAAAAAATAACAATATGCTTCTGGACATTGATATGACTTTGAAGCTTGAAATATTTGATATTTTTTTTTAATCAGATAACAACAATCCAATATCATAACCTATTGAATTCAAATCCTATTTAATTCAAATCCAATCGACTGGAATATGGATTTTCAATAAGAGGTTCACGAAATGAACTAACCTCTTCAAATTATAAACACGGATTGAATAATTTTGCATTAATTCACGGACTTTTTTTTTTTTTTTAAATTTCCTGCCTTTTTTCTATATCATTGACAAAATTATTAAGTACTCAAGGCGAACAATGCTTTTTGTGTCAGACTTCCGTATGTTCAAGGCCTACAAAGATTCCGTAGTTTATAATCTAATTTATAGTGTTATATTATCAAAGGTTCTTTAGTATAATATATTGTCTGTAGAGTTTTCATTTTTTTTTCTCCACAGCAGTTTTTATTAATTTTGATAAATTGGAATGAAATTTGAATCTACGCAATAATGAACATTTACATATACATTTAGGTTGTTTAAACTGTAATTCAAAATAAAGTGTTCTAGGACACCTCAATCACCGTAAAAGCAGACAAATGAAATAAAAATGTTCTAGGGCACATGAAACATCGTAACAGCAGACAAATGAAACAAAGTTTTAATGACAACACAATGTAATAAAAGGTAAAATTCAATAAACTACTACTTGTCGTATACAAGCAAACGTATACATAAAAAGTTGAATATTGAAAACATACAACCAATGACCTTTTATAAGTAAATACATCTTGCAAAAAGTTACAGAATCAATTGAATTAGCTTGGTTTGGTTATAAGATAATGCATATAAGAACGCGATGAAAAGTTCAAAGAGGCAACCAATGATCTGCAACAAGTCTGAACATGACATGCAAAGAGAAAATATTAAAAAGATTGCGGTCCATCTATCGAAAGTCCATAGAGGCCTATATTTATAAATAGTTCATTAATACATGACAAAATTTATACTTACACTAAACCATCATTGTACACCGATGTTACAGAAATGGAATTAAAACCCTTCAATTGTGTAGCAAAACAGTTATTTAAGTATCCAAAATAAATAGATAAATTGATAGGAAATGTAACATAATATGTATATAACATATTTGGTTTGCATTTGTGTAAAAGGTTGTATTGTGATTATAATAATTATTTCAAACATTTAACATCCAATTAAGCAAATTTGATATATAAATATCCTCGTGAATTACAGTACTCTTGTTTGTCTCCTTGAAATCTATACATTTACATCAGTTGTATTTTCACGTTACAGGATGATCCTGTCTTAAATTTGGAGATGTTCTGCTATTCTTCTATGCTGACTGTATTATATATGATGAGTTCATAGTCATTTATTATAGTGAAAAGTATGTAAAACCGTCTGATACATTGATAATCTTGAATTTAAATCGATATGCAATAACGTTTCACATAAGTAATAAGCAATATAAAATATAGTATTTTGTTTATCGTATAATTTTGCGTCTGGTGCAAATACAAAAGGTTAATCCTGGTCTCTATGATGAGTTTATCGTTAATATTTGTTTAATTAAGATATACAAGTTTAAGCTTTCCCACTTTTTTATCACAATGCTGGTGAAAAAGATCATTAAAGGGTTCATTCCACATTAGGACAGATGCATAGATGCATAAATTTCTGTCTATTTTCCGCCTACCGCGCTAAGTGTAGAATATGCTATTTTACTATTTTTTTATATTTTTTCTTTGTTATAAATTTGTCATTTTGTTTTAATGTTTTTTGTTCTTGTATCCAATACTCAGCTGTAACTTTGCTGTGTTGATTAAAGAGTTAACGATAGCAACACTATATATGTTTTGTATTTGTATTCTCAAAAAGTCATTACATCGGTCCAGAGAAACAAATACCATAATTAAGTAAATGCAGAATATACAATTACAACCAAAAAAAGTTTTCCACTGCATACTTTCTTTTCACAATTCTCAACGTTTACTTGAAATAAATTATTATGAGGGGCACGGCTAAGTTTCATTGGATGTATTCATACAACGGCCAGTTTTTTTAATCTCCCTATCTGTCTTAAATTCATAGTATGATAGTTTCATTATGAACAAGAAGGCTTAAAACTGCAATTTTGACAGATTTTGACAAAAGTTGTAGTATTAACATATTTTAACAACAACAAAAACAATATATAGGTTGGTATTACATTAGAGCTAAACTGGACATTAAAGTATCCATTTCATCACAACAGTATGACATGATATAGTTTTAAGATATTTTTGAAACAAAATTGCAGTATGAAGGATATACAGAACATTTAATAAGGATACATAATCATTAATGATATGACATACCTTTCTAAACGGATGGTACATAAAATGCAATTCTTCAAATTTCTAGATTGTCCCAGTTGTTTATTAAAAATGAAGCACTGTTGATTCATTAATATTCGTTTGATACCAACTTTCGTGGAAATTTGTTGGTACAGGAGAACCGCGATATTGTATATTCAACGAATTTTCTAATGATGTGAATGCAGACTTTGCCGAAACCACAAAATTAGATATCCAATGAACATTCAAGTTTTCCTCAATCCACAAAAATTACTACCCACGAAGCCACAATATAATAAAGTTTAAATGCATTTTGATGACAAATAAGTATAACAAAAAGTCAGAACTCAAAGTATACATGTACTAGAAAAACATCTCACTACTGTTTGTTATCAATAATAATAATATAGGCGCCTCATTGTTATTCAAAATAAGTTTCTCGTCCTATATACTTTGTGCCGTCGCACACAGCAGGTCATGTATACACTTGCATTTTATCATGTTATGTGTGTCTTGTTGTATTTGTAAAGTCTGAGTCATTGCAAAATGGTTAAACACAGGTAATGCAAACGAATGTTTACATGTTAGAGATGTTCAATGAACATCAAAATGACTTAATGAAGCATGTCATTTAAATCTAAAGACAAGCTTAGTTTAATAAAAAAAAACGGCTCTTATTGCAGATGACTCGTATTCAAAATTTCTTGATGAAAGATTTACCATTAACAGAAACGTCTGTCCGTCCAACTGTTGTACTTAAAGTTCTTGACACACTTTCTTTTTCTTCATACATACTCGATGATTTCACACACATCACTCTTCTCTTCACGTCCCGTCGAATTTCAATTGACATAGCTAGCATTATAATGAAATCACTAGCACTGTTCAAGACTCTCAATAAATTACCGCCATGGAGCAGAAGCTGTGTGGAGTACGATCTGACACTCATTCCTAGTTCAGGGAACATTTTTGCAATGATAGTTGTAACAGAGTTAGGCAGAAAAGCAAGGATATTAGTGAAGCACAGTGCCAGAAATATTCTACATAACCTAATTTGTAGGGTTTTAATAGACTTCAGATGGTCGATGTTGTTCATGTTCATTGCAAGAAGGCTTTTCCTGTTTTGGTGAATGCCATGAACAATGAGTACGTTCATGACACAGAAAAAGACAATTTGGACTGGTCCTGCAAAAAAATGAAGAAATAGGACGATGCTGTCATGTTTTGACTTATCTTCAAAGTAAAGACTGGTATACACTCGCTTATACGATGTTTCATTGGTTGAACTATCCGTCACACCACCTATTTCTGTGAACAGCGGGATTTGGATGTTTGTACAGACGCTTATAACAAACGATAGAAACAAAAATATATGAGGTTTCGTGACTGTTAGTGATGACTTCAGTTTCAGAGGATATTTTATTGCAACTAGACGTTCTGCAGACAGTACACAGAGAGTGTTAAAAGCAGTTCCTTTCAATATGTATGTTATGAAATTTTTATTCCAGAAGTATACGTTGGCTGCTGTTCTCATAATTGAATCGACCTTTGTCATATAAAGTAATGTTGCAAACGGTAGAAACAAATCAGATACAAGACTAAGCGTATCAGCCAAAAGCAAAGCAAACATGTAGATGAACGATGAATTAGTACCGCGCCGTTTGTACAAATATGTAGCAACTAAAGAGTTTCCAATAATACCTATAGTACAAACCACAGGTAAAACATACATGTCCTGTGCAAATTCTAGAGTCTCATATATTCCTTTCAGACTGTTGACCTCAGTTTCTTCGTATCCTGAATGCGATGTTGTTATAGTGTCGTTGCCAGACAACAGATTGTTATCTGTACTAGTACTGTTCTCTACTGCGATATGTACCGTTGTATGTCCAAGATCCTGCATGTTTTGTGTACTTTTAGAAACTGTTTGTGTGGTGCCTTCACAGGAATACAAAATCAATACAAAGTATGCGTATCGTAATATTAGACGTGGAACTAGTCGATTCATCTGAAATGACAAAAAGTAAATAATGAAAAAAAATGTCTTAAATTATTTCCAACCTTCTATAGATATTGTATTTGACACAACTTTTTGACATTTTGGATCATAATTGCACATAAACTTTGTACTTTTTGGCTTTATACATATTTCTTTATGAGCGTCACTGATGAGTCTTACGTAGACGAAACGCGCGTCTGGCGTACTAAATTATAATCCTGGTACCTTTGATAACTATTTCAACGTTAGATTTGTTTTGTTTCATAGTATTAAATGAATCATAAAAAGTGATACAAAAGATACCAAATGAATGTTTCAAATGTCGAAACAAACTAAGAATGCCATACAAAAATTAAAAAAAAACAAAAATAAACAACAGTACACACAACACAACATATGTCGAACATGAGTTTTGTTTGTCCCATCTTTGTTATCGCTAGATATTTTCACTGGTTATACTAAAAACAGAGTTTACCTTATAATATATGAAAAGTGTCATTGGCAATATCTGAACGGTATTCATTTAGATTTGTTTAATACTTCTAACATAGAACTTGTAAACTTTTCCCTTATTTTAGTGGATTTCCTACCCAGAGTTATTACAACGAAGGGGCGTCAGTATCTTCAAACGTAGATGCCTGTTTGTAGTTTTTGTTTTCGGGTTGATGTGTTATTGACTATTTTATTCGTATATCAAAAGCACAATTTAAACAGTAAGTCTTAGCTGTCATGCGCATTTACGATAAATATTCTAAGCAAGGACACAAGACAATTTATGACGGACCTGAACGGCCATAAAACCTGTCTTTGTTTTAACCATGTCGTCTAAGTAGAAAGTCTGAGATGCTATACAATGAACTTGAACATATTGTCGATTATATTACATATATCGAAAGAATGAAATAGTAATTCAGAATCAAAATATTTTTGTAACTCAGAATTTTATTTACTAAAAGAATTAATCAATTGCTTTCAACATTTTTAGGTGTTGTTTAAAATACACTAGTACTGTTTTCGTCCAAATAAGTAGAGTTTGGCAACCATTTGGCTAAATTACAATTTCGAGAAATCTTTTGCATTAATAGTTTGATCACAACTTTGTAAATCCTATACTATATTATTAAATCCTTGTAGTCCAAGTATGAAGCTATATTATACAGTTATTTAGTAAAGAATGTATGCCTTTTAAAAAATTACTCGCATATGTGATATATCTATCAATCCTTTTCATAAAACCTCTATACATCCACTTTGATATTCTATTTTTAACTTGAAAGTTTTACTTATTATTGACATCTGAATACATCTAAGTCGTTTTGATTTTGCAATATATGTAGTCAACCTTTACTTCTTAGCACACAATACAATTCATTCCTAGAAATTTATTAACGTTAATAACATTACACTTTATTGCTGAAGGTGCCATGCGATATAATGTTAACTGTATGTTAAGAGTTGTGTTGAAAATATATGATTATATTGATTTATAATGGTTAATTGTGTTATCTTTTCGTCAAACACAAATTCCAACCTACTCTTCATATTTTCATTTAAAGAGTCATTTAGGATATAAAAAATATGTATATGTCATAATAAGAAGTGTCTGTTGCTTATGAAAAATACATTACATTGCATAATCAGCAAATAATGTGACAAAAGTAAGTATCTTTCTAATCTAAGGTAAATTACTTTATGTAAACAATTCAACAAACATGAACGGTATCCCAAGATAGAGTTTTGTTGTAATTAAATCAAATCACCACAAAGTTATCAATAATTTATATAGAACGAATTTTCCCAAATGGTCGAGAGCGTACGTCTAACTTATTATCAATAAATTAGGATATTTTATTCTTTTTATATTAACCAGAAAATCTCTTGCATTAATGCATTCAAGAATTAATTCCGCGAAATATGAATACGTATTTATTGTTTTATAGTTCTTAGAATAAACTCACTATTTGTTTTATACTCTCTACTGATCACTTTTCCATTTTTATATACGTATTTTCAGCTCCCTAACATGTGACAACCAATGCAGTATAACCTACGCCAACCCAACGAATAAATCCAACATGTCTGTTAGATGAAAAATGAATAAAAAAAAAATACCGAACGCAAGGAAAACGGGAAGTCTTTTATGAAAGAGTCTTTAGAACTGACGAATGTAGACCAATCCCTGTTACAATGTATTCTATTATTGTCGAGTTTTCATTATGTTTGTTTTGTTGATGTATTTCCTATGACCAAAATTGATTTTTGTTTGTTTCGCAATTAAAGAATATATAAAATGGCCAAATTAAAAGCTCAAACACATCTAACAAATTGAAAACAAAAACATTATCCCGACTTGGAACAGGCAGTTCCTTACGTTGGCTTAAACATGGTTTTATAACTAGCTAAACCTCTCACTTGTATTTTAGTTGTTTAATTAAATAAAAAATATGCGAGCAAAATCATTAGAAGTAAACACATCTACGTATCAAGGAGTACTTCATAATTAAGCTATAAAAGCTGACACTACAATATCTTGCTGTAACGCGCAAGAGATTCCCATTATCACAAAATACAGCATTGTTCGTATCTTTTTGTAACGTAGGAAGCAAAACAACTTATCATAGATACCAGGATTAAAAGTTTATATTTACGCCAGACGCGCGTTTCGTCTACAAAAGACTCATCAGTGACGCTCGAATCAAAAGATGTTTAAAAGGCAAAAAAAAATACGAAGTTGAACATGTTGAAGAGCAACTTCACTACTATAAATTAACCGCATTTGTTAGTCACACACTGCCATTATACTGTAAGTTATCAGCATTTTCATCCATTAAAGAGTACTATACAGGTCAACAATCATTGTATTTCTTTGTATTTCGTGTACGTGCAGTGAATTGAGTCCTGAATTGATGCACCGTAATTGTTCTTTATCGTTAGCCAACATCTTTTAAACCCAGTTATATCTAGGTATTTGACATATATATCCCTTAGGCTCGTATTGAACAACTTTTAACTAGATTGAATAAATTTAGTGAATATCCTTCATTCTAACATGACGTCCTTCAAACACTTTGAGTACACACCCGTGGTAAATTCATGAATATATTGCCTGGGCTGTTCCGATCGTACTCCCCTGTCATATGTTGGGGTTTTTTTTATGAATGAGGTACCCGACGTTATAGAACGATGACGTATGTATGCAAGCACTTTACTGGAAAATACAAACTTGTGGAACCAAAAATCATCATAACAAGGAAAAGTTAACAAACGATGCTAAAATGTGGTATAAGCCATTTTTATATACATAATTATAATACATAGAAGTGGATTATCCTTTAAATTCGTCAAATTCATGGGAACGGCAAATATTTGTCTCTATCTAGAGCGCTTCGATCCAAAAAAATTGCTGTATTTGTCCTATTAGAATAGAAATAATTCATTGGGGCTTCAACATATCGTGATTTTACCACGGGTTGTCCCTTTATGCCGATCTTTCACCCCTCACTATCGTTCAGGGTAAACTATTTGCCATAAAGGGCCAACCCGTGATAAAATTACGATATATTCAAGACCCCATGAATTATTTCTTAGTTTTCCTGATAGTTTAGGAGTCCAATAATTGCTATTGATATGCATAATTCAAAATAGATACATTATTTTCTATACATCAATCTATATTGCACAGATTTGAGGTAAAGTGCGTGTGATCATAGTTACCTTATTAAAAACATTTAAAAAAAACATGTATTGAACAAAATTGCATTTACAAAATCCTGTTACTATATTGATATAACAAATGCTGATGTTTTGCATTAAACAGTTTTAAAGTGTTTATTGAGTGTGACGAAATTTCGCTATGAGCTACCAAAGTGAATATCTGTATGTTATGCATTCAAAACGGGCTTAACGAAACTGAAAATAAACTCTATCATAGATACCAGGACTACATTTTGTATATACGCCAGACGCGCATTTCGTCTACGAAAGACTCATCAGTGACGCTCGAATCCACAAAAGTTAAAAAGGCCAAATACAGTACGAAGTTGAAGAACATTGAGGACCAAAATTCCTACAAGTTTTGCCAAATCCAGCTAAGGTGACTTATGTCTGAGGTAGAAAAGCCTTAGTATTTGAAAAATTCTAAATTTTGTAAACAGTTTATTTATAAATATAACCATACATGTATCATTGATAACTCATGGGAGCACAAAAAGTGCTGACTACTAGGCTGGTGATACCCTCGGGGAAATAAATCTCCACCAGCAGTGGCATCGACCCAGTGGTTGTAAATAAATATCACAGATACCAGGACACTTAATTTTGTATATACGCCAGACCATATCAATGATAATTCATGTCAGTTATCTTTTGTTCATTTAACAAATGCATACGATAATTTCCATATAATATTTCATTTGTTGAATTTTTAATAATGTTACATCATAATAAAGATTGTCGATGAAATTGAAGCATAAAATCACCTTACATTATGTGTACTCGAGTGTGTAGAAAGAAATTAAGTTTGTTGTTTGCAAGGTGCACCATACAGTCAATATGTCTTAGTAATATATCTACGAACTTGAAAAGTATTACTAGTTATTATCAATCAATCAGTACACTGGACGGACATTAAAAGAATGACTGATAAACATGTTACACAAGTTTGTTTTCTTTATCTGATAGCTTGTAAAAAAAATCCGTCTAATTAAAATAATCTTCGCCCTCGCTCATATTTGTGTCGCTGCCCACACAATTGTTATTTAGATTGGTAAAGAAAATTATGGTTTAACACGGAAGTATAACTTATATGAACGAGGAACAATTCACAAGACATCAATTTCATGATCATCTAATATTGTTTAAATGTTCTCATAAATATTCCTTATCAAAGCTTAGAACGTCGGAGGACGTCATTATTACTAGATGGCATGTTTTCACAAAGAGTAAAGTCTTACAGTAAATCCTCAATGCATAGGGCATACACCTTTTAATGCGTATATACTTTGTTTATCTTGCATTGTCATCAAGATTAAAAGATCTAGTTTTGACTATATTTTAAAATTTAAATGTTACTATTCTAGATTATGAGTTATAAGGGGATTTATTGCATATACGCTTGTTCATCGCGAAATGATTTTTGTTTTTTTGATGTCTCGTCGTAGTGTACTTCATGTCAGCTATTAGCCATATTAGGGAAGTAAATATTTATTTTCGTTGTAGTAACAATTTCATCTATATATTTTTTCAATCTACATTGTTTGTACTAAAATGTAGCGAGGGTGTCTTCCTCCATCTTGGATTTTGAAATAACAGAATACAATTGGTCTAAATCTTTAATAAAAAGTGCAAATTTCAAGAGTAGTAGGTAGTTAATGTTTAAAAAAATCATTCCAATATAGAAAATTACATATTTAATCTTTTATGGCATATTTACATAAAAATAGAATACTTGTGTTTTGTTCAACCTTTACCATCTTTGCCACAGAATGGGAGATAACTCAATTGTAAGAGCCGATAATTCAGACGAAAAGTACTTTTACAATGGAATATGTTAGGAATTTACCTATTTTATCAAAGGAGTCCGTGACCAGATTTTTTTCATTTTCTTATCTGAAAGTTTATTATTAAACTATCTTCTCACCGTTAATCTCAAAATTCTATGATGTAGTTTTCGTTTTAAGGCGAAAAATTGGGTTTTCCATGCATATCTTATACACTTTCTGTTTGTCAATTTTTGCACAAACTGTAGTGTGAAAGTGGCCTCGTAACCCATCCTTTTTTTAAAAAAAATTTAATTTGGAAAAAGCATGATATGAACTACATTTTGACATATTATTAAAAATTTCTAATATATATGAATTCTACTTGAGTATCTCCATCTACCTTAAAGACCTTAAATAAGATATGCTAAAGTTGTGTCATAGAAACGGGAGATATAAAAAGGCGTTCTGGGAGGTTAATGGTATACAAAGACCTACTTTGCTGCACGGAAATTACCAAAACGAGATACTAGATAAAACGTAATAAATTTCAAAAGAGAAAGACAATAAATGCCTAAGAATACATGTAGACCAGATTGAAAATAAATAAATAAAAATATTAATATAAAAACAATATTTTTAAAGCGCATCTTTTTTAAAGCAATTTGTCACATAAATGTTATGTCAGTGTATACATATAAATAAATAAAGCTTACCTTGGCTATGTCTGGCGATATTAAAACGCAATGTATGCTTTTATTCCTGAACGAAATTTAAAGATTAAATATTGACGCTAACACGCAAACGGAGAAATTTTTCTTCTCTAAAATTGTTTGTATAATTAGTGCAATTTCTAATGTATCTAATTGATAACGTCATTAGATGAAACCGATGCAATTAATAACTTTTAAAATGCATGTTAAATGCTATTTACCTCTTATACTTGTTATGCACGTTATTTGCGTTTAACTTTTCCCGTTTGAAGGCTATGTATGGTATGCTATAAATTGATATAAATAGCGGATCTCGGAACATATCAAATAGAAGCGTTTTAAATCTTTTAACAATTTTCGGAAATCACTCGATATGATACACTGCAATGAAAAACCATTAACTCCTTGTGTAATGTCGGACACTAATGATGTATTTACAAGTTAAAAGTGATTGACAGTTTGCTTCAGCAAATGGTTTCATTTTATTTTCTAAATGTAAAAAAAGAAGATGTGGTATGATTGCCAATGAGACAACTCTCAACAATAAACCAAAATGACACAGGATTAACTATAGGTCACTGTATGGAACGGTATATTTCATAATATTCATATCAAAATCAAACAGGAACGCAGTTTAAGTGAAAGAGAGGAACATTATCACTGATCCGAATGACCATTACGCAAAGCCAAAAAATTGACACAGGATTAACTATAGGTCACTGTATGGAATGGTATATTTCATTATATTCCTATCATATCAAAATCAAACAGGAACGCAGTTTAATTGAATTATGAGAACGTTTTCACTGATCCGAATGACCTTTACGGAAAAACGGAAAAGACTCGAGAGACTCGGCTTTGTAAATATCTCTGCGCTGTATTCTACCTCTTTGAAATTCATCCACATATTTGCTCGTTTTATAACTATTCCTTTGTTGACTGAACAATAAAAAGATATTGTATATGAAACAAATAGGATTCAGTAGTTGTGAATAATTTACAGTAGATTTGAAAGGAGCAAAATATACAATTCATTATAATATGAATACATGATGATATATATTATTACAATGGTTTTTTTTTCATTAATCAACCTTTTTTTCTAAAATAAAAAGTATGTCAAAGAAAGTTGTTAATTTATATTTCCTGAAAATTATCCTATTGGTTTTTTTTTATGTCCTTTGTCTGTTTATATTTTTTACTTCCTGGTCAAATAGAATGAATGTAGAAGCATTAAAACAATAGGTAGAACAAAGACAATTTATGAACTTATATTTACTTTATATACCTACTATTAATTTTATTATGTCCTTTGTATGTTTACTTCCTGGTCAGATGAATCAATAAGATTTTATCATTAGAAGGTTGATCGAGATTCTATTCAAAACAAAAACTGTTTAAATTGTTGCTTTAGTTGTCAAAAAATTTAATGATATATTGTAATAGCAATAGACAAAAGCTTGCAAAAGCTTCAATAAAGTCTCTTGTTATCTGATAATGATCAATTGCCTTGCTTTAAACCTACTTGATTTAGATGTATGACTTTTGTCAATAACCACACAATACTGACTGAATTATTTACTAGAAAAGAGATGTAATGAAGAAGCAAATTATACGTATTGTCTTAAACTCTTTTCAAAAAGTTATGTTAACGACGTATTATATAAACAAGCAAAATCAAATTTTGGAAAAAAATTCTATCAAATCTGCATTCTGTACGCACTATTCTATAGAATGTATGATTCTCTTAGGAGAAAGATGAGAATGTACATCCTTTCAAGTTATAAAAGATGTCTTCTGGACATAATATGACTACTCTAACTCGGAAGTAACACTATATCTGCAAACAATACTTCAATTTGAAGCTTTTTGATAATTTTAACTTCTAATTTGTTTAATTATATCCTCTTTCATTACTGAAGAATATTATTGTACAAAAACTGGAACTTTGTATAGTTATCATAGGTACCAGGATTATAGCCTACTTTCTTTATGTTTTTTTTTATCATAAATAAAGTTGAGTGTGTATTTTGGTTGGATATGCTGAAAGGGAAACATGAAACATCAACAATATTGGCATTAATTTCAAGTCCATAAAACTACATTCTTAACCAAGATGTACAAAGATAAGTATAAACACCAATAAAAGAAGGACGAAAGATACAAAAGGGACAGTCAAACTCATAAATATAAAACAAACTGACAACGCCATGGCTAAAAATGAAAAAGACAAACAGACAAACAATAGTACACATTACACAACATAGAAAACTAAAGAATAAATAACACGAACCCCACCAAAACTAGAGGTGATCGCAGGTGCTCTTTAATATACTATTCACGTCATTCTAGCGTCAAGCCTACACGTTTGCATGTAACACGTTAAGGTTGTCAAATTGTTTTATTAAGTTTATTAATTTTGCTAATTTGAATTTGTTTTCCACTGAAGGAGTAAACTTGTCATTCTTGATTTAGCTCGTCATGCTCGCAAGTTCTGTCTAATCTTGATAGAATATATGCCACAACTTCTATCTCACTTTGTGAATGCACTTGACATACACTATATACTATCTACGAACACAAACCAAACTCCAATTTGAAAAGAGATTCTTGATATTCGACTGAATAAGAATATTCATGGGAGCGACATTACTTGTCAAAATGCACAACTGGTGCAGTAAAATTGTTACCGTTTACATAATTAATGTAATAAACACTGAGTTGATATACGTGTTGGGTGACCTTTAGTCCCAACAATATCATCTCCATTCCGATTTACACGGTAATGGCATGAACATATAGATATTATTTCGATTGAAGTTTACTTAATTTCAAAAATAGTTCTAAACTTGAAAATATATACCCCTCGTGCAAAGCTCTGTTTTTGAAAAACTTTAGGTTCTTATAATCGATCAGCTTTTTATCGTGTAAATTAGGTTTTCCATTTTCAAATTCTTTGGTCTCGAGCATCTAGAAAGAGACATTTTTTAATTCCCAAAATACGCATCTCGTGCTCTTAAGTTTGCACCGTTTGTTGTCGAGCTTGAGATTTTGTTCCGCGAAGGCGAGTCAAGCGACCCTAGATTCCTTCGTCATCGGCGGCGTCAACATTTAGGTTAGTTTGTAGTTGAAGTAGATTTAGACATCAATATGTTTTTAAACTGTCTTGGAAATTTAAAGACACAAGCTTGTGTATGAGTAAAATAAAGTATTCAGAGCAAAACTTTGCAAACATTAATATTCATTATATCTTAGTTTACTGTAAACATGAAGATACAGTCTGGTGTTAAATTTTGCTACACAATAAATACTTTATCAAACCTTCAAGGAATTTTATGAAAGTTCTGGAGAAGCTTATTAATTGTTAACATTCAAATTTTATCTGATGTTTAGCGCAGTTAGTACTGTACCCCGTTTTATGATTTATTATGTGATGATGACTTTTTATATACCTCCATAAAACGTACAGCTGTAGATTTCACAGTTCTTGGTCAATCATCTTTTTCAAGATTTAGCATAAAACTTGTTTCCTAGTTGTGATTATTGCTGGTTTCTGTCATAAACTGTACATAATCAATACAGTGCAAACTTAAATAAAAACGTGAAACAAGGATGGAAGCTATTATATCAGTTCGATATCTTGGTTTATGAATGGTTTTCTTCTAAAGTAGGTATTGTTTCGTCATAGGTTAAATTATTTGTTCTTTCAAAACCATTTGACTTCTCTTTAGAACAAGCACCTCTGTAGATATCAGAATTTATAATGTAAATGCATCTTGATATGCAGATATTTCAAACAAATTCACAATTTGTTTTCACGATTTCAGTTAAATATATTCGATTTATAACAACTTATAACAATAACACAATCACTAATATTAAATGTACAACTAATAATTTTATGTAATGCATCATCATTTCGTGCGTATTTCAGAATAGACGCGTTTAAGTTGCCATAAAGATGACATCCAATTGTTAATGCATAAAATTAGATATACAAACACGTGCAATCGTACTTAGACAATATTGTTTTGTCGGTTTAATTGTAAATCATAGATTTAGAAGAATGTTATGCAAAGTGTCGTTATACATGTATGACACTGGCATTACTAGTTTTATTTAAACACATTTTATTGTTCAAAAAGGAGATTAGTGGACCGGCATGGTACTTTCTAATTTCGATTTCTATTTGTTTGTATTCTTTTCTATAACTGAACACGATAGGCACATGCGTATTCATTCTCAAGATTTTGGACAAATCAAATATTGCATGATATCCCTTTGTAATTTTCCTCTTTTCATTTAGTACCCCAAATTATTGCTGCACAGCATATTCACTAATTGATGATTCTTTAAAACAATCAACGCTTTATAATCAGTCGTTATGATAGAAGGACTAAATATATTTAAGGTATCCGACCCATAATAGACCACGTGACTAAAATTAGTCGAAGTCTACCGAGGTCGATCTTATCTTTTCACCTCGGTATTTTCCGGCGATTTCAATAATTTTATTTTTCACAATTAAGAAATTAGACAAATACAAATATTCTTTCAGTTTCCATTATAAATTGATTAATTTAGTTGAAATATCTAATTTTAAGTCCGAATATGTGTTTTGAAAGTAACGTAATAATCATATCAAATGTAAACAATAACACAAAATGGCCGACTCAGTCGTCTGTCGCGACAAACGGGGGAGGTTTTCAAAGATACTACAAGAAACAAGTGAACCTGAAGGTACAGAAAACATTGAAATTGACCACAATTATGGTGTGGGACACTTATGTATAGCCGGAGCAACATAGACTCATTAAAGCCTGATGCTGTTTATGCTAATTGGAAATTTTTGGCAAAACTATAAATAATGTCTATGTTTACATTCTTCAAAAACCTCAAACAAATATCTTTGCAACTATAAAACACATTATTCATTTTTTCACATAAATATACAAACAGGACATACATCCTACTTTTAACATGTTTCAATTCTTATGTACTGCAGATCATAAAGTTATCAAAAACCCACATGCCATTAATTAATTTCCCACAACAGATGAATTGCAGAGGAAGCAATTCTTTTAATAAAGTTTACTTTAAAAAAGTGAGCAAAAAAAGGGATCATGGTCTAATTTTGGCTCCTAAAATTACTTGACCTTTGTCCTGTTGACCCCCAAAGGTCGAAACCAAGCCTTGATCCTTTGGATATCATTAAATGGTCTTTATTAACAAAGGTCGTGAAAATTATGGGACCAATAGGTAGATACACTTTTGAAAATTTAGCAAAAAAGGAGATTATTGTCCTATTTTAGCTCCAAAAATGACCTTGACCTTTGACCTTTTGACCTTTACATGTCATAAATATCAAAATTAATTATTATTATAAGCTTATATAAAGTATATTGAGTTTTTCTAAAGATTCACATAAATTATACCAAATAACATCAGAACAGTGATACCAAGTCTCCATTTAGGATCTGCGACCTTGACATTATAAATAAAAATTCTCGTAATCGGTATGGTAAAAGTTTCTAATTTTTTTTTAGGGTGCAACAATATGTAAAGTTAATTTAAATGTCAATTTTTAATGCTCTGCTTAAATATTTACTTTTGAACTGGTGAAGATATAAGATTGACAAATTTTAGAATTTCCCCCTTTTTCTATTATTAGTAACAATAACACTGTTCTTAAAATAGAAAAGCAATTTTTTTTTTTTAATTTTTGTTGAAGGTTACAAGGTTACATGTAAAGTCCCTTTTGAAAGAAAGATTAGTAAATTATACTTTAAAGGTTTTTTAAAATTACATACTACTTAAACCCCTTACTTGGCATATGAGGACAAAAAAGGGGGGTCACTGTAACCCAGCTCTGTTGATAACCTAAAATATTTTGCGGATTTTTATTTCATATTAAGAACTCTCAGACCCCCCTACTCACAATCCTTGATAAAAATGTAAATTATTTTGCTTGTTGTTTATTGGCTAATTATGGGCCGAATACCTTAAATGTTTACCTTGTTCGCTTCATCTTATCAAACTTAAGTCGGCCAATTGACTGATTTCTGTTCACAAATGGTATAATTTTAAACTAATATTTGACTTTTGCAATTATGGAAAGCTGTCAATTGGGACCTTACTTACTTGGAAATTTAATATGTGCGAGTGTAATTAAACACATCGACAAAACATCTAGGCTAGCAATCATTTGATATCAAAAGTTTGTTTTGATAAATACAGTCAAGTTACTATTTACATTTATTCTATACAGACGAAAAGATTTTTTCCGGATTGGTTTCATCTTTGCAATTATGACGTTTTTGTTCCGTGCTCATTTTCACAGAAAAACGTATTCCACATTTTTTAAAATTATATTTATTAACCAGGCGTTCCGACGGAAATCCGGTTATTGATTTGGATATGTACTTCGGGTGGGTGAGAGTACTGGTGTGTTCTAACAACATTAAATCTTGCCGTCCAGAAGTTATGGTCCTGGACTGATTGGAAAATGGCATTCTAAGTCGTTTCTGTGCCAAGATTTTAAAACTGTTTAGCTATTGCTTTTCAAATCTTTATGCGATGTAAGTGATGAACAATTACCATCAAATCTAATATTGACATAATCAGGAGAAAATTACCTGTTTCCAAAAGAGCATATTAATAAAAAAAAAGTTTGCTTTCATTTTAACAGCCTAATTAATTAGGGCTTTATTTATATGTTTAGGTCGAGATTCAGAAAAAATATGCTTGCTGTCTTCGATTCAAAAATTATGATTGAATATCGCCAACATTATTAGGATTTTTTATGTTTGTGTTGGAACCTGATCATGAATTAGCAACTTTAGACATATTGAAAGAAGTCGAACTGATTTAATGTACTGATTTAAGCTTCTAAATTAGCGAAACATCCAAGGTTAACTTGAAATAATATAACATTAGATTTTTATATTTTTTTTATTTATTTTCTATTTATTGAAGAAAAAAACATCATTATTTTTGCATTAAAGTCTTGAAACTAAAACAAAATCACTTTAAATAATGACAACATTACATTTTTTCATTATTCACTATAGACCTTGTCGACTAGTACCACTATCGTTAATGTATTTCAAATTCGCGACTTAAAACTAATGCTGCGGAATAACTAGAATTATCAACTTAGGTTTGAATTAAAAGTTTAAAAAAAAAGTTATGAATATATTCCTGCTTAACACTTGTGCACTAGCATGTATTCTTCTTTAGAATAATATAACCAAACTTTCCTCCTTAACAGGAAGTCTTCAGTAATGATCATTTTTATTTTGATAAATTAAAATGTAAATGTATCCATATAAGGATTCGCAATGGTAATTGTTTGGTTTGCTCTCTCTCTCTCTCTCTCTCTCTCTCGATCGATCGATCGATCTTGATCGATCTTGATCGATCGAACTCGAAAAGTGTTAAAATTTGAAAGAAAATGTAACTCCGATAAATTTCATTATGATTTTTAAACACGTCGCGGTAAATGAAGACGTTTAAAAAATGAAAACTTAATAACTGAAGATTATTGCATTTTTTAAACGCATTTAGATTTGCTAAACAATGCGCGTTGTCATTATTCCTTTAAATTTACTGTTTTATATTAATACCTGAAACAATTGAATTAAATTCTGTTCCAGTGATCTTTATATTGGGAATCGTCCTATAAAGATTGTTGAAAAAGCTGACAAAAATAGTGTTTCATTTTAGCACGGTAGTTTTATTATTTGAACGGAACCAATTAGTTTGATTTATTGCACATACAAACCTGTTTTATTGAATAAATTCTCATCATAAATGGAATGCACTTTAATTGCTGCATTGCCTCGTTAAGAAATACGGTACATCATTTTGTAGCAGACTCAATCGTTATAAACATATTGTCCTTCTGACATTTATTAGTACAATTGCTCTGAAAAATTTCTCCATAACATAGTGAATTATTTCAGAATTTTTAATACAAAAACCGTTCCTTTTATTATATATCAATCCAAGTTAGCTATGCTGATATTAAAATATTTTATTTTACCATTTATCAAACAGTTCATGAGATCTCGAGTTCAACAGGATAGAAAACGAAACCATATATTCAAAAGTATACTAATCAGCTAAGACAGTCTACTTAATTTGCAACAGTTTCCTCACATAATAAATCTTTTCCCCCATTTGGTAGATTTTTCGTGTTGACTCTTTTTTAATA
Organism: Mytilus trossulus; assembly: GCF_036588685.1. Classification (NCBI taxonomy): domain Eukaryota; kingdom Metazoa; phylum Mollusca; class Bivalvia; order Mytilida; family Mytilidae; genus Mytilus; species Mytilus trossulus. Next base: position 34,703,808 of record NC_086386.1, on the reverse strand, counting down.
GTTTTGATCTTCACGTCAAAAGTGATATTTGAAAGAGTAAAGAAAACGAAACGTTCTTAAAAACGACTTTAATGTAATAGTCAATTAATTTTGACATAAAATATTTAGTACACTCAATCAGGCGATTAATTATGAGAAAAACAGTTAAGGTGAAAAAGATCTAACTTACACAATTACGACTAAGGCATTGTGCAAGAAACTAGCGTGCATTCAATGAAAAATGACAAATCTGTTTCTCAACCTTTTTTACAGTGACTTGACTGTTAGTGTTGCTCTCCACCAATTGCAACTCATTCACAATTTTGACTAAATTGCAATTTGTTTTATTAAACCAAATTGTTCAACTGGTCAGAATATTAAATAAATTGTTCAGTCAAAACGTGAAAGTGCAAGGTGATAAAATAAAATATACTTACACTCCTATAAGACTTTAACTCCACTTTAATGATGTTGTGACAAAATTGGTTTATCAGTTTGTATAGTTATATTATAGTCATTTCCATGCTGAAAGGGAACGGTTTATTTTGAATTGCTATAAAATTGTGCAAACTAAGCTTTCTTATAGTTTTTCTTCTAAAAGTATTTTATATTCATAAGAACAAGATATCATTTAAAAAAAACCATCATATATTCAATAAAATATGTGTGAAATAACAATATGCTATTGATAAGTTTTCATGGGGAGATAACCTAAAATGTTATTCTTTTGAATAAAGACTTTTTGAAAGAAAAAATATTATCTCCCCATGGAAACTTCCTAGAAACATATATTGCAATTTTACACATATTTTACTGAATATGAAATGTTTTGATTCACATAATGTCTGATTCTTATAAATAAAGAATACTTTAAGAAAGAAAAACTATATGAAAGCTTAGTTTGGACAATGTTATAGCAATTAAAAATAAACAGTTATCCTTCAGCATGGAAATGACTATAATATAACTATACAAACTGATAAACTAATTTTGTCACAACATCATTAAAGTGGAGTTATATAGGATTAAAGTCTTATAGGATTGTAAGTATATTTTATTTTATCACCTTGCACTTTCATGACTTGGCTGTGGTTTTCTACAGCAGTTGGTTCAAATTTCTGACCAGTTGAACAATTTGATTGTATAAAACAAATTGCAATTTGGTCAAAATTTTGAATGAGTTGCAATTGGTGGAGAGCAACACTAACAGTCACTGTTAAATATATTTCCACTGTCTTAAATTTTTAGATATTAGAGTAGTCAGCGCCTAATCTGAAGTATATCATATTGTGTTGAATTCCCGATTGTGACATTTTGACATATATAGTGTGTGACGCATGCATAAAAGTAGACTCTTATCATGTCAACTCACTCTGTCTCGCTCCTTTTATATCACATGCGATCTAGCAGTTAGCATGATTAGTTATCTTAATGGAATCATTGTTTAACGGTAATTTACTGTTGTCAACCAACGTGTGATGGTTTCTGTTAACCTTATGTCGTGTCAATTTTAGTCAAAAAGAAGCACACCTCAGTTAATAAAGCTATAACAGTTGACAAAAGTAAAGTTGAAATCATCAAGTTTTCATTAATTCTAGTTTTAGGTCACCCATCTGTGTCAGGACTGACGAAAAAGAAATGGAGCAGATTTTCCATTTTCGATAGTATCTAACGTTCAATAAGATGTATGAGATGTAAGCACCAAATGAGTGAGATACCATCATCATTATACATGTAATATCAAAAGGGGAAATCAAAACGCTTCAAAATATTTTTTGTTGGCCTTTGGAAAGTTCTGTTTAGATTCTGAATTATACAAGTTAAAACTCAAATCATACCGTGATGTTGCACAATTAGTTCCCATTGTCATACCAACTTTTTGCTACCATATCAATCTACAAAACTTATTGAATGTAAGCGTTTTTCCATTAACAAGTCAATAATTTGAAGATATCATTTTAAGTGTATTTGTTTTGGGAATCAGTGTGAATCTTTTAATTTCCTTTTCCTTTTTTTGTAGAAAGCTAAATAAATGAAATGAATTCGATCTTTACACCTGCCACGTGTGTGATTCGAAATCACAACTTCAGTTTTGACATATCGATAAAGAAGCTCGATTAATCAGACTTATATCTAGAAATCTTGTGCCATACAATATTGCATTTTTCTTTTAACGTCTAAATAAAGGCAACAATAGTATACCGGTGTTCAAAGTCCTAACTGGATCGAAAGAAACCCATTCCGGGTTAACATATGTTGTTAAAAACATCCGGGGCTAAATGATTTGTTGAAAGATCAATTTGTCAACTTAATTTCTTAGTCCACATTAAAAAGTATTAGATATACATACGCAAAAATCAGCTCATCTCAAATTCTGTTTTTAGTATTTTGTTGAAGGTTTCATCACTTAATATTCTTCAGAAGTAAATTACGATATGATATAACTAATAAGATAAACCTTCCTAAGAATTCCATGCATCATAAAATGAAAGGGATATTTTGTATGATTATTAATGAAACAACTATCAAACAGATAAATAAAGAAACTAGAAAATTAATATTTAAAAGAAATCAATAGGAAATGATAGTGTGTACGTCCTTTTTAATAGTAATCAGTGAACTATTACAAAACATGTATCTGTCACAAGAATATTTCATTTTGATTGTACAACAACAATCGTGAGAAACATGTCTTTTCTGAAACAATGAATCAAAATAAAATGCAATGTTTAGAATAACAATTATTACTCAAGAAAGGATGATGGTAGCGGTAATAAAGCCCTTAATTTATAAAATGTTATTTGATACGCACGCATATTTGAAAGGTTAGAAATCGATAAATAATTAGTAAAAATAGTGTTTTTAACTGAATTTGCAGCATTCAGTATATTCATATATTATGAGTTAAATTGAAATGATTCTGTTCTTGCTGAAAGTAGTACTAGATAAGAAGGGTTTCGAAACAAACAAACACTTTTTCCTTATCACATTTTAGTGAACAATAATATTAAGTAGTTAGGGATAATATTGATTATAATTAATCGACTAAGATGATACATCTAGGTAAGAAACATAAATTGCATTAATGCTTGTGCGACTTTTGATCTGAGCGTACCAACCTCCATGTATGCAAATCCACGGTCAAAATGTCGCAATAGGCTAAAGAAGACATTAGACAGCTGTTCTGCTTTAGAAAGATCATAGACTACGAAAATGTAGCAAGTGAATTGCGGCTCAGAAGTATCATATCGGTCAACCTTTTTGGGATTGTGACAAACGAGTTGAATTCAGGCTTTTGTCGTCATAGATAAGTTATAACATTCCGTAAATCAAGTGAAACCATACTGTTCAAATACAAAATTGGAAATACAATTTGTTATTAGTCCATTGTTTGAGTAAATTGGAACTATAGAAATAACCTTAAGTTCCACTAAACATGGATTTATGGTTCTATGCCTTCTTCATTTGAACGTAACTCGAACATGTTTCGGCAATTCTTAAAACTCGAAAACGTTTCGGTATTCTGCAACAATAAAAAACAATAACCAATAGTGAGATTTGGTCGGTAGCTCAGAAGTAATACACAAAGTTAAGTTTGAAAATAACTGCAAAACCAACTGTTCCCTGTAAAAGTTGACACACGTATTTTTCCTAATAATAAAAACTTGTTTTGCATCCTCTGATAATCCTCAGTAAACTGCTCATACTCACCTAATGCGGGGTTCACACATTGCCGATTATTGCTCTCGTTTGAGATCAGACAGCGTTACGACACGAAAAGTGAAAAAAGTCGGATTACTATCCTCAATTACCCGGAATGTCATATCATTGTCTGAACGCAATCGTTTAAGTTCGTAACAGATTCCTACGGGTCAGGAAAGGTCCCAATAGTTCGGCGAAGCTAAGTGCGTCCCGTAATATTCGGGGAAACTCAGCCGATTTTGCCTAGTCGGATTACAATTGTGTCTATGTCGTGACAGATTCTGCTGTATCGATTCAAATTTCTAACAATGTTCTGTGTATCCTGGACGGTGTTCTGTGGAACAGGAATGATCTGAAGAAATTTTTCATTGCTGTTTTTCTGTCGATTGAGTCCAGATTCCATCCAGATCTTGTCGATTGCGAACCGGTTTTGCCGAAACCGTTCCGGAACAGTCCCGTATTTAATACGAAATTCGTCAATGATACCCATGTCAGAGTCCCGACAATTACAGAATACAATACAACTGAGACCAAACAAAGCCGTTTGCAATGCGATAGAGTAGACCGTGATAGGATTACGTTCCGACAGTACCTGATTATCCCGAGTATGCCGACAGTTTTCGAACGGACAACTTCCGTCAGCGTCGTTCCCCTCTTTGTTCACTGTCGGATCTCTGTCGGATTAAATTCGGTAGAATCGGGACGCAGTCGTGACAGACTCGGTCGAATTTTACCAGGCAAAATTACAAATTGGATTAGAAGCGGAGTGAGAACGGGATTATTGTCATTAATTCGCTTGGAAACGGTTGAGTATCGACGCTTCCTGGACTATGTTTCATTGTTGTCGTGATTAACTTATTTGGTTTACAAATTCTAATTAAAGTTTGAATTTCCATCCACGATTCACAGAATCTTGATCCGACTTTTACCAAATTTAAATCGGGAATGGTCCTGTCAAGGCCGGTAGTAAAAATCGTGAATGTGTGACCCCAGCTTTACGCCTTTGTAAACATTAATAACTGTTTTCTTAAGGATTACCAAATACTTTTCTTTGGTGTGGTTCTCTCATGTTTTTAAATAATAAATAAGTGTTAATTAGATGCTATTGATTATTGCTATTTACTAAATTAGTTCCGAAAGGAGATGAGATATCAAATATGTAATACCTTGACGCAGAAACTAGATATGTGGAAGGTTTTCGGCCGTTGAACAAAAATCCAAAGAATGTAAAATATGTATATTTTGTTCATGTCTTGTAGTTATCTTCCCGAGAGAGTTCTCCACTATCGGTAGATCCCAACAACGAGTACTCGTTTGATAATTTTTTGTCGTTGAAAAGTTTTGGCATGAATTATCCTTTAAATAAAATATAAATTTAATAATTTGGTGGCATGACACCTAGACTGAAGATTTAATTTTTTTGTCAAAACATGTATCGTTTTGGAAATTATTTCATATTTGTGATTGATGAAAGTCTCCAATAAATTATAACGTTTATTAAAAAGAATGACGTTCGACGCGTAATTTTTAATAAATTACGATGTAACTGGTACAATGTATAAAAAAGTGAAATAAAAAAATATCGAACTCCGAGGGAAATTCTAAACGGAAAGTCCCTAAACAAATGGCAATTCAGAAGGACAAACACATCAAACGAATGGATTACAACTGTCATATTTCTTACTAGGTACATGCATTATTTATGTAAAAATTAATGGATTAAACCTGATTATAAAGCTTACTTGTTCTTCAACTGATCCGACTCTTGTACATGCTCGGCTGTCAAATAATTTGTTTTGAGCGTTTCTGGTGAATTTTAATCAGGAAAAGCGCTTTGAACATGATATTTATATTTTATATTAAAATATCTTTTTCATCATGCTTTGAATTGCCTTATTCAATGGTTATTTTATTGTATGTTGTTTCTTAGGCTTTTTCACATTATTTTTTGGTTAAAATAATTCTTAAATCATAAGTTTCAAGTGTCAATTCCAATATGCTTCACCAAAACTTGATTGGTTTTAACTGTTTCTATAACTTCAAGAAAAAGTACGATTCCCTGCAAGTTTTGAAAAACTTTATAATTTAGCATGCATCTTTGTTGCAATCAGATGTTAAAATAAATCATAGAAATAGATAAATAAAACTGTAGACAAATGCTAAAAACTATTATTCAACCTTGAATACCATACATGTATGTCTGTCCCCTTAAAAAGAACTATGACAATTTTCATCATATACGAATAACAATTTTGTAATTATAAAAGATAAAGCCAATATACCTTGACCCAAACATGTTCATTGCAATATGTATCGGTTTACATAGAAGAAAACAATGAGATAAACTTTAATTTTCCTTTGGATGAAAAGTTTTAAAAAAGCAGAGTGCAAGAGTCGCATTTTACTTTTAGTTAAAATTAAAACCTTAATTTAAATAACTCATTTTTCATCAACAAACACGATGCATACAATCATTACCACGTATATTATCAGTATTCACCCAAATAAAAGTGAAAAATAATCTTACCTTTTAACTAACTTTTTCTTATGACAAGTCTTCAAATGTATATGCTGCAATGCGCATATGATACATGAACCTAAGTTATAAAGACTGATTATCAACAGTGATTTGTTGAAAGTTGTTTAATTGAAATAGATTATACCATAAATATTAAACAGCATATACAAATACTAATTAAACTGATTAGCTGCATCATATATAAATTTAAAACAGGAAGCAGGGTTAAATTATTACCGTAAAACTCCAATCAGAGATGGAACAGCTATTTACATCAAAGATTTGATCTTATTATCCTTAATTGAAACTTTTTTACAAGATATATAATTGATAATTTGTAGAAAGATTTGTGAAATAACAGATCATTAAAATTAGGATAGGTCTTCAGCTCGTGGCGTACAGACGTCAGTTGGAGATCAATCACCGATTTATTTTCATTATACAGACACTTCACATAACGAAGAAACTGACCGATATAGTTCACAAAGGACGAGCCATTATCTTCCAGGTTTGTTTTTTTAATTGAATCAAAATGGAACTGAAAAAAAAACAGAAAAATATCAAACAAGGGACTGGAGAACTCATCAGTTAATTAATACTTCAATGCCTTGGTTAGTTATCATATTGTTTACTCGATACTTGAATTTTAGATAAGTTGTTATTTTTGCATTGGACATCTTCTTTTAGATGAAAATAAAGAAGACAACTCAAAGAAATATTGTTACTCTATACATTCTAAAATCGTGTTGTGCTTTCAATTTGTGTAATGATATAAATTTTTAGTGTTCATTGCAAACGTTATTTGAAACATTGTGTCTAATTTTGGGAAAGCATATAAATTAAGGCAACAGAAGTATATCGATGTTTAGAAGTCATAAATGGTTTGAGAAAAAGTGAATTGGTTGGAAGATCGATATACCGGAGAAATACAGGAATTTGAAGAAAAACATCATGAAAAATATCGAACCAAAATGCAAAAATTAAAGCACAAAAATACTGAACTCAGAAGAAAATTCAAAAAGAAAAGTTCCTTATCAAATGAAATAAAAACAAACACAAACAAACAAACAAACAAACAAACACAAACAAACAAACACAAACAAACAAACACAAACAAACAAACACAAACACAAACATATCAAATGACTTGATAACAACTGACATATTTCTGATTTGGTAAAGACATTTTTCTTCTGTAGAAAATTGGTGATTGATAATTATAGCTAGCAAACCTCTAACTTGTACATATATGACAGTCAATCACGTATAAACATTGATACACAATTTATTCATTTGTGTTTTCATTAAGGTAATCATTTCCTTTTCAATAAACAGAATTAACAAGTTAAATGAAAAGAAAAAAATCTTAAAATTGCAACAAGTTCCTAAAAAAATCAGCGATTCAATCAAATAAGTACATACATTTGCCAATACAATTTTTTTATGGGAAAAATGAAAGTTTCAATTTATTCGTTGAGCAATAGGTTAACAACCATCTTTCATCCTAAGTTTCAACTACAGAAACAAGGTTGTCGGCTCTACGAACTTTCCCAAAATCCTGCGTTTATTAATTGCCGAGTTTGCTTCGAAGTTGCCTTAGTGTAGCAAAGGAAACGAAAGTGAGTATACGTTTTTTTTTCTTTTGTCAATTGTAAGACCAAAGTTCATTGTATCAACATCGTCCACATAAATAACCATTTCTTATCACCAACTTTTTCAGTAAATGTTTAAAAATAAAAACTTTATCAATAACTTAAGGAGTAGGGGCATAACGGCCCGGTTTTTTTTCAAAAATAAAACGTTTGAGAACTAATTCATTTGTGTATATTATGTTTGGAAATGCCTAAAATCAACAAATATAACGCTATTTTTATGACAAAAGAGAATAATGCAGACTATATGCAGTTTTCCATAATTGCTTCTATGTGGTACCAATGTGCGCAATCACGAAACAACACAATATTTAAGAGAAGGTTTACATTATATTTTATACTTATTAACATAATCTCACCAAATATAAACATAATGTTGAGAAAATACTTTTTCAATTTAAATAAATGTAAAACAAATAATATCAAAACAAATTCCATAATCGATAAATTTGTCATGATGTGTTACCATGATAACTCGTTTAATTTGAATTTTGTAGGGATTTTTAAATGAACACCTTGTGCATCTCAGTGCATTTAGGACAAATTTAAATTTGCACTTAAATTTGACAAAAACATGAAATTTGTATCCAAATCAATAATAATGAGATAAGTATACATTAAAGTAATCAAAAATCACAAAAACAAACACAAATAACTTTATACAAAGAAACAAGTGAATAGATTTATAGTTGTTTACTTATTAAACTTGTTTTGCATTAAGAGTTACCGCGTTCACTCCCGGCATTATTCATTATTAGATTATTTTTTCTTGTAAATTAGAAAAAAAATGTTGGTAATCAGTTTTCCAGCATAATGTATAGCTATGTTTTTTCCTCTTCTTCTTTTATTTATATATTTTTGTATTCAGAATGACGTCATTCTTTTGTCTGTTTAGCAATTTTAAGTAATATAAAATATGAATATACATTACGACATTGTAAGAAATCACGCTCATGTCATTTTTTTCAATTTTCAGCAAAAAGCGATATAAATATTCATGAAGATATTGCAAGATACCACGCTCGAATCAAAAGTTTAAAAGGTTAATAAGAGTCGATGAAAGTTTTGAGCTTGACATACACTATTGTTTAAATCCTTCCTGAAAAGGTCAAAATATTACGTTTTCTAATAACTAGTCATAAACATTAACATATTGGATATTGCGCAAAATTCGATTTTGCTATTTATATAAAAAAAATATGCTTGTCGTCACAGTTTGTCAAAATGAATTGTATTTAAATAATGACTAACTTGATAAAAAGATTACCTTTTTGACGTACTTAAATAATATGTTGAATACAAAACCACTTTTACTTTCTGAGTAAGAAATATATATATTTGTGTGAGTTTGGATGTTCAGCTCATGCAAGTCACAATATATATTAACCTCACCGGAATATTACTAAATTTGTCGTAAGTAGCAGTGTGTACTAGTATTTTATACGACATTCCAATGTGGAATCTTAGCTCATTTATTTTAGATATTTTTGGTAAAATTGATACGAAGTACACGCAATCAACTGACAACTAATAGCGAAATATTATTTCAGCATACCGTCTCGATAAATGGTGTAAAAAATCTAAACTTTGTGTTCGTCAATTTATAGTAGCTTTCAAAAGGGGCATTAGTTACAAGATATGAAAAAAAGTCAGATTCTGATGGGTTTTTTTTTTTGTTCAATCATTAATACAAGTGAAATTATTCAATAATAATTCGCTTTTGGCATCCAAGTAAGTTCAATTTTGTCAAAATATTCAAAGAAACACAGCTGATTGATTATTCACTTCTTATTGAATTATTCGACATCATTGAATCTTTATTCACGTGATCTTCAATTTAATCTATTAGTTCTGCAGAAAATAGTATTCAGACAGTTATTCATAATGGAAAAAGGTTTCTCTACTTTTTTAAGATTATGTAGTCGTCAAAATGATTTATCTTTTAAAAAGGCCAATATATCGACGAATGTCAATGACTTTTCTTTTATGCAATTTACTCTTGATAGCCTTGATGGAAGAAGTTTGTTAACAGGTATCATTATTGAAATTATTAATTAAGTTGTGATTAATATCTATTGCAATTTCTTTTTCATTAAATCAAAATTTATTCGGAAACAGTTGTTTAATAAAAGGAACTATTTTCATAATATTGGACACTTATAGGGGTTCCAACTGGTTGATCGACTAAATACAAGTGTACATTAGTAAGAGAAAATACGTCAAACATAAAGCCTCTCATCTCATCCTGTTTGATATGAAGCATAGGAGGTGACCGAAATTGTGCTTGATGACAACCGGAAATTGCACTTTTGCTTATGCTTTTTTAATGTTAAACGAGAGTTGTTTTAACTGCTATTTATTTTTATCCATTATTTTCTTTTTCGTGTCTTGCTGGTTTTTTTTACTTTTAATTATGTCATTCATACACTGTGGGTGGATAAAAAACTGTCTGTCTGAAAAAAAAGTCGAAATATAACAAAAAATATACATGTATATCATTTTTAATAATTAGTTTGTCTAAATGGCTCGACTATATTAAGGATGTATTCTTCTGACTTTTCAGTCTCGTTCAGTCTCGTTTGAATCTCGTTCTTGAATTCTTTCCAAAACGTGTGATATTAGTGGGAAATATCAATGAATTTTAAAATTATTAAATCAAACATAACTCTCTGAAAAAAATGTGTATTTACAATGAATGGTTTTTGAGTAATCCAATTTTCAAATTTTACGATGTATTTTTGCCAAATTTGTGTGTTTCTGTGTGATGAGTGTTCTTGTGTGCGTTTGTGTTGTATTTCTGTCATGTAGTGCTGTCTATATAGCGATGATTTATAGCAATGCTATATAGACGGGAGGGTTGGCTAGCCATAAAACTATTATGAACTTCATTAATATATTTTAATATAAAAAAGTCAATTTTTGTGATCACCTGTTCTGTTTGTCGTTAATGAATGATGTCCGGTGTAACTCTGCAGTTTACATGGTGTAACAACTTATATACTAATTATTTGTGCGTTTCTCTGTAATGAGTGTTCGTGCGTGTGTTTGTGCTGTATTTCTGTCACGTAGTGTTGTCATTTTAGCGATAATTTATAACAATGCCATTTAAGTTGGAGGTTCGGCAAGCCATCAAACTATTATTAACTTCATTATATAATTTGATATGAAAACACGTCAATTTTTGTGATCACCTGTTCTGTTTGTCGTTTATGGAAGATGTCCGGTGTAATTCTGCAGTTTACATGGTGAAACAACTAATATACTATTTATTTCTGTGTTTCTCTGTGCTGGGTGTTCTTGTGTGTGTTTCTGTTGTATTTCTGTCACGTAGTGCTGTCATTTTAGCGATAATGTATATATGATGAGTATATTTATAACAATGCTATACAGACGGGAGGGTTGGCTAGCTATCAAACTTTTAAGAACTACATTGTATAATTTGATATGAAAACGTCAATTTGTGTGATGATCACCTTTTCTGTTTGTCGTTAATGAAAGATGTCCGGTGTAATTCTGCAGTTTACATGGTGTAACAACTAATATACTATTTATTTGTGCGTTGATGAGTGTTCTTGCGTGTGTTTGTGCTGTATTTCTGTCACGTAGTGTTGTCATTTTAGCGATAATTTATAACAATGCCATATAAGTTGGAGGTTTGGCAATCCATAAAACTATTATGAACTTCATTATATAATTTGATATAAGAAAACGTCAATTTTTGTGATCACCTGTTCTGTTTGACGTTTATGGAAGGTGTCAGTTGTTATTCTGCAGTTTACATGGTGTAGCAACTAATATACTATTTATTTCTGTGTTTCTATGTGCTGAGTGTTCTTGTGTATGTTTGTGCTGTATTTCTGTCACGTAGTGCTGTCATTTTAGCAATAATTTATCTATGATGAGTATATTTATAACAATGCTTTAAAGTCGGGAGGGTTGGCTAGCCATAAAACTTTTAAGAACTTCATTGTATAATTTGATATAGAAACGTCAATTTGTGTGATCACCTATTCTGTTTGTCGTTAATGAAAGATGTCCGGTGTAATTCTGCAGTTTACATGGTGTAACAACTAATATACTATTTATTTGTGCGATTCTCTGTGATGAGGGTTCTTGCATGTGTTTGTGCTGTATTTTTGTCATGTAGTGATAATTTATAACAATGCCATATAAGTTGGAGGTTTGGCAAGACATTAAACTATTATGAACTTCATTATATAATTTGATATAAGAAAAGGTCAATTTTTGTGATGATCACCTATTCTATTTGTCGTTAATGGAAGATGTCCGTTGTTATTCTGCGTTTATATGGTGTAACTAATATACTGTTTATTTATTACTGCGTTTCTCTTTGATGAGTGTTCTTGTGTGTGTTTGTGCTGTATTTCTGACACGTAGTGCTGTTATTTTAGCGATAATTTATAAGAATGCTATATAAAACTATTTTTTTTAAATGTCTTGTACCAAGTCAGGAATATGGTAGTTGTTATCAAATAGTTCTTTTCTATTTATGCTGGTGTTTGTTTCTATTGCACCTCAAGGTTCCTGTTGTTCTAATGTTTTCATTTATAGTTGATCTGTTTCAATCGGATTAGTTTGTAATCCGGATATGTTTTCTTGATTAATTTATGACTTTTGAACAGCGATAAATTAATGCTAACTATAAAAAAGAAAATGTGGTATGATTGCTTATGAGACAACTATCCACAAAAGACCAAAATGACACAGAAGTTAACAACTTTAAGTCACCGTAAAGACTTCAATAATGAGCAAAGCCCATACCACATAGTCAGCTATCAAAGGCCCCGATATGACAATGTAAAACAATTCAAACGAGAAAACTAACTATCATATTCATTTTAAAAAAAATTATTGTACAATGCGTTGTAGATCTGTGAGTAGGATTACGTTGCAATTTGATACTAAAAGACTTTTATATAAATACAATAGGACAAAGAGTATAGTACTAGTTTTGCTGACATGAGTGAGCTTACACGATGAAACAAAACATAGCATTATTGAATGAAATTTAAACAGTTTATTTAAAATCTGGATAGTTCAAACTAACCGAAGGCAAACAAAATGAAGAAAAATATTAAAATTCCGCTTTAATATCTACATGAATATTTTCCTCTTGGCCTTGGACAACGAACGTAGCAGATATTACACTTAGTTTTGCAGTTAGCGGCACATGACCAGTACCTCTCAAAGTTTGTCGTTCCCGAACAACTGCTCACACAATATGATGTGTTAATAAGGCACTGCAATGCACAAGAATATGCATATGATCTATCAAGAGAGATCAACGCAATGCTTAACACAGCTGCAAATGCCAATTTCATTTTGATCTGAAAAAAAATAAATACAAATGAAACTTCAAAAATGAAATATGTGGACGAAATGTAGCTTAAAATTTAAATTCAATCAATTATCAAATAATTAAACAGTGATTTGATTATCTTGTGGTGCATTACATGTTATGTTGTCAAACAAATAACTACAGAAGCCTGTAATTAGTGGTTGATGTACAACATATTTTTCGTTCGTTTTTTTTGGTACCTCAATTAAGCTGTGTTTTACATTTGTCATTTTAGGGCCAGTTATAGCTGACTATACGATATGGGCTGTTTATTTATGTGTCATTTTGTCTTCTGTGGAGAGTTGTCTCATTGACAATCATAGCGCATCTTATTTTTTTATAATCAGTAAGATTTGTTATAGTAATTGTTTGTGGTTTTGTACTTTTGAATTTTCAAGACTTTTCTAAAAAAAATACTGGTCCATTTTTTGGTCTACTGGTTTGTTGATGCATACATTGCCATTCGAATTGATGACATAACAAGTATTGCTTCATGATAAAACACAAACAAGTCATGTAATTTTGTTAATATATATAAAAAATGAAATGATGATTGATATAAATAGTATTATAAAAATTATGATAAGAAAATCAATTATGGCCTGTTACGGAAAATCTTGAATTTAAAATATCTATCAAACCACATGCGTAAGCATATTAAACATTCAGGTTTTTTCCCTCTCAGATCAGTCTTTCACTTATTAGTTCTACTGAATAAAAAATCATTATGACATTACGATAAGGCTAGAGAATCGTGTTTCAAAATAAATGTGTAATGTAATATTTCTTATTTTTACCATAAGGACATGTCTATTTTTCAATTAAGAAAATACTGTATATATTTTTTTGAAAAAAAGTATAATGCAAGGGAGCCAAACATTCTTAATATCTAACATGATATAAAAATAAAGTGAAATCAGTTCATTTAGTAGTACATATAGACGTTAAATGCATAAAGATATGCTTTAGAATTGTACTTACACTGAGTTAATAATAAGGGTTAAATCCAATATCACAAGAAAACCATAAACTATAACTCTGTCTATTGTGTTATTAGAAACAGTTGCCTTGTATACGTAGTTTAAAAACATTAATACATTTGACACAAATGTCAAATATAAGAAATCAATGATATTTGTCAGTATTTTAAAGATCCAGGTTTCAAATATCAGCAACATATGGGGAGATCAAGTGTTTAGGTTTAAAACAATGATTTGAAAGTGTGAGGCTCAAAGTTAATTGTGTGTATTTGCATTGTATGTTGTTATTCTGTGAGAAGTTAACTTTTTAAAGTAATGGCATATTTGACCGTCCAGAAAAGACAATTTATAACTGCGTATGAGATCAAAAACAAATGTTGATTTTTGTACACACTCGTCACCTAGATCTTTTTACGTTCAGTCAGTTAGTTCTCTGTAGCATTTTGAAAATGATTTGTTCACATAAGAATGAGACAATGTGTGCATTGTGATAATTATAAAGATAATTATTCAAATATAGGCAACGTATACAAATACAGTATTTATAAATATAGTTTAATAGCACATTTTTTCTAGTTATTTGTGTTGTCAGAATAACTAAAATTCTCACTTAGCAGCTAGAGATATAAATGAAGACCGACACAAAGTCATTATCAAAATATATCATGAGATGAGACACTTTGAACGAAATGATTTCACAGAAATTGAAAAAAGTATAATCCAACTTGTTATTCAGATGTACAATTATAGGGAAGACTAGTTTGTTGATAGTGGTGGAAGTTGCTGAAAATTTGCTTAGCATAACTTTGAACAGTTGACAATACATAGCCGTAAATAGTTTCAAATATTAGAAAAAGAAAAATAGGTTCTTTGATTTCTTAGGGATACACAGTTAACAAAGCATTTGATCCGCCCCGTTGCCTTCTTCATCTACATAAATGAACAAAATATTCAAGAGATAAAAATACATAAACAGCAGGGTAATAGATAAGCAAAGACATATTAACACACTATAAACAAGAGCATATAACCTGTATTCCTAATCAAAGTATATTTAGTATATAAAATTAATCTAAATCGTCAGTGTGTTGGGACGACTAATACAAGAAAATGAATAACCCAAAACTAACATTGTCAAACGGTAAATATACTCATACTGAAATACCGTGCTTCCATCTAACATTTATTTAGTGAAATTAATTACTATAAGTTAAACTTTTCTATAAATGAACGGTGTTGCAGGATCGTTATAAAAATGTCAACATGAAGCAACATGATTTTAATCGTATCTTTAAAACTCATACTTCTTATTTTCTGTATTTAGTAGTTTGTCCCATCCGGAACCAGGTACGTCCTTAGCAAGGACCAATGCTCATAAACTCGCTGTAATTTAATGCAGGACAAGTTCTGAGCCGGTCACCTTGCATTGTCAGTTAATATAGATCCTTTTAGCTTATAGAACAAAAGCCTCATGATACCATTCAACTAATCAAAACCAGTATGTTTTCATTAATTATTTAAATTTCAAGATAGTGTTTTTATCAAATAAAACCAATAAACTAATAGCTTTACACCGTGACACTAAATAGTAAAGTAAAATTATTTATTCATTAGGTATCGGATCGGATACTAATATTCATACTGTCATATTTCAATATTTGATATCGCCTGTCCGAGACATGTCCTTAATTCTATGTCTTTTTCTTACAATAAGAATCTTCCCCTTATCATAAAGCAAGATGCATATCGTATGAAATAATTGCTTCGCATCGTGACGAAATGCACTAATGTTATCGGCACTTGTGAGCCATCAATGGCAGTTGACGTGTGTAGTACTATCGCCTTATATCCGAAAATATACTTTACACCCTTGTTTTCATGGATTATTTGTAGTCTCAGTTCATTTGTACTCAATGTCGGGTCGGATTCATGCATTATTGTCATTCCCCATTAGCAGCTGTCAAACGATCAATCATTTTTATCAAAACTTCAAATACAACGACAAAATGATTTTATAAGTATAAACTTAACCAGAATCAAATTTATGTTTTTATACAAGACGCTTTAGATTCACCAATTGACAACAATTGTAAAATTAATATAATTACTTGCCCAAATGCATATTGTTGCCGTTTCGTATGTTAACAATGTTTTCGATTTTTCTATAACACATACTGACCACCATAAACATATATAATCGGTATACTATACAAAAGTAAAGGTTCTGTACATTTTATCTCAACATTAAAAAGAAGCTCAATTATGATATATAACCCTTCGTTTTGAATATTGTGAATATAAGTAAATTATTCATGGGTATCAAATGTTTTGAAGTTAAGAACCAAAACCGTTCTAAATATTCATATAAAAGATCAGTCATAAATTTGTAGATTTAATTATAATATAACACGACTAGTGATAAAAAAAAATCATGTATCTAAACATCACAACAATACTTTTATGTAATGTCCTCTCTGATTATGACGGTTATTGACAATATCTTTGGTACTTTCCTTTTCATTTATATCAGCTCTCTGATGTATCTACATTAGGTACAGGTATTCAAATGCATTGACCTTGGCCTAACTAAATAAACTCATCATAAATACCAGGACTAAATTTAGTAAAAAGAGATGTTATCTGTCGAAATGACCATATGGTTCACACTTTTGTATACTATTATAGGCAACAGTACGGTCTTCAAAACGGAGCCCTGGCTCACACCGAACAGCCAGCTATAAAGAGTTCCTTAAATTACTAGTGAAAAGCCATTCAAACGGGAAAATCAACGGTATAATATTTATAAAAAAACAAGAAGAGACAAACACGGCAACCACTGAACATCAGGTTCTTGACATAGGGCAGGTACACACAAATGCAGATAGTTTAAACGTTTTAAAAAGTACAAACCGTCACCCTAACCTGAAACAATAGTGTAACATCGCAACACAGAAAACACTTTAAAATGTCAATTGAGATGGTTTAACTCAATCAAAAGACATATGAATAAAAGTGAACATACAATGAACGAATAAATTTGATCTAGGACACAATGTAAATACAAAATTAATAGAATAAGCGGTGAGCTGTTCAATAATTTCAGAAAGACAACCAACACCTTGAACAAAATGCTGCCAAATAAAATAATTTACAAGTAAATTTAAAATTATTTTGTTGTAAAATATATAGTAACGATGAACGGAAATGTTTTGTGTTCATAGTACGAGAACAATCAATTATCAAAGCAGGTTTATATATACGTGTATATAAAAAAAAAAAGGGAGAGAGAAGAGATATAAGCCTAAATAAGTAAGCATTAAATAACGGAATAATAAAAAGGCTTTACAAATTGTATCAACAGGCCACATTAACACAAAACCACGATACAACAGAAACAGTTGCCTTATATCTTGACTTTTATCTAGAAATTGACAATGAGGGTCTGTTGAATTTTTTTTACGACAAACGAGATAATTTCAGGATCCCAATTGTGCACTTTCCATTTTTGTAAATATCGCCAAATAATTACGATTTTCACGTGGTTGTATTTTCCCCTGAATATGACCTTCCGAATAAGACTATTTACTGGGTTTGTAATAACATGAGCAACATGACGGGTGCCACATGTGGAGCAGGATCTGCTTACCTTTCCTGAACACCTGAGATCATTTCCCTTTTTAAGTTGGGTCCGTGTTGCCCAGTCTTCTGTTCTATGTTGTTTCTTGTGTACTATTATTTGTTTGTTTGGTTTTTTTTCAGTTTTAGCCGTGGCGTTGTCAGTTTATTTTAGATTTATGAGTTTGACAGTTCCTCTGCTATGTTTTGCCCTTCTTTAAAAAGAGTACATGCAGAATGCGGTATTTTTTATTTTACTTTTATTTAGACGGAAGTGCGTCTAATATACAAAAGTATGAGCAGGAATGTTTAGTGATTTTTTTGTTCAATGAATTCTTAAAATTGAAAATGAGCTAAAAGATTATGCAGTTTTAGAATTTTAAACATCTTGATTCCCATGCATCGACAACTGAGATACCGATTCACTAAATGACATTGTATCGAACAACAAACATTATTTACGTATTGATAAAAGAAAATTCTCCAAACAACCAAAAATGGGATGATTAGGTTAGATTATGCATCAACCATATATATACAATAATGATACTGATACAAATGGTCTATCCTAAACACCATCACATTCGTTGAATTTGTTCCATCCAACTCACACTTTTAACCTATTCACGAAATGACATGAAATTTTTGTAATCGTAAAATTTAATTTCACCAAATATATGATATTGTTTCTCGAAATGATCTTTTGCAATATGCCAAGATGCATTCAGTGGAAGCACAGTGAAATGCCGTAAAACTCTCGACATTTATAATGTTGGTGATAATTGGATCAAATCACAACTCATTAATTCTTAAGTGACATATATAAATACAAAATCAGGTCAGTATTATCATTAGACAGCTATAGTTTTTCGAAATGAGACTTAAAACATACACAGACATAATTTATCAATTTAACTCAGAGACACGTGCCATTAATTTTAAAGAAAGACACCAACTTTATAAATTATTACATAGGTATCCAGCATCGATATTGGTCGATCTACTGTCGACTGTTGCGTGACTACATATGTGAACAACTGTATTGCTTTTATATCTAATGAGAGATTCATAATTACGAATAAATACTTGTTGACAACATGTGCGATTGAGCATCCGGGTTCCCGATTCACAGCAAGTATGTTCATTCAACGTTCATAATCAGCGTTACATTGTTTTGTAATTATCTGATTTAAATTTTCAACGATTCTAATTAAAACTGGTGTAAAGCTAATCATCCTTCCAAAAATAATAACAGCCAATACTTCTTGAACCTCAAGTGTACTTTTAAAATTAGCGTGCAAATTACAAACTGTGAATAATCAAACTGTGTAAAACTATAGTTGTGTTTTTACCAGCCTTTATATTTCCTAATGAGTTGCCGATGTCATCATTAAAACCTAGACATCATTGCTGATCTAATAAGTTCACACATCGTTCAAAACACTGTGCTTCGTGAATTTGTATCAGGCAATGTCATCATTTTTCTTTCCATTTAATTGTTTGCATACAAAGAAATCGCGTCCAATTTACGAAAGCTTTTTATTTAATATATTTATACTTAATTCTGTACCGATGAATTGGATATGTGCATTTGGTAGGTTTGATTTTCAATGGAACACAATTAATGTTTGAACATGAGAAAAAGAAAACTGATCACGTGAATATACAAAATAATACTATCTACAAGGAAAGTATGTCAAATCAATAAGCGAAGACAGAAAGACGAAACCCTGACCATAAATGTCAAAATAATCGAACTTAAACTAATTTCTGTGAGGTGTAAGATCATATGTAGACTTGGTTGGCAGAACGCTATAGACAAAGATAGCTCTTTGATTTGAAATCTCTTCCTTACCTCTGTTATATGTTACAAAAATTTGGATTATAAAACAATAATGTATAGTACGTAAATTTTTCAGCAATTATGTATTTTTTCTGAAAATATTAAACACTAACAAAACAAGAAACTTGCATAACACTAGAAAATGTCGGGTTTCAACCTCTTATGTCAAAAGATAGAAACAGGCTGTTTGATAACAACTGCCATATTCCTGACTTGGCAAGCAATATGAGATTTATTTTTCGTTCAATGGACTAAAAAGTTGATAAATCTGATCAAAGAAAACGATTCTTACTTAAAACATACAATATTTTTCGTACAAAACAGTCTCTGTCTTTTTCGGTTTTGTTTTTACTTTCAATGCACTTAACAACATTAAATTCAAGACCTTAACCTATTTTAGATTATTATTTTAATTCCATAAAGAATACAATATTTGTATATACTCCGATACCAAGTTACCATTCATCAATATAAAACCACTTGATTCTTAGAATAATATATATATTCTTAAGATGGCAGGATAATGTAATCAAAGTGAAATGTGCTGACAACGAATTTTACCATTACGTTTTTTTCCAATTCTACATCATATTTTTCATCTAATTATTTTTTTATTTAGTTGTGTGAGTGTATTATTATTGCTCATGATCTAAGGTAATCTTATCATTCATAAAGATATTTTAAATCCCATTATAATTTCAATAAAACAAATGTATTAAAAACGAATGAAAACATTGGAAGTGTATTATCCTATTAAATTAAATTGTGGTGCTTCCTATGCTTTTAAAAGAGATTTTCTTATAAAAAGAGGATTTACGGGTTTTCTTCAAAGTACCAGATCTTTTGAACCTTGATCGAGATACTGTTTTCTCTTTGAAGATATAGTAAGATAGCAGTTTAGATCAATAATCTTTTGAATAATTTCAATAAAATTGACTTCTTTTACTAGATTTTAGGTTCTTATTACTTTGTTTTCCGATATGGAACGGATGTTCCAAATGAATATATATTCAAAAACAATTATTAAAACCAGTTTCTTTGATTTACAAGCATTTTATCATGTTAAATGCCGGGTTAGTAAACCGGTGACACCATCCACATCACTATGGTCGAAAATAAGTCATTCATCTTTCATTTTTGCAATGGGGTTTTTCAAATTTAAATGAATATTCTTCAAATTTACTTTCAACTGTCTACACTTTCATGAAAATATAGATTTAAATTAAGGCACATCCTCATTTTTACGGAAACTTTGTTAACCGTGCCCGGAAATTTAGAAATGATCCATGTAAACTTTACTCCTTTAAATAAACTTATTCTAAAAGGTTACCTATTCAACACTGTAATAAGATCATTGAATATTGTTTTTATTGGTATAAATATTGATTTTATTATCAGTAGATTAAAAGCTAACTAAATATTACTAGTAAGTTATATACATATACATTTTCATGGATCTACAATCTGTCGATATCTGTAACTTAGCATTGCACAAGGTTATGTTTTTCTCTGGCTGTTTATGACGTTTTTTTCACTAAATCCATTGCATGTTGGATGTGTACGGATTGAGTGTTTTGTCTTAGATGCATGATTTTTCTATTAGTTGTTAGTGGCTTTGAACTAGCTGTTAGATAACTGCGAGTACTCTCAGATATGTTCATTGTGTCTTTTTGTGTCGGAATGTATAAGTACCCAGTCACGTCCACTTGTACTTTTTGTCTATCTGATGAGTTCAGCCTTTTTCAACTGATTTTTATAGTTCGTTCTTATGTTGTACTGTTATACCACTGTCCCAGGTTATGGGGAGGGTTGGGATCCCGCTAACTTGTTTAACCCCGCCACATTATTTGTGTATGTGCCTGTCCAAAGTCAGGAGCCTGTAATTTAGTGGTTGTCGTTTGTTTATGTGTTACATATTTGTTTTTCGTTCATGTTTTTACATAAATAAGGCCGTTAGTTTTCTTTAATTGTTTTACATTGTCTTACGGGGCCTTTTATATCTGACTATGCGGTATGAGCTTTGCTCATTGTTGAAGGCCGTACGGTGACCTATAGTTGTTAATTTTTGTGTCATTTTGGTATTTTGTGGATAGTTGTCTCATTAGCAATCATACCATATCTTCTTTTTTATAATTTTGTTGACGATTTTAGATTTTCACATAGTGTTAATGCTTATAAAGTCAGTTCATCGAAATCAAACTTATAAACATGGATGCAACATTCGCTAGTTTAATAACATGTTTTATAGACCAAACTATGTACTTAATAGGAAATAGGAAATATCTTTACTCTTTTGTCAAGGAAAAAAAATACCTTATTCGTCTTGAAAAAGAGTCAAACCAGGCATACATATTACAATGACTTGATCTGCTTTCTTCTATAGAAGTGTATTTTTTTCGATAGCGTTATTTGTATGGAAAGCTAAATTCTTGTTTTCATATCTGCAAGTAATATTGAAATAAATTAGACAATTTGTTTTGTTTTGATACTGATGTTGTTAGTGTAATAAAAGAATATTAACCATCTTTGTTTCGACTATATTTATGCTGTCTGATAAGGATGTTTTGACATACCGAAAAAAAGTAGAATTGTTTGAAGCCTAGTTTTTGGCAATTAGCAATATCCTAGTTAGTTTCTTTACTGTTTTTGGTATCTTTTTAACGTTAGTTTATAATGTTGATGAACAAAATCAAATCCCAAGCAGATATCATAAACAGACCAAATGACACATTAATCAAAAGCTATAGGTCACTGTAAAGCCTTCAACAATTATGTCTATACTGCATAGACAGCTATAAAAGGTCCCCCGAAATCACAAATGTAACACAATTCAAACGAGAAAGCAAAGGGTCCAATCAATGTACAATAAAAATGAACGAAAACCACAAACGACAATCACTGAACTACAGACGCCTGATTTTGGATAGGCATTTACATACCTAATGTGGCGGGGTTAAACATGTAAGTGGGATCCCAACCCTGGTGTAACAGTACAACATAAAAACGAACTGTAAAAATCAGTTAAAAAGGCTTAACAAAGAGTGGAAATGGTCGTACGCTTGAACATCCCAATAACAATAAGACATTTAGTACAGATATGAGTGTACTCGCAGTTGCTGACAGCTAGTTGAAAGCCAATAGCAACTCAAAAAACAAAATCATGCATCTAGTACAAAATAATCAATCAGTACATATCCAACATCCAAATGATTTGAATATAAAAATATCATAAACAGTCAGAAAAAAATCGACAGACTGTAGATCCACGATAGATACATTTGTATATAACAATAATATTTAGTTTGCTTTTATTTTAGTTATAATAACAAGACTATATGTCAATATGTGAAGTACAAAATAAACTGTTGCCTTTTCTGTGTTATGCTTTAATTAAATGCATTAAACAACATTCGTTCTTTCACGACCGTAACCTAATTTTAGTTTATTATTCATAAAAATACAATATGTGTTTATACTCTGATACCAATTAACCAACTAACAATATCAAATCACTTGATTCTGTTAATTATATATACGTCCTGTAAATTTATCCTGTAGAACTTACTGTAAATAAAGCTAATAATAACAATGACCACTGCCCTTTCCTCGATCTTGATATCTATATCATAAACGGGAAGCTTAATATCAATTATGCGATATATACTCCATATGAAGGCGATGCTGGAATGTTTCTACACAAATATGGAAAGATCACAATTTGATAGGTAAAATCATCTCTTTTGTTGTACAGGGTTGTTATCCATTTCTAGATGTAAGTCAAGCATTAATGTGGCGGTGCTTTGTGTGCTTTTCAATATGATGTTTATTAGCAGATGTCTATCGAAATTTATGATTGGTAAAGATTTCATGAAAAATTTGTTTTTTTCTCCTGTAAATTTAAGACAGAGGTTTAGACATAAAATTGTTTTGTGGTTTTCAATAAAAGTGGTTTATTTATTAAAAAACTTATCATTTACTTGTATGCAAGTTTAATTTTAATTAATTTTTAATATTTGTTGATGCTGTTCAACTTTGTACTTGTTTCGGCTTTCAAACTTTTGTATCTGGGCGTCACTAGTAGGTCTTGTGTGGACAAAATGCACTTCTGGCGTATTAAAATATTAAACATGTTGCCTTTTGTTAGCTATTATTCGTGTGTTTCCTTGTCAATTGTGTTCTCCTATTTTTTTTATATTGTAGTCCTGTAATGTTGTGGTGTCATCTTAATGTTAAATTTCACATGGCCATTTAAGAAGAAGGTTTGGCACGCCACAAAACCTGGTTCAACCTACCACTTTTTTCTTTAAAAATGTCCTGTACCATCTCAGGAATATGGCCATTGTTATATTTTAGTTCGTTTCTGTGTGTTACATTTTAACGTTGTGTCGTTTGTTTTCTCTTATTTTTTAGAGTGAATTCACATAACTATAAGACGTTTCACAGTACTTATCTATCCCAAATTCATGTATTTGGTTTTGATGTCATAGCTATGAGATGCTTTATTCTCATAGGATTGTGTTTAATGCTTAGTCCGTTTCTGTGTGTGTTACATTTTAATGTTGTGTCGTTGTTCTCCTCTTATATTTAATGCGTTTCCCTCGGTTTTGCTTTGTTGCCCCGATTTTGTTTTTTGTCCATGGATTTATAATTTTGAACAGCGGTATACTACTGTTGCCTTTGTTTATTTTAAATTCTAGTTATGTTCGATAACGTTTTTGAACTTGTATGATTATCTTGCCTTTTGTTCATTGTGTTTCATACTCATGTAGGTAAATTCTGAAACAATTATTGACGCCATTGCCTCTTAGATTGATCAGCATTTAGTAATTTCAATTGCTGAGTGGACATAATTAGATGATATGGTCCGTCTTACAATGTTGATATTTAAAACATGTTTTTTTTCCAATCCATTAACATTTTCAATGCTGCCTTATTGATCAGGAGTGATACTCACGGAGTCGGTGGAGGTGTAATTCACAAAACAGACCTCATCATTTAGTGTTGGATAAATCAGCGTATTTAAAAAAAAAACGGTAAAAATATCAGGCTTATAATTATGTTAGTCAGCTGCTTGTTTCGTTTTAAAAAAAGACTCGTCAGTGACGCTCTCACAAAAATATAAGAGTTGGGTACAAAAACATATATTGCGTAATCGTTTGCCAAATGCAGCTAAATTTATTGATCTTATTACAAATTATAGAAAATTAGTTTTGAGGATACGGGACATGATTATGCTTGCTCAGTTTATTTACAACTCAAAGTAGATGCTACTGTGTAAGGAGGTTTCCAGCAAGAAGTACCAACATTTCTGTGTTAGCATGAATGAATTATCATTAACATGATTAAAATGGTAATAACTATAAATAAGCTATTTTCAAGACTTTGCATTTTCCGGAATACTGGGAAATATATTACCTCAGCTGTATTTTTCAAAACCTTTCAGAATTTCGGGTTCTGAATGCTCTTTAACTTCGTTCCTTATTTAGCCTTTATAACACTTTCATTTTTGTTAAGTCAGATACTTCAAAAATTCAAATCCATGTACTCAGTATTTCGCTATTTAACTGAAAGAAACAGTAATCATAACAATCGAATATCAATTTTAGTGATACAAATATGACTCAATTCTCCTCTTTTTATTTTCTAATTTACTCTATATCATAATAAATTCTTTTTTTGTATGAAAAACTGAAATGTTATATACCTCCATACATACAAGAACGAAGGCAACTATCATCTATAAAATCACGAGATAATAAAACAAAACAACTTCCGTCTGTCAAGTATTGACAAAAACATTTTAGATGACTTAAGCTCTCTCATTGCTTATCTGATATATCGCAATTCTCTCTAGGCAAGTTTTTTCATTTGCAAAATATGGGTTGATAACATAACTTAATCCTTGAATTGTGTCTTATATAAATAAATAAGTAATATTATAGCGTAAATATCGCTATATTTCAAAGCAATCTAAAGAGTTATATCAGGTTTGTTTCCACAAATCTTTTAAAGTAAATGTTAGATATGGTATTATTTGTGTGTAGAATAATGAACATTAGTGTCAACTGACAAAGGCCGAATTATATTACTAAAAGTTCATAAAATATCAGTTGCATGGCAAAATATCGGTGAAATAGATTCTTAAAATAAAGACACAGTTGCAAAAATATCTAATTGTCCTCGTCCGAAATAAATATTTTGCACATCACATATGAAAATCGAATGATTTCCCATGACTTGTTAAATTATAATCATTGTATTATACAGTTATCCGATTGTTGTGTCTTTTGATATTGGAGTTTTAATCCTGAAACTACATCGCGTAATTTTCTATCTACTAGGTAAAATGTTATTTTATTTTTTCAAATTTCAAAATAAACTTTTATCAGATTTAAATCATGTATTAAATTCATGATATTAGAGTCAATCAAAATCTTGTTTTGTACAATTAGAAAAAAAAACCAACTGAAAAATACCAAAATGTCTATAAAAAAAGTCAAAATTAAAAAAACGACATCAGTTCTAACAACAGCTTACAACCTGCATACCCTTCCGGGACATCTAAGAACGACTGCAGTTTTTGGTTTGTTTCATGTTGCTCAGCAGACTTTAGTTTTATATGTTGTGTTTGGTGAACCTTGTTTTTCTGTTTATCTTTTATTTCAACCATGGCGTTGTCAGATTATTTTCAACATATGACTTTGGATGTCCCTTTCGAATCTTTGGTCTGTTTTGTCTCCCTGCTCCTGTAAAAATATCTTTCTATGGTTAATTTAGTACTTGTCTTGTCAATTTAGAAATGTCAAAAACTGAAAAACGAAATTGTTATACAATCCAATTTAAGAGTGGAAGATACCAAACGAATATTCAATTCTTTAACACAGAGACAAACTGACAACACTATGACAAAAAACAAACATCAACGAAAAGACAAATAAAATAAGTGTTGAGTTTTATGTGTCTATATTTTAATATCAAGTCGTTGTTTTTTTAACTAGTTCTAAGTGTGAACGCTCTAGGCCGACTTGTTGGTGTAGAAAAATTAGGCTAAAGTCTTCTTGAACGTGCTGTAAACGAAAACAAAGTATGTGTCTTAAACACTGTTCCGGATTTACCTTCATTAGGAACGACCAATCCTATATATCCAAAAGCATGGGATGTATATATGCAAAGAAGTGTGAGGAATTATAATATCCAACCAGACCTCATAACAAAAGCTGAACTGTTTTATTTTTTGTTACATGTTAGAGTTGAAACGTTTCAAACCTCTCAAAGAAATTTTAAGCGAATATTCTTATAAATCATTTAGGTTCTGAGGCAGTGACTTATGAGCTGATAATACTTTCGGGGAATAACAGTTAACTTATTTAAAGATTACCAAGTAACTGACAATATAAATGACATCATCGGAAACATTCTTTATTTGATATATACGAATATTTTCAAATATAGCATGGGGTTTTGCTTACAAAACTTGTGTTTCATCCTAGTTTCACCGAGAAGAAAGCACTAAAATGCTTTATACATTGACGTAATATCTGACATGCTAAAAATGATTAAACTGGTTCTTGGTTCCGTAATTTATATCAATTTATAGTCAAGTCTTTAAGTTTTTCAATGAAAACAAACTTTACAAACAACGTGCAGATCGGCTATAATAGTTAAATAAGATTTAGCAGGCAATTTTCAAATAATTCATTGCTATGGATTTTGCTTAATGACTTTAACAATTAGCTGTATTTGAACATCTTCTGAAAATAATTGTGCATATATTTTGTCCTTGCATTGCGTGAGAACATCCGTGTTGAATTTTAATGAACGGTGAGGAATAGACATACCTTAATGACATTCAATGAAGGGTGAAGAATAAATAAGCTCATCATATATACAGGTACTAAATTGTGTATATAAACATTGCTTAATGACATTTAATGAACGGTGAAAAATAAACATACCTTAATGAAATTTCTAAAAGATATTTGTCATTCCACTCTGTAACATCCTGTTATAACTATTTTCCATCTTTATTTATTAGTTGGTGAGCTGTGGAAAATATTCAAATCACTTTATCTGAATTCAAACCACAATTGAAAGGTTGGTTTTAGGTTCTCTTCATTTTCTAATAAGTCTGCCTTTCTTTTCATCAATAGGTATAGCTTTTAGGTATAACTCATTAGAGTCGACTTACTTTAGTGTTAAAATGTTGTGTCACTTAACTTTTTTTTTTAAGGGAATACAATCATTTTTAGAGAGTACCATCTGAAAGAAAAGTAGCTACTTTTGATATACAAATAATACATCCGGTGTCATAATAAAACGCAAGTTACACTGATAGAAAAATATAGGTTTTCGATTTCTATTTTCACCATTTTAAAGTAACACCGATAATTGTCTTCTTTGTGTTAACAAAATGTAATATACCAGGTGTTAGTTGCACGCTAACACTGATCCGAAATATGTATAAGTATTTCATACTTTTGCGCGAAATAAGGAAGAAACTGTGCTTCGTCCGGTCTATTGAAAAAGCATTTCAGATCCATATGATATTAAGCTCAACAATGCGCCAAAAGTTTCAAGTGGTAAAGTTGAAATCATTCGTTATTTTTACGGACTCCATCACGATTTGGTTGACCGTTATCGAATATTAGTTTTACATATGACGAAAAATAAGTTATAATTGCCGTAACTACAAAGCCGTCCCCTTTTCTCCGAATTTGACCTACCGAATGAGACTCATCACTAGGTATGTGCTTATATGAGCAACATGACGTGTGCTAGGATATGGTAACCCTTCTGAAGCACCTGAGATTTTTTGGGGGGTTATTGTGTTTAATTTTCTATGTTGTGTTTTGTGTACTTCTGTTTGTTTCTTTTTTTCTTATTTTAGCAATGACGTTATTAGTTGACCTCAAACTATGGGTTTAAATGGCCCTCTGGTATCTATAATACATTTCTGAAGCACCTGAGATTATTCCCAGGTTTTTGGTGAGGTTGGTGTGTTTAATTTTCTATGTTGTGTGTACTTTTGTTTGTCTGTTTGTCTTTTTTTTTTCTTTTTTAGCCATGACGTTATTAGTTGATTTTCGGCTTATGGATTGAATGGCCGTCTGGTTTCTTTCCTTATAAGATCATAGTGAGTATTAATAAATTCCTATGAATATAGATTTATTGTTCTTTAAGCTTTAGCTTAGTTTAAACATATTCATTTCATGTGGAATGGGAAACAAGCTTTACAAATTACATTAATCCCTTTCCACTTTGCGGGTGCAAGTGCTGCCTTGTAGCGGCACTAGCCTGCTCCTTTTCGAAATCTACAAGGGTGTCTTTAACGTGCAAGAGATATAGCTCTCTCTTAACACGGGTCAGTCAACTATCGTCCTCTTCTGACGGACTATCATCGTTTCTCGCAAATGATGTCAAGGGAGAGCCGAAAATTCAGTCCCTGAAATTTTCTTCGCAGAACGGGAATCGAACCAGGAACCTGAGTTAGTAGACCGATGCACTAACCACTACACCACGGCTCTCTCTTTGCTTTGTTGTAATAAATTATATTCGTTATTGTTCTAGCTGAGTTCACCTAGCACCATGTTGATATGGTATTAAAGACCATTATCAAACATAAAGGTTAAACTATAATTGTTAAGAATGTTTTATATTGTTAAGCATTTCTTTGATTGCTGTTTTTTTTGTTGGCTAAATAGGTTATTCTAGAACATGTTGATCAAGTGAAAGATGTCGAAATACCATTGAGATGTAACCAAAGAGGAACATGTAACATGATATAAGTATAGGGCTATTCCATCAATCGTGTGGTAGTGTGCGTGGTTACAATTTTATATTAGAATTGTATTTTGTTCAAAATATTAATACAAAAATTATAAAATATTTAATAATAAGATTAATGTTTTTGGGAAAGTTGTATGAATAAACGAGTATGGTATTTTTTAATAGTGCTACAAAAACGCGATTACTAATATTAAGGGATATATTCAATTTGATCGTAAGCTACTTTTCTTAAGTTGTGAATGTTAATTGTCAATATTTGCTTTGAATGATAGATTCTTTCATGTCTCGATACATACATCCACGACAACATTATAGAACTGCAAAATGATCCTTTCCATCTAAGCATTTTTTTTCTAAATTTCAAGAAAAGATTCTCAAATCAACATTAATCGTAAGAGTCTAATAGATATATCATTTGCATTCATGGTGCTTATCCCAAATTTAAAATTGATTCCTTATGATGAATAATTAACCCTCTCTCATTATTTGATATTTATTTCTTTTTGGTACCTATAATTCAATACATCGAGATCAAAGATGTCGAAAGAATAATAACAGTGGTCAAGCATTGCGAATGTAAAAGACTTAATATCGGATCGTGAAAGTAAATACATACAAAACCTGTATCAAGTCTGGAATATGACAGTTGTTGTCCATTCGTTTGGTGTGTTTTATCATTTGATTTTGCCATTTGATTAATGACTTTCCGTTTAGAATTTTATTTAGATTTAAGCATTTTTGTGATACTACTTTCAACTGAATAATCTGTAAAACAAAACCTTTATATTATCAACACGTGGGGGAACAAAATAAGATTTTTTTTAAATGGATCAACTTGCTGAATAGTACTGAGCATTAAGTATGAAAAACGCAGTACTATATAAGAAAACACAAAAGGCAGCCATAACCATGTTTCATATCATTAAAGAAAAAGAAACACGGTTACATTCCATTAAATCCTGATATATTCAAAACCAAATGTTTTGATATAGTTCATAAAAATGTGAAACAAACAGACACAATAGGTAAAAATCTCAAAATAAGGGTACCTCATTCAACATTGTGTTATCATCTTAATCACTATAAAAACAACAAATGTAACAAAAAAACACATAAGGCATCCCTTCAAATTTAATAACCTCTTTTTTTTATTATACGAAAGGCGTTATTTTTATCTCTAAATTAATGTGTATCAACCAGATCGTTTTGATCATTGTTAAATGTTGTACAGTGATCCAATCATACCACGTTTAAAACAGATTTTGTTTATCAATGAATGGAATGTCTGATGTTTTTGTTACTAGTGTTATTTGTAATTGACTAACAACTCGATTTTTACAAAACGTTATAACAAACATAATTATTTCATATCATATTTATATCAAAGTCGGAAATTCACACTTTTAATAAAGGTCAGTACCACGGACACGTGAAACGTTAATCGTTTCCCTTTTTTATTTTAAGGTCAAGTGTTATCAGAAATGCATCAAAATAGAATGAAACAAATCCATTCTACTTCAAGTGTTTGCTAGATGTGAAGTTGATCCTTCAAAACTTGACTAATAGTGTGAAAGTTCACAGTATGCTAGTAATCGTTTTATTTTCCAAAGCTTAGACAAAGCGTTGTTAACTAGGTGAGTTATCTGAAGCACTCAATATAAGTTTGTCATTTTTTATTTCTTTAGATCATTTTCCTTTTTCTAGGAATTTGAAATGGAATATCAAATTGCATATTTGTCAATTCTTGGTTAAAACAAAACAAAATAAAGATTTAAAATTTTGAATACCGTTCTGTAATGAAAACAAAAAACAGAGTTTACAGATTTCAGAATGAGATATAAGTATAACGTTGATGTTTCATACTTGTTTTTTTATATACTAGTTACAAAATATATGTACAAGTTGTTGATATAATTCTAAGAAATCTTGTTTAACAAAGCGTATCAATTGTTTTCTAAAAGTTAAAGTAAGATACACGGGTTCAATAAGAAAACGTTATTTGGAAAATAACCGGAGCAACTTCATGGTCAAATCTATAATAGACACGAAAAGACAGTTGGCAGTACTAGTACACATAAGCTACACAGAACAGTTAATACTCAGTTACGCAAAAACATGTGACACACCTCAAGTCATCATGATGTTTAACAGATTTGTGCTCCTTTTAAACACACGATGTTTTTCTCAAGACAAATGAAAATGCTATGATCAATGTTATTAGGTAATGTTGGTGCCTTTTAAAAAGGCACTTGCTACTAAAAATTACAATTCTATTTTTTGTTATTTTTTGCTTCAAACATTTGTAAAGCGGAATATAGAAATAATATTCTGATATTACATTCAGTCTGTGTACAAAAAACCTTTTACTGAAGAGGTGCTTATAAATAAAGAAAGCTTTACAACAAGGGTACAAACCAAGGTTAAATAAATAAGACTGAACTCGTGTAATGGTAAAGCCCCTTGTATGCATTGTTATGATCTCATAACCGTAAAGTCACGATACGTTTGACAATAGTAGTATCAATATTATTCATGATTACCACAAAGAATATAAAGCACCGATATAAGAGTACTCGATGTTATTGATATCTAGTCAAAAATAAAGGCAACAGTAGTAAACCGCCGTTCAAAACTCGTAAATTCATAGACAAAAAAAACAAGATCGAAATTATCAATAAGTTGTGATTTCCATGGCAAAGATTAAGGTATCGTTCAGTACATATTCAACACATTATTTCAAGGTCGTTACAGTCATTGAAACTCATGAACAAAGACAAACAGAAATTTAAATTTGGCAGCAAAAAAATCACCTTTTCAATTGAATCATCGTGTTATGTATCCAAGACTTTAACTGTTTTGTTTTTCGTTTTCTTTGCAGAAAATGAATCTCTTGTCATTGTTTGTAATTTCTATCATTGAACAACTTTACAGAGCAAAAATACCAGTTAACAAAACTCTCTGTTATAAGACTTTTTGTACGTGTGATGAAAATGGTTCAGCTGTTTGTTCAAGCAGATCACTGGAATACGTTCCAAAGTTTCCATCCTTGATACAAGAGGTGTCAATGATAAATACAAGACTACATTCAAATCGTGAAAATAAACTATATAATCTTACATTCAACAAAATTAAAAAATTGAAATAAGAAGCAAATTTCATAGAAGGTTTCAGTAAAACTGCATTTAAATTTTTAAAACAGTTGACTACCTTCGAAGTTTCCAAACAACCCCTGCTGACTTCAAATAATCTCAGGAATTCATTGGCAAGCTTACAATCGTCTGTACAAAGTTTGTATTTTACTGCCAATAGATGGCATCGCTTCCTGTAAACATGTTTGATGGCCTAAAAGAAAATCACATTAAAGATGTTCATTTAACATGAAACCAATTTAGACATTTTGATTGCACAATCTTTCAGCCATTAGCTCGACTAGAAAAGTTGCATCTAGCAAACAATAAGATAGAACATATCGTTCTGAAGGAATTCGGATCATTGTTAAAGTTTGAATTGAACAACAATTTTCTTGATAGTATTCCTTCTTTTTGCGTATCATCAATAAACAGTTCGAGTCTATTGCCGAATGTAAGGACACTTGATTTCAGCAATAACTATGTTACTACCTTTCGATTGTTTGCCTAGAGTAAAAGTATTTATTTGGATAGACTTAATGTGAACACATTGCCAAATAACATATTTAATGATATGAAACTTGAGTTTAAATTCAGTCGGAAACCCTAAATTAAAAGTCATTAAAGATTATGCTTTCAATAGTTCAACACTGAAAACGATTCATATGCGAAACTGTAGATTTCAATTTTTTAAATCAAACTGTAATCCTGAAACACTATTTAGTCTTTGTCCAAAGCTTATGAATTTAGAACTCATCAATAACAGATTTTCCCAAAATGATAAGTTTCTTCAAACATTGTTCAGACCATTAAGTAATCTTCGTTATCTTTTTCTTTCATCCACAAAACTTTTAAAGTTGCCACTTCTAGTGTTTTCATACATGAAAGCATTAAAGCATTTAAATCTTGCTTATAACAGGATAACAGGTTGGCAATATCCTGAAGATATATTTGGTAATGACTCAACAATTAGTGTTCTGGATTTAAGTCAGAACTTAATTTCTGTGGTGAACGAGTCAACATTTCCGCGCTATTTGAGAGAAAATTTGCAAAAGATAAATCTTGGTTATAATCCTTTTGTATGCACTTGTGACCAGAGATGGTTCTTAAACTGGATAAAGGAATCTAAGATAACATTTCTGAACTATCCGATTTTCTTTAAATGCGCACATCCACCGGAACATATAGGAACAATATTGGCAAATTTTCACCCGACTGATGACATTTGTATTCCAAGAAATCAACTGTATACGATGGTAATAATTTAATGTCGTTTTTTACATTATTTGTCGTGTTAGGTGCAATTGCTTGGAAATGCCAAACAAATCTTATAAATTCTTTATACTTAATCCGTTTAAATTACAATAGA
This sequence comes from Mytilus trossulus, assembly GCF_036588685.1. Taxonomy (NCBI): domain Eukaryota; kingdom Metazoa; phylum Mollusca; class Bivalvia; order Mytilida; family Mytilidae; genus Mytilus; species Mytilus trossulus. The sequence goes on along the minus strand of NC_086386.1, from coordinate 34,669,877 downwards.
AGACAAGGATATTTGCCAATTCTGAACTCAGACGATTTTGAATATCACGCTTTTGTTGTGTATTGTGATGCTGATAGAATGTGGGTTCATAGTGAACTGTTAAGGGAGATAGAATCGAACAACGGATTCAGATTGTGCATTCATCATAGGAATTTCGATGTTGGACAAACTATCACAAGTAATGTTGACAATTTTCTCACAAAGGCTTGGAAAGTGATTGTTATTATGTCCAATGATTTTGCAATGAGTGAATGGTGTCAATGGGAGGTTGATGTTGTTCAAGAAAGACGTCGTAAGCATGGCAAAGATGGAGTTATCCTTGTAATGTTAGCAAACATTGACTCAAAACATATGACTAGTCCACTACGAACATTATTGGATAGTACACCTTATTTGCGATATCAAAGAGGAGCTGGTGAGGGACTGTTCTGGAATGCTCTCGTAGAAGCTCTCAACAAACCAATAGGTCATCCTCCTGTCGCAGTAGTATGAAGTCCGACAATTGTCATGATACATCGTAGCATGTCAATAAAACATGAGTAGATTATTTGTTTTGTTTTGCTTGTCGCTATGATTGATAATCGATTAACATGCAATCACTTTAATATGATTTTTAAATGTAATTCTTTCATAATAAATTCATGATTAATAGATACTACAATCTCATGTTAGTGCTTGGAGTGCGGTGAAAAAACTATCGATACCATGGTCTCCTTGTATTTTAACAGACGTGATGCGGATGTTCATCCCGTTTGTAATAAAAAAAAAAACAAAGGTTGGCAGGCGCAATGTGAAAATTAGGGAACAAAATATATGAGCAAAATCTAGTGTAGTGACAAATTGACACTTTGAAAATCCTGTTAACAAAACTTTGAATTTATCGAAAAACTAAGGATTTCTTTATCCCAGGAAGAGCCTTAGCTGTATTTGGCACCACTTTTTGGAATTTTGAATCCTCAATGCTCTTCAACTTCGTACTTGTTTGGCTTGATAAATATTCTGATATGAGCGTCACTGATGAGTCTTATGTAGATGAAACTTGCTTCTGGCGTACTAAATTATAATTATGGTACTTTCGATACCTTTTAACACCACTCGGTCGATGCCACTGCTGGTGGACGTTTCGTATCCGAGGGTATCCTCAGCCCAGTTGTCAGCACTTCGGTGTTGACATGCATATAAATTATGAGGTCATTTTTATAAATTTCCTGTTAACAAAACTTTGAATTTATCGAAAAACTAAGAATTTTTTAATCCCAGGAATAAATTACCGTAGCCGTAGTTGGCACAACTTTAAGCAATTTCGGATCCTCAATACTCTTCAACTTCGTACTTGTTTGGCATTATAAATATTTTGATTTTAGCGTCACTGATGGGTCTTATGTAGACGAAACGCGCGTCTGGCGTACTAAATTATAATCCTGGTACCTTTGATAACTATTTACACCACTCGGTCGATGCCACTGCTGGTGGACGTTTCGTACCCGAGGGTATCCTCAGCCCAGTAGTCAGCACTTCGGTGTTGACATGCATATCAATTATGAGGTCATTTTTATAAACTTCCTGTTTACAAAACTTTGAACTTATCGAAAAACTAAGGATTTTCTTATCCTAGGAATAGATTAACTTACACGTATTTTGGCACAACTTTTTGAATTTCGGATCCTCAATGCTTTTCAACTTCGTTCTTGTTTGGCTCGATAAATGTGTTTGATATGAGCGTCACTGATGAGTCTTATGTAGTTGAAACTCGCGTCTAGCGTACTAAATTATAATTCTGGTACCTTTGATTACTATTTAAATCACTCGCTCGATGCCACTGCCGGTGGACGTTTCGTTCCCGAGGGTATCCCCAGTCCAGCAGTCAGCACTCCGATGTTGACATGTATATCAATTATGTTGTCATTTTCATAAATTTCCGGTTTACAAAACCTTGAATTTTTCGAAAAACTAAGGATTTTCTTATCCAAGGAATAGATTAACTTAGACGTATTTAGCACAACTGTTTGGAATTTTGGATCCTCAATGCTCTTCAACTTGGTACTTGTTTGGCTTGATAAATATTTTGATATGAGCGTCAGTGATGAGTCTTTTGTAGATGAAACGCGCGTCTGGCGTACTAAATTATGATCCTGGTACCTTTCATAACTATTAGTCTCTTACATTTTTAAATTGTTTCTTTATCAATAAATAGTTCGAATACTTGTCGCTGGGCAAGCCAATCATTCGCTTCTCTTGGCTGAATGCATTGAAAATGATTCATTTAAATGACTTTGTACTAATCGAATTATGTAATTCTAATTCTGATTTTGTAATCCATCCCTGTCCGATATCCAAATTCAGACTGCCTCGTGTCGTGTAGAAATTGATATTTTAGCACATAAACACTTTCTTACACTTGAAAAAAGAACATCAAGCTATTTTATCGTTACTTAGGTCATATGTGGAACTTTTAAATACATACTGGCAAATTTATGATCTTATTGTTAATTAATCCCTTCAGATGATGACGTTCCTTTATCATCATCTTATGGTGATTATACATCTCAACTTATTCGATTCGCTCATTTTTGTGACAACGTATTTGATTTTAATGACGAAATTTCTGTATTACTGAAAAATTGTGACACAATAGTTTGCGATATCACAAGCTACATAAAACATTAACAAGATTTTTTCACCAGTACAAGGATATCGTTTGTAAATACAACTCAACATGAAGACATCTTATACGTTCATGTATTTAACATTCAATCTTTTATGGTAATATTCTATACAGACCACGAATATGTCGTCATTCAGCTCAAAACGTTACCAAAGTTTAACTTTTAAAAAATACTTATTCAGAAGGAATATAGTCACGATACAGGTCATTTAAGATGGAATATTCTAGTAATGATATTGATTAAATCAGAGGGTCTTTGCATCGAAGATAAACATATTTATTCTTAAACCAGTTGTTGGCTTGATACGAGTTATTTTCTTCTCATATATTTTATGACGGTATGATACTAAACCCATAATGGGCGGGATATAGCATGGTTTTCATTTGATGGGGACACATTCTATCAATCAGTTTCATTGCAGTCTGGAATTAGCATGTCAGTATCTGCTACATGTGGTAGTCCTTAGTAATGTATGTATCATTTGAATGGTGTTTAGTTTCTGTTGTTACATATTTTGACATCGGACATTGACTTCTTTTTAGTTTACTGTGCGTATTGATGTGTGTAAGTGTGTTCTATATTGGATATATTAAGAATAGGAATTAGGTCTCACTAATCATGTTTAACCCCTCCGAATGTTGATAATGCCCTATGTCAGGATCATCTGGCATTTGTTTATATTGCATGATTTGAATTGTAGTTCATATGTATGTTTTGAGGTTTAGTATGACGTCCATTTTCACTGAACTAGTACGCATTTTAATTTAGGGACCATCTAAAGCCCGCCTTCGGGTTTGGCCTTTTCTCGCTGTGTTGAAATTAATAACTCAATTGTTTTGTTTTTTTATTTCTAATTTCCGATATCAGTATTAGGCTTTGACCTACAGAGAGGAGGAAATGGTATTAAAAAAAACCTTCACATGATTAAGTAGTATCTAATTAACTTGTATTTATGGAAATATTGCTTCGCCAGATTTTAATTCTTAAGTGTGAACACATGTACACGTTCTACGTTCGCTACAAAAAAGTTTCTGTAAAAAGAGTTTTTGGTAAACCTCAGTCTATATATAATGTGTGTTTGGTTGATTCTTTCAGTCTGCAAATGAAACAACGTGAAGTTTAATGTTGTTAACTTTATTTTAAAAACTAACGTATTATATAGTAATAACTCTTAATTCGTTATTTAAATGTATTGCAAGCTTTCAACAAGCGAACTGGCATATAGAAAACAATGACTTTTTTTATCCATTGTCAAATATATATTGCATTGATCATTAAAATTGAGAATGGAAATGGGGAATGTGTCAAAGAGACAACAACCCGACCATAGAAATAAACAACAGCAGAAGGCCACCAACAGGTCTTCAATGTAGCGAGAAATTCCCGCACCCGGAGGCGTCCTTCAGCTGGCCCCTAAACAAATATATACTAGTTCAGTGATAATGAACGCCATACTAATTTCCGAATTGTACACAAGAAACTAAAATTAAAATAATACAAGACTAACAAAGGTCAGAGGCTCCTGACTTGGGACAGGCGCAAAAATGCGGCGGGGTTAAACATGTTTGTGAGATCTCAACCCTCCCCTATACCTCTAACCAATGTAGAAAAGTAAACGCATAACAATACTTACATTAAATATAACAACAGACTGCTAGCAGTTAACTGACATGCCAGCTCCAGACTTCAATTAAACTGACTGAAAGATTATGATTTCATTATATGAACATCAGGCACAATCCTTCCCGTTAGGGGTTTAGTATCATACCATCATAACATATATGAGAAGAACATAACCCGTGTCATGCCAACAACTGTTTTTAAAATAAATGTGTTTAGTTCAGACGCAAAGACCTTATCAGTGACTCAATATTAACGCCAAAATATGCAATCTTTAATGACTTGACAACAGTATCGTAATTATATCCCTTCTTAATAAGTCTATTCAAAGGTTTTGTAAGTTTCTGAGGTGAATACTGACACCTTTGTACTTTATAAAGAATATTTCCATAAAAAATTGGATGTGAAATACCTGAACGTATAAGAAGTCTGTATGTTGAGCTATATTTACGAATGATGTCTTTATACCGATGATAAAATTTAGTAAATGTTTTAACAAGTTTGTGATATCGAAAACCCTGATGTAATAATTTTTCAGTAATACATAAATTTCTCTCGTTAAAATCTAAAACATTGTTACATACACGAGCGAATCGTACAAGTTGGGATATATAAACACCGTAAGATGGTGACAAGGGAACGTCACCATCTAAAAACGGATAATTAACGATAGGAAATGAAAAATCATCCATTTTATCATAAATTTTAGTATTCAGCTTTCCGTTAGTGATATAGATATCAAGATCGAGGAAAGGGCAGTGGTCATTGTAAGTATTAGCTTTATTTAAAGTAAGTTCAGCAGGATAAATTTCATTAATATACATACTGACGTCGTCATTATTGAGTGCCAAAATATCATCCAAATATCTAAAAGTATTATTAAATTTGTTTATCAGATGTTGTTTTGATGGGTCTTTGCTTATTTTTGTCATAAATTGTAACTCATAACAATACAAAAAGAGGTCCGCAATAAGTGGTGCACAGTTAGTCCCCATTGGAATTCCGATAATCTGACGATATACGGAATCCCCAAAGCGAACAAAAATGTTATCTAGTAAAAATTCAAGGGCATATATAGTATCAAAGCATGTCCAATTAACATAGTTTTTTTGTTTATTGCTACTAAAAAATGACATAAAAGAGTTTGAACATATATATTCACATTCTGATTTTTTGAATAGATATAGGAAGATGTGGTGTGAGTGCCAATGAGACAACTCTCCATCCAAATAACAATTTAAAAATTTAACCATTATTGGTTGAATGCCCATTTAATTAGGTGTGTGATTTTTTCTTAATGAGAATGTGAGGCAATGTGGTATACAGGGTAGAAAAATCAAAACTTTGAACAGATTCAAAATCACCAATATAAGCATGCAATTTATCAAGTACTTCCAACGAGTTCTTGACACTCCAAAAGTAATTTATTCCACTATTTTCGAAGGCCTTATTTGAACAATTTATATATAAAGTTTTTAATTGTACCAAGTGTGCTGGTAAGAAGAATAGACAATTTAGTAGTTGAACAATGACTTGAAGACGAAATAAATCTATATTTGTAAGGGATTTTGTGTAGCTTCGGAAGCCAATACATAGTTGGGACTTTCATTGTATTTGGCTCTGCTTGTAAAGCGGTGGCTAAAAGTTTATGTTTGTTACAGATTTCGTTTTCTGAAAATGGAGTCAGTTGGAATGTTGGTGAATTGGTGATTTCCTTTTTCAGAACCTCAATGTAAACTTTACGTCAAACAATAATAATATTATTAGCAGCTTTATCGGCCGGGACAAAAACAAATTCCTTGGCTAGTTCTTTTAGTTTATGTTTGATACGAGAAATAGGTTTATTGTGGTTATTGTTAATAGTAAAATGTTCTTTAAAATGTTGAATACGTATATCAATTATCTTCAATACTGAATTAAAAAAAGAGTCCAAAAATTTTATGTCAGCTTTTTCCCGTTTTATCCATTTCATATAGTAAGTATGGAGTGAGTCGTGGATGATATTACGACACTCATTCCAATAAATAATTGACGGGGGACGATATTTAGGTCCTTTACTGAGGAATGATTTTAACTCTCGGTCTTGAACGATGTTAAGATCTCCTGTTATAACATGGGAAATGGGTCCATAAAGATATTCGGAATTACTGCAATTACATGAAGTAGGTGTATTTTCACTGATATTAACATCTTTACACAATTGACTATAATTAAACACAAAATTCCGGGTAGATTTCTTGTAAATATAAACAAATAAGAGGTAGCTCAGTATTGTCAAAATATCCAGGAATTTGTTCTTTAACAGAATGGTCGTTAAATATACCGGCAATATTTACAAAATCAAAGCCTTTATTGACATACTTAATTTTAATAAAATGTTTTTTATGATCTTCAGGGCGATCAATTTTGGGAAATAATTTAGAATAACAATATGCCATAATAATTTGAACAATTTCATACTTAGGACTGCTATATGAAATTGTGTTGCGATCCTCCAAAATTTTATTTAACTTATTAACCGGTAACGAACAGAGTTTTGTTAACAGATAATGTCTGCCGTTGTTTTTTGAAATAGAAATAATTAGGTCCGAAATATTGATATGATTGGCCCGAAATTTTCTTTGATTGCGATTTGTTCTACGACCGTGAGAACGGTTTTTACGAACAGTTTTAGAAACTATATCCAAAATGTTAACGGAATTGGTTCTAGATATATTACCAATTCCAATGATAGTATCATTTAGACCGAGAGGGTAAACTGTCTGTAATTTTTTAATCCAATTTAATTCAATTCTTTTTCGTGATCATACAAACTTTGAATGCGATTCACCAGGCTGCTTATTTACTACTTATTAAAGTTGAACTGCTAAATATTTAAAAGGATGATTGTGCTTCTTAAGGTGTTGGTAAATGATACTTTTGAATTTATTTGGTCTTTTAAAACGATACAGATGTTCTTGAGTGCGTTTAGATAAATATCGTCTAGTTTCTGCTACGTACTGAATACCACACCCCGGTTTGATTCATGTGAGTAAATAAATAATACTGTTTGTTTTTCAAGTTATATCAGTATCAAAATTTAAAGAAAATGTGCGACCATTAAACGTGGACCTTACCGTATTGTTGGTGGAAAGACGAGGACATGTAAGTCATTTTTCGGCATGACACTTATCGATAGAAGGGTAACCACGATTTTTATTGTTAAAAATGTTAGCGATGGTAGTATTTTTAGATAACCGATTTTGAAGATTGAGACGTGTAGATACCCTTTGAACAAGTTTAGTATTTAGTATTTTTCCATTTCTAAGCTTCATAATTGTTTTGTTAGTGAATTACATAATAAAGGAGCAAATATTGGCGTCCAGAATATGAACCAGCATACAATAATTTAAGTTAGGTAAAATTGATAAATTTGTTCGGCTGAAAATGTCAAACGCTATCAGTATAAATTACCCGAAAAAGATAGTGCATATCAGGGTAGGACTGATGGCTGACTAAATAGTAGAATGGGGCTGGATATTGAAATGCTACTTTTTGATAAATATTCCTAAAGTAATGAACTAGAGCAGTTCTCGCTCGGACACACACTCCATAATCTAGTATATTATAAGAGCATAAACATGAAGCACGGGTAGTGATTGGTTGTTAAGAGCTGGTATTTGAACTTATCTACACAAATAAGGAGAGAATATGTTTTTGTAGTGATACGTAGAAATTGTGCTGCACTGCTGTTGAAAGCATCATACGCCTTGTTGCACATCGACTACTTTAGGGAAACAAAAACAACATAATTACAGGGTCTACTTGCTCCATTTGACATGGTTGGTGTTACTTGCTCGTAACCGTTTCGTCTCTTTTTATTAAAATATGAACGGGTGTGACCAAAAATTATTCTTCCAAAAAAATCACACATACATCACTCACTTGAGGTCTACTTTTCAAGGGGTGGGTCTAGAATGAATTATCATTGTACTGCTGTTACCTTTTATGACTGCTGTATTGAAACGGGAAAGTCAAAGTAATATGATGAGAGACAAAAATAAATTCAGAAAAAACATATTTGTTTTAACATTTTTATTTAACAAAATCATTTAAAATGTAAATGTTCATGTAAATAGATTCAATCATCCAAATAACAATTATAATGTTTACAACCATTTAAAATGCCTGCTTGAAATATTGCGAGAAATCATAACATATGTAAATCAAAAATATGGTAGTGTAAGAAATATTGCGAACAAATAGACAAACTATACATAGAACATTTTTTTAAAAGGATTTGCTTGTTGCACTAGAGATCAGTTGATTTATATATTCTAACAAATTTTCAAATCAAAAAGATATAAAAGACATATTCAGATTGAAATGATATAGAAGAAATGATTTATAGAATAGGAATGAAGGATGGAATGAAATTACACCACAAAAGAAAAAAAAACATTGTAACAATGGCAAGACAAAAAATTAGCACACTGATTTCCTTAGTCATTTACTGTTGTTATCACTCCACACCGTTCACATAAACTTGGTCGGAAACAGATAAGTAATCAGACCGTTCTTTGTTCCTCTTATCAAATGATCTGTTCATATTCCTTCCCGCCATAATGAACTATTCTCTTAAGCGTAGACAACCAATATGTTTTAATCAATAAATATCTTTATTTACTGCTTTTAACTAATCCTGCATCTTTAGCCATACCATAAAACATACTTTCACAGTTGTCTAGCAAGTTTGATGGTGTGTCAAATTCACTTATATTTCCAGCATCCAGAACCATTATTCTAAAGAAAATATGAATATATGAAATAATTATTAAATGTAATTAAAATACAAATATCATCCTTTAAGTAAGTTATATTTCTTGGAACGTAAGACTCAATAATTTCTCCCTTTTAAATTTGCATGAGTATCAGTTTAGCTGCTAATTCGGGTCCTCCATAAACAAACAGCGAGAATGGTATGCTTGTATTGAGACAACTAACCATCATAGTCCTAATTACGGGGATTGAAGAATTGAAGGACACTATACGGCCTTCAAAATGAATAAAACCCAAATCATAAAGTCTGCAAAGGCTCTAATTTATATGCCATTTTGATATATAAGTACGTACATCAACGTCCAATCAGAACGTTTAAACCGATGTATTGTACAAGGTAGATGTCGTGCAAAATGTATGTTATAGAATCCTTGCTGCAACTGTCTAAAAGACCTTAAGTGGCCTGTTTCAAGGCAGTATTTCTGTAAATAAGTTTTCATTATCCGTTCAACATGGTCAACCTAAAACTTCAATGCAGAACATATCAATTATATATTCTCTTCCTTAAAATGCATGAAATGTTTGCCACAGTGTGTTAATCGAGAAAGGCTAAATCAATTCGATTTAAGAAATGCAGTTGTCCTTTTTCTGGTCTACTCAAAAAAACCTATCATAATCATTCGTACAATATCTAATAATCATAATTGGAGAAGACGTTTCTAAGTTGTAAAACTTGTGTCTGATCCTTTTGTCATTTTGAACAATAAAATATGTTTAAACTAATAATCATATGCGACAGCAATTATCAATAATTACCTTGTGTAGTCCATGATTGTGTTAAGTCTGTGGGCTATTGTGAGGATTGTACAATCTGAAAACTCTGTTCTAATAGTATTCTGTATTAAATCATCTGTTTCTAAATCTACAGCTGCAGTAGCTTCGTCTAGCACCAATATTTTAGTCTTCCTCAACAGAGCTCTTGCAAGACACATGAGCTGTCTTTGTCCAACACTGTAAAAAGAATATTCGACTTCATCATTAGTTTAATGTTCTTACACATTATTTATAAATAAACAACATGAGCAATAAAATATAAACATTTTAGGACAAAGAGGTATAACTCATAATGTCTGATTTCAAATATTAACATGGAGGAATCACGATCGTACAAGCAGATGTTTATTAGTCCTTTTTAAAATTGAATAATCATTTGATAATTGTTGTCGTCCGACTAAGAATGTATGGAAACATTTGAAGTTATTCAATACTTTTCGAATTCAGTGTATATGTTTTTGTGATTTTAACGTTGTTTGAGGTGTTTTTACACATGAACATGAATTAGAAAGATGTTTTCATTTTATATTTTGTTTCAGCGTTCATGTTTTCCTATTAAATATGATATTAATAAAGATCTATTTGTAATTCAAATTTCAGATCCTTTGATAAATAAAAGCAACAATGTATACCGATGTTCAAAAGTCATACATCGATAGAGAGAAAACATGCCCGGGTTACTAACCAAAATCGAAAGAAACACATCAATTATACGAGGAAAACAAAGGAATAACAGGAACACCGAAGTTCAACAAAAACAAACGACAACACACATAGAAACTAACTGTTTGATAACAAGTACATATTCCTGTCTTGGTACAGGACTTTCAAACAAACGCGTGTTTGAATCATTACCTAAAATTTTCTCCTCCTTCAGAACACTTGTGCTCTAACCCTTCCTCCAAACCATCAACAAATTTCTTTAGATGAGCATGTTCTAAAGCTTTCCATATCTCCTCGTTACTGTACTCTTCGAACGGATCTAAATTCATTCTCATGGTCCCAGAAAACAGGACAGGATCCTAAAAGAAAAATGAAAAAAATTGTTGCTTAAAAGAATAATAGTTATCAAAAGTACCAGGATTATAAACGATGGATTAAATAGCTCAAACATTCATATTTAGAGTTTTTAAAACGCTTGTGTGTTTATAAACACTAAAACATTTAATATCAGGTCTCAGTTTTATTTCAAAGGTGTAATCATGTTTAAGTAGTTTTCTAAGCGCATAACTTTAATTTAAATTTCTGTTATGATATTGTAATTAATATGTTTATTTATGTTGGCCTAATTTGTGTTGTATGGCCTGATAGTTGTTTACCAAATAATCTTATAACTGTGCAGTTTAGGAATCACTGGTACAATCACAGAATGATTGGAACTTTCTAGAATGATCCTTATAAAAGATGCGTAATTTAAACTTCTACGTTATTCCAGAAACTTCCGTTGTAACTTTCCAGGATTTTCCACAATGTTCCATTATAGAGTGTTCTAGAATTTTCCATGACAACACTATATATACAGACACTAAAGTTAAACTCTCATTAATAATAAAACTTGGACATAGACATTGATAGACATTAGTATTCACAGCATTTGGATTGACACTTTTATTCTACAAACAACATCATACTGGATTGTGACATTAGTAGTGAACGTAATATTTAAATTGGATTCCGAAAGATTTCCGGATACAGATAAAGATCACAGATTGGACTCATATTTTGACAGTTAAGTTAACAGTAATATTTGTGTAATACCTTTTGTAAACTTTTGTATATTAAATATTGTTAAATTTTACTATTGATTTGTGTCTTTTGTTGGCTACAATTTAAAGGCGATTTCTGGCCGTAACATTTCTCTAACGTAATTTTATTTTTATAGAACCAATCTGTACCAAAACAGTTTTGAATATGTACCTGTGGTATGATCGTTATTTTAGATCTCAAATCATGAAGTCCAATAGTTGATATATCAATTCCATCAATGATTATCTTCCCTTTAGCTTTCTCAAGGATTCTGAACAAGGCCATGGTTAAGGATGACTTCCCGGCACCAGTTCTCCCTACTATACCAATCTGGAAAAAAAGAAATATATATCAATTCATGCAATATTGGTCGCATTTACATACTTATATTGTTGCTGTTGGTTACGTTTCCTGGTACAAATTGGATTAAAAATTTCGTAAAATCTAAGTCAGGAATGTGACAGTTGTTTCCCATTCGTTTGATGAGCTCAACCAGCTATTGATATGGGACGTTCCGTTTTGAATTTTTCCTAAGAAATTGATATTTGTTATTTTACTTGTTAGATATTCATGTAATGTATGAACACCTGTTTATTAGTAAAGGCAATAATTTGACTGATAATTGTACGAATATATGTATATCTTTTCATTTTTATACAGTATAGTGATGCCGTCTCATTGATGAGTACCCAAGATTACATTTAACCAAGCGTAAACAATGTGAAGTCAAAGTAAATATGGTAAATTACCTTTTCATTTTGTTGTATTGTACACGTGATTCCCTTCAGCACCAAGTCTAGACCTTCTCTGTATCTTACGCCATAATCTTGGAATTCTATGCATCCTATCTCTGGCCAGTTTGAACTAGGTTCCTTCTCTGGGATTTCCCATGCAGCCTATAATCATTGCAAATGATAACTTTAATTTGAAGAGGTTTCGTGCAGATCACCAACTGCTTTGAATAAAATTGTCTTAAAAATGACTTCGAGAATACTAGCTTATTTATTTTGTGCATCGTAATTTACCCAGAATAAGTGGTGTTTTGTAATATTCCTGATTTATTGAAATAGATAGAAGATACATATATACATAAAGAAGTTAAAATGCATACCTCGGTTGGATTTTCTGTATATTCCTGAATCTTTTCAATCGAAACGGTGTTACTTTCTAAATCAGAAATTACTCTAACAACCCATTGCAAACATCCGGTTATCTGAAACAAAAATATACATATATATTTTTAAAATTACGAAAATTTACTTTATGCACTCGCTTTTGAATGTTCCTTTGATTTCTTTCACTTCTTTTTTTAACAATATTCTATCTTTTCTAACAATAATCTTTCTTTTTTCACAATAATCTATCATATTTCAAAAATTAATTCCATTAGAAAAGAAGTTTTTGAAAAGAAATTGAATTTAACAAACTATTCAAAAGATCAACAAGAATCTGTCTTATGTACAACCTACTTCTAAAGCATATGTTATTATAAGTCCAACTATTCCTGCAGACAATGTAGCTTTTCCAAGCACAGCAAATATACACACAAACAATAAAATCAGAGCTCCCATAAACTGAAGTCGAACTGATAGCCATCTATAAAAATAAATCAATATCAATGCAAGAAATATTTACGTATAGGAATACAATACGTATATTCTTTATTCATTTAAATTTAAAAACAAAACCGTTATCTATAGTTCCTCATCAAACAAAACAAAAAAAACAAATGTCAAAAAATGTTTTCTATTATCACGTGGGGTCACATGAATTCAATAATATATAAAATCTATTAACTGTATTCTCTGTTTAACTTTTCATTCATGGTTTTGATAGGGTTTTTTATTATATTGAGAGCATTTTTTCTGTAAGTAATTAAAAAAAAGATAAATATACACTTACTGGCTGACAACTCTTGCGGAATTCTGGGCTTTTTTATGTTCATCGATACGGTCAGCTGATTCAGCAATGAATCTTCCTTGTTGGTTGTAGGCTCTGATGGTTGACGTTCCAGAAATAGTTTCAGCAAATTGGGAGTAAATAGGAGAACTTGCAGCCGTCTCAAAATGTCTAAGCTGTTTAGAAGTTACTGTATAAAATCTCTACAAAATAAAACAAAATACATATGAATTGGGTTCGCCTGATTACATTTAAAGTAAAAATTAAAATGAAAATCAAATTTTTAAAGTAAAACCTGAAACTTTTTCAGTCCAAAATGTTTTTGAAATTAATATTTGTTATGATTAAAAACAGTAATAAATGATAACTTACCTGTACAATAAAGTAAAGGATGGTTATTGGCAACAGAACGCACAGAAACTGTGGTGTTCCAAAACATATTATCACGGCATTACAGATGACTACAGCAGCACTGATAATACAGTCTTTGAATTGGTAGATGATCTCGTTGTCTATTCTGGCAACATCGTAGGAAAAGCGATTCACTATTCTGCCTACTGGTGTAGTGTCAAAAAAGGTCATTGGTGAACGGAATATGTTTCTCAGAAGGTCTTTATGAAGTTTCCTTGATGCATTCATTCTTGCAGTACTGACACTATATCCAACAAGCAGTAAAACAAAACCTGAAAGAAAAGAGATTTTATCTACGTAAAAGTAAAAGACAATTTCAAATAATTAACAACCAATATAAAATTTAGTTAAAAAGAAGCGTTATTTTCACAAATATTTATCCCCAATGAGGAATGTTGAAGACTAATATATCGAAAAAAATATTTATTTCGAATATGAAACTGTACCTTGTAGCATTCCGATTCCAGCATAGACACTAAGACGCATATTTCTCTGTGTTGTATCAACAGTACCATTAATATGAGTTGTATTGTCACTGGTCCACTGACTTATCCACACATCAGAAGACCGATGTAGTATTTCAAATATTATATTGAATATTATAATAAACACACTAAGTGGAATACCAATGGCACTCATGTAGAACGACATCACAGCACCTTTAGCCTGAAATTAGGTAAAAAATCAAAACATAACTATCATTCTTTACGACAGTCAAGGGAAACAGCTGATTTGTAAGGTTTGCCATCTACTTGCAACTATGCATGTACTTTTTTACAACCCATTAATATAGAGTCGACGTGGAAAGGCACTCGATTAATAAAAGCTATAATTCAAATAACGATGTCTCAAATGTAGGGTTTGAACACCGCTGAAAGTAGAAAAAATATGCGTGTTGCTCCAGATATAACAATGATGGGATAAATTTGAGACGAACTGGATTATTAATATGGTGTTACCCCTGTAAAACCACAGGTTATACGATGGAGAAAGTCTGTCGTAAAGTTATTTGTAACATATTTATACACATATATGTATGCTTAAATTATATTAAAGATATTGAAGTTACAACATGCAAAACTTCATTTCAAATTTGATATACGATATTAAAGCGAGCGAAACGTATCAACTTCAAAATCAAAATAAAATACATTTCAATTTAAGTTCTACAGGAAACAACACAGAACAACAAAACTGGTTGAAAACAGCACAGAATAACAAATCTGTTTTAGGTCAAATTGTAGATACAATAAGAAGGAGAAGATGCAAAACAAAATAGGATAATTTTAAAACAAACTACAGCAAGTGAGAACTTGATAAACTAGATTATTTAAATCATCATTTTGGAATGTATCATTTATTAATGCATCCAATATTGTATGTGTGTTATTCATTTTAATCAATTTAAAAGTATTTATTAAAATTATATTACCTTTCCTGATTCATTCGATTCTTCATCAATAATTTTATCCTCGGTTTTATTGTCTGTTTCGTTAATGTCATTTCTTGTTTTGACAGTGTTGGAATTTTCATCTTTTGTTTCAGATGATTTAGAAGTCTCGTCGTTCTCTGAAAGTGTTTCTTCCTTATCATTCCCTTTGTTAATCATATAATTGTCAAGAAATTCTGCAAATGCTCCTTTATGGTTAATTAATTCTGTAAATGTTCCAACTTCTCCTATTTTACCATCTACCATTGTTATGATCATGTCTGTTTTGGGCAAAAAACTAACTCCATTCGTTACCAAAATTCTTGTCTGCAAAACATAACAAAAACACTCAATAAAATTAAATTCATTACTTAAAAATAGTTTTTGTTTGCGTTCAAAAATCGCGTGGTAAGATAATTTGAATGATCATTTCATTCTAAAATTATAGGGTTTATACCTTTTCGATAGTCACTAAAGACCTCTTAGATTCTAATAATTATTTTACTTTAATTGACTGGTAAAGGTGTTCGGACACTAAATGGAAAGGCTCACAGCTTTAAAACAAACAAACATTAAACTTCTCCAAAAATTCACATAAATATTAATTAACTGTCAAAATAAGGATAGTCTTCCAACAAGTATGCAATTTATAAAATGTCAAAATACCTTCTTTCCTAGTTTTCCTTTCTTGTCAAGTACTTCATCAAATATATGTTTGCCAACATGAGCGTCTACAGCACTAAGGGGGTCATCAAGTAGATAAATATCTGCATCCTGATACAATGCCCGGGCTAAACTTACTCTCTGTTTTTGACCACCACTAAGATTAATGCCCTGAAGATCACAATAATATACATGTATATATAGAAATTGGATTAATTTCTGTACTCAATATATATCACATTTTATTTAAGTGTTTTGTCTTTTACTGATATAGCAATTTATATGTTTTTCAACATTTTAGTTGAAAACCTGCACGGGTTTCATTGAATATTCTTTATAGTTTCTAGTTCTATCAAATATATCAACAATAAAAGTATGAAGGAATGTATACGAACCTTTTCACCTATTTCTGTCTGATCCCCACCAGATAACATATCCAAATCAGTACGAAGAGCCGTGGCATTGATGATATCGTTGTATTCACTTTTATGCATGCCCTTTCCAAACAAAATGTTATTCTGCAGTGTTGCATTCCTTATCCAGGCTTGTTGAGAAACGTAGGCCACTGTTCCCTATTATGAAAATAAAAAAGTTAGAAACACCAAAGTTTTCTTCCACGAATCATCTTTCAAAAAGAATAAGTCATTATGGAATCATTTTAACAGATATTTTTTTAAGATGACGGATCATGAAATAGAAATTAATGTATTACAAACCTTCAGATTGACTTTTCCAGACATTGACTCCATTTCTCCTAAAATAGCAGACAGCATGGACGACTTTCCTGAACCAACAGATCCAACGATGGCAACAAATGATCCTTCTGGTATGTGGACATTGATACTGAAAATTAAAACACCAGGTTATTATAATGTAGGAACAAACTTGATTCTGACTAAGTATAACGACTATGGTGAACTATTTATAAAGAGAGACGAGTCTCTTTACGTAAGTGATTACATTTTTCTTAATCTTTGTCTTGACAAGCTGTTAAAAAGGGTTATACGTTTTATCAAGTTCCAAGATGCTTGAATTAAAACAAAAGCTCTAAGAGGGTTGATGTTTTAGGAATAAATGCATACATATACTACATATGCATCCCTTTGGTCAATAAAGAAATTATGACAATCATGCAAATTATTTAGCAGCGCAGTAGTGTTACCTTCATATATATGCAAACATATTTTATTATTTGCTACTTACTCCTTCAAGCTAAAATCATCTTCTTTATTCCATGCAAAAGTACCATTGTCAACTGTGACTGCGTATTCTACAAGGGATGATATAGCATTTCATTGAATAAGTATTTTGTTTAATATATTCAAATATTATGTATTTATAAGTTAAGAGAATTAAATTCACGAACAAAATACATCTGCATTGACAAAATGGAAAATTCCATGTTTATAGATAAAATTCACAATTGTAAAGGTAAAAAAAGCATAAATTGTGAACATTATATGCGATACTTTCATACTTTTATCTATATTTCAGGTAAGTTTTATTACACGTCTAAATAATCTTACTTTTGTCTGGGTTTCTAGTCACGGCTTCTTCATTCAGTTCTTCCTTGTTCAAAAATGCTTGGATTCTTTTCAATGCAACATTGGCCTAAAATTGATAACGTTCTATGTTAAATACTCAATACATTTTCTGGGATTCTCCGATACCTTATTAGTTGGGTTTTCAGCATTGTAAACTTTAGAACTTAGAGTTCTTTGACGAATTTGTAATTTTGAATACTCATAATATCACATTAACATCATGATTTTAAACATTCCAGTTCATTGGATTTTATGTATCATTCAAACTGAAATACACTACGTCAAAATAAATTACGAAATGCCATTTTTATGTGTTACTCTAACAGCAGATTCGCAGTATGTTTATCTAAAGTAAAGTAACAAACTCTTTAGTTTGGTTTGTTGTACAATAACATTTTCAAAATAAGACTTTCAAAGTAAGTCAATCTGTTGGATTTGTAATCTTATTTATTCATTTTCGACACTTTCATATGCCACATGCATTGATATATTGTTTTTACCTGTACATAGTGATTCACAATATGAGGAAGTACATTCAAGTTCCAGCTAAGCATTCCAAATAAAGACATCGCCACAAAAGCTTTTTCAGCAGTCAGCACATTTTCAGGGTCGATCAAAACATACATGGCAAATGTCCCCAATGAAACCTAACAAAAATAAAAAATACAATAGTTAAAAGATCATCTGATGTTATATTTTGTTTTGAAGAAGATTACTTTCGAAACTCAGATTGAGAACTCGTGAACTTTATCTTTCGAGATTTTATTTTGATGCTTTTACAAATTTTTGAACTTGACTTTAAAGCTTACCAAAAATGGCGTCAAGCACCATGCCAAATGCATACATGTACCAACAAGTGCTTGATTTCTGATGACACCCATTTCTTTGTCACGGATGGTTGATATTTGTTTCTCAAACGAATCTTCCCAGGCATACAGTTTCAATACCTTAAGAAGAAAAGATATGACCATTTCAAACGCAATGAATATCATATATGTAGACATTCGATAAATATCTATGATCAGTTTAATAGGTTCAAAATAAATTAGAAAATAAAAAAGTGGGAAAATAAAAGCTATTCAAGCTTTATTCAAAAACCATTTAATTAGTTTATGATATGAAACATCATATATTTCTATACTAGTATATTATATATTATGTACATCTAGTGTCGTGTTTCAACTTTGTATAACTTAAGTATATGGAATGCCGAAAAGAAAAGCTTACCTTTATGCCATTCAAAACTTCATTCATCATTTTAACTCTATTGTCTTTCAAATCCATAACCTCTAACTGAAAAAGATTTGATTGAATTTTCTATCAATTTAATCATTCAAATATTATAATTGTATAAATATTTGTGTTTTTTTTCTGAATATCCTTACACTTATTAGAACGTTTATTTAACTGGAGTTTATATCACTAGAAAACATTTCAATGTTGATAAAGAATAAAAGAATGTTCAGAAATATTTGACTTTGAAAATATATGTAACTGGAATTTATATCACGAGAAAATATGACAATGTTGATTAAGAATTAAAGAACGTTCAGAAATATTTCACTTACATGTAAATCTTTTCCTTTCTTAACCAAATATGAGTTGAAAGGAATGAGAACAATGACGATTCCAAGTCCAATGAAAGCAGAGACTCCAAGTGTCTGCCAAAGTAAGAACAATGTGGCACAGAACATAAACGGTATAGTCCAGAGGTGATTTATATTATGGAATACAGAAGATATTCTACCAGCATCTACAGACAGCAGATTGACTATTTCTCCTGATGTTGAAGACTTCTTTGCTGAGTTGGACAATCTTAGGGTCTGAAAAAGAAAATGTATGTAAGAATATTTTGGTAATTTCTATAACATCCAAGAAATAATTTCTTTCCCTTACAACCTATCCAATAGATATCTCTTACAATTACAATTATTTTTTCGAATATTTGTAGCACCCCCACCCCACCCCACCCCATTTTGTAAATGTGAAATGTAAGTTTACCTTTTTGTATATGACTGATGAAATTGCTATCCACATACGCCTATCGCCGTTCATATTTCTTTGTCCTTGTTGAGTTTCAAAAAAAGTTTTACCAATGGTGAGCCCAAACATCACTAAAGCGTACATATATCCTTTCCATATTGCACTGGTATGGTCTTCAGTAAACTGAATTAATAATCTGAAAGATGCAAGAAAAAGACTACACATTTTGCTTTACTGTATCGAATGCGAAAACATTATTTACATTTACTCAAAAGTTTACAAGTTTCATTTTTTCACATATTTAGGTTCTCATCATCCTTGACTTTCAAATGATTAGTTTCTGGAGAAAGTAAATACCAAAAACCCCTTCCGATGCATAGAATTATCTATCACAAAGAATTATGTTCTTTTCATTCAGTGAAAACTTGAATATGACGCTAAATTGTTATTAGTGTTTTCAATACTTTTTATACATACCTAAGAACAAAAGGAGTGAGCAATCCAAAAATACTTGATAGTAAATTCAGCATAGCTGCTCCTAGAACATATGGTCCAAATGCCTTTAATAAACATTTAACCAGTTGTGGCTGTTGTTTAAATTTTTCGTTGCCTTTGGTCGTCTTTTGTGTTGTTGAAAATCTGAAAATTTAAGGATGCAAATTATTTAATTGAAAATCAAATATCATGAGTAATCCAATTTGAAATTCTGAGTATGGAAATATTTTTAGTTTTAGCAGCCAAATCAGGAAATTGTTTCAGATTCGAGATCACAAAAGGAATTACAAAACTGCCTATCAAAAACTTTATCATCTTATCGCATGATACAAATTTATAGTTCAAGAGTTGATGCGAAAAATGCTCATTTTTTTAACTGGAAATTTCACAAAGGTTGTCACACTGTCACAGATAGGAGAAACTACGGCGTACCTTTTTAAATCATCAACTTCCTGGTTCCAGTATTTCTCAAATCGTGGCACGACACAAGCTGATGTATCATCTTCGTTCAATGGAAATAAATCTTTTTTCTCCAATTTTTGTCTGTATCCTTTCATGACAAGTCTGTAAGTAAATTTTGTTTAATTATAACTAAGCTCCTGTGGAAGAACAACTACATGAGTATGCAAGGTGATAACATATACCGGTAGTCAGATCTTCGATTCTAGCTCACACGTAAGCAAAATTACGCACCTTGACACGATTTGTATGATTTGCTCATTTGAGCCAAAAGTGGTGCCCTCCTTAGCGTCACGTATATTTCATAGCATGGAGAAATTCAGAATTTTCTGAAAAAGTGTTCATGAATAAACGAAGGAATGGGGTATAGGAAAAGGACACAAATAATCAAAAGACCTATAAAAGGCTTTTTATATGCAACTGTTAATTTGAAAATAAATCTGAGATATTGTGAGTATTTTTAAGTAAAAACAAGTAAATTCAATTTTAATACACTTACTTTGTACAATATCCAAACGTAAGCTTAGAAAATAAAGACGCTCTGTTCTCTGATGTTGATTCCTACAATGAAAACATGAAATACATCACTAGACTAATGGAAAACGTTCATTTTTAGCTTTGACGTTGTCATGTTTTGGTTTTTTTTCAACTTATGATTTCCACAAGTATGTTTCGCCTCTCTTTTGTATGGTTATTTGAATTTAAAAATAATTAGGTATAATTTATCATCTTTTAAGTTTCAAGTGATTTTTTTCAAGAATGAAGAGAAAAGGGAATTCAAGAATATTAGTATAGCAATCGCCTTTGAAGAAAAATATTTAAACAGTTCTCGGCTTACCGCCTCTAAAACAGATTGCTGTCCTCTCTCTGTGGAACGATGAAGGTATCGTTGTGCCAATATTGTCAGAACCAATAAAATATACAATGTCAACAAAACACCATTCATAGCTCCTTGTGTGGTGTATTTCTGAAAATATAATTTAATTTTGCATTCACATATTCATCCACATCGTTTTATCATAAATTTCAAATTGATTAAAAATTATGTATCTTTCTGAATTAAAATCTAATACAAATTCTGATTAGTTGTATTTGCAAATCATTTTATTTTTAATATTTACTCTATATTTGACACTAAATTGGCCTATAGGTACTTATCTCATTTGCCACATCTTCATTTTACTATATCTACTTACCATTTCGAATGCAACAATAACTTGTATTAAGGTTCCAATTACGGAATAATTTTCTCCAATCAGTCCCTGGATGTTCTTCAGCATGTAACATGTTGTTAGAAGAGCGATCAGTCCTGTGATAATCTGAAAACGGAATGAAAATATGTTACTAAAGTATATGAGAATCTGTTTTTATCTTTTTTTTATAACACTTTAATCTGTTTCAATCTTTCTTAAAGCTACGATATTTATTCGCTTCTTTCCTTTTCAAGCGCATTTCAAGATTGATTTTTGCATACCATTTGGTTGCATTTTAAAGATTTTGGATAGATCACATTGAAAACCCGTCAGGAAAGAGGTAAAAATAGTTGCATAAAGTCTTGAATGAAAGTAAAACGTAATGATAACATTTAAACGCACATATGATACATTAAAGCTAAAGTTTGATTTTGTTCAATTAAATAAACACTACTTACAATTCTAAAATTGACTAATCTTTTCGAACATTTCTGGTCTTTATTTCTGCTTGTTATCTGGAAAAAGCATATAGGTACACCGATCAACAAAAATGCGCATGTACTCCACAGGGATGTGTTTTTTTGTAAATTCTTTGTCAATACTGCAGTTGTCGTGTTTATTTTCTCCTGTAACACCTAAAAGGTAAATGCGTATTGGTTGTAAACGAAAAGAATGTGGCGAGCGATTTACGCGCAGATTAAAAAACTACAGCAAATTATAGCGCTTTGATGGAAGTTCTTCGTACAAAAAGGAGTTTATAGCGCATTTATTCAAGTTCTTCGTCTAATAAAAGAAGTAGTTGTATCTTCAAAGAAATGCTTAAAAACGATAAATTATATGCAAAACTGTGAATGTTTTTTAAAACAAATGTTACATCATTCATTAGTTTTAGTGACACAAATGGTTCAGATGTAAGCCATTATATAAAATGCCTATTTCACCCTGAACTAAAGTTGCTTTTAGAATAATTAACAGTTATGCTCCTAGACGTATCCAAACTCATTGATATAAAGCATCAACAATCATATAGCTAGTATAGCCTTAGCAAAACTTAAAATCCAAAAGGTATACTTTTTTACCATTTCCAATTTGAAATTATATGTTGCATTAATATATTAAGCACTTTGTTACACGATTTACCCGTAAACCCACCATTAATGGTATATCACAAGATGTGTCTTCCATGGTAAGTTTGTTCAGTCTAAATTGTTAGTTTGTAGTATGCCATTGCAAGATTGGCATTTATATAGGCTGAGGATTAAAAATTCAAAATAAACCATAAATTCCCCTTTTCCATCCGACTGACCATGTGGGAGATACTTAAATATCTCCGTCTATTTACAGACTGTTTACATTGGTGACCCCGTTCATATCATTTAATTTTATCGATTATTGGTTAAGTATAATATGGATTCTCCATATATTAATAGATTATTCTTATATTTTGAACTTTACAATAATCATATTGTTGAGCAATGTGAGTGACGTCAGTAACATGTAATGAAATCAGAGAGATTTCCCTTAAATTTTAGATTTGGAAGATTGATTTCGTTAATAGTTTAAATCTACATACATGGTGATGGTCATTAAAAGCATTTGCTTACTTGCATTCATTATATTAAAATGTTATTCTAGAATGATTCATAAACAAGTTTAGAATTAATTTTTTTAACATGATATTTAATAATACTAGCTAGGTTCATTGGGAAAAAATAGAGTAAAATATTGAATAAAGAAATTTCAGAAAACACACTTTGCTCAGAAAAAAACACACTCTTCGACAGGACCCGGCTTATGATGTCGTACACTAGACAAACTATTTGCCAATGAATACAATAATAATCGTCAGTTTTGCTAGAATCAAAACAGACTAAGATATAAAGGCAATTAAAACCAAAATTCGAAAGTAATTATGTCAAACAATACTAAGACTATATATGACTCGCAGTATATAAACCTTAGTGTTTCGAATGAATTAAAATTCTATAAACATTAAATAAGAAAAAAATAGCCTTATCAAAAATATTTAATGTTTAACCAGGAGTACTATAACTTATGGGCGATTGATGCCATCGTGGACGAAACAGTCACGGGTAGTCGCATCTACCCAGTGTTTTTAACAAAGTACCAAAGCTTCATGACTTGTAATTTGGTACACAATACGCGTGTCTCGACTAAATGAGATTCGTCAAGGGCGCTCGGATCAAAATAGTAAGAAAATATAATTTCAACAATAAGTTGAAAAGCATTGAATTAATGAAAACTGAAAGTAATATCAGCATGCGAAACATGTGTGTTAGTGGTGTTAGTGTATTGTTTAGGGGGGGGGGGGGGGGGGGAAATAACGTTGAACAAATGTTTACAATGCTTCCTTTTTCAAGTATATATTAAAGGTCAATATGGGGTTTTTTTTTCCTATACACAATTTTGTGCTGACATTAAATATGAATGACACAATCGTTTTATACATATGTTTTAGCTTTTAAACTTAATTAGGAACATTGTCAGCTGTTATCGTATGTCATATGATGATGTTGTTACCTTCTTTTACTTTTTTCTTTTTTTTTTCTTTGAAGATTTTGGTGCTGATAGAGTCGAAATTATATAGTATACTAGTAAAAAGATTTTGTTTGTGGATAATTTGTTCGAGAACAAATGACAAAACTTAACGAAATATTTTCCTCTCAAACATCTAAAACAACTAAAAAAATAAAAATAAAAAAAACTCTTGTGGAGAGTTATCTCATTGGCAATGATACCACATCTTCTTTTTTTATATTATAAATATCATATGCTTTTGACCTATTCCAAGGTTTTATAGAGGTATATAAATATATTGATTTGATTTTCAACAGGATATATACATACGCAGCAACGTCTAACCCTCTTTTCAAAATTTTCTGTCCGTCATTCAACATGTTGGATTTATTGTTAATTTGATCTCGTCATGAATAATGAATAAAATATTTCCAACTTCACGTAGAAGAAATGATAAAATCAAGCATGTTAATCTATAAATTAATTGTCTGTATCAACATATAAAGGTAACACTCTATATACGAAGTCCCTGTGATTTGATAAAGAATAATTAGAAAACGTCTAAATCACGCTCTATTGAAATGTATTTTACATTGGTGTATCGCTTTTAGAAGTTAGCTAACGCCGCCGCCGAATAATTACACCTATGTCAGCTATCTGGCAACAAAAGTTAGGTCATCTATATCGTGAGGTATAAATAATAAGTACACTGTTGAAGACTTTTCCGAATTTGACAAGATGAAGAACAGCAATTATAACGTTTATCCTTTGATATTGAATATGGATACGATGTGATACTACGTATATATGTTGAAATAAACTAGGAGGGAAAGACATTTTTAAATCAACACCACTCGTTCATTTGGTGCTGATGGTTCAGACCGCCATTGCACAATCAGATAATCCAAGGTTCGAGTTATAGTTATAAAAAAAGACATCAGCATTTTAAAATATATACATTTCACCCACTTACTAGTATTTCTCGTTTTGCTTGGTAGATGCAAAATTTTTAATCCTTTGACATTTTATACCAGGAATGAGATTCGAAATATGCAAAATTCAAGTCCCCTTATTTATTTAAACTAAACATAAAAACAAATAATGATACAAAATCCCATGTTTGCTACATCTCAATTGCTTATTTCATCAAAATCAAATATATAATCTAAAGGAGATTTCGTTTAAACAAACAAAGCACATTTTTGGTGGAAATTTATGTAATAGTAAATTGACTTTTTGAACCCCGAAATGTATGTCTCTTGCTATGACATTTTTGATAATCAACAACCAAACAAGGTGTTAGTACAAGTACAAGTATATGGATTCAAATGTTTCAAAAAAGAAAGATTAATATTTGTTTGTTCGTTTTGCAAGATTTTCTTTAAAATCTACAATATTTCCCTTCCTTATTTATACCAATGTGGCCTAGCTGGTCCTTATTATTGAACCTTGTTTAGTTCAATTAAAATGAACTTATTATTATTATCGGTTTATCTTAAACCATGTAATACTAAAAAGTACTGTTTTCTATACGGAATAAAGAAGACAATTTTTATATATAAGTACTTTTATATTTAAGGATTTGTCTAGTCCAAATAATTACCTTCATTAGAAAAGACCAGGCCTAAACAAATATACAATACTAGTATGCATAACTACCTATAGACGTGGAGAGCAATGTATATGACCAACTTAATATGTAAGTTTATTTTTAATAACATAACTGTTGATTTAATGATATGACGCATTTGATTAGCCATTTTCAGTAAATAGTTTGCATCTTCTTGTTGAGAGTCTGTTAAAACTGGTTTCCAATCATAACTGACAGTATGTATAACTTCCCAAAAACGTGGGAAGCAATATGTTCGAACGATTTTGGGTTTCTGTTTATATTGTAAAAAAGTGCTCATTTAATAGTTGACGCAAGTGTTTAGCTATTATTTTTGTTGTTTTTCTTCATCTTGTTGATATTTATTTGTCCATTTTGGTAAACTTTCGAACACAATTGTTAGTTCTTTACTTGACAATATAATGACTAAGATGTATAACTACCTGAATATATGGAGAGAACAGTACAACAAATATATACTTCGTAAACCTTCGAACAAAAATGTGCATTAATTCAATTACTTGACAATTGAAAGACAATGATATTTTTAACCAAACAAACACGATGAAAGCTATGATGATCAAACTGTTTTTGGTTTCTGTTTATAGTGTATCTATTTTCTTTAATTGTTTCGCTTCTTCTTGTTGAGATTCGGAGCACTTACTGTCCACTTTGTGCATGTACTCTAGATAATGTCAGGGTTGTCCATATAAATTACTAGGTGTCTGTGTTACCAGAATTATATATGTCTCTGGTGTAACCATATGCTGCTCAAATAAAATTGACAAAGGAAAACTTGTCAACATCTATTATAAAAAAAAAATGCTAAAGAACAGTTGTGAAGCTACAGATATACTCTTCCGAATATGCATTATGATAGAAAATGAGATATCTATCCAGCCAACACCAAAAAAATGAAGTCCATATGACTGATACGTCAAAAGATGCTGGTCACCGTATGAAATTTACCATAACAAAAATATAAGATTAAATAACTATCAGCTTTCTTTGATGACATAAACCATAATGCATCACTGCTAGAAGAATAGATAGCTACTCCCTACATGCCTTAGTGATCAGGTCTTCGCACTCAACAAGTATGCATCATGCTGAAGTCCGTCAAAATTATTACATCACCGCGGAAGTTATATATCTTTAAGTTTTATGTGGAGTTCAAGGTGCGTAAAGAAAGTATAAACACATTACGTATAGTGTCAGTTATTTCTTTATTATAATATCAAAACATTTAAAAACTAGCAATTTCTTTCTAGAATATGTACAAATATTAAAATAAAAGGAAAGAAGCTGCTGTGTTCTGACATTTTCTACCATAAAAGTTTGAAAGATTTCTAATCAGGCTTTTGTCTCTTATGAGGACTTTTCAAAAATCATATGTACTTTCAGAGCAGTTATATCGACGCAGGAGTACGTCTCCTAAATTTTATAAAAAGACGTGAAAGAGTAAATAAAAGTAAAAGTGCTTACTCAGGTTTTAAAAAAAGGTAATATTCTTATATTGGTGCTTTGAGTGGTTTAAACTTCTGTACCACTAGCCAGTCGGCACTGAGCATTCTGAGGTTTTGGGTTATTAAATCCGGCACGTGGCAGGGACAACAACAACATTACTTGACTATTCGGAATTACTAAACTTTTATGCCAAATGTCGGTGGTTTTTTTCCTGCTCTACTACTCAATCTCTCGATGTAAACTGGCTTTCACAAATTATTTGCCAGCCCAATAGTGCCGAAAATGGCGTTAAAACGTCAAAAAACATTCATTTGATCTTTGGAGAATTTTAACGATATTCGTTCTAAGAAAGATAACCCTGTCATTCATAAAACAATATGTTTTCATGGTATTTTCCAATTAAATTTCAGTAGGTAAAAACGAAGACAGCAGATTTTTGTCTCATTTGGGGGCTTGCAGTAATCTCTAATATTCTCAAGGATTATCATGTCTCTCAGCAATGTTTACAATTGATAATTCTATACTTGAAATATGGAATATTAACAAAATCCATCCCCGCTCCGAAACCAGTTTTATGTCTTCGCCTCAAGCAAATACGAGTTATCGTTCTTTTCTTTAGCGGGTACCGACACTATATCATATGTACTCTGCAACACACAAATCAATATATGATCATGATGGTGCGTCCACAAGATGCGTCTAACGATGATGTAAACTATTGATTTACCTAGCTTTTAGCGATAATGACTTATTAATCAAAAGACCACATATAGAACACGTTCCATAACTACAGATTATTAATATAGGTTTGGTTTTATTACAAATTAAATAGATCAAAGCTACGTTCTGTTGTTGAACATGTAGAATCAGTGATACATAGTAATTGGATACATTCATGGATATTTCAACTGTAAATGACTATAAAAAGAAAGGGAGGAGATACCAAAGAGACAATTAAAATCCATAACTCGGATAAGTGCAGATGTACTACTGTCCATGATCTTCTTTTTTTACCAGGCCCGATTTTGTGGTAGTACATCTAACAAAGTCTATCCAAATTATTTTTGCAAATATTTCCGCTAAAACTGGTATCACCTGGTATAACCGTCTAACCTTGCAGTGAAATTAGAGTTGTTTATGCCTTATTTTGAATTTGAGACTAGTACAAACAACAACAATAAAAGCAACTGTTCCTTTGCTTTCTGTATGTGTGTGTGTGTGGTTTTTTTTATGTCCGGCTTTTTATTCGAGGCTAAGAGATTCCCCTACATATTAATTTTATAGTAGTTGTAGTAAATATGGTTTAAATTAATGTGTAAGTATTCATAAACATAATTCAACAGTAAGTAATAGTATGAGAGTAAACCTTAAGTAGAGAAGTCTTTGATGTAAAATACATTCCATATGAGTCAATATTTGAAAATATGATATATGAAAAAAGACATGTGGCAAGATTGTCAATGATACAACTATCCAACAAAGTTCATAACAGCAGCTTTAAGCCACTAAGTATTTCAATAATGGTTTGACAGCAAAATCACTTATAACTAAAAAAAAAAATACCTTAAGTTCTCTGTCATTATCTACTCATAAGTTATCTCTAATCTAATTGAATTTTCAGATATTAGTATGTGTATATACGCTAATGTTGTGTTTTTCTGTATCCCTCCTTATATCAATATTCTTATTATTATTTCTTGGTGGTTTTTTTTAACGTAATCCAGTTAATTAATAAATCTAATCTTGAAAATTTACTTATAATATTTGTTAGTTTTTTATCAAGTCAATTACATAGACACCTCCCCTACCCCCTTTCCCGGTTGGTCAAGGCGTATTGATGGGAAATTAACTTTTAACTAAAACGGCGTGTAGACTTGATGAAAACAATAATATGTTTTACTTTACAGATAAATGTTTGAGTAGTATTTTTTCATAAGTTTTCAATACTTTTATTTGGCAAGTATTTGTCAAAAATAGCGATAATTTAAGACCTATTGAGGTAATATAACATTACGAGGTCTGAAAGTTAAAAAGCCTTTTGATTTAGTTTTCTAAACATAATACATACAAAATGTGTATAACACGGCGACTTTGTTAGGGTACAAAGTATTGATATTATAAAGAACTTATAAAAAAATCTGTTTGCTCGTATGTTACGCAATAATCCTTATCAATAAGTTTTATTTGCTATTTATTCCAATATCCATTTAAAGTAAATATGTAATTGAGTAGTCGGGTACACACTAATGCTCTTTTAATTGGTGGATTGGCATTTAGTGTTAAAATTAAAACACAAATAAAAAGGACTTTTTTAACATGAGTAAATATTTATTTTAGACATAAATTTTAAAGATAAAATTCTATTAAAAAAAGTAGTCTTCTTCTTATTTTTCTTACTATTAATTTACCTTTTCAGTAACCTATAGCAGCTAACATCCACGTCAGTTTGGACTACGGGCGATAGCTGGCAACAAGTTTACGTATCCTTAGTGTAATGTTCAAGAAATGACTTCTAGAAATCAATTGACAATTCCAGAACAATGAAAAAAGAGAAAAGTATTATTTCTGTTTTTTTTTTGTCGTTTGAAATTAACTGGGTTTTTATATTTCTATTTCTTTGTTTGGTGTTTTGAGGGGTTTTGTTTTATCGTTTGACTTTTTGTTTATTAATAATATGTAAGATAAAATCCTCAAATGCAATCCTTAGTTATATTTCATCCAGTGCATACGCGACAAATGCTTTATATTTACACAACTTTTTAAAAGGCAATGTGTTATGGTTGATGATGATGGAAGTGTTTAACGACCTTGAATGGCCTTTAAACCCTCGCACGTTCGGCATTTCAGTGTGCATAGGTGTCTTCGTCCATGTTTGATTTTGAAGTAGTAGATAGCAATTGGTCGAGATCGTTAATGAAATGTGCAAATTTTGATAGAAATTTGTAATTCATGTGTAATAATGTTTATATTGATATAGCAAGATATGTGTTTTATCATATTCACGGCTGTATTTTCTTTACAAAAAACACAACACTATAGATCCATTATTTTTTTTTAATTTTGCCAAAAATGGGCAGATAACTCAGATAAAGTAATTTTACAATAGAAAGTGTTGTGAATTTACGATTTGAATTTGTAGCAAGAAAACAAGTTCAGTGTCCGCATAATTTTTCTTTTTTTTTTTACCTAAAAGCATGTTACCAAAGCTGTCTTCTCGCATTTTTTTTAATTCTATGGTGTTTTGCCGGCATATCCTGTAGCTTAAAAAAACGTTCGGTGACCCTTACTCTTTATTATTATATGTTTTTATGAAAGCAGGATATAGACGTCATTTTTACAAATTATAAAAAAAAATCTATTGATTTTAAGATCACATGTCGTCCCGTAAGTAAGCTTTAAATTTTCTTTTTTTCAATGCAATAATTCTGTATTAACCGAAATCGCGTTCTTGTTTTCGAACTAAACGCCGCAAAAGAACACATTCTCGAAGGATCTCAAATGTTTTATTTATATTAAGTTCATGGGCGTATACAAAATTTACGCTTTTCAATATTTTCAATTTCTCGCCACATTTTATAGTAAAGTTACATTTAATATTTCTAATCGTCTAGACAACACTTTTCACCTGTATAACAAATTTTCCGTATTCTTACGTGTTGTCAATGAAAACCGTTGATCTGTGACACAGTCACATGCAATAGCGATCAACGGTGACACGGTTACGGGCTCTCAACGGAAAGATAGACAACTTATTGATTTTTTCATATCTGAAATTACTGCTCCCTAGCATAATTACTTATTAAATATGCAGATACACTGTTGTGTATGTTTTTGAAGAGAGAATATATTTGCTGTGACTAGTATGGCGATATGATTATGTAGTTGATAATTACGTTTGACAGTAGAAGTGTTAATCACATACAGTAGTAGTGGGTAACGACAAGTCACCGCTAGCTTTGATTATTTCCGTGAACTAGCTGAATACAACCATACATCTGCGCCATGTCGAGCTTATTTTCTTGTCTCGGGAAGAAAAGTAAAACGAAAAAGAAAAACAAAGGAAAACCCCCAGAAGCAAAACAGGTTAGTTATTTGACAGTTAACATGTTTATTTTTATTGAAACACAATTATGATGGTATCATTTACACTTAAGTTCATATGCATAAATTTGTAATAATGATTGCGGCTTTTTTATGCGTTGTATTATCTGCATTGTTTCACCCTTATGGCTGCATTTTTTTCTCTCTCTTGAAAAAGGGGGTGGTGTTTGGTTATATTGATTGTAACTATCATGTTCTTTATATAATATGAAATAATATTTCGTTAAGTACATTTTCTAGTTTAATGGTAAATAGACTGATTGATTGCTTTGTTTACTTCTGCATTACATAATCATTAGCATAATCGCATATTTAACGTTACACCAATACGAGGAAAACATAATTTACAACTTTTCTTTTCGGCTCCATTGAAAACTGCATACACACACAATATTTTGTGACTTTACTTTTATAGAACTCCACGTGGTTTTTACCGGTAATACAGCTCATTAAATTGCGTCCTTGGGGTTTTGAAGTGCATATTGAACTTTATATTTGAATAAAGATTAACTTTAAACTTTAATCAGGTGTAAAGGAAGGATTTAAACGATAAAAAGGTTTAAATTTTGACGCAGTTTATGTATTATTTCCCTGTTGTTCATTAAGAATGTTCATTGATTTTATACCTAATTTAATTTCCACAGTCTTTTTATCTGTAAAGAATCAATTATTGAGCATCTATTATTAAATGGGTTTAAACATTTATATTCGACATAATTACAAATAAATAGGTAACAGGTGTTAAAACTATATTTATATTCCATAGTTCATTCTGTAGTGATACCATTAAAATGGTTAAAATG
Source organism: Mytilus trossulus (assembly GCF_036588685.1). Taxonomy (NCBI): domain Eukaryota; kingdom Metazoa; phylum Mollusca; class Bivalvia; order Mytilida; family Mytilidae; genus Mytilus; species Mytilus trossulus. The sequence continues at coordinate 34,637,659 of NC_086386.1, read as the reverse complement.
CATTGATTTGTAGTAAAATGATCAACAAGGACATAACAATGGATAATCAAATAGTATGAGTCATACCCAATGATCAAAAGAAAGGGAAAAAGACAAATAATGCACGAAATGACAAAACACATGAAAAAGAAAAAGTGAATATCATTGAAATCGGACATTAGATGGTCATGAAGCGCATTTTTTTGGTGGAGGGGGGGGGGGGGACCCATATACAGCTACATTAAAATTTATTATTTTTTTCCACCCCTAACATTGACTTGTTTGCCACCCTCGTGTTTTCAAAATCCTGGATCCGCATTTGGATGCTTCCAAAGAATAAGCAGTTCTAATTCCGCTAGTGTCACCTATCGTTATTGTGTGCTGGTCTCGATAAGTGTTTTTTGCGTATAAAACACACGATAAACCTCTAAACCGTAGGCATGTACAAAAAGTAGGTACGAAAGAATTCGGGGATGGGACGCTTAAATTTCAAACCACTTGGATTGATTGATTATTTTATTCTTCAACGTTAGATAAGAAAGAGATAGGAATACCCCACAAAATACAATAACAGCCTCTTGTATGGCTATAGTTAAAGAACTTGAGTTGAAAAGCAATAGCAAAAGATAACTTCATAGTAACAGAATGATGATTGTACCGCCACGGCCAAATCTATCAACGTCTGCATTGTATAAAGCAGTTATTCACAGAACTATTTAGTACACTAATATCCATTATTCACTTTGGTTCAATGGAGCATTTATTTGAATGCATGTTAATATTCGCTAAATTGACAATTTGTTAATAGCTCTTTTTACATAGGGTTGTGACACCGATGGTTGTGACTTAGACGAAGGAATTGTATTTAAACATTTATATTCACATATGGATTAATAACTAGTACACATGTTCTTAATGTTTGTTCTTTGTATGTTTACTTTATAATATATTTTTGGTTCTTAACTAGAATAATATTTAATGTTGTAATATGCTCCTTATGAGCCCATTTATTGAAAATAATACGTATATATACATAGAAACTTATCCAATTTCAGATCAAATACACGTTGAAGTCAAATAGTCTTGTAAATAGAGATTGACAATTCTAATTACACGATAAGATTTTTTTTTATCAATTATGGACTTTTGACGAGGTCAATTCGTTTTAAACGGATATGTATCAGTGTATAGATTATGCTGAGCGTGGACGAAGTGTCAATATAATCTGACCAGTCCGCATGCAGTGTATTGACTAATGTATTAAGTTATTGAAAGTCAATAACTTATATATATACCATATGTAAATAGTGTCTAAAAATAGCAACAATCAACATTCAATCTATCTAGGTGTGGATCAGTTTGTAAATAAACTGATGCAGTTACTAAATTGAATTATATAAGTGTCTAAGAATGTAACTTTAACACACTAATGAGTGTTATAAAATTAGGTGTTATATTTTATATATTATTCACGCAATATTTCGCTAAACAAATTAGCTTCATCGGGCGTGTGCATCTATCTAGGTGAAATCGGATGCATGACAAAAAATATCTTTGTAGCTTGAGCTACACAAAAGTTTAACATATTGATTAATGATCTGTATAAAACAAATTTTTGCCGTTTATTGTACATAAACATTTTTTCAAAAATTCAAACAAATAGTTGTTTTAATTAAATAGAAGTAAAATGTAAATATATACAAATGTAGTGTATTATTGAAATGGAATCAATGTTCTTTTTGTTTATGTTGCTTTTTATTATTCGAGACTTTTAATACTGGCTGTCAATTGCTATAAATAGAAGCGATGCTTCAGATACATTGAGTAATACCCTTTGATTCATGTAATCGTAATAAATAATGAAAGTTTATGCTACACCATACATTGTATGTAATATATTTTTGTTGTACTTATTAGGTTGAAGACCAACCTAAAGACAATGGAGGAGACAAGGATATTCATATTGAAGAAGACATCCCTGCAGACAAGGTTCGATTATTTATACACATTATAGGTGTTCCTCCTTTATTTTCCCATATATTTCTTCACAATGAGTTATTACATATATAATCAGAGGTTGAAAGTTCGATTAACAATTTGGACATTCGAATGTAGAAAGCAAAAATTGTTCACCTATATTTTGTTGAGAAAAACAAGAAGTTGCACATGTATGCTAGTTCAAGTACATCTATATATCATATACGCAAAAGATTTACACTTGCTGCCTCAGAGTGTGTGTGATGTAACCTTGGTAGTATGTCCTATATAGATATAACTAAGTTAAGCGTACATCTATAGAGTTGATGGTATGTTTTATCAAAGGACATTAGAAGTACGTCTAGCTATAAGCTTACAAATCTTGATAAGTTACTTGTATCTGCAAAAATGATCATGAGTATTATAAATTTCTACATTTGAAAATGCCTGTACCAAGTCAGAAATATGACAGTTGTTGTTCATTCGTTCGATGTGTTTTATAATTTGATTTTGCCATTTTTTTAGGGACTTTCCTTTTTGGATTTTCCTCGGAGTTCAGTAGTTTTGTGATTTGATATGTCATGCTTCGTGATTTACAGCTAAAGTCGCTAGAGTAAGGTCTTAATACACGGGAACCATCTTCCATTTCTTTCAAAATAAAGTTTTGCAAAATTATTTTTTTACTGAATTAACGTAAATGCCATGTGCCCATGCCCCTTTAATCAGTAGTATGCTTATGTGCCAGATTATCGACCACAGCTTCCACGGAACTGTATAGTATAAATTAATTGGGTTTCTTTCCTTTGATATCCAAATGAAAATCACTAATTATATCATATAGCTGTTGTTGTTTTCAAACAATATATGCCATATAATGATGACATTTTCACGTTTCCACTAATTCTAATTATGACCGCGTGTTTGTGCGAGTTTTGTTTTAGCTTTTGAAAGTATAACATGGTAAAATTTAGCGTTTACAAATCTTTAAGCTGTCCTTGACGTTGTTCATATTTTTTATTCAATGACATGCTGACGGCAAATATTCAATTCATTATAGGGAGACAATTTGAAAATCAATTTGCTATGTATAATATATTATACGAAGAATAATATATTTTAGATATTTTAAATGTAATCTTCTGGGATTATTATTTTAACGCGCAAGAAAATCTAAGATCTTAATTCTCATAAATGATAAAGGTCTCCATAGAAACACAACACTATATATATAATGAGACATCCATATAGTCGAAGACCGATATTAAAGAGGAAAACAACCTGTTGTTTAATGTTAAAACGAAATATACAAATCCACAGCAGAAAATATAACTCCGTTGTTAAAAAGTAGTCGTAAGAAAGGAACTTTTTAAAACAATTGAATAGGCATATATTCAGTGGGCATATTGATGCTAAATTGTAAGAATGTATAACTTCTGTATTAACATATTTTTTTAATTTTAAATTTTTGAATACCATTTATTGATACCAAGGATTTTTTTATATGTTCATTTTGTGTTTACACTAATTTTGGTATATATATGTAAAGTAATATAGTGTACTTGACTTGAGCGCTAAAAAAGGGGGGGGGGGGGTATATATAAATTAAAATTGAGATGACGTTGCTATTACGTCAGCGAGACAGCTACCATACAACATAAATCCCAAATATAGTCTTCAACATAAGACAATTGTATATACAGTAGGTCTTTGTCGTTTAGGAGTCTGATACAGTTGTGATCGATCGATTTAATTCAGCGCACCCAATATGTTTGTCATGTGTGTTATCTTTCTGGATATGCATACAAAATCTGCTTCCGGACAATAATCAAAATTCAATAAAGCAACCATTTATGATTGCTTTACCTGTTGCAGTGATATCGATAGTGTTAGAAGGGGGCTGTTTCCGGATGATTTTATATCTTGCGTGTTTCTGTGCATCTTTTTCTTTCCACAAAAAGAAGAGAAGAGAGGGTGTTTAGTTTTACCAATCTTATGTATTTTCGCTGCATGTCACACATGCCTGTCTAAATTCAAGAATCCTTTTACCAATTTTTCCAATTAGTGAATATGTGAGCGTTGGTAACACGAAATTGAGAATGGAAATGGGGTATGTGTAAAAGAGACAACAACCCGAACAAAGAGCATAAAACAGTCGACTCTTTAACATTCGAGAAAATCCCGGACCAGTTGGCGTCTGAATGATGATCTAAACACAAATGTGTATTTAGCAATTTAGTGAAAATTGACGTCATACTAAACTCCTAAACATATAATTTAAACTAAAATTTAAAAACCATACAAGACAAACAAAGGTCAGAGTCTACTGACTAGGGAAAGACAAAACAAAGCGGCGGGTTAAACATGTTTAGTGAGATCTCAACCCTTTCCCTATACCTCTAGCCAATGTATAATGAATGTTAAAAAAAAGCGGCGGGTTAAACATGTTTAGTGAGATCTCAACCCTTCCCCTATACCTCTAGCCAATGTATAATGAATGTTAAAAAAAGCGGCGGGTTAAACATGTTTAGTGAGTCTCAACCCTTCCCCTATACCTCTAGCGGCGGGTTAAACATGTTTAGTGAGATCTCAACCCTTCCCCTATACCTCTAGCCAATGTATAATGAATTTTAAAAAAAGCGGCGGGTTAAACATGTTAAGGGAGATCTCAACCCTTCCCCTATACCTCTAGCCGATGTATAATGAATGTTAAAAAAAGCGGCGGGTTAAACATGTTTAGTGAGATCTCAACCCTTCCCCTATACCTCTAGCGGCGGGTTAAACATGTTTAGTCAGATCTCAACCCTTCCCCTATACCTCTAGCCAATGTATAATGAATGTTAAAAAAAAGCGGCGGGTTAAACATGTTTAGTGAGATCTCAACCCTTCCCCTATACCTCTAGCCAATGTTTAATGAATGTTAAAAAAAGCGGCGGGTTAAACATGTTTAGTGAGATCTCAACCCTTCCCCTATACCTCTAGCCAATGTATGTTGAATGTTAAAAAAAGCGGCGGGTTAAACATGTTTAGTGAGATCTCAACCCTTCCCCTATACCTCTAGCCAATGTATAATGAATGTTAAAAAAAAAGCGGCGGGTTAAACATGTTTAGTGAGATCTCAACCCTTTCCCTATACCTCTAGCCAATGTATAATGAATGTTAAAAAAAGCGGCGGGTTAAACATGTTTAGTGAGATCTCAACCCTTCCCCTATACCTCTAGCGGCGGGTTAAACATGTTTAGTGAGATCCCAACCCTTCCCCTATACCTCTAGCCAATGTATAATGAATGTTAAAAAAAGCGGCGGGTTAAACATGTTTAGTGAGATCTCAACCCTTCCCCTATACCTCTAGCCAATGTATAATGAATGTTAAAAAAAGCGGCGGGTTAAACATGTTTAGTGAGATCTCAACCCTTCCCCTATACCTCTACCCAATGTATAATGAATGTTAAAAAAAAGCGGCGGGTTAAACATGTTTAGTGAGATCTCAACCCTTCCCCTATACCTCTAGCCAATGTATAATGAATGTTAAAAAAAGCGGCGGGTTAAACATGTTTAGTGAGATCTCAACCCTTCCCCTATACCTCTAGCCAATGTATAATGAATGTTAAAAAAAAGCGGCGGGTTAAACATGTTTAGTGAGATCTCAACCCTTTCCCTATACCTCTAGCCAATGTATAATGAATTTTAAAAAAAGCGGCGGGTTAAACATGTTTAGGGAGATCTCAACCCTTCCCCTATACCTCTAGCCGATGTATAATGAATGTTAAAAAAAGCGGCGGGTTAAACATGTTTAGTGAGATCTCAACCCTTCCCCTATACCTCTAGCGGCGGGTTAAACATGTTTAGTCAGATCTCAACCCTTCCCCTATACCTCTAGCCAATGTATAATGAATGTTAAAAAAAAGCGGCGGGTTAAACATGTTTAGTGAGATCTCAACCCTTCCCCTATACCTCTAGCCAATGTATAATGAATGTTAAAAAAAGCGGCGGGTTAAACATGTTTAGTGAGATCTCAACCCTTCCCCTATACCTCTAGCCAATGTATAATGAATGTTAAAAAAAGCGGCGGTTTAAACATGTTTAGTGAGATCTCAACCCTTCCCCTATACCTCTAGCCAATGTATAATGAATGTTAAAAAAAGCGGCGGGTTAAACATGTTTAGTGAGATCTCAACCCTTCCCCTATACCTCTAGCCAATGTATAATGAATGTTAAAAAAAGCGGCGGGTTAAACATGTTTAGTGAGATCTCAACCCTTCCCCTATACCTCTAGCCAATGTATAATGAATGTTAAAAAAAAAGCGGCGGGTTAAACATGTTTAGTGAGATCTCAACCCTTTCCCTATACCTCTAGCCAATGTATAATGAATGTTAAAAAAAGCGGCGGGTTAAACATGTTTAGTGAGATCTCAACCCTTCCCCTATACCTCTAGCGGCGGGTTAAACATGTTTAGTGAGATCCCAACCCTTCCCCTATACCTCTAGCCAATGTATAATGAATGTTAAAAAAAGCGGCGGGTTAAACATGTTTAGTGAGATCTCAACCCTTCCCCTTTACCTCTAGCCGATGTATAATGAATGTTAAAAAAAGCGGCGGGTTAAACATGTTTAGTGAGATCTCAACCCTTCCCCTATTCCTCTAACGGCGGGTTAAACATGTTTAGTGAGATCTCAACCCTTCCCCTATACCTCTAGCCAATGTATAATGAATGTTAAAAAAAGCGTCGGGTTAAACATGTTTAATGAGATCTCAACCCTTCCCCTATACCTCTAGCCAATGTATAATGAATGTTAAAAAAAGCGGCGGGTTAAACATGTTTAGTGGGATCTCAACCCTTCCCCTATACCTCTAACGGCGGGTTAAACATGTTTAGTGAGATCTCAACCCTTCCCCTAGACCTCTAGCCAATGTATAATGAATGTTAAAAAAAGCGTCGGGTTAAACATGTTTAATGAGATCTCAACCCTTCCCCTATACCTCTAGCCGATGTATAATGAATGTTAAAAAAAGCGGCGGGTTAAACATGTTTAGTGAGATCTCAACCCTTCCCCTATACCTCTAGCGGCGGGTTAAACATGTTTAGTCAGATCTCAACCCTTCCCCTATACCTCTAGCCAATGTATAATGAATGTTAAAAAAAGCGGCGGGTTAAACATGTTTAGTGAGATCTCAACCCTTCCCCTATACCTCTAGCCAATGTATAATGAATGTTAAAAAAAGCGGCGGGTTAAACATGTTTAGTGAGATCTCAACCCTTCCCCTATACCTCTAGCCAATGTATAATGAATGTTAAAAAAAGCGGCGGTTTAAACATGTTTAGTGAGATCTCAACCCTTCCCCTATACCTCTAGCCAATGTATAATGAATGTTAAAAAAAGCGGCGGGTTAAACATGTTTAGTGAGATCTCAACCCTTCCCCTATACCTCTAGCCAATGTATAATGAATGTTAAAAAAAGCGGCGGGTTAAACATGTTTAGTGAGATCTCAACCCTTCCCCTATACCTCTAGCCAATGTATAATGAATGTTAAAAAAAAAGCGGCGGGTTAAACATGTTTAGTGAGATCTCAACCCTTTCCCTATACCTCTAGCCAATGTATAATGAATGTTAAAAAAAGCGGCGGGTTAAACATGTTTAGTGAGATCTCAACCCTTCCCCTATACCTCTAGCGGCGGGTTAAACATGTTTAGTGAGATCCCAACCCTTCCCCTATACCTCTAGCCAATGTATAATGAATGTTAAAAAAAGCGGCGGGTTAAACATGTTTAGTGAGATCTCAACCCTTCCCCTTTACCTCTAGCCGATGTATAATGAATGTTAAAAAAAGCGGCGGGTTAAACATGTTTAGTGAGATCTCAACCCTTCCCCTATTCCTCTAACGGCGGGTTAAACATGTTTAGTGAGATCTCAACCCTTCCCCTATACCTCTAGCCAATGTATAATGAATGTTAAAAAAAGCGTCGGGTTAAACATGTTTAATGAGATCTCAACCCTTCCCCTATACCTCTAGCCAATGTATAATGAATGTTAAAAAAAGCGGCGGGTTAAACATGTTCAGTGGGATCTCAACCCTTCCCCTATACCTCTAGCCAATGTATAATGAATGTTAAAAAAAAGCGGCGGGTTAAACATGTTTAGTGAGATCTCAACCCTTCCCCTATACCTCTAGCCAATGTATAATGAATGTTAAAAAAAGCGGCGGGTTCAACATGTTTAGTGAGATCTCAACCCTTCCCCTATACCTCTAGCCAATGTATAATGAATGTTAAAAAAAGCGGCGGGTTAAACATGTTTAGTGAGATCTCAACCCTTCCCCTATACCTGTAGCCAATGTATAATGAATTTTAAAAAAAAAAGCGGCGGGTTAAACATGTTTAGTGAGATCTCAACCCTTTCCCTATACCTCTAGCCAATGTATAATGAATGTTAAAAAAGCGGCGGGTTAAACATGTTTAGGGAGATCTCAACCCTTCCCCTATACCTCTAGCCGATGTATAATGAATGTTAAAAAAAGCGGCGGGTTAAACATGTTTAGTGAGATCTCAACCCTTCCCCTATACCTCTAGCGGCGGGTTAAACATGTTTAGTGAGATCTCAACCCTTCCCCTATACCTCTAGCCAATGTATAATGAATGTTAAAAAAAGCGGCGGGTTAAACATGTTTAGTGAGATCTCAACCCTTCCCCTATACTTCTAGCCAATGTATAATGAATGTTAAAAAAAGCGGCGGGTTAAACATGTTTAGTGAGATCTCAACCCTTCCCCTTTACCTCTAGCCGATGTATAATGAATGTTAAAAAAAGCGGCGGGTTAAACATGTTTAGTGAGATCTCAACCCTTCCCCTATTCCTCTAACGGCGGGTTAAACATGTTTAGTGAGATCTCAACCCTTCCCCTATACCTCTAGCCAATGTATAATGAATGTTAAAAAAAGCGTCGGGTTAAACATGTTTAATGAGATCTCAACCCTTCCCCTATACCTCTAGCCAATGTATAATGAATGTTAAAAAAAGCGGCGGGTTAAACATGTTTAGTGGGATCTCAACCCTTCCCCTATACCTCTAGCCAATGTATAATGAATGTTAAAAAAAAGCGGCGGGTTAAACATGTTTAGTGATATCTCAACCCTTCCCCTATACCTCTAGCCAATGTATAATGAATGTTAAAAAAAGCGGCGGGTTCAACATGTTTAGTGAGATCTCAACCCTTCCCCTATACCTCTAGCCAATGTATAATGAATGTTAAAAAAAGCGGTGGGTTAAACATGTTTAGTGAGATCTCAACCCTTCCCCTATACCTCTAGCCGATGTATAATGAATGTTAAAAAAAGCGGCGGGTTAAACATGTTTAGTGAGATCTCAACCCTTCCCCTATACCTCTAGCGGCGGGTTAAACATGTTTAGTGAGATCTCAACCCTTCCCCTATACCTCTAGCCAATGTATAATGAATGTTAAAAAAAGCGGCGGGTTAAACATGTTTAGTGAGATCTCAACCCTTCCCCTATACTTCTAGCCAATGTATAATGAATGTTAAAAAAAGCGGCGGGTTAAACATGTTCAGTGAGATCTCAACTCTTCCCCTATACCTCTAGCCAATGTATAATGAATGTTAAAAAAAAAAGCGGCGGGTTAAACATGTTTAGTGAGATCTCAACCCTTCCCCTATACCTCTAGCCGATGTATAATGAATGTTAAAAAAAGCGGCGGGTTAAACATGTTTAGTGAGATCTCAACCCTTCCCCTATACCTCTAGCCAATGTATAATGAATGTTAAACAAAGCGGCGGGTTAAACATGTTTAGTGAGATCTCAACCCTTCCCCTATACCTCTAGCCGATGTATAATGAATGTTAAAAAAAGCGGCGGGTTAAACATGTTTAGTGAGATCTCAACCCTTCCCCTATTCCTCTAGCCAATGTATAATGAATGTTAAAAAAAGCGGCGGGTTAAACATGTTTAGTGAGATCTCAACCCTTCCCCTATACCTCTAGCCAATGTATAATGAATGTTAAAAAAAAAAGTGGCGGGTTAAACATGTTAAGTGAGATCTCAACCCTTTCCCTATACCTCTAGCCAATGTATAATGAATGTTAAAAAAAGCGGTGGGTTAAACATGTTTAGTGAGATCTCAACCCTTCCCCTATACCTCTAGCCGATGTATAATGAATGTTAAAAAAAGCGGCGGGTTAAACATGTTTAGTGAGTCTCAACCCTTCCCCTATACCTCTAGCGGCGGGTTAAACATGTTTAGTGAGATCTCAACCCTTCCCCTATACCTCTAGCCAATGTATACTGAATGTTAAAAAAAGCGGCGGGTTAAACATGTTTAGTGAGATCTCAACCCTTCCCCTATACCTCTAGCCGATGTATAATGAATGTTAAAAAAAGCGGCGGGTTAAACATGTTTAGTGAGATCTCAATCTTCCCCTATTCCTCTAGCGGCGGGTTAAACATGTTTAGTGAGATCTCAACCCTTCCCCTATACCTCTAGCCAATGTATAATGAATGTTTATGATCTATGTTTAGGTCATTTATATTTTATTCTTTATTGGTACTCCGTCTTCCACCACAGAATTCAAACAAAAATTGGCGCTGTGTAATAGCCAATACCAAAACACCAACAAGCAAAAAACAATTAAATGACTACAGCGATGATTTACTGATTGAAATATTGTATGGAAATTGGCTAGTTGAAATGTGAATGTCCTTTATGTTGCATTGTGTTATTTAGATGATATATTCAGCTTTTATAGCTTTTCGTTCTATCACATTGTCCCTTTGTACGTACTAAAGGGGTCTGCTTGTTGTTTTGTTTTTCCACAAAAATTGCACAACAGTTGCCTTAACCTCTAAATGTACAAATAACCTACACACATTAACCATGAATGATACAACACCGTGCATATAATTACCCATCTCAAAATGCTAAAAATAAAAAAAAGTTAATTAACGTCATATTTTTGTTCTTTAATTATGTTTCAAGCACATACCAATAGCTACATCAATAATTTCTGTAGTATCTGATTGTAAGTAAGGCAATAATCATAAATATCAGGTACATTATATAGGTAATTTATAGACTCAGAATTCAACATCATGATCTTGTTACTCTGTTACGTGAATTGATTGAAAATATATTCATTTTCAAATGCAAATAGCGTAGAGTTAAAAACATGTTTTAAAAAAGGGGGCAAAAGATACCGGAGGGACATTCAAACTAAACCGATAAAAAAGAAAAAGACAAGCCGACAAATAAAGAGTAAACAAGACACAACTTAGAAACTATAAAGACTTAGCAACATGCACGAAATCCGCCAAAAAAACCCAACAATAAATCAAACGGAAATCTGTACATAACAGTATAACCTATACCTTTCGATTCATTTTTCGCTCTTTCCTACTTTCTTAAAGTAAATATAATTCGGTAAAGAGCATGCACACGCATATAAAAGTATCTTTTAGTAATATCTTTCGTCGTTTCAAGGCAATGTCGATAATGGCCCTTCAAAATAAGATGTTTAGCCAAAATATTAAGAAGCCGCTTTCAATATAACGGTTTGAAGACGTGTTACTTTACGCAACTTGTAAAGATATCGTATATTCAAACGTAAAGGTCACATTTCCAACTAAATTTCTCTCCGTTTTGATTTACATAAATTTGTTTCAACGGTTTACATTGAGGTTTTAATCTATTTGTGGCCACCTTATTGATAAAATAGAGGTGCGTGATAAATTCCATGTTCAAAGATGAAATAAATGAATAATTTTATTGTCACCATGCTAAGTATTTCAAGCTAACCTCTAAATGTAAGAAAATCATATAACAGTTGTCTGCCGTTAGTTTTCTTGTTTGAAATGTTTTACATTATCTTATCGGGGCCTTTTATAGCTGACTATGCGGTATGGGCTTTGCTCATTGTTGAAGGCCGTACGGTGACCTATAGTTGTTAATGTCTGTGTCATTTTGGTCTTATGTGGATAGTTGTCTCATTGGCAATCATACCACATCCTCTTTTTTTTATATTAACCTCTAAATGTATGAAATGACAAAACCGTTGTCTTAACCTCTAAATGAAAGAAAATCTCATAACAGCTATTATAAATTGCCCTAACCTCTAAATGTAAGAAAATCACATAACAGCTAATTGCCCTAACCTCTAAATTTACAAATGACCTACACACATTAACCATGTATTATACAACACCGTGCATATAATTCATTATATCAAAATGCTAAAAATAAAAAAAAGTTAATTAATGTCATATATTTGTTCTTTAATTATATTACAAGCACATACCAATATCTACATCGATAATTTCTGTAGCATCTGATTGTTAATAAGGCATGACAAGCCTAAACCATAAATATCAGGAACATTAGGTGTACATTATAGATCAATATTATGATGTTGTTATTCTGTTACGTGAAATGATTGAAAATATATTAAATGTCAAATGCAAATATCGTAAGGTTAAAGGAAATAAAATTGAGAATAGAAAATAGCGACAAACAACCCGATTAAAAAGCAGATAACATCCGAAGGCCGCCCCTTGGTCCTAAACGCACCGAGAAAAGCCCCTTAATAAAAATGTGTACCAGTTCAGTGAAAATGAACCCCAAAACATATAAATGAACTTAAATTAAAACAAACATACAAGACTATTAAAACCCAAAGGACAGGTACAAAAAAAATATGTTAAAAAAAGAGGGACAAAAGATACCAGAGGGACATTCAAACTTATAGATCGAAAATAAAATGACAACGCCATGAACTAAATAGAAAAATAAAAACAGACAAATAAATCGCGTGCGGTAAAGAGCATGCTCGCGAATATAAAAGTACATATTAGTAACATTATTGTCATTTCAAGGCAATGTCAACATAGGCCCTTCATAATAAGATGTTTAACTTAAATAAGAAGCCGTTTTTTATTATAACAGATTGAAGACGTTTTACTTTACTTCACTTGTAAAGATAACGTATATTCAAACAAAAATGTCAATTTTCCAACTAAAGTCACTCACCGTTTTAATTTACATAAATTTGTTTCAACTGCTTACATTGTAGCCACTTTATTGATAAAATATAGGTGCGTGGTATATATTCAATGTACAAAGATGAAATAAATGAATAATTCTATTGTCACAAAGCTAAGTATTTCAAGCTAAAACTTTCAATATGTGCCTACACTTTTTGTCAAGTTAAACATAAGACCGTTCATAAAGCTATAACTGATTTTTCCTTTAAACCTATTTTGAATTAATTACGAAACTAATATGTTAATTTGTATTCAAATGGCATTCAGCTTTCACTGTAAGAATAAGATCAAGTCAGTCAACCATTTAAACAATTATGTCACCTTGGTACATGATTTGCTGTTCTATAGTCGAAACAAAAACTAACATTGAAATTCCAAAAATTGTAACATATATATAATGGGCGTTATTTTACAAGCTCACTAATTGAAGCAGACAGACCATATAACAATGATCGATCCTGTCACATTCTATAAATTATAACAATTTCACTCAAAGGGTTTTACAAATTAAAAATAAATCAACAACCATACATTAAAGTTAAGTTTGTGTCTGTCGTACAGTAATGATTTACCCTGCCGACGTTATACTGGAGCATGTGTAATTTATTTTCAATTTAGTCCCAGGACGGGGACGTGATATATCATCGGATAGTTGTTACATGTCTGACGGTTAGCCTTGATAATGTTTATTTGGCAAAAACGGTTATTGTTACGCAAAGGAAAAGCGATTGATAAAAAGTTAAGACGTCTATATAGATACACAATGAATGTTTACAAAACGACTTCTTAATTCTCTAATTAAAACAGACCGTAAAATATATTATGTCAGTGAGATACATTACATATTTCAGCACAAAATGGTAAACATTACTGTGTCTACACAATATCTGAAAACAAGTTCAAAAAGTGCGATGTTATTTGTGTTATATGAAGGACGCCTTGATACCAAAATGCTACAAAAACCTTAATTAAACAGCTTTCAATTTCAAAATAGAAATCTAAAATTGTTTAGCCTACTGGTATATTATAATTGCTATGTGTAGGCACAAACTAACTACTCGTGACATTTGGCGTAGGAGAAAAAATTTGTAAGATTACACATAGATATCGATTTTTCTTTAGAACTTCTTGATTTATTTTTCAGACATAGTTAACATATTCTTTATAAAATATATACCATTAAGTCGTTCGCGTTTATGAATTATAAGTTCTTTACTTTAGTATCGTTACCACTGATGATGAATTATTATTATTCCTCGAAGGTTTGTTCAAGATATATACTTGCTTTTACATTATTCATTTTGAATAAAGTGTGTGGCATACTATACATAAGTGTCTTAAACCTACGGTCAAATAAAATTGAGAATGGAAATGGGGAATGTGTCAAAGAGACAACTATTCTTTTCCCCCTTTTTATAAGTGGTCTGTGCATTTTGGTGCACGAAGAAATAACCTTCTGGTATCGCATTTGAGACTTCATAGCAAGCAGTCCTATATACATTCCGTCGACGTCATTTTATTAATTTGTTTAACGAAACTTTGACTGAAATTTCTTGGTGATCAAAAGACCTGATGGAAATTTTGAAATCATTTTTCCCCATTTTCATATGTGAATTAATTTTTAGCAGCTTTCCAGTCGCGCCTGGTACAATATTCCAAGATTGTGTTTCCTATTATGATTTCTCTCATAGACAATTTCTTATAGACAGGGCGATAGTTAAAAGGTTAAAGTCATCAATTCGAAATAATAATCGAACGCCAGCATGATTTGGAATGTCCATAGCACACACAGATGACGACGGGTATTCCAATGATCGCAATACCGGCCCTGTCTTCCTATCCTCGAGTGTAAGAGTTTCATGTTTGATACAGTCTTTAACAAAGGTTTAAGACATCAAACATCTTTGTCAAACTTTTTATCGAATTATTTAATAAAGTTAGTATTTTGTATTTGGTGCAATTCTGAGCTTTAGTATTTTATGTATTTTATACTTGTCAAAACATGAACCACAAATTAATATTATGTTTTTCTTCATCTGATCAGGTAAATGGTCATTTAAATAATGACGAAGAGGAGGAAATAGATACCGGACCAGTCCAATGTATAGAGGAGACACAAGAGGTCACGCTCATCAAAGAGCTCAAATCAAAGCTCAGCATAAAGAAAGAGTATGAAATAAAGGGTGATAACTCTGACAAAACAACAGAGGTTAAAAATGACCAAGTCAATCATGATAAAGGCCCGGAAGTATCTGAAATCATAGAACGTGCTGCAATTAAGTCTGTTGGAGCAGAAATAGTAAAAATAGAAGCACAAGCCAAGGACAAGGGTAAACTTTTGATATCTGAAAGCTTATCCGAGACAAACTTGAAACAAACAAACCATCAGCTATCAGAACAGAATCAGAAATTAAAGAGGTCATTTGAAGAGGGCGAAAGAGAAATTTTAAAACAACAAGAAGATATACAAAACTTGAAATCAGAATGTTCAACACTTAGAGCAAATCTAAATGGCAACATGGAAATGAAAGATATCATCAGAGATCGCAATGAGATATTGTCCTCAGTCGATGAGCTTACAAATGTCTGCTCATCGTTGAAGTTGAGACTTGATGAAGTCGAAAATGGAAAAAAAATAAAGGACAAGCCAGCTTCTGATATTGAATCTAAAATAAGCTCAGTTGATTCAGAACACCAAGGATTAAGCGTAAGCATAAAGAATACCTTAAGAAGTGTCCAAGAACTTGAATGTCGCGTTATAAATCTTGAACTTGATAAAGAGAGTTACATGGAGAATACAGATGAATCCGTGTCGAATTTCAAAGAAATGGAAAACTTGAAGGCAAAATTTGAGCAGGATCTCATAGTTGCACTAGATAAAGGAAAAGAACAGATGAACCATCTAAAATCTTTAGAAGGCCAAGTTGAAAAATTGTCCTCAGAAATTTCAGAACTTCAAAAAGAAAATAAACAGCTTAAAGCCCAAAATTCACACGACAAAGAAACAGAAAAGTTGAACCAATTGAACACTTTTGAAAATAAAGTTGGAAAAATGAATCAGGATATTACACATCTTGTAGAAGAGAACAAGGAACTAAAGTGCCAGCTGGAGGCAAAAAAAGATGACGAAAACCTCATGAAATCATTAGAAGGTCAGAATAATACACAAAACAAGGAACTTCTGCGATTGGAGGAAGAGAACAAAAAACTTGCAGTTCAAATATCTAATGACACAGGAAAGTTCAAACAGTTAGAACAATTAAAAACCTTAGAAAAGCAAGTCGAAAGTCAGAAAACGGAACTCGCCCAGCTTCTAGAGGAAAACAGGCAGCTTATGGATCAAGTAAATAACGGAGTTGGAAAAACAAATTCATTGAATTCTATTAAAAATCAAGTTGAAAATTTAAACAAGGAAATATCAGATTTACAGAGTAAAAACAAAATGTTGGTAGATAAGATGGGAGAGAGTGTCAAATCTACTAAGTCAAAAGACGATAAGTTGTCATCCCTGCAGAACATAGAGACCGATCTCCAAAATAAAATACATAACATGGAATCCAAAATGGAACAATATGAGGCTCGACATAAAAGCGAGACACAGGAAATGGTAAACATGAAGAAAAAACTGGAGAAGTTGGAAAGTCAACTTAGAGAGAAGGAAATAGCACATCAGGATACCATACGAAAACTCGCGGAGGCGCAGAGCAAACAAGAGGAAATAAAGAAGAGGTAAATGATATTGAAATGAATATACACATGCATGTTAGATCTTATATATGACGTCATATGTTAAACCTGTAAAAAGGTCTTATTTCGATTATTTAAGATACTTGTGAAACTAACATTTAAATATTGGACTTTCACAGATAATTGAAATCAATACAAACTGCATAATGGACTTGAAAATCAGTCAAGTCATTAAAGTGTTTTGCATCCAAAATGAACAGACTTTCTTAGGCATATGCAGGACCTCAGTTCCAGTATTGCTCAGACATGGTCATTTAAAACACTGATGCCCATTTGAAATATTACATTATCCATAAATATAAGATGGTATTCTTACAGGTTAAGCCATGTGGCTAATGAGAAGACATCACCAATTAACAACATATCATTGATGTCCTGTAATGGCGACGAGGGTCCGGTACAAATAGGGGAGAAGTTTCGAGAATTGTACAATACTGTATGGCGTGAGGCATTTGATAAAGTACATACTGTCTGCAAAAGGGATGAAAGGAAAGTTTTACTGATTCTGATGGAGTATTTAACGGTAAGTTTAGGAATTATTGATATTCATACTTGACCAATCCATTATGTTCAATTGCATTTGTAACTTTCAATTATGTTTTTAATAACATAAGGAACATGTGCTTCGAGCAGGTGCACGCTGTCAAATAAACAAACGATTGTGTGGAGATTGTGTTACGTAATATTGCGTGTAAATAAAACATTTTAAGAACGTTATCTGTTGCCACACTTTTCTTAGGCGAAAAAAAAATATGTTAGTAGCAATCATAGTTGAATGAAACAGATAATATGTTCTATTTATATCTTTTCTTCTGATGATTAATGAGGTAATATTGTGTAAGTGTTGCTAAGTTCTTCTTTATGTTACGGTGCGTGATGTTATTGATTAAAAGTTGTCTTGTGATGTGTTCTGTATTATTATGTTTTATCTTGCAGCATAGGCTGTACTTGGAATGCATCTAAATTGGGAAGATATTTTGCTTTGAGTTAAATAAACAAAAATATCATTTGCAATAATTAGATTGAACAAATACTTTAGCAAATTTTGTTGATGTCTCATTGCCGCATACAACGTGTTGCCATTTATATTGTATATGTTAATCCCCAAGGGTATCTCCAACAGCCCCATAGCTAGATACAAATCAAATAGTTGGTTGAAATGTGCCGTTATAAAATATGGATATCATTTTAAACTAAAGAATATATCTCCCTCATGCATAACCCTTAGTTCTTGTCCCGATTTTTCTATATTCTAGTTTTTTTGGGTTTTTTTTATCAGCCTTTTAACGTTTTTGTTTGTGTTAGGTTTTTTTAAATAATTTTGCCTCGATCATCATTAAAGAACATGTACCGTTAATGCTATTATTCGTATATTTTGTCTTTCGAACAGAGACTATAAAGATTGTCTAAGTACTCATTTGACATATTTGAAATGTCCAACTCTTTTAGATTTGCAGGAGGAAAGTTATAGTTGGTAACGCGCATTTGTTTCTCGCAATCGATTTATAACTTTTGAACACCAGAACACTACTGTTGTCTTTTTTGGGTATATAAAACATTTAAACAATAATTGCATATATATCTCATAGTAGATACTACAGACATTAATTAAAAAAGTGTATGAAATGAAATAAACTGCATTTTTCTATTGCAATATTCCCAACAGTTTTAATATTGACACAAATTAAACGTGCACAATAGACGTATTTACACTTGTATGCAAATTAGTCCGCCATTACAGAACATCACACAGGTTCCCGTAAACTTTGACTTCATAATTCAAAACATATGACGTCACAACTAAAAAGTGATTGTTGCTTGACGTCAAAAGGTTATTGGGAGGTGATATAAGGTCATTCGGAGGCAAAATACAGCTAAATACCAAAAGTGTAAATACGTTTATTATTTTCACTGTTTATGAGACCTTCTTTGAAAGATGGATATTAAATAACACGAAACGCGCAAGAAGCATGGGTTGAAATAGGGTATAGCTGTGGGGTAAGTAGTCCCTGCTTTACAAGTTGTTCCCGTCGTGTTGGTTTTAAAGTATAGTAATCTGGTGATAATGTTGTATCAGCAACATGTAATTGTAAGATAAACTGTTGTTCCAAGGTCGTATTTAATGGTGATGGCACTAAAAGTGATTTGAAATCATTTAATCCTCACTATCAATTTCTAAATGTAATTCAAAATTTGAACAGTTTTGTTTGTTTATGTTTCAAAGAATATGAGTAAATGTGCAAGATACATATTCAAAATGTTTAACTTGAACTATACATAATCTTAATTACTGGAACGAGCAAAAGAAAAGAAATACTAATTGATGTAAATATTATTTGTGTTTTTTAGGAATGCTATCTGTACTGCAGGAGAACTGCAAGGCATCAAATGGATGCTTTATTGTCACTACTAGTCAGCCCAACCAATATGAGAGGCAGTCTGCACAAGAGATTACAAGGAGTAAGTGTTTCTCTTCCTTTTAAATCTATGAGAGAAAGCTTCCATTTTCACAAAATAATAGGTTGACCCTTGCTTTCAAATATTTCATCCAAGGTCTACAGGTTTGAAGACATTAGATCAGTAAAAGAAAAAAAATCTTTTGAAATATTGACAGAAAAAATGCCACAAAAAATTCTTTTCTAATTTCATTGTTGTATATTTCAGAATACACCCTATAATTGATAATTACATGGTTAAGACAAGATTTAATTTTTATTTGCTACTATTTGTATTGAAATGTACGAGATATTGGAATTGTATAGATATAGACATTGCTTTTTTCAGAGGGCTGGTAGCATTGACCACATCCCTCCTGGACTGAAACAGAATATAATGGCATTTAGACGTACTCCATCAGATAATTTCATTGAATGTATTTTTGAGGTAAACGTCGTTATCAATTAATAATAATGCATTTCGCTTTAAATGTGTGTTTGTATACAGTCTTATCGCTGTAATAGCAGGAAAGCAAAGCCTTCTAATACAATTTCAAAACAACCATGACAAATACAAATGTTTAAACAAGTACATGTATATGGTTACGATGTTTATGCACACTACACTTATTTCTTGTAGTATTTTGATTAGATATGTTTATACAGATATATGGGTTTTAATGGAAATAACAGCGTACTAACCAAGAGGACATAAATAAAGAAGTCCAAAACTAAAAGAAAATATTTGCTTGAGGATTCATACTTGTTTAACTTTGCTTGCTTACTTCCACATGAAGTCATCGCCAATTTCTTTGTTCATGCAGAATGAACCGTCTTTTGGTCAACAATTTCTTCATTCGTGCAATATGAAGAGTCTTTATGACATTCATTTCTTTGTTCTTGCAGAATGAAGCGTCTTTTGGTCATTCATTTCTTTGTTCATGCAGAATGAAGAGTCTTTTGGTCAACAATTACTTGTTGGTGCAGAATGAAGAGTCTTTTGGTCAACAATTACTTGTTGGTGCAGAATGAAGAGTCTTTTGGTCAACAATTACTTCTTTGTTGGTGCAATATGAAGAGTCTTTTGGTCATTTATTTCTTTGTTCGTACAATGTGAAGTCTTTTGATCGTTCATTTCTTTTGTTCATGCAGAATGAAGCGTCTTTTGGTCAACAATTCTTTGTTGGTGCAGAATGAAGCGTCTTTTGGTCAACAAATTCTTTGTTGGTGCAGAATGAAGCGTCTTTTGGTCAACAATTCTTTGTTGGTGCAGAATGAAGCGTCTTTTGGTCAACAATTCTTTGTTGGTGCAGAATGAAGCGTCTTTTGGTCAACAATTCTTTGTTGGTGCAGAATGAAGCGTCTTTTGGTCAACAATTCTTTGTTGGTGCAGAATGAAGCGTCTTTTGGTCAACAATTCTTTGTTGGTGCAGAATGAAGCGTCTTTTGGTCAACAATTCTTTGTTGGTGCAGAATGAAGAGTCTTTTGGTCAACAAATTCTTTGTTGGTGCAGAATGAAGCGTATTTTGGTCAACAATTCTTTGTTGGTGCAGAATGAAGAGTCTTTTGGTCAACAAATTCTTTGTTGGTGCAGAATGAAGAGTCTTTTGGTCAACAAATTCTTTGTTGGTGCAGAATGAAGCGTCTTTTGGTCAACAATTCTTTGTTGGTGCAGAATGAAGAGTCTTTTGGTCAACAAATTCTTTGTTGGTGCAGAATGAAGCGTATTTTGGTCAACAATTATTTGTTGGTGCAGAATGAAGAGTCTTTTGATCAACAAATTCTTTGTTGGTGCAATATGGAGTCTTTTGGTAAACCAGTTCTTTGCTGGTGCAATATACACAGTATGTAAATTGGTCATCCATTTCTTTATTGGTCATTTGGACATCTATTTCTTTATTGGTCATTTGGACATCTATTTCTTTGTTTTTCCAATGGGACGAGTCTTTTTGTCATCTATTTCTTTGGTCGTGCAATGTGAAGAGTCTTTTTGTCATCTATTTCTTTGTTTTTGCAATGTGACGAATCTTTCTGTCATCTATTTCTTTCTTGGTGCAATGAAAAGAGTCTTTTTGTCATCATTGTTTTTGTTCATACAATATGAGGTCTTTTTGTCATCTATTTCTTTGTTCGTACAATATGATGTATTTTTGTCATCTACTTCTTTGTTGGTGCAATGTGAAGTGTCTTTTAATCAACTATTTATTTGTTGATGCAATGAAAGAGTGTTTTTGTCATCTATTTCATTGGTCGTGCAATGTGAAGGGTCTTGTTGTCATCTATTTCTTTGTTGGTTCAATATGAAGAGTCTTTTGGACATCTATTTCTTTGTTTTTCCAATGGGACGAGTCTTTTTGTCATCTATTTCTTTGGTCGTGCAATGTGAAGAGTCTTTTTGTAAAACTAAGGATTTTCTTACCCCAGGAGTAGATTACCTTAGCCGTATTTGGCAAAACTTTTTTGGAATTTTGGGTCCTCAATGCTCTTCAACTTTGTATTTGTTTGGCTTTTTAACTATTTTGATCTGAGCGTCACTGATGAGTCTTATGTAGAAGAAACGCGCGTCTGGCGTATAAAATTATAATCCTGGTACTTTTGATAACTAATTGTCATCTATTTCTTTGTTTTTGCAATGTGACGAATCTTTTTGTCATCTATTTCTTTGGTCGTGCAATGTGAAGATCATCTATTTCTTTCTTGGTGCAATGAAAAGAGTCTTTTTGTCATCATTGTTTTTGTTCATACAATATGAGGTCTTTTTGTCATCTATTTCTTTGTTCGTACAATATGATGTATTTTTGTCATCTATTTCTTTGTTGATGCAATGGGAAGAGTCTTTTTGTCATCTATTTCATTGGTCGTGCAATGTGAAGGGTCTTTTTGTCATCTGTTTCTTTGTTAGTTCAATATGAAGAGTCTTTTGATCATCTATTTCTTTGTTCGTACAATGTGAAGAGTCTTTTGGTCATTTATTTCTTTGTTGGTTTAATATGAAGAGTCTTTTTGTCACCTATTTCTTTGTTGGTGCAATGTGAAGTCTTTTGATCATCTATTTCTTTATTCGTGCAATGTGAGGAGTCTGTTGGTCATCTATTTCTGCGTTCATACAATGCGAAGAGTCATTTGATCATTTATTTCTTTGTTCTTTTGGTCATCTATTTCTTTATTCTTTTGGTCATCTTTTTCTTAGTTCGTGCAATGTGAAGAGTCTTTTGGTCATCTTTTTCTTTGTTCGTGCAATGTGAAGAGTCTTTTTGTAATCTATTTCTCTGTTCGTGCAATATGAAGAGTCTTTTGATCATATATTTCTTTGTTTGTGCAAAGTAACGAGTCTTTTTGGTCTTCGATTTCTTTGTGCAATGTGATTCTTTTGGTTTGGTTTCCATCGCAGTACCTTGGTTTATGAACATTCAAATGGTGTTTGCAGAATCTGCTTTATAACAAAATCTGATTAAAATTATAGATACCCTTGCTTTGTTTTGCTAGTTGAGGAAAATTGATTTATTGATAAAAAGTAAAATCACAAAAATACTGAACTCAGAGGAAAATCAATTTGGAAAGTCAATAATCACATGGCAAAATCAAAAAACAAAACGCATCAAAACCGAATGGATAAGAACTGTCATATTCCTGACTTGGTACAGGCATTTTCAAATGTAGAAAATGGTGGATTAAACCTGGTTCTATAGCGCTAACCCTCTCACTTTAATAACAGTCTCATCAAATTCCGCTACATTTACATGATGCGTTAAATAAACAGTCATAATTAAAGGATTACACAGGGAAAGGTGAATTTAAAGAAACCTAAATGCCAAAATATTATTTAGAATAGAAAAAAATAGGTCTCCTTACCTTTTTTCTTGTTATGAAGCAAAATTACAATGTTCACTTCTTTTAGAAAATTAATTATCTGTGTTATTCCCCTTTACAGTCCTTTGTGATGCTGATACTATTTTTATTTGATCAATGAATGACAATCTTGTATTTGTC
The DNA here is from genome assembly GCF_036588685.1 of Mytilus trossulus. Classification (NCBI taxonomy): domain Eukaryota; kingdom Metazoa; phylum Mollusca; class Bivalvia; order Mytilida; family Mytilidae; genus Mytilus; species Mytilus trossulus. The sequence continues at coordinate 34,614,490 of NC_086386.1, read as the reverse complement.
AAAACAGTCGTAATATCATGATAAAATCACAAAACTGTATATAATAAATATTAAATTTTAATATTACGAAAATGTTACCGAAAAATATAAGTACTCATTCGGTTGTGTTCATTGAAAGTTAGGTCATAAATAAAAGGCATAATGTCAAGAAAAACATCCGGGGTGTTTCTATATTTTAACTTATTGCAACAGGAAATGTGCGAGAAATAATTGGTAAACCTGTTTTTTATAAGGTTTTAGTAATGTAGGATATTTCCACTCATGGATTGAAATAAGTATGCATTATTTAGTTTGTCATTTCGTGAGATAAAGTGATAAGTCATGACTTAAGCAATACGATTCAAAGTTATGTTTTAAGAAACGAAATGCATCCTCTTTTATAGATAGCTAGAGCCTCATACTATAAGATTATATAAATATATCATGGATTTTAATAGAAGGCTTGCCAGTTCATTTGTTTCGAGCTTGCTATGCCTACATTTTCTGTCGGAAGCGAGACAGAGCGATGCAATATTTCGTTTTCACCGATGTCAACATGTCGGTTCATTCTCATATGAATATTACTTTTAAACATCAAGTTTGTCACATTATTGTTGAAGTTTATGAGCCTAAGACAGGAGCTTTTTGATGATACAAATACGGTATTCAGAGCAAATATGTCAGCAAATATCATTTGCATTTGTTTAAACCAATTACAAAGGGGACAAATCCTACTGGATATCAAGTTTTTGAAAGAGTTGTAATCGTTTTCTGAAAATATCACTTCACAATATTTACAAATTCCCATAAAATATAAATTTTACAAAGCGATACATGTTGCTGTTGTTTAATTAAAGGTTTTTCAGACACCAATGAAATTGTCAAACCTTCATGTGATTCTTTCCACAAAACTTTGATGGAAATGTTTAATCCAAAATTTTGAAAATGTTATCATTCAAGTTTTTCGTATTTTTGCGGATAAAGCACTATGTTTTTCTAATTTAGTTAACGTTTTGGTGGTTTCTTCAACTTCTAATCTTGCTAGTCTTATGAACAGTATACTTATTGTATTACTTTCTTTGTAGGAATTTATGAATGTAGTAGATTACCAAAAATCAAGACATCTTAGAAACATACAAGCACGGGATATAACAGAAGTGACGCCGTTTGTTCGGAAATGTATTGGTGTATGCTGGGAAATGGTAACTCAAGAACCACCAATGTATCTATTGTTCAAGTTACGTCATAATCAAATCATAGAAAGGGACAGGTTTGACACCTACAGCAGTGATGGAAACAAAGTAGACTTTCTTGTTTGGCCCGCCTTGATGCGTGATGAGAATGGACCAATTTTAGAAAAAGGTGTTGTTCAAGCAATTCGTTCTTAAGTTGTAGCGAATTTTCTTTTAAAAAATAGATGTATAATTAAAAGAGTCACCATTTGTCTAATGAGTCAGAACAATATTTTAATATCAGTAGAAACTATTGACGTCGAGCTTCAAATGGTTGTACGCCTTCGGTTCATGTGATTTTTTTCTTATAAATTTTTTGATGTATATAAAACGTTATTCTCCAATCCGAGTACTTAGAAATAAACTAAATCATCAGTTAGAAAATATTAATGAGGTTCAAATGGTTGTATGACATATCATAACATATATATTTTTGTGTTTCTCGACATTCTTATTATGAAATTATTTTCTAGGATTTTAAATCATATCTTCATTGTCATTATGTAGCACACGGGTAAATACATCTTAAGTGTGCAAGAGTGGGTGGAATGTTTGAAATCAAAATCTTGCCATACATTGACGGATGGATTAACTTCATGGATTCAGAGTATTTTCTGGTAAAAGAATTACTGTATATGTTTTAACAATGGCTATATGTGTGATAAGTGTTGTCCCGTGCTACACATCTTTTTGATGTTTTGTCTTGAAAATAAAATAATTAAAACTTGCGTGTTTTGTTTTACTTTTCTTCCCTTTGGAATCTTAAGATGGAAGATGTCTCCATAGAACGACCTATAGCTATTTAACCTTGCACCACTCAGCTTGGGATTCATGAAGTGACAATTGTTTTTATCCATGTCTTCAAGATAATGCCTGGAATTGTTAATTGATAATTAATCTTCATATACATAACCTTTAAAATACAACATGGCTATTTAACCAAAACAATCGAATATTATACTAGTATTATAAACAGGTATAATTTAAGACCAGAATAAAATGTACCAATTCAAAAATGATAACATTGCAATGACAAAACAGACCTCACAATGAATTAATTACAAGTTATAGAACCTACAACAGTAAACATTGGACAGATTGACCTGAAAATCAAGAGAGCTGACAATCATATAAAACTCAAATGTCAACAAGGCGGAGGCAATGCCTGTAAAGGAAAAACACTATCGAGACATTCACCAGGCGATGTCCAAGCATTACCATGGTATCTTACTTGAATTGAGTAACAGGGTGGTTGAGAATTTAACTTTCCACAATGACATTGACTTTTCCATTGTGCACAGTCATTGTATAATTAAGAGCATCACTGTATATGTAGTATATAATGCCTAGTTTATACGGTTAAACGTAAAATAACAGAAATACAGAACTCCATAGGAATATTTCAAATATAAAGTCCATTAAAGCATGGCAAAATCTCAAACACATCAAACGTTATAGTGCTTGACATGGTACAGAAAAAATGGATTAAACCTGATTGCATAGCTAGGCAAACCTCTAACTTTTTATTTTGTTCCTTGACTGCATTTTCCATTCATTAAACAAAAGTGAAATCACAAAAATACTGAACTTCTAGGAAAAATCAAAACGGATAGTCTCTAATCAAATAGCAAAGTCAAAATGAACAAAGGGGTTGCTGAAAACCAGTTAGTTATTTATCAAAGGGTTATAAATGGGGAATTTCAAGTTAACACTAAGCAAAATTTAATTGTATTGACTGTCATGAAATATCTTCGTCGGAAATCGCTACAGATATCTTTCATTTATCGTAGTCACATTTTTCGTTGTTGACATCACCTTATGCGGCTTATTTACCACTGGATTTCTACTTATCACGATTAATTAGTTAGCAAGGGTATAAGGCTTCAAATTTTAGAATATGCCAGACGCGCGTTTCGCCTACATATGACTTATCAATGACGCTCAGATCAAAATAGTTAGAAAGCCTAACAAGTATAAAGTTGAAGAGCATTGAGGACCCAAAATTCAAAAAAAGGTGTGCCAAATATGGCTTAGGTATTAAAATGCCTGCATGGGATAATAATATCCTTAATATTAACATGGGGTGTTACTGTTAAATCAGAAACTGCTAATTCTTTCTGCACACCAGCACTAGTAAACCAATTTAAAGAATGTAACGGTCATTTTGATCTGAACAGATATGGTTTGTATATTTGGTAATACACATATAGCTATATATAGTTTGTTCAGAACTATTCCATTTAGTGGATAGATGATCCACTTGATTTAAAATAGTTCGTCTCAAGATTAATGTGCTTATTGATTTGACAGATCAATCGGTTAACCTTGCAAACATCCAAATTTAACAAAATCATCGATTGTCTTAGTAACCGGTTATACAAAAGTGTGAAATTTGACAGCATTAGTTATATCATTAAAAAGTAAATTGTTTTTATGGAAAAGCAGACCGCATTAATATTGCCGTTGTTTGTTATTAAAAAATACCAAGATACAAATATACTCCATCATTTTGTCTTTGTAAATCAAATAATCAAATCAAATTGATATTTGTATAGGGACTAACCGTGCCCCACTCACTATCGCAACAAAACGACATAGAAAGCATGTAACATAAATAAAGGCAACAATGGTATACTGCTGTTCGAAATTCATAAATCGGCTGAGAAAAGAAATCCGGGTTACAAACTAAAACTGATGGAAAAACACCAAATATAAGAAGAAAACTACGACACAACAGAAACACATCACTTAAATGTAACACACACAGAAACTAACTATTATATAAAAATTGCAATTATCCTAAGTGGGTTGAACCGTGTTTTGTGGCTAGCCAAACCTTGTGGTTTTATAGCAATGTAAAATATAATATTAAAATGACATAAGATATTAATATGAAGAATGAGAATAACACAAAAATAATTTCAATCTTTATTATTATTAAACATGTAATATCTCTCAAATAATCATTTGCAAACATATAAAGCTTTACACTGGTGTACTTTAGACTTAACACAAATAAGCAACAGTAGTAAATATAAATTAGATGTGGTATGAGTGCCAATAAGAAAACTCTTTATTCACATCACAATGTATGATGATTTAAAGCATTTATATGTCTTAGCACAGCCTACAATTCTAGTAGTCACAGCTATATTACAAGTATCCCTTCCAATTTCATTGACAATATTCTGACCTAGCTATAAAACAATTGATATTATGCAGTTTGTAGAAAAATTACACATAAATACTATACATTCACAAAATAGACGAGAAAATTAAAACAAAAGTATATAAATCATATGACACACTACTTTCCATATATTTAGTTCATATGTTCCGCAAGAAAGCATTACTATTGAAACAAAAGCGCTACATCCAATCTTGCACCTTAGGTCTTAACAGTCAAGAACCACCTTCTACTTATCCTTATATATAGCTGCTTAAACAAGTTCATAATTATGAGTTAAACGCTGTCTCAGTTCCTAACATTCTTTGAGTGAGGCTTGACAGTGGCCTCATATGTTAATCCAACAAGAAATATAAATATTTCGTCAATATCATTTAGCATTGTAATGCCAACATAACCTTGGTGTAGTTCAATTATAGCCGCGGACTCAACGTGTGATATATGCGCCTTCCAGTTTAACTTCTAATTTGACTGCTGTATACCGACCAATCTTAAGAGGGTTTTGCTAAATTGCTCTGTCATTTTGCTTTTTATAAGGTGATACGGTGCTGTCATATTTTTCATTTCTTCAAGTATCCGGCATAAGGTTTTGCAATTTAAAATTATCAATTTGGTCTTTAGAGTAGTCTGCTGTATTCGAAGATGTACCATAAAGCTGTTAAATATTGCTTTTCCTCTTCTATTTTTTTCTTCTCCATATAGTCACTGCATGTGTGTATAGTTAATGTTATCGGTAATGCATTTGTATACTAGTATTTTGTAATCCTCCTTTTTGATGGTAAAACGTTTGGAAAGATCAAAACAAAACATGTCCACTGGTGTCTACGGAGTGATGTTCATTAAGGGCACTCACTTGATGGTGTTCCTTCTTTAAGTTTATCTCCCAATAGTGTATCCACTCGTCTATGAATTTAGATATGAATTGCTATCCATGTACGTCGCGCACACAAAATTAGAGTGTTCACGACCAGATAACACATCTCATCATGTAGTACTTAAAACCCACAGGAACATGAGTTGCTGATTAATCTATGACTGATATATCCGTCATCGATGACTATCTCTCAGTTTGATACATTATATATAACCGTAAGCTGGCCAAAGTGTCTTTGCAATATGAATATACTAAATGGTAGTTGTTTTTTATCGGGTCCATATCAGGCTTTACAAATTCACAACTATGGTCAAATTGGAATCCTACCGCTGCTACTGTTCCCAGTCAATAGAGTCTACATTCTGTATATGCATTACAATGCTGCTTGTATCAAATCATTAGGTATGACTGGTCACCCAACAACATACGGTGATGATATAACTAATTTGATGCCCTCGATTGATTCACTTGAATAAAAATAGTTAGATTATAATTTTATACGCCAGACGCGCGTTTCGTCTACATAAGACTCATCAGTGACGCTCAGATCAAAATAGTTAAAAAAGCCAAAATAAATACAAAGTTGAAGAGCATTGAGGACCCAAAATTCCAAAAAGTTGTGCCAAATACGGCTAAGGTTATCTACTCCTGGGGTAAGAAAATCCTTAGTTTTTCGAAAAATTCAAAGTTTTGTAGACAGAAAATTTATAAAACTGACCATATAATTGATATTCATGTCAACACCGAAGTAAAAAACTCATAAAAGAAATACCTGGCTCAATATTTTGTACACTAACATATATTGTTTTCGCACTTACTTTATGAAATCGTGAAAATGAATCTGCATCTGAGTTTTGCGTATTAATAGTACACCGCTTTTCAAAAGTCATAAATCAATTGAGAGAAAATAAATCCGGGTTGCAAACCAAACCCGAGGGAGACAAACCAACTACAAAAAGAAAACAACGGAACAATAGAAACACTGCACGATACAGAACGTCGATATTGCATGCAGTTAACAGAAATAGCCCCCTGTATCAAATCTAGCTTTGCAGGGGTCAACACTTATGTGAGCGGGTTATTATATGTAAACACACAATAGGATGGCAATAGATCTTTTCATGAAATATGCCTTTACTGTCTATTCCGAAGCCAAGATTTTAAGTATTTGGGTTGGGTAATGTCTTCAAACTATTTTCATACATGTTCGACGACTGGAAACGTAATGACCTGTTGCTAACCTTCATGTTCCTGGTTTAGCACTTCTTTTAATCATATACCACTAGCTTTTGTGGGCATCTAAATTGACTTCCGTTTGTTTGATTAAAGTCTTTTATCCAGTTCGTTAATTGCTGTTTCCCGTTTTTCGCCCATTTCAAAAAAGATTTCTGTTGTATCTTTTTCTTGTTTAATGCGATAGTATTAAAATTTTAAAAGGTCTGGTTTTCTGTCAAACTACGTTAAATTCTTCTGTGTGATGCTAAGCATATACATCTTACATGGTCGTGTTGTTCAATAATCGAAAATCCAAACACATTATCGTGCTCGCGTACTGAAACCAATATGAATACAGATTGAAATTCAAAATTAATTATTTATTAACAAGAAAGGTTCTTAACAGATCTATAATAGCTTATGTCGAGATTGGTTGACATTAGTGGGATTTATAAATGTTTTAAATGTAAAATTAGAATAATGCTGGACAAGCGAGTAAATGCTTTTATTTTCATAAAGGTTTATTCTGATCAAGTATTTCTGGTACTAGATTCATTCTCATTTTTCAGAAATGATTTTACTTTGTCTTTTTTACTGGGTAGTATCAACTACATTACAAGACGTAAGTAAATGCTCTGTATTATTATTTTTCACATTCACAGTGACAACAAACGGCTTAGTTACATCTAAATGTATGTCTCACTCGAGTGGATGACAAACGATTTTGATTTTGTTAATATTTAGGTGAATGTTTTACTTCAACCTTGAAATGAACAAGCTGTGATTTGCTACTTGTTTGATACTAGGAGATCAAAAGTTCTTTAAAAGGGCATAGTCTGTAATCGGATATAATTATATATCTCTTCTCAAGTTTCCTACCTTTTACATCCTTGACTTTCAAATTTTGACTTTGAGCATTCCTAAGCAAGGTTAATCAAGAAATAATTGCCCTTCGGAAGCATAAAATTTATTTCATGAGTCAGTGCTTCTGTACTGACTAATGTGTCTTAATTTCTCCGTTCATAACATAAATTCAGATGTATTTGCGAAACTTCGGTTCCAACTCATTCAGGCATTGTTTACCTTAGATGAATTTGGCTATCATCATAGGTATAGGAAGATGTGGCATGAGTGCCAATGAGACAACTCTTCATCCAAATAACAATTTATTAGTAAACTATTATATGTCCAGGTACGGCCTTCGACACGGAGCATTGGTTCACAACGAACAACAAGCTATAAAAAGCTCCAAAATTACTAGTGTAAAAACATTCAAACAGGAAAACCAACGGTCTAATCTATACAAAGAAACGGGAAACTATAAACACGTAAATTACATAAAGAAACGACAACTATTGTGCATTTATAGGTCCTGTTTGTCATATAGCGTACATGGGCGTTTTTCAATAAAAGCGTTATTTTCAGACCTAAAAAAAATGGAAAATCAACTTGTCTAAGATTCAATTTCAAGAGTTATTTTGAATACCTCTATAATAGACCTGTTTGTAAACAAAAAGTGCAATCTTAAATATTCTTTAAAATGATATTATTTTCATAATTTGTGTACTGTTTCGTAGGGGACAGTTGTCCCCTACGAAACTTCTTCTAAACACACATATTTTTGCAATTTTAAATGTTTCCTATAGACATTTCAGTTAGTTTATTTCAAATACTAGAAAAATATCATTTTTTTTCTGAATTGGAAATCCATTTTTATCGATAAAGATTAGACAGTACTCCACATATGAAGGTTCAACTCATGTTACGTAGTGGACATTTCGATGCGTTTCGTAGTGGACAAAACCGTTTCGTAGTGGACAAAAAGTTTCGTAGTTGACATCAACCCTATTATATGTTAATAAAAACATAATAAAAATTACATGAAACTAACTCTTGTTATTTGTTTTGCACGAATATAATTGGAAAAAGGTTAAAAAAAAGACTGCATGGTAGTGGTAGTGTCCACTACGAAACGTTTTTCTCCCATACTTGTTTCGTAGGGGACCGTTTCGTAAGGGACGTATTCGCATGTTTTATTTTTTTCCCACAATCCCTATATTGCAGTAGTAACAAGACTGATTGTTTTCATCAAAGCATTTATCAAGCTGTACACTGATATTTTTTTCATAATTTTAAAACCAGATACTGCAGGAGATTTGACCCGTCTCGTAGTGGACAATAACAAAAATACGGTATCACTCTGGTCCATTTGATGTGCTCAATTTTTCTTACCAACAATTTAATTGCCGTTATAAAAGCATCACTTCTTTTGTAAGACCCTAATGTTTATATCTCTTGCAAACAAAAATCACATAGATTTTATAAAACTGTTTATTGGCAAATTTTAATGACTTCGTTTCGTAGTGGACATTTTGTGAGGGACACACCTTCTGAAATTAAAAAACCTATATTGAAAGCTGTTTATTAAAATATGTTGGCTCTGATGTAAAGTAAAAAACCCATTTATTTCTTCCTTTTTTTATTAAATTTTAGAGTATGAATGTTGAACAGGCGATTAAAGGACATGTCATTTTGGTTGTTTTGGACCATTCAAGAGTCAATATCTTATCAATCCCTCTAAAAATTAACTGTTTCTTTCCTTAAAAATGTTAAATCTAATTCAATGTACTGACTACACAAAAAATTACTTGCAAAGATCACTCACATTTTTTTTAAAGTGGCTGGGACAAGAAAATACGTTTTTCATGATTGAAAAACGCCCACATAAGTTCGGGTATTATACATCCGGGACTTTTAAACGTTGGGCTTTGAGTTTTCCTGGTAAAGGTAAATGCTGAAAAGCGCGTCGGACGCATAAAGTACGTAATTTGAGATTTTTTACTTCATTTTTTAAAGGCGGATTAGTGTATACTGCCATCTCGCATTGTGAAATAACGGGACGCAATAGTTATTTGCTTCAATTTGATAATTTTGAGACAGATTGATAATTTATGAGTTAATGAGGATTCATTATTATTCGTTGGATACCAATTTTCCTGGATTCCATGGAACAGATGAACCACGAATTTAAAAGTTCAATGAACTGTACACGTTTTATAGGGTTGTAAGCAGACATTGGCAAAACAAATAAATCAAATATCAGGGAAAATGCAGATGTTCATCAATCGACGAAAATCCCTACCCACGAAAATAAATGTATACCCAGTAGACTGTTTGTTAAAAATAAAGATAAAAATATGATATTTAATCTATTGTTTTAAAAAAAGCACAAAATATATTTCAGATCTCGAGTCGCTTCAACTTTTTTATTAAACCATTTAAAAGATTTAAGGGGAGATAATTCTTATAATATTCTTTTTGTAAAGGAATGTGAAAGATTTTTTTTTCCCTTTTTAATTTTTATCGAGAAAACTTTTAGCGAGAATCTGGCCTTTGTAAGTCTTGTATTATTTTAATTTTAGTTTCTTGTGTACAATTTGGAAATTAGTATGGCGTTCATTATCACTGAACTAGTATATATCTGTTTAGGGGCCAGCTGAAGGACGCCGCCGGGTGCGGGAATTTCTCGCTATATTGAAGACCTGTTGGTGACCTTCTGCTGTTGTTTTTTCTATGGTCGTTGTCTCTTTGACACATTCCCCATTTCCATTCTCAATTTTTAGTTTAAGCATATAATAAAAACCTATCTTTTTATGCTCCCGCAACTGAAAGTTGGGTCATAATTTGTTTTACCCCTGCCCGTCCTGTCCTATATTGATATTGTTATACTAGTACCTATCTTTTTATGATCCCGCAACTGAAAGTTGGGTCATAATTTTTTTTACCCCTGCCCGTCCTGTCCTATATTGATATTGTTATACTAGTAGTACGTTTACTTCAGAGTGCAGTGCGAGGGCATCACTTTGTCTATAGTCGTATATCATTTCAAAACTCCTGTAATGATTGTGTATCTAAGGTTAAATTGTTTACATTGGTTACAGTTCGGCAGAAGCCTTATTTTATATATTTATATGATACTTAAATAAACATAGAAAAGAGTAAGATGTTTCGCGGGTAAACTTCTGATGTACAGTAGTTGTCGTTTGTTTATGTAATATATACGTGTTTCTCGTTTCTCGTTTTATTTATACAGAATAGACCGTTGGTTTTCCCGTTTGAATGGTTTTACACTAGTAATTTTGGGGCCCTTTATAGCTTGTTGTTCGGTGTGAGCCAAGGCTCCGTGTTGAAGGCCGTACTTTAACATATAATGTTTTACTTTTTAAATTGTTATTTGGATGGAGAGTTGTCTCATTGGCACTCACACCACATCTTCCTATATCTATTTGGGTCAGGTCGAATGTAAAGGGGTGTTCCTTATGAAACACTGATACCGGTAGGAAGACACGATGGTAGAACACCCCTCCTTCAAGAATGGTACAGTTTAAATCGGGGTATATAAGCACGAGATAATCCTAGCTCTGGGTCGTGCAAGGGCTGTATAGACAGTCAAGGTCGTTAAAAACTTCCATATGCTCTGGGTCGATTGTTAGAAGTCTTTGGAGACATAAGACCACGGTACGTTGATATTCGAGATCGCTCGCTCGTATATATTATTACTAAGTGTAATAAAGAACAGGTTGGGGCCTGTTATAAATACGGACTTGTAAGTTTACAAGCTAAACCATATTGTACCGTATAGGACAAGTGTGAGTCTGTGTGACCACCTTGAAAAGTACACAATTGTACCAACGGGACAAAGACAAGTGTGTAAACTTGTAGGGTGTATTACTGTACCAGGAGGACAAGTTTGTTCCTGACCCAAGACAAATTTGTAAGAGTAAAAAAATGTACTGGTGTATATATTTTGAGAAGAATAGTTTATAGATACTCAAAGTTTATTAAAGATTGCAAAGAGCAGTTGTACATATTTTGATTCATTGACGTTAATATTTGAATAAAGATTATTTGTTATATATTTTGTAAAGAGAGAGCAATTTTGGATCCAGTATCAAACCGGTAACGGACACATTCCAAATTGAAATAGACAGGCTTACCCTGTGTACACGTTACACTCTTTTAATTCATGCACAGACAAGTGCTTTACATTTATATAATCTATGCAAAATATTAGTGTTTATCGTGGTAGTGTTGTTGTACTAGTGGAGTTAGATAAAAAAAAAATCTATCCTTTATATATTGCTATTATTTGAGAAGCTTTTTGTGTATGTGCTCCAACCCGTGTGCGTATTATGGACCATAAGCGTATGGTCATGGCCGTCTACGTATATATTTATTTATACATGGTCCTACCACACCCCTGTGCCTTCAAAAACAAACAAACTGAAACTGCACACATGGTTTGATTATGTGGGTTTATCTTGTACTAAATAAAATCATGGCCAAGCATGATTTTATTTTGGAAGCTGGAATATAAAACTTTTCAAGGTATATGTGGTAATAACAAATCAAATGCGGGTATATTAGGCCAAATTCGTTAAAGGTCAAATAACTTCTTGGTAATGAAATGGTGTACGCGCTAATTTCTGAAGGCACCGGCTACTATTTTATGAATACAGTATTTTCTAAAATAATGTTTTTTTTTATCGATATATATATGGCATCAGCTGGCTACTATTAAACTATTCAGATATTGAATTATTCAATACCGACGCCTACACCTACACCTATCCGGCCTCACGACTCAGTAACTTTTTAAAGAAGGGGTTATCTCAACGACAACAGGCATTAATAACGTGCTTTGGTTTTATTGAATTTTAGATACTGTATAAAGCTTTTAACTTTGAATGGTTTGTTTATTTTGTTTTGTAATTGTATTTGAAGGAATTTTGGCAAAAAAGTGTTTTGCAAAAATTTTGATTTTTTTTTTTTTTTAACTATTTACATTATTTTTTTTACCTCTGGCATTTTATTTTTGGTCCAGTGTATGTTTGTAGTCAGTGAATGTATGATACTATCGGTGTTACCGATGACAAGGGAATTCCAGTTTATCAAATACTTATTACACTGATAACACGGGTTTCTGACAGTCTTTTTCCGAAATTGGTTTTAGATTTTTATCGTCTCACAGCTCACAGATGGCGCCATCGACATCCGTCAATATTCAATACATGAAAATAGTTGTTTGCAATAAACTAGTACAATTTAAACACCGACAGGCACATTTACAAATTAAAAACATTAGGGATGTAACATTTTAAAACATAAAAAGTAAGTTTTTCTTTAAGATACGAATGTTATTATCATTAAAACGTACTTTACCTTCTTCAATCTTGATGTGATCTTGCACAAAAATATAGAATTATTGGTCTTTATTGTAAATTACTTCACTGTATATAAACTGTACAGTTTTAAAGCTCCATATAAACTGCAACTCTGTAAAAATGTACATTAACTGCACATTTGTAAATCTGTGTAAAGCTAAACGAGTAGATTCTACCAGTGCATTTGTTGTGATATGATACCTATCCACATCATATACGGTAGTGTCACCTATTTTGGTGGATATACAACAATTCACACGGAATGCGGTAAAACTAAAAAACAACAATTTGTTTTTTATGTCGATAATGTTACCTTAGAACTTCCTTAAATTAATACAAGTTAGTTTGATTCTTTCCGTTAGCTAGTTTTTTTTATATGACCTACATTTCTAGTGTACACAAATCGGCATATGATGCCAAGTACGTCACCTATTTTCGTGGAAAAAGTTCGTTCTAAAAATAACACAAGAAGAACACACAGTATTGAAGCACAGTCAGTCAGGGGTACTACTTGTACAAGTGTATTTTATTTACTTGAAGAAGTAAAAAAAAATATACACATATAAGTAAATTTGTAGGATACTTATACAAGTGAATTTTATTTACTTGTATAGGTAAAAAAAAAAATTGGCTGAGTTATGTCCCTTAGGCATTCAGAATTTTTTACTTGTAGAAGTAAAAAAGTCATCCTATCTTCTTTTCTTGAATTGTTAAGATTTCTTTGCTCTAATAGAATTTTAAATTGTGTATCCTTTGCAGATGTCTTTACTAATTATTTAAGTGTAATTTCGTGGACAATGAAAGTCCCATTTGTCTGTTATCTTCTTAACACTGCTCATTTACAAGCCCCAAAGGAGCAATTTTTGAATGCCTTGCGCAAATATACCAGATCTTTGCTCAATCAGTTTCTTTGATGAATTAATAAGATGAAACATTGAACTTTAATGAAAAAATTTGAGCAAACCTGGGAAAAATCATTAAAGGCATGATTTTACATCTCAAAACTTGAGGATTTTTGTGGGATTGTAAGAAAAATTTACTTATACAAGTAAATTTTTCAGAAAATTAAGGGGAGATTATTCAAACATTATTTATTTACTTATATGTGTATATTTTTTTTCACTTCTTCAAGTAAAAAAAATACACTTGTACAAGTAGTACCCCTGACTGACAGTGGTAAACATTTAATTGTAATTTCATACAAGCATATTTTTGTACATTTTCAGATCAGTGAAACTAAATAAAAACATTGTTTCAAGACAAAGTATTTAATTTTATTTTTATTGAGCCTGAAAATCTTTAAAAAATTAAAGAAACACCAAAAATATATTTTTTTTCTTCAACTTTTTAAATATTATTAAAATAATAAGTAACAGATTTAAAAGTTATTTTACCATGTTTACTTCCCATGTATTATTAAAAAAAATAATTTAAGGCTACAGTTTAGTCATTTTTTCCCCTTTGGAATCATGATTATTTTTTTCCCCAGAAGATAAAATTCACATTTAATAAAATCAAGCAAATGTTCACTACTCAGTCCCAACTTTTAATACAGAACTGCCAATAGTAAATGGTAAATATAAATAAAACTGAAAACACAGTCCAATAATTTACAAATGTATATATCATAATTGCTATTTTCAGTTTCTTTCTGCTTATCTTTCTGCCTTTTAAGTTGAACCTGTAAATATTTAACAATGAAAATTAATTATTTTGTGATACACAAATCTTCTATTTTTTTTCTTTAAAAAAAAACAAATAAACAATACACCATTAGTTAAAACTGTTTATACAAATCCTCTTTAAAACTCAGTAATCGACGTTAGTTGAACTTAATTCACAAGAATTGTGCTCAATAACTCCTTTTTGAAGTTCTTTGATTAACCAAAAGTCATCTTTTATTGTTAAAATTCATCTAAAACATATAAGAATATGACACTGATTGCGTTCCATAGATTTTTTTGGCTGACAGGGAATCTCCTTGTTTATCACGTGATATTGCTCATTAGAAAGTAGCATGATCAGACAACACGTGGATTTGGGATTATAGCTTGGGAATAAAGTTATGGAGGCCGTTGGAATTAAGACAAATAAAGAAATAAGTAAAATCAGCCATTTTGTTTAATAAATAAATAAGTAATAAGTCTTACTTTGCTTGAAACGTCGCGATTCATTTTTGTATGTTGTTGTAGGGATATCCTATAGCAATCAAATCATGCCATTGATGACGTCATAACACAAACACGCATGCGAGATATTTATGATTTCCACGAAATTATTTGACTAGACTGTATACAGTTTTACAGATTTACAGTTTATATATAGCTTCACAGTTTATATACATCTTTACAATTTATATACAGCTTTACAGTTTATAATACAGCTTTACAGATGTACAGTTTATATACAGCTGTACAGTTGATAAGCTTTACAGATGTGCAGTTTGTATATATTTAGCTTTATAGCTGTACTGTTTATATACAGCTTTACAGATGTACATTTGATATGCATTTTTAGAACTGTGCATCAAGATTACTTGTTCTAAAGTAACTGTGTATGACTACAACCCTGTCACATTTTTCGCAATAATAAAAACCTCACAATAATATCTGAATGTAGAGCATATGTATCATAAATACATTTTTTGTAACTGCAAGTTTGTGGCATTTCTACTTTACTCTTGACATCATTCATTTATAAGTATTTATCATCAGCAACATGCTACTTCAAAAAAAGTTAACCTTATATTTTCTATTGCATTTTCGATAATATCCGCATAATCAAGAGAAGTTATGTATGTTTATGCATATTATTATTTGCTTTAAAGTCTATTTTCTCAATTACTTTTTTTCTCCATTGTGAGAATACTTTATTCATTTAAGGACATGTCTTATTTCATTTTTCTGTAGGCTCAGCTTGTTTTTTTTATAACTCCTTGTACTTTCAAGCTTGGTGTCAAATAATTGTTTCCTAATCAGTGAATTTATGATGTATGAGTAAAACTACAGCAGCTGACCCCTTTTGTTCACCTTCAGTTTCTGATGGCTGCAAACCATGTAACACATCATTTCGGTCCTGTAAAATTTATCAAATCACACTTGGGTCAATATTTCAGATTTAGAAAATAGGAACATTTTTTTCTTTCTAGTCATACTTACTTGAATTGAGCCATGTCTGATTTATGTATTATTAAATTATTTAACAGCCTCCATCATGGATGATGATGATGAGGACAAGTCTATTTCTCTCACTGGGTTTCTGTTTGGTAACATTGACACCAAAGGAGAGCTTGATGAAGATTTTCTAGATGAGGTAAGATCTTAATGCATGTAATCAGTCCACCATTGGTAACTCAAAAGGTCATGTATATGTAGTGTTTATGTCTAAAACTGTCCGTGTTTCTCTCTTCTAGTTTCACAATTGTTTAACATTTGAAGTAATTTTCAGATAAATGATTGTAAAGCAGGTATGATATAACTATCATAGAATACATGTACATATATAAATTAATTGTTGAGAAAATTAAGCATGATTTAAAAGTGAATTTTCTTTTTTCATGAAACCATTTCCATTGTCTGTAATGACCTGTCTTTAAAAAAATCAGTTAAAACAGCTTTTGGAGTACTGTGTATGTCTCTTGTATCTTAAGTCAAAATTTGCAAGATCGATTATGAGTCTGACACTTGTGGATAAACATGTTTGTCAGTGAATCACTATATTGGAAATGATTGAAATTTTAATTTTTCCTTGTAGGAATCAAAGAGACATCTTGGATCCCTTGAACTTCTTGGTGGTATTGGGTCTATGGTCAAGGAGATAACTGATTCTGAAGATGGAGATAGAAGTGATTCACTTGATGGAGGAGGTAATTAAGGGACATCAGTGCTGTATTGAGTGTAATAAATTAGGGATTTGCTAATGTAGTTACAATGGTTTCGTCGAGTGAAATTACATGAATAATTTTTGCAAACTGATGGTTTATTTAATTTGAAAAATATATTTCTATCTACAAATAAACTACTGGTACTTTAGATTTTCTTTACATGAATCGACATGATTGATGCTTTGATAAAAAATTCATTTGTAATCAGTGAGCATCAATAAGGAGGCAATAAAACATTACTAAACATCCTACCATACATTCAGAAAAATGAACAAGTACCAACCTAATATATATATATTAATGTTACAGATCCTATCTTGACTTTATTTTCAGTTTACTCCTAATTAACGTACAAACCAGTGACACAATAGAGGCTTTTATAGGGCACAATCTTGTTATGTTGACTCAATATAACTAAGATCATTGAGTGAATTTGCCAAAGTTTGAAATAAAGTTGTAAATTGTATATTTTTAGATAACTATAGTAACAAAGCCTCTACAGCAGTTGACTACTCTGATATAAATGAGACTGTAGAGGAGGATGAAGAACAGCGATCGTTTGCTTTTGTTGGTTTGTACAATGTCTTTGTATATATGGCCACAATGCATGTTCTGTGGAAGATATTTTTTTTTCAAAATCATTTGGTTGATTTATTATTGCTGTAAAACACACATCTGCATATATTCACATTTTCTTTTGAAACTGTAGTCAAATTTCAATAGCCTAAAGTGGCCTCTGAGTCCGATAGGTCTAAGTAGTTCATCTACAATATCTACTTACTTATTGTCAATAACAAGTATCACTAAAAATATTCTGAAGTCCGTGAACATCATTAATTTAGATATTTATAGATTATCGTTGATACAAGATTGATTTTCTCACTTGAGCCAGGACGGCGAAACCAAGAAAAGTTATTGAGTTGAGATGGCCAATGATCTGTTTATCCCTATTTTACCTATGACAACGTTGTCAATTTCATTAGCAACACAATGTTTCTAGCGATATTTTTCGGACTCAAGCGAGTAGCATGATATAAAACTCTCACAAAAAAAGCTCAATGGAAAAATGCACAAAATAGTTATAATACTGAGTCTTTGACTCTAAAAAATTGATTTAATTTTATGATAGTTAGCAGGCGAAATGCACTCTAATTTTTAGTTTATCGATTGCTCTGGCATGTTTTTCCCCGTATACAATCTGATATAAAGATTTTAAGAGTGTTAAGTATTGATTGTAAAATAAGTTTTGTACATTTATGTAAACAGTATTACATATAACTTTGGAAATTGAAATCCTTTAGAATTTCTAAAATAATAAGTAATTAAATTTTAATTTTAATGCTGTCATAACTTGTAATTAGTAAATAGCTGTATACAGAGTTTTCAAGGGAAGTAACTGTTTATATACCTGTACTGACATAAAACCTTGTACACAGCCATTGTTCTTTTGAGAATTTTGCAATAAAAGATCAGATAAAGCAAGATTGGTTGATTGCTTAAGGTTTACCAGTTTCATAATAATAAAAAAAAATCAGCATATCTGTGCCTGTGTAGTCTTTATTTATACTTATAAATCTTCGCAAAAAGGGATACTGGTATATTCAAGTTTTATCAATACACATATTACTTTATATGAAGTGTTTAACCATGTGGATTATTAATGAGGGATTGGACAGTTGAATTATTTTCACATGTACCAAGTTCAAGACTACAGTAATTTTAATGTTGAGAGATACTTATTATGATATAACAGACTATTGGAATCAAGCGTGTTTGTTAAGAAAGAAGGATGCCCATGATTTATAAAAACTGTCAAATTTGATATTTTATCTTAACCTTAACTGTTTATCTCATTTTTGAATTTGATTTGTTAATTGTTATTTATCATTTAATTTTCTGATTTCTTTAATATGATATATATTTAAAGACTCCATCAAAAATAAAAAATAAATAAAATATTTTATTGTCAATTAAAGACGCCCATTACAGGCAGAATAATCACAAGTTAAATTTGGTACAATGATTACAAAATGATTACAATTATTTGAATACAATTAAATCAATGATTACAACGAAAAGACAAGAAAGACACACTAATGTGTATTCATAAAATGTATCATGTTTCAACTTGACAAATACAGTGATCCTAAAAAAAATGAATATAGGAAACTAAATTTAAATATTCTGGTTTTCCCCCTGGTGCTTTCATGATCCTACATTTAAAATGAGAAGCTTTATAAATATCTAAATTTCTAAATTATGCCTCTGTCTTTTTACAGTAAAATATATATAAACTCACTAAGTTTCTAATAGTTGTTTTCGAACTATTAATTAAATTGCTTACTTGATTAAAAATGTGACTATCTTCATTGGACATTAACCAAATAAATTGTGATTGATAGTCTAAATTGTGAAAGTTTTTGCATCATACTGCACAGTATTACCTAGTTAAATCCCAAAATGGCAAAAGATATTTATAGCTATAGATATTTTGTATAAGTTAAATTGAACCATCTAACAATGCTGTTATTTTACAGAAATGTTCTTTTTTTTATATAGGAAATGAAACAGGTGAATATGAAGATAAAGATTCTAGACTTATGCCACCTCCATCATGGCTGCCACAAACACCGAAGGCAGAAAATGAGGCAGGAATTATCTCCCCTGATAAAAACTCTGCCAACAAGTATCATACCCCACTTGCTTCACTGAGACCACCAGAGTTATCCAATGTAGATGTAACTGAACTGTTCCCAGAATTCAGACCAGGCCAGGTGAGATACAGATATAGGTACAAGTGAAAAATCACTCTGAGATAGAACATAGAAAAAGTGGAGATCTTGTCAGTCAGGTCAACCTTATTTGATTTTTTTCCTCAGAATTTAACATATTAAAATAGGTATTGAAATTAATGCTGTTTCCATAATCATGACAGCTGAAATTTTACAGCTTTTTCTAAAAAAAACTTTTGCAGTGATTTTCCTAAGAGGTCAAAATATATGCTTATTTTATTGTTATTATAAATCCTATGCATCTACAGAGGGTAGCTAGTGAGGTAAGAGTGTGTCATTTTCTTTGGGCCTTGGACTTGGTTTGAATGTAAAGTCTTAAGTCTCAGGGGTTATGTTTGTTTGAGAAGGGTTTCCACTGGTGATAACCATTTTCTAACTTTGCGAGAAAAAAAAATATTGTTGGAAAGAATAATTTTTAACATAGAAAAAAGACTTGATTTTTTTTTAAATACTTGCATTAAAATTATGCCAATTTATGGTAACTTAATTTTTAGAAATGTTCACTTCAAGACCCCATTTGTGTTCTATATCTATCATTTTGTCAATCTTAATAAGACTTGTAAACAAAACTTTTCATTTCTATGCTACGGTTGAAATGTAAAAACTTCTTGCTTCAAGGGTTTTTTGTACTGTCTTTTCTTCTCTAATTGAGGTTATATTGGAATATTTTGAGTATGTTATGATTTTCCATTGCATGCATGATAACATGTTAAAAATATTTGACATAAAATTGGATTTAAAGTTTCTAAAATATGAAGCCATATATCAGAACACTGATTGACCTAGCCATGTTTTTTGACTTGGTTCAGATAATTGTGAATTTTTACTTTTTGTAGATCAGGAATGCATCACAGCAAAAAAATTAAAAATATACCTCTAAGATATGATTGTTATTTGGACTAATTATGACAATGATATTACATGACATTAATAATGATATGTCTTTATAAATAAGACTGGCAGTCAATACCTATAATGTTTCTTTAACAGGTCGTCCAAAGCTATCACATATCCTCAAATTGCTTCAGTAATAATGTCTATTAAAATGTCTTTATTGTTATTGGTAATTTTTAATATAATTTTTTATGCTATTTCAGGTCTTGAGATTTTCTAGACTATTTAAGCCAGTACATGTTCCACATCTTTATAAAAAGAAAAAGAAGAAGAAAACAGAAGATGGAAAGGATGATAAACATCCTGATGGAAGGAAAGAGGAGTATAAAGAGGAAAAACTAGAGAATGTTTACGATGCTGATGGTATGCAATATGACTCATTAGTCTTGGGAAATATGTGACTGTTTGTCATGTTTGTATAGCTGAATTAACATTTCAGAGGTCAATTTTGAAATGGCACTTTGAGATATATATTCTTTGGATTTATAATTTTCAAAATCTTAAACAATGAATTAATAAACAATCAAAATAATTACTCAATAAGAAAACCAAAGAATTCTTACAAACCAACATTTATTTAAAAATCATAAAGCAGGCAGATTCCATTTTCCCAATTTTATGCAAATCTCCTTGTTAAAAAATGAAAATAACAAATAAAAAGAAGGATTAAAATGATATATACAGCTGTGCAACCAAAAAAAATTGTTTCAGTAAGGAAAAAATATATATATAATGTTGTATAGTTGCTTACTTTTATGTCATCACGTCCAGGTGCACATTTGTCTCGTTGGCATTTATACCACATCTTATTTTCAAAATGATCTTAAATGATGTTAGGCACAACCATATGATCTATATTTATTAGTTGATGAGGACAAGAAGGATTTATCTCACATGACAGCCGCCCAGAGAATCATGCATGGTCTAGAGAACCAGGACAGTGGTATAGAGGATAGGTCTTCACCCAGTGAGGAAGAGGATTGGTCAGAGGAAGAGATGGAGGATACTTTCCAACTTAACCTTGGTCGACCTGCAAGACCTGAGGAGATTATGTCGGATGATGAGGTTTGTTATTATTATTTTTTAATTTTTGGATTTTTAAATATATAGCAATTTTGTTCTTTATTAAGAAAAAGATGTTTGTGTATTTAAGCAGGAGCCGTATTTTTAATAAGTTGCAGTTTGTTGAACATCAGTGATATGGTGGAATGCATCTTTTGGTAATTTCCCTTTGACAAAAAAAGACCCCTTGTCATTTCAAGTTTTATTTCAGACAAAGATAAAGAGTCACAGTGTCAATATTTAAACAATGAAATTTAGAAGGAAAATTTTGACTGCATGCTTACTTTAGAATCATGCATCATATTTCCCAATCAGTGTAAAAGTATTGTATTGGGTATGCTTCTGATAGTTCCTTATAAAAAGAATCTTTAAATACCTAACACCATTTACCCCAAAATGTTATAGACATTACTTTGATAATGCAGCTATAGCTTGTCTTCTTAATTTTGAAATATTTATCCATTTCTATTATGTTTAAAAACTTGAAATACTGTTTATTAAAATATGTACCTTATAAGTCTGAATGACATGTTCAGAATCCTAAACAATCAACTCAACTTTGAGAATATGTTATATCAGTCACTGTTAAAGAAGAGTAAATTCAATACCTGATGTATTGTATATTTCGTGTAAATAATTTGATAGTTATATAAAAACAAGTATCAATAATATAGGGTTAATTCATGAATATTGGGGAATATTTTCCCGATTAGAATTTGATATTGCACGAGCTTGCCAGTGCAATTTATGTTCTACGAGGAACAATATTCCCCAATATTCATGCAATAACCCTTTTATTGTAAAGCAATATAATATTTGTAACTAAAAATTGGTTTAAACTAAAAAAAATTTGTTGATGATGTCATGAATTTTGAAGATGTATTGGACTAGTGCAATATTAGAATCTATTGCACGCTAACTTTTGGTTACTTTCTGTGGGAAATATTATATGTCTATGTAAGAATCTTTTTTATTCTCCAGGAGAAGTTAATGAAGCCTATAGAGGCAAAAACTACCTCAGGTCAACAGTTAGTTGCAGGTGAGGTAGAGGAGAAGGCAGAGGTAGCTCCTTGGAGGTATGGTCCTGCTGCTTATTGGTACGATATGTTAGGGGTCGATGAAACGGGAGACAACTTTGATTATGGATTCAGACTTAAACAGGTATAACAATAGTGAAATGATTAAGTATGTTACTTTAATACATTACTTGCATTATTTAATTACTGGTATATATAGCATTAATGAAACTAATATATGTATAGCAGTATAATATATAGAAAAGAAGATGTGGTATGATTGCCAATGAGACAATAGTTTTACCAAGAGAAAGCAGTTATTAGTGAGCAATAACTGTTTTGTTAAATCCAGAATATTACAAGATAATCAAAATCACACCAAGCCATTGACTTTAAGAAACCATTCAAACAACAAAACATGTCTTGTCCAAGAACACATTCTTATGATTATGATGATGGTATTTAACTTTTTGCTTCAAGAAAGATTGCGTCGAGACGGATACTGTGAAAGTACTTTTATTCGTGGGGTACCAATTTTTCGTGGTTTTCATGGATGACTTTATCCACAAATTTAGGTGTCCAACGAAATAAAACAACCATTTTTCAAATCAAGACATGGAAAGATCCCTATCGATAGATTTGACTACTGATATGATCTAGAAAATATATTGAATTACGCCAAATCTGAGAGTACTTTAAAAGCAGTCACAGAACTACAACAGCATGCAAGATTATACCCATTTAATCTATAATAACCTAAACTGTACAACTTTTGATCGTTTAAATTCTCATAAAAAATATTTTTGATCGATGAAAGTAAGATTTCCGGTATTGATATGCTAATATGATAAAGTGTTCATTGTATATCCTCATAGTTCTCGTACATATGGGAAATAATAATTTAATGCTGGGCTTGATTTTGATTAGAATTATTTGACAATTTAGGACACGTTTATAGCATTTAATTATGTTACTTTTTTCTTTATGGGACATGTTTATGGCTTAATTAACACCTTTGACGGTCTTTAATCTATTAATCACTTTATCATGGGTTAATTAGTGTTATCACTAGATTTACACGGGTCAATGTTTACTTTGCAATTTCCTTCAATCCACACTAATTGTAACCTTCCTTTCTAAAGTCATTAATTTTGTTTTGTTTTAGAAAACTAATATCCAAGAATTTAAAAACCCACGAACATGTAAATATTGCTCAAACCACGAAAATTGATACCCACTAATTAAAGTAATTTCACAGTACATCATTTAAGCTTGTATCCACAACTTCTTCCAAAACTCCTTATTAGAATTTATTAAAACTATCTTAAAATGTTAACCTATCAATGCCACTTTGAAATTTTTTTAATCACAGAAATAACAGAGTCCACAACATATGAGAAAACATTTATGTATACATATGAATAGCAGTCCTTGGTTTTACAAATACATTAAAATTGAGTCAAAGGTAAATATTATGATTTATTGGTTGATATCTTGTTGAAATGTTTTTTAATTTGTTTAAGAAATCTCAATCTGACCAAGAAGATATTCCATCAGATGATGCATTTGAG
This sequence comes from Mytilus trossulus, assembly GCF_036588685.1. Lineage (NCBI taxonomy): Eukaryota > Metazoa > Mollusca > Bivalvia > Mytilida > Mytilidae > Mytilus > Mytilus trossulus. Next base: position 34,590,561 of record NC_086386.1, on the reverse strand, counting down.
GATGAAGCTTACTTGATGGTGACCCAGTTGCACTGGGAAGATGACATTATATGGAATGGAGAGGAAGTCAAACAAAAAATTCTAAATTCATCCAAACAGAAGGCAATGTCAGCAGGCTGGATACCTAGTACAACTTTCAGAACAGCTACACAATTCACACAGCAGGGTAAGGTTATAAAGTACAAGCAATATTAGTGAAAAGAAGTTAGAAATCAAAAATGTATAGTAAATATTGAAGGTTTCTAAATTATGAATGTCCTGTTGCAAATTAAAAGTACCGGCATAAAATATGTCTACAAATTTCAGTATTATTAGCTCTTTTTAAGCCAAAAGTGTGAAGCAAAAGTTTTACATTGTATACATTTTTTTTAATTTTAATGAGTTGAACCTGGACAGCTGATTACAGAATTTCCAAGAAACTTGCACATTCTTCACAATTTAGAAATATTATCAGAGATGTAATTTCTGATAAATAGATAATAGATTTGATATTTAAGCAGATGAAATAAGACTATTACACTGACAGCACCAGTTTCACACTAGATACAGTGTTTTGTACTTTGTATTTTTAAGATATAATATATTATAGGTAAACCAGGAGAAGGATATACAGGCATGGTTCCTAAGTTTCCACAGTTACCTGGTTATTCTAAGACCATTCCAGGGATATCTCCCATGTTTCACCATGGACAGAAAGGTATATAGATATAACAGTCAGAGCTCAGACATAAATAAGTCTGAATCTGCATTTAACTCATAGAGGTCTAAATTTGTAAGTTTTAGGATTTGTCTCCCTTTAATGTATGACAAAATGTGACTTGAATAAGTCCAATATTGTTAAACAAGAAATAATTGACCAGAATCAAAAAGTTGCAAATATCGACTCCTACAAGTCGATGAGTGATCCAAATTGGTTAACTTCAAGACCCACACATATTTATAAGGAGGTCATGCATCTAAATCAAATAATGACAACATTGAAAGCCAATGCTTTATCTTCTAAAGAAAAATATGAATGAGAGTCTAAAAAATCGGAGATAATGTTAATTAAACTTACAATGCAACCACCTGGAATCACACTTAATGAGGTAAAACATCTGTGTTTAGTAAGGATGTTCAATTAGATAATTAAATATAGATAGCTCAAGTCCTTGTGAACTCTCATACAGGTTTTTGCTGTCATAGGTGGTGTAGTTTGGCCACAAAGTAACATTAAGTTTTTTCACCAACATAAATAGACCTAAACAAGTCTGTCATTTTCTGACTTAGATAAGTCTAAAATTGAAACTACATTTTTATAATAAATACATGTTTAGACTTATTTAAGTCAAAAACAAAAATCGACTTGTTTATGTCCGAGCTCTGACTGTATAAGAAGATGTTGTATGAGTGCCAATAAAAGCAAAAAACATTATAGGTCAAAGTACTGTCTTTAACACAGAGCCTTGGCTCAAAGTAAGCTATAAAGGGTCCCAAAAATGACTAGTGTAAAACCAGTCAAAGGGGAAAACCAACAGTCTTATCTTTTTAAAAAGCAAGAAACACTTATGAACCACATGTTAATTCAATTATATAATATGATTATGTATATTTCTGTCAAATTTTAGACCTGTTGACCCTAAGCGTATCCTCCAAAATTGATATAATATTGTTCTGTATATTTAAACAATTTGAACCAGGTATTTCCACTGTATTGAATAATAGCAACCAAATAGCAGTGACAGTTTCCTCACATGAAACATAGTTTTGTGGTCAACTAATTTTTCATGTACATTATGGTACACATTACGAATCTTTCTACTTTAAGGAACAACCAACATGTGTAAGTGTTTCTCTGTATTATGAAAATATTGTGCATTACATGTATCTTTACATCCAATATGATTTAAAGTATTCATTTCAGAATCAGATGATAAAAATCAAGAATGGTTTTCTATATTTCCAATAGAGAACTATGAACTTATATATGGCAGATGGGAAGATGATATCATATGGGATGCTCAGGTAATATACACGACAATAATATATTGCATGCTTTTATATAAAAAAACCAACATGAATAATAGGTCTGTGATTAAAATATTTTACAGAAAACTGTTTTGGTATCAACCATTTTAGAATGGCATCTTCTTAGCTAAATTACTTTCTCAAATTCCTATGCAATTTATCCTTTTGCTGACCTGTTGATTATTTTAATTTAATCAACATGTGGTTCATTTGTTCTCAGTTTTTCATTGGTCAAATTTAGATTATGATGTCAAATTTTCTTGCTTTCCTTTGATTTTCCTATTGTGACTTCATGAAAATGGAGACCATGATGATGCCGCATTTTTGCAGATCATTCGTAAGGGAAGGATTGAATTTGTCTACACATCGTTTAAAAATCTGAGAGAAACAGATTCTACCACCAAATTTTGTGCAATACAATATTTATCAACACTCCACAGTTAAATTTTAAATATTTAAAGTGCTCGGCAAGCCTCTTGTTTTAAATTTGAAAATTAAAATGACTCTTATGGATAAATATCATATCACACTCTTACAGCACTTGGAAGAATCTATAACAGAATAAATAAATAACAGCTATATCTTGATGCTTGTGTCTTGACCTTTTGATAGGTCAAGAGGAAAAAGATTGGTTATCTACAATCTAAGATATGCATGAATGATCATTGAATTGATTGATTGATAAGGCGAGGAATATGCTACCAGAAACCACTGTTAAATATATGAATAGTAAAACTTGTAAAAATGGTCAAATGTTGAACTTATGTAAAATTTTAGTTGTAAATACTGTTGTATTGAAAAACAGTTTAAGAAACTCTGATAATTCATGTATAGAACAAACAGACATCAGTGAAGTAAACTGAAAAATGTCAATTAGTTTCTTAGTTGGTCAGTTTAAAAAAGGTACTAAATAACAACTTATATTATATTTTCAGAACATGGATAAGATTCCTAAGCCTAAGATTCTAACACTGGACCCTAATGATGACAATATTATATTGGAAATACCTGAGGATAGAGACCCTAATGCTAAAGAAGAGCCTTTGAAGAAAGAAAAGGTATATATATCTTGACCAGGGATAAAAATACCAGTTTTGACTGATTTATGATAGTCCCCAAAGAAATTTTCCATATTATCATATTCATCTTGAAAATTGAAATTTCAGAGAATATGTATTATTGCTATTTTGTGCATTTTCCTTTGATCTTTTTTGTGATAATTTTCATATCATGCTTCTGGCTTGAGATGGAAAAATTATCGCTAGAAACTAAGGAGTCCATGTGGCGTTACTAACGAAATTGACATTGAAATAGACAACATCGTCATAGGTAAAATAGCGATAAACAGATTATCATTGGTCATCTCAACTGAATTGCTTTTCTCACTTTCGCTGTACCAGCTCAAGGGAGAAAATCAATCTAGTTGAGATAATCAACAATAATCTATAATTATCATAGGTATTTTGTTATTCTGAAATCATGATGAGTAATATTGCAAAAGTTTTTGACAAAATAATAAAAAAAAGGCAAAATTTAAGATGGTGTTATACTCTCATAGGTGTCATTTCACACTTGCCCCTATTTTGTATTTTATGTTGGTAAAAGTTTTTGTGTAGTATTGTAGACAGGGAGGTGTGGGATGACGTTTGGAACAATGAAAAACTAAAAACTAATTCAGTATTTTGAATTATATTCAGCAAGTAATCAACAGTTCAACAAAACAAACACATTCTTCTGTGAACCTTGCACTTATATAAACACAATAATAACATTCATAGATCTATAAAAATACTAAAAACAAAAAAATCTTGAAAATATTATGCAAAATACATGCCTTCTTATGCCTTGACCTTTAACTGGTTTTATTTATTTTGTAGTTCAACTTCATTATGTGAAAATATATTTTTATAAATACATAAGATGGCCTACATTAAACAATTGTAGAATATATATATATATTTGCTATTTTTTTTCTCTCTAGGAAATAAAGAAATCTAAGTTACTTCTAGGAAAGGCAGGACTTATTAAAGATGATGAAGAAGATGATGAGGTAATTAGTTTTATTATGCCCCATTTATGGGCATTATGTTTTCTGGTCTTTGTGTCCATTTGTTCGTCCGTCTGTCTGTTCATCCGTCCGTTCGTCTGTCCAGCTTCAGGTTAAAGTTTTTGGTCGAGGTAGTTTTTGATGAAGTTGGAATGAAATCAACTTGAAACTTAGTACACATGTTCTAAATGATCTTTCTAATTTTATTGCTAAATTAGAGATTTTACCCCATTTTCACGGTCCACTGAACATGATAGTGTGGATGGGGCATCTGTGTACTGGGGTGAAATTCTTTTTTAAATTTGAATTACTTCCTGGTGTCAGGTATCTGCATCTTTTGATTTTTTTGTGAGAGTAGTTTTGTGTTTGATACACCAATAAGGACAAGAATACAATTGAATCAACCGTAGATTGTAAAATAGAGCTGCTAAATGCATTAGTAATCTCCAGCTCAAAATGAAAATTAATTTTAAATGATAAAATGCATGCACACAGTCACTTACTGAATTTGACATTAATTGGTGTAAAAATTTACAAAAGGAATAAATTGAATGTTGTGCACTTTTGTCCATAGCAATATTCTCCCATTTCATATACAATGCATGCCTTATTATTTTACTCTTCAGGACCAGACAACTCCAAATATGCCCGTCAAAGATCCATTTAATTTGTCCAACGATGAGTATTACAATCCTAAACTGTTAGAATCCGCATTGAAAGGAACCATGGGATCTAGTCTAATACAGGTATATATACATTTGCTTGTAAATGAAAGATCAGCTAAATTTTGAAACAGTTATCCTGGATTTTCTGGTTATCATTCTAGAAAAGAACAACAGTTCACTCAGCTGTTAAAGAGCTTATAAAGGTTTTTAAAGAGCATTGCTGTGTAAAATTGTTTAAAAAAAGTCCTTTAAGTAAAAGATCCTGCTTGTTAATTTTACATGTAGTATTATATCACACAGTGTATTTTTTGTGGGGAACATTTAATTGATAGATGGATTAACATAAATGTCGCATTAAAAACAAATAAATGTTAAATTGTTGAGGGAAAATTTTATATAATATAATGCTTTCTTTATATTTGTCTGCCTGTATGTGTATTTGTTGGATTTAAATGTATTTTCAGCATTCCACTCCTGGCCTTGAGCTTCGTCAGCCATTCTTCCCCACACATATGGGACCTATCAAGTTACGACAGTTTCATCGTCATCCATTGAAGAAATACTCCCATGGTCCGGTAGCAACAAAAGGTCCACATTATGTTACACCATTACTTAAAACAATCAAACGCAAAGCAAGGGTGAGTAGCAAAGCCACTAAATTGTTTTAATTTCTTAGATTCAAATTTACATAAAAACTTTTTTTTTTAGATTCCTGCTGAAGAAATAAAACATAAAACACAGAAAGGAACTTGAAAGAAAGAATATAATATTTTAAACTTTTTTAATTGAAATACTTAGTAATTTCTTATGTTTAGTAGAAGTTCTTTTTTGACATGCTTTATAGTTCATCACAAAAATAACTTTATTATTAATGTTTTCAAAAAATTAGTTGCAATGTTTTCATTAAACCTTAGTTGAGAGACCAGGAGAGACAAGCCTTTGGTGGAGGAGACATATTCTTCATGAGAACTCCACAAGACCTCACCGGAATGGATGGAGATCTATTTTTAGCAGAATATTCTGAGGAACATCCTCCTCTCATCAACCAAGTTGGCATGGCAACCAAGATTAAAAACTATTATAAAAGGGTTGGTTTAATTTTAGTACTATAGTAAATTGTTTCAAGGTGAAAATTAAGTTAAAAACCTTAATGACATCTAGAAATCAGTTTTGGTTTCATTTTGGTAAATACCCTTTGTCTTCTTTTAACCCATTGACAATAGCCATACAATATAGATAATAAAAGTCAAAAGAAATCAAAATGCACCATGCATTTGTTGTAATACATTAAGGTTTGATACGTGTATTATTAAGTAGGGGTCAACATCAACAAGCAGTGGTCAAAATCATTGAAGTATTGGTCAAAATATTGTAGTTACTGAAATGGTAATTAATAGTGAGAAATTTTTGTTTACTATTTGTGTTTTTGAATTTTTATTTTTGGCCTCAGCAATGAAATCAAATAATGATATATTAATTAGGTAAGTTGAATGAAACATACAATTTATGAGTCATTTGCAGAATAAATTACGACAAAATTTCAAGATTGAGACAGTGCTGTAAACCATTTATATGATCAGATATTTTTTTATTTTTTTGCAGAAACCCGGCAAGGATTCCAATCCTCCAGTATTTAAGTTTGGAGAGTTAGCCTATGCCCATACTTCACCCTTCCTTGGTTCTCTGGTACCGGGTCAAAGTCTACAGGCATTTGAAAACAATATGTACAGAGCACCAATATATGAACATGATGTCCCTCAGACAGATTTTCTTATCATTAGGAACAGACAGGGGTAAGTACTACAGTTCAAGTATTTTAAAATGGGGTTTGTTTATCTAGAATAGTGCCATCTACAGCATATATATCCATTATCACCACTGGTATTATAAATATGAGACTATTTATCAGTGCATTGCATTTAGTAAAATTAGATATGGCGTTTACAGCCATGAGAAAATAACAAATAAAATTCAAATGGGAAAGTTCAAATTTAGATTGGTTTAATACATAAAAAGACATTCAGAAAGTAACTGCATGGTGCTTAAGATGACAAAACTCATATACCTTATATCAAATACCATCATATATAAATATTTCAGTAGACAAAACTCACATACAAAAGTGACACAAAATTACAGACTATAAAGTTATCATATGCATTTATTTTTAGGTACAATATCCGTGAAGTGAACACAATTTACGCTATTGGGCAAGAATGTCCTATGACAGAAGTTCCTGGACCTAACTCAAAACGAGCCAATAACTTTATAAGAGACTTCTTACAAGTGAGAAATATATAATATCAGATTCTTAGCTATTTATTTTTTATTGAATCATTTATTCACAATAGAAAACATTAATATCATTAATATCTTTGTAAAGTTAAGGATGGATGGGTTCATAAAAGATTATTGGTATTCACCTAATTATTAATTGATGATTTTTGTTAGTTTATAATGGTCTTGCATCAAGGTGACAAACCCTTTTGTTATGCATAGTAACTTTGATCCACTATTATTTTAATTCTTGAATAGCCCAAAATGAATTTTAATATACACTACTATCTACAAGAAATTCATATTTGATTTTCTGTGTCTATATAAAGGTGTTTATATATAGATTATTTTCATATTTAACGTTCTGTATCTATTTATAGGTGTTTATATATAGATTGTTTTGGAAGAGTAAAGATAATCCTAGAAGGATTAAGATGGATGATATCAAAAAGGCATTCCCGTCACATTCTGAAAGTAGTATTAGAAAACGTCTCAAGTTATGTGCAGACTTTAAAAGAACAGGTGATTAAACAGGCTTAGATAATGTACAAATGTGCAAATGTCAGCATTCTATAGTAAACCATTCTATCTACATACACAAGCTGTTTCAAATTCTACCGGTCTTTTAATAGCATTAATTTTTGTCTTTTTATTACCCTGTTTCTAAAATGGATGGTGTCAAAGTATGAATATTAATGCCTTTGAAAAACTATTTTATGGTGTACAGATCTAGACAGCTATTCATCCTTCCATATGATCTAAAAAGTCTTATGTGAAAATGTTGATTTGTCATTTAATAATCCGACCTTCAATGCAATTGCATAAGACAAAAATGCACACAATGAAAAATTGAATAACATCGATTGGAAAATCATTTTATGTTAGATTTAAGTTCATTTCAAAATAATGAAATTAAAACTTATTATCAACTGAAAAAAAATGTTTGTATTTGTCAGAAATCAGTGAAAACTGAAATATTTTTTATGAATTTAAAGTCATTCTAAATAGTTTATCCTATAGAATAGAAAAAGCCACATGAATTCATTCCTAATTTAAGTATTAGTTATGCATTGTGTTACAAATAGATGAAATTTTTGTTGATTTGTTTGTTTAGCAACTGCAGGTAGAACACTTATATAGAATTTTTGTTTCTCAATTTATTAATTACATTATTTGTATTTTTTTGTTACCATATTTTAACTTTTTTCAATTCTAAACTATTTTAGAATTATTATTTTTTTCATTTGTTATGCATGATAAAGGAGAAAGTATGATGAGGGCTTTTTTGGCCCTTCAATTACTGAAATGATTAAGTATTGAAAATTTATGAGATATTGTGATTTAGATTATGACAACACTTTACTCTGTTGGATATCTTATGGTAGAATATAATCCCACAAGATTTATTTGTGCATTGAAATTAATGAAATCAAGACAAAACTGCCTAAATTGTCTCATTTTGAGATCTCTATTTGAATATTAGCAACAGCCTTACCCAACATTTTGTATTGCTTTATCTCATTCAAAGCTATTGATGTGATCAAAATATCTTTTGGAGTAAGGCTGTTGTGCAATGAGTAGATGTAAAATGACCTTTTTTGTCAAATATTTACACAATGACTTCACATTTAATGTTTCTGAACTAAAGTGACCTGATTATATTACTGCATTTATTTACTCCTTATGTATATGACCTTGAAAAAATGGTAACCAGGACTAACAACAACTTTTACATTTAATAAGAGATCACGAAAGAGTATGAAAAACTTTACAATTTAGACCTAGCACACACATGTCTACCAAAGTGTCTACTGCAAAATTTCTGATTTTGTTTGTACAAATTTTATTTTTTTAATAGTCAAATAAGCCCTTAACACTCCTTTAAAAAATGTTCTGTAAATAGGGCTTGGTATATATATCTTTTTTGATGCTATTATTATCAAGGCTTTTTTTATCCACGATTTACTGCCAAATACCAGCCCCAGTACCAATGCTAAAAGGGCTAGGTTTTTCCCCAGACATTTTTATGAGAGCAGATATCATAAAATGATAATCTTTTTTTAGTTTTGTGCAAAAGCATGGCAAATTTGATTAAAAACCATATAATGGTAATGATGTTAATAAACTTTTTAAGCATGGGTATTTTTTTTATCTATAGCATAAACATATAAACAGATTATGAATCTTAACTGGTGCTTTAATAGCTCCTGGTTCATTTTGAGCAATGGAAAGATAGGTGCTGTTTTCAGGTCTGAGCAAATATAAACCAGTCACCATGACAATAAATGTGTTTATACAATATCTTTGTTTTTCTTCCTAAACCTATATACAATATTCTGATGACATAACAGAAAATATTACATCAAGAAATCAACTAAAAAATATTGGTCAAGAAAAATAACAAAATAGAAAGCTTTTGAATCGTTGAAAAGATTATGCAGACTATAAATAAATATTTCTTGGGGTTATTATTGTGCACACTTCAGAATTAGGCATGGTATCTAATATCAAAGATGACATCATGATAAATGAAGAATATCAAGATTTTGTCCATATAACATCTTTATCAACCTGTAAGACCAATATAACCATAAGAGCTCTGCTTGATGGATTACATTGGTTGAGGTTTGATATGGTGTGTGATATTGTATTTTTTTTTTTAAATTTTTTATGAAACATGAAATAATACTGATTAGGGGTTTTGTAGTTTGATAAAGTCTTTGTTACCATGACTTATATGGATACCTTCAGAATTACTGATACAAAACAATTGCCAATGACTGTATTACACATACAATGTACTTGTATTTACTACTAAAAAAAAATATGTAATCGATTGTGTTGACATATTCTGGTAGCTTTGCATATATTGTTTTGCTCATTTTGAAAGATTTCTTGATAGCATTTAAAGTTCTAGATAATGTATTCTTTTATAGTTCATTTATAAATTGTCATTTAGGTGAATAGAGGCTGCTATTTATAGACACCTTCATGATTAGATTTTTAGTAGTAAAATGTACAAGTAAAGGATATTATTTTGCTCTTATGTTTCAGATAGACTATATTTATATACAGGTACTCCAGTTACTCAAATAAATGAATAGTTTATAAAAACTTTTTAATTTTTTGCATTCGTTTTCCCAGAAACATATTTCGTGAGCATATAGGCAACAAATATGCATGTTGCCAAAACTTTGTATCAGAACCTATTAAAAAAAAATTAAAAAGCTGTTCACATTGTTGATTACATATATCATCATCACCTAACCATTTGACCATCTATTGTCATATTTCATGCCCATGTTAATTCACATCACGCTACCTAACTTTCTTATCCTATGTTTTGTTTTGTTGCTCATTTAAGGTATGGACTCTAATTGGTGGGTGTTGAAACCAGATTTCCGTTTACCTACAGAGGATGAAATGAGAGCAATGGTATCTCCTGAACAATGCTGTGCTTATTATAGTATGTTGTCTGCTGAACAGAGGTTAAAGGTTAGTCACTTAGTTTTGAATGTTAAAATTCATTAATTAGATTGAATGACAAAAATTAAAGGACAGATTCAAAAATGTAAATTCTGTCTAACAAATGATATTTTGCGCCTTCACTGTTAACAGTTAACTTTTCTATTTAAGAAATAGAGAAATTCCTGAAGATCTCTAACAAAAATAAAGTGGAGGATAAAGATAATCTCAAATATTTTATCACACAATCTAGACATTTAATTGATAAGAATGAAACTACAGATTAAAACAGTATGGTTGCAAAGTGCAGTGTAGAATACAATTCTATCTGCCAAAACAAGAAAGCAAAACCCTAAATCGGTATTTTGTAAGATTTATAAAATGCAAAGTTAAATTTATTTTATTTAGCCTGTTTTCCTGAATTATAAATATATTTGTGTTACAACAGGATGCTGGTTATGGAGAGAAATCCTTGTTTGCTGTGGATGAGAATGATGATGAAGATACACAGATGAAGCTTGATGATGAGGTATGTTACTCATTCTTTACTCACATTTTAGACAAACCAATCTCATGTTATCTGGTTAGTTCATTTGGTCATAGTGATAGTATGATAACCTGAAGTGTGTTTTATTGATAGTCTGATGGTAGAATGCTAACCTGTATTGTACCATATTGGGGGTTTGACTTTATGATCGGTATGTGACAACTATCCACCAAAGATCAAACTATGTGGATGTAAGCAATTAAAGGTCAAATGAGCAAGATCCACACAGTATATTCATCTGTAATAGCCTACTCATCAAAAGCTGTTGGAAAATTAAAGTTTGTAATGTTTTATATTCCTAAAAGTTGACATTTGCATTCTTTATGGTTTTGACTAATATGAATCCGTCACAATTTACAGTCAATGTAATTATGATTTAATAACCATTATAATTTGAATCTACATAATTTTTTTTTAGGTCAAAACAGCTCCATGGAATACAACTAGAGCTTATATAGGTGCAATGAAGGGGAAATGTCTCCTGGATCTGTCTGGACCAGCAGACCCAACAGGTTGTGGGGAGGGATTCTCTTATGTTAAGGTGCCCAACAAGCCTCAGCCTAGAGATGAAGGAAAGGATAATACCCCTGTGAAAAAAACTGTGACGGGAACAGATGCCGATCTCAGAAAACTACCTCTCAAAGATGCTAAACAACTGCTGAGGAAGTTTGGTGTGCCTGAAGCAGAGGTATTTAAACAAACGAATTCACAATTTTAATATATTGTACATGTTTATGCAAAACTATCAGAAGTATTTAAGAAAATAAGGAAGGCTATGTTCCTCTGTAAGTCTTTTGACTAGTACAGTTTAAGGAATATCTAATAACTGATTATTATTAAATGTTCAGTAGCAAAGCAGTCCATTGAATTGTTGATGTTTTGTTTTTTTGGTGGGTTTGGGGGTTCCTGGAAGGAGGCAAAATACATATTTCTTTGTTACAAGTTGCAAGAGCATTATTTATGATTGATGAACTATTTATACATTTGCCTTTTATACAAGATTTGGTTCCATCTTGTTCTCCAGATAATTACTGAAGCTTGACTATACCAATGAGTTAAACACAGTCTGAAAACCTTTTTTCATTTATACATAATTTGAAAAATGTTTTGTATAAATTCATATTATTCAAAACTTCTCAAGTATACAGTAGACTTGTTATCTTAAGCTTTGTCTGACTGAGAGATATTTTGGGAAACCCATAGTTCAACTGAAACAAATACTGAAGATTAAAATTCAACCTAGTTTGAGACAATGAGAGTTAACTGTATATCTATATTTTAGATGAAGAAGTTATCTCGATGGGAAGTTATAGATGTTGTGAGAACGATGTCAACAGAGCAAGCTAAGGCTGGTCAGGATATAAAAGGTAAAATCATTACATAATCATGTAGTTTTATAGGAGGGTTGAGATCTCACAAACATGTTTAACCCTGCCGCATTTTTGCGCCTGTCCCAAGTCAGGAGCCTCTGGCCTTTGTTAGTCTTGTATTATTTTAATTTTAGTTTCTTGTGTACAATTTGGAAATTACTATGGCGTTCATTATCACTGAACTAGTATATATTTGTTCAGGGGCCAGCTGAAGGACGCTCCCCTGTGCAGGAATTTCCCGCTACATTGTAGACCTGTTGGTGACCATCTGCTGTTGTTTTTTTCTATGGTTGGGTTGTTTTCTCTTTGACACATTCCCCATTTCCATTCTCAATTTTATTATGAAAGTGTTCATTTTCACACAAAAAGTACAAAGATATTTGTTATAATCTTATATGTACCACATGCACATACATCAATGTTTTTTAAGAAACATTTTTTTCCCGATGTGTAATAAGTTCATTATATGCTGATCGTGTTGACTTCATGAAATTATTTTAAAGATTTTTCGTGTCTAACTAGATGTTCACTGTCAAAGAAGTATGTTTATAAAGTTCATAAAATACTTCTACTTTTATCATATGATAGAAATGTAATATACATGTACTCAAAATATATTGAATGCTAAAGAAGATTATTGTAATAACAGGTGGTATGGGAAAGTTTGCCAGAGGTAACAGGTTCTCCGTAGCAGAACATCAAGAGAGATATAAAGAGGAATGTCAGAGGATATTTGATGTACAAAACAGGTTTGTATCATAATCTTTAGGAATTGGGTGTCAGCTAATATATGTCAAGTAAGGCACAAATGTTACATTATACCAATGATTTATTTACACATTATTTCTCCTCCTTGAATATTTTTTTTTCGGTAAACAGCCATCATATGAGCTGTGTCAGAAATAGACCTTATGCAAGTACACATATACATTGATTGATTTTGGTACATTCAGATATAAAAGATGAATTTTTGTCTGTTTTGTATAGTTCGTATAACAACTAGATTTTCAAACAGTTACAGATTTTGCAAAAAGACCTGTTCAACCCAAGATAGGATGACAGATGTATTGATATTCATTTATTTAGGTTGATGCTGCTTATATTTTAGTCTCATACACATCTAATAAATATTAACAGTGAATTACAATGTTATGGATTAAATTGCATCCACAGACTTATTTGAAATACAAAAGCTATAAATTAAACAATGAATCACTAAGAGGCTGTTATTTTTATATTACGATTTCACATGTGTTTGTTGCGAAGAAGACTGATGGATGCATTGTTCTATGTTACAGAGTTCTGGCTTCCACTGAGGTTCTCTCAACAGATGAAGATTCAAGTTCTGCTGATGAATCAGATTTTGAAGAAATGGGTAAAAATCTGGAGAGTATGCTTTCAAACAAGAAAACAAGTTCTCAGGTAGACTTCATTCATATTGCTTATATATTTCAAGTTGTTACTGTATAGTTCTAACTTTGGTTGGTTATTCTTAATTCAGACTATGATTTAAAAGAAACGCCAAATGATAACTCTGTCCATTTTTCATTCTTTAAAATCTCAAACATTCCTTAGCAAACAAATGTATTTTGGTGTCACTGTGATTCTTGCTATAGAGTTTACTATTTTAGATTTAATATAACTTTTATGTGAAAGGGTAATTTGTGTATATCATACATAAACTATGTTTAGAGCTAGACCCAATTTAGTAAGTCCTTCTTTGCATACAGATTTCAATATAAAATGTTTTACTTTTTGCATTATAACAACATGATGCCCTAACTATTCACTTCACCTTTAACTGGTTTATTCTTGTTATTTTACAGTTAAGTCATGAAAGAGAAGAACAGGAAAGAAAAGAATTACACAAGATGTTATGTGGAGGGGATGACCCTAAAGACAAAGGGAAGAAAAGAAAAGATGACAGTGATTCAACACCATCGATTGTAAGTCAACTTTTTTTAAGTTATTGTATCTATGGGTTTTAGCTTCTTTATTTTCATTCGTCTCATAATTATACTATTTGTCAATAGTCTGTACCTGGCTAATACATTCTGTTTTCTACCCAGAAACTTTTATATCATTAAACATTTATAGGTGGTGATATTGTGTGGGGATATTTTGGGCACTGTTAGACATTTGGTGAAGATTTTGTTTTACAATGTAGGCAATAAGTTGAAAAAATGTTGTATTTTTGCATTTTTCAAATTAAAAAATGTATTTATTTATTTGATTTTTTTAATTCAAATTGCTAATATTTCTTTTTTTTTAAAAAGAGTGGTAAGAAATTGAAGATAACAAGAACATTTAAAACAGATGATGGTAAAGTGTTCATCAGGACAGAATGGGTCACAAAGCCTGTTATCATTGATACATACTGTAAGATCAGAGAGAAAAAAGATCCTAACTTTATGTAAGTAAATATATCTTTGTAATGGTTTTGTCATCCTAAATTTTAAGCCACTACACATTAAGCAAAGGAATCAATCATGTGACTGAATAATATAATGAAATATGAGATACCAAACGTTAAATGACTTTTAATCTCCAAAAGAAATATTTTTAAATGTTATTCAGTCTAAGTTGTCATTGGTTCATATCTGTCATATTTGTTTTTTTCATAAATAGTTTTGATATAAATTAGGCTTTTGGTTCTCTCAAGATCATTTGAATTGTTTTACATTTTCCATGTCAATACCTTGCATGGCTGAGTATACAGTAGGAGTTTTCTCTTTGAAGGCTGTTTTGCTTATGATTGCTAACATACATGTGTACTTCTTTTGAACTCTAAGGGGATAGTTGTCTCATTGGCGATCATACAAAATGTCCTTATTTTATTTTAAAAGTATCTCTGAAAGAAGTATTTATTAATCTGAATAAAAGCAGTTATGTGTAAAATGTCAATAGGACTGCAATGTAACAAAACAAATACTAAAAATTGATATTGTAAGGTAGAATGAATGAAATAAATATTTGTTTGTCCAGTGAAAAAATTTCTTAAAGTTTTTTTTCTTGTAACAAAGTATGACAGAATATGTATGACAATTGATGAAGCAACATTTGCTTGTCAATAAGAATAAACAACATGATATCATTCAGATTTTAAGTGAATTTCAAAGACTTAATGTAGACCTTTACTTTAGGAATCACTTTATCTTAAAATATAACTGATTTCAGTAAACAAGTTGCTGCTATGGATGATCAGCTGAAGGAAGAAATGAGAAGAGAAAAGAGAAGATTACAGGAAAGATTGAGGAGAATAAAGAGAAATGAAGAAAGAGATAAGTTTAATCCACCATCAGCTAAAAAGAAGAAGAAGATAGAGACTCCTATGAATACAAAGGTAAAGAATTTCTGTTTCAAAGACTTGCAAACATCTAGTGCCTCCTAACGAGAAATGAAAGAAAGTGAATTTCATGGTTAATGTAAAGGGTTTGTCTTGTCTGATTGTCCAAGTGAATGGTACATAGGATCAACCAAAATCTGCAATGCAACTTTTATGATTGGGCAAGTGAATTTTTCCCGAAACTAAACTGATCATCTGATGAACTCTGTCTATGAGTGTCAGTGACAACATATAACCTATTTAGTTACCATTAAGTTGTTATATCCCCGCTTTAAAAAAGGGGGGTATACTGTTTTACCTCTATCTGTCCGTCCGTCAGTCCGTCCGTCTGTCCATCCGTCAGTCCTTCCATCTGTCCATCCGTCATTCAGTCCGTCCCATGAATATTTTTCGTCCCATTTTTCTCAGGAACTACAATACAAGGATTTCTTTAATTTGGTTTCAGGGTTTATCTAAGTCAGCTATACTGTGTGATGCGTTTTCAGATTGATCACTTGACAACTTCCTGTTTACCGAACACTTGTATGATTTTACACATGATAGCCAAGTTGAAAATTTTCGTAGCATTTTTCTCAGGAACTACAATACAAGGATTTCTGAAATTTGGTTTCAGGATTTATATTAGTCAGCTATACCGTGTGATGCGTTTTCAGATTCATCACTCGACAACTTCCTGTTTACCAAACACTTGCATTTTTTTACACTATTAATATTATCCACTTGCGGTAGGGGTATCATCAGTGAGCAGTAGCTCGCAGTTTCAATTGTTAATATTGTGTATGGTAGTCACATTCTACAGGTCATGGAAGTAGGGAGAAAGGGATGCAAAACATATATATGTTGTAAAACTTGAAAGATGTCATAGAGAAGCTTTACATAGAGTATGTGTTTAATTCTAATATGGTATTTGTTAGGCAATAGATATTTGTGTGGGCTTATGTCCCACTTGGGATGAAGAGGATAAGTAAGTAATTAATAAGTGGCTTTACTTTTCAGACAAGGGAATTGTTTTTTACATTTGTCCAAAGGGACAATTGCAAGTGGGGTAAAAATTTAATTTTGAACTGTATTAAGATGGAACAAATGCTACTAGTTTGCTGAATAAAGTGTATGAATGAGTATATGTACAATTAATGATTGACCAAACAATTTTTTTTCAGTTAAAATGTGGAGCTTGTGGCCAAGTTGGCCACATGAGGACTAATAAGGAATGTCCTTTATACAGTAAGAGTGGAAATTTACCACCTGTACAGGTAGCCATGACAGACGAGCAGATTGAGGAGGAACAACAGATCTTGCCCGAGGATGATCTCATTAAAGTAGAGGGGACCAAGCTCAAACTGTCCAAGAATCTCATACAACAGTAAGTTTACTATGAAAAATATTTGTAAAAATTATTTACTAAGTAAATGAATGTTACACTAGGAATGATGCCAGAAAATAATCTGCTTTAATTGTAATTTAAGGATATTAGGGAAATATTTAAAATTATATTACAATTGAGAAGGGCAAACACAGATAAAGTGGAAAGAACTGTTACATCATTTCATTGAATAACTTGAATTTGTAAGAGATAATACAAATAGAAAAAGCCCTGATTTTAAAACCTTTATGAACTGTAATAAGCTTCAGTTTTGATACAATGTTTTGGAAAAAAAGGATTTAGTTCTTGCAAACAATTTGAATTGAGAAATGATTATAGGTTGAATAATAATTTAATGCATCTCTGTCTCCTATAGTGCTGAGGAAGTGAAGAGAAAAGCTTTAGTGTTGAAGTTCCCCAAACAAGTTGCCAAGTCTGATAAGAAGAAAAGATTAAGTACAATCATACAGAATGATTATCTCAAGGTATTTCATCTTATACAAGTACTCAAAATTTGAGAAAATGGAATAGATATGCTTTGTCAATGTCATGAGAGTAAAGTAAAAATGTACATTTATGACAACTGACAGTTATGTGAAAAAGAATATAAATTTAGTTTTGTAGTAGAATGTTAAATGCAACAAGAATGCTGAAAGTAGCAAATGTATCTGAAATAAATAATGAAATGGACTTAACAATCTTTTTTATCAATTTTAATTAACAAAGTGCATTTAGAATTTCAAACTAATTTAATATTCATTATTTGACCAGAGACCTAAACAGACATCCAACAGAAGGAGAACTGACCCTGTCATCACCATGTCAACTATCTATGAACATATCCTCAATGAGATGAGAGAAATGCCTAATGTAAGGACAGAGTAGATGGCTTACTTATATACTTTTAATATCTTCAATTTATCTCAGTTAAATCACACATAATAGCATATAAAAGTTTAAGATATGATATTCAATATTAGATATAAGATAGCTTGTGGCTTCTTTTCCTTTTAACATATTTACAAAATATATTTGCGTAGTTGTTGTAGATCTCAAACTTTTATATTAATCATAGTTTCCTTTTACAAAAGAAAACGAAATTGGTTTCAGTCAATCATTTCTTACCTATTAATTTCTATTTAAAGATGAAAAGTAAAGGTTAGGAACCATCAACTAAGCTATTCTATCAAAAAGTATATATGTTTAATGCCAGTTTTAAGATTTAAGATTTCCTCAAGAGAAATTGTTACACTTTGATGAACTTGACCATTATAATTATGTCTATTACAGACCCAACCTTTCCTGTTTCCAGTCAGTACGAAGGAGGTTCCTGATTATTACAAGTTTGTTAAGATTCCTATGGACATGCAGACTATTAGAGACGTAAGTTTATCACTGATTTATTAGAAAATTGTGAACTAAGTTTGAAGGAATATGTACCATTAATGGATTTATTGAATTTCTAGCATTTTTTGATATTTGACAAGGCTATTATTAAATTTTGCCCAATATTTTTATCAATGTAAAAATAACCATTTATGCAGATTTTTAAAGGGACATAGATTTTTCAAATTTTTAGTGAAGAATAGTAAAATTCTACTTTATTTTTTCATCTATATGCACAATATATGATTTATACCAAAGCTGGTTAACTTAAATGAAATAAGAAGAAGTGGTATGATTGATTTCCAATGAGACAACTAGTCAATTTTGACTCTGCTCCAATCTTGTTATGTTGTTGATACATGTAGCTTCAATTTGCAGGACTTCATTTTATGTTACACCTCTATTTAATATGGTTTAAACAGATAAAGGGTTAAGGTTATAAGAAAAACTGGTTCAAAAGCACTGAATTATGTTATTAATTCATATAAGGTGATGTTCTTTAGTGTTTTAATGTCCTCAAATGTATTCAACAAAAAAGAAAACTTTTTGTTTATTTAGCATATTCTTATTTTCAGAACCTTAGAAGTAGGAAGTACCATTCAAGAGAACAGTTTTTGGTGGACGTCAATCAAATTGTTGAGAACTGTAGACTTTATAATGGTATGCTACTTATTTAGTTCTACAAATTTTTCAAATAAGATAGCATAGAATTATTCAGATGGGGACTTCATATTTAACCTAGATGCATTTTTGTGCCTGTAGCCTCTGGCCTTTGTTAGTCTTTTATGTTTTTAATTTAAGTTCATTTATATGTTTTGGAGTTTATTATGATGTACATTTTCACTGAACTAGTAAATTTATTTATGGGCCAGCCACAAAATTAAATATTCCTATACATGAACATATTTTATTATTTATGCAGAATTTCTTAAAACTATTACAGTAAATCAAATATCTTCAAAAATACAATCTTTCCCCACTATAAACAAAATGAGTGGCTGCAAATGTATGCAGTTCAGCTGTATGTTAATTTAAGATATAATTTTCAGGTCCTAAGAGTGCCTTGACACTGACTGCCCAATGTATGCTAGATTTATGTCTCAAAAGATTTGCCGAGGTAAGTTTTATAATATTTGATATAAACATCTAGTATATATGTAGATACGATTTTCATCCTTAAACATCTAGTTAACAAGAAACACATTGTTTTTCATACTTTCAAAACTTATGACATAACACTTGACCGAGGACAAATAGAACATCAGAAAAGTAAAATATATGTAATTGGTTATTTTTGATTTTAACATAACAAAATTCAACAATAAATTTGGTATGTTGAACATAAGATTTTGCGAATTCTATGGAAAGCAGCCTTAGTTGAGGAAGTAGTTTATTTAAATAAGTGTGCTCCTCAGGATTGAGACATATGCATTTGATGCAGGACTTCCAAAAAATATTTGAGCCATCCAGACATTTTTGCCTTATCCCGATTTAAATCCCTTAAGACTTAGTAATGAAAGGCAACCATAGTAATTAGTTGGGTATATGAATTATAATTGAGACAAAAACTGTATTTGACTTGAATTTTAATAAAAAATTGATGTTCTGGTTCTAACTTATTGACAGTGCATCATCCGCAGTGTGCAACCACAGAGTATTAATATCTGTCTAAGAATCTTTGTTTGTGTAAAAAAAAAAACCAAGTCATTTAAATAAGTTATTGAACTTGTCTGGAAAATATTACTGTTTTGGAAGCCGCGATTTGATGTCCAATGAAAAATTGTTCGGTTGACTGTTGCAGGAAGCCACTTGTAAAGAAACTATGCATCATTTGCTTTACATACAACATAACAGGTAGACCTGAATATGTGATAATTGTTATGTAATTTTGTAAAAAAAAAGTGTCAAGAAGTAATCTCAATTTAAAAGCCATTTTTTTCTACAACAATAAAAAATAACTGCAAAGACCTGCTTTAAGACGGGAGTCAGTACCCTAGTTATAACTGTTCTCTTTGGTATTTTCAAATAGAAACATGGAAACTTGAATTAGCACTGTTTTCTTAATTAGTTTAGTTTAAACATATTTATTTATAGTGGATTGGGAAACAAGTTTTGCAACTTATATAAATCCCTTTCCACTTTGCGGGTGCGAGTGCTGCGTTTTCTTAATTATAAAGGACAGCCTTACAATGCATACTTCTGCGGGTTAATTATTATTCAATTGGTTTATTACTACAATAATGTAAATTATGTTCCCTATTGGAATTTTCAAAACAAGGAAAACTACAAATTCAAACATCCACTTGTTTTACTGAATCCACGATAATTAATTACCATGAAATAAATAAATCCACAGAACAAAAAATCTTTCATAAAAAATATAGCACCATTCCTATTATATAAGACCTAGGTATAAGAAACCTGAACTGTATCAGCTATATTTAATTGTCTTTTTAAATGTTTTCATTGTAGAAAGAAGATAAGTTGATGAGACTAGAGAAAGCCATTAATCCTTTGTTAGATGATAATGATCAAGTGGCATTCTCATTTATCTTGGAGAGTGTTGTAGCCCAGATGAAAGCTGTAGAAAATGTACGTATCTTTGTATTATCCTTGTCTTAAATGTTGTAGTTCTAATAAAGGATTTTATCTAAACGTATGGAAATACAAGTTTTCAACTTTAGTTTGACCATAGTATTCAGACTTAAGCCGACAATCTAATGTATTTTTTCTTATTCAAAGTCGCTACCAATATATTACCTTACCATTGCAAATTTAAGATGCTAATGTTTTCTTGCAGTCTTGGCCATTCCATAATCCTGTGAATAAGAAGTTTATCAAGGATTACTATGAGGTGATTAAACAACCAATGGATCTACAGTCACTGATGAAAGTAAGTATGTCTAACAGAGCTAGTCAAATAAATGTAGAGTGTATTGGAACTTTTGGCACATTGTTTCTAAATTAAGTACATTTAAAAAAAAAAACCTAAATGGTTATCAGTCCTTATCTGAATCTATTTAGGGAGTCAGGTCAAACAAGTCTGTTAAAAATAAAAACAACATGTTATAAATTTGATGCATCTGTTGCTTTTTCTGGATTTCCCTTCAACAGGAATGCTCTAAGTCGAATATTTGAAAGTTAAGGAAGTATAAGGACTGATAAGGTTGCAGAGCTATTAACCAAAATAGACATGAAAAGATAGCAAAAGTTAAAGTTTGTGTAAGATTGGACAATTTTTGTGCAATTTTTACATTTCTTGATCGGTGTGAGAAAAAAAAGTCCCTTCACTAGTGAAAAATCTGTTCTCAGCCAATGATTGGTCGAAGTCTAATTGTGACGTTAAATTTTCTTGGTTTCTTTTGGATTTTTCTATTGTGACATCATGGAAAAAGGCGACCATGCCTGATGGCGTCACATAAAAAGTACACAACTTTCTCCAAATCCTTGAAAAGGAAGGATAAAAACCTTAGAGAAACAGATCCACCATTATAACTTGTGTATTACGATATTTCTCAACAGTTAAATTTAAATTATTTAAACAGCTTGGCAAGCCTCATGCTTTGAATATAAAAATTTAACTGTTTCGAGTGGAGAAAATATCGTGACACACTTGTTGCAGTTGTGGAATCTATATTTCTTTGTGTATATCATCAACTTCAGCTTATTTATCTTGAATACTTTAAGTAAATATAAAAATAAGAACATGTGGTGTCAAATCCAATCTTCTTACGACCAAAAAAAAGGCTTATTTCCTTTAAATTTTTATATATGATTTATAACTGCAATTTTTGTCTATATTGTATAGCAATTATTATTAAATAAAAAAGTTGCATTTATTATGCCCCACTTATGATAGTAGATGGGCATAATGTTTTTGGTCTGTGCGTCTGTTAGTCCTTCCATCTGTCCGTCTGTCCGTCCGTCTTTCCTTCTGTCAGTTCGTCCCGGTTCAGGTTAAAGGTTTTGGTCAAGGTAGTTTTTGATGAATTTGAAGTCCAATCAACTTGAAACTCAGTACACATGTGCCCTATGATATAATCTTTCTAATTTTTAATGCCAAATTAGACTTTTGATCCCAATTTCATGGTCCATTAAACACAGAAAATGATAGTGCGAGTGGTGCATCCGTGTACTATGGACACATTCTTGTTTTATTATAAGATGTACTGCGGTCTTCAATTTATAACATTTACAATAGTATAAAGTAACTCCCTAAAAGTAATGCATATTATGTTGTGTGAACTCTTAAGCATGTTTTATTTTATTATTATAGAAAGTACAAGGTAATAAGTACCATTCACGAGACACCTTTATAGACGACGTGGAATTAATGGTAACGAATAGTAAACAGTACAATGGGGTAGACAGTGCAATAACTAAAACAGCTCATACTCTGCTAGATGTCTGTAAAAAGGCATTGTCAGATGTAAGTAAGATTTATACAGAATGTTAAACAGACAGTGCAATAACTAAAACAGCTCATACCATACTCGATGTCTTTGAAAAAGTGTTTTCTCCAACAAAAATATAAAGAATGAAATCAATGCTTACAAAGTAAAATAACAGATTCATCTGATCTATGAACAGAGAGGTATTGAATCATGAATATTTGATAGCAACAAATAAAATCAATGGGCTTCAAGATCTTTATTCTGGCTTGTATTCATAAGTTTTACAATTTGTAGGTACAAATTACACAATTTGAATAATTTTGATTACAAGAATAACTTACATTTTTTTCTTCTAAAGAACAAGTTTTGAACTGATTAATTTGATTAATTTTAGAATGATGAGAGTTTGTCTCAGATGGAGGGTGACATACAGGCTGCCCAGGAGGCTGCTTATGATGCTGCAGATATTGATAGTATAATGACTGGTACCTCAGTAAACCAGGAGGATAGCTTGATGGGTAGGTATCTTAAGAGATTTAGAGGATCAGTTGCTTTTAAGTTCTCAAAAGCCATATCTGCACACAAGCTTTATTTTGATTTGGGAATATCAACAAAGTGTTTTGTAACACACATATTTATGTTTAATTCAATATCTTGCCAGAAGTGATAAAATTAGACATTCCAACAGTAAAATAACTTGAAACTTCGTTACTTGCTTTTCACAATCAGTAAAAACCCATTTCATACTTCTTGACAGATGCAAATAAAACCCTGTATTTTCAGACTTATGCAGAACATAATTTAACTTTAGCAATAGCTATTATAATAATTAACCTATAAGAAAACTGTCATGCATTTACATTAAGCTCTAAATAAGCCTAACAGACAACAGTTACTGTTGGAAATAATTAAAGTAAACAGCAAAAAATTATACACGAATGCAATTGAATGATTTTCATAGCATAAAGCATGGCAAAGACATTTTGCATGCCATTTTATGCCACGACAGGATTTATCATTGGTAAAGATTGTTAAACAATCTCATATTTCATTGGTGGACATTTTTTGAAATCTTTAAACTTTTTTCAGATAATGAAAGTATAGATGACAACAGTATAAGAGAGAATATAACAATAGCAGAGGATATGTCAGAAGCAGAATATATGAAAAGATGGTCACTCAGTGAGGGCAATACCACTGGACCACATGTAAGAAATGTTTACTTTATGATTTTAGCTCACATGGCCTTGAGACTACATAAGCTATTACCATTTCACCCAACAAGCTGGCTGTTAAAAATCATGCTAAATAAGGTCTTTATTTTTCTGTGTGGGATATATAGATTCACAGACACATCCAGTCAAAAATATGATAAGCTCTCTGCATGTAAAAGGACCCTTACAACAAGCCTTTTAGGGGTATGTAGGTGGCTTATCCAAAGGAAAATAACTGTCCAATCCAACAAAACCTACTTGTCCAGTAGCAGTTAAAACTCAGTACATCCATTTTGCATGAAATTTTTGCAACTGGATGTTTAACAGAAATAATCCGTCATGTGGTAGGAGTGCCAATGAGAAAAAACTCTCCATCCAAGTCACAATGTATAAAATATAAACCGTGCCCAAAAATGACTAGTGTAAAACAATTCAAATAGGAGAACCAACAGTCTATAGATATAGGAAGATGTGGTGTGAGTGCCAATGAGACAACTCTCCATCCAAATAACAATTTAAAAAGTAAACCATTATAGGTTAAAGTACGGCCTTCAACACGGAGCCTTGTCTCACACGGAACAACAAGCTATAAAGGGCCCCAAAATTACTAGTGTAAAACCATTCAACGGGAATCTATATATAATAAAGAATCAAGCCGTTATATGTTTGATCATTGCTTCTTTCTTACTGTGGATTCATTTATTTTCGTGGGTACCAATTTTTGTGGTTTGAGGAAAATTTACCTATTCGTTGATATTTAATTTCGTGGTTTTGGCAAAGTCTGCACTCATTCCTTTAGACAATTAGTCATTCGTTGAACATTTGAATTCGTGGTTCTCGTGTACCAACGAAATCCACGAAAATTGGTATCCAACGAATATTAATGAATCCACAGTATTTTTGTATAATTTGTATCCCATATATTTGTATTGTATTTCAGCATGAAGAATATGATTCAGAGTTTGTTGATGTAGAAGGAGATGAAATGGAATCAAGTCACAGAAGTAGAAGTTACATGTCAGAAGTGAGTGCCATGACTATTTAGTAATGGGGTTATGAATATTATTGTTTTACACATTAAAACTTAGACAGAGCTTTTTAGATATTATGGCATCAATTTGACCCCATAAAATAAAGATTGGACAACGTTCTTTAACTTACTTTAATTAGATATTTTGGAGATTTCGTCATTATTTGAACTTATAAGTGACCTGTAATTGTTTGAAATTTCAATTTTTGATCCTTTGTTGTTTAGTGAATAGTTAACTAGACTTCTGCTGTTATGTTGACAGTCAACACATGTATAAGTTAATCCCTTTAATATACTCATTGACAAAGCCGTCTTATTAATGCTGTTATTCATCTCCTGACACAAGTTTTTTTGTTGCATGCATGGGATATGTTCTTACAAAAATGGGATTTAATAATTTTATAGAGGTGCTGTTTCATTTAGAAATGTTGCACTGTTTTTATTATTTCAAAGTTTGTGATCAAGAGGTATAACAAAAAAAATGAATTTTGATATCATCGTCCATATGCAGTATTTCAATAAATCGTAAAAGTAATTAAATATTGCAATAATAAATGCACACAAACATTCCAGAATTTACAGTATCGTAATCTTATATTTCAGGACCACAGACAAAGCTCTAGTGCCGAAAATGAGTCTTTAGCCAAAGACTTACAAATTACTCCTGATCAATCTGAAGATGAAAATCTCTCAGGTAGAGTATAATTACATATGTTTTGTCAGAATTTATAGGATATTTAGGGTTCGAACCTTCTACATCCAAAACTAAAATGTTAGGCATTTTATTTCCATGTTTATAACTATGAATACTCAATCTGTAAGCTAGTTGTCTAAATCAATTGCCATTATTTTTTTCTTTCTTCAAATTTAGATAATTTAATTTTTAAGTCATCAAATATTTTTTGATTGGCTGACTCGCTACATTGAAGTTTTATCTTTATTTTTATTTGTGTTTAGGTGAGAGTGATGGTGAAGAGAAAATGGATATGAGTGGTGAAAATCAACAATTCTATTCAGAACAGCAATATTATGATCAAGAGGGAGGAGCCTTCACTATGCCAGGTATTCAGGACGAGGATGAGAATAGTTTTGATCCGTCAGACTTTTTCATGCACAGTGCCTTAGCTACTGAGGCACAACAACAGTTACAACAAGGGGACATTAATGAAGATCTGCAGGTGTCAGATTCTGATGAGGAGGAAAATACAGCAGATGGAGGAGATGATAATGAAGGATTTGATATTGACGAGTTTTTGAAATGATTTTAGTAAACTGTCATTGTAAGAAAATGGTGTAAAAAAGGTTGATAGCACATTATATTGACGAGTTTTTGAAATGATTTTAGTAAACTGTCATTGTAAGAAAATGGTGTAAAAAAGGTTGATAGAACATTATATTGACAAGTTTTTGAAATGATTTTAGTAAACTATCATTGTAAGAAAGTGGTGTAATGAATGCTTATTGAGCATTGATACAGATATTATACTGAAAGACATGCTAAGTGACTATTATATACAAGGTTGTATGAGAAATATTCTTATAAGTGTATTTTTTGAAAAATCAAGTTGCATGCAAGTATTAAGATGTCCGTGAATTTTTATATAATTCAGGGCATTTAATGGAATCAAGATTTCAGTGAATTTGTAAAAGAACTCGATAAGGACTGCCCAAGTTTCTTGTGAACTTGGGTAAATGAACTTGATATAAAAATTCAAAATTCAAGTGAATTTGTGTAAATGAATGAAGTTTTATGCTGGAAATGATCAGTATAGAATAATGCTGTACTTTTTCAGGTTCTGATCATTTCATTTTTCATTAAAAGATTGTAAATAGTTGTTCAATTACATGTATGTATAGAAAAACAATAGAGTGCTATATTATGTTTCACCAGTTTCAGACAATGTTTATTTTTGTAGCAAACTGTCTTTAGTTCTATTATGTAAATTATGGTAAATTGCTTAATTTAAAAACATAAATCATTGTAAAATATTCATTATCATGATAAAAATTACAAAAATCCATACTTGTTATACTGGTTATTTATGCATATAGTTTAAACCAATCACTGAAGGATATAGGCTGTTCTGTCTTTTGTTCTATAGTTTCATCACCTTGAAATTTTACTTGAAACAATTCAATAAATGTGCTGCATCAGATAGAAATTGACCTCATATCATGCAAATGCATGGAACACATGTTCATGTATACGACTTTGATTGAGTTTGGAACACTCCAATTTGAAATAACAGATTTATTTTTTGTAGTGTTCTACTTAATTTTCATACAGTTACAGAAATTGAAAATTTTGTAGCCCCCAATAGTTTGACAGATAAAATTGAGAATGGAAATGGGGAATGTATCAAAAAGACAACAACCCTACCATAGAAAAAAACAAACAGCAGAAGGTCACCAACAGGTCTTCAATGTAACGAGAAATTCCCACAATTGGAGGCGTCCTTCAGCTGGCCCCTAAACAAATATATACTAGTTCAGTGATAATGAACGCCATACTAATTTCCAAATTGTACACAAGAAACTAAAATTAAAATAATATTGATTTTTATTTGCATTAGGTTGATTTCTATCCAAATCAGCTCAGATGAAAGACTTAATTATTTGTATTTTTTTATTAAAAAGTAAAATCACAAAAAAACTGAACTCAAGAGGAAAATCAAATCAGAAAGTCCATAAGCATATGGCAAAATCAAAGGAAAAAACACATCAAAATTGAATGGACAACAACTGTCATATTCCTGACTTGGTACTGGAATTTTCAAGTTTAGAAAATGGTGGATTCAACCTGGTTTTATAGCACTAAACCTCTCACTTTTTATGACAGTCATCAAAATCCATTATATTTACAATGATTGATACGTGAATTAAACAGACATAAAGCACAGTACATGATATTATACAGGAATGACAAGATGGTTCAGACCATGTCAGCCATTGATGTTATAGAAGTCCAAATGTTGATGGCACCTAGGCTTTTGTCTAAAGGTCACATTTTCTGTCTCTGATCCTTAAATAACTTTCAAATACTTCAGAAAATCTTGGTACTTTTTAATAGAATTTAATTCAGAAATGTTTCTTGCAGCTTGCAAACCATTTTATACTCTTTTATCTTCTGTAAGAAGTCTGTGTGAAATTTTGACATTACTTGGGGTCCATCTTCTGATTGTATCCTTTTACACCAATTTCTGTTTGGCAGACTTTATTGTCATAGAAAAAAAGAAGATGTGGTTTTATTGCCAATGAGACTATCCAGCAAAGTTCAAATGAAGTGGTGTAAGGAATTAATGCTCTAATTTGCTGTGACCCTAATTGAACTCGCTATTAATATTTAATATTTATAAATATACTTTGATGTAAAACTTACCTAATTAAAAGCCAACAATTATTTCAAAGTGGCAAGTTTTAACCTGAACACCAGCAATTGAATTATTAATTGTTGGGTCAAACATCTATTTCATCACCATTGGCTATATATATTGTGGCCAGTTTAAATTGATGGAGGAGGCTGGAGTGCCCACATTCAACAGGAAAACTTGCAATCCTAGTCAATTAAGATAGGAATTGAAGAATGCAAATACTGTGTGCAGGGTTTGAACTCACAATGTCAGTGGTGTAAAGCTACTGCCTGTGATTCAGTAGGTGAATGACTTTAACCAACCCGCCACGGAGGCCTCAACCCTGTATACTAATCATAGGTAACATAATAACATTTCTGACTTTTAAAATGATAAACATGTACCTCTGACAGAAAATTATATTGTTATCAGCTTTTTGGATAATTTGTATTAACTGGCAATGTATTGAACAGAAATGTAAGCAGTATTTAAAAATTTAACTTGCTCAAGGTAAAATCCATTTAGAAGAAAAAAATAAACAGCCTTTTATAGCTGACTATGCAGTATGGACTTTGCTCATTGTTGAGGCCGTACGGTGATTAATGTTAATGTTAATGTCTGTGTCATTTTGGTCTTTTGTGGATAGTTGTCTCATTGGCAATCATACTGCATCTTCTTTTTTATAAGGACTATTTCAAGGATTAAATTGAAGAAAAAAAAGTATCTGTTTAGTACTCAAGCAGCACTGTTGCTTTAATATGTCTGCTATGGCGTAATCAGATTTTGTCTCCTGTACCTCTATTCCATCCCATACCAGCCTATTCTTTCCCATTTGTCATATTAACAAAACAGAAGTAAAACAAATACTGTAAACCTGTCATTTCAATTGATATTTCACAGTGTGTCTTTCTATGTTGTGATGGTGCACTATTGTTTCAGGTAAGGGTGAAGGTTGGTACCTATTAAGCGTTTGAACCTGCTGCATTTGTTTGCCCCTGTCTTAAGTCAGGAACTTGATGTTCAGTGGTTGTTGTTTGTTTATGTAATTCTTAAGTGTTTTTCGTTTCTCCTTTTTATATATAGATTAGACAGTTGGTTTTCCTGTTTGAATGGTTTTACACTAGACATTCTTTGGGCCTTGTTACCCTTGTATAGCTTGCTGTTCAGTGTGAGCCAAGCTCCATGTCTCATTGGCACTGATACCACATCTTCTTATATCTACTTTTATCATGTAGTTTGGTAAAGTTATAGAGAAGGATAATATAAAATACAAGGCATAATGTAAGAATGTTTGTTTAATGTTTAAAAATTGTGCAAGTAACTACAAATGTGTTAACATACTTCTAAATCCTTTCCACTACCTTTTCCATGGAAGCAAAGACAAGCAAAATTTTTAACTTTAATCCTAAATATAAGAAAATATGCAAATATGTTTTGTGTATTTTAAACTTGCAACTATATACCCTTAAGTATCTACTAGTATTGTTTCTTAAGATTGTAGCTAAAACAAAAAAATATCCCACATAAAAGTCTACTGGAATGCAGGTGAAAATAGACACAAGTTTCATAAACATGATAATAAAGAGGTAAAACTATTAAATATATCTACAAACTTTCTAATGTTTAATCCCTCTGGAATGTAGGGAAATGATGTGTGGTATAACAGAAATATGAATATACATGTACTGCAGTATGACAAGAAGCTGCCAAAATGACAACAAACCGGGGTTTATTACTTACTACAGTATGAAAAGAAGCTGCCAAAGTGACAACAAACCTGGGTTTATTACTTTTTTCAGTGTCATTGTTATAGCCATTAATTAACCCTTTCCTCCATAATGACGCTTTTTGACGCCACCCCTTTACTCCATAATGACGCCTTTTGACACCTGTGTAGTGCCTCAATTGAAACGTCTTACCTAGGAAAAATCTTTATCAGACCTAATAAAATTTGTATCTAATATAAAAAGGATATTCAAGAGAATATCTGACTGGAATTTCATTGATGAAATATTCCTTTTTGCAATGCATTGATACTTTAAACCTTATGATATTTTTTAATTGAAAAAATCCTATGTGAATCAGGTATGTGTAGAAAAAATGTCAATGGAGGAAAGTGTTAAGGACCATAACTCAACCTACTGCAAGTAAATGACTTGAAATGATATTTTCCAATCAATTAGGGAGTGCTGAAGCTCAAACATGAAAATC
The DNA here is from genome assembly GCF_036588685.1 of Mytilus trossulus. Classification (NCBI taxonomy): domain Eukaryota; kingdom Metazoa; phylum Mollusca; class Bivalvia; order Mytilida; family Mytilidae; genus Mytilus; species Mytilus trossulus. Next base: position 34,559,889 of record NC_086386.1, on the reverse strand, counting down.
ATCAATATCAAACTTTATCATCTAATTTTATCATCAGTAATAACATAATGATATGTGACATCATTGAACAAATGGTACATCCAGAAATCGGTTGAGCCCCTCCCACACATTCAACCCAAAATCAATAACTGGACTACTGTCTGAAAAGCTTTTTGATAATGCATTATAGTATACATGTCCTTGCTTAAGCCATCTCTAATTTTTCAGGCAGAAAATGAATGTCATAAAAATGCATAAAATAGCACTAAAATGTGGAGTATTGGATTATAAATTAATATGAAGGTCAAATCTTTTTTAAACACCTTGATTGACTGAGGAACAACTGAACATACACAATAAAAAAACTTATCTGTTGGATAGGAATATAATATATATATTTGGTGAAAGCAGCAATTTAAATGAGTATTCAAGTGCTTTTAAACATAGTTATGCAAGAGTAAACATTCAAAAACATACAGTGTAAAAAAGAGTTTGGACGGATTTGTTATTTCAAAAACTTAACAATGATATAATATCTAACAACTACAAAATATGAAAAAATACTCATAAAATAAATAATCTGTTGCATATAAAATTTTAAATATGTATGGAATATAACATGTACAAACTTTAAACTATTCAAATTAAATACAACTGTTACAACTGTAATACTTTAGGAAGAACAAAACAAGAATGTGTCCCTAGATGCCCCATTGACACTATCATTTTCTATGTTCAGTGGACCATGAAAATGGGGTAAAAACTCCAATTTGGCATTAAAATTAGACAGACAATAAGTTTCAAGTTGATTGGACTTGAACTTCATCAAAAACTACCTCAACCAAAAACTTTAAAATGAAGTGGGACAGACGGATGAACAAATGGATGGATGAAAAACAGATTAACAGATGAACGAACGGACCCACAGACCAGAAAACACAATGGCCATAAATAAATAGGGCATAAAAATTATAATGTAATGAGACTAATGGTAAGCTTAAATTGAATTAATTCTTAACTGATTAATAAACTAAACATTACATTTTCCTGGTTGGATTAAAAGGTTGACGCTTTAAGCATTAATCATTCTGAGTGAAATTTGTCTTTGTGGTTCATTTATTAAAAATAAATTAAAGAAATATGAGAAATTAATTTACCCTCAATCACAGAAATATGTTACTTTATCCACAGTATTGTTAAAACATGCAAACTAGATCTCAATAAAAATGCATAGTTTAAAAATATTATGCTTTCTACTATATATAGCATCATAATATTTCAAAAAAATAAAATGCTATAAACAATTTGACAATGATATATCACCTTAATTTTAATGAGAGATCTGAATCTTATGTAAGAAAAAGACTAGATTAACAATAGAGACATATATAAATAGATACAATTGATTAAATTCGTTTTAATGACATAATTCAGCACTTGTTTAATACTAATTTATTCTAGCTCTGACTCAGAATCAGAATGGGTTAATCCTCAGTCCTGTAGAATTAGAATGGGTTAATCCTCAGTCCAGTAGAATCAGAATGGGTTAATCCTCAGTCCGGTAGAATCAGAATGGGTTAATCCTCAGTCCAGTAGAATCAGAATGGATTAATCCTCAGTCCAGTAGAATCTGAATGGGTTAATCCTCAGTCCAGTAGAATCAGAATGGGTTAATCCTCAGTCCAGTAAAATCAGAATGGGTTAATCCTCAGTCCAGTAGAATCATAATGGGTTAATCCTCAGTCCGGTAGAATCAGAATGGGTTAATCCTCAGTCCAGTAGAATCAGAATGGGTTAATCCTCAGTCCGGTAGAATCAGAGTGGGTTTATCCTCATTCCAGTAGAATTAGAATGGGTTAATCCTCATTTCAGTAGAATCAGAATGGGTTAATCCTCAGCCCAGTAGAATCAGAATGGGTTAATCCTCATTCCAGTAGAATCAGAATGGGTTAATCCTCATTCCAGTAGAATCAGAATGGGTTAATCCTCAGTCCAGTAGTATCAGAATGGGTAAATCCTCAGTCCAGTAAAATCAGAATGGGTTAATTCTGAGTCCAGATCCCGTAGGGGAGAATGGGTTGACTTTAGCCCACATCAATGCTTCGTTGGGAGATACTGCTGATTTACCATCTTCCAAGAAGTACGCCAAACCCTGCAAAAATCAAGTGAAAAATTGAACTGAGATTAATGAATATTTTTGTGTAGACAGTTGAGTATAATATGAGATGTAAAATGCAACAGTTCAGAATGATAATTATAAGATTGTTTTGACCATTCTGATTGCTCATAATTTCAATAATGAAGACACTAAGGAGACTCAAGATAATTTACAGAATTGGTCATGAAGTCTTTAATGAAAACAAGCAGCTCTCAAGAGCCTGAATCGCTCACCTGTATTTCAGAGGAGAAGATTTTTAAATGTTAACACACTTGATGAACAAATTGTGTATTATTGTCTTTGAAGGGCAATAACTCCTTAAGGGGGTCAGTTGACAATTTTGGTCATATTAAGTTTTTGTAGATCTTACTTTGCTGAACATTATAGCTGTTTGCATATATCTAAAATAATATTCAAAATAAAAACCAAAAACTGCAAAATTTCCTTAAAACTACCAATGTAGTGGCAGCAATCCAACAATGGCTTGTTCAATTCGTCTGAAAGTTTAATGGCTGATAGATCTTGACCAATTTTACAAATTTACCTCATGTTAGATATGCTCTAATAGCTTTGGTTTTTGAGATATAAGCCAACAAGAGGCTGTCACAACGACAGCAAACCGGATTTATTAACATTTATTTGTGTCCTGGCAATATCACAATAACCATGCATTACTGATGAATGGTGAAAGTGAAAATCGTCAATATCAAAGGAGTAAGTTCGGTACGGGTCATATTTGGCCCCAATTATAAAGTTCAGAGTTACAAGATAATAATGTCTAAAGTTGCCTTAAAGACATGTTAGAAATTTAAACAGAACAGTTTTTGTCAAAGTTTAATTCTATGACGTTGATTTTTACATTCAAAAAAGGTCAAGATAAGGGATTTTGGTGAAATATGACAAAATCAGCTAGATTTCGGCCAAATAAAGGACCAGGAAACATAGAGCGCAGGCGTCGACAAGCTTAAGATTCAATTAAGAAATTCGAAATGTCTCCACAAACATTATTTTAAAAGGTCTTTGATGTCGACGTATGCGCTCTATGTTTCCTGTCCAATGATCTATGGAAATTCACCCATTTTCATTGATTTTTTCGTGAAAAATCAATATGAGTACAACTTGTGACGTCATAATGAAACGCAGAAACGTCAAATTTTCAACAAAATGGTTTATATCCTAGCTAGTCAATGTGTTGGCTATAATTTAGCGTAATATTGGTCGATAAATCAGAATTTTAAATTTACGCAAAAAAACGGGGCCATTTTATGACCTTATCGAACATACTCCTTTGACCTCTTTTTTGTCATCAGTATCAACATATTAAAATTTGAAAAGCTTAGATTGAATGGTTCATGAGTAAATGCAACAACGTGAATGGAAACGCCATTTTACGATTTTCAAGAACCATAACTCATGAACGGTAAAAGTCAAAATCGTCATTATTGAACTTGACCACTATTTTGTCATCAGTAACAACATATAAAAATTTCAAAAGCTTTGGTTGAATGGTTCATGAGAAAATGCGCGGACACGACTGGAAACACCATTTTTCAATCTTTCAAGAACCAAAACTCCTGAAAGGTAAAAGTCAAAATCGTCATTATTGAACCTGACCTCCATTTTGTCATCAGGAACAACATATTAAAATATTGGAAGCCTTGGTAGAACAGATCATGTGTAAATGCGCGGACACGACTGGAAAATCCATTTTTCAATCTTTCAAGAACCATAACTCCTTAACTGTAAAAGTCAAAATCGCCATTATTGAACTTGACCTTCATTTAGTTGTCAGTAACAACATATTAAAATTTTAAAAGCTTTGGTTGAATGGTTCATTAGTTAATGCCGGACAACATTTGATTGCCGCCCGCCCAACCAACCAGCCGCCCTCTGTACATCCCCAAATCAATAACCGACATTAGTATCACAAAAATCCGGTTAAAAACTGTGTTTGATCCCTATGTTCTATTTTTAGCCATAACCGCCATGTTTGTCGATGGCTCAAAACTTTGAATACAATTTTTAAAATAAACTTCTCCTCTGAAACTGCTGGGCCAAATACCTGCAAACTTTAACAAATCGTTCCTTATGGTGATTGTATTGAAGTTTTGAGCAATCGACAAACATGGCCCTCATGGCTAAAAATAGAACCCCATGCTCATTAAAGTTCTTTGTTACTGAAATAACTCTGTGCTACCCATATATACCAATTACTAATGATAATAGAAATGAGGTTTGACCAACTTTTATTGTCAGAAAGGCAACCTGTTAACAAGAATCTGTCCATAGTACACAGTGGCCCACTCACACTGTCATTTTCTATGTTCAGTGGACTGAAATTTGGGTAAAAATAATTGGAAAGATCACATCATAGGTAGCATTTGTAGTAAGTTTCAAGTTGATTGGACTGTAACTTCAACAAAAACTACCTCGACCAAAAACTTAAGCGGATTTTGGATATCTGACAAAAAGTCTAAAACAAGAGTAGCCAAATTCTTAAATTGGTTGTTGATAAACCATTCAGTCAAGATATAAACTTTCATGATATTTCATGTAACATGCTATTCAATGAATCAATTTTCATTTTAATGACAGGATTTAGTTTCATCAACATGCAACACTCTTAACTTACAATTGAACTTAAAATATGTGTTTAGCATTCTAACATTACAAGTGTCTTCATCACTGACTAATAAGCAAACTGTGAATGAGACTTTATCCAACCAATATGTTGTCATATGTTATTTTGGCTGTAACTGTATTATGGAGTTGTTATCATGTAGAGGCTGGCCAATGTGATGCTGTGCAAGGTAAGTTTTTGGAAAACTTTATTATTGAGTAACTAAACTTTATGGCTCAATTGAATTTATATACACACATATCTCTTTCACCTCAATTACAAATATATATGAAAGTACAATACTGTTAACCAATTCATTTTTGTCAATACTTATTTTGGGTTTTACACTTTCTTTTTTTTTTTTTAACTTAGGGAGCTGTATAGTTTTTCTACTAGCAGAAATAAATCATTCAGGAAAAAAAGCGTTTTACAGTAATGACTGAGGCTATAGACCAATATGATACTGAAGAGAAATTAAATACAAGTGATTTGACATTTTTATTTTCCTTTTTACAATTTGTTTTAGGAACATGTATAACAGAAGATCTTTTAAAAACCTTGATGGGAATGAATAAATGTCCCTGTAAAAGTACCGGTAAGTACAATTTTATATTTACATTAGTTATGCGAAATCATGTATACGAGGATTTAAGGTGGTACCCAACACTTGAACTAAAATTAATTTGGCTCGTTTAATTTTCATAAAATTTTGAAAAAGTATTTACTTTGACTCTTTAACAAAAGTAAATAAATTTCAAAAAAATTGAACCAACCGTTTTGTCAGAAAAACTACACTGTTTATACAGCAATTTGAAAAACACTTATTTTGATCATTGAGAAGCTTAATATGTCATTAACAACACAACGTAATTAAAACGTTAAACTGATTTTACAGAGTTATCTCCCTGTAGTGTTAGGTACCACATTAATAATAATTCAGTATGATTAAAAGGCGATGTACGATATAGTTTGCTGAGAATTAGACAAAAAGAGGTAAATAATTAAAATACATCTACTCTAGAGGTTGACACACAATCTTCAAAAATAGAAAGGTGTCTAAATCATAAGTCAAGCTCGAAATCTTCCAAAGTTCAAAATTTTTCAACTACCAGTTAATAACAATAGAAACTATTAAAGATCTGCCACCAACAAACAACAAGAAACATTACAAGTAAGATATTTCAAGTTTTATATCTATTTTCAGAACAAAGGAAGGGAGCAGTATTTTTTGCTTTCCTGAAGGCAACTACAACTTTTGGTGGAAATGATATATTAAAGTTCGATGAAGTGACAACAAATATTGGTCAAGCCTATAACCCCAAGACAGGAATATTTACAGCACCCCAAGTTGGAGTCTATATGATATTGTGTGTCATGATGGGAGCTTCTTCATCCCATATCCACTACTATTTGTTCAAAAACAACAGCATGTTCTCGATGGGATTCACCAGTAGGTCAACTGTTCATCATGCCAGCGCCAGCAACAATAACTGGATTGTTGAACTTAAAAAGGGGGATCAAGTTTACATCAAGCATAGAACAGGGGGTAAAGAAACTGTCCATGGAGGTTATCATTCTTATTTTTCTGGTTTTCTTATACAATAAATAAATATTATTACTTCATCATTTGTCTTTATCTCTACTGCAAGTTATTAACACCTTGGTCTCTGAATATCAAACAAAGCACACTTTCCAACATTGTAGACCAGAAGAGACTGTGACAAAAATCTCTGTTTTATTGATCTTTTATTACTGATGTTTGTGTGTTTAAGTCTGTTTAGTTTCTTTGACTTATCAATAGATCTTGCTTGCTGATCATTTTTATGATTTAGAGTGTTCATGTGTACATGTTTGTAGATCTTTGCTGAACGATTTTGATGTTTATAGTTTTAATCTACATCTATTATAAAATTCAAGATTAATATTATGTTTAATAACCAAAAACTGCAAAATTTCCTTAAAATTGCCAATCTCAGGGGCTGATCCAGCCATTTTGACAACCAGGATAAAGGAGGGGGGGGGGGGGGGGGGGGTCATATATTTTTCTGAGATAAAAAAAAAAAAAGTATCATCAAATAGTTTGTAATTATTCCAACAAACCCTGGTTCCTGAATGAATTTACAAAGACAATGGATTTTTTTTTAAATAGGTCTACTTTGGGTACCCTCACTTTACATCAATACAACTGACCATAATTCTGGTTCCTGTTATCACAGATATATGTACATCAGAGTGAGAGGGTAGATGTGAACTGGCTACCAGGTCAGGTCCAACTCCTACTAAACTTTTCTCCACACCAGCTTTCTTAACCAGATTTTGGAAGTCTGTCAGGATATCTGGTGATACATTCAAACTTGTTACATCTATCTCAAATGTCAAACTGAAAAAAAAACAGGGTACCAAATTCTAATTTGTTTATATTCAGTTGTACCATCAAATCTTTTACATACATATATTTTATGAGTATTTATCAATATCAAACACCTGTTGTAATTATTGTCATCTAAATCTTCTAAAATGTTACAAGAGCACTCACACTGAAATTTTACACCAGCTTAATGGGAAAGGGAGATGATCCAATTCATACCATTGCCAATAACAAATACATCTAATTCTTACAATAAAAAATCATTTCTCCTCTTGACTTCCCTAAGTATATTTTCATCTGCCTATCTATTTTACTTTGTTTTTTTTCAATCAAATGAACATTCAGGCAAATCAAAATCATAAATTAGTTTACCCTCAAAATAAAGTTTAAAGCTTTATATAACAACTTCAAATTTTTCTTCTGAATTGTAAAAGAAATATTTAAGTGAGTCAAACTTTTTACAAGGAAAATTATTGATATAAAATAAGTGATATTGCACCTCCTTTCGTCCTTATGATTTAGTATAACATTCCATGCTTTCTGTTCTTTCTCTATCATCTGGTCTGTTATAGGTAGAGTGAGGTTATGTCTCTGCATCAAAGTTCTGATATAAAAAAAAAACAACAACATTATAAGTCTTGTTTCAATTTCTGACTTGATAAAATAACCATTGCTTTCCCTGGTGTTCCTTGTAACATTCCACCAATTACCCAAGGCTGTTATTAATTGCAAAATTGCAAAAACAGCAAACATATGGTCCAAGACCACAATTAATTCGTAGCTCATTTCTTTTAGAACATAAATGAAAATTTAAACAAGAGTGCACACACTGAAATGTCTCGCCTTTTTTTACTTATCATTGATATTATGTTGATAGTCCTAAGTATAAAGCTTTATTAAAAACTGTCACATAAACTTAACATTAACCAAGATAACTAAACAAGACCAATGAACCATGAAAATGAGGTGAAGGTCAGATGAACCATGCCAGGCAGACATGTACAGCTAACAATGCTTCCATACAACAAATATAGTTGACCTATTACTTATAGTTTAAGAAAAATAGACCAACACACAAAAACTTAACACTGAGCAATGAACTTTGAAATTGAGGTTGAGGTCAAATTAAACATGCGCGACTGACATATTGATCATAAAATATTTCCATACACCAAATATAGTTGACCTATGGCATATAGTATAAGATAAAAAGATCAAAACTCAAAAACTTAACTTTGACCACTCAACCATGAAAATGAGGTCAAGGTCAGATGACATCTGCCCGCTAGACATGTACACCTTACAATCATTCCATACAACAAATATAGGAGAATTTATTGCATAAAGTATGAGAAAAACAGACCAAAACACAAAAACTTAACTATAACCACTGAACCATGAAAATGAGGTCAAGGTCAGATGACATCTGCCCGCTAGACACGTACACCTAACAATCATTCCATACAACAAATATAGGAGATCTATTGCATAAAGTATGTGAAAAACAGACCAATGCGGTGCTGTATAGGGTGCAGGAAATACTCACCTTTCTGGAGCACCTGATTTTACTCCCAGTTTTAAGTGGAGTTGGTGTTGTTTCTTATCTATTATTTATAACTGTTGATGTAAATGTCCTTTGTTTACTACTTGGTTTTGATTATCAATGTCTTTAAAAATATTTTTATTTTATTGTCACGTTTTAATACTATTTTGTTAATTTCTTTAATGATAATTGAAAAAAAAATTGCTGTAAACAGAATATAGCTGACAGTATGATGCACTATCTTTAAAACCTACCTTGCTAAAGACAACAAAAACAGTACAATCTGATCATATCCTTTTCTGATGGCCATTAGTGCACCAATATAAGAACATAAACATAATACTTCATATCTCAGCCTGCAAGATAAGTATTACATTTAATAGAATGGATAAAATCAATACAAAAATCTGTTCAGATAAGTTTCAAATAAGGTAATTTTAGTTACAGTTATTATCCTTGGCCACCATTTTGAAGGGATGAACAATAGATTTTCTAATTTTGACTTGGACCATGCGATCCACAAAAGTCTGATAACAGATTCTTACAAAATCTTTGTAATGAATTAGGCAAGGCTAATAGAAATCAAACAGAGAAATTTGAGAACTTGCTCCTCCAACATGGCAAAATAAAAGGGAAGTATAGCTCTCTCATATTGTGCCATTGAAACATATGTATACATTGTGAATCCAAAAAGTTTCAATTAAGTTTTTGTGTTTGTTGCTATTAAATGCACAGAAACCTTGATGATGGAAGCTGTCATCTTACTATGTAAATGATTTCATTGTCATATGAATGCTAAAACAAAATCAATAATCTATACATGCAAGTGCTATATAAGAAAAAGACATAAATTAGGCTGTTAGTTTTCTCGTTTGAATTGTTTTACATTGTCATTTTGTGGCCTTTTATAGCTGACTATGTGGTATGGGCTTTGTTCATTGTTAAAGGGCTTACAGTGACCTATAGTTGTTTATTTCTATGTCATTTTGGTCTCTTGTGGAGAGTTTTTTCTCATTGGCAATCATACCACATCTTCTTTTTATATATATAGTAACTCTTAGAATATGGTAAATAAAACTTACTCATTATTTTGTTCTAGTTTATCTGATCTTATACATGAGATCAGCTGTAATACTGTATACAGTAAATACTTACTCATTATTTTGTTCTAGTTTATCTGACCTAATACATGAGATCAGCTGTAATACTGTATACAGTAAATACTTACTCATTATTTTGTTCTAGTTTATCTGACCTAATACATGAGATCAGCTGTAATACTGAAAATACTTCATCTATATCCCAGTAACCTGAAGATAATTTTTCTGAAATACATAAATTATTACTTTATATGTCAATGTACTCCACTTAAAAATATAGCTATGGAATTATATGTTTAGCAAGTAACAAATCATGTATTTTCCTACAGTTTTAGATTATCGTCTTCAACATGCAATATGAAATTCACTCTTTATATGTTTAGTCTTTTTATCCATTTTAGTCACTAAATTCTAAAAGAAAATGATAGTGTTCAAATGTGGACCTAGAAGAGGGCCCTTAAATAAACTCCTTTGTAAACATTAGTATTTATCTATTGTATATTCTATATAGTATAAGACAAAACTTAGTAGGATGAAAAGTTTTCATGCCAATAAAAGTTGTTGCTCTTCATTCATCAGCAATAAATTCTCCTGACTTAATAAATACTTTTCACAGGATGCAGTGTACTACACTTTATGAACATAAATTCTTTTTTATAACAAAGACTAACAGAAAATAATCACAATTTACAAAAAAACAAGAATGTGTCCAAAGTACACAAAAACCCCACTCACACTATCATTTTCCATGTTCAATGAATGGTGAAATTGAGTAAAAAATCTAATTTGCCACAATTAGAAAGATCATATCATAAGGAACATGTGTACTAAGTTTCAAGTTGATTTGACTTCAACTTCATCAAAAACTACCTTGACCAAAAATTTAAACCTGAAACGTGCACTATCATTTTCTATGTTCAGTGAACCATGAAATTGGGGCTTTAAAATTAGAAAGATCTTATCATAAGGAACATGTGTACTAAGTTTCAAGTTGATTGGACTTCAACATCATCAAAAACTACCTTGACCTAAAACTTTAACCTGAAGCGGGACAGATGGACGGTCAAACAGATGGATGGAGGCACAGACGGACAGACCAGAAAACAGAATGCCCCTCTACTATTGTAGGTGGGGCATAAAAATAATGAACAAGAGTGCACACACTGAAATGTCTCGCCTTCTTTACTAATCATTGATATTATGTTGATAGTCCTAAGTATAAAGCTTTATTTATACAACTGTCACATAAACGTTACATTAACCAAGATTACTAAACAAAGACCAATGAACCATGAAAATGAGGTCAAGGTCAGATGAACCATGCCAGGCTGTCATGTACAGCTAACAATGCTTCCATAAAACAAATATAGTTGACCTAATACTTATAGTTTAAGAAAAATAGACCAAAACACAAAAACTTAACACTGAGCAATGAACCATGAAAATGAGGCCATGGTCAAATAAAACCTGCGCGACTAATATATAGATCATAAAATATTTCCATACACTTAATATAGTTGACTTATGGCATATATACTATCCCTATGTCGAGCTTTCTGCAACAAAAGTTGCAGGCTCGACAAAAATGGAAAAAGTATTTGAGAAACTATGATTTAATTCAGAATTAATTAAATTCCCCCTTAGTATTTTTAGAAGATTTCAGCAAAAAATAATTCAAAACTTACTTTTAACATCCTGGAGACCAATATTTAAACCAATTTCAGGACTAGGAGATAATAAATAATACTTGGCACATTCAAAACAGTTTATGACATTTTTAAGCTTCTCAGCTTCTGTTAAACAACCTTCTGTGGAAGGAAGCCCAGCCTGTAAAATAAAATAGAAATAATATGAATTTATCAAATTAAAACAATTGTTACTAAATCAAAGTAAGTTCAGTATAGTGATTCAAATAGAAAATATGTTGTTTGCTCAGTGTTCAAACACTAGTAAATCCATTCAAACTTAAACAGTTATTGTGATCTGAACAATAAATCAAAACATTATGTTTAGTCTTTCAGTCAACTTTTAGACATATCCACTGTAGTAAATTTAGAACTGTTGAGAAACATCAATTAAGACCAAAAGATCTGTAAAATCTATTGTCAGGTTGCTTTGTAGGTAATTTCCTGAACAAATCAACAAAAAGTACCAAAATGCCTGAAATGATTCTTTACAGTAATGAATTGACTGCAAGTGATGGGTCCCAATATTACTGAATTTCCACTCAGGTACACCAATATCTGCCAACACAATAATCTGATAATACAATACAACATATACCCTTAATCTAGTTGTAGGTGTAAAAATTATGACTGAAAAAGTGTTCTAGTGTCCTTAGAAAAGTTAAACACAAAAGTTCATTCAAACTTTCTCTTTTTTTCATCACTATATTTTAATAATAACAAACTGATGGGTGAACACCTTTAAAGGTACAAACTAATCTGTTGTATATTTCAAATTATTCTATAAATAATACATACCCTCTTATGGAGACTGTTAATCTCATCTTTACTTGCAGAACATCGTGAACAACATTTGGCCAATGGTAAACTGTTGTCAGGTATTAGTTTTAATAAATCTATAGCCAGTTCCCTGAAGTAAAATAAGATAAAAAGTCACATTCAAATTTCATATTCCATCATATAAAAGTATGTTCTGTACTTCTATGAATGAATATTGAGGGTTGGTATGAGATGTAATATAAAAATCTCTAAGATATTCTGAAACTAACAAAGGAGGTAAAGAGGTGAGCTAAATGATTTATCTAATAGAGGTATAATTTGCCTGACTGAACTCAATAACAATTTTCTTAACCATATTTTTTTCTTACCATTTGCTATGATGTTCACATCTTCTTGATAAATATTCTATTGCTAAATATGTCTGCTCTGAAACATTTCCTAAAACTGTTCCCATAGCAACTGCAAGTTCAAGCTCATGACCTCTAATGAGTATTCCTATTGCACCCTAAAATGCAAATGACCAAAAATTGAATTATGTAATTTTTTGTCCTGTCTTTTTGATATCAATTTCAATACTCAAGAAAAGTACTACTGTAGTTTAACTATCTACAGTAAAAAATCTTAACATAAAGGTTTCAATATACTTGTCTGACTGTACAACACATTTTAACCTTTAAAGGTACTATCTACTTTACTTGTCTATCTAATATTTCTGTTCTTTTTTTCTTTTTTATTAAGCCTTCCATTATATCATTTGTAAATTTTCAGACCCACAAACAACCAATACCAGAGTGAAAAACCATACATCAGAGGGGCAATGAAAATGGTCTTACCTTGACATCATCTTTAGACAAGTAACAACAAGCAGATAATATAGGAGATCCATTATAGAAATACCAGTCAGCTAGTCTTTGTACACAGTTTTTTAATAACCTGTATAAAGGAGATACAAAATACACTTTTTTGTCTTTCTGTACTCAAAAACTTTGGCAGCCTTTAAAAATAATCTTAAAACATTCCATAGAAGAATTTTTAGTGTAATTGTAATGCTCTTGTAGAATAATTATACCTGTATCAATCAATAATGTACTATATCAATATTTGTGATTAAATTTACATCATATTCCAAAAACAAAGAGAACCTTTCTCTAATCAATGCAATTGGCAACCTAAGTTTGGTATTCAAACATATTATTTGATGCTAATAAGTTCATAATATATACAACACGTTCTTTAAATTCAGAAATTATTGCAATGTTTTTATTATTGCAAAAAATGTTACATTGTTATAATGGCAATAATTTAAACACACATTTTGAAATTTTTCATATGAATTAAATAGGATTTTACTCAATATTGTAAAAATTAAAATTGTGTTTTAGTCTAAAATTACAAATTGCAATAATAAATAAACGCAATAAATTTTGAATTTACAGTTAACTCAAAAACAAATTCTCTGATCAGAAAATAATCTTAAAATCCTCATGTCACACTTCTTTAATTGTTAACTTACTTATCTTCCTGTTTAGTAGGTGCATCAGTACCATTAGGTGTCCCTGGTGAAGAGGAGGAATTCTGCTGAGGTATAAATGTTCCTTCACAAGCAACCTGGGCTGTCAATACTGCCTCAAACAACTGCCCTCTAGTGGTGAAATTACTAATTAAGAGTTCAGTATCACCTACAGCAACACCAAATGGTACAACCTCATCACTTTCATCTTTGATCAACCTTAATGCATACCTTTATATGAGGAGGAAAAAGGGAAAATGTTGGATGTTGTTAAATTATTGAATAGCTGACATGACAAATACTTTTTACATCTGATGAGACCTTGAGAGGTCATACCAGTGTTATGTTGAGGGTGAACATGTGTATTGAATTATTGGTGTGTGTACATACATGAATCTGTCTGGCATGTATCATATTAATGCTTGTCATTTATTCATCACTCAACATAACTTGTGGTAAAACCAATTTTTAGTACTTCAGTACTTTGATTTATCTAATTAAATACACTTAAAACCAACTGTTGGTCCTATATATAATTTTACCAATCTTGTGTCCTGTTTCAATCAGAAGTTTATGATTTTTTTTCAGATTCAATTTGCGTCTAAAATGCTGTCATGAATAACATAATTTTATGTATAAAGCTATCTTTAAATATCTGATAACATTTTGTATACATACCTTTTAGTTAATGATTTCCAATACTCTAATGAAACACCTGGTGATACAGCTAAGGCCTTTTCCCACTGGAAAATAATTAAACATTCATTGGCATAATCAACTCAATATTTTGCATGCTTTTGTTACTGTTAATTCAGAAATTATTGTTTGCATTTATTATTGTGACTTTACCATTTTAGACTATAATGCATGCATTTTGTTAATTCAAAGGGAGATAATTAAACTGGATATTAATGCAAATAATCCAGATTTCACATTATTTTATGAAATATCTATCCCAATTCATGTCCTCAGAAATATCAATTTTAAAATCATGAAGAACATTTTACTTCTTTTTCAAATGATTGATCTAATTTTCACCAATTCCAACTGTGAAGTAACGATAGTTTAATTCACTGAATACTATTCTTCCTGTATACTCTCAATATTACAAATAAATTATTGTAATGAAATTTTTATTAAAGTTTATTATACATCATAAAATAAATATAAGTGTCTATTAATCGACATTTGAATTTTTGCTCCTTTTCATCAATTTTCTGGGTCAACTCTTTTTTCCAAGTTTGTCATGCCTGACTTTTAAAAAATATAAGAAGATGTGAACTATAATTACCAATGAGCCAACTCTACCCAGATCAATTGACATAGAAGTTAATAACTATAGGTCAATTTATAGCCTTCAACAATGAGCAAAACTTATATTATTAAGTCTATGTACCTTGAAATCTATAATCTTAAAAGCATGGAATTGATCAAAACACAACAGGGAAATAACTATTTTACTCTTAAATAATACCTAAAATTTTATGTTTGTTTTAATACCTGTCCTAGTTCTACAAGAACTTCACAATATCTTTGTATATTTCCTAATTGCATATGTATCTTAGCAGACTCTTTTAAATGTTCCTCCCTGGTAGGTGCACCAATACCACCTCCAAACTTTGACATTTTGGCCATTTCTAATGTCTGAGCTTCTGACTAAAATAAGAGAAGAGAACACTATTTCTTACAAACCAAAATCCAGGAATATTCTGAGTATCATTTCCTTGGTTTTAAAAAATTCAAATTAGATTTGCACATTATTATTCAATTATGTTTTAATTCAAGGTAAAGTTCCTTCTTATCAACTTTAAACTAAATGTTTTGTCATCAAATTACTTCTCCTGGTCATCAGAACCAAGGATCCGGAAATTTTTTCACCTAATTTCGGTCATTTTCATACAACTTAAAAGTTGATACCCCTTTTCAAAAGATGATTGCCAAAATCACATTACTGCATGAGACTCATTATGAGTATGCTCATACTCGATCGTCATGTTCGTAGCATCAACAAACTTGTTTCAAAGTTGCATGGCATTTACTTCATGATTTGTCCTACCATTTTCCAAAAATCGATCAAGGGCAATTAAGGGAAGGCAGCAGTTTAAAAATTAAATGATTTTAATGACTCAAAACGATAATATTCTCAGTTATCGCTTACGTTTCTTTCGATTCTGAAGTCAAAATTCAAACCGGATGTACTGCGACAATACTAAAACTAACAATTCCGGACTCATTTCTGGGATTAGTTTTTTTTATCCAAATCACAGGAAATCATCTGCTTTTTAATATTTTATCTTTAATAGTGTAAGAATATTAATTAAAGTAGTTGCACTGGCTTTATTTAGGATGAAATTATTTAAAATTTACGATTAATTGTCTAAATCTGTGGAAGAGAATTCAAGCATGCGTATTACATAGTAAACAAAGCACGTGTGTAAGAAGTAAAAAAATATTTTTTTCTACAAAATTAAACCAAGTTTTAATTTGATTTTAAATCATAATTGACAATTGTCTGACTTGTTGAGTAATTAAATATTGAAGCCAGTTGGTATGGAATTTTTATTTCTTTATAATAATAGTTTGGAGCTCGTGATTAATTGCCAGGTGTGAATTACAATGAATTAAAAACACAGGTAAAGA
This sequence comes from Mytilus trossulus, assembly GCF_036588685.1. Classification (NCBI taxonomy): domain Eukaryota; kingdom Metazoa; phylum Mollusca; class Bivalvia; order Mytilida; family Mytilidae; genus Mytilus; species Mytilus trossulus. The sequence goes on along the minus strand of NC_086386.1, from coordinate 34,543,506 downwards.
GATTAGCAATCATTAGCCAATAGCTCCCTGAGGCATTAATATAGTTATTAGGAGGGCCCTCAGGATTATAACACTTTATTGGAGTGGCAGTTTAATTACAGGAAGTCGATAACTAAACAAAAATATGTTCAAAATGGCGATTTTGAAAGTCGATCTCAACGAAATGACCGAAATTATTCATGTAGAAAAATAATATTTGACCTAAATCCCAATTAAAAGTTTAGGACATTATAGTTTCAGTTTAGGACATGACTGGCAAATATGACCGTTTCCAGACCCTTGATCAGAACACAGCTTTTACATTTACGTTGTTGTATTTTTGTTGGCTGTTTGTTGTAGTAAAACAAAGGATCATAGCGCCATAAACTTGTATAAGTTACATATATAGAGTTTATATATTGAATATACTTACTGCCTTAAATTTAGTAAGATGTTTAACATGCATGATTCCTTTACTGTAATTCTCTCCTAGTAATGCATCATCCATACCCTGGACTACAGACACCAAGTCCCATAAATTATTGCTACCTGCTGGTTGCTGTAATATTGTAAAACTAATTTAATCTGCAAACACTGAAACTTTTAAACCTGACTGATAGATTTTTCCAGAATTTAAAAAGAAATAAATATATATCTTTGTGTCATTCAGTTGATGTGCCATTGAGGTTTACCCCACATTTCATTTTGTTGATACACAAGAATGCTTTTACTAAAATATCTAACCCAGCTTTATCAATCATGACTGAATTAATGTTTAAGTATGTTTTAAAGATCAAGGTTTTTACTACAGGTATCACTTAATCTTAACATTATCAATGATCCATGAAAATTAGGTCGCGAGATACGTCTACTAATTTAGACACCTGTAATGTATTCCATATACCAATTAGTGTTTATACCTATTGCTTCTAATATGTGAAAAAAAGACCCAATCATTTTTTAGAAAAGATCTCTTTGTATCCACTAACTTCAGGAATATGTAAAGTATGCAGATAAACAATAAACTTAAGAAAACTTGGATTTAAAATAGTCATTTACAAACTTACACTAAAAAACTTTGAAAATACTTTGAGAGTTTCAGGTCTGACATCTTTTAAACCAGCCAGTCCTAATTGTTTTATTTTACGTTCAATAGAAGCTCTTCCAATCATTAATGGATTTTGACCAGGAACCATAGCTGTTTCTGAAATTACAAAATGTAATGATTTTTTGCATTATATCAATTGCTGAAATATGCATAGATTTTTATCTAGGAAGCACCTCTACACCACAAAAAAAAACATTTTATTCACTCATTATATTTATTTTTCATAGCTGACAATCTTTAAAAGAAACATATATTATAGCAGAATATGTGGTATGGGCTTTTCTCATTACTGAAGGCTATACGGTGACCTATAGCTGTTAATTTCTGTGTCATTTGGTCTCTTGTGAAGATCGTGACTGAGTTTGACTGTCCCTCTTGTATCTTTCATTCCTCTTTTAGTGGCAATCACACCACATTTTTACATTTATAGCAAATCAAATCATGATTTTTTATATTTTACTAATACTTAATTATATAAAAAGTCAGAATATTAAAAAATACTAACCAACTGTTCCAAAGATTTCCGACCAAGGTTTTCCAGCGATGATGTTCATCTCTAATGGTTGTACTAGCGGTGTGATGTTCCAAAGACGGACTGTTGAATCCCTAGAGCTAGAGGCTATGAGAAATGGTCTGTCTGGATGACTTGTAAGACCTAAATAAAAAGTTTTATTAGAGTCTGCACAAGCATGTTTACCTAAATCGTATATAGTTTAGCAGTGCTTTTGAAACTAAAGGATGAAACTAAATAACAAAAGATTCTTTTTAAAAAATGTTTTACAAAAATCTGAAACTTTGTCTACATGCAAAACAAGAGTCAATAGTACATACATACAGGCAAACAAGGGTATGTCAATGTACTCCAGTCACATTCATCCTGGGACAGGGGAGTTCAATATCACTTAAAATTCAACATATATATTTCTATACTACTAAGAATGACTTCTCAATTTGTGATCTGTTTATGGTTTTTTTTTTTATAGCACATGATCTCCATATTCCCAAATCAAAGGTCCTTGCATTACTAATCAGTGTATTTTTAAAGTATTTAAAAGAAAACTATAATATAGCAGACTTTGCTGTGTGGGCTTTGCTCACTTTGAAGGCCATACAGTGACTTATAGTTGTTAATTTCAGTTACAGGGAGAAATTTTTAAAAGGAAAAAAAACAAGATACATTTGAATAAGTGTAGAATTTAACTACTATATCTTCAACATAGATTTATTTTTAGATACCATAAACATCAGCTCCATGGTCTAAAATGGTGTCAATACATGCTCCATCTCGTAGATCCCAAATTCTGATCGAGTAGTCCCAGCTGCCAGTTATCAATAAATATGGTATTTCTGTGTTCCATAGAAGACCTCTTATAGGGGCAGTGTGTCCATTTAATACACAAATACAAGCTCCTTGAGTGTAATCCCATACTCTTACTGTCCTACAATATACTTTTACATTATTGAGCATCCCTTTTCCATATAATTCATAAAAAAATCTTAATATTTTATTAAACGGTTGTTGATTGCAAGATAAAAAAAATTCTGGTTCATGTCATTGTTAAACAGAGCAAATGTAAAGCATGATAGGTAAGTCAATTGAAAGAAATAGGAAATTTGTTTTTTTATATTTTCCATGTGTTCCCATTTGTTTATTAAACTATTCTCTAATCAGTTGCTACATGATTAGTTATATCAAATTTGTTCTTTAAGAATATGTAAATTCTAGATTACTCCAAGAGCACATGCGTTTCTTTCATCATGGTTTTCCCCTTACACTTGTGCTGTGCAGAGGCCGAAGTTAAAATAAGAGGTCTTGTAGTTAAGGTCTCTACATAAAGGAAAATATTAGCAAATTGGTGTCTGGGAACATAATTCAAAATCTGTACTTAAATTTTGATATGATGTATAGTTTATGTTCACTTCTTTTAGAGTAAAACAAGCATTCAAGTATATAAATTATGTTCAAGTTTTTTTTCAAATTTGAAGATTCATATGACTTTAACTGTTCTTTTAGCCTTTACAAATATTTTTTGATAAAATGTAGTACAAACCCATCATCTGAACCACTACAAATAATACTTTCTCTTAGTGGGCACCATTTTACTTTAAATACTTTAGCTGTATGACCTAAAATGAAAAAAAAGAAACATGACAATTTAAATTTGATTAAATGATCATTAGATGAAGCGTTTAACAGCTAATTTTCTAATGCATGAAAATGAAGACTTTGGTTAGCTTGCTTGCTTTGTTCGTGTATTGTACAATTATATAGGTAAAATGTCAAATTGAATTTAAATATGATATATACAGGTTTTACATTGTCATATATATTGTCTGGAGATATCAATCTTAATTACAACCACTTGAAATAACAATTACACAAACAAAGCAAGCAATAAAATTGAGAATGGAAATAGGGAATGTGTCAAAGAGACAACAACCCAACTATAGAAAAAAACAACAGCAGAAGGTCACCCACAGGTCTTCAATGTAGCGAGAAATTCCCGCACCCGGAGGCGTCCTTCAGCTGGCCAACCAAACTTTTACTCTACAAGCATTAGGAAATTAGCTGTAATGAAATTTAAATGTTCCATAATTGAACTGTTGAATTAAAAATATTTCTTGTAAGTGATACCTCCAGCTTGTAAAACGTCCAGAAAAGGACAGCATTCCGTTAATGAAATCTTGACTTTTTATTAATCAAGTTAAAAACACGAAAGTAAAATTCAGGTAAATTAGAGCAAATGTAATACCTGTCAAAATTCAAATTCATGCTATTGTTGGTTTCCTGCTGAAGAAATGAGAAATAAGTAAGACATCTTACCAGTAAATACTTTCAGAGGAGCATCAGCTGTTGTAGGTATATAGTATACTCTAACTTTCATATCTCCACATCCCGTTACTAACATATCTCTGTCAAATATCATAAAAACAGGGGTTTATATATAATAACACTAGGTATATAGTATACTCTAACTTTCATATCTCCACATCCCGTCACTAACATATATCTCTGTCAAATATCATAAAAACAGGGGTTTATATATAATGAAACTAGGTATATAGTATACTCTAACGTTCATATCTCCACATCCCGTTACTAGCATATCTCTGTCAAATATCATAAAAACAGGGGTTTATATATAATGAAACTAGGTATATAGTATACTCTAACTTTCATATCACCACACCCGTCACTAACATATCTCTGTCAAATATCATAAAAACAGGGGTTTATATATAATGAAACTAGGTATATAGTATACTCTAACTTTCATATCTCCACTTCCCGTTACTAGCATATCTCTGTCAAATATCATAAAAACAGGGGGTTATATAAAATAAGATTGATCTTACTGCATCATTTCTGTTTTCTGGTACTTATAAATCTCTTCTATAATAAAAAGTTATGAATATCTGTAGTTTTCCTAAGCTTTCTTGATCTGCTTTTTATTACTGTTTTCCCCTGCATCTTTGGTTGTATTGGCTTATTCTGATAAAGAATTTTGAAGAGAAATACTTTCAAACAGTTCAAACAGGCTTTATAGAAGACTCATTGTGCATGTACTGATTTCATGTCTTGGTTAGATACCCCAAATCCTTTATTCTACTTTTATATATAAAGGTTTTGAAGATTATTAATAAATAAAAATGTTCTTGGACTAGATTAATCATCATTGAATTTCATTTTACACTTAACTTATTAAGCTTACTTATTATGTGGACTCCAATCACAGCCAAACACAGGTTCTGGATGTCTGTATTTCTGTATAACTTCACCATTTACCAATCTTATGATACTGAAGAATAATCATTCTAATAAATAGTACTTTCTAAAAACTTGACACTACTAAAATTTGTCTTAATTTATTATTTTTCACTCGAAGAAGTTTACTTTTTGCATGTTGTACTTAAATTTCATAAATCCTCAAGTGAAAGATGCCATTGAAGGTACACAAATTTTTAATGATTTATTATCAGTGGTCCAGTAGCCCTTTTCACAAAAAAATTTTAAGTGTAAAATTAATCTTACAATAATTTTTTTTAGTTGAATTGTTAGGGATTATTTTAGACTTACAATAAATTTTACACTTAAGGTTTTTTGTAAAAAGGGCTACAGATACATTTTTATTGTTTTATATAATTCTGTTATGGTTGTTCTTTCAAAAACAAATACTGTAAATTCAGAAATTATTGCATGAATTTATTACTGCGATTTTGTCATTTAAGACTAAAATGCGATTTTAATATTGTAATACATGTATTGAAAAAAATCCTGTTTAATTCACATAAAAAAATTCAAAATATTAGTTTATATTATTGCTATTATAATCCTGTCGCATTTTTCACAATAATAAAAACATTGAAATACTTTCTTAGTACTTTACAGTAAGATAATATTACCAATAAGTATCTTGTCCAACAGACATAATTCTTCTAGAATCACTCTGGTTCCAAGCCACACCAAAAACAGGACTTTCTCCATGCTGCAAAAATATATAGGTCATATACAACAATTTTAACATATGGATTGATAACTTTTGGATCAAAGACATCCTTCTCCCCTTTCTAATCTTTTCTTGCACTACTAGTACTACACTACACAAAGCAGTATCTTGTTGGATAGAGATAGCAAATCAAATTATCTTTCAGAACCAGATGAGCACATGACTTTTTGGCACATGATTTAAGGATGTATTCTTCTGACTTTTCAGTCTCGTTCAGTCTCGTTGAAATCTCGCTCTTGAATTATTTCCAAAACATGCGATGGAAGTGGAAAATATTAATGAATTTAAAAAAAATTAATAATCAAATATAATTCTGTGAAAAAATTGTGTATTTACAATGAATGGTTTTTAAGTAATCCAGTTTTCAAATTTTACGACCAATCTAGTCAGTATTTTTAGCCAAAATATTGAGAAAATGGGTTAGGAACTTAGGGATACAAAAAATGATTTTCCAAGAATCATGTACATCCCATATCTTTTTGGTCTTTTCAAATTTCTTAGATATGTATTTTTCAATCATTTATAACCAAAAAGTTGAAATAATATGCATCTTGTTCTAAAAACTGAGAAAAATCACAAAAATAGAAAATTGACAGCATGGTAAATTGTACACAAAAAAGTGTCAAAATATGATAAAACTTTCTTATATTAACACCTACCTATAGTTTTTTTAAGTAAAATTTATTCTGATTGGTCCACTTCATCTTTATAGAAAGTATGAAAAAAAAATTAATTGTGGAACTGTGATTTTTTTCACGATTATAGCCCAAAAATAGAAAAAAATCAATGAAAAATGGGAAAATCATCAAAATTGATCATTTTCAAAGTGCCATTTCAAAAAAAGAAGTGCACCACCATATGATTTTTTCTTCATCAATTATTTTGTTACATTCTTATGAACCCAAAAATCAGGTTAAGAAAAAAAGTTTAATTCTAGAAATTTTTGGCTCCCCAGAGGTGTACATCCTTAAGAAAGTCATTTATGAGATCACAAGCAAATTCAAAGAAGACATTTCATGGTTTTAATTGTATAAATCTGTGGCTGGAACTCTTACACAAGATAAAAACAAAGGAAAAACAAATTCTATAATCTTTGGTAACCCAAAATTTTAAAAATATATGTACATTTATTTGGGGCTGTTTTTTATAATGGAACATTATGGATTAATTTCAATATAATGTTATCAAAGGCGGAAATGACTGCACAATATAAATATCAATTAATTGCACACATAGGTGAAAAGTAAAATAACAAAAAACACCCAACTCCCTTATTCAATTGCAAAATCAAAAGCTAAAACACATGAAACGAATGGAAAACAACTGTCTCCTGACTTGGTACATGCATTTCCTTCTGTAGAAATTGGTGACCTAAAGTTGTTTACATCTATACCATTTGGTCTCTGGTGGATAGTTGTTCAATTGTTATAGTGCAATCAATTAAGCTACATCGTCTTATTTTCAATATATTCTCATCTGATATACGGTTAACATAACTCATTTGTCAAAAATTTCTTACAAACAAAATGAGAAATCTACGTCATTTGGTCTGTAGTGGATAGTTTTCTGTTTGTTAGTGGATAGTTTTCTGATTGTTAGTGGATAGTTTTCTGATTGTTAGTGGATAGTTGTCTGATTGACATTGATGTGATTATGCCACATCTTGATCTTTTTATAATTATGCATCTGAATCTGATCCACCTTAAACATAACACAGTTATAGGTCAAAGATTTCTAACTAGTTCAAACAAGCAATATTTACCTCATGGAATCTTTGTGTGATTCTGTTGGTGGTATAATTCCATATAAATATTCCTTTCTTAGAAGTACCTGCTACCAAACAATTCAAATCAGCTGGGGCCCAGCATATAGAGTAAATCACCCCTTCATTACCTGGGGAGGTTTTTACCTGCAAACAAACACCTACCATTAGTCAATTAGGGCCTTAATCAAAAGAAACTGTGTAACACATCTCTAGTTAAACTTGAGGTCTTAAATATTATTGGACATTCTGTTCACTATATAAATATTCAGGCAAATTATATTAGATTTATATTCACGTGTATCTTATACAGTATAGAGGTAAAGTTCCCACATCAAAACTAATGGTAAGATTATCTCCCTTGTTTTGGATGGAATAATTACCGAAATATCTGTATCTTTAGTTTATGCTATGTTGCAACTAATGATTGAAGCCTTTTATATGGTGTGCTTTTACACCAATGTCCCAGGTTAGCCATAGGGGAGGGTTGAGTGCCCTCAAACATGTTTTAACCCTGTTCAAAGTCAGTAGCCCTTAATTCAGTGGTTGTAGTTGGTTCCTGCCTTATCATATTTGTTTTTGATATTGTTTTGCACAAAAAGTTTGAATTGTTTTACAATTTGTAATATTGGCCTTTTCATTTTTGCTTTTAAAGCTGACTGAAAGGTAAAAGTAATGCTCCTCGTGAAGCCTTTATGGTTCCCTATACTAGTTGCATGCTTAATTTCTTTCCACATTCTTTGGCCTCAGATGGATATTTATCTCATTTCCTTATTCTTATATTATAAACAAAGCTGTTAATTAATCTACTGAATAAATCTTTTTTGGAATAGTATAAAAAAATTCTGACGTGACTTACTGCCTCCATATTAGTTACATTCCATACTTTAACTGTACCGTCAAAACTGGCTGTGGCTAACAAATCTACATCATCAGGGCAAAATATACACTCAAATATGGTTTCTATGTGTCCCTACAAAACAGAAAAGTAACAGATCAACATCATCAGGACAAAATATACACACAAATATGGTTTCTATGTGTCCCTACAAAACAGAAAAGTAACAGATCAACATTATCAGGAAAAATATACACTCAAATATGGTTTCTATGTGTCCCTACAAAAGTGAAAAGTCACAAATCAACATCATCAGGACAATATACACTCAAATATGGGTTCTATGTGTCCCTACAAATCAGAAAAGTAAATAGGTTTATTTCACTTCTTAAGTCTCTTAAAGAGGCGTTGCCTACAATTTAGAATAAAAACATTTATAACAGCTGAATGTTGAAATAATATTTCATAGGTTTCTTTTCAATTTTCATTAATATTTTTTTTGTTCATATAGAAAGGAAGGTTTGAGAGAAAATGCATTGCATTATTCGTTTTGCATTTTCTGATTTTCTTTATACTTCTAAAGGGCATAACTCCTTCACAAATATTTGATCAGCACTGAATTTGAAACTGTCCAAGACAATGCTTTGATGGAGATGGGTTGTGCATGCATTCCAGACAGGAATACTCAAGAAATGAGGATACATCTTACTGATTATGTCAGACATCGGGTATTACAAAGATGTATATTCTAAGGATCTTTTGTTGTTTTTATTTTGTTTTAAATAGTATAAACAGTATATAAAATCAAAATTCAGTAGGCTGGAATTTAGCAGCAAATAAATATGCTTCATGTGTTGTCAAAAATGAAGTAATTTAGACTGTTAGCAACAATTCATATTGCACTGAAAATTAGAAATGTCCTGATCATTTATACAAAGAAAAAATCATTAAATGTCTTTGCTCTGTTGTTATAAGTAGTTTGTACTGAAACTAACCATGCATGTAATGCATACGCAACAGCTCAAAATAGCAAAAACTAATTTAACTTCCATTAAAGTTTTGGTCCATTAAATAAATGCATCACCCTAAGTAAATAGTCTTCAATTGATAATTGTCTTCTACAATAAAAGCATCTACTAAAAAATAATCCTTTTTACAAAACAAACAAAATAATGAATTGACCTTTATTTTAAAAAGTTCAAAAGAATCACTTAAATTGGATCATCTGTAAACAGTAGTTTAATGGATATTTTGTCTCATTTATTCAAATATGAACAAATTTGTTAAAAATAAAAAAACATTAATGATATCCATTGATTATCAAGATAAATAAATGGTAAAGTAAATTCACACAAAATATGAAATCACATATTAAAGTCTCATGTAAAGAAGGTGATGCTTAATTAAGGAGTCTTCAAAATGAGTAAGGACATACTTCATGTTTGTGTAATTATAGTTTTCTTTAATATGACGTTATGTCAAAACATTGACGACTACAAAAGACTGTATAATGATTTATTTGACAGTTATAATCCTGAACTAAAACCAGTTCTAAATAATTCCGACAATATGAGGATTTCTATACTATTCAGCAATCTAGGAATAAACCATTTTGACGAGGTTGATGGAATATTATCACTATCAGCCAACATTAATATGTCTTGGACTGACTCCTCACTTAAATGGAACCCTATCGATTATAACAACGTTACAGAAATAAGTGTGTTTAAATCAACTGTGTGGTTTCCGTATTTATTACTTATAAATGACGTACATAAGATTCAAACATTTGGCGCCAATAGTTTAATCAAAGTGCTGGTTCAACATGATGGAAATATTTCTTGGATGCCCGGGGATATCATTTATTCCAAATGTCCGGCAAACATAAAGAAATTTCCATTTGATGAACAGGAATGCTCGTTGATATTTTTAGTATGGGATGCTGCTTGGCAAGTATTTACACAACCTGCAGAAATTCCTTATACAGATCTTTATGCAACTCCAAACCCAGACTGGAAAATATTAAGTGCAAAAGTCGGAATAAATAAACTACTTGGAAATCCTTCGTATGAAATTATACTTAAAATCAAACGAGTACCGCTGTATTATAACATCCTGGTATTTTTACCGATTACTCTTCTATCTTTATTGAATCCACTCGTCTTTTTACTTCCACATGATTCTGGTGAGAGACTATCCTATGGAGTGACTATCTTGTTGTCGTTTGTCATATTTTTGACACTAGCGTCAGATAAAATACCAGCTACATCAAATCCTATATCATTTCTCATAGTATTTATTGTCATGGTGTTTACAACAAGTGCTATCATTATGTTTTTTAACCTGATAAACTCCTATTTTTACCATAAACATCCAACTGAGATTAGAGGATTTCTACAATACACACTACAGACCATGTGTTGGAAACAGAAAAAGAACCAAGTTATGACTCTGCATAAAGATATCATTACCTACAAAGACCTGGCATCAGGATTAGACAAAGTTTGTTTTGTATTGTCTTATGTTGCAATGTTCCTCTTGATTTGTATATATTTTATTGTATTACTCTACTAAATATCAGGATTAGACAAAGTTTGTTTTGTATTGTCTTATGTTGCAATGTTCCTCTTAATTGGTATATATTTCATTGTATTACTTTACTAAATATCAAGTTTAGACAAAGTTTGTTTTGTATTGTCTTATGTTGCAATGTTCCTCTTAATTGGTATATATTTTATTGTTTTACTCTACTAAATAAAAAAATATGATATCTATGTCTCAACCGAAAAACAATTTTTATATATGTTACAGGCCGTACATTGACCTATAATGGTTTACTTTTTTAAATTGTTATTTGGATGGAGAGTTGTCTCATTGGCACTCAAACCACATCTTCCTATATCTTTATATATTTCAGTTATAATGTTGTTAATATTTCTATTGAAAAGATTTTAAAATGTTGCAAAAGAATCGCATGTCCCTTTTTGAATTTATAATTTCTTTCCTAACTTTTGGTCTGTAGCACTTGTGAGGATTTATAACAGAAATACAGGTTGTTCACAATATATAAATGAGTTAAACTAAAAGAACTAACATATCGACTATCTATACAGCTTTCTGTTTTTGTTTCCCATGACGAGCTAAACTTAACCATCCTTCACCTAACCCATAACCATAAATTAACCCTAACCCTAAAGTATAGGAACCCAATCAAAGTAAAAGAAGGACATTTATACGACACTTGATTTTTTCTACTTGTCCTCATTAATAACCCTGCAATAAAATGTGTTGAAGATTTGTTTTAATTTCCATGGGTCTTGGCCATGGGAATGACAAATTACTCGGACATTTAAACTTTTTGAAATAAAAATTTAGTAAAAAATAAATACAAAAAAATGCATTTAAAAATCAATAAAACAAATCTCTCTATCATTATCTTAAAATCATCAAGTCTTGTAAACTAATTAATAAATATCTTTAAAATATCCTTCTAATGAAATCCATAGACTTTTTTACACAATTGATATTTTAAAAAAAGATGTTCTGTTTTTATCAAATAACTTTTCAATAAGAAAAACAGATGAACATTTTTCTATTTACACAAAAACATAACAAAAGTGCGGTCCAAGTCCATATACATATATAACAAGTCAAAAAGGGTACAACATCACCATTAAATAACTATAAAATGAACAAATATTAGATATTTCGGATAATAGTCTAGTCAAAATAGCATTTGACCTAAAAAAAATTGCAACAGAATTTGTTTTTGTATTTTTCGATTCCAAATGGCTTTCTTAGTAACATACTAAAAGTCTACCAAGATATTGAGTGGGAACATGGATTTTTTTAGGGTGAAAAATAGCAAAATGTGTCAAAATAGCAAAAAACTGGGAAAAGCTTGTTAAACATTCATTATTGATGATAATCATTTCAAATGAAAAGTTTTACAACAGTTTATACAGTGTTTATGAAATGAAATAATAAAAAATAGTTTCTTTTTATATAAACATGAAATTTTAGGTGAAAACATCAGATTTTGTTGGAATTTGAGATTTACATAGAGTGAATTGATTACCAAAACAGACAGGAAAAATATAACAAAAATGGTAATAGAAGTTCATTTAGTTTTCAATAAGGACAAAAACCTTGATTTTATTCATTTCAAAACTTTACAGCAATTGCCTATTGTGTAAATGATGATTTTAGGTAAAATATAGCAAAATCAATAAAAAATCGTTAAAAACTGGAAAACACCAATTTGGAGTTTAAACTGCTTTTGAATCACTCCAAACTAGCAAAATGTAAATCTTGATATAACCATAATCAGGTCAAACAAAATTCATTGTAAAACAAATAGTAAAATAACTGGTTTTAAGTGAAAAGTTAAGTTAAATTTGTCTAAAAAATGTCACAAACAGGGAAAAACTACTATTCATATCTTTGAGAAACCACTTTTCGACAGATTATGTTTTGGTGCCACACTTTTGTTTACAATTGCATCTAATAATGTTAAGCTTATCAGCTGCAGGTGGAAGTTCCATCAAAATTGGATAAAGTTTACCATGTTTGATTTCCCAACCATAATCTGTAGGATGTATGTCAACTTCTTCTGATAATGCACTTGAAGACTATGAAATTGCCCTGAATGTAATTGTTGGTAACCTTTTCACCTGAACCAATGTGTTTCCAGTAATTGCTATGGATTTTAATTTTCTCCAGAGAAGAATGTCAAATCCTTCCAGAGGAAGTCCTCCATATAAACATTCTATCCCTTCTTCTCCTGCTTTGATGGTATCTGCTATAATGCAGATTTATTCATAAAAACTTGATCTTGATATTTTTGGTTAAGTTTTTTTAATAGAATGCCTTTGCCTATTTAAAAAAAAAAGCCTATTTTATTATGCAAAAAGAGCAAACAAAATATAAACATCCTCACAAAGAAATCCTTTAGACTGTTTTATGTTCCATATTTTCATTTTTTTTCAGATTAAAAAAATAACCTGTTTGCTCTGTTGATTAACATGATAAATAAGTAACACTTCTAGATCTGTATCTTCACAATTTACTATGACTACTAAAGACAAAGCACAATCAAAAGCTGTTTGCACAATAAGAAGATCTGCAGCATCAGTCGCATTCTTACATTTAATGTTATTATGCTTTAGCTTGTCACAAAACACGTTGATAAGAGCTGGTTAGTTTTGACTGTTTGACATGAAAAGTTCCTTTTTAGAAATTGATAATAGATTTTTTTTCTTCATCAATACTACATACATGTACTTAGGAGAACAGACCATTTTTGGAGTGGTCTTTCTACAGATCTGACTATAGAACAGATCTTGATGAGAAGTGTCAAATCTAATTGTGCAAGGATAGAGCGAGACAGGGTTGGCACTCTCAGAAAGTGTTTGAAATAAAACGTTAAAATTGATGAAAGGCGAAAAAAACAGAGTTAAAGCTCAAAGAAGACAAATCAATCAACAACATTGCCAGCCAAAGATAAATCAAAGTCAAATTCGGACTTTCTAAAAACATATATAAATAGATGGTGAGGGTCTTCAGTATGTATATGATGGGGGATGACTATTGCAACGACTTCCTTGGACACATGGTATATCATTTAGAGACATTACTTAAATGTATGTTGATCGTGTAATCAGAAAGTTCATAGACCCTGTTATTGTTTGTGACACTTCCTTCAATTAAAGATATAACAAATTTGCGTAGAACAAAAGGCATTATTTTGAAGAACATCAATTTCACCTCATCTATGACTTGCAAAACTTAAATAGAACTTTTCATTTCAAACAGTTTTAAACAAACCACATATTCCTATATCTATCTTATTGATGTGCTTTGTGACAAGCTACAGGATAATAACATTAAGACAATAACAATCAAAACCAAGGAGTAAACAAAGACTCACAAAACCAAAGGACATTTACATCAACAATTATAAATAAGAAACAACATGAACTCCACTTAAAACAGGGAGTGTGATCAGGTGCTCCGGAAGGGTAAGCATTTCCTGAACCGTATAGGGCACCCGTCATGTTATTTCTTTGTTCATTTGGGTAATGATTGAAGGTTATTATGACTGAGGAAGAATATCTGACACACTTTTGTCATAATGGCCAATCAGCTCATGATGGCGACTGTAAAATTTCTTGAGTGATGACCTTAATTTGATTGATTCATAGCCCTGTCCTAGCAACTTTTGAGATGTGTAAATTTGATTGATTGATTGTTGGTTGCTTTACACCGCATTAGCACAAAAAAGGGCTATATCATGACCAATGTGTAAATTTCAGATGATTAAATGTAAGAATGTGACTGATAAAGCAGATCTTCTTATTGTGCAAACAGCTTTGGATTGTGCTGTCTTTAGTAGTCATAGTAAATGGTGACAATACGGATCTTTTACTTATTCCTCTTGTTAATCGACAGTGCAAACAGGTTAATTATAAATCTGATAAAATGGCAATCAACCAAAAAAAAAATGAAAATATGGAACATAAAATTGAGAATGAAAATGGGGATTGTGTCAAAGATACAACAACCCGACCATAGAAAAAACAACAGTAGAAGGTCACCAACAGGTCTTCAATGAAGCAAGAAATTCCTGCACCCGGAGGTCTCCTTCAGCTGGCCCCTAAACAAATGTAAAGTAGTTTGAACATAGAACAGTTTGAAGGATCTCTTTTGGAGAATGTTTGTAAATTGTTGCTCTTTTTGCATTCTATAACAGGTTGTAACTCATCATCTAGGCTTTTTGGAATAGGCAGGAGTTCCATTTCATGAATAAGGTTTCATTAAAGCAGATACCATCAGAGCAGGAGAAGAAGCATCTGATTCATGGCACTTTTATAGTCTTTGAGTGTATTACCAGTGCCAAAAATGGATGTAAGAAGAAGTTGACATAGATCCTACAGACCATGCAGACTATGGTTGGGAAATTTCACGTGGAAAACGGTGTCCACTTTTGAAGGAACTTCCTCCTGCACCTGATAAAAGTTTTACTATTATAAGATGCAACTGTAAGCAAAACTGCAGCACCAAATGATGTGTCTATACACAATATGGTCTGCAGAAGTGTTCGATAGGATGCACTGAATGTTGTGGTTTGAGTTGTTCTAATTCTGTTTCCATTGCTGAATCTGACTTTACTGATGAACAGATATTTGTTGTAAAAAAAAAACTATGGAATAATCTTTTAAAAAATTGTTTCCATGTATCTTGTCATTTACTTTTAAATCATTATCCGTTTTGGTCAATGAGACTTTTTACCTCTCATTATGCCTGGTCAGAAAATCTTTGATGTTTCGCTTAAGGAAGTTCGCTGCTCAGTTTCAAAATAATTAACTTTTCATAACACTAGCAAATATTGATAGGGGATCAATTGAGGAATCAAAATAACCAAAAAAAATATAGGGGTCAATGTGCTTGTTTCTGAAATATTAGCCATTAGAATTTTGGCGGGTAAATGTAAGGCATTGCAATGGATAAAATCTGACAAAAGTTCCAAAACATGACAAGTAAACATCCTTAACATCTCATGTTGGTTAAAATAGTATGAATTTAAGCAGTGGCCTCTTTCAAATAAAGAATATAAATCAATGTTCACTAACATCTTAATTGATTTCTGAAAAACTATGAATTTAATCAGTTTTTTCCAGATTTTGCAATTTTTGGGCCAAATTTTGCTTTTTTCACCCAAAATCAGTTATTTTCAAATTTGTTTAACTTTCAATTTTATTTGATCTGATTATTATTCTATTAAGATTTGCATTTTTCTATTTTTGGAGTATTTTAAAAACAGTTAAATTCCAAATTGGTGTTTTTCCAGTTTTTAACGATTTTCTGATGATTTTGCTATATTTTACCCAAAATCACCATTTACCAAATTAAGTACTTCTTTTAGAAGTGAAAAATATCAAAAATTATTCTGTTACAATTTTTTTGAGGTTGGCCACATTTTTCTTCTATTTTGACTAGACTATAACAGATATCCTATCCTCTTCAGTTATAGCATTTTAATTAAACCAATAAGAGTTGCAGTATATAAAGAATAACCTTACATAGTCTCGAAATATCAATGTTATTTGTACTTGGCTCGAAACAGGTAGAAATGCTTGGCACAGCCTCGCTTTCTAACTGTTTTTAAGCCGAGTACAAATAACATTGATATTTCGAGACAATGTATGGTTTTTCTATATATACACAGCTAAAAGCTGATTACTACTATGCTTATTTTTGCTTGAAATTTCATGAATATGAGGACCTGAGTTACCTTCACTCTATTTTTTTTAGAAATGACACATATTACAATGTAATAAGAAAACTATTGTCTTTTTGCAGTATGGAGGCAAACAGATATGACTTCTGTCAAATGAATCAGCAATATTGTCATTCTGTACATAAATTACAAATATCTCAGACTTTTGCTAGAATTTGAACTTATCTCAAATTTTATAGTTATATATGTGTGTGCATGATTTGAAAGTTCTACAGGAAACCAAACATGAATATGAAGCTGTGAAACACACAACGTGGTTACACAGTGATCAATTAAATCTTTAGTAAAACAATCGGTACAAAATGACAAAGTGGCTGCATATAACAATGTGAAAAGTCTTGGTTAGTACAGATAGATAATGATATTTTATAGTGTGTCTTTCTATGTTGTGATGTTATACTATTGTTTTAGATAAGGGTAAAGGTTTGGTACCATTAAAACATTTAAACCTACAACAATTGTTTGCACATGTCCCAAGTCAGGAATCTGATGTTCAGAAGTTGTCGTTTGTTGATGTGGTTCATAAATGTTTCTTGTTTCTTAACTTTTATATATATTAGACCATTGATTTTGGGGGCCCTTTATAGCTTGCTGTTCGGTGTGAGCCAACGCTTCAAGATGAAGACTGTACTTTGACCTATAATGGTTTACTTTTATAAATGTGACTTGGCATTGGCAATCATACTACATCTTCTTATCTAGATAATGTCAATATTGACTCAATAAGAACAATTGTCAAGTAATAGAAATAATATTCATTTAAATTCTCAATAAAGTTTAGTGAGCTTGACACAATTATCTGTTCTCTTGTTTGCAGTTTAAACCAATTCAAATATGGCATGTATACCAGATTTCTTAATCTGACTCGGCTCACTGCTTTAGGATCTCAATTTTTTGTTTTGAAACCCTTTTTATAATTCAAGTTTTTAGAGACTATTTCCTCTGTTTTACAACGTTAACTCTACATTTAGAAAACTTAAAAATCATTGGGAAATTATTAGTAAGAAAATAGCTAAGCTATAACATTAGTAATGGAATCCTACTTTTTTTTTACCTGATAATTATTTCTAAAATATTAAAATTGATTCAGATACCCTAAACACATTTTTACCAATTCATAAATCTATCAGTCTTTAAACAAATGATATAAATGTTGTTCTAGCATGTATCCATAGTCACTGTGCTTAAACGGCCGTGGGTAACTTAAGTTACCCACAGCCCAAGATGGCGGACTCTAAACTTGTTGAGATGATAGTTGATACGAAATCTACTTTTTGCAACGTTTTTCATGATCTATGTAAATATTGATAGGACTATTGAATAAAGAAATCACTTACCATCACTTCAAATTTGTTAATTTTAAGTTCATTTTAGGGCAAGGCCAACTTTTGAAAAATGCATAAGATGTCCGTAACTTATAAGTAAAAAATAATCAGACTGTCCGTAACTTTATTTTCGGATGTGGGTAACTTTTTTTCAAAATTGTAAAAATTAACAATTTCAACACTTAAAGGACAATAAACACTACCAAACCCCTTATATTATTACATAGATTTATACAATAACAATATGCTTCAAACTAAACAAGAGAAAAAGCAAACCAGAGTGTCATGGATTTTCCGTTAAATTTTAAAAAAATTATTCCCGGGATAAAACGGGATCTTACGGTACGGCGAACTTTATCTAACATTCTTCTAGCTTTATAGATTGTTCACTGATGAGTCCTTGGTCGGTATAGCCTCGGAAAAATTGATATCCTTTCCTTTAAATAATTTCTGAATTGTTAGCCAAAAAAGTATGGTCTCTTCGCTATATCTAGTGTGATGGGTTGTTGATTGTGAGAAAAAAAAGTGCCAATATCTAGGAATAGATGGAAAGCTATATTGTTGAACAGGATTCAGTTTATTATAGCAATAAAAGTAGATTTAAAATTTTCTAAAAGTTTCATTGACCTCAGGGATTTAAAAAGATCGGGTATCAAATCATACACATCTTCTTGAGAGGTTTGGACTGATTCATCTATGTATTTCTACTAAGGATTGACCTCCGAACTTGTTCTCCTAAGGTCATATGTTCACTATTAATTTAATTTCTACAGTTGGAAATGGTGAGATTTATAACCTGCATGTCATGATTTATCATCTAAAACTTAAGCAGTTAACAATCTATAAAGCCAATAGAATGTCAGATGCATTAAAATTGCCGTACAATTTTCTACATAAGAAAATGCCTGTACCAAGTCAGGAAAATGGCAGTTGTTATCCATTCGGTTGAGCTTTGGATTTTTCCATTTTATAAGGGACTTTCCTTTTTGAATTTTCTTCAGAGTTCAGTTTTTTTGTAATTTTACTTTTTAATGCCTGTACCAAGGCAGGAATATGAGCGTTGTTTTCCATTCGTTTGGTGTGTTAACTTGAGCTTTTGGCTTTGCCATTCTATAAAGGACTTCCCGTTTGAATATTCCTAGGAGTTTGAACTTTTTTTATTAATCATTTCTTTTTTTTATAATTACATCTACGAATAAAGATTCTTTGAAAGTTACCGACATCATGCTAAAGTTACGGACATCCCTATTGGTACAAGGAAAAAAGTTACGGACTAGTTGTTTTGAAGTTACGGACATCATAAGTGTTTTGGAAAATCGTGCTGTAATCGTTTATTTTGTAGTAACAAACCACGTTTTACATTGCAAAGTTTCCCTAAAAGATTTATATAACTTTTTAATTACTGAACATTTCTTTTGTATGCATGGTATTGTAATTATATAGGAACAAACTTCCTAACCGAAGCCCGGGGGCTCCATCTTGGGCTGTGGGTAACTTAAGTTACCCATGGCCGTTTAAGCACAGTGATAGTATTCTTAATGGTTTGTGAACTGGAGAAATTGTTTAAGTCATCTTAATTTAATAGAATTAGTGTTAAAACATGGTTTTTTTCCATATTTCAATTAAAGGTAAAACTGTACATTTTGTATAAGATACAACTCCAGGAAGGGTCATGCATATGACTCCTGATAAAATGAAGCATTAATGAGCTGGGTTTTTTTTGGACATTTGCACAAGTACTTAGTTACATTTAATATGTTTTAGGTTTTCATTTTAACAAAAATCACATGATTCTTTGGCATATTAAAATAAACAATTTTTTCAAAGCTTATCTTATTTTATATTTCCTTGCCTTTATAGTGACAATTCATCTTTAAAATTTAGTGAAGCATACATTTTTTTATTAATTCAATTACTGTGGATTCATTTATTATCGTGGGTATCAATTTTCGTGGATTGAGGGAAATTTGTGTTTTTCGGGTATATTAGATTTCGTGGTTTTGCAAATCACTACATACAAAGCCTACATATTTTTTTTATTCATAGAACATTTGAATTTGTGGTTCACCTGTACCCACCAAACCAACAAAAATTGGTATCCAACCAATAATAGTGAATCAACACTATATTCTAATGATGCATTATACAGTTAGATACATTATTTTTGGTGTCTTTTCCATTAAAACAAAAATGTCTGGGGGAAAATTTAAATTATCATGTTAAACTTTTTTCATTTTCATCCAGTCAAAATTCCATTGTATCTAAAATGCTCAACAATTAGAATGCTAGGTAGACTGGTTAAATTGGCACTAAAATTATTACAGTATAATATTTTTAATAAGGACTAATACAGAAATTATGAGTGTAAAAATGCTAAAGTATCAAGTTTGCCATTATAAATTCTTGCATTCATAATTTCAATACATGTAGTAAATAACATTTCACATGTTTGCCAATGTAAAATATTTCACAACAATAAATAAATGTATTAATTTCTCAATTTACAGTATATGTTTCCAGATAACCCACAAACATAAAATCACAACCTAAAAAGCATAAACAAAAAAATAACAATTACCTCCTCTCGTAAAAATTTCCACTTCTTTAGTCCCAGATCATACAAGCCTACTCCCCCATCATGGAACGTACACAGTATTTGTGCTGGAGGTACAGCGAAATGTGCCTGATTGACCATAGCAGGAGAATCTGCAGCACTTGTGGATGACACATGACCTTCTCTATCTTTAGACTTCATTATTTTAGTCGTTATGGCTTGTAAAGCATGTATACCGGTCTTTTTTATCTTGATAGTTTCTATTGGTTTAGACATAGAAACATTCCAAATTCTTAAAATTCCACTTCTTACATCTGAAAAAAATCGAGAAAAAAAAAAAAGATTAAATATTTTCAAATCTTCAAAAGTTAGTTTTTATATAACTCTTGGGTTTTAACTTTCCGGATTTAAATTACCATATTTTCTTTTTTGAATGTCTCCTTAATTTTGGTGTACACATGTTACTAATTCATGTCTCAATATCTTTCCTCAAAATCTCCTGTTACCTTAATTTTTAAATATTTAATTTCATTTAATTTCATTTTAAAGATACACTCATCTTGTATCAGACTTTTTTGGAAATAAAAATTGTTTGTTCCAGAAATCAGATATAGAGAGAATCAAAATTTGGTTTATGAATTACTTTTATAAATATGCTATCTTCATTTTTCTGTAGCCTAACTTAAAACATAAACCTACCGCCAGTAACAAATATCCCAGGAGCGTTATTTATCCAAGACATAGCACTAATACTAGACGCAGCACTAGGTGGGGTAAACTTCATGATAACTGACTGTGACTCTGTGTCAATCAGTCGTACACCAGCTCGGACATTACACATTATTAAGTAGTCTGTAGATAGAGGGTCCCACTGTAGACTTGACACTGGGTCCTCCACCTCAGAATCATCTTCATCTTCAGGTCCTAATGTATTTTTGTAACTTTTACCTCCTACAATCAAATTGTAAGAATTAGTAAAATAAAACATCATCTGAATTCTATTCATGAATAGGCAACTTTGGGTTATATTTCCTAAGCATTTAATATAATATGTAAAAAAGTCCATTTCTAGCATGAATAGATCTACATAAAACTGTGCTTTTCATATCCTTCATAGTTTTACACTTTGCTCTATATCTTTAATATTTTATCAACCATCTCCTAGAGAACTGTAAAAGAAATATCTTTAAGATTATAAAAAAACCCACATATTTTACTTTAATTTACATTTGAAATACTTGCCTACATTACAAATAGATATTGCACCATTTTGATGACCAACAGCTAGCCGCCCTGTATTCTTAGGATGCCATCTCAACAATAAAATATTTGAAGGAAACCCTGAAGCTTCCCTACATGTTTTTATCATCAGTCCATCCTGGAATTTCCACATTTGAACAGGTCCTTTTCCACCAGCAAACGACAAGGTATCTAATTGGTCATAGCACCAACCAATGGCTTTAGGTGTGTCAGCTGTATCCATTCTAGCAACAAGTTTTTGATTAGCCACATTCCATATAATAACCTTTCTATCAGCTCCTGCACTTGCTAAGAGGTCAGGGTTCCTTGGGTTAAAGGCTATGGCTGTTATAGTTTTCTTGTGCTCTGACATGATGGAAACCAGTCTAAATTCTTGGAACTTTCGATCCAACTAAAACAAACAGTTAAGTTTATGAAAACTATGAAAGGATACTATTTTTTTTACAATGAGTAGCAGTACTTGTGTATTGATATTACTTTTAAAATAATACACTCTGACATAATATAACTAGAGGCTCCAAAGAGCCTGTGTCGCTCACCTTGGTATATATGTGAATTAAACAAAGGAAGCAGACAGTTCATGACAAAATTGTGTTTAGGTGATTGTGATGTGTTTTTACATCTTACTTTACTGAACATTCTTGCTGCTTACAATTATCACTATCTATAATGAACTTGTCCGTGTAGTTTCAGTGGAAAATGTTAGTAAAAATTTACAAATTTCATGATTTTTTTTTATAAATTGATTATATAGGACAATAACTTCTTGAGGGTCAATTGACCATTTTGGTCATTTTGACTTATTTTTGAGTCTTAAATTGCTGTACATTATTGCTGTTTACAGTTTATCTCTATCTATAATAATATTCAAGATAATAACCCAAAACAGCAAAATTTCCTTAAAATTACCAATTTAGGGGCAGCAACCTAACAAAGAGTTGTCCGATTCATCTAAAAATTTCAGGGCAGATAGATCCTGACCAGATGAAAAATTAAACCCCTTGTCAGATTTGCTCTAAATGCTTTGGTTTTTGAGTTATAAGCCAAAAACTGCATTTTACCCCTATGTTCTATTTTTGGCCGTAGCGGCCATCTTGGTTAGTTTGCCACATCACAAAACACAATTTTTAAACTAGATAGCCTAATAATGATTCTGGCTATGTTTGGTAAAATTTGGCCCAGTAGTTTCAGGGGAGAAGATTTTTGTAAAAGTTGACTAAGATTTACGAAAAATGGTTAAAAATTTACTATAAAGGGCAAAAACTCCTAAAGGGGTCAACTGACCATTTTGGTCATGTTGACTTATTTGTAAATCTTAAATTGCTGAACATTATTGCTGTTTACAGTTTATCTCCATCTATAATAATATTCAAGATAATAACCAAAAACAGTAAAATTTCCTTAAAATTACCAATTTAGGGGCAGCAACCGAACAATGGGTTGTCCGATTCATCTGAAAATTTCAGGGCAGATAGATCTTGACCTGATAATTTTACCCCATGTCAGATTTGCTCTAAATGCTTTGGTTTTTGAGTTATAACCCAAAAATTGCATTTTACCCCTATGTTCTATTTTAAGCCGTAGCGGCCATCTTGTTAGGTTTGCCCGGTCAAAAAAAACACAATTTTTAAACTAGATAGCCTAATAATGATTCTGGCAATATTTGGTAAAATTTGGCCCAGTAGTTTCAGAGAAGAAGGTTTTTGTAAAAGTTAAATAAGATTTACGAAAAATGGTTAAAAGTTGACTATAAAGGGCAATAACTCCTAATCGGGTCAACTGACCATTTTGGTCATGTTGACTTATTTGTAAATCTTACTTTGCTGAACATTATTGCTGTTTACAGTTTATCTCCATCTATAATAATATTCAAGATAAAAACCAAAAAGAGTAAAAATTCCTTAAAATTACCAATTTAGGGGCAGCAACCGAACAATGGGTTGTCTGATTCATCTGATTATTTCAAAGCAGATAGATCTTGACCTGATAAACAATTTTACCCCATGTCAGATTTGCTCTAAATGCTTTGGTTTTTGAGTTATAAGCCAAAAACTGCATTTTACCCCTATGTTCTATTTTTAGCCATTGCGGCCCTCTTGGTTGGTTGGCTGGGTCAAAAAACATAAATTTTTAACTAAATACATCTATGATGACTGTGGCCAAGTTTGGTTTAATTTGGCCCAGTAGTTTCAGAGGAGAAGATTGTTGTAAAAGTTAACGCCGGACGATGGACGACAAGTGATGAGAAAAGCTCACTTGGCCCTTCGGGCCTGGTGAGCTAAAAAAGAAGATGTGGTATGATTGCCAATGAGACAACTATCCACAAAAGACCAAAATGACACAAACATTAACAACTAGATATCATTGAGATGGAAGCCATCTCTGTGGGCCCCGCTGTCAATAACGTTGTGTAAATAAATATAGTGTGAATCAAAATTGTAAGCGATGGACAGACCAACAGACAGACAGACCTTTGACCTAGGAAGTTGTACATACATCATGACACACCCTCTGGTGTTGGTTAAAATGGATGTCAAGTATAATATTTGAAATCAAAACGGTTCCCAAGATATAGAGCGGACACAATCTTCAACTCAGGACACAGGGTTGACAACTAAAACCAAAGGTTTTTTTACCTTGACCTTTGACCTAGGAAGTTTTACATACATCATGACACGCCCTCTGATGGTGGTTAAAATGGATGTCAAGTATAAACTTTGAAATCATAAAGGTTATCTAGATATGTAGCGGACATGATCTTCATCACAGGACACGGGGTTGTCAACTGAAACCAAAGTTTTTGACCTTGACCTTTGACCTAGGAAGTTGTACATACATCATGACACACCCTCTGGTGTTGGTTAAAATGGATGTCAAGTATAAACTTTGAAATCATAAGGGTTCTCAAGATATAGAGCGGACACGATCATCACCACAGGACACAGGGTTGTCAACTGAAACCAAAGTTTTTTTACCTTGACCTTTGACCTTGAACATTGTACATACATCATAAAACGCCCTCTGGTGGTGGTTAATAAACATGTAAAGTATAAAGTATGAAATCATAATGGTTTTCTAGATATGGAGCGGACACAAAGTTAAAGTGTTACGGACGGACGGACAGACGGACGGACAGACTGGTCACTATAGGGCGAACTGACTTTTAGTCGGGGCCCTAATTATAGGTCACTGTACGGCCTTCAACAATGAGCAAAGCCCATACCGCATATAGTCAGCTATATAAGGCCCCGATAAGACAATGTAAAACAATTCAAACGAGAAAACTAACGGCCTTATTTATGTAAAAAAATGAACGAAAAACAAATATGTTACACATAAACAAACGACAACCACTGAATTACAGGCTCCTGACTTGGGACAGGCACATACATAAATAATGTGGCGGGGTTAAACATGTAAGCGGGATCCCAACCCTCCCCCTAACCTGGGACAGTGGTATAACAGTACAACATAAGAACGAACTATAAAAATCAGTTGAAAAAGGCTTTACTCATCAGATAGACAAAAAATAAAAGTGGACGTGGCCGGGTACTTAAACATCCCGACACAAAAAGACACAATGAACAGATCTGAGAGTACTTGCAGTTATTTGACAGCTAGTTCAAAGCCATTTTAACAACTAATAAAAAAATCATGCCTCTAAGACTAAGACAGTTTTAAATAACTTATACAAGTATAGCATATGAGCTGTGTAGAAAAAAAAATTGACTATGCCAATGAATATCAAAACTGCTAACATATTTCAGGTTGAATAAAACTTTTTGGAAAGTCTGTAACTGTTTGAAAATTCAGTTATTCTAAGAATCAGACAAAACAGACCAAAATTCATGTTTTATTTCTTATTTGAAAGTTCAAACATCAGTCAAAGTCACATGCACTAGCATAAGGTAGATTTTCATCTGAGGCAGCTCATATATTAAACTCCCTCTGGAAAAGTTGACATGCATACAGTTAAAATTGTTCTGTAAGGTTATTTTGGTTAAAATCTCTCAAACATTCATATATTTTGTTTCTCAAATTGTATCAAATAAAGTTTTATCTAGGAATGTATTGTGCACAGGAAAACAATACATATATGTCATTTTCAGTTTACAAAATAATACTAAAACATGCAGATATTTGTCAAATTTGACCTATCAGACAATCTGTTTGGTTGTTTGTTTTGCAATTTTTTTTCCAAAGAATGACTTATGTTATAATAAACATTCCAAGTAGTTTCCCTTTTATTTCTTGGCTTTGATCTCCAATAAAGAGAAGTAAATGCTTTTAGTAATGTTTTATATTTTTTGAATGTCTATAAGTATGTTATTCAAAATGCAGAATTGTTCAAATTAAAAGAAAAATACAAAAATGTTGTATATGATCTTTAAAGTCTGCATTTCAAGTAAATCATATTTTTCTGTGCAAGACTATAGAAATAAATAATTTTCAGCAAATGTCAACCTTAGAACAAATTGTTTTCATTGATTATACAGGATGTTTTAAAACAATCTCAACAGACAAAGCCATATATAAAATTAGCTTCACATAAAAAGCCATATAGAAAGGTCGTTATAATAATAGTCCTCAGATATAATCAAAGGATCAATACAGTATAATCTATTAACATGAGATAAGTAGCAAAATACAAACAGATAAATGTTAACATCATTGTTCTGAAAATTGACATTCTAACATCATTATTTTCAAAATTGACATTCTACAGAATTTATATGAAATAGATTCATAGCTATATTGATTGACTTGATGGTTTGCTTAACATTCAGTGGCAAATATTTCAGCATTTAAAAAATAAAACTGCATCCTCTATTATAGTATTTTTTAGTTTACCTGATAAATATAGACACATAGTGTGGCACAGTAAACAAATCTGTCCCCACTGGCGGCCACTACGTCCACATTCCAGGGTTGACAGCCCGCTGGAAGTAATCCAACCTGTTTAGCCATTCTCTTCCAACTCTGAAATAGGCAATCACTATAACTTACATGTCATTTATAAGAAAACATTTTTGCTGAAAAGCACCACATATTTTATACGAAGACATTTGCATAATTTTCTGATAACAACCAAATATTATCACACTTCAGTTTTATCTATGGCAATGAAATCCCAAGAAATCACAATTACTAAACCACCCAAACCACCCAATGTACTTAATTAGGAGATGTATAGAGATACTGACTTGCATGTTTATATCTCATCAATATATTAATCCAACAATATCTATTGTTGATCAAAAAATCAATCTGACAATCACAACAAATTTCATTTTTATTATAAGGCCATTCAATTTAAAAAGAATCAATCTAAACTTTAATGCTTTTAAAATGTCAAATAATATGACTTAAGGTAAAGGTAAGATTAGTGTGAAAAAGAGACAGGTATTCTAGATCTTACAGGCAAATTATATTGTCCTTTATTCAATGTGTATGATCTTTAGCAGAATCTTCCTATAACTCAAACAAAAATTTATGATTAAAGTACATTTCAGGACTGGAGCAAAAATGTCTCTGAAAAAGAATAAGGGTATTCAGGGTCATCAGGCACTCTAACTTTAATATTCAAACTTCAATTTGCATTTTTCTCAAATATAAAGTATGATTTATGATTTCACAAAGTGCTGAAGATATTCAATAAAAGACAAAATTTAAAAGCAGGCCAGAGGATGCATGAAAAAGGAAATATTAAAACACTAGGACATGTAGGTGATTGAGGTTTAGACTCAACTGTTGAAAGGTTATGCTAAATAGGAAAATGTATGTGCAAAGTTTAAAATGTAAGCTTTATAAACTATTATGAATTTTCATAGAGATTAAGCAGTGGAGATAAAGTCTAGTTCTTCACAAAATTTGGCAAAGTTGTCTGTTTTGTTATTTGGAAATAGTAAACATATTCAAGATACAAATAATGATTTACATAAAAGGCATTATTAATAAGAAAAAACAATGAGGTCAATTATTTGATTGGAATTTGCAGGTGCTCTTATTAGTTTGTGAGTCAAAAAAACTGTCTGACAAAAATCTATATATTATTTTTCACAATAACATGTAGAAAGGTCTTTTCTATGCCATCACTACCACATTTATTGTGACATCTTGAATCAAGAAAAACAATTTTACATAGAAATAACAAATATAGAGTTGAAAATTTAGTAAAACAAGACCGCTGAAATGTCTTGCCTGTTTTACTAGCCATGATTGATTATATATGCTGATATTCTAAAGATAAAGTTTTACTAAAAGCATCACATATTATAAACATTAAGAATCATCTCATTCATCAGTAATAATGAGGCCAGGGTCAGACAATCCAAGCCAGACAGACATGTACGCCTTACGATCATTCCAGGTATCAAATGTGGTAGACCATATTTCCTATTATCCAAGGTTAAGGTCAAGGTCGAAGTCAGATGAACCCTGTCAACAGACCAATACACCTTGCTATCATCAATGATCATTCCATACACCAAATATAGTTGACCAATTTAATACTAATAGTATACCAAACAATGAAAGCTTAATATTTACCTAGTAACCATGCAAATGAGGTCAAGGTCAGATGAACCCTGCAAGACAGACCTCAAAAGTATACAAAAATAGACCAAAACAATGAAATTCAAACATTGAATGACCAATGGACCATGGAAATGAGGTTGAGGTCAAAATCTGATGAGCCCTGTGATGTACACCTCTCAATCTTTCCATGGATGAATCGAAGTTGACATATTACTTATATAGTATCTGAGAAACCAGAGGTGTATTTAGAGGGAGCCCAGGAGGCTGGAGCCCCCTTTTTCTGGGAAAAATTTGATTGATTATATAGAGAATCACTGAAACATGACCGGAGTGGGCCCCCTCTCAGACTTCTTAACATATATGGACCATGAAAATTAGGTCATGGTCTGATGAACCCTTTCTGTCTGCCAGACAGACATATACACTTTACAATCACTCCATTTATCAAATAAAGTAGACCTTTTCCTACTTTGTATTTATGTACAAAATATAGTTATTCTATTACTCATAATGAATGAGAAAACACATGACAAAACAACTAAACTTAAATTTTTACAGCAGTCGTTGAACCATGAAAATAAGGTCAAGAACAACTGACATAAATAAATAGCAGACAGAAACAACTAAACATAAATCAAAGATGTAATGATATAAATCATGGAGCTACCAAGGGTTGAAGTCATAAAACTTTGCTCAGTGCTTGGAGCACAAAAATCATGCTCGAAACATGAAATCTGACATTTTGATTAGATGATTTGAGTGTGAGTTCTAATAAATTACTTCGCCGAGCCAAGCTGTATTCAATCGCAGAGGTCCAACCCTGAACAGTTGGGGCAAAAATGGACACAATATTTGAATATTTGTGCTTTAAACAGGTCTGAATTTGGATTGTAATTAAATATTTTACACATAATAGGTTTCTGATACAGAATAACTGTGGTCAAAGAACTTAGATTGGTTATTTTATTTGTATTTATATTCATTTTATTTTGTTGCTTTTGTTCAATACACTATTCTGTTGCAAATTGACGTCCCTTGAAGAAAAAATGTTATTTCAAATTTCTGAAATTTTGAGGAGAAAAAAATGCCAAACCCCAAGCCACATGGGCTTGTATTTATTTGTACAATCATGTTAACTACAATCAGTTCAATATGAGTGGATGACATCAAAATAGCAGGAGATTCAAGCTTCAATATATATGTAAAATATGCACAGAGCAGTTACACTCTGAATATTTTTGAAAAATATCTGTAGGCTCCCGCCAAGATCATGAGAGTTGACAATATTTATTTTTAAGGATTTTTTTTAGTCATGAACGTGTTAGCGTAAAGGGAGCTACGTACGCGCCTGTTGTCTCATTGACAATCATGCCACATCTTCTTTATATCTACATTTGTACTGTGACATTTACTTATTCCATTGAAAATTTTACTTAAAGTCGATATTTAAACCTGTAAAGTTCAGTACACATTGACATCACTATTTGTCCACCATTACTGGACATCACAGAGGTTCTCATTATTTTTTATGTCACAATAGAAAATATGTGATCATTGCTGATGCCATGAAAGAAAGATGGATTATTTGATTGATTGGCTGTAGAAAAGAGATATTGTATCTCATTCTTGGCCTACGTAAACTGGGGGTTTTGATGTAGAAAATTGAGAATATCTGGTAACATAATTAAGTTGGTCGTAATGTGCAACAGCCCTATTATCATGATTATGTATTACTGCGTTTGTGCTAAAGGTAGATACATTGTATATTGTGATTATACTGGTTGTACATGTAGGTTGCCATATCTGTATCTGTATCTGTGTAAGGAATTCCCTCCTTCAAAGGAGCACTTCTTTTCAGAATCGGTTTAAAAGTTCACATTAGCAATGATAAGATTAAAGATGAATGCACAGTTGCGCGTATCTACGATGTTTTAGAGCGAAAATATTTGCTACATGTAATAGACTGGTATACATAATTCATAGTGTTAACAGTGGAGGGGATATCATACATATTTATTTTTTTTTGGGGGGGGATTGATAGTGATACAGACATTAATAAAATTCATTGCTGTCTTTTGAGCAATATAAACTAAAATCCAATAACTATGCATATCTCCTTTGAAAACAGATCTATCACTGCCATACTCTGTCAAGTTTGTGAGTTTAATCATACTTTTAAAGATTAAAGAAACCCGTAATTTCAACCTAAACTTGATGCCATTCCAGTAAGTTTCGAAAATTATACTAAAACATGTGCTTTTTATCCATTATCAGTGAGTTCTTCGTGGTATTTTCCCGATGAAAGATATTTTTATGTAAGTATATATCATAAGAAACATACGTAGTCAGTTATAGTGTCAAGGATAAATCATTTTATCGACATAATAGGTCCTTCCAATTTAGCAGACCTCGGCATCCATTTTTACCCTTGTTTACCTTGCCAGCAAATCATGTGACCGCTTTCACTTTTCCTTTTGATAAAGCGGGAATTTCAAATATGTTTAAGGTGGCTGGCGCGTCTTCTTCTTCTTCTTAAGTTTTTAGAGATCCTTCAATTTTTGAACATTATTCGCTGGGCGTCGACTATAAAATTTATAATTTACATTGTAGCCAGAAAAAATCAAAAATAACAAAATCAAGAAAAAACAAAATGTATGTACATCAGAGACATATATACACATATGTGTATATATGTCTCTGTGTACATTCAAGGATTTGTACTATAAGATAAGATATTTAAGATAAGATAAGATATTTTATTTTCCAATTATGGGCCCCAACGGGCATAAACATTACAACATCAATAATTTTTTTTCATAATACAATACAAACAATGAGATAAAAAAAAAAAAGTTAAACGAGAACTATTTAAGTTCTTAAAGAATACGTAGATAAAGAATCTATAGTATGTTTTTTTTTTAATACTAATGCATTTTATTGCAAGTGTGGTTGATATAGATAACAAACAAGTAGCCCAAAAAGAAAAAAAGAAAAATAGATATCCACATATGTATAGTACACAAAAAGTTGGATCAATTAAATATATAATAATTAGCCAAAAAGAAAGTAGAAATTAAACATGTCCATGACTCATCCTGTGTCAGCAGCAAATAGGAAAGCATTATGGTTTCCTAAAGGCAGCTGACACCAGGGGGCGATACCTTATGGGCCATAGGCATGTAAAATGTGTATAAATGTCTCTTTCCTACCTGTATCAAAAGCAAACAAGGAAGCATCGTAGGTAACTTGAATGCAGTTGATACCAGGGGACGATGCCTCAAGGATATAAGAGAACATTTGAATAAATAATATATCTTAACATTTTTTTTTTTTTTTTTTAATCGGCTAGTATGTTTGTGATATTCAGATGAATATAATTTTCTATGTCCAATCAAATGTATATACACACATAGATCTCCTTTAACTAATCTTCACTAAGAAAGATGTTTGTATATAAAATTACATATTATTTTAAGTAACTCAACATTTTCTACACTAAATAACCAGATAATTTTGCTTTGACTGTTCATATGATTAAAATACGAATTATATTGTGCAATACTAGCTAACATACAATTTCTATCATCCTCAAATTTGTTACAATCAAATAGAAAATGAGCCTCATCTTCGACAGTATTGGAAGAACATTTATTACATATTCTGTTAATTCGGGGAATACCCTGATATCTACCTAATTCTATTTGTAATCTATGAGAAGATACACGTAATTTAGTAAAACTTCTTCTAAGTTCAAAATTCTTGATCAATGTTAGATATTTTTCAAAACCAAAATTTGTTTTATATAAAAGGTAGGTTTT
This sequence comes from Mytilus trossulus, assembly GCF_036588685.1. NCBI lineage: Eukaryota > Metazoa > Mollusca > Bivalvia > Mytilida > Mytilidae > Mytilus > Mytilus trossulus. Next base: position 34,511,518 of record NC_086386.1, on the reverse strand, counting down.
CAGTTTACTGTCTGAAAATTTATCTATTTGTTTTTTCCAACAGCTAATAAACAATATTGATAGCTTGGTTTGTATATATTTCTTAAATTTGTATAAGGATTCACAAAATGGAGCATTTATGGCATTTGTATAGTCAATACCAAGTATTTTAAAAACAACATTTATTGAACCATACCATGATGTTATATTCATGTGATGTAGTGTCTTTGATTGTGTATATGCCTCTAATATCTTATCTTATCTTATCTTATACATTTGATAACAGAATAGTTAGGGATCATACCCTTAAATTCCTCTACTGTACTGAGGGGTGGATAGGAGGGGTACTGATCCCGAAATCACGGGCTTAAAAACATGAAATCCCGAACTGATCCCGGGCTTAAAAACACGAAATCCCGAGGTCCCAAAATTCGAAAAGTAATTCCCGGAATTCCGAAAGGGTCAATCCCGAAATCCCGAGCTTAAAATCCCAGAGTCCCGATAAAGTTCCTATTCCCCTCTGTACTGCATGATACTATTTGTTGTGGCAGATAGTTCCAATTTATCGTGGATAAAAAGAATATTTATAACTGTCTTTAGATGTTTGTATTTGCCTAAATGAGTGCGGATTGCTATGTCTGGTTCTATTGTCAAGTGGGATCAAAAGGTTATGTGTAGGGACTGCAACAATTTCATGAATAATTTTGTAAAAGAAAACAAGTCTGTAACGTAAACGCCTAATTTAGAGTGGGTACCAATCAAGGTCTGTCATCATTTCAGTAACTGAGCTGGTGTTATGGAAGCGATTGCATGAACTTTTTCGATTTGTGTAATTTGCTGTTTTTGATGTGAATCCCAGCCTGATTGTTTCGAATAGAACAGCGGTATAGTACTGTTGCCTTATTTGATAATTACAATCCATACAATTTATTAAGATAAATTTGTCAAAATAAAGTTTTAATCATGCTTTTTTTTTTTTTTAAATATAATCAGGAACATATATACTGCCGTTCAGATATAATAAGAAGTATGACAGTATGGTTCACCTGACTTTTTTCACGCCGTTGGCAATATTGTCAGATTCTTTACCTAAATATTTTATGCATGGAAAATCCAATTGTGTGTGCTAAAAACAAAACTATATCATAGAATTTAATGATAAAATGTAGGAAGATATAGCTCTTACATTATAACATGCTTTTAGACAAGAAAATTAGCAAATGGAGGTCACCGAACTTCATGTATTCTTGCTTCACGGCATAATTGAAAAAGGTTAATCAGTGAGGTTAATTAACAACACTTTCTATCTGTATCCGGGATCTGTTTCTTACCTTTCCATTGCAACTCGCCTAAAGGGTTGTTTAAACTCGTTGGTACTTGGGAAAAATCGGAGAAAATGATAAAATTCAATAACGTTAGTAGAGGTGGATTTAGAAGTGAGGCCCAGGGTGCTAGGGTCCCCCTCGTCATGGAAAACATTGGTTGGTTATATAGGGAATCTCCGAAGCATGACCTAGTGTTTTGTCACATGAATTTTCATGTGTAGTATGTTATGAATGTTCGTCCTTTAATCTTATTAATAAGAGCATCACCCTAAGGGTTGCAATGTTAAAGAGAAACATCATTGGGAAAGATTTAATAGCTGTAAACCCAGTGTCCGTGACTGACCATGACTGGTCTTACTGCCAGAAAGCAAACCTTCTATCAAAACCAGTACTGGTCTCACTACCAGAAAGCTTACTTTCTCTCAAAACCATGACTGGTCTTACTACCAAAAAAACTAACCTCTCAAAATCATGCCTGGTCTTACCAGAAAGCTAACACTCTCTCAAAATCATGACTGTTCTTACTATTAGAAAGCCAACCTTCTCGCTAAATCATGCCTGGTCTAACTGTCAGAAAGCTAAGCTTCTCTCAAAATCATGCCTGGTCTTACTACCAGAAAGCCAACTTTCTCTCAAAAGTCAAAACCATGTCTGGTCTTACTACCAGAAAACTAACCTTCTCTCAAAACAATGCCTGGTCTTATTAAGAGAAAGCCAACCTCCCAAACTCATGCCTTGTTTTATCACCAGGAAGCTAACCTTCTCTCAAAATCATGCCTGGTCTTTTAACCAGAATTACTTCCAGTAAGTTAACTTCTCAAAATCATGGCTGGTCTTACTACCAGAAAGCCAACTTTCTCTCAAAATCATACCTGGTCTTACTACCAGAAAGTTAACCTTCTCTCAAAATCATGCCTGGTCTTACTACCAGAAAGCCAACTTTCTCCCAAAATCAAATCATGCCTGGTCTTACTTAACTCCATTCATAATCATGCCTGATCTAACAACCAGAAAGCCAACGTGCTCTCAAAACCATGACTGGTCTTACTATTAGAAAGCCAATCTCTATAAATCATGCCTAGTCTACCTCTTAAAAACCTTACCTTCTCTCAAAACCATGCCTGGTCTTACTACCAGAAAGTTAACCTTCTTTCAAAACCATGCCTGGTCTTATTAAGAGAAAGCCAACCTCTCAAAATCATGCCTTGTCCTACTACCAGAAAGCTAACCTTCTCTCAAAATCATGACTGGTCTTTTTACCAGAAAGCTAACCGTCTCTCAAAATCATGCCTGGCTTTTTTCCAGAAAGCTAACCGTCTCTCAAAACCAAAACTCGTCTTACTACCAGAATGATAACCTTCTCTCAAAATCATGCCGATTCTTACTACCAGAAAGATAACCTTGTCTCAAAATCATGCTTGGTCTTACCACCAGAAAGTTAACCTTCTCTCAAAACCATGACTGGTCTTACTATTAGAAAGCCAACCTTCTCTCTAAATCATGCCTAGTCTACTACCAGAAAGCTAACCTTCTCTCAAAACCATACCTGGTATTGCTTCCAGTAAGTTGACCACTCAAAATCATGACTGGTCTTACTAAACGAACACCAACCATCTCTCAAAATCATGACTGGTCTTACTACCTAAAAGCCAACCTTCTCTCAAAATCATGCCAGGTCTAAATACCAGAAAGCTAACCTTCTCTAAAATCCATGCCTGGTCTTACTATAAGAAAGCTTAACTTCTGTCAAAACCATGGTTGGTCTTAATACCAGAAAAATAACCTTCTCTCAAAATCATGGTTGGTCTTGCTACCAGACAGCTAACCTTCTCTCAAAATCATACCTGATCTAACCACCTGAGAAAGTTAAACTTCTCTCAAAACCATGCCTGGTCTTACTATCAGAAAGCCAACCTTCACTCTAAATCAAGCCTAGTCTTTTACCAGAAAGCTAACCTTCTCTCAAAACCATGCCCTGTATTACTTCCAGTAAGTTAACCTTCTCTCAAAACCATGCCTGGTATTACTTCCAGTAAGTTAAACTCTAAAAATCATTACTGGTCTTACTACCAGAAAGCTTTACTTCTCTCAAAACCATGACTGGTCTTACTACCAGAAAGATAACCTTCTCTCAAAACCAAGCCTGGTCTTACTACCAGAAAGATAACCTTTTCTCAAAACCAAAACTCTTCTTACTACCAGTTTGATAACCTTCTCTCAAAATCATGCCGATTCTTACTACCAGAAAGATAACCTTCTCTCAAAATCATGCCTGGTCTTACCACCAGAAAGTTAACCTTCCTCTCTAAACCATGACTGGTCTTACTATTAGAAAGCCAACCTTCTCTCTGAATCATGCATAGTTTACTACCAGAAAGCTAACCTTCTCTCAAAACCATACCTGGTATTGCTTCCAGTAAGTTGACCTCTCAAAATCATGACTGGTCTTACTAAACGAAAGCAAACCATCTCTCAAAATCATGACTGGTCTTACTACCAAAAAGCCAACCTTCTCTCAAAATCATGCCAATTCTAAATACCAGAAAACTAACCTTCTCTAAAAACCATGCCTGGTCTTACTACAAGAAAGCTTAACTTCTCTCAAAACCATGGTTGGTCTTCATACCAGAAAAATAACCTTCTCTCAAAATCATCGTTGGTCTTGCTACCAGAAAACTAACCTTCTCTCAAAATCATACCTGGTCTAACCACCAGAAAGTTAACCTTCTCTCAAAATCATGTCTGGTCTTACTTCCAGAAAGCCAACCTTCTCTCAAAACCATAACAGGTTTACTATTAGAAATCCAACCTTCTCTCTAAATCAAGCTTAGTCTTTTACCAGAAAGCTAACCTTCTCTCAAAAACCATGCCTGGTATTACTTCCAGTAAGTTAACCTCTAAAAATCATTATACCACTGTCCCAGGTTAAGGGAAGTGTTGGGATCCCACTCACATGTTTAACCCCGCCATATTATTTATGTATGTGCCTGTCCCAAGTCAGGAGCCTGTAATTCAGTGGTTGTCGTTTGTTTATATGTTACATATTTGTGTTTCGTTCATTTTTTTACATAAATAAGGCCGTTAGTTTTCTCGCTTGAATTGTTTTACATTGTCTTATCAGGGCCTTTCATAGCCAACTATATGTGATATGGGCTTTGTTCATTGTTGAAGGCTGTACGGCGACCTATAATTGTTAATGTTTGTGTCATTTTGGTCTGTTGTGGATAGATGTCTCATTGGCAATCATACCACATCTTCTTTTTTATATAAAAACTGATTTCTATGAAACAGCACAGTAGTGGTGTTGAAAGAAAGTGGTGTTAAACACCAATCAATCATTCATCAATTCTATATATCTTTATTCTGAATGGTTTTGAAGGTTCTGTGGTAAAAAGTGGGAGGGGGGTAATAAAGTATACAGGGATATGCCAAAAAATGATTCATAATTAATTATGACATCCTTATTCCTATATGTATATCAAGATTCTTTTATGTTTGATAATTGCATATTGATTTGTGGTATGATATACATATCATTATATAAATAAAATATTGAGAATCTTAATTACATTGTAAATGGTCAATTATAATATTAAATTCAATCGATTTCATTTGAAAGTTCACCTTTATAACAAGTAGAAAACCATGAAAAAATGTTGATGACATCACGGTCACATGACTAAATTCTGTCTATCAGGGCTCATAACAAAATAACATGAGCCAATCAGAAGACGTGTTACATCCAAAATCAAATTATACTAGAACACACCTGGGAAATCGTGGGCATTCAGAGCGTAGTTTAAAGTATGTAAAGTGTTGTTGGAAGAATTTTGTAAAATATTGAATGACTGGAGAATTGCAAAAGTAGCATAAGTCATAGGTTATTAGGGACAGGAAAATGCTTTTTTTTTTTATCTCTCCTCCTTTATTTCCAATATTCCCATTTTTTGGTTTTCTACCAATTTCAATATGAACATACATTTAGTATGTTATGAACATTCAATTAAGGAGCCTGTAATTCAGTGGTTGTTGTTTGTTTATGTGTTACATATTTGTTTTTCGTTCATTTTTTTGTACATAAATAAGGCCGCAAGTTTTCTGGTTTGAATTGTTTTACATTGTCAGTTCGGGGCCTTTTAAAGCTTAGTATGCCATATGGGCTTTGCTCGTTGTTGAAGGTCGTACGGTTACCTATAGTTGTTAATATCTGTGTCATATTGGTCTCTTGTGGAGAGTTGTCAGTTTGGGGCCTTTTAAAGCTGAGTATGCGGTATGGGCTTTGCTCGTTGTTGAAGGTCGTACAGTAACCTATAGTTGTTAATATCTGTGTCATATTGGTCTCTTGTGGAGAGTTGTCTCAACATGGCAATCATACCACATCTTCTTTTTTTTTGTAATCAATGAATTTTGTAAACAAATGGTAAAAGATTTAATGACTGGCAACAATGACTGGAGAATTTCAGAAAAGGTATCAAAAGTTCACTTGAATATTTTTAGCGCTTATCTGTATATTATGAACATTCATTGCTATATAAATATAGTGTATTTACTTTCAATTCGAAGTTTACTTATTGATCCATAGTGGTCATTGATATAGTAAACAGACCCTTTCTATTTAATAAACTCTGTGACTGCCGTGGATAGTAAACTTGAAAATGATAGCAGATAGAATTCTGAAAATACACTTTATTCTTTGTATATGTATGTTCAAAGTATACAGAAAAACGCAAACCGGAAGTCTAATCGGACTTGAAATTTCGTCCAATGACGGGACAATATCCGGATGCCTTTTTTCTCGTTTTTCTCCAAAAATTACTCAATCTCAATAATTATATGAATGGATGACAAATGGCACTATGCACTTTACTATAGGACACAGAGGTGTGTTGATTAATTTATTGTGGAAAGAAGAGAAGCGAGGTCTTCTCGTTTAATAGTATAGATACAACTAAGACTTGGAAACATTTTTAACATGTTTAAGCATGTTTTTAAAGTCTTCACCAGTATTTTCACAGGATTGTTGCATAGATCTAGAGAATTAGCACTTATTTGATGTAAATATATATAAATACAGTATAATCGTATAACAATTTAAAAATATTTAAAAAATAAAAGAACTAAAGCATTGCCATTGGATAAATGTATTTCAAAATTATGATACAAAATTAAACTGCTCTACAAAATAATGTTGTAACCAAGTTACATGTAAGTGTGAGGATGTTAGAAAATTTCCTTTCTTTCGTTTAAATGCATACTGTTGGTCATTAATTAAGTGTCATAAACATGTAAAATAAATCGTTCATTGCGTTTTCCATTGCTTCAAGGTTTTTTTAACTAAATGTTTGTACTTAGAACTAGTATTTTAGTCCTCTGGTCTTTCAGGAGGTGGTCCACAAGGCTGCAACATTCTTTCCATCAAATTAAATCGAACACGTGCTTTTGCTTCGTTCTCTGCCAGTGAAAAATAGTTCAACATGTCATTGTGTCCCATGTAAGATGCATTGCTGTCTCTGTGTTGGTTTGTCATCCATTCCCATTTGTTCGTATCTGCATGACCAGTTCCGATATATTTGGACTGTAGATGTTCTAACTGACTATGAATATTATATCGATCTCCCATATTTTCTGTTTATACAACAGTATTTTCAATTAGCATTCACTGCCAACGAACAGAGGGGGGAATATAAGTCAGGGGAGAGAAACCAAGGATAATATGCTTGGAAGATTCTACCCGAACGGAAGCAGGACAAATCGCCCCAATTACAAAAAATCGCCCCAAACTGGTTTACCAACTTGCCCCACTTTAAAAAAAAAATCTAACATCTGAGAATAAAATTATATAAACACACATGATTCTTGACTTATCTTATAAAACATTGAATATCTTTACAAGGACAAAAACAAAATAATGTTGTAACCAAGTTACATGTAAGTGTGAGGATGTTAGAAAATTTCAGTCCTTTCTTTCGTTTAAATGCATACTGTTGGTCATTAATTAAGTGTCATAAACATGTAAAATAAATCGTTCATTGCTTTTTCCATTGCTTCAAGGTAAATGTTGATGCCACATTGTACCTCCTTTCTGTTTTCAAATTATTAGAACCAGAGACATATAACAGAAATGTACATTTTTGTACTCTTTTGTAATCTAAGTGATATAGTTCCATCTTTTGCTAAGATGTGTGAACAAGATAAATTTAGTTTCATTTTGAAAAGTAATGATACGGACATTAGTACTGTAAGTGTAGCTGGAATAAGCGATATGACTTTTTATGATTTGCCGGAACATTCATTTAAAGCAAACATAATGTTGTTAAGAGCTTTTATAGTATTAAAGCTAATTGTAATGGCTTGAATTAGTAATATTGTATGAATAACACTTCCACGTAATGTTATTGTAAATATAAAATATGTATCATATAAATACAGTTACTTCAAAGTGGAGAGTGGGGGCATCATTTTGTCTTGTTTTCGATTGATTAAACATTCTTTTAAAGAATCCAGTCCTTAGCAATTTAGGAAATAGAAGAAAACATTACAAACCAATACATTTCAAGAAAACATTTACCACCACTTACATGGTCATGTATATCAGAGACATTTAATATAATATGTATTGGCGTTTTGCACTTGCGCCGATCTGCATTTCATTTGCGCCGATTTTTTCTTTCATTTGCGCCGATTTTTGTTTTCATTTGCGCCGATTTTATTGCAGGTTAATTACAGGTGAATAGATATAAGAAGATTTGATATGAGTGTCAATGAGAGAACTCTCCATCCAAGTCATGTTATTTTTCATTTATCATTATAGACCTCTTCCATTTGCCACTTGTGCAAATGTAATGACTTGTCAATCACAACTTGTTTATAACTGTTGTCTCTTACTCACCACTGGAAATCGGCGCAAATGTCATACGCCCATATGTATAATATGTCTCTTGCCATATCGATCTTAGATAATCCAAGAACAAGTCCAATCAGCAAAATATCTGGACATTACAAATAAAGTTTTCTTCAAACGGAAAACCAGTTACATTGACTGTCAATCAACAGCACTAATTAACAGCAAATCTTAAATAAATAATATATAAATAAGCTTTATTTAGAGTCGGCATGGTATATAAACATAGACAAACATAAAGCTCTAATGAGCTTTTAACCGACATATGAGACATTTTTAACAATACAACATTTATAACAATACAACACATAATATAGTACACATGCAATAAATATCACAGCTAAAAAATGAAGCACTAAAAGAAGAATATAAGCATAAGCTAGGTATTAAATTTTGAAAAAATGGGACATGATCTAGATGGTAAATAAATTTGCATAATATATAAACTAAAAGTCTGCACAAACTGTGCACTTACAGTCATTTCCATTCCATGACTTTAAAATATTTTTGAACTGACTGAAATTAGCATTTTTTTTTCTAGAAATCATCAGGTAGATCATTCCATAAAACAGCAGCTGTGTATTTAAAAGAGTTCTTACTTTAGGTTGATGTTCGTACCCTAGGTATATCTACAATATTAGAATATCTAAAATTATATTTACAGTCTTTCAATACAACTAAATCATGTAAGCATGGTGGTGACAATTTATGTAAAATTTTAAAACACTTAATAGCCATGTTACGCATACGTCTTATTTTCAGTGATGGAACCTTTGCTCTTAAAAGTAGTTCCAGTGGCGGATCCAGAATTTTTCATTAGTGGGGGCCCACTGACTGACCTAAGAGGGGGCCCACTCCAGTCACGCTTCAGTGATTCCCTATATAAGCAACCAATTTTTTTCCCAATAAGGGGGGGGGGGGGCGGGCCCCCTGGCTCCCCCTAAATCCGCCTCTGAGTTCGTCATATGAACTAACATAGTCTTCATATATAAATCGTTAAGCCCTTTCCTAAAATTTTTCCAATTTGATGGTGCTATTTTTGTTGCAAAAATGCCATGCCAAAGGACAAAAATTAAAATTAGATAAAATAAATGTGTGGAAAATGGTAAATTTATTCAATTTATTAAGGTAGCAGCCAATGCGCTTTAAAACATTCAGTTGATGGGATGCTTTACGATAAATGTTTTAATGCGGTGATTAAAATTAAGTTGATAGTCAATATCAATACCCAAAAGTTTGACAATCTCATCACAGGATATTTTTGCTGACTGTTTATTAAAAACAGACTTTTTTGCAAATGTTTTATTTCCAACTGCAATGGCTTGGAATTCAAGTTGTCAGGATTTGCCTGCATACAATTAAATCTGAACCAGTCAATTAAAATAGCACTTTCTCTTTCGAGTGCACATAATAAATTGCTCGTGTGTTCTCACAAGTAGCATGCATGTTCCACTAAACTGCATTATATTTTAAATACAGTTGTAATTGAATTATACCTTGTACATGTATAATAATAATTATGGAGAGAGCTTTTATAGGCTGTGCCTGTTGCTCAATCATTTTCATATCTTAATGAATAAAATATGTTTAAAATCAAAACATAATAAATTATCAAAATCGTTTTCAGTATAAGACAGAGTATTGTCATCGGCATAATTATACAGGGTACCATGTTCAATAAAATATAATAAGTCGTTTATAAAAATATTAAATAATAGGGGCCCAGGATTGAGCCTTGGGGTACCACTTTCTGGATGTCAGCCTTACTGCTGAGTACTCCCTGAAGTTTGATTTGTTGCCTACGATCTGTAAGATATTTTTTAAGTAATTTCACTGATTTAGAAGAAAGACCGTAGGCAGATATTTACTTGTAGGAATATCATGAGGTAAACAGTCAAAAGCTTTCGAAAGATCCATAAGAATAGCTGCCACATACATGTTATTGTCCAAAGCTGTTTTCCAATCTTCAAGGAGTCTCAGCAAAGTTGTCTGACATCCATGGCCTTTTTTGAATGCACATAAAAAAGCATGAAATATATTCTCAAAACATTCAGTCAACTGGTCACTCCGAGATAACCATTTCATAGACTTTTGAAATTGTTGGTAAAATGCTCACAGGTCTATAGTTCTTTTTATCCAGTGGATCATTCTTTTTGTGTAATGGCCTGAGCTTCTTTGAGTCTGTTGGGGAACTGACTCACTGGATTCTATGGTGTTATTTATTAATATTGTTATGTGTTTGTTGACGGTACTGGTGCACCAGCTCGTAGTAGTTTAGATAATATCTGATCTACGCCAGTAGCTTTTTTTATATTGATCTTTTTCACAAGTTTGTTTACTGTGTCAACATGCATAGGTTTAAAATCAAAAGGTTTATCATGTTGTTTGTGAGATTTAATTTTTAAAATACTAGGCCATGAGTATAGATGTTTTTTTTTCTAAATACTACCTTTGTCTATGTCATTGGCAACATTAACAAAAAAAGTATTAAAGTTGTCACAGACATCTTTAGTGTCGTTTAAAATTTTATTATCATCCACAAGTACAATTTTTTGGTGGCTACAGGTAGACTTTTTAGATAAAAAATGTGCTATAAAAGTGTTTTGATTTTCAAACAGCAAATTAATCTTTATCTTTCATCCCTAGACGAAATATTAATAGAGAAATTAGCTTGTTAAACTATAGAAAGACAAAAATTATAATTTTGCTGCACAGTTTTGGGTTATCCACGTTTTCAATTTTTTTCAGGTTCTCTGAACTTTAATCACAAAAAACGGAAATTGTATACTCCGATTTCAAGTCTAATTTTATATATTTATAAAACAACGTCAGCAATGCGTTTTAAATTTCGAAATGAGATAAGGGTTTCTTATGCAGCATAACTACATTGATTTTTTTTATTTTTGATTAGAAATCCAAAAGGTAATTTTTCTGCAAATTTACTGCAACCTGTATTCTATATGAAAATCTTCCACGAAATGACTTATAAATTGCGATTGCTTCAGTCAGTAAAGTCTATAGAAAGATGGAACCTCCCTAAACACATTTTTATATACTGAAACTAAAGATGAATCTCCATACTTTGTGTGAGTTCGTGGTCTAGTGGTTAAGTAAGACCGATAGCTACGGTGCTGAAGGTCCCCAGTTCGATTCTCACTCGGGGTGGTAAAAATATCAGTACATCAGAAGGGTGATTTTCACCCTCTCACACACATCTCTGATACCCCAACCGGAGTTTAAACTAGAATGGGGGGCCTCGGTTGGTCAAAGTTGTCCCCTACTTTGACCTGGAGATCAATCTTCTGATATCTCTCTGGTTTGTCTGTTTCCACCGAGTGGCCCGATGGTTCTCTCTGAGTACTTCGGCTTCCTCCACCATAATAACAGACCTTCCGGTGTCCTATACGCTCCCTTGGGCGGTGTTGGGTGGGGATTGTTCCAGTGGTGGGACAATATTGTAAAGGACACATCTCCATTAATCCTTAGGGAGTGTCCGTGGATCCGCTGTACCCTTGCAGTCAATCAAGGGGGGCATCTAAATTGGCGGAATCTTGAGTACATACATACACCTAGAACAGTTGTTATCCATTCGTTTGATGTGTTTGAGCTTTTGATAATGGACTTTCCGTTTTAAATTTTCCTTGTAGTTTACTATTTTTCTGATTTTCTTTTTTTTCACCCTACACGGACATTCTACACGTTTGCCTCCTGGGTCTGTTTGTTCCGTTTATAAGTATTTACAAAGACGTAATTTGGTGTTTTTGTCATGTGTTTCTGTAAAAATATATAGATAAGCAGTTACCTGGCATTGGTAGGAGTAAAAACAAATTTTGAAGGAAAAAAATGAAAGATACTTATTTGTAACAGCTTGTGATGACTTTGAAAACTGTTTGGGATCTTCTGTCTTTCTGTTTCAAACCTTTAAAGACAAATGGCTTAGTCTTCAAATTTTTAAAATGACAATTTATCTTAAAACAATAAAATTGAAAAAAACCATATTTAGTTATTTTTGATAGCATTGAATACACTGAATAATAAGCATGTTTAAAATCTCATTCAACTCAAAACTTTTATAAATGGATGTGAATGGATCCAAGGTTTGATGAGAATGTGAAAGGGGCGACAAGAATAGGAGCAAAATTAAAAGTGATGTTAGGCGAATGGAACTGGATTCAATATTTTGATAGATGTATAAATGTATGTCTGTCAATGGTCATTGTCTGTTTGACTGTTTTACTTTGACCATGTAGACATAACACTGTTACAGCATGATAATTAATGCTCCCATTTATAGAGGAGTTTTAAGTATATATATAAAGTAGAAGATTTCAAATTTGTATGGACATGATGGATGCAAAACATATGCCCCATGCACAACTGCTTGGGCCACAGTTATTTCAGTGATAACCACTGGCACAATGATGCATTTTCAGCATACTTTTTCAATTCCAACTTCTCATTATAAAATTCTCAGGATAAAAAGTCTCAAATCAGTTTTTTTTCATTTTTTTAGCTCACCTGGCCCACAGGGCCAAGTGAGCTTTTCTCATCACTTGGCGTCCGGCGTCTGTAAACTTTTAGAAAACTCTTCTTGTCTGAAACTACTGGGCCAAATTTAACCAAACTTAGCCATAATCATCATTGGGGTATCTAGTTTAAAAATTGTGTCCGGTGACCCGGAATACCAACCAAGATAGCTGCCACGGCTAAAAATAGAACATAGTGGTAAAATGCTGTTTTTGGCTTATAACTTAAAAACCAAAGCATTTAGAGCAAATCTGACATGGGGATAAAAGTGTTTATCAGGTCAAGATCTATCTGCCTTGAAATTTTCAAGTGAATCGGACAACCTGTTGTTAGGTTGCTGCCCCTGAATTGATAATTTTAAGGAAATTTTGCTGTTTTGGGTTATTATCTTGAATATTATTATAGATAGAGATAAACTGTAAACAGCAAAAATGTTCAGCAAAGTAAGACCTACAAATAAGTCAACATGACCAAAATGGTCAATTGAACCTCTAAGGAGTTATAGCCCTTTTTAGTCAATTTTTAACAATTTTCGTAAAATTTGTAAATTTTCACTTAACGGTACATTTCCACTGAAGCTATTGGGCCAAGTTCATTATAGATAGAGATAATTGTAAGCAGCAAGAATTTTTAGAAAAGTAAGATCTACAAACACATCCCCATCACCAAAAAACAATTTTGTCATAAATCCATCAGTCTTTGTTTAATATTCACATAGACCAAGGTGAGCGACACAGGCTCTTTGGATATGATTTGGACATGAATAAGAAAACATTTCTGTTTTAGTTAGTTTTTTGTATTTTTCTTACTCTAATGTATTGGTTTTTTTTATGAACATGATGAATGATGAATGATGTTCGACCCAGAAAAATACTTGAAAAGGGCATAAATTATAAACAGTCTGTTCTTTCCATGATGAACTAATAGAAGATTTATGACAGGAAATGTACAGGAAAGATATGTAAATGCTCCTTTGTTCCAATGGTTGAAAGTTCTGGGCCGAAAGAACTAACTAGCCAAAAAGTTCTGGAGGAACTTATTAACCATTTTTACTAGTTACTATGTTCTTCCTAGATGGTTTAAAAGTTATATTGGAATTTCGAAATTAGTCAAAACCTTAACTAACAAACTAGCCCAAAAGTTCCAATGGAACTTATCAACCAGTCTAAAAGTTCCATTTGGAGAATTGTTGTATAGTAAAAGCACAACATATTATATTTGTTTCAAATATATACTGATTACAAAAGTCAAAAAGAACTTATCAACTACAAAATGTACAATGTAGTCACAAAGTTCCTCTTCAATGGAAAATTAGTCAAAACCAGAACTAACAAACTAGCCCAAAATGCCCAAGGGAACTTATCAACCAGTCACAAAGTTCCATTTGGAGAATTGATGCAATTAAAATAACAGAATAAGTTCTAGTTTATTGTTATACATTAATCTGAAATTGATATTTTTAAGAGTACACACATGAGGAGGAGGGTAATCTTCCCTCTCTTGAGGTACTATGAATACTTAATTTGCATGATAATGCAACTTATTCCGTTTTATGTGAGCTATGAAATACAACTTTTAAATTTTGCTAACTAGTTGTTCAGAAAGAACTATTCAACTAGCTACATTGTTCTGGGACTTTTCAACTACATGTAGCTACTTTTTTTCCAGAACTTTTCGACTGCACTTGGAATTAAACAACTAGTTGGAAAGTTCCATTGGAATGAAATAACTAATTGAAAAGTTCAGCCGGAACAAAGTAACTGACGGAACATAGTGGCTGATAACTGATATTATCTCACTGGGCTTCAGGGCACAAATAAAGGAAGTACAATGCACCAATCAATTTTTTCTGGACAAATTTATTTTTTCGCCTACTGCAAAAAACAATCTATTTTTTTCGCGACAAGTCCAAAACTATTTTTTTTATTTCAATTTTAGCATTACATAAAATAATAGTCATGATAGTGGCAGCTGAGGGTGAAACAAACAATTTTTTTTTATCAGAATCAAAAACAAATTATTTTTTTCTCCAAAAACTGGAAACAAACTTTTTTTTCCAAAAAAAACCATAGCCCTTCCCCCCCAGAAAATCAAATGGTTGCTGCCTTAATAAAATGTAGTAATGAATTATTTAAATAAAGATGTCAGTTTAATTTGTTCTACCTTTCAGATTCCATTTCATATTATGGATGCAGATACATGTAGTTCTAAAACCAGCAGTGAGTTAGATCTTCCTGCTGAGGAAGCTACAGATTCATTGGCTGATATTTTATCAACTTCAGACTCCAGTGAAAGCTCGTTAACCAGTCTCACTTCAGATAATCTGCTTCAACAGATGTCAACAGAAGAGGAAACACTCAAACTGAATGAACAATCAGAAACTGAAACTGATACGTCAGATATGACACAAAATACTCCAAACAATACAGAGTTACCTAACCTTAGTTCACAAGACTGGTATTTACATCCTTTGTTTCAAGGTTATTGGAGACATTATGCCCATGCTATGTCATGGTGTCAAACTCATAGAATAGTCACACAAAAACTACTACAAAATCAACAACAAATTCATCAAAGACATTCTCAACCTTACTCTAATAGTTTTAATCCAAAACGAAAAAGTAAGAACTTGAAAACTTCTAAACATCCAATGTTTAAAAAACCTAAGTCAAAAGTAGAAGCACCAATTCCCAAAGAAAGGAGGAAACAGAATGTGTCCTTTTCAGAAGAAAGTACAACATGTGACGATACTCACTTGTCTGATACTGGCAGTGAAGTATACGAGATGGAAATAACTGATGAAATGGTGGATTTCTTTGCACAGTCAGAAAAACATAGAAAAGAACGAGGTAAAAATGAACCTGTAGAAGGACTTTTGATATCTCTAATTTGCAGTACATGGCATCTTTTGGTTTAATAAGAGCTTATTTAGAAAATGGTAGATTAAACCTGGTTTTATAGCTAGCTAAATCTCTCACTTGTATGGCTTATATACATGTACATACTAATAAAACAGAGAAATAATATACAAAACAGTCTGTGTTAATACATTGAAAGTTAATGATAAAAAATAAGTGGGTATGCTAACAAAGAAAAAGACACTGACGTAATTTAGGCCTATGAGTAATGAAAGATCATGCATTTATTTTCTATTTTTCAGATGAAAGCAAATTAGGTGGTGGTAAAGGTGAATCATTAGTTGATATTGGAAAAGGTAAGAACTAAAAAACAAAAGATACAAAGTACTTGTTAAATAGAAATGATATAAAGTATTACCCAAAAAGGGTATAAAATATATAAACAAATAGCCATTGTAACTCTATCTTAAATTGATTACTCCAAGGGTCATTATAAATTTCCTTTCCTTCATTTTAATCTGCTTTGCTGAACATACCAATTGGATTCATATTTAAGGATGGTTAATTTGTTCTTGTCCTGAATAATATTATATAATGTGTAAAATATTTGTCAATGGATTTTAAGCAAACAATTTAAACAATCAATATCTGATTAAAAACTATATTAATAAAACCAAAAAAATATATATATGCATTCAAATGTAAGAATAGATTTATTAGTCCCTGAACATTTCGATTTAGCACTTAAGGAAATGAAAAAATCAATGCATTCAACACTTATTGTTTCAGGTTGCATTAAAAAATACTTCATTATTTGCAATAATGTTAAATCATCTCACTCTGTAATTGTTCCTTGACAAAAAAAATAGTTTACCTACATGTACAAAAATGCAAAGTACAAAATGGAAACATTAGGATGAAACTAATACTCAGCATCATTTCATACAAATAACTAACCTTTTTTAAATTTTAATTGTAGCCAGCAAAAAAGTACCTACAAGTGAAGCCCCAAAGGAGAGACCTGGTATACGTAGGACCTCTGAGATGACACAGCTGTACGGTAAAGGAGCTGCCATGATACATGGAATGGAAACAGCCCTCCAGATGACTTATGATAGGAATGTAGACATTAAACAACCACCATGTTGGCCTAACATGCCACTTAAAATTGTATTTAGATAAAGCTGCAATAAAGTTATCATTTTCTATTAAACTTTTCTTTTAAATGAAAGTAACATGTTTTCATGATGCATGTATAATCATACATTTTGTGTCCGTTTGAGTACTACTATCCCATATTTGTAGTATACTGTAAACCAACCTATTTTTGCTGATACTTTATTTCACATATAACCCTTATAAATAAACTCATCTTAGATACCAGGACTAAATTTTGTCTACAAAAGACTCATCAGTGACGCTCAAATCCAAAAAAGTTAAAAAGGCCAAATAAAGTACAAGGCTGAAGAGCATTGAGGACCAAAATTCCTAAAAGTTTTGCCAAATACAGCCAAGGTAATCTATGCCTTTAAGACCACTTCACGACTATTAAATTTCACAATATTCTGATTTACTTGATGTAGTTAAGTCAGAAAAGATATTTAAGTTTTACATATTCCGAACGATTTGTATTCATGTTATTTTTCTAATCACAAAACTCAAAAGTCCAGAAAATGAATTGCTTGCAATAATAAGTTGGTTTACAATAATTGATAGTAGAATTACAAACAGTCAGCCCTCAGTATTTATGGTCTGTTTTCAAATGAAAGTTTTCATCAGTGAAATTATACAGGTTTAAATGAGGTATAACATGATGTGTCATATGTCAGAAATCTAAGCAACAAACATGGTTATTGTTTCTTATAATTGAATGTTATTTTGTCATTGTGTTTTGTGGTATATATGACAGGTCTGCACACATTTTTATTTTATTCAAAAAATTTCTAAACTTCAAAATCGTCACAAGGACATATTTTTGGTTGATTGGGTAATTGGTGTTTAACACCACATTCAACACTATTGTGCTTTTTGATTTGATTGGCAGAAGAAGCTGAAGTGCTCAGAGAGAACCACTGACCTTTGGTAGGAAAACTGACAATCCTAGTCGCTTTTAAAAAGTTTGGAGACAAGTGCACCTGTCCAGTGTGGAATTCAAACTCAAATCCTCAGTTTTGACCTAATAGGGATACCCTAATAGACAACTTAGGCCACTCAATCACTGAGGCCCTAAGGCCTTATCTTTGGGTGAAGACTACATCCTGACTTCTAGATTAGAATTAGTATTATTAGTTACCCTCTCACTTTTATCATCACCAATTTATTACAGAGAGGAGTGTTAACTTTTGCAAACATAAGTTCTATATACATGTAGTATCTTTTAAACCTTTTAATCTAGATTGCTGTATACACAGATGACATTTAAGCGAAAAAAGACAATTGTATAGGAATTTTTGTTGATCCTTCAATTTCCAGGGACAGATCCAGACATTTTAAAAAGGGGAGGAGGGGGTTCCCAACACAGAGTAAAAGGGGGGGGGGGGGTTCCAACTATATGCTCCCATTCAAATGCATTGATCATCCAAAAAAATAACATTTATCATGCATGATGACACGAGGTCCCACAATAAAGTGCACAGGTGAATGAAATAAAACTGGATAAAACACGGGTTTTCATGATCCTAGCTAAAAAATGTAATTATAAGTATTGAATGGTTCTTTTTGAAACTTTATAGGGTTGTAAAAGCGTTTACCGTGAGTACATTTTTAGAATGAAGCGCTTCATACAAAAAGTACTTCGGTCAACGGTTTTACCACCCAATAAATTTACAAAAAGAAGCATTCAATTCTTAAATATATACAAACATGAGATAATACATAGCGAAACAGGACAGACGCAAAATAAATACATAGTATATTACAAAGGACAATTGGTATAATTAGTTCAAGTATTTCATAATTTTCTACACGAAACTTGATAATTTCCTTTGAACTTGTACGTTGCATATAGACAGCAAGCCAGTACATTTTTTCTTGATTGGATTCATAATATAATAATCTGGTATAACATTTGATTTAAGATCAGCATTTTTACAGATGAACAATAAATGAAACTCATTCCTATTCCCTCATAACATAATGTACATATTCTCTGAATCTCTCCCTTGCATGACAGTCGTATAAAAGTCCACTATATTGACAACAATAGTGAATATGTGAACAAATTAAAACAAACATAATAGGTAAAAATGTCAAAAATAGGGGTACAATAGTCAACATTGTTTTATAATCTCTATAACAACAAACATGTAACAAGGAAACACAACTAGTGGCACCAAGGAGCCTGTGTCGCTTTCCTGATATTTTTATTTATAATTGATGCATGAAATAATGCTACCGTTATTATTTTGCTTTAGTTTCAGAAATATAAGTCAAAAACTGCATTTCCCCCCTTTGTTATATTTTTAGCCATGTCTGCCATGTTGATTGGATGGCAGGGTCACCAAACACATTTCTAAAACTAGATACCATAATGCTGATTGTGGACAAGTTTTGTTAAATTTTCCTCAGTAGTTTCAGAGGAGAAGAAAAATTAAGGAGTCAATTGAACATTTTGGTCATGTTTGACTTTGTAGATCGTCCAGTTTTGCTTTATATATCATAATATTTTAGATCCTAACCTAAAACTTCAAAATTTCCTTAAAATATACAAATTTTCAGAAACAGCATCCCGACAACGGGTTGTACGAATTGTTATGAAAATTTCAGGGCAGATAGATCTTGATCTAGTAAACAATTTAAACCCATTTCAGATTTGCTCTAAATGCTTTAAATTTAGAGATATATTCCAGAACCTTCCTGTATCCCTATGTTCTATTTTTAACCATGCCAGCCACCACCTTGGTTGATAGGCCGCTTCATCGGACACATGTTTTTAACTAGCTGATACCTAAATGACGATTGTGGCCAAATTTGGTTGAATTTGAAATCTGGCCCAGTAGGTTCAGAGGAGAAGGTTTTTGTAAAAGTTAACGACGACGCCGGACGACGGACGCCTAGTGATGGGCCAGATGAGCTGAAAAGGCATATAATAGACAAAGCACATTAGGAAAATGAACGAGGAAATACATTATCTTCATTTCAATAGAATAATATCAATAGTTAAAACTAATCCTCCTGAGAGTCCTCATAATTATAATAACATAACTCGTGAAGTGCTTAAAACATAATTACTTTGCTTAATGTCCAGTGACAAATATTACATGCGAAAACAATTCAACAATAAATACAATAGACATGTACTGTAATAGATACCATCCGGGGAAAAAAAAAGGGTCAATAAAACTTGGAGTGCTGCTGGATGATAAACGTATATTGAATAGGGACAAGCATTTTCCTTGCAACAGGCTCAGACAAAAGGCTACCGACGACCCCTCATAGATTTGTTGCAATGTTTCGTAACCTGCAGAGAGCGTGTTACTCTCTCTATACGAGGCATCGAATAAAACGTCACCACTCTGACATTTGTGGAAAATTATATACCTCGACTAATCAAACGGACGTTCCATGCATCCAGGGTTTACTGCTAGATGAGGTATATAATATGCAAGGTTCCTGATACAGTCACCGTAACTATCACCGTGGTCTGTGCGCATGCGCCAGAAACGCCCACTGAATTTCCTACTTTCATTTTTGAAAAATCTTCTATTTGGAGATAGATTTGTACGCATCTATTTACATTTTATCTGCGAAAGCAAATACACTTGCTCAGTTGCTGAAGTGGCTCTCTTTCTCGTCCTTAAGAGCACACATAACTTCTAAAACCATGTGAAAGGTATGAAAAATAATGCATTGTAACAACGAAAACATACATCATCTTTAAATGCAAAATAACATTTTAAAGGAAAGGAGGCTTCACCCCCACCCCCCTTTTTCCTTTTCCAACTACAAAATGTGATCTGGTTCAAAAGAGCCGGACAATTAATACTTTTCATGTGTATGTGTCAGGTCAGCATTCATACGAGGTGGCCGAAATGATTTCTTGGGGAGTCCAGAAAGTTTTAAAAAGATTGTTATGGATTGTGCATGTATGAGGGGGATAGGACCTTTATCGGGACACCAGAATTGGGTGTTTTTAGCTTCAGGATTTTGGGATTGACTATTTAGGTATCCAGGAATTCTATTTTTTAATTTCTGGATGTAGGGATTTAAATTTATTCAAATAAGGGATCTCGGGATTTCATGTTTTTAAGCCCAGGATTTTGGGATCATGACCCCTCCTACCCCCCGTCATGTATATGTATGAGGGTGATACTTGTAATCCCCTGGGAATCTTGGTACCCCTGTCTTCACTAATAACCGTTAAAAAAAATTGCCAAATGACAATAGACAATATAGACAATAGACAATATTTTTATTATGACATTTATAACAGTAATTTTTTATCCTTGACAATAAAAAAGTACACATTCCTTTAGGCCATATTAAAATCAATTGTTTTTGACACAGTCAAGAGTGGATAAATATAGTATTGCACAAGATTTGGAGGTGAAATATATTTCTTTGTCTTTTCATGTCGTCACAATGGGAATTTCAGATGAAAGCATGAAAATTTTACGTCATAATCAAATATTGACCAATGAACAACTACAATGTAAGATCAAACTAACCACACCTAGATTAAATGAAAATAATCAACAGGTCGGGAATGAGAAATATCGAGTTAAAAAATATTTATAATAAAAACAATATTTATAATAAAAAAATATTTATTTTTTATCACCAATGTAAACATACATGATATATGTTACCATTGTATATATCTATCACCATTGCAAACATCTATCACCACTGTATATATCTATCATCCTACTGTTTTCATATCTCTCACCAATCTATATATCTATCACCTCACTTTATTTATCACTACACTATATATCACCAATATATTAAAATCTCCACACTAAATATATCTATCACCACACTATATATTTATCACCACTCTATAAATCTATCAATCCACTGTATATATTTATCACCATTCTGCATTAATCACCACTTTATACAACACTGTATATATCTATCACCACCCTATCTATTTATCACCATTCTGTATCAATCTCCACTTTGTACAACACTCCCGTATATATCTATCACCACACTATATGTTTATCACCACTCTATAAATCTATTAACACACTGTATATATCTAAAACCACTGTATATATTTATCACCATTCTGTATTTATCACCACTTTGTACAATACTGTATATATATCTAACACCAAAGGTGTTTAATTCAGATCTTTCTATATATATTTTCCATTATTTATCACAATATATATCTATCACCATCTACAATATCTATCACTTTATCTCTCTATCACCATACTTTATATATATACCACTTCAGATATAGATATCCACTAACTATATATCTATGTCTTTACTATACATCTATCACCTCACTTAATCTATCACTACACTTTTGTATCATCAACATATTTATCCATCACCACTTTATATTAATATCACCACACTGAATATATATACATGTATGTATTACCACTTTTTAAATCTATTACTGCTTTATAATTCAATCAACACACTGTATATAACTAAAAGCATTATATATAACTATCACTGTTCTGTATAAATACCAATTTGTACAATACTGTATATATTATCACCAAAAGATGTTTATATTTGTATCTCTCTGAATACCTTTTACACCATACTATAGTCATTAACTGCCTCCCTTTATATGTCTATGGCCTCACTGTTTATATTTATCGCCTCACTAGATTTCTTTTAGGTAGCTTCACATTTCTATCCCCACACTTCATATATCCATCACCTAACATTATACACCAATCAGTGAATCACCTCACATTTTTCTCTTTCACCACACTATATATATATACATCACCACTCTTTATAAAGCTGTCACCACACTTTATATCCAACACCTCACCTTATTTATCTATCACATCACAGTTTTACCTGTCATCTCTCTTTATATTTATATTAACATATTGAATATATTTATCACCTCTCTTTATATATATATTATATGTTATTCAGGTCTCAGACAGGGTATATACTGTGACATTCCCGGCTTAGAGTTTATATCCCCTGAGCCGAAGGCGAAGGGGATATAGGCCCTAAGCTGGGAATGTCACAGTATATACCCTTTCTGAGACCTGAATTACACATATATTACGGATTACCTCTGACTTAATGTTATTTTACAATGCTGGTATTTGTTGACAACACATAGTATAAGTTGAAAAAACCTGATGTGTTTGGCATACATGAAGGATTTTCTAATTTGCTGTGAACATAATTTTATCTTGTATGTAATAATTTATATCAACACTTTAAAACTAAATTTAAGTATTACAAGTGTAAATTGCGTGATTTTGTATCAAAAATGTATTATTGACTGAAGCACTTCATTATTTTCCCTCTGTGAGCCTCTGACAGTCTGATAGCTTTTGACTACGTCACATAGTAACCGGTGTTATGATGACGTTTTTGAGTTTCCAATTGGGGATAAAAACGTTGTATATACCCCGGCAGTTTCCTGAATATTTACTGACATCTCTGAGTTGTTATCCAATCACAAACCTTGACGCATTTGTAATCCGTAATAGATATATATATATATATCGCCACACTAATAATATATTACTTCTCTATACTTCTATCAATACATTTTTTATATTTATCACCATTCTGTATAAAATCATGACTTTATACAATGTTATACATATTTACCATAAAAGATGTTTATATTTTTATTTATTACCACTCTATGTATATATCTATGACCTCACTGTATATATAGACTATCAACTCTCTAATTATATATCACCATATTAATAAATATATATCACCTCAATAGCAATCTATATCACCACACTTTATGTATCTATCACCACATGTTATATCTATCACCACACTATATACATCTATCACCACATTATCACCACACTATATACATCTATCACAACACCTAACTTTATACATCTTTCACTTAACTGATCATATATCACCACACTTTATGTATCTATCACTACACTATACATCTATCATCTAACTGATCATGTGTCACCACACTTTATGTATCTATAACCACACTATATACATCTATCAACCTACTAATCATATGTTACAACACTTTATATATCTATCACCACACTTTATATATCTATCACCTCACTATATACATCTATCACCTAACTGATCATATGTCACCACACTTTATGTATCTATCACCACACTTTAAATATCTATCACCTAACTCATCATATGTCACAAAACTTTATGTATCTATCACCACACTTTATGTATCTATCACCACACTATATACATCTATAACCTAACTGATCATATGTCACAACACTTAATGTTTCTATCACCACACTTTATGTATCTATCACCACACTTTATGTATCCATCACCACACTTTATGTATCTTACACCTATCTGATCATATGTCACAACACTTGATATATCTATCATCACACTTTATATTTCTATCACCACACTTTTTATATCTTTCACCTCACTATATACATTTATCACCGTAGTGGTCTTATGTCACCACACCTCATATATCTACACCTCACCTTATTTATCTATCACATCACACTTTTACCTATCATCTCTTTTTATATTTATATCAACATATTGAATATATCTATCACCTCTCTTTATATATATATATATATATATACAACCTGCTAAACATCAACCCAACAATGTTAGATCGTAAATTTGCTTTCGCAAATTTTTTGTTCTTCCCTTGCCGGGATTCAAACCCATGCTACTGAGATATCGTGACACCAAATGGCCTGCACTGCAGCCGTCCCGCTAGACCACACGACCACCTGGGCTTCACAAAAATAAAGCTTTTGGTGGCCGTGTGTTACCTTTCCTTGTCAGTTTTAATCTAGCGGCGTACTACAGTACATGATTATATATGTATATCGCCACACTAACAATCTATTACTTCTTTATACTTCTATCAATACATTTTTTTATATTTATCACCATTCTGTTTAAAATCAGTACTTTATACAATGTTATACATATTTACCATAGAAGATATTTATATTTTTATTTATTACAACTGTATGTTTATATCTATGACCTCACTGTATATATAGACTATCAACTCTCTAAATATATATCACCATATTGATAAATATAAATCACCTCAATAGAAATCTATACCACCTTACTATATATCATCTCTGTACTAAATTTATCTATCACCACACTATGTATCTATCATTACACTTTTTATTCTATCACCAAACTGAATACATCTACGTTGTTCAAATCTATCACCACATGTTACATTTCTATCACCACACTTTCTTTATCCATCACCACACTCCCAATAGCTATCATTACTATATGTATTTCTATCACCACATAATGTATATCTATTTTCACACTATTCACACTATGCAATTATCACCACAATCTAAAAAATAAATTTGTCTTTCCTTGTACTATATAGATCTATTACATATTTTTTTTTATATATTAAAGATTCGTATATCCATATGTTAAAAAGTAAAAAAACAGCTTTAATATATGTTAACAAGTAAGAATGGGCTTTATATAACAGTTTGTTGATATGGTAGAATGTCTTTTGATTTACTGAATTTGTAATGATATTTTTTATATGAATTTTTCCAGATTGCTATTCTACAGTGGACCTTGATAAATTCTGATGGAAAGGAAGTAATACAAAGGTACACATCAAGAAGAAAACTGCTTCTCATTTTGATTATTCATATTAATCATGCACAACTTGCCAGAATATTCATCATATTTGGAAGAAGAAGAAGCTATGTCATGAAAAAACTGCTTCAAATACATTTGGTGTATCTAGAGGAAAGAAATGGATTGATTCAGGTTTTTTTTATTAGCTACCAACTATCCTGATTATATTGGATATCCCCACACTATATATATCAACAACCACGCTGTATATATATAACAACACTAATAGTACATATAACAACACTTAACATGTATATCATTCAACACACAATTGATACTTGTCACCCCTCTGTATATATCCATCACCACTTTGTTAATATGTCTACCACTACATTGGTTAAACTAATCACCACACTGTTTATATTTGTCACCACACAGTATATATTTATACCTCCACTTTGCTTATATATCATAAGTTATATATAATCGCTATTCTGTATATTCTTCACCGCACTACATTCAAAAATTACAATATATATATATATATATATAACAAGTCAAAAACATGATCCATGTACATGATCCATCGCCCTGTAAGATTGATCGTTGACTATTTATTCAGTCATTTTATATATATATATATATATATATATATATAACTCGTCTAAACATCAACCCCACAATGTTATATCTGTAAATTTGCTATATATATATATATATATATATATATGTCCTCACATATTTTTTGTGTTATTTAAATTTGCTGTTTTTAGAATTTTAGAATTTTAGAAATTATTATAAATTAAGGAATGTATCTCCCTCATGCAAAGCTCTGATTCCTTTCACGGATTTGGCTTTACTTTTTGGACCTTTTGGATTATAGCTCTTCATCATTTATATAAGCTTTGGATTTCAAATATTTTGGCCACGTGCATCACTGAAGAGACATGTATTGTCGAAATGCGCATCTGGTGCAAGAAAATTGGTACCGTAAATTGTATTATCACCACTCTATATCTATGTATCACCACTTTATCATATTTATATTTATAAATGACCACACTTTATATCTTTCACCACTTCATCTTGTTATATATAATTAAACCCTTAAAAGTAAACAAAACAGTAATGAAGTAATTATTTATAAATATTTTGGTTAACCTTCATCAGTATGATCATGATGTAAAATGAATCACATCAATCTTCTTTGATTAGATTATAACAATTTTGAAATTTATACAATAAAACAGTTAATACCGTATAACTAAGTTGTAAAACTTGTACAATACTAAAATTTATATAGCTTCTTAATATTTTAAATTTTAAAACGGTATAGAAATTACAACAAATTCTGCTTTTCCATTGATATATGTTTGTATAAACTTGTAAACCTATAATGACTTCATGTAGGAATTATTATTTATATTTTGATTTTTCTTACAGAGATACAATACACGATTTTAAAAGGACAAAGATGTAATGGGTGAAAATGGAAGAAAAGAAAAAGGTATATTTAATTTCAAATAAAATAACAAGTATAATTTAATGATTTATAACAAAGAAGCACTCAGCAATTCTGTTTATAGTGATGGTGAAGGGTTTGTTAGAAAATAATTATTAGGAAAACTGATACAGCATATCACACAATATTTATATCAATGACTTTTCTACATTCTTGTAATCATGCACATGTATTATGTAAATAAAAATAGGAATATGGTATAATAAATGTTGGTCAAACATCCTTATTGAATACATGTATATATCCTTTAGTAACAAATTTATAAAGTGATTATTTTAACACACGAAATTTCATTTTTATCATACCACACACTGCATATATATTGCTACAGTCTCTATATCTATTACCATACTCTCAATATCTATCGCTTCAGTCTGTTACCATTTTCGGCCTTTTAAACTTTTTTGGATTCGAGCGTCACTGATGAGTCTTTTGTAGATGTAACATGTGTCTGGCATGTATACAAAATTTAGTCCTGGTATCTATGATGAATGTATTTGTATATTACCACATTATAAACACCTATCACCTTACTATCAGCTAATGGTATATATCAATAACCACACTCTATAATTATCATCATACTGTCTTTATCTACCCCTACAGTCTCTATGTGTATCACTACATTATATATACCTATCACCTCACATATCAAACACCACTCCCTATATCTATACCTATACTCTCTATAGCTATCCCAACAGTCTCTTTGTATATCACCACATAATATACACCTATCACCTAAGTTTAAATACCTATCACCTCAATTAATGTATCAATCATCACACTCTATATATATACTTATCTATACCTATACTATCTATATCTATCCCAAAAGTCTCTATGTATATCTCCTTATTGCCTCACCTATCAACTTATTTAAGATACCTTTAACCTCACATTATATATCAATCACCACACTCTATAACAATCACCATTCTCTCTATATATATCCCCACAGTATCTATATATACCACCACATTATATACACCTATTACTTACTTTAAATACCCATCATCTTGCCTTATGTATCAATCACCTCACACAATATATTTATAATCTCACTGTTTATATGTAAACCTCTATTGATATATCTTTGACGTGACTATATATGTAACTCAACAAATAATACATCTAACACAT
This sequence comes from Mytilus trossulus, assembly GCF_036588685.1. Classification (NCBI taxonomy): domain Eukaryota; kingdom Metazoa; phylum Mollusca; class Bivalvia; order Mytilida; family Mytilidae; genus Mytilus; species Mytilus trossulus. The sequence continues at coordinate 34,483,525 of NC_086386.1, read as the reverse complement.
TTCTTTATATATCTGTAACCTTACTTGATACATTTATAACCTTACTTGATACATTTATAACCTTACTTGATACATTTATCACCTTGCTTGATACATTTATCACCTCACTTTATATATTTAGCACTTCACTATAGCTATATATATAAATGTCCTAACTCTCTCTCTCTCTCTATATATGTATATATATATATCTCACCTCATTTTATATATCTATCCAATAACTTTATGTATTTATCACCCAACTTTATGCATTTATCACTTTATACATCTGTCACCACACTGTATATCTGTCAACACACTTTGTATTTCTATCAAACACTTTATATATCTATCACCACACCTTATATATCTATCATCACACTTTATATATCTATCACCACACTGTATATCTGTCAACACACTTTATATATCTATCACCACACTGTATATCTATCATCACACTTTATATATCTATCACCACACCTTATATATCTATCATCACACTTTATATATCTATCACCTCACTATAGCTATATACATCTATCATCTAACTGATCATATGTCACCACAATTTATGTATCTATCACTTCATGTTATGTATCTATCACCACACTATATACATCTATCATCACCTTTTATAAATCTATCACCACACTTTATATATCTATAACCACAATTTATATATCTATCACCAATCTTTATATATCTATCACCTAACTTTATACATCTTTCATTTAACTGATCATATATCACCACACTTTATGTATCTATCACCTCACTATACATCTATCACCTAACTGATCATGTGTCACCACACTTTATGTATCTATAACCACACTTTATACATCTATCACCTTACTAATCATATGTCACCACACTTTATATATCTATCACCTCGCTATATACATCTATCACCTAACTAATCATATGTCACCACACTTTATATATCTATCACCACACTTTATATATCTATCACCACACTTTATGTATCTATCACCACACTTTATATATCTATCAACTCATTATATACATCTATTACCTGCCTAATCATATGTCACAAAACTTTATGTATCTATCACCACACTTTATATATCTATCACCACACTTTATGTATCTATCACCACACTTAATATATATATCACCTCACTATAAACATCTATCACCTAACTAATCATATGTCACCACACTTTATATATCTATCACCACACTTTATGTATCTATCACCAAACTTTATATATCTATCAACTCATTATATACATCTATTACCTAACTAATCATATGTCACAAAACTTTATGTATCTATCACCACACTTTATATATTTATCAGCACACTTTATGTATCTATCACCACACTTTATATATCTATCACCTCACTATATACATCTATCACCTAACTAATCATGTGCACCACACTTTATGTATCTATACCACACTTTATATATCTATCACTTATCTGATCATATGGCACAGTACTATATACATCTATCACCACACTTTACATATATATCACCAGACTTTATATATCTATCACCAGACTTTATACATCTATCACCAGACTTTATATATCAATCACTAGACTTAATATATCTATCACCACACTGTATATATCTATCACCACACTTTATACATCTTTCATTTCACCACACTTTATGTATCTATCACCTCACTATACATCTATCACCTAACTGATCATGTGTCACCACACTTTATGTATCTATAACCACACTTTATATATCTATCACCACACTTTATACATCTTTCATTTAACTGATCATATATCACCACACTTTATACATCTATCACCACACTTTATACTTCTTTCACCTAACTGATCATGTGTCACCACACTTTATGTATCTATAACTACACTTTATACTTCTATCACCCTACTAATAATATGTCACCACACTTTATACATCTATCAGCACACTTTATGTATCTGTCACCTCACTATATACATCTATCACCTAACTCATCATATGTTACAACACTTTATATATCTATTACCACACTTTATATATCTATTACCACACTTTATTCATCTATCAGCATACTTTATATATCTATCACCTCACTATATACATCTATCACCTAACCCATCATATGTTACAACACTTTATATATCTATCACCACACTTTATATATCTATCACCTCACTTTATACTTCTATCACCTAACTAATCATATGTTACCACACTTTATATATCTATTATCACACTTTATACTTCTGTCACCTAACTGATCATATGTCACCACACTTTGTGTATCTATTACAACCCTTTATACATCTATTACCACACTTTATATATCTATCACCACACTTTATATGTCTATCAACTCATTATATACATCTATTACCTAACTGGTCATATGTCACCACACTTTATGTTTCTTTCACCACACTTTATGTATCTATCACCACACTTTATATATTTAACACGTATCTGATCATATGTCCAACACTATGTATATCATAACAGTTTCCATGTATATCTCCGCATTATACAGAAGCTACCCCCTTACTTTATATATCTATCATCACACTTTATATATATATATCAACACACTTAATATATCTTTCACCTCACTATACATCTATCACCTAACTGGTCATATGTCACCACACCTCATATATCTTTCACCTCACTATATGCATCTATCACCTAACTGATGATAGGTCACAACACTTTATGTATCCATCACCACACTTAATATATCTGTCACCACACCGAACATCTGGTACCATGCTTTGTTTATCTCTTCAATTTATACATTGATCACCTTACTTTACTTTACTTCACTATACATATGTATCACCTCACTTTTTAAATCTAAGACACAACTATATTTTAAAACCAACCTTTATATATATATATATATTACCTCACTTTATATATCAATGTCCTCATTTTATTGATGTATCACCTCATTGCTAATATCTTATTGGCATGACTGTCAATATATTTCTTCTTTCTCACTTTTTATATGTAGTCCCTCCTCATATGAATCTGTCACCTCTCTGAAAATATCTTGATGACATCATTGTAAATGTTCTTTCCACCAGACACTTATCTATAACCTAACTATTTATATCTATTACCTCACTATTTATCTATAACCAAACTATTAATTTCTCTAATCTTACTATATATCTATTACCTCACTTGTTACATTTTTCATCTCACTTTATATATTGATCACTTCACTATAAGCTATGACCTCACTATATATATGTACATACATATCAATCACATCACTTTATTCATCTATCACCTCACTTTAAACATGTATCACTGCACTTTATGTATCTATCACCTCACTCTATATATCTATCACCTCAATTTGTATATCTATCTCCTCATTTTATGTAAGTTAGACTTCATTTCATATATCTATCACCTTATTTAATATATCTATCACCACACTGTACATATATTACTACATTTTATATCTCTATCACCTAACTTTATACATATATCCCCACACTGTGTATCTGTCACCACAATTTTTATATCTCTCACCTTAATTTATATATCTATCTCCTCATTTTATATATATATGACCTCCCTGAAAATATCTTATTGACCTCACTGTTGACTTTTTTTCATCACATTTTATATATATTTTTTTATATATGTATCCCCTGCACATATGTATCTATTAACTCACTACACTGTTTAAATCAATCAAAACACCATTGATATATGTCACCACACAGTATGTATATATATATATATATTATCCTTTTGTTTATATATCACACTGTATATATCATACTACTGTTCTGTGTATCCTTCACCTTATGTATATACACATAACCCAACTATAACTAAGTCCACACTTATCACCAATCTATATCTATGTATCACCATCTTATCATATTTATAGTAACACAATGATTACATCTATCATCTTTCTTTTTCTGTTTTATACTAGACGATATACTATTGTTGTATCTTCTATAAGTGAGAGAATTGGACTGGTCAATGTATAATTTACAGTGGAAGATTATATGCAGATATGCAATGTCAACTGAGATATGTTTGTATAAGATTGTACACTTATCATGTAGCAATTATAAAATTGATTATTTATATTTGTGTTCTTCTGACAGAAATACCAAACAAGATTTTCCAGGGATTTACAGGTCATTGGTGAAAATTGAAGAAAAGATAAATGAAATAACAAAAATAGTTAAATGATTTACAACCAAGCAGCACTCAGCAATAGTGATGATGGTAAAGTATTTTTTTATAGAAAATGAAACTCAATAACAGATAAATAGTGTGGTGGTTGATAATTTACTCCATTGCTGCAGTCGCTGTATTCATCACCACACTCTCCATATCTATCTCAACAGTCTCAATAGCTATCCTCATACTATGATTGTCTATCACTACAATCTTCATAACTATGCCAACAGTAATTATGTATATCATAACAGTTTCCATGTATTTCTACGCATTATACAGAAGCTACCCCCTTACTTTATTTATCAATCACCTCACTTAAGATATCAATCACCACACTCTCTATATATATCCTCATACTCTCTATATACACCCCAAATGTCTCTCTGTATATATCCACATATTAAACACCTATCACCTTACTTTATTTATCAATCACCTCACTTTATGTATAAATCACCACACTCTCTATATTTATCCACATACTCTCTATATCCACCACAAATGTCTCTCTGTATATATCCACATATTAAACACCTATCACCTTACTTTATTTATCAATCACCTCACTTTATGTATAAATCACCACACTCTCTATATTTATCCACATACTCTCTATATCCACCACAAATGTCTCTCTGTATATATCCACATATTAAACACCTATCACCTTACTTTATTTATCAATCACCTCACTTTATGTATAAATCACCACACTCTCTATATCTATCCACATACTCTCTATATCCACCACAAATGTCTCTCTGTATATATCCACATATTAAACACCTATCACCTTACTTTATTTATCAATCACCTCACTTTATGTATAAATCACCACACTCTCTATATCTATCCACATACTCTCTATATCCACCACAAATGTCTCTCTGTATATATCCACATATTAAACACCTATCACCTTACTTTATTTATCAATCACCTCACTTAATATATAAATCACCACACTCTCTATATCTATTCACATACTCTCTATATCCACCACAAATGTCTCTCTGTATATATCCACATATTAAACACCTATCACCTTACTTTATTTATCAATCACCTCACTTTATGTATAAATCACCACACTCTCTATATTTATCCACATACTCTCTATATCTACCACAAATCTCTCTCTGTATATATCCACATAAAACACCTATCACCTTACTTTATTTATCAATCACCTCACTGTATGTATAAATCACCCCACTCTCTATATCTATCCACATACTCTCTTTATCCACCACAAATGTCTCTCTGTATATATCCACATATTAAACACCTATCACCTTACTTTATTTATCAATCACCTCACTTAATATATAAATCACCACACTCTCTATATCTATCCACATACTCTCTATATCCACCACAAATGTCTCTCTGTATATATCCACATATTAAACACCTATCACCTTACTTTATTTATCAATCACCTCACTTAATGTATAAATCACCACACTCTCTATATTTATCCACATACTCTCTATATCCACCACAACTGTCTCTCTGTATCTATCCACATATTAAACACCTATCACATTACTTTATTTATCAATCACCTCACTTTATGTATAAATCACCACACTCTCTATATCTATCCACATACTCTCTATATCCACCACAAATGTCTCTCTGTATATATCCACATATTAAACACCTTTCACCTTACTTTATTTATCAATCACCTCATTTTATAAATCAATCACCTCACTTTATAAATCAATCACCACACACACTCTCTATATCTATCCCCCACTCTCTATATCTGCCCCAAAAGTTTGTATATTTCCACAAAATAAACACCTATCACCTTACTTTATTTATCAATCACCTCACTTTATATATCAATCACCACACTCTGTAATCTATCCCCATAATCTCTATATCTACCCCTTAAGTCTGTCTGTATATCTCCACATATTAACCACCTATCACCTCACCTTATTTATCAATCACCTCACTTTATATATCAATCACCTCACTTTATATATCAATCACCTCACTTTATATATCAATCACCTCACTTTATATATCAATCACCACACTCTTTATAATTATCCCCATACTCTCTATATCCACCCTGAATGTCTTTTTGTATATCTCCACTTAATAAAAACCTATCACCTTACTTAATTTATCAATCACCTCACTTTATATCTCAATCACCACACTCTCTATAATTATCCCCATCATCTCTGTGTCTATCACCACATTCTCTATGTCACTCACCACAGACTCTTTATCTATGCCCATACTCTAGATATCTTTTCCCCACAGTCTCTATGTGTATGACCACATTATAAACACCTACCACCTTACCTTATTTATCCATCACCTCACTTTATATATCAATCACCACACAATATCTATATCTATCCTTATACTCTCCATTTCTATCCCAACAGTCTCTATGTTTATGACCACATTATAAAGACCTATCACCTTACTTTACATACTTTCACCTACCATAAATTATCAATGACCACACACTCTCTATATCTACCCCAAAAGTCTCTATGTATATCTCCACATTTTAAACACCTATCACCTTACTTCATTATTCAATCACCATACTTTATATATCAATCACCACACCCTCTCTATATATATCCCCATACTGTCGATATCTACCTCAAACTTCTCTCTGTATATCTGGACATAATAAACACATATCACCTTACTTTATTTATCAATCACCTCACTTCATATATCAATCACCACACACTCTCTATATCTATCCCCATACTCTCAACATCTCTCCCCACAGTCTCCATGTTTATGACAACATCATAAACACATATTACCTTACTTTTTTTTATCAATCACCTCACTTTATATATCAATCACCACACACATTCTATATCTATGCCCATGCTTTCCATATCTATCAACACAGTACCTTTATTTATGTCCACATTATAAACACATATCACCTTACTTTACATACTTTCACCTCACATGAATTATCAATGACAACACACTCTCTATATCTATCCCAATTAACCCTATATCTACCCCAAAATTCTCTATGTACATCTCCATACAATATACCCTATCACCTTACTAAAAATACCAATCACCTCACCTTGTAAATCAATCACTTCATTTTATATGTTTCACCTCACTCAAAATATCTATCACCTTACTCTTTAGATTTTCACCTCAATTTATATATTATGTCTATCACACCACTGGGTATATCTCTCAAAGCCCTATTTATACCAATTTGAAAGTGGATTAGCATGAAACAATCCTGGTTGAAATGACATAATTTAAAAGAAATGTTTTTAAAGAATAACTGCTTCAACATATTATGCAATATTATATTTAAATATCATGTTAGGTGTCTTTTCAATAAAAGCAGCAAATATGGTATACTAACTGTCTGTCAATGATTCTAACATTCATGATGAGTAAACCTAATAAATATATTGTTTCGGTGTTATTGTACATTGTCGACATAATTCATCTGCTGGCACACACATAATGTATATACCACCACATATTATGTATCAACTGCCACACATAATATATAATTTTGACCACTTATAATATATCTACTGCCACACATAATCAATAACCACACTGTATAAATCTGTCCTCACAGTCTGTATATCTATCACCACACCATGTTCGTCTATCACCACACTATTGTCTCTCACCACTCTATGTTTATCTATTACCACACTATGTTTGTCTATCACAACACTTTTTCTTTTAATCATCACAGTTGTAAATCAAAGGAAAGTAATTACCCAAGAAAAAAATGATTTGAACTTTTCATTTAAATGATTGGTCTCACACGTGAATTGAATTTCTGCATTATAAGTTTTACATTTTGATACTATCTTGGGATTCTGCCATTGCAATGGTGAAACATCCTATTTGTACTTAGATATAAAGTAAATAACAACTGTTTGAAGCTTTTAAATTTTGTATTGTTTTGGAATAATCATTTGGTCAACTGAACCATATTGTTATTTTTTAGGTTAAACAAGATTTAGTGCCTACCACACAGTTAAGAAAGCATGAGAGACAAGAATGTCTACAGAACAGAGGAGACTATTTTTACTGCACTTAGATTTGTGTTTTAGTTATATTCAATTAGTATTAAAGAGCTATGTACAATAAATCATGTTATATTATGTTCTTAGATACTTTATGTCATTTTTCCTTCTCATGCTTGGGGTTCTTTGCCAACATGGGATACTCCTAGTGAAGTGAAAAATGCATATCTTTTTTTAACCTTTTTTCTAACATGTGTATCTGTAACAACTAGAAATTTCAGAAGCAGTTTTAATATGCCTTTATACTTGATTACCTTTAAACTGAATGTAGCTCCTAGTTAAGTTAGTGTTTAGAATTCATTTTATAGGGGAGTCATAATCAGTGCCAAACAATTATTATTGATGGAGTTATTCCCCTTGGAAATATAAATCATATCAAAAATTGCATGGAAAGCTTTTTCAAATCTACATCATTCATAGGATTGCTACGAAAGTCATATTGAAGGTTTATCTTAGCAATAATTGGGGTTAGTTTGAAATTCATTTCAATTAATCCACTATTTCTCCATGAGTAATGTCCCTTGGAAATGTAAATTATATAGGAAATTGCCTTACACATGTTTTATATCAAATACACTTTTGGCAATTACAGAATGATTTTACAACAGACTAAACTGGATTGATTTTAACCTTCTCACTTTCTGAATGTGTTAACCCCAAGTTTTCTACACTAATGACATGGCTGGTTTTCTCCTTTGAACTAAATTATACAATATGGTATGTGTTTTGCCATTTTTGAAAGTCTCCATTGGATAGTTATCTTCTTGATATTCATACCACATTTCAAGTGTTTAATTTTTAAGCATGTGTGAAACAATGTTAAGTTGAAAGATTACTTCTAGATTTTCTTCATGTATTACAATAACACATGATATGGGTATTCTTCCATGACCCAAAATAAGAACATGCACAGCAAAAAGAATATGCTTCATTTGTATGAAGTAAAATAACAAAATTACAAAGCTCCTAGGAAAAGCAGAAACGGAAAGTTCCTGATCAAATGGCAAAATCAAATGATAAAATACATGAAATGAATAAACAGCAACTGTTATATTCCTGACTTTGTACCTGCATTCTTTAACGCAAAAAAATGGTGGATTTAACCTGGCTTTATAGCGCTTGTATGACTGTCACATCAAATTCCATTTATGTATAACGATGTTTGAAAAAAACCACAGACATATTTGGTATACCACCTGTCTTTTTACTGAAAGGGTACAGACATTTTCAGATGTAGAAATTGGTGGCTTTAACCTGGTTTTATAGCTAGCTTAACCTCTCAGGTGTATACAATTCCATTATATTGACAACAATGTGTAAACAAACTTACATAAAAGGTGGGTCGTTAATCCACTTAAACCTATATGTATTGCATGTGTTCTAAATGAATTGTCTAATTGTTAGGTACGTTAGTATGTTTTGTCTGTGGTTCTCCTTCACAGTCTGAATGTATTGTCTGTGGTTCTTAAAAGTAATCTGAATGTAAATAGTCTGTGGTTCTAAAAACAGTCTTTGTATTTCGGTGGTTGTAAGATACATCTACAGTTTTTTTTTATTGTCTGCGATTCCCATATACAGTCTGTAAATGTTTTGTTTATGGTTATGAGATGGTAAGAGGTAAAGGCAGTTGGTATTGTTCTGGAGTCTGGGAACCAGCTTGTATCAGCCGTGATTCTGAGTATCTTGTTTGTTTGTATGTACTGAAACTATTAAAGAGTTGACACAGTTGATTAGCTGAAACTTGTTTGTTACTCAAAAGACGTTATCTCATGATTTTGATAATAGTTGGCAATTTATTATAAGGTGAATATCAAATCCCGAAAGACATAAGCCGAAAGAATTGATCTCTTCATATTAGCATTGAGAGAATCAAGTGTTAATTATTCAAAGCAAAAAATATCACGAAGGTACCGGTAGATATTTTAACGTTTTGTAGTGAATGGAATCTACACGGTCGTTACTATCTTTTGATAATACACTTTTGTTCACAACAACACACGAACAAATCTAAGAACAATGTGGAAATTTTTTTTTAAAAATTAAACTACAGTCATGCGTTTTAACTTTATTTGCCAAACATTAATATACAGTTTTCATGGAGAAACTATATAGCTTACATGATATCATCATGGGTCTTTATAAGTATATGTGCCATATTCATCATTTTCCTGACCGAAGAGGACATGCTATTAGTTGCTGATAACAACTGGCTATTTTAAAAAAAACCTTTAACCTATGAAATAGAAATGAAGTACGCAAATCAAGAAGTCACAACCATCAATCGATTCGAAGGGAACATACAGGAGATGCAGTTATTTAAAACCTCCAAGAAGTTGAGCTTTAGAGAGGCGATCGATATAAAAGGGACTTACAAACTGAGAAGTCGAAAATAGAGTGACAACATCAGGTATAAAAAAGAAAAAGACCAAATCACAAACACAAACATCAGCATAAAAGCACATAAAGACTTAGCAACACAAACCACACAAAAAATCTTCACTAAACATATCTTTTTCCGTGGGTGGTTTAGAATGATTGAAGAAATACTGATATTTGTTAATACGAAGAAATACTGATATTTGTTAATACTACATACAAGATACAAGATTTGAAGAAGTTTTCGATATATTTTTATGTTGGTTTGCATTCAGTTAGTCAGTAATAATAGAAATGGACGTAGCATTAACACATTTGTTTGACTAAAAACTACATTAGCGTCTGTCCGATGTTCAGATTTATAAACATATTTTACAATGGGATGAAGAAAATATTTTAATTTCTTAAATGTTTCGATGAATGATGATACTATATAAACTATAACCCGTTGATCTTAAAGTTTGATGTGGAAACACCAGTTAAAATATGATTTACACCTATAATGTTGGACTTTTCAATACCATGTTGAAAAAGTGTTAAGTGCTTTATGGACACTTGATATAACTGTCGCATAATTGATTAAAAGTTACTCCTCAACTTAGACCAAGTTTGTCTGCTATTTAAAAAATAAGGAAAACAGTCTGAAACAGCGAATAAAATTGAAGCAACATCGGTTATTTTGAAGACAATGCCTTTGTTCATTTTTATCAATGCGACTGAGAGAACAGCCTTTCGTGAAATTGTGTATTAACTACTAAAGATTTAACCTTATATTTATAAAATAATTGAGATATTTTATTAACAGTGAATACAGGTTCATTTAGGGATTGCTGTATATGTGTTTAAAGTCCTATGACGCATGTTTCGTGTAAAGTGCCCATTCAGTGTATAATATTTAATTGTTATATAGTTTATTGCTGTTGTGTGTTTTAAGAGACTTGCAATTATAAGTTGTCTTTTATCAAAAGATATGTCCTACTGCATGCATTTTAAATTGTTAATGTTTATAAATCATTTTTATATAAGAAAATGTGGTTTGAGTAAGATAACTAGAAAAAATTACATCCAAGTTTAACCAGATTAAGTGCATACAGATTTTTTTTCAAGTAATGCCAAAACGAATTTGCCTTAAAGATAACTCCAATTATATTTTGAGCTTGCGTGCCAGTTAATTTCTGGCTTTTCATGGGAATATTACTGTATCTCCAAGTGTAAAGTATACGCTATAACAAATCTGATAAAAAATGAGATGCTAAAAGATTATATGGTTAAGATCATGAGAAAGTTTAATTTATTGTAATATATGGTTTTAGAAAATTATGTGTAAAATTTCATATAATATGGTTAAGATTATAAGAAGGTATAAATCATTGTAATAAAGGATTTTTAGAGTTTGTGGATAAAAATTGGCAAGAATTTGTATAAACCGCAAAATCCTTTTCACTATAAAAATCCTTAACAATGTGTATCTCTCAAATAAACCTATTGCAAAATACGTTCATGCTTCGGCAAAGAAACCCACATACAGTTCTGACCCAAAAATCTACTAGCATATAAATTGCACTACAACATTAGAGAGTAAACATTATGCCAAAAGATTATTACATTTCGGTTAGGAGTTTTGGAGCAGATGGTGATCATTACAATGAGTAAAATAATGAGCAGATATGATGAAGCGCATGTCCCACAAAAGTAAATACAAAAACAACTTGCAGATAAAGACACAGATAAAGAACTATCGATTTACGTTTTGTGGTGGTGCAAACATAAACGATACGATAGTTTGTGCAGATTCACAAATTCTAACCATAATCTTGCAATTTTTATTATATCAAATGTACACAAAGGATTGTAGGTGTTGTTTCTCGAATTCAAGCACATACTGCCTACTGTATAAATGTACATTGATAGATTTCAATTATACCTAAGTAGCTATATTGCTCCTGAAGTCGGTAGACTCCCAAATGTGTACCTTTACAATAAAGGTTGTGGTTATCCTTGTGAAATTGTTTAACATATAATCCCTTATTTTAATGATTTTGTATTATCATTGTGGCATATATCAAACTCATTCGTTCAGTGTATATATTCACGTTTGTGGTAATATGTCCTTTGATTAAGTTAACCCATTTTAATTCATATTTTATAGTGAGGTTTTATATGTTGTGATGTCACACTATCGTTCATTTAAGGGTTAAGCTTGGTACCTTGGTATCAAAACATTTAATTCCACTGCATTTGTTTTTTCGCCTGTCCTAATGAGATACCTGATGTTCAGTGGTTGTTGTTTGTTGAAGTGGTTCATAAGTATTTCACGTTTTTTTCATTTAAATAAGACCGTTTGTGGTCCTGTTTAAATGGTTCACACTAATGATTTTGGGGCCCTATATAGCTTGCTGTTCGGTGTGAGCCAAAACTCTGTGTTGAAGACAGAACTTTGATTTATAAATGTTATAATTGGTTACTTTTACCACTTGTTAATTAGATGGAGAGTTGTCTCATATCACATCTTCTTATATCTATTTATGAAGGATTGTAGATGTTCCTTCTCAAATATCACCACTTACATCCTCCTAATTATAAACAAGAGTGCACACACTGATATATCTCGTCTTCGTTACTAATCATTGGTATTATGTTGATAGTCCTAAGTAAAAAGCTTTATTACAACTGTCACATAAACTTAACATTAATCAAGATAGCTAAACAAAGACCAATGAACCATGAAAATGAGGTTAAGGTCAGATGAACCATGCCAGGCAGACATGTTCAGCTAACAATGCTTCCTTACAACAAATATAGTTGACCTATTACTTATAGTTTAAGAAAAATAGACCAAAACACAAAAACTTAACATTGTGCAATGAACCGTGATATTGAGGTCATGGTCAAATAAAACCAGCGGGACTGACATATAGATCATAATATATTTCCATACACCAAATAAAGTTGACCTTTGGCATATAATATTAGATAAAAAGACCAAAACTTAAAAACTTAACTTTGACCACTGAACCATGAAAATGAGGTCAAGGTCAGATGACTTCTGCCCGCTAGACCTGTACACCTTACAATCATTCCATACAACAAATATAGTAGACCTATTGCATAAAGTATGAGAAATTAGTTATCAAAACAGACCAAAACACAAAACTTAACTATAACCGCTGAACCATAAAAATGAGTTCAAGGTCAGTTGACATCTGCCAGTTGGACATGTACACCTTACAGTCCTTCCATACACCAAATATACTAGCCCTATTGCTTATTATATCTGAGATATGGACTTGACCACCAAAACTTAACCTTGTTCACTGATCCATGAAATGAGTCGAGGTCAAGTGAAAACTGCCTGACAGGCATGAGGACCTTGCAAGGTAAGCACATCCCAAATACAGTTATCCTATTATTTATAATAAGAGAGAATTCAACATTACAAAAATTTTGAACTTTTTATTCAAGTGGTCACTGAACCATAAAAATGAGATCAAGGACATTGGACATGTGACTGACGGAAACTTCCTAACATGAGGCATCTATCTACAAAGTATGAAGCATCCAGGTCTATCACCTTCTAAAATATATACCTTTTAAGAAGTTAGCTAACACCGCCGCCGCAGCCGCCGCCGGATCACTATCCCTATGTCGAGCTTTCTGCAACAAAAGTTGCAGGCTCGACAAAAAAGAAGATATGGTATGATTGCCAATGAGACAACTCTCCACAAGAAACCAAATTGACACAGAAATTAACAACTAAAGGTCACAGTACGGACTTCAACTATGTGCACAAACCACAGCTTTATAATTTTCCTGGAAATATTTCATATTTCTGTCATTTCTTATATGTCATGCAGTCGGTAAAATACAAAATGTGTATGAAGGATTGTAGATTTTCCCTCTTAAATATCAACACTTGCAGCCTACTGTATAAATGTTCTTGGAAAAATAATCCTTACTAATAAACCTATTTTATCCCTTACAGTTAGTAAAATATCAAATGTGTATGAAGCATTGTAGATGTCATCGTAGTTCGACACTTGCAGCTACTGAATAAATCTTCATGGAGAATATCATCCATAATAGTGTACCTATATATATATCTCTCCTGCAGTTAGAAAAATACCATAGAACTGTGTATGATGCATTGTTGATGTTCCCGCTCAAATAGCAATAGTACACCCTACTATGTAAGTGTCTTTTGGATATTTCACCCTGACTAAAGTACCTATGTATGTCTTATAGTCGGTAATATATAAAATGTGCATAAAAGATTGTAGATGTTCCCTCCGGAATAATCTGAAAAATTTCGGAAACCAATAACTCTATTTCATGAGTTTAATATACAACCATTTCAAGATATTCCAAGTCTCCCTATCATAAGACTGTTTACAATTTCTTATTATCATCATAGACACAATATTTAGTTCTTGTCAATAAAGTGATGAAAAATTTCATTATATATATAGAAAAGCAATCATATAGCAATTGTTGCTGGAAAATAATCACATTGATATTAAGTAAAAGTAATAATAAAATTTTAGAACTTTTTATTTCATGAAAATCAAACCTACATAACATAGAACGAAGGTTTCAGAAAATTAAACATATTGTACAATTCTAAATATTCCAATATATAAATGCATAAACAACGTAAATATATTCTTAACTACACAATACAACTGCTTTGATTTGTATTCAAACAACCAGGAATCTGTTTACTTTCACCTTTCACCTTTCAGATAACATTTTATACATGTAAATAAATTCTGTGTTTGTTACTTTAACGATAACCATTTTCCAGTAGTATAAAGTTTATGCATTTTAAATCAGTGTAGGTCTTCAATATACAAGACCACAGTTCAGTTGTCCTCCACATTGCAGATATTTTATCCAAGGACAAATTACAATATCAGTTAATTATAACAAAAACACAAATCTAAGTGCAGTAAAATAGTCTCCCCTATTCTGTAAAGACATTCTTGTTCTTATTCTTTCTTAATTGTGTGGCCAGCACTAAATCTTGATTAACCTACAAAATAATATATGGTTCAGTTGAATAAATAATTAGTCTAATACAAAACAAAATTTAAATGTCTCAAACAGTTGACATTTATTTTCCATCTGAGAATAAATAGGAGTGTTTCATCAATGCAAAGACAGAAAATAATCCCCAGATTGTATCAAATTGTAAAATTTGTAATGCAGAAATATAATTCTTTTGTGAGATCAATCATTTAAATGAAAAGTTCAAATCATTTTTTTCATTAGAAATGCATTTCAAAGAACCATGATTTACCTTTTTTATAAAATGTCAATATAGGGAGAAAACAAGGCTTAATCATAACTATTTCTTTTTATCTAGTATTGGTAATAAGAATGTGTTGGTGAATATGTAAACTGTGATGATTAAAATATAAAGTGTTGTGATAGACAAACATACTAAAGTAATAGACAAACATAGTGTGGTGATAGACAAATAAATAAAAATGAAGATTACCTTTTCCTTTTCTTCTATTTTCTATCTCTCAAATATCTAGTTTCCTTTTTCTGAAAAAAAAATAACAATGATAGGTGTCACATTGAGTAATTTTTAGTTTAAAATCTAAAAACACATAAACAGATTTCTGTACAGAAAAGTGGATTATTATTATGCTCATATCCACTTTGAAATTGGTATAAATAGGGTGCTTTGAGAGATATACCCAGTGGTGTGATAGACAAATTGAGGTGAAAATATAAACAGTGAGGTGATAGATATTTTGAGTGAGGTGATACATATAAAATGAAATGATTGATTTACAAAGTGAGGTGATTGGTATTTTAACTAAAGGCACAGGTGTATATAGTGTAGTGATATACATAGAGATTGTGGGGGATAGATACAGAGATCATGGGGATAGATATAGAGAATGTGGTGATTGATATATAAAGTGAGGTGATTGATAAATAAAGTAAGGTGATAGGTTTTTATTATGTGCAGATACACATAGACTTTCGGGGTACATATAGAATATAGGGATAAACAAAGAAAGTGAGGTGTTTGTTAAATAAAGAAAAGTGATAGCTGTTTATAATGTTGTGATATACATAGAAATTGTGGGGGTCGATACAAAGATCATGGAGATAGATATAGAGAATATGGTGATTGATATATAAAGTGAGGTGATTGATAAATAAAGTAAGGTGATAGGTGTTTATTATGTGCAGATAAACATAGACTTTGGGGTGGATATAAAATATGGGGATAAACAAAGAGAGTGTGGTGATTGATGTATAGCATGTATAAAGTGAGGTGATTGATAAATAAAGTAAAGTGATAGGTAATTATTATGTGCAGATAAACATAGACTTTTAGGGTGGATATAGAATATGGGGATAAACAAAGACAGTGTGGTGATTGATGTATAACATGTATAAACTGAGGAGATTGATAAATAAAGTAGAGTGATAGGTTTTTATAATGTTGTGATATACATAGAGATTGTGGGGATAGATACAATGATTATGGGGATAATTATAGAGAGTGTGGTGATTTATATATTAAGTGAGGTGATTGATAAATAAAGTAAGGTGATAGGTGTTTAATATGTGGATATATACAGAGAGACATTTGTGGTGGATATAGAG
This sequence comes from Mytilus trossulus, assembly GCF_036588685.1. Lineage (NCBI taxonomy): Eukaryota > Metazoa > Mollusca > Bivalvia > Mytilida > Mytilidae > Mytilus > Mytilus trossulus. The sequence goes on along the minus strand of NC_086386.1, from coordinate 34,466,274 downwards.
AGTATGTGGATAGATATAGAGAGTGGGGTGATTTATACATAAAGTGAGGTGATTGATAAATAAAGTAAGGTGATATGTGTTTAATATGTGGATATATACAGAGAGACATTTGTGGTGGATATAGAGAGTATGTGGATAGATATAGAGAGTGTGGTGATTTATACATAAAGTGAGGTGATTGATAAATAAAGTAAGGTGATAGGTGTTTAATATGTGGATATATACAGAGAAACATTTGTGGTGGATATAGAGAGTATGTGGATAGATATAGAGAGTGGGGTGATTTATACATAAAGTGAGGTGATTGATAAATAAAGTAAGGTGATAGGTGTTTAATATGTGGATATATACAGAGAGACATTTGTGGTGGATATAGAGAGTGTGGTGATTTATATATTAAGTGAGGTGATTGATAAATAAAGTAAGGTGATAGGTGTTTAATATGTGGATATATACAGAGAGACATTTGTGGTGGATATAGAGAGTATGTGGATAGATATAGAGAGTGTGGTGATTTATACATAAAGTGAGGTGATTGATAAATAAAGTAAGGTGATAGGTGTTTAATATGTGGATGTATACAGAGAAACATTTGTGGTGGATCTAGAGAGTATGTGGATAGATATAGAGAGTGTGGTGATTTAAACATAAAGTGAGGTGATTGATAAATAAAGTATGGTGATATAGGTGTTTAATATGTGGATATATACAGAGAGACATTTGTGGTGGATATAGAGAGTATGTGGATAGATATAGAGAGTGTGGTGATTTATACATAAAGTGAGGTGATTGATAAATAAAGTTATGTGATAGGTGTTTAATATGTGGATATATACAGAGAGACATTTGTGGTGGATATAGAGAGTATGTGGATAAATATAGAGAGTGTGGTGATTTATACATTAAGTGAGGTGATTGATAAATAAAGTAAGGTGATAGGTGTTTAATATGTGGATATATACAGAGAGACATTTGTGGTGGATATAGAGAGTATGTGGATAGATATAGAGAGTGTGGTGATTTATATATTAAGTGAGGTGATTGATAAATAAAGTAAGGTGATAGGTGTTTAATATGTGGATATATACAGAGAGACATTTGTGGTGGATATAGAGAGTATGTGGATAGATATAGAGAGTGGGGTGATTTATACATAAAGTGAGGTGATTGATAAATAAAGTAAGGTGATAGGTGTTTAATATGTGGATATATACAGAGAGACATGTGTGGTAGATATAGAGAGTATGTGGATAAATATAGAGAGTGTGGTGATTTATACATAAAGTGAGGTGATTGATAAATAAAGTAAGGTGATAGGTGTTTAATATGTGGATATATACAGAGAGACATTTGTGGTGGATATAGAGAGTATGTGGATAAATATAGAGAGTGTGGTGATTTATATATTAAGTGAGGTGATTGATAAATAAAGTAAGGTGATAGGTGTTTAATATGTGGATATATACAGAGAGACATGTTTGGTGTATATAGAGAGTATGTGGATAGATAAAGAGAGTGTGTGGTGATTTATACATAAAGTGAGGTGATTGATAAATAAAGTAAAGTGATAGGTGTTTAATATGTGGATATATACAGAGAGACATTTGTGGTGGGTATAGAGAGTATGTGGATAAATATAGAGAGTGTGGTGATTTATACATAAAGTGAGGTGATTGATAAATAAAGTAAGGTGATAGGTGTTTTATGTGGATATATACAGAGAAACATTTGTGGTGGATATAGAAAGTATGTGGATAAATATAGAGAGTGTGGTGATTTATACATAAAGTGAGGTGATTGATAAATAAAGTAAGGTGATAGGTGTTTAATATGTGGATATATACAGAGAGACATTTGTGGTGGATATAGAGAGTATGTGGATAGATATAGATAGTGTGGTGATTTATATATTAAGTGAGGTGATTGATAAATAAAGTAAGGTGATAGGTGTTTAATATGTGGATATATACAGAGAGACATTTGTGGTGGATATAGAGAGTATGTGGATAGATATAGAGAGTGTGGTGATTTATACATAAAGTGAGGTGATTGATAAATAAAGTAAGGTGATAGGTGTTTAATATGTGGATATATACAGAGAGACATTTGTGGTGGATATAGAGAGTATGTGGATAGATATAGAGAGTGGGTGGTGATTGATATATAAAGTGAGGTGATTGATAAATAAATTAAAGTGAAAGGTATTTAATATGTGGAGATATACATAGAGACTGTTGGTGTAGATATAGAGAGTGGGTGATAGATGCAGAGATCATGGGGAAAGATATAGAGAATGTGGTGATTGATATATAAAGTGAGGTAATAGGTATACAAAATAAGGTGATCAGTGTTTATTATTTGAAAGTTTGCATAACTCTGTGGGGATAGAGAGTATGAGGATAGATATAGAGATTGTGTGGTGATTGATATATGTAGTGAGGTGATTGATAAATAAATTAAGGTGATATGTATGTTTATTAAGGTGGTAGATTAAATATAATGTGGCGATAATCATAGAAACTGTGGGAAAGATGTAGAAAGTCTGATGATGATCAAAGAGAGAATGTGATTGATTTATAAAGTAAGATGATTGATTAATAAAGTAATGGAGTAGGTTTTATAAAGTGAGGACATATACATAGAGACTGAGGAGAAAGATATAGAGATTGTGGGGATTGATTTCAAAAGCATGGGGATAGATATAGAGAGTGTTGGGATAGATATCGAAAGTATGTGGATAGATATATAGAGTTTGTGGTGATTGATATATAAAGTGAGGTGGTGATTGATATATAAAGTGAGGTGATGGATAAATAAAGTAAGATGATAGGTGTTTATTATGTGGGGATATACATAGAGACTGTTATGATATATATATAGATAGATAGATATATGAATATGTGGTGTGAGTGCCAATGAGACAACTCTCCATCCAAATAACAATTTAAAAAATTAAACCATTATAGGTCAATTTAGGGCCTTCAACATGGAGACTTGACTCCAAATTACTAGTGTAAAACCATTCAAACAGGAAAACCAACAGTCTAATCTATATAAAAAAAAAGAAACGAGAAACATGTATAAATTACATAAACAAACGACAACTACTGTACATCAGATTCCTAACTTACGACAGGTGAAAAATTTTGCAGCGGGATTAAAAGTTTGAATGGTACCAAACCTTCTCCCTTTTTCTGAAACAATAGCATGACATCACAACATAGCAAAACACACAATAAAATATCAATTGGTAGGCTTAACTCAGTAAAAAAATAGAGGCTATTATGATATAAATACAGACAATTATGATATACATAATGACGACTGTTGGCTTTGGAATGGAGAGTGTAGTGATAGATAATCATAGTATGGGGATAGTTATTGAGAGTGTTGGGATAGATATGGAGAGTGTGGTGATGAATACAGTGACTGTAGCAATAGTGGAATATATCAACCAGCACACTATATATATCTTTTATTGAGTATCACTTTCTAAAAAAACTTTACCATCACTATTGCTGAGTGAGAATAGTATTAAGATATATACTGGCTGGTGACAAGTATTGGTGGTGTTGTAATTGATTTAAACAGTGCAGTGAGGTAATAGATACATATATAAAATGTGGTGAAAAAGTATTAACAGTGAAGTCAATAAGATATTTTCAGCGAGGCCATACATATATAAAATGAGGTGATAGATATATAAAGTGAGATGAAAGATATACATAGTGTGGTGACAATGCACAGTGGGTGATATTTATATAAATTGAGGTAAAAGATATACAAATTTATGTGATAGGTATACAAAATGTGATGATAGATACATAAATTAGGTGACATATGAACAATGTGGTGATAGATGTATATAATTTGGTGATAGATACATAAAGTGTTTTGACATATTAATAATGTGATAGATATATAAAGTGTGGTGATAGATATATAAAGTGTGGTGATATATATATAAAGTGTGGTGATAGATATATCAAGTGTGGTGATAGATATATTAAGTATGGTGATAGATATTTAGAGTGTTGTGACATATGAACAGTGTGATGATACATGTATATAGGGTGGTAATAGATATACAAAGTGTGGTGATAGATATACAAAGTGTGGTGATAGATATATAGTGTTGTGACATATGAACAGTGTGGTGATAGATGTATATAGTGAGGTGATTAATATATTAAGTGTGATGATAGATATATTAAGTGTGATGATAGATATATTAAGTGTGATGATAGATATAAAAATCGTGGTGATGGATATATAAAATGAGGTGATAAATATACAAAGTGTGGTGATAGATATACAAGGTGTGGTGATAGATATACATTGTGGTGACAGATGTTTAAAGTTAAGTGGAAAATATGTAAAGTTTGGTGATAGATATATAAATTGAGGTGATAGATATATATATGTATATACAGTGAGTACATCAATATATATAGCTATAGTGAAGTGCTTAATATATTAATTGAGATGATAAATGTATCAAGTAAGATGATAGATATATGAAGAAAGGTGGAAGATGTATCAATTGTGGTGTTAAATATTTACTCAGGTCATTGATATATCAATTAAGGTTTAGATATAAACAGTATGATGATAATTATAGAGTGTAGTGATTGATATATACCGTGAGCTGATAGTTAGGTGATAGGTGTTTATAATGAGGTAATACACAAAGGGACGTAGTGATAGATATTGAGAGTATGGTAAAAGATAAAGAGACTGTATACAAAATGTGATGATAGATACATAAAATTAGTTGACATATGAACAGTGTGGTGATAGATGTATATAATTTGGTGATAGATACATGAAGTGTTTTGACATATGAATAGTGTGGTGATAGATATGCAAAGTGTGGTGATAGATATGAAAAGTGTGGTGATAGATAAATGAAGTGTGGTGATAGATATATTAAGTGTGGTGATAGATATTTAGAGTGTGGTGATAGATATATAAAGTGTTGTGACATATGAACAGTGTGGTGATAGATGTATAGTTGGTGGTGATAGATAAACAAAGTGTGGAGATAGATATATATAGTGAGGTGATAAATATATTAAGTGTGATGATAAATATAAAAAGTGTGTTGATGGATATATAAAGTGAGGTGTGATAGATATACAAAGTGTGGTGAAAGATACATAAAGTGTTATGACATATGAACAGTGTGGTGATAGATGTTTAGTTGGTGGTGATAGATAAACAAAGTGTGGTGATAGATATATATAGTGAGGTGATAAATATATTAAGTGTGATGATAAATATAAAAAGTGTGTTGATGGATATATAAAGTGAGGTGTGATAGATATACAAAGTGTGGTGAAAGATACATAAAGTGTTATGACATATGAACAGTGTGGTGATATATGTATATAATTTGGTGATAGATACATGAAGTGTTTTGACATATGAATAGTGTGGTGATAGATATATAAAGTGTGGTGATAAATATATAAAGTGTGGTGAAAGATATGTTAAGTGTAGTGATAGATATTAAGAGTGTGGTGATAGTTATATAAAGTGTAGTTACATATGAACAGTGTGGTAATAGATGTATATTGGGTGGTGATAGATAAACAAAGTGTGGTGATAGATATATAGTGTTTTGACATAAGAACAGTGTGGTGATAGATGTATATAGGGTGGTGATAGGTATACAAAGTGTGGTAATAGATACATAAAGTGTTTTGACATATGAATAGTGTGGTGATATATATATAGTGGGGTAATAGATATATAAAGTGTGGTGATAGATATATTATACTGCAATCAGCTAGTTTACTGTACAGATAAAGCTATACGTATAAACGTTAGCTTTATACGTCAATGAACCCAACTGACCTATAAGCCCCGCCTCCTTATTGTATTTCATCAACAACATCACGTCACGACCATGGCAACGTAAAGTAACAATGGTCAAACTTTTTTCAATTTAAACTTTTATGTCTTCAAATTGGTTATTTATATATCATGTTTATCAAATGTTATTAATTAAGTTCATTTTCCCTTTCTAATTCCTTAATTACGCCAATGTCTTACCACCTGGACTACGCTCATAGGGAAATACCCCAAAATGGTACCTCAAGAGGGAAATTCCAAACACTTTTTTTAACAATTTTTGTTACATGTTTTTTTCATTTTTTTATTTTTTTTTACGATTTCAGTATAAAAACAATATACGTATAGTGTCTTGAAATATGAAATTTATTTGTATTCGGCACGAAACGGGAAAATGCTGGGTAGAACCTCGCATTTTCCCGTTTCTAAGCCTCATACAAATAAATTTCATATTTCAAGACACTATACGTATATTGTCTAATTAAGTGTAGTGATAGATATTTAGAGTGTGGTGATAGTTATATAAAGTGTTGTTACATATGAACAGTGTGGTGATAGATGTATATTGGGTGGTGATAGATAAACAAAGTGTGGTGATAGATATATAGTGTTTTGACATAAGAACAGTGTGGTGATAGATGTATATAGCTTGGTGATAGATATACAAAGTGTGGTGATAGATGTATTTAGTGAGGTGATAAATATATTAAGTTTAATGATAGATATATTAAGTGTGATGATAGATATAAAAATTGTGTTGATGGATATATAAAATTAGGTGATAGATACATAAAGTGTTATGACATATATGAACAGTGTGGTGATAGATGTATTTAATTTGGTGATAGATACATAAAGTGTTTTGACATATGAATAGTGTGGTGATAGATATATAAAGTGTGGTGATGGATATATAAAGTGTGGTGAAAGATATGTTAAGTGTAGTGATAGATATTAAGAGTGTGGTGATAGTTATATAAAGTGTTGTTACATATGAACAGTGTGGTAATAGATGTATATTGGGTGGTGATAGATAAACAAAGTGTGGTGATAGATATATAGTGTTTTGACATAAGAACAGTGTGGTGATAGATGTATATAGGGTGGTAATAGATACATAAAGTGTTTTGACATATGAATAGTGTGGTGATAGATATATAAAGTGGGGTGATAGATATATAAAGTGTGGTGATAGATATATTAAGTGTAGTGATAGATATTTAGAGTGTGGTGATAGTTATATAAAGTGTTGTTACATATGAACAGTGTGGTGATTGATGTATATTGGGTGGTGATAGATAAACAAAGTGTGGTGATATATATATAGTGTTGTAACATAAGAACAGTGTGGTGGTAGATGTATATAGGGTGGTGATAGATATACAAAGTGTGGTGATAGATACATAAAGTGTTTTGACATATGAATAGTGTGGTGATAGATATATAAAGTGGGGTGATAGATATATAAAGTGTGGTGATAGATATATTAAGTATAGTGATAGATATTTATAGAGTGTGGTGATAGTTATATAAAGTGTTGTTACATATGAACAGTGGGGTGATAGATGAATATTGGGTGGTAATAGATAAACAAAAGTGTGGTGATAGACATATAGTGTTGTAACATAAGAACAGTGTGGTGATAGATGTATATAGGGTGGTGATAGATATACAAAGTGTGGTGATAGATATATAGTGTTGTGATATATGAACAGTGTGGTGATAGATGTATATGGTGAGGTGATAAATATATCAAGTGTGATGATAGATATATTAAGTGTGATGATAGATATATTAAGTGTGATGATAGATATATTAAGTGTGATGATGGATACGAAAATCGTGGTGATGGATATATAAAATGAGGTGATAAATATACAAAGTGTGGTGATAGATATACAAGGTTTGGTGATAGATATACATTGTGGTGACAGATGTTCAAAGTTGAGGGGAAAATATGTAAAGTTAGGTGATAGATATATAAAGTGAGGTGATAGATATATAAAGTGAGGTGATAGATATATAAAGTGAGGTGATAGATATATAAATAAAGTGAGGTGATTGATATATATATATGTATATATAGTGAGGATATCAATATATATAGCTATAGTGAAGTGCTAAATATATAAAGTGAGGTGATAAATGTATCAAGTAAGATGATAGATATATGAAGAAAGGTGAAAGATGTATCAATTGGGGTGTTAAATATTTACTCAGGTCATTGATATATCAATTAAGTTTTAGATAAAAACCACAATTTTTATACGTGTGCATGTAAACATATATATATATATCTGAATCTGAAGTGGTATATATATTAAGTATGGTGATAGAGAGATAAAGTATGGTGAAAGAGAGATAAAGTTAGGTGATAGATATTGTAGATGGTGATAGATATATATTGTGCTCAATAATGAAAAATATATACAGAAAGATCTAAATTAAACACTGTTGGTGTTAGGTATATATACAGTGTTGTACAAAGTGGCGATAAATATATACTGTGGTTTTAGATATATACAGTGTGTTGATAGATTTATAGAGTGGTGATAAATATATAGCAGGGTGATAGATGTATACAGTGTTGCACAAAGTGGTGATTAATACAGAATGGTGATAAATATATAGCATGGTGATAGATATATTGTGTTGTACAAAGTGGTGATTAATACAGAATGATGATTAATACTGAATGGTGATAAATATATTCAGTGTGTTGATAGATGAATAGAGTTGTGATTACTGTTATAATTGTCATTTGGCAATTTTTTTTTAGGGTTATTCATTAAGACAGAGGTACCAAGATTTCCCGGGATAACAAGTATCGCCCTCATACATGACCGGGGTAGGAGGAGTCCTGATTTCTTGGGCTTAAAAACATGAAATCCTGAGATCCCGAATTTAAATCCTGACATCCCGACATCCCGAAATTCAAAAAAAAATTCCTGGATCCCTAAATAGTCAATCCCGAAAAACACCTGATCTTGGAGTCCCGATAAAGTGGGTCTCATTGATGTCTAAGCGTGACATGGGATTGCCAATTTATTTGTAAGCATGACACGTGAAAGTCAAATTATTGTGTCATGAAAACGGGAAATGAGGTCTTGCGGGACCAGGGAAATGACAAAAAAATGAGAATTGCTTACGTATGTAGTGTAAGCAAGATACGGGAATCTGATAAAACAGTAAGCGGGATCCAGAATCGGAACACCCTAATGAGACCCCTGATAAAGGTCCTATCCCCCTCATACATGCACGATCCATAATAATCTTTTTAAAACTTTCTGGACTCCCCAAGAAAACATTTCGGCCACCTCCTATGAACACTGACCTGACACATACATATGAAAAGTATTAATTGTCCGGCTCTTTTGAACCAGATCACATTTTGTACTTGGAAAAGGAAAAAGGGGGGGGGGAAGCCTCCTTTCCTTTAAAATGTTATTTTGCATTTAAAGATGATGTATGTTTTCATTGTTACAATGCATTATTTTTCATACCTTTCACATGTTTTTTTTACGTTTTAGAAGTTATGTGTGCTCTTAAGGACGAGAAAGAGAGCCACTTCAGCAACTGAGCAAGTGTATTTTCTTTCGCAGATAAAATGTAAATAGATGCGTACAAATCTATCTCCAAATAGAAGATTTTTCAAAAATGAAAGTAGGAAATTCGGTGGGCGTTTCTTGCGCATGCGCACAAACCACGGTGATAGTTACGGTGATTGTATCAGGAACCGTGTATATTATATACCTCGCTAGATGGAAAAAGGCAAAGGTGACCATAATTCTATTCCCACTTTAATTTTAAATAGATATCAAAACTCATTGACCTTGTTCATCGAATGACTGAGAACAGGTAATGCAACTTAGGAATATCAAGTTTGGTTGGTATTAGTGAAAATAATGGCACATATTTACTCAAACCAAATACAGAAAATATGACTGAGATGCCGATTAGCGAACATTTTGTAAAACTAACTGTACTTTTTGAAGTTTTGTCGAATAACTAACATGGCGATACACTACTTTGTGTTTCTCCCAAAGGAGGGAAATAAGAAAGTTAATGCTACAATTAGGCTTTACTGAATAAAAGTTTGTATGTAAGATGCGAGGTTGATTCGGTGTGGTGTAAGATTTTGTTTGAGAAGAACATTTAAGTTTAGTTTGTCTTTATGCAACAATTTTTGTACTTATTGAAGAGCGAATTATTTAAACCAAATACATTTAACGCTTAAAATAGGGATGAACCCAACAGAAAATTGTAAAGTTTGGTGCGTTCTCCGTAAAGAATCAGCCAAAAAATGTACTGGTAAAAAGAATTATCGCTATTTTGTGCATTTTTCCTTTGATCTTTTTTGTGATAATTTTCATATCATGCTTCTTGCTTGAGATGGAAAAATTATTGCTAGAAACTAAGGAGACCACGTGGCGTTGCTAACGAAATTGACATTGAAATTGACAACGTCGTCATAGGTAAAATAGCGATAAACAGATTATCATTGATCATCACAACTCGATTGCTTTTCTCACTTTCGCTGTTCCAGCTCAAGCGAGAAAACCAATCTCGTTGAGATGATCAACGATAATCTATAAATAATGAAAACAAGTACATTCCTGTAACAGTGTCAATGTCAAGAGAAGTGGAGTTTATTGCTAGATTTATTTTCATGTTGCATGTTTGCCTGGTTTGTTTAAAAGACAACCGATAAGTTGTGTTTTTAAAGATGCAATAAAGAACACAAATGAAAATAACTAAAATATAATTACAGAAAGTTTGTTGCTTTATGAATATGCAATTACAAATATTGTTACTTATGTCATCATTCATGGACATGACGGTTTGAATACATGATTAGTAGTTAATTTTTGTCTAATGTCCAGTGAAAAATATTTCATGACTATTCAGTTCATGTTCATTCTGACAGCACATTTCAGCTATTCATATCGAAGTTTTAACCTTAATCAAGTCTTCTTTGTATAGAAAGATAATTACCGATTGGACAATATCACTATAGATGTTATAAACCTAAACACACTCGTGATGGCTCTCAGTGTTCGATAATTAAATTTATGTACTGTATATATATGAATCGAAATAGTAATGGTTGGAATCAATTGTCCTCCTTTATGGTAAAATGACAGTTTTTTTTCAGTTCTGACTGCATCCGAGACCTTATCACGTGTACACGATTCATTATGATGAGAGACTGCTAATGACATTTATTTTTTGGTAGAATGTGTTCCCATATATAGAACATATCTTAAATTAGTTTACCAAAACTTGCAAGGACCTTTGTTTGTCTTATGGACGTGATCATGGTACTTCTTCAATAGTAATATCAAACAGGTGACATGATATTCTGCGATATACTCATATAAGCAAGAGTAGTTCAAATATCAAGAATCTACGAAGGAGTGTAGGGATTTTGGGAGAAGTCGTTTTTGTATATAGATATTCTTTAATTGATATACAATTTTCTCTATTCTTTATATTGTTTGAAATTATTCTCTAACCTTTATATTTTGGCGTATTTTTACCTTTGTCGGACTATTGGTGTGTCGAACCAATGGGGTGTCGGACTTATGGTTTGTCGGACTATTGGGGTGTCGGAAAAATGAGGTGTCGGACTAACGGGGTGTCGGAATAACGGGGCGACCCCTACCCAGACTGCCTCCTCAAATCAAATGGTTCGTACCTTAGACTTTAAATCTATCTCGAGCTTATAAATATTGACTGGGGATCATTATTCAGCTGTAATTTTAAAATAGGATGGGTTGTTTGGGGTTAAACATGTTTGATCATGTTTTCGTAGGTAAATAATATTGCTGTGGAACTTTTTTTATGAGAGTGTAATAGTCTATAGACGGTATTACAATCTGTTTGGTGGAATAGTGAGATAGAAGTCAATACGCTCTTGTTCAATCCTGTGTCGCTTTGAAGGTGTCATGATTGTCATCCTCAGTCTTAGCCAAGTGTTACTGTAATTTGAATTTCAAAATGACTTAGTGACGTTTTTTCGACGCACTAGTCAACTCCACCGCAGCGAATCACATGACTTTGACAATCAGTAAATACCAGCGAAAAATATCTTTAATGGTAAAGAATTGTCGCATAAAAATTAAATACACGGGAAATGGCAAAGTTCACGAAGTCTAAATCATTTTATAAAAAAGAATGCCAAAGCAAAAAGGGGGGGGGGGGGGCGTACGCTTTCTTGGATCATGTAAAGTTATGTGATAGTTGTAACAGAGCTATATATTTATGCACATCAACATAATAAAAAAAGAATTGAATCTTTTTTTTGGCAAAGGCGATGACCGAAGTACATATTGAGTAGAGCATGTAATATATATATTTAATTATAAAAGGACGGATATGATTTTCTTTTAAATCTGTTATCATATCGTATTTTGGTCTAGGTTTATTTTCTTTTTGGTAGAGTGATGTGAAACATGTTATAAACAAAGGGGCAACATGTAGAGCACGATCTGCCTACCCTTTTAGATCACATGAGATAAGTAAACCCTTGGACTTGGTCGTATCGGTGGGGTTGCTGTTGCCCAGTCTTTAAATTTTCTATATTGTGTTTTGTCGACTTTGTCGTTTTCTTGTCTTACCTTGGCGTTGCCGAGCTGTTCGTCATCGATTTTATTTCATGAGTTTGATAATCCACCTCTCTGACCTCTCTTTTATCAGATTGATCACAGATGATCATCACAAACAATCAATATCTTCATTGACTTTATGATTTCCTAATATTGACGATTTTTTCAAAGGAGACAAATGAGAAATGCATTTCATAAGTTTTAATAAAATTTAATACTCAAATAACAATAGATCATTCAATTAGCCAACCAGAGAATGTCCATCTCATATGGTTAGAATGAAGTTGTCCTTGGGGTACTGCCATGTTTGAGGTGCGAATAAAAACAATGTCATCTTTATTGAGCACCTTAATAACAAAACCAGTTGATGAATCGTCGTCGCTTGTAGTTTCCGTGTCAGCATGCAATGTTCCATGAATCTGTCCGTTGATTACCAATTCTGTCCAGACTTCACCATTTGCACCTGAACCACCAACGACGAATATTGTCCATGTAAAAGCATAAACCCCGTCTTTAGGTGCTCGAAAAGTTCCAGAATAAGTGTCATATCCGTTGCCGAGATTTGTCTCAATCTTGTCAAAGACAATTTCTCGAAGTTTTCCTACCGCTGGACCATTGTCCAAATGTGAAAGATATGCAGAGAATGCTATATTATATGTTGAAGGATTATCTGGTAGTAGAAGACGTCTTTGTCTTTCGTCTGGAAAATATTTAAGTTAATTTCATAGTTTCTTTTGTTACCTATTTTAAGATCGTACTCAGACTTCTTTTAAACTGAGTATTACTGTGCCTATTGCTGTATGTTTTTTTATTCTACAATGGCTTAATGTAAAGGGGATGGTTGAGTTCTAAAAAAACATGTTTAAACATAAGGTTGAACTCACCACATTCTTGAGCCTGTCCAAAGTCAGGAGCGTCTGGCCTTTGGTAGTCTTATATGTTTGTTTTTTTTCATCTATATATTTTGCAGTTTAGTGTGACGTCCATTTTTACTGAACTAATACACACTTTTTTTAAAGGACCAACTGCATGGGCGCGGGCTTTTCGCGCTGAATGTGTTGAAGACTCATTGTTGGCCTTCTGCTGTTTTCTACACTTTAATCGGGTTGCTGTCTCTTTGACACTTCCACCATTTCTATTATCAATTTTATTTATTAACAGTACGTTGTAGATCATTTGAGTGAATATTGTAAAACATTTATAAAATAATAAATCTCAAAGAGTCCGCTCTATGACGGACTCTATTTATATAGGATAAGTCAACAACAAATTACTATAACATGAATTATAAAAGCATTTGTCGCTGTTACCTGATAAATCTGATTTCAGCACACACTCTGTTTCAAGTCTTTCAACTTTACTTCCCAACTTTTGAATTTCTTTTAACAAGACTTGGATCAAATCATCTTTTTCTATCAAAGAAGAGCATGCTTCAGTCATTAGTACGATCGCAGCAAATAGCTTAATAAATAGTCTCATTTCCATATTCTTAAAATCCAAATTCACAATTTAGTATCGTGACAAAATTTTACTGATAGGAGAACGCATTTCCTTATAGTTTAAGAGATAAACAGTTGAGAGGCTCAAAGTAGTCACCGATATAGTTATTATATGAAACATTAACTGGGTTAAAAACGAAAGATTCAAAATAATCAATAAATAATAAATACATGAAAAAAACAGCAATGACTTTTTAAGATTTTTAATGAATACCTGTATTTGTCAAAATTTCTGATTTTCGGTTTTGTCTGTGGTACTACGAAAGTAGAAAAAATGTGAGAGACACAATGATTTTAATTCGGCGGCGATGGAGGCAACGGCGAACATTTATGTACACATCCTTATTTTTCAGGGACGGAGGACCTGTATGCTTTATACGATGTATTTATCTTCTTCTATTTTACACAAACGCGTTGTGTTCTAATAGTTTCGTCTGTTATTTCACCTTATTTTCATTGTTCAGAAATTATTTTCATGCAAATTTCTCACTTAAGATGAGTGATAGGATAACTATATTTGACGCAAGGGATCCTTGCAGGGTATATATATCCTAAGATAGGGGTATACTTACCTCGACCCCATTCCAAGAATCAGTGATCAAGTTTAAGTTTTCGTGGTCAGGTCTGTATTTTAGCTACTATGAACATTAGGTTAACTACTAGTATGGAATGATTGTAAGGTGTACATGTTTGCCTGGTACGTTTAATCTGACCTTGACTTCATTTTCATATATTAAGGCAGAGACATATAATACAATGTATTATATGTCTCTGATTAAGGTCAATGTTAAGTTTTCACGATAATGTCTGTTTCTCAGGTATTAAAGCAGTAGGTCATTATATTTTGGTATATGAAACGATTGTATAGTACATTCTAAATGTCTGTCCGACTTTAACCTCATTTCCATGGTTTAAAAGTCAGCATTAGCTTTTCATGGTTAAGTCAATTTCTCAGACACTATGAGCAAAATATTAGCTACTGTGGATTCATTATTATTCGTTTGATTCCAATTTTCGTGGCACATACAGAATGTGGCGCGATTAAACTATTTAGAAGGCGCGCCAAACTTCCCCTAACACGGAACATCGATGAAACAGTACAACATTATATCAAACTATAAAAATCAGTTGAAAAATGCTCAACTCATCAGATCATTACAAAGCAGAAAGACATTAAACAAAAACTCAGGGTGGAGGTGTCAGGGTACTTATACATCCCCACTACAAAACACAAGAAGAACATATATTAAAGTACTGGCATTGTTTATCTGACAATGATCTCACGTTTATGATTAGTTTATCTTGGTGAATTCTTTTCCTCAAATGCGTAAAGGATTATATCAACTATGGTGAATTGAATGATTATAAAGTGCACATATTTGTCTGGCAGCCCATGTAGAATCTGAACATTACCTCATTTGCATGGATCATTGATAATGTTTTAAAAATACATGTAAATGATGTGTAATACTTACTGTGTAACACGAATTGATCAGTTATAATCAGTAAATTAAAGACAGAGACATTTCAGAGTGTGCACTAATGTATCAAATTATATGATACAGATCTGTGCAATTGTACACGATGAATCAGTCTCTTTCATTTATCGTCACGTCTCAGATGAATTAGAATTGAAATTGTATCAATGGCGGTTAGAAAGATCAATTATGATTTTTAAGGGCACGGTATGTGTATCAATTTTGTCGCACTTGATGCTCTGTAAATAAATATGTTTTTTTCCTGCATGTAACCCCATTGGGTGGGAAGTATAGTAGCAACGTGACAGAAACAGCTGATAAAAATTTGAAATTACACACCTCCAGAATGGTTGTGTGTATATGTTGTGTACAAGTTGTTATATTTATAATTTGTACAGATATTTTGTACAAGTTATATATATCAGTGTTTTATGAACTGTTTAACACAAATGGACGATTCAAGCACGCAGTCTTTTGTTTCGCATATTTCTGTCATATTTTCACAACTGCATGATACAATCTACAAATGTAATACTGAGCATTGACACAAAAACATTACAAGACTTTTTATGGGTACGAATATGGTACCAGGAGAAAAATAAAATTTGAATTTAAACCATTCAGGTATTCTCATTTCCAGTTGGATGACAAGTAGAATAGCACTTAATGTTAGGTTGAAGTATATAAATTTGAATCTAAAACATTAAACTAGTACATTTTAGAAGATAAAACTGTATCACCTGGTGCAAGAAGGAATGTGCAAAAAAACTTATAACTTGTACAAAAACTCAGTACAAATTATAATTTGTACAAACTTACATCTTGTACACAATTTATGTCGTGTACAAGTTGCGATTTTGTACCGGTTATAACATGTACAAAAATGTTGTACATGTTATAACTTGTATAATGCAAAAATACAAGTTATAACATGTACAAAAGTACCTCGTACATGTTATAATCTGTACAAAATATTGCTTAAAAATGGTTTTAACTAGTACAAATTTTTTAAGATAAATCTTATTGAAGTCAAATATACATTTGAATTCACCAATGTATAAAGAACAACAATAAATAGGCCAGAACGTGTCTTTTTCTGTAGAGGACAACGATCACAAAGTTTCAGAAGTATATGTTTTAAGTCTTATGTTGGCAAAATGTGTTTTCGTGTAATTGTATGTTTTATGCAGTCCATCATGGCTTAGATAAGTGTGACACTATTTAATAAAAGCTTGCATTTCCTCAATGACAATTACATTAGAACCTTATAAGTAACTAAATCTGCCAAAAAATTTAATAACAATTCCTAATAATTTTGGATAATACTCCTCCCTCTCATTTTGTAGTATGCTCGCTACATTGAAGACCTCTTGGTGACCTTCTGCTGTTGTTTTTTTATTTGGTCGGGTTGTTGTCTCTTTGACACATTCCCCATTTCCAATCTCAATTTAACTCACAATTATGATTCATCAAATAAAGATATGTTCATAGAAAGTCATAAGAGGATCATAAGACATGTCCTTAAGAAATATCTTATTACCGGAAAAATGGTTTCAACAAACAAGAAACAAAACATACCGTTAAGACGAACACCGTACGATAAACTTCAATTCCCTTCATTAACCAACGTTTGCTTCTCGCCTTTTTCGACATATATTTTTGTCACACTGGCACATGTACCTAAATTAAATTATAAAAGCTTCAGGCGCTTTCTTCAATGATTATGGTAAATCGAAAATTAAATTTTTTCTTTCTTCTAAGAATTTGACTTACGTTAGTTTTTTACTATTTAAATCTTATTCATCATATATTTCAATTTCAACAGGTGTATTATAGCATTAATATAGTTTTTTAATATTGGTTTTGAACTAGATATATATATCAAATGCTATATATAGCAAATGACAAAGAATATGATATTTAATATTTTCTTACCAAAACATTAAGTCATTAAGTCATAGATTCCTGAATTAACACCTCGAAAAATAACTTTGTTTTATCTTATAAGTATTTTTAAAGATCATGCTCCCCTTTTGAGCAATACATCACCCAATCTCGATAGCCTTTGGTTAAAATATTCTTCAATATTTAATTATTACTTGAATCTCCCAACTGTTTGATTATAATGCCGCGGATAAGCCTTAAGTAGCCTAAACGCGTTTGACATTTTAAACCCCCGTCACACTGAGACAAAGTCCATGAAGTTTCCACTACGTCTTAATTTTTTTTTTAAACGTAGTAGAAACTTGCTCAAATTCGACAATCTCCGGCGCAGAGTTCATATCCGTTCCATACATGCTTTGCAATACTGCACTTAATATGACCTCTGCCACACATTGTCCGACTCCATGAGGAAATTTCCTCATGGCCGACAAACATTCGGTATTCTCTGCAAAGTCCCTTGCGTGATACACAATTTAGCGAGGATTGTCGAAAAAAATATTTGCGGAAGGTTAGGAGTAATGAGGTAAAGTGGCGATGGCGGAAATTACGAGAATCATCTCATCGCTTCATCTCCTTCAACTAGGATTGTCGCCAAATTGAAGTTTAAAAATTACTTTGACGAAACGTGCATCTGACGCAAACACAAAATTTCAATCCTGGTAACTATGAGGAGTATATTTGAAGCGAAAAAAGAAGAAATTTTATTGCCGACAGGCTACATGTAGCAGGCTACGGCAATCTTGAGTCTTTCAAGTATTTTATCACTCGGTTAGCACTTTTGATCCTGGTCTAGGATGGTAGTTGTCCATTCGGTATAGCTCTATGTAGTACTCCACATGGGTTTGTTACAATTTGCCGGGTTCATACATAAGAAACCCCTAAAAATCACACTTTAGTTTACATGTCATAGTGCCGTGATAGACATATTTTAAAATAGAAGCATATAGGCGGATTCAGGGGCCCTCCCTTTTCTTGAGAAAAAAAATGGTTGATTTTATAGGGATTCGCTGAAGCCTGACTGGAGTGGGCTCCCTTTGGTCAGTCAGATACCCCCCTTTATGAAAAGTTCTGGATACGCCACTGAGGAGACAAATTAAGTGGAAACAAAGTACATGTAAGTGAAAGTCTTATATGTGTTTCAAATCATTGTATTAAATTGATACAATGATTTGAAACACAGTTGCTAAGGGGGTTCTACCCTTGTATTTTTTTCGGTTTTTGTAAAACCCCTCCCTGTGTTCCAATTGTTTTTGCAAAAAGAAAAAAAATAGAAATGAAGAAAATCTAAAGTTGGGATTTCTGGAATAAAGTGCTAGGTATTACTAAACATTGCTAAAAGGCCACACTTAAAAATTTGTTGGTTTGCCCGAACCCTACATTCAATGGCTGAGACAGTGGGTAGGTAGATATTTCCTTTTTTCAACAAAAAAGAAATTGAAGTATCAGCTGTTTATTAGTCTTCCTGCCTATCTGATAAAAAAAAGAAACTTCTTCAAATCAGGACAATAAAAAGATTTTTATTAGGCAGCTATTTCTGGGTAGGTAGGCTAAGGGTAAGGGCAAGCAAACATATTCCTTTTTATGGTCCAATGCATCCTTACCATTAGGAATCTATTAAACTTCCATTAAAAAAGGTACATGGCAAATATAAACCTCTGTGATACCTGTATATTTTGCAGTATAACACTTGACAATGGTTTTATTACTCTACTTTTATTCTTGCATTATACCCCTTCTCTAATGTATCATATAATCTTGACTTTTACTGCACATAAACCAATGTCTATTATTTAATATACATGATTGGGGACTGGGTTTTAAGCTAGCAGATACCTTGGTAGATGTTTACACCCAAATTATGTCCTGATACTCTTGGCATTATCAATAATTGATATTGGAGTTATGTGCACTAAACCAGTGATGAATGTATGTACTGTTAATCAATTGTTATTATTTCAAGTTGAAAAAAATTCTGGATCCATTATCACTGCCAAAAAAATAATGTCTCACTAGCAACAAACACATCTCATATTTTTTATTCAGTAAGCCAACAAAACATGGAAGCTACATTGAGCTTAAATTTATCATCTAGTTAAACATTTTACATGCCATATTGAATTCAGAATAAATTCAAAAACCATTGTCAGCACATTCACATACCCCATGTCCCCACATTGTCACTGGACAAACATCTATCTAGTATGTCCTTGTTGTCTACAAAGCTTAATAAGATTCTCTTGTGAGGTTTCATAGAATTTGCAATGAAAAACTATATTGTAGAAGTATAATTGAGGCCGATAAGTTCAAAGGGGAATAACTTCTAGAAAAAGAATTGAATCACAATTTCCTGTTGATATGCACATCTATAAAATTATATGAAGTTCTCTTACAAGTGTGTTTTCAGAGGAGTTGTGATGACAAGTTGTTGAAGACCAGGAATGACAGACAGACAAATGCATGGGTCAAAAACATTATCCCCCTCTGCAAGTTCATTGTGTGGGGTCATGAAATAATTGTCATTGTAAGAGGTAATAATACTGAACTTTCTCATGCATCAATACAACCATTTAATCAAGCACAGACATGATGTACATGTATCCAGTGTGAGATGCATTTAACCCATTATAATTTATTTGCAAGACAACTGTTATTACTGCTTTCTTTTTGTTGATGGCAGATCTTTATTTGTAACTGAAGTATTTTATTAAGATTTTTGTGTTTTGGAATGCTGTCCAATTGACTCATACCAATTATTTCCTTGAATTCATATGCTTAAATCTCAAATCTTAGGTAAAAAGTTAAATCAGTTTTATCTGTACATTACTGAAGTTATGAGTAGTATAAAGCAAAAGGCTTTTTGGGAAGTTTTAAAAATGTAAACAATGTGAAGGACATTCATATTTACATACTACTTGGCTAAAACTGATAAAATGTATTCTTTATTTCTATTTTAATTGCTAACAACAATATGTTCATGATAGATTTAAGAAGACATACAAAATTTTCAAAACAGCAATTAATAAAACTCATTGTAATTAATACATGTATTAAATGCACACAAATTTGGATGTGCAATTAGAATCACTCCAATTCACTCATTGAAACATGAATCATTTTTTTATGAGTTCTTAAGTCTTGTTTGTAAGTTCTTTTAAAGTGAGAGTCTATTCCATTTGTGTTTATAATCTATGCAGGTTTGTAATGCTTCTCATGTTTCTATGATCAGGTTTACATAATTGTGATCTGAAAATATAATAAAAAAAAAAAATCTTTTTAATTTCTGGTTTTTATTAAGATAAGGGATATACATGGTATGCCATTGTTTGTCAATCCAGCCGTTTCAATGTCAACACTTTATTCAATATCTTAAAGGAGTAGGGGCATAAAAGACCCTTATTTGACTCAAATTAATATTGCTGCAAATTTAAAAGTCATCTTAATCCTAAACATTTAGAAATTTGTACAATCTAGACTAAGGAGCTAAAATAATAAAATAAGTATAACTTTAACCATATGCTCTGCAGGGAACAGCTGTATAAGACCCCAGATGTCCAATCCTGAACAGTTGGGCAAGTATTGACACAACATTCAAGCTTGATATAGCTCTGAATTTGGATTGTGAATAAATAGTTGACACAAAACAGGTTTCTGACAAGGAATGAATGTGGTCTTAAATTGAATTGGAAATTTACCTATTATTGTCCAACATCCAAAATCAAAATACATTGTTAGATTCAGCATATGAAATAACCCCAAGAATTCAGTTTTTGAAGAAATCTAAAAAAGTTCCATTTTGAACCTTTTAGTCTTCAATGTATAATCATATATTCAATTTTTTTTAAATTTTGGACCTAGATTTAGACGAGTTTGAAAACTGGGCCCATAATCGAAAATCTAAGTACATGTTTAGGTTTGGCATATCAAAGAACCCAAAGAAATTATTTTTTGATAAATTCAAACTAAGTTTAATTTTGGACCCTTTGGACCTTAATGTAGACCAGTTTGAAAACAGGACCAAAATTTAAAATAATAAAAATCTAATTACACAGTTAGATTCAGCATATCAAATTAAGCAAATATATTTCAATTTTAGATCAAAGTTTAATTTTGGACCCTTTTGGTCCCTTATTCATAAACTGTTGGGACCAAAACCCCCAAAAATAAATCGCAACCTAACTTTTGTGGTCATGAACCTTGTGTTTAAAATTTATAGATTTCTATTTACTTATACTTAAGTTATTGAGTGAAAACCAACAAAATTGCTTATTTATGCCCCTTTTTTGACCCTATATAATTCCTAATCTTTGAGACCCAAACCCCCCAAATCAATCCCAACCTTCCTTTTTGTGGTCATAAACCTTGCCTTTAAATTTCATAGATTTCTATTTACTTATTCTAAAGTGATTGAGCCAAAACCAAAATCAACTGCTTAAAAGATGTATTTGAGCCCCTTTCTGGACCCTTTTTCAAAAACCGTTTGGACCAAAACCTCTATAATCAATCTCAACCTTTCTTTTAAGGTCATGAAGCTTATGTTTAAATTTTATAAATTTTTATTCACTTGTACTAAAGTTATTGTGCAAAAACGAATAAAAATGATTATTTAAGCCCCTTTTTGGCCCCTAATTCCTAAACCATAGGGACCAAAATCAATCTCAAGCTTCCTGTCTATGGTATGCATATGAACTACATGTATGAACCTGAGGAGTAACAAGAACTTAAAAGTTTAGGAACAGTCTTCAAAATCAGGTTAAGAACCAATAAATATGAACCATTTTGTATTTCAATTTCAGTTTCTGCAGTTAAAAGTCTTCCCTGTTGACTATAAGATGGCAATATTAGTCTACTCATAATTGTAAAAGGTGGCAAATTAAGGCTACAACTACAGTAATTGTTTAATGAAAACTAATAAGTTACAGCCTTTTTATAAAATGTGTTAACCAAACTGTAAGTTTATAAGACTTTGCAGTGTCTGTGCATTTTAATTTATGCTAAACAGATGGTACATGATTTTTTTTTTCTATCATATGCATTTTGTATAAAAATCTACAAATAAGTCTGTGTTACTGTCTCATCCAGATGGAGAGTAACTTTTACAGGATAGAAATGTGTCCATTTTGGTATATTATCTGGTAGTTTAAACACCAACTTAACACCAACACCAATATGTAGAAAATCATAGTGATTTCAACACTATAAGAGGTGAAAAGCAAAATGTGAAAGCATTCTTTAATATCAATATCATGAATAAACATGTATTATATTTTATTTTCTAAGTATTTTTTTTCATAAATGCCAATTAAATGAATTGTGTTCCTTTATTTATTTGAAATTAAAAAACAGAAGTCTATAGGAAAATATACAAGTTTTTTTTTCCAATTATTAGTAAAGAAACTATTATCCTAAAAATCATTGCTATTTTGTAAAATGATAAAAAAAAAATGCTTTCATAAGCTTAACTAGCTTACATTTGTTCATCTGCAGTTGGATTCGAACCAACATACAACAAGTGTATTTCCCTTATTTACAGACTTATATAAAATGAACTTTGTTATTATAGAGCATAAATTTTATCTTCAAGCAAAAAAAAGGCTAGAAGCAACATAGGCCCAAATATGTAAATTGAAGAAAAAACAAAAGATAAAGCAATTAGTGAGTTACAAAGCTCACATTTGTTCGTCTGCAGTTGGATTCGAACCAACATACAACAAGTGTATTTCCCTTATTTACAGACTTATATATAATGTACTTTGTTATTATAGAGCATACATTTTATCTTTAAGCAAAAAAAAAAAGAGGCTAGAAGCAACATAGGCCCAAATATGTAAATTGAAGCAAAAACAAAAGATAAAGCAATTAGTGAGTTACAAAGTAACAAATGGTGGCTTGTGCTTGATCAGTTGTTTGTATAGTTGTATACCAATCCCAAGTATAAATGAATACTATAATATGCTAGAAATACTGAAAGCCTCTCAATTTCATACTTGGTTTCCTGCAAAAGAATAAAGCAAAATTAAATATTTTTATGGTGTATTTATCTTTATCATGCATATATGTATATACAAATCAGGTCTTATCTTTATAAATTGGCATAATTAAAAAAAAAAACAATTGTTACATTCAACATATATGCATAATTGTTTTAGTCTGATTCCTGTCCATCCACTTCTTCCTCTTCTTTCATTAACAATTTACAACTGTTCTCATGGTCATTTGAAGAACTGCAATTTAGATGAATGGTAACTTAAAAGTAAAGACAGTATTTTTAAAAGTGTTTAATTACTCCTATAGAAAATGTATGGTATATGTATAGCTAGATATTGACTCAATTTCTAAATACACTGTACATGTATGAACATCTTTTTACAATGTTTACTATGTATGATTTGTATGATCCTGTGTTTGCATGTAAATAGAGTAATCACACAGCAGATGTATATGAATAGCACAACATTTACAAACTATTTAAAACTTCAGCACTTTGTAGCATTATGAATTTTGTGAAGAAAACTTTGACATTATGTAAATGCACTACATACGAGAAGTTAATCAGTCTTATAATTTGATTGATATAATTAATTTCATGTTATACTCAGTAGTCTGTCTTTTTACTCCAGATGCCCCTTTAAGTCATCTTTTGGCATAACATTGTCATAACTGCTAAAATGAAAGGAAATTATAGAAGCAGTAGTTAGAGATAATTTCCTAATGTATGTAGAGTAAGAATTTGGTTAGCTTGCTTGTTTTGTTTGTATATTGTACAATTGTTATTGGGATAACATTCAATTAAATTGAAATATAATATACAAGTTTAAATAACTATTCCTATCTACATTGTTTGCAGATGTCAATCTTAATCACAATGCTTGAGCTACATTGCAGGCAAGTCTACCAAAGTCTTATTTTACAAGCATTAGGAAATTAGCTCTAATGAGAATTATAACCACATTTCTGTTTAAGTCATAAACATTCAACAAGAGTTTATATAATATATATCATTTTTCATGTTCGTTATAAAGAACACATTTGTACTTATTCAAATATTATTTGTTTGATTGTCTAGAACTTTAAGTGTCAATAATTTCAGTGTGTTCATTATATTGACAGCTTACATTCAAGCAATCCATCATGGTATCACTTGGCCTTTGTAAAAAATTTTAGGGAATATTTTTTTGGGTCTGATAATGTCACATAGACTTAAACTACATCTCATTGTTGAAGGCCATAATGTGACCTATAGTTTTAAATGTCTGTGTAATTTTTGTCTTTTGTGGATATTTGTCTCATTGGCAATCATACAACATATTCTTTTGTATACATAACTATGATTTCTATCTTTAAAATGAATAATAAAAAAAACAGATTCAAATAAATAGGCAAAACTTTCACCAGCTGTTTGTATGAGCCTATGTCCCTATCTATCCTTTCTTTGTGTGCATTTGTTTGCAAAACTGTAAGGAAAACTAACACATTTGTACCTAACAGAAAAAGACAATCTAATTAAAATTAAATCCTTTAATTGCTCCTGTTCTGATATGTCACGCATCAATGCTTGATGCGCAACATATCAGAACAGGAGCAATTAAAGGATTTAATTTTAATTAGATTGCAGAAAAAGATTGACTTTAAATAAAACTATGGAAAGATTTAAGTATTGATTAGTTATGCATCATGACCTACTATCATTTAATTTTTTTTACTATCATATATAAATTGTAGCTTTCTAAACACTTCACTCTCTAGTCCTTGCTAGAAAACAGAATGATATGCAAGTACTTTTACTTAAATTACTCTGTTTTGTCGGTTGTACTTGCATCCCCTGCTGAAATGGACAAACTGTTTAACATGGAACTGGTGAGAAACAAAGTACAATTTTGATAATCAGTGGCAGATTCAGAAATTTTTATAAGTGGGGGCCCACTAGCTGATGTTAAAATAAATCTATGGGTATTGAATGTAGTCAAAATAATTATAAAAACATCTTCATCCTGACAGAAAAAAAATAAAAATATACTTGCATGACATCATAGTTATAAGGACTTAATTGTGTAGGTGTGAATGTGGAGAAGTTATATCAAAGAATAAGATTGTAAACTTTTAAAGTAAGTTACAACCTACATACATGTGACATATATCTTGATTTACAAATGTATCAATAGAAATGTAGAGGCTAGTTCAAATAATTATGACGTCTTGAAAGGCTATTATATTTTTTTTCTTTGAAAAAAATATAATAGCCTTTGTAGAAGTCATAATTATTTGGACTATGTAGAGGCCAGCTGATGAAGTCCACTTATGGATGTGGGGTATTTTAGTTTAAGACCTATTAATGGCTAGCAGGTTGGTTTTTACAGGTGAACAATTGTTGTTGTTATAAGTATTGTGGTTTTGTACACATAACCCCCACCCCCACATTATTTGATGACCCTTTGATAACTGATGCTAAGACCTAAGTTGGTAAAATAAGCCCTGCTAATAATTATTCTGCTTATCAAATGGCTGATACTGATTTACATTTTTCTGCATAATCACATTTTTGTCTTTGCTCCATCTTCTTCAGGGTGGGCTCATGTCAGAAAACATGGGGTTACATCAAACTTCACTATGACAAAACAAAACAAGCACCATGTTGTTTTTTCGCCGGCAAAAAAAACAACGTGGCAGGGTAAATATTTAAAATGATGTCTCCGGGAATCTGTACTATTACAGGCATTACAGAACATAATAGTAATTGCAATTATAGGTAGAAATTAATATAAAATTAATGCAAAATAGTAAAAAATGGTAATTACGGTGACAAAATAGTCCCTTCACAACCGGCTGTGTTTACGAAAAAAATGTAATCTCTAACGAAAATGCAACTTTTAGTATTACGTTAATAAACATGGCAAAATTTTCCGTTTGATATACTTATCTTTGCAAAAATGAGAATTTCTATGTTTTTCTGCATAAAAGTATCTTAATTAAATAAACAGTAATGTAGATTTTGATTAGAGATTGGGAACAAAAAAGTACGCAAAAAAAGGTATGGCAGAGATCATATTGAGTGTAGTGTTACAAAGTATTGAACGGAACGGATATGTGAGCTCTGCGCCGGAGATTGCAAATTCGATTGATAATACCGTTATTCGGTCTCTAACACGACCCTTCTACGTCCTTACAAAGACCGCACCACGTTCAACAAGTGTTTATTAGGTTCGTGTCAAGTCTATATAACTTCCATCAGGTGTTCACTACGTTCTTACTACGACCATCAGGTGTTCACTACGTTCTTACTACGACCATAAGGTTTTCACTACGTTCCTACCACGTCCTTACAACGTCCATACAGAGGAGTCTCTACTGACTGGTCTTGAGGAACGGAGTCAACAAATGATGGCCATTAATCATCAACTTCTTGAACGAATGAAGCCATCTTCTAACAGAGAGCGAGATACATTTGTGGACTGGATAAAGTCTGTCGTTAATGACTTCGACAAGGATATTTGGAGACAATTTCAGCAGGAAATTAGCACAACTCTTTATGGTTATATTGGCGAGAACGATAAGTTGAAAAAAAAGGAGTCAGGAGTAACAATCCCCTCAACTGCCAGACAGCCACAACAGTCTCTTCAGGGACAGACACAGGGATGTCCTGCTATGTGGCAGCCTCAACCGTCGCAGTGGCCAGGTCAGCCTTCATCTAGTGTTTCCGTCTGGCAGTCACAGGATGCCAACTGGGTGTCTCAACAATTTCCTCATCAAAGACAGCAACCACTGACGCAGCTGCAACCTTTGACGCAACTGGCACCGCCACGAACATCCTCCGTGATCGCTACATCGAATCCTAATTTTTTGCAAGGAGGGGTTTCAAAGTCTAGCGAGTCGAGCAGTGTTTGTCAAATGTACAACATGAGTGACTCTGACATCTCTGGACAGTTTCTTACTAATACCTGATTTTTTTATGGTGCAACGTATTGTGTTGAAAGAAGTTTTGGTTTCAATTTACTTTTTGGGTTGTAATCACAGCTGTGAGCTCATGTTACTTGTTTATAGCGTGATATGTGTTTAATGTTGCTAGTATCACATATGTTATGTACTTTAGTTATTTGTTCAAGGTACGGAATGTGCTTATAACCATGGACTGGTCTTTTTTCAAATATGACAATTAAACTGATTTAACCTGTAGAAACTCTGTGTATAACTGTCATTCTAATGTAACTTTAATCATAAACTGTTTTGTGCACGAGGGCTACAGCATTTTTGAAATAAATGTAATCACTTGTTAGATACTTTTTTTTACATATTATCGGATGAAAGCTGTCACTTGATTGATAATAAAATTTAATATTTTGACCAAAACTGTACGTAGCAGAAAAACTTCAAGCATCAAAAATTTTCTCACAAGCGAGACAACCAGAAAACAATACATCACAGAGAAAAAACCTCTATTGTGTCTCTCGTGATATATTTTTTTTACGAGGCAACCCTATGAAAAAATAAATGATGGCACTCATTTGAGATTGAGATGCAGATTTATTAAACATTTACAGTTCATCTAGCTAAAATGAGGGTCGTTATTGTTAAATGTTTTTGTATGTGCTTTCACCCAGAAAACTTTTTTCAAACTTAAGTTTCTACTTTTATTCAAATGTGCTTGTTGATTGTGACCAAATATAGGCTTCAAAATAAACCTTGAAAATTTTATGAGATTCTCGCACAATAAACAATCATGCAAATCCATCCTGCTGTTAACTGTTAGCAGGCTAATAAATTTGATTCTTAAACTACAATATTACGGAAAGTGCTGATTCACTTCCTATGATAACAATCCTATGTATTAGTTTTCTTTTTCATCTAAAATTCAGTTTTTCTATCTCGTAAACTTTTTACCTGTACCGATACATGTATAAGTTTCAAAGATTTAAATGTATCCTTGACAGAAATTAAGACGAAGCGTCAGTTGACAGAAAATTTACCAAATATGAAAAAGAACAGATATGGGGTAAGTGTCAGAGAGACCACACTCTATCCACAAGAAAAAAACAGAAGAGTTAAAAATGATCGTTTAAGGTAGGATAAGCCAAGTTGTAATTCTGGAATACGAGTTTTGTTTTAGACAAGGTTTCCCGTAGGACAAGTAACACAAAGCCAAATATATAAATATAATAATATATTCAAAAATTCAAATATCCTTGTAATACATGTGTACATTCTTTATAAATCAAAACTGTTCCATCAGTTACCAACTATGCACTTATCATGCGGTTTTGCCAAGGAACTGAGCCAGCTTGACTATTGAAATATAGTCGAAGGTATTCCCTTTGCTTCTTTGCAGCTACGGTGTCTCTGTTTGGTCCAATTACCATGTTTACTTCATACATATTTGCGGTCGCTCGCCATAAGCCCGGAATCAAGTCATGCTGGTCATTTTCCATGTCAAGTTGCGCGTTCTGTTGTGTTGGATATCGTAGTCTCATCACATTGTGCAGACAAACGCAACACTCGACAATGTTTCGTACTACATTTGGCTGCTGCATCATGGTGGTAAGTAATAATTGCCATCGTTGGGCCAGTATACCAAATGCGTTTTCAACCACACGTCTTCCTCTCGATATTCTGTATTAGTTATCAATAATTATTGTTCATCTGTTAAGCCTCGTTGAGAATAAGGCTTCATCAGATATGTTCTCAAACCAAAAGCGTCATCTCCAAGAATGAAATATGGCACATTTTTGTCATCGTTCGGCATTGGATCCGGTTCTGGAAAGCCAATCGTTTCTTCTTCCAAGCACTCTTTAAGTTCAGAATTGTTGTAGATCTCAGCATCAGACATTGATCCACAACCACCAATGTCAATCCACAAAAACTTGTAATCCGCGTCAACTAATGCAAGGAGAACCACTGAGAAAAATCCCTTGTAATTATGAAAGAGTGATCCTGTATTTGAAGGACATCTAATGGCTATATGTTTGCCATCGAGAGCACCACAGGCATGTGGAACATTCCATTTTCGCTGGAACTCTTCAGCAATATCACGCCATTCGCGCTATGTGGTGGGACAAGAAATTGCTTCGACTTTATATTCGTCTACAATGGCTTGGCAGACTTCGGGAACAAACATAGAAATTGTATTTCGGGCAACTCTAAAGTCGTATTGTAGAGTTGGGTATTTATCCCCAGAAGATAAGTGTCGTATAGTGACAGCGAGCTTCAGGCCTGGTTCCAATGCTTTTCTAAGCCGGGTATCTCTCCTTTGAATTCTGGGACCTACTCTATTCAATATTTCGTCGAACATCTCGGGCGGCATTCTCAGAAAGTTGAAAAACGACTGTTGATCCTCCATTCTCAACTCCTGCATCAGTCTATCATAGTGGCCAAACATAAGCCTTCTTTCCTGAGTAAGCCAGGGACGCACCCACCATGTTCTGGGTCTCCTTTGTTTTCTTTTTATCCTGAAGCAGAAAAGCGCAACTTGAGCATCAAGAAGAGCTTGTTGTCCTTGTAATGATGTATGAAGTAGAAGTAAATCTTGTTCCATCGTTCAACAGTACAATTACAAATGATTCCGTCTTAAAAAAAACACCTATATATACCATATTCAACACGGGTAACAGAGATCCGATGCAAACCTGCTGCAAACGCACCGCAGACGTGGTAAAGACGTACTGCATACCGATAGGTCGTACAAAGAACGTACTAAGGTCTTTAGGAACGTAATAAGAACGTAGAATAGTCTTCGCGAGGTCGTGTTGAAAACTTCCCTAAATCACCAAGTTCTAAAAGATCGTAGTAAAGACGTAGAGCAGTCGTAGTAAGGTCCTGGTGCAATCTCCAAGAACGTAGTAAAAACGCAGTGAAGACGGCTTTCAAATTTATCACGTCCGCACTACGTCCATACGGTTCATAACTAGTGTCCTCTACGTCCTTACTACGACCAAGCCGTTCTCAGTACGTTCTTATTAGGTCTTTACTGCGTTTTATCCTCAGGAAGTTCTCACTACGTTTGTTTTGAACATGTTCAAAATTATTTCACGTCCTTCACGTCCATCAAGACCTTACCACGTCCATGCAAGTTCGCAGTACGACCATATAAGTTTGCACTGCGTTCGTACCACGATTTAGAAGTTCCCACTACGTTCGCCTACTTTTTCAGAACGCACTGGGAACGTGATAGGAACTTGGTCTAGTGTGACGGGGGCATTAAACAATATGATCCTGATATCGGCGATGACTTACTTAAACATAAATTATTGTACACTGAATACTCAAATTGATTGTGGATTATCGAATTCGATTTAAAGTTCTCGAAGAAATAGACATGAAAAAAAACACATTATTTACGCTCTACTTTAAGCAGACGTGTTCATGAAGTCATATCGCGCGAGTATTAGTACTTTTAAATGATATATTAAAAGTTATAAATTTAGATGCAGATCATGATACGTTGTAATCAGTATACCGACTAAAAATGTAATTAAGGCATTAGAACCAGAGAATATATTGCATTTTAATCAATAAGCCATCCCGAAAATGTCCATCTCATATGTCCGTGCAAAACACCCTGTGGAACCCATGAATTTCCAGAACGAATAAATACTACATCGTCTTTCGACAGAGTCTTGATTACAAAACCTGTAGCGGAGTCATCATCTCCAATTGTCTCGGTATCGGCGTGTAAGTTTCCATGAACCTGTCCATTGACAATAAGTTCAGTCAATATTTCGCCTAGATTTGAAACTGAACTTCCTCCATGGACGAATATTGTCCAAGAAAAAGCATAATTACCACTTTGAAGCGCACGAAATGTTCCTGTGAAACTGTCGTATGCATTTCCAACGTTTGTCTCTATTTTATTGAGCACAATCTCCCTATGTTTATCTATTGTTGGACCATCGTCTAAATCTGTCACAAAAGCAGAAAATGCGACAGGCTGATGAGAAGGGGTTTCTGGCAAGAGAATTCTTTTCGAAACGACACCTGAAAAAAGTCAAAAGTTTTGAAAAATTATCATAACCTTTATTTTTGGCTTTGAATACTCCTATATATTTACCATTACTCCATACACATAGAAGCCGATCTCGTTGACATTCAAACCTTTCTGGTTGTTATGTTCACACATGTTTTACTCTTTGTTTTTTCCTTACATTAAGTCAAAAGCTTCAAGTATAAATTTTGTTTCAGAGACAATTAAGAGTTCAAGCAGATCTTATTTTCGTTATTATTGTATGGCCGGTATCGATAGCTGCTTGTGTATACTATCACTGCTCAAAAGCAGTTTCTGTCTATATACTAGTCGGGTATTTGGTATAAGCGCTACTAAATCGATGTGGGTTGTGTGAATTGAATTATTCCAAGGTCTTATAGTAATTGTGTTAAAGCTGATATTACATCCACGCCAATAAAAGTTGAGTCAATTTGAAAACAATTCTGCTGACCATTACCAAATGTTAATCGCTTGTGTTTTGGAAATCATTTGTTTATTTGCATGTACTCTTATTTCCTCAAACGAAAGCAGACGATAATGCATATTTCTTGGCTTATTTCGTTTTCGCCTCTTTTAATTGTACATGTAGCTATTCCTGTTTAAAAAATCAGTTCTTTAATGTCACAATTTTGAAAATAAAGATTTCTTACCGTCATATTCAGATTTTTAAACATACTCATTTTCAAGTTTGTATTTCAGAGTTTGAACTTCCTGCATTAAAATGCAATTTTTGCGTCAGTGTCAGTTTCCGAAGAACCAGAAGAAACCAGGAATATGATCACAATTAATAAGTTACAAACTACCATTCTGAAAAGTTACGTAGTACGAAATTTCTTATCGGTAAAATGACAGTTGTATTTAGTATATTGGGTCAGATTGTAATCTAATATAAGGAAATATTTTGAGAAGATCTGAGAATGCTTCGAATGACTATATATTAAACATATAAACATGTCACCATCATACATGTTTATTACAATATTATTAAACGAAAATAGAAAACTGGACCAGTGAAAACGAAAAGTTCCATTTCATAGATTGATCACAACTAAACTAAGTTTATAAAGTCTTCATTTCGGCAGATTTTATTTTCAAATGTAGGCATCGTCGTTTTACTTGAAAAGCAAGACGAAGTATTTAGGATTATGTACCCTTGTGTTGATTCAATGCCAAACATATGGAAATTGTATAGAAAATCCATAGCCTTTATCCTTGTACTATCATATTTGGCAATTTGATGACTGACAGATATAGAATTATTGCGTGCAGTGCTAGCATTGATTTCCTAAAAACAAATTTATTAGTGTAGTTAACTGTTATTGGTTAAATATGGACCAAATGAAGTATACCTTTTAGGGTGCGGTCGACTTTAGTGACTCAGCACGAGGTATTTTGAAATTTACAGGTTGGTTAGAACATTTTTTAGAAAATGAACACTAGCACATTATAGAAAAGCTAGTGAGTAATCTATGTTTCAAATTTTATAACGAAAATCTCTGTATTAAAGGCTGTGGATTTTCTATAAAAATCTTGGTTTATTTGCCACAAAATACTCTTGTAGTAAATGCAATGAAACAGTAAATACTTATGCCTTCCATTTATACCCCCTTGCTATATGTACTAAATGGTCTATTTCTATTATTCCTTATTATATATCTGTAGTTTTGATACAATTGAAGTTTGAAAAATTCGTACAAAAATGGCTACAGAAGGGCTCATAAACCTTAAGAATGAATCAAAAACCTTCGGCAGTAAATCTGGCAATTATCGACAATAAGGGAGTCAAACGCACCTGGTACGAGCGGGATTAGATTGCGCAATCTAATATTATTGTTGACAACATCGCTCGGTCACCTGGACCTGGACCCAGACGACCATATACACACAAAAACAATATATATTTGGTATGTCAACGAGTACTCGAGTATTATCGCTAGGTAGTACTGAGTTTTGATTACCAAAATGATACCCGACTAATCGGTTTCTTGTTATACTATTGAGTTTCCTTTTTGTAAATGTTTTCCTGAGCAAGTACTCGAGTATCGCTCGGTAAACACAACGAGTGATCAATCAGTCAATGTTCACCGAGTTGACATACCTAATATATATATATATACAATTCATCTAAACCGAGATTCGAACTGATGCTTCTGATATATCGTTGCACTAAATCGCCTACTTTGGCAAGATAGACCATTCGTCCACATAAGATCGAAAAAAATCAAGCTCTCGGTCGGCGGGTGTTACCTTTCCTCGACAATTTTTATCGACCGTCGTATCACCTTACATGATATTTTTAACTGAGGCATGAAGATGAAATATTACAGATCAGCTGAATTTTTTTTTTATCGTAGAGGATTTTACAAATTAATGAAGGATGCAGTCACAGAAATAATTATATATAAAATACATAATATAATAACTCAAACAGTGTACAAAATAAAACCAATAACAATAGTAATTATCTATACATATTTTTGATAGCAGATATTTAAACATTCCAAATAAATAACAGTTTGATGATGATCAAAAAAGTAGAAGTAGATTTTGACTAAGGTTAAACAATTATTTCTTCGTCTGTTTTTTTGTGATATCCATTTGAAGTGGCTCTGTACTTATACATCCCGTCATTGTGTTATTGTTCTATGATATTTTTTGTATTTTTATCTTTCATTTTTGTTTATAAAATATGCTTGGTCTTTATACCTTTTTGTGTTTCCTTTATACATATGACGTGGCTCTGTACTCGTACATTGCGTCATTGTGTTATTTTTCTATGATTTTTTTTTATTCTTGTCACTCATTTTTGCTTAGATGCTTTTTATATATGCCTTTGTTGTTTCTTTGTTAAATATGACGTTGCCCTGTACTTATACATCCCGTTATTGTGCCATGATACATGTTTGTTTCATATTTGTTTTGACTGCTGTGTCCTTGTTTTGACATTTTTACCTATTATGTATGTTTGTTTTGTTCGCACATAGTTGTCAATATACTGGTATTTTATACGACTGTCATACATGTGCGCGGTTAGCTAGCTACAAAACCAGGTTTAATCCACAAGTTTCTACATAAGAAAATTCCTGTACCAAGTCAGTAATATGGCAGTTGTTGTCCATTCCTTTGATCTGTTTGAGCTTAATAAGCAGATCAATCAATTTGATTTTGCCATTTAATTAAGGACTTTCTGTTTTGAATTTTAGTCAGTGTTCAGTATTTTTGTGATTTTACTTTTCACATAATTCCTTGGTTTTGGTTAATCTTCCGTTTTCACGTATTATATCATCAATTGGACTTCAAATACATACTGAATAGGTCATGAAAGAAAGTTTCCAGACTGTTCATTATTAGTATTAATCAGAAAACATTGTTATAATTATCAGTAATACACTTCAATCCCTTATGCTCAATGACTTTGAAATAAACGAATATTCTTTCACGAGGTCTGCCGTTTTTAGCTTTTCCATTAAGATTACCAATCTTTCAGCAATAAATACCCCATGTTCCTTGGTATGGCGGTTAGAGGTCTCTTTTGTAGCGTTGCTCGCGAATTGATCAAATTATACTAGGGTATACAATAGCTGTTTCATTAGTGACACGATTAACATCTAAAATTGACCCTACATGATAAGTGTTACTGTTGCAATCACAAATTTGACAGATACGAGCAGGTTCTTTCTTCCTTTGTGACCTATTCCCTATTGTGACAATAAGATTAAGTGAGAATTTCTATGATAATGTTTGCAACATGATGAGAAAATTCTTGTTATTTAAAGCACAGCTGTCACCAAGGTTACAGTATAGCCCAATACATAGTCGATAAAGGAGTAGGTTCAGTAAGACCTCTTTTTGGCCCCAAAATATAGCAGTTTTACAAAATTGTTAAAATGTTAACTTTTAGTTATTTATTGGACAGTAAAATGCTTCTGCTAAATTAATATGGGCTGTTTTTGACGATACAATGCACATATATTGGGTACAAGCACCACGAAGTCGTGCTAAATTACTGAAATCTTCATGATTCAAGCATTTTAGTTAAATTTAAGACGGTTTTCGTGTAAAACGAAAATGGCCGCATTCGTGTTTATCCTTAATATTGAAATGTAAGTTGTATTTTATGATAATACATAACATATATAAAGGTTGAGGATGAACACGGATGCGGTCACTTTAATTTTTTGACAAAAAACACCTGAAAAGTGACTTTTTTTCGGCATATTTGATAGATTTTTCATATTTCATATTGAACTGTACGTTTTTTAAGACTACAACAGTTAACATCTTTCACATAAACTAATTGATTCAAATAAAATAGACACTGAAGTGTTCAAAAAGTGGTCAAAATCTTTCGTCAGATGAACCTGAAATTTGAGGCCAAAATCGACCCTTACTCCTTTACAGGCAAGACGACATTTCTTTTATGGTTAAAAGTGACATAAAGATCTTTATGAGTTGAGCCACTTAGTTTCGATTTACCAATTTGTGATTGATAAAACTATTATTTGACTATTTAACTTTTTGGAAATTGGATGTTAACAATTAGAAAGCTCAATTCGGATAGTTTTTCATATATCATAATTCAAAGATATACACTTTTTTTATATTATCAACGTAGGATTCATTTATGGAACAAATCTTCTGGTTCTCACAATATTCTTAACTTTTAAGTTCACTTTGATGTTAGAAATGCAAGAACTATGCTTATTGAGTGTCTACATTTGAAATTGAAATAAAGAATTTGTCAAGATACATGTTCCTTATATCTTAGAATGTAATCTGCTTCATATGAGGACACCAAACAAGTCGATCAGTAATAGTGAACAATACATATACACCATTTAGAATACCGAATGTTTGTTGAAATGTCTGTCAATCTAAATCAACAAATATACAAAAACTCTTCGTTTACATTCATATTTTCTTTTTGTTAAATGATTATATTGTCTTTTTTCTCGTGTTTGTCATGTTTAATGACATGTTATCAATATTAAATCATGCTCTAGCCAAATTTTAAATAATTGATAACTTATTTAACTTTGTACTATATAGATATGTTCAGTGATAGCAATGTGTTGCACAAATAGTACTTTCAAAAATTGAGGAATAAAGGTATGTCATCTAAGTATTAATTAAATTATTATTATAAGAAAATAACTACTTTTATTTACTCATTCTGTTATTTATCCATTTATTATGAAATTCTTTGTATTTGAAGGATTACTAAAACAATAAATAAAATACAAGCAGTATACAAGTAGATATACACATATCAAAATACTTTACTTTCCTGACTCTTCTTTGCTGCTGGAAAAAGTTTGTGTGCAATTTACGACAATTTACTGAGCAATTGATATGATACTTTTTAATATTTATTCTTTCTATGTGCTTTTCATTTCAATATATTAAAATCACCGTATATAGAAAAGGATGATGTATGAAAAGAGATATAATGTTGACTCTGAAATTGCAAAAAATATACAATTATTTTCGTTCTTTCTAAATATATGCTAAACATGATTTTAAATGAACCATTATAATAATATATTCTGCCCATTAAAAGTTATCAATATTAATATATGTATCACCTAAATCGTTGCAGGTTAAATGTATTATATTTCCATCTGTTTACCGTTGTCAATTGCTTTTAAAGAATAAAGAACTTTTATATCCCAAAAAAAAAACAACGAAAAAACGGGTGTAAAAAATTCTTTTTGGCGGTTAAATTGTTGAACAACACATTTGCTAAAATTTTTCCTTATTTTTGCTTTGAATGCACGAAGTTTAAAATGAAAGTCAATATAAAAAGAAAAAATATGATTTATAACTAAGTGTTTAATGATATTCAAAAACTTTTTGTGTGAAAATACCGAGGTTGTCAATCAACACTAGAGATACATTGATTGTGGAGATGCGCATCTGATGCAGACAAAATGGTACTTGTCTAGTTATGTTAATTACCATTACTGGGTCGATACCTCTGGGCTAAAAGTAACCGAGGGTATCACCATACCAGTTGCCATTACTTCGGTACTGGCATGAAAATACGGATTTTGTGTTTTATATCAAAATTTGCTGATACAAGCTTTTGAAATTATTTAAAATTAAGGAATGCATCTCCCTTATGCACAGCTCTGTTTCCTTGCCCGGCTTTGGCAAAACATTTTTTTTCTCTTTTTAATTTAAAGATCTTTTAAAATTGTTACACAATGATGACTGCTGTACCCATATTTTGACTATTTCATTTATTATGTCTGTTTAGTTCACGCATCATTGTAAATATAACTGAATTTGATGTGACTGTCATCAAAGTAACATATGCAACTATTACAGTCATAATCACGTTCGATAACTCTGCATGTGACTGGTTCAATTAGGATTTTTATACTGGTTAGCTGATGAATTATTTAAAGAAAATTGAAAAATATATTTAGTTCACCTCGGTTTATATCCATTCGATGTCTTCTTTTATGAATATGAAATAATATAACAAAGAATTTCATTGATAATCGGACAACACTAACCGGCATAGGTATTGTCAAAACATGCATCTACATGGGTATTGTCAAAACGTACATCGTGATTAGTTGCCATGTTTGTTTTCTTTGATCACGTTGATGTTATGACTTAATTAATATCTCCTTAATCTTGCTATGGCTATTCCTATTGTTACAATAACGTGTCAATTTTAATTGCAATATAAACAGAGAAAATGAATTGAATTATGTGCATTAACAAATTAAGTGTCGAACATCCTCTACGTTTGAAAATTATTTGTTCGCCATTTTTCAAAATTTTATAAAAATAACAGCAGCATGTTTAAGCTTGATAAAAAGGAACCAATGTTCGATTTCATGCTGCTTTAAGGTAAGACAATGAATGAAAACGCGAGCATCCAACAGTTTTTTTAATTTTCATAGTAAAAATCGTACAAATAATATTTTTACCATGTCGCCCCACGCTGTCAATCTGGTCGCCATCTTGAAAAATAAAAGCAGATTTTCTGAAAATAGCTTATTTTCAAATCAATTTGGAAGGGACATAATAGAAAATTTAACTATTCACTATACGATATTTCAAATATTTATGAATATTATAATACGCACAAAGACCCACAATTATTCCATCTGTTTTGTTTAAATCGCAATTTAAGGTTAAAGACGACAGAAAGTCCAATATTTATCGTAGTTGTATGATTTAACAGTGTGAACTATCGAGGCAACAAGACAAATTTTCAAAAGCATTTGGAAGGGAGAAGATCAAAATTCAAACTATTCCAAAAGGAATATTTATATTTCTAAATATATGAGGAATTACTACAAAGACCCACACTTTTAGTATCATGAACTTAAAGTAATGTATTTCATCGATTCCAGAAAGCCCCTATGCATTTCTATACAATTTACTTGGGCTTGATACGGGTGATGTGTGACGTCACAAAAGTCACGTGATGACTGCTATAGTTGGATATGGAGGTTTAGCGCCTTAAAACCAGGTTTAATCCACCATTTTTACATTTGAAAATGCCTGTACCAAGTCAGGAATATAACAGTTCTTGTCCATTCGTTTTTTATGTGTTTTGTCATTTGATTTTGCCATGTGATTATGGATTCTCCTATGAGTTCAGTATTTTTGTGATTTTACTTTTTATGTTATTTGAATACTGTAACATGCGTATGTATTAGAGAACCACATCCTTATCATACCCTACAACAATTGAATTAATTTTACAATTTTGTACGCCTTTCTATTTTGAACTCTTTCTATAAGATGCAACGGTTGTATATTGCGGTTCAATACTCTAAGGATACCAAAGGTGTGGGAATGTACTGAATTACAATCGGAATGAGTTTGATGTAGATTAACTAAATCAATTTGGTAAATTTCGTCAATCTACCTTGTGATATAAAATGTTAACAATGTGACTGTCACCCCCTATGATAGTAAACGATATTAGGATCATAAAGTAAACACAACTGCATAATCTGAATATTTTTTGTCCTTGGTCGATAATTTAAC
This sequence comes from Mytilus trossulus, assembly GCF_036588685.1. Lineage (NCBI taxonomy): Eukaryota > Metazoa > Mollusca > Bivalvia > Mytilida > Mytilidae > Mytilus > Mytilus trossulus. The sequence goes on along the minus strand of NC_086386.1, from coordinate 34,426,907 downwards.
TGTATTTGGTTGACCCTAATACAGTGTAATTCAATAAAGTAATCTTTTCTGAGTACATCTTAAAATTAGTCGCTATTAAGGTGGTATGGGAGTCTAAAATAAAAATGATAGAATTTGTCCATACTTGTCAAAATGTAGTATTTATTGATATATGTTGAAAAATATAATGAAAATGATAGGTCACCGCGCATTTTCTCAAGCTACAGGACGTGACAAAATGACACATTTTGTATGGGTTATACAGGAAAAAACACTATTTCGTGATTAGAAACTAAACAAAATGATAGAATTGTTAAATACTAAAGGAAACTATAGCTTTCATACAGTGCTTTGAGAATATCAAAAGAAAAGATAGGGTCACCGTACGTTTTTTCCGGCTAAAACACAAAATAGGAAAATTCCTTGTACAATCCTTCAGAAAATGCACTGTTTTAAAGTCACTTCCCCTTAAAATGCCAATTTTTTTTTTTAAACACACAAAAATAATCAACATTTGCAAAAAATATTAATATTTATAAGTTATATTCTTATAAATTGGTTCTTTTAAATGAACATTCACATTAAATATCTGTAGTCCTGCATCTAATTGTGCTAGCTTGATAGAAAATCTGGACCTTTGGTTCTCTGTTTTGTACAATCCAAGATGGAGGAAGACACCCATACCACCTTAACATCATATCATGCTGATACTTTTTGTTTAAACATATTTTTTTTAAAGTGGACTGGAAAACAATTTATTGCAACTCATATTATTTTTTCCACTTTGCGGGTGCGAGTTCTGCCTTGTAGTGACATAAACTTGTTCTGTTTGGAAATCTTCAATGGTGTCTTTTACGCGCAAGAGATGTGGCTCTCTCTTAACATGGGTTTATCGTCTATCAAGACCATACTGGCAAATGTTGTCAAGGGAGAGCCGAAAATTCAGTCCTTGAAATTTTTCCCCTAGAACTGGGATCACACCAGGAATCTTTAGATGAGAAGTCAGGTTTAGCTAATCACTACACCACGTCATTTATATATTTACAAAATTGACAATCATTTAATTGAAACATTTACCAGGAGAAGAATATATATTTTCTATTTAAACAAGCGAATTTAAGTGTATACATTTTAATATTGTCAATTTTTCTGAGACAACCACCATCCCACTGAAACCACCCACTACCACTACGATTTGTTGACAATGAATGCACTCATTGACAGCCGAGTGAGGTGATATATTGTGATAAAAAAAATCATATTTATGTGAAAACTGTTGCTTATGGCTACTTTTTATTTGGAGTAGTATTGTTAAAGGTTTTGTGACAAACTTAACAAAAAAACACAAAAAACATCAGTTATGATCAATAAGAAGCATCAGTAGTCAACCGATGTTCAAACTCAAAACTCAAAAAAGTATTATTAATTCGAAATTCAAAATGGAAAAAACCGGCGGAATGTAATCATAGTATAAGTGCCCTGAGCTATACAAGCAACACGAGTCAGACGAATCAAAAACTAAATAAAAAGAATGAGATTAGATAAAATTATTAAGAAAACTAAAACAAAGTCATTTAGAAAATAAACCGCATTGAAAACAAAACAATTATATTGTTTTATATGATTTTTTTATTTTGGTAATTTATAAGGATCAAAATAAAAATCTGTCCGAACTTTAGAACATTTGAGAAAAGTCAATGGTAATTTGATAAAAACGATTTTTGCCTTGCAGTTTATTGATGCAACGTAGATCATAACTAACAAAGAGCAAAAACATATCATGACAATATACAAATAGCAACAAGAAAGATTCTATTGAAGTAAACAATTAACGGTCCATCAATATAAAAATCATGCTCTCGCCAAGTTAAAATTAGTGATAACTAACTAAACTTTGAACTATATAGATATGTTCAGTGATATCATAAGGTGGCACAAATGATACTTTCATAAACGGAGGAATACCGGTTTGTCATCTAACTATTATTTGAGGTATTTCACTCTTTCCTTTATTCTTTTATTTATTCATTTACTGTGAAATTTGATGCCTGTGAAGGACTACTCAAAGTAACTAAATACTAACTGTAAAACTTGTTGAAATAATCTAATTTCCTGACTCCTAAATCAAGCAAATCAAACATTGCTAGAAAGCGCTTGCTTTATGTAGCATTTACTACCAGTGCACAAATCAATAACAATTTATTTTATAGTTGTTATTCCTTAATGCTTTAGATAAATGAAAATTATGGTGTATAAAAAAAGAGGATGTACGATCAGAGCTTTAAAAGTGCCTCTGATATTGAAAAAAAGTCTTTCATTCTTTCAACAGTCTAAACACAATTTAAAATGAATGAATAGTAATGTAATATATATTCCGGCCATTCAAAGTAAACACTTGTTCTTCGACGTCTGATTACTGAAACTTCTACTAGAAAATTAAAAACAAACATTGTACACATGTTCATGTTTATATAATTAAGAATGAGCTACATACTTTTAATCAATATCAATATATGCACCACCTTCTCCATTATAGGTTACATTCATTATGTCTACCCCTTTGTACCGTTGTCAATTGGTTTTAGAGAATAGAGAAAATATAAATCTAACGAGGAAACAAGTCTTTAAGTAAAACTGCTGACAAGACACATGAACATGTATTACCTTGTTTTGCTTAAAATTCATGAAGATAGATAATAAAGGAAATATGAAGGTTGTACTTTGTGTAAACAGTTATTTCACGAACTACGTCTATTTTGCTTTTCTGTGGATACATATACTATCCATTGATATTTTGATTGGTTCACCTACTACTTCCAAGATATGATCACTGTGCTTAATCTCACAGGTCACACATTAGACAGTTTACCAGTACCCATACACATGAATAGCGGCCAAGTTGAATTCTGAGGCAGATCGAAAGTGAAGGGATGGGTAGTTCAGAATTTTGGTATCTGTTTAAACTCATAGAAGTTCGAGGCATAAACACATTATAAATATGTCGCATTGCCCTTTAAATTGACCTTTGAAAGAATGATTGTACATATGCACTTTTCATTTTAGAATATAACTTTTGAAGACACTTTATAGTAAAATTGTGCTGTCAATTTGATCAGAGATGTAACCTGTAAGAAGACAAAAATATGGTGGTTTAATCTTTTTAAATTTCAAAATATGAATGCAGCATATGAGGGAATAGACTGAAATACAATCGAAATGAGTTTTACATAGATAAACTATATCATTTGTTTATTTCAGCAATTTACTTTGTAAAAATTAAACATACTACCGATGACAATGATAGTAAACGACATTAGGATCATAAAGTAAACACAACTGCATAATCTGAATATTTTTTGGTCCTTGGTCGATCTTCAACTGTGTTCTTTTTACCCTAATAAAATATATTATAACTAAAAGTAATATTTTCTGAAAACATCAATTAATGTTTGCTAATAACGAAGTATCATGCTTGTTTTTGTTTTTGGAGAGATGGGTGTTGGACGTTTATCTGGACTCAGAGGTTAACCATATTTAAGTTCATGATTTCGGGAACGAGCTATATATCATCATCGGAATTCACGTATATGTACGTCAGAAAATTCGAATTTTTATCTATAGGGAACCTTGTTTGACGAACAAAAATAGAATAAGCTTATCCTTCCAGAGCACCTGGGTTTACGCCAGTCTTTTGTAGGAGATCTTGTGTTTTTTTAGTGTTCAGTATTCTTCTTGTAATTGTTCCTTTTGTAGCTGCATTTATTTGATCAACGGCTCATTTTTTTCTTCATACATCCGGTTATTAGATGTTAGTGCACATGGTTTGGTCTATATAGTTTTTCTCGGAAGACAAGTTTGTTCATCTTGGTCAAAGTAAAATATGTAAGGGTATTAGAATTTGTAAACCAAAAGGACACACAAAAACAAAACAGAATTTTAACAAGGTGCGTCAACACAAGATATCATTCAGAGAAAACAGGTACCCTTCCAAAGCGACTACTTTTGAGGGGAAATTTATGATATTTTATTTATCATCTTATTATGTTCGTTATAACATGAAAAATCTAGATGTTAATACTTAAAAAAGAAGAAAACTGGAAATTATTGATTTTATTTATTAGAATATACAAGTCTATTTCGACATACTTTAGCATGCTGGGAGTGCAATTAATGTCATTTAAGGTCATGTTCGTTAATTATATATACAAGACTAATGCAAAGCGCATTCATGACAAATTTTGTACAGCTTTTAACCAACTGATAAAAAACAACCGAACTAGGTGCAACTTTTTAACTTTATAAACGCTTATGATACAGGCAGATATGAATTTTAAGGATTTCTGATATGCCTATAGTAATAAAAGTGAATCTTACAATAATACGTTTTTTCACATCTGTTTTCCGATGGGTATGTTGAACAAACATATATAACTGATAATCTGATGACAGTGAATGACTATCTCCTTGATGTATCTGGTCTCTTTTAAATTTATTAAACACATTGTCTGCACTCTGACGGACTTTGCACTATATTTTTGTGCAAACCGTTGTATAAAACTTTTATATCGTATATGTTATAGATAATGCATATTTTAAGGTTTTTCTTGTCGTAGAACACACCGAGGGGTGTCAGGATTGATCAAATGAAAGACCGACCGGAGGGAGGTCTTTCCTTGAACAATCCTGACACCCCGAGGTGTGTTCTACGACAAGAAAAACCTTAAAATATGCATTATCTGACTTATATACCGTCAAAACATATTAATTTTATAAAGATTTGTAAAATTTAGTATCCTTTTTTACCGACAACACTAAAGTGGGATATTCCTTTCTAATGCGTTCAGGTTGTTATACGCCCTGCGGCTCATTTAAAATGTGAAATAAAACTCACTAAATAATTTAGATATAAACCTTTTAAAAATTGTTATCCATACGCAATAAAAATATTACTGTAACTGCATGAAGTAAGACACAAATGTATTGTTACCTTCCGATAACGGTATATGACAAATATGAGACACATTGTAAGTTATTTATTGTATCACTTAGCTTATGGAAAAGGGGGAGGGGTTATATTTTTTCGTTTCGTTTTGTTATGTTATTTCTATCGCGGAAAAGTTGTTATTTATTTAACCATTTTACTTGAATCGAATGAAAAATTCAGAAAGATTGTCTTTCGAAAAGCAATACATTTTATTAAAAGATAATCAGGATAAAATTATATCCCCTCCGCACCTGAGTTATGTTTATGTTATTCAATAGAATATAAGATTATTTTATTAGTTGATCATTTGATAGAGTAAAAGGTATACATAAATTTTAAAAAGTTACGAACTGACACGAAGACGAATATAAATACATGTAGGTCACAGTATGATTTCCTATTCAGTGTGTATCGTTCTGAACATGCATGAAATATTTGCCACTGGACGTTTAAGCAATCAACCTATTCAGATTTTCAAAATCTTACACATGTTAAATCTGGATTTATTTTATGAAAGTCTACATTAAAATGCATCTGACCTATATGATAATGTTTCTTTATTATAGCGATAAATCAACAAAACTTCTCGTTATTTGTTTCTTAAATTTAATTGCGGATCTACAATGACGGTTTCTTTTACAACTATGAACTTTAGAAAATAAATTTCCAAATCGGCAACAAAAAACTATTAGACGAATAAAATTTTGAAGTAAATCATAGATTGCATGTTTATCAAGGAAAATAATGACCTTACACAGGTAATTATTGTACGCCTTGGAGCATATACCATTGAAACATGGTATCGTCCGGGTTGATTCTGAAAAAGAATGACCTGACGTTCTGAAAGAAAATAACTCCATATAGGTATATAAGCAGCTATATTTATCTCTTGTTTGTTAACCTTTTTTTTTGTATTTATAGGACTTAACTTTATGATTGGTTCCAAACATATCTTTTGTTTTAGAGTATGCAATAGTTTCATACGTGTCCGATGACATGATATTCTTCAAAACACCTTTCCTGTAGAACATTTTGATTATTTTAGTAAACTTCACCCGAAATCCTTAGCATTTGATATTTTTTTAAATCATATATATTGTTAGGTATAAAGTCTTAGAGGTCATAATTAAGCTATATACTCTAAAGATTGAAATTTAAGAAACCTTCTTATAGTTTACAAAGTTCAGTGCCTATGGCGATTGAGCCTTCAAATTTCTATATACCACTCCTATCCTGTGAAAAATCAGCGTCAATAATGATATAAAGATAAACGAAGGCATAAAAGAAACATACTGGAGAATTTTAGGTTTTTGACGCACGCTATTATACGTAAAATACCTTAACATTTCAAAAAAAGTTCATTGTTATCTCCCGTTGACCGTTTAACTTGTAAATTAAACAAAAATAATATATGTTGACGTACGTAATACACCTTAACTTGGTCGTTGTAAAATTGTGTTAATTTCAAATCTATTTAAAATAGCGTATTCATCGAGCGAGCGTTTGCACTTGTCTTACATCTGTACATACGTAATGAAAAAGCTAACTTTGCTCGCAGGGGACACATGTATATTTTGAATGATATACAGTTACATGTGTAATAATGATTTCTATTTTCGTAAAACAAATAAGAGTTTCTTTTCAACGGATTTGTGAATATGGCGTGCCAGAGAGTATTCGGGAAAATGAGTTTTTGAACATATTTATTCTTAACCCTTACCATGCGGTACCCGTCTTTTGACGGGCGGACCCTAATAACCGTTATTTGGCTCCAATGGCGTTCCATACTTTTAGAAGTCCACTTTATGATACTTATTTTAAAAGTTATGCATGTTCCGTCAACCTCAGGCTATCCATATTCACGTTTCTCATGTATAAGTAGCATTTTGAGCACAAATACGGACTTGGAAAATTGAAATTGGCTAAAAATCGGTTTTCTGGAGGGGTAGGCTTCACATCTGTCTCTTACACAAGAAGTTAAGAGGCATAAAACTGGCAAAGATAGTGCAAACCCACAGCCATATAACTGCTGATCATAATTATTATTGAAATACGCATAGGAAACAACTACTTCCGGTTTTGGGTCCTTTCGAAGTAAAAAATCAGCAAAAATCGTGAAATTCAGTATTTTGGGTCCAAATGACCTTCTGTAGACTGATGCATCAAGATCAGATTCACTCCGACCTAACAACTGTTGGGGTCAATTTGTTCACTAGGGTCCACTCTACACGCAGGCTACAGCTGGATACCTTAACCAGCAACCCTGGGTCTTCTGGGTCAAGAGAAGGGGTGAAAAATCGGCAAAATTGACGCTTTTTGCACCTGTTGACCCACTTTGGGGCAAATTACTGCCAAAAAAATCACATTTAATAAGTTGATCATTTTTCTATTGTACTATCTTATGAAAAAAAAAAAGTAAAATCACAAAAATACTGAACTCAGAGGAAAATCAATTTGGAAAGTCCATAATCACATGGCAAAATCAAAAAACAAAACGCATCAAAAACGAATGGACAAGAACTGTCATATTCCTGACTTGGTACAGGCATTTTCAAATGTAGAAAATGGTGGATTAAACCTGGTTCTATAGCGCTAACCCTCTCACTTTAATAACAGTCTCATCAAATTCCGTTACATTTACATGATGCGTTAAATAAACAGTCACAATCAATAAAATAGTCAAAATATGGGAACATCAGTCATCATCGTATAACAATTTAACAGGACACAACAACATCTACTATCTACGAACACATGGATTGATTTGAGTGTCTGACGTCAGAAAAATTATATACGTCACACAAATTTGTCGTTCAATGTGCATACAATAGTTATCAAAAGTACCTGGATTATAAACAATTTTAAATTTTACATAGGCAATGAGCGCAGACAGGGTTAAAAAATCAAAAGTATGTAAGAATAAATTACAGAAATCAAACTAGTCCAAAAGTTATACATAGAATTTATGAGAATTCAAAACTTTTAAAAGGAACAATTTAACAGGGCACAAAAACCTATCCACGAACACATGGATCTACTTGAGTGTCCGACGTCAGAAAAATTATATACGTCACATGAAATTGTTCTCTGTTGTTTATTGTGTGTCACAATGTAAATATGTTTGTGTTGCTATAGCATGTAACTACTGCTTTGCAAATAAAGAATTCATTCATTCATTCAAATAGTTATCAAAGGTTCCAGGATTATAATTAAGTACGCCAGACGCGCGTTTCGTCTACATAAGACTCATCAGTGACGCTCTAATCAAAATATTTATAAAGCCAAACAAGTAAAAAGTTGAAAAGCATTGAGGATCCTAAATTCCAAAAGGTTTGCCAAATACGGCTTAGGTTTTCTATTCCTGGGATAAGAAAATCCTTAGTTTTACGAAAAAGGTTAACTTATTAAATTTAAAAAAAATAACCACATTATTGATATTCATGTCAACACCTGAAATATTCGAGCCTTAAAAGGTTTAAATTCAAATATAAGCTGTTGCACTGCATTACCGACCGTGCAAGGGCTGTATAGCCAGTCAAGGTCGTGAAAAACTTGTATTTGTGTTGTGCAAAAATCCACATATTATCAATATAGGCATAGCAAATCACATTAAGTCATTTTAAATCCGACAAAAACAACAATACTAAGCAACAATTGGGTTGTTGATCCACTGTCCACTCTGTGAGTTTTATCATTTGATTAGGGACTTTCCATTTTGATTTTTCCTCGGAGTTCAGTATTTTTGTGATTTTTCTTTTTACAGGTATAAAAATTCATAGGGAGTTATAAATATCTATCGACGGTATTCATTAAAGTCATTTAGTATGAGATAGCACTGACGAAAGGAAAACTGTAATGTTTTGATTTTAAGGCGTTCAAAAGGCTTGATTTCTAAACAGAAATATATGTCATATGATTCAATTATTAAATAATTCAAGAGACTGATTAACTACACATTTTTTTCAGAAATGGCAAGTAATGAAAGCGGAGGCGAAAAATACCACGGTAAGTTTTTTTTAAATCTCACAGATGTTTAACAGGTTTTGAACATTTTATTTCTATGAATATTTTCATAGAAGATGTCAACACTGTATTTATTCATATCTTTAGGTGGTTTGCGGTTGTAAATGATAATCATTTTTTTAAATATAAGATTTCGCCATTTTTTTCTTTCTATAAATGAACTTTATCATGTACTTAATAGAAAAATTAAATAAAACAATTGGGTCATCGTTCATTCAAGGTCACAATCTGCCTTCGGAAGAAGCATGCACTTTGTTAAGGTACTTTTTTTTTCTGTTGAACTAATAGGAAAAATAGAAGTAATACCGAAATGAAAAAGAACTAAATTACAGAAATCGGCGTTCATTATCACTGAACTAGTATATATTTGTTTAGGGGCCAGCTGAAGGACGCCTCCGGGTGCGGGAATTTCTCGCTGCATTGAAGACCTGTTGGTGACCTTCTGCTGTTGTTTTTTTATTTGGTCGGGTTGTTGTCTCTTTGACACATTCCCCATTTCCATTCTCAATTTTATTATTTATAATTTTTTTTTACAAAGTACAGCTTGTTTGAAAAAAATAATAAAAAAATCTAGGTCACCTTTGAGTCAAACAAGATATATACATGTGAATGCAAAATATGGCATTTTAGCACCAAAGGGAGATAATTTGGAGCTTTTTCAATGATATAAAAATTTTGAAAATCATCTGTGTCCAAAACAAATCGATTTTTTGTTTGATTTTTGTACCATATCATAAAGTTACAACTACGAAACGTCCACCAGCAGTGGCATCAACCAAGTGGTTTAAATAATTATCAAAGGAACCATGATTATAATTTTATACGTCAGACGCGCGTTTCGTCTACATAATGAAATTAATGTATTCTTGGCCTGAATATGCATTTTAATTTGTCGCTTGACGGTGAGCAACCATGTGCATCATCGTCATATCTTTCAGAAACGAATTAGATATCGATATATTTTATTGTATTAGTTTTGTTCAACTACGGATTACCCGATGAAGATATTTTTCCGTTATTTAGGAGTATATGCTATGAAGTATATTATAAAATTTAAATTTGATGTGGCAGCATGGCTATTAAAATTATCATCCTTTTCGACAACCAAAATAGCAGATCTGAAAGGTAAAACATCTCATCATGTACTGTGTAACATGAATATCAATTCTATGGTAATTTGTTAATTTTCTGTTACAAAACTTTGATTTCTTTATCCCAGAAATAGATTACCTTAGCGGTGTTTGGCACAACTTTTTTGGAATTTGGGTCATCAATGCTCTTCAACTTTGTACTTCATTGGCTATATAACTAATTTGACCTGAGCGTCACTGATGAGTCTTATGTAGACGAAACTCGGATCTGGCGTATATATTATAATTCTGGTACCTTTGATAACTATTTACAACCCTCTATAGATAAAGTAGACGAACAAAGGTAAAATCGACCAATGAAAGCTAAATGTGTATATAGCCTAGGGGGTCTAGGGCGCTGAACACGTTGCATGTGGTGTTATCACGATGTCACAGATGCAAAGGATTGGATTATGCTAAAGAAGAACAAAATTTGGCAAACGCAAATTTGAAGATCTATCGCTGTTGTGCTTAATTGGAGATGCAAACTATTTGGTTGCCTAACAGAAAGTATATGCCAAGGTACGGAAAAATCTTGAAAAGTTAGGAATTCCTTTACATTTTTAAAAAAATGTTTTCGAATCCCCACGAAGCGTTCATTTGTTTAAGAGATTGGTGATAAGAAAGAACACACGGAGTCATTTTATTTATATTTTTATCTTTGTATCGTAGCAATGTGATATTTGCCGCTTTCTGAAAATTTGTTTCGATAGTTTTTTTTTTGTTTATTGCACCTTCTCGTCAAGTAAGTTTTCAGTTGACTTGATTTGTAGTTGTTTTTGTGATGAAACAAATTCGCTTGACTCTGAATGCCTTAGTAGGCTTGGAACCTTTTTAGTGTCATGTATTGGTGAGTATCAATAAGCTGATGATATAGGTCTTTGGATATCATGTCACTTTTAGCTCACCTGGCCTAAAGGGCCAAATGAGATTTTCTCATCACTCTTGAGTCCGTCACCCGTCGTCGTCGTCTGTTAACTTTTACAAAAATATTCTTCTCTGAAACTACTTAGCCAAGTTTAACTAAACTTGGCTACAATCATCATTGGGGTATCTAGTTTAAAAATGTGTCTGATGACACAGCCAGCCAACCAAGAAGGGCCCCATGGCTAAACATATAACATAGGGGTAAAATGTAGATTTTGGCTTATTTCTCTGAAACCAAAGCATTTAGAGCAAATCTAACGGGAAGATATTGTGTATCAAGTCAGGATCTATCTGCCCTGAAATTTTCAGATGAATCGGACAACCGGTTGATGGGTTGCTGTCCCTGAATTGGTAACTTTCAAAACATTTGGCCGTTTTTGGTTATTATCTTGAATATTAATATAGATAGAGATAAACTGTAAGCAGCAATGATGTTCAGCAAAGAATGATCTTCGGAAAAGATAACATAACCAAAATGGTCAGGTAACCCCTAAAGCAGTTATTGCCCCTTTATAGTCTCTTTTACCATTTTTCCTTAAATTCTTGTAATCTTTTGCAAAAATCTTCTCCTCCGAAACGACTGGGCCAAATTTAACTAAACCTGGCCAAAATCATCATTTGGGTATTTAATTTTAAAAAAATGTGTCTGATGACTCGGCCAGCTAAACAAGATGGCCGCCATGGCTTAGAATAGAACATAGGGGTGAAATGTAGAATTTGACATATTACTCTGAAGCCAAAGCATTTTAAAAAAATTGAGAGAGATATACAATTGTTTATCAAGTTAAGATCTATCTGCCCTGAGATTTTCAGATGTATAGGACAACCGGTTGTTGGGTTGCCGCCTAGGAATTTGTAATTTTAAGGAAGTTTTGCCGTTTTTTGTTATTATCTTGAATATTATTAAAGGTAAAGATAAACTTTAAACAGCAATAATGTTCAGCTAAGAAAGATAACACACATGAGCAATATGGTCAATTCAAATTTGTTTTTTGCGAAATGTTTTTCTCTCTAACTGCTGGTCACCGTGCATAATAGATAGATATATTGTTAACAGCACGAGTATTCAGTAATATGCATATAGACCGTGGTGAGCGACACTGGCTCTTTAGATTTTGGAGGTATCGAGTAAGATAATTTCGGATAAAGATCTCTCATGAGTAAATTTGTTACTTTGGTGTCGTATGAGGGATAAATGTATCTAAATCCTCGTCACTTGTCCTCCATTTATATCTTCATTATCTATAAATTTAAAACAGGATTGAAAATTCAATGATTTGATTTTCTAATATGCCTATAATTATGTTTACATATGATGTAAAGCTGTTCCAACAACATGCAGATAATGATCTCCATTAAAGTTGAGGTTGTTGTTTTTCAGTATCAATTTGAGCATTTTGCCAGGCATTCAGTAGGTGAAGACTGTACTTGTCGGGAATCCCAAACGTCTTTATATGCACCAATGCCATCTGCGCGTGCGTGGAATATTAGTGTTGAGGGATGTAACATCCATACATACAAATGTGGTGTCGGCAGAAAGAGGATTTAGGGTCTTCATTTTACTTAGATAATCAATGATATATATACTTCTTCTCAAATTTGCCCATACAATGTTAAATCTGCAAATTGAATAAGCAATTTGTTGTTCTACTCTCAAGACAACGTGGCAACACCGCATACACTGTGTACTGCGCCCTAGACCATTTAACATACTATGCAATAAATTATAGTTTTCGTTTGTCTGAGTATATAATTAACTATGAATATAAAAAGATATATCAACTAAATTATCGTTTTCACAAAACATAATATATTTACTAGTAGATTTTTGATTTGTGAGATTTATCTTTACAGGTTTTGAGAATTGTAGTAAGTATCGAAAAAAATCAAAGAATTTCTGCTTTTTAATTTGACTTGCATTTTATTTTGTTGCTTTATTTCTTTCTGCTTTTTCTATTGACGACAAAATGCATGCTTAAAAGAGGGACGATAGATACCAAAGGGACAGTCAAACTCGGAAATCTAAAACAAACTGACAACGCCATGGCTAAAAATGAAAAAAGACAAACAGAAAAACAATAGTACACATGACACAACATAGAAAACTAAAGAATAAACAACACGAACCCCACCAAAAACTAGGGGTGATCTCAGATGCTCCGGAAGGGTAAGCATATCCTGCTCCACATGCGGCACCCGTCGTGTTGCTCATGTGATTACAAATCCGGTAAATAGTCTAATTCGGTAGGTCAAATTCATGAAAGGAAACTGAATCCAAAAGGGGATATGCAATCTGTTTTAGTCCCTACCTTATTAACTGAAGAGCATCTTATGCTATCTCACCTTAAGACTCTTCAAACCCCTTTTACTTAAGGAATGAAAATAACACTTTACACCCGCCTCTTGCTAGAACTAGCTACTATTTCAATAGTTTAATTCCTTTCACTACAAGACTTTGGAATAGTCTTCCTTTCAGGTTACAAAAATACCCAAGTTTGGGTATATTTAGAAGTTGACTGGACAAGTTTCATAGGAATTATGATATATTTAAACCTTTCAACAATTGAATAAGGAAACTTAACATAAGTCATTGTCAACTCAGAAACAATGCTAGCTACCTAAAATCTCATTTGTTTAATCAGTTCTTATCAGAAAACACGTTTTGAGCAATCTGCTATAAATCTATTGAGGATAATCATAATTTATCAAATACAATGATGACAGACAAGATAGTACTTGATTCTTTTTACTCCATAGCTGATAATGTTGACAAAATATTGAATTATTACATTTTGGAAACAGGTTATTTAGATTTTTTTAAAATAATATGAATATTGCTATTTCAAAATCTTTTCAGAAATATATCAGTGACATCCAACGTTTTGTTTGAAATTTTCTTAATTTTTGTTTTATTTAGTATTTTGTTTTTTTCCCTGCATTTCAACATTTAATCATTATTCCAAGATTCAAGCTAAGTGTCTCTTCCAAGCCATATAAAACATACATATATTTCTTATGATCAATAAAGGATATTATTGTATAGCAGTATAATATTTCCCACAGAACGTAACCAAAATTTAGCGTGCAATAAATTCTAATATTGCACTAGTGCAATAAATCTTCGAAATTCATGACGTCATCACCGTTTAAATCTTAGTTTAAGCCAATTTTTACTTTCAAATATTATATAGCTATACAATAAAAGGAGAACATATATATGGAAACAGATTATTTAGATTTTTTAAAATGATATGAATATTGCTATTTTAAAATCTTTTCAGAAATATATCAGTGACATCCAACGTTTTGTTTGAAATTTTCTAAATTTTTGTTTTATTTAGTTTTTTTCTTTCTCCTGCATTTCAACATTTAATCATTATTCCAAGATTCAAGCTAAGTGTCTCTTCAAAGCCATATAAAACATAAATATATTTCTTATGATCAATAAAGGATATTATAGTTTAGCAGTATAATATTTCACACAGAACATAACCAAAAGTTAGCGTGCAATAAATTCTAATATTGCACTAGTGCAATAAATCTTTGAAATTCATGACGTGATCACCGTTTAAATCTTAGTTAAAACCAATTTTTACTTTCAAATATTATATTGCTAAACAATAAAAGGAGAACATATATTGCACTCGCAAGCTCGTGCATTATAAAATTCTACTCGAGACAATATTCTCCAATATTCATGATGAGCAATTGCCTATATACTTTAAAAAAACATAGCATATATTGTCTCAAAAACACACAATTCGTACAAACAGACGAAGTTCCAATAACAAACAATGGAGAGTATACAGTGTTTTTGATTATTATGCTTTAATTACACGAGGAGATAATCTTCTGTTTAAAACAACATCTTTACTATAAAAGACACAAATTAAAACAAAAGATGCGGGTGACTATCTGTTAGGATTGGGTGTCAATATTGATGCAAGATATTTACTCTGATTGATTTTTTTTGGGGGCCAAATGCTGATATTCTCTGCTTTTATGATATATAAATAGAAATAATAGAGCTCTTATCTGTGGGGTTTTAATCTTTTTTTTCCAAATTTCAACCTTTATACTAAGAATTTTAAAAAGTCAAGGATCTGGAGGGAACTATTTTGAAATTAGACAATAAAAGATCTTTGTTGACACATTTGAAGAAATTTAGAAGTACGTTGAGAAGAAAGAAACTGTTTTAAATCATCTAGATACATTTCTGTTTGATTATCTGAAAGCATTACAAATGACATTGGTAATAGCTACAGGTGAGACCATTCACCGGTAATTTTGACTTTAAACAACAAACAAATTATTGATGAGTAATTTAAATAATAAAATAGTGACAATGTCAGAATCTACCATAAACATTGTCACATCGTAGGGTATTTAATGTTAATAACCTGTTTAATGAAGCTGGCATGTCAGTTAACTGCTAGTAGTCTGTTGTTATTTATGTATTATTGTCATTTTGTTTATTTTCTTTGGTTACATCTTCTGACATCAGACTCGGACTTCTCTTGAACTGAATTTTAATGTGCGTATTGCTATGCTTTTACTTTTCTACACTGGTTAGAGGTATAGGGGGAGGGTTGAAATCTCACAAACATGTTTAACCCCGCCGCATTTTTGCACCTGTCCCAAGTCAGGAGCCTCTGGCCTTTGTTAGTCTTGTATTATTTAAATTTTAGTTTCTTGTGTACAATTTGGAAATTAGTATGGCGTTCATTATCACTGAACTAGTATATATTTGTTAGGGGCCAGCTGAAGGACGCCTCCGGGTGCGGGAATTCCCCGCTACATTGAAGACCTGTTGGTGACCTTCTGCTGTTGTGTTTTTTTATTTTGGTCGGGTTGTTGTCTCTTTGACACATTCCTCATTTCCATTCTCAATTTTATGTAAATATATTATACACGAACAATTTGAAAGATTGTATAATTTCAAAACCTGCAGTGTTGTTGGTTTATTCTTGCCCTTATCAAGCCACTAAAATCAATAATGAAAAAGAGAAAAAAAAGAACTTTTATGCCTTTTTCTTATAAATAATTGTTTCCAATGGTATATTCACCATTTTAAACAAAGGTACTTTACCTTTTTTGCAGCAGAAACATGGGAAAATATTCTTAATATGATTGTAGAAAAAATTTAAAAATACAATTTTGTGTTACCAAGGTTTCATAAAAAAAAACCCACTTAGCTATGTTGGTTTCAATATAGAATTATTCATTTGATGTTTTGGAAAAAAACACTCTATTCGTTGAAATTAAACTGATATACTGCCAATTTTGTATATTTTGCAAAGAAGCGTCAGAATCTACGGAACCTTTTCTTTGGGGTTGTCATATTGAAGCCGACACTTGGCACAATATCAATTCTGGATTTTTTATAAAATGCATATCAAAATTCCTTTCGTATTTGGACTCTATGAAAATTATACATTGATATTTTCTCACAAATAAAGTTATCATACTGACAGAGTATTTCAAGGATTTTTTTAATACTAAATGTGAAATCCTTAATTTCATTGAAAGAACTAAGAGGCAAGAAATAAAACCTTCTACAATTAGACTTCAAAATGACATGAACTAAAGCTTGATATTAGAAAATAATTTTTCTTCAGAAAAATCAATGTGACAGCATACAAATCATTCTGCACCCCCTTGACTAAGGTCACTGACTTAATTTTAATTTTGTAAATCCACATTCATATTTTTGTATTTTGTATGTGTATATATATTGCGTTACATCATAATTTGTACGTACATAGATGTATTGCCCTATTACCACTACTATTATAATACTAATGAAAACGTTTTAAAATTATAAATAGTATATTTAATTCCACAGATTTCATACTGTTATACCTTATTATGCGTACTCATTATACTTGCTTGGTTATTGTGCAATAAGACCTGTAAATTCACGTGTAAACAACAAGAGTAAAAAAGAAATTTATTTTCCGAGATTTTTTTTGTTAATTTAATGGATTTTCACAAATATTGTAGTGATGAAATCTGACGAACCATCAGGACACCATCAAGGTAATTCAATTGAATATTTATTAGATTTACATCAAATCAAATACATGGTATATAGATTTCCATAGTTAAGTATTTTTAATGCACAAACCATCATTAGATAATTCTACCTTTATGGAGAAAAAAATATTTATGGCCCCGAAACGAAATATAAGTCATTGAGATACCAGATTCTTGATATGATTTTCTAAGTGAAAATTGAGGTAAAGAAAATGTATAACAAAAGTACTGAACTTTAAGTGTAAAAAGAGGACGTCTATAAAAACTGACATAATTAAAGTTTCTAAATTAAACGAAAAAGTGAAAAACAATTGCAAATTTCCCGACTGAAACTGAATAGTTAAAATTATTTATTTAGCGAGTTAAACCTACCACTTGTATGTCAGTTGGTTAAAGTTCCGTTATATAGACAAAATTGGGTACACATCCAAAAAAGATACAAAAGTTTAACGTAACAATGGCTATAATTAAGCAGTCAAAGCTGTGTAAACATAAATTACAGACATACAACACAATTGACTAAACTATTCAAACAAACATACAAAGTAATCTAAATATTAAAAGGTTACATATACATAAAAAAGTTATGATCGTGTTCTAAATATGGAACTGAATGTGTTTGCACCACTCCTTAGAAATAGTAAAGTTAAATGCATATCAAGATATTAATTACGTCATGACACTATACAAAACCCTTTAGTTGAAGTTCTCGATGACTTTGCAGAGGAGTATATTCCGCTGAGGAATTATAAAAATATCTCTGAAAGTTAGCTGTTTTTATTGATATGATCCTTCACTTAACCAAAAAAATATTGTGAAACTCGAATCCCAGAACAGAAGAGATTTTTTTTTATCAATAACGAACAGGTTTTCTAGATAAATGAAAAAAGGGGCATCTAAAGTCACTTCCAGTTTTTGATGGCACAGTTTTCAAAACTTCTCTCCTAATAGAATATAAGTCAAAATGGTTTTCAATCTTACATAATTGATATTTTGAAGACACTCTTTAAAAGTTAGCTAAAAGGTGACCAGTATTAACTTATATTTTATTTTAACTTCTCGTTACAATCTCTTTTCCTGATTTTACTGTTCTTTTTTATGAACGTAATTGAGCTCGAGTTACTGACTCAGACTTTATTCCACTCCTTGTTGATCTTTTTAAACTAAAATAAGGTTTTGTTTTTCCTTAGCGCCCGTCTGAAAATTTCATTTTACATGGAATGAAATTATTATCTTTATATTCAAAGAAACTATGCGTCTTTAATGTAGTTTTGTTTGGTTTCCAATAAATATCTTGTATACACTACAATGATGTATTAAAGTGTTGTTTGATACATTAGAAAACCATGACAAAGTGATTCAATGGAAACCAAAATAAGATTATTGCCACCAAGTTTGATGTAAATATGTGCCACAACCTAGAACAGACTTTCAAATTTCAGAATTAATCGCAGTAATTTCAAGTTTTATTTTTTGAATAATAATCGTTGAATTTTTATTCCGGCCTTGTTTTAATATTGGTCATAAATATAACTATGTTTTCATTCCTTTTCAAAGATTCGAGTCTTGAATCTCCTAAGAAAATAGAAGTGGTAACAGGAGAATCTGAGATGAAACCACAGATAGGTGTGATGAATCAAGACCAAGGTATCAGTTCAGATATATCCTCCAGCGAAGAAAGTGTTAGTGAGGAAGAAATGGAATCTAAAATGAAGATATTAGAGGAAAAAATGAAAAATATGAAGAAGAAGATGCAAAAAAAAGCAAGGAAACACCAAAGCGGTGAGTTACTTACATTTTCAGCCAAAGGGAACCCCATAATTCTCATCAAAACACTTGAAAAACTAGATGAATATGATAAAATCGAGATTTTTACAAAACATGGAAGGTGAAAAAAGCGATGATGGCGACAAAAATTAAATAAGATCATTCAAATATATGTCTTTGCTTATCTCGGTAATGATACGTTTTCAGGTTCCTTTAATCGCCAGTTTAGACAAAACATCGTCTGAAACTGACATTATCGAGATGCTTGATTTCTTGATTGACAATATATTAATTACGTTTGGAAGATGTGTTTAAGACAGGCAGCTAGACTATGTATACACCAGCCTTAGTATGAGCTTGATTTGCTATATGATATAAAAACTTAACTGACGAAAAAAGGTCATTAATCAAAATCATAAAATGAAAAAAATATATTTTGCAAATAAAACATTTAACATATAAGTTCATTATCTTCTATGCATTCATAAGAAAGTTACAGCATTTCAAAGGTTAGTGATTGGAAGTAAAAAAATCTTTGTATTGTGGTACCTAAATATGAAATAATAATACATAATTAATACGAAGTTACATCAACTTATATCATATCAATTGAATAAATAACAAAGAATAACAAAGGTGGGGAGAAAAATCTGCCACTAATCTACTCCTAGGCTAAAAGAGTGGTTCCGAAATCAATTCTAAGGCTGAAAAAGTGGATCCCGCACCCGAGGACTCTGGCGACGTGAATCCAATTTATATATAACTTGAAAAAAAATACAAGCCTGACATTCACATTCATGTACACCAAACAAATACCACTTTATTATGTAAAATGTATCCACATTGAGCAGAAATATTAATAGTTTATATTATTATATACCAAGATATTACTTTTAAATTATCACTTACAGGTAAAAATGATTAAAGGTGTAAATCTTTTCCGGTCAGGACAACAGCAATTAAATTACAATAGAATCGTCGTAAAGTATGTTTCAGAATTCATATTTCGTCTTACATCCAGACCTTTAATAAAAGAATCCCCTATATAGTATAGTACATTCAATAAGTACATTAATTAGCCGAAACTGTATCTGTAATTTTAAATCTTCAAACAACATTAAAGAACATTTTTATGAAGCCCTGGATCCTTTCAAATTACGAAATTTTACATCTGACTATTTCTATATGGGATCATGAGCAAATGATTATCATTCTACACTTGACACGAAAGACTTGTTCAATTGTATAAAGTTCATAGATGAATTCCGTAAGGAAAAAGTTTTTAAATTGAAATAAGTAAATAAGTATCTTATGTTTACCTTTTTAACTCTCAGTTATTTTCTATGTGATTCAAATTGATACGAGACTATAGAAATAAATTTTCTTAATTGACGATTCGGTAAAAATTTAACTTTTGGTCATAATTCTTAATATACAGTTTTTTTAGAAATTTAATGACTGGTGAAGATCACCTTTCCATAGTAATAGTAACAATTTATATCGATTATACCACTATAAAAAAGGAGGTAATCCACCAAACTTACTTATCCGGCACTGATAAGTTTAGGGACTTTTAATGTACACTTAATATACATCGGGAACTTGATTTTTCTATTTTCTAGTTGTAAAAGGAACAATACATTTGAAGTAGTATTCCAGCTTTAAGTGATTTTTCCTATATTTTTTTTGTACCTTAATTGTGATGAAAGTTAAAAAGATGTAGAGTTAAACCGAGTAAATATTTAAAGCTTTTGGCACATACTGTAAACATTTTATCGAAAGAGAAAACTTAATAACCAGTTTAGTAAAATATCAAAACTTTGGTTTGTGATGGATATATCTCTAAAGAACAGAGCATTTAGTACAACTTCGGGATAAACCATCAAGTCCTTTTATATCTTTATAATTTGAATAATAACAAATTTAAATTAGACAGGCAACATTAAAAACCATAACATGATTTACGAACAATTCTTGAATACATACAGGAAGCTAAACATAGCCATAAAATAAAAATAAAAACAGTTTAAAGGTAGCCTATTAGATGATCGCATTGATAGTCTGAACAATGTGTAAAGACAGCAACGACAGGAGGGCAGGTAATAAAGACACCATTTATATGAAATAAAGATCATAAACGTTTTGACAGGCAATATTGACCCAAATCAAGATACGGTTGAAATTATATGAAATGAAGATAATAATCGTTTAGGCAGGCAATGCTGACCCAAACCAAGACAGTTGTAATTATATGAAATAAAGATCATAAAACGTTTTGGCAGGCAATGCTGACCCAAAACAAGACAGTTGTAATACTATGAAATAAAAATCATAAAATATTTTGGCAGGCAATGCTGACCTTAAAACAAGACAGTTGTAATTATATGAAATAAAGATCGTAAAACGTTTCGGCAGGCAATGCTGACCCAAAACAAGACATTTGTAATTATATGGAATAAAGACCATAAAACATTTTGGCAGGCAATGCTGACCCAAACAAGACAGTTGTAATTATATGAAATGAAATTCATGAATGATTTGGCAGGCAATGCTGACCAAAAACAAAACAGTTGTAATTATATGAAATAAAGATCATAAAACGTTTTGGCAGGCAATGCTGACCCAAAACAAGACAGTTGTGATAATATAAAATAAAACATCTTAAAACGTTTTGGAGGGTAGCTGATCCGAAATAATACAGTTGTAATTATATGAAATAAAGATCATAAAACATTTTGACAGGCAATGCTGACCCAAAACAAGACAATTGTAATTATATGAAATAAAGATCATAAAACGTTTTGGCAGGCGATGCTGACCAAAAACAAAGCAGTTGTAAATATATGAAATACAGATCAAAAAACGTTTTCTCAGGTAATACTGACCCGAAACAGCTGAAGTATAAAGTTCTGATACGAAATTAATTCTTTTTATGCTGTAAAATTACAGTAACGCATTTGACTTTAATTCTTGAATCACGGATAGGACAATTCTATCCATGCACTTCAATGGGGAAAGTGCTTTTGTTGATGAACACCAGATTAGCGCTCTTTGACCATGATAGTTAAAGCATGACAACAAAAATAAGAACATAAAATAATGAATAAAATTAAATTTCCATTAAAAAACAAACTTGATCTTACTCAAGGACTACAAACATAAGGCATGTTAAGAGATAATATGCGATAATTTGAATATCATAGTTTCTCTGCTTTAACATGTTTAATAACCAATAAATAAACAGAAAAGATTTTGATATATCATGTATTGAATGAAGAGTATGAACTTTAAAATATCATCAGTATAATCATATGTTGTAGGGTTGTCACTGACTCAGACGTACTTATGTATATATAAGATCCATTTTGTTACAACCTGTGATCAATTTTATTTGGCAATCGCCAATGGCAGTCAGCAGGGTTAAAGAACATCAGTTGTTCGACCTGTTAGTCAAATGCGTTTTGTTTAAATATACTTTTTCACTCTTTTGGTCTTTTGGATAATGTTGTTTGTGCTGTTTTTAGACCCTTCTACAACGATATTTGTTTGACATGCACACGTATAAAAATTGCGGTTTTTATCCAACGCAGTCATAGGTTTGAACGTAGTTTTCAATTTAGACTCGTATATATATATATATAAACGAGTCTAAATTGAAAACTATGTTCAAACCTATGACTGCGTTGGATAAAAACCGCAATTTTTATACGTGTGCATGTCAAACAAATTTCGTTGTAGAAGGGTCTAAAAACAGCACAAACAACATTTACCAAAAGACCAAAAAAAGTGAAAAAGTATATTAAACAAAACGCATTTGACTAATATATATATATAGACTTGGTGTGTACTTAAGTATAAACATATTTTCTTTATTATTTCTCATTTCTTCGGTGAATTGGTCGTCACATTGATAAAATGGGAAAGCATAGTAATTTGGGTGATTTGTTGGGTGATATTTGGGTGACATCGTGTTACTATGTTTTTCCATTTTACGAATGTGATGACCAATTCACCGATGAAATTTAAATGAATAAAGAAAATATGTTTATACTTAAGTATAAACCAAGTCTATATATACTTATATATATACAACTCGTCTAAACATCAACCCAACAATGTTAGATCTGTAAATTTGCTTTCGCAAATTTTTGGTTCTTCCCACGCCGGGATTCGAACCCATGCTACTGTGATATCGTGACACCAAATCGCCTGCACTGCAGCCGCCCCGCTAGACCACACGACCACCTGGGCTCTCATTAAAAGAGCTTACTTATATATATAGATATATATAAATATAACTCGTCTAATCATTAACCCACCAATGTTAGATCTGTTAATTCACTTTCGCAACTTTTTTGCTCTTCCCTGAGATATCATGACACCAGCGTCGTACTACAGTTCACGATATATAAGGCATAAAGATGTTATTTTTACAGATCATTTAGCTAATTTATCTACAGTAAAGGATCCTACAAATTAATCTCAGATACAGTCATAGAAAATGATTATATTTATAAGTACGTCTGAGCCAGTTACAACTGTACGACAGATTTATCCATCGGCAATGATGGTGATACATGGCTGTGTTCAGTATGTATATACAACTCGTCTAAACATCAACCCACCAACTTTAGATCTGTAAATTTGCTTTCGCAAATATTTGGATCTTCACTCGCCGGGATTCGAACCTATGCTACTGAGATATTGTGACACCAAATCGACTACACTGTAGCCGTCCCGCTAGACCACACGACCACCTGGGCTTCATAAAATTGAAGCTTTCGGCGGCCGGGTGTTAACTTTCCACGTCATTTTTAATCTAGCGTCGCACTACAGTCCATGCTATATAAGACATGTTATTATATATTATATTAAGAAGATGTTATTTCTACAGATCAGCTAAATTATCTATAGTAAAGAATCCTACAAATTAATGCAAATTACAGTCACAGAAAATAGTTATATGTATAAGTACGTCTGAGCCAGTGACAAATCTACAACAGATTTATTTATCGGATCACCAGCCATGATGGTGATACATGGCTGTGTACATTATGTATTTACAACTCGTATAAACAGCATTTCAACAATGTTAGATCTGTAATATTATTTTAATAATAGATATAGCATTTAGTAAAAGCAAACCACCATACAGTGCATACATATCTGCATGAAAATTATCAATTACGTTCATCGCAACCCAAAGTATATCATGTACATGAATTATACTAGTAAACATAATTTAAATAATACATCAAAAACATGTATTACAAGCTGACAAACATATAAATCTAGCTGCATGTCTCAAAGTACTTGCAATTTTGAATGTAGCAAAAGAATTGATTACAATTTTTTTTTTATTCCAAACCAATCACCATGATTAAATAATAATTAAAAGTAGTTAAGCATAATGTGTGTCATGACGAAGAATATTAAGATCGTAAATAAGTGTATAACTTTGCATTATATCATGTATGGTATTGTTAACGTTATGCAACGTTATGCAATTCAATTTTGTATTTGTAGTTAAATTAAAACGAAACATGTCTTTCAACTTTGTACTTTATTTGGTCATTTAAAACTTTTTTGGATTCGAGCGTTAATGATGAGTCTTTTGTAGACGAAACGCGCGTCTGGCGTATATACTAAATTTAGACCTGGTATCTATGATGAGTTTATTTTCAACCACTGGGTCGATGCCACTGCTGGTGGAGATTTATTTCCCCGAGGGTATCACCAGCCCAGTAGTCAGCACCTTATGTGCTGACATGAATTGTAATTGATATGATTATATTTATAAATTTACTGTTTACAAATTTTTAAATTTTTTGAAATACTAAGCTTTTCTACCTCAGGCATAGATTACCTTAGCTGTATTTGTTAAACTTTTAGGAATTTTGGTCCTCAATGCTCTTCAAATCCTTACTTTATTTTGTCTTTAAAACTTTTTGGATTCGAGCGTCACTGATGAGTCTTTTGTAGACGAAACGCGCGTCTGGCGTATATACTAAATTTAGTCCTGGTTTCTATGATGTGTTTATTTACAAATACATACGGCGGATATACATTCTGCAAACATTAGGATGCTATAAAGGATTCGTGAGTTCTATCCGTATAAAAAAATGATAAAAAACTAACTGTACGTTTGTGGAAAATGTAAGCATAAAATAGCTTAAAGAAATATAATAAAATTGAGAATGGAGATGGGGAATGCGTCACAGAGACAACAACCCGACCATAGAGCAGACAACAGCCGAAGGCCACTAAAGCGTCTTCAATGCAACTAGAAACTCTCGCATTGAAGGCGTCCGATTATAGTTTGATTTTACCTGAAATTGATGAAATCAATTCACTCCAGTACACGTCCAAAAATGTCCATAAAATAAATTTCTCTGCAAGTGAAAACATGTTATATAATTTCAACAATTTATCGTTTAACTAATTAGGACACTCTGATCCATTGACCAGACAAGAGACATTATGAATTTACAATACAAATATCTCACTCTTTATCTAAGTCGGTTAGTAATAACCAATAAAAACAGGAATTATCCTCTTTTTAATTTCTGTCTTGAATTATTTTATTCAGCTAAATTTCAATTACCGAATACAATAGTGTTTTGTTCAACAAACAATGAGCATTCTCATAGGAACCTGCTATGCTCCTATAGTCATCGACTTGTTCCTTTTTTTTATGATGCTGCATGTTTACATAAACATCTAAGGAAGAAAGAGAAGGCAGTAATATAATCTATTCACTTTTTGCCATATAGTCGACGTTCTCTCAATAGACAACTTAAGAGTTCGATGCATTTCAGTCAAAAGCTTTGGTTTCAGTGAACACCATTCGTGCATTTAAGGGCATCGTCACTTCCGTTCCCATGTTGAACGAGTGATTGGATAACTATGATGCTATATTGTCCGAATTTTCCGTCAAATTAAATTCTCATAATTGACAATCAGCACGGTTGTCATTAGGGAATTGTGATTAAGTATCTACAGAACAAACATTATTTTTAGTTCATTCTGCACAATAACGATCGTTAAGACGATTGATAAACAATAGTGCAGGGATAGAGGCGATCCTGCTTAAGGACAAACTCGAAAGTGGTTCATTATTGATGCAAAATTTTGTTATTATGTTGCACTTATCTATCTCGATGAAGAGATACAGTTGAATCTGACTCGTATCTTGATCTTCATCTAGGAATAAATCATAAGGGTCGGTTTTGACAACAGAGATCATTTCAGCATCCCAATCTGGAACTTTTCATCGCCATGATGAAATTACACCTGCGTTGATTTGACTGACGCCACCATATAAACATATGGTTGAATAATAAGGACTATCTGATTTACATATGACGTCGAATATGTTCTAATTGTGGAACCTACAATCTTATTCCCTTTTCCCCGAATATGATCTGCTGAGTTGAACTTATTGCGTCGAGTTTCGAAAGACTAAGAATTTTCTACACAAGCTGAACCCTAGCTGTATTTGTCAAAACTTTGAATGAATTTTTGAGTCCTTAATGCTCTTCAAATTTGTACTTTTGTTTTGCCTTTTAACTTTTAATTTACGCGTCACCTATGAATCTTTGGTATTTTGATTCTGATATCTTTGATGATTTTTTACAGCCTTCGAGGGGGTGGGGGACTTATGGTAAGGTGTTCTTCTCAAGGCTTTCATCGTCCCGTAGTCACAATTCCCGTGTTTATATTAATTATCATGATTATGAATTAGCTGTTTGCAAAACTTTGTCAAAAGTCTAAGAATGTTTTATCCAAAAACTTTAAGGAATGTTAGTTCCTCAATCCTCTTCATTCTCTGCGTTTTTTTTGTTGTTGTCTTTTTCACTTTTTGGGTTGGAGCTCCACTGACGAGTCTTTTGTAGACAACCCGCATGTATGGTTTTACAATGATATCTGGGATGAGTGTTTTTGGTACTTACATAAGCAACACCACAGGTGATACATGTGGAGCAGAATCTATTGCTCTTCTAAAGAACCTGATTCATGATGCTCCGTCTTTCGTTTTCTATGCTATGCTATGTTTGGTGTACTGTTGTTTGTCTTTTTGTCGTTTTCTTTCTTACCCATGACGTTTTCAGTTTATTTTCGACATGAGTTAATCGTAATTATTAAGGTCTTTCCTTTTTTCAAAAGGGAAAAACCTTACTGTATTTCTTCTGTTTATTATTATCATTATTCTTTTTCCGCCAAACTTTGACGAAGTTAGCCTACGTAACCATAAGACGTGTCGCTTTAATGTACACACTTTGTATCGGTGTCATGAATGCCTATCCGGAACTCACCCCGTGAGTCAAAATATTTTGTCGGTATAGGTAGAAAAAAACGAAGGGTGAAATTTGTTCAGGACCAGCCCTGGTTCTTAATTGCATTTGGATCGAAAAGATTGAACGACTCATTGGTAAGGTTATGTCCCTATTAAAATTAACCGGTGTCGGTTGGCCACCAAAACTCAGAAACCGTAAGTCGTAGACACCTAGGATCTTCACCATTCATCATCAATTCATGTCACTTTGAAAAATACCTTAAGTTCAAATGTGTATTTTGACTTTGACATAACACCTTGTTAGGGGATTATCTCAGCAACCTTAATACTTGCAGAAGTGTTGTATAGTGGAAAATGTTTGGGTCATTAATGCGCAACTTTGTTACTTTTTTTCACCTTTCTGTAAGGGCATAACTCTTGCTTTAGGTTTCTGAAAAGGCAAAATCAGCTTTTACTATATGATCAAAGGTCAAAGACCCATGGGGTCTTCAGTAATGACATTGGGGACTATTGACCTTGACAAAGGTCAAAAGGTCAGAGGTCAAGTTCATGTCCCATGAAGCGAATTATGTGTTTTGACCTTATTTTAAGGATTTTCATCAGTGTGTTTTAAAGCTTTTAAGGTTGACCTTGACCTTTGACCTTACAACTTTTTAGTCGATATCTCTAAAACGAGGCGCAACTTTTTTTTACATTTGACGTAAGAGATTTGACCTTTCTGTAAGGGGCATAACCCCTGTCTTAGGTTTCTGAAAAGACAATTTTCAACACATTCTACGTCTATAGGAATATGTATTTTACATTACAAAAGGAAAGACTTCTCAAATGTTCAAGAACAATTGACATTTTAATTTCACTTTCTTTTGTGTTTCAGCTGGACATTCTGATGAACGAACAAATGCAGATAATTTATCAGGTACTAGATAGTAGATTATAACTTTGAGATAATTTACATAGTTATCTCCGGAATTGAATTGGATTTTTTCAAACGTGAATACAGTTTTTCATCTTGTAAATTATGGTATCTCATTTCTCCTTGTTACCAATGGTATTACCATGGTGCACCTTTAAAGCTTCGTAATTTACATTGTTTAACCTTGGCTTTTGTCCTTGAACCTCCCAATTAAGTTACGTTACCATTTGTTTTTCAAAGCTGATTTTTGAAGTCAATGGTTTTTAATATATTTTCTATATTTCATATGTGTGTAATACTGTTGTTCCGATTTATTTATAAGTTGTGAAATGTCTGCAAACATTGTTAGTTTTGATTCAATAAGCCTTTCATTGTAGATAAAGGCAAAAGTGGTATACCGCTGTTCAAAACTCATAAATCCATGAATAAAAAACAAAATCGGGATAACAAGCTAAAACTGACAGTCACGCATTAAATTTAAGAGGAGAACAACGACACAACATTAAAATGTAACACACACACAGAAACGGACTAAGCATTAGACGGAATCCTATGAGAATAACAAATATAACATCAAAACCAAATACATGAATTTGGGACAGATAAGTACCGTGACACGCCTTATAGTAATGTGCATTCACACTCAAAAATAAGAGAAAACAAACGACACAACGTTTAAATGTAACACACACAGAAACGAAATGTAATATAACAATGGTCATATTCCTGACATGGTAAAGGACATTTTTACAGGAGAAAATGGTGGGTTGAATCTGGTTTTATGGCATGCCAAACCTCCCTCTTTTATGGCCATTTGAAATATAATATTAAAATGACAACACAACATTACAGGACTACAATATAAATAAATTGGAGAACACAATTGACAAAGAAACACACGAATAATAGGTGACAAATTAAAGGCAACAAGTTTATAATTTCAATACACCAGAAGTGCATTTTGTCCACACAAGACTTACCAGTGACGCCCAGATACAAAAGTTTGAAAGCCGAAACAAGTACAAAGTTGAACAGTATAGGGGACCAAAAGTTCAAAAAAGTTGTGCCAAAAACGGCAGGGTTTTTTGTTAGGTACCAGAACATCCCTATTATATAGAATAATTAGCACTTTTTGCAAAACAGTAAATTTTATAAAATGACTACAAAAGATATATGATAAAACTGAAGTATTAACTAATTACAGGAAACAACCGAAATACATTACATAACACGACAAAATGTACAAAAAATAGATACACCGAATAAGTTAAAACATCAACGCCATGTGACGTCATATTTGAAATTGTAAAAAATTACAAAAAATGACGACACATTTGAATTCGTAGGTCTTTCTATTGTTTGTATTTCTATATTGGAACAAATGGCACACACCATAGGTTCCAATTGTATTATGACTAAATATTATACATTCTTGTTTGATTTACAGTCGTGTATATACGATGTCATTCATCAAAGAAGACGATAGATGATACATAGACCAATTTTGTTCTACAATAACTGTAAAATGCGGTTGCAAATTCTTTTTTATTGAAATAATTGCATCTCAGTACTGTAATTAAAATTTTGATGTTATGATATTCATTTTTTTTTTATTATTATTTTTAGCTGGACCCTCTGGTGCAACATCAAATGCAGAAAATGAAACAGACAATCCGAATACGGGTATGGATAACCATAAGAATTTGAAAAATAACCTAATGTTAATACAAAAGATTATTTATAATCATTAGAGACAACCACATTCGCATACCCATGTAACACACCATAAGCAGAAAAAACGAACAAGTAAAATGTCCACAAAATACTACGCAGAAAACTAAACACACGATCACATGGATCACTACCACAAAAATGGGTCAAACATCAACTATAATATCAAATGTAAAACGCGAGATTTCGATTATATATAAGTCATCGGTGCCGCTAAACAAAACAGTTGAAAAGCCAGACCAATCATAATGATAAAGAGCATTTTGGATGATTAATACCAAATATTCTGGTTTTATTTTACTTAGGTCATCTATGTCTTAGAGTAAACTGTTTGAAATATTTTTATATTGGAACTAATTTTTAATTATTTAACTGCTTTTCTTAAACCCTATTCATTGAAAATCAACCCATACGAGTTTAAATTCCGATCTGGTATTGCCGGACAGATGATCAGTAATTTTTCGGTATATTTACGTACCTGTATCGAACTTTTTGCAACGTGCCCGCGCTGTGTACAGCGTCTGCTCAAAATTAGAATTTTCTGCCAAATACCGCCTGTACTGAAAGTGCGATGTTAAGCGTCCTTATGTTTCTGCATATCCAATCTGCTATTGTTGAATTCAGTTCAACAAAACATAAAAGATGGGAATGCAAAGTATTCATCTGCCGTGGTTTCTTTTTCGATAATCAACGCTGCCTAAATCTTTCGCTAAAGTATACTGAACAAATTATATTAAAGTATTTCATTTGTGTACATACTTTCCTTACGTTTGAATTCGCATATTTGTTTTTTGCCTCCACTCAGAATCGAACTCCCTCCTTGCAGTATATTATGTATATAATTAATATCGAACACATCGACAAAACCTCTCTGCTACCACTGGGTAGTAATACAGATGGTATATAAGGATATACAGAATGTACTGTCAGCCCTGTATCAACATTACTGCTGGTAATCCGATGGATAAATCTGTTGTAGATTTGTCCCGGGTGTAGACATACTTATAAATATAATTCTTTCTGTGACTGTATCTTGCATTAGTCTGTAGGATCCTTTACAATAGATACTTCAGATGATCTGTAACGATTCAATCTTAATGCCTAATATATCATGTACTTTATTACGAAGTATAACGATATCTCCGTAGCATGAGTTCGAATCCTGGCGAGGGAAGAACAAACAATTTGAGAAAGCAAATTTACAGATCTAACATTGTTGGGTTGATGTCAAGACGAGTTATAGGTTATATATATAAAATGCCTAGAAAATCAACCTAACGATGTTAGAGTAGATTAAATTCGTAACTTCCCTCGAGCGGGGCTATATGTATATATATATAAGAAAGCTCTTTTTTTGAGAGCCCAGGTGGTCGTGTGGTCTAGCGGGACGGCTGCAGTGCAGGCGATTTGGTGTCACGATATCACAGTAGCATGGGTTCGAATCCCGGCGAGGGAAGAACCAAAAATTTGCGAAAGCAAATTTACAGATCTAACATTGTTGGGTTGATGTTTAGACGAGTTGTATATACATTATGTACACAACCATGTATCACCATCATTGATGGCGATCCGATGGATACATCTGTTGTAGGGTTGTCACTGACTCAGACGTACTTATGAATATAATTATTTTCTGTGACTGTATCTTACATTAATTTGTAGGATCCTTTACTATAGATAATTTAGCTGATCTGTAACAATAACATCTTCATGCCTTATATATCATGTACTGTAGTACGCCGCTAGATTAAAACTGACGTGGAAAGGTAACATATGGCCACCGAAAGCTCTTTTTTTGAGAGCCCAGGTGGTCGTGTGGTCTAGCGGGACGGCTGCAGTGCAGGCGATTTGGTGTCACGATATCACAGTAGCATGGGTTCGAATCCCGGCGAGGGAAGAACCAAAAATTTGCGAAAGCAAATTTACAGATCTAACATTGTTGGGTTGATGTTTAGACGAGTTGTATATATATATATATATATACAACTCGTCTAAACATCAACCCAACAATGTTAGATCTGAAAATTTGCTTTCGCAAATTTTTGGTTCTTCCCTCGCCGGGATTCGAACCCATGCTACTGTGATATCGTGACACCAAATCGCCTGCACTGCAGCCGTCCCGCTATATATATATATAGGCGTAAAAAATAAATTTCACATGTGCAGATGTATATATTCATTAAATAAAATAATAAAATAAGTAAAAAGTTAACAGTTCCATTCTATCGATTTCATCCTTCCATTGGGACTCTTCAGGATAACTGATGTAGTGTCGCTATAGGCGACGTCGTCAAGGAGGTTTATGACGTTCCGTCATTGTTCATTATTAGTAATTCTCTGGGTTTAATTTCGATCGGAACGTTGTTATGAAATAACGTTCCATCTCTTTCCTATATGCTTCATCCCGTCTACATTTAAAGATAGGCATTATTTAAAAATGCTTTTTACCACAAATATCAAGATGTGCACTTATTGGCAAATTTCTGTATTGTGGGTGTTTTATTTGTTCTTTGTGAACTCGCACCCGTTCACAGAGACTATTCCCGGTCTGTCCAATATAATTTTCGTGACAACCAGGACATGTGACGCAATAAATAAGATTTGTTGTTTTACAAGTCATATTGGCGTTCACATGAAATTTTTTGCCATCTTTAAACGATTTCATTTTACCCGTTTCTAAATATTTTGTATCTTGACCGCAAACACCGCATCTTGAATCTCCGCAAGACTTTATTTCAAAGTCACTAACCTTCGGTTCGAACCGAGCTCTAGTTAAGTGTTTCTTTAAGTTTTTAGGTTGTCTTCGGCTGTAGATTAAGTTTCCTTCCGGTATCAATTTTTTCATAGTTTCACTTTCGTATAGGATCGGAAGGTTTGATTTAATTGTATTAAAAACGTCTGGTAAACACGGATCATGTGTACTAACAAACGGTATTTTCTTTAAGTTTTCATCCGTGTCTTTCACTTTCGGGGTTCGTAATTCTTGTAGTGTTAATAGTTTAGATTTTCGAATTCCACTTTCGATTAGACCCTCTGGGTATAACTGTTGTGTCAAATAGCCTTTTAATTCCTTCAAACGTACTTCTCGAATGTTAGGGTCGGAAACTATAGCACAAATCCGCCTGGCCATACAGTAAGGTATGTTTCGTTTTGTATGGGACGGATGACACGAATGAAAATTTAAGTATTGATGGGTGTCTGTGGATTTATAATAAATATCCGTTGTTATATGACTGCCTGATTTTAATATTAGGATATCTAAAAATGGTAGTTGTATGTCGCTGGTTTCCATGGTGAATTTGATCGACGGATGTAATGAGTTGATTAGATCTTTAAATTTATATAAATCTTTTTCAGATCTGCTCCAAAATATTATGCAGTCATCTAAATATCTTTTCCAAAACTGAATGACATAATCACAGAAATGTTGGTCGAATTGGATAGATATTTGTCGATACATCTGTTGCTCTAAGTATCCCATTACTAAATTTGCGTATGTGGGGGCAACTTTAGTTCCCATGGCTGTACCTTTAATTTGTCTGTATTTCTTCCCGTCGAAATAAAATGTATTTTCTTCCAGAACTATTTTGATAGCCTCTAGTATGAAGTTTGTTTCAAATCTACTGTCAATTTCATCCCGTTTTTCTTCGATCCAGTATTT
Source organism: Mytilus trossulus (assembly GCF_036588685.1). Taxonomy (NCBI): domain Eukaryota; kingdom Metazoa; phylum Mollusca; class Bivalvia; order Mytilida; family Mytilidae; genus Mytilus; species Mytilus trossulus. Next base: position 34,393,460 of record NC_086386.1, on the reverse strand, counting down.
TACGGCTGTAAGACCTAGATCATGGGGAATATTTGTATATAGACTTGTAACATCAAAGCTTGTTAATAGTGTTTCTTCCGGAACTATGACAGGAATATGATTTAAAAATTCCATATCATCTTTGATATAACTTGGAATTGACGGACATAGATGTTTTATAACAAGGTCGATAAAATGACTTAGTCTTTGAGTTAATGATTCCGGTCCGGCTATAATTGGTCTTAATTTCAAATCGGCGGGACGGAATGTTTCAACGTAAATATTGTTTTGATCGCGAACAGTATTTTGTATTTGTGCACTTTTATGTACTTTTGGAAGTCCATAAAAATTACTCTCTTTCGGATCAAAGTCACACACGTACGCTATTTCTTTCTCGGTCAGACATTTGTCGTAGTCTTTTATCAGTTTATTTAATCTCTTTTTAGTTGCTTTATCCGGATTATTTGTTACTTGTTTGTAGTATTCCTCATCATTAAGCTGTTCCAAAACTTTTTCTTTATAAAAGTCGGTATCCATAATGATGATGGCTCCTCCTTTATCTGCTTCTTTAATGATAATGGAGTCGTCTTCTTTAAGACTCTTTAACGCATCCTGTTCATTTCGGGTTAAATTCTGTTTACATTTACGTGTACGGACGGGAAATTTTGTAATAGTCTCAATGTAAGTATCTAAATAATCATCTTTCCCAGGTCTTGGGTTGTAAGTTGATTTGTTTCTTACGAGAGATTTATCATGGTCCTTTTTATTTCCAAATTCTTCTTTTAAACGGAGGCGTCTAGAGAAATTATTGATATCAGCTTTTAATTCCGGAACATTTGAATATGGAACGGGAGCAAATTTAAAACCTTTTGATAATAAATAAATTTCATTTTCGTTAAATGTTCTTTGTGAGAGGTTTATAATTTTGGGGTCTATCGTCGGCTCGGGTGTTGGGTTTTCGCAGTTGGAATCGGGTCGGGTGGTTGCAAGTTTTGGCCTCCCTCTAAAAAAGGCTGTCGTGCACCTCTTCCTCTACCTCTGCTATTTCCACCATGATTGGTGATGCCCCCACCTCTACTACCGCGATAAGAGCTATCTATTCTTCCACGACCTCGTCCACGTCTTCCTCCGCGTCCTCTACCACTACTATTTACAACTTTCCATTCTTCATTGTTTTGTTGAAAATTTTCTGGGGACGGATTGCGGCTTTGAGTGTTCGGTCTCTTTGACGGTTTATTCCTAAATGTGGTGTTGTCAATTTTCTTTTGTGTTGATTTAGAAGCAACGGCGGCATATGTTCCAGTATTGGTATTCCGTGAAACATTTGGTTGATTAGGGGTGGTATTGATATTTACATTATTCATGTGTATATCGTTGTTTCCCTTTGTCCTAGCTGGCCGTTGTGGTTTTAGTTTCATTATGGACTCATAGCCATAATTCTTTTCGTAATTATCGAAATGTTCTTGATGTTTCTGCCACACCGCTTTTGATTTCTCTTCTTCACATTTTGTGTCCTGTGTCCACATCTCGTGAAGTTTTGCTTCAATATTGCCTTTACATTTTTCGGATATTTCGGCTAATACTGTTGCGTCTATTGACAGAAATTTTTCTTCAAATCGGTGTTTTCTTGTTTGAAGCAGTGATATCTCCGTAGCTAGACGTTGAAGAGCAAGTTGTCCACGGATTTTCGTTTCTTCACAGTGTTCTCCTTTAATTGTCGTATAAGAAATTTTTCAGGTAGAATCGGTGTTTCCATTGTTTGCCACTTAGTATATATTTCAGCGTTTTTATCACACCTCAACGCATTATAGTACGCAATTTTTCTCTCATTCAAAGATTTTTTCCACATATCATTTATGAGATCTCTTTGCCGTGCTGCTTCAATATTAATTTGAATATCGTTCATTTCTTGTAAAAAAGGAAATGGTTGTTGAAGTTGAGTGAGATTTGTCAATGTATTGTTCACAGAATCTCCAGATTTTTCAAGGTAATTTACAAATGTCTTACCTTGATTCTTCAATGAGTTTCCCATTTCCATTACTGCTCCCGTAAGCGTATCGAACTTTGTAAGCATCGATGTTAATTTTCCGGATATTTCCGATAACAGTTTATCTGTACTTTCTGATCCTCCTTTTGATTTACTCATTTTACTGTCTTGCACACTCGTATATATAGGCGTAAAAAATAAATTTCACATGTGCAGATGTATATATTCATTAAATAAAATAATAAAATAAGTAAAAAGTTAACAGTTCCATTCTATCGATTTCATCCTTCCATTGGGACTCTTCAGGATAACTGATGTAGTGTCGCTATAGGCGACGTCGTCAAGGAGGTTTATGACGTTCCGTCATTGTTCATTATTAGTAATTCTCTGGGTTTAATTTCGATCGGAACGTTGTTATGAAATAACGTTCCATCTCTTTCCTATATGCTTCATCCCGTCTACATTTAAAGATAGGCATTATTTGAAAATGCTTTTTACCACAAATATCAAGATGTGCACTTATTGGCGAATTTCTGTATTGTGGGTGTTTTATTTATTAAACCCAGAGAATTACTTATAATGAACAATGACGGAACGTCATAAACCTCCTTGACGACGTCGCCTATAGCGACACTACATCAGTTATCCTGAAGAGTCCCAATGGAAGGATGAAATCGATAGAATGGAACTGTTAATTTTTTACTTATTTTATTATTTTATTTAATGAATATATATATATATATATGTATGGTTAAAAAAGCAGCACAGAATATTAATCTATCTATCTAGGCGTGGATCAATTGGAAAATAAATTTGTGTAGTTGCTAAATTGAATAATATACATGCATAAGATTGTTACTAAAGCACAAACATGAGTGTAACAAAAATAGTTGTTAAAATTTATATATTCACGCAATATTTCGGTAGACAAATTAGCGTCAGCAGACGCGTGAAGCCATCCAGAAAAAAAATTGATGAACTCAGAGGAAAATCAAATCGAAAAGTCCATAATCACATGGCAAAATCAAAGGACAAAGCACATTAAAAACGAATGGAAAACAACTGTCATATTCATATAAAGAACTATTTGTAGCTTATTGTATAAGTCTTTTAAATATAGTTTGTAGGTTATTTTACACTTTAATTATCGTTTTAGTGTTCATAAACTGTCTAAGAATTCACATGATTGCGTAGATGATGTTGTATTTATTGCTCCACCAATTCAATTAAAAAAATGGTTCGAAATTTTGTTCAGATTTCATCCTTCTTGATCATATTACCTATTTTTCTAACTTTATAGGCGTTATAATCGGATATTAGTAACATAATTGATTCATGTTGATTGCATATAAAAACTGGTGGATTGACTTACTGAACGAATGTTTAGCTTTTAAGAAACAACAGACCATACTGTCAAAACAACGCGGTTTTTTTCAATTGATGACAAATCTTTAAAACCATTGAGACATATTTATAGGTCAATTCCTGATTATTTCCCCATTTTGACAGTAGAAACACGATTCAATTTATTCTCAGGGAAAACCAGAGGACATCTGACAGATTATTTATATTAAAACGTTGATTAATAAACATTAGCATTACAAAAGTAAAAATATACATGCATGTTTTGTGAACTTTATATGAGCCTTTGACTGTTTGGTGAGACTTTTATCTTTTCAACATTGTTAAATTTGGTGGGCAAAAGTATAAACCAAGTAATAAAAAGAAAACTGTTTTCAAGCATTGACTCTTCACTTAAATTCAATAATGTCTTAGCTAATGTTTTGTAGTACATCAATGCGACACACTCAGTCCTACATTATTTGATATTTTTAGTGATGATATAAATGTAAAATATGTTTAGATGAAAAATGTTGACTACTTTAACTAGTTGATTCAGATATAAGTAGTATTGTCTTTGACGAGATCTTACATTCAAAAACTATAGATGAACTCTGGTGAATGAATGTTACTACTTCTTTGATAAAAACGATAAATTGCACTGAACATTATGAGACAAAATCTATGATATTTCAGGGGAAATAAATAACGAAGTAGAAACTCCTATATTAAATATATAAAACACAATTTATTGACAACGTTGCAAAATGTCTGTTTATAATTGAAATGTCTATCGTGATTCTTACATTAAAGAGAGCTAGAAAGATTATATTTGCTTTCCATTCTCAGTTTTTAGCTATCGAAGCCAATACAAATGGCATACATATTATTTTATTTCTTAGTCAGAACTGTAGTAACTTAGGGGACAATCATTTAACTTCAAGGACGAGGAAATAAAGATGGATTTGTATCTAAGAAGTTAATCTAACTACACTTATGCCCGGTATCTGTTTCTTATTTTTTGTTAGATACTTGATTCTTGTTTACATAAACTTTCGTTAATATACCTGCATATGCATGTTCAGGACAAGAACTAGATTATCAATAAATAATGCAGGTTCTATAAGGAAGATGTCGGCCTGGATGAACAACTCAACTGGAGAGTTATTGGGTAATTGATAGGGATAGCCATTACCATTGTACTTGACCATTTAATGATCTTCTCATATACTTTTCAAAAGGTTCAAAAGATAGATAAGCCTTCATACGAGGCACTACATTCAATCCAATAGGACGTAGCTGACTTAGTTTTTTACGCCTGAGCGGGAGAAGTCCAAACGATGACCGAGTTTAATACCCTTCCTCAAGTAACCCTTGTTTTTATGTTCAATGGTAGACAAAACTTGCCTCGTGTGTTTTTGATTGTTTTCCTTGTATGAAGTTTTATGCATCATTGCAGACTTTGGAAAACAAAGTCTACCTTCGAGAACATGTACGACGAGAATAATCACTGATAATGAAAACATTTACGACCGGTTAATTTTTAAAACTTTTAATAGTAAGAAATAATGTTAAATTCTACAAAATTATACTAGACTCTCTTTCAAGCGATATTTGTTAACTGTATTAAAACGGATGTGTAGTGACAATGTAAATGCTTTAAATTTTAAAAGATTTCGTTTGTGTTTCAAAATAAAAAATGATTTCAAGGTTGCAGAACTAATGCATTTTGTAGATGATGGCACAAGGAAGACAATATTAATAGTAAGTATTTTTCCTTATTTGTTTTTGTTTTCAGGTGTTCAATGATAGATCTGGTTACTATTCCTCCTCTTAAGATAATTAGTCTCACTTATGTTGGGCATGTGTGGATCTTATGATATTCTTTTGAATTTTCTGAGGACTGTCTAGCTATAAAATTGTCATATCAAATGTCCTTTGTGTTGACATTCCACTGTATTGATATTGACGAATAGATAGAAATAATCATACATTAAGATAGAAATTAACCAAACAAATTTTTAAACAATTTATTAAAGTGATATTAATAACAATTATACACTTTTAGTTAAGGAAACAAAAAGAAAGGAAAAGAAAAATAACAAGCTTTGATATTACAATTTTTTAGTTAAAATCAAGCTTTATTAATACCGTTTTTCCTGAGCGAATTTCTACATTTACTCTTGGTAGACACACACATATGCAACATATGAAAGTATGTTTATATACCTGTATACATAAGGACCAATATGGCAAAATGAACCTTAAAGAAAAGCTTTAATTATGCGACTGTCATACAACAGAGAAGTTGAGCTAGCTTTAAACCCTATTTAAATCACCATTTTCTGCATACGCAAATGTCTACACTAAGTCAGGAAAATTGAATTTGTTTTCATTAGTTTGATGTGTTTAGAGATTATTATACCGTCTTTTGTTAAAGCTATGACTTTCCGTTTTTGATTAAATTTCCTTTGTTTTCTTTTTTTTATATTTTTTTATTTTTAAACTTAGGAGGTTATATATGACTTATCATTGGTTTACTTTTAAATCGAAGACATGAATTGTGTGACAGTAAACAATGTTAATCAAACGGTGATGTTCAAATTCAATTCGGAAACAGTACAGCTGTCTGAAAGTTCAATAGAATGGATGCAGTTGAAATCTCGCCTGACATATACGTTTCAATGAAAATATATAAATATCTGACTGTATAAATTGATAGTTTCATTAATATTATAAAGAACATTAAATTCTCCCTCGCTTTAAAATTGTTTGTCCGAATTTTGAGTATTTCTTTACTTAGTTTTTTCGTATAAATAAGACAATCGATATCTCATATTGGTTTGATTGCTCACAGTAACAGACAAAAAATACCGCATACAAAAAAAATAATCCAAAACATCATTGTATAAAATTAATTGAAACTCAAACAGATCCATTTTCATATAATCATGACAATCAACGGCAAAATGTACGTTGTAGTTACTGTGAACACCTTCGATGAACTGACACATCAACAGTTTTGTTATATAATTTAACTAGTCCAGCAGATAGGTTTGAAATTTAAATGAATTGTGCACTTTGTGATAAAAGTATCAAGTTTTTCTCAAAACATACCTCCATCAATTGAAAAAGTTGACTCACTAAATGAATAATTTGTCGAAACATGGTCGCTGCAAATCCCTTTATCAACAAAGCCTATTATATTGGTGCCAGAAATGTGACTTTGGTGGAAAATCGAATAGGATTTGAAGAAATGCAATGTTTTCCGCCTACATTAGATGATGACAGTGGTCTGCAAAGAACGATTTAAAAAATTATAGGACCTCCTTTTAAAACATCTTTAAAGACATCTGGAATAAAGCACACATACCATACATCTGGAATAATGGCACTATAATCAAAATACCAAAAAAAAAAAAAAGGGAGCACTTAATGATTGTAACATCTTGTGTGACATAACACTTCTTTCCATTCCAAGTAAAATCATTATAAGACGGATTGCAAAACTCTATGATGATCTACTGCGAAAAGAACAAAAAGGTTTTCGGCCGAGGAGAGGTTGCATTGACCAAATATTTACATGAGGAAATATCATAGAACAATGCACAGAATTGCGATGGCAGCTATATGTAAACTTTGTTGACTTCGAGTAAGCATTTGACAGCATCCACAGGGAAAGTTTTTGGAAAAATATTACGATTATATGGCATTCAATAATATCTTATTAACCTCATAAAAGCATTCTACACGATATTGCTTTGCAGGGTTGGCTACAGTGATATATACTTCCAAGTAAAATCAGGAGTAAGACAAGGGTGTGTCATGTCATCCACGCTCATCAGTAGTCGTTGACTGGATAATGAGACAAACACCTTCTTATACACCAAGATGGGACACTTTCACCACTTTAGAAGACCTAGATTTTGCTGATGACTCAGCATTAATATCTCACACACACCAACATATTCAAGATAAGAACTCAGAGCTAGAACAATATTCAGTACATATGGGGCTGAAAATCAACGTAAAGAAAAAAGTAATGACACTTTAATAATGTAAACAACCCAGAGTCAGTATTGCGGGTTGGAAAAACATTAGCACATGTTGATAGCTTCACATAACTTGGCAGCACTATTACTACCAATGGCGGTGCAAAATGTGACATCAGAAGAAGACTATGACAGGCAATGTCAGCTCTTTACAACCAGCAGTCTGTATGGAGATCTGGTCAATATACCATCCAGACCAAACCCAAACTTTACAGCAGCTTTGACTTGCCTGTACTTTGTTATGGTTCAGAATGTTGGAGGATGACAGAACAAGACCAAAACAGGCTGTCCGTATTCCGTATTAAAAGTCTGAGAAGGATTCTTCGAATCATTTGACCACATAAAATGTCAAACGTAAACATTTCATTAGATACCAACAACAAGAGAGGAAGTCTCAAAATGACACGGAGAAGAACTGTAGAGGCAGACATGGGGCACACTTCAGAAAATTGCCAACCCAACGACAGACAAAAGTGGAAATAGTTATCAAAAAAATTCCAAAAAGTTGTGCCAAATACGGCTAAGGTAATCTATGCCTGGGATAAGAAAATCCTTAGTTTTTCGAAAAATTCAAAGTTTTGAAAACAGGAAATTTATAAAAATGACCACATAATTGATATTCAGGTCAACACCGAAGTGCTGACTACTGGGCTGTTGATACCCTCGGGGACGAAACGTCCACCAGCAGAGGCATCGACCCAGTGGTGTAAATAGTTATCAAAGGTACCAGGATTATAATTTAGTACGCCAGACGCGCGTTTCGTCTACATAAGACTCATCAGTGACGTGAAACCCTCTGTTACTGCCCTACACGCCAATTGCGTAAAAGGGCAGAATGTAAGTAAGTAAGTAAGTAAGTAACTTTTAAAAAATAAATTCAACAGATCTAAATAGAGCACAAAAAAGACATCTAGAGGATACATATGAGATGTCTTAGGAAATTCACAAAAAAGAAACTTATTATATAAAATAACCATGCGTTTTATATGTACTAGTATGTTTCTTTTGTGGTTCGTATTAAACAAATGAAAACCTCCACAATGAAACAACGATCTGATATTCTTGTTCGTCAATGTATACTAAACCTTCAGGACACAGCTTTATTAGCAAAACTCACTGCTTGGAATTTGAAGCACAAGACGATAAATACCAGTAATCTTTACCGAAACAAATCCCGAGTTTCTAGGAAAGTTGAGCTTAAAAAGGAAAAGACACTAGATTATGCCATGAAATTGTATTAGCCAAATTGGTCAGCTACATTAAAGATAACAAAATCGAGGAAGATTTAGCACCAGTGCTCAAGATGTCAGAACTTACAACGGTTTATTCTAGGCGAATACGGAATCTAGATTTTGACATTAAAGGCGGTACAACAATAGATCAAAGATATATGTGTCTTTTTTCTTATACTAGTGTACAAGAATACAAACAGGGTGGAAAGAGTTAACTTGCTTTCGAAGATGATATAGGACACGTTTTTCATTTAGCATGATATCTCTTAATTTTAATAGTATGTTGTTGTATGGACCAAAATAACAATTAACTGGTATTCTATAGAACCATTAACGATTCCTTAAATGGAAAAACTCAACAGTTACAAACTCACCAAGGACCCACAATCAAGCACCTAGAGATCCACCATTACTTAAGAACCTAGACGTTATGGTTCACTATTGAATAAGAAAACCATTTTGATTTGACGGTGTCATGATGAAGTGCTCTTAGTATTCACTTATCTGGCTAATGTGCTTTGGAAGCAATATCAAGGTGTATTTGTGTATCCATCGTCACTGAAGAAAGGTATATTTACAACTGCTGTCGTAATTTACATTGACCACAATTCAGGTACAGCTACAGCAACACATTCATTTCATAGTAATGGGATATCATTCTTACAGTGTAAGACCTGCTGTCTTGAAGAACTGGGACCGTCTCAACGAAGCTGTCCTAGGACGGGACATGTCTTATGATGGTCTTAGGATACGTCTTAGTCCTTTGTCAGGTTAACAAAGGTGTCTTAAAATAAGATATTTGAAATTTAAAGTACCTCCAGATGCAAAACAAAGCGTTCATAGTATTTAGTTTGAGTTTTTGAAATAATAAGCATATTGCAAGACAATTGTGTGTGTGTGTGCTAGACCTTACTTGCTGTAAATATCTTAATACATTTAGATATTGCGGATAAATCATTTGTTGAAATGCTTTACTATAAACTAAAATTGCTTTTCTGTATACAAATCTATATGAATTGACATCAATAGTAAATATCCAAAAAGTATGTTTGACGATGTTATATCGTTACGCTCATACAATGATACGGAAAAAATATGGGCTGCTTTTTTGCACCTAACCAAACGGTGCAATGTTAATTTAAATGTGGGAAAAAAATACTTCCTTTTACTTAACCCTTATTCAATTAATGCAAAGAAATCGAGTAAAACCATAGCGAAACAATTTACATACTAACATTTAATTATAGCACGAAAATCTCATTTGACAAAGTTGTGTGACTATTAAGTTTTGTTGTCGTATGCAATTCATTTAATTTTTTTTTATCGTGTATAATAACGTATTTACTAGTATTGCGTTAAAAATTTTATTTTACATAAATTTGTTTTCCTTTCTTCTTTTATACATATTGTGAAATACAATAAAATATATGTCATTGATTTCCCTACATTTGTTTCAAATGAATAAATATGTTAGGATAGGACCATCGTAGTTAGGACTGTATAATAATTATCAAAGGTACCAGGTATATAGTTTAGTACGCCAGACGCACATTTCGTCTACATAAGACTCATCAGTGACGCTCAAATCATAAATATTGATAAACCCGAACAAGTACAAAGTTGAAGAGGATCCAAAATTCCAAAAAGTTGTGCCAAATACGGCTAAGGTAATATATGCCTGGGATAAGAAAATCCTTAGTTTTTCAAAAAAATCAAAGTTTTGTATACAGGAAATTTATAAAAATGACCACATTATTGATATTCATGTCAATACCGTAGTGTCGACTACTGGGCTAGTGATACCCGCGGGGACGAAACGTCCACCAGCAGGGGCATCGACCCAGTGGTGTAATAGTTATCAAAGGTACCAAGATTAAGATAGCTTTGTTTTACATTCTTAGACATATCTCAGACACGTCATACGACCGTTCTAAATAATGTCATAATACCTATCTTAGGACATATCCTAGCATACTTTCATTGACACTGTCCCCGTGTTTTTAGACCAATGCTGTACTCAAAATTTACCAGCAGTTCGTGAGGTTTATATGTAGGTAATTAAAGGCTACAGTTCAAAATGATTCGATTGAAAGACAAATAATCCGTTTTACACCCTTAAACGGAAGGAAAAAATAATATACCTGCACTTAACATGTTGTCCATCTGTAGCAATTAATCACTTCCTGAAGATTGTGAAATCCTTTCCATAATGATACATAATCCTTTTTGGAAATCAAGAAGAAGCTGATACCAGAATTATGGTGCATATGGTGCATTATGGTGCGGTAAAAAAGGAACACACTGCAATGATAGTTCGGACAGTTGATAACGATATAGTAGTAATTGTTGCGTTTTTATTTCACATGGCAAATGAAGCTTAAATATGGGTCGACTATTGGACTGGAAAACACTTTAGATAAATTTACATTGACAGGCTTGCTTACTCTCAAGGACTAAAAAATCATATACCTTCACTTGATGCGACACTGTGTCACGGGTAAAGGGAATTTAACAGCATGGAATACACGGATGGATTAAATGATGTCGTAAACGCATTCACCGTTATGAAAGACCAAGCAATGACTGAGGTTGTCGAAACCACCTTTATGTATTTTTAATGGAACTATTCGTTATTATGTTGTATGAGCGGCCATTGAAAATATTCCCGCAACAAAATCTGCTATCTTCCAACAAAACAAACGCCATATTTATCAAGTTGAATGCGAGTTGTCTCAAATTGGAACCATAACTGACAACCCAAATGCATTTGGCTTGATAAAAGGAGAACGCGACCAATGACAACCGTTTAGAGAAATATTAAAGCGGCATCATGTTCATGTCAAGAGTGAATTCACTATGGGTGCAAACGGGGATATCGAAGTCGTTGCAAGTATGGACAGTCTAATGCCCTCTCCCGCGCTGACTTGTATGTGCTTGTGGTAGTGATTTTGAATGGAGTGTCTTTCAGTTTGTCTACTTGACAATATAACATTGATAGTGATATTCATATCAGTTCTCTACTTTGTTTCAATTATACCTCAGAATGGTTTTTTTTTCTAAATAAAAAATAATGAAATAGCTGTGCTATTTCATTCCACATACTATTTCCCATTCAATAGCTTCAAAGACTATTACCCCTTTTAATGTCATGATCATCTTTGCCTTACTTTTTTCATGCTTATTTTCCATTCGATAATAATGTGTCATTGACTATTTTGCTTGGAAACATCAAACTCTCATAGTGTAAACGGTATAATCTGTTTGTGTCGATTGTAATTTAACTTACAAAAAGCAAATATAAAAGAGAGAAAATCTGTGTGCTCATTTTTTAAAGATCTAAACTATAGTATCGTCTTCATAATATGGGTTCGGTCGTCGTACTCTTTAATGCGGGGTTCACACATTGCCGATTATTGCTCCTGTTTGAGATCAGACAGCAATACGACACGAAAAGTGAAAAAGTAGGATTAGTATCCTCAATTATCTGTAATGTCCTATCATTGTCTGAACGCATTCGTTTTATTTCGTAACAGATTCCTATGGGTCGGGAAGGGTCCGAATAGTTCGGCAAAGCATCCCGACAGTTAGGTGCGTCCCGTAACATTCGGGGCAACTCAGCCGATTTTGTCTAGTCGGATTACAATCGTGCCTATGTCATGACAGATTCTGCTGCATCGGATCGAATTCCGAACAATGTCTTGTGTATTCTGGACGGTGTCCTGTGGAACGGGAATGATCCGGAGTAATTTTTCATAGCTGTTTTTCTGCCGATTGAGTTCAGATTGCATCCAGATCTTGTCGATTGCGAACCGTTATTTGCCGAAACCGTTCCGAAACAGTCCCGTTATTAATACGAAATTAGTCAATGATACCCACGTCAGAGTCCCGACAATTACAGAATACAATACGACTGAGACCAGACAAAGCCGTTTGCAATGCGATAGAGCGGACCGTGATAGGATTACATCCCGACAGTACCTGATCAGCCGAATATGCCAACAGTTTCCGAACGGATAACTTCCGTCAGCGTCGGTTCACTGTCTGGTCACTGTCTGATCACTGTCGTATTTCATTCGGTCGAGTCGGGACGCAGTCGTGACAGACTCGGTCGAATTTTACCTGGCGAAAAATACAAATCGGATAAGAAGCGGGATTATCGGGACTAATTCCCTTAGAAACGGTGGAATATCGACGCTTCCTGAACACTATCTGATTGTTGTCGTGATCAAATTATTTTTTTTACAAATTTTAATTTAAGTTTGAATTTCCATCCACGATTCACAGGATCTTAAACAAATTTTAATCGGGAATGGTCCTGTCAAGAACGGTAGTAAAAATCGTGAATGTGTGAATCCAGCTTTAGTGAATTTGCGTTTGGTGTGCATTAGCTTGATAAAATTAACGGTCCGAATTTTCTTGCACCAGGTGCGCATTTTGACAATACATGTCTCTTCAGTGATGCTCGTGACCAAAATAATTGAAATCCAAAGCTTAAATGTATCATATCACGAAAAATTTACATGGACTTCGAGTTTCAGTCACATTTAAAGGCAGAGTTTTAGTTACAACTTTGAATTTGAGTCGTTTCTTGAGGTAAAGTTTGAGTAAGATTCGAATTTAAGTCTCATTAGCAGGGCCAAGTGAGCTTTTCCAATCACCCGGCGTATGGCGTCCTGCGTCGTACTGCGTCGTTAACTTTTAGAAAAATCTTCTCCTCTGAAACTACTGGGCTAAATTAAACAAAAGTTGGCCGCAATCATCATTAGGATATTTAGTTTTAAAAATGTGTCCGGTGACCCGGCCAACTAATCAAAATAGAACACAGGGGTAAAATGCAGTTTTTGGCATATAACTAAAAAAACAAAGCATTTAGATCAAATCTGACGTTTTGTTAAATTGTTCATCAGGTCAAGATCTATCTGCCCTGAAATTTTTAGATGAATCGGACAACCTGCTGCCCCTGAATTGGTGATTTTAAGGAAATTTTGCTGGTTTAGTTATTAGCTTGAACATTATTATAGATTAGAAGAAACTGTAAACAGCAATTATGTTCAGCAAAGTAAAATTTACAAATAAGTCAACATGACCGAAATAGTCAGTTGACCTCTTTAGGAGTAATTGCCCTTTATAGTAAATTTTTTGAACCATTTCTAGCCCAAAGGGCCAAGTGAACTTTTCTCATCACTTTGAATCCTGCGTCCGTCGTCCGTCGTCGTCCGTCGTTAGCTTTACAAAAATCTTCTCCTCTGAAACTACTTGGCCAAATTAAACCAAACATTGCTACAATCATTATTGGGGTATCTAGTTTAAAAAATGTGTGGTGTGACCCGGACAATCAAACCAAGATGGCCGCCATGGCTAAAAATAGAACATTTGGGTAAAATGTAGATTTTGGCTTATAACCCTGAAACCAAAGCATTTAGAGCAAATATGACATGATATAAAATTGTTTATCAGGTAAAGATCTATCTGCCCTGAAATTGTCAGACGAATCGGAGAAATTGTAGTTGAGTTGCTGCCCCTGAATTGGCAATTTTAAGGAAATTATACCGGTTTTTTTGCTATCATTTTGAATATTATTGTAGACAGAGATAAACTGTAAACAGCAATAATGTTCAGCAAAGTAAGATCTACAAATAAGTTAATATGACCAAAATGTCAGTTGACCCCTTAAGGAGTTATTTCCCTTTATAGTAATTTTTGACCATTTTTTCCTATTTTATTCTAATCGTTTACAAAAATCTTCTCCTCTTAAACTACTGGTCTAAATTTAACCATACTTGGCCATAGTTATCATTCAGGTATCTTGTTTATAAAATGTGTGCGATGACCCTTCCAACAAACCAAGATGGCCGCCATGGCTAAAAATAGTACATAGGTGTCAAATGTTGATTTTGTCTTATAACTCAAAGCATTAAGAGCAATTCAGGCATGGGGTTAAACTGTTTTGCAAGTCAAGATCTATCTGCCCTGAAATTTTCAGATTAATCTGAAACTGGTTATTGGGTTGCTGCCCCTGGAGTGGAAATTTTTATGGAAATTTTGCTGTTTTTGGTTATTATCTTGATTATCATTTTAGAAATAGATAAACTGTGAACAGCAATAATGTTCAGCAAAGTAAGATCCACAAATAAGTCAACATGACCGAAAAGGTCAGTTGACCCCCTATGGAGTTATTGCCCTTTATAGTCATTTTTTTATAATTTTGCAAATTTTGTACATTTTGGTAACAAAATATTTTCCTCTGTAACTAGTGGGCCAAATTCATTATAAATTGAGACAATTGCAAGAAGCAAGAATGTTCAGTAAAGTAAAATCTACAAACACATCCCTACCACTAAAACACAATTTTGTCATGAATCTATCTGTGTCTTTTGTTTAATATGCACATAGACCAAGGTGAGCGACACAGGCTCTTAATAGCCTCTAGTTCGTAAATCTTAGTAGTATTTTACAAAAATCTTCTTCTCTGTAACTACTGGGCAAAATTAATCCAAACAAGGCCACAATCATCTTTGGGGTATCTAGTTTTAAAAATGTGCCTACCAACCAAGATGACTGCCACAACTAAAAATAGAACATAGGGGTAAAATGCATTTTTTGGTTATGACTCAAACCCAAAGCATTTAGAGCAAATCTGACATAGGTAAAATTGTTAATAAGGTGAAGATCTAGTTGCCCTGAAATTTACAGACCAATCGGACAACCCTTTGTTTGGTTGCTGAATTGGTAATTGTAAGGACAATTTGCTGTTTTTGTTATTATCTTGAATATTATTAAAGATATAGATAACTGCAAACAGCAATGATGTACAGCAAAGACATAAAAAGAAATCACATGACCAAAATGGTCAATTGATCCCCTAAGGAGTTATTGCCTTTTATATAGTCATTTTTTAACGATTTTAGCAAAATTTATAAATTTTACTAACATTTTCCACTGTAACTACTGGGCAAAGTTCATTATAGATAGAGATAATTGTAAGCAGCAAGAATGTTAAGTTAAGTTAGATCTACAAACACATCACCATCACCAAACCTCAATTTTGTCTTGAATCCATCTGTGTCCTTTGTTTAAAATTCACATAGACCAAGGTGAGCGACACCGGCCCTTTAGAGCCTCTAGTTTAAATTAATAAAGATTTAGAGATAAAATTCAAGCTATTTCATCTGTCTTTTTGAGTTCGTATTTAATTTTTTTTATAACGGAACAAGAGCTTTTGCTCGGGGTTCCGAAACGGGGGCTCCGGGATACGGCTACTCAATAAACAATGTTGCAGTATACAAAACGCAACATAGGAGTTGGAATAAAGTTAGATGTGGTGTGATTGCCAATGAGACAACTTTCCACCACAGTTTAAATGCAGTGGGTGTAAGAAATCGTGTACAGGAAACCGCAGCCTTCAGCACTCCGTAAAGTCAGCTACAAAAGGCCATTATGCACTATGTGAAAAAAAATCAAACGAAAAAACAAACTGTCAAAATAGGACACAGATGTTTACAACGACAACAATTAAAGTTCATGCTCCTGACTTGGATCAGGTACAGTGCATGTGGCGGGCTTTAACATGTATGTGAGCGAACATCTGACTGTAACAGTAGTGTGACAGCACAACACGAGAAAAAAATGTAAACTGCACAAAGTGTTGCCCACGCACTCCACTCATTAAACCGCTTATACCCCAAAAAGGACAGAGTTATTTTTTCTGCCAAAAGAGGAAAAATAACATTAAAAAAAATCCCTGACCACATGGACACCTTCAATACATGCACAAACAGCTAGCAGAGTGATGAATTTCTAGCATTCAAACTGTAGGATGAGAAATAGTAGAATCAATCTTTATTTAAAACCTGGTCTGTTAATGGGTCGGATGTATAAAACCCGGTCTGTTAATTGGTCTGTTAAGAGTAATGAATGGCAATAAAGTAGCAATAAAATTATATTAGGTGTGATCAGATGCGTAGGCGCAAGACGAGCGGCTAAAATATACGGAAACAGTACATGGGCAATGAAACATAAAATATACGGAAACAACACACGAACAATGAACAATTTAGACAATGGAAAATGAAAATTGATCAAAATGGTTTCAAAAAGTGTAAAATTGTAGTAATATTAATTTCATCGCATGTATCATGTAAATTGTGTTTAATTGTCCTGAATGCCACCAATTTGTCATCTATATTGGTAACCAGTATATAAATCAGTCTGAGAGATAAACCTCGTAATGTCACTCAACATCAGTAAGTGAAATATATTGTGTTGCTAAAATATAAAGAATAGAGAAAGACTAATGAGTAAGATAAATAAAACTGAGAGAAAAGTGACATAACAATTTAAATAGCACAGAAATAAATAACACCCCGATCCGGACCCTCATGTTTGTTTCGCCTTTTATTAAAAAAATTACTATGTGTATAAGCACAAATAAAACATACTTGCGCGACGCCTTTGAGTTTACTGAAAACTGTGTAGACTGTGAAATGTTTTTACAGGTGGAAAATGTTCCATGATAGATATCATAATTTTTGTCAGACACTTTTCTTTTTTTTTATTTGGTTCTTATAATATGCCAAAAATCTGTATTTTAAATTTAACATTACATTGTGCGTGTTACTCTTAACAGACGTATGACCAACCCGATAAACAATCCAATCGCCCATTTAGCCACATACTCAATATAGGTTAACCGACCAATCTCTCGGTTAGCCGAGTGTCGCCCGTGAAGACAGTTTTGACCTAGAACTTATCAATAATAAGTAGTATAAATTATTAAAAAAAATAGGGCCTGGAATAGAGTCATTTTTTTTATCAATAGCATTGTCCAATATAAGTTGAATTCATCGTTTCTCTGTTTTGCGTCATCCCGGCTAACAAATTAGAAACTGTACCTATACGCCTTATTCTAAGTCTAGATTTTTAGTATTCGAATTGTCATCTTTTTAAGTCATACTGATAACAATACTACAATAGGAAAGAATGTGACAATGATAGAATTTAGTAATGTCAAACCTGTGATTATGACCCGTGTGTATAGCAAATCATAAATACACAGAGTTTAGGGTGCGCATGTCAGATGCGAAACGTACATATAAGGTATAGGTAACATGTGCATATACTATTGGTATCGATATCGGATTCGACCCGGAACTTGTTAATTATTGACAATATTAATTATTGGGAAAACAAAAGGGTCTGGAGTTGTGTAATTTTAATAAACACCTTTGTCCTATATAAGCTAGATATAAAGTTGAATTCTATGATTTGTCAGTTATACCTCATGCCAGCTGACAAATTGAACCTCGTTATTTTAGTGTTTTAGATTCATAATTCCAATCTTGTAAATTAAGTCAGAACATTACTTATTACTTGTTACTACCTTTGTCTTTGGACACTTGTAGGCAACGTCTTCTTTTGTGTTGCATTAAAAGCACTTGGCGTCCCTCTTCTGCCCACCGTAGTATTCGGGCTGAGAATATACGTTCCTTACACCAGTGTATAAACCAAAAGCTCAAACATTTCGAACGTGTGGAAACAACTCCAATATTTCTGCAACATTTAAACAATATTCAAAATTTTAGAATGTTTTACTGCACTAAAATTTCAATAGCCAAATATATCCAACTATCATTATGCAAGACTCAACAGTACAGTAGTCATAAACGAAAACAACGGTAACAAATGTCTTGTGTTCTCAGCGCTTTAATGAATTACTTTTTAACCATGTGACAGCTAGTGATGGATCAATAGGTAAAATCTTTGTAAGTTGTAAATTCAAACGAAAACATTAAAGTAGAAGCCAAATTAATATACGGTCTTTATTAATAGATTAATTCCGTTTTGAATTTACCTCGGAAGCGGTATTTTTTGTGATTTTACTTAGGTTTTTTTTTGGGGGGGGGGGATGGGAGGGGGGAGTTGTATTCTTGGTTTCTTAATACCATCGTAATTCAGTATTGAGAAATATTAGACAATATGTTATACATTATGCCAGTACTGAAGTACTGATTGATGAAGCCCCTTCCTATGTTTAGCTTCATCAGAAATGCTCAATCCTACACATTTACAAGCAAAGAAACGTCAGGAGCAACGTAAAGAAAAGAAACCTATAAAAAGTTGCCAAATTCTAATGAGATCATCTAGGGGACTTTAAACCTTGTTTTCTTAAGTATTTCTGAAGGTATAAACATGGAATTTTCGAAAAATATTTTATAAATCTGGTCAGTGCCAAAGTGCACTGACTACTGAGCTGATAATAATCTCGGGGACTTACAGTATAAAACAGGTGGCAATGACGCAATTGTGCTAATATTTTAGAAGTTTCATAATCTTGATATTTTTATACAGTTCTATATATATGTATCGAAAGATCCAAAACAAATATTCTGTGTATGACGCTTTTTCTGAAAAAAAAAATCTTTATTTTAGGATACAGATATTAACTTGGATGATGAATTACGAGTGGTAGTTATTGGCCGAACAGGAGCAGGAATTAGTAGTGTTGCAAACAACATTTTAGGGAAGCCAGCTTTTGAAAGAGCAATATCGCTGTCTTCAAGAACTACAAAAAGCGGGAAAGACACATCAGAATATGCCGGAAGGAGGCTACTGGTTATTGATACACCTGGGATGTTTAACAATCGATTATGGAGTATTAACATTTATAAAGAATTGATAAATGCAATGCACATGACTTCACCTGGCCCCCATGCCATTATATTTACTATTAAAGTAGGAAGGGACTTTCACGAAGAGTATAAATCGTTTTCAAATTTTATACATCTCTTGGGAATTGAAGTGTGGAAATATTTGATTGTAGTTTTCACATTTAAGGACGAACTTGATCGTGAAGGTTCTAGTGAAGAATATTATGTTAATGGCCTTTCAGACAATTTAAAAAAAGTAATAAAAAATTGTGACGATAGAAAACTTTTTGTCACTAATATTAAAGACGACAATCAACTTTATAATATACATCATTCTCTTTTCTCTTGTATCAGCGAGATTCAAAACCGAAGACGACAAGAGCATGATGATTTATATTTAGACATCAAACAATCATGTTTTGGGGTTAAAAAACTCTTTTCATGCTGTTGCAATTCTAAAATATGCCTCATTTGTCTTTCAATGTTTCTTTTTTGCGCAATTGGGGCTTGTGCATTTTTTGTTTACGAACTCACATTATATTTATAGTAATTACTGAAGAAAACATTACAACTCATAGTAGATTTCCGTTGGAATATATCCATATTGTAGTTTACTAGGATTTTGGTATTAACCTATCATGTATTTGTCTAATAAAATATTTGCAAAAGACAATTCTCTGATTATTTGGAATAGAGTTTCGTAATATTCGAAAAACCAGCTACTTGTAAAATTAATATTACAGTATTTTAAACATTAATTTTGTTATCTAGACATGTTTGTTACAGAAAACAGTCTTTTAGTATGACGTCTTACATATTTGTTCATGTATAGATAAAGGAGGAATGTAGATACCTCGGGGACATTCAACATGTTCAAAACTGAATAGGTTAAACATGATAATAAACGGAAGACAAAGACAAAACAAACATGATCACCAAACACTTTATAGAAAACTTCATACTATGCTCAACGAATCCATCCTTCACCCCCCCCCCCCCCCCCCTCCCCCCCAAATCAATCAATTTAAAAGACTACATACGTTTGAGTGGAATAAAAAATACGGCATTACAAAGCTTAAACAGAATTATAAACAAATGACTTGTGTAATATTTGAACATGAGCATCATTCAGGAATGAATGCAAAAATAAAATACAAAGTGCACCAACAGTGGTCTCGGCTTGGTATATAATAATCGCCATTTAATTCTCGTTGTCAAATATACAGCATAAGGTGTGGACAGTATTTATCTTTCGAATTCATTGTTTCATGATAAAAGTATAAAAAAAAGTTGTTAGGAAGGAAGAGTAGTTAATATTATAATATGGTCAAGAACATGAAGGTCAAGTATTAATTTGGTCCGGTTGAAAAGGTTCAATCTGAGAACAATCAACAAGCGAATTAAAGAACACGCGACATAAACCTTCCGTATCTGTCAGATTAAATTTGATAGATTTCTCTATAATGATGTTATACGACCTCCAAAAGCATTTATTTTACACTACACTATAAATTATGAATAGAACATACACGATATTTGGTTATACAATTTTCATTTATTTTCTTACATAATTTCGAAACCTTATAACTGTGTGTTTTGCCAGTAAGTGTAGCAATATAAATGTTTGTTACCCATTTAGGGACGACATCAAAAGATCGATGTAGGATAAAAAAAACTTGCTGCAAGTTTTGTTAATCTAAAATCGATTTTACATATATCAATATAGGCAAATCAATTTTTCCCAAATTAAGTTAAGTTGGGTCGGGGGGTCAGCGAAAAAACTATGTGAATTAAGTTTTTTTTATCCTACATTGAACTTTTGATGTCGTCCCTTATGTGATCATTGAACGTCTGTTATTTATATGTTCATGAGAGAGTAGACAGTGCTCTGGCGTATAGTCACGTAAAATTGGCACAATGATGTTGGTCAAAATTTTGTTAAATATCAGCCGCCATCACTCGGGATGATGTTTTTTTCAATTAGCGGAAATCCAATTTAAATATCTACTCCTGTCCTACCTTTTATTGTGTGTGCACTGTTTAATCCTGACCTTCACATTTTTCAAGATGATTTACATTGTAAAACCGCCATCTTGGTTTCTATGAGGATCCCCGATTTACATGATATTCGTTACTCTCAGGTAATATCATTGTCATTGATGAAACAAATTCCCGCGCTTTTTGCATAAAAATAATCAATAATTTGCGTCGATACTGAAAGTATGAAATTAATTTAAGAACATTTTAATATTATTCTAACATCACAATGAGAAAGTCACTGAGTTCTGAATTTTTAGATATTAAACATATAGTTTGTAACTAGCTAACAGTCTGCAGTTAGCAATTTAATGAGTATTTCAATCAGTCCTAATTCTATCTTACTTTTCATTTTTAGTTTTTCATATGTGACGCCATGCTGTTTCTAAATTTCATAAATTCTAATGTGGCGTAACGTTTGTGCCTTTTCGCTACGTATGTGACGTCATTTTGATGATTTATTGCGGTGACGCCTGGATTGATTCGGGTGTGTTTATTCTGTGTTGGTCTTAGCATTATGTATTCGGGTTTAGTTGTCTGTAATTAGTTAATACTTCAGTTTCATTATGTATATCTCTTTCATAAAATTGAGAATTCATATTCATATGATAAAATTTACTGTTTGCAATAACATGAATTGTTCTATATAATAAGGATGTTCTTATCCCAGGCATAAAAACAATGCCGTATTTTGCACTACCTTTTTCAACTTTTGATCTTCAGTGCTGTACAACTTTGTACTTTTTTCACTTTCAATCTTTTATATCTGGGCGTCACTGGTGAGTCTTGTGTGGACTAGGCGCGTTTTTGGCGTATTGAATTTTAAACCTGATGCTTTTTGTTATCTATTAATCATGTGTTTCTTTGTCTAATATGTTCTCCTATTTATTTGTATTGTAGTCCTGTAATATTATGTTGCCATTTCAATGTTATTTTTTACTTTGCCATTAAAGTGCGAGGTTTGGCATGCCACAAAACCAGGTTCAACCCACCATTTTTTTTCCCCTTTAAAAATGCCTTGTACCAAGTCAGGAAGATGGCAATTGTTATATTATTGTTCGTTTCTGTGTGTGTTGCATTTTTACGTTGTGTCGTTTGTATTCTCTTATTTTTGAGATATTAAGATAAGACGTGGCACGGTACTTGTATATCCCAAATTCATGTATTTGTTTTTGATGTTATATTTGTTATTCTCGTAGTATTTTGTCTGATGCTTGGTCCGTTTCTGTGTGTGTTGCGTTTCGGTGTTATGTCGTTGTTCTCCTCTTATATTTAATGCGTTTTCCTCGGTTTTAGTTTGTTACCCCGATTTTGTTTTGTCCATGGATTTATGAGTTTTGAACAGCGGTATACAACTGTTGCCTTTATTTATTCGTCATCAGAAAGAACGGTATGGTCTATGTTGTTACGTTGTTCGTAGTCGGCGAAGGATTGTTTCTTTCACACAAATGTAAAGGACATTTAACTAAAAATTGTTTTTCGCCATCAACAGATATACTATCATTACAAAATTTAAAAAAACCGTCTATTTGACGGGATACCAAGATAACGCCTAAGTTCTAATTCCTACGCATTCTTGCTAAAATCGATCTAGATCTCTGTTGACGTGTCAATTTAATGGTAATTTATTGCTGTGTTTCAATGTTTGTTTCAAGATATTTAAAAGTTTGTAATTTTGGCATGTTCACATTATCCAGTTTCCATTTATCGTGATATTTTGACGGAGCAATAGTTCTTAGTAGTTATGAATAATTTTTATGCTTAGTCCGTTTGTGTATTTATTGTTAAATAGTTCCAAAAGTTCACATTTTCCATCACTTTTTTTAGCTTGTTGTACCATGTTTTCTTACATTTTTCTGATACAGTTGAATCTCATTGGAAAATACAATTCGGAATTCGACCTACGTGTATACTATTTAACTGAATGTTAATGTGCGTATTGTTATGCGTTTACTTTTCTACATTGGCTAGAGGTATAGGGGGAGGGTTGAAATCTCATAAACATATTTAACTCCGCCTCAATTTTGCGCCTGTCCCAAGTCAGGAGCGTCTGGCCTTTCTTAGGCTTGTATGATTTTTAATTTTAGTTTCTTGAGTATTATTCGGAGTTTAGTATGACGTTCATTATCACTGTATTAGTATGTATATTTTTCGGGCCAGCCGAAGGACACCTACGGGTGCGAGAATTCTCGCTACATTGAAGACCCATTGTGGCCTTCGGCTGTTGTCAGCTCTATGGTCGGGTGTTAGTCGCTCTGACACATTCACCATTGCCTTTCTCAATTTTATTGTTTTTCTATGCCAAAGTCTAATCATGTTACACTGGCGACAGATATGTGCGGTAGTTCAACCCATATCACCAGAAATAGCCGGAATCGGACTACATTTCCCAACTCCCATAAATATTATTACGGCACTGTATTGGAGTCTTTCAATATTGTCGTAAGGCTTGTAACCCCAGACAGCTGATGCATTGTCTATAATTGGAATAACGGTACTTGTAAATAAATGTGTGTTTCGTAATCAAAACCATCCACCAGAAAATATTTGAATGATAAGGCACCAAGTGCTCTACTATTAGCTGTGATGAGTTCGTTCACGCAATTGTTGCATTCAAGAGTTACAGATATTGTAATTCCCAGGTATCAATATCTTGATCTGTATTCGATAGTTTTGTTCCCCATCTTAAATACTCTGTCTGACCACGGATATGACTTTTGTCTGATGTGCATAACATTCGTTTTATCAAAGTTCACTTGCAAGCTCACAGACTAGTTATCTAGTTCTGTTGATTTCTATCATTCTACTTTAATCCAGAGACATTCAAGATTATAAAACTACCATGGGTTAATGCGAAAAAATAAAAACAAAAACATTTAACAACATTTTACTCATATCAAATCATCAACATTTCGAGTAAAAGACAACATACGTCTATTAACTTACAAATATAAATAAGTTTAAATATATCAATAGATGTGGTTAGATGCATTAAAGCTAATGGATAATTTTCCTGCTATTTATCCCCTTCATATACAGGTGATGGTCTATTAACAAAAAGAAAGGGCATTCCTTTTTACCTTAGTCAGTCTCTTATTTGATGCTATATATATGCTGATTTTGTGTCAACTGAATTATTTTAAGTTGGTTCCTTCTTCTAAAGACGGTAGTTGAGTGTGCTCTGAATAAAAAATACTCTTCAAAATGTCAAGAGTGTAAAGTTTTAAGTGTGCCCTTTATGCTATATTTTTATAGAAATGTTGTTGTTATTGTAAATTTTGGTTTCTTGAATTTAAGTTAGAACACCACCTTTTGCAAATCAAACATGCTTTTATTGTTGCCTACACTGCTTGTGTATGCTCAGTGCTTGTACGTCAGGAGTGTTACACATTTAAACAAGCTAGCTCAATTGCAAATTACGTTAAAAAATGTCAAAAGTAATAACGTATTTTGTCTTCTGTGTTAGGCTGGTGTATATCTTGTAAGGTCTGTCATAATTAGGTCTTTCAACCTTTCCGCGAAAAGACCATCTGATTTTGTTCTAATTATTAGGTCTCTCCACCTTTCCATGGAAAGGATTGTTCTGATTATTATTTTTTTTCTTCTTCCGCCTAAATTTTTTTCTTGCGTAGTTTTGTAATTTCATATGATGTCTCTTAGATATTTAGAATACGATATTGTACAGTTTATATGCTTTTAAAACTGACAACTGCGTAACCAACAACTTTAATTTGTAAGAGTTATCTCCCCAAACACTGTTTTTCTTGTAGCCACTACTCCTTCGCAACCGTAAAAGATTACGACAGCCCATTAATCAGCAATTTGCTGTTGAAATGAATATCAATTAAATGGTAATTTGTATACATTTCCAGGCCACAAAAGTATGAATTATTTTCTGAATTCTCTTCGTTGAAACGGAAGTTAATTATTTGTTTACTAGACTATATAATTTATATATACCGTCAGTCCAATTTGTTTCTTATCTCATTCATAATAGAAATAACTAAAACACTAGTTTAAGAACTTGCCAGACACGATGACCATTTTTTAAATATACTATCAAACATTGCAATACATGTGTATCAAACGATAACAAATTACATAGGTTTGTAAGTCAAAACCACAGAATAAGTCCTAAGTTTAAATATCTTAAATAGGTTGTACTCAACAATCTACGAAAGACAAACAAAAATAGTTACAAAACGTATTTAATACGGTATTCGAATATTTCAAAAGTGATCATTTTCAAAGAGTTATATATTTCGCCATGGTTTTGTTTTGACTTGTGTGCTTACTTTTTGGCCTTAAATTGTTGTCCCTTATATTTTATTAAAGAGAGGGTCGAAAGATACCAAAGGGACAGTCAAAAAGTAGAATTTATTTGCCACAAAGTCCTCTTTTTATATCAAATGCAATGAAACAGTAAAAAATAATGCTTTGCATCAAGTTTCCCCTTGGAATATGTACTAAATAGCCGATCTCTATTATTCATTATATCTGTAGTTTTGATACAATTGAGGTTTGAAAAGTTCGTACAAAATAGCTACATAAGGGCACATAAACCTTAACTATGCATTTTCATTCAGATATCGCAGATCAAATTTATTCGTTCATAGTGTGTTAATTTACGTTTTTTGATTGAGTTAAGCCTGCCAATTGATATTTTATAGTATGTTTTTCTATGTTGTGATGTCATTGTTTCAGAAAAAGGGAGATGGTCTAGTACCTTTAAAACCTTTAATCCCGCTGCAAATGTTTGCACCTGTCCTAAGTGAGGAATCTGATGTACAGTAGTTGTCGTTTGTTTATGTTATTTATACGTGTTTCTCGTTTCTCTTTTTTTATATGGATTAGATCGTTAGTTTTCCCGTTTGAATGGTTTTACACTAGTTATTTTGGGGGCCTTTTATAGTTTGTCGTTCGGTGTGAGCCAAGGCGCCGTGTTGAAGGCCGTACATTGACATATAATGGTTTACTTTTATAAATTGTTATTTGGATTGTGTACCTGCGAATGGTCTACGCCCTTATTGATAATTTCAAATCGAGTCAACCGTATTTAAATACATTCAGGATCATTAAACCGGTTCCAATTCTATTGTTATATCAAAAAAATAATTATACGATATATGTATGGTCATCTTTTTTTTTTTACATATTTCCTGTTTACAAAAGAATGAACTTTTCGAAAAACTAAGGATTTTCTCATCCAAAACATTAACTACCTTAGCCGTATTTTGCACATTTTGGGGGATTTTGGGTCCTCAATGCTATTATATAGATATTGTTTGGTATTGTATTTACCCTATCTAAAACTTTAACCATTGTTGCCAAGGTAAAGCTGTATTTTATCAGTACGGCACCATCGCATCGAATCTCAGAAAAACAATTCACCATTGAAAACTGGAAAGCATAACTATTTGTTTTCCTTTCAGGTTCGGATTTTGAAGAAGCTGAGGTAAGTACTGATTTTTGTTAAAATATTTTCCTATTTGTACTAAAGTTGAATATAAGTTTTAAAAAGGCTGCAAAATTGTGTACTCTCTTGAAATATATGCATAATTGTGGACTCTGAAAACTCGCAAGATCAATTTCACATCATGCTATCTAAATTATAAGACACTGGTTCATGCCATATGTAAATTGAATAAACGCAAACAAAAAAGCATTAATTCAATAAAACATATGTTTGTATTAACAACAGCAACACAGCGTCGACATTTCTTAACAAGATATGTTAAGGATATCCATATAGTGTTCTGATAAGACGCACCCTCAACTTTTAATGTTACTATATAAGGAATTATGAAAGCCTCGAATATGTCCGTTAACTTTATAGAGATAATTAACCCAGATTGGAAACCTAAAATAACTCTTTTTATTTAAGGCAGGAATGTATGACGTTCATTTTGTATTCGTTCCATTCGTTGATATAGTCTCTATATTTTTGAATTTATCTTGGAGTTTGGTAATTTTTTACAATTTTACATTTTGTTATCACATTTATTTCTTATTTATGTGATAGTTACCCTTAACTTTTCACTTTTTATCCTACAAAGTTCCATTATTTTAGGGACAACAGTTCCAATAGTCTAAAAATGAAAGAATAAGAAGTCAAATAGATCCACTAGTGTTTTGCATCATCTCAGTGTCTTTGAATGTATCCTATTAAACTATTTTAATACAGATAAGATGACAGTTTCATCATTTATTGATCAAAAACGCATTTTAGTATAATTTTAATTTTCTGAATGAATTCTACTCAATCGCCCTATGACGTCGTCTTACATAATAATAATTTGTCTCTTCTACTCCAGTGTCTATTATTTAAGCATATTTAATCATTAATGTCTTCTTCATATGTAATGCCACTTAATATAATATATTCGTTTTTAAGATGAAATAAGATCATAAATAAACAAACTTTACAGGCGAAGAAATTATCCCTGCATTCATTGAATTTTTTTTCCTGAATCGTAAACACATCTTAGATGTTATTAGGAACTATTTTGATGTTTTTCCTATCAAATATTTAGGTAGCCTGATTTTCTTCCAAGAAAGGATTGTTGTCTTTATATGCAATGAAGAATCTGTGATATTTTCAATGTCTGAAATTCAAAACGAGATACTAGAACACTTTATTAAAAAAAGACACACTTTTAATTTTGTTTTTAACAAAAGAAAATGCTGTACAATTATTTGTGAAAAAGTTCCCTTCTAATACAACCGGAGAGAATGTGTTGCAGACTGTTTTCAGCCTTGTGGAATATAGGAGCACAACGAATTTTCAAGATGTTTACCGAACGCTGCAATTTATTTGCCATTCAATTGTTATTCTTTGCCGATCCGTACATGTTTTACTTGGTTTGTTCAGCAAAATCTATTTCCACTTTTAACTAAACATAATACACACAACTTTAAAAGTATATCAACATGAATAATGTCTCAAGCTGTAATGTAATATGAAGTTTTAATTTTTTTATCTAGTGTTGTGAACTTGTTAAACTTGTTGTCGTCTTTCATGTTTAGCTATAGCGATGTTTCATGTCAACTTATCATATTGGAATGTTTAAGGAGGATGAACTTAGTTCAGGTTTTGGATTTGTTGTCAAATGTTCAGAAGCCTTTGTTTTTTTGCTAAGATACAGGATAGAAAATGTTGCCCCATAACACCATTTTTTCCTTATTTTGTAAATGAACTAAAATAAATGTTCTTTTGACTTATAATATCAATTTTGAATTCTATATATGTTTTAATTTCACCTATGCCTAAGGTGGTGATATATTCGCCTCTTTGTTATAACCATGGTTACTATTACAAAAATGTCAATATCTTACGTTTTCACTTAAATGGAATACCTGGAATATATTGATATATTTGATTGGTATTTTGACGCAACTTTAAACACTATATTGCTATATTGTTGCGGTCAGTTTATGTTGATGGCCAAAGAGAACCATCGACCTTCCGTGTGAAAAGTTAAACAGGTAAAATACCTTTTGGGCAATTTGATAAATTAGGTGTAAAATTGGCGCTAAACATCTATTTTTTTTTCATTTTTCACTAAAAAATATGCGCTCGTTATACACACCATGTTACAGTAATGTTATTAAAGACTGTTTCATTTGTTTTGATAGGAAATTCGAATAGTTCTTGTTGGACATACTGGAAATGGTAAAAGTGCAACGGGAAATACCATTATCGGTAAAAAAAATGGTAAAGACGCTTTCAGAGCAAGATTGAGCGCTAGTTCGATAACACAAGTTTGTCAAATTGAAGAAACGAGAAGAGATAATAAAAAAATTATTGTAATTGATACGCCAGGGCTGTATCCTACAAATGAGAAAGATAATGAAAAAACTTTACGAGAGGTACGCAAATGCGTAGGCGGTTGTTTACCCGGTCCTCATGCCATAATTTATGTGCTAAAAATTGGTGATAAATTTACCGACGAAGAAATTAATACAATAAAACAGATAGATTCAATATTTGAAAAATATTATTATGATTTTGTCATTTTTTTGTTCACGAATAAAGATGGCCTACCAAAGAAAATTACCTTAGATGAATTCTTAGACGACGTGCCAAAATATTTAAAAAAAATCTTAAAGAAGGCTAAAAACAGAAAAATAGCGTTTACAAATGTAAATTGTTCTGATGCTGAAAATGAGACTCAACTTGATGAACTGTTTACGCAGATACGACAGTTAAGAGAAAAAGGAAAGGAAAAGTATTACACAGATGATAAATTGAAACAAATAGAAAGGGAATTACAAGAAACAGACATGACATTGGATGAAAGAAGACGCAACATATTACGCGGAGGAAAATGCTATAACATTGTTAAAAAGTGGTATCATTTGTGTTCCTCTAAGTAATATCTTTTTTTTTGTTTAATGCTCTAATCAATGTCTATTTATTTAAAACAAAAATCTACAAATAATCAACACATATCAGGAAAATTTAACCGAAGTGAAATCAATGAAAAATTATGTTAGACATTTTAAAAAGTCATCTTCACAGACACCGATACCTGATTGAAAATTATTAATGGTGCAAATACAAAAATGAAAGAGATGCAGACGGGTTTATATCGCGCAAACAATCACCCATGTGGAAAATCAATAGATTATCAACTTAATATTAAGAATATTTCAAGAATAGATTGTGCAGAAGATTTTAAAAACAGAAGTAAATTTTTATTGCTAGAAAAATAAACCTTGTAACATAGTTATTAAAGTTGTATGAAATAAAACGGGGTTTGTTTCTTTTTTTGTTAATATTGAGTTATATTACAATATGCTGCTTTAATTAAATATTCAATTCATGTTAACTATCGAATAGTGATTTACTACTTTCATTTTCAATTCATTTTCATTTTATATATATGTGGTGTACTTTGAGGGTAGGAATCTATTTCCATTCTCTATTGAAAACATTCGTAATTCTACTGATTTGTTAGCAAACAAAAGGTTGAAAGTATTTAATAATACTTCGTGGGTGAAAGTCTGATGTAAAATTAGCATTTATCACTAAAATATTGTTTTCTGATAATAAGCCCAGATATATACGAGGGGTAAAATGTATATGTTCCGGACCATATGAGTATTTGGACCATACGCGTATGGTCATGACCATATGCGTATACTCATATGGTCCGACCATACGCGTATGGTCCGACCGTACGCGTATGGTCGGACCATATGAGTATTATACTCGTTTGGATATTAACGGGCCGGACCATATGAGTATTTGGACCATATAGGTATTTTTTCAAACATACAATAGAAATAATACGTATTAATTTTACATTTCAAAAGCTACATAAACATTAAATATTGATGCCACAGCCAGTTGATCTTAGTTTTTATCGCTAATTGTATTCGTGTATGCTTTGGTGTTTTTAAGAAACTTTAGATCTCCAATATCGTAAAATGAATATCACAGATCAAATTAAATAAAGGCAGTTGCTATTGCATGGCACTTACATGATATTTTACCGGTCTTATAATTAGATTAAAATAGAAGTATAGAAATAAAGAATAGAAAAAAATAAAGAAACATACAATTTTAATATTTTACTTATAAAAAATGTCTTAAAAATACCTTGATCTTTAAAAAATATAATGAACATTGCCGATGATATCACCTACTTTAAACAATAACATTCCTTTTACAATATGTTTTGACATCTTCTTATAATTGTACTTACAAATAGTAAGTAATATTAACTGTGTTAAAATGTTTTTTATAAGTTTTTTTTTAATATATGAAAAAATGACATTTTAGTGACGTAACATCCAATAGAGTCACACCTAATGAAGAGTTTAAAAGTATACGTGTTGATTACCCCGACCATACGCGTACGGTCCGACCATACGCGTATGGTCGGACCATATGAGTATATACCCATATGGTCATGACCATACGCGTATGGTGCAGATACTCATATGGTCCGGAACATATACATTTCATTGGCACTTTATCATCTTATATATTCACATTGGACAGTTCAGCGCATCCATGGCCACCGTTAACTCCATGCTTCATATAGTAGGGTGCCCAATCAACGATTTTTTCGATTTGTCTTAACGGAATAACAAACGGCTATAGTTACTATATTTTATATCATTAGAAAGAGGAGAACACGCCTTATCGAAATACCGTTGTCGTCGTTGTCTGTCAGTTCTTTTGTAAATAAGGGAAAAAGGTCAAAGCAAAAAATCCAGAACAATGCACAGTCACATTAAACGTATGTGCGGTCATAGATCAGACATTAACCTCAATGCTAACGACATTCTATACCAGCATTTCAATCAGCCCGATCATTCCATCGTTTCTATGACAGTTCGCATTATCGAAAAGATATACCATAGCTCTAACAATCCCAATCTTTCAACGACTCTCCGTAGACAAATAGAAGACTACTGGATTAGACAATTGGGGACTGCAACACCGTATGGCTGCAATGACAAAATTGATGGTATAGGTATTCTATCTAGTCCTTCGTGTAACTCGGTGAATGTGATAAATATTTTCAACTCGACTCCTCGACGTAGACGTAGTCATGGCCATCGTCACTATACATCACCCTCTCTGCATGATGTCTCTATTAAAGACTTGCTGCCATTCATACAAAGTCCGTTAGGTATTCATCACATTCGCACGAAACTTTATTCATTACCCCTTTCAAAACTTCATTCTCTGTTCAATTTATGTTTGAAATCCACTGTTACAAACCCTCATTCAAACCAATATAAACTTCAAGCTATAATTTCGGATATTGCAAGTCACAGATATTTCAAACCAGTTCGCATTGGAAAAGATGAAAAAGAGAAAAAATCTTTTTTAAATCTTTCCTTTGCCAACAAAGGTCTCGATGGCGTCAACCTAGGCAATATCATTCATCATAAATTAGTTCAATCGAAAATACCTCCTTATTTCAAACACCAGTCTGTACCAATAATTTCTTATACCTATACTTAACCTATTTCAACTAAAATTTTCAATTACAAACGCGTTTTGTAGGATCTCGATATTGACGACTTCAAGTCAAAACCTCCTGATTGCACTTGTGCTAGTTCCCAATTCACATACTGCTGGCCACGTTATTACCGGTGATCTGAACATTGTTAATAACCCTTCTCTACGAAATGTGTTATCGAAAGGTCCAAAATATCGTGAGCCTAAATCCATCAATTGGAAATACAACTTTAAAATTTTGATGGATTCAGTCGAGGATTATGCCAGGCAATGGGTTAAGCGCGAGAAGGAAGACGTAGACACTCTATCCGAATGGATTAAGGCAGTGAGGTCGTTAATACAAATCAGAATTGAGAAACTGAATGGGTCAATCAATACCCATGCTACGTCAATCTTTAAAGACCCAAATGTTGTTAAACACCTATCCGACCTCCATGATAAATATGTTGTTGTCCCCGCAGACAAA
Organism: Mytilus trossulus; assembly: GCF_036588685.1. NCBI lineage: Eukaryota > Metazoa > Mollusca > Bivalvia > Mytilida > Mytilidae > Mytilus > Mytilus trossulus. Next base: position 34,360,739 of record NC_086386.1, on the reverse strand, counting down.
TCCCCAAATGACATCGTTTTTGTCTGTAAAAGTCATTACATTAATTGCTAGATAAACGAATTAGGTATAGACAATTCACTTGGAAACTCAACATATACCCTCACGACACTTACCAAAGAGAAAATCCTGGATAATCATAGATCTGTTCTCTGTTCCTTTGGTATTTAAACCAAAGATGAAGAACTGGATCTTCCATCACTGTATTGGATACCTAAACTACATAAGTGTCCTTACAAACAACGGTATATTGCTGGGTCTTCCAAATGCTCCACGAAACCTCTTTCTAAATTATTAACATCTATTTTATCAGCAATCAAAGACGGGCTCAAAATTATTGTGAAACTGCCTATTCTAGAGGTGGCGTGAATCAGATATGGATACTTAAAAATTCCAAAGATCTTTTAGAGTACATACAATCTAACTCTCTTTCATCTTGTAACAGTATTAAAACATTTGAATTTTCTACTCTTTACACAAGTATTCCACATTCCAAACTAAAAGAAAAATTAAAAGAGATGGTATTACTTTGCTTCATAAAAAAGAAAGGCCAACGTAGATACAAGTATCTTGTCTTAGGGAGGGATAAATCCTACTTTGTAAAGAATCATTCTACTTCAAACAAAAAGTTCTCTGAAACCGATATTATCAAGATGATTGACAACATAATTGTTACGTTCGGAGGACGTGTTTTTCAACAGACTGTCGGCATCCCAATGGGAACAAACTGTACCCCTCTACTTGCCGACTTGTTTCTTTATTATTATGGGGCTGACTTCATGCAGGAACTTCTTAAGAAGAAAGATAAGAAGTTAGCAATATCCTTAAACTATACTTCCCGCTATATATATGACGTTCTTTCACTAAACAATTCAAAATTTGGTGTCTATGTGGAATGCATCTATCCCAACGAATTGGAGATAAAGGATACTACAGTTAAGTCGGTTCATATCTTGGCTTACATCTAGAAATCGACAATGAGGGAGACAAAACTTTACGACGAAAGAGATGATTTCAGCTTTCCAATTCTGAACTTTCCATTTCTAAGTAGCAACATTCCAGCAGCACCTGCATACGGGGTATATATCTCCCAATTAATACGATATTTCCGTGATTGCATTTCCTATCATGACTTTCTTGATAGAGAGTTACTGCTCACAAGGAAGCTATTAAACCAAGAGTTCCAAATGGTGCAGTTGAAATCATCCCTTCGTAAAATTTACGGACGCCATTATGAGTTGGTTGACCGTTATGGAATAACCGTTTCACAAATGATATCGGATATGTTCCTTACGTCGTAAATACAACCCCCTTCCATTTCATGAATGTGACCTACCGAGTTAGACTATTTACTGGATGTGTTATCACATAAGCAACACGACGGGTGTCACGTGTGGAGCAGGATGCGCTTAGCCTTCCGGAGCACCTGAGATCACCCCTAGTTTTTGGTGGGGTTCGTGTTGTTTATTCTTTAGTTTTCTATGATGTGTCACGTGTACTATTGTTTTTCTGTTTGTCTTTTTCATTTTTAGCCATTGCGTTGTCAGTTTGTTTTAGACTAATGAGTTTGACTATCCCTTTGGTATCTTTCGTCCCTCTTTTAGATAGCCTGTTCCTCCTACATAAATGCGTTTGGAGCAAAATGAAAAAAAAAATATTTATAGAAAAATATATTTACTATCTACATTTAGAACTTATTTTACATTTTTATAGCCAAACATGACTTTAGATTGACTTTTTTGCATATAGGGTGAAAACTTGAAATTTCCAAACAGCTGTTGAATAACAGTGACCTTGACCTATTTCAATTTCATAATTGTAAATTTTTGTATTCAAGTCATTACAAGTAAGATCTAAAGATAAAAATGAGAATGGAAATGGGAAATGTGTCAAAGAGACAACAACCCGACCAAATAAAAAAAAACAACAGCAGAAGGTCACCAACTGGTCTTCAATGTAGCGAGAAATTCCCGCACCCGGAGGCGTCCTTCAGCTGGCCTCTCAACAAATACATATTAGTTAAGTGATAATGAACGCCATACTTATTTCCAAATTGTACACAAGAAACTAAAATTAAAAATCATACAAGACTAACAAAGGCCAGAGGCTCCTGACTTGGGACAGGCGCAAAAATGCGACGGGGTTAAACATGTTTGTGAGATCTCAACCCTCCCCCTTTACCTCTAACCAATGTAGAAAAGTAAACGCATAACAATACGCACATTAAAATTCAGTTCAAGAGAAGTCCGAGTCTGATGTCAGAAGATGTAACCAAAGAAAATAAACAAAATGACAATAATACATAAATAACAACAGACTACTAGCAGTTAACTGACATGCCAGCTCCTGACTTCAATTAAACTGACTGAAAGATTATGATTTCATCATATGAATCCTTCCCGTTAGGGGTTTAGTATCATACCATCATAACATATATGAGAAGAACATAACCCGTGTCAGGCCAACAACTGTTTTAGAATAAATGTGTTTAGTTCCGATGCATAGACCTTATCAGTGACTCAATATTCAATCTTTAAAGACTTGACAACAGTATCGTAATTATATCCCTTCTTAATAAGTCTATTCAAAGGTTTTGTTAGTTTCTGCGGTGAATACTGACACCTTTGTGCTTTATAAAGAATATTTCCATAAAAAATTGGATGTGAAATACCTGAATGTATAAGAAGTCTGCATGTTGAGCTATATTTACGAATGATGTCCTTATACCGATGATAAAATTTAGTAAATGTTTTGACTAATTTGTGATATCGAAAACCTTGTTGTAATAATTTTTCAGTAATACATAAATTTCTCTCGATAAAATCTAAAACATTGTTACATACACGAGCGAATTGTACAAGTTGAGAAAAATAAACACCGTAAGATGGTGACAAGGGAACGTCACCATCTAAAAATGGATAATTAACGATGGCAAATGAAAAATCATCCCTTTTATCATAAATTTTAGTATTCAGCTTTCCGTCAGTAATAAAGATATTAAGATCGAGGAAAGGGCAGTGGTCATTGTCAGTATTAGCTTTATTTAAAGTAAGTTCAACAGGATAAATTTCATTATTATACATACTGAAGTCGTCATTATTGAGAGCCAAAATATCATCCAAATATCTAAAAGTATTATTAAATGTGTTTATCAGATGTTGTTTCGAGGGGTCTTTGCTTATTTTTGTCATAAATTGACACTCATCACCATACAAAAACAGGTCTGCAATAAGTGGTGCACAGTTAGTCCCCATTGGAATTCCGATAATCTGACGATATACTGAATCCCCAAAGCGAACAAAAATGTTATCTAGTAAAAATTCAAGGGCATATATAGTATCAGAGCATGTCCAATTTAACATAGTTTTTTTGTTTATTGCTACTAAAAAATGACCTAAAAGAGTTTATACATATATATGCACATTCTGATTTTCTAAATGCCCATTTGATTAGGTGTGTCAATTTTTTCGTAATGAGAATGTGATGCAATGTGGTATACAGGGTAGAAAAATCAAAACTTTGAACAGATTCAAAATCACCAATATAAGCATGCAATTTATCAAGTACTTCCAACGAGTTCTTGACACTCCAAAAGTAATTTATTCCACTATTTTCGAAGGCCTTATTTGAACAATTTATTATCAGGTTTTTAATTGTACCAAGTGTGCTGGTAAGTAGAATAGACAATTTAGTAGTTGAACAATGGCTTGAAGACGAAATAAATCTATATTTGTAAGGGGTTTTGTGTAGTTTCAGCAGTCAATACATAGTTGGGACTTTCATTGTATTTGGCTCTGCTTGTAAAGCGGTAGCTAAAAGTTTATGTTTGTTACATATTTCGTTTTCTGAAAATGGAGTCAGTTGGAATGTAGGTGAATTTGTGATTTCCTTTTTCAGAACCTCAATGTTAAATTTACGTCAAACAATAATAATATTATTAGCAGCTTTATCGGTCAGGACAACAACAAATTCCTTTGCTAGTTCTTTTAGTTTATGTTTGATACGAGAAATAGGTTTATTGTGGTTATTGTTAAAATGTTCCTTAAAATGTTGAATACGTATATCAACTATCTTCATTACTGAATTAAAAAAAGAGTCCAAAGATTTTGTGTCAGCTTTTTCCCGTTTTATCCATTTCATACATTAAGTATGGAGTGAGTCGTGGATGATATTACGACACTCATTCCAATTAATAATTGACGGGGGGCGATATTTAGGTCCTTTACTGAGGAATGATTTTAACTCTCGGTCTTGAACGATGTTAAGATCTCCAGTTATAACATGGGAAATTGGTCCATAAATATATTCGTAATTACTGCAATTACATGAAGTAGGTGTATTTTCACTAATATCAACATCTTTACATAATTGACTATAATTAAACACAAATTTCCGGGTAGATTTCTTGTAAATATAACAAATAAGAGGTAGCTCAGTATTGTCAAAATATCTAGGAATTTGTTCTTAAACAGAATGGTCGTTAAATATACTGGCAATATTTACAAAATCAAAGCCTTTATTGACATACTTAATTTTAATAAAATGTTTTTATGTTCTTCAGGGCAATCAATTTTGGGAAATAATTTAGAATAACAATATGCCATAATAATTTGAACAATTTCATACTTAGGACTGCTATATGAAAATGTGTTGCAATCCTCCAAAATTTTATTTAACTTATTAACCGGTAACGAACAGAGTTTTGTTAACAAATAATGTCTGCCGCTGTTTTTTTAAATAGAAATTAGATCCGAAATATTGGTATGATTGGCCCGAAATTTATCTGAGTGCGTTTAGATAAATATCGTCCAGTTTCTCCTACGTACTGAATACCACACCCCGGTTTGTATTATGTGAGTAAATAAATAATACTGTTTGTTTTTCAAGTTATATCAGTTTCAAAATTTAAAGAAAATGTGCGACCATTAAACGTGGACCTTACCGTATTGTTGGTGGAAAGACGGGGATATGTAATAGGTCATTTTTTTGGCATGACACTTATCGATAGAAGGGTAACCACGATTTTTATTGTTAAAAATGTTAGCGATGGTAGTATTTTTAGATGACCAATTTTGAAGATTGAGACGTGTAGATGTTTTTTTTAGATCTTATCTGTTTCGGAATGATGTGAGACGATAAACACAAAGGCAGTTTCATTCTGCATATTCATTTAGCTACATTATAACAAGAGAGTACGCATGCTACACTAAAAATCTATGACTACATTTTGGTTTTGCAGGTATAACCAACTTAATTCTGACTGAATTCTGATATTGAAATATTAATAGTATTGTTGCATCCCTTCTTCTTTAAATAAAAATAATTACATAAAAGTTTTTTTACAGTTTTAAGTCATAAATGTTTTACTAATTAAAGTCATATTCAACACCTCAGGGTCTAAATGTGAAGTTAAAGGCCGTACTTTAACCTATAATGGTTTACTTTTTAAATTGTTATTTGGATGGAGAGTTGTCTCATTGGCACTCACAATACATCTTCCTTTATCTATTAAAGTCAAATATATTGTCATAATGGTCGCTTTGAATATATAAAATATATCAAAGCGGTTGTTTGAGAACACTACTTCTCTAATAGACGAGTATATAACTGTTTAAAATTATTTTCACGAGATTACTTCAGGGATTATTATGCCCTGTTCGCAATTGTGATCTACTGGGACACAAAATCGTACTGATGGTTCAACAACTCTTCCTGGTCGTGTCATTATCAGTGTTTCTATCGCATTTTACCTATTGTCTTTATTGTTCATTTCTCCATGTTCAAAGTCGGAATTGTCTCTTTCAATTTCTTTAGGTTCCCTTTTATCGTCTTCTAGTGCGTGATTAAGTTGGCGACGATTTCAGCGTATGGTTCGCACTCCAACATCAACTTCGTACGATCTAAAGTTGACCTGTTTTTTGATAGTCCCTTTCTTCCAATCTTTTTTGAAGTTTGAAGGTGTATTCTTACGGTATCTCCATTCTTTAAAATCGGATTTTTTTTTTGTTCCTTGATTGTAATAAAATTGTTGCTTTTGATTTTGTTTTGCTAATTCTATTTGTACCTTATTCGGAGCAATAACGTTCGGTCTCAGAAGACTTTCTTTCGTTGGTAATAGTGTTCTAGTTTTTCTGTTCATGAGTTTTTCAGCTGGACTATTGTCAGAATCCTCTGTTGGTGTATTTCTAAAATCGAGAAATGCTAAATATGGATCAATTTTGTCAAACTTTTGATTTCTTCATTAATCTTTTTACTGTTTGTACTGCTTGTTCCAACTGTCAACTACTTTGAGAATACAATGGAGATGAAGTGTCATGTTTGAATTCCCAGAGTCTGCTAAATTTTATAAGCTCTCCACAGTCAAACTATGGCCCGTTGTCTGTAAACACAGATCGGGTATACCATGCCTTGCAAACTGAGCTCTGAATTTTCTGATTACTGTAAGGGCAAGAGTGCCTTCAAGATAATCGACTTCCCAGTAGTTATAATCTACTGTCACTAATTAGTTCTTACTTTGAAATGTCATTAGGTCTATTCCTACTTTTGACCATGGACTACTTGGTATTTCGTGTAATGTAAATGTCTCTTTCTGTTGTTTACGTTCGAATGTTCGATATAGTTCGCATCTATGTATAAAATCTTTTACTTTGGCATTCATTCCTGGCCAATAAAGACTTTCACGTGCTCTACGTAAGCAACCTTCCATTCCTATATGTGATGAATGAATCTTTTTAATCATATTAATTCTTAGAGATTAAGGAATAATAACTCTCTCTCCCCTTTGAATAAAAGACCTTTCTGTAAAGTCAGTTCATCTCGAATGTCGAAACATATTGATATTCATAAATTCGCTCTTCAGATATCGGCAACTAATCTATCATGTTGATACTTTCGATTTCTTCTGTTGTGAAACTCGTATCTGAAGTCTCTTTTAAGTAAGTTCTGCTTAAGGCGTCGGCTAAGTACATCTTCTTTCCTGATCTGTATTTCAAGATTATGTCGTACTTTTGTAAACGTAAAAGTATACGCTGTAAACGGTTTGGTGCAGCATGAAGTGGCCTTTTCATGATTAATTCGAGAGATTTATGATCAGATATTACATTAACTGTTCAACCAGTCCGAAAATGACTGATGATACTTCCTTCTCTATCTGAGCATACCTTGTTTCGATATCAGTGAGAGCTTTACTCGCATATGCAACTGGTCTGTCTTCCTGCATAACTGCAGCACCAAGTCCAGTTTGTGAAGCATCGCTTTGAACTGGTAGCTGAAGTTTAGGATCGTAATATTTTAAAACTGGCCCACGAGCCTTTTGATTTCTTTAAGTGCTTTTTGCAGGCTCGCAATTGTCACTAAGTTTTGGTAAGAACTTGCTTAGATATGTTTCAAATCCAATAATTCTTCATACTCCGGAAACATATTTCGGTTTTCGGCATATCCATTACGGCTGGAATCTTTTCTCGATCCGGCTTCAAACCTTCGCTGGTTACTAGATGTCCTATGAATCGAACTTTATTTAATTTTGACTTCTACTTTTCTTTGTAAAGTTCTAAGTTTCTTTCCCGACAACGTTCTATTCAAGCCCGAAATTTGCTATCGTGGTCATCAATGGCTAACTCTTCTGTATCGCCTTCACCATAGATAAGAATATCACCTACTATGCTTCGTACACCTGGCAAACCTTCAACAGTTTGGTCTTGCCTTCGTTGATATTCTTCTGGTGCAGACGATAAACCGAACGGCATTCGCAACCATCTGTAGCGTCCGAACGATGTGTTGAATGTTTCAACAACGAACTTTCTTCATCCAATTCCACGTGCTTAAATCCATTCGTAGCATCAACGACACTAAATGCCTTTGCTCTACTCAGTTTTGGTTGTAAATCATCGATAGTTGCAATTGGTAGCGGATAATGATTTCTTTTCAACTTTTGTATCCAATGCTTCGGATCAATTTCTAACTGTGTTAGTCTTTCTAGTTCGGAAAGAAGCTTCTCTTGTATAGCGACATCTACTTTTCTTGGCGGATATACTACAGGATTTGCAGTATTGTCCAAATTATAAATGATATTTTCCTTGCAATTTTACAGTCCTTTCAAACATGTCTGCATGTTCATTCATAACTATTTCTTTTGAAAGTGGTTTAGAAAGGGCACCCTGTCTCACTGCTTTAATATTTTCACAATTTACAGTTACAAATTCATAGCTTGCACTGCTTTGCTACCTAACAACGGATATAAAGTGCCATATTTTACTACTACAAATTCTGCCTTAAACTTCTCATTGTCCTTAAGATTCTCCAATTTTAGAATGCATGTCGGTTTGATTATTGTATTGTTGTACATTGTCATTACTCGACTTGTTTTCTGTAATTGGTTAATATCGAGCTCTTTCAATGTTCAGTGATTATATTACATATTGCTCATGGAATCTGGTTAATTTACTTTTCTCACTCTTGCCTATCATTTTCATAGACGCATATATGTCTTACGGTGCTTTTCTAGAGTTTACATTGGTGAGTGTTACGGTATTTATTTCAAAATAATAATAATCATAACTTTCGTCAGACTCTTCAGATATTGCTCGTACTCTGTGTCCTGGGTGACGTCTTTGCTTTGATTTTTTTTGTTCTGATTTGCACATACTTTCGAAATTACTTGCTTTACCACATTTCCTACACTCCTTCCCGAAAGCCGGATATTTCGCCTTGTTTAATTTATGGTTTCTTCCACAATATTTACAAGTAGAGGAAGTTCGTGCATAAGATGGTTTAGTTTTATTTGTATATTGCTTTTGCTGTTAATAATTAGAACTTCTTTATTTGTGTTTAACACCATTTACTTTCAAGTCTTAAAAAGTTGGGGTTTCTAATATATACTCTTTCCTTAGACAGTTCTGTGCTCTTGAAATTAGTAAATATTTCAGTAGGTCTAAGTCTATTACTCTATGTACCATAGTTGCAGCCATTTTCCCTTGAAAAAACAGTGAGGTATCTACATACAAACCCACTGTTTTATACAAAGCCTTCAATTGGTTAACCAATTGACCAATTGAAAGTTTTGTTAACAGTGGTGTATACGTATACCTAACTCTTTTTCAAACGAAATGTTTACAAACCCCGGATCGCTTCTTTCTCCGAATTAATATTTCTTCGTCCAAATCTTCACATAGTATAATATATGAATGGTTTTCTAAAGATTCATAAAGATCCATGCATCTGTTTATGGGTGCTTACAAGTTCAACGTACAGACAAATAGACACACAGACAGACAGACAGAAAGACTCACTAACGAAAGGGGGAAAGAAGGACTGACGGACGGACATAAAGACTGACCCGGTGATTCTTATATACCCCCGTCAACTTTAATTGATTGGAATATAACAATGGAATAGAAACTAAAGTGGGACTTTTATTCAATTTTATTAATACGTTTTTAATCATCACACGCATGGTCGAAAATATAACGAAATCGCACTTTATAATAACCACACAAAATTACTCCCTTGTAATCGGCACCAGCATACATTTATAGTAAACAGTATCACCTCAAAATATAATCCCAAACACATTCTAATCGCATAATAAGCAATTCATTCACTTTTGAGTTCCAAAATGAAACACACATCCACTAAAATTACTGTTCGCACCACATGGTATATTAATGTTGGGTACGGTTTCATTCTCAGAAGTCACGGGAGCAGAGGTGACGGTTTCACATCTCATTTTTTTAGCGGGTATCGACTCCGGTTCCAAAACATTTGAAATATCTTTCATCATTTCGTCTGCAGCCCTTTTGTATTACCTGACACTTTCAACCGACCTGTGTCCAGTTCTGTACATGATTTCTTGCTCGGGTATTCCCGCTTGGTACAACGTTGTGGCACAAGTACGTTTTCCTGAGTGATTCGTGAAATATCCCTCAACGCCTGCGTCAGCACACATGGTTTTCATGATGGAGGAAAGCTTGTTTATTCCAATAGGTTGCTCACCAAATTTTACACCATTTTTCGAATCTAACGGTCTTCGGTAAAAACAATTTCCTTTAAAACTTCCGACCAACTGGAAGTAGTATTCGTAAATCGCATAAAGCTCATTATTCTGGAAGTAGTGTTTGATGTTCTTGGCGGATAAATGGCGTTGGTTAAGTCCACCTTCAATAAAAATAAAATAGAAAAGTAAACATTAATACAGTTCATTAAGATATATATATATCTACTTTTCAAGACAGTAGTCTATAAGCGCATTCATCGATTCAGACGCGGCAATTATGATTTCTACTTTCATTAAAATACACTTTTGCCAATAGACCTGGCGCGTTCGGCTCGATGTCAGAGTGTTAGGGAAACAAAATGCAATCAATGAATGAATTCAACGGATATCCTGCTTGCCTCAACTCATTTATGAGGGTGCTCTTCAGAAGGGAGGAATCTACCCGAATACAAAAATCGGTGTTTTCGTTGAGGTCCGCGTTGAATGGTAAATAAATGAAATTACAAAAAAAAATCAACGAATTAAGAAAGCATTCCTTTCTAACACAAACGATGCAAACGGCTAAGCGCGCACATGTTTTGAACATTTCTTTCAAACATACGTTTGCAAAGTTTGCATAACCTTTGACAAACTATGAAAACGATAAAAATGTGTCTGCAGTTGTCGTTTATCAGTACAAACGCTACATTTGTTTCTTACTACAACCTGATTAAACGATGTATTTGTTTCGACTGGGGAGGGGGGGGGGGTCAAACTACTGCAAGTTTTATTTGAATTGACATCGATTTTACATACATCCTAATTGGTCAATCAATTTTTCCCAAATTAAGTTGAGAGGGGGTGGGGGTCAGTGAAAAAACTACATGATTTTTTTTTTTTATCCTTCATTGAACTTTTGATGTCGTCCCTTATGTGTATACTTATCGAAATGGATATTGTTGTCGGGCTATTTGTGAAAATTGCACCTTTATAAGATTGTTTTATTCGGAATTGTAACAGCAAAATATCGTAGTGAAAAATGCATTTTCTCATAGCTTACTGTTTACCTTGCATAAACGTGTGTAAAATGTATTTCAGTATTTATCTTCTAAATAACAACTCGTTAAACGGATACAAAGGGATAATCTATAAAGTTTCTTCCATTTCTGACAAAAACGGATGCGAATGAGAAAGTTTTTTTTTATTCGGTTTACATATAATAACAATACAAACATAATATAGAATAACATAAACACAACATTAAACACACAAACATGCAGACAAAATATATATATATAGAACAGCAAACTTTAAGGCACATTAAAATACATGTAAAGCACTGCTAAAATACATATCTAATACCACAAATGTGCTATTTTGATACTTTAAAGATTCTTTGTATTAATACGAAAAATATGTGAAAAATTAAGATCGATCCTTCCAAAACCTTGTGTTCATTCATAAAAAAGATGAACTCGTCCGCGTGCTCACTGGATGTCAATTAAATTACTCTGTATTTATTAAACGTGTGTTTAAACAGAAATGTAATAGGTAAAGTTGAAAATTTATATCCATGTCCAATTGAACTGTGGGAAATTGAATAACAATGACCAGTCCAAATCAAAATAAGTATTAGGGGGTAAATTGGGCTTGCAATTGGAGATAATGACATATTTTATTTTATGATTTTTTTGTCAAGTAACAACCGAAAAATAATTGACAAAATTAAACTTTTGAACATAGTTTTCAGATCATTCATTGGCGTACTAAGTATAATACAATATACGGTTTGGGCTGCAAAAGTCAACAAAACTATTGACTTTTTACAGAAGTTTGGTCTTTTTAAAGGGTATGAAGAGTGTCTTTTTGAAAAATGTTACATCTATTCATAGCAAAATAATTTCTAAAAATAAAGTTAGCTAGTTAAGAGGGGGAGGGGGGGGGGGGGGGGGGGGGGTCAGTGAAAAAACTATGTGAATTAAGTTTTTTTTATATCCTACATTGAACTTTTGATGTCGTCCCTTATATGATTGGCATTGTGATAAACAGCAATTTTTTGCGCCTGTGCGTCCCAAGTCAGGAGCCTCTGGCCTTTGTTAGTCTTGTATTATTTTAATTTTAGTTTCCTGTGTATAATTTGAAAATTAGTATGGCGTTCATTATCAATGAACTAGTTTATATTTGTTTAGGGGCCAGCTGAAGGACACCTCCGGGTGCGGGAATTTCTCGCTACATTGAAGACCTGTTGGTGACCTTCTGCTGTTGTTTTTTTTTATTTGGTCGGGTTGTTGTCTCTTTGACACATTCCCCATAATTTCCATTCTCAATTTTATTTAAATGAACCATGATATAGCAAACACCGAACTTGTAACGCACTTTAGATACTAATTGTCAGCATAAACAGATAAATATATGAATCCCACCGGCACACCTGTACCTACTTTTAACCGAAGTGACCCCCCCCCCCCCCATCCCCAACCCTGGCTCATTCACCCGATTAAAATTACAGTACGAGGTTATTTTATCATCACTAGGAACATATTTGTAGTTACCAATACTGTTTATAATTTATAATTTATTTACCACATACTCTATAATTTAAATAAAAAAATATGTTAAGGGACCGACCTCTGATCTTACCTATACAATGTGTGTGATTTGGGGGATAGGGAGGATAATTAGGTATTTGTTTTTTTTCAAATTTAACTTTTTTGTTACTCAAGTTTATTCCCCAATAACTGGCGGGTTATTTGTTTGTCTTATTTTTCAAAAACGTACATGTATATGCCCCCCTCCCCCCCCCCCCCCCCCCCCATTTTTCAAGTTTTCTCGGTATTTTCCTGTTATCAGCACCGATAATCACAGACAGTTCGGAAAGTCTTTCGCTTCGGCGAATTAGTAACAACGAATATACAATGGTATATCAAATGAATTTTATCAACACAATTATAGGAAAATCGTCTTACCTTTGTATGTTTTACTAGCCCTCCCGTTGAAAGTTATGTATTTCCCTCTCTGATCTACTCCAAGGTCGAACTGATCTGTGTTTAGATGTTTGTGCTCGTCGACCCCTCGTAATCCAAATAGCTTACTATTATAGTAGAACATGGTATTGGTCAAGGATTTTGCGGTGGTCTTCCCTAGAAGCCCCTTATCCCAGAGATGTTTTTCTGTTTCTTTAGATATGGGCTCGGCTTGTTTTGTTGTAGTTCCCACCCCTTGAGCGGTAAGCTCTATCATTCTTGCACTCAGCGCGCGTCTGAATTCATAAAACCTGGAATCACGTTCATCTAAAAAGTTCAAATTGACACCATTTTCTCTGAGACACCTCAATAAACCGACACATAAGATGTACAGTGTTCGTGGAGGATAAGGTTTTCCATCTTTCCGGCGAGTTTCAATTGCAAATTTGCTCAACCACTGATTTTTATCCATAGCCGTAAAGTTCAGCAATTCAGGAATAGCACACTTTGTTTTAATCATCCGTTCTCCTCTCCAGTCATTAAAAGTCGCTATACTCCAATTGGTATTTTTCCGTGTGTTTTTGCTCTCTGTAGATTTTATCAAAGTTCCAACACTTGCATCGTCGACAAACGAATACCGCGAAGTATGCAAACTATCAATCGCCTTCTCAAGTTGTTCAATAACATTTTCAGGAGTTATTTCAACCTCCATTAAATCGAAACTACCTGGCGTGTCTTTCATTTTGTCCATCTCCGCGTTGACCTCATACATGTCCATAACTTGACTCAAACTTAAATCTTCTAGCTTCTCAACTGCGGTGTTTTCATTTTCCATATCATTGCAAATTTGCGACAAAGTAACATCATCGACAGTGTTGTCCCAGTGTGCTTCTAAAAAATCTATCTCCGTCACGTCCATCGTAGTGTAGGTTATGTGCCACGAATGCACGGACCTTTACTCATTGTATTTACTCTATATGAAAAACGATTGGCCAGTATGTAGATACACCATGGACAGGACAAAAAAATACTGGGCAGCGAATGCACGGGATCTATTGTTTTCTAAAACCAACCATGGCACATATTATTTACCCTAATGAAAAACGATTGGTCAGTATGAAGATACACGATGGGTAGGACTAAAACACACTCGAAAGCAGAGCTTTCTCGTGCATTTAGTCCCACCCATAGTGTATCTACATACTAACCAACAGTTTTTCATAGGGTAACTAATACTTATAATCTTTCTTTAAGATGTGAATCTTGTATACCACAGATAATTTTGTCTCTGATAATTGACTCTTGCAGCACTCCATAATTGCAAGTCGTTTCTTATATTTTCAACTCAGTGACATACTTGTCTAATGTCTTTTCTTTATTTTGGTTCTTCGTGTTAAATCTGTATCTTTCTACAGTTTTGTTTCATTTTTGATTGCAATACCCACCAAACGCTTGTAGGACCTGTGCATCTGGAAAAAGTTTAAAGACATAGCATGCCCTAGATAAATAGAATTCAAATATATTGTATGATTTAGAAAATTCATAACTTAACTGGATTTTGCCGTACACTTTTTTTTTGTCTCTGCAGAAGATGATAAAATTAACAAACAGTTGAGTTTACCTTGATATGGTCCACTCAGGTACACAGTTTAAATAACCAATTATTGTCAGGTATCTATTCATTGTCCATCTAATGTCCATGTCAATTAAAAATGCTCACTTTAATTTTTACCTGTGGGGAAGTTCTCCAACCTGTTTCCCAACTCGGTTTATTTTGGCACCATCTGGAGGAATGAAAAAAGTGCACGGCAAAATCCTGGTACGTTTTTATTTTTCTAAAACATAAAACATACTTAAAATTCATTTATCTAGGGCATGATATGCCTGTATTTTTTTACAGATGCGCCGGTTTGTCTGTACTCAGAGTAAATGTTGAGGTGAAAATACGGCCATTTTAGCAATAGGGTCCACATGAACCTTAACATTACACGAAAAATATTTGGCACACATATGAACCATGTCTCATTGATGTAATCAGAGTAAAAAAAACGTGAAAATAACAGGCAATAAATTTTCTTTCGTTCAAAATGTGGTAAATTTCAGCTAAAAACAATCTTTCTAAAATAATTAAATATGTATACTTAAATTATATAAATCTTTTCAGCTTTTGTTATATGATAAATTAAATGTTAAAGCTAAATGATAGGTTTTATTTGAGCAAATAACACAGTGAGCAATAATTTCATTTTTCGTGTTGAAGATGAGGTATCTTTGGGTGACCTAAAAAACCACAATATTTTGGAAAATGTGACCACGGGAGCCTACGACGACATTCATAATTGGAAAATATAATGATTTTCCAATAGTTTGCATATAAATAAAGCCGTGTGGTATCCGTTAACTTAAATTCGTTTACTAGTCGTCTTTTTAACAAGTTCAAGTCATTTAGCTTTAGATGTCTTCCCATAAAGCAAAAGTACCCTTACATTCCTCTATTCAGTTCTGATAGGGGAATCTGTCTTTTCAAAGGTTACATTTGTTTCGAACTAAATCTGTCCTGTAAAAAAATTATGCCAATGTCAGGCAAATATGACATATGTCGAAATATAAATACTTGTCAAATTTTAGCAATCAAATGAAAATTAAGCTGTCCGTAATATTTTCTAAACAATAGATACAACATCTACTCAATTTTCAAATCGTGGGAAAAATAGCAATAGTCTATATAGTTTGGAAAGATATGTAAACAAAACCTGAGGTTGGTGGGCTTAAACTTAAGAACACCATAGAACGTAGTAGATAAAACAAGCTTCGATCATAGTTTTCTATTTGCATTGTTTCTTTTGTTTACGAATTTTTGCCATTCTGTTGTCAGCTTGTCTTCAATGTATAAGCAAAATGTCCCTTTGGTTTCTCATGCCTTTTTTGTTTGCAATTATTTGTAAAATACATCGATGCTGTACATTAACCTCTCCCTTATTATATTTTTGAAATATTTGTAAACATTATAGCCAATTGTTGCTCATTTAGTCATCAGTATATGTAGGATAGGGTGTTTTACCTGTTCCTAATAGACGTTTTGTTTTCACAACTTTACCCCCCTTTTCTCCGTTTGCAGTATTTTTTACTTCTGTAAAACAAAGCTATAAACAGAGCGTTATATTGAACCATGTTCACCGTTTATGCTACACATATTTCGAACCAGATCATTTATATGTACTCTTTCACATCCAATAACAGAAATTTTACATTCACCTAAAAATTGACTCCTCACTTTCGAAAGACGTGAAAAACACAAACAATAAAATCCAACAAATTATTTAAGTGAAGATTTAAACATTTTTCTTGTACAGTAATGAATTGAAAACAAAAATATCCAATTTAGAAATTGAAATAGGTTAAGGTCACTGTTATTAAACAGCTGTTTAGAAATTTCTAGTTTTCACCCTATATGCAAAAAAAGTCAACCTAAAGTCATTTTTGGCCAAAAAAAATACAAATTCAGTTCCAAATGTAGATACAAAAGATTTTTTTCTATAAATAAGTTCTTTTTATTTTGCTCCAAACGCATGTATGTCGTGACTTTGTCCGGAATAAACTTGAAAATAGATTTGTTTTGGAAGGCTGTATAGTTGTTAACTTCTTAGGGGTGAGCAATGCAATTCAGTCTCTTGTGGAGATTTGTCTCTTTGGTATCAAACCATATCTCCGTTTTTTTCCAATATTTTATCTAAACGATTTTCCCACCTCCAACGAGGACCATTTACCTAAAGCTAACTTAAAGGTGCCCTCATTGCAGATTAAACGGATAAGAAAAATGGCTCTTGAAACTTTTCAAATTATAAACAATATGGCTTCTGTTTCCCTACAAAATAAAGTGAGTGTAAAAAATTTGAATATTCCTAAGTTATTTACATTTTAAAAAGGCAGTCCGATGACGGAAACAATATTCAGACGCCTTTATTTTCGTTTTCCAAAAAAATTAACACAAACTGGATGGTAATAAGCGAGAATGACAAATGCTTCTATGCATAGGTCTTCTCATTTAATAGTATATATGTCTATAAATAAATTTAAAGTTGTTATGCCTAAGCAGAAGTATTTATGCCTAGGTATCAATCGATTTAAGGCTAACCATAAATTTTTATAGCTAGGCATAATTCATTTATGCATAGCCTGAAATGGATTTATGCTTAGGCATACATAACTATTTATGACGCACATTCCGCGTCATAGATGTGTGACTAAAAATAATTAAGGATTTTATCAAAGATTATCTATTGAGAGAGGAATAAAGTTCCAAATTTAGTTGCATGTATGTTACTTTCATGTTGCTGTCATATAAGTAAAGGACATACCAAATTAGCATTTTAACAGTTTTATTTCTGACCACTAAAATATATAACTCATACAATTGCTCAACGGTAAAATGTCTGTCATTCGACGAGCACATCTCCAGAACTTAATCTGTTGATAATAAACCCTATTGCTGAGTCAACTTCATAATTCAATTCTTTGTCAGCAAGGGTTATCACGACAATTTTCCCTTTTTCGATGGCTATTTCAAGTGGTTCAAGCAAATAAAGAAAAAGCTTAAAAAGACAAATAACAAACACAAAGGGAAGTAGTCAAGACATACAAAACATTTGCATATTAAAAAAACTTTAGTATTTTGGTAAACACTTCTACATGGATTTCAATGATATCGGATTATCTGTGAAAAGAGTTTTTATGAGAAATTGCATTGTCTTTATTTCCAGAAATGTTACCTTGATCAAATGGTGTCTTAACTGCCAATCATAATTTGAAAACGTTTGAAATCTACAACCTTGTATCGTTTAATAATTCAGAAAGAACACAATGTGAACAGTTCTACCTTAGGCCCGCCTCGCGCTTTAAATAATAAAATTTAACTGTCTCGAGTGGAGAAATATCGTAATACACTTGTTGCAGTGTAAGAATCTATATATATACGGTACAAAGTGTGATGAATTATCACGTATATATCTTACATAGAACATGCTATTTTTCAATGGGGTTGTCTGTTCTCATGGATTGTTCCTTAGTTTCTTCTGATTTATGTTTGCTACTAATGTATAAATAATATAAAAATAAGTAAACGTGTTATGATTGTCAACGAATCAAATTTCCACTAGAAACCAAATGACATAGAAGTTTACAAATATAGGTCAACGTACGGTATTTAACTTATATCAAAACTCAAACCACATAGCAATCTGAAAAAAAACCTAATAAAACGAGAAATCCTACAGCCTCATTTTGTTACATGCACAAAACAATGAACGAGAGAGAAATATGATATACAGCAACCGACAACAACTTATGTAACACAGGCTCCTGTCGTAAGACAAGCACATGCCGAAAATGGCGGGATAAACAATTTTCTCGAACCAACTAATGACCTTTACCTGAGACAGTAGCATAAAAATGCCACAAAATAACTTGATATATACATAAGTTATAATAAGCTAAGGTGCCTGTAATTCAGTTGTTGTCGTTTGTTTATGTGTTACTTTTTGCATTTTGTTAATTTTTTTTACATAAATAAGGCCGTTAGTTTTCTCGTTTGAATTGTTAAATACTTTGTCTTTTCGGGGTCTTTTATAGCTGACTATGCAGTATGGGCTTTGCTCATTGTTGAAGGCCGTACGGTGACCTATGTTCGTTGATATTTGTGTCATTTTGGTCTTTTGTGGATAGTTGTCTCATTGGCAATCATACCTGTCTTCTTTTTTATATTAACCCACTCATCAGTTGTAAACATAACAAATACAAAACCCAACACAAACAGAAAAAAAACCCTACTAAGAACAGATCGAAGAGTAATCTTTCTTAAGGGTAAGTTGATAATATTCCACATGTAGCAGCTCTAGTGTTGCTCGTTCAATTACAAACCGTTTGATTAGTCTAAATCGGCACGGGAAATAGAGGTCGAAATTGTGTATTTGACATTTGGAACATCTTTATAGTTACATGTTATTGTTATTTTGGTGACTTTGTACCCTTTTAGACTAGTGTCCTATTCATAAATATATACAACTCGTCTAAAAATCAATTCAACAATGTTAGATCTGTAAATTTGCTTTCGCATATTTTTTGTTCTTCTCTAGCCGGGATTCAAACCCATGCTACTGTGATATCGTGACACCAAATCGCCTGCACTGCAGCCGTCCCGCTAAACTACACGACCACCTGGGCTCTACAACAATAAAGATTTCAGTGGCCGTGTGTTAGCTTTCCTCATCAGTTTTAATCTAGCGGCGAACTACAGTACATGATATATAAGGCATGGAGATGTTATTGTTACAGATCAGCTCAATTATCTATAGTAAAGGATCCGACAAATTGTTGCAAGATACAGTCACAGAAAATAATTGTATTCATAAGTACGTCTGAGTCGGTGACAACTCTACAAGGGATTAATCCATCGGATCACCAGCAATGATGGTGATACATGGCTGTGTAAATTATGTATATACAACTCGTCTAAACATCAACCCAACAATGTTAGATCTGTAAATTTGCTTTCGCTAATTTTTTGTTCTTCCCTCGCCTGAATTCGAACCCATGTTACTGTGATATCGTGACACCAAATCGCCTGCACTGCAGCTGCCCCGCTAGACCACAAGACCACATGGGCTCCACAATAATAAAGCTTCCGGTGGCCATGTGTTACCTTTCCTCGTCAGTTTTAATCTAGCGGTGTACTACAGTACATGATATATAAGGCATGGAGATATATATATATACATACATGTACATGTCTTACTCATAAGCAAGGTGTAAATAGAACAAAAATTACCAATTGCCTTTTACATTCAAGTTGCTCATTAGTAGATATTGTTGACCTGTCATGAGGTATATCATAGATTATTTAATTTCTGTTATCTTCGAAAACATAATCAAATACTAGTATCAAGTTCTGATATCTCATTAGTTGTTAAAAATGGGGTCGTTCCACAATCATGATAAGGTCATGTAAACGGACCGATTCCAGACGGAAATATAACATATTCTGTTCTCTATAGCTACCTTCTCCAATACAAACACTTTTTAGAAAGTAGTCATCTCCGTCACCGACATATGTTAAAATTTTAAAGCTTCCCTTTGTCTTCGATTTTAGAAATTGTTACTTCGTTTGACCATATGTGTATTGGGAAAAAATCATGTGATTCAGTTCAATTTAAATCATGTTGAGGCTGGTGTTTGCTGAATGAAATGTTTTATTATTGCCGAGACGTTAGATTCTAATTAAATAAATAAAACCATAATCGATACCAGGACTTAAATGTTACACTTACGGCAGACGCGAGTTTCGTCTACAAAAGACTCATCAGTGACGTTCGAATCAAAAACGTTTAAAAGGCCAAATAAATTACGAAGTTGAAGAGCATCAAGGACCAAAATATAAAAAAAAAGCCAAATACAGCTAGGGGGGTCTATTCCTGAGGTAGAAAAGCCAAAAAGCCTTTAGTTTGACACTGCTCATGTAATTCCTGTTAAACAGAATTAACCTTTTTTGTTTCATTTCGATAAAAAAACGTTAAAATAATCAGTCAATGCATTTTTAACAGTCATGTGCATTTTTGAATATAAGAAAATTTCAAAATATATCAGTAATAATGTAATCAAATGGCAAAACGTAACTTTAGTGCAGCTTTCATAAAAGAAACGATCACAAGAAAATATCATGGATATTTTTTTTTTACTTTTAAAAAAAAAAGCTTATGCGATTAGCCACCCGGAAAATGTCCATCTTGCACGACCATTACCACTCATTATATGTCCCTCTGGTCTAAAAACATTCGAGGATCGCGTTAAAACACTATCTCCAGCGCTCAAACTCTTGATAACAAACCCTGTTGCAGAGTCATCGTCATTAAATGATTCAGTGTCAGCATGGGTTATTCCTACAATTTTTGCGTTAACTACAAGTTCGACGACTAATTCACCTTGGTTCCCATTGCTATCTGGTTTACCTGCTACATATATTGACCATGTGAATGCATACACACCGGAAACTGGTGCCACAAATGTACCGGTGTAGTTGTTGTATGCATGTCCAATATTAGACTCTAGCTTATCATAAACAATTTCACGTAATGTCCCAAACGTAGACCCGTCAAAAGGTTTTGACAAATAAGCAGAAAATGCTACTGTTTTAGTGGTGTCGCTATTTGGCAAAAGCATTCTCTTTGGGTTGCCGCTTTCTAAAAGAAAAAAATAAGAAAACATGCTAATAAGCAATAGATTATTCATATTTTAATGTGACAATTGTCAAAAAGTGTCAATTTGAAGAGGAAAAAAAACCCACCCATATTTTTATAAGAAAATGTAATTTCAATGTACAACTGTAAATAAAAAACACACATATCAATCAAGCACTCCGTTGTTTCCTTATCAATGATTTTGTTCAGTACAAGAATAGTAAAAAAAATCAAAGGGACATTCACACTAATAAATCTGTCTGACAGGCCATGCCATAAAACGAATAACGATGAAAAAACAAACAACAGAACGCAGAACAATAGAGACCGAGTAACTAGATTCTGAACCTCACATTACGTGCTCCGGACGGTAGTCAGTTCCCTCTATATGATACACACGTCACAAAAATGTTCCTTTATGAGTATAAGTTACAAATCATGTTGGTCTCTTGTGGATAGTTGTCTCATTGGCAATCATACCACATCTTCTTTTTTTTTATATATATATATCAAATAGAACTACAATATTTAATTATCTAAAAAATAACGTACTTCTCATTTCTTCTGTTATCATCGTACTTTGTTTGCACACATTCTCAAGCTTTGCGAATTTTTCTTCTAAAACTCTCAACTTTTCCATTAAAACTTGGTTTATGTCAGCGTCAGCTTTAGTCGAAGAAGATAACTGTATTCTAGTAGCCACGAGAAACACACACACAGAAAGGATTGTTATAAACACCATCTTTGTTTGGATGAACACTGTAGTAGGTACAAAGATAGTTTTATCTACAATGTGGTGACATTTCATTTGATCTTATCACATAGTTCTACATACACAGTTAACGTTACACAATAGTAGTATGTCGGCACAATGACATTGTCGAAAATTTGACTTTGTGAAACTGTACTGTACAATGTAAAAATATAACTAATAAATTCAAAATTTTGCTTCTAAAAGGGTTGCTTTATGTAATTCCTTGTTGCCTCTGCTGTTTTGTTGAAGATAAGTTGATCTCGTGTATACATTTAAATTGTTTTAATAGTTTATAAAGACAGGGCGTTATTTAGAGTTTGAAATGCCAATGAAAAATAAGTACTTGAACTCTGGAAATGTCCTAAGTCTTTTAGCATCATGGACTTTAGGCGTGAATATTTAAAACTCATCTCTGACCGAATATTTGATCAATAAGATTAATTTTCGACTAGATAGAAATATATTGCTATTACAAAAGGTCTTCTTTGTGAAGTCTGCACACTTAAGCGGTTCTTAAGCCATTGAAGGTGTACTGATAATCATTTAGTTCTTGGGGACTTTATAAACGAGACGATTTTAATTTTGAAATTATAAATTTCCCCCACCTTAGTAGCAATATACCAACTTCACCTGCATATATTAGATATATATTTCCCAAACTTATTCGATATTCAAGAGCGTGCAGCTCCTACTCAGACTTTGTAAAACGTCATCAGTGTCTGAGTAGAAAGTTGATGAACCAGGGATATGCCAAAGAACGTCTCGTCCATTTCTAAAAAAAAGTTCATCGGAAGGTATCAGGACCTTGTTGATAAATATTCCGTATCAACTTCTCAAATAATACACGATGGTCTTTGTGTATAGATTCTGCGTACTGATGTTGTTTATCATATTAACAACATGTTTTATTGTTCTTTCATTTGTCTTTGTTCTAGTATTAATATTACTTTTACTGTTGAATGGTTTTATGTGATATCAGTTTGACGTGGCTCGGTACTTATACATCTCGTCAATGTGTTTGTATTGGCTTTCATTTTTTTGTGGTTTGTTTTGTATATGCGACTTTTTGTATTTCTTTTCTTCTTATTACGTGACTCTGTAATTTAAAAGATCCCGTCAGTATTATATTGGTCTATTATATGTCATTATGATATATTTCTATTATGAATTACTATATACGTTAAACCTCAAACGTCAAAATCATTCAATCGCGTAGTGGTATTAACTATTTTTGGATCCTCATAAATTCTACCTATAACTTTTGGACTAGTTTTAATATCGGTCTATTTCTGTAATTTATTCTTACATACCTTTGATTTTTTAACCCTGTATTCTTACATTGCCTATGTAAATTTTAAAACTGTTTGTATGCACATTGAACGACAAATTTATGTCACGTATAAAATTTTCTGACTTCAGACTCTCAAATCAATTAATGTGTTCGTAGATAGAAGATGTTTTTGTGTTCGGTTAAATTGTCCCCTTTTAAAATTGGTATACGATGATGACTGATGTACCCATATTTTGACTATTTTATTAATTGTGACTGTTTATTTAACGCATCATGTAAATATAACGGAATTTGATGATACTGTTATTAAAGTGAGAGGGTTAGCGCTATAGAACCAGGTTGAAGGTAGCACAATACAAAGATTTTTTTACTTCCAATCACTAACATTTGAAATGCTGTAACTTTCTTATGAATGTATAGAAAATAATAAAAGAGGTACATATAGATCGATAAAGGATTAATCTTTTAAATGAATGTAATATTTTTATTATGCAATCATTATGTAATCAATTATTATGTAATTAGTGGCAAAATCTGGGTAAGGTCACTTGAATGAATTTAGCTCTTTCATCTCTTCAACTATACTGAAAATTTTAACGAAATCTTAGTCAACACATCATGGGCTTCAAAAGTGTGTCTCAGATTGTCTCTATGGTATTCTATTCTCTCATAAATCTCCAATTAGTGAAACATCCTAACCACATAAAAAAAGATAATGTTTAATTAGGTGTAAAATTTGTTCTATACATTCTATCTGAAATCTGAGACACCCTTTTGTAGATAATGGCCATAGGAACAACATATAATAAAATAAAGCCTCTACAGATACCTATGCAGAAGCTAATTTCATTTGAAAGTGGAAATTTGGTGAAAAATATTTTAGACACCGCTGACATTATAATTGGTTACATAATTGTTGCATAATGCTAACATTGCATTAATTTGAAAGAGTAACCTGTTAGCTATCCAAAACTACCACTTTTATAAATTTTCAAGCATTATTAAGAAAGTTACAGCATTTTAAAACTTGGTAGTTGGAGTTATAAAATCTTTGTATTGTGCTACCTTAACCCACCATTTTCTACATTTGAAAATGCCTGTACCAAGTCAGGAATATGACAGTTCTTGTCCATTCGTTTTTGATGCGTTTTGTTATTTGATTTTGCCATATGATTATGGACTTTCCTAATTGATTTTCCTCTGAGTTCAGTATTTTTGTGATTTTACCTTTTCGGAACATGGTTTATTCGTAACTGCATGGTGTTGAAATTGGGCAAATTTAAGTGGTTGTCATAATGTTTTTTCGCAATAATTTTTAGCATTTTTTAGTCCTTTGAACTGTTTTATATTTTGCCATGAAGAGCCTTCTCAAGCTTAATATACGGTATGGGTAATGCTCATTGTTTAAGGCCGTACGATAATCTGTAATTGCGTACATTCACATCATGTTTAGTCTCTCTTAACTTTGTCATTTGTCTCATTGTGAAGTATAACACATAACAATGTCATTATTCGGGTTGATTTTTTTTCCGAGTTATATATATTATATCAGGATTTGCAATTATTACAGGTCTCTCACAAATTCTGCGCTTTTAAGTGTTGTTTCTAATTTACATTGAACGGAAATACCCAACCAGTTGGTGATGATACCAAAACTGTTCCTATGATATCAATCACACATTTTCCGTGCTTTCCAACTGACGTGCTTTTATAAATTTCTTATTGATAGTAGTAGTCTGCAGTTTTTTGAATGAGTGTTTCAGATTTATAAAATATGTTCGAGATACCAACAGGTGGTCGGTTTACACGCACCTGAATGATCCCCACTACAATTTGTGGCTGTACAAAGTCAAGCTGTCGCAGCCATCTGGTGTTGGTTGTCTTCTGTATTTTAGAAAATCCGTATAAAGAAGCAAGTATCTAGAAAAGATATACTTATGTCGCCTATTGGAGAGCTCATTGTATTTTGCATTGAGGTGAATGCAGCACGAAGTGTAGTTGTTATAAGGATTAAGTAAAATGGGTTCCGTTTTAAGACTTTGCATTCAACAACAACCTGTTAATATTTGATTTATTCAATATTGTATGATTTCTGTTCAAGTGTACGAGAGAGGACGGTAAAAAAGACTGTATAGATTTTATCACAAGGCACTAGAATGATACTCACGGCAAATCATTGACAAGAAAATTAAGGCAAAAACAATAATTTTCAGTTAAAAGACGGTAATATTAATTTCATTTATAAATAATCCAAAATGTAGTACCCAATTACATATATATCTTATATATGATGTCGGGGATTCCATTAACCCGAATAATTTAGTCCCGCCTTTTAATCGATTTGTCCTAATTGCAAGGTTAATGAAGTTAACGGAGATAAACGGAATATATCGACTGAATTATTCGGGTGATGATTCGTTACGATGACTAAGTTAAACGACCATTTGTTCTCATTGTTAATTCATACTACTAGTTATCATAAAAATTCTCTTATACAAATTCTATTAAAAATGTCAAATACAAATATCTAGCGAATCAATTTCAGTCATAATTAATTTATAGAAGATTTCAAATGTAAATAAAATATTTATTGACAGGTTGTATGTATCCCCATGGGCACTAATTGTGCCCCTTTAATAGCAGACTTGTTTTTGTACTGTAACGAATAACAGTTTATGACTAAATTCAGTAAAGACCCGTCGAAATTGCTTTTAATTGATAAAATCAACAACACTTACCGTTATCTTGATGATATTTTTTCGTTAAATAATCAAGAATTTTCTCATATACTGCAGAAATCTACCCCAAGGAACTTACTTTTAATAAATCAAATGTATTCGGAAATAACTGTCCTTTTCTGGATTTAGATATTTCGGTTTTAAACGGGAAACTAAACACTAAAATTTACGACAAAAGATACGATTTTTCGTTCCCTATTGTTAATTTTCCATTTTTAGATGGTGATGTTCCTTTGGCACCATCTCACGGTGTTTATATTTCACAACTTGTTCGCTATGCCCGTGTCTGTTGTGACGTTTTTTTATTTTAACGAACGCAACCTATGTATTACTGGTAAATTATTAAACCAGGGATATCTTTACCATAAATTACTTAAAACCTTTAATAAATTTTTCCATAGATATAAAGATTTGGTTTTGAAGTTTGGTTGTACCTGTAGAAAACTTATTTCAAACGGGATAGCACATCCTCATTTTTACGGAAATGTTGTTAACCGTGCCCGGAAATTTAAAAATGATTCATGTAAACTTGTTGCTCCTTTAAATAAACTTATTCTAAAAGGTTACCTATTGAACACCGTTATAAGATCATTGAATATTGTTTTTATTGGTATAAATATTGATTTTGTTATCAGTAGATTAAAAGCTAACTAAATATTACTAGTATGTTATATACATATACATTTTCATGGATCTACAATCTGTCGATACCTGTAACTTGGCATTGCACAAGGTCATGTTTTTCTCTGGCTGTTTATGACGTCTTTACACTAAATCCATTGTATGTTGGATGTGTACGGATTGATTGTTTAGTCTTAGAGGCATGATTTTTTTATTAGTTGTTAGTGGCTTTGAACTAGCTGTCAGATAACTGCGAGTACTTTCAGATCTGTTCATTGTGTCTTTTTGTGTCGAGATGTATAAATACCCGGCCACGTCCACTTGTATTTTTAGCTCACCTGGCCCGAAGGGCCAAGTGAGCTTTTCCCATCACTTTGCGTCCGGCGTCCGTCGTCCGTCGTCCGTCGTCCGTCGTCGTTGTTAACTTTTACAAAAATCTTCTCCTCTGAAACTACAGGGCCAAATTGAACCAAACTTGGCCACAATCATCATTGGGGTATCTAGTTTAAAAAATGTGTGGCGTGACCCGGTCAACCAACCAAGATGGCCGCCACGGCTAAAAATAGAACATAGGGGTAAAATGCAGTTTTTGGCTTATAACTCAAAAAGCAAAGCATTTAGAGGAAATCTGACAGAGGGTAAAAATGTTTATCAGGTCAAGATCTATCTGCCCTGAAATTTTCAGATGAATCGGTCAACCCGTTGTTGGGTTGCTGCCCCTGAATTGGTAATTTTGTGGAAATTTTGCAGTTTTTGGTTATTATCTTGAATATTATTATAGATAGAGATAAACTGTAAACAGCAATAATGTTTTGCAAAGTAGGATTTACAAATAAGTCATCATGACCGAAATGGTCAGTTGACCCGTTTAGGAGTAATTGCCCTTTATAGTCAATTTTTAACCATTTTTCGTAAATCTTAGTTATCTTTTACAAAAATCTTCTCCTCTGAAACTACTGGGCCAAATTAATCCAGACTTGGCAATAATCATCTTTGGGGTATCTAGTTTTAAACATGTGTCCGGTGACCGGACTATCAAATCAAGATGGCCGCCACAGCTAAAAATAGAACATAGGGGTAAAATGCAGTTTTTGACTTATTACTCAAAAACCAAAGCATTTAGAGCAAATCCAACAAGGGGTAAAATTATTAATCAGATCAAGATCTATCTGCCCTATAATTTTCAGATGAATCTGACAACCCATTGTTGGGTTGCTGCCCCTGAATCGGTAATTTTAAGGAATTTTTGCTGTTTTTGGTTATTATCTTAAATTTTATTATAGATAGAGATAAACTGTAAACAGCAATTATGTTCAGCAAAGTAAGATTTACAAATAAGTCAACATGACCGAAATGTTCAATTGACCCCCTAAGGAGTTATTGTCCTTTATAGTCAATTTTTAACAATTTTCATAAAATTTGTAAATTTTTATTAACATTTTCCACTGAAACTACTGGGCCAAGTTCATTATAGATAGAGATAAATGTAAGCAGCAAGACTAGTAAAGTAAGATTTACAAACACATCACCATCACCAAAACACAATTTTGTCATGAATCCATCTGCTTCCTTTGTTTAATATTCACTTAGACCAAGGTGAGCGACACAGGCTCTTTGGAGCCTCTAGTTTGTCTATCTGATGAGTTAAGCCTTTTTCAACTGATTTTTATAGTTCGTTCTCATGTTGTACTGTTATACCACTAGCCCAGGTTAGGGGGAGGGTTGGGATTCCGCTAACATGTTTCACTTCGCCACATTATTTATGTATGCGCCTGTCCCAAGTCAGGAGCCTGTAATTCAGTGGTTGTCGTTTGTTTATGTGTTACATATTTGTTTTTCGTTCATTTTTTTACATAAATAAGGCCGTTAGTTTTCTCGTTTGAATTGTTTTACATTGTCTTATCGGGGCCTTTTATAGCTGACTATGCGGTATAGGCGTTGCTCATTGTTGAAGGCTGTACGATGACTTATAGTTGTTAATGTTTGTGTCATTTTGGTCTTTTGTGGATAGTTGTCTCATTGGCAATCATACCACATCTTCTTATTAATATTGCATGGCAAATAAAGTAGAAGACTAACCCGAAAGGAGAAAAGAAATACAAAACATTTGCATATTTAAAAAGTTTAGATCTTTGGTAAACACAAACTAATGAATTTGACACTATTTAATACGATCTCAACCTATGAATGTTTCGCTGCCGGGTATCATATGCTTTTTGTTGTCATACTTGTTTCGTCTGCATTCCATTAGCATTTTGATTAACTTAGTATTCTTCATTATTTTATTTGGATAAATCCTTAGTTTTGTGTGATTGTGTATGTTCACTTAATGGTTTCAAATGTTTTATTCACTTTCGTTTCAAATAGGCATCACTCTTCAAATGTATCCACTAATGCATGTATAAGGGCATGTATGTCATGTATGATTCTTGATTCAAACGATAAAAGTCACATTTTAAAAATGAATGTCAAATGCTGTAATGATTCAAGTCGTGTGAAAGTGTTTTTCCTCATAGAAAGTCTCTAATACGTTAGTTACACAGAAGCCACGTCTTGTCAGCCATACCATTAAGATTGTGACCAGTAATATAAATGACACAGCGCCTGTTATCCCACCAATAAGCTTGGCATTCGATGAATTTTCAGAAGTCACATCTTTATTGTTAAAACGAGTTGGGGCTCTTTCATACACTTGTGTTTTATTGTCACCTGGTTTGGAAGTTGCTGTAATTAATGGCGTTCCTGGATGATCACAGTTTTTCAAACATGGATTGCATCCATCTTGATGATCAGCCTCATAGCTAGAATTACTGTCGACTTAAATAAAATAACATATCAATAGACTGATTCAGTGACTTCATTGATATCATAATTTGATATTTTAATGTAAGGAAATATATTTCATGATTTGAATAATTGAACAAACAAAGGCAACAGTTGTATACAGCTTTTTAAAATTTATTAACAAAAACAAATCCCTTATGTCTGTAATCTCAACAAAGAGTACTCCTAAAATGTACGCGAACTAAAGTTAAAAAAAGAATGAAAACTGACGCCGAGAGCTGTTTTAATAAGTGTAGTCACAAAACGTTCCTTTTTCAAAAAGTGCGTCTGTTATTGATATTAAAATCAATATATCTCTTCCCCTTCGTCGTACAAAGTATAATGAAGTTGCAAAACTTTTTCTCGTATATCTTTGATAGAAAGATAATCTTAAATGGATAATTACATTTATTTCCAACAAGCCACGATAAGACGGTAAACTTCTTAAACAAGGTAAAAAGTTTTAAAAAGGTATAAAAGCATGCCAACATACTTCCACAACTATAAATCATCATTGCTGTAAAGGTTTACTAAAAGTATGTGTCGGTATGTGTTTCCAAAGGCTACGCATGCGGCATGTTAGTAACTGCTTGTAGCCCTTTGTTTATTTATGTGTCATTGTCAATTTGATTTGTTTCTTATGTTACATGTTCTGACATTGGAATCGGACGTCTTTTAAACTGAGTTTTACTGTGCGTATTGCCACATGTGTTTTTTTTTAATCTGGCCTTTGTTAGTCTTGTATGTTTTTTAATTTTAGTTTATTTATATGTTTTGGAGTTTAGTATGACGTCAATTTTCACTGAAACAGTACAAATTTCTATTTACGGCCCAGCGCCTGTGCAGTATTTTCTCAATGCATTGAAGACGCACTGGTGGATTTCGGTCGTTATCTGCTCTTTAGTCTGGTTGTTGTCTCTTTAACATATTCCTTCTTTCCATTCTAAATTTTAGTATATATATTTCAGTTAACATGATTTCAGGATTAAACAGAAAATCTACAAATAAGCAATCCGTTCATTTGTGAATGGTAATACATATATGCTATTTATTCTGATTTAACTTATCAATCCATGTCATCAATACGCATCCATTATATATCATTGCAACCGCTATAGAATTGTTTATGAGTTACAAATTGTATGTTTTATTTGCTTTGATGTAAATTTCAAGCATTTAGTTTGGAATAATTAATCAATGCTCTTCAACTTCGTAGTTTATTTGGCGTGTTTAACTTTTTTTTGGATTCGAGCGTCGCTTGCGAGTCTTTTGTAGACGAAACCGGCGTCAGGCGTAAATACTAAATTTCATCCTGGTTTCTATGATGAGTTTATTTACCTGATATGAAATAAGACCCGTCATCACCTGGGCCTGAACAGACGTCGCATATATTATCTGGAACTTCATTGGTAATATGGACTCTTTCTCCCCTCTCAGTTATATCTGAAATGTTGCTTGTTTTGTTATTATTGTCATAAAGACAACTCTTACCTTGGACAAAATAACTTTTAATAAAACAATGTACAAGTGTGAATTTGAATATCATAATTTTAATTTTCGGTGTACGGAAATAACATTGTTTGAAAAATTTATTGTTCAGAGTACGAGAAAGAGGTGAAAATGTATTTTCATACTTTTAAATAATTATAAACCAAGGCGGTACATATTGAAAATATGAGACGAGATATTACACAAACCAACCACATATTGAATTACAGAAATGCATAACAAATTGTGTCTACAGGTCATATCAAAACGAAAGTAAAATTTGAGAGTACTCGCAGTTAAAAGCCAAAACAAAAAATCATTCTTCAAAGACTAAAATCAATCAAAACACAACCAATGGATTTAGTGTCTTAACGCAATGGACAGTCAAAAAAGAATGATTTATGCATTGCCAATATTAAAGTATGTACGGGCGGTAGGATCATTAGTATTAATATATATCATGACAAATGTTAACAATAATCAAAGATCTAATTACAAAACTAATAGGATAACCTTTACTTGTAAGTGTGTTTAAAGGTTTGTTGAAAGGTCCGTTGAGTTTACATGGAATCTATGTCCCAAGAACATCGTATGATGGAGCAAACGGAACATAGGCGGAATAAAAAATGTCTCCTTTGTCTTAAATCTTATTATGGAGTTTCCTTTTAGAAATTGAAATGTCTAAATCAAGAAAAAAATAACTGCGGCTGTTTATGTTATTTTTATTTAAAGTATTACTAAGTTTCTTTGGGTAAATGCAATTTTTGGTAATTATGCCACAAGAAATAAAACCACATTATTGCCACATTTTCAATGATTTGACATACAAGTCTCCACCTAGAAAATGAATGGTTCACAATAAACATTTCAATGACTCTGATGAAAGAAAAAAAGGAAGAAAGAGGAAAACTTGAAGTAGCGAAGAGACACCCGAGAAAAGAATGACACAAGCACATTGAATATTTTTGGTGTATATAAAGTTGTTTTAATATGTAAAGCATTCTCACCAGCCATCAGGTTGTAGTATGTGACATTTTTCTCTGTTTTATCAAATTTCTGACAAAGATATGCCCTGTAATGTGTTCCAAAAATCGTATGGGTATCTTTTGATCTATAAAATATAAAAAAATAACAAAATTATAATTTCATAACTACCAAATCTATAATTGTTCTATTCCTGTAGGTAAAATCATTCCCAAAATTATAAACAATCTTAACTATAAACAATCCTCATTTTTTTACGGAGGGGCCTCGGTGGCCGAGTGGTCTAAGTAGCAACTACTGTAATCACTTGCCAGTCACTGAGGTTGTGAGTTCGAACCTCGCTCGTGAGGGTGCGCTCGAATCCAATCTTAATTGACTAGAATTGTCAGTTTTCCTATCGAATGTCGGTGGTTCTTTCCAGGCACTCCGTATCTTGGCATTTCTCTGACTGTTTATGACGTCTTTACACTAAATCCACGATATATATGTTGGATGTTTACTAATTGATAATTGATAATTCATTATTAAATGTTTAATTGTTTTATTAGTTGTGTTAGAAGCTTTGAACTAGCTGTCAGTAACTGTGAGTACTCTGAGATCAGTAGTTATTTCCTTTTTGTTGTTTGAATATACAAATATCCGGACATGTCCACCCAGTTTTTATTAGATGTATTTCTAATTGTAACAATCTAATGAGTTAAGCCTTTTTTTTAACTTATTTTTATAGTTCGTTTCGACTGAGGCCTACGGTCACCTATAATATAAACTAATTTTCCGATTAGAAATAACTCACAAGTTAAAAAAAAATACTAGTAATAAAAACAAATATTTTGCCTTTATCTCTATATTTAGTTTCATTTCATTTACGTATATTCTTATCTACAGATAAACACATTTCCAATGTAAATTTTTTTTTTTATATATTTTTAGTACTGGTGTAAACTAAAATGAGACATACATTGAAATAATGTTATACCGTTATTTTAATTACCTAGAAGCCACAAAAGTTTCGTTTTTGAACTGTAGGAAACATTCCCATTCTGTAATGATGTCTGAATATAAACGATAGCTCCACCCTGTCATGGTGGTGACGCTGAAGGTTAACTGACCACTCTGATCATTCCAAACTTTATTCTGTATCCAATCAGGATACTCACAAATTGCTGAAAAACACAAAGATTTATTTGAACATTTTTATTGTCGAGTCTGAAACCTTGTCACTGAAAGCTCAACATATAAATAGTGATCTGGCGGCAGCGGCGTTAGTTCACTTCTTTAAAAAAAAAAAAAGCTTTATAAGTTAGAAAGTAAAACACCAGACACAAGTTGTTTCCTTTTTTGTAAAACACATGAATGTTTCATACTTAGACTATATATGCCTTATGTTACAAGGTTTATGTCTGTCACATTTCAATTGACCTTGACCTCATTTTTATGGTTCAGTAACTACTTGAAAAACGTTCAGTTTTTCGTTTGATAAAAAGTTAAATCACAAAATCCTGAACTTCGACAAAAATTAAATCGCAAAGACCCTAATTAAATGTCAAAATCAAATGAGACAACACAACACAGCAAACGAATTGACAACAACTGTCAGGCTCCCGAAACAGGAATCTTCAAATTCAGAATAAGGTCGATTTAACCTGGGGTTTTTTTTAGCGCGAAACCTCTCACTTATATGACAATCGCATCAAATTCCGTTATATTTACAACGATTTGTGAACAAAACGACATAATATATTACGGTCAAAATATAGGTACAGCAGTTATTTTTCTCATATTATGAGTAATACGATAACTATATCTTATATGTGCGTACCTTGCAAGGTTCTCATGTTCGTCATACAGTTTTCACATGACATTGGCCTCATTTCATGAATCAGTGAACAAGGTTAAATTTTGGTGGTCAAGTCGATATCTCAGAAATTATAAGCAATAGGGCAAGTAAATTTAGTGTATGAAAGGATTGTAAGGTGTATATGTCCAACTGGCAGGTGTCATCTGACCTTGGCCTCTTTTTCATGGTTGAAAGGTTATATTTAAGTTTTTGTGTTTTGGTCTGGGTCTTTTTATTACTGTATGCAATAGGTGTACTATATCTGGTGTATGCAATGATTCCACAGTGTACATGTCGATCTGGCATGCTTCATCTGACCTTGACTTCAAGTTCATGGTTCAGTGGTCAAGGTTAAGTTTTTGAGTTTTGGTCCTTTTTTGATATGATATGTAATAAGTCGCCTATATTAGGTATATGGCATTTTTTATGATATACATGCTAGTCTCGCATGTTAGCTTGACCTCATTTTTACGGTTCATTGTGCTTTGGTCTGTTTGATCTTAAACTATAAGCAATAGGTCACCTATGTGTTTTCTATTAAAGGATTGTAAGCTGTATAATCTATCTGGCAGGTATCATCTGACCTTGACCTCATTTTGATGGTTCATTGGTCAATGTTAAGTTTTCATGATTAAGTTTGTTTCTTAGATATAATAAACAAAGAGTCAACTATCTTTAATGCATAAATTTATTATAAGGTGTACATGTCTGTCTTGCATGGTTTATCTGACCTTCATTTTTTTTTTACATAAATAAGACCGTTAGTTTTCTCGTTTAAATTGTTTTATATTGCCTTATCGGGGCCTTTTATAGCTGAATATGCGGCTAAAGGCCGAACGGTGACCTATAGTTGTTAATGTCTGTGTCATTTTGGTATTTTGTGGATAGTTGTCTCATTGGCAATCATACCACAACTTCTTTTTTATATTGACCTCATTCTTATGGTACATTAGTATTTTTTTCTTTTTCTAAGCAACTGTAACGTGTTGTTTTCTTTTCGTTAATCTGACCTTGACCTCCTTTTCTTGGCTCATGAAGTTATCTGATTGAAGAAATCGTTTTTAAACCTTATCCCAAAGAAATAATTTAAGATATGTAACTACACATTTTATATTTTATACATGCAAATACTTGTAAAAAAACGTTAAACCATCCCGAAATCTCTCTTTCTTGAATAGAATTACAAACAAATGTGGAATCTAAGTAAACATGAATACGTGAAATAAATTAATTTAATGTGAAATTGAAATGAATCATTTTTTTTAAACAAATTCCGATAGGACGACTGTGATAGTATTTGATATGTTGAAACAAAATGTAAAAAGTAAAATCACAAAAAAAAGGCCGAGAAACATTCAAAACGGAAGGCCTTAATCAAAACTCAGACACATTAAATGAATTGATATCAACTGTCATATTCCTGGCTAGGTACATGCATTTTCTTATGTAGAAAATGTTGGACTTCATCGGTTTTATAGCAAGTCAAACCTCTCACTGACTTGTATGACAGTCGCATAAAATTCTATTAATTTTACAAAAATGTGTGAACAGAATCAAAATGTAGTTGGAAACCAAGAAAATGTGAACATATAAATGATCATAAATCATTTAAGTTTTTAAAAACATCCTCGTTCAAATGAGGGAAAGTATGGACATTTTAAGTGGGGGTCCTTCATGTCGGCTTCACTAAGTGTCAGACTAGTTCTCTAACTTTCCTTATAAATTCTAAGTCAGTAATCTGCGGATCTATTATGGTAAAGAGGTATACTATTGAAACTGATATCAAAATCTTTTTATAAGTGGCACATGCTACATGTACATATGTGGCACGTGTTGTGTTGCTTATGTAAGTAAAAACTGGGTAAAATTAGGTAGATCACATCAATGCGGAAAGGTACTGGATTGTAGTTACGACAATAGAAACATATACGATCAACACAATCGTGATAGCGTCCGTTTAATTTGTAAAAGGATGATTTCAAATTTACCCCTTGGAACTCTTGGTTCAATTACTTCCTTGTAAGCAGCTATCTTTCTCAAGGAAATAACTAAAGGAAATACAGCCCTGGGATATCGTATCAACTGGTAGATGTCTTATAAACAAACAAAAAAACATCTAATATGTGAGGAAATTGGTGTAAATTTCAAAAATGATGTATAATATCCTCAAGGGTCAGTGCATCATCTCTACTTACTTTTATATTTCTTGAATTGTCTTATATTATACATCGTCACGTATATGCCGCTCTGTTTTTCTTTCATTTGAATAAAACAACATGTTTACTAAGAATGTGCAGATTGCGTCAACATACTAATATGTTAATGTTCAAAAGGGCAAACGGATAAGAAACCTCTTTTGGTAATATTCATTCTATATAATGAAATATTCACAGCAACCATTTTCGACATAATTATCGAAAGTGAAGATACACATCACCAAGAAAACCACTTGGAAAAGTGAAGAAACAAAAATCGCTTACTAAAGCAAAGAATAACGGGTGGAAGAATTCAATAAAGAAAAAGAAAAAAAAATATTGACTATAAATACAAGATGTTCCCTTCATAGACCTTTATATATTATAAGACATAAAGAAATAAAAAGAATGTTCATTATCAATAACTTACCATTACAATATATGATAAATAACTTCAAAACAAACAATCTAAATAAATCCTTCATTTCTGTTTCTTCATCTTAGCAACATATACACGCAACTGTCCTTTCTGTATGTGTATTGTATGCGATCTTACTCTTTATCGATCAATATTTTTGTCGATATGAGATCCAATGACGCAGTGAAAATACAATAGAATGAAAGGTTTTTAAAAATTTTACTTTTGAAAATCATTGACTGTTTAGTAAGTACATTGTACAAATGTTCATTCAATTAATGTTATATTTCTTTTCAAACTCATTGAAAAATATTTAAATACAAACTTAGAGATGCATAACGACCAATACATGTCATATAATACATGCATTGGATATGGAATACATGTCACTATTGGATTATTATTCTTTATAAAGATTCAAGATTCAATAGTTTATCATAGTCTCACCACATATATACAAGTATAAACACAATATAATATAAGTCCACATTTTAAAATTTAGAATTCATATGTAATTTTTAAAAGAACTAAGAAAGACCCTCATATACAATTATAAAATATCAGTGACAGAATTAAAACATAAAATTGGGAATGGAAATGGGGAATGTGTCAAAGAGACAACAACTCGACTATAGAAAAAACAACAGCAGAAGGTCAACAACAGGTCTTCAATGTAGCGAGAAATTCCCGCACCCGGAGGCGTCCTTGGCTTCAGTTGGCCCCTAAACAAATAAATACTAGTTCAGTGATAATGAACGCCATACTAATTTCCATATTGTACACAAGAAACTAAAATTAAAATAATACATGACTAACAAAGGCCAGAGGCTCCTGACTTGGGACAGGCGCAAAAATGCGGCGAGGTTAAACATGTTTATGAGATCTCAACCCCCCTTTATACCTCTAGCCATTGTAGAAAAGTAAATGCATTACAATAGTTTTGTTATTTCCACAAAAAATATAAGAGAGATATCACCATGCACATTCAATGATAGAAATTGATGCATGTACATAAAAAAAATAACAATGCAATACTTTTTCAACAGTATAAGATAATATGTATTTTAGCTATGGGTGTCTTACATATAATGTAATATGACAGTTAAAATGAAATTACAGTTTGCTGGGGGGGGGGTTCAGAGTAGAATTTTATAAAATGTTTGATAATTTATCAGTAGTCAACAGACCAATGCATTTGGCGCGTTAATCTTATTCTTTCATTGTCCACCTAATATTGTTATAACTCAAAAATATATTGTCTTGTTTTAATAATTTTTGTAACATTTTAAGAAATTATTTCTTC
Source organism: Mytilus trossulus (assembly GCF_036588685.1). NCBI lineage: Eukaryota > Metazoa > Mollusca > Bivalvia > Mytilida > Mytilidae > Mytilus > Mytilus trossulus. The sequence continues at coordinate 34,323,129 of NC_086386.1, read as the reverse complement.
AAATCTTCCCTATCAAATCCCTTTAGTTGAAATCAGATAATAATTCCGATTAAGATATGGAAAAATAATTAAGAGTCAATTTATGTGAATTTTTTTTTTAGTTTCTTAATGTTTTATGTTGTTTCTTTGTCAAAACATATTCAGTGAAAAAAAATGTAAATACATATTGACTTCTTTGTTTTTTCTGTCGTTTCTTAATTTGTAAAAGTATATTCAGTTTGTTGATATTTATAGCTTTTGTTTGAAAGTAGATATCTTGTTTGCTGATGATTTTATGTTGTTTATTTATAAAGGCATATTAAGATTTTGATGTTTTTGTGTTGTTTCTTTGTAAACACAGTCATATTCAATGTGATGATTTGGTCGGTCGTTTATCTACAATCATCACAGTTTTTATTTTATAAAACATTATTATTAATTATCTTTAAAAACAAAATGTGTGCATTAATCCACTAATAAAAGTAATTCTATATACGGATATTTACTCTCATAACATAAGATCTCTTCAAAATTTTACCTTAAAGTTAGGGAAACGTAGTTTATATTATTAGTTGCGATTTGCTTAATGTCTGTGTCATTTGGTCCCTTGTTGAAAGCTGTCTGATTGGCAACCATACCACATCTTGGTTTTTTGAACTAGCTTTCAATAACTGCGAGTTCTTTAGATCTTTGATAGGTACTTTGTGTCTTTTTTTCTTTTTGTTAGTTTTCTTCTTCTTCTTTTTTTTGAAGAACCATACGATGACCTAGAGCTAACCGAAATATATGAGTTTTTTTCTCTCGAAAAACTGTACGATGGACTATAGCTTACCAAAGTACATGGGTTTTGTGTTCATTGTCGTAGAACCGTACGATCACCAATTATAAAAAGTTGCTTTAATCATTATCCAAATTATTTTGACCATGTTAAACATTTGAAACATTGTCAATAATTCCACATCTCCTTGTTCTTATAGGCGATTTGAGGGGGGGGGGGGGGGGGCTGGGGTCTGCCGCTATCTTTTGTTTTGATGATTAACTACAAAATTAATTATTAAGAAATGATACTATTAACTAGAAATCGTAAGTGGGACGGGAAATGCCCAAGATATAAATAGAAAAACATTAATTTCTCGCGCGAACACATTTTACACAAAACTGATATCAAGGTAAGTTTTCCTAAACTTTCAATTATTGTTTCTCAGTGGGTTTTTTCAAACTTCTGTTTGTTGGTATTGAATAAAATCAAATAACTACAATCATCGATAATGAAAAAAATAAACTTCTATACAAATACAAATACAAATATTTTATTGGCCCAAACACAATTACAATAATTGGCAATGGCCCATACAACTGTTATACAAATAGTAATAATGCATAGAATATCAATAGGCATATTTCGAACAATATCATCGAACGATATCAATATCATCAACAGTAAATGATTAAAAAAAGATATATCAATTACATAGTTGGTCAAACAAAATAAGTATTAAAAATAACGACAATATTAATATGTAATATTATTTATTATGAACAATGATTATTAGCAATTTTATAGAGTTTGTTCTGCTTTACGCAGGTTCAAACTGTCTGAGATGAAAGAGGAAGTTAATTTTAGGATTGTGTATGAATTATTATTTAATAAAAAGATTATATTATTTTCATGTTTTTGAAATTTTGTAGAATCAACAATTATATTTGAAACTTTATGGTAAAATATGTCCCTCTTAGTTGAGTATTTTTCACAATGTAAAAGAAAATGTTTTTCATTTTCAATTTGACCAGAATTACATACAGAGCAGTATCTCTCATTTCTGGGAATATTTAGATGTCTCCCTCTTTCAATCATCAGTGTATGAGCGCTTATACGGATCTTACATATTGCAGCTCTGTCACTTCTGTTTTTTAATATATCAACATAGGGTGGTCTTCTGCCCATTATGTAGACACTTTTGAAAAGGTCTAACTTTTTGGATTCAAATATATTTGCATTTTGAACTTGCAAACATTGGTCATTAATTCTTTGTTTAATAGAATTTAAATTACCTTTAACATAATTAAAGTTATTGATGATATAAGACATTCCAAGTTCATTCAAAAGACTCTTGACCTTTATGACCCAAGGGTTTGAATCTACAGATTTAGTGAATATATCATATGCCAAAGAATTTTCCGAAGAAACTATATGGTTCAGGTAGTTGAGTATTGAATATAATATTTTATTTTTTAAGGGAATTCTATTAAGTTCAGCTCGACATCCATCATTAGATGCCTTACAGTGAACCCCTAATATGTCTTTGATAAATTTAACATGAAGTTTTTCAAATGGATCAGAGTCTTTAAAATGTGAATCCACCCCCCAAATTTCACTACAATATGTAAGAATGGGAGTAACTAAACAATCAAACAATTTTTCAAGAAGTCTACATGGGTTGTTGAGACCTATAGTTTTCTTTATTTTATAGTATGCCTTCCTGGCCTTTTCCATTAGAGTATTCACAGCAAGGCAAAAATTGCCATTATACTTTAAAACAATACCCAAGTAACAATAATTTGCTACCGTTTCAAGATATGCATCATCATAAGTAAAATGGTTTAACAATGTCTTGCCATTAGAATTAAATATCATAATTTTTGATTTATCAGTATTAACTTGTAGTTTCCATGTTGAACAATATTCATGTAAAATATCAAGAGATTTTTGTAGACCCTCTTTGCTTTCAGATAGTAAAACAATATCATCTGCATATAAAAGAATGTTCAAAGAGGTATCCCCAATAGCAACTGGATCCGTATGTTTGTTATCAAGATTACCTACTAGATCATTTATAAAATAGTTAAAAAGAAGGGGACTCAATACGTCACCTTGTTTAACACCCCTTTCTGATAGGAATGGAGGACTCAACCCATTAGAGAATTTTATTCTACTTACTGTATCAGTATACATTGAATAAATAACATTAAACATTTTTTGGGGGATATTATGTTTTATGAGTTTAGAAAATAAACCTAGTCGCCATACAGTATCAAATGCCTTTTTTAAGTCTATGAAGGCAGCAAAAACTTTTTTCTTTTTTTGTCTATATTGATCAGCTATGGTCTTAAGAGTGAATATGTGGTCAGCTGTACGACTTTTCTCTTTAAAACCTATTTGATTTTTACTTATTAAATTTTTGATATCCATAAATTTTACTAAACGTTTATATAAAACTTTATTAAAAAGTTTACCCAGGTTGGAACTAATAGATATACCTCTATAGTTCCCTGGATCAAATTTGTCCCCTTTCTTATGCAAGAGAACAAGTAAGCTCTCATTCCATATTCTCGGAAATTGACCAGATTCGAATATGCTATTAAAGAGTTTATGAAGTGGTTTTATTAGGATGGGGATTGCATTTTTCAACATTTCATTTGAAATCATGTCGGCTGATGTACTTTTGCCATTTTTAATTAAACGAATAGCTGTTACTATCTCTTCAATTGTTATCTCTGAACTCAAGTGAGTTAAGTCATCTGTAACATGTGATAAATTAAACTTTTCTTTTAGAGAGTCAAAATCTTTAATAATTTTAGAGTAAAAACTATTGTGATTTATGTCACAGCTATTCAATTTTTTATAAAACTGGATGAAATCTTCTTGTGGTAAAGATTCATTTTCTTTGTTATTACTTTTTTGTCTACTTAATTTATTCAAAATGTTCCAAAACATCTTTGGGTCTTTCTCACATTTATAAAGTTCTGAAAATATATCTTTTTTGTATTTATTTTCTTCATATTTACATTGACGTCTAAGTCTAGATCTGAAAGAATAAAATTTATGTCTGTATTCAGAATTATAGGGATGTTTATTAACTAACTTTGCATAATTTTTTACTGTAACGCCAAGTTCACGGCAAGATTCAGAGTACCAAGGTCGTCTTTTTGACCTATTTTGATTTTTATTTCTGACTGGGACTTTCTTTACTAGTTTTGCAGACTTCAAAGCATTTTCATATAGTATATTATTAAAAGAATTTACTGCTGATTCAGAGTCTTTGAAAGTTGATTTCAAAAACTGTTCAAATTTGTTTTTACTCTCTATACTATTACTATTTAATGTGTAGAGATTTATTGCTTCAGGTGTCCATATAAATTTATTTGGGATAGGATCCAACTGATATTGGGGTGTATTTTGAGGCATAATAAAACCTATTAATAAAGAACAACTAATTATACAATGATTTGACAAAGAAGTAAAGTCATGTACTTCAAAATAACCAACTATATGTAATAATTCTTTAGACACAAGCATATAATCTACAACACTACATCCATTGTATGTAATACAAGTGTGTTTACCATGTAAATCACCTATGGTTCTCACAGTTTCAGATTATAAGCTTTATTGAAACTTGGACAAATGATGTTGATGTTAATGAAATAAGTATCCCAGGTTTCTGCTTTGTTGACAGTAATAATAGAAAAAAACATCATAAAGCCAGACGCAATTCTGGTGGAATAAATATTTTTGCTAAAAATTCCATTTCAAAAGGAATAAAAAAATTACCAAAATATCACACTGATATCCTTTGGATCAAAATTGACCATAATTTTTTCAAATTAGATAAGGACATATATATTGCTACAGTATATATGTCTCCAGAAAGTTCTAGCACGAACATTACCGGGTTAGAACCCATTTATGACAAGCTACTAGCTGATGTTGTTAAATACTCTAATTTAGGGCACATTATAGTCCAAGGCGATTTCAATGCCTATACTAATACAAAACCAGATTTTATTGCCTTTGATAATTCTTGTACTTCAAATCAAGATGATTTACAATATATTTCTGATCAAAATATACCAAGGAATAACCTTGACACCAAACTTAAAAGACCTGACGTATTATTTATTTATTCAATTTATATTAAAAGGATTCAGATATCATGACACTGCATTGTGTACTGAGAATTTCACATTTTAGAGTTAGTTAACTTACATAATAAAAGACACGATGGCACTTATTTTGACTGACGTACTCCATTAGATAACAACAAGCACAAGTGGAATCATAATTTGAATATATAGATTTTCTGAAATTTAGCACAACAAAGATGGATATTCTAATTTTCGTTATATGATAGATATATATATATTTATTAGTTACAATATCCAGGTGTTTTTTTTAGTTCTGTGAACTCTGTGTGAACTCACTAGCCGCTGTGATCTAATTATAAAAAAAGAATTTATAAGGGATATTTATAGAAAAAGGTAAGCCATCTTCTATTAATAGTTTCACGATTGCAGGGATTTTCTTACCATCTTTTACCGATTGTTACTCTCTTTTTTCTACTCTTATAACCTTTGTTTTTATAAATACATAGTAATCAAAATAATATCAATATAAACTAAAGAGTATTTGGTTGGATTTCAATTGAAACGGCTATGTACAACCTACTGACCTATAAATAGACTTTTTAAAAGTGAAACAAAGGTTTTTAGAAAATGTCACTTCTCTGAAAATTCGTGTTGTGGTTTCACGGATGCAGCTTACAGTACGCACTCGCGGCAGTTTACATTTTAAAATTCGAAAAACATTTTAATAGTAACCACTGTTTCGCAAGAAAGTTCCTTTAATTTACATAGTCCACATTTTATAGCACTGAACAGTAAAGATATGGCATATCTGTATGTATGGTCACCAAACGATGACAGCTGGGGACATGCTTCACTGTTATTGGAAATAAGCCAGGTTTATATCAGCTGGTGGCCTAAAGACGACAAATCAAAATATAAAAAGAAGAAAAAGAAGGTAACGAATTCGATTGTGTAAAAAGAAGATGTGGTATGAATTTCTATTAAGACAACTCTCAACAGAAGCCCATACCGCAAAGTCAGCTACATGTATAAAAGGCCCTGAAATCCCCCCAAAAAATGATTTCAAACGAGAAACTAACTAACGACCAAATTAATGTACAATAAAATGAACAAATATGGAACACGTACATCAACAAACGGCAACCACTAAATTTATACAGACTCCTGACTTGGGACAGGTACATACATACAGAATATGGCAGGGTTAAACATGCAAGAAGGATCACAAACCTCCCCTAACCTGTGATATTATCATTTTTGCTAAAGAAAACTGAACATCTTATTGTTATCAGCTCCGAAAGCTCTCATTTTGACTTTGAAATATTTAAAGGTGGCCTTTAATGTAATCGGTAATGTAAGCAAAACATTATAGAGATAAACTTCGTGATATTACCCCCCCCCCTTTCCCCACGCAGTGTTTGGTGTGTTCGCGTTGCATCTTGTGTACTATGATTTGACTCTTTTTCATTTTAAGCCATGGAGTTGACAGTTTATTTTCGATGAGTTTGACTGTTTTTCTGGTACCTTTCGCCCCACTTTTACACTAATTCCTATTTGTTTGGATATATACAAAATGTTCTTGGTCCATTGAAATACTTTTCGGCCTTGCATTCGACAGACGATGTTTTCAAAACTACTCGTGTAGCCTTTCCATTGTAATCTGGTTCAAGCGAAATATACATGAATTGAATGCAGTGGTTCCAAGAAAGTTGCAATTAAAGACAACAATTGCAAATTAATGTTTTAGTTGAAAATTATAAGGATAAAGCACATGTTTTCTATATGGTTATTGTCGTATTCACAAACTTGCCGAGCACTAATGAACACAAACTTACGTCTTTTGGCCGAAAAGCTCAAAAATAAAATAAGACTTAACACCACCATTGGGATGATACACATATGAGTCAATATTTAATACGTATATTACATGTAATTGGAAGTACGTTTGTCAGATTTTAATACTTGTCTGGACTTAAAGTGTAATTATAAGTTTGATATATATGTAACACTCAGAAACGTGTCCTTCCCCCCACACGTGTCCGATTTCCCCAAACGTGTCCACATTGACGTCACTGAACTGCAAAACATGTCTAGTTAAAACCATGCCAACGCGTGTTTTTTTTATAAACGCACAAACGTGTCCATTTCTCAACAAACCTCCAAACGTGTCCAATCCCAAAAAAACGTGTCCATGTCAAGCTTCTATTCCATTAACGTATACTAATTTAACAATTTCATTAAAAATATAGATAAGGTAATTTTTTTAAACCGGCCGAAAAAACGGGTAAAAGTGGGGGCGTCCTTTTGACTATGTCGTATGTAAAGTGTAAGCAAACATGTTTAGTAACGTTAAACTGTACAGTAAACGGATGAAAGTGTCCCTTTCTTTGAACATTAAAATTTGTATGTTCTCTCTAAATATTGTAAAACACCGGCAACTGGACGATCAACAGTCTAAAGTAAATTTATACAGTACAAATGTAAAAAAAACCAACTTGAAACCTATGTTCCCTCTAAATATGCATGAAATACTTGCAACTGGACAATACGCAATCATCAGTTTAAAGATAATTTAAACAGTATAGAACAGTAAAATCATTATAACATGTATGTTCTCTCAATATGCATGAAATACTTGCAACTTGAAATACGCAAGTTAATTTATACAGCAAATGTTAAACTATTTCGCTCTAAATATGCATAGAGTTTTGCAACTGGACAATACGCTATCAACAGTATAGAAAGTGAATGTATACAGTACAAATTAAATTTGCAATTACGGTAACCCCTTATAACCGGCATTAATCACATAACATTCCTATCAATAAAAAGAATCTATAAAACAAATGCATGGAATATTTGGCACTGGACGTTATGTCTCTTGATCGTGTGTCTTTATTAATGCTGGAAACCTAAAATCTATAAAGAAAAAACCACGGATAACCAGTTTATGATTCGATGAGTTTTTGAAATACACACACATTCAAAGGAAGAATTATTAACAAAAGATAAAAAAAAAAAAATGCTGCTTAACGCCCGCCAGACAATATTCGGATTAATATAAAAAAACATCATCGGAGTTTATAAGTACAAAATAATTTACGAAGTCACCGATTATTTCAGCTCTATAATTATGTGCAGGTTCGCTCTCAATGAGTTTGAAATACTTGCAACTGAACAATAAGCAATTTCAGTCAAAAATTAATTAACAATTACAGATTAGGTTTGGATTATTAATATTCATTAAAAACCTACATTAAATGAACTAATAAAAGCTAATAAATGAAAACTTTGTCACCTGTGTGTCCCCATCATAAAATTGCCGTAAACGTTACCTGCGATTTTATTTAGGAGATACATGTATTAACGCTAAAAGACACGAGACGTTCTGGCGTTAAATATTGGACACGTTTTGGCGAATAACATTTATTGGACACGTTTGGGGGTTATGAAATCGGACACGTTTGGGGAATATTGTACATTTCAGACACGTTTTGGGAGAAAAGACACGTTTGGGAGACTCGGACACGTTTGGGGGGAAGGACACGTTTGGGAGTGTTACATATATATTGTACGGACACTTGTCAAACTGTTTATTATAAAAGGCATAATTTTGATATGTATAGATTTCTTTGTTTTGGTTCAAATTGGTCGTCAGTTTTTTCAATGTTTGACAAAGTATCCATTATTATATTTTTTGTGTGCAATAGGTAGACGCTAAAGACGAGTTACCTGATAGTTATGACGAGGATGTCGACGATTACAATGGTAGAGAAGCAACTCACAAGTTTTATATCAACGAAAACAAAATCAAGGCGAACACTGTCGAGGAATGGTGGAGACGAACAAAAGGGAGAGGAGGCTATCATCTTTTTGGTCGCAATTGTTGTGATGTTGTTTACGCTGCATTGGAAGTTGGAGGTTGCTACGATTGGGTTCATCCGGGAGTTAAAGTAGTTTCCACTCCGAGGCACATGATTCGCTATGGCCAAGCCTTAGAGAACGCAGAAGAAAAAGACGGAAATCCATTCCGAGGTTTTGTAATCCGATAATGTGAAATTAAACAAACTGTTTAAATAAAAAAAAAACTTTTATGTTGAACATGTCGAAGCGTAATTGTTAGTTTCACTTTCTAAACTTTATGATTGATGCTGAGCTATTGTCCTACCCAAGACAAATTTGGACAATCTCTCTTGCTTAAAATACGATACAAAATTAATTCAGGTTACAAATATTAGTGTTTGTATGTTGTTTCAATAGGGCATTGTAATTATAGTCTAGTCTTTTTTTGAAATTAAAGAAAGTTTGACAGAAAGATTTGGTTTCTTACATTTTCTTTCCTCCTAATAACTTTTTAAAGTACTTTTTAACCTTCAACAAATAAACGGAGGCATAAGTTACTGATTCACATAATCATTGTTTGTTTTGGCTGTATGACAGCATATTCCAATTAAACCATTTCCTAATTCTGATACCTTTTTTTGTACTGAAAGACCCCGTTCACACTGGCAATTTTTTTTTATCGATCTAATTTAAATCTATCTAAATAAAACCAGTTAGCGTTCACATCATCTTTAATCATAACGATCTTTATCGATCTTATCTGAACCACTGCGTTCACACTACAATTAAAAACGCAATCGATCTAACCTTTTATTTTATCCGTAAAACTGTAAACATTGTGTATAAATAGAACTGATTTACCAAATTCATGAGTTGATACTCTGATATACACACTTGAAAACAAAAATTGGATAAAGTTATTGATTTTCTTGAATCACGAGTTAAAATTTTATACTCAGTGGTGTTATTGCAGTTTTCTTAATTTTGAAAAGAAATTCCGTAGCTGCAACGAAGTTACAACACGACGCCAAAAATACTGCGGTTCCTGCAAAGAAAAAATTCAACGTAAGAAAAGAAGACAAAGATTTCGCAAATCTATGCTATGGCGAAGACAATATGTTTTCAGTTTGTTTTAAAGGTCTTTCTAACCAAAAAATATGGGGTAAACAACTAACCTCTCTATACATGCGCATACGTTATTTTCGATTCAACCGTACTAGTTTAAACCGATCTCGTTTCACATTTAAAGTAAGATCGGTTAACTTTAGATCGATTCAAACTAAACTACCTCTTTTGGTGTTTTGGTTTAGACCGATTGAAGATCGATTCAAAGCTTTCAGATTAGCCCTTAAACCGATCTAAAGTGAACCGGTCTAGTTAAAATCGACAAAAAATGTCCATGTGTGTACAGGTTCTTAGACTAGACATAATAAAGGCATTGTGGTAACTTTAAAGCCTAAATAAGGAAAACAGAGGTAGTATTTTACAAAACAGGTTCATATTATAACACTCAGAAATTAAAGTTTTAGTTAGTCCGAGACCACATTTATTTCGTAGTGCATTTCTTTTGGAACATAAATGAAAATAAAAAAATCCCGCCTGCTCTTTCTCAAAGAAACTAATACAGTGTGTTGTGCTTCTTTTGAGACAAAATATAGCAAACTTCATCGGCTCTAACTCAAAATATGGACAATTTTATGTTTAGGGCGTCTTGAAATCTTTTGACAGCTTCCGAAGTGCTAATTTTAAACCTTTTTCAGCTGGACCAAATCACTACTTTCCTTTAAAATTCTGGACCCAAATTTTGTTACGGGTATAAAAACTAATGGCAAGTAACCCACTGTCAACACTAGGGACTATATTTGTGAATAACGAAAATCAAGGGACGAAAATTGTGGTCTCGGACCAGTTAGACAATTTTGAACTAGATGAATCGGATCAGAAGAGTCAACATAAAAGGATATCCTGCTTGGATATGGTGTGAACAAGCAAACTATAATTTGTTCAGAATGTGAATACACACATTTGTAGTATCTTGCCTAACTCTTCACATAAGATTTTTTTTGGACATTAGTTTTAGAATTGTAATAAGACCTTTTGGAATCCTCAAAGAGAAATTGACGAGTGTGATATGCCGAATTACATTTATCCCCGGGTTCGTTAACTTCAAAAGGGGGTTATAAGTTGGGATTTTTGTCTTCTGAGTCAAACAATTTATTTGTTTTTTCAACGGTATCAAACAGATTGTTTTTTTGATAATTTAAAACACTATAAAGTATAGGGAGAATCTGGATTTAGATCAAAAGAGTATTTCTTTTTGTAATCTGCTTAACTAGAATGTTTTTTTATATTCTAAGAAGGAAAAAAGGAAAATGTTCGTTCCTTTACATGTGCAACATCAAATGTGCCTCGTATGAAGGACGATCTGCCTACTGTACACTTCCTGAACTACTGGTATCAACTGTTGTTTTGTCCTTTTGTCGTTTCGTCTACCGTTGTCAGTTTGCAATCAAGTTATAAGTTTGAATTATGTCCCTTTGATACCAGCAGATTAATATTATTAAATAGTTTAAATATATCTAGTGGATGCCAGGCCAAAACACTTTCCAAACTTTCACAGGCAAGTCTGTACACGGAGTAGTTTTAGAGGTAAAAATACGGCCATATTTATCCATTTGTTATGATGAACCTTAATAAATGATTTTAAAATCTTTTTTTCGTATTAGCTGGCGTTTTGTATTACATTGCATTAACACTTTTTAACGTTGTCTTCAAAGGACATCAATGTGTTTTCGAGCAATGTGTCTTTGTTTTCTAAAAATGTGCAGTTTAATACTATTCTAAAATAAATATTTAAAAAAATAAATATTAATCTGCTAACCTAGTCTCTTTGTTTATATCTTCGCAATATTTCTTCTTTAAATATTTTTATGAGAAGATGAACTAGTATATAGGATTTGGACAAATTCCTTCTCAATATAATTTTTTTTATATATCTGAAAAATTGTAAAAGTATGATTGTATCATTAAACATTAATATCTATTTTTAATATCTGTAACTTCCAAGAAGAGATAGATTTAAGAAAACCGAAATTACTTGTAAAGACGGTGAATCTATTTATAAATATAGGTTATCATCGCCCTGAGCTCATGTTGTAATAAGGATTCATAAACGTAAGTATGTTTTATTCATTATTGACGAATTAAGGACTTAAAATAATCTTGCAACTGTGAAAATATAAACATTTCTGTAGTTCAACATAGTTTATTTCCCTGCGTTCTTTTTATATTTTTATCTTCTTTCTTTTTTCAAACCTTCTATGTTGCACATGATGCTCGAATGGTTTGTATTGTAGTATATTCACATGTACTTTGTTCTTGTGTTGCGCTCTTGTTCCAGTTTATGAAAAGGAAAGTGCTTTCAAACATGATTAATCCCGCACCATTTTGTATGTGCCTTTTTCAAGCCAGGTTGTATGTGCCTATTTCAAGCCAGGAGGCTGTAGTTCAGAGGTTGTCGTTTATTGACGTATATTTGTTATTCGTCATTGTTTGGACATAAATCAGGCTATTTGTGTTCTCGCATGAATCGCTTTACATTTTTTTGGTGGCTTCTATATCTGACGATTCGTTATTTGTTTTGCTCATTGTTGAACTTAGTTATTGATTTATATATTAGTTGTACCCTGATAGAGAGATGTCTAATTTACAATTATGCCACATCTTCTATTTTTTTTAAGTTATAAGGACTATATTACATGATATATTTTTTTTAAACAGTTAGAAGAAGGATATTCTTAAAAATTCTGTCGATTTTTTTGTGGATTTTGTGGTATTTGTTAAACTACGAATTTAAATGTTCAATGAGGAAAATATGTTAAAAAGCATGTTTGTAGACTTTGCCGAAACTACGTTATCAAAATTTTTTTGTGGGTATCAATATTCGTCGATAGAGGAAGCTCTATCGACGAATATTGATACCCACAAAAATAAATGAAATGTTATAAACTATATAAAAGGAAATTGACTGTATTTACAGACTAGAATTATAAAAAGCTGCATTTAAATCAAACTGTGTAATTAAGGTGGTACCCAACACTTTCACTAAAATAAATTTGGCTCGTTTAATTTTCATAAAATTTTGACAAAGTATTTACTTTGACCCTTGAACAAAACTATAAAGATTTAAAAAATTTTGAACCAACCGTTTTGTCAGAAAAATTACACTGGTTATATAGTAGTTTCACAAACACCAATTTTGATTATTGAGAAGCTTATTATTCCCTTTACAACACAACGTAATTAAAACATTAAGCTGATTTTACAGAGTTATCTCCCTGTAGTGTAAGGTCCCACCTTCAATGTTTTTCTTGCGCCAAGTTGGAAGAACTATCATGTGTTGGAAGGAAAAGCATATAATGCCTAGAATATGATACAAAGTACTTATAAGGGTTATTCAAAAAAAAATCTATGTCGTAATTACGACATAGCATGTAGTAATAACGACATAGAATGTCGTGATAGAGATTTCCAATAAAATGACATACGTACCTAACTCGACGTACGCACGTAACGGGACCGGTTATTACTAACCAATTAATTCTAGTTAAGTGCCTCACTCAAGTTTTAACTAAGTATTCCTAAACTATGAAACCTATTCATACAAAATTTAATTAACATCAAGTATTTCTAAGATGATAAAAAATGACGAAAATCATGATTTCCATGCTTACAATGGTATATGTTCCCTTTGGAAACATTAAAAAAGTCAAAATATAAGTATGTTGTTTTCCTCGCAGATAAAGCTCCGAACTAAAATGTACGTTCATATCGTGTTTATGTAAAACACATGACATAAAATGCTTTTTAATTTAATAAAGTTTGAGATTTGTTAGTCCAACAATAAAGGTAAGGATTTTTTTTTCTTCATTGGACTCGATACATGAATTTCATAAATATCCTTACAAATCTTTCCTTCGTAAATTTTAAAAGCCTCTGTCACAACTTAAGGCGTACGGATAGCGCCAACGGATTGCCATACGGATAACATTTTTTTCAATCCGTTCATGTCCGTTAGACGTCCGTCCATATCCGTTGCATGTCCGTTTAGTGTACGTTTTGTCCGTTGACGTCCGTTCTATCCGTGGAAAAATTTGAGCATGTTCGAAACTTTGAACGGACGTCCAATGGATGAAACGTCCGTTGAACGTCCTGTAGGCGTCCGTTTCGTTTCCCTTTTGTTTCTGTTACATGTCCGTTATACATCCGTTTGAGGTCTGGCAGATAAATTCACCAACAGACATCTACCGGACGTTGAACGGATAAAACGGACGTATAACGGATAAAACGGACTTCTATCGGACGTATAACGGATAAAACGGATGATGTACGGATCTGAAACGGGTAAATGCCAATTGAAAATTTCGCGTCAGAAATGTCAATTATTGGTTTGTCAGATTTCTTAAGGTTCATGAATTCAGGCAAGACATTGCCCTTTGGCGACATTTTACCAAAACCACCTACACAGACACATTTTGAATATTTACGCGATTTACATGTATTATTATTCTTGCTTTTATTTGTCCCGTATTCCTTGTTCATCCATCCGTTTGATCCGATACGCGTTCGTTAGGTGTCCGTTTCATGCGGTACTCATCCGTTGGATGTACATCAGTCGACATCCGTTCTGTCCGTTACGTTTCCGTTTCTCGTACGTTGCATGTCCGGTGTATGTCCGTTCAATATTCGTTACACGTCCGTTTTATTCGGTTAGTACATCAACGGACCTCCCAACGGATAACAATTTTGTCATCGGACAACTTTTATTGTTTATCCATTAGGCGTCTATTCGTGCTATCCGGTAAGGTGCGACCAAGGCTCAAATAAGTTGGTTGACCGTTATGCAATATCTGCTAAAACAAGTGAGACTATACAAATCCTTGACTAAACTAATCACAATGCTGTCCTCTTCTCCTCGAGCGTGATATGCCGAATTTCATTTATCAACGGGTTTGTAAACTTCAAAAGAGAGGTTATTAGTTAGTGTGTTTTTTTTCTTCTGAGTTAAACATTTTATTTGTTTTTTTCAACAGTATCAATCAGATTATATTTTTTTCAATATTTAACACTATAAGTTAAAGGGAGAATCTGGATTTAGATCAAAAGAATATTTCTTTTTGTCGTCTGCTTAACTAGAATATTTGTTCCTAACAAATTGGGGATGAGAATATTTTTTAGTAAAAAATAACATAACCCTCTTTTGAAATTAAATGTTCGTTCCCTTACATGTGCAACGTGACAGGTGCCTCGGTTGAAGCACGATCTGTACACATTCCCTAAACTACTTGTTTAACCCCTAGTTTTTGGTTGGATTCGTGATGTTTATTTTTCAATGCTGTGTTTTGTCAACTGTCGTTTTTTTCCTTTTGTCGCTTTGTCATGTTTGTTTTTACCGTTGTCAGTTTGCAATCTATTTTTAAGTGTGTACTATGTCATTTTGATACCAGCAGATTAATTTTATTTTGATCAATGTTTTTTTTTTCAAATCTTTATTTCGTATTTGCTGTCTTTTAGTATTACATTGCATTAACACGTTTGAACGTTGGCATCAATTTGTCTTTGTTTTCTAACAATGTGCAGTTTACTCTCAATATCCGTATACAGAAAAATATTAAAAAAATATATTAATTTGCTAACTTTTTGTCTCTTTGTTTATATCTTCGCGATCTTTCTTCTTTAAATATATTTATGAGGAGATGAACTAGTATATAGGATTTGGACAAATTTCTTTTCAGAATCAGAAACAAGTTGCTTTCTTTCAAAAAAAATTACCTGAAACAGCTTTTTCTGCTATCAGGCAATGAAGTTTGTTATAGACATAAAGCTGGAGACACAAGTCCTTTTTTTTCCCTTAAGAGATTATTGAGTTCTTTCTTCTTTATTCACATCATTTAAAATCCATGAAGTCATTTAGATGCGTTCATCAGAAAATTTTAGTTCAAATTTCTCCCTTTAAAGGTATTTTATTCTGAATAGTAATTTATAAGTGCATTTGTTTCTAACCCGAAATTTTGTCATCGATGACTATCGTTTAGTAAACGTTAAGCTGCTAGAAACAAATACATATGTATGAAGTGTCATGCTTTGTTAGAGTTGCTCTTACAAGGTCACGGTATCAGTCCAATTATCTCTCTTTGCAGCCATACCATCATTATATTTTTTTAGTTCATATTTATACAATGCTTTCCTTTGTGTAAAATCTTAATTGAAAAAAAAACACTACCAAAAGGCGTTTTTGTAAGTAGTTAAGCATGATGCAAAGTGCAATTCAGTAAATCCCCTTAACATATGCACATTACGACAGTATAAAAACTTGGAAGTCCAATTGTGATCTTGAATATCAATAAGTGTCCAATTCTCTACATTTATTTTCTATGTACAAAGTAAGGACAAATTCAATATACATGTAAGCATATGGACTATAGTGTTTTCACATGAACGTACAACCTCTAAATTGCCTAAGTGCTAATGTGACTTTAACCTTTGCCTTGAAAATCGCTAATTGTCCAGATCTTGATTTTTATTTGCAATGTATCAAGTTTGGTCTAAATTTAAAGGATATTGACTGTAGAGTGTTCACAGGAATGTACAACCACTAACCCCTAAACGACCCCATAAAATGTAATAAAGAAATAAATCAACGCATTCGTAATCATAATTAACAGACATCAACTAAATCAAACATGACTTTTTTTATTTTCTTATTATATCATCAAACAACATACTAGCGTTTCAACAAAATTATAAACATCCGACATTTATTGAATTCTATATTTAACCCATATAGTGCCTCATGTTTACACAAACTTTAAACAAAGTGACGCACCTAGTTAAAATTACTTACTGCAAGCTCTGTATCTGTATTTAATAAATGCGGACGACAAAATCAAGTATATTAGCGACCGAGATTACTAAAACATGTGTTTAATCTCAGATAGACAGATGTAAACAATGTCAATATAGAAATATTACAAAAACTATACGAACCGTATACAAACTAATAAAGAGCAACATACGCTCATAGATATTTATAAACATAATGTTATTATGATATTTATTTCAAAACTATTTATTTTAAAATTATTTTAATGCAAATATTGCAAAAGTTTTATTTTTAAGACATGCGCATTGTCTCTTTTTCACATAGCATCCAGATATTAAATGTCGAATCTCGCCATTATTCTGAAGCCTGGCAAAATTTGTTAAAAATATAATTGCATGATGAAATGCCTATTTCAAATATCTGTAAGATCCAAGTAGAGATAGAATTAAGGAAACTGAAAGTACTTTGACAGACGGTGAATCTATTTATAAATAAAGTTTATCATCTCGCTCATGTTGTACATGTTATAAGGATTCATAAACGTAAGTATGTTTTATTCATTAATTGACGAATTAAGGACTTAAAATATTCTTGCAACTGTAAAAATATAAACATTTCTGTAGTTCAACATAATTTATGTCCCTGCGTTCGTTTTATATTGTTATCTTCTTTCTTTTTTCAAACCTGCTATGTTGCACGAATGGTTTGTAATTTAGTACATTTACATGTGGTAGAAGATGAAAATCACTTTTTACTGAAATGTGAAATTTTTTCCAACAATAGATTTAACTTTAAAAATAAGATATTAAATATACTTCCTACATGTTGTAGTGAAAATCAGCTAAATATTAATAGTTGTATTAATAGTAATTCTTTCAAAGTCCTGAAAGTGACTAATTTTTATATATATAAATGTCTGATGTATAGAAATGAGATTTTAGCTTCTTAATTATAACATATTTAAATACTAGTAACTGTAAACTGTATTCATTGTTGTAATGCACTGTAATATGGGCCTTTGCAAATTATTGTAATTGTGTTTGTGCCAATAAAATATTTGTATTTGTATGTTCTTGTGCTGCGCTGTTGTACCATTGTTCCAGTTTAGATGCCTCTAAACATGATTAATCCCGCAACACTCGGTATGTGTCAGTACCAACTTCAAGTCAGGAGCATGAAAACAATGGCTGTCGTTTGTTGCCGAATATTTTCTTTTCTTCATTGTTTTTTTACATAATCAGGCTATTTGTTTATTCTCGTCTGAATCGCTTTACTGTTTTGTTTCGACGCTTTATATAGCGTAATGGTTTAAACTTATAAATTAGTTAGTTTCTGTTAGAGAATTGTCTTATGCATGTTATTGACAATCGTACCACATCTTATTATTTGTATAATTATAAAGACTATATTGTGAAGTTTTAAATAAAGGCAACAATAGTATACCGCTGTTCAAAACTCATAAATCCATAGACAAAAAACAAAATGGGGGAAACAAACTAAAATCCGAGGGATACACTTATACGAAGGATATTCTTAACTAAACTTAAAATTCTATCGAATTTCGAACGTCGTTAGGGACAACATCAAAAGACCATTGTAGGATAAAAAATTAAATTAAATAGTTTGGGGTGGGGTTTATAGGATTTAGGAAGATGTGGTGTGAGTGCCAATGAGACAACTCTCCATCCAAATAACAATTTAAAAAAAGGTAAACCATTATAGGTCAATTAATGTACGGCCTTCAACACGGAGCCTTGGCTCACACCGAACAACTAGCTATAAAGAGCCCCAAAATTACTAGTGTAATAATATAGCCATATTGGACAATCATTTCCTTCCAAATCAAATTAAGAGGGGGGAGGGCAGTGCAAAAAAAATATGTGAATTAAGTTTTTTTTTATCCTTCATTGAACTTTTGATGTCGTCCCTATATAATAAGGTACTCAATTCAACAATGTCTTCAAGATGCCTAGTGAAAAACATTGCTATGATTAACACATTCGTGTGGTATCAATTTTTATGGATTTTGTGGGAATGGTTAAACCACGAATTTACGTGTTCGATGTTCAAAAAGACTTTTCCGAAGCTACAAAATCAAAAATCCACGAAGATACAACTTTCCTCAATCCACGAATATTAAAACCCAAAAAATAAATGAATTCTCAGTTTAATATGTGAATTTAGGTAATTTATTAAATGTTTGAGAAATTTCAATACGGATATTAACTGTAAAGACAATAGTTACAAAAGGCTGCATTTAAAACAAACTGTAATTAAAAGTTTTACTTGCGTCCAGTTGGAACAACTATCATGTGCTTCGGAAGGAAAAGCATATCTTGCCTATAAAATATCTAAGTACTTGCTTATTATGTCGACTGGGTGAATTAAATAAGAAGCACATCCGCACGTTGGACATTCAAATCTGAATACTAGTAATCAATCTTTTATTTTTCACGTTAAATATAAAAAAGAAGATGTGGTATGATTGCCTATGATACAACTCTACATACATGACATAAAAAACCAAAATGACACGGAAATTGAAAATTATAGTAACCGTACGGTCTTCAACATCGCGCAAAGCCCGAACTGCATAGTCAGCTATAAAAGGACCCGAAATGACAATGTAAACCAATTCAAACGAGAAACAAACGTCCTTATTTATAAAATAAAAAATGAACGAAACACAATTATGTCACACATAAACAAACGACAACCACTAAACTACAGGCTCCTGACTTTGGACATGCACATACATACATAATGGAGCGGGGTTTAACATATTAGTGGGATCCAAACCCTCTCCCTAAACTAGGACAGTGGTATAACGGTACAACATAAGAACGAACTATAAAAATCAGTTGAAAAAGGCTTAACTCATCAGTGACAAAAAAAACAACAAGTAGACATGGCGGGGTACTTGTACATCCCAACAACAAAAATACACTAGAAACAGATCTGAGAGGACTCGCGGTGAACTGACATCTATTTCAAAGCCCCTAACAACAAATTAAAAAAATCATGCATTAAAGACTAAATTGTCAATCTGTACACAACCATCATCCAATGGATATAGGGTAAAGCCGTCATTAACAGTCAGAGAAAAACATGAACCTGTGCAATGTCAAGATACACGTATCGACAGATTGTAGGTTTATGAATGTCTATATGTTTATAATAAACTAGTAATATTCAATTTGCTTTTAATTTACTGATAACAAAATCAATAATTATTCTAACAAAAACAATATTCATTGATCTTATTACAGTGTTGAATTGGTAACCATTTAGAACAAGTTTATTTAAAGAAAGGATAAGTTTACCAGGATCTTTCTAAATTTCGGACACGGAATTTTGAATTTTCAAAATAGCAACAACAACAAAAATCCAACAACATCAAAATTTAACAACAGATAATAATATTCGGGTTCTGAATTTTGGGCAGGCACCTGAAAATGTGGCAAGGATAACCTCGATCAATTAAATAAAAAAAGGAACACAAACAAACGTATGATAGAATTAGTTCAAAAAGTACTTACTTTGAATTGCAATCAGTTCTACTCCCATCTACCAATGCATAGAATTATAAGTAATTCAAACTTATTGTTACAGTTGAATTATATACCGTTGGGAATCCAATATGGCAGTTATGTATGTATGGACAAAAGACAAGGACAGCTATGGACATGCGTCGTTGTCCTTTAATGACAATAGCAGTGGCAAATCATTACCATTCAGCTTTGAATCCGGTTCCTTACCTGGAAAAAGAAGAAGAAGAACAACAAAATCTAGCAGAGGAGGTTCCCAGGGTTGGAAATCTCCTTTTTCTGGGACGAATAATATTTTTGAATGGGAACAAATGTTTAGCAAAGTATCCTGGCTTTGGAATCCCCCCGTTTTGAAATTGCCAGATCCGCCCATGAAGAGTTTCTATATAAGTTGGTGGCCGACTGAAGATAAATCTAAAAATAGTATGAAAAAGAAAAAGGTAAACAATTTCACATTTATTAGGTCTTTTCACTGTTCTGTGGAAATACCTATTGATTTTGATCTGATAACTATGTTTTTATACTTTTCTGTGGAAAGACCTACTGATTTTGTTCTTATTATTTTTCTTGACTGTCTTCCGCCACATTTATGTCTTGCGGTTTATAGTGGTTTCGAAAGACGTCACTTAGATTTTCTGCATATTATTTTGAACAGTTGAACGGGTGCCACATGTGAAGCAGTAACTGCTTACCGTTCAGGAGCACCTGAGTTCACCCCATGTTTTTGGTGGGGTTCGTGTTGCTTAATATTCTTTAGTTTTCTATGTTGTGTCATGTGTACCATTGTTTGTCTGTTTGTCTTTTTTTCATTTTTAGCCATGGCCTTGTCCGTTTATTTTCGATTCATGAGTTTGACTGTCCCTTTGGTATCTTTCGACCCTCTTTTATTGAGCTTTTGAAACTAAACCTGTTTAACCGAAAAACTTTTTATTGTAGAGTTATCTCCCAAAACACTGGTTTTCTAGTGTTCGCATCTCCTTAGCAACCGTAAGAGATTACGACAAGATTATTTCTCCAATTTGATCTATCCATCCACAGGATGTTAAGAATAATTTTGACCGAGGCTGTCTTGAAACTCAAAATGAAAATTTAAAATAAAACATTTTTAATAAACTGATATCTGTTACATGTCGTAACATACATATTTTGGTTAAAAAGGTGTGAACATTTGATGGCAGTTTCCTCCCCTCTAAAACTCAAAATAAGCTGTATTGGGATATAACTCATTTACCTTACATAGTGGAGACTTAGGGCAATTTGCTGTAGATTCATATGTATACATGATAAAGCCTTGGGATCTTTTGCATTAGGATATTTTATAAAGTTAATAAGATATCTAATAAAGTTATTAAGATATGATAAAGAATACAAGATATCTAATAAAGTTATTAAGATATGATAAAGAATACAAGATATAATAAAGAATACAAGATATAATAAAGAATACAAGATATGATAAAGAATACAAGATCTCTAATAAAGTTATTAAGATATGATAAAGACGTATTCAAGATATCTTATATACTTGATAAGATAAACTAATATATACAAGATATCTTATTTTTTTTTATTAGAAATCTGTTTAACTCTATAAAGTATCTTATTAGCTTGTCAAGATATCTTATCAGATTGATTTATTAGATATCTTAATTGGTTTATAAATTATCTTATTTTTTTATATAAGATGATCTTAACTGTTATATAATATAATCTTATACGTATTTTAGCTATGTTATTAACTTCAAATTAAATAAGATATATCTTAAAGAATAAAATATATCTTATTTACTTGATAAAATGTGTTGATTTACTTGATAAAACGTATAAAATTATAATCCTGGTACTTTTGATAACTATTTACACCACTGGGTCGATGCCACTGCTGGTGGACGTTTCGTCCCCGAGGGTATCACCAGCCCTGTAGTCAGCACTTCGGTGTTGACATATATATCAATTATATGGTCATTTTTATAAATTTTCTGTTTATAAAACTTTGAATTTTTCGAAAAACTAAGGATTTTCTTACCCCAGGAGTAGATTACCCTAGCCGTATTTAGCACAACTTTTTGGAATTTTGGGTCCTCAATGCTCTTCAACTTTGCATTTATTTGGCTTTTTTAACTATTTTGATCTGAGCGTCACTGGTGAGTCTTATGTAGACGAAACGCGCGTCTGGCGTATAAAATATAATCCTGGTACTTTTGATAACTATTTTGTATTTATAAGATATCTCAAAAAGTGTTGAAGACATCTCATTTAGCATATAAGATTCTGAACTTACCTTTGAGGTTGGTTTGTAGAAGCGTTTAGGTTTTATGCCGTTAGTTTCAATGTCTCTTGTATAGGCGATCATTACAATTTTGCTGGTATATGATTTAGATTTTTTTAATTTTTCAGTCGGAGGGAAGAACCAAAAAGTGTTTACCAGTTGATTATGAGGATGACAGAAATGATTTCACAGGTAGAGAATTTACTCATCAGTTCTATATAAGGATTGGTGCTAAAGGTTTTAGAAAAAATACAGAAATGGTGGAATAACATCAAAGATAAGGGAGGATACCATTTTGCGTTGAACAATTGTTGTCATGCAGTTGTACAGGCTCTTCGGGAGGGAGGAATTGAAATAGACCCGTCCTTATTTATAATTAGAACACCTGGGGATATGGTTGGACTCGGGAAAGAACTAGAAAAGAAAACTGCAGGTAACCAAATGTCTAATATCATAACACAATAAAACATAATCTGTGTTAAAACGTTCTGCTGGTAAATGTTAAAGTTTCTTTTTTAATATCTACTTTCAAAAATAGACAGCCAAAAAGGCAAAAAGTATTTTAAACAGCTGTTTTTCATTAAAAAATATCCTTTTGTTATTTGTATCATTTAACTACTGTCTAAATGACACATTTTCTGCTACCTAATGCAACCAGGTAGGATTGAAATATATGATTATGACTCAGTGATAGTATGGAATGATCAACAATGGTATACAATAACAGTCATGCATTCATGCAGTATCAATCAATAACTTGTAAATGCGTGATATATATACACATGTTGAACCATAAATTAAGTTAAAACATTTAAAAAAAAAGGATATATAATTTATTAATTTTAGAAGTCAAACATTTTGTGTTGTAAATTTTATCTTAATAGCATTTTTTTGTAATTGCCATATCTTGTTTTTAAGCATGACAATTGTTTTTGAAATAACTATAAAATATAACAATGTAATGCAATATGACGCAAAATATAAACTCAAATTCGATAACCTCTTTGCAGATGAAGAACCGACAGTACTTCGTTGTTAAATGTCATTGCTAAACTAGAAATGTACACTCGTAACTTGGAAAGCGAACTACATACCGTAAGTACTAACAACCATACAAATATGCTTTATTCAAAAACATTCCATCACATTCACATGTGGGGACAGGTAAATACATACAAAATACAATCACATACAATCATAGAAAGGAATAAAACAACTTTTAAATGGAATATATCAATAATAACTGTACTTTATAATAACGATAAATCATTTGTATAGAATAACTTAATAATGGATATATGAATTCTGTAAATGATTTACATTCTATTTTAATCGTGTACCTCTGGTTGATAGAAAGCATATGGTATTCAACATCTAATATACTTTATGTAAATTTTAAGTCATTGATGCTTTTGCTGGAATCAATTAAGCCATACCATAAGAAGACTAGAATCTTGTGCCAGTCAAGAACCTGCCACTGCATGAGATACTTTTAATTTATTTGTAATGTTGCAAGCCACATTTACATTAAGTTTTTTTTGTTTGATGCATGCCGCGTTTACATTTGATTTTAGGTTTGATGCATGGGAGTTTACATTTTTTTTATAATTTTTGCATGCCCTATTCAATTTCTTCAATTCAATTGTCATTGCAAGCACTTTCTAACTCAATTTATATTAATATCACAACACATCCGTTTAAGTGTTTTCACCGCGTAGTGAGTATTTCGGTGGTTATCATCACGGTCTGTGCTTTCAAATTAACCAAGTGTGAATCAATAATTAATCTTTATGTCTTTTCCAGGTTGAAAAAGTCCACGAAAAGTATGCAATGCCCTAAAAGACATGCTCATGAACATGAACATATTTTTTGTTTTATATATTAGCACTTCTTTATGTATTTGCATACAACATGTATTATTAAAATCAACATGCGTCTTAGTTGAGAGATGGAGGCTTTCAGAAGTGTTCCATGTATGCATATGATTATTTTAGTATTGTGATTAATTCTTGCATTGCTTTATGGACGAATACCACTTTAATACGTAACAATATAATTATGACATTGGTGTTATAGTCTAACAGATAGGTGAATAATTGTGCACTTTGGGTCAAAAGCAGGAAATTTTGAAAAAAGGCTAATGTGAACCATTATGAACATGATGAACAAAAATAGATATGAAGGCAAGGTAAATTTTATCAACTTCCGGTTTTATCATCAAAATGGCGGACATTTGATAACTGAATATTGTTATTCATTTTTCACAATCTGTAGCTTGAGTAACCTAAATATTATTGTGTAAACATGATTCAATAAAAAGTATAATATCCTTCAAAAACTCAGGACATTTTATTCAGAATCTTGTCATTTCCAGTCAAACAGATCACTTAAACATAATTTAAGGACGAAATACATTATGTTTATTCAGTACAAACAATGTATGTTCCATCAAACAGAATTAATTAACTGATAGGGTATATTGTGAAGTAAACAAATTGTAAGACGTCATTTAGAATCAACAGTACTGTACATGGGAGGACAGACTGTTGCACACCTGCAACGATCACAACATCAAATTCGCGACCACAGTAAATTAAATATTGACATGACTATGGTACAACTGATAAATTCATATAGAACGGTTGCAATTGATCGTTTTGTCCTTATCCAACAACATGAATTTGGGCAAGAACATGCAAGGCGACAGTTACTAGGGGACATTTAGACTCATAAGTCGAAAGTAAACTGACAAAATCCGTGATTTAAACTCAAATAATAGTACACAAAAACAATAAAAAAAGCAACACCCAGCCAGACAAACACTGGGAGTGTTCTCAGGTTTTCAGGAAGGGCAAGCCAATTCTTTTGTGCCAAATCGAGACATCTTCTGCACTTTAACACCTTGATAAGTATAATCACGGTTTGGTGTGTTAGAAAATAACGGATGATTTTTTGGCGAAATCCCTTCAATGTACTTACTTTTTTGAAACTGAAAAGCTGATTTCATGCCTCGTGAGTTCGATCAAACATCAAATTATTGCATCGTTCGATTCATGACATAATGGTTTCGACATTCATAGTCCTTATTAAAACATTGATAATATTGGTAATGTAACAACCATCAAAGTTAAAAAACTATTAGTAGACAGCTCTCTCACAAACAAACAAAAGTAGCTGTAAAATATAAGGCAAGCATATACATTACAGGGATACATTCGAAAGCATCCAATCAGCACAAAAACAAACCTTGCAAACAAAATGAAAATAAAGACATGTTGTTCGATTGCAAATACGAACTATCCACCAAATAATAATATATGTAAGTAGGATCATTCTCTCGCAAACTTGCCTGGACTTCGATAATGACGAATGCTAGAAGTAACATAATTAAATGCAATCCCATTCTACTTCTACCGCGAACAATGACACAGTGTAGGATCTGGTAAATGCACGGGACAGGCAATGCATTTGATTTGTCCATCCTTAAAGGGTAAGCAATTTCCTGAATGGAAACGTATCTAAAATGTCCAATCCTTAACATATGGAAGTAGGACGCAAGAATTTATACTAAAGCCATATATCAGCTGACCAGATCATTTCAATAGTGTATACTTATTGACTGGGTATGAGTGGAATAGTTGTATCAGAGGGACAATAAACTTTCCATTCCACGAATGTCCAGTCAGTAAGTGTTTTATTATATCGAAAGAGACAACAGCCAATAAATGGCAGTGATAAATCAACTATCGTTATATTAAAAAGAAGAAACAAACCATTGCCGTTTTTTTCATAGATATGTTCAAATGCTAAGGCTATTTATCATATACTTAGCATTGATATGATAGCTTTTGCATATTATAACCGTTTCAGTATATTTTTTTTCGTGTATCCGTCACGGTCCGTCTATTATTTAGTTCTTGTACGAACACATATGAAACTTTGCTTTCGACAATTTTGAATAATACTTTAAATAAAAATGTTTTATAAGCGAATAAGGAAAGAGTAACAGGGTACTAGCCGAGAGCTGAAACAGGTACATACGCGATAATAGGGTTATTCTATCTCTAAGAACACATTGTTACCACCAGAGACATGAAGACAACTGAAATCCTTTTCTAATAAGTGTAACGTATAACACACGTATTATCAGCGAATAAGTAACGAATAAGTAACAGGGTATTAATCGAGTGTTGGAACTGGTACATACGCGATAATAGGGTTATTTCATCTCTAAGATCCAATAGTTACCACAAGAGACATGAACACAATAGAAAATCATCCTTTTCTAAAAGTGCAACGTTAATACAAACGTATTATAGGCGAATAAGGAACGAATAAGAAACAGGGTATCAGTCGAACACTGAAAATCGTTTTTTAAAAGGTGCAACATATAATACACGTATTATAAGCGAGTAATGGAACAAATTAAACAAGGTATTAGTCTATCTCCGAAACGATGTACACCCAGCTAGCATGTTTAACCCCGCCACATCATGTAAATATGACCCTGTCCCAAGTCAAGAGCCTGAAATTAAGTGGTTGTCGTTTAGTTTTGTGTTTCATACTTGTTTTTCATTTATTTTTTGTATATGAAATAAGGCCGTTAGTTTCGTTCTTTGAATTGTTTTCCATTGTCATGTCTGGGCCTTTTATAACTGACTATACGGTTTAGGCTTTGCTCATTGCTGAAGGCCGTACCGTGACCTTTAGTTGTTGATTTCTTTGTCATTTTGGTCTATTTTGGGGGAGTTGTCTCATTGGCAGTCATACCATATCTTCTTTTTTTATGCAAGCACTAAAAGGTTGATTTCAACACTTCAAACCAAGAACAATCTTCAAACTTACGAATATAAAGCATTTTGAAGGAAGAACGTATAAAAATCAAATAAATAGCAAATACGTATCGAACATTTAGTAACATGATCGGTTGAGCACAAACACGTATAAATAGGCCATTAAAAGCTCACTTTACCTCAACAAATTAAGAACTATTTCCAGGATATTATCAGAATATAATTTATCATAAAAAATAAGAAAAAGAGGGACGAAAGATACCAAAGGGACAGTCAAACTTATAAATCTAAAATAAACTGACAACGCCATGGCTAAAAATAAAAAAGACAAACAGAAAAGCAATAGTACCGAAACACACCATAGAAAACTAAAGAATAAACAACACGAACCCAACCAAAAGCTAGGGGTGATCTCAGGTGCTAAGATCATTTAAAAAAGGTGGAAGAATACTAAAAATCGAATAAGTAACAAATAAGGAATAAGAAACGAATAGGTAACGATTAAGGAATAAGGAAAAAGTAACCAACTAAACGTCCATGATCTTAGCTAAATTTAAATACTTTTTGAGTAAAATAAAAGGACATGCGGTGGATTGAACTTTAGCAATAACTATCTAGTCACCTTATATGTATTGATCTAAAGTAATATCAATATGTGATTCACAAAATTTAACGTCTTTGTACTTTATATTACTGATTTCACTAAATCGTAAAAAAACCCAGAGTAACCAAGCACTAGCATAACCACTGGGGTAAAGCTGATGACCGTAACTGCATTCACGGTCATCCTAGAATATACTAGAAAAGTTTTCATGATTACAGGTCCTTCATCTATGAAACAAGTGTTAAATTGTTTGTAATTGGATTTTAAAGTTAAATTATTGCTTTTAAATACTCTAAATTGTCACTTCAATCTCCCAAATGTAAATTTTGGTCATACCTAATCTTATTTTTTCATATTTGGCACTTTTTTCTACTTCAGTTCCAGCTGTCTAGTTTTGGCGAAGAACCCATCCTGATGTCCGGGTAACAGGAATTTCTGCAGAGTGATTGTCCATGACATTTTGTGAAATTTACAAGTAATTAAAACACAGATTTAGTATAATGAAACATAATTGTTGTTTTATTTGGTATGAAACTGCTTGAAAAAGCCTTTGGAAAGTCTTTTTGTGGTCTTTTCATGGTATTTAACCAAACACTTCCATATAAGGAAAAAAACTAACTAAGAGTACACCAAGACTTTAGTTTCTAGATGTACTTGCAATACTACTCAAAGCAAACACAGAAAACAATTCATATTTATTAAACATAGTATTTTACACCATTCTTTCAAAAACAGTCAATGCCCAACTGTATATACCAAATATACATTGGCCGCAGTATGGGCTGTAGTATAAATTTTGCTCTATCTTTACAAATTCAGCATTTTTGAAGGTTGTATTGAAACTGGAACTTGAAAATTGGATACATTACATGTTTATTACAAAAAAAGATGGAAAAGAAGTAAAGAAGTCGCTTATAGGGGTAAATTCAGTAAATAAATATACGTCATCAGGGACCGCCCATTTAGGGGAGAGCTTTCTGTATAACACTGAAGTAATATGGTCTTCTGATTGGCAGATAATGTTTGTAATAAATATTTTTTGGTAGATGGATCAAAACTAGAGTTGAAAAAAAATAAAAAATAAATGCTGAATGTACTATTTTTTTTCCCTTCAGGGTTGAAAAGTAATGAGGGTCAGTATGGGAATTCAGTGCGAATCTACATTGTTTGTGAACAAGGCCATGTGAATGCCCAAAAATGCCGCATGACCCTATGTTTTTATTGTTGCAAAAGATAGGGCTACATTTGTACTTTCATGAATGATATATGAAAGATTTTAATTTCTAAAGGTAAATCAGGTATAAATTTATTTCCACACATAGATTAGCATTAAAGTCAATGGGAGATTTTTTACTGAATTTACCCCTATAAGAAACCCAAACATTTGCAATTCTGTGTGCACTTGATTACTTATCTCTAATGCTTTCTCATAATTTTCCGCTCCACTTATGCCATCGTCTAAATACATTATGATTTTTATACCCTTTTGTTTTAAATACGTCTGTACTATCGGTCTAGTAACTTTAGTGAAAATGCAACCGGCTGTTGAAATACCAAAATGACAATACATTAAAAACATAATAGGAAATCTTTCCTGAAATTTCCCACGCCAAGATATGTTTTATGTTCAGAAAATATTGCAATATGATGGTATGCAGATTTTAAATCATATGAAAACAGATAATCTTGCTTGTTAAACAAATTTGCTGCGTCACTTGCATCTTCATACTTAAATCTAAGTTTATGCAAGACTTAGTGCAGATTTACATGCCTGGCGTCTAAAACTAATATCAACTTATCCTTATTTTTAGCTACTGTCAAAGGATTTACTACTTTTGGTATGAGATAAACTTTTGACACACAACCTAAACTAATTAATTTTTCTATCTCGCTCTGTACAAATTCAGGATAATCTAATGCCGATCTGTTGTTTTTTAATGAACAAAATGATTGGTACAGTGTCAAAAAGTAGTTTATACCCGTTCCTGATCACGTCTAATACTTGATCATTAGCATCTACTTGTTTGTTTTTCGACATGTTGTTATTGTTAAGAAAACTAGACTTGTTTAAACAATCATACTTTATATTTTCAGAATCGGAAATACCGAATTCTTCAAAATCTTGGGAACCTGATAAATATTCAAAGTCATTACTTATCTTATCAAAGTTCTGCTTAATTGCAGCATGATCTTTACGCCAATGACCTGATTTTCGTAGCATTTTCCTGGTATGTGTACAGGTACTGATCAGGTATGGGTGCACTCGATCTGGTTGATGTGGGATGCGAAATAGGGGGAAATCTACTCTTCATTGTATTTCTCTTTCCCTTCACTTCTGTGCAGCTCTAACATCAGCTCTTTCTTTTCTCGTCTTCAGAATTATCTGCTAGACTGTTCGTCTGGTATTCTTCTACCGTCTTCCACCCGCTTTCTGATTGATCAGCCATATTTACAAGGTTTTGCCTATGTGTTAGAAAATCAAAACCTTCACCAATTCTTTGGATTGCTGAATCTATCTGATCGTTCCGCATTGGACTGTCTTGAAGGTTAGAATGGGCTTCTTTTATCTTCTTGATGATATTGGTTGATATTGTGCTGTTCTTTATTACCCTTCCGCTTGAACTCGGAATTGTCTGTTGTCAATTCTTTTATCTTTGCAATTTGACTATCGGACAGCTGCCTCTGGGATTTTTTCATGGAACTTTCAAAAGAACCTAATTTGTTAATACAGATTGTCGATTCTTGAAAGCATGGAATTCTGAGAACTGTTATGCACCTCGTTTGCTATTAACTGTTTAATCGCCGTCTCGTCCATTGTGTGGTTTACTTTCGAACGTCCACGGCTAGAAAAAAGACATTAACACAGACAATACATTTGGCGCCAAACCATAAAAAACCTTGATCATTCTGAACACATGACTACACTAAGTCTTAATGAACCGTGCAAAACATTATTTTTCTACTATACTACGAAAAGCAGAAAAATATACATTTTATTAGTGCACTTGATTGAAAAAATATATATAGCGAAATGTGTAGTTATTCAATATATCAGAGTGTTAATCATAAGGTTTCATAATGCACAAAATGTGGTGGCAGAGAGGGGTTTAAGTTCCGTGTTGATATTGAATTTTTTCAGTTGATTTTTCCAGGCTTTTTCATGTTAAGGTTCTCAAACTTTTACAAGTAACTAATTTTATGAATTATAATATGTTTTAAATATAATGGGATAGCTTTTACTATTAGTATAAAAAAGAATCTAAAGTTTGTGTATGAACTTGCAATGAAAATGAGCTCATTTTCAAACAGTCCAAACTTAGTAAATTTAATAGATAAGAAGACATTAGGCCGTGTTCACATTGGCCTAAACTCTGTGTTGTGTTAGTGTAACTCACACGTAAACTAAACATAATTGCGTTCCCATTGATAAAACTCAATGTTAACATGCAGTTCAAATCATATTTTGTCTACATGCAGTCGATATTCGATGTAGGCCGTGTGTAGGTTAAGTGTACACAAAAATAGGCATTCAGAACTTTAATTTCCCTTTGTTTATTTAAAAAAGATTTTTGTTTATATAAAATTGATACTTACAACACTTATTAGTCAAGTTCTTTACCGAAATATTTGTCTAAACTTGATATATTTATTTGTTATAAAAACACTTTACGTTGCCTTTTTGACCCCTAATCAAGACTCATCCATCATCATTGCCGAACACATCATTCATTTGAAAAGGTCTTCCCGAATCGATTAGACACACTGACAGAAACATTTGCCACTGGTCTGTATACTCAAACAATGATTCACTTATAAATGCATTACTGAAAAAAGGATGAGGTTTATTGTGTGTTTGTGTAGTACACGAGACCCGTTAAAATACAATAAGAAATAATTAAAAAAAACATTGCCCCCTCCCTTTACCAAATACTCCTTGGAGACAAAAAACCATTTTAAACAAACAGAAGAGATAGAAATGTAGTGATCCTTAACACCACAATTCTTATTCTTCGTCTGTAAGCACGCTAATGGCGATCCTACGTTTTAATGCGTAATCGAGACATCTTTAAACTACTGCAAATCATCCAAAAGGAGAAACCACTTTACTCCCCCCCCCAAAAAAAAGGGGGGGGTGTTCTGAGTCAGATTTTTTACTCGCGCGTGTACACGGTGATAACTAAATAAAATTGAGAAAGGAAATGGGGAATGTGTCAAACATTGTCAAAGCGACAACAACTAAAAAGTATATTTTGACACGCGATGATGGCTAATGAAAAAGGATCAGATATTATAATTGAATATAAGCAAATATAATTAATTTTTAAGAAACGTGTAATTGAAGAAACGTACAGTTTGTGTCTAAATGAACTGATATTAGTCAAGGTCATGTGATGCTGTTTAACATATGTGTATCTTGTTCATTGTTATCAGTCTATGGAAGAAGCGTATCGATAAAAACTTTTCTTATATCAATGAGCGATATTGTCTAATATCAAACTGTAAATATGCAGACATTCCATGCGGAAAATGTTGTTTTCGGCAACGAAAAATTAAGAAAATACTAACTTTATAACTTATAGTTCAAATATAAACTACAATTGAGTCTAAATATACATTCAAAAGTTAGTTAGAAGCTAAAGTTTATGTCCGTGTAAAATTTGAAATGCGATGCTTTTAAAATATCAATGCGATACTTTTAAAATATCATAGTGGTGTTTTTGTTATATCAATATTAGTACCGATTAGTATAAATATTAGACTGTTGTAACCATATTTTGACAATCTTTCCTATAATGCCTGTTTTGTTCACGCATATTTGTAAATATGACAGAATTTGATGTGACTGTCATACACATGAGAGGTTAAGCGCTATAAATCAGGTTCAAAACTTGAAAATGCCGGTACTGAGTCAGAAATAAGACAGTTGTTATCTGTTTGCTGTGGGCCAAGTCTCCGTGTGTCTCACTCGAACTCATGCACCATCCTCTTATATCGATAAGTCTTTAAGATTTCCCTTTATAAATAACTGCTTTCAAATCCTCCAACTGAACGATCTAAGTGTATGAATATAGAAAAGATATATACACATTTATTACGGCAAAAGACATTAACATCTTATTCATTTGTGTTCTAAACATTTGTTTTAGTACTCATTGAAGAAATGAATTTATAACAAGCGATACGGATTTTTATTTTGCACTTAGAAAAGTACACTAATTTATACGATCGGTTACTAGACAAAAACGAAAGTCAAATTTCGTAGCAACAATACATCGAATTACCCTCGCGGTCATCGCGATTTAAAAGAGCGTCCACGCGGCGAGCTGATTATGTTCATAGAGATATCGATTTACCAACGGGAAAAGTCTTTGATATCCAAAAAGAACTGTTTTCCTTCTCAATATTTTCTTCCATGTTAATAACATATACATGTTCTGTCTGACAAAATTTTAATTTTCGTTGTTTCTGAAGTTGTCCAATTTATAGTCTGAGGCTACTCAGCTGGTATTTTAAAAGTTCGGGACATCAGCATTTGTACATTTTAATTTGTTTGGATTATTGATTTTATCATTTGACTATTTATTGTAATTTAGAACTGTATTGGATTGGATTGTTTGAATGAATGTTTCTTTTAAGTAATGATATTTTTGTCTATTTCGATATTACCAAGGTGGATAGGCTATAGCAGTGTGACCAGTATATTATAATCTAATAGGTCGGTAGACGTATTTGCAACCGCATTTAAATACCGCCATTGCTTTATAACTTCAAATAGAATTTAAAAAATAAGATGTGGTATGATTGTTAATGAGACAACTGTCCACAAGTGACCAACATAACACAGACATTAACAACTATAGGTCACTGTACGGCCTTCAACAATGAACAAAGCCCATACCGCATAGTCAGCTATAAAAGGCACGATAATACAATGTAAAACAATTGAAACGAGAAAAACAAACGGCCTTATTTATATAAAAAAAAAATGAAAGAAAAACACATATGTAACACATAAACAAACGACCAGCTGAATTACAGGCTCCTGACTTCGGACAGGCACATACATAAATAATGTGGCGGGGTTAAACATGTTAGTTAGTCGGTTAAACAATGTGATTGAAAACAATAGACTGAACAGATTATTAACACTTTCAACTACCAATAGGGTCAAGAAACATTTTTGAAATGATAAGTTTATCTAAGCGTTAATTTTGTTACAGTTACGAAATTTTAGTGATATTAATCCTAAAACATTAAACTGGTCATGATCAAAGTTTGTGACTTATGTTTGCAGTTTTCTTGACAAGCATTGTGACGTGTCATCGTATTCATTTTATATTAGAAAACTAAAGCAGTTATATTAGAAAAGTATCGCATTCATAAATTTTTGATATTAAAAAATCATGGCTATGATATAAGACAAATATCGCATTGATATTTTAAAATATAGCAGTATCGTTGACTTATAGGTGATTTTGGCGTAGAAAACAATTGAATTCATCTCAATTGCATTCCACTGAATTTGCTACATGATATTTATTGAATGTGTACATTTACAATTGATAAATCGTGCATTTATGTTTCATTTATTCAATAATTCAGTTTTCTCGTTTAAATACACCTTGCTTGTTATTACATAGAATAACTCATGAAAATTATACACCAGACGTATGTCGTGTTAAATAATACCCTGTTTTAAGAAAAGAGTCATTAGTTTATACCGAGAAATCTGTCTTTCTTCGTACAAATGCTAAAATTCGTCTGCAATTTCCCACGATGCAACTCGTTGATATAAGACAATATCGCTCATTGATATAAGAAAAGTTTTTATCGTATCGCACCTTCCATAGAATGGTTATGTTCATACATCATATATATACGGTGACCTATAGTTGTTAATGTTTGTGTCACTTTGGTCGTTTGTGGATAGTTGTCTCATTTGCAACAATACCACATCTTTTTTTCCATATTAGTAATAAAACTAAGGTTCACCTCCCTCAGGCAAAGTTGGCTTTATATTAATTTGGCTATTTATTTTAGGTATTTTTGACGTGTAGCTCTTCGACGATTTTTGGTACTTATCCATCTTCGAATTTCAAATGTTTCGTTTTGAGCGTTCCTGATGAAGGTAAATCAAGAAAATCGCTTCGAACACAACAAATTATTGTTTTCCATTTTTTACATCACAGGGTCGATACCTCTGCTGGTGGACTATCAGTCCCCGAGGGTATCATCAGCTCAAAAGTCAGAGCTTCGGTACTGACATGATTTAACAAACTTTACAAAATTGTCCGTTTATAAATTTTTAAATTATTATAAAACTAAGGTTTCAACTCCCTCAGGAAAAGTTGGCTTTAGAAGAATTTGGCTATTTATTCTAGGTATTTTTGACGTATAGCTCTTCAACGGTTTTCGGTACTTATTCATGACCGGATTTCAAATGTGTGGCATTGAGCGTTCCTGATGAAGGTAAATCAAGCAAAGCGCTTCGATCGCAATAAATTATTAAACATTTTGTTTTCCCATTTTTTCTTGTTTAAATTGTTTCACATAAATTTATGATTCATGCCGACGGTTTCAGTTTGAATTGATGTATATCTCATTTAAATTTTAACATCTATAATACACGTTTTCTTTAATTCTCATTCATAAATTTTCAAATATTATTACATACGCATATGTTACTAAAGTTTTATTCTCTTTATTTTTTTTATTTTTTTTTACCAAAGATAGACATTAAAATGACGAGTGAAGACAGAAAGTGAGCAGCTCCAATTTCGTACCTTAGACTTGATTCATTTCCCAAAATAATACGGAAATTGTTATTTGAAGGGCAGAACCACATAGGTTTTCAATGACTAGTGGAGACAGAAAGTGCGCAGCTCTAATTTCGTACCTTAAACTTGATTTATTTCGCAAAATACTACAGAAATTGTCACTTAAAGGTATGAAACCACATAGGTTACATGACAATATATCAATAAACCCAGAGATTTGGTAAAGATATTGTATCAAAATTGTCAACAGAGCAAACATTTCTAGCATGCGATTTGTCCCTTCTTTATATGGTGATTCGTAATTTTAATTTTGTACCTGTTACCAGCCAATGGATGGGGAAAGACAGTTTTTGGCTTAAGAACCACTGGAGATGCTGTCGAAGGATTGCGTCGCATAAGAAACAGCTGTGTGCTTAGACCAAATGCTAAATATGATACGCGAAAAGAACAGAGAGTGTTTAAGGGCATACGATACAGTTTTGATCATGTATTTACAAGTTCGTGAAAATTTGTATATAGGCTATTTTTTACCTGATTAAATCAAATATGTAATACAAAACATACCTTCATGTGCTACTTTTTTTAGTAAAATGAGGTCAAAATTTTGTATATTTGCTCAAAATTCAGATTTGTGGCCGTAATTTCTTTTTCGAAAGAAAGACATAACTTTTTTGTTAAATAATCGGTAATTTCTGTACTTTAAAAGTATTCTAAAAAATTTTGCATTTTTTATTCAGAAATAACTCATATTTATCAAATGTTCATGAATTGTGGAAAATACGTCATTATTTGCTGTATGTTTATCAAAATTTAAAAAAATACTCTATTTACAGTTTTATAAAATTTGGGTCACATAATATCCCTGCAAAATGAAACAAATTGCTGTTTTGAAAAATAGGGGTCCATGAACTCGTTTTCAAATTAAATCAGTTTGAATGATAAAAATCAGTCGAAAAGTGCATCTTATTCCGATATGTCACAATTTGACGTCGCGAAAATAACATTTTACGTTAGCAACGTCATTACCTCCCCTGTAACTGTATCGTATGCCCTTAACGAGACGCTTAATATGCCTGCGTTGTCGGTTGCTATGTAAAGGAAACAACACACAAATTTGAGGATGGAATACTCTCTCATCAATCATTGGATCCAGAAAAGGAGATACGAGAGAAATACATATGTGCTCTGGAGAAAATACTGGAATTGGAAGGTATGATTTCAATTCAAACAAAATAAAACAGAACGTATCCAAATTATTAGTGCAGTTAAATGTTGATCGCAATCGAAGGAATTGAAAAAAATGGAAATATAAAGGCATGTACCATTAGAATAATTCATTAAAGCGGATCTATAATTTGGCTATTATTATTTGTGGTCAAATGTGCCTTTTGACGATATACACTAGTTTTTTTTTAAAGAATGCACAAATAGTAACAAATAGTTTAACTGCAATGCTATTATTTATGTATTTTCCACTTTATTCTTTAGTTTTCTATGTTGTGTCATGTGTACTATTGTTTGTGTGTTTGTCTTTTTCATTTTTTATCATGGCGTTGTCAGTTTTTTTTTCGATTTATAAGTTTGACTGTCCCTATAGTATCTCTCGTCCCTCTTTTATAAGCCTTCTTCTTAATTCAAAATTAGGACAAGTTGATTCCCTGATTTACATTTACAATTATCTCTAAAATAAATTAAATATATTCTTATTTTTTCTTTTCATAATTTGACTTGCCTGTCAAGTGATAACATTTTACTGAAGTTTTATAACCTTTATCATCATCACTGACACTGCAGTAAGTCAATTTCATAATATCAAACGGTCAACACGTTCAAATATTCAAGATGTATACTCCCTATATCATTTAAATTGTAATCCTGGTACCTTTGATAACTATTTACAATACTGGGTCGATGAAAATGCTGTTGCACGTTTCGTCCCCGAGGGTATCACCAGCCTGGTAGTTTGGTGTTGACATGAATGTCAATTATGTGGTCATTGCTATAATTTTCCTGTTTACAAAACTTTAAATTTATCGAAAAACTAAGGATGTTCTTACCCAAGGAATAGATAACATTAGCCGTATATGTCACAACTTTTTAGAATTTTGGATCCTTAATGCTCTTTAACTTTGTACTTGTTTGGCTTTTAAATATTTTGATATGAACGTCACAGATGAGTATTATGTAGATGAAACGCGCGTCTGGCGTACTAAATTATAATCCTGGCACCTTTGATAACTATTAACACCACTTAGTCGATGCCACTGCTGGTGGACGTTTTGTCCCCGAGGTATCACCAACCCAGTAGTCAGGACTTCGGACACGAATATCAATTATGTGGCTATTGTTATAAATTTGACTGTTTACAAAACTTTAAATTTATCGAAAAACTAAGGATGTTCTTACCCAAGGAATAGATTACCTTAGCCGTATTTGTCAAAACTTGTTTTAATTTTGGATCCTCAATGCTCTTCAACTTCGTTCTTGTTTGGTTTGATAAATATTTTGATATGAGCGTCACTGAGTAGTCTTATGTAGACGAAACGCGCGTCTGGCGTGGTAAATTATAATCCTGGTACCTTTGATAACTATTTACACCACTGGTTCGATGCAACTGCTGGTGGACGTTTCGTCCCAAAGGGAATCACCAGACCAGTAGTCAGCACTTCGGTGTTGACATGAGTATCAAGTATGTGGTCATTGTTATAAATTTGCCTGTTTACAAAACTTTGTATTATTCGAAAAACTCAGGATTCGCTTCTCACAGGAATAGATTACCCTAGCCGTATTTGTTAAAACTTGTTTGAATTTTGGATCCTCAATGCTGTTCAACTTCGTACTTGTTTGGCTTGATACATATTTTGATATGAGCGTCACTGAGGAGTCTTATGTAGAGGAAACGCGCGTCTGGCGTGGTAAATTATAATCCTGGTAACTTTGATAACTATTTACACCACTGGTTCGATGCAACTGCTGGTGGACGTTTTGTCACAAAGGGAATCACCAGACCAGTAGTCAGCCTTTCGGTGTTGACATGAGTATCAAGTATGTGGTCATTGTTATAAATTTGCCTGTTTACAAAACTTTGTATTTATCGAAAACCTCAGGATTTGCTTCTCACAGGAATAGATTACCTTAGCCGTATTTGTCAAAACTTGTTTGAATTTTGGATCCTCAATGCTCTTCAACTTCGTACTTGTTTTGCTTGATGAATATTTTGATATGAGCGGCACTGATAGGTCTTATGTAGAAACGCACGTCTGGCGTATTAAATTATAATCCTGGTACCTTTGACAACTATTAACGATATTGTATAATTATAATTTCCTTAAAATCTGAGCAATGTCTATTTTCAAATTTGGAAGTCGAAACTGTGAATGGTTGGGAAATAACAATGTTCATTGCAAAAGACTTACATTTGGATCCACGAAGCAGAAACAACTGATGTTTTGTTCTAAACTGCCTTATAGACTCTTAGTTGATCTCTTCTCAGCGTGTCTACTATTTTTTCACTTATAATAGATCAAATTTGAAAAAAGAGCGCTGTAAATTAAGTACTTTAAATGTTTATTTCTAAACTACATTACGAAACAGCTTCATACTTATGATATTTGAGTATTTTCCATTTATAATTGTGATGAGAAAAATATTATAAGCCCTTTAAATGTTAACAATACTTACTTTGGATTCTTAACCGAAAATATTTAGGCTTACATGTAGGTAACTATCAATTTATTTTTGTTAAGCGCTTATTTAAGTATTTAACCCTCTGTTGTTTTATGTCACTTGTTAGCTTTAAACTAATGTTGTGTTGTCTTCTAAATTTGGCAGGCAGTTCATCAATTCTGACTTTGTAGGAGTTGATTTCTTTTGGAGGGACATTACTTTTCATTGACGATGCAAAATTTATTGAGTTAGAAAACTGAATGTTTCTGTTCGTAATTTATGCTATCTCTAGTTCTAAATTGTTTAATTTGACAATCTCAGCAGCAAGTGTGTAACTAAAGAAATCAAAAAACAATTGGCAAATATATTATTAACACAAAAAACATAACAAGGCAGTGAATTATACACAATTATTTCTCTCTATGATATTGCTTTCGCAAATTTTTTGTTCTTCCCTCTTTAGTGACACTGACTCAGACGTACTTATAAATATAATTATTTTCTGTGACTGTATCTTGCATTAATTTGTAGATACACAACTTTGAAGTCTTGCAATAAACATTGCAAAATATGGTGTATTCTCTGAACGTGGAGTGACTGTTAAAAGTCTGGGTATCCAGTATTTGTTTGCAAGTCAGACATCGTTTGTTTCCGCAACCCTTGCGAGAGCCTATAGACGAAGAGCCTGCTTGAGAGGATAAATCATCTCTCACCAGCAAGTGTTTGAGGCTTTTGGGTTTACGAAAAGCCAGTACAGTTGGCTCGGGAAAGATCTTGGATAGTTCAGAATGTTTTTCGATCTCTTTCCAATTTTCGCGTATTCGGTGAGAAAATTGTCAAATTTGAATGGTAAGTCAACACAAAAGGCTTCCACTTGTGGACCAATTTGTCTTTATATTGTAAAATGCTCATATCGGCTGATGTTGTTAACAAAAGAAAAACGTTTTTTTGCAATATAGTTAGTGGAGCAAACCCTTTGTATTCGTATGGCCTGGCTGTATGGAATGCTCTTGGTGCAGTATATGGGATGACAACTCAGAGGAGACAGTTTGATGTGTGTCTGTGGGCTTGCAATACAGAACTGTAAGTATGTGTCCATCCCTCATTGCGTTCCATTTGGTTAAGATAGAGTGCGGTGTCTTGTATATAGGACAGTAAATTTTATACATGTGGCTTCAGATGAAAGTCAATAAATTCTAATATTTTCTCCGTAGGGTGGTCATTGGTGGAAACAATTGGTCTACCTGGATTATTGACTTTATGTATTTAAGGCAGAAGATAGAAACGCCCAGGCTTTGGTTTTCAGGTTTTATGTATTTAAATGTGTCTTCATCAATATGCCTCCGTTCACACGTGTTTTTCAGGTTTGTGGTGGTCGTGGGAGTTGGGTCAGTGTCTAATTTCTTATAAAATCTCTCATCAGAGAGTTGACGTTCTGCCTCTTGAATGTAGTCACATTTGTCAATGACGATAACAGATCTACCTTTATCAGCTGGTTTAATTATAATATCGTCTCTGTTCTTAAGTCTCCACACAGCTTCACTTTTTTCAGACAATAAATTGCTGAAAGTTTGGGAAGTGGCAGTGAACAGATGTGTTAAATCACATTTAATTTTGTCAATTATATGTTCCAAAGTTGCACATTTACTGGGTTTCGGAATCCATAATTTTTTTCCTGAATCTGCGAATATCGACATCTTCTTGATCGTCATCTGAGTCGAGATCACTTGTGTCACTTTCAACGGTACTTTTTGTGGTATCCTTAGAAAAATATTCCTTGATTCTGATAGATCTTGCTGGCTTGTCTATGTCATCTTCCAAAAGTATAGAATCTATTTTGCCCTGCGTGGGACAAAAATTGAGACCTTTTGACAATACCTTAGTCACGGTCTACGACAAAACAACTGAAGAAAAATTGACTACAGTGTTTGTAGAGTTCATGCAACTTTTTCTCCTGAATCGGCGAATCCGGGGTTTTGTACCGGTTGTGATGATACGATTGAGAGTTTAGGTGGTCTGCTCTCTAGCAACAGTGTCCAAAAGTACGCCGTCTCGTTTAAATTTATTAATTTGTTTTTTGTGTAATTTTCGGGATTCAATGCGCTCGTTGATGTTGAGCAATTAAGGACCGAAATGTTCTTGACATGATTTGTAGTAAATGTTGTTATAACTACGTTGTAAATTTGAATGTTTATGAGACGCGTCAGCGTGTAATAGATCCATCAATTTCACAGAACTGCTGTTGAGAATAATATTCCATCTATCCATATATACAC
The DNA here is from genome assembly GCF_036588685.1 of Mytilus trossulus. NCBI lineage: Eukaryota > Metazoa > Mollusca > Bivalvia > Mytilida > Mytilidae > Mytilus > Mytilus trossulus. The sequence goes on along the minus strand of NC_086386.1, from coordinate 34,281,625 downwards.
GAGTATAAATTGAAACTAGGTTCAAACTTATGATTGCAATGAATAAAAACCAATTTGTTTATACGTGTGCATGTAAAACAAATTTCGTTGTAGAAGGGTCTAAATACAGCATAAACAAAATTTTCATAAAGACCAAAAAAGTGAAAAAGTATATTTAAACAAAACGCATTTGACTAACAGGCCGAACAACTGAGGCTCTATAACTCTGCTGACTGCCAGTGACAATTGCCAAATAAAATTGATCACAAGAGGTAAAAAAGGAATCTTAATATAAATTTAATACTAAACAGAAAACACAAAACTTTTGGCCAAGATGTTATTCACAAACATAAGGTGTCAATATTTGTTTTAGTACTAGGTCCGGATTACGACAATAAATGTCTCTTCAGTGATGTTAGGGATCGAAACAGTATTTTGAAGGCGATTAAATTTACCATCAATTTAATATAGACTCGTGAATTTTAAGAGTCAAATTAGGATGAACGGATCATATAAACCGGAGGGAAAATATGATACACGCCTAAACGAAAATATATATATACAAGTCTCAATTGAAATTACGTTCAAAACCATGATTCCGTTGGATAAAAATAGCAATTTTTATACGTGTGCATGTATAATAGGCGAGCGCCGATTTGAGAAAAAGCCTCTCGTTAAGGTTTTTAATGCACCTATCGAACACATAGCTAATTTTGGTATCAATCGAAAGAAAAACTTCTAGAGCATATGATTTGGGTGGTCGTCAAAGATCCCTATGGTCACGTTTCTTGCAAATCTCACGAGAACACAGACATGTCGAATTACTTTGGATTATACGGTGACATTTAACATTGCATATATCGGAATTGTTGTAAATATATTAGTCGTTTTTATCTAAGATAGCTTTGAATACATTCGAAAAAGACATAGAATCCCCCAAAAAAGAAGATTTTATGAAAAATTAGTTGATTCTGAGGCATCTTTAAGTGCAACCCTAAAATGTAAAAAAAAAAGCATATTTTTTTTTTGATTGTCAGTGTCAATGACATATTAAAACTCTTGTATGTTTTGTTTTTATAAATTCAATATACCCTGAATAGATTGCGACACACATCGAAGCTCAACGATGGATAATAAATGTTTGACGACTTTTCTAAAATTTGCATTATTAAACGGTATTCCGTATCTGTATCGTGTTTATCCCAGACGCTAAAAATTTATATAAATCTAGTATCTAATATGCATAGGTAACACTTGAGTTTCCAAAACACAAGTCGTGCTTTTAAAACATATTACTAGATAAATATTCGTACATGTGTAACCACAAGACCACTTTAACCATTACTAACGATATCGGCATGTGTTATGTAAGCAGCAGACTGCATTTTGTAGAATAGTATATTCTTGGGAGAGATCCGTTTGCGCCAAAAAATGCGTCCTTTTGCGCCACAACATTTGTTCTCCAATGCTACGTTTGCGCCACCTGTTTTTAAAATTGCATGGTATCATTTGCGCCAAAAATAAAACATACGATTGCGCCAATTGCAAAAAAAATGACTTCCCTCCTCCTTTATTCGGACTTGGAACCAGCAGTTAACACGGCAACTGTTTGTTTCTTTTTCAGAAACATACTTTCTTCTTACTGCTGTTGCATGGGTTTTTTCCAAATTTAACGTATGTAGTAGCTTGTTACTTCATTGTATTGCCAGAAAGACAAACATCGAAGGATGAAATGCATAAAACAGTTCATTATAATGCCCGTGGACTGCTTCTGTTCCATTAATGGTACGCCTTGCGGTAGATAGAGTTTCAGCCCATACAGATGGTGGGAACAAAGCACTGTGTCAACATATGGGGATAAAACATAATCAGCAAAAGCTTTTTTTTTCTTCTCTTATGGCATATCTTGTTATAAATATTCAGCAAAGCAATAAGTTTTCTTCGCTGTACATGGACTGTATAATTAATTTCAAGTCATTTCATTTCTCCCCAGATGCTCATCTTCATATCTTCGAACAAATGAACATTTTTAAGCCAAAGATAAAAATAAATATTAATATTTATGGTAGATATGTGTACAGGTAAATTGGCGCAAATGAGTTCCGAATATTGGCGCAATTGATACATTTTAGAAAACAAAATTTGGCGCAAATGATACCCATAAAAAACAGTAAATGGCGTAAAAGGACTGCTGCCATATTCTTGAATATTATCATAATTACTCATCATTGTGAAATGTGCCCCACTTCCAATGAAGCGCGGTCGCATGTCCATAAATTATCAACGCTGTATAATATGTCGAAATATCACACAAGAGACTCTCAGTATGACAACTAATAGAGGTATCACAACCTTAATGAATGCTGTTAGCTTAAAGCAAAGACAAGATGATGTGTTAATGTTGTTTTTGAGTGAGGTTGATACATTAGAGGCATTGTTGGTTTAACAAAGAAGAATGCTTCATTGATAAGATAGAATCTTACAAGGGATGTGCTTAGTCAGATAACATCGGCAATGAGAGCACGTGCGTTTCTTGTCCAGTGGTGACTAATGTCACGATGAAGCAAAACCAGCTGCAATGAAAACGGATAAAAAATATGTAGACGATCTAACTGTTTATATAACAGAAAATATGACATATCCATTTGACGTTGATAATCATCCCCGTCAGCATATCATTATGAACATTTCAACTGGTCTCCATGCAAGTCACGACATTGAAGATTCACTGTTAAAATCAGTTGAAACTTGAAAAACAAAAATGAAGATATTTGTTGAGTCATCACTATCAACAGACAAAGATCAGGACTGAAGACATTTGAAGATATGAACCCCAAAGTACAACTAAAATGCAAATCTTGGCAAGTTGTAAAAGGTCATTTGAATCCCGAGCTTGTGTTTACCCGTGCACTATCTCTAACTAAATCATTTGTAAATGTAGAGATGACGTATCTGTGGAAACTGTTTCGTCCTATCTAATTTGTCCCATTCCCACTGCATTATTTTATGACGATGGAATTATGAGGAAGATAAATAAGTCTGAGCTTCCCATGAATTTGAAAATTTAGTAGGATCAGTCCCTAACATTCCTCCAATCGAGCACAGTGCTACTGTACCAATAAGAAATGGCATGAGTTTAGTCATTTGATGTTAAAAGGATGGCCACGCTTGGAGTCTTGGCTAAATCTTGCATTATGCAGGCACTCATTTTTAGCCATGGCGTTGTCAGTTTATTTTCGATTTATGAGTTTGACTGTCCCTTTGGTATCTTTCGTCCATTTTTTACAATCATGCTTCCGATTCACAGACAAGGTTGTTGATGTCTTTGATCGCTATGACACTGAACATTCCATAAAATCAGCAGAGCGACATAGACGATCGGCAACAGCAACTAGGAAAAAATTTTATATCGCTGAACCGAACTGTTCCAGACTGGAAAAATGTCTATCAAGCAACAAAATCAAGCAAACTCTGACAACTTTCCTTGGAGATTATCTGAGCAGCAAATTGTCTGATATTTTCCAGGAGGAAAATAAATGTTTAGTTCTTGCCGGCGCATTTTCCAATCCAGAAATAGAGCGACAACTCTCAATGAGAGCATCATGTAATCGATCTCCAGATATGTCCTGTTCGTACGAAGACCCAGACACAAGACTCTTCCTTCATTTTATATACTCTGATAATCTTTTAGCAGTTAAATACAAGGCGACGAATTATAGTCAAGTGTTCCAATACAGATGTTCTTGTGCTCTGTGTTCATTATTTCAAGATTCTTGTGTCGACTGAACAAATGTGGTTTTTGACGGGGTCAACTAATTCTCTTAAGGACTGTAGAAGGTACATACCAATCCATGAGTTAAGTAAATCTTTTTCTACTTTACTAGCTAGTCATTCTCCCTGTAGTTTATGTTTGAAATGGTTGTGATACCACTTCTGCTATAATTGGGTTTGGCAAAAAGACTGTTTTCAAGTTGATAAGAAAATCTCCGAGTAAGTTTACAAATCTCCAAAACTTTGACAAGATTCAAGTTGCTTTTTCCACATCGTTGTCAGCAGCCAGAGAGCTTATGTCAAGCTTGTATGAACCACAAGACAAATTCGCTTCATCACATGTTGACTTAAACAAGTTACGTGTTAAACTTGTAACATGCAAAGACTCAAGTGAAACCGGCATTCAAAGAACATATTTTTCGGTCATTTCTACAAACGAAAATTTGGATGTCCTCACATCTCGATCATCCAAATCCTTTGTCTCCTTATGAATACGGATGGAAAAAGAGTTCACATGGCCCAGATCCAGTCTACTTTTTAGGCATGATGACGTTTGATTTCCTGCAAGATTTAATATGTTCTTGCAAGAGGGAATACACATGTAGCAAGAAATGTATTTGCCGAGAGCCGCAAATGTCTTGCACTGAGCTTTGTTCATGTCAGGGCAGTGATACTTGCCAAAATATTAATTCTAAAGAGGACATCAACCTCTAAAGAAGATCAAATGAATGACGATGATGAAAATGAAAACGATACCATTGACTAATAGCGAAAGAGCATTTGATCAAAGGGGCAACATAAAGTTTAAGTTGCCTCACTGTTATTCAATGTAAATATGTATATTATTAGTAATTTTGTGTTTTGTAATAACTCTACCAAATGGTTGTGTACTAAAGCCTCGGTCACACCTTACCGGATAGCTCTAACGGACGCCTAACGGATTAAAAAAAGTTATCCGTTTACAAATTTTTTATCCGTTGGGAGGTCGTTGGGGTACTAACGGACATGTAACGAACGCCTAACGGACACACAACGGACCTTGAACGTACGTGAAACGGATACGTAACGGACAGAATGGGCGTCGAACGAACATCCAACGGACGAGTACCGAATAAAACGGACACCTAACGGAAGCGTAACGGATAAAACGGATGAACAAAATAATCTGAAAATTAAAGGCTATAAACCATCTAAAAATTACAGGCAATAAACCATGAGAAATTTCAATTGGCATTTGTCCGTTTTACATCCGGTAGGCATCCGTTTTATCCGTTATCCTTCCGTTAATGTACGTTTCACATCCGTTTTATCCGTTAGGCGTCCGTTGGGCGTCCGGTAGACGTCCGTTGGTGAATTGGTCTACCAGATCTCCAACGGATGCATAACGGACACGTAACGGATACAAAACGGACGAGTACCGTACAAAACGGACGGCTACCGGACGCCTAACGAACGTTTAACGGACATTTTATCCGTTGGACGTCCGTTCAAAGTTTTGAACATGCTCAAAATTTTCCACCGGACAGAACGGACGTCAACGGATAAAACGGACGCTTAACGGACATGCAACGGATATGGACGGACGCCTAACGGATAAGAACGGACGTCTAACGGACATGAACGGATTGAAAAAAAGTTATCCGTTAGACGTTCGTTCGAGCTATCCGGTAAGGTGTGACCGAGGCTTTAAGTTCCGTATGCGATGATAGTTGTAGTTAAGAAAAAAACCCAAAAAGAATCAACACCTTGCTAGTGATCTAAACAAAACAAAACACAGCAAAAAAACAACACCTTGCTAGTGATCTCCGTCCTTGACGTGGTCGGCAAGCTTAAGACAATTAAATCATATTGTATTTATAACTGTCGAACTAACAGGAGACCAAAATAACATATATTTTTAAGTGTGCTGTAAACATGGTAAATATGCGCTTTAAAGCAGTTTTACGATATGTTTTCATATAGTTTTATCAATATGTTGTCGGTATAATAAACAAGCTAGGCGAGACCTTAGAACTTAAAAAACTAGTCATGTATGTCACTAATATAAAACCAATAGAATTTGTTTGTGTTTAGATGCAAAATTAAATATTACCGAGCGTTTTGCGTCAATATCCGTAAAAACTATGATTTTCACAAAAATACGAGATATTTTCATTTTAAACACTTTTTAAAAAAAAATTATTTCAGAAACAAAAATTAGATAGACTATAGTTTGTCAAATGATATATTTCATATTATATTGCAGATGAATTTGTTCTTAAACTGCATTTTTCGAACAATATCGTCAAATTATGACTTATATTTTTTCCCCCTTTTTTGCCGTTTTTTGAAAAATGTGACCATTTCCCAATTTGACGACCAGGCAATTCTGAATGTACAATAAAAGACCTTTCAAATGATATATCATATAGCCGTGTGTTAGGTAGGTGCATTAAAAACCTCCGAATCCTTGTTTTGGCGCTCGCCTATAACAAATTTCGTTGTAGAATAGTCCAACCAACCAACATTTTCCAAAAGACCAAAAAAGTGAAAAAGTATATTTGAACTAAACGCATTTCACTAAAAGGTCGAACAACTGATGTTCTAATACCCTGCTGACTGCCATTGGCGATTGCCAAACAAAATCGATCACAAGATGTAAAAAAATGGATATTAATATAAATTTAATTCTTAACAGAAAACACTAAAATTGCTTCCAAGATGTTATGCCACAAAGATAAGGTGTCAATATTTGTTGAGTACACCAGATCCAGATTTCGACAATTAATCTCTCTTCAGTGATGTTAGGGATCGAAACAGTATTTGGAAGGCCATTGAATTTACTATCAATTTAATATAGACTCTTGCAGTTTAAGAGTCATTTTAGGATGAACGGATCATATAAACCGGAGGGAAAATATGATACAAGCCCAAACGAAAAATGTATACGAGTCTAAATTGAAAACTACGTTCAAACCTATGATTGCGTTGGATAAAAACCGCAATTTGTATACGTGTGCATGTAAAACAAATTTCGTTCTAGAAGGTTCTAAATACAAAACAAACAACATTTTCCAAAAGACCAAAAACTGAAAAAGTATATTTGAACAAAACGCATTTGACTAACAGGTCGAACAACTGATGTTCTATAACCATGCTGACTGCCATTTGCGATTGTCAAATAAAATTGATCACAAGACTTAACTAAATGGATCTTAATCAAAATCTAATGCTAATCAGAAAACAATAAACATGTGGCCAAGATGTTATGCCACAAACATAAGGTGTAAATATTTTTTTTAGTACACCAGATCCAGATTTCGACAATAAACGTCTCTTCAGTGACTGCCATTAGCCATTGCCAAATAAAACTGATCACAAGATGTAACACAATGAATCTTAATATATTAACTTTAATACTAAACAGAAAACACTAAACTTGTGGCTAGGATGTTATGCCACAAACATAAGGTGTCAATATTTTATCAGGTATTATTTATTATATCTCCCGTTGCATGCATGTTTCCAATAAAGCCATTAATATTATCCTTACGTGATTCATGTTTTTTAGCATAGATAAATCAACCGTTACTTTCATTTTCAACCAGGAGTCATCGTATCCATCATAATCCATCTCTTCTGCGAAAAAAATCATTTAGTTAATTAGAACAGATAATTATATAAAAAGTGTTTTATTATTATTAACTTTTTTTTACATAAATGTGTTTTGTGTTATCATTATCAATCTATCATTTCACATAAATTGTGCAGATCGATGTGGACATTCAGATAGGGAGTAGTCAACAAAAAAAATGGCAATATATAATAAAAATGAGCATGCATGGTTTATCTATTCTAATTTGTAAATAAAACGACCAAGTTTTAAAAATTACGTTTAAAGTATGTATCATTATTTCAAACAAGCTTCACACACAAGATCAGCACATGACCTAAAGTGCATTTATATTAAGTTAAATACTAAATAGAAAACAATAAATTAGTGGCCAAGATGTTATGCAACAAACATAAGGTGTCAATAATTTTTGTACACCAGATCCGGATTTTGACAATTAATGTCTCTCCCGGGATGTTAGGTATCGAAACAGTATTTGGAAGGCCATATATAATTTACCCTCAGTTTTAGATAGACTCCTGAGTTTTAAGAGTCTCAGGATGAACGGATCATATATATATAAAGTGCTTAGAAAATCAACCTTATAGATAAAAGAAGATGTTTTGTGAATGCCAATAACAATTTAAAAAAAAAAGTAAACCATTATAGGTCAATGTTCGGCCTTCAACACGGAGCCTTGTCTCACAACGAACAACAAGCTATAAAGGGCACCCCCAAAAAATACTAGTGTAAAACAATTCAAACGGGAAAACCAACGGTCTAATCTTTATAAAAAAAAACGAGAAACGAGAAACACGTGTTTATTACATAAAAAAACGACAACTACTGTACATCAGATTGCTGCCTTTGGACAGGTGCAAAGAGTAGATTTGATTCGAAACTCGCCCCCCCTTTCCACCTTTGCGCCGGGTCTAGAATGTGTACTTTTTTATTCTAACTTTTACGACAACACCGCCTAGCATTGCACAGAGACCTTATCCCCTTCTCTAACTCTCGTTATATATAGCTTATAAAAGTAAGCTTTCGTTTCGGGAGGTGTTACTTTCTTGAATTAATTAGGAATTAAACAAGGATCTCTGATACAATACTAACGTATTTATTTTTAGTGTAAATCGGCATTCTTAATGATTAATGATTCACTATTTAACAGAGAAGAAATGCCGGACCTCTGTGAAAGAGTTAGGTTGTTTCGAAACATGGCGGCATTATGTTATAAACTTTAAACCAATATTTATTGATGTTTACTTATTCCGATTTATTTAATCGGTGTATTTTAGGCAAGATATGCATATACCCAGGCCCATAATCAATTTTATATAATCAGATTTTTACATCCTTATATGATTCTCAGATAGAGAAGGTTTAATCAGATTATCTTATATAATTAATAATCTATTTAAAGATTAGTTTTAAAGTTTAAATAAAGGCAATAATAGTATACCGATGTTCTAAACTCACAAAGCGATAGAAAACAGATCCGGGTCAAAAACTAAAACCGAGGGAAACGCATTGAATATATAGAATGACGACACAATTCTAAAATGTAACACACACAGAAACGAACTAAGCATTATACACAATCTGATGAGAATAACAAATATAATATTAAAACTAAAAACATGAATTTGGGATAAAAAAAGTACCGTGACACGTCTTATAATATGTGAACTCACACTCAAATATACATGTAAGAGGAAACAAACGACACAAAAAAAAACCACATCGTTAAAATTTAACTCACACAGAAACGAACTATAGAAAAACAATGACCATATTCGAATTCCTGACTTGGAACAGGACATTTTTAAATGAAAAAATGGTGGGTTGAACCTGGTTTTGTGGCACGTCAAACATCCCTCTTTTATGGCCATGTTAAATATAACATTAAAATGACAACACAAAATTACAGGACTACATTACAAATATATAGGAAAACACAATTGACAAAGAAACACACAAATAATTGGTAACAAAAGGCACCAGGTTTGAAATTTAATACGCCAGAAGTGCGTTTTGACCGCACAAGACTTACTTGTGACGCCCAAATACAAAGATTTGAAAGCCAAAACAAGTACAAACTTGAACAGCATTGAGGACCAAAAGTTCAAAAAAGCTGTGCCAAAAACGCCCAGGGTTTTCTATTATGTACCCTGAAGAGTAATGATGTACTTGTATCAACAGCCAACAAAATCACTTAAATTTATCAACCTTATATTAGAAAGTTATCTTTTATTATAATATGGGATACATTATATGAAAAATATATCAAATTGAAAAAGAAAAAAGAGATAAAGAATTAAATAATATTAATAAAATTGTTCTCCTGATAAGTGTATAAATAAATACTTCCTGCTTGGGGTAAACCCCGTTTAAACAGATCCAACGTGGTGAGAGTATTAAATTCTAAATCACATTCATTCAAATTTGCAACATACTGTACAACTTAATTCGCAAGGCATTTTTAATTCGCTAGAAAAGCAAAATACGAGTTTACGAAAAGTAGGGTTCTTTTTCTACCTATAAAAAACAAAAGTACTGGTGTATTCAAATCTTATTAAGTGCTTCTTGCATATGCCATGTCTTTGATTTTGACCAAAAAATTATTTGAATGAAATGATTTGTTTTTGTTAATTTCTGCAACTTTGAAACACATTTTTTTTAAAAGGTTATCAAGGATTGCTTTAAAGGAAGTTAAATTATAATGATTCTAAAAATCATGGTTTTACAAAACAAAGGTGTCATTTTTTTTAAAGTAATTAGGTTTGTTTTATATACTATTTTACATGTATATGTATTTTATTAGATAAAAATCGCTCCATTATTTACTAACCTCACCTGACACCTTAGATATATACAAGGCTTAAGGTTAAAAGGTTAAAAGTGTCCGGATATCATAAAATATATCTGAGAGAGTCAAATGTTTTGAATAACATTGAAAATATTACAGGTGGACCAAGTTGAAATAGAACTAAAGAAGTTAATACATGCTTACTGTAATGTTCACTATAGTTACACACATTTTAAAAGTAACCAATTAGATATCAAGTCGACGACATGTGTATTTATCAAGTTGGATGAAGAAAATGATTTACCTCCAAATTAACAAAAAAATACCACGGACGGAAAACGTATTAATCTATTTGTTCAGTAATTTTCGTTATGTTCTAAATTCACTCTGTTCAAACGAACATAAAGTATTTATGTGCTAAATCTCTCTAGATTTTTGTAAAGCATACATATCTGAGCACATTCAGATATGAACCTTTATATGATAATGGCATAATAGAAAACTAAATACATATTTAGGTACTGTTAGGCGCAATGACCATCTCAATTAAAATTACTATAGATCAAAGATCACAATATTTCTAATATCACACCATTAACAGTTCATGATTTGAATACGGCAACCATGCATCTATGAAAACAAATCCCGGTTTATAAACATCACACAATCAACAATACCGGTAAAAGACAGCAATCAAACATCTACAAAATATATACAAAACACATTAATTCCTTACATAAAACTTCAATACATCAAAAAACAGATTTCTTAATGAAAATTAAACTTCAATACAAATGAAACGTACGATAATGGTCACTGCCCAAACCTCGATAGTTAAATCTCGTGCAAACTTTCATTATATACTGACCGACAAAACCGGTTTACAACTATTGTGAAAACACAATAGAGTAAATTACATACTTCAAAAATCATACGCGAACCGCACATAAATATATTGTTTGCTCTGCCACTATGTGACTCAAGAAAAAAATCGAAAAAAAGGTAACAATTTTATTGAAAAGAGAAAAGCCAGTGCACCTTTGTATTTGAGGTGTATATTTTGTCTTCAAAACCTACAAAACAAGAGTATTATCTCGCTTCATGTTCTATCATTTTTATATATCAAAGCTACAGATTACGTTATAACATGAAACAATCACAGTACGAAAAGATAAAATATATGGGTCAAGTGATATACCTATCCAATGCATCACAAAAACAGAGTAAGTGTGTTTGAATAGCTATTTTTTACCAAAAGTATTTGACGGCAGTCTTTTTAGTTGAATTATAAAAATGCATTTCATCGAGAAAAAATGATCAGACAAAAGTTTGAGGTTGAATCAATGCAGACAAGATCGTTTATTGATGCTCATTAGATACATTGTAGTAGATACATTTGTCTTTTAAAATATAACTGACATATAAAGATCGTTATAGTGGATTAGTTTATCAGATTTTAGGAGTAAGATTGGCAGGGCGTGATTCCTACAATGGCCTCAATTTCTACGATTGTGAAAATGAACTGGCGTAATAGGAAGATAATTTTGACAAAGAAGTATCCTGACTGAATAGTCACAATTCAGTTTTGAGATAATTTGATCAGCTTATTTTCTTAGATTTCAAAGGTTATATATATATATATTATACATGTTTAACTGTTGATAGCTATGGTATTGAAGTAATTATGTTATGTATATTGTGAAATTTTGGTTTATTAAATGCTATAATGAAGTTTATTTTTTGCAAACAGTTTAACAAGTTGATAATTTATATATTTAGAAATTGATATTGATATTTTTGTTAATAATTATAGTATATTTGGATAATTTTATAATAATTTTATCTGAATAATATGGATAAAATTCCAGCTTCAGGTACCAAAGAGATAAGTGACAGTCAAATCCATACACTTCCAATGGTAATTTGTTGTCCCCTTGGCGTTCGGCCACCCATTCTGATTGCTTTGGGATAGAAGTTTGGAATTAATTCCAGGTTTTTCTGGTGTCGGTATGGAACAGGACTGCGAACCTGTTCCTGTCTTTCACTCCTGGTGCTAGTCAGTTGAGGCTATCTGGGCCTCGCAAGGTATCACATACCGTAACTAGACCTGCAGAGACACCAACGTCTCCTATTGCTTGCACGACAAGCAGACAGGAGACTCTACCAGCTGGCATCAGGAGTGACCCCTTTTCTCGGACTAGATGGCCCATGAATTTTACATACCCTCCTATGCCTATGGGTATACCCAACTTGCCGACTTATCCCCAGCCCTTTGATCCTTATTCGGCTCAATAATTTTTGGTCTGGTCAGGGGTTTGGTGGTAGACCCTCTTCAGAGTCATCCTCCTTTAAGGATGAGATGAGGAGTCTTACCACCTCCATACACAAGATACAAGCTACTGGTAATGCTAAGTTCTTGGAATTTGGTAACAGGCTTGATCTTATGGAGTATAGGGGTCTGTCTCAGGATCCTGCACAGGACCCTCCCAGACCTCTTAGACAGTTGTTAGAAGACGACTCAGTTTCTTTGGTCCCTAGAAGTTAGGAAGGTAACTTTTTGAATGACCAAGATGGTATTTCTGATGTTGACATTTTAGTGAGCACAGAGGGAGATGCTTTCGTTCCTAAGGAGCCGTCTTCAGGCAACTCAGATTGCATAAGGAGTCTGGTCTATTCTATTCGTAGGGATATGTCAGATATGTCCATGTCGTCTCCACCTAGGGTTCTTCTACTCCTTCGGATTTCATGGCTTGCTCAGGTATAGTCAAGCCAGAGTTTTAGGGGTATCAATCTTTCCCAGAGTTTGGGCACTTAGTTATCCCTTAGTAAATTTTACGGACCCCATCACGAGTTGGTTGTCCGTTATCGGATAACCGTTTCACAAATGATATCGGATATGTTCCTTACGTCGTAACTACAACCCCCTTCCCTTTCATGAATGTGACCTACAGAATTAGACTATTTACCGGATATGTAATCACATAAGCAACACGACGGGTGCCACATGTGGAGCAGAATCTGCTTACTCTTCCGGAGCACCTGAGATCACCCCTAGGTTTTGGTGGGGTTCGTGTTGTTTATTCTTTAGTTTTCTATGTTGTGTCATGTGTACTATTGCTTTTCTGTTTGACTTTTTCATTTTTAGCCATGGCGTTGTCAGTTTGTTTTAGATTTTTTGAGTTTGACTTTCCCTTTTGGTATCTTTCGTCCCAGGGAGATGTAGATCTAAGTACTTTGATATCCATAGATCTTCCATGGGTATGTCGGCTCCTGCTTGAGACCGGCTTTTTTCTAGTTTGCTTGGTTCGAACCCTTTGGATGGCCTCAGACCATCTCAAGCTTCTTATGTCAAGTCAGAGAATAATCTGAGGTGTTTGACTTTTTTTCTTCAGACGGCTGAGCACTTTTTGTCAGCAGCTGGGTCTCTGTTAAAGGACAAAGGGGAGGAATTTTCAGATTTGAGGTCTATGCTGCTTCAGTTAGACAAGAGTCTTGGAATGTCTTAATTCCTTCTTCTTGGTACTGTGGCCAACTTTACTCTTGCTTAGAGACAGGAGATTCTTGAAAAATCCACTGTCTCTGAAGCTTTTCAGCAGAGACTTGTCAGTTCTCCTTTGTCTAAGAACAAGTTGTTCTCTGTTTCCAAAGAGCAGTTACAGGAGGAGTTAATAAGGCCAAGTCAAGGTGGATGTGAAGGTCACTGATGGGAATAGATTTGTCAAAACTACTCAGGTTAACAATCCTTCTTCTTCTTCTCATCAACCCAAGACTTCTACCTCTTCTTCTCCACAGTCTACAAAGAGGCCAGCTTTTTCTCGTCCCAACTATTCAAGTGGGAAGAAAGCTAAAGTGGTTAAGGGAACGAAGCAGGGTAAGTGATGTGTTGTCCCCTCCGTTGAATCGTTTCCCACTGAGAGAGGAAAATTATACTTCTCTTCCTCATCCTCCAGAGGGGACAGGCTGTCCCACTTTCTAGATCAATGGGCTCTGATAACTTCAGACAAGTGGGTACTTTCAATTTTACGGAGGGGATTGGAACTTCAGTTTCTGGAACAGCCTCCTCTTTATCCTGGTCCAATCAATCTGTCAGTGACAAAGGATTCTCAAAAGAATAAGATGTTACAAAACGAAGTGAACATTCTTATTCAGAAGGGTGTGATGGAGGAGGCAAATCCTCCTTTTCATCTAGGGTTTTATTCCCGGCTGTTCTTGGTTCCCAAGAAGAACGGGAAAATCACACTGCTTCTAGATCTTTCTGTTCTCAATCAGTATCTGGTGGTCCCACATTTCAAAATGGAGACCAACAGGTCTATCAGGTCGACAATTCATTTTGGAACTTGGACAACCTCTCTAGATTTGATGGACGCCTATTTTGTTGTTATTGGTTTTGGAAGGCGGCTTACTTATATAGTAATTGCGCCTTAAATTCATATAACATAATTTAAGATATTATGTATATAATTATACTTTCAGTCTTTAATTTATTTTTAGTATTACGTTTTGACGACTATTTTCACATCCCTATTTCTAACAAGTTTTGTCATTTCCTGAGACTGTTGTTGGCAGATAAGGTTTACAGTTTAAGGGCTATGCCTTTCGGCCTGGCAATTGCATTCCTAGTTTTCACCAGAATTTTTCAGACAGTTGTGTCTTATCTTCATACTCAGGCAGTTCTCATTCACTCCTACCTAGTAGATTTTCTCATCAAGAATCATTGCCGATCTCTCTTGAGGAACACACCAATTTGGCTATCCATTTACTCCTGAGACTGTGTATTTTGATTAGTCAATGCTCTGACTCAGTTTTCATCTGTCCCAGCTCGTCAATTGCTTCAGCTGGTGGGTTTCTTGATTTCGATCATAGACGTCATTCCACTAGGACGTCTACACATTCGTCCAATCCAGTTGGATCTGTCGGAGTTTTGGCTTCCAATTTCTCAGTTGTGGGAGGCACCTGTTCCAAACCTTCCTCGGTTATTACCTCATCTTCAATTGTGGCTTCATGAAAAACATCTTCAGAAGGTAGTATGTTGGATCCTCCAGACCCAAGCCTAACTTTTTTCACAGATGCGAGTCTAATGGGTTGGGGAGTTTATCTGTAGGGCAGGACAGCATCAGGCCTTTGGTCAGGTGCTGAGTTGGAGGAACACATCAATCTTCTAGAGATGAGAGCTGTGTTTCTTTCTCCCCGTCAGTTTCAGGCTGTGATTCAGGTTCAGTCACTACTGGTTGCCACGGACAACTCAACACTAGTGGCTAATCTTCAGAATCAAGGGGAGGGAGAGCATTCCTTTTCTCTGTATCATCTGAGCAAGGAACTTCTTCCTCTGTGTCACAGTCTCAAAATATTTCTGTCAGTGAGACATGTTCCAGGCAGTCAAAATCTTCTGACGGATGCTCTCTCACAATCCCGTGTTCCAGTGAACACAGAACGGGAAATTCGTTCATCAGTGTTTCAGGAGATCATTCTTCGTTGGAATCGTTCTCATATATATAGATCTTTTTTGCCACCAGTCTGAATCACAAGTTGGAGACTTACGTTTCTCCCATTCCAGACGAGAAAGCTTGGGCAGTAGATGCTATGACCCTATCTTGAAAGGGAATGTTCAGTAACATGTTCCCTCCTTTTCGTCTTCTTCCAAAGATCTTGCACAAGATTCAGAAGGATCTTTGCAAGACCATTCTTATTGCTGCGGCTTGGCCAAGACGGTCTTGGTTCCCAGAACTACTATTCCTGTGTTGTGCGAAGCTCCTTTGTCTGCCTCTAAGAGAGGATCTACTGTCTAAATTCAAATGATGAAAACTGCATCAAGGCCTGGAGAAACTCCATCTGCACGATTGGTTGTTGTCAGGAATTCCCTCAGAAAGGGAGGCTTTTCTAAGGGAGCAACCAAGCGTATCTCAGGATCAGTCGCATAATCTACAGGAGCAGTTTTTGACTCCAAATGATCTTCTGTACTTGGTGTCTATCGAAGCAGATTAATCCACTCTCTGTCACAGTTAGCGGATTTCTTCCTTTACCTTTTTGAGGAGAAAGGTTATTCTCCTTCTACTATAAAGGGATATAAATCTGCCATAGCCAGAACAATATCACTTTCAGGAAGCTCTGATTTTGGGGATAATGAATTTTTTGTCATTATTGATAATAAAAACTTTTGCCTTAGTAGACCTCGTCAAAGGCGTTTGGTTCCTTCTTGGGACTTAGTATTAGTTTTGAAGGTTCTTTAGTTTCTTCCTTTTGAATCTTTAGATTCAGTCTCCTTTTTATCTTATAATTGTTGTTTTCAGATAGCTTTGGCTACTGGTCGCAGAAGGAGTGAGATTCATGCCTAGTCAATTTATGAGTCTTGTCTCCGCTTTGCGGCTGATAAGTCTTTAGTTACTCTTCTCACTGATCCATATTTTACCTGATAAAGGTTCTGGTTTCGCTTGTTTACCTAGCTTCTTCAGGAAATTCAGATCTGCTGGTTCTTCTAGGTTATTTATTCCTATTGAAAAAGGAATTTCTGACATATCTGCTCAAACCATTTCTACCTGGATTTGCAATACTGTCATTTTGGCCTATAAGTCTGCTTCTTCTGAAGTTTTAGTTAAATATCAAGTTCAAGCACATAAAGTAAGAGCCTTAGCCTCTATTTGGAACATTTTTAATTCCTCCTCTATGTCGGAAATCATATCAGCTGGTTTTTGGAGGTCTGATAGTGCCTTTTATAACCATTATTTACGGTCCATGCCTCTTCATTGTGACAACCTCTATACTTAAGGGCATTTAGTTGCTGCTCAACAGGTTGTTTTTCCTCCTCCTAGTGATGGGGATTCAGCGCTTCGTTAAATTCTGTTATCTAAATTTATGAGGGTGAGGTATTGAATGTAATACAAATTAAATTTTTCGAATTAAAATTTAGTTTTGTAAATTAAATACTAACCTTCATAAATCAGAGGTCCGCCCCCTCCCCTTCATCCCCCTTTAGTGCCTAGCATTTTACGGAATAAATTATGAAGTTTTAGGACACACAGGTGTCAGGTGAGAGAGGTTGTCACGGGGTCATGGTTCTTTTTCTGGATGGTTTCCGGTTGAATAATGCAGCGGGTGGACTGATATCTTAATTTATGAAGGTGAGTATTTAATTTACAAAACTAAATTTTAATTCTAAAAATCTAATTTTAAATTTTCATTTTTCATATAGATGGAATACAACGTATAGATAATGAAAAATAGGTCACGGGAGATTAAGACTTGGTCAAGTATGGTTCAGACTAGGTGGTGTATGGTTCAGGCTTGGTCGAGTTTGCTTCAGACTAAGTCAATCATGGTTCCGACTAGGTCAAGCATGGTTCAAACGCGTTTAAAATGGTAAAGAACAAGTTCACACTATTAAGTATTGTTCAGACTACAGTCGAGTATGATCAGGTAAATTTCAGATCAATTCAGACTGGTCGAGTAAAGCTCAGTACAGTCGAGTACATGCAGATATATGCCATTTCAGACTTTTACTAGTTTGTAGTGTATTCTACTGTTATTTACATTACAAATGCACCTCATATAAACATATTCGTTGAATGTTTGAATATCGTCAAATGAACAGACACGAATATAGATGACGGGAACCACCATTCATCTCTGTTTTTAAAAAGTATATTTGTTAGTTTGAGTGTCATTTTGTTAAACGTCTCTATCTTTACGATATCCAATTTAAATCTTTTCACAAATCAAAAAAAAAATATTATAGAAAATAATAAATTCAATACATATTTATGTTGGCACTTTATCAAATCTAAAATAATTATCTTGATACACATCACTTAATAACTATCACAATTTATAAACACTCACTGAATCAAGAAAGGGGAAATATATAGATATAATGACTTGTACATTTACAAATAATTCACAGGAAATAAGTAGCTAAAGGATGGCAGGTATTTATCTATTATATGTGTTTTTGTTTGATTCATGTTCAGATCTTAAAACATTCTTTTTCAATTACTTTTTGAACTGGAGTTCTGAAAAAAAGCCTTTCGTTAATGACTTGTGGATGTACGGCAGGTGGACGGCTAAGATGAAAGTTTGGATTTCTTTTATCTTTGGTAAACGGTGAAAAGAAGTTTGTGGTATTTTTTTTATTTTTTTTTATATTAAACAGTTTTCTGAATGCTATACATTTAAAAATAAATATAAGGTGATCTCCTTAAGTTAGATAAAAAACATATTTAATAATTATGAAGGGATAGGCTTCATAACATTCCATTTGTAGATATAGTTGTTGACCTTGGTAGATAAGTTCCAAATCTACATTAGTGTGTAACAAATGAAAAAAGTTCATTTGGAACTATCTATTATATTTTATTATAATTTGAAAAAAAAATATTAATTGTGTAATATCATTTGTAATTTAAGTGGTTATGTCATATCTTATTTCAGAGTATTATGTTTACTTTGTTAGTTTTTCAATTCCTGTTCAAAGGAAAAATAAATTAATCAGAGCTGTTTTTAGCTTAAATATTGTGTCCATTCTTGCTCAACTGTCTAATGTTCGACCTCTGCAACCTCTCGTTTTATGATATTTTAATGTTGAAAATTCAATAAAAACATCAATATAAAAGTTCAACATTGTTTAATTAAATTCTTCTCTCCGCTTTTTCGCATTAATGTTTTCCGGTAATTGTTTTTCGTTTTTTTCAAGACCGACTATGTGTTAATATACAAAAGGGCATCGAATGATATTTCCGCAAAATTTGTTGTGAACCTGGACTCTGTTCACAAACCAACTTACCACTAAGATTGATCGTAGGTATACTGATTTGTTCATGACCTACGACCAGTCTTAGTCGTAAGTTGTTTTTATAAAAACGACTCCAAATTACCAAAATAACATTGTCAGAAAATAAATATCTGTATCGTTTAAAAAAGAATCTTTTTTCGATCTAGCGAAAAGTCACAGATACCTAACGAACATTAGACCTTTTTCATGTTACCGTTTTTTGACCCCCGGTTCTTCAATAAAAAAAAAAAATTACAACATGAGATGAGAGTAGAATAATTTAAGTCAATTTTGAACAAATGTAAAAAGTTTGTGCTGGAAAACGACCACAGTTGTTGTAAAGGACATATTGGTGCATCGTTTATGGACATTCCAGAATGATTTATGTTAAAAAATCTGAAGTTACGGTAAGAAATCGGAATTTGTGGAATTGACAAAATGAAAATAGTGGATAGACCAATTAAAGTTATCATTGGACCAATTTATAGAGATTGTGACGGGCAACGACTATATAAGTGTTGTAGAGGAGACATTGGTGCATTGTTTAAGAAAATAACTAGAGTGGTTTATGTTAAAAATTCGACTTATTTTCACAAACAATGTGCAAATGTTTTCCCTACAACACCTACACAGTCGTTGCCCATAAAAATCTCTATAAATGGGTGCAAAATTAAATTAAATGGTTCTATCACATCCCTTATCTCATTTTACCATTTTCTGTGTTTTTAATTCAAGAACCAGGGGTCAAAAAGTAGTAATATGAAAAAGGTCTATTATAAGTTAGGTCCCTGTAAGTGTTCGCTTGATTGAAAAAAAAGTGATTGTTTTAGGTGAATTTGGTAGTTTTAGTTACGTTACACCTCCTATTTGCTGACTAATTGTTCGTTACTTGAGTCAAGTTTTATATCAGTTGAAAATTTATGATATCATGCTCCTCAGGGGCGTTAACAAAACGAAATCAATATAGGTTTTCATATAACTAAAAAAAATCGTGGCCTTGTTCATTAAAGCCCTTTCAAAGTATGAAAAAGATGATGTTACATATTGTTGGTTCTATAATTAGCACCTATCAGATTATTTAAAACACGATTTACTCGGGTTACATTTAATAACGTAGCGGCTACATAGGGCTAAAGAGATTTTTGACTATTGAACGTGTAGTTAGCCTAGTTGCTACATAGATATTGGTAGCAGCTAGACAAGCTACTCGTTCATTAGACACAAATCTACGTAGCACTTCATAGCCGCTACGATATAAAACGTTAACCTAATTAAAGTCTTATTTGATGAAAAATATCACAGGAAAATGGCCCTGCCCCTTTAATTTTATTTTAATTTTGTATTTTTTTCTGAAGTCTAAATCGTAAATGGATAAGCATGATGATGAGAGCTCTGTTGTGTTTGTTATTGCTATTTTACAGCAAAAAAGATTAAACCGTTTGCACACGTATTACGATTGGTTTGGATTTATAATACGCGGAAGATATGTTATAACAGCTATTTTTTTCGATTTTATCGCGTGTTAATTAAAGTAGAGTTTGAAGATTAAAAATGACACTTGGCAACTTTTATGGACACCCTCCGAATACTATTCAGACTTGTTAAAATTTGTTAAAAAGTACAAGTTCAGATTATTAAATATGGTTCAGACTTCCGTCGAGTATGATCCAGTAAATATCAGATCAATTCAGAATGGTCGAGTAAAAATCAGTACAGTCTAGTTCATGCAAATATAGGCCATTTCAGACTTTTACTTGTTTGTAGTGTATACTTCTGTTATTTAACAAGCAAATGCACCTGATATCAACATATTTGTTGATGTTTTGATATTGTTACATGAACAGACACGAAGGTAAATCGCAGAAACACACCATTCATCCATGTTTTAAAAGTGTATTTGTTACTTTTAGTCTAATATTGTTATACGTCTCTATCTCTACGATATGCTATTTAAATCTTTTCACAAATCGATTTTTTTATTATAGAAAATAATAAATTCAATACATATTTATGTTGGCACTTTATCAAATTTAAAATAATTATCTTAATACACATGACTTAATAACCATGATAACTATCACCATTTATAAACACTCACTGAATCACAAAGGGGAAATATATAGATATAATGACTAGTACATTTACAAATATTTTACAGGGAATAAGTAGCTAGGATGGCAGGTATTTATCCATATGTGTTTTGTTCGGGTCATGTTTAAATCTAAAAACATTCTTTTTCAATTACTTTTTGAACTGGATTTTAAACAAAAAAATCATTCATAATTGACTTGTGGATGTACGGCGGCTGGGCGGCCTGTTTAAATTAGTCTTTGGTAAATTGTGTAAGAACTTTATGATATATTGTTTGTTATTCTATATTAACCAATTATCTCATTGCTTTAAAGTTAAGTTTTTTTTATGAATTGAACTCTTTTAATAAGATATATAATTTATCTATTTCACAATTATTAAAGGAAATAGTTCATAACATTCCATTTGGTAGATATAGTTGTTAACATTCGTAGATAAATTCGAGATCTATATTTGTTTAAAACAAATGAACAAAAATGATTTGGAAATATTACTATATTTGATTTCAATTTGACAAAAAATATACATTGTGTTATATCATATGTAAATTTTGTGGTTAAATTCAGACTTATTTCAGAAAACTATGTTTACTTTGTTGGCTTATCAATTTCTGATCAAGGGGAAATAACACAATCAGAGCTGTTTTGAGCTTTTAAGTGTTGTGTCCATACTTGCTCAGCTATTCAAGGTTCGACCTCTGTAATCTCGTGTTTTATTAAATTTTCCGGTAGTTGTTTTGCGTTAGTCAGGTTGGGAACAAACCCTCTATATGGTTATTATATAAAAAGAAGATATGGTATGATTGTCAATGAGACAACTATCCACAAAAGACCAAAATGACACAAACATTAACAACTGTAGGTCACCGTACGGTCTTCAACAATGAGCAAAGCCCATACCGCATAGTCAGCTATAAAAGGCCCCGTTAAGACAATGTAAAACAATTCAAACGAGATAACTAACATTTATGTAAAAAATGAACGAAAAACATATTTGTAACACATAAACAAACGACAAGGTATAGAGGGATATTCCTTCTATAGAGGGATAAAATTATCCCTCTACATAGGGGTATTTTTGGTAAGACTGGATTTAAATCAAAATAGGGCAGACTGGCATTTTCTACATATTATGGCAGTAACCTGATGCACCAGTTGATGTACTAAATTTAATATGCAAATGCCCAGTTTGCTGCTTATCTGACTAAATATAAAATATATTGTTCACCATGATTGAAAGCTGTGGTGATCAGGTAAATTCTACTCACTTATGCCTCACTGAACAGTATTTCTATTGTAAGAGTCAACTATTCCTTTTGTTGTTATAATCAGGTGTTCAAATAGGAATGCAATAGATTGCAAGCTTTGTCAATTTAGCAGAAAACTGGTTATTCCATTTTTTTTCAGTAAAGTGCAAATGCTGATGCATAAAATGGTAGAGATTATAGCCAATATAACTAGAAAATGCCATTCTGCCCTAATTTGCTTTAAATCCTGTGAAAACAACAATACTCCTCTATAGAGGGATAATTTAAACAGGTATAATCACCATACAGGGGGTTTGTTCCCAACCTTTGTGTTTCAAGACCAACTTTGTGTAATATACGAAAGGGCATCAAATGATTTCCCGCAAAATTTGTTGTGGACCTGAAGTCGGTTTCACAAAACAACTTGGGACTCAGATTGATCGTAAGTATACTGATTTGTTCAAGACTAACAATCAGTCTCAGTCTTAAGTTGTTTTTTAAATAAAACCTTCTCCAGTTTTCCAAAAGAATATTGACAGAAATTAATATCTGTATCTTTTAAAGATGAATCTTTGCTATTTCTTTTCGAACAAACAAAATGTATTTTAAGGGGAATCGCACTTGATCAAGAAGGCAGATTTTTTCATCTGATAAGGAATCCGACACATGAAAATTAATCAATAATGAGCCGACTCATCTTCGTCGTTTTAATGTCTCACTTAACTATTCATACATTTTTATTTACATATGTTTTAATAGAAATTTAACAGTATTCTAAAGTTTCTCTCAAGTATTAATTTAGAACATCAGCTATGAGCTAGGCCCATAATACGATACACAAGCTTACCTTTAAATTCAATATCAGGATGACAACCTTTATCCTAAAAGTTGCCAGAATTGGCGGTTTCTTAAGGAAATTTTCATATTCTTTCTTGTATCGTCAATAGCTTCATTGTAATTTGCTATAAACTTTGGCAATATCCTCAGTAATAAATCAATTCAATCGAAAATTGCTTGTCTCTAATTAAAGAATCAGTCTATATAATATATATACGGTGAACGAGTAAAGAAAAGTCGCTTATTTAAGGAGTTTAATCGTCATTCGGACTATACGGCTATAAATCACAGTAGTGGTAGATCAAATATAAAACTTAACATTTTGACGTGTGGTCAAAAATTCGAACGGTGCATTTTTTGTAAAATGGCCTTTGAAGTACGTAACATAATTTAAACGAAAAATCAACTTAGAAAAATTTTAAGGTCTACATTGTAAAATAACGTCCGTGCATTGATTTCTGTTATAACAACATTGTTGCTACACCTTATTAACGATTTAAAGTTTAGCAAAATTAATCCATTATTAAAGAGTTTATGTAAAAAAATGACACTACGAATATTTTGCATTGAATAGATAAAATTGAGAATGGAAATGAGGAATGTGTCAAAGAGACAACAACACGACCAAATATAAAAACAACAGCAAAAGGTCATCAACAGGTCTTCAATGTAGCGATAAATTCCCGCACCCGGAGGCGTCCTTCAGCTGGCCCCTAAACAAATATATACTAGTTGAGTGATAATGAACGCCATACTAATTTCCAAGTTGTACACAAGAAACTAAAATTAAAATAATACAAGACTAACAAGTGCCAGAGGCTCCTGACTTGGGACAGGCGCAAAAATGCGGCGGGGTTAAACATGTTTGTGAGATCTCAACCCTCCCCCTATACCTCCAACCAATGTAGAAAAGTAAACGCATAACAATTCGCACATTAAAATTCAGTTCAAGAGAAGTCCGAGTCTGATGTCAGAAGATGTAACCAAAGAAAATAAACAAAATGACAATAATACATAAATAACAACAGACTACTAGCAGTTAACTGACATGCCAGCTCCAGACTTCAATTAAACTGACTGAAAGATTATGAATTCATCATATGAATATCAGGCACAATACTTCCCGTTAGGGGTTTAGTATCATACCATCATAACATATATAAGAAGAACATAACCCGTGTCATGCCAACAACTGTTTTTTAGAATAAATGTGTTTAGTTCCGATGCAAAGACCTTATCAGTGACTCAATATTGACGCCAAAATATGCAATCTTTAATGACTTGACAACAGTATCGTAATTATATCCCTTCTTAACAAGTATATTCAAAGATTTGTAAGTTTATGGGGTGAATACTGACACCTTTGTGATTTATAAAGAGTACGTTTCAAATCAATTTCATCATATTTAACGTAAAATGTACATTAATTAACATTTATATGGTATTTTAATACCTTTATGAATCAATTTTTTTAAATTTATTTATCCCAGAAGCACTTATTAATAAATTCAAGTCAAACACAAGTCCATACTCTCATATTACGGAGCTATTCGAAGCACATATAAAGCCTCTTATAAATACATATAAGCAATGAGGGCTGTATCACTAAAATTCAAATACTGGGATGTGTTCCTTGAAGCAGGAGACATTCTACTGTCAAATGATGCGCATTGACAAGAGGAAACAAGAACAACAGCAATTTAAAGAGACGAAGAACATGTTATTGCTATTGTGTATTGTGAACCATCTGAACTATCTATGACTGATCCCTTTGATGTTGATTTCATTCTCAATGTCTTATCTTCTAGAAAAAGCATGCTAGAAGAGATATTCGAGATTTTTTGCTCAAAGCTGTAGCGGAAGGATTGAACATGTCTAAACATTGTATCACTAGTTCACTTTCTGTAGGTCCTTCAAGGGGTTTATAGTCCAATATCAAAGTCAAAACTAAAAACGTTGAAACATGACCACAAAAACGAAATTTCAAAGATAAATCGGTGGAAATACTTTTAGGTCACATACATCCATAACTTGTATTTAGATGTGCACTGAATGTGGCAAAATACATAGATGATGTACCATAGAACATGTTAACAGGATGACGGCACCATGAGAAAATCATGTAAGTCTTATTTGTTGAAGTAATTAGAATCTGAAGATCCTTGAGCCCTTTTTGTACCTTCCTTTTTACCATCACTTCCAACTTACAGTTGGTAAGGCATTGGTTCAATGTATTGATGTTTAGAAAGGTAACCTAAAACATTCGGTGACATTGCAGCTGACTATTAAAAAATATGTCCCAACGAGTTTTTATAGCAAAAACAGTAGCAGATGTGTTTGACCGCTACGTCATGAACAACTGTATAAAGTCTGTCGAAAGGGAACGCCACTCAAAGACTATAGCTTCCATCAAAGTGTATCAGATTATTCCTGACTACAAACTTTCACAAATCCCCAATCATTCCATCTGATGTGAGCTTAACATAACCAGTAGTTTGAAAATTCCGAAATTGTCGAATTATACCAGCACTGTTAATGGCTGTCGTAATTTGTTAAGCACTCAAGAGGAGTTCAATACTCGATGTCTTTATCTTTGACACCAAGTTCAGAGAAATGTGAAATAGTGGAAGGACAATCATACGGACCTTAAATACAGATATGAGTGTTGTGTGCGTTCACTACCATAAAAATATGACACATACGAGGGAGTTGTGGGTGCATGTGAGGAACATTAGCAGTGTGAAAGATAGGCGAAGACTTTCCCCATTCACTAACTATGCGTCTGTCTTTCCCCAACAATTTGTAAATTATTGCCTGTTGTACATACACTAACCGGATGCGATATAACTGTCTCTGTTTGGAGTAGGCAAAAGAACTGTCTACAAGACTTTGAAGGAAACACACGACTATTTCGTTTTTTTTTAGTGTTTCGGTAATATTCACAAAGATGAAGCCCTAGCTTGGGCATTGAAGTTAATTTCAAAGCTTTATGATCAGAAATATCTCTTTAAAACCATTCCATCATAATAAGTATGCAATGCACTTCAAGCGTGCCACCAGTAAAGATGCAAGTTTAGTCAGGTTACCTCCCTGTGAGGCAGCACTGAAACAGCATGTTTTACGTACTGTGTTTCAAAATAAAAATTTGGAGCGAATTACACATTGCTAATCCCCTTATTTCGTCAATTTTACAATACGGTTGGAGAGATTAAAATGATTCATTACACCCCGTGTATTTAAATGGGCATATGTCACCAGAATTCTTGCAGGATCTTGTGCTTTAATTGAAGGGAAATGTCCATGTAAAAAAGTCATGTGTTTATTCACAACAAAACCCTACATGTCCAGAGATTTACTCCTGTAAAGGGTCAGAATTATATAGAAATTGCAAATCATATCCCGTGACAGATGAACCAGAAGATACTCCTGGCATAATTCTGTTGTGAGGATCTATTTGGTTGGAATTTTGAATTATAACTGTTTTCGTGGAATTGGGTGCTTTAAAGTTTTCATGAATTACATGAATAAGCTTATGCAAAATACGCCTCCAGGATAGCAGGCTTCAGTTAAAATAATAATATTTATCATTTATTGATAATGTTGAATATCATAGGCAGATAAGGTAACTATTATTATTAGAATATTTGCATAATAGATCAAGTGATTGAAAAAAAACAATTTCCTGAATAAATCTATTTCCTTATTCATTTTTTTTTTCATTTTCGAGATAATTCATTGTTTAATGATTTAAAAACAATTTCTGTTTCTGAAATTTTACCTCAATTATATCTTCAAATTTCAAATTTATTGATGAAGAACAAAAAAATAAAAATAAAATTTGATCTGTTACCCATTTCTTGTTGTCGACATCGTTATTTCAAAAGTACTAATTTTCCCGAATCCAATGATGTATAATAAGGCCATATAGTATGTTTGACGATTAAATCTAACAAATATTGGGTCTGGTCACCGTGCTAATATATTTCATTACTTTTATCAGTATCAATATAAAACCAATTACAAAGAATTACAAACCTGCGTTGCATGATCTGTATATTGAGGACATGATGTCTATACCTCCAGATTGCATATGTGTTAGTTCCGTATTAATATAAGACGACAGTCAACATTATAACTGGTGACTTTAACATTGTCAATAACACTTTTCTCTGAAATGTGCTCTCCCAAATCCCCAAATATAGGGAGCCTAAATCAAACTGGAAATTAATACAACTTCAAAATACTAATGGAATCATTCGAGGATTATGCAAGGCAATTGGTTAAGCGTCGTAAAGAAGATGTAGTTATTCTTTGCGCGTGAACAAAGGCTATGAGGTCGTTGATGCAAATCAGAATTAATGAAACTGAATGGGTCTATCAATACCGGCTATAAATATAGGTGTCATACCACCATTGATTTCCCCTGTTAGTCTTTGTTTAATTGTATAGTATTTACCTTTATTTTTAACAAAAGAAATACTTTGCATGAATAAAGTTTATTCCTTTCCAGTGCTTCAATGAAAATTTCACACTAAATGTCATTGCATATAAGAAAGTAACCATCACCGGAGGTAAACAACCTAATTTTTACACTGTTATTTACTGGTTACCTGCTTTGGTAACTATTAAACCTTAACTTTCCATAATATTTTATAAGACCATCAAATAAAAAAAGAATGATGCTTTCAGACACCCAACATACATGTTTATGCCTCAGAAAAATTAAAGCGCATTGAATTGCAGGGTTAATTTTCTACAACTGTCAAATTCGAAGGAATATTATTTAGGCCTATTTTCGTATACAACTGGATGTGATGTACCATGATTTGGTGGTATTACACCTATATACTACACTAAACTTTGAAGACCAAAATGTTGCAAACACAGTCCCCCCTCCATGACAAATATGTTGTTGCTATCGCAGTTAAAGCTGTTTAAAT
Organism: Mytilus trossulus; assembly: GCF_036588685.1. Taxonomy (NCBI): domain Eukaryota; kingdom Metazoa; phylum Mollusca; class Bivalvia; order Mytilida; family Mytilidae; genus Mytilus; species Mytilus trossulus. The sequence continues at coordinate 34,253,599 of NC_086386.1, read as the reverse complement.
CCTTTCCTTTTATACACTGTAAAACACTGTGTTTTATAAAAACGAATGACATATTTAGATACAAGATTTTTGTATTTAGGGTTGTGATACATTGTACTCTAAAACATCTTTTTTCTGAATCTGACATTTTTCACAAACTTGATCTTTTTATTGCCAACATTTATAACATTAAAATTATGAGGTCTTTTTTGTTAGGCGTCATGATGTAAAAACGATCAAAGAATTTCATTGTTTTAAAACTAATGTAGGACAATGGTATTGATAGATTTAACACCATTCAAGACTTTGTTTCCCACGTAATGTATATTTGAAACAATTACCAAGATCCGGGTCGATTCCGATACTTATACCAACAGTCAATGTCATATAAAGTTTCCAGTTGCATGCATGTATGTTTAAACTGAGTTTTATAGTTCGTTCTTATGTTGTTCTGTTTTACCACTGTCCCAGGTTAGGGGAGGATTGGGATCCCGCTAATGTTTAACCCCGCCATATTCTGTATGCAAGTGACTGTCCCTAGTCAGGAGCCTGTAATTCTGTAGTTGTAGGTTTTTTATGTGTTACATATTTGTTTTTTTGTTAATTTTTGTACATACATTAGGCCGTTATTTTTCTCGTTTTAATTTCATTTTAGTTTCGGGACCTTCTATAGTTGACTCTGCAGTATGGGCTTTGATAATTAATGACGGCCGTACGGTGACCTATAATTGTTAATTTCTGTGTCATGTGGTCTCTTGTGGAGCGTTGTCTCATTGTCAATCATACCACATCTTTTTTAAATATCTGTTTGTCCCTCCTTTCAAATGATAACCACCATTGCTTTCGGTTAAAAGAAACATTTCACACACTGTGTCGGTACAAATTTGATATAGGCATTTTCCTACCTATTTTAAGGATATTACTACCAAAATGTTAACCTTTCTTAACAACAGTAGTACAACCGGGACTGGTTCAAACAGAAATATTTTTTAAATCAGGCACCTTTTAATCATCATGACTTTATCAGATGACAATATAAATATTCAAACAATAAAGCGTAAGTGTTTCCATGGAAACCAACCATGCTACTCTTCTTTTCAACATATTACTTTATTTGTTCGAGGATAACTTCATACACGCACTTCTTGAGAAAGAACGCAAATTGGAAGTATTTTTCATGGGGAAAAAAGGACTTACTTTAAAACTAACATTTTGAAAGCGCAGGTTTTTGCGAGAAGAAATTAATATACCAATCCAAAATGCACAATATCAAAGAGGACATAAGCTTAAAAATTTGTCATTTCAACAATTATAAAAAGAAGTAATGTCTATATGATGTTTGATTTTAATTTGCAAATGTGCTTATCTTGACAAAAATCGAGACTATATTCATTACGTTCGGAAGTATTTTGAAGCGTCAAATTTGCATTAACTTTCCTTAGAAAGACTTTTTGAATTTTACTGATAGTTATTGATTTTGTTCCGATTAATATTTTTTTTGCTTCCGCCTAGTATAATTTTTCTTCTTGCGTAGTATTATTGTTCATAAAATGTCGCTTAGATATTTGGAATATGATATCGTATAGTTTATGCGCTTTAAAATTTGACAACTGCTAAATCGAACACTTTACTTTGTAAGAGTTATCTCCCCAAACACTTTTTATCTCGTGACCACTACTCCTTCACAACCGTAAAAGATTTCGACAAATCTATTATACCAAATTGATCGTTACATTTTCAGGAAAGGAATATCTATTTAGACAGAAGCTGTCCGAAGACTCCATATGAGAGTTTTGTCCCCTTATGCCTTTGATATAGTAATATGCATTTCGGACTGGTAAACCCTAAGTGATATAGACCTAGGTTCTTTTGATTTAAGGTCCTTGGTCCAAAAACTGAAAATAAGGTCAATTATTATAAATGCTTTTTTATTTCGACTTATTTGTAAAACTATATAATATATCGACAAATTAGTTTTACTAAATTCTGAGTTGCGACATGTCATAACTTTGAAAAGGTGCGTAGACAATAAATGAGAGTTTTCGCCCCTCTTACATTTAGAATTATGCTTAAAGTAATATACCTCATTAACAATACATATAAAGGATCTATGGTACTTTGTTTTAAGGTCCTTGGTTAATGATCTTGCAATTGAGGTCAATGTCATAGATTATTAGGAGGTTCTTGATTTGAAGTTTCCTCTCAATTCATATTTTTACACTGATTTGGACTGATTCTTAATATTTTAATATACAAAAAGATCTTTACTGTTGGAAAAAAACTTCAATTGTGCTCTAAACAATTGGCTTTTAATAAAAGAAAAAAAATTGAAGAGCTGATGATTATATAGTTATCAAAAGTACCAAGATTAACGTTTTTCATTTTCGTGTATCAAGCTTTAAGCATTGTTTGGAAAGAGTCGAGACAAAACTAAACAATATACAGTTAATTGAAGGTCGTTTAGAAACGAAGGACAAAAAGCAAAAAAAACTGATAACTAAATGCACCAATGGAAAAAAAAATAACCAAGTTTTGGAAAAAAAATGCATAACTCTTATCTGACATCAAAAATTGAATCATAACCATTAAAAAGAGAGCAAATTAAATCGGCAAATGTATGGAGTCGGCAAAAGCAGACCTAATTCTGTTCAAGACAAACTAATAGACATAGAAAAAAGAGACCCTAAAACAAACCCTTCTGCTCTTCGCGTTGGAAGAAAGGTCTGAACATGTTGAAACAAATAATAAAAATACAGGGGTGCAACAAGGACAAAGGATATGAAGATTTTGCCGGTACAAATAAGTGAAAACTGTGTCATCACAGTACTAAATCTTTGTGAAAAAGTTTCGCAACATTGAAAACGCTAGAAAAAAAAATGATATTGAAAAAGCATATCGATTAGGAAAACCAAATACTGGCACGTAAAAGCATATAATTATCGTGTGTTAAGTCAGGGATATGTCTGATAGGAAGTAGGTCTGCATGCAGTGCATCGAATCGCCTCAATATTCAAAGGTGGTGCATGAAAAACGGAAAAAGCTTTTTCCTTAAATGATCCATCAGCGGAAAATCAAAAGAAAGCTGATATTATCGGGGATAATTAGTTATCAAAGGTACCAGGATTATAATTTAGTACGCCAGACGCGCGTCTACATAAGACTCATCAGTGACGCTCATTTCAAAATATTTATAAAGCAAAAAAAGTACAAAGTTAAAAAGAGCGTTGAGGATCCAAAATTCCAAAATGTTGTGCCAAATACGCCTGGGATAAGAAAATCCTTAGTTTTTTAAAGTTTCAAAGTTTGGTAAACAGAAAATTCATAAAAATGACCACATTATTGATATTCATGTCAACGCCGAAATGTTGACTACTGGGCTTGGTAATACCCTCAGGGACGAAACGTCCACTAGCAGTGGCATCGACCCAGTGGTGTTAATAGTTATCAAAGGTAACATGATTATAATTTAGTACGCTAGACGCGTGTTTCGTCTACATAAGACTCATCATTGACGCTCATATAAAAATATTTATAAAGCCAAACAAGTAAAAAGTTGAAGAGCATTGAGCTTTTTGTTAACGGTTAACAGTGGATTAATTAGGAATCAGCGGAGTATTTAAACAAAAGGGATGTAATTTAAGATAGAAGATCATAAGTGTTTTCTTGCGTGTTCTTGGAATATTTTGATAGGAATATGACGAAGGCTGAAAGGTGGGAAGTTTATACATAGATATAGGAAGATGTGGTGTGAGTGCCAATGAGACAACTCTCCATCCAAATAACTATTTGAAAAAGTAAACCATTATAGGTCAATGTACGGCCTTTACAGATTATAAAGAATTATGTTATGTAATGTTTCGATAAGTGCTGTGTCAATTTCCCTGATGCTTTCGATCTAAAGGTTTACGACAAAAAGTCATTATATAGAGAGAAATGTAACCGGGGTGGAATAGTAGTGTTATATAGAAAATGGGTTAGCTCATTTATTGAAATTGTGAAATATTGTGTTGATGGTATGATTTGGTTTTAAATTGATAAAGTTCAACACCTGATAATTTAGATAAATACTGTATAAATATGTCTCCATATAAAATTGTTTTTATCGTTAATTTAATTGTCATGTCAATTATTGTATTTGATATTTTGCAAGAACAAATAGAATATATATATATATATGTATGAAGCAAAATCCCCAAAAATACTGAAATCCGAGGAAAAGTCAAAACTGAGAGTCCCTAATCAAATGGCAAAATCAAAAGCTCAAATACATCAAACGAATGGATAACAACTGTCATATTCCTGACTTGGTAAAGGCATTTTCTTAAGTAGAAAATAGTGGGATTAACCTGGTTTTATAGGTACAATGTAGCCAAATCCCTCACTTATATGTCAGTATCATCAATTTCAATAATATTGGTACGGTATCTGTTAAAGGAAATTTAAATGGTGGTGTTGATTTGAAACCAGACTTATTGCAAGACAATATTTCATTATTTATTGATTATGTAAACGATAGGCAAGATTTGTACAGAGACATTACGAAAGCGTCCAACAGTTTCGGAAAAGAATAAATCCTTCTGGTTACGTATCCGTAACGGATGTCTTTGATAAGATAGTGGTAAATAAACTTTAAATGATAAAAATTGTTAGAGTGTTATTGACTATTTATTAACATTCGGGAATAATATGTTTATTATTGTAAGGGGTCTTAACGTACGAATATTTACTAGTTTTCGATTTCACGCTCCATCGTCATTTCAATCTTACCTCAGGCACAATATCGTAAATTTGATTAAAGATCAATGTTCATTGTAGTAGTACGTTTATAATACTTTTAAAGGGAGAAATGAATGCTAAGATGAAGTAAAAACAAGTGTGTCGTGTGACGCCAAGCAGTTTGAGGATATGTTGACGAATATTAATAATATGTGACACCAATATCTGCGTGGATAAATTGAATCAACATTTGACTGATATTTTTGAACTGTATACAAAAACAAAATTTAAAGATTAAATCCTGTGCTCTACGTACAATGGATTGACGGTTAAGCACTGGGGTAGTGTTCTCCTAAGATTCGTTCTAAGACACATCTTACACCAATTTTAGGATGGACTTAAGATCATCTTAGGACCCTCTTCAGTTGTGTCTCGATGCTCTCTCAGACGAATCTTATGTTAGGATGTCCTAAACATATCCCAAGTCGAAATTTTAAATCGTTTAAGTATTTTTATTTATAAAAAAATCATTAATGACGAAAATATTAAATAAAATTGTTTACGAATTTTATAATATCATGTGAAGAATAAAAGGCACAATTATCAAAAAGGATTGTAATTTAAACTAGAAAAACAATTTGTTTTGAAATGAGAATTAAATTTGAAGTGTAATCGTATCGTGAAACACGAAGTTCAAAGTTTAAAATCATGCACCAATTATGTATATACGAGTTAATAACCGATGGTGTGTTTTATTTCATGTTAATTTTCACGTAAAATAAAGAGCAAATAGCGAAATTCAAGTTTTGTTATGCTAGGATGAAGATATGATGCTCTTAAGACACCTTATTGGGTGTCCTAAAGTAAGGACGAAAATTGAGATATATCATAAGTTACGAGAGCTTCGAGAACACGACTTACGACAAAGACTTGTTATAAGATAGATTTATGACACATCATAATCCTTAGATAGCTTCGAGAAACAGATGAACTCAAACTTATATTTTTTTAACAAACAAGCACTTTGATTTATTAATAAGTACCGGTCCAATGAAAATAGACTCAGCTTAAAATAAGCCAACAGAAACAAAAGTGAATAGAAAATAAACTTATGAGAACATATAAGAATCAAAGAGGTAACATAATGTCTTCGTTAAGAAGGGCGTATCAGAAACAAATGTTTTATGTAATTTAAAAACAGGTAAAACACATCATAATATAACTTCAGGAAGCATCTGAAATCACTCCTAGTTTTTGGAGGTTCGTGTTGTTTATTCCTTAGTGTTCTATGTTGTGTAATGTGTACTATTGTGTATATTTCGTCCCTCTTTTAAGAATAGGTTGAAGACAATTTTCAAAACATTACCGTATAACCCTAATATACATCCGCAGGATTTACCGGTTGTTTAACTACTACATGCATTTCTTCTGCAATGTAATGTAATTGTTAATACCTTCAAGATTCGGTTCATCGAGTACCTATTTTACGAAACACCGTTGAAAATACATTTATATGATACTATATATGGAAATTGAAAAAAATATATATTTATTATACAAAATGTAAGAAAAGAAGTCAAAATTTTACGTCGCAGGATATTGTGATTGTCGAAGTGGAGAAGAACAAATCTTGAATAATAAGCAGATTACGCAAAGATGCATCTCAAGTTCAAATGTATTATTCTTAGTGTAATGGACAAGAATTTATATATGAAAGTTATTTGATTTTATTTGATAATCATCAGATCACTATACGACATAGCGAGAGGTGTCTTAAGTTTATGATAAAAGTTATGACATATCATAACCTGAGACACTTTCGAAAACATGTCTTACGACTATGGGTTGTCTTACGACTATCATACGATATGTCTTCGTCATGAGATACTTTCGAAAACCAGGCTTAGTAACTTTAAGACAAACTCAAATCGCATCGAACTTCATGTTTCGTTTTGTCAGTTTGTATTGCAAAATAGATGCCTGTTCTACCCCTTGTATTGTACATTTAAACAGGTGACATTTTAACAAAGGTACCACATGCCATAGAATTTTCTTATTTTTTAAAATTTTCTACAAACTTGAATTGCATAAATTATTTTTCGGATGAGTCAAAGTCGGCATTAAAATGAACGTTTGTTAAACTATACAATTGATAGAAATTGGAAAGCTTTCATTCGGGAAGAACGAATACATTTTTTTTAATGTTATAAGATAAAATAGTCACTGTCAAATTGTGTAATTTTCTGTGCTTTGGTCGGGTTGTTGTCTCTTTGGCACATTCCCAATTCCCATTCTCAGTTATTTTTGTATTTATTCATATCATGTCTTCTTGATGCTTAAAAATGTAATTTGTAATGACAATATGCAACAATTTAATTCTGGTGAAATAATAGCACCAAATAATCTTAAAAGTTGAACAGTAAATCACAGCAATATGTAAGATAGATCGTTTTATGAAAATATACAGAATATTTAAATCAAACAAATACAAGTATTAAAACAATTATTATATCAATTTTAAATTAAATATTCATAATATTTTATTCTCGAAATACTAAGGTTTGTGAAACCTAGGAATTATTTCAAGTATCTATATTTCATAATTTTTTTTAATAGTGTGTTTCCTCATTGCACATTATATTCATACTTGATGTGGCCTATTAACATTTGTTCCGAAATCTTCTGATAAGTTTTTCGTTAGTGAAACACGTGTGTGACATTCGAAATTAACAGATGTGTATTGTAAAATTGACCGGCACATTTAATAAAAAAAAATCCCAGTTTTTCTAATTTGTGAAAAGTGAGTGAAGATATGAAGACCAAACTAACTTGACATAAGGAATATTTATTCTTATATCAAAATATGTATTTGTTGTTGTGTTGAAATAACTCTTTTATATTCCAAAAATATCCTCAAAAGGTTTAAACAAAGGAAAGACAGGTACATGTACATCCTGGTTTGCTCCAATTGAAACGCCACATGGTTTTTTTCTGGAAGCAATTTGTTCTAAAGTTTACTAGTTTCAAATTTAAACGAATCAAACCGTACATGTACATACATTGTCGATATGAAGTAATTTTAAAAGCCTCCTGCTCTGTGTATATACTATATTTAACTATACAAAATCCAATTAAAAAAGCTAAATTTGCAGATACGAGTTATGTATGATAGCTCCACTCTTACGCTCATTTTCTTTATATTTTAGGAGAACAGAGTGCATTACCATACACACATATGACATAATAAGTGGAAAGAATAAAACTCATAACCATAAAAATAAAGCCTGCATCGTAAGCAAATAATGGGTAACAAGACATCTAATTTAGGTGAGTATTTGATGGTCGTGTATTCTTGTGATTTTTTTTTCTTCTGACTCGCAAACATACGTTACTCTTTACCTTTGTTAAGGACGTTTAATTGCTTCTCTGTTTCAAAATAACAAGCTTTTTATAAGACTATTAAATTGTCATAATAAAAATAAAGGAACCAAAAAAAACCAGCAAAAAATGACCGACTCGTGTGCCTGTCTTCGAGATTACATTGTATAACAATTTAAAATTTGGTGGAAAATATTTCTCTCTAGACTTTTTAAATATTTAACAGTGGCACCCTATTTCTTTTAAAATAATAAAATAGATAACAATTTTTTTATAGGATTCTCAATTAGAGTTTTTTTTTTTAAACTGTATGTTATAAATCATAAAAAGAAAAGTAGGGTTTAGCGGTAAAAATTTTGTAATGACACTATTTGGATAAAACCAGAGGGTTCCCACATTTGGTAAAAATTCAAAAACAAGAGAAGCGAACATCCTTCACTATCAAGTTCTTGAATTATACCAGTTTAAATCGAGGGATTCTTTTTTATTATTTGTGTTTGTATAGGACTTTTATGGCGTGTTTGTAATATTTTTTCTGTATGTATCTCTACTATACTAGTACCGATCTATCGCTTTCGTAAGAAAGACCGTTGACTTATATGAAGATATTTCAGATAAATACAGTGTAAATCACCTTTAAAATAAAAACAAGATGATCAAAGACAGTCATTTCTTATTAGATTTTAATATGACTATTAATTAGTTAATCAATAAATTAGTGTTGAAAATTCTACAGTTACCATAAAATACAGCTGAAACATTAAAGAAAGATAACATTTATAATATTGCAAAATTGAATATTGGTTAATGATTCAGTATTTATGATGGACATACTACAATTTGAACAGGATGTAATGCACAAAAAAAAAATCCCTTTTTGTTTTTGATTTTTTCCCAAATGTGGGAATTCTCTGGTTTTATCCATGTAGTGCCATTACAAAATTTTTACCGCTAAACCCTACTTTTTTTTGATGATGATTTATAATATACATTTTACAAAAGCCCTAATTGAGAATCCTATAAAAAAGTTGTCATCTTTTTTATTATTTTAAAAGAAATAGGGTGCCACTGTTAAAAAAATCATATCATGTGATTAATTAAGTTTTCATTTAAAGATTTTTTTGTGCATTACATCCTGTTTTGACCAGCTCCACAAGGTCCTGATTTTCCCACGCATGACTCATCATTGAAAGCAGTTTCTTGGTCATACTTTTCCATTCTCAACTTAATGACTTTGCTTTGCCCATTGGTGTTATATGCCATGTTTCTTCTTGAAATTTATCAGTTGTTGTGTAAGGTTTATGTACCCTTCTGTAGCCATTTTTGTACAAACTTTTCAAACTTCAATTGTATCAAAACTACAGATATAATGAATAACAGAGAAAGGCCGTTTTGTACATATTCACAGGGGAAACTTGATGCAAAGCATTATTTTGTACTGTTCCATTGCATTTAATAGAAAAAGAAGACTTTGTGGCAAATAAATCAAGATTTTTATAGAAAATCCACAGCCTTTGTCCTTGTACTCTCATATTTGACAATTTGACGACTGCTAGATATAGGATTGTTGCATGCAGTGCTAGCATTGATTTCCTTAAAACAAGTTTATAAATGTAGTTATTGGTTAAGACAAATATAAATATGGCCAAAATCATGTACACCTTTAAGGGTGCGCTCGACTTTAGTGACTCAGCACGAGGTGTGTTGGAATTTACAGGTTGGTTAAGACTTTTTGTAAAAAATAAACACTAGCACGTCATAGAAAATCAAGTGAGTAATTTATGTTTCAAATTTTATAACAAAAATCTCTGTATTAAAGGCTGTGGATTTTTTCATAAAAATCTTGATTTATTTGCCACAAAGTCCTCTTTTTCTATCAAATGCAATGAAACAGTAAAAAATAATGCTTTGCATCAAGTTTCCCCTTGGAATATGTACTAAATGGCCTCTTTCTATTATTTATTATATCTGTAGTTTTGAAACAATTGAAGTTTGAAATATTCGTACAAAAATGGCTACAGAAGGGTACATAAACCTTAAAGGATTTCTTTATTATATTTAATTTGATGTTAGATATTTCCCTTATAGCAATCTATATATCATGTCTATTGATAGGAACCCAGCCTCAATTTCTAATGATTTTCTGCCAGATGTTGATCGCATGTTAAGGATGTACTTAGGTGAAGTTTTGGAATTTGTGTCAAATCTTCGAATTCCTTGGTGTTTTTCCATACAATACAATGTAAAATATTTTGGCCCATAACACCCATTTATTTTTTCATATTAGACAAAATAGCTCCTGAAAGGTCATTTACCAAATTTAGAAGATTCTTGATTTTCTTTCTTTTGTTTTGAGATCCAAATAATACCAATGCAAATATAAGAGAGAGATATTATGGACATAATTGTGCAAATCGTGATAAATGCATGAAATTTGGTATGTGGGTGGACAAAATGATAGTTAAAAAATTTGGCTGCTGGCCATAATTTTTTTTAAAATTTTTTCAAGATGGCCACCCCTCATTTTGCAAATGGCGTTATATCTAATTGGTTACATTTCGTAAATAATTTGATACCTGTGTAATGGGTATAACAGAATGTCATTTTTAATAAAATTTAAAGTACAGTTCCTAAAGTACGAAAAAACAATACCTACATGAAGAAAAAGAGTGACTTTCGGTCATAAAAATGACGGCAAAATGCGGAAAATGTTAATTTTATCATTTCTATCAACTTAACAAGAGATATTACTGACTTTTTTAAAAGTTCAAATGCATATATAGTTTGTTTAGGAAGACAGGATGATTATCTTATAATTATCTAACATTTACCAATACACAAGCATTTACACGGAAGGCCCGAACGGTAGCATTTACAGTTACCAACACAGCTGAATATCTGGCATCCGCATTTAAAAAAATCGTGGATCAGCGTCCAGCAAACAAGTGCATTTTGGTTTCCAATTATCTTTGTGGTTGTTTTGTCTTTAACCCAGCTGTTAAAGGTCATGACTTGGTACAGGAACCTGTCGAATGCATAAAGCAAGACGATCTCAAACATGTCCATCTTGATATATGCTCCTCCATTGATGTGCTCCAGAAGATTAAAATCGTTTTCAAGGAAGCAGCGGACTTATGATGTCATTCAGCCTACCACAGGTTATCATAATGATTTTGTGGTAGGCAGTGCATAATAAGTCCGCTGCTTCCTTGCAAACTATTTTAATCGTTCCTCCTTATCCTCAAACTGTAATGTTTCCGTACATGATGCAAGCAAATACTTCTATGATGTCCATGTATGTCTCTTCATACAAAATCGGTCAAAAATATCCGTTACATTCGAGAATACTTCCAATAAATAAAATTGAGAATGGAAATGGGGAATGTGTCAAAGAGACAACAACCCGACCAAATAAAAAAACAACAGCAGAAGGTCGCCAACAGGTCTTCAATGTAGCGAGAAATTCCAGCACCCGGAGGCGTCCTTCAGCTGGTCCCTAAACAAATATATACTAGTTCAGTGATAATGAACGCCATACTAATTTCCAAATTGTACACAAGAAACTAAAATTAAAATAATACAAGACTAACAAAGGCCAGAGGCTCCTGACTTGGGACAATGTCTGCCAAGCTGACCTTTTCACTTTCCAATGAAATGCCGACTCAGTGTCACTACCACTACATGCATGGAAGAAAGGAAAAGCTGCTACACGAGGACCAAACGCGTTTGATATGATATGTATAGGAAGCAGTCGAAAGTATTTACTCCTTCAAAAATCCACAATTTGTCGACACCGAATCTTGCGAGGACTGCAATTCCTTATACTACTACATTTATGTCAGTACTACTCAAAATTACTTTTTACAACAATTTTCAACAGCATGTTTTTCATGGACAATCTTTCGTGTATCTGCTTTTTCACGGTTACAAGGAGACAGCTGGCAAGTATCCGTACTGAAATTGCAAAGTACATTTTCAACTTGAGTAGCATAAGCATTTCATTAGTCTCCTGAGAAGCAATTATGTCGGCTAGAAATTTGAATTATTCGGTGTTGTTATCATCTACACAGGGAAAACTACTACAAACCCTTGGCGTTCTACCAGAATCAACAACTTTCCGTCTAGCACCAGTACTATGCCTTTTGTTTTCGTCCCAGCCTTTGAATAATTAATTTAGTAAACAACAAATCGATATCTACTCGTCGATACTTATCGAAGGAGGATTTATGTAAAGCAGTATGAAATCATTTACATAATCATGAAATATGTTTGCTCCAAATCGTGGCAACAAATTAACCAAGATGAGTTATGGCCCTTGAACCAAGGTGATTAGTGTTTCATAGCTCCGCAAAAAAGTGAATTTTTGAAAGATTGCAGCTAATAGTATGGTATGAATTGTTGAAAACTGTATGCAATACATGTTTACATTCCTTTTGAGACTAAAACATTAAAAAACGGACAAATAGTTTAGTATTTATCGATGTGTAAAGACAAAAAAAATCCAAACGAAGAAAACAAAATGGCCACCTCTTATGCCGAAGCAGCTAGAGATGAAAACAGATACAAAAACAAAAATGATGACAGCAAGATTGGTAATGTCAAACCAATATTTCTTCTCGAAACAGACGTATTTTGTGAACATGATATGAATCATTTAGGTCAACGCCCATTCCTACTAAATATAGAGGTATTTCGAGCAATAGAAGAGCAGGTACCACTTAGAGCTTTAATTGGGTTACAGAGAGTTCGAGGCATCTGGCGAATATATTTCGACAATGAACAAAACAAAAAAGAACTACTGTCATTGGGGTTAACCATCAGAAGAAAATCAATAACCCTGTACTTGAGAAACCCAAAAGTAAGCATGAATGAAGAACCAAATGCTATAAAGGTACGAGTCAAAAATGTTCCTCTATCAGCAGATGACGATCAAATCCTAAGAACTCTTGAAACCTCAGTTAGCAAGTGTGAGATAATCACTCACTCTAGGGAAAGATTGAGAATTGACAATCTTTTAACAAACTGCAGAACAGGTGATAGGATAGTCATATGCAAACCTTTTGATCCGCCGCTTTAGGTCGATGAAAATAGGCAATTATTGGGCTACTATTAGCCATTTTGGCCAAGCATCTACAAGCAGACCAAATATGAAATGTAGCAATTATCTAGATGAAGGGCACACAGCAAACAATTGTCCAAACGGATGGAAGTGTAAAAAATGTGGTCAGCTAGGACATAGACAATATGAGTGTGACGAGCATTCTGATGTTGAAGTTGAGGAAGAAGGCAATACATATATGACCAACATGGAGGGTGTCTGCAATCCAGACATTTTCCATGCAAGTGAAAATGATGAACAGACCAATCAACAAACTGAAGATAACGACGAGTCATTCCAGGATAGTGATGTCGATTCCAAATGCACGACAAAACCTCTCCTGAATACCAAGGGTAGAAGTAGGTCAGAGAGTGACACGGAACATTCGCATTTGAACCTTGGTACTCAGGAAAGTAAGTCCGCTGGAAAAGACAATTCCCAACAGCATAAGAAAAAACATAAAAATCAATAAAAGGGTTGACAGAAGACCAGGTATCTCGAGGTATTTGACAACAAGACCTAGTCATGATCAGAGTGACACTACAAATAGCACACCTAAACAGTCAAAAACAAAGAACATTGAAAAATCTCCAGTAACCCCAGCAGAGAATCTGCACGACGCAACACGAGATGAGGCTGCTAAGAAGCCAAAAAAGAGACGCTAATTTAATATCTGTTATTAAATCAAAATACAAAATATTAGACTAGAACTCTTTTATTTAAAATTATAAAAAAAACTAAAAAAAATGCATTTTGTCAATCATATTTTTCACAAAACAGTATGTATAGCACTGATTATATTTATTTTTAACTGTATATATTATTCGAGATATGTCTCAAAATGTTTGTTGTTATGTGACACAGCTGATGAAGGTTGTCCACTTAAAATATTCAGACTGACAGATAGTCTAATCAATTTCAATAATGAAGATTATAAATGGTCTGTTCTTCATGAAAGTTTTATCCTGAAAAAGAAAAAGACAAATAAAAATAAAAAGTACATTAATGTATGTGTATTTAATAAAGTCGCAATTTTTTTTTATTGTGTACTAGAGAATCTAGATATGTGGATGATAATAGTTATGGCATGTTACTATAATATTAAATTTAAGTATTTACCATCTGCTACTAAATATCCTGAGCCAGAAAACATATTAATCCATCTTGAAACGTCTCCATCAAAAACGGATGAAATAACCTTGACCAGAAATTCTATAAATACTTTAACGTTGAGGTCAAAATATAGAACGTACACAACTAAAAGTAGAGAGCACCTGGACAGCGAAAGTCAAAAACTATTGAAAAACAAACAGCATATGCTTGACGAATATAATCATCATGAGAATAAGTTATCAATGCTAATTATGGAAAAGATCGATAACATAATACATTTTACGGTACGGGAAAATAAACTGCTAAAAATATTGTTCAGGAATACACCGACTATAAACATAGGGATAGTAAACAAAGCGGTATTATTTGAGAAAAAAACAAACACAGACCGAAATTCATCGTTTAAGAACCCACGATCTGAAAAACCAATCGCAATCAGTGAGGCGTATAACGGTGTTTCTCAGGTAAAACAAATGTTAAATCAGTATGTAAACTGTCCTATAAATAAGTCTTCTTGGAAAGAAACAAGACTAAAAGAATTTAGTTTTAAGTCAGTCAAAAGAAATAACAAAATAATAATAAATAAAACCAATACCAATTGTCTCATTAATAATGGTAATGTTTTTGGAAAAGGGGGGGGGGGGGGTATCTTTTGATAGTTTTCATATGAAGAATGAAAAAGAGAACAGCTAGAACATGTAAAAAGGTTGACAAAATTGAAATCAATTGTTGTTTATGTAATTTCATTTCCTTAGTTTAGGATTCAATTTGGACCAATGGAAGAGATCTGCATCTTCTAAATCTAAACATTTGATTAAAGTTGATAGCGAATTATCTAAAACTCAACTGAATTCTGTCATTTCACAACAACTTCACTATTTTTTGAAATCTTGATTGTGTACCACTGAACTGCAGGCTAGGGCCATTTTCCATTTTTTGTGACAGTACTCTTGGGTTTTAAAGTTTTTTCTTTAGAAAGTGTGGACTGAATAATCTATTCAGTTTTAAATTTCCATTGTTAAAGTTCTGAGTTACAACTCTCATCGCAGGGAAACAGGTACTAATAAAAAAACAATATGAGTGATGTAAACTGTGTGAAGCTTGTTTCCAAATCTTAATTTTGAAATATGTGTAAATAATAAATATGTTTAAACTACAAAATGCAAATTTTTATTATTTTTTTTAACTATTACAATGATTATGTAGGTACACAAAAATTTAGTTTTAATAGAAGACTACTAATCCAATGAAATGTCACATTTGAAGTGTTTAAATACATTAACTTTTATTTTGGTGGATGATTACTCATCAATTGAGGTGCTCCTGAATTGGAGGAAGATTCTCAGAATTTTTACAGAAAAAGTGGTCTCACTAATTAGCGACAAGAAAAATTTTAGCGTCAAGAAGCGACAAGAAGAATATTTTTTTCTGGTCGCTAAATAGTCTTCTTGACACTTCGTGTCGCTTTTTGACGCTTCTTGTCTCTAATTAGTGAGACCTGAAAAAAGTAATAAAATCGTTTCTTTCCCCTGTCTCATGTAAACCCACGATCTTTGTTTATTTTGAAAGTTGTTGACCTACAAATTAAAGTACTGCATGTTGATGTTTAAATCATCTACAGTAAACAATATCATGTTATAATAGATTTAACAAATACGAATTTGTAATTAGTGCACGATCTCTAAGAATGATTTAAATAACCAGTTAACTGTTGACGGATATCCCTGCTTCTTCCAAGTATGACGTCACTATAAAATACAATGAAGGTTGGATATATTTAGAATATCTCGTCATACTTATTTTTCCGGATTGTAAAATAAACGTAAATAGTGTAAAGGAGAGTTCAAGATACGATAATTTCGTGAGAAACAAGGGAAATGTGTAAAAAAGTGTTTAAAGTCAAACTATTAATTTCTGAGTCTCCTTCTCTTCAATCTAAGTAAGATTTGTTGGGGGGTTTCCCACACTATAACATGTATAAAAACAAAATGAATGATGTGAGGGAGTGTCACTCTGGTCAATCCCATAGGGGATTGACGGCTTGAAGCCGTCTTTCCCCATAAACTATTTGCACATCTGTACGGTCAATGCTAATGGCCTACAGCAACCTGAAAAAATAACTAAAATAGTAAGTTGGGCAAATCAACAAAAATGAGATATAACTTTTATACAGGAAACTCATTTTACTAAACAAATGCAAGATACTTTGTCTAAAGAACTTGGTAAAAACATTTTCAGAAGTGATGGTACCAGTAATTCACGTGGAGTAGCAATATGGATAAAAGATAGAATTAATTTTAAAATAATTGATGAGCACAAAGATTCTGATGGTAGATTTATTTTGATTAATATTGAAATAAATTAAAACATTTACACACTAGTAAATATCTATGCTCCAAATAGATCAAGAGAAAGAAATAGTTTTTTCAAAACAGTTAAATTATATATCAATATACTAAATAAATAAATGATTGGGAATACGTTAAAGTAATAAAAAGTCAAGAGAATTTCAGAACGCAATTTGGTTCCGAACAATATCTATCACGCTTTGTGCATGCAGACTCCACGCGGTCTTCACGTGATTTTACTATTTTTAGAATAATTGTATAGTAACCAAATGCACTTGATTCAACCTTTACTAATAATGCAACATTTTTGACCTGGTCGTGATTAATGTCATATAATAAGAACCCATGCAGCTTTCACCTGATTCTCTATTTATAGAAAAATGTCAGAGTAACCTGTCCATATGAACTTGATTGATTCTTATCATGTTATTTATATGGAGCGCCTAAATAAATATCTTATTAACAGAATTTGTAGTGTCAGAAGTTAATTTATATTTATTTATTTATGGCATCTTAAACTGTAAATGCATACTATACGCTGTTATACCCCAATATAAAAAATAGAACAAAAATAAAGAATACAGACCAATGACATGATAATGGGAAGCAAACAGAAATGCGCGACTTCCATCGAAACAGTCTTTAAGCATTTCACTTAAGTCTAATATTCTGTCAGAACATGCTACTTTTACGTTGTTCCCCCAAAGGTTTCACTTTTTTTGCTGCATGCAAACTCCATGCAGCCTTCACTTGATTTTCAGAATTTTGAGATTGAAAAATCCCGATGTATCCGAGTAATTTAAGAACAATCCCGAAACAACCGAATGAACTTTCGTCAGGCTTTATTATATATCAATATACTAAATAAATAAATGATTGGGAATACGTTAAAGTAATAAAAAGTCAAGAGAATTTCAGAACGCAATTTGGTTCCGAACAATATCTATCACGCTTTGTGCATGCAGACTCCACGCGGCCTTCACGTGATTTTACTATTTTTAGAATAATTGCATAGTAACCAAATGCACTTGATTCAACCTTTACTAATTATGCAACATTTTCGAATAATTCTCTAGAAAATATTTTAATAGGTTCTAAAATTTATACACACGGTAGTTATTAATAGATAAATAAAATAATATCTTGTACCCTTTAATACATCCAATCACAGCGTTCTTTAGTTGACTTCCTACGCCCTGTCTTGGGTAGACAAAAGGCCAACCTAATGCTGGGAAAATGTAATACTACCGTTTTCCCTATACATCAAACATCATGAAATTGAATATTTTGTCCAGAACTATACGAATGAAAATTATAATAGATCCAAATTTTATTCAGATTGTACTATAAAGAAACCGAATTTTTTTTTCTCGATTTATTTACATAAACTTATTAAATCAGCTGCAGCATTACTATTATATGTAGACCTTCATTGCATAAAACAATGGAAATAACATTGTATATTGATATAAACGATCAAACTTGTCAAATATAAATAAATATGGATTAGGTCAAACAATTCATGGGGGAGATTTTAACGACATCTGGTCATTAATTGATACAAAAAATAAAACTAAATCCTCCAAAAAATTTGATAAACCAGTAACAGGTTTAAAAGGGCTTATAAAATCATGTAAATTGATAGACATTTGGAGAAGTAGAAATAAAAATCTAAACTAATTCACGTGGTGTAGAAAAGATAGATCAGAAGCCACCAGAATTGATTACTTTCTGATTTCAAAAGAAGTACAAAAAAATTGTAAAAGCTGCGATATTAGACCTTTAGTACAGAAAATAACTGACCATAATGCAGTATCATTGAAAATTAATACTGAAAGAGGAAATAAGGGGCGTGGCTACTGGAAATTAAACTCCAGTGTTCTAAATAATGATGACTATGTAAATGAAATAAACAAATTAATAAACAGATATGAAAACGAATCAATTAACTGTGATGATTTATGGATACTATGGGACAATTTGAAAATAGAGGTAAGAGATGCAAGTTTAGACTATTGTAAAAGAAAAGCCAAATTTAAAAAAGATAAAATAAATATCCTAGAAAAACAACTAAATGATCTCAATAATAAAGCAAATAATGGTACAGATGTATATCATATATTACAAAAAGAAATTGAGAAATTGGAAAATGATCTAGATTGTTTATATAAAGACAAAATTAAAGGACAAAAAATAAGATCAAGGGTAAAGTGGTTCGAAGAAGGGGAAAAATAGTGCATACTTTTTGGGACTAGAAAAAAGTCGTCAAACAAAGAAGATTATAACTGAACTTTATGATGAAAATGGGATCCCAACAACTGATCAAGATAAAATTCTAAATCTACAAGTGAAATATTACAAAAAACTTAATGAGTCTACTAATCCTTGTGAAAATGAAGTTAAAACATATATTAATGAAACAAAATTAACAAAAACGCTTCCGATAGTAATCAATGTGAAGGGAAAGTAACAGAAATTGAATGCACTAATGCAATTTTTAAAATAAAGCTTAATAAATCCCCTGGTCTTGATGGACTGACAGTGGAATTTTATAGGCAATTTTAGAGAAGCCTTAAACATATTGTTGTCAAAGTATTTAATTATAATTATGAAAAAAAAGAACTTACAAACTCACAAAAGAAAGGTGCAATTTCACTAATTTAAAAAAATGATCCTCTTTCATTAGATAATTATCGTCCCATAACTTTATTAAACATTGATACTAAACTATTAGCTTATGTATTAGCTCAGAGACTTAAAAAAGTACTACCATCTATTATTAGTCTAGATCAAACAGGATATGTTAAAAATAGATATATTGGTTTTAACATCAGACAAATTCAAGATATAATAGATTATTCTGAGAAATTTAATATAGAAGGAGCAATCCTTTTCTTAGATTTTAGTAAAGCTTTTGACTCACTAGAATGGACTTTTATGACGGAAACACTGAAACGGTTTTGGATTTAAAAGTAGCTTTATCAGATGGGTGGAAACTATGTATAACGACATTAAGGGATGTATCTTAAATAATGGGTGGGTCTCAGGTCCGTTTAAAATATTTCGAGAGATACGACAAGGGTGTCCGATTTCAGCGTTACTTTTTGTTATAACAGTAGAATTAATGGCAATAAGACTTAGAAGTAATAAAGATTTTAAAGGTATAAAAATTACATTAGATGGAAAATCTTGTAATTTAAATATTTGTCAATTAGCTGATGATACAACACTTTTTCTTCAGTCAAGGAAAGAAATAAGTTTAGCTCTCAGTATAATTGAAAAATTTGGAAGTTTTTCAGGGCTTAAGCTAAATAGAAATAAAACTGAAGGGGTATGGTTAGGACGACTAAAAGTTCAAAACATAAATATGAAAATAGAAATTGGACCGACAAACCAATCAAAAGCCTTGGAATATATTTTGGGTATGACAAAAAAGAATGTCAAACATTAAATATTGAAAAAGTGTTGAACAAATTAACGAAACTTGTAGAAAGATGGGCAAAAAGAAAGTTAACAATACTTGGAAAAATATTAGTAGTAAAAGCTCTTCTTCTACCAAATATAACCTACATTGCGACTAACAGTATCATTACTAAAGAAAATCTACAAAATATAAATCAAATCTTACATAAATTCATTTAAAACGGAGGAAAAGATAAAATAAAAAGGTCAATAATAACAAAAAACTTCGCAGAAGGGGGGTTAAAAATGATTGATATAGAATCCTATACAAAATCTATACACTTGAAATGGATTATAAAAATATTAGAATCAGAGAGTGCAAATTGGTCTGTATTATCAAAACTATACCTTAACAAATTTGGAAAAAACCTTCTTATTTTTAAGATGAATGTGAATGACACAAAATTGCTAGATAAAAACATATGGAAAAGTACACCAACCTTCTATCAAGAGATGATAAAAACATGGATAAATGTAAATAATTGTGAAAACAATCATCATGATCAAATCAATAATTATTTAGAAATAAGAAAACAAGTTATATGGGGAAACAAATTCATAAAATTTGAAGGAAAATGTCTGTTCTTTGATAACTGGAGTGATAGTAACATACTATATATAAACGACATAATAGATAAAAGAGGACATATATCAGAAGAAATGATTATTTCAAAATTAAGAAATCAAAGGAATTGGATTTCAGAATTCTCAAAACTAAAAAAATCCATACCAAAGCAATTGTCCGACAAATTAAAATCAGAAGAATCAATCAAAACAAAAGTCTATATCAACCGAACAAAAACTAAACTTAGAGATTGCAATGATGTTCTAACTATTAATGCTAAAAACATATACAAATTAGTATTGTCAAAAACAGAAATACCAGTAGGATTTTTGAAATGGGAAAGAGTCTTAAACAAAGGGAGATTAATAAATGAATTTAAAGACTCTATTAAATTTAATTTTGAATATCTTAAAGATACTAAAATAAAAATGTTTAGGTGGAAATTAATGCACTTTATTTTGCCAAATGAGGTGTTGCTTTTTCAGTGGAAAATTTCACAAAACAATTTGTGTTCATATTGCAATGAAGTAGATAATTATAATCATTTTTTCATTACATGTTCATATCATAAAACATTTTGGAAATCAATGAAAGTTTTACTTAAAAAAGTCTTCATAGGCGAACATGTGATAAGTCTTCATTCGCTGGTTATAGGATACAAAATTCATGACAATGTATACTAAGCGCTAAATCATTTGCTTAGCTTAATGTTCTTTTCAGTCTATAAATCACATTATGTTTCCAATAAAAAAAAAAAAAGCAGTAGACACCTTAAAAATTTTTGAATATGAGGTAGAAAATACTGTAGAATTATATAGTATGACCAATACAGAGATCAGTTGTTTATTTACAAAGGTGTTGAATATTTTGAAGTATAAAAATGAAGTCATTTTATAGACTTTAACTTAAGCTACATGTATAGAAAAAAAACAGATGTTATAGATCTAGATTATGTGTGATTGTATGTGTGTTTTTTTCTTCCTTTATTATAAATGTACTATGCAAGTAATTATCTGTAAGTGCTATGCCTAAAGTATGAGTATGTGTGAAAGGTATGGAAAGAAATTTGTTTGTAAAATTTATCATGTGGCAATGAACAAGAATGACTGTAAGCGCAGAAGTTTGTGTGTACAGTTATTATTACTATAATGTATGAATGATAATGAAGGTAAATCAGATATATATTAGTGTGAAGTGAGTGTGTGTGTGTCTTTGTCAATATTTAGGTACTTCGACACGTTTACACTAAACATGTGTGTATTGTTTACAAACTTAGACAGGTAAACTAAAGGTCACGACACGATATCTAGGTCAAATCAATAACAAATTTAATAAAGATTGAAAGTGCAACTGTGAAAAATATATTTACACTCCAACTTACCTTTACGCAATATTATTCCAAGCTTTTAAAACCACGTCGAAATTAATAATCCAAATTCACGAAACACTTCAAAAAATATTGTCCAAACACGAGGATAAGAAAAGTCGTGTGAGGTCACTTGACCGCAATTTATTTATGATTAAATAATAAAAGAACCCAAAAAGTCATTACGGATGAATGATCAAATTCCGTAAAACAATTATTGTGTAGATATTTTTTATATGAATATATCTGAAAATACTTTAAGTGATGTAGAAAAGACTATTTGTAACAAATATAATAATAGTTTAATGTGTGAATTAAAACAATGTAATTTATTAGTTAATTTTACTGAATATTATCCCTGGGTGTTCAGTTGTAATCTAGCAGGGAAACTTGATGAAATGCTGTACACTAAGTTTAATTGTTAAACAGCAATATGTGCAATAAAGAATCAATTGGAGTGAGAAAAAAAAATTAACCATTGCTGCCCCACTAATGATAAATGCGTCAGAATTTGGATGAGTTGATGGCAAATCGCAGAATGTTTCAAGTATACCAATTTGCTGCGATTTAATACCACATTCTGACACATAGATGGGGGAGCAGTTTGGTATAAAGGCTAAAGAAGAAATACAATTGCAATCAGTGTTCAGGTTCTCCAGCTTTGTATTTTGACAAAGAAGTTTCCAATTTCATTAAATGAAAGGTTCTTTTTCATCTGGTTAAAAAAGGCAGATTCTGTTTCGTTTCGCATTTACTTGAAAAGATTGTGCTGTTTGGACCCAATATCGTGGAGTTTATGTACATATATTACCTACTTCTGGATCAAAAATGTCCTTAAAAGAGAAGACTTTGTACAAATCTGACGACTATTCTCAAAATGGATTATCAAACTTGTTCATCACTTCAGAAAGCCTTTAAAGTTTTTCGAGGAAATCCTATTGTGTTTTCGAAGAGTCTCCAGGACAGCGTTATTCTATTGTAGAATTACTCAAACCACTAAATCTTTCTAATTTATCTACCAGTCGACTGACTTCATATCCAGCTACCATCTATCGTCTCGAAAGGATATTCGATTAAATGTATGGTACCAACATCACCGTTCACGACTTATTATTCTACGTTTGGTGTCAGATCAATTATAATTAAAGAAATCAACTTGCTGGTCTTACGTACAGTAAAAATTACCATTTGCAAATTACATTGCCACGTGCGGGTGATGTTGTTGAAGGGAAGCCGTATCTTGGAGATGGTTGGGTAACCATCTAGCATGATTTACACGATCAAGAACAACATTGGTATCATTACTGTTTGAAAAGTACGATGTCTGACTCGTGAAATGAGCGTACGTCTTACCGAAGGAACCAGAAGTATCTCAATCATAATTGAACGCCAGAAATTAAACTGTTTCGATATGACTCTCTTTCCTTACACCGGTTGATCACAGTCATACTTGAACGTCACAGAGTCATGAACTATATGTTCTGTGTTAACGCTTTCTTAACGGCTGCCATTATCAATTCAAGCAAACCATATAATGCAGTTATCTGATGCGCGTGTCTATTTCTAATAACATTTGAACATACATGAAAAGCATCTGCTATTCTAGGTGTTGCAATAGCGGCTTCAGTGAAGCACATGTTCATCCACTTTCACGCAATATATCACTCAGAATTTTAAAATAGTCACCAAAGACACCAGGATTATAATTTAATGCGCCAGCCACGCGTTTCGTCTACATAAGTCTAATCAGTGACGCTCATATCAAAACAGCTATAAAAGTTTAACAAGTAAAAAGTTAAAGAACATTGAGGAACCAAGATTAAAAAAAGTTGTGCCAAATACGGATAAAGTAATCTACTCCTGGGATAAGAAAATCCTTAAGTTTGTAAACAAGAAATTATTTAAATGACCATATAATGGGTGTTCATGTCAACACCGAAGAGCTGACTACTTCCCCCAGCAGGGACATCGGCCCAATGGTGTATAAAAGTCACCAAGAGCACCAGGATTATAATTTATAACGCCAAACAAGCCATTGTTATGTACAATCCATCACACATGACGATATCGTATTATTTCAACTATTTGTCCAATATTAAGAAAGTTAACCACCTTTTTCATCTTATCCATCGAATGTTTGATCTTTGCAACTGAAAGGTCTTGTTTTCAAACAGTGGCATCAAAAGCAACACTTTATACTCGAACATAACCTAGATGTTTAGAGGTATAAATGACGATCAAGATATGTTTAAGAAATTCAAATCCTCATCTGTTAGATGAACTACGATTTTCATCATTGTGCCCTTGCAGTGCGTGTAAATCTGTCTTTATTAATAAATAGTTTGCGCATGCGGATAATTGTTAGACGCTTGTGTATCATAACCTTAAGAAATGTCATCAAACAAATTCATAACATCATTAAAATTCAAAAGCAATAAGCATGTAATAAATAATTCAAATGTTTGTGAGTGGATTTTGTAACAGAGAAGGTCAAAGAAAACGTTTTCCAGAAAAAATATTTATTTCAATCTGGAAAAAATCAGCCATTTTAGAAAAAGTGGTGGCCATCTTGAAAAAATGAATTTTTTTTATGGCCAGCAGTTTGTTCTTAAAAAGTTTATAATAATGATTCTTCGTGCTAATTGTCATGCTTGAATCATCATTTGCACAATTTCCTTGATTTTGCTTGCTAATATATTCCACTATAAGTAATCTATTCCTGGGATAAGAAAATCCTTATTTTTTCGAAAATTCAAAGTTTTATATTCAGGAAATTTATAAAAAATACCACATAATTGATAATCATGTCAACACCGAAGTGCTGACTACTGGGCTTGTGATACCCTCGGAAACGAAACTTTCATGAGTTTTAGTTAACCCTTATAGGAGTTTTCTCCCCTTATGTATTTGAAATCAGTATTTCTCTCCAACCATATAAGTACATTGTAATGGAGCTGGGGTTGAAGTCATAAAACTTTGCTCAGTGCTTGGAGCACAAAAATCATGCTCGAAACATGAGATACAGCATTTTGATTGGTTGATTTTCGAGTACGAGTACAAAAAACTGACTCGAAAGTTTTATGACCGCAAGGCCAGGTGTCTTTTGATTGAGATCACATATGACCTCAAAATCGAGGTCACGGTCAAAGATCAATTAGACGTTCTAGATTTTGACCTTTGCTAAAAATTCTTGATGGTTCATTATAAAACAAGTAAGTCTTCTGCATAAACCTATTAATCTTAATTGTTTTTACATCAGTTTTGATTTACCACATCACATCAACACGAAGTGACATTTTCTAACAAGGTGGAAAAACCTTCAATTGTTCTCTGCAGAATTGACTTTTAATATTGATTTAAATTTTTAACGACATATGTATGACAAAAACAGCTTCAATGTTTTTGCAAAGAAACCTGTTTTTTGTTTTAGACTATATAACCGACAAACAGCTTCAATATGTAGCTAACAAACTGTCAACTGAATGGAAAGATGTAGCTGTTAGTTTAGGATTAAGAGTTGGGCAAATCGACCAGACCATGGAGGAATATTCTAACGAATCTCTCAGTATGATTAAAACTAGGGTATTACAGATATGGAGAAACAAAGTTGGACGTAACCCAAGGAATATTTCGACCCTTTTAAAGGCCTTAGAAGACAATGGACGAAGAGATATTGTTGAAAGTATAAAAGTTAAACTAGGTAAAGAATTGAAAGATCATTTTAAAATTAATATAAAGTACGATACCTTTATTTGTAGACATTTCTTATTACTGATTGTAAAGGTCAAGTTTACAATCAAAATATGATTCGTTCAACGATGTATAATGACAAGGACAATGAAAATATTAAATGAAATCCTGTTCTGGAAATAGAAAACTGCAGTGCAGTAGACAGCAGTACGAATTTTGTTATACATGTTATAATAAAGATGTCGTTTTTCATACTTTCAGTTCATATTTTCTTACAATCTTATTGCAGATAAACAGGTCGATTTTGGAAGAATATTCGATGAACTGCAACACCGAGAGAGTCCGAGCATTTTCAGTGCTGATTCGAGCGTTCAAGGTATTTTTTTTATTTCTTTTTTCTCGATCTAAACGAAATACTGTGCAATAATTCTACAGGATTTAAATCGTATAGGACAAAACACCATCTTTCGGTTTTATATACTACGGGACATATTTGTCACATAAAATATGAAAGTAATGTAGTTTGTCAAGAACTCGTTGGAAGTAAGTGATAAATTGCATGCATATATTGGTTATTTTGAATCTGTTCAAAGTTTAGATTTTTCTACCCTGTATACCACATTTCCTCACATTCTCGTTAAGAAAAAAATCACACATCTAAATAAATTGGCATGTAAAAAGTCAGAATGTGAATATATATGTTCAAACTCTTTATGTCATTTTTAAGTGGTAATAAACAAAAAAATATGTCAATTGGACATGCTTGGATACTATATATGCCCTTGAATATTTACTAGATAACATGTTTGTTCGTTTTGGAGATTCCGTATATCGTCAGGTTATCTGAATTCCAATGTGGACTAACTGTGCACCACTTATTTCGGATTTTTTTGTGTATTGATATGAGTTTCAATTTATGACAAAAATCAGCAAAGACCCATCGAAACACATCTGATAAACAAATTTAATAATTCTTTTAGATATTTGGATGATTTTTTGGCTCTCAATAATGACGACTTCAGTATTTATACTAAAGAAATATATCCTGTTAACCTTACTTTAAATAAAGCTAATACTAACAATGACCACTGCCCTTTCCTCGATCATGATATCTATATCGCTAATGGAAAGCTGAATACAAAAAATTATGATAAAAGATGGCACGATTGTACGTAACAATGTTTTAGATTTTAACGAGAGAAATTTATGTGTTACCGAAAAGTTATTTCACCAGGGTTTTCGATATCACAAACTAGTCAAAACATTTACTAAATTTTATCATCGGTATAAGGACATCATTCGTAAATATAACTCAACATGCAGACTTCTTATACGTTCAGGTATTTCACATCCATTTTTTATGGAAATATTCTTTATAAAGCACAAAGGTGTCAGTATTCACCTCAGAAACTAACAAAACCTTTGAATATACTTATTAAGAAGGGATATAGTTATATTACTGTTGTCAGATCATTAAAGATTGCATATTTTGGCGTTAATATCAATTTGATTCTCTTATAGGGTCTTTGCATCGGACCTAAACACATTTATTTTAAATCCAGTTGTTGGCATGACACGGGTTATGTTCTTCTCATATATGTTATGATGGTATGATACTAAACCCCTAACGGGAAGGACTGTGCCTGATGCTCATATTATGAAATCAAAATCTTTCAGTCAGTTTAATTGAAGTCTGGCGCTGGCATGTCAGTTAACTGCTAGTAGTCTGTTGTTATTTATGTATTATTGTCCTTTTGTTTATTTTCTTTTCTTCTGACATCAGACTCGGACTTCTCTTGAACTGAAATTTAATGTGCGTATTGTTATGCGTTTACTTTTCTACATTGCTTTGAGGTATAGGGGGAGGGTTGAGATGTCACAAACATGTTCAACCCCGCCGCATTTTTGCGCCTGTCCCAAGTCACGAGCCTCTGGCCTTTGTTATTCTTGTTATTTCATTTTAAGTTTCTTGTGTACAATTTGGAAATTAGTATGGCGGTCATTATCACTGAACTAGTATATATTTGATTAGGGGCTAGCCGAAGGACGCCTCCGGATGCGGGAATTGTTCGCTGCATTGAAGACCTGCTGGTGACCTTCTGCTGTGGTTTTTTTCTTTGGTCGGGTTGTTGTCTCTTTTGCACATTCCCCATTTCCATTCTCAATTTTAAATAGAAAGTAGGAAATATTTTATTTGGCAAAAGTACAAAATTGTACGGCAACGGCTTGACAAAGAATGGGACTGTCGAGAAACATAATTGGCAGGTCCCTAGTATATATAATCAAACATTATAGTCCATTCCTTATTTTAATCTTTTTTTACGGATAACAGTTATCTGTCCTATAAACCCTTTTGATTTGTTTCAAGTGACATATAAGCAATATAGTCCAGTCGAATTGTGAAACAATTGCTAAGGTTGTGATAAAAGCAACAAACTTCGCAGAGTGTTAGTTGAGGTCATAACTAACATTTTTAGCTATGGACCCAATTCACTAAATCAAAATGGCGGCTCTGGGCGGCCATTTTGAAATCATGTAAAAAAAAATAATAAAAATAATTAGAAAAAATATTAAAAATATATTTACCAATTTTGATAAACTTTCATATTTCTTATGACACAGACTATCAACTGAGGACTAATGAAGTATTTAGTGGCCATCTTGAATGGTGGCCATTTTGGAAACATAAATTTCCAATATGTCTTTATGTGCTATCCTAAATTGTTTTTCAAATTAATACTAAGTTTTTTTTGCATTTTCAACTAGTTTTGGTAATCATTTATTTATGACTGTTAAAATAGGATATTCACCCAGTGCTCAAATAAGCCATGTGTACGTAAACATGGTTAACAAATAAATGTATGTAAAGAAATACGTAAATTCTTTTAATTGCAATTAAGCATATAGGGCTTGGTTACTTTTTTACCACCATAAAAAATGTGTATATACAATATGAGTTATGACCACTGTATGTTGAAAAGGAAACTGCGTAGCTCTTAAAATACCTGGAGCTGAAAATAATAATAAAAAAATTGACTGGAAAGAATTCCGTAACGAAAAGAGAGGACACATGAGGATTTATAATGCCAGGCAAATACAAAAAGAGTAGACATAAACATTTGAGCTGGTAATCAGTCATTTGTTGTGAGCATACAACTGTTCCCAAGTTGATGAAGGCCATGTAATGGGAGAATCACAAGGCAAATGGTAATAATCCTTTCAATATGACAGTTCTTGTCCATTCGTTTTTGATGCGTTTTGTTTTTTGATTTTGCCATGTGATTATGGACTTTCCAAATTGATTTTCCTCTGAGTTCAGTATTTTTGTGATTTTACTTTTTTCAAGGCAAATCTTAAGATCAAAATATATTTTGTCAGGAAAAACGAAAAAAGTCTAAGATGAGTCACGGATTGAAAAAAAAACCAGTAAAATAACCAGCCACAGTTGTGATGAATCATAAAGAACAATGACTGCAGGGTGTTTTGTTTTTCTTTCCTTTTGATGAGATATCTGACTATCACTCATCATGAAGCATCGACAATTATGATCGACAAAAGTGTACATTACTGTCACTTGAACTACATACCATTGTTCAGCCAGACACAGTGCTGGAGATTCATATTTCAGGAGCAGATAACATGCTAAATGTTTGTTAAAACTGCACGACAAAACAATTAGACAGAATTCTAGACACAGATAGAAAGTCAAGAACCTGTTATCCATGGAATTGACCTCGCCTAAATGATAGAAAACGGTGACGGCTCACAGTTTGTGATTGTTTTAATATTTGAAAATGATGATATCTGTAAATTGAACAGTAAATGTTCTTAGTAAATATGAGTTGTCATGAAAGGAATGATTAATACAACACTTCTAAAATAGAACACTAACCGCCATAGATGATATGCAAGCACACATGAATGGTTGGGTCTTTCTCCGGATTCTCAACTATTATGTTTGGGAAGTTCTGAAACAGGCCATGTCTTTTAGTCGTGATGGTGAAAGCCTCTTCATAGTCAAAGTAACTAGAATAGTTTGAAGAGTTAGGCTTGCTATTGTAAAAAGGTTTACAGGGACATTCTATGTAGGCTTTCAAATGAATCAGTTCCACAATCTTTGAGACATCTTACTCTCTATCTGAGGACTGATGAGTTGCACTTATATCCTTTCGACTACGAGTTGCACAATTGAACTATTACAGCTGAGAAATGGTATGTGTGTCTACCATTCAACGATATAACTGGAATGTGTCGCTATGTTTAGCCATCATGTATCATTCTTACTGACAGAGAAAACGTATGTCTTTTGAAATGATTCGTGTCAACAGCGTTTACTGAGTGTCCCTGTAAAGCTATTTTTAGTAACAAGCATATATATTTTGGCTGCTATAGCTATGGTGATGCCTTTATTTTTACCATTTTGTTATGAGGTCTGCGTCATGAATACCTTTGTTGAAAATCAAGAGAACTAATTAATATTGCTTGTACGCTTGCTATGGCAGCTTTATTCCAATTTTGTTCACAGTGTTGTATCAGTTCTTCATTCCATGATAACTCCAAGTTGTTCCAGGCGTTAACTGTACAATTAAGCGTGATCTGCAAGCTTGTAGATTAGTAATATACCTCTTCCAGACCGTGTGTCATGAATATATTTTATATTGTTGGAAAGCACAGCTCCAAGGATAACAGATTCCTGGCTTTCTTTCTGTGTATTATATTCTCTGATTGGCTATGTTGTCAAGTTTTACCAATAATGAAGCAGGATGTTAATGAGTTGACATCTTCAGCTCTTACTTTGACTAGCGGAATATGTCTTGTAGTACAGGTGCACAGTCATGCCCCATTTTTGTCGATTTGAAAATGTCGATGTATCATGGATCTTCAGATACATCACCACAGAAAAAAATACTCTGCAGTCATTGTTTTTGTTGATCCAGTACCACCTTACAGTGTCTGGTTCCTTATTGCTTTCTTTCAATTGGCAACTTATCTAGTATCTTTTCCCTTTCACAGATGAAATATTTTAAGATCTAAACATTTGTTTGACATGATTTGTGCCATAATGCCTTGTGATTCTGGAGTGCTTCTGCAGTTCCATAGCCCTCATTCAACTGTTTCGAATTGAGCGAAAGGAAAAGCATTTCAAAACCCAACATCTTCATATGTTTGCATCAAAAGAATGATCGCTAGCTCAAATGCCTATGTTTGTTCTGTTTGTATTTGCTTGACCTTGCAAACCCTCACATGTCCTCTCTTGCCGTTGAACACATTTCTCCAGTCTAATCGCCCATAATGTTCTTCTGATATCTAGCCCCAGTGTTTTCGAAATCTACAATTTTAATCTTTTCCAACTAAACTTTCGGTCATAAATTATACCATATATACGTAATTTCTGTTTTAACAAGTTACCTAGGCAAACATGTAAGTAACAAAAATTATAATACTGATATCTTTATTTTGTAAATGTATGAATGCAAACAGTGAATTAATAAGATTAGCTAGTAATGATATATTGGAAAATCATGTTTTCAAAATGGCCATCATTCAAGATGGCTACCCCCAAAAAAATCAATATATATATATATGAAGTTCTCAGATGACAGGCCTTGTCATCTGTTATGAATATACCATATGACTATATAATAATTTCCTTCAGTATGCGGGATAGATAGAGTGTGGTTTGACAAAACATGGACATTTCATTTACTGTTAGATATTTTTAACGTCGATTGAAAACCTTTGAGTAATTGATGCTCTTTTAACATTACTTGCAAGATATGAAATTCATTATGTCTGCAATTAAGGTTTTTGAAAGTTGTTTCAAATGAACAATATCAACAAAACGAATTATGCTGGCATCAGACAATTATTATAAACGACAGGAATACACATATTTTCTTGCTTTATTTGTACTTGTGAAATAAAATTCTCCCGTTTTTCTAGGTTGAACAAGCGGTGGAACAAATATTGCTTTTAGAGTAATAGTTCATTTTATGATCCTCTTCGTGGTCTGCGTTTTAATGCTGTTATACCAGATACGAAACAGAAGAATAACTTGGGGAGGGGGGTATCCTCACTTTTTTTCCTGTTTATATAGCTCAAACAAATACATTTGTATATCTTCGACAATGCATTTCTTTAAATTTTTATCGAAAAATGCCTTTTGGCTTAAAAAAATCAAAGATTTTTCAAGATGGCCGCCATTCAACATGGGTAATATTTCCAAAACTTTTGTTTAACAAGACTATTGAAATCAGCGCTGTTGTTCTATTAACCAGGTTTCATGTCAATATCTTCTCTAAAATCATTTTCATGATTCTTTTTATTAATCTACAGAGATCATATTGGCCGCCATTTTAAAATGGCCGCCTTGTCCACAAATTTCGACTTTCAGAGTGGGTTCATAGCTCAAAATGTTGTCCATGACATATACTACTACTATGCCAAATTTCATGCTTTTACCACAATCTGAGCAATTTTGTCAAAAATCTGCACAAATCGACTGGACTAATAAATATATTCCAATAATACAATTAATTAACGGTACCAATTTTCTTGCACCAGATGCGCATTTTGACAACACATGTCTTCAGTGATGCTCTTGGCCAAAATATTTGAAATCCAAAGCTTATATAAAAGATGAAGAGCTTCAATCCAAAAGGTCAAAAAAGTATAGCCAAATCCGTGAAAGGAACCAGAGCTTTGCAAGAGGGAGATACATTCCTTAATTTATAATACTTTCTCCTACTTTGTAACAGCGAATTTTAATAACACAAAACAACAACGTATTTTCATGTAAGTACCAAAGTACTGGCTACTGAGCTGGTGATACCCTTGGGGACACAATTTACAGACATTGTGTCCTATTAATGTATCTACTTGATACAAACTAAATTATCCTTGAAAGAAACAATTCACAGACACTGTATCCTATCAATGTATCTACTTGATACAAACGAAATTTTCCTTAAAAGATACAATTTACAGACACTGTGTCCTATCAATGTATCTACTTGATACAAACTAAATTATCATTAAAAGACACAATTTTACAGACACTGTGTCCTATCAACATATTTACCAGAAAAAAACTAAATTATCCTTAAAAGACACAATTTACAGACACTTTGTTCTAACAATGGATCTATTTGATACAAACTGAATTATCATTAAAAGACACAATTTGCAGACACTGTGTCATAACAATGTTTACTTATTCAAATCTTAAAGACTTAAAACATATGAATATATAACAGCCAAAGTTCTTGGTCAACAGTAGCCCATGACATAGCTGGATTTCTAGCTTTCTTTAGACGAAACTGTTGATCGTAGTCCTTCGAACTTAGGCCAAAATTGAACGACTTGCATCCAACTTAACGGAATACATATATGTTAATATATTTTGTGTATCTTCAACATAAATACTTGTGTAAATAAGGAAAGCATCTATCAATGTGTTTATATCAGTAATCTTTTTACTTGGTTTAATTTGGATAATCAGCTGTCAATTTGAATCTACAGTTAGGAATTTGATTGCGCTGTGCCTGAATTTGTAAGCAATATATCTTCATATTCACCATTAATCATTTTGTCCTGAGTTTTGTGAGGCATTTAAACATAGTTTATCATGATCATTACCACTAGTTATAGGCCAAATATTAGAACTTTGTGTTATACCTGTATTCGATTGTTGTCTTTCATTGACTGAGTCAGGAGATTTACCAGTAGTTGGAGAGTCATTAGGGCATTGACAATCTGAACAACTGGAATAATCTTTATTATCATTTTAAAACATCATTGATATAATTTTCTGTAGGGTCCTATAAGCTTTACCATACTGTTTAACTGTCAGTGATAGGTAGTGGTTCTAGTTTTCTCAATTTTCAAAAGATCGCACATACTATCGAATAGTTCGTCCCTGGTAAGTATGTATACGGCATGGCTCCCAGAACCGAGAAATGAACTCTGTTACGAGCCTCTCGGCCATTGTATGAGCACAGTGGTCCTTCAGATGGTATGTCTGAGTCCACTTAGTAAAGTAATCGAAAACTATCATGATATACTCGTTGGAACGGTCTAGAATTGGCATTGGACCCATTTAGTCTATTGCGATGCATTCAATCAGTCTGTAAAACATTTATTTATTGCATGGGAGATTTGCCTATACCAGAACATGGTTTTCTTTGCTATCAAAAGAGACATGTATGACACCATCGTGTTATGGCCAATAAATCTTTGCTATGACTTTCGCTAGAGTTCTATCGCGACTGAAGTGCCCTGCTGTTCTGCAGTCATGTAGAAGACGCAAAATGTCACCTCGAATTCTTTTTAACCCAACCAGTTGCTGATACAATGTTCCATCACTATTTTGTACAGAATGTCATCAATAACATCGAGTAAATCCAATTGTTTTAATAAAGTACTAAGATCTTGATCAGGTGTGCTTAACCCCGCTGCAAATATTTGCATCTGTCCTAAGTGAGGAATCTGATGTACAGTGATTGTCATTTTTTTTTTTTGCAATTTATACGTGTTTTTCGTTTTTTGTTTTTTTATTGATTATATCGTTGGTTTTCTCGTTTGAATGGTTTTACGCTAGTAATTTTGGGGCCCTTTATAACTTATTATTCGGTGTGAGCCATGGCTCCGTGTTGAAGGCCTTTCATTGACCTATAATGGTTTACGTTTGTAAATTGTTATTTGGATGGAGAGTTGCATTGGCACTCACATCATATCTTTCTATATCTATTATGTACTTGCCGATGCGATAGCATCGAACTGATTGTTTTGGCTTCATATTGCTATTATTTTTATTCTGTTGTACTCCATTGTTGCGTCTAAAATGCTGACATCAGAGTCATCAGATACATGTTCTTTTTGGATGAAATTATTTAGCGTGTTGTCGTACTGAGAGATGGCTGATACAGTACAGTTGTCAGCATTAATGTTCGCGCTTCACTATAAACAAGTACTCCGTTGACATCGTCGTCGTGGGCACCGATACAGGGTGTCAGAATTGACATGTAATACCCCTTTTCGGTGCGTCAAAATTATACGTGTCAAGGGCGGATATCCAGCGTGCCATCATTCCTTCTTGTTCTTCAAAGTTTTTCCACCATGTGAGGGATGAATGGTCAGTAATTATAAGAGAGTTACGTCCGTATAGGAAATGTTTGATTTGTTTTACGAATACCACGACTGGCAAAAGTTGTGCAATATCTCATTTTTGACCTAGAAAAGTTTTGCTACCGTACGCAATATCTTTTTCCTCTCCATCTTGAACTTGCGATAGGACAGCGCGAATGGCATTGGCACTTGCGTCCGTGTCTAAAATAAACTGATTGTTGCGGGTAGGATAAGCCAAAACTTTAGCGGAAGTAAGCGCATTCTTAAAAGTAAGAAAAGCGTTTGCACACTTGTCAGATCAGACACATTTCTGTTTTTTTTCTCGTTTACTGTGTAAATGAAAAGATATTGTTGAACAATGTCCTATAAACTTGCGGTAGTAGGATACTATGCCTAGAAAAGACCGAACATCAGACCATTTTCCAGAGCTTGCAAGTGTTTGATAATGTTTAATTTTTCAGGGTTACACTTAACTCCTTTCTTGGAAACGACGTGATCCAATTGAATTAGGACCCTTCTTCTTCAAAGAGGGCACATTCTTTGGTTTAAGTTTTAGGTTTGCTGATTGAAATGGTTGGAAAACAGTAGTTGAGTTTGTAAAGATTGATCAAAAGATTTCCCAAAGACAATTACATCAACAAGATACACAAGGCATCTCTTCCATTGCATTCCGCTCAGTACTATTTCCATAAGACATCCAAACCTTGCAGGGCTGTTATAATAAGCAAGACCAAATTGCATACATGTAGATTGGAAAAGTCCTTTGTAAGTAGCAAATGCGGTCTTTCGTTTATCTTTTTCGTTCATCTTCATTTGCCAATAAAAATCGTAAAACAGCGAAAATTTTTAATATTATAAAATCTGGATCAATTCGTTACGTTACACAAAACCCGATATGAATGTTATTGACCCGAAAAAATCTTCTTTTAGGACACTTGTACAATGTGTAACTGAAATGATAATATCACAAGCTCTAACACAACAAACAAATGAAAAAATAGCATCTCTCATATTCCTGTCTTCGTACATGTACATCTATATTCTAATGTAGAAAATGGTAGACTAAATCTGTTTTTTATTGCTAGCTAAATCTCTAACGTGTATGACAGTCACCTCAAATTCCAAATTTTGTGTGAACAAAACAAACATACGTAGAACGTATAATCTGTTAATAGATTACTTAATGTCCGTGATTAACTCAGAAACTGTGAGTCGTTTGTTCTCAAAACATGTATAGCATTCAGACAAAGACCAACGATAACGAATATAACTATACATCGTTGATATCACACCTTATATCCCTCGAAAAAAAATAGTATCCACTCGAAAAAAACACTGTCTTTAGTGGACAATTTATGTGCCGTGTATTAGCAAAACCCATAAGTTTTTAAAAACACTGCTTTGCAAAATTGTAAAAGGATTAAGGCTTAAAACAATACACCAAAATAAGCAGACATGAACCAAATGTAACCGCTCAATAACAAAGCCTGTATTAGAACAGGCACATTTTTTATGTTCCAGGGTTTAACATAAGTATAAGAGGTGAGTACGAAAAAGCTTGACTTTTCAGATAAACAAGGCAAACTTCACTTAAACAACAATTAAGACATTTGGATAATATCTGTCGTCCTATGCGAAACATATTTTTCTTAAGGGTCAACCCTCGTGGTGGTGTCTGTAAAATGATCGAATCGATGGTTATAGCTTCATCAATTGAAGCTCTAATCTCATCATATTTTAAATGGCTTCCATGTTGGCACATACCATTTCAATGTTGTAACGTCTCTGTTATAACTTTACGGAGCTTTATTTTTCATGTGTATGTGTGTGTATATTACTTATTTACCACAAGATATAAATCAACCTTGGTAGCAGGCCTTTTAAAGACATTCACTGGTAATTGTGAAACTACAATGGTGACTTGGAAAACTTGATAGCTGAGTAGCCTAAGACCCTGGGCCCGTATGCATAAAGCTACTTAAGTTAAGATTTTCCTTAGTAAACACTTAAGTTAAGGAAACTCCGCCCTTTTTCTCTAAGAGGTATGCATAAAAAATCTTAAACTAAGTATTTCCTACGTAAAATCTTAGTTGCTTTAAGTCACACCCACAAAACTATCTATAGAGCTACCTCAAATTTTCATAAATAGTAAAAAAATCAGTCGAAAATATGCGTTTTTTGCAGAACATTGAAAGGTTATCTACAATTTAATTGATTAATAAATATATCAGTAATAAAATACTAATTATTCGTTTATTTATTGCTAAATATTAACGATCATTTCCTTAAAAATTCAAGCAAAAAAAAATCACGAGATAACAGTGGGTAGATATATTATACTATTCCCAATCTCGTTGTTATGTATACTGAGAAGTACTCAGTTTTTAAACTCATGTAATTCATGGTATACTATTTTTCTAATGTTAACTCTGTAAGTGCACGGTTTTTTTTAATTGTTAAAATACATCGCGCGGTATCAATTGTAATCGTTAGTTAAAACAGAATTAAGGAATGAAGAGAGGGCATGCTAAACCACATCTTCTATTTATGTGTTGGTTTTGTTTTTGTTTTTTTTGGGTTTTTTTTAGTGGGGGGAGGGGTCAATTAAGTTTTATTCTAAAGATTTAGGGCATACCCTAAATTTGTTTCACTTACAGGGACAAAATCGAAACGTTTTTTCTTAAAAGACCTATATCCAGAGGTGGATTAATAATTAAGGGGCATGGACCTCCATTTTGTTGTTACAATTAGGTTGATTGTTTATGGAATCACTGTTATGCAGTCAGAAGTCCACACCCAATGGAAATCGATTATTATACCTTACTCGTATTAAATTATTTTTATCATATTTCCTGAATTCAGTGAGATATATTGCGGTTTCGAAAATATTGCTAAGTACGTTATGGTGTGGATAATGTTCTTACTGTGTTAATTTGTTTTAGTATAGATTGTAGGACATTTGAAAAATGCTCTAGTTTGTAAATGGATTCCTAGAAGAAGAAAAATCTACTCTCCCCCTTGATAAATAATGTAATTTCACATCAAATATATTTTTAAACTATAAGTAAATGTAAGCAAGGGGTCTGGAAAGGAAGCTGGCAGCGCATAATAAGCTGAACGATTAGTAAACATTTTTTTTAGAAAAGAGTTTGAAAGTTATTTGTTAGCACATGCTTACAATGCTATACTGAGTCTTGTGTTACGCCATTGAAACCTTGATCATGTTTTGTTAGAGTTTATAGCATAGTCCAGTCTCCAGAAAATTGTACATCAATGAAAGATGATTAAAGATAAAGTGGTTTTGGATTACCGAAATATTTTTCTTCCAATGCTCATCAAAACATTTACCTTAAAAAAGCGTTGTGTTAGGCCCCAATTGTTCATCAATATACTATGTTACGTTCCATTGAGCTGTTTTACATACCAATATCAATTTAATCCCAGCTCATTAAAATAAAAGTATGCATTATCAATGAATTTAAATAATCATAACAAACTTTTACACGAATGAGTAGATGTGATGAGCTTATATATATCATACGGTGACTAGAGAAAGGTTCCGATTTAAGTATGCCTTAGTTGAGTGAAGACTTAAGTAAAATTATGCATACCACTTAAGAATTTTACTTAACTAAGGCAAATCTTAGTGAAATCTAAGTTTAAGGAATACTTAAGTTAAAAAGTTTTATGCATACGGCCCTGAAGCCTGCGGACACAGGAAGTGTGTCCGTTACTTTAACGATAAGTGTGTCCGGTAAATTAACGTAATGCTTGATTGTAATATTAAATATACGTAATACAGGGTTCTAGAAACTATCTTTGCCGATTGGTCTTTAAAACCAGAAGTTCCCACGGCAATAAAATAGATGACGGCGCAACACAAATAAGAATACACAACTGTCGATGGAAAAAGTGAGATATGGCGTTATCAAGACAAACCACTAATGGGAACGTATACTGGTTACAATATTTAGACACTTAACGTGATTGACTTAAACAGGTGGGCAAATGGGACAAGTTATATACAGTTCAAACTTAAGATAGGAACATGGCAAAGTACAAACAGTGCAGCTCAGAATAGCTTAAAATGAAAATAAAAGTAAAAGTAGAAATGAACTCTCTGAGCAACACGTGAAAAAAATGAAACATGATACAAATAAACCTATCATTCTAAATTCATACCCTTAGGCATAACAATATGCAGGCACTGTTAGAACGTTTCTTCATTAAAAAAGAAAATTTACATTTGGGAACATGACTTCATTTTAATCGTAAAATATTGTTCTAAACCGACGGAATATGTCAATTCGAGATGTTTGTCAAGATATGTGGCAGAATTACCCGTATCAGTTGTATATTTTACATAAAATTCTGTGGGGAAAATTCGTTGAATACAGTTTACAGGTACCGACTGTTGACACCGACTCTAAAATGAACCTGATCAAGGGGGTCTTCCAAAAGAATGAACTAATTTAAAAGCTTTTTAAGGTAACCGTTAAACAAAATTTTACACATCGATCTATTTAATCAAATAAGATTTTTCTACTGTTTATTTTTTTTACATTCCTTTTACTTTAAATATACAGTTCCATAAATCTTATCCCTGCTTCTTAGCTCAAATAAGATATTGCCCTTTTCAATTGTCTTCCGTTCTTTTGTCCGCTACAATGTATCTTTTTGTTTTGAAAAAGTATTTAACCGAAGTTGGTATGTGCGAAAGCTATTTAGATGCAGGATTTATGCAGTAGCAGTAGCAGATTTATGATTTTCAATGTTCCGTTACTTTAATTTAGAAAAATAAAATACAAAAGGGTACCAAGTTCCTCCGTGCTCCCCAAAATTGAAGTCAGCATCTGTTATCCGTTAACGCGAGCCAAACTCGTCAGAAACTTTCATGGCTTGCCATTTTCTTTTTTTTTAGTATTGCAGCTGAAGCTAGTTTAAGTAACATGGTCAGCACTTATTATATGTCGCCGCTTACCTTACACTACTTGTTAACTTTTGGAGTCACCTGTAGTTGTTTGTAAGGTCTTTTCACTTTTCGTGGAAAGACCTTTTATTTTTCTTCTGATTATTGTTTTCTTTTGCCGTCTGAGATGCTTTTTTGTCTTACAACATATCAAATGGATTTTTTGGCCAATGATGTTGTACAGTAATAAGGTGTCAAAACACACCCTGTGTGATCGAACACTAATTCTTATAGGAGTTACCCCCCCCCCCCCCCATCCCCCGCATCTCCTTTATAGCTCACCTGGCCTAAAAGGCCATGTGAGCTTTTCTTATCACTTGGCGTCCGTCGTCGTCGTCGTCGTCGTCTGTCGTTGTTAACAATTTTTCAAACATCTTCTCCTCTGAAACTACTGAATGGATTTGAATGAAACTTAGCATGATTGTTCCTTAGAGTATCCTGCACAAAGTGTGCGCTTCGATTTTTGATCCGTCAAAAAACATGGCCGCCGTTACTTAAAATAGAACATAGGGGTCAAATGCAGTTTTTGGCTTATATCTCAAAAACGAAAGCATTTAGAGCAAATCTGAAATGGGAAAAAAAAGTTCATTAGGTCAAGATCTATCAGCCCTGAAATTTTCAGATGAATCAAACAAACCATTGTTGGGTTGCTGCCATTTAATTGGTAATTTTAAGGAAATTTTGCAGTTTTTGGTCATTATCTTGAATATTATTATAGATAAAGATAAACTGTAAACAGCAAAATGATCAGCAAAGTAAGATCTACAAATAAGTAAATATGACCAAAATTGTCAATTGACCCCTTAAGGGGTTATTGTCCTTTAATGGCAATTTTTCACAATTTGTTCATCATATTTGCTAACTTTAAAAAATCTTCTCCTTTGAAACTGCTGTATCAATTTCAGCCAAACTTAGGCTAAATGAGTTTCAGAGTTTCAGAGTATCTAGTATAAATTTTATATTTCATTTCCTTGTATGTCAAGAAACATAGCTCCTATGGCTAAAATAGAACATAGGAGAAAATGAATTTTTTTTGGCCTTTGAACAGAATAGGACGATTTAAAGAACATTTAAATAAATTGAAAAGCCAAAATAATCATTGATGAGAGATTAAACCAAAAAAATTCAGGTGAGCGATTCAGGCTCTTGAGAGCCTCTTGTTTAGTTTAGCTATATCTCTTAAACCATAAAATATTATTACAAACTGTTTTCACCACATTGTTCGTATCCTCTTAAGAATGATTTGGTTTATTTGACTAGAATGATCGGAAGATATCTTATGGGAGTTAATTCCCTTTGAAAATCTAAGACAGGCGATATGTTGGATAAATTCATAAGTTATAAGTCGTAGAGTCCTACAGTCTTTTGATATGAAGTCCTTGGTCCATTTGAAGGAAATTGAGGTCAAGGTTAAAGGTCAAGGTAATGTTTGAATTTGCTTGTAAACGTTATTCAAAAGAAACTGTTACATCTTTTATATAAGCTTTGGATTTCAAATATTTTGGCCACGAGCATCACTGAAGAGACATGTATTGTCGAAATGCGCATCTGGTGCAAGAAAAATTGGTACCGTTAATTTTATAACAGTAAATGATATGATGTGTTTGCCAAAAAAAATGTTGACAATAAGGCGCAGCTTCAACCTATTTAAGCCTTTAGAGTTTTGGTAAACCCTTATAGGAGTTTTCTCCCCTTATGTATTTGAAATTAGCATTTCTCAACAACCCTACAAGTGATTGACACGCGTCAACCTATTAATCCTATTTTTCATATAGTTTGATTTACCACATAACATCAACACGGAAAGACATTTTCAAACATCATTTTTTTAATTTCTTTCTTTTTATCGAGGTAAAAAAACCTTTAAATGTTCTTTGAAGAATTTGTTTTTAATTTTGATCTAATTTTCTTGGTTGAAGTGCTAAGAAAAAATGGTCTTTGAATTGTTATTTGCCTTATTTAAAATAGAGATTAATATTTAACCTTGATGTTTCCTTTTTTTTCGTATCTGTTAAACAGGAAAATGTTTATATAAAAAAAACGGGATTTTATATCAAGAAAAAAAATCTTATTCCATCACTGTTAGGTATAATTTTCATATTTATTTAATAATACATTGAATGTTGGATACGTTCTGACCAAAATGTTGTCTTAGATGCAAGCTTTGTTTAATTATTAGTAAGTGGCTTTCAACTTGCTCTCAGTTACTGCGAATACTCTCAGGTATCAATTTAGTGTCTTTTCGTTATTAGGATGCACACGTACGCTTCATCGTCCATTCTATGTACTTTATTTGTATCCATTTGGTGAGTTGAGCCTTTTTCAACTGATTTTTATAGTTGGTTCTTATATTGTAATGTTACACCACTGTCCCAGGTTGGGGGAGGGTTTGGATCCCGCCAACATGTTTAAACTCGCCACAATATATATGTATATGTCTGTACAAAGTCAGGAGCATGTAGTTCAATGGTTGTCGTTTGTTTACATTTTGTGTATGTGTTACATGTTTGTTTTTCGTTCAATTTTTTTACATATTATGCTGTTAGTTTTCTTTTTCGAATTTTTTACATTGTCATTTTGGGACTTTTTATAGCTGCCTATGCGGTATGTGCTACGCTCATTGTTGAAGGCCGTACAGTGATCTATAGTTGTAAATGTCTGTGTCATTTTGGTCTCTTGTGTAAAATTGTTTCATTCGCAAGCATACCACATCTTCTTTTATGATCATATACATATTTGTAACTGTATATGAAAAAGACCAAGAAATCCAGTGGGAATATATAGTGTATTGTTGTCACTTGTTAATACTAGTTCGTATGATACTCTTATTTCCAGCGACTGTATATTGAACTCAATCATTATCACTTACAGTAGAGTTAGATTGCTGACAAACAAAAATACATTAT
Source organism: Mytilus trossulus (assembly GCF_036588685.1). Classification (NCBI taxonomy): domain Eukaryota; kingdom Metazoa; phylum Mollusca; class Bivalvia; order Mytilida; family Mytilidae; genus Mytilus; species Mytilus trossulus. Next base: position 34,210,883 of record NC_086386.1, on the reverse strand, counting down.
TTATAAAATAAAAATATTTCATCAAGACATGTTAAAACACATGTCTCATATCTATCTCTAGATTTGCCTACCGTGACAAGGTAACACTAGGACTGGCACGATGAGGATGAGTGAGTGACAATATATAAGTATTGTAGAGTAAGATTGCTGACAAACAAAAAATATATTATGTATAAAATAATAATATTTCATCAAGACATGCTTCCGTGACAAGGTAACACTAGGACTATTGAAGTTTTATTTTATATATAGCGGATTTAGTCAGGTGGTCTAGAGCGCTGGACAAAAGACGGGGAATTGTTGCTGTAGTGTATCATAAAACAATCCATTATGTAGGCTTTTTAAGTATGTTAGTCCTGATAAGGTTATCATAAAATTATTGGTCATAGTAAAATTGAATCATTCTCCTTTGCAATCATAATTAGTCATATACATAATGTAAATGATACTAACAAAATCTAGTTTGTGTTTGTATTTTCAGGAAGCCTTCTCGAACCTGAAAGACGTCTTGATCTCCGTCCTGGACCTGTATCTGACAATCAGGTCAGATATCCAGGTAATATGATCGAGTTATCCTTGTAACTAACAAGTCTGATCTATTGACATTTTTTCTATTCGAACAATGCCCAACGCTCATACAAATCCACAAATTTCTAACTTTTCTATATTGTGAAAAAAAACACTGCTATGATAGATATGAAAATATTAACTGGACAAATATATTTGTAAAAAGTCTAGGTATATATTTTGGTCATGATTTTAAAAAGTGTGAAAAATTAAATGCTGAAAACCTTTTAGAAAAATCATCAAAAAGTATTCTTGATTTGAAAAAGAGAAATTTAACGATAATACGGAGGATTGCAGTTACTAAATCATTGATTATTCTTTAAAAAAAACTACATTTTTAGCATCTGTCTCGATCATAGGTAAAGAATATTTAGAACAGTTTTAAAAAAAAATGACATATGAATTATAATGAAAATACAAAACAGAAAAAGTGAAACGTTCCGTATTGAGTTATGACAACTTAAATAGGGATAATGCATGATTTATTATATTTAAACAAACTTGGAAACAATATACTTATATTTCAAATGAATTCGGATAGTGTAAATTTAAAAACAGATAAAAAAAAACGCCAGATGATATAAAAACAGTTTTATAATATAATAGCTTTATTAATCTATTGATATACTAATGGTGTATCTACCTGATCATCCATGAACTGCTGGTACTAAGGAAGCAGGGAACTTCAGTGGTATATATGTGACAGTGGAGTAATTGTTAACAGCGAGCAATGCTGTTGTTGAATAAAAAGATACATATTTCCCAAATACAGAGTATTACATACTTTCCGTGTAGCAGAAAAAAGTTTACAAAACGAGCGATTATATATTTCGAAGTACGTACCCTTCGAGAACGATGCGCTACGGGTACCATGGCCTTTTGACTTTAGAAACCACGTACAGATAATGTTAGAATTATGTACATACGAAAAACGACAGTTATTTAGATCAACAATTTGAACTAATAGTAAGCGTGTCGCCAATGCATGAAATATCATTAGAGTTATTATTTGACCAGTCATAATGCCAAATAATTAATGTATTCAAGCAATTAATTATATAAACAACAATGTTTCAATAAAACGAACAAACAAGTAAGTTCAAAATGTCAATCAATTTTTGAGTTTTAGTGATCTACAAAGAAACTGTACGGCGTTTGATTTCAAAGACATGTATTACATGTAGACAAAAACCAACGGTAACGAATATGACTAAACATCGTTGATATCACACTTAATATACCTCGACAAAAATATTCTACACTCACAAATTCACTTTCTCGGCCGGACATGTTACTTAAGCATAATTCATGTGGTGTTTTAATCTATTATTACACTGTCATGTTGAATTGAACATTTCAAAAATGTTATCATAAACAAGATTTAGGCTCAAAACAATTCGCTAAAACAAGTAGACATGAACCAAACATAACCGCTCAATAAATAAGCCTGAATTAGGACAGGCACATTTTTAATGTTCCAATGTTTAACATAAGTATGAGGGCAGTACGGATGTGCTTCAATTTTCAGATGTAAAATGATCGAATGAATGGATTTACTTCATAACTTGGAGCTCTGATTTTATCATATCTTAAATAACTTCCATGTGGTCAGATATCCTTCACTAATGATATATCTACTCCATATGCAGGCATTGTTGGAACGTTTCTAAATTAAAATAGACAATTCACATTTGGGAACCTGACACCTTTTTTGTCGTAAAGAATTTTCTGAACCGACGGAATTTGTCAATTCTAGATGTTTGCCAAGATATGAGGCACAAAAAATAGTCGTTATATCACTCATTTCCCCAAAAAAATGACCCATTGTCGCTTGAATTGATAATTATCGATCTATAACAATTTTGAATAATGATGTTAAATTTCTTGCATATGCCTTAACGCAAAGACTTAAACCACTACTTCATAAACTGGTACATTCAGATCAAAAAGGATACATAACAAATAGATATATTGTTTTCAGCATTAGACACATACAAATTGCTATTGACTTTGCAGAAAATATAAAAATAGATGGAGCTGTCTTATTTTAGATTTTAGCAAAGCTTTTGACTCTTTAGAAATTATCTTCATGTTTGAAACACTAAAATAATGGTTTTAAAGAAAGTTTTTTTTTTTAAATAGATTCAACTAATGTATTCAGATATTAAGGGATGTATAACTAATAATGGCTGGGTTTCAAGTCGGTTTAAAGCATTCCGTTGTATTAAACAAGGCTGTCCGCTATCGTCGTTACTTTTTTTCTTGCTGTGGAAAAAATGGCAATAAGAAATAGAATGAATAGAAATATAAAAGGATTAGAAATTAAGCTAGAAATCAGCATTTATATCCTAAATATATGTCAACTAGCAGACGATACTACTGTGTTCCTACTTTCTAAACAGGAAATTACAGATGCATTAAATTTAATTGAAACATTTGTTAACTTTTCTGGCCTTAAACTTAATATAACTTAAACTGAATGAATATAGTTTGGCAAATTATAACACTGCAAAGAAAAATATGAAAATATTAATCGAAGTTATAAACCTATCAAAAGTTTGGGAATTTATTTTGGACACAATAAATTAGAATGTCAAAATCTTAATAATGAAAAACAAATATTGAAATGTGAAAAAATAAAATAGCAAACTGGAAGAAAAGAAAACTGAGTATATTAGGGAGAATAGTAGTAACTAAATCTTTAATTCTACCAAACTTAACATATATGGCATCAAATACTGTAATACCAAAATATTCGTTACAAAAATTAAAACCCTCATATACAATTTTATATGGAATGGTAAAAGAGATAAAATTAAAAGATCAACTCTTACAACAGAGTACAAAAAGGGGACTTAAAATGAAAGAAACCCTAAGGGTTACTGGGCTATAGAAATATGATCGCTTGGTCTTCTGTCTACCGGCAGTAAAATGCTTGCCGAAGTAGGGCGTCCGTTTGGCTGTGCGGGATGTAACAAGTTTGCAGTCACGTCCGGTAAGAAGGGGAACGTTAAATCCGATGCCTCGTGTAAAGAGAGTGCCACGCTCTTTGCACGTTAAGAACCCTTGCAACAACTCTTTGAGGGGTCCTGTGGCCTGTTCCAAGGCAAAATTTCTGTCCCTACCAAATATACCCTCATTTCCCAGTGGCAGTCCAAATTATCCCGACCATCATCCCAGATGGCCTCTATTGTATCAACCTACCTATTTATTGTGAATTTGTTATCGTCCTGAATATGCATGAAATATTTGCCACTGGACGTTAAGCAACCAACAATCAATCAATCAATAAAATGAAAAACATTGATATTTTTATAAAAATCCACACACATAGACTGGATAACAAAATTATTTAATACCAGAAACGGACAATTGGACGGTTATACCAATATTTTATTTAAATAAATTTAGCAATAATATGATATCTGTAATGAATCTTTAAAATATATATGATCTAAATAAAACAATTTTCAAAAGTGTTCCAGAATTTTACCAAGAATTAATTAAATCTTGGATAAGTGTTAAAGGAGGTGGGTCATCATACCCAAATAATTTCTACAAATAAGAAAACAATTTATATGGGGAAATAATTTAATCAGACTAAATAGAAAAAGTTTATATTTTGAAGAGTGGGTAAAAAGCAATTTTTTTTCATAATTGAAACAAGCCATACAAACCTATAGGAGTCATAATGTGGGGAAACTTGTTTGCACAAAACCTTTTCTTCAAACTAGAAAATTGTTTCAACTACATTTTTAACTACTTACCTGACAAAAAAACGAAAATGTATCTGAAACAAACTGAGATCCAGTGGGCATATATAGTGTTTGTTGTCACTTGTTTAGACTAGTTTGTGTGATCTACTTATTTCCTGCAACTGTATAATCAACTCAATCATTATCCATTACAGTAGATACAATTTATAGAGTTTTAATTATTATCAAATACAGCACTGGCTGAGTCCTTACGTGCTGACATGCACGAAGAGGATGAGTGAGTGACAATACAAAAATATTGTAGAGTTAGATGCTGACAAACAAAAATATATTATGTATAAAATAATAATATCTCATCAAGACATTCTTAAAACACATGTCTTATATCTATCTCTAGATTTACCTTTCGTGACAAGGTAACACTAGGACTATTGAAGTTTAATTTTACAATAGCGGATTTGGACAAGTGGTCTAGAGCGCTTGACAAACGACGAGTAATTTGTGCTGTAGTGTATCATAGGTATGAGTTCGAATCTCGGTGAGGTACGGACAAAATTTGTTTCCAGACTTGCAGTATGCCCGGCGCTCAAAACCAATCGATCACGTAGGCTTCTTAAGTTTGTTAGTCCTGAAAAGGTTATCATAAAATTATTAGTCATAGTAAAATTAAATCATTCTCTTTTGCAATCAGGATTAGTCATAAACATAATGTATATGATACTTAAATTCTAGTTTTTGTTTATATTTTCAGACAGTCGTTTCGAACCTGAAAGTCGTCTTGAACTCCGTCCTGAACTTGCATCTGAAAATCAGAACAAACATCCAGGTAATATGAACGAGTTATCCTTGAAACTAACAAGTCTGGTCTATTGACATGTTTGGTTACTCGAACAATGCTCAACGCTTATACCTATCCACAAGTATCTAATTACTCCATATTGGGAAAACAAAAAACTGGTAAGATAGATAGGAAAATATCAGCTGGACAAATATACCTGTAAAAAGCCCAGGTATTTAATTTGGTCATGACTTAAAAACGTGTGAAAAATCAAAAGTATTCTTAATTGGAAATAGAGAAATTTAACGATAATACGGAGGATTGCAGTTACTAAATCATAGATTATTTTTAAAACTACATTTTAGCATCTGTATGGATCATAGGTAAAGAATATTTAATCCAGTTAAAAAAATATTAAATATGAATTTTAATGAAATAACAAAAGGGAAAAAGTGAAACGTTCCGTATAAAGTTATGACAACTTGAAAACGGATAACGAATGATATATTTTATTTAAACAAATTTTGAAACAATATACTTATATTACAAATTAATCTAGATAGTGTAAATTAAATAACAGATATATTAAAAAAAACGTCAGATGGTATAAAAACATTATTATATTCATCTGATCATAGTAGGATTTTGAAATTGAAAACCCAAATATAATAATAAGAAAGTTAAAGTAAAAGTAAAATTTACCAGATATTTTATAACCAATAACAATATCTTTCAAAAAAAACTTTTCTACATTTACTTTTTGCAATGATTTATGAGTTTTGATCCAAAAATCGTGTAAAAAAGAACATTTTTCAATTTTTTGAGAATTTTCATCTTGTGAAATTTCACCATTTTCGTTTGAATTATCATTTATATAAATCAATTTACCTTTTGTTCAATTTTTGAAAAACAAGACATTTGTTATTAAATTTAATGTATTTATTCCCCCAAATAATTTGTTTTCTGATTTAGTAAACGATTTTTGGTATATCTGTCTGTCCTCCTCCTAATTTCATCCAGCTTTTTAATACATTTTTTATAAAATTTTGGAATATTCGTTGGATATTGATCAATTTTATTATAATCCATATTCATATAAACTGCTAGGTAATTTTTTCCTGAGCATTGTAAATAATTTAAAGGTATAAGTTGCCATCTGACCATATCTGTATTTAAGATTCTACCAATCCATAATGATTTTAGTGATTCAAAGTTACTTCCAATGTCAATTATATTCAAACCTCCGGTTTCATAACTACCAATCATCGTTTTTCTTTTAACTTTTTATGGTTTGTCATTCAAGATAAATTTGAATCATTTTCTTTCTGTTTCTTTTTTTATATATTTCTGAAAATACGCATGAGCTAGCTAAAAATGTAAACATTGTTATAATCGAAAATTTGATGATCAAGATTTTCCTAAAAAGTGAGATTTCGCTTTTTCCAAAGATTAAATAGTTTATCCATTTTATCTATTCTATATTAAAATTTGATTTCTCACATTCTTCATTATTATTTCCAAAATAAATCCCTAAAGGCTTTTGCCGATTTATCTGTCCGGTTAATATTTGCTATTTTTGTCTATAGTTTTGCGTTGAGATAGTACATTGAACAAGATTTTCAGATCGACGTTTAATAATGAATTTGGTCTATAATTTTCTAATTTTAATGGGTCCCCTTTTTTGATATTAACGAAAAACTCTAGACCGCTGGGAGTAAGTCAACAAATTATCTTCATGACCCTTATAATATAATTTAACAAATAAATATTTAAGCTTCTCCCAAACCGTTTTGTAAAATTCCATGGTTAGATCGTCAAGTTCAGAAGACTTGTTTAATTTCATTTTTGTATCGCTTCAAAACATTTCTTAAGCGTAACTGAACCATCACAACATTCTCTTAACAATGAATTGAAGCAAGATACTGGTTTATTGTTTTTGTGATTGTTACTTGGACTTATTCTACCAATATTGTTTTATTTTTCATTAAAGTCTCTCCCTATTATTGGGATTCAATACCATTTTCTTTCACAATGTGATCCACCTTCCTAAAACATCTAACATCACTAACATCACTATGTATAGGTACCTGTGTTGAAAGGGCTTTGCTATGTGTGTGTTCATTATTTACTTCATTTTCTTGTACATCCTCAATTTTAAAGAAGCCTTTTGTACACTCTATCATTCTATTTCCAGTTACATTACAAGACTTGCACACAAAATAATTAGGGCAAAGTTGCATTATATGCTCTTTTAACAAACATTTATGGCATATTTTCTCATCTTAACTTGTAGAACTTGTGATATTATTGAAATGGCTAAATTCTGGTTGCCCAGGATAAAATGTTTTAGCAAAACATTTTCCAAATTTTTAGATCTCATGGTCTGGGTTTTTCTTATATTTTACTTATAACTTATCTATCCCAAGTTTTACAGTTTGTGACATTACCATCTACTCTCAGTCTTTCCCTAGAGTGATCCTGAATGTTGCAGCCTGCTAATGTAAGAGCTCCGTGTATTTTGCTCGTCGTCCGCTGACAAGGGAACATTTTTGTCTTTTATTCGTATTGTATCTGGTTGGAGATAAGAGGAATTACGGTGATTTTGCGGATACAAGGAAATCTGCCTGCCACGCATATTTAAACTTTGAATCAACAATGACAGTCTGTCTTCCTCATTATCCATATATATTCTCCACATCCTTTTGATTTTTTGGATACCTTTGATACACCCAGCATGGACTTTGAGAGAAATGGCTTTATAGATTTCGACGTTCGTGTGCCATAAAGACCGGGCAGGCTTGGCCGTGCCGTAAACATCTTCATCAAGGAGAATAAAGGGTTTTACTCGATCGCCAGATTGTGAATTATTTGGTTAATTTATTTAGTCTTGAGTAATGTGATTGTAACTAGTTTTTATCATTGTCATCATCTGTTTGATTATTTTCCTGTGATCACATTAGAATAAGACAAGTACGCTTCCACGTTTACTCTGTGTACTTTTTATTAGCTAAGCCTTTTTCAACTGATTTTTATAGTTCGTTCTTATGTTGTACTGTAAAACCACTGTCCAAGGTAAGGAGAGGGTTTCAATCCCGCTAACATGTTTAACCCCGCCACATTCTGTAAGTTTGTGTCTGTCCAAAGTCAGGAGCATGTAGTTCAATGATTGTCGTTTGTTTATGTGTTAAATATATTTATTTTTTCGTTCAATTTTTGTACATAAATTAGGCTGTAAGTTTTCTCGTTTAAATTGTTTTACATTGTTATTTTTGGACCTTACATAGCTGACAATGCGGTATTTGCTTTGCGCATTGTTGTCGGCTGTACTGTTATCTATAGATGTTAATTTCTGTGTCCCTAAGGTCTCTTGTGTAGCGTTGTCGCATTGGCAAGCATACGACATTTTCTTGTTCATATCATATAAATGTTTGTAACTCTGTATCTAAAACAAACTGATTTCAAGTGTGAGTATATGGTGTATTGCTGTCACTTGTTTAGACTAGTGCGCTGGACATGTGACAAGGAAGTGGTGCTGCAGTGTATCAAAAGTGTGAGTTCGAATCCCGATGAGGTACGGACTAACATTTGTCAGCAGGAAAAATCTTATTCTAACACTGTCAGACTTGCAGTATGCCCGGCGGTCTACACCAATCGATCACGTTTGCTTCTTAAGTATGCTAGTCCTGATAAGTTTATCATAAAAGTATCATTCATAGTAAAATTAAACCATTCTCTTTTACAATCATGATAAGTCATATACATAATGTATATAATACAAAAAATATAATTTTTGTTTATATCATCAGGCAGCCGTCTCGAATCTGAAAGACGTCTTGATCTCCGCCCTGAAACTGTATCAGAAAATCAGTCAAGATATCCAGGTAATATCATCGAGTTACCCTTGTTACCAACAAGTCAAATCTATGGACATTTTTGGTATTCGAACAATGCTTAACGATTATACAAATGCACTAATCTCTAATTATTCCGTATTGAAAAAACAAAGAACTGCTACGATAGTTTTGAAAACATTTCGTCGACTTATAAACCTGTAAAAAGCCGAGGTGTATTTTATTGGTCATAATAAAAAAAAAAGGTCAAAAATCAAATGCTGAAAACATTTTTAAAAAATCATCAAAAATTGTTCTTAGGTGGAAAAAGAGAACCTTAACCATAATAGAGAAGATCACAGTTACTTAATTATTAATTATTCCTAATATGAAAGTTTAAGCATCTGTCTCAATAATAGACAAAGAGTATTTAAACTACTTTTAAAAAATGAAATATGATTTTTTTATTATTAAAAAACAAAACGGAAAAGGTTAACGCTCTGTACTAAGTTATGACAAAGTAAATAGGGATTAAAATTATCAATTTATAAAGATACATAGAAACAATTAAAGAAGTTTGGATACAAAGCTTTAATGCAGAGACATTTTTAGACTGGACTGCATTCCAAAATATGTATTTAAACAAATTTGGAAACACTCAACTAATATTACAAATGAATCAGGATATACCGTAAATTCAATACGAGATATAAAAAAAAAACAAATTCCGGAGTTTTCCTCAATGATTTGAAATGTGGCGTTTTCAAAATCATCTTCTGCTCTTAAAATATGTCCTCTGTTTGGACAGATTCTTTTGTTTGTTTAAAATGACCGTTGGTTATTTAGTCAGATGCTTCATGGTGTTTCTGTTTCACCAACGTAATGCAACTTGCAAGTTCCACACGTTAGAACATAAATACTATTTTTTGTTTTGTAATTCAAATCATTGAAAAAAACGAAATTGGGTTACACAATGCAAGGAAGACACAATCTGAAACAAACTGAGATCCGGTGTGCATATATGGTGTATTGCTGTCACTTGTTTAGACTAGTGCGCTGGACATGTGACAAGGAAGTGGTGCTACAGTGTATCAAAAGTGTGAGTTCGAATCCCGATGAGGTACGGACTAACATTTGTCAGCAGGAAAATCTAATTCTAACACTGTTGGTTGTCATTTTCAGACTTGCAGTACATGTATGCCCGGCGGTCTACACCAATCGATCACGTTTGCTTCTTAAGTATGCTAGTCCTGATAAGTTTATCATAAAAGTATCGTTCATAGTAAAATTAAACCATTCTCTTTTACAATCATGATAAGTCATATACATAATGTATATGATACAAAAAATATAATTTTTGTTTATATCATTAGGCAGCCGTCTCGAATCTGAAAGACGTCTTGATCTCCGCCCTGAAACTGTATCAGAAAATCAGTCAAGATATCCAGGTAATATCATCGAGTTACCCTTGTTACCAACAAGTCTAATCTATGGACATTTTGGTATTCGAACAATGCTTAACGATTATACAAATGCACTAATCTCTAATTATTCCGTATTGGAAAAAAACAAAGAACTGCTACGACGATAGTTTTGAAAACATTTACTCGACTAATAAACCTGTAAAATGCCGAGGTGTATATTTTGGTCATAACTAAAAGAAGAGTGTCAAAAATCAAATGCTGAAAACATTTTTAAAAAATCAGCAAAAATTATTCTTAGGTGGAAAAAGTGAACCTTAACCTTAAATTCATATGAAACGAGTGAGTGGAGAAAATAATGTTTGTCCAATTCTTGAACCAATGCATGTATACATCATAAACTTAGTCCTCTGTACACGATTTTGTCATTATTTTCGCATATATATCATATAATCGTCAATTGTGCTACTCTCTGTTTGTTATGCTTTAACAAATATGGCTGCTCATTAAATGCCGTGTTTTGAAGCCGAGTTTTACCGATTGTCACCTTATAGTAAACAAATCGCAAAAAGCATGGGTATTTAGCACGTGTTGAACATGTATAATCAGATATTTGATTAGTTCAATGACAGATCCATGCGTATTGTGGTCACCGGATTTTTACGAGGAGGGTTACGCTCGGGTCACTATGCATACGGAAAATATGTTGGAGAATTGCTTCCTGGAAGAAAGCAATTAGAAATAAGTAAACTTCTTTTAAATGTGGACAAATTTAAGAATTTTCCTCAGAAAAAAGTATATGTACATAAGTTGTATAATGAAAACTATCCATTCAGTTATAAAATACATATGCCTATTTTTTTTTAATTTGATGTTTCTTATGAATTAAATAGAGAAGATCACAGTTACTAAATCATTAATTATTCCTAATATTAAAGTTTAAGCATCTGTCTCAATAATAGACAAAGAGTGTTTAAACTAGTTATAAAAAATGTAATATGATTTTTTTTTATCAAAAAACAAAACGGAAAAGGTTAACGCTCTGTACTAAGTTATGACAAAGTAATTTGGGATTAAAATTATCAATTTAGATACCTAAAAACAATTAAAGAAGTTTGGATACAAAACTTTAATGCAGAGAAATGTTTAGACTAGACTTCATTCCAAAATATGTATTTAAACAAATTTGGAAACACTCAACTAATATTACGAATGAATCAGGATATACCGTAAATTCAATACCAGATATAAAAAAAATGCTGAGTTTTCCTCAATGATTTGGAATGTGGCGTTTTCAAAATCATGTTCTGCTCTTAAAATATGTCTTCTGTTTGGACAGATTCTTTTGTTTGTTTAAAATGACCGTTGGTTATTTAGTCAGATGCTTCATGGTGTTTCTGTTTCACCAACGTAATGCAACTTGCAAGTTTCACACGTTAGGACATAAATACTATTTTGCGTTTTGAAATTTGATGTTGTAAACACAGTGATTTTTTTGTTTGTGACTGTACTGAAGAATTCGTTGTTGGCGTCTTTGCAGCACTTAGAACTGCCTCTCCCACATAAAAGCAGGGCATGAATTTAAAAATGTCAAATTTCAAATCATTGAAAAAAACGAAATTGGGTTACACAAGGAAGACACAATCTGAAACAAACTGAGATCCGGTGTGCATATATAGTGTATTGCTGTCACTTGTTTTGACTAGTGCGCTGGACATGTGACAAGGAAGTGGTGCTGCAGTGTATCAAAAGTGTGAGTTCGAATCCCGATGAGGTACGGACTAACATTTGTCAGCAGCAAAACCTAATTCTAGAACTGTTGGTTGTCATTTTCAGACTTGCAGTACATGTATGCCCGGCGGTTTACACCAATCGATCACGTAGGCTTCTTAAGCATGTTAGTCATGATAAGTTTATCATAAAATTATTGGTCATTGTAAAATTTAATCATTTTCTTTTACAATCTTGATAAGCCATATACATAATCATATGATGCAAAAATTATAATTTGTGTTTATATCATCAGGCAGCCGTCTCGAACATGAAAGACGTCTTGTTCTCCATCCTGAATATCAGTCAGGATATCCAGGTAATATATTCGAGTTATTCTTGTAACTAACAAGTTTAATTTACGAATTTAACAATAATTATTGAGGCTACGGTTACATTGCGTTATTGTTACATGCAAACAGCAATATACGCTGGATTTATCAAATTTAAACATTTTAAATCGTCTATAGTTGTGTTGCTTAATTCTTTCATATGTACCAAATAATACTTGTAATAATCACAAATAATAAATATTATTATTCAAAAAATTGTGTTTGAATAGTTTTACGTAGTAATGGTTTTGATATTCATAAAGATACTGTCCCAAGTCAGGAGCCTCTGGCCTTTGTTAGTCTGGTATGATTTTTAATTTTTGTTTCTTGTGTATATTTCGGGATTAAGTGGTCTGTTGTTGGAAACCGAGTCCGGCTGAGAACTCAGCATTTAACTGCACACCTACTCTCATAACTGTCATTATACTTTTAACAAAGGATGAAGAGATTCCTAATACCAATTTAGTGTTGGGTGAAAAATTTAAAACTTTGGATTGGTTTGAAACAAAATTAATTTAATAACAAGACACCAACTGAGAACGTCTGTATACATGTTTCCGTGGAGGACGTAATCAAAGGTAACTTTTTTCCCTTTTTTTAAATCTATATACCTATACACAAATATTGTTTGGAGAGGTTATATAAAAATAATGTGTGGGACTTTGAAATGCTCCAAAAACCACTAGTCCCATCGTACATTGCCGTTTTTTCATGTAACAATAACACAATGTAACCGTAGCCTCAATTATTATTGTACCATTCGTAATTAATCAGTTCCTTACCCAACTTTGCATTCCGGCTATTAGTCTACAATGTGACAATAATATATAAAGCCAGTGCTTTTTTTTATCTAGTTTCCTAATCAAAACTATTAAAATGAGAAAATAAATACCTCGCAGCTTCCTTTACCGTCGATGCTGAAATCTTTAATATAATAAAAGAATTTTAGCGTCTTTGACCTACTTCATCGTTTTATTCGGATACTTGCGATTATTTTCTCCAAGTTAAACGGGAACATTAGAATAATCTAAAATAGAACCCAGATGGACCAAAAAAATCGGATTGCTAAAACCAAACAACCCGGATGTTGAACCAGTTACCAAGGTTCAGAACCAACAACTCAGATGGAACCAAGGTTTAGAACCAGAGTGCCTGGAAAGAACCTTATTGCATTCGAAATTCTCATGACTTTTTATACCTTCTACGTATTTTCTAAATCATTTATTTATTTAGTATATTTATATATAATATATAACTAAATTTTCAATAATAATACACAATGCAGTGCATCATAAGCCTATTTGACTGGCTGAACATTACTTGTATATATATGAATGTCATTGTTTGTTATAAATCAGGTTGCATTTAAATATTAAAATATTCATTCATTCATATACAAGAACCCCATCGGCACCCTTTCTGTCGATAAATTCATTCATCTTGAAAGCAGTTCCCTAATGCTCGCAAAAAAGATTTCCTTCATGGACTTTTTTCAATTACAATCGATGTTGCGGAAGAATTTCGTGGGAAATTTCGCCGCTATTTATAGATTTGTCTTATGGTATGATGAAATGGTCTTATAATATGGTGAAATGATTATTGTATGACGAAATGGTCTAATAGTGTAATCAAATAGTCTACAGTATACTGATATATAGATGATACCTGGTTATATAAGAACTGTTAGCTTGATATTAAAGTATGTCTTCATAAGATAGTTATATGACATAAAAGTGTGACAAAATTGTTCCATGTTTGATCGAGATGATTATATAGCATACAAATGAATCGTTATGATATATTGTGGTGACAAAATAGCATTAACAAGTTGCTTCATGTTATATTAAGATAGCTTTATATATAGTATAAAATGTATCTTTATGACATAGCAATATCACATAATAGTGTAGTTAAATGACAAATCAGTATGAAAATGTAGCTCCATGTTATATCAAGATGTATTCATAGTATGAAATATTATCTTCATAACAAAGTGAAATGACAGAATAGTATGAAAAGGTAGTTTCATGTTGTATCACAGTGTCTTTATGGTATATAAATGTATTTTAGTGATATAGCAAATTGCATTATAGTCAAATGTCGTTATAGTATAGAAAATTTTCTTTATGATATATCGTTACCCGTAATGATATGGTTATTGTTATCTCTAGGCAGCTGTGGCATTCCATACAGGTCAACGTATTTGACGTCACAAAGCCGTGAAGATCAATTTGACAAAGAGCTGAGCAGAAGGATGTCGATAGGGGGACGACCGTTAAATCCTAGTTCTGTTAATAAAAACTTATATATTTATATTTACAGGCAATTTTCTCGAACCTGAACGATTTTTTGAACATCATGCTGAAACTGTAAATGTACCTGAAGTTCCGTATAGACATCCAGGTAATATGATCTAAAAATCATTGGTGTTTCAAAGTATCTATTATGAAAATTTGCTTACATTTCAATTTCCCATCTGTCAATTTTTTGACAGTTTTGTTTGTTTGATACTATTCGACGCTCGCTTACTTCAATGCAAGTGCACAGAATCCCTGTTACGTAAACGTTTAAGGTTACAAAACGAGTTCAACCTATGTTTACGCAAACTCCCCGGCAGTTCCAGTTCTGATCCGAATACGGGTGCTCATACTACTCTACACTAATCACTGTCTTCGGCTTTTCCCGTTACGCGCTCTTCAAGTGATTTGACCCGGGATGACCTTTCGTTGCTACGGAATCAAATATGGCTGAACATTAATGAATGAGGATATTTGTTACCAACTTTACCAGTATATATGAATAAAAAAGAAAACTGTAAGTAAAAATACACTCAATCCCAATACTTTTACAAAATAATAACTTTGCAAAATTATGTATCGTTAGGTAAAAAATATCAATTATGGCTTGAAAACTGTATCGACTTTGCATAAAATGTTTTGCGAGTGGTTAAAAGATTTGGTTCAGTACGACCTTTTTTTGGCCCCAAAATATAGCAGTTTTACAAAATTGTGATAATGCAATCGTTTAGATATTTACTGGAAAGTAGAAGGCTTCTGCTACATAAATATGGGCTGACGGTTTCTGTCTTAAATGAAAGTTGCCGCATTCATGTCCATTCATAATTTCGAAATGTATAATAAGTTGTATTTTATGAAAATACATAAAATATATAGGGGTTGAGGATGAAAACGGATGCGGCCACTTTCATTTTTGACAAAAACCATCTGAAAAGTGACGTTTTTTGTCATATTTGATGGATTTTATTTTTTTAGCTTGGTTTGGAACGTTTTCAATGATTAAATTAGTTAAAATCTGTCCTTTAAACTTATTGAATTAATTGAAATAGACTCTTAAGTGTTTAAAAAGTGTCCGATATCTTTCGTTAGATGAGCTCGAAATCAAGAATATTTTATTGAATTATTATCTAGTTAATTTATACAATGTAATATTACCCTCCCCCAAGTAAAATTAATTAGGCCAAATAAAAAAATATGTGTTTCCTATTTACCCTATGTTTTAAGGTTACAAATAACTGCCTGCCTTAACGGTTTTTTTTTGTCATCTTTTCAATAAGCATTTTTTAAGTCAAAATATCTCTCACATAGACTCAATGTAAAAAAATAATGTTGAATAAAATAAATTCCCTATCATATTTTTGCATAGATATTACTTTATTTGGCCTTATATATATATATATATATATATATATATAACAAGTCAAAAAGGGTACAACATCACCATAAAATAACTATAAAATATACAAATATTAGATATTTCGGATAACAGATATCCTTCTTCAATAATAGCACGATGTCAAATGAATCGTGTCAATTCAAATTGAGACTATCAAAATCTTGATTTATACAATTTAAGCGAACGCTGGAACAATTTTAAAATTTCCAAACACACCGCAAAGACTACAGAAATATGCCAAAAATAAAAATAGTTATTTACGATGTGAAATGGCACAACTTTAGATTTCCAAAGGATGTGACAGTTGAGATGTAATAACTGCATTGAGGGCAGTCCTCAAACAAAAAAATCTAAATAATAAAAAATGTCCTTACCGATCCAGGATGGTATAAATTAGACAACGGTAGGGCAATTACAACGGAAACTACATATTAAAGCCTTTCAAACGAATAGCAGTCTAATAGTGATTGAAAAAATAAGTTTTGTATATTGAGCGTAAATAGTTGAACGTGGCAACGTACTTATACATCATCCCGAATCAATGAAAACCTGTAATTTAAACGGTAATTTAAAAAATAATTTCGAACTGTAAAGCCAGTACTAAATCCGGCGTTGTTTGAAACAGGTGGTCACAGAAAATGAGGGACTCGTTCTATGTTTTTTCATTTATGCCCTCTGGGGAGACTGTCCGTAACTTTCTTATCCAAAATCTTTCCCGAGCGACTCTGTCGACCTTCGACCAACACTCGTTGTGGTCTATGATCGTGATGGTAAGGTTTTTGAGATCAGCTTGTGTGTGTCCAGGTGATCTCAAATGACGACTTACGGGTAGGTCGGGTTTGCAAGTGTAGTCACTTCGATGACCATTCATGCGTTTGTTAAATGGCTGCTCTGTCTCGCCAACATACTGCATGCCACATCGACACTGAAGGAGGTATACAACATTCTGGGTTTTGCAAGTTACATTGCAATATATAGTGTACACAGACCCAGTCGAGTGGCAAGTGAATGTTTGAGTATTCAGTATTTGTTGACAAGTCAGGCAACGTCTGTTACCACATGACCTGCACCATCCTGCAGTTGAACAGCTTTTATTTGAGGAAACGTCAGCTCTAACAAATAAGTCTTTCAGACTTGCTGGTCTCCGAAAAGCTAAGACAGGAGGATTGGGAAAGATCTTGGATAATTTAGGGTGTTTGGCAATAG
This sequence comes from Mytilus trossulus, assembly GCF_036588685.1. Taxonomy (NCBI): domain Eukaryota; kingdom Metazoa; phylum Mollusca; class Bivalvia; order Mytilida; family Mytilidae; genus Mytilus; species Mytilus trossulus. The sequence goes on along the minus strand of NC_086386.1, from coordinate 34,193,570 downwards.
TTTGCCAATTGGCACGGATCAAACGTGAAAGGTTATTAAAGGCTGGATTGTATGTAAGAACAAACGGGACTATTTTGCTGCGCCTCTTCCGTTTGTACTGTAAGAGGTCATTGCGGCTGTTATTGTTAGCGCGCGCAAACCCCTTATCTATGTCCAATTTCTTATAACCTCGTTTTGTCAAAAATCCGCGAAGTTCCTGTAACCGTTTCGTGACAGCCTCCTCAGAGGAGCAAATCCGCTTGACTCTGAGAGCTTGACTGTACGGGATACTTTTTGTACAGTGTTTTGGGTGACAGCTTTGGGGAGAAAGGTATTGATGTTTATCTGTGGGTTTACAGTAGAGGTCTGTTGATGACGGCATACAATCTTGTAGGGAAATATGGGACTCGCGCCACATTTTAGAACCACCTACTGAATGTTTAGTCCAGCTGCTTACTCTGGTCCTGAAATGCAACAATTTCACCTTTAATGGTGAGCATTATCTTCAAATTAACGGGACAGCGATGGGGACGAAAATGGCACCGTCTTACGCCAATATTTTCATGGGCAAATTAGAAAAACAAATTATTTCAACATCTTTATCCAAACCTTTGTCTTGGTTCCGTTTCATTGATGATGTTGACATGAAATGGAATGAATCTCAACAAAAACTGGATGATTTCATCAGACATGCAAACAACGCCCACCATTCAATTAAATTTACGTATGAAATTTCCGACTCTAAGATATCTTTCTTAGACACAACCACATCTATAAAGGACGGTGTCATATCAACAGACCTCTACTGTAAACCCACAGATAAACATCAATACCTTTCTCCCCAAAGCTGTCACCCAAAACACTGTACAAAAAGTATCCCGTACAGTCAAGCTCTCAGAGTCAAGCGGATTTGCTCCTCTGAGGAGGCTGTCACGAAACGGTTACAGGAACTTCGCGGATTTTTGACAAAACGAGGTTATAAGAAATTGGACATAGATAAGGGGTTTGCGCGCGCTAACAATAACAGCCGCAATGACCTCTTACAGTACAAACGGAAGAGGCGCAGCAAAATAGTCCCGTTTGTTCTTACATACAATCCAGCCTTTAATAACCTTTCACGTTTGATCCGTGCCAATTGGCAAACTATTGCCAAACACCCTAAATTATCCAAGATCTTTCCCAATCCTCCTGTCTTAGCTTTTCGGAGACCAGCAAGTCTGAAAGACTTATTTGTTAGAGCTGACGTTTCCTCAAATAAAAGCTGTTCAACTGCAGGATGGTGCAGGTCATGTGGTAACAGACGTTGCCTGACTTGTCAACAAATACTGAATACTCAAACATTCACTTGCCACTCGACTGGGTCTGTGTACACTATATATTGCAATGTAACTTGCAAAACCCAGAATGTTGTATACCTCCTTCAGTGTCGATGTGGCATGCAGTATGTTGGCGAGACAGAGCAGCCATTTAACAAACGCATGAATGGTCATCGAAGTGACTACACTTGCAAACCCGACCTACCCGTAAGTCGTCATTTGAGATCACCTGGACACACACAAGCTGATCTCAAAAACCTTACCATCACGATCATAGACCACAACGAGTGTTGGTCGAAGGTCGACAGAGTCGCTCGGGAAAGATTTTGGATAAGAAAGTTACGGACAGTCTCCCCAGAGGGCATAAATGAAAAAACATAGAACGAGTCCCTCATTTTCTGTGACCACCTGTTTCAAACAACGCCGGATTTAGTACTGGCTTTACAGTTCGAAATTATTTTTTAAATTACCGTTTAAATTACAGGTTTTCATTGATTCGGGATGATGTATAAGTACGTTGCCACGTTCAACTATTTACGCTCAATATACAAAACTTATTTTTTCAATCACTATTAGACTGCTATTCGTTTGAAAGGCTTTAATATGTAGTTTCCGTTGTAATTGCCCTACCGTTGTCTAATTTATACCATCCTGGATCGGTAAGGACATTTTTTATTATTTAGATTTTTTTGTTTGAGGACTGCCCTCAATGCAGTTATTACATCTCAACTGTCACATCCTTTGGAAATCTAAAGTTGTGCCATTTCACATCGTAAATAACTATTTTTATTTTTGGCATATTTCTGTAGTCTTTGCGGTGTGTTTGGAAATTTTAAAATTGTTCCAGCGTTCGCTTAAATTGTATAAATCAAGATTTTGATAGTCTCAATTTGAATTGACACGATTCATTTGACATCGTGCTATTATTGAAGAAGGATATCTGTTATCCGAAATATCTAATATTTGTATATTTTATAGTTATTTTATGGTGATGTTGTACCCTTTTTGACTTGTTATATATTATATTTTGTAGTGTACAGAATCATATTACATGATCCATCGCCCTGTAAGATTGATCGTTGACTATTTATTCAGTCATTATATATATATATATATATATATACAACTCGTCTAAACATCAACCCAACAATGTTAGATCTGTAAATTTGCTTTCGCAAATTTTTGGTTCTTCCCTCGCCGGGATTCGAACCCATGCTACTGTGATATCGTGACACCAAATCGCCTGCACTGCAGTCGTCCCGCTAGACCACACGACCACCTGGGCTCTCAAAAAAAGAGCTTTCGGTGGCCATATGTTACCTTTCCACGTCAGTTTTAATCCAGCGGCGTACTACAGTACATGATATATAAGGCATGAAGATGTTATTGTTACAGATCAGCTAAATTATCTATAGTAAAGGATCCTACAAATTAATGTAAGATACAGTCACAGAAAATAATTATATTCATAAGTACGTCTGAGTCAGTGACAACCCTACAACAGATGTATCCATCGGATCGCCATCAATGATGGTGATACATGGCTGTGTACATAATGTATATACAACTCGTCTAAACATCAACCCAACAATGTTAGATCTGTAAATTTGCTTTCGCAAATTTTTGGTTCTTCCCTCGCCGGGATTCGAACCCATGCTACTGTGATATCGTGACACCAAATCGCCTGCACTGCAGCCGTCCCGCTAGACCACACGACCACCTGGGCTCTCAAAAAAAGAGCTTTCGGTGGCCATATGTTACCTTTCCACGTCAGTTTTAATCCAGCGGCGTACTACAGTACATGATATATAAGGCATGAAGATGTTATTGTTACAGATCAGCTAAATTATCATAACATCTTCATGCCTTATATATCATGTACTGTAGTACGCCGCTGGATTAAAACTGACGTGGAAAGGTAACATATGGCCACCGAAAGCTCTTTTTTTGAGAGCCCAGGTGGTCGTGTGGTCTAGCGGGACGGCTGCAGTGCAGGCGATTTGGTGTCACGATATCACAGTAGCATGGGTTCGAATCCCGGCGAGGGAAGAACCAAAAATTTGCGAAAGCAAATTTACAGATCTAACATTGTTGGGTTGATGTTTAGACGAGTTGTATATACATTATGTACACAGCCATGTATCACCATCATTGATGGCGATCCGATGGATACATCTGTTGTAGGGTTGTCACTGACTCAGACGTACTTATGAATATAATTATTTTCTGTGACTGTATCTTACATTAATTTGTAGGATCCTTTACTATAGATAATTTAGCTGATCTGTAACAATAACATCTTCATGCCTTATATATCATGTACTGTAGTACGCCGCTGGATTAAAACTGACGTGGAAAGGTAACATATGGCCACCGAAAGCTCTTTTTTTGAGAGCCCAGGTGGTCGTGTGGTCTAGCGGGACGGCTGCAGTGCAGGCGATTTGGTGTCACGATATCACAGTAGCATGGGTTCGAATCCCGGCGAGGGAAGAACCAAAAATTTGCGAAAGCAAATTTACAGATCTAACATTGTTGGGTTGATGTTTAGACGAGTTGTATATACATTATGTACACAGCCATGTATCACCATCATTGATGGCGATCCGATGGATACATCTGTTGTAGGGTTGTCACTGACTCAGACGTACTTATATATATATATATATATATATATATACATGTACTCTTAATAAATCTTTTATTCCTGCAAAAAATGAACTGTTGACTATAATTCTAGGATGCCAGTAATCAGTTCTAAAAAAAAATATTTTTATCTTACAGATGGTGATAAACTAGATGACAGCACAATGTTTAGACTGAATCAGAATGAATAAAACAAAAAGTGTATATAAGGTGTTGGTTTAATTTTATATTTTTTTTGCATTTATTATTTAATTACTTTATCAAATTATAAAACAAAGTGTTCAATTATCCTGACTTGCTGCAGTCATATGGAATAAATATATTACTCAATACATTGATCATCAAAAAACTGTTTGTAAAAAAGGTGACTTCACATTTTAAATACTTCAATGTGTAAAATTAATGCTTAAAATGAAAACTGAAGCCATATTTTATTAAATCGATAGACATAGACAAATTTTTTTTTGTAGTTACAAATGTATGTGACAGTTAAACACTCAATAACTTTCTTTTATAAGTATAGTGAGATAATACATTGGTACAGATTGATGCCGGTGAATGAATTCAAAAAAAGGTTGGGTTCAGTTTTTAATTTTCAATTATACTTCCCTCCCCCATATTTTTCAAACTGTTTATATATGTTTGATGAATAATGCAACAATTTGATTTTGGTTAAACTTATTTTATTATCTCTTTATTAATTTCAGCTATGTCAACAAGAAGAACTTTGAACACAATTATTGAATTAGTTTCCTTGGAGATTTTTACAGTAACTGTTAAGACTAGAAACCAGACAAATTGAAACTGTGAGAAAATTTACATACAGTGTACATGTAGCTTCAATGAAAATCAACTAATACGCCGTAAGTTTATTTTCTATGAAAGTTATAAATTGGTTGTTTACAAAATTTAGTTTTTACTAGAAAAATGCTAGATTTATTTAATTTGTGTATAAAATACAAGACCAAACTATATATTAAAACAAATACAAAAGTTTTCCTAAAATTTACTAATATATCCTATGGTGATAATAATTATATGATCAAATTGTTAGATACAACTACACTGTGACTATAAAACAGAGGAGATTGGATGAGAAAACTCGTCCAATGACAGACCAAATGACAGCAATAAACAACTGTAGCCTAAAGTAGGACACCATACAGCCTTAAACAGTGAGGAAAGCCCACACCACACAGAGACCTATAAAAGACCCTGAAATGACAAATGTAAAACAATTGAAACAAGAAATTGGGCCTAGTTTAATATGTAAAAAATAATGACCAAAAAACAAATATGTGTTACATCAAACAACAACCACTGAATTACAGCCTCCTGAACTGGGACAGACATAGATATGTGGCAGGGTTAAACACGAAAGCTGGTGCCCAACCCTCCCCTCACCCGAAACAGTGGTGTTACAATACAAAATAAGAAGAAATTAAAAAAATCAGTTGAAAAAATCTTAAATCATCAGATGGATACAAATAGAAATACATTTAACCAAAAAAAAGGGGACATGGCCGGGTTCAAGTATACAAACCACTGAAAGACATTTAGAAAAGGTCTGAGATTATTGACTTTAAGCAAACTCAAGCTTAATATGAGATGTGAAAAATAACCCTAAATCTGATCGGCCCTGCAACTTTGAACAACAGATTCCAAAAAATCAAAATTAAAAGAGAACTCAATCTAAATTTTGTGTTAAAATTTTATGAGAAATTGGTCAAAGCAAAGAGGAAAACTGTGACACATTCCCCATTTCCATTCTCAATTTTATAATATTTTAAGGACTATTTTGGTCTAAGAATATAAAATGTTTGTCAACTATTCTAAAAGACACATTATGTTTCTTGGGTGTACACATAAAGTCTAAAATATATTTTTATTTGACAAAAAACAAGGAAAATCAAGAAATTTTGTCCAAGTTTATTGCCATAGTAACTCTTGAATTGTTAAAAAAAATAATCTGAAAATGGTGAACCTTAATCTAGTTTGGACAAATTTTGAAATATTTAGGATAACTGTTAAACTATCAGTAGTATCTGGGCCAAATACAAACTTTTTTTATTTAGCCCCTTCTACTTTGAGATATTGAACAAAGTCTTGTCTTTTGAAAGGATGGTTGGACAAACAATGGCATACCATAAACATCCCTTAACTACTGTACCAGAAGTTTCAAAGTAAAAAAAATGTGTTATTATATTTTCAGATCACAATTATGTCAATCTGATCATTGGAAGTTTTCCAAGTTACATGAGAAGCATTGAATCCCTGCAGAGATTCTACATGTTTACACAAATGGAATAGACTCACACTTTAAAAAAAACTTTCAGACAAGACTAATGTATTCTCAAACCAGGATGATTCTTGTATCAATCAGTGCATTGGAGCGCATTCTAGCTGCACATGAAAATGTGTGTGCATTTTTAAATATTGATTTCCATTTTATTGAGTGCTGTTTTTTAAAAATTGTGTGTCTTCATAATTATATCATGAACATATTGTTGTTAATAATTAAAACAGAAATAAAGAAGAAAATTTTCTTAGTTTTTGCCACGTAGAATGGAAATAATATAGTTTAATTTACAAATATATAAGCATATGAATAACTGGAGATGTCGGGTATAGGTCCATTGGATAGCATCCCAACAACACAAAACACAAGACTTAATTTGAATACATATTTCAAAATCAGACTAGTATAAACTTTTAAATGGTCTTTCATTAAAATTAAAAAAGGGTGAATATATTAAAATGTATAGCCCAACAAATAAAGTTTTACAACAACAACAAAACAGTCATAAAATTATCTTACAAGTTACAAATGCATTATTATTGTGCAAACAGGGTTAAAACCAGTTTTAAAAATTGTTACACTATGTCCACGTTCAGTGGATGAATTTATGCATAAGATAATCCAGTATTATAAACGTTTTTACTACAATGACATTTATTTTTGTCCTAAATTTGATGTTAAAATACATATGGCATAACTTACCATATGAGAAACTCAAGCTCCATGTAGCTTCCAGTTTTTGTTGTCGAGTCTGCTTCATGTGTCGCAGAAAGCATGACCTAGGGATATCAAACTTCTCAAAAGGTTTATATTAAAGAAGATGGAAAACCTGGATGCTTATTACTTTGTTAGTCATATGTCCAATGTCCTTGACCTAGTTTTCGTGGTTCAGTGACTCACCTCACCTCACCTATCCTCTTCATGCCGGTCGGCATTTAAGGCCCTGATACACTCTTTCCATTTTACACGGTCTTTAGCTACTGTTCTTGCTGTAGCCCAGTTGTTCCATCCAAGTGATGTTCTTTCCGTTTCTACAGTGCGTCTCCAGGTGGTTTTGGGACGTCCAATTTTCCTCTGTCCTTCAGGTTTCCATGTCAGTGCAACTGAGCATATTCTGTTGGTATCCATCCTGAGTATGTGGCCAATCCATCTCCATCTTCGTTCTATGATATCATCACTTAGCTTCTTGGTTCCAGCTTTTATGTGAAGGTTTTCATTGGATATTGTATCAGGCAATCTTATTTTCAGTATCTGTCTTAAACATCTGTTTTTGGAAGATGTTTAATTTCTTCTTGTCTTGTTCTGTTGTTTTCCAGGTTTCACATCCATATAGTAGGACTGATGTGACTAAGCTGTTAAACAACCGGACCTTCGTTTTAAATGACAGTACCGACGATCTCCATATTTTTTTTAGCCTGCTAAATTGGCCTTTAGCTTTCTTCAACCTGTTGTCCATGTCATTGTCACAGCCACCTTTTGTTGTTACTATTCCTCCTAGGTAAGTGAAGGTATCGACATCATTTAGGTCTTTCTCATTCAACTTCACTGGGTTGTTATTTGTGGTGTTCATCCGCATTACTGTTGTTTAGAGGTGTTAATCTTAAGTCCTATTTTTCTGGCATTCTCTTGAAGTTTATCTGTTTTCAGTTGTATGTGTTGGAATTTGGAAGACAGTAGTGCTATGACTGCACACTCAAATGAGTTGTAAAATAGTTTTATAACTGTGATGAGTTTGCTTGGGATGTGGTAAGCTTTTAAAATGGACCATAAGCTTTTCCTGTGGATGGAATCAAACGCCTTTTCAAAGTCTACTAAGTTGACGTATACATGAACATTCCAATCTGAACATTGTTCTATGATGTTTCTTAACGTGAAAAGTTGTTCTGTAGTGCTTTTATCCTTTCTGAAGCCAGCCTGTTCTTGTCTCAGTTTTTCATCTATTCCTTCTTGTATTCTTTGGATGATGATCTTAGTGAAAACCTTACTTGGTACTGAAAGTAATGTTATGCCTCTGTAGTTATCGCATCATGTTCGATCTCCCTTTCTCAACTATTTTAACTATCAGTCCTTTATTCCAGTCTTTTGGTATTTAAAAGAGACTACTTAAAAAAAAGAAAGATTTTTTGAAATGATAAATTCTCTCTTATTATAAGTAATAATAGGATAACTAAATTTGGTATTTGCGTACCTTGCAAGGTCCTTATGTGGTCAGACAGTTTTCACTTGACATTAACATCATTGCATGGATCAGTGAACAAGATAAAGTTTTGATGGTCAAGTTCATATATCAGATACTATAATCAATAGGTCTACTATATTTGATGTATGGAATTATTGTAAGGTGTACATGTTTAGCCCTTAGGTGTCATCTGACCTTGACCTCATTTTCAATGTTCAGTCGTCAAGGTTAAGTTTTTGAATTTAGGTATATGGACAATGATGAAAATACTTTATGATCTGTATGTCAGTCCTGCAGGTTTAATTTGACGTTGACCTCATTTTCAAAGTTCATTGGTGAGTTTTAATTTTTTTTGTTTTGGTCTGTTTTTCTTAAAATATAAGCAATTATATAGGTCAACTATTTTGTTGTATGAAATTTGAACAATTGACAGCTGTACATGTCTGCCTGGCATGGTTCATCTGTCCTGGACCTCATTATCATGGTTCATTGGACAATGTTAAGTTTTGTTGGTTAATGTTAAGTTAATGTAAGTTGTAATAAAGCTTTCTATTAAGGACTATAAACATCATTAATATCAATTATAAGTAAAGAAGGTGAGACATTTAAGTTTCTGCGCTCTTGTTTCCTTACTGAATAAACATTATGAGATGTGTAAGTTGCTAGTGAGACAAAAAATTAGAAGTGACACAGACACTTGGACCAGAGTCCTCTTCAACTTGATTTAAAGTACATATATTCATCCCTGGTTTAAGGCACACAACTACAATAACAATTATTGTTAATGCCAAGAGTATCAGAATATAAATTGGGTGTAACAGCTACCAAGGTATATGTTAGCTTCAAACCCAGTCCCAAATAATGTATATTAAAAAATTGATTTTAATGTGCAGTAAAAATGAAGAGTATATGTAAGAGAGAAGGGTCAAGATAATTTTTATCTCACCCGGCCCAATGCTAAATTCTGTACACCCCTAATTACACAAAGATAACTAATAATATCAGGTGAGCTACACATGAAACCTCTAGTTGTGATGAACAGTAATACAAAACATAATAAAAATTAATGCAGCAAGTTTCAAAATTTCAGAGAATTTATAGCTGTCTAGGTAAAATGCTTAAACAATGCTATAAATGTTTGGCTGTATAATTGTCTGGTGATGGCATCTTCTGAAGAAACTTTAGTTTCTATACAATAACTAAAAGTATAAGTTAACGGATCTGTACAGTATGGTCCAACCAGTCCAAAATAAAACTTTTTATCTATTTTTTACATTGAATTTTTTTGTTATGCTGAATATATTAATCTAAGTAACCATGAATTTAGGTTTTTAGCCCCATTATAAAGTTAGTCTGAATTGAAGTCCTGAGGGTCAAAAACTAAACTTAATTAGTTTTCATCAATCGTGGGTTAATTTCTCATGGTTCTTTGATATGCTGAGTCTCAGCATGTATTTATATTTTGGATATTATATACCATATCTCATGTACATGTACATATTAGAGAAATATTCAGTTTTAAAATTCAAAGTTCTTAGTCCATATTCCTTATGTGCCAGAAATCCAAATTAAGTGCTGTGCTATGCTTGAATGTTGTGTCCATTTTTGTTCAGGGTTCCACCCTATGGGTTAGTACCTAGCTGCAACCCAACCATGTCAACAGAGCATTTATCAAAATTTTGAAATTGTTATAGATACAATGTAAATAAACACTGTATTACACCTGTGTCATGATTGATGAAATGAAAGACAGACCATAATATTCATACTTGGTGATGTCATAAAAGAGTTCAAGCCTGCAATAACTCTTGGATGGCTGGATGTTCAAAAATGAAATAAAATTGAATGAACATTATAATTGTTATTGTACAGAAATCTGGAAATGGGGAAATTTGTCATTTTGTAAGGCTTGACATAACAGAATGACTGAGATTACTAACTATGTTACTTTGCTATTGCAGAATGCTGCACATGCAGTTTATATTATACTACATTTAGTTGCTGAAATTAATATCATGTGAACTTTAGTGGATAGTCACATTAGCAATCATACCTGAAGAGGTTCTGTTCAAATAATTGTGTAAAAATCAAAAGGGTAATATATTATGTAATTAATCATGTTAACGAGAATGTATTACGTCACCAGTTAGGTAACATATTGAAGGAAAAGTTAAATGGTCATTTGTTAATTAGTCATAAAATGTGTGAAGTTAAAAGACTGCTTATTGGTCTCTATATGTATCACTATCTGTCAATGATACAACCTTAAAGGTTTATATATGTAGGGTTGTAGTCTAACTGACAACCTCTTGAATTCATACTGAGAATGTCTTGTTAATGAGAAAGAATAAGAGTGAAAATGCCTTTCAATGGGATATTTCTATATTATTTGCAAAAACTTTTCCCAGAGAACCATACTTCTATCTTATATTTTTTACTATAAGTGTAAAACCTTGAATTAAATGATATGAACTTACAAAGTATTATATTAATACAGGAAGGGACTTACTGACCTAAAAAGATGAAAAGGGGGAGGGGGCTCAAGTCATGCTTCAAAGATTCCCTATATAAAACAAACATTTTCTAGAGAGGGGGCTGGGCCACCCTGGATCTGAATATGAGCTGATGAATGGATAAACGATTTCCATTTATATTCATAATGTTGTGTGAGAAAAGCAAACGCCATGAAAAGGCTTGCATAACTTTGTAGACCGAACTTTCTCTATTGGCATATTCAAATAAAAACATGTGTACCTGTTCATTTAAATGTTGCAGCGTTTGAGCTTGTTTGCCCTTTGGAGATAGGAGGGAATAAACGCCTAACATTTCCCCCATGTTTACTTTCCAAAGGGTTGGGGAGGAGAACTTAGATAAGAATGCACACATAATAAAGGTCCTGTCGTGGACGTCAATTTAATGCTCATTTATAAAATCTAGGAAAAGTTGTTTAAATTTTTAAAAATTGACGTTTTTTAAACCGGTAACTAATGGTTCTGAGGAAACTATTTGCGTAGATATTCGTTCCAAAATTTGGAACGAATTTCGAAAGCCGGTGGCAGTGATTGATGGAGTAAAAGAAAAGAGTTCGATGTTTACGTTCGTACACAGCTAGAACGATTCTCTTTCGACACCGGAACCTCGAACAAACACACATAAATGTAGAACAAATGAAACATTTTACTAAGACAAAACATATCTAAGGTAAATAATTTCTTCAGTATTTTAGTATTCAAATTGTGAACGCTAGACGCCCATGTTGTTTACAAAAAACTCATCACTGATGCTGAATCGAAAATGGTATAAAAAAAGGCCAAATAAAGAACGAAGTTTAAAGCACTGATGGCCCGAGATTCCTAATATTCCTTAATTAATCAATGTTCAATAAAAAATATATTGGTATGGTTAATGCTAATCAGCATGTTTATAGTGAATATACAGGCTCGATTAAATATTAAAAAAACGGAAATATGGTTTGATTGTCGTTTGTATTGATACTACTATCACCAAGACACGGCAGTACGTGAATGTTAACAGTCATCAACAATTACAGGGTTGGTATAGTATCTGGATGGAGTCGTGTATTTTATTTATTTTTTTTGAGTGATTTGTTCGGGTTGGTTTGTAAAATGTGACCACGTTTTTTAAGTGAATTTGATCACCAATGTTAACAAACAAACCACCTTTTTAGAACCTTATATTTAATGTCATATGAGGAAAATTGTATTTGTTATAAAACTATATTATCAACTATAGATTATTACGCCCCATCTACGATAGTATAGGGGCAATATGTTTTCTGGTCCGTGCGTCCGTCTTTTCGTCCGTTCATTTGTCTGTGTGTCCATCCGTTCGTCCCTCTTCAGGTTAAAGTTTTTGGTAAACTTAGTTGTTGATGCAGCTAAAGTTCAATCAACTGAAAACTTAGTTCTCTTGTTGCTTACGATATGATCTTTCTAATTTTAAAAACAAATTGTGTTTTTGACACCAATTTCACTGTTCACTGAACATAGAAAATTAAATTGGGAGTTTCAGGTTTAAGCTTTTGGTCAAGGTAGTTTTTGATGAAGTTGAAGTCTAATCATCTTGAAACTTAGTACACGTGTTGCCTATAATATGATCTTCATAATGTTAATGCCAAATTAGATTTTTTTTATCCAATTTCAAGGTCCGTTATGCAATGAAAATGATAGTGCGAGTGGGACATCTATGTACTTTTGACTCATTCTTGTTTTATTCTAAAAGCGTTACAATGCTTTATTATAAATTTTTGATTAAAAATTCAAACATCAATGGAAATGCAAACATGGAGTCTTGTTTAAGAGAGTATACTTCAGGTCAGAATGGGGACATTAAATTCGATGCCTAGTTGAAGAGAGAATGCCACTCTTTTGAGAGTTCGTTGTTGGTCTACTGAAAGGCAAAATGTCTGCTTCTATCCAATAATCCCTCATTTTCAAATGCATTGCATTCTCAAATTTCCAGACCTTCATCCTGGACGACAACTATTACAGGACCTAGCTCCCTGTTGTATTTATTGTAAATTTGGTTTTTTTTTGTCCAAATTCCTAAGCAGGTAGGGATTTTACAGTAGAGGATATAAAGACATACGAATTTCTTGAATTTTGTTACAATAGTATGAACGGAACAGAACTGTGTGTATGTGTTTGTGTGACTAAGGTGAAGGTTTAAGAATAAAAAAAGATTGATGGTATTTGTCTAGCCGAAAGGATAGTTTTATTATATAGTAATATCAGTGTGTACATGGGTGCCTTTTTTTATGAGGAATCGTCACAATATTTGATATTAATTAAGTTTTACGTATATATCAATCAGAACAGAATAGATATGAAAATACCAAACAGGGTGTACTGCTTAATTAAAGGGATACTAGTACGCTGATCTACGCTGGGCAGTGCATATTGTAAACTTGTTTGTCCATATTTCCGATTGTACTGCGTTATCTTTTTCACTAGTCATATAACTCATAATTCTTCGAACTTTTCATCATGTATATTATAATTATCATGAATAAATAGCCAGTAAATTTAATATTTTTGTACATAAAATTATGCAGCTAAAATGCTAAAAACAGTAATCTATTGACATTTTTGGTATTCGAACAATGCTCAACGCTTATACAAATGCACTAATATCTAATTATTTCGTATTGAAAAAAAAAGGAACTGGTACGATAGTTTTGAAAACATTTATCCGACTATTAAACCTGTAAAAAGCCGAGGTGTTTATTTTGGTCATAATAAAAAAAAGAGTGTCAAAAATCAAATGCTGAAAACATTTTTAAAAAATCAGCAAAAACTATTCCTAGGTGAAAAAAAAGAACCTTTAAAATCATAATAGAGAAGATCACAATTACTAAATCATTAATTATTTCTAATATTAAAGTTTAAGCATCTGTCTCAATCATAGACAAAGAGTATTTAAACTAGTTTTAAAAAATGAAATATGATTTTTTTTATTAAAAAACAAAACGGAAAATGTTAACGCTCTGTACTAAGTTATGACATTAAATAGGGATTAAAATTATCAATTTATCATGTTTACAAAGATGAATAGTAACAACCAAAACATTTGGATACAAAGATTAAATGCAGAGAAATGTTTAGACTGGACTGCATTCCAAAATATGTATACTCAACTAGTAATGCAAATGAATCTGGATATATAGCGTAAACTCAATACCAGATATAAAAAATACTTAAGTTATTCTCAATGATGTGAAATGTGGCGTTTTCGATATCATGTTCTACTCTTAAAATATGTCTTCTGTTTGGGTATATTCTTTTGTTTGTATAAAATGACCGTTGGTTATTTAGTCAGATGCTTCATGGTGTTTCTGTTTTATCAACGTAATGCAACTTGCAAGTTCTACACGTCAGAACATAAATACTATTTTGCGTTTTGCAATTTGATGTAATAAATATAGTGATTTTGTTGTTTGTGACTGTGATGAAGAATTCGATGTTGGCGTCTTTGTAGCACTTACAATTGCCTCTCCGCATAAGAGCAGGGCATGATTTTGAAAACGTCAAATTTCAAATAATTGAAAAAAACGAAATTGGGTTTAACAAGGAGGACAAAATAGAGAGGGATTTTGGATGCAGCAATTACGAACTCTTGAATCTGCTGAACTTAACGAGAGAGACGACAAAAGGTTTAAGAACATATCTTTACAATAATCTTGAAATCATACCAATTAATTTATAGAATTCATGCAATTTATCCAACGTCAATAAACACGTTAATCTTTTACTGCAATGTAGTAATATATTTTTTACAGAACATTAATAAATATGTTAAACTTTTACTTCAGTTTTGTGTAGTTCAAGCACCAAACATACTTTCTTGTCATACATCCGATTTCACTTTGAAAGATACACTTGCCTATTAAAGCTAATTTGTTTAGCGAAAACCTGCGTGAAATTTTTGATGTATTAATTAGCGTGTTAAAATTATATTCCTAAACATTATGTAATTTTAATTCAATAACTGTATCAGTTTATTTTCAACAAATGGAATTTTTTAACGACCTTGACTAAACAGCCCTTGCACGGTCGTTTATTTTCACAAACTGAGCTACGCCTATATTGTGTCCAAAAATAGAAACAATCAACATTTAATCTATATAGTAGGTGTGTCTCAGTTTGTAAAAAAACTGATGCAGTTACAAGATAAAACTATGTAAGTGCCTACGAATGTAGCTTAAACACACTAATGAGTGTTATAAATTGGTTGTTATATTTAATATATTATTCACTATTTAAGTGTTGACTTAATAGGGAGCTGCATGTTAGTTGTTGATTTCAATAAAAAAAAAAAAAAAAAAAAATATTCTTTTTATTTTTTTGGTTGGAAGCCTTAGAAAAAAAACTAGTAAGTCTTACACTTTATCTTAAATAAATATCGAGTCAGACATTTTTCCCTAATTTCAACAGGTCTTTCAATAATTTCTTGTATGTATCGTAAATATCATCTTTCTGTCCTCCTTTTTCCCTTCTCTAAAATAGAGGTTACACCCTATCCTTGATCTTTCCTTTATATCGTATCTGCAAAAGAGGCAAATGTTTATATTAGAAAATTGGATCTGTTTATGTACAAATGTATAGATTCTTCTTACCTTTTTCTAATAACCAGTGTCGACTCTAAACCGGATTTGATCCATCGGTCCACCAGCAGTGATGGTAAACAAGGCTGAAAACACATTATGTATACTAGTATTTAATTGTCTTAATAACCGCTTAACACTGTTAAACATATAAATTTGCGTATGCAAATGTTTTGGTCTTCCCTCGCCGGGATTTGACCACATGGTACTGAGATACAGTGGCAACCAATCGTGTTGGAATATGACCGATTCGCTTTACCATTCGACCATACATGCTCTACAAAAATGATGGTAATACAAGGCGGTGAATACATTCTGTATAAATATTTCGTCTAAATGACAGCCTGCCGTGTTGTATCTGTAAATTTGTGTTAGCAAATATTCCACTTTTTTTACACTAAATCCATTGGATGTTGGATGTGTACGGATTGATTGTTTAGTCTAAGATGCATGATTTTTTATTAGTTGTTAGTGGCTTTGAACAAGCTGTCAGATAACTACGAGGACTCTCAGATCTGAACTGAATTTTAATGTGCGTATTGTTATGCGTTTACTTTTCTACATTAGTTAGAAGAATAGAGGGAGGGTTGAGATCTCACAAATATGTTTAACCCCGCTGCATTTTTGCGCCTGTCCCAAGTCAGGAGCCTCTGGCCTTTGTTAGTCTTGTATTATTTTAATTTTAGTTTCTTGTGTACAATTTGGAAATTAGTATGGCGTTCATTATCACTGAACTAGTATATATTTGTTTAGGGGCCAGCTGAAGGACGCCTCCGGGTGCAGGGAATTTCTCGCTACATTGAAGACCTGTTGGTGACCTTCTGCTGTTGTTTTTTTATTTGGTCGGGATGTTGTCTCTTTGACACATTCCCCATTTCCATTCTCAATTTTATTGTGTCTTTTTGTGTCGGAATGTAGAAGTACCCGGCCACGTCCACTTGTGTTTTTTGTCTATCTGATGAGTTAAGCCTTTTTCAACTGATTTTTATAGTTCGTTCTTATTTTGTACTGTTATACCACTGTCCCATGTTAGGGGGAGGGTTCGGATCCCGCTACAATGTTTAATCCCGTCACATTTTTTATGTATGTGCCTGTCCCAAGTCAATAACCTGTAATTCAGTGGTTCTCGTTTCTTTATGTTTTACATATTTGTATTTCGTTCATTTTTTTTTACATAAATAAGGCCGTTAGTTTTCTCGTTTGAAGTGTTTTACATTGTCTTATCGGGGCCTTTTATAGCTCACTATGCGGTATGGGCTTTGCGCATTGTTAAAGGCCGTACGGTTATCTATAATTGTTAATGTTTGTGTAATTTTGGTCTTTTGTGGATAGTTGTCTTATTGGCCAAAATTCCACATCCTCTTTTGTATACTTTCTTCCCTGGACGGGATTTGAACTCAATGCATCTTACTTATTTTTGTTATCGAATCGCCTTGAATCATGCCCGGTGCGCTTTTTGATCATGCTATTCCTAATAAGATTATCATAAAATTATTGGTCATAGTAAAATTGAATCATTCTCTTTTACAATGTATATGATACTAAAGTTCTAGTTTGTGTTTATATTTTCAGGCAGTCGTCACGAACCTGAACGACGTGTTCATTTTCGTCTTGAAAATCTGTCAAGATATCCAGGTAATACGTTCGAGTTATCTTTGTTACTAACAAGTCTGATCTGTTGACATTGTTTTTTATTCGAACAATGTTCAACGTTCATAAAGATGAACAAATTTCCAATTATTTCATATTGGGAAAACAAAAAAACTGCTAAGATAGATATGAAAATATTCACTTGACAAATAAACCTCTAAAACGCCGAGGTATATATTTAGGTCATTATAACAAAAGTGTCAAAAATCAAATGGTGAAATCCTTTTAAAAGAATAAGCATAAATTAGTCTTAATTGGAATAAGAGAAACGCGCAGTGTATATAAAGTGCGAATCCAGCTAGTTTATTTTTACTTTCATATGCGGGTATGTCTATTGTAGAATAAAGGATCATAGGAAAACTGTATTTGTTTACGTTCTGAAAATACCAAATTGATTGATTTGAAGGAAAGTTTTTACATATTTTCATTGTGAAATGTCTTTATTATGTACAAACACAGCATTAAAGTTCAAATAAGTGTTATAAAAGCAACATATGTAGCATATCGATTATTGAATGCGATCCATTTTAACTATAGATGCGATGAAATATCACTGTTTGTGCAGTCATTTCTGATTTGGACCTTTCGAAGATGCGAGGAATTTTTATTGTAGAATTATGTTATAAATACACTTGAAACAAATGAAAAAACTTAGTTGATGACTTTAGAATTAATGATAAATGTATTTTAAAATTGAAATATAAGCAGTCTGTGTAAAATAGAGACGAGTACATTTGAGGACGTTATCTTCCACGTAATAAATACACTTGCGAGCAGAGAAATATGCATCATGAAACGCAATGTTGACAGAAAAGCTTATAAAAGATTAATTTTCCCAGTTGTACCCTCAACTGCTTCAATTTCCATATTCTGAAAAAGACAGTTTTGGTAGAATAAATATTCTTAACCCAATTGTTGCTAGCATGATTTTTACTGTATAAGGTGAAACGGTATGTGACATAAATTATCCACAGTCATAAAAACATGAAATGTAAGGTTTGTGGGCGAACTTTTTTGTTTGCATTGATACGTGAAGTAGAGCACCCTTGATATAAAAATATCCGTAGTGAACAGCTTGATACCAGAGGAGGATTTAGGGGACAGGGGGTTGCTCCCTTTTTGGAAAAACATTTGGTTACTTTTATATGGAATCGCCCCCTCTTAGGCAGTCATTGAATCCTACTCCTAAAAAATTCTAGATCCGCGAGTGGATACTACCACAGAGGTCAAACAATGCACATTTGGGTAATTGTACAAGACATGCATGCTACAATTCATGTTTGATGATCTTAGACATTTTGGACCTCTGTAGGATATTACGGTAACTTGGTAAAAAATCCCCAAACTGGATACAAGGTTAGCTAGATTCGGCATGTCCAAGAACCTCAAATATTCATAATTTCTTTTGTCTATAAATATTTGGAGACCACAAACTTGAAAAAGGGACCAAAAATATAAATATGCATGCATGGGATACATTTGTTATTGAAGGCATGACTGTAACAATAGGATGAAGATAAAAAAAATATTATTCTTGGGTCTCATTGTGGGGGGGTGTCTGATCCCTGATCCCGCTTACTGCTTTGTCAGATTCCTGTATCCCGCTTATACTATGCAGTTCTAATTTTTTGAAATTTTCCGTGTCCCGCTTTACTTTATTCCTCGTTTTCACGACACAATCATTTGACTTTCACGTGTCACGCTACCAAAAAAATCGGCTTACCCCAACGCGACCCACTATTCTACTCTTTTCTGGCTCATATTAAGCCCATTATAAATATATTACAAACGTTTGTATTTTGTCCCTTTTTATCCCGTGTCGTTTTGGTTTGAGCCACAGAAAGATAAGATGTCATATGTGACAATAAGACAACTCTCCATCCTGGTCACAATTTATAAAAGTTTACCTTTATAAAACGTCAAAATACGATCTTCAACATAGGGTCTTGGCTCACACTGAACAGCAAGCTATAAAGGGCCCTAGTGTAAAACCTTTTAAACAGGAAAACCAACAACTCAATCTATATCAAGATGTACGTAATTAGTGGTGAAGTGTCATGGAAATGGATAAAAAAACAAGGATATGGAAATGGATGACAAAACAAGGATAAAGATCCCTATACGATTTATGAGAAATTAAATGGAATACATTTGAAATAAATGTTATTTCTATTGAATTTATTTAGAGTGTTTTAAAACCAAACTTTCCTCCAACATGTTCTTGGATTAATTTGCACTTCTCATAAGTGCAAATTGGAACCACACTTTTTTTTGTCGTAGAGTCATCAAATTTGGCAATAATGTACCTCTGGGGATAAATAACACAATACCAAAAAAAATTTGGTGTGGCTCGCCCGGTTCGGCAACTGGAGTGAAAATAGTGACAAAATCCTGTAGGATATTTTTTTCTCCGATAGGATTTTTAAAAATCCTACCGGATTTTGAGAAATCCTATAGGATAAAGTCATAATCCCATAGGATATTTTTTATATCCTACAGGATATTTAAATCCTAAGGGATTTGTAATCCCTTAGGAGAATAAAAATATCCTATGGGATATATTTTCTCCCTTAGGATTAAAAAGGTCCCTTAGGAAAAATAAAAGCATTTCCTATAGGATATTTTTTATCCTACAGGATATTAGTCTAATAAAATAATCCCATGGGAATAAAAATATCCGATAGGATTAAGTAATATCCTAAGGGATTTCATTACAGAAAAAATATCCTGTGGGATAAAAAAGAATCCTAAGGGTAATAAATAAATCCTAAGGGAGATTAAAAATCCTAAGGGAGATTAAAAATCCTAAGGGAGATTAAAAATCCTATGGGAGATCAAAGCAACTCATAAGAGAGAAAAAAATCCTATGGGAGAAAGAAATATCCTATAGGAGAAATAAGTATCCTATAGGAGAATTAAATATCTTATTAGGGAAAAATCTATTTGTGAACAAAACCAAAGAACAGAGAATAGTTCTATATGTTTTTGTAGTAGGTAAGGATATTATTTTATTGGAGCAGACCAAATATTCCCAGATATTACTGTTTAAGAATTAATAATTTTTCTACCAATGATACAAATTACCGATAAGTGTACTTCAAACATGGAGCTTGCATTGAGTTACTGCTACTGGTCCGTTTGTTATTTTGTGTTTATTGCCATTTGCGTAGTTTCTTCTGTTACCTATTTCTACATCTGACTCTGGCTTCTTTTAAATCGAGTTTTCTCTTGTTTAATGCATTGTGGTTGTTTATTCCTCATCAAGGAATAGGGGCCGGTCGAAATATCAAAAGTCATGAGTATACATTCATCGCCTGACTCAAAGCAGAAACCTTTATCCTTTGGTAATCTCATGTGCTTTTTTTTCAATTTAAGTTCAAAAGTGCATTTTAGTGTTTAGTGTAGCAACCATTTCACTGAACTATTATACATTATTGTTTAATGACCAAAAGAGGCCCGGCTCTATGTGCGGAATTTTCTTTCTGCATAGAGGACTCATCATTTTGAACTCATCAGGGTTCCTGTACTCAACCGACTTGTTAGGTACTGAGACATGACTGTGACACCATCTGAATAAAAACTGAATAAAATCAGAAGCAATTTTAAAACAACACATGGTGTTGGGGCTAAGAATACCACCAGCTTTTCATTGAAAGTAATGACAAGACAAAAACATGTGTCCAACGGGTATATCCAATACACTACAATTACTTAAACAACTTTGAGAAATCGTACAAAAGTGTTTTTGATTTTTATTGAGTATAGCTTTCTTTCCGTGAAGATATTTTTATTGTGGAGATGCCTGAATAGATTTGCCAGTAACCATACTTCTTCGATTGTGTCCTCAATATGCATGTAGTATTTGCAACTGAACATTTACATTAACTTTCAACAATAAATTCTTCAACAAAATTTGACAATAACTGAAATTTTATGGAACTAAAAACTAGATGTAACTAAAGACAGTATTGTTCACCTAGGTCTATGTGCATCCCTGACAACAGACACATCAACATGTAAGGCAAGAATATCATTCGTAACTAAAACTTAAAAAAAAAATATTATTGCTGATAATTTCAGAGATTTAAAGGACAAATCATTGTGCTTTAATTTGTTTTATTATACTTCATGTCAAAATGCCAGATTTTGATTGGCTAAAACGAGGATGTCAATTTACTCTATTACCCTTCATGGAGACGCTTGATCAAGTGTGCGCTTTATTAAATACGACTCTATCCTATGCCAAATATCCTATGCCAAATACTCTATCAACCAT
Source organism: Mytilus trossulus (assembly GCF_036588685.1). NCBI lineage: Eukaryota > Metazoa > Mollusca > Bivalvia > Mytilida > Mytilidae > Mytilus > Mytilus trossulus. Next base: position 34,172,105 of record NC_086386.1, on the reverse strand, counting down.
CACAGAGACGCTTGATCAAGTGCGCGCTTTATTCAATACGACACTATCCTATGGCAAATACTCTATTACCCTTCACGGAGACGTTTGATCAAATGTGCGCTTTATAAATACGGATTGTTATGTACAAGATGTCACAGTTTATTACTTTATATTTTAAAAAATCGACAGTAATAGCAGAAAATTCAGTATAATAAATTAAATAACACATAGCTGAGAGGGTGATAGAGCAGATTGGAACCCCTTGAAAAAGCATTGTCAACCTTGGCTTCGCCGCGGTTGACAATGTTTTCTCGGGGTACCAATCTGCTCTATCACCCTCTCAGCTATATGTTATTTATATATTATTTCTCTTCCTATAAATATTTTCGTGTGCATGGCTTTGATGGGCGCCAACTCTTAAATTAGAATATGGTCAGCTTGTTAAAATGTTTATTCATGGATTAAAAAGTTTTATCAAGAAAATGTAATAGAAATGTCGACAATAACAAACTGAGATATTCTATGCTGAAAATAGATATAAATTAGTGTTGTCAAATCGTATACTTTTGACTAACCGGTTACTCGGATAATCGTTCGACCGATTAACCGGTTAACCGGTATAGTTTAAATTGGGGTTTGAAAGACTTATCAATATAGTCCCTACACATAGATATTAGATGTGGTATGAGTGTCAATTTGACAAGTTTTCATCCAAGTCATAAATTTAACCTTTTAGAATTGAATATTGTCTTTTGGCATTATAAGGCTTGTCTTTGATGATTCCTGGCGAAGTTTGACTTTTAATAATCAAATACACCGTATCAACAGTAGCTTCTGTACCAACTTCATATTGAAAAATAAAAAAAAACCTTCTTGATCTCGTAGAATTGACTATGTCTGAAACCGATTTCCTTTTCTCTTGTTGTCTCCGAAAATAATGTGGAGTGTTTCAATTTGAAATGATTAATTATAAAAAAGATGTGATGTGATTGACAACTCTCCTGAAGAGACCAAAATGACACAGAAATTAAAAACTTTAAGTCACCGTACGACCTGTTTCTTACACAAAATTAGATCAAAAACGAACTAATGAAGTAAATCGTAAAATTTAATCGCATTACTGATTTAAAGTTACTGTTAAAAAAACATGTTTACTAATTATGTTTCTTTAAGATCCTGCCCCGAGCTGAGAGACAAGTTCTAATTAATTTTATGTTTTTAGGATTAACAATAGCAATCAATATACTGGACAATTGATCTGTCTAATTAGTTACCACGACGACATTTTTTAAATAAAACATAACTATTTAATGATTTCAATACACATTTATATCAAATCACAAAATTGAAAAAAAGTCCGGTTAACCGGTTAGCGATTTTGGTATTCGGTATTCGGTCGTTCGACCGGTTAACCGGTTAACCGGTTAACCGTTGACAACACTAATATAAATATAATTAGTGGTATGAGTGCTAATACTACAGTTGATTTGGCAAAGGAGAAAAAATGTTCCTATCCATCAAAAATTTTAAAACTTTACACACTCTGTGTTCTCTTTGATTTTTTTTTTATAAAAACCTATCTCAATTTCCAAGTTGTGGTCCCTTACGCGGAATTTTGTTGAAATTTGAAGACTATTAAAAATTTAATAGGTCAAAGAATAGCCTTCAACATTTGAGGCTTTTTATAGCCAAGGCTCCGTTAAGTTTAAACATATTTTATTTAACAATTGAATAGGTCAAAGAACAGCCTTCAACACGGATCCTTGGAAATTAGAAAATTTGCAATTAGAGGCCGCAAGAATAGTAACAGGTCTACTAATATTTACAAAACCTGAAACTTTATATTCTGAGGTTGCCTGGGAATCTCTTTTTGAAAGAATAAGGATGTAGTCGTAATTGCGTGTCGATATCTTGTCAATCGTACTGTTGTTTTATCCGACTAACTAACTTTATACGGAAATTTTTTGCATTTTTTTAAATTACCATGGTCTGTTGTTTTTAAACTGTTAATATTGGAATTAAGTAAAAAGTCAAAGTTGAAATCATGAATAAGTGTTCCGTGAAAATTGTTTTCGAAAATCTAATTTGTTCATAATTCTTTAAAGTAATAAACTTATTTCAAATAAATTCTGATCTTCCCTCATCTGATCACCAGCATGCCTAAAGGTGTTACTTCCAAAGGTATTGTAAGGGGTGTGAGGTGACACGTCCAGGTATTCAAGCGATTTCCTGTCGGACTTGCAAGTTCATGCATCGTTTCACTTCTGTCAATAGTGAAGGACAGATTGGAACATACCAGAAAAGTGAAGGACAGATTGGAACATACCAGAAATATTGATTTAAAAAAATGTACGCACTTGTCGACGATTCGTTTATTCGACTGGGTAGAAAGTTACGGAACTATAGCGCAATTTAAAATACATACATGTATACATTAAACATAAGAAAAAAACATATATTTTGAATAAATTGGGGTAAAAGTTTTGTAAATAGACTAGTCCACGTATGCCAACAGTATGTAATCATCGAATGTCGATCGACTATTGTATACCAAAAGAAGAAGACGAAGAAGAAGAAGAGAACCAATTTGATTTAGATACAGCAGGAACATGTTCCCAGGATACAGGACGATGTTTAACTTGCTTTGGTTCATTGAAATTGTGGACATAGTAAAATCACAGATTTATATTGACGTTATGCACGGTATTGGTGCCACTTAGCGTTACACGACGTTCCTTATAAAACAACGATTTTGACGTTGTTCCACGGAAAGTTTCAAACGTTGACCTTATATTTTACTCATGTGAAAATGCCGCTTAAAGAACAGAGAATTTCGATGTTGCCTCTTTATATGGTTTTATTTTTTTCAAGCGGGTGCAAATGCAAAATTCCATAGAATTAAAATAGTTTTTAATATTTGAAAAGAATTGTCTGCAACAGTAACACACAATAAAATAACAGTTTTATGTCTTGTAAAATGATTTAAATATATAATAAAGATGTGGTATGATTGCCAGTGAGACCACTGAACACAAGAGACCAAATTGACACAACAATAAATAACTTTAGATCACTGTACGGCCTTCAACAATGAGCAAAGTCAATACCGCATAGTCTGTTATACAAGGCCCCGAAATGACAATGTAAAACAATTCAGTCGAGAAAACTAACTGCCTTATTCCTGTTACAATATGAACGAAAAAGTCTGTTTTGTATATATATATTTTTTTATCTTCGAAATGTTTTAAAACTTTCAAATGTGAGGCTCTTATTTTATCAACACTTTAATTCTGGGACTAGTATACTAACGTTACTATAATAGTCCAAGAATTTTATCTTTTATTTTTCTTAAACAGTGACTTATATATTGTAGGCAAATAATTAAGAAAATTCAGGTTATCAAGGAATTTTCACATTTTGAACATAAATCAGGCCGTTAGTTTTCTCGTTTGAATTGTTTTTACATTTGTCATTTCGGGGTTTTATAGATGACTATAAGGTTAGGGTTTTGCTCATTGTTGATTGCATATAGAAATAAGATTGTTATATATGCCACTGGACGAACATTAATTGTGAATATTTTGATGGGAAACTAGTGAGTATCAAAGTTCCAAATTAATTTCGGGATTTATTTTCTTTCTCGGTATTCAATAACAGAAAAAAAGAATAAATTGCTTGTCCACTAAATATGGGTATTCTTGTTAAACATCGTTAAAACGATGTGTGTCTAAGGTGAACGCCACAAGAACCGTGTAATACTAGTACGAGAGTATAGCATGTAAACATTCCTTCTTAATGATATGGTTGTTTTGGAAATCTTTTCATACAACTCATGTCGGCGCTAACATGTCCTTTAGTAGTTATTTTTTCTCCCAAAAATCCAACTTCACGTTTCCGCATTTTCGTGCATTACTTTTCCGAAATTAGTAGCGGCGTTTTTACGTTTCCGCAAATTGGTATTACCAGAGACATATAATATTATATGTCTCTGGTATTACTTTTCCAGAGAAAAAAAAATGACGATTCCGGGGAAAAAAAATATTACGTTTCCGCAAATAAATATCTTACTTTTCCGGAAAAAAATTTAATTAAGGTTTACCTGTTGATTGAAATAATAAAAAATATATATTTATTAAGTTAAAGGTCATCATAACAAAGTCTACAGTAGTACATATACATTCACCGTTTACTAGTTTTGTATTTTGTTCAAGAAGGAATTCCATCTTTTCCTTTTCATATTTCTGAACGTTTTTTTTTAAGTTAGAGTTATCATCTTTATGCAAAATTGAATGATTTCGTAAACTAGTAGTATTACGTTTTCTGTGTCTCTTAGATTTTTTTAAGAATACATTCTCGCATGCTTAAACATGATAAAGAAAGCACGTCAACTGTTTGACTCGTGAAAATATTTATCAACTTTTTAAAGCTTCATCTGTGTGATAGAAATTGTCGAAAGATTCTGATGAAAATTTTAATAAAAAGTGATGCAAGTACAAGGGACCAGACGATATGATATGATTGGCACTAAGGAATGAATTATAGAAGTAAACTATTTCAAAATAAATAATTCAATATTTTATATTAATAATTAATAAGAATATTTTATCGACACGTGCCACGTTCAATATTGATTACAATCTGTGTAATCGATTGAAATTCATGATCATTCAATCATGGACCGTTTATCACGCACGTGTGTACAAACAGTTTGACTATGAATACGTTTTTGGCGACCGTTTTTTCGTCATGTGTTTGGTATTTCAATTGGTTTAATAACTTTATAAAACAAATTATGGATATCAATAGGTCAATCGAAAAAAAAATCCATTTATCATAAAAAGCTTCACAAGTTCCAAGAAATGGTTTGAGACGAAATAAATATATGTATCTACTTTTTAGCTATTCTATAATATATATATATATATTTTATAACGTAACTTAAAACTGCGGAAAAACCCTGAACCATTTGTCGATAAAAAACGAACGAACGAAATTGTAAAAAATATATATTATCTTTAAAATTTATTAGATATAGGAAGATGTGGTGTGAGTGCCAATGAGACAACTCTCCATCCAAATAACAATTTAAAAATTAAACCATTATAGGTTAAAGTACGGCCTTCAACACGGAGCCTTGGCTCACACCGAACAACAAGCTATAAAGGGCCCCAAAATTACTAGTGTAAAACCATTCAAACGGGAAAACCAACGGTCTAATCTATATAAACAAAACGAGAAACGAGAAACACGTAAATATTACATAAACAAACGACAACTACTGTACATCAGATTCCTGACTTAGGACCGTTATATTAGTATATTTATTCTAGTTTATTAATCAAAGGTTGTGCCTTACTAGTTTATAATGTCGTGGACTGTGATGTATGCTGCCACATTCGAGACGTATTTTCTAACGGTTCATTAAAAAAGAGGGTCAGGATGGGGTCGATGAATAGAGAATAATGGGTTAAAACAGGGATTTGTAAATTGAACTATACAAATCCTTGGTTAAAAGTGCCGAATAAAGGAAAATAAATAATGACTACAGAAACATAGAGAAAAAATAAGGAAAAGAGAACGACGAAGTGCTTATATATAAAGAACACAGAAAAAGACTGAACAATTATAGAATTAAGGACCCCCGTACAGGTCCTCATAAAATTGACTCATCTTATTTTCACACCTAGCAGTTTCTTGGTATATACACATAGTGGTCAGCGTACATCTTCAATGTTCAATTAGGTGTGAAATTTTAATCTGGTAATTGAGATTAAATATAAAAGATGAATATAATGATTATTTCGTTATAGTGTCGCACATTGGTCTTACAGTTAAAACAAAGATCGATAGCCAGCCTTCATAAAATTACGAGACACTAAATTTACAATAAAATTAATTAAAATATATAAATTATGAATTAGTTACAACACACATCTTTATCAATGAAATCCAGGATTTTTTTAGTAAATCTTTGATGAAATTAAAATAATATCCACATTTAATATAACAGAGACATATAATACATATGTATTATATGTCTCTGATATAAGTAACAAAATTTACGAATAAAATCTTTATTAAAATGCTAATATTCTGATGATAGATATTATAATAAAATTATCTTTGCAAAAGAAAATAAAGGTATATAAACTTGGGATTTTATTTGAAACACATCACAGTAACCTTTATGTAAGAAACAACTATGCACAAAGAAAGACAAAAATAATACTGAAGATATATTGTTTGTAAATCATAATTTCATGAACACTTTTTTCTTCTAATAAAAAAATTATTTATTGTACGAGCTTAAAACTTTTGTATGTATTTACAGTTCATATGAGCACTGCGTCTTTTCTCTGTGTTCATTCTGTCAAAGTTAATATGTTCACGTGATGTTTGAAAAAGTTCATATCGGAAGTCTGTATATAAACGGGACAGACCATTAAAACATGTATTTTGTTTTCCACACAGTTCGAACTAAAAAATTTACAAAGTCTATCATTAAATGGTATCTGCGGTATGGAATATCGTTCCGTCTTAACGGCTAGCGAAATTATGATTTCGCAGATAAAAATATGAAGATGTTAAATAAAAATATTTAAACCTTTCTCACAGACTTTTTCCCAACGTGTACAATTGGATTACATTTTTGTGACTTTCGTCCTACTAATAAAAACATGTGCGTCTTTTCCCTCAGCATACATGTAAATCATGTGATTCGTAGAAATACTGCAAAGGACCTCCTTAGTTCACTAAGAACAAAAATGTGCATTAAGGACCTGATGGAATGATACTATCACAACGGATATGGCATCTAGAAAAAGACTTTGTAAAAAATCATAAATCAAATTTTTTAATTATGTCATTTTTAGGGTGCGTCGATCTAAACACTGCCAAGGAGTCCTTAGTGCACTAAGGACTTATAACATGCCACTAAGGACTAGATGGGGTGCTGTTACGTGCAATTTCTTTTCATATTATGGTAGAGAATGATATTTAATGCATAAATTTCAATTTTTGTAGAAAAATAATCATAGATGAATAAGATATTCAACATTATTTAGACACGTGCCCGTATTTCTTTGATGTGCCGAAAGTCAATGAACCGTTTGACACGTGTCATATTACATAACTGATTACACGGGAATCATAGTATTTGTTGTGTTTAATGGACAACATTGGTAAAAAAAAGAATTGTTGTTGAAATACTATTAATGTGTTTTTTTCAGAATGAAGAAGTATTTTTTCTCAAGTGTATTGAAGGTTTTTTAATTTGATGTTCATACATTAATAAATGACAGAATACGGGCGACGACGGACATGCGTTCGAACAGGTATGGAGCCGAAACACATTATTTTGTTTCTTGTGGTGCACTTTTCAAAATTTATTTTCTTATATGGAGACGTTAAGCAATGTATTACTGGACAACACGTAATCAATAAGATAATAAACTTTTTACTACATGCAACCACCCTTGTGCGTTTGCTATGGTACTTTTTCAAAATTTTATCCTTTTTTTAATTTACATATGAAGACGTTTGAGCAATGTATTTGGGGACAAAAAAAACCCATCTGATAAAAAATTTTTACTACATGTAACCAAACTTATTTAATGCAAGCTACAAGAAAACAGACGGATTTAGACAGAAATCATGTTTTTGTGCGTATGCTATGGTTCATTTTTAAATTTTATTATCATATGAAGAACACGTTTGAGCAATATATTTCTGGACAAAAACGAGTTCAATACGATAATAAATTTTTGCAACCAATATAAAAAATGATGTGGTAGGGTTGGTGATGAGACAACTATTCACAAGAGACAAAATGACACAGAAATTAATAACTTTAAGTTACCCATACGGCCTTCAACAGTGAGTAATTTTTACAAAGCACTCTCAACATTATATCTTTAACTTTAAATTAACAAATGCAGGAAATTATTCGTAAATAATATACTAAACACTGTGGAACATTTTGAAAAAACATTTCTCTTTCATATATTAGAAATAAAACCTAATCTGACTAAAATTCGTTAGATGATTATTTTAAACTTCTTTTACTTTTAGAAGAAAAAAAAAGACAAATGTCAAACAATTTCAAATTAATAAGTACCGCCTTTGTAAACTGATATCAAACTGGTTGAAAACTAGTGGTTTTGATAAATCACAAGGACGCCACATGATTTTTTATCAATTCAATCGTTTTTCGTACTAGTACGTAAAAAGCAGTAATAGAAAGTGGACAAATAAAAATCAGGATTTATAGGTTTTTTTTCGGAATTTACTCATGTTTTAGTGAAGCCACTCGTAACGCATCTTTGTCGGAATTAAAATAAAAACAAAAAAGTTATAAATATATATATTCATTTTGTCTTCATGTCTCTTACATAAACATTTTACCAAGCTGACCACACTCTTACTTATTAGTTGGCGCGCATCAACATTAAATAAAACCTATGGCAAATAACTATGTCGGGAAATAAATGAAACAAAAGCAAAATTATTTGTCCTTTTAATTATTTTAACTTTTAGATAAGAACAACACATTTTATTTTGATAATCAAGTATTAATCTTTTCGATACAATTGTCAATTTCTGAAATTAAAGAATATATGATTGTTTAATCAGTTGTTATATTATTTGGCACGTGTCAATCGGTTCATTGATTTTCGGTATATCAAACAAAAATGGGCACGTGCCTAGAAAATGTTGAATATCTTTTTTATTTATGATTATTTTTCTATAAAATTTGAAATTTATGCATTAAAATATCAATCTTTAACAGAATATGTAAAAATAACACGTATAACAGTAGTCCTTCTAGTCCTTAGTGGCATTGTATAGTCCTTAGTGCACTAAGGAATCCTTAGCAGTGTTTAGACGTACCGCATTTTTAGTTAGAAAGTTATCAAATATTTTCTCGACACGTGCTTCAATCAGTTGATTGACACCTTTAGTGTAATTAGTAGAAATTCATGTTCGCTCAACCCTGCCCCGTTTATAATCCGCTTGTATATATCGATTTTAACATGTATATGGTATTTCAAATTTTTCTCATGTTTTTTTTCGTTTGTTTGTTTCTGCCGTGTTTATTCTGTCTGGTATTTTTTTTTACTTCTAAGGTAATAGCGTCTTCTCAAATATTTTCAGTTTTTGGAAATGTTTATCCTTTTTTTTTAATTTTAAAAATACAAATAATTGTACACACTTCACGGAAAGTTGAGGTTTAATACTTGGTTGCTTAACGTCCAGTGGCCTATACTTCATTTATTTTTCTGATGTCAGAAACCATGCCTCACCGCAAGGTTTTTAAAAGGATAGAACACAGGCAAATGCAAAATGAGTGGAATAAACCTGATACAAAACATTGCAGTGTCAACTCTATATCTAAATTTGAGTAAGAATTGAAAAACAAAAACCAATTTCTTGTGGTAGGAAATTAGATATTAATTTATCTTAACGCAATTGCGATGATCCGCTTTATTCTAAAACTATGAAATTTTTCCAGCTTATATTACAAATGACCTGTTTTGTAAATGTGTGTCAGATATTGTGGACCGGTACGTCTAAATAACAACACAGGACTTCCTGTACGAATAGGGACATAAAAAGTATACTCAAGGCAAGTTAAAGATATGCATCCGGCACTTTATTTATTTCAAAAAATATTCGTGTATTGAAAAATGTGTGTAAATTAATTAGAATTATCAATATAGTTGTTAATTTATATGTCATTCGTCTCTTTGGCAATCATACCACATCTTCTTTTTTTATATAAATTTGCGTTCATCAGCTTCATGTGAACCTTGGTGGAAAGCATTTGTTTGAAGTTGTCTCATTCACAATCGAACCACATCTACTTTTTATTCTGTCCAAAACCGGGAAATATATCTGCAATAGGCAGTGATTAAAAAGCAACAGCATAAAGCATCGTAGTGGCCATTTTAGCCTGTTAACTAATTTTCACGTTGGTAGGAATAGGGGGGGGGGGGAGGGGGGCTTTACTTTTTCAGCAAGGTTAAGTCGAAAGCCGAGCTGATGAAGTCAAGAGTGGACAATATTTCTGTGCTCAAGTCTATCCTTTGGGTTCGAAAAAAGGGAATAAGAGTAAATATTGATGAGACAACAACCCAACAACACAGACAATCAAGATATTGAAAGTTTTTTTTACAGTCTTTTGGGTTTTTTTTATAGAGAGATCCCTATACACCTTGTCAAGCCAAAAAAAAAAACCTGTTCCATGTATAAATGAAGTAAGGAGCTAATTTCATATTACCTGCCATTAAAAATATCACAAAAGGCACATACATATTTTGTGAAAAGTTTAACCATACCATTTTTATAATATCAATTCGTGGAAATCAAACCAAGTACATGAAATAAAAATCAGTACAAGGAAAATACTTCTCTATTTATTAACGATTTAGTAGATACATAATGAACGTTGAATATGCCTTATATCCATACCTGCCCAGAGACAAATTCAAGTTCCAAATGTTATACTAAATATGAACCCTGTTCTAGACTGATAGTGTCGAGAAAGATTTTTAACGCGCTAGTTCACAAGGTAACACTCCGCATTAAGACATCATTTAGCCACTCGAGCATACCAGTCTTTTTTACAGATATATCATGTAATGGAGGAGAGGTGTAATTAAATTATTAATTCCACTTGCTTAGCGGAGGAACAGCAATTTTAAATGTTGACATATTTGGATTGACCAGGCCGGGATTTGAACCCACGATTTCCCGCACTAAGTGCAAAAACATAACCAAGAGCAATCTGAAGCTGTCAGAAAAATATAGTATCATACCAAAAAAACTAAAGTGCAATAAATAATCCAATCTAAAAGAACTCTCCCTTTTATTTAAGCCATCAAAATGCATTTAACCAATTGATATTATTGAAAACTGTACGTGAAAAACGATGGTCGATTTAAGCATAGATTTCATGCACAGAAGACTTCTGCACATTTGGTACTCTTGCACAATTAATTGAGGCAGTTCTGTTTTTTATTCAATATATCCTCATTTTGCATTACCATTCCAAGTTCCATGTCCATTCTCTCAGTCGACCTTTTATATTTGCTATGAAAAGCCTACCTATTGTATGTATAATTAATGTGTTCTCGTTATGAACATACATGAAATATTTGCCACAGGACGTAAAACAAACAACATTTATTAATCAGACCCATTAATAATTAATATCATGAAAACCATATACGAAGGCAAGATTTGCAGAATCCTATAAAGTAACATTTCCATGTATCCGTTTCGATAATTATGGAAACTATAACGACCCTTTTCAGGGTTGCGTTCAATATCGTAGCAGCTACGTAGTGCGACGTATTTATGACTATTGAACGAGTATCTAGCTTAGCTGCTATTAATATCTATGTAGCAGGTAGGCTAGCCACCCGTTTAATAGTCATAAATCTACATAGCCCTATATAGCCGATAAGATATTGAACACAACCCAAGGTCGTGTTCAATATCGTAGCGTCTTCTTAGATGGGTCGAGTTCAATATCGTAGCAGCTACGAAGTGCTACGTAGATTTTGACTATTGAATGTGTAGCTATAGACTAGTTGTAACATAAATATTGATAGCAGCTACGTAGCCGCTACGATATTGAACCCAACCCTGGTATCAATATCTATTTAGCAGCTAGGCTAAACACAAAGGTTGAGTTCAATATCGTAGCAGCTACGTAGTGATCAATATCTATGTAGCAACAATTGTTAACGTTTGTAAAATACCAACAAAACTGACGAATCCATCTTAGATGACAAAACATATCAAAATTTATTCCTATGGGAGAAAAAATAATCCTATAGGACAAAGTTAATCCTAAGGGAAAACAAAATATCCTACAGGACAAAATTTATCCTAAGGGAGAGAAAAAAATCCGGTAGGAGAAAAAAATATCCTATGGGAGAAAAAACATCCCACAGGACAAAATAAATCCCTTAGGAGAAAAAAATATCCTAAGGGACATTAGTTTCTGACAAAAAGTCTTTCATGATAATCCTATAGGATAAAAAAAATCCTATCGGATTTAACAGTTTTTTGTGAAATCCTACAGGATTTTAAATCCCATAGGATATTAATTTTATCCCATAGGAGATAAATTTTCCTATAGGATAAATAAATCCGATAGGATTTATATATCCCATAGGATATTTAAAATATCCTACGGGATTATGACTTTATCCTATAGGATTTCTCAAAATCCTGTAGGATTTTTAAAAATCCTATGGGAGAAAAAAATATCCTACAGGATTTTGTCACTGTTTTCGCTCCAGTTGCCGAACCGGGCGAGCCATACCAAATTTATTTTTGTATTGTGTTATTTATCCCCAGAGGTACATTATTGCCAAATTTGATGATTCTACGACAAAAAAAAAGTGTGGTTCCAATTTGCACTTATGAGAAGTGCAAATTAATCCAAGAACATGTTCTCCGTAAGTTATTTTTTTTCAAATCCGTCTCTTACTCTATCTATTGTTTGAGCAAGTCGGTTAAATTAAGGCGGTACAGCTTATATCCTAATGCATGTAAATCAAAACTGTGGTTGACTTGCTTGCTTAGTTTGTATAATTGTTTATACAAAGTTTGTAAATAAGACTGACATCTTTAAACAATATGTATCGGCATAGTTTAACCTGTATTTATATAATTATTATATTTAAATTAAATTGAGTGTTATCATTATGATTGTAAAAAAAACAAACAAAGCAAGCACGCTAACCAAAGTCTTGCTTTACATGCGTAAAAAAATACGCTGTAATAGATAAAAAAAAATATATCATACAGTGAAAATGCGCCGCATATACAATAATAATGAATCGCTCTTCAGTGAAAATGAAAGAATAGTATCATTATTCGACAGTAAACATGACTCGCATAAAGAAAGCATCATAGTGGAATTCCCTTCAATATGAAGAAACTGAATGACAAAACCTATTCTACATTATACAACTTTAATAATTGTGTTGAAATGAATATTTTTTATGCAACAACATCTTACCGGTTAGTTATAAAACACCTGCACGATCTGTTCGTGAAATGTCCTAAATATTCACCTATTTTGGTATATATTTCACAGCTATCTGGATTTAGGCGCAAAAAAAAACACCGTTCGCATCTCTTACTTTGCTTTATTAGTACTTTTTAACTAATTTTCTTCATTTTCTTCAAAAATAAAAAAAAAGTCGTCTGTTTATTCATCATTCATTTTATATATTATTCACGCAATATTTCGCTAAACGAATTAACGTCATCAGACGCGTGATATATATATAAAAAGTAAAATCACAAAAATACTGAACTTACAGGAAAATCAATAGACAACTTTCGAGTTCGATGCATTGAGGGTCTCGTTGGGACCTAGGCGTGATGCTGGATTGCCGATTGTTCGTAAGCGTAAAACGTAAAAGTCAAATTATTGTGACGTGAAAACGGGAAATGAGGTCTTGTGGGACCCAGGAAATGACAAACAAAATGAGAATTGCTTACGCACATAGTGTAAGCGGGATACGGGAATCTAACAAAACTGTTAGCGGGATCCGAGATCGGAACCCCCCCCCCCCCCCCCCCCCCCCCCAATGAGACCCCCTGCATTTGCGTAAAAAAAATCTTGTTTTAGTGAACGTTATTTGTGCGTTTAGGGGCGTCTTAACTTCCATTCCAATGTCGAGTAAGTGGTTTGAAAACTATAATTCTATATTGTACGAATTTTTTCGGCATATTGAATTCTCAAAATTGACAATCAGCATTGCTGTCATTAGGGAATTGTCATTAAGTACCTACAGAACAACAATTATTTCTAGTTTATCCTACACAATGACGATCACTAAGACGCTTGAAGAACGTAAATAGTGCAGGGATACAGGCGACCCCTCTATCTGGTAAATGACGTCATAAAGGCGTGTATAATTGACGAGTTTTTTCCGGTGACGGATGAACTCGAAAGTGGTCTATTCGGAAAGACCATTATCACATGGCATAAAAATAACAAAACGCCTCAAAAACGAATGGACAAGAACTGTCATATTCCTGACTTGGTACAGGCATTTTCTAATGTAGAAAATGGTGGATTAAACCTGGTTTTATAGCGCTAACCCTCTCACTTTGACGACAGTCTCATCAAATTCCGTTATATTTACATTGATACGTTAACTAAACAGACACACAAACATAAATAGTCAAAATATATGTACATCAGTCATCATCGTATAACAATTTTAACAGGAACAATTCAACAGAACACAAAAACATATATCTACAAACACATTCATTGATTTGTGTGTCAGACGTCAGACCATTTTATACGTCACATTGATTTGTCGTTCAATGTGCATACACACAATTTTAAAATTTACATAGACAACGTTAGCATACAGGTTAAAATTATGTAAGAATAAATTTCAGAAATAGACCGAGATATAAACTAGTCCATACTAGATATATATCATAATGACATAAAATAGAACAAAATCACATTGACGGGATATTTTTAAGTATAGAATCACGTTATAAGAACCAAAGAAATACACAAAATCGCATATACAAAGCACACCACCAATAAACTAAAGACAATACAAACACATTGACGAGATATATAAATGCCGAGCCACGTCAAACGGATATCACATAAAACCACTCAACAGTAAAAGTAATATTGATAACATGACAAAGACAAATGAAAAAACTATAGAACACGTTGCTACGATGATAAGCTACATCAGTACGCAATATCTATACATTATTTATGAAGTTGATACGGAATATTTATCAACACGGTCTTGGTACTTTCCGATGAACATTTTTAGAAAAAGGACGAGACGTTCTTTGACATACCCCTGGTTTATCAACTTTCTACTCAGACACTGATGACATTTTACAAAGTCTGAGTAAGAGCTGCAAGATCTTGAATATTGAATAAGTTGGGAAATATATATCCCATATGCAGGTAAAGTTGGTATATTGCTACTAAAGTGGAGGAAGTTTATGATTTTAAAATTAAAATCGTCTATATATGTCGTCACTGGCTCAGATGTACTTATAAATATAATCATTTTCTGTGACTGTATCTTACATTAATTTGTAGGATCCTTTACTATAGATAATTTAACTGATCTGTAAGAATAACATCTGCATGCCTTATATATCATGTACTGTAGTACGACGCTAGATTAAAACTGAATCGGAAAAGTAACACCCGGCCACCGAAGCTTCATTTTTATGAAGCCCAGGTGGTCGTGTGGTCTAGAGGGACGGCTGCAGTGCAGGCGATTTGGTGTCACGATATCACGGTAGCATGGGTTCGAATACCGGCGAGGGAAGAACCAAAAATTTGCGAAAGCAAATTTACAGATCTAACATTGTTGGGTTGATGTTTAGACGAGATATATATATATATATTTAAGCCATGATGGACTGCATAAAACATACAATTACATGAAAACATATTTTGCCAATATAAGTCATCAAACATATATTCCTGAAACTTTGTGAGCCTTGTCCTCTACGGAAAAAGACATGTTTGGGCCTATTTATTGTTGTTTTTTATGCATTGGTGAATTTAAATATATATTTTACTTCATTAAGATTCATCTTAAATTTTGTACAAGTTAAAACCATTTTTAAGCAAGATTTTGTACAGGTTATAACATGTATGATGTACTTTTGTACATGTTATAACTTGTATGTTTGCATTATACAAGTTATAACATGTACAACGTTTTTGTACATGTTATAACCTGTACAAAATCGCAACTTGTACACGACATATATATATAATATTTATCAATACAGGTATGCTGCCTCTCATTTTCATAACTCTATTTTATATTTATCAATACAAGATATGCTGCCTACGTTTTCATAACTCTATATAATGAGTGTAATTAGCAGTAGAAAACTTACTTTTGCCATCTAAATTAGATATTCGAGAGAAACCTACAGATGTTCATTTAGTAATTCGATAAACCTGATAAAAGATAACCTGAATTGATTGAAATCACTTTTTTTTTACTACGATTCGTGATTATCTTAGTTATAGACAAATAAAGGTAAATGTAATATACCGCTGTTTGAAACTCATTAATCGATAGAGAGAAAAAAATCCAGATAACAAATTATAACTGTAAGAAACGCATCAAATATAAGAGGAGAACTACGATACAACAGAAACACAACATTAAAATGTAACACTCACAGAAACGAACTAAAAAAATAACGATGGCCATTTTCCTGACTTGGTACATGACATTTTAAGAAATCAATTGGTGGGTTGAACCTGGTTTGTGGCATGCAAAACCTCTGGCTTTTGTGGCAACGTTAAGTATAACATTAAAATGACAACATATCATGAAAGGGCTACAATACAAATAAAATGGAAGAACATATAGGAGAGAGAAACACACGCATAATAGCTAACAAAATGTACCAGGTTTAAATGCAATACGTCAGACGTGCTTCGTACACATAAGACTAACCAGTGACGCTCAGATGAAAAAAAAACGAAAGCCAAAACAAGTACAAAATTCAAAAGCACTCAGGACCAAACGTTACAAAATACTGTGACGAATACGGCTAAGGCTTTCTGCCTAGGATAAGAACATCCTATCCTTATGTGAACACCACACGACCAACAGAAACATAAAATTATTCAATAATAACAAACTATCTAATAATCATAATAAAAGTAACAATACATTTAGTTAGTTTGAACTTTTGAAATTATTTGCCAAGGATTTATTAGAACAGTTCAACTATAAATCAATCGGGCCAACGAATTTGCATGCATGGACAATATCCACGATAAAAATTGAAGGGCAACCATAGTATGTTCTCCAAATGGCACCTGGCTTTCAGGCGCCAACTGTGATGAATCAGTCAAATGGTGGCAAACATCGTGTCAAACAAAATTTATCCAAAAAAAAAATCAAAACACCCAAAACAAACTCTGAAAATTTAAAAGGTTTTAAACTCAACCATATCAGTTAAATGGAGTATATCAACTATTTTTTACAACAGTAAACTATAAAAAAGAACCAAAAAAAAACAAAACATGCAAAACACAAAATGTATTCAACTATGCATTTAACAACAAAATAACTAACAACAAAATTGTTCTATATTTAACACAACTTTTCAACATTAAACAACTGAATATATTATTCAACTAATTTACAACTAATAATTTCAATACATGATGGCTTATAACTTTCTATTGTTTTAAAGTTAATCTGTTTTCATAACTTAAAGACAACTTTAATGCTGATTAAATACCATTGATAATAATGTTATTGCCAATATATGACAGATGTACGCCATCATCGGCGAAAAAAGTTGGATAGATATCATCAAAACCAACATGGTTGATAGCCTGATCCCCAACCCTTTCTAATGCCTTCCATCATGCTGCCTTCGCAAAATAAATGACAAAATAAGTGTTGTTTTTGGCACACCTTTTTTGGAATTTTGGACCCCCAATGCTCTTCAACTTCGTACTTTTTTTACTTTATACATATTTTGATATGAGCGTCACTGGTGAGTCTTATGTAAACGAAACGCGCATCTGGCATACTAAATTATAATCCTGGTACATTTGATAACTATTTGAAACGATGATATCAACTGGTGTAAATTATCCTTAGTATTGTATAAAAGTTTGCTATTTTAAATGTAACATACATAATTGCCATCGCTATGCATAGTGAATATTAAAGGTTGCCTTCTCCAATTCAACAATGCAGGTATAATTGAAGGAAAAATATACATCAACATTCCGGAATGAACTATGTAAACAAACTATACACATGGTAAAAGGTATTGCATCACCAAATTGAAATTAAAATTTAAAAAAAAACACTCTTTGTAGTATTGTGATACAATTTGTAGAAATAGAACTAGTTAAACATTATTCAAATATCACCTGAGTATAATCAATAAGTATCGACTCGATAAATTCTTATATGCAACTACTGTACCCGTACACAATAAAACATATGTTTTTATCCTCCTCGTTTTCAACACTTTAAATAATTAAGTTTCCAAAGTTATGTGATTGTCCTCCATAACTCTCAACTACAGCAAGACGGCAGATTATCAGCATGAGAGAAGCAGGTGTGTTTCTGTTACAATTGCACATAGTATTGGTCATCACCATTCTACTTTAAGTCATTTTGAGAATAAAAATTAGGCAACGAACGATTTTGAGGACTTTCCGAGATCGAGAAGACCCCCTATAACATCTGCTAGAGATATAAGCATAATGAAGGTTGGCCAGAAGGTAACCCATTGCAAACAATATAATCCTAAAGAAAGAGTAGTTGCCACACAGGAGACTTTCAACAAGAATTGTTCGAGGTCGGCTCGTCCTTACTGGTTATCGTGGGATAAGACCATTTTGAGGACCTTCGCTTTCAAACATTCATACAGTGGCCTGCATCCAAGGTAGTGCAGAGCTCGACAAAGTTGAAAATTAGCATCGTGGAGGAAGATCAAATGGAATTCGGTTTATCTTACTTGACCCAATCTTTGCCCAGATTTGAACCATATCGACCATATATGTGATACTATTAGACGTAAAATGTGCGAAAGGAGACTCCTTGTTTAAACACGTCATGAAATAAGCAATGCCCATCGTCAGAAAGTGTTGCAGTTACCTCAGCAAAAAAAAATCGACTGGACGCAGCAGTCAGCAGAAATTAAGAGGCGGTTATCCGTTTGAATGGAGGCTGCACCAAGTGCTAATTCATTGGCGTATAACGATCAACCATAATGCCAACAATCATCTTAAGATTAATTTTGAAATGTCTGACATAGTAAAGTTCGACACCAGGAAAAGTTGTAAAATGCATCTTTTTGTACAAAAAATACTTTATTCTTTTTCATACATTTTTTCATTCGTTTTAATGCCAATGTTATCCTTAACTATGTTTCAATATTATTTTACAAATATTTTATCACATTCTATCCAAAAGGAGAGGCTGATTTTTCAAAGTTTAAAAATACTTTTTTCCATGTGTATTGTTCCAATTTTATCCATACTCAAATCAAAACCAGTTGCTCTAGTTTGGATGTGTAAAGATATCATTTTTAGCAATACTAAAGCAATGATCCAAATATCATTTTTAGCTGAAACCAAAATTAAATATTAGCTATTATAATGAAGCGCTAGTATGACGAAGAAATCCAGCGACCATGGTTTTTATTTGATTTTCAAATTTATCCGAAGGCTGATGTCACTTTTCCTATTATACAATTCGTGTTAAATCTAGATGTGTTAAATCTCAAAAACTGTAGTCCTTTTGTCGTTAATAAATGCTTATAGACATTCACCTTATAGAGATCATTCGAAAATCAAAACAGTACTAGCATTAAAAAATCTATAGAAAAAGGATACTCGACAGAAGAACCACAACAAGATATGATAAACCTGAAATGTTCGTTGTTAAAGAAAAGATTTTGAAATTCTTGAAATAAACCTTGACGAAGAAATTGCATAAAGTGACAGAAACCAGTTAACGATACAGACTGGAATCATGACAATTGAGAGGTCATTCCACATTAAACTTTATGCACCAGATTGCATTATTAATTCAAGATTTTATTTAGATGATGTCAAGCGTTGTTCCAAAAACTCATCATTACATTGTTTTTCAAAAGCATTTAATGTATGATTAATGAATCTTGTAGAAATGTAATTTCATTATGTTATGCTTTGTGAGTCAACTTATACATTTATATAAGATGTTTCTGTATCATTCTCATACATAATTGTAAAAAAACATCACTGAGGCAATTACTTCTAGGTTAAGACACACGAACCAATACCAATAACAATACCTATGTAAGAATTGCTTACCATATCTCAGGTATACAAGCTCAATTAACTACAAGCAAAATATATGAACGGTACTAATACTGTTAGAAGATAATGATTGCGGTGAGATAAAAGGACCCGATTGAAACTAAATTTCATTGAATAATGTCGTTATAGGGTCTTCTTAGCTTTCAGGAGAACCTGTGATAATCCGAGTTTTTTTTTTACACAATAGTTAATAGAAAATGTACCTGTTTAAATTTAAAAAGTACTTATTTGTCTGAAATCTAATAGCAGTACTAAAGTTACTTTAAGCGAAATATATGAACGATACTGATAATATGATAAGAAAATATGTAATTACTTCAATGGTGTTAAAGAAGAATTGTCGCTTAAAACTGACATTTATTTACTAACTAAAGGTCTTTATTTTGTACAATTATAAGGGTCTGCTTACCACCGCGGACCAGTGTGACATCCGCTATTGCTCGCAATGGCAATTTTAGTGTTTTTTTGTTTTTCTTATTAATCCTCCTATTAAAGATTGTCTATAAGACAAATCAAATAAGTTAAGAAAGTTCTTAATTTACTGCTCTTGAAATGTATATCATACCGTTATGGAAAAACCGTTTCACAAATGATATCGTCGTAACTACAATCCCCTTCCTTTTCACGAATGTGACCCACCGAATTAGACTATTTACCGGATTTGTAATCACATAAGCAACACGACGGGTGCCACATGTGGAGCAGGATCTGCTTACCCTTCCGGAGCACCTGAGATCACCCCTAGTTTTTGTTGGGGTTCGTGTTGTTTATTCTTTAGTTTTCTGTCTTGTGTCATGTGTACTATTGTTTTTCTGTTTGTCTTTTTTTTCATTTTTAGCCATGGCGTTGTCAGTTTGATTTAGATTTATGAGTTTGACTGTCCATTTGGTATCTTTCGTCCCTCTTTTAAAATAATGTTTTCACATGTCTTTTTTGAATATTTAGTTTGCTTTAATCTACGCTCTACGTTTCCTGCTTAATTTGGTTGAAATACAGCCGATATTTTCATATTAAACCAAAATAAGTTTAACCCAGCCGCAATTTTGCGCCTGTCCCAAGTCATGAGCCTCTGACCTTTGTTAGTCTTGTATGCTTTTTATTTTCTTGTGTTTCTTGTTTCTTGTTTATAATTCGGAGTTTTAGTATGACGTCCATTATTAATGTACTAATATACATATATTTAGGGGCCAGCTGAAGGACACCTACGGATACGGGAGTTCTCGCTACATTGAAGACCAATTGGTGGCCTTCGGCTGTTGTCTGCTCTATAGTCGGGTTGTTGTCGCTTTGACACATTCACCATTTCATTTCTCAATTTTATCTTGACCTTGTTGGTATGTTAATATCGACGTGTTATAGTTAAACTTTGACAAAAACAGTTCTTTAGAGTAAACTTTAAAAAAAAATTGTCTTGTAAAATTTTGTTTTTTTTTAAATTTGAATATTTTTTTGAATATTTCAGAAGAGTCCTTTGACGATAGAGCAAGTGTAGTTTCAGAATGTTATCCACGTAGGGGTAAGTGAACTCTAATTTCAACGAAAATAGGCAAACAGTTGCAATGGTTTGTCGTACCTTTTTCCTGTGCTTTGACACAATATTTTTCCACAATTTCGCAATTTTTTTTAGAATAAATCTTAATTCAGAGACTATTATCGATCCGTGTCTTATACGCTTTCATGCATTATCGGTTGACGTACTGCCTGCAAAATCCAACTGAAAGTAAGAATAATACAAACAAGAACACTTAGGCCTATAACTATCATTTAGTGTATTGTAAGTGCATCATTTGAGAAATTAAACGGCATCCAGACTTTATATTCAGGTAGAGAACTATCTTAAACTGAAATGAAAGTTAAACTTGTTGAATTGATCATGTCCCATTTTATGTGTAAACTAAGGCACCTTTGAATAATTGATATCTTTTACATTATGTTCCTTATTTCATATTTACACCCTTATCGGTAGATATACTGTTTAGTTTACTTAAGATGAAAACGTCATATTTCAATCATTGGCATTAAACTGGCACGTCAGTAACTGCTTCAAGTTCTTGGTTATTTATTGTATGGTTGTCAGGTGTTTTTTGTTCGTCTGTTACCTCATATGGTACACATTTGGTTCCTTTGGACTGTTCTCTGCTTATTGATGGTTGGGTTGTTGTTTCTTTGACACATTGCCCATTACAGTTCTCTATTTTATTTCTTTTCTTTATTGATCCCTTGGCCGCTGCCATATTTGTTTTTGTTTAGCTGACGTTAAGAAATGTCGTTAATGGAGTTAACTCGTGATCATTGAGGTACGAAAACGGCTTTTCACCAGGGAACAGTAGATTTTTTCGATGAGGTTTCAATGTGTTGGAGTTATTCACCTAGGTTTATTAGGATTATTCGATGGTTGCTTCAATTTTAGGTAATTCACTGCTCATTTCTTTTTATTTGGAAATAAAACTATGACACTTCATTCCATATTAGCCGATCAAATAATTACTCGATAATGTATGAAATATTAATATTACTGATAATGATAATGATAACGGATATTGAGCCCGTGTATTACATGTGCAATCAGATTATAGTTTATTTCAGTGACAGATCCGTATGTATTACGATGACCGTATTTTTACGAGAAGGGTAACGCTAATGTTGCTTGCATACGGAAAATATGTCGGCGAATTGCTTCTTGGAAGTGTCTTATAATGATATTAAGATGATAACAACATATTGACTGCTGTACCCCTATTTTTGACATTTTCACTCTTTGAGTATATTTGTTTTGTTCATGCATCGTTGACAGTGTGGTGGAATTTGATGCGACTGTCATACAAGTTACAGGTTTAGCTAGCTATATAACCAGGTTCAATCCACCATTTTCTACATTAGAAAATGCCTGTACCAATTCAGGAATATGACAGTTGTTATCCATTCGTTTGATGTGTTTGGACTTTTGATTTTGGATTTTCCTTTTTGAATTTTCCTCGGAGTTCAGTATTTTTGTGTTTTTACTTTTTATTACCAAAAAAGTAAACTTCTTTTAAATGTAAACCAATTAAAGAATGTTCTTCAAAAATAATATATGTACATTAGTTTTATAATTATAACTATCCATTTAATTATACAAAACATTTACATCATTTTTCTTTAGATTTGAGGCACTTACTTTGTTTGTCGACAATTTTGTCTACAGTAGCTTTTACATAGAAAAAAAAGAAGATACGGTATAATTGCCAATGAGTTAACACTCCATCAGAGACCAAATGACTTAAAAAGCCCTTACGGCCTATGAAAATGAGCAAATTATCTGCATCATTTTTCTTTACATTTGAGGCACTTACGTTGTTTATCGACATTTTTGTCTACATTAGCTTTTAAATAGAAAAAAAAGAAGATATGATATAATTGCTAATGAGGAAACACTCCATCAGAGACCAAATGACTTACAACGCCTTACGGCCTATGACAATGAACAAAATCGATACCTCATAGTCTGCTATAAAATTACAAATATGAATCAATGCAAACAAGAAGACTGACAGCGTGTCGTAAATATATGATATACAGCCACACAAGAAGACTGACAGCGTGACGTAAATATATGATATACAGAAACACAAGAAATCTGATGGATAACATGCTCCTGACTTGGAACAATCTCATATACCATGTGGTATGCCTATGATTAAATAAACGGCTGCATGATATGATGAATTGGTGTTTGTTCATAGCTATTACTGTTCTTCTCTTTCATAATTCTTGGTGAAGTTGTTTCTACTATTTCAATATAAATATATTAACAACTGTTAATGTCTGTGTCATCGCATTGTTTTGGTCTTGTTGATAGTTTTCTCATTGCAAATTATACCACATCTTCAATTTCATATTAACAGTACTGTTTGTAATAAAAAAAAATATCATCTTGATCTCGGCAAATTGACAAAGTATGAAAATTGTGTTTGGTCATTCAGTTTGAAACTATTAAGAGTGTTACGTATATGTTAATTTCGTTCACATAATTTGCATTTCCTTGTTTTCGCCTTAATTACGAAAAAGTCAAAACGTTATAATACTGTTGTAAGGTTATTCAGGATGGCAAATTTGGGTGTCCGGATCGGAAACAAATTTATTCTAAAACCAGTTTTTGGTATGATACGGGTTATATTCTTGTCATATATTTTATTATGGTATGTCACGGTATTTTTATCCGTCATTCATGTATTTGGTTATGATGTTGTATTTCTAATTGTGATCGTATATTATTATCGTTTGTAGTTTCTGTTTTTTTTTTTTTCTATTCATATGTTAAAGTATAGATAATTGATAACCCAGATCATTTGTAAGATTTTTTTTAAAGCAGTTAAACGGACACAAATATTAGTTTTACAGTTTGATTCAGATGAAATACTTTGCTAGATAATACAATTTATCATCTAATTACTAACACA
Organism: Mytilus trossulus; assembly: GCF_036588685.1. NCBI lineage: Eukaryota > Metazoa > Mollusca > Bivalvia > Mytilida > Mytilidae > Mytilus > Mytilus trossulus. The sequence goes on along the minus strand of NC_086386.1, from coordinate 34,147,796 downwards.
ATTCTATTTAAGTAGTCTTATAATTGTTATAAAATACATCAAATACGATAATTTCGAACCTAATTTCGAACTACATTTTGAATATCATTTTTTTTTTAATTTACCTATGACTTCATTTTAAGTGTCAATCCAGTCTTGTGATAGACAATGCATGGTTCTATTGTGCTGTTTTTATGTGCTCCCCTATGTTGTTTTACGTGTTTGTTATTTTGTTGTTATTCACACTTAGGTGTTGACATGGATATCAATTATATGGTATTGTCCATTTGACTTCTATATATTTGCAAAAAATATTTCTTAAAAAATAATTTTTATAAATTATTATTTTTTCCTTAATGTATGTTAATATATGATATATACGAACTCTGACTATTAATTTCATAATTTTGGGTCAATAATTAAAAAAGTGCCTCGTTAGGGCTGTATGTTAATTTTATTTTTTGAACTGTTGATTACCTGATAGAGTGAGTGTAAGAAGTGTAACGGCCTTCCAACCAAAACAAAAACAACATACATGTGCTTTTAATGTTTGTTTATTTGTACCATGTGACTATACCGATTTGAATATTAAAGGACACCAATAAAAATTATCATCACTTTGTAGTTGTTATTATTGATTTTATGTCATTATATATAAGTTAACTTACTATACACAAGCTTTTCATGCTTTAAGCATGGAGAGTTGTATAACAATGCAAAGAGGCTCTGAAAAGTGTATTCAAAAGAGCTAAAGTTAATATACATTTAGTTATTTATTAATGTGTAAAATGCACATCTTGGAAGCAAACAATTTCAATTTTGGATAATAAAAAAAAAATGTTTTTATAGTTGGCAAATTCTGTCATAACTCATGTCCACAAACATAACATATGAAGGTAAACATATAAAACAATATTCATTTTCATATCCTTTGCCTATAAAGTAGTACTATTTTTATTAGTTTATACTATATCTTATATATTTTTTTAAACAGAAAATGGAAATTGCAGTTTCCTTTCATCATGATCGTATATAGAACTATTAGTACAATCACATGACATGATTTCTAAGTTTGGTTGATGTTCAGTAGAGGTCATCTTCATATTTAAATATACAAAGTCACATGGTTCAAATAAACAAACATTTAAAGCACATTGTGCTTTTGTTTTGGTCGGAAGGCCGTTACACTCAGGTAATCAACATTTCAAAAAATAAAATAATATAGAGCCCTGACGAGAAACTTTTTAATTAGTGATCCAAAATTATGAAATTAATAGTCAGAGTTCGTATATATCATATATTAACATTCATCAAGGAATAAATGATTAATTTATAAAAATGAATTTTTAAGAATTTTTTCTGCAAATATATAAGGGTCAAATTGACAATAATTTGTGTTTATAAAGGAGTAGATCCGGCAAGGGCAGATTTCGGCCTCAAATTTCATGTTTATCTGACGAAAGATTTAAGCCACTTTTTAAAAATTTAAGTGTCTACTTTAGTTGATTCAATAAGTTTATATGAAAGATTTTAATTAGTTTCCTCATTAAAAACGCTCCAATTCAAGCTTAATTATGAAACATTTATCAAATATGCCAAAAAATGTTACTTTCCAGAATTTTTTTTGTCAAAATGAAAGTGTCCGCATCCGCATCCGTGTTCATCCTAATCCTTCATAAATGTTTTGTTTTCATCATCAAATACAATTCAATGTTAAGAATGAACACAAATGCAGCCACTTTCATTAAACACGGAAACGTTCTAAAATTTAACTAAAATGCATAAATTGTGAAGATTTTAGTAATTTTGGTATGACTTTAGGAAGCTTGTATCATGTTACAGTGAATTTGTATAATCAGGGATTATGTAGAGTCCCTAACTTTTTCAGGGACTATGTATAAGCACTGGTTAGTTTAGGGATTATATATAATCACTAGAATTTTCAGGGATTATGTGCACTCACTAGAAAAAACAATAGTCATTTTCATATCCTTTGCCTATAAAGTAGTACTATTTTTATTAGTTTATACTATATCTAATATATTTTTTTAAACAGAAAATGGAAATTGCGGTTTCCTTTCATCATGATCGTATGTAGAACTATTAGTACAATCACATGACATGATATCTAAGTTTGGTTGATGTTCAGAAGAGGTCATCTTCATATCTAAATATACAAAGTAACATGGTTCAAATAAACAAACATTAAAAGCACATTGTGCTTTTGTTTTGGTCGGAAGGCCGTTACACTCAGGTAATCAACATTTCAAAAAATAAAATATTATAGAGCCCTGACGAGAAACTTTTTAATTAGTGATCCAAAATTATGAAATTAATAGTCAGAGTTCGTATATATCATATATTAACATTCATCAAGGAATAAATGATTAATTTATAAAAATGAATTTTTAAGAATTTTTTCTGCAAATATATAAAAGTCAAATTGACAATAATTTGTGTTTATAAAGGAGTAGATCCGGCAAGGGCAGATTTCGGCCTCAAATTTCATGTTTATCTGACGAAAGATTTAAGCCACTTTTTAAAAATTTAAGTGTCTACTTTAGTTGATTCAATAAGTTTATATGAAAGATTTTAATTAGTTTCCTCATTAAAAACGCTCCAATTCAAGCTTAATTATGAAACATTTATCAAATATGCCAAAAAATGTTACTTTCCAGAATTTTTTTTGTCAAAATGAAAGTGTCCGCATCCGCATCCGTGTTCATCCTAATCCTTCATAAATGTTTTGTTTTCATCATCAAATACAATTCAATATTAAGAATGAACACAAATGCAGCCACTTTCATTAAAGACGGAAATGTTCTAAAATTTAACTAAAATGCATAAATTGTGAAGATTTTAGTAATTTTGATATGACTTTAGGAAGCTTGTATCATGTTACAGTGAATTTGTATAATCAGGGATTATGTAGAGTCCCTAACTTTTTCAGGGACTATGTATAAGCACTGGTTAGTTTAGGGATTATATATAATCACTAGAATTTTCAGGGATTATGTGCACTCACTAGAAAAAAAGTGAGGGATTATACAGAATAACTGAAATGATCCTAAAATATATAACACAATGAAAGACACAATGATATTAAAATGATAAGCACAATATAATTAAATGTTTAGCAAAATATATATAAAATAGTAGATGTTTTGTTTTTAATATTGACTTTATCAGAAACAATATCAACCAAACCCTTTTTGATACTATAAACTGTATCAGTATTAATAATAATAAGCAAGTCTACAAGGGCGGGTTGAGGAAGTCAGTATGACAATATTTAGTGGCATACTGATTGTTCTTTTTTTATCGTATTGTTTTAGCATTTGTTTGTTGGTTTATAATATGACGTCCTTATTACGCTTTGTAAACAAAGCCATGTTCTAATGAGCATAAAAAATATGTTTGACACATGCGCACGCACTTACTGTGTATATTAACGTTATTTTCATCGCTATCCTTTAAAATATATACATTTAAGCAGCTAGCATAAATTTTTATTATATAATTTTATAAAACAACATATATTTACCCTGCTCATAGTTTTAAAAAAATATGAATTGTAATGCACAAACTCCTCGGGGAGCAAACAGGAAAAGCCAAACATTTTTACAGTATTTTCGTACGCTTCGACCTTTAAATTACTGTATTTGTCCTATTAGAATCGAAAAAATTCCTTCGTGTCATGCTCTATGCTCATTTTAACATGGGTAGGCATTATATTTGACCACATTTTACACCTTGCTAACGCTCAGTGTAAACTATCGACAAATATAATGCCTACCCATGTTAAAATGAGCATAGAGCATGACATGAAGGAATTATTTCTTAAATAAAATGAAATTGTCATTAAAACTATGTTATGCGTAAAATCAGTTTGATAAATGCTAATGTTATCCACAATATTTTAAAACTTAACATTTTATTTACAAACTAAATTTGGATGGCATCGACTATTACACATTTTCACTGCTTTTTTTGCAGGCATATCTATCGTATTCATATATGTTTTGACCACAATGTCAACATTTAAAAACATTTTGTCCGCCATATCGAATCAGATTTTACGGCACGTCTTAGAGAAATAGGGGTGTCAAGGCAAACATCTGAAGGTATCAATGAAGGAAATCAACAACCTCAAACTGATTTCTTGTTTAAAAGTTATAAAGGTATCAGGATTATAATTTAGTACGCCAGACGCGCATTTGGTCTACATAAGACTCATCAGTGACGCTCTTAACAAAATATTTATAAAACCAAACAAGTACAAAGTTGAAGATCATTGAGGATCCTAAATTCCAAAAAATTGGGACAAATACGGCTAAGGTAATCTATGCTTGGGATGAGAAAATCCTTAGTTTTTCGAAAAATTTAAAGTTTTTTTAACAGGAAATTTATAAAAAAATGACCACATTATTAATATTCATGTCAATACCAAAATGTTGACTACTGCGCCGTTGATCAGAGCAGGATGCCGTGATATATAGCAAGGCGATATCCTTTTCAGTCTTTTCTTGAATAATGACCATTATTTTTTTTTAGATTTCCCTTTCCTAGAACCACTAGTAGAATTAGTTTGAGATATGCATATGTTGCATTTTGTTTTTCCTTTTCAATTTGCATTAACTTTTGAGCATACGTTTTCTTCAACCCAAGTAACATCTGTGCCTGTGCTTTCAACACTTGAATAAAATATAAAAGGGAACACTCATCAATTGAGATTCACATAGCAGATCAGGAATGAAAACTGTTTAGTACTTAAATTTATCTATGTTTATTTTTTCATAAATTTTTGAGCTTTTATTTGAGATTATTGATAATCCCTGAAATCATATTTGTAGAATAATAATTAAAATAATCAGTGATTATTAAAATCACTGGTCATTTTAAGGGAATTTATATGATCACTAATGATTTTATTGATTTAACATAATCCCTGATTATACAAATTCACTGTAACATATATACGTTGTATTGCCTAAAACAGCCCATATTTATGAAGTTCAAGCAATTAATAACTAAAAGTTTACATTTTAACGATTTTGTAAAACTGCTACAATGTACAATGCATATTTGGGCCAAAAAAGGGTCTAACAAGACCTACTTCTTTACTGTTTGCAAAAGAATGAATTATTCTAAAAATTAAGGAGTTTGTTATCCAAGACATAGATAGCCTAATTTGTATTTGGCACACCTTTTGGGATTTAGGGTCATCAATGGTCTCTAACTTAAGACTTGATTTGCTTATTATTTGAGCGTCACTTATTATTTGCATGTAGATGAAACGCGTCTGGCGTATTAAATTATAAGCCTGGTACCTTTCATAACTATTTGTATGTCGAAATGTATCATTGTATTGTTAAGTTCACAAGTTCATTTCTCTGTTCTGAATGTTCTTGCATTTATTTGTACTGTAGTCGTGTCATCATGTAATGGTGTCTTTTTATTGTAACATTTAACATTGCCATAAAAGCGAAAGGTTTGACTACCCACAAAATCAGGTTCAACCGACCATTTATGCCTTAAAATATCCTGTACCAAATGTTATCTTATAGTTCGTTTCTATGTGTGTTTCATTTTTTGTTGCACTTTGGTGTTTCTGTTGTTTCGTTGCTATCCTCTCATAGTTGATGCGTCCACTCAGTTTAGTTATAAACCCGGATATTTTTTCAATTCAATCTCAATTGATTTATAACCTTCGAATAGCAATATATTACTGTTGCTTTTATTCATGATACTGAACTCCTTAAGGGTTATATATATATATTAATAGAGACACAGAGTCCTGTGTTTATTTATAATGCATCAATTGTTATTTTACCTATTTTACTTAATATGTTCTTTTGTAAAATATTCTGAAATCGGACTCAAACCTCTTTTTAAACTGAGTTTTCCTTTGCATATTGCTAAGTGTTTAATTTATTCTTCATTGACTAGAGGTAAAGGTTGAAAATTGAGATCTCACAAAACTTGTTTAATCATGCAGCATTTCTGTGCATATCCCAAGACAGAAGCCTCTAGTCCAGTTGGTCTTGTATGCTTTTTTTAATTGATATCTATGACGTCCGTTTTTACTTCCGTGAGCGTAAAATAATAAAGTAAGCAGTTTAAACAGTTTAAACAGCTTATAATTGATCAACATACACGTATTACACTCACGTTACTTTAAATTGTGTCACCAGCTGATATACAAGTTGCATTTGAACTGATTTATTATAAAATGTTTGAATGTTCAAAGTTATTGAAAAATAATCAATATACTAAACCATGATTTGTCAATTTAAATAGAAAGAAGATTATTTTAAGAATCAAGCAAAATTTAAATATAATTACTGCAATACAAAGTTATATCGAATCTATTAAAATTGTCAAAAAAGGTGAGGTAAACCTTCGATATTCACTCATTCCGACGATTAAATAAAGTTCCATTCTTTGCTTCTTTTTAAAAATTGTCGAACAGGCTTAATGTAAAAGATAAGAATAACGATAAGATAATAATAAGGAAAAACGGAGCAAAACAATATATCTGCAACTTTCCATTTTGATAAATCGAAACACAATCGTTTGTTAGGATGGCCTCTCAAAAGTCGTCTCTTGTGAAATTAAATACAACGTATATTCCGCTTAGGTACCAACAAATATATTGTTGCAAAACACTTTAAAATTGAGAATGAAAATGGGCACACAAAATCATTAGAAAAGGGTAGAAAACATATGGTGGCCAGCAATGGCTTATCAACACAGCGAGAAAATCATACTACCAGAAGTTGGCTTCAGCTGGTCAATGAACCACATATGTACTTGTTTGTTGAAAATCGACATCAAACTAAACTCAAAAACATATATTGAATGAACTAAATTTAATAAAACAAGGCTCCTGAAAAGTGCACACATGCGGCGGAGTTACACTTGTGAACTACTAGCAGTTACTGACATGGACCTCAATTGAACTGATTTAAGGTTATGTCTTCATCATATAAAAACAAACATAATCTCTCCCATTAGGGATATAGTATCATACAACAATGAGATATACAAGAAGAGTATAACCCGTACCATGCCAACAACTGGTTTTAGAATACAATTCAATACAATACAAATATGTTTATGACAGGAAAATTGTGTATAAAAGAATATGTACACTATTGAAATATTTCAAATAAATTACGCCCGGCCCAATGGACATATAAGTCACTTCCAATAGATACTATAGTATTAATTCAGATTGACATCAGGAATTTTATATACATGTAAATGATTTAAAATAAGTGTTGTCTACGTTTTGTGAAAGAAAAAATCGATCATTCTTTCTTCTAATATGACTTTATGACTAAAGGCAACCATCGTAACCGATGAATTATCCATATTATATTTATTTTAAAAATCTGGTTTTTTTTCATTTTTCTAAAGCAATTTTTTCATCACTAACAATCTCATCATCCTTGTCATTAATTCCATTGGTAAAGAGGAATGTCTACGAGTCCCTAGCTGTTTGATTTTGTTCCAAAAATCTTAAGCATTATTCGTCGTCATAGTTTTAATATCAGTGCACATCTTCTTTAATACTGGCGAAGCTTAGTTCCTTTTTCACATTGGTACGTCCTTTGGACTTCAAATGCTGTTTTCTTTTAAATTCAAATTATATCATAATTTCTGTAGGTTATCGTTCCAAAATTGCTTTTCATCTTTAGTCCTTTTTTCGAGGTTGCACTGCTGTTAAAAACTGGAATTTTATCGTTCATCTCCTGTATTATTTATCACATAGTTCCGTGAATATGTTATCTATATATTTTTTGGAATATTCTCTAATTTCTTCAATGTGACTTATAACATTTAGCAATTAAATTTTACACATCAGAAGAATAAATATCATTTGGCATTAATTTTGATTTAAATTGCCTTGTTGATTGAGTAGGGCTGCCTTGAATGTTGTCTGTAAATGTGGATTTTATAAATACCAAGACTAAACTGTCTGGAAGTTTGCTATGTTTACCAAAGAAGTTGAAAAGATTTGTCTTTTCTACAATAGATCTTGTTGTGATTGTTTCATACGAAATACACTGGTCTCGATAATCTCCCTGATAAGAATGTGAAGTAATCTTTATCTTGATCAAATCTTCTATTCAAGACGAACATTTTCGATTAGATTCGTTCAAAAATTCCAAGAAACTGTTTCCATGTTGGTTAACGGGTTTTTATCAAGCGATAATCCTAACGGTAAGTCATCAAAATCTGAAAAATCCCTCAGTGATCCTATTCATGCGTTAAAATCGCAACATAGAAAAATAGCGTCTGTATTGCATTGTTCTTATATATCAGATAAGATATGTGCAAAATATCCTCCAAACTGAGTTTTCAGGAAATACATAACACGAAAATACCACAAAATTGAAAACTGTGCTTTTTACTGAAAATCTACCACATAAAACGCCATCTCGAGTTAGGTCAATCGTATCATATTTATATTCTTCAAAAATCCAGTATTAAATCAAGAGTCCTACACCACCTGATGCCTTTGGTGCATTCCTATGAATATATTGTCTATTAAATCATTTCAAAGTATAACCATCAACTTCAATTTCAAAGATTTCTTTCAAAATGCGTTTAAAAAAAATGCTTTCACATTCTCTAAAATTGCTGTACATATAATTCCTGATTATGTTGATTCCATCCGCAAATATTTAAGTGTCCCAATATTAATATTACCACAGTTTTCAGGGTGTTGTCCTATTGGTTCTTTGTTTCCATTTCAGTATTGTCAGTATCAGGAACCGATCCATTCGATTAATACGAATTTCCCGTTTGTTTTACGATTTACCTTGTGGAAATTACCGTAAAATCTTCCGTGTATTTGTTTCGATTTATCGTGATTTAGAGGACTGGATGTAAACATGTTTGTAATAATCAATAACTTTCAACATATATTTATAATTGAGTAATACTATTTTCTGATCCTAACTTTGAAATCTGAATTTAACGAGACCTGGTTTATTGTGAAATCTTGTTTTCAATCGTTTTGTTGCAATCAGTGATATTTGAGAAGAAACTTCACAGAAGCTGTCTCTTAACTGTTGAACTTTGTCTGGGAGATTCTTGCTTTCAGTGAATAGTATTTTTAAGCCCCACCTACGATAGTCCGTTCGTTCGTTCGTTCGTCTGCGAAGTTTCAGGTTAAAGTTTTTGGTCGAGGTATTTTTTGGTGAAGTTGAAGTCCAATCAACCTGAAACTTAGTAGATATGTTCCTTATGTTATGATCGTTCTAATTTTAATGTCAAATTAAAGTTCTAACCCAAATTTCACGGTCGCGTGAACAGAGAAAATAATAGTGCGAGTATGGCATCCGTGTTCTGGGGACACATTCTTGTGTTTACTGTTACTGTAACGTCATTATCGTTAAACGGGTAAAAAGATAAAAAGAATAATCACCTTCAAATAAAGTATAGCATTTTTTCATTGACAGTTCCATCAAAAGTTTCCGCAATACAATGCATCTGTAAAAAAATACAACTATACTATATACTATAATACGTGTGTTATATACTACAATAAGTGTGTCATATACTGTATCTTACATTAATTTGTAGGATCCTTTACTACAGATAATTTAGCTGATCTGTAACAATAACATCTTCATGCCTTATATATCATGTACTGTAGTACGCCGCTAGATTAAAACTGACGAAGAAAGGTAACTCATGGCCAGCGAAAGCTCTATTATTTGTAGAGCCCAGGTGGTCGTGTGGTGTAGCGGGACGGCTGCAGTGCAGGCGATTTGGTGTCACGATATCACAGTATAAATATAATATATATACAACTCATCTAAACATCAACCCCACAATGTTAGATCTGTAAATTTGCTTTCGCAAATTTTTGGGTCTTTCCTCGCCGGGATTCGAACCCATGCTACTGTGATATCGTGACACCAAATCGTCTGCACTGCGGCCGTCCCGCTAGACCACATGACCACCTGGGCTCTCAAATACAGAGCTTTCGCTGGCCGTGTGTTACGTTTCCACGTGAGTTTTAATCTAGCGGCGTACTACAGTACATGATATATAAGGCATGAAGATGTTATAGTTACAGATCAGCTAAATTATCTATAGTAAAGGGTCCTACAAATTAATGTAAGATACAGTCACAGAAAATAATTATAGAAAATATAAGAACGTCTGAGTCAGTGACAACTCTACAACAGATTTATCCATCAGATCGCCATCAATGGTGGTGATACATGGCTGTGAACATAATGTATATACAATTAAATATCAACCCAACAATGTTAGATCTGTTAATTTGCTTTCGCAAATTTTTTTTTCTTCCCTCGCCGGGATTCGAACCCATGCTACTGTGATATCGTGACACCAAACCGCCTGCACTGCAGCCGTCCCGCTAGACCACACGACCACCTGGGCTCTACAAAAAATAAAGCTGTCGGTGGCCGTGTGTTACCTTTCCTTTTATACTGCATAATAATAGACATTATACGTCCGTGGTACAAAACATCTGTATTACGGATGTTTAACGGACCTTTTACGGATGAGAAGTAACGGAAGTTGTACGTCCGTGGTACTATTCGTCCGTAGACGAGCCGTAAAACATATTTAGATATTTTACCTGTGTATGATGATCTATATGTACTTAGCAACTTAGTTGACATATCACAAATTAAGAACATTTGATTAATTTTTTTCTTCTCTGAAACAGTTACATTGCGTCCCCGAGGGTATCACCAGCCCAGAAGTCAACACTTCGATGTTGATTTGAATATCAATAATCTGGTCATTTTTTTGTAAATTTCCTGATTTTTCTATAAAAAAAAAACTGAAGGAGATAAACCGTATTTTGCACATTCTTAGATTTTTTTCTCTTCAACTTTGTACTTGTTTGTTTGGTTTTATAGATATTATGATATGATCGTCACTGATGAGTCTTATGTAGACGAAACGCGCGTTTGACGTACTTAATTATAAACCTGGTGCATTTGATTACTATTTACACTAGCCAGTCTAGCTTCATGATATTTTATAAAGGTGGGACTTGATAGCTATGTCTCAAAACTCAGATTTCTTTAACCTGTTAATAACAATTTAAACTGTATCTATTATGTATACACATGGAAAATTAAGAATTATTCAAGTGTATACTCTAGAAGCTTCTTATAAATAGCAAAAAAGTCCATAAAGGTTTCATAATTTTATTGACATTAAGTTATATTAACGCCAATGCCTATATTTACAAGTGAATGACAAAGTGCAAGTTAAATTAAGTGAGTATTCTAAAGACAACAGAGGATCAGTTTTATAATCAAAATTAATTTACCTGTATTAATACAACTAAAAAGAAGGCTCAAACGTATGACAAATCACAAGAGTGTGTTATTTCAATGCACTTATGGCTTGGTGTGCCCCCTTTACAATTTGCACACACGAGCACTCGGTCAAATGGGGTTGTTACACAGTTCATAATATACTGGGACAAGAAGATGGTTTAAATGAATTATTTACTTTTTTTCTTTTTTAGAACCAGTCGATGGCCAATTTTCAGATGAATTTTCATTTGGTAAGTGAATAAACGTTGTTGCATTTTAAATTCATTATCCTTGTACATGTTTGAAAATTTGGTTTTTAATAGGCGGGGGTTTATGAAAGAAAATGACGACTTCAGATCTTCAATTCCCCATCTAACATTAGAGTATATCGTCTATAAATATTCTTCACAGCTTTTTTCTGTTTTGTTTGTTTGTGTTACTTTGGGATATGTATTTCTTATACAAACACGGTTTAAACTTATGCTTTGAAAAGCATCTCAAAAATATATAAAACCAATTGAGTGTTATACTTTTATTCCGAGTGGTCATAATGACACGCAGATCTAGAGGTGCTTTTCAAAAAGCTGTTGCTATTCATTAACGAAGTAGAAAACCAACGCAATAAAGCTATTTACTGATTTTGGTGTTCAAGTTACAACAGAAGGTTTAGCTTATTGAAACTACAGTCAAAGATCAATGTATTGGTAAACTAAATTATTGACGGGTGAACTCTTTAATATGCCTCCATATGTTAATTAGAATATTGTTTTATCATATATACAGAACGCACAAAAGTTAAGCACCAAAATCAATTATTCCTCGAAAAAAGGAAACGTTCATGGAGCAATTTTGCTAACATATGCCATAAACAATCCACTAATATAATTTTTGTCAATTATGGAGGTTCCATGTATTTAGGTTTTACGTTCATAGAAATAGTGCAAATTACACAAATTAAAAACGGAATTAAAGTTTCAATGTGATTTTATTTTTTACAACAATTAATCACCAAATATCATTAATTTTTTTTTAGATATAAGTTTTGGTATGTTCTCCAAATCTAATGTCAATCTTTAAGTCAATAGCATGTGTAACAACCTCTCTTCCGGTACAGTTCCATAACACGACGTCGTTCCAAGCATTCAAAACTTTAGTTGTGGAAATCTAAGCCATTCATTAACAATTACAACTTCTAAATCGACAAAAATTTGTGAAGGTTGGTCTCTGCGATTGAGATTTCTGCCAATGACATCCCAGACATGTTCTATAGGGTTTATGTATGAAAACATGGAAGGCCAACAGATAGTGTAAATGGCTTTTTACTCTTTGGACTCGTTTACCATCAGTGCCCTGTGTGATCTGGCGTTGTCGTCCGTGTACAAGGGTCGTGACCATGTTGTCGCAGCTGGGGGATTATCAAAATAAAGGACTACAATGTTTTTATGCACTAAATCTTTATATGTCTGTCCGTTTATGTGACCCTGCAGGATATGCATACCCGGCTTTCAACGGTATAAGAAGCAACCCAGTACTGTAACACCACCAGGACCGAAAAAAAGCATTGGGCAAATGTTGTTTTGGTCCTGGGCCTTATTATTTTCGCACGAAATTCGTATTATGGCGTCTACTGGTCGAAACATGAACCGACTCATCTGACCAATGAGTGTTTTGTCAGGTTCACATGTTAGAGCATAGATAGTAATTCTCCTATTGAAGCCTGTCTGTACAGTGCCTGCCTGTTAGGGCATGCCTTTTGACAATACGACTTGCTATTCGGTTGCCTCTATGAAGTCGACGGAATCAATGTTCGAACACTAACACGACCACCAGGAGAAACAGTGTATTTGTTAACGCGGAGATGCACTTTTATAAAAAAAAAAATATTGCTTGGCTGCTCAGTGTATGTTGAAGGCTTTTCATAACACCAATCATAAATTTGTTATTCGCAATATTAAAAAATATTGCTAGTTATGTATCGGTGGTGCTTAACTTTTGGCGGACTGTATATATTTAAATAAAGCGTGTTAAGGTAAATTGATGATTATTTTCGTAAAATGAAATAAAATCGATTAAAAACTATTCGATTGAGATAAATATATCAAAGGTACCAAACTAATAAACTGATACGTTAAAGGCCGAATCAGATGTATTCAGTTAAAAACAGTCTGAGGAGCTACATGCATCAAAATGTATTGTTGTTTATTTGAATTGATTTTTCTAAAGCAGTTCTATCTCTGAACACTTTAATTTACTGTGGTACAGTTTCTTGTTAGAATTGTTAAAATCGGTTTCGAGGTAGAGGATTAGGAATCGGTTCAAGAATAGAAAGATTGCTATATAGAATGTCATGATATATATAAAAAAAATAAGATGTGGTAAGTTTGCCTGTTTAGATCTGGTCTAGATCTGGTTTGGATTACATCTGCCCCAATATATTTTAGCGTAGAACTGCCGAAAAATATTTGGAGTCGAATAGTTCTAATTGACGAAAGTAATGAAAATAATGGCCTCTCTCTGGTTAAGATTTAGAATGCATTTGAAGTTCTAGTTGTCGAAAAGTCCGGATGTTCCTTGTTAGCTTTATTTTCTCTGTTACCCATAATAATTAAATAAATGATAAAGACAATTTTTCTTGGTTTGAAATTTCCTTACCTTTGAATTACCACTGTCAGATTTCAATATGTATTACTTCAGTTTTAAATATTTACCCTTGTTTTATTTGTATTTTACAATACATGTCAAAAAGTTTGATTACACAATGACCATATATGTTCTGGTTTTATACTTTCGTTTACCTGACTGAACATATTGAGATAATACAATCTAGTGTAACATGTACAGATGGGTGTGGTCCTAACCTTGACAAAAGTTAACTTAGAGTTGAGAATTTTTAAGCAGTCAAGCAAGTTAACTTCGTCGTTGGTGGACCAGAACTACGGTCTGCTTTTTTAGGACTGCTGCAGAACTATCGACAGGTCTGCTCCAGACCAGACATGTGAACAAGTCTGCTTTTAACCAGTTCTGGGGACAGGTCTGCCCCAGACCAACCTGTGGACAAGTCTGCTTTTGACCAGTCCTGAGGACAGGTCTGCCTCAGACCAGACCTGTGGACAGGTCTGCTCCTGACCAGACCCGAGGACAGGTCTGCTTTTGATCAGACCTGTGGACAAGTCTGCTATTGACCAGACCTGTCTGCTTATGATAGTACATCGTTATAAGAGTTTTCATATCAGACTTGAACTTTAATTAAAATACGTAAACAACATTCGCATTGTTTTTCCACAGATATCATTTATTCTTTACTCGCTAGACTTTACTAGATATTATACAAATTCTCTTTTTTTTATTTGGTATTCTTAAATAAATTTTTAAAAAAATGCCTATACAATCACATAGAGTGGGTTTGTTTTATTAGAAGACGGATAGAAAGGTTGTCCAACGCTTCGGAGCAATATTCACGGGATATCAACAACATTGTCGACGTTGCTTCGTTCCCCGTTTTTTACCTGTCTCTTCCTTGATTTTACTGTATGCATAAATTTGTACATGCATGGATATATTTCATTGTTATTCAACTTCTTTGCATTGGATTAACTATTCTATTTTCCGCAGAACATTCTAACAGAAATTGTACAGTGTCCGTAAGCATACGGTGTGGTAAAACTATCATCAATCTCGTCAAATTCATCCGATTGGTCAAGAGAAGTTTTGTCTTTGCCGATTGTTTAACTTTGAGATAAGGGACGTCCCAGAATTATACTCAATGCGCACTTTAATGAAATAGTTGCCACTTGAGGTATAACTATAGGCAAAATCAATCGACCGACATAATAGATAAACAGTATACCATTTCCAGAAGAGAACCTTTTTTATTAAATCATTGTAACTAGTGTAGTATTTACAAATGAATACACCTTTATATCGCTATTTGTCCGCCATTGCTGGATATCACACAGGTTTCCGTAAAATTTGGATGTCATCAAACAAAATATCTGACGCCACAATGGAAAAGTGATTGTTGTATGCGTCAAAAGTTCAATCGGCTGGGTCGATGCGGCATAATAGTTTTGTGTTATACACACTAACATGAACTACTATATATGTAGTGACTGTTATTTTGAATAAAGAGATGAATTGCTGACACTCTCATTTTATGCGGATTTTTTTTTTTGCATTTATATAGTTTTCCAATATTATTGATTACATGTACATTTATGGTCCTACTAAAAACTCCTGACATTAAAACATAGCTGATTAACTATGCAGGTATATAGATTTACAATTTAAAGTTCACATATGGTCAGTTTTGGTCGATGCAGTCAAACAATTGTGTTGTACAAGTGAGCATGAGGTATTAAAACTACTGAAATTTTGTTACATACCAATATGTTTAGTAAAAGGAGGTCATGCTGGTGTCCTAAATTTATACAACAAAAAGTTGTTCTTAGTATATTGCAATATTGCTGTCTATTGTAATTATACATTGAATCCGAACATTAAAAATATGGCTGATTAACTATGCAGGTAATTTTGGGGCCCTTTATAGCTTGTTGTTCGGTGTGAGCCAAGGTTCCGTGTTGAAGGCCGTACTTTAACCTATAATGGTTTACTTTTTAAATTGTTATTTCGATGGAGAGTTGTCTCATTGGCACTCACACCACATCTTCCTATATCTATATAGATTTACAATTTAATGTTCACATATGGTCAGTTTTGGTCAATGCGGTCAAATAATTTTTTGTACAAGTAAGCTTGAGGTATGAAAACTACTGAAATTTTGTTACGTATCAGTATTTTGAGTAAAAAGAGGACATGCTGGCACCCTAAATTTATGTGAACAAAAATTTGTTCTTATTATATTGGAATATTGGTGTTCATTGTATTGTACATTGAATCCTGACATAAAAAATATGGCTGATTTACTCTGCGGGTAAATAGATTTCCAAATTAAAGTGCACATAAAGCATGTATGGTCAGTTTTGGTCAATGTGGTCAAAAATGTTGATGTACAAGTCAGCATGAGGTATGAAAACTACTGAATTTTTGTTACGTATCAGTATTTTGAGTAAAAAGAGGACATGCTGGCACCCTAAATTTATGCGGACAAAGAATTGTTCTTATTATATTGCAATATGGCTGTCCATTGTATTATACATTGAATCCTGACATAAAAAATATGGCTGATTTACTATGCGGGTATATAGATTTACAAATCAAGGTGCACATATGGTCAGTTTTGGTCAAAGCGGTCAAATAATTGTGTTGTACAAGTCAGCATGAGGTATCAAAACTACTGAAATTTTGATACGTATCAGTATTTTGTGTAAAAAGAGGACATGCTGTCACCCTTAATTTATGCGAACAAAAATTTGTTCTTATTATATTGCAATATCGTTGTCCATTGTATTATACATTGAATTCTGACATAAAAAATTTGGCTGATTTACTATGCGGGTATATAGATTTACAAATTAAAGTGCACATATGATCAGTTTTGGTTGATGCGGTCAAATAATTTGATGTACAAATCTGCTTGAGGTATCAAAACTACTGAAATTTTGTTACGTATCAATGTTTTGAATAAAAGGAGGACATGCTGTCATCCGAAATTTATGCGAACAAAAATTTGTAGTCATGTGTGTAAATGAATTAAACTATTGCAGATTGTGACTGCATAGTTCAAGATGTATTACTAACAAGGACGTATACAACTAACATGAAACATACTTCTTTCCAAAGATATACATAATAAAGTTCAAATATGGTTGAATTTGATAGGTAATGACATATATATTCAGTGCCAGTTATCATTGTAACCAAGATCGTTTTTATAATTGATAGATGGTCAGATTACAGATAAATTTGTGTTACAAGCAACGTTTTATGAGTACTTAATTTTCAAATAATTCATTTTGTGTTTAATACTGTTTATAAAACGGAAGTATTAATTTTACTTTAATTTCGATGTTTACACTACGAAACAGAGATATTAAAAATATTTTTTTTAAATCGTATAGAGTGGTCCTGGTTACAAGTTAACTTAGTGTTGAGCAGACCAGTCAAAGGTTAACTTGGGAACAGGTCTGGTTTTGATCGGATTTGTCAAAGCAAAAGTTAACTTATGTTAACTTTGTGGCAGGACTGGTTTCGAAGTTAACTTATGTTAACTTTATGACAGGACTGGTTCCAAAGTTGACTTTTGACAGGACTGGTTCGAAGTTAACTTATTTCAATGGCGGACCTGTTTCCAAGTAAACTTTTTGGCAGACATAAAAACAGTCCTAGGACCAAGTCCGCTTTTCAAGTTAACTAGATTTTGGTCCTAGGACTGGTCAGAGCAGTTCTAAGTTCGGTCACAGGTTAACTTTGACCAGTCCAAATGACTGGTTATCAAGTTAACTTGCTGTACAGGTTAGGACTGCACCCATCTGTAAATTGTATCAAATCAGATAGGGGATGATAGTCTCTGAAAAAGTAGTTATACTGCCATTCATTTAATTTTAGTGTTTCTTCGTACAAATGCTATTATTCGTCTGAAATTTCCCACAATGCAACTCGTTGATAGGAGACAATATTACTCGTTGGTAAAATAAACGTTTACGATCGATTCCCTTCTTCCATAGACTGTTTTTAATAATCCAGCACACAGTTATACAACACATAAAAACTGCCATCTTATGTGACGGTACAACAAACTAACGACTCTAAACGTTTTTAATTCTTTTATAACATGTTCTACATACACACGCCTGCTGTTGCTAACTTTTCCCATCCTCCTTTTTTTCTCTTGCACATGCCCGAAAATTATCGGCGGCCTTATATTGAACGATAAAAGGAGGAATGTTTCAGTAAATACAGTCTCCTAAAATAATGCACCGAACATGATTATACGTCATCATCACCCCTATTTTTTTATTTGTTTTAAATTTTTTTAGGGGAATCAATTCAAGACATATAAAAAGGTACACTTGGTATATCGTAAAGAATAAAAAGGTTCTGTGTATTTTTTTATTACTACATCACCAACAATGTCTGCGATAAAAAAAAATAATAATGGCCATGAAAACAAAACAATTCATTACATTATAGAATAAAATTTTCAAGTGAAATGATTTTTTTAAACATTTATTTCATTATTTCCCTTTTTTTTTAATATATATTCAAACTGCATGACACATTAATATCTAATAGCAATTTTATCATTTTGAAAAGTCTTTTTCAAGATATGTAATGTTCTGTAAATATTGCCGAATCAACATTTTAGTTTGCATTTGATTAGAGTTTTGTTTTATAAGGTGCAGATATTTTTTTCTCCAGAAAAATATACCATACAAGTTTTTAGCAAAATTTAGGAACTTTCATTTTTGACTATTCACCTTTATTTTTAAAAAAAATGCATTGGACGAATTAATAAAGACCCATCAAAGCGGAAAATATGGCCAATAAGCTTTCGAATGCTATATACTATAGCAGTATGATAGGTGGGTGCTTTGAGGTCGGCAACTGTCACTCGATCAAATTGACAATATATTTCTAATAGTTTCTTTATTCATTTTGAGATAATCCCTTGTTTTTGTCACCCAAGGTATAACCTAGTTTTCGCAAATGTCTATTAGTAGTAGTTTCGTACATTAATTACATACATTAACTTTAACGCATCCTAGTATATGGCCTAATTAAAACGTGTCGACGTTCAGTGATTGTAAAGAATTTTTGTAACTAGAAATAGAGATGGTACATTCAGCCTGTTGCAAACTATAATGTTATACGAACTTACATATTATATTGATACATTAGTCATGTTAAGCGTTACTCATATAATTTTAAAGTATTCAACTCAACTGTACCAAATACTATTCAAGTCAGTCGAAACAGTAGACGTTTTGACCACAAAAGAAGTCAGAATTTTTTTTTCCGTTCCAAAATCAATATTCTTAACTATTTATCTTTTCAGGTTCCTCTTCATCATTATCTGATAATTATGTAGTCATAAAAAACATTGACGATCCTCAAATATCATTTTGCATTGGTAATATTGAAATTGAAGGCGACGGAGAGTTAAGCAAAATACCGGAATCACTTGTTTATGTAAGTTTTGTATCAATATAGAAATCTGTATTAAAACTAAAGTTAAAATTGATGTGTCATATCAAAAATTTAAATAGGCGTCTGTGAAAAACACAAAAATACCAAACTCCAGGGAAAATTCAAAATGGAAAACCCTTAAAAAAGGGAAAAAATCAAAGCTCAAACACTTCATATTCCTGACTTGGTATAGGCATTTTCTTACACCGAATTGCGGCCAAGCTTAGCGAAAGGTCGTGCGACATAATCAGTCAAACAAACTTTATTAGATTACCTCTCTAAGGAACGAATGTTTTCATTTGTCAATTCAAACCTTCGACCACACACCTCCAAAAATTGAACACATGTACTATGACGTTGAATGGACTGCTTAATATTCACGTAGCTAATCAAGGTCGTTTAAAGCTTCCATTGTCGTATTCGCATACATAATTCCAATCCCACTCACTTTATATATTCTTGCCAAGTTTTAGGTATTCGACATAGGATAGTGATTTTTTTTCTGATTCCGTTTACTTGAAGAAAAAAAAATCCCGAAATTGTAAGTAAATTCTTAACATGTAACCAATCATCCTTTCATTTAACAAGAAAAAAACGTAAATGGCCAATCATGGCACAAGGGATAATTAAATGTAGTTTATAAACTCCAACGATATACTTCATGAGATTTTGCTATTCTCGGTTGAAAAACGAACGTAAATTATATATTGTTAACATTGGAACGTTGGTTTTCCCGTTTGAATGGTTTTACATTAGTAATTTTTGGTCCCTTTATAGCTTGTTGTTCAGTGTGACCCACGGCTCCGTGTTGAAGGCCGTACATTGACTTATAATGGTTTACTTTCATGAATTGTTACAGTTTTAAAAAAGTGTTTATTCGTTAAATCATTAAAATGTATTGATAAAAAGGTAAGTTTCTTCTTGTACATGCATTTAGTCATCCTTAATTTCTTAACTTTTTGTTTATCATTTTATCATACACATTTCGTTTTGTTTTTCATTTTAAATACGAATACATACTACATATAGTTACAGATAGTTCAACAATGTTATGCAGCTCTATTCTTACAGTATAAAATTAAAAGAAAAATGTTCATTCATTAAAAATCGAAAACAGTACATTTATAGTTAAAAAAGAAGACGTGGTATGATTGCCAATGAGACAACACTCCATCATAGGGCTTTCAATAATGAAAAAGCCCATACCGCATAGTCAGCTATAAAAGGCCCCGAAATGACAATGTAAAACAATTCAAACGGGACTACGACATTTCTCATTTTAATTTATTATTTAGTTCCACACATGCAAAAGAAATAATCTTCGCCGATGTAACATTTCAATTTATGACAACAACATGCCTTCACTGAATTCACTCAGGTGCACAAATGATACGATTAAAGTTATTATGTTTCTATCTTTCGGGGACAATTTCATCCGTTTATGGTACGCTTGTGGCTACTGTGGGTCTGTTTTATAGCATGCAAACCATAAAAGAGGAATGTCAGTGCAACCCATCATTGTAATGGATCAGTATTATGATATATTTATTATAAGTGGCTACGACATTGTTAGGATTATAACCTATCGTCAGTATGAAAGAAATTAAAAGTGGTTCATATATTCATCCGTATAAAAGCGGCACATGTATATTATTTTATTGATATCCTTATATTTTACATCATGCCGGGTACAAGATAATTGAATTACTGCATGCATAAAGAACTTAGAATATTACTTAATACAAAACATCAGTATGATATTTCGGCCCCACTTTTCGAAGTTAATAAAACAATTTTTTTATTCATTTGACCATATGTTTGTTAACTATACAAATCATTGTCTTAACGTTCGTAGTAACAAATTCCATTGTCGGTCACCTGTGTCAATTCACGTGCACACTTATTACACTGCTGTTGTACTTGAATCTTTCGGCCAATGAAATGAGACGTTACAAGTTGTTAGTTTATGATATGCCAGAATGTTATCAATGAACTATTAAACGCTTAACTTCACTGCATATTAGTTAATAATTGATAACACCTGGTTTAAAAAAAAATATCTGG
Source organism: Mytilus trossulus (assembly GCF_036588685.1). NCBI lineage: Eukaryota > Metazoa > Mollusca > Bivalvia > Mytilida > Mytilidae > Mytilus > Mytilus trossulus. The sequence goes on along the minus strand of NC_086386.1, from coordinate 34,126,347 downwards.
GAAGGGGCTGGTCAAAATAAAGGGGGGATCAAGTTTTTTCCATGTATGTGGAAAAGGGAAGTTCACATTTTTTATCAGTTCAAAGTGGGGGATCAATATTTTTTACACATGGAAATAAATATGTAACATACTTCAGCAGACAAAAGGTCAAAGGTCAAGGAGAACATTACAACAGTCAAATCGAAAAATAATTTTAACACCATTCATTACAATTAAATTAGACATTACAATACTTTGGTAATGTAGGAAGCTGAAAAGTTGCTTAATATTATTCGAATAATTCAGACGTTATATAAATTTACGAGTCTAAATTAAAAACTACGTTCAAACCTATGATTGCGTTGGATAAAACCCGCAATTTTTATACGTGTGCATGTTAAACTAATTTCATTGTAGAAGGGTCTAAAACCGCACAAACAACATTTTCCAGAAGACCAAAAAAGTGAAGAAGTATATTTAAACAAAACGCATTTGACTAACAGGTCGAACAACTGATGTTCTTTAACCCTGCTGACTGCCATTGGCGATTGCCAAATAAAATTGATCACAAGATGTAACAAAATAGATCTTAATATATAACTTGAAGTTTAATACTAAACAGAAAAAAAATAACTTGTGGCCACGATGTTATGCCACAAACATACGGTATATATATTTATTCACTTTGATCACTAAATTGACAAGTATTGCTGCCAAGTTTTGTTTTAATCAGCTTAATAGTTTGATAGAAGTATAAATTAAACGAAATCTACAACGATATGTGTAAAATTTCGTCCAAAAATACAAATCACACCGCATCATAAAAGAATATAGGGTAAAGCAATATATTCTCCAATAAATGATTAAATATTCATCTTATCTACATACAAACAGTGGATTCTGAAATAACGTCCTTCAAACACTTTGGGTAAAATATTTCTCATAAAGGACCAACCCTTAATAAAAAAATCACTATTTACATTATTTTGCTTTCAGTTAAAGAACCCTTTGGGTACCTTTGAACCTCTAACCAAGGACTTATATACGTCCCTGCTCTAACCCCCTAAAAGGTTGTACTTCAGGTCAACCCTTAATAAAATCACGATATATATTATTTTGCTATCAATTCATGTGCCCTTTTTGTACATTTTTACCTCTAACCCCCTAAAAAGTTATACTTCAGGCCAATAAATCAAAATTTTGTGGTTACTATCACACATTAATGAATAGAATGTGACAATTAATGGGTAATTGAACTATTCAAGTTGAAAGCATGAACTATCCATATCAAAGTTAAGCGACTCAATTGAGGTTTCAATTAGACCTTATGTAAAACTTATATTTAAGCAGCGTTCAGGAGAGGAATATATAAAAGATTCCTCTTAGTAAATAAAGTGTTGTTACTGTTTCAAAAATTAATGTTTTAGATCTACTTTGAATCATGTTTTCTTTAATGTGGTATGGGTGTCTTTCGCCATCTTGGATTGTAAAAAACAGGGAATCTATGGTCAGATTTTCAATCAATTTAGCAAAATGTTATGCTGGAATGCGGTTTACAAATACGAATTTGCATTTTAAATGGCAAATTTATCATGTTTATAAGATATTAACTTATAAATATTATTTTTTTACAAGTGTAAATTATTCTACCTTGGTATTATTTTTTTTTAAATTCGAATTTTAAGGTAGCCGGACTCCGAGGTTACTCTAAAATAGTGCATTTTTTGAAGGAATCTACATTGAATTTTGCTATTCTGAATTTTAGCCGGCAGACACGTACGGTAACCCTATATTTTCTTTTTATATTCTCAAAGCTTTTTCTAAAAGTTATCTTCTCGTATTTTATTTTACAATCCTATCATTAAGATTAGCTTCTTATCATATAATGATGATTTGTCCTGTATTATCCATACAAAATGTGTAATTTTGTCATGAAGCTTGATAAAATACGCGGTGTCCTATCATTTTTATTATATTTTTGAACATATATCAATAGATACGTCGTTTTGGCAAAGTATGAACAAATTCTATCATTTTTAATTTAGACTCCATACCACTTAAATAGCACAATATTCATGATATGAGAAAATTGGGAAAAAAGTCAGAAAAAACTACTCAAAGCAATGGCTTGCTATACCTACTTATATTCATGGAAGCCGCCTCACGAAAGAGCCCTATTTCAAGACAATTTTTCCTCAAACATGTTTTTAGACTCAATCCACTGAGAGTTTTTTATTTTAATATTTTTGGATACAAAATGATTAGTGTTTTTGCATGTTAAATTTTGGCATGATTAATTGGGGATCAACATTTTAAATGTTTTAACTGGTGGGATCAAATAAAAATAGTGAAATATTATAGGGGAGCCCCCCCCCCCCTTTTCCCAGGTCAAACAAAATGATAAGTCCCGTATTAGCAACCGAAACCACTCATTTGTTTGACAGCTGCATAAAATTTTTATTATATTGACATAAATAAGTGACCAAAACAAACTGACTTAATATATAAAAATGTCAACATTGTGATTTAATCTTAATCATTATCAATACAAACAAATATGTCATAAAGGAAAAACAATAAGGCAAAAAAATGAATCACATTAGCAAACACGACAGACAAGAATACAAAAATTTACCATAGCACAATAGCGCAATGATGTTTACAAAATTTAGAATTTTTGAAATACTAAGGGTTTTCTACCTCAGGCATAGATTACCTTAGCTGGATTTGGCAAAACTTTTAGGAATTTTGCTCCTCTATATTCTTCAACTTCGTACTTTATTTGACCTTTTTAACTTTTTTGAATTTGAGCGTCACTAATGAGTCTTTTGTAGACGAAACACGCGTCTTGCGTATATACAAAATTAAGTCCTGGTATCTATGATGAGTTCATATAAGTACCGAGTCATGTTATATAGGTATCAGCAAACAAATACTAAGATGATAAATAATGCCAGTACTCAGAATCTATACTTCAAGGTCTTTGTGCCTTCCGATGAACGTTCTTTGACATACCCCTGGTTCATCAGCTTTATGATCAGGTACTGATGACTTTTTTTTTAAATATGAGTAGCAGCTGCAAGCCCTTTTTTTATAGCGATAACAAATATTTTTATTCAATTATTTTCCTGATAGTAGCCCAGGTCGCATACTTAGGGACCCCTGTTTTTAACAGCCTCATTTGCACTGGTATTAAAGAGATAATCGTAACTGTAATTACGATTATCCCAATATGGCGACGGCAGATATAGGTTAAATCTTTACAGTCATTTTTCTCAAATACAGCATGTTTTTATCAATAGTTACTCAGCTGCAAGATTTTCTATACCATTACATCATATTTGAATCGTAACGGTGCACTGTAATTGTCTAAGCGCTTTGAAAATTGTCGTTGAAAAATTCGGGATGATAATCGTAACTCTATGGAATTTTCCTTGTTTGATAATCCTAATTTCTTTATCGGATAATAGTAACTGAAAAAAATATTAATATGTCTTTCAGCCTTTCAATGGTATTTTGTTTGTTAAAATGCAAATGTCCAGTTAATTGATTGCATTAACGGAAAATAAAAACAAATGAAACTTACAGGTTAATAGCTAAGACAAATTTACTTATATATCTCAATTTATAGGCGTTTTTTCAGCAAAACCGTGATTTCATGTCCCAGCCACTTTTTAAAAAAATGTGTTTGATCGTTACAAGTGAGTTTTTCTACAGTCAGTGCATGCAATTAGATTTAACATTTTTAAGCAAAGAAACATACTATTTTAAGAAGCCTGTTGATTCGTGAAGGATTCAAAATAACCAAAAATAGCATGTCCCTAAACGCCCTATTCAACATTCATTCTCAATGTTTGCAAGATATACAAACATAAGGGTCTTACAAATGATTTTATGCTTCTATAACGGCAGTTTGAATGTTGGAAAAAATAGCACATTATATGGACCAGAGTGATACCTTATTTTTGATAATGTCCACCACGAAACGGTTCAAATCGTCTTCAGTATCTGGTTTCAAAATTATGAAAAATTATCAGTGTACAGCTTAGTACGTGCTTTGATGAATAGAATCGTTCTTGTTACTTTTGCAACTTAGGGATTGTGGGGGGGGGGGGGAGATAAAACATGTGAAAATGTCCATTAGAAAACGGTCACCTTCGAAACAAGTATTGGAGATTTTGTATTTGTTCAATTATATTCGAGCAAAACAAATAACAAGGGTTAGTTTTATGTAATTTTCTGTATGTTATCAACATAGAATATATGATATGATCTAACTGTCTCTGGCGAATACTTAACGTTATTCCTACTTCATTATGGCATAAAAGGGTATGGGCTAGAATTGAATCAGAAGGGGCTTCCCGGGGGGGATAGCACATTAAGCCACCTGCAATAAATTATTTAAAAAAATATTTTCTACATTAACTATGCTTTTAACAGTCTTAATCACATATCTGATGAAGGGTGACACATGCGTTTCGCCCCACAATTATTGCCATATATCATAACTTACTTTCGCTCATACCGTATTTTGTGAGATTCCTAGTTTTTTTAATTTTCTGTATTTTAACGTAGTTCGTGTATATTTCATCAAGCTTGTTGAACCTTCCAATTTTAAGATACTATAGTATGTAGCTGTTTTCATTAGACCTTTTATTAATATATGCACAAACAGAAATGTCATAAGTTGTTGAAACGTGATTAATCCATCACCATAATTTAATCATGTGCTATCATATATACGTTTTTAGTGTCACTAACAATAAACACTATCCAGTTACGATTATCTTCTCATTTGTCAATCCTATAATTACGATTATCTTTTTTTCCGAGTTACGAATATCATCCCGAATTTTCAACGGCAATTTTCAAAGCGCTTAGACAATTCCAGTGCAACGTTACGATTCAAATATGATGTTATCTCTTTAAGTACAGCTATTTGTAAGATCCAGGCAGGGGGTGATTCATCATATGTCTCAGAACTGCTTTTTTCTTTTATATAATAGGCAGTTAAGATTGAAATAAAGTTTGCAAGTCTTTTTTTTATTTTCTTGAACGGTTGCTATGGAAACATGCAGCCATTTTTTTAAAGAATTTATGATGAAATCAGGCATGGAAATTGGAAAATGTCTACTTTTTGGTTGCAGCAATTTCATGATAATGACAATTTCAAGAAAAGAAATAATTTCAACATATAATTAGGCATTATTTGAAGTTTATATTTTGATGTTGAGTTTAAAAAAAAAATTGATATTAGGCTAAAATGGTATTTAAAAAGGTGCAAAAATCTGTATTTTGACATTTTCTGAAAATGGCTTAAATATCATACTTTAAATGAAGGAAAAATAACATTGAGCAGACAAGGTCATTATAAACTATGGTTGCATCTTAAATTTTGTACATTGAATTATTAAAAACCGGAAAAAAACATCTGTTTTTATTTGAATTTTTTTGTTACCATGGCAACAAAAATTGGTAAAATTCATAAAAATGACAAAAAATAATACTTCTTCATTATCAAACTTTTTGCTATTTTGTTTGTAATAATGTAATTTAACAGACAATAAAACTTATTTGTTTAAAAATGATAAAAAAAAAATGTATAAGCTTAAATATAAGTGGCTGAAAGACCATAGCAACCAAAAGAAAGCCCTAGCAACCGGTCTGAAATTGTTAAATTAATTCAGAATCAGCATCAAATACATGGTTTTCTAGGTATTGGATACATATAAATAATGATCTTTGAATAATATACTCAACAGTTAGATAGTTGATCTGCTTTTGGTTACCATGGGAACAAATAATTTCAGATTTGATACAAACCATTATGTACCTTATAATATCTGTTTTGCAGCCCTGTAAATGGACTTCTTTCAACAATAATCAACAAAAATTATATTTCTCTATATTTACAACTCATATCTCTTGATTTCATGAAAGGGTCATTTGTTTATTGTAATAACAAAGTACGGCAAAGAAATTTTAGATGGAGAGACAGAGTTAATAATATAGGACTGCTGAATTTGGTACATGGTTTCCTCAAAAAATTGTATTCCTGGATTTTTCTCAATATCTCCAAATTCAAATTTTATTTTGGTCTAGAATCGAATAGTAAACGGTACGTCTAAACACTGCTAAGGACTCCTTTGTGCACTAAAGACCTATACAATGCACTAAGGACTAGGAGGAGTGCTGTTATGTATATTATTTTTACATATTATGGCAGAGATAGATATTTAATTTTCTAGAAAAATAATCTTAAATAAATAGAAGTTCAACATTGTTTAAACGGTTCGTTCCTTCTATTCACACTTTTTTTTAAATCTGGTAAGAAAAGTGGGAATAGGAGGAAAACTTATCTAAACAAAGAATTACACTTAATCAACTTTTAATTGGCCAATGTTTTTTTGGGATAGGAAATAGGTTATTTTTCTATATGTCTGAATTTTTTGTTTTTAATTCAAATAAAAATGAAATTGAGAATGGAAATTCTGAATAAGTGAAAGAGACAAAAACGTGACCATATAGCATTAAACAATCGAAATAAAGAAAAAAAGCAAATTATCTAATATTTCTTTTATAACACAAATTCAAAAGGAAAGTCATGTAAGCATTATAATATGAAACAAACAATACAAGAAACAGCACTACAGCAAATCACACATTGTAGCACACAGACAGAAATCCACAGTATATTAGCCTATTAAAGTTTATTTATCTATTCAACGTGAATAAGGTAGGTGGCTGCATCGCAAAACTGTACTGTTGTTACTTCTTAGTGGGGCATTAATGCTGCATAGTGAATCATGGTTGAGGCCTAGATTCCTCATGTTTCAGTAGTTTTATTTGTTTAAATGTTTGGTCGCGAGTTCTGGAATGTTTCGTTGACTTGCTTTGCCATTCCTTTAGATGATGTGTAGTCTCAGCCCCATTATTGTGAAATGATCCCATCAGTATTTTGTTTCATAGTCAGTAAAGAGCATGCAGTCTAAATAGTTGTGTAATTTTTTTATTTGTTGTTTTGGCTTTAAATTAGCTTTCAGTAACTGAAGTACTCCGGATATGTTCTTAGTGTCTTTTTGTTGTTGGTATATACAAGTAGCAGGCCATTTCCATTTTGTGTTTATGTTTAACAGATAGGATTGGAATCCCACTTACATGTTACACCTTGCCACATTCCATATGTGTGTACATTTCAGTCAGGAGCCTGACATACAGTGGTTGTCATTTGTTGTTGTGTTACATCAAAACAATATATTTGTCACATTGATTTGTTTGTTCATTTGTGATTTCGGGGTCCTTTGTAGCTGACTTTGCAGTATGTTATTTGCTTATTGTTGAAGGCAGTACAGTGACATATACCAGAACCTAAATTCCTATTCCTTGTGCTTTTCTCCAGATACTTTGTGTGTATTGGAAACAACAGTGGTTTGTGTTGATAAATTATTATATATGCTGCATTTCTAATTTTAGATTAACAAATTCGATGATTTTTAATCATATTTTACGTATACCTCTGTCTATCTGACTTATTCTTTATTTTAGGGTACGCTTTATAGAAAAAAAATACAGTTTGCAAATAAACAGTGTATCAAATTTTTATTAAAATAATACACTTAAACAGCAGTGGCTGTTCCAGTCATCTTAAAAAGGGGGCCCAATCCAGAGTAAAATTGGTGGGGTGGGGGGGGGGTCCAACTATATGCTCTCATTCAAATGCATTGATCGTCAAAAAAAGGGGGGTTCCAACCTCCGGAACCCCAACCCCTCACCCCCAACCAACACCAACCCTTTTCTTTCTGGATCCGCCACTGAACAGAGTATCAACTATATTTCCTTTAAAAAATACAGGTAAATCTCAGGTGAATTTTTATTTAACCTTGATTGTTATAAAACCAATTTATAATTAATAAAACCTATTGAAGGAATATTGATTTTTAAAAGTGTGAATAGGAGGAATACACCATTTATACAAGTGCCCGTTTTTCTTTGATATGCCGAAAAAAATCAATGAACCGAAATTTCATATGCCAAATAACATAACAGTTACTGATTAAACAATCATGATCTTTTTATTTATAAGTATTTTTTTCAACTAGTTTGATATCTGTTTACAAAGCATATGGTACTATGTGGTATGTGCTTTACTTACTGTTGAAGGCCGTAGGGTGACTTATGTTTATTTATTTCTGTTTCAATTCGTTTCTTGTGAAGATTTGTCTCATATCATGAGTTTCACCCATGTCCGTCAGTAATTTAGTCGTCACGAAGTTGGTTTCCATTTTCTAATTTTAGTTTGCCTCAACCAAATGTTATGAAACATATACATCATTTTGTACATAATGCTTATTACTACAAAACAGAGATCAATTTGAATTTAGTTGGCGTCACTTTAACTGTTCCCGAGTAGTGCCCGTTTTGTATTACTTTTCTTTGTTTGATACTTTAGTACTTTAGTCGTCACGAAGTTGGTTCCCATTTACTAATTTTAATTTGCCTCAACCAAATGTTATGAAACATATACAAAATACTAATTACCACAAAACAGAGATCAAGTTTGAATTTACCTAGCTGGCGTCACTTTAACTGTTCCCAAGGCATGCCCGTTTCACGTTACTTTTCTTTGTTTGATACTTTAAAAATTGTTAAAACTGAGAACCAGATCAGTTTCATAGGCGGATCCTGGGTGGATATTCCCCCCCCCCCCCCCTTTTCGTGGGAAAAATATGGTTGATCATAAATGTAATCACTGAAGTGTAACTGGAGCAACCCTCCCTTTTTACACAAAGTTCAGTATCTGCCACTGAGTTTAAAACTGTATAGTTTACCTTAAATGACCTGGTTAAGTGAAGAAATATCTAAGTGACCAATTGATATTTAAGAAAACCTTTCTGAACCCCTTTTTCTGTCATACATACCATATAATATTTTTTCGACTTTCATGTATTTATTTTTTTATCATTTCGGTTGAAATAAAAAAAAAAAAGATGTGGTATAATTGCCAAATTGAAACAAATCTTCACAAGAGACCAAAATGACACAGAAGTTAACAACTATAGGTTATCATATGGCCTTCAACATTGGGCAAAGCCCATGCCGCATAGTCAGCTATGAAAGGTCTCGAAATGACAATGTAAATCAATTCAAACAAAAAAACCTATTTATTAACAAACAAGGAACGAAAAACAAATATGTAACACATAAACAAACAAAATTCACTGAATTACAGGCTCCTGACTTGGGACAGGCACATACAAAGAGAAGGTGGCAGGGTTAAATATGTTAGCAGGATCCCAACTATATATAAATTAATCCTCAAGAAAATCTTTATATAGATAAATCAGTAATACTTAAGAATTTGACATAATGTGTAGACACCTATAACTTCTAGTATTGTTGAAATCTTTATGTTGCCTGCTAAATGTCATTAGTTGGGGTTTTTTCCGTTTGATTGCTGTTTAATTGACGTATAACCTACATCTCCTACAGTTTTAGTTCCATTTTGGTGTACTTACAAAAAAATGTATGCAAAATCATAACCAAACATAGATGTATTGCTTTTCGTCCCTTAGAATATATGCTAAGAGAAAGATGAACCAATGAGAAATGTACCTCAATTTAGAAAGTTAAATAAACTGAAAAAAAATCTCACTTTGCAATCTTAAACTTTCCCCATTTTTCGTTCAATAAATTGTTTATATTTATTGAAGGGAGTTCACGTTTAATTTATATACGTTTGAGGTCACGGATAAATGTGATTTAATCATAAAAAGGGGGAATATGCCACTTTTCAGACAATGCTTTGAGCAATTATGAAACTTTGGTGACGCCAGGTTTACATCTATCAACATAACCTCCCATTAGTTTTTCATGAATTTGTGATATAACATTGAGAAAATATTATTTTTTTTAATATTCTTTGAAAAAGCGACGGGCGTAACATGTGGTCATGGAGCAGCTGTTTATTTTTATTTTATGGAATTATACCCTTTCAAAGTCTAGGATCAGTTAAGAGCACATTTGAACTTTGCAGTATATCTAAGGTAGTTAATGCACACCTTAGCTGTGTATGATCCTGATTTATGAAAGATTCAAACAAAAACTACCCAACCTCCACTCCTCCCCCAAATGCAACAGTGTATATATTAAAATTTGTTAAGTCTTTTCAATGAGCAAAGACAGTCATGACAGTACTGAGAGTGAAACAAAGCAAAGCATGCAGTTATATTCCCATTAGAAAAAAATAACATTACTAACATAATTATATGTAATTTTTTACATAAACTATATTATACATCATTTGATTGACTGTTATGGGTGATATTTGTCACCATGGCAACTGTTGTAATAGTACATCACGATTGCAGTTTAAAGCTCATATATATGCTTCAATGCATGTCTTTTCATAAGGGTTTGGAATTAAATGAGAACATTGAATTCCCCATACCGCAGAATTCAAATTAATAATAACTCTGTTTCCATGGGGAAAATACGTTAACATGGTGATAAAATTCATGAGAGCCGCACGCAATGTTTTATTCATTTTTGTCAGGTAGTATTCATACTTTGATACTACAATGCTAGAAAGATTTACATATTCTCAATTTTTGGAAAAACACAGGAGAAAATTTGATTATTTCACAAAACTTCATGATTTCGAAAAAAAAATAATGTTTTTTTAAGTATTTTAAAAAATAAATCTAAACGTTGGGGTTGAACTGCAATACTAACTACGCTCTGAAGCTAAAACTAAAGCTCAAAAGTTATATCGATGTTATACATGTGTATGAAATTTCTGAAAATAAAATTGATTCTATTCATTATCATTATTCTATTCATAATCAGGCTCTCCGACCAAACGTTATCTTATCAAGAATCTACATGTATATTTTTTTTTTTCATAATAAACCTACCCCCCCCCCCCCCCCTTTTTCCCTAACCTTCGGTTCTTACCTTAATGTTTTATTATATATTATATACAGACAAGACTGTGAGTGAAGCAAAGCATGCAGTCATATTCCAATTTGAATATAAACACCGTCTATATATAATATATGTATTTTTTTACATAAATTTCAATTGATACATTTTAAAATAGATGTTACTATTGGTAATATGTATTTCCATGGTAACTAATTAGGTCAGCAACTATTAACGATGGTAATTTAGAGTAAGTTTATGCTTAAATGTATTTTTTTTTATCAAGTATGGACCAATTCAGTACATTAAAGCTCTAAAACTGCAAAATTTGGGAAATAATAACTCTGTTTCCAAGGAAATAATCGGTTGCTATGGAGATAAAACTAAGAAAAATCCCAAGCTCTTTTCTAAATAATCTGGTAAAGTAGTATCCAAACTTCATTACTAAAGTGCTAACTATGCTATACACAGTTGCTTTTTTTCTGAAAATCACCACAGAAAATTTGATAATTTCTCAAAAATCCCAAATTCAGAAAAGTTGAAAATATGCATTTTTTGGCAAAAATTTTCAAAAAAATTACAAATTTGGTTCACATGCAATCTAAACTAAAATGATGCTAAAACCAAGTTGTATCAATGTTACATATGGAAATTAATGAAAAATGCTTGATTCTATTCCTAATCAGACTCTGAATTGTAGTGATTTAGCTGATTTTTGAAAGATTTTACCATGCTTCACAACCAAAAAATAGAGTGTCCGTTACCATGGCAACCACTTGTATTTTCCAACTCATATTTATTTTTTAAGCAGTATTCAGTTACTGCTTCTTCTAGGCCATTTATAGATAAAATCTGAAACCCTCATAAATCACATGTACATGGCACCCTGCCTGGTTCTTACGAAGAGCTGTACTTAAAACCAATGATTTGACCAGGGAAAATATCAAATGAGTTTAAGCTTCCCATAGTTTTTTATAAGTATACATTTAAAAAATAACCAATACGATTGATTTTACCTGATACGCATCACTGGCACTAAAATACATTATAATTAACGTATATCCGGTTCACTGACTTACATTATACATGTGTTGATTTAAACGTGAAAGCTATATATTTGATTGAAAAAAAATAATAGCTGCAAGCTCTATATTCTGGAATATTTTTTTTAAGTTTGTATGGTATAAAGAGACATATTGTGTACATTTATTTATTACACATTTTGTTCAATCTTTAAAAGGAACATTTGTTTTCATATTTAATTTAAGTACTTTTTTTATATAACAAATTTTTTTAAGCCTTTGTTTAGTAAAATAAATATCTTATATTATTTTGAAGACTTGGTCGGGAATCTGACCCTTCTGTCATACAAGTGAGAAGTTTTGCTAGCTTATTTTATCAACCCTACCATTTTCTGCATAAGAAATTGACTGTATTAGTATTATTAAATTCGTTATCCATTTGTTTAAGGTGTTGGTAAACCTTTGATAACTATTTGGAGCTTTTGTTTTGCCATTGCTTTGATACTTTCTTTTTTAAATTTTCCTCGGAGTTCAAGATTCCCGACCAAGTCTTCAAAATAATATAAGATATTTATTTTACTAAACAAAGGCTTAAAAAAATTTGTTATATAAAAAAAGTACTTAAATTAAATATGAAAACTAACCAAGTCTTCAAAATAATATAAGATATTTATTTTACTAAACAAAGGCTTAAAAAAATTTGTTATATAAAAAAAGTACTTAAATTAAATATGAAAACAAATGGGAAAGCCAGTGACATTGAAGAGCTACTTCCGGTAGTCCCGCGGGAAAGGGGACATAATCTAAAAATTTTGAGGTGGCGCTGTAACCAGCGTGTAAACAAAAACGTAGCCTGTGCTTCAGACAATAAATCTATTAAAACAACTTATCATCCATCAGTATTTGAGTTTAATTTTTCATTAGAATAGATTTTGTCAGATGACTGCCAAATTCGGTATTCAAATAAGTGCTCCGTTACTGAAATATGATAAATCACAAGACTACCTCCGTTGATTTCCAAAAAACCGCGGGTAATCCCCACGACTACCAACAACTGACACAAATGCATCCTAAAGCTTTTCATTGGTCGAGATATAAATAAATGTGACCTAGAAACATATGGGCACATGACTATGTACAGGATTCCCCGTCACTCTGAGTCTTGTTTACATAATAAATACTTTAACCGGAGGTCAAAATTCAACATTTTTCAGACGTTTTGGGAGTTATTTCGGTGCAAAATCAAGCAAATTATGTCAAATTTTACAGATTTTAAGCACAAAATTGATTGAGACAACGAAGGGTGATGATGTTTTCAGGATTTTAAATATATTTTACTTAAAATGTTGAGTGGTTGAAGGCTTTACAACGTCATTTGTTGATGTTTACAAGTTGCTCAAACTCCTCGTATCACATTTTCTGTAGTTATTTAATTATGCTGCTGATGTATAACAGATTTATGGGCGAGATTTATGTAGTACATTGAAACTGGTTTAATCTATGAACGAATTTGTCCATATAAATAACTTCCACTGTCTGGAAGTAGACCTACCCCCCTTTTTTCAACAAAAAAAATTCAGTTAGTCAAAAGTTGTTGTCTGAATAAGCATGCAAAAATGCAAAGTGTAAGCACTCAGCTAGTCTTTGTTTTTAGCCAATTTTTAGGGTAATGGTTACAGTCATTCTTTGATTCTGTAAATTATTATAAATCTGAAATGTTTCAACTTGTCAATTTTAAAAAGTACATGTACCAATCAACAAATATTGCCTGCCTAAATACTCACACATGTTAATAAATGTCTGTCCTTATCATGCTTATCAAGCAACCTGATGTACACTGTGACCAACTATTCATGTTTGAGTGTTTCTGGGCCCTGGGGCATATTTAACTCTTGAGAACTTGGAGATTAAAATTCAATATGAATGCCCAATGCCTAGTACATCAAATTCTTAATACATGTTAGAGCTATATGACCATTTAAAGCATTAACAAAATGCTATGTCACTTCCAAGGTCTACTTTAAAAATGGTATATGAATGTCTCAGTCTGATTTTGGTGATCATGTTTTGTTGCATTGATATAACTGATTGACCCACATTTTTATTTTACACCAGTTTACAAGAAAACAAATCTTGGACACAGGATCTATAGTTTATAAAGAATCATACTATTCCTATATCTGTGTGCTGATTTTTCTGCAATAGAATACCTTTTCACACATTTTACTCCATTCTAAAAGCACACAATTGCAATAATTTGCAAAATCATGTGTTAACATATCCAGGAAAAAGGTACATAGACATCTCATTCATAATACTACACAAGGAGCAGGATCTGCTTACTCTTCCAGAGCACCTTAGCTCAATTATATGTTGTGGGTTCAAGTTGATCAGTTTTCTTTTTTCTAATTTGTATATTAGTTTAAACTTTTCATCAAAAAGTCTGAAAAACTAAATATGTATCTACTGAAAATGATTTATTTAGGTGCAGGGGTTACCACACTTTGAAATCTACATGCCATTGGAAGCAAAACAGTGAAAAGTCATGTCATGATAGGCTACTTGAGAGACCTCACTATGTCTAGGAGAAGTGAACAATTCTAGAAACTTTCCATTTAAGTCATTCAAACCTTATAAAGAATAAAAGACCATCATTTTGACTTTTATATCTTTTATTTTTCTTATGTCTCAAATACTACAGTACATACATGTATATGTCTGACACCAGTGACCGATCAAGAACTTTTATATTGGGGGGGGGGGGGGGTTGCTGCTGCTGACTAACTTGGGAGGGGCCCGCTCCAGTGATTACCTATTTAATCAACCAATTTTTTTTCCTATGAAAGGGGGCCCTATGAATATGCTAGCTTTGCATCAATGAATCTCAGGTTTTTCAATGACATTAAGTAATATTGTATTGCAACAGTTTAGTGTATCATGTACATTTACCCCACGTTATCAATATAAAATGGTGGAGTGTTTCACATTGTATGTATATTTGAAAATATAAAAATGTTTAGAAATAAAAGTTTATTAAGTGATGAATAAATACAAAGTCATAAAAATAATGTTAAAATGAAAAATATGTAAAAAGTATTTTAAACAATTAAGGAGAACTATTGTTAAAATTAAAAAGTTTTTTTAAAGTAAAATCAAGTCAAATAGTCCTCTGTCCCATACATGTAAATCCTCAATATAGAAATCCTGCTCTTCTTATTCCTGTTGTTATCTGAAAATATATAATTTATGCAGATGATATTATCAAATAAATATAATTTCAAACTTCTCTAGAGTTGCTATATGATCGGTAAATTATAATATATTTTAATTGTCTACTGACAAAAACATGCTCTTCTGAGGTCCCAATTTAAAAAAAAAATGTTGAAAGGAAATACTGGAATCCGAAGGATCAATTCCGAAATCCTCAGCTAAAAATACCCAATCCAGACGTCCCGAAAAAGGTCCTCTAGAAAAGGTAATACTTATACACACCAACAGATGTTTGGAAAAATTTTCTACTTATAAATTCATTTACTTTAGTATTTAAAATTCATCACCATAATAACATATCAACCTCTTTAATAGATATAAATAATGTTTAAATAAAGTATAACATAATATGCAACATTATATTATCTTACAGGTATCTGTTATTTAAAAGATAACTTTTCATTCAATCATTCATATCTTTAATTCTTTATACCAGTAATTGATAATAAATGTATCCAATGCCAATAAAACCTGACCACAACACCTAGCCAATACTGAAGGTGGCAATAAAATTCAACAATAAATCACATATTTTTTTTTAACATGGAAGGAGGGACAGAATTTATACTTTCCTACTGGTGAATATTTCATATACCTGAAATCTTTAAAAGATACTAGAAAACACCCGTGATATCGCGGGTCTGTGAATGAATTAAAGTATATAACTATGCGCAAGCCTTATTTTAGTATTATTATTCAAGTTGTCATCTGAATGAAGTTGAATTCTTTGATTCGCTGTTTTATGTCATGCATGCCCACAAACAAATTGAAAACTGTACCTATACGCCTTATTTTTAGTCCAGATTTGTTATCTTTGAAAGTCTTACTGATTAAAATACTACAATAGGTAACAATTTGACAATTTAGTAGTGTCAACCCTGTGATTATGACCGTGTATATAGCATATTAATCCTGAATACACGGTTTGGTGGTGAGCCTGTCAGATGCAGAACATACATATAAGGTAATAGGTAACAGGTGAATATACTATTGGTATCTGTATCGGACTCGAACCGGAACTTCTTAATTATTGGCAAAATTAATTACGTCAAAAACAAAAGGGCCTGGAGTGGTGTAATTTTTAATCTACACTTTTGTACTATATTAGTTAAATTATTTGATTCCTCGTTTTTACGTGATGACGGCTGACAAATTGGACCTCGTAATTTTAGTATTATAGATTTTACATGTCCATATGCAATATTGAGCAAAAATAATAGTACTGTTGTTCACATAGACAAGGGTCTGGATCGGGTCTTCTGCATTTCTTTATCATTTAATCTTTTAGTTCATTGGTCTCTATTTTTTTTATACTTTTTGTCCATAATTTTTCTTTCCTCAATATATAAATTAACACATCAAAAGTTCAAAATGAATATGACCAGATCTTTGGCTTGCTGCTAGGAATATTTTGATTTTTTTCTGGGATGCATAGGAAGGTGTCCCAGAAAAAAAGTAGTCTATGGTCCGCAAATAGTCAAAAAATAACATAAGGACCTAAGAGCTACGGTTCCGCAGCTAGCATGTCATTTGCTCTTTTTTTTAACTTATTTTATGGTAAATTTTCTCTATTCTTGTTCCTTTAGTAATAATTCTCTAATTCTTTATACGTTTTAATAGTCCTAGTTCCCAGTGGCAGATCCAGGGATAGGGTTCCAGGGATTGGAATCTCCCTTTTTTGGGGACGATCAATGCATTTGAATGGGGACATATAGTTGGAAACCCCCTTTTAACCTGGGGATAGTTATTTTTTTCCTATATTTTTATTTTGTTTGTTTTTTGTGTTTTTTGTCACACTTTTTGGGTTCAAAAATAAAAACATTAACCTTTTTACTATTCGAGACAACCAAACAAATCAGCACATATGCATTACACATCTGTAAAACTTTAATTAAAATTTAAATGCTAACATTGACCTGCCAAAATTGAAGTTTTATTCAAATTGAAGTATCACGCTGGAAAAGGGGCGTTTATTTACATGTGGTCTACGGAAATTTACTGGATTTAAGAATCGAAAAGAGGCAAACATGTAGCCATAACCCGATCAGATCAATAAATCATGTTATGGATAGTATTAATATCTTTCTACTAACCATTAAAAGTAATAATACTAGGATTTCGTGAGCTCAGAAACCTTAATCTGTTGAAAAATGGCGTCGATTTGTGTGCTTCCTTTTCGCAGCCTCAGTTACAATTTGACACGGAGTGATGGGTATTTATGCAAATATTTAGGGACTCCTATCATCATAGATACTATTTTTGGTCATTTTATATTTAAATAGCCAATAGGATGCAAATGTGTCAGTTATTTTCAGAAGGGGAAAACACCCGCCATATTTTTATCCCCAAATTAACAACGTCACTTGCCATTTTCAGATGTTCGTTTCTTGTAAAATAAAATCTTCTAAGAAGAAAAAATAGCATGGTCACCTGTAAAACTTACCTATATAACTAATTGATGATGAAATGACACAAGTTTAATTGTCTTTAATGATAAATTTCTCGAAAAATCACACGTACACGATGTAAACAAATTGCCGCGATGGCGCGATAGTGTCGCCCTCTATGAAAAATCGCGATTGTCGCCCTTGATTTTCTGGCCGTTACGTCATTTGGAAGGAGGCGCAGAATCGATCCGTGGCTTTCCCACTGTTCAGCTTGTCTACGGCATTTACAAAATATGTGCTTTATGTCGCTAAAAGCTTCGATTTTATTACAAAAAGTACATTAATCGTTTTAAAAATTTTTGTTAAAGAAAATGCTTTCGTGTCAAAAAATTTGAGTATATTCTGGAATAATTTTTTTAAGTTTGTGTGGTATAAATAGACATATTGTGTACATTTATTTATTACACATTTTGTTCAATCTTTAAAAGGAACATTTGTTTTCATATTTAATTTAAGTACTTTTTTATATAACAAATTTTTTTAAGCCTTTGTTTAGTAAAATAAATATCTTATATTATTTTGAAGACTTGGTCGGGAATCTGACCCTTCTGTCATACAAGTGAGAAGTTTTGCTAGCTTATTTTATCAACCCTACCATTTTCTGCATAAGAAATTGACTGTATTAGTATTATTAAATTCGTTATCCATTTGTTTAAGGTGTTGGTAAACCTTTGATAACTATTTGGAGCTTTTGTTTTGCCATTGCTTTGATACTTTCTTTTTTAAAATTTTCCTCGGAGTTCAGTATTTTTGTGATTTTTCTTTATGATACTTTAAAAGAGGGGGAAGGATACCAGAGGTTCATTCAAATTCATAGATCAAAAATAAGCTGACAACACCCAGACTAAAACGAAAAGGACTAATAGATAAATCACAGTTCACAAAACACAATATAGAAATTTAAAATCTAATCAACACGAGACAGGTCGAGACTTATTCCAGACATTTTGATACAGCCGACAAATGTAGCAAATGTCCAGACCATTTCTGACTATACCAAGATTAATATGTACTTAATTATACTAATTAGATAAAGTCGAGACCAAAGTCGAGTACAGTTAAGTATATCGAGATTATGTCGAGTTTTATTAAGTAAAATATGTGCTCGTCTGTACTGGTGGAGCTCATAATATGGTGTTTTCAGACTCTGAACTGTTTGTAGCGTGAGTTGTACCAAATTTGTCGGTGGAAACATGATCATTGAAAGGATTTTTATGTCACGTTAATGCTGTATACCCCATTGAAAGTATGAAAGTTTGATTGGTCGTGCATTTTGAGAAAACCAATTTCTTTTGTTTGCTTAGTGTACATCAAACTTATTAACCAGGTGTAGGTCTTTAAGGTGAGTTTTTATTTACAAAAAGTAAATCGGGCATGACTTATTTGAAACGCCCTCTAAAAAAATCAGGGAGTCAAAATAGAATCAGAAAAAAAACACTTGGCGAAATACCATATTTTTACAATTTTAGAAAAATCTTCAATTTCAATTGTTTTTGTTGCTTTAATATCTCAATCAATAAACAAATGGTATTTTCGTTGAAATATTAAGTTGTCCGCAACTGTTAAATGTTGGCTGCATGAGGAATTAATTTACAAAAATAGTTAATCTGATTTACTCATACATGTACAGTGGTCGTTATTGATTATAAATTATAAATGACGTTTTGTTTTTGGCATTGTTCTACCGTGGAGTCTTCAATTTGAAATGTCACTAATAGTTTTCAAATATTAATACATTAACTTTTTTAAACTTTTGAATTTTTAAGTGTAAACCTAAGTATTTGTACATCATTTTTCTCCTTGCGGTTAATCTTTTTTATTAACATTAAAAACATTGTCGTAGTTCATATCAGGGGCTACATTGTTTTTTTTTCCATCAAAACTTAGAGAAAAGGGGATCAGAAAAGAAATGAATCCTCCTTGAGTGGCAATAACTCATATATGGAATCACATGTCTCATCTTCGTTACAACATTTGCTGTTTCGAGTTTATAATTGGACGACACTAAGCCGGTCCATTATATGATATTGGTTTGAGATTGTTACACGAGTTTCTGCTGATCTATATTTTCTTTTTCTGCGGTATTTGAAGAAATGCATTTTTAATTATTATTTTTCATATAAGAAGAAGATACCAAATATTTATAACGCATATTAATTGTTTTATTATGCACAGAATGCGTGACCCATTTTGGGAGATTTCCCAAACCAGGTTATTTCTAGAAATGTAAACAGGGTTAAATTCTTCCTCTTATTTTGTCATTTTGTGTTATTTTGATGCTATAATAAAGCTAATAAATACATGATTAAATGTTACACTGGCATTGAATTGGTCCGTTTTCATTGCAGTTTGGTATTTGTTAATTGTATATATCAGACTTAGTACTGTTTATCTACCATTTAATTTTAACAAATTTAGACTCTTCAAATTTAGCAGAAATCGGTTTCTACAAGTGCTTTTTCTGTACTTTTATACGTTTATAAGCCATTACATGTTCAATGATTTAATTAATATTGACATTAAAAAATTCTCTTCACACATAGGGCAGTATAAATCCCCTCGCACGGCTATTTTCCTCGGAGGTCTTGTAATATCAGTATTAACTTATCAATGAACGTTTACAATTACTGAAAATGAAACAATATTATGGGACTGAAATTTATGAGCGTTACGTACTATTGTGCTAATTTATTTCTATTTATTAGGCTACAGACCGAAATCATGTTGACGCTTATTCCTTCAATAGTATTTATATACGTCTCCACCAGAATATCCGTATTCAAGGTAAGTAGACTTTAAAAATGAATTTGATAAATGTTTTTTTTAAATATACTAGTAATATTTGAAAAATTATGTCCTGATGTACATTTTCGAACTCCAATCGAAGTGTATTAAAAACAGGTCTTGAAATGGAAGATGAATATAAAAACATTGGTATGACTCTAAAACATGAAGTTCAGTTTATAAATAAACACGGGAGGTTCATCTAACATAAGATATTAATTGATTTGCCAGTTGTTTTGAAAGAAAAAAAATCAATAATCGCAAAATCCAATTATTTTTGTCAATGCTAGCTTATTTCCCATTTTTTAGCTTATGTCATCACTTTCGTCCGTCGATGTCAATGTTCCTTATGGTATCTAGTTTATAAATTGTATCCAATTTATTTATCCATCGACCAACATGACCACCATAGCTAGAAATAGAACATGAGAGTCAAATTCAGCTTTTAAACTTATATATCAAAAACTTAAACATCTGGAGCAAATATTAAATCGAACATGGAAATAACATGCTCAATAGGATCAAGATCTATTAGTCTTTAAATATATGACGAGCAGAACAATTGTAGGGTTGCTGCCACTAAATTGGTAATTTTAAGGAAACTTCTCTGACCAAAGAAAACCAATATAATTATTGCATGTCATTGGATTTATAAGTATTAAAATGATACAAAAGAATCAAGAATCACATCATTGTTTGTAATGCCGGGTTCCCCGTTGTGACCTCGAAACAAATAATTACTCAAACAATAAAGCTCCATAGATTTATATTAAAATTTCGAAACTAATGTGGATGGTACGACAATGTTAAGTCAAGACAATATAACGTTTGATGATTCGACAAAATATTTGCCATTTAGGCAGCTAGACCAATAAAAGAAACAATTGATGGAGACTGAATAAAACAAGAACACCAAAAATAGAAAAACACGAGCATTATCTCACGTTATAAACTTTAACTTACAGTCTATCTGAATATCAGAACCACCCGCTGTCCATGCCAGCCCCTTCTAATAGTCCCATAGACACTAAGTGTTACAGTATATATTTTCGTGGTCCGTTAGCTTTCATTGTTTTGAATTACCTCTTTGAAAATTGTATCCGGTCATGATGGTAACACGATTGGTGATAAAGGCCACTCCAGCTTTTTTAATGCAACAGTAGATGAGTAACTGTAATCCATAACATTAGAGTTTTATGCGGGAAAATCAACGGTTTAGCAGAGACACACCGAATCAACATCTAATGTAAAAATTTGATAACACTTTTAGATATTTGGATGATATATTTACTCTATAATGACGACTTCAGTATGTTCACTATAGATATTTGTTCTGCTAAATTGATTTTAAATAAATTTAATACTAACAATGAACACTGTCCCTTCCTTGGTATAGATATCTTTAGATTTAATGGGAAGAATAATTTTAAGCGTTACGATAAAAGGGGTGATTTGTCATGTCCTAGGATTATTAATAATTTGTAGATTGCAACCTTCCCTTTACACCATCGTATGATATTTTTATATCGCATCTTGTGGGGTTTTTCTTGGTTTTTTTTGTCGACCGCGCAAAGGTTGTTTAACCAGTCATGTTCGTTAAAAACTTCTCTATATAGTTAGTGTATGTTAAGCCTCGGTCACACCTTACCGGATAAGACGAACGGACGCCTAACGGATGAAAATAAAAGTTGTCCGTTGACAAAATTGTTATCCGTTGGGAGTCCGTTGATGTATTGACAAACTTAAACGGACGCCTAAAGAATGCATAACGGACATGCAACGGATATGCAACGGACGAGAAACGGAGACGTAACGGACAGAACGGATGTCGAACGTACATCCAACGGACGAGTACCGCATAAAACGGACACCTAACGGAAGCGTACCGGATAAAACGGATAAACAAGATATACGAAAAAATTAAAGGCGACAATAATAATGCATGTTAATCGCATTAATAATGAAAATGTCGTGTGTAACTGGTTTCGGTTTGTTCTTCAAAATGCCGTTTAAGAACAGTGCCTGACCTGAATAACAGCTGCTTGATTGTGAAGATGTGCCTTACTCTAAGATCGATTATGAAAAATAAGAATTCACGAACCTTAAGGTGGTATGGGTGTCTTCCACCATCTTGGATTGGCAAAAACTGAGGATCTAAGGTCCAGATTTTCAATCAAAGTGGCACAATTTGATGCAGGAATGCAGATATTTTATGTGAACTTTTATTCAAAAGAACTAATTTCTAAGAATATATCTTTTTTAAAACTATTAGTATTTTAACAAAAATTGATTAATTTTGGTTGTGTTTTTAAATTTTTTCAAATTAGCATTTTAAAAGGAGATAACTCTTAAATAGTTCATTTTCTGTTGAATTCTACATGAAATTTTCCTATTTTGTATTTTAGATGGAAAACCATACGGTAACCCTATCTTTTCTTTTGATTTTCTCAAAGTATTGTCTGAAAGGTATGTTTTCCAAATTTTATTTGCAATTCAATCATTTTGTTTAGTTTCTAATCACAAAATTGTGTTTTTTCCTGCTTGATCCATACGAAATGTGTCATTTTATCACCACCTGTAGCTTGAGAAAATGTGCGATAACCTATCATTTTTATTTTATTTTTGAACATATATCAATAGATACTACGTTTTGGCAAAGTATGAACAAATTCTATCATTTTTATTTTAGACTCCCATACCACCTGAGGAATTCTAATTGCCTTTATGATGAAAAATTTTCAATTAGCATTTATCCGTTTCAGATCCGTTCATCATCTGTTTTTTCGGTATACGTCCGGAAGAAGTCCGTTTCTCATCCGTTTTATCCGTTAGACGTCCGTTAGAAGTCCGTTGGTAAATTTATCTGCCAGACCTCAAACAGATGTATAACGGACACGTAACGGATACAAAACGGAAACGAAACGGACGAGTACCGTACAAAACGGACGCCTAACGGACGCCTAACGGACGTCCAACGAACATTTCATCCGTTGGACGTCTGTTGAAAGTTTTAAACATGCTCAGAATTTTCCACCGGACAGAACGGACGTCGACGGATAAAACGTACGCTTAACGGACATGCAACGGATATGGACGGACGGCTAACGGATAGGAACGGACGTCTAACGGACATGAACAGATTGAAAAAAAAGTTATCCGTTAGGCGTCCGTTCGAGCTATCCGGTAAGGTGTGACCGAGGCTTTAACAAAAATCAACATACTGACATCCTAAATGTTTTGGCATTTCATATTCAATCTTATTAGGTAATATTCAATGTGAAGCACACATATGTCATCATCACCTCTAAAGCTGACCAACCTTTTAAACAGACTAATTCAGGAATGATATAGTGACTATACTGGTGTCGGGTCATTAAAAATAGCACATTTTGGTATTTTTATTGGTATTGATTTTTACTTATGCGGTCTTTTCATCGGAAGTAAACACATTTATTCAACTAATGTATGGATACAGGTTATGTTATTCTCAGATATTGTATTGTGGTATAATACTAAACCACTAACAAGAGGGATTAATCAGTTTCATTCAGGCCAGAACCTGTCGTCTAAGTTATTGCTTATTGCTATTGTTCTTTTATAATCTTTAGATATGCCTTAGGTTTTTTCAGTTACCTATTCTGACGACGTCACCTCAGACTTTTCTTATCTTAGTTTTACTGTGCGTATGTTTGTTTATTCTACATTTGCTAGAGGTATTGGGGGAGGGTTGATATCTCACAAAGCATGTTTATAAAAGCATAGGCGCCTGTCACAAACCAGGAGTATCTGGTCTTTGTTAGTATTTAAGGTTTTTTCTTTTTTTTTATTTGTATTGTTCTGAGTATATTGTGACGTCAATTTAAATAAATTAGAACACAGTTTTGTTTAAGGGCCGGTCGAGTCTCGCTATTGGGTTTGGGATTTTCACGCTTTGTTGAAGACCCAGTTGTGGTCTTTGGCTGTGTTCTGCCCATTGGTTGGGTTGGGTTGGGTTGTTATCTTTTTGACACCTTCCTAATTTGCATTCTCGGTTTTATCTATGAATTATCAAGATATCAATCGAGATTAAGATGGCTGCCGAGCTGTTAACACTGTAAAAGTCAGCTATTGCAATTTTTGCAAAATTCTTTGTTAATCAAGTGTGGATGTCCATATTTTGTGATTTTGTGATTCAAATTGGAATGACTTATCTGAAGATGGATTTATTCATGTGAAAATTGAGAAATTAATGACTTTTCCTTAAAGACCTTATTATATATAATATATAAGGAAAAATAATTTCAACTATAGATTAATACTCACATCTATTGGTAATTATGCTTATGGCAGAAATACTTTTAATAAAACTTCCACTAAACTAGCTGTACATAAGCCAAGTCCACTTATTGTTCGCTTCTTTAACAGTGATGTGAAGAGAAGCAATTGAATGGGAAAGTGAAATTTGTTGATGATGTCACACATAGAAATATGGAGTGTTCATAGGCTGGAGAACACGTGTGGTACTTTAATTGTGGTGTGTATGGTAGAACCGAATGTGGTGAACAGATAAAGTTTGGGATGTATCAACTTTAGACTCAGACAATTTAGGTCTGGGCGTTAACATTTGTGAACAAAATTTTCTAAAGTTGTAAATTTGAGATAAAATTGAAAAAAAGTTTCATTTTATGGAATGCTTTTTATACATGTATAAATTCAACAAAAAATAGGAAATAAGAATTCTACAATTTACAAAAATTGTACTATACTTCAAGTATAAAACGATGCGAGTTATCTTAGTTTTATATTTATGTTTGTATTCAGTATTTCAACAATTACTTAAAGATTATAGTTTTCAAAAACATTTGATTGTTTGCCTGATGAATATGTGTTCTTAATATTATGTGAATATCGATACATGTATGTACGTATACAGGTATAGTGTGAATGTATTTACCTCATTATGGGATCTCTGATACTTTTAACAGTAAATTGCCAGGGTTTGCAAAAAGAAAAGATGTGTTTAATTTACTGAAAACAAAAAATATAATATTTACAGATTAGAAGATACGCATTTTACTACTGAAATTGAGAATGCTGTCAGAAACCATGGAGGGTTTTGACTGTTTTTTTCTCTTCTTTTTCCTAGAATTCACGAGGAGTATCAATCATGGTTAATAATACTGTAAACCAACTAAATTTCGCGAGCGATTTATTTTCGCGACTTTCGCGAGTAGAAAAATAAAGCGAAAATAAATCGTCGCGAAAATGTATAACTGAGATCTTTCCCTATCAAATTACATCAAGTAAATAAGATAATTGCGAAATTAAATCGCCGCGAAGTAGTCTATCTCGGGATAAACGGGAAATGAAGTATCCGCGAAAACAAGTTGGTTTACAGTAATTTTGAATTAAAGTGCTAAAAGAAAAAAAGACCTGAATGGCAATTACTCAGCATGAGATGTTATAATAGATAAACAGAAACTTACACTTGTGTCATTATATGGACATAATGTAGACAGTCCTGGTTTTTATGATCTGATTATGAATGTTATTAAAGATTTTGGAAATGAAAGTTACATTTTTTGTGGTGACTTTAATTTAGTATTAGATCCATGTATTGATTACTATAATTATTTACATGTTTATTATCCCAATGCCAGAGATAAAGTTCTAGAAATTATAGATCACTGGTCCCTTGTGGACCCCTTCAGATTACTGTTTCCTGATCTACACAGAAACACTTGGAGAAAAAAATCACCATTCAAACAAGCACGTCTTTATTTTTTTCTTATTCTAGACTGTATGTTGATCAATTTAAGAAACTGTAAAATTGAACTTAATTATTATTCAGATCATTCCATGGTAGTTTTGGAATTTGAATTTAATCCTTTTGTCCGAGTTAAAGGTCTATGGAAATTCAATAATTTATAGCTTTATGATAAAGAATACATAAATATTGTTAAAGATAAGACTTTAGATGTTAAAAAGCAGTATGGTGCATTGATTTATAATTTTGATAATATACATGAGATTAGTAACGATGATCTCCACTTAACAGTAACTAGTCAGTTGTTTCTTGAAACTTTGTTGTTAGAAATTAAAGGTAAAACCATTAGAATTATTCAAGCTATAAGAAAACATAAAGGGATAACAAGGAAAAAGATTTATTATGTGATATTAAAATATTAGAAGCTAAACTGGAAGGCAATTTATTACATAGCTTAAAAGTAAAAAAAACAAGAATTAGAAAGTATAAGAAAAGAAAAGATAAGAGGTAAAGAACAGTTGGATTTAGAAGGGGAGATAACTATTAATGAAGCTAGCATTACTTTACAGAAAATGAATAATAATAAATCACCAGTGTCAGATGGTTTTTTAACAGGTTTTTTAAGTTATTCTGGAAGGATTTGAAAGCTTTTGTTGTTAAATCTTTGAATTATGGGTCAAATCTGGGGCATTTATCAGTGACTCAAAGGCAGAGAATCATTACATGCTTACCCAAAGACAATAAACCAAGGCATTTACTCAAAAAACGGAGACCGATCTCCTTACTTAATACTGTATACAAAATTGGTTTAGGGATTATTGCTAGTAAAATTTAAAAAAGTTTTAGACAAACTGATTGATTTTAGATCAAACTGGCTTTATTAGTGGGCGTTTTATTGGGGATACCATCAGATTGATTTATGATCTTTTACAATATACAGGAGAACATAATATTCCAGGTTTATTGCTTCTAATTGATTTTGGAAAAGCATTTGATTCTCTATCTTGGGACTTTTTGTTGTCAGTGTTGCAATTTTTTTTAATTTTGGTGAATCTCTTATCAACTGGGTTAAAGTATTTTATAATAATATCTCATCTGCAGTCATCCAGGGAAGAAATCTTTCAGACTTTATCACCCTACCTTTTTATACTTTGTGCAGAAATGTTGGCAATTAGAATACGTGGGAATAAAAATATTACTGGCAAAACTGTGACTATGATAGAACATAAGTTATCACAGTTTGCAGATGATACTTCACTTATTTTAGATGGAAGTGAACAGTCCTTAAATCAAACTTTAAATGAATTAGATTGGTGTGCAAACCTCTCAGGGCTAAATATAAACTTTTCTAAAACACAAGTGGTTTGGATTGGGAGTAAAAGATACTGAAGTGACAAACTTTGTCCAAACAGGAATTTATCTTGAGGTGCAACATCTTTTAAGTATTGGGTATCAATTTTGACGTAGATCTTGATAAAATTATTAACATCAATTATATTGAGAGAATTAGGCAGATAAAAAATCTAATCAAAATATGGTCAAAAAGAATTGATAAAATCACAGTTGTGAAAACTCGGATTTTACCTGTCCTTAATCACCTTATAATTACATTACCAAATCCAAATCAAGAACTTGTGAAAAAGATTGATGAGCTTATTTTTACATTTATTTGGAATTCACCTGTTCATAGAGTCAAGAAAGAGCTGTTACAAAAGGATTACAGTGAAGGTGGATTGAAAATTATCAATCTTAATTTCCTTCATCATAGCACTCGAATCTACATGGGTTAGAAAACTTTTTCAATCTAACAATAAATGGAAAAATGTTTTACTTTCCATAATAAATCAAGAAAAATTATTTAAGTTTGGAAATGCTTATCTGTTAAACATTAAAGTAAAGATGAAAACTAAATTTTGGCAGGATGTATTCCATGCATGGGACATAACTGTTGAAAAAGAAGAAAAGAATATTTTTTGTCAAGTGCACTGGTGATGAATAATTGTATTAAAATAGAAAATAAACCTGTACATGTATTTTAAAAAAAAATGGTTTAATAAAGGTATTTTTTTCATTAATGACATTGTATCAGATGCTGGAAAAATTCTCAGTTTGGAACAGTTAAAAGAAACATTTAAAAATGATAGAAATATTATGAAATATAACAGCACAATTTCTGCTGTAAATAATGCAAGAAAGGGATATGATTTGGATAATTATAAACAAGTCACGCCTTTTATTTCTTCATTTGCCATGATTTTTTTTTTAAAAGCTCAAGGGGAACTAAAGACATGTATTCACTATCAATTAAAAAAATAATATAGTTTTAACAGGTCAGAAAATATTGGATCAAATTGTAAAGGTAGATGAAGAGGAATGACGATCAATTTTTAAATTACCTTTTTAAAGTCACAACAAATACCAAACTGCAGTGGTTACAATATAGGATAAATCAACATATTTTAGGTACTAATACATTAATGAATAATTAAGGTCACTGACAACCAAAATAGTACTTTTAGCCAAGAAGAAGTAGAAACTATTGTACATTTATTTTGGAATTGTGGGATTCTTCAAACATTCATTGATGAAGTTGACTCATGGTTTTTGTCAAATGGTTTAAGTGTTCCATTTACCATACAATATTTTCTATTTACAAAATCATTTAGAGGGCATGCTTGATTTATATGCAGATAAAACAATATATTTTCAACTGCAAATATTTTAAGAAACCTAAATCAATGCAGGCAGTGCAAAGTAAAATACAAATTTTAAAAACACTGAAAAATTAATTGCTGTTAAAAATAAGAGAGTAGAAATTTTTGACAAAAGTTGGAATGCTTTTGCCATTCTTTTTGATGAATGAACAGATTTTTTGTTTTATATTGTATATGTGTACATCAATTAGAATTGTCATATGACATATTGTGTCTTACACGAGAAAGAACTACATAATTCATCTCTGCAAATAGATAACCAAAAACAACGATTTTGTTTGAATTTCCTTGAAATTGAATTTTTATTTTTCAATTATCTACTTACTTATTTATTTAAATTGTTTATCGTTGACTATTTATTCATTCATTTTATATATATAAAATATATATATATATATTTGCGAAAGCAAATTTACAGATCTAACATTGTTGGTTTGATGTTTAGACGAGTTGTATATACATTATGTACACAGCCATGTATCACCATCATTGATGGCGATCCGATGGATACATCTATTGTAGGGTTGTCACTGACTCAGACGTACTTATGAATATAATTATTTTCTGTGACTGTATCTTACATTAATTTGTAGGATCTTTACTATAGATAATTTAGCTGATCTGTAACAATAACACCTTCATGCCTTATATATCATGTACTGTAGTACGCCGCTAGATTAAAACTGACGTGGAAAGGTAACATATGGCCACCGACAGCTCTTTTTTTGAGAGCCCAGGTGGTCGTGTGGTCTAGCGGGACGGCTGCAGTGCAGGCGATTTGGTGTCACGATATCACAGTAGCATGGGTTCGAATCCCGGCGAGGGAAGAACCAAAAAATTTGCGAAAGCAAATTTACAGATCTAACATTGATTCACCAACATATTGGAGGCCACAAACCTCCTAGAGAATGTCGTTCGTGTGGAGAAAAACGCTGCAAATGCTGTTTACAGATGCAGCATTCGTCAACATTTCACAGTAAGGCAACCGAAAATAACTATAAGATATTTTGCAATGTTACCTGCAAAAGTATGAATGTTATTTACATACTAGAATGTTCGGTTTGTGGCCTCCAATATGTTGGTGAATCAAAGCAGCCTTTCCACAAACGCCTCAATGGCCATAGGAGTGATATATCTAAGAAGCCACTTCTTCCAGTCTCTCAGCACTTCAGACAGTCAGATCACAAACTTGATGACTTTAACCGCATGAAAATTCTAGTGATTGAACAGAACATTCACTGGAGTGATGCACAGCGACAGGTTCGGGAAAGCTTTTGGATAAAGGAACTTAATGTACATCACCCAAACGGCATCAATAAGAAATACTAACAGTTTTGTTTTCACTTATTTTTATTGTTAATATACACAGTCACGTATATTGATTTAAAGTGTTTTGTTTAAATTATGATATTCAGGATTAAAATCAATCGACCAAAACTTACCTGTATTATCACCTGATCTATTTTCACACCTTATACATTATGTATCAGTATTGTTAAAACTTGTGACACAAGAAGAAGGCCATTTGTTGAGCCGAAATATTTGTCAACACGATTTTATAACAACATTTTCGTTTAATAACACCTTATATCAGTACCGTTGTGCAAATCTTTAGACTGATATATTTTTTTCCTTATCTGCATAGTATCGCCTATTCTAGACGATCCGGTACATATTAAATTTGCTGGTTGGTCCTTTTTATAGACTTTTATATATATATATATATATATGTCGTGTGGTCTAGCGGGACGGCTGCAGTGCAGGCGATTTGGTGTCACGATATCACAGTAGCATGGGTTCGAATCCCGGCGAGGGAAGAACCAAAAATTTGCGAAAGCAAATTTACAGATCTAACATTGTTGGGTTGATGTTTAGACGAGTTGTATATACATTATGTACACAGCCATGTATCACCATCATTGATGGCGATCCGATGGATACATCTGTTGTAGGGTTGTCACTGACTCAGACGTACTTATGAATATAATTATTTTCTGTGACTGTATCTTACATTAATTTGTAGGATCCTTTACTATAGATAATTTAGCTGATCTGTAACAATAACATCTTCATGCCTTATATATCATGTACTGTAGTACGCCGCTAGATTAAAACTGACGTGGAAAGGTAACATATGGCCACCGAAAGCTCTTTAAAATGAGAGCCCAGGTGGTCGTGTGGTCTAGCGGGACGGCTGCAGTGCAGGCGATTTGGTGTCACGATATCACAGTAGCATGGGTTCGAATCCCGGCGAGGGAAGAACCAAAAATTTGCTAAAGCAAATTTACAGATCTAACATTGTTGGGTTGATGTTTAGACGAGTTATATATATATATATATATATATATATATACGAGTCTAAATTGAAAACTACGTTCAAACCTATGACTGCGTTGGATAAAAACCGCAATTTTTATACGTGTGCATGTCAAACAAATTTCGTTGTAGAAGGGTCTAAAAACAGCACAAACAACATTTTCCAAAAGACCAAAAGAGTGAAAAAGTATATTTAAACAAAACGCATTTGACTAACAGGTCGAACAACTGATGTTCTTGAACCCTGCTGACTGCCATTGGCGATTGCCAAATAAAATTGATCACAGGTTGTAACAAAATGGATCTT
The DNA here is from genome assembly GCF_036588685.1 of Mytilus trossulus. NCBI lineage: Eukaryota > Metazoa > Mollusca > Bivalvia > Mytilida > Mytilidae > Mytilus > Mytilus trossulus. The sequence continues at coordinate 34,094,842 of NC_086386.1, read as the reverse complement.
ATTATAAGTTTAATACGTCACAGAAAAAAAAAAATTGTTAACTTGTGGACAGGATGTTGTGCCACAAACATTCGGTGTCAATATTTCTTTAGTACACCATATCCGGATTTCGACAATAAATGTCTCTTCAGTGATGTTAGGGATCGAAACGGTATTTGGAAGGCCATATAAAAAGCACCCTCATTTTTAGAGAAAGTACCCTCATTTTTAGATTAACTCTTGAATTTTAAGAGTCAATATATAGGATGAACGGATCATATAAACCGGAGGGAAAATATGATACATGCCCAAACAAAAAATATAAACGAGTCTAAATTGAAAACTACGTTCAAACCTATGACTGCGTTGGATAAAAACCGCAATTTTTATACGTGTGCATGTCAAACAAATTTCGTTGTAGAAGGGTCTAAAAACAGCACAAACAACATTTTCCAAAAGACCAAAAGAGTGAAAAAGTATATTTAAACAAAACGCATTTGACTAACAGGTCGAACAACTGATGTTCTTGAACCCTGCTGACTGCCATTGGCGATTGCCAAATAAAATTGATCACAGGTTGTAACAAAATGGATCTTATTATAAGTTTAATACGTCACAGAAAAAAAAATTGTTAACTTGTGGACAGGATGTTGTGCCACAAACATTCGGTGTCAATATTTCTTTAGTACACCATATCCGGATTTCGACAATAAATGTCTCTTCAGTGATGTTAGGGATCGAAACGGTATTTGGAAGGCCATATAAAAAGCACCCTCATTTTTAGAGAAAGTACCCTCATTTTTAGATTAACTCTTGAATTTTAAGAGTCAATATATAGGATGAACGGATCATATAAACCGGATATATATATATTATATGTTATTTACTAGTGTGAGGCTGGGATAAGGTACCGGTATTTGATGTTTGAAAACTAAATGTTCAGATTTCAATAAAATATGATAAATTATTAACAAAAAGTTATCAATCGCCATTCCATGTTAGATCGGCATAACACGCCTTTCTTGTATTCAGTCTCTTCGTTAAAAAAATCAACAGGTAAAGGTTTTTTCCATATCACAGAATCTAAATGATCTTATTTGCTTGTAGCAAATTGTGAACCGCAAATTGACCAGACTGACTATGGTAATCAAGAAATATTTGGTGAGTACATTCTTAGATATATATTGGTGTGTATTAGAGAAACGTTTGTATATAAACTTTTTACATCGATCTGTTTATGTTACTTAGCTTGATACAATGAATCATGATATAAAATGTCAGATCTACATTAATATGACAATTGACAGATTTTGTTTTTTATTTTATATGAATGAAATTAACCCCTATAACGACTCTAGCGTAGAGTTGAAGATTCGATCCGGCAACTTTGGTCGTGAATTTAGATCTGTCGACTGTTGATTTCAACTTCAACATAGGATTTACTTTTCTTGCACTTCTTTTTTATTTTGCTGACTTTTAACAATTTTGACTGTAAATGAATCAGGTTGCAAATATGTAAACAGACGCCTTATCCCCTCATCTAAATATAGCTTTTCCAATTCAGCTTTCCTTTTGGTAGGTGTTACCTTGTCGTTTGAATGTTATAGCTACATCTGACACAAAACACGGAGTTTATAAGTGTACATGCTTTAATCATTTTATCTTCAGTCTAAAAACAGGATAATTAATCTATGTACAAATTAAATAAATAAATACGTCTAACAAACTTACAAATTTAGGAAAGATCCATCTATTGGATCATCAATGAAGGCCGGAAACACATATTCTATATACTCTGACTGTCAGCACAGTAATAATAAATCTGCGTATTCACGGAAGCAAAATTATGTTCTTCGCTCTCCAGGATTCGAACTTATAAAATCCAACTTCATGCCTAATATATCATGTCCTGTGACACAACTCTAGAATCTACTGACTGAAGAGGAAATGTTAAACTAGGCCACTAAAAGCTGACTGTTTAGTTCAGTCTTAATGGCAGGGTTGTCTAGATCGCTTGACACAGTACAGGCAGTGTTGTCCAGATATCACAAGTCCCGTCCAGGGAAGAACAAAATATGCTAACGCCAATTAGCAGATTTAAAATTGTTGCGCTAATATTTAAAGTGTCTATATGTATTTATCTTGCTATGTTAACTGAATTTTGCGCTATGTCATGTGTCTGTTTGCTTAAAAGTATAATGCAAATTCGGTATTACAAATTCGTGTATGTTGTCCTTTTTTCCATGTTCTGATGTGTAAAATGATTTGTAAAATGAGGAACCTATATAAGATGTAATAGGATTTATATCATTATAATGTCGGTATTGTTTCATTCATTGTAATTGAGTTTTCAAAAAAGAAACATTTACTCGGCTTTTAGCATAGTTAAGCATATTTTGCCAATATATAACAAATACTAATTAACCTGATTTGTTATCTTTTGTATTCTCAATACTAACAAAAAGTTATGCATCTTTGCTATATCAAACTTAAATGATCCTGTTATGTATGTTATTATTAGTATTGAAGTAGTAAAATTAAGTACGATATTCTTTAGTTTGTTGTAAAATTGATAATAATAAAAAGTCTACTAGGGAACACATATGTCCCAATCGTGGTCGGCAAACAAAGAAAGTATTTAACCTTGAAAAGTGAAATAGGTAAGTATTTATGTGTAACATATTTTTTTTTCTTACATTTTTTGTATATATAAGGCCGTTAGTTTTCTTTTTTGAATTGTTTTACATTGTTATCTCGGGGCCTTTAATAGCTGACGATGCGGTATGGGCTTTTGCTCATTATTGAAGGCCGTACGGTAACTTAAAATTGTTAATTTCTGGGTCATGTTGGTCTCTTGTTAACAATTATCGCATTGGCAATCATAACACATCTTCCTTTTTATATTAAATGTAGATAGTTCACATAATAGTATATATGAAGGATCTGATGAATATGATTTCAATATATCAATATATCTAATTGGACAAGTTTTATGAATTCAAGTACAATTTTCATGAAACATTAGAGAAGACGGTTACTTTGTTAAGATATAATGTAAGGTTTAAATTGTCATTTATATGAAATGTATTACAGCAGTTTTATTGGTTTAATATTTGGCCATTAAATTGAAAAATATTTTTCAGGACCAATTATGTCAATACCAAGTGCTCCATCCGACTATGAAAATCCTAATCAGAATGATGAAGGTATGTAGTGTCAAATTATCCAGAATAAAATTGTTTTGAAAAAAACACGTATTTAATGGAATTAAATCCTATTTTTAGTCCACAAAATTCACACAGACGTTTTGATAAACGAATGCATCAACTGAAATGGTTTTTAAATGATAATTTTTAAGTAAACCTATGAAGGATACGATTTATTTTCAAGAAATATATACAACTCTCGCACCTTATAAGTGTTGTTTTTTATATTGTTATATTTCATAATGAAGTAGAACGAGGTTCTGAAAAAGCTTGATTTGGTCCTTGAAATTACTACAATAATGAAACTTGTCAATTTTTGTTTTACTAAGATAATTCAATTTTTCAAACAGTAAGTTGGTAACTTTGACGTAGTTAACATGGTTTAACCGCAAAACATGACCATGCTTACATGTGAATGTAATTTCATACATGTTTTTGGTGAAATGCGCATATAATTTAAGAAGATTTTAATTTTGACGCGAGATTCACAAATCATCTACAAAAGACGTACCAGTGACGCTCGAATAAAAAAGGATAAACTGGCAATAAAGTTAGATTGTACAATGCAAGTGTTAGAAGCCCTTGTGCAAAAATATAAGACACAATTAAATATAAACACTGATATCTGACAGACTATTCTTTTTCCTTATTCATTCGAGTCTTTTTTGTTTTCATGTTCTCAAAAGTATGTTTTGACTTAGCAAACTTTGGTTATTGATTTCAAATAAAGATAAAATCCAGAAATTTATATCCTGCACACGGAAACTTCAATTCGATCTTTGAGCATCCACTTGGTTTGTATCATTGCAGTTTAACTTACAATCATAAAAGGTAACTTTTCAGACATTTATTTCTTTAATTTTCTGTTTATTGGTTTAGGTGTTTTTTGTTGAATCCTACTAAACATAATAAGGAACTTATCTGATGTTTTTATATTCTTCTCACAGCCTTTGAAGCCTTGAGGCTAAAGATGTCTACGAAGTTCGTTTATAGCCTGTCAACACTGATGTTGTTAATAGAGCATTTGAAACATATTTCATTGACATACGTATTCCTATCGAAAGAGTGCCAAAAGTTGCATTATTCACAAACAATCCCTCCACCCTACACCCTTTTTGTTGTTGTTTTCTATCTCAAATATTTTATATTGGTTCATTGTCGAATAAACCAAGTGCAGATTCACTTCAGAGCCATACATATGTCGTACACGCATCAAGCTTTTTTATCGCCAAAATATCAATCAGATATGTGTCTGATTTCGTTTGAACTTGTTATGTGAATGTGTCCAATTGTTCTAATTCAAGATTTACATATCCCTAAGATAAGACTGACCTGAGACTATTAATGCCAATCTGGGGTTTTTTTATACTCGCATGCTTACATTTGGACACACGAATAATTAAGGAGATATCTTTTGATAAAAACTAACAAAACAAAAAAATCGAAACCTACATGTTTGCCTTGTAATGACAGAATGAGAAACAGGAAAACAAACAAACCAATGACAGGATTTATGACAACACAATTATGCAAAATAAATATAACAGACAGCCACCAACAAACAAAATTGCATGCATATGTGTTCATATAAAATGGGACAGGATTAAACATGTTCGTAAGCGGTTGAGCCTGTCTTACTTTAGAACGTAGTGTATCTGCCTAAAGTCAAAACATTGACGAATTAAATAAAATTTACGTGATTCAGGACTTATTTGTACGATTAATGTCTTTAAAAAGGAAATATTATATTCATTTCATACCATAATTTATCAGTACCTTTTTTCTGAAACATGAGGACTGCTAGGCAATAAGGAAAGTACTTCTGTTACCAACAAATCTTGATTGTTACTGTAATAAACGTTACTGAGCAAACACGTGTATGTCTTGTTGACAGTACTGAACCATGGATTTGTATATCATATCATCTATTCTGTCAATAATAAATAACTACGAAAATACATTTATTTTATTTATAGGAATTCAAAGAGAGTGTATAATCTTAAAGAAAACAAATATTCATGTTGTGGAAGGAAATATAGTTACTCAAAAGGTATGCCGCTTTGAAACTTATTGTATCATAATTTTTGAAGATAACGCTTATCATTATCTGTCATGAAATAGGTAATTTAATGTCAACCATTTGGGAATTTCCTGCTACATTGAAGACCTGTTGGTGACCTTCTGCTGTTGTTTTTTTTATTTGGTCGGGTTGTTGTCTCTTTGACACATTCCCCATTTCCATTCTCAATTTATTCATCATTACACGCATCCATGTCTCGTGTCTAAAAGTACATAGTAACCCTTACACCTGACAAATGTAACTTGCAACAGGTTTTGACTGCTTTATATGGTCTTCGGACTAAATGTAATCAAGTTAACATAAAATGTAGACATGATCGAATTGCTTCTGCATTACACGTGAGACTTTTCTTTGAAATCAATGGCTTGTGCTTTAGAAGTGTTTTTGGTCAAATTAAAGTAGAATTTGCCTTCGTACTATACAAAAACTATATTTTAAAATGCGAACTAGTTTTATATTAAGTTAACTATAAAGCCTCCACAACATAATTTTCGATCAAAAAAACTAGATGCATTCATTAATAAAAATGCACATTAACTCGTAATTTAGGTCGACTGTTTTCCTTCCAAAAGACAATAATGGAAGCATTTTCTTCATTCCCTCTGTCCTATTGGTAATTTGATGTGAATAATAACTCGTTTAAAACAATCTGAGATATTTTCAAAGAAGTAATTAAAGTAAGGGAATAGGGAGCATTACCTTTTTTCTAAATCTTAAAGACCTGAAAGGCCTTGGATGCGGCCTCAGCAGGTTATAAACTATCCATTTTTGACACAATTATCAAAATAGTCTGGAAATTCATATTTTACAAAACTGTAAAAAAAAAATAAAGATTTTAACATCTTTGCATTAAAGGTCATCGACTTTTCGTTGACAGTCAAATTGGGTTTTTTATGTCTATTACTTCTCTGTCGCTTAATTTTCTATCACTGTTTGGTTGTTTAACAAGATTTCGTTACGATATTTGCTAAATGATATCAAAAACATGTATTGAAAATATTTTTGTACATATATTCTTGATTTTCATTTTTGCTTATATGCTTTGTCTATATGCCTTGTTGTGATTCTTCAATACATATGTCGTGATTATGTTCTTATACTTTTCGTCATTTTGCTCCTGCGCTTTTCTTAATTGCTTTAATCTTGTCTTTTACTTTTTCTAATGGGCCTTGTCTATATGCATTTTTGTGTTTCTTAGTTACATAATAGTTTGTGTTTATAGTGGTTAAGATTATAACACAATATTGACTGCTGTACTCCTTTTTTGACATCCTTACATATTTTGTCTGTTTGTCTTGTTCACACAGTATTGTCAATATATTTTATGTGACTGTAGTACAATTGAGAGGTTTAGTTAGCTTTTAAACCAGGATTAATCCACCATTTTCTACCTAAAAAAATGCCTCTTCTAAAAAACATATGAAAGTTGTTATTCATTCTTTCGATGTGTTTTAGCTTTTAATTTTGCCTTTTGAACACGATCTTTCATATTTTATTTTTTTTTCGGAGTTCGGTATTCTTAATATTCGACGCTAACCCTAACCCTGTAGTTGAATTACGTGACATAATTGTTGAGTATGAAGTAGCCATGTACTGCACTGATTTCTTTTGAAAGTACTAAAAACCATAGCGTTTTTTTTTTAAGTATGAAGTTATCTATAATATGGTTTGCTATATACCGGTAGTCAGAATTTATAAACTGAAAGTGACAGTTTTGAAACCTGAAGTTGCAATGGGTCTCCCTTATTTCAGGCAAAAGTATCTAAAAATCATATTTTTTGGAATCCGTATGGTGTATTGAGTTTTCAATGAGACAGGAATTGACATTTTCCTAATCAGAATTAGCGAATTATTTTCCTTATTTAAGACATAATAAAAAAAAATTCAATCAGCATGACAAAACCTTTTCTTGAACGCCAACAGTATACCGCATCTATCTTCTTCATAACGTAGAGAGACCTTTAATTGTTTGCATTTAAGTTTAGGGGTATTGCTGTTTTTCCATATACCACAAATTAATTTATAAGCGATCATCTTCGGTATAATATAAACAGATCGTGTTATCAACAAATCTTTGAAAAAAGACCAACTTAAAACTGGTTAACTAAGAGAGATTCATGAGTTTGAGAATTAGGAACGCGAAATCTTGTCATTACACCTTTGGTCGTCAGGCAGAGTATATTCACTATTTTTTTGGTTATTTTCACGTTTCTTGAGCGCGTTGAGGAAAAGTATTTTTCATCACTATTGAAATATCTGTTCACAGCAAATGATCATTCATGTCCAGTGCAGGATGTTTGTTCAATATTGTCGACATCGCGATATCTACAATGTTAAATCGATATCGTGTTAACATCGTTTACATTGTTTGAACCCTTATATATTGTTTACATCGTTGACATCGTTAACATTGCGATGTATACAATGTAAACACGATATCGTGTCAACATCGTTTACATTGTTTGAACTCTTATATATTGTTTACATCGTTGACATCGTTAACATCGTGATGTTTACATTTGTAAACACGATGTCGTGTTAACATCGTTTACATTGTTTGAACCCTTATATATTGTTTACATCGTTGACATCGTTAACATCACGATGTTTACAATGTAAACACGATGTCGTGTTAACATCGTTTACATTGTTTGAACTCTTATATATTGTTTACATCGTTGACATCGTTAACATCGTGATGTTTACATTTGTAAACACGATGTCGTGTTAACATCGTTTACATTGTTTGAACCCTTATATATTGTTTACATCGTTGACATCGTTAACATCACGATGTTTACAATGTAAACACGATGTCGTGTTAACATCGTTTACATTGTTTGAACCATTATATATTGTTTACATCGTTGACATCGTTAACATCGCGATGTTTACAATGTAAACACGATGTCGTGTTAACATCGTTTACATTGTTTGAACCCTTATATATTGTTTACATCGTTGACATCGTTAACATCGCGATTTGCCCAAAGGAAGTTTAACTAAAGCAGGAAAATGATAATGAACATAAAATTGAGAATGGAAATGGGGAATGTGTCAAAGAGACAACAACCCGACCAAATAAAAAAAAAATAAAAAAAAAAAAACAACAGCAGAAGGTCACCAACAGGTCTTCAATGTAGCGAGAAATTCCCGCACCCGGATGCGTCCTTCAGCTGGCCCCTAAACAAATATATACTAGTTCAGTGATAATGAACGCCATACTAATTTCCAAATTGTACACAAGAAACTAAAATTTAAATAATACAAGACTAACAAAGGCCAGAGGCTCCTGACTTGGGACAGGCGCAAAAATGCGGCGGGGTTAAACATGTTTGTGAGATCTCAACCCTCCCCCTATACCTCTAACAAATGTAGAAAAATAAAAGCATAACAATACGCACATTAAAATTCAGTTCAAGAGAAGTCCGAGTCTGATGTCATGTTTTTACAACTGTTATAATTAAATTAAAAATACGTGCCTATAAGGAAGGGTCTGATTGTATTGGGGTTTACGGAATACAGAATAATGGATAAATACTGCAGACTAAAAGTCAACAAAAAAAAGAAGAAAAGATTAGAGAATGATGAGGTGCTAAAATATAAAGAATAAAAATATTGGTAACACAAACTTAATATTAATAAATGAATGACCCTCTATCCAGACCCTTATGATAAAAAAAGAACGTATCTTTTTAAAACACATAATCAGTAAGAACGTTTGAAATTCATAGCATATTTAATATTATTAAGTACCCTCTAGAACCATTTTCTTGAAAACAAAGAATGTGACATATACTTTTTTGGAGCGTATTGTCGCGATGTTGATGCTGTATGTAGGGTTCATGGTGTATTTTTTGGGTAGGAGGGGAAGAGGGATATTATTAGGTCAAGAGTAACAGCTTGTTAGCGTACAGCTTCCGGAATCTGTAGTTTTCTGTTCATCCAAGGAGGTTATATGTCATTGATAACCTTCTTGGTTCATCAGAGTATTGTAAATAAGAACAATGAGTTTCGACTTTCATTATTTTCATATAACATGCAGGAAACGTCATAACTATAGTCTTCTATTTTACATGTATAAATAATTTCGACTCAGCCTGTCGGGTTAATACAAAGCAGAGTCAAAACTAATATGTTCTAATTCTGAATATTGCATTAAACTTGCCACTGGACGTAAATTATGTTTAAAGTGCTATTTGAAATCGTTATTTATTTTACATGTGACGATAGAAATTATCAAAGTGTTGTCCATCTTTCCCAAATGTTCCTATGACATCTTACGTCTTTTATTATTTTTTTTATTGTTTTTAGGGGGGGGGAGGTTGAGCATGGAAATGAGTGATTCGTATTTAGTAATAATGTTTATTAAAATATTAAACGTAAATAAAATAAAGCACCGTTTTAAATTGTATATATTCCTCATAATTTTGACAATAAAAACAATATTTTGACAATAAAAACATTATTTTGACAACAAAAACAATATTGGCACAAAAATAAATTATATTTTGTTGTACTTCTTCAAACTGTCGTTTACGCACTGTAGGACCAGCAAGTTAAACATAAGGCCGCTATAGACGTCAAATAATCTGGGTATATCAAACGATATGCATAGTTCTTTATTTTGGTACTATTGATTAACTACAACAACAATAAAAAGCTTCGCTGAGAGCAGCCTGTGACACCCCCGAATGTTGAATCATGAACAGTTGGGGCACGTTTGGACACAATATTATGATACTGTCTGAGTTTGGATTGTGATCATCAAATATTTGAGATAATATAGGTTTCTGACACAAAATTTATGTGGTCGATGGTCTTAAAAAACTATTGTGCAAAATATGACACCCTCCCCCCTTTCCAACCCTCTTAGAATAATTACCCCAAAACTCAATCCCAGCCTTTCCTTTGTGGTATGGAATCTTGTGGTGCATTTTTAGATAGATCCACACACTTTAACACAAGTTATTGTCAAATAGTAAAACTAGCAAAATGTTTGTTTTTGGCCCCTAATTCCTGAAGGTTTTGAGCAATTACATGCACCCTAAACTCAATTTCAGCCTTTCATTTGTGATATGAAACCTTGTGGTACAATTTCAGAGAGATTCATTTCTTCTCAATGTCATATTAGAAATTTATGAAAATCTAAAAGAAATTTTCATCAACAGATATAAATAGTTCATCAAAGTTGTATGATAATTGGTGGAAGCATTTTAGAGTTATTGTACAAAAACTGGAAACTCTTCCCTTTTTTAATGAATAAAACCCCATATCTCGGAAACGTAAAATCGAAAATCTATAAAATTCTAAAGGGGGCTTACATAAATAGATATGACCAATTCACCAAAGTTTTATAAAAAAATTCTGAAAGCAATATTTAGTTGTTGTTCGAAAACGGATAAATCCCCCTTTTATAATGAATAAAACCCTATAACTGAGAAACATAAAATCTAAAATTAATAAAAAAAACTAAAGGGAGCTCACTTCAATAGATATAAACAATTCACCAAAGATTTATGTTAATTGGTTGAAAGAGTCTGACGTGATGACGACGGACGGACAGACGGACAACGATATACCATAATACGTCCCGTAAACGAAGGTATACCAATTTAGCACATTTTATACATTTGGCTTAAAAAGTCTACATCAGTAGAAATATTTAACACACACACAGGTATTTATGTAGAATTACATGCTAAATAGTAACCAACACATGAATGGTCCGTCTGGTGAAAGAATATTCCACTCATATAGACAAATATTTTGTGATGATGTTTATTTAATATTTGCCACTGAAAGTTTTGCAAAATTCAAGAAAACAATGGAAAAAACACTAAAAACAAGTTATAATAGTTGAGATGTAGGTTCGTGTTCAGGTTACTTAATGTGATTACTTGGCTGTAGGCAGTGATACAGTGAGATTGTCGGATTTCGACCATGAAAAGGTTAACCAGTTCTTTTAATACAAAGGTATTTGAATAGATCTTGATTATTTGGTTCTTGTGAGAGAAAAAAATGGCCAATATGATAAAGCAGAAAGTGCTTAAATTGGCACACTGATACAATCAGTTATTTTCAACTTAACTATCATTAATCAGTATTGGCAAAAAGGTACACATACCGTAATAAAAGATAAATGTAACAAAAGAATATACATCTAAAGAAAAAGAGGTGCACCAATAGAAAATAGAAACTGCAATCTTACTCTTAATTTCGGAGCTCAAATTTTAACTCTTACAAGAATTTGTACTCTACTTTACAGTAGCAATTTTTATACGTGTGCATGTAAAACAAAGTTCGTTGTAGAAGGGTCTAAATACAGCACAAACAACACGATGTCAACATAAAAGTATAGACTCTTTATATACAATATAAACACGATGTTGACACAATATTTTCAACATCGCGATGTATACGATGTGAACGATGTAAACAGAAAGGTAGATACTTTATATATATATTTACTATATAAACACGATGTTGACACGATATTGTCAACATTGCGATGTATACGATGTGAACGATGTAAACATAAAGGTATAGACTCTATAAATACAATATAAACACGATGTTGACACAATATTGTCAACATCGCGACGTATACGATGTGAACGATGTAAACAGAAAGGTAGAGACTTTATATATATATACAATATAAACACGATGTTGACACGATATTGTCAACATCACGATGTATACGATATGAACGATGTAAAAATAAAGGGATAGACTCTATATATACAATATAAACACGATGTTGACACAATATTGTCAACATCGCGATGTATACGATGTGGACGATGTAAACAGAAAGGTAGATACTTTATATATATATTTACAATATAAACACGATGTAGACACGATATTGTCAACATTGCGATGTATACGATGTGAACGATGTAAACATAAAGGTATAGACTCTATATATACAATATAAACACGATGTTGACACAATATTGTCAACATCGCGATGTATACGATGTGAACGATGTAAACAGAAAGGTAGAGACTTTATATATATATTTACAATATAAACACGATGTTGACACGATATTGTCAACATCGCGATGTATACGATGTGAACGATGTAAACATAAAGGTATAGACTCTATGTAAACAATAGAAACACGATGTTAACACAATATTGTCAACATCGCGATGTATACGATGTGAACGATGTAAACAGGAAGGTAGAGACTCTACATACACAATATAAACACGATGTTGACACGATATTGTCAACATCGAGATGTATACGATGTGAACGATGTAAACATAAAGGTATAGACTCTATATATACAATATAAACACGATGTTGACACAATATTGTCAACATCGCGATGTATACGATGTGAACGATGTAAACAGAAAGGTATAGACTACACATACACAATATAAACACGATGTTGACACGATATTGTTAAAATTGCGATGTATACGATGTGAACGATGTAAACAGAAAGGTATAGACTCTACATACACAATACACAATATAAACACGATGTTGACACGATATTGTTAACATCGCGATGTATACGATGTGAACGATGTGAACAGAACGGTATAGACTTTACATACCCAATATAAACACGATGTTGACACGATATTGTTAACATTGCGATGTATGCGATGTGAACGATGTAAACAGAAAGGTATAGACTTTACATACCCAATATAAACACGATGTTGACACGATATTGTTAACATTGCGATGTATGCGATGTGAACGATGTAAACAGAAAGGTATAGAACATATTGATAGGATACAATGTAAACACAATAACGACTCTATAAAGTTGGCATTGCGATGTTGACAATATCGACAAAACATCGTGCACTGGACATATTTCATGATCGGTCGAAATTCAATTGTGATGTTAATTTTTCATACCTCTCTCATTGGCATTATGTTTTCGGTCTATTCGTCAGTATATCCCAGTTTAATTTACAGTGTTTAGGTTAAAGTTTTTGGTCAAAGTAGTTTCTGATGAATTGAAATTCAATAGACTTGAAAGAGGGACGAAAGATACCAAAGGGACAGTTAAACTCGTAAATCTAAAACAAACTGACAACGCCATGGCTAAAAATGAAAAAGACAAACAGAAAAACAATAGTACACATGACACAACATAGAAAACTAAAGAATAAACAACACGAACCCCACTAAAAACTAGGGGTGATCTCAGGTGCTCCGGAAGGGTAAGCAGATCCTGCTCCACATGCGGCACCCGTCGTGTTGCTTATGTGATTACAAATCCGGTAAATAGTCTAATTCGGTAGGTCAAATTCATGAAAGGGAAGGGGATTGTAGTTACGACGTAAGGAACATATCCGATATCATTAGTGAATTATATAATAGTTCTTGAAAAACTGGTCTTATCGTGATATATGGACTGCCCACAGGACAGTGGTATTGACTAAGATAGTGATAATGACTGAGCCGAAGGCGAGGTCATTATCGCTGTCGCAGTCAATACCACTGTCCTACGGGCTGTCCATATATCACGATAATGACCAGTTTTTCTAGAACTATTATGTTTATTTCATTGAGAAACCATGTTTTCAAAATAATTCATAAATTCAAAGTAACCTCATGTGTATGTATTTATATAAGAAAGAGTGAAGACCGGTCATGGTTTTAAATGACTATAAGTCACTGCCATTCATTTGAGTGCAATTTTCAGTATATGAAATACAAAATGAAATTTTCTATAACTTTATAAGTAACAAAAACATTATATGGTTAACAATTCAACAACAACTGCAATATAAAATGAAAACAGGAAAATGTTCAACTGGAATAAATCCATAGTACATGTATAAATTTAGTCTTTTGAAACATAGAAATTAAAGACTCCTCCAGACACATTTTGAATATTAATGCTATGATCATTTCTGTTGCTCATGGACTCTATTTTTTAGTAATTGTTTTGCACATTGGTTTGAGACGAACTCATTTCTTTTAGTACTTGATCAAAGTCTGCAGACTTACTGATAAAACTGTCTGAATCGCGATTGCGTTTTATTACGTTACGTCACTCAAATAGACAAACCACGCCCCACCGGTCCATATCATGTAAAAGTTATTGTTAATGACCGGTTTTCCGGTCCGTTTAAAACTTTTGTTCTGTTAGTGACCGCTGGAATTAATTACTGAAGATTAATGAATGTCATGTGGCCTCTTTTTATCCAATAAGAGAAGCTTATTTTTAACCGATATGAAAACGGTTATTCCATAACGGTCAACCAACTCGTGATGGCGTCTGTAAAATTTACGAAGGGATGATTTCAACTTCACCATTTGGAACTCTTGGTTTAATAGTTTCCTTGTGAGCAGTAACCCTCTATCAAAAAAATCATGATAGGAAATGCAAGCACGGGAATATCGTATCAATTGGGAGATAAATACTCCGTATGCAGGTGCTGCTGGAATGTTGCTACTTAAAAATGGAAAGTTCACAATTGGAAAGCTGAAATCATCTCTTTTGTCGTAAAGTTTTGCCTTCAACCGACCCTCATTGTCAATTTCTAGATGTAAGTCAAGATATGAAGCCGACTTAACTGTATCTGTAGTATCCTTTATCTCCAATTCGATGGGATAGATGCGATCCACATAGTCACCAAATTTTGAATTGTTTAGTGAAAGAACGTCATCTATATAGCGGAAAGTAGAGTTAAAGGATATTGCTAACTTCTTATCTTTCTTCCTAAGAAGTTCCTGCATGAAGTCAGCCTCATAATAATAAAGAAACAAGTCAGCAAGTAGAGGGGCACAGTTTGTTCCCATTGGGATGCCGACAGTCTGCTGAAAAACACGTCCTCCGAACGTAACAAATATGTTGTCAATCAAGAAATCAAGCATCTTGATAATGAAACTTAGGTACACTGGAATAAAAATGATGGCATTGTTTAGCATTTCACTGCAAAAGAAGTCATTTTTGGTGTGTCCGAGGATTTTGTCAATAGTAAAACAGTTAATGATATTTATTGTTATTCAAATACTATATATTCAAATGTAGATATAGGAACATATCCCCCAAACTATGGTTGAATAGAATTTTTACTGAATTTGATTATTATAGAAAAATATTCTGTGTGTTTCTTTTAACCTGTACAAAGAATAAATGGACAAGAAATGGTCTTTTGCTAGAAGCCGCTTTTAATTATTTGTAATGAGTGTATCTTATCATATCTTTATAACTTGATCAATGTTATAAGTGGAACCTTTTTTTATAATTTATTTTTAATACTGTGCTATATCAGTGCACATTAGAAAAGCTTATTTTCAGATCTAACATTGTTGGTCTGATATTAAGACGTATCAAATGTACAAAATGTATTTACAGCCTTGTATCGCCATCACTTATTGTGATCCGATTGATACAATCTTTTGTAGAGATGTCACTGGTTCAGACGTACTTATATATATATACAACTCGTCTAAACATCAACCCAACAATGTTAGATCTGTAAATTTGCTTTCGCAAATTTTTTGGTCTTCCTTCGTCAGGATAATACTGAGATATCGTGACACCAGATCGCCTGCACTGTAACCGTCCCACTAGACCACACGACCAACTAGGCTTCATAAAAATGAAGCTTTCGGTAGCCGGGTGTTACCTTTAAACGTCAGTTTTAATCTAGCGTCGTACTACAGTATATGATATATAAGGCAAAAAGATGTTATTTTTAAAGATCAGCTAAATTATCTATAGTAAAGTATCCTACAAATTATTGTAAGATACAGTCACAGAAAATAATTATATATATAAGTACGTCTGAACCAGTGACATCTCTACAACAGATTTGTCCATCGGATCACCAGCAGTGATTGTGATACATAGCTGTGTACATTCTGTATATACGACTCGTCTACACATTAACCCAACAATGTTAGATCTGTAAATTTACGTCAGTCAATTGCTTTGCTCTTCCCTGGACGGGAACTCATGCTACTGATCATGAGATATTGCACGCATTGAAGCGTGCCCGACGCGCTAGAAGGATTACCAAGTCTAGTAAAAAAATCTTGCGATGTCTGGTTTTAACTTTCCTCGTCAGGTTTAATCTAGCGTCGTAACACAGTACATGATAATTAAGGCATGATGATGGATTTTTTACAGATCAGCTGGATTATCGATGGTAAAGAATTCTACAAATCAAAGTAAAATGCAGTCCCAAAAAAAATTATATAATAAGTACGCCACCAGTGACTACTCTACATCAGATTTTATCCATTGGAATACGAGTAGTGAAAGTGATACAAGACTGAAATAACCTTCTGTATATATAATTCGTCTTAACGTCATTCTAACAATGTTAGATAAGTTAATTTGGGTTAGTAAATTTTTATGCGCTTCCCTCGTCTGGATTCGAACGCATGAATACTGTGTTGGACACAATACATCGATTTCTATATTGATAATAAATTGAGAAGACATAGCTGGTTTATTAAAACAAAATGAAGTGTTCTTTTCTGCAATGGATATTTAATTAACAGTTTGAGAGATGATGGGTTTGAAACTTAAAAACATTCACAGTACAAATTGAAATAAACATAATATTCGCAAGAATTTGTTAGCTGTTATATATTGTAATAACTATGGTGGACTTTTTTTCAGGTTGATGTTATTCTAAACAGTACACACAAAAACCTAGATTTATCACTTGGTACATGTTCATCGGCATTGCGTTATGCTGCTGGACCTGAAATTCAGAGAGAATGTGACCAAAAGTATCCAAATGGTATAGAAGCAGGCGAATTAGCCACAACATCAGGGGGTCGTTTAAATTGCAATGCTATTTTTCACACAGCGTTGTTAAAATGGCCAAGCAGATCTTCTAAAAAGGTAATGTTATGTTCGCGTACATAATTCAATTCAGAAGAAGTACACGTAAAAAGAGACACAAAGAAACCGGATAAATTATTTATTTAATACTAACCAAACCCACAAATTACACGTGCCATCATAAGTAAAGGGTTTAAATTAAATCCTTTGACTGTTGAATAAAACTGAATATGTTGAATATATTATCCACATTACCTTTTACTTAATTTATATCTTAAATGCGCTATTTGATAGTATTTTCAGAAATCTGTATAATTTTTGTTCTTAAATAGTTGAGAATAAACAAGATTAAACATATTTTGTTTGCTCACAAAAATACCCAGAAAGGCTAGCTGAGAAAAAGTTTTAATGTGTATAAATTTAATCAATGGAAAGAATTTATAGTGAAGATCACTTCTAATAAATTCTACGGCTAGAATTGAATTATAAGTTATAAGAACTCTTTGTCTAAATATAAAGGCTTTGGCAAAATAGCGATTAATATTATAAAGAGCTTTGCTATTTTGCCGGTTTTATTTTAAATTTTTCGTCGGCAAGAGACCATGTTTACCCCGCCATATTCTGCATGTCAGTGTGACTGTTCCAAGTCAGGAGCCTGTTATTCAGTGAGTTTTCTTTTTTTGATGTGTTACATACATTTTTTGTTTTTCTTTCATTTTTTTAACATAAATCAAGCCGTTAATATTGGGGGGGGGGCATTATTGTTTCAATTGTTTTACATTTGTCATTCGGTGAGTCAGGATGGCTCGTTTTACATAACAAAATTATCTGACCTTCATGTAATACGTTATTCCGGTCAAAACCAGCAGGGAAGGATCCAGCAGTTTCAAAAGGGGGGGTCCCAACCCAGGAAAAAGGAAGGGTCCATATAAATGTTCTCATTCAAATGCATTGATCGTCAAAAAAAGAGAGTAGTTTTCATACCTCAGACGGACCTGTTATACAAAAATCTTTTGATCGCATCAATCTAAACTGACCTTATTTGCTTTTTCTTCCTGCCAATCTATATACCTGTACAGTAATTCAGTTAAAATTTTAGGTTAAGAGGGACTGTAATATACAAGTTACAGCAATATTGGAAAACAATGACCTAAAAATTTTGTTCGCATGAATTTAAAGTGCAAGCATGTCCTCATTTTATTCAAAGTATTGAATCGTAAACAAATATCAGTAGTTTTCATACTTCAGACAGAGTCGTGTACTAAAATCTTTTGAACGCATCAACCAAAACTGACCATATTTGCTTTTTTATGCAAGTCTAAATAGTTGCACAGTACTTCAGTTATAATTTAAGGTCAAGAGGGACTGTAGTATATAAGTAACTGCAATATTGGAAATCAACAACCACAAAAAAAATCGCATCGATTTAGAGTGCCAGCATTTCCTACTTTTTTTTCAAAATATTGCATCAGAAACAAACATCAGTTAGTTTTTATACCTCAGACTGACTCATGTAACAAAAATATGTGTCTGCATCAATCAAAACTGACCATATTTGACGGCAACAACCAAAACTGACCATATATGACTGCATCAGCCGAAACTGATCATTTTGCTCTTTTTTATGTAACTCTTATAGTCGCATAGTTAATCTGTAATATTGTTATATAAGAATGAATCGTATAATACAAATGATAGAAATATTGGAACACAATGCTACCTAATTTCTTTTGCATCAATTTAGAGTGTCAGCTCATCCTCTTTTTATTCAAAATATTGCATCATAAACAAATGTCTGACAGTAGTTTTCTTACCTAAGACTGACTGGTATAACAAAATTATTTGTCTGCATCAACCAAAACTGATCATATGTGACAGCATTAACCAAAACTGACCATATTTACACTTTATTATGTAAATCTCAATATATAGGTAATTATATAGCTGCATACATGGCATAGAAAATCACTTATAAAATTGAGAAAGGAAATGGTGAATGTGTCAAAGCAACAACGACCCGACCATAGAGCAGGCAACAACCGATCACGATGGATTGTGTTATTCAAATGGCAGCGTGTCCTCTTCTTATTCAAAATAATGAATTGTTTACAAATATCAGTAGTTTCGATACATGTATATCAGACTGAGTCGTTTTAATAACAAACTTATTTGACCGCATCAACCAAAGCTGAACATATATTCTTTATCATGTAAATATATATGGCCTCATTGTAAACCCATTATATTGCTATGTCAGGACAGATATTGTATGATAAAGAGGACACCAAATTTTGTTCACATCAATTTACAGCGCCATTATTTCCTCTCTGTATCGATAATATTATTATTTTAAGGAATGACCATGATGACTGTAATATTTTTTTCTGTTTATGAAAAAATAACATAAAAAAATTGGTGCACACTGAAAAATACGTGTAGCGGGTTTTTTAACAGTGTGCACCACATTTTCTATGTTAGGCCAGACCAATTTGATTCCTTGTTCGACGGACCCGCCCGCACCTATTTTTTTCAAAACAGATTTTTTTTATTTTTATTATATTCCCGCTTCCCGCATCCGGAAATGAAATCATGTCCATTTCCCGCACCGTTTTTTTTGTAAATATTATAAAAAGATCGCAACATTTGTTTATAAAATCACAGTCTAGCCTTTATATAACGATTTTAAACCTATCATTACACCACAACACTTTAAATATCTGCGAGAATATTTGTTTCAGCATGAAACCAATTTATATCACCTGTGGGAGTGCTACGATATAAATATATAACCGGAGATACCAGTACAGAACAAAACGTTGGCTTCTTTCCCCCTAACTTGTATTCCCTATAAAAAATGTTCGTTGTTAAAATAAAGTCGAGAATAAAGTACAAAGAACTTCTGAAGGATTTGCCTTCAACTGGAATTATAATGTATGGTGACGATCATAGCCGCTGCAGGTTTGTGCACCGGTCCAGGTTTATTCAAGGACCTGTCGTTCAGCCGTTATCGTTTGTTGATGTGGTTCATTGGTATTTTCCCGTTTAGAAATATAAATTAGATCGTTGGTTTTCCTGTTCGAATTGTGTACAATACTAAGTTGTGGTCCCTTATAGGTTGCTGGTTGGTCTGGATCAAAGCTCTGTGTAAAAGGCCGTTCTTTGACATATGTTTGTTATTATCAGGTTGGGAACAACCTTCCCTCAGACAAGGGCCTTGAAGGGGTCATTTTACCATGTTTACTGATGTAGAAAAGAAAATAGAAATACTAAGGATTTGTAAAGTGCTACTATACAAAACCTTTGACAACTTAGAATGTTTTACTCAAAAAGAGGAGAAATACATTATATTTTAATCAACTTTTCTAAAAGAGGGATGGGTCCACTTATTTTGAATAAAATTATTAACTGTAAAAGTAAATGTGTTAACATGGTTAAAGTCCAGGAATATTGCAAAATTCTGGGGCACGTTTTGACTATTTAATACCAAATATTATAGTTCTTTGGGAAAATATTAGCCCTTTTGTACTTAAAGTGTTTTTCCGAAAAAAAATATTACTAGTATAACTTATATAATGACCCCTCATAAAAGGGATATTCATAACATTAAGGGGTTGTTCTGAACCTGATTATGACTTGGATGGAGAATTGTCTCATTGTCAGTCACACATACATAAACCAGATTTAATTATTCAACTATTTCTTGTTGAACAGGGAAAATATATTTCATAAATTAAAGAAATATCAAGGTACAAGTGATAAATCAAGTTTTAATATAGTCAAAACCTACTATTTTATGTTTACAAAAAAAAAATATAATCGCTCGCCTTTACTTTTTAAGCTTCGCCTCAAAAATTTGCAAATTAAATATTTTTTTATTAAAATTTTCAAATCGCTCGCTCGCCCCAATTTTTGAAGTCCAAAAATCCGTAGAACAAGAAATTAAATTGGTGTGGCCTTATTTCGAATAGACAGAAAAAATATTACATTTCTTCTAATTTAATACTAAATTCCATTTTAACATTAAACCTTGTCAAACCATGAACAAACATTGATGATGTTACGGCCACATGACTAACTTATGTCTATGGGCGCTGATAACAAAATAACGTCAGAAGACCTGTTACATCCAAACTGAAATTATCAAATAATGAACCGTCACAAAAGTGGCTTTTAAGTCAGTAGTTCATGATGGTTTTTTTTAAACATAAGTATTTAACGGCATCATCCAACACTCACATGAATGATTCATATACATTTTGTTTTGTTTGTATGAATCTTTGAGTGAAATATATATTTATCAGTCTAATATAAATAGGAAGGAACGCAATACCAATTTCATTTTTAATAATTCCTTGATATGAAAAAACGTTACCTGATGATAGCGTTTCTTTGTTTACATTGCATATGACGTCATTACTTAAATAACGTCACAACTTAAATCCCTAACAACAGAACCAAAATCGGAAACGTTACGGTATTTCCGTTTCTTTTTTTTTTAACAAATATTTAAGTTACAAAAAATAATTCATACAGACTTCGTCCCCATTTACAGGTAATGCCTGCCTCATATTAGTGATATTATGATGATAACACAATATTGACTGCTGTACCCCTATTTTTGACATTTTTACTCTTTGAGTATGTTTGTTTTGTTCATACATCGTTAACAATGTAATGGAATTTGATGCGACTGTCATACAAGTGACAGGTTTAGCTAGCTATAAAACCAGGTTCAATCCACCATTTTCTACATTAGAAAATGCCTGTACCAAGTCAGGAATAAGACAGTTGTTATCCATTCGTTTGATGTGTTTGTACTTTTGATTTTTGATTTTCCTTTTTGAATTTTCCTCGGAGTATTTTTGTGTTTTTACTTTTTTCTGCAGTGACGTTATTTAGAACTGTTCTTCAGTCCTGACTGATTTGGTCAGTTCTGCTGACAGTTCTACGGTGAGAACAGTTTTAGACAGTTTTACCCTAGAACTGATCCTGACAGTTTTACCTAGAACAGTTCTAGGGTAGAACTGTTCTAGCTAGAACTGTTCTAGGACAGGTTAGAACTGTTCTAGGACAGATTATTCTGACAGTTCTAATGAGAGGTTAGAAGTGATCTCCACTGTACGTCTGTCATACTAAAACAATATAAAATAATGCAGTCATTTTTCAAGACAAAACACTTTAACAAATCGTAGTGCATGTTTGTGCGAGTTTGGTTTATTTTTCATAACATTAAAAGTCGAATAATTGATTCTATTTCATTTTTTTTTAAATTACTTGCAATAATAAAATTGATGTTAGAAGTGGGAAATATGTCAAAGAGACAACAACCCGATCAAAGGGCAGAATGCCACTAACTGATATGCTTACAAACACAATTTGTAATGGAGCACTGTTGTTAACTAGAGGCGCTGGCGAACACACATCAGACTTGGGGTAATTGTAATTGTAATCGTTAATCAGCTGTAATTGATTACAATTTTCAAAGTAATCATTGTAATCATTAAGCAGCCAAAAATCTGATTACATGTAATTTAATTTAATCAATTACTTTTCAAAATGCCCTGTAATCCTGATTACTTTATGATTACATTCTGATTACAGTGGAAAAAAACCTTGAACTGTGGTCAATAAATGAACCTTGTTTTTTTCAACAAGTTCAGATAGTTTGGTTTACTTTTTAATTGATTTGTATACTTCAGTAAGAAATAAACTGTTACAGTATTTAAAAGTCATCATTAGGCTAAGCAGAGACATGTCATTCAATTTTATGTCTTTAGAAAAAGATATTGTACATATATTCACAATTTAAAGATGTACATATATATTTGATTCAAAACTTTTATATTTAAGTAGTATTATACTTTTCTTTATCCTGAATTATAATCTTTTGTTAATATTGTGATTTTTGTCAACTCTCAATTGACAGGTAGGAAACCAATTAAGGTTTGTTTTTATTGCAATTACCAATTGAGTATACATAATGTAGCTGTAGGACAATATATATGATAAAAGATTAATCAGACATGTGAAAATTTATCTAATTAGCACAAACTAAATTAAAAGTTAGACAAATATCTTGTAAATTTTAGTATGTACTTGGACTGGACTGTATTTTTTTAGCAATTTGTTTAAACAATTCTATTAAAATTTTACATAGTTTTGATCTGGTAACTTTATTTCATCCATATTTTAACTTTCATACACTGCACCTTGAAATGCATACAAAGTCTGAAAGAGGTCAGAAGACAAACAGCAAACTCTTTATAAAGCCAGATTCAATTGAAGTCAAAATAATTCAGAGATAAATGATGATAAAGGTGACACAATATTCATGCATAAATGTCTGTATGTAGTGAATTTTTGTGGTTTATTAAATAGAAGTTTGAGGTTGTCATTTTATAAAATACAAAACAAAATCCTTTGGAAAAAGTGCTATAGTTATATATGAAACGTAAATTCATTCACATCATTCAAAATGGTTTTTTTTGTGTTTTTCTATTCATTGTAATCAGATGTAATCATGATTACTATGCCAAAGTAATCATTAATTTAATCAGATACTTTGAGAAATGATGTAATCGTTAATCTAATTTAATGGTACAAATGACAAAGTAATTGTAATTTAATCAATTACATTGAAAGTAATCGGACCCATCTCTGACACACATGTTGTAGGTTAAGTTACTGAAGGTATTCAAAAGCGGATATTAACGCAGATAATTGCCCTACCCCCGGATTCTGTCAAGGATATTTAAAACATGTAAGCAACGGCCATTTTATTACTAAAAACGTTTTATTAAAACTCAGATATTGAACATATTTTTTAAGGGGTAGCACCCTATATGTAATCAAATATTATACGTGTTTAACGTTCAGACTGAAAAACTACAATACATAGAATGTTGCGCTCAATGTCGCAAGCGTTTCGTCATAGAAGAAATGATGCCATAACTGCATAACTAGGTCCGTAAACCCGGTAATTGACGACGTGTCGCCAATTTACGATTTACTTAAAATGATATCCAAAGATCGGTTTATTAAGATACAATCGTTATAAGGTTCAATATATGCATTTTGGTCATGTCAATTAGAACGATGCATCTATATCTGTCTGACCCTACCTTCTCTCACAAAAAAGACGTTTTATATATAGTTTGGAAAAACAGGATTTATTTGTCTCGGCAAAGCTTTTCATGTCATGAAGGAAATTATCAATATAGTCGGAGGGATTTAGCCATCGGCCATTATATATATTTTGTTAGCATGTATAGAAAGCATATAATAGTATCTTAATCATTTTAATTGATGTCTGGAGCATAAAAAAACGTATATACATAACTGATTTAATAATACAATGTTTAACGTAACTAATGCAAGCAGTTTGTACAAACGAATCTTAAGTATAATAAATAGTCACTGTCTACGCTCTTTGGACACTTAAAAACATCCCTGTTTTTGGTTGAGATCTTTTCTGTGTTGCCTTTAGTTAATTGTACAATTTTTGTGTGTGGTCTTATACTGTTTGTTCTATAGCATAATGTGTTTGTTTTTGACCTATGAGTATGAAAATTCCTATAGAAGGTATCTATCGAACCATATTCAAATTGTATCGCTACTTAAAGTATAAATTGAATTTGTTGTGACAGGTTCACCAGGAGTTCATAGAAAAGAGTTTAAAGGAAGCCCAATCTCGAGGGTATTCTTCCATGGCAATTCCAGGACTCTGTACTGGGTATCTTCAATGTCCACACAAAGAAGCTGCAGAGAGACAATGCCTTTATATCAAAGAATTTATAGAAAAGCATCCTAGTACAACCTTGAAAGATATAAAACTTGTTGCATCGTCTAATGACAAAGACATGTTAAAGGTAACTACAAACTTAATGAACAACTTAAAAACAATTCAAATTTCAAATGCATGGAAAGCACAGATTTACAGACAATAAATATACAAAATTAAATTAGGTCAATTTCAGAAAAATACAAACATTTTTGTATGAGGTTGAGAGACTGGAGAAGGGAGATGTTTTACCGCGCCCTTCCCAAGTTTTGTGCCGAGTATAAAAAAAGTTTACATTTTTTTTACATTGACCATTGTTTTTATACTGCAAGTTAGATTAACGTATTGATAGCTATTTATATTGGAACACAATTTGCAAACTAAATTTCATCCCTAAATAAACCCCTGACTGAAAAAAGTGTCCCATGATGAAACTGACATTGCAAAAAAAATATAGCTGTGTTACTATATTAAGGCAATAAACACAACAAGTTGCAGTCAAAGATACAAAAATTCAATTATCTGACGATTATTGGTATTTAGTCGAATCTTTACTGGAAGTTCTGATATCAAAACACCAACACGCCGAACATCTGTAATTGATTAATTTGATGCAAGTATACGATTTGTATTGTGTCTTATAATATTAGATGTAACAAATCTTTAATAATAATATAACGTTAAGGTAGCACTACAATTAAACATGATTTTTTGAGGATATTTTTGTTATCATATAATTTTGAAGTGAGTAACATTCTGTACAGTTTGTTAAAATCACAAAGTCATTATCCTATTATCATGTTTTTTGTTTATTACATGCATTACTAGGTTTTATTATCATTGTATAATCAGATAACCTACTCTCATTAACAGTTATAAAGTAATTCCTTACAATCTATGTTTATCGGCTTTAATCAAATAATACTTGTTAAATGTCAAATCCAGCATGTTAATCAGCTGGTGGTCCGTTGCTTTGTTTATACAGTGCCTCGGTTGACCTCAGCTTCGGTTGACCTTAGCTCCGGGCTCCTGAAATATAGCTACTGTAGAATATTTTTTTGTTCAGGGTCCTTTAACCAATGTGTAATCAGGATACTTAGGAAGTATAAAAGAGAGAAATTTTTGTTAAGGGATATCACGATACGATATACGAAAAGAAACGATTTTGTGTACGAGAGGCGTGTTCTGAGATTTACGATTATAGTACTGTTAAGCCTGCAGAATATATGTTGTAAACTTGAATTATTGTAACATGTACTTTGGATTTAAAATAATACAGTATTGAATTTTAATCGACTTTGTGTTTATGTTAACTTACAAGACTCCGTTCAGACTACACCAGGATCTATTTATTTATTTATGTGACCAGATTTCCCTTAATCACGCTAAGAGATGATTTTTAGGGTAACCATGTTAAAGGGTATACTTGACATTTGTCGTCCGTGTATGAAACTTATACACCTTACAACATAGCACAACCACAAGAATACACACTTAAGTTATAAGCAAAAAGCAAAACGCAAACCACACCAACTAATCTTTTTCGTCACATTGGTGGCAGCGGTGGGATTAACTTTGCGTGATTTAAACGAACTTGCTAGAGACAATATAATGAAAACACCACGAAAATCAATAAGGACATCAACTCAAGCTCCAGTGCTCTCTCTCAGGTAGGCAAAATTGCTTAAGAAATCAAGTAATTTCCCGAGTAGATTCCGAGTTAAGTAGTTCGCCTACCACTGGACATATTCTTAATGATATTCATACGGTGACTATGCCAGATGTGCGGTTTCGCCGGAGAATCGGGTACTGTTACCCAAAAAAGATAATAATACAGTTATTCCGGAGATGACCTATACGGAAAACGACGGAGGAAATGTTCGGAGGAAATTTTGGCAAATATTGGTTTGTTCGCTTAATCTCAATAGCGGCCTCGTCGCAACAGCGTGGATTTTATTTTCCTAGATACCCGGTTATACAGAAGTCTCAGGAATATGTATTGATTGGATTATTTGTTATAATATGCCTTTTTTCAACGATGGTTTTGAAATATGTATGGAATTTCGTCATTTCGGGTTTTAAGTCAGAAAACATTGTCAATGCATGGTGCAGGAACAGGCGAAGCCCTAATCACGTTTAATGGGCTAAGCCGTACTCCAGATACTGTTATGACTAAACCTGGAACGCCCTATGACTCGGGTGAAATGCCATCGTCCTTGAGCCCTGGGCCTAATCGCCCTGTTATAAACGGGCAAAGGCATATGGACCTTGAGTTACCTGGGCGAACATCGGGAGACATCGTCTTATCACCAGGACATCTTCGATTGCAAGAGACTGATAGTCGGGAAAATTAATGTACTGATATAAACGGAACTACAACGGAATACCCGAATTCGTAGTGTATCCGTGGAAGAAACGTTCCATCTATGAATATCCTGTTCGGAGAAGTTTTTCCGGAGCAAGGAATGATGTCTGGAATGAGTTTATTCAATTTCAAGGGAAGATATCAGAGTTAAATGTATGGAAAAATGACACCTTTTTGTGTGGGAAATTTGGTTGATTCAATCATGTATAGGGAATCATTGAAGCCTGACTGTAGCGGGTCTACTGTTAGGCAGCCAGTCCCCCATCACTTTATGAAAATTTCTGGATATGCCACTGCATGGACTACTGTTGCCTATATTTGCATGGGTGGGCTATTTATGTGAAGAACGAAAAGTTGAAATAGATGGTAAACACGTTCATATTAGATTTTTCAAGCTTCAAATTCTTACATTTATACGGTATATGACATGTATTAATGAAGTTAGTCGAAGAAGTTGTTTTAAGCCAAACAGGGATCTATCATTTGATTTTTATATGGGGGGGGGGGGGGGTTGTACCTGTAGGAAACTTATTTCAAACGGGATAGCACATCCTCATTTTTACGGAAATGTTGTTAACCGTGCCCGGAAATTTAGAAATGATCCATGTAAAATTGTCGCTCCTTAAAATAGCTTATTCTTAAATGTTATTCAACACTGTAATAAGATCATTGAATATTGTTTTTATTGGTTTACATATTGATTTTCTTATCCGTAGATTAAAAGCTAACTAAATATTACTAGTATGTTATATACATATACATATTCATGGATCTACAATCTGTCGATACCTGTAACTTGGTATTGCACAAGGTCATGTTTTTCTCTGGCTGTTTATGACGTCTTTATACTAAATTCATTGGATGTTGGATGTGTACAGATTGATTGTTAAGTCTTAGATGCATGATTTTTTTAGTAGTTGTTAGTGGCTTTGAACAAGCTGTCAGATAACTGCGAGTACTCTCAGATCTGTTATTGTGACTTTTTGTGTCGGTATGTATTAGTACCCGGCCACGTCCACTTGTAATTTTTGTTTATCTGCTGAGTAAAGATTTTTTCAACTGATTTTTATCGTTCGTTCTTATGTTGTACTGTTATACCACTGTCCCAAGTTAAGGGAGGGTTGGGATCCCGCTAACATGTTAAGCCCCGCCACATTATCTATGTATGTGCCAGTCCCAAGTCAGGAGACTGTAATTCAGTGGTTGTCGTTTATTTATGTGGTACATATTTGGTTTTTCCGTTCATTGTTTTACATAAATAAGGCCGTTATTTTTCTCTTTTAAATTGTTTTACATTGTCTTATCTGAGCCTTTTTATAGCTGACTATGCAGTATGGGCTTTGCTCATTGTTGAAGGCCGTACGGTTACTTATAGTTATTAATGTATGTGTTTTTTGGTCTGTTGTGGATAATTGTCTCATTAGCAATAATACCACCTCTTCTTTTTCATATTAAAAACAATTATTCAAATGTATCCGTTCGCGTTTAATTAAAGCAGGATACATGATAATTATGCGAATACTATTTGTATAGATCTATAGTAAAACAGTTGACTGAAGGATACTGTAACAAGTTTTTCTTCCAGCTAACGAAAAAAAAAAACTTTGCTTTATCCTACATAGCACGGTTAGGTTGAAATTAATTAATTTATTGACATTTGGTTGAAAAGTTCTTAATCAAATAACTGTAATTTGTCTTCCGGCGTGTTCATTTTAAGTTTGTATAAACGAATGTTTTCGTCATGATTCAACTACGTTTCTTACGTCTATACTTTCGCAGACCATCGGACTTTAGCGTATGGAACAATCGCACTTTAGTGTATACCATCTCACTTTAGCATGACCATCGTACGTTAGTAACCCTATCACCCTTTAGAGTCCTACATACATATATTGGGCTAGCGCTGATGTTGAGACGAATTATATGTATTTATATACATATAAACAAGTCTAAATTGAATACAACTTTCAAACTTATGATTACGGTGGATAAAAACTGCAATTTTCATACGTGTGCATGTGAAATAAATTTCGTTGTTGAGGGTCTACATACAACACAAACAACATTTTTCGAAAGACCAAAAAAGTGAAAAAGTATATTTAAACAAAACGCATTTGACTAACAGGTCGAACAACTGATATTCACTAAACATTTTGTAGGGGCCAGCTGAAGGACGCCTCCAGGTGCGGGCATTTCTCGCTACATTGAAGACCTTTTTGTGACCTTCTGTTGTTGTTTTTTTTATTTGGTCGGGTTGTTGTCTCTTTGACACATTCCCCATTTCCATTCTCAATTTTATAACCCTGCTGACTACGTACAATACCATTGGCGATTGCCAAATAAAATAAATCAAAAGATGTCACAAAATGGATCTTAATATAAATTTGGTCTAAAAAATAGAAAACAATAAACTTGTGGTTAAGATGTTATGCCACAAACATGAGGGATCAAAATTTATTTGTACAGCAGATCAGGATTTCGACAATAAATGTCTCTTCAGTGATGTAAGGGATCGAAACGGTATTTGGAAGGCAATATAATTTACCCTCAATTTTAGACAGACTCTTGAATTTTAAGAATCAATATAGGATTTATATACATATATATTATCAAGTCTAAATGAAACAACGTTCAGACCTATGAACGCGTTCGACGTTTTTATACGTGTGCATGTAACAAATTTCGTTGTCGATTGCAAAATAAATTGATCACAGGGTGTTATGAAATGGATCTCTATATTTATTTAATACCAAGTATAAAACAATAATCTTGCGGCAAAGATGGTAAACTACAACAAGAGGTGCTAAACATTTTAAAACCATATAAGGATTTCTACAAGTAATGTCTCTTCAGTAATGTCAGGGATCGGAAAGTATTTGGTACAATTAAACCCTCTGATGAATATTGCTTTTAATTGATTGTATTTTTTTTTTTTTTGGACTTCACATTTTTTTCTACTCATAATTGAATGCGTTATTTAAAGATATTATCAGTTAACTGTCAAGGTCTAGGTGACAATGAAAAGAGAAGAGATGTATTTAATATCCTTAAGTCTAAAAAATGCAAAATCTATTGTATTCAAGACACACATTTCACAAATGAAGGCGAAATGAATATTAAGACCATACGGGGCTATGGGTGTTATTTTTTTTTTATCTTTCTCCCCAAACTCTAGATGAGTTGCTGTAATGTTAAATAATAATTTTGAATTTAGTGTATTAAAAGAGAAGAAAGATGTAAATGGTAATTATCTAGCATTAGAAATGTTAAAAACAAGGAGAGAGTAACACTTCTATCATTGTATAGTCCAAATGCAGATAATCCTAATTTTTAACATCTTATAATGTGTATTATAGAAGATTTTGGAAATGAAAACTTTATAATATGTGGTGATTTTAATCTTGTATTGTATCCCCATATTGACTATTGTAACTATTTACATATCAATAAACCTAGTGCTAGAGATAAAATATTATAAATCATAGATCAATGGAACCTTATGGATCCTTTTAGGAAACTTTTCCCAGACTTGCGTAGATATACATTGAGAAAAAAGAAGCCCTTTAAAGAGGCTAGGTTGGAGTATTTTTCTTTTTACAGATAATTTGGAACAAATTTACTAAATTATAAAATTGAAACTTGCTATCGCTCAGATCATTCTTTTGTAATTTTAGAGTTACAATTTAACCCATTTATAAGAGGTAAATGACTGTGGAAATTCGATAATTCCTTATTATATGATTAAGAATATGTAAATATTGTTAAAGATAAAATAATTGATTTCAAGAAACAATATTGTGCACATGTTTATGATTTGGAATATATTGATGAAATTTATGATGAAAATATACAACTTACTATAAACAAGCAATTATTTCTTGAGACTTTATTGATGGAAATCAGAGGAAAGCCTTTTTCATATGCAAGTTATAAGAAAAAAAGAAAAGGATAAAAAGGTTCTTGATTTACAAAGGGAAATTGATTCATAAGAAGCAAATTATAATGAAGAATTAATAAATCAATTAAAAGATAAAACACCAGAACTGGAGGATATAAGGAAAGAAAAGATGAAGGGTAAATTAATACGTTCAAGGGTAAAATGGATTGAGGAAGGAGAAGAGCCAACTAAATATTTTTGTGGTATTGAGTCAAAATTTTACTAGTAAAATTATACCAAAAGTCGAAACAGAAGATGGAAGGATTATAACAAAGCAATATGATATTTAAAAAGAAACAAAAGTATTTTATGAAACACTATATAAAAATAGGGATTGTAGTTTAAATGGCTGTAAATGAGAACAGTTAGAAAGTGATTAAAAAAAAAATTGGAAAAATTGACAGAGAATGAGATTAAAAATTTAGAAGGGAAGATAACTATTGCTGATGCAGGTTTAACATTACATAAAATGAAAAATAATAAATCTCCTGGGTCTGACGGTTTTTCGACTGAGTTTTTTTATTTTTTTAAGGAAAGATTTAAAATATTTTATTGTAAAATCTCTAAATTATGGATTTCACATTGGATCATTATCAGTCCCTCAAAAACAAGGTATTATCACATGTTTGCCAAAGGATAACAAGCCACGACATTTTCTGAATAACTGGGGCACGATTTCATTATTAAATACAGTTTATAATTTTGGGTCAGGGGTGATCGCAAATACATTTAAAAAAGTTTTAGATAAACTTATCAATTTAAATCAAACTGGCTTTATAAGTGGGCGTTATATGGGAGATAATATCCGACTTATATATGATATTTTGCAGTATACTGAAGAAAAAGATAAACCTGTTTTATACTGTTGATAGACTTTGAAAAAAACTTTTGATACAGTATCCTGGGGTTTTCTTTTAGCAGTTCTGACTTTTTTCAAATTTAGGAATTCCATAATCAACGGGATAAAAGTAATTTACAATAATATTAGCTCTGCAGTCATTCAGGGTGGACATTTATCAGAGTTCTTTGGTATTGGACGAGGCTGTAGACAGGGGGACACATTATCACCGTACCTTTTCATATTATGTGCAGATTTTGGCAATACAGGTTAGAAGTAATAAGAAAATACAGGGTATAGAAATTTCTCAAGTTGAACATAAACTATCTCAGTTTGCAGATGACATTTCACTGTTTTTAGATGGAAGTAAGAAATTATGTAAGAAGCTTTATTAGAGCTAGATTGGTATGCGAAACTTTCTGGACTAAGGATAAATTTTACAAAAACTCAAGTAGTATGGATTGGAAGTAAAAAATACAGTAGAGAAATGATAGGGATAAATTGATAATAAGATATTGATCTTGTTAAAATTTTAAACTTAAATTATACAGATAAGTATCTTCAGATAAAAAATTTGATACATACATGGTCTTAAATAAACTTAACAGTTATTGGTAAAATATCTGTGGTCAAAACTCTTATTCTTTCAATACTTAATCATCTTTTTTAACATTACCAAACCCAAATGCTGAGATGATTAAGAAAATCAATGATGCTATTTTATGGAACTCACCAGCTCATAGAGTTAAGGGCATACGATACAGTTACAGGGGAGGTAATGACGTTGCTAACGTAAAATGTTATGTTCGCGACGTCAAACTGTGACATATCGGGAAAAGATGCATTTTTCGACTGATTTTTATCATTCAAACTGATTTAATTTGAAAACGAGTTCATGGACCCCTATTTTTCAAAACAGCAAATTGTTTCATTTTGCAGGGAGATTATGTGACCCAAGTTTTATGAAACTGTAAATAGAGGATTTTTTTTATTTTGATAAACATGCAGCAAAAAATGACGTATTTTTCTCAATTCATGAACATTTGATAAATATGAGTTATTTCTAAATATAAAATGCATACTGTTTTTTTGGATACTTATAAAATACAGAAATTACCGATTATTTAACAAAAAACAATTTGTGTTTATCTTTTATAACAAAAAAGCTATGTCTTTCTTTTGAAAAAGAAATTACGGCCACAAATCTGAATTTTGAGCAAATATACAAAATTTCGACCTCATTTTACTCAAAAAGTAGCACATGGAGATATATTTTTTTTTGCATATTTGATTTAATCAGGTAAAAAATAGCCTATATTCAAATTTTCACGAACTTGTAAATACAGCATCAAAACTGTATCGTATGCCCTTAAACAAGAAGTGTTACACATGGATTATAAGAATGGTGGTTTAAAGATGATAAATATTCATCTTTTTATGATAGCTTTAAAATGTACATGGATAAGAAAATTGTTCAGTTCTATCTGTAAATGGTTAAATCTTTTATTTCAAATATAGAGAAAGACAAATTGTTCAAACTAGGAAATAGTGACACATCAAATACTATTTCAAATGTCAAAAACAAATTTTGGATTGATGTATTTAAAGCATGGCAATAATTTGTAGATAAAGATATAAATTCTACATGGAAATATTTTCTTACTAGTCCATTACGGATGAATAAGAATATAATATAAATATCAACAACAAACCTGTATTTTATAGAAGTTGGTATAATAAAGGTATTGTTTTTGTAAATGATGTGATTAGTACTAGTGGAAAGTTTTTCTCCTAATGGGAAAAAAAGACAAATTTGTTATTTCTGGGAAAATAATGATGTATAATAGAAGCATTTCAGCATTAAATAAGACAAAGAAGCTGTATTCAAGGGGATATAATATCTCACTGAACCTTTTATTCCCTCTTTTGTTCAAACCATTTTAAAAAGAAAAAAGATAACTAAAGATATATATTGGATGGTAATACCTAAAGTGGTTCCTAATGGGGAGAAAAGGGTGAAATGAAATTTTGGAACTAAATGAATTGGAATGGAGAGAAATTTTCAAACTTCCTTTTGCAGTTACTAAAAACACAAAACTATAATGGTTACAGTTTAGATGAAAATAATAGAATATTAGCTACAAACAAATTTTTGTGTAAAATTAATGTCATAAATAGTCAGCTATGTAATTTTTGTAAGGAAGAAATAGAAACTATAGAACATGTTCTATGGAATTGTGAAAATGTCCAGAATGTATTAGAAGAAATAGATATATGGTTTTTTATCTAATGGTATAAGTATTTCATTCACCAAAAAGAATTTTTTGTTTAGTGATGTTTCACATGTATACAAGGGTAAAATTTCAAACCCGATTTTTCTGTGTCTTAAACAATATATTTATAATACAACATATTGCCAGAAAGTTTTATCAATTCATGCTGTGAAGAAAGTACTAAAAGATCTGTATAATTTGAAGAAGTGTATAGCAGTAAGAAACAATAAACTTGAGATTTTTCATAACTAACAAATGTACAGATTTCAATAAAAAATTAAAATTAAAAAAAGATGGTAAACCACAACATGAGGTTCTTAATTTTTTCACCATATCCCGATTTCGACAATTAATGTCTGTTCGATGATATTAGAGACTGAAAAGTATTTCATAGGCCATTTAATTCTCAATTTAGTAAAGACTATTGAATTTTAAAGAGTCAAAATAGGATGAACAGATTATATAAATATATTTACATATGAATATATAAATATAAATTTATATATATAGATTTAATAAACAGATATTGACTGTGATAAAAATTATTTTCAGCACTTGATAACAGCAGTGAAAAAAATTGATAGATTATCAAGAAACCTTTGTAAGTATTGCATTTATAATATACAGATTATTTGATACAATCTGTTAAGTCATATTTAATGTGTGTGTATGTCACCTTTGATTTGATTGATTCATAATAATGCTAGAAACACATTCCTCTGACAACATACCAGTAACATCAGGTGTTCCTAAGGGCACTGTATTAGGTCAAATACTATTTTTGATATATATTATCGACTTACCCGACTATTTACATCACAGTTAAATTAGGCCTTTTGCTGACGAAAGCATCATTTACCGACAGATTAAATCAACATCAGATTACCTTATCTCCAGGAAGACCTAGAAAGGGGCAATCAAATTGGAACAAGACTGGCTATTGTAGTTCCACTCTGACAAATGCAACACAATTCGAGGGACCACAAAGAAAACACCTATCCATTTTATCATAATATGCACGGTCACATTCTTCAGTCAGTTGAAAATGCAAAATGTTTAGGTGTAAAAGAGGGACCAAAGATACCAAAGGGACAGTCAAACTCGTAAATCTAAAACAAACTGACAACGCCATGGCTAAAAATGAAAAAGACAAACAGAAAAACAATAGTACACATGACACAACATAGAAAACTAAAGAATAAACAACACGAACCCCACCAAAAAACTAGGGGTGTAACCATATCATCAAATTTAAAATGTAACGAACACATTAAGAACATGACATAAAAAGCAAGTAAGACCCATGGATTCATCAGAAGAAATTTAAAGATAAACTCAGTAACAATCAAAGACCAAGCCCTTATAAGACCAAAACTTGAACACTACCTGTGGCCCTTACACAACAGAGAACATTAACGTGCAGCGATATATGTATGCTCCAACTACAAAAATACTGAAAGTGTAACAAACATGATCAACACACTCCACTGGCCAACATTACAAGAAAAGAGACTGAAAAGCAGATTAAAGATGTTCCATAGAATAAGAAACAACAAAATTGCCATACCACATACTTACATTTTAATTAAAAGCCAATCAGACACCAGGTCTAGCCACGAACAAACTTACCGACAAATTCCATGCAGCAAAGACAGTTACAAATTTTCATTTTTCTGCCAAACTATCAAAGACTGGAACAAATTATCTGAACCAACAGCCTGCAGCACCATTACTGAGTGCTTCAGGGAGAAACTCACTAGAGAGATGCTCATTGACATTAACAATCACCTACATGTTTAAAATAGTATCTTGTTTTTATCTAATATCAAAATTTCAAAATAAAATTTGAAAAAAATATTATTTAAATATACATTTGTACATATAATAATTGAAAATAATTATGAAATCAAAAATACAATTTTAATCATTAACAAAATTGTTAAACCAGGCATGCGCCGGAAAGTAATCATCAACCAGTTGATATTTTTTTGTATATAAAGAAAAAGAAGAAAATTATTGTTTATGGTGTATGTTTTTTTTTTTTTATAATGAATTTTCTTTATTGTAACAAATAGACTAGCACAACATGTATGAACAAAGGTGTACAGAATGGCATTTTAACACAAAAGAAGTATTATATAATAAAACAACAATTGAATATATATGGTGGTGCAATAGTAGCTTGAAAATAAATAAATATCTTATAACATTGAAGTCTTACTTGTTCTTGCGATATGCATAAGTGGTGTTTCAATCAAATTTTAACATTTATTATTTATTCTATGATAGGGGCCCAGGGACTCCAGTATTTGTTATATTCCTCTACAGAGAGGTTTTTAAATGAAATGTATTTTTCTAAATTCAAGTGTTCCTTTAAATAGTTTTTTAAAGCATTTAAATTTGGCAAAACTTCTTGTAGTTTTGTCCGGTAGATGTAGTATTTTGAAAAAAGAATAATCTTATTTTTAACAAAATTCAATTTAACATTTTCTAAGATACCAAATAAAATAATCATAATATTCAAAGGCAGTTCAATATTTGTCATTTCAAAAATCCAAATGTTTAGTGCATGCCAGACTGGCGACCATCGGACAGCTCCAAAATAAATGTTCTATGTTCTCTGGTCCTTCTTTACAAAATGTACACATGTTGTTACTATTTATTTTCATCTTGTAAAGTAGTGAATTAGTTCCCAAAATTCTATGGATAATTCTATATTGGAACCAGCTAAGCTTAGTGCTTTTACTATATTTTGTACACGAAGTGTGTATTTTTTTCCAGTTAATACCAGTCATATTAAGATGGTTCTCCCATTTTTCCTTTGCAGCAAATGTAATATATTTTTCATTCAATATGTTGTACATGTCTTTTGAACCTTTTTTTGATTCAAAAAAGATACTTATGTTAAAAGGTATTATTGCATGAATTTTTCTCTCGTTTACTTCAATATTTATCGTGTTTAACCACTCATTAAGCGAGTGTGCTATTCCATAATAATGTAAAATATTTGGCCTAAATTGATATAATTGTTGGAAATTTTGAAATGACATAACTTTGCCCTGGTCATCTAACAAATCTTGCACTGTCCAAATTCCCGCATTTGCCCAGTTTTTATAGTAGACTCTTGAACCACCAATTTTAAAGTTTTCTACCTCCCATAAAGAATAAGATAGAATTTCATCAATACATCTTGGTTTTCTAATTTGATTAAGGGTTTTCCAAGCATCAAAAACTTCTTGCCAAAATTTATTTGATGACCTTTTAATAGGCCCAATATAACTTATTTCAATAAAATTTATTTGCTCCACAATAGAGACTAATCTCACCCACTTTGAATTCGAATTATACAAACGTCTCACCCATGTAAGTTTTAGTCCCTGTATAAATGCTTTTAAATTTAGCATTTTTAAACCACCCTTATAATAATCTTGACATAAAAGATCTCGCTTGACCTTATCTGGTTTATTATCCCAGATAAAAGCATACATTTTATTTGTTAAATTAAGTAACATATTCTCATCTGGACTAGGGATAGATAGAAACAGATGATTTAATTTAGCTATGACCAAAGTTTTTAAAATGGTAATCTTTCCAAAGGGGGTGAGATACTGTTTTGACCATTTTTTCAAAGTGTTGTCTATATTATCTAAAACTGGCCTATAATTTAAATTAATCATTCTATCTAGGTCGACTGAAAAAGTAATTCCAAGTAGTTTAAATGTACTGGAGCCCCATTTCAATCCCCACTTTATACAAATTTGATCCTGACTATGTTTTTTGCTACCTATCCAAATAACACTTGTTTTTTCTATATTTATCTTAAGTCCCGAGATTTCAGCATACAATTGGAGAACACGAAGAGATGCATCGAGCGATTCTGGCGAGCCATCTAATATCAAGGATGTATCATCTGCATATTGAGAAAGTACAAACTCTGTATCATCTATAGTAATACCCTTTATCTCCTTACTATTTCTTACCAAAATGCCTAATTTCTGCACATAGCAAGAAAATATAAGGGGATAAAGGATCTCCCTGTCTACAGCCTCTCTCTATAGTGAAGAATTCTGACAGACAGCAGTTTTGTGTCACCGCAGCTGTTATATTGTTATAGAAGGTTTTAACCCAGGATATAACAGATTCACCAAAATTAAAATATCTTAATGTATCATAAAGAAATGACCAAGATATGGAATCAAATGCCTTCTCAAAATCAATCAGCAGTAGAATTCCTGGAATATTATTTTCTTCAGTAAAATGTAGAATATCATATATCAATCGACAATTTTCGCCTATATATCTACCTGGAACAAAACCAGTTTGATCCGAGCTTATTAATTTTGACAAAACAGATTTTATTCTCTCTGCTATACAGCTTGATGCCAATTTATATGTAGAATTAAGTAAAGTTATAGGTCTCCAATTTTTAAGAAATTGTTTTGGTTTACCATCTTTTGGAATACATGTAATCACTCCCTGCCTCTGGGTGACAGACATTTGGCCCTTCCCATACCCAAAATTTATAGATCTAAGGACAAATTTACCAATATCAATCCAAAAAAATTAAAAAAATTCTGCAGTGTAACCATCAGATCCAGGACTTTTGTTATTTTTCATCCTCTTTAATGCTGCAGTTAATTCAGAAAAATTAATATTTCCCTCCAATAATTGCTTTTCATCCTCGCTAAGCTTTGGTATCTCGTCATAACAACATTCCCGTGTTAAATCAACCTTTTTCAAACAATCTTGTTTTCTATAAAGTTTTTCATAAAACACCTTTGTCTGATTTAAGATTTCTTTTTGTTCCTCCACTATAACACCATTTTCTAAAGTAAGTTTTTGAATAGTCTTATTAATATAATTTCTAGTCTCTAGATTTAAAAAAAAATTAGTAGGTTTTTCTCCTTCTTCAATCCACTGACTTCTTGACCTAACATATTGTCCCTGAACCTTCTTTTGTCTATACATTTTAAGTTCTGCTTTTTTCTGATCAATCTCTTCCAGATTTTCTACTGTTAGAGCATTTTCTTCTAATTGTTTTAATTTTGAAATAATTTCATTTTCAATTTTTATACCCGCCTTTTTTTATAAGAGGCATATGAAATAGTTTTGCCACGTATTTCTGTGAGTAGAGTTTCTAAAAATAACTGGTCATCAACAGTAAATTCAATTTCAGAGTTGTCAATATTTTGTAAATTTTCATCTCTATATATCTTGATGGCATATTGTTCTTTTACTATATTTATGAGGTTTTTTATCTCTTTAACATAGTCAGTATCATGAAGAAGAGAATTATTAAACTTCCAAAGGCCTCTGCCTTTTATAAATTCATTAATCTTGAAAGAAAAGACCACAGGTGAATGATCAGACCTGTAACTATTATCAATTTTAACATCATTAACAAAGTGAAAAATATTATCAGAAATCAGAAAAAAATCTAAACGAGATTGTTTAAAGGGTTTTTTTTTCCTCCAAGTAAATCTTTTCAGATTGGGGTATAATTCTCTAAATGGATCAACTAGATTAAAGTCTTCCATAAGCTGTAATACTTTTTCTCTAGACTTTGGGTTGTTGATATTAACATAATTATGGGTATCAAGATTAAAACTTTGAATGAGGTTAAAATCTCCACAAAGAATACAAGATTGGTTATCAAATTCCTCAATAATGTCAGCCACCTTTTGATAAAAGCAAGGAGTGTCTACATTTGGCCCATAAATATTTACTAAAGTAATTCTTTGTTCTTCAATTGTAATGTCCAATCCAAGAAGATTTCCACCCTCATCTTTTTTAACTTTGTGAATTTGAAGATCAAAGTTTTCATTAAAAAAGATGGCCACCCCTCTCTGATTGGATGTAAATGAATTGAAAAGGCATTCTCCCTTCCACTGATTTTTAATATTTAATTCATCTTGTTCTGTAAAATGTGTGTCCTGAAGACAATATACATTAAAATTCTTCGACTTTAAATAGTTCAAAACATCTCTCCGTTTCTCCTTTGTATACAGACCTTGACAATTATAAGAAATTATTTTAAGAATATCACCCTTCATGCATGCGTTTAGCTTTATCAATATTTATAACTCTAATGATTAGTGAGTATACATAAATATACCATGAAATTTGTGAAATCAAGGGACTTTTAAAGTTCTTTTCCTTTAAAACTGTATAGTTTTTCCAGATCTGTGAAACCTTAAGACATATTTGTAATTTACAATAAATACATATATAAGAAAACATAAAATACAATAGCAAGACAAAGTCCAACATTAAAATCAAATACTAAATTTGCACTCTGAGACTTTCACTGTTGTTGTATAGGATAGTCACTCTAAATGGTCTATGGGAGATAACTCAGAAGAAATTTCAATAAATACATTGGATTCAGATGGAAATTTAATTTGAGCACCCAACAGTGAATATCTGTATAGTTCATGTTATGTACATATTTTGAAAGATTATTTCATTCCTATAATTTCATATTACATTTAATTTTCTTACTGTCATTCTTTCGAACACACACAGAAACTTTTCCATTATATGTGGTTATGGCAAAAAAGAAAAGATCACACAAGAAGCACAAGTATACAAATGTCCATTGTTCTGCCTTCAAATCTGATCCAGTCAGATTTGTCAATATTTTTATCATAAGATGTTGTCTTTATAACGCATTCATTCATTTTGAAAAACAGTTTTAGTTAAATGAACTATTAGATGCATTCTAAATAAGCCTATTATGTACAATATTTCAAGACTGTCAGAGTTGTTCAATTGACTACATGTAGATATTGGAATTTCTATGTTTTTCCTTTGTATTTATGTATTAAAACTCCCAAGTCAAATACACAGATTTATATAATCCTATGTCTATTTAAGTAGGCAGAGATGTTTTAAAATCAATATATCTCTGATACATTTGTACCATTAAAGATCAATATTCTTTATGATATTATGAGGTGCAGTAGTAAATATATAAGATTTATCTAAATATTAATATTTCTTGCTTAAAAGAACAGTGCGTAGTTGAGAGATGATTTCAAAAAATTAAAAACTCTGACTGACTTCAAATGTAGTGTCACTATATATATGTAGCAAAACATTTGTATCACAGTGTAAATCAAATTAACGCATGATCAATATATCTTGAAAACTAACAAAACTATCTAACAGTCAAACACAGACTGCACATTCTGAGTGTGTGTATGCATATCTTATTAATGAGTAAGTTTCAGCAAAGATTGTGTAAAACTTACTACAGTAAAGTCATTTCATTATAATGTACATGTACCATAAACACAACCAAGGAAAGATAATTTTAAACAAGCGTCTCATTCTTAAATATGAAATAAACATCACTTTAAAAGTGGTCTGTACTTTACAACTTCAACTCATTTGTGTCAGTCTGTATTTGATAAAATAAAGTAAAGCATATAGCAACCACAGCATTAAGCACATTATAGCAGTTCAGAATAAAAGTAAATAACTAGCAATAGCAAAATTATAAATAACTATGCATGTATAAGCAGCAGAGAATAAACATATAAATGAATAATAAAGGCAAAAATTTTAACTCAGCAAATTGGAAAATGAGTATATGTATATATAAATCAGAATTAGCATTTACATTGATATGTGTCAGCCAATATATTGCAGATAATCATGCAAGTAAGCATAGAGAACAAGCAAAACTAAAGTAATAAAAAGCAAATAACAAAATTAAAAAAAAAATTAAAAAAAACACAAACCAAAAATTAAGTATTTGCATAAATAGATTATAAAGCTGGAATGAAATTCCCTGTTCTATACTTACAATTTGGTATCAATTTATTAATGGTATCTGTGAAAATATGATGAAGAAAAAGGTTATACATGTACATGTATGTATTTAAACAAATAACTATGGCAATGGCTTATTGTTTTACAAGTAAAATTTTGTATAAAGACATGTAAATTATTAGAAAAAGGTATATTGTTTTGTATCGCTGATCATTCTCTTGTGCTCCATGGTTCCCCTCTATTTTTACGGGTTTCAAGTGTCATATGTGCCCCGACATCTCGAATACGTGTTTGCAATTTTTCTTTTTTGCGTATTTTGTAGGCTACGTGAGACAGAAGGAATCTTTCCTCTTTCATGGATACGGGTAGATCATCTAGAATACGAATTTGACTACCTTTTAAATTGTGGGCACTGGACATAATGAGTTGTTTATCTCCATAGTGGATTAATCGAACAATAATTGGTTTGGGTCCACTACCCCTTGTTTGTACGCGGTGAGCATTAGCAATTGGAATGGCATTTGCTTTTCTCTGTTCAATTTTTAAATTTTCGCTAAACAACTGACGAGTAACAGAATAGATATTCTCATCTGCATTACTGTCATCAATACCATAAATCATAACATTATATTTTCTTTCGTGCTTTTCAAGCAATGTAACCTGATCCTTTAACTCATTCATCTGGGTTTGAAGCTCATATTTTTGTTTTTGTAATTTTTCACCTTCAATTGCTTGTATTTGCAGATCCATACCTGCAACACCCTGTTCCAACTCTGTGAAGTCTCGTCTCAAAGTGGTTATTTCTACCTGAGATTCATCGTATTTTGTTTTCAGTACATTAACGTCAGTTTTCACTTCATTGATCATGCCTGTTAAATTATGTTCAACTTTTTTAAGTTGCTGTGAAAAGTCACTTACTTTTTTATCAACTCCCATTATGAGGCTTTTGAGCTCTTTAAAGTCAGCTGATGCCATATTAATATTAATATGTAATTTGGATATTCTTTAAATTGTATGAAAAGATGCTATATTAGGTTGCTTACTTTCAAATATTTTCACACACTTGAAACTACATGTAAACAGTTGCTACTACATGTATACAGTATTGTTCATCTATGTACGACACCGGAGTTTAGTCTAGATATATATGGTTCGTTTCTCAAAGTTATGTGAATTCTATAATTCATATCAAGTAGTCAAAAAAGTCAAGCGTAAATTACAAAAACACTTTCAATAGTCACGATAGTGTGCATGTAACCTGGTAACATTGGCATCATAGCGATTGGGAATATCATTGAAAATCGTAAATTATATCGTTTTTTGTACTGTATTGTTTTTACACGCACTGCATTACCTGCACATAAACATATCTAACACATACATATGTGTCTCTGCCCCTCTCAACAGTATAAATGCCTCAAAAACTAACTCTTATAAAAATATCATGGGCGCATCCATTACAGGGGCGATAATCTAACTATGGTGTATGTTAATGATGTTTTGGTTTTACCTCCTGTAATAGATTGATTGCTTTACTGATTTTTCTTGTTTTTTTTCAAGTATGTGTATACGTAACTTTTATATGAACGATATTACTATGTAAAATTTAATAATATTGTAAAACATTAGACAATTGTTTTCAAAATAGTTCATTTGTTATTTTATTTTTAAAGATGATGAGCAAAGTATTATTATGAACATGGAAATTAAAAACACGAAACTTGTTGTAGTAAAGGGAAGGATTGAGAAGTCACATGTACGTATTGTTTATCCTGAATTATAGAAGAAAAAGAAGAATTATTTATTATAGTGCAATCTGAATATACAAATAAATACATGTTTTAAAATACAAAATAATCAGCCAGCCAAATAGGCTTATGATGATAGTAGTCTATTCTGATTCATGAAAATGATTTTGTTTTAATCAAATTTTAAGTTTGTTTCTAACATGAAAGAAAAATTTAACGCATTTACAACTTGAACAGATGTTATAAAATAGGTTTGGTAATTTATATACACACTATGTAGATTGATTTTTCAAAATTGCACAGTCAATGATAAATTTTGCCACTGTTTTACTCTAATTACTATTTAGAAGTTCTTTTAGTTTATCTATTGGTGAAAGGTCCGGGAAGTCAATGTGATGTAAAGTTTGTTGTAGATCTCGAAGAAGTTCTTTACGGATATTGCTATACAATTTACAGTTCATCATATTCTGTATGATTGGCCATTTAATCTGAGATTACTTTAACACACAAATTGGTTACACACGATTTGGCACCAAAACGGTGATTTCGG
Organism: Mytilus trossulus; assembly: GCF_036588685.1. Lineage (NCBI taxonomy): Eukaryota > Metazoa > Mollusca > Bivalvia > Mytilida > Mytilidae > Mytilus > Mytilus trossulus. Next base: position 34,050,515 of record NC_086386.1, on the reverse strand, counting down.
TAAAGCTATGTAGTAAAATATATGTAGTGTTGTTTCGAAACGTACCTTACCAATACCTAATATCGATAACGACTTAGAGGTTGGTGTAAAAAATATTATTTTTTTTTCGATGAATACAATTTTTCCCCAAAAGAATGTTTGATCCATTTTAAATAAAGGAATAAAGGTTTAGCGTTAATCTTTTTGACCAAATCAGATCCAGTTTTAATAAATCTAATCAGCAAAAGTACAATGAGATGGTATACTAGTTAGACGAAGTTTGAAATGTGGTTAAAGAACACAGGTTAAAGCTTTACAATAATGAACAACTCATTGAACATTGTATTCAATATAAAATCTCGAAACGATGTTTAGCCAAAATTCATACATATAGTATATTGGCTTTCTTTTCATTGATATAGCTCGAGAGTTGTAGTTCAAAGCGAAAATTCTGCATCAAGGTTTACAAATTGTACAGTTTTCGGGACTCAATGACAGTTTTGTAGAACTTATGGAACATTTGTGTGATAGATGACCATGGATAATCTCCATTTGTCATTAAACTCATACCTCCCTCGTTTTCACGATTGTAGCATGAGTTGTAAAATGAAAACAAATCAAAATATGTTACTTTGATTGGTAAAAAGATTTTCATGGCCCCTTTTAACCTTATTTTTTTTTATCAAGTTATTCAAATTATAATTTGTTCTCCCCTTGAATATGCTTGATATGGATGAATTATTTTATAATAACCATTAATCTTACAACAATCCGTTTAATTTGTCTATCTATAGTTAGATAGTGTGTTTATTTCAAAATTAAGAATAAGATAAGATGTAAGTAAAAAATAATCTTGCTACTTTTATCATAATCCTGCCTCAGTTATTACATTTTCCTGCAAATAACGGAATGATAAAAAATAAATGACCTTTATATAACTGCATATCAGTGAGGTGTTTATAATTTTAATAAATGAATATAGAAAAATGCGTATATGTCTTATATGATATTGAGAAGTTATTGAACTTTATTCTTTAACAGATATTTTTTTTGTATATGGTTGTTTGTCTTATAACACAGTGATGACTGCTTTAACAATATTTTGACTAATTAACAAATTATGTCTCTTTTGTTCAAGCACCGTTGTAAAAATAAAGGAATGAGAAGCGACTGTCATCAATGTGATAGGTTTAGCGCTATAAAACCAGGTTCAGTCCACCATTTTTTACATTTAAAAATGCCTGTTCTAAGTCAGGAATATGGCAGTTGTTGTCCATTCGTTTAATATGTTTTATCCTTTGATTTTGTCATTGATTAGGGACTTTCCGTTTTGAAATTTCCTCGGAGTTCAGTATTTTTGTGATTTAACTTTTTTTTTAAATCGACGGATGTTCATTGTATCATGCGCACATGACGCATCTGTTTAATACTTTTGAATATCATATTGAATTTTAGTTAGCATTCAAACACACTTATCGTTAGATTTCGATACATACGAAAAATAACAAACAGCATACTAATCGATGAAGTGCAATTGTAAAATTTGATGACTAAATATCCTTTATTATTCAAGGAATTCAATATTATAATTAAATTTTCATTCGTCAAAACGTGAAGATACGTATATTTATCTATATGTTATAGTAGTCTCATGTTTAATTAGAGCCTATCTCTGGTAAGTAAAAGCCTCTCCTTTTCAAGGTCTGCACCTTAAGGCTTGCAATTATAAAGCAAACTTTCATATTTCAAAACGAAGCAAACATGATTTATATAAAAGTGAAAAAACATAATAAGAATTTTGCCAAAAGGTTTAGTTTATTTAATCGTGTTTTCTTGCAACATTTATTATGAAAATTGTAATAAATATTTTAAGGTGGACGTCGTTGTCAATATTGTTAATTCAAGACTACAGCTTAACCTTGGGAAGGTGTCGAGAACACTTTTGAAAGTCGGTGGGGATATTATTGAAACCGAATGTCGACGAAGTTCTCCACATGGAATAAAACTTGGAGAAATTGTTTCAACATCAGGTGGAAACCTACCTTGCAAAAAAGTATTTCATGCCTGTATGTGGGATTTCAATTATAAGGATTCCAAAACCAGCAAACAGGTAACCGTTATTTGCCCAAATAGAATAAACACTGACTGCTTATTTCAGACAAAACGGACGAGACAAGAGTTAAAATGTCTATCTGAGTCCTATACGTATATAAACGAGACTTTATTGAAAACTACGTTCAAACTTATGATTGCGTTGGATAAAAACCGCAATTTTTATACGTGTGCTTGTAAAACAAATTTCGTTGTAGAAGGGTTTAAAACAGCACAAACAACATTTTCCAAAAGACTAAAAAGTGAGAGAAAAAAAACATATTTAAACAAAACGCATTTGACTAACAGGTCGAACAACTGATGTTCTTTAACCCTGCTGACTGCCATATATATATTTAAACATATAGAGGTCACTCTATGAAAAAAGACCAACCAACAAATTTACTAGAAAAGACGATACTATGCAGATAACGAAAAATATATATATATATATATCCATGTTATTACATCTTGTAGTCAATTTATTTGGCAATCGGCAATGACAGTCAGCAGGGTTTGGGAACATCAATTGTTCGTCTTGTTAGTCAAATGCGTTTTGTTAAAATACACTTTTTTTGTCTTTTGAAAAATGTTTGTGCTGTATTTCGACCCTTCTACAACGAAATTTGTTTACATGCACATGCATGAAAATTACGGTTTTTATTCAACACAATCATATATATATATATATATATATATATATATACGTTTGAACGTAGTTTTCAATTAAGCCTTGTTTATATATTTTTGTTTAGGCTTGTATCATATTTTCCTTCCGATTTATATTGTTCGTTCATCCTATTTTGACTCTTTAGAATTCAAGAACCTATCCTATATTGAGTGTAAAAAATCAAACTTGCAACGACAAGACGAAAAATCTGAAAAAATAATTAAAGATTGGAATAAAAGAAATTCTTCATCACACATCGTTGACACAGTAATGGAATTTGATGCGACTGCCATACAAGTGACAGGTTTAGATAGCAATAAAACCAGGTTCAATCCACCATTCTCTACCCAAGAAAATGCCTGTACCAAGTCAGGAATATGACAGTTGTTATCCATTCGTTTGATGTGTTTGTACTGTTGATTTTGCCATTTGATTTGGGACTTTCCTTTTTTGAATTTTCCTCTGAGTTCAGTATTTTTGTGTTTTTACGTTTTAACTATGCTAGGTAAGATAACTCTTCTTAAATCATTAATCTTATCAAATATTACTTATGTTGCATCTGTAACCGGAATTGGTAACGAATACCTAGCAAAATTCAAAAAAAAAAATATATATATATATATTGCTTTATATGGAATAATAAATCAGAAAAAGTTAAAAGGGATATAATAAGTAAAAATTACCATGCTGGCGGACTTAAAATGATAAACATAGATAAATATATAGAAGCGTTATATATTAGTTAAGTGAAAAAATCATCGATAACGAAGATCTATCACCCAATTGAAAAGTCTAACCAAAGTTTTATTTTGATAAATTTGGACAAGAATTCCTTATGTTTAAAATGAATTTCAACAATATTAATTTGGTCTATAAACTAAAAGAGCTAATTCCACAATTTTACTTAAGAATAATCATATTATGGATAAATTCAAAAATCTGAACATGAATCAGATAATATATCATATAAACAAATTAGTCAGCAGCTTATATGGGGCAATAAAAATATCAAATTAAACGGTAAATGTCTCATTTTCAAAAACTGGATAAACAGTAAAATTCCATTTGTAATGGACATTATTGATAATAAAGGGAAATTTAATCAAACATGACCCTTGATAAACTATCTTGCCATGCTAACGGTTTTCGGAATATTCAAAATTAATGAAAGCAATACATAAACAGTGGTTACAACAGCTAACTAAAGAAGAATCAATTAAAACAAAAGTTACTTTTGAATCCGAATATAAATCTAAAGATAGAAAAGGAAAAATGGTATCCCTTAAAAACATTTCTTCCAAAGACATTTACATCTCCCTCTTAATTAGATATTATGAAAACCCAATAGGATTTCAAAAATGGGACAACATATTTATCTTATAAAACAACACAAGCAAACGACAACAAATGCTAAATTATATCTTTTATTATATTCAAGATAATATATTCAAAATGTTAAGATGGAAATTTTTGCACTACATTTTACCAACCAAAAAATACTTTTCTCTTGGAAAATAACTAAAACTCCTCTATGTATTATTTGTGATGTCATCGAAGATTATGAACACTATTTTTTGACATGCAAGTTTCTGAAATCATTTTTGGATCAAATAAAACTATTACTTGATACACTTAAAATAGGACATCATATACTATCAATTAGATCACTTTTGTACGGATATAAAATAAACGATACAAGTTATTACAGTATTAATGATCTAATCACAATTATTCTTTTTACTGTATACAAAGGATAATATATATCAGAACAAAAAACAAAACAAATAAATGTGTTTGAAATTTTTTAAAAAGCATTTCTTCAATATCATGAAATATTGATAAATAAAAAAGGCAATTATGAAAAATTCCAAAATCTGGTTGCAGCAAAAATTAAATTAATTTCATGAATTATAATTTATAATACATTATCTTATCTTATTTCTATTCAGTCACATACATGTCATTATTACTATTTATATATATATATACACGAGTCTAAATTGAAAACTACGTTCAAACCTATGATTGCGTTGGATAAAAACCGCAGTTTTTATACGATATATTGTGCACTAACAATCTAACAAGTACTAACTTTATCACTGAAATGCTATATACTAACGTTAACGAGGCCGGGATAAGGTACCGGTACTTCATGTATCTCTAGATCTAATAAAATGTAAAATGGAAATAAAACATTATAACACTAAAACAAATTGAACAAAGACAAATAAAAGCACAATATAACAAGTTATTTAGTTGACAAACAACGTCAGTACGCAGAATTTATACATCAAGAGCATCATGTATTATTTGTGAAGTTGATACGAAATATTATGGGGTAAATTTATCGTTTACCAACCACACAATGCAGTGGTTGAATCTTTATGTATACTAGAACACACCCGTGAAATCGCAGGTCCGTAACTGAATTAAAGTATATAACTATGAGTAGGCCTTATTTTAGTATTGGTATTGTCATCCGATTATAAGATACACCGTTTTCTCTGCTTTCTTTGTGAACCCGTCGACCTGGAACTTATCAATTATTGGTAATATTAGTTATTTGGAAAACAAAAGTTCAAGGAATGGAGTATTTTTAAATCAACAGCATTGTCCTATATTAGTTATGAATAAAGTTGAATTCTTTGATACGCTATTTTACGTAATGCCCGCTAACAAATTGAAAACTGTACCTATATATAAGCATTATTTCAAGTCCAGATTTTTAGTATTCGTATTGTTATCTTAGAAAGTCTTACTAATTAAAATACTACAATAGGGAACAATTTGACAATGATTGAATATAGTAGTGTCAAACTTGTGATTAAGACCCGTGTATATAGCAAACTCCTAAATACACCGCTTGGTGGTGCACCTGTCAGATGTAGAACGTACAGATAAGACATTTGATTATACTATTAATATCTGTATCGGAATCGACCCGGAACTTGTTAATTATTTGCAATATTAATTATTTGGAAAACAAAAAGGTCTGGAGTGGTGTAATTTTTAATCTACACCATTGTCCTATAATAGCTATATATAAATTTAAATTCCTTGATTTGTCGTTTTTACCCGATGACGATTGACAAATTGGACCTCGTTATTTTAGTATTATAAATATGCACACTGGTTTCATTGACAACGAATTCGTAAATTTAATAACAAGGAAGTTGATAACACTTCAATATCGCCTTTTTTATTGTACATTCGTTTAACTTCTTATAGTTTATATATATTTAAATTTTCATTTATATAGTATGATGTATTTTTAAAGGTACAAGTTAAGGTATTTATTTTCTATTCAGATTGTTTCTGACCTAGTTGAAAACTGTTTAATGATGAGTCACAGGGCCAATATGATGTCTATTGCATTTCCATTTATGCGATTTTGGAATATTCCTCCAAACCATTTTGCAAAGGCTATGTATGATGGAATACAGAGATTTCTAAGCAGTCTGGATGCATCAACAATTCAAAATATAACGATTGCTCTGTCTGCACCAAAGTTTCCTTTAGCACGTACTATTCGAGTGAGTCTTATGTAAAGTGGTTAATTTGACGACACCATTAATTATTCTTTTGATGAGAATAAAATCATCAATTATATTTAATAATACTAAAAGCAAAATCATATGAATTTTGCAAGAATTAGACAAGTTCAATGAAAAATATATGTAGGATAACTAATCGAAGAATTCATATATAGAAAATTCACGCATGAGTTGATTATACGTATTCGATCACGTGATGAATAGTTTTAGGAATTTTAATTCTTTGATTTGTTATTCTTTTTATTTCATTCAAGGGGCGTAAGGTTGTTCTGCGAGAGAACTTTCTGTACTGGGAATTCGGTTCTGACTGGTGCTGGTTTGTTTGTCTACATTGTATAAGAACGGCAATAAAACAACCATTCTGTGGCTTCTCTTTTCTCCGATATGTCGAAATTACCATGCGAAGAATATTACAACAATTTGAACTGCAAATGTCGTGCAAATTTGCTAAGCGACATTGTCCTGACAACGTGCTGGTGGTCAGAAAAGCTGCCCTGGTTAAGTGCCTTTTTGTTTTAGTTAAAAGTGGCAAATATTCAAGATCGTTTATGCAAAAACCTGTGTGTTATTGATAGAAAATATACCTAGCATGTTTTTGGTGGATATTTCATATGAACAAAGTTGAGTCTATGTTCGTATGCCCCATCTACGATAGTAGAGGGTCATTATGTTTTCTGGTCAGTGCGTACGTTCGTTCGTCCGTTCGTTCGTCTAGCTTAAGGTTAAAGTTTTTGGTCAAGGTAGTTTTTGATGAAGTTGAAGGCCAATCAACTTGAAACTTAGTACACATGTTCCCTATGATATGATCTTTCTAATTTTAATGCAAAATTAAAGTATTAACCCCAATTTCACGGTCAACTGAACATGTAAAATGATAGTGCGAGTGGGGCATCCGTGTACTATGGACACATTCTTGTTTTAATTTGATATTTGAGATAGGGTTCAAGATCGTTGAGGTACCCAGTGTTTAAGGCATTTTTAAACTTTTGTTAACTGTTGTTTCGAAGATGTATTCTAATTGACTAATAAGATGTTATCTGTTTTTTTAAACAATATTTATGTATAACCCGAAAAATCATAATGTAAAAGGTGTTGCATAAAAATGGAGAGCATACATAATAAGAACTTGTTTCTGATAAAACTAATGATGTACTAGAGACAACCCGACAAAAGAGCAGAAAACAGCCGACGACCACCAATTGATATTCAACAAAGCGACATCGGAGGCGTGCTTCAGCTGGTCACTAAACAAAATGTGTACTAGTTCAATGAAAATGGACATAACATAAAAATGAATTAAAATTTAAAAAAAACAAAAAAACATACAAGACTTAAGACCGGAGGCTCCTGACCTGGGACAGTCGCACAAAATGCAGCGGAGTTAATATAAAAGAGAAGATAAGGTACGATTGCCAATGAGACAACTCTCCACAAGAGACCAAATGACACACGAAATTAAAAACCATAGGTCACAATACGGCCTTCAACAATGAGCAATGCCCGTACCGTACAGTCAGCTTTCGAAGCCCCCGAAATTACAAATGTAAAACAACTCAAACGAGAAAGCTCACGGCCTTATGTACAGAAATTGACCGAATAACAAATATTTAATACATTAAGAAGCGATCACAACGAATTACAGGCTCCTGACTTGGGACAAGCACATACATATAGAATTTGGCGGTTTAAATATGATGGTGGGATCCCCCTTAACCTGGGACAGTGGTGTAACAGTACAACATAAAAACGATTTATATAAATCAGTTGAAAGAGGGTTTAACTCATCAAATAAATACAAATATAAATACATTTAATAAAAACACGTGGCCGGATACTTGTATATACCAACAACAAAAAAGACACTAAGTACAGATTTGAGAGTACTAGCAGTAACTGACAGCTAGTTCAAAGCTATTAACAACTAATATAAAAAATCATACATCTTATTCTTAATTATCAATCAGACTGCACACATCCACCATCCAATGTAGAGGTATAGAGGGAGAGATCTAAAAAAAAAACATATGTTTTATCTCGCCGCTTTTTTGCGCCTGTCCCAAGTCAGAAGCATCTGGCGTTTGTTAGTTTTGCATGATTTTTTTTTATCACTGATCTAGTATACTTTTTTGTTTAGGGGCCAGCTGAAGCACGCCTTCGGTCGTGGATGTTTCTCGCTGCATTGAATACACATTGGCTGTTGTTTGCTCTTTGGTCGGGTTGTTGTCTCTTTGACACATTCCCCATTTCCATTCACAATTTTATTTGTGAGATCTCAACCCTCCCATATACCTCTATCCAATGTTAAATGAACTAACACACAGCAATACGCACATTAAAACTCACTTCTTAAGAAGTACGTGTTCAAAAGGTTACTGAAGAAATTAAGCAAAATGGCAATGATAAATAAGTTATGAAGAGAATTCTAGCAGTTACTCCAATGCCAGTTCAGACCTTATTAAAATATAACAGATTGACAGATTGCGTCTTCTTTATATGAAATGGCAAACTATCAGGTGAGCCGGGACACTTCTTAGATGCGTTAAGATAATAAATTCAGTTTAGTCTAAGCAACCTGGGTATTGTTTCGCTGGCGTTGTACGATACTGTAGATAGTTTATTCAAGATTTCTTTGCAACAATTATTGTTGCAGTTTAAGGAAGAAGGAGGCCACGGTGAGAGTTGTTAAGCTTTGAATAGTTTTAAAATTCTAAAAAAAAAATCAAAAAAATAATATGTCAGAGAGTTAAGACTAGATAAACTAGATAGCACACAGTTATGATATTTTTAATTTACGCATTTTAAAGATGTAAAAGTAAAATCTGTTGTCATGGGTGTGAAATCTATGTCATTTGAAATATATACTATTTACAGATAAAAATTACATTTGAACAAAAAACTCTCTTGTATCCGATTTTTTTGGCAGTTACGTTTTGTCTAAACAAAATAAATTACCACACATTATTCATTATGTGGATTTTTTTTCAATTAAAGTGTTCGATACTTTGGTAACACTGTCACGTATGAATTGGATAAAATATTTCATAAAAGAAGATGCAAATGTGAAAGTTTACTTGTGGTAGGTACAACAGGATACCGACAACTTACATGGCTCGTCAGAATGGAAGCTAAAACGAGAATAAAAGTCCTTGAAAATTTGATTTAAAACCTTTATTATTTCCAACAAAGTTTTTGAGATTTTAACCATTTATGAAAACAAGACAACATTTTAAATCTAATGAAAAGAAAAACTCTTTCGCCAAAAAAACTATCAATATATACTTATGCTAACTTCCATGCAATCTCCATCACTTTATAATGACCAGTAAGTTGAACCACTTAGTATCTTCCACGTGCCTTTTAATGTCTGATGTACCTTAAACATATTTATGACAACTGGTATAAGCACAATAATTACTGCACAGTTTTAAAGTTCTAAAAATAAACCATAAATTAGACTTCAACCTTGCGAAATTTGTTTGATGAGTACCGATTGAGGTTTATCATGTTTAATCTAAAGGAACATGGTTTATCAATTAGTTGAAAATGCGGCTTTGAACTAGTTTTCAGAAGCTGCGAGTACTCGTTGTTCAATAATGTGTCTCTTTGTGTAATTTTGTGTGCTAAGTATTGTGTTGATACTCCACTGTACAAATGGGAGAGGAAAGGAGGTTGGTATTTGGGTGGTAGGAGGTGGAGAGGATATGCGGAGCGCAAGCAGACATCTTAAATCATGTTACGAGTGCCCAAAACCAGTGGTTGTCGATGGTTGATATCTGTCATATTTGGTTTTTCCAAAGTTGTATTTGAAATCCGGCCGAATACATTTGTATAGCTAGTATTCTTTATTGTTTTTGCTCGTTGCCGAATGTCATACTTTTACTTGTTCCATTCTAGTAAGTTTTTATCAGTCATGTATGAAAAGCAAGTCATGTTTTTTTTTCTCAACCAGTCGAAATGTATTGGAGACAGTGTATACATTAAGAAAAAAATTAGAGGCACCAGTAGTTGGGTAATCTAACATCTTATATTTAACTGGAATATACCAGTCAAATGTTTATTGTTGTTACAAATCTCGACTTACCTAAAGCACCTAGTAAAACTGTTATAGGTTACACTTTGTAAATACAGATGTTTCTCAAACCTCGCCTCTTTTGGGGAGATACATAATATTCATAGATAAGTTATTTTGTTAATGTACTTTTCATGATCTCTGTTTTTGATTCATCTCATAAAGGCATCACTTTGAAATGTAACCAGTATAGAAAAACATTGTTGCGACTAAATTTTAATTCTAAGTAGGTAAACAAATGGAGGGTGGTTTAGAATTTTAATATAAATTTAAAAGGTCCAGGGCTTATAAATGTTGAAAATATACCGCACAGCCCTATAGTTTGACCTTGGAATAAAATAGTAGTGCATATAAACTTTTCGTTCTGTAATATTATTTTTCACGAAAATTCATAGTAAAAATGTCAGTTTTCAGTTTTAGCTGCAAAGGGAGTTCCTATGGGAAATTACATTGTCTTTATTTACCTAATTGCAAAGAATAAAGAGGTGAAAAAAACAAACATACAGAATTTCACAAAATCTGGTTTATCTCAAAGGTTTTAGAGATTTCAACTCAATTATGAAGTTTTATGAATATTTAATGAAAATTGAGAAACTCCTGGGCCTATAATGACTAAGCATATATTCACAATTTACATTAAGCATGGTTAACTTAATGCACTGATTTCAAAATAATTTCATTATATATACATATTTGTAATTTAAATTGTTTAGAAGTACTGAAATTTGTTATTTGCAGTCATTTCAATTCATTGATCTTCTTAAACATTTTTGGTGGAGTGTTTTGGTCCAGTCAGTCGATAACCCAAAAGTAAGCGGTAACATCTAAATGTGCTTTTATTTTGTGATCGTGGCATAAATAAGTACAAGCTTGAATTACAAAAAGATCTCAATAAAACTTACAAAAGTGTGGTCTGTCCTAAATATGTACTAAATATTCCACATTGATAGAAACAGTTGGAAAAAATAGGAAATGTGAGACTCAAGGGGCAAAAAACAGAGAAAAATGCCTACCCCTGGGTCATAATTTCGTATGATTAAATTGTTAACAATGTTTTCTTATTTCAAAATTCCATCTAGGCATTCAGAGATGAATTCGGTGTGGATAATTTAACTACAGAAATTCCAAAAGACGTCGTAGGCTTTTGTTACGAGATGTATAAAACAGAAGTAACGTGTCCTGATTACTGGGATGCCTTTAAAGAGGGAATGCCGTTAAAACAACTGGCACTGGGCAGGACTCAGGTCTATAATTTAATCAACATACCAGTCAATGACAACATGTACGAGGCTATTGAACGACTAACTAAAAACACCTGGGATCCGTCTAAAATAGGATTTGGTAGAGACGCTGCAGGTCTTACCGGCTACCAGGATATACAAATAATAAAGATTGAAAGAATCGAAAACATAAACTTGTGGATGCGTTATGGAAATGAGCGTACCTATTGTTTTAAAAAGGTTGTCGATCAGAAATGTAAATTTCGTAATCTCACACAGTTACCAGGATCGAGAGGTGTATTATTAACAACCCAACACTTACCGTCAGTCCTACAACCTCGTCTATACAGTGAAATAAATGAGGTCTACCTGTTTCATGGTACCAAAGAAGAAAATATATATTCCATATTGACAGATGGACTAGATAAAAGATTAAGCAGTAATGCAATGTTTGGCAGTGGAATCTACTTCGCCGAAAGCTCAACGAAAGCAGACCAGTATACAGGTAAATGCAAATTATGATAACATCATTAATAATTGACGTCCTATTATGATCTATTATGAAATTGACAACTTCGTGCAATATGAAAGGCACTAGAAGGGATTTTCGGTTAACAAAAAAGGAAAATGTATGTTTCAACTATTAGAAGAAACATATTCTTACATAGTTACTCGTGGATTATCGGATTTATCCAATCTCGATAGTTAAATTATAAATTTTAAAGTCCTCGCCGAGGCTTGGACTTTAAAATTTATCATTTAACTATCTCGATTGTATAAATCCGATAATCCGCTTGTATCAATATAAGAATCTATTTTATATCACGATCCGGTTAGCTGCGACAACAAACTCTTACATTACATATAAACTATCTTCTGATAAACGATCAATGAATGAAATGTTGTGCCGATAATACGTTTAAGGCATGTTATGTAACAGAGAAACAAACAGTGCATCCAGGACTTAGTTAAGTATATATGCACGCATTGGTTCAAAAATTATGGACACATTATAATTTAGAGAAAAAAAATCTTTGCAAAATTAGTTTATCTTATGTACAGGTAATGACAGCACTCATTTGTAGCCCATTTTCCTTACATTTGCTACAGAATTTTTAATACAAAAAGTTTTAAGTTCCATATTTGTCATTATGGGTCTTTATATTTTAATTTATGGTAAGGCTTTTGCTTATTTTCGAAGGATTATGTTGACCTAGAGATGCTTTTATACGTGTCGCTCGAACTCTGATGAGTAGTTTCATCTTTGGCATTAAAACCATATATACTTCTTTTACATTGAGCATATAATAGGTTAGGTTATAATGATCTATGTCGTTCTGTCTTTCGATTCATTGATGGTAAGGTTAAATCGCCACCAATTGTTATAGCAACTTCTTTCTTCCTGTTGTCCTAGCATACTTAAGAAGTGACAAAATTGATATATATAGCGATAATGATTTATTTGCTTCTCATTTTGTAGATTGCAAAACAGACAGAAGTATGGACCAAAAAAGGTTTTTTTTATCAAGGGTCTGCTTAGGAAATACTTATATAATAGAAGAACCACGCTCGTTGAGGAAACCCCCCTGTACAATTTGCAAGGAAGAAGTATGTAGGGTACATGATCGAATCAACTTTGCTGATAGTGTTGTGGCTGACGGTAAATGCTTGTTCAGAGAATTTATTGTTTTTAACAACAATCAGTGTTATCCGGAGTATTTGATTACTTATGCACGAAAATAGGTTCTCATAGTTAAAAATTTGTATGAATACAATAACATTTTTTGTACAGAATTTAATTGAAAATTTAAAAGTTTTCCGGTAAAGTGAAGTATATTTAATTCGGTATTTTCAGATTTTTATGAAATGCTCAAATGTTTTGATGATCACATATGAATTTATTGGCATTTTGATGGTACACTTATTCATTTATGTTTAACTGTTACAAAATATGTGGCCCAAAATTTATACAGTTAAACTTACGTATTGAAAAACTATTAATATTGTAAAGTGGAATCCTACTATGGTGCAAAATTTGCGTGGTCTGAATTTCTTCGTTTTAGTTGGAACAAATCATTAATATGTATACCGTAATATATGATATTTACCTCCCACTTGCTTTCGTATAATCTGTGTATGTCTGTACATATTCATTATTATAGTATTAATGTATGGACTTTTTCATATTGGCCCTGTAACATGCCCGAGGTATTAATAATGGCCAAGGATGGTTGTAATGGCCCTGAGGCAACGCCGAGGGCCATTACAACTGTCCGAGGCCATTATTTATATCAAGGGCATGTTACAGGGCCAATATGAAAAAGTCCATATATTGATACTTTTATTAACCAACAAGGCAACTTCATTCAACTGTTCAAGAACAGTCTTTGAGTCTCGGATACACCTATCCACAAACTTAACAACAGGATCAATACAGAAAAGCCCGTTTTATAATATTTTTATTAAATTGTTTTAATTCTTCGTTTAAACAAAGAGTAAAAAACTTACCGTGAAGAAGATACAGGAATTTCATAGCTGAACTTCAAGTTTCAACTTGTCTTTTCGCATGGAATTTTGGTCAACATTGTGACTGTCAGATGTAATTTCTGATTTCTCATCCAAGTACTTAATTTTATGCTATTAAAATTCATTTCATCTAGCAAATATAAAGTAGCTGGGAAGAATAAGTCAGACAGTTCAACTATTTCTGAAGTCTGCATTCTCTCTTCTGGCCTTGAAGGCATAAAACTTTTCCCAGTGCTCGGAGCGCAAAAATCATGCTCGAAAAATGAAAACCAGCAATTTGATTGGTTGATTTTTGAGTCTGAGTACAAAAATCATGCTCGAAAGTTTTATAACCGTGAGGCCTGGAGATTGAACAACGGAAATGAAACAGTGATAATAATCGAAAGTCGTACTCGAAAAAGTCTGTGAAATATTTCCGTTTCAAGTCGTTACAAAACAATGAACATCATTTAAAATTGTTGTTATGATATTAAGTTTAAAAAAAAATAAAAAAAATGTCACACTTATTTTAAAGATATAAACAACATTTTGATTTAATCGATGTCCCGTTTCATCTGTTCATAATGCAGACTCTGATTTAGTAATGCACGGGTGTGATTTCGTAATGCATGACTGAGATTTCGTAATGACTGGCTGTAGCAATTTCTCCGTTCATAATGACCAGATGTCGAAATTTTCCTTTTATAAAGCATGGGCATTTCTATACATATTGTAGTAAGTTGGTTAATAAATTATTATTATGAATGTTGTGTGTATCTCTACGCCATTGAAATTTGGTTTGTTGAGAAATAAAGATATATGTTGTGTATGAAGAATTTGCGAAAAAGTATAATTTCAATACTAATTTTGTAGAGTTTTATGGTATTTTAAGTGCTATTCCAAATATATGGAAAAGTAGGATAGTAGGTAGTTCTAAACTTGATAATATTGAAAATAAATTAGTAGATAAAGTTAAAAAAGAACCTAAGTCTTGTAAATTTTTCTATAATTTATTTCTGGAGGATAATAAAGTATTATCTCTTTCTTCCCGTAACAAATGGGAAATAGACTTAAATTTACAGATTGAAGATTGGAATGCTATTTATTCCATGCCCTTCATTATAACCAAAAATTCGTTTTTACAAAATTTTCAATTTAAGATTGTTCATAGGATTTTACCATGTAATTCCTTTTTATATAAATGTAAATTAAAAGAAACTGAACTATGTACATTTTGTTCAGAAGTTAAAGAAAATATTTTTCACATTTTTTGGGAATGTAATGTAACACAAAACTTCTGGTTATCCATTATAGATTGGATTAGAAATTATGAAATCTTCTTGCCTTTTAGTGCAAAAGAAGTCATTTTAGGTGTGTCTGAGGATTCTGTCAACAGTAAAACAGTTAATAATATCTTGTTGTTATTTAAATACTATATATACAAATGTAGATGTAAGAGTGTATTGCCCACAAAATATGGTGGGGTAGAATATTTAAAGTATTGGATTACAATAGAAAAATACTCTGTATGTTTCTTAACCCCTACACAAAAAATAAAAATGGATCAGAAGTGGCAATTGTTAGAAGCAGCATTTAATTAACAAAATCAATTGTAATATTTATATCTTATTATACCATTATGATTTAATCGATCTGACAAGTATTAATTAACTTTTTATACCTTGTGTCTAATACTGTATTATGTAATTTCACATGTTTCATCTTGAAAAATAAAATAATTACAAAAAAAAATCTTCTTAGATTAAACTATACCAATCTTGAAATTAATACAATAAAAAAAGTCAAACCGAACATCAGTTAAGACGTTGCTCATTCTAAAATAAATTTAAACATGACATAGGTTATACGGCTTATAACAACAGAGAGTTAAAATACATGCTTTTGATACAAATCATGCCAAGAAATTTGCGGTCCTGAATTGCTCACCATCAACGAGCGCCTCCTTGACATCTTGCGCATTGAATCCCGGAAATTACACAAAAAACAAATTAATATAATTAAACGAGACGGCGATCTTTTGGACACTTTTGAAAGAGAGCAAACCACATTAAAATTAACTCTCAATCGTAACATCATAACTGGAAAAAAATCCCGGAATCATCGATTGAGGAGAGAAAAAACAAAGATACGTCATGAACTCTACAAACACTGTAGTCAATTTGTTTTCAGTTGCTTTGTCGTAGACCGAGACTAAGGTACTGTCAAAAGGTCTTTACTTTGGGAAGATGACCTGAGAGAAGTTAGGAAGATCCCTCAGAATAACACAGTCCATGATACATTGATACATGAGTGATCTCGACTCATATGACGACCGAGACGATGTCGATATTCCCAGATTTAGAAAAAAAGTTCATAGATTCCTAAACCAAGTAAATGTGCAACTTTAGAACATATTATTGACAAAATTAAATCCGACGTAACACATTTGTCCATTGCCACTTCCCAAACATTCAGCAATTTATAGTCTGAAGAAAATGAAGCTGTGTGGAAACTTAAGAACAGAGACGACATCTATACTATTAAACGAGAAAACCTCATATTGTGTGTCGCTTCTCTTCCGTCCTTGATAAATTAATCATCATGCCTCTATGTTATCATGCATAGTCGCATTTGTCATCCATTCTTATGATTATTCAGATTTGGTTATTTTTGGAGAAAAATGACTAAAAAGGAATCCAGATATTGATTCCGTCATCAGACTATCTCGACTATCTTTTAGTCATAGATAATACTTCCGGTTTGAAACATGCACAAGTACAACCAATGGTATGATAAGTAATAAAAACTAAAAATAAATAAGCCAATCAGAGCGTTTTCCATATCATGGTGTTTGGATCGCAAAATCCACAACTATTATACCTTAAAGGGGACAATTAATTTTCGCGTTTATCTACAGGGAAACTACGATTATACTAATTATATATATATAGACTCTGTATTCTGTCTACTGTTTTCTATGAAATATTTTCTATCTAAGGGGTCATACCAGTTGCATATATACATATTATAATAAGTAAAACATGTGGAATCAAGAAAGTGTCCATAGTACAAGGATGTCACCTCGGCACTATATTAACTTCAACTTTATCAACAAGAGTGCACACACTGAAATGTCTCGACTTCTATACTAATCATTGATATTATGTTGATAGTCCTAAATATAAAGCTTTATTACAACTCACATAAACTCAACATTAACCAAGAAAACAAAACATTTATCATTGAACCATGAAAATGAGGTCAATGTCATATGAACCATGCCAGGCAGACATGTACAACTAACAATGCTTCCATACAACAAATATAGTTGACCTATTACTGATAGTTTAAGAAAAATAGACCAAAACATAAAAAAAAATAACACTGTGCAATAAATCGTGCAATTAATGTCATGGTCAAATAAAACCTGCGGGAATGACATATAGATCATAATATAATTCCATTCACCAAATATAGTTGACCTTTGGCATATAATATTAGATAAAAAGTCCAAAACTTAAAAAACTTAACTTTGACCACTGAACCATGAAAATGATGTCATGGTCAGATCACATCTGCCCGCTAGACATGTACACCTTACAATCATTCCATACAACAAATATAGTAGACCTATTGCATAAAGTATGAGAAAAACAGACCAAAACACAAAAACTTAACTGTAACCACTGAACCATGAACATGAGGTCAAGGTCAGATGACACCTGCCAGTTGGACATGTACACCTTACAGTCCTTCCATACACCAAATATACTAGCCCTATTACTTATAGTATTTAAGATATGGACTTGACCACCAACACTTAACCTTGTTCACTGATCCATGAAATGAGGTCGAGGTCAAGTGAAAACTGTCTGACGGGCATGAGGACCTTGCAAGGTATGCACATACCAAATATAGTTATCCTATTACTTATAATAAGAGAGAATTCAACATTACAATAATTCTGGAAAAAAAATTCAAGTAGTCACTGAACCATGAAAATTAGGTCAAGGACATTGCACATGTGACGGACGGAAACTTCGTAACATGAGACATCTATATACAAAGTATGAAGCATCCAGGTCTTTAACCTTCTAAAATATAAACCTTTTAAGAAGTTAGCTAACGCCGCCGCCGCCGTGGATCACTATCTTCATGTCGAGCTTTCTGCAACAAAAGTTGCAGGCTCGACAAAAACTACCTCGACTAAAAACTTTATTTTACATTTTCATGGATCTACAATCTGTCGATACCTGTAACTTGGCATTGCACAGGGTCATGTTTTTCTCTGGCTGTTAATGACGTCTTTACACTAAATCCATCGTATGTTGGATGTGTACGGATTGATTGTTTAGTCTTAGAGGCATGATTTTTTTATTAGTTGTTAGTGGCTTTGAACTAGCTGTTAGTGGCTTTGAACTAGCTGTCAGTGATTGCGAGTACTCTCAGATCTGTTCATTGTATCCTTTTGTGTCGGGATGTATAAGTTCCCGGCCACGTCCACGTGTATTTGTTGTCTATCTGATGAGGTTAGCCTTTTTCAACTGATTTTTATAGTTCGTTCTTATGTTGTACTGTTATACCACTGTCCCAGGTTAGGGGGAATCCCGCTAACATGTTTAACCCCGCCACATTATCTATGTTTATGCCTGTCCCAAGTCAGGAGCCTGTAATTCAGTGGTTATCGTTTGTTTATGTGTTACATATTTGTTTTTCGTTCATTTTTTTACATAAATAAGGCCGTTAGTTTTCTCGTTTGAATTGTTTTACATTGTCTTATAGGGTTTTTTATAGCTGACTATGCGGTATGGGCTTTGCTCGTTGTTGAAGGTCTATATTTGTTAAATCAGTGTTTACAAAGGCAGACAATATGACCCAACACTACAAGGAATGTTACAGGGTGCTTACGTAGTCAACAAACTGTTAGATGCCGCAGGATTGTTTAACAAAGCTTATCATTTATTTACTGACAGTTTTTTC
Organism: Mytilus trossulus; assembly: GCF_036588685.1. Lineage (NCBI taxonomy): Eukaryota > Metazoa > Mollusca > Bivalvia > Mytilida > Mytilidae > Mytilus > Mytilus trossulus. The sequence continues at coordinate 34,031,447 of NC_086386.1, read as the reverse complement.
TCCTCAATTAATCTGGCTAAAGAGCTTTTAGCAAAAGGAACATTGTTCACTGGAACATTACGCGCTAATCGGCAAATGCCAAACACAATCAAGAATCCTGTTTTGCAGGAAAAGGAGAGCATTTATATTAGACAAGGAAGAATTCTGTTATGTGCATATAAAGAAAGGAATGGTCGAAAACCAGTTAGAATCATATCCTCTTTTTCTAAAGCAGCACAAGAAAATGATAAACCGGCTTTGATTTGCTCGTATAATAAATTTATGGGGGGGCGGGGGGGGGGGCCTAGATTTGGCTGACATGATGACAGAGAGTTACAATGATGGACGAAAACGTTAAAGGTTTGGAAAAAGGTTGTTTTTAATCTTATGCACCGTATGGTAATAAATGCATACATTATTTATAAAGAAAACATTTCCGATAATCCGAAATTGTCGAGACTATCCTTCACACAAAGACTGATAGAGGATCTCGCTAAAAATCACATGGTGCTAAGAACCGAAAACCAAGACGACAATAGACAAAATAAGAACAACAACGGGATCAGAAAGTTGCCCGGTCACAGAGAAAAAGATTGCGATGTATGTTCAGACAGAAATGGTTACGGGGGTCGAAGGAGGAGTAGGACTGTATGTCGAGTTTGCGGAAAAGGTGTTCACCGGGAATGTAAAGACAACCATTTATGTGTTGAATCATGATTAAAATACATTTTTTGTTTCTTATCAAATGTTTTTATTTTATAGCAGGTGTTCAGACAACCCACTACAATTACATAAATTAGTCATGTATATTGCATCGAATTCTAATCCCTCAAATAAAGATGTCTCTGTACCAGGAGCATGACAAGCACTTTTGAAATTACCCTATTTGACCTATTTCTTGATGGTATTTGGGGTTTTTTAAATTGATTTTAATCGGTCATTCTATTTGGATTGGAATTCGCTCATTGAATGTTTTATGCTTGTTGTATTGTTTGATTTCGATTCAGCGTACTTCTGAAGAATCATTATTCCATAAAAGTTGCGCATGCAGTGCATCGAAATTGGTTTTTCGACTGCTATCATTATTTAGTGAAACTGTAATATTTCTTTGATTTTTTTTTTTTATACAATACAAAAAAGAAAAATCAGCAGAAAATCCACACAAATTAAAACAAATTAAAAATTGCATAAAAGTATGGCCAACGCGGCTTAATGAAAAATTGAAAGCACTTTGCATGCAACTACGCAGCGTGCCGTAGCCCCTCCCACAGTACACAAAAAAAGCGACGTCACTGAAACCTATTGTTCGACGTCAAGAAAAAAAACATTGGCCGAAAATCGGCCCGTGGCAGTCAACGTAGTTTATACAAATCGGCCTAAAATCGGCCCATGGCACAGAAAACGTTAAGGTTTCTTCTTGTGAAACCTAAGGATTTATTTGCTTTTGCAGCAGTTTGTTGGATGTGGGTGTTCCATTTTAGGTCTGCTGAGATGGTGATACCTAAGTATTTTGCATGTTTTACAGTTTCTAAGATGTGTCCATACATGTTATAATAAAAGTATGGGATTTCTTTTTGTTGTTATATTCATGATGTTACACTTGTCTGGATGAAAAGACATAAGCCAATCTTTTCGTGTTGTTTTCGCGATGTTGGTAACCAGAACGTTGTAATTTCGCGATATTTCTAATAAGAACGTTAACATTTCGCGATGTAACTTTAAAGAAGACATATTTCGCGGAATATTCACTGAGGTCATAAACTCGGTTGCGCGAATTTTAAAAAAGTATCTGCTAAAAAAATGTCCATGCCGTTTCTAAAAGACGGAGAAATCCGCCGAAGAGCAGGGAGATCAAAGGAAATACTTGAGATGAACAAAAATAAATCAAATACAACTTTGCATGACGAAATTGAAGAAATGGTAAAAGACACAGAAGAGAGTACTGACAGTATAACATGGAAAGACGGAAGACGAATTGTGAAGCTTTTTTTTCGGCCTCTCGGGATTTCATGTTTTAAAGCCCGGTATTTCGGGATCAGGACCCCTCCGACCACCCCTCAAATTAGCCTTAGTCGGTCTTAGTCATTTATACGAGATTCATATCCTACCATTGGGATGTTAATAAGGCTCTCACCAAAAGAAAAAGCACTGATGGTTAGCTGTCTTTGGAGAAGGATATTTGCCGAAATGATTGAGTATGTAATTTTCTTGTTCTAGTATCTGATGGTATGAGGACTAGTGATGGGATTGCAATGAATCCATGAATGATCTTGTAGAACATGACAGATCTGGTTTTGCGGCGGCGCTCAGTGTGTGTGTGTGGGGGGGAGGGGCATTGTAATTCGTTTAACATGGATTTAACACTACTGGTGTTGTGGTAATTGTTACATAAATATCGGGCCGCACGCCTCTGTACCATTTCTAGATTATCTTTATATTCTGCTGTGTGCGGATCCCATAAACTACAGGCATATTCAAGTTTAAGTCTCACTATTGAATAATTACATTAGATGTGTGTTTCATTATAATACTTTATTTTAACTGGTTAACTGCACATCCTGTGTTATTCCTTTAGCAATTGCATCACTCAATAAAACTTTTCATTCATGATAGCACGTGGTCCCACACTAAAGTGCACAGGTGAATAAAATACAAAATATATAAAATTCATGTTTTCATGATCATAGCTAAAAAAATGTAATTATAAGTATTGAATGCTTCTTTTTGTAACTTTATAGGGTTGTAAAAGCGCGCTTCATACTAAAAATGTGCGCACGTTCAACGCTTTTACACCCCAATAAATTTACAAAAAGAAGCATTCAATTCTTAATTGGTAAGCACGGGATTGGCTATCAGTGTTAGAAATTTTTAATTTTCGCCCCAGGAAGCCAAGCGATTTATTTGCATTTGATATGATTTTGTCGAAGTCATTGTTCCAAGTTATACATAATCACAGTGTGGGAACGGAACTGTACGGTGTTTTAATATTTTGGTCATTCGGGAGACTGTCAAGCGGTGCTCCGACATTCGAAAAATAACAAGTCGATGAATGTAAGTTTTGATTAACGCAAACATTATAATATTAAGTTTCTGCTTAAAGATTTGGTAACGAAAACATTCTACACAATATAAAAGACCAATCAAATGCTGTAAGCGACATATACAGCCAGACGTTTTCTAACAAACGGTTGAGCTCCGAGTAAATCGCTCAAAATTCGTCATCAACATCGAATAAAAGTTAAAAAATAATTCAAAAGGATATTCATAACTACACCAATTTTTACAATTAAGCCTTTGGTGATATATAGTCTAACCATTCTGAAAGTTCTATAACGATTGTTTCAGTAGAAAATTAAATAAATCAATTTTCTTGATGTTGGTTGATATTATTGACTGTACAATCACTCGCTCGCTGGCTGTATTCTCGCTCGGAGCCTTTCTGTACAATCACTCGGGCAAAATAATAAAATAGATTGCATATTCAGTTCATTGTTTTCTATTTCTTCACTCAATATTGATGTATTAAATATATAAATAAGAGTGACCATAAATTTTCTCCTCGTTTTCCAATTAAGTTTCAATCGAGTACACCATTCTAACGCACACGTAGTTTTTCTATACCAGAGACACATAAATCGAAAATCAGTATACAAGACAAAAACCAAAACGTAAAGCACACATCATAATAAATATCGATTAAGAATAATAAGCTCGTCACACAAAATTCAGTCAATAAAGTAATTATTTCAAGTATTCCAATATTTTGCATATAAAAAAATGATGAATTTACTTTCAAGCTTTGGGAATTGATTTCAACTTTGGTCACAATATAAAAAAGCGAGGATTTCCTCTGTTTTCTGTGACAGCTTATTTACTAATATTATTAATATTACGGCTAGCCCGAGATTAGGTCCCAGCTTGTCTGGCAAAACAGCCGTTGGACGTCAGAGTAATCTCGGACTATATTACGGCCTGATTATGCACGAACTAATTGTCACTGGACAATAATTAAGTGTAGAATTAATCTTACGACATAAAAGTTTAGTTGAATTGATAAGGAATATACATGTAAGATGCATGTAATACTTAAGATTTTTAGTGAAAAGAGTTCGTACAGATTCAAAGATTTAAAGTCGAGCGCTGAAGATCAAAAGTCCACATCTTAACATTTTAGCTCAAGCGATCGGGATGTAACAAATCCAGTGGTCGACTTTATATCTACACAGCGCACGACTTTGTATCTCAATTGCTTTTAAATCTTTAGCAGTGTGGATGGATTTGAAATCTGCAGCGCTGGACTTAAAATTAATGGCTCTGGATTTTTTTAATCTCCAGCGCTTGATTTCAATAACCACTCTCAGTAGGAAACAATCCGCAAATTATTGGGATAAAAATTAAACACCATGTTTAAAGTTGATAAGGGAGGTTTTTTTTGTTTGTTTTCATATCGACGGGTTGTCTGTTTACTTTTTATTGATAAATTTTGGAACAAGTCTACATATCATATTATATGAACAAGAGGCTGTCACAACGACAGCAAACCGGATTTATTAACAATTATTTGTGTCCTGGCAATATCACAAGAACCATTACTGGTGAATGGTGAAAGTGAAAATCGTCCATATCAAATTTGACCTCCATTTTGTCATCAGTATCAACATATTAAAATTTGAAAAGCTTAGATTGAATGGTTCATGAGTAAATGCAAAAAAGTGAATGGAAACGCCATTTTATGATCTTTCATGAACCACAAATACTGAACGGTAAAAGTCAAAATCAGAGACACATAAATCGAAGTTTATTTTATGTTTTCTCCATTAATAAACAAACAAATTCCAAAATGTACATTCTTTTATCTTGTGTTTGTATTTGTCAGCTAGTTGGTTAATAATAATATAGATCTTACGTGTGTGATCGTGCTCAATTCTGTGAATGTAAATGATAAGGACGTCTCGATTACTACTTACTTTGGAGTCAATTCAATAATTTTTAGGAACACTACAACTGATGATATCAATATAGATAAATAAAGAAGTTTATCAGGTCAATGTATATATTATAAATATCCTATTGGCTATGAAATATAATCTGAGTTTTTATTTAAAGATATTTGATTTGTAAATTTCCGTTTTCTATACACATTTGTACTAAAAGCGAGGTTTCTCATGAATACTGTAGCCAAAATCATTACTCTGCTCCCAGGCGACATTACAGAACTGCTCCAAGTGATAATACAGTCGAAAGTTGTTTACCAACGAGCGACCGTACAGTGAAAAATATTTAGTGACTTCTGTTTTCAAAGATTTAGAACTATTTTCTAGTGTAAACATGGTGAAGTTGTATATGATGGAAAAATATATAAAAATTCTTATTACACAACTTAAAATTTTGTTAAAAAAACCTTGTAAAGTCAGATTTTCAGCTGAATGAAGACAATCATTTGCATAATTTGGGTCGGAGCTCTTACTTTTATTCCATTTTTTTCCCTGTTTTCTTGCCTCTAGAATATTTTCTGACCCCTGGAATGTTTGAATATTATTGACAGATGCAATACTTTTCTCATATGCATTAAAAGTGAGCCCAGAGATAGTAATTATATAAAACACTTAATTTCTCCGTAACTGAAAATGCTCTCGAATGTCGGAGCTCCGCTTGACAGTCTCCCGAATGACCAAAACATTAAAACACCGTACAGTTCCGTTCCCACACTGTGATAATAGTCATAATGTATTATAACATTTTAACGGCTGTTTGTTTGCGATGTTTAAATACTCACTCTGTTGTAGCTACTTCACTCTGTCAATTTGATTTTTTTATAAATTTAGATCGTTAAGGTAGCACAATACATGGATTTTTTTACTTCCAATCACTAACCTTTGAAATGCTGTAACTTTCTTATGCATAGAAAATAATAAAAGAGGTATACATAGATAGATAAAAGATTATTTTTTTAAATGAATGCAATATTTTTATTATGCAATCATTATTTAATCAATTATTATGTAATTAGCGGTAAAATCTGGGTAAGTTCACTCGAATGAATTTAGCTCTATCATCTCTTTAACTATACAGAAAATTTGAACGAAATCTTAATCAACACATCATGGGCATCAAAAGGGTGTCTCAGATTGTCTCTATGGTGTTCATTATCTCATAAATCTCTAATTAGTGTAAACATCCTAACCACATAAAAGAAGATAATGTTTAATTAGGTGTAAAATTTGTTCTATACATTCTATCTGAAATCTGAGACACTCTTTGTAGATAATGGCCATAGGAACAACATATACAAAAATTCAACCCTCTAGGGATACCAATGCAGAAGCTAGTTTCATTTGAAAGTGGAAATTTGGTGAAAAATATTTTAGACACAGTTAACATAATAAGCATTATACATAATTGTTGCATAATACTAACATTGCATTAATTTGAAAGAGTAATCTGTTAGCTATCCAAAACTACCACTTTTATAATTTTTTCAAGCATTATTAAGAAAGTTACAGCATCGTTCTAGTACTATCTTAATATGTCGTTACCGTTTAAGTTTTAGAATTGGGCTCGTTCATTTAGCACATTATTAATTGTATTTGAAGAATATATTTGAACTTTCTGTTGTAATAAGCCATGTAACCTATGTCATGTTTAACAAATTTTAAGAATGGCACAAGCGTCTTTACGATCTAAATGTGCACCAAGAGGGATTTTTCTATATTGCGGCTGTAGGATGTGCTGTCGATGGATGTGTGTTCTTTCTACTAAACTATTACCGGCTTGTCCGATGTAAATTTGTTTTGCAGCCGCAGCATTCAATGCAGTACAAGTAAATCAAATTTTCACTTTTAAACGTCATGTTGGTCCGCATTTTGTCTTAAGTTCGCTTCCGATATATATGTATGCACATGTACCTAAACGAGAATCTGTGCATTTCAATACCTTCTTCTTTTCTTCGTATGAGCTTCCTATTATAAGGAACACCCCTTATCGGGTAATATTAAAATATGAAAAAGGAGGAAGAAACAGGGATAAAATATATTACAAGGTAAAATCCCATGGTGGTGCGCTATACATTGACAGTGAATTGTAAAACAATCATAGTAGAAAAAATATAGAATTATATACATAAAAATGATATACCAATCTTCAGAAGGTCATCATAACCCAAATAATTAGTCATTCATTTTACCGGCAAATAGCTTTCTTAGAATTATATATAACAATAAAATACATGTTACAGAATATTGGGATCGATATATACAGTATCATTCACGAGTTTAAAAAATTATCTAATATATATTTTTTTATTGTCTATGTTTCACCATCCAATTCTTAATGATAATTGTCAGCCATCTAGCTTTTTAGAAGAGATGATCTTTTGTAATGTAGCTTGAAACAGAAGTGTCTTGTAAGCGTTTTCAGTTTTAGTATTAACTCTTCTTTGAATCCAAGTAGTCTGATATATTTTGTACAGTCCAGTACAAGTTACGTAACTGCTAGTTTATCATTAAACATCAGTTCCCATGTTCCAGGAGGAGAGTGTTCAGCCACAAGCTGTTTGATAGTAGTGAAGTACTAGTATTCTTTAATCTCATTGCCTAGAACAGGACACTTTGTAACGTCGGAACATGTAAAATATCCTCTATTTCCATAAGGCATATAGCAAATGTGCATATATACCAAATACGTTCTGTCAACTACTTACAGAAATGTACCAATAATGAAAACATATATTGCAAACTCAAGAAGAAGTAATGACAAACAGGCACCTTGGATTGTTTTTTTTTCTTTTCGGTTGGGTCGAACTTGGCACGGGTCAATAGACGTTTTTTAAAAGTTCTTAGATTGCCCTTTGCCTTGTACCAACGTTTCTTGGTTTATAAGGGTATTTAATTTTGAATCTTGTCCAAGGATTGCTAAATTTTGTCCTCAATACAGAAAATTTATTCTGGTTATGAGGATTGTGTGTGACTTCTTTTCTTCGTATGAGCTTCCTCTGTTAGGAACACCCCTCTTTTGAGGCTAATATGGTCAAAAGTCTTTAACTATATACACACTCCGTGAATATATACACTTGCTAAAATCTAAAATAGACTTTAGAAACAGTTTTTAAGTTGAGTGATAATTGTCATCAGCCATTACACGCTTATCAGTTTAAGTCTCGAGTTATGCATCTTGTAGCACATATCTCTTGTGAGCATTTCTTGTTCCTCTATTTTGAGCTTGCTTTCACTAAATATATATGTGAAATTTGTACAGTCAATAATAAGGGCTGTAATTTTATGTCTATCAAAGAATGTCTCTTTCCACTTCATTTCTCCAATAAATTTAGTTTTAATCGGGTTGAAAGTTTCTTTTCTTGTCTCACTTAATGCTGAGCAGGTAGTAAGCATATGAGTAAGATCTTCTGGTTCTTGATTGCACATTTGACAAGTTGGAGCAATTTCATATCTGCTGAATTTGTGCCGATCAGCTTGTAGGGTGAACGTTCGTGTCATCATCCTACTTTTGATTATAACTTTTCGAAAATCAAGAATTGTAGGTTGCAATGTGGTGTAAGAGATATGTGGCTTTCCATTTTTAATTTGATTTATAGCTAAATATTTAACTGATGTCTTTTGGATTGTATCAATTTGAAGAACATTTTTCCAGTAGTTTGACATTTTGAGATTAACTAATGTTTTCCAATAGACCACTTTCGAGTTCATCCGTCACCGGAAAAAACTCGTCAATTATACACGCCTTTATGACGTCATTTACCAGATAGAGGGGGTCGCCTGTATCCCTGCACTATTTACGTTCTTCAAGCGTCTTAGTGATCGTCATTGTGTAGGATAAACTAGAAATAATGATTGTTCTGTAGGTACTTAATGACAATTCCCTAATGACAGCAGTGCTGGTTGTAAATTTTGAGAATTCAATTTGCCGAATAATTCGAACAATATAGAATTATAGTTTTCCAACCACTCGCTCAACATTGGAACGGAAGTGACGACGCCCCTCATAGCCAGAAATTAGTAGTGGTTTTGCTAATTAATATTCATAATATGTAAATGAGAATTGTACCACGTGATAGTACTTTGAACTTGACTGGCTTGATAGGCTTGATATCATTAAAATCTTTAAAACACGGATATTATAAGTTGCCCGTCACAGAGTCCTTATTTACAATCACTTTGATATTTCCGTAAAGTTGTCAGGCGGTCAAAATCAAAACAATGAACGCGAATTTAGTGAATTTTTCGTGCTTTCGTGAGTTTATTCTTCTTGAAATAGTGACATTTTAATTTTACGTGGGAACCTAGAGTTCCACGACTACACATACAAGGTTTGGACTTGCTTATTCTTTGGAAATTCAAGTTTCATATTTCACCCCGGCAACCTGTTTTTGTAACGCCCTTGTAAGCCAATTTTCAACACGAAGTTTGCAAATTTGACGTTTCAGCCATTTTAGCCTGTATTTTACACTGCAATGTTAAAAGCCTCTCGCTTCGATTTTTAAAATAGCTCAGGAACCTGTATTTTTCCAACAACAGTCATTATGTTTCGTTTAAATGGTGTATATTGTTGTGTATATTCATTTTCTGCCCCGGCAACCTGTCTATCACTTAAATTAAAATTAAAACAGACATTTTTTCAAAATTCCCTATCATTTTAATGTAATTTCCGTGACCCGTATCCGATTTCTTTAGTATAATATTCAAATAAGCAAAGTGGCGTTGATTTCTGGATATGTAAACGCACAAATGACGATGATAAAGGCGCGTATAATTGACGAGTTTTTTTCCGGTGACGGGTGAACTCGAAAGTGGTCTATTACATTTAGTAGGCAGACTGCTTTGAAGTTCCCATACATTTGGAAGATTATATAATTGTAGGGTTTCCATCACACAAAAGAAGAAGCTTTTTGGATTGTCAAAATTAATTGATGCTCGTCTTTGAACAAGATCATGAACAGTTTGGGTTTTTTTGGCGGATAATAAAGAGTAGAGCATAGATAGCTGCCGCTTGTGTAGCTCTCCTTCAATAGGTATTGCACCTAAGAGTAGATATATTGTTGATGTAGCTGTTCTTTGGGGGAGATATTGAATATGTCTCAAGGTATTTTTATGAAATTTTTCTAGTATTTCAATTTGTCCTTTAGTAAGTGGTAGTATTTCTAAACCATATAGAAGCCTTGGGAGAATGTATGTTTTATAAATGTTATATCCAGTAATTGGGTCAACCCCATTTGTTCCATGAAGACCGGAGCTCATTAAGAAGTATTTTGTTCTTCTTGCTAGTTTAATGCGGTCATCAATGTTAATTTCATTTTCTCTTTTGTTTGTTCTTTGGATACCTAAATGTGTTGTAGCATCTGTTGGTTCTATAGTTTTTCCTTTAAATACCCAACTGTTGTCTTTTTCTTTCATATAACACTACGATTTTAGTTTTTGTTGGATGAATGTTATTTTGATGCTGATCAGCATATCAAGCATTACTTGCATTTCCGATTAGTCCGAGATCAATAAGGCAATGTCTCCTGCACATGTAGGTGCACCAATATAAATATTTCCTAGTTGGAAGCCAATTGAGTTGCTTTTGAGTTCTTGAAGAAGATCTTGGACATACAATTTATAGAGATGGGTAGATAAAATTCCTCCTTGTCTTACTCCTTGTTTTATATTAAAACTTTCACTGATATCCCTCATCCACTTTACTTTTTGATTCTAAATCTGTGTATAGTCCCCTTAATAAGTTGTAATAAATCTGGAGGAATATTTTGGTCTTGTAGTTTGTCCATTAGTATGATATGTTTGACTACATCAAACGCTGATTGTACATCAACTGTTGTTCTAAATCATGGTATGTTGTTTTTCCCATTTTGCTTCTGTTATAAGTAAGCTTGCCATAAGGGGACATAATCCTTCTGTGAAGCCAAATTGTAAATCTGGACCCGGCTGTAATTGAAGTTTCTTTAGAATACACAGTTCATGTATTTTTCCAATGATGGGAGTAACAGTAATTCCTCTGTAGCTCTTGACATCTAGAGGGGTTTTGCCACTCTTTATAACAGGAGTAAGGATTCCTGTTTTAAAGGCTCTTGGAATAGAGATAGTCTCTTTTATTGTGTTGAATAAAGTTGTTAATACTGGTGTTAATACTGATTTGGCATTCTTAAGATGTTCGGCAGTGAGCCCATATTCATCTGGTGATTTCCCTACATTTAAAGTTTCTATTGATTTTTGAATTTCTGTTTCTGTGTATGGTCAGATGTTACTGGATTTTCTTTATGAATTTTTTCAATCAGGTTTTGGCGTGTTTGGCAGATATCTAAAAAGTAAAATCACAAAAATACTGAACTCAGAGGAAAATCAATACGGAAAGTCCATAATCACATGGCAAATTCAAATAACAAAACGCATTAAAAACGAATAGACAAGAACTGTCATATTCCTGACTTGGTACAGGCATTTTCAAATGTAGAAAAAGGTGGATTAAGCCTGGTTCTATAGCGCTAACCCTCTCTCTTTAATAACAGTCTCATCAAATAGGAGTTGTCATATTCGGAGTTTTTTGGCATACTTAAGTCTTCATGATAGTTAGCAAATACTTTTCTCTGGTTGGAATGACAGTATTCCTTTTCACCATCTATTTCTATACAAGTTGTTGTACTAGTTCTGGAATTTCGATTTCTATTAATCAGTCTACAGAAAAGTTTTGTTGTTGGTTGTTCCATGATTTGTTGGTAGAGTTGTTTTCTAGCAACAGCTTGCTCTATTCTCTGTGAGTTTCTCAAAAGTTTCTTTGCTGTTTTTAATTCAGTATGTGTCGGATGATTTTGTGGCCGTCCCTGATTTTTCCATTGTGAATATAGAATCATCCGATTTTATTTTAAGGAGACCCACTGATAGATTTGAGTTGTACATTTCAGTGTTTATTTCATCCCAAAGAAGTTTTTTGTATGAGGTTCCTTTAGATGGTTTTCTATTTGCAGCACTTGGAATTGTTACAGTGGTGTTTGTTTCTACTGGCACATGCGCTGAGCTATTTGTCGCTGAACGGTCCCAAATTTGGTATTCTTTGAAGATTGATAAATTTCTTGTTAAAATGTAATCTATTTGAGAAGATGATTGTCCAGAATGATGAAAGAAAGTCATTTTAGAGTTATAATTTCCAGCTGTTTAAAGGCTTAATTCCTGTACAAAACTCTATCATGCTTATTTGATCTTGAATGTAATAAAGTTTCATTGAGATCCCCACAGAGAATTATTTCATGAAGGTCCAGATATTTTTGTTTTATATCAAAGATTATATCTAGACATTCTGAGTACTCATATGCCGAGTCTTTGTCATTTGTTGAGAGATACGCATTGATTATGCAGATATTGAAGTTAGAGGATAAGGTGATAGCTACAATTCTTTCATTTCCCTCTTTTAATTTCTTAAAGTTCCCGCTCCATGCATCTGGCTATAAAATTGAGATCCCTGATTGTCCTTTTGGTAGTTTTGATCCATCTAGTGTATCGTTTGAGTCGTGACAGCGTGTGAAGTTGTCAAAATTTGGTAGTATATCGGAGAGAAATAGTTTTTGAAATTCCCATAAAAATGTTCTTGAATACATATAATTTTGTTGTCCAATGCCAAAGATACCATAAATGCTGTGTTAGATTTAACACCTTCAATGTCACATGTAACAATATTGATCGTCTCTTCCCTGATTCCATCATTTCTTCGAGTAGAGTTGTATTGTCTGTTGGTTTGTATTTGAGGCCTTTTTGCCGAAAAGGATGACTTTTGATTTGTGAGATTTTAGTTAGTTTATCCTGATTGTTCGGGTCTTCCATTTGGGTGCGTGAAATGTGATCTAATATTTCAGCCCCACTATTTTTAGTCTGATGCTCTTTGTAAATCTCTGAAGTACTAGGTGAATGGTTTAGAATGGTAGTTTGTTGTTTTTCCTGTTGGTTGAGGTAGGTAGTACTGTTCGTGTGTTGTTCGATATGTTGGCGGACAAAATGTTGACACTTGATGATATGTTGGTACTTGTTGACCTGTATGTCTTGAAACATTGATATTATGATTTGGTAATATGCCAAAGTGTGACATCCCTCCTTGATTTAGATGGTAGGGGTTGTTGTATGTAGGATGTCTAAATTTTGGAACACCTTGTCGGTACATCTGTTCTCCATTGAACATGTTGAAATTGTTAGGATGATGTGTATTGTATCCCATTTGATTTGGATAGGCGTAATGTCCTTGAAATTGTGGGGGTTACACATAAGGTATTTGAGTTGGTTGTTGGTTTACTATTCTAGATTGTAATGATATATGAAGATTAAGAGCCGTGCTGAATTAATGTGGTTTTCTAGAGAGCGTAGACGTTGTTCCATTAGCTCTTGTTTAAAGTTGGAAGATTGTTGTCTATCATTGCACGAGTGGTTGTGACAAGTATTACAGCTGCTATATTGCTAATTTGGTATGTTGTTTTGGCAGTTGTTAGTTATAGAATTGCTTCCATGATTTGTGTTTGGAGCTTCTACATGTATATTGTTGTTTGTGCCAGTTGATGTATTTTGTATAGTCTCAATAACTCTCTTCAGTTGTACAATTTCGTTTTCTAGACTCAATATTCCTGCTCTTTGAGAGTTGGAAATATTTCTTTCCTCTATCTTTGGTTGGTTTTTCCTTCCTATTTTGTACATTTGTATTTTGTGTAACAGTGTTTGCTGGTTTGAATGTGATACCAGTTGTAGTGTTGTCTTGTAATATTGTAGGCATTATGTCTGGTTCAGAAGATATATTTTTATCAGAATCTCTGTGTCAGGATTTTGTGGTACCCTAATATTTTACTGTCTCAGATTTTTTGTTTCACTATTGTGCTCTTTTGCCGGAAGATTTGGCATATTATTGTCTACATACTTTGGTGTAGTTTCATGTGAATCTAGATCTCTGTCTTGCTCTTGAGTAGGACAATTTGGTTTGTTTTGGTCTACATGTACATGATTTGGTGTAGTTGCATGTATATCAATGTTATCAAACAATAACTGATCATTACACTGTGCACAATGAAATACAATTTCTTTGTATATATTGTCAACTGCTGATGGGAGTATATTGGCGCAATTGAAGTAAAACTATAAGTCACAAGAGTCACATGCTATACCCTCAACAGTTACATCGGATTCACAGATAGGACATATGCATGAGTTGTTACAGTTCGTATTTTATGTTGTATTTGTATCCATTATACAATTTGTGTTGTAAACCTTGTATTCTAATAATTGTCTAGATTTTAACATTGTTTTATCTGATTGTTGCTCTTGCGAGTCATTATCTTTGATGGCTAATTGATCAGTTGTACTTGTTCTTGAGACAGTTTTCTCTTTTGTATTTTGGTTGTTCAACTGTGTTGAGAAGTTTTGGTTTATCACAACCAATGTTTTCAGATTTACTTTGAGAATATTGCATAATATTTCTAATATGTCATTAACAAATATATCTACATGATTTCCATTTACGGTAATTGTATTGGTGGAATTATAGTAGTTTATTGTGAATTTTAACTGATTGCCAGGATGGCCGTTGTTTTTTCTATTGAAAACTTTGTAGCAATGATCTATGATCGAGTTTGAGTTGTCTATGCCCGTTTGTGTTTGGATAGTATAAGGGTCTCTAAATTTCTTTGAATTTAAAATATACATAATAGATGTTTTAGCTAGCTCATATGCTGCTGTACTATATATAAGGACAGAGTTTTTGCCCGCTTTCATTTCATATTTGATATGCTCACGGTGGCAGTTGTCATACTTTTTGTCTAGAGCTTTTTGATTGTTTAAGTGATATGGTCTGTTATGGGTTATAGAGTTTGTAGGCAGTAGGCTGCTTGTAGAAAGCGCTTTTGATAGCTGTCTAATCATTGAGCTTGACATCGTGATACCTGATGCAGTTAATATATTTATTGTACAGGAACGTAGTGGAAAGTCCCACAGTCGCCCTGCCAATATATATATATATATATATATATATAATGAAAAAGTCAGGAGATTCACTGAATGTTCTTTTTCAGGGTCGTAGTGGAAATCCCACTGTCGCCCTGTGAACGATTGAATTGTCTACCAGCAGTCAGCTTTTATTTGGGTGCTTAATTTTCGTAGCCAAACCCAAGACAGGTTTCTATTTGGATGTACAACGTCCTTATGAAGAGTCCAATTATATTAGTCTCGAATCCTTTTGTGTTGATTTTTGGAGCTTTTCAGATTTGAGCGTTTTAAATCAGCATTTATGTTTGGAGGTCTACTATTTAAAGTTGTATTCAATTCTCTGATTTTATCATTTACTCTAAAAACTTGTTCTAGTAGTTTTTCGTCTTGAGCTAGAAATTGATTTGGGTCAGAATGATTTCGACTTTTATTCGTATATTGAATAAACTGGAATTTAAATAAAGGTTATTTTGCTCTCTGGATATCTTTGAAATAGTTCAACAATTTTATCTAAATTACTCAGTAACGAGTTGATTGCTTCATCAGATTCAGTTTTGAGAGAAATCAACCCTGTATTATATTGGGTTAAATCACATGTCCCTAGCCAAACGTATGCAGAGATGTTATGCAAATGTTAAATTTTCTTGTCAATATTTTGTGTGAGCCAACTTAACCCTTGTGCGGAAGTTCTTGATTTTGCGCACCACCACTTAATTTGGGTCACAAAGTTAGATGTTGTTGGCTTGCTCAAATATTTCAATAGCTTATGCTCAGTCATTAATTAGTCTTTGGTGTTATGATTGAAGTAATTAAATGTCAATCTCAAGAGATAACTTAAATGTTTTCTAGAAATTCCAAGATGGCTGCTGAAAATGGCTGCCGACAATGATCACTCACACATGGTCCATGATAAAATTGTCGTGGTAAAAAATATATACAGTCATAAAAGGTAAAATGTTCATGCGTTGGTATATATATACACTGGTACTTAGAAGGAAGTGTGTAAATGTTAAAAATGTTCGTGCTAAAACAATAAAAAAAGGATAAAATGCTCTCCCACAATTTTCACATCCACTCTCCTTGCTGCCTCGTTCTCGACAACAAACTGTATCTTATCATTTCCGGTAGATTTTCAATTGATGTCTGTAGTTGTTTTAATATTCGGGATTTGGTTAGCCATTTTAATACCTCTTTTGATTAAGGCTTAAAGGATATTTTTGTGCAACAAGAAAAACTTCGAGTTTTTGCAATCGTTTATTCCTTAATAATTCATTCTCAACTACTGTGCATACTTTCCTGGCTAGACAATAGGGTATGTTTCCTTGTACAGGGATTTTGTACAAGTTATAAGTTTTTTTACACCTACCTTCTTGCAACCAGTGATACAGGTTTATCTTATAAAATGTACCAGAAAAAAAATTTAAATTCAAAAAAATATACTTCAACCTAACATTTATATTAGTGACATTCTCCTTGACTTCAAACTGCAAATGAGGATACACGAATGGTTTAAATACTAATTTTATTATTTTCCACATAACATATTCATATCCATACACGGAATGACAGATTGAAGGAATGACAGAATGACAGACAAGGGTAAAACTATATAGCAACGACAACTTGGTTGCGGGCCATAAAGATCTATAACTCATCATAGTTAGTTCACATACCAAAAATCAGTGAGTCCGTTCACGCCCATTCGCGTTTGCACCCACTAATGTTTGCCCCCTTTCACTTTTGCACCCTACATGTTCGCGCCCAATTTTTATTGGTTTTGTGTTTAATAACTTTGTAATCAAGTTTTGGCAAGTGTATTCCTATAAGTATATTTGTTGTCATTGTCTCATTATAAAGTGAGACAGCATTATTTTTTGTGTTGAATAAATCTAATTAAATTTTGGATAGTGTATTGTTAAAAAAAATAACAATCCTTCTAAATAAAGTTGGATTCTGTCAACGTTTTATTTTGTTTAGAATAACTCTTAATCATGTTTTGGTTAGTGTATCGCTATAACTTTGTTTCAATCATTGACTTGTTTCAAAATAAAGTGAGATTCTAACTACGTTTTTTTTGTGTGTTGAATAAATTTTATCATGTTTTGGTTATAATAGTGTATTGCTATATTTTATTGTTTCTTTGTTTCAGATCAAAGGGACCAAGCCAAGGCTTCCAAAACGGTCATATATTCCGGAATTTGTATTATGTCCGGTAAAAGTCCGGCTTGGCAAAGCATGAAACGGTCATCTACTTTTTAGTTCAAGGCTTTGTCGGTCATTTTAACATTATTCACGAACTTTTTGACCCAACATTTTGCTTTTAACATCCACACATTTCCGGTCATAAAAGTGACATGATGATTAATTGCTATCAAAACAAACCCTACTTCAATACTTTCTAATTTATTCAAGGCAAATTAGTTGTTGGGCAGCTGAAATCTACCTGTTCAGGTGACAGGTAAACTATTTTCAGTACCGGACATAGTATAAATTGATCGGTCTATTCTGGGGGTTTTTCACAATTAATTTCCTACATTTCAACAGTTTGTATCTAATTAATTAAGTCCAAAAGATTAAAATTATTAGAAATAAGTTTATCAACATGATTTGATGAAAAATTTAAAAAGATTTAAAGGAGGTAAACCTAGGTTAAGGGAAATAACTCTTAAAATTATCAGAACGTTTGTGTCAACCATTTTGAAACATATATATTCTAAGCTTTTCGGTAACATGGATTATTTTCAATCTGTTTCAGGTAAATGCTTAAAATACATTGATGAACTTGACTTTTACAAACGCTTATCTGATTTAAAGAGTTATCTCCCTGAACCAAGGTCTATCCCCTTAAATGAAAAATTGTCAGAACTACTTTGTATGAACTAGAACAGTGAGCGCATGTGCACAGGTGGGAAATTTAATTTTGCATCCTACATTTCTTAATAAATGCTACCATTATCATTGATACCTGTATATAACGTTCATTTCAAGTATTTTGTTGAAGAAATTACGTGGAAACAGCTTTTTCACTCTAAACATGCTTAGTAAACGTACATGGATTTACCTATCCGTTTATGGTCCATGTTTTACCATTGACAAGTCAACTTCCAGTTAGAAAAATGTGATTTTAAAATGAAAAGTTTTTGACAATGTCATTTTGAACAAATAAAGAGTCGAATGCAGTTTAGTCCGAGATTACTCTGACGTGCGACGGCTGTTTTGCCAGACAAGCTGGGGCCGTGGGATGTCAGAGCTGGTCCCATATCAAAACGTAGATATTTGCCCACCCAAAATAGATGCGCTGCTTTGACACTTCTGGAGCCGACTGGGGGCCTTGGAATTTTATAAATCAGGCATCAATCTCTTCGTTTTTCATTTATCTCTTAATTTATGTAAGTTTCACCTACCTGCAAACCTTTAATTTTCTATATTTAAACAGTTTTCATGGAGACCTCTCGATTTCTGAATTTTGCTTTTCGTTTTCAAAGATTATCATGTGACCACGAGAAAACAGTGCAAATGACCATAATGTAACACCGCGATCATTTATGATGCAAGTTACCTAAATATCCGAGACCTTCCGATTGTTATCATGGTCGGAACTAAATGCCTCTTACCGATCTCATCTAAAGGAGGTGAAAAAACGTGGTTGCTTCTAAATGGTAAACATCGATTTCCTATAAAGGAGGTAAAAAAGTATAAATATTTGCATATTTTAGTCTCGAGGCCACTAACTCTCTCGTAACTTGACGTCCTTCTTCTTCGTCTGTTTGTATAGCCTTCCTTTAAGGAACACGAAGAATATCTTGTCATGAATGTTATGTACACTATCTACATATCTCAAATTCTCCTCACAGAATGTTTTATATATACACAAGCATACACGACCCACTTTTCCACTTTTATCAATTAATTTTTCAAATCAAAAATAATTATTTAAATTGTCTTTAGTGGAATTATATATAGTTAACGTTAAATTTAAAAGACTACATTGCCAATATCTCCAGCAATCAGATTTATAAAGTCACTGTTCATATACATGTATCATTCACTTCCACGTTGTTTATTGGACACTTTTGCTATCTTTTCTAGCATGCAGTTTCAGTCTCATTAAATATAGTTAATGACATAACACACTATACTTTGTAATAGTATCTTGTTGATCCACACTAAAATATTTGCTAAAATTTGTACAGTCTAAAATTAGCAGAAGAATCGCATCTTTGTTTCTAAACAGCTCAGACCACTTGCTTTCACCAATCACATTGATAACCTCTATTTTGAGACGGTTATAATATATTTGTCTAGTTGAAAATAAGGCGGGACAATCAAGAATGATGTGCTTTAGATCTTCGGAATATATTGTGCACAGTTTACAAATCTGATCTGAATGTTCTATGTTGTACTTGTGTTTGATAACTTGTGTCATAAATGTTCCAGTAAGCATTCTGGCTTTTGTAATGCCCATTTTAACCTCAGAGACCATTGAACGCAACGATTTCCATATTAAATGGGGCTTTCCAACAGCCAAATCTTTTGTATTGATATATTTCAGAGTTGATTTTTTGTTAGACTCAGCCACTAATATATTAGTCCATGTTTTTTGAATTGCACTTTTACATTGATGTTTGAACGCTAATTTTGAAGGTTGTTCTGCAATAAGAGTATAAAAATTTCGGCAACTTGTACTGTTCAAGAATATCCTGTATTCGACCAAAAAAGCTTTCTTGATTTTCACCGTTTACAGCCAAATGTCTTAGCATGAGGTTCTTCATAGTAGAGTTATTACAGGAGATAATGTTATATAGAAGGCTTAAGTGTATTTTATGCTACTCTGCTTCTACAGGCAATGCACAAAGTAATAAGTAAACTATTTCTGTTGCTGTACGTGTCGGCAATGATTGGAATCGACGTAGATTTGAAATATGAAATTTCCCTAAGATGTGTATTTGTGATATGTTGAGTGGCAACACTTCTAACCCAAACAGGAGCTTTGGCAGTATGTAAGACTGATAGATTTTGTAGGCAACAATGGGATTGATTCCGTTCGAGCCATGTAGTCCTGTGCTAATCAATGCATACATAGTCCTCCTTGCTAAACTTATACGATCCTCTAAATTCAGATTATTTTCTTTAAGCTCAGATCTAAGAATTCCCAAATGCACAGTTCGATTGGATGGCGAAATATCAGAGTCACCAAGTTTCCAAGATAATGTAGATTTAATACTGTTTGATTTACTAAATACCACTGCTTTGGTCTTTTTTGGGTGAATTGAAACTCTGTCTTGCACAGCATGTATATGTAAGGTTGATAACATACATTGTAGTTCGTTTGGATTTGAAGACAAGAGAGCGATATCGTCCGCACATGTAGGACATTCCAGATAAACATTGCCCATCCTGAAACCTAGCCTTGTTTCCTGTAATTCCATCAGTAAATTGTTGTTATAAATTTTATACAGTAGTGGAGATTGCACCGGCCCATCAGACTTTTGAGGTCATACCATCATATAGATCTCTAACAATTGTCCAAATTTTAGGGTGGACTCCTATTTCATACAACTTATCCAAAACAATTACATGGCTGACAACATCAAACGCTTTCATACTATCAACAGTGATGAGACATAATGGAATTAATGGTGTAAGTTAGCACTCGCATTTTGCTTCGGAGACTATTAGTGCTGCTAAAATCATGGAAACTCCTTTCGTGAAACCAAATTGAAGTGTTTGTTATCAAAATTTTTTTCAATTTTTGTTAATAACACACATTCCAAAAGTTTGGTGAAGACCGGCGTTACAGTTATATCTCTATAATTATCCAGAATCGAAGGATCTTCCAGGTTTTTTTTTCAAAATTGGTGTAAGTATTCAAGACTTTAATGTTTATGGAAAGCTGCCGAGGCTTAAAATAGAATTAAATGTTGTTGTGATACTTGGTAACAAAATGTCCCCAGATGCTTTCGATTGTTCTAAACATATCTCCAATTCGTCAGTAGCTTTACCAGTATGTAAATTTGTTATGCCATTTTGAATTTCCACTTCTGTAAATGGTTCCAGCGGGTCATCATAGCTATTACAAAATTCAGTTATGAGTTTAAGACGGATAGTGCAGAGCTCAAGATATTTTCCATCATACCCATTGTCCTTTGGGATTGCTAAATCTTCAAAATATTTCAAAAAACATCCTCTCTGTTCGTCTGGGTCAATCACTTCATTGTTGCTCTCTCGTAAATAAGGTGTTTTAACTACCGACTTCCTATCTGTTCCTTCGAATTAAGCGGTGGAACAATTCAGTAGTAGGATTTTCCATAATTTGATTATAGAGATCTTGTCTGTCCGTATATTTTTCCAAGTGGAATTGACGACGAAGCTCCCTTTGAGTAGTATTTTTTTGTTGTTTAAGTGGGCCCTCTGGCTTTCCTTTTTCACACCACTCTCTGTACAATTTGTAACAGTTAGTTATCAAAATTCTCGCTGCTGGTGAGGCCTTCCACTTTGGGCCTTTAAGATCGATAATCTTCATTGGCGTTGATGCTTTTGTGGCTTTTTGCAAGATTGACATTAATATTTCAATAGTTGGATTTGAGCTTATTTTGTTATAACTGTTTTCAAGTTCAAGACGAAGAGTATTCTGAAAAGTATCGATATTCATTTTCTCCCATTGATATTTCCAAATTGCTGAAGACTGTCCGTTTGGTCTTTGAATTGAGGCAAAGATTATGTTAATGACAGCAGACACAATGGTATGGCTAGAGAGATTAGTGGCATGCTTTTCATAAATAATGTAGTCCTGTATCAGATCTTTGTGTGAAGACAAGATGTAATCAATTTGTGAAGATCCAGCCCGGGAGTGTTGCATAAATGTGTGTTTTGTTGCTGCTGACACAATAAGTTTGTGGTCCCTAACAAACGAGTGGATGCACACGTCATGTTTATTACCAGCCCTAGGCTCTAGAAGTGTTCCGTTTAGGTCACCGGCTATTACAATTCTATGGGTATCACTATAGTTGTTTATTATAAAATCTAAAATATCGAGACATTCTCCGCATTCCACAACAGAGTTGACCGACGCATTGTTCGTTGGGAGGTATACGCAAATAAGACATATCTTTGGATCTGAGTTGATAAAAATTCCGATGATTCTTTCGTTTCCTTCATCAATTTTAGTGACTTTACCAGAAATTGAAGACGACCATACAATTCCTACGCCCCCTTTCCCTCTTGGCAAGTTGAAACCAGAAATCTGTTCATAGGTGTCTGAGCAACGAACAAAAGATACTTTATCTTGGAAGAATTTGTCGAAATTATGCACTTGAAAGTCATAGAGCCAGTGCTTTTGAATACGTATGATATCGTAATTTGAGCCAAAAAAGTCTGAGAAGGCAGAATTTGATGAAAATGAAATGCCTTCGATGTTACAAGTAGCTAATTTTAATTCCGATTTGAGATCACTTCCTCTATAAGTAGGAGAGTTCTTGCGATTTCTTGTGTGACAGGGTTGTTTCTAAAAAATGGTTGGAAGCATTAGTTTGGTCTTTTCCTGAGTTGCAAGTGTTTGTGTGCACATCGGCTTCAACAGAAATTACCTCCCTTTGATTATTATCATGAATTGAGAATGAGTTGTGTATATCAGGCTTATGAGTTTCATCCTGCATGTTTTCTTGCAGTGTTAACAACTTCCTTTCTATAGGAACATTTGTATCTAAATCTGAGATATTTTGTCCTGAGTGACTGATATCTGATTGTATTATGTCATGAATATCTGGTGTTTGATCTATTATTTTGTTATGTCTCACATTTATTTTTGCTGGTTTTTCCTCATTTTGAATAAGCCTGCATAGGTCGTTTGATTGGATTTGTACCTTGAGATCTATGGTTATGTTGTACTTCCTGTACTGTGGAGTATCTATGGTTTGAGTTATTTACCCCTTGATTGTAGTGTCCAGGATGTATAAAGTGTCTATTTACGTGTGGCTGACCAATCACATTGTTTGGAAGTTGCATAGGTTGTGCAAATTGACCATGGATATGTGGGTTGATCATCCCATAGTTTGGGTGAAAACCATGTTGATTAATGTTGGTATGAAGCGGATGGACTGGCTGCATATGAACATAAGCCGGTGGCTTTGGCGGAAGGTGTTTATACGTTTGCATATGATACATGTTTTGTTGATGTTGCTGAGCCTGCACTTGCATCATAAGTTGCGTTTGTTGTAAATGTGTGATTTGCATGCTCTGTGACATGTGGGTCTCCATTGATCTCATTATTTGTTCTAGAAATTTTATTTCAATGTGTGTATGGTTATCAGTTGTTTGTTCAAAATAAGATGGACCTACTGATTGTTGTTCTCTGATGTAAGAGTTGTTGCTAATTGGTTGTTCCAGTAAAGGTTTTTCAGTACACATACCCTTTTGTTGGGATTTTTGAAATAATTCAACCGTTGATCGCAATCTGTCAATTTCACTTTCTAGTTGACCAATATAAGCCTTTTCAATAGAATTGTCACGATTTGGTTTAGAGTTTTGTCTGGTGGGTTGTTTCTTATACTTTGACTTAGGCCCCTCAGGTTGTTTTTGCTCCATTAAATCTTTGTTTTTATCACTTGAGAGACGGTTTAGATTGTTGGGACTGGGTCCCATATTTTTGCTTACATCAAGAGTGGCAGGTGGCAGTTAGGTCCGCTGCTGTATGCCCTGAGGTAATCGGTGCCCTGAGGTAATCGGTGCCCTGAGGTAATCGTGGTAATGCGTCATTGATTAAATACGCACGAAAATATAGTTCTTATTTAGATAGATCTTAATACCAAATTTTAATGTGACCAAATACCAAAGATGTCAATAAACTTTCCAAATGATTTTATTATTTGTATTCACCGATCATTCATTTCGTATGTACGTGTAGGGTGGGGATGGCTGGTAAAATTATAAACTTTTTTTTTCTTTTAATAAAAGTTCAATTAATGATCTGAAGTATTCATTCATGACAGAGTTACCTGAGGTAACCCAAATTATAACAACAAATACAACCATTAAACTCAAGTCAACTGAAGTAACTTTATATATACATGACATAAACAATACAAATCTATGAAGTCCTACATTCTAAATTACGAAAGTGTGAAATTAAAATATAAATGTAAACACTAGCAAAGTATGTACTAAAAATTCTTTCATAACAGGGTAACCTGCGGTAACCCAAAAAATAACAGTAAATACAACCTATTTAACTCAAGTTAATTCAGATCACCTTTACATATACATCACATAAACAATATAATTTCAATGAATTCCTACATAAAAAAAGAAGAAAGTGGTTTATTACAGCATAAATGCATATACTAGAAAAGTATCTACTAAGTATTTTGTTATGACAGGGTTACCTCAGGTAACCCATAAAATAGCAACACGTATTATCCATTGATATCAAGTTAACAAAAGTCACTTTTCCGATATATCACATAAACAATACACATCTATGAGGCCTACATGTAAAATAAAGAAATTGTTTGATTACAACATAAATGTTTTCACTAGCAAACCATCTAATAAGCATTCCTTATAACATGGGTACCTGAGGTAACCCCAGACATAATTACAAATATAACCCACTTTACTTAACTGAAGTAAACTGAGATCACCTTTACATGTACATCAAATAAACAATACAACTTTCATGAAGTCCTACATTTAAAATAGAGAAGTTTGTTTATTACAATAAATGTAAACACTACCAAAGTATCTACGAAGTATTCGTTCATGAGGTAACCTCAATAATTACAATAAATAAAACCCATTCAACTCAAATTAACTCAGGTTACATTTATATAAACCTCGCAAACACAATATAAATCTATGAAGTCTTACATTTAAGATTAAGAAATTGTGTCATTACAGCATAAATGCATATACCAACAAATTATCTACGAAGTATTCTTTCATAACAGAGATACCTCATGTTATTTAAAAACATAACAACAAATATAATCCATTCAAATAAATTGAACTAAAAGAGAGACGAAAGATACCAAAGGGACAGTCAAACTCGTAAATCTAAAACAAACTGACAACGCCATGGCTAAAAATGAAAAAGACAAACAGAAAAACAATAGTACACATGACACAACATAGAAAACTAAAGAATAAACAACACGAACCCCACCAAAAACTAGGGGTGATCTCAGGTGCTCCGGAAGGGTAAGCAAATCCTGCTCCACATGCGGCACCGGTCGTGTTGCTTATGTGATTACAAATCCGGTAAAAAGTATAAAGTCGCCTTTCCTGAATATCTTAACATGTGCATCAAATAAACAATACAGCTTTCATGAAGCCTTACATTTAAAATAAAGTAGTTTGTTTATTACAATTAATGTAAACAATAGCAAAGTGTCTACAAGGATTCATTCCTTACAGGGTTACCTCAGGTAACCATAACAATAATAACAAAGATAACCCATCTAACTCAAGTAAACTGAGATCACCTTTATATATATATATGCATCACATAAACAATACAAATCTATGAAGTCCTACATTTCAAATTAAAAAATTGTCGAATTACAATATAAATGTATACACTAGCAAAGTATCTACTAAGAATATTTTCATAGCAGGGTTACCTGAGGTAACCAATACAATCACAACAATACAACCTATTTAACTCAAGTTAATTCAAATCACCTTTACATATACATCACATAAACAATATAACTTTAATGAATTCCTTCATTTAAAAAGAAGAAGCTGGTTTATTACACCATAAATGCATATACCAGCAAAGTATCTACTAAATATTCTGTCATGACAGGTTACCTCAGGTAACCCATGAAATGGCAACAAGTATTATCCATGCATATCAAGTTAACTTAAGTCGCCTTTCAGATATATCACATAAACAATACACATCTATGAAGTCCTACATTTAAAATAAAGAAATTGTGCCATTACAACATAAATGTTTACACAAGCAAACTATCTCAAAAGCATTCTTCATAACATGGGTACCTGAGGTAACCCCAGACATAATTACAAATATAACCCACCTAACTGAAGTTCTTTCAGGTCACCTTAACATGTGCATCACATAACAATACAAATTTCATGACGTCCTACATTTGAAATAAAGAAGTTTGTTTATTACAATTAATTTGAACAATAGCAAAGTATTAATAAAGAATTCATTCATTACAGGGTTACCTCAGGTAACCCAATAATAACAACAAATACAACCCATTTAACCCAAGTTAACTCAGGTATCACCTTTAAATATATATGCATCTCATAAACAATACAAATCTATGAAGTTCTCAATTTTTAAATTAAGAAATTGTGTAATTAGAATATAAATGTACGCACTTACAAAATATATACTAAGAATTCTTTCATAGCAGGGTTACCTGAGGTAACCAATACAAAAACAACAAAAACAAACTATTTAACTCAAGTTAATTTAGATCACCTTTACATATACACCACATATACAATATAACTTTAATATTCCTACATTAAAAATGAAGAAGTTGATTTATTACATCATAAATGGATATACTAGCAAAGTATCTACTAAATATTCTGTCATGACAGGGTTACCTCAGGTAACCCATGAAATAGAAACAAGTATTATCTATTCACATCAAGTTAACTAAAGTCACCTTTCAGAAATATCACATAAACAATACACATCTATGAAATCCTACATCTAAAATAAAGAAATTGTCCGATTACAACATAAATGTTTACACTAGCAAACTATCTCAAAAGCATTCTTCATAACATGGGTACCTGAGGTAACCCCAGACATAATTACAAATATAACCCACTTAACTGAAGTTAACTGAGGTCATCTTTACATGTGCATCACATAAACAATACAACTTTCATGAAGTCCTACATTTAAAATAAAGAAGTTTGTTTATTACAATTAATGTAAACACTAGCAAAGTGTCTACGAAGGATTCATTCCTTACAGGGTTACCTTAGGTAACCATAACAATAACAACAAAGATAACCCATCTAACTCAAGTTAACTGAGGTCACCTTTAGATATATATGCATCACATAAACAATACAAATCTATGAAGTCCTACATTTCAAATTAAAAAATTGTGGAATTACAATATAAATGTATACACTAGCAAAGTATCTACTAAGAACTCTTTCATAGCAGGGTTACCTGAGGTAACCAATACAATAACAACAAATACAACCTATTTAACTGAAGAAAATTCATATCACCTTTACATATACATCACATAAACAATATAACTTAAATAATTCCTACATTTAAAATGAAGAAGTTGGTTTATTACACCATAAATGCATATACTAGCAAAGAATCTACTAAATATTCTGTCATGACAGGGTTACCTCAGGTAACCCATGACATAGCAACAAGTATTATCCATTCATATCAAGTTAATTTAAGTCGCCTTTCAGATATATCTCATAAACAATACACATCTATGAAGTCCTACATTTAAGATAAAGAAATTGTCTGATTACAACATGTTTACACTAGCAAACTATCTCAAAAGCATTCTTCATAACATGGGTACCTGAGGTTACCCTAGATATAATTACAAATATAACCCACTTAACTGAAGTTAATTGAGGTCACCTTTACATGTGCATCACATAAACAATACAACTTTCATGAAGTACTACATTTGAAATAAAGAAGTTTGTTTATTACAATTAATGTAAACAATAGCAAAGTATCTACGAAGAATTCATTCATTACAGGGTTACCATAGGTAACACAATAATAACAACAAGTACAACCCATTTAACTCAAGTTAACTAAGGTATCACCTCTAAATATATATGCATCACATAAACAATACAAATCTATGAAGTCCTACATTTTTAAATTAAGAAATTGTGTAATTAAAAAATAAATGTATACACTTACAAAGTATATAATAAGAACTCTTTCATAGCAGGGTTACCTGAGGTAACCAATACAATAACAACAAATAAAACTCATTTAACTCAAGTTAATTCAGATCACCTTTACATATACATCACATAAACATTATAACTTCAATGAGTTTCTAAATTAAAAACGAAGAAGTTG
Organism: Mytilus trossulus; assembly: GCF_036588685.1. Classification (NCBI taxonomy): domain Eukaryota; kingdom Metazoa; phylum Mollusca; class Bivalvia; order Mytilida; family Mytilidae; genus Mytilus; species Mytilus trossulus. The sequence goes on along the minus strand of NC_086386.1, from coordinate 34,003,439 downwards.
GTTTATTACACCATAAATGCATATACTAGCAAAGTATCTACTAAGTATTCTGTCATGACAGGGTTACCTCAGGTAACCAATAAAATAGCAACAAGTATTATCCATTCATATCAAGTTAAATTAAGTCGCCTTTCCGGTATATCATATAAACAATACACATCTATGAAGTCCTACATTTAAAACAAAGAAATATAAATGTTTACAATAGCAAACTTTCTAAAAAGCGTTCTTCATGTCATTGGTACCTGAGGTAACACAAGACATAATTACAAATATAACCCACTTAACTGAAGTTAACTGAGTTCACCTTTACATGTACATCACATAAGCAATACAACTTTCATGAAGTCCTACATTTGAAATAAAGAAGTTTGTTTATTACAAATAATGTAAACACTAGCAAATTATCTACGAAGAATTCATTCATTACAGGGTTACCTGAGAGACATGGTTACATCAGGTAATCTAATAATAACAACAAATACAACCCTTTTAACTCAAGTTTACTCAGGTAACATATATCTATACATCGCATAAACAATACAAATCTATGAAGTCCTACATTTTAAATTAAGAAATTGTGTAATTACAACATCAATGCATATACCAGCAAAGTATCTACGAAGTATTCTTTCATAACAGGGTTACCTCAGGTAACCCCAAAAATAACAGAACATATAATCAATTCAAATAAAGTTAATTTAAGTTGCCTTTCCTAAATATCATATAAACAATACACATCTATGAAGTTCAAATTTATAAAAAAGTAAATCGTTTATTACAACTTAAATGTATATTCTGGAAAACTATCTACAAAGTATTCTTACATGACAGGATGACCTCGGGTAACCATAACAATAACATCAAATAAAAAATACAAATCTATGAAGTCCTACAGTTTTAAATTAAGAAATTGTGTGATGAAAATACAAATGTATACACTAGCATAGTATCTACTATATTTTTTTCATAACAGGGTTACCTGTGGTTACCCAAGCAATAACAGCAATACAACCAATTTAACTCAAGTTGATTCAGATCACCTTTATATTTACATCACATAAACAATATAACTTCAATGAATTCCTACATTGAAAATGAAGAAGTTGGTTTATTACACCATAAATACATATACTAACAAAGTATCTACTAAGCATTCTGTCATGACAGGGTTAAATAGCTACAAGTATAATCCATTTAAATCGAGTTAAGACAGATCGCATTTTCTAAATATCGCGTAAGCAATTTACATCTGTGAAGTCCTACATGTAAAAAAAAGAAATTGTTTGATTACAACATAAATGTTTACACTAGCAAACTATCTAATGAGCATTCTTTCATAACATGGGTACCTGAGGTAACCCAAAATATAATTGCAAATATAACCCACTTAACTGAAGTTATTTGAGATCACCTTTACATATATATCCCATAAACAATATAACTTCAATGAAGTATATTCAAAATGAATAAGTTGGTTTATTACAATTAATGTAAAGACTAACAAAGTATCTACGAAGTATTCATTCATGACAGGGTTACCTCAGGTAACCACAATTATAACACCAAATACAACCCATTTAACGCAAGTGAACTCATGTAACATTTACATATAATCGCATAAACAGTACAAATCTATGAAGTCTTACATTTTTAATTAAGAAATTGTGTAATTTCAGCATAAATGCATATACCAGCAAAGTATCTACGAAGTATTCTTTCATAACAGGATTACCTCAGGTAACCCAAAAAATAACAACAAATATAATCGATTCAAATCCAATTAACATAAGGTTGCAGTCTTGTTATTGACTGCTCCATAGGCTTACATGCAAAACAGCTGATCTTAGAAAAAAAATTCATGTTCATATCATGTATGTTCCAAAGTGAAATTGTGATTTAATTGAAAAAAGGGGGTCTTGCCACGAAGAATAAGACGTTACGCAATCCTGAAGTCAACTCATTTTTTTCTACTTTCTGTTTGCTATTTTTACTAGACCTCACCACTTCATGTAAACATGATATCCTTCCAATTTCCTGGAATGATATCCCCAAAAGATGCAAGATTTTTTTTAAAAGTCTATCTTTATGTTTCCATTCACCATAAACCTATAAACAAACAGAAAAAGATGAGTTCAGAAAAAAATTCAGTCTACTAAATTATCTGTGAATCTCATTCTTGTCTATCTTTATGAATAACCTGACCATGCACAGTTGTACAGTGGTTCACTGAGGTAACCTGGCCATGCACAAGAGTACAATGGTTCCCTGAGGTAACCTGACCATGCACAGTTGTACAGTGGTTCCCTGAGGTAACCTGACCATGCACATTAGTACTATGGTTCCCTGAGGAAACCTACCATGCACAGTAGTACAATGGTTCCTGAAGTAATCTGACCAGGCACATTGGTGCAATTGTTCCCTGAGGTAACCTGACCATGCACAGTAGTTCAATGGTTCCCTGAGGAAACTTGACCATGCACAGAAGTACAATGGTTCCCTGAGGTAACCTGACCATGCACAGTAGTACAATGATTCCCTGAGGTAACTTACCATGTCCAGTAGTACAATAGTTCCCTGAGGTAACCTGACCATGCACAGTAGTACAATGGTTCTCTGAGGTAACCTGAACATGTAGTACAATGGTTCCCTGAAGTAACCTGACCATACCCAAGAGTACAAAGGTTCCCTGAGGTAACATGACAATGCACAGTAGTACAATGGTTCCCTGAGGTAACCTGACCATACACAGTAGTACAGTGGTTCCCTTAGGTAACCAGACCATGCACAGTAAAACAATGGTTCCTTGAAGTAACCCGATCAATTACAGCATAAATGCATATACCAGCAAAGTATCTACGAAGTATTCTTTCATAACAGGATTACCTCAGGTAACCCAAAAAATAACAACAAATATAATCGATTCAAATAAAAAAAAACCTGACCATGCACATAAGTACAATGGTTTCCTGAGGAAACCTACCATGCACAGTAGTACAATGGTATCTGAAGTAATCTGACCAGACACAGTAGTGCAATTGTTCCCTGAGGTAACCTGACCATGCACAGTAGTTCAATGGTTTCCTGAGGAAACTTGACTATGCACAGAAGTACAATGGTTCCCTAGGGAACCGGACCATGCACAGTAGGACAATGGTTCCCTAAGGTCACCTGGCCATGCACAGTAGTACAGTGGTTCCTGAGGTAACATGACCATGTACATTAGTGCAATGGTTCCCTGAGGAAACCTGACAATGCACAGTAGTACAATGGTTCCCTGAGGTAATCTGACCATGCACAGTAGTACAATGGTTCCCTGAGATAAACTTACCATGCACAGAAGTACAATGGTTCCCTGTGGTAACCTTGCAATGCACAGAAGTACAATGGTTTCCTGAGGAAACCTATCACGCACAGTAGTACAATGGTTCCTGAAGTAATCTGACCAGGCACAGTAGTGCAATTGTTACCTGAGGTAACCTGACCATGCACAGTAGTTCAATGGTTTCCTGAGGAAACATGACCATGCACAGAAGTTCAATGGTTCCCTGAGGTAACCTGGCCACGCACAGTAGTACAGTGGTTCCTAAGGTAACATGACCATGTACATTAGTGCAATGGTTCCCTGAGGAAACCTGACAATGCACAGTAGTACAATGGTTCCCTGAGGTAATCTGACCATGCACAGAAGTACAATGGTTCCCTGAGATAAACTTACCATGCACAGAAGTACAATGGTTCCCCGTGGTAACCTGGCAATGCACAGAAGTACAATGGTTCCCTGCATTAACCTGACCATGCACAGTAGAACAATGGTTCCCTGAGGTAACCTGACCATGCACCATAGTACAATGGTTCCCTGAGATAAACTTACCATGCACAGAAGTACAATGGTTCCCTGAGGTTACCTGACCATGCACAGTAGTACCGTGGTTCCCTGAGGTAACATGACAATATACAGTAGAACAATGGTTCCCTGAGGAAACCTGACAATGCACAGAAGCGCAATGGTTCCCTGAGGTAACCTGACCATGCACAGAAGCACAATGGTTCCCTAGGTAACCTGACCATGCACAGTAGTACAATGGTTCCCTGAGATAAACTGACCATACACAGTAATACAATGGTTCCCTGAGGTAACATGACCATGTACAGTAGTTCAATGGTTCTCTGAAGTAACCTGACCATGCACGGTAGTACAATGATTCCCTAATTACTTACCATGCACAAAAGTACAATTGTTCCCTGAAGTACCCTGACCATGCAGAGAAGTACAATGATTCCCTGAGGTTACCTACCATGCACAGTAGTACAATGGTTTTCCTGAGGTAACCTGACCATGCACAGTAGTACAATGATTCCCTGAGGTAACTTACCATGCACAGTAGTACAATGGTTCCCTGAGGTAATCTGACCATGCACAGTAGTGCAATGGTTCCCTGAGGTAACCTGACCATGCACAGTAGTACAATGGTTCCCTGAAGTAAAATATTGAAAACAACACGTTATTAATTTCTTCCGTCCGAAGCGCTTTTCTGGATTTACCTTCATCAGGAACGCTCTAAGCCAAACATTTGAAATCCGAACCTGACCATGTCAATAGTACAATGGTTCCCTGGGGAAACCTGACCATACCCAGTAGTACAAAGGTTCCCTGAGGTAACATGACAATGCACAGTAGTACAATGGTTCCCTGAGGTAACCTGACCATACGCAGTAGTACAGTGGTTCCCTGAGGTAACCTGACCATGCACAGAAGTTCAATTGTTCCCTCGGTAACATGACCATGCACAATAGACAATGGATCCCTGAGGTAACCAGACCATGCACAGTAAAACAATGGTTCCTTGAAGTAACCCGATCATACACAGTAGTACCATGGTTCCCTGAAGTAACCTTACCATGCACAGTAGTACAGTGGTTCCCTGAGATAACCTGATCATGTATAGTAATTTACATATGACCTGAGGTAACCTTGTCATGTACAGTAATTTACAGATGACCTGAGGTAACCTGGTCATGTACAGTAATTTACAGATAACCTGAGGTAGCCTGTCCGTGAAAAAAAAGAATATAGATGTAATCTGGACTGACTAAGCTGACGAAGGGAGTTATGAACATTCAATTGTGGTAACCTGAGGTTTGTAGAAAATTAGCGTTTTGCAAAGTTTATCTGTGGTAACATGCAGCTGGTACAATGACCATGATGTTGTGACCTTAGGTAACCTCGCCATATTCTAACATACAGAGGTATTCTGAGGTTACATATTTATATACAGTAGTTAAGAAATGACATTAGTTAACATTTGCACTTAGCCATGTATAGAAATGCAGAAGTGCCCTGAGGAAAACTTAAAAAAATAGTGTTTTGTAAAGTTTATACAGTGTGGTAATACGAGTATGTGCAGTAATACAGAGTAACCTCACCATGTACAGCAATATAGAGGTAATATTAGGTAACCTCACAATGTTCAATCATACAGAGGTGACCTGAGGTGACCTCACCATGTGAGCAATCATAGATATAATCTGAGATGCAGGAAACACACAGTAATTTAGAGATGACCTAAGTTATCTGACCATGTACAAAAGTCCACTGGAGATGTGAGGTTTTACCTTGAAAATATCCAACATCTCTCAAATAAGATTGATTAAGACCATAAACATTTAAAAAAAAGCAGTTATATACTATATAACCTTTGCTTGTAACTACGTTACTTTCAAAGTAATGGCAAATGAAAAAAAAATAGATTACTGTTCGTACTGCAATGTTTCTCTTTTTCAATACTGGTGAATAAAATCCTTACAGTGTGTACTGGCTGGTCATCATCGCGTATGATACGATTTTGATACTCATACACAGCTAATGAATACTATTTATGAATATAAATAGGTTCAGCACGTGTAGCCATAGACTGAGAGTTGTAGATTTGTAGTGTAAATATATAGATGCCGTTTATAGAATACAAAATTAGATCAGAAACATAGTTATTAAAATTGAGAAAGGAAATGGTGAATATGTCAAAGCGACAACCACCCGACCATAGAGCAGACAACAGCCGAAGGCAACCAATGGGCCTCCAATGTAGCGAGAATTCCCACAGCTGTAGGTGTCCTTCAACTGGCCCCTAAAAATATGCATAATAGTTCAGTGATAATGGACGTCATACTAAACTCCGAATTATACACAAGAAACTAAAATTTAAAATCATACCAGCCTAACAAAGGCCAGAGGCTCCTGACTTGGGACATGCGCAAAATTGCGGCGGGGTTAAACATGTTTATGAGATCTCAACCCTCCCCCTATACATCTAGCTAGTGTAGAAAAGTAAAAGCATAACACTACGCACATTATAATTCAGTTCAAGAGAAGTCCGAGTCCGATGTCAAAAGATGTAACAAAAGAAAATAAATAAAATGACAATAGTACATAAATAACAACAGACTACTAGCAGTTAACTTACATGCCAGCGGCAGACCTCAATTAAAATGATTGAAAGATTATGTGTTCATCATATGATTATCAGGCACAATCCCTCCCGTTAGGGGTTTAGTATCATACTATCATAAAATATATGAGAAGAAAATAACCCGTGTCATGCCAACAACTGTTTTTTTTTTAAATAGATGTGTTTAGTTCCGATTCAAAGACTCTATCAGTGAATCAATATTAAAGCCAAAATATGCAATCTTTAATGACCTGACAACAGTATCGTAACTATATCCCTTTTTAATAAGTCTATTTAAAGGTTTTCTTAGTTTCTAAGGAGACTTCTGACATTTTTGTTATTTATATAGATTATTTCCATAAAAAATTGGATGTGAAATACCCGAACGTATACGATGTCTGCATGTTGAGTTATATTTACGAATTATTTCCTTATACCGATGATAAAATTTAGTAAATGTTTTGACCAGTTTGTGATATCGAAAACCCTGGTGTAATAATTTTTTAGTAATACATAAATTTCTCTCGCTAAAATCTAATACGTTTTTACATACACGAGAGAATCGTACAAGTTGAGATATATAAACACCATAAGATGATGACAAGGGAACGTCACCATCTACAAATGGATAATTAACAATAGGAAATGAAAAAACATCTCTCTTATCAACAATAATTGTATTAATCTTCCCGTTTATGATATAGATATCAAGATCGAGGAAAGGGCACTGGTCATTGTTATCATTAACTTTAATTAAAGTAAGTTCTACAGGATAAATTTCTTTAGTATACATACGGAAGACGTTATTATTGAGAGCCAATATATCATCCAAATATCTAAAAGTATTGTTAAATTTTTGTATCAGATATTTTTTTGATGGGTCTTTGCTAATTTAAGGAGGCTCGAGGGTATAAAATTTTCAGAAAAATATCAAACATTTATTTTTCATTACAAATTTCATTAATTACCTTTAGTAGTTGTTACTTAATCATATGGTTAAAAAAATTATTCCAAAAAATCCATTCGTTTTGGCCCCCAGGTGACTTTTAAAATGTATATTTCATTTAAAAAGCTCCAAATTATCTCCCTTTGGTGCAAAATGTCATTTTTTTTTGCATTAAAATTGAAATATCTTTTTTAACTCATCGGTGACCTATGTTTTTTAATATAATTTCCATATAAGCTGTACTTACACTAAATTATTGTAAAATTTGAGCGATTTCTGTAATAAATTTCTTTTTTTTAACAGTTAGTCCCCATTGGAATTCCAATAACTTGACGATATACGGAATCTCTAAAGCGAACAAAAATGTTATCAAATAAAAATTCAAGCGCATAAATAGTATCAAAGCATGTCCAATTGACATTGTTCTTTTGTTTATTGCTACTAAAAAAATATCGCAAAGAGTTTGAACATATGTACTCGCATTCCGACTTTTTATATGCCCAGTTAATTAGGGATAAGAATATGAGGCAAAGTGGTATATAGGGTAGAAAAATCAAAACTTTGAACAGATTTAAAATCACCAATATATGCATGCAATTTATCAAGTACTTCCAACGAGTTTTTGACACTCCAAAAGTAATTAATTCCACTATTTTCAAAAGCCTTATTTGAACAATTTATTATCAGGTTTTTTATTGTACCAAGTGTACTAGTAAGTAAAACAGACAATAAAGTAGTTAAACAATGGACAGTGGCGGGTCCAGGGGTGTTCTGGGTATAGCAACCCTTTTTTTTTGTTTGAGATCAATGCATTTGAATGGAAACATATAGTTGGAACCCCCTCCTTGTGTCCTGGATTGGAAACCCCCCTTTTTTAAATGGATTTATCCGCCAGTGCCCCTCATGCAGTCGGACAAGATGGACTGATTTTCAATAACCTATCTATTAAATGTTATCATTTTCTACTTATGTTACGTTAAAAGAAGTAACCAAAATCAATGTATGCGTAATTTGTCCATATGCTAGTGTCATATATTATTAACTATTTTAAAGCCAATCGAGTAAAATATGGATCTATAAATGTATGCTTTGCTTAAATGATAAAGATTTATGATTATTTATACTTTGATATATTTGATGGAATACTTTTCACATATCGATTGTTTGTACAACTTTTATGAGAGAAAAAAACCGTATGTGCCTGCCCCAAGTCAGGAGCCTGTAATTCAGTGGTTGTCGTTTGTTTACTAGTATGTGCTACATACTTGTTTTTGTTCATTTGTTTTATATAATTAAGGCCGTTAGTTTTCTCGTTTGAATTGGATTTCATTGTTATTTCTGAACCCTTAATAGATGACAATGCGATATGGACTTTGCTCATTGTTGAAGGCCGTACGGTGACCTACAGTTGTTAATTTATGTGTCCTTTTGTGGACAGTTGTCTCATTGGGATTTATACCACAGCTTCTTTTTTTATATGTATCATTATTGAACGCATACATATCGTTATCTAGGTTCTTCTGTTTTAATTGTATATATATAAAATTGAGAATGGAAATGGGGAATGTGTCAAAGAGACAACAACCCGACCAAAATAAAAAAACACAACAGCAGAAGGTCACCAACAAGTCTTCAATGTAGCGAGAAATTCCCGCACCCGGAGGCGTCCTTCAGCTGGCCCCTAAACAAATATATACTAGTTCAGTGATAATGAACGCCATACTAATTTCCAAATTGTACACAAGAAACTAAAATTTTAATAATACAAGACTAACAAAGGCCAGAGGCTCCTGACTTGGGACAGGCGCAAAAATGCGGCGGGGTTAAACATGTTTGCGAGATCTCAACCCTCCCCCTATACCTCTAACCAGTGTAGAAAAGTAAAAGCATAACAATACGCACATTAAAATTCAGTTCAAGAGAAGTCCGAGTCTGATGTTAGAAGATGTAACCAAAGAAAATAAACAAAATGACAATAATACATAAATAACAACAGACTACTAGCAGTTAACTGACAAGCCAGCTCCAGACTTCAATTAAACTGACTGAAAGATTATGATTTCATCATATGAACATCAGGCACAATCCTTCCCGTAAGGGGTTTTGTATCATACCATCATAACATATATGAGAAGAACATATTCCGTGTCATGCCAACAACTGTTTTTAGAATAAATGTGTTTATATATATCTACTACCCCTTTCAAATAAACATAGAATGGTACACAAAGAAGCTTTAAATAAAATACATTTCAAACAAAGATAAGAAAAAACCAACGAAAGTGGTAATTATTTAACAATTTTGCATTAGTGTTAATGCTAATCTTAGAGTGCAAGATGCATGCAGTACACTTAAATTCAAATAATGCCGTGACAGTTTATAGCGATATTTTTTGTAACAGCTCAGTTGCGGGTCAAGGGGTGTTCTGGGGATAGGAACCCTTTTTTTTTTGAGATCAATGCATTTGAATGGGAACATATAGTTGGAACCCCCTCCTTGTGTTCTGGATTGGGGACTCCCTCCTTTTTATTTAAATGAATGGATCCGCCACTGCCCCTCATGTAGTCGAACAAGATGGACTTATTTTAATAACCTATCTATTAAATGTTATCATTTTCTACTTATGTTACTTTAAAAGAAGTAACCAAAATCAATATATGCGTAATCTGTCCATATGTAAGTTTCAACAGGACAATCACGAAACTTGGGCAGCAATCATTTCATTTTCAGGGGGGGGGGGCTATGTTTTTTTTTAAAGTTTGTTTCTAATTGTTCTGCCACTATATGTAATGCTAAAATTGAAATGAAAGAAAAAATGTTTTCGACCTGTCTCCAAAAAATATTGTCTTTCGCCGAAGGAATAAAAATCCATAGCCCCTCCCCCCCCCCCCCCCCCCCCGAAAATCAAATGTTTGCTGCCTTAGTCATGTGTGGATAACTTTTATTCTTTAATAGTTAGTTTAAATAATTGTATATACATTTATTAACATAAATCTCAATGAAACCAGTTTTTGACAACAATTATTATAAAAGTTTAATTCGTCATTCAAAAAGTGTTTTCTTTTTAATTATTTTAAGTCATTAACGTTTCACTAAATAAATATCTGTTCACGTTGCAATGATCACAAATAAACCAAATATTTGGATTTTTTTCGTGAATTATTTGTCGTAACTTATTGTAAAAAATTGTATGTGTTCCTGTTTTCTCCTATTTTTCGCACATATACTGTCAGTCGAAATAGAAAGTACAATGATGTATTTTTAGTTTATTCTATTTTTAGATCATGTTATTACTACGCATATATGGGCACTATTGCCACGATTACCTGAGGGCACCGATTACCTCAGGGCATACAGCAGCGGACCTAACTGCCTTCTGCTCAAGAGTGTCACTTGTGAGACAGTTTTGTTTGTTGGGACTAGGTCCCATATTTTTGCTGTCGTCTAAAGTGTCAGGATTCATGGCATTGATTGTTAGACTATCTGAGACTAATCTTTTCCTGTTTGTAGCATATGTTTTGGAATTTTCAGAGTTAATATCATTTGAGTGCGATGACATTTTATCAGGCGATTGCCTTGGAGCATATACGGGTATTAGGTTGTCTGAGCAAACTGGACATACGTAGTCCTTGTCTCTATAGATGACGGGTTATTAATGTTCCCACATGAAAAATGAATCCATTCCTTGCATTGACCACATTCAATAGTATTTTCGCCTGCCTCCTGATTACATAGGGGACAAATACATAAATGTACATGTATGGAATCCTGTATGGCAGATACACTGTTGTTAGTTGCAATTTTTATAGTATCTTGAGCACTATCGGATGAAGTACCAGTGCTTTCATTACAAGATGTGACCATTGTAAGTGCCTTGAGTGGGCCATTTGTTAGACAAGGGTTTTCTACCAGATTGCTTGATGACGTTTGACAGTATGGAAGCCCTAAATTGTTATCCTTCTGGATGTCATTATGATTTTGTTGTTCTTTGGTCTTAGAAATGGACGTAAGATCAATAGTGTCAAATATGCCCTTATTTATAACAAACAAATCTTTATAATGTGTGGATAGTTTGGTACATAAGTCTCTATAAATATCAGATATAAATAAATCTACTCTGTTTCCATTAACAACTACCCTAGAGGAAGTGTGATAGAGATTGATTACAAATTTAAGTGTTCTACCCATAGAACCATCTCTCAGTCTATTGTTTACTTTTATACATGAATCTACTATAGCATTTTGATAGTCAACACCCTCCGTTGTTTTAGGTTTATAAGAGGTACTTTTTGCCAAGAGTTGATGTAGCAAAGTTTTGAAAAGTTCATATGTTGAAGTTCTAAATTCAATAACTAAGTTATTAGCCTTCCATTCTGATACCACATGTTCTTTATCAAAACTCACTTACTTTTTCTCTAAAGCTTTTTGGTGGTTTAGATTATATGACCTTAGGACGTGTGATGAAGGTTGTGCACCTAAAGAGCTGGTCGATGCACATTTCATAATAATCATTTTTTCTGTGACTTCCATTTTGAATTATTGACAGACAGACAAGTTTATTGTCTATCAAGATAACTGACTATAGGTATTAAGTTCTACTAAGATATATATCTTGATGTAACAATGGAGACAATGGCAAGTAGTCTATCACAATTGTTCAGCTTTAATGTAATTATGTTTTGTAAAATTATTATTATTACGACTTTTTAGCAAAAATTTAAGACAGGAAAGATTATATGATGATTATATATTCTCAGACCAGCAAAAGTCCTGATATGCCTTCACATCACCGCTGGTTAAAACAAGATAAAAGTCTCTTGACTAAAAGTTCGCCATTTGGTTTTTTTTAAATGGTGGATGTCTCGCTGATAAAATCAAATATATAGTTGGACAGGTAGGACGTGTATGTACAAATTAAAAGTCAATAGTTCGTTTAAAACACTAAAAGGATTGTCTCATCACTAAAAACTACTATAACCAGATGCTCCGCAGGGCGTAGCTTTATACGACCGCAGAGGTTGAACCCGGAACGGTTGGGGCAAGTATGGACACAACATTCAAGCTGGATTCCGCTCTAAATTTGGATTGTGATTAAATAGTTGACACAGCATATGATTCTGACACAGAATGAATGTATTCAAATGAACTTAAAATTTTTGTTTTCTCTTAGAGCAATTCACTATGCTGTTGAATATTAATCCTCTCAAAAAAATGTTTGAAGAAATTTTCTTTTTATTTATGAAATTTCAAATGAGAAAAATTGAACCCAATTTTTTAATCACATCCCCCTTTCCCTTATTCCAAAACTAATTTCAATTAAAATATTCTAATGGAGTTTGCAACAATTACTACTCATTTAAATACATCATAAAATATTAAGATGTAAAAAAACTGCTTGTTATCACTGAATGGTAAAGATTATTTAAATTTATCAGTTGGTAGTAAAAAGTGAATATACATTGTATATTGTATATAACAAAGATTTAAGTTGATTCTGGACAAAGATTGATAACTCCAATTAAAAAAAATTCTTGCAGATATTTCTTGCTTACTATACTGGACAAAGAAAGATAACTCTTAATTAAAAAAAATTGCTATTTCACAATATTGTGAAATTAGATATTTCTTGCCATTGCACAATACTGTGCAATTGAAAAGACTTGCTATTGCACAATACTTAATATAATAATTTTAGATCCTGATTTGGACCAACTTGAAAACTGGGCCCATAATCAAAAATCTAAGTACATGTTTAGATTCAGCATATCAAAGAGGCCCAAGAATTTAATTTTTGTTAAAATAAAACTTAGTTTAATTTTGGACCCTTTGCACTTTAATTTAGACCAATTTTAAAACTGGACCAAAAATTAAGAATCTACATACACAGTTAGATTTGGCATATCAAAGAACCCCAATTATTCAATTTTTGATGAAATCAAACAATGTTTAATTTTGGACCTCGATTTGGGCCAACTTGAAAACTGGGCCAATAATCAAAAATCTAAGTACATTTTTAGATTCAGCATATCAAAGAACCCCAAGGTTTCAATTTTTGTTAAAATCAAACTAAGTTTAATTTTGGACCCTTTGGACCTTAATGTAGACCAATTTGAAAACGGGACCAAAAATTAAGAATCTACATACACAGTTAGATTCGGCATATTAAAGAACTCCAATTATTCAATTTTGATGAAATCAAACAAAGTTTAATTTTGGACCCTTTGGGCCCCTTTTTCCTTAACTGTTGAGACCAAAACTCCCAAAATCAATACCAACCTTCCTTTTATAGTCATAAATCTTGTGTTTAAATTTCATAGATTTCTATTTACTTATACTAACGCTATGGTGCGAAAACCAAGAAAAATGCTTATTTGGGTCCCTTTTTGGCCCCTAATTCCTAAACTGTTGGGACCGAAACTCCCAAAATCAATACCAACCTTCCTTTTGTGGTCATAAACATTGTGTTTAAATTTCATTGATTTCTATTTACTTTAATAGGATTTAAAATCTAAATTTTAAATCAGTTATCGGTAGTGCTCATACCACTGTCCGTCGTTATACTACTTCATCAAGTAATAGTATTTGGTTTCTTGTTGGATTATCGATCTTTGAAAGTGATTGATTTACCCATAATCCTCCTTTTGACGTCGACATTTAGGAAAAGCAGACGCATTTTTAGCCATAGATTTATCTTCTAAAAAATCGACACCAATCTGACACATAAGTTGTTAAAAACCTTATTTTTTTTAAAACTGTTTCAAATGATATTTATCATGGATTTAATTGTCGATTGTTTTGACTCGATGGATACAATTGTCGAAGGGTCATGGCAAAATTATGATTCTTAGCAGACGGCATGGTCAGGTTTTGTCGTCATTCCGAGAAGAAAATAGTTACTTCTACATCGAATTATTTCTAAATTTTATTTCCGATATGCAATTTTGACAATTTGAATTTAGTTTAAATTTACAGCAAACTTCTAAATCTAAATTTAGCATTAATTTTGTTGATTGGAGACGCACGTTAAAATGTTAAGATGGCTGGATTATTGAATACAAAATAAAAAATATTGTTTTTTTTACGATGGATGGGGCCATTGGCAAATCTTGTATTAATATTATTTTCTCGTGCGTTGAGACACGATCGGCCACAGCAGAATCAGCAGTTATTTTTTTAACGTTTTTTTTTTTTTTTTTTTTTTTTTTTTTTTTTTTTTTTGTTTGTTTGATTTGCATTGTTTTTAATTCTTATATGTTCATATACATATTTACATGATTTATCATAGCATGTCTTTTTCAGTTTAAAATGCTTAGGGTATCTGGTAGTACATCGGCTAAGAAAACTTTGTTTGCGTTCAAACATTGATGGAGATTCGGGTGTTAACAGATCTATAGAGGGTCCAGTAGCAACAACTTTACACAGTTCAGAGGTTATGACTATGGCTCCGGTATTTACGACCGCTACTTCTAGTGCTGCTGATGATAATCAGGTAATTTTCCAGTTTTTCAAAACCCATCTCCGTGTAGTATAAAGGACAAAGACGAGCTTGCAAGAAATGTCGATAAGTTAAAACAATTCAGGAGAATATGTTGATCTGGCCTTACCATTAGTTTATTCACAGGCCTCTTCTGGGGATAATTAGAAAGTCGTTGTTTCACAGGATCTTTTGATACCCCGGAAAGGGGGGCGTATGTGTTCTTCCTATATTTTTGTATATACGAATGGACGCTAAAACAGGGTCCCTTATTTTCATGTCTTGCTGATTAGAACAGGGTTGCTTTTTTATGCCCTGCTGTCGGGAACAGGTTGATTTTTAAACAATCGATTTAAAAAGGACAGATTGGATACTGGATATTATCACAAATATGTTTTTGCTTACATTAATAAACTGTTTGGTGACAGGTTTTATATTTCTGAACTAGTCTAGAAAATATAGGTCTCTGTCCAGAACAAGGTATACATTTTCCGAGCGTGTCTAGAACAGGGTATACATTTTCGAATTCTAAGCATTTCTAGAACAGGTAAATTTTTTTTTCAATATTTCTGTTTAGAACAGGGTATGTTTTGCAATGTGTTCTGGTTAGAACATGGTATGATTTGCAAAGTGCTGCCGGCAAAGAAATTTACACAATAGGTACATTGTGTAACTGGACAGATTCGTTTTTTGTCGAGCCTTCGACTTAAGTCGAAAAAGCGAGACTAAGCGATCCTACTTTCCGTCGTCGTCGGTGTCGTCGTCGGCGGCGTCCACAAATATTCACTCTGTGGTTAAAGTTTTTGAAATTATAATAACTTTCTTAAACTATACTGGATTTCTACCAAACGTGGACAGAAGCTTGTTTATGATCATAAGATAGTATCCAGCAGTAAATTTTGTAAAAATAAAATTTCATTTTTCAGTATTTTACCTTTAAATGGACTTAGTTTTTTCTGCAGGGAAACATTACATTCACTCTGTGGTTAAAGTTTTTAAAATTTTAATAACTTTCTTAAACTATCCTTGGTTTGTACCAAACTTGGACAGAAGCTTGTTTATGATCATAAGATAGTATCCAGAAGTAAATTTTGTAAAAAAATAAATTCATTTTTTTCCGTATTTTACTTTTAAATGGACTTAGTTTTTCTGCGGGGAAACATTACATTCACTCTGTGGTTAAAGTTTTTAAAATTTTAATTACTTTCTTAAACTATCCTTGGTTTGTACCAAACTTAGACTGAAGCTTGTTTATGATCATAAGATAGTATCCAGAAGTAAATTATGTAAAAAAAAATATACATTTTTCCGTATTTTACTTTTAAATGGACTTAGTTTTTCTGCGGGGAAACATTACATTCACTCTGTGGTTAAAGTTTTTAAAATTTTAATAACTTTCTTAAACTATCCTTGGTTTTTACCAAACTTGGACTGAGAAGCTTATTTATGATCATAAAATAATATCCAGAAGTAAATTTTGTAAAAAGATAACTCCATTTTTTCTGTATTTTACTTTTAAATGGACTTAGGTTTTCTTCCAGTTAACATTACATACAGTCTGCAGTTAAAGTTTTCAAAACATTTATTACATTCATTATTTAACTTTCCTAGATTTTTAACAAACTTGGACAGAAGCTTCTTACAATCATAAGATAGTATCAAGGGGATAATTTTATTGATTTTTTTCCTCATTTTTGTTGAGCCTGAGATTTACAGCAAAAGTAGGCGAGACACTGAGTTCCGTGGAACCCTTACAAATTTTTAGTCTATATAAGTATATTTTGTACTACTGCTCACTCGACTGTTTTTTCAAGATTTACTCAAGTACATGAATAGTATACGGCTAGGCGCTAAGCGGTGCGCACTAGGATGGAAGTCGTACGATGAACAATTTCGTCTCAGAATGTCGCAGGATCCAGCTGGTTCTTGGGCTGTCTTTGACCCTGACTTATGGCTGCTCAATATGTATCCTACGTCTAGTATTGGTAATGGCAATAAGCATGAGGCGCTTAAAATGTTACGCATTCAATTGCCAAGGTTTATGCGTTAATCAATCATGTGCTTATACTCATTCTTGTTTAAGATGCTTTGATCAGCACCCAGACAAGACTGTTTTCCTCAAGGCAGGCAAAATGTAAGATTTGAGCAAACAAGCCTCAGTTAAGACCGAGATTTAAGGCACATGTGAGCAACTCGATGCAGTATCCCATCAATACGAACTCGTATACTGGGCAAAATATGAAGTGAATTTTTAGGAAATTCAATTACAATTGATCTTAAAGAGATATCAAATTGAGAATTTTTGTGATATTTATCTTATGTTCAATTTTGTATAGAATTTGGATTGTATTGATTTCGAATCCAAACTGATGTATCATCTATTGGATAAAGGGTGGACTCCATTTAACACAACTGAATTAAAAGAATTAAAAGAATGTAACTTGGGGGTTATACAAAAGTGGTGATTCCTAGCTCCGGCTGAGGGGTTTACTTTTGGCTTACGGTTATCATATGAAGGTTTAAAAAAAACAAGAAGATT
Source organism: Mytilus trossulus (assembly GCF_036588685.1). Taxonomy (NCBI): domain Eukaryota; kingdom Metazoa; phylum Mollusca; class Bivalvia; order Mytilida; family Mytilidae; genus Mytilus; species Mytilus trossulus. Next base: position 33,986,030 of record NC_086386.1, on the reverse strand, counting down.
AAATTAAACTACCGCAAATAAATTTAATGTCTTAAGCATGGAAATTCGTATTATCATGTGAAAATCAATCAAGAGCTGGGATCGGATACTTTTAAACTTATTAAATGTTAATTTGAACCTCTCAATTTAGCAACATTTTATTTTATTTATTAAGAATATATTAAAACCAAGCACTATATTTGATATTTAACAAGCAAATATCAAAATCAAAGTTAATAATGATGTTGATTTGTCCTCTAGTATTGTTATTAATGAGTAAATATTTTCAGATTCGAGCGTTGTATATTCCAGGCTCAAGTAATGCATGTGCAGATTCTCTGTCTCGTTTTCGGGTGATCCGTTCCCGTACATTGGGACCGGAAGCATTTATAATACCAGACATTCCTAATGTGAACTTTCATATGATCATTTCGAAACTGGAATAGACTTTCAAATAAACAAATCGGTAGTTCAACTAGTTGATAGTACAGAAAAGTTTACCCGGGCTTTAAATTTGTTAAACAGTTTCAGGAAGATTTAGGTCTTGCCAAAGTATGGCTTTCGTCCTTGCTGGACTTTATTGCTCTTACTGCATATATGTTAAATTAGTACTCATCGATCAGGCTTTATTAGGCTTAAGCATTTACAATAAGCTAATTGATTATGAAGACTTAACTTAAAATTAATAGTAAGCGATGGTTTTGAGCGTTCAAGGTTGCTTCAGATGGACACTAGGCTGACTTTTTAAGAGAGGTATTGCATCGTATTTTGTCAATATTATCCGGTATATGAAGTTCTGCATACAAAGTTAGGCTATTACAGGCGGTTTTTTCCTTGGCTTGACGTGGTCTTTTTATGCACGGTTGGGGAGTTGACAGTTCAAAATATGAGCAATGCATGTTCTAAAAATCATGCTTTAAACAGGAATGATGTCAAAATTTACAAGAAATATGTAGAAATTCAATTGGTTTCATCTAAGACCGATCAGTTTGCTAGAGGGTTAACTATACACATTCCTGCGCAATTAGACAAAGGTTTTTGTCCAGTGGCTTTTATTGCATTGCTATTTGCCAGATAGACTTGTAGTAGGTGGACCGCTATTTTGTCTTTTGATGGTTAGCTAGTTTGACTAATTACCAGTGTTCTACAATACTCAAAATATCTATACATGTTTTAGGTATAAATATTCTCGTTGTTCGTCGAACTCATTCACCATAGGTATGGACCTATAATGGTTTAATTTTATAAATTGTGACTTGGTGGAGATTTGTCTTGATGGCACTCATACCACATCTTCCTATATCTATATATGGAGATAGCTTGTATCTTTACATATACGAATTCCCATTTAATTCTGTGTGTGGCGCTGATTGATCATTCTCCTATAAGGGTTTGGATTGTTAGGTCGTCAAATATTAGGAATGTGATTTTGGAACGACCGGGAGGAGCTAATTTGGCTTTGAAAAGGTCGGGAGTAAAAATTTGATGGTAGGTTAGATTTTACCGATGGTTAACTATCTCTAAGGTGAAGAATCGCATTAAAATAATGCGAAGATTTGAAGATCCTCCCAGCTATATTATAGTGCACATTGGGAAATGATATGGATATAAAATATCAAACTAGGTTACTTTCATCATTAGCTTGTTCAAATTATGTCAAGGTTATATATTGATTTGCCTGATACATCTTGATTTGGTCTCAAGTTTTATTGCCAAGACTGCAATGACGGTCTTCAAACAATGGGAATTGAAATGTATGGACAAGTGCAGGCGTAGGTTAAACAGTTCCATTGTTGTCAACATGACAAAGCATGGTGTTACATTCGATATCCTTACATAACACGAGTCTCTAGCAGAAGATGGGGTGTATTTAACAAAGAGAAGAACATTTTTTTTCTGAACTTAATACAGGGAGCCCTATAAACAATAATTTCTAGTAAGACGGGTAGCATTACTTTTCCAGACGAATATTCCATGCTTTAAATTTTGATAGTTGACTCGTTGTCAGTAACAAATGCCTATATATGATCTTAGTAAACAATTAAAGGAAACAACTGCGTTATTGGGCTGTTTTATAAATAATACAAATAGTTGCTTGTTAATTTATAATTTATACCATATAATGGCATATTCCTTTATCAGAAAATTATTTTAATCAAATTTTGCATGAAATGGCACAGCTATGCGCAGCTCCCCCCAATTTTATTGGCGGTTGACGGTTCTGTGAACATTTTAACTGTAGGCTAAAATTGTCGCAGCACCGCCAATTTGGCAGATTTCGCTGCGCTTAGATAACATATTTGCAGTTTACAGACTTATTGTAATCGTATGATAGCATTAGCCTCTGATTTCCAGGGTTAATAGCTTATCTTAAACTTCCCCTTTTCATATATGGTCTGCCACCTCAAACATATTCGGCGATCATCATATAACATTTTCAAAGACACATATGCATTTTTATCAGTTAATTTTAGTTCATAGATCTACATGTATCACACATTGCATTTTATATAATAGTACTTATATCATATCACAAATTGCATTTCATATAATAGTACATATATCATATCTGTTAATAAATGCTGTGGCCATTTCCTGCCAATAACAATCTTGTTATTTTTTATGAGCATCTAAGATAACTAAAGTTATTGTGCGAAAACCAAGAATAATGCTTATTTGGGCCCTTTTTTGGCCCTTAATTCCTAAACTGTTAAAACAAAAACTCCAAAAATCAATCCCAACCTTTCTTTTGTGGTCATAAACCTTGTGTCAAAATTTCATAGATTTCTATTAACTTGAACTAAAGTTATAGTGCGAAAACCAAGAAAATGCTTATTTGGGCCCTTTTTGGCCCCTAATTCCTAAAATGTTGGGACCAAAACTCCCATAATCAATACCAGCCTTCCTTTTATGGTCATAAACCTTGTGTTAAAATTTCATAGATTTCTATTCACTTTTACTAAAGTTGGAGTGCGAAAACTAAAAGTATTCGGACGAGACGACGACGACGACGACGCCAACGTGATAGCAATATACGACGAAATTTTTTTCAAAATTTGCGGTCGTATAAAAACTGTGCTTGTGGGTGAATAACAACTTTAAAAAAGTAAAAATTGGGTGCTCGATGAAACTTCGTGCTGCTTGCTGTACAGGTAACTGGAAATTTGAAAGTGAAAGTCAAAATTCAGAAATCGAGGGGTCTCTATGAAAACTGTTTAAATATAGAAAATTAAAGGTTTGCAGGTAGGTGAAACTTGCATAAATGAAGAGATAAATGAAAAATGAAGAGATTGATGCCCGATTTATAAAATTCCAAGGCCCCCAGTCGGCCCCAGAAGCGTCAAAGCAGCGCATCTATTTTGGGTGGGCAAATATCCACTTTTTGATATTGGACGAGCTCTGACGTCCCACGGCCCCAGCTTGTCTGGCAAAACAGCCGTCGGACGTCAGAGTAATCTCGGACTAAATGCAGATATGAGCACGCTGATTTGCACACTTTGAATGATGCACTGCCAATTTATCAGTTTACATCTGAACATCAAATTCATTTTTTTTTTTATCTAATATCAATCATTGGAATGGTCATCTGATTACCATAATTGTCTTTTGTGACTTTGTCTTAATGGATTAAAATCGGGATCAGATATAAAATGTCCGGCTGGCTCAAATATTTTTTGGAAGCCCTGGACCAAGCTGTAAACCAGATGCTCCGCAGGGCGCAGCTTTATACGACCGCAGAGGTTGAACCCTGAACGGTTGAGGAAAGTATGGACACAACATTCAAGCTGGATTCAGCTCTAAATTTGAACTGTGATTAAATAGTTGACACAGCATAGGTTTCTGTCACAGAATGAATGTGGTCTAATGAACTTTTAAAAAAAAATGCCTTTGAGCAATTCACTATGCTGTTGAATAATAATCCTCTCAAAAAAATATTTGAAGAAATTTTATTTTTATTTATGAAATCTGAAATGAGAAAAACTTTCCCTTATTCCAAAACTGATCTCAATTCAAATTTCTAATGGAGTTTGCAACAATAACTGCTCATTTAAATACATCATAAAATATTAAAATGTAAAAAAAAGTGCTTGTTATCACTGAATGGTAAAGATTGTTTTAATTTATCAGCTGGTAGTAATGGTGAAAATACATTGATTATTGTATAAAACAATGATTTAAGTTGATTCAACTACTATTCTGGACAAAGAAAGATAACTCAAATTTACAAAGAATATTGAAAATATCTTGTTATTGCACAAATATATATCCTGGACAAAGAAAGATAACTCCAATTGAAAATTGATTGCTCAATATTGTGAAATTATTAGATATTTCTTGCTATTGCGCAATACTGTCAATTGAAAATATCTTGCTATTGCACAAATATCTATTCTGGACAAAGAAAGATAACTCCAATTGAAAATTGATTGCTATTGCAAAATATTGTGAAATTAGATATTTCTTGCTATTGCGCAATACTGTCAATTGAAGATTTCTTGCTATTGAACAATACTGTGCAATTGAAAATTTCTTGCTATTGCTTAATACTGTACAATTGAAGATTTCTTGCTACTGCTGAATACTGTGCAATTGAAAATTTCTTGCTCTTGCACAATACTTGATAATTTTGAATCCTGATTTGGACCAACTTGAAAACTTTGCCCATAATCAAAAATCGAAGTACATGTTTTGATTCAGCATATCAAAGAAGCCCAAGAATTTAATTTTTGTTAAAATCAAACTTAGTTTAATTTTGGACCCTTTGGACCTTAATGAAAACCAATTTGAAAATGGGACCAAAAATTAAGAATCTACTAACACAGTTAGATTTGGCATATCAAAGAACCCCAATTATTCAATTTCTGATGAAATCAAACAAATTTTAATTTTGGACCCCAATTTGGACCGACTTGGAAAATGGGCCAATAATAAAAATTCTAAGTACATTTTTAGATTCAGCATATCAAAGAACCCAAAGATTCAATTTTTGTTAAAATCAAACAAAGTTTAATTTTGAACCCTTTGGACCTTAATGTAGACCAATTTGAAAACGGGACCAAAAATTAAAAATCTACATACACAGTAAGATTCGGCATATCAAAGAACCCCAATTATTCAATTTTTGATGAAATCAAACAAAGTTTAGTTTTGGACCCTTTGGGCCCCTTTTTCCCAAACTGTTGGGACCAAAACTCCCAAAATCAATCCCAACCTTTCTTTTGTGTTCATAAACCTTGTGTTTAAATTTCATTGATTTCTATTCACTTATACTAAAGTTATTGTGCAAAAACCAAGAATAATGCTTATTTGGGCCCTTTTTTGGCCCCTTATTCCTTAACAGTTAAAACAAAAACTCTCAAAATCAATTCCAACCTTCCTTATGTGGTCATAAACCTTGTGTCAAAATTTCATAGATTTCTATATACTTAAACTAAAGTTATAGTGCGAAAACCAAGAAAATGCTTATTTGGGCCCTTTTTGGCCCCTTATTCCTAAAATATTGGGACCAAAACTTCCAAAATCAATCCCAGCCTTCCTTTTGTGGTCATAAACCTTGTGTTATAATTTCATAGATTTCTATTCACTTTTACTAAAGTTAGAGTGCGAAAACTAAAAGTATTCGGATGATAACGATGACGACGCTAACGTGATAGCAATATACGACGAAAAAAATTTCAAATTTTGCGGTCGTATAAAAACAATTATCTTTTGTTTTTTTTAATTTAAAATCTTCAATGTTTTACTCATACCAAGCTACATTCAGTATTTAAACTAAAGCAATTAAAAACAACAATCATGATTTTCCAATTATTCAACTGGAATTTGATCTAAAATTGGGTGCTAAAGTGTAGAGTGCGAACAGACCTTGGGTGCCAACGTTCAAGGTGTGAACTTGTAGGGTGCAAAAGTGTATTGGGCGCGAACGGACCTGATACCAAAATCAGTCCAATATGTGAAGGCGTTTAGAACAAAAATCTGTAAAATAGTCATTAAAACCAAGAAAGTTATCAACAGCAGGAATTCTTTAAGTTGTACATATTTTAAGATATAGTTTTACTGTTTAAGACTGAAAATAAACATCAAAACTAACATTAAAAAAAATCAGGAAATAATCAAAATTTAAGGAGACCTAGAAACTGTGTTTAACATTCATAAAAATCTGTTGTAGCAATTTGGAACATGATTTGTAGTTGAAGGACAGTTTGACAGATATACAAGGTACATTTTGTATCTTATCACATTTTTATCAAATTTCTTCCTGCAGACTGAATGATCAAAAGGAAGTAAAAATTTCAATTTCATTAGAATAAACCGATTAAAAAAACCCAGTTCAAGATGATTAAAAAAGTGCCAAGTAATGTCAAAAACTCATCTGACTTTAAAATTTTACATATTTAGAATATATAAAACAGGAAGATTTAGCCATTGGACACCAATTGCAAGCACCACACACAATATCATATTTCTATTTTGAGTAAACCTTGAAATCTGGGTAAAATCTCTTGCTAACCTTTTATAGAACATTTCATAATGAACACATTTTATCAGTTTTGAATTGAATTAAACACGGACACAAATAGGAAAACATAATGCTCATCTACTATCTTTCATACACAGATTACAATAAAACACAAATATTTCATTATTTTTATTGTAAAACAATTTTTATTGCAGTAGTGACTGTATCCACAAAAGGTAGACATGATGTGAATGCGTAGATTATTATGAGTATTCTTAACAAAAACATAATTAAAAATGTTAAAAATACAAAACACTTAAGTAACAAAAGCTACATCACTATATTAGGCATGTACAGTTAAACCGTGGCATTCAGCACTTCTAATAGAAATATTTAAGACAAAATATTGTTAAAAATAAATATCAAATTTGGTGCATAATGAACAGTAAAAGCCTATACTAGGATGAAGGATGTGGAGAAAGAAAACATAACAATGAAACAAGGTTTGATGTATTTTTTACACTAGGTAAAAAATGAAAGAAAAAAGATATTAAAATTTCTAAATGTAAAAAAAAAATGTGTTAATTGACAATCATTTTGTGTATTTTTTTATTTATAACAATTGAAAATAGATTTACTTTTATTTTTCAACCAATATTTTTTTTTTAAGTGATAGATTTTTATAACTATACATAAACACTGACCTCACAGTGACACAATTCTTTCTTGAATGACTATGTGGGTGCTTTATGACATATATGTGATAAATAAATACAATGTACATGGCTCAACATTCATAGTGAATATTAAAAGTATAATATTAATCAATAAACAAATAATGTATCATAATATTCATCACATTTATTACAAAAACACAACCACACATACACAACAGTACAATGACATTACAATGTAATATAATTTTGTTAAAGAAACATACACGTCAAATGGATTTTTTATGAAAATTTTAAAACGTTACTGATTAACAAATATATCTGAATAAATAATGATAAATTCAATTGTGTCCTAATTGTTTATATAAAACACTGTTATCCGATGCACAAAATTGTAACAAATAAGTTGATTTTACACACACACAAAATCAAAATCATATGGCACAATATTTACATACAATTTGAAAAAAAAATTGAATAATTTGTAGAAAAATAAACATGATCCATGGTTAACAATTATTAAAGGAAACTTAAATTGCAAGGTTTTTTTTTTAAATTTATCTCTATAACATAAGAACAAGAGAGAAAAGAACTATATGTAACACACAGTTTTTGTAAATAAAAGACATGAATCTACACAACAACAAAAAACATTGCACTTTTGAAAAGAATGGGAATGTTCTGTACTAAAAAAAATACGCATTAAGCATGGAATTCTATGCAAGATTAATATATATATAAATTAAATATATTTTGCAGGTGAGTGAAAATTGTAATTTATTCTTATTATCAGTCATAGTCAACTTCCTCTATATCTAACATTTAGTTTCAAATCAATATTTCATGACAACTTCTACCAAAGTCCACTAATTAAAATGATGTTTTTCTCATGTTTTCTGGATCCCTGTCAAAACTGAGCAAAAGCTTTATGGATACTAACAAAAACTAAACTAGATGAATGAAAGAGCACAAGATTAATTGCATAGTAATCACTAATTATAAAATACTATCATTAAATACTTTTTCTAGCATGATCAATGTTATTAAAAATATACATGTTAATAACATAAATGAATATAATGATGTTGAGTATTTCTTTAATGGATTACTGGCAAATAAGTTTTGATTTTAGTATCAAAATAATCTTTGGTATAAACAGAAAATAAAATAAATACATCCTGAGCATATATTCAATAAAGCACTTGTCACTTTCACACACTTTCCCGTACTTTTATAATTGGTAAATATTTAAACATCTCAACATATATTAAACCAATTACCCACTAACAAAGCCAAAAATGCTAAAAGTTTCAATTTAAGCTTTAAAAATTTAACTTTCAAACAATCAAAATTTGTCAAATATATCAATTAAAAAATATGTCTGAGATTATAAACCAAAAAAAAAAATGTCCTGGATTTTTGATATCAAGGTGTAATCGATTTGTAGAAAAGTAGTATTGGAATATTGCAAAACAAATATATATAAATAATATAATAATCATCAGTATGTTTTCAGGCAAAATTCAGGAACAGTTTGAGAGTAATATCATATATGAATAATTTAAAATATGCGTAGATATTACCCAATAGGGTTCAGATGCTCAAAATTCTCAAATACCTTAGAAGATTTTAAAATACTAACAACCCGATAAAAAGGATAAGATTGTCAACAAAATATTGCTTCATTACAAAATCTTCTTCAAAACTATTATAATCTATATTTGAACACTTGAATTTGATAAGAATGAGTAAATCCATGTATCAAAAATACTGAAATAACTCTTGAAAAAGAATATATAATGTACAAAATAATGGCACTTAAAAATGTTACGATTGGTTTAACTTCAGTTCAAAATAGAACATATTGGAATTTATAAATAGAGTGTCAAAAAATTGTGTAATTAATATTCACCAAAAATGTTCACAGGAAAAGCAACAAATTCCACATACCTAACTGTAACTGAGTTCAAATTACAATTGATAATTAGCTTCCTTATTTATAATATATGAGTATTTTACCCTCTATTCTCAATGTTATAGTTTTCCATGTTCTCAGTATTAAACATTAGTTTACCCTTTCTTTTTAACATTCAATATCATATTTTGAGATCAATTGCATAAAAATTGGATTCTAATAGTTACCACCACAGTTGAGAGACTACTTCAAATTTCATTTTACATGAAAAATTATTCTAGTACTTTACAATGTGGCATAATGCAAACGGCTGATCTGATACAAGCAAGCCACTCTTGATGAAAAATTTACCTCACCATAACAAGTCAATAAAGTTTAAACAGAAACAACAAAGTTGATCTCTGTAATTATTATTCAAAGATCTTCCTAAACATCTTATTTTGATCTTATCCAACCATAGTTGATCATGATTTAACCTCATAATTTGTTATGTAACGCACCATGAATATAAAAAAATACATGGTTTCTGTAAAAACACTGAAACTTTTGATCTTTGATCAGCAGGTTTTATTCAACCATAGTTTAGCACGATTTAACCTAATGATTTGTTATGCATTGCATCATGGATAAAAATAGGTGATTTATTTATAAACTCTCAAACTTCTGATCTCTGATCTGGTGATTTTGAATCGGGTAGATGAACCACCATAACTTTTCCTTTCCTATCAACCACTGTGATTGTACTGGTTGGTGATGGCGGTGGTGAAGACCTTTTCTTATGTCTTCTGATCAAAAGAATTAAAAGAATCAAAATAATTATTAGCAGTATTGATAGGCCAATCAAAACTGGAAGAAGTGTTGTGTTAGATTGTTTCTCATCCACACTTCTAGAAAGGTTCAGATCAGCATCAGGCTGAGGCCTTGTTGTTGTTCTGATCCTGATCATGTTTGTTCCAGTCCCTGGTTGATTAATGTTCTGCCCTTCAGATGCAAGGTCTCTCTTCTGTCTGTCAGCTTTTAATGAGTAAACAGAATGTAAGAACCAAACTCTATCATTGTCAGCCTAAAAAACAATAATAAAATTATAATAATATATTTTTTACAATTCAACATGAAATTTATTAATTTAAAGAACTAAATAGATTTGATTAAAGATAAAATTCTGCACATCATGAAACAGATTTGTATGGACCCGATCATGAAAGGTAAATAACAGAGATGTGAATTTACCAATAAATGTATTCATCATAAATACCAGAATTTAAATTCTGTAAGCCAGATGTACAAGTCAAAATTAGCTATATAGTTTTACAAAATCTGAACACTATGAAAAGTTGATTAAAATTACAGAATAGACTCTTTGACTTGCAAAATAAAACCAATGCCTTTCCTTCAAACTAAATTATGATTCATACTATGAAAGGCCTAGTGTATTATTTTGAAAGGAAATTGTCAGTATGCAGGTGTATAATTCAATTCACAGAAAACTTTTGATGTATCAACAGTTAAATAAATAATTCATACTAACCTGAAACAAAGGTTGAGTATCAATTGAGAAGCCATCAGCTCCAGGCTGTTGTACTAGAGATGTAGCTCTAGGATCGTCTCTGGCCAGCAGAACTTTAAACTGTACCCCGTCCACACTGGTATCCACTGTATCGGGTGCTAATGAATCCTACAAAATTAAATGAGAGTTAAACATATAGATATCAATCGCCATGGTTCATATCTTATAACATATAGGAGAATCTGAATGATTTTTTATGTTAATTGTAAAATTGAGAATGGAAATGGGTCAGGTTTCAATCCAGTCTAATATCTAATATTGGATAATTGTGCTAACAAAACATTTTTTCTCAAAATTTCATATTTTTCAACTTATATGAAAATGTGATATGTTATGTTTAACTAATGTAAAATTTCATTCCATTTCAAGCAAAGTGGTTCATGGATAGACTGACCGGCAGATGGACAAAATTAACACATCTTGAACAATCATTGATTTAGACCCCAATTACTTACAAGTATTTTCAAGGACTGTTCCAGTTTATCCTTTGGTCCAAGACATCCATATAGGTCATTTTCTGGGTCATATCTAGGTATATAACCATCTTTTCCAGAACATATAAATACTTTGTCTATACCAAGGTTAATTGTCTGTCCAAGGTCAGCTGATGAATCTATTCTACCATAAAGTGTATCACCTGAAAGGAAATAATGTATATTTATACAAATGCTTGACCATACTGAAGGGCTAGACTGATAAATGGTGCCAAAAATGGTTTATATTTTGTAAAAAATACTTTGAAAATTGTTAACTTTGTTACATGAATCCCCTTCTTTAAACTTTTGACTTCATTGATGTAGCTCAGAAATCAAAAGCTTACAACAATATATGTAAATAAATGTTTGAAATTTAAATAAAAAGAAGAATGTGTTTGAGGACACAAATGCCCCCTCAATCTTTGCAATTTTTGGCAAATTCAAAATGAGGTGTGTTGTGGTTCTTAGCATTGGATGTGAGTTTCATAAAATTTGGATGAGGAAAACTTTTAAAAGTTTAGAGTGAAGAAACTGAACAGACGGAAGGACAGTCAAAGGTAACACTTTAATAGTACAAAAAAATGCATTATTTAGGTCTAATCTAGCTTGATCACATTTCCTTGGTTAACATCTTCCCAAAGTAATCAGTGTTCATTGAAAATCAGTTCAATTAAATGTAATGCAGTGTATCACACATGTTTATCTCTGTTGAGGTCATGCATATTTGTTTACCTTAAGACTTTAGGTTGTTACTTTGAATTGGAAATACAATGTTATGATAGTTTTGTTGGAAAGGATTACTTCAAGTGACCATTGTTAGATACGTTTAGCAAACAGAAAACATGTGCCCTCTTTTTACACAATAATATTTTTTTTAGCTGAATGATAATACCTGGAGAAAAAGCCATGTCAACTTCTACTTCATCCTTATTATCAGACAGCCATAAATCTCTTTTCCTCATTAATCTGAACTTGGAATTTAAAGTGTACTTAGATGGCACTGGATCACTGACTTGTTGGAATCTGATTGGTAGGTCAAAGGTCATTATATGTTGTGGTTGACATTTGATTGGTGGATCATATGCCTGTCTTGCTGATGTTGTACAAGGAACCAGATTGATTTTGTATAATCCAGAATAATCCTTCATCTGCAAAAGAATATTTCTACTTTTATATGGCAAAAACATTTAAATTTGAGGTGACTAAATATTTTTTTCAAAGTAAGATCAATCTTGCCCATTGTTTTTAAACTATCATTGGTTTAGCAGGTTTTTTTTTCTTCAAAAACATAATGAAGACGGTACCTTGACCTATAATGGTTTTATCTAACAAATTGTAACATAAGATAAATTAGTAGCAAACTGGACAAATGTTGCAAAACTATAATAGAGTATTACAGTATATTGGCATTGTTCATTTTAAAAAAAAAATTTGACAGTCACATTAATATCAAAATTATCTGCGAGTATGGTCTTGAGGAAAGTTGATAGTCCGTCGGAAAGGGACGATAAATGGCTGACCCGTGTTAAGAGAGAGCCACATCTCTTGCACGTTAAAGACACCCTTGTAGATTTCGAAAAAGAGTAGGCTAATGCCACTACAAGGCAGCATTCACACCCGCAAAGTGGAAAGGGAATAATATAAGTTGCAAAACTTGTTTCCCAATCCACTATAAATAAATATGTTTAAACTAATATCAAAATTCAAACAAAATAAATAGAAACATATACAAAATACATACAGAAAAGTCAGATTCAAACTGCCAAAGTTGGTCAGCCTTATCATAAGTTTTAGAGCTACGCAGCATTCTCAAGGTGAAGGTCATTTTAGGATTCTCTATACATGATACAGATGACTGATATAGAGAGTCTACAAAATAGTAAATCATAAATCATAAACTAGTAATTAGTATTGTCATTGGTTGTACTATATATCATAGGCACTGTACCTACTTTATGAACAACATATAATAATTGTTAAACAAAAGGTAATAGTATAAAATTGAGAATGGAAATGGGAACCAGATGCTCCGCAGGGCGTAGCTTTATACGACCGCAGAGGTTGAACCCTGAACGGTTGGGGCAAGTATTGACACAACATTCAAGCTGGATTCCGCTCTAAATTTGGATTGTGATTAAATAGTTGACACAGCATAGGTTTCTGACACAGAATGAATGTATTCAAATGAACTTAACATTTTTGTTTTCTCTAAGAGCAATTCACTATGCTGTTGAATATTAATCCTCTCAAAAAAATGTTTGAAGAAATTTTCTTTTTATTTATGAAATTTCAAATGAGAAAAATTGAACCCAATTTTTTAATCACATCCCCCTTTCCCTTATTCCAAAACTAACTTCAATTAAAATATTCTAATGGAGTTTGCAACAATTACTACTCATTTAAATACATCATAAAATATTAAGATGTAAAAAAACTGCTTGTTATCACTGAATGGTAAAGATTATTTAAATTTATCAGTTGGTAGTAAAAAGTGAATATACATTGTATATTGTATATAACAAAGATTTAAGTTGATTCTGGACAAAGAAAGATAACTCCAATTAAAAAAAATTCTTGCAGATATTTCTTGCTTACTATACTGGACAAAGAAAGATAACTCTTAATTAAAAAAAAATTTGCAATTTCACAATATTGTGAAATTAGATATTTCTTGCCATTGCACAATACTGTGCGCAATTGAAAAGACTTGCTATTGCACAATACTTAATATAATAATTTTAGATCCTGATTTGGACCAACTTGAAAACTGGGCCCATAATCAAAAATCTAAGTACATGTTTAGATTCAGCATATCAAAGAGGCCCAAGAATTTAATTTTTGTTAAAATCAAACTTAGTTTAATTTTGGACCCTTTGCACTTTAATTTAGACCAATTTTAAAACTGGATCAAAAATTAAGAATCTACATACACAGTTAGATTTGGCATATCAAAGAACCCCAATTATTCAATTTTTGATGAAATCAAACTATGTTTTATTTGGACCTCGATTTGGGCCAACTTGAAAACTGGGCCAATAATCAAAAATCTAAGTACATTTTTAGATTCAGCATATCAAAGAACCCCAAGGTTTCAATTTTTGTTAAAATCAAACTAAGTTTAATTTTGGACCCTTTGGACCTTAATGTAGACCAATTTGAAAACGGGACCAAAAATGAAGAACCTACATACACAGTTAGATTCGGCATATTAAAGAACCCCAATTATTCAATTTTGATGAAATCAAACAAAGTTTAATTTTGGACCCTTTGGGCCCCTTTTTCCTTAACTGTTGGGACCAAAACTCCCAAAAATTAAGAATCTACATACACAGTTAGATTTGGCATATCAAAGAACCCCAATTATTCAATTTTTGATGAAATCAAACTATGTTTTATTTGGACCTCGATTTGGGCCAACTTGAAAACTGGGCCAATAATCAAAAATCTAAGTACATTTTTAGATTCAGCATATCAAAGAACCCCAAGGTTTCAATTTTTGTTAAAATCAAACTAAGTTTAATTTTGGACCCTTTGGACCTTAATGTAGACCAATTTGAAAACGGGACCAAAAATGAAGAACCTACATACACAGTTAGATTCGGCATATTAAAGAACCCCAATTATTCAATTTTGATGAAATCAAACAAAGTTTAATTTTGGACCCTTTGGGCCCCTTTTTCCTTAACTGTTGGGACCAAAACTCCCAAAATCAATACCAACCTTCCTTATGTGGCCATAAACATTGTGTTTAAATTTCATTGATTTCTATTTACTTTAACTAAAGTTATTGTGCGAAAACTAAGAATAATGCTTATTTGGGCCCTTTTTTGGCCCCTAATTCCTAAACTGTTGAAACCAAAACTCCCAAAATCAATCCCAACCTTTCTTTTGTGGTCATCAACCTTGTGTCAAAATTTCATAGATTTCTATTAACTTAAACTAAAGTTATAGTGCGAAAACCAAGAAATTGCTTATTTGGGCCCTTTTTGGCCCCTAATTCCTAAAATGTTGGGACCAAAACTCCCAAAATCAATACCAGGCTTCCTTTTATGGTCATAAAGCTTGTGTTAAAATTTCATAGATTTCTATTCACTTTTACTAAAGTTAGAGTGCGAAAACTAAAAGTATTCGGACGACGACGACGACGACGACGACGACGACGACGCCAACGTGATAGCAATATACGACGAAAATTTTTTCAAAATTTGCGGTCGTATAAAAAGTGTCAAAGAGACAACAACCCGAACTTAGAGCAGACAACAGCAGAAGGTCAACGACAGGTCTTCAATGCAGTGAGAAACTCCCGCACTGGGGCGTCCTTCAGCTGGCCCCAAACAAATATGCATCAAATGACAAAACATTTAGAAAACCAACTTTTTTTTTCTAATAATTCTTTATGTTCTCTGAGAATCTATCAAATTTAAGACCTGCAATTAATCCCTCGTTCCTTGGTTATGGTTATTTTCTAAAATCCATTGCAACCGTTTTCTCATCCATACAAGTTAGGTATAGTTCATTAAGAAATCTTAAAAGCATAAACAATTGTATGTTCATTGGTGTTTCCTTTTTCAAATCTTTTCTTTATTTTAAATCTGCCTAATCATATTAAACTAGTGGTATTCAATTTGCTCACCTGTTCCTGTTAAAAAGAGTATTTGAAGTTTAATTCTATATTCATTATTCTGTATGTGTGTGCCTATCCCAAGTCAAGAGCCTGAAATTCAGTTGTTGTCTTGTGTTCCTGTGATACATATTTGTTTTTTGTTCATTTTATTTTTGTAAATTAATTAGGCTATTAGTTTTCTCAATTGGATTGTTTTACATTTCTGATTTCCGGACCTTTTGACTATGCATGTGATATGGGCTTTGCTCATTGTTGAGGGCTGTACAATGAAATAAAGCTGTTGAATTTTGTGTTATTTCGTCTCTTGTGGAGAGTTGTCTCATTGGCAATCATACCACATCTTCTTTTTTATATTTATGTTCATTAAAAATATATCATACACCATAACATTTACTGCATTACTTACCAGGATAATTCATAACAAATTGTCCCCTGAATCTAGCCTTTGTTCTGAAGGTCACTACCAAACGGTTGTTAATAATTTTCATACTAGCAGGAAACAATGACCCTTCCAACCCATCTGTGTCAGATGACCTTGAAGACGATATCCCATCATCCCACATAACAGCTGTATTATATACAAAGGTCATCTCTAATTCTGTCTGTGTGTCTATATGTCTCCATCCTCTGTCTCCAGACAAAGCATGGAAAACGTATGACACATATAATGGTAGTCTCATAGTCATGAAGGACTGCTTGATATTAAGGGGCTGAAACATAAAATATAGAGAGGTAATCACATGGTCTTAAAGAATTGCTTGATATTAAACGGCTGAATCATAAAATATATAGAGGTAATGGAATGGTCATAAAGGATTGCTTGATATTAAGGGGCTGAATCATAAAATATAGAGAAGTAATGGAATGGTCATAAAGGATTGCTTAATATTAAGGGGCTGAAACATAAAATATATGGAGGTAATGGAATGGTCATAAAGGATTGCTTAATATTAAGGGGCTGAAACATAAAATATATGGAGGTAATGGAATGGTCATAAAGGACTGCTTCATATTGGGAAACTATTAAAAACACATAACATTCTGTTACATAAATATATGTAATGAAACAGAGATGACCAACACTTTTGTTCTTGACAGCAACAAATCAATAAATGCATCAAATATTTTGAACCTTTACATGAAGGCATTAGTTCAAAGGCAATTTTTTTAAACTTATAACTTAATTTTGTTATCAAGGTGTTCCTTGATGAAATCTCATGTTGCTAATTGGTTGAACACATTGCCTTTTTTCAAATAAATTGTATAAATGATGGGGGTAGACCAGAGACATAGACCATTAAGGCCCTGACTAGGTAGAATAACAAAGCTAATGCTAAGATCATATTATGGGTTTCATAAAACTTCCATCTTTCTTATGAATGAATATAGTTATACAGAAAATCTAAAATCACTTTATGACACCCTTTATTACTAAGTAGTAACAAATAAGGCCTCTTGGATCAAAATCAAAACGAAATATAATAGTTTACCTGTCCATCTGCAGCTATTTTACCCTCACAAACAGTCACAAGAGATGTCATATCAAATATACCCTGGAACTTCCACTGGCAGGACTCATAGTCTAAATTACTACAAAAATAAAAAATAAAATTAATATCAAATATACCCTGGAACTTCCACTGGCAGGACTCATGATCTAAATTACTACAAAAAATAAAAAAACTTGATATCAAATATACCCTGAAACTTCCACTGGCAGGACTCATAATCTAAATTACTACAAAAATAAAAATAAAAATTAATATCAAATATACCCTGGAACTTCCACTGGCAGGACTCATGATCTAAATTACTACAAAAAATAAAAAAACTTGATATCAAATATACCCTGAAACTTCCACTGGCAGGACTCATAATCTAAATTACTACAAAAATAAAAATAAAAAAACTTGATATCAAATATACCCTGGAACTTCCACTGGCAGGACTCATAGTCTAAATTACTGCAAAAAATAAAAAAAAACTTGATATCAAATATACCCTGGAACCTCCACTGGCAGGACTCATGATCTAAATTACTACAAAAAATAAAAAAAACTTGATATCAAATATACCCTGGAACTTCCACTGGCAGAACTCATGATCTAAATTACTACAAAAAAATAAAAAACTTGATATCAAATATACCCTGGAACTTCCACTGGCAGGACTCATAGTCTAAATTACTACAAAAAATAAAAAAACTTGATATCAAATATACCCTGGAATTTCCACTGGCAGGACTCATAGTCTAAATTACTGCAAAAAATAAAAAAAACTTGATATCAAATATACCCTGGAACTTCCACTGGCAGAACTCATGATATAAATTACTACAAAAAATAAAAAAACTTGATATCAAATATACCCTGGAACTTCCACTGGCAGGACTCATGATCTAAATTACTGCAAAAAATAAAAAAAACTTGATATCAAATATACCCTGGAACCTCCACTGGCAGAACTCATGATCTAAATTACTACAAAAAATAAAAAAAACTTGATATCAAATATACCCTGGAACTTCCACTAGCAGAACTCATGATCTAAATAACTACAAAAAATAAAAAAAACTTGATATCAAATATACCCTGGAACTTCCACTGGCAGGACTCATAGTCTAAATTACTACAAAAACAAAAACAAAATTGATATCAAATATACCCTGGAACCTCCACTGGTAGAACTCATGATCTAAATTACTACAAAAAATAAAAAAAACTTGATATCAAATATACCCTGGAACTTCCACTGGCAGGACTCATGATCTAAATTACTGCAAAAAATAAAAAAAACTTGATATCAAATATACCCTGGAATTTCCACTGGCAGGACTCATAGTCTAAATTACTGCAAAAAATAAAAAAACTTGATATCAAATATACCCTGGAACTTCCACTGGCAGAACTCATGATCTAAATTACTACAAAAAATAAAAAAACTTGATATCAAATATACCCTGGAACCTCCACTGGCAGGACTCATGATCTAAATTACTACAAAAAATAAAAAAAACTTGATATCAAATATACCCTGGAACTTCCACTGGCAGAACTCATGATCTAAATTACTACAAAAAATAAAAAAACTTGATATCAAATATACCCTGGAACTTCCACTGGCAGGACTCATAGTCTAAATTACTACAAAAACAAAAACAAAACTTGATATCAAATATACCCTGGAACCTCCACTGGCAGAACTCATGATCTAAATTACTACAAAAAATAAAAAAACTTGATATCAAATATACCCTGGAACCTCCACTGGCAGGACTCATAGTCTAAATTACTACAAAAAAATAATGAAAACTTGATATCAAATATACCCTGGAACTTCCACTGGCAGGACTCATAGTCTAAATTACTACAAAAAAATAAAGAAAACTTGATATCAAATATACCCTGGAACTTCCACTGGCAGGACTCATAATCTAAATTACTACAAAAAAACATAAACACACAACTTAACTGTAAAATGAATGTATAACAATAATTCTTATATCAATGTGATCATTGACCAAATATTCTGTTCTTAACTAGAGAAACTTTACATATTTGTTGTCATTTATATATTCATGATTTTTTTTAAAATTTGGTGCACACAGAATAACGTGCATAGCGGGTTATTTAACAGTGTGCACCCAATTGTTTATGTTATTTCGAATAGACAGAAAAAATATTACAGTCATTTCTTATAATTTAATTCTAAATTCCTTTTTTAACCGTAGAAAAACCATGAAAAAACGTTGTTGACGTCACGATCACATGACTAAATTATGTCTATGGGCTCATAACAAAATAACGTCAGCCAATTAGAAGACGCTTTACATCCAAAATTAAATTATTTTGTCAATAAACAAATTCATTATGTGATATCTTATTTTTTAATTCTGTTGAAGATTTTTTTAAATAAAATAAGTTAGAGGCTACAACAACTTATATATTAGAGAAAAGTTTAGGAATAAAATCATCATAAAAATTACTAAAAAATTAACCTGTTCTAATGAGTAGAATGTAATACCTGTAAAATCTCAAAGTTTTGGCTGTCCTCAGATCTGCACTATTCTGATAAGGTTCAATTTCACCGATCATAAATGGATTCTTTGTCCGGTTAGAAACAAATCCAAAATCAGAGCGTGATTCAGAAAAGTCTATCAGATTAGAACACTGGTGCTGGCCTTGCCTTAATGCATCAGGACTGAGAATAAATTCAAAGTTTGAAGGCTGCCATGTGGACACGACTGGGAGCATACCATCTTGGTGTGGGACATTCACTGTTATAAGAACTTTACCACTGTTGCCACCATACTGTGGTCCTACAATATCATACAACATAATTATAAATACTGTGTAGATAAGAGTTTTGATATAACATATATTGCTATGCATTCCAATCTTTTAATTCTAAACCATAAACAAATATTTTCCAAGGTCTGTCATCATAGCAAACCACCTTTGAATGACATTCTTTTCAAATGTATTCAGTCTGGCTTACTATACACAGAACTTTTTTTTTTAAATTAACGTTGTAGAAAGAAAAAAAAAGGAGTAAAATGAATTTTAAAACCCTTATGGAAAGAAAATGGCATAGCAATTTTTAAAAGATTTGATATTAAACAAAATAAAAGTGAAAATTACCTAGATATTTGAGTTTAGCTGTGAATGGATCAGCTCCTACAGTATTGACCTCTCTTGGTGGACACAGTCCTTGTTTCCCACTGACCTTGACCGGGTCACTTTGGTAAGTATGTCCAGGTTCTCCTTTGACATTGACAGCACGAGCAATACACCTAATTCTACTTCCTGTGAAGTATAATGAAGGCAGTATTATTCTTTGAGTTATTCATCTTACACAACAGAGCAGAAAAAATAAATAGAGAATTCATAAACAACATACAATCATAAATTTAAATTCTGGTATACAAATTACAAATACTTAACATATTTTTTACAGCAGGTCTGTTTTCATATTGACAGGTTTCAAAGACCATAATACGATTTTTAAATATAATATTTGAAGAATATGGAAGGAAAACAGTATATTTCTGACATTAACTGGTCTGAACAGGTCACCTTTACAACTTAAGAATAATAACTAACCACTATTGAAATAAACACTGTCCAGAGTTATTCCCCTTGTTGAAGCAAAGAATGTAGTTGAAACAATATCCTCTAATGGACTGGTTACCCCATCTGCAGTTGTAGGTGCTGCCACCTGCCACTGGAATTTGGTAAGAGTATCATTGATCTCCTGGGTTTCACACATTGGTCCTGTTGTTGGAAAATCAGGATGTCTTGGGTTACATGACTGTTTAATATAATACGAAAAAGAATTATTACAACAATTAACAAATATTTGGAAAAATATTTAAGAGAAGTTTAATGGACAATAGGTCCAATAACCAAATTTTTGCCAAGCCTTCAGGTATTTATCAATATAAAGTTATATAAAATGGAAATTTGGTATTCTATTAGAATAAATCATCAGGATATAACAATTTTTTCTCCCTGGAAATAGTTAGTTTTAGTTTGTTAAAATGTCTTTTATTAAAGAAACACTGAAAAGAAACATTATTACTAAGAGACCATATTATATACTGTCCTGTATTGCAATAACCCTTTATTAAGGTTTCAGAAAAAAAGATCTAAGGATGGTGGACTTTTTGTATTTTGTTAAAAAATATATAGAGTATGTGTTCATAGGACAGAGATGATACCCCTGCTTGCATATAATGTTATAAAAAAGAAGAATGGCAAAAATGACACACACCAAATTTGAGCTTGATCTGGGTATTTTTGTTATGGTAATAAGCACTGTATATATATTTGATAACATCTGATTGGAACATGCAGACAAACAAGGGTAACAGTTAATGCACCCTTCTTTGAGCATAACTATTAACCTCAACACAAATTGTTTTAATGTAACTTTACTTACTGAGACACAAATAACAGGGTAGCCATTAATTATCCTGTCATCAGCGGACGACACATCATCATAATCCTTAAGAGATACAATTATTGGTTTAGTAGGGAAAACTACATCAGCCATCTTACTGTTTTCTTCAATGTAGATCATAGCTCTGGAATTCTGTAAAAAAAAAAAAAACATAAAATATACAAAGAGAAAAGTGTGCATTAATTCCCTTAATTCCTTATATATCCAAATAATTTTAAAACATATTTTTCAAATATCTTTTGTCAAATAGTATTATAACAATATGATGAACTCTTGAGCTATTCCTCACTTATTCATAACCTGCATATATGGGGAAAGTATCGCTTGCTGTTGCTGAGAAAACTGTGACAAAATTTCCTATACATAAAAATTATACACATGATTAAAAGATATTACTTTTCACCAAATAGAAATTAGAATATCAAAGAAACCGAAAATGTGTCATACAGTATTGCTCAACATTATATCAAGAATCACTGACTTTCAGTGTATCAGAAAATGCCATAGATACAACATGTATATGTTATAGAATGTCAAATGAAAGGAGTCACTGACAAACAGAGGCTAAAACAAGTTTACCACTGCATAACAGAGGGAAACAAGAATGTGTCCCAAGTACACGGATGCCCCATCGGCACTATCATTTTGTATGTTCAGTGGGCTGTGAAAATGGGAAAAAATCTCTAATTTTGCATTAAAATTAGAAAGATCATATCAAAAGGAACATGTTTATTAATTTTCAAGTTGATCAGACTTCAACTTTATCAAAAGCTACCTCTACCATAAACTTTAATCAAAACTTTAACCTGAAGCAGGATAGACGGACGAACAGACGGTCAAATGAACAGACAGTGGCACAGACAAGAAAACATAATGCTCATAATTGGGGTATAAAAACATGCACTAACTTTGTTTATATTAATTTTCATAATGTTAAAAAAAGTCACTTGTTATTGTCAACAACACTAAAACTAGGCATTTCCTTGAGGACTTTAATAAATTCCAGATTTTCTTATCTTATGAACTCATAAAATTATCATGAGAATAACAATGACATAAGGTATCTAATATGAACAAAAGTGACAACTGTTTCAAAATACAAGTTACTGTAACTTGTGCATGTACCTTTTATCAATGATATTGAAGATCCTATGTTGACTTTAAAGGACTTCAAGGTTTGCTCTTCTTTTGTGTAGAACATATTTTGATTAATATCTTATCTTACTTTTTATAGTTGTATCTTTACAAAAGTTAAATTATATTGATGTGCACTAAACAATATACCTTTATTTCAGCCACATCATATCTGTCTTTGGTCAGCAGAATGATAAATGTTTCACGATTCTCTTTGATCTTGTCATACAATATTTGTATTTCAACATTGACCAGAGATATACCAGGGTGAAAGGTCAAAGCTGTAAATAAATGGTATCCATTAAAATTATGTATGCACAGTAATCTTCTAGTAGCTTAAATTTAATAACCACTTACTGTAAACCAACTTATTTTCGCGGATAATTTATTTCGCGTTTAGCCCTTTCGAGTCCATTTCGCGATTTTCTAATTAACTTGATGTTGTTAAATAATGAAAGATCCAAGTTTTACATATTCGCAACGATTTAACTTCGCGATATTTTTCTACTCGCGAAAGTCGCGAAAATAAATCGCTCACGAAAATTAGTTGGTTTACAGTATTTTTTAATTCATATCTTGCACCATTCAATATATATTGTCTCTGTCTTTCACTGCTGATCAATCTTAAAGATTTCAGACAGACAAGAAAAGTAAAATCTCTAGAACATTTATCTCTAAATTTTACACCATCTCCATACATTGCCTGATGATACAGAATCTAAATCTCAATAGACCTATCTATGACAGATATCTTTGTATTTACCTTTTGAGAATCCATTGTAATCTCTGCCTGCTTCTGCTGATCCATCTTTTGACATGATAACAATTTCAGACAGACCAGATAGGTCACCAGTCCTAACTACTGGTACCTTCAACAGGGCAATATCATCTTTGATAATAGGTTCATTGATGACATACTGTCTACTGGGGATTTCTATTGATGGCTCTGCAATAAAAATAATAAGTTGCATTTTCTAGCATAACATTGTCCAGTTATGATTTGTGTATATCTGTGCTGCATTGATTTGAATAATAGAAGATATATACGGCAGTGAGATAGCAACCTAAGCACTTGAGTATTTCTTAAGAAATCCAGCTATGAAAGACTACAAAACAAGTGAAATGTCAAGCATTTGAAACTGGTTTAAAACAACCATTCAGTTTCTTATGCTAGAAGCAACATAATTTATTCCGTCTTTATTTGATTTGATTATACTTTTTTAAGTTGTGCCATGTATAACATAAAGCACATCTCAAGGCTAAAATTTAACATGAATTTGTTGAAAAAAATATATGCGCTTGGAATTAAAATTCTATTGAAATATATTGCTATCATCACAGAGATATTATAATTGATATGATCAATGGCCATGTATATAGCACAAAAGTTCTTACTGCAATACAAACTTAATGTACATTGAGCATTATAATCAAGTCTCTTACCATCTTCAGGGTTACTGATCTTTAATATTGTACTATTCCTAGTAGCTACTAATGCTACCTTGGTTGTTGAACTAGTAGGACTACCCAGAACTAATCTGAATTGTTCTGTTGGTTCAAACACACTATCATTAACTATATCTACTATACAGTCTGCATGTCTCTGACCTGCAATAAAAATTTATTTTATTCAATTGCAATCTAAACTCTTTGGCAGTTGTTTTACATATATTTAATACATAACAGAAACAGAAAAAAATTTCAATTGTAAATGGGCATAACTCTAGAACAGTCAAAGTGATGCCACTAAAATTTAAAGGTGATCTGTGTGTTGAGTGATAAGTATTTAGTTGATGTTTTATAATATTTGGTTGAGGAAAACTTATGTTAGAGAACAGAAACCATAAGTAAAGAGCTTGCAATTCAATGGCTGTACTTGGTTAATGTCTGTCATATTTGTTTTTTTCATAAATTGTTTTGTTTTAAATCAGTTTGTTAGTTTTTTTCAATTGAATTGTTTCATTTTTTCATGTCAGGGACTTTTATAACCGACTATGCAGTATTGGTTTTCCTCATTGTAGAAGGCCATACAGTTGCCTATTATTGCTTACATCCACTTTATTTCAACTTTGGTGGATAGTTGTCTCATTTGCAATCATGCAACATCTCCTTATTATTATAACCATAACAAACAACTTTCTACCAGTTATCAATAAAATAATAAAATGTAGGATCCCTGTACCTGGTGAAAAATATACAAGGGAAAGATCTGTGTCTGGTCTCTCAATATAATCATCAGCCACTGTAGCTGTATTCTGTCTGGTGTAACATCGTACTGATGCATCATGGTCTAGGTCACCATGTCTTAAAATCACTGCTGTCATCTGGCCGTCCTTCTCATTACCAAAATATATAGATTCTTCAAATTCCATCACTGGAGCTGTAAAGTAAACAAAAAAAAGATGTCAAGAAAATATTTAGATTATTGAAAAGTTTTTGTTTGTTTTCTATTAACTAAATTATCCAAAAGTATTCTATATGCTGTTACAAAGCAGATACATGTATACTCTTTTAACCTAAGAAAATGGTTGCAATTACCAATTTGTATAATCTTTTAGAAAATTTCAATATCTCCTGTCAAGCACTTCTACTTTACTTTAGATCATTTAAAATGTCATATTCACTGTTATGATAAACTTTACTGATCAGCATTTCATCTTAAATTTTATGATGTTGTTTATAATGACAGTTGAATAAATGGGAATGAAGCAACATACTGATAAATTGTCTACCTATAGATATAGGAAGATGTGGTGTGAGTGCAAATGAGACAACTATCCTTCCAAATAACAATTTAAAAAAGCAAACTATTATAGGTCAATGTACGGCCTTCAACACGGAGCCTTGGCTCACACCAAACAACAAGCTATAAAGGGCCCCAAAATTACTAGTGTAAAACCATTCAAACGGTCTAATAGCTTAATTTGTTTACACTACCTGACACAAATCAATACCTACCATCAGAAGTAGTATCATCTATAACAACAGTAGAAGTTTTAGGACTACCTAGAGCACCTCCCATAGGCATCCTCAATACAAGTTGGTAATTCTCTGGTCCTTCTAACTCAGGTTGTCCTAGATCATCAAGGATTGTCACATTTATTATTTTTATTGACAATCCTGGTGGGAAGTTTAATATCTTGTTGACAGCTACATAGTCATCGCCAACTGTAAATAAATATAAAATTATAGAAAACTTTATACCAATAATTTTAGTTTGTTATTTGGAAAACAAATGGCTTACATTTAATAATATTAGATTTTAAACCAACACTTGCAGACACGGACATGGTTAATGGTCATCATGCTGGTAGCTAAAATTTGTTGTTTTTTCATTTGGTGTTATACTTTTACTATAAACTGGTTTAGGCAAAGGAAGAGGTTTGTGTGCATGTAAAACTTGTTTAAACAAACTCATTTTATGCCTTTACAAAATTAAGACATCTGGACCATGTGTTTTTAATCGATGTAAAAGTCTCTGATTTTACATATATTTTCTTGGATGAGTCAGATATTGGTGGTTGTTGTTGTCTGTTATACACCTATCAAATAATTTTTGGGATTCCTATTGGTTTTTTTAGAGCATGTTTTAATCCACCTTGATAGATGGATGGATGTTTAATGACCAGCTACAAATACTGTATTTTAACTGGACAACTGAATATTCAAATTAAAATTAATAAAATTGAGAGTATACTAAATGTAAACAATTGTAAGAATTAAAAGACAGACCTTCAGCAGATGTTGGGTCAGTTTGTCTTGATGTAACAGTCACACTAGATGGTTTGGACAGGTCACTTCCTTCTCTCTTCACAGATATTTCTAACTGACCAGCACTCTCATCAACATTGAACTCCTGCTGACTGAAGAAAAACTGGGGCGCTGAAATAAAATACATCTTGAAATTTTAGTACTAAGTTATCATACATAAAAGTAGTTTTTTTTTAAATCAATACTTTTTAGTGAGTGTTTCGTTGTAAAATGGTGAAATGTTGTGTCAGTTAGACAAGGATGTGAAAACAAAACAGCAAATAAAAATCACTGTTTCAGTATGACAGTCCAGTTCATGACAAACTAAACATCATTGAGATGGGTGTTATCTCTGTGGGCCCTGCTGGAAATAACATGTGGTACAAAATTTGTATGGATAAGCTGATATGTAGGGATTTTTGCATTGTTAAATAGTCTCTTTATGTGCTGAAAAGAAATTTTAATCTATGTTCTTTAGGTAAGTGTCATTTGGCAATTTAATTAAAATGACAAATCCACACACACTCTGGTGTTGGTTATCATATATGTCAAGTGTAAACTTTGAAATCATAACTATTCTCAAGATATAGTGACCACTATATATTAACCAAAACAAGAGGGTGTCAGTATGTATGCACAACTTCCTAGGTTCAAGGTCAAAAACTTTGGTTTTAGTTGACAACCTGAAGTCCTAGTATAAAGTATAAAATTATAACGGTTCTCTTCATACAGAGGGGACA
Organism: Mytilus trossulus; assembly: GCF_036588685.1. Lineage (NCBI taxonomy): Eukaryota > Metazoa > Mollusca > Bivalvia > Mytilida > Mytilidae > Mytilus > Mytilus trossulus. The sequence continues at coordinate 33,958,750 of NC_086386.1, read as the reverse complement.
CAATTTGCTACAGACTAACAGACAGACAGACATGTCATTATAGGGCAAACCGCCACTACAAGGGGTCCTCATTAGATACAAGTCTTCAGAGAATTTATGTTATTTGATCAAGAGCCTAACCTGTCATTACCACTCTATTTACATACCAATTCTTTTTTAAATATGCAGACACAAAAAAAAGTGTGTCTGAAAGGTGTGAATGGTTAGAGTTCCATATCTAACTTATTAAGTGAATACTGTAAACTTTGTACTTTACAGTACTTTATTAAGTACTACTTTAAAGTTGGCAGATATTATATAACTATAACTTTACACAATATATAAAACATACTACAAATAAAAGTGCCTTTTATAAAAGTGGCACTTTGTAACTGGATTGTTTTAACTAAAGAATTTATATGCTAATCTATCCTGAAGTGTTCCTGGCAAGTATATAATTTCTGATAACAATTAAATTATTTCAATCTCTTTTCTATTGCTGTTGTATTACTTCTGAATGCATATCAGTGTTTTAACCTAGCCAGAAATGTAAAAAGATATATTAAAGTTATATGAGCTTCGCCTTTACTGCCAATACAAACATAAAACCTTTTGATTTTTAATATCTTAATCAACTTTCCTAAGATTAATCATTTCACTATTTTTGTCCATGAACAATAATAGTAGTTTCATGAAATAAAATGGGAGTTGAATAATAACACATGATTGCAATCCTTGATATATTGACACCTAACATTTTGGTTTAAAGGAGAAGTGGGGTTTCGGTACATTTCAATGATGCAGCAACCCAATGACACATATGACTCTTAAAGATTACTAGAGGTCAATGTCATTATACAGTTGTCAACAATAGACAGATATGGTTTCATTATCATTTATTGGAAACCAATTTTTGTGGATTTCTTGAGTACAGGTGGACCAAGAATTTTAATGTTCAATAAAGGACACATTTTCTTTAAGCTTGTATGAAGACTTCGGCAAAACCAAGAAATTAAATAGCTACTAAAATGTATAGTTCCCAGAAATTGGCATTACAGAATGTCAATCCCTTAAATATTAAAAAAGTCTTTCTTGTTTTTGAGGAAAATATATGCCATTTATTTCTATTCACAGTATCACTGATAGCCTACGTTGTTTCCCAAAATAGTGACCATATGCAACCTACCATCAACAGAGTCTGGCTCAATGACAACAGATGTCCAGTTCTGACCTTCGACCCTGCCTCCCATTGTTTCCATCAGTATCACATGGAAGCTTTCTTCCTCCTCGTACATAGAATCATCTATAATGGTGACTTTACAGTATTTAGTGTCTTCCCCTACATCAAACCTGATAGTACTGTGATGATCCTCTGAACGGGAGATGTAATCAGCTCCAGAGTTTATCATATCTCCTGTCGTACCTGTTGCTGTTACTGAAACAACAAGTTATTTACCATGTTTAATTTTAATCTCTTAATTCTAATTCAAAATATGCAAATTAACACAGCTTCTGAGAATTGCTGAGAGCTCAATTCAAACTGTCTGTAATGAACCAGTGACATAAATATACAATGTATATACAATGTACTGCATGGAAAAGAACAGAAAAAAACAAATTTGTGATTTTAAAATTATACATAGTGTGTTATCTCAAGAAATAAATAAGAAAACAGTAAAAAGGTTATGTATTATTGCAAAAAATTGCTGACAAATTTTCCTCAAAACATGTAATCAATCCATAACAACTTCAACCAAAGGCTTGCAAAATTATTTTTCATCTTTATAGTAGTCTGAGACTTTAGGTGAACCATGTCTCCAAATTAAACCTTGTTGTTAAATAACTTTCACTTTGGGTATCTCTTATTCGTTTTAACTGACTTTATTCAATAAGCAATCAGAACAACTTAAGAATCTCTATAAATATTTCCCTTCCAATTACATTGGCATAGTTTTTTTCTCAATACAAGCTTGAGTGTCAGGTAATTAACCCAAAGTGCCAATTCAGTAGTTTAATCATGTAATTTGGGTTTTGTTTTGTATTAATAATCCTTTTCATATTACTTAATTCAAGTGGCTTTTCAGACTTCCATTTCCTTAATGTATCAATTAACCTTGAGGGTCAACAGTCCACATATAATTGTGATACACATATAAAAATCAAAGAAAACATTAACAGAAATCAATTTCTTAGTGAATTAATGTATGTAAATTTCATTTATGACATTGCTTTACTATGAAATCAACATCAGAACCATGTAGGAAAAGAACGGTACTTATGTTTAATTGATAGTGTAATGTTATCTTTAGAATTTTATAGCCTCCTTAATTGATATTGAATCAACAAGAAGATAGCTTACATGAAGTCTAGTCATTGTTGAATTTCATGAAGAGGTTCATGTTTATCTGGGAAGTTAATTTATATCAGGGAGTTCGGATTATTTATTGCCTGAATATTTCTTACCTTTAACTTTATCTTGTAATCTTGGTAAATTACAAATCTCAAGACAAAGTAGTTTTGTGGAAAAAATACAGAATTAAAAGATAAAACAGTGCACTCTTATTTTCATTTCAACTTTTGAACATTAAATTGATGATAGTTTAAACAAGAAAAGGGTTTATTTAAGAAAAACTTGAAATATAAAAGAAGAGTGTGTCTGAGGACATAAATGCTTGCGCTCAGGCTTTGTAATTTTCCAAGTTAAAAGGGGACTTAACTCTAGAACAGAAAATGACTAAAGACACAAATTCTAAATTGTGCTGTGGTTCTTAGCATTGTGTTTGATTTTTATAAAATTTGGAGGAGACAAACATGTTAAAGTAAGAAAATGAAAACAATTGCAATTTTTCAAGTTATAAAGGGGCATAACCTAGAGCTGTAAGTGACTCAATTCCTAAACTCAACATTTGGTTCTCAAGATGAAGAAAACTTAATCAAGACTGCGGAAACTTTTTTTTTTCAATGTTTCAAGTTATAAAGGTGTCTTACTCTAGCACAGTGAGTGACTCACTGCCAAAATTTCAAACTATGTCTGTGAGTTCTAGTTTTTAGCAATGTAGATGAGTTTTTCATAATACTTAAGTTCAAGTGTGGAAACAAACATGGGATGTACAGAAAGACAAAAGGACAGTAAAGGATAACACTGCATGCCCCAGTTGTCTAAGACAGGGTATCATTAGGGGGGAGGGGGGATAAAAATAGTAAGAATTAATATTTGACTTTTTTCAATTTACAGCGCATAAATCATACAATACTTATTAAAATTACAACTGATATGATGAGTCTTTTTTTTTATGACTACCTGACTTGGTACAGCAGACGACCATTAATTCATCCAGCAGATCTCCTGTTCTCTTTATAGGGACCATTATCTCTCCTATATCTTCTGCTACCCTGTATTCAGGACTAGTGAAGGATATTACTGACTCTATAAAATATAAATACACAGAACATGTAAGCTGTTGAAGAATCTAATGCATTCTGGGTAATACTTTTAAAAGCATACAACAAAACGTTGTGATAGCTTTAAAATGTTCTAAACAATGAAAAATTCAACCAATGATGTAGTGTTATTTCAGGTTGGTGTACAGCTGAAGGACGCCTCCGGGTGTGGGAATTTCTCGCTACAATGAAGACCTGTTGGTGACCTTCTGCTGTTATGTTTTTTTCTTTGGTCGGGTTGTTGTCTCTTTGACACATTCCCCATTTCCATTCTCAATTCTAAACAGTGAGAATACCTGAAAGTTCTGATTCTGTAATGGCGAATTGAAACTTTCATTTTTTTAAACAGCTCTATTATGTTTTTAATTTTTTATTTAAGGTGTTATTTTATGAACAATTGTTATAGAAATTGCCTACCATTCAGTTTGTTAATTTGTCTTAATTTCTTTGATTGATTATTAAAATGAACTACATGAACTAAATCTCTTTGGGTTAGTCAGATTTAAATAAGATTTCAGAATAAGATAAGTTTCATTTTCTACCAAATTGAAAGATGGCCCTGATATTTATTTCTTTTTTAAGAAAACAGATAAATATTTTTTCTCAATCATTCATTGAGAAGACGAAAACTGTGCCCTGTCTGCCTGGCATATTATTTTTATGCTTCTAATTACACATTTGCAGACAGACTGTTTTAATCATTCACATCCCAATTGTTTTTAGAGCCAAACTTTATTTTTACACAAAATTGAAAAAATTGATCTGACTTTTAATAAAGTGCAACAAGAAGCTGCATACTGTCTTTTCTATTTTTAGCATGTTGATACAAGATATCTGCATCTTACATAACCTCTATAAAATTACACTTTTTGATATATCAAGTTTTTGTTGCTACTAAACATGTAGGATAAATCAGTCTTATCTATTCTACTTCTTTCTCTTACAGCTGATCTTTCTCATAAGAATCACTTCTTTTTTCTCCCGTAAATTTCAAATAAACAGCGATATCAAGTTAATTTTAGATTAATCATACCGTCTTCTTTGTCATTTATTACGACCCTGACTTCTGTGGGTTGTTCTACTACAGTTATTACAGAGTTATATAACTTTAATAAACAGCAATATCAAGTTAATTTCAAATTAATCATACCGTCTTCTTTGTCATTTATTACGACCCTGGCTTCTTTGGGTTGTTCTACTACAGTCATTACAGGGTTATCTAACTTTAAGTTGAAGTATTCCGTTCCTTCATATCGTTCATCATCTATCATGTGTAGCTTCCATGTCTTTTCTGTTTGTCCTGCGAGTATAAATAACTTTAAATACAAAATAACTATAAATAACAAAAGTTAAAATTGAAAATGGAAATGGGGAATGAGTCAAATAAACTCACCATAGATACCAAAACTAAATTTTATACGTATATGCCAGACGCACGTTTCGTCTACAAAAGACTCATCAGTGACGCTTGATTCGGAATTTTTTTTAAAAAGACAACCTGACCAAAGAGCAGAAAATAGCTTTAAGTCAACCAATGGTTTGTCTCTTTTGATATTAAACTCGTATTTTCATGAAGGAATAGAAAAGTTACATTTACTGATTTAGTTGTAGGATGTTAAGTTGAAATGGTCGGCAACGACCAAGCCCATATTGTAAAGTACTGTAAAAGTCCCTTGCATGACAAAATGTGTAACCATTCAAATATGAATACCAACAGCTTTAATTTAATGCTATAACAAAAAAAGAAAAACAAAAATAACAGACATCCCCATTGGCTATAATTATAACAAGCTCTTGACTTTGGACAGGCACATTAAGAATGTGGTGGTGTTGTGCATGTGTGTGATCACTAAACCGTAAACCCTCTGCCTATATCCTTAGACATTGGTGTGAAGGCGCAACTTTCACGCGTATTAAGGGTTTGATTTTAATCTTGCTAGTTTTTAAAAGCATAACTTTCATTCCATATTATTGCTTTTCTATAGCTACCTGGATTAAATTGTATGGTTGGTGCATACCAACGTCCAAAATCTTCATTAATTCTAGCCGTTCCATTTTCAGCTGTAATACCTGAAATGATATATATCATATATAGTATTGAAACAATATGCACTTATCATTTAAAATGATGTTAAATGAAGTTAAACCATCAAGGGTGGATCCAGCATTTTAGGGAAGGGGAAGTGACAATCTCGATTACATGTATTAAAACATTTTTTGAGGTTTAATTTTTGAAATATTCTTTGTTAAGCTGAGGACAACCAGGCTTTGAAAATTTTAAGGGGGAGCATCCTTGCCACACTTTGCCTGAATCTGCCCCTGACCATCACAGTTAGTATGTGTTATTGTGTAGATATTAGTGTTGTCAACGGTTAACCGGTTAATCGGTCAAACGACCGAATACCGAATACCAAAAACGCTAACCGGTTAACCAGACTTTTTTCAATTTCGATATATTTGATAAAAAAAATTGTGTTGAAAATCAAATCATTAAATAGTTATGTTTTATTTAAAAATTGTCGTCTTGGTAATTAGTTTGACAGATCAATTGTCCAGTATATTGATTGCTATTGTTAATCCTAAAACATAAAATTAATTAGAATTCAGGGCAGGATCTTTAAGAAACATAATTAGTAAACATGTTTTTTTAACAGTGACTTTAAATCAGTAATGAGATTTAATTTTACTAATTACTTCATTATTTCGTTTTCGATCTAATATTGTGTAAACCTACATTTAAATGTGCAACCTCCGTAGTGCAAGGGTTAGTCTTACTTTAAATTAAAAAAATGTGAAATGCAAACCAATGTGAATGTACTCAATGTATACGTGAAACTACGAGTAACATGCTTAAAGAAAAAAGCAAACACAGTGAAGAAACAGGTCGTACAGCATGTACAATGACCTATAGCTGTTAATTTCTGTGTCACTTTGGTCTCTTGTGAAGAATTGTCTCATTAGCAATCATACCATATCTTCTTTTTTATAATTAATCATTTCAAATTGAAACACACCCCATTATTTTCGGAGACAACAAGAGAAAAGGAAAGAATAATAGGTTTCAGACATATGACATATTCAATTCTACAAGATTAAGATTATTTTTTTTGGATTTTTTAATCTGAAGTTGGTACAAACGCTATAGTTGATACGGTGTATTTGATTATTGAAAGTCAAACTTCGCCAGGAATCCTCACAGACAAGCCTTATAATGATAAAGGAAAAACTTCAATTCTAAAAGCGTATTTATAACTTGGATGAAAGGTTGTCAAATTGACACTCATACCACATCTTATATCTATGTGTAGGGTTCTATTGATAAGGCTTTCAAACACCAACTTAAATTACCGACTAACCGGTTAATCGGTCGAACGATTATCCGAGTGACCGGTTAGGCAAAAGTGTACGATTTGACAACACTAGTAGATATAGGAATATGTGGTATGAGTGCCACTGAGACAACTCTCCATCCAAATAACAATCTATAAAAGTAAATGTGTTTAGATAATTATGAAAGCTAGCTACTAAGCATACAAATTGCCATCAGTAAATTTTTCCAAGATAAAGATAAGCAATAAAAATATTTGAAAAGTAAACTTTAAGAGATCACATTTATTCACCACTGCCCCTTATGTTTGATAATAAATAAATTTGGTGTTTTTACTGTCTTCTGATTGGTTAAAATTATTAGTTTTATTTTCAATGTTGTCAATTTTGATGGCGACACGCCCACTCTGACATTGTGTATTCATACGCCAACATGTGTGTACGTTGTTATTGTTAATATAAACAATATAAATTATTGTTAATATAAACAATATAAAATGTTCTTTGAGCCTTATTTTTGATAGAAATTTATTTATAATGAATGGCAATAATACTGTATTTTGATTTTATTGAACCATAAAACTATTTTTTGACTCTTCACATTTTACATAATCCGCTTCGCGGATTATTCAATGTGAAGAGTCAAAAATTAGTTTTATGGTTCAATAAATTCAAAATAGATAATAGCCATTCATTAAATGTTTCTGTTATTATTCAGTATCATACCTGATGGTTTTGTAGATAATTTTTTTAAATCTGTCACTAATAGAGAAAACAGAGAATATTTAGTTTTTAAAATACCACTTTAATATTGCCATGCCTGAAAAAAATTTAGAGAAGTGCTGTTTTCTTTTTTCTACGACCTATCTTAAAATCAGTGCTGGAAATAATGTAATTTTGTTAGGTTAGGCATTTTTTGTGAGATTAACAGGAAACATTTGTTATACAATGTAGTATAAAATCTAGGATGACACAATACAAGATTATGACTTCAGATGCATATGATATAATATTAGAGACACATTTATGTAGATTACACTTGAAAGAGAGCAGTAAGATGGAACAGCTGATAATGTCATCATTTCCTTTCTTTTAATATCTCATATTAGAACGATTTCTTTGAAGTTATTCTCTTTTATTTTTTGTTATTTTTTTTCCAAAAAATAAATCATCTTTTTCTTACCCACATAGACAGTTTCCCCTAGATAGCCTCTTCTCTGTACTTGGATTTCTAGAAACTTGTTGTTCTCTGCTACTTGGTATTCAGACTGTTTGAAGGACACCCAGCACCACTGTATGGTAAATGGTTGGTTTGATAAGTGATTTCCTCCTGGAAATAAAACAGAAGTGATTACAGATTCATATGTGACTAAACTTGTGTTTATTTACTGGTGTAAAATTTTCTCCTTACAATACAGTTGAAAATATGGATATGCGTGTGAAAAGATTTAAACAACTTGCCACCAGAGTCCAAATGACACAGATGTAAACAACTACAAGTCACAGTATAGCCTTCAACAATAAGCAAAACCCATAAGGCATATTTGGGCTATTGAAACTAGCAGCTATTGCTAGTTAACAAAATTGAGAATGGAAATGGGGAATGTGTCAAAGAGACAACAACCCGACCATAGAGCAGACAACAGCTGAAGACAATATCTTTTTTTAAATTTAGAGCCAAAATGATCAGGGTATTGTATGAAGTTTGACCTCAATTAGTCCAAATATTAACCATCCACACAAAATGAGATTTGGTAAGGTTTGACAATTTTCCACCACAGTCAAATTGATGAAGATGTGAGCAACTATATAGGTCTAACGTTTTTCAACAATGAGCAAAGTCATATCATAAAGTAAGCTATAAAAGGGCCCCACATGACAAAATGTGTAACAATTCAGCATTGAAAACTGAGGTGAATCAACTTTTGTTTTGTTTGGTTAAAACAGAACTTCTTCCATCAGCAATTAGTAACACCTAGTCTGTTATCTTTATGTTTTTTTTGTTAAACATCCAATAATTTAAGATGATTACATGCACCTTGATAAATATATCATGAACAGGTGAAGTAATTAATTAATCATGTTGATTGGTAAAGACAATAATTCTACTTTAACATTGGCTCCAACTCTCAGAAACTTTACACCGGCATTTAAAACCTGAACCCGAAACACCCTAAACAATGAAACATGAGTTTGACTTGATTTAAACTATTTGATAATATTTTGGCAAGCATCTTGAAATCTTCATTATTTTCTGCAAAGTTTTTTTTTCTTTAAGAAAAAGAGAATAACATGGATTATCTAACATAATCATTTCTCCTTATCAAAACATCTAAATATTTGCTTCATGTCAAGAATGCAAATAAACACTTAGAAAGAGAATTTTATAAACTTCAGCAGCATATCTGTCACCTCTGTACCTCAAAGCTTGTCAAATTTCTTCTGTTTTTCTACATTAGATAATCAAAGCAATAGAGATCTGGGAGATCAGTAAAACATAATACATTACACCTGGTAATTTATCTCTGTAGTTATAGCAATGACATGGAAAACAAACAAACCACATCAAACGAAAAATTATTATTTATTAATTACCTTAAATAACCCTTGAACACCTGAGAGGGTAGATTTTTCACCTGAGGATTACATATGTGTATTATGAGGTTTTGATGACCCTTGAGTTTATTAAATCTGACCCTAGGGTTACCATTGTTTATAAACAATGTAGATTGGATATGATAAAGTAATGTAGGGTGAAAAGAAACATACTAATGATGTAGTATTACGTCCTTTGATGTGGGATACAGACACAAATATATGATACTAATAACTGAAAAATAAGCTACTTCTCGTGAGAAATATATAATCACTGATACATCATTATAATTGAATCTTAGACTTGTTTCTGGTTTCAGACCACCCTTTCTTCATGGTCTAACAATAAAAGTTTCTAAGTGTAATATGGGGTATATTCATCTGCTTTTTTATTGCAACTTTTAACTTTGAAAACTTAATTTTTTAAATTAAGTTATACCTACATTGAAATAACTAAAACATATACATAAAATTGACTGTTGAAAAAGAGCATTTACTCAGATCTCAAGGTCTTAATTAACCAATGCAATGCATGTTGTCAGGCCTTTCAAGAGTTAAAGCAATGGTAGGTTTTGCTGGGACATGCATATTTTCATTTGAATAATAATAATCTTTAAGAAAGTGAAATTATTTCAGAATAAATAATTGCAATATGAGTCTTCTATATGTAGAAGTTTTTAATATTCTCACCCAAATATGTTCATGGTATGAGTTAACACTCACATTTTTCTAATCTATGAAATATCAAAAAAATCCTAAAAAGATACCAATTTTTGAATTCAGCCATTAAGATATGTTTAAAGATCTGATAATATTTTATTTATACAGTTTCTCTATATCAAACATCATCATTTGTAGGGCTTCCTTCCTACATGTAAAAATCTTATAATTTTGAAGAAATTAGCAAAAGAAGTAAACTTGAAATTCTGATTTCTATTTGTCCTCAGCTAATTTTGTTTTACCCTGATGTTATTATATAATATCTAAGAGTATTACGTTGGTTTTATATTAGTTAAAATATTAAGCAGAAATCCACTTGTTATAACATAACCAAGTCTAAGTGGTCTGGGTGGTTTCATTGTAATGTGATCAGAACAAGTGTAAGAGATCATGGGTTCAATCTCAGCCTGGGTGTAACCAACTGCAGACTTGAAAATCAGTATCCAGTGGCAGATATACTTTTCTCATAATATGGGTGGGGTGGAGGCATGGGTCAACAATCTCTGGTACCTGCTGCTTCCCTGCTTGACACAGGATATGAGATTTAGGAGTTTGAGCAAAAAGACTTTTAAAGTTATAATGGATTCTGAATATTGTGTCCAAGTTGGATAACAAGATATACTTTATTAATTATTAACAAAATATCTGACTCAGCCTATTAAGTACAAGTTGAGATCATGTCCATATCAAATTAACATGTTCTTGTCCTCAGATACATGTAATATTAGTCACTGGATCTAGACATTAAACACCAATTAATCAATGCCATCATATAACAGCAACCTTAAAACCACCCAAACATGGTCTCACGGATCTGTCATGACCAGGGAATACAAGAAATAAGTAAGATAAGAAAAATGTAGTATTAACATGGGTGTAAAGTTTCATTCAACACTTTCCAAACTACTTCAAGATAGTTGTGACAAGATATGATAATAAATAATAGTAACTTCTTCAATCAGACCTCACACAAAAAACCTCAAAACAGAGTGAAAAGCAGAAAAAACATCAAACTGGCACCAGAGGCATAGTTGCTTATCTTCATAAATAACTGCACAATTGTACAACATTCAATCTTATCTATCAGAATATAATCTTTCATATAAAATACAAACTATACAAAATATCTGTAAGATTATAACAGTTCTGATGGTCTTACAAGATATCATTGGAGATATGAAAGTCATATCAGTAATGATACCAACTATATTTCACAGCAAAAGTGATAAAGTAATACCACCACGTCTTTATTACTGTTCTCAGTTCATCTCCGGACACCTATCAGGAAAATAAAATAGGTAGGTATATTCAAAATGATTTGAAATTAAATATTTTTCATCTTTAAAAATGGCACCTGTCACATTAAGATGAACTAAATTTAAAGTTAATCTCTAACCAAAGATATATAAAAATTATAGATGTCAATCATACTAGTTAAGAGCTGCTTTCTTTAATCCCTAGCTGTCTGAAACCCCAAATTATTAGCTCTATTTATTATAAGATATTTCCTTTCTTCTTTACATTTCATGTTAAATTATCTTTACAATATATCTCAATAAAAATAAGCCATATTTCAAGTTCACATTTTTCCAAAATTTAATTTTAATAATGAATTTTCAAACAGGATACATGAAAGTTAACGGTTTTTAGGGATTACCCACTGACAATGATTTATAACATACATTTCTCTAAATTTCGGCTGGTAAACTATAAGGTTTGGAAATTGGAATCCATAAGAAATTGATGAACTCAATATATTTGGCAATTCTTTTAAGGACTATACTGGTCGTAAGTAATTAAACATCCATATTGTTCTCTTATTTTTGGTTAATTGGTCTTTGTTAGTCTTGTATTATTTTTAATTTTAATTTCTTATGTACAATTTGGAGTTAAGTATGGCGTTCATTTTCACTGAACTAGTATATATATTTGTTAAGGGTCCAGCTGAAGGATGCGTCCGGGTGCGGGAATTTGTCCCCATTCAAATGCATTAACCAGCCATAAAACGGAACCCTCCCTCTGGATCTGCCACTGAGTCCTTTACCTAATAATTAAGTCACTAAGTCAGTGCCTATGTAAATTTACAGAATGATCAACTGAATAAAGCAGACATAGTATGTACTTTAACATAATAAACATAACTATTTTAAGTCTACTTTTAAAATCATATCAGTGCCAAAATTACCATTATATATAATATAACATAATGGCTCTTGCAAAACGAAGCGATACACTTTTAGAAAAAATTTTTATGTGATACTTATTCTACTACTGAACAGATATTTTTGGCATTTATTGAACATAAATTAATTTGAAACCACTTTGTTTAAATTGTTTTATTAGATTTCGAAAGAAAAAAGTTATGATAAAACCTGCATAAATCTGAGAGAATGCAGATTTAACAACTATAGGTAACTCCCAGGTAGATAATGATATAAAAACCAACTGTTGAATAATAAAAATATCAAAAGAAGAGAAAATTATCTTCCAAGCAAAAAAGTGAACCATAAGCCAAATAAATGAACACTAAATTCAACAAAACAAAAAACCTAGGATCCTACTGAAAATTCTAACTTTTTAAGATATTGATTTATGTTGGAAAAGGTTTTCTCAATAACACAAATTTTCATTTTAATAGCATTATTTGAATGCCTCGTTACCTGAAATCGCAATATTTTTTTCCATAGTAAAAATATATTAACAATGGCGAATATGATTGTATGCAAACAATTTTTGAATTTAGTCATTACATCATATTACAGGGACTACAAAACTTCTTAACAAACAGATTTTCAAATACAGTCAAAATTATGAATGATTGCTCAAATATATCTGTGGGTTTTTTTTAATGTGTAGTTGCTTTTTCACTCTTTCATGGATTTCTCTTAACAAAAAAAATGACCTAATTTTTATGGATTTTTCCAAAATTATCAACATCCAGGGACCTTACTTTGAAATCTATAAAAGTATTGCCCAAACCAAGACAGGGATTCAGAGACAGCTTTGATGAGAGGAGATACATTAATATGTAAATAGTTCAAACTATTTCCAACAGCAAATTTCAATACACCATATCAATTTTGTCATGCCAGTACCATGTACTGAGCTGGTTTAATGCAAACAGACAGACACCTGCCAAGATACAATAATGTGACCACAAAATAAGAATAATTTAAAACACAAGCGACACTAACTAAAGATCCTGTAAAATCACAGTGCGAATAACAGGATTGACAAGATCAAAGATCAAAGAAAATGTACTTGGAATACTATAATACCATCAATCTTTGTAAAGTGTTCATCTATACCTACTGTGGCTACACAAACAAGATATCCCATGGATACTATCAACAAGCTACTACCATCCTCCCTCAAATCGTAACATTCAACTAAAAGCAATCAAATTTTTATTATATCCCTACTACTGCTGAACCCATTAAAACTACATATGCTGTACTTAATTTTATGAATCCAACTGCCAAAAAAGATCTAAGAGATTCATATCTGACTTAAACATGATGTTTTTTGTATTTGTTTAATTAATTTTGAGGATTTGTAAGTAATGAGAGCTAACACCTTGTTACAAGGTGATTAAACAACAACTCATCATAAAAAAAATATATTCAAACGACTCCCCCTGCTGAAATAAAACAAAGCATGGCAGACCTGTACCTCATAATAACATTCTAATGATTCTATTCTGCTGATAAACGTGTGGTGAAAATTAAAAACCTCTGACATAACATATGTTATGTAGTACATTCAAAAGCATAGCAGAAAGTTTGATTGTTTTTCCTCCGATTATGAGGTAAAAAAACAAATAGTACATGCATTCATAGACATAAACTGATGGAGTATTAAGAAATGATAAATTAGCTAAGAAAAGAATGAAGAAAGTTTGTTTTGGTGCAGGTTAATAAATGTTTTGTCAATTACTTCACAATGATAATCATTGCCTGTTGGGAATTTGTGTGCTATAATCTTAGACTCGAAATACTTTATTGTAAAATTTCTTAGCTGTCTTAGTGACTGAAACTTGGCAAAGAATACAAGTGCTAGAACTACGCACATAATATGATGTAGTATGATTGCCATGTGACAACTTTCTCTAAAGACCAAAGGGCAAGGATGTGAACAATTACAGATCCATGTATGGCCTTCAAAAATGAGCAAAACCCATTACATATCATAAGCTAAGTTAGGCTACTGGATCATAATGTGCTGCATGTTAGTTTATACTACATGTATAACAAAACAATAAAGATTAATCAAGTGGTCAAGAAGGGTCAACAACTCCTGCTCCAATTAATGGCACCTGCTCTCTTAATTGATCATATGGAAATTTTAAAACCAAGAAAAAAAGGTTATACCAGTATTAAGTCATATACAAGGATAAGACATGTACAGTAGATATAAACTTCTATACTTTCTTTTAACATTATAAAACCATGAGTTCATGAGACAGGATTTGTAAAATTTGTATAAAAGCATTAAACATTTTCTTTTTTCAACAAGGAACATCCTAGAAAAGGGTTGCTTTGACCCAATAGTTCTTTAAAAAAAAGAAAGACATTCAGACATCAAAGAGAGGCAACAGATACCTGAAGGGCATTCAAAATCATAGGTATACTGGACAATACTTGATAAACCATGAAGAGCATTGTACTACTGGTACTAATATGGGGACGAAGTCCCCAATAACAGTAGAAAATTCAATAAAAAAAAAAAAAATCGGGAAAATTTCCTGAATTTTTCATTGTACTAATGAACTCAAAATCGTTCAAATTTTTTTTGTCGCCGTTTTGAAATCCCAGACCTGCGCAGAAATCTACAATGTACTTCCTTTTTCCGGTTTTGTTTGTATGAATTTTTGAGTAAAATATATATTTATCAGTCTAGTATAAATAGGAAGGAACGCAATACCAATTTCATTTTTAATAATTCCTTGATATGAAAAAACGTTCTTTGTTTACATTGCATATGACGTCATAACTTAAATAACGTCACAACTAAAATCCCTAACAACAGAACCAAAATCGGAAACGTTACAGTATTTCCGTCTCTTTTTTATAACAAATATTTAAGTTACAAAAAAATAATTCATACAGACTTCGTCCCCATTTACAGGTAATGCCTGCCTCATATTATAAAGTATAAGATACAGTCAGCAATTCAATCTTTTTTCATGATAAAGCGGGAGAAATGCAGAATATCAAATATTACATTTAATGACATCTTGCATATGGTGTCAACATACTTATATGGTACTAGCTTAGAGTAGTCATGTTGCCTAAATTATGAATGACCTTTCCATGAGTTAATCAGATGTCATTTATCATCCCAACCAATACCTACCACACATTTCTATCAATGACATTAGTTTTGGCATTCAAGCAAAATTCTTCATGTAAAACATTTACTTTGGAATAAAATACTAATAAAATGTATCATCACCTCGCCATCTAGTTTATACATAATATGATTGATGTTTTGAGAATAGATTATACTCCTTCTATCAACCTTTCAGCTGCCCAGTTTATGTACTCTTAAAAAAACTCAAAACGTACTTCACAACATGGTTTAAAAAACAAAACAATTAATTATGCAGAAAATGATTTTGGCAGAATTTCTATTCATTATCCCTTGTTGTTTTCTATACAATATATCACTTTTTTTAAAGATATTTTGGCAGAAATAGGAAAATAAAAATACAAATGTATGTGGTTTGTGCAACAATTGATTTCTTAAGTAATAGCACATTGTGATTGATATAACTCAACCGTTTATCAGATTTGGCAAACAATACTGATCATTACAACGTTTTATTGCTTTGAGAGTTTTTTTATTTGCACTTCAGTGACATGTTTTGTAATATTACGGAGGTGGAATAAGATAGGGGAAAATTACTCCCTAAATGATAAATGCAGAGGCTTCTTTCTTATGTTGTAGTGTTATACCACTGACCCAGGTTAGTGGGAGGGTTGGGATCCCGCTAACATGTTTAACCTGACACATTATTTATGTACGTGTCTGTCCCAAGTTAGGAGCCTGTAATTCAGTGGTTGTTGTTTGTTTATTTGTTACATGTTTGTTTTTCGTTCATTTTTTTACATAAATAAGGCCGTCAGTTTTCTGGTTTGAATTGTTTTACCTTGTCTTATCAGGGCCTTTTATAGCTGATTTATAATGCGGTATGGGCTTTGCTCATTGTTGAAAGTCGTACGGTGACCTATAGTTGTTAATGTTTGTGTCATTTTGGTCTTTTGTGGATAGTTGTCTCATTGGCAATCATACCACATCTTCTTTTTTATATTTTACAAGTACCGTTATCAGAGGCAGATTTAGGGAGGGGGCCCAGGCCTTCTCTTTTTGGGAAAAAATTTGGTTGCTTATATAGAGAATCACTGAAGCATGACTGGAGCGGGCCCCCTCTTAGGTCAGTCAGTGGGCCCCCACTTATGAAAATTTCTGGATCCGCCACTGGTTATCACTCCAAATACTGGCTTGCCAGTCCTCCTTTTTTTTAAGCATGGATCTGCACTTCCAATATCAAATTCAGAACACAGAAAGATTAAATTAGATACAGTGGCAAATCCAGATATATCTGCTCTTCTTTTCAATCTATTTTTTATTACAATTACAGAAAAATTGTAGGAATATAACAACCCCAATTAAAGCAAAAAATATTTTTCTTGTAAAACTTCTTGTCCAAAATCAGATGATTTTCGAATTTAAAACAAAAGTAAATATTATGAAAGGAGCAACTTGACATTCTACTTTAATTCTGTATTTACCTAAAAACAAACAGATACAGAAATCCAACAAAGGGCACCTGTCTAATCAATTATTCTAATGACCTGTGACCAACAAACATGATTAATATTTCTTTACAAAACATAACAGCACAAATACAGATGTTTGAAACAAAACCCTGTTGTTGTAGAATATAAGATTCACAAGCATTGATGCATCTTCCATTCTGCACATACCACATGGGGGACGTGCATCTGTGGAAGTCATCATAATTCCGTTAATTAGCCTTAAAAACAAACTTAATCAGAGAATGATGAATTGCTACTGTTTGGTATCTGAATGTAGCAAGATAATAACAATCATCTACTGATGACAAACATGTTAACCCTTGTAGACAATAGGTACATGGAGATATTAACCCTACATAGACAATGAATAGGTACTTTCAGTTATTTTTAACCCTATGTACATAGACAATAGGTGCATAGTATCATACGATCATACAAATCCATGATAGTCCAAGTGTTGGTACAAAGTTATTAAAATTTCAAAAACTTTAAGCACAGAGTAAATATTTGTGGACATCGACGGAATGTAGGATCGCTATGTCTAGCTTTTTTCAACTTAAGTCGAAGGCTCAATGAAAATGCTTGCTTTATAACCTTTTTCCAAATTTTAGGGCCTTTTCTTTTAGATGGATGTTTTTTTTCTTTTTTCTAAAAAGGGGGAGGAGGGGAGGGGAGGGGGGTATTCTTACGCTATAAGGAGAGCTGGAGTGTCTAAACAATAGCCAGCATACACATATTTTGAGGAATTTCTACCTGACTATATTCTATTGGGCTCTCCTTATTGTTGAACTTACAGAGGCCTGTTAATATTCTTGTCATTTGGACCTTGTTGGAAAGTTGCATTGGGTATTTGTAAATACATGCATCACCTTATCTCCTTATTGTATAATGTTTCATGTTGCCTCTTTATTTATTTGTTTTATGGAGAACAAGGGGAGGGGAGTTAAATTAAGTCAAATGTGCTATTTGTCTGTAGGTACCATCAGTCAACCTTTACATTCTATATTATAATTGCTACTGTAAGAACTTACCCTGATCTTTAATTTTGAAGAAAAATATGTCACTGGTGGCATCTTCATTGGGATTCAAAATGTATTCTACTACTCTCTTGTTAATGTCATCTGAAATTAAAAGGATAAAATAAAAGGATAAAACAAATCATAGATTTATATAAAGTATATCATATTAATTTCTGAAGTCTAATCATTTGACTTTTGGTTACACTGACTTCTATTGATGTATCAAACTCTTTAATGGATGAGAACTTCAAATATATATAATTGATAAACTGGATGTATGATAACATTTGTTTGCTGTAACATTAACAATTTAATTGCATCAATTGAAGTTTCTTCAGTGATCAGGAGTGGAATCTTGATTTTTGAAAGTGGCAAGTAATTCCTGATAACTTTAAATGTGTACTCTATATACCACTGCCCCCCTGGATCTACAAACGGTGATGCTCAAAGCCTCGGCATTTTAATATATATATATATACAAAATTTCATAATGAACAAAATTGAAGTATTCACCAATGACACAAATAAAACCTGATATACATGTGTTTATTCTTTTAAGTTCAACAAAGTAGAGTCAGGGGATTATGTAGTGGTTTATTTTAAGTACAAAATTTCATAATATTTGTCAGTGCAGTTTAATTGTCTCAGTAATTGTTTGCCCTTTGTAAGGGCTCTGTTAATTACCAAACAATTATTTAAATGAAAGTTGATTTAAAAAAAGCCATTTAGTACAATGTACGTGTGACTTTCAATTACATACTTATTTTCAATTATTTTTGGAAATACAGCAAGAAAATGTTCAAACTTAACGTAATTTCGCTTCGGTTTCAAGGTATTGTTAACTTTCTATCTTAAATAAAACACTAATGATCCCTTAAGAGCAAGGTGTGAAATTAATCAAAACTGCACATGCACACAAAAATACTAAAATTCCACAAATTAATTATTGATGGCAGACAGTACAAAGTTCTATAGATGACGGGTATAATGGACATCACAGAAATGACAAAAGAAATTAAAGAAACAGCTGAGAAAAACAAACCATCAATGGCCCCACATACTTAAAGAATCAACTCAATGGGTGTTCATTGGAAAGTTGTTGTTAAATATTGCAAATAGTTCATACATTAGTTTATCTAAGCAAGGCTGTTCAGTTACCATATTACAACATGTAGTGAGCATCTTGCTATAAAAAATATGTTTGCTTGCAGAAAGCATGCCACAAGCTAGTGATGAGCATTCTGCAAGTATGTCATTTGGTTTGGACATAGATTGAATAAACCTGGATTTACTCCAAAGATTGAGTACATGTAAACAGAT
Organism: Mytilus trossulus; assembly: GCF_036588685.1. NCBI lineage: Eukaryota > Metazoa > Mollusca > Bivalvia > Mytilida > Mytilidae > Mytilus > Mytilus trossulus. Next base: position 33,939,528 of record NC_086386.1, on the reverse strand, counting down.
ATTCATGTAAATGAATACATCTTATAGAGCAGGGGTATTTTTAAAGATATATCTAATAGCAAATGCGGATTTCTAACTGATGTCAATCTCTTGTCAAGATCCCCTAAGCCCAGCAAACTCTTCTGAACTTTGATGCATGAGACTTTTTATGTACAAAACATTATCAGCAAAACAAGAAAACAAGTAGTGAGTATGTCAAGCAAAACAAGAAAACAAGTAGTGAGTATGTCAAGCAAAACAAGAAAACAAGTAGTGAGTATGTCAAGCAAAACAAGAAAACAAGTAGTGAGTATGTCAAGCAAAACAAGAAAACAAGTAGTGAGTATGTCAAGCAGAACTTTCTTTGCAACTTATTCCAAAACATGACAAAGGAGAAGATATTCTAATATATATATAATACTTCCCTTTTGGGAATTCATTCATATAGCAGACAAAAGGAACAAATTTACCACAAGTGTTTTCCGAGATAAATAAAGGCAACAGTAGTATACCACAGTTCGAAATTCATAAATCATTTGAGAAAATATTTTTACATCAGATATATGCAAGTCCCATGCCAAATGGGTGACCGTTGATCAGAGTTCATGCTTTGTTGTTGGTGAGCATTCCAAAAGTGGTATTATTGATGGTCAACCAGACTGTCACATGCTCTCAATTTTATCATAATAAGTCAGGCATCTGCCTCCTTAATGGTTGCTTTTTTTATAAATTTGTTGACATGATATTTTCAGTCATCTCATTCTCACACCTTGTTTCTGTTACCTAATGTCACTCACTCGCCCAACATCTCTTTCTAATCAATGTTGTTTTGTTATTAATATTATGTCATGCTTTAATTTAAGAACATATACATCCCACATTTTGTTTGCTATTAGTCAGTTACATAACTTTGATTAATGATCCACACAATTCTTCTGAATAATAATAATAAATTAATCAAAAACTATTAGACAGAATGTAAGTAAAAGTCTATACCTAATCAACATTTAATTGCATCCCCAACAATGTGATAAAAGATATAATTATAACCATGTGTTCAAGAGACAAACATCTCCACCTGGAGGACAGAAGTGCTACAATACATTGTCTTCCACTGCATTTGCTTTCCAGTAAAACAAAAGCAAAGAGTTCCAATGTCCCTGTGTTGCACATATATATACTATCTATCCAAAAAACAAGGGCAATAATAAAGTAAATGGGGAATGTCTATGGGACACAGTTGCATGTAACATAAAAGAACATAATGGTAAAAGTGGCTCTACCTTATTGTGAACTTAAACTAAGTTTTGTGGTAATAAGCATTGTGTATAAGTGTCATAACAATATTGCACAAGTGAGAGCTCTAACAATGCAATTTTCCAAATAACTAATATTTCCAAGGGGCATAACTCTTTTGGACAAATATAATGATTCCAAATTTGAATTACCTTACAAACTTGTATAAACTCTGAATTGATTAATTAATGGGTATTTTATCCCATTTTCAACACTACTGTGCTTTTTTTCCTTGCACAGTAATTTTTTTATGGGTGGAGTAAGTCAAGAGCATAGAGGAACCCTAAGGGTTACAATCCAGTCCCCTCCTCTCCATGGGACTGTGCACGCTCATGGAAAATTGGTGGCTGAAATATATCCAGGCTAGGGAAGATGCTTATGTAACTTACATAGACATAAAGAGTACTCTAATAGTCTCCCACACCTCTGTTGAAGTAAAATACAAATAAACAGATATATTTTATGTTGTGTAAAGTGAAGAAGAGCTATAGTCATTGGATAAAAATATGCAGTGGTGTAAGAAGGGAAACCAACACTTCATCTTGATCCTATACAATAAAGGGTTGAAGAATGGGAGGATGATTCATCGTCAATATCAAAGAGATATAAAGACTTGTATGTGTACATGTACTTATGACTGTCAACATTTTTCCATCAGTATAATTCCACACACATAGCAAGCAATATGCACTAAGTTCCTTCATCAAGTAGTCAATGTCATTAATTCTGAGTATTTATAGTGATTCAGTATATATATTTATTCTTTATAGATAAGCACCTGCCCTGATACATGCCATCTCACATTTTTGGGGGAGATATGACATACATTGAAATCCATAATTTTCATTAAATTCAAAACAAATTTCTTTTCCTGAGTTTGTATGAAATATTTGCCACTGCACATTATGCAATCTATATAAGTCTTGTTTAAATGTTTAAAAAATTTGAAAAATGATCCTTGCTTTCAAAAATTTGGGGTTCAAAGGGTATATCACTGATATTGTGAGTGTCTGACATTTATACATAACTTTTTTATATACTAGAAATTTATAGAACTTATTGCATTTCAAATGTTGAAGATTAATGTAGTCCTCAAGGTGCGTGTTTGGTGTTTTAAGTTTTCTCGTTGCTATTGTGTTGCAGTTTAACAAATATCTCCTTAGAATATTCATGAAAAAATTTCAGAATTGACTTCTTTTATGACACTTGAGTGCTTAGTTTCAAATTTCATTTTTTTTTTTACAGCAAACAACTTACAAAATGACTTAGTTAGAAAAAATAGACCTTTATCATCAAAATAGTTTTTAAGTCTTTTTTCTATAAAATCGTACCACAAGTTGAATCAAGCATATACATTCTCCTTTTTTAGTACAGAGCCATAAATAAAACCCTCAAAATTATGTAATCTTCTGTCACAATGTTATTTACCACTTAAACAATAAAGCAAAAACATTGCAACATACATTACATTTCTCCCCTATTAACATGTGTTTGTCCTCATTTTATCATACAATAACATTATCATAATATGACTGAATTCATAATATTAATACTTCTTTGTGTTATGTAAACAATATCAATTCGTTTCATGTGCATTTATGAAATGTCAAAAAGATGTAGCACTTAAATCAAACCTTGTTTTTCTCAATCAAACTATTCAAAATCCTTTATAAGTGCATTGATCTTCAAAACTAGAGGCTCCAAGGAGCCTGTGTCGCTCACCTTGGTCTATGTGAATATTAAACAAAGGACGCATTTGAATTCATGACAAAATTGTGTTTTGGTGATGGTGATGTGTTTGTATATCTTACTTTACTGAACATTATTGCTGCTTTATACAATCATTCTATCTATATTTAACTTGGCATAAGAGCTTCAGTGGAAAATGTTAGTTAAAATTTACAAATTTTATGAAAATTGTTAAAAATTGACTATAAAGGGCAATAACTCCTTATGGGGTCAATTGACCATTTAGGTCATGTTGAATTATTTTTAGGTGTTACTTTGCTGTACATTGTTTCCCTTTACAGTTTATCTTTATCTATAATAATATTCAAGATAATAACAAAAAACGGCAAAATTTCCTTAAAATGACTAATTCAGGGGCAGCAACCTAACAGCAGTTTGTCCAATCCATCTGAAAATTTCATGGCAAATAGATCTTGACCTGATTAACAATTTTACTCCCTGTTAGATTTGCTCTAAATGCTTTGGTTTTTGAGTTATAAGCAAAAAACTGCATTTTACCCCTATGTTCTATTTTTAGCCATGGCGGCCATCTTTGTTGGTTGGCCGGGTCACGCCACACAATTTTTAAACTAGATACCCCAATGATGATTGCGGCCAAGTTTGTTTAAATTTGGCCTGGTAGTTTCAGAGAAGAAGATTTTTGTAAAAGATTACCAAGATTTACGAAAAATGGTTAAAAATTGACTATAAAGGACAATAACTCCTAAAGTGGTCAACTGACCATTTTGGTTATGTTGACTTATTTGTAGATTTTACTTTGCTGAACATTATTGCTGTTTACAGTTTATCTCTATCTATAATAATATTCAAGATAATAACAAAAAACAGCAAAATTTCCCTAAAATTACCAATTCAGGGGCAGCAACCCAACAACAGGTTGTCCGATTCATCTGAAAATTTCAGGGCATTTAGATCTTGACCTGATGAACATTTTTACCCCATGTCAGATTTGCTCTAAATGCTTTCGTTTTTGAGTTATAAGCCAAAAACTGCATTTTACCCCTATGTTCTATTTTTAGCCGTGGCGGCCATCTTGGTTGGTTGGCGGGGTCACCGGACACAATTTTTAAACTAGATACCCCAATGATGATTATGGCCAAGTTTGGATTAATTTGGCCCAGCAGTTTCAGAGGAGAAGATTTTTGTAAAAGTTAACGACGACGGACGCAGGACGACGGACGACGACGGACGACGACGGACGACGACGGACGACGACGGACGACGACGGACGAAGACGGACGACGACGGACGCCAAGTGATGAGAAAAGCTCACTTGGCCCTTCGGGCCAGGTGAGCTAAAAAGGGGGTTCCAACCCCTGACCCCCTCCAAATTCTTCCACTGATTTTTTTCAAGATTCTAATACAATATCACTCCCTACCCTGCCCCCCTCCTTGGATCTTCGACTGATTTTTCAGCTATTTAGCCCAATTTTAAGTCAAAGCCAGAATAAATGTGGGATATCTATTTAATAGCATCATGCAAAATAGTATAAATTTAGTAAATAATACATATGCATATATATATGTAGAATTGTGCTTTATTGTATATTTTGACTGTCCCTTATATACTGTCTGACCTAAATTCCTCAAATTAACTACAAATTTAAAATTCAAAATTAGAACATTATCAGGGCTTTTGATCAAAGTTTTTGACATTTAAAATAATAATATCGCTCCTGAACATTTAGTCAAGGCTCTGTGCATTTAAAAAATGAACTTTATAATGTTACAAATGTTTATTTGTAATGCTTTAACAGCTTCTTTATAAATCGATCATATAATAAACTACAAACAAAGAAATAATAAAATACATGCTAGACTTTCCTTAAGAGGTTTGATTCAATCAGTAACATTTTTATTTCACAAAAATGAAATATACTTATATTAATACAAAACCCTGACAAAGAGCTTTTTTATTGAAAATCTCAAATGAAATCTTAAGTATTTAAAGAATTGTACATACTCTAGGTCTGTTATTTTTTAAACCTGGTTTTAATTTTAAAATTGTCGATTGATATATTTTTCTCAATATTTGTTTACTTTTTATACATTTTTTTTACTGCCTCTTTAAATATTTTTTGTTAAAAGTGCAACTGACATAAAGTCAAACAGATGATCATTGTTAGAAATATATCTATTTTTGGAATAGTACGTTTTCTGTATCGATACATTGGAAAAACTGTTATACTCTGAATGCACTTTGTGCTCTCATATCCCTGGTGTAACTTGTAAAAAATATCGCTTCAAAATTCTTGTACACAGATTTGTAAATTTACAAAATGTTTAATGATCTCTAAAATGCACTTTTAGATCTTTCGAAAATGCAAAATGAAACACTCCTTATAACAAATCTTGTAGTAGAGGCAAAATTCTTTTGATATTATTTTCATAATAAGATAAAATATGAGTGCTTTCCTCATTTACAACATGCTTTTTGCACTTAACCATAGGTAGCTAAAATCCTTGGAATTTTTCGCTCTCTAAGACTATTGCGTAATCCATTTTGTAATCTGAAGGTAAAATCCTTATCTTTGCCAAAAATCATTAACAGTAGAGGGAAAATAATTGTCTAACAAAAATACAAATATTTTGAAAAGAAACTTAATCATGAGAAATGTAAAATACATTAATTTGTTAACATAGATTTCTGAGCTCCTGCATGTAAAATACCTTTGAAAATGAAATCATACTTTGATATGAATTTAATACATACTGTGTGAACTTAAAGGTTGTAGTTGTCAGATGATGTTTGGAAACTTTTCGTTTATATATATCATTTTAGACTGATTTTGGACATCTAAGGGCTTAAACCATTTCTTCGCATTGTAGGATTTGGTAAATATGCATATGGTAATTTTGCACAAAAGGTCACCCAATTTTTTGTTGTATAAATGGAGCAATACACCAAGAGATATCAAAATATTATATTTATATAGGCCTCCCTTAAAACCAACAGAAAAAGCACTACTAAAACTAGAATGCATACCAGGGTATTTCAATTTCTATAAATTTTCAAACTTGACTTGGCAGCATTTACAGAAATCACAGAAATAATTTGAAACTTATTAATAATTTGTTCATTAAGTGATAACTAAATTCACATTTAAAACTTGGGACTAATGTAATTTTCTATTTATTGCAATAGATAAATTCTTAAATTCTCAGAAGTTTAGTAATGTCATGAATCAAAGCCCTAAAAGAAGGAAAAGAATTAACTGTAATTTTGTTTCATAATATTACAATTTCACTGTCTTATTCAAATTGCTGTGAGAAAATGTTTATTGCTTACATCAAGTTCAACTTAGTGGAAATCAATTTTACAAACAATAATTCAATAAAACTCACACAGACACTAAACAGAAGAAGGGCAATAGTCAATAATTTATGTTGTCAAAGTCATAATAGATCCTGTCTCTATAATGGCCACTTTGTCACCAGTCCTGACTAAAAGTTTAACCTCAGGTGATATTAGACCATTGTTACACAGCTGGGGTTCACAGATGTAATGTATATTGTCTGTCATTCTCCAAATGTTTATGTCCAATTTAGAGAAAAATGGATCATTGACCTGATGAAGGGAGGGTAGAGAAAGTTTAATCTGTATTTATTTCTTATTGTTATTATTTTAATCACACTGATCTGCACTCAAGATTCCTACTCAACAAATTCCGAGATTTTCTCAGTCTCTCAGTCCGATGGCTGATTGTGGATACAATGGGTCAACCAGGGTTGTTAACCTTGGATATTTTGGAAACACATCCCTGAAGGTCAAAAAATAAAATTTTAGTCTACACAACACTAACATTGTTGTGTTTAATGGCTGATCCAGAAATTTTCTTAAGAGAGAGCCTGCTCCAGTCATGCATCAGTGATTCCATATATAATCAACCAAATTTTTCCATAAAGTCAAATCTAAGGTTCTGGCAAAGAAGAGCTTCTTTGCTTAAAAAATCCTAATTTGACCTTAAAGGTCAAGGGTGAAGGTCTTGGGCCAGTTATAATGATACAAATAAATGTGTCAGATGGTCTCATGGTGAAACATTCACACTTCACAGATTTTATATATCCTTAAAATACTGTCAAAAAATTTAATATTATTAAGTTCTTGCTAAGATGTGTGCAACCTTTAAATTGCCAGAACAAACTTAAAGTCAATGGACATCTGTTAGTTACAATAGCACTTGTACTCCACATTATGATATAAACATTAGACCTTGGCCCTTGAGATTAAAGCTAGTGTTATGTCATGTCATATTCATGGTGATTCAATGAAATTCAAAATTTCACAAGTCTAAATTCTTTGTCAAAAGATTTTGAAGTTCACTTCCAGACAGTTCTACATTTAATTTAGAAAGTTATAATATGACATTAAGTTGAACAGTCAAGGTTATCTGGTGATACATTGTACTTCCAAATATAAACTATCATGTTAAATAGAAAACAAGAAAAACAAATTTGACCAGGACAAGATCTAGAAGACAGAAGAAAAATTCACAATTAAAAGCTGGTCTTACTTCATTTAATAACAAAACATCTATTCTAAAATAGCAAAATATTTGTCCATTCAACTTTATAATTGATATAAATTGAGAACTGCTTCAAGTTTTAGTTCGACAAAAAAAACTTTCCATTCTAATCTTAGAAGATCTTAGAAAACATGAAATCCAACAGGATAAATACATTGAAAATGGAAAATACATGTAAACCTTATCAATATTTGGAATCAGCCAACCCAATGCACATTTCATTTATTATTCATTAATCATTGAAACTGCTTATAAAATGTCCATTTCTTGTTAATATGATCAATACCATGTGTCTTGTCCATTCCCCCAACAGCAAAATCAATCATTGAATTAATTTCTTCACATTAAGATTAAAACTTGTCTGATGTATGTCAATATAAGATAATAGTTTTACTGAGATGGTTTATTTCAAAACATGTCTCATCTACAAGACTCCAAAGCATGACACATCTCTCAGACTAATCATGCTTATATTCATACTGGATGCCATATACTTTGCATGACACATCTCTCAGACTTTTATTCATACTGGACTATATGACACATCTCTCAGACTTATATTCATACTGGACACATATGTTGTATGACAAATGTTCCATATGGATAAAATAACAATAATATTACCTTCATCTTGATGATGACAAATCAATTAAAACACAAAAGTTCAAAAAATATATGAATTTTGTTCTAGTAGATTAAATTGACAGAGCTCAACAAGCTTTTTATCATTGTAATTTTATCTCTTGCTCATTGTTTAGAACATAATCCTTTATACAATAAGTATTTTGTACTTTATTAATATTCTACTGGTAAACTAATAATATTTGAGATCTTTTTAGCCTAAATATTAACACATGATTTGTCTCATCTTTATTTTTCTTCCAGCTTGATTAAAACATCAATTCACTTGAAAGTGGAAAAGATAATCTAAAAGTCAATAAAAAAAGTAACAGAAAAGCATGAAACCTTCCAACCAGCAGCAAGACAATAATAAAATAAAGCAACTTCTACAAACATCAAAAGAAAACCAGCAACAGTGAGCATAAAACAAAGCAATGATTTGCACCAATAAATTTCCTATAAATTAGCAAGAGAACAGCTGTTTACTGTCACATGACTGTCTCAGCTGACTGCAGTAAAGACAGATGGTGACATGTCTCCCAAGGGATTACAGAACCACTTACAATTAAATAATATATTATTGTGTCTTCATGGTTAGCACACATGGGTAACTCACCAAAGTACCATGCTGCCTAAACTATTGATTATCTCCCCTTGTTACTAACATGGCCTCATGCACAAGTTAAAGCAACTCCTGATCTAACGATGATATTAGTAGGGTGTCTTAAAAAAATGTGTGAGTGACATTTCCTAATGAAATATCATTTAAAATTACAATTGTTTTCCCAGAAGAAACATATGTTGGTTTTGATGTGGTTAAAACTAATGTGTTATTACTCTTTGATATTGAAAATATCCTTTGAAAATTATAGAAGAAATTTACTGAATGTCATTTAATTGAATCATAATATTTATTATTTAATCAATGCACTAAATGAAATCCCATTCCCAGACACTGATTCAATTTACATGATGACAGTTGTAGATATTTAAGATCTAGGAACTGAACAGCCTACTGTATACAATCGTAATTTTTTACATTTAATATATTTCTAGCTAATAGCTATGATCTACAGTGGCAAATTCTGAAATTTATACTGACTGCTAAAGAGGAGGCCTGCTTTAGTCATACTTCAGTCATTCTCCAAATAATCATCTCGGTCAACCATTTTAACATTTTTCCCACAAACAGGGGCTGAAAGTACAGATCCTGTGTCCACATATTGCAAACAAGGAAAGTGTGGACACAGTACAATGTACCATCATCTTCGCTAGCCAAGGGTTACGATCCACTTTCGCTCTCTTCACCCTTGGCGGATTGAGCCAACATTTGTGATAACAATATTGCGCCATCTATCGGAAGATAAAAATCACGCCCATTCCGAATACATTATTCTTGACCAATGGTAGCACTTGAACTCTTCAAGTTGGAGGTAAAAACAAGGAAGCGTCTCGATTCTACACGCTTGGTAAAGCCGGAAATGAAAATATCCATCAACATTCATGCATTTGTGCATGAAACATACACAGGAACTTCTATTGGACGAATAAAAATATTCAAGTTGTCACTAAATATAGTCGTATGTTTATGTATGTAAAGACTTGTTGCACAATAAACACGTGGTAATTGTTTACAAACACTTTATACATTTACACGTGATCATGTTATAGGCGCTTTTTGATTGGATGCAGCGAGTTTTGACTGCAACCAATAAAAATCCTTACCTTGTGTCTCCGAAATTTTATCTCAATCCGCCAAGGGTGAAGAGAGCGAAAGTGGATCGTAAACCTTGGCTAGCGAAGATGAATGTACCATATGGTGGGGTTTTTTTTGTGAGTGTAAAATTCGCATTAACATTGAATAAGGTATCCAAAATATTTTGGAGGTTTTCATTTTGCGGATTCAAAAGTTATATCAATACCTTTGCACTTTTAAATTGGAAGAATTTAATTGGCGATTTTGTTCTTTCAGTGAAAATAAGCGAAAATTTATACCCCTGCGAAAAATAAACCACTATACAGGATTGCAATCAAATTGTTCTAATAACTATAATTTTTATACCCTAAAAATGATTTATCTGATCAAACAAAGGGAATTTGATTTCATCCTTTAGATACATGTATATTATATTTATGGTATACTTTTCTGCTTTAGAAATGTTTTTTGGGGCAGGAGTACATGTAAACCCTCTATGCTCCACCTAAATATTGTTATACTCCTCAAAGACCTTTCTCATTTTAATATGAGTAATTTGTTTTTTCTCACAATATGAATGATCCACCCATATTACTGTATACAAGAAGTGTACCGAATGTCTATGCCATGTGTTTATAGTAATCACTATAAGTACTTCAAAACAATAAAGAAGTAAGTCAAAGGAGGTACTGTTTTATATCTGTGATTAACTTTGTAAGTAGTAAGTAATTAAAGGGTCGTTGGTTATCATAAAGCTGTGTTTATTTACATAGACATAGGCAGTAAACTGTATGGAGAGTGTTCAGATAACACAGTAAGGTTATAGTATTGATAAGGAGTTGTAAAAGGTTCTGCTGTTTTATCTACTATCGGAGAGGTAAAGCAGCTATCTAAAGGATAATAAAACTGACACATAAAGACAAGCATGAATTGCTTAGTATACTATTAAACTATAAAATTTAAACCAATTTAAAACTTTCAAACAGAAGCCACATATCAGTCATTTTTCCAAATCCCTACAATTATCTTTGGTGTTTAGGTGTCATTGGGTTGCTGTCTCAATAACATATATATCTATTTTAAATTTAAAACCAAAAGTACATGTTTGTTGTCTATATATATAGCTAATATAATGAAGGTATGCAGAAAATAATGTTATACATGTATTACCACACCGCTTTATATATAATATTGTGGCACCCAAATTATTGAATTTTCTTTGATGTAATATAATTACCTTATAAATCAAGAACACATAAAAACTTATATTTGAAAGCCAAAGATGTAGACACATGGTAGAGGACCTGAAAAAAGGGTCGATGAAGAGTTATGAAACCAAAGGGGTGCTAAAAAGAATTTAGTAAATTTTATCTGAGGTCAACTCTCGGTCAACTTTGCTTGAGAAATTTGAAACATTAAGTCAAATATATTTTTTTAAGGTGATTCACTAAACAGCTCAATGTAAAATACAAATGTACAAGTATTTTTATATATATATATATAAAAAAAATTGTAACACAAAGTTTAATTGTTTCCTGCAGATCAAAGCACATCTTTTAAATAACAATATTAATTTTGTGCTAAAAAAGCACTTCTTTTTTTAATTTCTACAATATATGTTGCCATAGATTATCATAATAGAGCAAGGTATTTTAAGGATAAGCTTTTGCTGTTACAAAAATGTATAAATAACATACATATATATATATACAATGTATATCCAAGTCATAGAAAGCATTTAATTATAAAGATGTAAATACAGATTTCTGTCTGAAAGTTTAAGATAAGACATGTACATGAGTATGTCCCATAGGAGGTTCCTTATTCTATTTAATTTGAAAATAAATCATAACATGACATTGCTTATGTCGCAAATTACAGAAACAGATTGGACTGGCAAACTGTTCACATTTTTATCTTCCCTGAAAGGCAGCATGAAAATAATTCTATATAAACTGACCCACTTTATGTTGAAATAGTTGTGCAGGATAATTGAAAATAAATAATCATGCTGTTACTTATTTCTCTTAACATTGATAATATTTGTTCATTGAGTAATAACATTATCATCCCTCTATAGCCTGGGCCAGCTTTATCAAACAATTGTCCATTAGTTTTTGCAGATATTCCATAATCAAGTTGTTATATCACGCTCCCTATTGATCATTAAACCTCTTGCTCATTGTTGAGAGGCTGCATGGTGGCCTTTAGTGGTTATAGCTTCTATGAAATTTAGTTTCTGGGGGAATTTTCTCATTGGCAATTATACCAACATCTCCTTATTTTTATATCATGAGATTAACAAAATAACCAGTCAGCAATGCATCTGAAATTATTAAATCAAACCCTTGGATTATCCCTATACATGTACATGTATATATTTACCACTTTTCTGCAGTTATTATAAAATACTGTAAATTCAGAAATTGTTCAAGTATTTTTTTAATGCGACCAATGTGATGATTGTCTACCGTAATAATAAGAACTTGTATTCTGATTACTGAAATATAGATCTGTATGTTGATTTTTTCAAAACAATAATAATTAAACTGTTATCCATTCTTGAAAAAATGAATTATAAATTCACACAATAATTTCTGAATTCACAGTAAAGCATGCATATGGTTTAGCAAATATTTACTGAACATTAACAGTTAACATGTACATGTATGACTAACTTACCCTGTGTCCATGACGACGCCTTTACTTTTCTGACCAGGATGTAACCATGTGTTGGTGGGACTGTAATCTCATACTTCAGGGACTCTATTTCACTGTCCCTATCTACTGCAGACAACAACTGATCGGTAAGGGTTGCACCAATGGTATTCTGGTCCAAGTAGGTCAGTTCATTCAAGCCACTGTTGATCTTAAGGTAAGGTATACCATTGTCCATTGGCATTATTTCAATAGGTATTGTCTGAGGCTGTTTGGTAGGGTGCTCCATGTTGGAGAAAATATAAAAGTCAGAATGTACTCCATCGGTAACTGTGAACGAGAAAGCATCTTTTGATGTTTCTGTTCCATCATGTTGATATGTTATCAAGTTATTTTTGATATCTTCATTTGTAAACATAGTAATGATTCTTGAGTAATTGTACAGAATATTTCCATGAAGTGGAAGTTGAGTTATCACGAATTCAATGTTAACATCTATCGTATCTTCATCCACAGCTTTTAATTCAAATGGTGATATCAATTTGTTTCCTCCTTCAGCCACAAATAATGTATCAAACACCAGAGTTGGTTTCTTATTATCCACATCCGTAACGGCAATTCTAAATGTCCTTTTAACAGAGTTGTGTCCATCTGTAACTTCAAACTGGAAAGAATCCATTTTAATTTCTGATTGAGCATTGTGTATATAACAAATCTTACTCCCAGCTAAGTCTAACTGTGTAAATGAAGTTATAGGTTGGTATGGATTGTCGGTATTATAGATAAAGCCATGAGATGGAGTTTTTGTCACTCTGAAAATGAGTAGAGCATCAGGACTTTCAATGTCTTTTCCACTTAAGAAATCTGTTGTTAGTTTGATCCTACCACCTTCTGGAAGCTTTACTCCTTTATTGTAAACTTCAGGATAGTTTAAATCCATGCCTTTGATAGTTATATAGAAGTATCGGTCTATCAACGGGTTCAATCCATCAGTAACATCAAACTTAATAATGTCACGTTTACCTTCTGTACCTGTATGAACGTAATAAACTTGCTGACTGTCTATTTCAAACTGAGTAAAATTTGCACTATATGTCATATTGACAATTCTATCATGACCTTTATCTTTTATAAAATATCCTTGTGATGGTAGTCTGCGTATTATAAATGTAATGTTTGGATCATGAGAGTCCAGGTCCTCAGCTTTCAGGACTGTATCACTGATCAATTTCCTGTCTCCAATATTGTCAATCTGAAGTCCAGTGTTTATAGTTAGTCTTGGTGTTTCATCGTCCACGGGTATTATTACAATAGGAATGTTCTGCGTTACATTGTGAAGTCCATCAGTGACAATGAATTCTACGGAGTCTTCAAAGGATTCTGTATTATCATGTTGGTACATTATTGTTGACGATCTTACAATGTCAGACTTTGTAAACTGAGTTATAGGAATGATACCAGTTCTACGCTGTTGTACGATCTGTCCATGCTGAGGAAATGTGTGTATAATAAAAGTTATTTCATCTGATGGAACGTCTTCATCTACTGCTGACAAGATCGGAGAATCTATTTTAAGTTCCATTCCTTCCATAACGATAAATTCCCTGATAAAAACTTTGGGACTTTCATCGTTTTTTGGATAAATAGATATGTTGAATGTGACTGCTTCTGGTGATATGTTTACGCCATCTGTACATTTAAAGGCAAACATATCATGGTTAGGCTCTTCACCAAAATGAATACTTTGAACATAGTTCATGTGACCTAGTCTGATATCTTCTATGTAAAATGCAGTGACCGACATGCCAACCCTTGATTTCTCTGATCCTGGAGCTGGTGAGATATTTTCAATGTACCCTTTGGTAGGTTGAGTTGTTATTATACACTGAACATTTTCATCTTTAGTGTCCTGATCTACAACATCTAAATGACGTGGTAAAATTCTTTCCTTTTCACCTTCAAATACAGTAAACAGTGCAGCATCTAATATTCTTGGTGCAATATTGTCTACAGGGAGTATGTAAATATTAACGGTTACCTCTGGTCTTTCTCCTACCATGTCCCTCCCATGCAATACTAAGATAAATCTATCACTTTTACCATTATATCCCACATCTGAACCCTGATGTTTATATTGTACTTTTTTATCTAGAACATCTTGATATGTAAACTGATTTGTCGGCCAATTCCCTAAAACAACTGAACCTTCTACTGCTCTAGATTTCACATGAAATTGTATCGCTTTTGGTTCAATAATGTTTTTCATTTTAATGTATTCAGAAGATAATATTACAAATCCTCCTTCATTTACTTCAAATTCCAATTTGAGTTTCTTTTTTCCATTTAAATCGAGTGTTGGTTTTTTCTCCATTTTTTTAACAGTAATACGCACGCCTATGGGTACAACATGAACACCATCTGTTACTTCAAGGTTAATCAAATCACTTTTTTCATCATTATCCTTACTCTGATAAATTACAGTCCCTGAAAACAGATCTGCATAGGAAAATGTGTCTGACACGTCTAAAAATTGTTGTCCTTTAAGCAAGCTTCCAAAATCTGGTAGTTTTATCAATGTGAATTGTATCATGTTTGGATTTGAATCTGGATCTTGAACATCAATCACCTGTGTGTTCAACACAACTTGCTGATTTTCAAGAACAGTGGCGCCCATGTTGGTCACAATCGGTGGCTGGTTATTTACAGGAATTAAAGTTATTGTAAAACGCTGATTAGGTAATATGTTACCACTAGAATCTTCTACTTCAAAATAAAATTGTATTCTACGCTCGGTAAGTCCTTGTTCAGAAGATGGAGGACGATAACAAATCTTTTGATGGAAGATTTCCGCTTGCTCAAAAGTGTTGACCGCTACATTAAGTTGATCACACATAACTATTTGTCCAGCATCTAAATGTACGTAAGAGTCCTGATCAAATGGTGATCTTGTGATGTGGTATTTTAGTTTCGATTCATTAGTATCACTGTCAGTATAAAATAAATTCTTACGTTTAAAAGGTGTAACGTGGAATTCTGTAACAGTAAAATTGAGCTGTGTGTCTGGCGCTATTGTGGGTGGTTTATCATCCACTGGGTAGATCTTCACTAAAAATTGATAGGTTTCTGAAACAGTTTTAATTTTTTCTCCACTCATTAAAGAAAATTGTATTTTATCAATTACTACTGATGTATGATGTGGTCCTACATGTCGATAAAACAGTTTATTGTCTAAGATATCCATTTGAGTAAATCGGTCAACGGGACGTTGATATATTCCATGAATGTTCTGCCAATTTTGAATGTCATTTGGGATTTCAAATTGACGCTTTAAAATAATACCTTCTGTGGAATAGGGAGGTAGCAAAATGAATTGAATAGAAGAATCGTCACTATCTATATCTGATGCACTGAGGACAAACTGTGATATGGGTGCCATTCCATTTTTCTTTATTTCAAGGCCAATGTTGACATTTAGAGTAGCTGGTTCGTCATCTACTGGGAAAATAATGATCGGAAATAAAAATTCTACCGTGTGTTTAGAATCAGTCATACGGAAAACTATGTTATCGCTATGAGTGTCACTGCCATCATGTTGATATATAACTGTCCCTAAATTGAGATCATTTGGTGTAAAATACTGTCTCCCCCTCGGTAAAACTAATTTTCCATGTCTAGTTCCGTCAACTACTGAAATCTTAACTTTGCTGAGATCATCTTCATCAGAAATTTGTAAGTTGTGCGTAGAAGATATATTTCGTGACTGACCTTCAAACAGTTGCAGTCCAGTATTTTTCATTGCTATAGGTGCTAATGTATGCTTTGGATGAACTATTATCATTAATGAAAATGGATTGGATTTTAAGCCTTCTTCATCTATTACTTCCAAACTTAATTCAAATGTTCTTGGAATGTTTGAATCATCATTTGGTGGTTTATATGCAATTTTTAAATCGATAATATCTTTCTGGTAAAAAGAGCGTAGTTTAATATTCTGATCATCTGTGCTTACAATTTCACCTTCATTTGGTCCTAAAGGGTGTGTTATATTAAATATTAGTCTATCACTCGTTGTTTCAGCATCAGTTGCACTCAGTATTTTCGGTGAAATTGCAGTCATGATAAACTGATTAATACCATATTTGGTTGTTTCTATTGCTAGACGAGCTTTCTGATTAATATGAGGAGCAGAATTAGGTGAACCATCTTTTATTACAACCTCTTTCAAAAAATATTCCTGATTAACTAAAGTTCCATCTCTTTCTAACAATTCTAAAACTAATGGAATAAAATCCTTGTTTGGTGAATTAATCTTAGATGTATGTTTGTACTGCAAGTTCATTTGTAAAAACCTATCACAATCGATGAATGAAACTGATGAAGCGTTGTTTACAACATACCCGTAACGTGGTAAATTTTTCATTCCTGACAAAACACTTAATTTACATATCTGATTATTCCTGTCATAACTAAATTGAGTATTTAAATCTCTAATTGCATCACTACTTCTTGAGAAATGTTCTACAATCAATGGTAAATTTCTAAGCACAACCTGGAACGGTAGATGAAATGAGATACGAAAAGATAAGGTAACTGGAATGATTTGAGTATTGGAACTTGAATCAATGCGAACGAGTAAGCGCACTTTATCAAAAGAAGGAAAAGTCAATCCAAAGTGTGTGTATTTTACATCCTTAGGTCCAAAACTGCATGGAAATTCAGATGGAAACAATTTCCCAGGTAACTGTGACAATGGGTCATTTTGAAGAACTGTTACAGAACACTGTTCTCCCCTTTTAACATGTATAGTCAAGTGAGAGTCTGGATTCACGTAAAAGGACCTACCGTGCGGCACAATAATTTCATTGTTCGTTATAATCCTGTTAACTTCGGATGCTGAACTGCAACAGGTGTGCAGAAATGTCACCAGTATCCAAAGAAAAAACACAACACTGTTTCGATTCCATATCGCACCTAAAAGGCGCAGTGTCAAGTGACAGTTCGTGGACATTTTAAAACTGAATCACTCCTCTGTCTTGCTGTTCCTACAGCGCACTGCCGCATTTCAATATAAAATCAAAACAAATGCAACATGCGACAAGATTGTCTCACTCACCTCTCACCTTTAGTTAGCGGATTAATATTGAATCTTACTTGACTTCCGGATGTACACAAAATAGTTCTATTGTTATATCTCTAATAGAGGCATCTATGTTGATGTAATGTTGTATTAAAAAAATATTGAAATGTCTAACATTAAATATAAACTGTCTACAGTGTTAGATTGAATTGAAAACGAAATCATTTTGTCAGATTTTTTTCACTTGCTAAAGTGTCTATTCACGGTTATCAATGCAACATCATATCAAATCAAAAGCTTAAGAACATATGTACCGCAATATTTGTTTTTGTCCCAACAATAATTCGTTTTATGAATTCTTTCTGTTATATTACATTTTATTTTGATCATAGGGGTAAACATTGTCTGATAAATAAAGGCAACAGTAGCATACCACTGTTCGAAATTCATAAATCGAGTGAAAAAAAACACAAATCCGGGTTAAAAACTAAAACTGAAGGAACACATCAAATCTAAGAGAATAACAGCAACACAATAGAAACACTTACATACAACACACACAGAAACGAACTATAATATAACAATATATAGCAATTTTCCTGGTACAGGACATTTCAAGAAAAAGTGGTGGGTTGAACCTGGTTTTGTGGCAAGTCAATCAAATAATGTATCCTGCAATAATGATAATGTTAAATATAACATAAGATTAACAACATTACATGACAGGACTACAATACAAATAAATATCTTAAAACAAAAGCATACTATAAACTTGCCCCAATTGTTATATAATGGCGAGCAGAATTGATGATCTAGACATTCTACAAGTCAACAACATTTAGTTCTATCGTCTTCCCTGAATACACAAAAGTAATCCGCAGATGGGTTGAAAACTTTACCCTGTTATTCACATGTACTAGTATGCTATTTAGTTTTATTTGGTCTACTTCTAATTTTCACTTTTATAATGTGTTCTTGCATTCATCCATACAGTTTTACAATTTTAGAAGTTTATGTATGATGTCCTTCTTAATTGAGACTAAACATAGAAAGTATTATATCTGAACAGTACTGTTAATGTCCCTTTAAAAAAACAACCAACTAAATTTGCTATTAAAATGCGAACTTTAATGTCTTATAAATTTCATCTTTATTTTGCGATGATGTATGTTTAAAAAAGGGTCTTGGGCTTTGCTGTTTGCAGCTTGTCAATTTTTTAACTGTTCACATTGATATCTAGTCATTGCCGACTCAAGGATGTGTATAGTAAGATAGGACAATAATTTGTATTCTACAATACTTAGGTGAAAAAGAGAAAATTTGAAAAATTCTTAATTTTCGTCAAAAGTAAGCAATATTTTCTTAAAAACATCGAAAATTCAAATACTGACAATAAATTATAAAAAGATCGATGATAGGTGGCCCTATGGATGAAAATCAACACTTTTCTTTGACGTTTTCACCTGGCGTATTGATATTGTTTACAGCTTGTGCTACGGTTGTCAACCTCTAGTAGGCGTGTTTAAAAGAAATTCATCAACCAATCATTGTAAATAGAGGCGGAACACGGATTAATTGAATATTGTATGCTATCTAATATTATATGATTAATATTAATTATTATAAAACATTTTAAAGCTGAGATCAAGAAATTTATAAAAGTGATGCTTAAATTTATTTAAAGTTTCAAATAAATTTGAAGACAATAATTATTGACATTACTTAATTTAGTAGCGCTTAGGGCATGATTTATTAAAAAATTTACAATATAATATTTTAAAGGAACAAAATGATCCCAGGAAAGTTTATAAAAATGATGATAACATTTACTTGGAATTTCAATAAATTTGAAGACGATAACTATTGTTAGTTAAGTAGCTGTTGGAAATGCTAGAAAGTTTGATCTTGTAACTGTCCGCGAGCAGCTTATGAAAGACATACACTACAATTGTTTATATGCCTCTGAATGCGTTATTATATATCTGGTGATACACAAAATATAAACAACAGGTATAAGTGAAATGGGGGACCCGGGTTCTACGTTATAAAAAACAACTATGGTACGAATATGAGTTTATGAAATCACTGAGTATACAGAAGTTTTATTACGTTCTCCAGCCTTTTATACGATGAGACTATTTATTTTTTATAACTATATATTATGTATTAGATACACATTGAGTGCGTTAGCCCGAATGGGTGTATATAATTTGCGCCAAAATATTATTGTCAATGCCGAATATTAGTTTTCTATAGTGTAGGAGGAACTTTGAGTATTTCATTGATTTTACCATATGTGTCACAGTGATATGTTATTGAAAAGTATGATACATACAGGGTAACCAATGTTATTAAACGAAATATTGGTGTAAATACCATTACTAGTAATCTCACTATTTGCAAAGGTTGCATTTTTAGCTCACCTGGCCCAAAGGGCTAAGTGAGCTTTTCTCATCACTTAACGTCCGTCGTCCGTCGTCGTCGTTAACTTTTACAAAAATCTTCTCCTCTGAAACTACTGCGACAAATTTAACCAAACTTGGCCACAATCATCATTGGACGGTACCTAGTTTCAAAATTGTGTTCGGTGACTCGGCCAACCAACCAAGATGGCCCCAATGGCTAAAATAGAACATAGGGGTAAAATGTAAATGTTGGCTTATAACTATAAATCCAAAGCATTTAGAGCAAATCTGACATAAGGGTCAAATTGTTTATCAAGTGAAGATCTATCTGCCCTGAAATTTTCAAATGAATCGGACAATCGGTTGTTGGGTTGCTGTCCCTGAATTGGTGATTTTAAGGAAATTTTGCTGTTTTTGGTTATTATCTTGAATACTATTATAGATAGAGATAAACTGTAGACAGCCATTATGTTCAGCAAAATAAGATCTACAAATAAGTCAACATGACCAAAATAGTCAGTAGACATTTTTACAAAACATTTTCCTCTGTAACTAAAGGGCCAAGTTTATTATAGATAGAGAAAATTGCAAGCAGCAAGAATGTTCAGTAAAGTAACATCTACTACAAACACATCCCCATCATCAAAACACAATTTTGAATTGAATAGATTGTTGTAATCTAGTGGCAGATAATGTGCACCGATTATATATACATATTTTTCAAACTAGTACTTTAAAGTGTTGTCTTGTCAATTTTAATGGACATGCGGCAAACAGTTCGCGGCAATCTTCAATTATAGATACTGCATTAGGACAAATGTGCTTTTTTTTTCTTCGTCATTTTGAAAATTTTGTAATGGTGACATCTTTAATTAATTGGTTTCTATTGAATAAGTTTTTATATAGATTTTTAAACTCGGAACGATTTGGAGCTGGACATATTGTAAATATAATTTATACCTATCTATTGTCGAATAAGTGTTTGTTGCAATATAGATGTCTTTTTGTTATTTGTCTCATTGATGTATTGCATACATTTTCTTTTATTCATTAGTTTCAAAATACACGTGTCAATATGAAGATCAGATTCAAGACAATTATCATATTCATCCAAGGTCCGGTTAGTTCTGCATTATATTATAGATACAATCGATCTTTCTCCAATCTTCCCTGCATGGTTGGGATCCTACCTGAAAAGTCCACTTTAACCTATAGTAGCCATGCAAAAACATTCTTAAAATTTGTTTTTAAATATATCTATTTATCTGCAAATTATTTTTTTTACTATTTCTATTATACTAACTGTGGTCATATTTAATGAACAACTAGACAATCCAAAAAATAAATCTATAAGAACGAATTCTCCATTGTTATTTTTATTTTGCATTATAATTGAAAGAGAGCTAGGGGGTCCAGGGAAGACGGTCGGTATTCTCTGCTAGGTGGTATATAATCCTTTCAATCCTTTTTAAGAACCTGGCTCTGCCACAGACATATTAAGGTATATAGGGGAAACAAAAATTCTGAGACAAGTGCCTGTGAACTCTGTTGTTGTCTCTATGACATATTCCCTATTTCCATTCTCAATTTTTTTCTATTCAGTTTTACTTAAAACTCATCAACATAAGCTATCAATTTATTATAATATCATTTTCTTGAATGTGTTGATAATCATTATTCTGTTGCATAATTTTGTCACTTCCAGGCTATGCACAGGGGCGGATCATGCCATTTTTAAAAGGGAGCTCCAGCCCAGGATAAAGGGTGGTTGGTTTCAACCCAGGATAAAAAGGGGGATTCCAAGGATAAAGGGTGGGGGGGGGGGGGGGGTCCATATGTCCCTATTCAAAAGCATTGATCATCGATTCAAATCCCCCCCCCCCCCTGATGCATATATGTTGCTTTATTTGTCTTTACATGCTTTGGGAAATGTTTTTTTTAAAACGGAATACTTATAGTTAAGCCGTTAAGGGGTAGTTTTGTTGTGTGTGGACATTTGAGGTCATTGTCATAAAATTATTTCAAATGCCTATCTTTGTGCATCAAGCTATTACACAGTGATATATATACTGTGGATTTCATTATTATTCGTTGGATACCAATTTTTGTGAATTTCGTGGGTAAAGGTGAACCATGAAATTAAATGTTCAACATATGACAAATTTCCTACAGGCTTGTATGCCATCTTTGGCAAAATGACGAAATTAGATATCCACGAACATTTAAGTTTCCTTAATCTGCCAAAATTGGTACCCACGAAAACAAGAGGCTCTTAAGAGCCTGAATCGCACACCTTAATTTTTTTGGTTAAATCTCTCATCAATGATTATTTTGGCTTTTCAATTTATTTAAATGTTCCCCTTCTCAATTTTATCTTTGAATCGTCATATTTTCTTCAAAAGCAAAAAAAATAAATCTTTTTCTCCTATGTTCTATTTTAGCCATAGGAGCTATGTTTCTTGACATACAAGGAAATAAAATATAAAATTTATCCTAGATACTCTGAAACTCATTTAGCATAAGTATGACTGAAATTGATACAGCAGTTTCAAAGGAGAAGATTTATTAAAGTAAGTCAACATGATGAACAAATTGTGAAAAAAGTCTTTAAAGGGCAATAACTCCTTCAGGGGTCAATTGACAATTTTGGTCAATTGACTTATTTGTAGATCTTACTTTGCTTAACATTTTTGCTATTATCAGTTTATCTGTATCTATAATACAATTCAAGATAATAACCAAAAACTGCAAAATTTCTTTAAAATCATCAATTCAGGGGCATTATACCTGAAAAACCAGTTACCCTTTCGGCTGAAAATTTCAGGACAGGTAGACCTTGACCTAATAAATACTTTAACTTTTTGTCTTATTTGCTCTAAATGCTGGAGTTTTTGAGATATAAGCCAAAAACTGCATTTTACCCTGTGTTTTTTTTTAGCCATGACAGCCATGTTTTTTGACGAAAAAGGAAATAAAACACAAATTTTATTTTATACACCCTACTGATCATTCAGTTGAAGTTTGGTTGAATTTGATTGAGTAGTTTTAGAGGAGAAGATTTTTTAAAATTAGCAAATATGATGAACAAATTGTGAAAAATTGTCATTAAAGGACAATAACCCCTTAAGGGGTCAATTGACAATTTTGGTCATATTAACTTATTTGTAGATCTTACTTTGCTGATCATTTTTGCTGTTTGCAGTTTATCTTTATCTATAATAATATTCAAGATAATGACCAAAAACTGCAAAATTTCCTTAAAATTACCAATTAAGTGGCAGCAACCCATTGTTTGATTCATCTGAAAATTTCAGGGCTGATAGAACTTGACCTAATGTCAGATTTGCTCTAAATGCTTTCGGTTTTGAGATTTAAGCCAAAAACTGCATTTGACCCCTATGTTCTATTTTAAGTAACGGCGGCCATGTTTTTTGACGGATCAAAATTCGAAGCACAAACTTCGTGCAGAATAATCTAAGAGACAATCATGCTAAGTTTCATCCAAATCCATTCAGTAGTTTCAGAGAAGATGTTTAAACCAGATGCTCCGCAGGGCGCAGCTTTATACGACCGCAGAGGTTGAACCCTGAACGGTTGGGACAAGTATGGACACAACATTCAAGCTGAATCCAGCTCTAAATTTGGATTGTGATTAAATAGTTGACACAGCATAGGTTTCTGACACAGAATGAATGTGTTCTAATGAATTTAAAATTTTTGTTTTCTCCTGGAGCAATTTACTATGCTGTTGAATATTAATCCTCTCAAAAAAATGTTTGAAGAAATTTTCTTTTTATTTATGAAATTTCAAATGAGAGTAATTGAACCCAATTTTTTTTTCACAGCCCCCTTTCCCTTATTCCAAAACTGATCTCAATTCAAATCTCTAATGGAGTTTGCAACAATAACTACTCATTTAAATACATCATAAAATATTAAGATGTAAAAAAAACTGCCTGTTATCACTGGATGGTAAAGATTGTTTTAATTCATTAGTTGGTAACTTGGTAGTAAAAAGTGAATATACATTGTATATTGTATAAAACAAAAGATTTAAGTTGATTCTGGACAAAGAAAGATAACTCCAATTAAAAAATTTCTTGCTATTGCACAATATTGTGCAATTAGATATTTCTTGCTTACTATTCTGGACAAAGAAAGATAACTCTAATTTTTGTTTTTTTTTTCTATTTCACAATATTGTGCAATTAGATATTTCTTAAAGACTTGCCATTGCACAATACTGTGCAATTGAAGATTTCTCGCTATTGCGCAATACTGTGCAATGGAAAATGTCTTGCTATTGCACAATACTTAATATATTATAATTTTAGATTCTGATTTGGAACAACTTTAAAACTGGGCCCATAATCAAAAATCTAAGTACATGTTTGGATTCAGCATGTCAAAGAACCCCAAGAATTTAATTTATGTTAAATTAATTTTGGACCCTTTGGACTTTAATGTAGACCAATTTGACAACAGAACCAAAAATTAAGAATCTACTTACACAGTTAGATTTGGCATAACAAAAAACCCCATTTATTCAATTTTTGATGAAATCAAACAAAGTTTGATTTTGGACCCTGATTTGAATGGACCAACTTGAAAACTGGGCCAATAATCAAAAATCTAAGTTCATTTTTAGATTCAGCATATCAAAGATTCCCATGGATTCATTTTTTGTCAAAATCAAACTAAGTTTAATTTTGGACCCTTTGGACCTTAATGTAGACCAATTAAAAACGGGACAAAAAATTAAGAATCTACATACACAGTTAGATTCGGCATATCAAAGAACCCAAATTATTCAATTTTTGATGAAATCAAACAAAAGTTTAATTTTGGACCCTTTGGACCTTAATGTAGACCAATTAAAAACGGGACAAAAAATTAAGAATCTACTTACACAGTTAGAATCAGCATATCAAAGAACCCCAATTATATTTTTGATGATATCAAACAAAGTTTAATTTTGGATCCTTTGGGCCCCTTTTTCCTAAACTATTAGGATCAAAACTCCCAAAATCAATACCAACCTTCCTCTTATGGTCATAAACCTTGTGTTTAAATTTCATAGATTTATATGTTCTTATACAAAAGTTATGGTGCGAAAACCAAGAAAAATGCTTATTTGGACCCCTTTTTGGCCCCTAATTCCTAAACTGTTAGGACCAAATCTCCCAAAATCAATACCAACCTTCCTTATGTAGTCATAAACTTTGTGTTTAAATTTCATAGATTTCTATTTACTTTTACTAAAGTTACTGTGTGAAAAACAAGAAAATGCTTATTTGGGCCCTTTTTGGCCCCTATTTCCTAAAATGCTGATATCAAAACTCTCAAAATCAAACCCAACCTTCCTTTTGTGGTCATAAACCTTGTGTTAAAATTTCATAGATTTCTATTCACTTTTTTTAGCAATATAAGACGAAAAATTTTCAAATTTTGCGGTTGTAAAAAAATTGTTAACGACGACGACGGACGCCAAGTGATGAGAAAAGCTCACATTTCCTTTCAGGAAAGGTGAGCTAAAAAGTGAATCCACAGTATTGTACATGACCTTTCTGACCACAATTTTGAGCAACTGTATATAGATTACCACTGTTGTGTGCTGGGTTAGTTAACTATTTTGTATCAGAAGTAAGTCTTCTAACAATTATTAAGATGATTGATGGGAACTTGGTGATGAGATATAAAGCCTGCTTTACACAAGAGTGCACACACAGGAAAACAGACCAAAACACAAAAACTTAACACTGAACAATGAATCTTGAAAATTAGGTCACGGTCAAATAAAACCTGAGTGACTGACATATAGATCATAATATATTTCATATACAAAATATAGTTGACCTATTGCATATAGTATTATTATTAGAAAAAAGACCAAAACTCACAAACTAGTATTATAGTAACCAGAAAAACTTAACATAGACCAATCAACCTATTGATACCTGCTAGTCAGATGTACACCTTACCATCATTCTATACACCAAATATAGTTGAACTATTACTTATAGCATCTGAGAAAATAATCTAATCACATAACTTTAAGCTTGATGACTGATATATGGAATGATATATGGGGTGGGGGGTGTGTTCCAACCACATGTCTCCATTCAAATGCATTGATTGGCCAAAAAAAGGGGGTTCCAATATATGTATATAATATAGGATTTAAATAGTGCAGCCTAAATGTGCATGAAATGTATGTTCTATGTCTTTTATGTTTTAATATTTGTATTGTGTATGATTGTTATGTAAATGTATGCATTTGTCGGTTATAAAAGCTCAGAGAGCTTATGTTTATTTGTTATGTAACATGCCGACTATAAATGAAGCTTTGAATTGAATGGTATAGCCTTCAACAATGAGCAAAGCCCATGCTCACTAATAATACCCTTTCTTTATATGTAACTGTGTAATAAAATATTTCAGTCACCCTGTGACTTACTTACCTTTTCTCAAATATAAAAGTTAAGATTGGAAGCCAACATTTAAGCCATGCTCAACCAAGTGAAACTGCGAGCTACTGCTCACTGATGATACCCCTGCCGCAAGTGAATAATATTAATAGTGTAAAAATATGCAAGTGTTCGGTAAACAGGAAGTTGTCGAGTGATGAATCTGAAAACGCATCACACGGTATAGCTGACTTATATAAATCCTGAAACCAAATTTCAGAAATCCTTGTATTGTAGTTCCTGAGAAAAATGTGACGAAAATTTTCAACTTGGCTATCATGTGTAAAATCATACAAGTGTTCGGTAAACAGGAAGATGTCGAGTGATGAATCTGAAAACGCATCACACGGTATAGCTGACTTATATAAATGCTGAAACCAAATTTCAGAAATTCTTGTATTGTAGTTCCTGAGAAAAATGTGACAAAAATTTTCAACTTGGCTATCATGTGTAAAATCATACAAGTGTTCAGTAAACAGGAAGTTGTCGAGTGATGAATCTGAAAACGCATCACACGGTATAGCTGACTTATATAAATCCTGAAACCAAATTTCAGAAATCCTTGTATTGTAGTTCCTGAGAAAAATGTGACGAAAATTTTCAACTTGGCTATCATGTGTAAAATCATACAAGTGTTCGGTAAACAGGAAGTTGTCAAGTGATCAATCTGAAAACGCATCACACGGTATAGCTGACTAAGAATAAGGAATAAGATAAACCCTGAAACCAAATTTCAGAAATCCTTGTATTGTAGTTCCTGAGAAAAATGTGACGAAAGTTTCATGGGATAGACTGACTGACGGACGGACTGACGGACAGACAGAGGTAAAACAGTATACCCCCCCTTTTTTAAAGCAGGGGTATAATTATGACACAACAGTCTAAAAGATATTTGTAAACTGGCAGACTGATGATTTTGGATTAAGTATGTCAATATTCAGTTACAAGATAAACAACAGCACATGTTTTATTTTTGCTGTATGTTTTATGGACTGGTCATCCACAAATTTTATTTACAATTCATAAAAAGACAACCAGGTCCACATTTACACTAAAATATACATAGTAAGGGCCACAGACACCAGCCCCAAAGCTTCCCGACAAGGGAAATAATCCATTCAAGTATCTTTTTCTAAACAGCCACTTCCATACACACATACTGACCATTCATTTTTTTCAAATTTTAAAGACAGAAATAATAAAAATCAAGATTGTAAAAAGCAAAATCACAAATTCAATATTAAAACTAACAAATTTGCATTAAAAGAATAATTTCAGTTCACATGATTTTATAGTTTGTAAAGAAAACAAGGGGGGGAATTATATTTACAATTGTTCAGATAGCTTTTTACAGCTATTTATTGGAACTTTTAGTATGTATATTATTTTGATATAATTAGATTGAACATACATAAAACTAAATCATCTATAAAAGCAAAAACTTTTCAGAAGGTATATATATATTTATAAGATGGAAATATCTATATAATTCCTGTCAAATACATGACATGTATGTTTGATTCCAACACTCTTCAATCCTGAATATCTTAATTAAAATAGAAAAAATAAAATTAATAAACATATAATTAAATGGGACGAACTAATTTAAAACCTCCCTCAAAAAGATTGAAAGCCCTAGAACCAGAATGGTGTATGATCATGTTTAGAAAATGGAGTTAATATTAAAAACATGGAAAGTAACCTTGATATTTAACAAGCAGCTATTACTACTACTATTATAGATATTAAAAAAATTTGAACATTAATAATTTAATATGCAAATATTGAGTGTGAATTGTCAATTAAAAACTTCAATTTCTAAACATGATCAATAACCTTCTTAAATAAAAACAAATGATCTCACATGAACAAAGCTGTTTAAAACATACAAAAACTTTCTTAACTAATGGGCTGATGTCACTCAAAAGGTTAGTACTACATACAAAACTTGTATAGATGTTTTTATCAACTCTTGTCATCTTAAAAATCAACTCGAAAATCAGTTATGTCTAGATACTTCCACTGATCTTATTGAAGGAAAGTTGTGTGGAATGCTGAAAAGTATTTGAAGGAAGTAATTTGAAAATGTGGTGAGGCTGATATTTTTATCAAAAGAAAATACAATAGTTAAAATTCTTTTCTAAATATAAAAGGCAAATATTTCAAACAGTACTTAATACTAATTATATGAAGTTGAAACAGAATTACCTCGAAGTGAAAACAAAGCTGACAGATATCAGGTCATTAAATGTGTTGTCTATGTACAGTTGCCGAGCAGAAAAATGTACGACTTATTTTTGACAGTCTTGTTTCTTGTATCTACATTATACAATACAGAAACTTATCTCTCTCTAATTTTAGTAATCATCAAGGACAAAAATTTTAATTGTGAAAGGAAAAAACAAGAATTCACAATTGTTTTGCTTTGGTTTAAAGGAGATGCTTTCCCACAATTCCATTACAATCTTTCTAGATCAAAGAATTATATAATAATTTTTGCTCACGATCTTGATGACAAGACAATTAAAATAAAAACATCAATACAAGTTAAATTACAGACATATTTAGTCAGGGATGATAAAACCCAACATCTTCATTATATATATATACAAAGTAATCAGAGTTGGGTGGATACCAACATTTTGGAGAACTACAAATCAATTTGGCATAAAATTAAGCACTAAACAATACCTCAATCAAATCTTTGTCCACATAGCATATAAAAGCTTGACTCAGCTGATTTAAATTATGCAAAACAAATCTGTGTTAATTGATGGGAGGTAACTCTGTAATGTATGAGGAACTATGTAGAAATGAATTTCTGAGATCATTATTTTGCTGACCAAAAATGAAACAATTCCAATATAGAGTTATCTCCCATTTGCATAAACAGCATGTGAACAGGACGTCTTAAAATAAAGATACGACAAAAAACAAGATTACAGATATAGAATTCTGTAAATACATGAAATAATAATATTAACTTATTAACCTAAAAAATGTACAATACTGTTAGGCATTATTTATTATCATTATTAAAAGTACAATTTATAGCAATAAATAATAATTCTCTATAAATAATGATGAACAATTTAATGGATGCTATCTTTTTTTCATAGGACTGTTCGTTAAACCAATATGTTCATCAAAGTTATTTCTAAAACAAGGGAACATCTCATTGAAGCAGATAATATTTTGCATATATACTCAAAACAAATTTTAGTACAACCGCCAAAAGAAGAAATGAAAAAAATCTGATATTTTTATGCAAGAAACAGCCACAAGTTAAATTTCATTTTTAAAATATTACTCATTGTTTCCAATACTATTTTGAGTTATTTTATTCATTTTAATGATAATTTTCCCATTGTAAATCTTCACCATAAATATCAATGCTAACAATACTGCACATCTTTCTTTTTAAATACTAAATAAAAGCTAAAAGTTCATTTAAAATAAGACAGAAATCTGAAGCAATCATTCTAAAATTCCAAAGCAGATTTCCCATATAAAATTGGTAAAAACATGGCATAATGTATGTGGATTAAATTTCTTATGTCATGATACTGAACAATACATGGTAATATAAAAACCTGAATTATTTATAGCAGGAATTTGTCATGTCTTTTTATTTCGTTTCATCAATATTTTTATACAGAAGTATAAAGTTTTGAAAGTTTTGAAAGAATTACAAAATGTATAAATGATACATTTTCAGGGTTACGTTTCAATGGTGTGAATTTAACTGCTGCCGATATTGAGCAATATGAATCAATCTGAAAAGAAAATCAACTATGATTTCTTCTAAATAAGGTAACAGTGGACGTTAAGCAACCAATAACCCCAAAAACCAATCAATCTAATAGATATTGAGTCCATAAATATTTAGACAAATGAATTTTTATTAATCCATTTTTCAGTTTATAAAATTCCATGTAAGATTTAAAAACATTGATCAGCTTTAAGTACTAAAACATTTTCCCCTCAAAACAGGTCAATGACTACATATTTTTTTTACATTTATGCCTGCTTAAATTTTTTTATTTGTTGGTGTTTAACACAACTTTCCTAACTCTTGGGTATATCATGGTAGCAAGTGTATGTAGAGAGCTGGCTACAGAGAACAAAATTAGGGGGATTAATGTTTTATAGTCTGAGCATTTGTCTGTCCTGTATCAGGTTTGGTTTAAGGAAGTTTACCAGAAAGTTTGTTGCCATGACCCCTTTTTATCTAAATACTTGACCACTCTTAAAATATTGTTACATATATTTCCAGCTCTAATGAATAAGAAATAAGAAACTAGTATAGCCCCTGCATAGTGTTGAATAGTGTTTTTGCGTAATACATGTTGGTAGCACAAACAGTATGGTGTGTACAAAAGACATAACAAATTCCTGCAAATACACATATCTCATCACAATTTGATAATTCAATGTCAAAAATACAAAAAAGATCACATTTTATGACATAGGATATCCACAATGAATGAATTATATATTGCACTAGAGTCCATCATTTCCACTTGATAAAAAGATTAAAATAAAAAGTTTAGATAGACGTACAAAAATATAAAAGAAATTATTTTGGCATTATTACATGACAAGATTAAAATTGTGTAGACGATGGCGAGAAGAGGATAAAAATACAATTATCAATATATCCTTTGTAACTCTGGAAAACCACTAACAAAAGTACAGATTTATGATCAAAAACAAAATACTGCAGATTTACAAAGGGTTGCAAATAACAATTACAATATACATACAGAAATTCAACACTTCATTTTCTAAAACTGTTAACTTGAAAATTCATCAATTTTTCACAGATTAAGAAAATAATGCTTATTGACATCATGTTACTTAAATTATAACTGATACATGTATGCATATACATCATAATAAAGAAATATGTGAAAGTCCTTGAACCAAGACAAGGCTAAGACTTAATGTCAATAATAATTTTATTTATTTACTACTTTGTGTTAAGTAAATTCGATATAAGAACTCTGTCTCAAGCTAACAAGATGACAGTCAAATGTTTATATGCTTCAATCTTTCTAATATTGAATAAAAAATATATTTTCTAAAGAGATCAGTTCCTAGAAATATTGAGAAAAATTAGAAATCTGATTTAGTATCTTTGAACATACAAAAACTTTAGGTTTGAGAGAAAGAGACAAAAATCTTGATTTTTCTACGATGCAAGAAAAATTATGAGTTTTACAAATAAGAAGATCTGGTATCCAGTGAATAATTAAGATATCACCCTTTTTCAGGTCAATATATTTTACATATATCATTCAGGTCATTAACAAAAATACAATTAACAGTTCTATAGTTTTATGTAAAACATTAATGGAGTCTGATGGAAAAAATAAAAATACTGGAAACTGCTTCAATTTAAAATGAAAACAAAAAAGTGTGCTTCAGAAAAATAAATCACAAAAATATCACAGTCGCTTTAGCAATCCTCAGTAGAAACACTGATGGAATTTTAGAACAATCACTTGAGACGGAGTTATCCCCCATGCAACTATATTTTATATTTATTATCTTAAAATAGTAATACATTTAGTCATAATCATTATCAATACAGCTTTAACTTCTTTTACTTAATTAACACATTCCACATTGAATGATACTGACTGAAAGTCTACAAATATAAAGAAGTTTTTCAATATTAAAAGCTGTATCTGACAATATTTCATTTCAATAATAAAGATAGCATTCATTTATCCTATTTAAATGTCAAATATAGTTGCATGGAGATTAAATTTGATTAATCTTACATCTTTTCTTCCATCCTGTCAGCATGGAAATGTAGTTCGTACATGATATTGTGGCCCCAGTTGTGTCCCCTGAATAAATTGTCGGAGATGGTACATGATATGATGAAAGACAATGTTACAACAAAAAGTCACTTCTGTATGTCCATTTGCAAAAAAATATATTTAAGGTTAGATTCTTATGAATAACAGATTTAAGGTTAAATTCTTATTAATCACAATTGAGCAGTTGTAGTGACTGAACTGTCTAGATTAACTTTGAGTATTTTAACAAAAAAGTACTTTCTTGATTATTTTTGAGTATTTCATTAATAAAGGTACCAAAAATTCATCTGTTCTTTATGCTAGAGGTTTTGTTAAATACTTTTAAGAATGTGTAATTACCAAAATTACTATTCCCTGATATTCAAATATCTAGATGGAAATTACCATGATTACTGCTGCTTAGAAATGTCACTTCTAGTACTGCTTTTAAAAAAAATTGTTTCAAAAGGATTTTCTATTCAATGGACATATAGAAATGAGTTCATCGAACAACATTTTGAAATATCTCTATAGAAATATAGTAACCATAGTTACACCTGAGACACTTGATGACATGATGGTTGTCCCTGTTTGATTTATCACAGAAGGTCAGATGAAAGGACAAGGTCATGAACCCTATACAATAGCTGCCTATTTTCATGCTGATAAGTCACATGATCTCATTGGTAGTCCACTTATTTTTCCACGTTGTTCTTGATGTCACATGATCTTGCCTTTAACATGGTAACGACAACTCTTCTAAAGACATTCCAAAATATTGCACAGCATGTGATTCTATGAATTACTTGATACAGAGTTCGTTTCGTCGTGTGGCGTCACAGAATTATGATTTGTTGTACCAAACACATTATTATCGTAACCTGTCCCATTTTGAACATAAGATGTACCAAGTCCATATAAATGACCACAATATTTAGCATCGTCTATGTTATCTTCAAAAAACATCTGAAAATAGGAAAATCATTTATGTTGAATTTTAAGTATTTTGTTTTGTAAAGAACCAGAGGCTATTTCAGTCTTTTTTTGTCCCCTAATTGAATTAAGAAAGTAGAGATGACCTATAGTTATTAATTTATGTTGAATTTGGTCTCTTGCGAAAAGCTGTCTCATTGGCAATCACACCACATCTTCTTTTAATATTATATAAATTTCCTAAATTTTAAGATAATTTCATAACGTTCCAAAATAGTTGACATATTTGAGATATTGTTTAAATTTTCAAGTTTCGAAACAGTTTTTCTTATTCATCATAAATTAGCAAATTTCATGAGGAAAAATATTGTGTTGGGACTACCTAAACTAACCAAAATCAACTGCAATTGATCACATCACATAAAGATATTTTCAATATTTATGACAATTTGCAACTTCTGTGTTGATTTCATTGAACCATGAACATTCCTATATAAACTTTTGTATTATTTTTCTTGTTTGATAAGTCAAATAAGTCTTCTATAACTTGTCACCAAATAGGCCCCTAAAACATTTTTTTAACAAAAAAGCTATTAACACTTTTAGACTGGAACAAAGATACAGCAATATTTGTGGAGTGTGAAAGCTTAACTTGATCAATCATGAAAATATATTTCCAAGCATCCGTTGATCATTGTTTTCCCTGAGACAGCTTAATTTCTGGAAATAAAGATGCCATGTACTCTTGATTCCACCTGAATTAAGTTTTGTTAATTCTGATGGTTGAAATTTGTCTGAATGTTATTGGAATTTTTCAATACAAACAGATCCCTATCAATGTCATAAAATCTTAATTAAAAAATCTCTTCTTCAACTAAAGCATTTGCAAAAGCCGTAAAATATAATCAACTGTAAAACAAATACCTCTCTCATTTTAAAAAATGCTGCCCCTGTTAATAAACTGTCACTTCCTGCTTGATGCTGGGGACCTATTCTTTCAATCTGAAATACAACATATATAATTATTAACAAAAATATTTTCATCAATAGAGTGCTTGTTCTTGTATAACAAGTCGATTCATAGGATTCTGAAAAATCCAACTTCTGTAATCAAGATGGTTTAATACACAGTTTAATACTCAAAAACTGCAAAAAACTTTTACTTGCCATGTTTATTTGGTTTCATCTATCAATTACAGGATTTCTGCACACTCTTACTGAATTTGTTGCAGTTTACATTTATCTTTCTATTTCAGGTTTACTTTGGATTCATTATTATTATTGAAATACCAATCTGAGATTTAAACCTAAAGGTGAATCACAATTTTTTACAGCTAGTTATAGACTATTTCACTTCTTTTTCCATAAAAAAAACATGACATTTTCTACAATGAGAAATATCTAAAAATTTAGCTAGATTACAAAAACATTGACATTATAAACCTCTATTTTCCTGAAGAGCTGAATCAGTAGATACAGGTAAAAGGGAAATGCATTATATTTAATATTTAAAATCAATTGATATAATGGCACTATGAGTTGTTCGAAGCAAGGATTTTGCAATTTTACATTAATATGATAAAAGCTTGCAGATGCACAAATACTAAATGAATCTGCAAAGCTTTCTTACTATCATACTTAGTTACACATATGTTACTACATCTCCAAAACATTATACTAAGTTACCTCTAACTGTTCCGCTACCTCTTGTAAACCTCCTTTTAAGTTTTTACAGCTTTTCATTAAATATTTAACATCATAAATATTAGGGAAGTAAATCCGCAAATATTCAAAGAATTCTGATTCTTCTGATGGTAAAGGCTGATCTGTTAATAACTTCAATAAATATCCAAAATCATATCCACTGTAAATGATGAGAAATACATAATTAGTCTAAACTTTCACCACATACAAAAATGCAGTAGGACATTTAAATTGAAAAAGACAATCCTGTAATATTGTGTGTACATTCTTGATTGACAGTTTTACAGTATCCAGATGAAATGGATAAATAAGAGGTCAGCCAATGAAGGATTATAAAAATATGCTACATGATGTGCCTTGACTACAAAATGCTATGTACCAAATTACATCAACAAGTGAAGTATTTTCAGAGAAAATATTGTGGTGAGAAACAGCAGCTGAGGTTCTGAAAATGTGTCTTTAGGTGTTATAACCCTTACTCAACAATTGTAGTTACTCAAGAAAAAATGATTATTTTTCATATCCTTGTTATTGGGTTGCTGTTTCATGGATGTAAATGAATAACACCCATGTCTTTTAATTCATATTTGTGCAACGTGTAGCAGTTTATAGATGAAATGAAATCAAATATGTAACAATCTAAGTATGAAATAAATAGGTAACAATCATTATTTATCAGTATAAAGTAGTCCTTACCTGTGAAATGACAACCACTTGACATTTTCACTTAGCACTATACCAGATGTCATTAACAACTCAGCAAATTCATACACTTCAATGCCTTCCTCTTCATGTTTCTTAAACTGTATCCCAGAATTCTGTAGTAAATCTATTGATTCTTGTGCAAACATGTCTTCCCTGTGAATTCAAAATGTATATCAATTATTAATTCAAGATAAAACATGTAAATGTGGTTGTTTATTGGTATATATAGTATGCTGTGTACATAAATCTGGCTGTTTTAAAAGCTTTCTCGTTTGAATTGGTATACATTTGTCATTTCAAGGCCTTTAAGTTTTGGTATAAGTTTTTTTTAAATTTGAAGGTCATACTGTAACCTGAAATTGCTAATTTCTATGTCATTTGGTTTCTTGTGGACAGTTGTCTCATTTTTATGTATCTTTGTTGTGTCCAATTGTGATTTTACTTTTATGTGAGTAGAAGATAGATGCATCTAACAACTTCCTAAAGCATCTTTTATCTTCAATTTTTTTTTAAACCATAACAGAATTCTATATATGACAATCTGCAGTCTGCTGTTTGTCATTATCATTTTCAAATGGACAAACAAATATAAGATCAATACATAAAGAAAACTTCAAATCTACAATTGTTTTGCCACTTACACTAAACTATATTTGAAGTTAAACTGCCATGTTGATATGGGTGATGGTGTATCGCCATTCTCGTCTAAAAATGTTATACCACACTGTATGATCTTGAGTAAGTCTACATTACATCTTAATAACTGGTACTGGAAATCTGCAGCATTCCTAAACTCTCCTATCGGCCGTGCTACAACTCCAGGAAATTCTGTGTCCTGTTACAAAAATATAATGTCATTGAGTTTTAAAACAATCTTTTTCAAAATAATACATGCAAGCCGTTATATAAAATAGGAAAACCTTTTTACTCTAATAGTAAATATATTTTATCAATAAAATCAATACATTTTGTAGTACTGTTACCAATGTAGTGCAGACTTGTTAACTCACTACTGCTGTCAGAATTCAGATTGTAATCATTTATGATCATATGTCCCTATCTGAATTTGAACCAGCAGGAGTCATAAGGGTAATGAACAACATTCTTACATACATGCTTCCATTGCATGTATGTATAAGGCCATGCAATAGATTTATTTGATAATTTCCTTGATAATCTGTTGCTTTATATATTTCAAAATCTTTAGAGACCTCACTGTCACTCAGCTCACAGTCTCCAACACTACATTTAATATTAAGACGAAACAAGCATTAGCCTTTCAAAAAGGGCTATAGTCCACTCTTAGCTGATGAAAATGGAAAGTGCTCTCGCTTTGTAGATTAATTCATTTACTAGTATAGCCACGTGCATCAATCAACAAATTTTACCACAGATGTGAGGTCACACGTTATGAAGTAGTATATATCGTTGAACGTTGTTGTTTATGAAACTCCAGAAGATGCGACTATTTATAGATAAAAGTTACCTGTGTATGAATGATTAATGACCAGGCAAAATCTAATTGCTAAAATAGTGAGGACAAATCTGATACTCTACGGGATTGAAGGACATTTACTTGGTTTGGATTGTCCTAACCAATCAATAAACTTTGATCATTCACGTCTCGTAATATCTTCCAATCAGGTAGCAAGAAAAATTCACGCACTAATTGTCCATCGTTCAATTCTTAATATCGACTCCTAGGCGTTTTTTTTAGATGGAAACATTCATTTCACTACATTTCATAGTAAGCTGCATAATTAATTAATTGTTTGTTGTATCATGGGCTAACTATGTATATTTTATAGAAAATAGTTTACAATTACCATGGCAACATATCTGTATTTTTGTACAACATGGCGTATCTTCCTAAACTCCTCTTCCATGTTGTTTTGCCAGACATCTTTAATTCCATATTCTGTGTGTGCTATAGATGGCATACTGCCAGCATCCCGTGCTTAGTTACAATTCTTTAAAAGTTCACCTTTTCTTGATGTTTTTCTTTCTAGAAATAAATAAAATTAAACATGTATATGTCAATACTATAAATAGCTAATTTGGAAAATCCTTGTTACTTTTTAATACATTACAATCAGTCTATTATCCTTTAGAACTGAAAAATAACAATGTACCACACACTTTAAAAAGTATGTGTAGTTTCAGTTACATCTGAAAAAAGGTTAGATTAGGTAGGTAGGGATTTTTTTTTAAATTTTTATGTTTTTTTTTAACATTGAGTCTATGGGAGCAACATTCTGACTTTAACAGTGCTTAATGAAAAAAGACAATAAAATCTTTAGGGTAGGCTAATTTTGAGGCGAAAAAGTAGGGAAGGTAGGGTTACTGGAACCACACATGTATTTTTATTTGGCCTTACTAAGATAAATGTTAAAACAAACACATTAAGACTTTTTATCAAAATTCCTTCATGTTTGTCTAAACTTATTCTGTCTGTAGGTAAAAATGAAGTTTAATAAATGTAATTTATTTCACAAGAAAGGTAGGACTTCTTAATTATTAAATTGTTTGTTCTTTTTGCCGTATTGTTCATGAGAATTGTGTGCAAACTGAGGGAAAATATGGTAGTCAAAACCTGTTTGGTCCCGATCACAAAAATTTTGTTAGGTTATAATATACATAGACATTTAAGCCTATTTTGACAATCAATTGTCAGACATTTGGTACTGACAAAAAAAAGCTGTTGTAGTACATTTGTAGTATGTGCTGCTTTATTGGGTAGCTGTATTTTTTTTTATCAGAAATTCAAATTTACAAACTATGTCAGTTGATACACTCAACATTGAAAATTACTAATTAATTAATGCAACATCAAACAAAATATCATTGATCTATCACATGTGATCCTATCAAAGTAACTTAAGCTGAAATGTTACTTTAAAGTAAATATCAATTATGTGTCACAAGTTGTCCTTATCAAACTAACAAACACAGGGTTCTCACTAAGGATTTTTGAAGGCGAGTCCAGGGACTCGTCATTTTTGGCCATGGTGAGTCCAACGGCAAGAAGAATATATTTTGTTGCAATATAATGTAATATTTTAGTTTCCATGGCCTAACAGAGCAATGAAATGACATTAAATTTAGATTACTTTTTAAACTTTTGCTATAAAATGATGATATTTGTGTTTAACTGTGTTCAGTTTATACAAAATATTTCAATATTGATGTATCTGTGGACTCACCAGTTTTTAAAATGGTGAGTCCAGGACTCATGGACTCGCCTTAGCGAGAACCCTGCAAACAGCAAAAAACTTAACAGTAGATAACATCAGAGCCTTTGCCCAAAAAGTAATACCTAAGTCCTGTAATCACCAACTTTCACCACAGGCAACATTAACACAAAATACAATGAAAGATAAACAACAGTTCACATAACACAGCATGATCAAAGTGTTTTCATAGTTGCATTTGAAAATACTACTCAGAATGCATTTAATTCAGAATGGGGAATCCTACAATACAATATAGATCAATTTTAAGCACAAAAAGCACCGAAGAGTAAGGGAGGACATCAAAAGTTCAATGAAGGATAAAAAAACTTAATTCACATAGTTTTCTCACTGACCCCCACACCCCCTCTCTTAACTTAATTTGGGAAAAATTGAATGACCAATATGTATATATGTAAAATCGATTTTAGATTAACAAAACTTGCGGCAATGTTGACCCCCCACCCCCAAACTATTTGATTTAATTTTTTTATCCTGTATCAATCTTTTAATGTCGTCCCTAATAATATATATGTAAGAATCTTAAACACAATGGTATGCTAACATTGCTAAAGTGTGATGATTTGATATTCTAAAGTGTGATGGTCTGTGCTATTCATTTGAACAATGATAAAAAACTCTTTCCCCAAAAACTAGTCATTAATGTATGCAACTAGAGGACTTATGTATGACCTTTAACCAAAGCATTGGCTTACATGGCCCTACTCTACACATTCTTTTAGACGGGGAGGTGCGTCATTTGCCTTTCAGGCTAGAGTCCCTAGTGACCTGATACAGCTACAAGGTGACTGGGCAAGTGATGCCTATAAGCTATATTTGAATTTTACTGTGCAGGAGAAAATATTTGTTGCAGTGTCAATGGCCAAACTTTTATAACATTTTTTCAGACACAACCAACAAACATGTACTGGTGTTATCAGATTCAATCTGTAAACATTTATCTGGCATTTCTAACATGGACCTTCAAGCTTACAGTGGTGATCGTATTTCCACTATTAAGAAGAAACTGGATCAAGGTGAAATAAACTTGAGTAACTATTCTTACTGTCTTATTCATTTTGGAACTAACGATGTAAGAGACTTTTCTGTAGATCGTATCATTGCTGGTTTTAGAGTTATTTGTAAAATTTAAATCTTTGTCTCCGCATATCAAGCTTTATACATCTTCTAATTTACCAAGACCTGTAGATTTTGATTTAACTGGTTTTAAATGTGCTAATATTAATAGGCAATTACTTTCTGTATGTTCTAAATATAACATTATTTTTATAAAATCATATAAAAGGTTTCTTGTAAGAGGGCTTCCTATTAGGTCTCTTTTTGCCTTTAAGGACGGAGGATTGCATCTTAATGATAAAATTGAATTGCATAGTATTCAAATAAGACCAAAGGACCTCAGAACAAACAGTATAAAATAATTCAAATGGAGAAAAATAACAGCGGGTTTGTCAGCCTGATTTAAATACAGAACAACAAATAATTATAAGAAATAAACAATCAAACGACTACCACTTAGTATATACTAACTACTGCAATGTTACCATTACACTTTCTTGACCACTATCGCACTTCAATTAAAAATAGGAAGTAGTATGAACTATTCATCCAACCTGAAAAGTTGTGTAAGTATGAAACTAATAATCATACAGACTTCAATGTTAAGCCTTAACCCAACGAAAACCAATTCAAATCAGAAAAGCTACTGCGTCATATGTCAATAAAATAAAGGAACTTGGCAACTAAGGAAAACCATTGCCTGAACCACATAATTTCCTGTTACAAGTAACAACCATTAGACTTTAGGGTTTCCATACAATCACACTTAATCTTGATATCAGATTTCACTTAAAAACAAACAACCATAGCGATCAGATATCACTTAAAAACGAACAACCATAGCGATCAGAATTCACTTATAAATAAAAACGAACAACCATAGCGTAGACCATTTACCTAACTACAAGTATAATCACATTTTAGAATCCTACATAATGGTAATGTATATGCAAAACATGTAATAAACAGCGGCTGGTAATGATCAAAAGCTTGACCAATGCAAGACTAAGATAACTGGTAGTGAATGTATATATTGATTTACTCAACCAAGAGGCAAGATCTTGAATCAACATGCATTTGTACATGTATAATGGTTATTTTGGTGACTAAATATCTATACATTATGATACAACAGAACTCAAAGTAACAAAATAAATGACTATAGACTTGGTCTTTTTTAAAATATGTCACAATATTGAATGTATTGCACGTGGGAAGTTGCAATTTGTGTCAAGTGTGCAACAAAAATAATTTGTCTATACAAGATGCACGGGAAGTGTAGAAAGGTTTCAATGCATAGCTGTAGCATTTATGGTTTTTCAGTGGTTGATTCTTTTCAATGTTCTTTTGAATACACACCAACTTCAGTTTAGGTGAAAGACAGGAGGAGATATGCACGTACGAGCGGAAAAATGATGTATGAACTACATTTCTTTGTGATTTCATGCGCTCAAGTGCGACGCATGATCAACCGGAACCCCGTTTTTGATGACGAACAGTGACTTCCGGGAATAATTAGCACCTGTCAAACTTACTTGAGAAGGAACTGAAAAACGAAATTATGAATTGGCTAATCGGAAACAAATCCAAGTCAACAGCACAATCACAAACTAATCTCCAGGCACATCGTACTAAACAAATTGATTCATTGAAAAAAGCAAATTTAAAGTAAGGAATGCCTTTTAGTATCTGCAGAAATTGCAGAATTATCATTTGAAAATGAGTCATTACATGAATTTAGATATACGTATACTTTACTGAATTGCTCTTGTTGTCTTTGATTAGACATCTATCTCAATATTTGATTGAGGTTACATTTTTTTCTATTTGTAATGATATGTATTTATTCCTGTGTCAAGCTGTGATAGTAAACACACATTTTTAAGTCTTTTTCTTCCCACGGGTAAAAACAGCCTCATGTTGTTTTTTTTATCAATTTTCAGGAGACATTGATGATTGTGAAAAATCATCTTTGAGCGTGAGACTTAACAAAATAATTAAAAAGTTGCAAACACATCACATCAAAGGCTAGTCCGAGATTACTCTGACGTCCGACAGCTGTTTAGCCAGACAAGCTGGGGCCGTGGGACGTCAGAGCTTGTCCCATATCAAAAAGTGGATATTTGCCCACCAAAAATAGATGCGCTACTTCCTCGCTTCTGGAGCCGACTGAGGGCCTTGGAATTATATAAATCGGGCATCAATCTCTTCAGTTTTCATTTATCTCTTCATTTATGTAAGTTTCACCTACCTGCCAAACCTTTAATTTTCTATATTTTATATTCTGACATCCCACAGCCCCAGCTTGTCTGGCTAAACAGCCGTCGGACGTCAGAGTAATCTCGAAATAATCAAAGGCAAAGTAACGATTAAATTGAATTTTCCGTACTGGCATCAATGTAAACTAATATGAGGCATGCGCTACCTGTTAAAGGGGACAAAGTCTGTATCAATTACATTTTTTTTAATTCTAACATATTTTAAGTTAAAAAAGAAAAAAATACTGTAACGTTTCCGATGTTGGTTCTATTGTTACTTATAGTCTCATGTCAAACTAGACCAGAAGTAACTTAAGCAAGAAAGAAATTTCTGTGTAAATGAGGGAAATGAAAAAGTTACAAAAAAAAAGTTAATGAATTTGTGTTTATTATAAGTGCATTTGAAGTTATATCTATAAAGAGAAAGGATATATATTCATGCTTTGAATTGTATTTTAGGTCTTTCATGACTGTCTACTTTTAGGACTACAAATTATGAATTACTTTTAGATTTTTGTTTCAAAACACAATGTAAACCTTAATCATGTTAATCATGTTAATCATATCTGCTAATGTTTAAATTACTTAAATAGTTTAATTTAATTTCATGAAAGTACTGCTTAGCAGATATTTTTAATTATAATTCTGGAATGATAATTTATTTATATATACATGTATGGTTGGTGCACAATAGAAGAATGATAGATGAACATGTCAATTCTTTTTTTTTTTTAATTAGATTATTATTGTTGACAGACCCGAAAAGCAACAAATTAAGTAACCCTGGTCTTACAATGTATAAATGCTGCATTTAAAGTAAATTTCATTTTATTAGCTCACCTGGCCCGAAGGGCCAAGTGAGCTTTTCTCATCACTTTGCGTCCGGCGTCTGTCGTCGTCCGTCGTCGTCGTCGTCGTCCGTCGTCGTCCTGCGTCCGGCGTTAACTTTTACAAAAATCTTCTCCTCTGAAACTACTGGGCCAAATTTAACAAAACTTGGCCACAATCATCACTTGGGTATCTAGTTTAAAAATTGTGTCCGGTGACCCGGTCAAATATCCAAGATGGCCGCCATGGCTAAAAATAGAACATAGGGGTAAAATGCAGTTTTTGGCTTATAACTCAAAAACCAAAGCATTTAGAGCAAATCTGACATGGGATTAAATTGATTATCAGGTCAAGATCTATCTGTCCTGAAAATTTCAGATGAATCGAACAATCCGTTGTTGGGTTGCTGCCCCTGAATTGGTAATTTTAAGGAAATTTTGCTGTTTTTGGTTATTATCTTGAATAATATTATAGATAGAGATAAATTGTAAACAGCAATAATGTTCAGCAAAATAAGATTTACAAATAAGTCAACAGGACCGAAATGGTCAGTTGACCCCTTTAGGAGTTATTGCCCTTTATAGTCAATTTTTAACCATTTTTCGTAAATCTTAGTAATCTTTTACAAAAATCTTCTCCTCTGAAACTACTTGGCCAAATTAAACAAATCTTGGCCACAGTCATCATTGGGGTATCTTATTTAAAATTTGTGTCTGGTGCCCCGGTCAACCATCCAAGATGGCCACCATGGCTAAAAATAGAACATAGGGGTAAAATGCAGTTTTTGGCTTATAACTCAAAAACCAAAGCATTTAGAGCAAATCTGACAACAGGGTTAAATTGTTTATCAGGTCAAGATCTATCTGCTCTGAAAATTTGAGATGAATCGAAAAACCTGTTGTTGGGTTGCTGCCTCTGAATTGGTAATTTTTAGGAAATTTTGCTGTTTTTTTGTTATTATCTTGTTTAATATTATAGATAGAGATAAACAGTAAACAGCAATAATGTTCAGCAAAGTAAGATTTACAAATAAGTCAGCACGACCAATTTGGTCAGTTGACCCCTTTAGGAGTTATTGCCCTTTATAGTCAATTTATTACATTTTTCATAAATATTTGTAGACTTTTAGAAAATATTTTCCACTGTAATTACTGGGCCAAGTTCATTATAGATAGAGATAATTGTAACAAGAAGAATGTTCAGTAAAGTAAGAAGTACAAACACATCACCATAATCAAAACACAATTTTGCTATGAATTTATCTGTGTCCATTGTTTAATATGCACATAAACCAAGGTGAGCGACACAGGCTCTTGAGAGCCTCTAGTTTTCATTTCAGCCCAAGTGAGATAATTCCAAACACAGAATACAGAGTAACATTTCGATGTAATAATAACAATATAACTTTAGTCATGTAAGTTTATTAATATATATTGAGGAAATAATTTTCTTTACTCCATTTGGGTATTTATTTCCCAATTATGTTTTAAAATTTAGTTGACCACTAAGGGTATATTGTACCAACACTTAACTGTATATATATATTGTTCTTGTGTTTTTTAGCTGA
The DNA here is from genome assembly GCF_036588685.1 of Mytilus trossulus. NCBI lineage: Eukaryota > Metazoa > Mollusca > Bivalvia > Mytilida > Mytilidae > Mytilus > Mytilus trossulus. The sequence goes on along the minus strand of NC_086386.1, from coordinate 33,894,942 downwards.
TATACTGTCTGTTCTTAAAAACCTTAGAGCATTGTGTTTTAGGCTTAGGAAAACACAATGCTCTTACTTTCAAATGAATTACACTTAACACAATACTGTTTATTAGGGTATGTAAGGTTTGATTTCAAATGAGACAAAGTTCTGTCAACCAGAGATAAGAGAGGATGTATATGTAAACAACTACATGTCACTGTTTAGTAAAACCTTCAACTATAACCACAACAAAGTTATACTGTAAAGTGCGCTATAAAAAAGCATGACCCAATTCGAAACATTTTAAAAGAGAAAACAACATATTGCCAAAAACAAAATATTGTAAACAACAATCAACAACAATCATGTGCACTGAACTTCAGATTCTGGACTTGGAATAACCACAGAGTTGACAGGCTAGATTCATGACTTGGAATATCCACAGAGTTGACAGGCTAGAGATACAATAAATGAAATCTTAGAATTTATAATCTTTTAAACTTGCCAAGTAGCAACAAAACATTCAGCATACATATTTTTTTTATTTTAGCACACTTCCTCCACAGTTTCCACAAGATCCACCTACGGTTACTGTAGAACCATTGGTTAATCATTCATGGGTGGATACACAAGGCAAGCTGATTGGTTGTCCAAGTTTAAGTTCTGTAAGTTATTAACAGTAAATTCTATCATTGTTTATAGTAAGTAAGTATCTAAGTAAATTTTATTTAGAGCCAGGCATGATATGTACAATTCATCAAGGTCAACATAAGGTATGTAGAGCTCTTAACTGACGTTAAGTTGATTGTTGGTCATAATTGTGTAAAAATGTTTAAAAATTGTCTTTTAAAGGAAAGGTGGAATTATTTCTAAATGCTTAAAAGCACTTCAAAGATTGAAATTATTTTGTGGTAGACATTATTGCCTATTTCACATTTGTAGTTTTCCTATCAGGCAAACCATGTTCATTTGAGAATCTTATTTAAAATGTTCACAACTCTTTATATAGTTGAAACCTCTGTGTTAATTGCTGTTAATTGCTGTGGAGGTAAAACGTTTAGATTTTTAAACAAACATTGTAGACAAGTGTTAGGAAAAAACTATTAAGCAAAGACCAAATACAATATTTGATTCATTCGAACAAACTGATAATAAGCTTATAAAAACAAATTGATAGACAACTTTCGAGTTCTATACATTTCCATCAAAAACTCTGGTTTTAGTGGACATCATTCTTGCGTTTAGGGGCAACGTCACTTCCATTTCCAATGTAGAGCAATTGGTTGGAAAACTGTAATACTGTTTTGCATGAACTATTCGGCAAATTGAATTCTCTTAATTGACAATCAGCACTCCGGTCATTAGGAAATAATGATTAAGTACCTACAGAATAAACATTATTTCTAGTATATCCTGCACAACGAAAATCACTAAGACGCTTGATGAACATAAATAATGCAGGGATACAGGTGATCCCTTCTATATGGTAAATGATGTCATAAAGGCGTGCATAATTGATGATTTTTTTCCAGTAAAGGATGAACTCGAAAGTGGTCTATTGTTTTTTAAGCTTTTTCATTTTCCATCATTTTGACAAACTTTTTATTTTCAGTTTACAATGCATTCTAGTCTAGGCCAGATCACACAGAGCATTATAGAAGAATTCAGAAGAAGTCCACCATCACTTGTATCTCAAGGATTGTAAGATCATTATAGCACATTTATACATACTCATTGAGGAACATTCAAATTGTCTCCCTTTCTGAGATATGTGAGAGTGATGTAAAATTTCAGGATATACATTAGCCATAATTTTATATATTCAATATAGCACACATTTCCTATATACATACGAAGAAAACAAGAGTCCACACAAATATTGGTACCCACTAAAATATTTTTTTTCAATCCAAAAACGATTGGTATCCACGAATATAGTTGGATACAGAGTAATGCAAATCAGTTACTTGTTCTCAGACAAGTCAGCATGAAGACAAATAAAGATTGATATTCAATTTCATTTGTTATAGATGCAAAAAACAACTGTAACATGCGAAATCACTTAAGATTTATGATTGGATGTTTGATATAAAAAAGGAATCAACATTTTCTAAACAAAGCATAATATGATGAAAATGTGTACTGGAATGTAAGAAAAATATTTGCTTTACTGATAAATAAAGTTTTATAATATATCTGATTTTAAACAGCAATCCAGGAGCACCAATGCAATACCCACATACTGGTCCTCAGTCAGGAGCACAAGGTGGACCCACAGGATATCCAATGTATGGTGGATATAATCCTTATACATCACCAAGTCTCCCACCACAGACAGTTTCAGCACCGACTATTCCATCAAGTAGTTCTGGTCCAAGTGTAAGATTCCACGTCTTGTTCAGTTAGATTAAAAAAAAAAACATTTTTGCTATATTTCTTATTGATATATAACATATGGGTTTGCTGAAACAATTTTGATAAGGCAAAACTACAATTTGATCATTATTAATTATATTAACAATTGAATACATGAATTTCAGAAATGAGAGAGAGTATCCTATACATTGTACCGTTGACCAAAATGCAATATTATTAAGTTTCAGTACAGTAATTGGAAGTGAAAAATCAATTTTAGCCTAGTGTTCATTCATTCACCTGTTTTGCATTGATAAAACACATTTTGGTCGTTTCTTAATCTCACCAATATGTATGAATCTAGTCTTTATAATTGTTTTATTTATTTTTACAGGTACCAGATGATGAATTAAGGTTACCAGATGTGTTTGCTGCCTTCCCAGAATTAAAAACTAAAAGGTACCAGTCAAATATGAATGAAATGAGATGTTGGTAATACCTAATCTAGACAGCAACCAAACAACACATCAAAACAAATCATATTTAAGTCAGTGTATCGTCTCCATTGATAGAAGAGTGCCTATACAACATGCCAAATTCTAAGTAGTTCCCAAATCTAAGAAACTAAAACAATGAACTTTTGTGTTAAAAATAAATCAAAGAAAAGGAGGAAAAGCAATATGTCACCCCACATTTTCATATGTGTGACATAAAAAAAAGATTTTCATGTTTGTCACATCCAAGCTTGTAATTGTTAACATACTAAATTGATTCTGTACTAGAAAAGGTTAAGTCGTAAATTGTTAGCTTTGTTGACATTGAGTGTATATCTTTTATTTGTTTTACAGTCTTACAGAATTAAATGGATTATTAAATGAAGAAGACAAAATCTTAGAAATGATACAAAAAATGTCAGAAGTATCAAAAATGAAAGAAGACAGAGAAAAATTATCTAGTGAATGTATAGAACTAGCTAGTAAGTATGCAAATGTTGTCTGTTTTATTTTTGGAGTTATCTAAATGTGGTAGAGATAGTTTTAAAGACGTGAAAACTATTTGATTAAGTTTTCAAAATACTTTTTGAATTGATTGAAAGGAACAGATAATATTTTTTCTAAGCAGGAATATCTCAGAATAAAAAAGAATCCACAGGTATGAAAATGTTTACATTCAGCAATCTGTTTGATACATGTAATCAAAACAATGTATGTTTGAAGAATAAAATGCTTAATTTTTGTATACCTTTGTCCTATTTATGTATAAGAATAGTTTTTTGAATGAATTTGAGATACGCTAAAATTCAACAAGAACTTGTTATCATTGTTCAGATAGAAAACACCTACTTTTTATCAAAACATAAATAGCTATTCATTAACTAAAGATACTTTGTACTAAATTTACTTAGCATAAAGATCCATTAAAATAATTATTTTACAGAAGAAAATTTATCGAAGAAACCAAAGATTCAACAGATGAGACAATGGGTTGGTGAAAAGGTAAAGGTGTTTTATAAAACTGTAGACAAGGAGAAATTAAATTATTTTAGAATAGATTAGAAACACTACTGTGGATTTCTAAATATGTCATTGATTTCCTTTTCGAGATATTTTATTTTGAAAATATGACTCCCTCAGACTTTTACTTTGAATTTGCATTGGTGTTTTTTGGGTCTCAAATCAAAAGAAAGAAAATCAAGAATCTGCTTAAATTTTGCTAAATGACCCTTTATGACCTATTAAGTTTTATATGAAAAAAATAAATGGGTGTCATGGGGAAAAATATTTCACCTTGTATTGTAGAGAAAACACTGAGGGGATCAAACATTTGACACAAATTCTGAAGCCTCACCTATTAAGTAAATGTACATCCATAAGTGTCATTTAACTTCATAACTTCACAACCACCTGCAATTTTTTTTTAATAATCTCTGAAAACCTTTCCATGATTCAGCTAATCTTATATAGTGTATACATTGAAGACAACTATTGCTTTCAGAATCAACTTTTTGAAAGATCAAGGGAAGAATTTGAGCGAGATCAAGAGAAGCTTATGTCACTGTCTGATACATTCCATCCAACAAACATTCAGACGAACATGAAAGTCGCATTAATGGAGGCAGAGGAAGAATCTGAAAAAATTGTAGATGAATTTTTAAATAGTAAGTACATTGTGTATTAAAATGTTTTTTGATCTTCTGGGCTTAACAATTTTTTGTATATATTCATACAAGAGCAGAGACATTTTGAGAAGTCACAAAATTTATATGATGATAATGCATTGGTATAAGTGGGAGAAGGGAATGTTTTAGAATAATTGCTTCATTATTGGGATACAATTCACTGACACCTTCTATCTACTAGTAAATAGAAATTTTCAAAGTTTGTAACTTACTAAGTTTTGGGTCGGTTGCACACAATGCAAATCTCTTATACTTCTAAAATTATTTGATAAGTGACCTCTTCTAGCTTACCATACAAAAATATGAAAGGGTCTGTGCCAATAAAAAAGTTACTTTTAGATGTGCATTTATACACCTCATATAATAATGTCTTTTATCATATACTTAGACTAAATAACATATGATTTTTACTGTATGATAATATCATTAAATCAACGTAAATTCCATATTTTTCGAATTGGTGCTTAGCGGGCTGATATGAAAAGTTTATCACATGCTTCGAGTGTTATCACATGCCTTTCCGTAACGTTATCGCATGGCATTCCGGTGATGCTCGGCAAATTCCGGAAAATATACCTCAATGCTACATTTTCACTAAAAAACTTACAAAGTAGTGTACAATCTCAATTTTATTAACGAAACAATTATTTGGATACTGGAAAGTATATTTTGTAAAATAATAAAAAAAAAAAAAAAAATCAAATTATTAAATAAATGCGTTTTTTTAAAGTTTCAAACATAATTTTTTTTCAAACAGTGTTCATTATGTATATTTTTGAATAATTTCTTTTGTCGTTTCGTCCATATTAATTTTTTTTTTTCTGTTGAGGCATCTGATAGAAAGATTTCATATCGAATGTACTAAATTTGGAGTCCGACGTCCGTGAACTTTTCACTCTTTGAACTTCTATTTGGGAACCACGTAAAATGATCAATATATGAATCTGTGATTTTTCTCCATTGTTGAAGCATATGATAAAAAGATCATAACATGTCATTTTTCATATCGCATGTATTATCAACCCTCGGTCAATATCAGCCCTCGAGCCATGCGGCTCTTGGGCTGATATTGAACCTAGGGCTGATAATACATGCGATATGAAAAATGCCATGTAATAATCTGATAATATTGATTAGATTAGAATATATGAACAGACAACCCTGAAGTTGTACATAGAACAGCTGAACCTTATACTTGAAATGAAATTCTTGTTATTTTTTGTTTTTGTTTATTCAACTTAAAAAAATGGTATGATTTTTAATTTTCAGAAAAGATGGAGATTGATGAATTTACACAAAAGTTTCTCCAGATAAGAATGGTAAGATTGCATTTAACAATATGATTTTCTTTCATTTTAGACTTTTTCATTCAACAGCAATACCTTACACTTGCTAATAGAATTAGACAATTATTTTAATGAAGAAGATACAATATGTGTGTGATTTATCACTTATTTTCTAAAATCCATATGTTGGAACAATGTACCAGTACTTAAATAAAACATCACAGTGTTGGTTTGAAATATACTGTTTCTGTTGGTTATACAGTCATTACATGACAGAAATTTCAATAATAAACTAGAAAAGTACACAAAACCATGATTATTTGACTGGTACTTATTGGTACTTGCTAAGAATTATACAGAGCACAACCATTATCAAAATAGATATTTTAACATCAAGATTATTATATGTTTATTTATTCACTGGCAAAATATTATTTTGGGCAATGATTCTATTTAAAAATTTCTCTTTACTAATTTTTTTTGTTAAAGTCATAAGAAACCTCAAGTCAAAAAAAAATAATGCATATGTTTTTTATAACTCAATGGATAGTTTTCATTATAAAACTTATGTACATATACTTTTTTCTGAAGAAAATTCTTTAATTTATTCATATTTAGAAGAAGTTTACTCTATTTGAATTGCTTCCGTATGCAAGGTGACCTCAGTGTGACCCATCTCGTAAAAATCTGGTGACCACAATACGCATGGATGTCCTTAAAATAAACTATTATCTGTATTTACATGTTAAACACGTGCTCAATTTCCATGCTGTTTGTTTATTTTTTGTCAATTGTTGACAAACAGGTGACAATCGTTAAACTTCGGCTTCAAAACACGAACTTTAATTACCTGCCATATTTTCACAACAACACTGACCGATTAAAAAAAATTTGACGATATACAAAATTTACACGAAAAAAATGATAAATTCGAGTACAGAAGACTAAGTTTATGATGTTTGTATACGTTGGTTCAAGAATTGGAAGAACATTATTTTTCACCGGTCACTCGTTTCTTATGACTTTAACATATTGCTAAAAAAATAAGATACATGTTATTATGTCTTATATAATACATTCATAAATATCTTTGATTGCAATATTACTTTTATTTCAGCAATCACATTGTCGGAGGGCTAAAGAAGAAAAATTAAACCAGTTAATTCACCAGAGTAGATATTGATGTGACCTTTAAAATATAGGGATGTGACATAAAGACAGACCAATGTTACAATATGATAGAGTTACTCGTGGGTTGTGATATGAACTTAGGGCAGAAAGACAAATTAAGATATCGATTATGAAGGATTTGAATTGAGATATTCATTGTGATAAGAAATACTTGCTGACTACTGGCAGTTATCTGTTTATATTGGACTAATATATGTATCACGTAATAGTTGTAATGGAAAAAAGTCTTTCCTGGAAATAACTATAATTAACTAATCAAGATTTGTGTTCATATTGTAGACTTGTATAATTATTTTGGAATAGTCTATTTTTCCATGTTTCCAATGACAAACATATCTACAACTATAGCATGGCACTTCATATTTCTTGACCATTTGATTTCATGATATTGCTTTAATAGGCTTTTAAAGATAAAAACACATTTATAACTTAATCTGAAGAAAATACAATAACAAGGAATTATCAATTCGGGGCCAGATATAAAGAAAAAAAAAAATTTTGCGATAAAAAAATTTGATTTTTATCTTTGCTAGAAATTAAGGCTACTTATGTATATTTTCAAGTGCTGTGATTGGTAAAAACTATCAGAAACAATAATTATTCACACAGTGAAATAACATTATTTTTCACAATTGTGTAAGATCACATAAATTACCAATAGACCTGATAATTTTGAATTACAAAATGACAGTAATTATAACTTGCCAAATATTATCATTGTAAAAGTGTTGTATAATGATAACTTTGAAGATAGAACCTTTGCCATTATAGTTTTGTTATTATTTATGACAATGATCATGTTATTATTCCATTGATCTGTATATTTTGAGCTGTTTTGTAAAATATTCATAAATTATTGTTATCAAATTCCTTTGTTGATGTTATTTATTTATTTCGCAATGTAGTATTTTTTATGAAATTCTTTTAATGTAAAATGTTTTAATGGGAGAAAATATTTACTGCTTTTTATAAATCATTGAATAAAATGTCTTGTATTGTATACAAACTTAATTTCTGACAAATGAAGACAAGAAATACTTTTTTAGATCAATTACACTAGAACCATTTCATGGAAATTCACATGATACTCTAAAACCACTAGAAAACGAAATTTTGAATGTTTTTCGGTGCTGAAAATAACTGTAATGGATAATATAGATTAGACTTATCTTTATTTATTGAAATGTATTGTTTCTCTTGCACTTGTTAAATATAAAAAGCATCTGAATAAATTGACATCTGTATTTTGTTAAAATTGTTTTAAAACATTGAGATTATCTTACTTATTGATTTATAAACCTCACCTCTTCCTCCTGAGCTTATCTGAAAGGTGTTTTCCTTTCACAATACACTTGTTATTCAAGCTTCCTGTTTAACCATACACAATCTAAATTGTTTTTGTGTGATTTAGCCCTCATTTTAACAATTGTGAAGTGTTCTAGAACCATTTACTAGCAGTTTCGACTTCTGTTTGAGGATGGAATACAGGTTTTTCCTAGAAAATACTGCAAACGACCACACATGATTTGAAATTACTGTAGTTTCATAAGACCTTTTTGGTGCACTAATTTTTTTTTCTACCAACAATTCTGTGGGAAGAAGGGGGAACGGACTATGTACCAATGAGAACTATACAAGCCCAATTACCGTACCTACTGCCAGTATTGGCAAAAATAACCATACTTACAAAGTGATCAACTTGTGAAAGTTACTGCCAGCAAAAGATTGAAAATTTGAAGCAGACGTAGTGTAAAAAACATACAGTCACCATCTGATCCTGGGATTGACTCTATGTTCTTTAGAATGTAACAATAATCAATATCAAACACACTATTTCTAGAAAGAGTTAAATATCAAAACTTCTCATTACTAGTAACATTGTTTCATTAGGCTTTTTAGTTTTAGTTATGTTTTCTTAAGATAAAATTAAATTATTGCACTTTGAATTTGAAATTTCTAGTAGTTTTATAATGTACTGATATCAAGGGAGATAATTTTACTCTAATTAATATGTAATCATTCTCATACTAACAAATAGGATAGGTTTCCTTTCATATCAAGTTTTCAAAATAATATATACATTTTTCATTCATCTAACAAATAGCTTTTCCTTCAGACCTTATGAAAAAGAGTTATAATAAATATCTTATTAACTGTCATTATGGTGGAATCTTAATATCCAAGGCATACTTTATCAAAATAGTGTTCTAATTAATTTAACCTTACTAATAATTGCAAATAAAAAATAAAGTACACTACACTTGCTTCATAGTCACACGTTTTTCATAATGATAGGCTTAATTTGTTTACCAGTTGATCAGTTTGAAGAGATTATTTTATTTGTAACATGACAAAACCTTATGTTTGTGCACATTGCTAATTCATGAATATCAAAATCAAACTGAGATCTTGCTTATTAAACAGAATGTAATATGTGAATGTTAAACTAGTCATGGGTACTTTCTTAAAATTCAAACATTAGGAACAATGAAAAGTCTTCAGCAAGGAGAATAAAACTGGATTCTGATAAAAACACGCTTAACCAAGTCATCAGTGACAATGATCTGAAAAGCTCCACTTGAGGGCAACATACAGTCTTCAACAATATGTTTGATCTTTTTTTTTTTATAATGAATTTTCTTTATTGTAACAAATAGACTAGCACAACATGTATGAACAAAGGTGTACAGAATGGCATTTTAACACAAAAGAAGTTTTATATAATAAAACAACAATTGAATATATATGGTGGTGCAATAGTAGCTTGAAAATAAATAAATATCTTATAACATTGAAGTCTTACTTGTTCTTGCGATATGCATAAGTGGTGTTTCAATCAAATTTTAACATTTATTATTTATTCTATGATAGGGGCCCAGGGACTCCAGTATTTGTTATATTCCTCTACAGAGAGGTTTTTAAATGAAATGTATTTTTCTAAATTCAAGTGTTCCTTTAAATAGTTTTTTAAAGCATTTAAATTTGGCAAAACTTCTTGTAGTTTTGTTCGGTAGATGTAGTATTTTGAAAAAAGAATAATCTTATTTTTAACAAAATTCAATTTAACATTTTCTAAGATACCAAAAAAAATAATCATAATATTCAAAGGCAGTTCAATATTTGTCATTTCAAAAATCCAAATGTTTAGTGCATGCCAGAGACTGGCGACCATCGGACAGCTCCAAAATAAATGTTCTATGGTCTCTGGTCCTTCTTTACAAAATGTACACATGTTGTTACTATTTATTTTCATCTTGTAAAGTAGTGAATTAGTTCCCAAAATTCTATGGATAATTCTATATTGGAACCAGCTAAGCTTAGTGCTTTTACTATATTTTGTACACGAAGTGTGTATTTTTTTCCAGTTAATACCAGTCATATTAAGATGGTTCTCCCATTTTTCCTTTGCAGCAAATGTAATATATTTTTCATTCAATATGTTGTACATGTCTTTTGAACCTTTTTTTGATTCAAAAAAGATACTTATGTTAAAAGGTATTATTGCATGAATTTTTCTCTCGTTTACTTCAATATTTATCGTGTTTAACCACTCATTAAGCGAGTGTGCTATTCCATAATAATGTAAAATATTTGGCCTAAATTGATATAATTGTTGGAAATTTTGAAATGACATAACTTTGCCCTGGTCATCTAACAAATCTTGCACTGTCCAAATTCCCGCATTTGCCCAGTTTTTATAGTAGACTCTTGAACCACCAATTTTAAAGTTTTCTACCTCCCATAAAGAATAAGATAGAATTTCATCAATACATCTTGGTTTTCTAATTTGATTAAGGGTTTTCCAAGCATCAAAAACTTCTTGCCAAAATTTATTTGATGACCTTTTAATAGGCCCAATATAACTTATTTCAATAAAATTTATTTGCTCCACAATAGAGACTAATCTCACCCACTTTGAATTCGAATTATACAAACGTCTCACCCATGTAAGTTTTAGTCCCTGTATAAATGCTTTTAAATTTAGCATTTTTAAACCACCCTTATAATAATCTTGACATAAAAGATCTCGCTTGACCTTATCTGGTTTATTATCCCAGATAAAAGCATACATTTTATTTGTTAAATTAAGTAACATATTCTCATCTGGACTAGGGATAGATAGAAACAGATGATTTAATTTAGCTATGACCAAAGTTTTTAAAATGGTAATCTTTCCAAAGGGGGTGAGATACTGTTTTGACCATTTTTTCAAAGTGTTGTCTATATTATCTAAAACTGGTCTATAATTTAAATTAATCATTCTATCTAGGTCGACTGAAAAAGTAATTCCAAGTAGTTTAAATGTACTGGAGCCCCATTTCAATCCCCACTTTACACAAATTTGATCCTGACTATGTTTTTTGCTACCTATCCAAATAACACTTGTTTTTTCTATATTTATCTTAAGTCCCGAGATTTCAGCATACAATTGGAGAACACGAAGAGATGCATCGAGCGATTCTGGCGAGCCATCTAATATCAAGGATGTATCATCTGCATATTGAGAAAGTACAAACTCTGTATCATCTATAGTAATACCCTTTATCTCCTTACTATTTCTTACCAAAATGCCTAATATTTCTGCACATAGCAAGAAAATATAAGGGGATAAAGGATCTCCCTGTCTACAGCCTCTCTCTATAGTGAAGAATTCTGACAGACAGCAGTTTTGTGTCACCGCAGCTGTTATATTGTTATAGAAGGTTTTAACCCAGGATATAACAGATTCACCAAAATTAAAATATCTTAATGTATCATAAAGAAATGACCAAGATATGGAATCAAATGCCTTCTCAAAATCAATCAGCAGGAGAATTCCTGGAATATTATTTTCTTCAGTAAAATGTAGAATATCATATATCAATCGACAATTTTCGCCTATATATCTACCTGGAACAAAACCAGTTTGATCCGAGCTTATTAATTTTGACAAAACAGATTTTATTCTCTCTGCTATACAGCTTGATGCCAATTTATATGTAGAATTAAGTAAAGTAATAGGTCTCCAATTTTTAAGAAATTGTTTTGGTTTACCATCTTTTGGAATACATGTAATCACTCCCTGCCTCTGGGTGACAGACATTTGGCCCTTCCCATACCCAAAATTTATAGATCTAAGGACAAATTTACCAATATCAATCCAAAAAAATTTAAAAAATTCTGCAGTGTAACCATCAGATCCAGGACTTTTGTTATTTTTCATCCTCTTTAATGCTGCAGTTAATTCAGAAAAAATAATATTTCCCTCCAATAATTGCTTTTCATCCTCGCTAAGCTTTGGTATCTCGTCATAACAACATTCCCGTGTTAAATCAACCTTTTTTAAACAATCTTGTTTTCTATAAAGTTTTTCATAAAACACCTTTGTCTGATTTAAGATTTCTTTTTGTTCCTCCACTATAACACCATTTTCTAAAGTAAGTTTTTGAATAGTCTTATTAATATAATTTCTAGTCTCTAGATTTAAAAAAAAATTTGTAGGTTTTTCTCCTTCTTCAATCCACTGACTTCTTGACCTAACATATTGTCCCTGAACCTTCTTTTGTCTATACATTTTAAGTTCTGCTTTTTTCTGATCAATCTCTTCCAGATTTTCTACTGTTAGAGCATTTTCTTCTAATTGTTTTAATTTTGAAATAATTTCATTTTCAATTTTTATACCCGCCTTTTTTTTATAAGAGGCATATGAAATAGTTTTGCCACGTATTTCTGTGAGTAGAGTTTCTAAAAATAACTGGTCATCAACAGTAAATTCAATTTCAGAGTTGTCAATATTTTGTAAATTTTCATCTCTATATATCTTGACGGCATATTGTTCTTTTACTATATTTATGAGGTTTTTTATCTCTTTAACATAGTCAGTATCATGAAGAAGAGAATTATTAAACTTCCAAAGGCCTCTGCCTTTTATAAATTCATTAATCTTGAAAGAAAAGACCACAGGTGAATGATCAGACCTGTAACTATTATCAATTTTAACATCATTAACAAAGTGAAAAATATTATCAGAAATCAGAAAAAAATCTAAACGAGATTGTTTAAAGGGTTTTTTTTTCCTCCAAGTAAATCTTTTCAGATTGGGGTATAATTCTCTAAATGGATCAACTAGATTAAAGTCTTCCATTAGCTGTAATACTTTTTCTCTAGACTTTGGGTTGTTGATATTAACATAATTATGGGTATCAAGATTAAAACTTTGAATGAGGTTAAAATCTCCACAAAGAATACAAGATTGGTTATCAAATTCCTCAATAATGTCAGCCACCTTTTGATAAAAGCAAGGAGTGTCTACATTTGGCCCATAAATATTTACTAAAGTAATTCTTTGTTCTTCAATTGTAATGTCCAATCCAAGAAGATTTCCACCCTCATCTTTTTTAACTTTGTGAATTTGAAGATCAAAGTTTTCATTAAAAAAGATGGCCACCCCTCTCTGATTGGATGTAAATGAATTGAAAAGGCATTCTCCCTTCCACTGATTTTTAATATTTAGTTCATCTTGTTCTGTAAAATGTGTGTCCTGAAGACAATATATATTAAAATTCTTCGACTTTAAATAGTTCAAAACATCTCTCCGTTTCTCCTTTGTATACAGACCTTGACAATTATAAGAAATTATTTTAAGAATATCACCCTTCATGCATGCGTTTAGCTTTATCAATATTTATAACTCTAATGATTAGTGAGTATACATAAATATACCATGAAATTTGTGAAATCAAGGGACTTTTGAAGTTCTTTTCCTTTAAAACTGTATAGTTTTTCCAGATCTGTGAAACCTTAAGACATATTTGTAATTTACAATAAATACATATATAAGAAAACATAAAATACAATAGCAAGACAAAGTCCAACATTAAAATCAAATACTAAATTTGCACTCTGAGACATTCACTGTTGTTGTATAGGATAGTCACTCTAAATGGTCTATGGGAGATAACTCAGAAGAAATTTCAATAAATACATTGGATTCAGATGGAAATTTAATTTGAGCACCCAACAGTGAATATCTGTATAGTTCATGTTATGTACATATTTTGAAAGATTATTTCATTCCTATAATTTCATATTACATTTAATTTTCTTACTGTCATTCTTTCGAACACACACAGATACTTTTCCATTATATGTGGTTATGGCAAAAAAGAAAAGATCACACAAGAAGCACAAGTATACAAATGTCCATTGTTCTGCCTTCAAATCTGATCCAGTCAGATTTGTCAATATTTTTATCATAAGATGTTGTCTTTATAACGCGTTCATTCATTTTGAAAAACAGTTTTAGTTAAATGAACTATTAGATGCATTCTAAATAAGCCTATTATGTACAATATTTCAAGACTGTCAGAGTTGTTCAATTGACTACATGTAGATATTGGAATTTCTATGTTTGTCCTTTGTATATATGTATTAAAACTCCCAAGTCAAATACACAGATTTATATAATCCTATGTCTATTTAAGAAGGCAGAGATGTTTTATACTCAATATATCTCTGATACATTTGTACCATTAAAGATCAATATTCTTTATGATATTATGAGGTGCAGTTGTAAATATATAAGATTTATCTAAATATTAATATTTCTTGCTTAAAAGAGCAGTGCGTAGTTGAGAGATGATTTCAAAAACTTAAAAACTCTGACTGACTTCAAATGTTGTGTCACTATATATATGTAGCAAAACTTTTGTATCACAGTGTAAATCAAATTAACGCATGATCAATATATCTTGAAAACTAACAAAACTATCTAACAGTCAAACACAGACTACACATTCTGAGTGTGTGTATGCATATCTTATTAATGAGTAAGTTTCAGCAAAGATTGTGTAAAACTTACTACAGTAAAGTCATTTCATTATAATGTACATGTACCATAAACACAACCAAGGAAAGATAATTTTAAACAAGCGTCTCATTCTTAAATATGAAATAAACATCACTTTAAAAGTGGTCTGTACTTTACATATTCTAACTTCAACTCATTTGTGTCAGTCTGTATTTGATAAAATAAAATAAACCATATAGCAACCACAGCATTAAGCACATTATAGCAGTTCAGAATAAAAGTAAATATAACTAGCAATAGCAAAATTATAAATAACTATGCATGTATAAGCAGCAGAGAATAAACATATAAATGAATAATAAAGGCAAAAATTTTAACTCAGTAAATTGGAAAATGAGTATATGTATATATAGATCAGAATTAGCATTTACATTGATATGTGTCTGCCAATATATTGCAGATAATCATGCAAGAAAGCATAGAGAACAAGCAAAACTAAAGTAATAAAAAGCAAATAACAAATAAAAAATAAATTAAAAAAAACACAAACCAAAAATTAAGTATTTGCATAAATAGATTATAAAGCTGGAATGAAATTCCCTGTTCTATACTTACAATTTGGTATCAATTTATTAATGGTATCTGTGAAAATATGATGAAGAAAAAGGTTATACATGTACATGTATGTATTTAAACAAATAACTATGGCAATGGCTTATTGTTTTACAAGTAAAATTTTGTATAAAGACATGTAAATTATTAGAAAAAGGTATATTGTTTTGTATTGCTGATCATTCTCTTGTGCTCCATGGTTCCCCTCTATTTTTACGGGTTTCAAGTGTCATATGTGCCCCGACATCTCGAATACGTGTTTGCAATTTTTCTTTTTTGCGTATTTTGTAGGCTACGTGAGACAGAAGGAATCTTTCCTCTTTCATGGATACGGGTAGATCATCTAGAATACGAATTTGACTACCTTTTAAATTGTGGGCACTGGACATAATGAGTTGTTTATCTCCATAGTGGATTAATCGAACAATAATTGGTTTGGGTCCACTACCCCTTGTTGGTACGCGGTGAGCATTAGCAATTGGAATGGCATTTGCTTTTCTCTGTTCAATTTTTAAATTTTCGCTAAACAACTGACGAGTAACAGAATAGATATTCTCGTCTGCATTACTGTCATCAATACCATAAATCATAACATTATATTTTCTTTCGTGCTTTTCAAGCATTGTAACCTGATCCTTTAACTCATTCATCTGGGTTTGAAGCTCATATTTTTGTTTTTGTAATTTTTCACCTTCAATTGCTTGTATTTGCAGATCCATACCTGCAACACCCTGTTCCAACTCTGTGAAATCTCGTCTCAAAGTGGTTATTTCTACCTGAGATTCATCGTATTTTGTTTTCAGTACATTAACGTCAGTTTTCACTTCATTGATCATGCCTGTTAAATTATGTTCAACTTTTTTAAGTTGCTGTGAAAAGTCACTTACTTTTTTATCAACTCCCATTATGAGGCTTTTGAGCTCTTTAAAGTCAGCTGATGCCATATTAATATTAATATGTAATTTGGATATTCTTTAAATTGTATGAAAAGATGCTATATTAGGTTGCTTACTTTCAAATATTTTCACACACTTGAAACTACATGTAAACAGTTGCTACTACATGTATACAGTATTGTTCATCTATGTACGACACCGGAGTTTAGTCTAGATATATATGGTTCGTTTCTCAAAGTTATGTGAATTCTATAATTCATATCAAGTAGTCAAAAAAGTCAAGCGTAAATTACAAAAACACTTTCAATAGTCACGATAGTGTACATGTAACATTGGCATCATAGCGATTGGGAATATCATTGAAAATCGTAAATTATATCGTTTTTTGTACTGTATTGTTTTTACACGCACTGCATTAACTGCACATAAACATATCTAACACATACATATGTGTCTCTGCCCCTCTCAACAGTATAAATGCCTCAAAAACTAACTCTTATAAAAATATCATGGGCGCATCCATTACAGGGGCGATAATTCAATATGTTTGATCTTGGTCATCCTCATACTTAAAAAAAAAACTGCCATGAATTTTACGGTAACAATGAAAGATCTGCTTACCACACCAAACTCTCCAAATAAGGAGACATTAAGATTTGACATACACTCTGTTGTCTTGTGGATCACATGAGTAATTAACCTCAGCCTGAAAACTTGTTGGTCTACTGAAACTGAAGAATGAGAATGAGTTCAAGTTTAAATTTGAGATTTTATGAACAGACCTCTACCTATAACCTTAACCCTTAGAATAGGAAACTGAGGGAAGGCAAAATAATACAAGTCATGTCAAACTTAGAAACCAATCCCAATACTTAAATATTGTTGATGTGTCATGAGAAGTTACAGAGGAAAAGACTGAACACTTAACATAACCACCTGATCTAGAAAATGTGATCAAGGCCATATAACAAGCAAGACATACAT
The DNA here is from genome assembly GCF_036588685.1 of Mytilus trossulus. NCBI lineage: Eukaryota > Metazoa > Mollusca > Bivalvia > Mytilida > Mytilidae > Mytilus > Mytilus trossulus. The sequence continues at coordinate 33,877,677 of NC_086386.1, read as the reverse complement.
ACAAAATATTGTTGATGTGTCATGAGTAGTTACAGAGGAAAAGACTGAACACTTAACATAACCACCTGATCTAGAAAATGTGATCAAGGCCATAAAACAAGCAAGACATATATACAAAATATTGTTGATGTGTCATGAGTAGTTACAGAGGAAAAGACTGAACACTTAACATAACCACCTGATCTAGAAAATGTGATCAAGGCCATATAACAAGCAAGACATACATACCACATACAAAATATTGTTGACATATCATTAAGTTTAAGTAATTGGGAAACAGACCCGATACTGAAACCAAACAATGAAGTATGTAAACAAGATCATCATCATGTGATAATGTTTGGATGACAATGTCTCATCATGAAGTAGCTGCGGTTACACAGCTAATCATGAACAACCTCCGTGTATTTTAATCAATCAAACTGTATATAAAGATAAGATGTTCCTTATAGACAGTAGTAATCAGTTATTGCAAATTGTTAATTCTGCCAGAATAGCAGTAATCTTTTCCAAAACTTTTAAGTGTTGATCATAAACTTAAAGTTAGGGATGAAACAATTTCTGAACATATTGGACAGATAATATTAATTTATATTCATGTTAATTTTCATCAATATTTGTCTAGCCACTTAGGAGTTGGACTAACATGGTGTATGAACAGACAGGAGATTTCTATAAAATTTCTATGAGATAGAGTAAAATAATCAACCATAAAATATAAAACAAAAGTACACATGCTGAAATGTCTGGCCTCCTTTACTAACCATTGATATTATGTCAATAGTCCTCAATATAAAGCTATACTACAATTTTCACAAACTTTTAAACATGATCATGGTCATGGTCAGATAAACCTAACAAGAACTACATGAACACCTTACAATCATTCAATACACCAAATATTGTTGAAATGTTGCTTATAGTTTCTAAGATATAACTTAAACAAAGAACACTATGCATCGACTACTGAACCATGAAAATGAGGTCAAGGTCAGATGAACCATGCCAGACAGACATTTACACCTTACAAACAATCTATGCATTAAATATAGTTGACCTATTGCTCAAATTTTCTAAGAAACAAACAACCATGAAAACTTAACATTCCTAGGAACCATGAAAATGAGGCCAATGTCAGATGATACCTGGCATACAGACATATACACCTTACAATTATTCTATACAACAAATATAGTTGATTTTTTTTGCTTATAGTTTAAGAAAAACAGACCACATCACAAGACCTTAACACTGATCAATGAAATGTGAAAATGAGGTCAAGGTCAAATAAAACCTGCGAAATTGACATGTTCAACATAGAATATACCCATACACCAAATATATTTGACCTATTGCATATAGTATTAGAAAAAAAGACCAAAACTCAAAAACCTAAATCTGATCACTAAACCATGAAAATGAGGCCAAGTTCAGATGACACCTGCCAGTAGGTAAGGTACACCTTACAATCATTCCATACACCAAATATATAAGAACTATTGTTAAAGTATCTGTTATTTGGACTTGACCACCAAAACTTAACATTGTTCACTGATCCATAAAATGAGTTTGAGGTCAAATGAAAACTGCCTGGTGGACATGAGGACCTTGCAAGGTATGCTGATAGTAAATATTAAGAAAGAAAAAAACATTACAAAAAATAATTACTCTTTTAAAATGGTCACTAAAACATGAAAATGAGGGCACGGACAATGAATAGATGACAGACAGAAACTTCTTAACATTAGGCATCTACATACAAAGTATGAAGCATCCAGGTTCTCCACCTTCTAAAATATAAAACTTTTAAGAAGTGAACTTTTGCTGCTACCAATGTCAGATCACTACCCCTATGTCGAGCTTTCTGCACAAGAAGTCACAGGCTCGACAAAATAAATTCTTACAAAAATCATTGATCAATAATTTTAATAACATAATCATATCATCACATTTAAAATATCTATACAATTTATTTAGGAATAAAATTCTTAAAACCTTTCCCCAAGTACATTTATCAAAATAAAATCTACATATAAATAAACAGGAATATAAAATAACAGGTAGTATGGGTGTCTATTGCCAGCATGGATTAAAATTGATTGGTTCATATTTGTTTGTAATGAAATTAACAAATTCATGCAGGAGAGTAGTTTATTTTGTTACTATTCATTTACTAAAGAAGTATATTCAATTTTATAAAGGGAGATAATTAAATTTGTAAAGGAGTGTACAGTTTAATTTTAGTAAGTTAATTTATGTATCTTTTTATGTAGAAAGAACTAAAATCTTTTTCATTTTCAGAAAACATTTGATTATAGCTCCCTTGAAATTTCATATTGAAATTAAAAAAATATAACTTTTTTTTCATTTCACATAAATTGCTTTTCTATGCATGTACAATCTAAAGTTTGATGTTATTAGAATTTCTGTTAAATAGCATGATTTAAGGTAAAATTTTGTAAAATTCTTTTTTTCTTATTTCTATTCTCCATTCTAGAAATCAAGAATAATTATCTCCTTAACATTTTTATTCATATTGTTGTGATTATTTCCCCACATAAGACAAAGATGACATAATGATAAATATTCATTATTATAGATTTCATAATATTACAGACAGTTTATTGTATGATGGATATTCATAATCTATTATATACTTATATTGTGTCCCATAATGCACTATTTGAAGCTCTTTTTTCCATGAAAGTATCTTAAATAAAATACGTGTAAAATGGATAAAATAAATCATACAACCAATCATTAGAAGCATATGACATAAAATAACCAAAACCTTCAATACAAGGTGTTTTACATGTACTCTTTAGTCTTTAGCACTAGAATATTATGTAAATAAGTTTTAAGCATCAAGAAACGTAAAACTGGGTGCAAAGTTAACAGTCATGATGAAAGTATCTAATACCAACTCCTGCCACCAAATGTAACAACATGAAAGATCTTTAGAAGTCAGCACCGTGAGAATGAATGTCGGAAGTGCTGGGCAGAACTGGCGTTGAGCTGTAATCTAGTTGAGCTTGATGAGAACTTTTCTCTTGTCAAGAAAGGCTACAGGACCTCTTGTTTTGTTGTGCTTCTTGCTACAAGAGAAAATTTTAGTTCTTCAATTCTTCTCTTATGCTGCTGATGTTAATGCCTGCTTAAATGAATATTAAAATAAAAAGAAATCAATAAAATTGCTCATTCCAGATAGAATAGACATGTCAAATATACAAACTTCAGACGGACAAAATCACACCATACCAACTTAGAAATTTGTAGGATCACATAAAGATTTAGCTTATGTTTTGTCATTTTTAACAGCAATTGATAAAAGCCATGTAGGAGATAACAAGAAAAGTTGTGTAACAATCATTCATCTATTGAATATAAAACATGCATTTTTCTGACATATTATTAAAGAAAAAAATACTGTTAGAAAACTGTCCTTTCATCAAAGAAATTGGTTCATACTCTCTTAAAACTATATTTTCATCATTGAAATTTGCTCTATATTCTAATAAAAAAATAAAGTTTCAACAACTCTTTCTTTCATATAGATTAAGCCTTTATCAACAAAAAGGCACAAGAAGATGCTCAAAAAATTTACCACAAGAATTGTGCCTAAAATATACAAATAAACTTCACAAGCTTCCATCCTTTTAGCCAACATTAAAGTCATAAAAAACGAGTGACCAGTGAAAAATAATGTTATTCCAATTCTTTAACCAATGCATACAAACATCATAAACTTAGTCTTCTGTGCACAATTTTATCATTTTTACCAAAATTTGGTATTATCGTCATTTTTTTTTTCAATCAGTGAGTGTTGTGAAAATATGGCAGGTTCGTGTTTTGAAGCCAAAGTTTAACAATTGTGACCTGTTTGTCAACAAACAACAAAAAGCATGGATACTGTTTATGTGTTTAACATGTACAATCAGATAATTGTTTATTTTAAGAACATCCATGCATATTGCAATCACTGGATTTTTACAAGATGGGTCACACTGAGGTCACTTTGCATACAGAAAATATTTCAAAAATCAAAATAAAGTAGACTTCTTCTAAATATAAACAAATTAAAGAATTTTCTTCAGAAAAAAGTATATGTACATAAGTTTAATAATGAAAACTAACCATTGAGTTATAAAAAACATATGCATTATTTTTTTTTTCAATTTGAGGTTTCTTATGATTTTAAATCCTTAATTTTAGTCCTGAAAATTCAATTATATGATAAATAATAAACAGTTATAATTTTGCTTATTTGAATCATTTCAAAGTGTTTTTTGACATACCTGTCTCCTCTGTGCAGCTTGAGCCTCTTGTTGACTGGCAGCTATAGCTTGTGCTAGGAGTAAATCTTCTTCTTCCTCTCTGGTTAGTCTACAAATAAACAAGTTACATTCAAATTTTATAAAATATAAAAACATGAGAGATAGGATGCTAAAAATAACAGTATGCGTTAAAATTAATACACATATGATAATGAGGTGATGTGGGGTATACAAAAATATATCCATTGAAGTAAAAAAAAAAGAGTTTCCAATGAACAAATATCAATTACCGGGGGTACTATCAAATTCTTATTTAACCATGACATAAGGAAGAACCCATTGGTTACAGATGAAAGCAATAAAGTAAACTATTTATATTGTAGTAACAAATACGTACGGTTTCTGTGGAGCAGATGGTTGTGATTCCTGCATTGACATCTGAATGGCGTGAGCTAAAGCTTCATCTTCACTCTATAAAGAAATCGATAGAAAATTTATACAAAATAGTGGAAAGGAGTCAACATTGTCATGACAGTTGTTAACAGATTTATTTTGAGTTCAATAAATATTTGTAAACATTGACATACTTACAGGGCAGTCAGTTGCTGACACTAATCAATTGGACATAACATAACTAACTGTGCACAGACAATAAGCAATATGGAGTTAGAACCTGTCCATAGTTGATAGTGTTTTTGACCTTGAAGAAATCGTGCAACTATTCATTCAATAAATATTAACTCATTCTCATTGGCTGTCTAAATATATCTGTGTGGTATGAATTTATGAATTGTTTTATACTTACCATTCCACCTTGAACTGAGTTAGTAGTGTTGTTGACTGTAGGTTGTGATTGTCTCTCCCTTCTGTCTCTAAAAAAGGAAAAAATATAATGTGGAAACAGTAAGTAAAAGGATCTATATCTATACCTATACAACTTCTTGACAACAATTACTGTTGAATGAGGTAGGAAAATACTGGATTATTTCACATGCTAAATATCTGTTTTAATTTGATTGGAAATCACAATATTCTAAGGACTATTCCAGAAAAAAATGTAGGGGGGGGGGGTTGGAAGGCACATTGTATTAATAATACATGGATGATTGGTATCAGAGCAACTTTTCACACTATAATGCACTATAATTCTCAATTACAATTGTCTGGGTGGCGGGTGCTGACAAAAACTGCCTTCCAATCCCCCCATTCCACTTCATTTTTTTCTGGAATAGCCCTAATGTGATAACCATTGAAATAAAGTATTTTTTCCTTACTTTTTTTACCACATATGATATAAAAAGCACCAGTCCTTTATGCTGCATACAAAAGATGATTCATAGGCCTGTTTTGTTAAGATTTTTTAAAACATGGATAATGTTAACATTATTTATAATTTTCATTATTTTTGGTAAAAAGTCGTCGCACTGTCTCCAATTTACACAAGATGCATAAGAACAGTTCTTCAACATATATTCAGTTGAAAGCAAGCTCTACAATCAATACAACTTAAATATAAGTAGCTTGCATTTATAGTCATGTTTACATATTGTACCTTGCTAGATCTTTTCCTATATAAGCTAACATTGTATTCTGAGGTTTTCCTTGGTTAGATTTTGGCTTGTTAGAAGATGAAGGTTTTGGTTGATTAGAAGTACTGGCTCTGTTAACTGCTGCAGCACTAAATTAAATAAATATTTTTAGCTTTAAACTAAGTTACAGTAAAAGAAAACTTTCAAATTCATGCACTTTCCTGTCAATTTTAATGCAGATATTAGACATTCGTATATCAATAGTTTATTCTACCTTATGTGTGGTTATTTGTATTGAAATCTAAATATACACGGAAAAAAAATACTGAGGATACAGATATTTTTTTTAAAATTTATAACAGTGACCATCGACTTAAGCTTTTTTGACTACAAAAATAAAGCAAAACATTTGGTTATATCTCATGTCAGGTTATATCAAATGCATTTGTAATTTTTTTATTGATAACTGGTATTTGCTGCACTTCAACCAAAACTAGGAATAAGTCTGGATCAATGCAAAGTCACTAATAACTGGTTTATCAGGATGAATTTCCTACTTCTAACAAAAAAGAAATTACTTACGCTGCTCTTGACACCCCTCGACCAGTTTCTTCAAATCCTTTACACTGATGATCAAGTTCATGTCTGTGTTTTAGACAGAAATTCTGATGACATTTATCACAGTTTACTGGAATTAACTGAAAAAGATGAAGGAAAAAGATGACAAATTTGTATAAAATTTTCATATTCTTTTATGACATTTGATCCAATAGATGAGGTTCTTTTCAGGCAATAAACCAAATAATAATTTATAATAAAATTTGTGCTGTAAATAAAATTATGAACAAGCATGTGTCAATAGTTCACAGATGCCCCACTAGCACTATCATTTCTATGTTCAGTGGACTGTGAAATTGGGATAAAAACTCTAATTGGGCATTAAGATTAGAAAGATCATATCATAGGGAACATGTGTACTAAGTTTTAAGTTGATTGGACTTATTCATCCAAACCCTGACCAAAAACTTGAACCTAAAGCAGGAAAGACAGACGAACAAACAAACCCACAGTCTAGAAACATTTTTTCCCTAGGTGGGGCATAACAAATGCATCCATCTAATATTAATGATTCTTGACAATATTCTAAGATCCTGAAAATAGTCAATTTATCAGATAAAATTAAGCAGAAGATAGTCATTAAAGAGAAATTTTTGAATCTTTAAGTCTGTTGATTTACAAGTTAAATCTGACAGAGATTTCTTTTACCTTACAGAACATGATCTATTAATAAATGGCGTAGATATACCGGCTAAAATGAGTATCCTATTTCTCATTGACTATTTTATTGCCAACTAACATGACATTACAAAGGATATATCAATAGTTTCAATATAATGATAAAACCTACCTCTTTATGTTTGCAGCCTTTAAATGAGCATCTGTTTGTGTAAATCTGGAAGAAAAAAAATCAAAAACATAATTATTACAATGAATACAAAGTAATCTAATGTGTAATTTTATGTCTGCAATCTTTTACAAAAGATTAGGACTGAAACTGGATTATGCAGAATAGATGTGTGATGTTGCAATTATTTTTTTAAGTGTTCATCAAGTTATATTGTTTTCAGCAATACAGAATCACGTCTCCTTGTTATGTATATTTTCATTTATCAAAATTTCTCTTGCTTGTATAGTTTACAAATTAAATAATTCATATTCTAGACACACTCTGTTTAGGATACTGGTTCTTGGTGTAAATCTTATATGCATGCAAGGTTACCAGAGGAAATGTGACAAACCGCTTTGCCAGTTGATAATATATTTTATATGACATAGTTAATTTTATGGATACATGAGTAATCCAAAAGACAACAAATTTTCTTTAATCTATAATGAATCAGGAATATTTCTGTTTTTTATTTTTGTTGTTGAATGAAATTAAGTGAAAGTAGACATTAAATTAAAAGTGGAAGATAACTGTAATATAAATTTCAATGAGTTTTTCCTTTTCTATCTATCTTTGCTTAAAAAAAGTGTTTAAAATTCAAACTGCCATTTTGTTTTCACCTTTCTTCTTTTCTTTGCTAGATCAGACTGACAGTCATTGTCTATATGTCTGCCTACTATAACATCTGGTAATTCTCCTTTCTTTACAGCTATAGGACTGTTACACAGTGGACACACAGGGACCTGATTATCCTGTAATATAGTAATTCAAAGTATATCCATATTTAAATCAAATACTGTGAATTCATTTATTTTCGTTGGTACCAATTTTCGTGGTTTGGGAAAAACTTGCATTTTCGTTGATATTTGATTTTCCAAAGATGGAAACAATATTTGGATGCCTTTTTTTTCCTCCCAAAATAAAACAAATAGAATTATCATCATGATCATAAGACATTGTAAGGGAGGATGACAAATCCAATTATACATGGTACCTATAAAACACTAAGGCATGATGATGAATTTATTGTGGAAGGAAGAGAATCAACACACAAAATAATTAGGTCTACTCATTTAATAGGTATAGATATTGGTTCCCATATATAAAGGCCAGTTTCAATATTTTTCAAATTAAAAATAATTCCAAAATGTAATTACTTTATAATCTTAAAATTGAGAATAGAAATGGGGAATGTATCAAAGAGACAACAACCTGACCATAGAAAAAACAACAGCGGAAGGTCACCAACAGGTCTTCAATGTAACGAGAAATTCCCGCACCTGGAGGTGTCCTTCAGCTGGCCCCTAAACAAATATAAACTAGTTCAGTGATAATGAACGCCATACTAATTTCCAAATTGTACACAAGAAACTAAAATTAAAATAATACAATAGATATAGGAAGATGTGGTGTGAGTGCCAATGAGACAACTCTCCATCCAAATAACAATTTAAAAATTAAACCATTATAGGTTAAAGTACGGCCTTCAACACAAGACTAACAAAGACCAGAGGCTCCTGACTTGGGACAGGCGCAAAAATGCGGTGGGGTTAAACATGTTTACTTACCTTTTTATATGATTCTGGACATTCATGTGTATTATAATGAATGTGGTCTCGACTGAAATACATAAATTGGAAAAATTGGTGAATTCTAGATATACATATGATTATTTCAGTTTTTAATTTCTGTTCATATATCTACATGATTTAATTAAAAGTAATGTTCATATGATACTTCATTTGGTGTCTTTGTTTATTTTTACTCTCATAATAGAAAATCAGTAAAATATAATTATATTTTCTGCTGAAATATTCCAAATATGTAATGATTTTTGAAGTTCATAATTGGAATCTGATTTGAAGGGGAGTGTAGTCCTATAACCTGATCCTTTAGGAGATACATTACACATTCCTTACATCAACATACATTTGTACACAGAATGGGGTTTAAATTAAGAGACTGAGCTCTTTATGTCAAATGCATGTCTAGTAATTGTACACGTACAGACAATAATACAAAAGTTTTCGCTTTATGTTCATATACAATGAATTACTGAGTTTTCAAAAAAAGTATTGTGAGATTAATTCTTGTTTGACTTCAATCATATTGGCACAATATGAAACAATTGTCTATATTTGGTTATGAATTTGATGTGAAACATTTTCCGATTATAAAAACATGATTACATTTCGGTCTTGCTCATTTGTTTTGATATGATATAAACTTTTATTTATTCATCCTTACCAAAATATCTTTCCACAGGCATCACATTTCATAGGAAGAAAATCTGTAATAGAGAAAATGTATTTCATTTTTAAGAAATAGTACTTTTATAATGCCATGCTCCATGCTGTTTAAACATGGGAAGCCATTATACGTCAGTGTCTTGTCAATATCTTAATACAAATGTACTTCAGTGAGTGCAATTTTTGTTAGTTTGTTCTTCTGTTGGACTGATACACCACTAACAGTTCCAGGGTTAAAGGAAGGGTTTGGCACACCAACAAATATCATGTTAATAGCTTTGTATGTCCCTGTCTCATTTAGGAGGCTGTAATTCAATTGTTGTTCTTTAATGAGCTGCTTTACGTCATGCCCGCTAACAAATTAAAAACTGTACCTATACGCCTTATTTTAAGTCCTGAACTTTAGTATTAGTATTGTTATCTTAGAAAGTCTTACTGATTAAAATACTACAATAGGGAACAATTTGACAATGACTGAATTAAGTAGTGTCAACCCTGCAAGAATGACCCGTGTACAAAAATGTATATAGCTAAATACATCGTTTGGTGGTGGGCCTGTCAGATACGGAACATACTGTGATGATGATACAGATACATGTAAGGTAAAAGGTGAACAGGTGAGTATACTATCTGTATCAGTATTGGATTCGACCCGGAACTTGTTAATTATTGGCAATATCAATTATGTGGAAAACAAGAGGGTCTGGAGTGCTGAAATTTTTAATCTACACCATTGTCCTATATTAGCTATATATAAAGTTAATTGCCGTTTTTTACTCCATGACGGCTGACAAATTGGACCTTAATATTTTAGTATTATAGAAGTATGTTTTAACGAATCAAGATAATTTTTTATACCAATTTGGAGCTCACAGTTGCCAAAAATTATTTATAGATGCCTGACTGTAGTTCTATTCCTTAACCCTTATCCTAGTCCAAATAATTATGACACACAGGCACTTGTTTCTATCCATATAAATTACTTGTTTCTATCCATACGAAGGTCGACTATCCATATAAATTACAAGTGCCTGTGGTCATGGTGGTCATTCATACACTGTACATGTATCACTAATCTGGGCTGACCCGGCCGCTTGAACTTTTGATGCAAACAACAATCACTTTTCCATTGTGGCGTCAGATATTTTGCTTTATGATGTCAAAATTGTACACAGGTTCCCGTAAAATTTTGACGTCATAAAACAAAATATCTGACGCCACAATGGAAAAGTGATTGTTGTAAAGTGATTGTTGTATGCCTCAAAAGGTCGAGTAGCTGGGTGGGCCGGCCAATACATAATTTCATGCTTGCATCACAGCTGAAGATTAACCAATCAGATAATTAGATTGTGTTTATCTATTTGAATGTTGGAGTTGAAGCGGTGGCAAATCCTCGGGTTTTACCATATATAGGTGCACAAACTTAAAACTCAATTTACTTTTTGTGGAATCATTAAAGTTAAATTTGATATCGTTTTTTTCAAATCTCCTTATCATATTAAACATGTGTTTGAAAAATCTTTGTAAAATCTTTTACCGTTTGGTTTTAAATTGGAATTAAAAATTTTGTCAAAAAAACAAAATCGTTTTTACTATTTTTTTGTGACCTCCGGAAATTTGACTACATAATATTAAATTTATTCGAGATTGTGCAAATGAAATAACGCCCATAACCAACTTATGTCCACTCATGTACTTTTTGTTTCTATGACATGTCAAAGGTTTTTATCTCCATCCCCCTTTTTTCTTCTTTACAGTAAAACTCATACATATGTTCAATATTAAACCTTTTCAGTTGTAAAACTTACCAAGCTGTTTGCATGATGTTGCTTGACAACTTTCTCCAAGTCCAGGAAGTTCCATTTTGATTGAAAACTGTTCTTTTATACAATTTGACTAAATGTCTTACGATGAATATGCAGAGTTGGAGATTTCCTTCTATTTATTGACATTCATGATTACGTCAGTTCCGCTTAGCCTCGTTTCAATATTAAGGGGTTGTTCGAAAGTTGGAAGTTACCGAACAATGAATTAACATATATATGATCACACAGTTGATATTTCAAATTTCATTTTTGTCTTCTTTTATTAATGTTATGAAATTTTAATCAAATCTGTGTACTACGTTGATCCCACCGGAGAGGTAAGAAAATACTATGACCAAGGAAAATTATCTTTTGAAATGTTCCCCATATATCTTAAAATAGAACATGTTCTAAAAATAATTTGAGGGATTCCAGAAAGTTCAAGAGTATTTCAAAATTGATCAAAATTTGAAAGTCACCATGAGATTTATATTCATACCAACATACTTTTGATCACTTTTGTTTATACATTCATTTTATCATGAGAATGTATTTCTGCCAATTTTTATGAAATTATAGTGGATTCCCATTTGGAGAAGTCTGACAAACATAACCAAATCAAACTTTAAGGTGACATCCCATTAGTCCGACAACTATTTTTCCGACAGCCCACCATTTAGGTGGGCCATGATTACTCCGACAGCCCACTATTCCGACAACCCATTATTCAGACAATGCATTTTTCTTATGTGTATGGGTAAATTTTCTCTAAAAAAGACCAGCTCCGTTCTCTGTAATATATGTGGTTGTCCGTTTTGATCCCAATTATTCTTTCCATGGGGGATATAAGACTCAGTATATTGGAGTTGATACACATGCTTATTGCAACTGCTCCGTCCTTGTCCTGGCTCCTCTTTCATTTTACTAGCGTGTAATTCTTTTTCTTTAGGCAGTGGCTATTTGACCGGCACCGGATAAATAGTAAATTTGCTATTTGACCGGCACCGGCAAAATAGCAAATTTGCTATTTAGCCGGCACTTAATAAAACTGTTTATTAATGTGATAAGTAGAGAATAAAAAAGCTAATTAATAATTTTAAATAATTTGTCCACAATAATAAGCATTATAAATACAGTACAATCAAAAATAAAATATTGAAGATGTTCATAAATAAATAATTTATAACTTTATGATATTAATTCAAAACATAATTTGACATTACACTGGCTTCTTTGAATCTGCACCATGTGCATGTGCATATGTTGCATATATGTTTTATTTCTTTTCTTTATATCACTCTTAAAGACTTAATAGCTTCCCATGTATCTTTTTGACAATACTTTTTAGCAATTGAGTCCAAACAAGAGGCAGTTAAAAGTTGAGGTCTTGCTTCAACTTGTTCCTTGGTTATCTTAAAAATGTTGTTATTAATAGCATTTCTTGCCAAATTGCTTCTAACAAACCAGTCTAATAAAAGGAATCTTCTTTTTTAACTTTTCTAATGAAATGGTAAAAAATTGTTTTTTTGGGTACGCTTTTCTAAAATACAAATAACAGTTTGTATCAGACCACAATTATTTCGTAGGCGGCATTTCTTTAAGAACATAAATGAAAATAAAAAAATTCCCACCCGCGCTTTCTCAAAGAAACCTTTACAGTGTGTTGTACTACTTTTGGGACAAATTATATCAAAATTATAGAAACCTGCATCGCCTCTAACTCAAAATATGGACAGTTTTATGTTTAGGGCGTCTTGGAATCTTTTGACAACTTCCGAAGTGCTAATTTATTAGGTGTAATACCACCATTGATTTTCGCCTATTAGTCTTTGTTGAATTTGCACTTTTCAAAAAAATGTGCAGAATTTATCTTTGTTTCATATAAAGAAATACTTGGCATGAGTAAAGTTTTATCCTGTCCAGTTCTATAGAAAAAGTTTCACATAACATTTCATTGCATATAAGAAAATAACCATCATTGTAAGTTAACCAATGAAATTTCTCCCCTTATTCTATCTGTGTACAAGGTTTAGTCACCATGTAATCTCAAGGTTACACAATTTTCTATAGAAATCACAAATAAAAAATTATGGTGTTTTGAAATACCCAAGACATATGTTTATGACACAGATAGTTTTACTGCAATAAAATGTAGGATAAATTACCTACAACGGTCAAATTCAAGGGAATATTTTTTTAGACCTACTAATGTGACGTACCATGATTTGGTGGTATTACACCTTTAAACCTTTTTCAACTGGACCAAATCACTACTTTCCTTTAAATTCTGGACCCAAAATTTTTTTACAGTATAAATTCACCCCCTACTTGCAATTTGAGGCATTAAACATGGAGAAATAAATTTGGAAGGGGTATTTAAATCAATGGCAAGTAACCCACTGTTAACACTTGCAACTATATGTCTCGGACCATGAAAAGCCAGTGTAATGTGTAGTTCCTGCTTTGAGTCAGAGTGGCAACAATTATCATGTGCTAGACTTAAACAACTTCCAAAGGCAAATAATTGGTTTTGTAACAATTGAAATGTGAAATCATGTGTCCATTTGAAATTCGAAGCAAACAACTTTTAATATTGTCTTTTTTATGATGTACGTAGTTTTACATATTTTACATAACACTATTCAGTTTTATAGCGTGGCAGGATATTTAAACCATAGATTTTACACAGATTTGGACATCTTTTTAATAAATATTTTAGAAAAAAATATATTCAGTAATGTATATACAAATGTGTTTTCATGCTTTGAATTAATATTATAAAGTTATAAATTATGTATTTATGAACATCTTCAATACTTTATTTTTGATTGTACTGTATATTGTGATAAAATGATTTTAAAATATTATTAAGATTGTTTCCAGTCTCTTCTAATCACATCAATGAACAGCTTTATTCAGTGCCAAATTGCTATTTAGCCGGTGCCGGTCAAATATATAGCCACTGCCAAAATCCTTTTCTTTACATTTCATCGTTTGTGTGTCCAGTGTCAGTCTGTGCTGTTCTAGTTCGCTGTGTATTTTGTGTGTGTCTTGATCTACCTTCTTTCACAAGATCGTCGGTTACCCCTTTCGCGTATCAGGGGAGTGAGGTTTCATCACTATTAACTACATCAAGAAATATATCGGAGTTGGATAACACTTCCCGCCCTCTTTGGTCACAACACTTTCTAACCCTTGTATTACGGGGCGCCGAATGGGACTCATGTGGTTTTGTACTCTAAATTCAATTTTGTACGGACAAAAGTGACTTTTATTCAACAAAAATGAGTTCAGTTTTACAAAATTTATATCATACTACAAATTTAAAATTTTGTCATACAAAATTGTCTTTCAGTGGACAAAAGTCACTTTTGACATGACAAAATTCATTTTTGTTACACAGACTTGACTTTTGTTACCTTATTTGAAAATTGGGCGACAAAAGTCAATTTTGTATTCAAATTAGTATAGTTTGGTTTCTGTGAACTAATTTGCATACAAAATCGACTTTTGTTACACAAAATTGACTTTTGTGAGACAAAATTGACAAAATTGACTTTTGTGAGACAGAATTGACAAAATTGACTTTTGTGAGACAAAATTGACAAAATTGACTTTTGTCTCAACAAAATTGTCAAAATTTACTTTTGTGAAACAAAATTGACCAATGTGATCAACAAAATTGACAAAATTGACTTTTGTGAGACCAAATTGACTAATGTGAGACAAAATTGACTTTTGTCTCAACAAAATTGACAAAATTGAATTTTGTCTCAACAAAATTGACAAAATTGAATTTTGTCTCATCAAAATTGACAAAATTGAATTTTGTCTCAACAAAATTGATTTTTGTCTCACGAAAGTCAATTTTGTCTCACGAAAGTCAATTTTGTCTCATAAAAGTAAATTTTGTTGTTACAAAATTGAATTTTGTTGTCACAAAAATGAATTTTGTCGTCACAAAATTGACTTTTGTCGTCACAAAATAGACAGAATTGACTTTTGTCTCAACAAAATTGACAAAATTGACTTTTGTCTCAACAAAATTGACAAAATTGACTTTTGTCTCAACAAAATTAACAAATTGACTTTTGTCTCAACAAAATTGACAAAATTGATGTTTGTCTCAACAAAATTGACAAAATTAACTTTTGTCTCAACAAAATTAACAAAATTGACTTTTGTCTCAACAAAATTGACAAAATTGAATTTTGTCTCACAAAAGTCAATTTTGTCTCACAAAAGTTAATTTTGTCTTACAAAAGTTAATTTTGTCTCACAAAGTCAATTTTGTCTCAAAAAATTGAATCTTACCTCACACAATTGACTTTTGTGATTTAATTTCCATATCAGGTAACAAAAGTCAATTTTGTATGCAAATATGTTTATATTTGCATACCTTTTAGACAAAATTGACTTTTGTCATGACAAATATGAATTTTGTCTACACAAATGAATTTTGTCATCACAAAATTGAAGTTCTCACAAAACAAGTCTGTAGCACATGGTTTTGTGAGACAAAAATGATTTTGTTATGACAGAATTGATTTTTGTACAAAACCACAAGAGTCCCATTTGGCGCCCCGTATGTATCACTCATCTGAGGTTTTTTTAAATTAATTTTGTCGCAGAAATAAGGGACTAATGTAGCGTCAGTCAAATTGAGAAAAACAAAGAGACAAATACATACCCAGATCCGTAAAAATAAGATGACAACTAGGACGAAATATGTGCAATTTTAATTATGAATACGGTATCATGTTCGGGAATGTGCAATCTAATTAAAATATGCAGTATAACGTAATCAGAGATCAATATTTTAATTAGATTGAGGAATGTGAATTTACAAAATACGGATACAGTGCGCAGCACTTCCAATGGCGATCGATCAGACATAGTCTGAGAGATGACATTCAATTTATTTGTAGTGATACCAATTTTATATCCCGAGCTTATTTCAAAATATAGAAAGATATGCCTCATTTATAATGGTTGAAGGAAGTGCAGGACTGATGATTTACAACAAAACGAAAAACAAATATGACGGACATGAACATTTCGGCAATTTCTTTTTTTTTTTAAATATTCATGAGGAAAAGTGATATCGGGTCGGTGACTGTTTATGACATAGAAATATACAGTCAACGTATTTTGACTGTTCAAATAGAACGAGTGCAGTTTAAAAACAATAATATCTAGTAAGAAAAATAAGACAATGTCATTTGTGTGACATTCTTGTCCTGTTTGTGTCTTTCTCAAATTTTCGAATTGTAAAAACTTACTACATTATGTGTTTTGTTGCAAACTTGACACTTATTTTTCATTTAAAGATTGTTTTCAAGGAGAAAAATATTTATATATCATTGATTTGAAGAAGGGAAGTGCATATATTAATTAAGAATCGGTGCTCACCCATTACATTAAGAATTGAAAATGACAGATATTCAAAAAATCGTATTGTACAGCAGATAAAGGTTATAGTAGTCTCAGGCTCATATTATCAAGGGAGGAACTCTTTCAGCATATTCAGTCTAGCACATGTCAGAACTTTCAAAAGTTAGATAACTATGATAAAACTTTACTATTATAGGGAAACAAATGATGATTGTATTGTTAGTTCTTTTGAATTATGTAGTACATGGTTTGATACTGACTGTTATTTAATATCAAAATCTAATGTGTAGATGTTCTTGTTTCATCTAAAAACTAGATTTTTGCAGTTGTTTAAGTCGTACATTACATTTTTAAAATTTTGTCGAGTATAAACTCCCGTTTCAGAAAGTCTGACTGAGGAGATTACCAAGAAAATAATGTTAAGAACGCCAACTTTGTCGGTTGTTTTTTTTCGTGCACTCCATTCTAAATGTTATATGTTGTATTAAGGATGCATGGATTTGTGTCCCTTGTGAAAATCAATTAAATGTATGCAAGAGGTACAGTGATAAATAATTAAAAAGTAAAGTATTCTTAATATGCTCATTTAATATCAATATATATGATGAATGTAAATCATAGTAATAGCTGTTCCAAAAATATGTGTGCATATGTTTGGGTCATTTTAGTGCCTATGCATACTAGTTAGTGCTGTCTATTCAACAGTGTATGCTTGTCTTTCGTTTTTTATAATTTGTTTCGTCTATATGCCTTTTTGTTTTTCTTTGTTGCCATATTTTTTTGTTTCCGTAGTAATTAAGATTATATCACAATGTTGTCTATTTTTGACATTTTTACCTGCCGTGTCTGTTTGTTTTATTAAGACATTGTTGTCAATATAATAGAATACAAGTTAGAGGTTAAGCTAGTATAGCTATAAAACTTTCCGTTTTGAATTTTCTCGGAGTTTTGTATTTTAAACTCTTTTAAAGTGTTGAATAGTTTCTGAATCAAAACAGAAACATTATAAGACAGTATTCTTGTTAGCTTTTCAAATGATATAAACAATACAAATTGGTTTCGAATACCTTTTTCTATAAGTTACTAATACAACTGCTTAAATATTCAAAAACAAATTATGATTTTTTTTAAGTTGTTTATATTTTTATTAGACTTTAATTTAAAGTGATATCAAACTTACAACCTGGATGAAATTTCAAAAAAGGCAGGACAGGATTTTTCAGTAAAAAGGGCAGGATGAGCAACTTGGCAAAAAAGTCAGAATAAACTAATTAAATAAGGCAGGAACGAATAGAGTGAACAATAGAAAATGAGGACAGATTACAACTAAAAAAAAATATAGGACATCATTTTTCATCTTAGCCCCCACCCTCTTTAAAATCAAATGGTAGATCCCTTAATCCACGGATAATTTAAGACGGATATGCTAAACTACATCAGCACTTACCATTGAGTCGACGATATCTTAACGGACAAAAAGTCCAACAGAATACCAACGAGCCAGAAAATGAAATAACACTTTATAAATTAAGTGCACCATAAGCACTTTTCTGGATTTAACTTCTCCATGAACGATATTTTTCTAAAACAATGAAACATAACTAATTTAATACT
This sequence comes from Mytilus trossulus, assembly GCF_036588685.1. NCBI lineage: Eukaryota > Metazoa > Mollusca > Bivalvia > Mytilida > Mytilidae > Mytilus > Mytilus trossulus. The sequence continues at coordinate 33,859,365 of NC_086386.1, read as the reverse complement.
AGTATTCTAGGAGCTATACGAGCAAGATGTATGAAAAGAGTTTGTCACTGTAATTTTATCAGATAAATCACATTAGAAGGAAATACCAAAAAAAAATATAGTTAGTTCTGTAAAATGTACAGATGAATGTAAAATGAGCAAATGGTATGAAGTACAGATTATACACAGGATGTAGGAAAAACAGAACCGAAGAAAATTTCCCTGCCAGCAAAGAGATAAGGCTTCGTAATCTATCTGTTTGTATATTTCTCGGGTGGTAAAAAGAAAATATCAAATGATACGAAATTCATAATTTGCTTTCACATTTGGATTTTAGCTTTCAACTTAGCACCTGGTAATTTACAAATCCCCACTAAAAATATAAAAACTAAAAATTCCATTCGATATCTTTTATGTAATATCAAATAGCGCCTGAGATCACTCCTCGTTTTTGGTGGGTTACGTGTTGTTTATTGTTTAGTTTTCTATGTTGTGTCATGTGTACTATTGTTTGTCTGTTTGTTTTTTTCATTTTTAGCCATGGCGTTGTCAGTTTATTTTCGATTTATAAGGTTGACTGTCCCTTTGGTATCTTCCGTCCCTCTTTTATAGCATATATACATAAAACAATTTAAAATGCCAGTGGTAGCAATGTGGAATTAACGCAGAGTACTGCAGCTGTTCTTATTTTTTTGTATTCAAATAGAGCATTGAGAAGAAAGATAGTTTTCGAAACAGACAAAAAAAGATTCGAATTTTTTTTTCAGTCCTGTTGACCTGTTTCATGGAATTTTCTTTCTACTAGAAAATTTCATAATACTTCTTTCGTTGGTTTACTGAAACCAAAGGGTGGTAGTATAACTATCATTTTGAGATTACTCTTGTATAACATTTTTACTTAGATATTCTTAATAACAAATCAAGTGCTTTAGATGACAAAATAAGACTATTACATATTTGATTATTATTTTATCACAATAATTTCAATTTAATGCATTAAATGTGTTACAACTTAACAAAATATGAAATATCAATGCAAGTGTATGTCTGCTTTAAAAGGTAAGTTTCTATAATTTGCTAACCAATTATTGCATCACGTCATTGGCGGATCAGGGGGGAGGGGGTTCCGGGGGTTGGAACCCCCCTTTTTTTGGCCGATCAATGCATTTGAATGGGGACATATAGTTGGAACCCCTAATTTGTCCTAGGTTGGGACCCTTTTTAAAATGGCTGTATCCGCCCCTGAACGTGAAACCTATATAGATAACTTAACACATATTGAGTAACTAAGATGATCAAAAAGGAAAAAATCATACCCTTTGGATAGTCACATACTGTTTAGCCAACTTATTTTCGCCACTTTCGCGAGGAGACAAATAACGCAAAATAAATCGTCGCAAATGTGTAAAACTTGGATCTTTTCTTAATTATCGTATTGTTAATTTAAATATAAAAAGAGGTGACATAATTGTCAATGAGAGAATCCAAAATAACATAAAGTAAGCAACTATAGGTCACTCTACGATCTTCAATAATTCACAAAACCCCATATAATTCCGGATTGACATTTACTAGAAACTGAATTTTAAAACAAATGTGGGCGTGATGGAAATGTTTGTATGCGCTCAAAGTTCGTACTTTATTTGGCCTTTTTAACTATTTTGGATTCGAGCGTCACTGATGAGTCTTTTGTAGACGAAACGCGCGTCTGGTGTACATACAAAATTTAGTCCTTGGTATCTATGATGAGTTTATTTACAACCACTATGTCGATGCCAATGCTGGTGAAAAATTTATTTCCCCGATGGTATCACCAGCCCAGTAGTCAGCACTTTTTTGTGCTGACATGAATTATCATTGATATGGTTATATTTATAGATTAACTGTTCACAAAATTTAGAATTTTTGAAATACTAAGGCTTTTCTACCTCAGGCATTTATTACCTTAGCTGGATTTGGCAAAACGTTTAGGAATTTTGGTCCTCAATGCTCTTCAACTTCGTACTTTATTTGGCCTTTTTAACTTTTTTGGATTCGAGCGTCACTAATGAGTCTTTTGTAGACGAAACGCGCGTCTGGCGTACATACAAAATTTAGTCCTTGGTATCTATGATGAGTTTATTATGAATTACAATGGATGTTTTTCATGGAATATCAGATTAATGTTCTATGCTAAATAAAATTGAAAATGGAGACGTGCTTCAGATGGATATTAAACAAAAATGTGTACTTATTCAGTGATAATGAACGTAATCATAAACACTATCCTAAACTCGGAAATATATGAATGAATTAAAAGCAAAAATCACGCAAGACTAAGAAAGGCCAAAGGCTCCTGATTTGGTACAGCGCCCAATCTCATATAAGTTGTGCAAACATGGTTCATGAGTTTGAATGGGTCCACTGTGGAAAAGATAATACTTTTTGATTAGCCTCTGGGTCGATAATAAATCTCATGATATGTAAATTTACTTTTAAAAACATTTCAACTATAATAAACTTCAATTAACGTAAAAATATCGATCTTAAACTCTACAAAATTGTAAAAAAGCCATGTCGCCAATTTCGAATAAGGAATATGCAGCCGAAAAAAACTATCCTGTGCACCAATTTCATGCTCTTTCTTTATTAAATCCAAATGATCCTGATATGAACTTTCGAATATGAAAGTAAAAATAATATCAAAACTCAAAAAAAAAATGTTTATCAATAATTTACGTGTGTCGTCAGTTTCACGATTCTTCCATAACGGTAATTTGAGTATATTTCAAAATGAGCAATTGACAGGTTCAGTGCTTTTAATGTTTGTTTATGGGTTTAGTAGTGTTGAATTTTGAGTTAGTATCTCAATCTGTCCATTAAAACAAGCTATCTCTGAGAATTTCTCTTTATTTTTCCATTTTACCAATTATGCTCATCAAATGATTCCTCCGTAAACGTAGGCTAAACCATTGGTACAATATAGAAACAAGAATTTCTCTTTTTCTTCCAACCAATCATACTATTTCTACATAATACAAGCTTTGATGTTATTTGATTAAGCAGCATTTTTGAAAAAAAAACACTAAAAACTGCTTGGAAATTCCTCCGAAACGATTCTTCCGTAACGGGACAATTTTATACAGGGTACATTTTCATCCATACACCGGTTAATCATGTGTCACGTGGTTTTAAAAGTTTTACAAGCGGGGTTGTTTAAATGGAAGAAGTGCATTGACCACATAAAACGATAAAATTTGAAGAAAAGGGAACTATTTTGGAAATTCTGAGAAGGTAAATATATTATTTCATAGAGAAAAAATATGTAAGAGAGTATATTTGTATTTTAAAAGATTTTTTACCTTAAAAACATAATAACAATACTGTATAAACAACTACCAAAACGTACATAAACAACTTTTGGGTGCAGAAGGAAAAAAATACAAATAAAAAAGAGCCTACAATGTTACGGAGGAATCACGATTCCTCCGTAACATAATTGTATTGACAGTAATGATGCAAAATGTGAACTACAACTATGTATTAATGAATATAACAAGTTTATGCATATTTTATTATTAGTATTACACTGATTATCCAGATCTACACTGCTATAGATAAAAGAAGATGTGGTATGAGTGCTAATGACTCAACTCTCCATTGAAGTCACACTGTATAAAAGTAAACAATTATAAAATGTACTTGAAACAAACATATGACAGCAGAATCTCTGAGCAAGCATGTAAAAAGAAAAAAAAATCATAAACGACAAATACAAGAGCTCGCTCACCTACGAAATCATTGAAATATATATGAGACGATCCTAGTATTCCTGACTGGCTACAGGCATTTTCAAGCAATTATTATGGTTTTTAAATGGTTTTACAAATGCCAAATCACATTGTGTCTTGGATAGAGATTTGTTTCATTTGCACTCATACCACACCTTCTAATGAATATATATTTATTTTCAGCTTAAGGTAGATCACCAGTATATATTTTTTGAGACAGAATTTTTTTATAATTTGCCAAAATGAAGATTTTACTTTGCTCTTTTCAAAAATTTTATAAAAAGTATGGGTCACCGTGCTATTTTTCAAGCTATGAGTCGTTGAAAATTGCCAAAATTTGGTTAGTTTGTTCATGAAAAAACACATTAGTGTGCATAAAAAAATTTCTTTGAGATAGAATTTTGAAATAAATTGTGAGAAGAAAGGTTTCATAATATGTTTTAAGAAAATAAAAAGAAAACATGGTGTCACCGAACTTGTTTTCTTGCTACAAGTAAATATAAAAAATTTCCCTATTAGCCCAGTATAAATTTTGTACTGAAAGAGTTATCTCCCCTTAAATGGCTCATTTGAAAAAAAATGATTTCAAAACCAAAGAAAATGGTATTTGTTAAAATATTTTGTATAATATAATTAATTAACAAGTTTTATTTAAATAGAAAAAACTTCCAACAATTGAATTGCAAATCTGTCTCCAAATTTGCAGATTTAGGCAAATAAATAGACCGATTTTGTACTGAGATTGTACAATCCAAGATGGCGGTATACCATCAATCTACCTTAAATGGCACTAACCAATGCCGAAAGACCAAAAAAATTCAGAGAAAGTCAAAAGGCAAAAAATGAAAAAGAATACCTGCAGAGGGAAAGAGCACGTAAAAGAAAAGCATACATTCCATCAAAAGAACTAAGTATGTCTGAAAGAAAGAAAAGAAATAAACAAAAGCTGACCAGTAATAGGGAAAGTAGAAAAAGGAAAGCAAATTCAAATCAGGAAGTACTGGTGCTTAAACTAAGTTTTCCAGCTAAGGCAAATGGCAGTAAATCTAGAAGAAAAAAAATTTTGTTAGAAAAGACCAATGCATTACAGCGTTTAGAAGAAGAAAATTTGAAACTGAAAAGAAAATATCAAGCACTAACTAGAAAGCAACAGAGGATAAACAAGAAACTAAGAGACACAGATTCCCCAAGAAGCAAGGCTAACAAAGATATTCAGGAAGTAATCTCAAAGAAGACCAGTGCTGATAAAGTTAGAAGAAAACTAGTATTGTATCATACAATGACAAATGAATTAAAAGAAACTAACAAATTGTACAAGTTCAAAGCTAAACCCAAAAGTTCAATTTATTCAGTTAGCAGTGTCTGTTACCTGAAAAAATATAGAATGTTAAGTTGCACAGCTCAAGAAACAGGACTGACCAGAAATACTTTAGCAGGAATGGCCAAACTGAAGATAAAAGAAAACTATCAACGTAAAAGATCACTGAAAGAGCAAGGAAAATATCAGATCGCAATCATCGAATTTTTAGAACGCAGTGATAATAGTACCACCATGCCGAATAAGAAGGACGTCAAAAAAGTTAATGACCAACAAAAGCCAAAACGAATACTGAATGATTATATAGACAATTTATATGATAAGTTCCGTTTGGAAAACCAGACATTCAAGGTCAGTAGAGCTACATTCTATAGATGTCGTCCAGGTAATATTATGCCAGTCTCATTCACTACAAAAAGATCGTGCTTATGTATAAAACATCAAAATATGGCCCTGATGACAAGCAAAGGACTAAATGAAAGTCTTGGTAAAAGTGACAGAGCCCTAGACAAGTTTTATTACAGAAACTCAAATGAAGATCTTCTAAGGATAGTTGATGATATGGACAAAGAGAAAATAGGGTTTAGTAAATGGCAGAGAATTGATATTGGTGACGGACGAAAAAAGATAGGATTGGTAAATGTTGAGCTTGAAGCTAATGAATTCAAGAAAGAATTAGTAAAGTGTGCTGATATCTTTAGGCAACACGTTGACATGGTTACTAATCAATACGATGAGATACGCAAATTGAAGGAAAATCTGCCAAATGGCCATGTATTAGCGCAGCTTGATTTTGCTGAAAACTACACCTGTACCACATACGACGAAGTACAATCAGCATATTGGAACAAAACCATGGTCACTATACATCCTATTGTTGTCTACTTTCGAAATATTGAAAACGGCAAAATAGAGCACAAATCATTTGCTATGATTTCAGATGAACTATCCCATACAGCAGCAGCAGTGTTGGCCTTTCTACGGTCATTGCTTCCTAAACTACATGAGCTTGTTCCTAATATGTCATGTGTTCACTATATATCAGACAGTCCGACATCCCAATACCGAAACAGATATATCTTCAATGTAGTTGCTGATCACGTAAAACTGTTCAGTGTTCCTGCTAGCTGGCAGTACTTCGAAGCAGGTCACGGCAAAGGTCCTTGCGATGGTGTAGGTGCCGTGGCAAAACGAATGGCGGACAATGCAGTTAAAAGGGACAAACATGTCATTCAAGATGCCAAGTCCTTTTTTGCATGGGCTTCACAGTCTGAATCATCAATCAATTATATGTGGGTTGGAAAGGATTCAATCGCTCAAGCTGATATAGACATAAAAGCTACTGAACTAAAACCTATTAAAGGAACAATGTTGTTGCACTCAGTTTTTGGACACAATGAATCTACTATAATTACAAGGGAAAAGTCCTGCTTTTGCGAGGAATGCTTTGTAGATGGCAAGTTGTGTTCAAATAGTGTTTGTGGGGGGTGGCAACAACATGAAATCAAGTCTGTGTCTACACCAGTGGCAGTTGAACAAAATGTCCAAACAGAACCAACAAATGATGAATACCACAATGGTGACTGGATTGCAGCAGTATACCAAAAGGACTGGTATATTGGGCAAGTAATTGATATTGACATTGATGAAGGAGATTACAACATATCCTTCATGACAAAAACCAAACTTCGGGGAGCATATAGTTTCAAGCATCCATCAAAATCAGACATTATGTGGGTTTATTCTAGTCAGATTCTTTGTACAGTAGAAGAACCATCACCTGTAGGAAAAAGTGGACGTGCTTTCTCTCTTCCACCGGACACAGTCATCGAAGTTGAAAGACTTTTTCTTGCTAATTCCTCCGTAACAGAACATTGAACTTAAATGGCTTTTTCTGACACATTGTTTTCAATTATTACATTTCTTTGTTTGTCCATGTTTATTTGTATTAAAACTTATAACGTTGCTATTTTATACTTGCAACTATATATGACTGACATGAAATATTTGTTCTAAAAGTGATATGAGATTCCTCCGTAACAGAAATTGATGTGTGAATAAATGAGTAGATACTATCAAACATGAAACATAAAATAGATTTATGAACTTCATCATGTTTAATGTTCAATAATACATGCATATAACAACAAGGACGTCATATTATTTCACTCCCAAAAAAGTTGATTAAACTGAATTCCTCCGTAACAATATCATTGATTACTTCTTGATTATCATTTAAGTAAAATATGTTTAAAATATGCATACAATATATCTATATCAGATAGAGGGTTATAACCGAACTTTAAAATGTTAATAATCTTATAGTGTGCTGTTAAACCAGTAGTGTACCAATAATGACATATAAGGTTTGTTTTATAATCCAAAAATACAAATTAAATTAAATATTCATCTATTAAACTCATAAATTTTACTTTTTTAAACACCATAGCTTACTTTTTTCATCAATTTAGATCAGTTCTATACATATACAAGTTTAAAAATCAGAAATTGGCTTAGCATTTTTTGATTGTTTTAAAAGAAAAAAAATGCATCCTAAAGGGTCATTTCGTTGTTATGGAGGAATCTGATGATAAAAGTTTAGCAGAAAGCGCTTGTCTTTGGATATTCGTATCTTAGAAAGTAGTTGAGATTTGATCAAGATATTTTACAATTTTAAAATTCAATATATTTCAAAAATAAAAACGAATACAGTTTGTAACTATTGAGATTTTATTTCTTATGCATTCAATATATCCCATTGCATGACTTATATGAGATTGGGCGACAGGCGCAGAAATGATTCGTGGTGTGCCTTTTTCTTGAGATCTTAACCCTCCCCATATACCTCTAGCCAATGTTTAAAAAACAAACACACAGCAATATGCACAGTAAAACTCAGTTTAAAAGAAGTCCGAGTCCGATGTCCGAATTAGTAACAAAGGAAACTAAGCAAAATGACAATGATACATACATTTTTTAACAAACGACTACTTTCAGTTACTGACATGCCACCAATGAAACTGATTGAAAATTATGTCTTCATAATATGAATTCCAATCACAATTCCTCACGTCAGAGGTTAATTATCATACCATCATACATAGATATATAAAAAGATGTGGTATGAGTGTCGATGACACAACTCCAATTCACAATTTATAAAAGTACCATTATAGGTCAAAGTCGGGTCTTCAAATAAATAATGTATATCATATCACAACTTAGATACTCCAAAAGTTTGTATCTAAAATATGATGTATCATCAACGATTAGTTGAAACAAATTTCAGTCCGAACTCTACTTGCCGCGACATATGGACAATCAAGAGCACGTTTGGTCCCAGAACTAGATTTCTGATGAGCTTTTGGGAACTCAGAAAAGCTAAAAAATATATAAACATATCCAGACCGTCATCCTGCTTGTCTTGTCAGCACGGTTATCTGTTTAAGTAAAGCGTTCTCTCCTTGCTTCTGTGATAATGTGTATTTGCATCACTAACCAACCCTCATACTACTCTTCTTCAACTGACATGTTAAAAGACAAATTTCTTTTCCTCATCATTAATCTTATTTTTACTATTCTGTTTGATCAAGTTTTATAATCATGTTTTTTTTAATAACGTCTTTTTTTAAAAGGGTCATGACAGAAATGGGACGTAACGAGCAATTGCAACTTCTGCTTAAGACAATAGCACTTCTAGTATTATTGTGGTTAGTTAAAGAATTCATAAAAAAGACCACACCAGAAAATCTTGGACAATTTACTAATAATATTTACACGGAAGAAGACGCTTTTGGTAAAGTGATAACAAGGGACTCGCGAGGATGGGTTATAGATACACGCCTTAGTGATGGTAAAATTACTGACGACTTTGTCTTAGCTCATCTGAACAATCCACCAAATACTCCAATCTACGTTTATCCAATGGAAATTGATGAATATGTGTCAAGCGATATTATCATGAAAGGTGAATATGAACCGTACAACGTTAAAATAATGATCCAGTACATGAAACGTTTTCCTAATGCTGTTTTCTTGGACTTGGGTGCATTCGTTGGGTCGTTCTCAATTGCTATAGCAGCTCTTGGATACACAGTTGTAGCGGTGGAATGTTTGAAATCAAGTGTAAAGCGATTGTATGCCTCGATGAAAAAAGCAGGAGTAAGTGATAGGATGTCTATCATACACAACGTAATATCAGATAAACGTAAACCAGTCGTAATTGAGACGGAGCCAGGTAATATGGGATTGACTCATGTTGACTTACGCAAATCGGAAGGCATAGAAATCGTTGAGTCAATTGTCCTTGATGATCTTTTAGAAATTTTTCAATTCAAAGAAGCTATTATAAAAATGGATGTTCATCAATTTGAAGATATGGTTCTGAATGGTGCATACAAATTCTTCAAAAAAGTTAACGTTGAAGCAGTGCTAATGGAATTTATTCATCATCGAAGTGATAATTATGACAATGACGGCAAATTTATAGTAGATTTTATGGAAGCTCATGGTTTTGAGCCAGATGTACCAGAGGACATTAAACAGGATTATAAAAAATGGACAAAGGCTGAAATTTTATTTAAGAGAAATAAGCCGTTTAGTGATACCCTATAGGCACATACTGCTCATAAAACTATTTCACAAATGATTTTGTAGCGTTTGGAAAGCATATCCCAAAAAAGTAAAAATACATGAAACAGTATGAGTTTGGAAACCACTGTGTTAACATTATATGTTGAAAGTTGTCATGCATCACTCCAGCGAACAAATCTAGAACCTTGTGTATTGCTTTCATCAACACACAACTATATGCTTTGGGTACTCTACATTGTAAGGCAGTCTTTGCATTACAAGCATACGAATACGTATCGTATATTATATTGATGAACAACAATGTATAAATTAAACAAGTTAAAGTCATGTTTTCAAATACCATTAAATTATCAAGTTATTAAGGAACTTGATTAATACTTGAAAATTTGAAAAGCTTATTCTTCTGGGAAGAAAACTGTTTCATACAATATCGTATCGTAACCATGATAACCTGCCCAACAATTGGCGCACAACAAAAGGATCATAAGATCTTGTACTTTTAACCTATTTATATAAAAAAGGAAGATGTGGTATGATTGCCAGTGTGACATCTCTTGAAAAGAGATCAAATAATACAGAAAGTAACAACCATAGGTGACAGTACGGCGTTCAACAATGAGCAAAGTCCATACCAAACAGTCAGATATAAAAGGCCGCGAAATGACAAATATAAAACAAGTAAAACGAGAAAAACTAACGGTATTATAAAAAAAATATTTAAAAAATAATTTTTAAACAAATTTTTAAAATTTTTAGTGCTTCATATACACGTTTTGGTTTGTTGCAAGATACCTGTATATGCTATTTGGTTAGAGTTAATTTTTGATGCTGCTTTTTATTATTTATTGCATGCTGCATGCCTTGTTTATTTGTTATTGCATATGTTTTTATGTTCGGTGAAAAGCTCATTAGATTGTATTGTTTGTCAATATGCCGAATCCAAATAAAGTTTTACTTACTTACTTATATATACTTACTTACTTATAATTTATGTAAAAAAAAGAACGAAAAACCAATATGTAACATAGCAACAAACGACAACCATTAATTACAGATGTGAGTAGAATTTTGGTAAGTTATTTAATTTATTGTGATGTTAAGATTGCACACAGGTCACTATCGTTTACATCTATCTGAGTGTGCATCAATTACTCACAGGTCACTGTCGTTTACAGCTACCTGAGTGTGCATCAATTACTCACAGGTCACTGTCGTTTACAGCTACCTGAGTGTGCATCAATTACTCACAGCTGATATTTACTCGCTTGTCAGTTGAACCATGGACTGTATAGGCTATTCTAAATATACTCAGACTAATAGACGGCCGCCTAATCATTTTCTATAAATTGGCTACCCATTCTTCATCGATTAGCTGATGACAACAAAAGCAACTTTTACAATGGGCTGTAAACAAAGGTAATGTTAATATGACGGTTTACCTAGCAAATAAGAAATGTATTCTTATGGGCATCAGTTGCACCGCTTTGAAATCAGACTCGGTAATTTTTTTGTAATAAACTACAAAGTATAATAAAACACAGTAAAGATTCGTATACATTCAATTTTATTGACAAAGTAAAAAAAACCTACCTTTATCGTGATGATATTTTGTCCTTAAGTATATAAAAATTCAATAAATTTTCTGCCAAAATTTACCCAAAGTTACTTAATTTCATTAAAACTAACAGCAATAACAGTCCCTTCCTACATTATAATATATCCGTAACAAAAAAGACGATTTCGGTCTCGATTGTATTCCTCTTTCCTTTTTGCTAATATGCTTTGTCTATATGTCTTTATTCTTGTATCTTTGATATATATGACGTTGCTCTGTACTTAAACATCCCATCATTGTGTAATGATTCTATGTATTCTTGTCTTTCACTTTTGCGTATGTGCTTTATCTATATGTCAGTTTGTGTTTCTGTATTACATGTGGCTCTGTACTTATTCACCTCATCATTATGTCATTCTGCTATTATACATTTTTTTATTCTTGTCTTTTATTTTTGCTAACGTGATATTTCTGTATGCCTTTTGTGTTTCTTTGTTACATATTTAAAATTGACAATGGAAATGGGGAATGTGTCAAGGAGACAACAACCCGACCGTAGAAAAAAACAACAACAGAAGGTCACCAACAGGTCTTCAATGTAGCGAGAAATTCCCGCACCCGGAGGCGTCCTTCAGCTGGCCCCTAAACAAATATATACTAGTTCAGTGATAATGAACGCCATACTTATTTCCAAATTGTACACAAGAAACTAAAATTAAAATAATACAAGACTAACAACGGCCAGAGGCTCCTGACTTGGGACAGGCGCAAACATCCGGCGGGGTTTAACATGTTTGTGAGATCTCAACCCTCCCCCTATACCTCTAGCCAATGTAGAAAAGTAAACGCTTAACTATACGCAAATTAAAATTTAGTTCAGTTGTTTACTTGTATAGTGATTTGGATTAGAACACAATGTTGACTGCTGTAAACCCATTTTAGACATATTTACTTATTATGGCTGTTTGTTTTGTTCACACATCGTTTTCAATATAAAATAATTTGATACGACTGTCATGCAAGTGAGAGGTTTAGCTAGCTATAAAACGAGGTTTAAGTCACCTTTTTCAAAATAAGAAAATGCTGGTACCAAGTCAGGAAAATGACAATTGTTATTCATTCGTTTGATGTGTTTGTACGGGGCGCCGACTGGGACTCTTGTGGTTTTGTACTCAAAATTCAATTTTGTACGGACAAAAGTGACTTTTGTTCAACAAAAATGAGTTCAGTTTAACAAAATTTGTATCATACTACTAATTTAAAATTTTGTCATACAAAATTATCTAACAGCGGACAAAAGTCACTTTTGTCATGACAAAATTCATTTTTGTTACACAGACTTGACTTTTGTTATCTAATTTGAAAATTGGGCGACAAAAGTGAATTTTGTATTCAAATTAGTTTAGTTTGGTTTCTGTGAACTTATTTGCATACAAAATCGACTTTTGTTACACAAAATTGATTTTTGTGAGACAAAATTGACAAACTTGACTTTTGTCTCAACAAAATTGACAAAATTGACTTTTGTGAGACAAAATTGACCAATGTGAGACAAAATTGACAAAATTGAATTTTGTCTCAACAAAAATGACAAAATTGAATTTTGTCTCAACAAAAATGACAAAATTGAATTTTGTCTCAACAAAATTGACAAAATTGACTTTTGTGAGACAAAATTGACCAATGTGAGACAAAATTGACTTTTGTCTCAACAAAATTGATAAATTGAATTTTGTCTCAACAAAAATGACAAAATTGAATTTTGTCTCAACAAAATTGACAAAATTGAATTTTGTCTCAACAAAATTGATTTTTGTCTCACGAAAGTCAATTTTGTCTCACGAAAGTCAATTTTGTCTCATAAAAGTCAATTTTGTTGTTACAAAATTGAATTTTGTCTCAACAAAATTGACAAAATTGACTTTTGTCTCAACAAAATTGACAAAATTGACTTTTGTCTCAACAAAATTGACAAAATTGATTTTTGTCTCAACAAAATTGACTTTTGTCTCAACAAAATTAACAAAATTGACTTTTGTCTCAACAAAATTGACAAAATTGACTTTTGTCTCAACAAAATTGACAAAATTGATTTTTGTCTCAACAAAATTGACAAAATTGAATTTTGTCTCACAAAAGTCAATTTTGTCCATCAAAACTTAATTTTGTCCATCAAAACTTAATTTTGTCTCACAAAATTGAATCTTACCTCACACAATTGACTTTTGTGATTTAATTTCCATATCAGGTAACAAAAGTCAATTTTGTATGCAAATATGTTTATATCTGCATACCTTTTTACACAAAATTGACTTTTGTCATGACAAATATGAATTTTGTCTACAAAAATGAATTTTGTCAACACAAATGAATTTTGTCATCACAAAATTGAAGTTCTCACAAAACAAGTCTGTAGCACATAGTTTTGTAAGACAAAAATGATTTTGTTATGACAGAATTGAATTTTGTACAAAACCACAAGAGTCCCATTCGGCGCCCCGTAGTTTGAGCTTGTGTAATAATGATCTCTATTTATGTTCTTTTTCACGGGTTTAACCGAACATAAAGCATTTCTTTTCTATACAAGGCTTAATAACACAAAACACAATATACTATGGGATGTAGGTTTGCAGCATCCAGTCTTTTAATAATTTCATTCGGAACATAATATCACGTGAAAAAACTTTTTTGCATTTTGAATGGCAGGCATTACGCCAAAAGACAGTCCTTATCACATTATCTTCACTAGAAGTATGATCAACAGCCTGAACAATCTACAAAATATAATTGCAAAAATTAGAAACAATTCACAACTACATGTAAATGAATGAAAAGAGAAAATTGATTAAATACTGTAACTTTGGACAGTATACATGTGCATCTTTTGAATTGTACAATTCTATAAGAATAATCTTAATATACGTGTGAAAGACAGTACCAGTCCTAAAGAACAACAATTGTTTTTGTTTCAAAACAAAAAAATAAAATAAAAGTCAAACAGACCTTAACAGCAATTGAATTAAACGTGTAGACTGATTGAATGCAAACCGTCGAATGATTTAATTCCCGCTTAGGTATGGATTCACCCGTGCAAATTACTACGCATAACGGTATAAGTTAAGCCTTATAACGAAAAGAAATTTATTTATGTTCTTTTTCACGGGTTTAACCGAACATAAAGCATTTCTTTTCTATACAAGGCTTAATAACACAAAACACAATATACTATGGGATGTAGGTTTGCAGCATCCAGTCGAGACAAAAGGCGAAAGAGTGCCAAGGTATAAGAAACAGAAGCGCCTCCTCTTCGTAAACTATACAAACTAAATTATTTTTGTCTAACCCTATTGCGCTTAAAGCTATCTGGTTCTAGTATAAGATGAAGGCTTATATATTTTACACAATACTAAGGTATCTTCTTGGGGCTGCAAAGAGCAAAGATGTACTCCGAAGAATCAATCTTAAGACTTGATAATTAAGTGAATAAGTCGGTTTATCAGTACTTGCTATCATAACTATACTACCTTGTCAATAAATATCGGTCTTGCTATTGTGAACTATATATAGTGTCACCGTGTGTTTTATGAAAACTGATATCACTCATTATTATAAGCGAGAGTTCTTTGTATCTAAAATATCAAGTATAAGCCAATTATAACATACAAATTAACATACAGTTGGACAGGTTAGAATTATCATGATACAGGTTAAATAGAAAGTTAAATTCTTTCTTTTGTATTGGTTTCGCCTATCCATCAAGTACAGAGAATCACGACCAGGTTCGTGATACCGTGAAGCGGCCAGGTCCGCATATTAAAAACACATGTACATTGTACAATCTACAGTTACAACACCAAAAAACATAAAACGGCAAGGTCCACATAAAGCATCAAGTTTCAATACAAGACATGGAAAGATATGCAATATCCTATCCTTCAAGGACAGAAAATCACGGCAAGGTCCGTGATACAAGCGGCCAGGTCCGCATATTTAACACATGTACAATGTACAATCTACAGTTACAAAATCAAAAAACTAAAAAGTATCAAAGTTCGAATCAAGAAAATGTTTACTCAAAATTCATTCATTCATTTTAGCATCAAGTTCCAATACAAGACATGGAAAGATATGCAATATCCTATCCTTCAAGGACAGAAAATCACGGCCAGGTCCGTGATACAAGCGGCCAGGTCCGCATATAAAACACATATACACTGTACAATCTACAGTTACAACATCAAAAAACATAAAAGCGGCAAGGTCCGCACAAAGATATTTTTACTCAAAATTCATTCATTCATTTTAGCTTCAAGTTTCAATACAAGACATGGAAAGATATGCAAAAATATCCTATCCTCCAAGGACTGAAAATGACAGCAATGTCCGTGATACAAGCGGCCAGGTACGCATATAAAATACATGTACACTGTACAATCTACAGTTACAATATCAAAAAACAAAAAAGTATCAAGGTCTGCATAAAGAAATTTTTACTCAAAATTCATTTGTTCATTTTAGCATCAAGTTCCAATACAAGACATGGAAAGATATGCAATATCCTATCCTTCAAGGACAGAAAATCACAGCCAGGTCCGTGATACAAGCGGCCAGGTCCGCATATAGAACACATGTACACTGTACAATCTACAGTTACAACATCAAAAAACAAAAAAAGCGGCAAGGTCCGCACAAAAATATTTTTACTCAAAATTCATTCATTCATTTTAGCTTCAAGTTTCAATACAAGACATGAAAAGATATGCAAAATCCTATCCTTCAAGGACAGAACAACATCACGGCCAGGTCCGCATATTACACACATGTACACTGTTTAATCTACAGTTACAATATCAAAAATTAAAAAGGTACAAGGTCCGCATAAAGAATTTTTTCTCAAAATTCAATCATTCACTTTAGCAACAAGTTCAATACAAGCACATTTGAAATAAACCTATATTGGTTTAAAACCGAATTCTCAGCACATTATACATAATTTACCTATTACGGGTGATAATACAATGAGTTTACCAATATCCGCTGCAACTTTCCTTGCAGTCGTATTACAAAAGATTTATAAGTGCTAAAACAATACTATTCAAAATATTCGTACATTTTCTGTTCAGGTACACTTTAAAGTACCCCTATCATATGTAAATCCCACACAAAACCAATCTAGTCTAATTTTGTATGGCTTCCACACACTTTTTTCCATAATTTGGCAAAAACACAGCTGACAATATAAATCGGACAATATTTCTTTTGACACTTTTAACATAAATGTTTCAGTATTTTCAAATCCAAGTCCATAATCTAGATATACAATTATATTGAATCCTTTACTATGCCAATATTTTACAAGAGGGCGTACCATTTTAGTGAAAATGGAACAAGCTGAGCTCAGCACAAAAGACAAAGCTGAAGTGTTATATTTAACTTTAGTGTCACTTTTCTATGAAAACACAAGAAACTTTTGTGATGCAACATGCATATCTATATGTAGGTACCCCGATGATGTCTTTAATCAAACTTAAATGCAAATTTTTAATTTTCTGCATACGTTTTGGACTCTTTTACAACCTCTTATTTAATTTTAAATAACATTTCGTATTGAAGTACGTGTCTGATGTCAAGAATCAACACCGATAAAGGATGAACAACAAAAGGGATGTGCTAGCTTCCTTAGCGACTCCCGTAAAATACCAAAAATACAGAAGCATGTGCATCGGTAATTTTCAAAAAATATAATTGACCTTTAACATTATAAACTTGTACTAACTCATTGTCATACTCATATGTGTATAAACATAAACTAAAGTCAATCAAAGATAATACCTCATTTGCAACTGCTGGTGTTGTAAGATCGCTTATTTCGGGACAGTTAGACGACCAATGTCCAGTAGAAAACAACGATAAAGCATCAGCTGTAGGGTTGCTATTAGGGTTGTCATCTTCACTCCTATGATGACTTCTTGCAGGTGCACGTTCATGAGTACTTAGGATTTCCTCGTCAGACATGAAGGAGAAAAAGTCAAACAGACCTTAACAGCAATTGAATTAAACGTGTAGACTGATTGAATGCAAACCGTCGAATGATTTAATTCCCGCTTAGGTATGCACGGGTGAATCCACCCGTGCAAATTACTACGCATAACGGTATAAGTTAAGCCTTATAACGAAAAGAAATTTATGTAATTTATTATAGGGATTTCGTATTAAAAGTTTTTTCCCAAATTTTTTCCTAGGCACAAAGATGTAGTTTGTAAAATCTTCTCATTTTGTCGATGGTGTAGTTTTTAGAGCCATCAGATTTTAATACGATCAGCGTCAACTTTTGTATCTTTAATTGTTATCAAAATGATGATGATGTGTGGGTGTTTAGAGTCCGACTATCCTGTCTGGATATCGCGGACTGTAGCAACCTATTCTATAGACTGGAGTCTGTCTGTCTTTTAGCCTTCATTTTACTCCGACTGCGTTGGTGTTGCTGGTACGGAGTATCAGGTCGTGATGCTTGTATGGCTGATTGTATTGCGTCTTTGGATTGTTCAGTGATGACGGGCGATGTGTGTGGTGGTGTGCGCAGTAGGTCTGGGTTGTCAATGTCGAACCCATCTTCAAAGTCGATCCTACTGCGCTTGCCTCTGTCATTGGTGGAGGTGTAAAATACCAGGCGGTGACAGGCCTTTTTGTAGGGTTGTAGGGACTGGAGACAATATCCCTATTGACTACAACCCAAGCTATTTCCCCTTTGTACTTAGTTGGAGTTAGTACATGTCCAACCACGCTGTCTCTTGCCTCTGTTTGTGTGATGGATGTTTGTTGTTATCAAAAGTACCAGGATTATAATTTTATACGCCAGACGCGCGTTTCGTCTACATAAGACACACCAGTGACGCTCAGATCAAAATAGTTAAAAAGCCAAACAAATACAAAGGTGAAGAGCATTGAGGACCCAAAACTCCAAAAAAATGTGCCAAATACGGCTAAGGTAATCTATTCCTGGGGTAAGAAAATCCTTAGTTACTGAGACTTGATCTAAATGATTATCACTGTTATAAGATTTTTTTTAAATTTTGTGTGTTTATTGGCACAAGTATTGATCTTACTGCAATGCAGCTTTGAACATAAATGGTTCGATATTCTTTCGATAGTTATACATGCACAATATCATATATTTCTCTGATTATTTTGGACATCTTTATACTACACACATTTAATAGGTATGTGCTAATTAATATTTCAGAATTGGATTCGTTATAAGTTATTGGCTTTAAACTAGCTTTCAGTAACTGTGAGTGATCTCATTGGTATTTTGTATGTTAGGCTTTTGTCTAGTCGTTTCTTTAAATGCTTCGTGTCGATGTGATCAACCAAGCATTTTCTGTTTTTTTACAGTTTGTTTTCATTTGTTCTGTTACACCATTGCCCCAGGTTATGGTTTTATCATTATCTTGACTCCTTTCTGGGAGTAAGTTGTAGTGTCAAGGAAAATTGCTTTTTTGTTAATGTCTCTTGTGTTATATAAATAAAAGGTGAAAAGAGATACAGTGTTCTGTGAATCATTAAGGTAGTCTTTTGAATCTCTCCATTTAATATCAATATCATCGATGAATCGGAATTATTATTTTGGATGATATGGAACACTTGGTACGAGGCTTTAGTTTAAGTGTCTATTTAAAAAATGGCATACCTTACTACTAACGTGTGCTCAAACTACAAATTCTGTTACCTTTTTACGAATGTGACCTACCGAATTTGACATAATACAGGGTTTGTAATAACATGAGCAACACGACGGGTGCCACATGTGGAGCAGAATCTTCTTACCCTTCCAGAATACATGAGGCTTTGGTGGGATTTCGTGTATTTAGTCTTTAGTTTTGTATGGTGCGTCTTGTGTACTATTGGTTTTTTTTGTTTGTCTTTTTCTATTTTTGCCATGTTGACAGTTTATTTTTTAATGTTCCTCTGGTATCGTTCGCCCCTCTTTTGTGTGACAGACAGTTCGTGATTCTGTTGTGCTGTTTTGTATACTGTCCAAAGTTGTTTTATGTGTTTGTTCTTATTCTGTGGTAAGCATGTCGAAATGCACTATTGTGTTGTTTATTTGTATGTTTCGCTGTCCTTGATGTTCTTGTATTTATTTGTCCTGTTCACTTGTCATTTAATCTGGTTACTTTAGTGTTATATTTAACATGGCTATAAAAGCGCAAGTTTGGGTAGCCACAAAACCAGGTTCAAACCACCATTTTTTCTCTAAATGTCCTGTACCAAGTCAGGAAAAATGGCAGTTGTTATCTAATAGTTCGTTTTTGTGCGTGTTGCATTATTTTGTTTTTTTTGCACTTGTATTTCTGTAGTTTCGTTGCTTTCCTCTCATAGTTAATGTGTTTCCCTCGGTTTAAGTGACTAGGTGGGCAAAAGGTTGAGTACAATGGGTGATGATTCACTTAGAGTTTATTGTTTTTTTAATTCTTTTCCCCAACACTAATCGAAAAAAGGTCCATTGATGTAAAATGAATATAAACCGAAATAGAAGTTATAAAGAACACCGTAAAGGGTCCACGATCTTTGTTATATAAGATGAAAATTAACACTTTATAAATTGAGAAGGGTACACTGTGTATTTCTTGATCACATTAATTGGAAACGGTAAAACCCTAAATATTGAAAGCAAATGCGACTGCATTGAAGAATCGAAAATAATCAAAACGGAATTTAAAAAGGATAGTAAAATCCACCTTGACAACTTGCCTGAGGGAGTTAGTATCTTAATTATTCATTAATTCATTTACTGCAGATATAAGAAAGGTAGGTTATAATTCATGTCATTACATAAACGAAACACTGAAACTGAGATGATGGTCCCTCAGTCCTTAACAGTTTATTATCAGCCGTATCGATCCTCAGTGTTAAACAGTTTATTATCAGTCGTATCGATCCTCATTGCTAAACAGTTTAGTATCAGCCGTATCGATCCTCAGTGCTTAACAGTTTATTATTCGCCGTATCGATCCTCAGTCCTTTTAAAACAGTTTATTATCAGCGATATTGACCCTCAGTCCCTAATAGTTCATTATCAGCCGTATCGATCCCCAGTCCTTAACAGTTCATTATCAGCGGTATCGATCCTCGGTGCTTAACAGTCTATAATCAGCGGTATCTATCATCAGTCCTTAATTTTTTATTATCAGCGATATCGGTCTTCAGTCCTTAACAATATATACTTCATCTTTTATATATGCTTTGGATTTCAAATATTTTGGCCACGAGCATCACTGAAGAGACATGTATTGTCGAAATGCGCATCTGGTGCAACAAAATTGGTACCGTTGATTATATTACTACCACTGGGTCGATGCCTCTGCTGGTGGACTATTAGTCCCCGAGGGTATCACCAGCCCAGTAGCCAGTACTTCGGTACTGGCATGAAAATACGGATATTTTTTTTTTGTTATTAAAATTTGCTGTTACAAAATATTATAAATTATTATAAATTAAGGAATGTATCTCCCTCATGCAAAGCTCTGATTCCTTTCACGAATTTGGCTATACTTTTTGGACCTTTTTGATTATAGCTCTTCATCTTTTATATATGCTTTGGATTTCAAATATTTTGGCCACGAGCATCACTGAAGAGACATGTATTGTCGAAATGCGCATCTGGTGCAACAAAATTGGTACCGTTGATTATATTATTATCAGCCGTATCGATCCTCAGTGCTTTAAAACAGTTTATTATCAGCCGTATCGATCCTCAGTCCTCGACAGTTCATCATCAGCCGTATCGATCCTCAGTGCTTAACAGTATATTATCAGTCGTATCGATCCTCAGTCTTTGACAGTTTATTATCAGCCGAATTGATCACCAGTGCTTAACAGTTCATTATCATCCTGATCGATCATCAGTGCTCAACAGTTTTTTGTCATCCGTAAAGATCCTCATTCCTTAACAGTTCGTTATCAGCCGAATCGATCCTCAGACCTTAACAGTTCATTATCAGCCGTATCGATCACCAGTACTTTACATTTTAGTATTAGCCGTATCGATACTCAGTCCTTAGCAGTTCATTATAAGCCGTATCGATCCTCAGTGCTTAAAGTTCATTATCAGCCGTATCGATCCTCAGTGCTGAACAGTTTATTATCAGCGGTATCGATCCTCAGTCCTTAACAGTTAATTATCAGCGGTATTGACCCTCAGTCCCTAACAGTTCATTACCAGCCGTATCGATACTCAGTCCTTAGCAGTTCATTATAAGCCGTATCGATCCTTTCAGCCGTATTGATCCTTAATTAGTGCCTATAACAGTTTATTATCAGCGGCATCGATCCTTAGTGCTTAACAGTTCATTATCAGCCATATCGATCCGCAGTCTTTCATCCATAGTTCATTATCAGTCGTACCAATCCTCAGTGCTTCACAGTTTATTATCAGCCGAAACTATCCTCAGTGCTTAACAGTTTATTATCAGCTGTAACGATCAAATAAATAGAAAATAAAATAACACCACAAAAACTTGGTGTGTCGAAAGCCTTTTTCTCATTGTACATAGATCATAAAAAGGGCAGGAACAAAAAACAAAGTAAAAAACTTGAATAAAGAAAATAACTTGCCATTGGGAAACAGGCAAGATCGACATATTATCAAGGGTGATTATTACTAAAATATGATGTTAAAGATTTTGGATAACGATTATATCTGAAGCTCGCTGTATTTCTAAACAAATGTGTCATTCATTTTGACTGTTGAAAGTACATCCTATTTTGTTAGAAAATTTCGCACTACGTTTTACTTGTCCTTAGCTCGACAAGTATTGATCTACTAGTATGTAATATGTATAATTGTAAGTTTATTGATAAATAATAGCTTTCAACATATTGCCGTTTTTGAATTTTTTATCCCTTAAATGTGAAGTACCATTTGTCTTTGTATATTTTCAACCTTTACATTTTAGTCCATTTTTTGTAATATCCTTTTGGCGTGGCTAGGTATTTGTACATCCCGCCATTGCGTTATGGTGCTAAGCTTATATTTTATAATTTTTTCTTTCAGTTTTGCTTATGTGATTTGTCTATAGAGTATCTGCATGTCATTTTTATTTCTTTGATGGCAAAGTTAGTTTGTCTGTATAGTGATTAAGATCGTAACACACTGCTGACTCTTGTACTCGGTTATGTCTGTTTGTTTTGTTCAAAAAATGTAATCAATATTTTGGCATTTTGTGCGAAAGATATCTAAACCCGATTTAATCCACCATTGTACCATTGAAATGTCTGTACTAAGTCAAGAATATATCAGTTGTTTTCTATTCGTTTGGTGCGTTTGGGCTTTTGATTTTACCCTTTGTTGACGGACTTTCCGTTTTAAATTTTCTGGCGTATTAAATTATAATCCTGGTATCTTTGAACTATTTACACCACTTGGTCGATTCTACTGCTGCTGGACGTTTAGTCCCCGAGGGTATCAGCAGCCAAATAGTCAGCACTTCGGTGTTGACATGAATGTCAATTATATGGTCATTTTTATAAATTTCATGTAAACAAAACTTTGAATTTTTGAAAAAAATAAGGATTTTCTTATCCCAGGAGTATATTACCTTAGCCGTTTTTGACACAACTTATTTGATTTTTCGGTCCTTTATGTAGATGGGGTGTCTAAATTATAATCCATAGATTTTTTTAATAATCGCCAAAATGTAGTTCATATCATGCTTTTAAAAAAATAGTAATAAAAGAATGGGTCACGGTGCTTTTTTTCACGCTTCACGGTGTTTTAAATGATGAGATTTTGTATTGATTATGCATGGCAAACCCAATTTTCTGCAATAAAGCGTAAACTACACCATATAATTTTCAGATAACATATAAGAAGATTGCTTTAATAGTATGCTTTCAGTTAAGAAGAAGAAAAAAATTGGTCACCGGACCTGTTTTCTTGCTACATTTAAAGTAAATTCCTAACACATGCTATTGTTAAAATACCTTAATCTGAATTATCTTCCCTTGCATTTGAGTTGCCTCCCCTTATGTGGCAAACCTTTGGGGGGGATAATTAATAAACTCATCATAGATACATGAACTAAATTTTGTTTATACGCCAGACGCGTGTTCCGTCTACAAAAGACTTATCAGTAAAGCTCGAATCAAACAAAAGTTTTTTTGTTTTTTGTAAAATACAACCATGAATATGACAAATCACCATTGGTCTTTTTCTATATTGAACTGAAAATTCTTACACAAGAATTACCTACTTCTCTAAAAATTTGCACATTCTATTTAAGATCTAGACCTTGTTTTCTGATATTTCCAAATCTAAGATGGAGCAAGACATCTTATCTACCTTAATGCTTTTCAACTTTTTACTTGTTTGGCTTTTTAAGTTTTGATCTGAGCGTCAATGATGAGTCTTCTGTAGACGAAACGCAAGTCTGGCGTATTAAATTATAATCCTGGTACCTTTGATAACTATGTCATTGGAAATCGGTATTTTGTTGTTTGATAGTTTTATTGATAAACCTTTTTCCATTGATATGTATTCTGATTTAAATGGTAGAAGTAGAACTATTATTTTGATATCACTGAGAAGTTCTTAATATTAGATTAGGCGTTTAAGATGACAAACAATTACAATTTAAAACGTAGCATCCGTTGTACGGAATATTACTGAATAATAAGCTATGAAAGTGTGTATCTGATTTGGAAGGTAAGTTTCTATAATTTATTGTTGCGTAGATATCTGGCTCAGTATGTTGCACCCTAGTGAGTATAATATCTCTGCATACAGTCAAAGGATAAAAGTGAGTTACCACTAAAAAATGTCCTTTTATTTCAGCTAAAATCTATATTTTTATCAAAAAATATTAGCAAACTTTTATGATATGACCAATTTATATTAAATGTCTGAAGTGTTATTGTTAATTTGGCTATAACTTTCGTGAGGGTCTTTTTAGCTCACCTGGCCCAAATGGCCAAGTGAGCTTTTCTCATCACTTGGCGTCCGTCGTCCGTCGACTGTAAACTTTTAGAAAAATCTTCTCCTCTTATTATATATTATTATTAAGGGAGATAAACTGTAAACAGCAAAAATGTTCATCAAAGTAAGATCTACAAATAAGTTTAATGACCAAAATAGTCAATTGACCCCCTAAGGAGTTATAGCCCTTTTTAGTTAATTTTTAACAATTTTTGTAAATCTTAGTAATCTTTTAGAGAAATCTTCTCCTCTGAAACTACTGGGCCAAATTTAACCAAACTTAGCCACAATCATCATTGGGGTATCTAGTTTGAAAATTGTGTCCGGTGACCCGGCATACCAACCAAGATGGCGGCTACGGCTAAAAAAAGAACATTGGGGTAAAATACAGTTTTTGGCTTATAACTAAAAAACCATAGCATTTAGAGCAAAACTGACAGGAGTAAAAGTGTTTATTAGGTCAAGATCTATCTGCCCTGAAATTTTCAGATAAATCAGACAACCCGTTGTTAGATTGCTGTCCCTGAATTGATAATTTTAAGGAAATTTTGCGGTTTTGGGTTATTATCTTGAATATTATTATAGATAGAGATAAACTGTAAACAGCAAAAATGTTCAGCAAAGTAAGATCTTCAAATAAGTTTTATGACCAAAATGGCCAAAATGACCAAAATGACACCCTAAGGAGTTATAGCCCTTTTAAGTAATTTTTTAACAATTTTCGTAAAATTTGAAAATTTTCACTTACATTTCCACTGAAGCTATTGGGCCAAGTTCATTATAGATAGAGATAATTGTAAGCAGCAAGAATGTTTAGAAAAGTAAGATCTACAACCACATCCCCATCACCAAAACACAATTTTGTCATAAATCCATCAGTCTCCTTTGTTTAATATTCACATAGACCAAGGTGAGCGACACAGGCTCTTTGGAGCCTCTAGTTTTATTTTCTAATGGGTTAAACACAAATGCTAATATTTTAGATTTAAATTTAGCTAGAATGTATAGCAAACGTTTTTAAAAAACAATTTCTCTGTGTTCACCACGTCAGAACATAAAATAGTTGTTAAAGGTACAAGGATTATAATTTAGTACGCCAGACGCACGTTTCGTCTACATAAGAGTCATCAGTGACGCTCATATCAAAATAGTTCTAAAGGTAAACAAGTACAAAGTTGAAGAGCATTGAGGATCCAAATTTCCAAAAAGTTGTGTCAAATACGGCTAAGGTAATATATGCCTGGTATAAGAAAATTCTTAGTTTTTTGAAAAATTCAAAAGTTTTGTAAGCAGGAAATTTATAAAAATGACCTCATAATTGATATACACGTCAACACCGAAGTGCTGACTACCGAGCTGGTGATACCCTCGGGAACGAAACGTCCACCAGCCTGAGACCTCGACCCAGTGGTGTAAATAGTTATCAAAGGTACAAGGATTATAATTAAGTACGCCAGACGCGCGTTTCGTCTACATAAGAATCATCAGTGATGCTCATATCAAAATAGTATAAAGCCAAAAAAGTACAAAGTTGAAGAGCATTGGGGATCCAAATTTCCAAATCGTTGTTCCAAATACGGTTAAGGTAGCCTATGACAGGGATAAGAAATTCTTAGTTTTTCGAAAAATCTAAAGTTTTGTAAGCAGGAAATTTATAAAATGAGCCTTAATAATATCATTGTCAAACGAGTAATTAGAATTTGAACTTTTCTACATAATATGGTATTTATTCAACATGGTAAAGCATCAATCGTCAGTTGAAACACATTTATCAAACCGCTCACCTTCTCTTGGCAGAGACGTTTAGATAAAGAAGAGCACCATAGTTGACAGGGAAAAAGTCGATTTGTCTTCCTAGGACATTTATCTGCCTATGGACATAAGATGATGTCGTATGAGTGCTAATTATACAACTCGTCATCCAAGTCATATATATGAATACACACACACACACACACAGAAAGAATTATTCTATAAAGAAATATTTTTTTTCACTTTTAATGGAAAACCATTTATTGTGAAAAGCATGTTTTTATTTTACTTAATTGGACAATGTTTTTAAAGAGCCAATGACGAAATGAGAAGTAACAACCAGAAGAAAATTCTGTTCAAGATTTTACTACTGCTAGTATTTCTATGGTTAGTTGAAACATTCATAAGAACAGCCACACCAAAACATCGTGGACCATTTCCAGATTTTCTTTACGAAGAGAGAGAGACTTTTGGTCGAGTGATAACTAGGGACGTGCGAGGGTGGGTAATTGACGAATACCTTTGTGATGGTAAAATTACTGACGACTTTGTCTTAGCTCATCTAAACAATCCACCAAATACTCCAATCTACGTTTATCCAATGGAAATTGATGAATATGTGTCAAGCGACATTATCATGACAGGTCAATATGAATCGCAAAATGTTGAAACAATAATACATTACATGAAACATTTTCCTAATGCTGTTTTCTTGGACTTGGGTGCATTTGTTGGATCGTACTCGATTGCTATAGCAGCTCTTGGATATAAAGTCATAGCAGTCGAATGTTTGAAATCAAGTGTAAAGCGATTGTATGCCTCGATGGAAAAAGCAGGAGTAAGTGATAGGATGTCTATTATACACAATGCTATATCAGATATTCACGAAAGAGCTGTAGTTGAAACAATGCCGGGCAATGTTGGATTAACTTATGTTGTTCAAGGCAAATCTGAAGGCACTGAAACCGTAGATGTAATTATTCTTGATGATTTCTTAGAAATATTTCAGTTTAAACAAGCAATTATAAAAATGGATGTTTACCAATATGAAGATATGGTTTTAAATGGAGCAAACAAATTCTTTAAACAAGTTAATGTTGAAGCAGTATTGATGGAATTTGTTCACCATCGTGCAGATACATTTGACAATGACGGCAAATTCATAATTAATTTTATGGAGTCACATGGTTTTGAGCCAGATGTACCGGCGAATATTAAACAGGATTATAAAAAATGGACAAAGTCTGAAATTTTATTTAAGAGAAGTTAGCCGTTTAGTTAAACCCTTATTTCAGATACAACTCAATAAACTAGTGTGCAAATGATTCTTTTGAGTTTGAAAAGCATATGAAAGAAAACCACATTGAAAAAAGTATATTTTTTTTAAACCACTTTGCTAAAATATCATATATTGAAAGTTGTCATGCATGTTAAGCAAAATAAACTAGAACCTATTGTATAATTTTGATCAACATACAATAACTAGATATGCTTTGCTTTCAATTAAGAACTTATATTGTACATATATTGTTATGTAGTTTTAACATTAAAAGTTAGAGTATTGAGTGTACATTTCATTTTCAGAAATGACTTAATGTGATTAGATTAGGTTCGCCGGCATTTTAATTAAAAAGGTATGCTCTGAAAAAATGAAAATCTTATTTTTCAGGGAATAACATTGTTTTATAGCTTTTCGTATTACGATCTTCCCAAAAAGGTAATGAATAACGAACGAAAGAATCATAAGATCGTGTACATATAAAATATAACCTTTATACGAATATAAGTATGAAAGTAAGTACTGGTTATGTTTTTTTGTGACGTGAAGAGTGTACACTGGTCGTACGTATTTAGTTTTCAGCTATCCGAGGGTGCTGATTTGTGCCGGCATCACTGTTCACAATTGTTCAACCATGGTGTGTTTGAACTGTTTTGAATATAATAAGACTGGGTCAGACAGTCTTTCTATAGTCACTCGTTCGCCATTCATTTTCAAACGATAACACAATCTATTCTTTCAACAGATTCTTAACAAAGGTAATATTAATATCCTGGTTTACCTATCAAACAAGTTAACTTATTCCTATGAGCACCAATTGTGCTCCATGAAAATGCGGCATGCTCTCCTGTATTTTTATACAGTGTACGGCCAAACTCAGTTAAGAGCTGCATAATGTAACTGATGAATTCAGAATAACATACCGTTGATGTTTGTCGTTAACTGGTTAAGGATTCAATAAATATGATACAAAAAAAAATTCTGAAAGGAAGTTACTTAATTTAAACAGCAACAGTTTATTTGGCTATATCTATAGAAAATCTATTAAAACAGATATTCTTTTTTTACATTAAGCATTTTGATAGAAACAGTATATATAACTAAAATCAGTATAGAAGGTAAATTGGCAAAAATACCGAACTACAAAGAAAATCATAAACGCAAATCCCTTATCAAATTGCAAAATCAAATCCTCAGAACATCAAATAAATGGAAGACAACTGTCACTTTCCCGACTTGGTACACACATTTCATTATGTGGAAAATGGTTGACTGAATCAGGTTTATAGCTTACAAAAAAGTAAAATAACAAAAATACCGAAAAATCCCAAAAAGAAATCCCTAATCAAACAGCAAAATCAAAGTTTTGGCACATCAATGGAATAGATAACAACTATTATATTTCTCAATTGGTACAGAAATGTTTGTAGTATGTAGAAAATGGTGGATTGAACCAGTTTTTATAGCTAGATCCTTATCTGTATGACAGACGCATTTTATACCATTATATCGACAACAATGTGTAAGAAGAAAAACAAACAAATAAATACAATTGTTAAAAATTAGGGTACAGCAGTTAACATTGTGTTATGATCTTCATCGATACAAAAACAAGAAAATTTTCAACTGATATATCTTCAAAACAAAATATTCTTAACATTTATCAATTTGACACTGTTAATTTAACTCATCATATATACCAGGACCAAATTTAGTATATACGCCAGACGCGCGTTTCGTCTACAAAAGTAATAAGATCTATAAATACTTAGTATTGGATTTATCGATACACCATTCATTGATTTTCATGCTGTATCTGACATTCTTTTCATTTACATAAGGCTGAACACGAATAATTGGCTCATGAGTTTAATTGAAGGTTCATAAATTAATATTATTGCAATACAGCTTTGAACAAATATGGTCCTACATTTCACCGATACTTAGAATTCGGCTTGTACAACATCATGTTTTTCTCAAAAAATATTAAAAAGGAGATGTGGTATGATTTCCAATGGGACGACTATCCACCAAATTTCAAATGAAAAGGATTAAGGCAATTATAGGGACCCGTCAACAATGAAAAAATCATACCGCAAAGTCGGCTACAAAGGCCCGGACATGAAAAATATGAAACAATTCAACTGATAACAGCTATTCGATACAAGGTTGTAGCGGTGGAATTTTTTAAATGAAGTGTAAAACGAGTGTATGTCTCGATGAAAGAGGCAGGAGTAAGTGGTGGGATGTCCATTATACACAATACTGTATCATACAATCTTTTTCTTTTAATGGCTGAATACGACTATAATTCATGCAAAACCAATCTCTAGCGAATGGATGAAATTGATTGTCTCATGAATACGGATTAAATAAGGTAGAATTATTTACGTGCAAGTGAATAATTCATCGACGATGTTTCTTTGCTTTTTTAGACAAAATTTAACCAAGTTAGTTATTTCACTTTTAAATAATGATTATACTAAACTAAATCAAATTCTATTTTGTTCGTAGGTCGTAGCTAATGAAATTTTAACAATATACACACTATATAATAGCGAGCTCGAGAACTTTTTCGATATGTGAAAAAGTGCTCAAAGGAGTACAAAATCGATCCAGAATCCAGACTGTTGGAATGTTTGTGCTATAAAATATTTAACCAAGGGCATCATATTTCAGATTTTTTGTTATTTTCACTTGTTATATTTATGCATTTATTTCATAGTTTTTAGAGGTATATATAAAACTGTTCGAACTTGTCAGTTGTTTCAGAATTGTTCGAACTCGCAAGTTGAAAACGTCATGGCAAAAATTGAAGAAAAAAAAAACATCAAAAAGAAACAATTTAGCCTTAAAACTTTTTTGATTCAAGCGTCACTGATTAGTCTTTTGAAGACGAAACGCGCGTCTGGCGTAAATATCAATAATTTAATCCTGGTATCTATGATGAGTTTCTTTGCAACCACTGGGTCGATGCAACTGCTGGTGGAGATTTATTTCCCTTAGGGAATCACAAGTCCAGTAGTCAGCACTTCTGTGTTGACTTGTGTTATCATTGATATGTTCATAATTATAAATTAGCTGTTAATAAAACTTTAAATTTAAATTTTGAAAATTTAAGACTTTTCTACCTCATTAATAAACTACCTTAGCTGTATATGGCAAAACTTTTAGGAAATTTTGGTCCTCAATGCTCTTTAACTTCGTACTTTATTTGGCCTTTAAAACATTTTTTGATTCAAGTGTCACTGATGAGTCTTTTGAAGACAAAACGTGCGTCCGGCGTAAATGTATTTTTTTTTTACTCCAGGTATCTTTGATGAGTTTATTTACAGATCACAACATTGAATAATGCAGACTGAGCAACACATATCCCATCAGAAGCCTGTGTGATATCAGATGATTCAGAATCAATGTCAATGTTTCTTTAGACTTTTATAAAGTATAAGTAAGTAAGTAAATTATTTATCAAAGTGACATGTGTAAATATGTACAAATTATAAACATACAATATATGAAAAAATATTTATACACCCGACCCAATGGACCTTTAAATCATCTCAGATGAAATTAAATAATTATACAAGAGTGCACATGCTGAAATGTCTCGCCTTCTTAACTAATCATTGATAGTATGTTGATAGACCTAAATATAAAGCTTTATTACAAATTAACTGTCACATAAACTCAACATTAAACAAGAAAACAAAACATTGATCAATGAACCATGAAAATTTGGTCAATGTCAGATGAACCATGCCAGGCAGACATGTACAGCTAAAAATTCTTCGATACAACAAATAAAGTTGACTTATTGCTTATACATTAAGAAAAACACACCAAATCACAAACACTTAACACTAAGCAATGGACCGTGGAAATGGTCAAATAAAAACTGTGTAACAGACACATAGATCATAAAATATTTCCATACACCAAATATAGTTGACCTAATGCATAAAGTATTAGAATATAGACCAAAACTCAAAAACTTTATTTTGACCACTGAACCATGAAAATGAGGTCAAGGTCAGATGAAACCTGACAGTTTGACATGTACACCTTACAGTCCTTCTATACACCGAATATACTAGACCTATTGTTTAAAGTATCTGAGATATGGACTTGACCACCAAAACTTAACCTTGTTCACTGAACCATGAAAATTAGGTCAAGGACATTGAACATGTGACTGACGGAAAATTCGTAACATGAGACATCTATGTACAAAGTATGAAGCATCCAGGTCTTCTACCTTCTAAAATATAAAGCTTTTAATAAGTTAGTTAACGCCGCCTCCGGATCACTATTCCTATGTCGAGCTTTCTGCAACAAAAGTTGCAGGCTCGACAAAAACAAGTATATCACGTTCTTGAATATAACAAATTAAGTATGATAAGGTTTAAAACTTTCCACCTTTTGAGAAGACCAAAAACTTCATATTTAGTCAGTTTCTAAAATCTTTCTGATTTTGAGAATAATTTGGAAAAAAAGTTTTACATTGCAGCTTTTTTCTTAGGAAATGTTGGCAAAAATAATTCTGTTCATGCACAAGAGAAGGTGCCTCACGTTGACATGAAAAATCCAAACAACATATTATGCTAGAACCAGAGAGAAATAATGTTTCTGCTAGAACTGAATTCCTAGTAGTTTCAGGGGTATATGATCGAATTTTGTAGATGTCAATGCTCTCGGTGAAGACGTTTTGTTTGTTTAAATATTTTAACAGAGCCACATACTGCAAAAGATTCAAATAAGAAAAAAATGTCTTTTCATTTTTATTGAGTTATCATGTGTGTAACTTGTTGTTGATCTTTATGTCTTGATCTCATTGTTTTATATAAGTACTTGGCTTATATCAAGATTGTTTTGTGTGATGAGGCAATTCATATTTATTGTTAAATCATAATGCTCAGTTCAAAATAATTGAGTTCTGTTTTTTTTTATATTCCAAATTAGCATAGGATGTTTCCTTTACCAAATATTTCAATAAAATATTTATATCATATAATGGAAATGACAATCAATGACTGAGAAAGGTAAAAACATTGGGGGTAAGGAAAAATGTTAAGCATTAAGTTCAATTATCATAGATGGCACCAACTGTGTTGTAAAGAGAATATCAAATACAGAGAAAAATGTACTTAGTGAAAAGAACTCATGAAAGAGGAAAGCAGACAGAATTGTGGCTAAATCATGATGGGCCTCTTAAATTTTCTTTGAAGTGACTTACAACAAAACAAGAACGTATAAGCTATGTCATTTTTTTTTATTTTTCATATTTCAGGAGTTTATCTCAACACAAATAAATACCTAAATCATATTTGTGACAATTCTCTGTTGTATAAAATAAATATCATAACAAAAAGCAGATACATTTTTTTTTAAAACAAAAATTAATTTGTTATGCTTCTTTGCTCATGCTGCAACTATC
Source organism: Mytilus trossulus (assembly GCF_036588685.1). Lineage (NCBI taxonomy): Eukaryota > Metazoa > Mollusca > Bivalvia > Mytilida > Mytilidae > Mytilus > Mytilus trossulus. The sequence goes on along the minus strand of NC_086386.1, from coordinate 33,826,709 downwards.
ACATTTAACTATAGAAACTTTTTGTTCCAGTATTTGTATCTTAAACTATTAATAAAAATTTATTAATGATTCCATTAGACATAACTACATAAGACAAAAGCAAGATAATGTTTTACAAATGAAAATATCAACCACCAAAACCTACTATGACACAAAATACTGTTGATTCATTTATTTACCTGTGTGTCAATTTTTCTGGATTGAGGAACAAATTGTGTTTAAATGGTTATTTGCATGGTTTGGACAAAGTCTGCATACAAGCTTGTAGAAAATTTGTATTCCATTGAACATTGAAATTCGTAGTTCATCTTTATCACCGATTTCCAGGACAATTGGTGTCTAAGGAATAATAATAAATCCACAATAAAAAACTATATCTAGGAATGTTCAGTGACAATAAACAGAAATAATAGAATGATTAACATGTCAATTACACATTATATTATAAATGGAATGTTTATATCATAAATTCACCAACATAATATTCTACAACAGTCTGTCAATCTTAAATATAGACTTAAAAATAGATGTAACGCTGATCTACTACTGTAAAATAATCATACAATCTATAGAATTACAAATATAAAATATATAAACAAATGTTTGAGACAGAACCTCAAGGGAATGATCATAACAAAAATTGTTACTACTGCAAATATATCACATTATTAATCAACAAAGCACCTAGTAATTGAATTCAATATGGACGGACACAATTATCTATGAAATATAATAAAATCAGCCTTATTTCACATCATGCTTATTAATTGTAGTTGAAAGGACTGCAGTAAGTCAAAACAATACAAGGATATACAATATTGTCCTTTTCCTTCCTTCTGCAGTATTTTTTTGTCATTAGGATTAACACTTTTGTGTTCCATCATGAATATAACCCTGTTATCTCTTTACAATTAATATAAATGTTTGTATTTATGTACAATTAAAATGTGCAAAAAATCTACATTAAACAGACTTTTTGGTTGGTTGGTAGAGTTTTGAATGGTAGTCATGAATTGCAATTATTTCAGTGAAATTATTCAAAACTTATGTATATGTTGTGTACAAATTGTAATGTTGTACAAATTATAATTTGTAGAGAATTTTTGTACAAGTTATAAGTGTTTAATGACCTGCTGAACAAAAATGGATGATGCAAACACAGTCTGTTACACCGCATATTTCTGTCAATTTTTCACAACTTCATGATACAGTCTAATACTGAGCATTGATTCAAAAACATTATAAGACCTCACAAAGATTATGTATAGATATGAATATGGTATAAGAAAAAAATAAGATTAGAATTTAAACCATTCAGGTATCCTTATTTCCAGTTTGAAGGCAAGAAGAATAGCTCTAAATGTTAGGTTGAAGTATATTTATTTGAATTTACAACATTACACTGGTACATTTTGTAAGATAAACTGTATCACTTGTTGCAAGAAGGTATGTGTCAAAAAACTTATAACTTGTACAAAAACCCTGTTCAAATTTTAATTTGTACAAACTTACATCTTGTACACAACATATATATTCAAAGTGTAGCACTACTCCCTCCAACCTTGTAAACAAAATATACATGAAGAAAATAGGTGTTTTATTATAATAATTAATTGACATTTGTGTTCTTTACAAATTTTATTCAATTGTTCCCGAAATTAGTTTTCATTGTTAATCTGAACAAAAGCTCACACACTTCATTCACAGCATAACTTTTAATTATTTAAAAAATTATCAATAACTGTATCAGGATTTTTCTAATTCTTGGCAAATTTTCTGGGCAAAATATCCCTTATAAATAGAGGTATTGATATTAAGCCATTTTGGAAAAAAGTCTTCATCCCATTTATAATCTCTAAAAAATTTCAATGCCATTTGCAACCAGTCTTCTCAAATAAAATGGAGTCATTATAGGAATTCATACACCATAAAGAACTTTTTTCATGAATTGACCAAGATGAAAAGCCTTATTACACCAAATGTCATTACATTGGGTAGTATTTGTTTTGGAAAAGAACTGCTGTTCTTCCCTATGTTCATGTTACAATATAATTCAGCTACTGTGAAAGTACTTTAATTCGTTGGTATCAATTTTCGTGGTTTGAGCAATATTTACATGTTCGTGGGTTTTTAAATTCGTGGATTTTAATTTAAAAAAAAACTAAAAAATTGTAAAATTAGCCTTTAGGAACGAAGGTTACAAATATTCTGGATTGAGGAAACTGCAAAGTAAACATTGACCCGTGTAAATCGTAGTGATTACACTAATTAACCCACGATAAAGTGATCAAAAGATTACAGACCATGAAAGGTGTTAATTAGGCCATAACCATGTCATATAAAGAAAACAGAAACAAATGCTATAAACGCATCTTGAATTGTCAAATAATTCTTATCAAAATCAAGCCCAGCATAAAATTATAATTTTCCATATGTACGAGAACTATGAGGATATAAAATGAACACTGTATCATACTAGCATATCAATACCGGAAATCTGACTTTCATCGATCAAAAATATTTTGAAGAGAAATAAAAGATCAAAAGTTGTACAGTTTAGATTATCAAAGATTAAAGATTAAATGGGTATAATCCTACATGCGGTTGTAGTTCTGTGACTGCTATTAAAGTATTCTCAGATTTGGCGTTATTCAAGATATTCTCTCGATCATATCTGTAGTCAAACTAGTCCAAATAATTATGACGTCTGGCAAGGCTATTTTTTTTCCGGGACGCCTTCCTATGACGGCGTCCCAGAAAAAAAAAAATTAAAATAGCCTTGCCAGACGTCATAATTATTTGGACTATAGTCAAACCTACCAATGGGGATCTTTCCATGTCTTGATTTGGACAATGATTGTTTTATTTCGTTGGACACTTAAATTCGTGGATAACATCATCCACGAAAACCACGAAAATTGGTACCCCACGAATAAAAGTACTTTCACAGTACTACAGTTTGAAGCATATAATTCATACATATTCATTACAATATTAAAATAACAATATCAATGTAAATAAGTTAGAATTCCTCTTTGTTTGTTGTTGCATCCTCACTTTCTAACTGTACTTCTTGACATTTTGTGAAGAACTGGACTGCGTTGTCATAGTAATCATTACTTAACCAGAAACATTGGAGAACGTCATCTACATCTTTTCTGTAAAAAAAACCCAAAATCTTTTTTAGTGACAAAGTTTAATAAAAACTGATTATGAATCAAAGATCTAAACTATTAATATGGTATAAAGAGATAGTTGAAGCTAAGGATACTGCAAACACATAATTGCAATATAAAAAATCATGAAAATTGAGACATTTAGCTGATCTTAGCAAACCTACAGTTTTGAAAATCATTTTCATGTACTTAACAAAAAATCAATCATGTTTCAGAATGAGTTGATAAATTTATGAAATCCAAGAAAAAAATAGTGTGAAATGTTATTTACTTTATTACTTGATATGAGACCAATGATATCTTATTACAACTTATATCGCAATGCAAAAATCATATACTGTAAATTCAGAAATTATTGCAAGGTTTTTTGGGAATAATGCGACAGAGTTGTAAACGCAATAATTAAAACTCACATTTGACAATATTTTATCTGAATTAAGCAGGATTTTTCTCAAAATCGTAAAAATTAAAATCACATTTAAGTTTAAAATTACAAAATTGCATTTAAGTTTAAAATTACAAAATTGCATTTCAGTTAAAATTTACAATAATCGCAATAATATCTGAATTTACAGTAGTAAAAAGTACACATTACTTACATAGATCCTTCACAGAACTTGATGTTGATCTTATCACCCACAATACCAGCTATCCATCCTGGTAGATACATGTGTTGTTGTTCATCCATCATGGCCAACACATGGTCTCCTACAGCCAGACGATGATGTTTGGTGTACACTCCAAAGATATGAATGGAGTTTTGCTCAGCCTGGGATCCATCACACCATTCTAGGAGATATTCTCTGCCATTTCCTTTTCTCTTCTTTACTGATGCTAAAATTGAAAATAAATGTACATGCAAAAGTTAATAATCTTCCATTTTCTTCCTGGCGAAAAAATCTGGAAAACAGAGCTTGGAAAGTTTTTCTTATTCGTTCTTCCACCACAAGGCCGATAGTAGACCATAAATCATTGTTAAGCTGGGCATACACATTCGACCAAACATTCATCATGATTCATATATTTCTAAATAACACTTATATCAGTAGATATTTATAACTATTTGAAATGATTGAAAAAAAAACAGCTGCGCCAATAGCACATACAACACATTTATTGTGTATCTTGCAAATTATTCATCTGAAAGTCATATAAGCCTATATACACTGGAAAGATATCTTCTAATATTTTTTTTAATCAAAGAGGTGTGTAAAAGAGGGGCGAAAGATACCAGGGGGACAGCCATACTCATAGATCGCAATGTTTAATAATTGTTTAAAGTTGTCAGTATACAAATCGAAGCAAACCCATAATTTGTACCAACTTTGAAGATAAATATTTTAAGTTTTTTTATCTTTCTTATTCTTTCACTGAATTATATATCTAGCATAAATTTACCTAAATGATATGTTCCATATCTTTCTTATTCTTCCACTGAATAATATATCTAACATAAATTTACCTAAATGATATGTTCCATATCTTTCTTATTCTTTCACTGAATTATATATCTAGCATAAATTTACCTAAATGATATGTTCCATATCTTTCTTATTCTTTCACTGAATTATATATCTAACATAAATTTACCTAAATGATATGTTCCATATCTTTCTTATTCTTTCACTGAATTATATATCTAACATAAATTTACCTAAATGATATGTTCCATATCTATCATCACGGGCTACAACAGCCTGCTCCACCCATCTAGTCTCACATTCAATGATAAAATTAACATCATGTTCAAACTTTTCTGATGTCAGTTTAAATGCTTCCTCTCTTGGAATCTTGGCTTCTTCTCCATCATAAAATCTGACCTTCATCCACATGTTGTGATATACTTCTAGAATAACTCCAGGGGCATAACTAAAGCTGTAAAGTGGATGTAAGGCAACTATTGGATCCTTTGGCTGGAAAAGTTAAATACATAAGTATAAATATAGCATTATAATTTACACAAATAACTTTAGAAATTCCCCAAAGGCTATCTATTAAAAGAGCAACTATTGGGTAAAGGTCAAATTGTTTAAGTTGCAGTATTGTCAGATTATATCTCATTTCTCCATTCCTATATAAAAAGTAAATTATGACAGTTATAAAATAATAGGATCTTTATGAAAGCACAGCCATGGAGTTGATACATTTTCATGCTAAAATCATTTTGATGAATTTACAAACAAGAATTTACCAACAAAAATCAGATCAGAAAGGCCACACAAACCTGTAATATTTGATTAGCATCATCATAGTCTGTTATGATATCTTCTCTCCAGATTTTCTCAACTTGATGAGTGGCATCCTCTACAATATAACTACGATCACCACAATCCTCCCTAACAATACCTGAAATTATAAACAAATATAAATATAACTACATAGGTCCATTTATTATGCATGGCTTATCATCTTTTAACAAACAGAGAACTGAATATCTACCATTTTTATTTGTTATACAAAACAAAGAGATATGTTTCAAAAATTGTGTATTATTATGCCATTTTTGTTCATATTTATCTTTTAAAATATTACAAATATGTATTGTTATTCAAAATTGAAAGCTTTTACACAAGAAACATCTCTCAAGTAAAAGTCATTACTGTTGCTTTTAATCAAAATCAGATATATGTTTAATTTTTTCAAGTCTAAAAATATTGACAGAAACAAAGAGCATTATGAACTAACTTTAAAACAGTTATTTTTTAACAAATTTGAAAACTACCAAAAAGTAAGAACTTTACCTCTGAAATACCAGCCTTCATCTGACCATCTAGCTAATACCTCCTCTCCTTCTCTTAAATGTGGCAGTGATTTTCTTAGAATCAAAAGTCCTGGCATTTTCTCATGAACCTTGTCTAGAAGAAAGAAGCAAAAAGCAAAAAATGTAATATTTCTACAGGAAAATATAAGAAAACATTGAAAAAGATAATTATTGCTTTTGATCAAGTTGCAAAGCTTTTTTAAGTTTAAGTGTCATTAGATGTTTACACCATCTCAAAACTTAATAAATAGGTTGGTTGGCCTCATAAGGTTTATGAAGTGGCTATGGTTTCATTTCACTAGAATGTAAAATAGAGTTGGGAACAAGTCCCAGACAGGAGAAGATATGAAATATTGAATATAGGGAATCAAATTACAGTATGGTATTCAAGACCAGGTTAAACAATTATTTTCATGTCATTGTAAGTTATGTTATTACAAAAACTTCTACCTTTTAAAAAAACTAAATTATTAAAAACCCACCTTTCTCCCCTTGTCTGCTGTCTGCTTGTCTGCTGTCCTCATCAGAATCTGTCTCAAAGGAACTTTCATGTCTTTTCTTCTTTTTCAGTCTCTTTTTCATCTTCTTCATTTTCTTTCTCTGTTGCTTTAGGGCCTACAGAAAGTATAAAAGAATTGAACTTATTTGTCATTTGAAATAAAATTGAGTTACACTTAATAAATAAATCCATGTTCAAGATCACTTTAGTTTCACATCACAAATTATATTGGACATTTTATTACAAAAAAAAATATATCGCTAGCTAATTAAATGTAACATGATAGGTTTTCAAAAAGTAAAAACACAAAAATACTGAACTCCGAGGAAAATTCAAAAAGGAAAATCAAAAATCAAAAGGCAAAATCAAAAGTCCAAACACATCAAACAAATGGATAACAACTGTCATATTCCTGACTTGGTACAGGCATTTTCTAATGTAGAAAATGGTGGATTGAAAAATGTGTTTTACAAATAGAAAATTACTGAGCAAAGACTTATAATTTTTTACAAAATTTATAATTTTTCACATGTTTTCATTGTACCATAGCATGGTTGAAACTTTTTCATTTTAGCTAGAAAATTGCTTTAGTGGATTATAGCTATTTCAACCATGTTGTAAAATAGTTGAAAACAAAAACATTTCGACAAATTTGAATCATTAAATATTACAAAAATAACAGGTGCTCTTGAACCAAAGTTATATTTATAATTGATAGAAAGTACAATGTTTTCAATGCAAATTTGTAAGTTAAGGAGGCTCACAGGTACAAAAATTTCAGCAAAAAATCAAACTTAAGTTTTTTCAATACAAATTTGATTTATTACACTATTAGTTATTGCTTTATGATAAGATACAAAAATCACCCCAAAAAATCGATTCGGTTTGGCCCCAGATGACTTTTAAAATAGTTATATCATTGAAAAAGCTCCAAATTATCTCCCTTTGCTGCAAAAAAATGCCATTTTTTGGCATTAAAATTGAAATATCTTTTTTAACTCATCAGTGACCTATATCTATTATTATTGTTTTCAAATCAGCTGTACATAAACTAAATAATTGTAAAATTAAAATCCTATATTAGAAAAAAAATTGATTTATACCCGTGAGCCCCCTTAATCTAGATATGAACATTATAATTATAAATTACCAATTGCTGCTGTTCCTGTTCCTCCTGTTGTTTTAATAATTGTTTTCTCAACACTTTCAATTTATGCTTCCTCTTCTTTTCTTTAATTCTTTTTCTTTCCCTTTCCTCTTCTTCATGTTGTCCTAATACAGGAGTAACTGGCCTTTCTATAGGTGGTTTCCTAACTTTTGATGACTTTGGCCTCAGATGAATAGATTCTGACCTTGACCCTGAACTAGAGCTAGAAGATCTCCTTTCTCTTTCTTTCTTTGAGGAGTCTTTTGACTTTAATTTTTTTTCAGGTGTTCGAGACCTTGACCGAGATGACACAGATCTGGATCTTGATTTAGATCGTGACCTTGATCTAGAACTTGACCTTGATCTAGACCTGGATCTGGACTGTTTTGGTGAACGAGAGGGCGATCTTGATCGTGATGATGATCGTGACCTAGACCTTGATGAGTCTGATGATTTTGATCTGTGTCTTTCTTCTTTTTTCTTAATCACTGTCTTTTTTTCTTTCCTTATATGGAATTAAATTATATAAAAAAACTTGGTTAAAGTTATAATAAAATGCATTGTGTAAAAGTACATGTAAAATGACAAGATGCATGGCTAAAATATACATTTTATTCAAATATACAATTAATTTAATTGAAACAATTTATAACTGCATCAGAAAGTAAAAGTACAATATGTTTTTGTTTTAGTCATAGATGAGTATAAATTAATGAAGTAATTACATTTTGAGTACACATGGCTATAGGTAACATTCTTTGCTTGTTGATCAATATAAATGATATAAAGCTATTTTATAAATAAATGTATATTTTGTATATATTTCACACCCATCTTTTCATTTTCTTTCAGTTTGAGCAGAAGTTTCAAAACAATAATGGGTAATGCTGTTTGTAATTTAAGACATAGCATTTTGGGTAGCAATAACTTTGCTAGTAAAACTTTAAAGTGGCAGTATAAGTCTCAACTTAAACAACATTCGTTTTGTTTCAGTATACGGTATAAATAAAGTTATCCATAATAAAGTTACATTTACCTCACTTTTTTCTCTTTATCTGAAGGTCGTGGAGTTCTTGGTGTTCTTGGAGTGACATACACTTTATCTTCATATCTGATTTAAAAAAAACTTTTTATTTTCTAAATTTCTTGCTTTCATTATAAAGGAAGGCCAGAGTTACTGAATAAAGAAGTCAACTTTTTACTTTATGTTTTCTTCTTTTTTATTGATAAAATTGTATATCTGTCAAAATAAATCATACATTTAAGGCTTAAGATAATCATAATTTTTATATCTTTATAATAAATAAGTAATTAAAATTTAACATTATAAAAGGGGAAACTGAGTATAACCTTTTAAATTTATACCCAAAATAAGCAGCATTCAGACTAGATACTATTGTAACAACATATTGAAATAATTATACCTTTGAATATGCAAGCCTTTAATTTCTATTATCATATGAATAAATGAGCTTATCATTTTTGACTCTACAATTCTAAGGAGTATTTTACACTCAACAGTCTCGGCGTAATACATACTTTCTGCTGTCCACATTCTGTATATCGGCAATATATCTTAAGGCAAATTCAAATCTACATTTACTGATCTTCATCAATAAGTTCCTTGTTGTTGTTGCCTGAAATGTGTGAACAGATGCATATGTTAATCTGAGAAAAATAGTAAAATAAAACCACAGACATAAATTAGTATTAAAGTTTTCAATATGCAAATTAAGCTTTTATAATTAATATAGAAATCCTACAGTTCAAATGAAAATTGTCTAGCAATCATAAAAAATATCATGAATGTTGTATTAATCTTTATATGACTTGCATCTTATTCATTATGCATCAGCATTTGTTAGGGTTTGTGTTGGGATCTTACATTTATTAGTGTCATTGCTAAAACAGTCAAGGGCTGTTACTCCTGTATAGCAACAGTGAAATCTTAACTTTATGTTTCAATCAGTTATAACATATTACAATTTGTACAGCATTGGTTAAACTGTTTTAAGGAGGTAGACCTAGGTGAAGGGAAATAACTCTTAAAATCATCAGTACGTTTGTGTCAACCATTTTCATAAATATATTTTATGCTTCTAGGTTACATAGATTATTTTCAATCTGTTTCAGGTAAATACTTAAAATACATTGATAAAACGTGACTTTTACAAACACATAACTGATTTAAAGAGTTATCTCCCTGAACCAAGGTCTTCCACCTTAAAGTTTTTGCACAGAAACAACTAAGTGCAATTCCCCAATCAATCAAGAACAATAACTCCGGAATTAAACTTGTTCAATGTGTTTATTTTTCCTGTTTCATGGCTTTGTACAATACATTAAATTGGACAGTGAAATGATTTAGTGTGTTTTTTTTTACTGTAAAATGTCTTCTGCAAAAAAGCAATAATTGGACATATGAGAAAAAATCCTCAATATACAGTCCTGGTAAATAATAAAAGTTATTTAAATTAGAATCATTGACAATTGTTTATTTACCAGAAACCTAAAATTTACAACTTCACAGCTATAACTAAGCATAACACATGAATTATCAGTACAAAAGTAATTATTCTAAATCTCATTTTGTGTTGGAAAGAAAGTTCTATCTACCTGTTGTCCATTGAACATGACCACTGTGTAGAATTTATTTGAGGCCTCCTCACGTGCAGGTATAACTTGTACAATACCAGGAACATAACAGTCAGACTTATCAGTGGTATACTGTACTCTCACTAACACATAATCACCTGCCTATAAGTAAGAAATAATCATGTTTAGATAACTATTTTGTAATATATATAACATGATACACATTTTCCACTGAAGATTTAAGAGACACAGTTTATACTATTAAAGATAGCACTTATTTTCTTCTATGAAGGTTTATTAGAATTCTTACAAATGTCAAACAAACAATTTTTTTTATAACAGATGAAATTAACAAATAAAATGCTCTGCAGGGCACAGCTAAATACGACTGCAGAGATTGAACCCTGATTGGTTGGAGCAACTATGGACACAACATTTAAGCTTGATACAGCTCTGAATTTGGATTGGGATTAAATATTTGACACAGCATAGTTTTCTGACACAGAATGAATGTGGACTAAGAACTTAATTGGACAATTTTGAATGAAATCAGACAAAGTTTAATTTTGGACCCTTTTGACCTCAATGTGGACCAATTTAATAACAGGGCCCAAAAATCAAAAATCTAAATATATGTTAAGATTCAGCATATCAAAGAACCACTTGATTTAATTTTTGTTAAAATCAAACTACAGTTAACTCTCGTTGTCTCGAACTCGCTTGAGTCGAAACTTCGGGTGAGTCGAAATTTTTCCGCGGTCCCGAACTTTCCTCCATATTAATATATGTATTTCTTCTCCTGATGAGTCGAAGTTGAATGAGTCGAAACTTCGTGTGACTCGAACTAAAATTTCTGTCCCAAGTTAAACAAAAGCATTGAAATTGCCTTCTTTATCTCGAACCAAATACACACATGTCAAAACATGACCTCGGGGATTTAAATGGCTTGCACAGTTAATCTGCCAAATACACCTGTAATTAATTGTCCAAACATTGTTCATTGTATTGATTATTCACCATCTGATATTTAATTAGCGATTCATTGTTATAGATTATGAAATTTATCAAAAATGTTTTTTTATCAATTAGCCGTGATCATACACTTCTATTAACTTGTATTTTTCACGTGGTATTTTTACTGAAAAAAAAAATGTCAACTGTCTTCAACGTTTTTCCAACTTAAAATAACACTCAGATCTCACTTAATGAGTACAAAATAAAAAGGTACAACAACCACTTAAGAAAATACCAGATATAAAAGTGTAGAACACACATACATTGTACAGAATTCCGGCATACGTGAAACAAGCTAAGGTCAAAAAGTATTACGTCGACTGAAAACTAGTTTAACCACAAAGTAATTGTAACTGTACTACAAAATAATAAAGATACAAAAACTTTTAATTTTAATTAACATGATAAAAGACATTAAGATACTGAAACGTCGATCTTAATTCTCAATTTCAATCTCCGACCCATATCTATCATGACTTATTTTAGCCTTTCTAAGCCAAGTAAGAGTTGTTTCCCCTTGATCTATCAAACTTCCGGTAAATGTTTGAGTCGAACTACGTGTATCTCGAATTATTTCTCTGGTCCGGCTGACTTCGAGATAACGAGAGTCGACTGTAATCTTAATTTTGGACTTTTTGGACCTTAATGTAGACCAATTTGAAAACAGGGCCAAAATTTAAAAATCTAAATATATGGCTAAATTCTGCATATCACAAACCCCAATAATTATTTTTTTTATAAAATCAAATAAAGTTTAATTTTGGACCCTTTGGACCTCAATGTTGCCCAAAATCCGAAACCTTAATACAAGGTTAGATTCAGCATTTTATAGAGCCCCAAGAATTCAATAATAATACTCCATTGAAATTGTTCAAGAAATAAGCAATTTATATAAAGTATTAGAAAAGTATTGTTTTTGGCCTCTAATTCATAAACAGTTTGGGCCTCAACTCCCAAAATAAATCTTCCTTTTTTTGTATGGAACCTTGTGGTACAATTTCAAAAAGATCCATACACTTACCCACAATTTATTTTCTCAAAAAACTAACCCCAACCTTACTTTTATGGTTTCAAACCTTGTGTTAAAATTTAATAGAGATCCTTTCACTTAAAATAAAGTTATTGTCCGGAAACTAAGTGTCTAAATCGACAACAACAACACCAATATATGACCGCAAAAAAATATCTTTTTAAATGTCACATTAAGTATTTATAAAACAATTGACCATTTTCATGATTTTTTGTTCCCATACATGTTGCAATGTTATAGATTATCATTGGTCATCTCAACAACATTGATTTTGTTGCTTGAGCCAGTACAGGTTGAGACGACCAATGATAATCTGTTTTATCGCTATTTTACCTATGACAAAGTTTTTAATTTCATTGTTAATTTTATTGACACATGTTCCCTTAGTTTCCAGCAATAATTTTTCATTACACTCAACTCCGCTAAGAAAGGAAATTATCAGTCAGACAGATCAAAGGAAAACTTCATTAAATATTCATAAATAAATTTATACAAAAACTAGTTTTAAATGATATATAGGCTTTTGGTCTCTTGCTGAAAATTAACCAAAAACACACATTGTCCTCACTGATATCATATTGTTCATTTTCTTTACAAATCTTTAAAAATAATTACCCTTAACAAAGGCATAGGTATAGCACCACTCATTGCAATAACAAGTCTGGTGGGAACTGTTCTCTCTTCCTTGTCCTCAAACTGTATAACAGCATGTCGTGGATCTGGACATCTAACAACTGTCCCTGTATTATAAACATAAGTAGATATTTATTTCAACTTCAACATATCTACTTGTTGAGGACCTGTAGTCATCTCTCCAATGTTTTAAGGTAGAGATTTTTTTAAATTTCACATATATTGTTCTGTTGGTTGTGCCCAACCAAATATCATAATTTGAGAAAAGGTTTCAAGGCTATTTTTAGAAATAGTCTTTGAAAGAGTTATCCCCCTTTGTAGTTCTTAACATTGTATGTAAGCAACTATTTATTTTAAACCACAATTTGTGTATAATAAATTGGGGGTGTCTGATTATTAAAAATGTTTTCTCTACTTATAGTTAAGAGGAAATTCTCATTTATATAATATGTAATTTGGGATGCAGACTGGTTGCAGATAGTTATCATTTTACATCTTTCATATAATATATATACTTTCATCAACACAGGTAATAGTTTTTCAACCGACCGTGCAAAGCCTGTATACCCAGTCAAGGTCATTAAAAACTTCCGTTTGTGTAGTTTTTCATTTTCCAAAAATATATCATACATAAACTGCAGGGTTTCAACCAATAATTACTGTCACTATATCAATATTCCTCCCAAATTGATATTCTTGTTGCATGCAAAGCAGCTTTTACTGAAGTCCATCAATTATGTAATGAACTTTCAGATTTAATCTGCTTTCTTATAAGATCAATAACTAAACTGACTTTTAAGGAGAAAAGATAACTTTTGAATAGACTTATAGCTATGAAGGTTTCATAGTTTCGTAGTTTCCTCTGAATTTTAATCTAAAATTGTTAAAAAAATTGCATTACTACATTAAACTTTGCATAATTTTAAAGCAATCTGTGTTTAAAAATTTTGAGCATATGATTTTCTTTTTATTTTGTTAAGGTTGTAGGTAAATCTATATCAAACTTTGATTTGTAAATCATAATAATATAATGTTTACACGGGTCATTCTGAATAGAGTAAAATAAGATTAAGTTATATTCTAACAAGAAGAATTAAACCTTTTAACACACACGTCTTTTTTTAACAAATTACCAGATGTTTCTCTGTTGAAAATTCATTGAAATAAACATTTCAGACCTGCAATTTTTTTTAAGTTATAAGATATTTGCATGTAAATAAACAATACTTTTCATGTTATATGTATAACATTCCTACAATAAAGTTCCTTACCGGGGTAGTAAAATCCATCTTTATCATTCCTAGCGATGACACTCTGTCCTTTCAATGTGTCTAAAACTTTCCTGATGATAGTTGGATTAAACTGTATCTTCTCCATCTTATTGTCGTAAACCTTCTCAGGGTGTGACTTCATAACATTGCTCAAACTCTACAAAATATTTTAATGGATTTTAAATCACTTGAAAGGTGAAAAATGTTCTTATTTCAGTCAGGCTGATGATTTGAATTTCAAAATCAATTCAATACCGTTTAGATTTTGTGTTATTTAAATCCATGAACGTACATGTTTTAAGCAGCACATCTATTTTAAGTTTGTTACAATGTAGTAAATGATGTGTGCTATAATTCATTGTGTTTAATGCATAAATGATCTATCACATGCTATTCAATACTTTGAACCACCAAATATGATGTTGAAAGCATTCAAAACTGAAAATTCTGAAAAGTTGTATCAAGAGGCTAAATGATTATATATGCTTTGAGGTAGAATAAAAACCTTCAGCGATTTGAATACTTCAACATTTTATAAATACATTAGTGCAACATTATTTAACCTTGGAACATAATCAAATTTACTTTTAATAGGAAAAAAACTTTTGCAGAATTTAGATGTATCATCCTTAAATTTATGTCAGCTTTTATTACTTTATCATAAGTTTATTCATGAAAATATGAAGAAGATATGTCATGATTGCCATTGAGACAACTACCCAAAAGAGACCCAAGGAAAAAAATATCAATTTTGCTGAAACAGATTTATTTCAAAGTCAGAATTATCATCTATCATTAATCCCTTTTGAAGCCATCAAAATCAAATTAAAAGCATGTGACTTGTCAAATAAAAATAGCCTGAGCTCTTTTAATCACAATATTATAAATGGAGATATTGTACCCAGAAATGTGAATAGAATAAACATGATAAATCCTGAAATGAAGATTGGCTGATTCTGTGTGTTTTAAATGTATGACGGTATTCATCAAAAATTAATTAAACAAAGCATTTGAAAACAAAACAATTTATAAATGACTTCATAGGTATCAATTAAGGCATGTACAATGATTTGAACATTATGTAATAATCAAGATTATACTCAAGTTAGTCTTTGCATTGTGAATTTCAAGTTACATTATTATATGACACGCTTTTTTTTTCGATTCTAACAACTACTATGAACTTAGTGAAAAGAGTAAACTGTTTAAATTATGCATACTATTAAAGCAATATGTGTTTAATCATAATGAAGAATAAAGGTTTACATTTATCTTAATTAATAATTAGACAGCAAATATCATCATGCAAGTATACCCAGAACAACTACAAAATATTTCTTTAATGATTTTGATATATTAAACACCCTCCCCGTTGTAAATCTTAGTGTGGTATTTTAGTTTTAGATATCCTTTTAATTGAAGAAAAAAACTAAAAAAAACCTTAAAACTTATTAATGGTCAATGCAACAACATGGGTGAAGCCAAGGGGCTAAGTTTTACCAGCGTCACACATCAGCGTATAGCTTCGACTTATGCCAGGCGTGGTAAAAAATCATGTACGCTGCCAATACGCTAGTAATTTTGGATACATTCAACCTGCCAGTCATATCTTTATTGTGTGCATAACGATATTGAGCCTGTATTGGACTTACTTATACATGTAGCATACCTCAGTGGTGGATCCAGAAATTTTCATAAGTGGGGGCCCACTGACTGACCTAAGAGGGGGCCCACTCCAGACACGCTTCAGTGATTCCCTAAATAAGCAACCAATTTTTTTCTCAAAAAGGGGGGGCTGGGCTTATCATGCTTATGGAGCGTGTTCAACCATTGCTTAGCGTTCCGCTGGTGCGTGACTAACGTATATGGACACTGTCAATTGTCTCTGCGTGTATGGTGCACAACTGTCTATACGCCACTGTGTGATGACGGCATGAGTAAGTAGTTTTTTGGAAACTCAGTACAATCAATTAGGAAACCTAAGGAAAATTCTGTGGTCTTCCAAATAAACAGATGAAATCTTGCTGATGTAATAATTGAATAAACTAGGTTCATCAGTTGTGTCCCCTAAACATGTTAAAAACAACCCCTAAACAAACAAAAAATGTAACAGATATTCCATATTTTTTATGTCATGACCCATTTTTAGTACTTCATTGTACAATTAATTGTGCCACAAAACTTACCCCTGATGAATCACATTTGTTTTTCAATATCTTCCTCTTCCCGTTTCCATTCCTGTTCATTTCATCATAATACTTCAGAATGAAGTCTTTATAATGATTTTGAAGATGAAATCCTTCTAATTTGTCTTCCATCTCCATCTTGCCAATAGTTTTGTAAATGTATATCTTGTGATGGAATTTGCGTATAAGAGCCTGGCAGTACTGCAATGGTGTTATTACTTGTTAAATGTTATGTCATTAATATTGCATGATAAAAAGCATTAATATTCTAAAGTTCGAATAAAGAAAATCAAGAGAATTGATTGGTATGCATTACAATTTTCATCCAGTACATCAACAAATATTCTGAGTCTCTGAACAGAAATAAAATTGAGAATGGAAATGGGGAATGTGTCAAAGAGACAACAACCCGACCAAATAAAAAACAACAGCAGAAGTTCACCAACAGGTCTTCAATGTAGCGAGAAATTCACGCACCCGGAGGCGTCCTTCAGCTGGCCCCTAAACAAATATATACTAGTCCAGTGATAATGAATGCCATACTCAACAGAAAGTTTGGGAGTCTCATAATCGATGTTATAAGACAGATTAAATGATCAGACAATACCAGGTTAATATTTGACAGGAGAAGTTCAAAATGACACAAGTGCTTTGTCTTAGTAGAAAATTGGAAAAGTGAAGTCCCAGATTTTCACACGGCATACCTGCATGATAAATTACATAATTGTATCAATAAACCAATTTTCAAGATGTTTCTGCCATTGGTTTATTGATACAACTATATAAAGTATGTTCCCTATTGGAGTTTTGAAAACACTGAGAAGTTACAGTCCTTTTTGTGTAAAAAGGGAGCTTAAGGCCCAAATTCGCAGGAGTGCCCCTAACTTCAAACCATGATCCTTCTCTGCAGTGTATACTTCATTTTATTTATGTTAAAACTTTGAATGTAGTATTAATGGGACTTTTATAAATAATCACATCTCAACTGTTAAGTCTTTATATATATATATGAGATGAGATACATTGTATATATATATAGCATGGGTTCGAATCCCGGTGAGGGAAGAACCAAAAATTTGCGAAAGCATATTTACAGATCTAACATTGTTGGGTTGATGTTTAGAAGAGTTATATATATATATATATATACAATGTATCTCAATCTGATTTGGCCACCCGGTCAAAGCAGAAAAAAAACCACACATGTGAGCTACAAAATAATACAAGGAAGCAAAGGGGAGGGGTGGGTTGGTTGGGTTGGAGGGTTTCTGATCCCAAAAACCCTGGCTAAAAAACTTGAAATCCTGCGGTCCTGAATTTAAAAAAAAATCAGGAACAGGAACATTGAAAAAAGAAATCCTGGATCCTGAAAGGGTCAATCCCGAAATACTGAGCTTAAAAACACCTGATCCCCACGTCCCGAAAAAGGTCTTGCCCCCCCCCCCCCCCCCATCAGAGATATATATACAGAATTTGATGTGAAATTCCTTCAGGCTTGATCCTAAAGCTAGCTATTAGTAAAATCATTAAATCAGGTCATTAAAACAAACACAAAATCGAAAGTAAAGAAAAAAGAAATGAACTTCTCAAAAACAGTAAAAGATTTTAACTTGTGACATGTTAAAATGAGTGCAGCTTACAACTGTTCAAGTGAATTATATAATGTTACTAAAATTGTTTTGATTGTAAGAAATTAAAAACTACAGCAGAATGCAGATTACAATACAACAACCAAAATACACGGGAGTTAAAAAAAATCAACTGTACCTGAGATTTCAATGAAACTCACGTCTCATTGCTTCTGCTATGAATAAATTTTACATAATGGCCGAACAGAATAGGTAACTATATATTGATTTATCAATTTAAGTCAAACATTGACGCTTTGGGCATTGCATTTAAATTGCAATAAGACGGTTAAAATTGAAGCTGTTTATGTATCGTCTTGACGACAGGTGTTTTCTATCCAGAGTTGTCTTCTCCTGAGAGTCAGTGAAAATTAATGACTTACCTCCCCTTTGGCGGGTTTTATGCTTTGTCATAAAAAAAGTAGTTTTTTTTCTCTAAAAGATATAATTTTGAAATGACATTTTTTATTTCAAGCACCAATACCTAATTTTATCATAAACATTTCAAAAAAAGATGACACTCAATTAAAAAAAAAGTGAAAAGTGGTGAAAACTTGCTTTATTGGATCTCAATACCTTCCTTGTTGGCATCATATAGCAGACTTGTTTTCACTTATTTAACGTGTTCTTGGTTTTATCCATACAACAGTAGTTTATAAATGCTGCCCATATTTTATTATAAATAAAATTTCATATGAGCATTAAGGGAGCTACCATTTGATTTTTATGGGGGGGCTAGGATGAAAAATTTTGTCCTGCATTTTTTTTTAGTTGTAATCTCTGTCCTGCCTTTTTATTTTTCACTCTATCTGGTCCTGCTTTTTTTTTTTTTAGTTTATCCTGACTTTTTTTACATAAATTGTCATCCTGACTTCTTTTTTTTTTGCAAGTGTCTCATCCTGCCTTTTTTTTAACTCAAAACTCCTGTCCTGCCTATTTTTTTCAAATTTCATCCTAGCCCCCCCATAAAAATCAAATGGTAGCTCCCTAAACCAAAAATTAGAATGAAGACAAAATCTAGTTTTAATAAAGCAATAATAAACTTCCTTGAGATATAGTAGTTATATTACTGAAATGGTATCAGAGAAGGTCAAGTATTGATGACAAAAAAAAAACTCCTTTATGACAATAATTAAAGTACACCATATATTAATTTCTAGTAAGAATTTTCACCAAGCTGTGAAAAAAATTCACAGCTCCAGAAATGTTAATTAGACATAAAATTGAGAATGGAAATGGGGAATGTGCCAAAGAGACAACAACTGGACCATTGAGCAGACAACAGCAGAAGGTCACCAACAGGTCTTCAGTGCAACAAGAAATTCCTGCACCCGGAGGTGTCCTTCAGCTGGCCCCAAAACAAATAAATGTTTATACTAGTTCAGTGATAATGAATGCCATACTAAACTCAAAATTGTACACAAGAAAATACAAAGTATGCAATGTTTTGTACATATTTCATTTTTTTTCCCTCTTCTTTTAGTTGCTTTATATGTAGCCATCATGCCCAAGGTTGAGTGACCTTTACCAGTTTTGGTCTCTGGTAATTTGGTACATGTATTCATACCATTCTTGTAATTTTTTATACAAGTACAATATTATAAATGTCACAACATAGACATAATATAATTGTTCTAAAAAGACTGTTAAATGCATGCTTAGCATGTGACTGGAACAGTAATTTATCAAACACAAATAAAACACAGAGAATTAGCACAAATAAAAACATAAATTCATCTGAATTAATTCAAAAATGAAACACAGAAAACACACCTTACCAATTTTCTATGAAAATGTTGTTGCTTTTCCTAGATCCATATTTTCACACTTTATATAGGTGTGAATGAAGTATTTATATCTATACTGTTTTGTTTTTCAGGATATAAACTTTCAAACCAATTATGGAATTTAGCATTAAGGTTTCAGATGCAAACAAGAATTTTAGAATGAAGAATATATTTTTACTAATTCTCATACATGCATCACATGCTAATTCTTTAATCTACAATCATGATAGTATAATTATCTATAGCATGATGCATAGCTCATCTTCACTATCTCGATTGGACAATACATTTGTAGTAGACACACTGAAATGTCACATCTGATTAAATGGTATGGACTTTTGTCTGATAATGTTCATTTATACACACTGAAAACATTAAAGAAGAAGGCCTTTCTAGATGAAGCATAAAACATTTCCATGAAACATAAAAATAGGGTAAAGTCAGATGAACTCTTTCCAAGAGACACGAAACATGGAAAACTGAACTTTGGTCAACGAACCAAAAAATCAGTTCAAAGGTCAGGTAAGCCTTGTCAGAAGAAAGACAATAATTCTACAAACCTAGTACTATTAGTTAGTAATGATTTAACCTAATCCTGAAAACTGAACATTGATAAATGAACCATGCAAATAAAGTCATAGTCAAAAGAACCAAGTCAGACTGAAATTTGTCCCTTTCAATTGTTTTATTGGCCAGCTATTAAGAGGTAAACAGCCTTGTCATATGAACCAAGTCTAAGAGACTTGGAATGATGCAATAACTATGTAAAACAAAATTCCCCACTCGCACTATCATTTTCCATGTTCAGTGGACCGTGACATTGGGGTAAAAATTCTAATTTGGCATTAAAATTAGAAAGATCATATCATAGGGAACATGTGTACCAAGTTTGAAGTCGATTGGACTTCAACTTCATCAAAAACTACCTTGACCAAAAACTTTAACCTGAAGCGGGACAGAGGGACAAACGGACGCACAGACCAGAAAACATAATGCCCCCTACTATCGTAGGACCATTGTAGGTGGGGCATAAAAATCAGTAATTTGAAAAAGATCAAATGAGGTACTGCTGGTGTATTAATGTCTCTATGATTTATATTCTGGGGATTTAACTGGAGACCAGATAAAACTGCCCTTATACAAACAAGTTCTACCTCAAGGACATAGCAATCCTATGACACAGAAAAGCAAAAAGACAAAACAAGGTCAACATTCAGGGTTAAACAATAAACCAGTGAACACATGGTCTTAATGGCTTCAAATCAGATAAACCAGAAAATTCTCTAATAAAGATAGAATGCCTGGGTAACACAAAAGTTGTTCTCTTGTAAAATTTTTGATATCAGCATTAATTGCCTTTTTGTATATCTTCATGCAGTTTAACACAATAAAAACTCATGCTGAAATTCATCATATATCTTGGGCGCATGGGATTTGAACAGTAAAACCTGAATATTAAAGCCACCGTTGTGACTAAAGAAAGGGGAGTATATAAAAATTGTAACTTAAGTATTGAGATTCAAAATGCAAGGCTTTAATACCAAGGGAAAAGAAGAGGATGACCTTACCAGTGTCCAGCTAATAGAGATAATCCGATATCACTGTACTTAAATCTCTGCTATTCCGACTTTCCTAAATCTCAATACCCAGTAAGTCAAAGATACTTATGTATGGCGTAGCTAAAGAGGGTGTGTGTGTTTAGACGACCCCCCTTGAAACCAAATAAGCACTGTTAAAGTCAACGTTCTGTTCAAATTGTGTCTGTTAAAGTCGAGTTCATGAGTTCAAATACCATCCCCCCTTGGATATTCCTGGCTACTGGCCTGTCATGGATATTGTCATATTGATTATTACCTATTTTTTGTGTTGTTGGTTTGCTGGATCATTGACGTACCCCACATCTCCTTTTGTGTGTATGAATACACAATAATTGGGAAAGGAGCATCCTACACTTTAAAAGTGTTTTAACCTCAGGAAAATATTACTTACATAAATGTAATTAATTCAATGATACCACAACATGCCACTAATAAGTTGGAATAAATAATTAAAGATTTATTTTTAAAAGTTTATTTGATAAAATTTCTACATCTTGAGCAACATATCACTATTTTCAAGGCAGAAATAACAACAACTATTTATATCACAATTTCATAACAATGTACCTATCTGCTTCACTTTGTCTTTTTCAAGGTAAACACATATATGTTACATACACTATCTTATTTCTTGTAAATGTTTGCCAAAGTTCTTTTATTTTTTTATATCATAAAATAATTGAAATATGGATAACTGCATTCACTTATTTTTATACCAAACTTTCCATGTCATTGTCTGCTTTCATACAGTATCTCTTGAAAGTTTAAACAATCAGTTTATAAGTTGTTATTTGAGTTTGAAAAACCTTTTTTTTATATTTCCATATTCATAAAGATTTAAAGCATCTACATCTGTATTAACTATTAGCTACAAGATTAATATTATTCTCTTTAAGGAAAGTTCTATTTATTGCAAATAAATAACAACCATATTTTTCTCAATATGTGATTTGTATAAATTTGTGTCCAAATCTAGATACAGACAAGGGACAGAATCCATAATATCATAATCTAAAAAACTTTACTTAGTAAAAGCTTCCTAAAAATATTTTCTACCAAAGCAAAGCTCAACGAACCAATATATATTTAAAAAATGCCTGTAATTTCTAGTTTGTAAGAAGATAAAAAATTAATATAATTTTATTCAAGAATAGAAAATGGAAAAATATGAAGTGCATTTAAAGTTCATAATTAAATATATATTTTTTTTACTACACTAGTGTATTTCTGGCATGAAAGTATGCGTACGTAAGAAGCAGTGTGCAACGGTCAATGATAATTATTTACTTTGTAGACATTTTAGTTATGTAATTTTTCTAAAATAAAATGATGATTTTATGACATAAGCATTATAGGTACAGCTTAAACTTGTACATTTTTAGAGCTAACCATTCAAACTTGCTAGTTAACAAGTGAAGAACACACTGTTATATTTTCCTCCACCAATGATAAAAAAAATTATGTAAATTAAAAAGGCAAATCTTCAAAAACAATTTGTACCAGAAAAATAGGCCTTTGATTATCAGTGAACATTTCTAGTGACATACATATAGTGTGACAAGCTGAGAGCTGGTTAAATTCAGTGGAAAATCTGAGCAAAAATAATACTGACATGTGAAACATTAAAACTAGTGTGATCACTGCAAGATTAAAATAAAACTTGACAAGACACATAAATATTCTGTAAATAAAATTGAGAATGGAAATGGGGAATGTGTCAAAGAGACAACAACCCGATCAAATAAAAAACAACAGCAGAAGGTCACCTACAGGTCTTCAATGTAGCGAGAAATTCCCACACTCGGAGGCGTCCTTCGGCTTGCCCCTAAACAAATATATACTAGTTCAGTGATAATGAACGCCATACTAATTTCCAAGTTGTACACAAGAAACTAAAATTAAAAATAATACAAGACTAACAAAGGCCAGAGGCTTGATCAGGAATGTGGTAGAAACAGAATTTGAAGGAAAAGTAAAGTATTTTTTTAAAAATATTCTAACATTTTGTCTTTGAGATAATATTTCTAATAAAATCAACTAGTAAATAATCTCCTAAAAGCATAAGCACTGGTGTTGTTTATACAATATTATGCAGATATATTAAAAGCAAATTTAATACCGAAGAACTGATTACATATTTTCTCTTTGAACTAAAATATGGTAAATTAATAAAAAAAAAGTGAAAATATATATATTTCATTTTTTATAATTTTTCATCTAATCCTACTGAAAATAGCATTGTGTTATGAAGAGGATCTGAAGCAAAGAATTTACAACAAGTCGTCATTGATACAAAGATATTTATAAAAAAAAGCAAGGAACCGTATATATATTTTTGCCAAAAAAACATAGCTATAGATTAATATGGAATATGTGTTAAATTTTCATACACTGAAATTTTACTCCTCATTAAACTGCATGCAAATTCTACTGCAATACATACATGTTGTAAATCAAATGCTAAAATAACTAAAAAGCATAGTCCTAGCACATACAAAGCATAGTCCTCTCTTACAACATTTTAATACTGATACACATTGACTAGTTTCTACTATAGACTGAACTACATATGTTTAGGCAGACAATTATACAAAATATATATATACATGTTAGTGTACGATAAGCTGGAATGTTTGAACAGAAAACAAGATACATAGAACAGATGCATTAAGTGTAATGTTTGGCCTTTACACATCTAAAATGCTTGACAGATGAGGTTTTAAGACCTAAAGCTTTTTTCTTCAAATAATACCAATATTAACTGATATTTTTATTAACCAAATAAGAGACAGATTCTTTTAATTCAATTGTAATTGCAAATTTTCTCAGTTGACACATCTTTGATTTCTTGAAAAAGCAAGATAATATCTTGAAATTGAAAATGTACGATGACGGATTAGCGACTGAAAGCGAGTATCAACAAGAACAGAGAAACTTGTTTTCGCTTTTGGGGGTCGGGGAAAGCGAAGTGATTGTCAGGAAAGTGACTTTTTCGCCCAAGTCGCCTGGTAGCGTGTTAATCTAGTAAAATCCGACCATTGTACACTTTTTGCACCTATTCATATACTTGACTTTTAGAGTGAAGTTTGTATTAAAATTCTTTGCTAAGCAGAATATGCAAAGCTTATTATGAGTTGGCAGTATGCATTTTAAAGTCATTATAGATATTATCTGTTCTGTTACCCTCTGTACAAAAACAATAAAAACAATAAAAAACAAGCTTAACAAGACAATATAATGACACTAACTAATTTGACACTTCTGTACAAAAGTACAAAAATACATCTAAACAAGTAAAATGTAAAAACACAATAAAAATATAAAATTCAAATAAATATAGAAATTCTGAAAAATGGATGGATTGCTTTAAATATTGAAATGTCAAATCTTAAATGTTTAGCTAGAATATAAAATGTGTTTAAAAGGACGGATTGACAAACACAAAAAATATTCAAGTTAAACTATAAATGCAGTGAAAAATTTATATATATATAGAGGGACTATCTGATTTGCATGAATTGAAATTTTACTTATTCAATAATACTATTGTCACTTGAAAATAGAGCAAATCAAAAGTGTGTACTTAAAAAAAAGTAATTTCAGTCTACAAAAAAATGAATAATATTTAAAAATATTTTCAAAAACCACAAACTTTCTAAATGCTTTAATGGCCTGCTGGTGTTATTTCTATGATTATTTTTTATTAAATTTCTACTGACATGATAGCCATTTATATTTTAATTGTTTTTATTCAGGCGACGAAATTTTTCTTCTACTTTTTGTAAACCATACAATATACTATACTTGCATTTTACAAAAGCACTTATTTTTTAGAAATGTTTATGTATATATATTATACACATATCTTTTATTTCATGCAATATTTTCCTATCTATTTGTTCATTATGTACTAATAGCAACCACTAATTAACCTGCCTCCACAGGTGACTAACATTAGATTGTTTTATTCATTCACTAATACTAAGGCGATCTGTTCAAGCAAGTCATGCTCTTGTGTTTCACATTCAAGTGTGACTGACCTCGAAAAAGTCGTGTGTACTTTTATCAGTTAAGCTGGAGGCCACACTCGCTTTATCATCATAGACATTTAGATCGTCATCCTCTTTCCTGTCCTTGCTTCTGTCACTTCTGACACTCCTGTCTCCTTTGTCGCTCTTGTCACTTCTAACACTTCTGTCACCCTTGTCACTTTTCTCACTCCTGACGCTCTTGTTTCCCTTGTCACTATGGTCGCTACGACTGTCATCACTTTCACTGTCACTTGAGCTAGAACTTGATGACTTATCTTTGTCATCCATATCCATAACACGCTCAAGTAAATTATCGTAACTGTCTTTTCGTCGAGGGTCTGAGGCTCGGCGAAGGTCTTTTGATTGCTGTAGAAAGTTATTTGCTCTAGTGATTTCTTCTTCTAGTAATATAATATCATTTTCTTTGATTGGCCAACCGGCATTATCTAATGCATCCAGTAATTCATTGCGATTCTCCTCAAATGGAACAGGTTTGTCTGAATCAAGTCTAAAAATAAACAGAGTTAAATAATTACTTAGTTTTAAAAAAAAGATGTTGCTTAATTTAAGTTATTTGTGTTTGTCAGGTATAGCTTTCAGAATAATATTTTTTGAGACCACATGAATAAAAAACATTTTTTGATGAAAATGAAATGAATATTGTCAATATCAGAAAAAACCTAACTCAAAATAATGGACATCTTCTTTGAATTGACTTTTTAACAATCTAACTTTCCAGCAGAAATTTATATTTATAGATGAACTATTCCAGTCACCTTCATGAAATAAAACTTTTGGACTATTTGTAAATTAAAATGTTGAAATACCTACTTTTTGCGTTCTTCTTCAGGCAGAGCTTCCCATACAATTTTATTGAGACGTCTGAAAAAAATTATTAGAGAGTTATATATATATTTGAATTCTTGGTTTTTAAAACTGTACAATATTTTGTTTTGTTTTCACAAACTATTTTTGAAACCCATTTAATCTACACTTATGTGTGCTGCACAAAATAAACTGTTACTTTTGATTCAAATTAAGCAAGTACAAACATGAGTTGTGAATGAACTTTCAAAAAGATACAATGTCCAATCAGTTATCTCCCCTTAACATGTAAGACAAGGATTATACTTTTTTACACACATCCTCTTCAATAACCGTTTCAAATTTAATAAAACATTCTTCATGTTTGGGTGAAGTTTTGCTAACAAAGCACATGGCCAGACAATTTTTTTTCTGAAATGATATTCATTGCCACAGCAAAGGTACTTACTTATGATAGGATACTATAGCCTTGTGTACTTTCTGTTCATAACCATGTAAATCAACAGCTGAAGGATTTATTAATGTAACATGTGGTTTCCTGCTGGATACATGGGCCATTGGTAATATCTAAAATATCAAAAATACATCAGCTGTAATCAATGGTCCTTTTTAACATTTGTCAATATGTTAGAAGAGCAGTACTGCTGTTTTTCATTGCATTTATAACAAATTATATATATACAGTTAAATTCTAATATTTTGTGTAGACTTATACCCTTGAATAATAAAAAATGCTAATGAAATGCATATATCATTTTTATATACATTAGACCATTGATTGATGTTTGCCTCTCATTAAGCAGCATTATTATTGCTAGCTCATAAAGTAATACAACATGTCATATTATTGGAATACTTTATTTTACTCTGAACTGACCAGTCTGATCTTACTCCTAAATGCAGTATGTTTGGTCGAGATGCTTCAAATACCAATTTTGTGTTTTACAAAGTTTCATTCAGTGACGAGTCACATTTGTAATGTCAAAAATTATCAAAGAGGGAGGCTTTTAAGATCCCTCAAGCAAAATATCCTTTTTCTGTGACTTGCCTTCATACAGAAACTTTTCATGAATTGCATATAATTACATTAAGTACGAAAGAGCAAAATTATCTTTAAAGATTCTTGATTTGTTTTACTGAAAAAGTACATTCCCTGATACTTCTAGATCACCTGAGTTTTGGGTGTGGATTTATGTTGCTCTATATTTAGTTGTCTATGTTTTTTTTAATTTTTATTTATTTATTTATTTATTTTTATTATTTCTATTTTAATTTTAATTTTAATTTTAATTTTAATTTTAATTTTAATTTTAATTTTTATTTTAATTTTTATCTTAATTTTAATTTTTATTTGTAGTGTTATTACAGTTTGTCTTTTCACTGTTTTACCTTGGGTGTTGTCTGGTTTTATTAGACCTATGACTTTGTATTAGTTTATTGGTATCCTCTCTCTCTTTCTTCAAACTAGTACTTACATCATCAAAAACCTTAGATAGTACATGTCTATCCAGTATAGGGACATATTTAGCCCTTCTTGGTATAAATGTCGGTGCTAGGGCATCCAGTATAGTCAGTTTCTTTGCAACTAGTCCATGCTTGCTCAACCAAATCTTTGAAGATGTTTCTTTGGCCCTGAAAAAGTAAATTTAATATAAGATAAAAATTCCTCTATACAGCAATTTTTCTTTTTATATTAACAATGGTTAAAGTCTCATAAAAGATAAGTCCATAATAAAACATTACCCACTTTAGCCTTGACTTATGCAGTGGTTCAGACAGCCCCGAAAAAAATCTAAATTTTCAGTATCTTTTTAATTAAATTGAAAAAGAAAGTTTGTTTAATCTTTACATAAATTTCTAAGTTTACATTTTAAGGGCAGCTCATTCTACAACTTTGCATTACCTTGCTAGTCTTTTCTTTCTGAATGTCCTTGCATTTTCTCTCTTTTGATCAACTGAAAATACAAATTAAGTTTGAAATATTCATTTTATTAGATACAATTAACTTATCTTCTTGAACAGTCAAACTAAGACTTGTATCTCTCTATATCAAAATAAAATAATATCTGAAAAAGTAAAGCAATTTATTAAATGATTTGAGGTAATCTACTTTATAATATATATAGTTGTATTTATGACATCATCAATGTCAGACATCAATTAATTAATTTTAAGGTGTGGTTTGACTTCAGTACACCCACTTTTAATTCTTATGTAAAATGAAGCAAAATGCTTAAACTTGATTCATTAAATCAAAGTCGTATAAAGTATGCTGTTATTAGTTGAATATATTCTATTTTTGCACTGTGTTTAATAACAAATTTCAATAGATATGCTTTAACCCAAGTTTAGAGGATATTACATGTAAGTCATAAATTAATGAGGATGAACAACAGCAATTCACTATTTTGTAAAGAAATAAATGGACAATGAAAACTGCTATAGTTCTGGTGAATCTTACTGTTAACATAAAGTTAAAGACATAAATGAAAGTGTCAACCATCATTCTTAACAATCCTTTGAAAAGTGCAACCTTCAGCCAATATAAATTTTTGTTTAATGTACATATGTAATAGAATGTGAATAATTGGGTTTGTATTGATTGTGATGTCATATGAAATGCTGAAATGCTGAGATGCTGAATTGTTTTTTTCTGTCTTTCAATGTGTCAGTTTGAGAATAACAGCTAAAATGATACTTTTTTTTATATATATATTATCAAGGAGTCTCATATAGCCTCCTTGATATTATCCAGTCCAGTTAGAAATATTGCATGTAATTGAAAGAAGCTTTAAAAAAAAGCATGCAGTGTTGAACTCAATATTGTCTTATGGAGTAAATTAAATTTGTTCAGGATAAATTTTTGGTGTTGCATGCAGTGAACTGTTGTAAAACATTAAAATGGAAATAAAATGAAATTATAACTGTTAAGGTGTAATACCACCAAATCATTATACGTCACATCCGGTTGTATACGAAAGTAGGCATAAAAAAATATTTCCTTGAATTTGACAGTTGTAGAAAATTAACCCTGTATTTCAATGCACTTAAACTTTTCTGAGTCATAAACATGTATATTGGGTGTATGAAAGCATCATTCTTTTTTTATTTGATGGTCTTATAAAATATTTTGGAACGTTAAGGTTACATAGTTAC
This sequence comes from Mytilus trossulus, assembly GCF_036588685.1. Taxonomy (NCBI): domain Eukaryota; kingdom Metazoa; phylum Mollusca; class Bivalvia; order Mytilida; family Mytilidae; genus Mytilus; species Mytilus trossulus. The sequence continues at coordinate 33,797,372 of NC_086386.1, read as the reverse complement.
CAAAGCAGGTAACCAGTAAATAACAGTGTAAAAATTGGGATGTTTACTTCCGGTGATGGTTACTTTCTTATATGCAATGAAATGTAGTGTGAAATTTTCACTGTAGCACTGGAAAGGATTAAACTTTATACATGCAAAGTATTTCTTTGGTTGAACTAAAGGTAAATACTGTACATTTTTTTTTAAAGTGCCAATTAAAAAAGACTAATAGGGAAAAATCAATGGTGGTATTACACCTTAAGAATTAGCTGGAAAAGCTGTTGCAATTTTATTTCAATGTGGTAATTCATGCTATCTTTGGAAAGCACACATTGTCATATGATTATCAGATGGTTATGATGATGATACTGAAATCAAATGATTAAAATATATGATCAATGTGAGTATATGTTTGAATGTGCTGTTATCAATCACTTCAAGCCAAATTAGCGACATCGAGCATAATGACTATACCGTTTCTACGTTCCACAACATACGGAGAAAGATGAAAGCGTTGTAGAGCTAAAAATAAACAAAGATATCCAGAATAACAATTTTCTGAAGAAAATGACATCTAACATGTCTCAGACCAAAAATGAAAAACCAATCTGTTGTTTTATGTTTAAATTTATAGATATATTTATTTTTTGGATAGAAATTTGTGAGCTAAATATAATTAAAGAATGATTCTTAGTATAATTAGTATATAAAATAAGCATTATACGCTTGCAAAATGCCAAAAAAACTTACAACAATTATTTGCTACAAATCTTTGATGATCAACTATGACAGAAAGGAAAGAAACAGAATCATCAAAACACAAGAGCTTAGATATCAGTAATGATCTGTAAAACAATTATACCTTCAGCTAACTGTTGCTGGTGTTTGGCTTGTTTCTCAAACAACTGTCGGGTTTCTGGCAGTAGCCATTCATCAGGATCAAACCTTCCAGTGCTTGTCATTGTACGTAGTAAACTTGTTCTAGTGTGAGCTGAAAATAAATTTTATACAAAATACTGTGAATTCATTTTTAATTTTCAGGTACCAAAGTTCCTGGATTTCATGAATATAGGGTTTTTTTAAATGTTCAACAAAATACAAATTTCTAAAGGCTTGTACACTTAATTCCGCAAAACATCAAAATCAACATCAGTTATCTGCACTTAGTGAGTGAGTGAATACTGTCCATGTGAATGGAATGTAGATATTATAGTTTATATACAAGTAAAAATTAAGTTTTATGAAACCAGAGTTAATTCTGTATTTTAAACTCAATAATTGTTTAGAGTGTTTAGAAAGTTCGATTCAAATCTAAAATCTGAATTTGTATTTACAACTGAAATGAACATATGTTTATGAAATTTGCAAAACAGTTGAATTCATTAAAATATTTAAACAATCTGACTGAAACTGGCAAGAAAGCAGTTTAACAATGTATCATATAGGTGGTCTATGCTATAAATACGAGAAACACTTAAAGACATGCAAACCTGTGAATATTATATTATGTGCATTGAGTCATGACAAAAGAACTATTCTAAATATCTTGCATATATTTGTTTTACTCATGCAACCCCTTTTTTCAGTAAAATACAAGACTGAAGCCAATAATTCAAAATTAAAATGCCTGAATATTTTAAAAAATCACTAGTAAACCAATAAAAAGGTAACCATAAACTGTACCTGTGTGTATTCAACCTTTAGAATATTTTTTTTTTATCAATCCTTTTCCAGTGTAAAATTTAACACAAAACCTGAAAAATTTCCCCTTCAGTTGGTGATAAAAATATAACATCCCTGTGACTGCTCCAGAGTTAAAGCGTGCTTTTAGAAAACACATGCATGCATTGCAATATTCAAAATACATATAAAATTCATGCAAAAAAGTAAATTATGCAAGTCACAAACATCTTTTAAATTCCCACACTGCAAAAACACTATGTAGCATGCAATATTTAATTCAAAACTAAAAATGAATAAAATTCATCTTTCTGCAACCAAATTGATCAAATGCTAGCGTAGAAAGTGCAGAATTTCAGACTGGGTTTATGGGAAATCTTGCATGATTTACAATGAAGATGTTTACGTTGAATACTGTTAGCTACCTGATTTTCTGCGAGGACGAGATGATATTTCTTTTTTTGCTAGATTAGGATAAAAATATTAGTCTAATTACATAAATGCCTAAATTCTTAAAATACATTTAAAACTAGACCAAGCAGAGTTTTGTTAAGAAGTCAAAAAGTTATTTCAAATACTGATGTTTTTGTTAGTACTAGTACTCATGTAAATTCTAATTTCTTTTTTAATATATTAATATGAACTATATCTAATTCAAATGATTAAAACTATGAAAATAAATCCCTATTTCTACAATCCTCCATCAAAACATTCAATTGTACTTACAAGCACTTAGTGGATTCTGAGATGACTTTCTAGCACTGACTGGCCGTGAATATCTACGAATCCTTAGTGATGATTTCTGAGCAGGAGGGGACGCTGATCTAGGTGGTGGTGATGGTGTTTGTCTGTCCTCTCGTGGGGGAGGACAACTCTTTGGGCGTGGTATACTCAATGGATCTGGACGAAAGATCTCCGATGGATCCATAGCAGGAACAGCTGATGGTCTGTCAGTTTTTGGCATTGGATGATTCCTACATAATGGGATTTAAAACATATAAATTAACTTTATTACTTAATGCAAGAGAGCTGAAAAGCTCATAATTGGAATTCAATTCAGACTTATGAATGTACATAACATACAGTAACAGATCCAGAAACATCAGTGCAGTGGATTTTCACTTAAAGCTAAAAAATAATACACAATTTTCATGCCTTTTATAAAAATTTTAAAACCATCCTTAACATTGAGTCAATATCACTCACAGTTTAATGAATTTTTCTATTCATTTATGGTTATACTCTTTATTCTTGTCAAGATTTGAAAAATTATTATATTTTATAACAAAACAAAGTGGAGAGATAGAATTGAAGTACATTTATCAAATAAATCCTTCCAACTTCATACAAGCTTATATGGAATTTGATAAAAATAATAGTACATGTAGTAGAGTATATACCTGCTGCATCTGCTTTCCCTCAGATTCTCTGCCCCACTTTTCCATGATAGATTAGAACATTCGTCCCTGAGATCCTCTATCTTCTGTAGATGTTCTAAGCCTCTTCTTATTTCTTCCTTCAGAAGTCTTATGTCTTCACTCTATCAAATTAAAAGATAAAATTGAAGGCAAATATCAGGTAATGCATTTTGAAAATTTAACCAGGTAAAAACCAGGTAAATCATGATCATTTGATGATTTAAAAAAAAAATCCCAATAAAAGGTTGTTTGTTTCTATTTCATCATAAAATAACTTGTATTTTTTCCCTAAATACAAGAAATGTCGACAGGAACCTTTTTATTAGTAAGTTTTACTCTTTCATACAGTTTCTGTATGTGTACACAATCTCATTGCACTACACAAGTATGAATCAGTAAAAATAATCATTAAATCACAGGTCATAGTTACCAATGCATTTATAAAATATGCTATGTCTAAGTATAACATATTTCTACAGTTAACAACACAAAGAATAGTATTAAAAGGTCATATTGAACTATACTGTATAGATGAATTTATGCAAAATTATCAGAGTATTCTGTCTGGTCAATATGTTTAATATACTAATCACGGAACACTAAAAATATAATTTATATACATAAACCTATAGTGACATATATCAACATCATTTTGACCTCTAGTGGATAATTGTTTCATTAACAATCATACCACATCTTCCTATTTTTATACTAATCTTGACTAGTAGATGAGTCAATGTGAGAGGTAGACAAATGTCACTGACTTAGATCAATAACAGACAAATGTTTAAACATTTACCACAGGTCAAGCTGGAAATGACAAGGGTCTAGACGATAAATGAATAACCAGTCTTTCAAAGTTCTGTCCTCAACAAAAAAATATCTAAATGTTCCATGGGATTTTTTTTTATAATTTCACCTTATGTTTGAATCCTGGATTTTGATTGGTTGATAGCTAGTGTATTTTTCAGCTATTTACTGTTATCAAATGAATATCGTTCAATTTTTAATGCCGCCGGGGTATTTGCCAAAAGGAAATGCCTTTTTTACCCTCTCTGCCGTGGTATTTGCGAAAAAATACTCTATCCGCCTGGACGCTTGTAACGTCACGATCATCAATGCGTTTTTGAACATTAACATTTGGTGTAATTAAACAGATATAGCATGTTCTTGAGGGGTATTTGCGAAAAAATACCAGTCTTGAGAATGAATTTCCCTCGCCCTACGGCTTGCGAAATTTATAAACATTCTCTGGACTGGTATTTTTCGCAAATACCCCTCCTTAACATGATATCTGTTAAATAGTTTTTTTCCAAGTTCTAAGTTTGATCCTTACCCTTGGAATATTTTTGTAACTGATAATTGTCTTTGTTAAATGTGTTTTATGTTTTTGATGTTCCCCTTAATAAACAAATCAATGAAAGCATTTTCAAATTTGGAAATATCTTTACCTCCCAAGATTTTGGCTGGTCTGCATCAATGCCTTTCTCAGAGAAATAATGGTATCTTCCATCAGTGGCCTGGGCCAAATCAGACAGGAATTGGTTAGCCTCTGTATCATTACAGTTAAAGGAAATAGCATGAACAGGAACACAGTGCTGCATCTGTACTTGAGCAATGATTGACTTTGGTGGCTAAAATAGAAGAACATTTTTTTTTCATTTAAAGAAATAAATATAAATGTGAAAATATTAGAAAATGTCTTTAGAAGATAGAAATTCAATTATAGCATAATATTTGGCTTAGTATCCACGTCTATATACTTATGTAAAAAGTATCTTTTTTCTTTTCTTTTCAATTATCCTATATTTTTTTTGTACAAAAAGATAATAAGGAAGGGGAGACAACTATTGTGAAAATATTTTTTTTTAACATAATAAAAATATCCAAAATAAACTTCCTACTGCCAACCTCAAGTCCTTGAAGCATACCTGTGCCATCTTTCAATAATGTAAATCAAGAACTGTAAATGAAGTAAAAAAGAATTTCATTTTCACATGCCATAAAATAGTCCATTACCTGATCAGGTCTACCATCTGTCAGAAGATATATAGCCTGTGTTCCTGGGTCAGACAAGGCATGTTGTAAGGCAGCGTAGGTATTAGTTGAACCCCAGCACGACAAGTTCTGGATCCATTTCCAAGCACCAATCAGAGACTGCTCTGTAACATCAACCATTCTATTCTGCCAGGTTATTGCTTTGGAGTTAAATGCTACCATATTGAACTTCTTTTTATGTCTCAATTGTTCCTGAAAATATAACAAGGGAGATAATTCAAAATAAATATATTAAAAATGTAATATTTAGCATATTTTCGTTTATCCAAAATTAAACTACCTTGACCATGTATAAAAATGTAAAGATAAATAGCAAATATTGATGTGGTAATGCTATATACTGAGTAATTTCTTTAAATGTTTGACAGCAGTGAAAAAAAATCAACATTATCCCATGAATTGGTGATTTTTAAATGGTAAATTGGATGATTGATTAAAGTTTGCTTTTCATTAAATTCAAAAGAAAGGACAGGTCTATCATGTGACAGTTAAAATAAAAATAAGATGTGGTATGTTTGCCAATGAGCTTTCCACTAGAGACTAAATGACCTAGAAGTTAGAAACTATATATAAAAAAGAAGATGTACCACAAGAGACCACCATATAATAAGTAGTGAGTCCTACACTTGTATTACAGTTTGTTTAACTTTCATTCTATGTAGCCAATGACAGAGTACTGACCTGCATTAATATAAAGAGTTTGTCCTTCACGAATGTAATACTGGGTAACATTGATGCCGAAGTGTCTATCAGTACATAGATCTGGTCCTCTATAACTGTACCAAATAAAGCTCTACTTCCCTGCTTCAACCAGTCAATTCTGAAAAATTAGAAAAATAATTTATAATTCAAGGATTGTACATAAAAATCAAGTATAAAAACTTAATAAAATAGAAAATATTGAATTGTAGAGATTCTTTAAACAACTGAAAAGACCACCGATTTTGTTTTGTTTTAAAACCTGGATTTGAAAAAAAATGAAATTTGAGAAATAAACCTTTCACACTCAGTATCCCACTTTCAAGATTGTCCCAAATATTTCAGACATTTTTAAGAATATACTTTTAAATAGACTTTACAATGAACTACAGTATTTGAACTTTTACTAAAACTAAACAAATTACCTTTGATGAAAAGATCTGAGAGAAATATTTATCTTTCTTTCATATCTTCTGTGTATCTCTGGTGTGACCTGGACATGCATTACTTGGCCATCTTTCCACTTGACCACAGGAAACTTGTCACAATATCTTGCATTAATAAGCTTACTGTGGGTCAGCTGAAAGAAAAAAAACCCAAGTGAAACTGCGAGCTACTGCTTACTGATGATACCCCCGCCGCAAGTGGATAATATTAATAGTGTAAAAATATGCAAGTGTTTGGTAAACAGGAAGTTGTCGAGTGATGAATCTGAAAACGCATCACACGGTATAGCTGACTTATATAAATCCTGAAACCAAATTTCAGAAATTCTTCTATTGTAGTTCCTGAGAAAAATGCGACGAAAAATATTCATGGGACAGACAGACTGATGGAAGGACAGACAGAGGTAAAACAGTATACCCCCCTTTTTTAAAGCGGGGGTATAAAACTTGAATTACATTATGATGTTGATGGAAAGGCAAATAACTCTGAATATCTATATACTGAATAATCAAAATAACTTCTTCTCTCATCTCAGCTTAAATTTTAGTTAATCTTGGCAAACTTCTAAAAATATATATGAAGATATGACAAATGTCCTAAATCCAATATCCATTGACCTTTTCTATGTTCAGCAAAAACCAGGTCATGAACTTTTACAAAGTTTTTGCCTTAATTAGTCATTTTACTATGTCAACTGTTATTTGGTTGCTTAAAGGTTTCTAAAAATTATTGATGTTTATTTTTTTATTCACAGACTGAGGATAAAAGTTGAAGCTGCAAACAACAGAATGTAGGATTGATATGCCTTTCTCCTTCAACAACAATAAAATGACAACTTACTGCTTCAGTTTGTGTATTATTATCTGGCTTGACTTTGAGATCGACTATTCCATCCCGATGTTTGAATGCAACACTCCCTAATACATCCCATAATTCTAGTCTTCGAGCACCAAGTCCATAAATGTTCAACCATTGCTTTGTTCCCATGTACTGTTCATCTCTTTCACTCAGGTCTGTCTTATCTATCACGGATTCTGAAAATTTTAATCGTGGCATAGTTTAATTATAATCCTAAAGTTAAACTGTGACCATTAATCATACCAAGTATAAACTAGATGTCCTCTCCAAGGCATAAACTCTAAAACCACTTTTATAAGCACAAACTTCAAATTTTCTAACTATTTTATGGTCCAGTTACATAGAAAACCAAACCACTACTAACATACCTGTAAATAGTTCATGTACAAGGTGCTGTGAATTTAATTAAGCTTTGTTATATCTCTAACATGCAATATCAGAGGAAACCAGATATCATCAGCTTATGCTGGTCATGAAAAGTCTGGGCAATTTTGTTGTACTATATTGTTAGACAGCATGTTTTTTGTAATAGTTTAATTGAAAGGTGAATTCCAATAAATAATAAATTACTATTTTAGTTTGATATATTGTTTCCAGTTAATTCTAATTAAATTTATTTGACATGGATTTAACCAGGAAATTTATAGTTAATATCTAGGTAATACATAGGGATCAATGGACCAAAGCAAAAAAAAATAAAATTATATTCTATAAAATAAAGATTTTTATTATAATTGGTAATGAATTCTATGCCAAACCTGAGAGTAAAGGAGTAGGTTCAGTAAGACCTCTTTTTGGCCCCAAAATATAGCAGTTTTACAAAATTGTTAAAATTTAAACTTTTTCTTAATTATTGGATAGTAGAATGGTTCTGCTACAATAATATGGGCTGTTTTTGACAATACAATGCACATATATTGGGTACTAGCACCATGAAGTCGTGCTAAATTACTGAAATCTTCACAATTCCAGCATTTTAGTTAAATTTTAGACGGTTTCCGGGTAAAACGAAAGTGGCCGCATTCGTGTTCATCCAAAATATTGAAATGGAAGTTGTATTTGATGATAATACATAACATATGTAAAGATTGAGGATGAACACGGATGCGGCCACTTTCGTTTTTGACAAAAACCATCTGAAAAGTGACATTTTTTCGCATATTTGGTAGATTTTTCATATTTGAGCTTGAATTGGATCGTTTTTAATGACTAAATAGGTTAAAATCTTGCACATAGATTAATTGAATCATATGAAATAGACACTTATGTGTTTAAAAAGTGGTCAAAATCTTTCGTCAGATGAAACTTAAATTTGAGGCCAAAATCGATCCTTACCGGACCTACTCCTTTTTGATTGTAGACACTTTGACACTCATTTTTATTAAATTCAATAAAAGTTGGAAAAGCCAACAGTTTGTTGTAAAAAAAGGTTAATTTGACAGGGGTCATATAACATCAGAAACCATTTTATCAATTAGTGGTCCCAACAAAGTTAGTGTGTCAAAACCCAAAAAACTGTCTTGGTTTTGCTTATATTTTTTTACTTTCAATTCAAGTTAGGTATATGATTTTGGTAACTCACTTTGGATTTTTTGGAATTCTGTAAATTCATGCATGTATTATTGCAATTTTTGGACAATTGATACAAATGAAAGTTTAATTTATGTGATTTTAGGAGATGCTATAAACAAACTAATAATTTGACCAAATTTTCAAAACAAATTTTTGTTTTTGTGACACCTTTCTTGTTCCAATTTAGCAATAACTAAAACATTGCTAAAAATTCTGAACTTGCTAAATTCATTAATAAGACCCCGCTGAATTGCTGCAATAAAATTTATCTCATGGACGTTTTCACTGACATAAAATTTTGTTATTTCACATGCTATCATAAAATCTATAATTTCTTATTTTCATTTAATCAATATAGAGTAATTAATTTTGTATCAATAATTTATCTCTCATCAGTACCTGTTAATTCTGTTTTAATTAAGTTTTTATGGAACAACAAAAAGTATACCTAAAATGCATTTTAATTTCAATTTAAAGAAAATTAATTAACAGTAAACACTTTTCATTCTGTATGATTATAAAATATGGCAGACTCGAGCTCTCAAGGGTAAGTTTGTTCAAATATTGAAACATTTGTTGATAATAATGGTTGGTACAATGTCAATGAATTGTCTGTCCTGATGATATGTATTTTATAGGAATTTTCAAGGAGTAAATATGAAAATTTCAAAATCCAAGGCGATATATGAATAAATTATTGTCGTTTGATGGTTCTTGGAATTTGCAAAATTTAAAAAAAGTTTTAATATAAGCAAAAATATCATAAGAGAGTTCAAATAAATGATTAGCATTCTTCAGACGAAATCTCCCTTGTACCTGAAACATAGCATGGCTGAAACATAAGTAATTGGAAAATTTGGACAAATATAAACTTAATTTCATCAAAGAAGAATATATCCTCTTCCAACAGTTTGTAAAGATTTACACAGTTGGGTATAGACAATTAATATAATGAGAAAGTTGTTAATAAAGTGAGAGAGCAAAAAAAATAAATATCGGTAAATGATATTGGTTCTGAAAACCTTGATGCTCTGAAATGAACTCTACATTCGAAAACATTTGGAATGAAACGATTTCATCACACTCACCAACAATAACTTTAGGTTCAGGCACTTCTGCCATGATAGCTTGTACTTGAGCAATAGTGTTCCTTGTTTCTTCTATCTCCTCAAACAATAAAGCTACATCTTCTCTCATCCCTGCCCCAGGGGGAACTCCGCCATAGGTACGTTTCTTCAGCACTATGTTAGCTCTATTGTTACGAGGGTCAATAGGGGAGGATTCATAACTATCCATCTCCATTATCACAGAGTAAGCATGAAATCTGTATAAAATTAAAACAAAATTACATTAATTGTTAAATATATCCATATAACAAATTATGTCAAGACTTACTTAATATTCATATTTTTGTAAAGCCTATAAACAGCAGGTTACAATGGAGCAGATAATAATATCTTCCACTGTCAATTTGTTTTATTATGAATTCACTAGATAGACACTGGGCCATATAAGCCCCTAAATGTAACCTTTTCTTTTTCGACTATACTACAATACATCTATTTCACAATAGTAAATTCCATATACTTACTTGGCACAAGTTCTATCAGCAAAATCTTTAAGGAATCTTACAGTAGCTGAGTCATCACAGTTGAAGGCCACAGTGTGGACAGGCACTTTGTGGTGTATTTTTCTCACCTGCAATGCAAGTATGAGAATAATAATCTATATCTATAATTAAAATCACCATGATGTCTATATATATCTGAGCTATATAGAAATGAGTAGCTTCTCTTCTATGTATTCCCATAAAAATTTGGTCAACTGTCTAATAAAAGGTAAAAAATTCCTCCATCCCCCTTTTTATTCTATGAAAAGTTTATAAAAATTCTAAAATATAGCATCTCTGAATTCTCATTGCTTGAAAGCAATACATCTGTACTTTTGATATCTAACCAATGATTGACAGTTTTAAAGATGACTATTTGGACATGACAAAAACAAACAATTGAAGATTATGTATTCCCATTCAAACAAATATACAAAAATGTAGTTTGTCTGACACTGAGGTAAAGCTGTCCAAAGAACTTACCTTTTCTTTTAATATTTCTTTACATGTTTCTATAGCAGTCCCTTCAGTGAATAGATAAATAGCCTCATTCTACAAGTATTTAAAATAAAACTAGAGAAAATGTTCACACTTCTTTACTCCTAAATGTTATTCAATATACTGAATTATTTTGTTGTTTAGGCATTTACTAGTACAAATTTTTCTTTTTCACTTTAACCTCCAAACTGTTAAATATCTATTTGAAATTAATAAATCTTTGTTTATATTCAATTTGATGTATCATTTTACAAAAAATAACACAAAAGCATTCATTAATGTCATATGATCCTTCCACTTAAACAAAATAGTTGAATATATTTTACACACTTGAATGCCTAGGTTTTACTAATCATATGCACATATACTTTAAAAAAAAAAGAAAACCCTTTAATACACTTGATATAAATAGAATTAAAAAAAAGGTAAAAAAACTACAAATATGTAAAAGGACTAAAACTATATACAGCAACCAAGGTAAAACAACCAAAATGAATCATTTAACAGTATGCAAAAATCTTTACCTAATTGAACAGTTTTCCCCTCAAAAGATCCAACTCAAATATACATATGTTAGAGATATTATTAAGACATTGAAAATTAAATGGTACGGATAGAGACTGATATCTAGTAAAACCTTTCATTCAGACTGAATAATGATATTAAAACATCTTCAAATTCTCTAATAAACTTACATTAGGGTCCATAGAAGCCTTTACAATAGCTTCACAAGTTGATGTTTTGGCCACTGGTGCTAATCTATCTAGTCCCCAGACCCAGTCAACAGCACCTTGTATTGTATCATGTGTCACAGGAACACATTCTGGTTGGTATTTCTCTATATCATCTGTGGACCTGTTGTAACAAAAAACCTATTGATTGAATCTTATAAAATTTGGGACGGTATACATGAATCATCGCTTTATTCCCCGAGGTCATTCAATATGGACTAACACTGTCTCCTTATGACTGCATCTCATATATCCTAATGTAGATTTAAATTTCCTGAAACTCAGCTATTATGACATTTTTGCAATATGGGACATAGGTTAAAAATAAATGATTATTTTTCCATTACAGTCAAATCAGCTAAAGCTGACCTCCAGTTTTAACATCAGTGCTAACTTCCTTGGAACAATTGTTCAAATACAATGTTCTAATGGTTTGAGAATGAAGTACTTTAGAAGTAATGCATTAAATAAAATTGCAAGATTTTAACTGAAATATTTAATTTTGAACTTTGTGCATGCTCTATTTGTGTTGTTTTTTCTATGGTCAGGTTGTTGTCTCTTTGATACATTCCCCATTTCCATTCTCAATTTTATCTATTCAATATTTATAATATAACTATACCTAATCAAATTAAACTTGACAACTTGAGTTAGTTGTTCGTAAATCACTCTCTCTAAAGCCATTCTGTATTGGTCAAAGTGGATGGGAGACATATTTCTTATATCAAGGACAATGGTCAATGCTTTCTCTTCTATTACACCAAACAAACGCCTACTTTCTGTTGTCAGCCATTCTAGTCTTCGTTTGAACAAAAGCAATGACTGATTAAGACGAGCCTCAATCTGTCGTAACTGTTCTCTACTGCACGTTATCTAAAAGGAGATTGAAGAATTTTGCATTTTAACACTAGTTGTAATTATTTTTGTATTTTGTAATATCTTTATTTTTTTAAATATAATTTAGAAGAAGAAAAATACCATAAAATATCAGTCTAAGATAAAAGCATTTTTTAAACACTGGTCCAAGGGAGATAACAAAGATCTTTAAGTTATAAACTGTAAAATTTCAAATTTAAAGGCATCAGTAATTTTATATACCATTTTAAAAGACAAGAAACAGTGCTTGTAAAGATTACTCTCAGTGTTTGTCAAATAAGTGTATGCAATGAATAAGATATTGATACATTCATTATACATAAGGAAAATGTCTGAATAATTGTCTATCCCTACGGAATAGTAGTTGGAAAAGATTTGAGTGCAGACTGATATAGTTGTAAATTTGTATTATTTCTTTGATTGTTTTATTCACAAATTAAGATTTAATGTGCATATTAACAAATATTTATACTTACATTAAAGGTTTTACCATCAGGTCTTAATATCTGATGGAAAAGGCCATCTGCATACCTGGAACTGATTGGTCTTTTTAGTGATCTATCGAAATCTACAAAAATATGAAATGCATGTAACTAAAGAGATCAAAGGAAACAAACCATGACTCATCCAGTCATTTTTAAAAGGGGTTTCCAACTTTAAGTCCCCATTCAAATGCATTGATCCTCAAAAAAAGAAAGAAAGAGAGGGTTCCAACCCCTGGATCTCTTCTGGATCTACCACCGTGACTGTCACATCAAAATTCATAGATGATGTCAAATGGAGCCAGTTAATATCAATTATTTATTCATAAGATATGCATTATTTAAAAAAATCTTAGTAATATGTCAATGTATGTGTACCATATATATATTTGACATGTGCATGATAAAAGGCAAAATTTATAATCAACAATTACAAAATCTATAATTCTCTTGGCTCTAGTTTTTAGTGTAAACTCATTATTCAAACATTCTTTTTAGGAATCATTTATAGGTTTAATTAAAACAAAGATTAAGTATCTGATTTTAATATTAATTAATTTGTAATCTTGAAAAAATGCAGCTATTTCCTGTTTGCTAATCGTTTGAAATCTTAATCAATTATACGCAAAGATAGTGATCCAGAACAGGTATTGGCCTTTTTCAAATGACGACAGAGGAAATGTCTTTTCAAAGTACATACAATCCAACCCATTTATTATTTAAGTAATAGTATGACATCACACAGAGCAAGGTCTACCTAATACAATTTAGTTAGCACTTTAATAATACCAAAAGCTTTCAATATTAATGTATCTTGATTTTCAAACAGGTAATATGAGTAACCTTTAAAGGTAGCAGTCATATTTAAAGACTGCACCATAAATTCTATGTTAAATACTCTTTATCATGTTTATTGCTTGTGCAATTTGATGAAGTATGAAAAATATATTGTAAGGTTATAAAATAATCAATTAAATAGGTGTAAGACGCTGTAATAGCTCACATTTAATCCCAGAAGGCATTTATTTATGTTTTCAATAATGGGTTTACACAAATACAAAAATAAATTGTTGAATTCGAATCTTTTAACTGATTTGAACTGAATGATTGAACAAAATATTCAACTTTAGAAATCATTTTTTAAAAGTTTTCACACCTCACTAAACTCATAACTTCATTCTCCATTTTATATCATACAAAAATGTATGTACAAAAAATGTATTTCAGAGCTATAAAGTTTATATATTTAATATACTGATTATAAATCTTCATTGTTAGATTTGAGTTTTTTTTATGTGGTAGATTTTATTTACATCCTTTCTACTTATAGAGATAACAATACAGAGATGTGTATATCAATATATTTCAATGCATTGCTTATATAATCGTAGTCACTATAATATGTAAATATTTGCCTAAATGATTTATGTTTTCTTACTTTATTGATAAATATTTAAATGGTGTGCAGTTTTATTTCTTTTGCTGCAATTCTTATGCAATACATTTGTATATATATGTATGTGTAAATCAATGGCTTAATTTATCTTCATATGCAACCATTAAAAAAATCCTTGGAGATTTGTAAGATCTTGACAATGAAGTTTCTGTGTTCAAATTTATTAAACATTTTTTTAAGTACTGCATCATCTTTAAAAAGTACTGATAAAATTTGGATTACACTAGGAGAGACAGATTATCATCAATAGTTTTTAAATTTCAGTCAGGAATATAAACGATGGCCATTTTGAAATGCTAAAAAACAAAAACTACTACAACTTACCATCACTAACTTTGAACCCTATAACTGGTAGGACCTGATACAGCGTTAATTTACTCCTCCGTAACCCGTACTGGGAGATCCATTTCTTGGAATTGACGAGAGATCTGACATCCATTTCCCATGTTTGTGTTGGAGTTTTCTGTAAGCTGACTTCTGGATTGTATTCTTCTACTGCTCTCTCAGTATTTTCAATCCCAACTTGAATCTTTGATGCATAAGGCGTCTTGTATTCAATATCAAATGATACATCTGAAATAAGTGTTCTATACATCAGCACACTACACTGTGACATTTTTATAGGTTTCTTAAATTAGACAACCTTTTTATTTAAAGCTGAAAGTCCTGAGCCATGTCAGGTGCTAAAACAAAGAATAACCAAAAAAAAAACACGTCCAAATAGGAACAAAATAACATCTGATTATGGTTCAAATTCTTAACTGTATCTCTCAGACACATAAAGTGTTACAAGAGGAATTCAATAAACATTCAACGGACATTCCTTTCAGAAACAAATTCTTTCCATAACCTTTCTTAATGTTCAGTAACTTATGGTAAGTTTATATTCTTAAGGCAATGAAACAACAATTCAACATTTATATCACTAAATTATACAACATGTACAAAAGGTTTATATTTTGTTGCAGTATAATACTAGAATCCAGTGTTTCCCTAGTGTGTTTTAGCACCATAGACTTTTTCTAGAAGCAGGATGGTACATTTGTATATCAAAAGTCTCTGTACTAGGATCCGATACTATATGCAATTTGCTGGTCGTAAATTCAACAAATCACAAGTTCCTTTTTTTTTAAATTTCAAAACGCATGTACAGAAGATTATCATGATTATGTAGACTAAATTAGGATTTTCATGATTTATTCTTATAAACTCTGGTATAATAGGAGTACTTCAAGTGAAATATAAGATTCATGTTACTTTAAAATGAAATGATTTTTAAGTTAAAACCGATTTTAAAACAGAAAACATATATATTTTATCATTTTTGCATATTATACAAATTCAATTTATCTAATCTAATTACTTTTTAAACTAACTATGACTTTTTTGTATAAGCATTTAATTAAATGGAAGTTATTAATTCTGTGTGATTAATTGTTTTCATTTGGGTATAATGCATTATCGGATATCAAATTTTTCTCCCATTTACTGGTCAAATGTCAATAAAGGATGCAAACAAGACATTTGCACATTAGGAATCGATCAGATCTTGCTTGGATATTTCTGTAACCAATGGTAATTGGTACACATGTAAGATAATAAAAACCAATTATCAATTGCTCTTACTGTTTAGACATAAAATTTTGGTATCTTTTAAAATGAATGATCAAACAATTTGCTTGTTTAATAGCTCGATGTTTAACAAAAAATGTCACATGATTTCCTTTAAAGTTCCAGAATGACAAATTAATATTTAAAAACATATTGATCATTTGCTTTAAACAAAACTTAAAAACAGGTTAGTTTCCTATATCTAGTACCTAGTATTTAAAAATTAAAACAAATCGAGTTTTTACTCTAGATCTACCTACACTATTTTGTCTTTCCTACCCTAACACATTGTATGATTGTATGCAATGTAATGGTCATATTTGATTAAGAAAAACTAATAAAGTCCAAGTTTTTTCCTATATGCCTAACATGTCTAAGATAATCTCCTTTTCTGTCAGTATCAAGGCAGGAGACACTGAAGGGAGGAAACCAGCATATATTTATTGGCCTAAAGTGTATAAACTTAAGGATACTTGATAAGGTTTTTCAAATATTTGGTTCAAATCAATGCTTATCGGTATGAGGAAACTTCAAATTTTAACTGTCACTTACATATATACTAAAAAAAATGCCTCCAGCTAGGAGGTAAATGATACTACTATCATTGTGGTGTCATGTTTAACTATTCATACAATAGCATAAAAAATAAAAGAAGAATATGTCTGAAGAAATAATGTCCACTTTGATGCTTTGCAATTTTCCCACTTTAAAAAGGGACATAACTCTAGATCTATGAACAGTAAAGAAACTTATTGCCAAAATTTTATCTTTTAACAGTATATATTTAAAATTTGTGTTCAACAAATGTGGTTTTAGTTTAGTGTGTGAGTTTTATAAAATTTGCATGAAGAAAATGACAACGCTATACATTTCATAATATTTCAAACAGACATACTTTATTTACAATTATGAAAGCTTTATCCAGATTCAGTACATCATGTACATTGTAAACTACAAAAATCAGCTCTTTGGCAGTTGTAATCAAAATGAAGATACAAATGTATCACTAAAAATAGTTTCATAAAGATAGTCATGAGTAAATAAGAAACAGGAAACAGATGCAAAAACAAAGTTCTGTGCCTACAAAAATAACCCACAAAAAACTACTGATTGATTGGCAATATTGGATACTGTTTCATACTGTTGAAATGCAATTTGACTGCTCAAATAGCACAGCTGCAGTATATGTATTAATATAATATTGCTCATCTGATGCCAGTGATACATGTACATGATTTCAAAATATTGTTTTTTTTTAATCAGTTTGAGATTTTCAGAGCAAATTTAATGAGTTAAAACAGTCCAAAGCAAAGGAATACAATATCTGATGTTTTCAAATAAATCATCCTAAAATATTTAAAATTGAATTCAAGATATAAGAATTTTAAAGTAAGAATTGAAATAAAAATTGTTTTGGTAACAGATAATATTTAAGGTAAGATTGTGTAGGTTGGGTCTTAGCTAAAAGTTTTAATCTTCCTATATTTAATTTCAACTGTATAACACTGTATAATAGACAATTTAATTGCATTTAAAATCAATACAAAATTGTCAAATACCTGTTTCTTCAGGTAGAAGTGTAAATAGATTTACATTGTAGTTTAATAATTTACTTTGTGTCTTATCTTTTAAACTTATTCAGCTGAGCATTTTGATATTTTTATTCTTCCTCCCAGCAAGAAAGTGTTATTATATAACATGTATTGATCTTTCTGGCCATGTTGTCCTGCTTATGTAAATATGATTAAGTATTAAAGCTCAAATTTGTGTTTTATTGTCACTCATCCCGTTTTGTTATGAATCTTAAAATATAATCAGATTTAAAATGGACAATGCGTTTTTCAGTAATTTATGGTTACTTTATGTCTTTTTTAAACTTTGCAAGACAGTTTATTCCTTATAATTTTTCACTGAGGTATTTAAAAACAGAATGACTGTTTCTCGTTGGCCTATAAATGTTCACAATAAAGTTTTGTGCTATTTACACATTCAGAACACAAACAATATAAGTCACTATAACATATTGACTTGCTGTTAAATTGAATTTGAGAAGGTGAGAATTAAACTTTGTCCACAATTTAATGATCCATATAAAACTAAAAAGTTTAATGTTGAAAAGTGTGTTAATTGAATATTGGCTTGCCTAAAATCATAAAATGTGATACCCATTCTTTAGTAAAAATTCATTTAAATTAGAAAGTATCTTATTTCTTTTACATAACTGTATAGACCTTGAAAGAATATATATTTAGAGCTTAATGTATCTTTTCATGATTTTTCTAAGCAACATGATTCAATAGTTCTGTAAGAATTTTCTTCTTTAATTCAACTAAATTATCACAATCATATTTTTTTCTTTTTAATTCCTAGCAATTTTTTTTTCAAATGTTTTATTTCATTAATCAAATTTTAATCATACATGTCATATGAGGGGGATATGACCTTATCAGGACTCCAGGATCAGGTGTTTTGAAGCTCGGAATGTCAGGTTTGATTTTCTTGGAATCCTGGAATTATTTTTTTCAAATTTAAAGATATTGGGGGACCTTTGGAATTCGTATTTTTTTTAAGCCCAGGATTTCGAAATCAGAACTATGGCGCGGAATCAGGGTCAAAAATACTTATTTACGTATAGACATAATTAATTCTGTATATACGGAATTCGATTTATGTATATACGTAAATCGAATTCCGTATATACGTTAATCTAATTCTGTATATACAGAAATAATTACGTATATACGTAAATCGAATTCTGTATATACATAAATCGATTTCTGTATATACAGAAATAATAATGTAAATACGTAAATAATTATGTATATATACATAAATCGATTTCTGTATATACAGAAATAATAATGTAAATACGTAAATAATTATGTATATATACGAAATTCGATTTACGTATATACGAAATTCAATTTACGTATATACAGAATTCGATTTATGTATACACAGAATTCGTTTAACATATATACATAATTATTTCTGTGTATACAGAATTTGATTTACGTATATACAGAAATACTATCTTTCTGTCTTTACATTAATATTTCTGTATATACGGAATTATTTCTGTATATACGTTATTCGATTTCTGTATATACGTTATTCGATTTCTGTGTATACGGAATTAATGCGGAATTAATTTTGTATATACGTAATTCTATTTCTGTGTATATGGAATTATTTCTGTATATACATAATTGGATTAACGTATATACGTAAGCAAATTTACAGATCTAACATTGTTGGGTTGATGTTTAGACGAGTCGTAATTATTTTTGTATATACGTAAATCGAATAATGTATATACACAAAGAAGTATTTTTGACCCTGATTCCGCGCCATACAGAACTCCCATCTATAATGTTGACAGCTGAAAAAAAATATAGGTGGACAAATAAAAAGAAGATTTATTTATAGCCTATACATGTACAGCCAAATTTATACAAACCTTGTGGAGCTCGGCTACCTCATATATTGTATATATGTATTGTATGTCATGCATTACAATACTCGTCATTAGTCAAATCTTAATTATAACCTGTATTATTATACATGTACAACATGTACAATGCAATATTTGCATTAACTAAAATTAATCACTTACGGTCTGAATAAGCATTCTTCCTGTAAGGATCTAGTGCATATAAAGCTGCTGTCATCTTTAAGTTTTAGAGGTGTGAATGATTAAACTCCAAGATATTTAATTTTGACACTTATCAATATCACAAATATCAATTAGATATGATTGAAGGTTTAAAACATTAGCCAAACATTCGCAATTATTTTCCGAAAACCGCACAGACAAATTTTACATTATCCAGACTTTTTAAGTGTTAATTCACGATATTTAAGTTCAAATTCGCCGACCCCTGCATCGCCATATTGTACACAACCACAGTTGCTTGGCATTCGGTTTTCTCTATAGTCTTCCAGTCTAACTTCATGTGAAATAGAATTGATAGGAAACTCCAAGGATTTTTTTCTCCCAAATCGGTTACTGCCCTTAGATTTGTTTAACTTTGTGGATACTGAAAATCGATAACGACCAAGTCGTTAATTGACAGGTGCCTGTTTTTTTAAGGTGCAATTAATTGATTTGTTTGGTGACAACTTTAGTTTAAACTCATTCTTAGAATAATTAATTATGCAATCAGATAAAATAAAAATGATGGAATTAATGAAAAGAATACAATAATGATGACGTAGTACGCGTAATAAAATCGGGAAGTAAGAAATGAAAACAAAATGGCCCCGGCTGCTGTCAGAGTTTGTTGTGCCTGTGTTCGGTGGTTTCCAGTAGTTTTCATAACAGCAGTTGTTGTCTGGTCTTACTACGCATATGTGGTTGCTTTGTGTGTCTGTAGGTGTATTTTTCTATAAGAAAATAAATGAAATAACATAATAAGGGTGATTGGTCATCCAAGTTTTTCTCCAAACAAATTATGTCAATGACAATGTTTATAATACGGTTCTTTCAGACAGTTTGACACACACTTTATCATTATTTATAGACATGTCTTGGCAAATGAAGACATTAGAAAGCAGACACATGAACAGGGACACAGCTGATTTCAATATGATGTGTCACTTCGAGAACATCAAAACTAACAATTGAATCAGAAGTATTATTACATTTATTAGCAACATCAGAAAATGTTTATTACAAACATCACATAGAAGATATTCAACATTTGTTGGGGGTCTTTATTAAAGATACTGGAATGTTCACAAAATAGATAGCTAAGGTTTTATAAGGGTTAATTATTTATTCATTTTTGATGTTAAAAAGTAGAGTTCAGAGCGAAGTTTTTTCTCTAGCCTCCCCATAATTTTCACAATCCAGTAAATAATAGTCAACTGTTTCTATTTGTCCACAGCTGCATTTGTTGATGAGTGCTGGGCATAGCATTGATTTGTACGAGGTTTAAATTACAATATCCTGTTCTCAAACTAGAAGTTATTTGATATATATTTCAGTTGACGGTTTGTCTTTTGGAAGTGTATTTTGGACATGTTTAACAAATTGCAATTTGAACATAATTAAATTTTGTTTAATCTATTTTATTTTGTATAACAATAACATGACTAATAATGATTTAATACCTTTTTGTCTTTTCCAGATACCGTGCCAAGTATTGCAGAAAAAGGTATACATGTTAAAAAATATAATAAATTATTGAATGTAAAAGTTTGAACAAACTTCTGTTCTCTGTTGCTTTCTGATCCATAACCTTCTTATCATCATTTTAATTATTAAAAAGTGCTCAAGTAACATTTTGTTATAATTGGAATTGTAGTAATAAGTTTGGGCAAGGATTTGTATAGTAACTATACAAATCCTTGGTTTGGGTAATTATGTGACAAAAAAAAGGGGAATGCAAATTAAATTTGATGTTCATTGTTTTGTTACATGTATATTACATCTTTAGTCAAAAATTCTTTGTAAAGGACAACATTAAGCCATCTATAGATATACATGTATTTTTGCATTTATCCAAGAAATGGTTTTCTATGACAGAGAGAATTTGAAAAAAAAGAATTATATGGAGAAAATGCTAAAATTAAAAGTGAAAAATGGTCAGAATTCATCAAAGAAAAACAAAACCAATTTTTAGTTTTGTGGAGATATCCCTTCCACGAAATAAACAAAATTAAATCCTCCACGAAAATTTCTGCTATTACAGTATAATAAGAAACCTATCAATGAATGATTTCTATTTGCAGTACTATACCTGTTGATCTACCATCCTATACTGGTGTTGTTTCTGTGGGCCTATGCCAAAACTATATTTACAGATGTTGGATCAGTTCCTCGTTCAGTAAGTAATCATTTAGGATCTTTATATATGTATGCTATCAGTATTTCTATTCACCTCATTGTTCAATTTGTTGACATGTTATAAAGTGAGAAGATGATCTACTTGGACAGTCAATTACAGTGTTGACCACAGAGACCTGAACTATGATATTGATAATAGAAATGGGGAATGTGTCAAAGAGATAACGACCCGACCAAATGTTTTCTGTATTTTATGACTGATTTATACATAAATACTTCAAAGGAAATCTAAGAACTTCACTAAACTGTGCATCAATTCTACAATTTTGAGATATATGTATATATATGCAACCACAATTTTTTTTAAAGTACAAACTAATCAAAATATGTGAACATCTAAAAAAGAAGATGTGGTATGATTGCTAATGAGACAACTCTCCACAAGATACCAAATGACACAGAAATTAACAACTATAGATCTCTGTATGGCCTTCAACAATGAGCAAAGCCCCTCTGCATAGTCAAGCTATGAAAGGCTACAAAATAACAAAAGATAAAACAATTCAAACGAGAAAACTAACTGGTTATTCATGTTTAATTATGTCTCATGATGAAGGAACAAGTTTGAATATATATCGGACATTTAATTGTGGTAAAATTTATTTATGTTAATGGTTTTTTTTTCCAGTTTTATTTGACAGTTCAAGAAATAAACAGATTAGAAAGGGAAAGAGGTGAAGAAGCACAGAAAAATATACTTCTAGAATTAGCCAAAGATAAACCTATACTTAATAGAACACATGCAGGAAGTAAGTTGCTTATTGATTTAGCCAAAGTGAAACCTCTTCCTAAAAAGCTTATCACATTATTATGTAGTATTTTTTTGGTCTAGAACACCACTTATCAAGATACACATTATAAAGGAAGTCAGATACTATAATATGAAACTATGTGCCTTACTCAAAACTTCTTTTTAGGAGAAAATTTTTCATGGTTTTATATTTTTATTTTCAGGTGCGAGATATTGTGAGAAATGTAAATGTATAAAACCAGACAGAGCACACCATTGTTCTGTATGTGGACAGTAAGTAGATATTTGTCAAGGACAAAGTTTTGGAGGGTAAAGCCACACCATGTTATATTAGCTACTTATTTTGTAAAGTTCATTGATTATAATGAAAAGCAAAGGATATTTTATATCAACTCTTTACACATAATAAATGAAATTGAGAATGGAAATGGGGAATGTGTCAAAGAGACAACAACCCGACCAAATAAAAACCAACAGCAGAAGGTCACCAACAGGTCTTCGATGTAGCGAGAAATTCCCGCACAAATACATGCAAATGCAAATAATAGATTTGATCAAATTCACAAAAACATGATAGAAACTTAATAACCTTTATTAATATGTCTATGTAGACTTTTTGTCCCAAAGAGTAAAGAAATATTAACAATTTAATTAATTGTTAATTTCTTGTAAAGATGTCTTATTATTAAATAGAATTATATCTTGAATGTCATCTTTTTCTTTTCCTTTTCCCCAAAAATTTGAGATAAGAATAATTATACCAAATATGAATATTGCATAAACAAGTTTTTTCTTTCAGATGTGTGTTAAAAATGGACCACCATTGTCCATGGTAAGTACATTTAGTCACATTTTAAAATCATTGAATAGTTTAAGTTAAATCAAGATTTTGATATTCTGATATTTTAAAAAGGATTGCAGGGTGCACTTTAGATCAGGGCTATTCCAGAAAAAAATGTAGGGGGGGGGGGGTTTGGGGGTTGGAAGGCACATTGTATTAATATTACATGAGTGATGGGTATCAGAGCAACTTTTCACACTATAATGCACTATAATTCTCAATTACAATTGTCTGGGTGGCGGGTGCTGACAAAAACTGCCTTCCAACCCCCAATACATTTTTTCTGGAATAGCCCTCAGTGATAGGACAACCCAATGTAACTATTTGAACTAAAAATTATCTATAGGAAAACATACAATATTAAAGATGATGGGTCTCTCTATACAAAATGTCTAGCTATGAATCATCTTTAAAAGTCTATAAAAGATATGAATTCAACCCAACCAAAACTTTTCTACCGTAATCAACATGAAATTAACAAAATATCAAAAACATTAGGATAAGACAAGATAAAACACTACAGACATTACCAGGAGTAAAATATATTTTGTTGATTATGTTTATACAAACAGTTGTGAAATTCTTTAAGAAAATATTTCGAACATAATTTAAACTAATTGCATTGTTTAAAAGTGGTAGTTTTATTTATAGATCAAAGTCAATTGTTCCTGGATCCGTTTAAAACTATTTCTATACAAAATTTGTGCAACAAAAAGCTGCTGGATTGATAATCAAGATTTGTAATATTTATCTGCAAGAAAAAGCATTTTCCTGTCAGTAATAAGTTTCTTAGAATGTTAGAAATGTTTCCTAAATTTAGAGTCCTAATCATTTCCTAACATTACTTTTTTATTTTTCAGGGTGAATAATTGTGTTGGATTTACAAACTATAAATATTTTGTTTTATTTCTTGGCTATGGATTGCTATACTGCTTATTTATAGCATTTACAAGTCTACAATATTTTATAGAATTTTGGACGGTAAGTTGTATATATATACATGATATATATTACTTCATTTATTTTATATCATTAGATAAGCCTGAAGTGAGTTGTACTTTATTCACTACATGGTAAAGAAAAACAAATATTTAATGATTGATATAAAATCATTTTATTAGGCCTATTCCATAAAAATTGAAGAATGAAGGGAAGATTTTTTAAACATGGGTCATGGGTCATTTATGGTTATGTTAGGTGGGTCTCATTGGGGTCTAAGCGTGACACGGGATTGCCGTTTTTTGGTAAGCGTGACACGTGAAAGTCGTTATTGTGTCGAGAAAATGGGAAATGAGCCTTGCAGGACCCGGGAAATGACCCAAAAATGAGAATTAGTTACTTACATAGTGTAAGCGGGATACGGGAATTGGACAAAACCGTAAGCGGGATCCGGGATCAGAACCCCCCAATGAGACCCCCTGTGAGGTGATCTTGTAAATTCCTTACCCATCCACATACAACTGTATGGAATAGCCGTGAATATGCGTTTAAAATGTATAGGCACACATTGCATTAAATTTGGGATAAATGACTTTTAGATTACCTTAATGAAATGTTTCACAGGGTTTAAAGTCTTCCTGACTCAAGTAAATAATTTGTGTTATACATGTATAATATATGCTCTTATAATGGATGTGAGTTTGATTTATAAATATAGATAAATGTTAACTTAGATAGGTGGGCAGTTTCTTAGTATAATCCTATAAAATATGGGTATCTCCTCTTACAGCAATCTTACACACAATAAATACAGCTATTACTTATATATACTATAAACCTAGTCAATCACCAAAATCCACATTAATCAATGAACCATTAAAGGAAGTCAAGGTCAGATGAACCCCATCAGACATATTTGTACACAATGACATGATTTTTAGCACCAAATATACCGGTAGTTAACTCATTAACATGTTTGCAATTAGGAAATATTTCTTTTTCAGGGTGGGAGTAGTAAAGAGGCTGTAAAGTTCCATGTTTTATTTGTATTTTTTGTTGCTATGATGTTTGGTATAAGTTTGATATCATTATTTGGATATCATATATATCTAACATGCAGTAATAGATCTACTTTAGGTAAGCATTGCAATACAAGATTTTAAGCATTGTTACCTTGTTGACAAAACATGCATGAGAAAAGTTTCTTTATTCACGTTCTTCATCTGTAAGTCAGTGAAGCAGTCAATACTGATTAGAGGTATACCCAGTGTTGCTTGCTAGCTCATGACAGTCCTAGGTTTAGAGTCAGCAGTGAAGGCAAAAACATATATTAAGTTTGAAATACACATGATGAATACAATATATTTGGGAAAAGTCAAACACATGTTGTAAAATCGCAGCTCTGTTGCTACTATATATGAAGATGCTTGCTTAGAGATCATTTAATGAGCTCAGCTGTACGGGCTAATACATCAATGCAGCCAAGTTATTATTGAAGTCTTGCTAGTATAAGGTATTCATGAATAGGAGCTTCAGAATACATCAATGAGACGGCAACCAAACAATGAATAACAAAAGACATCAAGAGCCACATATTAAGAAGTTCACAAGTTTCGTAAGACTTTAATCAGCAGGTGGTAATCTGAACTTGAATGAAAGTATACATAAATGCAAATTGAGTTTGCAGACGACATTTCTATATGCAAAGGCCAAAGTATGTATTGACATGGAAGTTCCAGTAAATGTTGCAGTCTTGTAACTGACTGCTCCATAGGCTTACATGCAAATCAGCTGATCTTTGAAAATAAAAAAAATAAAAAATGCTACATAGAAAAAAAAATCATGTTCATATCATGTATTTACTAATGTGAAATTGTGATTTAATTGAAAAAAAGGGGGGTCATGCAACGAAGAATAAAAAGTTACGCAATCCTGAAGTCAAAACATTTTTTTTCTACTTTCTGTTTGCTATTTTTACTAGGCAGCACCACTTTCCCAGATTGATATCCCCAAAAGATGCAAGATTGTTTTTCAAGTCTATATATATGTTTCAATTCAGCATAAACCTATTATCAAACAGAAAAAATTGAGTTCAGAAAAAAAATCAGAAAAAATGCACTATTTTGTTTCCCTCCATGTATTGACATGCACCGCAAACTGGAGTTGTAATACAAGACTGGTTCCATAACAAAATATTGTGACAAACAAAAAACAATTATATATTATTTTTTTAAAGGGTTAAGTTCACACTGATGTGATATGTTTAGCTATTCCTAAAGTTAAATATTTTTATTTTGTAGAGTCTTTCAGATCACCTATATTCCAGACAGGGGCAGATAAAAATGGCTTCAGTTTAGGAAAATTAAACAACTTCAAAGAAGTTTTTGGAGAGAGAAAACTTTTTTGGTTTTTACCAATTTTTTCAAGGTATAAATAATGAAGAGGATCTCTATGTATTGATGTTTATATGTTATACAATGAAGGTTTGGGTATATTTATGCTCTGTAATGATCCTTCTATCCCTAGCTTGACTCTTGTTTACAGGCCTTTTAAATTGTTCAGCTGTTTATTAAATGAAGTGACTTTAACTTTTTAGGGAGTGAATTTCTGGCACCAATACTTGCCATTAAGTTGTTCAAATATTTGCTTATTGTGAAAAAATCTGGCTTTGTATAAACTTTCAGATTTATTGCTGCAGCGTATGCCTGAGATTAAATATGTAATAAAAACTATTCAAAAAATAAATCTAGAACAGATCATTTAAAGTATTCATAATTGCCATTTTCAGATGGTTTTATCATGTGTGTCTTAAATGTGAATAGCAAAAATGTAAACACTGTTGCTTTGGTATAGATCAAAACAAGTTGTGTCATGTTATTTTGTTTTGTACAAAGAGAATAACTGATATTTTAGGTGAGTTAGGTTTTTATGTGTTTTTTCTTGGTGCATATAATTATCATGAAATTAAAGAGGTCCAGAAATTAAGTTAATTGGTATTATGCAGCTTTGATTAACTAGATTGATGAGAAGGAGTTCTCAGCTGCAATCTCAATTGAAATGTGATAGCTCTGAGAAGAGATGATTCAGTTTAAAAACCATGTAATATATGTTTATGTATGTTTATAGGCATTCTCAATTCGGTTGGCTTATCATATTCTAACTCATCTCGACTTAGAAATACTATTCCTAGTCAAACATGCATGAGATGGAAAATGATCTAGCAAATCAAAATTGAAAAAAAAAGCAATAAAAATTTCTACATGTGTGTCATTTGTTTAATGATAGTGTCGATGAAATTACAAAATTTCAGTTATTCTCTGATGTTTTGTACATGTTGAATAATGCACATTTATATAGCTTAACTACGATTACCATATAAATTACAGTGACAGAGATGGGGTGTCCTTTCCAACTCTAAAATCCCAGACTAACAGTAATTCATACCAAACAATGGCTCAGACACCAAGGTTAGCTCTCTTCATATTTTAATTTGTCTCTAAGAGATTGATTTTTCCTTGCTTTGCTTTAAATGCACTTTCAGGAATTTTAAATTTCTATTGTAACTTCAAGTTGAAAAATGAAATTATTTACATAAATTTTACTGAAAGAAATTGTTTACATAAATTTTACGAAAAATGATTATTGTTGAAAACATGTTATTTACAATTATTCCGTGTTTAAAATTTAGATTTGTTTTGAACAGGTTTTTTCTACTTAATAGATTAAGGAAACATTAAAAAGTATATTCTGTTTTTAATCATATCATATTTGTCCTTTAGAAAATATAATAATAATGATACATATTACATATATACACAACTTTACTAGACCTGGTGATACCGAGCTTGTCTCATTAACATTTATCTCACATTTCAAAATTTTAACTATAAAACATACTGATAAAGGATTGCTAGGTTATCTTACTTTTAATACTCACTGCACTATACAGACTTAAATCACTCCAACTTCTCAATCATCTCTGTGAGACAAATTATACATATATAGTCCTTTAACAAAAAATAGTCTAGAAAAATATACTAATCGCAACTTTTTTGTTTAATAAGAGATAGCATTTGATTAATTAATATTTTGTCCAAATTGTTTAATTGTGGAATATTTGTACTGTTGATTCAGAAATGCATCAAGGTATTTATTAATGAAGTTCCAAGTTAGGGCTTATCTAATACTGGTTCCTTAAATTCAGAGACTTTCTCTGTTTTTTTAGGTATTCAAAAATAAATGATGTTACAAGTAAAAACTGGAACCAGAAGTCGAAATTATTTTATTATCACACCATTTCCTTTGCAATAGAAGACTTTCTGAAATCACAGTACATTATTTGCCATGGGAAAGTTAAACACAATTTTTTTACGTATCAGTAAAATTTTCAAGAATGTTGACCATTATGAGCTAGAGCTACTATTTAAGACATTTCTGACCACTAACACAGTACTTTTGGTAAATAAGGAAAGGACACCCAATAAAGTACATATTTAAAATGCTACTATTTATTACAGTTTTGGTGATGGCATTGCCTATCCCACCCGGACTGTAGATATACCGTCTGATGGTCTGTTGGGAGACAGACAAAGATGGATGGAGGAAGGAGACGCTGATGGTGGTAAGATGTAACACACTTACAGTGTTGCTAAGTGCTAGATTGTTTCTGAAACTATTGAAATTTAAGAATCTATGAATTTCAACTATTTAAACATTTTTTTTTACCGGGAAAACTTAAAAGTTTAAATTTTTAATAGCATTGCAAAATTTTTATTATTGAATAGTTTCAGAAACTTGCTTATTTTATACTGCAAAGCAAATTCCAGCACATTTTGATAAAATAGATACTTTTATAACTCTATTGGTTACTGATTCCAGATAAAAATTAATTGAAAGCAATTCTATCAATTGTCTTGTATGCTGTAGTTTATGGTTTCAAATCCATAATTTGTTGAACTTAAAATGGTTGATACCAATTATTTTTCTATTATCAAATTTTCTGTTAATGCATTATTTATCTTGTAATGAATAACAAAAGCATGAACGATTAGGGAAGACTTTAAGCAAGATATTTCCAGAAAAATGGCAATTAATGTTGTTTAGTTAGGAAGGAACAATATTTAATAATGTCATCACAAAATTATTTTATTAAAAACAGAAATATGAACTAAGATTTATGCTAAGTCATTTCTCATTTTTGATAGGAACAAGGATTTTTATCAGGCTTTGTGTTGGCCTCGGCAACGAAGTGTATATTTTCATTATTAAAATCGACACAAAAAATTGGTATTTGAAAATGAGAGTTTTACATTTTTTGTACTCATTTTAGAAGAAAACACCATTTGGGACCATCTCCTTCATAGAATATTTTTATATATGCTTTTCCCATCTTTGGCTACCTTAACATGATTGATGTATGAAATTCACAGAAAACACAAGTTACAATCAGAATTACTAACAGTTGGTTGTTTTATTGTAGGAACACAATTGAGTGGTTCCAGTACTAATTTAATCAAGTGATAAAACAGGTGCTTGTTGCTTTCATATTTAATAGAAACATTTAGATTGCTTTATCACACATAGTTACATGTTTTAGTTGCAAATATATAAATATTTCATATTTACATTTTGAAAGAAAAGAATATTTGTTACAGAGACTGGCTTTTTCATAGCAAAGACCAAAGCATGGGGTATGCCAGTGTTTATATGAGTGATATGCTGGATCTCTTAATTTTGTGCTTTTTCTTCATTTTCATACTTTTTCTGAATGCTAAACCATGTTTTAATTTGGTCATTTGAATTGGTGCAAATTTTAGAACAAAGAAAGTCTTTTCTAGTTTCAAAATATCATTTGGAGAGAAACTTTAGAATAGGTCAGATCAGATATATAATCCTAGTTAAATTTGTGACCTATTGTACATACATTCTATACAATAAAATGTTCTAGTCCATTGGTCAATATAATTATACCCCCGCTTTAAAAAAGGGGGGGTATACTGTTTTACCTCTGTCTGTCCGTCAGTCCGTCTGTCAGTCCTTCCGTCCGTCAGTCAGTCCGTCCCATGAAACTTTCGTCACATTTTTCTCAGGAACTACAATACAAGGATTTCTGAAATTTGGTTTCAGGGTTTATCTAAGTCAGCTATACCGTGTGATGCGTTTTCAGATTGATCACTTGACTACTTCCTGTTTACCGAACACTTGTATGATTTTACACATGATAGCCAAGTTGAAAATTTTCGTCACATTTTTCTCAGGAACTACAATACAAGGATTTCTGAAATTTGGTTTCAGGGTTTATCTAAGTCAGCCATACGGTGTGATGCGTTATCAGATTGATCACTTGACAACTTCCTGTTTACCGAACACTTGCATATTTTTACACTATTAATATTATCCACTTGCGGCGGGGGTATCATCAGTGAGCAGTAGCTCGCAGTTTACTTGTTTTTTTTAAAATACCTGTATTTATTTTCTTTGGTATGTAGATGCAGTTTCAAAAGGTTCTTGCTACATGCAGAATTTTATAATTTTTTTAGTGAATTCATTTACTTCTAGAAAAATATTGATGTATTGATTGAATGATTATTTGTTGTTGTTGAATTTTAATTACTGTGGATTTGTTATTTGTTGGAAACGGATTTTCATGGATTTTCTGGGTACAGAACTACAGATGGTCAACAAAATTATATTTTTAATGAAGTAAAAAGTCTCTATAGGCTTATAATTTTTATATCATTTGCATATTTATAAATACTTGAATTGGATTGGTCAAGTAGAATTTTTCTCTTGGTTTACCCTTCGATAAACCATGTTTCCAAAACTACTTTTGTAAATCTATTCATGCGCGATACACATTCTTGCAGGGAGACTGGGATTTTCAGCAAGTTGAGATTATAAAACAATAGCATAACAGTTGTTTCTATTCTAATGCATATATAACAAAAAAGAAAAGAAATAGAATAATTGCACTAAAGCTTCGAAAAATGTATAAAAATAAAATTTGAATAAAATTCCGGGAAATTTCACAAATGATTTGGCGAATTTACCTCATGGCAAAACACGACGTCATAAGATTAAAAACTTTCAGATGATTAGTTCGTTAATTGTACGCTTCAAATTCGGATAGTATCTAATTAAAATGAAGTTTTTGAGGTAGGTGCTAGTTCATTTTAGATTCTGTTGCAATCATGGAACATTTAAATTTTAAGAAAGTCAAGATGGCGGCGTACTTCTTAGTTACGACATGCCATTGTGCTTCTGATGGTACATATAAGAACCATCAAAGTAATAATGTAAATGTAAATTAATAATCGTGTATGTTTGGCTGAAGAATTATAAGGATTAAACACATTTTTTCTAGAGGTTATTGATGTGTAAACCGGTTCTCTAACTCACAAACTTGACATAAAAGTCCTTCGGACTGCTATTCAGTTTGTGAGTTAACCACCTCGGTTTACACATCAATAACCTCTAGAAAAAATGTGTTTAATCCTATAGTATTGCAAATCGTTAAACCATAAAGTCAAATATCACTGAAAATTCGATATTTCCTGAATCCATGAAAACAAGTATCCACAAAATAAATTAATCCACAGTAGACATCAAGACAAATTTCTGACTTAAAAAAGTTTTTGTATTGTCAGTCCTTTTCTCATCACTTTGTTTACATGCTAACATCTCCCATTTGTTGACATGCTAGAATTTCACCTTTTTGTTCAATTCTTTCAAATTTTGGTAATGATTTCCACTTGTTAGATCGTTGGTTAAGTTCAATAATACGAAATATCTGAAATGGAGGAGTGTTTTTTTGGGAGGATGTAGTTGTAGAAATATCCCATTTGAATTATTAATGCCAGAATAGGGCCTTTATTTCTTATCAAAACCTCATATGAGTTGAAAATAAAATTACCCTAACCTTGGAACTTGAAACATTTTCTTATATAAATTATATGAGATTTATATGAGGAGCATGGGGTTTGTTAGCTGATCACTGCAAAGATTTTCCTTTGATCAATTTATTGTTGTAAAGCTATGTCTCGACTGTTGTCTAATGTGTTGTTGAATTGTTTTAACTAAGGTAGTCACAGACTATCATGCACCAAACAAAATTTCAGGGTTACAAACAAAACAATATTATGCCATATCAAAAATTGTTTCAACTAAGTCAAATTGAGCAAAACATACATCTCCTGACTGAGGTGGAATCATGATGTCCTACTCTCTGATAGTTGTGGAAGTGTGCCTCAACAGATTGTAGTGTTTGGAACTCTATTTATAAAAGGATAAAAAAATAAGTCTTTATAATAGTTATTCACCCTAAAAATGATTGTTTTTACCAATATTTTCTTTTGAAAATTGATGATAAATGATCAGCAGATTTGTCAACATGGCTACACATTCGAGTCTACTCATTATAGACATCACTTACACTTTGCTCTTTGGGATCTCATTTCAAATTCTGCATTTAATCTCCAGGCAGATTTTTCTGGTAGTTTCTTTAAGGTGGTATATTGGTGTCTTTAGAGCACATTAATTTTTGTGGCCCAATCCGCAATTGTTATTTTACAGTAATATACTTAAGTTGTGATATTAATTACGTTATTTACAGTAAGATGGTAAAGATGTTGAAACAGTTGTTTCTGGTTCTGTAAACATTCCTTATTTATTTCAGACTATAACAGCCATTTCAACAAAGCCGTGAGTTACAGGTGAGCCATGTGATCAATGTTGTAGGGGAGATAACCCTGTACTGTACAGTTAATATAAAAGGAATGATGCAAGACGGACAAAGTTTCTTAAAAGACATGTCTCATATTATCACAACTGCTGTAGAAAGAAAATAAATACTTTGATAGTAGCATTATTGACAAAATTACTGATTTTTAGAATTTATAAAATGTTCTGTAAAAAGACTCTTTTTTTCTTTGTAGAAACTGTAGTGTTTTGAAGTGTAAATTATTCTTTATCCGCTTAGATCTTTATACAGACAGGGAAGCATTTTATATACTTTGATTGTCATGAAAATCTTTTTAGATGTCAAACATATGAAATACCTCGTAATATGCTAAGTGTTGATTTTTATCAAACACTTATTGTTATAGCAATTAAAAACCTGATTTCATTTTAAAATGTCATCATTTCTTATTACTTAAATCCATAAAATTTTATTCAATCTGACAAAAAACGTCTCTTCTATAATGAAATGACTAGGAATATCTTAAAGTTATGTAATTCAATGCAAGTGTTGGTATCATTCAGGAGATACATGTAGGTCTTAAATGTGTGTTGCTATAATCTGCCTTGGTTTGATCTATACATGATTATATGTACTTTCTTTTGAATAGTTTTTATAATGTAAGTAATAATTAACCATCACAAAATGGTATCATTAAAAATTAGGAAGTTAAGAAATTTAGTCCAAAACTTGTTCTCTTTTATATCTAACAATTGTAGTTTGATGTGAAACAGAATTATCTATGAACTTTAAAAAAAAAATGGTTTGAAAACACAGTTAGTATATTTATATATTGAATGACAAATTTATCAACCATAGAAAGGATGTAGTTATGCCTGATTAAGTTTTATTAGCTAGTTCCTATCTTTAACAGTGTAAACATAGTTCATTGTGACCACATTGGCATTGTAAGAGTCAGATACCGACAAAGTGTTGTGTGAATCAAGTTTTGTTGTAATTCACTTTTCATTATACTTTGCATCTGGGGGTAAATATTTTTGATATTGGTATTATATTTAATATTTGGTCTTTTGTGGTGGTTATTTTTTTCTTCAAATTAAATAAAAACAATGGTACAAATCTTTCAAAAACTGAGGATTTTGTTTTGAAGTGAGCTTATGTCGTTCCTTTTACGCCGTTAGTCTTCTGTAGTCCATCATCTGTAACTTTTCAAGTTCAACTTTGTCTGAAGAAGTTGGAACCTAAGATTCTCAATAAATTAACCAATAGAATGTTTAGATAATGACAGTGGTGAAACAATGTTTTTTTTAAGTTGAAGTAATTATGTCAATTACTATTGTAACACAATTCAATGTGATCCTTATGGCTGTTCATGTTTGAATCAGATTCATCATTGTAGTCATTCTATGCGATCCTTTTGGCAATTCTGGACTGAAAATGTGCATAACAAGGTCGTTAGTAGGTCATACTACTTATTTTGTTTAGATCTGAATAGAAAATAATATAAAAGATAAGTTGAAGGATTCACAGCGTACTAATTTCATTTACATATGTTGTTAAATCATATCATCAAATTATGTTTTGTTTACATGAAATAATAGTGTATTGACATTCAGGTAGCAACAATCAATCATTTTATGTTTGTTATATGAAATAAGCTTTGGTTTAATATTTGAGTTTGTGATTTGTCATTTGATAATAACAATATTTATGCGGGGGTTGACCTGCTAAGTTTTGTTGACTGGAGTGTTAATGAAATTATTCTTGGCATTTGATACATGTATATTGTCATGGAACAATCTTTTCTTGCATTATATTAAAAAATCTAAAACAAATGTTTAACACAAGAGCAGAAGTAAAATTATGTAAATATTCACTGTACTAAATATGGGGGGAGTGTGGTTATTACGATTTATTTACAGTAAAATATATATGTTCAGAAATAATATATTTTATCAGATATTTCAGCATTTTAATCACTGATAGGATAGCAACAAAAGCTTTACATGTACATGCATAATGTACTGGTTATATTTGTATGTTGGGTATAATGATACATGTGCTTTATAGTACACAATATACTATTTATTTGTAGGACAAGGGTGCACATTAAATTTTGTAGTGTTCATTGTGTATTATGATATGTATAACATTGTAATTAATTTCATACCAGAAAATTTTTACTTCTCACTTCTATAAAAGAAACTTAAGTTTTCCTATAAACTGAATGGTTGTTTCTTCCTTTTATTGTATATTATTTATTTACTTTTAAGTTTTGTAAGAATAATAGATGTATCAAATTATGTATTCTCATTATTGAGTTGACTCATGAATAAATGTTTGTTTTTATACTGAAATAGACGTTATTAATCATTGTCCAGAAACATATCAGCATTTGTTATCATCATCCTTTCTAGAGGAACAAACAGGCTGTTCTTATTTGAATAGAGATTGGCTTGATTGATTTATTGACCAGTGGTTGTTTAAAATCAAGTGTAAATTGTTGTGATCTAGAGGAGCTACCGGGTATAGATATATGAAGATGTGGTGTGAGTGCCAATGTGACAACTCTCCATCCAAATAACAATTTATAAAAGTAAACCATTATAGGTCAAAGTGCCAATGAGACAACTCTCTCAAAAACCCTGATAATCCTTGTTTTAAGAATTAAGATTGGAGTCTAGTGCACCTGCCATGTGCAGGAATCAAACTCTCATCCGTAGTGTTGACTGACTAGTAATACAGTATTTGGACTACTTAGACCACTCGACAATGGAGACCATCATATCATATCAAGAGATATTATAGAACAATAAAATGTTTCATTCTGAGAAGCTACTTTTGCAGCAATGTTACCTTAAAAAAATACATGAAATTAGTTTCAGCAGTTTTTTTCTGCAAAACCTGTATCAATTGGTTAGATATATAATATATAGTCATGACTCATATCTTAAGAAGTTGAAGATCAAATTTGAATTATGTTCTTGTTAAGAGATTGTTGGGTAAGCTTTTGTTCTTTGAAATAGAAGATTGCATGAAAATACCTGTCTTCATCATTTTTTTCTGTGATGCATGAATCAATTAATAAGGTACATTGTTATATCATAAGAAGTGACATAAAATTGAAGGTTCCCAGTTGAGTGATGTATGCAGAATTTTTAGCCTATTTTGTTGAGAGGAAAATCCTTCATTTGTTTAGGGTTTCCATTGGACTGAGAGGAATTAAAAACCTCAGCAATTTTCAATAAATATTCTGTACTGATGATAACTGATAGATATACAACAGTAGCAACTTTTCCTTATATGAGCTGTTTTAAAACCTGTTGATAATAGGCCTACTTTGTATTAGTCTTACACGCAAAGTTGAATTTTTAACAATCTTGCTCACAAGGTAGAATTCGCCAGAAAGACATATTTTCTCTTTTGAATTGTTTTACCTTTGTCTTTTCAGAGCAATTTATATGGACTGAGGGTTTGGGGTTTGCTCATTGTTTTAGGCCATTGGGTTGTTAATTTCTGTCAAATGGTATCTTGTGGAGAGTTGTGTCATTGGCATTCATACCACATCTTCTTTTTTTTTATGTCATTATTATTACCTGGACACATTTATCATGACTATGGCATATATGAAGCTTACCAGTCTTTGTTCATAACATTTTCATTTTTTACTGGCTGGGATTAAACCCCATACACATCCTGAGGACCAGCATTCGACCACAAAATCACTGAACAGTAGATGCTACTAAATAAATGTAAGATTATTTAATGATTTTAAGAGAACTTATCACAAAATCATAATAAATGACAATATAATGTGAAGTGTATCAGATCCCCTGAAATATGAACTGAACAGGGCCCTTTATTATACCAACTTGTTGGTGCTCAGACCGCTCTATGGTTTTTATCTGTCAAAAGATAATCAATCAAGCACATGCATTTACCCATTGTGACAATCTAACTAGTATATCTCAACCTAAAATATCATCAGTTAAATGTATGACAAAAACAAACTTCATTTGCTTCAACTTTTTTATGAAAATTTCTCATTCTTCAAAGCTAGGTAAACTGAAACAAAAATCACTAGACATAACACATATATGATAAACATAAAAAAGTATTATCTCAACACCTAACTGTGACCAAAAAGAGTGCACTTGTATGATTTTCATAAAATTTCCAGCCCTAGTTTCATCCAAATTTGTCAATCAAAACTTCATGTGTAACTGGAACTTTTTAGTTTGCATGGCTTCAGTGAACAGAAAGCTGTTGCGGAAGAAATGTCAATCTACACATTAATCGAAAAATCTGATGTGACTAGCCTTTGTTCAAACTTGTATGTGCTTTGTATAGACGCAACAAATACTAATTTTAAAGTCTTAAGAAGTCCCAATAGTGGATTAATCACATGAGTGCAGACACACAACTACAGAGTAAGTTTCAAGCTTCTGAATCAAGTTGCTTTTGCCAATTAATTTAGCAACATTTTGACTAATTGATAGTCTCATTTATTCTTAAGCATATAAACAATACAAAAATTGGTAACAAAATACTGAACTGTAACAATCTGTTTTTTATTCAAATATCTCAAAAAAATTATAATAGATATATTATTCAAAGAGAGGTAATAAAATATGATAGAAATTTATAAAATCAACAAAAATATATCACAGATTATAACCATCATTTTAAAGTATAGTTTGCATTATCACAATATCTTTCATGTCATTTTCTAACACACTAGGGTGCTATAAACAGTTTAGTATAAAAACTAGGGGTTATTCCCCGACTAAAAATAGACATGGAGGGAAGTCCCTTTTTATCAACATAATTGGTGAAAAAGTATCATGTTTTTTGTATTTGATTGTAAAAATAAGTTAATTAGCTTCAATTAAAACAGGTTGAATGATTAAAATAATTAAAATAAATTAGGGCTATTCCAGAAAAAAATGTATGGAGGGGTTGGAAGGCAGTTTTTGTCAGCACCCACCACCCAGACAATTGTAATTGAGAATTATAGTGCATTATAGTGTGAAAAGTGGCTCTGATACCCATCACCCATGTATTATTAATACAAGGTGCCTTACATTTTTTTATGGAATAGCCCTTAGATAAAATACACATGTTTTGAGGGGAGACAGACTGTAAACATCCTGTTTTTTTGCAGTGAAAAGTGCAAAACTTATTTGCACCCACTGTCGCTCTTTTCGGAGCAGGCGAACCTGAAGCATAAATTTTTAGAAAGACCAGGTAAAAACCTATGAAATTCATACAGTTTTGATCATGAAAAATGTGCATGTATCATGTCTTCATGGGTGTGCACATGGCCTGATTTAATGTTTTTTATGCATATATTAGGCAATGTTTTTCACATTTTCTCTGGATAAAATTTTTAGTACTATTAAAAGTACAATTTTTTTTTATTTCATTATAAACTAGAGAAAATTCTGATTCTAATGATATCTAGTTTTATACAAGTATCTTTATTAACATTAACACCACTAAGGGTCGATTATAAATGGTCCCTCAAAATATGACGTCATAGAAAAAAAACTGTTGATTGCACCCCTATCACTTAGTAAAAGTGGTAGTGATGCAGAATTATAAAAATAACCCTTTCTTCCTTTGTCCTGTTTAAAACTCTCCTTCAAAACGTTTTCATAAAATATGGACAGACTTTTAAGCTTTGTTATAGAAGATATAATACTAAAAAATTTAGTGATATCTAACAGAAATGCTTTTTTACAAGTCAGCCAACTTGGGATTTTGCAATACTGAAAACAATTAATTATACAGGTGAAACTGATTTTATCGTGTTTTTTCAGCTGACATTACGTCACATTTACGGATGATTCAACTTCAACACCTGATAATCTTTTTTAATTTGTGAAATTGAAACAAACATGTAATTGAAAAATTGCAAGGAAATTTGTTATGATGTATGATTTCATCAGTAATTATAACAAAAATAATATTTTGTATTCTCCATATTTATATATCACTTGATTGCCAAAGTAACTCTTTTTGCCTAGTAAAATGACATCCCATCTCAGCAAGAATGTTGTTTAAACAAACTAAATACATTTAAGAATAATTCAATTCTATCCGTTTGTGCTAAAATATTAAAAATACAGAGTACCAGTAACAATTGAAAAAAGTTTAAAAGTTCCTGATTTAAGGTAGGGTACATCTCATGTATATTCTCCATCAAACAAACAACAAGTATCTTCAAACAATTCTTCTATATTATCAACAGGGTTACATTCAGTGTTACTATGCTTTGTGTTTTTTGTCTTTTGTTTCTTCTTTCCTTTATTCTTTTGTTCTTCATGGTCACTTCCAAAATTAACTCTTAAATATTCTCTACTTTTTATATCGGCCTAAAAAACAAAACAAAGATGAGAGTGTGTGGCTCCATATTGATTATGAGATAAACAACAGAGCTATTTCACCAGTTTTAATGTGATTTTTGTTTGCCTGTGCATGTACTGATTTTTTGACATGAATGGATATCCCATATCCTTGGTTTTTCTATGAAGATATTAAAGTATAATAAAGATAAATAAATTTTCCTTTTTGTATTTTTCTAATCTTCAATTCATTGTATATCTGGAACTTTACAAAGAATGCATGAATTTGTCCATATAAATCTACAATTCAATTTATTTAAGATGTTGTTGGTTCTTTTCAAGAATTGAAAAGGATACATGTGTAACTTTGTAAGAATATATTTCTTCATTTCCTTTTTAAGTTAAGGGCTATTCCAGAAAAAAGTGTAGGGGGGAGGGGGGGGGGGGGGGGTGGGGTTGGAAGGCACATTGTATTAATAATACATGGGTGATGAGTTTCAGAGCAACTTTTCACACTATAATGCACTATAATTCTCAATTACAATTGTCTGGTTGGTGGGTGCTGACAAAAACTGCCTTCCACCCCCCCATACCTCTTTTCCCGGAATAGCCCTAATTTGAAGTGTTCTGGGTTTTAAAAAGACACAGTGATTAATTGAAAAGCCTATATTTAATTATTGATAAAAACAAGTACAGTTTTGTAGACAAGCTTAATTGAAATGTAATTAAAGGTATGTAATTAACCCCTTTCTTTTTATAAAACTATTAATTTGCTTTATGCAAAGAATCATTGTTTTTTTTTAATTCATCAAAAAATTAATCATGTCTGTGATGTACAGATAAGTCATTCATTATCAGAGCCACTCCACAACTCTGTCTCTGAATCATTTATTCTTAAGATCACAAAAAGTGTAATTGAGTAATAATACCTGTCTAGTTGGTTCTGGTACCCTGTGTTTACAACATTTGTATACTAAATCTACAGCTGAATCAAGTGTTATCTTGTGACCAGTTGATATGTAAATTGGATTAGGTGCAGAATCACAACTCCTCAGTGCCTGGATTGAAAAAGTGATATATCATTAAATCATCATTAATCAGCTTAATGTAAATGTGGCCCATAGAGAAGTTCTACATCAATTAAAATTGGTACTTGGTGTCTTAAGTTTAGTTGTTTTTGTGCTCAACTGTTTTTACAGCTGGTTCTTACCTTATACGTTTACATAACTGTAGTCTGTTTCCCAGCCATTACTGAAATTCTTGACAATATATTTGTATATTCCGAAGGCATATTGAATGTTTTACGGAGGGGACCAACCTAACATAACTGTCACTTTTAAGAATCAGATAAAACCTTCACAAAAAAGTTTCACATCACTACATTTTGTTTGTATCTGTTCCTAGTCGGATCTGGTTTTTGTTAATAATTTTATTATAAACCAGCGTTCTTACTTGAATTGTTTCACATTCTGTCATAGTTGGACCTTTTACAGTTGACTATACAGAATGGATTTTATGTATTGCTGAAAGCTTCATGCTTAATAGGGTGATTACAAAAA
Organism: Mytilus trossulus; assembly: GCF_036588685.1. NCBI lineage: Eukaryota > Metazoa > Mollusca > Bivalvia > Mytilida > Mytilidae > Mytilus > Mytilus trossulus. Next base: position 33,756,412 of record NC_086386.1, on the reverse strand, counting down.
AGGCCATTTATTTACTGTTTACCAACTTATTTCCGCGAGCGATTTATTTTTGCGACTTTCGCAAGTAGAAAAATAATGTGAACTTAAATCGTCGCGAATATTTCAACTTTGATCTACCTTAATTAATTTCATCATGTGAATCAGATAATCCTGAAATTAAATAGCTGCGTAGTGGTCAAGAAAGGGTAAAACGCAAAATAAAGTATCCGCGAAAATAAGTTGGTTTACAGTATATATTAAGCATATTGATTACAAAATGACAACACAATTATTTATTTCTCACATAGCAGAAGTATTGTTTAAGAGAAGAATCAGTTTTGCCATTTCTGTTCTTTCATTTAAATAGAAGTTCTAAAAAAAGAATTTAGAAAAACATTATATGTAGCTTATATTTGTCAATAATTCTTGATTTTTGTACATTTCCTAAGACTTAACAACAAGTCCCCACCAACAAAAATTCTAAAAGGAGAACACTTATCATATATATCTTTAATATGTTTTTTAATGATTGTTATTATTTTTTACCTTTCCTAAGACTTTACAACTAGTTCCCACCAATTTAAATGTATCCCCTCCTTTAGATAACTGTTTAATCTTTAGCTGATGGTCATCATCATTTTCAATACCATCTACTTGGAAAAGATTCTTGGCAACACCAATACATGGAGTGTCTAATAAAACACCTAGATGACAGGCTAAGCCAAACCCTACAACAAAGTCAAAACTAAAGTTTTTAGAAAGAATATTTGTAAAACAGTTATTAAACTAATTTATATTCAGGACATATTGAAACTATCAATTCCAAAATCCTCCTTAACAATGAAGCATACATTCTGATCAATCAACTTATAACTTAAACCTGTCACTATATACTATATTGTGTATTATGACTTCCAAATTTTTATGGAAACCGTTCTGATGTCCATTAATTGCAGGCAAATAAGGTTAAGGTAAAATTGAGAATGGAAATGGGGAATGTGTCAAAGAGACAACAACCCAACCATATTCTTTCAAATAAGGTGTATTGTTTGACCTATTTTAAGTATATATAGGTTCCATCCTCAAATATTATTTGTTGAACATTAAAGTTTATACTATTATCTACATCACATTAAAATATACTTCACCTAAACTTAAACAAGAGGCTTGGTTGTGAGAGAAAAGGTCATTAGCTTTAGACATACTTACCTCTAGGGTGTAAAATTCCATTTCCATCTACCATTATAACCTGAGTAAAGTACAAAATGTAGGTAAAATATATTTAAAATCATTAACATTTTGCTCAATGTTGGAAGGCATCACTGTGAATTTGAAATGAAGAACAGCTATGACAGCATTGTTCTTTTGATTTTTGTGTGAATCTTGCTATGCATGAACTGATTTTTTTATGTCACAGATAGATAACTCATATATGCTTTGTTTTTCTATTGTATTTCTATCATTCAATGTTTATGAAAACACCACTTGAAATTATTAATCCATGACCTCTTTATAATCATTAAGGCAATTGCTACCTGCATGTAGTTTCTAAAACTACACTTCAAACTCTGAGTAAGTTAAAGGGAGATAATCAAAATCTCATTAAATTCACTCCTTTACTGCTAAAATATATCTATGAAAAAGAAACCAAAAGCACTGTATACTTTATTCATCCTTGAACTAATCATTATTTAAAGAAGGAAAATCAACTATTTCATGCAATCTAAAATCAGTTGCAATTTATCACTTAATTTTTTTTTATTTCACATTAAAGTTTTTGTTTATACATGTAGATATTGGGCTGTTTCCTTTCTTTCAAAATAAAGCATGTTTCTGTATATCACTCACTGCATTGTACTCATACTTGGTACATATTTCATTCATTCATTATTAAAGGTCAAACATAAAAATAGTTCACCTGAGGTACATATTGTGGCTGTGTTTTCTTCAGTTTGTTGTACATTTCTTCAAGTAGATATGCTTCTCTGAAGGCAAGGAACCCTGGGATATACGGTGCTGTTAATTTAATCATCTGACAATCTTCATACACAACCTTAAAAAAATAAATTATTATCTCAGTACTATATGACTGCATGATTAATAATATTATTACAATGTATGGTTGAATAAAATAACCCACTGTCTTTCACAAAATCTTGTAGTCCGAGCATGAGCCTATACTAAAACAAACAAAATATCCAACTTGATTGGTAATAGAAGCAAATGATTTCTTTGGTTTGACATGCTGAACCGAAGCTTTTAGTCAGTAACTCTTTGAATGTAACTATATACTTTTTTACCTTTGAACAAGGTCGATGGTAGAGCACAAAAAAAACAACAACATTTGAACCCAACATATCTATTTATATCTGTCTAAAGCAAGGAACCAATGATCCATTTTCTAAATGATCTTTTACACTTATTATTATGATACATTCTATAAATTTCTGTATGGTGGGAGTTTATGCTTTGTCTATTAGATGTTTGAATAATTTCTTAAAAAGAACCCTTATAAATTTTTTCTACAATCGGCTGCTAACTGTCTAGCTGAGTATTAACATTTTATGTTACAAATAAGTGCCAACATTAAACAGAAAAAAGTTCTGAATAGAAACCCAACATTACCATGTTTACAATTAATTTAACATAACATTACAATAATTGAATTTAAAATAAAAGAATTAATGAATTTCTTAAAAGTAAATGCAAATCAATGAATGAATGAGTGATCTGTACCTCTAGTTGTGGAAAATTGAGAACAATTAGTGCCGCACATGCATTCACATTATCTCCCTTGACAAAGGAAATATCAACACCACCTATCAAGAAATTATCTGAAGTTTTTCCATGGCAACATGATATTATCTTTGTTATATCACTAGAGTCTGTTAAAACCATCTGTTTCTTCAACTTCATCTGTTCTCTGTAAAAGTATCATGAATTAGTCAAATTATAACCTCAAATCAGGTATAGAATAAAATATTATCTGGTAAGAGAGGTTTTTCTTCATAATTTCTTTCTAAAATCTAAGACAGATTCATTGTTTTTAATTGTGATAAACAGTATTTTTCACAACCTTTTATCACTATGTGGAACAAACATTTGTAACTATTTTATCACATGGTTTGTAATGAAAGATAAGAATACCCGAGTGTAAAAAATAAATAAAAATTGGTCGATAAAAACAGCCAGGGTCATCCAAGGAAGATGATGGATGAAGAAGTAATTGGAACTTTATTGACCGTATTATATATTTCTGATAGTTTTCCTGACCTATTCACATATCTCTAAGCTGGAAAGTTTGACCTATTCTAGTGGCACATCCTCTCCTATTGTATTATAGGAAGAAACCAATCTTCAACCAGTCATAAATATTATGAAATGGTATAGAGTTGCACACCCTCTCTTCATATCTTGTAGCAAACACGGACAATCATTATTTAAAAAAAGTGAAATACCTCTCCCATTTAACTTTTATTTCATCAGGAATCTGACTTTGCTGTTCTTCCTGTCCATCCACAGTACTTCCTGAATCATCCATCTGAACTAGTCTTTATCTTGTTCCCAATATAGCACGAAATACCAAATGTCAATAGTACATGTATATATACCTGAAACATGTGAAAGTAACAATAGTTTATTATCTTCTTTTTATATGTTCTCTATAGGCCAGAATAGACTGATATACTGAGTCTAGAAATAATTTTTATCACACCATTCAATGATGAGTTGGAGGTCCTGCATATTGAACTTTTATAATCATGATAATAGTAAAGATGAATTGATTGATGGAATGGATGCCACAATTACAACATATTAACAAAATAAATCACTTATATAGATCTCACTAGCTGCAGAAATTTTGAAAAGTGCAAATAATTTTCATTGTCTAGTTTAAAATGTCTAATTTATGTTATTACTTATAATGTCATTTAAAATGTCCAATATAAGTGAGTGAATCTGACAATATAATGGACAAATTGTCAGTCAAAATTCTGATTGAGGTAAATACATGTACATTCATGTATCTGTTAGTTTCAACCAGACAAAACCTTTTTGAAAAATAAGATTATTTGCCTTCCTACCTATTCTTTTCTTTTATCAGCATGTTATTGGAAACACATATGACGTTGTTTTTTTTAAACCTTAAAGAAAACAGAAATTCACCAAAAACCGCTGACATCAGGTTCATGTAAATGTAGTATTTGTCTCATATTGTTTTGAATTTTTATGACAGAAAAATAGAGCAAGAATTCCCAGTAGATGTTTTGCCGGCTCAACATATTGATTGAAGTTTCATGTTTAACCAGGCCTGAAAGCAAGTTTTTTTGCAAATTGCTTTCGAGACATTTTGACCGACGAATCAGTACACTTAGAAATGTTTTGAGGCATAGCAGGAACTAGATAAGCAGAAGGTGCCAAGACAAACTAAGTTGGGAAAAAGTTTTGAGAAGCTCCACTCATAATATTCAATAATGTTGTGAGTACTTTCGATTTGAATGGTCAACATGGTCAACAGATGATCATGGACAATAGACATCAGCAAACATAAGGCGATTTATAATGCAAACTGTGTAACTGAGTGGACCATATGTCCATCATACCTGTCAACTGACCCGTATTCTGTTGGTGTGACCCGAGATTTTCACAATTCTGAGGGATCACCCGGGACACCCGCCGGGTCATTGAAATAACCCGGGAATTCCGAAATTGACCCGACTTCACCCGTATTTCTTAGCCTTGAGATTGATTTCATAAGTAATCTAGCTATGTAAACTGTCAAATTAAGTGACCCATTAAGTGCATGGCTTCACTTGACAGCGTTGGTGTCAAACACACTGTTAATTAACACCAATTACCGTAGCTGTAGGTCCTAAATAAATTGCGCTATTGATTTACAAACATACTAGAGTTACTTCCCCTTATTTGTCACCATTCAAAAACCATGACTCCATATCACATGAAACTCAATAGTCTGTTTATTTTACTATCTTCTGCAGAATAGAAGAAAATAAACATCAAAATCTAGGTAAGTCTTTCATTTCCTAAAACAAAGACTACATATTACTTTTATATATCTAGGTTCTGGCATGCCTTTTAACTTTCCTAGATGAGTCAGTTTGGCTGTTTGTCTCATAGTAAATGATGTGGTGTAAACACGTCCATACTGAGTTTTCAATACACGTATTTACACTTTTGGTATATATTTAGCTGCATTTTTCCTCCGAATGACCTAGTACATGTAACACCTCCAAATAACCTTTTGACATCAAGCAACAATCACCTTTTGGTTGTGACGTCAAATGTTTTGAATTATGATGTCAAAGTTTACAGGAACCCGTGTGATGTTATGTAATGGTGGTCAAATTTGCATACAAGTGTAAAAACAAATGTACGTCTATTCCTTTTGATGATATTTATTTTCACAGTGAAACTTCAATTATGACAGAAACTTCTTTAATTAGATGGCCGAAATTGTACATTTTTAAATGACCAAAAACACTAGCCTAAAGATATCTGATCCTGTGCATAAACAATTTTACTGATTCAATGTGATATATTACCCAGAGAAACTGCAGTACCAATTAGACACAAGAAAGCACATAGAGATCAGTAGTGTCAAACTAATCATTGACTTAGGATGAAGATCAGGATCAAGGCTGAACTGGCACCAGGACAGAAATGTCTTGCTTCCTGCAATTTTTTTTTTGAAGTTATAAGAAATAAAAAGCAAATGCAAGACTTTTTAGAAACATTAACGTGATATTTCATGAAAAATAGACATCGATATTGTAAAATACAACATTTTTGTTACATACATTTCTGTGCACTTATAACTGAAATATACCTTTAGTAAAAAAACACAGAATATGAAAACTGATGAAATATTTCGCAACTGAAATTATGCCGGATATAAACAAAGTGCATGTAATAAAAGAAATTATGCGGAGCAAGTCCGATGTAAATCCGTGGAAGCAATACAAACGAATGCTAGTATTTTCGAAAGCGAGGCTGAGAGAAAGAAGACGTCTGAAAGATCCTGAGAGAATTTTTCGTTTATTCCAGTGTTTAGTCCATATATTCCCAATTGTATTATATCCGTGTCACACCTTGTATAGTGCACTTAAATATTTATAAGTTTAACTTCTTAAATAACAGTAATTTTTGATATTTTTAAGGTTTTAGTTTTTCATTTTTGTTTGAACTTCGCGCCCGGGGTCCGCCATCTTTTCCCGTGCTGAAGACACCTGGTAAATACCAGTTGTACAACAATATAAAACCTATGTCACTTGTTAAAATCAGAGGCAACTGTTTCAAAATAAACTTGGGTGATGCCAGAAACAAAGATTGTAAAAGAAAAGCTATCCTAATTTCTGATAGCAAAGGAAATACATCCAACAAGAAATCTCGACAGAGAAATTTCTGGATCTTACAATTATTTCTCATCCAGGGTTACTAATAGATAATACAAACTTTATTTGGTCAACATTGAAAAGAACTATTAAAAAAAAGGAGAAAGCTATTGTATTTTTATGGATTGGGACTTGTAACCTTACATCAAAAACCGACAAGTATATCCAGCTGACCAACGATACCCCAAAATATCATAGTAAAATTGATGACATAGCTGACAGGTTATCAGACTGGAAAGCACAAATCCAGGCACGCTACAAACATACGAGAGTCGTAATACTAGAGTGTCCACCCTACAGTATTGTAGCATACAACAAAGCAAACGGTCACCCAAATCCTGCGGAAGGGAAGGAACAAACGTCTAGGCTAGAGGAACAAATTTACTACCTAAATGCACTTATCAGGAAAATCAACAACAAAAACCTGAAAGTTACAACAAAAACAAAACAAAGTAAAGTGGATTTAAACAACAACCAAGCAGAATCTGACAAAGCAGGCAAGACCAAACCAAATCACTACACCTCACCAAACTTCTCATCCGACGTATTACGTCAAACAAAGTTTAAAAAACAACAAACTAAGTACTACGTAGACTATAAGGTATACACAGACGGAATACACCCGGGTCCAGCATTGGCAAAACTTTGGCTAAGAAGAATCTGCCAAAGAATTATACAACTCTGCTATTAACAGTTTTAAACCAAGCAAGGCTCAAGCTTGCTAACAACAAACATCATTAAATATTAACAATCTTAAAACGAGCAAGGCTCAAGCTTGCTAACAACAAACATCATTTAGAACAACTCTGCTATTAACATATTTAAACTGAGCAAGGCTCAAGCTTGCTAACAACAACCGCCATTTAGTACAACTTTGCTATTAACAGATTTAAACTGAGCAAGGCTCAAGCTTGCTAACAACAACCACCATTTAGTACAACTTTGCTATTAACAGATTTAAACCGAGCAAGGCTCAAGCTTGCTAACAAACAACCATCATTTAGTATAACTTTGCTATTAACAGATTTAAACTGAGCAAGGCTCAAGCTTGCTAACAATAAACAACAAACATCATCTAGAACAACTCTACTATTAACAGATTTAAACCGAGCAAGGCTCAAGCTTGCTAACAAACAACCATCATTTAGTATAACTTTGCTATTAACAGATTTAAACTGAGCAAGGCTCAAGCTTGCTAACAACAACCACCATTTAGTACAACTTTGCTATTAACAGATTTAAACTGAGCAAGGCTCAAGCTTGCTAACAAACAACCACCATTTAGTATAACTTTGCTATTAACAGATTTAAACTGAGCAAGGCTCAAGCTTGCTAACAATAAACAACAAACATCATCTAGAACAACTCTACTATTAACAGATTTAAACCGAGCAAGGCTCAAGCTTGCTAACAAACAACCATCATTTAGTATAACTTTGCTATTAACAGATTTAAACTGAGCAAGGCTCAAGCCTGCTAACAATAAACAACAAACATCATCTAGAACAACTCTACTATTAACAGATTTAAACCAAGCAAGGCTCAAGCTTGCTAACAAACAACCATCATTTAGTATAACTTTGCTATTAACAGATTTAAACCTAGCAAGGCTCAAGCTTGCTAACAATTAACAATTAACATAATTTAGAACAACTCTACTATTAACAGATTTAACCTGTCAGTAAACCTAGCTTTAAAATCAATCCATCTAATACCTATATCAAGTACATCAAGATTTGAAAAGCAAGATTACTACTTGCCTCTGTAATTACATAGTGAACTCAAACATTACATCTACAATAAAGACTGTAACCAAAAGTTACCATTGTGCTACCATAGCAAGGATATAGCTTGCTGGCTACAATTTCCTACATCAAGTATATCAATATCTGAAAAGCAAGACTATAACTTGCCTTTATTACACCATAGTGAACTTAGAACATTCACCTACAATAAAGACTGTATCCAAAACTTACCATTGTGCTTACATAGCAAGGATATAGCTTGCTGGTAACAATTTCCTATATCAATATCTAAAAAGCAAGATTATTACTTGCCTTTATAACACCACAGTGAACTTAGAACATTCACCCACAATAAAGACTGTATCCAAAACTTACCATTGGGCTTACATAGCAAGGATATAGCTTGCGGGTAACAATTTCCTATATCAAGTACACCAGTAGCCGCACTCTAGTATAAAACCTAGATTTAAAAAGCTTAAGTTTAGAGAACAAAATGGCCATGGCAGAACAAGATGAAAAGCAAATATCAAAAACATTACGTAGAAGTGAAAGATCTAAAACTTTATTGAGACCCCCATCACCAGATAAACATGAAATAGAAGGAAAAAATAAAGGGTATAAACTTAATAGGCAAAATGCTCTCTCCAAGAAGATAGACAAATGTAAGTCAAAACACATAGAAGTCAATCTTAAAGCTGGAAATCTGTATATAGAACTCAGCACAGCAGCATATGAGGTATTCAGAACCAAACTCAAGACCTACCTATTTACAACCCCCTTTAATAAAGCATACCATACAACACGACACCAAAGTCATGAAGAAAAGGGACTGCAAGTTGAAGACATCTATAAGATATACAAAAAAAAGCCTGACGGAACCTATGGAAAGCAATCAAAATGCACTATAAACTCATACAGGACGAATAATTCCATCTTAGTTAATGGCTCTGAAATCAATATATTTATAGAAAACATACTAGAGCCAATACAAGAGTTCATTCAGCAAACACAACCTGCATTAGATGAGCTGAATAGAAGTATGGCTGAAACCATGAAGCTAACTATAACAGCAGCTTGTAATGGCCAAAATGAAGAAATAGAGAATATAAACCATAAAGACAAAGCAGCACCAAGCAATAAAGAAATTGTCAAGAACCCGAAACCACAAGATAATGAATTTGACAAAGATGACGTCCAACAACAACAACACAATGAGAATGAGAATAGTTACAAATGCCCAATATGCAGAGAAGAATCAGAAAATAACACAATAGCCTGTGACGAATGTAATGAGTGGTTCCACTACACCTGTCTAAAGCTTACAGAAATGGAGATACGTAAGATTGATCCAGACATACCATACATCTGTGATCTATGTAATGACGAGGCTCTCTTTAGGAGCACAATCACAAAATCTGACAGAGACCCTAATCAACATCAAGCTTCCAATCAACAAGCATCCAAATGTATAAAGGTACAACAGCAACCAACAAATGCTATAGAAATAGAAGATCAGAGTGAAAACAATGAAGCTCAACAAACATCCAACCTGGATTTACCAATTATAGAACTAGACAATGATGAGGGAACTCAGACTGATTTGTACAATGAAGAAGATAATATCATTAGAGAAACAAAACAGAGAACAGCAAGCCCTGAGCAGAAACATACGCAAATGGATAGTAACGTTCCTGAGGGAGAATCAGATGTCATGAATAGACCATCTCAGCACCAAATAGAGGAGCAAACCTCAGTAAAACAGCCAGTAGAAAGTGCTAGTGTAAATACACATGAGAATAATAGAAATATAGATAAACAGACCCAGAAACAACCAGTTAAAAGAAACAACATGAAAAACCAACAAAACCGAAAATTGGAACTAGAACAGATAGCCTACATAAGCTCATTAGAACAGCGTATCAAGAATCAAGAAAAAACGATAGATTTACTAAAGAAAAACATGGAGATCATGCAAAATAATGGACAGCCAACAGATAACATCAATAACATGAATAGGCAACCAAATATAGAACGAGGTAATCCAAATAGAAGCAATATAGATCAAATGAGAGATGAACTTGAAAAACAGATAAGACAAGAAATGCAAGGCCAAATGATGGAAATGAGGCTTAAGCAGCTAGAAAGTCAGATGGTCCAATTCATGTGTCTTAACACATCCATCACAACCCAAATGATGATACAGTCTCAAAAAGGCCCCACTCATTCACATCGAGGAGAAAGACATAATGATAATTACAACCAGTTACAACATCATCATGCCATGGAACAATCTAGAATATATCAGGAATTGAGGCCAAGTCAATTTCGTCAAAATGACCCAAGATGGTATGACTCTGGACACAACCAACAGCAAACAGATCCACAAGGGTATAACTCTAGACAAAATCAACATCAAACTGATCCTAGAGTGAATAACTATGGACACAGCCAGCACCAAACTGATCCAAGAGGGTATATCTCTGAGCAATTGTTTCATCAAAATGACCAAAGATATAACACTGGACATTTTAGACATCAAACAGATCCAGGAGAGTATAGCTCTGGACAAATCCAACACCAAACTGATCCAAGAGGGGATATCAATGAACGAATCCTACATCAAAATGACCAAAGAATGTATATCTCTAGACAAAGTCAACATCAAATGGGTCCAAGAGGGTATAACTCTGGACAAATCCAACATCAAACAGAGCCAAGATGGTTTAACTCTGGACAAATCCAACACCAAACTGATTCAAGAGGGGATATCAATGGACGAATCCTACATCAAAATGACCAAAGAAGGTATATCGATAGACAAAGTCAACATCAAATGGATCCAAGAGGGTATAACTCTGGACAAACCCAACATCAAACAGAGCCAAGATGGTATAACTCGGGACAACAACATCACCAAAATGTCGCAATGTACAACTCTGAAAAAAGTCGACATCAAAATGATCCCTATTAATGGACAAAATCAATCTTTCTTAAGCAGTCAGGTCCAATCTCATCTAAGACGTGACCAAGTCGGTCCAATTGATCCAAAACACTACAACCCAGTGTACCAAAATGATGTACTAAGACAAGAAATGCAGAGAGCTCCACCACCACCCTATCACCAAAATAGTCATCACTACTACCATAATAGAATATCACAGGGAAGACACGGTGATAATGGGCAAAGAAAAGAAAAGTCCAACCCCGAAATTAGCTCAAGTCCGCTAAGACATGCCGAAATAGAAATTAAACTGGTCCAAGCAATTGACCAACTTACAAATCCAGAATCTCTGCTAAATGAAGAACAAGACCTGAAAGAAACACCAACAATTATTGCAACTCCTGACAATGAAATAACAGTTCCTAATAATCAACAGGGTGTCCATCCTTCAATGAACCTTCCTCAACATCCAACAGAAGAAGAAAAGCAAAAACAACAGCATTTTTTAGAGAAAATAGGCCAACCAAAGGAACCACCAGACATCCAAGAACTTGGACAGGAGACCGAAATACTACTGAGACAATGCTAGATATTATCTCAATGAACATTGAGGGAATCAAAGGCAACAAGGTATATATGAAAGAACTTTTAAAAACAAACTCAATCCTTTGCCTACAAGAACATTGGTTACACGGATATGAATCCGTAGCACTAAAAGAAATTCTGCCAGACTGCGACTATCATATCTCAAGCTTTGATGATAACCTAATTGATTTGGAAATGCAAAGAAGAAGGGGGAAAGGGGGAGTAATAACCATATGGCCTCAATCAATTGCACATAAGGTCAGGAAGCTAGAAAAAGAAGAAAGAATAATAGTCACTGAAATTCAATCTGAACCAGTTAAAATCATACTAGTTAACAACTATATGCCAACAATGGCAACGGGATCAGATAAAGAGTACAGAGAACATCTTGATAAAATTTCATCAATCATTGATAAATATGAGCAAACACACAATGTGATCATAGTGGGGGATTTGAATGGAACACTCATGCCAAGTAGAAATAATAACCATGACAAACTACTAAAGAACTTTTGCAGTCAGCATCAGTTAAAGCATACAGTTAGAAATACTCACAAACCTACGTTTTATCACCATAATGGAAATTCAACCTCGCAGATAGATTACATCCTAGAAAACATCAGAGGCAATAATCTTTTAGATTCAACAATAATGGACCAAAATCCACTTAACAGTTCAGCACATGTACCAGTAAAGGCAAAAACCAACCTGATTGTTAAGGGAAAAACTAAGAGTAACAGCACAAAAAGCAAAAAGAAAACTATTCTGAAATGGGAGGAAACAAACATTGAAAACTACCAACAGAAAGTAAATCAAGTAAGGAAGAAGAATAAAATGCAAAGCGAAACTGATGTAGAACAACAAGCACTTAATATCATAGACATTCTACAAGAAGCTACTGAAATGAGTGTTGTCAAGAAAATAGTGGCCTTGAAAGGACCAAAGTGGAAAGCCTCACCAAAAGTAAAGGAATGTATAGAAAAGAACAAAAAAGCATTCTATGCATGGAAGCAGAAAAATAGACCAAAGAATGAAGGAAATACAGAATATCAAGAAATGAAAAAACATAAAAGAGAGCTAAGGAAACAAATAAGAAAAGAAGATCATAATGATAAACAAAACTTTTATAACAAGCTTATGAATAAACCTGATTCAAAAGCCTTTCATAGACTGATCAGGAGAAACAAGCATGAATCCAAAGATGCAAACTCCAAAGTCATTAAGAATGAGAAGGAAGAAGAAATCATGAATCCAGAAGAACAGTCACGTATATTTGCAGACTACTACGAAAAGCTAGCAGTTCCATCAAAGGAGGAGCACTATGACGAAGAATACTTAGAGGATAGCAAGCACAGGCTGGAGCTAATGAACAACATTATGAAACATCAAATAGATACCTGTAATATTACAACATTTAGTGAGGAGGAAATAATAAAAGCTGTAGGCAAGCTCAACCCAGGAAAAACAGCAGATGAATACTCACTCACAGCAGAACATTTCATCTATGCAGGTAAAAGCATAAGCCAAAATATAGTGTCTCTATTTAACAGCATAATGCTTACTGGAGAAATACCTAAAGTGTTCAAAACAGGAATTTTGACACCGGTACACAAAAAAGGAAAGGACTCCACCCTACCAACAAATTACAGGGGAATAACTGTTACATCAGCCCTAGGGAAAGTATTTGAATATGCCTTACTTGACAAAATGATAGATCTCAACAATAACCAATCCGAGCTACAATTCGGATTCACTCAAGGACTATCTCCAATTATGGCAGCATTAATAGTGTCAGAGGGCATAGTCCATGCAAAGCAACAAAACCTGAACCTGTTCTTAGCTACACTTGACAGTCAGAAAGCATTTGATGTGGTCCACCACATGATTCTCATGGAAAAACTATTCTATGAACTACCACCAGACATCTGGAGAGTGGTTCAAGATTTATATACCAATATGTCATCAAAAATTAAGTGGAACAGCCATCTAAGCAAGCAATTCTCAATAAAACAAGGAGTAAGACAAGGGGGAGTTTTATCAACCCATTTATACAAGCTATATATAAATGAACTACCTGAGGAGCTAGAAAGAAGAGGTTTAGGATTAAATATAGGTCTTGATTACTGTGGAAGTCCATTATGTGCTGATGACATTGTTCTAATGACAACAGATGAAACAGAAATTCAGGCAATGCTAAATATTGCCTACAAATTTTCCTGTCAGCATCGATACAATATTCATCCAGAAAAGAGTACACTTATCAAAACAGAGAGGATAAAAACAACCAAACAACAACATCCTATAACTCTGGGAGAAAAACCAATAAAAGAAGACCAACAGACAACCCATCTTGGAATCATCAGAGCAAGTAAGAACGAAACAAAACTAAATATTCAAGAGCATATCAGTGTAGCCAGACGGACACTATATACTCTAATTCCTGTTGGACTGAATGGATAAGAAGGACTTAACCCTATTACAGCATATAAGATATATCAAGCCTATGTACTCCCAAGACTACTATATGGATTAGAAGTACTGTCACTAAATATCACCCAAATGTCGGAGCTGAAGCAATTCCACCTCAAAACTCTCAGATGCTTCCAATCATTACCAATTAGGACATCTAGTGCAGCAGTTCTCATGCTAATTGGAGCCCTTCCAATTGAGGCAGAGTTACACAAAAGACAGTTGAGTCTTTTGTATTCCATACTAGCATCTGAAAATACAAAACTGAAAAGTGTAATGGAAAGACAGATGACCATTAATGCAGGGAATGCTGATAGCTTCTTTTCAAGAGTACAAGAAATCCTGAATTTCTACAATCTACCTTCAATAGCAGAATTCAAAGAACATCTGCCCTCAAAAATTCAGTGGAAAAAAGATACTAACAGGAGCATTGCTGAGAAATGGACAAACCTCCTACAAAAAGAAATGGAAGAAAAATCTACACTGAAACATTGTAACATCCAAAGCCTTAAGATACATGGAGTCCATCCAGTATGGAGAACATTACCTCCAGTAACATACGAGGTCAAAAAGGCAAATATTAAAGCTAGGTTACTGACAGGAACATACCTTTTACAAGAACATATTCAAAGGTTTAATGGAAATAGTGATGATCAAAAATGCCTGCTTTGTCAAATAGAACAGGAAGACTTAAAACATTTCTTACTCAGATGCCCAGCATTAAATGAACAACGTCAAAAAGTGTTTCCTGCACTGAAACAAGCTATTATATGCAATATAGGCCAGAATAAATGGCAAGAGAACTTCGATGGAAACAAAGAACTATTAATGCAAGTAATTATTGACTCAACCAAAGTACGGGAAAATATTCAAATTCTTAATGAAGAAATCTCAACAGAGATAGAAAGAATAAGCAGAAAACTGTGCTATGACCTCCATTGTGGCAGAACATTATTACACAAAAGGATGGCAGTATCAAAGCAGTCTGAGGCAAAAGACCCCGGGTGTAATGTCTAAATAACCATTAATTTATCAATTAACTTTTACCCCCAAAAAACAAAATAAAAAATTGAGTTGATTAATTATCAGACATATATATCCTAAATGGAAGCCTAAGAGTAAACTTAAATGGACAATGTAACACAAAAAGAGGAATATTCCATATTTTAGTTTTTAAAAGGCCTTAACTGGTAATGATTCAGATCAAATATTTTAGATTTTATAAAAGCTTTATGATTCCATATAATCAACCTCTATTTTAACTGTAGAACACAACAACTAGTTAAATAGAAATAAACTGATATAAATTCTGCATATTATGTACAGTAACATAACAGTTAATTTTAATTTTAGTGGTTTAAATAGTAATGCTAAATCCCAGACCATTAATAGCAATCTATATTTTTTATCTTTTTATTTTTTTTGTGTCAAGAAATAAATAAATAAACTATGTCCTTTTACCTCTCAATAGTAAATCTATTTCACTCCTTTTTAATCTGTGCGTTTTAAGATATTATGACTACATTATTATATGCTTAATGTACATAGAATAGTAGGTGTAAATATTTTTATGTTAGCTTTTACATTAATAAACGGTTTTAGGACAACGATAATCTTTTAAGGATTGTATATATTTTAACCTAGTCTGCTCCATATTTTTAAACAGTAATATAGAAATAAGGGATTTCTTTTTACCGTGTGACACGGGTGCTCCGTTGCGGAGGAATTTACTTAGAGAAGAAGAAGAAGCTAGTTCCAAGTCCGATTCGTTCCAAACCAGTTCGTTCCAGATTTGGACAATTCGTACCAAGTCAATTGTCAATTCGTACCAACTGATTTATTTTATTATTAATCAGACTTAACAATTTGTTCCAACTGATTTAGTTCATTATTAATCAGAATTAACAATTTGTTCCAACTTTATTATAATGTTTGTGTTCGTAAATCACTGAATTTGTGTAAATCAACCCACTGTTCATGGCAAAAATTGTCAATTCCTTGTCATTTTTTTATGTATATTTCATATAATAGATCGTTTTCAATCAGCCTAAACAATTTGTTCCAACTTTCTTTCACTGTTTATGTCCGTATATCACTGTTTTTGTGTAAATCAACCTATAGTTCACGGCAAAAAATCACCAATTTCTTGTCAATTTTTATGTATCATATTTTATGTTTTCATATTAAAAGATCGTTTTCAGCAATATCTTAGAAGGCTTTTATGGTTCGATTTTAACAAATATTTATGTTGAAAAACGCAGATTTATATGTACAATATTTGTTTATTTAGACATAGTTTTTTTGGGTTGTCTTTGTTTTTTCCCTTTTCATGTCAGCTTATATCATATTTCGGAATAATCTGAATCTTTTGCAATAAAAAAAAAAGTTTTAGGTTTACAAGTTTATTTGATATCATGTCATTGACACATATATATTAATAACAAGATATAACAATAACAATTCATTGATAATTGTTCAAAAGTCATGCAGTTTTTCAGAAAGTTCTACTAGTCAATGGACGGCACAACGATTAGAGCAACGGATGACATCAGCTGGCTTACTGTTAGTTGCTGGCTTCTGTAGCTGTCCCACAGCTCCATCAGCTTGGACTGG
This sequence comes from Mytilus trossulus, assembly GCF_036588685.1. Classification (NCBI taxonomy): domain Eukaryota; kingdom Metazoa; phylum Mollusca; class Bivalvia; order Mytilida; family Mytilidae; genus Mytilus; species Mytilus trossulus. The sequence continues at coordinate 33,739,667 of NC_086386.1, read as the reverse complement.
GACCTCTTTGTGGCTGCTCTTTGGTAGCGCGTCAGTTTGTGCTCCGACACTAACTGTATCTGCATGGGTAGGTACCTGGCTTCATCACTCAATACTTTCAGCATCACATACAAGTGAAGGCTGGCACCCTTGGCCTTGCGGTTTAGTCTGTTTTGCCAGCCTTCCACGTCGTTGTTAGAACGAATGGGTTGGCCAAAAACAGTCCAAGCACTGATGGGGAAGATGGTGCTGTCTATCCATCTGCGTTGAATGTATGTCAGCAGGCGGTACGTGCGGTTGTTAGGCTGAATCCGACTTTTAAGCTTTTGGAAGGCTGCTGGAATGTGCTCTTTTGGTAGATAGGGAAGAGCCATCAATTGACGGATAAACCGGTGAACGTTGTCTTGCTTAGAGTAGGCGACCTATAAAGATTAAAGAACATGTTAACTACATGATATACGTATGAATATGTGTATTTACTATAAATATATCGGCACAACAATGTTAATTAATTGTGCAAAAAAGTTGCTACAAATGAAGCACTTGCATTATGTACTAATGAATTAGTTCGCCTTTTACAGCTGACTATGCAATGTGGGCTTTGCTCATTGTTGAAGACCGTACAGTGACCTATAGTTGTTAAGGTCAAGTTACAGATTTCAGTAAAATTTGGCATACAACTCTGGCTCAATGAACTTCAACTGAAAATCGAAAAATTAATGCGTTTATCTCAATTATCATTTGAAATATTACTGATTGAATTCTTACAAAATGGGTGAACATTTGTATAGAAAGCACATAAAATCGACGAAAACCCTTCTAAAATTTGTCTTAAAATAGCCAAATCTCTAATTCTACTCCATAGATTTTTCTTAAAAAACTATATGTTGTTGATACATAAATTTCCGTTATAATGATGCAAAAATAGCATTATGCTACACCGAGATTTTAACTGCCCTAATATAAACTAGAAATAAATTTCAATATTAACTCAAGTGACAAGGAGATACAAACTAAACTCATGGAAATAACTACATTCACCTAGCTCACTCAAATCCATGAAGAAAGGGAAGCCTTCTTTACACAGTACTTATCACAAACCCATCACTAATCAATACATCCAATATCACACCTGGCATATCAGACCATTTTAAATGAAAACCTTACTATCATCCTAGCAAACACATGATCCGTTATATTAACACAAAGGCAAACTGGAACAGCATTAATTAAAAGAGGAAATTACGCTAACATCAACAATACTCCGACATATGCATTATCGTGGAATTAATGCACAAGACATTTATGGACTAACACATCCCATCTAAAGAATTCGCTCAGTAGTAAGCAATTCTGAGTTGACTTGAGTTATCATTGATATTTTCATAATTTTAAATTTACTGTTCACAAAACTTCAAATTTAAAAAAAAAAAGGATTTTCTACCTCAGGAATAGATTACCTTAGCTGTATTTGGCAAAACTTTTCTGAATTTTTGGTCCTCAACTTTCTGCAACCTTGTTCTTTATTTGGCATTTTAAACATTTTTTTATTCGAACGTCACTGATGAGTCTTTTGCAGACGAAAAGCGCGTCTGTCGTTTATGTAAAATTTCAAGCCTGGTATCTATGATGAGTTTACTTCAAGAATAACTTACCCTCGATAAACTACAAAATAAGGAAACTGTTAATAACAAAATAAAGGCAATACCTAAATGCTTAACGAGCTAAAAGTGAACAAACTAAAGACAGTTCCAACATGAAGTAAAACAGCAGGTAAGGAAATCACTAAGCTATTACTACAATGACACTATCATTAAAAGCCTTTAACAGTTCAAATACAAAAACTAAACCATAATGGTTCCAGGAAAACGAATACAATTGGTGTATAATTTTATTTTAAACGAAGGCAAGCTGGTCAGTTACAGCAAAGGGGAGACTGAAATTTTTCTTCAACAATTCAGATCCGTATTCACAATTGACAAATCAATATCAATACACAAAACTTCGCAATACATCGGAGAAACCATACCATAACTACTAAAGTTATAGAAAAACTACGTGAAAAATATGTGAATCCACCGAAAGCGTCTGGACTAGGCGATATAACGGAACAATTTCAAAAAGGGAAACAAACACGTTGTAGAAAACTACAGACCAGTCTCATCAACATCGGTACCTTTCAAGCTCAATCATGGATTCAGATCTGTCTATTCGTTCGAAACACAATTGCAAGTCAACTTACATGACTCCATGAACACATTCGACGCTAAACTACAAAATGACATTGCAACCCTAAATATGTTTCTGACATAGTGGAAGATGAACGTGGTAGTAGAAAAAGAACAGTCTGAAGAAGTAAAAGAGGACTCATGAGTTCCACGTGGAACAATAATTGGACCATAACTCTTCTTATGACACATAAATTACCTCCTGGACACTGTCAAATCATCAATACGGCTGTTCGCCGATGACTACTTACTGTGCAGAACCATTAAAACAGAGGAAGAAAACAAACTACTGCAATATGACTATACAAACCTGGAAGATTGGGAAAGCAAATTGGCGATTTAACGCAAAATGAAATGCTACATCCTAAGCATCAGAAACAGATGCTAGAGATTCTACACGTCCAACAGCCACAGGCTCAAACAAGTCTAGAACAACAAAAACCTAGGAGTACATTAGTCAGTAGATCTGAAGTGGAACACACAAGTGTTGTAAAAAAAAGGCCATCTCAACCCTAGGATTCATTAGAAAGAGCATAAGATACTGTCCACAGGAATGTACAAAAACTGCTGACATTTCTCTAGAACGTTTAACTATGGAATATGCACCAACAGTATGGAACCCCGATAGTGTAGCAGTTACAAATAAGTTAGAAAAAATAAAGCGGAATACACCGCGAATCATAACCGGCGACTTCAAACAGGAAAAGATGGATGCATAGCAAAAATGTTTGCTAAATCAGAACTCCAAAAATTGCATTACTGACTCACAAGCCCAAATCTTATAATTTCGTACAATGCGGTTGAGTCTCTGGATCCTGCTATTGATACAAACGACTTAAAAAATTCAGCATTACCAAGACCAACCATCACAACAAAAAAGTTTGACAGTTACCAAGCAATTAAAAGTGTTGAAAAAACAAGTGAGAAACAATATAAGTTGTTCTGACATTCCAACCAGTAAAACACCGCAGCATGCAAATTCATTCTTTGTGTCCACAATAACTAACTGAAACCACATAAAGGACACAATTGTGCGCGCAACAAGTATAGAGAGCCTTAACCCCAAAAGCAGAGAGAGATCGGTGCGATGACGAGGTCGACATTTTTTCTTAAGGTCAATTGGAGGCAACAATAGTTTAGTTAAGTTCCAATCCCGTAAATCCATTTTGAAATGAAGATGGGTCTTTTTTGGAAATAAAAATCAATCGAGAATGGCAAGATGAGACGAATACTTACCAATCAAATAAACATTTTGTTCGTGTTTGTATTACTGACTGAGATTACTGAAGCCAATCGACCAAACGTAAGTACAATCGAGTTGGCAAATGCCGGTAGACAATCGACTCTCGTTCTAGCAATGTTTGCAAACCTATAAAAAATATTGCTATGAAAGAAAATGTTTTGTGGCTTCATAAAATCCTCTTTACCCAAGAGTTACTGGGAACTATAAATATGGTCTTCTTCAAAATACAGGTAAAACTCTTACAAAAGTAGGGCGTCTGTTTGATTGAACGGGATGTCCAAGTAATTACACGTAACCACGTCCGGTCAGAATGGGGAAAGTAAGTTAAATTAAAAAAGTGCCACACCCTTTGTACGTTAAAAACTCTTGCAACATCTCTTTTGGTGGTCCGTATATGTTGCCAAATTTCTGTCCCCGACAATTATATAACCTCAGTCCGAACGTGCCAGACCTTCATCCCGGACAATCTATATATTAGAGGACCTATCTATTGAAGTTATTGTTGATTTGTTCTCGTCCTGAACGTGAATTAAATATTAGTCCCCAACAGGCAATCATTTATCTTAAAAAAAAACCAATATGGGTTTTTTTCAACTTTCAGCTAAAAGAACATATTTTTAATATTTTTTTTCATAGATTTACCACACAAAGATCAATGACGAATATGGTAAACATCAAAAAGACATATGAGCTTTTATCTTTATAAACGCCTACAAAAACATTTTCAAAACAATAGCACACATCATTTTAGATGCTTATCAGAATTTATTTATACATGTTTCTTTCTTAACAGGTTATCTTATGTGATCATTGTTATTTTATATGATTTCCATTGAATTATTTGAAATGTTTTTCTGTTAAAATCTCCAGTGGTGACATAATACTTTCCATAAGACATGTATGACAGATCTTCAACCGGTACTAATGATCAGGGGCCAACAATTAATAAAATTCTTCCTTTTGATCAACCTGCATTAAAACCAACAATCGTTTAAGGCATTCATACATTGTATAACATGAATGAATTAGCTCGTTTCAAATTTCTTCGTACATAAATTAAAAACTTAAATTCACCAATTATCTAAAGCACATGCAATCAATTACACAACTACGACGTGTCACTTCAAAAGCAAAATAAGTACAAAAGATACGTGAGCAACTGTATCAATTTACCTGCTTTTCAATGTAAACAGAATGTTCAGAAATATGATTATGATATGATGTAATCAGTAAGTGACATGCAGCTTAAATTTATCCACATTATGGATATACATGCATTTTATTTCAAAAATAGATCCAAGTCTCAAGTATATATGTTAAGTTGTTAAGAAATTATTATAGAGTTTTAGCTTAATACAACTTCCTGATATAAAAATAAATAAAACTACGGTATATTCATAAAATGGTTGCTACTATTGTCAAAAAAGTTGCTAGATAAAAGAATAAACTAATGAAAGATTTGGTATTACACAACGAAGACATTCATACCAACGTGTGCAAACTAAAACCTTTCTGCTCAAAGAATCATATTAGGTAGAAAGTAGATACATCAAAACATTATTAGCATGTTAAATTCGTCATTCTTCAGATTTTGTAACTTAACTATTAAGAAATAAGCAGAAATAAAATAATTAAAGTAGAGCATTGAAAGGGTATTGAAAGGGTATGTTTTCTAAACAGAAAAATAAGTGAAATGCTATCAGAAGTAATAAAAAACTAGGGGCCTTAAATTTGAACTTGTATCATATTAAACGCACATAAAAGTTTATAAGATAATCGAGCAACATTTCTTTTTGAAGTAAAATGAAATGAAAAGTGAACGATTTTTATAAGAACTTGCTTCTGATACCTTCTTGCATGAGGATCAATTTTATTGTATATTCACAATACCACGATATCTTTTTAATAAGGACCGCATATCATCTCTAAATTATTTTGTTAATAGCTCATTCATATTTTTTATAAGCTTAAACACATTTTTGCCAGAATCAGAACTCTCATCGATTGTCGAAATGGTCATCTGGCGCAAGACAAATTGCTACTGCATATTTTATTAAAATATATTTTTGGGTTTAATAGTTGCATAAAAAAGTAAATAACAAAAATACCGAACTCAAAGGAAATATAGAATTAAAATAATGACATTGTGTAGTCGCACCAATGGTTCACTGTAGTCATATAACACTGCCGCTTAATACTACATGTAAACTGAAATAACACAAAGGATAATATTGTATTAATTGAAATTGCTTATTCCAGGATCGTGTCGGACATTTAAAAAAATACACATTCCTTTACACGTTATATACTGTATCACTCTGATTAAATGATTAGGTTACACAATAGAAAGTATATAGACTCTTTGATAACAGTAACGATACGACCAGAACACTGCAACTTAAATTGTAAAAGCCCAGTTCTTCAACAGATTGAAAAATGTAAATAAAAAAGATTGAAATCATTCATGTTTGTTTATCAAGATCTAACAGCAATGTAATAAAAAAGTTTTGAAACTATCAAGATGAAATCCAATGTAATAATTAAAATCACCAGCCCTGATTACGATATAAAACCCACTTAGAAATAAACAGTTTCTTTTTTGTGTTCATCATATTATAGAAATGCATAACGCTTGTTGGGTTTCAACAGATCTGGAACGTCACAACTGTAATCAAGGTATCCAATGTAAACACAAATGCTAGACGTTTATTTGTCAAGATCTAACGAAAAGTTTTAGTTAAAACACTTGTCAGACTTAATTAGTGCAATAATCTTTGTAACCAAGACACAAATAATTGTCCACGACACATTCATATTTACATTTAAACCGTCAAAAAATAATCAGTGTTGAAGTAGTTTTTAATTACATCACTATGACTAAATCCTATGTGACATAAACCAAACGTCACCTAGCACTTATTTACTTTAAACACAATGACTGAAAATTAAATTAGAGGATGTAAATAAACTCATTATAGATACCAGGACTAAATTTAGTATATACGCCAAACGTGCGTTTCGTCTTCAAAAGACTCATCAGTGACGCTCGAATCCAAAAAAAGTTAAAAAGGTCAAATAAAGTACGAAGTTGAAGAGCATTGAGGACCAAAATTCCTAAAAGTTTTACCAAATACAGCTAAGGTAATCTATGCCTGAGGTAGAAAAGCCTTAGTATTTCAAAAAATTCAAAAATTTGTAAACATTAAATTTATAAATATAACCATATCAATGACGATTCATGTCAGCACAAATAGTAACAGAGACCCAATTTTCTTAGCATTCATTCAATTCAGATCTATCGTAACTTGCTAACTCTTCTTATGAGCGTAACGATTTTAATCAGATTGTCGATAATAATGAAAGTTTTCAATATAACCAATCTTCATATACCTTCATTATTAACTTCAATTTTAAGTAATATACAACCAGTTGTTTTATGTTGACCGTTCATGTTTTCATTTTAAGCTTACTATCGGGTTCGCTATCTCACTTGGTGTACACACGGGTAGTATTTCAGATATGTCTATATTCATTAATATATCATTTAGGTTTGTTCTCTCTGTAACTGTGCATTATTTACATGTATTTATTTGCTTAAAGTCCGGCAACAAACAGTTCATGTAAATTTAACGACGACAGCGCAATATGAATGTAATGCAAATATGCTTAGAATTTCTACTGTCATTCATCTATAAAATAAAGATATGTTATATAGCGGCAACAATTGTTTATTGCAACAGGTCACATATGAACCCCTGAAAAGGTTGTTGCAAGTGTTACTTACTTACACGCTCCTTACGTCCATTTAATACCGGACGTAACTGAGTATTATAAATCCCACACGGTCAAATGCACACCTACCGCCAGCATCGGTTTTAATATTTTTTAATTCATACCCGTTGGAAAATAACCATACTGCTATACTCAACAGTATACTTTGGGAATTCCAGGGATAGTGCGTAGTCTTGTATTATCAAATCTATTGTGTTTCTTATAAAAATCTGAACTTCTAATTTATTCAATGAACCAAGCTATGAACATAGCAGGAATTTAGGATGAGTTGAGTGCGTCTCTGTGTTAACAAAACATAAAATCGTTATCATTCTATAGACCACTAAATCTGCACATTGGGCAGGTCATTATACTTTAGATGTGATTTTCAATTTTTCAATTACTTTCTGTTCTGATTGCTCATAGCTTCCTTTGCTGATAATTCTGTAGGAAGAATTACTTGGAGATTGTTTAACTCTATCTATAAATCTGTAAATTGTATAAACTCCAATTAATTGTTCATTCTAACAGAAACGTTTTAAAGGATTTTGTGGTTTTTAAATGTAATTTGTCAGTATATATATATTAAATATACTGAACTAAACAAACTATAATACACGTTTCAATGTTTAATAATCATTTATAACAAAATATAAATAAATAACGTCAAACATCTTTAGGCATGCACACAAAAAAATAGCAGTAACTTGCATCTCATGTTTTATCATTTAAAAGTATGTGTCTCTTCAAATTTCAATAAAGATAAACTTTAAAATGTCTGAAAATAATAAGGAAAACATATATATCACAATGATTAAACAACATGAATAAAAAGCATTAAACATTAAACATTTTTTTGGTAAAAACAACCACTTATAACAGTAATTTATCATTTTCATGTTGATAGTGGAAGATTATATTAAAATTACAAACGTATCATTTTCTCGGCAGCCTTCAATTTCCTTGACAAAAAGAGTATTTTTCTCATTTTTCTTTTAATGCTATTTGCATTGTATTGAAATGCTAAGAAGATAAATATTGCACTTAAGTTAATCATACAAAGCAATGAGTTGTGTATACATATTTTGTTTCATACAATCCTGCCTTTGTTGGCCTCACCGAAAAACGAAAGCGTTTTTAAAAATACACTGGTGCTTAATATGAACATTTATTTCAAAATGTGAAGAAAAAAAAGAATTTGTTCATTATACATTTGATCAAAGCATATTTTGAGCAAGAAAATCCAAAAACCGTTTGCAGCAAATAGCAGAACTTTAAAAAAAAAGATTAAATTATAACCAAAAACAAACATGTAGACTCATTACAACAATATATAATCTCTTATTTAGTGTATTTGTATCTTAAAAAAAAAAAATATGATAAAATACTTTCTTAAAAGCACATGCGACTTTAATCTAATATGGAATAAAACGTTTCGTTAATGAGACGTAAATCATTTATTTAACTTTAGTTTTTCTAGAAACGAGATCATATTTTTAATTATTTGACGACAGAAAATAATGAACATTTTGCATTGTTCAAGCATGCATCTTCACAAATAGTTTGTCTTGTGTAGATTTCAAAGAAATTTAATATCATATGATTACAATTTGAGTACTGAACCAGCTATCGTGTCTCTCGTCGTCGTTAGTCAGATTACTTTAGTAATTTTTAATGAACAATCAGACGAGTGAAACTAGTAGAACAAGAAGTTATACCATCAAGAAAACTACGACAAAACCTAATTTGGTAGAACTCCTATAATTCAATCTATGTTTCTGTGGAATGTTACTCGGATTTGTATTTTTCCTTTCGTATTTTGTTAAGCAGTATGTTATGTTTCTTTCGCTGGCATCTTCTTCTCTTGTTGTACACTATGTAAACATTGCTGAAACAATTGTGCTTTTTTGATTCATTAAAAATATACATCATTTTACATGCATGTTAAAATGTATCAAAAACTGAATGGTAATCTGTATGAATGATAATGAGAACGCAATACAAATATTCATGAGGCTTCACAGATTTAGAATTTCCCCATTGTACTTGCAATTAATTACTTTTGTGATATCCTAAAAATATTTATAAGAAAGTCTACAAGCACATGGTAGAATGTGTGTGTGTGTTTTTTTTTACTATGCCGCAAGAGGAATAGACAAATAACCTTTTAAATAGAAATTGACAACACACCAAGACAAAAAGGCACGAGAAAAATTATATGTATCCAGAAAAGGCTTCCTGCAAATGTTGACCAGTGTTGTTCTTAATGTCGTCATATTAATTAAAAGCTTCTTTATATGTAAAATGTGATGAATATTATGATATTTGTATATCTATTGCGTTACAATCAGGTGGTAACCAATAACAGCTATTTATCTTCAGATTCAATCTTCTTCTTCTTTTGTTTTAGGTGAGATCTTTTCAACGCCTTTCCACTTCAATTTCTCTAATTCTTCAGGATCAAAGTAAGACAAAGGGTCGTCATAATCAATGAAATCATCGTATTCCATCTCAAGGTTGTCAGAGGTGATACTTCTACTTGGTGACAACGTTAATTTACTTTTAGAACTATGAACACTTCTCGGTGTGGAATTCTTTGATGATTGTGTCAATGAACTTTTTGGACTTTCTCCATCGGGTTGTGGTAATCCTTTGTTCCTATCACCAAACTTTCTTCTCTTTTCTGAAGATACAGAATTAGATGAAGGGAAGTTTTTATGAATTTCATTTAATGACGTAGGTCTTGGTGGACGTTTTTCTGATATAAATGACGTAGTTTGATCGATATTATCAGGCGATGACGATTCGTCTGACGCACCTGACGCAGGATTTCTTGTTTCTTCTGTCTTTGCTAATGACACAAGTGGTATATCTACCTTTACAGGTTTGTCAGTTTCATTTTGAACACACGGTGATTTAGAATTAGTCGGCGTAAGAGTATCATGTGAATCGGGGCTTTTGACCGGGTCAAAAGATTTTTCCTCCACAACAGGGGTATCATCGGAACCAGGGACTATTCTTTCTTCTATGTCTTTAATCACCTTATCACTTTTACTTCGCCGTCGTCGCTTAATTAATAAATCATATTTACTGTCAGGTGATGTTGGTGTTTTTGCTTTTGATGAATGTTTAAATCGCGGTGATGGATGAACTTTCGGAGATCGCGGTTTTCTATTTAGTAAAGGACTAGTGTTAAACAGACTTTGTCTTTCAGAACTATCATCTTTAATTGCATTTAATTTGGGACTAGGCATAGGACTATATTGTTTCAGGATAGGTTTAGGACTACATTCAACGGTTGCTTTTACTTTCACTTTTAATCCGCTTCGATTACTTGATACAGATGAACCACGTGACACTCGACCATTGCTGTCCTTTTTCTTTACACCTCCTGTTAAAGGACGCTCCATGTCATAGTCAATTTCGACACCACTTCCAGCACTATGATGACTCGGAGAACTGTGCATGCTGGTACTTTTGGCGATATGAGTGGGCGTTTCCTCGTGGGCAGCCATTGAATATTTATGTTTTTTATGATAGAAAAACTTATGATAAATAGCAAGAACACATAATATGAGAACTACGGTAAGACAGAGTGATATTCCAGCAATTGTTATGGTACTCTCCCAAATGCTTGACTCGTGGTGTGAGGTGAGAGGTATGGTATCAAATACAACCGATGAGGAATTGTCAACTGAAAAGAAAAAGAAATACAACATGTAAGTGAATTGGGAATTTATTGTTCAGTGGGGTTCGTGTTTCATAATATTTCAAAGTTGGTTGAACATTACTTGTCTTTTATCAAAGCACTGTCCGGTCTTTAAATGTATAGTATGTGAGTGTCCTCTTTCTTAAGTTAACCGTTTTAATATGACAGGTATAATTAACTCTTTTGTACTTAACTGTGTTATAATTTCAATAATGCCAAAATATATAAGTACATTTCAATGAATTCCTTTGTGTCCGTGTTTGTTTATGTGGTTAATATATCAGTTATTTTTTTTGTATTCAGTAGTGCACCATGTGCGTTTTTCTCTTTTCTAAATAAGTAAATGCACATTTAGATATTCAAAATTACGTAACACTTATTTTTTATACGTAACACGAAGCTGAATATACATATTTTCGTGTACAAAAATGCGATTAAAAGTGTGTTTGTCTTATTACATAATATACAATTTTGTCTAACCCTATGAATGAAAGAAGATCAGATTAATTTTCCTTTTTTTTGGCAGTTTATGAAGATGATATAGTAAAAATGTTTCAAACATAATGTGTTGGATTATTTGTGACAATCTATATTTGTATATTTTGTTTAAATGTACCAGGAATTCCATAATAAGTTTTCTTTTTCCTTTTGAAAGGTAAAAATGTTTCACCAGTTAGATTAAATTAAATCAAGTTGAATCAGATTTTGTACAGACACAAATAAAAAATGTCCTGCATTTGTATTTTACTCAATAATGTAAAATAAAAAGACCTTGTTGGATCTCATGCGATTACCTCCCTTTCTATTTTTTTCCTTGACTTGCATATTCTGACTAGATTTATAATATTTGAATATCGGTTAACATCTGTTGCCCTATTTATGTAATTTTGCAAGGAGATTTAACAATATTATTGTTGCAGTTTCTTTCTTTGGTATTGACGTAAAACCCCTGTTCTAGATTATGGAGAAGGTGGAGTGTTTGCAAAAATATTTAACTCCGCCACAATGACATTATTTATGTGCAAGTCCAAAGCCACCTGTAATTTAGTGTTTGTCGTAGGTTGCATTATGTATAGTTTTTGCTTTTCGTTTGTTGTTTTAGGACATTAGATTACTCTGTTGAATTGTTTTAATTTTTTCATGCCATGGTTTGCGGTATGCGTATGCAGGGTCTTTGCCTAGTGACCCCTAGTTGCATCTTCTCTGATTTAATATTGACAATCACACCACAACTCCTTGTTTAAATGTTGATTGATATTAGGATGATGACGTGATTAGAAATTGACGTGTAAAGTCCATAGGCATACTAAATGCATAACCAGTACGATAGTACATGTTTATTTGAAATGATTATGAACCATGCTTTGTGACTCACATGTTGAGTCGGATTTTAAACGGGCTAGTTTAAAGGGAATCGAATGGTCTTGGAAGTCTTGCCGTCCTTATTGTCGCTTGCTTGAAGCGAGCATGCTACGACTAGCTCACCAAGTAGGTTAAAGATTAACTTATTAAGACATTTTGTCATTTTTAGACTTACCTTCCGACTTGTATGTGGCAATGAAGCCATATGATGAAAGTTTATGTGATAAAAGCCCTTTACTATGTGGATCAACAGCAAGAAGCCTACGGTGATACAATAATGGTACTGACACATTAAATCTCGTATTGAATTGAATAAGAAGCTTATTCGATGACGACACAACTTTAGAAATTTTGATTAGTCCATAACTTTGAGCAAGTAAGTTATCATTTGACTTGGCGCCATCTCTGACACGGAGCCACTGCTCATCTATCAGAATGTTAAAATACTGAAATTTGAGTATTATAATGTGTCCTTTTCCCACAGCAATAGTCCATTGAGATATTCCTTTGCATCTTCCTGTGCCGATAATTTCTCCTTTAGAAGCATTCAGAGTGCATCCACCACACGCACAACTACCCTCTAAATGAAGATGTTTGAGTGGTGTATCCGGAACTGTATCTTCTTCTAGAATTAACAAAAAAGTATTAGATTAGTGCACTAGTATATGAAAATATATTTTACTTTTTGTCAAGAAATAAATGTAATCATTCATAGAAAAAAACCGCTATGTTTAAATTTTGAACACACGCATTTTCCCCCCTTAAAATAAGATTCATCAGTGATGCTCTGGCAAATTAAAATTTTGGTGATGACCAAATAAAGAACGAACTTGAGGATCATATCTACGTTTAATAAATCAACTTCCCTTTATTACTCATTTTTATCATATTAAGGAAAACAGGAATTTGTTGTTTTACAATTACGTGTAACGGTTCAACGGTATCAATATGTAAGAATTTAGTTAGTCATTTGGTTTGTTTGAATATCGTTGATTTGTATAACTTTAGACTTCATCGTCCTTTAATTAATAAAAGAACGGTGGCACACCAGTAGAACATCGCAGGAAAAATGGTAACAAGTAGTGTATCAAATAAAGGCAACAGTAGTAGTAAACCGCTGTTCAAAAGTCATGAGAGAAAACAAATACTAGTATCCAGGTTGTAAACTGAAACCGAGTGAAACCTACTATAAGATGAGAGAAACAATGAAGTGTAACAAAAACCAAATGATAATCTACATAGGACCAGACTTTCTGATATCAACTGTCATATTCCTAACATTGGACAGGACATTTTAAGAAAAAAACTGGAGGCTTGATTCTGGTATTAGGGCTAGCCAAACCTTCGGTTTATATAGGATTGTTAAAAAATATCGTTAAAATGACAACACTACAGTATAGAACGCAAGAACACTCAGCATAGAGAAACGAATTAATATCTACATAAAACAATATTTTCTTGCAAATGCTGCATGAATTAGGTATAAAGAAAGTTCGAAAGGACCCACTTCTATAATGTATTCACTAACAGCACAACGAATATCTTGAAAAGAACATTATGTATAACGAAATAATTCTCAAATTGCAAATTACAGTGAATAAGTTATCCCAAAAAGTATATCATTCATTCCGGCGAAGGAATACGATCATAAATTGTTGTTTTAATTTACGGTGTTGGAATATTACACCACGAAGTAAATATAAACCTTCAATTATTACACCAATGCAGTCTTAATACATTTAACATAAAATGCTCAATAGTGCCAATTATTTGTCTCTTTTAACGCAAATCGGCACTATTTGTTCATTGTACGTTTATAAACTACAAAATGTAGAACCGATTAGTGGTTCAGATTTTAATTCAATAATTCATGACAAGTTTAAGGTGTACAAGTGAATTATAAAAGTTAAATGTTTACATTAAATGCCTGAAATGTGTTTATACCTTTCGAACATTGTATAAGAATATAAAAGATATCAATGAGTATATCACAGATTCATGTTGCAATGATAGGGTATACATAAGATTGACTACGAGTTATTCCTGTAGTAATGAAAATATCATTTCAACATCGAGTTTTGCTCTTTTTCGTCTTCACTATTTGGCACAACTTTAAGGAAATTTTGGTCTACAGTGATCTTCATCTTCGTACATTATTTGGTCTTATAACACTTTTTGATTTGAGCGCCACTGATGAGTCTTATGTAGACGGAATGGGCGTCTTCCGCAAATTTAAAATTTCTATCCTGGTACCTATGATGAGTTTATTCATGTACAAGGTAGTAAATATCGTGCGTATCCAACTTACATGATTTTTTTCCATTCTATCATGTACAGGCAGTAACCTTACCTGAACACTCAACTACACATGGTCTGAACTCTACAGGGAAGCCATTACAGAACCTCCCTCCATTGGCAGGTTCAGGATCTGTACATGTTCTTCCACGACTCCGTTTACCAGTACCACACGTAACACTACATGTACTCCATTCAGACCACACTGCCCATTTACCATCTATTGGCAAAACTGTAAATAATTGTAAGTATGATTAATAAAGATTTTAAGTTGTGCGCAAACGTCAAACTTATTGTTCCATTACTTTTCATTCGACTTGTGGACTTTTCTTTGTCATGTATAACATTTTAGAATTGTTCGAGTTACAAAAATAAAATTGACAAGCATTTGGTAACATGAATTCCATGTGGAGCAGGATCTGCCTAACATTGCGAAAAATCTAAAGCACCATTATTTTTTTTCTGCCGTTTTTTCGTGTTGCTCAGTGTTGAGTTATTTATGTTGTGTCTTTTTGGTTCTTGCTATAGCGTTGTTTATTCCTTTTCAACTTGTGAGTATCAATTTTCCTTTGGTATACTTCGACACACTCTTATATACAATATAAAAACATTTTGTGATATTCCTACAGAAAATTGTTTAAATTTAAGCAGTTTGAAGTTCAAAAAGAGACAACAAACAACAACTAGAAAAATACAAAAGGAGACATCGAAAAAGTGAAAGAATGATTTCTATTTGATACAGTTGAAAATGTATGTGAAACATGGGAGGAAATCAAAATATTTAAAACACGACTGAGGAACGGACACTGGTATATAACAAAATAGGGGTTAAAAGCTAACCAATATAAAATGAAAATAATAATAACTTGGCATAGTTAGCAATTAATTAACACAACGACAACTTCGACCTTTCTGAGTTATAATTTAGGATTTCCTTGTAAAGAGCTGTTTCACCAATCATAGTAACGATAATATATAGCATTTAAACTTTCTTGGCCGAAAGGGTACTTTGTACGATAATATATAGGCTTTCTTGGCCGAAAGAGTACTTTGGAATACAAAACAATAAGAGAATATTGATACTTTATCCTTCACCTACTTGTAAGATGTGAATGGTAAATATGACAAATGGGCGAAAACTTGTAGAACAGTCTGAATAATTCAGTTTCGAGTGACATCAAATCAGTCACTGTAGTAACCATAACTATGTTATTAATTTAGAAATACCTTTGGGACATTTTGATTTTTTCCCTGGTTTACACTGTATTGACAAAAAGAAATAATAAGTGATTTTGAATAATCACTAATAGTTTTAGTGATTTTTTAAAATCCGTGAAAGTTCAGTGATTTTATATCTTGGAAATATCCACAACTTGATATCAGAAATGTGTGTTTCTTAATACAAATTAAATTGAGGTATATAGATATCATTCAATCACTTGAGAAATGTCTGAAGATAAATTAACAGTGAGGTAGGTATCTGTTGAAAGTTGAGATGACAATATCTGCTAATCGAAAAAGTAAAACATATAAAGTACAACATAAATGTAAAGTGTCAACCTGTATGACAATCTAAAGCAATCAATATACTTTTTAATCACGTATTGATTTTCCAATCAATCGACCCAGTGCATGAAGCTGAACAATAAAGTGGGAACAACATGCAATATCTACATAATGATAATCTTAATGACTAGGTGTGTACCGGGAAAGAACTCAAGCAGAATGAAAATAGCAGGAAGATTGGAAACTCCAATTTCAAAAGACATAGGATATAACCTTATTTCAAAATCTCAGATACCACTTATTTTCGTAGACTTGCTTCTTAATGCGGATCATCATTACGCTTTGATAATCTTTTATTTAATGTCAGAAGATCAAAACTTGTTGCAAAAAAAAAACATACGAGAAATCATAAATCTTCAGCGGAAAAGAAAAACAATCTCAAAGATAACTCATCATTCTTTTCGGAAATTGGAAACACATACTGGGCTTTGATGATGCCAAATACATATCACGCTTATGTCTGTGTTTGGAGAAAGGGCCGTCATTAGTATACAATAGTATCATCGATGACGAAATCATTTCTTTCAATACATGGTCGAACATATTTGATAATCCTCGTTAACAACCATTTAATATTTATTCAAAATAGGTCTTCTAGTTGGTAAAAAACCCCTCAATAGAACCATAAATTAATGTATTTTGAAACACTCCATTAACTTTCCTTCCTTGGGAATGCTTTTAAATGCAGGTTGTAAAAAGCGTAAATAATATATTGATAACAACATAGAAAATCATGCATAAAATACAACATATTTATTTTATTTTTTACTTACTCAAAATGATCCCATGAGAGGTGTTAAATGAGGCGAAAAGTAAAATAAATTATTTAAATATTATAAAAACGAAGGTAAATGAAACACTGTATTGACTTCCTAAAGATAATAACATATATAGCGGTAAAAAGCACCTGGTTAAGTTGAAACGTCCGGGTAACGTATTCATATTGAAATCGCCCATAAATTATAATATATTAACTATTATTTGTGGCTAATTTAAATAAATTGAAATGTATTTGAGGTTAGTGACATATGGGTGATCTATTAGCATTAAGATCATTCATCATTTGCAGAGGATCTTGTTAAATATCACTGGAATAGTACATTTTTGTTATTGTTTGCTTTAAATCTCTAGCAATGAAATATATGAGACGTTTTTATTTTTGCTTTCAGCTACGACAGCCACCTAGATTTTTTTTATCATCAGAATAGTTGGTGGACAAGCTTAATATGAAGAAAATATATATGTTACAGCTCTAAAATCATAAGTTAGAACACAAACGAACAAATCAGTGAAAATAGCGGAATTGCAATTATTCAAAACAGGAAAATACAGATTACATCAACGGCAAACTTTTCTAATTCATATACCACATTACCATGCAATACTTTCTAGTGGTAAAATGTGACGATTACACAGACAATTTTATCTGATAGCAAAAGGATATTTGGGTGATTTATATTTCTTTTATGTCGATTTTAGTATACTGTAACTCTCGTGAATTTTAAAGTTGTTCGCTTAAAATAAATTTTATTACAGTAGATTTCCGCATATAATGTAAAGAATTTCCGGAGCAGACCGTAACTACTGGAATATCTTAATAGGAAATTATCTCAATGGGAAATTCTAACTAATGTATTTAAACATATTTTATAAATACACTGATTTTTTTTTATATGATTATAATTATATTATAGAGTTTATGTAATAATTTTGTTTGTCTAAACAAGTGTCTACACATACTCTAAGTGGATTTAAGATTTATATATAAGATCGTTCTTCGACAAAAAACAACATTCATGATTAAAGTGTTTTATTACATGAAGGGATTTTGAAGTCTCTACATTATAATTTTAAAAACCTAAAAAAACCCAAAGAAGCCAGTTGCTTGGTATAACTATACTAAAATGGGCTTATCTTCCGGATATCGACAAATCTGATGTGATTAGCAAGTATTATTCGAGATAAGATAACTAAAATCACAGAGCACCATATTTATCAGTTAAAGTGCCAATAATCTTCTTAAACATCGATAGGTTAACATGTTTTGAAATAATATGTTGCTTGTCCTTATGAAATCAATATTAAGCTCTTTGCTAGACAAACAAAATATTGACTTTCTATCTTGACTTGAACCTGCTACAGATTATAACAAAGACACCCAATAATTGTCAATCTGTCAACTATAATATTAACCTGGTCATCAAAAACTATCAATGGCTTCATATTATCACGTTGTAATTGGCAGAATGGAATTATTTAGAAGGAACAAGAAGGGTAGATGACACACAGAACTGTATCTTTCTATGTTACAATGTATACCTTGTTATCTTTCAATTCTTTCAATTACTCTAGCATTCTAGCATATTTAGGAAAGAATTTGTATTGACAAGCCATCTTTACTAAGTGATTTTTAAAAGTACACAAATTCAAAAACAACCTCTAGTTTCCTCAATAGAAAGTCCAAGAATAATTTGTCATTCCAATTTGGATGATTTTGTCTTCAGTTTCTAAGAAAGGTGCACATAAACATGGCTTTACTGGCAGCTAATTATTTCTACTGTTTCCTGGCTATTTAAGTACTTTATATGAAGCCTCAGACAGCTGATTATTTTTTGCAGTTTCCTGACTATTTGAGAACTTTATATAAAACGTTATGTGATATTTAGGACCAAGTCATTACAGATAAATTGATATATGAGTAAAAGTCACGACATTAAAATTAAGCTTCCATATCAAAAGTATAGAAAAAAATAAATAAATCGAAGTTGATATATTTGCGTCATATCATTATCTTTTATGTACATGTTACATAAAATATTTAAATTTCAGAAATAGATTGGGTATTTCAAAGTATTGCATTGAAACTAAATTTCTAATCAAGAAACGAAATGTGTGATTAATATCTGATTAAAACTTGTTTGTACATATTCATGTAGACAACAAAATCAGTATTCGAATTACGTAAATAGTACTTTTCATGTCAATGAAACTAACCATTGATATTTAATTTAAAACTTTTAACACATTTTAACGAAAAATCTGTAGTATGTTGTGAAGGCTTTGTATAATATATCATAAAAAAAAATTGAATAGATGAATGTCTAAAATTTACCTGTATTAGGATGGGCGGAAATGCATACATCGTCCTGCTCAGTTACAGAACCGTCAGATGCCATATTGACGTAGACAAAACAATACCCAACTGCTTTGGCGTCAAAATAACCACAAGGAAACAAAACAGATGATTGATTGTTGAATGCTGGCTTTTCTGTGACGTATATACGGTTAAGAGGCACTGCTGGCGATCCCGTCAAGGTACGACGAAGATAGTACATTCGGAGCTGGTCCCTATTTCCTGGACAAGTAGGTTGTACATACTTCACAGATAAATGACCTTCACATGGAAATACACTTGAAGAATAAATGCTTATTCTATAAGCAGTACTCCATTGCACATGTAGAATATTTGACTGAACTATTACTTCCGAATCGTCATACGTATTACGTAAAACGGCAATATAGCGTCCTGCAACTTCAAAAGTTTCACATGTATACTCAACGCTTCCTATTTTCGTATCTATTTCGTTGAAAACTTTCGTATTTTTTATTTCAAAATTAAGTTTTTTAGTAGACGTTTCGTCATCCTTGGTATACTCTAAATCTAGATGAAAATTATGGCGTTTCACGGGTGATTTACATTTAGCTTCTGACGTATACCACATTGTCAATGGTTTTGTTTGTGCTATGTGGTGAGATGGAGTGAAGATGAGTTGAAATTTTGGCCACGTGACTTGAAAGGAAATTGTAGTAAGCAAAGGTCCTCCAACATACATGTGCAGTTCGATATAATGAATAGCAGCATACTCTATTTCTCCACAAGATATCTTTATTTGTCCAACTGGTTTTCCACCTTCTAGAGGACGTGTTGTTATCTCCTTCTTTGTTCCCTGTGCTCCAGCCAGTATTCGAATATAAGCATTTGGAAGGGATACAGTTGGTGGTGTTGTGTAGTTGATATAGAGATCTTCCGAGAAGGCAACATAGACTTTCGGAACAGACAGTGTATAAGTTCCATCTAAAAGTACAAAAATGATAGGTTACAAAGCAAACTCAGCACAAAAAATACTATCCTTTTTCAAATATTAATATTTCGTTTTTTTTAAAAATAGCTAAATTAAATGACATATTACACTATGTATAAGCAATCAGAAAAAGACACAAACTAATTAGTTGTAACAGATCTAAAGCAATGTCACTAAATCCATTTACCTTTTAAAAGAAGTTTATATGGTCTTTGTAATATAGGTAAAAGATAGAAAAAAGGGCCATTCAAACTCATAAGTAGGAAAACAAACTGACTACAACATGGTATAAGAAGGGAATATCGGTCAAAAAGACAAACATCAGTACACATAACAAAAACATAGAGAACTAAAGACTGAAAATCACGAACACCATAAAACGTAAAGGTGATCTCAAGTGCTCCGGAAGGGTATGCAGCTCTGCATATGGCATCCTTCATATAATTAAAGTATGTTATTTCTTAAGGTGGCTCGTGGGTACAAAAATTTTAGCAAAAAATTAAACCTTTATTTTTTCATTACAAATTTTATTAATTACACTATTAGTTGTTACTTTATGATATGGTACAAAAAACAACCCCAAAAAATTGTTTGGTTTGGCCCCAGATGACTTTAAAAATTGAAAAAGCTCCAAATTATCTCCCTTTGGTGCAAAAATACCATTTGTTGGCCTTAAATTTGAAATATCTTTTTTAACTCATCGGTGACCTATATTTTTTATTATTGTTTTCAAATAAGCTGTACATAAACTAAATAATTGTAAAATTTAAGCGATTTCTTATATTAGGTTATTTTTTTATTTTATATTTCCTCTTTTTCTCCTATTAGTTCAACAGAAAAAAAAGGACATTAACAAAAATGTATGCTTCTTCCAGAGGCAGATTTTAGCTTAAATGAACTGTGACCCCATTTTTTTATTTCATTTTTCTTTTAAGTATATGATAAAGATCATTTATGAAAAAATATAGGGAAATCCTATATTAGAAAAAAAAATCATTTATACCCAGGAGCCCCCTTAAGAGGTGTTTTTTTGTTGTTGGAACTGGTGGGAAATTGAATATGCTTGATTGTTTATATCATATCTTTTCACAATTTGTTTATATTCCGACCGATTTACAACTGGAGATATACCTCTCTAAAATTTGAGGAAGGTGTGTTGTCCTTTTGTTATTTTTGTAGTTTGGTGGCGGTCTTAACTTCTTAAATTTATATTGGGAAATGAAGTAAACATCACGATTGGGAAATGAAGTAAACATCACGATGACAACAATTCAATGTCTGACCGACAAAATCGACGGCTGATTATTTCTACAATGCTAGTGTTCGCCTCATAAAATCATTGCATTGTTTCTTCAAACTGTAGCAAGCTTTATAATGGTTTCTCCGCTATGGTATAATTGTATTTTTCAATGTTCCCTTTATAAAACATAAATTATACATGAGAATTAGTTATTTAATCTGTATTGAACATTTGCGACTTATGTCTCAATAAACATCTGCTTCCACTTGCCAGCATATGTTTTGCAAACGAAGTTTTAATTGATAAGGGTTTACCAAGATTGACACGGTATCAATTGAATGAAAGGGGTTCTTAAAAAGCCTTTGTCCAGTTCTCATAAATCTGATTTTATGATGATGCAAGGTGTTCACACTAATTTCTATTTCTTTCAAAGTAAGAGGTTTACAAGAGTGTCAAAATTATCCAGTCGTCAGTGTCAATTGAATTTGAAATACTAAGGGTCAATCGTGTTATGTTTACTTTTCAGTTTTGCTGAAATGCACATCCTTGTCAATTTCCACCTGCTTGCATAGTTCACATTCCGAGCTCATGCTGGCGACAAATCGTTTAATGAATGAAATATTTATTTTTATTGTGTGGCCATATTGTCTTTTATGTCCTGTTTAATGATACAAACCGCCAAAATACATAATAAAATAATGTTATAGGTTTTTAATTTAGATGAATTTGATATCCGACAGTGTATTCAGGTAGAAGATACAATAAGCTACTTATGTAGGTAAATTCACACCAGGTACTGTCAGATACGGTACGGATGAATGAACGTAAGCCGCTTCGGCTAAAAGCCTTCTTAACAAAATGAACTGATGTCTTGGTCCTGGATTAAATTAATTTTGGGGTAATGCACGAAGATGAACTCACAAACACAGCAGATGCAAACCACCCTTTTCATAAATAGCTGATTTGTTAAGTAACTTTATATATAAAATTTTGACATTTTTGTAAGTAAGATGGTGATATAATCTGATTTTTGTTAGTGTTAATGATCATGTTTTAAGTCTGCAACCTTTAACATTATAAAATTATGTGAAACCTTGTCAAAGATACCAGGTTTATAATTTGGAACGTCAGACGTGGCATCTTACATCCTTATCCTATTTATACCGTGTTCATACAGCGATACTCATGAACTCAAGATTTCTGCCAAATATGAAACATTTTTTTTAAATGTACTAACTGCCTTGTCATGGTCTTTTGGATAAACATAACTAGGTGGCAACCCAACGACACATATCGAAAAATACATTCAGAAGTCAACATATGCTCTTTGACAATAAAATCTGGTTCCTATATAGCATATAAAAAAGGAGATGTGGTATGGTTGCCAACAATTATCCACCAAAGTTCAAATGAGGTGGATTCATGCAATTTTAGACAATCACACGACCTTCAACAATGGGTTAAAATCGCATACCGTAAACGGCTTTTTAAGGACAATTCAAGTAAGAAAACTAACGGCTTAATTTATAACAATGCAATAAACGAACGAAAATCAAATACGAAATACATGAACAAACGACAACCACTGAACCACTGAACTACAGGCTCCTGACTTTATCTGTTTTTCGAAAGAACAAAAAAAGAAAGGAAAATCTTTTTAGGACAGGCATTGACACGTGGATGATTCAATACTAGTTTAATATAGACGTGGAAGTACATGGGTACGTCTGTTGTGACGTTTTTGATTTTAACGAGCGCAACCTATGTATTACTGGTAAATTATTAAACCAGGGATATCGTTACCATAAATTACTTAAAACCTTTATTTAATTTTTCCAGAGATATAAAGATTTGGTATTGAAGTTTGGTTGTACCTGTAGAAAACTTATTTCAAACGGGGTAGCACATCCTGTTTTTTACGGAAATGTTGTTAACCGTGCCCGGAAATTTAGAAATGATCCATGTAAACTTGTCGCTCCTTTAAATAAACTTATTCTAAAAGGTTACCTATTCAACACTGTAATAATATCATTGAATATTGTTTTTATT
Organism: Mytilus trossulus; assembly: GCF_036588685.1. NCBI lineage: Eukaryota > Metazoa > Mollusca > Bivalvia > Mytilida > Mytilidae > Mytilus > Mytilus trossulus. The sequence goes on along the minus strand of NC_086386.1, from coordinate 33,716,143 downwards.
GGTATAAATATTGATTTTCACATTCCCCATTTCCATTCTCAATTTTATTTGTTATCAGTAAATTAAAAGCTAACTAAATATTACTAGTATGTTATATATGATTTTTATAGTTCGTTCTTATGTTAACTGTTATACCACTGTCCCAGGTTAGAGGGAGGGTTGGGATCCCGCTAACATGTTCAACCCCGCCACATTATTTAAGTATTTGCCTGTCCCAAGTCCGGAGCCTGTAAATTCAGTGGTTGTCGTTTGTTAATATGTTACATATTTGTGTTTCGTTCAATTTTTTTTACTTAAATAAGGCCGTTACTTTTCTAGTTTGAATTGTATTATCGGGGCCTTTTACAGCTGACCGTTATGTGGTACGGGCTTTGCTCATTGTTGAAGGCCGTACGGTGACCTATAGACTAGTTGCTAATGTCTGTGTCATTTTGGTCTTTTGTGGATAGTTGTCTCATTGGCAATCATACCACATCTTCTTTTTCATATATAATATGTGTTAACATAATGGATTTCTGTGAACTTTTACATATGTTATGTCTTTTTAAGTGTCGAAACATTCACACATACATTTTTATTATCGCATATAAAATGGACAATTAATGCCTTGTTTGAAAACTTTGTCAGTCAAATTTAACCTAATAAAAAATAGTCATACACCCGCCTTTCCAAACACAGTGTTTAGTAACAGTACTTAGATATTAGAGTCAACAAACACTTGAGTATCACTTTAATTGACAATTATAACTGTACCCATCTTATTAAATAGTCCAGTATTTGCATAGGATGTTTATAATTTGTCTTGCTTAGGAAATCAATGGCTGTTTAAAAATCATTTATACTGGGTAACAATAGCATGTTAAAGTTCTCTACTAACAACTTGATAAACATGTAAACCGAAGATTTTAATGGAAGAAAAGTCAATATTTGTTGAAAAAACATTCAAGATCAAGTAGGAGATTTAACAGGTTTATCTAACGGTATTTGACAAGGGCTATTGGAATGGATTGATTAATTAATTTGTTTGTCTAAGATGATGTATTTAGAATCTGCAAATAACGTTAACTTCTCAGTTGGTCTAAACTATTTGAACTTTAGCATGTATTTGTAAACCAATGCAAGGAAACTGTTGAACTCTCCCCCTGATTTGAAACTGAAATATAATGATTTTTGTAAAAAAAAATGGAAATCAGAAATAAAGAGATAGAGAAGGTAGAACCTTTATAATGAAAGGAGTACGGACAATAAGATCCTTATTTAGACCAAATATAACTGCAAATTTAAAAGTAACATATATTCTAAAAAAATCCAGCTAGACTAAGGTACAAGGCGTAACACATTCAACAGAAAAAAATCCAAGCACAACATAAACAACTTAATCATTGATAATAAAAACTCGTAACAACGTTTCCCTTCCTTGTTCAGTTTGTCGAAGCAAAAATACATCGAATTGGTCTGACAGACACCATGTCATGAGATTTTTCATTTATTAAAGAAACTGCACATTTATACCACGACGGGTTAAAGTCATATCATTTAACAAATCAAAATGATAACTATTTAGTGAAACCTTGGACATAATATTGTGTTAAAGTATCCTCTTTAGAAGTGTAACATTAAAAATCTATACACAAAATCCGGCTTGGTGGTCGTTTAAATATGGAATTATATATAGCACCTAAATGTTAATTCCCCATATCATACCGGTTCGATTAGGCTTCTTTCTACATCTGTGATCACAAGCTTAACGATGTGGCTATGAACAGTAAAGCACGCAATTATAGCTTTCGCTAGAAGTGTACTTCAAACAGGATGAACAACGAGAAAAAAAATGCATTGAAACGCTCCCGCAGGTTGCATCACACGGATTGATTTTTTATTTGATAAAATTTCAAAAGAAAGAAAGACCAGTTATTCTTCTCTGCTGGCTAGCGTTGACATATGTTAAATTATTTGAATGCTTTTTTTTATTGAAATTGAATTTCAGAAAATCGCATTGTTTATTTTAATTCTTAGTCTTACAACATAACTTTTCTACACTTGAGGCTGTTAAACGGTTAAACACTGAATCAGTTTTCAAATTTAAAGATATAAAGCAGACGTCTGTCGATAAGTACAAAAGGGTATTTAATTCAAAGTCTTTAAAGAAACAGGAAGTGCTCAGAGAAAGTAACAATAAAACCAACAATTTGGCACTCCGTGGTATATGTACTTTTAAACCAAATATCCTTCAGAGGGAAATTTCAAATAAAAAACTAAATACCATTTGTTTCCCGTCGTATTTATTAAGGAAGAGTTCTGTAGGTCTCAAAACAATTTAGAACTTTTTACAGATTTCGTTTTGATAGCATCTCAATGATAAGATCAACTAAACAATAAAGCTAAAAAAGGAAAGTAAAACAACCCCATAAAAGATGAAAATAAAAGACAGTATTTCATTTGACATTCCTTTCATGTGCACACAAATAAGTTTGTTTACCATGTTCTAGAATGCTCGATGAGTGCTATTTCTTAATTGTGCTTATTTATGCATGTTACATTTGTATGTGTGTTCTGTTACACATTTGGATTACTTTGCAATATCTGATTTTATGTACATAACTATTTGTCGTCGATTAAAGTTATTATTTACATCTTGGACATTTTGTATAAAAACGACATGGCTTCTTCTTATACTTACTCTTCATTATCTAGGGTTACAAGCCTAATACCAAATGTGTCTTCAGTTTAGATACCTTATATTTATTTTTTTAATGTATGTCCGCCCAGTCTGACTGCAAACGTTAGATCCCTGGTACCTGGTACAAGACATCCAAGCAACCGCTCTTCAGAAAGGTGAATAGGTGAATTGCTGTCAAGCTTAATTTATTACCCTACTTAACATGCGCTCGTTTTCCGGTGGCAGTAAAATTTACACACCCCTTCTCCTTGTCCATTTTGTACTTTCATCTAGGTTATAATTTATTTATTTTTTTCACTGGGCGTATATCATAAAATAACCCATCAATATGCGTTTTTCATAGGGCTATTATGAGCCATATCAAAAGAAAAATTCAAAATAATTTCTCTTTGATTAGCCAAACCCTGTAGAGAAAAGACTATGGTTAAATAACCTAAATTGAGCATAACGTCATCAACAGGTAGACATAAATGTAGACCACAGTAGGCCATTGAACAAATTGTAAATACACATGGCAACACTTTAACTTTGAAGAATCCGTGCACATTTGACTTTTTTTCGGGATTTTTAGTTTCTTCAATAAATCAATGTATCCCATATTGTTTCATTTAATATGTCATTTCTCCTGAACTACAAAATTTTGTCACTTAATTTATTAAAGTTATAACTGACAAGTTGTATGGACAAAACCTCTTGAACTAGACTTTAAAGAAACTTGTTATCATATTGTAAATACAAGATACTTATAAGTATACGATAATTTTATCTAAGATCTGTCAATAACCTCTTTTATTTAAGATTTAAGATATGTTTGATCAGTAACAATTCAAAAAGTCTGACGTCGTTGTTTTGACTTCTAGCTTTAATTGTTCTCTACGTTCTTGTAGATACTAGTTTTGCTTTGTCATGGCGGTAATTTTGATGATAAAATGAAAAATTATCTACCCTTAGTAATTCTTCTTGCATAATTTACTTACTAGTAATTTGAATGCAAAAGTGTACTTAATCAATTAAACGAATGGCATGTTTGCTTTAAAATTTATATGTTATATTTTTAAAACTAAACACATACTGGTAGTTTTACGTATTATACCTTTCAACTAATTTTAAGCAACTGAGAGGGGTAAAAAAAGAGGCGAAAATACCAAAGGGATATTTAAACTCAAAACTCAATGCTTAAAATTTGTGTATAATTATTTTTAAGCTCAGAAATGCTGCAATAATGAAACGGTGACTGTACATGTACTAGGGACTACTAAAATAGACGTATTGCATGTGTAATAGGGACTGTTATACTAGACGTCTCGTACTAAACTTTCTTAAACCTTTTCGGTCAATGCGGAAAGAGGATTAACATTCCACAAAGATAAATCTAACTGGTATCTAAGTAGAATTTATATTTTATAACATTATATCATTATTTGACATGTCAGCAGATGCACTCAAATGCACAAATGCACAATAACGTTTTTTTTTATAAAAAAACCCAGTTTGAACAGCCTATAAATCTCATATATCGTGTAAAAGTGACATGCTATTGGGTTTCTATTAAATATGTATGTAACAGCTTTCCACATGAAATTACAGCAAATATTATTCAATCTTACATACCTGGCACATCAATAAATGTTTACGACATACTTTCTATTTATATTGTGTCAAGAAAACTCTTACCTGGCGTATTACACTTGATTAATGGAAGGTACAGACAAACCGACAAACATACACATAGCCAGTCATTCCACATCTCGTCATATCCCTTCATCAACCATGCAAATAACAGTCGTCCACATTCCGCTCAAATAGTCATTAGAGAGCAGTCTAAATTAAAAATATTAGAGAAGTTGTAAATCAAGCTGCTTCCAACTAATTTCATGTGTAAATCCCAAAATCAAATTCAAGCACTTCAGAAAGGCACATAAAAAAAAATGAAAATCATCCAAAAAATACCACAAAGTGACACTTTTGTCCTATTCTGTAATATGCAGTAGTCTTGGTAATACGCATGCAATTTGAACGTTTAATTAGCTTCTGCGTATATTAAACGACGAAATAAGGTATGTAAAATCCACATTAAAGATTGAAAAACGAATAAAAATCTTCTATATAAAATCAACTTGCAGTTGACGAAACACAATTTTAAATTAGTCACAATATTGAGTTACAACATTAAGGTGAAAAACCCAATGAACCAATCCATCGCGCAGCTGTAATTCGCGTCTGTCTTTGTTGATTTCATTCACGTGTAGACAAATGGTCTTTTTACCTGATCTAAATAGAACAAATTCACCCCACACCTGATCACCTTATTAAATATATAATAGACTAATCGCTATCTTGTCATTTCTCATAAACGTTAGTCCAATGTCACCAAGTTTTTCTTATCAAGATACACATTTTTTCGATCGATTTAAACATTTTAAATCTTAATACAACTTGAAAGGATATTTAAGCTGGCCCGTCGCTGCTATCGGTTGCATGGGCACATGAGCTTCAAAGGTTGACAAATATTATTTGTGCACCTTTCATCTTTTATTGAATAATTCACTACTGCGGAAAAGAAAGATTATTACAGGTAAATTGAATCAATAAATTATACATAATAGGAGCACAACTTTATGTAAAGTATATAGTATATAACCTCGACAATACTCTAGTTACTTAATAAGAGTGGGGAATACTTGATCTCTATGCTTATACAAGGAAGAATGCTCGTTTAAAAAAATACCAAAGTTTTATATGAGACGTATTTTATTGCACTTAATGGCAATCTAGAAAAACAGTCTTGCCTTTCATAAATAACGATAAACTGAATAACGTATTCAGAAACAGAAACCTAACTTTAAACTAAAAATTATAAATTGCAAATAAACAATTTTCAAAAGCAACATATTAAAGACCGTACTACTTACATTTTGAAATATAACTTCCTCTTTTTATTACAAATCTTTTTTTATCATTTCTGTTAAAATTATTTTAAACGCTATTTATTTTTACCTTCATATTTTTCCTTTTTTATATGACAGTTCATTTTTATGACCATAAATATTGTAACGTGCTCATTTAAATAACTCTTGAATTATAACCTTTGAAAACCAATAGCATATACAAACCACAAAGATCTATATTGTGAGGATAAATCCCAGTGTAATGCTGATAAATTGAAAGCTGTTCGCTTCGAAAGCTTCTCATTAAAAATTAACATGAACCTAAATTACAGCTATTTTCTTTCGTTTGTGAACTTGTGACAAAGTGAAATATATCAATGAAAAAAAATTGTATGTCATTGTCGAGTTTGTGACAATGAAAGTGCATGTTTGCTCTCAGACCACGACCTCGTGGAATACATTAGTTGAAGTGTGAACAATAATCTGTTGTTCACAAGACATTGTTAACAAATGTGTCAAACTTTAATGACAAACCGTCATAATTGAGAAATTCCGATATTCGTACCTAAGGGGCATTATAAATCATTATAGAAAAGGAAACAACGTTACGATATTGATGTAATATAATTCAATTATAATTTATATATATAGTTAAAATTTGACCATAATTGCTGTATCTTAATAATTATTCATAACCATGCAATAGCTGAAAATTCCTGACACTATTTTATCCAGCACACACTTCCCAGTAAACAATCCAACGTTGGCATTACGTCGTGACAACGTAATACTATCGTTGTGACAACGTAGTGAAATTACGTCGGTACAACGTAATTTTGTGAACTCCAAGGCACGTGCTGACAACCATCCACACAACGTTGTCACAACATAATTTGTGACGTAATTTATGACCTTCATTAGACGTTGTGACAACGTTGCAACTCAACTGTAAATGACCCTTGTCCTCATTTGATTGATAAGAGCAATAAAATTTCATTGAAGAAGTAAACAGGGCCTATATTTTCTTCTTTTCACCTGTTTTTTTAGTAGTAAAATTTTCAATGTAGGCAAGTTGGACACAATAGATATAGGAAGATGTGGTATGAGTGCCAATAAGACAACTCTCCATCCAAATCACAATTTATAAAAGTAAACCATTAACGGTCAAGGTACAGCCTTCTACACGGAGTCTTGACTCACACCAAACAACAAGATATAAAGGGCTCCAAAATAACTTGTGTAAAACCATTCAAACAGGAAAATCAACAGTCTAATCTATATATATATATAAAAACAAGAAACACCTATAAATTACATTAAAAAAACAACAACAATGTTGATAAGTGCTTTACTTCCAAACTGCCAGCAGTTTCCAATATGGTTACCTTTTAGTCAGGTTTAAATATCAAATGTATTTTGTCCAATTCATGATTCACACAGTTTAACGTTAAAGTTTTATTTTTATTTTTTGCAATACTGAAGTACAAGATTTACACATTTACATTTAACAAAAGCAACTTTCCTTCTAAAATTTTTAACACATAATACTATTCAAAAGGCGAGATTTTGTATGATGGCCAATGAGACAAGTAAAACCCTCTTTCCTAAAATCAAATATTAAATATGTTAGCAATTATGGTAAACATACAGCCTTCAAAATGACACTTTGGTACATGCTACAACTTCTAAATGTTTAGGGTTTCAGTGTCCTAGACTAATAGTTTCACTATATGACGGTGGAAATTCTAGAATCTAGATTTCGTTTTGACAATGGAAACATTTTTTAATGAATTATTCAGAAGTACAAAAAACTACCACATATACCTTAATATGTACTGTAGAATCATTCAGCTGGATTCCCTACACAAGAACAGGCTACGAAAAATGTTTGGAAAAATCCCCAAAGTCTGTAGTTTTCAAATATATATTTCTACACAACTTATACAACTCGTCTAAACATCAACCTAACAATGTTAGGTCTGTAAATTTGCTTTCACAAATTTTTTGTTCTTCCCTCGCCGAGATTCAAACTCATGCTACTATGATATCGTGACACCAAATCGCCTGCACAGCAGCCATACCACTAGACCACACGACCAACTTATACACACTTCTAAAAATATCCCACAATGAAGAAAATAACTGAAATTCAATCAAACCAACTATTGCTTTTTTCCATTGACATACCAGAGAAAGACCTATCCAAAAGTTAGGACTTCTTTTTTCTTATGTACATGAACCAATAATAAAATAATAGTATGTTTCTGATTTTTTGAAATTTTATTCCAAATTCTAGTCTTGTGTCGGTTGTATACGTGGCATTCAAAGTTTTGGTTTTCTGCCCTCTCATCAGCTGGTCTTGTGTTGGTTTCCAGTCTCTGAAAAAAAATTCATATATATATTATAAAATATTTTTTTTTATCCCAACTTAGGAATAACAGCAGTTCTTAAAAAATATCCTTGTTTAAACATAATCAATATTTTTTATGCGCGGTCGGTGGTATAATGAATCTTACAGATTCATAATCATGTTGTGTTGTTACTGAGATGTTTGTATCTGCCAATTTTATAAACATATTTTGATAATGTATGTTCGAAATTTGAACATAATTTCAGCAGAATATGATATTTATAACTTTTAGTTAACCTTTGTCCTTGTTTAAAAGAAAATATGTTATGAAATTATGGTTGTTTCCACCCCCAGGGACAACCTTTTTTTAAACCCCCAGCACAGACAGAATGAAAAATATATAAGAACAACACTCCCTTTAATTTGCATCTTGGTATTTCAAAAACAACCACCTCAGTATTAAAACAGGCGTATTAAAAGGAAGTATATGGTTTCTCAAAATTGTCATTCATCAATTCATTTAAGATATTCTTAGGATTTTACCTTAATCTGACATGTTAATAAATTTATCATTCACATCATAACAGCAAGACCTTACACTACAACTCAGGTGGGTTTTGCTTCGTCTACCCGTTCACAGTGGGAGTGAGCACCGGGTGGGTAAAATTACTAGCTTGTTAAATCAAAAGACTTGCAAACTTACAATCAATTGAAAAAATCAGATAAGCAATTATAATCAATATTTCTTACAAAAAAAAAAGAATTATAGCTGGAGTGGGCACAGGTGGGTTGTTCACAATGGGCCGGTGGAAAAAACAAAATCCACCCAGGCTGTTGTGTATATCATATATGCCAATGAACGCAATCTTATTATTATCTATAAATGAACCAATTATCATTTAATTTATAAAATTAATCAAAGAATAAAGTGTCCATGAGCCACAAATGATGTTATCATTGAAGGACATACTAGTAACTTATAAAGAACAGTTAAACAGATGGTCTCAAAAATCAAACTCTGCGTTTTATGATAACAAGCATTGTGTATAAATGTCATAACATGTGGTTCAGGCAAACTAAAGTTAGAGTTCAGAAACCAATTTTGAGTTCAATGTTCATGTACATGTATGTACATACAGTACAAGAGTAAAACCATATGGCCCAGTGAAGGAGGGCATAAAAAGAGCTGATCAACTGATCATGATGTTTACCTTTTTATATCTTGGTCCATCTTGTGCATTCCACAACCTCAGACACATGATCACACATTGGATCTGTGAATTTTTATACAAGATTCTGGAAAAAAATCATAAATACAATCAATTATCTTCTATATTGATCAGTCTGTGTACATACTACATGTGTGTCAGTCCAACAAATCTTTGGGAGAACTAGGTACAAAAAAATGTAAGTGAAAAATGTACATGCATTCCATACCATAAATTGAAAAGCAAATAAGACTTCGCTATATACTGTTTTTTTTTAACCCCAGTAAACTAGGTTTTACCCTAACAAAAGGATAATTTTACCCAATTTTTCCCAACTGGTATGTGCACATGGATCTTAGTCTAAATAATTATGACATCTTGGAAGGCTTTTTTTTTAAAGTTTCTGTGACGCGTATCTATGACAGTTTTTATTGGTAAAATTGTCTATTCCTATGTCAGACCCAGTTAAACATTGATTGATTGTTGGTTTCGTTATGTTCAGTGGCAAATATTTCATGCAGGTCTAGGACGACCACCAGTTATAGACTAGTCTTCACACTTGCGACTGGTGATACATGTAGTATTATCATTAATAGGACGAGTTTGTAATATGCCAAGTTTGTAATGTGCCGAGATTGTATTAAATGTGGCAAGTTTGTAATGTGCTGAGATTATAATCAGGTAATGGGGCGAGTTTGTTATGTACAGAGATATCTAAAAAAAATGTAGCTTCGCATTTGTGATATTGATCAGACTTTTATGATTCCAACAATATTTAAAAATAAGTGCAAAAAAAACTTACAGCTTTTAAATATAAGGATTATAAGTGGTGTCATGGAGAGAAAACAATTGCCCTCCCCCTTTTTTACTTTCTATAGTCAATTGCTTAATATATCTTTAAAAAAAACACAAGTTAATGGAGAAGTTTGAAAATGGTTTCATAAAACACAAATGTTGGCTTAAATATCCTGTACAATGTACCAGTGCAATAATATATTGACATTAAAAGAAGAAGTATCATATTTCAACTCGGTAACTATAGTCGCCGTCACGTAAAATTGGCACCATGATTTTTGTCAAAATTTTCTAAAATATCGACCGCGTTTACTCGAGATCATGTTTTTCAATTAGCGGGATAAAAATCCAATCCAAATATATACTACTGTCCTACCTTTTATTGTGTTTGCACTGTATAATCCTGACCTTCACATTTTTCAAGATTGTTTTCATTGTAAAACCGCCATCTTGGTTTCTATGAGGATCCCTTACTACATAACATTCGTTACTCTCCAGGTAATATCATTGTCATTGATGATACGATTTCCCGCGCTTTTTACATAGAGATGACGCACAGCTCCGAGAGACACAAGAAAATTGAGAGCACGTGGACTCCACGGCAACACTTCCGGTAATAACAATGTCGGATTCCACCATACAAAATAATCCTGGATTTTGTGAAGGTCAGGATTATACTGTGCAAACACAATAAAAGGTAGGACAGTAGTATATATTTGGATTGGATTTTTATCCCGCTAATTGAAAAACATGATCTCGAGTAAACGCGGTCGATATTTTAGAAAATTTTGACAAAAATCATGGTGCCAATTTTACGTGACGGCGACTATAGTCAATGAGTCAACAGATTTGAACGAGGCGTCCTACACGGCGACAGATGTTATATTTTTTTGAATTATACTTGTTGTTATCATGGAAAACCTTTTTGAAGTAATGTGCAATTTATATTTTACCTTTTTCTTTGTTCTGGAATCTGAATCGAGATAGATTTCACTGCAACTTTTATCACTGTTTTCAAAATTCAGGCGGTAAAAGTGCGCATGCTCAGAGTTTTCGTAGTATGCGGCGGTAAAACCCGAGGATTGCTGAACATGCACTATTATAAAACGATTATAAAATTATTAAAAATAATAAATGACAAAACTTGATAATGGTATAAATATTTATATGAGAACATTTAATTTGAATTTATAATATTTTCTTGGATATTTTGGTGCAAATAATTTTAATTATGTCTGTGCGGGGAAAAAGGGGTGATATTTTGAAAATCGAAAAAATCGTTAGCACATTTCAATGAAGGTGAATGCTGTATCTAGTCAGACTCATAACCACAAAATTCTCCCATAAAACCAGATTTTAATGTGTAAGCTGGTATTTACAGGGTCTGTTCACTACGTTATTATAATGTTGACAGAACGTAACAAAATGTTACGTCGGATTATGACTGTTATAAGCACGTCGTCACAACGTAATAAAATGTTACGTCCTGACAGGGTACTAAATTTACGTAAATCCGACGTAATTTTATAACGTCGTCTCTACGTCTACATCCAACGTTGGGATTTTACGTTCCCACAACGTTGGTACGACGTACAATCCAGACATGACGTTCAGACGACCATTAACCGACGTTGGGAGTACGTCGTGTGTTTACTGGGTTATCATGTAATACTTGCTTCTGACATCTGTATTTACAGAATAAAATTGAGAATGGAAATGGGGGATGTGTCAAAGAGACAACAACCCGACCAAATAAAAAAACAACAGCAGAAGGTCAGCAACAGGTCTTCAATGTAACGAGAAAACCAGATTAACCTCTACAAGAAATACTGCATGTGAACACAAGTACATAGATATAGGAACATGCATGTAATTTCAAACATTTGTTTTTTTTTTGTTGTTTTTTTTTGTTTTTGTTTTTTTATCTGAAAGCTGTTTACATTAATTCTAAGAATATTAACCTTGTAAAGTAAAACAATTTAACTAATGAACGAGGGTACTACTAAAATATTGAATCAAAACGGAATGTTCATTATTTCCAAAAAAATACGGTTATTTCCTTTGTTTCAAATTTCTTATGACAACCGGATCTCTTGTCAATATCTAGGTATTTATAATAGGAGCTCTGATGTATATGTTAATGTCAGCAATCGAACAACACAAATGGCCAACTATACTTTTTTTTTTTTTAGATTGTTTTGTGATAAATTAGGCCGTTGGAATTGTTTCTAATGTTTCATGTCGTATCCTTTAATGGTCGTCTATACAGTATGGACTATTCTCATTGTTGAAGGCCAAATGGTGTTCTATATAAAATAATTTAAGAATATTGTTTATGCATGTTACCAATTTAAAGGTATGATAGTATAGAGATGTTGGTGAAATTTTATTATAAAACATAAATCATAAATAAAAAATAATCAATATCATTACGTCATAGCCTTTTCTATAATGATTTCATACGAAAACACTTAATGTACGAAATTTCATATTATTAAATTATGACAATTTGCCATTAGAATTTGACACGTTTGTTGACAATGTATTCGGTAAACACCAGATTATTGTTCACACTTCGGCAAATGTATTCCACACAACTTCCACGGGGTCGTGATCAGAGACACAAACATACATATCCTTTGTTATACACTCAACAATGACATACATTCATATTTCATTTATTCAATATAACACAAGTAAAATAATTTTTAATAAATATGAACAGCTGTTTTTTTTATGTTCATGCTGATTTTTAATGAGGACTTTCCAATTTGCAGAGCATTCAAGTTATCAGCGTTAAACTAAAATTTACACTTCTTCCAAGCCAACAGTGATATCATACCCGACCAACAGTGGTAAGACCCAGACAACAGTGATATCAAACCCATACAACATTGATATCAAACCCATACAACATTGATATCAAACCCGACCAACAGTGGTAAGACCCAGACAACAGTGATATCAAACCCGACCAACAGTGGTAAGACCCAGACAACAGTGATATCAAACCCATACAACATTGATATCAAACCCATACAACATTGATATCAAACCCGACCAACAGTGGTAAGACCCAGACAACAGTGATATCAAACCCATACAACATTGATATCAAACCCATACAACATTGATATCAAACCCATACAACATTGATATCAAACCCATACAACATTGATATCAAACCCGACCAACAGTGGTAAGACCCAGACAACAGTGATATCAAACCCATACAACATTGATATCAAACCCGACCAACAGTGGTAAGACCCAGACAACAGTGATATCAAACCCAGACAACAGCGGTATCAAATTTACTAGCGAATTTAATGAAGCCATACTGACTTCTCGCCACTTATTTTGTTATCCATATCAAAATGTTTTATTTAATAGTAATTACAAATGTATATTATTTTATTATTAATTTCAAGTAATTTGAAAATGCTCATCAGGGAAAATCCATGTGGAATAACAACAGAAAATGTTAAAGAATGAATTAGAACACGATGACAGATATCAAACAATAGTCAATGCATGACACAATGATAAAGGTGACAGTAAAAAAATCCAATTTGTTATTAAGCTAGAAATAATTATGATCTAGCAGACTGCAGTCTCAAAATCTTTATTTCCCCCGAGTTTAACCCTTTCACGGAATACTACATTTTTTTGGTTGTAAACACAGTCTAACATTTCTTTATATGCTTTTAACTAGATTAATATTAGAAAATCTGGTATGTACTTCAACACATATAAATTGAAGTAAAACAACACCTTCTTGAAAATGGGCGCTTGTGGGTGAACCGGAACGACATATCCTTCAGAAGCACATGAGTGCATCCATGTTTTTGTTGGGATCCATGTTTGTCTGTCTCTGTATGCTGCTCTTTACTTTGCTTTGGTTGATATTAAAAGCGTTAAATGCTTATATCTTTGACTTCAGATGTTTTGATTACCATTTAGTATCATTATACTTTTTGTTAAGCCTTTCAAATTGATATTTAATTGAAAGTATATAGTTTTGAAAGGCGTTTTGCTATTCAATTCAACTGGGTAAAATGAAAGGAATCAAGCAAAAAGAATAAAATGGCGGGAGATACCATGGGGAAATTCAAAGCACACAAGGCGGAGAGAAACTGACAACGACATGACACCCCCCCCCCCCCCAAAAAAAAAAACCACGAAAGGCGAGGTCCGCCCACAAAACAATACACAGAAACTTAACTAAAGTTACAAGTCCATTCGAAAGTATTCATACACATGCCAAAACTGTCAAGGTTTTTTACAAATAAATAGAATATTCAGGTTAATACAGATATTATAAAGCAATAAACGATAATGCACTACGGGAGTTGACATCGTAGTCTCGAATATATTTTTGGTATTATATGCATAACCAACAGAGAGAGAAAAAAAACTAAATTAAAGTGGCATAAGTCTTTAAATTTGAAGGATAATTGTATTATATTACATACTTTTTACATTAAAATACATGTTACGCTTCGTTACATAAATACTATTAAATATTCACTTATGAATGTTTGTATAAAACTAATGTGTTTACACGCATTAAAACACTACTTTTATCGTCTTTATTTTTAATAACAAAACCGTACGTTTTAGAATCGTATGAATTAGAAAATAAATGAAATGGAATTGACTAAAATAAGGCAAATTTTCAGCGTTGTTTATGCTGGTATCGTCTAACTTTTAAGCTTTCAAAATTAAGTTTAAAAGTATTCCTAAAGTATAAAGGCAAATGTGAAACTGCATTAACATAATGATAATGCCAATGAGACATATCAAGCCTATTTTTTTTTAAAGATTGTGAGTATGTCACTTTATTGGGAAGTTCTAATGGTAGGTCAATGATACTTGGTATGCAGTTGTTTTAGCATGGGGATATTATTTTCACTTCAAGTTATTGCCTATTGACTTTGAACTTTTTTCCATAGTTTACATGTTAAGAGTTTAAAAAAATAAATATGTACAGTAGCGTATATATCAGAGTAATGTAGAGGATTGGCTTAATATGCAATAAATAGGATTATTTTAAGAGATACAGCCTCGCTTTTAGAGTACGCAATACGTTTTTAGTATTGTGTATGCAGTGTTGCATTTACCAAGTTTTTGCATTATACTATAAATTTACACAACTGCCAGTCACACAGTTGTATCTCTGTTTCAACAGTTTATCAATTCTTATTCTGATAATTATTCTGAAACACTTGAGCAACACGACGGGTGCCATAAGTGGAGCCGAATCTGCTTTCCCTTCCACAGCACATGAGATTATTACCAGGTTTGGTATGGTTGGTGTTAATCAGTCTTTGGTTTTATGTGTTTTTTTTGTAGACTTTTTTTTATTTTATCGTGTGTTTTTCTATGTTGTGATGTTATGCTATTGTTTCAGAAAAAGGGAGAAGGTTTGGATCCATTAAAACGTTTAATCCCGCTGCAAATGTTTGCACCTGTCCTAAGTCAGGAATCTGATGTACAGTAGTTGTCGTTTATTTATGTAATATATACGAGTTTCTCGTTTCTCGTTTTGTTAACGTTTATATAGATTAGATCGTTGGTTTTCCCGTTTGAATGGTTTTACACTAGTAATTTTGGGGCCCTTTATAGCTTGTTGTTCGGTGTGAGCCAAGGCTCCGTGTTGAAGGCCGTACTTTAACCTATAATGGTTTGCTTTTTAAATTGTTATTTGGATGGAGAGTTGTCTCATTGGCACTCACACCACATCTTCATATATCTATTGTTTGGCTTTCGGTTTTTTTTGTCATATCGTTTCGTTTTCTAATAAATTCGAATAACCCCTTGGTATCTTCAATCTAACTGATACAGATTATCAGACATCATCGTGTGTCGCGGATATTTCCCTGGAGACATCAACCTTTCCAGATATGTTGTCCATTAAACTCTCGTTAAGGTTCAGAAATGTAATGCATGTTGCATGTGTAGACAAAATTAATATATGATGCACGATATTTGTACACCAATGCTGAGAACAATCATAATTTAAAACGCATTAACTATGTACGACGGTTGTTTCGGTTTAAATCTAATATATCTGTTAAAAAATAGGCCAATATCAATATAATGCGAATAACGAGTTCGGGATCAGAGGTTTATGAAGATTCCAGCGTGCATTTAACATTAACCCTTTCCTCTATGAAATTTTTTGTTATACATCAATGAAATTCCAGTCAGATACTCTTACAATGTATGAATATCCTTTTTTTTTTATTAGATACAAAAAATGTTCACTCTGATAAAGCTTTTTTGAAGGCAATACGTTTCAAGTGAGGCACTACACATGCGTCGAAAGGCGTCATTATGAAGTAAAGGGGGTGGCGTCAGTATGGAGGAAAGGGTTAACCTTCTTTCCAGTGGAGATTGATAACACACAATCTATTATGCCTTTTGTGCTCGTTGTTTATTTTCACTGCATGTCTGTCCAAGTTTGTGTCTGTTAAGAATTCAGTACCGATTATCAGGTTTTTCTGAATATTGATATTGTGAAATATGAGCTGCGAGTCTCAATATCAACCTTTTGTCGAGTGAGCGCAGCGAACCATATCAAAATGCCTTTATATTGTGTCGAGCAGCTGATATTTTACGATATCAATATGAGAAAAAGCTGATTTTTTTGCGTCTTTTTGAAGTGTTTCCAGTTAGTTTCACCAGCCCGGTCAACGTATTTGACGTCATGAAGCCGTGATATGCAAAATTATTAAGGGCTCATCAGAGTTATATAGATAGTGGGACAACCGATAAATTCACATATTTGGTTGTCCCTATTAGAATACTACACAATCTGGTTTTCTGTGATATCTTGTTGATTTATCCAATATCGCTTTGCCCATCTATACTACCAGATTACTATCTAAGTTCTGACATATATGAGATCGGCACATGAACACCATTTAAAAATGCAATCCTTAGAACAAACATTTCCAGAATTTGAATAGATAAATGAGCCATTTTTCAGCATTTGCACAATCGTTACCTTTTCAGAAAGACTGCTGTCAGATATATTAACGAGTTATTATACTCTTAATTTAATTAATTTAAAAGATCGATTGATAAACGTCAAAAGCATTCAAGGGAATTTATCCTCCTATCCCTTCAGTGTTTTTAATTATTTATATGTTTCCCGTATATACAGTACGAAATCAAGGCTGAAATCTAAACATAGACACTGTCCAAGTCATGTTGTAGACACTGGATTTTGAATTTAAGTTTTGTTCAAAATCTTAATAAATAATGCTTCATGTAACATTAATTGAACTTAACACAATATAAACATTTCTTTTGATTTGAAAATAGTAGTTTAATACGAAAAAACAAACTTTCATCTTAAATAAATCAATGAATAACTGGGAGATTTTGTTAAATTGCAAAGTTGATGAGCCTGCACGTTAATCAAATATTTAGTTTGCTGATCGAACATATACTGTATCGTTATTAACTCAAGATTAATCAAACACACCTGTAACATCAATGCATATTTAACACGAACCAATTAATCTCTAAAAAAGAAAGTGCTAAACAAATAACCTCTAAACAAAGAAAAGTTCAAAGAAGTGCCTGTAACTTGTACAAACAATTGAGATACAATTGATTCATTTTCAATATAGAATCTTACTTGTGGCAAAAAATAAAACTAAAGTATATGAAGCACACAGTGTTCATGGTTTTTTTCTATATGCATGATGGATATGTAGGGGAGGACAATTTATATTTCAATTTAATTAGCAATTATCGACTAAGCCAATTTTTTGTTTAACTCATTCGAACCCAAAAAATTTTGGAAAATTAGGCAATTTTGAAAATTTGCAAACAAATGAAAATAAGTCGACATTCGGTATTAAAACTTGGCGTTTACTAGTAATACGGTAAATACATTTTGCGAACATGTGTATAGCAAGTAAACCTCAAAGTCATTTTGAGAAATTGTTGATCATGTGGTTAGTCTGTAGTTAAGTCAATGTAACACAACATCGATAAAAAGGTAATCCCAACAGCTCAAATTAACTACTTACTGACATTTTGTGTGCAGGAAAATGTCGAGGAAAATGTCACATGCACAATTTAATTCATGCCTGATTTGTTGCTTTAATTAAGACTAAATACACTTTACGGAAATGAGTAATAATGTACTCAACTATGAATAAGTATTGATTTTTAATAAATGATAAAATACATCCTCAAGGAAATAACTACGATAGTTTTTTTTTAATTTTAAATAATATATAGTGTCGACAATTAAAGATTTGTTCGATAAACGTGTTCGTCATCGTGAAACGAGGAGCATTTATTGGACAGGGTGATTTCATTTAAAAGTGTAACATCTAGAGACTAGCAAAGAGAGACGATGTCGAAACCAACTGACAATTCCATGACAAAAAACGACAAAAAGACAAACAAAAAGTACATAAAACACAACATAGAAATGTTGACACTGAGCAACACAAACTCCACCAAAAACCGACGTTGATCCTATGTGCACTTAATGGGTAAGCAGATGCTGCTCTACAAGTGGCACTCGCCGTGTTGCTCATGCAACTACACACCCGGTGATAAGTCTAATTCGGGGTGGTTACGATAATTGGAGCATATTCCTATTACATTACGATCTTCCAACTCGTGATGGCGTCCGTGAAATGTTTGAAGGGATAATTTCAACGTAACCACTTTGAACTCTTGGTTCAATAGTTTCCAGCTTGTAAATTGTTCAAGAGGTTCCGAAATTAAAGAAGTAAAAGAGTACCAATCTGTTAAGGAGCATTCCAAAACACAAAAGTTTATTGTATTTAAAAAAAAATATAAAAACAAATTCAATGGACAACCGATAAGAATAGGAACATTTACCTAAGAAAAAAGAAACGGTTCAGAGATACATGTACTTTTAAGCATGCTCATTCGTTTTATGTCATAATTGTGATACACCAACGAAGAAATCTATAATTTTATATAAAACTGCATTTGATTGTTTATATAAACATCAACCTTACAGTTTTCATATAACAGTATTGAGAAGAGCTGGTATCATTACCAGAATATACTCCATCTACTTCAGGGGTAAACTCATTGCCTTATTACAATATGCGACTCATGACGGATGTCATTAATCGGCGTTAAAACTGCACTTACTTCCGGAAGTAATGTATATATACCTGGTTTGTCCAATAGAAGTTTCATCTAATTATTATTCTTCTGGGTTTTTGTTTTCTGTTTGTCTTTTTTCTTTAAATTGTGCTGCCAGTCTACAAGCTTTATTACCCAATTGTCTTTTCTTAATCTTTGTAAATTGGAATTTGTATGAAGTGTCAGGTCAAGCAACAATTATCCATTTAATTAAAATTCCTTATTTTTTTATTTGTTCTATCTGGTTTTAATACATTACTTAAAGAATTTAACAACCGCATCGAGATAGCAATTAGGTATGTCGGATGTAAAAATTGTTTTCCAATAAACTAGGGATATTGGAAACTGTCCTCGCATTTGAAGTCCTCAAGGATCAATACGAGTTCTAGTTATAATAATGATGTCGAAACTCTTTGAATAAACACAAACCAACTTACTATAATATTTCAGTTGTATTCTTTGTCCAAAGTATTTATCACATTTACTTGTACCTAAATGACTAAGTTTCAGTCTTTAAAATGCAGCAATAATTACTACTATTGAGGTGTAATATCACCATTGATTTCCACTATACGTCTTTGTTAAATTTGCATTTTAAATTTTTTCAACTACAGGGAAATGCAGGGTTAATTTTCCACAACTGACAAATTCAATGGAATACTTTTTCGACCCTTTTTCGTATGCAACCGGATTTGACGTGCTATGAATTGGTGGTATTACACCTGGTTCTCAAGACTGAACTTTAACTTCTTGTATTAAAGAATTACTTTTATTAGCATGCTTATTTCAAGTTCAAAATATCATGTTTGTTAAATGGTATTGTGCATTGAAAGCATTAACTTAAAACAGTGGTATTTCTTTTTAAAAGGGAGAGACAAAATTAGAACAGTGAGCGGAGTTTTTATTGAGTATCTATTTTACATCAAACTGTTGTTTTGGACGTACTTACATTACAATTTACCAATTTATGTCTAGATTGTCAGTAAATTATGCTTAGCGCATTCCACTACAACCAGTTACGCACGTGTAGCCGATTGATGAAAAATAATATTGAACTACTTTTACAAAAAAATTGCTTTTTGCTAAAACTTATGAATGGTTATGAATAATGGTCTATAGGAAACCAAAGTTATCGTGTAACTAAGATTGAATATACGGTTCAACGAAATTTAAGCACGGCACGCTCATTGCCGTAACTTTCGAAACATTACGTCAATATTACAAGGTATTACAAGGCTTAGCTTCAGAAATTACCGTTATTAATAAGATTGCATGACTGCATATTTTGAATCATGCCACCAACTGGCAAACACTGACTTTCGTTTAGGGTGAATGGTAGACTTGGGACTTACAGGTACACCAGCAGTTGAATATGACGTTTAAAAGTGATCCAAGTAAGACAACGATAATTTTTAAACAAAATTACTTATACATTATTGGTTTATGTTTCTCTGTACCATTTTGTCTCATCATATTCTCTAATTTGAACTCTAATGTTCTATTATTCCATATATTGTATTGTATTATTTTGTTTTTCATTGTATTACATTGTATTTCATTGTATTGTATAGTATAAACTTATTGTTTCATTGTATTGCTTGACCCTCATGGGTGTTATTTTGCAATAAAGAAAGAAAGTCTAATGAGTCAATAAAACTTAGTACATTCAACAAGATCCATCTTTAGCTCTATTTATTCTTACTTTCAATTGCCAGTTTGGCTTATCTTCTATTTCGTATATAGGAATAACAAAAACGCATTTAATCTTTAATCCTGTTTTGTTTTGATTAAAATATGATGATAGAATTATCAGTTCATTAAAATGTTTATCCGAAGAATTAAGCTTTTGCCAATAAAAATGCTGTATTGCTTACCTGTCAGGCGACAACAACCAACAGTGAAAGACCAGATCAATACACCAACAATTTTAATTTCGTACAAAAATCAAACACGCATGTCTGTAAACTAATTATTGTACGGAAGAAATAGGATTTGATATTAATTATTCCGTGACCAAGCAAGCTTCAAAGGAATAAATGTCAAATTGAGACTTATTCAGAGGGGAATTAAAACATTATGAATATTTATTGTCTATCTAGTAATTTGACCTTACATTGACATTTTAACTACTGTAAAACTCTGATCCTAACATTGTACATATTTTGATTTTCCCTTCTGTGATAGTACATTAAAACAGGAGTTTAGTCTTGATTTCATTGATGTACATTGTCTTCAGGATAATATTGCATGACATTTATTTTGAAGTTAGTGGCCGATATTTGGGTACACCAAAATGGTTCGAGTATTTTTAATAACTTTGTTTGTCTGTTTGTATTTTTCATTTTTAGCCATGGCGTTGTCAGTTTGTTTTAGATTTATGAGTTTGACTGTCCCTTTGGTATCTTTCGTCCCTCTTTTAAAGTACACTTTTATACAATATTATTGAGAATGTGAAATTCAACAAGTTTTCACTTATCAATACAGAAAAATGCTGCCCATATTTTATGTCTGTATAAAAGATATCTGGGATTACCCTGTTTTGCTTGACTGATGTTTTTTTTCTCCGTTTTTCATTGAGTATTATATTCAAGTGATCGAGGGAGTATTATGTTTTTATATATCTCGGCTTTCAAATGTTTGAATTTTATCTTTCAAGCCTGCAAAATGCAAATCCAGAAAAGTCAATCAGACATACACACGCAATTTATTAAGTGCTATTCTCAGTTTATAACAGATGTACTCGTCATAAGCATTTTAAATAAATTGACAATTCGTTGTCTATTTTGTTGTTGTAAATTCCAAATCAATCAAGCAGACAGCTTTTTTCAATTCTTTTTTCAGTTTGAGTAAATCTAGTTTTTTTTTCAGTTGAAATTCGAGAAAAAATAACTTATTAGAAATTTATATAATGTTACCTTTCTCTGATTTATAAATTTAATATTCATAGCTTAAAGTTCTTGATCATCTTGCCTCTGTAGTTCTACATTTATCTAGTACAGGTTGTCATGACTGAAAGTTATGCAATGAGTAGAGCCATACATCGGACTTCATTACAGAAAACCAATACCAATATAAAGATAGAGGATTTATTGACGGTTTGATATTGCTCATTATAAATCATTATGCTTTCACCTAATAAACTATAAATATTTCATTAGATAAATTACATAAGACATGTTGATGTCTGTATAGGAAATTTTTGTCCCATAATTGAGGCTAATATTACATAAAAGAGTCACATAAATAGTTCACAGCTACATACCAAATTAAAGATCATAAAATCAGTTAACATAATACATTTGATTTTTTCCCCGGCAAAAGTTCTCATGGCAGATCGCCCGAGTTCCATAACATTTTCACGCTAACGCCCCTTTTAAACACAAAAATCTTAAATTTAGATGAGTACTTAAGGACGTCAAATAGAGAATGATTACAAATTGAAAGGGCTTTTTAAAAAAAAATATTTTCAAGTATATGCATTATTTTCACAAAAGACATGCATCATGACCACTAACATTATTATAGCGTTATATATATAATACTTGAAAGGATTGCATACTGCTGCTTTTATTTGTAAACTATGTGAACCAAGTCAAAAATATATACATTTGTAGGGGTGTTTTTAACCACATACGAGGTTCTCGCACGGTCATAATCAAATATATCAATACGTTTCATGAACCAGTTGCCATAGATAGAGGAAGATGTGGTATTGGTGCCAAGTGAGACAACTCTCCATTCAAGTAACAATTTTTAAAAGTAAATCCAGATTATAGGTCATACTTATTAAGGGATCTGTACGACTATTAAGTAGTATCTATAAGAGCAGCACTTTTTTTACATGCATTTTGTTGAACGCGTAGTATATGGTACGTTTTCCCCTCAATTTTGAAGGTTTCATAATGGCCTATAGTTCTTCAATATTTCTTTAGTCTTTGGTTTATACAATTCCAATCTTATCTCATACATGTATATTCCAGTCACTTATTTTGAAAACATAGGAAATATTTTTTTATTCAAATATTCTTACAATAATTTCAATCTTTTTGCAGTTGAAGCTGAATGCCTAGTTGTATTACCCTTTTGCATAGAATTATGATCATTTGAACCTGTTGATGTTTTGACAATAAAAAGGGAACTTATTATCTATAAAATTAATTAACAGTTTTTTTTAACAATGTATTTGCGATAGCTTTGTATATCGCATTATTCCGTGAAAAGATCAGAGTCTATTGTTAGTTGTTAATGGAACTGATGAAAAACAGGGATTATGCACTATTCGTTCAGGTCTGTGACTGCATCGTCAATACAGATGATGAAAAGAGAGATTACAGATTCAGTCTCCTGGCATATAAATCACTCTTGAATTTCATCAAAGTAGAACATAATATCAATTTTATCCTGGAATCGATTTACTCATTATGGTTATTCCAGACAGGTAAATTCCGGGACACTGATGAATAGTGTAATCACCTGCTGAGCTGATCAATAAATGACTTTACACGTTCCATGATACATGCTATTAGTAATGTTTGCGGATATTCGATCAAATAGACAATGGAGTTCAAGAATTACAGACAAGAACAAAAATGATATTAATACATACTACCTGTTGAACAAATATAAATCAATAGTATCATGAATGACAATGCTGTCTAGAAACAGTAGTAAAGCAAGTAAAAATAAAATCCACTAAAACTAAAACAATGTTATATAATGTGTTAATTAAAGATTATGGACTGTGTTATTATACAGGAATTTCCAATTGAAGTATAGTTTAGAACTTATGGTAACATGCAACCTGAGCTATGTAATCTGCTTTCAAAACTATTTTTTTTAATGAAAGCGATTAAAAAAGGAAGCATACATTGATCGTGGCTCTTATGTGAGTTGTTTCAACCAAATTTCCGTTGAAATAAGATGGCTTATCAAATCATTGATATGACTTTCCATACTTCTGCTTCCTTTTTGATAATGGCCACACTCAACAATCTGAATATGCTGTCATGTCTTTCTTGCGCATACGGACCCTCAAGTTGAATTTAGTTTATTTTGCCATCGGGGCTTTGAAAACCTCGATTAGCGGTGCTGTTACAACTCCTAAGGAAGACCCTTTTCAATTACTGATATTTCGAGGGAAACATTAACATTAGTATTAGCGGGCATCAATTGATGTCGCCGGAATATGGTTTTATCGTGAATGTTTCTGACAGTGGTTCTGGTGGCATTTTATGACCTCCCTCTGTATCTTTACTTCTTTGTTCAATTGTCCCAAATATCTCCAGTCAAATAGTTTGTGCATCCGGCTTATAGTCGACAGACCACACTAATTATTTATAAAATATCGTGGTGTTCATCTTGAATCATCTCGAGTCGATCAATTATTTTAAAAGTATTGATCCAATACTTGATTGGCGTATTTTGATAACGGTCTTACGAGTGTTTTACACGAATTTCCTTTAGCAATGGTCCGATCTCGTTAGGAAAGCCCTTTTGAACTTACCGTTTTAAATTTCCATTGGAGTCGGTATTTACGTTAATTAATATATCTTGTTCCATCTGTTTTTACTGCATATTTCCCCCACAGTTATTCCAATTTAGTTCGAAAATAAACTCATCATAGAATATACGCCAGACGCGCGTTTCGTCTACAAAAGACTCATCAGTGACGCTCAAATTCAAAAAAGTTAAAAAAGGCAAAATAAAGTACGAAGTGAATGAGCATTGAGAACCAAATTTCCTAAAAGTTCTGCCAAATACAGCTAAGGTAAAGTGAATGTACAGCTTTGGTTAGAGAGTATGCAATTATTTTATTTGGTGTTGTTTTTCCGGCTGTAGTACGAACATTACTTTTGCATTTTTAATAAATGTTACACATGTGTTACCAAATTCTTCTTATCATGATTTTGATTAAAATATCAATAATCTATTAAAACTGGCAAGCATACAACAGACGAACAGACCACCAGATCAGTATGTCATATGGGATATACATGTTCAAACTACTTTGGTATTCAAGAGGTTGCAGATGCTACTCATATATATATATATATATATAAAACAAAAACTAAGACAGTAGGTTCAACAAGAACATATAGTTATCAAGATAGGTACCAGTACTATAATTTAGTACGCCACACGCGCGTTTCGTCTACATAAGACTCGATCGTCAGTGACGCACATATCAAAATATTTATAGTACAAAGTTGAAGAGCATTGAGGCTTCAAAAAATATTGCCAAATACAGCGAAGGTAATCTTTTCCTGGGAAAAGAAAATCCAGTTTTTTCGAAAAATTCAAAGTTTTGTAAATAGAAAATTTATAAAAATGACCCCGTTATTGAAATTCAGAGACTTACCTTTTTTTTTACACACAAACAAATAAAAACTGACCTTGACCAAAGTTTCAGCAATCAATGAAAACCGAAGAAACTATTCTCTTATATAAAATCAATTAGAACTGACAATAGTGGAGCTGCTCCACTAAAAAACAGTCATTTCAACATTAATGACACAAAAAAAGAGATCAACATATTAAACGAACAATATCAATCAGCCTTCACCAACGAAACAGAAAAAAGTATACCCCATCCATTTATAAATGATCACTCATGATTACTATACCTTGTATACAGAAACTTTGACACAATATCAATCCACACAAAGCCAGTGGCCCAGACAAAATCTGCGGCAAAACAACTCCAAAACATAACGGCACCAATCCTCACCATCATTTTTCAGAAATCAATTACAACTGGCTCTATACCATCTGACTGGAAACATGCAAATTCACCTAAACAGACTTAATAATCATGGACTTTAACAAAGCGCCTTTGACAAAGTCCAACACCAAAGGCTATTATACAAACTATAATGTTTTTTAGGTCCTGTTCTATTTCTGGTATATATAAATGACCTACCAGAATATTAGAAATCCAAGAAAACCCAGACTGTTTTCGCAGACGATTACATCATATACAAAAGTATCAAACCTAAAAATGGTTGTGATAGTCTTCAGGAAGATCTTGATGCTGCTGCAAATTTAATTAGTTAGAAGACTGGATGGTGGCTTTCTATCCTGACAAATGTACAGTTCTCGCTGTTTCAAACAAGAAAACTACCATCAAACATGAGTACATTCTTCAAAGTCGTACCTTAGAATCCGTCTCTCCAGCAAAACATCTTGGCATATCTTTTAAATCTGATTTAAAATTAACTCAACACATGAACAATATAATTGCAAATGCAATTAATTAGTTATCCTAGGATACCAGGCCTATGCTTTCTTGAAAGAAAAAGTATCAAATCTTATAACGATTGTGATATTTTTCAGGAAGATGTTGATTACCATCATAATTACGTATACCAATAGACAATAGAACCCGACAAAAATCATACAAAAACTTAGTTGCATATAAAGACTGTTACCAATTACATTTTAGAATAACGCAATACAATTAACTTCCTCCTACACTTAATTTTTAAGAGAACAGGGTTGAGTTCAATATCTTTGTAGCAATTAGTCTATAGCTAAACGTTCAATTTTCACAATCTATATAGAACTGCGTAGCTGCTACGATATTGAACTCAACCCTGTTGACACCTACTGATTTCAACAATATAGAACAAAAAACCTAAATAGTAAAGTAAATAGTTTAAACCCTATCATGCATATGGATTTGGATGGAGAGTTGTCTCATTGGCACTCACACCACATTTTTCTATATCTATTAATGTTATGAAAGTTTTAATTTTTGTCACAATTGTGTTGTATATAATTATTAATTATTAAGCAGTTGTGATCATTAAAAATGACGGATAACTGTATAGTATAAGAAGAAGAGGGCAAAACACCGCCAAATAACATAACATACACAGATAGATGAAAATAATTTGATGTAAGGTATACAGTCATGGAGTACATAAATTGATTTTACAAAAAAAAAAAATAATGTGATGTTCATAGTACAAGACCAGAACAATTATAGTCATACTACTTATATAAAATCTTGAATATATGTTACACTCCAAAACGTGTCCGATTTCCCCAAAAATGTCTATTTTTCAATATTCCCCGAACATGTCCGACAATTTTTGTTCGCTAAAAAATGTCTATTGAATGAATGAATCTGTATTGCATTAGCACCACGTTGCTTTAGCGAAGAACAAGGTATATACATATATGACAAATATGACAGACTACAGAGAACAATGGAATAAATTAAATAATGCAGAGATAACTCATATAGTAATATGAAAAATATATTAACTGATAATTTGCAATCTTAGTTTCCATGGAGCTTTAATATAATTACATAGATTTTTTGTTACACTTTTGACCTAGCTTGTAACAGAAAAAATAGCTTTAGTTTAGTGTATTTGGCCATGAACATTAATACTTTGACAAAAAAAGGGCATTTATTAAAAAAAATGAACACATTTTGGCGCTGTTTTCAACTAGACATGTTTTGCAGTTCAGTGACGTCGATGTGGACATGTTTGAGGGAAGCGGACCATCTCTGAGTGTTACATACATAAAGATAGACATACGAAGTATTACATTAAATAGCCAGAATGAACTACAAATTGTATCAACAGGTCAAATTAAAACGAAGGTACGGTTTGAGAGTACTCCTAGTTACTGAAAGCTTGTTAAAAACAATACATAATAATAATTAAAAAAATTCATCAGAAACCGAAATAAACTAAAACATTTATTAAGGATTTAGTATTTTAATGTCACGGACAGTCAAAAAGGATATGTTGACAATGAAAAACACGAAGTATCGTCAGGCAGTAGGATATTATAGAGTTAACTTTTAAAAAATTAAGTATAATGCTATTTAGAAAATGAACGTGGATGTGTACTTATACATCCTGAAATAATAATAACAAATATATGTTTTAATTAGCTGATGACGAAATATATTTTTGTGCCGATATTATATTAACTATTTACAACATCGGTAAGATAATCTTTACTAGTAAGTTTCCTCAACCCTTTCGGCGCCAAACCAACAAAAATGCCGCTTTTTTTAATTCAAATTAAGTAGCATTGATTAACACAAAAATAGTAGAGGAACAGAAGTGGCAATTCCATCCGCTGTTAAGCGTTACAACTTTACTATGGATGGAGAAGATTTTGGGGATCAACTCCTTTTACAATTTTAGCCGAATTTCAAAAGTGCAAAAATGTAGAGAAAGCTTATATTTCATCAACTAGTACTGCTGCAGGTAAAAGATAATTTGTAAGTTTAGAATATATAAATTTTCGTCCAAAGGCATTAAAATATTGCTTCATAAAACTAAGGAGATGGTTGATTGACAATGAGACAACTATCCACAAAATTCAAATGAAATGGATTAATTAACATACTCGACTACAGGAATGACTGCAATATTTTTCCTGTCTATGAAGAAATAACATAAAAAATTTGGTGCACACCGAATAACGTCGCGTAGTTATTTAACAGTGTGCACCACATTTTTGTCTGTAGTTTCGAATAAACAGAAAAAAAAACTTTACAGTAATTTCTTATAGTTTAATTCTAAATTCCATTTTGAACCGTAGAAAACGTTGATTGCGTCACGGTCACATGACTCAATTATGTCTATGGGCTGATAACAAAACAATGTCAGCCAACCAGAAGACGCGTTACATTCAAAATTAAATTATATTGAAATAGATTAAAAGTTCATAAAAATGCTACATATAAACTTGTATAGGTGTTAAAGACATCATATAGCATGTACAGGTGTTCAAAACTGTCATAGTCTAGCGAAAAAAAAAACCCAACGTCAATATCAACTACAGGAAGTTCTATTAACTAATCATATCAACTGTTTCCTAATATGCAAATCATCGTCCAGTTTCAAATACCTAATACAAATAAATTATATATTTTCCAAAAATGTACGTATATATATATTGCAGATATAATTAAGCAGTTAAAATGCATTGACATTATTTCATCATTATATATTTAATATTTGTGTGAAATATCGTTTCACTCACTGGCAAAATTTGGGAAATTCTACATCTCCATTCCTTAATAATACTGACATTGGTAGTTCTCTCAGATGTTTTTGGGTTAAGCTGACGTCTCAGCAATACAATCTGTAAAAAAAAGTATTTAAGGATGTACTTAGGTGAGGTTAAGTAATCTCTGTTCCATGTTGGGACTCTTTTTTTCTCCAAAAAATACAAGGACAATAATTTGCCCTGTAACACCCTTTTATCATTTCATATAATACTTAATAGGTCATCAAATGTCATTTAACAAAATTTAAACAGACACTTGAGTTTTTCTTTCTTTTTAATTGAGACCCAAATAATAGCAGTGCAAATACCAGGTTATAATGAGGCATTACTAAAGAACAGTTAAAGTGATTCCACCAAAATTTGGACTTCATTTGTGTTTTGTTACATGTAACATGCATTATGTTTTCATTGTTAAAAAGTACTTTCCAGGTCAAAGTTGGTAATCTTTTTAATAAAATGACCCATGTCATTATACACTCAAGAAACAATTAGACATTCCTCATCAGTAAGACCTGTGTAGATTTTTGCATCAGCAACTTCTCTACCGCACAACTGATAGGCACTTCTGAAGCATTAAATATAAATTCAATAATTTGTCTTTTTAATATTAATTAATGATAAAATTGCAGATTTACTTTATGTTTTTTAAATGAAATGTAGACATCATCCACTTTGTTTATTCTCTATATACTGAGGCAAAAAAGTTTAGCAACAAAAATGTGAAATTTTATTTAATTACAAACTCATAAAATCAAATAATTTTAATAATAAAAAAATAGAATAATGATATGTCAGAAGCAACATGAATGTTTATCCCTCACATTAATTGGAATTTTCTTCGTATGGAGCGCGGGAGGGTCAAAATGCTTAAATGAGTATAGTGTTTTTCAAAATCAATTTCTCAGCCATGTCCTAAGTGCACCAGTGAAGGATTGACAGGAACACCAGCTGCTTCCCTTAGTCAATGCACTACCTTTTTAGCCAAAAAAAAACTTGTCACGTGTTGACGTAAAGCGAAGGAAGCGCTCCTCCCTTGCCGATAGTTTTTTTTGTCCACGAGATATCGACCTATCCTGTGCAGTTGTAATTTGTCGATATCTGTTTGTTAGTCTCTAAACTATTGCCTTGTTCACATTAAATAGAGTCAAGACCTTTCTGACTGTCATTTTCGGGGAGGCCTGGTTGACGCCCCATGCAATTTTTTCAAAGGTGTTTGTGTTTTTCTCACCAATGGTGTGTGTCTGAACGTTAGTGAAAAAGAAATTTTTAATATTGTTTTAAAAGTACAGGTTCAGAAGGTGAAACATCATTTACACGTGCAAAGCTGAAATGGCGCAAAATCAATTAGCAGGAAAAAAAGTACGACTGTTTTAATTTACAGGTAAAACCAAGGATTATATCAATGATTTTTATATAACTTTTTCCAAAAGTAACAAAAAAAATTATTAAAAAAAGTGTTGCTAAACTTTTTTGGCTCAGTATATATTGTTTTAAAATGTTGAGCATTCAAAATGACAAGAGTTGCATAAGTAACAGAAGAAGTATATGTTCACAATCATAAAATAATTTTATATAAGAAAACTAAAGAATGCAGGTAGATGTATTCCATTGTTACCGTAAATGATTGCCACCAATGCACACACATTTCTCATCATTGACATTGGTTAAATTTCCTGAATGAACATCTAAATTTGACTGGTTGACCAAGGCAAATGGTTGAGGTGATGAAAATTCTTTTATATCATTTTTCATCTGAAATGTTAATTCGTTTAGATTTATGTATAAATAACACATAGCTGAGAGGATTTTAGAGTATAATTGTTAACCAAAGAGTACATTGTCAAATGAGGAAAATTACTGAATGTTCAATCATTACTCATTGTTAAATTTTAAATCAAAAGCACAAATACGGCATTTTAACCTAAAATATAATAATGTAAATTCTCCATCATATCACCTCCATATTATCAAATAAAAAGTCATGAGTTATTTAGATACCAACCAGTTAATACAATATGCTTTCACATTTAATGAGAGATAACTCAATGATTTGCTCTGACATGTTGCTGAACATTCTTTTGTTAATAAATAAGTAATAATTGTATAATACTTAACAAAATGAATTACCTCCATAACAAACATTTCATCCACATCCTGAAAACTTATTTCATCAGGGGCATCACTTATTTGGGATAACTTCACTCTGTATGTTCCTACATGTGAATATAAAATAGAAATATATATAGAGAATAATACATGGCAAAATCTGAATCATATGTCATATCATCCCGAGACACCAATATCAACCCATATCATAAATTGACTTGACAATTATTTACAATACTACAAAGGTTTATATCTAACCATTTTCAATATTTAATGTTTAAATGCGGTTCCGGAATTCTGAAATCATAGTTCCTATTCTTAATATTTTTTTCTGTTATTGATGACCAGATAACTTGATATTTTTTTTACACATTTTAACATAGAACAAACATAATCTCAGAAAAGATATGTTATATTTGTCATTGGTTAGGCACGTATTTACAGGTCTATTTGCGATTTTTGAAAGCAGTTTCAATTTCCCAAAATTTATCATCTTAAATTGTCAAACATAATAAAAAAAAATGTTAAAGGCAAAATATATTTATTTCAGAAATTACCTTCAAAAACCTTGTTACAAATATTATTCATTGATTGTTCGTTTTCATGAACATCTACAGAAGTGTTGGCACTAACAGGTAACGAAATAATTGGTGGTATATGTATTTTCTTAGTAGACTGTGGTGTCTTCTATAAAAAATAATAGAAAGAGATATTTCAAGACTTTTCTCTGTATCTGAAGGGCCAAGTAATATAGATAGAGAAAATTGTAAGTAGCAAGAATGTTTAGTAACATTAAGATCTACAAACACATCACCATCACCAAAACCCAATTTTGTCATAAATCCATCTGCGTACTTTGTTTAATGTGCACATAGACCATTAAGTCCGAGTACACAGTTATCGTCCTTTGATTTTCGTTGTCCATGAATATAGTCCTTAGTGTGGACAGTGTGTTACTAGCCAATTTTTGTTATACCCCTTCCAAATTTATTTCTCCATGTTTTATGCCTCATATAGCAAGTTGGGGGGGGGGGGGGGGGGGGGTGATATGACACTGTAAAAAAATATGGGTCATAAATATTAATGTAAAGTAGTGATTAGGTCCAGCTGAAAAAGGTAAAAAATTTGCACTTCAGAAAGCTGTTAAAAGATTTCAAGACCCCCTTAACATAAAATTTACCATATTTTGAGTTAGAGCTGATGAAGTTTTCTATAATTTTGATATAATTTGTCCCAAAAGTAGTACAACACACTGTAAAAATATTATTGAGAAAGCGCAGGTGGATTTTTTTTAATTTTCATTTATTGTCTAAAAGAAATGCACTACGAAATTAAGTGGTACAAGAAAAGCTAAATGAGTATGTTAAATTTGATGTATGCCTTTTTGTGATTCTTCGTTACATTTGTTGTTTTTATAGTGATATTAAGATGATAACACAATATTGACTGCTGTACCCCTATTTTTGACATTTTTACTCTTTGAGTATGTTTGATTTGTTCAGTCATATTTGACAATGTAATGGAATTTGATGCGACTGTCATACAAGTGAGAGGTTTGGCTAGCTATGAAACCAGGTTCAATCCACCATTTTCTACATTAGAAAATGGTGGATTGAACCAAGTCAGGAATATGACAGTTGTTATCCATTCGTTTGATGTGTTTGGACTTTTGATTTTCCTTTTTGAATTTTCCTCGGAGTTCAGTATTTTTGTGTTTTTACTTTCTACGAAATAACTGTGTACTCGGACCTAAGAGATGAAATCAGGAAATATAGAATCTGTACTTTGGCAACTTCCCTGAATGATTTGATGGTGTCAATTTGTCACATAGCATAAAACTAAAGGATTTAAACTTTTATTTGAGAGAATTTCTGCAAAAATGATCAATTTTGGCATTATATGGTCAAAATAAGCATTTCATAGCTTTTACAATTTTGATGCATAAGTGCCATTCTGACTTTCTCTCTGACATGTTTTCATGTGTCAATTTTTGTGTTTCTATGCTTTAATCCAGTTGTATTACTCATTTGTCAACTCTGAATCTACAGAAAAAAAGATTATCTCAGACAATATGAGCAAAATGTGTTGTATAATTGACCCTCGTCTAACGCCCTTTTTGGATCAAGTTAAATGTGAGGAGCATGGCACATAAAAGTTAAAGTCCATAATAAAGACCTCACTAAATTTGTATAAAAAGCACTTAACAGTGTCTTTTGTACCTGTTTCATTTCACATAATATCTGTAGGATAGCATGTGGTTTAAATATAAGCCTGTTGAGACTAAAATTGCATGTAAGTTTTTCACTAAAAAGTGAAAAATCTTTGTATCAGACCATACTGTCTGCTAAAAAAGTTAAATGTAAGAGCCTTTTTGTGCTCAGATTTATTGTATCATGTCACCTGAGTATAGAAATGATAAAAAAGACACACATTTTTATTTCCTTTAGCTTCAATATGCATTTTTAAATGTAAATATGTGCTATGACCTAACTTGACCCTATATTATTTTCAGTCTTACTTGGCCTAGGACCCTTTTGAACTAATATGATATGTTATTTGTAAGTTTTCTTTCCTTTTAAAGTACATTAAATACATATGTAAGGATTATTTATAATCAAAAAGCTTCACAAATTTAAAATTGCTAGAAAATATTACATCTTCATGTAAGGCCCTCCTTCATAGGAAAACCTCTATTTTTAGGCACAGGCTCATATAAATTTGACTTTTGAATAATTATGCTAAGTCTGATATATCAAATTAGTAGTCTATTGCTTTAGATACATGACATATTATATATTAAGGCATTTTAAATGTATTTTTTTGCAATATTTTTATTTTAAAAGCCCTAAATGTTGATAGTTGAAATTTCTCAATTTTAACGTCTAAATTTAACACGCAATGTTGAATAAAGAATAAATCGTATTGTCTATAATATATATCCTATTGCTATGAAACTTTTTATAAAGCAGTCTTATAATATATTAAGCTTTAGTCATATCAAGTTTTATTAAGATTGGTCAATTTTTTCTATCCTATTAGGTCCGAGTACACAGTTACCGTCCTTTGATTTTCGTTGTCCACGAATATAGTCCTTAGTGTGGACAGTGTGTTATTTGCCAATTTTTGTTATACCCTTTCCAAATTTATTTCTCCATGTTTTATGCCTCATATAGCAAGTTGGGGGGTGATATGACACTGTAAAAAAATTTGGGTCATAAATATTAATGTAAAGTAGTGATTAGGTCCAGCTGAAAAAGGTAAAAAACAAGTAACTGCGAGCTACTGCTCACTGATGATACCCCCGCCGCAAGTGGATAATATTAATAGTGTAAAAATATGCAAGTGTTCGGTAAACAGGAAGTTGTCGAGTGATGAATCTGAAAACGCATCACACGGTATAGCTGACTTATATAAATCCTGAAACCAAATTTCAGAAATCCTTGTATTGTAGTTCCTGAGAAAAATGTGACGAAAATTTTCAACTTGGCTATCATGTGTAACATGATACAAGTGTTCGGTAAACAGATCTGAAAACGCATCACACGGTATAGCTGACTTATATAAATCCTGAAACCAAATTTCAGAAATCATTGTATTGTAGTTCCTGAGAAAAATGTGACGAAAATTTTCAACTTGGCTATCATGTGTAGAATCATACAAGTGTTCGGTAAACAGGAAGTTGTCAAGTGATCAATCTGAAAACGCATCACACGGTATAGCTGACTTAGATAAACCCTGAAACCGAATTTCAGAAATCCTTGTATTGTAGTTCCTGAGAAAAATGTGACGAAAAATATTCATGGGACGGACTAACTGACGGACGGAGGTAAAACAGTATACCCCCCCCCCCCCCCCCCTTTTTTATTTTGAGTTAGAGCTGATGAAGTTTTCTAAAATTTTGATATAATTTGTCCCAAAAGTAGAAACACACTGTAAAAATATTATTGAGAAAGCGCAGGTGGGATTTTTTTAATTTTCATTTATTGTCTAAAAGAAATGCACTACGAAATAACTGTGTACTCGGACCATTGTGAGCGGCATAGGCTCTTTGGAGCCTCTAGTTTTAGCTTCTGGACAATAACTTGTGTTAAAGTGAAAGAATCCTTTCTAAAATTGCAACACAAGGTTTTAAATTATACCAGAAAAGGATTGATTGATTGTTGGTTGTTTAACGTCCAGTGGCAAATATTTCATGCATATTCAGGACGAGAACAAGTTCACAATAAATACAATAGGTAGGTTGATACAATAAAGGCCATCTGGGATGATGGTCGGTGAAATTTGGACTGCCACCGGAAAAGGAGGGTATATTGGATATGGACAGAAATTTTGCCTAGCAACAGGTCAACTTCGGACCCCTCAAAGAGTTGTTGCAAGGGTTCTTAACGTGCAAAGAGCGTGGTACTCTCTGTACACGAGGCATCGGATTTAACGTCCCCCCTTCTGACCGGACGTGACTGCGAACTTGATACATCCCGCACAGCCAAACGGACGCCCACTTCGGCAAGCGTTTTACTGCCGGTCGGGAGAAGACCAAGTGACCATATTTATATACCTCAGTCACCCTTGGGGGTTACCAGAAAAGGAAGGTTGGGATTGATTTTTGGGGTTATGACCCAAACTGTGTATGAATTAGGGGCAAAAGTGAGAACTAGTAAATAAGTATTATAAACAGTATTTATAAACATTTCTCCAGGGAAATATATGGTATTTCCGATTTTCGATTTAAAAAGTACAGACAGATGTGTATAAGTGGACAAACCCATGTAATCCATGGTAACAGTAGTACTTTTAAATTACAACCAAATTCTTCAGGTAAGAATTAATGTAAATAAAAATTCAAGGAGGGATAAAAAGTAAACTGGCGTAGGCAGAGATCCTTTGTTTAAGAAAGGAGACCTATTTGGCCCTGTTTGTTGTAAAAAATAAATATCTGGACAGCAGTTGGATTTGAAACAAAATTCGGGAGCATTATTAAAAAAAAAAATATTTTTCTAAAATGGAATATTGAGGGAAAAAATCTACAGCCATACACACAGTTCAAGTTATTTTATATTCACAACATAACTGTAATTTTAAGGAAAAAGTAGTTTTATTAACGATTATATTGTAATAATATTGTTATAATCAAACTTTTGTAAGTCAAATCAATTAAAAATAAAAACAAATTGCTATATAAAAATTGCGTTTGAGTTATTCATTTTTATTAATGTTAAATATTTTTAAATTACAGAATGTCTGGGATGGTTACTTAATTATGTCTCCTCCATTGGGGAACATTTTCCAAACGAAAACAAGATAGAATTGTTTGCATGTAAAGACTTTCTTTAATTGATCTTAGGATAAAAACATATGGCTAACCTAGTTTTTTTTGTAATATTTTCAAAGCATTGTCAAAAAGCTATCTTTCATATTTGGTTTTACAATTCTATCATGTAAAACCCCATAATTGTACATGTATTTGTGTATAATTCCCTACAAAGTTTGTCAGTTTGTAACAACCTGTAGCAGGAGAAAATGCTGCTATCAGTGGCGGATCCAGAACTTTTCCTAAAGGGAGGGGGGCCTCTCCAGTCATGCTTCAATGATTTCCAATATGATAAACCCAATTTTCCCTACGAAAGAGTGCCACCCCCCCCCCCCCCTGGATCCGCCTATTGCTATACAAGCAGGTATATTTAACAGGAATGACCAAAAGAGATGTTTTCGGGGCCATGGACAAAGAAATGGGAATAGCATCTGTGCCAGAAAAGTCTAAATACAGACTTTGGTATAAGTTTCGTTCAAATGTGAAAACAACAAAGGTATACTTGTACATTACTTAAGAAATAATTCATGGGGGCTTGAATATATCTTGATTTTACCACAGACGTGGAGTAGCTCATTCTTAAAAAAAAAAAATATGATTTGGGATTACGATCAGAACAGCACAAACAAAAAAAATATATTTTATCACAGGTGTGTACTCGAAGCGTTTGAAGGACGTCATGTTAGAATTATTTATGTACAACTGTTATATCAAATAATTAATTTTTAATTTTGTCTTTTTCTCTACATTTGAGACATTTTTTCCTTCTTTTCCACTTTTCAAAATGCCATTTGTGCATAACCATGAATGACCAACTTCTAAATAAAGGCAACAGTAGTATACCGCTGTTCAAAACTCATAAATCCATGGACAAAAAATAAAATCGGGGTAACAAACTAAAACCGAGGGAAACGCATTAAAAATAAGAGAACAACGACATAACACACACAGAAACGGACCAAGCATCAGACAAACACCACGAGAATAACAAATATAATATGAAAACCAAATACATGAATTTGGGATAGACAAGTACCGTGCCACGTCTTATCTCAAAAATAAGAGAAAACACTAACGACTCAACGTTAAAATGCAACACACACAGAAACGAACAATAATATAAAAACTGTATTGATAACAGATCACCTAAAGACCTAAAGACAGGCTCAAAGACACATTGGAATGATATAAGGTAAAAAAAATTAAAGATATATAATACTAGTGCACATGTATTGATGTAATAAAAAGTGATATGATTGCCGATAAGGCAAATTTCCATAAGTGAAAAATATGGATAATAAAAGAAGTAATAAGTCACAATTTACAACAATTAAGGTACTATCTAACACTACAGGGAGATAACTCTGTAAAATCAGCAAAACATTTTAATTACGTTATGTTGTTACAGTAATATAAAACTTCTTAATGATCAAAATAAGTGTTCGTCAAACTGCTATATGTAACCAGTGTAATTTTTCTGAGTAAACGGTTTGCCGACAGTGCAAGGGCTGTAGAGGCCAGTCAAGGTCGTTAAAAACTTCCATTTGTTGTGATTAAACGTTAGATTCATTTTTTTTGGCCTCAAATTTCAGGTTCATCTGACGAACGATTTTGACCACTTTGTAAACACCTAAGTGTCTATTTCATTTGAATTAATTTGTCTATGTGTAAGATTTTAACTGATTTTGTCAATAAAAACGACCCAATTCAAGCTTATATATGAAAAATCTACCCAATATGCCGAAAAATGTCACTTTTCAGATGGTTTTAGTCAAAAATGAAAGTGGCCGCATCCGTGTTCATCCTCAATCTTTATATATGTTATGTATTATCTCAAAATACAACTTACATTTTAATATTAAGGATGAACACGAGTGCGGACACTCTCGTTTCACACGAAAACCGTCTAAAATTTAACTAAAATGCTAGAATTGTGAAGATTTCAGTAATTCAGCATGACTTAAGGGTGCTAGTACCTGATATATGTGCATTGTGTTGTCAAAAAACAGCCCATATTTATGTAGCAGAAGCATTCTACTGTACAATAAATAAGTAAAAGTTTACATTTTTTACAATTTTGTAAAACTGCTATATTTTGGGGTCTTACTGGACCTACTCCTTTTATATTTTTGTCAAAGGATCAA
This sequence comes from Mytilus trossulus, assembly GCF_036588685.1. NCBI lineage: Eukaryota > Metazoa > Mollusca > Bivalvia > Mytilida > Mytilidae > Mytilus > Mytilus trossulus. Next base: position 33,677,470 of record NC_086386.1, on the reverse strand, counting down.
AGTAAATCCTTTGTCAAAATTTAAAGAAAATTAAACGAGCTGAATTATTTTTTTTTTCAGGTGTTGGGTATCACCTAAACAAGCAAAAAAAAACCCAAGTTGTTGAAAGCAGTTGCCTAACATCAATGCATATGAAAAAAAATACTGTTTTTTTTAGATTAATTTTTCAACCATAACTTTTCCATTTGAGTTCTCTCTTAGTCAATTGTGCTTCTTCCTTTATCAATATGTAATTTAAATAAACACCTCTTTATTGGTTCAAAGGATTTTTCATGAACTGAAAGCCATTGTTTTTTTCTCACAAAGAGATCATTTAAATATTTAATTAAAATTGGTATGCTACATGTTTTGTTAGACCAGAGAGAATAGAGTACTTAAAAAGAAGAGATTTTTCAAGACAGGATTCCTCTGAGATGATCTGCATCATTATTGAAGCCATGGATCAGTGCATGACAGCATTAACAATATTGAGACGAAGGGTGTCTAAAGACATCACAGCAGAGTGGTTCAACCAATAAAGACTTACCTTAAAGGGACATTAATTCATAGACAAGGTATGAAATCATGTAGTTTTTAGTCTCCTACTTTAAAGTCGAAGAGGATTTTAAATTTGCACTCATCTGTGTGTCTGGTTAACCGTCAGTATTGCGAATAATTGGTAAATTGTTTTATCCAGAAAATGTACACATCTTGAGTAAGCATTTTGTTCCAGTACAATTACTTTTTTAACCAGTAGACTTTGTATTCGCATGCAATACTCTCATAATGCTTCTTGTTTTAATTGTTCATTTGTATAATATCAAGTCAGGTAAATAAAAATGTTATTTATTAAGGCAAATTAATTTCTTTATATCAATTAGAATTCCTAAATCTGAAAGTTATAATATTATGTATAATTTAATTTGTAACATAGTGAAGGTACTCTAGATCTAAAACAGGGAAATATTAAGAGGTAAGTTGAAATATTTTGATTACTTTGTAATAAAAAATGAAATTTCATCTGGATAATTAACGTTGTGGAGTATATATTAATAAATGATTTCTTAACATTTTTATAAATGACTTAAATAAATACTCAGCATACATATTCAATTTAATAGATTAATTCATAATAGAAACTTAAAACTTCTGAAAGACTTTTGAGAATTGAAAATCAACCGGAGACTGAATACATTTAAGCAATATATAAAGGGTAAGGGCATTAGTCTAAGTTATTTACTCCAAAGTTGTACATATCTTTATAATTAAACAAAACTAATTACAGATTACAAGAATGAATTGGGGAATCAATTACACCTTCAGATGGACAGTGCTTCCAATAATAAAAACAGTTTGATGATAGCATTTGGTGGGACTGCTTGTTCATATGAAGATATTTAAAGAGGTTTTTATTTTTAGGAACTTTTAGTTAATGTTATTGTTGCAAGTTTAAGCAATATATAAAGGGTAAGGACATTAGCGCTAATACATGCATGTCCCAAATCAATACCGTTTTCGGCGATTCTATAATGGGGGACACAATTGGTGATGTGGTAATTTATTAGCATTAGGTGTTTGTTCAATGCCACTTGTTCATGATTAGCATACAAACATATTGCAACATATGAATTGACTTTTGACCAAGTTGATTATTGTCCAGTTTCTAGTATTTCATGCTCATGTGGAGTGAACATACATATCATTTTTGTACTTTTGAATTAATCGTTTATATATATATATATATATTTTAATACATGGTAAATTATTGTGTACTAATAAACTCCGTTGATGCCTTTTATATGATTTCAAATAATGTACGTCTATTTCTTCTGTAGAATTGAGTTCCCTTCTTTCAACAGTCCTGATATTCTTAAATCTCTTAAAATCATAAACTGGTTATCAAGTTGTAAATTTTAAGTAAATTTTAGGTTAGGGTTCGAACATCATGAAAGAAAAACGAACAAGAGATATAACGTCCAGGGCCAAATATTTCATGCATATCTTCCTAGCAATAAACACATTTGTCATTTCGGCGCCTTTTAAATCTGAATATGCCGTACGGGCAATGTTCATTGTTGAAGGTGACCTATACTAGTAGCTGTTAATTTCTGTGTCATATGGTCTTATGGATAGTTGTATCATTGGCTATTAAACAATCATGCATATCTTCTTTTTTACATTGTAGATGTTGTTGTTTTTTAACATACCAGGAATTAAGGATTTGGCCTAAATTTTAACGGTTATTCGGAATTAACACTAGTTGGAATTTTAATCTAAAATAATAAGAGTTAAATAAGATTTTTCATAACTTCAGTAAGAAATGCAAAGAGAATAGGATATTCTCCTTACACGAGGTATATGATGATTATCTAGTTTAATTGAGCATGGCTGCTAACTTTTATATCCACAAGAACGAACGCCCCCACTTTTACCCAGACAATATTGCACTTAGAATAAAGACCTAAAGTTATTTTCTATTTGTAAATGAATTAGTAAATTGGGTATACGTTAATGAAACAGCAATAACCAAACAACGCAAGTATTATGATATTGACACGAATGATAATTCCAGTAAAGAAAGAAGAAAATAAAGACACATTTAGGGGAGAGGACACGTCTGGGCGTTTACCAAAAAAAAATTTAACACATTTTGGCGCTGTTTTCATCGATATGAACACGTTTGAGAGCAGCGAATCGTCTCTGAGTGTTACAGATATAAAGATAGGCAGACGAAGTATAACATTAAATAGCAAAAATGCACTACAAATTGTATCAACAGGTCAAATTAAAACGTAGGTACGGTTTGCGAGTACTCCCAGTTACTGAAAGCTTGTTAAAAAACAATAAATAATAATAATAAAAAACCACATTCATCAGAAACCGAAATAAACTAAACCACATATTACGGATTTAGAATATTGATGTCACGGATAGTCAAAAAGGACATGTTGACAACGAAAAACATGAAGTATCGACAGGCAATAGGATATTACAGAGTAAACTTTTCTAAAATTAAGTATAATGCTATTTGGAAAATGAACGTGGATGTGCATTTATACATCCTGATATAATAATAAAAAATATGTTTTAATTGGCTGATGACGAAATAGATTTTTGTGCCGATATTAAATTGACTATTTACAACATCAGTAAGATAACCTTTACTAGTAAGTTTCTTTAACCTTAATGGCGTCAAAACAACAAGATGTCGTTTTTGATTCAAATTGATTAACACAAAAACAGTAGTGGAACAGAAGTGGTCATTCCATCCGCTGTTAAGCGTTACAACTTTATTATGGGTGGAGAAGATCTCGGGGATCAACACCTTTTACAATTTGAGGCGAATTTCAAAAGTGCGGAAATGTAGAGAAAGCTACTATTCCACCAACTAACACTTCTGCAGGTAAAAGATAATTTGCAAGTTTAGAATATATACATTTTCGTCGAAAGGCATTAAAATATCGCTTTAAAAAAATAAGGAGATTGTTGATTAACAATGAGACAACTATCCACAATATTCAAATGATACGGATTAATTACAGGATTACAGGAATGACTGCAATATTTTTTCTTTCTATGAAGAAATAACATAAAAAAAGGTGCACACTGAATAACGTCGCGTAGCTATTAAACAGTATGCACCACATTTTTTTCTGTAGTTTCGAATAAACAGAAAAAAATATTACAGTCATTTCTTATAGTTTTAATTCTAAATTCCATTTAAACCACGTAGAAAAACGTTGATGACGTCACGGTCACATGACTAAATTATGTCTAAGGGCTGAATACAAAACAACGTCATCCAACCAGAAGACGCGTTACATTCAAAATTAAATTATATTGAAATGGATTAATCGCTACATATAAACTTGTATAGTTGTTAAACACATTACATAACATGTTCAGGTGTTCAAGACACGAAATAAACTTTATATATATTTATCAAAGGAACCAGCCTGATAAGAAGACTGTCAGATAGGTATTCCTAAATGAGTGAAGGCAAGAACACAGGTAATATAATGCTGAAATATAGTTTTTAAATGTTTTTTCTTTCTATATTTTAATTGCACAAAACTAAATTCATTTAGTATTTTATTGTCTTCTTTTGATTTACTCTTGGAAGACATTCGTATTTAATGTGTTATTTATATTTTTCGTGTTCAGTTGGGTTTATCGGCTACAAAAAACTTTTGTTGTGGAAACAAAACTCGACCACTTACAGTTCAATCAACAGTTATGTCAGGACCTGATAGGCAATACCAGAGATGGGACCAGAAATCAACAAATGAGAACCATAAGGCTGGTTCATCGGCAGTTGGTCAGAATTACAGAGGCACTTCCCAGAAAAAAATACCAGATGATAAACGAAAGAAATGTGTGGATTGTGCTGGCACAGATAGATTAAAAATAATTCAGATTCAATGGTGGTGTGAAACTTGTAAAATGTTTCAATAGTTATCAAACGTACCAGGATTATAATTTTATACGCCAGACGCGCGTTTCGTCTACATAAGACTCATCAGTGACGTTCAGATCGAAATAGTTAAAAAGCCAAATAAATACAAAGTTGAAGAGCATTGAGGATCCAAAATTCCAAAAAGTTGTGCCAAATACGGCTAAGGTAATCTACTCCTGGGGTAAGAAAATCCTTAGTTTTTCGAAAAATTCAAAGTTTTGTAAACAGAAAATTTATAAAAATGACCATATAATTGATATTCATGTCAACACCGAAGTGCTGACTACTGGGCTGGTGATACCCTCGGGGACGAAACGTCCACCAGCAGTGGCATCGACCCAGTGGTGTAAATAGTTATCAAAAGTACCAGGATTTTAATTTTATACGCCAGACGCGCGTTTCGTCTACATAAGACTCATCAGTGACGCTCAGATCGAAATAGTTAAAAAGCCAAATAAATACAAAGTTGAAGAGCATTGAGGATCCAAAATTCCAAAAAGTTGTGCCAAATACGGCTAAGGTAATCTACTCCTGGGTTAAGAAAATCCTTAGTTTTTCGAAAAATTCAAAGTTTTGTAAACAGAAAATTTATAAATATGACCATATAATTGATATTCATGTCAACACCGAAGTGCTGACTACTGGGCTGGTGATACCCTCGGGGACGAAACGTCCACCAGCAGTGGCATCGACCCAGTGGTGTAAATAATAATCAAAAGACACCAAACCGCCTCAACTTTCAGGAATGAGAGCACTGTTTTTCAGCTCGGATACCGTAATTCAGTGTTGATTTTTTTTGTCAACATATCTGATTGATCATCATGCAATACACTCTTTGAATTCTCTCATCGTTTACAATAATACAATGATTGCCAACATAGAAAAAATTCTGCTCTTTAATAAATATAATAAATTTTTCATGCGCGTGAATGGTTGATGTGTGGTCTAATGATTCAAGTCACGTAAGCAACGTGCATGTGCGTGAACGTCGAATGTTGACGTTAAGTCACGTATATTTTATAGTAACGCATTTCATACATGTATGGCAAAGTAAAAAAGCAACGTCCCGGCGCTCAAAGGGTTTTAAAAGGTTCGTCGAGTTTACACGGTAGTGATTTCCGACGTTTTAGTTTCACAATACTGTAAAATGTAGGATGTGAAACGCTTCTTGCAATAAGCTTTCCATAGATACAGCCCAAATTTCTAATTAAATCTATGAACAAATTAAGGTAAAATATAGTAGCGAATTCCACGACATAATTCTGTAATTATTTTCTAGTAAGGAGTTGCCAACCTTAGTTAAAATCTATATTATCACAACGCACATGAGCATAACGAACACGTTAGGATATATTAACACCGTCACTATGATGTAGCCAACGGACCAACGTCGTCAATTTTGGGACATATCGATTTGACGTAGCTAGGCACTTATACATCCCGTTCTTGTATTATTTTTCTAAGGTAAATTTTCATATTTTTGGCTTTCATTTTTGCTTATGTGCTTCGTCTATTTATATATTACTATTAAAACGCAATGTTGACTGTTTTACCCTTTTTTTTGACATTTTAACCTATCATATCGGTTCGTTTTTACCACATATCGTTGTCAATGTAATGGAATGTCATGCAATTGTCATACGAGAGAGAGGTTTCGAAAGCTATAAAACCTGGTTTAATCCAGTATTGTCTTCATAAGAAAATGCCTCTATCAAGTCTGGAATACGACATTTGTTATCCGTTCTTTTGATGTGTTTGAGCTTCTTATTCTGCATTTGATTGGGAACTCTCAGTATTGAATTTTCCTTGAGAGTTCCGTTATTTTTGTTACTTCTATTTCCCTTTTTTTTTTGGATGTATAATGGATGATCTTAGTACAGTTTTAGTGATTAATTAATCAGCATCTGCTGAAGTATGTTTCGGTTGAATCTCAGTATAGCATCAAAACATCTGCTTGTTTGCTAGCAAAGAGTAAAAAAAATGATTTTGTTTGCCTAAACACGCGTTTTATCAGTCAGTGTAAACTTTGTTCCAAAGATTCCTTTAAACTGAGTCTTACGTATCCATCAAGTATAACAACAATAGAATTTTAAAACTGTATATTTATATTTCTTATTCGTATTGGTCTGGTTTATAGTTGTCGTTGTGTTATCTTAAAATATTTGCGGTATTAAGCAGCAGCATACATCATCAAACTGGAACCCGGCGCCATAAAACTATTTCAGTTAAGTGTTTTCCTCAGCCTGAGAATTTTCTCATTTTTTTTATTCTCAGCAAAATACTCGGCCATAAAAAAAATCTCAAGATATTTTCTTACTCAAATATGAGAACATTCTTAAATATTTAAGTACAGCGAAAATCGTACTTAAGATTTATATAAACAATGGCTGCTGTCCATATACGCCGTATGAGAAATCGCAATCGTAGACCGAGAAACCTACCTAGGCCAAGAGTTTTTAGAGACAGGATTAATCTACTCGAGTCTATGGATGACGATGAGTTAGTTGTTTGAGAGATTTAGGTTTCGTCGACCAACCATCACCTTTATTTTAAATGGAAATCACCATTTTCTTGAGCGTGAAACTATGAGGAATTTCGCACTGTCTCCAGTTATTCAGTTGTTGTTATTTTTAGATTCGTGGCAACAGGCACTCACTCGAGTTTATTTGGGGATAGCTTGAATATAACCGAATCGGCAACTGGGAGGGCATGCAGAGACGTTTGCCAGGCAATCATAACCGTGTTCCAGCATGTTACTTCTTTCCCAGTTAGTAAGAAGGATATCCATGTAATGGAAGGGTTTAAGAGAATTGCTGGTTAAGAAGTATTGAGGCTGTGCTGTCTATGACGCACAGAAACCGTCATGTGTAAGAGAAAAAAATCGTATAAAATGAAGGAGCATGTATATGTATGAAACTGGAAAAGCTCTCAGAGTACAATACATGAAAGCAAAACAGCACAACAACACACCAGGAGATGACAGATCAAAATTTGCATACTTTGATGAGATAGACAAATTCATAGACACCATACTTATAGTACAGCCTGAGCAGGTGGCATGATGAACGCCAGCTCTGAACGTGCGTTGAAGAATAAAAGATTTGAGAAATTGTGAAATAATGTTCGTAATTCTTGGAAATGGTTTGATTTTTTATTAGATGGTACAATGACATCATTTTCACCATTTTCTTGAGCGTGAAACTATGAGGAATTTCGCACTGTCTCCAGTTATTCAGTTGTTGTTATTTTTAGATTCGTGGCTACAGGCACTCACTTGAGTTTAGTTGGGGATAGCTTGAATATATCCGAATCGGCAACTGGGAGTGCATGCAGAGACGTTTGCCAGGCAATCATAACCGTGTTCCAGCATGTTACTTCTTCTCCGTTAGTAAGACGGATATCCAAGTAATGGAAGGGTTTAGGAGAATTGCTGGTAAGAAGTATTGAGGCTGTGCTGTCTGTGACGCACAGAAACCGTCATGTGTAAGAGAAAAAAATCGTATAAAATGAAGGAGCATGTATATGTATGAAACTGGGAAAGCTCTCCGAGTACAATATATGATGGCAAAACAGCACAACAACACATCAGGACATGACAGATCAAAATTTGCATACTTTGATGAGATAGACAAATTCATAGACACCATACTAATAGTACAGCCTGAGCAGGTGGCATGATGAACGCTAGCTCTGAACGTGCGTTGAAGAATAAAAGATTTGAGAAATTGTGAAATAATGTTCGTTATTCTTGGAAATGGTTTGATTTTTTATTAGATGGTACAATAAGTCTCAAATATTTTCCCAAAGAACCTTCATTGTAAGACACATAAAGTTTGTTTCTTCAAATGTATTGAATTTGGAAGTTTATCAAGTGATTTATTATATTGGTAACGAGGTATAATTTAGTTGATTTGTGTCAAAAGTATTATGAAAATCCCAATTTCAATTACAAAATGTCACAACTTCTACATAATAGTCAGCCAATGCAAGTTTCTTCGTTTTACATATATCTAAAGAGTGAAGTGTAGTACGACTATTAGTTAACATTATGATTTTTTTTTATTAAAACAACTTCCTTCAAAATGGTAGGCAAAGATGAATAAAATTGCAAATTGTGGAAAACTTAAAATAAATAAAGGCACTTAAATGTCAATTTATAATTACTGAATAGAATAAAGCTTATTAATATGAAATATTAGCAAACAAATAAAATACATCTTGGAATTTTTAAATTCTGAAAAGGGAAATAATCCATACAAGATTGAATAGAGTGCTGATTTTAAGGGTTAATTTTGATTTAGTCAGTTAAAAGGAGTAGGTTCAGTAAGACCTCTTTTTGGCCCCAAAATATAGCAGTTTTACAAAATTGTGATAATGTAATCATGAAGCTATTTTTTGGAAAGTAGAATGATTCTGCTACATAAATATGGTCTGTTTTTGACAATACAATGTACACATATCGGGTACTTACATCATAAAGTAATGCTAAATTACTGAAATATTCACAAAATTAGCATTTTAGTTAAATTTTAGACGGTTTCTGTCTAAAATGAAAGTGGCCGCATTCGTGTTCATTCATAATATTGAAATGCAAGTTGTATTTGACGATAATACATTATATATATAAAGGTTGAGTATGAACACGGATTCTCGTTCTATTTTGTATAGATTTCTTGCAATAACCATAGACTATTCAAACCCGCACAGACTATATCCAAAATTGAGGTAAAACGTATTTTTAAAGTAGAATTCGACAGTAAAGGTGCTATAAATATTAGCAATATTTTCCATCGGAAATCTGTACAAAAAAAACTATACCTACACATGTTGTTTCTTATACTTACTCCAAGTCTACTGCATCCATGCTTTTCAACCGTAAGAGGGTTTTAGAAGCCTTTAATCTCGGAGATGTGAAATCCAAGCATCCGGATTGCTCATGTGCATCGCGGTAATGCAATTATAGTCCAGCTGGTGACCTTTACATCGATACCAATGAACCCCTCATTAAATAATAAGGGTCAGACAGGAAAAAAAGAATACCCAAAAATAAAGAAATCATAAGATCGGCGTGCTTTGTCAATAGATAGCTTAGTCTACACTAGGAAATGTTTCGACATAGATTTTTTCCAGAAACTCCTACAATGAATAGGCCTATGCCAAACAATTCGATTTACACCAGGAAAAGCAAAACGTTAAGCGCCGCTTTTAGAGATATCGATTGGAAAAACAATCCGAATGCTTAGAACTTCATTTTCAGCTCAACATCTACCACCCCCCGGCCGACCATACATCTTGAACGGATACAATAAAAATATAGGCGCCGTTGACACAACCGATGCCATAATAAAAGCTTAAAGAGTACAACGATAAAAGCGTAAACCCTTGACAAAAATTGTTATTCTTCATTTATTTCATCTCATTGTACGTAATGCCTTAATTTTGCACCAAAAAAACTAAATAAAACATGCCTGACACAGCTAAAATCCAGACTTAGATTCATCTAGGAGATTGTCGAATCTTTGTCCGGAATAGAAAGTGAACAATTTCGACGACGGATACGACATCACAGAGCACGATCAGTTCGTACCTTTCCTGACAAAAAAGAGAAGGACTGTTTTGTGTTCAAACCAAAGCAACTGTGGTAATAAGAGGAATAGGACCATATGTAACTTTTGCAACAAAGAGAAGATTACTTTCTATTTATTTAAAAGAAACAAGTGGGACCGATGTAGATTTGACTGACCGCTCAAAACTGTTTGAAGCCCTTCAACAAAAAAATAAATAAATATAAAAGTATACATATTGTGGCACAATATTTTGACCTGAGGACAAATTACTATTTTCATTAAAGTTATGTTTCCAATTTTTGGTGTTACAACATACTGGTATAGACAGGCATTTATATCTAATGAATGTATCTAGACATGGTTTAACGGGTTCCCATCCAGCAGAGCAGCCCGCCCCTCTTGAAAGAACTGTTTCCTCACCACCAGATGGCAAAATCCCATATTTAAGTTTTTAATAGATGTCAGTTTATCACAAGAAACATTGTTAGAAAAGCACTAACTTTTAACAATACGGGTTTAACATACATAAGTGTTCTGATTATTATTATTATTTTGCTCACAAAAAAGGGGAAAGAAAGACAATGTTGAATGGAATTTGGTACAGAATCATCCCATGGTAAACAGTTAAGAGGACACCTAGTAAAAGACAAAAGTTGCTCTTTACGTCTTTAAATAGCCAGAGACCACCCAATGCTTGTTCAGCACTTAAGATTTTATTCACAAGGCTAACGGGCCAAATGGAGGTATTTCTTTAATTGTTTCAAAAGGTTTTCATCAACTTTCATGTCTACCTTTATATAGATCAAGTCATTCTTATCAAAATGTATGTTTACTCAAGGTTATTGAATAAAAACGATGAAGGAATTTGTGTTACAAAAAATACATCCCTTGATAAATATCTTCAGAGAAATCAAAAAGATACTTCATCTTTTATGATTTCATTTGTTAAAGTGGTAAAGTTCCTGCTTCAACTGGATGTAATATTCAAGAATCTTAGCCATTTGATGAAAATTACTGTCGTTCAATGCTTCTTCCTCACACGCCAAAATTTCGACAAATTTTGGATTTTAAAAATGACAACCTTTCATTTTACTGATGTGTGTCCACACTTTGTAAAAGCTGATATTGAAAAAGCTAGAAAACACATCAATGATAATAACCAGGAAGATGATATACCTGTCACTTCTCAACAATGTGAGCAGCCAGAATGGATGGAATTAGAACTGCCTATAAATCCATAATAAGATGATACTTTACTAGATTTTAAATATGACACCCCCCCCCCCCCCCCCAAAAAAAAAAGGTAGGGGGCTTACTATAATTGATGTCAACCAACTTTCAATTATCAACCCCTAATTTATGTGTTTCTTGGCTTCAAAACCTACAGTCTAACATTGATACAAATGACAAAAAAAAAGATATTACACTTGTTGATGTATCCTGTAGTTTTTTTTGGCAATGATGTTCAGTTACCACATGCATTAGATTCTCCTGTGTTTAATTCAACCAGTAAAATACCAGCATCACTTCATGGGGTTCTTGTTTGGAATGAATTAAATTATGCAGTTTATTTGCAAAATATTGGTCGCCAAAGAAATAATGAACAGTTAAAAATGTTCTGCTTGCCTTGAGGGAATACAAAACTACATCTGAACTTGCTCATTGGTTGCAAATGTTTCAGTGGCAGAATTTAAAACAGTTCCATAGTGAAAGTTTACTGTAACGAATGTCTGCTAATGGGCGTTTTGTGTTTCCTATTCATCAATAGGTATGGACACACAATAAATCAAAATTAATTGAAGTGAATACACAATTACCTTGGGTAAATGCTGTTAGTAGTGGGTTTCATTCTAAATCATCAGAAAGCAAAAGGGCTGGTGGACTACAACACACCCTTTACCTCTGTAAATCATCAAAAGTAATGGTTTCTGTCAATATATGTGTACCATTTGGTCTGTTCAATAGTGATATTATTTACGTAAATGCCAGAAGTTCATATAATTCCTTGCCTGATGCTATAATGGTTGAATTTCACAGTTACACAGGTCCAGCTTTCATAGAACAGAATCCTAAATTAGTTCCAATTGTCCCAGTTGAAAGAAGATAAGACTGTAGCTGCAATTATTGTAGGAGAAAAAAATTACCCCAAGACTTGGTTGGGCTTACTATTGACAGATGCCAAGGAATGACAATTGGGAAAGGTGAACCAAATTCATACATAGTTATTAACCCTGGAACAAGAGCTTGCGAGTCAAAAATCTCGGGCGGACTTTTTGTTGCTTTGTCTAGATCAAAATCTGCTGGGTATGATTAAACAGACTCAGATTTTGCATGGCATCCATCTGTTTTGGTTAATGAAGACCGTATCTGTCATGTTGTGACTACACCTAGAGTTAAGGATAGAAATAATGAAAAAGAACAAATTTCAAGACGATGTATTCCAACAAAAAACAAATATGCCAGCTAAGAAAATGATCAAAATCTGTTACATATTATTTTCACACCTGAAGAAGGAAGTGAAATTAAGATGTAACAAGGTGGGTGTCATGATAGTCCAGTGAACCATAGGGACTCCCCCTTTATTAGAACTTGTATTTTACAAATCAACTAGATTATATTGAGGACATTGCCTGGAATCTTTTCGTCTTTGGAGGTGGAGTCTAAGATGCAGTCCTATTCCAAACGAGACTAGAATGCAAATCTAAACGACATTATAAATATTCATGTAGAATAATCATCTTAAAATTGCTAATTGGAAATGTTGGAACAAAAAACTGAGTGAACAACAAAACCAAAAAGCCCAAGTTTCAAAGAAACATATCTGTTCAATTTGTGAACTATGCTGTAAAGCAGAAGAAACAGTGGAACACATTATCAAGCCATATCCTGTTCTGTCAAAAAAACTTAACAATGGAAATTTGAATCTTACTAAAGATGCAGCTGATTGATTCAGTCGTCTTCAATTAATCATGGTTTATTATCAACCTGTTTTGGTTTGTGGATATCCATATTCACAGAACTGCTTTTGAGGAAACATACACATTTAAGAACCCCAGTAAGTGCTTATATGCTTTACTAGTTAGTTAATCTAGATTATTTATATCCTCCTATATCTATAAGTAATAGGCAGTAGGAATTCTAATTGATAAGAAGTACTATATGAAGTAGAATGATGGGTAACATGGTCTTGGAATCATTTGATTTTTAATTTATATTGATATTGAAATATTTAAGTTTTTTTTTGTATTCGTAAATAGTTATCAAAGGTACCAGGATTATAATAAAGTACGCCAGAAGCGCGTTTCGTCCACATTAGACTATCATTGACGCTCATATAAATATATTTATAAAGCCAAACAAGTACAAAGTTGAAGAGCATTGAGGATCCAAAATTCCCAAAAGTTGTGCCAAATCCGGCTAAGGTTATCTATGCCTGGGATAAGAAAATCCTTAGTTTTTTTTCCTAAAAATTCTAAGTTTTATAAAGAGAAAATTTATAAAAATGACTACATTATTGATATTCATATCAACACCGAAATGTTGACTACTGGGCTGGTGATACACTCTGGGACGAAACGTCCACCAGCAGTGGCATCGACCAGGGGTGTTGATAGTTATCAAAAGTACCAGGATTATAATTAAGTACGCCAGACGCGCGTTCTTCTACTTTAGACTCATCAGTGACGCTCATATCAAAATATTTATAAACCCAAACAAGTACAAAGTTGAAGAGGTGGTGGGAATGTTTATTTTCATATAGTGTATTAACATCATGACATTTTCCTGTATTTGAATTGAGATGTGATCCGGGGTGTAATTTGATTTGCAGAAATTCAAATACAGATTCATGCAAAGCTCTGGTTCCTTTCACGGATTTGGCTATACTTTTTGAACCTTTTGAATTATAGCTCTTCATCTTTTATATAAGCTTTGGATTCCAAACATTTTGGCCACGAGCATCACTGAAGAGACATGTATTGTCGAAATGCGCATCTGGTGCAAGAAAATTGGTACCGTTAATTGTATTACTACCACTGGGTCGATGCCTCTGCTGGTGGACTATTAGTCCCCGAGGGTATCGCCAGTCCAGTACTTCTGTACTGGCATGAAAATACGGATTTTTTGTGTTATTAAAATTTGCTGTTACAAAATATTAGAAATTATTATATATTAAGGAATGTATCTCCATCATGCAAAGTTCTGATTCCTTTCACGGATTTGGCTATACTTTTTGGACCTTTTGGATTATAGCTCTTCATCTTTTATATAAGCTTTAGATTTCAATAATTTTGGCCACGAGCATCACTGAAGAGACATGTATTGTCGAAATGCGCAACTGGTGCAAGAAAATCGGCACCGTTAATTTTATTATAGTCTAGTGTCACTTGAAAATATCAATTTTTTTTTTAATATTAAACAAAAAGATATGTAGGGACACGTCCGGCTGTCTTGATATATATTGCAGACTGCAATTACATATTTTGTGGTTTGGGAATGATAATTATAAGTTATATAAAATTTGAAAAGCACATCACATTCTCGTAATTTCTTTGTTCGACACTGGACATGCGTTTTGAAAACACCTAGGAATTTAGGAACAAATTGTTTATGATATCATTTGACTGTTACTGATTTCGATTTGAGATCGTCTTTCCCAGATGTATTTGGTGAGTTTTTCTTCCTTAAAAAAAAAAATTCTATCGTGAAATGGACGAAAATAAAATCATCATAGATACCAGGATTAAAATTGTATTTACGCCAGACACACGTTTCATTTACAAAAGAATCATAAGTAACTCTCGAATCCAAATAAAGTACAGAGTTGAAAAGCATTGAAGACTTAAGTTCTTAAAAGTGTTTCCCCAAGTACAGCCAAGGTTATCTATTCCTGAGGTAGAAAGCCTTATTTAAAAAAAAAGTAATGGTTGCCCAAAAAGGCCAAATGCTGTAATGACTGAAAAGTATGGTGTTCATAAGTAAAACAAGAGTTAAAGGTTGTAAAAACAGGAAAAGCACAGATTCGCCATGACGGGTTCTTTTCTGATATAAACATATCCTTCAAGACAATAATAACTATTATGTACTTCCATGATTGAAGTACCCATCAAGACAATGATGAAAATGTTACCTGTTTTATGTTAACAAACCATGGTAGACTTGTGTTACTTAAATACAGGCAACAGTAGTATACCACTGTTCAAAACTCAAAAATCCATGGACAAAAAACAAAATAGGGGCAACAAACCAAAACTGAGGGAAGCGCATTAAATATAAGAGGAGAACAACGACACAACACCGAAACGCAACAGCACACAGACAATACACCACGAGAATAACAAATATAACTTCAAAACCAAATACATGAATATGGGATAGACAAGTACCGTGCCACGTCTTATCTCAAAATAAGAGAAAACAGAAACGAACAATATTATAACAATGGCCATCTTCCTGACTTGGTACAGGACACTTTTAAAGGGGAATAAAAGTGGTGGGTTGAACCTGGTTTTAAGACATGCCAAACCTCGCACTTTAATGGCACAGTTAAATATAACATTGAAATGAAAACAAAAAAATACAGGACTACAATACAAATAAAAAGCAGAACATATTAGACAAAGAAAAGCATGATTAATAGAATAAAAAGCATCAGGTTTAAAATTCAATACGCCAAAAACGCGTCTAGTCCACACAAGACTCACCAGTGACGAAAAAAATACAAAATTGTACAGCACTGAAGATCAAAAGTTGAAAAGGTTTTGCCAAATACGGCATTGTTTGTATGCCCAGGATAAGAACATTAATATTATATACTATGTAAAACAATTCACACTATTGCAAACAGTAAATTTTAACAAATGAATATGAAAGAGATATACATAATGAAACTGAAGTAAAAACTAATTACAGAAAACTAAACCCGAATACATAACGCCCAGATATACAAGATCGAAAGTGAAAAAAAGTACAAAGTTGTACAGCACTGAAGATCAAAAGTTGAAAAGGTTTTGCTAAATACGGCATTGTATTATGCCCGGGATAAGAACACTATTATATAGAACGATTCATGCTATTGCAAACAGTACATTTTAACAAATGAATGTGAAAGAGATATATATAATGAAACTGAAGTAAAAACTAATTAAGCAGGGATATACTAGTCATCAAAAGAAACGATACACGTTTTGGAATAAAATTTATCAAAAAGTATTAAATATAAGACAAAATTAGATACACTATTTTAAAAAAAACTTTCATTTGCAATGTATGCAAATAGGATGATGTACCGTTCGGAAAATTCCGTGTAAACGATCATAGGGTGCAAATCTTGTACTAAATAAATTTTCCAATTTTCAATATGCTAATCAAGTTATATTTTTGTTGAAGTAATGGATAAAAATATGGTGTTTTAAAACTATTTGGTTAAAAAATTATTTTTTAAATATAAAAAAGTTCAAAAAAAAAAAATCCGTCTAAAATGAATGCTTTACACTGCACATTTGGCACCTTTCGGATAAGGTTGAATGTTACCGTTTTTTTTTAAAATTCCACGTCAATGGTATCAATTGATAAATAGTAAAATTACAAAATTACTGAACTCTTAGAGGAAAATCTAATCGGAAAGTCCATAATCACATGACAAAACACATAAAAAAGAATCGACAAGAACTGTCATTTTCCTGACTTGGAACAGGTATTTTCAAATGCAGAAATTTACAATGATGCGTGAACTAAATAGAAATAATAAATAAAAGTCAAAATATAGGTTCAGCAGTCATCATCGTATTTTAAACAATTTAACAGAACACAATAACATCTATCTACAAACACATTCATTGATCCGAGTGTCTGACGTCAGAAAATTTTATACGTCACATATTTTTTTGTCGTTCAATGTTCATACAAACAATTTTAAAATTTCACATGGGCAATGTTATCGAACAGGGTTAAAAACATGCAAAAGTATGTAAGAATTAATTTCAGAAACAGACCGAGATTCAAAATAAACCAAAAAATTATGTAGAATTTATAAGAATCCACAAATAGTTCATTCCACTACACGATTGAATAATTTTGACGTTTGTGGCAACTTATTATCAAATTGTATTATAAAAACAATATCATGCTGACGGGAAATTTTAAAGTACCGAGTCACGTTATCTTATATATATCTCCCAATTGATACGATATTCCCGTGCTTGCATTTCCTATTATGATTTTCTTGATAGAGGGTTGCTGCTCACAGGGAAACTATTAAACCAAGAGTTTCAAATGGTGAAGTTGAAATCATCCCTTTGTAAATTTTACGGACGCCATCACGAGTTGGTTGACCGTTATGGAATAACCATTTCACAAAATGATATCGTATATGTTCCTTACGTCGTTATTACAATTCCTTCCCTTTCATGAATGTGACCTACCGAATTAGACAATTTACCGGATTTGTCATCACATAAGCAACACGACGGGTGCCACATGGGGAGCAGGATCTGCATACCCTTTCGGAGCACCTGAGATCAGACCTAGTTTTTGATGGGATTCGTGTTGTTTATTCTTTAGTTTTCTATGTTGTGTCATGTTTACTATTGTTTGTCTTTTCATTTTTAGCCTTAGCATTGTCAGTTTATTTTAGATTTATGAGTTTGACTGTCCCTTTGGTATCTTTCCTCCCTCTTTTATAAGATCCAAAGAAACACACAAAGTCGAATAAACAAAACATATCAGCAAAAATTAAGAGATAATACAAACGCATTTACGGGATGTTTAAGTACCGAACCACGTTAAATGGATATCAAATAAAACAATCTAACAGTAAAGTAATATTAATAATAGAACAAAGACAAATGAAAAATCTATCTAACATGTTTTTAAGATGATACACAACATCAGTTCACAAAATCTATACATTAAAACCATCCATGTATTATTTGTGAAGTTGATGCGGAATATTTATCAACAAGGTCGTGTACCTTCAGATAATTTTTTTTTTAAGAAAAAGGACGAGACATTCTGGTTCATCAACTTTTTGCTTAGACACTGATAACGTTTGACAAAGTCTGAGTAGGAGCTGCAAGCTCTAGAATATCGAATAAGTTGGGAAATATATATCTAATCTGCATGCAGGTGAAGTTAGTATATTGCTACTAAGGTCGGGGAAATTTATAATTTCAAAATTAAAATCGCCTCGTTTGTCATAGATTATGGTACTGAGATGACTGTGTAAGTCAAATTCGAGATATAAGTCTAAAAATGAGGCGGAGGAAGCCGTGTCTGTTGTTTCTTTAATTTCAAGTGCTGCGAGATATATTTATAGAACCCAATGAGAAAAAATCGTATACATTTTAACGATTTCTTTTGGGGCCGAACTTGCTACTTCAGGCATAGATTACCTTAGCTGTATTTGGCAAACCTTTTAGGAATTTTGGTCCTCAATGCTCTTCAACTTCTTATTTCATTTGGGTTTTTAACTCTTGGATTCGAGCGTCACTGATGAGTCTTTTGAAGACGAAACGCGCGTCTGGCGTATATACGAAATTTAATCTTGGTATCTATGATGAGTTTATCTTCAAATAAACTGTATAATATTTAAAAAGGAATTGACGGCATTGTCTTTACATTTAAATGAGAGGTTGGCATCATTAGTTGTAGTTGCTGTTGTTTTATGTAAATTTTGTAAAAAAACAGTGTCTCCAAATGATGGCAAGAAAGCAAATATTTGTTTTTTCTAACGGATTATACGTTTCCATGGTCTTTAAACATTACTGCCTTCAATACTGGTCCTATAAACTGATGTATAGCTAAGAGAAAAATACACCCCAACTTTAAAAATATAAATTATTTTATATTTTACATGTATTTTAAGATTAGATACATTTACAAGATAATATAAACAAATTGACAGGATGTATAAGTACGGAGCCACATAAAAAAAAACCAGACAAATAAATGTCGGCATTCTTATGAGAAAGAGCTTTCCTTGCCGACTTCTTTTATTCAGTTTAATTGGATAACCTTCAATCTCGTGTCAAAAACAAGAAGATAATAATAACCAGGTTATTTAATTTCATATTCAGATACATTGATGACGATTTCATTAAAAATCCAAACTTTTCTGATTTGTAAAAAAAATATTTATCCTCATGAGCTAGAACTAGCAATATACATCACCTGCATATGGGATATTAATTTCCCAATTTGTTCGGTTTTAAAGAGCTTGTAGATACTACTCAGACTTTGTAAAGCAATACCAATGTCCGAGCTGAAAGTTGATGAACCATGGGGTATAACCAAGAACGTCTCGTCCTTTTTCCAAAACAAGACCCAATTCATCGGGGGGTATTTATACCTTTTTGATAAATAATCCGCATCAACTTCACAAAACATACACGATTATCTTGAGGAATGAATTCTGCTCTAGCTGTTAATTTTGTTATTTGGGATATCTACTTGACGTGAGTATGCACTTATCCATCCTGTAATTCTTGCTTTCAGTTTCCTTGAAATATGCTTTGTCTATATGTTTTTTTTTAAATACATCCCGGCATTCTGCCAAAGTAAAGTTTTGTACCTCGTCTTTTGTTTAAGTTATTATGCTTTGCATATATGCCTCAATGTGCTTCTTTGTTATATATTTGTTAGATTATAGTAAAGGAGAATATAACACAATGTTAATAACATTAACGGTACCAATTTTCCGGCACCAGATGCGTATTTCAAAAAATTGAACGGCGTATACAACAAGAAAATATTAACATAATTTAAAATAACAAAATTATTAACATTTTTGTTTTATAAACATATTTGGGGTAATACTAAACTTGATAAGTTTTATAGATTAATGGTATTAGCCCTGTGTATTCACATGTTATCCTACAAGTAACGTCTGTCGTTAAGTTGCCACATACTTCGACGAATATTTTAAAATCAAAATTGGATGTGACAGCTGAGGTAGTAACTATCATCCATTACGATACACAACTGATATGTAAGGAATACAATATACCTGTCTAAATCTTTTAAATAGTCCATCAAACTCCCATTATTGTTAGCACATGGAAGATTGCACTCAGTAGTGAAAACTTGGTCTACGATGTACAATTGTTGCATATGCATAGGTCCTTGTTGAATAGATCATGAACTAAGTCTCCGATACTAAGTATAATTGTATTGTACATATCTGTGTTCGCTTAATTACAGTGTCAGTCTTTAAAAGGACAGTGAAACTAAGAAGTAAAAAAAGCAATACAGAGTGGCACAACATCAATACTCGGTCTCGATATGCGTTGCTGTACATGTATGTTATTGTGACCTTTCCATTTTTATCAAAATACATGAATATTTGTTTGAATCATCTGCGTCATAAGGCCTTATTTAATTAGTTCTAAGTAAGCTTTGTTCATATTTTCCTGTTACGAAATTAATACCTATTCAAAGTTTAAACATTGCAAAGGATGTAAATATATCACACGAATTAGATAACTTTTAAATAAAATCACGTGATTACATTTTTTTTTACCCAATATATAATCAACTTCTGTTCTATGAAGAAGAAATTGTTAGAAAGCATTGACAGCAGACACAATTTTCCAGTTGGTAAATATTTTAATACTTTTTTTAATAGTAAGTGGTAAATATGTTTCTTGCATTGAAAGTGGAATGAGAACAATCATTTGAAATAACTTTTAAATGAAAATCCTGATTTAGAAAGGTTCGACATTCCATACTTATTCATCATTGACCTTTTTAAAGGTGGAATATTTTTCGAATGAATATTTTTTTTATTTCAATGTAGTTTAAATTTGTTTTCGGTATAAACCTACGTAGCTGTGGTTTGATAAGCTAGGTAATATAATAGCATTTCGTGTATTTTAATTATCTTATGTTAATATCACAGACAAAAAATAAAGTGATTTACAATAAGACAACTATATCGATCAAAGTTTAAATAAATTGAATGACAACAATTTTGAGCATTCAATTGTATCAAGTACTAAAGGTAGTCGGAGATAAACCTACAAAGATCTTTAGTAAAATTTTCTCTTTAATTGTTCGTCAATATTGTTTTTCAGTAAAAATATCTAAATATGAAAGGACAATCTTATGGGTGGCCAGATGACGATGATGACGATGATGATACTGATTGTTGTATACAATGACACTTACAAATCTTCAAGTTAGTTTTTCATGTTATTGCTCAACACTTCGGTGTTGACATGAATATCAATAATGTGGTCATTTTTATAAATTTCTTGTATACAAAACTTTGATTTTTTTCCAAAAAAATAAGGATTTTCTTACCCCAGGCATAAATTACCTTCTTTAATAGCCGTATTTGAATTTTGGATGAAACGCGTGTCTGGCGTACTAAATTATAATCCTGGTACCTTTGATAACTATTGCTAAATTATTGAATCTGAGGCGGATCCAGCAATTTAAAAAAGGGAGGAATTCAAACAAATGTATTGATTGGCATTGGATTCGCCACTGCCTTCAATCTACTATTTTTATGACACACAAACATTGAGCTGTTTTTGTTTGTTTTGTTTTGTGTTTTTTGTGTTTTTTTTAATTTTATCTCAAAAAGGTTCGGAAAACCTGGTTGCAAGTTAAAAGAACTTTGTATGATAAATGTATCGAAAACTTGATACATGAAGAACACAAATACATAGCGATTTGAAAATTTAGCTTTATAGCATTTTCGGTTCTGAAATTCCATGACTTTCACATTATTGGTTTAAAGTGTTCCAGATGAAGGCAAATAAAAAAATATCTTCGGATTTTGTAGCTTTTGTTTTTGATTGCCAATAAGACAAAAGACGTCGAATTGACGATAAATAACAATATCGATTAATATCATTGAATATTTACAAGTACAAATTAGGTGTACATTGAAAAGACAAATGCACAAAAAGTGTTATTTTAAGTATGTGTTAAGCTTTTCAATGAATTTGTTACAGGGGCTTTTTACTATTTTTTGTTTTTATAGATTTGATATGTTTCAACAGCATGAGAAGATGTCCAGCTGAAGTATATTTTTGAAACATTTCAGAACATAATTAAACTTACATTATGTGAAACATATTATGATTACAAAATTGTTCAAAATACAGTTTTAATTATTCTTTTACTGAGACCTTACAAGAATTGTACGGTTCTTTCTTTGAGAGTCAGTTATTGCTATATGTCACAAGATAGATTAACGGTGTCGTAACAAAAAGCGAACTTTTAAGCATATGAGAATTGAAAATGCCTGTACCAAGTCAGGAATATGACAGTTCTTGTCCATTCGTTTTTGATGCGTTTTGTTTTTTGTTTTTTGATTTTGCCATGTGATTATGGACTTTCCAAATTGATTTTCCTCTGAGTTCAGTATTTTTGTGATTTTACTTTTTGCTTGCTTTTTGCATGAGGAGAAAACCCAAGCATATAAATAACGAGATATGGTAGGTTTGCCAATAAGACAACTTTCTATAAAAGTTCAAATGAATGTGATATAAGCAATTATAGGCCTACAACTGTATAAAAAATTCAAAGTAATCAAAAGAAAACCTTAAAAGATTAGAATATTCTTACATGGGAACCATGTGGTCATTATAGATTCTTACGAGGCTTCGTATGGTTTCATCCTGTGCTTTTGATTTAAGCATTCTTAGGAAGGTTAATTTAGAGAGCGCTTTGTATTTTTGTTAAAGTTTTCTTTTCGGTTTTCAATCAGGAAGGTTCTAGTAAAAACTACTGTTTCAATATCTTTCTTGTAACAACTAACCTTCTACAATGTATTAAGAAATTTATTGTAGAAAACAAAAGTTTTTGAGTATTGTATAAAAGAGAGAAGAAATATACCAGAGGGACATTCAAACTCCAAAATCGAAAATAAACTGACAACACCATTTCTAAAAATTAAAATACAAACAGACAACACTAAAAGAGAAAGCACAACATATAAACCTACATAATAAGCAACAAGAAACCCATCATAAACTGGGAGTGATCTCAGGTGCTCCGGAAGGATAAACAGACCTTGCTCCACAAGTAGCATTCTTATGTCTTACGAATGTCTAAAGGGCGTCTTAAGATTTAAGAGTGTAACAAGACCCAACCTCAGACCTATCTTATTTGACCTACCGAATTAGACTATTTACCGGATTTGTAATCACATAAGCAACACGACGGGTGCCGCATGTGGAGCAGGATCTGCTTACCCTTCCGGAGCACCTGAGATCACCCCTAGTGTTTGGTGGGGTTCGTGTTGTTTATTCTTTAGTTTTCTATGTTGTGTCATGTGTACTATTGGTTTTTCTGTTTGTCTTTTTCATTTTTAGCCATGGCGTTGTCAGTTTGTTTTAGATTTACGAGTTTGACTGTCCCTTTGGTGTCTTTCGTCCCTCTTTTATAATGATTGACAGCCCTTAAGGTTTTGAAAAAGTGCCTGATTTAAGAACGATTTGTACGTCTACCTTAAAGCGATCTTACTAATTCAAGTAACACAAAATAATTCTTAAATTTTGGTCAGTTATTAAGTGTTCTTAAAACAAACTTAGCAACTTAGGGGTGAATCAAGAACAATTCTAACTGAATAGGAAATTATATATCATTGTTTTCTTTGCCATGTGTGGGGAGGATGGTAGTTTCTGTTTATTGTAAATCATTACAATTTTTGCTTGTTGAGAGAAGTGTTAAAAATAAAGCAAGGAGAAATTTGTGACCTTTTTTAATTTTAAACCAAGATTTCCAAATGGTGAAGTTTATATCAACTCTTCTTCAATTTTACGGACGCCATCATGAGTTGGTTGACCGTTATGGAATATCCGTTATACAGATGCTATCGGATATGTTCATTATGTCGTAACTACAGTCCCATTCTTTTTTTAACGAATGTGACCTAACGAATTGGACTGATTACCGGCTTCGTAATATAATGAGCAACAAGATTGGCGCCACACATGGAGCAGGATCTGCTTACCCTTCTTACACCTATTTTTGACGTTTTTGCCTATTGTGTCTGTTTTGGTATCACCAGCCCAGTTGTCCGCACCTCAGTGTTGACATGAATATCAATTATGTGGTTATTTTTATGAATTTCGTGTTTCCAAAACTTTGAATTTTCGAAAAAAACTAAGGATTTTCTTATCCCACAAATATATTACTCTAGCCGTATTTTGCACAACTTTTGGGAATTTTGAATCCTCAATGCTCTTCAACTTCGTACTTGTTTGGCTCAAAGTGATAAATATTTTGACATGACCGTCACTGATCAGTCTTATGTAGACGAAACCCGCGTTTGGCGTACTAAATTTTAATCCTGGTCAGTACCTTCGATAACTATTGTTGTAATTGTTCACGCATCGATATCATACAAGACAGCGGTTCAGCTCTTTCAACCAGGTTCAATCCATCAGTTTTTACACTTTGAAAATGCCTGTAACAAGTCAGGAATATTACAAGTGTCGTCCATTCGTTTGAAGTGTTTTATTATTTGATTTTGCCATTTGGTTATGGACTTTCCGTTATGAATTTTCCTCGGAGTTCAGTATTTTTGAGATTTTATTTTTTGTAAGAAGGCTTTCAAAATGATGTGTAGAAAAAAATATTGTTAAAATGAAAAGATATAGGAAGACGTGGTATGAGTGCCAATGAGATAACTCTCCATCCAACTAACAATTTATAAAAGTAAATCACTATAGTTACTGAAGTGATTTGACCGAAATAAAAGTAGGATAGAAAAATAAGACTACGTCATTTACACTCTGATGCAAGAAAATTAGTACCGTTAATTTTATTACACAAGATTCAAATTCTACCATTGGTGAATAATAGGGCACTCAAAAGAAAAGGCACTGATGGATTGTCCTCAGACAAGCATATTTTTATTAAAATAATTATGTTCTATAAGCAGTTTAATTATTTTAATGTTTGAAGCGGTGCATTTTTTTAAAATTCAATTTGACTTTTATCAAAAAAAGCATTAATGCGAAGGGGAAGAATAATGGTGGTCTGAGGCCAGGATTTTTTTCCTTAGGTTAAATGGGTAGTTGATTGTTATGCGCATTTTATCGTTCATTAAAACGTTTTTATGATTCATTTAAGGTTATTATAATTTCTTTGCGAGGAACCAAAATCGGAGACGCCAGAAAATTATTAAGAACTCGTAAATTGAAAAACTATTACGATGCAACTTAAGGGGGAAATAAGACCGATCTATGAACAACCTGAGGGAGCTTTAATTTACACTCTTTGAATGATCTTATCTTCCCCTTATTTCAATACTTACGACCTCTCTTAATAAAATTTCTTTTTTCCGGCCCCCGGTTAGTAGTCTAATTCGATAGGTCATAGTTATGAAAAGGGAACGGGATTGTAGTTACGACATAAAGAACTTAAATAAAAAATAGAAAGAAATTCAAAACAGTGTGGCTGTGGCCATTGATTGACACTTTAAATTCATCCATTGACTAGGACAATTTAGGTGAACGTTTGTATGTAACAACCACTGCTCACTTTGCACTTTTAAAAGACTCTTAAACTATGGTACTGGTGTCATCAAACACCTAAATAAATTAATTCGAAAAATTAATCAGAAATAACACGATGTTTTGATTTATATCAATTATATAAATCAAAACAGAAAGATTATTCCTGATTAATTTTTCAAACTATTTTATAATTAAAGGCGTTTAGAAACCTTTAGTGACCCCACAGTTTAAATGTCTATCGTAGGTACGTCGTGAACAGTGGTCGTTACAGACAAACGTTCACGTAAATTGTCCCTGTCAATGGATGAATTTAATCTGTCAATCAATAGACACAGCCACAGTGTTTTGAATTTCTTTCTATGTGCCTGTCCCAAGTGAGGAGCATGTAATGCAGTGATTGTCGGTTGCCTTCATGTGTTACATATTTGTTTTACGTTAATTTAAAAAAAATAAAAAATAAGGCCGTTAGTTTTCTCGATTGAATTGTTTTACATTGCCATTTCGGGGCATGTTAAAGCTGACTACATGGTATGGACTCTGCTCATTGTTGAAGTCCGTACAATTACTTATAATTGTTAATCTACGATTTGTGTCATTGGCAATCATACCATATCTTCCTCTTTTTTAATTATAATTATTCGATATCGTCTGTGAAACGGATATTCCGAAACGGATATTCCATAACGGTCAACCAACTTGCGCTTGCTCCCGTAAAATTCACGAAGGAATAATTTTAACTTCACAATTCAGAACTCTTGGTTTCCTAGCTTAATATATTGGGAGATATGAACTCCATATGCAAGAGCTGCTGATATAACACTCTATAGAAATTAACTAGTCAATAATGACGAACTAAAATACGTCACCATAGTCAGAATTCAGTAGTTTTGTCATTTTACTCTTTAGTCGGTTACCTTTATTGATATGCGGGAACGTCAAGGTAATGGAAAAAACAAGCTTTTTTGAAAACATCCTGTATGAAATCTGCCAAATGAGTTTAGGAATTCTGCATATTTTTTTGTGTGTTTGTGACGAATTATTGTCTGTTGTCTGCTTTTAGTTAAGACTCTGAAAGAGACTAAATAGAGATTTCATGATAAATTAAATCATCGTGGAAATCTTTCTCGTGTAAATATCTTTGGTCCAAATACAAAAACCTCGTTGATGTTATCTGATAGAATTTTTTAATGCTTTAAACGTTTCGTGAAATGGAAATTCAGATGTTAATGGGTACTATCAAATTGTAGCCTTCTTAGAAAAAGGGGGTTTCCCAAACCCGTTGCCTTCGCACAAGCTGACATCATTTTTTATGTTATGTTTCTAATGATTTTTATAAAATTAAAACTAGAGGCTCTATAAGAGCCCGTGTGGCTCACCTGGGTCTATAGCTATGTGCAGATCATAAACGAAAGGACACAGATGGATTCATACCAAAATTGTGTTTTGGTGAGGGTAATGTGTTTGTGGATCTTACTTTACTGAACATTCTTGCTACTTACAATTATCTCTATCTTTAATGAACCTATAAATCTATCCCAGTAGTTCAAATATTTTGTATACAAATTTACAAATTTCATTAAATTGTAAAACATGACAATAAAGGACAATAACTCCGTAAGGGGTCAATTGACCATTTTGATCATGTTGACTTATTTGTAGGTCCGACTTTGCTGTAAATTATTGCTCTTTACAGTTTATCTATAATAACATTCAAGATAATACCAAAAAAAATTCTTAAAATTAACAATTCAGAGGCAGCAACCCAACAATGCTTTGGTTTCTGAGAATTAAGCCAAAAACTGCATTTTACCCTATGTACTATTTAAAGTCATGTCGGCCATCTTGGTTCGCAAGCGGGTCATCGGACATATTTTTTAAACAAGATACCCTAATGACAATTGTAGACAAGTTTAGTTAAATTTGTTCTAGTAGTTTCAGGAGAAGATTTTTGTAAAAGATAACAAAAATTTAAGAAAAATTGACAAAAATTAAACTATTATCATACCACATTTTCTTTTTTTATATAAAGGGCAGTAGCTGTCCATTTTGGTTGTGTTGACTTTTTTGTAGATCTCACTTTACTGAAAATTATTGCTGTGTACAATATATCTTTATCTTTTATAATATTAGAATAATAACCCAAAACGACAAAATTTCCTTAAAATTACCAATTCAGGGGCAGCTACCCAACAACAGATTGTCCAATTTATCTGAAAATTTTAGAGCAGATAGAGCTAACCTGTTAATCAATTTTACCTATGTCGGATTTGCTCTAAATGCTTTGGTTTCAGAGTAATAAGCCACAATCTACATTTAACCCTATGTTATTTTTTATCCATGGCGGCCATCTTGGTTAATTGGCCGGGTCGTCGGACACATTCTTTTTAAACTAGATACCCCAATGATGAAAGTGGCCAAGTTTGATCAAATTTGGCCAAGTAGTTTCAGAGGAGAAGATTTTGTAAAAGTAAACGACGACAGACGATGGACTCCAAGTGATGAGGTGAGCTAAGAATGGATATAATTTTAATGACAGAAATTGAATATTGAGGGTTATTTAGTCGTAACCATAAGCTAGAGCATACAAGTTTTAAATCTTAAATACCTAGTTTAAGTTTTTCAAGGTTATGTTCTATTTTAAACTATTCACTTGTACTATAGCATATAACGTACTTTGAATAGTTTTCAAATAAAAGTAGTTTGCCTATTGTTGTCAAAGTTGCTTATTACTTATCGTTAACTGAACATGGTTTGAGAGTTTATATTTATTTTTGATTTTCTTTTAGTTTATAAATTCTGTAAAATCCATCACAAAAGCAAAGAATCTTCAAAGCGTTTTTCTTCAAATGACAAAGAGGACAAGGACACTTTTGTGATAATCTTAATGCTTGAATAATTTTAAATACATTATAAACATAATTCGATATCCCCTTATTGTACATTATATATATATAAACCAATACAAAACGTTTCGTGTCTATACATTTTCCTATTATTTTTCATGTTTATTCATTTTCTCATTATGGACTGAGTTCAACTCTTTTCCAAGAAATCATGTGACAATAATATTTGCCGAACATTCGATATCCCAATATTGATTACAAATTTAAACAGTACATGACTGTTTTATTATTTAATGTTTTCCTGGAATTCATGTTATACTTTTCCTCGCTATATATAGAGGCATCGTAATTAAACACAACGATTGTTAAAATGATTTACCACATAAATAAAAGAACACAGTTCAAAAAGATATAGGAAGATGTGGTATGAGTGCCAATGAAACAACTCTCCATCCAAATATCAATTCCTAAAAGTAAACCATTAAAGTCATGGTCACTGAGGAGGGTGGACGCAACAACTGCATGATAGACACATATATGTATATAATGTTTTGTTCTTTTGTTGGTTTCTTTTGAATGATGACTTGTAAAATTATTATGTTGATTTATGTATGCCTAAACCCATATGGGTAAAAATTAGCATTTATATAATAAACATATGATTATAGGTCAAGGTACAGCCTTCAACACGGAGCCGTGGCTCACACCGAACAATAACCTATAAAGGGTGCCAAAAATTAGTAGTTGTAAAACCATTTAAACGAGAAACACGTATAAAGGTGGACAAGGCGCGTTTTTGGCGTATTGAATTTTAAACCTGATGCTTTTTGTTATCTATTAATCATGTTTTTCTGTGTCTAATATGTTCTCCTATTTATTTGTATTGTAGTCCTGTAATATTATGTTGTCATTTCAATGTTATATTTAACTTTGCCATTAAAGTGCGAGGTTTGGCATGCCTTAAAACCAGGTTCAACCCACCACTTTTATTCCCCTTTAAAAGTGTCCTGTACCAAGTCAGGAAGATGGTCATTGTTATAATACTGTTCGTTTCTCTTTGTGTTTCATTTTAACGTTGAGTCGTTTGTGTTTTCTCTTATTTTTGAGATATTGAGATAAGACGTGGCACGGTACTTGTCTATCCCAAATTCATGTATTTGGTTTTCATGTTACATTTGTTATTCTCGTGGTGTTTTGTCTGATGATTGGTCTGTTTCTGTGTGTGTTGCGTTTCGGTGTTGTGTCGTTGTTCTCCTCTTATTTTTAATGCGTTTCGCTCGGTTTTGGTTTGTTACCCCGATTTTGTTTTTTGTCCATGGATTTATGAGTTTTGAACAGCGGTATACTACTGTTGCCTTTATAAATTGCTAATAAACAAACGACAACTACTGTAGATGCAAAAACCTGCGTCATATTCTACACAGGTGAATGGAAAAATTTTATGTTTAGCATCTCCAAATGTTTGGGCATCCTACGAGACCTCGCCTTGTAAATAATCAACTCGCCCTATACATAATGTCTGATCTTGAAACTGATAATATGAAAGCTGCACTTAAAAACTTTCTGTAGGTTCATGTTTTTTGTTTTTGTTTAATTAATGTAAAAGTGTCACATGATATATATGTATCCATTTATTAAACATAATGTATATATGTTATATGTGTTTTCAGTGTTAGATGTTTCACATTCGTATCATATGCATGCTGAGGGGTTATTGCCGGCCTCGGTATACTATATCAAGGTACCCAGGGTACGTTTCAGATTTGAAATAGTAATTTGATATATCAAACAACTAATAAAGGTACCTAGGTTTTCATCCAAACTAATAAGCGTACGAAGATGTTGAGAATACGACAACTTGGGTCTCGTTAGGTTGCTGGTGCTGACTTTGACATCTCTGCATGTTGAATCTTTAAAAAAATGACCATGATAATAAAGCAAAGTGAATTAAAAACATACGTCGAGTCTATCCAGACCTCCAAACCAGCGGATATGATAAGAAAGGGAGAGACACAAAGTCCAAATATGTACCGATAGAGAAGGGGGAAAACGGTGTCTTTCCGAGCTAAAAAAGAGTATCTACCCACAGCCAAAACCTGGATGGCAAGAGAGACCATTCTCTGTAATGGAAAGGGGAATTGCCTGTGGCAGATTTGGCGAGTGTCTGGAAGGCAAATTTTTTTAAATTTTATACATTTATATTCCCTAATGTTTTCGGAGTATTGACGACAAATAGATTTGCGCTGCGTACTTTGAAACAAACTTAAGCTTTGTACGCTATGTTTGGCTTTAAATACTGAATAGTTAAATTAGTACGATAGAAAATTAATGTATTCTTTATTATTTTTTAATTGATATTTATTTATTTTCAAATGGAATGGCGCGGAAAAACTCACTTCTAGTATATATGTATATATATACTTTTAGCACCAGTATGTCACTGGTCAATATTCCATACAAGAAGGGCTGAAAACGAGAGTCGCCGTTGCAGGTACTTGCAACTTTAAGCAATGTTTGATTGTTTCTATATAAGTAAAGTTATTTCAAATATAGAATTTGGTTTGGCTTGATGGTCGAGTTTTGGTATTTTAGTAAATATCAGAATAAGCTCCGTTGCATGCGAATATTTTGAGTTGAACATATTGTTCACATGTATTTGAACACATATTCATAATGCAGTATTATAATTGGACATACTGCAGTATTATAATTGGACGACTCATTCCTGCAGAAAATGGCCCACTATCAATTACTCGTCTAAAGTCTTTGTTATTTCTAGTGACTTATAATACCCGGGTTGGCGATTTATTAGTGTCAAAAAGAAACTTTACGACATCATAACGATTGATTGTTGCTAAATAGTTGCATATTCAGGACGAGAATAAGTTACAAATTGATACAACACGCAAGTCCTGTAATAAAGCGATAAAAAGGTAAAGCAAGTTTAGACTGCATTGTAAAGTGAGGGTATATAGAACAGGCATAGGTACAAAGTTTAAATAAAAAAAATAGGGATACAATGGTCCACATTGAGTTTTAATCCTTATCACTTAGAAAAAAAGTGTTGCAAAGAACCCTTAAAGACAAATAGACAAAGCACAACGACACAAATGAAAGACAAGAATTCGACAATTTAGAAATATGTTAAACCACAAAAACAGGATGTTTAAGGACCGAGCCACGTGTACGTCAAGTGAATATCACCAAAAATCAGTAAACGAAATATTATACAAATGAGAAATAAAATAATTATACAACACGTTTTTTCGATGATAAACAACGTTAACGTTAGTACCGAAAATCTATATTTCAATTCCATCGTGTATTGCATGTTGATACGAGATATTTATTAGAAAGGTCTTTCAGTTTGAGATCTCCTTTTATTGCTTTATAAAAAAAAAAAAAAATGTGATATTTTTGACATGCCCTTCTTTTTTAACAAAGTCTGAGTAGCAGTTACCAGCTCTTGAAAACCGAATAAGCTGGGAAATGTATATCCCATTATTTTAACACAATCAGAAAAGTTTGAATTTGAATTGGTCTTTGGAATTTAGGATCCTCAATGCTCTTCGACTAAGTTCTTGTTTAGGTTTATTTTGACATGGGCATAACTGATGAGTTTTATATAGGCGAAACGCGCGTCTGGCGTACAAATTTATACGTAGATACAAGCATCTTGTCTTAGGGAGGGATACATCCTACTTTGTAGAGGATCACTCTGATTCAAACAAAAATAATCTTTGAAACTGATATTATCAAAATGTTTGATTTCTTTATTGACAACATAAGTGTTGCGTTCGGAGGACGTGTTTTTCAACAGACTGTCGGCATTCCAATGGGAACAAATTGTGCCCCTCTACTTGCTGACTTGTTTCTTTATTATCATGAGACTGACTTCATGCAGGAACTTCTTAGAAAAAAAAGATAAGAAGTTAGCGATATCCTATAACCTTCCTTACCGCTATATAGATGATGTTCTTTCACTAAATAATTCAAAATTTGGTGACTATGTGAAACTTATCTATCCCATCGAACTAGAGATAGAGGATATTACAGATACAGTTAGGTCGGCCTCATATCTTGACTTACATCTAGAAATTGCCAATGAGGGTCGGTTGAAAACAAAACTTTACGACAAAAGAGATGATTTCAGCTTCCTAATTGTGAACTTTCTATTTCTATGTAGCAACCTTCAAGCAGCACCTGCATACGGAGTATATATATCCCAATTGATACGATATTCCCGTGCTTGCATTCCCTATCATGATTTTCTTCATAGAGGGTTGCTGATCACAAAGAAGCTATTAAACCATGAGTTATAAATGGTGAAGTTGAAATCATTCCATAGTTAATTTTACGGACGCCATCACGAGTTGGTTGACCGTTATGGAATAACCGTTTAACAAATGATATCGGCTATGTTCCTTAGATCAACGTCGTAACTACAATCCCCTCTCCTTACATGAATGTGAACTACCGAATTAGACTATTTACCGGATATTTTATCACACTAGAACACACCCGTGATATCGCGGGTCCGTGACTAAATTAAGATATATAACTATGTGCAACCCGTATTTTGGTATTAATCTTGTCATCTGATAAAGTCATGCCGATTATAAGATACATAGTTTTTCTCTGCTTTCAAATCTTTCTGTTTAAACCGTCGAACTGGAACTTATCAATAATTGGTAATATTAATTATTTGGAAAACAAAAGGTCCTGGAATGGAGTATTTTTTAATCAACAACATTGTCCTATATTAGTTATAAATAAAGATGAATTCTTTGATTCGCTGTTTTACGTCATGTATGCCCACTAACAAATTGAAAACTGTTCCTCATTTTTAGTCTTGTTATCTTAGAAAGTCTTACTGATTAAAATACTACAATAGGTAGCTATTTGACAATTTAGTAGTGTCAACCCTGTGATTATGACCCGTGTATATAGCATATTAACCCTGAATACACCGTTTGGTGGTGCGCCTGTCAGATGCGGAACGTACAGATGAGGTAATAGGTAACAGGTGAATATACTATTAGTATCGGTATCGGACTCGACCCGGAACTTCTTAATTATTGGCAATATTAATTACGTGGAAAAAAAAGGGCCTGGAGAGGTGTAATTTTCAATCTACACCTTTGTACTATATTAGTGATATATGAAGTTGAATTCTTTGATTCGACGTTTTTACGTGATGACGGCTGAAAAATTGGACATCGTAATTTTAGTATTATAGATAAGCAACACAACGGGTGCCACATGTGGAGCAGGACCTGCTTACCCTTCCGGAGCACCTGAAATCAACCCTAGTTTTGGTGGGGTTCCATGTTCTTTAGTCTTTATTTTTTTATGTTGTGGCATGTGTACTATAGTTTGTCTGTTTGTCTTTTTCATTTTTAGCCATGGCGTTGTCAGTTTATTTTCGATTTATGAGGTTGACTGTCCCTTTGGAATCTTTCGTCCCTCTTGTATAATCCTTGTACCTATTAACAGGAACAATCATTTTCTTAATAATCTTAAATTCCATACAAATAAGGAAAAACTAGATATATCTCATAGAGATTACCTTAGACGTATTCGAAACAAGCTTTTGTAATTTATGGTCCTCAATGCTCCTCAACTTCGTATTTGTTTTGCTTTCTAAATATTTTGATTCGAGCGTAACTATTTACATCACTGTGTCTATCACTGACCAAGTACACATTTTTGTTTAGGCGCTGTGTCGAAGACCGAATGCACACGTTTAGGGGAAAAAGGGGGTGTAAGGTTTTGTATATATACAACTTTTATAAAAAATCAAACGGTATTTTCAAGTTCATTGAATGAATACTTATTAGTAATTTAACAGAAAGAGATAATTTTCTACATATACCTATCAAATTTGATCTTTCAGTTCAGTTTGAAGGAATGGTTTTCTCGTGATCCCATTGATGCTGTGTATGAATGGAAAAGTTTATTACTTTTCCAATGTCATCTTTGTATTAACATTTCTTCCCATCCCTTTTCTACAGGCCGATTCATTAATACCCTAATAATTGAAAACATATTTTTTTAAATTTGTTTAAAGTCCGTGAAGCTTTCGCTGTGCTTAAGCACAATGTTTGTTTTTTCTCTTAAGGAAAGGCAAAGAATGTTCGTCTTTGTAGAACCAGAAAAGGGTTCTAATTGATATAATTTAAGAATTTTCTGTTATGAGGACTTTCAAAAATGCATCGTCTGCTACAGGAAGTTTATATATGTAATTAAATCAAAATCGTTTAATTAACGGTATAATTGAAGATCTGATCCGAGCTCAAAGCTTATCTCTAAACTTATTGTTACATGCAGTCTTTTAATTTTATTGATTGTTGGTTGCTTAACGTCCATTGACAAATACTAAATGCATATTCAGGACGAGAACAAGTTCACAATAAAAAAATACAAGAAATATAGGTAGGTCTTGTCAAAATAGTGGCCATTACGGATGATGGTCGAATAAATTTGGACTGCCACTGGAAAATGAGGGTGGATTGGATAGGGACAGAAATTTTGCCTTGCAACAGGCCTCAAAGAATTGTTGCAAGGGTTCTTAACGTGCAAAGAGCGTGGCACTTTCTTTACACAGGCATTCGATTTAACGTCCCCATTCTGACTGGACGGAACTGCGAACTGTTGATACATCCCGCGCAGCCAAACGTACGCCCAACTTCAGCAAGCGTTTTACTGACAGTCAGGAGACCAAGTGACCTTAGTCACCCTTGGGGTTTGCTTGTACTCTGATCTGGATCTACTCTGTTTCTATATGCGATTTTCATTCAAGTATAATGAAAATGGCATTTTTATCTGTCCAAGGTACAGTTTTTGTCAATCCCGTTTTATTTCAACATAATAATCCCGATTTCCCGTGGCGAAAAACGTGGCTTTCCCGTATCCCAATATTTTCAGGCAATTTATAAAATGCCTAGCCTTGATAGGCATTATAGACCATTATACAAAATGACTAAAACTGCCAATTTCAACAAATTGCCTGTATAGTTTCAGTCAAATTGTAGAAGGCTATTATCGACAAAATTGGTCAAAACCAAAATATCTTGCAAAGAAAATATCTATCTAATGGTTCAGTAGAAATGATTTATTTTCCGAAAACCAGCTAGGAAGGTTTGTATGTCATATGATGTGTACTTTTAGTGAAACTACATAAAGCACATTTAAGTGATTAAAGCTTCAATTCCAAATCTCACATAGTTCAGCAATACTTATGGTGGATCAGTTATTCAGTAGGATTTCTGTTGAAGTTTCAAAAAAAAAAAGACAACAATCCCAATCCTTTTGAATCTGATCAAAAGGTCAAGCACACTGCATCATATTGCAAAACATGTAGAATCCTTGTATGATTTCCGGGATCAGATGGCATAATAATAGTAGTATACCGCTTTTATTCCCCCTTAAAAGTGTCCTGTACCAATTCAGGAAGATGGCCATTGTTATATTATTGTTCGTTTCTGTGTGTGTTGCATTTTAACGTTGAGTCGTTTGTGTCTTCTCTTATTTTTGAGATATTGAGATAAAACGTGGCACGGTACTTGTCCATCCCAAATTTACGTATTTAGTTTTTATATTATATTTGTTATTCTCGTGGTGTTTTGTCTGATGCTTGGTCCGTTTCTGTGTGTGTTGCGTTTCGGTGTTGTGTCGTTGTTCTCCTCTTATATTTAATGCGTTCCCCTCGGTTTTGGTTTGTTACCCCGATTTTGTTTTTTGTCCATTGATTTATGAGTTTTGAACAGCGGTATACTACTGCTGCCTTTCTATATCCACCCATTCTAGTAAGTCTTGTATGCACAAAATGCACTTCTGGCGTATTAAAATTTTAACCTTGGTACCTTTTGTTAGCTATTATTCGTGTGTTTCTTTGTTTATTGTGTTTTGCTATTTATTAATATTGTAGTCCTGAAATGTTATATTTCACATGGCCTTAAAAGAGGGAGGTTTGGCATGGCACAAAACCAGCAACCCACCATTTTTTCCTTTAATAATGTCATGTACCAAGTCAGTATTATGGCCATTGTTATATTATAGTTCGTTTCTGTGTTATATTTGATATTTAACGTTGTGTCGTTTGTTTTTTGTTGTATCTTTTTTTGGGGTGTGAATTCACATTACTATATATTTGACGTGTCACGGTACTTATTTATCCCAAATTAATGTAATTTGTTTTGATCTTATATTTGTTATTCTCATAGGATTTTTTTTAATGCTTAGTCCGTTTCTGTGTGTGTTACATTTTAATGTTGTGTCGTTGTTCTACTTTTATGTCAATGCGTTTCCCTCAGTTTTAGTTTGTTACCCCGATTTAGTTTTATGTCCATGGATTTATGAGTTTTTAACAGCTGTATACTACTACTGCCTTTATTTATTGGGTTACATGAGGTGGGGTCAGCAATTGATGCCATGGATTTCAGTGTAGCTACAATATTTTATTTTCTTCTCGGATTCATGTACTGTATGTCATAAATATTACAATACATTTTACAGGTTATAGAAAATGTGAACATTTAATATTCACGACACGGTAATTCTATAATTATACTTTTTGTTTGTTTCCCTTGTGAAAGACCAATTAAACGACATCTTTTTGTATTGTGTAACTCTTTTCGGCAGATTCATATTTGGATTACTCTTCTTTGGGCATACATAATTCATAATAAAAAAAAATCCCTAACATGTTCTTTCTTATAATTTCAATCATATTCAAGAAGCATTATGTAGATGTACAGTTTTCAATCGACACTTCATTACAAAAAAATTCTGAAATTTGCAACTTAAAGTTGTACCCTTTTATCAGTGCCAGTGGGATATTTCAACAGCCATGACGTCTAGACCTTTTCAGAAGAGTCAATGGAACTGTAAACAAGGGTCTCCAATAGGTTTCGTACTTGTTTACCACTGTTTCAGTTACACAGTCACTTAATCGAAAATACCTCCTTATTTCAAAGACCAGTCTGTACCAATAATTTCTTATACCTATATCAAACCTATTGCAACTAAAATTTTCAATTACAAACGCGTTTTGCAGGATCTCGATATTGACGACTTCAAGTCTAAACCTCCTGATTGCACTTGTGCTAGTTCCCAATTCACATATAATCCTGCTGGCCACGTTATTACCGGTGACCTTAACATTGTTAATAACACTTCTCTACGAAACGTGTTATCGAAAGGTCCGAAATATCGTGAGCCTAAATCCATCAATTGGAAACACAACTTTAAAATTTTGATGGATTCAGTCGAGGATTATGCCAGGCAATGGGCTAAGCGCGAGAAGGAAGACGTAGACACTCTATCCGAATGGATTAAGGCAGTGAGGTCGTTAATACAAATCAGAATTAAGAAACTGAATGGGTCCATCAATGCCCATGCTACGTTAATCTTCAAAGATCCAAATGTTGCTAAACACCTATCTGACCTCCATGATGAATATGTTGTTGTCCCCGCAAACAAAGCCCCAAATAACATCGTTTTTATCTGTAAAAGTCATTACATTAATTGCTTGATAAACGAATTAGGTATAGACAATTCACTTGGAAACCCAACATATACCCTCACGACACTTACCAAAGAGGAAATCCTGGATAATCATAGGTCTGTTCTTTGTTCCTTTGGTATTTCAACCAAAGATGAAGAACTGGATCTTCCATCACTGTATTGGATACCTAAACTACATAAGTGTCCTTACAAACAACGGTATATTGCTGGGTCTTCCAAGTGCTCCACGAAACCCCTTTCTAAATTATTAACATCCATTTTATCAGCAATCAAAGACGGGCTTCAAAGTTATTGTGAAACTGCCTATTCTAGAGGTGGCGTGAATCAGATGTGGATACTTAAAAATTCCAAAGATCTTTTAGAGTACATACAATCTAACTCTCTTTCATCTTGTAACAGTATTAAAACATTTGACTTTTCTACTCTTTACACAAGTATTCCACATTCCAAACTAAAAGACAAATTAAAAGAGTTGGTATTACTTTGCTTCATAAAAAAGAATGGCCAACGTAGATACAAGTATCTTGTCTTAGGGAGGGATAAATCATACTTTGTAAAGAACCATTCTGATTCAAACAAAAAATTCTCTGAAACCGATGGGAACAAACTGTGCCCCTCTACTTGCTGACTTGTTTCTTTATTATTATGAGGCTGACTTCATGCAGGAACTTCTTAGGAAGAAAGATAAGAAGTTAGCAATATCCTTTAACTCTACTTTCCGCTATATAGATGACGTTCTTTCACTAAACAATTCAAAATTTGGTGACTATGTGGATCGCATCTATCCCATCGAATTGGAGATAAAGGATACTACAGATACAGTTAAGTCGGCTTCATATCTTGACTTACATCTAGAAATTGACAATGAGGGTCGGTTGAAGACAAAACTTTACGACAAAAGAGATGATTTCAGCTTTCCTATTGTGAACTTTCCATTTCTAAGTAGCAACATTCCAGCAGCACCTGCATACGGGGTATATATCTCCCAATTGATACGATATTCCCGTGCTTGCATTTCCTATCATGATTTTCTTGATAGAGGGTTACTGCTCACAAGGAAGCTATTAAACCAAGAGTTCCAAATGGTGAAGATGAAATCATCCCTTCGTAAATTTTACGGACGCCATCACGAGTTGGTTGACCGTTATGGAATAACCGTTTCACAAATGATATCGGATATGTTCCTTACGTCGTAACTACAATCCCCTTCCCTTTCATAAATTTGACCTACCGAATTAGACTATTTACCGGATTTGTAATCACATAAGCAACACGACGGGTGCCGCATGTGGAGCAGGATCTGCTTACCCTTCCGGAGCACCTGAGATCACCCCTAGTTTTTGGTGGGGTTCGTGTTGTTTATTCTTTAGTTTTCTATGTTGTGTCATGTGTACTATTGTTTTTCTGTTTGTCTTTTTCATTTTTAGCCATGGCGTTGTCAGTTTGTTTTAGATTTACGAGTTTGACTGTCCCTTTGGTGTCTTTCGTCCCTCTTTTATTACCACTGGGTCGATGTCTCTGCTGGTGGACATTTTGTCCCCGAGGACATCATCCGCCCAGTAGCAAAACTACAATTGCACGAACTTACGAAGAACTAACAGAAAACTGGCTCGGACGTCGCCCAGTATAAAAAGGTCCGAAACAGACGTCACCATGGACACGGTGTCGTCTGATACGGCAGGTGTCCCCTCATCACCAGACATGACAAATAACCCAAACACGACTCATTCAGATCATCGTCCTAGTGACAGCAGCAATATTACACATATACAGCCTTGTTCAGTTCTCCTTAAAGACATTTTGGTTTTTGATGACACAGTACAACACTGTCGCATTTCAAAATGTGAGACCAAAGGCTGCAAAACTTGTGCTATTTTAATTACAGATGCTGAATTCACTAGCAATTTGACCAAGAAGTCATATTTTACCAGAAGTTACGATGATCTGAATTGTAAATCGATAAATGTCGTCTACGGATTAGGGTGCAACCTTTGCGGCTTGGTATACGTCGGTGAAACGAAAGGAAGGCTAAACAAACGTATGTGCGGTCATAGATCAGACATTAACCTCAATGCTAACGACATTCTATACCAGCATTTCAATCAGCCCGATCATTCCATCGTTTCTATGACAGTTCGAATTATTGAAAAAATATACCATAGCTCGAACAATCCTAATCTTTCAACGACTCTCCGTAGACAAAAAGAAGACTACTGGATTAGACAATTGGGAACTGCAACACCGTATGGCTGCAATGACAAAATTGATGGTATAGGTATTCTATCTAGTCCTTCGTGTAACTCGGTGAATGTGATGAATATTTTCAACTCGACTCCTCGACGTAGACGTAGTCATGGCCATCGTCATTATACATCACCCTCTCTGCATGATGTCTCTATTAATGACTTGCTGCCATGCATACAAAAACCGTTAGGTATTCATCACATTCGCACGAAACTTTATTCATTACCCCTTTCAAAACTTCATTCTCTGTTCAATTTATGTTTTGAATCCACTGTAACAAACCCTCATTCAAACCAATACAAACTACAAGCTATAATTTCGGATATTGCTAGTCACAGACTTTTCAAGCCAGTTCGCATTGGAAAAGATGAAAAAGAGAAAAGATCTTTTCTAAATCTTTCCTTTGCCAACAAAGGTCTCGATGGCGTCAACCTAGGCAATATCCTTCATCATAAATTAGTTCAATCGAAAATACCTCCTTATTTCAAAGACCAGTCTGTACCAATAATTTCTTATACCTATACCAAACCTATTGCAACTAAAATTTTCAATTACAAACGCGTTTTGCAGGATCTCGATATTGACGACTTCAAGTCTAAACCTCCTGATTGCACTTGTGCTAGTTCCCAATTCACATATA
The DNA here is from genome assembly GCF_036588685.1 of Mytilus trossulus. Classification (NCBI taxonomy): domain Eukaryota; kingdom Metazoa; phylum Mollusca; class Bivalvia; order Mytilida; family Mytilidae; genus Mytilus; species Mytilus trossulus. Next base: position 33,636,740 of record NC_086386.1, on the reverse strand, counting down.
ATCCTGCTGGCCACGTTATTACCGGTGACCTTAACATTGTTAATAACACTTCTCTACGAAACGTGTTATCGAAAGGTCCGAAATATCGTGAGCCTAAATCCATCAATTGGAAACACAACTTTAAAATTTTGATGGATTCAGTCGAGGATTATGCCAGGCAATGGGCTAAGCGCGAGAAGGAAGACGTAGACACTCTATCCGAATGGATTAAGGCAGTGAGGTCGTTAATACAAATCAGAATTAAGAAACTGAATGGGTCCATCAATGCCCATGCTACGTCAATCTTCAAAGATCCAAATGTTGCTAAACACCTATCTGACCTCCATGATGAATATGTTGTTGTCCCCGCAAACAAAGCCCCAAATAACATCGTTTTTATCTGTAAAAGTCATTACATTAATTGCTTGATAAACGAATTAGGTATAGACAATTCACTTGGAAACCCAACATATACCCTCACGACACTTACCAAAGAGGAAATCCTGGATAATCATAGGTCTGTTCTTTGTTCCTTTGGTATTTCAACCAAAGATGAAGAACTGGATCTTCCATCACTGTATTGGATACCTAAACTACATAAGTGTCCTTACAAACAACGGTATATTGCTGGGTCTTCCAAGTGCTCCACGAAACCCCTTTCTAAATTATTAACATCCATTTTATCAGCAATCAAAGACGGGCTTCAAAGTTATTGTGAAACTGCCTATTCTAGAGGTGGCGTGAATCAGATGTGGATTCTTAAAAATTCCAAAGATCTTTTAGAGTACATACAATCTACATTGTAACTCTCTTTCATCTTGTAACAGTATTAAAACATTTGACTTTTCTACTCTTTACACAAGTCTTCCACATTCCAAACTAAAAGACAAATTAAAAGAGTTGGTATTACTTTGCTTCATAAAAAAGAATGGCCAACGTAGATACAAGTATCTTGTCTTAGGGAGGGATAAATCATACTTTGTAAAGAACCATTCTGATTCAAACAAAAAATTCTCTGAAACCGATGGGAACAAACTGTGCCCCTCTACTTGCTGACTTGTTTCTTTATTATTATGAGGCTGACTTCATGCAGGAACTTCTTAGGAAGAAAGATAAGAAGTTAGCAATATCCTTTAACTCTACTTTCCGCTATATAGATGACGTTCTTTCACTAAACAATTCAAAATTTGGTGACTATGTGGATCGCATCTATCCCATCGAATTGGAGATAAAGGATACTACAGATACAGTTAAGTCGGCTTCATATCTTGACTTACATCTAGAAATTGACAATGAGGGTCGGTTGAAGACAAAACTTTACGACAAAAGAGATGATTTCAGCTTTCCTATTGTGAACTTTCCATTTCTAAGTAGCAACATTCCAGCAGCACCTGCATACGGGGTATATATCTCCCAATTGATACGATATTCCCGTGCTTGCATTTCCTATCATGATTTTCTTGATAGAGGGTTACTGCTCACAAGGAAGCTATTAAACCAAGTGTTCCAAATGGTGAAGATGAAATCATCCCTTCGTAAATTTTACGGACGCCATCACGAGTTGGTTGACCGTTATGGAATAACCGTTTCACAAATGATATCGGATATGTTCCTTACGTCGTAACTACAATCCCCTTCCCTTTCATAAATTTGACCTACCGAATTAGACTATTTACCGGATTTGTAATCACATAAGCAACACGACGGGTGCCGCATGTGGAGCAGGATCTGCTTACCCTTCCGGAGCACCTGAGATCACCCCTAGTTTTTGGTGGGGTTCGTGTTGCAATTGTTTATTCTTTAGTTTTCTATGTTGTGTCATGTGTACTATTGTTTTTCTGTTTGTCTTTTTCATTTTTAGCCATGGCGTTGTCAGTTTGTTTTAGATTTACGAGTTTGACTGTCCCTTTGGTGTCTTTCGTCCCTCTTTTATTACCACTGGGTCGATGTCTCTGCTGGTGGACATTTTGTCCCCGAGGACATCATCCGCCCAGTAGCAAAACTACAATTGCATGAACTTACGAAGAACTAACAGAAAACTGGCTCGGACGTCGCCCAGTATAAAAAGGTCCGAAACAGACGTCACCATGGACACGGTGTCGTCTGATACGGCAGGTGTCCCCTCATCACCAGACATGACAAATAACCCAAACACGACTCATTCAGATCATCGTCCTAGTGACAGCAGCAATATTACACATATACAGCCTTGTTCAGTTCTCCTTAAAGACATTTTGGTTTTTGATGACACAGTACAACACTGTCGCATTTCAAAATGTGAGACCAAAGGCTGCAAAACTTGTGCTATTTTAATTACAGATGCTGAATTCACTAGCAATTTGACCAAGAAGTCATATTTTACCAGAAGTTACGATGATCTGAATTGTAAATCGATAAATGTCGTCTACGGATTAGGGTGCAACCTTTGCGGCTTGGTATACGTCGGTGAAACGAAAGGAAGGCTAAACAAACGTATGTGCGGTCATAGATCAGACATTAACCTCAATGCTAACGACATTCTATACCAGCATTTCAATCAGCCCGATCATTCCATCGTTTCTATGACAGTTCGAATTATTGAAAAAATATACCATAGCTCGAACAATCCTAATCTTTCAACGACTCTCCGTAGACAAAAAGAAGACTACTGGATTAGACAATTGGGAACTGCAACACCGTATGGCTGCAATGACAAAATTGATGGTATAGGTATTCTATCTAGTCCTTCGTGTAACTCGGTGAATGTGATGAATATTTTCAACTCGACTCCTCGACGTAGACGTAGTCATGGCCATCGTCATTATACATCACCCTCTCTGCATGATGTCTCTATTAATGACTTGCTGCCATGCATACAAAAACCGTTAGGTATTCATCACATTCGCACGAAACTTTATTCATTACCCCTTTCAAAACTTCATTCTCTGTTCAATTTATGTTTGGAATCCACTGTAACAAACCCTCATTCAAACCAATACAAACTACAAGCTATAATTTCGGATATTGCTAGTCACAGACTTTTCAAGTCAGTTCGCATTGGAAAAGATGAAAAAGAGAAAAGATCTTTTCTAAATCTTTCCTTTGCCAACAAAGGTCTCGATGGCGTCAACCTAGGCAATATCCTTCATCATAAATTAGTTCAATCGAAAATACCTCCTTATTTCAAAGACCAGTCTGTACCAATAATTTCTTATACCTATACCAAACCTATTGCAACTAAAATTTTCAATTACAAACGCGTTTTGCAGGATCTCGATATTGACGACTTCAAGTCTAAACCTCCTGATTGCACTTGTGCTAGTTCCCAATTCACATATAATCCTGCTGGCCACGTTATTACCGGTGACCTTAACATTGTTAATAACACTTCTCTACGAAACGGTTATCGAAAGGTCCGAAATATCGTGAGCCTAAATCCATCAATTGGAAACACAACTTTAAAATTTTGATGGATTCAGTCGAGGATTATGCCAGGCAATGGGCTAAGCGCGAGAAGGAAGACGTAGACACTCTATCCGAATGGATTAAGGCAGTGAGGTCGTTAATACAAATCAGAATTAAGAAACTGAATGGGTCCATCAATGCCCATGCTACGTCAATCTTCAAAGATCCAAATGTTGCTAAACACCTATCTGACCTCCATGATGAATATGTTGTTGTCCCCGCAAACAAAGCCCCAAATAACATCGTTTTTATCTGTAAAAGTCATAACATTAATTGCTTGATAAACGAATTAGGTATAGACAATTCACTTGGAAACCCAACATATACCCTCACGACACTTACCAAAGAGGAAATCCTGGATAATCATAGGTCTGTTCTTTGTTCCTTTGGTATTTCAACCAAAGATGAAGAACTGGATCTTCCATCACTGTATTGGATACCTAAACTACATAAGTGTCCTTACAAACAACGGTATATTGCTGGGTCTTCCAAGTGCTCCACGAAACCCCTTTCTAAATTATTAACATCCATTTTATCAGCAATCAAAGACGGGCTTCGAAGTTATTGTGAAACTGCCTATTCTAGAGGTGGCGTGAATCAGATGTGGATACTTAAAAATTCCAAAGATCTTTTAGAGTACATACAATCTAACTCTCTTTCATCTTGTAACAGTATTAAAACATTTGACTTTTCTACTCTTTACACAAGTATTCCACATTCCAAACTAAAAGACAAATTAAAAGAGTTGGTATTACTTTGCTTCATAAAAAAGAATGGCCAACGTAGATACAAGTATCTTGTCTTAGGGAGGGATAAATCATACTTTGTAAAGAACCATTCTGATTCAAACAAAAAATTCTCTGAAACCGATGGGAACAAACTGTGCCCCTCTACTTGCTGACTTGTTTCTTTATTATTATGAGGCTGACTTCATGCAGGAACTTCTTAGGAAGAAAGATAAGAAGTTAGCAATATCCTTTAACTCTACTTTCCGCTATATAGATGACGTTCTTTCACTAAACAATTCAAAATTTGGTGACTATGTGGATCGCATCTATCCCATCGAATTGGAGATAAAGGATACTACAGATACAGTTAAGTCGGCTTCATATCTTGACTTACATCTAGAAATTGACAATGAGGGTCGGTTGAAGACAAAACTTTACGACAAAAGAGATGATTTCAGCTTTCCTATTGTGAACTTTCCATTTCTAAGTAGCAACATTCCAGCAGCACCTGCATACGGGGTATATATCTCCCAATTGATACGATATTCCCGTGCTTGCATTTCCTATCATGATTTTCTTGATAGAGGGTTACTGCTCACAAGGAAGCTATTAAACCAAGAGTTCCAAATGGTGAAGATGAAATCATCCCTTCGTAAATTTTACGGACGCCATCACGAGTTGGTTGACCGTTATGGAATAACCGTTTCACAAATGATATCGGATATGTTCCTTACGTCGTAACTACAATCCCCTTCCCTTTCATAAATTTGACCTACCGAATTAGACTATTTACCGGATTTGTAATCACATAAGCAACACGACGGGTGCCGCATGTGGAGCAGGATCTGCTTACCCTTCCGGAGCACCTGAGATCACCCCTAGTTTTTGGTGGGGTTCGTGTTGCAATTGTTTATTCTTTAGTTTTCTATGTTGTGTCATGTGTACTATTGTTTTTCTGTTTGTCTTTTTCATTTTTAGCCATGGCGTTGTCAGTTTGTTTTAGATTTACGAGTTTGACTGTCCCTTTGGTGTCTTTCGTCCCTCTTTTATTACCACTGGGTCGATGTCTCTGCTGGTGGACATTTTGTCCCCGAGGACATCATCCGCCCAGTAGCAAAACTACAATTGCATGAACTTACGAAGAACTAACAGAAAACTGGCTCGGACGTCGCCCAGTATAAAAAGGTCCGAAACAGACGTCACCATGGACACGGTGTCGTCTGATACGGCAGGTGTCCCCTCATCACCAGACATGACAAATAACCCAAACACGACTCATTCAGATCATCGTCCTAGTGACAGCAGCAATATTACACATATACAGCCTTGTTCAGTTCTCCTTAAAGACATTTTGGTTTTTGATGACACAGTACAACACTGTCGCATTTCAAAATGTGAGACCAAAGGCTGCAAAACTTGTGCTATTTTAATTACAGATGCTGAATTCACTAGCAATTTGACCAAGAAGTCATATTTTACCAGAAGTTACGATGATCTGAATTGTAAATCGATAAATGTCGTCTACGGATTAGGGTGCAACCTTTGCGGCTTGGTATACGTCGGTGAAACGAAAGGAAGGCTAAACAAACGTATGTGCGGTCATAGATCAGACATTAACCTCAATGCTAACGACATTCTATACCAGCATTTCAATCAGCCCGATCATTCCATCGTTTCTATGACAGTTCGAATTATTGAAAAAATATACCATAGCTCGAACAATCCTAATCTTTCAACGACTCTCCGTAGACAAAAAGAAGACTACTGGATTAGACAATTGGGAACTGCAACACCGTATGGCTGCAATGACAAAATTGATGGTATAGGTATTCTATCTAGTCCTTCGTGTAACTCGGTGAATGTGATGAATATTTTCAACTCGACTCCTCGACGTAGACGTAGTCATGGCCATCGTCATTATACATCACCCTCTCTGCATGATGTCTCTATTAATGACTTGCTGCCATGCATACAAAAACCGTTAGGTATTCATCACATTCGCACGAAACTTTATTCATTACCCCTTTCAAAACTTCATTCTCTGTTCAATTTATGTTTTGAATCCACTGTAACAAACCCTCATTCAAACCAATACAAACTACAAGCTATAATTTCGGATATTGCTAGTCACAGACTTTTCAAGCCAGTTCGCATTGGAAAAGATGAAAAAGAGAAAAGATCTTTTCTAAATCTTTCCTTTGCCAACAAAGGTCTCGATGGCGTCAACCTAGGCAATATCCTTCATCATAAATTAGTTCAATCGAAAATACCTCCTTATTTCAAAGACCAGTCTGTACCAATAATTTCTTATACCTATACCAAACCTATTGCAACTAAAATTTTCAATTACAAACGCGTTTTGCAGGATCTCGATATTGACGACTTCAAGTCTAAACCTCCTGATTGCACTTGTGCTAGTTCCCAATTCACATATAATCCTGCTGGCCACGTTATTACCGGTGACCTTAACATTGTTAATAACACTTCTCTACGAAACGTGTTATCGAAAGGTCCGAAATATCGTGAGCCTAAATCCATCAATTGGAAACACAACTTTAAAATTTTGATGGATTCAGTCGAGGATTATGCCAGGCAATGGGCTAAGCGCGAGAAGGAAGACGTAGACACTCTATCCGAATGGATTAAGGCAGTGAGGTCGTTAATACAAATCAGAATTAAGAAACTGAATGGGTCCATCAATGCCCATGCTACGTCAATCTTCAAAGATCCAAATGTTGCTAAACACCTATCTGACCTCCATGATGAATATGTTGTTGTCCCCGCAAACAAAGCCCCAAATAACATCGTTTTTATCTGTAAAAGTCATAACATTAATTGCTTGATAAACGAATTAGGTATAGACAATTCACTTGGAAACCCAACATATACCCTCACGACACTTACCAAAGAGGAAATCCTGGATAATCATAGGTCTGTTCTTTGTTCCTTTGGTATTTCAACCAAAGATGAAGAACTGGATCTTCCATCACTGTATTGGATACCTAAACTACATAAGTGTCCTTACAAACAACGGTATATTGCTGGGTCTTCCAAGTGCTCCACGAAACCCCTTTCTAAATTATTAACATCCATTTTATCAGCAATCAAAGACGGGCTTCAAAGTTATTGTGAAACTGCCTATTCTAGAGGTGGCGTGAATCAGATGTGGATACTTAAAAATTCCAAAGATCTTTTAGAGTACATACAATCTAACTCTCTTTCATCTTGTAACAGTATTAAAACATTTGACTTTTCTACTCTTTACACAAGTATTCCACATTCCAAACTAAAAGACAAATTAAAAGAGTTGGTATTACTTTGCTTCATAAAAAAGAATGGCCAACGTAGATACAAGTATCTTGTCTTAGGGAGGGATAAATCATACTTTGTAAAGAACCATTCTGATTCAAACAAAAAATTCTCTGAAACCGATGGGAACAAACTGTGCCCCTCTACTTGCTGACTTGTTTCTTTATTATTATGAGGCTGACTTCATGCAGGAACTTCTTAGGAAGAAAGATAAGAAGTTAGCAATATCCTTTAACTCTACTTTCCGCTATATAGATGACGTTCTTTCACTAAACAATTCAAAATTTGGTGACTATGTGGATCGCATCTATCCCATCGAATTGGAGATAAAGGATACTACAGATACAGTTAAGTCGGCTTCATATCTTGACTTACATCTAGAAATTGACAATGAGGGTCGGTTGAAGACAAAACTTTACGACAAAAGAGATGATTTCAGCTTTCCTATTGTGAACTTTCCATTTCTAAGTAGCAACATTCCAGCAGCACCTGCATACGGGGTATATATCTCCCAATTGATACGATATTCCCGTGCTTGCATTTCCTATCATGATTTTCTTGATAGAGGGTTACTGCTCACAAGGAAGCTATTAAACCAAGAGTTCCAAATGGTGAAGATGAAATCATCCCTTCGTAAATTTTACGGACGCCATCACGAGTTGGTTGACCGTTATGGAATAACCGTTTCACAAATGATATCGGATATGTTCCTTACGTCGTAACTACAATCCCCTTCCCTTTCATAAATTTGACCTACCGAATTAGACTATTTACCGGATTTGTAATCACATAAGCAACACGACGGGTGCCGCATGTGGAGCAGGATCTGCTTACCCTTCCGGAGCACCTGAGATCACCCCTAGTTTTTGGTGGGGTTCGTGTTGCAATTGTTTATTCTTTAGTTTTCTATGTTGTGTCATGTGTACTATTGTTTTTCTGTTTGTCTTTTTCATTTTTAGCCATGGCGTTGTCAGTTTGTTTTAGATTTACGAGTTTGACTGTCCCTTTGGTGTCTTTCGTCCCTCTTTTATTACCACTGGGTCGATGTCTCTGCTGGTGGACATTTTGTCCCCGAGGACATCATCCGCCCAGTAGCAAAACTACAATTGCATGAACTTACGAAGAACTAACAGAAAACTGGCTCGGACGTCGCCCAGTATAAAAAGGTCCGAAACAGACGTCACCATGGACACGGTGTCGTCTGATACGGCAGGTGTCCCCTCATCACCAGACATGACAAATAACCCAAACACGACTCATTCAGATCATCGTCCTAGTGACAGCAGCAATATTACACATATACAGCCTTGTTCAGTTCTCCTTAAAGACATTTTGGTTTTTGATGACACAGTACAACACTGTCGCATTTCAAAATGTGAGACCAAAGGCTGCAAAACTTGTGCTATTTTAATTACAGATGCTGAATTCACTAGCAATTTGACCAAGAAGTCATATTTTACCAGAAGTTACGATGATCTGAATTGTAAATCGATAAATGTCGTCTACGGATTAGGGTGCAACCTTTGCGGCTTGGTATACGTCGGTGAAACGAAAGGAAGGCTAAACAAACGTATGTGCGGTCATAGATCAGACATTAACCTCAATGCTAACGACATTCTATACCAGCATTTCAATCAGCCCGATCATTCCATCGTTTCTATGACAGTTCGAATTATTGAAAAAATATACCATAGCTCGAACAATCCTAATCTTTCAACGACTCTCCGTAGACAAAAAGAAGACTACTGGATTAGACAATTGGGAACTGCAACACCGTATGGCTGCAATGACAAAATTGATGGTATAGGTATTCTATCTAGTCCTTCGTGTAACTCGGTGAATGTGATGAATATTTTCAACTCGACTCCTCGACGTAGACGTAGTCATGGCCATCGTCATTATACATCACCCTCTCTGCATGATGTCTCTATTAATGACTTGCTGCCATGCATACAAAAACCGTTAGGTATTCATCACATTCGCACGAAACTTTATTCATTACCCCTTTCAAAACTTCATTCTCTGTTCAATTTATGTTTTGAATCCACTGTAACAAACCCTCATTCAAACCAATACAAACTACAAGCTATAATTTCGGATATTGCTAGTCACAGACTTTTCAAGCCAGTTCGCATTGGAAAAGATGAAAAAGAGAAAAGATCTTTTCTAAATCTTTCCTTTGCCAACAAAGGTCTCGATGGCGTCAACCTAGGCAATATCCTTCATCATAAATTAGTTCAATCGAAAATACCTCCTTATTTCAAAGACCAGTCTGTACCAATAATTTCTTATACCTATACCAAACCTATTGCAACTAAAATTTTCAATTACAAACGCGTTTTGCAGGATCTCGATATTGACGACTTCAAGTCTAAACCTCCTGATTGCACTTGTGCTAGTTCCCAATTCACATATAATCCTGCTGGCCACGTTATTACCGGTGACCTTAACATTGTTAATAACACTTCTCTACGAAACGTGTTATCGAAAGGTCCGAAATATCGTGAGCCTAAATCCATCAATTGGAAACACAACTTTAAAATTTTGATGGATTCAGTCGAGGATTATGCCAGGCAATGGGCTAAGCGCGAGAAGGAAGACGTAGACACTCTATCCGAATGGATTAAGGCAGTGAGGTCGTTAATACAAATCAGAATTAAGAAACTGAATGGGTCCATCAATGCCCATGCTACGTCAATCTTCAAAGATCCAAATGTTGCTAAACACCTATCTGACCTCCATGATGAATATGTTGTTGTCCCCGCAAACAAAGCCCCAAATAACATCGTTTTTATCTGTAAAAGTCATTACATTAATTGCTTGATAAACGAATTAGGTATAGACAATTCACTTGGAAACCCAACATATACCCTCACGACACTTACCAAAGAGGAAATCCTGGATAATCATAGGTCTGTTCTTTGTTCCTTTGGTATTTCAACCAAAGATGAAGAACTGGATCTTCCATCACTGTATTGGATACCTAAACTACATAAGTGTCCTTACAAACAACGGTATATTGCTGGGTCTTCCAAGTGCTCCACGAAACCCCTTTCTAAATTATTAACATCCATTTTATCAGCAATCAAAGACGGGCTTCAAAGTTATTGTGAAACTGCCTATTCTAGAGGTGGCGTGAATCAGATGTGGATTCTTAAAAATTCCAAAGATCTTTTAGAGTACATACAATCTACATTGTAACTCTCTTTCATCTTGTAACAGTATTAAAACATTTGACTTTTCTACTCTTTACACAAGTCTTCCACATTCCAAACTAAAAGACAAATTAAAAGAGTTGGTATTACTTTGCTTCATAAAAAAGAATGGCCAACGTAGATACAAGTATCTTGTCTTAGGGAGGGATAAATCATACTTTGTAAAGAACCATTCTGATTCAAACAAAAAATTCTCTGAAACCGATGGGAACAAACTGTGCCCCTCTACTTGCTGACTTGTTTCTTTATTATTATGAGGCTGACTTCATGCAGGAACTTCTTAGGAAGAAAGATAAGAAGTTAGCAATATCCTTTAACTCTACTTTCCGCTATATAGATGACGTTCTTTCACTAAACAATTCAAAATTTGGTGACTATGTGGATCGCATCTATCCCATCGAATTGGAGATAAAGGATACTACAGATACAGTTAAGTCGGCTTCATATCTTGACTTACATCTAGAAATTGACAATGAGGGTCGGTTGAAGACAAAACTTTACGACAAAAGAGATGATTTCAGCTTTCCTATTGTGAACTTTCCATTTCTAAGTAGCAACATTCCAGCAGCACCTGCATACGGGGTATATATCTCCCAATTGATACGATATTCCCGTGCTTGCATTTCCTATCATGATTTTCTTGATAGAGGGTTACTGCTCACAAGGAAGCTATTAAACCAAGAGTTCCAAATGGTGAAGATGAAATCATCCCTTCGTAAATTTTACGGACGCCATCACGAGTTGGTTGACCGTTATGGAATAACCGTTTCACAAATGATATCGGATGTGTTCCTTACGTCGTAACTACAATCCCCTTCCCTTTCATGAATTTGACCTACCGAATTAGACTATTTACCGGATTTGTAATCACATAAGCAACACGACGGGTGCCGCATGTGGAGCAGGATCTGCTTACCCTTCCGGAGCACCTGAGATCACCCCTAGTTTTTGGTGGGGTTCGTGTTGTTTATTCTTTAGTTTTCTATGTTGTGTCATGTGTACTATTGTTTTTCTGTTTGTCTTTTTCATTTTTAGCCATGGCGTTGTCAGTTTGTTTTAGATTTACGAGTTTGACTGTCCCTTTGGTGTCTTTCGTCCCTCTTTTAATACAAAGTATTTACGATTAATAATTGTAATTTAAGACTTCTGAATTAATTCTGATCATGAAATACAAATTGTACAAACATTTAGACAATACCGACATACAATGAGAAACAATGATGCAGTTGAAATTTTTGGTACGCCACAATCAATAAAGTTTGCTCTCCAACTTTGTTGAACAGTTCAAAGAAGAGTCTGCTGATTCTGTCTCTGCAAGCAATCTAGGTCCATCATCATTAGTCTGCTGATTCTGTCTCTGCAACCACGTCCATCATCATGCATAGTCTGAAGAGAAAATACAGAATTCATCATTTACAGAAGATATACAGATCATTGATGTGCATATGACATCTGAAAAGAATAAAATGCGTGAAACATTATTTCAAATGATAATTATATGTAAACTCTTCTATCAAAATATTAGCTACGTCTCGAAAATCTGCATCGAACCTCTCAAAGCTGTTAAAACATGGTAAAGTGGGCTTCAAAATACACAAGGAATTTGTCAATTTTTGGCGATAACCTCTTCACATAACTTATCAATTTGTTTTAATGCATTTTTGTTTATAATATGTCATCACCATATTTAGGCACAACAATAGACCAAAAAGTGTCAAAGCTGTTACAAAAGCAACCACAGAATTTTCTGTGACACATGATGAATATTATTTATTTCAACGATCGTATTATGTTTACAAATTTTGAACAAGTTCTGTTACATGACATTTTCAAATGAGTTTGGTGCTTACAAAGAATATAACAGAAACAAGCTCTTGATATAGACTCTGTATAGCATTATTAAATAAAAGCCACCTGGTTGGACATGCTTTGTCCTTGTCAGTAACGGGTTCAGACAGGGTCATCTTGTAGACTTCTGTCTGGGCCTTCATTGCAGCTGCTAATTTGACCGAAGTGTAATAGAATATTTTCCAGATGTGCGTCATATGGTCCCCCATTTTCTTGATACACTGCAAATCTGCATTCGTATCAATGCATGCCAAAGCAAGACGGTGACAACACAATGGATGGCAACAAGGGCAGGGTTGTCATCTTTCAATTATTTAAAAAGCCCCTCCTTTTTGCCAACCATTTCTGATGCACCGTCTGTGCTGACACCAGATAACTTACTGATAGCATGGCCTAATGACTCAAGTTTAGATTTTTCAACGTTGTACAAGTTTTCTGCATTTACAGAAGATGCATTGTTTTTAGAACATTTTCAATGAAAAGAAAGCTAATGTCACAAGAGTTTCCATTCCAAAAGTTAACTTAACAAGTCATCTGCTCTATAGTTCTGAAGAATCATCAAGCAAGACGACAGAAAAAGAATCTGCATCTTTGACCTTTTCTACAAGATTTTTTTGTTTGTAGGCCTAATGTAGTGAGGATGTCACGCAAAGAAGCTCTTGCCCTATGCTGAGAGTATTTTTCGTTAGCAATACCTTTCTTTGCCAACCAGCACATAGCAGAAAAAGCCATAAATAAGAAATTGTTTTTATCTTACTCTTTTCCATCAATTCTTTTTGAAATATTGATACTCTACTTCGCATTCAGCCTCCATGGCACCTTGGTGCTTATTTATAATAAATATGATTTATCAGTGCTGACTTTCATTCTCACAGACGGATTGTCTCCAAATGAGGTAGCTTTGTTTTGAGTATTGATGCTGTGGTGTTTTTTTGCACAGGAGACCGTACATTCCACAACCTTCAACATAAATTAACCACCAGTATGTGGTTTTTGGGCAAGAACGAAATAGATTTGTCTTGCAGTCAATGATGCTGGAACTTGTCTTTCTGACCAGACACACGTTTCAAATAAATAGGTAAAAATAAATTTTCTTTGAAATACAAATTTACTATATATACATGTAGTTTAGTTCCAATTGGCCCAGTCGCATCAGAAATTTTTTGAAAAAATTTGTGCCAGATGAAATCAAAGAAGGCCAGGTGACTTAAACTAGAGGCTCTAAAGAGCATGTGTCGCTCATCTTGGTCTATATGTGAATATAAAACAAAGGACGAAGATGGATTCATGACAAAATTGTATTTCGGTGATGGTGATGTGTTTGTACTGAACAAGTTCTTGCTGCTTACAATTATCTCTATCTATAATGAATATGGCCCAGTAGTTTCAGTGGATAATTTTAGTTAAAATTTACAAATTTTATGAAAATTGCTAAAAATTTACTTTAAAGGACAATAACTCCTTAGGGTGTCAACTGACCATTTTGCTCATGTTGACTTATTTTTATACGACCGCAAAATTTGAATTATACGACCGCAATTTGAAAAAAATTTCGTCGTATATTGCTATCACGTTGGCGTCGTCGTCGGCGTCCGAATACTTTTAGTTTTCGCACTCTAACTTAAGTAAAAGTGAATAGAAATCTATGAAATTTTAACACAAGGTTTATGACCACAAAAGAAAGGTTGGTATTGATTTTGAATGTTTTGGTCCCAACATTTTAGGAATAAGGGGCCAAAAAGGGCCCAAATTAGCATTTTCTTGGTTTACGCACTATAACTGTAGTTTAAGTTAATAGAAATCTATGAAATTTTGACACAAGGTTTATAAAGACAAAAGAAAGGTTGGGATTGATTTTGGGAGTTTTGGTTTCAACATTTTAGGAATTCGGGGCCAAAAAAAGGGTCTAAATAAGAATTATTCTTGGTTTTCGCACAATAACTTTAGTTTAAGTAAATAGAAATCAATGAAATTTAAACACAATGTTTATGACCACAAAAGGAAGGTTGGTATTGATTTTGGGAGTTTAGGTCCCAACAGTTAAGGAATTAGGGGCCAAAAAGGGACCCCAAAAAGCATTTTTCTTGGTTTTTGCACCATAACGTTAGTATAAGTAAATAGAAATCTATGAAATTTAAACACAAGGTTTATGACCATAAAAGGAAGTTTGGTATTGATTTTTTAGAGTTTTGGTCCCAACAGTTTAGGAATAAGGGACCCAAAGGGTCCAAAATTAAACTTTGTTTGATTTCATCAAAATTGAATAATTGGGGTTCTTTGATATGCCGAATCAAACTGTGTAATACTATGTAGATTCTTAACTTTTGGTCCCGTTTTCAAATTGGTCTACATTAAGGTCCAAAGGGTCCAAAATTAAACTTACTTTGATTTTGACAAAAAATGAATCGGTTGGGTTCTTTGATATGCTGAATCTAAAAATGTACTCAACTATTTAATCATAATCCAAATTTAGAGCTGAATCCAGCTTGAATGTTGTGTCCATACTTGCCCCAACCATTCAGGGTTCAACCTCTGCAGTCGTATAAAGCTACGCCCTGCGGAGCATCTGGTTAGGTCTTACATTGCTGTAAATTATTGCTGTTTATAGTTTATCTCTATCTATAATAATATCCAAATTAACAACAAACTAGAGGCTCTCAAGAGCCTGTATCGCTCACCTGATTCTACTTGGGTTTTTGAAATCATAAAAAAAAATATAAATTTGGCTAAAAGTGACAACACAACCTCATACGGAAAGGAACATTCAGGCTATGTTTAATTTCATTCAAAAGTCCCCTGCTTGTCGCCATCTTGTATGATGGATCGGCTACAAAGTAACAACACTTGGTCAGCACCTCATAAGGAACATGCATGCCGGATGAGAACGACGGACGAGGGACGCTAGGTGATGAGAAAAGCTCACTTGGCACTTCGGGCCAGGTGAGCTAAAAACGGTAATATTTCATTAAATTACCCATTCAGGGGCAGCAACCTAACAACGGGTTGTCCAATTCATTTGAAACATTTCATGGCAGATAGATCTTGACCTGATAAACAATTTAACCCCGTCACATTTTCTCCGAGTACTTTGACTTGTGAGTTATAAGCCCAAAACTGCATTTTACCCCTATGTTTTATTTTTAGCAGTGGCGGCCATCTTGGTTAGATGGCTGGAGCACTGGACACATTTTTTAAACTAGATACCCCAAACATGGTTGTTGCTAAGTTTTGTTTAATTTGGCCCAGTAGTTTCAGAGGATAAGATTTTTCTAAAAGATTACTAAGATTAACTAAAATGGTTAAAAATTGACTATCAATGGCAATAACTCCTAAAGGGCTCAA
The DNA here is from genome assembly GCF_036588685.1 of Mytilus trossulus. Lineage (NCBI taxonomy): Eukaryota > Metazoa > Mollusca > Bivalvia > Mytilida > Mytilidae > Mytilus > Mytilus trossulus. The sequence continues at coordinate 33,620,875 of NC_086386.1, read as the reverse complement.
CTGACCATTCCATTCATTTGACTTATTTGTAAATCTTACTTTGCTGAACATTATTGTTGTTTATAGTTCAGGTTTTTGTTCTCCTCTTATATTTAATGCGTTTCCCTCGGTTTTGGTTTGTTGTCCCGATTTTGTTTTTTGTCCATGGATTTATGAGTTTTGAACAGCGGTATACTACTGTTGCCTTTATTTATCTCTATCTATAAAGATACTCAAGATAATAACCCAAAACAGCAAAATTTCTATAAAATTACTAATTCAGAGTACAGAAGTTTGACATGTAGTTAATAAACTCACTATTGACTATTGAGTATACATGTGTACAGGGAAAATTATATATACATGTATATTAAAAGACATACCTCCTCAACATGTTCAATACTGTTAGTTCCAAGTAGTTTTTCTCTACACACTCTACAAAATGCTGTAATTTAAAAGAAAAAAAGATAAACAATTGATCTCATTCTGTGTATATTAAACTATCAGAACTACATGTATTTACTATTTTTACTTGTATGTACATAAAAACATAAATTTTAAAACCTATCTCAAGTAAACATTAATGAAAGAAGGTCGTCCGCCCTTATAAATCCTTCTGGCACATCATAGATTCATAGTTGTGGCAACATTACAGCTATATTGCAGTTTTGTTGCTGAAATGATGCTTAGTGACTAAGGACAAGTAATGTCTAACCAGGTACATACGTACATGTATAGTGGTGAGTATTCCCTGAGGAAAGGTTTTAACTCCTTTTTAAATTACATTATGAATTTTTTGTGCACTCAGGGTTATAATGATAACTTTTTCTGTTACAGAAAGTAAATTTCTATCCTCAGAGGTTATTCCTATAAGTACAAAATTAATATAATACTAAATGTTCCCACATTAAACATTTGTTAAAAGAAAGGAAAGTTAAAATGTGTCACTCATGAACTTTCAACATACAACATCCATACCTCACTCAGATCATACCTTCAATAACACCAACATAATTTCCATGATCCGAACAGGAGCCCCCTCACTTCAGTCAAAGGTGTTGTGTTTTGTCTAATTAGCAATCTAAACTCGTGATTATACTACATTTTTTTTTCAAACAAATAACACACAGGTACTTGAGGACAGGACCCTATAGGAGCCTTGTGATGCCCCCCTCCCCCTTTTTTTTTTTTTTTTTAATCGAGCAAAAATATCATTATTTTCGCTTATATTCAGCTCTCTGTATGCTATTTATCACTTCAAATGCAAGGAATACTATCAAATACCAGTTTCTAAAATTTGGGGTTTCTGATATATGTATAGGCGGAAAGGTAAGTCACTCAGGTTTGTTTACATTGAGGTACTGCTCGGGATATTTCTTGAAATTTTCTATTAAATTATGTCCTACCTGTTCCAATATCGTATTTCTTCTTCGCCATATATATTATCCTCACTGAAAACATACATAAATAATCAAAATACAGGTATAAAGTCCTCCTCTGGGACACTTTTCACTCGCGATTTGAATATTTTCAACCACATTTTAGTAGAAGCTACGGAAGTGACATCGCTAGCGACATCTGTGCGGTATTTTCAAAAGGGCGGTAACCATTTCACATGTTACCTATTCTGTAACTCCCTCCTAAATCAAGAGAACCATAATCACTCCCGATCGATCGATTTCCGAATGGCAATGACGACAACGGTAAAACGCGAGAATTCCGAATATATTTTGCGGGAAATTTTATAACAACAGACAACAACAACAATAATGGATGAAGACCAGAAATTCGCATTCAATTTGGCCGTTAATGGCCATAATTTACTGATTTCAGGCCAAGCAGGCACTGGTAAGACATTTCTTGTTGAGAAAATTGTTGAATTTATGAGATATAGTCAAAAGAAAAACGTCTCTATCGTGTGTTCAACTGGTATCGCTGCCACACACTACGGCAACCTAGGTGCACAAACACTTCACAAGTGGTCAGGAATAAGGGACGGAAGGTATTTAATAGAGGAAATTGTTCATTTACTTAGAACAGATGAGAGATACACAGTTGCCAAATCCAATATTGAATCTGTTGAAACTTTAATTATTGATGAGATTTCAATGGTTAGCTCTAAAGTTTTAAATCAGGTCCAGGTTTTGTGTAGGCAAATTAGGAACTCTCCAGATATATTTGGAAACATTCAAGTTATTCTTGTAGGAGATTTTTATCAGCTTCCACCAGTTTCAAATGAACTGTATGGTGACCCTGGCAACCTCTGTTTTCGTTTACCATGGTTTGAGAGTTATTTCCCCCACAAGATCAATTTACATATTGTACACCGACAAGACGAACATAATTTGATAACATGTATTAATGAATTAGAGGTTGGGGATCCTTCAGATGAATCAGTAGCATTTCTACAATCATTAAATAGACCTCTGCAGGATGAAGCAGGCAGTGTCCAACTTTTTGCTAGAAACATTGACGTTGATATGTTCAATTATAATAAACTAAATCAAATACAAGGAGAGCTTCAAACATACCATTCAGTAGATGAAGGTTCTGCACACTATATAAACAAGTTTTTAGCGCCAAAGAATTTAGGGCTAAAGGTAGGGTGTCCTGTTATGTTGATCAAAAATCTTAGTGATGTTTTAGTGAATGGTGTTCGTGGTATTGCTGTTCAACTGCATAATAAATCTGTTGATGTTAATTTCAAAATTGGTGAGAAAATAGTTACGGCAAATATTGGAGCAGAAATTTTTTCCACTTATGATCCTGTTGGGAAAATTATTATTGCAAAGCGCATTCAACTGCCATTAAAATTAGCTTATGCACTTACAATTCATAAAGCCCAAGGTATGAGTTTAGAAAATGTAACAGTAAATTGCCAACACAGTGTTCAACCAGGTCAATTAGGTGTCGCAGTGGGAAGAGCAGTGTCTGTAAATGGTTTAAAAGTAGTCAATTTCAAAAAACATCTTTGCAAAAAGCATCCAGGATATGTATTGAACTTTTATGAATCATTCAGTGTAGGTGAGCTTAACCAAGATTTAACATGTTGCCGAAATAAAACTCAACTTGAAAAACTTTCATATTCAGAAACTGAATCAGCTTCTAGTGATAGTGATGCATGCAGCAAAACATTTGAGAAAGATTTTATTGATTTTGATAATGATTCAGATTTTTCAGATTCTGAAATAGAAAAACTTGAATTTTTAGATACAATTTTAACTGATGACAACCAGAAAGTATTCTCTACTGATCCTCTCCCTTCAAAGCTGGCCTTTGACAATGTTTTATTAGAATTTTTGGATACCCCTGCAGAAGAGCAGATCTTATATTTTAAAGAATTAATTCTTAAAAACTTTAATTTATTCAATGATTGGTTTGATCAGCAGGCATCAATTATTGATGACATAGGGCTGAACTGCTTCCCTGAAGATAAGGATAAATACACTCAGAAGCATAGGAATGATTTTTTTATTAAATTCAATAAACACATAAATTCAGAAGAATATGAATGTAGCACTTCTGTTCTGCTTAAAAAGTATGAACTACAAGAATTGAAAGGTCCAGCTTATAGACTTTTAACATCTGTATTATTTTACATTGAAAGAAAGTTTTTTGAAACTTTATCTTCTCATCTGCATCTGACTTCACCTGAACCCTTACCTAAACCATCTTTAACTCAAGAGTTAGATCCTGCTGGAAAGGGCAAAATTAGATATATCAGTGGGTATGTGATTGCAAAATTAAAGCACAATTTGTCACAGAAGATAAGAAACTCATTATTTGCAAAAGGTAAAGAAAAGGAACTGAAAGATTTACAAAATAAAATGAACATTTTGAATTCAATGTGCTGTACCTTTGGTGAGTTAGTAGATGTATCTACTGATAAAACTAGTTTAGATGAAATTAAGCGTAAACAAAATCAGCGTGAGGGACTAACAAATATTTCTGACTCTGCTTTTGATTTTTTTCAAAAGCTTGAAATTCAATGCCGCCAAAAATTGACCCATGAAAATTTAGTCATATATGGTAAAAATTTGTATAATGATTCTTTAAAGCAACTGTTTGATGACTACGAGTTATATGAGGCATGGTTAATGTGCGTGACCTCATCCGTTACCACCTCTTCTGAGGATGAATGTGAGAATGACCATGACATTCGCACATTACTTAATTCCATGGCAACAGCTGTTGACAACTTTCTCATTTTATTCCAGTCAGTTGTGACTTTGTTTCTGAAAGTAAGCTTGAGTCAGTTTAGAAGAGATTTTCTGGCTTTTTTAAAAATAGAAAAAGGAAAGGCATTGAGAAAAAAAGTGACTGAAAAGGGAAAGAAATCTATCAAAAAGTTTGACATGAAATTTTATACCGAAGACAAATCAACCAATAAACAGTCATCCTTCTTGCGTCTTAAATCAGAACTTCTTCAGAATCCAAAATATTTAAATGACTACTCTTTCACCAAAAAAGACTTATTACTAATTTGCAAAGACATTAAAATTAAAATTTCCTCCCAGAAAAGGAAAGAAGAAATTACCAATGTTTTGGCAAAGAAAATATTAGATAGTGATACATGTATTGAAACTCTAAATATACCTGATTCTTATGAACCTCAGCCCGGACCTAGTGGGATCTCTCAGTCTGTGCCTGTCTCTGAACAATCAGTGCATGATGACATGATTGGGCCCTCTGGCTCTCTACATGTTTCTTCTGAACCAGAAACTAGTTTGTCTGGGACTGCTCCTTCAACACTGACTAAAACAAAAAGGACAAGAAATTATGGCAAAAAAAAAATCTAAAGGAAAGGGGAAAGGAAAAGGGAAAAAAACCAAGAAAGTAGAAGAGACAATAGAGGATGAAAATTGTGCTATATGTAATAAAACATATATAGACGGTGAAGATTGGATTAATTGTGATGTTTGCACATTATGGTTTCATCGGCAATGTGTTAATTTAGAGGATGAAGCAGAATGGGCATGTTTGACTGAGGAGGACGGGTCATTCACTTGTCCCTTGTGCTTATAATAAAGTAAGCAAGTATACTTGATTATGTTAAGGAACTAGATAATTCCAAGTTAAAAGAGGGGTTAGAGAAAATAATTTGGAGGGTTTTCTTTTTTTAATACAAACTCATTTTGAAATTTCTCTCAAATTAAGAATGATGGTTGAATAAAAGCTTCTGTTAATAATGGATTTTTTTTTGCAATAGGAGGGAAAGGGGTATGGTTCTTTAAAAAATATAGCAAGCCAAAATGTTGTTTTTTTAAATGACAGCTCTTTCACAAAAAAGACTTATTACTAATTTGCAAAGACATTACAATTACAATTTCCTCCAAGAAAAGGAAAGAAGAAATTACAGATGTTTTGGCAAAGAAAATATTATTTCAACACTGATGTCCAATTGATCCAATCTTCACCATCTATATATGTTATAATACATCTAACACAATTTTCATTTTATTAACTTGATTCTTTTTTTCAGAAAATGTGTGTGTGTGTGTGTTTGGGGGGGGGGGGGGGGTGATTTTTTTCCTCCTTACTCTTATAATAAAAGTAAACCAATAATTACCTTTTAAAGAAAACAAATCTCAATAAACCTTATTTTGAAATTATAAGAAGATCTTTTGAGCTTCAACCATTAACCCTGCCACATTATGTATGTACATTGTATGTGCCTGTCCCAAGTCAGGAGCCTGTAATTCAGTGGTTGTCATTTGTTGCTGTATTACATATGGGTTTTTTGATATTTTTTTGTACATAAATTAGGCCGTTAGTTTTGTCTTTTGAATTGTTTTACATTTGTCATTTCTTGCCTTTTATAGCTGACTATGCCGTATGGGCTTTGCTCATTGTTGAAGGAAGTATAGTAACATATTATACATGTAGTTGTTAATTTCTGTGTCATTTGGTCTCTTGTGAAGAGTTGTCTCATTGGCAATCACACCACATCTTTTTTTTTATTCAAACTACTAAATTCAGCATGTTCAGTATGAGTAATTTGTTCTGTAGTATTGAATATACTTTTTCAATCTAAATTTGAATTATACATGTATCTCATCACTTACAGTACTCTCCCTTTCATCACACAAAAGCGCCATAATAAATGGCAGCTAGTAATGAAATTGTTCTTATTTATTTTATGCATGCATTATATTTGTGACATTTCTTTTTAATTTCAGGACTACATGAAAACAGATAAAGTGTACATAATGTATATATTGGAAGTGACTTATTTTATACCTTTACTTGATTTTGTTGTGTTGGAGGTTGTGCTGTATCACCACCAGTATTTGATTTTCTTGACACTGTTGTTTGGCCCAAGATGACGGAGTTCATTGCATGACAGTAACCAAGGTATGTAGGATTTGTGTTGGCGCCACTATGTAAAGTGCGCTGTTGGCAAAATACGTTCTCAATAACGTCACTATTTAGTCTACTGGGGATAACAGAGGCATTGTTGTTTTTTAACCTATACTGACAATATTCTTCAAATCCTAAAATACATGAAACTATGTCCTGCCTGGTTTGGTGAGATATCATACACATTTCTTTTTGCTTGACAGTTGTGTCCAATTGAATACTTTTTTCCCATTTAATGAAAAAATCCATTACATCATGGTTCTGTCTTAATCTGTCATCACTTAAGTCAGTTATAGCCCTATTATCCCTAAAATTTGCTATCAGAACACTTGTATTTGACAATAATTTGACAGTAGCATTTAACATAGAGCCTGATTCTCCCAAAGTTTGTTGATACAGCTTCATCAAATGATACATATCAGCATTCAGTACATCTTCTGCTAAGTGATTGCGCATTTTTGCCTCTGATGTCAGATAAAAATGATCTTGTGACAATTTATGATGCACTGGAAAGGGATGGGTTGAAATATCCCATGAATAAGCCCTTTTGAAATGATTCCATTCAATAAAATTACCTTCAAACTTCATATGTCTTTTACATTGAGATTCACTTCCACTTTTTAAGATATTGTTCCTAATTTTTTTAATAACATGAGAAACATCCATGATGAAACTTATCTTATCATTACTGTAAATATTATTAAAGGAGCATGTTACTGGTTTGGCAGAACTAAATTCAGGCATTAAAAGCTTAAAGAGGTCTCTATTAGTCTGTGCCCCATCAGTGCTAACAAACATGATTTTAAACCCAAAGTTCATTAACCTATTCACAGATTGCCATACTAATAAATAGAGTTCATGTCCAGATGCAGTGCTTGCAGGAAAATGTGCGAAAGGAAACCGAAAACCTGTCGACCCTAGGAATACAAGTTGAAGTGCATGACTCGCTAAAATTCTTTCGTTCTTGTTGGATTTCAATTTATCAAAAACTACTGACTCTGGAGATAATTCAGTAAATCCAATCAATTCTATTTTTCCATTTATCTTTTTTAACTGTAGATCTTGCTGAATCGACATTTCATCAATAATGAGCCCACCTTCATAACCCTCGGGTGGTATATTTTTTAGCTTGGCCTCATTTGCCATCCAATGAAGCATATCATTATTTATTCCAGCTTCTTGATTTACAGTATTTTTAAATCTTTGTAGTAATTTCTCAGAAGGGAGGATGACAAACTGACTATTTCTAAGTTCTGTATACCCCTTAGGGCTTCTGCACCATAATGTTAGACACAGACGAACGATGTCTCTGTTCCAACGCCTTCCATGTGGGTTTCTTTCAATTGCCATTTTCTGCGACATTAAAAATAATTTCATTTTATCACTACATTCAGGGAAAATTTTTGTTAGAATTTCTGACATGTCATTATTATCTTCTGTAGATAGTATTACATCCTGATCTGTATTTGATCTTATGCAAGTTGCATTTGTGGAATTTAAATTCTCATTCAAAGGTTTTTTCGTTGTTTCTTCAAGTTGAAAATTTTTAACAATAACTGCTTTTTCCAAACATTTACAATGCACACATGATGCTGATGCTTTGTGTGATTTTTTAAATGGGAGCACCTTTTGACATAATTTTGACCTGTATCTAATTTGTTCTGAGTTTTCATCAAAAAGTTTTGAAACATGCTCTTTTAAGAAGTCTTTATTTTGCATTGACTCATCAACTTCCTCAACACCATTACAATAACGCAACTGTCTTATTATTTCAAAACATGATGGTAAATTAAATGTTTTGTCTACCCCTAAGCTAACAGGGTCTATCTTTTTACCCATAACCATTAAAGTCCAAGTTTGGTCCAATTTTAACTGAGCTTCAGTAAGCACCTTCAATCCATTTATTATGGTTTTGTTAAAATGACCTATAGTTATACAGCTTAAAGTTTTTGATAACAAGACAAAATCAATGGGGATATGTGTTCCAAATGTGCTTATATCTAGCACAACTGGTGTATTAATTTTCCACTTTATACCAAAGTAACGTTTGGTCATTTTGCACCAGTTACTTTTGCTGCGTGCATTTTTCACCTTCACATTTTTATATATTTGTTTTATTAAATTTCCAACTGATGTCCCTTCAGCTGCAGTTTTTTCTTTAATATCTATTAAATCAATTGATTCATCTATAGCCCCTTCCTCAATGTTATCAATTATCCAGTTGAACAAATTAGACTTATTTGACATTTCATTTATATTTGTCATTCTTTTTCAGTTCATAATTTTGCGCCAAAACAATTACTTAAAATATATTCGGAATTCTCGCGTTTTACCGTTGTCGTCATTGCCATTCGGAAATCGATCGATCGGGAGTGATTATGGTTCTCTTGATTTAGGAGGGAGTTACAGAATAGGTAACATGTGAAATGGTTACCGCCCTTTTGAAAATACCGCACAGATGTCGCTAGCGATGTCACTTCCGTAGCTTCTACTAAAATGTGGTTGAAAATATTCAAATCGCGAGTGAAAAGTGTCCCAGAGGAGGACTTTATACCTGTATTTTGATTATTTATGTATGTTTTCAGTGAGGATAATATATATGGCGAAGAAGAAATACGATATTGGAACAGGTAGGACATAATTTAATAGAAAATTTCAAGAAATATCCCGAGCAGTACCTCAATGTAAACAAACCTGAGTGACTTACCTTTCCGCCTATACATATATCAGAAACCCCAAATTTTAGAAACTGGTATTTGATAGTATTCCTTGCATTTGAAGTGATAAATAGCATACAGAGAGCTGAATATAAGCGAAAATAATGATATTTTTGCTCGATTAAAAAAAAAAAAAAAAAAGGGGGAGGGGGGCATCACAAGGCTCCTATAGGGTCCTGTCCTCAAGTACCTGTGAAATAACACTTTCAAGTGACTATAGAGGGTAACAAAGACACAATTGACCAAACTTCTTTCTGCATGCACTTCAAAATTTAGTGACAGTTAAATTAAGAAAGGGAAGGGAAACGACGACCAAAGTATCAGAAGGTACCAATTCGCCCCATTACATGATAATTCGTCCCTGGAGAAAATTACAACTTTTTTGAAAATGCTCTTCAGGTCTATCAGGATAAGACAATTTCCTTGATTTTACTACATGAGATTGAACTTTAATATGATGCATTTACTCAAACCATGTTAATCTACATTTACATACAAGTCTTCACAATAATTAATTGAACACCCAATTCCTCACTCAAATCATAATTGCTCAAGCAACATATGGTGACATTATAAATTGGCTTATTCTGGCATCATTTTAGCATATTTAGAATGAGAAATGAGAAAATGATATGTTTGCTTTATGGAAACATTGCGGTGCTTTTTGTCATGGATTGAAATAGCGTTGCAATGAAGCCAGAATGATGTCAGTAGTGGCATGAATGTTCTGACAACCCTCATCAGTTTGTGGCTTTAAAGTCACAATTTTGCATCATTCTTCATTTTCTTGCCACAATTTTTTTTATTTCATAAGGACTTGCATGAAATGATGTGATTATCATGTACAAAACCTTACAATTATGGTAAGGAGACATGAAACAGCATTTATGTTATTTTTTTTCTCTCTCAAAAACAAGATTAAAAAATAATAGTTTAAAAAGGCCTTGGGGTATTAAAGAAATTCACATTCATGATGTGTTAAAGCCAAGTGGTTAAACTGTAAGGTTTGTTGTTGTTTTTGTGTTTTCTGTGTTTACTGTTTTTTTGTGTTTTATTTTTTATTTTTGGAGGGGTACCTGACAGCTGCATTTGTTCACTTAAAGTGCAATTATGATCACTGTATCTTTTTTACAGAATTTTTTTTTAGGTAAATATTATCTACTTACTTTTCCCATAGGAATGAAAACATCTGTGTCTTTGTAACAAGTCTTTGAAACATCTTCGGTGCAACATGTCGATCCCCAGCTTTTGTAGCATTTACTGAAGGCACACCACAATTTTTCCATCTATATTTCTTGTAAGTTGTTTGAATGATAACATTTCTATGAATGTCACAGGTCCTCAGTTGTGGTGTACAATGGAAAGGGATGTCAGATTCAAGTAAAGAAATTTCTGACAAAAAATTATGCATGTCTCTTTCAAATGAAAGCGGTTTCAAAAAAACCTGTCATCACTGCACTTATTACAATTGCGTAGGAAATCTTTTGTGCCACTAATTTTATAAATCGAAGATTACAAATTATACATGTATGAATAAATACGCTAAACAAGCTAGTTTACGGCAAGCGAAGTTTTTTTATACACTGTCTTCAGACATAGTTCCATTGTTCAGACAATATTTTCATTATATGAGCACATCATACCAACCTAACCATATATAAAAGTGTAGGCTAACATCACTGAAATATTTATCCATTTCCCATTATGCTTGAATATAAAACATGAAAAAAATCGTAAAATAAACTTGTTGTCTGCATTTGTTTACATTTTCCCTCCTGTTTTTAATGTGTTTCTCTACAAGAGAACTCCGCAAAGGGAGATAATTTGATAAGGGAAATAGAGGACAGGGTCAATTTATTGCAACACAGTCAATTTGCCCACTGATTTTTTTTCTTTTCTTGTTTAACCTGTATTCATTCTCTCTATTTTTATAATCAACCATATAAGAAATGGCTGCATTTTTTTTTACAACACTTGATAAAAAAGGCTCTAAAATCCCCCTTTTATTGCACTTTTTACCCTATTTAAGTTAAATAGATTTTTTTAAAATAAAGTTTACTGCTGAAAACAATTTTCATTTGTTTTATTTGAACTGAAAAAAGTTATAAATGTCTGAATATTTATATTATTTCCTTTTTATAAGTCATAATTGATCATAATTTGTAAATGTTCCGGACCATATGAGTATTTGGACCATACGCGTATGGTCATGACCATATGCGTATACTCATATGGTCCGACCATACGCGTATGGTCCGACCGTACGCGTATGGTCGGACCATATGAGTATTATACTCGTTTGGTTATTAACGGGCCGGACCATATGAGTATTTGGACCATATAGGTATTTTTTCAAATATACAATAGAAATAATACAATAAACTTTATCTTAAAAACAAATGTGTTTACAAAAATAATGTATTAATTTTACATGTCAAAAGCTACATAAACATTAAATATTGATGCCACAGTCAGTTGATCTCAGTTTTCATCGCTAATTGTATTCGTGTATGCTTTTGTATACTTAAACTGAAATTCACACGGTACCATACATGTAGTTTTTCTGAGATTGTTTGTTTTGGCTGCGTGTAGTGATATCGACTCGGACAATTCCGATGTGTCTACGGTGTTTTTGAGAAACTCTAGATCTCCAATATCGTAAAATGAATTTCACCGATCAAATTAGATAAAGACAGTGGCTATTTCATGGATCTTAAATGCTATTTTACCGTCTTATAATTAAGATTAAATAGAAGTATAGAAAAAAAAAGAATAGAAAAAATAAAGAAACATACACTTTTAATATTTTACTTTTAAAATGTCTTAAAAAATATCATGATCTTTAAAAAATATCATGATCCTTGCCGGTGATGTCACCTATTTTAAACAATAAAATTTCTTGTACAATACGTCCATTTAATTTTGGCATCTTTTTTATAATTGTACTTACAAATAGTAAGAAATATTAACTGTGCGAAACTGTTTTTTTTTTAAATATTTTTTTTTTTAATATACATAAAATGACATTTTAGTGACGTAACAATCAGAAGGGTCACACCTAATGAAGAGTTTAAAAGTATACGTGTTGATTACCCCGACCATACGCGTACGGTCCGACCATACGCGTATGGTCGGACCATATGAGTATATACCCATATGGTCATGACCATACGCGTATGGTCCAGATACTCATATGGTCCGGAACATAAACACCTCATTTTACCCCTTTTTTGCCACTTTGAGTCCTGTTACCATGGAAACGGTAAACATAAGAGGCTAAGTGAAGTAATATTTTTTGCTAAGCTCATGTGGCTCTACTGAACTAATAAGGTTTAAAACAAAAATATTTTAGTGTGTGCCGAAATATTTTGGTGATTACAGAGAATTGCTCTTAATTACCACCGGCACCACAAAAACTGCTGAAAGTAATACGATGTAACTGCAAACAGAACTGTGATTCAAGAAGATGTTCGTGTCGAGAACATGGAATTGACTATTCTGCTAGTTGCGGCGAGTGTCGTGGCATTAACTGTTCAAATTCCAGCATAGTAACACAAAGTGATTTGGACGAAGTTTAGAATTTCTTTTGTCGTGTATGGGAAATGGCTAAGACTATGATTTTAAACCACAAAAAAGTGTTATATAAACAGGTTAAAGAACTAGACATGTCACTTTTAATATGAACTATAGTATGGACATTGTTTCATGAATGTGTAGCTGATATTGTTTTTACCTCTCCAACTTCTGTTTAATATACAGTGTGTATCTATATAGTTAGAATAACTGGCCGTTAAAAAAATATAATTACATATTTTCATTTTGTTTTGCAACTAGAATTAAAAGTACTAATTTAACATTTTTTCAGGATTTTTTTTAATGAACATCTTATTTTGGACACGTTTTATATTTTTTGTCTTTGATTTACTATTTAATTTTTTTTATAGGCAGACAATTCAATTAACAGGTAACAAATAACAGCATTATTTTTATTGACAAGTTCTTAATTTAAGCATTCAAGTGATTTATAGTTTCAATGAATTTTTTTTGTTATTTTCGATTAAAAATTTGTAATTTTCAATGAAAAATTTGTAATGTTCTATGAAATTTGCATTTAGAACTTTATAATTATGGACCACAATTTTATAGTTTATCATATAATGCCTTTTATATTTATAACACAATTAAAAAGGAACATTAATACAAATCCAAAACACAAAAAGTTTCATTGATGTACTGCCAAATTAATTATTTAAAGCATATTTCCAGTTTTCCTGGATTTTTCAATAAAAATTCGTATTTTTACCCCAAAATAACGTTTATGACATATATGTATGTCCTTTTTGCTATAAATTATTTCTAAATATATCATTGTTAATTGAATCACACACTGTTTGAATGATTTTACTACAAAAAAAACTTGTTTTGGTCTTTTTCCTGTTTTCAGCGATGTTTTTTTGAAAAAAACAGTATTTTACCCCAAAAATATAGTTTTTCCGCACTTCAGATTTTGCAAGACTTGATATGTGATAGAGGCCATCTTAACCTTTAAAATGAGACAAAATTTCTTTCTGTAGCAATTTGTTTAAGTTTCAGCTATTTTTGGGGTAGAATGACTGGACTACGAGTCCCTACATGGTAGCCTTCTATATACATATCACAAAACATTATTTGCAACTAGCTTCCGGACGATTTTTGGCATATTGCATGGTTTTCTCATAGAAAAGCTCTGAACTTGAAAACGAGTTCATTGACACCTCTTTTTAAAATGCCATTTGGTTTGTTTAAGTGTGAAGATTATGTGTGCTAATTTTCATGAAAACGTAAAAAGTGCATTTTTTAAATTTGATAAATATACAGCAAAAAATATTTCTAAATTCGTTATCATTTGATAAATATGAGTTATTTCTGAATAAAAAATGTGTAAACTTTTATAATACTTGTAAAATACAAAAAATATAAATTATTTAACAAAAAACAATTTGTATATATCTTTTAAAACATAAAAGTTGTGTCTTTCTTTCGTAAGAGAAAATACGGCCACAAATCCGAATTGAGCAAATATACAAAATTAAGACCTCATTTTACTCGAAAGGCGCATATGAAGGTATTTTTTTTATTCAAAACTATTTCGTATGCCCTTAATGTGTTATCAAGTTAGGAATATGACAGCTCTGGTCTATTCGTTTTTGATGCGTTTTGCTATTTGATTTTGCCATGTGATTATGGACTTTCCGCATTGATTTTCCTCTGAGTTCAGTATTTTTGTGATTTTACTCTTTTAATTCTGTTAAACATAAATTCGTTATATTTTTTATTATATCTATAATAATACCTCAACACTTTACATCTTGTGAAGTACAAACGCTTTAATTTTGGTAAAACATTGAAGAAAAATCTACTCTATAATCTGAGACACTGCCTACATATATTTTATAGAATAATACATGTAGATGTTTTTTTTTTAATTTAAAGTGCATCCTTATACAATATATACATACCATAATACAATTTTGTTTCAGTATTACAGCAATAGTATAATATTGTAATGCCGGCATTCCCCCCTTTTTGTAGTAGATCTATGTCTCTATATTGCAGGAAATTATGGGGAATAAAGGCTTAATATAAGTGAGATGTCCAAGGTTGGAAAGAATAAGAGAATTTGCCATTAGTAATTTTTGGTTGTTTGTGCAAGAGGAGTTTCCTAAAGCAAGGTAGATTTATGTTTGTCAAGAAGGTTTGTTCTCGTACGTCCTCCTTATTTTCTTGGTATTAACACATGAAATGCCTGTCATACTTGTTTTTAGGGATAATACATAGAATATCCACGATAGCTCTAGTTCGCTAAATTGGTTAATGAATTAGAATACAATTCAAACTACACGAGAAGACTTGCTCTAGATCAGCGGGTAACAATAAAAACTGACAATTGTTCCGTTGGGATTTAATTCTCAATTGCACACTTGAAATATTTACATTAAAAGGACATATTATGTGTATGGGATAGTTACCTTGACAATAAACTCAGATTTGACTCTTTTAATGTTCTACTTATGATTTTAAAGTCAAAACCCATCTTTATTGATGAAGATCAAGCCATATTTACAAATTATATCAACATTACGGGTTTTTCCTTTTAAGATACATGGTTGCTGATTGGTAGACAATATTGGAAGTATAAAAGCAAAAACAACACCAGAACGGGAAGATTGTTGGATTAACAAAGTTGGAAAGCGGCAAATTTTAAATAAGAAGTTTAACTATGTCTGATAATTACATTCAAGCGTTAAAAGTTAGTAAATACTGTATATAATAACCGTTATCTTTGTAATTATTCTAAGGTTGCAGATGACAGTGCTAAGGTTGTCGGTGCTGGGGCTAAATCAGGTTGTTGGTGACGGTGTAAGGTTGCCGGTGACGGTGCTAAGAATGTGGGTGATTGTTCTAAGGTTGTGGGTCACAGTGCTAAGGTTGTCGGTGGTGGTGCTAAGTCGGGTTGCAGGTGACAGTGCTAAGGTTGTCGGTGCTGGTGCTAAATCAGGTTATTGGTGACGGTGTTAAAGTTGCCGGCGACGGTGCTAAGAATGTGGGTGATGGTTCTAAGGTTGTGGGTGACAGTGCTAAGAATGTCGGTGGTGGTGCTAAGTCGGGTTGCAGGTAACGGTGCTAAGTAGGTTTGCCGGTGACGGTGCTAAGGTGGTGGCTGACGGTGCTAAAGTTGTTGGTCTCGGTACTTAATATTTTTGATGTTATAATTATACCAAGTAAAGGGAGATTATACAAATAGTCTAAATAAGTGACAACTTTGAAACTTGACTGTTGAGAAATATGCTAGTGTTGTATGTCGAAGAAAGACTAATCATTACCGGGAACTCGACCAGACCAGTGACAGAGCCTGCTAGACCCAGTCTCTCCAACGGAGATTATTTATTTTCGTACTAATAAAATATGGAACTTTATTTTTTTAGATATTTTATTTCATAACTATAGATAAACGAAAGTACATATACGATATCCCTTTCTGTAACGTGTTTTGGTCCGACGGTAACCAGTGGACGTCGAACCTTACACTTTATAGATTATTTTACTCTCTTTTTCTTTGTGACCCTGTGTTCTCTGGTGGCCGACTCTAGCACCAGGGAGGCGGCGTTGCAATATATATGTCAGTCTTATTTCGATTATTAAATTCTTAAACAGTATTCATAGAAAATAATAACATATAAAGCTATAACATGTCTGATTTTAAACAAAACTGTATGATTTGTGCTATGCTTCACTGAACATACTGAAGCTGATAGTGTTGCATAAATAATTAAATGAAGAATGTCACTGTTAAAATGAAGTTCATTACTTTAGAAAGACATGTTTTTTTAGACTTATTCCATAAAGTACATACAGTATATTAAGGGAGAGATGCAGGGGTGAAGTTTGTTGGCAAGTATAGAAGTTATTAACATACCATATTCATTAGATTAACGAAGTAATTTTGTTAGCATCAAGAAAACTGAATTCACGGCAGTACATCCTATAATTGGTTGTATCATTCACTTTGTGTAAATTGTAACATAAATTAGATTTTTTCCTTTGATGTTTTTATGAAATAATTTGCTTAAAAAGTGTGGTGAGGCAAAACCATGGTATATTATATGCAATTAATGTTGTACCATACTTTGCTAATTAAATATGCAACTCAACTAGAATTCAAAGGGAAAAGGCGGAGCTTCAGCCATGGTATAACATATTCATGTTCATGTTATTCCATGGCTGAAGCTCCACCTTTTTTAAAAATGTATCCGCCTCTTAAATATTTAGGAAACTGTTAAACGTACTAAAAGGTCAAGATCTTCATTTATTTTTCATTTCATAACAAAAAGCAATAAATTATGTGTACCCAAATCTTAAGAAACCTTTTTCAAACTATATAGGATTGTTTCGAATTCCCCTAATTTTGGAAACAATTACTAAATGTTTCTTCTAAGTTGTGAAAAAATGAAATGTGAAACTATCATTTCCTTTGCGATGATTCGATTAAATTTCGATTTTAAAAAGGGGGTACCTATAGAAAAAGGAATAAATATCGGCTACAAATATCTGTGAAAAAACATGGGTTTTTTTTGCGATCAATTAGGGGAACGTACACTATCTACGCTCCCTGGATCCGCTACTGTTTAAGTTCAGTGTTTTATCATTAAAATTGCGTTTTAATAAATAAACTTATAATCGAATTAATAAAATAACGGAAGAAAGCAGTTTGTACGAAAACTAGAAATGTATAAATATGCATTTTTCAATGAGATGAAAATTCTGTAAAATATGATAAATTTGTATGATATTTGAAAAAAAATAAAAAAAAATTCTTACCGTCATTAGAATAATTGTTTAATCCTTGTCCGACGCTGGAATCCGATATTTTTGTTTACCTCAGTCTGATGACATTATGAAGTTACTTGTGCAAACAACCATACACGGGGCGCAAAACTAAAAAAAAATCGGGAAAATCTGACATGTTCTTTCCTTTTTGCAAATTCAGGGGTTCTATTACATGAAATACACAGAATATCATACACGTGGCGCAAAAGTGACTTGCGCGAGCTTCCATTTCATTGGATAAAACTGTAACGTGATCAATTTCCAATATTAGTTGAAGGTCTTGAAGCTGTCAATCATTTTATTTATATTACAAATTTTATATACCATGTGTCTTACTCATTAACATATTTAAACAAACTCATCCTTCGGATTCGTTTGTTTAAATATGTTAACTCGTAATAACCATGGTATATATAGTACTTGATCAAACTTTCTTATCAGGAACATAACAAAAGTTGTTTGATTTTTTATTTCAGTTTAAAATTTCATTAGGACCTACAGTGTACTGTGAATGCATGTTTTTGTTGAAATTGGTTCAGCGACTGATTTATTACAATCAGTAAAAACATGTATGCCATATAAATGATGTTACCCTGCTCTGACAATTTTCATGTGTTTTGAAATATAATTAAAATTCAAAAATGTAAACATTATGTATGGAAGACATATAAAAGGCGAAGCATCTTACATCAATTCTATAATCAAAACAATTCAATTAATTTATCAATAAATTTTAAAAAGTCATATATATTCATCTTCAATTATATATGTATTTTTTTTTTTTATATTTATAAGAACACCAGGGCTTTCAAATTTTGCAGAGTCCATTGCATACAAGTCTAAGACAGCTGTCTTAGAAGAAGGTATTATAATATGAATAATGATCTCAATGTGACCCGTACAATATGTTATAATAGTAGTACAGCACATGGAATGTAAATTTCTGATCTATCTGGAGGTTTTGAAGAATTTTATTAGAAAATGTGAAATAAGTTTTTGAATGGTTATATGCTAATAAAAAAATTCAGTTTTTTTCCAATGT
Organism: Mytilus trossulus; assembly: GCF_036588685.1. NCBI lineage: Eukaryota > Metazoa > Mollusca > Bivalvia > Mytilida > Mytilidae > Mytilus > Mytilus trossulus. Next base: position 33,602,410 of record NC_086386.1, on the reverse strand, counting down.
GTATGGATAGTTAGATGACAACATGCATTACCAAGGATAGTGGATAGTCGTGTTATATTATGATAATTAGCTTTTATATACACAAAAAAACAATGGTATCCCAAGAAAGCCTCTTTTCAAAGTTTTAAATGTTCTTGAATGTTGAATAAAATGTATTAATTACAGTTTGAGTATCTATTCATTCATTTGGTTTACTGAATTGGACTTAGAAAATTGACTCATATAATTGGTTTTCCACCTTTTGATCCCAAATAAAGATATTGGTTAACAGAAAATATAAAAAAAAGAATTGTCCAAGCAAGCTATTCTGTTGTGTGATTTCAGTGTCCTCTTCATACATTTGAAATAACATTTTGCAACTAAGAAAACTCAAGATGACCCATAGAAGGGGAAAATAAGAGAAAGGATGGCAGCAATTACAGAAAAAGGTTAGCTTTTAGAGGAAATGGTGACTAAAACATATGCATAGACGATATGTTTTTAGAATCTATAAACATCACTGCATTGTATGAAGTTAGACACTTCTGTTTCGACCTTGTACAAATACAGCAGATATTTTTTAAAAGACACTAAACAATAACTGTCTTTATCCTGAAATTTATTTGTACGGTTTTGCTTTAAGACATAATAAATAAAAGAAATTCATCATAGATAAAAACTCACATTTATCGCAAACGTTTTCTATTTAAAATATATAAGCTTGTTCTGTATTTAACCTTTGAGGCTTAATGATATAACCAAAAAGTCATTCAAGCAGGTGATTGGTATGTCGAAAAAAAATCTTGCATTGTAAACAATATTACATCGCTCAAAGTAAATAATTGATAATTATCATATTGGCTGATTTCAGCAGTAAAAACAATGAAAATGACTGATTTTCAGGATGTCTGCTTGTCATTATTTGGAATTTTTGGCAGATTTTCGAAATCCTCTAGTTATATCCATTTGAATGCCTAAAAAAAATTTCCCCATGAAACCCGATTTTTTGTTTATAAATCTTTTACATGTATAATTATAAGTCATTTGCAAAAGTCTTATAAAATTAATTTATTTATTAATAGTATTTGAGAACTTTAACTGGTCAATGATAAAGCTATGAAAAATCAAGAGAACATTTTCCCGCCAAAATTTCAATGGCTAATATCTCGAAAACAAGCACATTGACCCCTTTTTTGCTTTTTGGATTCCTTAATTTGTTCCTATCAATAAATACTAGTTTTAAGATAAGTTATTTATTTTTAAACTGAGCAGTGAACATCCTTGAACAAAACAGTATGATTTGTGCTATGCTTCACTGAACATACTGAAGCTGAACTGCACATGAGGTGTTCCCACAACCGCTTTCTATGAACACGACGTCACCGTTGTTGTGACGTTATCTATTCAGAATTCCAATACAAGTTTCATTGCAAGTAGATGTTCTTATTTACTAAGCCTTAATTTTTGTCCAATACAACCACTCTACGATATTGGTGCCGAGACCAGAATGGATCTGAAGTTACGTTCGATACGAGCAGGACATAGAAGTGCAGACTGATAAAGAAATTTGAAGACGCTCAACAGGAAGAAGATGGAACCGTGGACGATAGTCTGAAACGGAAGCAAGAAATATTACGCAAGTTAGATGAGGACATAGTACAGGAACTGGACGACGGAGATATTGAAATAGAGATCGTTGCAGCAGATGAGTATGCATTTAACTAACTAAAAGTAAAAGGTTAAATTCGTCAAGTCAACAAATTTATCTTAGTCTCAACTACATCTTTGAATACACACGCAGAAAGTTTTACTCCACGCATAGAAACTACTCAACCCGTTCATACTATAAATTTTCATATACAGAACACCAGAACAACTCAAATCATCATTTGCCAGATTTTCGCCCATCCTTTAGCTCACCTATTGAATACAGCAAACTACCCAAGTTGAATCTCCCTACTTTCGATAGAGATATACTTCAATGGCAGTCATTTTGGGACTCATTTGAGACAGCCGTGCATACAAACCCAACTTTAAGCAACGTCCAAAAATACAATTATTTGAAATCGTTACTTCACGATGAAGCTCTAAAATCAGTGACAGGATTTGCGCTCACAAATGCTAACTATGAAAAGGCAATTTATCTATTAAAAGAAAGATATGGTCAGCAGCATATATGCAGGAACTTAATGTTATAACGTCGCCTAGGTAAACACTTTTCATCCTCCGACCTTTTTATGACAACATTGAAATTTACATAAGAGGTTTAGAATCACTAGGACTAACTGCTGATTCATACGGAGTCCTAAAGTAGCCAATAATATTGAACAAACTAACAGCGGAATTCCGAAAAAACCTTGCAAGAGAATTGAGGTCCACAAACATACGCTTGACAGACTTACGAAAAGGCATATTATTTAATGAAATAAATATCATGGAAGCCGGTAACTCAAGACAGTCATGGAAATCCTACCGCTACTGCAGCATTTCACACCAATGTTAATGTAAATTCATAACTGATTCCGATCCATTATCATCTGTAGTGGTACTGTATATAAAAGAAGGGATAGATGCAGGGGTGGAAGTTTGTTGGCAAGTAAAGAAGCTGTTAACATACCATATTCATTTGATAAACGAAGTAATTTTGTTAGCATCAAGAAAGCTGAATTCATGGCAGTACATCCTATAATTGGTTGTATCATTCACTTTTTGTAAATTGATCTACTAACTACATTGTACTGTGAATGTTTTTTTGGTTGAAATTTGTTCAGTGACTGATTTATTACAATCAGTAAAATCATGTATGCCATATAAATAATATGTTACCCTGCTCTGACAATTTTCATTTGTTTTGCAATATCATTAAAATTCAAAAATGTAAACATTATATATGGAAGACATATAAAAGGTAAAGCATCCTACAACAATTCTATTATCAAAACAATGGAATTAATTTATCAATGAATTTAAAAAAATCATATATATACATTCAACTTCAACATATACAAAAAATGTATATTTATAGGAACACCTTGGCTTTCAAATTTTGCAGAGTCCATTGCAGACAAATTTAAGACCGCTGTCTTAGAAGAAGGTATTATAATATGAATAATTTTTTCTATGTGACCCGTACAATATGTTATAATAGTAGTACAGCACATGGAATGTAAATTTCTGATCAATCTTGATGTTTTGAAGAATTTAATAGTAAATGGGAAATAAGTTTTTGAATGATTATGTGCCAATCAATAAATTCTGTTTTTGTTTTCAATGTGTAGTCAACATGCATTACCAAGGATAGTGGATAGTCGTATCATATTGAAGTGATCAGCTTTTATATACACATAAATAGCCTCTTTTAAAAGTTTTAATGTTGAATAAAATGTAATAATTACCGTTTGAAAATCTATTAATTTATTTTGTTTGCTGAATTGGACCTAGAGAATTGACTCATATAATTGGTTTTCCACCTTTCTGATTCCAAATAAAGATATTGGTCAACAGGAAATATAAAAAAAAAAGAATTGTCCAAGCAAGCTATTCTGTTGTGTGATTTCAGTCTCCTCTTCATACATTTGAAGTAAACTTTGGAAAACAGACACATTTGAATTACCATCTTGTTTCTAACAATTACAGCATCATAGCATCACACCCAGAACACAAGTATAAAAATCCCCCATCAGATAGCATCATATTTCTAAGAAGACCTGGAGAAGAACACTGACCCTAAAAATGTATTATGATTTTTTTGATTTTTCATTTGATGTCTGGAATTTATTGCTTTATTTTATTAAACATTAATACAATACATTTGATGTAGTATTTTTATGCAATTTGAAAAAAACCCTATATCATATATCTTGCACTTTGATAGATATTTATGATTTTTAGAATAAATTGTAATATGTTACTTCATATTAAAACATAGCAAGACTTTTTTTAATTGTTTCTTTTTCCATATTTTGTTAATAGTCATCCTTCCAGATATATAGAGTGTCAGTGAGTAAGAGTTACTTTTAGAAATTATGAATATTAATGTGTGGCAAATTATTTTTTATATAGCTATTTTATTAAACATTAATACAATACATTTGATGTAGTATTTTTATGCAATTTGAAAAAAACCTATATCATATATATTTTGAACTTCGATAGATATTTATGATTGCTTTTAAGATAAACAACCAGTCCATCAAGCTGAAAACACAGCAGCTGTTTGCCGCTTAGATGCAACAGAGGTGAAGGTCAGGGACCTTAGGACAGAAGTAAGCAACATTGTGACCCAATATGGTAAGTTTAAGAGTTTTACTTGTTTATTTTTATGTCGGTTTGTGTGCCTTAAACATTTTCAGGTTAAAAAAACTGATTTTTTTTAGAATAAATTGTAATATGTTACTTCATATTAAAACATAGCAAGACTTTTTTTAATTGTTTCTTTTTCCATATTTTGTTAATAGTCATCCTTCCAGATATCAAGAATGTCAGTGAGTAAGAGTTACTTTTAGAAATTATGAATATTAATGTGTGGCAAATTATTTTTTATATAGCTATTTTATTAAACATTAATACAATACATTTGATGTTGTATTTTTATGCAATTTGAAAAAAACCCTATATCATATATATTTTGAACTTCAATAGATATTTATGATTGCTTTTAAGATAAACAACCAGTCCATCAAGCTGAAAACACAGCAGCTGTTTGCCGCTTAGATGCAACAGAGGTGAAGGTCAGGGACCTTTGGAACAGTAGAAAGCAACATTGTGACCCAATATGGTAAGTTTAAGAGTTTTACTTGTTTATTTTTATGTCGGTTTGTGTGCCTTAAACATTTTCAGGTTGAAAAACTGATTTTTTTTAGAATAAATTGTAATATGTTACTTCATATTAAAACATAGTTAGACTTTTAAATTGTTTCTTTTCCGTATTTTGTTAATAGTCATCCTTCCAGATATCAAAAATGTCAGCGAGTAAGAGTTACTTTTAGAAATTATGTGAATATTAATGTGTGGCAAACTATTTTTTATATAGCTATCAAAAACAGTTTTTTAATGCAATAGTCTTAAAAGCTAGGTAAAGGTTGAGGGTTTGATTCTAAAGAAAGACTATGGTAGAATTGCCTTTTAGTACCAATCACAGACAGCATTTCTACCAAGTTTCATTCTAATATACAGTTTAATTTAAAAAAAATAATCGTAACAGTGCCTTCAATGTATTATAACTGTACTCTTTTATAAATGATCAGCTTTTTATTGCAACCTTCTTGTAATACAGTTAAGAGTGAGAAAAAATATCTGGGTATAGATTTTTTATGGGAAGGACAGTTTCAAACCTCCATGTTGGCCGAGGGAAATTAAGTTTCAGTCACCAAATGACCGTAGAAACAATACTGGTATGTTTTTCTACACATTTCAGATATAAACATTCTTTAAAAAAATAAATTGCAATAATAGCCACAAGCACTGTGAATTCATTATTATTCATCAGAATTTCGTGGGTTCAAGTTAAATAAAGGCAACAGTAGTATACCGCTGTTCAAAACTCATAAATCCATGGACAAAAAACAAAATCGGGGTAACAAACTACAACCGAGGGAAACGCATTAAATATAAGAGGAGAACAACGACATAACACCGAAACGTAACACACACAGAAACGGACCAAGCATCAGACAAAACACAACGAGAATAACAAATATAACATGAATACTAAATACATGAATTTGGGATAGACAAGTACCGTGCCACGTCTTATCTAAAAAATAAGAGAAAACACAAACGACTCAACGTCAAAATGCAACACACTCATAAACGAACAGTAACTCCGAGCAGAAGGACGCCTTGAGGTCGGTGCCTCCCTACAGGATCCTCTTGGAGAGTGATGCCCCTTACTTTCCCCCGCCAAATGCACGGCTTGGCCACCCTTATTACCTGGATTAACCAGTCGAAAATAATTTGAGAGATGAATTATTGTCTTGTATACTGAGTAAAACTTGCTTACATACAGAATAAATAATTATATGTACACTTGTTAGTTAAAACATTGTTTGTCGTATTGCATTCTAATTTAATCTAACTTGATCAGACATGGTATTAACACTATAAGGATCATGATTCAAGAAAGAGGCAGAACATCGAAGTGGGCAAGCATCATTTCCAATTTGCGACTTCTGCGACTTCCAAACTCGTATTGTTTCTGAAAGTAGGTCTCAATTGAATAAAGGAAGATGTGTTTTGGGTTTTTTTTTTCGTTTTAAATTATTTTTATGTATCTGCTTCACAAGGCAGAAAAAAAATTAAAACAATGTCGGGATGTATAAGTACCGAGAAACGTCAATTTGATACTACCAAAAATAGACGATCAATGTTTAAAGTTAAAAGTTACAAAAAATAACAGAAGAACACTATGACACTAAATCAAGATGTTAAACATATCAGTACTTATATTCTATAGTTCAGTTCATCGTGTATTGTTTGAGAGTTGATACGGAAAATATATAAACAATGTCTTAGTTTCATGTCTATAACATGATATCTTAGCAATAGCAAGTTTATAAGAATTTATATTCTCGGTAATAGAGAACTGAAAGATGTAATCGGATATTTCAGAACCGTCCACTAACTCGTGGTGGCGTTCGTAAAATTTATGGAAGGGATGATTTCAACTACTCCACTTGCAATTCTTGGTTAATACCTTCCATGTAAGCAGCAATTATATACTAAGAAAATCATGATGGAAAATACAATACATTGTTGACTATTCGAATAAACAATCAAATTCTTGAGGAAAATCAATTAAAACTACTATTTTCCTAATTACTCCAATGTATGATTTCTTGCAAATTTATAAGTCATATCTTTTATTCTTTTCAAGGATTTATTCAAGCAGACATAACAAATGACAAGATTGCAGTTGTGCCAAGCAGCAGAATGGGAGTGATTTTGGTCCATTCACAATGCACTACTTGAACCAACTGATTACGGTAAAATTTGTATAATACTTTTATTTATTAGAGAGAGATAAATTATTGTCTTGTATACTGTGTAAAACTTGCTTACGTACAGAATACATAATTACATGTACACTTGTTGGTTAAAACATTATTAGTGGTATTACATTCTAATTTAATCTATTTTGATGTAATTTCATATAAATCTGGTTCTGTAATAAAATTTACTTCATTTTCCTGAAAATATACATCTAAAAAAAGAACTGATGCAAATCTTCACAATACATATCGCAGTGGCAAGATTGATCAGACAGTATTAAATCTATAAGGATCATGATTTAAGAAAGAGGCAGAACATCGAAGATGCGGGAGTGGCAGGACTCGTACTGCAATGCGTACTTCGGGTTTGGAATGGTAGTCAGGTCCTTCAACTCCGAGCAGAAGGGCGCCTTAAGGTCGGTGCCTCCCTACAAGATCCTCTTGGAGAGTGATGCCCCTTACTTTCCCCCGCCAAATGCACGGCATCTGGATTAACCAGTTGAAAATAAATTGAGAGATGAATTATTGTCTTGTATACTGAGTAAAACTTGCTTACATACAGAATAAATAATTGCATGTACACTTGTTTGTTAAAACATTGTTTAGATTACCTTAGCCGTATTTGGCACAACTTTTAGGAATTTTTTGGTCCTCAATGCTCTTCAGCTTTGTATCTGTTTGGCATTTTAACTGTTTTGATATGAGCGTCATTGATGAGTCTTATGTAGACGAAACGCGCGTCTGGCGTATTAAATTATAATCCTGGTACCTTTGATAACTATTTGTCGTATTGAATTCTAATTTAATCTAACTTGATCAGACATGGTATTAACACTATAAGGATCATGATTTAAAAAAGAGGCAGAACATCGAAGTGGGCAAGCATCATTTCTAATTTGCGACTTCCAAACTCGTATTGTTTCTGAAAGTAGGTCTCAATTGGATAAAGGAAGATGTGTTTTGGGTTTTTTTTTGTTCTAAATTATTTTTATGTTTCTGCTTCACAAGGCAGAAGAAAAATTAACACAATGTCGGGATGTATAAGTACCGAGCAACGTCAATTTGATACTACCTAAAATAGACGATCAATAGCAAGTTTATAAGAATTTAAATTCTCGGTAATAGAGAACTGAAAGATGTAATCGGATATTCCAGAACCGCCCACTAACTCGTGGTGGCGTCCGTAAAATTTATGGAAGGGATGATTTCAACTTCACCACTTCGAATTCTTGGTTTAATACCTTCCATGTAAGCAGCAATTATATACTAAGAAAATCATGATGGAAAATACAATACATTGTTGACTATTCGAATAAACAATCAAATTCTTGAGGAAAATCAATTAAAACTACTATTTTCCTAATTACTCCAATGTATGATTTCTTGCAAATTTATAAGTCATATCTTTTATTCTTTTCAAGGATTTATTCAAGCAGACATAACAAATGTCAAGATTGCAGTTGTGCCAAGCAGCAGAATGGGAATGATTTTGGTCCATTCACAATGCACTACTTGAACCAACTGATTACGGTAAAATTAGTATAATACTTTTTTATTAGAGAGAGATAAATTATTGTCTTGTATACTGTGTAAAACTTGCTTACGTACAGAATACATAATTACATGTACACTTGTTGGTTAAAACATTATTTGTGGTATTACATTCTAATTTAATCTATTTTGATGTAATTTCATATAAATCTGGTTCTGTAATAAAATTTACTTCATTTTCCTGAAAATATACATCTAAAAAAAGAACTGATGCAAATCTTCACAATACATATCGCAGTGGCAAGATTGATCAGACATAGTATTAACTCTATAAGGATCATGATTTAAGAAAGGGCAGAACATCGAAGATGCGGGAGTGGCAGGACTCGTACTGCAATGCGTACTTCGGGTTTGGAATGGTAGTCAGGTCCTTCAACTCCGAGCAGAAGGACGCCTTGAGGTCGGTGCCTCCCTACAGGATCCTCTTGAAGAGTGATGCCCCTTACTTTCCCCCGCCAAATGCACGGCTTGGCCACCCTTATTACCTGGATTAACCAGTTGAAAATAATTTGAGAGATGAATTATTGTCTTGTATACTGAGTAAAACTTGCTTACATACAGAATAAATAATTATATGTACACTTGTTAGTTAAAACATTGTTTGTCGTATTGCATTCTAATTTAATCTAACTTGATCAGACATGGTATTAACACTATAAGGATCATGATTCAAGAAAGAGGCAGAACATCGAAGTGGGCAAGCATCATTTCCAATTTGCGACTTCTGCGACTTCCAAACTAGTATTGTTTCTGAAAGTAGGTCTCAATTGGATAAAGGAAGATGTGTTTTGGGTTTTTTTTCTCGTTTTAAATTATTTTTATGTATCTGCTTCACAAGGCAGAAAAAAAATTAACACAATGTCGGGATGTATAAGTACCGAGAAACGTCAATTTGATACTACCAAAAATAGACGATCAATGTTTAAAGTTAAATTACAAAAAATAACAGAAGAACACTATGACACTAAATCAAGATGTTAAACATATCAGTACTTGTATTCTATAGTTCAGTTCATCGTGTATTGTTTGAGAGTTGATACGGAAAATATATAAACAATGTCTTAGTTTCATGTCTATAACATGATATCTTAGCAATAGCAAGTTTATAAGAATTTATATTCTCGGTAATAGAGAACTGAAAGATGTAATCGGATATTTCAGAACCGTCCACTAACTCGTGGTGGCGTTCGTAAAATTTATGGAAGGGATGATTTCAACTACTCCACTTGGAATTCTTGGTTAATACCTTCCATGTAAGCAGCAATTATATACTAAGAAAATCATGATGGAAAATACAATACATTGTTGACTATTCGAATAAACAATCAAATTCTTGAGGAAAATCAATTAAAACTACTATTTTCCTAATTACTCCAATGTATGATTTCTTGCAAATTTATAAGTCATATCTTTTATTCTTTTCAAGGATTTATTCAAGCAGACATAACAAATGTCAAGATTGCAGTTGTGCCAAGCAGCAGAATGGGAATGATTTTGGTCCATTCACAATGCACTACTTGAACCAACTGATTACGGTAAAATTTGTATAACCAGTTTTATTTGCTAATTGAAAATTAAGCGGAATAAAATAATTTAAGACAGCAGAGAAGATAATTCTGTTTAATTGGTTATTACTAACCGACTTAAATAAAAGAGTGAGCTATTATTACTGTAAATGTATAATGTCTCTAGTCTGGTCAAAGGGTCAGAGTGTCCTAATTAATTAAACGATAAATTGTTGAAATTAGATAACTTGTTTTCACGTGCAGAGAAATTTCTTTTATGACCAATGCATGACCGGATATCATCTTTCTTATTGGTCAATGGCATTGCGGGTCAGCACGAGTTCACGTGTAAGTGCATTGTGATCACTTCCTTTTATCATCAGCATTTGATGTGTTAACTTGTGATTATTATCAAACAATTTGTTCAAAATTTGGTTTTTTATTTTATGGATAATTTTGGACTGGAGTGATTTCATTTTAGCTATTTCAGGTAAAAACGAACTATACTTTTATTTTATACTTTTATTTTTAAGCTATTCTATGCTTACATTTTGAACAAACGTACAGTTAATTTTTTTTTTAACCGTCCTTTCATTCGGATAAAACTCACTATTTAGATGTATGCCAAACATGAGCAGTTGGTCAAATTCATTTCTTTGTCAAAGAGATATTAGGTCAATTTGATTTTCATGTGGGTGGCGACACTATGCGTTCGCGATCAAAATGTAATTATTTATCATTTATCTGACGATTAACCTGATTGTCATTTTACAAGTTATTGCATCCTTTACAGCATCACAATGTTTGCAGAACGTATATCCGCCTTATATATTTGTAGATACATGATTTGTTTAAATTTTACTACAATTAAAAATTGGATTATTGCATAACGATAATAATACCATACATGATAGAATGCAAAGTTATACACTTATAATTTATATAATGTTTTTAACGGTTTCATACATTTTAAGTACACTTATATGAAAGAGCAAGACAGTTTAAGTATTAATGCTAAGCTATTGTGTTACAAACCCTTTTGACTTACTTGTTTGGGTAAGGTTGGAGTTATTTCAATTGGTGCAGTGAGCTTGACTGCTTGTACTTATGACCTCTGTGTATGTGCTTTTTCATTACGTTCTATGCAGAGTTCATTGTTTATGCTATGTCACGAAACTCATGCTACTTTCGTAAATCTCGTCACGGCAGTTTGGTTTGAGCTTATCATAATTTTGCAAGTTAGCCTAATCGCTATAATTGTTAGTATTTTAATTTATGCAAGTGTACCTTGTTTGCTTTATGTGATCGATATAAAAAGGATATGTCTCTTACCTAAATGTTTATCGCAACCCAATGCTAATTTATTACGAACCAATTTACCTGTCTTTGCCTGTTTTTGGGTAATGTGGACGATATTTAAATTTTCGCAGAGGGCGTGGTTGCTTGTACTTATGTCCTCTGTGTATTATTTTTCTCAGAGGTTGTGGTAGCTTGGTCTATGACCTCTGTGTATTTACTTTTGCAAATATTGTAGTATGTAGTGGGTATTGTTTTATGCTTCGTCATGAAACTCATGCTGCTTCGGTTTTACAGAGGTCGTAGTAGCTTGGTCTATGATCTCTGTATTGTTTTATGCTTCGTCATGAAACTCATGCTACTTTTTCAGAGGTCGTAGTAGCTTGGTCTATGACCTCTGTATATTTGCTTTTGTAAAGTTAATATGTAGTGGGTTTTGTTTTATGCTTCGTCATGAAACGCATGTTATATTTTTGCAGAGGTCGTAGTAGCTTGGTCTATGATCTCTGTATTGTTTTATGCTTCGTCATGAAACTCATGCTAAACTACATTTAATTATTTTTTCGTCATGGTAATTGGTTTGGAATAAATTAATTTTGTAATAAATTCTTTAACTTCATACAAAATTGCCTTATTTTGATACATGTAGTCAGACTTAATGTTTGTCAGTTTGTAATACATGTTTTTATTGTATTATTTTATTTATCTTTACTAGTATAATTCATGTAAATGATATAGTTTGGGTTGCGATGAACGTAATTGATAATTTTTATGCCGATACTTATGCACTGTAAGGTCGTTTGCTTTTTTTCTATATACTAGATTTGTTAATAAAAAATAACATTGGACAAGACATATATAGATAAAAACTGATGATATTTTAAAGTTCATACTCTTCATTTAATACATGATAAAAACATCTTTTCTGTTTAATGGTTGATTATTAAAGAAGAGAAACTTTGATAATTTAATTATCGCATATTATTCCTTAACATGCGTTATGTTTGTGGTCCTTGAGTAAGACCAAGTTTGTTATTTATCATGTTTATGAGAATTTAATTTTTATCCATTATTTTATATTCTTTTTTTGTTTGTTTATTTTCATGGCCTTGACTATGGACGAAGAGCGCTAAGAATGGCATTCATCTACGAAAGAACTTTCCTCATTTAAGGACGTGTGCAATAAAGCGTGATATCAACAACTTCCATATACTTTCTTTTGCCAGCGGTATGCCATAAGTCCGATAATACGAACATACGAATATTGATGGGTTGCTGTTTCACTGACATTAAGGACACATACCTAATTTCGTAATTAGAATTTTGATCCAGAAGTGCGAGTCGTATCAACATTGACTAACCAAAGCCTAATTGACTGTTTTATAAATACAAATTCACTAAATACGACTTCGATCAGCAGTTTGATACACGACTGGACCCTAGTTACGATGAAAGCTCAAAGCACCTAATGTTATTCCATCATCTCTTTAAAGTTGACTATGTCGTTAATTGTCCATGACTCTCGTTACTTGAATACAGCACTTAGTTTTAGAGGAAGGAAAATAAAACAAACAAAGACTTCTGCCGCAGTTCATGGATGGAATAGTCCTAATAGTATCCGTGATTCAAGGATTGAAGTCAAATACGTTTATAGAATTTAACAGCTAAAAAGAATAAATTTAGTATCAGAACTTTATACTTCAGCTGTTGCGGGTCAGTATTACTTAGTACCTGACAAAACATTATGATCTTTATTTCAAACCATCACAACTGTCTTGTTTTGGGTCAGCATTGCCTGCCAAAACGTTTATTATCTTTATTTCCAACCATCACAACTGTCTTGTTTTGGGTCAGCATTGCCTGCCAAAACGTTTATTATCTTTATTTCATATAATTACAACTGTCTGGTTTTGGTTCAGCATTGCTTGCCAAAACATTTTATGATTTTTATTTCTTATAATTACATCTGCCTTGTTTTGGGCCAGCATTGCCTGCCAAAACGTTTATTATCTTTATTTCATATAATTACAAATGTCTTGTTTTGGGTCAGCATTGCTTGCCAAAACATTTTATGATTTTTATTTCTTATAATTACAACTGTCTTGTTTTGGGTCAGCATTGCCTGCCAAAACGTTTTATTATTTTTATTTCATATAATTTCAACTGTCTTGTTTTGGGTCAGCATTGCCTGCCAAAACGGTTTTTATCTTTATTTCACATAATTTCAGTATAGCCTGCTAAAACTTTTATGATCTTTATTTCATACAATGTATGTCTTTATTGCCGCCCTCCTCATGCTTTCTTTACACATTGTTCGAATGTCAATGGGATAATTCGGTAGGCTCGGTTTAACTTCCTGTATGTATACATGAATAATTCGTAATTCATGTTTTTGTTTTTAATGTTGCCGTGCTTATTCATACTAATTATTCAGATTATATATATAAAACGACTTAATGGTTTATTCCAATGTTGTCTAAATGCTATGGTCTTTAGAGATAAATCCATCAAAGTTTTTATATTTAACTTAACTGGTTATTACATGTAACTAAATTGGTTTTTTTTCTTTTGGTTAAATGTTTATAGTATGTGTCAAAAGCTATAAATATTTACTCGGTTAAAACTTACATCTTTTAACTTTTATCGCAATTAAGGTACAAATAATTATATGAAACATCACTTAAAGCTGGAATATGATATCATTCATTTTACAACTTTATTTACTACTACACAATATAAACCTTTTACATGTATTGCATTGGAATAACAGTTTGTAAAACTAAGTTCTGTCGCATGCCAGGAAGGAATGAATTTATTTTATGTTAGGTTGAAGTAAGTTTGGTGTATTCCTCCTTTTTTATAGTGGTGTTATAGATATAAATTATTACTATTAATATTGAATGGTGATGTTCACCAGTCACTAAATTTCTAAAAAGCTGTATATTAAAAATTGTTACTAAAACTTTTCTTTTTACCGTATCATGAGTTACGAAAATTATTTCTATAGTCTCATATCAATCCGGATCACAACAAAAATAACTGAGAGTTAAAAAGGTTTACAGTAAATATTTATTTACTAATTTCAATTTGAAAATGTTTACCCTATGGAATTCACCCCGCCATATTAGGAATGTATGTGCCTTTCCCAAGTTAGGAGCCTGTTCAGTGGTTGTCGTTTGCTCATGTGTTACATTTAAGTTTTTTGTTCATTTAATTTTTGATTATTATTTTTTTTTTTATGTAAATACGGCCGTTAGTTTTCGTGTTTGAATTGTTTTACATGGTCATTTTGGGGTCTTTAATAGCTGACTATGCAATATAAGCTTTGCTCATTGTTAAAGGCCGTGCGATTATCTATAGTCGTTAATTTCCGTGTTATTTTGGTCTCTTGTGGTGAACTGTCTCATTGGCATCATACCACATCTTTTTTATATTTATGCATTTTCGATTGAAAAATGTCAAGTGTAGTTTGGGAATCATTTGCTCATGATCCCTTACAGAAATAGTCAGATATAAAACTTCGTATTTAGGAAGGATCCAGGGCTTTGTAAACATATACTTTAGTTTTGTTTGAATTTTTAAAATTAAAATATAGTTTCGGTTAATCAAAGTACTAAATGTCTGTACTAAAATATATAATTTTAAAAGGATTCTATATTTAAATGTCTGGATGTAAGAAGAAATATAAATTCTGAATCATACTTACATTGTTGCGATTCTATTGAATTTAATTGCTGTGATCCTGGTGACAGGTCGGAATAAGATTTACATCTTTTACCAGTAAGAGATAATTTTAAAGTAATATCTTGGTATATGAAAATAGGAACTTTTAATATTTCTGCTTAATGTGGAAACGTTTTACATAATAAAGTGATATGTGTTTGGTGTACATGTATGTGAATGCATTTTTTTTTTCAAGTCATATATAATTGTATTCACGTCGCCAGAGTCCTCGGGTGGGGGATCCACTCTTTTAGCCTTAGAGTGGATTTCACATCCACTTTTTCAGCCAAAGAGTGGATTTGTGGCAGGTTTTTCTCCCCACCTTTGCTATTCTTTGTCATTTATTCAATTGACATAATATTAGTTGATGTAATTTCGTAGTAATTATGTATTATTATTTCATATTAAATATGAACTTTTATGTCAAATGTTTTATTTGCAAAATGTATTTTTTGCATTTTATGATTTTGAATAAATGACCTTTTTTCGTCAGTTTAGTTTTTATATCATATAGCAAATCAAGCTCAGGCTCTGGCTTGTGTATACGTAGTATGTTTATGGTATCTAGCTGTCTGTCTTAAAACCAGTTTTATTTGCTAATTGAAAATTAAGCGGAATAAAATAATTTAAGACAGCAGAGAAGATAATTCTGTTTAATTGGTTATTACTAACCGACTTAAATAAAAGAGTGAGCTATTATTACTGTAAATGTATAATGTCTCTAGTCTGGTCAAAGGGTCAGAGTGTCCTAATTAATTAAACGATAAATTGTTGAAATTAGATAACTTGTTTTCACGTGCAGAGAAATTTCTTTTATGACCAATGCATGACCGGATATCATCTTTCTTATTGGTCAATGGCATTGCGGGTCAGCACGAGTTCACGTGTAAGTGCATTGTGATCACTTCCTTTTATCATCAGCATTTGATGTGTTAACTTGTGATTATTATCAAACAATTTGTTCAAAATTCCCACCCACATACCACCCTTTATATTATCTTTTGAAGTAGATATGTATCATATGTTTATTTATGGGGCAGGTTTTTCTCCCCACCTTTGCTATTCTTTGTCATTTATTCAATTGACATAATATTAGTTGATGTAATTTCGTAGTAATTATGTATTATTATTTCATATTAAATATGAACTTTTATGTCAAATGTTTTATTTGCAAAATGTATTTTTTGCATTTTATGATTTTGAATAAATGACCTTTTTTCGTCAGTTTAGTTTTTATATCATATAGCAAATCAAGCTCAGGCTCTGGCTTGTGTATACGTAGTATGTTTATGGTATCTAGCTGTCTGTCTTAAAATACTTTTTTTTATTAGCGAGAGATAAATTATTGTCTTGTATACTGTGTAAAACTTGCTTACGTACAGAATACATAATTACATGTACACTTGTTGGTTAAAACATTATTTGTGGTATAACATTCTAATTTAATCTATTTTGATGTAATTTCATATAAATCTGGTTCTGTAATAAAATTTACTTCATTTTCCTGAAAATATACATCTAAAAAAAGAACTGATGCAAATCTTCACAATACATATCGCAGTGGCAAGATTGATCAGACATAGTATTAACTCTAAGGATCATGATTTAAGAAAGAGGCAGAACATCGAAGATGCGGGAGTGGCAGGACTCGTACTGCAATGCGTACTTCGGGTTTGGAATGGTAGTCAGGTCCTTCAACTCCGAGCAGAAGGGCGCCTTAAGGTCGGTGCCTCCCTACAAGATCCTCTTGGAGAGTGATGCCCCTTACTTTCCCCCGCCAAATGCACGGCATCTGGATTAACCAGTTGAAAATAAATTGAGAGATGAATTATTGTCCTGTATACTGAGTAAAACTTGCTTACATACAGAATAAATAATTGCATGTACACTTGTTAGTTAAAACATTGTTTAGATTACCTTAGCCGTATTTGGCACAACTTTTAGGAATTTTTGGGTCCTCAATGCTCTTCAGCTTTGTATCTGTTTGGCATTTTAACTGTTTTGATGTGAGCGTCATTGATGAGTCTTATGTAGACGAAACGCGCGTCTGGCGTATTAAATTATAATCCTGGTACCTTTGATAACTATTTGTCGTATTGAATTCTAATTTAATCTAACTTGATCAGAGATGGTATTAACACTATAAGGATCATGATTTAAAAAAGAGGCAGAACATCGAAGTGGGCAAGCATCATTTCTAATTTGCGACTTCCAAACTCGTATTGTTTCTGATAGTAGGTCTCAATTGGATAAAGGAAGATGTGTTTTGGTTTTTTTTTTGTTCTAAATTATTTTTATGTTTCTGCTTCACAAGGCAGAAGAAAAATCAACACAATGTCGGGATGTATAAGTACCGAGCAACGTCAATTTGATACTACCAAAAATAGACGATCAATGTTTAAAGTTAAAAATTACAAAAAATAACAGAAGAACACTATGACACTAAATCAAGATATTAAAAATATCAGTACTTATATTCTATAGTTCAGTTCATCGTGTATTGTTTGAGAGTTGATACGGAAATATATAAACAATGTCTTAGTTTCATGTCTATAACATGATATCTTAGCAATAGCAAGTTTATAAGAATTTATATTCTCGGTAATAGAGAACTGAAAGATGTAATCGGATATTTCAGAACCGTCCACTAACTCGTGGTGGCGTCCGTAAAATTTATGGAAGGGATGCTTTCAACTTCACCACTTGGAATTCTTGGTTTAATACCTTCCATGTAAGCAGCAATTATTTACTAAGAAAATCATGATGGAAAATACAATACATTGTTGACTTTTCGAATAAACAATCAAATTCTTGAGGAAAATCAATTAAAACTACTATTTTCCTAATTACTCCAATGTATGATTTCTTGCAAATTTATAAGTCATATCTTTTATTCTTTTCAAGGATTTATTCAAGCAGACATAACAAATGTCAAGATTGCAGTTGTGCCAAGCAGCAGAATGGGAGTGATTTTGGTCCGTTCACAATGCACTACTTGAACCAACTGATCACGGTAAAAATTGTATAATACTTTTATTTATTAGAGAGAGATTAATTATTGTCTTGTATACTGTGTAAAACTTGCTTACGTACAGAATACATAATTACATGTACACTTGTTGGTTAAAACATTATTTGTGGTATTACATTCTAATTTAATCTATTTTGATGTAATTTCATATAAATCTGGTTCTGTAATAAAATTTACTTCATTTTCCTGAAAATATACATCTAAAAAAAGAACTGATGCAAATCTTCACAATACATATCGCAGTGGCAAGATTGATCAGACAGTATTAAATCTATAAGGATCATGATTTAAGAAAGAGGCAGAACATCGTAGATGCGGGAGTGGCTGGGCTCGTACTGCAATGCGTACTTCGGGTTTGGAATGGTAGTCAGGTCCTTCAACTCCGAGCAGAAGGACGCATTAAGGTCGGTGCCTCCCTACAGGATCCTCTTGGAGAGTGATGCCCCTTACTTTCCCCGCCTAATGCACGGCATGGCCACCCTTATTACCTAGATTAACCAGTTGAAAATAAATTGAGAGATGAATTATTGTCTTGTATACTGAGTAAAACTTGCTTACATACAGAATAAATAATTACATGTACACTTGTTAGTTAAAACATTGTTTGTCGTATTGCATTCTAATTTAATCTAACTTGATCAGACATGGTATTAACACTATAAGGATCATGATTTAAGAAAGAGGCAGAACATCGAAGTGGGCAAGCATCATTTCCAATTTGCGACTTCTGCGACTTCCAAACTCGTATTGTTTCTGAAAGTAGGTCTCAATTGGATAAAGGAAGATGTGTTTTGGGGTGGTTTTTCTTTCGTTTTAAATTATTTTTATGTATCTGCTTCACAAGGCAGAAAAAAAATTAACACAATGTCGGGATGTATAAGTACCGAGAAACGTCAATTTGATACTACCAAAAAATAGACGATCAATGTTTAAAGTTAAAAATTACAAAAAATAACAGAAGAACACTATGACACTAAATCAAGATGTTAAACATATCAGTACTTATATTCTATACTTCAGGTCATCGTGAATTGTTTGAGAGTTGATACGGAAAATATATAAACAATGTCTTGGTTTCATGTCTATAACATGATATCTTAGCAATAGCAAGTTAATAAGAATTTATATTCTCGGTAATAGAGAACTGAACGATGTAATCGGATATTCCAGAACCGTCCACTAACTCGTGGTGGCGTCCGTAAAATTTATGGAAGGGATGATTTCAACTTCACCACTTGGAATTCTTGGTTTAATACCTTCCATGTAAGCAGCAATTATATACTAAGAAAATCATGATGGAAAATACAATACATTGTTGACTTTTCGAATAAACAATCAAATTCTTGAGGAAAATTTATTAAAACTACTATTTTCCTAATTACTCCAATGTATGATTTCTTGCAAATTTATAAGTCATATCTTTTATTCTTTTCAAGGATTTATTCAAGCAGACATAACAAATGTCAAGATTGCAGTTGTGCCAAGCAGCAGAATGGGAATGATTTTGGTCCATTCACAATGCACTACTTGAACCAACTGATTACGGTAAAAATTGTATAATACTTTTTAATTAGAGAGAGATTAATTATTGTCTTGTATACTGTGTAAAACTTGCTTACGTACAGAATACATAATTACATGTACACTTGTTGGTTAAAACATTATTTGTGGTATTACATTCTAATTTAATCTATTTTGATGTAATTTCATATAAATCTGGTTCTGTAATAAAATTTACTTCATTTTCCTGAAAATATACATCTAAAAAAAGAACTAATGCAAATCTTCACAATACATATCGCAGTGGCAAGATTGATCAGACATAGTATTAACTCTATAAGGATCATGATTTAAGAAAGAGGCAGAACATCGAAGATGCGGGAGTGGCAGGACTCGTACTGCAATGCGTACTTCGGGTTTGGAATGGTAGTCAGGTCCTTCAACTCCGAGCAGAAAGACGCCTTGAGGTCGGTGCCTCCCTACAGGATCCTCTTGGAGAGTGATGCCCCTTACTTTTCCCCGCCAAATGCACGGCTTGGCCACCCTTATTACCTGGATTAACCAGTTGAAAATAATTTGAGAGATGAATTATTGTCTTGTATACTGAGTAAAACTTGCTTACATACAGAATAAATAATTATATGTACACTTGATAGTTAAAACATTGTTTGTCGTATTGCATTCTAATTTAATCTAACTTGATCAGACATGGTATTAACACTATAAGGATCATGATTCAAGAAAGAGGCAGAACATCGAAGTGGGCAAGCATCATTTCCAATTTGCGACTTCTGCGACTTCCAAACTCGTATTGTTTCTGAAAGTAGGTCTCAATTGGATAAAGGAAGATGTGTTTTGGGGTGGTTTTTCTTTCGTTTTAAATTATTTTTATGTATCTGCTTCACAAGGCAGAAAAAAAATTAACACAATGTCGGGATGTATAAGTACCGAGAAACGTCAATTTGATACTACCAAAAAATAGACGATCAATGTTTAAAGTTAAAAATTACAAAAAATAACAGAAGAACACTATGACACTAAATCAAGATGTTAAACATATCAGTACTTATATTCTATACTTCAGGTCATCGTGAATTGTTTGAGAGTTGATACGGAAAATATATAAACAATGTCTTGGTTTCATGTCTATAACATGATATCTTAGCAATAGCAAGTTAATAAGAATTTATATTCTCGGTAATAGAGAACTGAACGATGAAATCGGATATTCCAGAACCGTCCACTAACTCGTGGTGGCGTCCGTAAAATTTATGGAAGGGATGATTTCAACTTCACCACTTGGAATTCTTGGTTTAATACCTTCCATGTAAGCAGCAATTATATACTAAGAAAATCATGATGGAAAATACAATACATTGTTGACTTTTCGAATAAACAATCAAATTCTTGAGGAAAATTAATTAAAACTACTATTTTCCTAATTACTCCAATGTATGATTTCTTGCAAATTTATAAGTCATATCTTTTATTCTTTTCAAGGATTTATTCAAGCAGACATAACAAATGTCAAGATTGCAGTTGTGCCAAGCAGCAGAATGGGAATGATTTTGGTCCATTCACAATGCACTACTTGAACCAACTGATTAAGGTAAAAATTGTATAATACTTTTATTTATTAGAGAGAGATTAATTATTGTCTTGTATACTGTGTAAAACTTGCTTACGTACAGAATACATAATTACATGTACACTGGTTGGTTAAAACATTATTTGTGGTATTACATTCTAATTTAATCTATTTTGATGTAATTTCATATAAATCTGGTTCTGTAATAAAATTTACTTCATTTTCCTGAAAATATACATCTAAAAAAAGAACTGATGCAAATCTTCACAATACATATCGCAGTGGCAAGATTGATCAGACATAGTATTAACTCTATAAGGATCATGATTTAAGAAAGAGGCAGAAATAAAGGCAACAGTAGTATACCGCTGTTCAAAACTCATAAATCCATGGACAAAAAACAAAATCGGGGCAACAAACCAAAACCGAGGGAAACGCATTAAATATAAGAGGAGAACAACGACACAACAGAACATCGAAGATGCGGGAGTGGCAGGACTCGTACTGCAATGCGTTCTTCGGGTTTGGAATGGTAGTCAGGTCCTTCAACTCCGAGCAGAAAGACGCCTTAAGGTCGGTGCCTCCCTACAGGATCCTCTTGGAGAGTGATGCTCCTTACTTTCCACCGCCAAATGCACGGCTTGGCCACCCCTATTACCTGGATTAACCAGTTGAAAATAAATTGAGAGATGTCTTGTATACTGAGTAAAACTTGCTTACATACAGAATAAATAATTACATGTACACTTGTAAGTTGAAACATTGTTTGTCGTAGTGCATTCGAATTTAATATAACTTGATCAGACATGGTATTAACACTATAAGGATCATGATTCAAGAAAAAGGCAGAACATCGAAGTGGGCAAGCATCATTCCTAAAAGTAGGTCTCAATTGGAATAGAGGAAGATGTGTTTTTGTTGTTGTTTTTTCGTTTTAAATGATCCTAATGCATCTGCTTCACAAGGTGAAGCATTACAGTTATTTAGTAGACGTATATTTGATGATTTAAAGATTAAATGCGAGACTGTCAAATTGAAGACTTATATCGTAAATGTGAAACTTAATAATATGGACAAAAATTGATGACATTGTGACCAAAACACACTGATTTAATAGGTAATAAAAATGGTCAAATAGGAATACAGCACTCAACATTGTGTTATAATCTTAATCAATATAAAAACAAGCAAAAAACAAAGACTAGAATACAAAAATTTACCATAAAAAATTAACACAATGACGGGATGTATAAGTACCGAGCAACGTCAAGTGGATACTAACAAAAATAGACGATCAATGTTTAATGTTAAAAATTACAAAAAATAACAGAAGAACACTATGACACTAAATCAAGATGTTAAACATATCAGTACTTATATTCCATACTTCAGGTCATCGTGTACTGTTTGTAAAGTTGATACAGAAAATTAATAAACAATGTCTTGGTTTCATGTCTATAACATGATATCTTAGCAATAGCAAGTTTATAAGAATTTATATTCTCGGTAATAGAGAACTGAACGATGTAATCGGATATTCTAGAACGGTCAACTAACTCGTGATGGCGTCCGTAAAATTATGGAAGGGATGATTTCAACTTCACCTCTTGGAACTCTTGGTTCATTACCTTCCATGTAAGCAGCAATTATTTACTAAGAAAATCATGATGGAAAATACAATACATTGTTGACTAATCAAATTCCTGAGGAAAATTTATTAAAAACTAGTATTTTCCTTATTACTCCAATACATAACTGTAAGATTTCTTGCAAATGTATAAGTGATACTCTTTATTCTTTTCAGAGATTTATTCAAGCGGACATAACATATGTCGAGATTGCAGTTGTGCCACAGCAGCAGAATGGGAGTGATTGTGGTCCATTCACAATGCAAATGTGTAGCACAAGATGATCAAAATTTGAGATTGGTAATCCCATCAAACGAAAAATTTCGAATTATATCAAAATGTCACATAAATAGTGGGTCCCACCTTGGAGTCGACAAAACTGTAGTGAAAATACAAGAACGTTATTACTGGAAAGGTATAATAAAAGATGAGAAAAACTTCATAAAATCTTGTGAACAGTGTCAAACAAGTAATAAAAAGCAGAAAACGACAAAACCAGAAATGACACGAATACCCGTTCCTCCCTCAACATCGAAAAAAATTGCTTTAAACTTAATCGGCCCATATAATGACAAAACTGGAAAACCTCTTTCCGATGCAGGATACAAATATGTCGATGGGTTATTGCCACAACCAAGTAACATAAAATTTGTTAAATTTGGATTTTGGGTCAAAAATGTGTTTTAAAGTCAATGCTTTAATCGCACCAAATTATAGAGCAAAAGGTATACTAGAAGTATTTTTAATTGATAAAACATCAATCAATTATCTATTAATAATTTAATTGTTGGATGCATCAATCATCTATTTATAGATAAGTTACTTGGTCATTATAGAAAAATATTTTATATATTAAAACAATATACCTAAATCAAATATCTGGAGATAAATTGTTTGGCAAAACCAAATTTCAAATTATTTTCACAATTTCTTTATGCCTCAACATTGTGAATAAGGTTAACTGTTTGTTGCTGTCATGTTTACAATACTTAAATCTATTTTTAGCATGCATCATCCACTGTGTCTAAAGATAACCTGTTGCAGCTGTTAAATATAATCAGCAGATGAACGGTCAACAAACTAATAAATCCTGATAATCTTTTGGGTCATTAAGACTTGTGTAAATATAATGTTGATTTGAGGTTAAACCCAAGTATCTTATTTCGTGTTTTTGTTTCATTTACACTATTACACATCTTGTAAATACTAATTTTCTCAGGGAAGGAATGCACATTGCTATTGTTAAAAATGATCATCTTTAAACAATCCAAAAGCAGTTATAGGTATGTATGACATTGTAAATTATATAATGAAAAACATTTATCTAAATATTTTTGATTTTATACTATGATAACAAAATAAGTATTAGCGTTGATGAATAATAATTAATTTTACTCTGAGAAAGATATTATAATTCAGATTTAATATGGATAATAATTAATTCTGTTAAAATGAATCAAATAAATACACAAAACATGGTCTAACTGCATGTTGCTTGAACTATTTATTTTTTATGTATTATCAAATGTTTTATGTGTCTCATAGTTCACACTGTTTTATTTATCTATTTTTTCTTCAGATTTTTGTCACAGAAATAATAAAGAAAAAAAACAGAGATCATAAAAAAATAGCACCAAGGTAAGATTTTTAAGTATTATATATTTATTTGTTATGTTACATTAGTATTTACAATAGCTCTAATTTTCAAATTATCTATCGACTCATAAAGATAAATGGTCAATCAAGAAGTATCAATATCAAGCTTATAAAAGACATCTCGATCATGGACAAGAAAAACAAGAGATAACTAACAGGGAACAACTTTAACAATGAGAGAAACAGAGGACCCTTTAAAAATGGGGAAACCATATAGTAAAACAACAAAACTATCAAATTCAAAGTAGAATTAAAATCGTTATGTCCCTTATCAAACGGCACAATAAAAAGCTTAAACTCATTACACGAATGAAAAACAACTGTCGCATAGGAAATATCAAAATTTAAAGACTATAACGTCCAAATGTCATTAACAGAAAATATTTTCGAAGGCTAAACATAGACAATAATTTAAATACATGTTTTACAGGATGGAATGCACAGAATGGTCATCCGATGATGAATGGATGAATGCAATTGCAGTAGAAGAAAATAGTCATTCAATTGAAAACACAACTACCGAGAACAACCTGTCAGTGACAGGAGATAGTCAACGACAGCCAGTCAACACAACGCCTGAAAATATTGGACAAGAGGTTGTTGACACACCACATGACGATATACAACAAGAATTAAATGACACAAGGCCGGTACAGAATGAACAAGAGGGCGATGATACACCACATGAAGATATACAACAAGAATTAAATGACACAAGGCCCGTACATAATGAACAAGAGGGCGATGATACACCACATGAAGATATACAACAAGAATTAAATGACACAAGGCCCGTACAGAATGAGCAAGAGAGCGGTGATACACCACATGAAGGTATACAACAAGAATTAAATGACACTAGGCCCGTACAGAATGAACAAGAGGGCGATGATACACCACATGAAGATATACAACAAGAATTAAATGACACAAGGCCCGTACAGAATGAACAAGAGGGCGATGATACACCACATGAAGATATACAACAAGAATTAAATGACACAAGGCCCGTACAGAATGAACAAGAGAGCGGTGATACACCACATGAAGATATACAACAAGAATTAAATGACACAAGGCCCGTACAGAATGAACAAGAGAGCGGTGATAGACCACATGAAGATATACAACAAGAATTAAATGACACAAGGCCCGTACAGAATGAACAAGAGAGCGGTGATAGACCACATGAAGATATACAACAAGAATTAAATGACACAAGGCCCGTACAGAATGAACAAGAGAGCGGTGATACACCACATGAAGATATACAACAAGAATTAAATGACACAAGGCCCGTACAGAATGAACAAGGGAGCAGTGATACACCACATGAAGGTATACAACAAGAATTAAATGACACAAGGCCCGTACAGAATGAACAAGAGGGCGATGATACACCACATGAAGATATACAACAAGAATTAAATGACACAAGGCCCATACAGAATGAACAAGAGGGCGATGATACACCACATGAAGGTATACAACAAGAATTAAATGACACAAGGCCCGTACAGAATGAACAAGAGAGCGGTGATACACCACATGAAGATATACAACAAGAATTAAATGACACAAGGCCCGTACAGAATGAACAAGAGAGCGGTGATACACCACATGAAGATATACAACAAGAATTAAATGACACAAGGCCCGTACAGAATGAACAAGAGAGCGGTGATACACCACATGAAGATATACAACAAGAATTAAATGACACAACACCTGAAAATATACAACAAGGGGTAATAGTATCCATTGATGAAGAAAGTAGTGACGATAATATTCCTCTATCTCGACTGAAACATAGGACAACCTTCGTAGAAGATGAGGATATTGAGTCTATAATAGATAGTGAAGATTCATACAAAGTAACTAAGGCAGATATCAACTCATCTGATTCTAACTTATCAGCACCGTCTTCAGAAGGAATTTCAAACACAGACTTTGAATATGAAACCTTGACTCTTCATAAAAGACGGAGAAAACTTTCGAAAAAAAGAAACACTAAAGAAAACAAGATTAATAGAAAGACAGAAAAGAAATCCAAAGTTGTACAATTTATTTCAAAAAATAAAACTGCAAAAACAATCAATGCAGACAGAAGTACAAATGGTAATGTTCAGAACTCACCACTTTCCTGTAAAGAAACTTACACAAGTCTCTCATCAATCTTCCAAACATAGATATAATTGACCACAAGTTCCTAGAAAGCGGACACACCCAGATGGAATGCGACAGCATGCATTCAGCAATCGAGTTTGCGAAGAAAAAAACTGAGATTTATATCCCAAGCCAGTGGGCAACAGTTGTCAGGATGGCGAGGAGGACTAATCCGTACTCAGTTGTACCTATACAACATGAGGATATCTACGATTTCAAAAAGCTCCAAAAGACAACACTTACCTACAGCAAGGTGGATGCCAACGGTGAAAAGGTCAACTGGCTGAAAATCAAATGGCTACGATATTCCAAACAGGAACCTCAACATATATTATTTAAGCATACATTTGACGAAGACTTCAGAAGATTGAGGATCATCGAGCTTGACAAAAATGGAGTTCCTGTAACAAGTATTAAAGGACACGAATTGCCAAGAAAATACAAAGGAAAGCAACCAATTACATTGGCAAAGAAGAAGGATCTTCTTAACCTTTGCAAAACCAAGGTTATTCCCGCTGAGTATCACAAATTTTACAAAGATCTTCCTGCCAATGGAGAGGTTCCTGATAATCTACCGGACCCGGATGTAGAGGAAGAAGAACAGGACTCAGAACAAGAGTGATAGATTGCATATATGCTTCAAGCTTTAACATTTTAAAAATTCTGATCAATATAGTCAATTCAGTAATTCTTACAAAAACATCTTACAAATTTACATATTGTTTAACGATATTTCTATCAATATATCAATAATGATGTTTGTTTCAATTCATTAATTGATTATCTTATATTGGATATTGCGTTGTGGTCTTTATTTTCAAGATAAAATAATGATAAATTTTAATTGCCAACATAAGTTATTTCTTTATAACAGGTTATGGCATATTTTGTAAAAAATAAACAAATTTGTTTGTAATGCCAAAAAAACATAATGCCTGTTATTGTCTTCTGTCATACAAATTATTGTTTGATAAGATAAATTTTGATATGTCAAAAACAATTATCTTCTGTTAAATGATTGAGGCACTACTACCAGCATTTTTTTCATATTTAACGTAACAGCCAAAAGGTCATAATGGTACTTACCGTGTTATGGTACTATCATACCATATTTTTAAACATGGATATTTGATTGCATCAATACTGTATCACCCGTAACTTGGTTTTGGCAATTGTGTTTTCAATGTTATACTATGTTTTATTATGTCTCAATCAATTTGAAGCAATAAATCAATTGTCTTACTTATTTTGTTCTTATGTATTAGATAATTTGTTAGCAAACATTGAAACTGAAATACAAAATCATTTATTTACATGTAATAACTTTTAAAGTACCCATAAAACTTAAAAACATGCCGTCTGAAAAATGCTATATTTTCAGTTATTTGGTTGTGGCATTAACCCAACGATGTATTAACCGTCATAGACTTTTTTTCAAATTATACAGAAGCATTTTCTCTCTATACCAAAAACGCAAGTGAAATAGCTGAAAACTTGTATACTTTATTTTGTCGCCGTGGAGTACCACTGAAAATGATTAGCGATAATGGTGTTGAATTTAATCCAAGTTATCTGGTGTGATATATGACATGTATGGATACAAACATATTAAAATAATTGCAACATTTTATATCCTACAACACTAAAATAATATCCATCATTGTGGATAAAATATTGCAAGAAATTTTATCCCCCGGATCATTTTCCAGGGGGATCAAATTAATTGTTACATGTAGTTACGACGTTAGGAACATATCCGATATCATTGTGAAACGGTGTTCTCATAACGGTCAACCAACTCGTGATGGTGTCTGTAAAATTTACGAAGTAATGATCTCAAGTTCACCATTTGGAACTCTTTAACTTTAAACTTTTAATTTTTTTGGATTCGAGCGTCACTGATCAGTCTTATGTAGACGAAACTCGCGTCTGGCGTATTTACTAAATTTAGTCCTGGTATCTAGTGAACAGCAACCCTCTATTAAGAAAATCATGATAGGAAATGCAAGTACGGGAATATCAATTGGGAGATAAATTAAATTGCTTAGAGGGAGAGAAAAAAACCACAATTAATTAATGTTAAAGGTGATTTGAAAAGTCGTGTAGCTTCTCTTGAAAATTATATGTCAAATTTGTGTCCTGATCTTGAAGCTTAATGTCAAAGACCAAAAGCTTCCTTTGAAGTGAGTGAATCTACATGGTATTGCAATTTTTTTCTTGGGAAAACAGTCAAGTTGGTATGTAGTCTGAAATATCTCATATTGCGTTATTGTATATGACATATTACACCATTCTATTAGAGCTACCAGCATCACAGTAATGGATGGAGGAGGGTAACTTGTTGTCACACAATAGAGGTGTCTGGTCACAGAAGTGAAAATTCATTAAAATCCTACTCAAACCGTTTGGGAGGGATAAACAAAAAAAGCAACTTTAAGAACTGTTTTAAAATAATGTTGAACAGGAAAAAGTTAATGAAAATGTCTTGTGTGATTTGAATCTAATGCACGGTATGAACACAATTAATAAATCATGTGATATGAAAAACAATCGTACGCAACCATTGCAAGAAAGATGCATAATTGTCCAAATGAATGAGTGGTGTGGGTCAAGATATTTTTTATCTTTATTCTGAAATTTGAAAACTGTTCTGTTAATGTTACAGTTAACAATTATTAAGCCAAATAGGTGAAGCTTATTCATGGAAAATTTTGAAAAATGTTTAAATTTAAAAAAAAAACACTATACTGATGACATGATCTCGCGTATGATTTTTTTTTTATAAATTTTAGGTTTCCGAGTTACAGGGTTATATTCATGAAAAAGGGAGGCGTTCCAGTTTTTCGACAGGTTGTAGGTATCCCCTATGGAACTAATACCACTCCTTGACCCGTGATTAGCAGACTTGTTGCTGTACTGTCATGAATCACAGTTTATGGCCAAACTCAGTAAAGACCCGTTGAAATAACATTTAATTTTATAAATTCAACAACACCTACCGTTATCTTGATGATATTTTTTCGTTTAATAATCAAAAATTTTCTCAATATTCTAGTGAAATTTACTCAAAGGAACTTACTTTGAAAAAGTCAGATTTAAACCGTAATAACTGTCCTTTCCTAGATTAAGATATTCCGCTTTTAAACGGGAAACGCCACACTAAAATTACGAAACAGATTCCCTCTTTTAGCTGGTGGTGTTCCTAAATCATAGATCGTTAGCTATGTCCGTGTCTCTTGTGACGTTTTTGTTTTTAACAAAGTTAACGTAATCTATGTATTACTGGTAAATTATTAAGCCAGGATTTTCATTACCATAAATTACTTCAACTTTACTCAATTTTTCCGTAGATATAAAGATTTGGTTTTGAAGTCTGATTGTACCTTTAGAAAACGGGATAGATAAACCCATCAAAGATACCAGGGCTAAATTTTGTATATACGCCAGACGCCCGTTTCGTCTACAAAAGACTCATCAGTGACGCTCGAATTTAAAAAGGCCAAAAAAAGTACGGAGTTGAAGAGCATTGGGGACAAAAATTCCTCAAGGTTTTGCCAAATCCAGCTTAACGGTAAACTATGCCTGAGGTAGAAAAGACATAGTATTTCAAAAATTCTAAATTTTGCAAACAGTTAATTTATAATTATAACCATATCAATGATCATTCATGGTGATACCCTCGGGGAAATAAATCTCTATCAGTAGTGGCATCGACCCAGTGGTTGTAAATAAACTCATCATAGATACCAGGACAAAATTTTGTATATACGCCAGACGCGCGTTTCATCCACAAAAGACACATCAGTGACGCTGGAATCCAACAAAGTTAAAAAGGCCAAGTAAAGTACGAAGTTGAAAAGCATTGAGGATAAAAATTCATAAACGTTTTGCCGAATCCAGCTACGGTAATCTATGTCTGAGGTAGAAAAGCTATAGTATTTCAAAATTTCTTAATTTGCAAACAGTTAATTTATAAATATAACCATATCAATGATAATGCATGTCAGCACAAACAGTGCTAACTACTGGGCTGGTGATACCCTCGGGGAAATAAAATCTCCATCAGCATAGGCATCGACCCAGTGGTTGTAAATATTAAGCTCATCATAGAAACCAGGACGCGCGCGTTTCATTTACAAAAGACCCATCAGTGACGCTGGAATCAAAAAAAGTTAAAAAGGCCGAATAAAGTAATCCAGCTAAGGTAATCTATGTCTGAGGTAGAAAATTCTAAATTTTGCAAACAGTTAATTTATAAATATAACCATATCAATGATAATTCATGTCAGCACAATAACTGTTGACTAATGGGCTGGTGATACCCTCGGGGAAATAAATCTCCACCAGCAGTGGCATCGACCCAGTGGTTGTAAAAAAACTCACCATAGATACCAGGACTAAATTTAGAATGTACGCCAGACGCGCGTGTCGTCTACAAAAAGTTGTAGAGCATTGAGACAAATATTCCTCAAAGTTTAAAATCCAGCTGAGGTAATCTATGCCTTTAAATAAACTCATTATAGAAACCAGGACAAAATTTTGTATATACGCCAGACTTCTAAAGACTCATCCGTGACGCTCGAATCCAAAAACCACATTCTCATTTTAACGGAAAAAATGTTAACCGTGCCTGGAAATTTGGAAACGATTCTGGTAAATTTATGGACTCTTTAAATAAACTTATTCTAAAAGGTTACTAATTCAATAGTTATCAAAGGTACCAGGATTATAATTTAGCACACCAGACGCGCGTTTCGTCGGCACAAGACTCATCAGCGACGCTCATGTCAGAATATTTTTAAAGCCAAACAAGTACAAAATTTAAGAGCATTGAGGATCAACACTGTAATAATATCATTGAATAGTGTTTTGTTTGGTAAACATTGATTTCGATATTAATAAAATAAAAGATTAACAAGTATGTTACATGCATATACACATTCATGGATCTACAATATGTCGATACCTGTATCTTAATATTGCACATACATGTAGCCATGTTTTTCTCTGACTGTTTATGACATCTTTATACTAAATCCGTTGAATGTTGGATGTGTAATTTAGTCTGAGATGCATTATGGTCTTTTATTGTTGTCTCTTTGACACATTCCCCATTTCCATTCTCAATTTTATTCTATTAGGTGTAAGTGGCTTAGAACTAGCTGTTAGTTATTTGCGACTACTCTCAGATCTGTATCTACTAGTCTTTTTTTTGTTCGAATGTACAAGTACCCGCCCACGTTCACTTGTATTTTTGTCAATCTGATGACTTGAGGTACATATGGACCCTATGGGTAAAATAGCCGCATGCTCATCTCAAAATTTACTCTCAGTACAGACAAATTGTGCATCTAGAAAAGTTCTAAGGCATGGCATGCCCTAGATAGACAGAATACGAATGCATTTAGAAAAATCAAAACTTCACTGGATTTTGCAGTGCACTTTTTTCGTCCTTGCAAACGTTGATAAAATAAACAAACAGTTGGGTTTCGCTACATATGGTCCACAGTTTTAATAGCCAATTGGTTATCAGTATTTATTGTCCATGTCAATTAATGAAGCAATTATTACCTTTGGGGAAGTTCTCAAACCTCTTTTTTTTCACTTTAATTTTGGCGCTTTCTGGAGGAATGAAAAAAAGTGCACTGCAAAATCAGAATTCTTTAAGCATTATTTCAAAAATATTCATATTTTATTCGTTACAATTCGTTTAAGTTGAATGAGTGTGGTATTGTATATCAGAATACTGTACTCAATATTCAGTCTTTGCATTGCACAAGGTGTTGTTTTTCAGTATATGACGTCTTTAACTAATTCTTTTGGATATTTGATATGTTCTAATTGATAATGTCGTCACAGATTCATGAATTTTGTTAATATTTGTTGTTGGCGTTTAACTTGCTATCTAGATATGTATTTTGTAGATTTAGGAAGATGTGGTATGAGTGCCAATGAGACCACTATCTATCCAAATAACACTTTTTAAAAGTAAATCATTATAGGTCAAGGTATGGTCTTCAACACGGAGCCTTGGCTAACACCGAACAACTAGCTATAAAAGGCCCCAAAGTTAAAAGTGTAAAACCATTCAAACGGGAAAATCAACGGTCCAATCAATATCTATCTCCCTTTTTCTGAAACAATATTATAACATCACAACATAAAAAACACAATAAAATATCAATTGGAAGGCTTAACTCAATCAAAAAAAGTAAATCAACACACTATAAACGAATAAGTTTGATCTGAGATACCTAAATGCAAATACATCGTTAAAAAATTACATTAGAGATAAATATCTAAGGTCAAAAGTGAATTGACAAGGTTAACCAAAGCTATGGTAAGATACTGTGAAATATTTAACAATTTATAGAAAAAATAACACTTTTGAAAAAACACTGTTTGTATTCTACACAGGTTAATGAAAAATAAATTTCTTGTCTTTTTGTTGTCGGGATGTACCCAGTTATGTCAACTCTATTTTGTTTAAAAAAATTCTATTTGAATCCATCTAATGAGTTAAGCCTTTCCCATCTGATTTCTTATGTTGTACTGTTACACCTCTGTCCAATTTATTTGGGAGGTCTGGGATTCCGTTCACATGATTAATCCTACCACATTCAATACATTCATATACCTGTCCCAAATCCGAATCATGTAATTTAGTGGATGTCGTTTGTTGCTGTTTCCCATATTTGTTTTCCATTTATATAATTGAACTTTTATTGGCTTTAGTTTTCTCGTTTGTATAGTTTTAAATGTACGATATCGGTGTCTTTAACAGCTGAATAGGCTGTATTGGCTTTGCTGGAGGGCGTACAGTGACCTAAAGTTGTTAATTTATGTGGCATTTGGTCTCTTGTAGAAGGTTATGCCATTAGCATTTATACCACATCTTCTGTTCTTTTTCTTATATTAACTTGCAACAAGAGTTATGTCTCTTTTCATGATCCAAAAAATGTTATTTAAAATTAAGAAGCAGAGGATGTTCGAAGCTTGTTTGTTATATTTATAACATGTAGTCGACTAACATTTTTTGTAAATTTACTTCTGTTTTATACTCAGTCTATTTTCACAAAGTGTACGTGTCATATTCCTGACTTGATACAGGAATAAATTTTCTGTTTACAAAACTTTGAATTTCTCGAAAAACTAAGGATTTTCTTACCCCAGGAGTAGATTACCTTAGTCGTATTTGGCACAACTTTTTGGAATTTTGGGTCCTCAATGCTCTTCAACTTTGTATTTGTTTTGCTTTTTAACTGGTTTGATCTGAGCGTCACTGATGAGTCTTATGTAGACGAAACGCGCGTCTGGCGTATAAAATTATAATCCTGGTACTTTTGATAACTATTGATACAGACATTTTCAAATGTAGAAAATAGTGGATGAAACCGTCGTATCAAATTCAGTAATATTTACAATGACGCGTTAACTAAACAGACAAAATAAATAGAATAGTCAAAATATGGGTACAGCAGTCATCAGCAGGCCCGAGAACACAGTTATTTTACTCTATCTGTCTATTAAAACATAATGACAATTAAAAAATAATCCATCTGCTCTTTCCCAATGAGATTTGGTGTGCATAAATTTTGACTTTTATCCCAAACCATACCAAAAATTCAGAAAACTCTACTAGCTCATTTTCTCCTGGTAACCACAAACACGAGGACACCGGTATGGATGAAGCCAGAGAGCTTCCGAGAAGGGGGAATTCCAGCTTTATTTACCTGACCAATTCACTCATTTCTACACAAAGTTTCAAAAAGAGATTTTTTTTTCAGACAGTATATTTGAAGTCTTTTATTTCACCTTAATACAAACAAATAGTAAAAAATTCCAAAAAAAGACAAAGAAAAAAATTAAGAAAGAAAACACTAAAATTAAAGGGAACTATGTTCGTGGACAACGAAAATTGAGGGTAGATAACTGTGTCCTTGTGCCTAATAGACCTTCCAGTAATGAAATGAAATAAAATTTTACATACATTAACTTTAATATATATCAAGACTACATTCTAAATTTCAGACCCATCAGACATCACATGCACCAGCAAATGCATATCTTGCACCCTACCTTCACACCAAAATTTTATCATTTTTCTGGTATAGAATTTCCATTTTCCTCAAAATACCTTCTTTATTCAAATGCTCATAACTTTTTTATTAGTGAAAGTTTTTTGAAAAACTAAAGTGGATGTTAAAGTAGAAACATTGATATATACGTCACATATTTTTGTCGTTTGATGTACATACAAACAATTTTAAAATTTCACATAGGCAATGTTAGCATACAGGGTTAAAAATCCAAAAGTGTGTAAGATAAACTTCAGATATAGACCGAGTTTTAAAATAGTCCTAAAGGTAGATTCTAATATAGATTGATAAGAACTCACTAATAGTTAATTTCACTACGCGATTGAATGATTTTGACGTTTGTGGTTCAACGTATTTTTTAATTTCTTCTTCCGTTAATACCCATATATCAAAAACCACATATTATTCTCATAATAATAATAACAAGAAATAGTAAAGTGCAATACCACACGACAGAGCCGATGGCTGGTTTAATTACCAATTAATAATTTATCTCATGTACATAATATAAACACTTTATAATGTCCTCTTATATTAAATATATAAATATAGTTCATTCAGTGAACCCACAAATGTAAAGCAAAATAACCTCTTTTAATGCATGATACAAAATCTATGAAAACCCTAATATAAAAAATAAACGAGACCGATCGAGTGGACCCTGTCGTGCCGAATGAATTAACCGCCGAATCAGATGAAACACATAACCTAAAAACGCCACCTATGGGCAGACAATTCAGAAGAAAATAATTTCATACTAATTCATAAATTCAACCGATTGAAATTATATTTCTTCTTCCGTTAATACCCATATATCAAAAACCACATATTATTCTCATAATAATAATAACAAGAAATAGTAAAGTGCAATACCACACGACAGAGCCGATGGCCGAAACACAAAGAACGGGAAAATTTTAAGAAAGTTTTATATCATGCAATAAAAGAATTCAAAATTAAAGCAATAATTAATAAGCCTAAATTTTTGGAAACTTTAAGCAAATCTTCTAATGAATCCTTAACATAACCATCTTTGGCCGTTTCAGAACGCCATCTACCGTGCCTCTTAAAAAGGCGGTCTGGTAAACCCAAATTAGCACAAACACTAGCACCCCCAGACCTCAAACTGTGCAATCCATATCGCTTTATGTTATGAACAAAAGGCTTGAAAGCCTCAATAAAGAGCTCACGCATCCTTGAATACGACAAAGGGGTATTATCTTTACGCAAAACATATGCATCTTTACATTTTGTTAAATTTCGAAAAATAAACTCATCAGAATCACATGAAATATCAGCCCACGTCAAATATAATTCCATGTTTTTAACTGGACACTTATTTGAATGTGTACGAGCGATTAAAACTGAATTTCCATCTCTATATGCATCTGTTTTACTATGTTGTATTAGAATTGACATATAACACTCTAAAATAACTATATCACTTCTTCTAATATTAAGCATCTCAGAAACTCTTAAAAAACCAGCAAATGCAGTGAAACATGCACAAATTATACGTTGATTATACAAATTATACAAATTACCAAAAGAAAACATGGCATCATACATTTTATGCAGCAATTCCACCGAAATGGGTTCCTTTTTCTTCGTAGGAGTAGCCAAACTGCGTTTCGCACCTTCTAACACATTAATAACTAAAGATGAATCAGTCGGTGAACATAAAGATCCAATTAGTGAATGTATCCACTTTAAAGAATAAAACGCCTGCACAACTGGACTAACAGTATTGCTCGACTGTGCCAGAGAAGCTAAATATATAGCTACGTGAAATGGTTTCGCAGGTAGAATATCACAATTTTCAATTCCATTCAAAATAGCCCATTTTTTCCATCGTAAAAAACTTTGATAATACCCTTTTGTTGTAGATACTGCTCGAGATTCCGAAAGTAATTCTGGAAGTAAATTCACTTTACTAACTAAAGACACAGGTAGATTCTGCAATTCTCCAGCGAAAGCCTGCAAAAATATATGTGTAATTGAAAGGAAACATTAATAATGAAAATCATTTAAAATTATTACAATCATCTAATACTACAATCAAAATGTCACTGTACATAATGTTCACCATTTACAAACGCACAAGAAATCCATATAAAATAACATATTATAAGAAAAGATCAAGAGAGATCTATGAAGAAAAGATCAAAAGAGATCTAAGTAAGAAAAGATCAAGAGAGATCTATGATACATGCTCACATCAAAATGAGCTAACTGGATGAAAAATCCATCCTTAACGCTAACATGCGAAAAGTTAAATCAACATTGCCAAATATGGCCTTCTTACTCTTACCAGCTATATAAGCATTTTTGTAAGTAGGAAGATCTATAGAATCCACCACCTCAGAAATAAACCCATCACCAAAAGGACAAAGCATTGGCCAAAAACTGGCAGAGGGCCAGTATGGTAAAATTAAAGTACCAACAGCTTTACACTGCCGCATATACATCAATACACGAGGGATCAAAGAAACAGGTGGAACAAATAACCCGTTGATCCCTCGCCAATCAACCGTGAAAGCATCAACACCTGATGAATTCACATTCCAAAATCTGGAATAAAAAACGTGCAATTTAAAATTGTCGTCAGAGGCAAACCAATCAACCTCGTGAGGTCCCCAAAGGGATTCAACTATCTGAAATACAAATTCAGAAATAGCCCAATCATCTGAATCAATAATTCTACTTAGATAATCAGCTCTCTCGTTCTCAGTACGGGGGATCCATACTATATCTATATTAACATTGTGTTTAATACATGTGCTAAAAATGTCTAAAGCTAACTTTTGCAGTACTGATTTAGTGCTCCCTTTACTAACAATGCTAACAACATTTTGATTGTCAGTAAACCATTTTACATTCTTGCCACTTAAAAAGTCTATCAGCGACAAAAATACATTTTTCACCGCAGTCAACTCCTTCCATGTAGAACTAGTAGAAACTTCAGATTCTAACCACATACCATGAGCAATATTATATGGGTTTTCCACGATATAACCACCGTAACCCGTATTACTTGCATCACTATATACAATAGTCTGCCAAGAAACATCAGTCTTAAAAGGTTTAACATTGGCTTTATGTTAATTAAACCTCCAAAAATTAATTTGATCAATACTTTCTACAGATAAATGTATATAATTGTTCCATGAATGAACACTATTAATGTCAATAGACAAATGTTTAGTCATTAAATATACTATATTGCCTATAACGGGAGACGTAGATATAATCTGTCCTACCAAGGAAGCTACCTTCCTTACAAATACTTTACCACTTTTGGTTAAACACAAATCAATATCTGAAATAGTACTCATAATCTTATCAATACGATTTTCAGGAATAGTAAAAACGCTTTTATCTGTATCAATATTAGTACCTAAAAAAGTTAGATTTTTAGTAGGTGTCCACATAGACTTTTCAGCTTTAGGTACAAAACCGCTACTTATTATGTCTTTTTTAACCTGTATAGACATTTCAATACACAATTCCTTATCATCATGCACACCAAGCCCATCGTCCAAGTACATTATAATCTGCTTGCCTTCTCCTCTCCACTTTTTAATAAGTGGTCTAGTTAGTTTTGTAAATATGTAACAAGCCGTACTGAGACCAAACGGTAATACTAAAAATTTAAAATATTTTTTAACACCGTTAAATTCCCATGCAAAACCTAGATATTTAGTGTGAGGCGGGAAGATATCGACGTGATGATATGCAGAATGAACGTCATACTTAAAAATATATGAATGTGCATTTATATAATGTTTTGCAATACGCATATCTTCAAATTTTACACTCTGCTTCCATAAATGTCTGTTTATCTCTCTCAAATCTAAAATTAACCGCTTTTTGTTGTTTGACTGAACAGCAACAGTTAAAGGATTCACAACAAATGGAATATCTAATGTCTCCACAATTAAACCTCTAGCTAATAAATCGTTAATAGCCGATTTTACAAAATCTGCATTATTTAGAGCTGATAAATTATTAGATAAACAAATCGATATAGGATTGGAATAGAAAGGTAAAATATAACCATGTCTAATAGTATCTATAATACATTTAGGAGCACCAATGTCTATCCAAAATTGAATGTTTTTTCTAAGTCTACCTTTAACAATTATATCAGATTGACCTAGTTCGTATTCAAAATAATTATTGGTCAAATTGCCATCAATATGATTATCTACTAAATTGTCATGTGAAAGTTCAAGATAATTAAAATACTCATCTTTTACAAATTTACTGGGGCCTCGTTTGGGTTGCTGGTTTACTGCTGTTAGCATACGGACAGCTGGATCTGTAGTGTGCGTATGACCCACACGAGAAGCATTGTCCCCTCTGTGTCTTTCCAGCGTTGAAACCTTGCTGAAGGGAAATTCCATTGAACCAAGGTTGCTGAGGCCCACGAAAAGGCTGCGGAACGAAGTTGGGAGCCTGTCCTGATAGAGACTGGTTACTAGCCGTAGTTTTGGAACCATTACCTCTAACCTGCTTGGACTTCCCTTTCTTCTTGCGGACAGCTCTATTGTCAGCTCTGATAATCTTTGCTTCATCCTCGGAGTCGGATGCAATAGGATTAGCATCATATTGCCTAGCGGTATCCCAACCTCCCTCGGAAGTGTCAGCAATTTTGATGAGCTTGTTACGATGCTTGATCTTATCTACGGTAGCTGATAACAAATCTCGTGCGTAATCTACCTTCACATTGTCTATAGCCCACAAAGTCTGAACAAGATCCTCGAGATTTTCAGTATTGAACTCAAATTGAATCTTGTTACCTTCGTATTTCCATTTATAGGAAGCATCTGTTTTAAGTTTCTTGACCTGGGATTTCATTAGCTGATTGGCCCCTAGTCCTATAACATATGACTTCGCATTCTTATTCAATTTTTAACGTTTTTATACTGATATTTTCATTTTTTATTTTTTTTGAATGCGAAGTCATATCGAGATACGTAAAATTCCTTTAGCACTTTCCGACATGATTTCAGGTCGGAACAAATTTGCTTCAATCTTCTTTCTAGGTCAAATATTTAACGGGCCAAATATCATTATAAATAACTTGAGCACAAAAACTATTAAAAAAATTACTTACTTGTGCTAAAGAAATAGTTAATCCATCACTTTAAGAAAATTTTATTCTCGAGTCGGAGCTCAATAACACCAGTTTAAATATGGCGCCCAGATTTGATTAATTTTCAAAATATAAAATCCAAATAAAAAAAAACGAACTTATGGCATCGTTTAACGACGATCGGTTTCAATGTTGTTTAAACGTAGTTTATAGCTTTAAGATACATAATAGAATAAAGTTTGTTTCAAAAAGACAAAAAGGAAATTCTTATCAGCGTTTTATATGAAACGATAATCTATCCTTGAAAGAAGGGAGTTAATTTGTCACACCACACGATCATGCATTGTGAAAAGTTTTTAAAAAAATCTCAATCGCAAAAACTCCCACATTTTCCCTAAGAGAACCATTGTGTTTTAATAAAATCAAAACCCCCTATCCCCCCCTTTTTCCAGAATTTTGTTTCAGAACCTTCATAAAGGGAAATGTTGAAAAATAAAAATAAAAATGTTTTTCTTGCGTTTTATAATTATTATGTATACCTTAGAAATTTCAACTAATTTTTGTCAGTCTCTTGAATAGTTCCAAAATATGATATAAAATTTGTTATATGGGCATTTCTGAACGTTGTTTTGCATTTAGTATATATATAAAAGGGTTTGAATGTCAATGAGACAACTCTCCAGCCAAGTCACAATTTATAAAAGTAAACCATTATAGATGAAAAAAAAGTGACTGTCTTCAACACGGAGTCTTGGCTGACACCGATCAGCAAGATATACATGGCTCAAACATAACTAGTGTAAAACCACTCAAACGGGAAAACCGACGCGGTCTAATCTATATAAAAAACGAGAAAAATTTATGAACCACATCAACAAACTAAAACTACTGAACATCAGACTCCTGACTTAGGACAGGTGCAAACAATTGCAACGAGTTTAAACATTTTAATTGTATCAAACATTCGCCTTTATCTGAAATAATGGTGTAACATTGTATTTATAATACCCCGTTTTAGATAGTTAACCCTGACCCTTTCAAATACAAGGAGAAAAAACATACCCCGATTTAGACAAATGAGCTAAAAATGCAACCCTGTACGTCGGAACATATCCGTCTCGGTGTCATATTTATCTAGCAAGTATCCACCAGGTACATGTACAAGTAAAATGGCAATTGGAGAAGTTTCACACAAAACAACCATTTCATGTATGGATTTACTTACCGTTTTTGTTGTATAAAAAAGGTGTCCAAGTCCCCATCGGAAAGGGAATTAGTATAAAAAGAATTCAGAGTATGTGTTTAATTATTTAATAAAGCAAATAATGATACGGGTTATTTTTGTGGAAAGGGCGGGGGGGTACGCCCTTTTACTCCCTTGCGTGGACCCGCTCCTGAAAATTTCAATTATTTTCTGAAGCTAGATGTCCTCGTCTGCAAACATTAATTGAATAGCATGTCCTTGGTATTAATTCCAGTGTCTGGTAGAAAAGATTGGACACGATAAAAAAAATAACCTTTAATATTTTTGCCTTTATAGATACTATTTATTTACGCCATCTTTAGTTTCAGACGAATTGATCGAAAAATATCGTTGAGCTCACCTTTTTAGTGAACTCCCAAGTTCCAAATTGAAAGAGTTGGTATTGCTTTGTTTCATAAAAATGAATGGCCAACGTAGATACAAGTATCTTGTCTTAGGGAGGGATAAATCCTACTTTGTAAAGGACCACTCTGATTCAAAAAAAAATTCTCTGATACTGACATTATCGACAAGATGCTTGATTTCTTAATTGATAACATATTTGTTACGTTCGGAGGACGTGTTTTTCAACAGATCGGTATTCCAATGTGAATAAATTGTGCCCCTCTTCTTGCCGACTTGGTTCTTTATTATTATGAGGCTGACTTCATACAGGAACTTCTTAGAAAGAAAGATTAGAAGTTAGCAATATCCTTTAACTCTACTTTCCGCTATATAAATGATGTTCTTTCAATAAATAATTCAAAATTTGGTGACTATGTTAAACGCATCTATCCCACCGAACTGGAGATAAAGGATATAACAGATACAGTTAAGTAGGCCTCATATCTTGATTTACTTAGATCTAGAAATTGACAATGAGGGTCGGTTGAAAACAAAACTTTACGACAAAAGAGATGATTTCTGCTTTCAAATTGTGAACTTTCCATTTCTAAGTAGCAACATTCCAGACTGTTGCACAAATGATACCGGATATGTTCCTTATGTCGTAACTACAATCTCCTTCCCTTTAATGATGTGACCTACCGAATTTGACTATTTACAGGATTTGTTATCATATAAGCAACACAACGGATGCCACATGTGGAACAGGATATGCTTACCCTTCCGAGGCACCTGAGATCACCCTAGGTTTTGGTGGGGTTCGTGTTGCTTATTCTTTAGTTTTTATGATGTGTCATGTGTACTGTTGTTTGTGTGTTTGTCTTTATCATTTTTAGCCATGGCGTTGTCAGTTTATTTTAGATTAATGAGTTTGACTGTCCCTTTAGTATATTTCGTCTCTCCTTTCCAAGCCAAACTATTACCTCCGGCTTTTCCGTCTCACAACTTGCAATACGACCTACAAGTTTGCACAAGGTCATGTTTTTCTCTGGCTGTTTATGACGTCTTTACACTAAATCCATAGGATGTTGGATGTGTACGGATTGATTGTTTAGTCTTAGATGCATGATTATTTTATTAGTTGTTAGCGGCTTTGAACTAGCTGTCAGATAACTGCGAGTACTCTCAGATCTGTTCTATGTGTCGGGATGTATAAGTACCCGGCCACGTCCACTTGTATTTTTTGTCTATCTGATGAGTTAAGCCTTTTTCAACTGATTTTTATAGTTCGTTCTTATGTTGTCCTGTTATCCCAATGTCCCAGGTTAGGAAGAGGGTTGAAATCCCTCTAACATGTTTAACCACGCCACATTATTTATGAATGTGCCTGTCCCAAGTCAGGAGCCTGTAATTCAGTGGTTGTCGTTTGTTTATGTGTTACATATTTGTATTTCGTTAATTTTTTTTTACATAAATGAGGCAGTTAGTTTTCTCGTCTGAATTGTTTAACATTGTCTTATCGGGGCCTTTTATAGCTGACTATGCGGTATGGGCTTTGCTCATTGTTAAAGGCCGTACGGTTACCTATAATTTTTGATGTTTGTGTTTTGTTGTGGATAGTTGTTTCATTGGCATAATACCACATCTTCTTTTTTATATCTTCTACAAATTTGGTGCTCCTACTTATAGCCACCAAACATGTCCTTTTGCTTACGCACTGCGTGTTGATGCATTTTGTGTAAAAAGAATGTCACAAGTAATTTCCCGCGGATGACCATGTTGATATCATAGACACGTATTCTCGCGAATAGATTGATTTGCTCAATTATAAAACATGGTAAAGTCTGAAATATTTCTTGCATATCATACACGAAGTAGCAGTTATTTAATTATACATGTTTGATGTCTACAATTATTCAAATAAAGATAACCAAAAATGGATGTTTGTTA
The DNA here is from genome assembly GCF_036588685.1 of Mytilus trossulus. Classification (NCBI taxonomy): domain Eukaryota; kingdom Metazoa; phylum Mollusca; class Bivalvia; order Mytilida; family Mytilidae; genus Mytilus; species Mytilus trossulus. Next base: position 33,559,063 of record NC_086386.1, on the reverse strand, counting down.
AAGTCCGGTCAGACAATTAAAACTTAATGCCAAAAAAATGAAAAATTCAAATTAAATATAATTTGTTTTTGCTCTGTCTTGGAGTAAAGGCATATAACCCACATTATACATTCATAGAAATGTTCCATAAAAGTACACACCAAGACTCAAAAGATAGAATTTTAAACGAATTTCAAACTGAAAGAAAGAAGGACCCGATGTGTGATTGCTATAGTTATTTTTGGTATGGGTCTAAACATACGGGAAGAAGACTTGTTGGTACATGCATGTACATATTTGATGCCCTAAATCTGTACTCTTTTAGTGGCAAGAGGCAGGCCGTTGTGCGAGAGATGGCCGACAAGAGCTAAGTCTCATTTACGACATGTTCACTACATGTCTTTGAAAAATACCGCTAGAGATAATCGTACAAAACAAAGATAGCATGTGTGTCCGTACGCAAGTACTGTCACTTATTTCAGACAAGAAAACAGTTGCAAGTCTGTCGGAAAGTAATATATGCAGTGGATGCGACTTGGAACATTGTGATTGTTCTTCCTGTAGATCTTGTTCTGTGCGCATTAAACAGTGTCCATGCCAAAAGAGATAATTTTGCAATGTACAGACTTTCCTTAACCAAGAATGTGTTGATGACAAACTAAGTTAAAAGTTTCTTGTTGCATTTACAACTAATAGGTGAATGAAGATTTCTTTGCTCACCCATGGAGTTGTACATAGAGACTTGCCTGGTTAAAACTGAATTGTATAATAAATTTCAATACTGTCAATCCGACTAATGGGTGAATGAAGATTGCTTAGCTCGTCCAAGGAGTTGTTCGGTTCAAACTAGACTGTACATTAAATAATGATACTATCATCGGTGTTTCACTTCAATTTTTATTTAAAAACCAAGCATAAACCATAATTATAAAATTATTCAATTGAGCCAATGCAATGGTATCAAACTGTAAACTAAATATAAAATCATTCCTGACTTAGAAGAAAATGACTGAGATAGTTCAGCTGTACAGGGAGACCGTTAATTGAATGGCTTTGAGTATACAGATCATTTACAGTTTTTTTTAGTCTAGTTTTTCTATCTAGTTTTTATTTTAGATACAAAGAAAATCTTCATGTAAATTTATCATATAACAAAATAACTTCTGTTATGTCTATACGTTATCTTGTAGTGAGGGTTTATCACCATGTGCTCCTGTTCAAAGGAGGTTTACACACAGAAGAATAAAATTTCGTTTCGTTTCACGAAGGAATCCGTTTTTGTATTAGCCGTTTTGAAAGTTTGAACCTGATGTTGATGAATGTTGAAAAATGTTGAATTGTTATATTATGACACATTTTCGTCGGATTTAAAGCAATATAATGTGATATTTTGCTTCTTAGTATGATTGGACACACTTAAAAACAAGGTACACATGTTTATTTGAGAATTTTTTTTTGCTACGCGAATTTTGCCTATAGCGATATGACCTCGGGTGGCACATTGATAGTAAAAAGAAAATATCAGAACAGCAAATAGAAATAGTGAATAATGCCCCCGAGGTCATATGTTATAGGACTAGATTGGCCCCTTGCAACTCTTCTCTTAATCCACCAATTTTCTCCGTAACTTTAGCGTCAATAATCGCCTCGATATCTTTACTCTGTTGGTTTACAGCTGTTAACACAGTTCTCAACGAAATATCTGATTCACCTTCACTATCCATGATTAATCTCGAAGGAACTTAAATCGATAAAACACAACTACTGACTAGAACAATAAACGTGACCGATCGAGTGGACCCTGTCGTGCCGAATGATTTAACCGCCAAATCAGATGAAACACATAACCTAAAAACGCCACCTATGGGCAGACAATTCAGAAGAAAATAATTTCATACTAATTCATAAATTCAACCGATTGAAATTATATTCATTATGGAAATATATCATGATAACATAAAATAAAACAATACCATATTGACGGGATCTTTTTAAGTACAGTCACGTTATAACAACCAAAGAAATACAAAAAGTTGTATATACAAAACACAACAGCAAAATATTTACGACAATAAAATCACACTGACGGGATGTATAAGTACCGAGCCACGCTAAATGGATATCACTTAAAACAATACAACAGTAAAAGTAATATTAATAATAGAGCAATGACAAATGAAAGAACAATAAAACGCGTTGTTAAGATGTTAAACAACATCAGTACGCAGAATCTATACACCAAGACCATCATGTATTATTTGTGAAGTTGAAACGGAATATTTAGCAACAAGGTCTTGGTACCTTCTGATGAATTTTTTTTTTTAGAAAAACGGACGAGACGATCTTTTACCTGGTTCATCAACTTTCTACTCCGACACTTATGACGTTTTACAAAGTCTGAGTAGGAGCTGCTAGCTATTAAATATCGAATAAGTTGAAAAACATATACCCATATGCAGGTGAAGTTGGTACATTGCTACTAAGGTAGGGAAAATTTATAATTTAAAAATTAAAATCGTCTCGTTTGTCATAGATTCTGGTACTGAGATGACTGTTTAAGTCAAATTCGAGATATAAGTCTAAAAATGAGGCGGAGGAAGTAAAATGAGATTCAAAATAAATAATATATATATCTAAAAGACCAAAAAAAAATTTTTTTTTTTTAATAAACGTATCACAACTTCAATGGACCAGTATTTTGTTAACAAATATCAGAAGAAAATATGTAATAATAAACTTGAAATTGAATTAAAACAAATAGGGAACGTAACTGTCTGAATATATGTGTGGAAATATCGGAACACTGTCTCAACGAGAAAGTCTATCGACGCGAATACGTGGTTAAAAATGACTTTTCTAAAGTTATTTATTTTAATCGTATAATTAGAAAAAACATTATGCGATGATCGCAAATGTCCTGAAATTTTCTTACATACAATCATGCATTTTAAATTAAAATATTTTTCTAGGCCCAAGTTAGAGACTGCTTCGATAACGAAAACTATTTTAATAACAGTTCTAAAGATTAAAAAATCTGCTCTATAATAAAGGGGAAAAAAGTCCATACTCAATGCTTTGAGCAAGATGAATATTTTACGAAACAGCTTTTTGTACCACCGCTGATCATTGAAATAAATCTATCAAATTGTGTATTCCATTGACCTTAAACTAGCCGAAAATCGTGGTATGAAATATGTGCCAATACGGATAACATAAAAACATTTCAGAACTTCAAAGGTAAAAAATCGGAACTGTCAACTAAACAAAAAAAAATAAAGTCAAAGTAAAAACAAAACGGTATGTGACGAACGTTCCTAATTCTCTCAGGTGCCCGGGGCTATAAATATAAAGTCATTTTAAAGTCTGCAAGAATTAATTTAGAGGCAAATCATGTGAACTTTCCATTTCTGAGTAGCAACATTCCAGCAGCATCTGCATACGGGGTATATATCTCTCAATTGATACGATATTCCCGTGCTTGCATTTGCTATCATGATTTTCTTGAAAGAGGGATGCTGCTCACAAGAAAGCTATTAAATCAAGAGTTCGAAATTGTGAAGTTGAAATCATCCCTTCGTAAATTTTACGGACCGTTATGGAATAACTGTTTCACAAATGTTGTCGAATATGTTCCTTACGTCGTAACTACAATCCCCTTCCCTTTCATGAATGTGACCTACCGAATTAGAATATAAATTTTACGGACGCCATCACGAGTTGGTTGACCGTTAAGGAATAACTGTTTCACAAATGTTATCGAATATGTTCCTTACGTCGTAACTACAATCCCCTTCCCTTTCATGAATGTGACCTACCGAATTAGAATATTTATCTGATTTGTTATCACATAAGCAACACGACGGGTGCCACATGTGGAGCAGGATCTGTTTACCCTTCCGGAGCACCTGAGATCACCCCTAGTTTTTGGTGGGGTTCGTGTTGTTTATTCTTTAGCTTTCTATCTTGTGTCATATGTACTTTTGTTTGTCTGTTTGTCTTTTTCATTTTTAGCCATGGCGTTGTCAGTTTGGTTTAGATTTATGAGTTTGACTGTCCCTTTGGTATCTTTCGTTCCTCCTTTATTAAAATAAGGGTACTGCAAAAACCTAATCCGCGACATTTTTCTCAGCTAAGACGAAATTGTATGACATAAAATAAAAATAAAAACATTTGATCAATTTATAAACTTCTTAAATCAAAATTAAGCATCTTTAAACTTTTTAATGTATCATGCATTATATTTGGTAGCGTCTACCAATCATTTTAACAAATGGCAATAATTCAATATTAAAATATAAAAAAAAATGCAATCGTTCGAATATATATCAATATAATTAAACTCATCATAAATACCAGGACTAAATTTAGTATATACGCCAGACGGGCGTTTCGTCTACAAAAGACTCATCAGTGACGCTCGAATCCAAATAAGTTAAAAAAAAAAAAAAAAAAGGCCAAATAAAGTACGAAGTTGAAGAGCATTGAGGACGAAAATTCCTAAAAGTTTTGCCATATACAGCAAAGGTAATCTATGCTTGAGGTAGAAAAGTCTTAGTTTTTTCAAAAAATTCAGAAATTTGTAAACAGTTAATTTATAAATTTGTTCTAGAAATGCAATTTTTCAAACCTCACAAAAAATAATGTCAACATTTATAAACATGTACTAAACGCCTAGATCAATAAAGTTTATAATAAGTCCATGATATAGTTTCCACATTAACTCGTGGTATTCCCCTTCGGAGCAATACCTCTCCCGGGTCCAATCAAACTCGTATAAGGTAGTGCTTTAGGTACAATCCGTCGGCACTTTCAGTGGCAATCTACTAGGTAATGATGGTAGAATCGGACACAAATGTGTCTGGTTACCTCACAACTTCGTACGACTGTCAGGTGTTTGGATTTCCAGTTTTTCTGCACACCACTCTACGTCGCATGAGCAAAACAAACATACAAATAGTTAGTTATGTGAAGTGTTTAACATAAATTATGCACGATATGATGTGTAAATATGTGTGTGTTAACACATTGCAAATCATTACATCAACAGGATATGGGGGATTGAAGATCTTTCAGGCTCATCCAGAGCTTTAATCGAGAGAATTGAGAAGCTTTTATGAATATTATAAGAAGTTTTCATCTTTTCATGATTGTTAATATTGGCACACTGTTTTGTTCGTCCGGCATATGGTTACTCAATATAAACTTTTAATGTTAGTTTATTTATTGAATTACAGTTAAAACATTCTTCAATAAAAGTTAATGACAAACATTTAATGTACAATGTTATCCGGCTAAAATGTCTACCGTTGATAATTTCATTCTGCTCTTATAATCTCTAGCATACTGATCATTTTTGTCAATTTCCATGCTGATATGAAAATGCATTTTAATTACATGGCAATTGAGTCTCTTGCCTGTCCCGGTTGATCGCAAATATGTCTTTAAGGGTTTAAGAGAGCTGAAAGTCTTGATGCACTAAATAAGGCTGTTTAGGGACTAAATTCATACATTGTGTTGTCTTCTACGGAAGCCGATAAGGGCCATTCAAATAAAATATGTTATGTCGTTATTACGACATAGCATGTCGTAATTTCGACATAACATGTCATTATTACGACATCGTTAAGTACGTTATGTCGTAATTTCGACATAACATGTCATTATAACGACATCGCTATGTCGTAATTTCGACATATCATGTCGTAATAACGACATTACAATGTCGTTTTAACGACATAGCTTTGTCGTAATAACGACATCGCTATATTTTAAAGAATATGTATTATGATTGCCAAGAGACTAAATGACACAGAAATTAACAATTAGACGTCATCATAACGTCCCCGATAATTATAAAAGCCCCCGCATAGTCAGCTATAAAAGAGGGAGGAAAAGTACCAGAGGGAGAGTCCCCGAAAGGCTATGTTGCAGACAGTGTTATTATTCCATTATTAGCTCCCTTGGTAAAACTCCAAATTTCATATTTAATGTATTATATTGTTAAATAATTTACATGAAGCTTAATAAATACATATTTGTTAATTGCATAGCTTTTGCTATTTGAATTCATTGGTTAAAGATATTTATTTATATTGTAAAGTTTAATATTTGCATCGTCGCAAAATCTTTGGTTACCTTCTTTGGATACCTTCAGTTAGAAACTTATATATGTTATAGATACCAATTCAGATTAACATTGCCCATCGTATTCTGGCTGCACAGCCAGATAAAGTCGTTTAGATTATCAAGTTACCGGTCGTAGAATAGCTATGCAGTCACACATGTTGGAAATATTAGAGGACTGAATTAATTCAACCAAGTCAAGCCAAGCTTTCCATCTCCCTTTAAATAAGCGCAAACTACATGGCTTCTAGGTATAAGGGTGTATTGAAGTATTGATTGCTCTATTTCTACTTTCAAACGTTGGGCACGCGCGATGTTCCTACAACCCCTAGGATTTAAAACAGAATCTTCGAAATTTCATCCGCAAAACAAAATATTATAACAAATTCAGTATATGTTTTGAATTATGTTTTTACAGCTCTTGATCATATACTGAGTAATATCTAGTATATTTGAGGATTAAAATAAGAAAGCTATGTGTAAAAAAACGGATGTCCCCGTCCAACGTTACATTTATGAAAAAAACTGTTTTAACCCTTATGTATAGTGATCCTATTTCTTATTCTCTGATCTTCTTGATTCTTGACAGGAACAACGACATGTGTCGGTTCTTTGTGGCATTACAGCCGTTATTTTACCAAATTTCAAAAAAACCAAAAACTCGACTGCATATTATAGCAGAAAATGAATAAAAATAGTAAACTAATAATAACATCTAACAAAAGTACAAATATTTGCCTCATGTGAGTTCAAATATTGCTGATTCAATAAAATCTTCTCTACACAGTCGTTTTTCAAACGGTAGCCATTTTGTCCAAGTTGATATTTCATTTTTCAAAGCAATTTTTTTTATAATTGATCAAAACAAAAGTTAGATATACGAAGAGTAAAAATGCCAAGATTCTTTCCTTATTAACTACATATTTGGGTCTTAAAGGTATAAAATGCTTCCATACATTACAAAACAGTAGCCAATTTTAACAAACGTCTGAAAACGTCTAAAATCCTAAAGACGCTAATTTCCGACGTTAAATGTGCTAAAGTTTCAATTAAATGTTTATGATAATTAAAACAAATCGTGTTATGAAATTTGGAAAAAGATGTTGATGATTGCTGCCGAAAAAAAGAATAGTGCATGTTGCTATAGACCCCGCCCGGGGAAATAGGTTCGACACAGGTTAAATTTTGCAATTTTTATTAATTGTATAGCTTTTAACGATTTATTTAAAAGAATTTGGAAATGGGGGAAAAATCCCATTATATATAATAAATTGAAATTTATGTTACGAAAGTACTCCGAAATAGATCATTTAAAGTCGTCACTTCAGTTAGGTGCAATCACCAATATCAAAACACTTAATACCAGTTCACGGAATGTTTTACTTCGCGATTTGTTCTGCTATTTCGTGATGAAAGTAATTCCTGTATAAGCGAAGCCGGAACTTTTCGTCAATATAAACTTGTGCATGAAATGGAGGTAATTAAAAGACGAATCCCTAACAGCGACGAAACCCGTTTCATCGAATTAAAAAAAAACGGGATTATATTTTTATTTGCCGTTTTCGCGGACGATCCAGGAGTAGATTACTATATTTTAAAATGTATATATCTGAAGATGACTTGGGAAATAATTCTCAAAGCCAAAGGGGTGTATTTCGACAACTTATGTGCCAGGGAAATACAATTCTATTCAAATTTAACCAAGGGTTAAAATGTTCGATTTACTTGCAGAGTGTCAGATATATTTGTATTGGGGATGAATTAAGATATAGAAATTTTGCAATGACAGATGATATGCTACTTGAAAGTTAAACATCCTATGATAAAAAAAATATGAAAACCGTATACATGTACTGCCGTCCCATCTTTCCTTCCTACATTACTTGCGACAGTACTGCATTTTTAGTTGAAATAACTTAAAGGGTAAACATTATTATATCGATTTCCACAACTCGAGGTAATTTTTGATAAAATGACATCACAAAACAAACAGAATCAGAAGAAACCAACAATATAAAAAACCGAATAAAACTTGCAAAAAATAATCGAAGTCAAAGACCCTCTTCGACGCCGCATTTTAAGTGTAACCTGTTGTAGGAACATCGTGCCCAACGTTTGAAAGTAACATTAGAGCTATTGATATTTTAATTCACCCTTATTACAAGAAGCCCTGTAGGATGCGCTTATTTTGAGGGAGATGGGATGATAAGCTGGCAAGCTTGTATCATATAGTTTTCTATCTGTACAGTCATTCGACAACCATTCATTTACTAACCACAAATGTTTTTTTATAACATATATAAGTTTCTCACTGAAGGTATCCAAAGATTTTTCGACGATGCAAATATTAAACTTTACAATATAAATACATATCTTTAACCAATGAATTCAAATAGCAAAAGCTATGCAATTAACAAATATATACTTATTAAGCTTGATGTAAATTATTTAACAATAAAATGCATTAAATATGAAATTTGCAGTTTTTCCAAGGGAGCTAATAATTAAATAATAACCATGTCTGCAACACAGCATTTCGGGGACTCTCCCTCTAGTATCTTTCCTCCCTCTTTTATAGCTGACTATGCGGGGCTTTTCTAATTATTGGGGGCATTATGATGACGTATAGTTGTTAATTTTTGTGTCATTTAGTCTCTTGGCAATCATAATACATATTCTTTTTTATATAGCGATGTCGTTACAACGACATAGTGATGTCGTTATTATGACATGATATGTCGTTATTACGACATAGCGATGTCGTTATAACGACATGTTATGTCGAAATTACGACATAGCGATGTCGTAATAACGACATGTTATGTCGAAATTACGAAATGCTTTGTCGTAATTACGACATAATTTTTTTTTTGAATGGCCCTTATCGGCTTCCGTAGTGTTCAATGTATAAACAAAAAAATCGCATACCTGACAAAAAAAGACCACGACATCCTTAATTCTATTTTTCGGTCGTGCTATTCAAGTCTCAAATTGACATCTGTCTCCGAGGGTATCACAGTTCCACTAATTAAACATTTTGGTGTTGACATGAATATCAATAATGTGGTCATTTTTATAAATTTCCTGTTTTGAATTTTTCGAAAAACTAAGGATTTTCTTATTCCAGGCATAGATTGCCTTAGCCGTATTTGGCACAATTTTTTGGAATTTTTAATCCTCAATGCTCTTCAACTTTATATTTGTTTGGCTTTTTAATATTTCGATATGGGCGTCACTGATGTCTAATGTAGACGAAACGCGCGTATGGCGTACTTAATTATAATCCTTGTACCTTTGATAACTTCTTATATATCTTTTGTTTTTACTTGAACAATAGTATTCTCGTGTTTTAGTTTTAAATGAAACTTAAACTAAAATCAGCAAAGACCCATAAAAACAACATTTTATACAGAATTTAATCACACTAACTCAGATATTAAAATGATATGTATGATCGAGTTCAGTATGTACACTAAAGAGATTTATCCTGTTGAACCGACTTCAAGCTGGTACTTGCACCGTACACCCTTAAATAGATCTTGATATCTATAAATTTGATGGGAGACCAAATAAACTCATCAAATTATTAATTTTAAGATGGCGATTTTTCAAATCGTTATGACATGAAAAAATCGCTTGTCAAAAAGGCGAAGTAATAAAATACAATATATGTTGTGATCAAACATTAAAATACTTAAAACATTTTCAATTAAGTTATTCCTGTTTTGTTTATAAGAACAACTAGTTAAGCTTGAATTAAAAATACTAAAGAACCAAAATAACGTACAAAGTAAAATATCATAATTATGTCTATGTACTTATTAACAAAAATAAACCGAATCATAGTTGTTACAATTGGTATTCCTTTTGAAATTTTAACATTTAGTTTTTAAATGAAATAGAGAATGAAAATGGGGAATTAGTCCACGAGACAGCAACCCAACCAAAAAGCAGAACACAGAAAATCTAGAACGTCTTTTAATCCTTATGTTGCCAGATATTACATTATTACATCTCCCTTTTTTTTTTCTTCTAAACATTATCTCTTTTAATCATTAATCAATTTATTTTAAGGATCAATTCTTTTGACGACTTTATTTGTACCATTTTTGTATAAGGTTTGTTAATATAAAATGTATGGGAGTTCCTCGTCATTTAAAGACACAAAAGTACCACAAGTACATTTAAGATTAATATTAAGATTTTTATATTGCAGATTCTGATGTAAATATTCAACTTCAATAACTATGTCGTGACTGAAAATGTGACAATCATATTATTAGTGCAGAATATTTAGTTTCTTTTCTTTAATGGTATTTCGTTTTTTTACAAATCAAGAGAAGTAAATGATTGTATTATATGGAAAACAATGTCTCAGACATTGGAAATTACTTGAAGGAAATTTAGAGAAAAATAAGGCACGCTTCAGTGGTTCAAAGTTCAGAATAACATCCAAGTCGGTCGTATATTCTGCTTTAAGTGTCTGTAATCTACATTTTGTGACACGCAAGATATCACCAAAATCAATATTAAATCCATTATAATTCTTTATTAAAAAAAGATGATTCATAAATTTCAATATAAAGCAAAGCAAACAATACATATATAAATTTCTATGTCACTTTTGTTAAAAGTTATAGGTTAATGTTGTCTGAACGAGTTAAATTTTCCAACTAGAAGATATAAATCAAGACGATATGTTTTACAGAACAAAGAGATGCTTTTGATTATTTTTATCAGGAAAGTCTTTGAAAAAAAGTTATATATCAGAAGAAACTGCAAAAGAAAGATTATAAAACTACAATGTACAATTATAAAATGATACAATGTTTCACTGATGAGTCTTTTGTAGACGAAACGCGCGTCTGGTGTATATGTTCCGGACCATATGAGTATCTGGACCATATGCGTATACTCATATGGTCCGACTGTACGCGTATGGTCGGACCATATGAGTATATACTCGTTTGGTTATAAACGGGCCGGACCATATGAGTATTTGGACCATACAGGTATTTTTTTCAATAATATGCATTAGAAAACTTTATAAAAAACAATGATTACTACATGCAATTGTATTATTTACAATTTAGATAACATTAAATATCGATGCTAAAGTTAGTTTTCATGGCTAAGTTGCATTCTTGCATGTATGCGTAGGGTGACATTTACTTCAACACGGTACATGTACCATAGCTTTTCTTGGGGCCTGGGTCATTCCGATGTGTCTACGGTGATTTTAAATACCTCTAGATCTCCAATATCGTAATATGACGGAAGAACATCATATCACCAGACAACTTAAAAAATGAACTAGTGTCCTTGCCGTTGACGTCATTCATTTTTTTTTTAAACAAAACACGTATAAGTAAAAAAAAAAATCAGAATTTTGCACTTCTAATGCTTATTATATTAAGTTTCAAAAGTGAGCAAATTATTAGACTCTTTATCCTGTCGACTTTTACGTCAGGTTATAGTAAAACAGTTCGTGTGTAACAGTTAATTAAAATATTTTTGAAAGTTATCTTCCCAGGTCGACATTTTGCCATTCACTCGTAATATTAAACATACTTTATTATCGGTAATGAAAAAACATGTGTTTACTATAGTTTTGACTAGTGATGAAATTTACTGTGTGAAAGTGCTTATTTTATTTTGTTAATCTTGTTATTAATTTTTAATAGATCTATGATAAAATTACTTTTGGTAGTGTCTTTTTAATGACGTGACATCTAGAAGGGTTATATGAAGAGTTAAGCATTTAAATGTACCTGTTAATTACCCCGACCATACGCGTACGGTCCGACCATACGCGTATGGTCGGACCATATGAGTATATACCCATATGGTCATGACCATACGCATATGGTCCAAATACTCATATGGTCCGGAACATATATACAAATTTTAGTCCTGGTTTCTATGATGAGTTAATTATAATGAAGTCTCCTTTTACGTATAAGAAAAAAAACTTTTGAAGTGTTTTTTTTGTAAATTTGTTAAATTGTCTTTAAACAAAAAAAAAACCATCATAAAGTAACAAAAATACATACGTGTACATACATGAAGGTGGGAATAGATTAACTATTCATTTTGATCCTTGTGAATTAATACTATGATGCGTCGATAAGTATCTAGCTTCAAAACACAAACATTCGTCATGTTTGTATAAACATTTGTGTATTAAACTTTCGTTTATGTTGTATGTGCCATATGTGCTTCGCAATACTTCACTTTTATATTGACTGTAGTGTAACATGGTAAAGAACGGAACGGATATGTGATCTCTGCGCCGGAGATTGCTGATCGACTGTAGGATATGTACTCGAGCGACCAGAATAGGGCTGTTAATTGTGATACCAAGAGTCATTTTCTGTCCGTCACCAAAAGACCTTGATTTTTATAGAAGCAGTCTAAATATCCCCGAATCTCTAACCGAACGGCCTCTTTACTTACATGATCTTACCTTTTGTTATTATTGTTGATTGTTTCTTGTCTTGAATAAGTATAAAACATTTCCCATTAGACTTAAGGTAGATTGATAGTATACCGCCATCTTGGATTGTACAATTACAGTACAACATCGGTCTAGTTATTTGCCTAAATCTGAAAATTTGGAGACAGATTTGCAATTCAATTGTTAGAAGTTTTTTCTATTTAAAGAAAACTTGTTAATTAATTATATTATACAAAATATTTTAACAAATATCATTTTCTTTGGTCTTAAAATCATTTTTTTCAAATGAGCCATTTAAGGGGAGATAATTCTTTTAGTACAAAATTTATACTTGGCTAATAGGGAAATAATTTATATTTACTTGTAGCAAGAAAACAAGTTCGGTGACACCATGTTTTCTTTTTATTTTCTTAAAACATATTATGAAACCTCTCTTCTCACAATTTATTTCAAAATTCTATCTCATAGAATTTTTTTTATGCACACTAATGTGTTTTTTCATCAACAAATTAACCAAATTTTTGCAATTTTCAACGACTCATACCTTGAAAAATAGCACGGTGACCCATACTGTTTATTAAATTTTTGAAAAGAGTATAGTAAAAGCTTCATTTTGGCAAATTATAAAAAAATTCTGTCTCAAAAAATATATACTGGTGATCTACCTTAAAGCATCCAATTTAGCAAATTTATATATTGATTCATTTTTGCTTCCTTATCTTTTGGCTGCGAAAGTTTCATTCCTAAAACAAGTGTCATTTAATTTGATGTAGGTATGATAAGTATGTTTATATTTAAAATATATACGTTGCTTACTATGTGTATAATAATTAGTTTTTTCTTTGAAAAATATGCAATTATTGTGGTAGAAAATTATTATAAATGAAACAGGTAAAATACAATGAAGTTTTTAATAAGAAGGTAATTGATATCATACTGTTGTCATTTTCAACTCGTCAAGGATTTAAAATTACCGTGCAGCTTTAGTACATTCTCTAGTCTTGACCTGGATTGAAATGTAAACCAGACATGGTAATTTAGATTTTACTTAAACACAAATTCAGAATGCTTTGCAGTGGGAAAGCCAGTGACATTGAAGAGCTCCTTCCGGTGGTCCCGCGGGAAAGGGGAGATAATCTAAAAATTTCGAGGTGGCGCTGTAACCAGCGTGTGAACAAAATAATAGCCAGCGCTTCAGACAATAAATTTATTAAAACAACTTAACATCCATCAGTCTTTGAGGTTAATTTTTCATTAGAATAGATTTTCTCACACGACTGCCAAAATAGATATTAAAATAAGTGCTGCGTTACTGAAATATGATAAATCAAAAGACGTCCTCCGCGGATAATCCCCCTCTTTGCTAGGAACTGACACAAATGCATCCTAAAGCTTTTCATTGGTCGAGATATAAATAAATGTGACCCAGAAACATATGGGCACATGACTATGTATAGGATTCCCCGTCACTCTGCCTATTGTTTACATAATAAATACTTCAACCGGAGGTCAAAATTCAGCATTTTTCAAACGTTTTTGGAGATATTTTGGCACAAAATTAAGCAAATTATGTCATATTTCACAGCTTTAAGGGTGTAGACCTTTGTTCAGGGAGACAACTCTTTGAATCAGTTATGCGATTTTAAAAGTCAAGCATCATCAATGTATTTTAAGCATTTACCTGAAACAGATTGAAAATAATCTATGTAACCTAGAAGCTTAGAATATATTTATGAAAAGGGTTAACACAAACGTACTGATGATTTTAAGAGTTACTTCCCTTAACCTAGGTCTACCTCCTTAAACCACGAAATTGATTGAGACAATGAAAGGTGATGATGCATACACCGTCATTTGTTGATGTTTTTCATGTTGTTCAAACTCCCCGTATTACATTTTCTGTAGTTATTTAAATATGCTGCAGTGTGTAACAGATGTATGTAGTACATTAAAACTGGTTTAATCCATGAACGAATTTGTGTTGTCCATATAAATGACTTCAATTGTCTGGAATACACCCCCCTTTTTTCCCCCATACTTTTCAAAAATTTCAGTAAGGGGCAAATCAAAAGTGATTGTCTGGATAAAAAGACTATGAAAGTGCAAAGTGTAAGCTCTCAGCTAATCTTTGTTTTAAGCCATTTTTTAGGGTAATGGTTACAGTCATTCTTTGATTCAGTAAATATTAATCTGAAATCAACTTGTCAATTTTAAAAAGTACCAATCAACAAATTTTACTCTGATGCATCGATAAAGTTCACTTGATTTTTAGTCTTCGTTCTTGTTGTTTATATGAAAAATACTAAACAAAATGGGAGTTGATGCTCACACATGTTTATAAATGTCTGTCCTGTCTTTATCATGCATATCAAGCAACTTGGTGTACACTGATCATTCATATTTGAGTGAGTCTTGGACCCTAGGGCATGTTTTACTCTTGAGATTCTTGAGATTAACATTCAATAGGAATGCCCTATGCCTAGTACATCCAATTCTAAATACATATTAGAGCTATATGACCATTTAAAGCATTGACAAAATGCTGTATCACTTCTAAGGTCTACTTTGAAAATGGCATATGAATGTCTCACTCTGATTTTGGTGATCCTGTTATGTCGCATTGATATTAATGCTTGACCCACATTTTTATTATACACCAATCTACAAGAAAACAAAGCTTGGATCAGGATCTATAGTTTTATCAGAATCATACCATTCCTTTATATGTGTGCTGATTTTTCTGCAGTATAATACTTTTTCACACATTTTACTCCATTCTAAAAGCACACAATTGCAATATTTGCAAAATCATGTGATAGCATATAGGAAAAGGGCACCAGGACATCTCATTCCTAATACTACACACAGAACAGAATCTACTTGCTATTCCAGCACACCTGATATCAATTGTATGTTGTAAGTTTAAGCTAAGTTGCTCAGTGTTTTTTTTTAAATTGAATATTAGTTTAGACTTTTCATAAAAAAAGTATAAAAAAAGAGACTACTGAAAATGACTTATTTAGGTGCAGGGGTTACCACTCTTCCGAAAAACAGTGAAATGTTAAGTGTTAATAGGCCATTTGAGAGACCTCAAGGATACCTCACTATGTCTAGGAGAAGTGAACGATTCTGAAACCTTTCTGTTTCAGTCCTTCACACCTAATCAAGTTGACATTTTATATATTTGATTTTTTTAATGTCTCAAATACTACAGTACATACATGTATATGCCTGATATCAGTGATGGATTCAGAACTGTTTCTTGGGTGCTGCTGACTGACTTGAGAAGGGCCTGCTCCAGTGGTTCCCTATTTAATCAACCACAATAGGGGACCCCTATGAATATGCTAGCTTTGCATCTATGAATCTCAGGTATTTCAATGATATTATTTTTTTTGTATTGCAACAGCATTAATGTCTCATGTACATTTACCCCACCTTATCAATATAAAATGGTTGAGTGTTTCACATTGTATATATTTTAAAATATAAAAATGTTTAGAAATAAACGTTTATTAAATGATAAATAAATACAGTCATGAAAATAATGATAATATGGAACATATGTTAAAAGCATTTTAAATAATTTAAGAGTATTATCATTAAAAAGTCCAAGTTAAAGTAAAATCAAGTCAAATAGTCCTCTTTTCCATACATGTAAATCCTCAAAATAGAAATCCTGCTCTTCTTATTCCTATTGTTATCTGAAAATATATAATATAAGCAGATGATATTATCACATGAAAATAATTTCAAACTTTTCTTCAGTTGTTTATATGAAATTATAATATCTCACAAACATTTTTAACCCTGCCACATTTTTGGGCCTGTCCCAAGTCAGGAGCCTCTGACCTTTGTTAGTCTTGTTTTATTTTAATTTTAGTTTTTTGTGTACAATTTGGAAATAAGTATGGCGTTCATTATCACTGAACTAGTATATATTTGTTTAGGGGCCAGCTGAAGGACGCCTCCGGGTGCTGGAATTACTCGCTACATTGAAGACCTGTTGGTGACCTTCTGCTGTTGTTTTTTTATTTGGTCGGGTTGTTGTCTCTTTGACACATTCCCCATTTTATTTAAACATGAGAAAATCCCATAATGTATATACTATGATTTTTTTCGGATGTTTGTTATCATTTCATTTAAATTGAAATCACTCTTATTTTAATCTTAAATAATCAAAAGGAGGTTAATATGATTCGACAAAAATAAAGAAATTATTTTAGACTTTTGATGTAAATAATTAATTTATTTTTAATGACTATATCATATGTCAATGACGGGGTGGGGGAAGTTGCAGGGGTCCTGATCCCAAAATCCTGGCCTAGAACATGATCTTCTGGGGTCCCAAATTAAAAAAATAAATCTCGAAAGAAAATCCTGAATTTTTAATTCTGAGTTTAAAAACACCCAATCCAGACGTACAGTAAAAGTCCTGCCCTCCATCACGAAAAGTTAATAATAATATACAGCAACATAAATTTTCTATTTATATATTCATTTCCTTCAATACCTTAACCTCATCACCATAATAAAATTTTTAGGGGATATATTGAATAACATTTTAAATATAATAAAGTATAACTTAATATGCAACATTAAATTATTTAACATGTATCTGTTATTTAAAAGGTAACTTTTCATACAATCATTCATATCTTTAATTCTTCATACCAGTAATTGCTATTAAATGTATCCACCACCAAACCTGGCCACAACACCTAGCCAATACTGAATGTGGCAATAAAATCAACAATTAGTTAGGGTTTTTTTGGCATGGAAGGAGGGGCAGAATTTATACTGTCCTACCGTGTAATATTTCATATACCTGAATTTTTTAAAGAATATTTTACATAGATAAAGGAAGATGTTGTGTAAGTGCAAATGAGACAACTCTCCATCCAAATAACAATTTATAAAAGTAAACCATTACAGATCGATGTACGACCTTCAACACAGAGCATTGGCTCACGCCCAACAACAAGCTAAAAAGGGCCCTAAAATTACTAGTGTTAAAACCATTCAAACGGGAAATGCCCATGCACTTTTCAGCAAAAAAAAAATAGTACTGTGGTTCAGATAAACAAGGGTCTGGATGGGGTGTTCACCATTTGTTTATCATTTATTCTTTACGTTCATTTGTCTCTATTTTTTATACTTTGTCCATCATTTCTCTTTTCTCAATATAATATACATGATATAAATTAGCACATCAATAGTTAAAATAATTATGACGTCTGGCTAGGATAATTTGTAAATTTTTTCTGGGATGCATATGAAGGCGTCCCAGAAAAAAAAAAATAGCCTTGTCATATGTTTATTATTTTGACTAACATGTCATGATCATTTGCTCTATTCCTTATTACATAGTCAATTTTCTCTATCCTTTGTTCCTTTAGTTACAGTTCTCCAATTCTTTCTACTTTTAGCCATAGCTCCAAGTGGCGGATCCAGGGATAGGGTTCCAGGATTGGAATCAACCCTTTTTATGGACAATCAATGCATTTTAATGGGGACATTTAGTAGGAACCCCTCTTTATCCTGGGTAGGGATACTTTTCATAATGACTGTATCCACCCCCTGTTTCCTATTTTGTTAACCCCCATCCTGTACTATCTGTAAGAAATGACGGATAGAGGATTAGGATAAAATTAAACTATACTTTATGTAGTTGTTATATTTTTCCTATAATTTTATTTTGTTTGTTTTTGTTTTTGTCACACACTTTTTGGGTTCAAAAATAATAATATATAACCATTTAATTAACCTTTTTACTATTCGAGACAACCAAACAAATCCGCATAAATGCTTTACACAACAATAATAATTTAATTAAAATTAAAATGCTAACATTGACATGCCAAAATTCAAGTTTTAATCAAAATTGAAGTCTCGGGCTGAGAAGGGGGCGTTTATTTCGTGTGGTTTGTGGGAATTCAATGGATTTCAGCATCGAAAACAGGCATACCTATAGCCATAACCCGGTGTGATCAATAAATTATGTAATGGATATTGTTAATATCTTTCTACTAACCATTAAAAGTAATAATAGTAGGATTTCGTGAGCTCAGAAACCTTAATTTGTTGAAAAATGGCGTCGATTTATGTGCTTCCTTTTCACAGCCTCAGTTACAATTTGACAAGGAGTGATGGGTATTTATGCAAATACTTAGGGACTCCTATCATCATAGATACTATTTTTGGTCATTTTATATTTAAATAGCCAATAGGATGCAAATGTGTCAGTTATTTTCAGAAGGGGAAAACACCCGCCATATTTTTATCTTCCAAAATACCAACTTCACTTGCCATTTTCAGATGTTCGTTTCTTGTAAAATAAATCTTTTAAGAAGAAAAAATAGCATGGTCACCTGTAAAACTTACCTATATAACTAATTGATGATGAAATGACACAAGTTTAATTGTCTTTAATGATAAATTTTTCGAAAAATCACACGTACACGATGTAAACAAATTGCCGAGATGACGCGATACTATCGCCCTCTATGTAAAAATCGCGATTGTCGCCCTTGATTTTGTGGCCGTTACGTCATATGGAAGGAGGCGCTGGATCGATCCGTGGCTTTCCCATTGTTGTATGTAAATTTAAATTGGAAAGCAAAGGCAGAGGTCATTTACACATTTAATACAAGTATTTTGGTTCAATCTTTTTTATCAGCATCCCGTTGAAACATCAGGTTAAAATCAATGTAATGCTGTTGCAAATATTTGTTTAACGCAAAACGTCTTGCTCAATACTGATAAAAAGCTACAATACGGAACTTCCTTTGACGCTTGGTACATCATTTAGCATGATAAAGTCGTCGAGAAATACAGGTAGCAAAAATGTGCAACTGACTTCTTGATTAACTTTCACCCGGTAAAGCAAAAACCTATTGATGTCAGTTATAGGGAGTTGCAATCTTTGTTTGAGTTCAATAATACAATTTGTGATTTGCTTGACACATTAGTAGAATAAATTAAGATTAAAACTGATATGAATTATTAAAAGATCGACAATCGAGCAATATGCTGAATTTGTATATGACATTGGAGATATATTCTTGACAACTTAAGTATTTTTTAAGATCGTGTGTATTATTGTAAACTTTATTTCGTGAGGAAAATAAGAAAAACAACAGTTCAAAACTATAAAAAATATTCAGCATAAATCAACAAAATGAAAAAGATATAAGTAAGCGCAATAACTAATAATTCTAACGTTGGCATGATGCTTTTACAAAATAATAAGCCCCAATGAGAATCCTTAATTATTGAAACATCGACATGATATTGTATAAATTGTATAAAAAAAGAGGGACGAAAGATACCAAATGGACAGTCAAACTCATAAATCTAAAACAAACTGACAACGCCATGGCTAAAAATGAAAAAGACAAACAGAAAAACAATAGTACACATGACACAACATAGAAAACTAAAGAATAAAAAACACGAACCCAAATAAATGTATAAATGTAGTTGACATTCAGTAAATTTACATTGCATACGACGATTCTGATTTCTTTGATTAAAAGTTAATAAGTTTCGTTATTTTATTTTGAATTACTCTTATATATAGACAATAATAGTGCATTGACTTGACATATCAACAAAATAAGGATGAGGCTTAGAAACGGGGGAATGCGAGGCTGTGCCGAGCTATTTCCCCGTTTCGGGCCGAATCCTTATATCGTTGATATGTCAAGTCAATGCACTATTATTGTCTTTATACTGCAATCTTATTTTCAATGGTTGTTAAATGCGTCAAGGTTATTGATTTGATTTAAACATTGGGGAGAATCCCCTTTCCAAAGGCCTCATATCATGCTCGCGGAAAAATATACAACACATTGAAATGTACACCGTTGGTTTTCCCGTTTGAATGGTTTTACACTAGTAATGTTGGGGCCCTTTATAGCTTGTTGTTCGGTGTGAGCCAAGGCTCCGTGTTGAAGGCCGTACTTTAACCTATAATGGTTTAATTTTTAAATTGTTATTTGGATGGAGAGTTGTCTCATTGGCACTCACACCACATCTTCCTATATCTATATACATGTAAATTTACCTGTTGAAACTTACACTCGATGGTGAACGAACTCGTTTGAGTATGGACTTAAATATCAACCATAAGCATGAAATATAATGATTTATAGGTTGCAAACAAAAAATATAGACAAATGAAATATGTTTTTCCAATAATTGCAAAAGAAACAAGGTTGAGTCGATCCACGCATCGTTGTATGCATTGGAAACAAGAACAGGTTGAAGAGGTCGTATGAATAATTAAATATTATTTCGGCATTTTCGATTTAAATATTCATAAGGAAAAGTGATATCGGGTCAGCGACTGTATATGACATTAGAAATATACAGTCAACGCATTTTGACTGCTCAAATAAAACGAGTGCAGTATAAAGTCTTATACATTAGATTGTGCAAGAAACATATTGTAAAGGGTCTTACTCAATATATGCAATTTTATAACATAAAATATGCCATTTTATAATCCAATATATGCCATTTATAACGAAATACATACCACTGCGTTTTACGAGGATAAATGACTTAACATACAAATATCTTTTGAATTTCTGTGTTAAATATCACAATAAAGCTATTTGCAATCAACGTTTGTATCTTGGTTTATAACTTTAACGAAAAGACCAATCACCATTGGTCTTGTAAATTACTTGAATTTGTCTGTTTCAAGAGTGTTGTTAACAAGCTTAAGGATGTCATTAATTTACATATATTCAAATAGCTGTATATGTAGGACAATTACATCTAAGTGGGATAAAATTACGGCGATCGAAGAGAACGCAAACTAGACATTATAATAAATAAATTAAAAATTAACTAATAAGTAAATGGATATGTCGTAGTAAACATTATACTAGGACAAAAGTACAAGGCTGTTATATGTAAATTACATCTTTTTTTTTTTATACAAACGATCGAATTTCGTTGGCAATGGCCAATACAATTCACTTTCGTATTCATGTTTGACGAATCTGCATGTGAACCCTCGTGGAAAATTAGTTTAACTTTGATATCAAAAACAAGGTATTAATGTAACCAAATATATAGAATACAGGAAACAGTATTTGGTAAAGGAACAACCTTTAAATTCAGAAGACTGTTTTTCATACTTTTGAACAACTTTTACAATATACGCCACTAAACTACCATTAGGCAAAATGATATTGGTTAAAAGGTACCCACAGTACACATTTACTCTCATTGTAAAGGCTAGACTCAAAACGCATTGTTTAAAATATTTTATTATTCAATCAAGGACAAATGGATTTTTTTTTCAACTAAGTAACGTCATGTCTAATGCTAACATTAATATAGAACAACGAATTAAAATTACGATTCGGTCCCAGTGCTTAAAATCTCTCGGTCCATTATGGGTTGATTTGGCATACTTAAACTTATATACATTTTTTTTAAACAAAATTAAGTAAGCAATGGACGTGGTTGTTAAAAGTTAACTATGCTTTGTTGTGCTTTTTTGTTAAATATTTAATTGTTTTTGTTGTGATTAAGTTTGTGAGAAGGTTATGACTGCTATTATCATAGTACCTTTGATAACTATGTACCCCTATTTTGACATTTTCACCTATTATGTTTGTTTGTTTTATTCACGCATCGTTGTCAATATAATTGAATTTGATACTGTCATACAAGCGAGAGGTTTTACGCTATAAAACCAGGTTCAATCCACCTTTTTAACATAACAAATGCCTGAACCAAGTCAGTAATATAAAAGTTGTTGTCCATCTGTTTCATATGTTTGTGCTTTATATTTTTGCCATTTGATAAGGGACTTTCCGTTTTGAATTTTCCTCGTCGGAGTTGAGTATGTTTGTGATTTTACTGTTTGCCTATATAAGAAGTTCATCTTTTTGCATGAAAATATAATAATAAATTGCATTGAAATTTGAAGAATGGAATCGATGGATTCCTTCAAGTATATATAACGAATCGAATGCGTATGTTTTCAGAAGAAAAAAAAAATTCAAACACACCGAGCTGTGTAATTTAAAAAACGTATTGTAAACGAACTGTATAATTATGTATAAATCATAATGCATGAACTTGAAGATGTTTAGCTACATGTATACCATTTGTACTTATAGATACATGTATTAAATGGTTTTGGAATGATTTAGTCTAACGTGTTTTTTTACAACATTACGTATTAGTTTCTTCATTTTTTTAGAAGTGCGTTTTACATCATCGAACATGTGCATTTATGTAACAGTTTTCAAAAAGATTATTCAGCCTAATTTAGATAACATCCTGATCTTAAGTCATAAAGACCAAAAGCACGAGCCAAAATTGTGAAATTTGTAACTGTTAAACTATCAAATGCTTCAAGCAAACCAACCAACGTGTATGTGTCTTAAGTTACTAGGTTTATGACCCCCCCCCCCTTTCTGTCGCCAGTTTTGTACAATGGTTCTAAACTTTAATTGTATCAAAACTATAATGAATAATAGAGATAGTCATACAGGGCCGTAAATTGCCTGCACTGGAAGCCGAGTCAATAAAGTCGAGTGCACCCTCAAAGGTGTACATGATTTGGTCCATATTTTTATCAACTTGTTATAATGATTTCAATGCTAGCACTGCATGCAATAATCCTATATATATCAATCATCAAATTGCCAAATATGAGAGTACAAAAACAAAGGCTGTGGATTTTCTATAAAATTTCCATATGTTTAGCATTGAATCAAAACAAGGTAAATAATCCTTTTAATAGCCTAGTCAATACAAAATCTCTTTCTTTATTTTCTAAAAAATAAAAGGACTAAATGTTTTGATATTGTTTTATAAAATATTCAAAAACCAAATTGAAAAACAAAAGATGCCGAATAACTAGCCTTCGTAATCGAAAGTAAACTGGGCACCGTACGTGACAGAAGATTTGATTTGATTTTTGATGTGTGAACGCCACTTAAAAGCACCGCTTTTGTCCTTTTTTCATGGCGGTATGTTTTTATTGGTGGACGAAGCTGGAGTGCCCGGGGAAAACCACCGACCTTCGATAGGAAAACTGAGAATCCTAGTCAATTGAGATTAGAGTCGAGTGCACCCGAGCTTGGTTCGAACTCTAACCTCAGTGTTGACTGGTTAGTGATCACAGTAGTAACCACTTGGCCATCCCCCACCCCCGTGGCAAAAGACGAAAAAAAACAACGATTTGTTTATCTTGTTACTAGTTAATTTAGTAATTGTTTTTTCCTAGCTGTCGTTTTAAAATATAGTTTTAATGAATCAGCTACCGATTTGTACCCATTCGAGTTTCATATCGTATTAACTTTATGAGAGATATAAATTATAATAAAAGTTGAGTTGTTATAATGCAAACAGAACAGAATGCTTTGTATATACATTGTACAATGATGGGCAATAATCGTGAAAATAAAACGACGTCATACAAACCAATTCATGGGAGTAATGACCAATTTTATTTTGTTTTCGTATGTGTTTAATTTCATTCGCGACAACGGAAAAAGAAACCTTTATTTCTGAAGGGTAAATTAAGTTTAATTGACAGAGAACTTAGTTTAAACTAAAAACGACAATGATAATGCCAATATTGACGCTGCTTGAATAACCTTCAAACTTTTTATCTTAATACGTCAGACGGACTCTAATATAACGGTTAAATCAAATTCTACTTTCATTTAACATTGTCACTTTGTTCTAATAAAACACTTAAATATCTTGTAGTACCCATACAAAGTTAATCTGTTTTTATTTAACTCTAGAAATGCCAATATTACTTGTTATAGATGGCTAAGGAAACGTTATACAGTGAATGTCTATGACAGCCATGAACACTTTATATATTGGTTTTACGTAGAAAGACTTCTTATAATAGCGTAAAATTGAATTTTAGTAAACTAATGGTTGTGGGAGATATATTGAATGGAACAATTAGCCACATTTATTATAAAAGTCATCTTCACAATTAAGGTATATTTACCACAATTTATTGAATAACCGTATTCTTTTTGGTTTGTTTTGATTTAAACAGAATGGCACTGTCTCCCAACATTTTCTCCTATGTAAGGGACCTACAGGATAAATAAATAGTAAATAAGTCAATGTTTACTTCTTAGTAGTTATCAAAGAAATGAAATCTATATGCAGGATATGCGTTACTTCATCTGAGTAGACTTATCATAAACAAAGCATGATTTCAATTTGTTATATTAGACGTCAGCTATCGTTTATACAAGAAAGACTCACCAGTGATAGTCAACAATATAATTGATCTGGTGTCGAATCAAGCTTTAAATCTAAATTAGTTTTTTAAACTAGAGAATAAATTAAGAGATGCACATTTATATATACATAGGCAAGGACAACTGCTGATGAGCTTCCTTTAAAAGAGGGGCGAAAGATACCAGAGGGACAGTCAAACTAAAAGAGGGGCGAATGATACCAGAGGGACAGTCAAACTAAAACGTATCCTTCCTCAATGTTCCTGTGTTTTCTGTATGCATGCAGTATGTTTTTTGCCATACGCAGTCCTATACATTTTGTAGTTGATAACTATTAAGTCGTTTAATATCTTGAGGAAAGTTGCCTCAATGGAAATCATACCGCATCTTACTTTCAAATTAATTTTTGTTTATAATTG
This sequence comes from Mytilus trossulus, assembly GCF_036588685.1. Taxonomy (NCBI): domain Eukaryota; kingdom Metazoa; phylum Mollusca; class Bivalvia; order Mytilida; family Mytilidae; genus Mytilus; species Mytilus trossulus. The sequence goes on along the minus strand of NC_086386.1, from coordinate 33,533,840 downwards.
TTTGACTTTTGGCATTTTATTTTTCCTAACAAGAACAACTTCTTAACACTTATAAACTATGTACAATCCAAAACTGCTTTAAGAGAGCATTGATAAATAGATAAATAGTTGTTGTTTTCATAATGTATTTTTACATTTTTTACGCAACGACAATATTGAAACAACAAATCTCACACCTAGGCTTTTGAACAGTTTACTGCATTAAAGATTATTTTTTTCGGGGGTTTTCTGCCAAAGCATTGATATTATCTGCCGGAACATTGTTATCTACCGGGACATTTATGTAATCGGACGGAGCATGTATGTCAACTGCCGGAACATTGATGTTATCTGCTATAACATCTGCATGGTGAGGCACATTTTCCATACTTTCACGTTCATTTATAACTACTGCTTCGGGAATCGTGGTCCTCTTTGAAACTTATATTCTAACCGTTATCCTGTTGTGACGCCTTACACTAGACAGCAGATAACCAGAAAGTCGGAACATTTAACAAGAAAGTGTAGAAAGTTTAACATACATATAACAGAATAGTTGTTTCCGTTGAACACGTTATTATCGAGTTGAAAAAATATAAGTAGTTATCGATGGTACAGGGATTATAACTCAGTACGCCAGACGCGCGATTCGTCTACATAAGACTCATCAGTGACGTTCATATAAAAATATTTATAAAGCCAAACAAGTACAAATTTGAATAGCATTGAGGATCCGAAACTCCCAAAAAGTTGTGCCAAATACGTTTAAGGTAAACAAAAATATTAAAGTTTTGTAAACAGGAAATTTATAAAAATGACTTCATTATTGAGATTCATGTCAACACCGAAGTGTTGACTACTGGGCTGCCGATACCCTCGGGGACGAAACGTCCACCAACAGCTAGTGGCATCGACCCAGTGGTGTAAATAGTTTCATTTGTAACAAAGGTACCAGGACATAATTCAGTACGACAGACGCCCGTTTTGTCTACATAAGACTCATCCGTGACGCTCGTATCAAAAAATTAATAAAGCCAAACAAGTACAAAGTTGAAGAGCATTGAGGAAACATTTCTTTAGTGTCATTGTATGTAATGTGAATCAACTGTTAAAAAACTTCAAAATACTTTCAAATGTTTACAGAATTAAAACTTTGTATTTGCGCCAGACGCGTGTTTCGTCTACATCGGTGATGCTGGAATCAAAAAAGTGAAATAAGGTTATTGTCCCTCTGGTTTCTTTCGCCCATTTCTTTTAAGAAAGATTGTTTAAAATATTTAACCATGTCCGTACGATATTTGTGGCATTAGCAATCGTATCCAATTTCCTTTTATATTTATGTTTCAGTAACTGTACTTTCAAGATGTTTCTATGCAGCGAACTCGTAATATCTTGTACCATGGTTAAGATATACCTGTGTATGGATTTTCTTCAAGAGAAGATAATATAATTTATGGACAATCATTATAATTGTACCTTAACGAATAGTACTTCCATGCAAGTGGAAAGTGAAGTACCATACTTAATTTAGTTGTTGAATAAGTAATCATATTCTTTCAAATGTCGAAGCTATATTTGTGATAAATCATTTGATGTTTTGACCATTTTATGAACTAGACTTTGTAAATATATAGTTCAATATTTTCTTTATAGAGTTCAAGCTATTCCATTTATTATCATCTGGGGAACGTATTTATCATACAAGTAAAATAATTATTTTTGAAGACTCATAATAAAAACGGGCGAATGCATTAGTGCCACACAGTTATAATTTATTTGTGTCATTTTACAGGCAATATACAACGGAAAAAAATTAATATTCATCGCAATATCGTGATGGTGAATATGTTTGTTTACATTATACCTTCGGCTTAATCAATCAAGTAACTCATACTATAACTAATCACATTGGTTTAAGATTATACAGTTTTTTTTATATATTAGATGTGTTACATGCAAGACGAAAATTGTCAGAAGACAAACAGAGGAATATATATATTAAGCCTACAATGTATGATGGCCACACATATAGAATACAAGTCGTTCAGGTGAATAATAATAACTGTTAAAGCCAGAATATTGGACACATGGCCTTACGGTCATAAAACTTTCGAGCAACATTTTTGTACTCAGACTCGAGAATCAACCAATACAGGATTTGGTGTTTCGAGCATGATTTTTGTGCTCCAAGCACTGAGCAAAGTTTTATGACTTCAACCCATGGTGTACAATTAATAACTTTGATAGGCCACATCCATGGTTATCAGTAAAACTTAAGGTTTATAGTGCCAGTTTAAGTATGGTTTTATGTTGATAAACTTTTGATTTGATGAATAAGTTTATCATGTTTATTCTGCAATCAAATACTGTGTTTTTTCTTCATTGGCTAGGGGTAGGGGGATTGAGATCTCAGAAGCATGTTAAACCCCGCCATTTTTGCGCCTGTCCCAAGGCAGGAGCCTCTTGCCTTTGTTAGTCTTTAATCATTGAAATTTTAGTTTCTTGTGTATAATTCGGGGTAAAGTATGAATTAAAGGAACTAGTATACATATTTGTTATGGGGCCAGCTGGACGCCTCCGAGTGCGGAAGTTTCTCGCTGCATTGAAGACCTATTGGTCGGCTTCGGTTGTTGTCTGCTCAATGGTCGGGTTGGTTTTATTTGGACATCCCCCTTTTCCCTTCTCAATTTTATTGTATGTAGGTTATCTTCATGTTTTTATATTTAATTCACTATGGTAATTTAAGCGCACAAAGATACACCAAATAACTGATTTTATTCAATACTCTGTTGTTTGTATCTTTGGAAATGTCATTCGCTAATGTTACTTAACAATAGAAGATGAAAAGATAACATCGATACGGTAACAGAGATATGACTACACTAAACAACCTAATAGTAAGGACTATAATAAAATTTACATTTAAATAAGGCATGTTACTATACTACAAATGTAACGTAAATCCGCTAAAAATGTCTAGGAATCCGTATTAAATACGATCTAGTACCTAATTTTCTTTCTCTTATTGTATTAATTAAAGAGATGATATAAAATATCAACTACAGACAGGCTGTCATTAAAGAGACTGTTGGTGTGTAGAACATGATTATCGTACAATAGCCAAAGCTTATCGAGGTAGAAGTTATTGACGATAGCACTACGTATATCTCTTCCATAAAATTTAATGATACTTTTATAGCTTTGGAGCTTGAAGCTGAAAAAATAGATCATATTTAGTGTAGGGAAATATTTCTAAAACAGATATATAATTTCCTTTTGGTGTTTACTTCAAATGTGTAGATAGTTAACTGAGTCTTTCAAATGTCAAATAAATACAGTTTATACCTGTTATATGTTGTATATTTCAGCTTACTTTAACATGCAAATAATGATTAAAGTCCCTGATGCATGATTTTTTCAATTATTAATTGTGTTTGGCTATTGGCTAGCTGTCAGTGATTGCTAGTACCCTCAAATCATACTTCATTGATAATTTAACCATATTTTTAATGATTTAATGATTTAATCATATTTTTAATGATTTTTTTGTTATTTAAATTTACTTATTCAGGGTTATATCTCGTCTACATATCAGCTTTGATGATTTGTGGTATTGCGAATGTTGCTGCTACAAAAGAGTAAACAAAGTAAAACCTTAGACCCAGAAAAAGATGCAAAACTGAATAAATATACGACAATGAACCTCTTTCACTACTTATGCTGCTCGTATTGTTGATATTAGAATAAACAACCGCTATATGCATCATTTTTGTTTGTAAACTTAAGAAAACCCGTCCTGAGTGTACGTATACTTTGAATTTGACATTGGTTGCTCATGTTTTCATCTTCTAAGAAATCAGTTCGTACACCACATTCGACCTACAATAATCATTCCTGGCCAGCTGAAACAATAACAAACTTGTTATTCTAAAACAATGAAATATGATATAAAAAGGTTGTCTAAAGTACCTTTCATTGTACACTGTACGTGCTTGTCCGTTTATTTATTTTGAAGTTTACATCGGGCCCCTCGACTGGTTTTCGGGGGGGGGGGGGGGGGGGTGTTCAAATCGGTAGTTCTTTTATATTACTCCTACATTGTAGTAATAAGCTACGATTGTATGCATACTAGATCATTTTAATTTTGAGAAATTTTTAATTCTGATAAATATTTGAGTAAATATACATTTGTACATATCAAAAAGTAAATTTGTTTGTAATGAATTTGGCAGCTTATTTCCATTTATGCACCACTTTTTTACGAGAAATATTTCCGCAGCCGGTCATTCGTACAGAAGCATTCTACGCAATATTACAAAACCATCCATGTAACGTTTATTGCTCAAAATGAGAGTTTAAACTTTTATTTTCCTTTGATGAGGTAATCACATAGTTTCTTGTTTAACTCTTAAAAAAACATATATACACTTAAACTAACGATTGTCAATGAAGCATTGTTGACCTAGATTCGAACGACAAAAATTGGACACAGTGCGTGATACAACATCCGATATCGTAAAGTAGACTAGTAAAAGCCGACATGAAAATATGTGTATAATTTCGAACCAGAAAGCAAACGGCCTGATTTATGTACAACAAATATACATTTTTACTTCAAAACGAATCAATGTCTGTTAAAAAAAATATAATAACTGTATCTATTAGTTCGTTATGTTTCGCAACTTCTGCTAAAGTACTTTTAATTTTAAATCTGACTTAAATTAATCATATAGTGACAAATTGTATTATCTGAATGGCTTGAACGAATATGCACAATAATGTAATTAAACTTTATTAACCTCAAAAGGTCTTGTTCGTTTTAGTCTCAATTACCATCATGTATTAGAGCAATTTAATTACTATAATTATATTAGAGCTTTGATATGGGATGATTACAAAAGTTACGTAGCGTCAATTTGGTTAAGCGGGATGTATAAGTACACAGCCACGTCTGTTGGGAATTTAGATTAACCGAGGTGTTTCGTGTAGGGAGATTGGCCAAGGCCGTAAACACGCCTTCTTGTTTTTATACGTAAAAGAGAAACATTCCTTAAACTGAAAAATTTATGTAAATAATATTTACGTTAAAATGTGGAGTGGAGTGTAGACTAAACTTGAATAATGGTGACCTGGAGTCAGTTTTACAAAAAAACCTCTTTCGACTTAGATTGATGTTAGGTATACTGAACTGGTCATGACTTTTTTTGGTGAAACAGACTTCTGGATCGCTTCCATTCTGTAGAACGCACATGCTGGGCAGACGAACGTTTATTTTATGTATATTAATACTCAGCCGATTCCAGTCGAAATGAGAATGTTAAATCCGATATTTGGAGTTTGATCTTCACTTCAGAACCCATAACAATAGTATTTGTCACCGGGCATTCAATGACAAATTTGCTTCTGGAATTAAGCAAACAAGAATCAACTTTAATATTTTTAGCGTCAAATCATTCATATCAAATGTTAAACATTGAAGAATAGATTTTTGTTGAATAATTTTATAATAAACATGTTACTATGCATGTATAAGTATACACTCCGATTTATCTAGGAAAACATGCTAGGTTTTAATTATTGCCATTTGCATCAAAAGACTTGCATTTTTTAATTAACTTAAAGTTAACTAATAAATTATAAATAGAATGTTATTTATTATATCAAATTTACGGGCAATGAAATCTTTTGTCCGTGATTTTAAAATATCGTGTCCTAGAAAGAAAACTTCCTATAACGAATATCTTCTAATATTTTGTATAATATATGTTATATATCTTACAAATTTTACACATTGACAATGTATTACTATCAAATGTATTTGTGCGTAAGCATGTGAGGTAAAATAAATTAATAAAATTGAGAATGGAAATGGGGAATGTGTCAAAGAGACAACAACCCGACCAAATAAAAAACAACAGCAGAAGGTCACCAACAGGTCTTCAATGTAGCGAGAAATTCCCGCACCCGGAGTCGTCCTTCAGCTGGCCCCTAAACAAATATATACTAGTCCAGTGATAATGAACGCCATACTAATTTCCAAATTGTACACAAGAAACTAAAATTAAAATAATACAAGACTAACAAAGGCCAGAGGCTCCTGACTTGGGACAGGCGCAAAAATGCGGCGGGGTTAAACATGTTTGTGAGATCTCAACCCTCCCCCTATACCTCTCAACCAATGTAGAAAAATAAACGCATAACAATACGCACATTAAAATTCAGTTCAAGAGAAGTTCGAGTCTGATGTCAGAAGATGTAACCTAATTAAAATTAATGTTTGTTTATATAAATAGTTATTCTGCATTACATATTGGTGATATATTAGACCGTTGGTATTCCCGTTTGAATTTTGGGGCCCTTTATAGCTTGTTGTTCGGTGTGAGCCAAGTGCCAGCCAAGGCTCCGTGTTGAAGGCCGTACATTGACCTATAATGGTTCACTTTTTTAAATTGTTATTTGGATGGAGAGTTGTCACATTGGCACTCACACCACACCTTCCTATATCTATATCACAAAATTCTAAACTCCGAGAAAAATTCAAACAAAAAGTCGCTAATTAAATGGCAAAATCAAACGCTCAAACGAATAGATAACACTTTTAATATTCCTGACATGGTACAGATATTTTCTTGTGTAGAAAATGGTGGATTAAACCTGGTTTTATAGCTAGCTAAACTTTTCACTTGTATGACAGTCGCATTGAATTCCATTATATTGAGAACGACGTGTGCATCAAACCAACCGACATTATAGGAAAAAATGTCAAAAATATGGGTACAGCAGTCAACATTGTGTTTAAATCTTTAAAATCACTAAAAAATTAAACAAACAGCTATCAAATGAGCACGAAGCACGTTAGCAAAAATGAATGACTATTATACAAATAATCATAGAATATTGACGGGATCGATGTGTAAGTACAGGCAACGTCATATGTAAAAAAAAATAAAAACACCTAAAAGGCATATATACAAAGGACATTTGCAAAAATTAAAGACGAAAATACAAAAATATCATAGAATAGCTACACAATGACGGGATGTATAAGTACAGAGCAACTTCAAATAGATATCTCCAAAAACAATCCGACTAGAGAGCAAAAGTATTATTGATATGAAAACGCCTATTTTTTGAAAAAAATAATTTAGATGTACAAATGCATTGAATTAGACACTATACTTTTATTAACAAGTTATTTGATATTTTTTTCTGAATATTCAGGCATTACCTCACCTCTAATTGTTATAAATCTCGTCCATTCTATAAGAAGTTAAATAAGTTTAATTGATCATTCCGAATATGAGTAATTCCCATTTGTCCTTTATGTAGGAGGGATAACCCGGACAACTATTTTAAAGATACATGTATGCCCAAGACACGATGCAGTCACGATATCGATTATCACTTTAGCCGCATCTAAGACCTTTGTGGAAATATTAATAAATAATATAATATTTCATAATTTAGTAATTATGTTCATATTCTTCAGATGTCAATATCTGCATTATCATACCAATATTTAAAAATACTCTCGGTTTTTAATGACTTTATACGCGAATTGTTGGTAGACTAAGGCAATTAATATTTTCTAAATTAGTTATAATATAGTTGTCCATGCCATAATTTGATTGGTCTTTTATGCCGCCAATATCGCCGTTTAAAATTTCGATAATTTTAAGATTAAGAATGGAAATGGCGAATGTGTCAAAGAGGCAACAATCCGACCAAAGAGCAGAAACAGCCGAAAGCCACCAATAGGTCTCCATCACAGCGAGAAAATCCTGTATCCGGAGGAAGGCTAGTTAAGTAAAAATGAACGTCATACTAAACTCCAAACATATATTAAATATTTGTTTGTCTATTATTATTTTTAAGTTTAGTTTCGATGTCCACCTACATTTCTACGTGTGAGTTTGAATATATCTTCTTTTAGTTTCTTTTGCATCTCTTTTAAAACGTAAAATGTAACAATGTGAAACTTACAATATGTTTTACGATTTCAAATGATACTAAACAAGTTTCCTCAACTGACTTGCTTGGTTTGTTCTCAATTGTTTATCCTATCAGTGTAATTGTGTTAACGGGTACATACAGTTATCGATATATAGACAAATTGGGATCAAACTGACCACCTGCTACAGTTGTATACATATGCAATTTTGTTTCATCTGTGTAGGATGCTGATATCGATATTGAAACCAATTTATTTATGATTTTTGTCTCTACACATTTCATTTGGTTAGATTAGTTATTATTTAACTGATTTCAAAATAAAATAGGTTGTCCTAAATATGAATATAATGGCGCTCTTTAATATAATGGCGCTCTTTAATAATAAGGAATTTTGTGTGATTAGAGTATTCATCGGTGTAGCATAGCATACTATCGCACCATCGACAAGAAGCAGCAAAATTGAAATTCATTTTTTTTGTTACAGCACACTTTCATCTTAATTTTTTTCGGACAGACTCGAAACATGTATATAAATCCAGAGAAGTATTTTGAATGCTATACAACTACGATGCCCTAGTGTTTGAATAAAAAAAGACCAGTTTTCTTATAGAAATATCTTACTTTCACAGATGAACAACTTATCTTTTTTCCTCGCGTATTAAATAACATTTTGCTATAAACAAATCTAATCACATTTCAAAAGGGAAATTGCAATTCAATCTCAAACATCGCTATTTGTCTTAAAACAAAAGAAACTGTTTTAGTAAAACAAAAGCACATCTGGGGTTGGAAAGACACTAGAGAAATTGAAATTAAACGGTGATATTTAAAGATTTCTTAAAACAAAAAGTAAATTGCTTTCTTCTTCAGATGTTTCAACATGAACAACAACATGACCTTTAATTTCGAGTTGTAGAAAATATCTTCTGTGCTGTTTTACAAGTGTAAATTAAAGCAAAATACATAGAAGAATTTAGTACTTAGAAAATCTAAATGTCAACGTCAATTCGTAAAATGGGTCATTGATGTTTTCATCTTAATTACTATTGTCGGTCGGAAAGGGAAGATGTAATAAACTCATGTTAAAGAACGGAATAAACGTCGTCTAAATAGAAATTTTATATCAGAACTAATAGGACTATATTGAGAAAAACACATTTAACAGTGAAATTAAGTTTCACGAAAACACTTCAAATTTAAAATATTGTAATTAATATATAAACTTCTATATCTATTCATGTTTCATTTTCATAACAAACAATATAGATACATTGTATACAATACTGTTTAAAAAAAAAATCTAAGTCGAATTGTATGACATATTTATTATCTAGGTATGACCAATGTGTGGTTCAACTTTACCGAGTTCTTTTTCACCTATTTTCAGTTATTTCTGCACACACATTGTAATTGAATTCATTTGTGGGTTGAATACACATTTTTAGACTGTTGTAACGAAAAGCTGTATGTATAGATTATAACATGCCCTTTTCAATATTGGCCCTGGTATCATACCGAGACTCCCGTGTCGACCTCGAGGCTTAAGCCGAGGGATGATACAAGGGACAATATGGAAAAGACATTTTATAATCTATTTATCACATATTTAAGTTTTGCAGGAAAGAGGATTATAACAATTTAATGAAATAAAACAGGTCAATCTTAAAACAAATTTACAAAAGTTTTATCACATTTTCAAATTTAGCTTTTATCATTTACTCCATAGAAATTTATTTTCGTATTTCCGTTTATTTTGGAATGTGGAAATAAACAATTGCGAGAATTTTAGAATATGGTAATACACAAATGCGAAAATTTTGCACCGTTATTGTTTGCCATTGTCGTTAAGGACGCAATGACGTCACGTCATTTAGAGGGCACAATATTAATATACTCTTTTTTGCCCCTGGTAATTTTGAGGTTATTCCATATGCAGAACCTAAGGTATTCATAAGAAATATGTGATAACAACCAATATTGCATTACTAAAAAATTGAAATCACCTGCAACATACTTTGATGTGTTCTTTCTATAAATTGCAATTGACATCATACGCATTGAGGACTATTGATAGCAAATTAAAATTTCCTTTAATATTTGTAATACTGGTATAAATAATTAAAAAAAACAATTTTCACAACCACAAACTTAGCATATAAACTATTAATCCAAATAATTATGACGTCTTGAAAGGCTATTATATTTTTTTTTCTTTGACGCCTTACTTCAACGTCATAACGCCAAACTCATATGTTCAGTTTGACTTTAAGAGGGAATTTACTGCTTTATTAAAACGTTTAGCTGATTTTTCCTCAAGATGCTTCATTTTCGTAGTATAAAATATATTTTTGAACCAAACTCGGTTCATTTTGACTGACCTGAATTTCCGGATAATGTAAAACAATGGTTCCGGAAATTCGGGTTTTACCGAGTTTGGTGTAAACATTATTTCATAATCTAAAAAGAAGTCAGACAAACGTTTTAAAAAATGCAGTCGACATGTTCCCGCCTCGGATGGAATTGTTACTTATATAATTATTTCTGTAGGGATGAATTGGAAATATTTTGCACAAACACTTAAAAGGTAAGAATTTTTATATTTTTTTTAACCTTCAATGAAAATTTGATGGCTCAATTGGGTCTCAAAGTTGAGAGCATAATATGATCTCAAAGTCCAACCGAAAATGGCGGCTTCAGCATTATGACGTCGAAAGAAGGCGTCAAAGAAAAAAAAATATAATAGCCTTTCAAGACGTCATAATTATTTGGACTAATAAACTATACGCTTTCTGTGCCAATACTTTGTAGCCAAAGGTGGGTCTAATTGGGGTCTAAGCGTGACGCGGGATTGACGAGTTTTTGTAAGCGGCCACGTGAATGTAAAATTATTGTGTCGTAAACACGGGAAACGAGGTTATGCGGGACCCGGGATATGACAAAAAATGAGAATTGCTTACGTTTATAGTGTAAGCAGGATACGGGAATCTGACAAAATAGTAAGCGGGATCCGGAATCCAAACCCCAAACGAGACCCCCCTAGAATGATGCCATTATTCCGGAAGAGTGAAAATCCTTCACATACAAAAGCATCATTTTATCTCAATGTGTGTCGGATAAAGCAAACGAACGAGTCGAATCCAACATTAGAAAGCGGGGGGAAAGTATAATAAGTGCTACGCTATTAACAATACGTTTTCTGTGCCAAGACTGTTTAACTAAAAGTAAGTACGCCAGATGCGTGTTTTGAGTATGAAGCTAAATTTGTTTTTTCTGAAATAAAGCTTTTTATTTTTTTGGTAAAAAAAAATGTGAACATTTTGATAATATTTAAAATATTTCAACAATAACTTGACAGAAAACGACCACAAACTATAAAATATATTCTTAATTTCAGGTATTGAACGTGATGAGGTTTCAGTTTAAACGCATATACCCGTATGCGCTTAATGTATGTTTATGTGAACAATTCAGTAATTTCATTTGGATGAAATAATGTTCTGATCAAGTATTGTCGATGCAAAATATGTTTTGAAATATTTTGCAATTAGTATAAATGTATTTTGATGATTTGTAAACCATCAATATTGACCGGACTGGAAACTACAATTATCTATTATAAAAAACTGTGCAAACAACTTTAAGGGCATCCGATACAGTTTCTCGATTAAATGTCATTTTTATAATTTTGTAATATGTTGTAGGCCTTGGCGAGTTATAAAGTAAAACACAAAATAAAACATAGGTCACCGTGCTTGTTTTCGAGAAAATTGAGGCTGAAAATTGGGGATTTGTGCAATTTTGTAAAAAAATTGGCAATGTTATAATTTTTTTGGAGCAGATATTTTTCGTCGTAAATTATTAAGATCGGGTTTAATCTGAAGCTGTGATAAATGACAAAAAGGAAAAAAATAAATCACTACACGAATAACTATGCAATTATTCAAGCCTTGCTTGACATTGCAGACCAAATGCTCAAAGTGGTATTTTTTTAAACCTAAAAAAATGGAAATAAACTCTTTCTGAAAATGTCATTTTTATCATTTTTCTGCATAAACTGCATTTTGTCATGCTTTCTCCAAATCTCAAATAAAAAATATAGGTCACCGTGCTTGATTCCATGATAAACGCGATTTATCCTAAACATTGCGTCCCCCCTTTGTAACCTCAACGTTAGCGCCAAAGTGCACGACGTCGCTGGCAGACAATTCCGACGTTATCTCTGCAAATTACCGGCGACATTTTTCAGATGTATAAATATTGCTTGTAAAGTACTAACTCTAAATTGGTAATATTGTTTCCGGGAAAAAAAGCATGTGAATAATAAATACCTCTCTCTGTTTGTGGTCTAAGTGAGAAACATCTCAAGAAAAACTTTTTTTTTAAGTTATTACGGACTGTTGATAATTTTTACGGCTTTTGAAATTAAAGACTCGGCAATTTAGAACTTGACATACAGTTACATGTACTGTACAAACTCGTGTATTAATTTGATGTATTAATCTATAAAATATGTTGACCTCTAGATGTTGTTTTTTATTTTGTTTGATGTGCTGCTGTTTCATTACAATACTCCTTTACATCCCTCTATTCACGTTTTAATCACTTTTTATAATTTAACAATTATTCATAAAATCTAACTTTTTTTCGGGTCATTGATTACATTTGAATAAAATTGAGAGGCTCCTAAACAGTTTAAAATTCACAGTTTGTATAGCTCAAAGACTATGCGGTATGGGCTTTGTTCATTGTTGAAGATAACTTTGTTAATTTCTGTGTCCTGTTTGTTTCTTGTGGAGAGTTATCTCATTTACAGTTATGCCATATCTTGTGTTTTATGTTGTGAGAAAACAAAAACAAAATCTTATAAAGGAGATTCTTCAATATGCTAAAAGATGCTTTTGTCCAGAGAGAGAAACTATACAATTATTTTGATTTTTTTTTATTCGAAAAAAATGATTGAGTTAATAGGGAGATGACTGGACAAAGGGGCCTATTACCTATGGGTAATTTCATTGGTAATTTACTATATATATTGTTTCACCACAGTGCTACACATTGCGGGGTACATACAATATCGCACATGCTTAGCATCTGTCTGTCCTTCCGGTCCTTGTGGTTAATTAGATTTTTCAAGCGTACAATTTTTGCCAAATTTCTATGAAACTGATATCGTATGGAAACGTTCGAAAATCACTGCATATCAACTATTCGTTTAAAGAGTCAGTTTACGGGCGTATGAAAATATTGTTGGCTATTGCCTTTAGAAATTTCCTCGGAGTTCGGTATTTTTGTGATGTTACTTTTTGTTTGATAGAATACGTGCTACGTGGAGGTAATATAAACTTTGTTCTTTTATTAAAGTTGTATCATTGTTGATATTAGCGGAATACCATTATTTATCTAACATAAATAAATTGAATAAATTGTTCAGTAATGAAGTTTACTTCTTCGTGTAAAATATTCGGTATCAGTTTTAAAATAGCATTGTTGGTTCTCTGTGCTGTAATACATTGACAGGAAATCGGATCCGGACTAAATCATGGTTTATGAAGGATAATGATATATTTGCCACTGGACGTTAAGCAATCAAAAATCAATCAATACATAGGACATAGTCTTGGTATATAGCTGACATTTAAGGTGGCGCCTTCTCCATATCAAAAATGATAATTGACATGCATTATATTACTAGTAACACCAAAAGGGTTAGTCATTCTTGGGATTGCTTTACTATACGATATTTTGTTAAAGATCTCACAGAAACAGTAATGTGTTTTATTTCTTATCATTTGATTAGCCTGTTATCCTGTTAGAATCAACTAATATTAATGTTGTAGAAGTTAGCATGCGGGAGAAACAGAAATTGGAGCACCGAAAAATTCACATTACGTTTCTTATTACGGAAAATTACACGCATTACGTCCCGCAAAAAGTGACGTTTTGCGGGAATTCAAACGCTTAACGTCGCGCCAAGAGTTAACTCCCTTGCAACTGTATCGGATGCCCTTAATTGAACCATTTGTTAACCTGTCATTGTCTGAAAGCGAAAGCGAATATACAATATTTTATGATTTATAACAGTTTAGTAAAAAAAAAAATCAAATGTAATACAACGTATTCTCTATAGATATACTGAACGTTATAAATAATGATATGGTACATGTATATAGAAAGCTTACAATGTTTGTAGCCAAAGCAAATAATAAAACTAAAAGAAACATATTTTATATGGAATTTTAATTTACTTATGTTTTCAAATTAAGGATTCCCGTTATTTTCTCTCAATTCTTTTTTATATTGGTGGGGAAATATTGAACTGTAGCTTAAGACAATATTCCATTTTCAGAAGTTTTCAAATTAAGCTTAATACCAAAAAAACATAGTTTTACAATCTCACAACTAGCCAACGACACAACACTGTCAACTATTGCATATGAGGAATGTCACACTTACTATCATTGAAATCTATCGAACACTAACGGGTTTAAAATTAAATCGATGAAAAAACAGAGGGCATTTGGTAATGAAAATAACAACATAGTAAAGGTCGGTTCTAACATATTACATGGAACAAAGGACTTCTTATAAGTGTTTGATGTTTTTTTAGCTAAATGCAATAAACTTAATATCGATATAAAAAAATCGAACATAAACTGAAACTAAATTGATCCTTAGAAAAAGTAATTAAAAGTAACAGGATTATAATTTAATACGCTAGATGCTCGTTTCGTCTACATAAGACTCATCAGTGACGCTCATATCAAAATAGTTATAAAGCCAAAAGTACAAAGTTGAAAAAAGAATGGCCAACAAAGGTACAAATATTTTGTCATAGGAAGGGATAAACTCTACTTTGTAAAGAATCACTATGATTCAAACAAAATATTACCTGAAACTGACATAATCAAGATGTTTGAAGTCTTGATTGACAACATATTTGTTACGTTCGGAGGACGTGTTTTTCAACAGACTATCGGCAATCCGATGGGAACGAATTGTGCCCCTCTTCATGCCGACTTGTTTCTTTATTATTGTGAGGCTGACGTCATACAGGAACTTCTTATGAAGGAAGATAAGAAGTTGTCAATATCCTTTTACTAAATAATTAAAAATTTGGTGACTGTCAAACGTAGCTATCACATTTAACTAGAGATAAAAGATACACCATGTACAGTAAAGTCGGCCTCATATCTTGACTTACATCTAGAAATTGACAATAAGGGTCAATTGAAAACAAAACTTTACGAAAAAAAAGAGTTGATTTCAGCTTTCCAATTTTGAAATTTCCATTTCTAAGTAGCAACATTCCAGCAGCACCTGCATACGGTGTATATATCGCCCAATTGATACGATATTACCGTGCTTGCATTTCCTATCATAATTGTCTTGATAGAGGGTTGTTGCTCACAAGGAAGCTATTAAATCAAGAGTTCCAAATGGTGAAGTTGCAATCATCTCTCCGTAAATTTTACGGACGTCATCACGAGTTGGTTGATCGTTTAACAAATGATATCGGATATGTTCCTTACGTGGTATCTACAATCCTCTTCCCTTTCATAAATGTGACCTACCGAATAAGACTATTAACCGGATTTGTTATCTCATAAGCAACACGACGGGTGCCACATGTGGAGTAGGATCTGCTTACTCTTCGGGAGCACCTGAGATCACCCCTAGTTTTTGGTGGGGTTCGTTTTGTTTATTCTTTAGTTTTCTATGTTGTGTCATGTGTACTATTGTTTGTCCTTTTCAGTTTAAGCCATGGCGTTGTCAGTTTATTTTTGATTTATGTGTTTGACTGTCCCTCTGGTATCTTTCGTTCCTCTTTTGAAGAGCATTGAGGACCCAAAGTTCCAAAAAGTTGTGCCAAATACGTCTCAGATAATCTAATAATAATTCCTGTGATAAGACTATCCTTACTTTTTCGCAAATTCAAAGTTTTGTACTCAGGAAATTATTAAAAATTACCATTTTTGATATTTATGTCAACACCGAAGTGCTGACTAATGGGCTGGTGATACCCTCGGGGACGAAACGTCCATCAGGAGTGGAATCGACCCAATGGTGTAAAAAAATATCAAAGGAACCCGGTATATAATTGTATACGCCATGCGAGTGTATTGTTGACTTCGTTCTGATCATGATCGATGATAAAACATTAAATCCTACTTATCCTAACAGCATCTTTCCTTTAATCACTTAATCTAAAATAACAACATCCATGTAAACGCTCCCAATTACAACCACGTTTATATACTTGACCAGGTCAACCTACTTATAAAAAGGCAATCCGGTCCATCAATACAATAGTTCAGGGAAGTTTATTCCGTAGTCATGTGATCCTCTTCAACTTTGTACTTTATTTGGTACTTTTAACAATTTTCGATTTATGATGAGTTTATTGTAAAAACATATATAATGTTGAACTAACAATTAATTATTATTTGCTGAAAAATCGCCCTTGAAAATTGCATTACAATAGGAGAAAAGAAAGGATAAAATGATGTCTATATATTTTGTGATATGAATTTAATTTGTCACTCTATCGGTTATAACAATCGTGAATATTTGTTATTTATATATACTAATATATATTTTTGATAATCCCGTAAACCTTTTTTAGTCGAACAAGAAATGGAGTCCCAAAAAAAATGCATTTGGTATAAGGACAGTGGGAGATCCAAAAAGTGGGGTCTTAGTAATGTCAATTGGTATATCAGAGTGTTATATTAAGTTGTAAAACTAATCATTGAAAGGAACAAGTTTTTTTTTAGTAAATTTAGGTTTTGTCATTAGTCCATATTTAGAAAAAAAATCAATTTTGTTCAAAGAAATGGAATGATGTATATTGTGTGTCAAAACATTGCCTGGGTAGGTTTGGTGGGAAAACAACAGCAAATTTGCATCACTGTGTGGTACCATTTAAGACTTTGTGTTCTGTTTTGTGGAGGGGCTGTACTGGTTTTGCTCTATTTCAAGCAAAGTATCGTTGTCTTAATTCTTAAAATGCTGGTGCTGGAAGTGTTTTCTGATTCCTGTCCTGGTACATGTTCTTTCTGACATTAAATCTGGGTAACATTTGTGCTTGTTGGGTTTCTGTCAGGGTTTGGTCATCAATGTTGACGCTTGTCTCAGTATGAAGCAGCATTTCGTCAAAGTCTTCAACTTCTTTGTGCGTATTTTCAAATAAGTTATAATAACAACTTCATCAGCATTGATGTCTTCTGGTAGTTGCAATTCAAACGTTTTTGAAACAAATAGCAACGTTCGGTCCAAATATGTCAAAATCAGCACCACGCTTGATGTTTACAGAATTTAAGCCAACGCAGTTTTTAAGTGAAAAGAGGGTAATTTTATCTCCGTTTGTTTTACCAATTAAATAAAGGATTTGTGGATCAGCCTTATTGATTAAAGTAATTCCGTCAACACGTTTTATCAAACAGTAAGCCAAGAATAGAAACTGGAAAGGACCAATTACAGCTAACTGTATGTAAATAGGCACATAATTTAAGAATTATCATGTTAGGAAGCTATTCTCGATCAGTTGGCATCTTCATATAATGGCGAGATACTGTTTTCAAACACACTGTCACTTCACTGGTAATTCTTGAAACCCTCGAGATGGAAATGGTATGTACATTTGCACTGACGAGCTACAAACTCCTAGTTCTGAAAAAAAAACCCTCAAAACAATCAAAACTAGTAAACACTCAATAAAACCGTGGCACTGAATTCTCCAGTCTTTTTGGATCAAATTTTAAACATTTGGCAAATAACAAAAATCATTGCTCATTTAAGAAATAAATGTTGGTTAAATACCTTTCAAAAATATGAATAACTATGAAAATATCCTTGTATAGAAAGTATTTGGGTTACAATTTAGCACATGAACAAGGAAAAACTTTATTTCAACAGTTTTAAACGATAATTGGGGTCCATAGTGATATCGGCGTACATAAATGTTTGCCTCTACATCGATGTTATTCCTTTAACTAGGGCATATTAATAGCACAGCTGTATAGAAATCTCCAGAGAAAGATGTAAAGAAACTTATTATTGTTAAGACAAAATATTACGTACAAATAATGCAGTTTTCTACACCTCCTATGCCCTTGAAGGAAGCAGAGTCCTTACCCAGGTCTATGGTCCTGTTAACTGCCACACTCACTGGTTTAGACTGTGGTCCACCATCTGTTTTACTATGGTCTCTCTTTTTTACAGAAAATATATGCTTTGCCTCTTTCTTGGTGTTGCCCCACTTATCTTTACACTCCTTGGCTGACCTATGTGCAACACCAAGAGAAGACACCATCGTGGAAATTCTTCCCCAGACTGCTGTCTTTCTTTTATTGGTCACATCACTACCAAATTTGTCATTAATGACAGCAAAATTCGTTTCCATTTCATCTTGGAGTAGATTTATTTCTGCTTCCGAGAAATTCGGCTTTCTTTCCCTTGTTTTCTTTACTCTAGACTGGGTACATGCAATAGCAGAAGGTAAGTCGGCCATATTTGTTTATGGAGGAAGTTCAGAAAATCTGAATTTTGGGTAACTAAAATAGCCTCTTAACCATAGTTAAAATTTAACGACAGGTTGAGATATGTTAACGGTCACGTTAGCTAACGCTTCCGTTAAATCAACTTGAACTACAGCTTTTTAACCTTCCGTTAAGTAACGCCACGTTAAACTTTTTAACGACACGTTAAGGCTTACGCTACCGTTAAGTTAACGACAAGTTGAACAACCGGCCCCGGGTACTAGTAAGTAATCCAAAGAATTGTCAGGGTATCTTATCTATTTCTGCGTATATTCTGTTTTGTCGCCAGAGGTGCATTTACACCAAACCAGCCAATTTGTTTACAACTTATTTCTTGGGGGAAAGCTACGTATTCATAAACTGACTTGATTAACAAAAGAAGTAAATTAAGTCTTAACATCTTATACTCATCCCTAAGACTCTGTTGTACGTTGCCCACGCTAAAGCGTTTAACAGGATCATTTTTATCATTCGGTATGTGCTCCTTAATCATCTTTGAAGACTTACAGGCAAATATAAAGTAAAACAAATTGTAAAACACACAAAAAATAACTGAAAATTGGCACATAAACTCATTGCAGATACCAGGATTGAAACACTATTACATCAAAAAACCAAGACCCTATAACAACCAAATGTCAAAATTGCAATACAAAACCAATCTGTTATTTATTTTCATATTAAACTGATATACACACATACCTAGAATTGTATTGCAAATTTTTAATTGTGATCATGTTTGTTGCTTTTGTAATTTTCACACCAATAAAACATCATTTAAGTATTTGTCATTTCTACGAAAAAAAATGAAAATATAGGAAAATTGCTATAGATAGACGTTTTGAAAATACTATTAAATGTTTGAAAATACTATTAAATGTCTGTATATACATGTAAGTCTAAAATGATTGATATTGTCTACAGGTATGCCAGTTGTTCATTGAGGCATGACGACATCTCTATCCGTTTATTTTTAATCTGTCAAAGAGACAATGAATTTTACTAAGACACATCTATATCATGTCTATAGGGACATATATTTTGATGGTTGAAAATATTTTTCCCCCGGCTTAGTATATGGCAACAAAATAAACTCATCATACATGAATTATGATTAAATGATTATACGTATTACAAATGTATTCATGAGATTACTCTTATATCAGTAATTAATGTATGCAATAATAGACGATGGAAGACACTCATGGCATATAATACACCTGAAAAATTAAATTTTATAACAAATGATAAAAAACCCTTCTCTTTACCGATGAGTATATTGAGTGTAAATTATTCTAACATGACTTAATAATAAGATTTTCATATTTGAGCTCAGTGGACTAATGTGTCATCAAGCAGTTGGTTCGATAAATAGTATCATCACTAGACCTGTACCTGGGTTTACACTTTGCATTGAAACTGAAGCATAATACACTAATTTAAATCAACTTATTAATATAACAAATTATTATTATTAATAATACTACTATTATATAAGGAATGACTGTAATATTTGTTCTGTCTATGAAGAAATAACATATACATGTGGTACACACTGGATAACGCGCGTAGCGGGTTATTTAACAGTGTGCACCACATTTTTTTTAAATGTTATTTCGAATAGACAGAAAAAAAAATAACAGTTATTTCTTACAATTTATTTCTAAATTCCATTTTAAACCGTAGAAAACAATAAAAAAAAAACGTTGATGCCGTTAATGTCACATGACTAAATTAAGTATATGGTTGATAACAAAATAACGTCAGCATATCAGAAGACGCGTTTCATCCAAAATTAAATTATTATCATATATGCATATGACCTTACTTTTATTTTTATGCCCCACCTACGACAGTAGAGGGGCATTATGTTTTGGTCAAGGTAGTTTTTGAAGAGGTTGAAGTCCAATCAACTTGAAACTTAGTACACATGTTTCCAATGATATGATCTTTCTAATTTTAATGCCAAATTATAGTTTTGACCCCAATTTCATGGTCCACTGAACATAGAAAATGATAGCGCGAAGTTCAGGTTAAAGTTTTTGGTCAAGGTAGTTTTTGATAAAGTTAAAGTTACATCAAGTTTTGACCCCAATTTCACGGTCCAATGAACGTAAAAAATGATAGTGCGAGTGGGGCATCCGTGTACTATGGACACATTCTTGTTTAAGACGTTTCGAATTTATGTTTCACTTATTGCATGGCAGAATGGATATAAATATGATAAGGAGAATTGTTGAATTACAGATAGAATATAAATATGATATGGAGAATTGCGGAATAACAGAATGAATATAGATATGTTATGGAAATTAGGCTACAGTGGGTGTGAGCTTGGAAACTACAACAGATATCCAAAAATTTATTGATTTTTATAAATTAGAAAGGTTTTATAGATCAAGGTTAGACTCAGTATACAGATAAACGGACAATTAAATCTGCTTTTTTACACATTTAATAATCATTGTCTTTGTTGTTTACTGGTCGAGCCTTAAGAATAGCGACTTTTGTCATTTCTTATTGTACAGATCAATGTGACATCACATTATCAGCAGTCATTGCTAAGCTATAATGGAAATTGATAGCGTATGGTGTGATCAAAATTGGATACTTTATTGCATTGTTTACGACATCTATGGAAAATACCAAAACGATAACTTCATATCTTATCTATAAACAATCAGATTTTCATGGAAAAAAAACCTGTCACGAGTTTGATGTTAGCAACTTCGTTTAATAGCAGATATATTTTATGTAACCGATTTATTGACAGTGCTCATGTTTTCTTATATTAACTTTAACCTGTAACTTTAATTCTTTTTTTTCTAATGTTCATATTTATATATTCCATGTAAACCAAATCTCTATAATAGAGGAAATAAAGTTATATATTACTAGAGCACACCCGTGATATCGCAGGTCCGTGACTGAATTAAAGTATATAACTATGCGCAAGCCTTATTTTAGTATTAGTATTGTCATCTGATAAAGTCATGCCGATTTTAAGATACACAGTTTTCTCTGCTTTCAAATCTTTCTGTTTGAACCCGTCGAACTGGAACTTATCAATTATTGGTAATATTAATTATTTGGAAACGTGACAAAAGGTCCTGGGAAATGGGGTATTTTTTTATCAACAGATGTGTTCTATATTAGTTATAAATAAAGTTGAATTCTTTGATTCGCTGTTCAACGTCATACCCGCTGACAAATTGAAAACTGTACCTATACGCCTTATTTTTAGTCCAGATTTTTAGTATTCGTATTGTTAACCTCTTAGAAAGTCTTACTGATTAAAATACTACAATAGGTAACAATTTGACAATTTAGTAGTGTCAACCCTGTGATTATGACCCGTGTATATAGCATTTTAATCCTGAATACACCGTTTGGTGGTGCGCCTGTCAGACGCGGAACGTACAGATAAGGTAATAGGTAACAGGTAAATATACTATTGGTATCGGTATCGGACTCGACCCGGAACTTCTTAATTATTGGCAATATTAATTACGTGGAAAACAAAAGGACCTGGAGTGATGTAATTTTTAATCTACACCTTTGTACTATATTAGTTGTATATAAAGTTGAATTCTTTGATTCGTCGATTTTACGTGATGACGGCTGACAAATTGGACCTCGTCTTTTTAGTATTATAGATATCTATAGCTATTGTCACTTATTATCACAGGAATACTGTATGACTCCTGAAGATTTCTACAATTTACTTTGTTTAAATTTAAAAAATGAATCAGAACAGTGTTTTAATATGCCAAGTTTGTAAAGTGAAAATTAATAGTTATCAAAAGGACTGACATAGTTAATAAGAAGTTATATTTTACGCTTGCAACTTGTTTTAGACAGAACCTTCAATAATAGGTTCATGGCACTAAAAAAAAGAGAAGAAGACTACTCTGAGTCTGATAACAGGGGTCGATACATTTAATTACGGTATTCTGAAAAAATTGTCTACATAGAAGTTCATACAGTACGTACATACCATCACTTTTAATATTACTGGAAGTACATACATTGAATGGAGAGTTGTCATCTCATTGACACTCATACCACATCTACCTAAATCTAGGTAAAATTGTAATATAAAGAACATTTATTTTAACGTCAGTGTGTCTGTTTTTACCTCGATCGAGCCAATATTAATCTTTACGAATAAGAGTAAAACTAAACCTGTTATATTTGATGCATCCAAAGTGCTTAAGCTGGGGTCACACATTCAAGATTTATACTGCCGTCCTTGACAGGACCATTCCCGATAAACATTTGTCAAAAGTCTGATCAAGATCCTGTGAATCGTGGATGAAAATTCAAACTTTGATTAAAATTTGTAAAACAAATAATTCAATCACGCCAACAATCAGATATTGTTCAGAAAGCGTCGATATTCAACCGTTTCCAAGCGAATGTATTCCGATAATTCCGTTCTCAATCGGCTTCTAATCCAATTTGTATCTTTCACCAGGTAAAATTCGACCGAGAATGTTACGAATTCGTCCCGATTCTACCGAATGTAGTTCGACAGAGATCAGACAGTGAACCGACGCTGACGGAAGTTATCCAATCGAAAACAGTAGGAATAATCTGAATGAGCAGGTACTGTCGGAACGTTATCATATTAAGGTCCGCTCTATCGCATTGCAAACGGCTTTGTCTGGTCTCAGTCGTATTGGATTCTGTAACTGTCGGGACTCTGACGTGGGTATTATTGACGAATTTCATATTAATAACGGGACTGTTCCGTTAAAATAGTACTTTTGTATCAGAACTAATAGGACTATTTTGAGAGAAAAACAAATTTAACAGTGAAATTAAATTTCACGAAAACACTTCAAATTTAAAATATTGTAATTAAAATATAAACTTCTATATCTATTCATGTTTCATTATCAAAACAAACAATAAAAATAGAATTAAAAAAAAAATGTATACAAACACTATGTTTTTTTATAATTCTAAGTCGAATTGTATGACAGATTTATTATGTAGGTATGACCAATGTGTGGTTCAACTTTACCGAGTTCCTTTTCACCTATTTTCAGTTATTTCTGCACACACAGTGCAATTAAATTCATTTGTGGGTTGAATACACATTTTTAGCTGTTGTAACGAAAAGCTGTATGTATAGATTATAACATGTCCTTTTCAATATTTGCCCTGGTATCATCCCGAGACTTCCGTATCGATGTGGGTCGGATACAGCAAACGAACGAGTATTCTTCACATACAAAAGCATCATAATATCTCAATGTGTGTCGGATACAGCAAACAAACGAGTATTCTTCACATACAGAAGCATCATTATATCTCCATGGGTGTCGGATACAGCAAACTAACGAGTCGAATCCAACATAAGAATGAGGGGGAAAGTATAATAAGTGTTACGCTATTAACAAAGTACGCAAGATGCGTGTTTTGAGTAAGAAGCTAATTTTTTTTTTTTTCTGAAATAAAGCTTTTAATTTTTTTGTTAAAAAAAATGTGAACATTTTGATAATATTAAATATATTTCAACAATAACTTGACAGAAAACGCCCACAAACTATAAAATATATTTTTAATTTCAGGTATTGAACGTGATGAGGTTTCAGGTTAAACGCATAT
Organism: Mytilus trossulus; assembly: GCF_036588685.1. NCBI lineage: Eukaryota > Metazoa > Mollusca > Bivalvia > Mytilida > Mytilidae > Mytilus > Mytilus trossulus. Next base: position 33,509,754 of record NC_086386.1, on the reverse strand, counting down.
ACCCGTATACGCTTAATGTATGTTTATGTGAACAATTTAGTAATTTCAATTGGATGAAATAATGATCTGATCAAGTATTGTCAATGCAAAATATGTTTTGAAATATTTGCAATTAGTATAAATGACCGGACTGGAAACTACAATTATTTATTATAAAAACTGTGCAAACAACTTTAATTGAACCATTTGTTAACCTGTCATTGTCTCAAAGCGAAAGCGAATATACTATATTTTATGATTTATTACAGTTTAGTAAAAAAAAAAATCAAATGTAATATAATCTATTATCTATAGATATACTGAACGTGATTAATGATGATATGGTACATGTATATAGAAAGCTTACACTGTTTGTAGCCAAAGCAAATAATAAAACTAAAAGAAACATATTTTATATGGAATTTTAATTTACTTATGATTTCAAAGGATTCCCGTTATTTTCTCTCAATTATTTTTATATTGGTGAGGAAATTTTGTACTGTAGCTTAAGACAAGATTCTATTTTCAGAACTAGTCAACGACATAACACTGTTTCAACTATTGCATATGAGGAATGTCAAACTTAATATCATTGAAATCTATAGAACACTATCGGGTTTAAAACTAAAACGATGAAAAAACAGAGGGCATTTGGTAAGGAAAATAACAACATTGTAAAGATCAGTTCTAACATATTACATGGAACAAAGGACTTCTTATAAGTCTATATATTTTTTTGGAGCTGAATGCAAAAAACTTAATATCGATATAAAAAATCGAACATAAACTGAAACTAAATTAATCCTTAGAACAACTCAAAAGTAACAGGATTATATTTTAATACGCCAGACGCTCGTTTCGTCTACAAAAGACTCATCAGTGACGCTCATATCAAAATAGTTATAAAGACAAAAGTACAATATTGAAAAAAGAATGGCCAACAAAGGTACAAATATTTTGTCCTAGGAAGGGATAAATTCTACTTTGTAAAGGATCACTCTGAGTCAAACAAAAGATTATCTGAAACTGATATAATAAAAATGCTTGATGTCTTGATTGACAACATATTTGTTACGTTCGGATGACGTGTTATTCAACAGACCTTCGGCATTCCAATAGGAACGAATTATTCCCCTCTTCTTGCCGACTTGTTTCTTTATTATTATGAGGCTGACGTCATACATGAACTTCTTATGAAGGAAGATAAGAAGTTAGCAATATCCTTTCACTAAATAATTCAAAATTTGGTGACTGTCGAACGTATCTATCCCATTCAACTAGAGATAAAGGATACAACAGATACAGTAAAGTCGGCCTCATATCTTGACTTACATCTAGAAATTGACAATAAGAGTCAATCGGAAACAAAACTTTACGAAAAAAAAGAGTTGATTTCAGCTTTCCAATTTTGAAATTTCCATTTGTAAGTAGCAACATTCCAGCAGCAACTGCAAACGGTGTATATATCGCCCAATTGATACGATATTACCGTGCTTGCATTTCCTAGCATAATTGTCTTGATAGAGGGTTGTTGCTCACAAGGAAGCTATTAAATCAAAGAGTTCCAAATGGTAAAGTTGCAATCATCTCTCCGTAAATGTTACGGACGTCATCACGAGTTGGTTGACCGTTATTGAATAACCGTTTAACAAATGATATCGGATATGTTCGTATCTACAATCCTCCTCCCTTTTATAAATGTGACCTACCGAATAAGACTATTTACCGTATTTGTTATCTCATAGGCAACACGACGGGTGCAACATGTGGAGTAGGATCTGCTTACCCTTCGGGAGCATCTGAGATCACCCCTAGTTTTTGGTGGGGTTCGTGTTGTTTATTCTTTAGTTTTCTATGTTGTGTCATGTGTACTATTGTTTGTTCTTTTCAGTTTTAGCCATGGCGTTGTCAGGTTTTTTTTTATTGTCCCTCTGGTATCTTTCGTTTCTCTTTTGAAGAGCATTGATGACCCAAAGTTCCAAAAAATTGTGCCAAATACGTCTCAGATAATCTAATAATGATTCCTGCGATAAGAATATCCTTACTTTTTCAAATTCTAAGTTTTGTTCACAGGAAATTATTAAAAATTACCATTTTTGATATTTATGTCAACACCGAAGTGCTGACTAATTGGCTGGTGATAACCTCGGGGACGAAACGTCCATCAGGAGTGGAATCGACCCAATGGTGTAAAAAATATTAAAGGAACCCGGTTTATAATTGTATACGCCATACGAGCGTATTGTTGACTTCGTTCTGATCATGATCGATGATAAAACATTAAATCCTACTTATCCTAACTGCATCTTTCCTTTAATCACTTAATCTTAAATAACAACATCAATGTAAACGCTCCCAATTACAACCACGTATATATACTTGACCAGGTCAACTTAGTTATAAAAAGTCAATCCGGTCCATCAATACAATAGTTCAGGGAAGTTTATTCCATAGTCATGTGATCCTCTTCAACTTTGTACTTTATTTGGTACTTTTAACAATTTTCGATATATGATGAGTTTATTTGAAAATGCCTGTACCAAGTCAGGAATATGACAGTTCTTGTCTATTCGTTTTTGATGCGTTTTGTTATTTGATTTTGCCATGTGATTATGGACTTTCCGTATTGATTTTCCTCTGAGTTCAGTATTTTTGTGATTTTACTTTTTATTGTACATCATATATAATGTAGAACTAACAATTAATTATTATTTGCTGAAAAATCGCCCTTGAAAATTGCATTACAATAGGAGAAAAGAAAGGAGAAAATGATGTCTATATATTGTGTGATATGAATTTAATTTGTCACTCTATCGGTTATAATAATCGTGAATATTTGCTATTTATATATAATAATATAAATGTATATATTTTTGATAATCCCGTAAACCTTTTTTAGTCGAACAAGAAATGGAGTCCCAATTTCACAGAATCAGAGCTTCGAACTGTTGTAGATGCCATGGACAAGAACATATCAGTACATTTCGGTAAACTTTCAAATTAATGCCAAATGGTTCCAACATGAAGATTATAAAAAATATTTGCTATAAAGTAATGCAACAAATCACACTGACCAGAAACGTCCATTATATGAGATAAAGGAAAAGTGGACAACCTACATGAACATTGTAAAGAATGCTGTTTCAAATTACTGTCGCGAGACACCGAAGACGGGATCAGAGGAATTGACTCGAGTACAAGATAAAGTTGTCGAGATGTTTGAAAATATAGGAATGGAAGATAAAAAAAAAAAGGAACTAACACAGACTCTGGACAATCTGGTGAAGAGAAACCGTTGTTTTAAAATTCACTCTCCCAACCTGCTCCTGTTGTAGAAAGAGTTTAAATTCTTATATTGCAAACGGTACGTTTATTCATAAAAAAAATACATTTGGTATAAGACAGTGGGAGATAAAAAAAGTGGGGTCTTGGCAATGTCAATTGGTATATCAGAGTTTTATATTAAGTTGTAAAACTAATCATTGAATGGAACAAGTTTTTAGTAATTTTAGGTTTTGTTATTCATGTCCATATTTAGAAAAAAATCAATTTTGTTCAAGGAAATTGAATGATGTATATTGTGTGTTAAAACATTGCCTGGGTAGGTTTGGTGGAAAACAACAGCGAATTTGCATCAATGTGTGGTACCATTTAAGACTTTGAGTTCTGTTTTGTGGAGGCGCTGTGCTGGTTTTGCTCTATTTCAAGCAAAGTATCGTTGTTTTAATTCTTAAAATGCTGGTGTTGGAAGTGATTTCTGAAACCTGTCCTGGTACAGGTTCTTTCTGACATTAAATCTGGGCAACATTTGTGCTAGCTTGTGCTTGGTTGGGTTCTGTCAGTGTTTGGTCATCAATGTTTATGCTTGTCTCAGTATGAAGCAGCATTTCGTCAAAGTCTTCAAATTCTTTGTGCGTATTTTCCAAATAAGTTATAAAAACAACTTCATCAGCATTGATGTCTTCTGGTAGTTGCAATTCAAACGTTTTTGAAACAAATAGCAACGTTCGGTCCAAATATGTCGAAATCAGCATCACGCTTGATGTTTACAGAATTTAAGCCAACGCAGTTTTTAGGTGAAAAAAGGGTCATTTAATCTACGTTTGTTTTACCAATTAAATAAAGGATTTGTGGATCAGCCTTAATGATTAAAGTAATTCCGTCAACACGGTTTATCAAACAGTAAGCCAAGAATAGAAACTGGAAAGGACCAATTACAGCTAACTGTATGTAAATAGGCACATAATTTAAGAATTATCATGTTAGGAACCTATTCTCGATCAGTTGGCATCTTTATATAATGCCGAGATACTGTTTTCAATTACACTGGCACATCACTGATAATTCTTGAAACCCTCGAGATGGAAATGGTATGTACATTTACATTGACGAGCTACAAACTCCTAGTTCTGAAAAAAACAACTTCAAAACAACCAAAACTAGTAAACACTCAAGAAAACCATGGCACTGATCTCTCCGGTCTTTTTGGATCAAATTATAAACATTTGGCAAATATCAAAAATCATTGCTCATTCAAGAAATATATGTTGGTTAAATACCTTTCAAAAATATGAATAACTATGAAAATATCCTTGTATAGAAAGTATTTGGGTGACAATTTAGCACATGAACAAGGAAAAACTTTATTTCAACAGTTTTAAACGATAATTTGGGTCCATAGTGATATAGGCGTACATAAATGTTTGCCTCTACATCGCTGTTATTCCTTCAACTAGGGCATATTCATAGCACAACTGTATAGAACTTTCCAGAGAAAGATGTACAGAAACTCTAAATTGATAAGACAAAATATTACATACCAATAATGCAGCTTTCTACACCTCATATGCCCTTGACGGACTCTTTACACAGGTCTATGGTCCTGTTAACTGCCACACTCACTGGTTTAACCTGTGGTCCACCACCTGTTTTTCCATGGTCTCTCTTTTTTTACGGAAAATATCTGCCTTGCCTCTTTCTTGGTGTTGCCCCACTTATCTTAACACTCCTGGGCTGACCTACGGGCAACACTAAGAGAAGACACCATCGTGGAAATTCTTCCCCAGACTGCTGCCTTTCTTTTATTGGTCACAGCACTACCAAATTTGTCATTCATGACAGCAAAATTCGTTTCCACTTCATCTTGGAGTATATTTATTTCTGCTTCCGAGAAATTCAGCTTTCTTTCCCTTGTTTTCTTTACTCTAGACTGGGTACATGCAATAGCAGAAGGTAAGTCGGCCATATTTGTTTATGGAGGAAGTTCAGAAAATCTGAATTATAGGTAACTAAAATAGCCTCTAAACCATAGTTAAAATTTAACGACAGGTTGAGATATGTTAACGGTCACGTGAGCTAACGCTACCGTTAAATCAACTTGAACACCAGCTTTTTAACCTTCCGTTTAGTAACGCCACGTTAAGGCTAACGCTTCCGTTAAGTTAACGACAAGTTGAACAACCGGCCCCGGGTACTAGTAAGTAATCTAAAGAACTGTCAGGGTATCTTATATATTTCTGCGTATATTCTGTTTTGTCGCCTGAGGTGCATTTAAACCAAACCAGCCTATTTGTTAACAACTTATTTCTTAGGGCAGAGCCACGTATTCATAAACTGACTTGATTAACAAAAGAAGTAAATTAAGTCTTAACATCTTATACTCATCTCTACGACTCTGTTGTACGTTGCCTACGCTATATCGTTAAACAAGATCATGTTTATCATTCTGTATGTCCTCCTTAATCATGTTTGAAGACTTACAGGCAACTATAAAGTAAAACGAATTGTAAAACACACAAACAATAACTGAAAATCGTCCAAATAAACTCATCGCAGATTCCAGGATTGAAACATTATAACAGCAAAAAAACAAGACCCTATAACAACCAAATGTCAAAACTGCAATACAAAACCAATCTTATTTATTTTCATATGAAACTGATATACACACATACCTAGAATTGTATTGCAAATATTTAATTGTGCTCATGTTGCTTTTGTTTTCACACCAATAAAACATCATTTTATTATTTGTCATTTCTACGACAAAATTGAAAATATAGGAAAATTGCTATAGATGGACGTTTTGAAACTACTATTAAATGTCTGTATATCAGTCGAGAATGATTGATATTGTCTACAGGTATGCCAGTTGTTCATTGAGGCATGACGACATCTCTATCCGCTTATTTTTAATCTGTCAAAGAGAAAATGAATTGTATGAAGACACATCTATATCATGTCTATAGGGACATATATTTTGATGGTTGAAAATATTTTTTTCCCCGGATTAGTATATGGCAACAAAATAAACTCATCATAAATGAATTATGATTAAATGATTATACGTATTTTTCATGAGATAACTCTTATATCAGTAATGAATGTATGCAGTAGTAGACGATGGTAGACACTCATGGCATATAATACACCTGAAATTTTTTATTTTATAACAAATGATAAAAAAAAACTTTCTCTTTACCGATGAGTATGTTGAGTGTAAATTATTCTAACATGACTTAATAATAAGATTTTTATATTTGAGCTTAGTGGACTGATGTGTTATCAAGCAGTTGGTTCGATAAAATAGAATCATCACTAGACCTGTACCTGGGTTTACACTTTGCATTGAAACTGACGCATAATACACTAATTTAAATCAACTTATTAATATAACAAATAATTATTATTAATAATACAACTATTATTTAAGGAATGACTGTAATATTTGTTATGTCTATGAAGAAATAACATACAAATGTGGTACACACTGGATAACGCGCGTAGCGGGTTATTTAACAGTGTGCACCACATTTGTATGCCCCACCTACGATAGTAGAGGGGCATTTTGTTTTCTGGTCTGTGGCTCTGTTCGTTCGTTCGTTCGTTCGCTCACAGGTAGTTTTTGATGGAGAAGTCCAATCAACTTGAAACTTAGTACACTTGTTGCTGATGATATGATCTTTCTAATTTTAAAGCCAAATTAGACTTTTGACCCCAATTTCACGGTCAACTGAACATATAAAATGAAAGTGGGATTTTCAGGTTAAAGTTTTTGGTCAAGGTAGTTTTTGATGAAGCTGAAGTCCAATCAACTTGAAACTTTGTACACTTGATGCTTATGATATGATATTTCTAATTTGAAAGTCAAATTAGACTTTTGACCCCAATTTCACGGTCCATGGAACATGGAAAATGATAGTGCCAGTGGGGCATCCGTGTACTTTGACACATTCTTGTTTTTATGTTATTTCGAATAGACAGAAAAAAAATTAACAGTCATTTCTTATAATTTACTTCTGAATTCCATTTTAAACCGTAGAAAACCATAAAAAACGTTGATGACGTTAATGTCACATGACTAAATTAAGTATATGTCTGATAACAAAATAACGTCAGCATATCAGAATACGCGTTTCATCCAAAATTAAATTATTATCATATATGCATATGACCTTACTTTTATTTTTATGCCCCACCTACGAGAGTAGAGGGGCATTATGTTTTCTGGTATGTGCCTCCGTTCGTTCGTCCGTCTATGCGTCCGTTCGCTTCAGGTTAACGTTTTCGGTCAAGGTAGTTTTTGAAGCAGTTGAAGTCCAATCAACTTGAAACTTAGTACACATGTTCCCGATGATATGATCTTTTTTAATTTTAATGCCAAATTATAGTTTTGATCCCAATTTCATGGTCCACTGAACATAGAAAATGAAAGCGCGAAGTTCAGGTTAAAGTTTTTGGTCAAGGTAGTTTTTGATGAAGTTAAAGTAACATCAACTTGAAACTTAGTACACATGTTCCCTGTGATATGATCTTTCTGATTATAATTCCAAATTAAAGTTTTGATCCCAATATCACGGTCTAATGAACATAGAAAATGATAGTGCGAGTGGGGCATCCGTGTACTATGGACTTGTTTAAGATGTTCAAGTTTAATGTTTCGAATTTATGTTTCACTTATTGCATGGCAATAATAGAACTAACATCAACCTTGGTTTATCATTTGTTTAGTTTAAATTGCAGAATAACAGAATAAATATAAATATGATATGGAGAATTGTGGAATTACAGATAGAATATAAATATGATATGGAGAATTGCGGAATAACAGAATGAATATAAATATGATATGGAAATTGGGCTACAATGGGTGTGAGATTGGAAACTACAGCAGATCTCAAAAAAATTATTGATTTTTATAAATAAGAAAGGTTTTATAGATCAACGTTAAACTCAATATAAAGATAAACGGACAATTAAATCTGCTTTTTTACCCATTTAATAATCATTGTCTTTGTTGTTTACTGGTCGAGCATTAAGAATAGCGACTTTTGTCATTTCTTATTGTACAGATCAATGTGACATCACATTATCAGCAGTCATTGCTCAGCTATAATGGAAATTGATAGCGTATGGTGCGAGCAAAATTGGATACTTTATTGCATTGTTTACGACATATATGGATAATACCAAAACGATAACTTCATATCTTATCTATAAACAATCAGAGTTTCATGGAAAAAAACCTGTCACGAGTTTGATGTTAGCAACTTCGTTTAATAGCAGATATATTTTATGTTACCGATTTTATTGACAGTGCTATATTCCATGTACACCAAATAAGTTTTATATATTATATCTATAGCTATTGTCATTTATTATCACAGGGATACTGGATGACTCCTGAGGGTTTCTACTATTCACTTTGTTTAAATTTAAAAAATGTTTGTAAAGTGAAAATTATCAAAAGGGCTGACATAGTTAATAAGAAGTTATATTTTACGCTTGCAACTTGTTTTAGACAGAACCTTCAATAATAGGTTCATGGCAGTAAAAAAAATAAGAAGACCACTGTGAGTCTGATAACAGGGGTCGATACAATTTATTACGGTATTCTGAAAAATGTGTCTAGTACATAGAAGTTCATACAGTACGTACATACCATCACTTATAATATTACTCGAAGTACATACATTAGACGGAGAGTTGTCATCTCATTGACACTTATACCACATCTACATGTACATATATCTACCTAAATATATGTACAATTGTAATATAAAGAACATTTATTTTAACGTCAGTCTGTCTGTTTTTACCTCGATCGAGCCAATACTAATCTTAACAAATAAAAGGTAAACAACACCTGTTATATTTGATGCATCCAAAGTGCTTAAGCTGGGGTCACACATTCACGATTTATACTGCCGTCCTTGACCGGACCATTCCCTATTAACATTTGTCAAAAGTCTGATCAAGATCCTGTGAATCGTGGATGAAAATTCAAACTTTGATTAAAATTTGTAAAACAAATAATTTAAACACGACAACAATCAGATATTGTTCAGGAAGCGTCGATATTCAACCGTTTTCAAGCGAATGTATCCCGATAATCCCGTTCTCAATCGGCTTCTAATCCAATTTGTATGACAATGAACCGACGCTGACGGAAGTTATCCGTTCGAAAACTGTAGGAAAAATCTGGATGAGCAGGTACTGTCGGAACGTTGTCATATTAAGGTCCGCTCTATCGCATTGCAAACAGCGTTGTCTGGTCTTAGTCGTATTGTATTCTGTAACTGTCGGGACTCTAACGTGGGTATTATTGACGATTTTCGTATGAATAACGAGACTATTCGGGAACGGTTTCGGCAAAAACGGTCGCAATCCTCACAAGATCTGGATGCAATCTGGACTCAATTGGCAGAAAACAGCAATGAAAAATTTATCCAGATCATTCCCGTTTCACAGGACACCGTCCAGAATACACAGAACATTGTTAAGATGTGATCCGATACAGCAGAATCTGTCACGACATAGGCACGATTGTAATCCGACTAGACTAAATCGGGTGAGTTTCCCCGAATGTTACGGGACGCACCTCACTGTCGGGGTGCTTCACCGAACTATTCGGATCCTTACCGACCCGTAGGAATCTGTTACGAAATTCAGACAATGATTGGACATTCCAGATAATTGGGGATAGTAATCCGACTTTTTTACTTTTCGTTTCGTATCGCTGTCTGATCTCAAACAGGAGCAATAATCGACAATGTGTTAACCCCGCATTATGGACAAACCTTCATTAGGCCCACAAAAATCGAAAAATCGAAAGCAAAGGATGTAAGAATCGAAACAGTCGAAGAGCTTTATAACCAGAATGGATCTGAGGATAAAAGTCAAATCCATTTAAACTGGTATAGTACAAATGTAGATTTGTAACCTAAGTTTTTTTTAAATAATTTCTAAAATTAATAAAAGGAAAATACCAATCCAAACAATACAAACCCACTATATCAATACTGTATTCAAAATAATAGTATTCCAATACAAGCTGATAGAATTTCGATTGTATTAGTTAGTAGTCAGAACCTACCTTTGCCCAAACAGTTTACTTCTTAAGATTTGTCAATTATAAATGTATTCTAATGTACTGATTAATAGAAAAAAAGAAATATGCTGAATATAAACAGCACCTTAAACCATTTGAATAAGAATTTCCAGCTTTTATAGATGAATCCGTAGTGTAGCAGGATATGCATCCCTAGTCTTCTAAGGTTCGTATTGCTCAATATTTAGAAAGTTTATGTTATGTTTTGTGTACTATTGCTTTTCTGTTGGTCTTTATCTTTTTAACCATGACTTTGCTAGTTCATTTTTGACTTATGAGTTTACAATTCCAGCTACTATCGTTAACCTCTCTCTTTGCAGTTATGTCAATCAAAAAACAGAAGTAAACAAGAATGTGTCCTCAGTACACGAATGCCCCACTCGCACTTTCATTTTTTATGTTCAGTGGACCGTGATATTCGGATAAAAACTATAATTTGGCATAATAATGAGAAAGATCATATCATAGGGAACATGTGTACTAAATTTGAAGTTGATTGGACTTCAACTTCATCAAAAACTACCTTGACCAAAAACTTTAACCTGAAGCGGGACAGACGGACGAACGGACGAATGGACGCACAGACCAGAAAACATAATGCCCCTCTACTATCGTAGGTGGGGCGTAAAAATATGTTCCTCTGACAATTTAACGTTCCTTGATAATAGTCAATTCCTCATTTTGATATATGCAACACTGTAACGTGTGCGTAATGTTTAATCAAATAAATTGATGCAAGTTACTGTCGGGTTTTTGTCTATAAATATGATAATTGTTATCCACTTCATTTCATACTTTTTGAAATAGTGATAAACTATGCGTTTCTCTTAAATTGGTAGTTTAGGTATGCAATTTAAAAAAAATTATCGTTGAGATTTGCGAGTATGGAAACTTCTCAGGAAACATGCAAATACTCCTTATGAATTGTAAAACACTTTCAATGATTATTGGTCTTTGAGGAAGAGAATAGAGGTTTACATCACAGATGATTGCATTCATGCATAAGTTTATATAACCATTCCCTTTACAATGATTCAATCTTACGGGTAATTAAATAATTGTTACGTTGACCAAATTCATGATTAAAGTTATATTGTTTCTTAAAGCGCCAAGACAATAAGAGGATCAAAAGATCAGGTTGATGAGCTATTCAATTTATTTCTACAAAATTGATTTTGACATTCGTGCTTACAATGTATAATTAAAATTTTCTTCTCTATAATTTCCTTTATGGAATAAATTAATGATCAAAGACCAAGATATATTTCCTTTCAATTAAACGGGCAGGTCACTAGTGTGCTTGCTTTCCATATGAAAAACTTCTTTCACCACGATACCAAACTAACACGCAAGAAAGAACTTTTGGCAAAATCTACTAACTTGACTATCCAACATCAAATGTTATAGAAAAGTCGTTAATACAATAATTCACTGGTCTGAAAATTTCCCTTGAAAGGTAAACTAAATGAGAGTTCTTGTGAAAGTAATTGTAACTAATGAAGTTTGACTCAATTAAAACATATAAAAGAGGGACGAAAGATAACAAAGCGACATTCAACTTAAAAACAACTATGGTGTTACAATGTATACGATTATATATGCTTAGATATATATTTTTGGTCAGCATACATACAATATTTACAAACAAGTAATGTCACTCTTGTTATAATTTTTACATCCCGCCATTGTGTTCTTTTGACATGGTAAATGTTTGTTAGTATATTTGTTTGCTATAGAGTGATCAAGATGATAACACAATGTTGACTATTGTAGCACTATTGACATTTTTACCTATTGTGTCTGTTTTTTTACACATCGTTGTCAATATAATGGAGTTTTATACGACTGTCATACACGTGATAGGTGTAGCTAGCTATATAACTTATTTAATACCACCATTTTCTACATTAGAAAATTCCTTTACCATGTCAGGAACATGCAAGTTGTTAACCATTCGTTTAATGTGTTTGAACTTTTGATTATGTCATTGGATTAGGGAATTTACTTTTAGAATTATCCTCGGAGTTCAGTATGCTTGTCATTTTACTTTTTTTAATTTACCCATAAATCAAATAAGAGACAGTACATACAACACTGGATTATCGATGATCGTTTATAACTCAATCATACTTGTGATACAAAATTATTGACACAACATACTTTACAATAACTTATAGAAAATGGGTTGGTTGTTTTTACAGAAAACTTGCAATAAGATGATAAAAAATTGCCAATAATTATAGCATGTTCATATTTTCAATTTAAGACCGCACCTGATCACTTCTGTATCTCTTTCAATAAAAAATCACAAATACTCATATTTTGTTATATTTTGTTGGCAATGGGTTTCCAATGTAACCAGTGAGAAAATTTACCACATAGTATGATAGTTTTTGGTTTGATTTAGGAAAAGGCTGTCTATATTTGTCCTAAACTTTAATTTTTCATTTGCGCCTATGTACAGGTCAATACAACTCATGATAAATATAATTTGCATATTATTTATTGATATTAGCGACACGGGGATAAAAAAGTGATATTTCGAGCAGAACACGTTTATTGTAAAGACTCAAACTATATACACCACACGTAAAATAACTTCAAAAATATTAAGTATGCTTTATGCAAATTTCTAATACTATCCATTTATTTCATTGAACATTCGGTATCTAATTATTTCACTCACCTTTCATAAAACCCGCCCACCATTCGCAACGGTTTTCAATGTCTAAAAATAACATCCGCCTGAGTCCGAAGTTTGCCGATTCGGAAAATTAACACTAGCTGCGGTCGAGATTTACTGATTCTTATTCCAAAATCATTTCCGTTGTTGTTATCAGTAAATTATTTCATATCTTTATTTTTTAACAATCACTAGTAGCACGATTTCAGTCTGAAACGGTCATTTTGGTCTGATCACATCTTGATTGACTGGATTTACCGCTAGAGAAAATCGTCTAGATATTTCAGATCGTTAAGTCGCCATTCAGATCGATAGCCTCATCAGGTAAATCAGTTCGTTAAGGCATGTCAAGACGGAAAAGACTGAATCGTCTAGCGGGCTGTTTAGACCCGTTAAGACCGTGTCAGACCAAAACAGACCATGGATACAAAATTACGTTCAAAATGTTCAGACCCTGTTTGGATCCGTTCAGTATACCGGTTTGATACCACGAGTTGCGCCCCTTCTACTCGATAATGCATTTTAGATTAATATGTATAGATGTATTTTAATATTATTATTTGAAGTATATTTTGATTAATTAAAAAAAAAATAAAGATTAAATCTTCTGTTGATTTTTTATTTCTTTTCTTGTTTTGTTGAGGAATAACTAATAAATTATTCATCTATATATGTTGTTTATTTTATAATAAATATTAGTTTATATAAATATATATTGATAATTAAATGCAAGGACGTATGTTTATTGTATACACACCAAAATGTATGCAATAAATTTAACCTTAAAATGTTGTGAACACCGGTGAAAATGTTTTTCGTATTTGAAGATTAAATAGTAACGGAAAATTGTAAACGTAACCTAAAAAAATTAAGGAGATGTGGTATGATTGCCAATGAGACAATCCACAGAAATGCAACGGAGGCAAATTAACACATGCATAGTTTTGTTTTATGTATTACAGTTGCTTGAATTCGCTATCTGTTGATATATGTCATAGTTTACCGTGAATCTGTTGCTTTTTTTATGTTTATTTTTTTCGTGCGAGTTTCTCTATTAAACTTAGAAAAAAATATTCTCGACATCCGGGAATTAAAAATAAAAGACTTCCCGGATCCCGAAAGCTGATCATGATACTGCATTCAGTCTTTGTCGGGACCTTGTTAAAGTATCACCGTATAAAAATGTTCATTCAAACAATGTTGTATCCTTATAATATTTATTTTCTAATTCATATAATATGTATATAGTACTTAGTATATATGAATGGCGTTAATTTAAAAAAAAAATCTGTGTTAGTTAAAATGGTCGAGTTCATTGGCACGTGCTAGAAATCAACCGGGTCAATAGGTAACAAAATCAATGATCCATAACGTAAGAAAGAACATGCCTATTATATTTTACAATTACTTTCATCATCATTCTTAATAAAAAGGTGTCGTAGGGCTAAACGTTAATAAAGAATTAATGAATTTGTGTATACACGTATTTAAATAGTGATGTCTGACCGTCAGTTTTTAATATACATGTCTTTGTTTTTCTTATCTTGAGCAAAATAACGAATTTGAATCTATTACACGTTAATGGTTCTTACAATGTCATATATGTCTAAACACTAAAAGACCATGCAAAATATTTGAGCGCCGCAGGGAAAACCATTAAAAACATGTACTGTTTGGAAGTTTGTTTACTATTCCTTTAAATTGTGTCAGTTATATAAAGTAGTGTGTATCATTGTATTCTATTTATTTGGCTAATTGTATAATTATAATAAACATTTTGTATTTCACAACTATATATACTATAAGTTGTAGTGTGATTGATTGTTGGTTGTTTAAAGTCCAGTGGCAAATACTTCATGCATATTCAGGACCAGCTGTAAGTTTGTGACATACATGGAACTCACTAGTGTAGTTTTCACGTGTTAAAATGGATAAAAGAATAATTATCTTTTAAAATATCGAAACATCAGGGAGGAAAGGCGCATGAATTACCCGCACTTATCAGTTCTTTTCTCTGTTTTGTGTTAAAATAAATAATGTTTTTTTTTATATATGTTTTTATAATTTACGATAACTGTGGTGTATACCTGCTGTCAGACGAAAGAAACAATTGTGCCCTCTAAATTGTTTTATGGAATTTTTGCTTTCGCATTGACGTTTAACACACAACTTTAATTATTTACTGTGATATGTATGTAGAAATTCTAGAGTACTGGGAAATGAAGGATGCAAATCCAAGCTTTGAATTAACATGGTCATTAAATAGCCACACAAATAAAAGAACAAGTGTAAGTGTTGGAATGACATATACAATATATCACCATGTGCATTGTCAGAGAATTATAAATTTTGATTTTACTTTGGTAACTAGACACAATTGAAGAGAGGCAGCCCAATTTTTTTCTCCTTTTTGTTACGAGTACAAATAAACTGATTTTAGTTATTTCGTGAAGCATTTCCTTTAAATAATAAAATCGCGCGTGATTATCTAACAAATACTCACAGTGCAGTGTACTGCAATCAGGCGCGGATTTAGCCATTTTAAAAAAGGGGGGTCCCAACCCAGAGTAAAGGGGGGGTCCAAGTATATGCTCTATTCAAATGCATTGATCGGCCAAAAAGGGGGTCCAACCCCCGGACCCCCCCCCCCCCCCCCTTGATCCACCGAGACAAATTATATCAAATTATAGAGCAGTCTAACGGCTTCAACTCAAAATTTGAACCATTCTATGTTGGGGGTTAGGGTTACCATTTAGTTTGAAAGCTCAAAGTATACAAGCTGTTTCACCCTTTTTATTGTGATGATTGGGAATTTGCATTAAGCCGTTGGTCACGTGCCGAGTGGCGCACGCTGGTTAAAAAATCACGCTTATAAGAAGTTTTACTTTGTTGTATGAGTGCCAATGAGTCAAAAATATTATTTTGTTGTACAATAATTGGCTGATTGGCAATAAAATAGTTCCATGTTAACTTTTTAAAATCAAAGGTTTTGGATGTCTTTAGTTTTCACCATTCCTTGTGTAAAACAGAGAGTCCCTGACGTATACCGAACGTTGACTTATTATACGAACTAACCACTATCACACAGTTTTTACAAGCATGGCCCGTGTTATTACTTATAATGTCATACAGCCAAATATTGTATTATCTACAATTATGTAATATTATTCGTTAATTTTTTTTATCTATTTAGTTATTCAAAATAAATCAACCTCAAAACACACGTGTCAAGAAATACAAAAGGTAAATCTGGTAACAGTAAATCTAACTATTTATAAATATGTTCCTGCATGGGTGATTTATACAGTTATACTATATATATATAGATACAGATTAAATGGTTATACAAAATGCATTCATGTACACGTAATAAACGAATGTGGTAATTTCATTGTTTGTCGGGAATACACGTACTTGTCATAATTATCCCAACATTTGACTGTTTTCCCCGAGGGCTAATCATAACCTATGCCATACGGCATGGAGAGATTACTGGAATAGTTTGAAAGGTTTTAAGCTATTATTTCGTACCCACCTGTATTTGACACAAAAACAGTTGTATTGTACTAATTCTTCACACAAAAAAAATAGAAAAAGAGAACGAAGTCGACCTTTGCACAAATAAAACTCATTTTCATAGACTTTTGTGTGTATGAATAATATGAATAATATTCTTTATAATTGTTATATATTTCAATGATTTCTAACGAAATATTAACAAAACGTTTGCCTTGTATTTTTATAATCAAATACTTTTATTGTCATATAAATAAAAAAAAATGATCTCTGACAAACATAACATATATACATCTTCTCTATGGTCAGGTTGTTGTCTCTTTGACACATTCCCCATTTCCATTCTCAATTTTAATATAATGACTTTTGTGTGTATGAATAATATTCTTTAAAATTGTTATATATTTCAATGATGTCTAACGAAATATTAACAAAACGTTTGCCTTGTATTTTTTTAATCAAATACTTTTATTGTCATATAAATAAAAAAAAACCTGATCTCTGACAAACATAACATATATACAAAAGAATACAGTATAAACAGTACAATATTAAAATACAAAATGAAGCAGTTCAAATTATTGTTTTGGGTCTCCCGTCCTCAGTTCTAATGATTCATATTAAGGAAACTGTATTTTTGATTGACTGTGAGATGTGGGGTTTAGTAATATTCTAAGTTTAAATGTGTCATCTTTAGCAGTGTTTTTCCACTCCGTATTGATTTTCGTTGAGTTAAAATATTTTTTTTTCTATAAAAGTTATATTTAGAGCATTTGAGACAGAAGTGTTTGTCGTCCTCAATCTCATTACAGAATTTGCATAGCTCTGATATCTAGGAATGCAGTACTTAGCGTTTATTTGATTTTAAAACACGAATCGATCTATACTATTCAAAATTGCAATATGCAAGCTAAAACCGTACCAGAGACATATATACACATATATATGTGTATATATCTGACCGTACCAAGTGATTATTATTTTTGCACACGACATCTATGCTGTCGTCCCTCCTCTAACAGACAATAGACGGTTCTCTTGATGGGGATATTGTGCATTCAACCGTGGATATGATAAAATATCTGTAATGAACAAAACTGTAATGTTTTGATAGTGTTATGTCCTAATTTTTAAGGTTACGCGGGTTTGGTATTAAGCGGTACAATTGGGATGAACACATTTCGATATACGTATAAAATATATTATATCGATTATTGAAAGCGATCCATTTTAACTATAGATGCGATGAATTATCACTGTTAGTGCAGTCATTTCTGTTGTGGAATTTTCGAAGATGCGAGGAATTTTTATTGTAGAATTATGTGATAAATGCACTTGAAACAAATGAATACACTTAGTTGAAGACTTTAGAATTTATGATAAATGTATTTTCAAATTGAAATACAAACTCCTCATTCATTCTTTATCAAATATATAGCTTTTCACACTTTTAACAAAAACGCTTCTCAAAATGTCATATTGTATTCTTCAAATTACGTTTTTCCTTGATTAAAAAAAATAAAATTAAAAGATATTTCTGTATTATTTTTAAGTCAAAGATTAATATTTCGGAGTTTCAGTGCAGTCTGTGTAAAATAGAGACGAGAACATTTGAGGACGTTATCTTCCACGCAATACATTCACTTGCATTGCGAACAGAGAAATGTGCATCTTAAAACGCAATAGTGACAGAAAAGCTTATAAAAGATTAACATTCCCAGTTGTACCCTCAACTGTTTTAATTTCCATATTCTGAAAAAAGACAGTTTTTGGTAGAATAAATGTTTTTGACTCGATTGTTGCTTGCATGATTTTTACTGTTTAAGGTGAAACGGTATGTGACATAAATTATCCACAGTCATTAAAACATGAAATGTAAGGTGTGTGGGCGAACTTTTTTGTTTGCATTGGTACGTGACGTAGAGCACCCTTGATACAAAAAATGATCCGTAATGCACAGCTCGATATCAGAGGAGGATTTAGGGGAGACAGGGTGTTGCCCCCTTTTTGGGAAAACATTTGGTTACTTTTATAGAATCACTGGAGCGGGCCGGGCCCCCTCTTAGGCAGCTATTGGGCCCTACTTATGAAAAATTCTAAATCCGCGAGTGGATACTACCACAGAGGTCAAGCAATGCACATTTGGGTAATTGTACACGACATGTATGCTTCAATTCATGTTTGATGATCTTAGACCCTTTGGACCTCTATGTGGGCTATTTCGACAACTTGGCAAAAAATCCCTAAACTGGATACACGGTTAGATTCAGCATGTCAAAGAACCACAAATATCCATAAGGACTTTTGTCTATAAATTTGGAGACCACAAACTTGAAAAAGGGACCAAAAATATGAAAATGCATGCATGGGATACATTTGTTATTGAAGGCATGAGTGTAACAATATGATGAAGATAAATAAATATCTTATTCTGGGGTATCATTTGGGGGGGGGGGGTCTGATACCTGATCCCACTTACTGCTTTGTCAGATTCCCGTATCCCGCTTATACTATGCAGTTCTCATTTTTTGAATTTTTCCGTGTCCTGTCACAATCATTTAACTGTCACGTGTCACGCTAACAAAAAAAATCGGCAATTCAGCGTCACGCTTATACCCCAACGCGACCCACTATTCTACTCTTTTCTGACTCATATTAAGCCCATTATAAATATATTAAAAAAAGTGTGTTTTTATCCCTTTTTGTCCCGTCTCGTTTCGATTTGAGCCATAGATAGATAAGATGTCGTATGTGACAATGAGACAACTCTCCATCCGAGTCACAATTTATAATAGTATATAATAAAAATAAGTCAAAATACGGTCTTCAACATGGAGTCTTGGCTGACACCAAACAGCAAGTTATAAAGGGCCCCAGTGTAAAACCTTTTAAACGGGAAAACCAACGATTCAATTTATATCAAGATGTACGTAATTAGTAGTGAAGTGTCATGGAAATGGATAAAAAAAAACAAGGATAAAGATCCATATACGATTTATAAGAAATTAAATGGAATACATTTGAAATAAATGAAATTTCTATTGAATTTATTTAGAGTGTTTTAAACCCAAACTTTCCTCCGTATGTTAAATTTGATCAAATCCGTCTCTTATATATACTTTATCTATTGTTTGAGCAAGTCGGCTAAATTAAGGCTTTACAGCTAGTTTCCTAATGCACGCAAAGCAAAACTTTGGTTTACTTGCTTGCTTGCTTTTTTTTGTATAATTGTTTATACAAACTTTGTTAATAAGGTTGACATCTTTACAATATGTATCGGCATAGTTTAACCTGTATTTATATAATTATTATATTTGAATTAAATTCGGTGTTATCAAAATAATTGTACAATAAAAAAAAAAAAAAGCAAGCACGCTTACTAAAGTCTTGCTTTACATCATTTCATCATTTAATTTATAAGTGCATATGTATATTTCTGATAGTTTTTCCAACCTATTAACATATTTTCAAACTTGAAAGGAGACCTCTTTCAGCGGCACGAGCCTGAAACATGTACACATGACAGTTTTAAGTTATAGCTTTATAAATATAAAAGAGAAGATGTGGTATGATTGCGAATGAGACAACTGTCCACAAGAGACCAAAATGACACAGACATTTACAACTATATGTCACCGTACGGCCGTCAACAATGAGCAAAGCCCATAGTCAGCTATAAAATGCAATTCAAAGACACTAGTATTAGAATTATTAGAATCAAAGGTTAAAGTACTTACAAAATATGTCATCTTGTAGAATGTGATTTCACAAATATATTATGTTCAAATTCGCAGTCCAAGTAAACGTTAAATCGGTTACACACATTTTTCATGTTATAAATCCATTCCAACAATATCATTTTAAACACACACACTAGCTTGCCTTTTCACTAATTTGAATAATACAAATTCAGCTAAATTTTGTTTATTCCCATCAATAGAGATTTCTCACATTCATCCAAGACGTTAATAATACTCATGCACTCCAATTTTGATATTAAACAATTTATTGATACGGATGACTACGCTTTAAAAGTACGGTTACATCAGGGTGTAAAAAATGTGAATTTGTTTTTAATTGAATTCAAAGATAGATTAAACGGTAGCTTTAATAGTGATATGAACTATTTTTTTGAAGAATCGCCTAAATGTTTGTTGCATAGATGTATTTGACCCCAACTATTTTATTTAGATCATGCTGTATTAAAATTATATTAATAGAATCATTTATTTGAAAATACCGCATACATCTGCTCACCGTTTGAATATAGAAACTTGTCGATTTTATAATATTGAGAGATTTCCAAAATTTTGTAATATGTGTGATAAACAAGTATCTGGAGATGAATATCATTTTATTTTAGTATGTGAAAAGTATAATGAGTTTCGAAAGAAATTTATCAAACCATATTGTTGAAGAAAACCGTCGAATCTTAGACTTTTTAGACAATCAATGCATTTGAATAGGGACATAAAGTTCGTCCCTCTTTTTATGCTCGGTTGTGACCCCCTTTTAAAGTGGCTGGGTGCTCACCAGTATTTGTTCATAATGTAAAGCAACTTAACAAATAAAGGGAAATTTTTATTTCTGACTGAGAAGGCACAAAATTAAATTCATTTGAAAATGTGTTATATTTGATTATACTGTGCTGTACTGTTATATAAATGGGTATACTTACTTGTATGATTATTTGACTAATTGTTTAAATGTTAATTGTTTCACTGATGTAATTGAATATTTGTAATAATTATTTTCTGTAAGTTGTATTGCTTACGAATAAAAGATTATATTATTAACAAAATAAATATTATGACTTTTCTTTTTTCATTGGATGACCATGCAGTGGTGTTGCAACGCCAAAGAACTGGTAATAGAAAGCTATTTTATAATTTGATGCATAGGACAATGAATCTTAAAAAAAGGTTCTATAAATTCAATTGTGAAAAAAAAAATCACAATACCGTGCATTAACTCAACAACCGTTCATCGACAAATATAACTTGATATTCATTGAAATGATAACAAATTAACAGTTGATATAAAAGCAGGGCAGCCTTAAATTCTAATAGTTTTGTCAAAAAAGATTCAAAGTTTTACCGATGCAACGATATTTTATATATTTTGAGTTGAAATGGCCTAGCGGTAGTCTGATCACTTCGAATCATGCGGCAACACGTTTAATCTTTGCTGAGCATTCGTAAAGTTTTTAAACTAAAATAAGATCTATATAAGCTATCAAAACATATGTCATATGTAAGCTATCTATTTTAAATCTATGAGGAGTTTCATGAAAAATGGGGGGGGGGGGGGGGGGGTAGGGTTAAAGTCTAACTTTAAATATATAAAAAAAAAAAAAAAGATCGAGATGTGTAAATATATAAAAAAAAAAAAAAAGATCGAGATGTGGTACGATTGCCAAAGAGACAACTCTCTAAAAGCATGAATAGAGATAAACTTTACTGAAACAGTAATTAACAACTATATTCACGTACGGCCTTCAACAATTTGAAAAATTCATACGTTAAATTCCCTTTTATATTCAGTATAGTTCCATAAAGTTATAATAGAAGTTATATAATGGTAAACAAGGCTGTAAAACAATGATTAAGAGTTGACGAATATCATTCATAGTATATCATGACATGTAAAGCGTTGGATGTAGCTATAGATAGACAGACATTTTATACTGGATAATTGCTGCAAATTTTATATAAAAGAATCGCTTTCACGTTCTATACTATTCTGTGCTATATCAGAGACATAAATACAATTTTACACATTGCTTGGAGCCTTTTGGTCACCTTAAAATGTTGATGTCTGTATCATTTGGTTTCTTGTGGAGAGTTAGACATTATATTGCATATACTGTACAGAAAAAATGAATGTCATACACTCGCACATCAATATGTAAAAAAAAATATGAAATATTTGCCACTGGACGTTAAGCAACCATCAATTAAATCAACCTGATCAACAACAAAAAAAATGAAATATTTGCCACTGGACGTTGAGCAAGCATCAATAAAATCAGCCTGATTAACAACAAAGGAAGACACATTTTCGTGCAGTTTGTATAAAGTAAAAAAAAAAGGTTTTAACTAACAATCAAGTCAAAATGTTGTTTAACTATTCACACATGTCCATGTCTGTTTCAAAATTAAAAGGAGATTTTAACTAGTCTAAAAGTAAAAAAAAGCAGGGAAACCTGTACATTACGCTTACAATATGGTTAATCCCATTATATTCGAGGTCAAAAGTGAGACTTATATTGCAATTTTCTATTACTGAATGATCATTAAATGTAAGTCCTAACTAAATACACAATCCGTGAAAAGGAGAAACCATAAATTTACCGACAATCATAAAAACAACTGAAAGCAAGCTCATAATATTTCGAAAAACACAATTAGAAAACAATTTACAGACAATCATAAAAAATCAACCCAATACAAGCCAAATTAATAATGAACCCAGAAAGTAATCATTTTTTAATGATCTATATATATATTATATTTATAAGACAAAGTCGATCGTGATAAACGATATTTATCAAACAAATTAAGGTTTTTTTTTCTACACATTATTTAATTTTATAATTTGTAAATAATATTTTCGGTAGGAGTGTGTACACCTGTGGTGTAACTACTTCGTGTGTACCAGGTGTCAAATAAAACTCATTTTAACAGGTTGTGATTTACCTGACCATCGGATAATTCAAGCCGAATATACATGTCACATGTCTCCGAGACAGGTGTATATTTAATAGAAACCCATTATGAAAGAATCAAATAAAATTAACACTGATACAAGACATACAATTTATTACGTATTAATTATTTAATATCGTATTTTTAATACAATATCAAATGTCTCTTTTTCAATAATACAAATAATCAAAATTAAAAAGACATTGAAATACATAATTACGTATGAACTAAAATTATTCATTTAATTATGTTAAATTTAACACTGAAACAGTTAATTCATGCTTCAACTTCACCATTTCTTCGAGTACCTTTAATACTTTGATAAAGACTCTATTAACCACAGAAATCTCGCGAGATTTAAATCTGGCCGAGTGAAATCACGGGATTTCGCCGAGTTGCCAATCTCTTGTATTATATGTCTCTGACTATATACATACTTAATCATGTTTTTTAATGTTCAATCTCTGAATTGTGACAGCACTATCGGTCATCTTATATAAAAAAAAAAAAGCTATTAAACTCTTAAATAAGCAGCGTGTAATGAATATATTCACCCATCCCGTCCCGTGTGCAAATAGGATGAATATAAAGGATCCTGAGTGCACATTGTATGTCCTGAGTGCACTAAGGAGGTCATTAGTGGTGTTCAGACGTACCCCAAATAAAAATTTGGACTTTTGTTCAAAATTAGCGCACATGCAATGCACCACCTTTTCGGAGTCCTCCAAAAAGGTAAAATTCCCCTGTAATAGTATATCTGGTCATGGACGTATGTTAGTTATACGTCCTTGATCTGGTGTATGAAATTCATTGTGTATATTTTCCGTTCCATCTACAATATACGCGGAAGTGACACGGCCGGGTATTGTTGAAGAAATTACCGGTTTGTGAAAACATTGTGTGTACATTGACTTATATTAGTGTGTTACCTTGGTTCTGGTCTTTCACGCTGTCAGAATGAAAGGTTGAGCATCTTTTGTGGGTTATAAATGAAAAAAGAGAAGACCGTAAAAAATTTAAGAGAACAGAAAATGAGCTTTACAAAGTGTCTCTAACGATAAAAACAATGTAAATTATTTAGATCATTCGAACTTGTGTAAATAATGAATATTAAGTTGTTAAGACTCTTTCATATAATTGTTTTTATTTATTGTATTTACAAATTTTATACAAACTTATGACGATTCAGACCGTGACCTTTTGCATAGACACCTGTTTCTTGTTGAAGACTAAACATGCGCTCTTGAATCATCTATGTTTTTTGTCGTTTAGTTGCTGTCAAATTGAAATATATCCCACATCTCATGTAGTATGTGTTTCGTTTGATTACTTAAAAATCAGTTTATAAGTATTTATAATTGAAAGGGTTATTTGCATGAGTATAGACCAATTCAATACTAATATATACGTTAATAGGTGTGAACTGTACCACATACTTATATATATATGATATTATGAACCTCATTAATTTCGATCTAAACAAGATAGTTATAAAGAGATCGATATTTTAAACAGTCTTAATAAATTCCAACGATCACAAATCTAATCTAAATTCGATTTCGATTATTTCGTGATTCTAAAATACGTTTTTTTTTGGCGAATTCCGTATACTTTCCTTTTAATTTCTAGCATTATTAAAATCGTAATTTTTGTATCCTTGCTATCCTTGCTAAATCTTTTGCTGTATATCACAGCTAGTGAATAAGTCTTCATGTCCGTACAGTGTATGGTAAGATCTCTTTTCCACACATGGACATTTCATAAGTATAGAAAGTTCGCTATAGTGTTCCATCATGGTCTTAGTGCAGTTTCGAGAGCTTAGTGCACCACGGCGGCCAAGGTTGTTTTTAGACGCACCGTAAAGTCCCTGTCACACCATTGCAACAACGTCCTTTTATAATATTTTTTAAATTGTTGGGACCATGATACTAATAGTAAAATATTTTTAACTTTTAAATAGTAATTGTTATGAATGATAATATTTTATATGTATGCTGTCTTAGTTTTTAAATAGTTATTTGGTATAATATGGTGTCACGTAAATAATTTTTGGACAGGATATTGTTTGTTTCATAGTATATGTATATTCTGCACGAGTAATTTTTATCGCTACCAGTACATGTATAAAAAACTAAACTATGTGGACCTTATGAGATCGCACACAAGCCAGCTGATTGGATAAGTGTGATGAATTGTTACGCCTACATAAAACTGATATCCAATCGAATGCCAGCAGACACCTGTCAGTAAAACAAATTGCAAGCGTTGATGGTTAGAGATTTATTTGTGTATTCGATATTTTAAAAATAAGTTAGATAGTCACTATTCGTTTTCCCTTTTTTCAGCTGGATTCCAATAACTGTTTTTACACTTTTTTTATGTAACAGAAAGGTATTTGAATAAAAGCGCACCACATGTAACGGAGATTCACAAGCATTTAATATAGCGACTTGTGTTTTCGGAACGTCATATTTTCAATAATTCACAGACTTTTGTAATAATATTAAACCTTTATTTTTTAATGAACGCCTCTAAATCTGGTATGTAAGAAAGTTATAAATGGCTTTTGGATTATAGACACAATAAAAAAAAAATGGAAATCAAACGCACAAGTCTGGCAAAAATGAACAATAAACAGAAAACGACAAAAGACATACATAGTACTGTTTTTCCCTGTCTTAAGTTTACAATAACTTTAATAAATGAAATTTATATAGAAAACATGAAAAGTTAAATGATAATGCATATTATTTACAATATTAAAGAAAAGTAACATCAACAATTTAATAAATTAAACATATTTAGATTACGTTTTCAAGTATTAATCCCGACATCCGTAATTTTTAAGGGTATACAAATTATCTGTAACGTCAAGTTGACACATTTTCCCCAACGGCACCAGTCTGTATTTGCATAAATATTTATTTACAATCACTTGTAAACCATTAAATATAAAGTTTTTGATGTTTATATTCAATGAATAATTATTAAATATAATTTCGGCAATCTGTTGATTTTAAACTCAATTCACCACCGTTTGCGCAGCAGTATGACTTTGAACCATTTATGTTTTTTTTTAATATAGAAAATGTTAAATAATTAAATAGGAAAAGGTATGAATTAGAATTGATTATTTTCTTTACTTAATTAAAACATGGCAGACTTTCAGTTAACATAAACCGTCTTCTTTTTAATTTAAATTTTATTCTTAAAAGGGGAGCAACCCCTGATAAACACTGGGAAAGTTTTACCCGTTTTCTGTCCAAATTAATAAAATCGGAACACGACTAAACACGGTCTGACAACATCTTAACGTAATTTTGTATCCATGGTCTGTTTCGGTCTGACACTGTCGTAACGGATCTTAACAGCTCGCTAGGAGATTCAGTCTTGATAATCTTGACATGCCTTAACGGACTGATTTACCTGATGAGACTATCGATCGTAACGGAGTCTTAAACGGTCTAAAAAGTCTGGACGATTTTCTCTAGCGGTAAATTCAGTCAATCAAGATGTGATCAGACCAAAATGACCGTTTCAGACTGAAATCGTGCTACTAGTGAATTGTCCTGCTAATTACATATTTCACACTTAAGTTAAAGGTATACATAAGTTAAAGGTTTAATAAACAAATTTAAAAAAAAATGATGAGGGTAAAAGTGGTGGGTGACTTCGTCTTTGGTCATAGTTTCCCCCTTGTGTGTTGATCTACCTTAACACCTTCATTCAAGGGCCGTATAATTTGTATTATATTAAATGCTTTATAATTTTTGAAAGTGTTTGACGTCAAAATTACATTTGCATCTTTTCAAGCTTTTATTAGCTGAGTTCTAGTATCAAACCTCCCCATGAACTGTGATTTTGTGACATCTTCTGTACAACACGCACCCCTTTTTCTCTAAGACATTCTTGTATCCTTTCCATGTATTCATGAGGCATTGGCAGTTCAACGGATTTTTCATAAGTTGTTGCCCGGATTTTCTTTATGGCAGCCTCCAAAATGTAAATGTTAGATTGACACAAGTGTTTAAATCTATGACTTTAAACAGAATAAAGAACTGAAACAGGAAATGTTTCTAAGCTAAAACATCGACCAAAGAGCAGAAAACAGCTAATGGCTACTGATTAGTCTCCAACGCAGCGAAACTATCCAGAAAACCAGCGGTGGGCGTCGGCTGGTCCCCAAACAATATTTACACATACATATACCATAAACATTGAATACCACTTACATGTACATGCCACGTCGGATAACGTAAGTGACGGTGATAAAATTTTTATCAGATTAAATACTTGTTCATATTTAAAAATTGGGACAAAGGAAAAAAAAAATCTGCATATAACAAATGTAAAATTTTATGTTTTCAAGATAATAAGCATTCGCCAATTCCGAAACAAATATAACATGATCATTTCAATGAATAAAAGTTTGATAAAGATGAAAGGAAATCAAGCCATGCTTTCTATAAGCATGGTCATGCAGTGCGACATAAATGCATCGGTTATATCAGTAATGCATGATAATTATGATATTTTAAGAGTTAATGGTATAAGATGCATCCGCTCCATGAACCCACATTATAATTTCATTGCTGACATTTAGATGTTTAAAATATTTATGTCTTTACAAATTGAATTTTCTTTTAATGAATTTACGAAAGGCTCAGAAATAACAACGTTAACAACATCAAATTTTAATGTCTTTTAAAATTCAACGTCTTTTAGAATTATTTTGTGATATGTGTCTCGCATGTCATATCTGAAAAAGTGCAGTAAATTTGACAGTTTTCATTAGTTTCATCGAACAAACGTTGTAAGGATGTTTTAATATCATATCGTATTGTTGATTTATAGACTACAGTTGTGAATTTACAATGTTACCAAATTACACCTTCAGATGTCCTGAGAATAAAAACATCTTTAAAATCAAAGCACTTTGCATAAAGATATAAGAGGATCGGATATGAGTGTCAATGAGACATTTCTCCATTCAAGTCGCAGTTTGTAATGTTTAGAATATGATCGCCGCAATACTTCTTTAAAACGAAAATAGAGGATATTGTAATGTGTAAGATTAGGTTGAAGAACTTCTTTTATTATCTTCGGCTATATACCTTAACTGGTATTTAAGAACATTTACTTAAACTTTCTGAACAAAAAAAACCAATGAAATGTTGTATGGTTGAAATTGATCCAACTATCCACCAGAGTTAATGGAGTGTACGTACGCTACTTTAGTCAATCATTATTAATACTTTATTACGAAATATATTAATCCAACCCTTGATTGTTAAACTGTTTGAAAATCATCCGACAATTTTACCAATTTAATGGGTCACTATACGAAATGTATGTTCATACTTTGGTTAACTTTGTAAATCCTTTTTATCTAGATAACGGAGTCAAAGAAATGATATACTATTTCTTATTTATAAGTTCATCGCCACAGGTTTATAAAAAGTTGAATCAAAATTGTATTAATACTCATAGAACTATTAGTACTAGGAAGCCGTGAAAAATGAAAAAAAAAACATGTTTCAAGTCAGATATATTTTATAAGAATTTGCCAGTTAAAAAACTTTTAGTAAAATGTATAAGATAGAGATGCAGTTGTTCCCCGAGTCCAAGTTATTTATTCAGGAAATCACAATTAGTTAAATTTATATACTTGTGAAATTTTAGTATAATAATAAATTTGTTCTATACGCAAGGTTGTTGTACTTTAACACAAGCTGTCAAAAAGAGTTGTTCTTTTACCCCACAATGCAAGCAACAAGTACACTATATCCATATTGTCTTATAGCCTCCCTTTAAATTTCCTCATTCTTGCAAAACTTGTACATACTATTATTAGTTGTGTACAATTTTTAATTACCCCTTTCCTTGCCTGGTTAGATATTAACTTATCCCTACAATAACTGGTCATACCAGTTTAGTAAAAAAAAATATAACTGAGCACTGAAAATAATTTCCAATTGCATTTTTTTTTAGCATAGTTAGTGGTCATATACTGATAGATGCTGATATAATTGACAGAGATCCTCCGCCCTCTAACATTGTAGCTTTGTATTGATTGCATAGCTGATTGGTGCAACTTACAATACTGGTGCTACAATGTTATAATTATTCTTCATAACTTTACTTTATTATCCAGTTAATGTAGTGGAAAAAAAATAATGACGATGGTTGAACAACGAACGAATTGGTGACACTTTGGCTTTTGAGTATGAATTTTCTGTGACGCATCTACATTTGTAACCCATTGGGATTTCTGACGTTAGCGGTGACTTTATAAGTACCAGACAATAACAATCTAGGAGAATCTTGAAACATTTATTTAACGGTAAGTTCAGTTTTATTGAATTTGTTTTTGAATTCGTCAATTAATTTAAGTTAAAAATAATGCATATATAAATGTTCACATCTTATTAAACTTTTCTTTTAATCATATATTCATTTTTCCCGATTAAGACAGTAAAAAAACAAGTTAAGCTTTCATCGATAGCAATACTTGACAAAATGCGTAATATTAACAGTAAAACCAATATTAAATTAAACAATTTGGTACATAATTGTTTTTATTTACTTCGTATGTTCCGAAAATACGTTGAATTTAACGGAAGACACTTATCAATTGAAACACTTTTAAGTAATGAGTACTTGAGTGGTTTGTGTCTGTCATATTTGTTTTTAGCGCAATGTTTCGTACATACAATTACACTGTTTTTTTTTGTTTGTTATTTGATGTTTTACATTTTCTCATGTCAATGCCTTTTATAACAAACTATACGATGAGTATATACCACTAGTTGCTTTCACCTTCGTCAGATAGTCTCTGGCATATTTCGCCACAAACCATTTTTCGTTATGGTTTCAAATCAAACTTTGGACAAAAGTCAAATCTACACACACACATGAATCTTGATTATAATAGATAACAAACATGTTAATAAAATATGATTTAAAGAAGGTTTTCCCCATTTAAATATAAAGTATAGGACAAATGAATAAATGCATTATTTACATTTATCTAACACAGTTATAGCAATACAAGTTGTGTACTAGATAATAAGCTGTGGATGTCGTACCGTTT
The DNA here is from genome assembly GCF_036588685.1 of Mytilus trossulus. Lineage (NCBI taxonomy): Eukaryota > Metazoa > Mollusca > Bivalvia > Mytilida > Mytilidae > Mytilus > Mytilus trossulus. The sequence continues at coordinate 33,479,386 of NC_086386.1, read as the reverse complement.
TTTCAATATGATATGTAGGATTAATTTAAGTAACTAAAGGAAGAACTGATGTTAAATTTGTTTGCATTATATTAAAAAGCGGATACGATTTTTCCTCTTATTAGAATTTTCATCAGTTTTCAAGGGGCTTTCCTTAATTTAGTCGTTTTTTTTCAGAAATTAAACATGGATCGAAAAAGAGTATTGTGCCTTGTTTTGTATTTGCTTCCTACATTCAGCAAATCATTTCGATTAGACTATCAGTACGGAGCAATTCTTGATGCTGGGAGTACAAGTACAAAAGTTCATCTATATAGATGGATTCCAAAAACAGTTGAGACTGACTTACCCAAATTTGAAGAGGTTGTTTATAGAAAATTCAAACCAGCGTTAAGTGACTTTGTTGGTGATATTAAAATGATAAGACCTTATCTACGGGAAATTTTCGCTTTGTTGCAACAGTTGATTCCAGAACCTCTTCATGAAAGTACATCGGTATATCTCATGGCGACTGCAGGTAGGACCATTGTTTTATGTTGAATTGTATTCCAACTGACCACAAACATGACCCAGGAAAACCCCCGAATACATACAGAAATAGTTTTTATTACATGTAAACATGTTTCTGCATATAAGAAATTAATCATTATAATTGATATCTAACTCAGTTCATATCCTTTTCTCGCAAGGTGTTTCTGCTATTAAAAAAAACAAAAAAAACCAAAAACATTGTTTCTTTTTACCATGCTATAAATATTATGGTGATGATTGTTAGATCTTAATGTATTTGTTTACAAATTTGATAACAAGTCGGGATTTATTCAAATTTGATAAACTGAACGCCGAGATTCAGTCATAGGTACAATATCAACAATACTGATGTCTGAGAAAGTTCAAAAAGGAAAGTTCTTAATCAAATTGCAAAATCACAGCAAACGAACGGATAACAACTGTCATTAAAGTATTGTCAAGACAAAATACATCGATTTGAAAATTTGTTATAACGAAAACAACTAGGTTTCAAATGACAGAATTTGTGAATGTATAACATGACAGAACAACGCAGCACACTCCAAAAAAGTTCTTTATCTATGAACAAATGGATATAAACTGTAAAGAAAACAAATCAAATGAGACGATTAAAATGTCGCCACGTACAATGATTTAGTGAACATTTCAATTATAAAAAAGATGTGTTATGATTGCCAATGAGACAAATCTTCACTGGAGACCAAATGAAACTGAAATAAAGAACCATAGGTCAACGTAAGGCCTTCAGCAATAAAATAAGCCCATACCACATAGTCAGCTATAAAAGGCCCAAAAAATGACAAGTGTAAAACAATATAAACGAGAAAACTAACCAATTTAAGAAAAAAAATGCGCGGTTTTTTTCAGTCGTGTAAAACTTCTAGCAAATGTATGCACTAGTGTATTGGAACTGTCGCTAGATGCAATACACTGAAGTAACTTCTAGAAAATACAATGCACCAGTGTATTTATTTCGTGTGGAATGATACACTATAAAAAACACAACAGGAAATGTTCCTTGTCCTGATCATTATGTGATATTTGTCTCTGTACTTTACACAAACTTTAACCGACCAATGAATCGTTCACCAAGTAAACAATGGTACATAATTGCAAACATTGCTTAATTAACACGATGTCAGGAAGTTTTATTTTTTTGTTATATTACTGTAACAATTGATGTAAAAAGTCCGTGATGGTTATGTCTGTCCACTGTATTATGTTAGGTTACAGTAAGTTTCCATAAATGAACAAGCATTATCCAGATTAAAATCATACTAAAACCTCATCAATCACAAGTCGCAAACAAATTCTAGCTTTTACAGAGATAACTGCATTGTTTCTGGCATTGAAACCACTTAAAACTAAGTAGAATTAAAGATGAGTTCGCGCCACTAAAAGAAGAAAAAAAAAGATTAAATATATTTTTTAAATAATATTTGGACCTTCAAACGACTTCAAAACATCTGAAGATAAGCTTACTGAAAAACAGAAAAAAATTCGGGATGAATTTAAGGTCGAACTAAGTATACTATTGAAACAATATTGATGTTCCTTCCCCTTTGAAAAAACGAACTAGTATAAACATAAAAGGTTTATTTTTGATTTATGAGTTTGACTCTCTCTCTGGTATCTTTCGTCCCTCTTTTACAGTAGTGAGTACAATTTAAATGCTAAGATAGATACATGGCAAAAAAATGTATCCTTGTTAACCTGGCATCAATTGTTTTCCTTCATAAGAAAATATTATTTGCCCTTGAAGTTTTTACAATGTGTATTATATGTTTAAAGGTTTACGATTCCTTGACGAAGACAGTACTGACAATATTCTAAAGGAAGTGATGTTGTTCATGTCAAACGGAAGTATGAATCCATTTAAGTACCTTGATGGCTATGCAAGAATATTGAGCGGTGAAGAAGAGGCTTTATTCGCCTGGATATCAATAAACTATCTTTACAATATGTTTGATATATCTAAGTAAGTTACTTTCCAATAAAAGTAATGGACAAGATTAAATTGAAGACTTAACTTTTGTACTAAATATATGTCGAATTGGCTCTATTGTTATGACAATCAATGAATATGCTTATAATACGAGCCAAAGTGCTTTAAAGTTAAATCTGTTATTAGTGCGCATAGAAGATTTAATATGGATATCTACTTTAATTCAGTTTCTGAAAGTTTCTTAAGAATAATTTAAATCGATATAGTTAAAACCATAATTTATATTCCCCTCATGTTTTTAATTTGTCTAACTATTTGAAGTGATCTATCTTCATCATGTACGTTTTATTCTCAGTTTGGGAAAAAACGCATTTGTTGATACATTTCAATATCTACAGTTTTAAAAAGAAATAGTACATTTTATATATATTTTACTATTAAAAAAAAAAGAAAAAATCTGCGTTTCCTTAAATGCATGTAACACAATTACAGCTTTTATCGACTTTGTATATATCGATGGTTAAATCTAAAGTTGATGGGATAAGACTATTCCACCTGTCAGTAAAAATAGCTTCATATTCCCCTCTGAAATGTCGGGACTACATCGTGCAACGTTCCGCGCAATAAATGTACACATGGTTTTGAACTCTTTTTTTAATAGCGATAGAAAATCATTATCGTGTTCAAATTTATTAAAAAAACTAAAAAGACTTATAATGAACCTTTTGGTCCGTACTGTTTATCAATGTGTATGTCGTGTTTTAGCAATACAAACAAACGGATAAGAAAAAAAGGGTAGTAAACAAAGCATATAGTATAACATTCATTTTGAATGGCTTCGAGAGATACTAAGATGTGCTCACCCTCGATGAATCATATTTTTCTTGTACAAAACCCTCGTGAAATATGAATATTCTTGAGTGAACAAATCTTCGTATCTTCCTTATAAAAAGACAATACATATACAATATCCTATCGGCTTTTTCCTTTTAAAAAAATCGAGAATAACTATCAGAGTTTATTTACATCTGTAAAGTAATATTAAAACCTTATTCCTTTACGAATTATATCATCTCTAATAATTACAATTTACAAGGTTTTCTATTGAAGTGAAATAAATATCGATAGATTGAACATTTCATTTATTGAAACTGAACATTTTTGTAAAACAGTTGTCTTTTGGGGAGCTCACCTACTCTATACCTCGTTATTAAAGGTTTCTCATGTATATCATTATATTCAGCCATATCCAAAAGTCCAAATGTCTCACAATAACCTTGTTAACTTATTTATCATATAGATGAGAATGGCGCAACGTATGAACAAATCAATTGTTCCGTAGACCCTGGCATATACGCATTGCTTCTCAACTAAGACATTTAAATGTCAGGAAAATTAAGTCATATTTGTTCTGGTAAAAGTTCTAACGATGAAGCTGTCAAAACAAATAAATATTTAAAAGTTCAACATTAAAAATTTGAAAGTCAGTAATTTGTTAAATTAAAGAATTCTGTACTAACATTCTGTGATTTCGTTTGAATATTTAACATTATTTTTATACAGAACTTCTTTTTCTATATTGTTTTCGTACAGAACTCCTAAAGACACTATTGGTATGGTTGAAGTTGGTGGTGGATCAATGCAAATAGCTTTCATTCCCGAAAGACCAATTTACGCGGGTAAACAAGCCGTGATCATAGGTGGTCGGGAATACGATGTATATGCACACAGCTTCCTCTCATATGGCGCCAAATCTATTGGTATGAGGATTGAGGAGTATCTAGTTAGACAGAACATGCAAGCTGTCGTGCTGACGAATCCATGCATGCTCAAAGGTATGCAAAACAAAAACAAATGAAATATAGTTGTATGACTTGGTTAAATAATATTCTTGGTTATTGAATTGCAGATTGATATAAATTAATCCATCACAATCAACATATTATTTGTTTGAAGTGTAAATCCAAAATGATTATGTAACAAATCCGTATTTATCAAAAACAAATATAAGGTTAACAATTCCAAAACCATTGGTGTAATTACTATTCAGTCATGAATATAAAACAATGCTTACTACTCGGAAAGTTATAAACAGGCGTGTTGATCGGTCTACTTCTTTCCGAGGGAATGTAAGATTAACTTGCACGAAATTTGGTTCACTCCCTATACACATCACTAATTTCCGCTAAGCAGATAAAAAAGATATTTGACTCAAATTTGATTTAAACATGTTTGAAACGTTGGACAAAAATATGCAAATAACCTGTTCTGCTGTTGTAAAACTTAAGCTATATAAAATATTATAATTTGAATGGTAAAAAATGAACATTATGTACCTTTTGTACCAAATTTTGTATTTATTTGAAGGTCATTTAAATAGGGTTGCTATTGAATGTATTCCTCGGAGAAACATTTAAATCGTCAAATTAACTCATCATAGATACAAGGACTAAACTTAGTATATACGCCAGACGCGCGTTTCGTCTACAAAAGACTCATCAGTGACGCTCGAATCCAAAAAAGTTAAAAAGGCCAAATAAATTACGAAGTTGAAGAGCAAAGGTTATTAACATAAAGACCATACTATACCATGTAATATATTTATTTGTAGGTGATTCCCATAACGTTACCTCGGAGGGTAAGACTGTTACCATACACGGGGCCAGTAATGCGACTGAATGTGTTCGTATCATAGACACATACTTACCAAAGATCCCAGAGTTTCTGTGTTCTCCGAAACCATGTACAATTGGATCTGTCTACGGACCACCAGTTCACAGGGAAAACTTCTTAGCATTGGGCTCAATATACCTCACAGCAGACGAACTTGGACTTCTCAATGATAACGACATGATGAGACCAGTAGATATGTACCTGATGGCAACAAATTACTGTAGATTGGTAAATAATTTCGTACAAATTAGGATAATTGTATCTTTATACACGAATTTAAATAGTTACCATTATATTTTCAATTGGGTTCTATTAATCTTTAAGAATGAGTGTAAAAAGGGAACTCATTCGTATTTCTTACCCAAATGATCTTCTGTTGACATTCAGATCCTTGAATATCTGTTTCTGTTTAACAGTTCGTATGTTTAATGGATTCCTATTCTAAATGTGCTCTTCTTCTATCTTCTATATGATTCTGACTTTAAAAAAACCCTTTCCAAATTGCCCGTAGGTACATTTTGAATTTGTTTAGTAACTTAGGTTTCAGTCATCTCAGGCAAATGTGACGTTGTAGTTTTTGTCATTTTCTTTTTGTTTTTAGGATCGTCATGGTCATATATCTTTAAACTGTTTCAGATCATACATCTTTGACGTTCAAATATACTCTTTGTTTAGAAAATCATGTTGTGTATAACATTGGGCTAGTGAGCCACTTTAAACAAAATTTTGATTGCCTTTAGTTTTTATTATGTTTTAATTGGCGAGTGCTCCATACGTTCTTTGGTCTTACATCAGTGGAAATATTTTTGGATAACTGATATTGTCATTTTCCGCATTTTTCGGTTTACATGATGATTCCTTTGACATTATTTTTCGGTACCATTTGTCGTGTAATATGGTCTTCGTACATATAGGTTTTGAAAGTCTATGTCTTTCCATTATAAATTTAGGAAATGTTACTCTAATATCCTGCGCCCTTCTTTTTAGTTATATACTGCTTTTCTTAAAGCATTTTTGTTCTAACGCTTGTATTCAGTTATTTCGTATTTCAACATTGGACACTTGTATAAATTCTATTATGAGGCTGACTTCATGCAGGAACTTCTAAGGAAGAAAGATAAAAAGTTAGCAATATCCTTTAACTCTACTTTCCGCTATATAGATGACGTTCTTTCACTAAACAATTCAAAATTTGGTGACGATGTGGAACGCATATATCCCATCGAATTGGAGATAAAGGATACTACAGATACAGTTAAGTCGGCTTCATATCTTGACTTTCATCTAGAAATTGACAATGAGGGTCGGTTGAAGACAAAACTTCACGAAAATAGAGATAATTTCAGATTTCCAATTGTGAACTTTCCATTTCTAAGTAGCAACATTCCAGCAGCACCTGCAAACCGGGTATGCATCTCCAAATTGATACGATATTCCCGTGCTAGAATTTCCTATCACCATTTTCTTGATAGAGGGTTACTGCTCACAAGGAAGCTATTAAACCAAGAGTTAGAAATGGTGAAGTTGAAATCATTCCTTCGTGAATTTTACGAACGCCATCACGAGTTGGTTGACCGTCATGGAATAACCGTTTCACAAAGGATATCGGATATGTTCCTTACGTCGTAACTACAATCCCCTTCCCTTTCATGAATTTGACCTACCGAATTAGACTATTTACCGGATTTGTAATCACATAAGCAACACGACGGGTGACGCATGTGGAGCAGGATCTGCATACCCTTCCGGAGCACCTGAGATCACCCCTAGTTTTTGGTGGGGTTCGTGTTGTTTATTCTTTAGTTTTCTATGTTGTAACATTTGTACTATTGTTTCTTGCAAAGTTGAATGATATGTCTGTCAAATTTTTATTTCCAATGACGTAAATTTAAAACAATATAAGTTTTGTGAACTTTAAGGAGTTCCGCTGAATATCTGTTTCAATATCTGTATTTTTTTTAATCATGGAAATAATTAAAAACAGTTATTCGTGATCACCATGTTCAAAGTGAATTGAATACGTTTCACGATATTCTTGATTAAGCTTCTAAACTCATTAAATTTTCTATACCAAAAGGCCAAAAGATAAAACAATTGGAAATGGGGAATGAATGGTAATCGAGATTGTTTTAACAACTGAATTTTAAAACATGTCTAAGCATAAGTTATGACAACGTGTGTACCCATGGCTGTACCTGATACATCTTTTTTGTCTATTTTGTCGTCTTTGGAAGGAGGTTTTTGAGACAATATTCAACTGCCCCTAATTTATATTCATGTGGTATGGTGGTTAAATCAATATTCAGTTTTACATCTAGCATTGTTACCTTTTTACGCCTTAGACTAAAAAACAACAATAAAACTATTTTATTAAATATTATCAATATCATCTAAATTCTTTATATGTCGTAGAGGAATAATTTTGCTGGAATAATATATTCTTCTAGTTTTTAATTGCATTATCATTATAAAGCACACGTTTTAATATATTGAAATCACGTTTTTTTACTTTAAAATACATCTGAAAGCCCGTTATATCGGTTAAACAGAATCAAGATGTGATTGACGTGTTAAAGTTTATAAGTTATAAAATAATGTTTTAAGGCACTCAAACTTGAATGTCATAGTATTTACAATGATTATTTGTATTCTTTTTCCTTCTAATGTCGTCAAACTTGATTATGACATTTTCCTTCGTAATACTATTGAATCGTGAATTTAAAACATGAAGGAGCAAATATTAGAATCATCTCTTTCAATATTCGTATGACTTGCAAATGTTTGTAATAAGCGACCCAAATTAACCTTAATACATTTCATTTAATTATTGATGAAAGTGCTTTTTGAAAATTCATTGATTTGAAATTGCACTAAATGAGGATACTGGATGTTTACTTTAACCTTGTTTTGTTCTCCAATGATTAAACTCTAAAAGTCAATTTCAGATATTCAAAAGGTACCAGCATGGTATATTAAGACTTCAACTATATTATTCCACATTATCTCTGTTGAGTATTTGATTGATTTTTTTTGATTTTTTGTGTCGAACAGCAAGATATTTATTGATGATGTGTTTGTTTTGCCATCTAATTTTATATCCGATTACAGACAAATCTTGTTAACATTATTCAATTTTTTTTGGAGACTTTTTGAAGATTTTTACTCACATTTATTGTCATAACTAAAAACAGGGGTAAACAACATTAATGCGAGAAATGAAAATAAATAAAAGAGAAAATCATCAGTTAATACACACACCTCCAACACAAAACGTTATTTGATAATAATTTGATCATGTAGCAGGGATTAAACATTGCATCTTGAGAGATGCATGTATATAACGAATATGTATCTATTATTGGATGGCGAAGACAAAAAATAGAGCAGATAGCATGACGGGTATTAAAGAACAATACTAGTCCAGAAATTGTAACGTTATCTAAGCAGCTTGTCGAAATAAGCTCCTTCTAAAAACAGGTCCTTTTTGTTAAATATAAAAGATACAAATTAGAAAAAAAATAATAATATATAAAATTACACAAGCTATGAACCCATTAAAGTCAAGCATACTGTACTTATATAAGGTGCAATTTCAATGGAAACTATGAATGACACAACTTCTGAATAAAATGTGCATACTTCGTGAAAATATTACGTTACAAGTATTAATACTATCGGGCATCGATCAAATCGAAAGGAAACATCAACATCGCGATATATCTAACACATTGCGATCCAGATGCATTTGAATTCTATTGTATTTCTTTTGTCTTGCATTTTAAAATATAAAATATCTCTAGGTTCATTTGATGAACATTTTATATATGAAGCCAAGACCACTACATTTAAAAACTATTGCATCAATAACGAAGTAAGAAATCTACATATTCCCTAACAATGTATGGTTCCGGCGGCTTTATCAGTTGTTTTTGTTTTATTGCGTGCAAGTTTTTAGTTCGATTCGGTTTTTGTTGTATTTCAAAGAAATAATAAAAAAAAGATCAAGATTGACAGTTTACGAATAATTTGGGTATTATATTATAGTCCAATATTACAATTTCAATGTTCATTGTTTTGCGAGAACGTCTTTTTACCTATTGACTTTAACATCAACAGTTGTTTGTATTACTTAATGACGTGCTCAATTTTATTAGTGATAAGTTCTATCGATCTAAAAAGTTTAACATTATACAGTGTTATTTTACCATATTGGTTCTCTTTTCAGACTCTAGATGAAGCTGCAGCTAAATTTAACATCCCTACAAGATGGGCTTCGTTTGATTGTCAGAATGGCCTATACATTCCTAAACTACTGAAAGCTTTGGGCTTTAACATGGAAACAGAAAACATATTTGCGAAGAGGAAGCTGGACGGTGTTAAGATAGGTATGTAAATAACCATGTTAAAGAAAACAATAACAACACATGTTAATTTCAAATAAGCTTTAACTAGGAAAACTACATTGAGTTGTTTGTTTATTGATTCATTATGTACTGCTAACAAAATCAGACTGTCATCTTCAAACAAAAAACGTGCATTGTTAGCTTCCACGTGAAGTTTGGTAAAAAACATTGATCAGTTTAGTTTAGGGGAAATCATAGTTGAGGCTTCAAGCTAGAGATCTCAGAGTTTATAATTCGATTCTGACGGAATGTCGCTACGTATTTAAAATATTGTCAGTACTACTATACGGTTAATCTCAATCACGGACCTTACTCCAGTTCTGAAATGGTCCAGTGTATATAACAATTTACATGCAAATCGATTGTAATGTAATCAACAATTGGTTTAACGTCAGCCTGATTGTTCTTACATCAAACGAGGCAATATAAATCATATGACAGTTGTGAACCATTCGTTTGATGTGTTTAATCTTTTAATTTGGTCATTTGATTAGAGATTTTATGTTTTGGATTTTACTCTAAGATGAGTTTTTTTTGTTATTTTATTACTTTTTTTCATAACAGGATTTCTAAACCCTTTATACGATGGTCAGTGTTTTACTAAAAAATCATTTCAGTACATTTTGAAAAGACAATTGTAATTAAAATGAGTTTGAATGTCTATTGTATAAGTTCGGAGGATAACTCGCACGCTAGTAATTACTTATAATCCATACTCAATTAGTTACTTTCTATAAATACGTCAATTATCAATATTTATTTTGATGTAATGATCCTTAAACTTTTGACGTATACCTGTTGAGTAAGCTTTTGTTTCAAAGTAAATCGTAAATAGACCGACGTGTTGTTCAACATACACGAAAGGATGGCGGATTAATTAGGGATACATAATCAGTCTATGTTGTAAGTTAATCACGTTATGTTTGAGTTTCAGACATGTATTAAAACTGAGAAAGTTTTCTAAATTTATGTGCTGAGTAAATAAATTGCGTCATAAGCGACCACTAATGAGTGTCGTAGATGTAGTAAAACATGGGACATCAACTAAAATTAAATTATCTAGCTTCAACCGCAGCTAGAATTTCTGTGAACTCGATAATGAACATTGAAAATACAACTTGTCATACATCAGTTTTATATCTTAATTTGTTGAATTACAGCTCCGGGTATGGTACGACGCTATTTTTGGCATCGGTTATTAGAACTTTAATTAACAGATCATTAAACATAGATTAGGCAGTTAAAGGTCAATTTAGCAAATTTCAAACAAATTTCGACAATAGAAACGCTTTCATTACAATTATAAAATGGCATTAAAAACAGTTAGTAATGTTTAATAATTGCTATGTATGTCACTTTAATATAATTTTTAAATTTATGCAAATTAGTGTAAATAGACATAAGATGTGGTATGAGTGTTAATATGACAACTCTCAATCAAAGTAGCAATTTGTAAAAGTAAGCCATCATGGGGTCAAGGTACGGTCTTCAACACGGAACCTAGGCTCACACCGAAAAGCAAATATCATCATTTGTGTTTTTGGTTCTTACGTTGAGTTGAGTACTTTTAGATACCATACTACTGTACCTCTTAAACTTTATTCAATTGTCTTTTTTGTTGTATTTGTACAGGCTGGAGTATCGGTGCAATTCTCTACGAGGAGGAGAAGAGTTACTACACCTTCAATGCCGATGCCAAACTATTATTCAATTAAATTGCATTGTATTGTACCTTACACTGCAATGGAAGGAAATTGTTGAATTGTCCTGTTTTATAATGCTCAGTTATGTACAGTTCTAATATTCAAAATCAACGAACAGATGCTCTGACCAGATATAGATATTGACAAATCTTGGTAATTGAAAGTACGATATAAGACAATTAACGTTACTAATGAAAAGTTAACAAGAACATAATTGAGTAAAAGGACCACGAAATTTATGACGCAATGTATATTTTGTAAATAAAGCAATGTTTCCTTTCCTATTATATTACTTTAACAACATTAATATAAAAAAAATCAGAAAATTATGGTAAATGATGATGAGAGTTTTGAAAATGTTGTAGCAACGCTTCAGTTGACTTTCATTATCTTAAATTGAACTCAACTAACCATTATGATGGTCTGATACGCAGACAAAATTGGCAATAAGAAAATTTCTGTTCATAGCAAGGACCTTTCTTGTGTTCAGATGTATCATTCTGTAGAAAATGGTTAACGTACTACTTGTTTGGTTTGATTTATTGTCAAAGTCAAATCTATATCATACACTCTTAATATGTACACCTATATAAAGGAATCAAACACTTTTAGAATTTAACTTTTTCTTAACCTGGATTTTGGGTTCGTATACTGTAAGAAAGTAATTTATGAAGAAAAAATCAAATGGTGGTGCATGTCTTATTTTTAGCTACGGTTATTTAAAAGGATTCAGCTTTCATGAGTTTCACATTTTACCTCAAATATTACCCATTTTTTGGCTATTATCATGAAATAAAAATCAGTTTTACAATTAAACTGTCACTTAATATGAGAGTGGCAAATCTAAATAAATTTAACTTTAGAAAAGTATTTCAATAAAGGCAACAGTAGTATACCGCAGTTCAAACTCATAAATCAATGGACAAAAAAAACAAAATCGGGATAACAAACTAAAACCGAGGGAAACGCATTAAATATAAGAGAAGAACAACGACACAACACTAAAATGTAACACGCACAGAAACGGACCAAACATCAGAGAAAAAAAACATTATTAGAAATAATATATGCTTGTCTCTAATGCTCAACTTCGTAATTTTTATTTTATAATTATTTTTTTTGGATTCGAGCGTCATGATGAGTTTGTTTGTAGACGAAACGCGCGTTTAGCGTAAATATAAAATTTAATCCTGGTATTTTTTTATGAGTTTATTTACGTGTGAAGTTGATAATGCTGTTAAGAACAAATGCACATTATTTCGAGCTAAAAGGGAAGTTTCAAGTTAAATTCTCTTAAGCATTCTGAAAAGAAGAAAAAAAAACATTGTTATAGGATGTACACATTTTTGGGAAATAATTTCTTTGAATGCCTCATCCATTTTCTCAATAATTTGGCTGATGTTACTGACCGGATTTTAAAATTTTATTATTAAAAATTTACTTTATATTGCAAGTACACATTTTTGACAGAGTTACGTTTAATTTTGATATTTTCGAACTTTATTAATTTTCCTACTTGCATCATATGTTATGTAAAAGAGGGACGAAAGATACCAGAGGGACAGTCAAACTCAAAGTTCAACAATAAACTGACAACGGCATGGCTAATAAAGAAAAAGACAAACAGTAAAAATAGTACAGAAGACACAACATAGAAAACTAAAGTCTAAGCAACACGAACCCCACCAAAAACTTGGGGTGAACACGGGTGCTCCGGAAAATAAAAAGATCCTGCTTCACATGTGGCACCCATCGTGTTGCTCATGTCATTACAAACCTAGTAAACGTTTTGCGTAAACGTACTTAAACAATGAACATTTACGTCATACAACCAACAAACTTTTACATAAGCTTAAACACAGACATACCAGATGATATTATGAATTGTAACGAACGTTAAAGTATAGCCAAAAAAAAGTCATAAAAATAATGAACTCCGTAGAAATGTCAAAACTGAAAGTCTCTAATCAAATGGCAAAATCAAAGGCTGTAACACATCATCGAATGGATAACAATGTCATATTCCTGACTTTGAACAGGTATTTTCATTTGTAGAAATTGGTGGATTAAACCTGGTTTTATGGCTAGCTTAATATTTCACTTATATATGAAAATCGCATCAAATTCCATTATATTGACAACGATGCGTGAACAAAACAAACAGACACAATAGGTCAAATGTAAAAAATATAGCAACCAACGTTGTGTTATATTCTCTCAATCACTAAAAAATGGCATATATCAGCAAACATTTAAGGCAAGAATACACAAATTTACCATAGTACACTAACACAATGACACAATTACAAAGAGCTATGTCATACATGTACATGTAACAGAGAAAAAAAATCATATAGATATAGCACAGAGCAAAAATTGAAAGACAAGAATACAATTATATCATAAACAATAATAACAGAAAATATAAGTACCACAAGTATCTTAATAAAGCCTCGTATAAACTCATTTATGAAAACAATTGGTGAATTGTCTTAGTGTTAGGGGTATTATTTTATATCAACTTGGATAAGACAACATTTACATTAACAACTGACAACTAACAACTCGAAACCCTGTATCGTTCGTTAGTCTTTTAATTGGAAACAATTTAAGATTAGTAGTTTATTATAGAATAAGACGTATAATTTTGTAATTATGTTTTGTTTACAATAGACTTCGATAAACGAAATGTCATTGTTGAATAAATCACTTCGATACAGCTACGAAACCTGACAATTTTAACAGATTAATATATACGATAGACATCACGTTCCGGAATAATTGAACAATACTCTTTATTACACATGGTATTTCATTCCAATAAATAAAAGTGGTAAAGTCTTTTTGGTGATACAGTATTTTCTTTATAACACATGGTATATCATTCCAAAAAATAATGTGATAAAGTGTTTTTGGTGATGCAGTATTATCTTTATACACATGGTATTTCATTCCTATAAATAAAGTGTTAAGTCTTTCTGATGATGCATTATTATATATAAGAGCCACTTACTTATTCCTCAGAAGTACTACTAAGGAGACATACGTTTGTCGGAATAATAGCGGATGGGAATCAATATTTACAGTAATTGCACTATCGTAAATATATTCACACGTTATATTTCATTTACACAGGCACCACCTACAACCTTATTATTTATTCATAGAAATTTCAACTTTATGTCGAGATAAGCTAATAACGAAAAGATAAGAGTTTCACCAAAGTATTGTGAAGCATGTTTCTATCCCTAGCGAGACTTTAATAGCCTAATCAAGTATATAGTCATGGCAAAAAAGTGAATAACTTAATCACGCATGTAGGAACGTATTCTCATGTTGAAATGTTATTTCTTGGAGAACAACAGTATTTCGAACCCATAGTTTTATTTTTAAGATGTTAGATAACGAACTTGAAGCTATATTTCAGAATTTTCATTTGCACTTTTTAAATTCATGTTTTTGGCTAAAAAAAGGTTATGGATGAAGACAATATAAGGACAAAATCAATATATGAGTGAATTCAAAATATTTCAATTCAATATTTCTGATATTAACATTTGGATAGAAATATATTCCGCTTTATCGCACTTTCCCGGCCAAAAGGGCCCAAAGGGCCAAGTGAGCTTTTCTCATCACTTTGCGTCCGGCGTCGTCTGTTAACTTTTACAATAAATTTCTCATCTGAAACTACTGGGCCAAATTAAACCAAAGTTGGCCAAAATCATCATTAGGATATCTAGTTTAAAATATGTGTCCGATGACCCGGCAAACCCTACAAGATGGCCGCTATGGCTAAAAATAGAACATATGGGTAAAATGCAGTTTTTGGCTTATAACTGAAAAACCAAAGCAGTTAGAGCAAATTGATATGTGGTAAAATTTTAAACAGGTCAATATCTATCTACCCTGAAATTTTCAGATAAATCGGATAACCCGTTGTTGGGTTGCTGCCCCACAATTAGTAATTTTAAGGAAATTTGGCTGTTTTTGGTTATTATCTTGAATATTATTATAGATAGAGATGAACTGTAAACAGCTATAATGTTCAACAAAATATGATTAACAAATAAGTCAACATGACCGAAATGGTCAGTTGACCCCTTTAGGGGTTATTGACCTTTATAGTCAATTGTTAACCATTTTTCGTAAATCTTAGTAATCTTTTACAAAAAATCTTCTCCTCTGAAACTACTGGGCCAAATCCAACCAAACTTGGCCACAATCATCTGTGAGGTATTTAATTTGAAAAATGTGTCCAGTGACCCTGCCATCCAACCAAGATGACCGCCATGGCTAAAATAGAACATAGGGGTAATATGCAGTTTTTGGCTTAAAACATAAAAACCAAAGCATTTAGAGCAGATCTGACATTGGGTAAAATTGTTTATCAGGTCAAGATTTATCTGCTCTGAAATTTCGGATGAATCGGACTACCCGTTGTTTGGTTGCTGATCATCAATTGTTAGTTTTAAGGAATTTTTGCTGTTTTTGGTTATTATCTTGAATATTATTACAGATAGAGATAAACTGTAAACAGCAATAATGTTCATCAAAGTAAGATTTACAAATAAGTCAAAATTACTAAAATGGTCAATTGACCCCCTAAGGAGTTATTGTCCTTTATAGTCAATTTTTAACAATTTTCATAAAATTTATAAATTTTTACTAACATTTTCCATTGAAACTACTGGGCCAAGTTTATTATAGATAGAGATAATTTTAAGCAGCAAGAATGTTCAGTAAAGTAAGATGTACATCGGGGCCTTTTATAGCTGACTATATGCGGTATGGGCTTTGCTCATTGTTGAAGGCCGGACGGTGACCTATAATTGTTAATGTTTGTGTCATTTTGGTCTTTTGTGGATAGTTGTCTCATTGGCAATCATACCACATCTTCTTTGTTATATAAACACATCCCAATCACCAAAACACAATTTTGTCATTAATCCATCTTCTTCCTTTGTTTAATATTTAAAAAGACCAAGGTGAGCGACAGAGGCTCTTTAGAGCCTCTAGTTTTATTTAAATTTTATAAATGCCAATATGCTATTTATCCAAATAAACATGCTAGGGTGGTCTGTTATAAATGTATCGTGCGGATATCAATTATTATCGTGTAGAGCATTCGAATAGGCAAAGGTATATACTAGAACGTTCAACAAAATAAACCATTTTAGGAAAAAGAACTTTAATACAATGATAAGTAGTGTATCCTGCGTGAAAAACCTAGGTGTATACTTTGATCAACATCTTACGATGGAAAGACAAGTTTCTGCCATAGTAAAATCTTGTCATTTTCACATCAATAACATTGGACGCATTCGCAGCTTTAGCGAACAGTGCAGTAACATTCAGACTTGATTATGGTAATATTCTGCTGAACGGTATTAACAAGACTACGATGAACAGATAACATACAAAAAGGTACTGAATACAGCAGCACATTTTATCATCAGGACAAGAAAACATGAACATATTACGCCGATGCTTGTCGATAACAATACAGACCACATTTATTTTATTTTTTGTATACTAGTACCTTTTTAGGATATTTGCTTATTTTGCATGCTTTAAACCTACATTGTAGATTGCTTTTTTTTTTAATTTGTTGTTCTTCAATGAATTACTAGGTGAAGTATTTATTTTGTATACCATCGCCATTTCGTATAATTAATTTAGAATGTTGTACCATCAACGAAACCTCATCAACAAAGACCTTCTCTTTTCATAATTAACAATTTCGTACAACACGGACGAACAGCATACACACGTATGGACTGCATGCATAACATTATAATTATTATACTATTTCGTAAGATAAGTCATTTAAACTTTGTACACATGTACCAGCACTATTTTTGTATGTTCTTTGTATCCGCTTCTAACTTTATAAGAAAACAATAACATGTAGCTACCCAAAGTATAATAAAATGTCTTATATTTTCATATGTATCACCGTTCCATTTCATGATGTAAAGAATTTCATAAAATATTTGAACGTAGGTTTTTCAAAACTTTATATTATATTTTATAGCAAAATGTCTTGCAGTTCTCGTAGTTACCTAGTTGGCAGTATTACGAAATTACCGCATTTATTTCCTAAGTAACTATTTTTTATATTGACCTTAATCAATTTTCAGCTCTAAAAATACGAGGTTGATTAAACAAAAATAAAGCAATTATCTGCATCTGATTTTATAACCGTCAAATGCTATTTTGCCTGGAAAAGCTTCGAAAAGGGACACTAGCTTATATATGTAATTAAGAAGAAGCCATGACATGTCATGTTTGCATAAATACATTGCACCTTATGTGACTAATCAAGGACCTTGCTACGCATGGAAGTATTGACGTCAATATATTGCATTTACATTTTAATACTTTTTGATTCATTTGCATTCATGATCTAACTTAAAGCTTGAAGTCACGTGTCGATATTCCAGATGGCACGTGTATCAATTAATATTCAATCAAATAGTGTTTAACTGATTTTTATAGATTGTTCTTATGTTGTACTGGTGCAACACTATTCTAGAATAGGGGAGAGTTTGGCGCCCACTAACATGTTAACCCCGACTTATTCCCTAGGGGTCTGTTAGCTTCATACTCAGGAGACTGTGATTTAGTTGTTGCGGTGTAATGTATTTGTTTTTCGTTTAACTTCGTTATTTTGTGCATAAATTATTACTTGAGTTTTTCTAGTTTGAATTGTATTGCATTTGTCATTTCGGGACATTTTATCGCTGACTAAATGTATGGGGAACAATCTTTGTTCAGTGTGAAAAGTAAAATCACAAAAATACTGAACTCAGAGGAAAATCAATTTGGAAAGTCCATAATCACATGGCTAAATCAAAAAACAAAACGCATAAAAAACGAATGGACAAGAACTGTCATATTCCTGACTTGGTACAAGCATTTTAAAATGTAGAAAATGGTGGATTAAACCTGGTTCTATAGCGCTAACCCTCTCACTTTAATAACAGTCTCATCAAATTCCGCTACATTTACATGATGCGTTAAATAAACAGTCACAATTAATAAAATAGTCAAAATATGGTACATCAGTCATCATCGTATAACAATTTTAAAAGGAACAATTTAACAGGACACAAAAACATCTACTATCTACGAACACATGGATTGATTTGAGTGTCTGACGTCAGAAAAATTATAAACGTCACATAAATTTGTCGTTCAATGTGTATACAAACAATTTATAAAATTTACATAGGCAATGTACGCATACAGGGTTAAAAAATCAAAAGTATGTAAGAATAAATTATAGAAATAGACCGAGATACAAAAAAAAAAGGATGTACGATAAACTATAGTTGTTGATTCATGTGTTATTGGTCTCGTTGTGAACATGTGAAGAGTTGTCTTATTGGCAATCGTACCGCATCTTCTTTTTATAGTTGACTGTTTTTCTTTTTACTATCATATACATGCATACTCTTCTCTTGATTCGGTAGTGACAATAAAATTGAGAATGGAAATGGGAACTGTATCAAAGAGACAACAGCCCGACCATAGAAACTAACAACAGCAGAAGGTCACCAACAGGTCTTCAATGTAGCGAAAAATTCCCGAAACCCGGAGGCGTCCTTCAGCTGGCCCCTATACATATATATACTAGTTCAGTGATAATGAACGCCATACTAATTTCCAAATTGTACACAAGAAACTAAAATTAAAATAATACAAGATTAACAAAGGCCAGAGGCTCCTGACTTGGGACAGGCGCAAAAATGCGGCGGGGTTAAACATGTTTGTGAGATCTCAACCCTCCACCTCTACCTTTAGCCAATGTAGAAAAGTAAACGCATACCAATACGCACTTTAAAATTCAGTTCAAGAGAAGTCCGAGTCTGATGTCACAAGATAATACCTAAGAAAAAAACCAAAATGACAAAAATACATAAATAGCAACAGACTACTAGCAGTTAACTGACATGCCAGTTCCAGACTTCAATTAAACTGACTGAAAGATTACGATTTCATCATATGAACATCAGGCACAATTCTTCCCGTTAGGGGTTTAGTATCATACCATCATAACATATATGAGAAGAACATAACCCGTGTCATGCCAACAACTGGTTTTGAATAAATGGTTTACTAGTAGTTCCGATGCAAAGACCCTATAAGTGAATCAATATTAACGTCAAAATATGCAATCTTTAAAGACCTGACAACAGTAGCGTAACTATATCCTTCTTAATAAGTCTATTTAAAGGTTTTGTTAGCTTCTGAGGTGAATACTGACACCTCTGTGCTTCATAAAGAATATTTCCATAAAAAAATAGATGTGAAATACCTGAACGTACAAGAAGTCTTCATGTGGAGCTATATTTCCGAATGATGTCCTTATACCGATGATAAAATTTATTAAATGTTTTGACTAGTTTATGATATCGAAAACCCTGGTGTAATAATTTTTCAGTAATACATAAATTGCTCTCGTTAAAATCGAAAACATTGTTACAAACACGAGCGAATCCTCCAAGTTGAGATATATAAACACCGTAAGATGGTGACAAGGGAACGTCACCATCTAAAAATGGATAATTAACGATAGGAAATGAAAAGCCATCTCTTTTATCATAAATTTTAGTATTCAGCTTTCCGTTAGTGATATAAATATCAAGATCGAGGCAAGGTCAGCAGTTCCGTTAGTGATATAAATATCAAGATCGAGGAAAGGGTAGTGGTCATTGTTAGTATAAGCTTTATTATATAGATTATATAATGTATAATAGATTACTGGCTTTACAAGTTTGACTTAAGGCATTTCTAAATAAGGTCAATCCAGAAAAGCTCTTTAAATAAAAAAAGTGTATATCCATTTAATGACATTATTGTTTGCTGTTAAACATTTCTGAATATAAGAAACCCTCGAACCACATTATTTCAAGTAGTGAAAAACGCGATGGTGTCAGTACATTGTAGCTTAATGTGTTGATTTCTTTAAAAAAACACAACTTTAACCAAAGGTTTATGGGTGAGAAGGTAAAGAATTAATCTCGTAGTAAATGCAATTCTACTCGTCAGTTCGTTCATCACAATATTCTACTCTGGACAACGTTCCAAAATATTGACAAACTAACCCAATATTCAGTTTGATAGAATTTCATTGTTTTCTCACTTGTTAGAGGTATATCCTTCCGCTTCCAGATGTAAGCAGTAGATTTAATTAATAATGTAGTATTCTACCATTCGTATGCTAAACCTTCAAAACAAGAGTAAATCAGATTTACTCCTACCTAAATGGAAACATACGTCGCGCTTCAAAAAAGATTGATGTCGTTAAATGAATTACAAGCATCTATTCAAATTGTTTGACACTAAAATGTCATAAGTTTAACTTAATTTACACGAGGATGTTTTTTTTGTTTTCGAAGTGTTAAAAAAATAGAGATCGATTAAACAGTTTTTACTGTGTTTGATACAAATCATGTCGCTGGTTGAAATTAAACAGAGACCATTAAAACATCAACTCAATTTTATCTACTACTTACAACATGTATATAATATCAAATACCTTACATTGCATAGATACATTTGTATGTCTTAACGAATGCGCAAACATCGTCTATTGCTGACATATATTGGAAAGGCACACAAAACATAACATGTGTTTAACTAGATGTTTTAGCACTCAATATCGATATTTTTTACTCTTATTCAGTTATCTGTAGATTGACATAAAATGTATGATTAAAACCCATTATCGTATAAGAAATAAAAGTCATGCAAAGTACGCAGTGTAATAACATCGGAGTTATAGACACCCCCCCCCCCCCTCCAAAAAAATACACCCAACAAAAAAACGAATATCGATCAATCAATCCAAATTAAAGGAATAAACGAAATACACAATTATACACATATCTTTATATTTAACTGATTCTAAAAAAATACTTAAATCAGCAGAAAGAGGAGTCCTTAAAATCATTCGCTTTAGCTTAAGAGAAAGCATGAAAAGAATAAAAAAATGGAAGAAAACAGTTAAGATGAAATGATAAAAATCTACCATATCTATTTGATTGGCGTTTTTTTTTTAAGTATGACTACTGTCTGTGCAAGGCAGAAACGGTCTCGTTAGTTGTTGTATATTGTACTTATAGTTTCGGTGCATATCATTGTGGGTTTGTTTTTCAACATTGGCTAGAGGTATAGGGGGAGGGTTGAGATCTCAAAAAAACATTTTTAACCCTGCCGCAATGTTGTGCCTGTCCCGAGTCAGGAGCCTCTGGCCTTTGTTAGTCTTGTGATTTATAATTTAAGTTTCTTGTGTATAATTCGGAGTTTAGTATGACGTCCAATATTAGTGAACTAGTATGCGTATTTGTTTAGACGCCTCAGGGTGCGGGATTTTCTTGCTACATTGAACCCATTGGTGGTTTTCGGTTGTTGTCTGCTCTATGGTCGGGTTGTCGTCGCTTTGACGCATGCCCCATTTCCATTCTCAACTTTATATTATAATTCTTTCTGTGTTCATTGAAAAATTTGGGCTTGATTGCAGACTGTTCGTAAATTCTGTATACTTAGATATCAGTTTGTAAAGACTCGGGAGTTTTAATATGTACACCTGTTTAATGTTTAAGACTATATTTTTTTTATTATTTAAGACTCATGTTAACATCTAGGTGTTTATTGTGTAATGACTCTTGTTTTTAACTAGTTGCCTTTTTAATATTCTTGCTGTTTGGTTGCTGTCTTATTGAAGTATACCCTATATCTACTTTAACATACTATATGCTAACGTTTTTACGTAATTTGTTGTTGACAATGAAGAGTACATACAAATGTGATGTTGGTAAACCATGTTAATTAAATCCATGTGGTAGCTAGGATAATAATTATACATTTGTATAACGAGTCTGTCAATTCTCTTTATGTCAGAATTAGTAGTCAGGAGCAGAATACAAGTACATTACTAGATAACAAAAGTCGTACATCAGTTAGTCGTTAAAGACTAGGTAACCCTTTCACCAAAATTTCACATTGATTAGTGGGATTCGATCGATTGTATCAAAAAATCTCAACAAATTACGATTAAACTCTGTTTGAAATTTTCGTTGTTCTGATAAATTAGTACCTATATCATGTATATTCGCTTTAATATTTTGTTATTGACGCAAATGACGGTATAAAATTTGATTTAATACAACAAGTTATTAAAATGTTTAAATTTCTAACGGAATTGTGGCTGATAAGAAACATTTTTCTACGTTTCAAACAGTTGAAATTAAAGGATCATGATCATAGATTTAAGATATAGGGGGATTTTAATATAGTACAAAGGTAATATATCGGAGAAAGTTATTATCAAAAAGTTATTAGTTTCTTGTTAAGAGAATGTTAGGTGACACTTATGTATGATAGGGAGAACGAAATATAAACCATGAATTTTCGCAATAGAAAATTCAGTGAATTTTCAGAATCTTTGAATAAAAGGTCGAAAGAGAAAGGACGAAGCAAGTCAGATGCACTTCCGCATAAAAGAAAAGTTTCATTTAAAGAAGATTTGTTTATTAGAAATAGTTATGATGGACATTTATTTGAGAAGCACCGAGAATGTATCTCTAGACGACTGAGCCTAAATATACAGAAACAGAATATATCAGAATTAAGACTTCCGTCAATCGTCAATAACGTAGTCAACCGTCGTCTGAGTTTGAATGTTCAACAGCCTATACCGGAAGTGATTTTTCCAGCTATAAATGCGTACAATTTCGACCAAAGAACGCTATTTAAAACAAAATCAACGCAGAATTTTTCGTCTATGACCGGGAAGAAAGCACAGGGACAATTAAATAGAAAAGGCGGGAAACGGATGCGACGCATTCTTTCTCTTGATAATTTCTTTCCACCACAATTCAAGAACAGGATACTGGTATGTGTACAATTATTTTTTTTAACAAAGAAAGACTGAAATATTCGTTCCTGATTCTTATATTAAACAACTGTGTATTGCAAGTCGTAAATGGGTTTTAGGGTTGGGATCCCGCTAACATGTTTAACCATGCCACATTATTTATGTATGTGCCTGTCCCAAGTCAGGGGCTTGTAATTCAGTGATTGTCGTTTGTTTATGTGTTACATATTTGTTTTTCGTTCATTTTTTTTTTTACATAAATAAGGCCGTTAGTTTTCTCGCTTGAATTGTTTTACATTGTCTTATCGGGGCCTTTTATATCTGACTATATGCGGTATGGGCTTTGCTCATCGTTGAAGGCCGTACGGTGACCTATAATTGTTAATGTTTATGTCATTTTGGTCTTTTGTGGATAGTTGTCTCATTGGCAATCATACCACATTTTCTTTTTTATATTTACTATTCTATAAAAAAAATTTGGTTTTTTTTGTAATTAAAATTTTTCTCAAGATTCAAGGTTTATCATATAATTTTTATGCATATACGGTTTTTGATTAAAAATGAATTATGATCCATGCACATGTATTATATAGAAACACTTCATTACGGTATTATACAGAAACGCATATCTTATGCTATCCGAGCAGTTGTTTATATTCGTACATCTGATTGACATTTTATGTTGACGTTGCACAATTCAGAAGAGATTTCTCACATTTGGACGAGTTTTCATTTACAAAAGAAAGAAATTATAATGAAACATACACACAAACTCTTAAACACTCAGATTTTGAAATAAATGTAGAAACCCAAATCCCGCGTTTTCTGCTTAAAAGAAAATATCCCCTTTATAATGCATACCCTAACTTGCATGATGCAATATGACTGTTGCAAACAATTTCTTTTAGCGTTGTTAAAATTCTTATTTCACTAGGTCAATTGGGATTTCACTGACATTAGTGCATATGCATTCGTATCCATCATACATGTATAAGTGAAAAACATAAACAAGTATTTGTTTTTGATAATATTAGGCTATCTTTCTACATGTTCAAAATATTTTATTATTTTCGCTATTTTCTCAGTGTAATTCACTGAATCGGAGACAGATTGAAGGGGGGGGGGGGGGGCGACTTGATTTGGTGCCCAGCCCCAATCATTTTAAGATACTTGATCTGCGTCCGTACATGTGTTCATTGTTAGTGTATGGTGCACTTGTATCTTTTTTTCTGATCATTGTGAAAATAAAACTAAGCTGACTGTCAGACAAACCATCATATAACAATGTTGTAGGTTAATATAGATATTCAGAAACGTCAACAAGATTAAAACTTGTGTTTCAACGGAACATGGAATTAAGAATGGCAATCTTAGGATCACTACGTATCTGAAATCAATAAGAGGGCTTTAAGTTTTGTCATATTAATGTTTCGCCTATTTATCATAGTTTAAAGATCACATTTTGTTTGACTTATGTATGTCACAAGTAACTGATCTTTAAACCTTTGATTCAAAATTGCAAAACACGATTATTTTTCGACTTATTTTATGTCACCTAACAATATATGATTTAGATCGATTTTTACTATAAAAAGTGACTATGTATGATATTGAAGACAGAAAAACTAAAATCATGTTTTAATGCAAGATATCATACAAGCAGAGGACAGCGATCTTACATCAATGAATCAAACAATAAATTAATCAAAACATTAATCTAATATGTGATAATAGATGATGTTAACGTCACCAAACATTATTAGTGGAATTAATATATACTATGTCCTACAAAAATAAAATTTATGACACCTGTATATGTCTGAAATATTTGTCACTGAACACTAAACTGACGACATTCATTCTTGTATCTTGAAAACAGGCGAAGGCCAACGGGTCTTCAAGTGAAAACAGCTAGCCATTAAGCAAAAAAAAGTACTAGTTCAGTGAACACACCATACGCGAAGTTCACATGAATCTCACGCAAGTAGTTTGTCAAGTGAATTTCACATGAACATTTAAAATAATAATTTGTATTTATTCAGTCACGTGAATTTAACGTGAAATTCACACGAAATTCTCACAAGTTTCACATGAACTAATATCATGTGAGTTTCACGTATAATAAAATTGAGAATGGAAATGGGGAATGTGTCAAAGAGACAACAACCCGACCAAATAAAAAAACAACAGCAGAAGGTCACCAACAGGTCTTCAATGTAGCGAGAAATTCCCGCACCCGGAGGCGTCCTTCAGCTGGTCCCTTAACAAATATATACTAGTTCAGTGATAATGAACGCCATACTAATTTCCAAATTGTACACAAGAACCTAAAATTAAAATAATACAAGACTAACAAAGGCCAGAGGCTCCTGACTTGGGACAGGCGCAAAAATGCGGCGGGGTTGAACATGTTTGTGAGATCTCTACCCTCCCCCTATACCTCTAACCAATGTAGAAAAGTAAACGCATAACAATACGCACATTAAAATTCAGTTCAAGAGAAGTCCGAGTCTGATGTCAGAAGATGTAACCAACGAAAATAAACGTTTGAGGTGAAATTTAAAACATGAATATAAGTTCACAAGAAATTCATGTTGCTGAAATTTCCCTATGTGAATGTAACACTAACAACCTTTGTTATATAATATTTTTTCAACAGTCGAGATACCGATTCAGACGTGCTGTTAAGACGGTACTGATACTTCTAAGAGTAATAAGAACAAATGAAAACACGTCAAGAAATGAAGTTTTGTCTTGGGCTCATCATGATGAATTAACAACAAAAAGAATATATGGCCTCCATGGTCTCAGCTTTGATCCTGGTGATTATGCATGCAGAAAGGAGGTACGTTTTGCAAAATAGATGCCTGATGAAAATATGCAGATTGAACAAAAAGCCTTTTTTTTTATGTTTTACATTGTAATTTGTATTTTCTCTTTTTTATTAGTGTTTGTTTCTAATATGATCTTTAATAGAGAGATGATGCTACATATTTTATTCTTATTCATGTAAGGAAAGATTTGTTTGCTTTGAATACTAATTTGCACGCAGAGTAGATAAAAAGAAGCGTTTATCAGTAGCATCAGAGTTTTTTTTTTATTAGTTCTTGTCACAAGACAATACGAAATGTTTGCGCACATGTCTATTCATAGCTTCTTTTATTTGGTTTTTCACTTTTTACTGAATTTAAGAATTCATCTTTATATCGTCGTTACCAATGTTTACTACACGATTAGAATATAACATAGATGTCAATATACGAGCATGCAAAATAAGATATTAATATCATTTTCTATATCGCCCACCAAGAATGCTCCCTAGCAATTAATCGGCATTATCTGGAATTAAAAAGGAATGTAATTTTTCTAGTTTATAGCCTGCATGTAGCCATCATTTACAAAGCGAAAGGACGAAGTCATTTAATTCTAATAAAACTAAAATCTGAATTGGATTTTGTAATTAATAATTCTATTCTTTTTCACGTAGAGAATGTTATGAAATATTATATCTTAATAAAACAGGAACGGCTTAGTAATGAAGCAATAACTATACTCAGTATGAACCCTGAGGAAAGGACAGATGAACAATGCAAGCTCGCTTTATTGGCTTTAAACCATACAGTTAAAGCCTTTGGAGAGTTCCCGAAAGCTATGCAGAAGTCTCTGGTCCGAGTTGGCTGGTACAAGAAGTAGGTTTAATTCAAAGGAAATTAACAACAATTTGTACATTTAGGTTGGCAATTGAAGTATTAATTTCAAATATCTCGTGTTGAGAACTTTTTATTTACCAACATAATCGGTTTATTTGTATTTTAGGGAAAATAAGGAAGTTACTTAAATATTGACATCGACAAGTATCATTTATTTGGTGAAATTTAAAAAAAAGACTGTTGCAAAGCAAAGGTTCCAATCAGAGTCAAATAAAAATACCAAAAATAGTAAAAAAAAACATAAAAATCATACTCTTGCAAACCAAAATGAAAAAAAAAAAGTAAAGATGGCTGAAAGGGTATAAAAATTGACACTATCTTTAAGGTATGCTGAATTTGCAAATATATATACAACCAATACAAATCAACAAACGACCGTAAACATGTATCCAATGGCCTATGTGTTAACAACATTGTTAACACTGTGGCGTAGACGATATCGTGATAACATCGATTCTACATCCAGTTCAAATGTCTTGCAAAACGCAAGTCAACCACAAAATTGTCAATATCGTATCAACATCAAGTTCATATGGTTACCGATTCAATATCCATGTGAAAACATCGTTAACATCATCGACATTGTGATATAAATTAGATCACCCAAACATCGTGTTATGTTGTTTACCTAATTTATAATATTGTGTTACCATCGTCGACATCGCGATGTTGGTTATCTGTTATTTTTTATTTTACCTTCTCTATATTTTGCTTAAACATAGTCCACATTGCCAACATCGCGACTTTAATTGACAATATCGTACTTATGTTGTTTTCACACTTTGGTTGATATCGCTCACATCTTTCATTTCACAAGGTTGAAAATAGAGCGTCAACATCGTGTTTATATTTGTTGTTGTTCCATCGTTTAAATCGCGATGTTGTCATTAATTTCGTATTAAATCGTGTTAATATTTATTTAGTATACCGATTAAATGTCAAAGTATTTACACCAAACTGTTGATAAAATCACAATTTATATTGTATACACCATAATAACGGGTGTCATTTGTTCGGATTTGTTCCGCGTTTTAAAAATTAAGCGATTTTTTCAAAGTTTCTGAACTAGAATTTACATGAAATGTCTTTCAAGATCCGTTACCAGAGCTTTCACGATCGTCTCTCAATACTTGACCACCGTTAGATACTCTTTCACGATCATTTCTCTCGTTAAACCGAATGTCACTCGATTCAGTATCGTGGGATATTAAAAGGAATGATAGAATTGATTGTTTGTAAATCGTCAACTCAAGTGTATTTGCTGAATTGTCCAAACTGTTACAAACAAGAACATATAAGTTTACTTATTGCTTATATATAGTTGACGATGTAAACAACACAAAAGATTTCTAAAATGTTGACGTATAAATTCGATATGTCATGTGATTAGATTTGTTAAAACCCCGATGTCGAGAATGTTAAAAATATGCGGAAGATAAATTGTAATCAATGGTGACTACATCTTTTTTTTTAAATGTATTGTACCAAGGCAGGGATATGGCAGTTGTCATCAAATGTTTCTTTGCTATTTGTTTTGGCGGTATTGTTTTCTTTTTACTTTGGTGTCCCAGTTGATCCTGTTGTTTCTGTTTTTTCCTCTTGTAGTTGGTGTGTGTCCTCGGTTTTGGTTTGTAAACCAGGTTTACTTTCTCTCAATCCTTAAATGACTATTGAACAATGTTATACTACTTTTTTGGGGGTAAACCTAGGTGATTTGATCACCCTCTTACCTTTTTGACGGTCATATTAAAAAGAAGATTTGGTATAATTGCCAATGAGACAACTCTTCACAAGAGATCACAAATTACACAGAAAGTAGGAACTATACGTCCCTGTACGGTCTTCACCAATAAACAAACCCCGTACCGTATAGTCAGCTATAAAAGGCAATGTTCATTTTTAATTAGTGCATATATTTTGAAGATAAGGACTACAATCGGACAAACTACGACTTTGCATTTGTACACTCCGAAATGACACACATGTACATTGATGATTTCAGTTATGTTTTTTTTTACAGATATGAAGACAAGAGAGTCATTATTCGACAGGGGCATGTTGCAGATAATTTTTACTTCATTTTATCAGGAAACGGTACGAGAGAAGTATATATTATATACTGATTTTTTAACGTGATTATTTCCGAAATCCACAAAATTAAATAATTAACAAATCACTGAAGATCGCAATATGTAGCCAAGGTTCGTTGCAATTGAGAGCATAATGGAAAACTAGCAGAACTGTTTCAAATTGTTTTTGATATTGGATTGAAAAATAAGTCGAGTACATAATCTTATGTTGGACAATTTTTATGAATTTACAAAAGTACCATGATTTATATTAATTTCTTATATTTTTAAACAGCGATTGTGACTTTAATGGAAACAGATGAGGAAACAGAAGACGAAGTAGTAAGAACCAAGGCTGTGCTGAAGAAAGGAAACAGTTTTGGGGTAAAGATTACAATGTGTGATACATTCAGTGTTTTACACCATCCTAATGACAAGTCGTTCGTTTGTAATTATGGAAACAAACTAAACTGTCCTCCATGAAAAGGAATGTATTTGTTTAGATTCTTAAATGCTATTTGATCCGTTTCGTAATCGTTTTACTATAGGACAACCGTATATCTCAATTAGTGTATCTCATTCTATGGTAATTAGTGAAGGTATTATAGCATTGTAAATGAGTTTCTTCCTGTAATAAAACCTAAATTAGGACCATTTCTATAGAATGAGAAGGTTATTCTCCCCTTTAATTAGATCACTAACAGTTGAGGAAATGATTAGACAATTACGTATTCCTTTACAGATAAAATCAGATCAATGCATGACCTTTACAAACTAACGTCCATGTCTATAGGATCTGAAAAAAGTGGCATTGGTCTTAAACTAATTGAAAACAAATAACCTATATGTTTCATCTCAGATATTTGTTTTTGACACGTGGTGGCGTACAATGATTAAAGTATTCCAACTGCGAATGGGACAGTTATATACTTTTAATTTACTCTTATTGTACCATTTATATACCTTTAGAGTAAGAAAAATCTTTCTGAAAGACAGGTTGATTTGTCAGACAAACTGTTACATTTATTTCGCTGACATTGATTTTAAATCTATATCTTTTAAAATCGAGTTTCAATATAAATATCAGGGTTTATAATTCACAAATATGTAAGGCATCAAGTTTTAAACATTGCATAACATTTAACATATTTTTTTTAGCGTTTTACCTCATTTACTTAAATAAAATACCGATAAATTAATTACATTTGAAATTTATATGTATGCATAGAAGTTTTCATTATTTTATCAAAAAGGAATTGGCATTAATGCATGGTTCAAGAAGAACTGCGACTGTGACGTGTAAGAGTGAAGTGGAACTTTTAGCAGTATGGCGGGAAGATTTCGTTGACATATTTATGCCCCATACATATGAAAAGGAACCAGAGCATATCAAGTTTTTGAGGACTGTGACCTCGCTGAGTGGTTGGCCTATTCACAAGTTACCGTACCACGATCCGAAAATCTGCTGCTTTACCTACTTTAGGTTGGATTATATCAAATGTTCTTCTATTTCTTTTCTATATTTTTTCCTTTTGTATTTTGTAATGCGCTTCAAAAGGGAAAAAAAGACGTCCCACAAAACTTGTATATTTATGTTAATACAAGATATTAAAATCCTTTATCTAAATCATGCAGTATGCAACAAATACCCCGTTGAAAATATTTTTGCTCATGAAAAATTGCATGTAGAGAGTAAATATGACTTTTGTGAAATATTGAAGTGACAGAACACAACATGTGCATGCTCATGGGTAAATTCATTTGCAACTAACAGTTTTTGTTATGTTGTGCTGTTAAACCACATGCGTAAGTTGATGGGTGTCGTTGACTGATCACATGTGTTTCTATCCAAATCAAGGATTCTGTAAAAGAGGGACGAAAGATACCAAATGTCAACCACAAATGTACTATACCCTTTGTCTTCTTTCATTTTTAGCTAGGCGTTGTCAGTTTATTTTGGATTTATGAGTTTGACTGTCCCTCTGATATCTTTCGTCCCTCTTTAAAAAAACCTTATAATAATTCTTATTTGAAACATGCACTATTAAAAAAAAAGAATTACAAAAATACTTACCTCAGCGAAAAATTCAGAATAGAATGTCCCTTATCAAATGGCAAAATCAAAAGCTTTCAAACATATTAAACGAATGCGAAACGTCCCGGATTTCTATAACAGTTAGTGCTAGTTGTATTTCATTACGAAACTTAACAATACGAGACTTAGAATATCTTACCCCCTACATGCACTAAATGAAAACACTCCTTCCTACTTGATTTGTGAGTTGCGACTAAGTATTAAGGTCGTTTTGAAGTTGAATATTGAAATCATAGCATTTCTGCCAATTCAAAAATTAGTTTATTCATAACATAATTTGACATGTTTTATTACATTGGTATGGTAAGGTTGGTGATCATATTCTCAATGTTGTCATATACCAGAAATATATGTTATTGTGGATTAATCTTCAACATGAAGATTTTTTCGTTATATTCTTTATTGGTAAGCCTGCCCCCTCTCCCCCTTTGAGAAAGAAAAATATTTGGTTGCTTATATAGGGAATCACTGAAGCATGACGAGACCGGCCCCCTCTTAGGCAGCCAGTGGGTCACCACTTAAGAATATATCTGGATCCGCCACTGTTGTCTACTCATTTTTGCTTTGTTTGGTAATTTTATTTCATATCAATCAAAAGCAAAAGCGGGGGTATAGATAAGTTATCAAATTCTTCTTAATATTTGTGCCAAAGTCAAAGTTTAGAAGTAAGATGGATGTAGTTACATTTTGTTTTTCATTTTTGAAATAGATAATTGTTTTTATAAATAAGTGATCAAAATTACGACACAATTTTGACTGCTGTATCCCAATTTTTGACAATTTTTATCTATAATGTCTTTTTGTTTTGTTATACATTGTTGTCAATAATGGTAGTCATCCACAATTATCTACATATGATATGTACTGAAATGCCTATTCCACACCAAGAATATGACATTTGTTCTCCATTCGTTTAATGTGTTTTGGGCTTTTGATTTTGCAATTTGATTGTGGATTTTTTGTGTTGAATTCTCCTCAGTCGAAGTTCGGTATTTCTTTTATTTAACCTTTTACAAAACAAATATTCATCAATAGTATTACGATACTGAAAGGCAGCAGTTGCAAATGCTGTGAACTTGTTAGTTCACAAAAATGAAAAACGTATTAGTATTATTGTTTTTTTTTATTTTTTCTATTAAAGTTTTACATGTAAGGTTTTAAAATTCTCATTCAAAAGCATGTTTGCTTTAAGTCATCATGTTTTTAATAATTCCAGACGAGGCGTATTACTTTGTCGGAACAGTAACACATCCGAATGTATTTACATTATCAAGTCAGGAAGTTGTCGAGTCCTTACAGAGCTACATGATACAAAGCCATTACCTAAGCTACACTTGGAAAAGGTCAAAGGTAAATGTTATATAATTCCCTTGTCAATATTTTCTACCTGGTTATCCCATGAAACAATATTGCTGTCTAAGCATTAGTACCTAAATGTTTCTAGATGAAATGTACGAATGTTCTACGTAGTACGTTCAACACCAGAAACACATTGAATTCTAGCACACAAGTAACCATTGTTACCTGATATACATACTATATGTCCAACTAGTGAATCATTCTTAAATTCCTATTTTATATACTACATGTTTCAAAATGTATTTATCATATTGTATGAATTAGACACAGCAGGTCAGCGATATCCAAATCTCAAAAAAATATATGTAAAATATACAAGTGACTAAAAAGAAAAACCTGTCTCATAATATATAAAACAAGTCTTAAATAATGATTCAAAATAAACGCAAGGTACGTACGTTTTGTAAATTTCAGATTACATGAAAAATAACTAGTTTAAACTCGCCTGTCCAAATTGTGGTTTTATCATTTATGTGTGCACAATCCGCTCATTTCATAAAAATAACGTTATTTGTCATAATACCACAGGATGACTACGCACAAAGAATACAACATCCCAAGACTATGGACCAATCATGTTTACGTTTCGCGGGAAAATAACATTTACAATTGATGCTCGATTTCATCTTGTATATATAATAGTTTGATTTTAATGTACCTGCATGTATACCAATTCACTAACGTTAACATTCACATATTTAATTATAGGTTTGGAACCAAAAAAAAAAAAAGATGTCCGGAGCATCTAAGACCAACCTTAGTTTTTGATAAATTGTGTTGCTCAGTCTTTGCTTTTATGATTTGTATATATTTGTATTTTTCTTGTGATTGTGATTGTGGTTGTTTTTTTTAATATATGTTTGCCACTGTTTTTTTACTTTTTGTCGAATTTGAATATACATATATAAAATTTCGCTACGATAACGTACTTTAGATTCAAATATTTAAAACGTCTATCATCCATTCAATAACACATTGATGTAAAGATATCAAAATTAATGACTATGTAACTAAATCCTAATTGAAAGAGATTTTAAGATCATAATGCGTCTATTTATTACTCAAAATCGTATAAATTAGGTATATTTGTCTTTAATGCATTGCCATTATTTGTTTCTAATGAACAGTCTTTGAATAGCGGTCTTTATGTGCGTTTAATATTTTGAAACGGCAATTAGCTACCAATGTATCGATCCGTAAACCCTTTAACTAATTCATTGATCATCTTTTAAATAGAAAATATATGTTGAAACATGTGCCTGTCCCAAGTCAGAAGACTTGTTTGTTGATGTGTTACATATATACATATGTACTTTTCGTTCATTGTTTGTATATAAATCAAGCCGTTAGCTTTCTCGTTTGAATTGTTTTACACTTGTCATTTTGGGGATTTTTTATAGCGCTGACTATGCAGTATTGTTTTTGCTCATTGTTGAAGGATGTACGGTGACCTATAGTTGTAAATTTCTGTGTCATTTTGTCTCTTTGTGGAGATTGTCTCGTAAGCAATCATTCCACATCAACTTTTTTTATATGAACACCTCAAAAGTGATATTCTTACAATAATCATTTGCATTTTTGAATATAATTTACCTTAATTTAGAAATTTAATTAACTTTTTTTTTTTATATTCTGGTGCAAAATAATGATTTTTTCATTAATTTAGTTATATTTTTTACATTTTAGTTCCACGTTTAGATAGTGTAAAAACTCTTTCAAAACAAGTCAAACCAATATATTACAAAAAGAAGTCAAACAGATGCTCATCGGAGAATATAGTCAAGATATTACGAGGGCCTTTATGCGTGGGTATGTACTTTCTATAAAATCAAATTATAGGCTTATTTATTTTCAAACTTACCATGCGCATAGTGTTTAGTCAACACTTTGCATGTAAAAAATGTCTTAACTCTATCAAATTAACTTACTTCCTTGTTTCTGTTGGAAAATAAATATTCATTTGTAACATGTATTGCACAACAAACTGGTATTTATCAAGGGAATTAGTCTCTTAAGGGTGTCATACAAACTACAAAATTAGACAGAGACTGTGTATTTTACGTCTGTTAAAAAGAAGAGTAACTATTAATAAAATGCAATTTGTAATTTGAATCTTCGTTAGCTATAATTGTTTTAGGCATTTATGTTCATGTATCAGAAAATATGACGTATATTGCCAAACAGACAACAGCAAATGTCATATGACATATAACCGCATAATAAAAATAAACATTGCGGTCATAAAGACTATCATTTGCACAGTTGTATAATATATTAATTTAATAAAAAAAGTTTGAGTTAATGTAAGACATTTTCATTTTTAAATGTAGGTAAAGCCAAGGCTTCGTATTGCAGACCGTACTCTGACCTATTATGGTTTACTTTTACAAAATGTGACTAGCATGGAGAGTTGTCTCATTGACACTCAAACCACATCTTCGTATATATAGAGACTGCTTTGTATTGAATATGCATTTCGCATGAGACTAAGATACATGAAGTATTAAAACATGCAAATTTAAAAAGTACAACATTAACCAAATGCACTTGTATTCAATAACTTTTTCTTATCGAAGATATTATGCTATTGGAAATCTTTTAAGATTCACATGAGATCCCTACATAACAAATTGT
Source organism: Mytilus trossulus (assembly GCF_036588685.1). Lineage (NCBI taxonomy): Eukaryota > Metazoa > Mollusca > Bivalvia > Mytilida > Mytilidae > Mytilus > Mytilus trossulus. The sequence goes on along the minus strand of NC_086386.1, from coordinate 33,444,401 downwards.
GTTTGGTAATTGTATTATATTAATTGTCTTTTCATACTCATAGAAAAAAAATAGCAAATCTCTTTGCAATTTATTTTGGTGATGATGTCATAACCTTTTGGATTATAGCTCTTCATCTTTTATATAAGCTTTGGACTTCAAATATTTTGGCCACGAGCATCACTGAAGAGACATGTTTTGTCGAAATGCGCATCTGGTGCAACAAAATTGGTACCGTTGGTTTTTTTTTTTGAGTGATGTTTTAACACATTCAGAGCAATTTAAGAACATTTCATCCTTGGTTAAATGTAACCTGTGTATTGTTTATGAATTGAAGATAAGGCAAATATAGATGAACACAAAAGATATCTTGATGCGATTTATGAACTGCATAAACATAAGCTTAATAATGGAAGTAGACATAGAAAGGTGAGTGGAACTTCATAATGTACAATAGTTATCAAAAGACTCACCAGTAACGCTCATATCAAAATATTTATAAAGCCAAATAAGTTCTAAGTTGAAGAGCATTGAGGGCCCAAAATTCCAGAAAGTTGTGCCAAATACGGCTAAGGTAATCTGTGCATGTAATAAGAAAATCCTTAGATTTTCGAAAAATTAAAAGTTTGTAAACAGGAAATTTATAAAAATGACCATATTATTGAAATTGTAAGTGTTGAGCACTGGCCTGGTGATACCCTCGGGGACGAAATGTCCACCAGAAGGGGCATCGACCCAGTGATGTAAATAGTTAGCAAATGTACCAGGATTATAATTTAGCACGCCAAATGTTTGCATGTACTTTAGTTTTTTATTGATCTTTTTAGTGTTCAAACTACAGTGCATACATACATTTTTAAAAGACATAAGTGAATGACATGACATGTATGGCATTGTTATACTATTGATATAAGAAATGGTAAAAAATTACAAGTAAGTGATGTGAATACTCAGTTGATACGTTTTATGAATACTTTGGAATACATTATAATATAATCATATTAAAAAATAAAATTAATTAAATAGCTTCCATATATCCCCAATCTGTTGACAAATAACTCGTTTTTGTCTTTCGAAAGATGTAAATATTCTAATATCTTCAAACGTCTTTTCAAAACATTTAAGACATTTTTTTAAAACTTGCACGTTTTAAAAGCTTGCACACATATATTAACAGTCTGTCTAATTGTGTGTTCTTTACATAAATACTGTAATACGTTGCCTGTAGAATACACTAATTTAAAACTAAGTTATCAGAATTCAATACACTGTCTTTATTCAAGAATATTTTTACTCCAAAAACAAAATACCACAAACTAGAAAATTCTCCCCAAATTATTTAATAATTATGCTCTTTAGTTTATACTTTAATAATTATGCTCTTTAGTTTATACTGGCACATTCATTAGTTAAGGAAAGTTTATATCTTTTAAAGAAGATAATTATGTGAGACTTTTCTGTGTAACATTTTATATTGGAAAGCTTGTAGTTTGCTTTCTATAGTACATTTGAAAGCTAGAGAATAAATATTTTTCCATTTTTGTCACTAACTTCTATATTAAAAATTTCTTTCCACCTTTGTTGTGAAATAGGAGAAACACTTCCCCGCTCGATAAAAAGTGATTATACACCTTTAACAAACAATTTAATGATGGTTTTGTTTTTATTCTCATGCTGAACAACGAATCCAAATGAGTTGCTGTTAAGTAATATGTGTTGTAATAACATTTTTTTTCCTGTTATATGGTATAGCAAGCTTAATAAATAGAATGTCTACAAAAGTCACATTCGGGTTATATTTTTTTGTTAATAACGTCATGAGACAAAACATTCGCATTTATCATCTACAATATCATTGATGAAACTAATGTCTTTCATGTACCAAGATCTGTAAAAAATACTCCTTCTATCAATTTTGATAAACAGATTAAACCAAATAAATTCTTATCTAACATGAAATGCATTTAACGGGATGAAAACACACTTGAAACGAGTCCAAACAGAAACAACTTCTATATAAAAAAAGAAGCGCTTTTAAATTTAAAAACTTTAATTCACATCTACTCATAAATAAATCCTCTAAATCAAAAAGGGAGAAAAATGCTTTGGAAACATGCACTTTTTACAATACTTAAAGGAAATATATTTCGTAAACAACGCTAAAAAATGTATGCGATCATGATCATAAAACATGTATTGCTGCATGTGGTATAAAAATCAATCAAATTTTCAGTTTCAGTTATTTAAAATGAAACAAAATATTTTCTACCATGACGCCTTTCTCGAAAAATTTCCTTGAACTCATTTCTGGATAATTTTTTTGTTATTTTTCTTGTTTTTCCTTAAAAATTTATAAAGAGGAACTTGTATATTAATCACTTTTACAAATAAACATATCAGTTGAAAGCCTTCTTTAAACGAAAGAAAACGCTGTTGGCATTTAAAAAATAATCCGACTTTTTAGACATTTAAAACTGGAAACTCATTAATGATGCTTCTTTGTCTGCATGCTAGAAAGAGACTGATTAGTGAAGAAACTGTATGTCTTCAAGGCGCTAAACCGGTTAAACTTTTATAATACAATACTTTATTTTATATACATCTTTTTCATCTTTCAGTAATGGAATCTGTTATTTATTTTAAGGATAAAATCGCATTCAAAGAATAAAGAATAAATAAGAAACCATTTAACTAGTCGAGACCACCCCACGTGAAAAAAGAACCTAAATGTATCCCGCTCATAACGATGTAAACGTTTTTTTTTTCGAAAGTTTTTTAAAAGGTTCAATTCAGCAAACTCTTTTTTATTTTCAGTTTTTAAGAAAACTTAACTTTGGAGTTCATATTTCTGTATTTTGCCTTGTATATCTTAAGAAAGTTGTAGCCAAGGATAGCTTATTCTTTATTGGTTTGATCAGTTAAGCCACTGTTTTTTTTATGTTAATGATTTTATTTTGGCCTTGAGCATCACTGAAGGGAAATTATACATCTAGAATTGATTACATATATAGTAGTCACATTGGTACTGTTTATGAAATTCTTAATTTTAGCAATACCGATTTTGTAAAAATATCCAAAATACCTCCGTTACTGATGCTCGTTCTGGTTCGAATAGATTAGTCGATATTATCATGAACATTGCTAATCACAGACTATTCAAACCCGTATCAACTAAATCTAATATTGAGGGAAAACATAATTTTTCTAAGGTAGAATTCGCCAATAAAGGTTAAGATGCTGTTAATATTAGTATTATTTTCCATCAAAAATCCGTAAAAAAGCTACACCTGATTTGTCTCATACTTACACCAAGTCTGTTGCGTCAAAGATTTTAAACAACAAGAAAGTCTTAGTGGCCTTTAACATCAAAGAAGTAAATTACCAAGCCTCCTTGTTGCTCATGTGCATCGTCACAATACAATTATAGTCCAGCTGGTCATGTTATTACTGGTGACCTTGTCATCGCTACCAATGAACAACTAAGAGAGTTGTAAGCCAAGGGACAAACATATAGAATTACCCATCCCATCAACTGGAAACATATCTTCAAGTTACACATGGATGCAGTTGAGGACTATGCAAGAAAATAGGTAAAGCGTGAACCAGACGAACCAGAACTGGACACTGTCTGAATGGATCATAGCTACACGTATTCAATCATGCATTCAGAAGCCCATTTTTTACTTTCCGATATATTGATGATGTTCTATCATTAAATAACCCATGTTTCAGCCAATACTTACATCTCATATATCCCAGTGAACTTGAAATTAAAGATACTAATGATACTAGAAGGACTGCTCCATACCTTGATCTTTTCCTCAATATTGACACAGATGGACGACTTCACACGAAAATCTATGATGAACGGGACGATTTCAACTTCACAACTATCAATTTCCTATTTCTCAGCAGTAACATACCCTCTGCCCCTTCGGTGTTTTCGTATCTCAATTGATACGTTATTCTCATATTTGTTCACACTATACGAACTTCATATACAGGAGTGTGCTCCTTACGCAGAAACTGCTCCAACAAAGTTATGAGGAAGACAGATTAGAAATGACACTCCGTTAATTTTACGGACACCATCACGAATTGGTTGATCCATACGATGTGTCTTAGTCCAAACTAAGTACATTTTTCCAACGTGTCAGATTGTGGTTTGTCATGACGTCGCCTGATCTTTTAATTACAGAACGTGATTTATTCCCGATTGTGACTATTTTGCTGAGAATGAATTCGCATTGCTATAAGACGTGTCACGGTACTTTTCCGTCTCAAATTCATGTATTTAGGTTAAAGTTTTATTTTTTATTTTCATCGGATTTTGTCAAATATCTTAACGTGTTTTCTGTTATATTCATGTGTTATGGTAAAGATAATTAATCACTCCTTCATTTACTAGATTTTAGTTTGGTTTATAAGAATTTATAAGATATATTTGGTTTACAGTTTGATTCAGAAGAAACACAGACATAGCTAGATAATACACCTAATTATCTAATTACTACCACAATTTGATATTAATAAGTATTGTAATTTTCATTGTTACATTGTATTAATAAATGTAACATCAGTATTAAAAAACTAATCTTTAATCAATTGTATCATATTTTGGGGGAATGTTTTTAGAAAATTCAAATGTGACGTCACTTCGTGTTTTTTTTTAGAATTTCAAATGTGACGTCACTTTGTGCGTTGAGGCCTTTGCTAACTCGGCTGTGTATTTTTATGTGCTGGATTAAGTTGTTTTATGTAATGTATCCGTTTTTTATATTGTACTTAGTCACCACTTCGGTATTATAGTTCGTTTCTGTGTGTTTCTTTTTTTACATTTTGTTGTGTTTCTGTTGTGTCGTTGTCCTCCGTTTATGTGTGATTCAATTTCCTCAGTTTAAGTTTGTAGCCCGGATTTACTTTTTTTCTCAATCGATTTATGAGTTTCGAACAGCGGTATGCTACTGTTGTCTTTATTTGTAAGCATAGCTTTGATTTAAACAACTATCATAGAAAAATCTAACTTGAACATACTTTAAACCAACTTAATTTCGAGATAGGAACTTTTACGAAATCAAAACGTTAAAAATATGCGAAATTTGGTGTTCCCTTATATAAATTTATCCACAAAATACATCCAATATAAGTTATATAATTCAGTGATCGAAGTTTAAATTATGCCTGTGATTAGACATTTTATTTAACATGAGAACCAATTGTACCCCTCTCCGGTCTTGTCGACTAGTTGCTTTATTCAGATGAGGTTTACTCATTACATGGATTTCACGAAGTACGAAACAAAATAGCGGTATTCGCTATATTGAACTAAAAAAATTGTGACTAAGTTACACTTATCTATCGCATCGATCTTGAGATAAATGATAAAACAGATACAATTAAGTCTGCCTCATCTTTTGACCTCATGAAAGTTGGTTGTAAACAAAGTTCAACTACAAAAAAAATCGGTTTTCAAATTATGTGTAGCAACATTCCCTCAGCGCCTACTTTTGGATTATGTATCTCCCAGTCGATATGATTTCCCCCGGCTTATTACCTTTTACGCTTACCTCTTGTCTCACGAGGAAGCAATCAAACTAATGATGAAGTTAAAATCATCTTTGTAAAATTAACGGACGCCATCGTGAGTTAGTTGACGGCTATGGAATATTTGGTTCCCATATGCCGACCGAATTGTTCTAATTGTCTTCATAATAATCCCGTCTACGATTGTGATCTGCCACATTTAACCTCTCAATTTAGATCAACCGTTTTTGGTGGGACCAATTTTGCTCAGACGTCCATTTTCTATGGTTTTGTTTTGTGTTTTTCGTCATCTTTTCAGCTTTGGCGATGTCAGTTTTTTGTCTGAATGTGCCTTTGGGATATGTGACTTCTCTTTAATACATAAACAATCCTATCTTATCTGCTGTTGGTTTTCATGGATCAGAAGGGATTCATTCTGTCAATTGTACTAATTATTATGTAAATATGATACTTTGTAATAATTAGGAAAACGTTCCTTGTCAATACAATATATAAATCGATAATTATTTCAGAATCTGAATCATCACAAAAATGAGAGTGCATGCAGTTCTGCTTCTGATCGATACACAAGTGTTTTTGTTCATATACAGACTTTAGGACCAAGGGATGTATATGTAAGTACTAACAGGAAAGTATCGCAAAGCTCTTCTCATGTTCAGTTTCATTATGGGTAGTATTTAGATATTAGCCATTCAAGTGAAACAGATTTATTTGAAACTTAATTAGGAATTCTTTGACCAAAGCATATTTATTATGAAACAACCATAGAATTAGAAATCAAATTAAGTAGCTTTTATATATTCTGACTTTTTTTAAAACGTTTTCACGAAAATCAAGAGCATTAACAGATGATTAAAAATAAAATGAAGACAGAATTGTATGAAACCTCCATGTTACATGTGTTTCCTTACTTTTTGGCTGAATGAATTTCAACTGATCAATGAATTAAAATTGTTTTGCAGGTTAAAAGTAATTTTTCTTATCATACTTTTTTAAAATGAAATTTTAAAAAGAACACGTATAGACCGTGTTTCGAAATTCAAAGATAACACCTTATTTATGTGTGTACATGTTATCATTTCACGAATTGAATATATATCACTTATATCAGAAATTCAGTATTGACTTGGTCTTTGACGCATGTACGATTAAATCTAACCGAATCGGTAATACTATTCAAAGGAAGACCGGTACCCTAATTGATAGAACAGTTTCGTTTGAATCTTTTGAAACAATTAATAACAGACTTGATTTTATATTAGGGTTTAGAACATATAGCTTTTGGAAAGTTTGCAAACACCACAAGCACAACATTGGTATCTGATGGAGCGGAGTGTATACTTATAAGCAAGAAATTTTTAATGCAACATCTCACTGACGATGAAGTGAAAAAACTTCGAAACAACGTAAGTCAAATTATACTTCTAAAGTATATATATTTAAACTTTCTTACTTTTTCAATGACATATGTAGAAAGAACGACAACTTGATATATTTATATATACAACGAGTTTCTGTTCCTTTGCCATGATTTAATCGAATATGTGTTGTATTGCAATATTTCCGGAGATATTTTTAATATATGAAAATATTAATGATTCATTTATCAGATAACAGTTTCTAAAATGAAAACAATAAAAAAAACAAATGAGTTAATTAGTAGATGTTTACTTGAAGACAATATCGAGTCAATAAAGCATCTTATTTAAGGTTTGGTGTGATCAAATAGTTTAGCATTGAACACCACTATCGAAACATCTTAACTATTAAAATATGCGTCCTGAGTTGGAAATCAGATAACCGTAAATGTTTGTCAAACCATACATGTGTGATAAAAATTATCGGAGACCAAATGAAACATTTCATTTTGTGTAACTTCACTACAAACCTTGCAGATAACTCTGGTTCACTCAAATATAGCATTGGAATATGGCGCTCTTATTAATAAGTTAATGTCAATGTGAAAGTAGAATTAATAATCAAAATTGTAACCCAGAATGTGTTTTAAACGAAGCTAAAAATAGAAACGAATAATGGTGGTGTAGTTTCTTTCTGGGATAAAAAAAAAATCCAATGTTAATGTACATTTACAGATTTAAAACGGTCTATATATGCTTTAAACTCAATTTTTTTTCTTTCATACAATTATCTAGTCTTTTGACATGGTAGGGAAATTATTTTCATCATATCAATCTATCTATCTGATAAAATATGAAATGCTTACTCCGGATTTGTTTTCCTGGTCTAATTATTTATTGTTTGAATAATGTATTTCTTACACTATGGTTTAATTTTATTTCAGATACAACCACTACCTTCGGAAGAGCATCTTCAACAGAAACTACAGGACACTACAAACTGGTTGGCCTATAAAACACTGACAATAAATAATCAAGTGTTTAACAACAAAATACGAAATGACTGTTTAGTTTGATCATATTTTAACATTTCTGACCATAATAATCAATTAAGCTGAAAAGAGATGAGCACATATATTCAATTGCGTTAATAAATGAAACTGACATAAATAACCAGTCCAATTCTTATTTATTCTCAATTAACTTTAAGCAACAAAAAATCTTACATTTGTATTTACAAATTTACCAAATTTTCAAAGTTCATGGTCGACATGTCACAAGCTGTGACCTTGATAGTGTCCACACTATATTGTTAGTATATTTGAAGATAAATTTACAATTTTCTTTTGCAATAATTCAAACTTGCAATGAAGTTGATGTATGTAACTCTTATCGAAAATGTATTCTAGATCATGTGTACTTTATAATGCTTTTCTTACAAAAGGTTGCTGCTAACGACGAAGTCATGAAAACAAGAATACGAAATAATCTAGGTGAAGTCAACCCTTTGACATTTCTATTGACGCTATCATGATTTTGGTCGCCCGGCATGGAAATGTTTTCTTATATATATATATACCAATATTTAAGCAATTTTTTGTCGTCCTTTTGCTGTATTTGTTGTGGCTCATATTTTTCATCTTGATGTATCGGGGGTATTTCAAATATCTATTTTCATTAAAAATGTCAAAATTCAGTAAACATGAGTTATGTATAAGTGAGAGGTTTAGAGTTAGAAGATATAAACATGATAGAATGTAACTTTGTAAAGATACACTTACCAGTCTGATATTATAAGTCACCCTTATATTGATGAATTGAAAAAAAAGAGATTACGAGAGTGTCAGTAGTTAAGAAGTTTACCTTCTATAATAGATGAATTATTTCCCGGTTATTAATGGGTCCTGTGTTTGGTTCATCTTAAGCGTTCTCTGTAGCGTTTGATAGACTTGTTTATCTTTTCGGTTTTTTGAAAGTGTCAATTTATTCTTTTATTCTCTGTAATTGGTTAGTTGTACATGGATTCTGAGTCTGTTAAAAATTATAAATGTCATGGATAATAAGACGAATAGCAAACGATGAACAAGACAAATATATGACGATTTAATGTTTGGAAGAGATGCCAAGCATGATAAAAAGAACTTATCTTATGTTTGTACGCTATTAAATCCTCCATGACATAAATGTGGTTGTAACAGTTGACTTTAATAGCCATTCACTATTGATGTTCATGCTTATTACGTATAAATGGGCGTTGATAGATGACTTCTATTTTTACCATGCACTTAGTAGCCACCGACACTTACAGGAAATCCTAAATAATAATACGTCTGACTTATGTCATTCTCGAATTTCAAACAAAAATAAAGAACTTGATTACGTCTTCTCTTTTGGGTATCAATATTACATGATTTATGAAGATTTTTTTTACAACCATTCTACGAAATCTCTTTCAAAAATAACTAACAACTTATCATATATTAATTTCACAATATATTTCAAACTACCTACTTTAGGTAAGATTGTTAAAAGGAAATTTCTAAGATATCGGTTAAGCTTAACAGTTCATTAAGTTCCTTGGCTTGTGCAATTCTGATAAGAAATGATCGAAAATAGGATTAACAAGATGCTTATGTTTGTGATAGCAGCTCAAACTCCTTATATTTGGAACAGTGTTGTTGCACTACCAATTCAACTGAATAAACGTCCTTGGACAGTGCACTTGTAAATGAGTAATCATAGATGTGGTTAAACATTATCTTCTTATGTTTTGCATATATGTCCCAATTTTGATTATATGCATTCAAGTTGCAGGGGGCTATCTTGAATAAACACTTCGACTTCAAAGTTTTATTCGTTTGACAAAGTTTCCGTATTGAACTTGAAATAAATTTTTGTACATGATTAGTTGTGATTTCTAGCCATAAATAACACACAATATTTGAACGATTTCCGCGTACTTTCCACTCCAGTTTCCCCCCCATAACTTCAATAGTCATAAATTATAATCGAAATAATAGTTAGTTTGATTTAAAGTAGCATTGTCATGGTCAACATTTGAAAACATTTGCATGTAGCACTCGGGCCCTTGGACAATGACTCTTATAGCAAAAGAAAACAGCAAAGATATTTTAGATTAAGTTTAATCAATATATTGAAAAGGTTCGACACAATTATTTTTCGTTCAGCACAGATATTTGGATAAGATTTCGTTAAGCTTTGGTTCAGAGTACAAACATGAACAATATCAGAACAATACAGATAAATACAAGAACCTCGCAGCATCTCTTAAATATTTAGGCTGTGTTCACTAGTTATCGGAAAACAAAACAACAAAAAAAACAAAAAAACACGCTAGATTACAGAACAATTCTGAATCAGGCAGCACATAAGATTTATGCAATTTGAAGTTTTCGTTACGATGAAAAAGTTCTACAAAAGATCCGAAAGATACAAGAGGGAGATTCTAACTCATACAATGTACGTTCCGAAAATTTCATGGCTAGAAAAGACCAACAGAGTACTCAATACACCAATTTATGATTGTTTTTCTCGGCATTTTACACCTTTATTTCCTTAATGTTACCGCTTTCTGGTCTGTTACCAAATGGTTATATTTCCCTATCTATTTATGTATAACCATTCTGTGCTTGTTTACTCAAATGCCTCAAAATATACCGTCTAAGTCGCAGATGAGCACTTAGATGCTGTATGTATCGGAAATAATATTTGAAAATAACCATGTATTTCTGACAATTACTGATATTTCATCAATAATGTGTCTGAGTGTCTAATTTAGCAATCGCTTTAAAAGATGGCAATGTGTAATTATTTCCAACGATTTAAATGTCAGAAAAACTTTACAAGAACATTTGAGTATTACAATTATGTTGGTAAACAAAAATAATTGTAGGACGATTAAAAGAAATTACACATAATTGCCACTGAAACTAAAAATAAAATTGTTTGAATACTATTCATCACAATTAAATAAACTAAAATATAAAATAGAACTATATGTTTCAATTTATAGCAGTAACAGGCAAAAATATAATGAAATAATGAAAAAAGGCAACAGTAGAATACCGCTGCTCGACAGGCATAAGTCGACTGAGAGGAATACATCAACCATGAGAGGAAAACAACAAAATAACAGAAACACTGAAGTGCAACAGAAAACGAAACATCAAAACAGCACACAGAGAAACGAACAATGATATAACAACTGATGTTTTCCTGACTTGGTACAAGACATTTTAAGAAAACTTACAGGGTTGAACCTGGTTTTGTGACAAGCAAGCCCAACATCGCGCCTTTATGGCAATGCTAAATATAACACTAAAATGACAACATTACATGACAAAACAATAGAACAAAAAATTGCAAAAAAAAAAAACCCATTCAGGACAGATAATAACACAAATAAACATTACAATAGCACAGTGACATACTTTAAATGAATACTCTTTCAGTTCAAAAAGCAGTTAAAAATCCCTGTTAGAAACAGTTGTCGTTCTGTGCTTTTTTATAAAGACATAATATACATAGCTGAAATGTATGTTTTCATTAGTGCTTATGTCATTCCTTCAGAAGTCCATGTTTTCTTTACATTATCATCGATTCATCAACATTTGTATTAATTTATGTCACTTATTAGAGAAATGTAATTATTAGTTGTTTTGTGGTTTACTTAATTTTATTTATAGACAATAACCGTATAATTCCTGTTATGATTATTTCATAGTTTATAGATTGGGTTAAAGAAACATGGTTCCGATGAGAAAACTTGTAAAGTTGACCGTCCGATAACAGTGCAACATGCATACATATGCAGCCACGTCGGGCTGAAATTGGGACTGCTTACCAAAAAATTGGTCATATAATAATCTAGTCTCAATGATTGATATTTGATATTATTTTGTTAAAATAAAGTCTTGATCAAAGTTTAAACAGATAACATATATTAGCAAATGGGTTTTCAACTGCGTTTTACAGTCCTCACGCTGTATTTACTTTGCATGTCTTACGTATAAAATCGAGTTGCAACGCTTTTTTCAAATCAAATTGAGTGACACTTTAGTTTTCTTGACTAACTCTTCCCTGTTTATTTCAAACAGGTACTTGTTCACAGCTCATTTTCATAAAAAGGACTACCATAATTGCATGCAATAAAGTAATTACAAACAAGCTACAACAATAAATATATTATAACAATTGGTACGAAACCATTCCCAAGTTATATGTACTTGATATATTTCGTCGCGTTGACTTTTATTTTTATTGTTATGTCGAGACATACAAATTGCCATTCAAAGTCACATTTAATGTGATTAATCATTATCTTAAAAATGTAACGTTTTTTTCTAAAGTCGTACGTGTTATTTGAAGTACTAATTTATACTTGAGAACCAGCATTTTGAAATTGCATAAAGAATAAACACGGTAGTAGTTTTGACAGTAAACCTCTATTAAATTATTTTAGCCGCTGGCCAGCACTCTTTATTATGTTTTTTTATGTTTGATTGATAAATCTTTAAAAATGTCAAAATATTTCTCTGATTTAAAAATAGACCGACGAATACTTAAGTTGAAAAAGAAGCTATATACATTTCTTTTTTCAGATTTAAAATCTTATTCATATCTTTTCCCCTAATTGATTATATATATATATTCATATATATACAATGTACTATTACAACATAGGGTTGAACATTTGTAATAGGCAAACAATAAATACCCGTTCAATTAACACATGTCTTTGAACAACTAGAAAAGTCAAATTAGGCAGATTTTTTCACTCCTTATTAATGTACACAATTTGTTAATTCTAACAACCATTATAGAGCAAAGTTAGATTTTTGTGGGGTTGGAACTGCATTTACAACATTAAGGTAAGATTATTTAGGCGGCACGGTAGTATTTCCTGGCCCACAAGGGATAATGATAGGCTTTGTAGAATTTTTACCACTTTACAACACTGCAAAAAAATCTACATTCACAGTTAACTGAAGTACTTTCATTTTACCATTCATAAATGAATTTGAATATGTATCATGACGGTTAAGTTTTTTGCTATGTTTGCAAAACATAAAGCCACTCTGTAACTCTTTTATGGTGCAGTGAACAAAAAATACTCAAAAATTCTCAAAAGGTCAATTTTATCTGTATGTAAAATTATTTCATATTTTTCTTCACATGATTCATCCCTCAGTTTGGGAAAGTATGTTCAGTTGATACTGTATTTTTTGTCCAATCACACTGTTTAGATACATTGACCTAAGTAGGGTACACAAAAGAGCAACCAAAATTCTGGAATGCAAATACTACCGTGCCACCTTTAATGTCATAACTTAATTTTGAACAATGATTATCTACAAAAACATAACGGTTAGCACGTGTACATAGCTCACATAAAAAATGATTACAAAAATTTTGAAAGAAATTAGCTTTGAATGAGAAGCAGGATAATAACAGCAACATGTTCACAATGGTTTGGGTATTGTAGCCCAGAGTAATGAAGTAGTAAATCTTTATAAAGAACTCCTTGCTGTACTTATGTTTCAATATGTATGAACTGAAAACTCAAATAATTTATTTTAAGAAACACGTCAACTGGCTGACTGATTACGTGTAGATCATTTTCAGAAGGGAATTTTAAAATGGGAATGATTCTTAGAAACAGTAGTGTTCACATAAAATTATGGCTTGGTTAACCATTATGACTTATCATGCCCTTAACCCTTTTGAACATAAAAAGTATTATAAATAATTATGTAATGTTTACAATTTATTTATAGTTTTAAATATCACAATGATAGTAATCATGTCATTTAGTTAAGAAAAAAAATACAATTGTTTATTTATACCTATATATTGTTATGACCTAAAATAAAGTTCAATAACGGATATCACATAATTTAATTTAATTAAATACATCTAACGTGTATATCTTGTGTGTAAGCTGATTATTTAAAACATATGCCAAAATATTCAATGCGTTCTATGTACCTATCTTTCATCATAACAGTCCTTGGTTTTCTCACACAGACCATTATATAGTAGACTTGTCTAGATGTTTGACTAAACCCCTGTACTCATTTTATAGAGCTTTCACAACAACAAAAAAGCAAGTCATGGCGATCCTTGATGCAGTTATCGTTAAAATAAAGATTTAGTTTGTGGTTAATAATTTTAGACATCCATTATTTTTCTAAACCTTCAAGCAAATTCATAAAACAAAAGATTTTCAATGATAAAAAGACAGAATTTAGTTTAAATTTTGTAATTTTTTTTTTTATCTAAATGATAATTAAATTATACCAGACACGCGATTCGTCTGCAAAGTTTCATCACTGACGCTTTAATCGAAAAAGTTAAAAGACTCAATATTAAGGACGAAATGGACTTATCGTAGTCAAAATAAGATAAAGCTGTTGTTTCGGCAAAAATTACGTTGTCAAATCTTCGAAGAAGTTTAGAAAACTTAGTTTAAATAATGTTTATTACAATAACGAGATGCAGACTTATTGTGTGAATCAAATGAAAAACAGCCTTGAACTAGCCTTTTTTTTAGCCTGGATTTTTTGTATTGATTTTGTCATCTGATCAACCATGCTGTTTTAAAGATGTACGATTTTTTCTCGTTTCAGTATCTTTTCGTTGGAATCCGTCGACCTTGAACCAATAATCACTTGGAAAACAAAAGAGCGTGTAATAGTGAAATTTTTAACACCATTTTCTATATTAGTATATATCTGAAAGTGAATTCTTTTATTCCCCGATTTTACGTCATGCCGGCTTACACATTGCAAATTGTACCTTATTTTAGGTCTTGATATTTACTATTAGTATTGTCATCTTATAAACTTATGATGATCAAAATACGACAGAGGAACTAAATGTAGTAACGTCAAGTTTAGGTGTGATTATAGTTCTTGTAAAGTAAGCTGTTTAAGGTTCATCAATTTATCTATATTGTTTCGTCCTATGAGAGCAAGTTATTCAAATCGACAACATTTTTTGACAATTGTTTACATCCAAGTACAACAATCTATGCAAGGCCTATACCGACTTACTCAAAAAGGGAAATTATATAATCTTGAAATGACAAATCAAATTTAGCAGCAATGTTTGCATAAAACACTTCCTGATTGGTTTATTTTAAACTTGATTAAATGATTGTCAACGATTAGATACAACATGTACAAGTATTGTTATCAACACTATATCAACATCAAATAAATGCTTTCATTTATTCAATGTTAATTTGGATAAGATTTCGTTTTTAAGGAGTTGCATAGTATGCATTTATACATGTTAACCAATACACGTATAGTGAAGTTATAGAACTGAAAAGGATTTATTTGACATAAGAATATATTTAGTATTATAAGTAGGAGAAAAAACAAAAGTTCAAATGTAAACACTTTGGTGATATACAGTATAAGATTACATCATCATTGTGTTTGAAAATTATAAATAATTCACACAATGTAACAGTGATGGTAAGACTTTAAATGACAGGAATATGTGAACAGGTGTTATTCAATACCATAATGGAGGCATCATCACAAAATGGGTCACTGCATATTCTTAACACAACCACATTCAGCTCAACAATTACAAATCAAACATTCAGTGAAAATGAAGTACGTGCCTTAAAAATTGCAGAAAGTTACGTATGGACATATGTATCGCCCGTTTTAATTGTTGTTGGAATTTTAGGAAATTGCCTGAATTTGGCTGTATTGAAAAAGTTGCGATTTTGGCGACGAACGCCGTTGTTTTTATTATTTATTTTAGCCATAACGGATATAACAGTTTTGTTAGATGGTCTCTTACGCTATTGGATTGAATATACCTTTAAACTAGATATCCGAACATTATCAGATGCAAGCTGCAAAATCAACTTATTCGTATTGTATTTTGCTATGCAATACTCGTCATGGGTATTAGTGTGTCTGATCATTGATAGATTTATCAAAACAAATTTTCCGTTTTTGTACATGCGTGTAGCAACTATTAGGAAAACATCCATCATTGCTTTAGCTGCGTTTATAATTCTTGCAGGAATAAACATGCATTTCTTCTGGACAAACGGAATAAAAGGCAAAAACGGAGCATGCGGTAATCTTACACCAGCATACGAGTATTTCGGAGAATATGTGTTTACATACATAGATTTAGTTATTCTATCTCTTTTACCGTTTACAATAATGTTGATTCTTAATATTTTCGTCTATAGAGCTTTAAGAAAGCATCTTAAATTTACAAAGTCGTCCGTAGTTGAGTCCAGAAATAGCAGAAAAACACCAAACAGACGACATTTCAGTCAGAAACTCACTCGAATGTTATTGCTAAATAGCTCTTATTTTTTACTAACTACCGTTCCCATTAGCGTATACTTTATCTACGATTCTTATGTTAAATATGAAGATGAATTGAATAAGACTAAAATGGATGTTGCTAGGTCAGTCTTGTATGTATTCCAGTATTCATACTATTCGCTCAATTTTGTTTGGTATGCTACATGCAACAAAGCATTCTGGGAAAAAACGAAGGAAATCTTTGGATTTAAATCACATGGGTAAGTTATGATAAGTCAACATAAATTTGAATTCTATAAACTTACGATGCTGAATGTTGATCAAAATCTGTTTACTCGTCCGTAGCACCTGATATCCCCCAGTTTTGATAGGGTTGGTGGTGCTCAGTCTTGATGTATTTTGTAAACTGTTGTTTGTATTTTGGTCGTTTGTCGTTTTTTTTGCCATATCGGTGTCGGTTTGTATTCGACTAATAATATCTTTGATGTCTTCTGCTTTTTTTTTGGTCATTGTGTAAACCAAGTAAAATAAGTTTACTCGAAATTAGTTAACACCTCAATATATTAAACTCATAGCTCCCAATTTTAATTAAGATATATCAACAGTCAGTTGCAGGAATGTATTATGAAGATGAGACAATTGTTTTGTCTGCACTGAACATACAACCGATGTCCTCATGTTACTCGGTATAATATGCAAATTGGTAAAACGATCTCGGGATATCTAAAAATTTAGTGAAAAAACTTATAACGGGGAAATATTAAATAAATTTTTTATTAAAATTACGTTTATAACGAAATAAATTATTATAATATTATTTATTTTATTTTTGTTGGTTATTTTTGCAGTATTTTTTTTCAAACATAAAAAAAATTGAATTATATCAACATTGGTTTCAATACAAATATGCAATATTATATAATTTCGGTTTGAAAAAATATATGTGTAAAATGTTAATACAAATATTTCAAGATATATCATCGTTCAGACTTCAAACATCTGAGTTTAACTAATTCAGCAGATTTGGTATATGTGTATGGCATTGTAAAACGCATACTTTAAATCTAAAAACAAACATTTTTACAACACAAATACACAAATACATTATACATGTTACATACTAAATTTATTCTATCTCAAGAATATATAATCTTGGCTGTATTTGGCAAACTATTTCGATATTTCGAGTAACAAATGCTGTTAAAAAGATGCTGAAATAAAATTACAACCCCATGGTAAAAAAAAGATTTAAAGACCAAAAAGACAAACAACAGTTTTCAGAGAAAAACGTCGTACTTTATTTTGTACTTTACCTTTTTGATCTGAGCGTCAGTGTTGAGTCATTTGAAGACGAAAAGCGCGTCTGGAATACCAAACTTTAATCTTTTTATATTGTATGAGTTTATAGAGAACATGTTATTTGAACGTTATTCCGAAAAAAAAAATTATAATGTTATTCCTTATTTAAAACGAAATACTTCAAAAACGTTTTTGTATACATGTGATAATCCATAATAAATCGTAATAATAATGCATATGTGGAAATACCATATGTAAACGTGAATGTGATTGTTTTGCACAGATGTAGATGATTTTTGTGATTTATTAAGTTTAAGATATTTGTTTTAGATTCAAGTACCAAAGTGAAACAAGAAGGATTCATCAACGCTCGTCCTCTCGTATGACAACGTCCCTCGATAATTCAATAAATGATATTGTGTCGGATACATACGCTGAGCACTCAGATTTTTCGGAAGACATCCAGGCCAATGACAGCGTGGATCAAAATCAACATGTTCTTTCGGATGTTTCAGTGTTCAGGAACCAACATATGTAGTTTTTGTGGTTTAGAAATAAACTTTAAAAAAATATTAAACATGCTCAAAAATATTTACCATCATTGATTTTTTAGCCTGATGATAACAGGACCGTTAGAAGAAAAACATTGACCATCATTGATAAGAGTGTTCTAGTGGCGATTTTTTTTATCCTTTACCATAACTGTTGACAACATTTGGTTCAAAGACATAAATTAATGCACCTTTTGATACAAATTGATGTTCTTTTTTATCATGCTAATAATATAAAAGAAAATCATTACATACCTCAAATAGCTCTTGCTTTCTCAACATTGTTATCGTGGTGAAATGACATATAGAAAACATAATGTGGCACAATGAATGAAGAAATGTATACGGAGGGATATATTCAGACTAATGCAATTTTAAATCAAGACAACAACAGAATATAGTATTATATAGCATTAAGTAAATTCTAAAACTTTTAGAAAAGAAATAAAAATAAAAAAAATGAAAAGCAACAAGTGAATCCTGTATTTGGTATACAAATCTTCAAAAAGAAATAACAATGAGATGATCTGTTCCTAGTTCCTGAATTCAGGTAAATTAGATGACCTTCCAAATACTTTTAATGGTCTATAAAGTTGTCAAATATGGAAACACATCCGATTGTTTTGTATGGTAAATGTACCTTTGAAAACTAAGATTTTCTGAGTCACACATATTTCATTGTTTAATATATTAAAACAACTCATTTGTGTATGGTAAACGTACCTTTGATAACTTTATTTTCTGAGCCAAATATATTTCATTGTTTAATATATTAAAACTTTATATTTTCGAAGTAACCAAATAAATAATTTTGATGATCAATATTAGGCAGTTCTATATTTATTTAGTCATTTCAAGAATTAAATTGATTAGTACTGCCAGCGATTGTAGACCATAGAAACTTCAAAACAACTGCTGTTTGGTTTCTGATTTTTCTTTTCAGAATTGACATTTATAATTGGTGCTTATATATAGATATAGGAAGGTGTGGTGAGAGTGCCAATGGGACAACTCTTCATCCAAATAACAATTTAAAAAAAAAGTAAACCATTATAGGTCAATGTACGGCCTTCAACACGGAGCCTTGGCTCACACTGAACAAGCTATAAAGGGTCCCAAAACACAAGTGCAAAACCATTCAAACGGGAAAACCAACGGTCTAATCTATATATATATATAAAGAAACGAGAAACGAAAAACATGTATATATTACATACTAGTAAACAAACGACAATTACTGTATGTCAGATTCCTGACTTAGGACAGGTTCAAACATTTGCAGCGAGATTAAACGTTTGAATGGAACCAAAACTTCTCCCTTTTTCTGAAACAATAGCATAACATCACAACATAGAAAAACACACGATAAAATATCAATTGGCAGACTTAACTCAATCAAAAAAACGTAAATTAATACACAATGAACGAATAAATTTTATCTGCGATATCTGATTGGAAATACACAGTTAATAAAATATTAGAGACAAACATTCAAGAATATATATATATTCATTTATAAGATAGTGTATAAGCTCTCAAAATGATTTCGATAATTATTTTTAAAAAGCAGCAAAGCCCTGTGCTGTTTACTTCTTTAAGTGATTTTTTCAGTTCTCATTTTATATTTACATCATTTTTTATTATTTTCTTAACAGCATACTAAGTAACCTTCTGTTGTTGACCTTCATGTTATATGTTTTCATAGTCAATTAAATAACTTTAGTTTCCTATCGTTGCTAGGCTCATGGCAGTGTTCCATGTGCTTTGTTTGAATTGTTTGTTTGTCAGTTGCTACCATATATGTCCATGTACAGTGCCGTCGCAGATTTAAAGGGCTGTCATATATAAAAGATTTTTACTAAAAAAAAATCTTTAAAAAAGTTCTTGATGAATGTAAATCTAGAAAAGCTCTTCGGACTTGCAATTGTTTTGCAAGGATAGATATATTGTTATTTTGTAAAGTTTCTAATAAAATATATTAGAAAATCGGTTGATTTGATGCTGAAATACAAGTGTAGCGTTAACAATCTAATGATCAATTGCATTTAAAAACAAGATTTTTATGGCGAGTTTTTATAAAGATATTACATTCAAGAAGTGAGTTTTTTATCTTAGTTTTCGGTTCAGATTATTTTTTATTACTGAAAACCTAGCCTGCGGATTTTTGTATATACACAATATCTGACGGATGAAGCGGTATCCTTGCCAAATAACTACATGTGCTAATCGTACAGTGTAACCTTTATCATAGATTGATATCATTAAAACAAACTTCAGGCTATAGGTTGCACTTTGTAAATACAGCTGTTTCTCAAACTACTCCTCTTTTGGGGAGATCTTGAATATTCATAGAAAAATAAACATGTGCATATTGTTTACATTGAAATATGAAAATTGAAACCTTTCATTAGAGGTAGGGGTAGTTAAGAAACTAGTGTTTGTATAAACTCTAAGACGTTCAAGGTATATAAACGTTGAAAATATGTCGCACAGCCCTATATTTTGACCTTTGACAAACATTGTGGTGCATATGAACTTTCAATTCTAAGATAAGTTTTTCTTTCAGAACTTCATCGTAAAAGTGGTTCAGTTATAGCCGTAAAATAATGTCCTATTGGTAATTGCATTGTCAATATTTACAGAAATGCAACCTATAATATCTGTTATCATAATGGTTCTCGTAAAACAATGTATACGAAATATTTTGCAACCTACCTTTTAGTGCAATGTCTCAGTTAGAAACGAAGCACTGGAAGTAACATGTTCAAAAACGCATGGAATTGCTTTTTGTAAGGGAAACATGAATGATATACTCCGATAAATTCAGTTCATATGGTTCTTTTCCCCGATAATCTGACTATAAAAGTCAGTTCAAGAGACGTCCGAGTCTGATGTCAGAAGATGTAACCAAAGAAAATAAACAAAATGACAATAATACATAAATAACAACAGACTACTAGCAGTTAACTGACATGCCAGCTCTAATCTTTAACTAAACTGACTTGACTGAAAGATTATGATTTCATCATATGAACATTAGGCACAATCCTCCCCGTTACGTGTTTAGTATCATACCATCATATACAACATATACGAGAAGAACATAACCCGTGTCATGCCAACAACTGGTTTTTGAATAAATGTGTTTAGTTCCGATGCAAAGACCCTATAAGTGAATCAATATTAACTCTAAAATATGCAATCTTTAATGACCTACAACAGTATCGTAACTATATCCCTTCTTAATAAGTCTATTTGAAGGTTTTGTTAGTTTCTGAGGTGAATACTGACACCTTTGTGCTTTATAAAGAATATTTCAATAACAAAATTGGATGTGGAAGCCTTGATTATGTTTTTGTTAATGTATATGATGCTGTTATCTATCACCTATTTGTTTTTTTTAATTGAGTTTTATTTGTTATACATTGTTATACATCCTAGTTGGAAACCGATACCATTTTCAGATTAGTTTTTATAACAGTTGTATTCCTTTAGTGACTTTATTACATGTACATGCATTATATTTTCTTTAAAGACTTCTAGGATAATAAGTTATATATCTTGGCTAATTTCTCTTTACAATATTAGTACAATATATATCATGTATAGCAACCTTATCTAAGACTATTGTTTTAAGAATACCGACGGCGCATATAGGTGAGTTGAGTAATACCATAGAACCAGGAAGATCATAAAGGATATGTCAGAACCTCCAATCCAAACAAATAAGGTCTTAATAAACTGCTTTACACGTGCTAAATTAAGACCTGTTTCTATAATTTTTTTACTTGATCAAATAAGTGTATAGCGATTATGTAATAGATCTTGTATGATGTTTTGTTTACACAAGGCTTTGACAATCATTTATAAATAAGCCTTATAAATCCGAAGTATTGATTCTTTGTATGAACGATTGATGTTCATAAATTTTAAATCACAAGAAGAACCTTTTTTGTGTTTTAGGTTATTGTTAAGTCAAATGCGTGGGTCACACTATCAACTTCATTGGTCAATTGGTTTTAAGAAAACTTTTGATTGGTTGTTTTATTTTCATGAACAGTATTACAACATTATTGAAATAGTCAAGTTCTTAACCAATAGGATCTTCGATCTCCAAAAATAGATGATTTAGTGCAAGCCCATATTGTGACTTGAAAAGGCACAATTCGATTACGCTTGTTTTTACAATGACAGTCTTTTAGCAGCATACTGTACTAATCATTTAAATATAAAATGAAGTTTCATAACATAATCGAAGAACCATACCTTGGTTTAAGAGCATAGGAATTGCATCCTAACACTTTTAACGTCTGATTTGTAAAAATGCCTCTCATTTTTGCAAGTATCGTTGGACAAACGGGTGTGAGATATTAACTTTCTGCAACACTCGATTTCAACACGCTTCTAAAAGGGTTTCTATACACTCATGCTCTAGAAATAAGTTAAACATAAATGAACAATACTAAGATAGACTCCTTTTGAGCAAGCAAAACAAAAAATACCACTATCATTGAACTAAAATGGGAACTACAATAACAGCTCTAAAATCATTCGTTTTGGTGAAGTGTTTACCTTGCCGTTCTTTCATGCATAGCAGGAGTCAAATACCGTGCCGATAACCAAGTAATCTACCGTCCAGAGTTCAATCTGCTCCTTTTTATCTTAAAGTGGTGAATTCTATTCGGGAACTGTGCAATTCATTCTCTATGTAATGGGAAAAATATTGCAATCTTTTTTTTCGACTTACAGTTTTAAGTATTGAAACCGGATGCAGTTTTTTCACAGAAATCGGCGTTAACCGAATTGTTTCAATTTTATGTATTGCGTTCATATGATTTAGTGTTGATGACTTTTCATCGATTCTTTGTGTTGAACAGTTTCACGAGTTTTAAATCTTTTAGAACTCGCACTACTTATCTTTTTACTATTCTCGAGAGTGTAATGTGGCCAGTAGTCAGAACCTTTTTGTTGACATGAAATTATCCCATTGATGAATGTTGAATTTTTCGTAACACTTGCGGTTGTTCTTAAACTTGGCTTTGATTGACATAGCTTAATTTGGCACGTCTTTTTGGAACTGTCGGTATTAACGCTTTTAATCTGTGTAATTGCATGAATTGGTTTGGTCTTTTATCTGTTTTTATTTGAATATCTCTGGCGGGTATAATTATTGTGATTTAGTTATCTTAGATTAGTTTTTATAACAATTGTATTCCTTTTAATCTTAATCTTTATACATCTTAAGCATGAAATCGTGCTGACTGTTGTCTGGCCAAACCATTGTATTGTCTTTCTGTCTTATGAATTTCTATTAGTCAATAGTATACACAGAATTTCTTCTCACCAATACTAACATATATATAATATATGAAGCGCCTAATGAAAAGTATAGTAGTTATATAGAATTATTTGTTCAATTATGTGTAACAGATCATGTGAGATGCAATTACTTTATATATTCCACTGTATTATAAAATCGCTAAAGGTGCTTACATGGTTTACAAGAAGACATAAGAATGGAAAATTTACAGGCTTATGCATGTATAACAAATTTAAGTATATATATATATATATATATGGCCTTCCAAATACCGTTTCGATCCCTAACATCACTGAAGAGACATTTATTGTCGAAATCCGGATATGGTGTACTAAAGAAATATTGACACCGAATGTTTGTGGCACAACATCCTGTCCACAAGTTAACAATTTTTTTTTTCTGTGACGTATTAAATTTATATTAACATCTTGTGATCAATTTTATTTGGCAGTCGTCAATGGCAGTCAGCAGGGTTAAAGAACATCAGTTGTTCGACCTGTTAGTCAAATGCGTTTTGTTTAAATATACTTTTTCACGGTTTTGGTCTTTTGGAAAATGTTGTTTGTGCTGTTTTTAGACCCTTCTACAACGAAATTTGTTTGACATGCACACGTATAAAAATTGCGGTTTTTATCCAACGCAGTCATAGGTTTGAACGTAGTTTTCAATTTAGACTCGTTTATATTTTTTGTTTGGGCATGTATCATATTTTCCCTCCGGTTTATATGATCCGTTCATCCTATATATTGACTCTTAAAATTCAAGAGTTAATCTAAAAATGAGGGTACTTTCTCTAAAAATTGAGGGTACTTTTTATATGGCCTTCCAAATACCGTTTCGATCCCTAACATCACTGAAGAGACATTTATTGTCGAAATCCGGATATGGTGTACTAAAGAAATATTGACACCGAATGTTTGTGGCACAACATCCTGTCCACAAGTTAACAATTTTTTTTTTCTGTGACGTATTAAATTTATATTAACATCTTGTGATCAATTTTATTTGGCAGTCGTCAATGGCAGTCAGCAGGGTTAAAGAACATCAGTTGTTCGACCTGTTAGTCAAATGCGTTTTGTTTAAATATACTTTTTCACGGTTTTGGTCTTTTGGAAAATGTTGTTTGTGCTGTTTTTAGACCCTTCTACAACGAAATTTGTTTGACATGCACACGTATAAAAATTGCGGTTTTTATCCAACGCAGTCATAGGTTTGAACGTAGTTTTCAATTTAGACTCGTTTATATTTTTTGTTTGGGCATGTATCATATTTTCCCTCCGGTTTATATGATCCGTTCATCCTATATATTGACTCTTAAAATTCAAGAGTTAATCTAAAAATGAGGGTACTTTCTCTAAAAATTGAGGGTACTTTTTATATGGCCTTCCAAATACCGTTTCGATCCCTAACATCACTGAAGAGACATTTATTGTCGAAATCCGGATATGGTGTACTAAAGAAATATTGACACCGAATGTTTGTGGCACAACATCCTGTCCACAAGTTAACAATTTTTTTTTTCTGTGACGTATTAAATTTATATTAACATCTTGTGATCAATTTTATTTGGCAGTCGTCAATGGCAGTCAGCAGGGTTAAAGAACATCAGTTGTTCGACCTGTTAGTCAAATGCGTTTTGTTTAAATATACTTTTTCACGGTTTTGGTCTTTTGGAAAATGTTGTTTGTGCTGTTTTTAGACCCTTCTACAACGAAATTTGTTTGACATGCACACGTATAAAAATTGCGGTTTTTATCCAACGCAGTCATAGGTTTGAACGTAGTTTTCAATTTAGACTCGTTTATATTTTTTGTTTGGGCATGTATCATATTTTCCCTCCGGTTTATATGATCCGTTCATCCTATATATTGACTCTTAAAATTCAAGAGTTAATCTAAAAATGAGGGTACTTTCTCTAAAAATTGAGGGTACTTTTTATATGGCCTTCCAAATACCGTTTCGATCCCTAACATCACTGAAGAGACATTTATTGTCGAAATCCGGATATGGTGTACTAAAGAAATATTGACACCGAATGTTTGTGGCACAACATCCTGTCCACAAGTTAACAATTTTTTTTTTCTGTGACGTATTAAATTTATATTAACATCTTGTGATCAATTTTATTTGGCAGTCGTCAATGGCAGTCAGCAGGGTTAAAGAACATCAGTTGTTCGACCTGTTAGTCAAATGCGTTTTGTTTAAATATACTTTTTCACGGTTTTGGTCTTTTGGAAAATGTTGTTTGTGCTGTTTTTAGACCCTTCTACAACGAAATTTGTTTGACATGCACACGTATAAAAATTGCGGTTTTTATCCAACGCAGTCATAGGTTTGAACGTAGTTTTCAATTTAGACTCGTTTATATTTTTTGTTTGGGCATGTATCATATTTTCCCTCCGGTTTATATGATCCGTTCATCCTATATATTGACTCTTAAAATTCAAGAGTTAATCTAAAAATGAGGGTACTTTCTCTAAAAATTGAGGGTACTTTTTATATGGCCTTCCAAATACCGTTTCGATCCCTAACATCACTGAAGAGACATTTATTGTCGAAATCCGGATATGGTGTACTAAAGAAATATTGACACCGAATGTTTGTGGCACAACATCCTGTCCACAAGTTAACAATTTTTTTTTTCTGTGACGTATTAAATTTATATTAACATCTTGTGATCAATTTTATTTGGCAGTCGTCAATGGCAGTCAGCAGGGTTAAAGAACATCAGTTGTTCGACCTGTTAGTCAAATGCGTTTTGTTTAAATATACTTTTTCACGGTTTTGGTCTTTTGGAAAATGTTGTTTGTGCTGTTTTTAGACCCTTCTACAACGAAATTTGTTTGACATGCACACGTATAAAAATTGCGGTTTTTATCCAACGCAGTCATAGGTTTGAACGTAGTTTTCAATTTAGACTCGTTTATATTTTTTGTTTGGGCATGTATCATATTTTCCCTCCGGTTTATATGATCCGTTCATCCTATATATTGACTCTTAAAATTCAAGAGTTAATCTAAAAATGAGGGTACTTTCTCTAAAAATTGAGGGTACTTTTTATATGGCCTTCCAAATACCGTTTCGATCCCTAACATCACTGAAGAGACATTTATTGTCGAAATCCGGATATGGTGTACTAAAGAAATATTGACACCGAATGTTTGTGGCACAACATCCTGTCCACAAGTTAACAATTTTTTTTTTTCTGTGACGTATTAAATTTATATTAACATCTTGTGATCAATTTTATTTGGCAGTCGTCAATGGCAGTCAGCAGGGTTAAAGAACATCAGTTGTTCGACCTGTTAGTCAAATGCGTTTTGTTTAAATATACTTTTTCACGGTTTTGGTCTTTTGGAAAATGTTGTTTGTGCTGTTTTTAGACCCTTCTACAACGAAATTTGTTTGACATGCACACGTATAAAAATTGCGGTTTTTATCCAACGCAGTCATAGGTTTGAACGTAGTTTTCAATTTAGACTCGTTTATATTTTTTGTTTGGGCATGTATCATATTTTCCCTCCGGTTTATATGATCCGTTCATCCTATATATTGACTCTTAAAATTCAAGAGTTAATCTAAAAATGAGGGTACTTTCTCTAAAAATTGAGGGTACTTTTTATATGGCCTTCCAAATACCGTTTCGATCCCTAACATCACTGAAGAGACATTTATTGTCGAAATCCGGATATGGTGTACTAAAGAAATATTGACACCGAATGTTTGTGGCACAACATCCTGTCCACAAGTTAACAATTTTTTTTTTCTGTGACGTATTAAATTTATATTAACATCTTGTGATCAATTTTATTTGGCAGTCGTCAATGGCAGTCAGCAGGGTTAAAGAACATCAGTTGTTCGACCTGTTAGTCAAATGCGTTTTGTTTAAATATACTTTTTCACGGTTTTGGTCTTTTGGAAAATGTTGTTTGTGCTGTTTTTAGACCCTTCTACAACGAAATTTGTTTGACATGCACACGTATAAAAATTGCGGTTTTTATCCAACGCAGTCATAGGTTTGAACGTAGTTTTCAATTTAGACTCGTTTATATTTTTTGTTTGGGCATGTATCATATTTTCCCTCCGGTTTATATGATCCGTTCATCCTATATATTGACTCTTAAAATTCAAGAGTTAATCTAAAAATGAGGGTACTTTCTCTAAAAATTGAGGGTACTTTTTATATGGCCTTCCAAATACCGTTTCGATCCCTAACATCACTGAAGAGACATTTATTGTCGAAATCCGGATATGGTGTACTAAAGAAATATTGACACCGAATGTTTGTGGCACAACATCCTGTCCACAAGTTAACAATTTTTTTTTTCTGTGACGTATTAAATTTATATTAACATCTTGTGATCAATTTTATTTGGCAGTCGTCAATGGCAGTCAGCAGGGTTAAAGAACATCAGTTGTTCGACCTGTTAGTCAAATGCGTTTTGTTTAAATATACTTTTTCACGGTTTTGGTCTTTTGGAAAATGTTGTTTGTGCTGTTTTTAGACCCTTCTACAACGAAATTTGTTTGACATGCACACGTATAAAAATTGCGGTTTTTATCCAACGCAGTCATAGGTTTGAACGTAGTTTTCAATTTAGACTCGTTTATATTTTTTGTTTGGGCATGTATCATATTTTCCCTCCGGTTTATATGATCCGTTCATCCTATATATTGACTCTTAAAATTCAAGAGTTAATCTAAAAATGAGGGTACTTTCTCTAAAAATTGAGGGTACTTTTTATATGGCCTTCCAAATACCGTTTCGATCCCTAACATCACTGAAGAGACATTTATTGTCGAAATCCGGATATGGTGTACTAAAGAAATATTGACACCGAATGTTTGTGGCACAACATCCTGTCCACAAGTTAACAATTTTTTTTTTCTGTGACGTATTAAATTTATATTAACATCTTGTGATCAATTTTATTTGGCAGTCGTCAATGGCAGTCAGCAGGGTTAAAGAACATCAGTTGTTCGACCTGTTAGTCAAATGCGTTTTGTTTAAATATACTTTTTCACGGTTTTGGTCTTTTGGAAAATGTTGTTTGTGCTGTTTTTAGACCCTTCTACAACGAAATTTGTTTGACATGCACACGTATAAAAATTGCGGTTTTTATCCAACGCAGTCATAGGTTTGAACGTAGTTTTCAATTTAGACTCGTTTATATTTTTTGTTTGGGCATGTATCATATTTTCCCTCCGGTTTATATGATCCGTTCATCCTATATATTGACTCTTAAAATTCAAGAGTTAATCTAAAAATGAGGGTACTTTCTCTAAAAATTGAGGGTACTTTTTATATGGCCTTCCAAATACCGTTTCGATCCCTAACATCACTGAAGAGACATTTATTGTCGAAATCCGGATATGGTGTACTAAAGAAATATTGACACCGAATGTTTGTGGCACAACATCCTGTCCACAAGTTAACAATTTTTTTTTTCTGTGACGTATTAAATTTATATTAACATCTTGTGATCAATTTTATTTGGCAGTCGTCAATGGCAGTCAGCAGGGTTAAAGAACATCAGTTGTTCGACCTGTTAGTCAAATGCGTTTTGTTTAAATATACTTTTTCACGGTTTTGGTCTTTTGGAAAATGTTGTTTGTGCTGTTTTTAGACCCTTCTACAACGAAATTTGTTTGACATGCACACGTATAAAAATTGCGGTTTTTATCCAACGCAGTCATAGGTTTGAACGTAGTTTTCAATTTAGACTCGTATATATATATATATATATATAATTATATGCGTTTTGTTTAAATATACTTTTTTTACTTTTTTGGTCTTTTGGAAAATGTTGTTTGTACTGTATTTAGACACTTCTACAAAGAAATTACATGCACACGTAAAAACATTTCGGTTTTTATCCAACGCAATAATAGGTTTGAACGTAGTTTACAATGTAGACTCGTTTATATTTTTTCGTTTGGGCTTGCTTCATATTTTCCCTTCGGTTTATATGATCCGTTCATCTTATATTGACTCTTAGAATTCAAGAGTCTATCTAAAAATGAGGGTACTTTTTCTAAAAATGAGGGTACTTTTTATATTGCCTTCAAAATACCGTTTCGATCCCTAACATCACTGAATAGACATTTATTGTCGACATCCGGATCTGGTGTACAAAAAAATATTGACACCTTATGTTTGTGGCATAACATCGTGGCCACATGTTAATTGTTTTCTGTTTAGTATTAGATTTATATTAAGATCCATTTTGTTACATCTTGTGATCAATTTTATTTGGCAATCGCCAGTGTCAGTCAGCAGGATTAAAGAACTTCAGTTGTTCGACCTGTTAGTCAAATGCGTTTTGTTTAAATATACTTTTTCACTTTTTTGGTCTTTTGAAAAATGTTGTTTGTGCTGTATTTAGACCCTTCCACGACGAAACTTGTTTTACATGCACAAGTATAAAAATTGCGGGTTTTATCCAACGCAATCATAGATTTGAACGTAGTTTTCAATTTAGACTCGATTATATATAATTATATATATATCAAAATTATATTCTATAATGCAAATCCACCATATCATTAAAATGTTTATCGAATATTGTGTATTAGCTACATATGTTTAACTAAAGGTTTTCTATTGGCTTTAAATTTTATATCAAACTTGTTTTGAATTGAATTGTATAATGCATACTCTGCCTGTAAAAAAAACAAGGAACAGCTTGATATTTGTGGTGTCCAGGTTTACACTTTCAAAGCTACTATGCATATGTAGTACTCTATCTTTATCCAAATAGGAAATGGTGTTATATCTGTCATGTGATAGTTATTTTTTTGTTAGTAATCAACACATCAGAAACCACATTTAGTTTACGTCAAACTTTTTTTAAATTTAATTCTGTCTTTCGCAACCGAATTGTTTTCGTACTCACCACAAAATGCATTTTACGTTAAGACGAGTAAACATTTTTGAACCATGCTTCTTATGATATATATTTGACGTGACGGGACATCAACTTTTTATTTGTTCACATGTTCCATTATTGATAATATACAATCGAGTTACATAATGTTATCTTAAATAAACACTTCAACTTTAAAGTACTACCGCTATACATTTAAATGTACAATTGGTTAACACATTTCATACTGGGCTAGAAACTAGTGATTTACTGTAATTTATAGCAATAACTTTAAATAGTTTATAAACGATTTCCGCGTACTATTCACTCAACATGTACTTGAAATTTTATGTATCGTAAAATATATAGGATTATTCAGCAATATTGCTGGTTGTTTAGCAATTATGTAAGTCATTCAGTTTTGATTTCATCTGCAACAAGGGTACATGGGAATGTTACTTAGAAGTAAAAAAATAAAACACGGATAATAGACATGCATATCATATCACATTAATACACGAAAAGACCATTTTGGATACAAAAACAACATAATAAATGTGTTCACTATATACTGTGTCTAAAATCCAAATATTACAGACATGATGTTTAAACCTACCTCAAGTTGATGAATTTGCACCATAAATATATTACTACTGTCCCTTTGGTATCTTTCGCCCCTCTTTTATAATCACTAGGTCGATGTCTCTGCTGGTGGACATTTTATCCCCAAGGACATCATCCGCCCAGTAGCAAAACTACAATTGCATGAATTTACAAAGATCAAACAGGAAACTGGCTCGGACGTCGCCAAGTATAAAAAGGTCCGACAACAAACGTCACCATGGACACGGTGTCGTCTGATACGGCAGGTTTGTGTCATTACATTAACTGCTTGATAAACGAATAAGGTATTGACAATTCACTTGGAAACTTAACATATACACTCACGACACTTACCAAAGAGGAGATCCTGGATAATCATAGGTCTGTTCTTTGTTCCTATGGAATTTCAACCAAAGATGAAGAACTGGATCTTTCATCACTGTATTGGATACCTAAACTACATAAGTGTCTCTACAAACAAATGTATATTGCTGGGTCTTTCAAGTGCTCCACGAAATCTCTTTCTAAATTATTTCTAAAACATCTATTTTATCAGCAATCAAAGACAGGCTCCAAAGTTATTGTGAAACCGCCTATTCTAGAGGTGTAGTGAATCAGATATGGATTCTTAAAAATTCCAAAGATCTTTTAGAGTACATACAATCTAACTCTCTTTCATCTTGTAACAGTATTAAAACATTCGACTTTTCTACTCTTCACACAAGTATTCCACATTCCAAACTAAAAGAAAAATTGAAAGAGTTGCTATTGCTTTGCCTCATAAAAAAACATGACCAACGTAGATACAAGTATCTTGTCTTAAGGAGGGATAAATCCTACTTTGTAAAGGATCACTCTGATTCAAATAAAAATCAGATTTCTTGATTGACAAAATATGTGATACGTTCGGAGGACGTGTTTTTCAATAGACTGTGCCCCTCTACTTGCCGACCCGTTTTTTTATTATTATGAGACTGACTTCATGCAGGAACTTCTTAGGAAGAACTACTTTCCGTTATATAGATGATATCCTTTTACTAAATAATTCAAAATTTGGTGACTATGTGGAACGCATCTATCCAATCGAACTAGAGATAAAGGATACTACAGATACAGTTAAGTCGGCCTCATAATTTGACTTACATCTAGAAATTGGTAATAAGGGTCGGTTGAAAACAAATCTTTACGACAAAAGAGATGACTTCAGCTTTCCAATTGTGAACTTTCCATTTCTAAGTAGCAACATTCCAGCAGCACCTGCATACGGGGTACATATCTCCCAATTGATACGATATTCCCGTGCTTGCATTTCCTATGATGATTTTCTTGATATAGGGTTGCTGCTTTCAAGGAAGCTATTAAACTAAGAGTTCCAAATGTTGAAGTTTAAATCATCCCTACGTAAATAATTGGACGCCATCACGAGTTGGTTGACCATTATGGAATATCCGTTTCACAAACGATATCTGATATGTTCCTTACGTCGTAACTACAACCCCCTTCCCTTTCATAAATGTGACCTACCGAATGAGACAATTTACCGGATTTGTTATCACATTAGCAACACGACGGGTGCCACATGTGGAACAGGATCTGCTTTTGCTTCCGGAGCACCTGAGATCACCTCTAGTTTTTGGTGGGTTCGTGTTGCTTATTCTTTAGTTTTCTATGTTGTGTCTTGTGTGCTATTGTTAGTCTGTTTGTCTCTTTCATTTTTAGCCATGGCGTTCTCAATTTATTTTCGATTGATGTGTTTGACTGTCCCTGTGGTATCTTTCGTTTCTCTCTTTTTTTTTATTAAGATCCAAATAAATACGGTTTAAATTTGAACATACTTTTAAATCTTTAAATTTTGCAAAAAGTCCAAATTGTTACATATCTACCGCTATAGGTACATGTGTTTTAGTGTTGATCATGTACAGAGAAGTCATACGGTATTATCTAAGGCAAACACTTCAAATGGTTGTATATGGTGCATTAATTAAACTGTACAATGACAATGACAGAAGCTTCAATTTTAAATGGGATTAACTGTAAATATATAACTGAGTACATAAAGTGAGGACGTCACAATTGTAATCCTGGTATCTGTCATGAATTTATCTATATATGGGCTTCACAATTCTCAACCGTTGTGATACATTTCAATGACTATGATCTATTACATAACTTGTCGATTGAGATGAAATTGAGAATGGAAATGGGGATTGTATCCAATCTGATAAAAGGGTAACTCTTGGTTTAAATGCTTTCTTCGAACAGCAACTGCCTATATAGGACATCATGAGGGAAAATATCAGCCCTGGAAAATAGTATCAACTGGGATATATATAATACCTTTGCAGACGCTGCTTGAATGTTTGCTACATAGAAATGACAAATTCAAAGTTTGGAAGCTTAAAATTTCCCTTTTGTCGCAGAATTTTTTCAAACGACCCTCAATGTCAATTATGAGATGTCAGTCAAGATATGAGTCAGACTTAACTGTATCTAGTCTATACTATATTTTAACTTGTAAGTCAGATTCGATAGATGTGTTTAACATATTCACCTAATATTAAATCATTTAGTGAGAGAACAGTATCTATGTATCGGAAAATGAAGGTAAAGTTTACTGCTAACATTTATTATCGTTATTTCTAAGAATTCCAATTACAGGCAGCCTTTTATTAATAATGGGAAAAATCGACAAGCAAATAATCGCAAAAAGTTCTCATTTATATACACATTGTTATTTGAAAAACTCGTCCTCCAACCGTAACAAATAATAGTATGTTGTCAATCAAGACATCAAGTTGGATAATATCAGATTTAAAGAATGTTGTTGGAATCTGAGTAGGTTTCTTTTAGTGGAGACTATATGGACTGTAATATTTTTATAACTGAAGGTTTGGATAGCCATAACATCAAGTTCAGCCCTCTAGGTTTACTCCAGGTTTACTTAAAATGTCCTGTATAAGTCAAGAATATGGCAGTTGTTATCAAATAGTCTGTTTCTATGTATTTTGGTGTTTTTTGTTAAATGTTTCTTGAAATTCCCTTGGTTTTGGATTGTGACCCGGATTTGTTTTTGCTAAATCGATTTATGACTATTGAAGAGTGTTTTATTTCTATTGCTGAATATTAAATATATCAGTAATTAATTCTTTTTTTAAGGATGTCCTTAGGTTAGGTTTTTGAATTGGTGTCAAATGTTCGGACTCCTTAGTGTTTTCCATACATTACAATGTAAAATATTTTGTCCCATAACACCCATTTATTTTTTCATATAAGACTTGACAGCTCATGAAAGGTCATTCACCAAAATTAAAGATGATTCTTGATTTTCTTTCTTTTGTTTTTAGACCCAAATAATATGAATACAAATATGAGGTAAAAGTCCGAGTCAGCCTTTTCCCGCCATATTTTAAATCTCAGATATCTAGAAAAGAAGGTCCATGACCTATCAATATTTTTTGCTTATCTTTATCCTTAATTGATGCGCTATCAGCTTAAAGTATCAATTTTAAATTTCGTAATTTCTGAATTCTTACCGAACCTCACCTAAGTACATCCTTCAAGTTAATTGTCAGAATACACTTAGCTTAGATAAATGAACATTTCCACTTTTTAGTTGACAAAATAATTATAGCACAAACTAACTTAAATGATTTCAATGAAGTTACAATGATGTTTGATCAATAATTATATATGTTGGTATGTGTCAAATTAAACGGCCGTTTGAGAATTAGGATTTTTATCAACATATTCATTAGCATTAGTTTGAATATCCTCTGAATAGTCTGAATGATCATCATATGTATCAGAAACCAGTTTGTTAACTGAATTGTTGATGGATGTCGTCATATGAGAAATCGACGAAGACCGTTGATTATTCTTTCTTTTGTTTTTGTATCTGAATCTGAAACATAAATTGAACATTTGATAAATCAGAATGTACAAAATATACAAATGTATGTGTATAAGTATACAGATGACCATTGATATATATTGTACTTTATGATTAAGCTAAAATGTTATACTTTAACTCTTTATATATGTTATTTGTAATTGTATCCCGTCATTTCTTTTAACCAATGGTTTAAGGTGCAAAGTGTAAATTAAACCAAAATAATAAAATAATAATAAAAATCGGGTTACATAAAATTTGAAATCATACTAAAATGCATGTTTCAGAACATATTCTCCAAAATCATCGAACATCGAAATCATTAAAATAAAATGAAATTAACATAGACAAAACCGACAACATACAAAAACGAAATGTATATACACAATATTCAATGTTCCAGCATGAAATAAATAAAAAGAAAAAAAGAAAAGTCCCTCATCAAATAACAAAATCGAAAGCTCAAACACATCGTACTCATTGATACCAACTGTCATATTCCTGACTAGGTACAGGCATTTTCTTATGTGGAAAATTGTGGATTAAGTCTGATTGTTAAGCTAGCTAAGCATCTCACTTTTATGATAGTCACATCAAATTCCGAGAAGGAGCTACTGATAGAGATTTTTTTTTCTATATTTGGATGTACCACACATCTATGGTTAAAACTTTATATGCAACTAAGTTACTGCTGAGTGAAGAATGCAACTTTGTTTTAAATTTGCGCGAAGGTTATGTTAATTTATGAGAATTCGGACTCGTGTGATTGACCTTTTGGTTCTAACTATACATATTTTACAAATTACAACTTACCCTTTCGGTTTTAATCCAAATATTTCTTTTGCTTTTTCTCGAAACACTTTGTTACAGGCAGCATACAACAGAAAGTTGACAGAATAATTTGAATATTGGAATAAGTACAATAACGACCAAGCAACATGCTTCTTAGCATTTTTTAAATCATCTTTAAATTTATTACGACCTTCGTATATGAAGTAAACACTGATAGGAAACGTAGAAACTAAAAAGTAAATACTATTAAAAAATAACATTCGAGTAAGTTTTTGACTAAACTGCCGTTTGGTATATGTTCTTCTACTGTTTCGTGACTGAACAACAGACGAGCTCCTAAATTCATGATGCTTTTTTAAAGCTCGATAAACAAACACGTTCAGAATAAGCATAATAGAAAAAGGTAGTACGGATAAAACAACAAAATCTAAGTATACAAAAACAAATTTTTCGAAGTTCAGGTATTCTGGTTTCATGGCAACACATTGTTTATCTTTTAGACCGTATGTCCAGAACCAATGCAAGTTGATTCCCGATAATATCGTAAAAGTGACAATAATAAAACCGCATGTCTTCTTGATTGTTGCTAAACGCATATACACAAATGGAAAATTTGTTTTTATAAATCTATCAATGATCAAACACACGAGAATCCAGGAAGAATACTGCATAGAGAAATAAATCACATATAAATTGAGTTGGCAGCTAATGTCTGAAAAAGTGCGGATGTCTTTTTTGAAGGCATATTTAATCCAATAACGAAGAAGACCATCTAACAAAACTGTTATGTCCGTGACTGCTAAAACAGCTAAAAGTAGCAATGGCGTCTGTCGCCAAAATTGCATCTTTTTCAAAACTGCAATATTCAGGCAATTTCCAAAAACTCCAACAAGAATAATAATTGGTGATACATACGTCCAAAGATAGCTTTCAATTGAGGTTAATGTATGGACTTCATCTACATGTGGTTCTTGTTGAGAAATAGTTAAGCTGTAAGTTGTTGTATTGAAAAAATACAGCAGTAATGCAGATTTCGACGATGAATGGTTTGTTGTCATTTTGAGGGAATTGAACACGCAAATGTACAATATTCTAATAAAGAAACATTTAACTTTCTAATAATGCCTCTTGAAACATTGATATTTGTAGTCCTTAAATGTCAAATTTTCTTTCCTGAACTTACAATGTTACACAATATAAAGTCATCGTTTGCAAATAGTCTCTTTACTTGATTTACTTACATTTGTTGTCTTATTATATACTTGTACCTCCTACAGTGTAACAAAACATCATATGATTGTTTGAAAAGTGATAACCTCATAAACGTATACTTTGCCTCTTCTATAAACATTCGTGAAATCTTATCCAGATAAATACAATGTATATAAACTGAATGAAATGATATATCTTAATTTATATTTAAACTAGTTAATAACCATGTCATTTATCAATATATCAAATTAACCATTACATTTCTTAATAATTTCAATCAAATTCTATCTATTCATATTGACATATCTACATACTTGTATGCACATACTTTGTCTTTCTAGTGTTCCTCATAAATGTAAATTCAGAATTGCTCTGATGCTAACAATATTTTTAAAAAGAGTTATTTTTATTTATTTTTTTATAAACTCTTTGTTGATTTGATTTGTATACTTTCTTAACATTAATCAAATATTTAGTACAAAATACAGCCTTTTTTCTATCTAATAAAGGTTTATTTCCCCAGTCTGTATCATCTACCCTGTATCTCATCCCCCGTATCTCATAGCTAAACCTGTATCGCATACCCGTATCGCATAGCTAAACTGTATCGCACACTCCGTATCGCATTGCAAATAAACTCATCATATATAGATAACAGGACTAAATTTTGTATATACGCCAGACGCGCGTTTCGTCTACAAAAGACTCATCAGTGACTCTCGAATCCTTAAAAGTTAAAAAGGCCAAATAAAGTACGACGTTGAAGAGCATTGAGGACCAAAATTCCTAAAAGTTTAGTCAAATACAGCTAAGTTTATGTATGCCTGAAGAAGAAAAGCCTGAGTATTGCAAAATTTCTAAATTTTGTAAACCGTTAATTGATGAATATAACCATATCAATGATAATTCATGTCAGCACAACAATGCTGACTACTGGGCTGGTGATACCCTCGGGGAAAGAAATCTCCACCAGCAGTGGCATCGTTGTTAAACCCGTATCGCATACCTGACGTGACGTCATATATCTAATGACGTCAACGTTTGATATATGATGTCAAGTTGCGGTATTTCCTGCCATAGGAAAAAATGATCGAGTTCCATCTCTAAAAAATGTATTATGTATATCTTTATATTCATTT
Source organism: Mytilus trossulus (assembly GCF_036588685.1). Taxonomy (NCBI): domain Eukaryota; kingdom Metazoa; phylum Mollusca; class Bivalvia; order Mytilida; family Mytilidae; genus Mytilus; species Mytilus trossulus. Next base: position 33,406,523 of record NC_086386.1, on the reverse strand, counting down.
AATAAATTTTACTGTATAAAGTTCTCAAGATTACATTTATTAACACAGCATATACATAAATGATTTATAGAATGGAATTCACCAGAACCCATAGTTTTATATGTAGCTTATTTTGTGGAAGCGTTCAAATTGATACGGTTTTGTTTTATTAAAGCTGTCTTACGGTAATATACATGTAAATAACATTGAAAATGGAAATGAGGAATAAGACAAAAACCCGATCAAGAGCAGAAAATTACCGACGGCTATCAATGGGTCTTCAATACAGTGGACAAATCCCACACCCAGAGGCGTGCTTCAGCTGGTCACTAAACCAAAAAGTGTTCTTATTCACTGACAATAGACCACTTTTGAGTTCATCCGTCACCGCAAAAAACTCGTCAATTATACACGACTTTATGACGTCATTTACCAGATAGAGGGGATCGCCTGTAACCCTGCACTATTAACGTTCATCAAGCGTCTTACGGATCGTCATTATGCAGGATAAACTAGAAATAATTCTTGTTCTGTAGGTACTTAATGACAATTCCCTTATGACAACAGTGCTGATTGTCAATTTTGAGAATTCAATCTGCCGAAAAATTCATACAATAAGTTTGGTCCTCAATGCTCTTCAACCTTATTTTATTTGACCATTTTACCCTTTTTGATCCGAGCATTACTGGTGAGTCTTTTGTAGACGAAACGCACGTCTGGTGTAAATACTAAATGTAATCCTGGTATCGTGTTGAACCGTTGCTACTTATAAAATGTCATCGACGTGGTTGGACATCACAATTTTTGTTTGTTCACATAATCCAGTATTTGAGTATATTAAACCTAGTTACATAATATTATCTTAAATAAACACTTGAATTTTAGAGTACTATCGTTATATATTTAAATGTATAATTTATTAACACATTTTCCCAAATTCTGGCTTGAAGTGATTTGCTGTAATTTAATTCTATTTATAGCAAAACATTATATAATATATAAACGATTTCCGCGTGCAAACAACTCAATATGCATTTAATTTTTTTATTGAATTTTGATAATGCAGTCATGTCATATTTAATGGGGCGTTAACTATGCAAGTAACTATGATTTTTTTTTGGGTAAGCAATCATTATGAAAATTAGATAGTGAATAATTATTTGCTTTTATCAGCAAGTTGAGTTCAATGTTGTCAAATTAAGGTTGCAAATACATTATATGATCATATGGAATCCGTATTCATGTGACGTTCAATTTTACCAATTAGCTGGAGATTGGAAACGCATGATGTAGTCAGTTGGCTCCTATAGCGTGTACTAATTCAGTGAAAATAAACGTCACACTAAACTTAAAAAAAATATAAATGAACATATTAGACAAACGAAAGCCTTAGGACAGGCCCAAAATGAGAGGGGAGAGAGAACCTGCCCTTTCGATATCGTTCTTTCCAGTTGGGTTATTTGTATACTTTTTCATTTGAGCTTAGTCCCCACATTTCCTTTCAAACATCATTAACATAATCTGGTTCAAAATAAAGCAAAGTATGTTTAGTGTGCTAAAATACAATTTAAAAAAGCTTCTACATTTTGAAACTTTAATTAGACGTCTTTAATCAGTTGACTAGTGATGGAACTCTCCATATCTTATCTGTTAATTCATAATGCAGTCTATCTCTGGTGTACGGGAAAAAATGTTATAAATGAAAAAGAAGCAAGTTTTACTTTTAAGCTTTAACGAATGCCAGTACATACATTTAATACAAAGAACTACTCGAAAGGAATGAATGTCCAATGTACGGTTTGATATGACGTCCACCTCATATAGTTAAAAAGGCTTCTGCTGTTGTGTTTTTTTATTTTGGTCGGGTTGTTGTCTCTTTGACACATTCCCCATTTCCATTCTCAATTTTATTCTAGATCTTTTCTTAGTTGTGTATCAGTAAAAATAAATCTTAGTAGTTTATCAGTAAAATTTATGAATGTGAATTTGTCTTTAAGTATACTGACAATATCAAGATGAAACAATAATGATTTAATACGGATCAAAACACTGACAAATAAAATCAAAATTATAAAAACACAAATTTTGATACAGATCGTTTAACTTTCAATATAGATTAAAACATCTTCGTTGCTATTTCGTCGATAATTATAAAAAAACTAATAAAAGCTTCCCTTCTAGGAAGTAAACAAAAGCACTGTGATAAACACTCCTCGATACATAACAGCGTAAATCTTCATATTATTTGGCGAACTTTTGTTATGACAAACATTCTACGTAGAATAAGTCTTTATTTTGTTAATTTATATTTTTAAATAGTCTGATTCAACATATAGAAGATCTCTGTACTTGATCATAACTGATATAGTTTAAAGAGCAGCAGGTTATCTATCATTTTGATCATATTCCAAAATATAAGAGTTCAAACATGATCATACTGTTTCGGATTATGCAGTTCTGTCAAATACAGAAATCGTCAAAGTAACATATCTACAGTAATAGTAACATATGTTGTAGTGTTTTCCCGATAGTTGGAAAACTCAAATAATGGCAACAGAAGTAATTCAATTGAAGGAAAACAAATCCGGGTTACAAACTCAAACCGAAAGTTATTCATAGCAAGTACCACGAGTACAAAACGTTAGAACGACTTTCCAACCGGATACGAAAGCCATGCTAAATATTCTTTTTAATCTATCAATTACAAATAATAAACTATATATAGTTTTCACAATCACTAAGCTTTCTGGTATATCACAATGACCAAGACCTATTGCATAACTTTACGATTACGATGGCTAGTATTTAATCTTATCTCTTAAAAAAAAAGCATTGTGATGAACGCGAGAAAATTATATAATAGATATCATCTATACTAGTCTATTAAACGAGAAGACCTCATTTTGGGTGTCGCTTCTCTTCTTTCCACAATAAATTAGTCAACACGCCTCTGTGTCCTATAGTTACAGCGCATAGTGCCATTTGTCATCCGTTCTTATGATTATTCAGATTGAGTTATTTTTAGAGAAAAACGTGAAAAAAGGCATCCGGATATTGTCCCGTCATAGGACGAAATTTTAAGTCAGATTTGACTTCCGGTTTGCGTTTTTCTGTATACTTTGAACATACATATACAAATAATAAAGTGTATTTTCAGAATTCTATCTGCTATCATTTTCAAGTTTACTATCCACGGCAGTCACAGAGTTTAATAAATAGAGAGGGTCTGTATACTATATCAATGACCACTATAGATGATCGATCGATTAGTAAACTTAGAATTGAAAGTAAATACACTATATTTATATAGTAATGAATGTTCATAATATACAGATAAGCGCTAAAAATATTTATGTGAACTTTTGATACCTTTTCTGAAATTCTCCAGTCATTAAATCTTCTACAAAATTACAAAAAAAAGAAGATGTGGTATTATTGCCATGTTGAGTCAACTCTCCACAAGAGACCAATATGACACAGATAATAACAACTGTAGGTTACCGTACGACCTTCAACAACGAGCAAAGCCCAAACCGCATACTCAGCTTCAAAAGGCCCCGAACTGACAATGTAGATCAATTCAAACCAGAAAACTAGCGGCCTTATTTATGTACAAAAAAATGAACGAAATACAAATATGTAACACATAAACAAACAACAACCACTGAATTACAGGCTCCTTACTTGAATGTTCATAACATACTAAATGTATGTTCATATTGAAATTGATAGAAAACCAAAAAATGTGAATATTGGAAATAAAGGAGGAGGGATAAAAAAAAAGCATTATCCTTTCTCCAATAACCTATTACTTATGATACTTTTGCTGAAATTCTCCAGCCATTCAATATTTTACAAACTACGCTCTGAATGCCCGCGTGTAATTTGTTTGAAACGTATATGGCATACTATTGTTGTTTTACACGTGCTTCTTATCTGCCATAAAACATCATTTCTGTTAAAATGGCATAGCATTAGGCGGTATAGTTCCATTAAAATTTGTTTTTGAAATGAATGAAAATGCGCACAATGTTGAGGAGGCTATAATATATACTGAATTAAAATTCGAACTGCACAAAATGTTGTACCATCGTTTGTATCAGCTGTTACTTTTGGCCAATATATTAGTAATAAAATTAAGAATGGAAATGGGGAATGTATCAAATAGACAACAAACGACCATAGAAAAAACAACGGCATTAGGTCACGAACAGGTCTTCAATGTAACAAGAAATTCCCGCACCCGGAGGTCTCCTTCAGCTGTCCCCTCAACAAATTTATACTAGTTCAGTGATAATGAACGCCATACTAATTGTACACAAGAAACTAAAATTAAAATCATACAAGACTAACAAAGACCAGCGGCTCCTGACTTGGAACAGGAGCAAAAATGCGGCGGGGTTAAACATGTTTATGATATTTCAACCCTCCCCCTATACCTCTAGCCAATGTAGAAAAGTAAACGCATACCAATACGTACCTTTAAAATTCCATTCAAGAGAAGTCCGAGTCTGATGTCAAAAGATGTAACCATAGAAAATAAACAAAATGACAATTATACATAAATAACAACAGACTACTAGCAGTTAACTGACATGCCATCTCCAGACTTCAATTAAACTGATTGAAAGATTATGATTTCATCATATGAATATCAGGCACAATACTTCCCGTTATGGGTTTAGTATCATACCATCATAACATATATGAGAAGAACATAACCCGTGTCATGCCAACAACTGTTTTATGAATAAATGTGTTTAGTTCCAATGCTATTCAAAGACCCTATAAGTGAATCAATATTAACGCCAAAATATGCAATCTTTAATGACCTGACAACAGTATCGATACTAAATCCCTTCTTAATAAGTCTATTTAAAGGTTTTGTTAGTTTCTGTGGTGAATACTGACATGTTTGTGCTTTATAAAGAATATTTCCATTGGATGTGAAATACCTAAACGATTAAGAAGTCTGCATGTTGCTATATTTACGAATGATGTCCATATACCGATGATAAAATTTAGTAAATGTTTTGACTAGTTTGTGATATCGAAAACCCTGGGGTAATATTTTTTCAGTAATACATAAATTTCATTCGTTAAAATCTAAAACATTGTTACATACACGAGTAAATCGTACAAGTTGAGATATATAAACACCGAAAGATGGTGACAAGGGAACTTCACCATCTTAAAACGGATAATTAACGATAGGAAATGAAAAATCATCTCTTTTATAATAAATTTTAGTATTTAGCTTTCCGTTAGTGATATAGATATCAAGATCGAGGAAAGGGCAGTGGTCATCGTTAGTATTAGCTTTATTAAAAGTAAGTTCAACAGGATAAATATCTTTAGTATACATACTGACGTCGTCATTATTGAGAGCCAAAATGTCATCCAAATATCTAAAAGTATTATTAAATGTGTTTATCAGATGTTGTTTCGATGGGTCTTTGCTGATTTTTTCCATAAATTGTAACTCATAGCAATACCACAACAGGTCCGCAATAAGTGGTGCACAGTTAGTCCCCATTGGAATTTCGATAATATGACGATATACGGAATCTCCAAAAAAAAATGTTATCTAGTAAAAATTCAAGGGCATATATACATGTAGTATCAAAGCATGTCCAATTGACATAGTTTTTTTTGTTTATTACTACTAAAAAATGACCTAAAAGAGTTTGAACATATATATTCACATTCTGACTTTTTAAATGCCCATTTAATTAGGTTGGTGATTTTTTTCTTAATGAGAATGTGAGGCAATGTGGTATACAGGGGAGAAAAATCAAAACTTTGAACAGATTCAAAATTACCAATATAAGCATGCAATTTATCAAGTTCTTCCAACGAGCTCTTGACATAAAGAATGGCCAATTTGGTTGTAATTGTCCAATTTAACGCCTAGGGACATTACAACTGTCCGATGCCATTATTAATACCAAGGCCATTATTAATACCAATTTGCATGTTTCGTACCTCTATATAGGTATGACAAATCATTTGCAAAGTACCCATAAATTTTATGATAATCACATCTATACATAAAATTAAATTACAAATGACAACTCTAGCCGATAGCATTGCTTATGTCAAATTATACGATGCACAAACAACGATAAAATGAATCGAACAACGCATGACATAATTACATGCCACATGACTCTGAACAGGCGAATTCAGTGCTCTGTAGCAACGAGTTCAATGACAGAAAAAAAGTAATGAATACTTCTCAATTTCTGCTTTATATTTTTAACATCCCTTCCTTCTATAACCAATTGAACGTTAATTAAGCTAGTAAAAAATACATAAAAAGTAAAATCACAAGAATACAGAACTCTGAGGAATACGTCAGAAATGGAATGACAAAATCAAAAGCTGAAACATACCAAAACGAATGGAAAAAAATGTCATATTCCCGACTTGGTAGGGTCATTTGCTGTCGCAGTTAAGCACACTTCATACGACGAAATATAGGGAAAATAGTGTATTGGAGGTCAATATTTCATTTCAGAAGATTTTGATAATGAACATGACAAAGACATTCATTTATGTGAACAAGATTTTTTCAACCATTTTTTAGTTTGATTTTTCATATGATTTAAAAAAAAATATGTACAATTTATAATGTTTGAGTACGTTTTGATGAGGTTAGATTAAATGAAATGATCCACAATTTTATATTTTATTAACAAAATATTTATAAAACAAAAATTAATTTAAACTGTAAAAAAGAAAATCACAAGGTTACCAACATGTCAACCAATAAGAAACTATCACAGAATCTATACGTAAAAATGATATTTGTTCAATATTTACATATGTTCGTATGTGTTCATTGATACAGACGCGGATTGAGTATTAGGATTTGGATCAACATATTTACTCGCATTTGTTTGAATATCCTCTGAGTAGTCCGAATGTTCATCATATGTCTCAGACACACCTTCGTTAATTGAATTATCAATGGACGTCGTCATATGAGAAATAGAAGAAGATCTTCGATTGTTCTTTCTAGTTGCATTTTGGTATCGGAATCTGAAACATAAATAAACAATTATTAAAATCACATTGTTAATCTCAATTGATAAACATATAGATGTGTGTCCTGTTTTATCGAAGAAATTTTTTTTGTGTTAATATTCGAAGTTTCCCATTTCTGCATACTTAGTACTCATTTTAGCCTCATTCTCGTAAACTTTTAATATTTAATGTACACTGTTTATAAAATGTCAAATTGTTTGAAACTCTAACATTTTCATACCCACGCTCAGATTTTCTTAAAATTATTAGGCACATTATCTTTTTTTAATTTACGGTTTGAATGCTCTTCAACTTTCATATTTAATTTAGCTTTAAATTGTTTTGTTTCAAGTGCCACTCTGGCCACTGATAAGTCGTATTAAGTCAAAACGCGCATCGTGTTACTGTGTTACAAATTAAAGCCGAGTAAGTCAGATTCATGTTTACTTTGGACATTTATTAGATAATACATTTTTGTTTCAAATATGACATTAAATAACCTATTTTTACCAGAGACAATTAATGTTTCTTTCATGTTGTTTTAAGCCAAAATGTTTGATTATTGAAAACCATTTGAAAACCTTGTTCAAATGCTTATTATCAATGGCTTGATACGGTTGCAGGTGAACGGTTGTCTCAGTATTCAGTGATTCTATAACGAGGTTTTTACGGATATATGAGAAAAGTGTGATTAAGTATAAGCTAAAGTATTCTTTGAAGTATAAAAAGTTGTTCGAAATTTGCCAGAAGTTTACAATGCAGCCGCTCGTGTATATGTTATCCAACTCACCAACCATTTTTAACTTGGTTATTTTAAATGTGGGTATACTTATATCAACTTATGTAAATATTATGTTTTCTTTTTTATGGATAGGTTTTGAACGTTTATGTCCTATATATGCTTTGATTTGTTTTGCATTACATTGAGAATGGAAATAGGGGATATATATACAGGACAACAATCCGGCCAAAGAGCAGACGGATTTGATAGTGACATAAGTTCATAAAAAATCCTATGCATATGTTGTTTTATTTGATTAATAATTTATGTTCGTTTGAGTTTTGCAAATTAGAATTCAACTACTATTATCAGTGAAAAAATTAGTAGCAATTGAATTTGTATTTTTAAATGAAAAATGGCTATGATTGTATACTTTTATACCTGTATAGAAAATTTTATTTTTCTTATACTTAATGTATTTTAACTTTGCCTATTTCGTCAATTTCACACGGATGTGTCTGCTAAATATGACAATATCGAAAAGACACACAAAAGAGTTTTTTTTTCATTTTTAATTTTAAACAATTTTTCTATTTTTCTTTCTAGGCGTTATGTATTCAGGTTTAGTTTTCTGTAATTAGTTAATACTTTAGTTTCTTTGTGTATATCTCTTTCATATTCATTTGATAAAATTTACTGTTTGCAATAGCATGAATTGTTCTATATAATAAGAATGTTCTTATCCCGGGCATAAAAACAATGCCGTATTTTACGAAACCTTTTCAACTTTTGATCTTCAGTGCTGTACAACTTTGTACTTTTTTCACTTTCGATCTTTTATATCTGGGCGTTACTGGTGAGTCTTGTGTGGGCAAGGCTCGTTTTTGGCGTATTGAATTTTAAACCTGATGCTTTTTGTTATCTATAAATCATGTTTTTCTGTGTCTAATATGTTCTCCTATTTATTTGTATTGTAGTCCTGTAATATTATGTTGTCATTTCAATGTTATATTTAACTTTGCCATTAAAGTGCGAGGTTTGGCATGCCTTAAAACAAGGTTCAACCCACCACTTTTATTCCCCTTTAAAAGTGTCCTGTACCAAGTCAGGAAGATGGTCATTGTTATAATATTGTTCGTTTCTCTTTGTGTTGCATTTTAACGTTGAGTCGTTTGTGTTTTCTCTTATTTTTGAGATAAGACGTGGCACGGTACTTGTCTATCCCAAATTCATGTATTTGGTTTTCATGTTACATTTGTTATTCTCGTGGTGTTTTGTCTGATGATTGGTCTGTTTCTGTGTGTGTTGCGTTTCGGTGTTGTGTCGTTGTTCTCGTCTTATATTTAATGCGTTTCGCTCGGTTTTGGTTTGTTACCCCGATTTTGTTTTTTGTCCATGGATTTATGAGTTTTGAACAGCGGTATCCTACTATTGCCTTTATTTGAAATTCAGTTTTCAATTAATAATGACGATAATATTAATAACATTTATGATTAATTGTAAGATTAAACTGCAATAAAAAACGACAATAAACCATTTAAAAACAAACGTAAATATTCTGACCCTTATTTAAATCATCTTATAAATGATATTTAAAAAAAGGAAAATAAATATGTAAATTTCATTTAAATTCTTTCATTACTCTTTACAAAATGTGTATTGTCTATTGATGTCATTGGAATTTTTCATACGTTTGATTATAATTTTTGTTATTTTTAAATCAGTTTTTCACTTCTCTGTCTTTTGACATAAATCTTATACATATATATTAACTAGATATACCATTCTATACATGCATGGTCGTATTATATTGTTATAAATATTAAATGGCGAAGACTTCATTAGTCGGTTTGACTTGTGTATCATCCAATTTGTACTTGATCAAATAAAATATGTTTGAACTGAAATCAGTTTATTTTGATATTTCTTTATTTGTAAATGTATTGAAGGAACTTGTTAAAAAAATAATATGACAAACATGTGGTTTTTTTTTTGCTTAAGAATTTCACACAATTAGTTACTGCTTAATATATCACTCCCGATTGAAAGTTTGTGTTTAACACAACCCGAGTACTTAATTCGGGATACATAGGCCTTTGATGGTTGACACATGACGTAAATATACAAAGTTAGCATATTATAACTTACCCTTTTGGTTTAAACCCGAAGATTTCTTTAGCTTTTTCTCTGAACACTTTGTTCCAAGCAGCATACCAAACAAAGTTGAGCGAATAATTTGAGTATTGAAATAAATACATCACCGACCATGCAACATCCTTCTTCGCGTTATTTAAATCATCTTCAAATTTCACATAAGAATCGTAAATAAAGTATACACTTATAGGGACTGTTGAGCATAAAAAGTATGCGCTGGTAAAAAGTAACATTCGAGTGAGTTTCTTACTGAATTGTCGTCTATTACCTCTTTTTCTCTTGCTATGCCGTGACTCAACAATAGATGTACTCCTAAATTCATGATGTCTTTTTAGAGCTCTATAAACGAACACATTCAGAATCAGCATTATTAAGAAAGGCAACGCAGATAAAACAACAATATCTATATATACAAAAACAAATTCCCCGAAGTTATGGTATTTTTGGTTTAAGTCATCGCATTCTCCATCTTTTATTCCATTTGTCCAGAAGAAATGTAAGTCTATCCCTGCTAATATAATAAATAGAACTGAAATGATGAGACAGGTTTTCTTCATAGTGGCTACACGCATATATAAAAATGGAAAATTTGTTTTGAGAAATCTATCAATGATCATACAAACAAGAATCCAAGAAGAGTATTGCATAGCAATATAAATCACAAATAAATTAATTTTACAGCTTGCATTTGACAATGTCCGAATGTCTATTTTAAACGCATAGTTAATCCAATAGCGTAGAAGGCCATCTAACAACACTGTTATATCCGTTACGGCTAAAACTACTAATAAAAACAACGGCGTCCGTCGCCAAAATCTCATCTTTTTCAGAACAGCAATGCTTAAGCAATTTCCAAAAACTCCAACAAGGATTAGGACGGGCGACACATACGTCCATAAATAACTTTCAATTGAGTGTAATGTGGCGATTTCATCAGTGTTGAAACTTTGTTCTGAAGCGGTCGTACTAATATTTGAGTTGTTTAAAAAGTACAGAGATTCATTTTCATGAAATGACTGCAATACTGTGGTCATTCCTGTTGTATTGAACAAAGTTAGATATGACATGCTCTTTCCTAAAGCATTTAAATTCGCAGAAAAGTTTTTCGGAGCATCCATTATTGCTAAATATCACATTTTCTCAAGCAAAATGTTTGTGCTACAAAATAATAAGTCACATCATATTAAGGTACAGTTCACATGTGTTTCTAATCGGATATCTCGCATTGTTTTAACAGTGTCCTCCAATATTATAACAAACCACGTGGCTAAGTGTACTCCAATATAGTTACAAATTGCACACTGTGTTCCTACTTAAAAAAGTTCGTGGAAGCCTATCCAGTTAGAGATATGAAGTGAATGAAATGAAATCATGTATTTGCATATGATATAATCTTGTTGATTACAATGTCATTATCTAAACTATGAGGACCCTTTTATCAAATTTCACATACCCAATCAGGAAGTGTTCTTAATCAAACATGGGTCTAGTCATTTTTTTCTGATTTTTTTTTCAAGATCGATTTATTATGTTTCTATTTATTTCATAAGTATGCATGCATTATAGCAAAAGAGACATTTTTATGCACTTGTACTTACAAACCTTGTCATACAATGTCCGTTTGAATGACTTGTATTCTAATAAAGCATATGTGATAAGATGGATAAATATATAAATCGAAAAGCTTATACCTTTAAAAAGTTTGAAACAAATGTATGCCATTGGTTATTGAAATATCATTTTAACATAATTTAGTGTACGACTATCAATACAAAAAGGTACATTTTTGTGGCATCATCACTGCTATAATGGGCCGATTTGTACCTGAAAAATAACACTTAAGCTATTAATCCGGATTCTTTTGTAAGGATCTTATATCTGAGCGCGCTGTAACTTCATGATTGTTTCCCTTTTGGCTAATTTACGTATTAATTGTTATCGGCAAATTGCATTGCATTCGGTTCCTGGCAATATCTGCATCTAGTTTTAATGAAACCTACACAAACGTAAATTTTATCTTTTAAATAATCCCTGCTTGTCCAGGTTAAAACACCAATCAATACACATTACGAAAATGGTTAGCCATTAAGCAATACATACAGAAGTTCTTATATAAATTTGTATATTACATATTTAGTAAACTAAGTATTTCTAGACTCCTGCAAATTCTCGATAATTTGACTTGCTCAATCTTATTATTTACTTTTGAGTAGAAAGAAACCCAAGGATTACGATTGATGAATTGATACTCTATGGTCAATATAAATATTGTGTCAAATCTGGTTAGTACAATCAATGCATGTTATTCATAACGACAACAACACAACAATAAAGAAAGAATTTAATAGTTTGGTGAATGCTGCAATTACTAATAAAAAGGGAATCTGACCAATACTGCAATTAGTATGAATGAGTGGCCATCGGTCAAGGCTCACAATCACTAATAATCCTTGGTTTTGCCCCATCAAAACACAATAGAGATGGCAACAATTGATTATCCTGTTCAAAGAAGGTGATGTGGTAAGATTGCCTATGAGACAAATGTCAACTAAATTCCAAATAAATTAGGGCAATGCAAGTTACTATAAGGATCTTAAACAATGGACAACGCTGATATCGTAGTAAGACAGCCCTGATAAGACAAAAGATGACACAAATAAAACAAAATAAGGAAGTGGTCTGACAAATGCAAAGATAATAATCGAAATATGAATGTGACGGCCATCAACCAACAATCACTAAACTACGTACACTTTACTTGACACATACACACTCTCTTACTGCAGGAAGTTCTTACTAAACAATATTGTTGTCAAGGAAAGTTATAAATTGATGTTTTACTCCAACAACGTAAACACATTTAACAAATTTGAATGGTTGTAGAACCTGAAGGGTGCCAATTTTTCCAATTGAAAACACTTGTTGACTGTCATTTTATTATATGGGGTATTTTATTAATGCATTGTTCTCGGCCAGATAGAAAGTGTCTTCTAAGCTCCAGTGGCATTTATATCATTCATCATTCGCAACACGTTTTATACGATTATGTAATCAATTCGAGCTAAATGCCAATAGCTCCTAGTTTATTTTGAATTCACCAATCTTAAAATTAATTAAATATTATTAAATTTTAATCAATTTATACTTTTAAGCTCATTTTGTATAAAAGGTGACATGACAATTTCTATGACTACTACACTGATTTGGTCGGTTGCTATTACTTTCAACTTCTTTTGATCACCTCCTTACGCTTGTTTCTCTCATACTTACATACTGCCCTAATGACACATTATTAATGAAATTGAACATTGCATTGGCTTTCTCTATCAAACATGATTTCGGATAGCTTTACAACTTAAGGCCGTTTAAAAACCGTTTTTTTATTTAAGGTATTTGGTGAACTTTGTTGTATCGGATTTGCAACCCCTATTCTCACTGGACGTGACTGCAACCTATATATTTGAAAGGGATCACAACATTATCAAAAAATCGCCTCTCTTGGCATATAAGGCTCTATAACCAAATGACAGATTATACTATACAAACGGGCCTGTGTAATGGTCTCGGCGTTCAGGTCGAAGGACCAGACATGAAAGATGTGAAATAATTCAAACAAGACGCCAATTGCAAACGGCCGAATTGATAACAAAACAATTTTCAAGAAAAATATCTATGACAGATATGATCCAACGACAATCAATGAACTACAGGCTCTTGACTAACTCTACCTAAAGGGGCACTAGCTGTCAAATGCATGCTCCCCAATTTAACTCAAATTTTCATATTTTTTATTATAACCATGTAAAACATTTTTCCAAACTATTAAAAGTATAAAATAAACAATTTACAAGCCATTGTCTGAAAAAGATTTAATTTCGTTTCGTGTGAATTTTAGCCTAGATGCCATTCAATTAACTTTCGTGTTGACCGTCTATGACCTTATCAGAGATGTAAACATAAACTTAGATATAAATAAACTAACAAACTCGTGCATTTGAATTTTTAAAGGTCTGTTAAAGTTTGTATTAAAAATTATGTTTATCGTCGTTTTTCCCTGTACAAGAATGATTTTTGTGCATCGAAGCAGTCAATTAAATTATTTACATTTGTTTCGCTTTTAATGTTGACATTCTTTTCATTTAAATAACCGTACGCAGAAAATGCATGAGTAAACATTAATACGGATTCCATGAGGTCGAATTATTCACTTGCAAGTGAATAGTTCATTATCAATGTTTATCAGCTTAATTTGACAAAATTGAACCATTTTAGCTGCTAAAAGCGAATTATTATTTCACTATTCCACTTTCATTAATGATTGAACAAAAACAATCATACTTTTTTTTTTATATGTGCCCCTTTAAATGTATTATTTGGTCCATTCAAATTTCCTTCACAGATCAGACAATGAAACGGTGGATTAAATGAAACACAGTGTCATACTTGTTCCAAGTGATACAATGGATTCGAGTGTGTTCTTTCTACTGGAAACTAGCCAGTTCTGTACTATATTTATATTACAGATCTACAGATTCTCCACAAGTATGCACAATATTTATTATCGCTAGAACAAGTTACATTTCGAAAGCTTACAAAATAATGTTGTGAACTTTTCTAAAACATATATTATTATAAATGGATGACGCAGCTGAAAGTAGCTAAGGAGTTGTAGAGACCAGATGCTACTTTAACATGTATAATATCAATATACATATAATTCCACTTTCGATAATTACATTAAATGACTAAAAAGTTATATTTTCTTCGTTCATTTGTACTTCGACTTTCTGGAAATTGCTGAACCTCAGTTCTAGTTAACCTTTATCAGATGCATAGATTATATACAAGTAAACTATTTTTACGATTAAGATTGTAAAAGTCTATTCACAATTTGATATCAGTTAGATAAATTTAGATTATTAAACGATTTTTATTCAAGTTTGTGTATTACAATGCCATTATCTTAACGTTGACAACAATTCTATCAAACTTCACATGACCAATCAGGAAGAATAGTTTTTGTTTAAGCACAATGTTCAGATAGCGAACTGATACACAACAAAGAAAAGGTCAAATGATGAGCAAATGTGCTGTCTAACCCAGATGTGTCAATAGTAAAAAGATTAATTTCAGAAATTTGCATACCTCCACAATTCATATTCTATCAAAATCGCTATTTAACTCTAAAAAATCTACTTTGATTGGTTTTTTTATTTTTGTTTAAATATTATAATTGTTTTTTTTGTTCCCGTGTTTATTTATTTTGTGTGTAAATTGTGACTTTTTTAAACGAATGACTGACTATTTTCTACATATTAATTGATTGATTGACTTGCATTTACTCAAGTTAAAGTTAACGCTTTTTTCGTTAATACTAATCTCAATATCTATATAAGAATAATAAATTAGGAACAAGAATATAAAACAATGCAAACATTTATTTTCAAGGCTACATGTATATTGATTAAATACTAAAATGAACATTTGATAAAATATGAAGTGGTTGAACACCTGACGCACATGGGTTGTAAGCAGAAGGTCTGATAGGTTATCGCATTATCAAAAATTATATGCATGTATTGAATCAAGAACTAATGCTGATTTTTGTAAATGGTCTCAGAGTACATAATTCTGTTGCTATGAAACATACGTTAGTTGTGGACTAGAGTTAAAAGAAACTGGTGACGGCCAACTACAATGTATTATTCAAGAGAGGAAAGAAGAAAAACGCGCCAATATCAAAGCACCGACTTGAGACCAGGGTAGATTTTATCTTCTAAAGACCGTTAGATGTTATTAAACACATGTGTTTCAATTTAAAATGTGTCAATGTGTACGAAATTTTATTGTTTTGAACAGTACTCGTGTTTTTGGAAGTCCCTTTTGAAAATGACATATACATCATCTTTTCTTTTCAAAGTTCCCATTACTATACAAACATTTGCCAGTGACAGTTGACAAATTTGGGTGGCAAATGTACTCAATGTCATCAACATCTTAGGATCAGTACTTCGATACTGTCATGGTTTTAAACAACAATTTCTAAGATTCTCCTCGTTGATCCTATAACTTCTCAACTATTTATGTTATTATGCTTCACTGTTTTGCAAATATTTGACGTTGAGCGTTCCTGGTGAAGGTTAATCAGACGCAAAAAAATTATAACGTGTTATTTTTATTTGTTAAGTCGCATCTACTTTCACAACTATGATGCCTGCATGCAGCTGAATCTGAAACTTGATAAATAGATAAAACAACTAATTTAAGAGAGGGTTGAAAGATACCAGAGAAACAGTCAAAATCATAAATCGAAAATAAACTGACAACGTCATGGTTTAAATGTAAAAGACAAACAGACAAATATTAGAACACAAGAAAAATCATAGAAAACTAAAGACTGTGCAACACGACTCTTGACGGGTAAGCAGATCCTGCTCCACGTGTTGCACCTGTCGTGTTGCTTATGTTATGACAAGCCTAAAAGTAGTCTGATTCAATCGGTAGTTCCCTTTCATGAAATGGGAAGGGGATTATAGTTACGACGTGAGACACCTATCCGATATCATGTGTAAAACGGTTATTCCATAACGGTCAACAAGCTCTAGATGGCGAATTTATGGAGGGATGATTTTAATTTCACCATTAGATACGCATGTTAATAGCTTCCGTGTGAGCAACAACCCTCTGTCAAGGAAATCATGACAGGAAATACATCCAAGCACGGGAATATCGTATCAACTGGGAGGTAAATACTCCATATCAGACGCTGCTTGAATGGTCGTACATACAAATGAAAAGTTCACAATTGGAAAGCTGAAATCATCTTGTTTGTCGTTAAGTTTTTTTTCAACCGATCCCCATTGTCAATTTCTAGATGTAAGCCAAAATATAAGACAGCCTTAACTGTATCTGTTGTATCCCTTATCTCTTGTTCGATTAGATAGATGCGTTCAACACAGTCACAATTTTTGTTTTATTATTTAATGAGAGAACATCATCTTTAATGCGGGAAGTAAAGTTAAAGGTAAAAAAGAAGTTTCTTAATGAAGTCAGCCATACAAATCATACAGTAGTGGCTATCTGAATCTGAGTTTAAATTTTACCATTATACTATTTTGTTGACATATTCATGATAAATGTTTATTTGAAGAAACAAATGATATTAATATATGACTATAAAGGCAACAGTAGTATACCGCTGTTCAAAACTCATAAATCCATGGACAAAATACATGAATTTGGAATAGACAAGTACCGTGCCACGTCTTATCTCAATATCTCAAAAATAAGAGAAAACACTATACTACAATTTCCTGTTTACAAAAATTTTGAATTTTTCGAAAACTAAGGGTTTTCTAATCCCAGGCATAGATTACCTTAGCCGTATTTGGCACAACTTTTTGGAATTTTGGATACTCAATGCTCTTCAACTTTGTACTTATTTGGCTTTATAAATATTTTGATATGAGCGTCACTGATGAGTCTTATGTAGACGAAACGCGCGTCTGGCGTACTAAATTATAATCCTGGTACCTTTGATAACTATGCTTATGAAATAGGTTACATGGTTGTTCTTTTAGAAATACTCAATTCTTGATTGGTGCTACGTATATCGAGGTACACATGGTACATGTTAATCAAAGCGGTGAGGGAAATTACAAAATCATATAAATGACATAAAACAGACCTTCAACTAATAATAACCGTTTGAAGGGAAAATCCCCATTATAAATTTAACAAATCTAAAAATAAGACTGCACAACTAATAAATAGATAGAGGAAGATGTGGTGTGAGTGCCAATGAGACAACTCTTCATCCAAATAAAAATTTTAAAAAGGTAAACCATTATAGGTCAATGTACGACCTTCAACACGGAGCCTTGGCTCACACCGAACAACAAGCTATAAAGGACCCCAAAATTGCTCTATTCAGTTGGTTGAATCTTTTTTTAAGTAGCAATCTTGTACACAGAACCTATCAACAGATACACACATCAAACAGATTTCAAGTCATGTTTCTGATGAAATCTTAGAAGAAAAATCTTGGACAATATATTACGATATATTTTCTCTGATGCATGACATTTTTATATATCTTCTTTTAAATTCTTTCTATTTATCGTTTTTTACAACTTAATCAATTGTGTCGTTTTTATTCAAATTCTCACTTTTTTTTATGTACACAGGCGCTTGTCTCACAAAAAAAATCGTAAAAGGGAAATTCAAGCCATTGACCGAACCAGCAGTCGTAAATAAGTCAGTACTATATATAATATAAAAACCATGCCTTCTTACTCACCCCAATTCAATCTATTTCAAACAGGAAGTTGTAACTGAACAATCATGTCGTTGTCAATCAAGTTATAAATGATTGAGTCTATTCGACAATGCAAATAAAGTTTACGATTTAATTTGGCTCTCAGGCCTGACAAAAATACCCTTTTTGTATTTTAACAGCAATTTAAAGCACTTATAAACTGTAAAATGTACCCTTTTTACGTAATTTTTTAATATACTGTTATCGGCTTATAAACCTCTTCGTTTTCTCATAAATCATCCACAGAGTTTATTAACCACTAGAAAAGGTATCACGAAATTATGCAATGAATATACATGTACACCGCATTGCAATAGTCACTTAGGTTGACTTGACAAGCATTATTAACCAATCGGTCTTGGAACTATAAATTGTCTTTTAACGAAAATAGGCATGCCTTTTATTCTTTTCTCAAGTTTTTTGAAAAGTTAGTGCTATAGTGAGTTTGATTTTTATACCGACTATGTGGTATAGGCTTTGCTCATTGTTAAAGGCCGTTTGATGACCTATAGTTTGTAACTGTTGTTATTGATCTCTTGTGAAGAGTTGTCTCTCTGGCAATCATACCCCATTTTCTTTTTATATTAAAGTATGTATGTACAAAATTATTGTTCCTCAATCTGCCACGAAATAGCTTACATTTTATATGGATAAATAAATAGAAGAAGATCTAAGCTTCACTAGCCATGCGTTTTGTTTATTACTATTTGACAAAATATTTTACAAGACATTCTGTCAAAGATAAGAACAAATAATTATCAAACAGTATCAAGTCAAATCTGATCTTAAAACAGAGGGGTCCATGTGCTTGTTTACAACCGCATGATTAACATCCATTGAAAAACATTTATCTTTTCCACATATTTGCATTATCTCACATGTAAACGTATCGTAGCTGATAAAAAGGCTTTCTAAAATGCATATTTTTTTTTTAATAAACTCTACCTAATAAAAAAAAAAAGTCTCACCTAAACGTATAATCTATAAATGAATAACAACCTAAAAAAGGTCCTTCTAAATCATGCAATCTATTATTTACCAAAACTAACTTTTCATATTTAACGATACTGTTATGTATAAGGGCATTGTACGTACTCCGTTAAGTTTGTAAACCGATGTTCAGTTTCATCTCACAACTTTGTCACTTAATTATTAGGTAAAACACGGGGGATAAGAGATGAAAATCATCACAAAACTAATTATAACCTTTAAAGTTGTATTCTTTTTAGATTTTTTTTTAATATTTCAGGTGTAGTTTAATTTAGAAAGTTATAGGACCAAATGACCTTTTGTGCAAAATTAGATATTATGGCCCTATATGCATCCGTGTCTATTATCTCCTAGGAATGGACAGTAACTTGAACTTCCTCTATAACATAAAAAGAACATACAATGACCATAGGATTGTATTATCATGGATGTTTGTTTAAATGGAGATGCATCCTCATTCCGTTTGATAAATCTGCCAATCTATACGTTTATATCTGTAAATAGTTTGTTACTTCAGATCAATTGATTATATGTGAATGTGCGAACATTAATTTTGATAAATTATAGTTAATCTAATTTAATAATGAAGTTCACAAGATTGTATTGATTACATGAAATTAATATGGTTGCGTTGCAAGGTGCTGCATAGCAATAACATAATTAGTCACTAAATAACTGCATTCAAACAGTGTGTTCTATACTATTACTATTCGAGTTGTTTCTCTTTTTTTATACGCATAACAGCTACTTTAAATGCCTCCATGACAAATCTTTTTATTCTTAAAATACTATCGTTTCTGCATGTAAATTATAATTTCAGTAAATATTTTCTTGTTATTAATAATTAAACTCATCATAGACCATGACGATACCATATTGATTTTTTTATATTCGCTAGACGCGTGTTTTTTAAAAAAAAAAAGACTCACCAGTGAAGCTCAAATAAACAAATGTTTAAAATGCCAAATAAAGTACGAATTTGAAGAGCATTTAGGACTAACACACTGAAAAATAAATAAAAGTACATCTCAAAATTAATTCCTGGCTGTGTATATAATGTACATATTATTTTCAAAATCTACTAGTACTTTTACTTAAACTTAATTTTATAACTATTCTATTATTATCACGACAGCAATTTATATTGTAGACTACAATCAGAGAATAGTTATAAAATTAAGTTTTAGTACTACTAGTTTTATTTTGAAGTTAACTAATATTTGATTATCCTTTTTCTTTTTATATTTTGTTTTGTGTCGGTGTGTGTGTATGATGAAATGCAATGCAATGTAAAAGCTACGTGACACAAATAGTTTTAAAGATATACTCATTGAGTAATCATGGTTAAAACGAAACTACATATTCACACACGGAATAAAAGGGATTTCTTTTTCACAATTTGAATAAAGGATTTATTTGTACTTGTCATGGAATTGATTGATACCATGGAACCAGGAAGATCGCATGGATATGGCAAAAGAAGTGGAATGAACAGATAATGTCATTTTGGACTGATTTGCATGTGCAAAATAATCATATGTCTCTTCAAAAAATAGTAAAAGTTATGTATAAATATCTCCAAACTTTTCCGTTGCTATTTAAATGCCTCATTTTTAAAATGTTTTGTTTACATAAGACTTAAGTGACCAAACATCAATATGTTTTGTAAATCTTAAGTATATTCTTCACACCTATGAAGTGATGTTTCTTTAATCCAAATACATCAAATGAAAATTGATTGTTTCTTGAATTTACTTCATTTTAGCTAACCTGGCCAAAAGGGCCTAGTGAGCTTTTCTCGTCACTTGGCGTCGGCAGGTCGTCCGTCTTCGTCTGTTTACTTTGACAAAAATCTACTTCTTTAAAACTTCTAGACCAAATTCAACCAAACTTGGGCACAGTCATTATTAGGGTAACTTGTTTAAAAGACATGTTCGGACCCAGCCCGACTTCCAAGATGACCGTCATGGCTAAAAATAGAACATAGTGGTGAAATGGAGATATTGACTATTGTATCTCAAAGTCCAAAGCATGTAGAGCAAATCTGACAAGATAAAAATGATCATCCGGACAAGATCTATCTGCCCTGAAACTAACAGAAGTATCAGACAACATAAGCTTGGGTTGCTGCCCCGAATCTGCAATTTTAAGGAAAGTTTTTGGTTGTAATCTTGAAAATTATTATAGATAGAGATAAACTGTAAACAACAATAAAGTTAAGCAAAGTAATATCTACAAATACTAGCTGATTATAATTAAAGTTGTATTGCAGGAGCTGTCTAAATAGCATGCATAGGTATAGAGATGTCTTCCATGTCAACATATCTGACCTTTTTGAAACTCCAATATATTTCTATTTCAAAACTTTACTTATTATTATGAGTCTTTGAAAAGAAGACAAGATACATATAGTAATGATCAGATAAAGGGTATAAAAAAATTGGTATTCTGCACCCCCTCCTCTCAATTAAATGTTACCTAATACGAGTTTGATTGTCTTTTTGTGCCCATCTACTTTTGATACTTTTAAACATCCATGTACATAGATATAGGAAGATGTGGTATGAGTGTCAATGAGACAACTATCCATCCAAATAACAATCTTAAAAAAGTAAACCATTATAGGTCAATGTACGGCCTTCAACACGAAGCCTCGGCTTACACCGAACAACAAACTATAAAGGGCTCCAAAATTATTATGTCTTATAAGACATTTGGTGACAGGCATGCAAGATCAAGAAAAAGAGAACTGTCGACTCTCGTCTTATGATTGAATAAGTATCATTCGGTAACAATTATTGTTCATACCCAAAAATTTTAAACTATAAAAGAAAGTTAACTAATTATGAACACACACAGTATCATTGCATCCAATTGAAAACTACTGTATCATGATATAAGTCATATTAATATTTTGAGTTATTGTTCGTTGTACACAGTTTGAACGTGTTTTAGAAGATCGAAAATCCGTTTGTGTTCTTGTAAAATTTACCCATTCCTTCTTTATCCCCAGTCTCACCACGAAAATTGAAGGTATGAACGTTTTTCAGTTTTTGAATTATACAAATATTTTTGTATCATGAGATTTTGTTTTAATGTAAGCCTGCTCAATATCCAGTGGTAAATACTCCCAACACGACTAAAGTATATACTTTAAAAGGTGAGAGGACGAGAATTTCGATTTTTCATTCCTGTTTTTAATTTACACGTTAAAGGAGTATATTAACATAGCAAATTCCGTATGTTAGAATTTGACTGTCTTTCAATGGTTTACTGTTTATTTACGCATCATGTAAATGCAGCGGAATTTGATGAGACTGTTATTAAAGTGAGAGGGTTAGCGCTATAAAACCAGGTTTAATCCACGATTTTCTACATTTGAAAATGCCTGTACCAAGTCAGGAATATGACAGTTCTTGTCCATTCGTTTTTGATGCGTTTTGTTTTTTGATTTTGCCATGTGATTATGGACTTTCCAAATTGATTTTCCTCTGAGTTCAGTATTTTTGTGATTTTACTTTTCACTAAAGATAAATTTTCAAAATTCAAATAAGAATGTTTTAGCTTTTTGGTTTAAGACATGATACCTGTAACAAGAAAATACTGACCTACATGTACAAGTTTTAAAACTTTTTTAATAATACAAGGATCAAAATTGTGTAACACATGTGATTGACCAAACATTTTTGTTCCACATTCAGATGAAGTAATTTTACCCAATACTTTCGTAGTGAGTACTTTCATCTCTTTAAGACGTTTGGTATAACAACAGATTTGTATTTGAAAAGGGTTGTCAAAGAGTTTTGAAGTTATTGTACGTATACTGTTTTGAAGTCGCCCAACCATCAGCCCGACCGCCCACAGTGCATCACCAAATTAATAATCGATATTTTCCATCGGAAAACAGCTAGGTTGAAATATTCCTGACATGCATTTCCCGAGAAAAATGATAAGTTAATTTAAATTCGCTTGTTTGAGACTATCATTATATCTGAACATCAAAATTAGAAAAAGTATTTAACAATCCCCTTTTAAATATACATAAACACATAGACTTATGTGAAGAATTAATAAAATATTCTACAAAATGTAGGAATATATGTTAATCTCCAAAACATTTATCAAACA
This sequence comes from Mytilus trossulus, assembly GCF_036588685.1. Classification (NCBI taxonomy): domain Eukaryota; kingdom Metazoa; phylum Mollusca; class Bivalvia; order Mytilida; family Mytilidae; genus Mytilus; species Mytilus trossulus. The sequence goes on along the minus strand of NC_086386.1, from coordinate 33,383,205 downwards.
GTCATTCTTTCAAAATTGGTCGAACTTGAAACCAGAGTTCTCTTAGAATATTATACATTCATTTCCCCTGTTCACCCTAAGAGATTCACATTTCACGAGGGCTCTGTCCGAGGGGAATATGATTGTTCGAGGGTGATCAAATCTTCATATCTCTCGAAGCTAGGGAAATGAATGTTTATTCCACTGTCTTTGCTTTGTTTACTATCTCAATATAAGATATAAATAAAATGTACATACTTTTTTTTCTTATCCGCTTGTTTAAATAACTAAACACGATAGCATTGATAGGTCCGTGTAACACTTATCAATTCAAAGTTTTAAAAAGTTTTGAAATTTTAGATTTTTGGAATTTTGATCAAAGTTTTAAAATATCAAAATTTCAAATTGTGTTAAAGTTTTAAAATTTTGATATTTTAACCAAGTTATTAAAATATCAAAATTCTAAATATCGTTTATAAATTTGATAGTTTAGAAATTTGACCAAACTTTTAAAATACTAAACCTAACGCGCAATTTTGATTATTTCACTTTTTGAAAGTTTGATTTTTTAAATGTTTGCTTAAAATATCAAAAATATAAAGGGGCGAAAAGAGGGGTACCTGTAATCACTGATGTAAACACGGCTCTGATAAGAACTATTCGTAGTTATAAATAAATAGCATGGAATATATCAAATCATTCTTAATAACAAAATAAACAATGAAAAGAAGAAGTCGGATTTTTTTTATGAAACATATTAGACATCACATGGGATAACAGTATCCTGAAATTTTAAGGTTGTGCATCTATTAAAAAAAATTATATATAATTAAACCTATTTAAACCGGAATCAATCACGTTGATTTTAATCTCTTATATAAGGTTAGCATTTGAGATAAATAATTCAAAGCTTTTTGTGTTCCCAGTGCCCAACATTTAGAAGTATCAGTGCAAAATGACCAACTCGCAGTAAGCCATATAGTATTATTCGCCTTTTTGACGTTCCTGATGAAGGTAGATCCAGAAAAAGCGCCTCGGTGGGCTGGCATACAACTTAAAACGTTTTCCTTTCTTGTTTATCGATTGCATGATGATAATATATTGCCTTTTATGATGTATTTCAGTTCCAAGAAATGATACGGAAGGAATATAGCGTCGCAATAAAAGTTGTGCTAGGCGTATTTCAGCTGGCCACTAGACAAAAAAGTGTACTGGTTCAGCGATTATAGACGTAATACTAAACTCCGAAACATAATGAACTAAAATCAAAATCATACAAGACTTAGAAGGACAGAGGCTCCTGGATTGGGACAGGCGCACAAATGCGGCGGGGTTTGACATGTTTCGTGAGATCACAACCCTCCCCTATACCTCTAGACAATTAAGAATGAAAAACACACAGTAATACGAACCGTAAAACGCACTTCAATAGGAAATACAAGTCCTATGTCAGAATAGGAAACAAACTAAGAAACTAATTAACATGCATGACAATGATAATAAAATAACAAAGGACTACTATACATAAGGCTAGCAGTTACTGTCATACGCCAGCTCCAGACCTCAATTAAACTAATTGAAAGGTTTTATATGTCCTCATTATGCACACTCTCTCCCTGTTGCATTTATTGCTAATTTGTTCCAGACCATTCATGAAATATTTGTCACTGACAAAACAAAAAATCTGTAATTTAAATTAGGTTGTTTACATACAAATTACGAAGAAACATAGGATTCAACTTCCGAGGACTAAGTTGCCCTTATAGATGGATTTAAATATGTTTTAACTTCACTTTGGTCAAACACCTCTTTAATTGTTTCGTTCTTATTTTGCTTGAATTTCAAATTTCAGTTTCAGCGTTCCGTAGGTGAATTCTTTACTTCAAATTCTGCGTTTAACATTGTACTGGTTTTTCGAGAGTGACATTGGTGTACGGCCAAAAATGGAAAAAATCCATCATGCAACTGACAGTGTGGCTTCTCTTTGCACGCCCCATTCTGACTGGGTGTACATGTGAACTTTTAGTTTGCTAAAAGTCGATTGTCGTACGATAATTTCAAATATAAATACCCAAATAACAAAATGCAAATACGGGACAGTTATATCCTTTAATACAAAAAAATCGATTCCTTTTGTTTACTATAATAAAACAGTGGATGATTTAGAACCTATAATGGATCTACGTGTATGATAACCAGTCCAAACGTTGTCTTTAAGGTAGCAACCATGTAACTTTAAAAGTGGGGTGAGGTTGTTTTGTCGAAGCGCTAACAATTTTATTAAGTTTTTCATCGCCATTAATCAACTAGTCTGGTTTAAAAATTAACACTAAAAGGCATGGATAATTTTTCTTTTGTCCTCTTCTGGCACAGAATATTATATCATCAAATTAGGGATCAGAATATTTTAATGTACCATTATCGAATCCCCTAGTGGTAGTATCAAGTAAAACACAGGGACTATCTAAATATTGGTTCCCCAGACAATTACCATTTATCGCTGATAAAAACTTTTGAACACACTTTTCAACTTTCAAAATGCCGACACCTACAACTGGATAGATGGGTGCTTAATGTAGTACAGCGGCAACTATTACATAAACATGAATGCAAGTTGGGTGCTTAATGTAGTACAGCGGTTATTATTACATAAATATGAATGCTCGTGAAAATAATGTTTATGGTATACGCTTATATATGATATGAAAGGTTTCAACTTTTACAAAACCAGAGCTATACGTTTGATTTAAAAGTTTACTTTATTGACCTTTTCAATTTTATTTGACTTTATTTGCATTTTTAACTTAATTTTGTTCGAGTGTCAATGATAAGTCTTTTGTAAACGAAACGCGCGTCTGGCGCAAAAACCGGCAAAATTTATTTTCCGGTATCCATCTATGATGAGTTTGTGTAGATACCTTGTAACAGTATCTTGGCTCCAATTTGCTGATATTGGATCCTATTACCGTCTTAATTTCAGCGTAAAAAAGATTATATTAAAAACCTCCCATACTGTGGACTAGCACAACCTTAAACCATGCATTCAGTATCATGAAGCGCTTTTCCTGATCGACCTCCTTACGGAACGCTTAAAGCTAAATATTTAAGGCAAACAACTTACAAAGAACAGATAAAAACGTTTAAGATGATCTTTCATTCTGTACATGTATTGGTATATTCTTTAACCAACATGATTGCAGAAAGTAAGAAGTCGTAAAGCAAAACAGAAAAGAAAATGAAATCAAAAGAGATAATGCATCGTGTATTGGGCCTTTTTATGGCTTAAAGTTAAGTAGAAAATGTATATACATGCTCAACATAACCATACTATTTGACCTACTGCGAGTTGTTCAGTTTTTACTGTTACTCCTGTTTCTCCTAAAATATGGGTGCTAGAAAAACCAGCAGGTAAAATGGTCAATATCAGAGCCGTACGTCTGGTTTTTAAATGAATTATCTTCTCTTAAGAAATATTAATTTTGTCATCCAATTTTTCACCGCTTTCAACTGTCCGTTTCAGTTCATACATAAACTTTTAAGTATCAGTATGTTTTTAATTCATATTGTTTCGTTTCGTTCCGCTTTTATTTCGTTTCGCTTTTTCAGGTATCCTTTTTATTGCCCCTTTTCTATTTGATATTTTAAGCAAACATTTAAAAATCAAACTTTCAAAAAGTGAAATAATCAAAATTGCGCGTTAGGTTTAGTATTTTAAAAGTTTGGTCAAATTTCTAAACTATCAAATTTATAAACGATATTTAGAATTTTGATATTTTAATAACTTGGTTAAAATATCAAAATTTCAAAACTTTAACACAATTTGAAATTTTGATATTTTAAAACTTTGATCAAAATTCCAAAAATCTAAAATTTCAAAACTATTTAAAACTTTGAATTGATAAGTGTTACACGGACCTTGATACACAGTACGGATCAAAATCAATCTCCGGCGCAAAGTTCATATCCGTTCCATACATGCTTTGCAATACTGCACTTAATACTTGTAAGGATTTTTCAACATTGGTTTCAGAAAATAACGCTTTATGCATTTTAGGCGACAAACAATTTTCTGAATTTATGTCATTTATCTTCACCATATGTGATTTACAAGACAAGGTATGCCATAAAATTGATAATTTTTTATGTATGCTACTATAATTGTCATTTAAAGAAATTATTATATGAAATTGGTACATGTATAAAGATAGTATGCCGAAGAAAGGCATGCTTTAAAAAAAAGTTCAAACAAATAACTAAATAATATTTACTGACCTATTTCCGGTTTTGTCACGTGAGCAAATAATGTACACTTGACGACTAAATATAATATAGCAAGAAGGAAGTTTAAATCACGAACACTGAACACGATTTTTGTGACATTAAATTGGAATAATGCATCAATTTAAAATAATGTCTCTTAAATAATACGGTAAGTAGTTGAGTGATACAAGACATTTGACGGGTGTCTGTATTTTCTTTGTATTGTGGTAGTTTGACTTTCGTTTATCTTACACTCAACTAAATTGAATACGGTTTTGAAAAGAGGGTTTTATACAGTTTGTGTCCCGAACTGTGAAACAAACAAAACTTTGGAATTTTATTGAAGGCCATTGAAACAGATTTTTTTAAATATGATTGCCAATGAAACACTAAAAGAGACCAACTGACACAGAAGTTGTCATCACAAATAGGTCACCGTACGGCCTTCACCAATGAGCAAAGCCAATTCTGTAAAGTCAGCTAAAAGAGGTTCCAAAATGACAAATGTAAAACAATTCAAACGAGAAAAATGTTTTATAATTTATGTACAAAAAAATAACAAAAAACAAATATGTAACACATCAACAAACGACAACCACTGGATTACAAGCTCCTGGCTTGGGACAGGCACATACATACAGAATGTGGGGATGTTTAACATGTTAAGTTCATTTCATATTGCATTTTTTTCAACGTTGTGATTGTGTATGCCCTTATCAAATACTCCGTTTCTCGCGGTATTTTCGGTCATTACAACATTGTATAATAATGCTTTTCAACTTCACATGTGCCAATTTTTCATCTGGGTAAAATTTGGATCACTGCCATTCTTCCCCCGCGGAAATGTGACAATACGTATACATATAGTCACTTTCCCCCTTGCCAATCTTTCCCCCATATAGTATAATATATTCTACTAAATTTATATAATTCTGAAAAATTAACTCAATAGAGATAGCCAAAGTATGTATACATTCTCAACAGTCTGTCAATGTTTCAACATGGTTGTCTATATCCACTTATCTGTCTACATTTCCATTGTTCCGTCTATGACCACAAGTCTGTCTGCATGCAGTGTTCAATAGTTTGACCTCGTATTCACCACTCCGTCTGTCTGTCCACTTTTCTGTCTACATGCCCACCAGTTGTCCACCAGTCTCTTCATGGTTGGATTAATGGGGTGATTAAATGTTTAAAGCCGCCACCTTCTATTTTTGCCACTACGAAGCCAGGAGCATGTAGTGCAATGCATGGTTAGTGTTGGTTATTGTCGATCTTGTTGTTTCGTAAATTATTTTGTTATAAATGAGACCGTTAGTTTTATCGTGTGAATTGGGCTATATATATTCTACAATACAATGAAGGCTTGGTACTAACTAAAAGTGTTACTCTTCTTTTTTTTATACAAATTTCGATCTGACGTCGCCGACTTTATAAAAGCTATGGGGAAACATGAGCATTTCGTGCTAATACAGGGTGGGGAATTGTGTTGATCCTGGTTTCCCCAGAATAAAATCAAAGAGCTGAATAGCTCTGAGGGGAAAGACGGCCCTTGTTTCTATTTTATTATGTTTTTGGAAAGGGGGGTGGGGTTATCTTTTGATAGTTTTCATATGAAGAATGAAAAAGAGAACAGCTAGAACATGTAGAAAGGTTGACAATATTGAAATCAATTGTTGTTTATGTTATTTCATTTCCTTAGTTTATAATTCAATTTGGACCAATGAGAGTGATCTGCATCTTCTAAATCTAAACATTTGATTAAAGTTGATAGCTAATTATCTAAAACTCAACTGAATTCTGTCATTTCACAACAACTACAATATTTTTTGAAATCTTGATTGTGTACCACTGAACTGCAGGCTAGGGCCATTTTCCATTTTTTGTGACAGTACTCTTGGATTTTTAAGTTTTTTCTTAACCCTTACCATGCGGAATTGTTTTTAGAAAATGTATAATTTTCGTTTATTTGCAAAAATATGCAAATTATATGCAAATGAGCTTAGCCCTGTTGCTGTAGCATATTGATTTCTTTAAATCTAATATAGGTTATCACGGGGTGGGGTGGTCTGGGTGAGGTGGCGGAATTTTTTTGGCAGGAATTTGCCCTAAAGTGGGTCAACAGGTGCAAAAAGCGTCAATTTTGCCGATTTTTCACCCCTTCTCATGACCCAGAAGACCCAGGGTTGCTGGTTAAGGTATCCAGCTGTAGCCTGCGTGTAGAGTGGACCCTAGTGAACAAATTGACCCCAACAGTTGTTAGGTCGGAGTGAATCTGATCTTGATTCATCAGTCTACAGAAGGTCATTTGGACCCAAAATACCGAATTTCACGATTTTTGCCGATTATTGACTTCGAATGGACCCAAAACCGGAGGTAGTTGTTTCCTATGCGTATTTCAATAATAATTATGATCAGCAGATATGTGGCTGTGGGTTTGCACTATCTTTGCCAGTTTTATGCCTCTGAACTTCTTGTGTAAGATACAGATGTGAAGCCTACCCCTCCAGAAAACCGAGTTTTAGCCAATTTCAATTTTCCAAGTCCGTATTTGTGCTCAAAATGCTACTTATACATGAGAAACGTTGACGGAACATGCATAACTTTTAAAATAAGTATCATAAAGTGGACTTCTAAAAGTATGGAACGCCATTGGAGCCAAATAACGGTTATTAGGGTCCGCCCGTCAAAAGACGGGTACCGCATGGTAAGGGTTAAGAAAGTGTGGACTGAAAAATCTATTCAGTTTTAATTTTCCATTGTTGAAGTTCCGAGTTACAACTCTCATCACAGGGAAACAGGTACTAATAAAAACAAGAAGCTCTCAAGAGCCTGATTCGCTCACCTGAAACATTTTGCTTAAACCTTTCACAATTATTATTTTTGCTTTTAAATGCCATTTAAATGTTGATCATATTGATTATTTGTAGATCTTACTTTGCCAAACATTTCTGCTGTTTACAGTTTATCTTTATATTCAATAATATTCAAGATAATAACCAAAAACTGCAAAATTTACTTAAAATTACCAATTTAGTGGCAGCAACCCAACAATGGATTTTTAGATTCGTCTGAAAATTTCAGGGCTGATAGATCATGACCTATGGAACATTTTTAAACATGACAAATTTGCTTTTAATGCTTTAGTTTTTGAGATATAAGCCAAAAACTGCATTTGACCCTATGTTCTATTTTTAGCCGTAGCGGCCATGTTTGTTGATGGATCAAAACTTCGGATACAATTTAGAAAGTAGATACCCCAACGAACATTCATTTAAAGTTTGAGAGTATTTGACCCAGTTGTTTCAGAGGAGAAGATTTTTTAATTTAAGCAAGTTTGATGAACAAATAGAGCAAATTTGTCTTTAAAGGGCAATAACTCCTTAAGCGGTCAATTGACAATATTGGTCATGTTAACTTTTTTGTAGATCTTACTTTGCTGAACATTTTTGCTGTTTACAGTTTATCTTTATCTTCAATAAAATTCAAGATAATAAATCAAAACTGCAAAATTTCCTTAAAATTACCAATTAAGTGGCAGCAACCCAACAATAGATTGTTAGATTCATCTGAAAATTTCAGGGCTGATAGATGTTGACCTGATAAATATTTTTACCTCATGTCAGATTTGCTCTAAATGCTTTCATTTTTGAGATATAAGCCAAAAACTGCATTTGACGCCTATGTTCTATTTTTAGCCATGGCGACCATGTTTGTTGATGGGTCAAAACTTCGGATACAATTTATAAACTAGATACCCTAAGGAACATTCAGTTAAAGTTTGGAAGTATTTGCCTAGTAGTTTCAGAGGAGAAGATTTTTGAAATAGTTTACGACGACGACAGACGACGACGACGGACGACGGACGACGACGGACGCCAAGTGATGGCATAAGCTCACATGGCTATGCCAGGTGAGCTAAAAACAATATGAGTGATGTAAACTGTGTGAAGCTTGTTTCCAAATCATAATTTTGAAATATTTGTAAATAATAAATATGTTTAAACTACAAAATGCAAATTTTTATTATTTATTCTTTTACCATTACAATGATTATGTAGGTACACAAAAATTTAGTTTTAATAGAAGACTACTAATCCAATGAAATGTCACATTTGAAGTGTTTAAATACATTAACTTTTATTTTAGTGGATAATTACTCATCAATTGAGGTGCTCCTGAATTGGAGGAAGATTCTCAGAATTTTTACAGAAAAAAGTGGTCTCACTAATTAGCGACAAAAAGAATTTTAGCGACAAAAAGCGACAAGAAGAATATTTTTTTCTTGTTGCTAAATAGTCTTCTTGACGCTTCTTGTCGCTTCTTGTCTCTAAGTAGTGAGACCCGAAAAAAGTAATAAAATCGTTTCTTTCCCCTGTCTCATGTAACCCCACGATCTTTGTTTATTTTGAAAGTTGTTGACCTACAAATTAAAGTATTGCATGTTGATGTTTAAATCATCTACAGTAAACAATATTATGTTTAGATTTAACAAATACAAATTTGTGATTAGTGCACGATCTCTAAGATGGATTTAAATAACCAGTGAACTGGTGAAGGATATCCCTGCTTCTTCCAAGAATGACGTCACTATAAAATACTATGTAGGTTGGATATATTTAGAATATCTCGTCATACTAATTTTTCCGGATTGTTAAATTAACGTAAATAGTGTAAAGGAGAGTTCAAGATACGATAATTTCGTGAGAAACAGAACGGAAATGTGTAAAAAAGTGTTTAAAGTCAAACTATTCATTTCTGTGTCTCCTTCTCTTCAATGTAAGTAAGATTTGTTGGGGGGTTTTCCACACCATAATATGTATAAAAACAAAATGAATGATGTGAGGGAGTGTCACTCTGGTCAATCCCATAGGGGATTGACGGTTTGAAGCCGTCTTTCCCCAAAAAATGGATCGATCAGCCCCCCCCCCCCCCCCGGAAAAGTTGGCAAGGAGGAAGAATGGCAACAGGACACCGATGTCTATTGTGACGATCCCAGTTATCTTATTGATCCTTTAAATGAACCAGTATCTAAAAGGTTATCAATTCAACACTGAATTTATATCTTAGAATATTGTTTTTATTTGTATTAACGAATATTCGTTTTGTTATCAGCAAATTAAAATCAAAATATATACATATGCATATGGTCATGAGCGGGGCGGCGGCTCTGCAATTTGTCGATACCTGTATGATATATACTATGGTCTAATATCTTGGCATTCCACAAGGTCATATATTTCTCAAGTTGTTTATGGGGTCTGTATACTAAATCTTTTGGGTGTTGGGTGTGAACTAATAGACAATTCAGTCTCAGATGCATGCTCTTTTTCTTTTAGTTGTTATTGGCTTTAGGCTAGTTGTCAGTCACTACGAGTACTCTGAGATATGTTCTATTTGTTTTTTTGGAATTATATTCATTTCAAATCCTAACAATTCTAAACAACCACCCCTCCCCAATTTTGTACCTTTACTATTTCGTACCTCGCGGAATATTTTCATGTACATCATTTGTATCTAAGGGAGAATTTATACCTATTTAATTTCGTACGTGAATGAATTTTTATATGTATACCATTTCGTAAGCTTTCTAACTTTCTAAACTTTCTACGAGTGGAAAATTTTATACTCATCTTTCAATATTCAATATCTTGAAAAGTGATGACTTTACAAATATATAATACATGTACATAATGATTAAAATGCATTATGTTCTTAATTCACGCTGTTCAAACGAACATAACATATTTATGTGCCAACTTGCTATATTTTTCTTGTACAACTCTGCTTCTAATTTCTGATCTAAACTGACTCATATTTTATATATGTATATAAATAAGACAAGAATAGTTCTGATACTAACAGGCAAAAAAAAACAAAAAAAAAACAATTGACTAAAATAGATCCGAAAATTCATACGCATACCGCACATAAATTTATTAACTGTTGGGAACTGATTTTCATAGTTTGTGTTTTTATGTTTTTATCATAAGTTACACAATATAATCTCAGGTTTTGGCGGGGAGGGGGGGGGGAGGTTGGTTGTCGCCATCAAACTAGTTTCACCCCACCACATTCCGTATTAGCATGTCCCAAGTTTGGAGCCTGTGATTTAGTGGTTATAAATCGATCGTTTGTTGCTACGTTGTAGTTTTTTTTTGTTCATTATTTTGTACATAAATTAGGCCGTTAGTTTTCTCGTTTGAATTGTTTCACATTTGTCATTTCGAGGCCTTTAAAAGTTTACTAACTATTAAACGTTATTGTTCAAAGGTGATCACCCATTTATTTCTTACTGTTCCTTATTAACCTTATCTTGAAAGGACATCGGTAATAAAGCATTTGAATTTAGAAGTTTACAAGATTGGCTGTGCAATTTGATATTTTGTAAGGTCTTTACCTAGCATCCAAAAAATTAACGATTTTGTTCTGTTTTTTCTGGGTTTTTTTAACGATTAAATTTAACGACTTTTTTCTGTTTCAGAAAGACAACTGGGTTTTGTTTTTCGATGGACATTTTTATGCCCCACTTACGATACTAAAGGAACATTATGTTTTCTGGTTTGTGGATCCGTTCGTCTGTTATTCCGTCCGTTCGTTTGTCCCTTTTCAGGTTAAAGTTTTTGGTCAAGGTAGTTTTTGATGAAGTTGATCTCCAATCAGCTTAAAACTTAGTACACATGTTCCCTAATATGATATGATCTTTCTAATTTGAATACCAAATCAGATTTTTGACCCCAATTTGACGGTCCGCTGAACATAGAAATGATAGTGCGAGTGGGCGTTGGTGTAATATGGACACATTCTTGCTTTGTGACGAGTATTTAATTTTAAAAGAAAATCTTGTTTATATAGATTAGACCGTTGGTTTTCCCGTTTGAATGGTTTTACACTAGTAATTTTGGGGCCATTTATAGCTTGTTGTTCGGTGTGATCCAATGCTCCGTGTTGATGGCCGTACTTTAACCTATAATGGTTTACTTTTTTAAATTGTTATTTGGATGGAGATTTGTCTCATTGACACTCACACCACATCTTCCTATATCTATTGACATCAAAAGAAATAGTAGTCTTTATATTCAGATAAGGATAGTTACGTTTGTTTAGATGACTGACCAATATTTCGGTACATATTATTCAGATTATCATAGGCCTTTATTAAACCTCATTCCCACCATTGAGCAATAAAAGGCTTTGCTGTTAACAGATTTTTTGAACTGTGAACATATTATAGAATTATCACTTACAGAGGAATAAATCTTTGTAATTAAAGCAAAAATAATTCAAAATGCAAAATAATAAATATTTTGTTTGTTTTATTTATAGGTTTTAGAATCTCCGAAAATGGCTCAAAGCGCAAAACAAAACTTCTGTGAAATGTGCATGAGTGCACGTGGGAGTCAATTTTGTTTAGATTGCAACCAGTATTTCTGTCCAAATTGCAAAACGAGTCATTTGCGGATTGCTGTTTGTCGAGATCACCGATTCAAGAACTCTACAAATGCAGCACCAGACACAACACTTTTCTGTCAAGACCATAACGAGTCACATGTTTTTATATGTGATGAGTGTGATGTTCCAGTGTGTCGTATTTGCACAGTCAAAAGCCACAAGGGACACTCAATGGCGGATATTGAAGAAACTGTTTCAAAAAAGAAAAACACATTTTTGGCTTCTCTTAAATCAACGCTTAATACTGCCGAAGTCATTAAAATAGAAAATAGTGATAGCCAGATAGATCAATATGAAGTCATCTTAGATGAAAGCGTAAATTCTACAATAGAAAGTATCCAAAGAGACGGTGAAGCCATTAAAATGAAGGTCGACAAAGTGGTTGATCAAATGATACAAGACGTAAATACAAATTCATTAGAGCAGAAATCTTTGTTAAAAGCAGCCGTGAAGGAGACAAACGATGCCAAAGAATTTACCAAAAGTCTCAGGTGTAAAGAGGCAGAAATAAGGACAAGCAAAGACACTATTGGTTTACTACTTGAAATCAAGTCATTAGAAGGAAGTTTTGAAAAGATGAAAATTCCTTTTATCCCAATACCACACACTTTTAAGTACACCAAGTCGATGGCAAAAGAAGATGAAGTAAGAGCATTGATGGGCAAGGTTGAAATCAAGTGAGTCGTATTTACATTTTAATAGTTATTATATATAAATACATGTAACCTCTAGATATTTGTTGCAAGGGCGCTGAGTCGTTACCAAAAACGACGCCTTACACAATTAAAAATAAGTTGCCTAAAAATACAGCACACATATAAAAATGAAACAGTAAATACAAGATACAAAAACATTGGTACGAAATTAGATTAACGAAAATACACTGTATGTTGCTTAAACCACACAGTGCTACAATGTAACCCCCGCATATGAATGTGTTATTTACATTTTGATTTATATAAATGAGCAGCCTTTATTGTAAATTTTAAATTTGCGATCACTTTGAAATGTCAAAAGTATTCAAGGTTGGGGCAATTAAAAAACAATTTAAGTTCCTGATTGCCTTCAGTAATTTCATAAGTTGATTAGAATCATTTTATATTTTCCTTCGTTCTAATGAAGGATATCTGTTATCTGAAATATGTATGGATACGTGTATTTTCTGTTTCTCTTTTAATCGTGGTATTCACTATATAGGCACATATATACGGAAGCCCTGGAGTGCCATGCAAAAATAAAACTACAACTTGTGCGCACAAGTTACAAGTTACATAACTTGTGCGCACTAGTTACATGTGATCTTATAGACATGCGCTGTTTTGCTTAAGAGACTATTTTATGGAGCGCCGTAGCTGCCGAATACGAACTTAATATGTTTATAAACATGAATGCACATACTTTCCAATATCTGCACATGTTTTTCTATATATATACACACTTTTCATATATATGATAAAATTGAGAATGGAATTTGGGAATGTGTCAAAGAGACAACAACCCGACCAAACATAGTTTACTTCATATAATTATTATGTACTTACTTTTTATAAATATATGCTCATACTTTTCCTACATATGCACATCGTTTACCTTATATGCACATACTTTTCTATATATGCACATATATGCGCATTTTTTTAATATATATTTGCACATAATTAACTTCATATGCATAGGCTTTTTTTCTACACATCAATGTACAACTGTAGTTCTGCATGTGAATACTTTTCTCAGTTTGACCATAGTTTTTCAACATGAGAATTACAATTCTTATTAAACTTTTCTGTTTTTTTTTCAAACTTAACTAAGGGTTCAAATATCATTAAAATAATGTTTATTGGGAATTTCTTAATGATGTATGTTGTTCAATTGTCTCCATCTATAGTCACTTGTTTTTCATGTCAAAGCGTTGAAGGAGGCGATGTGTTTGTATTTTATTATAACACAAGGATTATTACCACTAATTGCAAGTTAATTTCAGTAGTTGTTGTCCTAACAATTCAGTGATAACGGGTCAAAAGTTGTAAAAATATATTCTTATAAAACTTTATTTAAATTGCCATTTTCTTTACCAATTTTAATGATAACCCTCAGTATAGATCTCAAAATATGAATTATTTTCTATTATCATGATGTAATAGAAAGAATCAAAGACGGAAAAACTATTTTTTGTTTATGCCCGGCTGATAGGCGTATGGGGCATTATACATGTATTAACCTTGATCGTCTGTTTTACCGTCTGTCCTTCCATCTGTTCATTTTATTTTGCTGCACTCTAATTTAACTTTTGCCTTTTCTTAGTTTGCTAAAGCTTATACACAAAGGTAAAAACTATAAAATGCAATAAGTCACCTGCCGTACTACAGTTCTGCTCCTTCATAACTAGTAAAAAATCATATTTGTTTTTTGTTTTTACACTCTGACCTTAATCCCAAAATGCTGAAAATGTAGACGCAAAACAAAAAGTGCAGAGTAAATCAGACAAATCATAGTTCATAACTGCAGCACTTCATATCCTATATGATACATGTATTCCCACCTTTTAAAAGCTTTCACGTATACATTTTATTTTAACGGCGTCGGCGTTGGCTTTGCAATGTATTATAAGTTTGTGACAAGGTCTAGTTTATGTCGAACCACAAGTGCATGGTGGTTCAATTATATTTTGTATGCAGTTGTATAAGTATTGGAACATCAGTTCTATTTTATAGATATTATTTGGCCCTGTCCCATCAGTAATTGTCTTTTGACTTTTAACATTTACTGGCAATACCAAGTCATATTTCTGTGGAGATTATAAAGCCCAACCCCTCATCATGGTTCATTGACATTGAAACTTTTACACAGTTTACAAGTTTATTAAATTCAAAGATTACAAATTACTTAAATGTAAAAACCTGAATAGTTTGAGCAAGTATCACCCTTATCCACATGTAGATATGTCAAACGTATTTAAACTTTAAATTTGTTTGACATATTTCTACAGTTGAACTGTGATCTTTTAAGGCATCAGGAAATTCAGTGGGCCATTCTTATACACTCTTTATAGAAAAAAATTACATTGATCAAAGAATTATGAATCATGAAAATGTGCCACATATAGATGACCTACTGCGTTATAACTTCTGAGAAACGTACATAATTACGTAATAAACTTTTCTATGTATGCACATATATGCGCATTTAAAAAAAATATATTTGCACATAGATAACTTTTAATATGCATATACTTTTATTCTATATACACTGTATGCACTGTCATAGATATATGAAGATGTGGTGTGAGTGCGAATGAGACAACTCTCCATCCAAATAACAGTTTCAAAAAGTAAACCAATATTATAGGTCAATGGTCATATGCACATCGTTTATCTTATATGCACATACATTTTTACTTTTCTATATATGCACATATAAGCGTATTTTTTTAAAATTTATTTGCACATACTTATTCTACATATGAATGTACAAATGTAGTTCTGCATGTGAATACTTCATTTGTGCATATATGGGCGGTTTTTTTTATTATTAAAAACGTGTTTTCTTTTCCTAGCCACTTAAAAAAATGTGTTTGATCTTTACAAGTAATTAAGTGTGCAGTCAATTTATTGAATAAAATTTGACATTTGTATTCAAAGAAACAGTCTATTTTAAAAGGGATTGATAAAATATTGATTCCTGAATGGTCCAAAACAACCAAAATGGCATGTTCTTAACCGCCTGTTTAACATTCATACTCTAAAATATCGTAAAAAATGTAGAAATAAATATTATTTTTTATTTACTTAATATAAGTTCTTCAATAATTCAAGTTTGTTTAGAACTAACATATTTTAATTAGCAGCTTTTAAAATAGGATTTTTAATTTCCGAAGGTGTGTCCTTTAAAATTTGCTAATACACAGTTTAAATAAAATCAATGTAATTTTGCTTGAAAGAGATATAAACAAAAGAAGTTATGATTTTGTAACGGCAGTTAAATTGTTTGTAAGAAAAATTGAGCACATCAAATGGACTAGAGTGAAACCGTATTTTTGTTAATGTATACTACGAAACAGGTAAAATCTCCTTCAGTATCTGGTTTTAAAATTATGAAAACAAAAAATGAGTATACAGCTTAATTCATTTGTACATGCTTTGAAGAATGTAATCAGTCTTGTTTCTATTGTAATATAGGGATTGTGGGAAAAAACCATGTGAATATGTCCCCTACGAAACGGTCACCTACGAAACAAGTTTGGGAGAAAAACGTTTCGTAGTGCTACCACTACCATGCAGTCTTTTTTTACTCTTTTTTCAATTATATTCGTGCAAAACAAATAACATGGGTTAGTTTCATGTAATTTTTAGTATGTTTTTGTTAACATTGAATAGGGTTAATGTCAAATACGAAACGGCTTGTAAACTACGACACGCATCAACACGGGTGTCATTCGGTTTATCGATTGAAATGATCGTGAAAGAATATCTAATGGCGGTCAAGTATTGAGAGACGATCGTGAAAGTTCTGGTGACGGATCGTGAAAGACATTTAATGTACATTGTAGTTCAGAATCTTTGAAAAAATCGCTTAATTTTCATTACGCGGAACAAATCCGAACAAAACAATATGTCTGTCAAAATGGTTTAACTTCCTCAACATAACTGTGAAAGAAAATAAAGAAAATATGAAGTACTTTTTGAAAAAACACAAAAGGCGCAATGCGTGTCTATGAAATTAATTACAAATAACACGCCTTTTGTACCTATAATGGTTATATTTCAGTTTATCGGGATATATTTGAAATTTAATCTTTGGTGTATCTAATAGTACAGTAAAATTAAGGTATGTTCTTCTTTTAAAAGCATTAATTTGTATAGGAAAATCTTGAATTTGTTGAATATCCATCAAACTTGATCGTGAAAGCTCAGGCAACGCATTATTTTGATCGTGAAAGATAATACGTGACCAGACTTATTACTAGTAATCAGAAATCAGTATTTCTTTTACCATTTGATAAACCTGCAACTGGCTGAAGCCTGTACCTATTTTAATAAGGATGAACATTAAAGCTATTTTTTTATGCAACACTTTACCTCGAAAGTTAAAAAAAAAACCCCAACAACTAAAAACGTCTCTGAATAAGTTTGAAAGATTTAGCTCTGAGAATCGATCAATTGCAATTCAGACAGACCGACACTATTTAGCCAATAATATGGATATGCAATGTTCAAACCAAAATGATATCCATCAAACGTAAAATTACAGCAAAATATCATCTTTCATGAGTAATTTGAGATTGAACGATAACCAACATTTTGTGCAACAGTACTTTCTTAAGTTCTGTATATACAACGCAGATGTGGATTGATTTAACTATATACTACAGACTATAGAATACCAGAGCGCAAATGCTGTAATGTCTCGTCTGCTTGACTTATGATAGTTAATTTTTGAAACGTCTATAATATCAAGGGTTTTACTAGAAGTGTCAAATGCGCTTAATGTACTTAATGTATTTTTGTCCGTCTGATGAGTTACGCCTTTTCAATTGATTTTTATAGTTCGTTCTTATGTTGTACTGTTATACCACTGTCTCAGGTTAGTGGGAGGATTGGGATCCCGCTAACAGGTCTAACCGCGCCACATTATTTATTTATGTGTCTGTCCAAAGTCAGGAGCCTGTAATTCAGTGGTTGTCGTTTATTTATGTGTTACATATTTGTTTTTCGTTATTTTTTTAGGCAGTTAAGCTGCCTTATGCGAGCACCCTGGATTTGTGTGCTACCCAATAAATGCTGAAATATGTGCCATTGTTATCATCTAGCTGGCTACTATATTATTTATAACTTATTGGACCGTTTTTTCATACTTTTCATTCTGGATTACAAAAAATATGACCAGAAAAACCTTAAATGATCGTCGATTTTCCCAAAAGTTTTGAAGTTGCACATAGGAAGTAGAGCACATTAGAAATCCTTACATGTATGTAGTTTATTCTCCCCTGAGCTTTTGGCTAAGATGTCAAAGAACAAATGTATGAAATATTTCATCGCCGAAAATCTCGAAAGACAAGTAGTTAAGATTTCCCAAATTGCAAAAGTCGTAGGAATATTGTTTGTCGTCAACACGTAGTCAACTACGTATGTATACGTCAGTAGTCTATTATATAAGTTCAACTGATCACGCTGTTGGCGGCAATTTTGAATCAGAAAACGAAAATTTCGTATCTTTTCAATTTGGACGCAAGGTTTCAAATTAGCGGTGGTCCGAGGTCTGCGACCTTCACATTTTGCAGTCGGACTTTCTACTTGGTTACTACCTACGCCCTACATGCCCGACGGACCTTTAAAGAAAATAAAAAAAATAACTTTGCAAACATTTTTACCAAAGTTTCCTAATAAAGATCAATAAACGATCTCAAACTTATTTTTATCATTCCCATTCATGAGAGCGATGTTCAATTTGTTCAACCGCTAGCTTTATACAGAAAACCGCTGATTAATAATGTGTTAATCCGAGTTAAATCGCATCTCACTCTCTGTCAAAAACAACATTGAAAATAAAATGGCTGCCGCGAGATTACAATATCGGATCCGATTCCGGAAGCGGATAAGGGTAAACCCGGGTTTTGGCTATTTTAAACTGGAAAATCCAGACAGGTGACAAAATACATCTATGCATGGTCAATAAATATAAACACTAGAATTGAAAACCAAAAGATATATTCTGAGACTACTATAACAAAGTAGTCTCAGATATATATATATAAAAGATGAAAAAGCAGAAAATATTTTGTACATCAATTATAGTGTCAAAATCCAATACAATGTGACAGTGGTAGCAGTTTATCTAACAGTTTAAATTTTTTTTATCAGTGATAAATGTTGGTTATGCATGTTAAATGTTTTTCAAGTTAAACATATTACTGCAATTTCAAGGGGTATTTTTTTCTTCTCAGTTTTGATAGGTCAGTTAAAATAGCTGGAATTTTCTTATATATAAAAAAGATGTGGTATGATTGCCAATGAGACAACTATCCACAACAGACCAAAATGAAATATAGGGGAAGTCCCTGTGGTCACCCTACCCCTCATGTTTAAGAACTTTGAAACAGTTGGGATCCACAACTTTAAATTAAATGAAATATAGGGGGAGTCCCTGCAGTGACCTGATTGAGAAATTGGAAACAGTCGAGATCCCCACCTTTAGATTAAACCATATATATTCATGTATGAGAACTAATCAAATGAAATATAGGGAGAGTCCTTAGGGTCTCCCTACCCACTCCTGTTTGATAACTTAGAAACAGATGAGATCCCCACTCCTCAACCATATATATTCATGTATTGGACAATATAACAAATCAAATTAGATAAAGGGGAAGTCACCGGGGTCCCCACCCCCTCCTGTTTGAAAACTTGATAACGGTCGAGATCCCCACCAATAAACCATATATATTCATGTATGGGACAATATAAAAAATCAAATGAAAATTAGGGGTAGTCCCTAGGGTCACCCCACACCCTCTTGTGTGTGTTTTGAGAACTTGTAAAAGGTTGAGATACTAACGCCTAAACCATATTCATTCCTGGTTATCATTTCAAAAAAGATTGCATGACATACAAGGTCCATATCATAGGCGACACATATGCATATCACTTTGCTAGACCCTAACACCTGTCATTTTATTACAAACTTAGACATCAAGGACTTGGGGTGAAGGTGGGAGTCATTTATATTTATCAGTCAGACCTCACCATTGATCTCTGTAGTAGTAAACATTTGTCTAATTTGTGTCTCATAACTTTTGTACTGTACAACACAAACTAAGTTTTTGTTTCCAGGGAAGCAAGTCGATTCATACTTTTACAAGCTTGTACTAAAGTCAACTTGAACCACTAACAGTCAACTAATACGAACAATTACGATCAAGTGGAAGAACTGCAATCATTGCAAATTTGTACCACTGCTGACTCATTAAAGACGCATGACCATACGTGGTCATGTGCGTTGCTATTGAAAACCTTGATAAAATATGAATTTGCCTTAATGTTTAATTCATTAAATGAACATAAATGTACAATTATATATGAATGTTAAATGTTTGTTCTTTTAAATCTTCAAAAAAAAAAAAAGTTGAAACAACATTGCCACAGTTTTCATAATTATGTTTGCCTTGTTTTTTGGTTAACTGCCTACAGTGCTTACAGCGCTTTGATTTTATACAAATATTTAAGGCTGTTAGTTTTCTCGTTTGAATTGTTTTACATTGTCATATCGGGGCCTTTTATTGCTGACTATGCAGTATGGGCTTTGTTAATTGTTGAAGGCTATACGGTGACCTATACTTGTTAATGTCTGTGTCATTTTGTGTTTTTTGTGGATAGTTGTCTCTTTGGCAATCATATCACATCTTCTTTTTTTTAAATTATGATTGTCAATGGTTCATAAAAGAGTGCAAGGTCAGATAAACCATGACATACATATCTCTACAAATATCCCGTGGACCAAATAAATGTGTTCCGATCGTTACAGGGCCTTAGATCTGACAAAAGTTATGATTGGCAAATTAATTCGAAACATAAGGTAAAAAGTATATGAACCCTGACCGATAGCCAGACATATACATCTTGCAATTATTCAATATAGCAGATACAATTGACGTCATCATGGTCATATATGAAACATGTAGACAGACATGTACACTATACACGAAATACCATGGCGCTATAGCATACAGGTATATATCCGAAAGGCTATACAACATAAAACGAGCATTGCCGAATGATGCATGATAATGAGTTCGATGTTATTTGAAACCTTGCAGTAGTCGGAAATGTACACCCCGCAATCATAACAACAGACAGTTATCATAAAGCTTAACAAATCCGCGATACGGACTTAACCACAAAAATGAATCTTCATCCATGAAATTAGGCAAATTCGGGGTCAGGTGAATCCTGTCTGACGGACATGTAGATTTTAGAATCCAATATACAAAATGTGGGTATCCTATAGCTCGTAATAAGTGAGTACTTCACATGACAGTAAAAAGCTTCATCCTACAATCATCCAACTATTTTACATTTCATTTTTATGAAAGTATTAATACTTTGAAAAGCTTAAATCTATTGAGGATGTTGACCTATACAGCTTTTCTCATTGTAAATAACAAATATTAATTATGATGTAATTGATGAATAATTTGAATGTCTTCGTAGCATCAGATCTTTTACGATCCTTTTCACAATCTTCAAAAATGCGGTACGTGATCTTTCACGATCCGATGAGCATTTTTTGTGTAAATAGTTCTTTATTTACCAAGTTTCAGATTATGTTTATACAAAATAACTATGAGAACCATTTGATTAATTCAAACAGAATGTCCTTATTCGTATTAAAGTAGTTTTTCTAGTCGAATTTGTAAAAAAATCATGTTTGTTCAAATTTTTTATGTCACTGAAATGTCGAGAAGCAATCTGCCTTTTGTTGTTTTGTAATAACTACTTTTAAAACTGGATATTCTCACATACTGATCATAATGTTGAACCATTTTGACAGATAATTTTATTTTGTAAATTTGTCTGTGTAATTAATTAAATTAGAATATGTATTGACCTTTCATATGTCTTCTCGATTAAATGTCCTTCACGATCCGTTACCAGAACTTTCACGATCGTCTCTCAATACTTGACCGCCGTTAGATATTCTTTCACGATCATTAGATAAACCGAATGACACCCGTAGTCAAGTGGTAACATGAGTTGTACCTTCATATGTTAAGTACTGTCTAATCTTTATCGATAATAAGTGGTTCTCCAATTCAGAAATAAAGTGAGATCTTCTTGTTTATAAAGGAAACAAACTGGAATGTCTATAGGAGACATTTAAAATTGCAATAAGATGTGTGTTTAGAAGCAGTTTCGTAAGGGACAAATGTCCCTACGAAACAGTACACAAATTATGAAAATAATATCATTTTAAAGAGTATTTAAGATTGCACGTTTTGTTTACAACTAGGTCTATAATAGAGGTATTTCAAAATAACTCTTGCAACACAATTTTAGACAAGTTGAATTGCCATTTTTTTAGGTCTGAAAATCGCGCTTTTATTGAAAAACGCCCATGTAGAAAAAGTATGTTCATCTATAAATAAAAAGTAAGTGCATATAACGTAAACTATGCTCATATTAATGAAAAGTATGTGTATATGTAGAAAAAAATCATGTGCACATATTCAAAAGTATGTGCATTTTAGAATTGAATGCTTCTTTTTGTAAATTCATTGGGGTGTAGAAGCGTTGACCGAAATACATTTTGTATGAAGCGCGAAAACGCTTATTCTAAAAATGTGCGCACGGTCAACGCTTTTACAACCCTATGAAGTTACAAAAAGAGGCATTCAATACTTATAGTTACATTTTTGGGAAACGATTGCTTTCAAACAATCTGTAGACTTATACCGGTGGCTCAGAGCATTGCCCTCACGTCAATCGTTTTATTCCAAACATTAAAGAACATCTCCGATTCTTATGCTTGTCTTGCTTTAAAAGATAAAAACAAACAATGGGATTGAACTTACACAAATTTCCTATAATGTTCTTTTCATAATCTTCATGTATGATAATTCCCTTGACTTAAATGCGTGTTTTCAACAACAGAGAAAATCAGAATTAAGCAGTATTTATATTAAGTATTTTTATAAATTAAGAAACACGTCAGAGGGATTTTCCAGTTTTGATTAAATGCGAGAGTTCTCTGAATTCCGATAAATCTATTTCTGTCATATAGGAACTGAAGTGGAGTTTTTCTTATATGTTACCGTTATGACACTGATATTTGAGATTGTACTTCCATTAAGAAAAAGAGATCCATTTAGGTCGTTTAATAAACATTAAAATATACGTTCTTGCTCCAGGGTTTGTTTTGGAAATTATGCGCATGTGTATAGTTTTCTTGACTTCAAGGGGTTTTACATTGAATGGTTGCTCTGGATTCTCCACTCAATTAATTAATTTATAACTCATGGGATCTTTTCTATTAATGTCTGCTATTGAAGGTTATTGTTGCATAATTTTAAATCATTTGCATAATTTAAATTTGAAATAAATGTAGTCCTCATCGTATAACACCCTTCAGGCGAAATGGAGTCTTCCATATTATCGTTTCGAGTTGTCTCCCTTCCGGAAGTAATTTCCGTGAATTCTGAATAACAACACGTCGATCACTGACCCAAAGGAAATTAAATATTTAAAGAGTGAGGAATGGGGTTCCTCCTAGAATTAACGGAGGAAAATAGGTGATAAGATACGAAGTGAATTTTTTTTTATACCTTCTCCCAGTTTTAGTCTCAGTGACTGCTGTGGAAAGTAAACTTGGAATTGATAGTACAAAAATAAAACACAATAGACCTAATTACATTGTTCATACACTTTTATCCGGGATTGGCTATTTTGTAACTATTTTACATGTGCAGTTGAATTAGTTTTGAAAATAATATTATCCAGCTACAAGTATACATGTGTCAGTCAATTGAATGAAACAACGACAATCGTATCCCTCAGAGCAATCTGCTCTTTGATTTAGCTATGATCATCAAAACGAGAATTTTGTAAAAAAAAGTTTTTAATACGCTTGTGCATTTTATTGTGGGACCACGTGTTATCAAGTTCTATTAAGTGATGCAATTGCTTAAGGAAAAACATTACTACCAATGTCATCACTGTTTGGGGGAAATGTAAAACTTATTGGAATACATATTATGCCAGATTTTTTTTAAGGATTTGGAAATTTTCTCGTGGGGAAGAAGCTGAATTTCGGATTTAATTTGAGGCAAAAAATATCAATGGGTATGGTAAACAATGTAAGCACATACAGCTTGGTGTCTCAATTACAAATCGGCGGGGTTGAGATGGATCTGACTGTCCTTTATTCAATACCAATTAAGCTTGTACATGTACTATTATTTAGTAAATCGTTTTTTACCTTTACAGACCAGGATGTTTTCTTTATAAAGAAACAAAATTACAAAAATAGACCATTTCTTTCATTACAGAGATGGAAGTGTCGTCGTAGATGAAAATGATGTTTTGTCAGGTATTGTTTTTGAATCTGTACTGAGCCATGGAAAAATATTTAGGAACAAAACTTGTTTTTTGAAGGATAAAATAAACAATTTAAGGAGGCTGAATGATACACAATCGCTGATTTTATTTTACAAAAGTCAGATGATGAACGAACTAAGTAGTTCATATACACCGAAAATTGTTCGAGTTTTTATAGAAATCAATTCAAACTGGAGACGTTTCGTTGTGTCGTCAATTGAAGAGTTAAATATGAACGTGCCAGGGTTGGTCATTGCTGTTACTAAAGATCGAACCGAAGCTAATGTTGTTATGATTGACAATGCGGCATCACCTAATACGATTTATATATCTTGGTTTAAAAGGGTATCGCACTATGTAGCGGAAATCGCATTCGGACATAATTTTAAAGGCACATCCAAGCTAATGAAAACAGCGGCAATGCTTCCAATTCTACAAAGTATAGGATTTCGTCATGAAATAACGAGATTGTACTCGATACTTGCAGTCAGTAAGCTACCAGATAAAAACGAAAACCGAGTCATTATGAGATTTGATCCGTATAGTATTCTATTGTTAGGATCGATGAATCTGATTGAAAAGGGTATTTGGTCCTTTCAAGTAGAAGATCCAAACATAGAAGGCTTAAGTGAGCTCGACAAAGTAGTCCTTAACTTACTTTTTCCTCCCTGTATTACCAAGGATTACAAACCAAAAGTAAGCAAGGAAACTGCGTTCTTATATTGCGGACGGGGAGTAATGGCAAACCACAATCATCCCCTTGGATCATTTACTGATGGTCATTGTGGTCCAGCCAATGGTGCAAACTGTCCATCTTGTAGAACTATTAAAGAGCTAACAGTTGGTGAAATGCAGCGGCTTGGTAAATTAGGTAAATTTCAAGGTTGGAGTGGCATGGTTTATTGCAACTATTCCAATTTGAAATGTAGTTGCGGACCAAGTTACGGAAAACCTTGCGAGTCATGTTATCAAACAACATCATAACCTAAGTCTAATTTGCGGTTGATATATTCCTTTGTGTTAATGGTTTTTGGTAGAGGTCAAGCGTAATTCCAGAACATTTTACCGGAACCAGATACATTCACTGCTATAGTGTTAAATTTTGTTTTTCTTTTTGTATAGTTTTTATTCATTTTGTAGACATCCTTTGATTATTTAACATTTGCCGTGCGTCTTAATGTTGGTGGATTATAAGTAAAATGTAATGTTTTGAGCTTCCAATTTGATCGTTTATTGTCAAATTATCCGAATAAAATAAAGTGCTTTCGAATAATATACTCTTTTCGGATAGTTTATCTAACAGATATTGTGAACAATATTGTGTAAATGTTTGTTATGTTTCTGTATAACTTGTTCTGTAAATTACGTCATTTTTTTAGATTTGTTTGTCACTGAGTCTTTTGTATACAAAACGCGCATCTGACGTAAAAAATTATACGCACGTTTTCTTTTAGTTTTGTTGCCCTATTTGATTTTTGAAATGATGATGTTATTTTAGCTTATGCATTCAGACAGGAGCCATATTCCGGGTACAACAGAGCCTTCAGCTAGTTTTGAACTAATGCATCGTGTTAACAAACACACTGTAAATCGAAATAAACTAGATTTATTTTGCTTCGGGATTTGTCTAATGCTTGACTGTATAGTTTTTTGTATCATCATGAATTAAAACATCAAATTCCTTATAAATTATCAAGAATAAAGGGTAGGTTCCCGCCGCAAAATAATCAGCGCACCTTCTGAACATATACTAATATTGTCTTACTTGTCAACTAACTGCAGGGTACAAGCATAGAATAAGAGTTAATACCAAAAACTACTTGTAAAATATAATGCATGACAGTTTTTACTATAATATTTTTTTTTTATTGTGATTGATTATAAGATTTTAACACAATGTTGACTGCTTTACCCCTAATTTGTCTTTTTTACCCATTATTTCTGTTTATTTTGTTCACGCATCGTTGTCAATAGAATGGAATTTGATTCGACTGTCATACAAGTGATAGGTTAAGCGCTATAAAAACAGGTTCAATCCACCATTTTCTACATAAGAAATGTCTGTACAAAGTCAGGATTATGACCGTCACAGTTGTTATCGTTTGATGTGTTTGAGCTTTTAATTTTGACATTTGTTTAGAGACTTTCCAATTTGAATTTTCCTCAGAGTTCAGTATTTTGGTGATTTTACTTATAACTTACACGTATTATTTCATGTTTGTTACAATGTTTGCGAATTTTTTGTTAATATTCATGATACTCTACTGGAGAGGCATTAGAAAATCGAGAATGTACCACGGTGTAAATATCGGATGATAATCTGCCAAATAACTTGCATCACAATGGGTATTATTTCTTGTTATACTTCAATGAGCAAAAATAACTGAATAAATTTCGTTTGTCAGACGCTCGTTTCTTCTATAAAAATTCCTCAGTGACGTTAAAATAAGAGTTGCCAAAAAGTACAAAGTTGCACTGAGAACCAAAAGTTCAGGAAATTTTTTCCAAATACAACCGAGGTACTCTTTTTCTGTTGTAGAAGTCCTAATGATTATATCGAAACTTTTTCAGACAACATTTTGTATATACTTAGTAGTTAATCTCTTAATCTGACATTAGCAATGGTAGTTTATGTCAATACAGAAGTGCCGACTACTGGTTGAAATTTGATTGGACTTCTTCTTAAAGGTAGAAAGGTTAAAGCAGTAACCGATTTCAAAGTACATATTCGTTTGATGAGTCAACCGAATCTTTACGGATTACCTATTTAGATGTAGATATGAGGGAAATTTTTCAATACTATGTATTTAAAAAAAAAATCCATTTTATAAAAAAATGCAATGGTGGGTGCAAAGTAACAATGAACAAAATGTATTGTTTGAGTTTGATTTTTGTCCACTGAATTTGAAATCGCAAATTGCCAATATTTATATTAGAATTGTTTCCCTTTATTTTAATTTTGTCTTAGAAATAAAATAATTCTGAACGTTTGTATACATTATTGCAGGTTAATTGATATCATACTCGTTTTCTTTCCTTGATGTTTCTAGAAAATGAGGTCAAAATCAGATAAATCAAACGGGAAATACATATACATGTACATTATATACTCATTCAAAATACCAAATTGTTCGACCTTGTACTTTTAGTTTCTATCAAACAAAATTAACCAATACAACTATACGTTGACCATGAGAATGAGGTCGTCAGTTGAACTTTGCCAGAAAAATATTTAACCTCACAATCAATATGAGTATGAAATATAGTTGACTTTTGCTTATGGTATCTGAAAAACAAACTTAAAAATGAAAACTTATGCGATTTGGCTACTCGGTTTCAAAGTAATTAACTTTTCAAAACACTAGCATCTATTGATAGGGGAATAATAAAGGCATCAAAAGAGCAAAAACAATATATAGATCACCGTGCTTGTTTTGGAGATATTAGCCTTTGCAATTTTGTCGGGAAAATGTTCTCTCTTGGCCTTTTCATAGCTTTATCATTGACAAGTTGAAGTCCTCAAAAACTATTAAAGAAACATTAAAATTTTATAAGACTTTAACAGACAGCTTATCATTATACATGAAAAAGAATTATAAAAAGAACTAGAGGCTCTAAAGAGCCTGTGTCGCTCACCTTGGTCTATGTGAATATTAAACAAAGGAAGCAGATGGATTCATGACAAAATTGTGTTTTGGTGATGGTGATATGTTTGTACATCTTACTTTACTGAACATTCTTGCTGCTTACAATTATCACTATCTATAATGAACTTGGCCCAGTAGTTTCTGTGGTAAATGTTACCGGTAGTAAAAATTTACAAATTTTATGAAAATTGTTCAAAAATGACTATAAAGGACATAACTCCTACAGGGGTCAACTGACCATTTTTGTCATGTTGACTTATTTGTAAATCTTACTTAGCTGAACATTATTGATGTTTACAGTTTATCTCTATCTATAATAGTATTCAAGATAATAACCAAAAACAGTAAAATTTCCTTAAAATTACCAATTCAGGGGCAGCAACCCAACAACGGGTTGTCTGATTTATCTGAAAATTTCAGGGCAGATAGATCTTGACCTGATAAGCAGTTTTATCCCATGTCAGATTTGCTCTAAATGCTTTGGTTTTTGAGTTATAAGCCAAAAACTGCATTTTACCCCTATGTTCTATTTTTAGCCATGGCGGCCATCTTGGCTGGTTTAGCGGGTCGCGCCACACATTTTTTGAACTAGATACCCTAATGATGATTGTGGCCAAGTTTGGTTTAATCTGGCCCAGTAGTTTCAGAGGAGAAGATTTTTTTAAAAGTTAACGACGACGAACGACGGACGCCAAGTGATGAGAAAAGCTCAATAGGCCCTTCGGGCCAGGTGAGCTACAAATGAGGGTCACCGGGAAAAATTTGCTAAGGCATTCAAATGGATAAACCAGAGGATTCCAAAAACCTGACCAAAATTCCAAAACATAAAAAGCGAGCTTTAACAATGACCAATGAACCATAAAAATGAGGTAAACGATAGATGATACCTGTCAGAAAGATTATTTCCTATGACCTGGTAAACGGACAGAAAGTCACAGGACAAAAAGTCACAGGACATAAAGTCACAAATTTGGTAGGACAAAAAGTCACAAATAATTTGTTGACAATTGTTTGAATATATAAGAGAAATATCTTGAAATATTGACTTTTTAATACATATATTCAAATTAAAGTTTAGGAAATGTGTCATTATACTTGAAAAATCAAGATTTATTGAATTTTAATAATGCAAAAGATATATCTCTTGGCACCATGAAGCCATTTAAGTTCCAAGCCACTTTGACATTTTGTTTTTATTAACAATTATTTGATTATCTTTGATATATTTTTGATAATTATTGTTTAAAAATAGATATAGGAAGATGTGGTGTGAGTGCCAATGAGTTGGTATATATACTTTTTTTCTTGTGACTTTTTTTCCTGTGACTTTTTTTCCTAGGGATATTGTGACTTTTTATCCTGTGACTTTTTTTCCGTTTACCTATATACAATAGTTCAAGAAAAATTCAAAAATATTTTTGTAGAAATAAGCTGTTTTTCTTTAAAGAAAATAATCAGAAAAAATGAACTGTGACTTTTTGTCCTGTGACTTTTTGTCCGTGGCTTTTTGTCCTGTCACTTTCTGTCCTACATTCTTTTATTGTTTACCATTTATGTCTATTAAATGGGCAGCTTTTATTGATATGTTCATGTTTATTAATATTTTTAACAGTAATTTCATTAAATATAATAAACAAAATGTTTTATAGATTTCCGGATAAAAAAATGAGTGTCTAAAAAGATATGTACCTTCTTTAATCTAATCAAACGAAACAGTTTTCTTATCACTGGATTGTGTCTTGCAAGTTTTCAAGTAAAAAGGTTATTATCAGAATAAAAGATAAGAGAAAAAGAGAAAACAACAACCGTATAAGAATATAAATCTTTCAAAATTTCTTTTTCGTGCACGAATCAAATTATAATTGTTTTGAACAGTCATGAAAATAACTTTTATTGCCTTTTTCCTGTTATTATGGTTATGTCAACATTTATTGGGGGCAGTTGTTATAGAAATTAAACGTCAGTCATATATCACAAGTAAACCTTTGTTAATTTGGTCACCTGGAATTACATAATCATTTACCTGTTAAAATCACACATTTTTGTTCCTGGAAGATTTAGAAACAGAACGAATAGCTACTCTAGCCGTGGTTTTCTCTTCTTTCTCAGCGAATACACATACATTTAGTATTTCCGACAATGTACATCTATTGTTTATATTCTACAATTTACAACTGGGGCTTTAAAGTTTATTTTTTAAATCCAAGTCTCTGATTCTTAACATTTTTCAAAGAAATCTACATAGTTTAAACGCAGACCGCGAAGTGGTCACGGCAGAAACAAAAATATTCTCTTTACCGTTTGCTGATCTTTGCTCAATATGGAGTTGGAGTAACAAGAGACTTTATTTGTACATTTAAGAAAAAATAAAACTTTATTTTTCAACTTGTTATTTTAAACAATAATTGACTGATTGTCGGATAAAAGCAGGTGTTTCGTGTTTTTGTTATTCATATTTTCCACCGATCTAGTTCAGCTACATGCTTGCAGTAAGGTATGATCATCGTAAATAAAAGCGCTCAAACAACTCTTATACATAGGTGGCGTATTTATTGATATTAGAAAATGATTTTTTAATATTAAAAAATCAACCTGAATATTTAATATTAAATATTCATTTTTTAATATTAAAAAATAAGACCATTTATTAATATTAGAAAATGATTTTTTAATATTAAAAAATGATTTATAAATATTAAAAAATGAATATTTAATATTAATAAATAGGATCTATTTTTTAATATTAAAAAATCGAATATTTAATATTAAAAAATGATTTTTTAATATTAGAAAATAAAACCTATTTATTAATATTAAAAAATGACTATTTTTTAATATTAAAAAATATTTATTAATATTAAATATTCGATTTATTAATATTAAAAAATAATATTTAATATTAATAAATGATTTTTTAATATTAATAAATAGGGAATAAATTCCACAACGGCTTGCCATAAGGTAGATATATGTACCTTAGAATCCTGTCATAAAACAAATATAGAGGATTGATTACTTTTTAGTAAAACAGACCAAAGAACCAAAAACCTAACACTGAGCAATAAACCGCGACAATGAGGTCAAGCTCAACTATAAACTCTTAAGACGGGTATGTGCATCATAAACTATATCCATACACTAAAAACAAATGACTTATTGCAAACAGTTTTAGACGTACAAAGACCAAAACACAAAAACTAAACTTTCATAACTGAACCATGAAAATGAGGTCAAGTTCATGATCAGATGACACCTACACCTACTTAGACATTAACACCTTACAATCATTCCATACATTAAACACAGCAGACCTATTGCTTATAGTATCTAAAATAGAAAAACCTTTTGGACGCGCATAAGGACCTTGCAAGGTACGCACATACTAACATGTACTACATATAGGTATCATAATAAAAATGAAAAGAAAAACAATACAAAAATCTTACCTTTTTTTAGTCAAGTCGTCACCAAGCAATGTAAATAAGGACGATGGACATTTGACAGACGAAAACTTCATAACTCAAGTCATCAATTATATACGAAGTAAACATTTACTTTTTCATAATGTACGTACTATTTCTTTTCCAAAAATCTGTAGTACTGGAAATCTACTTTTATTATTCAGTACTATTTTGTTACTTTAAAATCATTGTAATATTTAGGTACCTGTATATCACAGTACATGTACTTGATTTGTACTTGGAATTTAAGTACTACAGATTTTTGGTTACACCGTTAAATTTTCAGCATTTTGTAGGTTTGTCTATTTCAAATCTCTTATAGACAGATGTCCAAACATGGAATACTGTGGTCATTGACCATTTTTTCCTTTCAAAATTTCCTGTATCAAGTCAGGAATATGGCCATTGTTATATTATTGTTCGTTTCTGTGTGAGTTACATTTTAACGTTGTGTCTTTTGTTTTCTCTAAATTTTGAGTGTAGATTCACATTACGATAAGACGTGTCACGGTACTTGTCTATCCTAAATTCAGGTATTTGGTTTTGATGTTATATTTGTTATTCTCGTGGGATTTTGTCTGATGCTTGGTCCGTTTCTGTGTGTGTTACATTTTAGTGTTGTGTCGTTGTTCTTCTCCTATATTTAATGCGTTCCCTCGGTTTTGGTTTGTTACCCCGATTTTGTTTTTTGTCCATGGATTTATGAGTTTGAACAGCGGTATACTACTGTTGCCTTTATTGGTATTATGTCTGTACCAATATATTAAGTACAAATCAAGTACTGCTACATTTTTGTAAATACAAGTACCTAAATATTACAATAATTTTAAATTAAAGAAATAGTACTAAATATCAAAAAGTAAATTTCCAGTGCTAGAGATTTTAAGTACAGAAATAGCAAATTTGCAAAAGTAGCAGTGTATCAAGCATGCAGATATTCAATCATCTAATATAAAAATCGTTGAAGAAGTTGGTTTATCCCGCCGTTGCCACCGGAATATTATTCCTATGTCGAGCTTTCAGTGGAAAGGAAAGGTATGCGAATGTACACATTTTTGAGAGTAATTATCCATTGAAAATATGTTATACCAGCGTCTCACATTAAAGTATAGCTCCGACGTACGCTGGGCGTGGAAAATATAACGTATGCTGTCAATACGCTAGTAATTTTGGATGCATTTAACTTGTTAAGCGTACCTAAGCGTTTATCGGGTGTTCAAGTAACGTATGTCGGCGTTTGTCCAACGTAAAAGGAATGCACGCTATGAAGGATAAAATGTCTCTTGAACGTATTTGAGACGCGTCCCGGTCGTATCTGGGATGAAAATTCGTGCTTTAGGCTTGTCTATGACGTTTAATTATGGGGTGTTTGTTACAAACATACCCGCATACCTTTAAGTTAAAGTCGATCGGTCTTGAAGCGTATACAACGTGGCCTTCACATGTCTCAAACTTATCTTTAGCGTTTGCAACGCGCTTGTAGCGTATGTACATGTATTACGTGCGTGTAGCGTACAAGTATACGCTTGACATACACTTGAGCTGGATGCAAATGTATACGTTGCATAAAAAGCTCGTAGAGTTATAGCGTTCACCAAGTTATTTCGACGTACTTCAAACTGATGCAACGCGCGTTTTATGATTTCTTAGCGTTCCTCTGGCGTGCAGATAACGTATATGGACTTTGTCAATTTTCTCTGTACGTCTTGTGAACGCAAGTCTATACGCCAATGTGTAACGCCGGCATTACTTATAGTTATCAAAGGTAACAGGCTTATAAGTTAGTACGCCAGACGCGCGTTAAGTCTGCATGAGACTCATTTCGTCAATTTTCTCTGTATGACTGGTGAACGCTGGTCTATACGCTACTGTGTGACGCCGGCATTACTAATAGTTTTCAAATTAACAGGCTTATAATTTAATACGCCATACGCACGTTTAGTCTGCATGAGACTCATTCTCAAAATGTTTATGAAGCTAAGCAAGTACAAATTAAAGAGCATTGGGAAAAAAACGCCGAATACGGTTAAGGTAATCTATTCTGGGATTAGAAAATCTATAGTGTTTTGAAAAGATTTGCCAAGCATTTGAAATCCTAAGATGTATAAGTCCGAAACCATCCAAGAGCTATATGTCAAAAATACCTAAACTAAATAGCCAAATTCATCTTAAGTCAACTTTGCCTGAGGGAATGACTTACGTACCAGAAGTACTAATGATGCATAGCAAAATGTAGATCGTTTACAAGGTTATTAATATATCATATTACACGAATCCCTGATACATAAGATACATAAAAAAAATATTTATTGTTAACGAGAAAATCAAAACAAAAACTCATACCACATTTTTTAATTTTAATGCTGTTGGGCTAGCCTTACTTCTAGTTTGGAGGCACAAAGAATTCAAATATAATGTAAAGTAACTGTATACATCTTGATGCCTCAAATTAAGAATGTGATCACACGTAATATGACTCAAGATGAAACAGTATAGATATATTTCAGCGAGATAATACATTTAGCACACTTGACATGCTAAAAGTTTAATGAATGATGTACCAATCTATAGTTACAGATGGATCGGATGTAAATGTGGAACCTAGCTGTGATAGGAACATAAATTAATATACATATCTGTAATGTATGCACCCTTTGTTATATATATCTTACTGATAATTTTAAGTAAGAAAAGAATGGTCAGTGATATGCATGTAAAATAACAGGATATTGAATTATAAGATGTCTTCCGACTTTGTGTTATGATGCCCAAATTACAATACTTGACAACAGTGCGTTGTTTTAGTGACTGTTTCTTTTGAATACACATTATATGACCTTAAATAATCAATTTTAGTTTTGATAATGTGTCTGGTATGAAAAAGCGGGAAAACATCGTATCGTTTCCGGATTTGTTGTAAATTTACTTTTCACTCATTCTGCCGGTTTAAAAGATCGTTTAACAAAGGAGTACAAGGTTTACACGGCCTGAGTGCACATTGTTGACAGCCAACATATATATAACAAACTAATTCTAAATTTATACAGGAATAAATCCAGATGAAGCGTACGTTGATCTTTTGCGAAAGATACCAGTTGAAAATAATTTTCACGAAAGACTCATAAACCTGAAAATCCAGAAATATGAAATTGAATTAACTGTGCTAGAAAACAGAAAAGTGGTAGTAATTAACACTGCTGCATGGAAATACATGTATGCAGCATCACATGTTATAAAAGGGGATGCTAAATTTCATGGTAAGCGACAGTCTCAATGTTATGAGCCTATCCTCCTCTGATCTCCTGTGAACCCTTTTAGACAATATTTTGAAGTTACTAGCTACGGGTACTTGCAAAAAGGTCCAGAAGTAACAATAAGAGTTTGTAATTTTTACTTCCCAGACTAATTGCCGAAACGTGTTTCCGGACAGGGACCAAATCAATAGGGAAATTGCAAGTAACAATTATATAATTTTTTTAATTACTCTCTGTTATCGTTACTCGCAAAATATATTTAAAGAGGCGTTGATCGAAACAAAATTATTTAAGGTCAACATTTTAGTTCGTGAACAGATTGAAAAGTTTGCTGGTCATACCATGAGAGGAACAATTTGTTCCAGTTAAGAACTATGAGACAAAGTTGTCGACGAGAAGATAAATATCCATTGCATATAGAAATCGGATTGTTGGAAAAGTCAGAAAAAATTGTGTAGAAATTGCCACCAACATACAGACGTTAGAATTGTAATTTTGTATAATTTTTATTTTTCAATTTATTTTTCATCGAACATCTTACAATGTATACATGTTTTTCAATTTTGAATGATTATCAAAAAAATTTGTTCTTTTAGCAACCAATAGTAAAAAAGGATATGGGAAAATAAAACAAATACTATATCCAGCATATCAAAAAGGTAAAACCTTGTTAATCGACTTAAGAATGAAACACCTCAGAACTGTAAATACATATAACGTACATTTTTATAAAGAAAAATGAAAGG
Organism: Mytilus trossulus; assembly: GCF_036588685.1. Lineage (NCBI taxonomy): Eukaryota > Metazoa > Mollusca > Bivalvia > Mytilida > Mytilidae > Mytilus > Mytilus trossulus. The sequence continues at coordinate 33,348,320 of NC_086386.1, read as the reverse complement.
GATATGTAAAAAAAAAGGTAATAGTTGTATCCGTTATGAAACCATTAAACATGACCTAGATAAGCGTGTAAAATGGACTCAATACCTTGGATTTTACCTTTGGCTTATGAAGTAATTTAAACTTGTTTACCAAAATAAATGCTTTTCTGGAGTAAAAGACAAATATATGAACTAAAAGGTGAAATATTACTAGACACACATGAGGTTAAATTCCTGACTTTGTACAGGATCAAAATGTGGGACGTATAAACTAGTATCCTCCTTCTATTCAATTAATGTGAACTAACGTAATACACAACACATAACATAGTCATATAGTAATATTCAGTTTAAACGAAGTCCGGGTCAGTAGTGTGGAAATGTGTAGGATCATAGACTTAAAATATATGTAACATATTAAAAAGAATAATAACATGTTAAAGAGGTTTTAAAGGTACATTAATTAAAAGACAAATAGAACAAAGATCAAAGAATGTGGAAGAAAAAATTACATGTTATCTGCCAAATTCATTTTTATTCGATGAGTTGGGGATTTTTGTTTTCTAAAAGTCGGAGTCACCTCAACGAGATTGATTTTCTCGCTTGAACCGGTACGTCGAAAGCGAGAAAAGCAGTCAAGTTGAGATAACCAATGATAATCTGTTTATCGCTATTTTTCTTATGACGACGTTGTTAAGTTCATGACAACGGGCACGTGCGTCCCAAGTTTCTAGAGATAATTGCCATATCAATCAACTCCGCTGTAAATGAAAACTATCATTCAGCAAGATCAAAGGATAATTTCATAGAATAGCGATAAAAGAAGTGAACAAAGCAGTGTTACTCATGTTCCATTTACAGAATACAATAGAAATCAAAGAAGATCCGCAGGAATTTTATCATTATTGTACAGATTATGTTTTAAATGAAGCTTTGCTAAACCTTCAGTTGTCGGGAGACTCTAGGAGTATAAGCTGCAGTAGAAACTAAAGTCAGGGATATCAATTCTTGACAACTCTTTTAAAAATATCCTGCAATCATATTGAAATGTACTAATTTGTCAGTTTAAGCATATTCTATGTTGACTGCTTTTTACCCCTTTTTTTGACATTTACAATTTTTATGTCTGTTTTGTTCACACATCGTTGTCAATATAACTCAATTTCATGAGACTAACACACAAGTGAGAGATTGTTGCTAGATATAAAACCTGTTTCAGTTCACCATTTACATAATATGGTGCCTGTACCAACTCAGGAATATGACAGTTGTTAATCATTCGTTTGTTGTGTTTGAATTTTGCCATTTGATTATGGACTTTTGATTTTAATTTTTATCAGAGTTAAGTTTTTTTGGTGATTTCACTTGCTCTCTTTTAAATGTATAAATCTATTCTCAATCATTTAGATAATATTTCAAAATTTATGCAAGATCATTGACTGCCTATATATAAACAGGTGTGATACAAAAGTATCCCCCCTGATATATGGTTTTTGTTTCCGTATTTAGAGATAAGATTTATAGACAAAGTATTTAAATTTAAACACAGTTTGATTTGAATACGAGTCCTCTAATAAGGATCACAGTGAGATATCAAATAAACGTCTTTTATGTAATCTGTCTCTTTCATGTTCTATATTATATTCTCAGATTATATTGTACTGAATTTGAAGGACATAAACATGAATACATGATATAACTTTTGACTTGAATAACAGAGTTGTGTAGAAGATATTGAGTTTCTCTTCCGTATTTTTTTCCTCACGTCAAAGTATTCACTGAACGATATTGAGAAATTTAAAAATAGACAATCACAAAATTCGTCGTTTACATATTGTTTGTTTTAAAGTTAGGTGCAACATTTTACACGCATGCCGGTTATGTATCATGAGGACGATGTTTTTCAGATGGTTAAACGTATACAATGTTTTCAGTTTTAATTATGATAATAATATTCTCCTCGATCATTTATAAATATTTAAAAATATTTCAAATGTATTGCATTTTACGTGTTTGCACCGTGTATACCTTTGTGTCATTTGTTATCTCTACATGTTTTAAAAGAAGAGTCGAAACATTGAGGTTCCCGTCGATTGAACATATTCAATTATCTTTGTTTTTTCTTTTCATCAATTTTAATACAATGTATTTGCGATACATTGAATTTCGAAATCCATCCTTCATAGATACTATATGATTAAACAGTTAGAAATATCTTGAAATCATTGCACTATACTGTGACAAAAATGATCAACGCAAAATACAAAAAACAAACTCTTCCATAAGAAAATCAATCCCGAACAACAAGCACAGTACCATCATATTTGAATTAAATTTAAAATAAAAAAAAAGTATTTGAGTTGAATCGTCTAGAAGCCACTGCAATGAGCTGAACGAACACGGATAGCTTTCAAACTGCTCTCTTTCACAGTAAAATGAATGGACGGCAATTTGCAGTCGTTTTATTATTGTAAGTGTTAATTTCAAACAAAAGAATATTGTAAATTTTAAGTTTTATGATAAAACATTGTTTCTCATAATGTATAATTTATATAAATACCACGAATTTTAACTGAATGATTTGTTATATAGCTTTTTTTAATCTTATTTTCAAAGTGTTTTCTCTCGCTATGATCAAATACAAAAGTAATCTTCATGATTAAACACCGTTATCGTATGGTTGGCTATGTTCACTGGTATTAAAGAGATAATCGTCACTGCAACTACGAGTATCCTAATATGGCGACGGCAGATATAGGTAAAATCTTTACAGTATTCTTTCTCAAATGTAGCATGTTTTTGTCAATAGTTACTCAGCTACTAGGTTTTTCTTTGCCATTACATCATATTTGAATCGTAACGGTGCACCAGAATTGTCTAAGCGCTTTGAAAAATTCGGGATGATAATCGTAACTCTATGGATGTTTTTTGGTTTGATAATCGTAATTTCTTTATCGGATAATAGTGACGGAAAAATATTAAATGTGTTTTTCAGCATTTCAATGGTATTGTGTGTATTAAAATGCAAATGTACAGTTAATTGATGACATTTACTGAAAAATAAAAATATAGATGATCGGGTTGTTGTTTTTTTGACACATTCCCCATTACCATTCTTAATTTTATTAATCACAAATCTGATGTAGGGTGACACATGCGTTTCGCCCGACAATTATTGCCATATATTATAACTTCCTTAAAATTGCCTTTTCGCTCATTCCCATATTTTGTGACATTCCTAGTTCTTGTAGTTTTCTGTATTTTAACAAAGTTCGTGTTATTCCCATTTCCAAATTTCTTGAAGCTGGTTCACCCTTCCAATTTTATGATATAATAGTATGTAGCTGTTTTTATTAGAACTTTTAATAATATATGCACTAAAAGAAATGTCATAAGATGTTGAAACCTGATTAATTCGTCACCCTAATTTCATCATATGTTATCAGATATACGTTTTTAGTGTCAATATCAATAAACCACTATCCAATTACGATTTTTTTCGCATTTTTTAATCTTTAATCTTTTTTCCGAGTTACGATTATCATACCGATTTTTCAATTCCAGTCCACCGTTACGATTCAAATATAATGTTATTATATAGAAAAACTTGCAGCTGAGTAACAATTGACAAAAACATGCTACATTTGAATAAAATGACTGTAAAGATGTCACCGATATCTGCCGTCGCCATATTGGGATACTCGTAATTGCAGTTACGATTATCTCTTTAATACCAGCGTATGTTAAAGGCCGCGATAAAAATTATATGAAAGAAAAAAACTAACGAACTAGGTTACAACAAAGAAATTTACCAAAGAAATATGACAGAGTTAAATCTATGACTACCACTGAGCTAAAGCTCCTTAATCGGAAAGTGCATATTATGTAGAATATGGTTGATTAAAATATGTTTGTAAACGTGAAAACTTTTGAGTTATACAAGAAAGTGTAGTAAAAGCAACACATAAGTACAAATTGTAAAAATTAAAGAAAATAAATGATACGCTTTAGAGGCATGTTAAATTTTAGATTTGAATCTTATGAATTAAACTCATACAAGGAACCTTGTTCTAACTCAAAAGTTTAGATCCTTGTATTATCATAAAGGACCTTCATAATTGTAATGAGCCGAAGTTTCAATAACTGTGTGTACATGTAAATCAAATTTTAAATGTTCTTTATTGATAATGATCGTCAAAGATATGTACTGTCTATAACTTGAACCCGTGTGAAAGATTAATTTTTACCACCAACTTGGATCGCTTTTTGTTCTGATAGAACACTGATATTATCGTGTAGTGATGGAATAAATAACAATGATAAATCGAAGATTTGTGGGGAGTGTGGCTGTTTTCTTACATGTCTCCCTGACTCCAGGCATCCAATTGCATCGTTGAAAGCATGAACGTTGCCATTTTTAACCGAGTTTGAAATATCAGACTGTGTTGTCATGGTAGAAAGGGTTGAATTCTGCTGTGTCGACGCCCGTCTTCGTATTCTATACTACAGTAAAAGAGAGCAACAATATTTAACATTTGATATAGTAAAGCATTGCCAATTTTATGAACTAAAAAGTAATCAGTCAATCGTTTTGCATTTAACTATTTATACAACAGGTATGTTCAATTCAATGTATGTTTCATTTCATTTTCTTTTGTTTTTATTTTGCACTTGAGGGTTCTGTTTTCTTTGTTTTCCTCTTATGGTGGATGAGTTTCCCTCAGTTTTGATCAATAACCCGGATTTATTTTCTCTCAATCGATAAATGCCTTTTCAGCAGTGGTATACTACTGATGCCTTTATTTATAATTTGCCATTAAGAACTATTGGGTCAGTATGTTAATTCTTCAATCGACAACATTTGTTTCCTTTAGCCATTATTATTTATTTTGGGAAATTCCCCACAGAATACGGTCATGGGTACAATGCTCGACAGCACATTATGCACGTTTCTAATTGGTTGATCCTGAATTCTAACATGCTGTTAAGTAGTTTATAGTGTCAAGAAATTAGACGCAATATGATCATGATGTATCTTTAGGGTTTTAAAAAAACTCTCTAAAAGTTAACACAATAGCAGCAGTGTTACTCAGGTTTCGTGCATTTACTGCATAACAGATCACTGATATTATCTTGTTTTGATGAAACAAGTAACAATGATAAATCGAAGATTTGTGGGGAGTGGCACTGTTTTCTAACATGTTTCCCTGGCTCCTGGCATCCAATTGAATCTTTGAAAGCATGAACGTTGCCATGTTTAACCAAGTTTGAAATATCTGATTGTGTGTCCTGGTACAAAAGAGTTGATTTATGTTGTGTCGAAGTCCGTATTCGTATTCTTTAATAAAGTAAAAGAGTTAACAATATTTACAATTTGATAAAGTAAAGAATTGCCGATTTTATGAACAAAAAAGTAATCAATCAATCAATCTATTTGCATTTTAACTATTTATACAATGTTCAATTCTATGTTCGTTGCATTCTCTTTTCTTTCCATGTTAACTTTGCACTTGAGGGTTCTTATTTCTTTGTTTTCCTCTTATAGTTGATGAGTTACCCTCAGTTTTGATTAGTACATGTAGTAACCAGTAACCCGGATTTATCTCATCTCAATCGATTTTTTACTTTTGAACAGTGGTATACTACTAATGCCTTTATTTATGATTTGCAATTAGGGAATTTTGGGTCAGTATGTTAATTCTTTAATCGACAGCATTTGTTTCTTTTAGCAATTATTATTTGTTTTGGGAAATTCCCCACAGATTACTGTCATGGGTACAATGCTCGACATCACATTATGCATGTTTCTAATTGGTTGATCCTGAATTCTAACATGCTGTTAAGTAGTTTATAGTGTCAAGAAATTAGACGCAATATGATCATGATGTATCTTTAGGGTTTTAAAAAAACTCTCTAAAAGTTAACACAATAGCAGCAGTGTTACTCAGGTTTCGTGCATTTACTGCATAACACAAACGAAACCAAAAAAACCCCCCGATCCGTAACAGATTCATCCTTGATAAAATATTTGAAATGTAGATATGTTTATATGAGTGTGCAGTGGATTTTAAAAAAAAAAGCTGCAGTGCACACTAGTCGGGGAAATAAATGTTTTACGCTCCTCAAATTCCCTATAAACCTTTACATAGAAAGGTAATAATTTTTCGTTTTTTGTATTATAATATTCTCGACAAATTAGATACTAATTCACAATTTATGCAAATTCATCAAACTGTTGTGGGCATTTAAAAGTCATCCCTGTTGGTGTTTGTTTTCGTAATGCGACTCGAAATGAATTTTAAGCCCAGCATTTCCTTGTTGTGATTAAAGGATTAAATTGATAGATAAATTATTCAAATGAAAGTGCAGTTTGATTTGAATACGACTTCTCTAATTACGATCACAGTGAGATATCAAATAAAAGTATGTAATTTAATCAGTCTCTTTTATGCTCTTTATTATACTGTACTTAAATTGAACGACATCAACATAAATACATGACATAATAACTACTCTTTTAAAAATTTAATTGTTGGTGTTGACAGAACATATATGTATTATTAAAATCAGTCACTCTTTCGTTTCAATGATAGTTTATTTCCTTAATAGAAAACAGCGAAGTAGTAATTTGGAAGGATATACCCTACCTCATGACGGTCATGTACGTGTTGTTGTTTCAAAGTTCAGAGGCACATATTTTACACATATTTAGGACAAGAGCAAATTGTGTAAAAAATAAATAAGGTAGGTGCTGGACAGTTGGTCAATCAGGATAAAGTGGTCAATATGATCTACAGAATAGGGGGTATTGTTTGCTACAATTAATTGCGCAGAAATTATGATACATGTTAATAACGGCAGTAGTCTGCTCTCTGGTCACTTCCAGATTAGGCTATAGGAACGCTTTGTTTTATAATGTAAATTCTTTCATTGTAGCAAGACAGCAACGCGTTCAAAACACAGCAGCTAGACTTATCGCAAGAAAAAGAAAGTTTGACTCAATGAAACCTGTTCTGATGCAGCTGCATTGGCTCCCCGTGTAATACCGATCACATTTTAAACTTTTACTTTACGTTTTTAAGTCATTACACGATAAAGTACCTGGATATTTGAAAGAACTGATTGTACCATACGCTCATATTATATCAATTTGGTTAGAAAATAAAGGACTCATAACGTAACGACTAACGCACTAAAACATACGATGAAAGACGATTCAACCGAGCTGGAGCTACATTGTGGAATGACCTACCAATTTTATTTACGGAAAGAGCAATCGCTTCGTCGTTTTAAAAAAGTTTAAAGACACATATTGTTAGACTGGCGTACTGTGATGTGTCTGACCTGTTTTATCTATTTATTGTTCTAATAGTTTAAGTGATAGAGCCTTTTTATTTTTATTTTATTTAAAATAAAATTTTAATTTTAAAGTTTTTATTTAAAAGAGGGACGAAAGATACCAAAGGGACAGTCAAACTCATAAATCTAAAATAATCTGACAACGCCATGGCTAAAAATGAAAAAGACAAACAGACAAACAATAGTACACATTACACAACATAGAAAACTAAAGAATAAACGAAACGAACCCCACCAAAAACTAAGGGTGATCTCAGATGCTCCGGAGGGTAAGCAGATCCTGCTCCACATATGACACCCGTCGTTAAAGGAACAGTTTAATATATTTTTTTTCTGCGTTTACTGGTTAAATTTCAACCTTTTATTTTCTTTGAACTTAGTGAATAAATCAGGTAAATCAATTTTTTGTAGGTTTTATTTGGGTATATACCACAGGGAATGTAAATACTTATGATGTTCATAATTATATTATGTAATGTTTGGTTGACTGTTATATTCTATTATGGTTTTATGGTATTCATTGTGGTATATATTTCCCCCTTTCAATGCTTTTAATTTACATCATTATTCTATTTAATTTCGGTTTCGTTCTTATGTTCATATATATAAATATATTTTTGCTATTATTGTATGCATTATGATGTATATTTTCCTTCAATTTTATATGTTAATGCGCTAAGGGTATAATGGCGCTATATAAAAGCTATGTAATAAATGAAATAAATAAAAATAGAAGTATACCGCTGTTCAATAGTCATAAAATGATTTAACTGAAATCAATCGGGGCCATGAACAAATACCGATTGAAACACATCAAATATAAGAGTAAAACAAAAGAACAACACCAACACTGAACTGATTTTACGTTAATTTGACTGTATTGTTATCACGTAATGTTTTCATTTAAGCGATATTTTCAACATTGTTATATAACCGTGAGGTTTGACTAACAATAAAACCAGGTTCAACCAACCATTCTTAGCTATTTTCAAGACAATAATATCCCACTAGTAAAAAGAGCACTTACATGTTGCAAACCAAGACCACAGACACACACATTAGCACTGCATAAAAGGGAGTAGTTATTTTACACAACAGTATAAATCTGTATCAAGCAATGTGCTGCTCACAAGGAAGCTATTAAACCAAGATTTCCAAATGATGAGGTTGAAATCATACCTTCGTACATCATACGGACGACATCACGAGTTGATTGATCGTTATAGAATAACCGTTTCCCAGATGATATCGAATATGTTCCTTACGTCGTAATTAACATCCGCTTCCCTTTCTTGAATGTGACCTACCTAATTAGACTTAGAACTACGACACAACAGAGACACAACACCAAAATGCAACACACACAGAAACGAATTATAATGTAACAATGGCCATTTTCCTGACTTGGTACAGGGCATTTTATGAAAAAATAATGGGTTGAACCATATAATTGATATTCATGTCAACACCTGTGGTGTAAATAGTTATCAAAGGTACCAGGATTATAATTTAATACACCATACGCGCATTTCGTCTACATAAGAATCATCAGTGACGCTCAAATCAAAATAGTTATAAAGCCAAACAAGTACAAAGTTGAAGAAGATTGAGGACCCAAAATTTTAAAACGTTGTGCCAAATACGGCTAAGGTAATCTATTCCTGGGATAAGAAAAAATCTAAATTTTGTTAGAGTTATTTTATAAAAATAAGACCATATAATTTACAGAAATGTCAACACCGAAGTGCTGACTACTGAGCTGGTTATACTGGTCTACTATGGCTGAGTAAGGTAAACAGTTATCAAAAGTACCAGTATTATAATTTAATACGCCAGACGCGCGTTTCGTCTACATAAGACTCATCAATGACGCTCAGATCAAAAAAGTTATAAGGCCAAACTAGAACAAAGTTGAAAAGCATTAAGGACCAAAAATTCCCAAAAGTTGTACCAAATACGGCAAAGGTAATCTATTCGTGGGATGAGATAATTCTTAGTTTTTCGAAAGTTCTAAATTTTGTAACAGTAATTATAAAAAAAATTGACCATATAATTGACATTCATGTTCACACCGAAATGCTGACTACTGAGCTGGTGTATCCTCGGGGACGAAACGTCTACCAGGAGTGGCTTCGATCCAGTGGTGTAAATAGTTATCAAAGGTACCAGGATTATAATTTAATACAGCAGACGCGCGTTTCGTCTACATAAGATTCATCAGTGAAACTCAGATCAAAATAGTTATAAAGCCAAATTAGTACAAAGGTGAAGAGCATTGAGGACCCAAAATTCCAAAATGTTGTGCCAAAGCACCTTAGGTAATCTATTCCTGGGATAAGAATTTCCTTAAAAAAAATCTAAATTTTGTAACAGTAATTTTATAAAAAAAAAAAAATCCAAATTTTGAAACACTAGATCAATAAAAAAAGAAAATATAATATACAATTAAGGCCCGTTGAAAAGGTGAATATCCCAAATTGTCAATACGAATAGGTTATTTGAATGAGGGCGCAGCCCGAAGTGAAAAAACTTTAAGAGTTGCAAATTTTTGATATTTATCGATTCTTAAGGGCCACAGTTGTTTTATTATAGCGAACTAACAGTTGAAAGGCCTTTCGAACACTTTATATATTTTTTAAATTTTACATAACAAAGTCAAAGACAAGCTGACGTGTGAAAATACATTTGTGTTCTAGAATTTCTAGAATGTACATCAAAGGTAGATTTTTTTTTGTACTTTTGTAGAAATATTATCCTTAGAAATAATAAATTTCTTGGTAATATTATCCCATGGAAAATAATTTTGCTACTCACTTTTATCCTTAGGATATTATATCTACATTGATTTTATCCTTTCGTAGTGGATAATTGTTTTTAGAGTGGGACAACTTTTAAAGGTAAAACATATCCATTATTGACTTATATTTCATCTGTAGGGATAGTTTTTACTTAATATATTGTCCCTTGGTAACTTATATTCTAAGGATAATATTAAAGTTTAAGTTTAAGCGCTGCCATTTTGTTTATTTACGCCTTAGAAGTCATTTTCATAGGAGATAACTCAAGTACAAATCAACAATCTCAAAAGGTTATTCGCCAGTGAATAAAGGGGTTATTCACCACTGGTGGAAATTGTTTGGGTTGTTCGTCCTTCCTTGTAATTGAAGGAAAAACAACTGAATAAGTCCATGTCACGTGATAACGTTTCACCCAATAGGATTGTTTAAAATATATGTAAGGCAAAATAATTGATATTCATGACAACACCGAAGTGCTGACTACTGGTCTGGTGATACCCTCGGGGAAGTAACGTCTATAACCACAACCCTGGTAAACATTTCGTTTGTTTTAAGTGTTCCTCAATCAAATGCTTTCGATCATAAAACTGCACCTTTCAATGAGAAACAAGACGGATTTTTGTTGTAAAGGAATCAACTGAGCTCACATTTGTGTGTGCGGGGAGGGGCAGGTGTTGGGTTTTTTTCTGAGGGGTTGTTCTCTTTTCATAAATTTGCATACAGAACACAAATATTTCATTCATCTAGAATCATTTCGTAGATAAGAAACCACTGAGGGAGTAATGAAAATCAGCGACTAGTGACACAATAAAATTGAGAATGGAAATGGGGAATGTGTCAAAGAGACAACAACCCGACCAAACAAAAAAAAACAACAGCAGAAGGTTACCAACAGGTCTTCAATGTAGCGAGAAATTCCCGCACACGGAGGCGTCCTTCAGCTGGTTCCTAAACAAGTATATACTAGTTCAGTGATAATGAACGCTATACTAATTTCCAAATTGTACACAAGAAAACAAAATTAAAATAATACAAGACTAACAAAGGCCAGAGGCTCCCTATTTGGGACAGGCGCAATATTGCGGCGGGGTTTGTGAGATCTCAACCCTTCCCCTATACCTCTAGCCAATGTAGAAAAGTAAACGCATAACAATACGCACATTAAAATTCAGTTCAAGAGAAGTCTGAGTCTGATGTCAGAAGATGTAACTAAAGAAAATATACAAAATGACAATAATACACAAATATCAACAGACTACTAGCAATGTTTGGCTAAATATAAAACGTAAAAGCATATGTATAAATTGAATGCACTTCTAACTATTGCCTCGCTTACGATAAACAATAATTTGCCATATGATTAGGAGCTTTACAAGAAACCTACCTAGAAATAAACGACGTTTTAGAAATTCAGTTTTATAAGAAATACTCTGTAGGGGAATGTTATAAAAGCGGGGGAAAAGATACATTCAACTCACAGATAGAAATTAAACTGACAACACCATGGGTAATAAAGCTTAAGACAAACAGACAAATTAAAGAACACCCTATAGAAAACTACTGACCACGTAACACGAACAACATACAAAATGTTCTCATGTGCTCCCACAGGGTAAGCAGATTCTGTTTCATATGTGGTACCCATAGTGTTGTTCAAGCTAGTATATACCAGGTAAATGGTCTACTTTGGTATAAGAAAATTATTCTAGAAATAAAAACAACCTACAGGGAGCAGAAAATAAACACAGAGGCATTTTATCAGAAATATAAGTAAAAGTTTTCATTGATGTTGTTTATTAATTAAACAATCCAAATTCACCTTGTCGAATGCTGTATTATTGGCTTAACAATGCTTTCTATGATGGCCATATGCTGATCCACATGTGCTTGCTGTGTATTCTGTCCTAGCAAATGTACATGTCCATCCATGGGTTTTTAACCAATTGGTAACTCTTCTATCACACGCGTCACCACATGTTACCATATTTGTGTGTCGACAACTACACCTAAACAAGCCGCGACAACCTTGGATTGATCCAAAATCGTGAAGTAGTTTATGGGTGTCTGCATCTACAGCTTTACAGAAACAGCTACAATTACATGAATGAATGCAAAAATGAACATAACTCATAAATGTCTTTTTTTTATTGAATTTCATACTGAGGAACCGATGACATATATTTCTTTGATAAAACAAAAAAACAAAATGATAAAGATTGGAAGAACTTTGAAATAAGTTAAAAAGATAACACTTGACAAATGCAGTTCTATGTGAATTTGTTCTCATTATTTATGTAAACGAATATCCAGTATATATTAAATTATATAATGATCTATTAGACAACATCAATATAAACAAACAAAAAATACTGAAAATATGTCTAATGTAACAAAAATTACTGATACTTCAAGATATATTTATTATACTTTTTACTTAATAAAAAATGTATTACATGTTGGTTGACAGATGTGAAACCATTTTAAGAATATAAGCTTCTTTTAAAGTTGTGTTGTTCTTGGACAAGGTAGACTTCATACATGAACTTTTAAAGAATGATTATAAGTTAGTATAATGCTCAAACTGTTCTGCTATATTGATGATGTATTTTTCGTTAACTGATTTGTAAGTTTGGTGTTGATAGCAATTTCTCTGTTGAATTTAGATAAAGGATTTTAAAGATACAGTAAAACTTGTTTTGTTTCTAAATAATATTTGGTACACAATCATCAAACTTTACGTAAAAAAAAAACGTTATTGCAATTTTCATTTTCAAACCTTTCTACTTTAATTTGGAGTATTGTTCCAACAACTAATGCATTTGAAGGGGAATACCAAATTTCAAATCATAATTTATGTGAACCAAGTGGACTTTTTGTAGGAAAGCTACCAAACCGATGGTTTAAACAGTAAAATTGAATCCTATATTCGATATTAATTATGAATGCAATCCACAACCAAAACGATTGACCCAATGGTAATTAAGCTTATATTCGTATCACAAACGATTAAACTAAAATATGTATATATCGTATGTTCAGTTACTTACTTTTTGGCGGTGCTTATTCTAATTCTACTACGCCCTCTAAAAAGCCATCCTTCAACCTGGTAGGTAAATACAAGGAACATCAGGACGAACAATAATTTCTGCATTTCTTCCTGGAAAAATACATATATGAAAAGATGTAAGGATAGCAATTTCTAAAGGATGTATACATCGAAGCAATTCCATCTTCAATACAACTGTTGATTTTTTTACATCGTGTATGCAAACAAAATCGTATAACTCGCATATAATTAGAATTAAATGTCTAAAATTCTTTATAACAATAGAATTGTCGACGTTTGAATATTTAGCGCATAACAATGTGGTGTTCCATAGATACCAAACATCTGACCGAATTCGGTAATTTTTAAGTTTTGAATCAACAACATTTTGTTTATCATGTTAATGTTAATGTTGTCCAATTTCAATATTTCTGTTGAATGAATTTCAGGTATTCATTATCAAAAAAGTTAAATATCAATAATGACAAAATCAGAGGAAAATTCAAAACAGAAATACCTAATTACAAGGCAAAATCGACAGATGAAACCCGTCAACGTTTTCTGATAACATGCAATAACAGTAGTATTCACCATGAAACGCCACAAAACGACGTTAAAAAATGAACATACATTTAAAAAACAATTTGTATTTGGTTGGATATAATCTTTTTTTTTTACAATTTAAAAGTATGATTTTGCATCAACCGAAAATGTATAATAAAACAACAGGCTTTTATATATATATCGAATTTCAAAACAGTTTAAACCATACCACTGTTCATACAGCGTATTTTAAATATATTATGTTTTGATCAATTCCATTATAACAATAAATTACTTACCTGGTTTTCAAATTTTTCTCAATAGATGAATTTACTATTGTTGTTGGAACATGTAATGGAATGCAGAGACGAACAGCCTGTTTTATAGTCAGGAAAGCAGTTAATGTATTCAGATTGTGCAACATATTGCAAATGCCGCGTTAATTACTTACATTTTTTTGTAAATGCTTTGTATGCTGATTAACATAATGTAGGCGGTTGATTATTTCGGACATTTGTACTGACTTTTTTTTGTTTTTAAGATGGCTGTGCTAGATTGTATATGTATGTAAGTTTTTTGGTCTCGACGAAGCTTTTTGTTTGTGTTCAATATTTTTTGAAAAACCACCGGTATCACCCCTTCTGGTATTGACCAATCGTATTAGCAGGTTGATATGTTAAGGTTAAGGAGTTATTTCATCAAATTGTATTAACACTTTTTATGTTTTGTGCATTCAATCTAATAAAAAAGTCTACCTGATATGATACTCCTATATAGCATAAAATTGAGAATGGAAATGGGGAACGTGTCAAAGAGACAACAACCCGACCAAATAAAAAAAACAAACAGCAGAAGGTCACCAACAGGTCTTCAATGTAGCGAGAAATTCTCGAACCCGGAGGCGTCCTTCCGCTGGCCACTAAAAAAATATATACTAGTTCAGTGATAATGAACGCCATACTAATTTCCAAATTGTACACAAGAAACTAAAATTAAAATAATACATATATACTTTAACCATGTAAGATCTGACCACAATAACGTTTGATATAAATAAAAAAAAAAGAAGATGTGGTATGATTGCCAATGAGACAACTATCCACAAAAGACCAAAGTGACACAAACATTACCAACTATAGGTCACCGTACGGTCTTCAACAATGAGCAAAGCCCATACCGCATAGTCAGCTATAAGAGGCCCCAATCAGACAATGTGAAACAATTTAAACGAGAAAACTAACGGCCTAACTTATGTAAAAAAATGAACGAAAAAACAAATATGTAACACATAAAAAAAACGACAACCACTGAATTACAGGCTCCTGACTTGGGACAGGCACATAAATAAATAATGTGGCGGGGTTAAACATGTTAGCGGGATCCCAACCAAACCCTTCCCCTAACCTGGGACAGTGGTATAACAGTACAACATAAGAACGAACTATAAAAATCAGTTGAAAAATCATTATTAAAGACATTCGTTATTATCGCCACAACTTTTTTTTTTTACCTTACATCGAATTGTATATATCAAAGGTGTCTCTATGTAAACATATTGTGAACACATGTACTTGAACATGGGTGGTCGAATCACTTGGCAACCTATAAACTGGACTTGCTGAGGTTGATATTGCTGTATAGCCATACTTGTTGCATGTGATACACACATTTTACACCAATCATTATTGTGTAAAATTATTTGTCGTAATCGTAAATTTTTTTTTTTTAGAATTTATAAATTTGATACATCATTATGTTCATCAATAAAAATCTTGTTCAGTTAACTCGTCAACACTTCAATTACTTACATTCTGAATTGGAAGTGTTTTAAAAGGTTTCGGAAAGATTTGAAAGGTCTGTAGACTAGGTTTGTTCTCATGATTACATGTTTTTTTTTGCCTTCAGATAGCACGACTCAGCTTAATTACGGTTGGTCTTTTTGATAATTTTTAAATACCTTCTGCCTCTAACAACACTATCAGAAAATAGAAATATATGATTTATCGCAAAATAAACTCATTATAGATACCAGGATTAAAATTTTATATTAACGTCAGACGCGCGTTTCGTCTAAATTGACTCATCAGTGACGTTCGAATCAAAAAATGTTTTAAAGGCCAAAATAGAGTACGAAGTTGAAGAGCATTGATGACCAAAAATTTACCAACTGCTCCGGATTTTATTATCTAACACTTTACGAAATCTGCACAAACATTATTCAATAGTACAGGTAGTATATTATAGAAAAACCAATAAAGTACCTTTAAACGTATTTGAATTTATTTGAAGTGTGTGACGGACATAACATAATATGTACAACCGAGAATGATTAATTACATGTTCAAAGTAGATTTTTTCGTGTAATGTAGCATATTTATGAATAATAATGATGATTATCAATTTTTCTTTGTCTGCAAAATTTGTTGAAAAAGTACAATGTCTCGTAAGTTTATTCAAAATATGTATGTTTTGCAGTAAAGAAATGAATATTTCACATTTATAAATTTTGGTATGTGAATGTTTTCAATGCGTGTACTTGCGTAACTTATTAAAGCTGTCAAGCATCATTGCTTTTGTAAACAGAAAATTTATAAAAATTACCACATTTTTTATATGCATGTCAACACCGAGAGTTGACTAATTGGCTGGTGATACCCTCGAGGACGAAACATCCACCAGCAGTGGCGACGACCCAGTGGTGTTAATAGTTATCAAAAGTACCAGGATTACAATTTAGTACGCCAAAGACGCGCGTTTCGTCTACATAAGACTCATCAGTGACGCTCAGATATAGTTATCAAGCCAAACAAGTACAAAGTTCAAGAGCATTGAGCACCCAAAGTTCCACAAAGTTGTGCTAGATACGGCTTAGGTAATCTTTTCCTGGATAAGAAAATCCTTAGTTTTTCAAAAAAAATCTTAATTTTGTTACAGTAAATTTATAAAAAAAAAATATCGTCTACATAAGACTACAGTGCTGCTCAAATAAAAATAGTTATACAGCCAAACAAGTACAAAGTTGAAGAGCATTGAGGACCCAAAATTCCAAAACGTTGTGCCAAATACGGTTAAGGTAATATATTCTTGGTACAAAAAAAAATCCTTAGTTTTTCGAAAAATTCATAATTTTGTAACAGTAAATTTCACTGAAGAAACATGTACTGTCGAAATGCGCCTCTTGTGCAGGAAAATTGGTACCGTTAATGTTATTACTACCTCAAAATGTTACAAATCATTATTAATTAAGGAATTTATCTCTCTGATGCAAAGCTCTAATTCCTTTCACGGATTTGGCTTTACTTTTTAGACCTTTTGGAATATAGCCCTTCATCTTTTGTAAAAGCATTGGATTTCAAATATGTAGGCCTTGAACATCACTGAAGATACATGTATTGTCGAAATGTGAATCTGAGGCAGGAAAATCGGTACCGTTAGTGTTATAAATACCTCTGAGTCGATGCCTCTGCTGGTGGATTGTTAGTCCCGGAGGGTATCACCAACCCAGTAGCCATTAATTCGGTACTGGCATGAAAATGCGGATTATTTTGTGTTATTAAATTGGCTGTTTCATAATGTTACAAATTATTTCAAATTAAGAAATGTATCTCTCTCATGCAAAGCTCTGGTTCCTTTCACGGATTTGGGTTTACTTTTTGGACCGTTTGGATTATAGCTCTTCATTTTGTATATTAGCTTTGGATTTCAAATATTTAGGCTACGAGCAGCACTGAAGAGACATGTATTGTCGGAATGCGCATATGTTGCAGAAAAATTGGTACCGTTAATGTTATAATTACCACTGGGTCCATGCCTCTGTTGGTGGACTGTTAGTCCCGGAGGGTATCACCAGCTCGATAGCCAGTACTTCGGTACTGGCATGAAAATACGGATTTGTCTGTGTTAATTAAAACTTGCTGTTTTAAATTGGTACGCATTATTATAAATTAAGGAATGTATCTCCCTCATGCAAAGCTCTGATTCCTTTCACAGATTTTGCTTTACGTTATGGACCTTTTGGATTATAGGTCGTCATCTGTTCTATAAGCTTGGCATTTCAAATATTAAGGCCACGAGCATAACTGAAGAGACATTATTGTCGAAATGCGCATCTGGTGCAGGAAAAATGGTACCGTTAATGTTATAACTACAACTGGGTCGCCTCTGTTGGTGGGCTGTTAGTCCCGGAGGTTATCACCAGCCCAGTAGCCAGTACTTCGGTACTGGCATGAAAATACGGATACTTCTGTGTTAATTAAAACTTGCTGTTTCAAATTGTTATAAATTATTATAAATTAAGGAATGTATCTCCCTCATGCAAAGCTCTGATTCCTTTTACGGATTTGGCTTTATTTTTTGGCCCTTTTGGATTACAGGTCGTCATCTGTTCTATAAGCTTTGCATTTTAAATATTAAGGCCACGAGCATAACTGAAGAGACATGTATTGTCGAAATGTGCATCTGGTGCAGGAAAAATGGTACCGTTAATGTTATTATAAAAAAAAAGACTATATAATTGTTCTCATGTCAACACGGAAGTGCTGACTACTGGGTTGGTAATACTCTCGTGGACGAAAAGAGTGACGAAAGATACCAAAGGAACAGTCAAACGCATAAATCTAAAACAAACGGACAACACCATGGCTAAAATTGAAAAATACAAACAGACAAACAATAGTACACATGACACAACATAGAAAACTGAAGAATAAACAACACGAACCCCATCAAAAACTAGTGGTGATTTCAGATGCTCCCATCAGTGGTGTAAATAGTTATCAAAGGTAACATTATTACAATGTGATACGCCAGACGCGCGTTTCGTCTACATTAGACTCATCAGTGACGCTGATATCAAAATAGTTATGAATGCAATAGTACAAGGTTGAAGAGCATTTAGGACCCACAATTCCAAAATGTTGTGGCAAATCACCTTATGTAATTTATCCTGGGATAAGAAAATCATGAGTTATCGAAAAATTCTAAATTTTGTAACAGTAAATTTATAAATTTATAAGGACCATATAATTGCTGTTCATGTCAATATCGAAGTGCTGACTACTGGGCCCGAAATTTCCACCAGCAGTGGAATCGACCCAGTGGTGGTAAAAATAATCATAAGTACCAGGATTACAATTTAATACATCAGACGCGCGTTTCGTCTACATCACCAGTGACGCTCAGATCAAAATAGTTATAAAGCCAAACAAGTTCATATTTGAAGAGCATTGAAGTCCCAAATTCCAAAAAGTTGTGCCAAATAATGCTAAGGTTATTAATTCCTGGGATAAGAAAATCCTAAGTTTTTCGATAATTCAAAATTTTGTAACAGTAAATCTATATAAAACAAAGACCATATATTATACCATAAAGTCCAGTTGAAAAGGTGATTATCCAAAAGTGTCAATACGAGAAGGTTATTTCAATGAGGGTGCAGCCCGAAGTGAAATAACTTAAAGGGTTGACAATTTTGGATATGTATCGAATCTAAGGAGCCACTATTGTTTAATTTATTATACCGAACTAACAGTGGAAAGGCCTTTCAAACATTATATATTTTTTTTAAACTTTACATAACAAAGTCAAAGTAAAGCTGACATTTGAACATACATTCGTGTTTTAAAATTTCTAGAATGTACAACAAAGGTAGTTTCTTTTTGTAAATATTGACGGCCCTGAAAAGGACCGTTACTTTATAAGAGCTATCGTCAGCTGCTGGCATTCTATTCATGTTCAATGCCTTATTTTCTCGTCCCTCGGTGGGCTTCCAGTGTAACGTGAACGCTGCCATTTTGTTTATTTACGCCTTAGACGACATTTTCATGGGAGATAACTCGAGTACAAATCAACAATATCAAAAGGTTATTCGTCGGTGAATAAAAGGGGTTATTCACCACTGGTGGACATTTTTTGAGTTGTTTGTCCTTCCTTGCAATTGAATGAAAAACAACTGAATTATTCCATGTCACGTGATAACATTTCACCCAATAGAATTATTTAAAATATATGTAAGGTATAATATTTGATATTCATGACAATACCGAAGTGGTGACTACTGGTCTGGTGATACCCTCGGGGACGAAACGTATATAAGCATAACCCTGGTTGTAATTTTGTTTGTTTTAAATGTTCATCCATCAAATGCTTTTGATCATAAAGCTGCACCTTTCAATGGAAACAAGACGGATGTTATTTGTGAAGGAATCAACTGAGCTCACATTTGTGTGTAGAGGGTAGCTCTTTCTGAGGGGTGTTCTCTTTTAATAAATTTGCATACAGAACACATATAGTTTATTCATCTGTTCACTGAGGGAGTAATGAAAATCTGCAACTAGTGACACAATGTTTGGCTAAATATAAAACGGAAAAGCATATGTATGAATTGAATGCACGTCTAAATATTTCCTCGCTTACGTTATAAAATAATATCCCATATGATCAGGAGTTTTGTACAAACTTACATAAAATAAACGACGTTTTGAAAATTAAGTTTTATAAAAAATGCTCTTTAGAGGAAAGTTGTGAAGCGGGATAAAAGATATATTATGGGCGTCAAGTTAATTACTTATTCCCTATTCCCTATTCGTTACCTATTCCCTATTCCCTATTCGTTACCTATTCCCTATTCGTTACCTATTCCCTATTCGTTACCTATTCCCTATTCCCTATTCGTTACCTATTTGTTACCTATTCCCTATTCCCTATTCCCTATTCGTTACCTATTCGTTACCTATTCCCTATTGAATTTCCCTATTCGTTACCTATTCCCTATTCCCTATTCGTTACCTATTTGTTCACTTTTCCCTTTTCACTATTCGTAGCCTATTCCCTATTCCCTATTCGTTACCTATTCGTTACTTATTTGATTTTTAATATCCTTCCCCCATATTAATTATGCATGGAATGGTTTAATATGGCTGCCGTTACCATGGTAACAGCAGAAATTCGAAAAAAAATCAGTTTTTCGTTTTTGGTGAACTGTTTGGATATGCTTCTGCTCAGAATCATCATATTTTAAAACAATGTTGGTGCCCACTATATACATGTGTTGGATGATTTTGGCGATCATTGAAACTACTATGTTACCATGGAAACTACAACAAAATCTTCAAAATCCTCAAAACTTCATGAAACTCACAGTAATGATAAGCAACATTGGAAGATGTGGCATTTGGAGTTGGAATTTCAAAAATAGGTCTTTTTACCATGGAAACAATGCAAAAAGGTCAAACACTTCAAAAATAAGAATTGTGTGCAAACTGGATGAAACTTCACAGGAATGGTAACTTGCATAGGCAGAGTTCGATTTTGAAGTTGGAATTTTCAAAATGGCCGCCGTAACCATGGAAACAACAAAAAATATCAAAAATTTTAAAATGTTCAAACTTAATGAAACCAAAAATGTTACTAGGCATCAGTAGATGCTCTCTATGACTTTGAAATTGTCAAAATGGCTGCCGCTCTCCTGGCAATAGGGGAAAGGGTGCCATCCGTTATTGCTAGCAATTACAAATCTAGTTGTCAATACTCTTATATCTGGTAATAGTTCTAAATTTGTTGAGGTAAAATGATCTTTTTATGACCTATTTATATGTGTTCTTAGAGATGCCACGACTCTATTAGCACATATGTACCCGTTCCAGTGCTCGGTTAATACCCTGTTACCTATTTGTTACCTAATCGTTACCTATTCACTTATAATACGTTTGTTGTACGTTGCACCTTTTAGAAAAGGATTTTTAATTGTGTCCATGTCTCTGTTAGTAACAATGTGTTCCTAGAGATGAAATGACCTTA
This sequence comes from Mytilus trossulus, assembly GCF_036588685.1. Lineage (NCBI taxonomy): Eukaryota > Metazoa > Mollusca > Bivalvia > Mytilida > Mytilidae > Mytilus > Mytilus trossulus. The sequence goes on along the minus strand of NC_086386.1, from coordinate 33,326,801 downwards.
TAAGAGCGCATGTACCCGTTCCAGCGCTCGGTTAATACCCTGTTACCTATCCGTTAGTAACCTATTCACTTATAATACGTTTGTTGTACGTTGCACCTTTTAGAAAAGGATTTTTAATCGTGTCCGTGTCTCTGGTGGTAACAATGTGTTTTTATAGATGAAATGACCCCATTTGCGTGCATATACCCGTTCCAGCGCTCGGTGAATAACCTGTTACCTTTTCGTTACCTATTTGTTACTTTTTTAATAATAATACGTTTGTTGTACGTTGCACCTTTAAGAAAAGGATTCTCAATTGTGTTTATGTCTCTGCTGGTAACAATGTGTATTTAGAGATGAAATATCTTATAAGCGCGCATATACCCGTTCCAGCGCTCGGTTAATACCCTGTTACCTATTCGTTACCTAGTCGCTTTTAATGCGCGAGGTATACGTTGCAACTTGAAATAAATCGTTTTTTAATTGTTTTCATGTCTCTGGTGGTAACAATGTGTTCTTAGAGATAAAATGACTCTATTAGAGCGCATGTACCCGTTCCAGCGCTCGGCAATTACCCTGTTATATATTCGTTACTTATTCGTTACTTATTCGCCTATAGTACGCTTGTATTACGTTGCACCTTTTAGAAAGGATTTTCAATTGTGTTCATGTCTCTGGTGGTAACAATGTGTTCTTAAAGATGAAATAACCCTATTTGCGCGTATATACCCGTTCCAGTGCTCGGCTAATACTCTCTTACCTATTCGTTACTTATTCGCTTATAATACGTTTGTAGTACGTTGCACCTTTAAGAAAAGGATTTTCATTTGTGTTAATGTCTCTGGTGGTAACAATGTGTTCTTAGAGATAAAATAACCCTATTAACACATATGAAGCCGTTCCAGCGCTCGACCAATACCCTGTTACTTATTCCTTACGGATTCTCTTTTAATACACGGGTATTACGTTGCACCTTGAAATAAATCGTTTTTTAATTGTGTTCATGTCTCTAGTAGTGTTTTTAGTGTTGAAATGACCCTGTTAGCGCGCATGTACCCGTAAGTAACGAATAGGTAACAGGGGATTAGCCGAGCGCTTGAACGGGTACATACGCGCTCATAGGGTTATTTGATCTCTAAGAACGCATTGTAACCACCAGAGACATGTACACAAATGTAATCCTTCTCTTAAAGGTGCAACGTACAACAACTGTATTATAAGCAAAAAAGTAACGAAAAGGTAACAGAGTATTAGTTGCGCGCGGGAACGGGTTCATACGCTCTAACAGGGATATTTCATCTTTAACAACACATTGTTACCACCAGAGACATGAACACAATTGAAATTCCTTTTCTTAAAAGTGCAACGTATGCAAACGTATTTTAAGCGAATAACTAACGAATAGGTAACAGGGTATTGACCGAGCGCTGGAACGGGTGCATACGCCCTAACAGGGTTATTCCATCTCTAAGAACACATTGTTACCACCTGAGACATGAAGACAATTGAAAATCCTTTTCTTAAAGGTGCAACGTATTACAAACGGATTATAAGCGAATAAGTAACGAATAGGTAACAGGGTATTAGCCGAGCGCTGGAACGGGTACATACGCGCTTATCGGGTAATTTCATCACTAAGAACACATTAGTACCACCAGAGAAATGAACACAAATGAAAATCCTTTTCTTAAAAGTGCAACGTACAACAAACGTTTTATAAACGAATAAGTAACGAATAGGTATTATGGTATTAGCCGAGCGTTGGAACGGATTCATACGCCCTAATAGGGTTATTTCATCTTTAAGATCACATTGTTACCAGCAGAGACATGAACACAATTGAAATTCCTTTTCTTAAAAGTGCAACGTATTGCAAACGTATTTTAAGCGAATAAGTAACGAATAGGTAACAGGGTATAAGCCGAGCGCTGGAACGGATTCATACGCCCTAATAGGGTTATTTCATCTTTAAGAAAACATTGTTACCACCAGAGACATGAACACAAGTGAAAATTCTTTTCTGAAAGGTGCAATGTACAACAAACGTATAATAAGCGAATAACTAACGAACAGGTAACATGGTATTAGTCGAGTGCTGGAACGGGTTCATACGCGTTTATAGGGTTATTTCATCTCTAAGAACACATTGTTACGACCAGAGACATAAACACAAGTGAAAATCCTTTTCCCGAAAGGTGCAACGTACAACAAATGTATTATAAGCAAATAATTAACGAATAGGTAACGGGGTATTAACCAAGCGCTGGAACGGGTACATGCGCGCTAATAAGGTAATTTCATCTCTAAGAACACATTCTTACCACCAAAGACATGAACACAATTAAAAAACGATTTATTTCAAGTTGCAACGTATACCCCGCGTATTTATAGCGAATAAGGAACGAATAAGTAACAGGGTATTATCCGAGCGATGGAACGAGTACATACGCGCTAATAGGGGTATTTTGTCTATAAAAAACACATTATTACCACCAGAGATCTGAATTTAATTGAAAATCCTATTCTATAAGGTGCAACGTACAACAAACGTATTATAAGTGAGTATGCAACAGGGTATTAACCGAGCGCAGGAACGGGTACATGCGCGCTAATAAGGTCATTTCATCTCTAAGAACACATTAGTACCACCAGAGAAATGAACACAAATGAAAATCCTTTTCTTAAAAGTGCAACGTACAACAAACGTTTTATAAACGAATAAGTAACGAATAGGTATTATGGTATTAGCCGAGCGTTGGAACGGATTCATACGCCCTAATAGGGTTATTTCATCTTTAAGATCACATTGTTACCAGCAGAGACATGAACACAATTGAAATTCCTTTTCTTAAAAGTGCAACGTATTGCAAACGTATTTTAAGCGAATAAGTAACGAATAGGTAACAGGGTATAAGCCGAGCGCTGGAACGGATTCATACGCCCTTATAGGGTTATTTCATCTTTAAGAAAACATTGTTACCACCAGAGACATGAACACAAGTGAAAATTCTTTTCTGAAAGGTGCAATGTACAACAAACGTATAATAAGCGAATAACTAACGAACAGGTAACATGGTATTAGTCGAGTGCTGGAACGGGTTCATACGCGTTTATAGGGTTATTTCATCTCTAAGAACGTATTGTTACGACCAGAGACATAAACACAAGTGAAAATCCTTTTCCCGAAAGGTGCAACGTACAACAAATGTATTATAAGCAAATAATTAACGAATAGGTAACGGGGTATTAACCAAGCGCTGGAACGGGTACATGCGCGCTAATAAGGTAATTTCATCTCTAAGAACACATTCTTACCACCAAAGACATGAACACAATTAAAAAACGATTTATTTCAAGTTGCAACGTATACCCCGCGTATTTATAGCGAATAAGGAACGAATAAGTAACAGGGTATTATCCGAGCGATGGAACGAGTACATACGCGCTAATAGGGGTATTTTGTCTATAAAAAACACATTATTACCACCAGAGATCTGAATTTAATTGAAAATCCTATTCTATAAGGTGCAACGTACAACAAACGTATTATAAGTGAGTATGCAACAGGGTATTAACCGAGCGCAGGAACGGGTACATGCGCGCTAATAAGGTCATTTCATCTCTAAGAACACAGTGTTGCCACCAGAGACATGATCACAATTGAAAAACGATTTATTGCAAGGTGCAACGTTTACCCCGCGCATTTAAAGCGAATAAGGAACGAATAAGTAACAGCATACGCGCTAATAAGGGTATTTCATCTATAGGAACACATTATTACCGCCAGAGATATGAACTTAATTGAATTACTTTTCTAAAAGGTGCAACGTACAACAAACGTATTAAAAGCGAATAAGTAACGAATAGGTAACAGGGTATTAACCGAGCGCTTGAACGGGTACATGCGCGCTAATAGGGTCATTTCATCTCTAAGAGCACATTGTTACCACCAGAGACACGGACACAATTGAAAATCCCTTTCTAAAAGGTGCAACGTACAATAAACGTTTTATAAACGAATAAGTAACGAATAGGTAACATGGTATTAGCCGAGCGCTGGAACGGATTCATACGCCCTAATAGGGTTATTTCATCTTTAAGAACACATTGTTACCACCAGAGAAATGAACACAAGTGAAAGTCCTTTTCTAAAGGTGCAACGTACAACAAACGTATTATAAGCGAATAACTAACGAATTGGTAACATGGTATTAGTCGAGCGCTAGACCGGGTTCGTACGCCTTAATAGGGTTATTTTTATCTCTAAGAACACATTGTTACCACCAGAGACATGAACACAAGTGAAAATCATTTTCCCGAAAGGTGCAACGTACAAAAAATGTATTATCAACAAATAATTAACGAATAGGTAACGGGGTATTAACCGAGCGCTGGAACGGGTACATGCGCGCTAATAGGGTAATTTCATCTCTAAGAACACATTGTTACCACCAGGGACATGGACACAATCAAAAATCTGTTTCTTAAAGTTGCAACGTACAACAAATGTATTATAAGTGAATAGGTAACGAATAGGTAACAGGGTATTAACCGAGCGCTGGAACTGGTACATGCGCTCTAATAGGGTCATTTCATCTCTAAGAACACATTGTTACCACCAGAGACATGGCCACAATTAAAAATCCTTTTCTTAAAGGTGCAACGTAAAACAAACGTATTATAAGTGAAAAGGTAACGAATAGGTAACGAATAGGTAACAGGGTATTAACTGAGCGCTGGATCGGGTACATGCGTGCCAATAGGGTCATTTCATCTCTAAGAACAAATGGTTACTTCCAAAGACATGAACACAATAAAAAAAATATTTATTTCAAGTTGCAACGTATACCCCGCGCATTTATAGCGAATAAGGAACGAATAAGTAACAGGGTATTATCCGAGCGCTGGAACGAGTACATACGCGCTAATAGGGGTATTTTGTCTATAAAAACACATTATTACCACCAGAGATATGAATTTAATTGAAAATCCTTTTCTATAAGGTGCAACGTACAACAAACGTATTATACGTGAATATGTAACAGGGTATTATCCGAGCTCTGGAACGGGTACATGCACGCTAATAATGTCATTTCATCTCTAAGAACACAGTGTTACCACCAGAGACATGATCACAATTAAAAAAACGATTTATTTCAAGGTGCAACGTTTACCCCGCGCATTAAAAGCGAATAAGGAACGAATAAGTAACAGAGTATTATCCGGGCGCTAGAACGACTACATATGCGCTAATAGGGGTATTTCATCTATAAGAACACATTATTACCACCAGAGATATGAACTTAATTGAATTCCTTTTCTAAAAGGTGCAACGTACAACAAACGTATTAAAAGCGAATAAGTAACGAATAGGTAACAGGGTATTAACCGAGCGCTTGAACGGGTACATGCGCGCTAATAGGGTCATTTCATCTCTAAGAGCACATTGTTACCACCAGAGACACGGACACAATTGAAAATCCTTTTCTAAAAGGTGCAACGTACAACAAACGTTTTATAAACGAATAAGTAACGAATAGGTAACATGGTATTAGCCGAGCGCTGGAACGGATTCATACGCCCTTATAGGGTTATTTCATCTTTAAGAACACATTGTTACCACCAGAGAAATGAACACAGGTGAAAATCCTTTTCTAAAGGTGCAACGTACAACAAACGTATTATAAGCGAATAACTAACGAATAGGTAACATGGTATTAGTCGAGCGCTAGAACGGGTTCATACGCCTTAATAGGGTTATTTCATCTCTAAGAACACATTGTTACCACCAGAGACATGAACACAAGTGAAAATCCTTTTCCCGAAAGGTGCAACGTACAACAAATGTATTATAAGTAAATAATTAACGAATAGGTAACGGGGTATTAACCGAGCGCTGGGACGGGTACATGCGCGCTAATAGGGTAATTTCATCTCTAAGAACACACTGTTACCACCAGGGACATGGACACAATCAAAAATCTGTTTCTTAAAGTTGCAACGTACAACAAATGTATTATAAGTGAATAGGTAACGAATAGGTAACAGGGTATTAACCGAGCGCTGGAACGGTTACATGCGTGCCAATAGGGTCATTTCATCTCTAAGAACAAAGTCTTACTTCAAAATACATGAACACAATCAAAAAACGATTTATTTCAAGTTGCAACGTATACCCCGCGCATTTATAGCGAATAAGGAACGAATAAGTAACAGGGTATTATCCGAGCGCTGGAACGAGTACATACGCACTAATAGGGGTATTTTGTCTATAAAAACACATTATTACCACCAGAGATATGAATTTAATTGAAAATCCTTTTCTATAAGGTGCAACGGGTACATGGGTGCTAATAAGGTCATTTCATCTCTAAGAACACAGGGTTGCCACCAGAGACATGATCACCATCAAAAAACGATTTATTTCAAGGTGCAACGTTTACCCCGCGCATTAAAAGCGAATAAGGAACGAATAAGTAACAGGGTATTATCCGGGCGCTGGAACGAATACATACACGCTAATAGGGGTATTTCATCTATAAGAACACATTATTACCACCAGAGATATGAACTTAATTGAATTCCTTTTCTAAAAGGTGCAACGTACAACTAACGTATTAAAAGCGAATAAGTAAAGAATAGGTAACGAATAGGTAACGAATAGGTAACAGGGTATTAACCGAGCGCTTGAACGGGTACATGCGCGCTAATAGGGTCATTTCATCTCTAAGAGCACATTGTTACCACCAGAGACACGGACACAATTGAAAATCCTTTTCTAAACGGTGCAACGTACAACTAACGTATTAAAAGCGAATAAGTAACGAATAGGTAACGAATAGGTAACGAATAGGTAACGAATAGGTAACAGGGTATAAACCGAGCGCTAGAACGGGTACATGCGCTCTAATAGGTTCATTTCATCTCTAAGAACACATTGTTACATCCAGAGACAAAAACACAATTAAAAAACGATTTATTTCAAGGTGCAACGTATACCCAGCGCATTAAAAGCGAATTAGGAACGAGTAAGTAACAGGGTATTATCCGAGCGATGGAACGAGTACATACGCGCTAATAGGGGTATTTCATCTTTAAAACATATTATTACCAGCAGAGATATGAATTAAATTGAAAATCCTTTTCTAAAAGAGGGACGAAAGACACCAAAGGGACAGTCAAACTCGTGAATCTAAAACAAACTGACAACGCCATGGCTAAAAATGAAAAAGACAAACAGAAAAACAATAGTACACATTACAAAACATAGAAAACTAAAGAATAAACAACACGAACCCCACCAAAAACTAGGGGTGATCTCAGGTGCTCCGGAAGGGTAAGCAGATCCTGCTCCACATGCGGCACCCGTCGTGTTGCTTATGTGATTACAAATCTGGTAAATAGTCTAATTCGGTTGGTCAAATTCATGAAAGGGAAGGGGATTGTAGTTACGACGTAAGGAACATATCCGATATCATTTGTGAAACGGTTATTCCATAACGGTCAACCAACTCGTGATGGCGTCCGTAAAATTTACGAAGGGATGATTTCAACTTCACCATTTGGAACTCTTGGTTTAATAGCTTCCTTGTGAGCAGTAACCCTCTATCAAGAAAATCATGATAGGAAATGCAAGCACGGGAATATCGTATCAATTGGGAGATATATACCCCGTATGCAGGTGTTGCTGGAATGTTGCTACTTAGAAATGGAAAGTTCACAATTGGAAAGCTGAAATCATCTCTTTTGTCGTAAAGTTTTGTCTTCAACCGACCCTCATTGTCAATTTCTAGATGTAAGTCAAGATATGAAGCCGACTTAACTGTATCTGTAGTATCCTTTATCTCCAATTCGATGGAATAGATGCGATCCACATAGTCACCAAATTTTGAATTGTTTAGTGAAAGAACGTCATCTATATAGCGGAAAGTAGAGTTAAAGGATATTGCTAACTTCTTATCTTTCTTCATAAGAAGTTCCTGCATGAAGTCAGCCTCATAATAATAAAAAAACAAGTCAGCAAGTAGAGGGGCACAGTTTGTTCCCATTGGGATGTCGACAGTCTGTTGAAAAACACGTCCTCCGAACGTAACAAATATGTTGTCAATCAAGAAATCAAGCATCTTGATAATATCGGTTTCAGAGAATTTTTTGTTTGAATCAGAATGGTTCTTTACAAAGTATGATTTATCCCTCCCTAAGAACAGATACTTGTTTCTACGTTGGCCATTCTTTTTTATGAAGCAAAGTAATACCAACTCTTTTAATTTGTCTTTTAGTTTGGAATGTGGAATACTTGTGTAAAGAGTAGAAAAGTCAAATGTTTTAATACTGTTACAAGATGAAAGAGAGTTAGATTGTATGTACTCTAAAAGATCTTTGGAATTTTTAAGTATCCACATCTGATTCACGCCACCTCTAGAATAGGCCAGCTCTAAAAGGTGCAACGTACAACAAACGTATTATAAGTGAATAGGTAACAGGGTATCAACCGAGCGCTGGACCGGGTACATGCGCTCTAATAGGGTCATTTCATCTCTTAGAACACAGTGGTACCACCGGAGACATGAACACAATTACAAAACGATTTATTTCAAGGTGCAACGTTTACCCCGCGCATTAAAAGCGAACGAGAAACGAAAAAGTTACAGGGTATTATCCGAGCGCTGGAACGAGTAGATACGCACTAATAGGGATATTTCATCTATAAGAACACATTATTACCACCAGAGATATGAACTTAATTGAAAATCCTTTTCTAAAAGGTGCAACGTACAACAAACGTATTAAAAGTGAATAAGTAATGAATGGATAACGAATAGGCAACGAATATGTAACAGGGTATTAACCGAGCACTTGAACGGGTATATGCGCGTTAATAGTGTCATTTCATCTCTAAGAACACATTGTTACCACCAGAGACACGGACAAAATTTAAAATCATTTCTAAAAGGTGCAACGTACAACAATCGTATTATAAGTGAATAGGTAACGAATAGGTAACGAATTGGTAACAGGGTTTTAACCGAGCGCTGGAACGGGTTCATGCGCTCTAATAGGGTCATTTCATCTCTAAGAACACATTGTTACCACCAGAGACATGAAAACAATTAAAAAACGATTCATTTCAAGGTGCAACGTATATCCCGCGCATTAAAAGCGAATCAGGAACGAATAAGTAACAGGGTATTATCTGAGCGCTGGAACGGGTACATACGCGCTAATAGGGGTATTTCATCCATAAAAACACATTATTACCACCAGAGATATGAACACAATTGAAAATCCTTTTCTAAAAGGTGCAACGTACAACAAACGTATTAAAAGCGAATAAGTAATGAATATTTAACAGGGTAATATCCGAGCGCTGGAACGGGTACAAATGCGCTTATAGGGTTATATCACCTCTAAGCACCCACATCTACCACCAGAGTCAACAAAACAATTGAAAATCATATTTTAAAAGGTGCAACGTATGATACAAGTATTATAAGCGAATTATAAGCGAGTGATGGAACGAATTAAACAAGGTAATAGGATGCTCCGAAACGATGTACAACCTGCTTACATGACTAACCCCACAACATTATGTTAGTATGTGCCTTTCCCTTGATAAGAGTTTGAAATTAAGTAGTTATCGTTTGTTTTTGTGTTACATATTTGTTTTCCGTTTATTTTTTTGTATATGAAATACGGCCGTCAGTTTTGTTGTTTGAATTGTGTGAGGTTGTCATGTCTGGGCCTTTTATAGGTGACTACACGGTTTGTGATATGCTCATTGTTGAAGGCCGTACAGTGAATTATAGATTATAATTTCTGTGTCATTTTGGTCTATTGTGGAGTGTTGTCTCATTGGCAATCATACCACATCTTCTTTTTTACGCAAGCGCTTACATGGTGATTTCATCCCGTCGAACCAAGATCCATCTTCAAACATACGAACATAAAGCAGTTAAAAGGTAGAACGTATAAAAAAACAAATAATGAACAAATGCGTATCGAACATGATGTCAAAGGATCGGTTGAGCACAAACACATATAAACAGGTCATAAAAAGATCATTTTACCTCAACAAATTTAGAACTATTACCAGATATAAGAGTATTAACAACTAGATTTGTAATTGCTAGCAATAACGGATGGTACCCTCCCCCCTATTGCTGGTGAGCGGCAGCCATTTTGACAGTTCCAAAGCCAAAGAGAGCATCTACAGATGTCTAGTAACATTTTTGCAAAGTTTCATTAAGTTTGAACATTTTGAAATTTTGAATATTTTTGCTGTTTCCATGGTTACGGCGGCCATTTTGAAAATTCCAACTTCAAAGTCCAACTCTGCCTATGCCAGTTACCATTCCTGTAAAGTTTCATCCAGTTTGCTCAAAATTCTTATTTTTGGATTTTTTGACCTTTTTGCATTGTTTCCATGGTAACAAGACCTATTTTTGAAATTCCAACTCCAAATGCCATATCTTCCAATGTTGTTCATCACTACTGTGAAGTTTCATGAAGTTTTGAGCATTTTGAATATTTTGAAAACTGATTTCCATGGCAACATAGTAGTTTCAATGATCGCCAAAATTATCCAACACCTGTATATAGTGGGCAACTACATTGTTTTAAAATATGATGATTCTGAGTTGAAGCATATCCAAACAGTTCGCCAAAAAACCAAAAACTGATTTTTTTCACATTTGTGCCGTTTCCATGATAAAGGCAGCCATCTTAAACCAATCCATGCCATAATAAAAAGGGGGAAGGATATTAAAAATCAAATAAGTAACGAATATGGAATAGGGAATAGGTAACGAATAGGTAACGAATAGGGAATAGGGAATAGGTAAGGAATAGGTAACGAATAGGGAATAGGGAATAGGTAACGAATAGGTAACGAATAGGGATAAGGGAACAGGTAACAAATAGGTAACGAATAGGGAATAGGGAACAGGTAACAAATAGGTAACGAATAGGGAATAGGGAACCAACTTGACGCGCATAGATACATTCAACTCACAGATAGAAATTATACTGACAACACCATGGCTAATCAAAAGCTTAAGACAAACAGACAAATAATAGAACACCATATAGAAAACTAATGACCAAGTAACACGAACCACATTAAAAATGGGGGTGTTCTCATGTGCTCCGGCAGGGTAAACACTGTTTAATATGTGGTACCAATAGTGTTGTTCAAGTTAGTACATACCCGGTAAATGGTCTACTTTGGTATAAGAAAATTATTCTAGAAAAAAAACCCATACAGGCAGTAAACAAACACGGAGGCATTTTATCATTAATATCAGTAAAAGTTTTCATTTATGTTTTTATCAATCAAACAATCCAAATTCATGGTGTCGAATGCTGTATTATTGGCTTAACAATGCTTTCTATGATGACCATATGCTGATCCACATGTGCTTGCTGTGTATTTTGTCCTAGCAAATGTACATGTCCATCCATGGGTTTTTAACCAATTGGTTACTCTTCTATCACACTGGTCACCACATGTTATCATATTTGTGTGTCGACAACTACACCTAAACAAGCCGCGACAACTTTGGATTGATCCAAAATCGTGAAGTATTTTATGGGTATCTGCATCGACAGCTTTACAGAAACAGCTACAATTACATAAATAAATGCAAAAATAAATAAAACTCATAAATGTCTTTTTGATTGAATTTCACACTGAGGAAGCGATGACATATATTTCTTTGATAAAACAACAAACAAAACAATAAAGATTAGAAGACCCTTTGGAATAAGTTGAAAAGAAAATATCTGACAAATGCCGTGGATATTATTAATTTGTTCTCATTAATTGTGTGAAAGAATATCCAGTGCATGTTAAATTGTATAGGTATTTATTTGACAACATCAATAATAATAAAAAAAAATTACTGAAAATATGTCTAGAGTGACAAAAGTTATTATACTCCATATATTTATTGTTCCTTTTACTTAATAACAAATGTATTACATATTAGATAACAGATTTGAAACCATTTTAACAATATAAGCTTCTTTTAAAGTTGTGTTGTTCTTGGATAAGGTAGACTTCATACATGAACTTTTAAAGAATGATTATTAGTTAGCATAATGCTCAAACTGTTCTGCTATATGGATAATGTATTTTCTCTAACTAATTTGTAAGTTTGGTGTTGATAGCAGTCACTCTGTTGAATAACGATAAAGGATTTTGCAGATTTAGTTAAGCTTGTTTTATTTCTAAATAATATCATAATATGGGACACAATCATAATATGAGATCTTATCTTTGCGACAAAAAAACCTCAACGTTACTGCAATTTTCATTTTCAAACCTTTCTACTTTAACTTGGAGTATTGTTCCAACAACTCATGCATTTTAAAGGAAATACAAAATTTCAAATCATTATTTATGTGAACCAGGTGGACTTTTTGTAGTAAAGCTACTAAACATATGGTTTAAACAGTAAAATTGAATCATATATTTGATATTAATTATGAATTCAATCCACAGGCAAAATAATTGACCCAATGGTGATAAGCTTCATATAACTATATTAGTAAGACGAACGATTATACTGAAATATGTATATATTGAATGTTCAGTTACTTACTTTTTAGTGGTGTTTACTCGTGGGATTCTAATTCGTGGGAGTCTAACTCTTCTGAACCATCCTTCAACTTGGTAGGTAAATAAAAGGAACATAAGGACGAACAATAATTTCTGCATGTCTTCCTGGAAAAATACAAATATGAATAAATATACGGATAGCAATATCTAAAGGATGTATATATCGACGCAATACTATTTTCAATACAACTGCTAATTTGTTATATGGTGTATAACAAATAACAAACCGTAACATTTGCATATGATTAAAAAGTAAGAGTCAAAAATTATTATTGCAGTAGAATTTTCGTAGTTTGTAGTTTATTTATTACATTGTGATGTTTCACAGTTACAAACCATTTGCCAGAACTCGGTATTTTTTGAATTCTGACTGAACCACATTATGCATATCATGTTAATGTAGACCAATTTCAATATTTGTGTTGTATGCATGTTTCGTATTAATCATCAAAACAGTTTAGAAACAGACGTTTCAAACTCATAGGAAAATTCGAAACGAAAAGAATCTAAATAACATGGCACAATCAAAAGATCAACCACATAAACGAACTCTATAGCTAATAGCATGCATTAAAAGCAGTATTCACAATGAAACGCCACAATTGATGTTCAAAACGAACTTCTATACACTAACTATACCATTTGTATTTGGTTGGATATAATCTTCTTTTTTACAATTTAAAAGCATGATTTTGCATCGGCCGAAAATGTATAATAAATCAACAGGCTTCTCTATAAATATCGAAATTTATAACAGTTTAAACAATACCACTGTTCATACAGGGTATTTTGAATATTTTATGTTTTGATCAATTCCATTATAACAATCATAACTTACCTGGTCTTCAAATTTTACTCAATAGATGACTTTGCTGCTGTTGTTGGAACTTGTGATGGAATGCAGAGAAAAACAGTCTGATTTATAGTCAGGAAAGCAGTTAATGTATTCAGATTGTGCAACATATTGCAAATACCACGTTAATAACTTAAATGCTTTGTATGCAGATTGACATAATGTAGGCGGTTGCGTAAATTCGGACATTTGTACTGACTTTTTTTTAAGATGGCAGTGCTAGATTGTATATGAATGTGAATGTTTGGTCTCGACTTCTTTGTTTGTGTTCAATATTTTGTGGAGATATCACCCCTTCTGGTATTGACCAACCGTATAAACTGGTCGATATGTCAAGGTTAAGGAGTTATTTTATCAAATTGTATCAATACTAGTTATGTATTGTGCATCCAATCTGATAAATAAAAGTCTACCTGACATGATACTTCTATATAGCATACTTATATATTTTAACCTTGTAAAATATGATCTCAAGTACGTTTAAAGCATTGTGAATACATGTCCTTGAACATGAATGGTCAAATCACTTGGTAACCTATAAACTATACTTGCTGATGTAGATATTGTTTAATGGCCATACCTGTTTCATGTGTTTGTTATGCAGATTATTGACGAATAAATACATTTTACACCACTCAATATTGTGTAAAATTATATGTCATAATAGTAAAAAGTTTGAAAAGAAAATCATTTTTTTTAGAATTTAGAAATTTGATGCATCATTGTGTTCATCAATTGAAATCTTGTTCAGACTAACTCGCCATCACTTCAATTACTTTAATTCTGAATAAGAAGAGTTTGAAAAGGGGTCAGAAAGATTTAAAAGATCTGTAGACTAGGTTGGTTCTAACAATAACAGGGCATGTGATTATGTTTATATCTGTCCCTTCTTTGGCCTTCAGATAGGAAGACTTAGCCTAAATACCATTCGTCTTTTTGGTAATCTTTAAATAAATCCTGCCACTCACAATACTTTTAGAAAATAGAAATATATGATTTTTTTGCAAAATTAACTCATCATAGATACCAGGATTAATATTTTATATTAACGCCAGACGCGCGTTTCGTCTACAAATGACTCATCAGTGACGTTCGAATCAAACAAATGTTTAAAAGGCCAAATAGAGTACGAAGTTGCAGAGCAATGAGGACCAAAATTTAATCAATTGTCCGGGATTTGAATTATTCTCCAACACTTTACGACCCATGCACACACAATACTCAATAGTACAAGTAGTAATCATAAAAGTACCTTCAAATGTCATTAAATTAATTTGAATTTGAATATTTACAACTGAGAATGATTAATTACATGTACACAGTAGATTTTTGTCGTGTAATGTAACATATTTGTGAATAGTAATGATGATTATTAATTTTCTTTGTCTGCAAAATTTGTTGAAAAAGTACAATGTCTCGTAAGTTTAATTGAAATATGTATATGCTGTAGTAAAGAAATGAATATCTTCACTGTATAAATTTTAGTATTTGAAAGTTTTCAATGCGTGTACTTGCGTAAAATATTAACGCTGTCAAGCATCATTGTTTTTATTGACTTTAGCTTTAATGTAACCAACACTGACTGGTTAATCGTTCCTATGTCTTGTTGTTTTCCTTACACAATATCTTTAATTCCACATGCCCAACACGATGTGGCATGTATTACTTTTTTTTTTAAATTTATTTATTGATATATATTAATGAATGACCATCTTTTACAAAAACATGTATAAATATTCAAACTTGTTTAACACACAATACCAGCCATCTTCACAACGCACCCGTTGCAGATTGAATTGAATTCTGCCTTGGTTCTAAAACAGGACTTTGTCTAGGAAGGGGTAAGTTTTTGTCTAGGAAGGAGTCATTTTTTTTTTTTATTTTTAAAAACTGAATATAGCCGGCATATAATACTCATCTGAACTAAGAGACAATAGGACTTCAGATTTGATAAAAAAAAAACGGTTGTTACATGCATATTTGTTTTTTACCAAGAGATCATTAAGAGTGGCCACAACAGCAACTTTGTTTTACTGATAATATTATTAATTTTTATTATTCAACTTTCAACATTTGAAATAATTTATCTACTTAAAAACTTATAAACGCCTCAATTCAAACAGTATAAAGGTATTCAATACTATTATTTGCATGTTGATGTCCTAATTATAGCACTAGAACAAAACTCATATGAAATAATCAAAAGCTATGAAAGTATATTTTAAAAGCGAAATTCCTTCCGAAAAGAATAATCAGATGGCAATATAGTGATGAGTTTGTTTAACATATTTGATTAAGATCAAATCTGTGTTAAGATATGTCCGATTTCATTGCGTACTACGATAGTGAAAAGAATTTATTTATATCATCAAATGGTGGCTAGTTTTATTATAATCTTTAAAATATAATCATCTCCTATTTTTTACCCATTCCTTCTAGGATAATATTCCAATCGCTTAGGTGATAAGGAATAACATAAAAAAATATTAATAAAGCATATAAAGCTTTAAGACAAAATGCATAAAAAGGTTCAACCATATCAAGTGAACCGCAGTCAAATTTATTTAATGAACACACATAAAGAGAAAACAAGCGTATAAGCAATTGTAAATCTTTTGATGTTCACAGGAATGTCCCCTCGTATATTTTGTCATTGATTTCTAAGAGAATTATTATTCAAATATCAAAACTTTTATTAGTAAAAAAACCATTTATATAGTCTATAAAATATCTAAGTTCACACTCATGAAATATCAGGAGATAACAAAATCATTTAAACTAGTGTTTTTTTTACTGCAATACATGAAAAAAATCATTTAAACGTATTTAACTGTTTCATATGGGAAAATTAATATTCATAATTTTCCCATATGTCATTTATGACGAAGGTCCATTTTTCCTTCCTTGTTCACAAAATATGACCTTGACTCGGCGGTGACAGTTATTGTCCACCTAACCTTGACCTTCTGAATTCCCCTTCCCCTTTCCCATTGTATGCAAGGTTTGTTTCCTTATGTTACTTTCATATTTGCTAATGCTTGTGTTTCCATTTTCTGTTTGGTACATTCGTCGTCGTTGGTAAGCTAAGTTATCCATTATATTCCTATACAAGCAAAACTATTCATATTTTCAAACGAGAAATCGGAACCGAAATCTGTTAAAACTGTTGAACCCCATTAGTTTATGAAGCAATGTCTCGACTCAGGGTGAGATTTTAATGTTGTTTTTTTACAATTGTTTATTTACAATTTTGTCATAGGAACAGTATTTGGCTTTTGCATAAACACTTTGTAGAACGTTTACACGATTCCCTAACCATGACTCTAAGCTGATTTTGCTTTTGGTCCGTATTTCAGCAGGTGTATCAAACGTTTAAGCATATATTTTTTTCAGGATATCTGAAATTGATGGTAGGTAGATTGAAAGCAACACAGCGATCGATGAAGATGGAAAATAATAAGCCTGAGAAATACCTCAAAGCATTAAAAACAAAATTTACAACGTACATTGTCAGCTAAATTGTGGTTAAGGAGAAAACCCAAAACATGAGAAAATGGTCGTAAACTGAGAATAGATGCTGTCAATGTAAAAATCAATTTAAAAGTTGTTTTATGATATTGATTGATGGGTGACAAAATAATGTATTGGAAGGTGACCTTAAAAAATATAATGTTTTGTGTATTGAATTGTCTTTTTTCTTTCTTGAAAATAGTTTGTGAAATGAAGAAACAAACTGTGTAAATTGATTAAAAAATGTTTAGCCCTCAACTATTTATCATTTCCAATATTTTTAGAAGAACTCATTCTATAAAATATTGGACGGTTCACTGTAACATAATGGTATCTTACAGGTAAATAATCCCATCATAGATACCAGGACTAGTATATACGCCAGACGCGCGTTTCGTCTATTAAAAGACTCATCAGTGAAGCTCGAATCCAAAATGATAGTGTAATTACTGACTTGAAGTACGATACAACGATAGAATGATGTTTTTTTTTAAGAACAAAGGAAAATCAGATCACCAATATCTGCTATACAACAATGACCGAGATATCGCAAAACACACGGTGCTTTAGAGAGACTCTAATATGTTAAATGTATACATATGGTTAATCATGTGTCAGCAATGATCTAAGGCAGTCCACAGAGTAAAACTAGTCGATGTATCTTTGTACTGCAGTACTCGTCGTATTTTTTGTTTTTAAAATGGATAAGCTAAAATTGAATGAAAGTGTTGTTTTTATTTCCATTTCCAGTTATTTTTTGATTAAGTATCAGAGCGTTTTCTTGTGCAATTTTTCTTGTTAGCCTTCTAACTGAAATTGTAAAAAAACTTTAAAAAGATCTTGTTTTGAGTGTCTACAGGGAAGATACTATTGTTTTCACTAGATTTCGCATTGCGTTATGGATATTCAAATATCATATTTTACGAATAGTTTAGAAATAAAAAATTAGGATGGCATACTACACCCTTACATCATTTAGTAACAAACTTCAGATAATTTTAGATGGAGAGTTGTCTCATTGGCACTTACGCCACATCATCCTATATCTATATCCAGGTTCTTGCAAAGTGATTTCTGTTTTTTACCGGCAGACAAAACAGCCAAACATCTGGTAGTTGTATGCCGTAAATACTATTTAGTGATATTTAGAAGGCTCAAAGAGGTAGTGTATTTATTTCCTTTTCGTTTTGGAAACTCATGGTTTATAAACGGTAATGAGAAAATGAAATGAAACTGACTACGCTAAGTCTAGAAAAGAAAATGACAAAGAGACAAATAAATGCCCATACGACTTAATACAGAAAACTGGAGAATAAATAATACGAACCCTTCCAAAAACTAAGGGTGTTATCAGGTGCTCTGGAAGAGTGTGAACATATTATTAGAAATAATATTAAGGGAATTCGCTTCTCAGTATCAGACTCAAAATACTTTAAAAATACGTACAAGACCTAACATATACTCTGATTATAACATTCCTTCGTCTATTAAATTGTGATATGAGTTTCCAGATCAAACGAGAAATTCTACGTCTTTAAGTATTTCGCGTGTTTCGTCTACAAAAGACCTATAGTTGTTAATGTTTGTGTCATTTTGGTCTTTTTTGGATGGTTGTCTCATTGGCTATCATACCACATCTTCTTTTTTATATAATCAGTGACGCTCGAATCAAAAAATGTTTAAAAGACCACATAGAGTACGAAGTTGAATAGCATTGAGAACCAAAAATAAACCAACTGTCCGGGATTTGAATAATTCTCCAACACTTTACGCAAGCTGCACAAACATACTCAATAGTACAGGTAGTACATTATAAAAGTACCAAAACAGAACCTTTAAATGTTATTGAAAAATTTCAATTTCAATTTTGTCACGGACATTTCATTATATGTACAACTGACAATGATTAATTACATGTACAAAGTGTTGTTCTTTTACATGTAATGTAACATATTTGTGAATAATAATGAGGAAAATTTATTTTCTTTGTCAGCAAAAATTGTTGAAAAAGTACAATGTCTCGTAAGATTATTTGAAATATTTACATGTTGTAGTAAAGAAATGATCATTTCACATATAAGTTTCGGTATTTGAATGTTTTAAATGCGTTACTTATTAAACTGTCAAGCATCATTGTTTGTGTTGACTTCAGCTTTGATGTAGCCAACACCGACTGAAAAAGCGTGCCTTACACGCGTAAAACAATATCTGCAATTCCAAATACCAAACACGATGTGGCATGCAATTCAGTTGTTCTTTGTTTTATTTATTGATATATATATAAATGACCATCTTTTACAAATTATGTTTAAATATTTAAACTTGTTTAACACTCGATTCTCTGCCATCTTCCCAACGTACCTGTTACAAATTGAATTGATGTGTATGATTCTGCCTTGGTTCTAAAACAGGATTTTAAATAGGAAGGAGTAAAAAACATTTTTTTTTTAAAACTCCACAATTATCCACGATGTTATTTTAAAGATTCTTAATGCCTTTTGATTCTAAAAGGACTTCACAAAAATGTTATTTAATAGGTAAATAATATTTGATATGTCTATAGATATTCAATATGGACGTTGCATTTATTCTTTTCTAAAACGAAACTCCGTCGTGTATGTTTTCAGTCAGGAGTAACACCGTGTATGGATTGATTCTGACTGGGATCCCATCTTCTTAATTAACAAATACAAACAATACATGTATATATCTGCTCGATGACACGTTATGCATTAAGATTCTCTGACTATAGCCAGAAAATAATACTCATATGAACTAAAAGAAATAGGACTTCTGATTTGATATAAAACATAGTTACATGTATACTTGTTTTCTATCAAAAGACCATGAACAGTGGCCGCAACAGCAACTGAGTTTTACTGATAATATTATTGAGTTTTATTATTCAACATTCAACACATGAAATAGTTTATCTATTTCATAACTTATAATTGCATCAATGCAAACAGTATGACGGTAATAAAGGCTACTACTTGTATGTTGATGCTCTTATCATAGCACTAGAATTAAACTCATATTCATTTATGAAAAGCAATGAAATCATATTCTAAATGCTAAGTTTCTTCCATAAAGAAGAAATGTGTTGTCAAAATAATGATGATGTTGTTTTTAGATCAAATTATTTTTTCAGATATACCCAATTTCATTGCATACAATGAGGAGGATTTATTGATAGCAGTAAATAATGGCAAGTTTTATAAAACATCTCCAAATATCGTTATCTCCTTTTGTTTATCTATTTCTCCTAGAATTATATTTGATCTTATTAGGCAAGTGTAGTGAGGAATAGAATAATAAAAAAGCATATAAAGGTATGAGACCAACTTACTATGCATGAACAAAAGGTTCAACCATATTGAGTGCACCGAAGTCAAATTTATTTTACTACAACAATACAAAACTGGGTTGACGGAACACAAATGAAAAGAAAACAAGCGTGTAAGCAATTATAAATCGTTGGCTGTCCAACGGAATGTTTTACTAGTATAAATGCATTTACTTTATTTTAATATCTAAGTTCATCCAAATGAAATATGAGGAGGAACACAATCATTAAAGCTAGTGGTATTTAACTACCCAAAATGAAAAAAAACATTTTAACGTATTTAACTGCTTCATAAGAGAAATAAATCATAATTGTCCCACAAGTGACACGTATGACAAAGGTCCCTATTTTCCTTCCTTGGTCACAAAATATGACCTTGACTCGGCGGATGTCTAATAAGTGACAGTTTTTGTTGACCCAAACTTTACCATCTGGATTACCTCTCGCTTGTTAGTTTTCCGAGAAGGTTTCTTTTCTTATGTTATGTTCATATTTGCTGATCCTTGTGTGTTTATTTTCCATTTTGTATGCTCATACTCGTTGGTTAGCAAAGTTAGGCGTTTTATTCATATTTAAGCAAAACTATTCGTATTTGTAAACGAGAAATCCAACACCCGAGAATTATTAAAACTATTGTAGAGGGCCACTTAGATTATTGATCAAATTGTGGACGCAGAGTGAGATTTTAATGTTGTTTTTTTACAATTTTCATTGCAATTTTGTCCCAGAAACAGTATTTGGTATGTACATAAACACTTAGTAAAACCTCTTCTTCGGATAAATTATTTCCTTCTAAGTATGACAACAAACTGATTTAACTTCTGGTTTTCATATTTCAGCAGGTTTATCAAATGTTTAAGTATTAATTTTTTTTCAGTGTATTTGAAATTGACGGAAGAAGAATGAGGGCAACATGGAGGTGGCTAGTTAGGATGTAAAATAATTAGCCATGATATACCTTTAACATGTTAAAGCATCAAAAACTAAACTTGACAGTGCATATTGTCAGCAAATTGTGTTAAAGGAGGCTACTCAAAAGATTAGAACATTGTCGTGGAATGACAATGGAATCTGTCAGTGAAAAAATAATTTGAAAATTGTTTTAAGATATTGAATTTATAGGTGACAAACTATTGTATTAAAAGGTGACATAAAAAATTATAAAGTTTTTGTTAAATTGTCATTTTTCTTTCTTGAAATAGTTTGTGAAATGAAGAGAAATGAGAAGAATGCATTCTGTAAAATATTGGACGGTTAAATGTAATATAATGGTATCTAACAGGTTAATGATAGTCTAAGTACTGAATTGAAGTCCGATACAACAATATAATGATGTTGTTTTAAGAACAAGGAAAAATCAGATAACCAATATGTGTTACACAACAATGACCGAGATATCACAAAACACATTGAGCTTCATAGAGGCTTCAACATGTAAAAAATAAACCACGTGCCAGCAATCTTCTAAGGCAGTACACAGAGTTAAAGTAACTGGTCGATGCATTTTTTTACTGCAGTACTAATCGTTTTCTTTTTCAAAATGGATATGCTAAATTTACACGAAAGTGTTGATTTCATTTCCATTTCCATTTATTTTTATTTTTGTTAATTATCAGAGCGTTTTCTTGTGAAATTCTATAGCCTCCTTACTTCAATGGAAAAAAAACATTGAAAAGATCTTGTTTCAAATGTTTACAGGAAGATACTATAATAATTGTTTTTCACTAGATTTCTCAGTGTGTAATGGATATGCAAATACCATATTTTAAGAATAGGTAAGAAATAAAAAGTAGGATGGCATAATTCACTTTTTCTACATTTAGAAACAAACTTCAGGTTGTTGCAAAGTAATTTTTGTTTCTACTGGCCGACAAAGCAGCCAACAATCTGGTAGTTGTATGCTGTAAACAATCTGGTAGTTGTATGCTGTAAACAATCTGGTAGTTGTATGCTGTAAACGATCTGGTAGTTGTATGCTGTGTACAATCTGGTAGTTGTATGCCGTAAATACTATATGGACTTTCTTAAGAACGAAGTTTGATATCTCCTACATCCAAGTACAGTTGGGTGCAGACCAAGCATTACATGTAGACGGGCCGAAAAAGTTAACGCGGCGTTTACTTGCGTGCACTTCATGTTAACGCCGCGTTAACTGTGCGTTAACTCTGAAATTGCAGTAGACATTAAAAGTAAACGGGCGTTTACTTTCGCGTTTACCTCCGCGTTAACGCAAAAACGGCGCGTCTTCTAATTTTTTAAAGAGTAAACGGGCGTAGATTGTCATCGTAACCTGGATACACTGACCTTAAATATGAAATGATAAGGAACATCAAAAATAATTTACCAACTAGTCATTTCCGCTTGACATATTGAAGATAACGGTTATTTAAAAATGTCACACATTTGTATTGAATTGAACAATAATTATAGTAAATTTCCAAAATCAAACAGTTTTCTCATCTTAGACAGACTGACTCGTAAAACAAAATTATTTGATAACATTAACAAAAACTGACAATATGTACCCTTTAACAAGTTATCTTATTCTATATAGTAGTAATTCAGTTATATTTTTATGACATAATTGACCATATAATACAATCGACAGCAATTTTTGTACCAGCCTGACGGCCATGATCTCTTTTTATTTAAAATATTGAAAAGTAAACAAAATTAAGTAGTTTTCATACATCAGACCAACTCGTAGTACATAATTATTTGTTCGCAACAACCAAAACTGACCAAAAGCAATTTGTTATGTAAATCTATATAGTCCGCAGAGTAAATGAGTTATATTTTGATATAAAGATCGATTGTATAATAAAAAAGGTACTAATATTTGAACATTATGACTAAAAAAATTTGTTTGCATCAATTTAGAGTGCAGCATGTCTTTTTTGTATTCAAAATATTGAATCGTAAACAAAATTCAATAGTTTTCATATCTCAGACTGACTCATATAATAAAACTATTTGTCCGCAACAACCTAAACTGACCATATAAGCATTTTATTATGTAAATCTATATAGCCACATAGTAAATGAGTTATATTTTCATGTAAGGATTGATTGTATAATAAGAAAGGTACTAATATTTGAATATTATGACTAAAAAAATTTGTTTGCATCAATTTAGAGTGCAGCATGTCTTTTTTGTATTCAAAATATTGAATCGTAAACAAAATTCAATAGTTTTCATATCTCAGACTGACTCATATAATAAAACTATTTGTCCGTAACAACCAAAACTGACCATATAAGCATTTTATTATGTAAATCTATATAGCCACATAGTAAATGAGTTATATTTTCATGTAAGGATTGATTGTATAATAAGAAAGGTACTAATATTTGAATATTATGACTAAAAAAAATTGTTTGCATCAATTGAGAGTGCCAGCATGTCCTTTTTGTATTCAAAATATTGAATCGTAAACAAAATTCAATAGTTTTCATATCTCAGACTGACTCATATAATAAAATTATTTGTCCGCAACAACCAAAACTGACCATATAAGCATTTCATTATGTAAATCTATATAGCCGCATAGTAAATGAGTTATATTTTCATGTAAGGATTGATTGTATAATAAAATAGGTAGCAATATTTAAATATTATGACTAAAAAATTTTGTTCGCATCAATTCAGAGTGCCAGCATGTCCTTTTTTTTCAAAATATTGAATTGTAAACAAAATTCAATAGTTTTCATATCTCAGACTGACTCATATAATAAAATTATTTGTCCGCAACAAAAATCAAAGCGCGAAAGCGCTGTAAAGGCAGTTAATTACAGGTTGTGTGTATTTCTAGTCCAGTTATAGCATTATCTTCCATAGAACAGAGGTGGTTTGTAGAATTTAAGATTTAGAGTTCTTTTTTACCCAGTTCACCTATATCTATAGTCTACTGTTTACAGTATATTTTCTGTGCCTCGCCATGAAATGCATTTTTAGCCATGGCCTTGTCAGTTTGCTTTAAATTTATGAGTTTGACTGTCCCTTTGGTGTCTTTCGTCCCTCTTCTTTAGACATATAAGACCTTTTCCTTTTCAATATAAATAAGACTATTTTTAATTATTGATTGTATACGCATATTCTATGACTCCCATAAAAAATAGTTCACAAAGATTGACTAGTCTCTGTACTGTGTGTATAGCAAGAACATCTAGTAACATAATGGTAAATGTACATAGTAACATGTCAACTTTTTTGATGACCATACCTGCCAACTGTCAGTATTTGCAGAGTATTTCCCCCATCGAGCTCGAGGCTCCCAAATGGAAATTTTGTAAGAGCAATTTTGTCGACTATTTAAAGAAAACAATTAATTCAACAATGGCTATAAGCTTGTTAATGCAAGAAGAAGCCAAAAACCACATTAGAATATATTTGAAGGGAATCCATGACAATCGCCCCATTAGCAAATAGACCCACTTTTTCACTAACTCGCCCCACTTTAAAAAAAACCTGCCCCAACCTGGATTACCAAATCGCCCCACTTGTGAACTGTGTTAAATCCCGTTAATAGTACTCCTGCCAAATCGCCCCACTTATTAGAAAACGATAATATCTAGATAAATATATAATAAACCAAGAAGAATTTAGTAATGCCAACTCGCCCCACTTATGTAAAAAGATGTTATCCCGTTGTATATAAGTTAAATTCTGTTAATATTACTCCTGCCAACTGGTCCCACCTAATGGAAATCGGTGAAATCTAGATAAATATATTATTAACCAGGATGAATTTAGTAATGCCAACTCGCCCCACGTATGGAATAAGATGTTATCCCATTGAATATAAGTTCAATTCCTTATATTGCATTATGATACAATTAATAGGTTTCTTTTCAATTGTTATGCAAATAACTAAGCTTCAAAACTTACATTTATTCTTCAACAATCAGTTTTTTTTTAGAATTATAATTTCAGTATATATCAATAATAGTAATTAAATTAATTTTCGGTTTGTTTGTATTCTGTGTAGATTAGTTTTCATTAAGGTGGTGCGAGTTTTTATTTTTAATTATATATATATATATATATATATTAATCTAAAAATTACCGTTTTTTTATAAGTAGAGCGAGTTGGCAGAAGTAATATTAAACAGGGTTCTCGCTAAGGCGAGTCCATGAGTCCTGGACTCATCAAAATCTGTCTGGACTCACCATTTTCAAAACTGGTGAGTCCACAAATACATCAATATTGAAATATTTTGTATAAACTGAACACAGTTACCATGACTCACCGTGGCCAAAACTGACTAGTCCCTGGACTCACCTTCAAAAATCCTTAGCAAGAACCCTGATTTAACATGATTTAACCAATTTCACATGTGGGGCGAGTTGGCAGGAGTAATACTAAACATGATTTAACCAATTTCACATGTGGGGCAATTTGATAAATCAGTTTGTGGTGTTTTTTTAAAAAGTGGGGCAATTAGCCAGTGGGGCGACTTGTCCTGCGTCCATTTGAAGGCCTCCTTGAAGGTTTTGTATGACTATATGAACCATCTTTCACGTAAAACCCCCATGTGCATTTTGAAAATTTGGCAGGTATGTTTCTAACTCCAGGCAAAATCTACCGGTATGAATGAAAAAGAAGTTTTCAATTAAGGCTCTGTGGCCATAACAGCTGTCTCATTAGCATTTTAACCACTTCCCATATTTGCAATTAAAACAATAGAAGAAAATTAATCAACGCAAAAACAAAACTTACTTGTAAATATGAAATTCTCTTTACGGTATGAGTTTTTCTCATTGTTTGAGATTGTACAGTAGTACCTGTAACTGCTTATACCTTTTTCTTATTCACTTTTGCTTGATAAACTCACTAAATATCGTATACATTGTACCACATCTCCTTAATTTTTTTTTATATGCATTCCAATAACATGAACAATTGTAATTCAATTCTATATACCAAAACAAAATGAACTGCACCACTTTCATTTTCTAGTATGCATCTTTTGGCAAAATACAAGTTCTTAGATGACACAATTAATATAATATATATTTATTGATAAAAAAATAAAATTTAGTATACAACTCTTTAACTGGTATAAAAAAAAAGCACAGCTGTGTCATAAATTGTGAAATCTGTGCTGAAAACATAGACATTGATGGTATTTGAGTAATTTCATATGTGAAGCTCAACATTAGCTCGTCAGTTGGTGGTGGACAGTTATAGTTCCTTTCTGCAGGCTAGGATGAATGACTTTTCAGGAAAACCAATTCAATTTCACAAATCAAAACTTTCCTCTAGATTTCTCCTACAATATTCATCCAGTTTAGTTCTTTTGTTTTAATTGGACACCGTCCTGATTTTTAATTTTGCAAACCATTCAGTCTCTTGCTTGCAAATGGTGCATGAAAGTAGGATGGGTATGGCAGTAGACAAGTCTCTTTAAAGTGGGTTTGTGCCCTGAAAAAAAGTTTTATAACTTAAGTTTAATTGAAACTTGTGCAACACATATACCTAAATAACTATATAACATAGAAGAGAGCATCATTCGTGTCAATGTTTTGTTCCTGTTTACAATGTCATTGATATTTTTTCAGAAATCCTGAGGCATAGCTCATGAATTCCTGTCATTAGACATTACGTCCTAAATTAACATAATTACTGCTAGAATAATAATCAGTATGATATACGTACACTATCATTGTACAGCCCAAGTCTTCAGTATATATAATTGTTGCATTCATTCACTTCTGTGTTCAGTCGTTCAAAAATATTTAAACATCAACAAATGAACTTTAATAAGGACAAGAAAACACTAGAAAAGATACGTACATACAACCCGTGTTTAAGTGTATTTGAAAGAGAAATCTGGTTAAACGATGTAGAAAGGAGAAATATATCTGGTTAAACGATGTATAAAGGAGGAAAAAATATTGTAGATATTGCATTACGATGCGTTCTACCTAATAGCACGTGGATATGTTTACATATTTAGACTTGACGTGTCTCATTAGCATTTTAACCACTTCCCATATTTGCAATTAAAACAATAGAAGAAAATTAATCAACGCAAAAACAAAACTTACTTGTAAATATGAAATTCTCTTTACGGTATGAGTTTTTCTCATTGTTTGAGATTGTACAGTAGTACCTGTAACTGCTTATACCTTTTTCTTATTCACTTTTGCTTGATAAACTCACTAAATATCGTATACATTGTACCACATCTCCTTAATTTATTTTTATATGCATTCCAATAACATGAACAATTGTAATTCAATTCTATATACCAAAACAAAATGAACTGCACCACTTTCATTTTCTAGTATGCATCTTTTGGCAAAATACAAGTTCTTAGATGACACAATTAATATAATATATATTTATTGATAAAAAAATAAAATTTAGTATACAACTCTTTAACTGGTATAAAAAAAAGCACAGCTGTGTCATAAATTGTGAAATCTGTGCTGAAAACATAGACATTGATGGTATTTGAGTAATTTCATATGTGAAGCTCAACATTAGCTCGTCAGTTGGTGGTGGACAGTTATAGTTCCTTTCTGCAGGCTAGGATGAATGACTTTTCAGGAAAACCAATTCAATTTCACAAATCAAAACTTTCCTCTAGATTTCTCCTACAATATTCATCCAGTTTAGTTCTTTTGTTTTAATTGGACACCGTCCTGATTTTTAATTTTGCAAACCATTCAGTCTCTTGCTTGCAAATGGTGCATGAAAGTAGGATGGGTATGGCAGTAGACAAGTCTCTTTAAAGTGGGTTTGTGCCCTGAAAAAAAGTTTTATAACTTAAGTTTAATTGAAACTTGTGCAACACATATACCTAAATAACTATATAACATAGAAGAGAGCATCATTCGTGTCAATGTTTTGTTCCTGTTTACAATGTCATTGATATTTTTTCAGAAATCCTGAGGCATAGCTCATGAATTCCTGTCATTAGACATTACGTCCTAAATTAACATAATTACTGCTAGAATAATAATCAGTATGATATACGTACACTATCATTGTACAGCCCAAGTCTTCAGTATATATAATTGTTGCATTCATTCACTTCTGTGTTCAGTCGTTCAAAAATATTTAAACATCAACAAATGAACTTTAATAAGGACAAGAAAACACTAGAAAAGATACGTACATACAACCCGTGTTTAAGTGTATTTGAAAGAGAAATCTGGTTAAACGATGTAGAAAGGAGAAATATATCTGGTTAAACGATGTATAAAGGAGGAAAAAATATTGTAGATATTGCATTACGATGCGTTCTACCTAATAGCACGTGGATATGTTTACATATTTAGACTTGACCCAGTATGACCCGTACCTTGTAGGTCACCGCCGTCGTTTAAACACTTGACTACAGTCGTGTATAAGCTAGACAATAAAAAGCTTAAGCCTGTACTATTTGTGTGAAGTAAATGTGTTTGTTCTGAACATTTAAATTGTTTTACCTGATAGCAAGGATGTATATCTATCCGTTTCCTTCTCAATTCACTTTGTCAAATTCTTCGAGCTT
The DNA here is from genome assembly GCF_036588685.1 of Mytilus trossulus. Taxonomy (NCBI): domain Eukaryota; kingdom Metazoa; phylum Mollusca; class Bivalvia; order Mytilida; family Mytilidae; genus Mytilus; species Mytilus trossulus. Next base: position 33,297,989 of record NC_086386.1, on the reverse strand, counting down.
CTTCAAAACATACGTATTACTGCGCCCGGAAGTGAAAAAAATATGAGAAATCCTCGTAAAATAATGCTATTTTCAATTTTGTGGAATCCATTCTGTTATATTAATTATACAAAGATAAAAAAAAAAAGTTACGATTAATTATGAATTTGCATATCATTATACGGAACGTTTATGGACTATTTTTTAAGTCGGTCATTTAAGCGGGAAATCATGTACACATACACACGTAGATTGACTGGTACCCGATTGTAATGTTACACATCAAATATATCAAATAGCTAATACCCGGAACGTAGTACCGGGAACCAGGATAATACGTAGACAACATACATAACTAATACCGAAATTGAAAACGCTTTACGGTTTCTCTTTCATAAACCGAATTCCGCTTTGAATTATAGAAGATGCAATATTAATCATGTTCAGTCGACTTTTCATTGTTATATCAACGTCTGAACTAATGAAAGAATCTTTAGATGTCAGATAACACTTGAAATTGACCCGACCTCTTTCCACACGGAATATACAAATAATGATAGTTTGTAGTCAGGTTGACTGCTTATAATGCAAAATACACACTAATAACAAGTTCTATAAAACGAACAATACACACTGATCGGTTCTTTAGTCCCCAATGTAAATGAAAGAAACAAAAACCATATCATACCATAAAAAGAAGAGGAGAAATTCGAACATTTCCGGATCTATTTCGAGCCAAAAGACCCCCAGCAAAGATTGCGTATGAAAAGATGAACCTCATGACTTAAAAGTCAGGCCTTAAAGCACTGCCTTTAAAAAATGACCATATAAGCATTTTATTATGTAAATCTATATAGCTGCATAGTACATGTAGTAAATGAGTTATATTTTCATGTAAGGATTGATTGTATAATAAGAAAGGTACTAATATTTGAATATTATAACTAAAAAAATTTGTTTGCATCAATTTAGAGTGCCAGCATGTCCTTTTTGTATTCAAAATATTGAATCGTAAAAAAATTCAATAGTTTTCATATCTCAGACTGACTCATATAATAACATTATTTGTCTGCAACAACCAAAACTGACCATATAAGCATTTTTGTATGTAAATCTATATAGCCGCATAGTAAATGAGTTATATTTTCATGTAAGGATTAATTGTATAATAAAATAGGTAGCAATATTTGAATATTATGACTAAAAAATTGTGTGCCTATCGATTCAGAGTGCCAGCATGTTCTTTTTTTATTCAAAAAATTGAATCGTTAAACAAAATCCAGTAGTTTTCATACCTCAGACAGATTCATATAATAAAATTATTTGTCCGCAACAACCAAAATTTACCATATAAGCACTTTATTATTTAAGTCTATATAGCCATATGGTAAATGAGTTATATTTTCATGTAATGATTGATTGTACAATATAAAAGGTAGCAGTATTTGAATATTATGACTACAAAAAATTGGTTCCCATCAATTAAGAGTGCCAGCATGTACTTTTTTATACAAATTATTGAATCGTAAACCAATTTAAGTTGTTTTCATATCTCATACTGACTCGTTTTATAAATCTATTTGTGTCGCAACAACCAAAACTGACCGTATTAGCATTTTATTATGTAAATCTATATAGTCACATAGAAAATTAGTTATATTTTCATGTAAGGATTGATTGTATTCTAGAAAAGGTAGCAATATTTGAATACTAATTAAAAAAAATTGGTTCGCATCAATTTAGAGTGCCAGCATGTATTTTTTTTATACAAATTATTGAATTGTAAACCAATTTAAGTAGTTTTCATACCTCAGACTGACTTGTATGATTAAATTAGTTGTCTGCATTAACCAAAACTGACCATATAAGCACTTTATTATGTAAATCTATATAGTGACATAGTAAAAGAGTTGTTTTTTTCATGTAAAGATTGATTTTATAAATTAAGCGGTAGCAATATTGGAACAGTATGAATAAAAAAATTGGTTCGCATCAATTTAGAGTGCCACACTGATTTTTTTTTATTCAAAATATTGAATCGTAAAATTCAGTAGTTTTCATACCTCAGACTGATTCATATAATAAAATTATTTGTCCCCAACAACAATAACTGACCATATTAGCACTGTTTTTATGTAAATCTTTATAGCAGCATAGTAAATGAGTTATATTTTAATTTAATGATTGATTGTATTATATAAAACTGAAAGGTAGCAATTTTTTATTAGCTTTGACTAAAAAAAATGGTTGGCATCAATCATGTCAATTTAGAGATCCACCATGTCCTTTTTTGATTCAAAATATTGAATTGAAACAAATTTCAGTAGTTTTCATACGACTGACTCGTATTATAAAATTATTTGTCGGAAACAACCAACACAGACCATATTAGCACTCTATATAGCTGAATAGTAAATCTGTTATAAATCCATGCAAAGGATCGCAATATTTGAACATTAAATTGACGGAATGGTACAAATGACGTGCATACTTATGTTACACTTTATAAATACCCCTGTACAATTTATGTTTGATAATTTTTTAAAACTGAAGCTTAAATCATGTTAATCCAAGACAAACGAGGGGAATTTCGATTAAAAATTTTGTATTAAATGCACCGAGTTATAGTTAGGAATTCGAAGAGACAATTAAAAATGGGGAAAGAAACAACGTAAACCATGATGTTTATATCCCATCATATAAAAATATGTTTCCGATGTCTCGGATAACCTTTCTTTCCGTATCGATATTTTTACATGTAAATTTTGAAAAGAAAATATAGAAAATCTGCTAAGAAGTAAAAATAATGGACTTAATGGAACTGATTGTGTGTGATTGAATAAAATTAATATTCGAATTAAAATAGTTTTTTAATTGTTCTGGTTTAAAACACATATACGTAAAATACAAAGACTAAAGGTCGTTTTTATAAGATAAATGAACAAATGAACTTGAAGTTCATTTCTAAATTTTGGCCAATCAGTTAACGCGAAAAGTAAACGCGCGTTTACTTTCAAGTGCACGTAAAAATACACTTTTAAAATCTGTAGTAAACGCCCGTTTACTTTTAAGTGCACGTAAACATAAATTTAACGAATTCTGAAGTAAACGCCCGTTTACTACTGACTAAACGGACACAAAGTAAACGCCCGTTTACTCGGGTAGACATTAGAAATTTCCATTTCGACCGCGTTAACGTAATTATAGTAAACGGGCGTTTACTAGTAAACGGAAAATTTGAAGTTAACTAACGAAATATGTGCACACGGCGTTAACTTGCGTTTACTTTATGTAATGCTTGGTCTGCACCCAACTGTATGTGTGCTCAACAGAAGACCATATAGTTGTTACGGCCAGAAATCGCCTTTAAATTGTAGCCAACAAAAGACACAAATCAATAGTAAAATTTAACAATATTTAATATACAAAAGTTTACAAAAAGGTATTACACAAATATTACTGTCAACTTAACTGTCAAAATATGAGTCCTATCTGTTATCTGTATCCGGAAATCTTTGGGAATCCAATTTGAATATTACGTTCAATACTAATGTCACAATCCAGTATGGTGTTGTTTGTAGAATAAAAGTGTCAATCCAAATGCTGTGAATACTAATGTCTATCAATGTCTATGTCCAAGTTTAATTATGAGAGTTTAACTTTAGTGTCTGTATATATAGTGTTGTCATGGAAAATTCTAGAACACTCTATAATGGAACATTGTGGAAAATCCTAGAAAGTTACAACGGAAGTTTCTGGAATAACGTAGAAGTTTAAATTACGCATCTTTTATAAGGATCATTCTAGAAAGTTCCAATCATTCTGTGATTGTTCCAGTGATTCCTAAACTGCACAGTTATAAGATTATTTGGTGAACAACTATCAGGCCATTCAACACAAATTAGGCCAACATAAATAAACATAATCATTACAATATCATAACATAGTTAACAATCATATCATACATACACACCACAGCTCCAAGCTTCTTCTGAACTTTGGAAATTTCTATGATGTATTGGTTATCTTCTCTTCACCAAAACCCAGTTATCCTCGTGTAATCCCATACTAGCTGTTCTCGTTTTTCGTTCTTGATTTCAATGAACAAGAACAAAATTCGACATTTTGTTTTTGTATTTTGTTCTAATTGTTTCACGATTGGTATTGTACAATGTTAGCCTTTCTTGTTATAAAGTTGTTGATACAAATACTCTAGTGTTATAACATTATAATGTAGACACGATAAACCCTCTGACGTATTAATTGAAATGAGGTAATTAACCTATGTCCCTGTAAACAGTAAATGTTATTTAAATGAAATATGCTGTCTGCAGTCATTTAATTCAAGAGAGTTCCATAAATTTACGGGAATCTCAAATTGTTTATACGCTTGACCTTGTCGTGTCCGGAACGTTTCGAGTGGTTGGACTTTTTGAATTTAATATTTTTATTGTGTTTACCTAAATGTTGGTAAGTTATACTTTTGAATTTCGTATGGTTTTGGATGCAATATAGATATTCCTGTGCTCGTTTAAAAAAATTGCAACTTGATAGTCCTACACATTGTATACCCGTTTTTGGATTTGTTCAATTTACAATAAACGAGGATTTTTCGAAAACTAGGGATTTACTTATCCCAGGCATACATTACCTTAGCCGTATTTGGCACAATTTTTTGGAATTTTGAATCCTCAATGCTTTTCAATTTTGTACTTGTTTGGCTATAAATATTTCGATATGAGCTTCACTGATGAGTCTTATGTAGACGAAACGCGCGTCTGGAGTACTAAATTATGATCCTGGTACTTTTAATAACTATTTGAGTTGTTCATGATATGATGCAGGACAAGGAAAACGAATAAACTCTCCCGTTCAATATCGTCCAAACATCATTATTAGAAGATAATCTAGAGCATCTAAGACAGTATCTAGTATTTCACGGGAATGTTTGTGGATTTCCACGTGTATTTGTATTTAATAAATTGACTGAAGAAGCCAACTTTAAAACAATTGTAAAAAGTGCTAAACTAGGACGAAGACTTTGACTGACCGCTGTAGAATATACACTTAGAAGGCACAAAGGGGTAGTATATTCAATTCCTTTTCGTTTCGGGAACTCATGGTTTATTGATGGTAATGAGAAAATGATATAAGACCGAAAGTCATAAATATATGGGCGAAAGATACCAGAGATTGCAATAAACTGACAACACCACGTCTAGAAAAGAAAATGAAAAAAGGACACATAAATGCACAAACGACACAATACAGAAAACTAAAGTATAAGCAACAGGAACCCTTTCAAAAACCAATGGTGATAGCAGGTGCTCTGGGAGGGTATGTAGATATGCTCCACATGTGGCATCTGTCGTGTTTCTCATTTATTACGAACCCGGTAAATACTGTAAACCAACTTATTTTTGCGGATACTTTCTTGTGTCACATCGCATTTTCTAATTTACTTGTTGTAAAGCTCCGAGTTTAACATATCTTTTTCGCGTTATTTTCTACTCGCGAAAATCGCGAAAATCAGTTTTTTTTATAGTAGCCTTTTTTCAGTAGGTAAAAACTGACTAGCAGAAAATCATTCCAACAGGAAAAAGAACAGTGTAATCTCTATACCAAGCAAAAGAAGAAACACTTTTAAACCAAATCTATAAAACCCCACCCGTTATACAGCCAAAATTCCCGTGCAGAACTAACCAATGACTTGCAAAGAGATACTTCTACAAACTAGTTCTACGAAAATTTTCCCCAAATTGAAAATTTTCTAAACATGCATCTAACCATTCCCATTCTGCATAGTCAAAAGCTTTTGTTTTGTCAAGAAAAAGGATTGATCCTTCCTCGTCTTCCATATCTATAAAATCGAAATATCATGCAGCATTCTATTAGAGTCACAAATATTTCTGCCCTTAACAAACCCTTTTTGATCTGTTTCTATAATTGATTGAATAACTATTTTCAAACGTTCAGCCAGAAATTTTGAGCAAATTTTATAGTCTACATTTAATAATGTTATAGGTCACCTGTTTTTAATATCCCCCCTCTCCCCACTTTTATATAATAAGCTTTTCATTCCAATCTCTGCGATTCGGAAAGTGTTTTTATCCAAAAAGGTTTCTTTTTATATTTGCGTAAGATCATTCTGTATCAAAAACCAATATTCCTGATAAAATTCTGCAGTTATGCCATCTTCCCCTGGTGATTTATCCCTTTTAATAAATTTAATTGCTTTTAAAATTTCATCTTTTGTAATTTCACTATCACATAACCGTTTTTTTCTGCTTCAGATAGAGTTTTATTTACATTATATAGTATTTTTTCCCCAGCCTCTTTATTACAACCTCTCGAGGTAAAAAGTTTCTCATAATATTTTAATTGTTCGCCTAAGATTTCATTGATATTATTTTTGTATGTGCCATTTTCGGCTTTTATTTTTTACCATAGTTTTTCTTTTCCTCGTTTTTGTTCTAATCTCAAAAAATGTCTTCTGGATTTTTCACGTTGTTCATACCATTTTTTGTTTGATATTATGCGTGCTGCTTCTGCTTTTTGTTCGTAATATTTTTTTTATATAATTTTTTAATTTTTCAACCTCATTTAGATTTTGTTGCGTTCCATCATTTTCTAACAGATTTTCTAATTTATCTTCCCAATTTTTTATTTCATTTTCATTTAACCTAAGTTTCTTTGAAACAGTTATTACCTATTGTGTGAAATTAACATTCACATAAAACGGCTGCAATAGTCCCGTCGATTTATTCGACTGTGATAGTGAGCAGATGTAAAGCTCTCCATGTTCGAATTCGATGCGCTCACTACAACGGATTCAGGATGATTTAACCAAAACAATTGAGGTCGATTGTTGTGGTGTTTTGCTTTTAGTGCGTGATTCTTTGTCATATGGCGTTGGTATTTTTTGTGTTCCATTGACCTGTAAAATATTTCTGAGTATTTTGACTTTTTCACTTATTTGCCACATTATAATGACATGATTTTAAGTTATTCTTTCTTTATATAGTAAAACAAACTATATCGATAAAGGACAGTTTTCGAAAGTCAGAACACCGTGAACATTTAACTTCATTTGATGAGGGACTTTCCGTTTTGAATTTTGTTCGTTCAGTATTTTTGTGATTTTACTTTTTAAATTAAAAGCATGAAATGGAAAAGAAAAAAACAAATAATTTAATATTTGCAATGGGTGATAACCATTATTTCCTGACTTAGTATTGGCAAATACGGATAACCCTAGAAAAAAAAACATAACAAAAGATGGTTAAAAGCTGCCATGTTACATTGGAGAATATATGTACCAGTAAGGATTCGTAGTTTGAAGGGGAGACGTTGGATGTCTTTTGCAGAAGTCTGAATATTTGTCAGAGCATTGTGAAGATGACCAGTTTTATAATTAGCTGTAGAAATATATGTAATACTCTTGTAGTAGACAGACATGGTAACCACATGATCAACCCAGTAGGTGTCAATTGCTTTCCTGATAAGATTCTTCCATTTTAATTTCGAGGGTGGTTCATCTAAAATGTTAAAAATTGATGGTAAGCTGTATTTAACAAATAAAGATCTAATTTTATTGAACCAACTGTCCTTTACAGCAGTTGAGATAATAATTTGTCTTTCTGCAACTTGTCTTTCTATAGAGTTCTCCTGTCTTGAAATGTTTGCAAAGTTTCCTAAAGCTAGTTTATGCATTTGACTGATTACTGGAATAGTACCCGACAGTATATATACGGCCATGTCTGTTGTATTATTGGGGATAGATAAAATTTGTTTGATACTTTTCCGATAGAAGACTTCAATTGGTTCCATTTGAGTAGAATTTGGTAAGAGTATTTCTAGGCCATACATGAGTACTGGTAACACGTAAACTTGGAATAATTGCAGGCATACTACGGGATTAAGACCATTCTTGCCATGCATGCATGTTCCCATCAAGCTGTAGATTGTTCTCCTTGCTTTGTTTATGTTTTTTCCTGGACATGGATTGGAATGGTTTGCCGTGGGTTACTACTACGGGTAATTCCTAAATGTACAGTTGTTTCAACATTTTGAATGGGTGTATCATTTAATATGAAATTGAAGTTATCCTCTATTTTTGGTTTCCCAGTTTTAATAATTTTACATTTTGTAGGCTGTAATGAATACTTCTCCTGTTGACTGTTATTCTCCACAGTTGACAAAAGGGTTTGCATATTGGTAGGGTCATTCACTACCAGAGTGACATCATCTGCACAGGTTGGTATAGGACAGTGAATGTGTCCATATAGGATCCCAGTGCACTGTCTTCTACTTGGATAAGAACATCATTTATATAAAGTTTATATAATCTTGTGCTTAGTATTCCTCCCTGCCTAACTCCCTGTTTAATATCGAAGGGTTCAGAGACCAGATGTTCCCATCGAACTGATGTCTAAGTACCAACACTTAGATCATGCAAAAGTAGCCATAATGAACCGGAAATTCCTGCTGGATATAACTTCATATATTAACTACTATGGTTTACAACGTCAAAAGCAGATTTTGCATCAAGCAGTGCTACATATAAAGGTGTTTTTTCTGTATACTGCATCGATTATCACTTCATTAAGTAGAAGAGCGCAAAATAATGGTGATATTTTAGACGTGAATCCTCTCTGAAATTGGTTTTGGATGGCAACTACTATTTGCCACAGATGTTCCTTAAGAAGTATCTCTAGAATTTTACCAATAACATCTAGAACTGTAATTCCTCTGTAGTTTTTCGGATCAGTTGGCAAACCTTTCTTTTTGAAAATTGGTGATAAAATTCCCATCTTGATGTTATCTGGGATAACGCATGATATACAGATGTTGTTAATTATTTTTCAATGCATCAGTCAGGTCTGGTTCACCATGAATGAAAACGCATTGTTTTATGTATATAAGAATATGTCAAATAAAAAAAAGGAATTTTGTTGATATGTATAATATCTAGTAGAGTATAGCGAGTAAAGAAATTTGCTATCTTGGGAAAACAATTCGAATGTTGTTGACATATTTTAATTAAAGCTCAAGTCTGATATGATAACTCTTAAACACGATAATCTGTCATTAGCAGACCGGTCATCAGGTCTGGTCAATAGCAGACTTTTCCACAGGTCTGGTCAGAAGCAGACCCCCGGACCCGGAGGCGGTCTTCATGTAGTCCTTAAACTAAAATGTGTACTAGTTCAGTGAAAATGGACGTTACACTAAACTCCGAAACATATAAAAAAACTAAAATTAAAAAAACATGTAAAACTTACAAAGGTCAGATGCTCCTGACTTGGGACAGGCGCAACAATGCGGCGGGGTTAAACATGTTTTGTGAGATTTTAACCCTTCCCCTATACCTGTAGCCAATGTAGAATTAACAAACACACAGCAAAACACACTAAAACTTAGTTTAAAGAAGTCCGATGTCAGAATATGTAACAGAAGAAACTAAGCAAAATGACAATGATACATAAATCCACAAAGGAATACCAGCAGTTACTGACATGCCAGCTCCAGACCTCAATGAAATTGATTGAAAGATTATGTCTTCACCATATGAAAATCAAGCACAATTCCTCCCGTTAGGGGTTTAGTATCATACCATCATAAAATATATGAGAAGAACATAACCCATATCATGCCAACAACTCGTTTAAGAATAAATGTGTTTATTTCCGATGCAAAGACCCTATAAGTGAACCGATATTAATTCAAAAATTTGCCATCTTTAATGACCTGATAATAGTATCGTAACTATATCCCTTCTGAATAAGTCTGTTGAAAGTTTTGGATAGCTTTTGAGGTGAATGCCGAAATGTTTGTGTTTTGTATAAAATATTACCCTAAAAGATAGGATGTGAAATACCTGAACGTATTAGATGTTTGCAAGTTGAATTATATTTACGAATGATGCCCTTGTACATTGTTGTACCGATGATAAAATTGAGTAAATGTTTTGACTAGTTTGTGATATCAAAAACCCTGGTGTAATATTTTTTCAGTATTCATTGTTAGCATTAGCTTTATTTAAAGTCAGTTCAGCAGGATAAATCTCTTACGTGTACATACTGAAGTGGTCATCATTGAGAGCCAATATATCATTCAATTATCTAAAAGTGTTATTAAATTTTTGTATCAGATGTTGTCCTGATGGGTCTTTTTTTTAAGTTATAAATTGTAACTCGTAACAATACAGAAACAGGTCCGTAATAAATGTTATCTAGTAAATATTCAAGTGCAGTTAACGTATCAAAGCAGGTCCAATTTACATAGTTCTTTTTTTTTGTGTTGTTACTAAAAAATGACCTTAAAGAGTTTGAACATACATATTCGCATTCTGACTTTTTAAATGACCATTTAATTAGGTGTGTGATTTTTTTCTTAATGAGATTATGAGGCAAAATGGTATATAGGGTAGAAAAATAAAAACTTAGAAACTATACCAAAGCTTTTAGTTACATGTGATATTTTACTTCAATTTACACTTCAGTTCAGACTTCATGGCTCTGGATTTGGATTATTTTACATGACCATTACTAAAAAAGTCAACAATGACACTAACTGATAGTGTTTTGTGTATAAATTATAAGAACCTGTTCATTTGACAGTTTATGATGTGAAATTACTCCCAGTTTTATATTCCCGTAATTTTAAAAGCACATGTTATATTTTATAATCATGGTAATGTAATATTGCAGTTTGTAGGCTGTTCAGTCTTTTTTTTAAAGATATTTGTTTTCCTTTTTGAAAACTATTTATGGGCTGTATATTATCAAACTGTAGCATTATTTAGTTTCTGGACAAGTTGTAATTGATCAACTGAATTAGGTTTTCATTTGGAGATGGTATTATATTTGTACGAATTTCCTATTCCACAGAAGAACGGCAAGTAACTCTCAGTTTGCCTTTTTTTTTTCTTTTTTCTATTATTAATTCTTATTTTCATTGGTTTCTATAATGATTTGTATGTTATGTATCAGAGGTAAACACACATTAGAATTGTAAGGTGATACGACTTCTTAAATCAATTTGGCAAACACAGATTTACATTACAGCTGTTCTATGTAGCCCATAAAAATTGCACGTTTTAGTCATGCTACTATTTACAAATTATATTGACAACTCCTTAAATACTGTGTTTGAGAAAACTAGAATTTTGTTTAAAATATGGTCAATTTGGGTATTTTTTAAAGAAACTGAAGAAGCTGAAGTCGACAAACAGGCAACCAGTTTTAAGAAAGTTTATGAAGTATGAATGATCGGAAAGAGATAAGGCAATTGCTTCATGTTAAAAAAAATTGACAGATAGCGAAATATTGGAACAGGGATCCTATTTTGAACCTTTTATTAGTTGGCGTTAAAATGTTGGCAAACTTGGCGAACAGGAGAACTTATGTTTGAATGTTTTCGATGTTGCCAACCTAGTCAAACAGAAGTTCTTGTTTGAATGTTGGCGCACTGGGATAATTTTTAGAATGTTTCCGAAGTTGGCAAACTTGGCGAACAGGGGTACTTATTTGAATGTTTCCGAAAATTGGCGAACTGGGGTAGTTGTTAAAAATTTTCCGAAGTTGCAATGTTTTTGAAGTTGGCGAACAGGGATACTTGTTAAAAGTGTCTGAAGCTGGCAAACTTGGCGAACAGGGTTACTTGTTTGAATGTTGGTGAATTTGGCGAACAGAGGTGCTTATTTGAATGTTTCCGATGTAAGCGAACTTGGCGAACAGGGATAGTTGTTTGAATATTTCTGAAGTTGGCAAACCTGGCGAACAGGGGTCCTATTCAGAAATTGGCGAACAGGGGTCGTATTGATAAATGTTTCCGAAGTTAGCGAACTTAGCCTTCAGGAGTTCTATTCAGAATGTTTCCGAAGTTGGCGAACTTGGCGAACAGGGGTCCTATTTAGAATATTGGCGACTTGGTGAACAGGTTGGCGGATTAGCGAACATTTCCCAAATCCTGTACCAGCCTGGCAGTTTAGGTATTCCTCATTACAGAATATTGGGAGGTCGGACCAAACCATTTTTTTAAGATCCTGTATCGATTTAAAATTAAAATTAACTTTATAGCAAATAAGGATAAATTTTCAAAATAAACAACAGTATGTAAAGTTTTTTCTGTTTCACAAATAAACGAAGGTGGAAAAACGGTCAAAATGGGTACAATTTTAGGTATCAGCACATTATGTAAATATGGATACAACTACTAAATGAATACAGAAAGGACACTTTTGTCTGTTACACAAAGAAAGTGACATAGGTGAACATTGGGTACCTTAACGATTGCAAGCTATTTAACTAAGTTTCACCAACATTTGTTTCTCTGTAAAAACACCTGTACTAAATCGGGAATATGACGGTTGTTTTCTCGTCATTCTGTTGGTTAATATATATATATAGGTGAGCGTTTATTTTTATCAGGATAAAAGACTACCCCCTTTTTGGTTCACCATCGAGTTCTGTATTTTTGTCAATACACTTTAAGGGGGTGGCATACTTTTTGGGTGGGGGTTATAGGAGGCAAAACAGTTAGGATGTGGGATGTAAAGAGTAAAAAAAAAGTTAAATGGGGAAAGAATAAGATAAAATTTGGGAAATTGGAAAAAAATACTATGTGACAAGAAAAACAGGACTTGGGAAATGAGCACACCGTGTACCCTTAACCAACCTTTTTCCCACCTCTAAATGTTAACAATCATGAGTTCATTCATATTCAGGATGACCATTCCCCTAATGTATAGACCTTATTTCTATTTCGGAACCTGCGACACTTGACCTCAGAATCTGCGACACTTGAACTATTGACGTCATAGTATAAGCTGTGGAAGGGAGCAACCCCCCACACTTTCAAAATGGATGGAGGAGGAAAAACATATTTCTTTGACTTTGTTTGTTTGTATGTATGTTTGCTTTTTTTTTGTGTAAAGGGGTTTATATAAACGAAGGGGCGTAGGAGCCGGGAAAGGGGACCATTACACACTTGCAAAGGTGAGGGGCAAAATTATAAGAACCCCCCCCCCCTTTTGGCAGTTCATTTTGTTATTAAAATATAAAGTGGCTACGAATGAGGACATTCACTAACTTGTAGACTATTTCTAGACACATTCCCCGTTTCCATTGTCAATCATATTAGACTATTATGATAGAAAATATAGGTTAAAGGTATTTATTTTGGCTTGTTTCTTTACAAAGCCCCCCTACCCTTTTTTCGTCGCTTTTCAATCTACTCCTACTTCAATGATATATATTTCAAAGGAATAAGAAATAATTTACATTTTAAAGAATTGAGAAGCGCTAGTGTTAATGCAATATACCAATTCATTAAAAACTAAATATCTTTAAACATCGTGATACATAAACCGGAATGCAATTTTTTTGTGTTCAATCTTTTTAATTATGCAATCGTCTTAAATGCAAATTATATTATTTTCTAGTTGGAAACGTCGTACAAGTCAGATACAAAACAAAAGTAACAATATAAACGGGATGGTAACAACCAACGGTAAAGTTTTTCTGCTATCGCCTCAGAATTTACCTGACTTCGACATGCAGAAAAAACTTTACCGTCCTGTTTTTTTGTTACCTTTGTTCTGTATCTAATACTTAAAATTGAGAACGGAAATTGGGAATATGCCTAAATAAAATTGCGTACAAGTTCAGTGAAAATGGACGTCACACTAAACTCCAAAACAAATAAATGAACTAAAATTAAAAAACATACAAGACTAACAAAGGCCAGAGGCTCCTGACTAGGACAGGCGCAAATATTCAATACAATATACAGTATACAATACTATTTAATATGTCTTTAAACATAATTGGTGTGTCTTGCTTAAACAACTAAAAATAAAAATTAACTATCAACGTCTAGTGTTTTCAAAACACATCTCTTCACTCTGTTTTCTCTGAAATGAAAAAAAAAAAAAGAATATGTGGCACTATAAAATATAATTTCTAATGAATAAATCCAGATTTGAATTTCATCGGTTTAAAAGTTGGTGTGGACTATCAATTCGAAAGGTCATTTTTATCCGCTGGTAGTCGCCGCTGCTTCCGATATGACATGAATTTCTATTTTCTTTCTTTTGTTAGATTCCTCTTCAAGAATTATATTTTCATCTAAGTTTGCAAACCAATGAAAAGTTTACCCTTGTTTTTTCTTCTTACACCATTTTTGTTTTATGCTGTTTTAGTTTTATAAGTTTTGCTTTAAATCCATTTGGTCTTGGCGCTCCCGATGAAGGTTATGATAGAATTCAATGCCGTCATTGAGTTAACATTATATAGAATGTCGTTTCTATTTAGATCTGACTTTTATTCCCAATAAAAGAGGTAGCGTTGGGCCTTCCAAACATTTAATCTTAGACCAAAATGTAATGGCTTGTAATTTAAATGCAAGCTTTTGTCTGATCACTTTCTGTTCATAGTATATATAATTATACAACAAACACAATGGAATTCCCCAGGTAAAGTTGACCTTAAGTTATGTCTATTCTGTTAACACCATCTTTTTTTTTAAGATCCCAGGCGGTTTTTTTTTGCTTATCTGAACATATGGTACGGAGCTATCTGGTTGAGATCATACATGAAACACCTGGTTTGATCACGGAAATCATACTCTATATACACTATTTATATTCATCTACGATTTTATCATATAAAAAGGACGTTTATTTCTAATGTTAACTTTATATGCCAATTTCAGAGCTAAGCATATAATGATATATGTCTGCTAATTTTATACAAATGTTGGTTTTAAAATTCCTAAATACATGAATTGAACCCCTTTATATGATGGGGTTTTCTTGTTCAATCGTTTTCTGTGTAGTTTTGTTTACTTTTTGCCTTTGGTCATAGTGTTACTGTACATTACTTTGATTTGTGGTAACATAAACATGTAATAAGTAGAAGATTGATTTTTGAAGTATCAGGCTAATGTTACCAAAAACTAGTGTGAAAGACAATATAACTGTCATAAATTATAAAAGAAATGAATAATTTCTTAAATAAACAGGAAAAAACATCAGACAAGTCTTTCCCCCTTTTGCTTACTCACTAAAGGTTCTGAATTTATAATGTATAAAAAATAGACCGTAGAGTTAATTTAGTTTTAGTCCACATTTAATTTACTGTAAATGTGTTTTAAAAAAGAACAAACTGTATCAAGTGTTAAGTACGATACACAAAGGGTAATGCATGTTCTTAAACAAGAAAATTATGTTTATACTTACGGTCTTTCAGAGTGCGTATGAATAGTGGATCGCCAAGTTGGCTTTCTCCATCTGCAGAACTGGCAGATAACTGGAACTTGTATTCAGTGCCAGCCTTTAGTCCATGAGCTTTGAACATTTTACCAGGCGCTGTCACTGATTTTTTGTAATTCGTTGAAGGAGTTATCCCGTAGTAGATATTGAATTTAACGGGTATATCAAAATCTGGAGAATCCCAACAGATCGCAATACTGGTTTGATTGCATAGTAAAATCAATAAAAAGAATGACATATCAACCACAAAACTTAAAGTTTCATTCACATAACGTAAAGGTGCAACCATATGTTATAATGATATATCCCTATACCTTAAAGATATAACCACATTAAGTGAAGATATAACCATGTAACGTAAAGATATAAGCAAGACACGAAAAATATATTACACATGTACCACATATTAACGTTTTTATGTAAACATATAACGTTTGAGCGTTCCTGGTGAAGTTTAATCTAAACAAATCGCATCTGACGCACCAATTCATATCGAACTATTATAATTAAATGTACTGTAAATTCGCAGAAAAATTTATTGATTGGCAATTTGTACATTTTCCATCCAATTACCTAACTGTTTTGGATCATAGATAGATCGTGAAATTCGAAAATATTCCGTAATAACGCCATGTAAAAATGAAGCAACGTCACATTTTCGTGTCAACCCGCGTCAATTTATCATAAAATGCACGCGACATTTATTCACACAACTGAACAACTATCGCAATTTTGTACACATAAAAACAGTTTTTCTAACTACTTCATGGTATTTCATATTCTATACCATGTTTAAAATTAGGTGTTTAAAGACATATGACTGCTGAAAAAAGATTAATGACATTTTCATTTCATCAGCTCGATCAGCAGCTTGCACTAGCGTGGTCACTTGATATTCTTGCTCATGAAGTAAGTATTACAAACAAACACGGCATTATTCTATATATATATCTGTAATTGCGTTCAGGTTTTGTTGAGGTTATATTAGTACTACTTTCTTGATACCTTTGTTTTTGAAGCATCTTTTACCCGTATCTTACAATGATTTTTTTTCTCAAATTATTTTACAAATATTATTTTACCCTATTTTTTTCTTAATTTGTTGTTTTGTTCTATATCTAGCGTCCTCCAAAAATGTTCCCAATAATGACTGGCGTATAAAACGATATTCACATGTCATCTGGGAGATGTTCAAATGAGAAACCATATTCAGTTTTACTGAAGTTGCAGCCAAATTGAATGCATCGTGTTTTCACAATATAACAAGGGTCTTTTGAAGTCCGAAAAGCCTTGCAATAACTGTTTGAGTGATACTCATAAGACAATATTTTGTTAGTTGTACGAGGTGTTCCATGGTATCAGTCTTTTGAACATATAAAAAGGAACAAAATGGATACAAATAATGAACTTTCCAATATCAAAAATCAAACAAAAATCCTGGTTATTGTATATATATAATTGTGTGTTGTGATTTTGCATTATCATGTTGTTTTTATTCTTGTAGGTGTGAATTCTCTGGAAAATTAATCTTAATAGAATTCTTTCAGTGCGCATGACACTTTCTATTAATATAAACCTCTTTGGGTGCGCTAGATAACAAAATACCAAGGGGACATTCAACTCCAATTGGGCAAAACCTTGGCAGATCTGACTATCAAACGTAGATGTATGATAGCGATATTTGTCGATTGCTTCAACTCTGTTAGTAGGAGAAAGGCAGGCAACAGTATTTTTCGAAGAAGAAAAAAAGACAAACTAACTACAAAAAGCTTATATTGATAATAAAAATAATAATAATAACAATAATAATAATAATAATAATAATAATAATAATAATAATAATAATAATAATAATAATAATAATAATAATATTAATGTAAGCAAAACATTACACCTACCTGGATCTAAACAGCATGATAAGGCACGATCACAGCACACAAGAATAACAATCAGCATCAACATTTCTGCTTCTTTGGTGTACTTTTGTCGTTATGAAATTAACTTAGTTGGGTCAGTTTTTATACTAACATATCTTGATGATGAAGTTTTTGGTAATGTTGATTATGACATTCTGGTAACGTGTTCTCTAATCATTAAGACCATTTATATTATGTAATACCAACCTTTCGGGAAAGAAACATAATTATATAAAATGATATGAATAAAAAGATGATAAATGTCAGTGACGCCTTTGTCTGGATTTTACTAGTGCAATAAAACTAAATTTACATCAAAACACAAACTAAAATATCCCAAAGTGCAGCTTCACCTGTTGCGATAAAGAGCATGTCGTTATGTTTGCTGTCCATATCTGGTGCAATTTAGAGCGTGTTTTGTCTATACGTGTATACAGGCGGTCGATTTAGGTTTGCTGTCTATACCCGTGGCTATTAAGAGGTTTCCATACCGTGTACTGTCAAAATCAAAAAAACGTTTTAGAGCTTTTCAAGCTGTGTCTTGCCTTTACTCAGGCGATTACGACCATGTCATAAACTGAAAATAAGGCTCGCTGGTGCGTTCAAACTTATGACTTGCTGGAAATGATCTTTATCACAACGGTAAAAGAATGATAACTCAAAATAATATGGATCATAAAAGGCAGGATTCCTTTAATCAATCTTGCAGGGTAAAACGGACTTAAAAATAATGTAATAAAAAAGCCGGGTTTCGGGTATTTGATATAAAAAAAACAACATTGATATGACAGTCACGTGGTTGATGTTATAATTTCATACCTAAATATTCTCTATGTCAATGCATTCTTAGTTGTGTTTTCGCTGGAGAGTGGCGTGTAATTTTGAATGCTAACACAACACAAAAATGAATAAAAGGTTGCTGAACTTTAAAGTCTGTTAAAACATAATATAAGTGGTTGATTATAACTCGCATGTTAGCTTCAACATATAAATTATAAACATGACAAGAGGTGGTATGATTTTCAATGAGAAAATTCAAATAACCCGTTTATAAGTAATTAAAGGTCATCGTACGGTCTTCAACAATAAGAAAAACCCTTTCTGTTTAGTCAGCTATAAAAGCCCCGGCATGAAAAATGTTAAATAGTTCAATCGAGAAAACTAACGGCCTTATTTATAACAATACAATTTACGGAAAACAAATATGACAGACATGAACCAACGACATCCACTGAAATATCGGATCCTGACTTGGGACAGGCACATTAAGAATGTTGCGGAATAAACATGTATGAGAGCTCGAAAAAATTTACTATGTCTTTTCAACATAAGAAATATAATTAAATAGAATACAACATTCTTGCAACATGTAGGCAATAGCATATCTTTTCATTTTCTAAACCAGATGGTAATTTTTAATACAATAAGGAAATGTCAGTCTGCTATATGAGTACCAACAAGTATTTTTCAGAGCAGTAGATATAAAACTATAACGAACACATAATTAATAAGTACATGTAGCAAATCTATTATCTGTATTTAGCGGTCAATCAATTTCTAAAACCAATACCGAAATTTATCTTGCTTTATGAGTTACAACACAACTATTACTATTTCTTTAGAACATACGAGGTAAAACTATATACACACCTGTTATAAGTAACACAACTTTTAATTTCTTCACCGATCAGTCAAATCTCAGGAAACTTCAGTTTGATATACATAAGAATAAGGTACGACATTTTTGTCGACAGTTTTTCCTTGCTACATATGTAGCATACAAAATGTTATTTCTTTAGAACATTGGGGGTAAAACTGTATAGAACACACCATATCAATTTTCCAAACCAAAAATCAAGGCTAGTATCGAAAAACACAACATTTCATGATAGTATTACCGTAACGGTGTTAAATTAATAACCTTTAAGAATAGGTTAATGCAAAGAATCAATGATTTAACATGGATGGTATCTAATAATTTCATTATTTAAAGCAAAAATATTATCAAGGTAACGGTAAATGTTTTTAACTTAATCAATAAAATGCAATTTAGACGGATCTTTATTGAGTTTGGCCATAAACTGTGATTCATAACATTTAAAGAACAAGCATAATTTTCAAAGGGCGTATTAATTTTAAGATACGAAATATAAAGATCAATCAAAGATTGCTCCAATGATTTGCTTTTGAAGCGATATTTGAAGGAAAATATTTACTATAAAGATATTATGTTTTAACAGATTTTAAAGTTCAGCACCTATTTGATTCATTTTCGTATTTTTTTAGAATTCAAAATTATACGCCATTCTTCAGCGAAAACAATGCCAAGAATGTATCGACAGAGAAAATAAATAGATACAAAATTGTAACATAAACCACGTGACTGTTATAGCAACGTTTATTTTGAGTCAATTAATAGAAACTATATCTGTTTTATCGTCATATGTTTTCTCTCGATCTAATACAACTCAGTCTATATTTTATGATATTCTTTTTGTATTCAATGACCAAACCTGGCTATTCTATACATTATTAATAAGTCCATTTTTCTCTGTAATGAGGGGTTCAGACATTGCCGATTATTACTCCCGTTTGAGATCAGACAGCGATACGACACGAAAAGTGAAAAAGTCGGATTAGTATCCTCAATTATCTGGAATGTCCTATTATTGTCTGAACGCAGTTGTTTTAGTTCGTAACAGATTCCTACTGGTCGGGAAGGGTCCAAATAGTTCGGCAAAGCACCCCGACAGTTAGGTACGTCCCGTAACATTCGGGGAAACTCAGCCGATTTTGTCTAGTCGTATTACAATCGTGCCTATGTCGTGACAGATTTTGCTGTATCGGATTGAATTCCTAACAATGTTATGTGTATTCGGGACGGTGTCCTGTGGGACGGGAATGATCTGGAGAAATTTGTTCGAACGGATAACTTCCGTCAGCGTCGGTTCACTGTATTGTTACTATCTGATCTCTGTCGGATTACATTCGGTAGAATCGGGACGCAATCGTGACAGACTCGGTCGAATTTTACCTGGCGAAAGATACAAATCGGATTAGAAGCGGATTTAGAACGGAATTATCGGGATAAATTCTCTTGGAAACGGTTGAATATCGACGCTTCCTAAACAATATCTGATTGCTGTCGTGATTAAATTTTTAAAGTTTGAATTTACATCCACGATCCATAGGATCTTGATCAGACTTTTGATAAATTTTAATCGGGAATGGTCCTGTCAAGGACGGCAGTAAAAATCGTGAATGTGTGACCCCAGCTTAAGACAGGTAATGAATTCTGTCCTTATTATCAATATTATTTCAGTCATTCTTTTATTTCTAAAATCATTTCAAGGATATCATATTAAAGTTTGCACTCAAAAGCACGCTTTCTTTTCGGTCGATGAAAAGTTTGAAATCGCGAAATATCTAAAACGTCTCGGATATGTAAAGTTCACGGTATGACAATCTCTAAATGGCCACAGGTATAGACAGGAATCATTATAAATACTATGAATCGACCGCCTGTAAACATATATAGACAGTTTAAACATGACAAGCTCTAAATCGTACCGTATACAGTCAACAAACTGTATGACGCGCTCTTAATCGCTCCGGATACAAAAAGTAAACGGTATGGCGCAATCTTAATCGCACCGTATACAGACAGTAAACAGTATGACGCGCTCTTTATCGCACAGGATAAAGACAGCAAACGGTATGACAAACTCTTAATCGCACCGGATACAAAGTGCAAACTGTATGACGCGCTCTTTATCGCACTGGATACAAATAGCAAACGGTATGACGCGCTCTTAATCGCACCGGATACAGACAGCAAACGGTAGGACACGCTGTTAATCGCACCGGATACAAACAGCAAACGGTATCACGCGCTATTAATTGCACCGGATTAAAAAGCAAACTGTATGACGTGCTCTTAATCGCACCGGATTAAAAAGCAAACTGTATGACGCGCTCTCAATCGCACAGTATACAGACAGCAACTGGTAAGACGCGCTATTAATCGCACCGTATACAGACAGCAAACAGTATGACAAGCTCTTAATCGCACCGGATACAAACAGCAAACTGTATGACGCGCTCTTAATCGCCCAAGATATAGACAGCTCACGATATTGAAATATCTACATCAACACACGAAATTTCAATCTTTAAATTGCTCTCAGTATAACCATCACATGTTATTATTAGCTCTAAATTTGATCCATATGATTTTTATTTTCAACTAAAATAACAATCACTTCGACGTTCATTTAAGGTCCAGATAAACTCATCATAGATACCAGGATCAAAAATTTATATTTTCGTCAGACGCGTGTTTCGTCTACAAAAGACTCATCAGTGACGCTCGAATCAAAAAATGTTTAAAAGGCCAAATTAAAGTTGAAGAGCATTGAGGACCAAAAATTCCTAAAAGTTTTGCCAAATACAACTTAGGTAATTTATTCCTGAGGTAGAATAGCCTTAGTTTTTCAAATATTCAAAGTTTTGTAAACAGGTAATTTATAATTAAGAACATATCAATGATAACTCAAGTCAACACCGAAGTACTGACTACTGGGCTGGTGATATCCTCGGGGAAATAAATCTCCACCAGCAGTGGCAACGACCCAGTGGTTGCAAATAAACTCATCATAGATACTAGGATTATTTATTTTTTTATATTTATGCCAGACGCGCGTTTCGTCTACAAAAGACTCATCAGTGACGCTAGAATCAAAAACTGTTTAAAAGGCCAAAAAAGTACAAAGTTGAAGAGCATTGAGGACTAAAAAATCATAAAAGTTTTGCCAAATACAGCTAGGGTAATCTATTCCTGAGGTAGAAAAGCCTTAGTTTTTCTAAAATTCAAAGTTTGAAATAACAATAACATGTGCACTGTTCTGCAAGGTTGGTACTTCATAATAAGGTGGAAATGGTCTTAATGATTAGAGAAAACGTTACCATTACACATGTTATTGTTATTCAAACATTCTCCGTTAATAAATTTTAAAAAATTGGTTATTTTTGTTTATATTTATAAATACATTATTATATAATTTTACATACTTAATAAAGTTAATAGAAAACTAAAATTACATAATATGTCATGCTTCAATATAATAACTTATGACTAAAATAATGATAAATGTTAATGAGGCCTTTGTCTGGATCTAGCTATGTTGTTTTTATAATAAGAAAATACTCGGTCAATAAAAATAAATTTACATAACAAAAACACATGAAAAGATATATCAAAGTACAGCTGAGGGTATCACCAGCCCAGTATTCAGTACTTCTGTGTTGACTTGAGTTATAATTGATATGTTCTTAATTATAAATTAACTGTTTACAAAACTTTGAATTTTTGAAAAACTAAAGCTTTTCTACCCCAGGAATAGATTACCCTAGCTGTATTTGGCAAAACTTTTAGGAATGTTTGGTCCTCAATGCTCTTCAACTTCGTACTTTATTTGGCCTTTTAAACATTTTTTGATTTGAGCGTCACTGATTAGTCTTTTGTAGACGAAACACGCGTCTGACGTAAATATAAAATGTTTATCCTGGTAAAGACAAGACACACCTTGAAAAGCTCTAAAACGTTTTTTGATTTTGACAGTACACGGTATGGAAACCTCTTAATAGCCGCGGGTATAAACAGCAAACCTAAATCGACCGCCTGTATACACGTATAGACAAAACAAACTCTAAATTGCACCGGATATGGACAGCAAACATAGGACCATGCTCTTTATCGCAACCGGTGAAGCTGCACTTTGGGATATTTTAGTTTGTGTTTTGATGTAAATTTAGTTTTATTGCACTAGTAAAATCCAGACAAAGGCGTCACTGACATTTATCATCTTTTTATTCATATCATTTTATATAATTATGTTTCTTTCCCGAAAGGTTGGTATTACATAATATAAATGGTCTTAATGATTAGAGAACACGTTACCAGATTGTCATAATCAACATTACCAAAAACTTCATCATCAAGATATGTTAGTATAAAAACTGACCCAACTAAGTTAATTTCATAACGACAAAAGTACACCAAAGAAGCAGAAATGTTGATGCTGATTGTTATTCTTGTGTGCTGTGATCGTGCCTTATCATGCTGTTTAGATCCAGGTAGGTGTAATGTTTTGCTTACATTAATATTATTATTATTATTATTATAATTATTATTATTATTATTATTATTATTATTATTATTATTATTATTATTATTATTATTATTAGTAGTAGTAGTAGTAGTAGTAGTAGTAGTAGTAGTAGTAGTAGTAGTAGTAGTAGTAGTATTATTATTAGTAGTAGTAGTAGTAGTAGTAGTAGTAGTAGTAGTAGTAGTATTATTATTTTTATTATTATTATTATTATTTTTATTATTATCAATATAAGCTTTGTGTAAGTAGTTTGTCTTTTTTTCTTCTTCGAAAAATACTGTTGCCTGCCTTTCTCCTACTAACAGAGTTGAAGCAATCGACAAATATCGCTACCATACATCTACGTTTGAAAGTCAGATCTGCCAAGGTATACCGATTGGGAGTTGAATGTCCCCTTGGTATTTTCTTATATAGCGCACCAAGAGAGGTTTATATCAACAGAACGTGTCATGCGCACTGAAAGAATTCTATTAAGATTAATTTTCCAGAGAATTCACACCTACAAGAATCAAAACAACATGATAATGCAAAATCACAACACTCAATTATGTATATACCATTACCAGTATTTTTCATATTGGGAAGTTCTTCATTATTTTTATCCATGTTGTTCCTTTTCAACTGTTCAAAAGACTGATACCATGGAACACCTTGTACAACTAACAAAATATTGTCTTATGTGTATTACTCAAACAGTTATTGCAAGGCTTTTCGGACGTCAAAAGACCCTTGTAATATTTTGAAAACACGATGCATTCAATTTGGCTCAAACTTCAGTATGACTGAATATGGTTTCTCATTTGAACATCTCCCAGATGACATATGAATATAGTTTTATACGCCAGTCATCATTGGGAACATTTTTGGAGGATGCTAGATATAGAACAAAACAACAAATTAAGAAAAAAATAGAGTAAAATAATATTTGTAAATTAATTTGAGAAAAAAATCACTGTAAGATACGGGTAAAAGATGCTTCAAAAACAAAGGTATCAAGAAAGTAGTACTAATATAACCTTAACAAAAACTGAACGCAATTACAGATATATATAGAATAATGCCGTGTTTGTTTGTAATACTTACTTTATGAGCAAGAATATCAAGTGACCACGCTATTGCAAGCTGCTGATCGAGCTGAAGACATTAAAATTGGCATTAATATTTTTTTCAGCAGTCATATGTCTTTAAACACCTATTTTTAAACATGGTGTATAATATGAAATACCATAAAGTAGTTATAAAAACTGCTTTTATGTGTACAAAATTGCGAAAGTTGTTCCGTTTTGTGAATAAATGTCGCGTGCATTTCATGATAAATTCACGCGGGTTGACACGAAAACCTGACGTTACTGTTTTACGTGGCGTTATTACCGAATATTTTCGAATATCACGTTCTATCTACGGGATTTTCTCGCTGCGTTGAAGACTCATTGGTGGCCTTCAGTTGTTGTCTGCTCTTTGGTTGCGTTGTTGTCTCTTTGACATATTCTCCATTTCCATTCTCAATGTTAAGTATTAGATACAGAACAAAGGTAACAAAAACACAGGCCGGTATAGTTTTTCTGCACGTCGAAGTCAGGTAAAGTCGGAGGCAATAGCAGATAAACTTTACGGCTGGTTGTTACCATCCCGTTTATATTGTTACTTTTGTTTTGTATCTGACTTGTACGACGTTTCCAATTAGAAAGTAATACAATTGGCATAATTCAAAAGATTGAACACAAAACAATTGCATACCTGTTTATGTATCACGATGTTTGAAGATATATCTAGTCTTTAATAAATTAGTATATTGCCTTAACACTAGCGCTTCTCAATTCTATAAAATGTTAATTATTGCTTATTCCTTTGAAGCATATCAGTGAAGAATGGGGAGATACTTTGTAAAGTGACAAGCCAAAAAAAAAAACCACCTTTAATCTATAATTTCATTCATGACAGTCTAATATAATTGAGAATGGAAACGGGGAATGTGTCTAGAAATAGTCTAAAAACAGTTAGGTAGTAGGATGGAAAAGGTACAAATTGCCAATCAATATATTTTTCTGTGAATTTACAGTACATTGATATACTTTTTCGTGTTGTGCTTATATCTTTACGTTACATGGTTATATCCTTACTTAATGTGGTTATATCTTTAAGGTATAGGGATATATCATTATAACATATGGTTGCACCTTTACGTTATGTGAATGAAACTTTAAGTTTTGTGGTTGATATGTCATTTCTTTTATTGATTTTGCAATCTTTGTTAGACTGCATTTAATTACTAACAATACTGAGTTATTTCAAACGTTTCTATTTAGTTCCACCGACTCCAAGCAATTTACAGCTACTACTACGCAATCAAACCAGTATTGCGATCGGTTGGGATTCTCCAGATTTTGACATACCCGTTAAATTCAATATCCACTACGGGATAACTCCTTTAACGAACTACAAAACTTCCGTGACAGCACCTGGTAAAATGTTCAAAGCTCATGGGCTAAAGGCTGGCACTGAATACAAGTTCCAGTTATCTGCCAGTTCTGCAGATGGAGAAAGCCAACTTGGTGATCCAGTATTCATAAGCACTCTGAAAGATCGTAAGTACAAAAAATGTATAAACATCATTTTCTTTTCTAACAACATGCATTACCCTTTGTGTATTGTACTTAACACATGATACAGTCATAAAACATTGTTGAAACGTCTTTTAATGTGATACCTTTGTTCTTTTTTAAAACACATTTACAGTAAATTAAATGTGCACTAATACTAAGAAAACTCTACTTTCTATTTTTTTATCATAATAAATGCAGAACCTATGGTGAGTAGGCAAAAGGGGGAAAGACTTGTCTGATGTTTTTTCCTGTTTATTTATTAAATTATTCATTTCTTAGATAATTTATGACAATTATATTGTCTTTCACACTAGTTTTGGTGACATTAGTCTGAGACTTCAAAAATCAATCTTCTACTTATTACATGTATATGTTACCACAAATCAAAGTAATGTACAGTAACACTATGACCAAAGGAAAAAAGTAAATAAAACTACACAGAAAACGATTGAACAAGAAAAAACCCATCATATACAGTGGTTCAATTTAGGATTTTTAGGAATTTAGAAATTCTAAAACCAACATTTCTCTAAAATTAGCAGACATATATGCTTAGCTCTGAAATTGGCAAATAAAGTTTATATTAGAAATAAACGTCCTTTTTATATGATAAAATCGTAGATGAATATAAATAGTTTATATAGAGTATGATTTCCGTGATCACACCCGGTGTTTCATGGATGATCTCAACCAGATAGCTCCGTACCATATATTTGGATAGGCAAAAAAATAAAACGCCTGGGATCATAAAAAAACAAGATGGTGTTAACAGAATAGACATAACTTAAGGTCAATTTTACCTGGGGCATTCCATTGCGTTTGTTGTATAATTATATATACAATGGACAGAAAGTGTTCAGACAAAAGCTTGCATTTAAATTACAAGCCATTATATTTTGGCCTAAGATCAAATGTTTGGAAGGCCCAACCCCACCTACTATATTGTAGAATAAAAATCAGAAGATCTAAATAGAAAATAGAAACGACATTCTATATAATGTCAACTCGATTACGGCATTGAATTCTATCATAACCTTCATCGGGAGCCAAGACCAAATGGGTTTCAAGCAAATCTAAACCAAAACTAAAACAGCAGAAAACAAAAATGGTGTAAGCAGAAAAAAAGGTAAACCTTTCATTGGTTTGCTTACTTAGGTGAAAAATATAATTCTTGAAGTGGAATCTTACCAAAGAAAAAAGAATAGAAATTCATGTCATTTTGGAAGCAGCGGCGACTACAAGCGGATAATTTTGACCTTTCGGATTGATAATCAACACCAACTTTTCAACCGATGAAATCCAATGCTGGGGCCAATGAAAATAAATAATAACTGCAATCAAAAACTTCCAGACTTTACACAGGAATATTCCAGTAAAGCAACAATTATTGAAAGCGAATGCAGGGTGTCAAGCCCATCACTTCACTAGGCCTGACAATGAACATCTAATGAAACGTTCTCAACCTACACATGTACCACATATAACTTGGATTTTTCAGGGATTCATCAACTTAATATTGATGATATTAGAAATTTTGTTTGAGGAGCAATGTTCCAATCAAGGATGTAAAAGTGTTTGTAAAATGTATTTTATTGTAATTTATTAGTTCAATCAAATATTTAGAATTTGTTATTAGAAATTATAATTTATAGTGCTACATGTTCTGCTTTTTTCATTTTAGAGAAAACAGAGTGAAGACATGTGCTTTGAAAACACTATACGATGATAGTTACTTTTTATTTTTAGTTGTTTAAGCAAGACACACCAGTTATGTTTAAATACATATTAAATAGTATTGAATACTGTATATTGTATTGCATTTTTGCGCCTGTCCTAGTCAGGAGCCTCTGGCCTTTGTTATTTTTCAAGTTGTATGTTTTTTAATTTTAGTTAATTTATATG
The DNA here is from genome assembly GCF_036588685.1 of Mytilus trossulus. NCBI lineage: Eukaryota > Metazoa > Mollusca > Bivalvia > Mytilida > Mytilidae > Mytilus > Mytilus trossulus. The sequence goes on along the minus strand of NC_086386.1, from coordinate 33,270,142 downwards.
TTTTGGAGTTTAGTGTGACGTCCATTTTCACTGAACTAGTACACAATTTTATTTAGGGGACAGTTGAGGACTACCTTCGGGTGCGGGATTTTCTCGCTGCGTTGAAGACTCATTGGTGGCCTTCAGTTGTTGTCTGCTCTTTGGTCGCGTTGTTGTCTCTTTGACATATTCTCCATTTCCATTCTCAATGTTAAGTATTAGATACAGAACAAAGGTAACAAAAACACAGGCCGGTATAGTTTTTCTGCACGTCGAAGTCAGGTAAAGTCCGAGGCAATAGCAGATAAACTTTACGGCTGGTTGTTACCATCCCGTTTATATTGTTACTTTTGTTTTGTATCTGACTTGTACGACGTTTCCAATTAGAAAGTAATACAATTTGCATAATTCAAAAGATTGAACACAAAACAATTGCATACCTGTTTATGTATCACGATGTTTGAAGATATATCTAGTCTTTAATAAATTAGTATATTGCCTTAACACTAGCGCTTCTCAATTCTATAAAATGTTAATTATTGCTTATTCCTTTGAAGCATATCAGTGAAGTACGAGTAGATTGAAAAGTGAAGAATGGGGAGATACTTTGTAAAGTGACAAGCCAAAAAAAACCCCACCTTTAATCTATAATTTCATTCATGACAGTCTAATATAATTGAGAATGGAAACGGGGAATATGTCTAGAAATAATCTACAAATCAGTGTATATCCTCATTCGTAGCCACTTATATTTAATAACAAAATGAATTGCCAAAAGGGGGGGTCTTATAAATTTGCCCCTCACCTTTGCAAGTGTGTAATGGTTCCCTTTCCCGGCTCCTATGCCCACGTACGTACGCGTTTATATAAACCCCTCCACACACACAAAAATAGGATACCTACGTACAAAACAACAAAGTCAAAGAAATATGTTTTGCCTCCTCCATCCATTTCGAAAGTGGGGGGTTTGCTCCCTTCCACGGCTCATTCTATGACGTCAATAGTTCGAGTGTCACATTCTAGGGTCAATTGTGGTAGGTTCCGAAATAGCGATAAGGTCTATACATTTGGATAATGGTCATCCTGAGTATGAATGAACTCATGATTGTAAACATTTGGAGGTGGGAAAAAGGTTGATTAAGGGTACACGGGATGCTCATTTCCCAAATCCTGTTTTTCATGTCACATAGTAATTTTTCCATTTTCCCAAATTTTATTTTATTCTTTCTCCATCTATCTTTTTTTTTTCTCCATACATCCCACATCCTAACTGTTTTGCCTCCTATAACCTACACCCTAAAAACATGCCACCCCCTTTTTAAAGTGTATTGACAGAAATACAGAACTCCATGGTGAACCAAAAAGGGGGGATTTTTTATCATGATAAAAATAAACGCTCAACTATATATAGATATTAACCAACAGAATGACGAGAAAACAACCGTCATTTTCCCGATTTAGTACAGGCGGTTTTTCAGAGAAAAAAATGATGGTAAAAAAATATTCCTGATTTGGTACAGGCATTTTCAAATGTAGAGAATGGTGGATTGAACCTGGTTTTAAAGCTAGCTAAACCTCTCACTTGTATGACAGTCGCATCAAATTTCATTATATTGACAACGATGTGTGAACAAAACAAACAAAAACAATAGGCAAAAAATGTCACAAATAGGGGTAAATAGTCAAATTCGGTAGGTCACATTCGTGAAAAGGGAACGGGATTGTAGCTACGACATAAGGAACATATCCGATATCATCTGTGAAACGGATATTCCATAACAGTCAACCAACTCGTGATGGCGTCCGTAAAATTTACAAAGTTGTGATTTCAATTTCACCATTTGGAACTCTTGGTTTAAAAATAAAAATTCGCACAATTTGGAAGCTGGAATCATCTCTTTTGTCGTAAAGTTTTGTTTTCAACCGACCCTCATAGTCAATTTCTAGATATATGTCATAATCAAATGGCAAAAGCTCAAACACATAACAACTGTCATATTCCTGACTTGGCACAGGCATTTTCTTATGTAGAAAATGGTGGATTGAACCTGGTTTTATAGCTAGCTAAACCTCTCACTTGTATGACAGTCGCATCAAGTTCCATTATATTGTCACCGATGTGTGAACAAAACAAACAGACACAATAGGTAAAAATGTCAACAATAAGGGTACAGTAGTCAACATTGTGTAATCATCTTAATTACTATAAAAACAACAAATGTAACGAAGAAGCACAAAAAAGCATACATCAAATTAACATCCTCATTTTGATTATAATATACGATTTTATTTGTCTATGTAAAATGCACCCATCAAGGAAGGAGGGTTTTGAGTACTGGTGTAAAATTGCGCGTTTGCAATTCGCAAAGGTAGAAATGAAATAATTTTGTCGTTCAAAGTATGACGTGATGCACAAATACAGTCACGAAAAATAGATATAGCAAAAACTGACTTGACAGTTAAAGTAATAATACTAAATAAAATAATAGTGTGGTTCAAAGTATGACGGGATACATAAGTACAGAGTCACGTCAAATGTATATCACAAAAACGTGGGTTAACAGTAAAAGTAATATTAATAAATAAAATTATTTTGTCGTTCAAAGTATAAAAGTAAAATTAATAAAGACAAATAAAGGAATGATATAACACGTTATTAAGATGATAAACAACGTCAGTACGCAAAATCTATACTTCAAGACCATCGTGTATTATTTGTGAAGTTGATACGGAAACATTCAAACATAAGTTCTCCTGAACGCCAAGTTTGCTAACATTTTAACGCCAACTAATAAAAGGTTCAAAATAGGATCCCTAATCCAAAATTTCGCTATCTGTCAAATGTTTTTAACATGAACCAATTGCCTTATATCTTTCCCATCTTTCATACTTCACAAACTTTCTTAAAACTGGTTGCCTGCTTGTCGACTTCAGCTTCTTCAGTTTCATTAAAAAATATCCATGTGGATCATATTTTAAATAAAGTTCTAGTTTTCTCAAATAAAGTATTTAAGGATTTGTCAATAGTAGCATGACTAAAACATGTAATTTTCATGGGCTACATAGAACAGCTGTAATAACTTTTCTGTGCATTGTATTATGTTACATTGAAAACTCACACAAATGTAAATCTGTGTTTGCCAAATTGGATGAAAAAGTCGTGTCTTCTTACAATTCTAATGTGTGTTAACCCCTGATACATAACATACAAATCATTATAGAAACCAATGAAAATAAGAATTAATAAAAAAATAAAAAATGCAAACTGAAAGTTACTTGCCGTTCTTCTGTGGAATAGGAAATTCATACAAATCTAATACCATCTCCAAAAGAAAACCTAATTCAGTTGCATTTGATCAATTGCAAATTGTCCAGAAACTAAATAATGCTACAGTTTGATAATTAAATAGCCCATAAATAGTTTCCAAAAAGGAAAACAAATATCTTTAAAAAAAAAAGACTGAACAGCCTACAAACTGCAATATTACATTACCATTATAAAATATAACAAGTGCTTTTAAAATTACGGGAATATAAAACTGGGAGTAATTTCATATCGTAAACTTTTAAACGAACAGGTTCTTGTAATTTCTCCACAACAAAGCTATCAATTAGTGTCACTGCTGACTTTTTTAGTAATGGTTATGTAAAACAATCCAAAAGCAAAACCACGAAGTATGAACTGAAGTGTAAATTGAAATAAAATATCACATGTAACTAAAAGCTTTGGTATAGTTCCTAAGTTTTGATTTTTCTATCCTATATACCACTTTGCCTCATAATCTCATTAAGAAAAAAAATCACACACCTAATTAAATGGTCATTTAAAAAGTCAGAATGCGAATATATATGTTCAAACTATTTATGGTCATTTTTTAGTAACAACATAAAAAAACTATGTCAATTGGACCTGCTTTGAGACGATAACTGCACTTGAATATTTACTAGATAACATTTTTGTTCGCTATGGAGATTCCGTATATCGTCAAGCTATCGGAATTTAAATGGGGACTAACTGTGCTCCATTTATTGCGGACCTGTTTCTTTATTCTTACGAGTTACAATTTATGACTAAAATCAGTAAAGACCCACCAGGACAACATCTGATGCAAAAATTTAATAACACTTTGGATGATTATATATTGGCTCTCAATGATGACCACTTCAGTATGTACAAGTAGGAGATTTATTCTGCTGAACTAACTTTAAATAAAGCTAATACTAACAATAAATACTGACCTTTCCTGGATCTTGATATCTATATCTTTAACGGGAATCTTAATACCAAAATTTACGATAAAACAGATGATTTTTCATTTCCTATTGTTAATTATCCATTTTTAGATGGTGACGTTCCCTTGTCACCATCTTATGGTGTTAATATATCTCAACTTGTTCGATTCGCTGGGGTATGTAACAACGTATTTCAGTGATATAGATACAATGGATAAGCGTTGATTCTTGAAAAAGAAACCATGAGCCCGGAGGGCGAATGGTTTGTTTTTCATGAATCAACGCTTATCCATTGTATCTATAACTCAAACTATTGTGTTAATGTCTTGTCAAAATTAACGCCTATTCTTAATTAGAAGGTATTGTAAGTGAGTTCAAATAACCAGTGTATATGAAGTGCGAATCCAGCTAGTTCATTTTTACTGTTATATGCGGGTATGTTTATTGTAGAATAAAGGATCATGGGAAAACTGTATTTGTTTATGTTTTGAAAATATCAAGTTAAGTGATTTGAAGATAAGTTTTAACAAATTTTCATTGTGATATGTCTTTATAATATACAAACATAGCATTAAAGTTCAAATAAGTGTTATAAAAGCATCATAACATAGCATATCGATTATTGAAAGCGATCCATTTTAGCTATAGATGCGATGAATTATCACTGGTAGTGCAGTCATTATTAATGTAGAATTTTCAAAGATGCGAGGAATTTTTATTGTAGAATTATGTGATAAATGCACTTGCAACAAACGCAAAAACTTAGTTGATGACTTTAGGATTTATGAAACATGTATTTTCAAATTGAAATACAAACTCCTCATTCATTCTTCATCAAATATATAGCTTTTCAAACTTGTAACAAAAGCGATTCTCAAAATGAAAATGTTGTACACCTGCTGTAAGTCTCCAGGTCTCTGCACCATAAAAAAGGACTGATTTAACATTAGTGTTAAAAATTCGAATTTTGGTGTTTTCTGTAAATGCTGTTGATTTCCAAACTGACTTCAGCATAGCAAATGCTTGTCGAGCTTTACTTATTCTTGTTCTGATGTCTGCATCTGTCCCACCAGTTCTATCCATGATGCTTCCTAAATAAGTAAACTGATCTACTTCTTCAATATCTTCCCCTACAATGGACACTGTTCCTCCTTTTCTGGTCTTTACTTTTATAATTTTTGTCTTCTTGGTGTTGATTTTTAGCCCAAGTTTTTTTCCTGTTTCATGGAGTTCAGTGGTTTTGTCTCTCATGTCTTTCTAGTATTTGCTAGTAGTCTGTTGTTATTTATGAATAATTGTCATTTTGTTTATTTTCTTTCGTTACATCTTCTGACATCAGACTCGGACTTCTCTTGAATTGAATTTTAAATGTACGTATTGTTATGCGTTTACTTTTCTACATTGGCTAGAGGTATAGGGAGAGGGTTGAGATCTTATACACATGTGTAAACATTTTTGCGCCTGTCCCATGTCAGGAGCCTCTGGTCTTTGTGAGTCTTGTATTATTTTAATTTTAGTTTTTTTGTGTACAATATGGAAATTAGTATGGCGTTCATTATCACTGAACTAGTATATATTTGTTTAGGGGCAAGCTGAAAGACGCCTCCGGTGCGAGAATTTCTCGTTACATTGAAGACCTATTGGTGACCTTCTGCTGTTGTTTTTCCAATGGTCGGGTTGTTGTTTCTTTGATACATTTCCCATTTCCATTCTCAATTTTATTAGTTGAAGTTATAATCAAATAACCTTATATTCAGACATTTTTGGGGCACTATCTCATATAAGGTGCTTATATATTGTATCAGACCAAATGTAGCATATCTTCATTACAATAAAGCAGACATTTTGCACTTGTTCTTTTATGTATCTTACAAAGTGTCGGAAAAAATGCAAAAACATGCAAAGTCACAATTGAGAACTTGACCTTTAACCATGACCTCCTTTTCTAAGTTAGGACCTAGGGGCGTCAAATCAAAACAATACAGACTTATACGGTCAACGGTTTATGAGTTAAAAAACAAACCATACCTACAAATTGATACCATAAAGGTAGATAACTCCAATAAAATTTCATCGATTTAACAAACAATTTAGAAAAAGAATATCTGAGCGACATATTGGTAAACAAAAATTTCAAGATATGGCGGAAATAAAATTAATAATAATTAGAACAAATACAATAGGTCTTTCTACAGAAAAGTGGAAAGACCTAATAATGATATGTGATAGGATTGACACTGCAACAGCTAACCACAGTAGTTCACATAATGGGCAAATATATGTGAGGGAATATGATGCTCAGTAGCTGTCTTTTTTATTCGGTTCATATGTGTTTTTCGTTTTTTATATAGATTAAACCGTTGTTATTCCTGTTTGAATGGTTTCGCACATGTCAATTTTTGGGGTCCTTCATAACTTGTTGTTCGGTGTGCTCCAAGTCTCCCCGTGAAAGGCCGTACCTAGACATATAATAGTTTACTATTATAAATCGTGACTTAGACAAGAGAGTTGTCGTACCATATCTTTTTTTTTATCAATATAAGCAATTATTGACCAACGGACGGCATTTATTAACGAACAAACCGATAACGTATAGTCGGCTATATCAAAGGCCAAGTTTATATAAGAAACAATTCGAAAGAGAGAACTGACGACCTCAGTAATGAAAAATAAGTTTACCAAAAAAAATGACATATTTAAATCAATTACAAACACTGCACATATATTATTATATGGTTGTTTTAAACATATTTGTAAACGGAAAAAACATCCCCGTAATCAAGGACAGTGTAGTAACAGCAAACGAATTAATTTTTAAGACATCATAAACAATCTGAGAACCGCACGCCCTTTTTTTTTATCATAAAACCTTTCAAATAGTCCGACTTTAGAGCAATGAGACAACTTTTAAAATTCGATCCTGTTCGTGAAACTAAAACAAGGAACCTAGCTCTCTCTCTAATCTAACTATAACTCTAAAATTCAGATCCATGTATTACATGAATCATGTAGGACCATATTTCGTAATTGTAATGAGTCGAAATTGAAATAACTGTCCGTATATGAAAATCGAGAGTTAAACATGTTTAATACTCGAAGTATGATCGTTAGAGATATGTACTTTCTATAGCTGTATCATGTCTAGCGGTTTCTTCTTTATCAGTGATATTGTGAAGCGTTTTATGTTCTGATAGATCACTGATATTATGTCGTAGTGAAGGAACGATTAATAATGATAAATTAAACAATTGGGGGGATTGTTGCTGTTTTCGATCATATTTGTCTGATTCCTTGCATCCAACCGAATCTTTGAAAGTATGAACGTTGCCATTTTGTGCCGGGTCAGTTAATGTTGTTCTGGTAGAAATAGAATTATGCTGTGTCGAAGTCCGTCTTTTATTAACTAACATCGTTGTTATGCTTTGTCAATAGAATATGTTAGGTCAGTAAACTATTTCTATAAAAAAATAAAAATTGTCTCCGTTTGTCATAATTTTTTGGTTTGGGAAATACCCTACATATTATGGTCATGGGAAAAACCGAGGACAGCAATTTATGCACGAATTTAATTGGGTGAATCGGAATGTTGCATGCAGTTAAGTAGTTTTCGGTGTCAAGAGTTTAGACGCAATATGATCATGATGTATCTTTAGGGTTCTAAAGAAACTCTTTAAAAGTTTATACAATCTACATAATGTATATTTATCAGTATTAATAGCAGAAGTGCTACTCAGGTTTCGTGCATTTACTGCATAAAATAAAAACCAAAGAAGACCCAGAACAATTCTATCCCCGATGAAAAAATTATATTTGAGATAATAATATGTTAACACAAAACGTGTTAGCAGTTAGCAGTTATGAAGATGCAGTAGGAATAATAGTCAGAAAATAATTTGTAGCTTCTGAACTCTCCTGCAATTCTTTACATATAAAGGTAATGATTTGTCGGTTTATGTATTTTCTACTTTAATATTCTCAATCAATTAGATAATAATTCAAAACTAATGCAAGATCTTTGACGTCATGCATATATGAACTGTTATGAGCAATTAAAATTAATCCCTCCTTATATTTGGTGTTTGCTTTCGTAATGCGACTCGAAATGAATTTAAATCACAGCTTTTCTTTTTTGTTATTTAAAGGTTAAATTGATAAATAAATTATTTAAACGAAAGTGCAGTTTAATTTGAATACAAATCCCCAAATAATGAGCACAGTGAGATATCAAATAAATGTCTTTAATGTAATCTATCTCTTTCATGTTCGTTATCAATTCGTACTGGATTTGAACAACATCAACATAAATAAATGACATACGAACTTTTCTCTTTTGACTATATTATAAGTGCTGTCAAAACATATACAGCTTGTTCAAATAAGTAACTCTATGATAGTTTATTTCCTAATAGAAACGGGTTGGCAATATGGACCACATAAGAAACTTTTCCACGGCATAGACGGGGGAGTTATTTAACAACATCATATAGCATGACGCAAATTGCATATCCCGTTGTGTCTATTCTGTTACTTTTGTAGCAGTTTTTATGATAGCAGTATTTCATCGAAGCGTCTTTAAAAAGTATATATTTACATATATTTCTAAACATACTGGATTTTTTGTGTTACTTAAGCTGTTTTAAAGGCTTTTACACCTTTATTTGTGCAATTAAGCACAAACTTAATGTAACAATGTTCCAGATACTCGTTTAGACAATACGGGTGAAAGGATATAATGCTAAATATGGTGTTATATTGTTATCGGATGGTCCTGTTCCCAAAACACAATGACAAAAGTAAAACAATATGCGATGAACTTACTCGTTGTTGAAATCATTTGAAAGAGACGACTAAAACTGACCATTTCGAATGCTATCTTAGACTTATATTCTTTATTATTTTTATAACAATTGAAAACCAGTTTTCTAAATAGCATTAAACCTTTGATCAGTGAAAGTCCTATCGAAGGAATTTTCATTTTACTCTTTTTCATTGTTTTCCGTTATTATACAGATTTCATGTTTGTATATGTTGCTTCACAAGTATTGTTTGTTTGCTACCACTAGGAACGTTTCATCCATTTTGTAATTACGAAATTTGACATTTTTAGAAAGATGACCTACATCTATTGGAAAACTAAGTATGATTAGTGGTGACTGCTTATATCTTAGAATCATTTTGATGAAGAAGAAAAAAAAGCAATTCTTTTGGGAGTCAAGGATCATGATATTGTTTATTAGTTTCCTTGTAAGAAAAAATAAAAGTCACAATGAAGATGAACTCAGAGGAAAATCTAATCTGAAGTCTTTCTTGTCTTTCTTTTCAAATATGATGTTATCTCACATATGACCCTTTATACCTGCTAAATAAACATAGTTTAAATTAAAAAAAAAAAGAAGCTTTTATTATTCTTTATAGCACATTGTGTTCAGATTTTTTTAACGTTCATTGTATGTCTTATTTTATACATTGACCTGAATATTAGAATCTTATCTAATGTTTACATCAAAATGTTAGTAATATTAGGTATAAGATAGTTTGCATAAATTGGATGAAACTGATTTTTAAGGGTTTCTTTTATGAGTCCAGGACGTGAATTTTGAACTTCCAAGTAATCCTTTTGTTATTGCTATTGCCCTTTTCAACACTTTCACACTTTTAAATTACAAAACAAACCTACTTTTCCTATACGCATGCAAATGCACACACGTGACCTGTCTTCTTTAAATAGATTGACTCTCTTTAAATATTCTCTTTAAATAAATTAATCTGAGGATTGATATCGTCAAAACACTGCATATTTTAATAGATAATTGTATTAGACTTAACAAAATTTTACTCTTGTCTAATAACTTTCCTACATTGGTCTTGTAGGCACAAAAATCTAGAATCATGTATTTGTTCGTTATCAACACAATGGTCAATTTGACATACACAGGAAAAGTTTCCATGAATTAATTAAACCCTGGGAAGGTTAATTGATATAAAAAATTATATCACTACTTGTATATTCTAAAATGTTCAATAAAGATTATGAAAACAATAACAGGTTCTGCTTCTATAAACCAAACACATCAAAATTAAATTATGTTGACGAGAACATATTTTATCCAAAAGAAATGATTCCCTACACAAACTATTTACGAATGAGTATAAGACAAAATACCTCTCACAAAAGGAAACTATAACTTTAATTATGTTTTAATGTATTTGCGTTCATTGAATGTCTGTTACGAAGATCTACGAAACATACATTGTATAATAGCTTTTTATATAGCTTTTTATTTCAATATTAACACTGTTTACTGTAGAATCAATTCACACAATTCTGCAGTAAAATTATTCTATGAGTAAGGCATTAAAAGCCTTTAGTTAGCGTTGTAAAAAGTAAAATCACAAAAATACTGAACTCAGAGGAAAATCAATTTGAAAAGTCCATAATCACATGGCAAAATCAAAAAAACAAAACGCATCAAAAACGAATGGACAAGAACTGTCATAATTGATGTTTAATTGTGATCAATAAGATTTATTTCTAGTGAAGTCGTTCAATGAATTCAATTAAGTTATATTCATGTAACACAAAATGTGTTTTTATTTTATAATATACACTTACATATTTCGGTTACAAACCGTTGGAAGGTTTCTTTTAAAAGTTTCGTTGATGTTGACGTAAATGTAAAAGTTAATTCCATAATTAGAAAATTGAAACAAATACAGTATTGCTTTGATAAGCCCACGTTGTGCTGATACTAATGTAGTTGTCGTGGTAAACGAGTCAACTGCATTGAAAATTGATATTGGAAGTGTTGTTATTATGAAATATATACTTATGAATAATAACATCTGAGTAAGGCGCTTACTACTCCTTACGTTGCGTTTTCTATATTCTCTACTCCTCATAAATAATCCACGTAATCGTCCAGAGCTCCGTAATGATTGTCCAATAAAGATATTCATGATGAACATCAAAATAAATGGCAGTAACGACAGCCACACTAGATCTATGACAACATAATATTTGTCTTCAAAATTGTAAGATGCAGGTGATGTGTTATTGCATCTTTATTCATTCTGTACTTTCATCAAACCGTTATTTATAAAAAGATGGCCATCTATTGCGAAGCTCATCAGCATTGGTACTATGAGAACTATTTTAAGCTGTGATGAAAATTTTGCAATTTGATATTGTACCGGAAGTCGATTTTATAAAAACCTCTCAACAGTTATGGACACCAGTATCCAAGACGAAATATGTATTGGAAAAGATATCATAGAGACATCCAGTTTACAACCGACGTCAGAAATGATCCGAATATCGAAATCGAACGTTGCTAGAATCCATCGTCTCACTCATCCAGTTATAAGTACGGTAGTGTCCGATAAAGAAAGAATAAGCAGGAAATTGTAGGTTATACTTTTCCATTGTTTCATCCGACATAAAACAATCATAATTCCAATGTTTCCAAAATCTCCGAAAATAAATATTATTGGTTTTATTTGGCAAACAACATATCATCACAGATATCCATAAATCAAAAAGGTGTGGTATGAGTGTCAATTCACAGTTTGTAAAACGTAAACCAGTAATGGTCAAAGTGAGGGCCCATTATAGCTTGATCATTGAAGGTCAATTTCAATAATATGCAACATTGTAAATAGTGTATCAAAATAGCTTAACCAATAACGTATAGGTTTGAATAAAAATAAAAAGATGTGGTATGATTGTTAATAAAATAACTTTCCATAAGTGTTTATATGAAGTGCATATAGGCAGTTATTTACTACCGCACGACACTCAGCAACGTGAAAGCCGATATCGTAAAGTCGCCTTCATAAAAAGCCTAGATAAGAATCAAATTGAAAAAAAAAACTTACGACTTAAGTTTTAATAAAGCCTTTTACAAAAAAAATGACAAAGATAAATTAATGACATCTACTGAACTATAGCTCCTCAAACTGGACGTGCACATGGATTATATGTTGTTTTTTTAAAGTTTGTAAACGGAAAAACGTCTCCGTATTAAAGGACTGTGTGGTAAAATCAAAGCATAAGAACTAACTGTAAAAATCAGCTGAGATTGACGTATCAAAAAAACAATCGGTACCAGTCAAAAACATAAAATTAGATAACCGAAAAATAAAGGACACATATCAGCAACTGAAATCTAATTAACGTTTACCTAGAATAAGTATCAATTAATACGTATACAATGGATATAGTTTAAATACGTCATAAACTGTCTGAGAACCGCACGACCTTTTTGAATTAAGCATACGACAATATAGAAAAGAAGATGTGGTATGATTGTCAATGAGACAACTTTCCACAAAAGTCACCGTACGGCCTCCAACAATGAGCAAAGCCCATACCGCATAGTCAGCTATAAAAGACCCCGTAGGACAATAAAAAACAATTAAAACGAGAATACTGACGGCCTTATTCATGTCAAAAAATTATTAAAAAATGAACGATAAACAAGTATTTAACACATAAACAAACGACAACCACTGAATTACAGGATCCTGACTTGGGACAGGATATGCATAAATTATAAGGCGGGGTTAAACATGTTAGCTGGATCCCAACCCTCCCCTAACCTGGGACAGTGGTATAAAAGTACAACATAAGAACGGACAAAACAAATCAGTTGAAAAAAGGCTAAACTCATCAGATGGACATTGCCGGGTACTTATACATCCCAACACAAAAAGACACAATGCACAGATCTGAGACTACTCGCAGTTATCTGATAGCTAGTTCAAAGCCACTAACAACTAATAAAACAATTCATGCATCTAAGACTAAACAATCAATCCGTACACATCCAACAAACAATGGATTTAGTATAAAGACTTCATAAACAGCCAGAGAAAAAGATGACCTTGTGTAATGCCAAGTAACAGGTATCAAATTGTAGATCCATGAATATGTATATGTATATGTATATAACATACTAGTAATATTTAGTAACTTTTAATCTTCTAATAACAAAATCAATATTTATACCAATAAAAACAATATTCAATGATCTTATTACAGTGTTGAATTGGTAACCTTTAAGAATAAGTGTATTTAAGGGAGCGACAAGTTTACATGGATCATTTCTAAATTTCCGGGCACGGTTAACAACATTTCCGTAAAAATGAGGATGTGCTATCCCGTTTTAAATAAGTTTTCTACAGGTACATCCAAACTTCAAAATCAAATATTTATGTCTATGGAAAAATTAAGGTTTTAAGAGTGCGAGGTTTGGAATGCCACAAAACAAGGTTCAACCCAACATTTTTTCCTTTAAAAATGCCCTGTACCAAGTCAGGAATATAGCCATTGTTATATCATATTTCGTTTCTGAGTGTACTACATTTTAACGTTGTGTCGTTTGTTTTCTCTTATTTTTTAGTGTAAATTCACATTGCGATAAGACGTGTCACGGTTCTTGTCTATCCCAAATTCATGTATTTGGTTTTGATGCTATAAATATGTTATATTTGTTATTCTGATGGGAATTTGTCTGATGCTCGGTCCGTTTCTATGTGTGTTACATTTAAGTGTTATGTCGTTGTCCTCCTCTGATATTTAATGCGTTTCCTTCGGTTTTAGTTTGTTACCCCGAGTTTGTTTTCTGTCCATGGATTTATGAGTTTTGAACAGCGGTATATTACTGTTGCCTTTATTTAAGTAATTTATGGTAACGATAACCCTGGTTTAATAATTTACCAGTAATACATAGGTTGCGTTCGTAAAAATAAAAAATATCACAAAAGACACGGGCATAGCGAACACGTTGTGAATTATAACCACCGTAAGATGGTGCCAAAGGAACATCACCTTCTAAAAATGGAAAATTAACAATAGGGAACCAAAAATTGTCTCTTTTGTCGTAAATTTTAGTGTGGAGTTTCCCGTTTAAAACCGAAATATCTAAATCCAGGAAAGGACAGGTATTACCGGATAAATTTGGTTTATTTGAAGTATGTTCCTTGAGGTAAATTTCAACAGTATATTGAGAAAATTCTTCATTATTTAACGAAAATATATCATCAAGATAACGGTAAGTGTTGTTGAATTTATCAACTAAATGCAATTTCGACGGGTCTTAACTGAGTTTAGTCATAAACTGTGATTCTTAATAAGCATATTTAGCATATTTACCTTTCTCTAATTCTATTGAAATTTATCCCTTTTCGAACCCATTGTATAAAAAAGTTTAATCAACGTGTGGTTGCTGGTGATCTCAGAAGATCATTGGATGATTTTAAGGGTCATGACCTTTTTGGCTGACTGGATGAACCAAAATATGATAACAGGTGTTAATGAAATTGACAACTTCGTGCAATGTGAAAGGCACTCGAAGGGTATTTTCGGTAAACAAAAAAAGAAAATGTCTTTTTAATCATTAGAGAAACAGATTCTTACATAGTTACTCGTGGATAATCGGATTTATCCAATCTCGATAGTTAAATTATAAATTTTAAAGTACTCGCCGAGGCGGCTCGAACTTTAAAATTGATAATTTAACTATCTCGATTGGATAAATCCGATAATCCACTGGTATCAATGTAAGAATCTATATTTCTCATTAGAGAAGAAGGCTTTTAATAAGTTGCAGCAAATATATCTACATTCAGCTTTACCAAACGACCATTTACTTAAATAGGTAAACTTTTGTTTAATAAGATAGTGTGGAAGTGTAGTGTAAAGAGAAGAAAAATCAAAACTATTAACAGAATCAAAACAACTGCAAAAGGACCATCAAAAGCCCGTAATTTATCTTAAACATCCAAAGAATATTTTACACTCCAAATATGGTTTATACCACTATGTTCATATATGTTATTACAATAGTTTTCGATAAGCTCTTTAAGAGTAGTTAATGAACTAGTTAAGAGCACTGACATGGCCATAGGGAACATATCTAAATTTCAACGATTCACGATTTCAAGTTAAGGGAGTATTACTATCTATATTCACGTCTGATGGAACCGACGTATAATTAAAAATTAAACTTCGGCTGGTTTTTTTTATCTGTATGACATTATAGGTGGTTCTATCTTATCAAAATATGGAGGTATAAAGTTTTGAACGGTAGAGTCATTAAATATACTAGATAAGTTGATAAAATCAACACCTCTGATAATATATTTAATTTTCAAAAAATGACGTTTATGATCTTCAGGTTTCTCGATTCGAGGGAACAGCCTATGGTGGCAAAAAGCTGTAATTATACGAGAATATTCATACAGTGGGCTAAATAATGAAATGGTGTCACACTCTTTGAAAATGTCGTGTAATTTACTAATGGGTATTTGCCCCAGTTTACATAATAATTGATGCCTACCATTATTTTTAAATATAGATGGGAGATTATCAATTGTATAATTTATGCGATGTTTAACCCGTTGATTTCGATTGATACGTTTCCCATGAGACATATTATTTCGTTGGTTTTTTATCAATAATATTCATGATTGCAATAGAGGAAGTATTAGATATGTTCCCTTTTCAAGTATATTGTCATTTAGACCCAGGGGATAAGCTGTTTAAAGTCGTTTAATCCAAGACAGTTCGATAATTTTACTGGAATCTTCAAATTGTTTTTGCGACTGTCCTTGTTGTTTCTGGACCGTTTCGATCGGTTGAAATCATTTAAATTTAGTATTGTGGTTGTGTTTACTAAATGTTGATAAAATATGCTATTGACTTTCTTAGGTTGGAAGCGGTATAGATGTTCCTCTGTTCGTTTAAAAAAAACTCCCGTCCTGTTTGTCGTACATATTGTATACCACACTTGGGCTTAGTTCATGTAATTTATGTGACAATGTGTGTGAAACTAATACAAGGAATCTAGCTCTATCTCTACTCTAACGCTACCTCTAAAGTTCAGATCCATGTATTACATAAATCATATATGACCCTGTTTCGTTATTGTAATGAGTCGAAGATGCAATAGCTGTCCGTGTTTTAAACATTTTTAATACTCTTAAGTATGATCGTTAGAGATATGTACTTTCTATAACTGTATCATGTTTAGTTGTGTCGTCTTTGTCAGTAATACTGTGAAGCGTTTTATGTTCTGATAGATCAGGGATATTATCTCGTAGTGAAGGAACAAGTAACAATGATAAATTAAACATTTGAGGGGAGTGTCGCTGTTTTCTAACATGTCTATCTGACTCCTGGCATCCAATCGAATCTTTAGGAGTATGGACGTTGCCATTTTGAACCAAGGTTGGAACATCAGTTAATGTTGTTCTAGTAGAAATAGAATTCTGCTGTGTCGAGGTCTGTCTTCGCATGCTGAAACTTTAATAAACAAAATGTATTAATAATATTTAACTTTTGATAAATTAAAGCATTGCCGATATGTGAATACTTTATGAACTATTTAAGAATCAATCAATCTTTTTTTCATTAACTGATGTAGGTAATAAAACATTATTGTTATGCTTTGTAAAAAGAAATTATTAGGTCAGTGAACTATTTCTATAAACAATTGTCTCCATTTGTCATAATTGTTTGTTTTGGGAAATACCCTACATATTATGGTCATGTGAACAATCCCGAACAGCAATTTATACACGAATTTAATAGGGTGAACCGGAATGTTGCATGCAGTCAAGAAGCTTTTAGTGTCAAGAGTTTAGACGCAATATGATCAAGATGTATCTTTAGGGTTTTAAAGAAACTCTTTAAAAGTTTATAGAATCTACATAATGTATATTTATCAGTATTAATAGACTTTGTGTTACTCAGGTTTCCTGCATTTACTGCATAACATAAAACTAAAGAAGACCCAGAACAATTCCATTCCTGATGAAAAGAATATATTTGAAATGATGACATGTTTACACAAATCGTATTAGCAGTTAGCAGTTATGACGATGCAGTAGGAAATATAGTCAGGAAATAGATTGTTGAAGCTTCTAAACTCTACTGCAATTTTTTACATATAAACGTAATAATTTGTCTGTTTAAATATTTTCAATTCTAATATTCCAAATCAATTATATAATCATTCAAAATTAATGCAAGATCTTTGACTTCATACATACATGATCTGTTATGGGCAATATAAATTAATCCCTCCTTATATGAGGTGTTTGCAATTGCGTCGTAATGCGACTCAAAATGAATTTAAATCACAGCTTTTCTTTTTTGTCAAAGATTAAATTGATAGATAAATTATTTAAATGAAAGTGCAGTTTTATTTGAATACAAGTCCTCTAATAATGAGCTCAGTGTGATATCATATTAATGTCTTGATTGTAATTTATCTCTTTCGAGTTCTTTATCAATTTGTACTACCTTTGAACGACACCAACATAAATAAATGACATAATAACTATTCTCTTCTGACTTAATTGTAAGTGCTGTCAGAAAATATACAGCTTGTTCAAATAAGTTACTCGTCCGTATCTATGATAGTTTATTTCCATAATATAAACGTTTGGGAAGTATAGACCAAATTAGCAAACATTATCACGGCACAGACGAGGTAAGTTATTTAAAAACAGCATACATTTGCATAAAGCAATTTGCATATCCTGTGGTGATTATCCTGTTAAATTTCGTGTAATATAGTTATCGCATGGTCCTGTTCCCAAAACACAATGACGAAAGTAAAATAACATGCGATGGAAAAAATTGATGTTGGAATCATTAGAAAGAGACACCAAACACTGACCATTCCGAATACTATCTTAGACTTACATTGTTGATTATTATTTTTATAAAATTTGAAAACCAAGTTTAAAAGTTCTTTTAGATAATGGAAAATTGAAAAAAAATCTATTAGCTATCAGACTGGGAATATAAAGCAGTTTCGCTATCGAAAAACACAACCTACAAATGTTATCAAGACCTTTTCTAAATAGCATTAAACTTTAGTCAGTGTAACAGGAAAGTACTATCGAAATAATTTGCAATATATTCTTTTCCGTTATTATAAAGATTTTATATTTGTTTATGTTGCTCCAAAAGTATTGTTTGTTCGCTACAACTAGAAATGTTTATTCCATTTTGTAATTTAGAAATTTGACATTTTTAGAAAGATGACCTACATGTAGAATTCGATTGAAAAACTAAGTATGATGAGTATTGCCTACTTAAATTTTAGAATCATTTTCATGAAGAAGAAAACAAAGCAATTCTTTTTGGAGACAATGATCATGATCTTGTTTATTAGTTTCCTCGTGCGGGATGATCAATAGTTATTAAAGATACCAGGATTATTATGTAGTACGCCAAACGCGCGTTTCGTCTACATAAGACTCGTCAGTGACGCTTATATCGAAATATTTATAAAGGCAAACAAGTACAAAGTTGAAGAGCATTGAGGATGCAAAATTCTAAAAAGTTATCAAATCTTTCTTTTCAAATATGATGTTATCTCACAAATGACCTTTTATACATGCTTAATAAACATAGTTTGAATTAAAAAAAAAGCGTTTATTGTTTTTTTAAAGTTAATTTTATGTCTTATTTTATACACTGACTTGAATATTAGAATCCTATCTAATATTCACATCAAAATGTTAGTAACATTAAGTATAAGATAATTTGAATAAATTGGATGAAACTGATATTATTATTGTTTAAATCCAGGACGTGTATTATAAAAACATACTTCCACGTTATTGTTTTGTTATTGTTATTCCTTTTCACACTTTTAAGATACATATTACAAAAATAAGTTTTAATATCCGAGAATTTCGACTTTACTAAATTGAATATCTTCTCTTTTCAAACTAGCTAAACTACTTTTTATATACGCATGCACATATACACACGAGACCTGTCGTATCCAAATAGATTGACACTATTTAACATAAGGAAATATTTGAGGATTGATGTCGCGAAACACTGATATTCATATTTGAATGAACACACATGTTGTATTTGACTAGAAACTAGAATTTAGCATTTTTATACGACCGCAAATGTTGTTTTTTTAGATTAGTAATCTGCTATGAACTCGTGATTGTCCGTGCAGTCGGGTTAGGGCTAGGATTATGAAATATAACATTGAGGTCCAATACCACAAAAGGAACGTTTTCATGATTTTTTGGGGATTATTTTTACTAGTTTCGGAATAACTGGACAAAATAGGACAGAACAAGCATTTTTGTTGTTTCCGACAGTAACTTGTAAGTGAATGGAACACTCTGACATTGTCCCCAGAGGTTCAATATCACAAATGAAAAACTGGTATTGAGTTTTGGTTAATTTCTCAAGGAGGGGTGGTTAAAAGGATAGGATTTTTTCTAACTGTTTTAAGAGCTTCATATTTTCTTTTTTTTCTTCTTTCTTTTTTCAAATTTTACCACATTTATTTTGTGTTAGAAACCTATATGAAACAAATTCGATCACAATCTAAATTCAACCAGAATCAACCTTGAATATTGTGTTAAAATTTGCCCAAACTGTTCAGGGTTTGACCTCTGCGGTCGTATCATGCTGCGCTCAGAGAAGCGTTTTATTAATTTTTTAAACACACAAATCTAAAATCATATATTTGTTCTTATCAAAATGATGGGCAATTCGAAATCTACATACAAAGGAAAGTTTGCATTGATAAATTTAACCATGTGAATCTTAGTTAGTATAAATATTCTATAACAACATGTATATTCTTAAATGTGCAATAAAGATGATGAAAACTATAACGAATATTTATGCTTGTATATATCAAACACATTAATTTTAATTTCTGTTGACGAGAACATCTTTCAATCGAAACAAATAATTTGTCTTCACAACCTAAAAACGCTGAATGAATATAGGACAAAATGCTTCTAAAAAAGAGGAACCATGATTTAAAAAAAAAACTAAATTGGGATTGTTCATTCATTGAAAGTTAAGAAAAATGTAAACATGTTAAACGGTTTTCTCATGCCATTTTTATTTCGTTTTCTAATTAATAATACTGTTTACTTAAGAATCAGTTTACACAATTCTTCAGTAAAATTTATTATGAATAAGGCGTTAACAAGCCTTAAGTTATAGTTGTAATTTTAATATCTGATTGTGTAAAATAAATATAATTTTTTGTCGAGTCGTTCAATGATTCCAATAAAGTTATTGGTATTGATATATTTAGGTCGTCATATGACTCAAAATTGGGGTGTATCTACAATTTAATTAACACTTACATATTCCTCCTGCACACCACTGGAAGGTTTCTTTTAAAAGTTTCGTTGATGTTGACGTAAATGTAAAAGTTAATTCCATAATTAGAAAATTGAAACCCATACAGTATCGCTTTGGTAAGCTCGCGTTGTCCTGATATTAATGCAGTTGCTGATGGGATAAACGAGTCAATTGCATTGAAAATTGATATTGGAAGTGTTGTTATTATGAAATATATACTTATGAAGAATAACATCTGAGTAAGGCGCTTACTACTCCTTACGTTGCGCTTTCTATATTCTTTACTTCTCATAAATAATCCACGTAATCGTCCAGAGCTCCGTAATGTCTGCCCAATAAAGATATTCATGATAAACATCAATATAAACGGCAGTAAAGACAACCATACTAGATCTATGACAACATAATATTTTTCTTCAAAATTGTAAGATGCAGGTGATGTGTTATTGCATACATATTCATTTTGTACTTTCTTCAAACCATTATTTATAAAAAGATGACCATCTATTGCGAAGCTCATCACTATTGGTACTATGAGAACTATTTTAAGCAGTGATGAAAATTTTGCAGTTCGATATTGTAACGGAAACCGAGTTTTCACAAATCTCTCAACAGTTATGGACACCAGTATCCAAGATGAAATATGCATTGAAAAATATATCATAAAGACATCTAGTTTACAACCGACGTCAGAAATAGTACGAATGTCGAAATCGAACGTTGCTAGAATCCATCGTCTCACTAATCCAGTTATAAGGACGGTAGTGTCCGATAAAGAAAGAATAAACAAGAAATTGTAGGTTATATTTTTCCATTGTTTCATCCGACATAAAACTATAATAATTCCAATGTTTCCAAAAACTCCGACAATAAATATTATTGGTGATATTATTCTCCAAATCCATTTTGTAATTTCCTCTAACTGTACTGCATTTGTATCAAATGGCACATCAGTTATGTTGTCATAATTATTAAAATTAGTTACATTTACATAATTTGACGATTTGAAGGAGCACTCTGTATATGAATCAGTTGTATCTATAGTACTGCTTCCACCTGTTTGAACACCGACAACCATTAAAAGCGTTTCTCTACCAACAGAACAAGCGTCTAACAAAATAAAGGTCATTTAATGCTTTCTTATAACAAAACGTAAAGCAGGTTGAATAGGGTGTATCTATGCAAGGTAATATTTTGTGCATTGCTCGTCACTTGAATTCTTTTCTTTTTATACATAATAATTGTTCACCTCTACACGGTTCACAATCTCTATACTTCCTCCTTATATAATCTAAACTGTTGAAATACAAAACACTGCTATAAAATCTGTTAATATTCAACTTGCGCCTTTTCTTAACTGATAAAGGTCTTGTATGATACTTTTTTCATTATATTTGAATACATGAAATATTTTTTTATTAAAGTGTATGTATTTAATGACGAACGACTTGTATTGTATGTAAATATCTTAGGCTCGTAATTTGAATTTAAAAAAAAGGCTTTGTCATGGATAGATTTACACGTCTATTCATCTTAAACTCATATTATATAAAAGAAAGTCTATCCCTAATTACATTTTAAATGTATCGTCTAGATTTGATCAATATTGTTAAACTTCTTTTAACATCTACAACCATTAACGAGATAGTTATATTTAATTAATATATACATTAAATACGTAATTTTTTTCTTCTTACAGTTTGAAATAATGTTATTAAAATCATAAAGTTAACAACTGCAAATACTTCTCAATTAAATTTGCACCATAGACTCAATGTTTTGTGTTTCGTCATTAGATAATCGTATTTATACAAAACACAGAAAATACAAAAACGAAAACAAGACTATAAAAAAAAGTACAGTGATATCGGTTTCATATGTATGTGGGTAGCTCAGATAAGATTTATATTTTAACAGTTCTATAATCATACCTTACGTAAAGGGTTACTTGTAAATTAAAATTCCATCATTTACTAATCCGAATTGACTAACAGGTATTAAATCATGCAGTAGAATTCTATAACTAAATGTAAAATGGTTTTATGATGTAATAGATTTACATTCGATCATGTGTAAACGTTCTTTTAAAACTTCTTATTCATAAACCTTAAAATAGATGTGAACATTTTTTTGACACTTATTTGGAATTAATCATGGTCGAATACAAATGTGTCGTATTTAAAATGTCATAAGCAAGCAGGCCACTTGTATGGAAGGATTGCACTTGAAAACTGTATTCGTGTTAAACATTTATTTCAAATTGAGTGGAGTTACAACTTTCTGGATCTGGAAATATCGCCATCAAAATTGTTCATGAACAGATTGACAACCATAATTAAGTTGCTTCATATTTTTATTATTCTTTGTAGGTATGGTTTAAAGTTGATTTCCTTTTTAATTGATTATTAATGAATTCAACACACAGACTCATGTTACAGTACTATGATAATAGAACATTATATTGTGACTTCGTCGGTCATTTACAACATGTTCGAAGTTGATGTCCAGTTTTCAAACATATCTCCAATGTAACTCAAATCAAATGTCTTGACGAATCTTAATTATGCAAGACACAAACAAATTACACACAAATTATTAAACTCGTAACAGCCATTTTTCAATTAAAATTTTATTTCTGTTCCTGTACTATATACAACCAAATTATTGATTTAAAAAACAAATCCGTACTCCATTTATATCTTGCCACTAAATTATTTTATTCACTTGTATATGTGTTCACAAATTTATATGGCGGAATTTTGTCCAACGTCATGGTTGTCTTTTTCGTTTTATAAATATTCCCCCTCCCCCTCTTCTTTTTTGTTTTGTTTTATGTACTGTTATTGTGTCATTACTTTTACACATTTTGACTTTCATGGAGAGTTGTCTCATTGACACTCATACCACATATCCTTAAATCTAAATAGTTTGTTGTTACCTGATTTCTGTAACGATACTTACTACTTTATTGTATACTAACATCAAATGAAAAGACAATCCATCGTCTCAGAAGTTTTTATATATTTCTACAACAGGCTACTCATAAGCCATCCATTGCTAATCATTCCTCTTATCACTATTAAAGTGTCACCTTCTTTAATTCAGAAACACATCAATGGTAGAGAAATCCAAAGTATTGTTACATTAATTTGCTGTAGAAATGTTTCATATTGATTTTGTTTTGTATAGCTCTGGTTCCTTTGTGATGACATTATTCGATATCTTTACATATAATCTATTTTTATGCATTTAAAATCATAACACTTTAATTTTTGACAATCCATATTGGTTAAACATAA
The DNA here is from genome assembly GCF_036588685.1 of Mytilus trossulus. Taxonomy (NCBI): domain Eukaryota; kingdom Metazoa; phylum Mollusca; class Bivalvia; order Mytilida; family Mytilidae; genus Mytilus; species Mytilus trossulus. The sequence goes on along the minus strand of NC_086386.1, from coordinate 33,246,481 downwards.
TTCAAAATAAGCCAATGTTCACGTTTAATCCCTAATACGAACAAATAAATTGACTTTTGAAATAACGATTTCAAAATGTTTTGTAAGAAACACATTGTAAAGTTTCATGAACCTATCGAATAAGGGGATAAAGATCATTAACATGTGCATGTTGCCATTATGCCATATATATGATACATTTTTTAAGACACAAATTATACTATTGGAGGAGGTTCCCTATTAAAAAAATCCGAAATCCTTATCCCCATTGTAAATTTTGAAATTTTGATGAAAGATTCTGTAAAAATTATTTATGATTTTGAGGTAATGATTTCAACTAACACAATACACGCGACAGTTTAACATATTTACAAAATGACTTGTTAGCAACATTGGTGAGGCTACTCATAGCTTGGCTAGTAAGTTTGTAAATCAGTAGTAAACACGTCAAGGTGAAAAGATAAGCCCATAAAGTTTCAACAAAAAAATAAACTCATCACAGATACCAGAACCAAATTAAGCATATACGCCAGACGCGCGTTACGTCTACAAAAGACTCATCAGTGACGTTCGAATCCAAACAATGTTAAAAAAGCTAAATAAAGTACGAAGTGAAGAGCATTGAGGACCAAAATTTCTAAAAGTTTTGCCAAATACAGCTTTGGTAATCTATGGTAGAAAAGCCTTAATATTTAAAAAAAAAATAAAAAAAATTGTAAACAGTAAATTTATAAATATAACCATATCAATGACAATTCATGTCAGCACAAAAAGTGTTTCCTACTGGGCTTGTGATACCCTAGGGGCAATAAATCTCCACCAGCAGTGGTATCGACCCAGTGGTTCTAAATAAACTCACCACAGATACCAGGACCAAATTAAGCATATACGCCAGACGCACGTTTCGTCTACAAAAGACTCATCCGAGACGCTTGAATCCCAAAAAGTTGAAAAGGCCAAATAAAGTACGAAGTTGAAGAGCATTGAGGACCAGAATTCCTTAAAGTTTTGCCAAATACAGCTTAGGTAATCTCGGCCTTAGTATTTAAAAAGAAATCAAAAATTTGTTAACAGTACCCCTCAAAATTTAAAAGCGAACTCGTCAAAAAGCAAAGGTTAACCCATATAAATGCAATGATTAACCAACAAATATATTAAAACTAATTACTTTTCTGTGCACAACTTTCCACCAAAAAGAAGTATTTTGAAATGAAAACATTAAACATCCGGCTTTAAATGTCATAAACAGCGTCAAATGATAGCTGATAATACGCTGATTTCAAAAATATATAGTGTCTAACGATATATTTTTAATAAAGGATATAATTTGTTACTGCCGGTTTGAAAAAGGTTACTTCTGGTAATATTAAACTATTTAATTGGCACTGATTCCAAAAATAATAAAGTACAAAAAATAGCTACTTCTGGTTTATACAAGGTCATTTCCTTTTTTATCAAGTTTTAATGGTTTGAAACCTACATGTATTGCAAAAAGTGTCAAGGCTCTATCATGTATACATATGATGTAAAATCAAAGGTCAAAATATAGAACATCAAATTAAGCTATGACCTTGAGGTCAATGTCAAGGTCATCAACCAAGGGCGTCTAATCAAAAGACCATAGGTCTTAATTATATTTGGTTAATGAGTTATATCACCATCCGCGTATTTTCAAATACATGCGGGGAGAAAACTCATTTTTTCGTTGAACGTATCCTTGCAATTGAAATTGACGTGTTCCAACATGTCGCAACTAACAATTTAGAAAAACAAATTGTCTATATCTTATACGGGTTTGGGAAATAAAGGAAAATAAGCCAAATTCAAAAATTAGAAGATGACCTTGACCTTTAACCCTGACCTAATTTTCATTTTTTGGATCAAGGACTTCAAATAAAAAGATCCTATGTCGCAAGAACAAAAGTAGGCGGAAGAAAAAATAAATAATCAGAACAAATACAATAGGTCTTTTCACAGAAAATTGGAAACACCCAATAAGTGTGAATCCTTACAAGTGCAATAGTGAACCCATAACAATCAAAAACCAAGGAGTAAACAGGGACTGACAAAACCAATGACATTTACATCAACAGTGATAAATAATAAATTAGAAACAAACACGAACTCCACTAAAAACCGGGAGTGAAATCAGGTGCTTCAGAAGGGTAAGCATTTCTTGGACCGTATACGGCACCCGTCGTGTTATTTCTTTGTTCTGTTCGGTAATGATGGAAGGTACAATAGTGAACCAATAAAGGTAAATGCAATAGTAACCCATTGGTACAAATATAAACACATAAAGATGAAATATCGAACCCATAAAATAAACTAGTACTGCTACAAAACATCAGACAGCCTTTACATAAACGGTGTCTAAAAACTGTAATATTCCAGAATTGGTACAGGACTTTTCAGGAGAAAATATGTGGAAAGCAGACCTGCGTATAGCCATTATGAATAATATTTATTTAAAGTTCGACACTACATTTTTTTTAACAATGCATTTTATAAGGCAAATTGGAACTTACAGTAAAAAAAAAATTTGTTTGTCTATACAGGATAGATATTCTTTTGGTTGCATTTGTTGATGTTTTTCGTTTATTATTTGGGGTCTCGGTGACCGAATGGTCTAAGTAGTAACAGTTAAAATCACTAGCAAGTCTACACTGAGGTTGTGTGTTCAAACCTCGCTCGTGTGCGTGCACTCAAATCCAATGTTATTTGACTATGATTGTCAGTTTTCCTCTCGAAAGTCGGAAGTTTTATCCGGGAACTCTGGATTCCTCCACCAATTAAAAGTAGCCGCCACTAAGTAGCCTAAAACCAGATACTTAAAAGTGGTAACACAAAAAACACAAAATTCGAAAATCAATTCTATTCTGTTTTATGTAGAAATAGAATACTGATGTTGATATTATGTGTGTTTCATAATACATTATGTTTAGACGACTGAATTGTTTATATTGTATGTGGTCATGTTCCCGATTTTCAAACGTTGAATAGTTTTCAACTGTTTATCAAGATTTTCATATACTGAAACTTTGCTGTTCGTATATACTGATTGCGATTTTCATTTAAAAAAAAATGCAATGTTACCGTCTAAATACTTTAAATGTTGTAAGGAGATAAGTTTGATTGAAAAACATTGATATTTTTTTCCAAAAATTCGTTATTCATGATAAATCATACAAACTTATACATGCTTGTCAGAAATCTGATATTTTAAAAACAATATTTTATTATAAACTGAGTATAGAATTGACTCGTTATGGCAGTTTTATGGTAAGCAATTAAAATGTCAAGATTAATGCTCATTTTGGTTTAAGTTAAAGTGTTGTGTCAAAACATCATTAACAGTTGCTAATTATATGCTTCTCCCTGTTTAAATTTGTATTAATTTTTTTCGCTGGTATTTATATCTTTTACCATGATGCATTTACATATCTGAATTGATACGTTACACTCGTGCTTTTTTACAAAATATATATTTCATAAGCAGGGTTTTGCGCCTTACAAAATACACAGTTCCCAAATAGTGAAAAAAAAAACGAATGAAATCGCGTGAGATATGTTTACAGATCATACAATACAAATTATGTCTTGTTTCCCTAGTGGTATGGTTCCACACTGTTAAATCTTACCATGATAGTTTAAATTTTCTGTTCTTTTATCGATTTTGTCCTTTCCTGATTATTTTGATTGTATGTGGTTGCGCATGACACGTAATGCCTGTAAAGCATGAGACGATAACGATATTGCTATACAAGATCTCGCTTTTTTATAACTACATGCTTTTTCCTCAGGTTTGTGGGTTTTTTTTCTTTCTTAAACAAATGATGATATGAACAAATTATTATTAATGTTGGTAACCTTGTACATCATCGTCATTGCCTGTGTACACTAGTCATGTAATCAGACTTACATTTTATAACAATTTTAGACTTAACATGACAACTTATAGAAAACATGTGGCAAATCATTAATACAAGGTTATTTAATTTTCCTTTGCCTAATTGAATTGTTTCATTTAATTATTAATCTGTATATATTACATACTATTCAAGAGCTGCATAAGTGGCCATTAAACTGTATATTAAAAGTAGTTATAATGTCATTTTTTTTAAACTGTATAATGTTTTTTAAAATACCAACGTTAATATTTTAATCATATATTTCATCTTTTAAAATGTAAATGTGTGATGGAATAGATAATAAGATATATGCTATACATGACCGGAACACATGACACGTATGTGCTACTGTTCGTAGCAATCAGCAAGCTCTATGGTTTAAATAGTGAAATAAAAATGTAATAAAGGTGCAAGTGTAATTATATTATGAAGAGTATGTACCAATTGTAGTACCTTTTATCTGTTTGTATACACAAGCATCATTGAGAAAGCTTCAACAACGAATTCAATATACTGTCTAGTATATCTCATTTTTAACTCGTGTACGCACTGGTGTCATACAAACTGGTGGAATTTGTTTGTTATGGTACTGTTGTCGATTATGATTATTGAAGTCTATATCATCACGTATGCAATCAAATTAAGAATTGAAATGGAAAAGTGTCAAAGAGACAACAACCCGACTAAAGAGTAGAAATTGCAGCCACCAACTGGTTTTCTAAAAAGCGATGATATCCAGCACACAGAAGCGGCTTCAAATGGCCCTTAAACAATAATGTCACTAAAAACAACAAGATTAACAAAGGCAACCGCTACCTGACTTTGAACAGGTGCAACAATGCGGTTTGGAAAACATGTTTTACCCATTTGTTTTCATCCTTAATGTCTTTTCTTACTTCAACAATTTGGTGTTTGTTAGTCAGCTATGCACATTATATTTTTTTTACCTCATAGTAAACACAAGTATGATGGCGTTCGTACAACTTTCGCAGTGAAGTTTTCAATCTTAAGCCTCGGTCACAGCTTAACGGATAGCTCGAACGGATGCCTAGCGGATAACTTTTTTTTCAATCAGTTCATGTCCTTTAGTCGTCGGTTCTCATCCGTTAGACGTCTGTCCATATCCGTTGCATGTCCGTTTGTCGTACGTTTTATCCGTCGACGTCCGTTCTGTCCGTTGGAAATTTTTCAGCATGTTCAAAACTTTGAACGGACGGCAAATGAATAAAATTTCCGTTGAACGTCCGGTAGTCGTCCGTTTTGTACGGTAATCGTCCGTTTCGTTTCCGTTTTGTATCTGTGACGTGTCTGTTATACATTCGTTAGAGGTCTGGAAGATAAAATCACCAACGGACTTCTATCGTACGTTACACGGATAAAACGGATGTTGAACGAATGAGAAACGGACTTCTACCGGACGTATAACGGATAAAACGGATGATGAACGGATCTGGAAAGGATAAGTTCGCGTTAGAAATGCCAATTATTGGTTTGTCAGATTTCTTAAGGTTCATGAATTCTTATTATTCATAATCGATCTAAGAGTAAGGGCACGTCTTCACAGTCAAGCAGCTCTTATTCAGGTCAGACGCTGCCCTTTGAAGGCATTTTGAAGAACAAACCAAAACCAGTTACACAGAAACATTTTGAATATTTATGCGATTTACATGTATTATTATTTTCGCCTTTAATTTTTCCGTATATCTTGATCATCCGTTTTATCCGGTACGCTTCCGTTAGGTGTCCATTTTATGCGGTACTCGTCCGTTGGATGTTCGTTCGACATCCGCTTTGTCTGGTACGTTTCCGTTTCTCGTACGTTGTATATCCGGTGGGTGTCCGTTTTGCATTCGTTACACGTCCGTTTTATTCGGTCAGTACATCAACGGACTTCCAACGGATAACAATTTTGTCGACGGACAACTTTTATTTTCATCCGTAAGTCGTCCGTTCGTACTATCCGGTAAGGTGTGACCGAGGCTACAAGTTTTAAGCTAATAATTAACGTTTATGAGATTAGTTTGTGTATAAATATTCAATACTGTATCTATATTTTCCTTCGAGTGTTTAAGGCATAAGTAGACCTTTTCAATGGATATTTACATTTTCTTTTTATTTTGTGCTATAAGAACACGCACAAGGTACAAAAATGTACAATGTAGGTTAAGAAATTACAAATTTCACATCGTTAAAGACATGTAGTCATTTAACAATGTTGATAAGTACTTATCTAAAATAATCATTCGGTCTTACACTGTATCCCTGCTAGATTGTACTAACCCTCTATTGGTCCGTATAATGTCAGTAGCAAACAACATAACTTGTACTATCATTAAGTAATCCATAGATAAAAAAGGTGTGGTATGAGTGCAAGTGAGACAACTCTCTATCCAAGTCACAGTTTGTAAAACGTAAACAAGTATAGGTCAAAGTAAGGGACCATAAATGATTGACCCATATCTACCCATTTACATTTTAAAAAATTGACAAATCTAACAAAACTAGTTCATGGTATATGCAAACATATGAACGGTCTTTGATGCCTGTGGTTAAAAAAGCTGCAATTATTACAGATTTTGGCAAATGTGGATTATTAATCCTAAAAATGTGTTAATATAACAGATTGTTCTGATACAAATTATATCACTGCCACTTGTGGGTAACGTCCTTCGATACAAACATTTTACAATTACATGCAACATTGTAAATTGTGTATCAAAATAGCTCAACCAATAATGTATAAGTTTGAATAAAAATAAGAAGATGTTGTATGATTGTCAATGAAATTGCTATCCTTAAGTGTTCATATGAAGTGCATATAAGCAATTATTGGCCATCGCACGACACTCAGCAACATGAAAGCCGATATCGTAAAGTCGCCTTTATAAAAAGACCAGATAAAAAACTATTTGAATAATTAAACTTATGACTTTAGTTTTGACAAAGCCTTTAACAAAAAAAAATACGACAACGATAAATCAATGACAACTACTGAACTATAGCTCCTCAATTCGGACGTGTTCATATATTATATGGTTGTTTGAAACATATTTGTAAACGGGAAAACTCCTCCGTAATCAAGAACAGTGTAGTAACAGCCACACTTAAGAACCAACTGTAAAAATCAGTTGAGATTGACTCACAAACATCTGTAAGAGGCACAAACTTTAAATTGGATAACCGAAAAATAATGGACAAATCGCAGTTACTGAAATCTAATTCATATTTACCTAGAATAAATATCAATTATTAATTATACAATGGATTTAGTTTAAAGACGTCATAAACAGTTTGAGAACTTCACGACCTTTTTGTATTATTCATACGATAATACCTGCAAAATAGTCCCACTTTAGAGGAATGAGACAACTTTTAGATTTTGATCAAGTGCATGAAACTAATACAAGGAATCTAGCTCTATCTCTACACTAACTCTAAAGTTGACATACATGTATTACTAGTACATGTATCATATAGGACCATATTTCGTAATTGTAATGAGTCGAAGTTGCAATAGCTGTCCGTATATGTAAATTCGAATTCTAAACATTTTTAATACTCTAAGTATGATCGTAGGAGATATGTACTTTCTATAACTTTATCCTGTTTAGCACTTTCGTCTTTATCAGTAATACATGTATTGTGTAGCGTTTTATGTTGTTTCAAAGCACTGATATTATCTCGTAGTGAAGGAACAAGTAACAATGATAAATCGAAGATTTGCGGGGAGTGTCGCTGTTTTCTAACATGTTTGTTTGACTCCTAGTATCCAATCGAATCTTTGGGCATATGAACGTTGCCATTTTGAACCGGGTTTGGAACATCAGTTAATGTTGCATTGTTCTTGTAGAAATAGAATTCTGCTGTGCCGAAGTCCGTCTTCGCATTCTGAAACTATAATAATTGAGATTATAAAAAAATATATATTTTCAATAATCTAGTTTGATTCAATCAAATATTTGTGTGGGTGCGTGGGTGTTGCATTCTGTAGCGCATTGCCATATTTGACATGGCAATAGACGGCGCTCGCAGCTTGAATCAGAATTTTTGAATTCCCATATCAGCTTGAATTAGGATTTTGGAATTCCCTTATCGGGCACTTGTTAATTTGCTGTCGACCAGAAAGCATGTGTTACACAAATTAGCTAAACTATTCAAAACCAGCCCACTCTCCCTATGAGAATAGTTGCTGCTGTTTTTGTTTGATATTTTCAGGCACCTGTTTACTGTATTTGATTACAATATTATGGTTACCAGTATCCTAGTAGGACCAATACAGGATAATTTGGAAAAAACTTGCGTTTCTATGATTTGGACATTTCCGTTATTAAGCACGTTATTTAGTTTTTAGTAATTAACAATTTTGATAATTGGAAAGAAAACAACACATTTTAAAGAAATTAATTATATCCTACTATCCTTAGGCGCAGAGTCAAATTTGAATGGGGGAGGTCCAGGGAGACTGGTAGTGATTGGGGGATTAATTCACTCGGCCCTTGCTCTGGGCCTGACAAGTTCTACAATTTGCAGAATTGGAAAATGTGGTTAGTGGTAACGGTGGGGTCTACAGATGGGTAACTCTGGGACCTCCTCCACCTCATCTAATAGAGGGGACTAAATATATTAGCAATATTTAAGCTTAAATCAAATGAAGCGTTGTCATTATTTGAATATTCTATGAATTATCAAAGAATAAATCAATCTATTTTATCATTAACATATGTGGGTAATGAAGCATAATTGTTATGCTTTGCAAATAAGAAATACTAGAACACACCCGCGAAATCGCGGGCATATACAGCTTATGAACTGTTGGATGATGATTGTTTGTTAAAGATAGAATGTATGGAGAATTTCATAAAAGGTATCAAAAGCCCTCTCCCTTTTTCCAAAGTCCGATATTTGTTTCCTTTCTGTTAAAATCAATTATTTTTGTGTGTCTGGCCTCAGAACACAATTATTCTTTTCCTTTGCTACAATACATCTATTGGTAAAAGTCAAATTAAATTAAAAATTTGCACCGCTTCAAATATGAAATAAATGTAACTGCTTTTATATAGACCATTATTAGTCTAATAAAATATGCTTCTAGGACAATCCATCAGTGCTTTTTCTTTTGAGAGCCTATTAACATGACAATGGTAGGATATGAATCTTTTATAAATTGCTAGGACCGACTAAGGCTAATATGAGGGGTGGTCGGAGGGGTCCAGATCCCGAAATCCCGGGCTTGTACACATAAAATCCCGAGATGCAGAATTAAAAAAATGCATAACCCGATATCGAAAAATGTATTCCCGGATCCCGTAAGGATCTATCCCCAGTTATGAAGATGCAGTAGGAAATAAATTGTTGAAGCTTCTGAACTCCCCTACATTTTTTTACATAGAAAGGTAATAATATCGGTTTATGTATTTTCTATTTTTATTTACTCAATCAGTTGGATAATAATTTAAAATTTATGCAAGATCATTAACTGTATGTGTTTTGTGTTATTTAAAGATTAAATTGATAGATAAAATGTTAGTATGAAAGTGCAGTTTTGTTTTTAATACGAGTCCCCTTATAACGAGCACAGTGAAATATAAAATACATGGATTTAATGTAATCTATCTCTTTTATGTTCTGTATCAATTTGTACTGCATTTGAACGACACCAACATAAATAAATGACATAAGAACTTTTCTCTTCTGACTTTATTATAAGTGCTGTCAGAAAATATACAGCTTGTTCAAATAAGTCACTATTCCGTATCTATGATAGTGTATTACCTAAATAAAAAACAACGAAGTAGTGATTTTATAGGATATTGGGAAATATCAAAATACCCTAGATCACAACAGTTATTTGCTTGTTGTTTGTTTCAAAGTTCAGAGGAACACTTATTTAGGACAAGAGAAAATCAAGCAATAAATCAATCAGAACGTTACTGTACAGTTGGTAAATTGGTATAAAGTGGTCAATGTTGTATTTTTACATAATACAGGGTATAGTTTGCTAAACCTAAGAGGCAGACGTTATGATACATGTAAATAAAGGCAGTAGTAGTATACCGCTAATTATCAATTGATTTAACTGAAACATATTGGGGTTCAACTCATCATATTTTTTTAAATGTCCTGTACCAAGTCTGGAATATGGCAGTTGTTAATCACATAGATATAAGAAGATGTGGTATTCGTGCCAATCAGACAATTCTGCATCAAAGTCACAACTTGTAAAAGTACACCAGTATAGGTCAAAGTATGGTCTTCAACACAGAGCCTATGCTCACACTAATCAACTAGCTATAAAGGTTTCTAACTTAGGACAAGTGCAAACGAATGCAGCGGATTTTAACGTTTTACAGTCAATTTCTATGTTTGTATGCGTTTGTTTTTGGAGCAGTTAAGAGTTCCTGTTGTTCCGTTATGAATCCTCTTATAGTTGATGTGTTTCTCTAAATTTTAGTTTGTCACCAGGGTTTGTTTCTGTTAAATCAATTTATGAATTTTGAACAACGGTACACTACTATTGCCTTTAAGTACAACTACTGAAAGCCTTGACAACAACGATTCACATTAAAATCGTTAAAAGCTAACCTTAACTTTATTTACTAGTATTCATATGACACAATAAATCTAAATTTGAAAATATTTCCATTGTATTCAAGTTACTGCACAGACAACGCTTTTTTTGTAACAATGCTCTCGGTTTCAGGATAGACAAAATGGTTAAAAATGAATAAACTTTATATGGTGATATTTAGTTATCGCATGGTCCTACAATGTATGACCAAAAACACAATGACGGAAGTACAATAAAATGCGTAGAAATACTTGATGGTCGATTCATTAAAAAGAGAAAATAAAAAATTACACTTTTTAAAAAATACTTTTAAGACTTAAGTTGTAAGCAAGTTTTAGAGGTCTTTTAGGTACATCATGGAACATTACAAAAACAACCTAACAGATAGAGGGACAAAAGATACCAGCGGTACATTCAAACGCATAGATCGAAAACAAACTGACAACACCATGGGAACAAATAAAAAGACAAACAGTGACACAATGTTTGGCTAAATGTAAATCGTAAAATCATATATATGAATTGAATGCCCCTCGAACTATATCCTCGCTTACGTTGTAAAATAATATGCCATATAATCAGGAGCTATGCACAAAACTTACCTAGAAATCAACCACGTTTTAGAAATTCAGTTTTATAAAAAAAATACTCTGTAGAGGAATTTTATGGCGAATGTTGTAAAAGCAAGATAAAAGTTACATTCGAGTCATAGATAGAATTTAAACTGACAACACCATGGCTAAAAAAAGACAAACAGACAAACAGACAAATTATAGAACACCATATAGAAAACTAATGACCAAGTTAATCGAACCACATAAGCTTAAGAAATGGGGGTGTTCTCGTGTGCTCCGGCAAGGTTAGCAGATCCTGTCTCATATGTGGTACCGATAGTGTTGTTCAAGTAAGTACAAACCCATTAAATAGTTTACTTCTGTATAAAAAAAAATGATTCTGGAAACAAAGACAATCTACAGGGAGTAGTAAATTAACACAGAAGCATTTATCAGAAATGTCAGTAAAAGTTTTCATTTGTATTGTTTATTTATCAAAAAATCCAAATTCACAGTGTTGAATGCTGTAGTATGGGCTTAACAAGGCTTTCTATGATGGCCATATGTCCACGCTCCACATACGCTTGCTGCATATAATGACCTAGCAAATTGACATTTCCCTCCATTTGTTTTTAACCAATTGGTAACTCTTCTATCACACTGGTCACCACATGTTATCATTGCTGTGTGTCCACAATTACAACTAAACAAGCGGGTACATCTTTGGATTGATCCAAAATCGTGAAGTATTCTATGTGTATCTGCTTCGACAGCTTTACAAAAACAGCTACAATAACATCAATGAATGCAAAAATAAACATAAATTTGTATTGAATTTTATCCCGAGGAACATGGTTCAACCGATGACATATTATTCTTGATTAAAACAACAAAAACAAAGATATGAAGAACCTTTGAAATAAGTTTAACAGATAATATTTGACAAATGTAGCAAATATTGGTTTTTTTATTCTCATTAATTATGTTAATGAATATCCATTACATGTTAAATTGGGTTGGGGTATTATATGAGATAGCAGCAATAAAAACACAAAAAGACAAAAAGAAATATGCCTAGTGTAACAAAACATATATTATACTTTATACTTTATATTAATTGTATTACATATTAGTTGACAGATTTGAAATCATTTAAACAATGTAGGTTCTTTAAAATTTGATGTGTTTCCTACTTTGGATACAGTAGACCGCATACATAAGCTTTTAAAATACTAAGCTTCTTTTAAATTTGATTTGTTCCTAAATTTGGATACGGTAGACTACATACATGAGCTTTAAAAATGATGATAATTTAGCATAATGCTTAACCTGTATGTATAATATCTTTTAACTAACCAATTTTAAGTTTGGTGTTAATAGCAGTCATTTGAAATAAGGATTTTTAAGATACCGTTCAGCTTGTTTTATTTCTAAATAATATCATGATATAAGACACAATCTAAAAATGAGAGCCAAACTTTGAGACAAAACAAAAACAACGTTATTGCAATTTTCATTTTCAAATTTTCTACTTCAGTTTGGAGTATTACTTCAACAATCATGCATTTGCAGATGGATACCAAATTTCAAATCATAATGTATGAGAACCAGTTGGACCCTTTGTAAGAAAGCTACTAATCCTATGGTAAAATCTGTAAAATTGAATCATATATTCGAAATTATTTATGGATGCAATCCACAAGCAAAAGAATTGACCCAATGGTAAAAAGCCTTTTAGATATATATTCGTATGACTACTGAAATATGTATATATCAAACATTCAGTTACTTACTTTTTAGTGGGATTAATTCTGACCCACCATCCTTCAACCTGGTAGGTAAGTACAAGGAACATCAGGACAAACAATAATTTCTCCATTGTTTCCTGGAGAAATACATATATAAATAAATATAAGAATAGTAGTTGCTGAAGTTAATGTATATCGAAGCAATTCTATCTTTTAAAAATACAACTATTTTGGGGCCCTTTATAGCTTGTTGTTCGGTGTGAGCCAAGGCTCCGTGTTAAAGGCCGTACTTTAACCTATAATGGTTTAATTTTTGAATTGTTGTTTGGATGGAGAGTTGTCTCATTGGCACTCACACCACATCTTCCTATATCTAACTAATAATTTGTTACATCTTGAATAAAAAATAACAAACCGTAAATTTTGCATATGATTAAAAATAAGGTGTCAATTTCAATATTTGTGATGAATTAATTTTTAGAATTTATTATCAAAACAGTTAAGTAACAAAACTAAAATATCAGAGCAAAATTTCTAAACGGAAAGAACCTAAATCACATGGCAAAATCAAAAGATCGATCACAGAACGAATTCTGATAGACTAGTATGCAGTAAAAAGTAAAATCACAAAAATAAAGCAGTGTTCACAATGAAACGCCACAAACGACGTTCAAAACGAACTACTTTAAATTCACTATACCATGTGTATTTGGTTGCATCCACTCTTCTGTTTTACAATTTGAAATATGATTTTGCATACAATGTGTATGAACACAACATCTGTCAATCATGGAAGCGTTAAGTCTTAACTGTCGAATATGTATAAATTAACAGGTTTTTTTATATATAGTTCGAAGTCTATGACAATTTAAACCATACTTCTGGTCATACAGCGTATTTTATATATTTTATGTTTTGATCAATTCCATAAAACAATCTTTAAGGGGCACTAGTTGTCAAATTCGTCTTCATCGATTTGACTTAAATTCTCATATTTGATTTATAACAATGTAAAACATTTATCAAAATTATTAAAAGTCTAAACTAAACTATTTAGAGAGCATACGCTGGATAGCATGTAGCTTAATTTCATGTGTATTTCAGTTTAGACACCATTGATTTTTTATGTCTATTTAACATCATGTTAAATTTCATATTGTAGATTACAAATATATTGTAATTGTAAGATGAATGCATGTGATGTAGAATTGATGAATAAAGAATCCTATGACCCTTAATTAAATCACTGTTAGTCTATTTTTTTTCTCAATTAAATGTTATGTTATTTCTACAATCAATAAAATAGGGTTTTTCACAAATTATAAAGAGGATTGAAATGTACATGCATACACTTAGAAGGCATTGAATTTCTTCTATAGTTTATATTTATGTTTTTATATATTATTGCAATTTTACAAAATTTTCCTTTGATCTTATGTCTGATAATTTCCCTTTTCAACATAATAGAGTGGTACAAAATTATCGATTGAACCTAAAAGCGCGCATGTCGTTGTCAATGAATTTGACAATAAAATTGACAACGTCGTCAGAGGTAGGATAGTTATAAACAGATCAACACTGGTCCCAGCTGAGACGAGAAATTCAATCTCGTTAATTGATAATCTATAAATAAATGACATCGGGTTGTTCGAGCATCAAAAAATCATGATAGAGAATGAGAGAGAGAGGGGACGCTTTAAACATAATGATGACATACTTTAACCTAACGGTTTAGTAGATCCTTAAAGAAATTGATAAATTATTGTATACCATTATTTAGTCATATAGTTCTAATCTTACTTACGTGTTTGCAGTACCAATGTGAATACAATATGAGGAACGATTTTTTGTTCCAAATACAAGTATGTATATACAATCGTATTGATTACATTAAATGCATGTTATCAGATTTCTGTCCACGTTTGCAACCATCTGTTTTCCATGAACTATTTAAAAATGTTTTCATGGAAGTTAACTTAATTATCTTAATGTGAAAACAATTGTTTTTGTAGAACTGTAGTCACAACCATAGTTTGCAAAAATATGAATTAACAACATACATTTGTGTATATCGTATCGAAAATCGAAAACAACATCGACCTAATATATTCAATAACGCGCACCCATTGAAAACGATAACTCATGAAAGTAAACACGAATGTAAATTACAATTCAAATGATCTAAAAGTCAGGCTTTAATTTATAATTATGTTGCAAATATAATGAAGATTCGATAATGTCCTAATTTTGAGAGCAACTATGTCCTGTTCACAAAAAGAAATAAGAATTCTTACCAATTGGTATTCAAGTTTGTTTATTTAAAAATTTATTATTGATTTGAAAAAACAATGAAAAAGTAGTCGATAATTATTCATGTCTCGTTTTTATTTCATACTGTGTGGTTTTGTTTCATTCTTAATGTACTGTATTCAAGGAGATACAAAAATATGTAAAAATGTTTGCATAGAGGTGTGAATAATTTATTTGATGTTCGTTTTAATGATATCTATTTTCGTTTATTTTATTTCTATAAAAGGGGGACGAAAGATACCAAAGGGACAGTCAAACTCATAAATCTAACACAAACTGACAACGCCATGGCTAAAAATGAAAAAAAGACAAACAGACAGACAATAGTACACATGACACAACATAGAAAACTAAAGAATTAACAACACAAACCCCATATGATATGCTTACAAATTAACATAAATTATTATTAGACTATATAGACATTCAACCAATAAACATTGCAAATGTATAGTGGGAAAGTTAAGAATCTTTTTCTTTTGTTTTGGAATTTGCGTTAAGTATCAGTTTCATTTACGGATATAAGGCGTTTACATATCGAATAATCGTGTTTCACATATGTAATACAATAACTTACTGGTATTGTCATATATGTTTAAACTATTGAGAACAATAGAGACTGGGTTAGTTATACAGGTGCAAAATTGTCTCATATTTTTATCACGTAAAATGCCTGTCCTGTGTCATTCTCCTTACATCCGGAAAAATATATTGTTGTGTTGTTTTTTCCTTTTTTTTCTTTTTTTACAATTTGGAAAATGTTTTTTCCGAAAACTATTTATTCGTCCAACAAATGAAAGACATTTGTGTCGTAAGTATGAAATTCAATATGTTGCACAGTTAAAACACGTTAAAGATATCAGAATTTTAATTGGTACACCCCACAGGTATTGTCATATACGCTCAAACTGTTCAAAACAAAGGCTCAGTTAATTATATAGGTAAAAAATTGTCCCGTTCATTTATCATTTAAAATGCTTGTCCTGTTAAATTTCTCTTACATCAGGACAAATTATACATTGTATTGTGTGGTTGTTTTTGTTTTTTTTTCGTTGTTATCTTTTAGATTTAATGGTTTCCTCGAATACTATATCTTCGATAAACAAAAACCAAATGGTGTTTCATTTAGTATAAAATAGCAGAGTTTGCACAGCTACAACATATTAAAGATACCACAATTATGATGTGGTAACAATGGACATGCGCTTGGACTACATACGACTCATAAATACAGCTCGAATATAATCAGTTTGTAGTCTAATTAAACATTATTATGAAGATCAAAAACATAGTTATATAATCGATGTCTAAGTGTTTGTTATATATAATTATTCGTACCTTTCTTTACGATTAACTAATCATGTTTTTAATAATTTTATGATTTCCCCTAAATAGTAATCACTGTTTGCAGAGGGTTATGAATTAAGATAAGTTAAAATCTGACAATCCATTTATTGAATCATATATAAGACTGGGTATATCTAAAACCAGTATATAAATGAAATCAATTCATTTGTTTTACATAATCATTCCTATAACCCCATCTTATCATGGCTCTATTCGTTTCAATTCCATATCCAGACATACCTTTAATACCAGTAGATAAATAAAAGAAATATGTGAGGTGTACATCAATTAGTTATCAAATGTACCAGGATTTTAATTTAATACGCCAGACGCGCGTTTTGTCTTCATAAGACTTATCAGTAACGGTCATATATATCTATTTCATTCTTAGCTTGTCACTACTTGTTTCTATTTCATTAAGTGGAATAGTAAGTGTATGATGATGTTCACATTCATCATCTCAAGAAAGCTGAGTTTCATTCACAGAACGATTAAGATTTTCCTGAAATTCATGCACCGAACCGTTTCCAACAGGGTAATCAGCATTTGTTATTGTCGTCACTCGGCTGCCTCTGGAAACTGAAAGAGATTGTCTTTCTAGTGAAAATCTGAAATTAAAATGTTTTATAATTAAAAAAGTGAAGAAATGTATGTTATGTAAAAACACTTTAAGTATGTTCTTCCAATTTTCTTTGATTATTTTTGGTTGTTTTTTAATTGGGGAAAATGGTTATCATATATATAACACTGGATATAACTTTAGTAAGTTGACTCTAATTTACATTACATATGTTATCTATTGAGTATGAGTTAATATAAAACATACACAGATGATTCCATAGAGAAATTCCCAAATAATGATTCGAGGAAAAGCTGACATTGTCATTACTAAAAATAATCAAAAGAAATACAACAGACTTTAAATTACAATACAGAAAACTGAACACGGAGCAACACAAACTTAACACATAAAAACAGATGATTTCATGTGTTGCGAAATGGTATGCATCCACATACACGTGCGACCCACACACATAATCTACTCGTTTCGTAATTTTTATTTTCTTTTTAGTTTATTCAATTGCTAAATCTCATTTATTGAACGTTACTTTCAGTTATATAATATGGTATCATTGATGAGTGTTTACTACAACTGATTCGTTACGGTGGTCTTTTATGAATCAAATACACCGTGATAAATAGTTATCAAAGGTACCAGGATTATAATTTAGTAAGCCAGACGCGCGTTTCGTCTACACAAGACTCATCAGTGACGTTCATATCACAATAGTTGTAAAGCCAAACAAATACTAAGTTGAAGAGCGAAGACGACTCAAATGCTAAATACGGCTAAGGTAATATATTCCTGGGATAAGAATATCCTTAGTTTATCGAAAATTTCAAAGTTTTGTAAACAGGAAATATATACAAATAATTGAAATGAACTAAATTTTGTATTGCCGACTATGTGGTATTTGTTTTGCTCATTGTTGAAGGCAGTACGGTTACTTATAGTTGTAAAGTGCCATATAATTTGGTCTCTGGTGGCAAAGTGTCTCATTTGTAATAATACAATATCTTCATATTTTTTTATATTGAAATGTTGTTTTTTTTCTGAAAATTGACTGGTTTTTTTTGTTGTTGAATTATTCGTTACACTTATATTTTTCATACTACCGGCATATCGCTTTAGCTATCAATACGTAAAGGTTGTTTTGACTTTTAATGCTTCTCAAAATCATATTTGATTTGTCCTACATGCATAATTGATTAAATTCGAGTACCGCTAATGAGTCTTATGGACATGAAACGCACATTGACGTACTAAATTGATATCTTTGAAGAGTTTATTGTGTTTCAATTTTTCTAATTAATTTAATTTTACGATTTCATTCCGACACATTATGAAGTAGTTTAAAAAAATTATTGTTAGGCATATTACGATAAAGAAATTATATACTCATCTTATTTTAGTTGATATCCATCAACTGCAATATGATTAAAAAATATCTCTTTACATTTATTACAATCGACCATTTGACCTAAATACATTAAAGGGTGTATTGAAATTTACCTTGGTAATAGTTCAGAAAAGACATATAATTTTTATCATATTATGACAAAAGAATCAGACAAATAAATATCAATGTCATCTCTCCCTTGTTCGCCGGGTCAATAATTTTTAAACCGTGTATTATGTGATGTACATGTATTTCGCTATTTATACATACGTGATTATTTAAATCGACCCATGTCATTGTAAGAATTACAAATTCAATATTTAACGTTTTTTATCCTTTTTTTAAGTGTTTGAATACATCATTTCAAATTTCCATTTGAAGTGGATTTTGTTTTACTTTTGTGGACATGTAGATCAATTAAGTCTTCTTTTTTAGAGTCTAGTTACTGTTAAATAAACATTTATTTCGTTTGCGAGAGAACTACACACGAGAAAGACTAGTTTGAAATTTGGCTCCTTATGTTGATTAGTTCTATTATGGAATAAGTAACTGACATACCTTGATCTTCTTTTACAAGGAAGGTATTCTCTAAAGGCATCTTTAAATTTGCAGTATATATAAAAATTAGCAGAGTAATTTGTAAACTGGAATAAATAAAGAATTGCTTCAGACAGATCAATTTTGTCAGATGTTTCTTTTGTTGAACCTGGTTTTAGAAATGAGTCCACACAAAAATGTATTGATATAGGTAATGTTGTGAGGAGAAAGTATACACTAGTCCAGAATATCATCCGAGTTAACTTTTTATTTCCAATCAAATGACGTTCACGATTTTGTGGATCTGGGATGTATCTCACTGTACGTCGGAATGATCTTCTTATTGTTCTGCCAACAAAAAAGTTCATAAACGTCATTAAAACAAAGGGAATGAAGCATAACCATGCGAAGTCGATAAAAACAAAATACTTTTCTTCATAATTTGAGGTTTCTATTGACGTATTGTTACAAGTTCGACTGTTATCTGTGTTAATCTTAAGTTCATTCGTTAAAAGAAGTGGAAAGTCAAGTCCCAATGTTAGGACAATAATGAACACATAAGTTATCTTTAAAATTTTCGAAACATTTACACAATATGTACGAAATGGATGTCTTGTTTTCAGATATCTTTCAAACGTAGCGCAAACTAAAGTCCATGAGGAAAAATGCATTGAAAAATATATGAGAAAGACAGAAAATTTGCACCCAAAATCTGAAAACAGTCTTATGTCTATATCTAAAGCAAATCGAAGCCATTGTCGTCCAAGTCCAATACACAGTACAACCGAATCGGATATAGCTAATGTCAAAATTAACTTGTACGTCAACTTTTTCCATCTATTCATTCGATATAAAACTAGTACTATTCCACTATTTCCAATTATTCCAAGAATGAACACTATGGGTGAACCTATTATCCATATCCAGTTCGTTACATTGTCAATGCTAGAAATTTCATCATCTAACTTTGAAATAGTAGCAACAGTAGAGAAATCCACTGTAGATCTGTTGTCTAAGAGTGTTTCTGTTGCAGAGGATGAATTCTCAAATATTTCATTTGTAAACAGACTAACAGATGTAATGATGTTGTTTGTTGTCATTGTGTTAACATTAAGAATAAAAATAAGAACATCCCAATGTTAAACTATGTCGACATCCACATGTTGTTTCTACCTATACTATAATGTATCTTATTTCTCTGGATACTTAATACACTTCCTCATTGTCACCCGGTGTGCGATAATCCATCTGTTGTTTTAATTACTCCACAATTGAATCTTTTTTGTCATTAAAAATGTCAATTAGTGCGCTCAATGTGCTTTTAAATGGTGTTTAAAATACATTTTATTCAGTCGTTTAAATATCCTCTTACACACATATGTTGGTATTTAAATCACGATGTAGAACGCATTGCGAAGTGCAAACAGAATAGTTAAGCTTTTCCATAACTATCAATGACATTTTATGAAAAACTATTCAACTGCTAAGATACTAACTGTTTCGTTTGTACATTAAACTGGGAAAATTAATTAGAAAGTACATATCGTCGATATTTATTTCTGCTTTATAAACTTGAATGTTTGTATTAGCTCGATCTTTTACACATATGTTTATTTTGAAGTTCTCGCTGACATGGTTGATATCAGAATTATTGTGGCTTCCTATACATCAGTAAATGGAGTACATTTATCTTTCAAAATAATGTCGCTCAGGACGAGAGCGACTTAAATGTCTTTAACAATATTTTTAATTTGATTATTATCAATTTAATTTTCTATTTACAGGCATGGCCTATTTTAATTATAAAGTAAATGTGCATTGATATCAGAAAGATATTTACGATTCATTGATTTAATAAAATGTGGTAATGCCTTTTAGAATTCAAAATACGATCAATGGTTTGCCAATCTAATATATGTACACACTCCGTTTTCAAATAGTTATTAAAGGTACCAGGAATCTAATTTAAAACGCAAGACGCCCGTTTCGTCTTCATAAGATTCATCAGTGAGGCTCTGATCAAAATTGTTATAAGCCAAACAATTACAAAGTTGAAGAGCATTGAGGACCCAAAATTCCAAAAAAATATTCCTTTTTCGGCTAAAGTAATCTTTTCCTTGGATATGATTATCCTTAGTTTTTTTCCCGTTAAATTCAATGTTTTGTAACAAGAAATTTAGCGCTGTCAGTCTGTTTTAGATTTATGAGTTTGACTGTCCCTTTGATATCTTTCGTCCCTCTTTTATAAAAATAACCATATAATTGATATTCATGTCAACACCGAAGTGCTGATTACTAGGTCAAATTTAGGCAAACACGTTTGTTCCATAGAAACATCAATTTCAGAACGAAACGTTTACAAATGCATTGATTTGTTTGTTGAATGCAGCATATGATGTATAGCTCCTTGAAAACAAAAACAAAGTTTTTGCACATAATTCAACTTTGATAATTTATTGGTAAAAAGTGATTGTGTATATTAATGAAATGCTATTTGCTTTTTTATAATGATGTTAACTGTATCAGATATGCAGAAATCTCCAGTCAAAACTCATTACCAGATATGAAAATATTATCAATATAGTAGGTTGAACTATGAAAATGAACATTATATAGGAGAGTATTTTTATATTTTTTTCATGTCGATATACATAAACTGTAAATCTCAAAAATCATTAAAACAAGATTGATATTTTTGTTCGGAAATGAAATTTCTATTCCTAAATTTCAGAATTTTCGACCATAATTTCATTTTATAAAGAGTTGAAAAAAATTATTGAAAAATGTGTAAACTTTTCACCTGCATGCCTTATCTATAAAATTATAAACGTTTTTATACTTGCATTTCACTTACTTTCAGAAAAGAAAATGATCTATAGAAATCAAATCTTATTCTTAAGTTCAAGTATCTTATTGATATACCTGTTGCTTGCTCGCGGTATTTTTAAATAGTCAATCATAACTATATATGTTACTGGTGTAAATAGGTTCATGTAACTAGATACTATATTTTTTTAATACGCACGAAACCGCGATGTTAATAACTATCTACAGTTACATGTCAACATTAGAACACACATATACGAGTATTATTTAATACGTGCAAACAAATATGTTTATTTGTACATTGGTATTCCTAATTTCTATGTATAAAATCAATTAAAACATATTTCACTCTTGTATACACATGTTATTTCTACCAATAAAATAGTAATTAAACAGAGTGTTCTCTCGTCTGTGACTAACCTGTAAGAATGTGTGACTATATGGTCCTCGTTTCAAGAAAACATTTACCGTTGTCATATCGTTTCATTCGCACATTAACAACTTTTGAGTCAAGAAATATTTGCATACATTTTATCCAATATATATTTTGTGAAATTACGGCACATTTCAAATTCAGACACATTTTGGACCGTTAAAGAAACCGTTTGCAGTTGTGTTTTTGTAATGTATCTCTAATACTTTAACAAATGAACCCAACCATCCCCCTCCCCTTTTCTATTGTTTTTTGCTTTTGAATTTAGGGCGAAAAATAATTATGATTGATCATGTTCTTTTTTCGCATTCAAGTTGTAGAATTTTGTTGATGAAGATTGCATATGTAGAGGTATACTTACTTAAACTGTTGGGTTTTAGATTTCAACTCGTCGAAAATTTAGTCTTGAAGTTTATGTACACTTGAAATGAAATATTATATTTCATTTCATGTGTTTATCAAATTGTCATGTTATTGTGAGAATGCTTTTGTCTTCGTTTTCATGATTAATTTATTCAGAGGAGTCTGGTGTCGGTGGTAGGTGAACTATTCAATATTGCAGTATAATTTGGTGACTTTAATGTGTATCATAAATATCAATGTTATGGTTTTTTTTTATATTTTATTCATAATCAGCATGTTTTAACTTTGCATATTAAATGTACCCTGTTTATACGTTTATTTAATGAACGTTATATGGTATACCATTGTCTGTCCGTATGTTTTAAATTTATCCCTCCGTCCGTTTCTCATTTTTGTCGGACAATAACTCAAAATCAATTGAACCAATTAGTATAAAACTTTGTCTCATTCTATATTTCTTGATGTGATCCCTCTTTTGATTTTTACAAATTTTAGATTTTACGTTTTCGAGTTGTTGGGTTTTATTATTTAGAAATTGAGATTTTTCCTGTTTTAGATCAATAACTTACAAAAGCTTACAGCAGTTTTCGTGACATATTGGTGAATTGTTTATATCTGTTGACGTAAGCTCCCTTTTGATTTTTTGTAAATTTTAGAATGAACTTTTTCCAAGTTATGGAATTCTGTTCATAAATGGGTGATTTTATGACAATGCAACAGCAGTATATAAATCTTCTATGATATCAATTTTGGATTTGATGATGAAAAAATTCAGTTTAAAACGAATATTTGCGATTATCAGATCACCAATTAATGCCGTCGAAGCTTAAAATATACAATGTTGTTATCATCATTCTAAACAAAATGATTGTTACACACGGTGTTGCAACTGAATATTACGTTACATCTTAGTATCTATAAAAAAAAATGATTATGCCTAACAGAAAACTTCAAAGTGCAAAGCATTTCAATTTGATAACAAACAAATCTAAAGTCATTTTGACAAAGTTTGATGTTATCGATGTTTCTTCTGTTAGACCACCCATTTTTGCTGTTCGTAAAATTGCACATCACATCGTCAAATATACGTTAACCCGGCCTAAATAACTTTGACCAGGATAAATCATCGGCGTCATAATGAAAGAACTGACGCTGATGAAATTGATTCATACCTATCAAGTAACCTTCCGGATAGCTGTTGAAATTAAAAAAAAAAAGAACACTTGTTCCTATAATGCAATACATGAATACACATACACAATCTAATAAATCATTTTTTCATCATACTTTATAGTTTAATAATAGCTCCTCGACACAATATGAATATTTGTTTAATCTCGGTCACTGTGCACACATACAAACACCTTCAAGTTATATTATCAATATGCAGACAACTTGAAAATCGGTACTTATCATTTGGCAGGAACTGATCTTTAAAATAAACTCAACTGCGCACCTTTACATCACCTGATATTATCTTACCCCCCCCCAAAAAAAAAAAGACATTTTTGAACTAATCTAAATGAAATATAAATTAAAAATTCACAGCTTATTTTTTATGTTTGTTCTCGTTGTGATAAGTACAAAAAAATGTATGCAATCCAATGTTACTTCAAGAAGTAATATTTCCATACCTTTACAAATTGAACCCCTCATTGACATTTAAGTTGACTTTTCATGTACATCTTAGAAATGTAGCTGTACTAGCTATCCTTAGATGTTCCATTATCTAATACATTTTCTGATTAAACGGCAATTATATGAAAGCATAAAGGTTGTGCATTAACCAAATACAAAGCAATTATTTTCTATTAAGAAGGAACATCAAATATTCCCAAAACTAATCCATTAAAGTCATAAAACTAAAGGTATAAAAGATTCTCCATTGTCTTCCGTCTCAAAAATGTGTGGTTGTTTTATGCAAAAATCATAATCTCTTAATTTGCAGTAACTAGTTCATACAGAAACAAAATCACTTCAGCATTTAGAAAAATGAATACGACAGTTATTTCCAATTCCACTCAGGCACCCGAGCTTGGAAATCATAATGTATCAAATTCAGTGCGTCAAAACGCATCTGATAATAATCACGACACCATTATTCTTCTACAAGAAACAACAAGCTACTTGTGGATAATTTTGTCGCCAGTACTACTAGTAATTGGACTATTTGGCAACATATCCATTGTCGCAGTGCTCGCAAAATTAAAATTCTGGAAGAAACCTACATATATACTTCTGTTTGTGCTTGCATTGGCAGACATCACAGTTCTATGTGTTGGCCCAACTAGATACTGGACAATGGAAGTGTTTAACATCGATCTCAGATCTGTAACAAATATCGGATGCAAGGTTAATGTATTCGTTATATACACGTCCATGCAGTTTTCTTCAATGATACTGGTTTGTATTACGTTTGAAAGATTTCTGAAAACACGATTCCCATTTCGATACCATACGATCGTTTCAATAAAGAAGACTATTTTTTTAATAATATGTATATTATTTCTGTTGACTGGTCTGAATGTCTTCTGGTTTGAAACCCAAGGACTGGTTGATCTAGAAGGAGAACTATCTTGTGAGGCAACCACTACAGCATATTTCTGGTTTGAGGAATTTATCTATACTTACGTTGATCTATTTGTACTTTCAGTTTTCCCTTTCGTGGCAATGGTAATAATGAACATTTTCATTAACATGGTTTTGATGGAATCTAAAGAATTAAGAAAAATATCGGTATCTGATGAGTCAACTAGGAAAGAACTCGGAAAATTCAGCAGAGCGTTAACCAACATGATTCTCTTTACGAGTCTGTATTTTCTAGTAGCGACAGTTCCCGTGTCTGTATATTTTATAACAGAGTCATATCTAGCTCTTGATGCGGATGATCTGACACTTGCTAAGATGGATGTCGCCTGGGCGATGACATATCTATTTATGTTCTCAAATTATGTTGTAAATTTTTTCCTGTATATGATAACAAACACGGCATTTAAAAGAGCATTCCTAGAGATATGTTGCTGTATCGTCAACAAAACGTAAGTCATACACGTATTGCGAAGTGAATAGCAAAAAACGTTTTCCATCACTATAAATATTATACAATTATCATTAATACCTCTCTTCGCTGATTGATTTTTTAATTTGATTATTAAATAAAGTTTGGGAACAAATTATTCTTATAAATTAATGTGCTTTTGTTTTTTATGATTTTTTCAAAATGCCTGGCATTCAATAAATACAAAACACATACTCAAATTTTATAGAAGAAACATTGGTATTGTGGTGACTTTCTGATTTAACTCCGCTGTAGCAGATGCAATTAGAAATAAAAGAATGCATAAGAAAATCCTTAAAAAGTCAGTAATCGAAAACAATAAAACCAAAACATAATTATTTCAACATATTTGACCCCCGGATAACAACATCATAAGGGTCAGGATTTACCGTGTTTCATCCTCCGACCATTTCAGTCTAAATCAATGAGACAACAAAATATACATGGGCATCAGTTTTCTTTTTTAATCAATAACTTAATGCAGCATACACTGAAAATACACTGTTCTCGTCAGCTATAAATACGCTTATGCCAAGATCTAAAGGAAAAAAACCGCAAAAGTCACAAAGTAATCACAGGCAAAAAAATGAAAAAAACATTATATAAAAATAAGGAGATAAGGTATATTGGCAAAAGAAACTACTCCCACAAAAGTTTAAATAAATTGTATGTAAGCACTTGAAGCCAAGGTACGGCCTTCAATAATGAGAAAAATCCACACCGTTTTGTTAGCTATAAAAGGCCTCGCCGTAAAAAATATGAAACAATCCAATTGCAAAAAAAAATATGATTGTATTGCTCAATTATTTCGGACTGACTTGCGTTTATCCGTTCCTAATCATTTAGCATTTTTATTTTACTTTCCAGACCGACAAGAAGAGGCAGTCGATTCGTGAGTACAACACAAATCTCTTTTGTTACATCACCGACTGAAAGCGAACAGAAACTACCTGCAGTATCTCAGTCTTCTGGATTTGATCCTATTTAACAATATTGCTGTTTTGCTTATTCAGCCTTAACAACATATAACTGTTTTAAGTTTTGTTTTGATATTCATATTGAAAACTATATGATAACACTGTGTGTTATAATTGAAAAAAATTTATTATTCATGTTGAATACAAATCCTTAGTGCAAATTGCATTTTTAATGAATTTCTTCCTAAAACATGTATATTCATACCTTATATTCATTATTAAAACAAACCAGCTATATATGTTGCTTTGTTGTGTTAATAAAATACCATGATGAAATAGTTGTGTTTTATATTATATGCTCTAAGTATTGAAGGAAATCAGTTATATACACGAAGAATGGTGACATATATCAGTGGGACATTTTCACTCATTAGTCTAAAATATACTGACAACGTCATGACTAAACGTACAAAAAAAACAATAAGACACAAAACACAACACACAACACACTAGACTTAAGATTGAACAAGAACACCACAAAATTTTGGGAGAATCTTAAGTGCTCTAGAAGTGTGAGAAGATCCTGCTACACATGTGATATCCATTATTGAACATTTCTTTGTCAAACAGGCCTCTCAAAATAAACTGCATAGACAGGACGGTTTTCAGACTATAATTTTGACACTAGTAGAGTCATATAATATAGTAGTGAAACTATCATTTAATGATAATAAACCTTTAAACAAAGAGATAACAGTTGATATGGCCTCGAAATCTACGGAACTAAACATGTATTTGTCAGTATAAAAATCTTGAGATGTGACATGATTGCATAAAAGGACAACTTCCACCAACGTTCATTTGTTGCAAATATAAGTAATAATGAACAGATTACGGCATTCGAAGTAAAATCATACTGTTAAGTCAGATAGTTATGTCCCGCCTTGAAAAATATGATACAATTCAATTGAGAAATTTATCAGCTTAATTCATGCAAAACAAAAAAACGAAAACAAAATATGACAAACATGAACAAATGACAACATTTGAACTTCGAGCTCCCAAATTGGACAGGAACACAAAGTATACAGTGGGTTAACTGTGTTTGCTGGCGCCAAACATATCCTTAATCACGTTACAGTAAAACATAATGGCAAACCATAAAAATCAATTGAAAAGGGCTTAACTCCACAGATCAACAATCTGTATGGGTTATTTTTTTTTTTTATCTTACCTCCTATACATGTCTAGGAATATGATTGGTTAAAAGCGTCTACCAGGAGACCGTGTATATGCCATATTGGGTTAGTAGGGAGACGGGGCTTTTTTCGAAAAATAATTTATTTATTTGCCTTTATTTGTAGTGGAGCTACGACTTTGGCATTATTTGATTATTCAAATGTACTGAAAGTTCTGTTTAATATTGGTTTTTCAAGGTTGTTGATATTAAGTTGTTATTGTTTGACATTAGTTTTGTGTGCAGACCAGTGAAAGTTGGTTATTAAAATTGAAAACTTACACACTTTAAAATAAAATAAGAAGATGTGGTATGATTGTAAATGAGACAATTCTTCTCTAATTTCGACAAAAAAAGATTGTCGGTAAGATAAATACGTTACAAAGTGTTTTAGTGACCTAAAACGATATATACGGGGTCAGTAAATCCCCTATTGGGTTTAAACTTTGCTCTCAACCCATATGGAATATACTGACCTCGTATATATCGTTTTAGATCACTTTTAGATCACTTACACACTATGTAAATAATAATATTCAAATAGAAGTGTATCAAATAAAAAAACTTTTATTTATCATTTGGTGTCTCTCTGTTAACCAATTTGGTTAGACAAAATATTAGTCTTCGGACAATTGATACGTCAGTACTATATATCTACACCTAAAATTAATCATTTTTTTTCTTACTATCAGTTTTGCTATCTGAATATAGGTTTATAGTAAACATTTCTTTAAAATTTAGTTAAAAATTGGAACATTATAAAACAACACCCGATTTTGAAAAGAGGAAGAAATATCCGCATTTTTGTAAATTATGTTAAAAATGGATGAATACAAAACGAAACAGCCCTAGTCAAGCACTTTTACATCAAGGATGTTTGCTCCTCTATGTTTTCAATTTCTGATATATTTTCAGAGTCCTCTTGTTCTATCCATGTATTGCAATTTTAAACAAATGCCCACTAACCCCTATATTACTTTTTATAATAATACTTCATTAAGTATAAAAAGCCATATTTCAAAATCTTATAAAATCCTTTTTTTTTCATAATTTTTTAAACAAATAAGGTGCCTTATGCACACGGACCTTACATACGAAATGATAAAGAATAAAATAAGATTACAATTGAACTGGTATTCACAAAAAACCATACTAAATGCTATAACTTTGAAAAAAAAATAGAAATGAAATGAAATAAATAAAGGAAAACACGAAGGATTCATACTTACCAAGAGAATAAAGGTACAGATGAAAATGCAGAAATTAACCGAGTGCATTTTTTTTTAGATGTAAATATTAGTTAAGCAGCTTACCACACAAATCATGCAAATGGTGATACAAGCATGACACTTTGTAAGAACATGCCTTTAGGTGTATGTAATCATAATAGGGGGTAGCCGCGAAAAATAATCATCCAATCATGGCGGCCATCTTGGATTTTAGAAATGACGTCTTCACTCCTGGTTAAATGATTATCCAGAATATGACTGTTTTATAACCCGAATAATGTCATTCGTTATATTCCACAAATCTACGACATATCTTCGATTGCTACATTAGGTTTGATAAGTATAGGCCAATAGAGGGCGCAATTTTATTCTTGTTAAACTTTTTGAGAGTGTGTGTTTTCATTGTTATAAGACGTGGATCGGTACTTGTCTATCCACTGTTCATATTTTAAGTTACGAAGTTTTACTTGCAATTCTGATCGGATATTGATTTGAAGGAATTATTTCCCTATTACTAACACAATTCTATAATAGTAATGTTGTTAATACATCAAATAACATAATTAGAAAGTAATCTTGAATTTTATACAATTTCTAGATTTTTTCCTGTGACGTTTCTCTATGTTTCGTAATTTTTTTCATGTTACAGACACACACTCCTCGTGCACTTCTCTAATAATTGATTTGTTTCACGCGGTCCTTGTCTGCTGTTGCAATAAAGAGGATGTAAGAAATTAAAGGCAATCGTGTGGCTTTTACAATGAGAAACCCCCATTTCGTATGGTTGGCTATTAAGCCCCCCCCTCTCCAATAAAAAGTATGAAACAATTCAATTGCGAAAGTAACTATGCTTCAAATGCTCAATTATCTCGGAATGAAATGCGTTTATTAATTTCTGACTTCTTCTGGAGGATTTAACATTTCCATTTTACTTTCCAGACCGACAAGAAGAGGCAGTCGATTTGTGAGTACAACACAAGTATCTTTTGTTACATCACCGACTGAGAGTGAACAGAAACCACCTGCCATATCGCAGTCTTCTGGATTTGATCCTATTTAACAATGTTGCTGTTTTGCCTATTCAGCCTTAACAACATATAACTGTTTTAAGTTTTGTTTTGATATTCATATTGAAAACTATATTGATAACACTGTGTGTTAGAATTGAACAAATTTTATTATTCATTTTGAATACAAATCCTTAGTGCAAATTGCATTTTTAATGAATTTCTTCCTAAAATATGTATATTCATACCTGATATTCATTATTAAAACAAACCAGCTATATACGTTGTTTTGTTGTGTTAATAAAATCCCATGATGGAATCGTTGTGTTTAATATAATAGGCTCTTAGTATTGAAGGAAATCACATTTAAACACGAAGAATGATGAGTGGGACATTTACACTCATACGAAAAATAAAAGAAAACACGAGGGATTCATATTTACCAAGAGAATAAAGGTACAGATGAAAATGCAGAAATTAACCGAGTGCATTTTTTTTTAGATAATGCGGTCAAAAATAAACTAGTAATTTTGGTTAGTAAAAGTTTAAAATCATATCATCTGTATGCATGTGATTGATTAAGCTGATAAAAGAAAAACAATGCATTAATGTAAAAACATGTTCAAAAGATTAACAAAAAGGCAAATTTACTCTTAATAACTTTAATGGAATTTGATATCATAAAAGTTTGTTTAATGCATTTTTAATGTTTAATGTGTAATTAAACATCGAATATTTTCAAAAACATTTTACTAGTTATTATTTTAATTTAAACTACCTGCTTACGTCACTAATTTATCGTAATAACATAAATCAATTTAACTACACGAGATATGCATTTTGTCCATTTAAATTTCTTAATTGATGCTCAAGAACGAAATATTTAAAAACCAAAAAACCTCTTATAAACATTGAAGAGTTTATAAAACTTAAATCAATCTGAAGTAGGACAAAATTTTGCATGAGAAAGACATATTCATAATCAATTCAAATGAGAGAGAAAAGAAATTGAGAAATATAACTTTGAGAATAAAGGGACAAAGTGCATCAATCACTGAAGCAAAAAAGTTAAAGAACATTGTTTCTTTTTTTATAAAGCCATTGAAATCGAATAATCTGGCTTTTATGTCATACATATTTTGAATTGTAAATTGAATTATTT
Source organism: Mytilus trossulus (assembly GCF_036588685.1). Classification (NCBI taxonomy): domain Eukaryota; kingdom Metazoa; phylum Mollusca; class Bivalvia; order Mytilida; family Mytilidae; genus Mytilus; species Mytilus trossulus. Next base: position 33,215,334 of record NC_086386.1, on the reverse strand, counting down.
AAGATAAGTTTTCAAATATGTCATTTTGTTTTTCTGATGTTTCAAGCCAAAAGCGGAAACAGTCGCTACTTTGTCAATTTATTGGCATATTTATTAGAATTTGATTAAAAGACAAATAAGAAATGATTAAATAAATCTGTACTGTAATCAAGAATATAAAGGTTTTTATATTCATCTAGACCAATTATGACGCCAGTTATTGATGGCAAGTTTTGTAATACTTTTATTGTGGAATTTAATTGAATTTGAAACATCAGATAATACTGTAACAGATTTAATGTTTGGATTTATTAATTGATTAAGGTTATCTATATGGTAGTGTAAACAAATTATGTTACAAAATCACTTCCGCAATGATGTTCCTAGAAGTACTAATAATTACTTTGCATGATTTGTTGCTAAACAGTTCACATTAAAAGTGCATTAGATGTCAAAAGTATGTTTACCGATTCTACTCTACTTCTTGTATTTGACTTTTAACAACACACTAATGTTTGAAAATAGCCTAAAATAGATTTCCTTTTTTTTTTTACTAGGTGCCATCTAACTAACAAACGAGATGACTGACGATCTTGTAGATAATGCCCTTTAAGTATTCTTTTGATGTTTTCATTTATCACCAATCCCTCCCCCCCTCGCGCGTTTTTTCTCCATTAGGTAATCTTTTGTGTTTCATTGAATTTATTTCATCTCATATTTTTATGTTTAAGTTTATACCAATAGGTATATCTTTCATTGATATATAATTCAATTTTGGATGTAACGCGTCTTCTGATTGGTTGACGTTATGTTGTTATGAGGCCATATACATAATTTAGTCATGTGACCGTGACGTCATCAACGTTTTTTTATGGTTTTCTACGGTTTAAAATGGAATTTAGAATTAAATTATAAGAAATGACTGTAATTTTTTTTTCGAAATTCGAAATATTCGAAATAACATAAAAAATAATGTGCACACTGTAAAATAACCCGTTACGCGCGTTATTCAGTGTGCGCCAAATTTTTTATGTTATTTCTTCATAGACAGAAAAAAATATTTCAACCATTCCTTAAATAAAATGATGGTCGTCTATCGTTTATAGATAATCCTCAGATTGTCCACTAATTGATTGTTGAACTTATGGTATACTATACCAGCTACGCGTAAAGGCTTTTTTATCAATTAGATACTAGAAACGAAAAAAAAATATCTTTTACTAAAAAAAAAAAACATCAAATATTCCTATTTCTTTTTCGTTACAAACTTAGACGTACATGCATATAAGAGTGATTTTTGATTTCCAAACTCAATCAAGTGCGGTGCTTTGTAAGACACATTAATCACTTAATGCCCTGTAACATATTCATAGAAATATAATTCTTTTCATCACGTTGACATGGATAACAATTATTTCTACTTCCAAAATAAGAAGCATATTTTCGATTTGTTTTTAAAGAAGGGGATCATTCCTTCTCTCAGATGGATCAAGCTTCTTTTAAACTTCTAGAAGACACCAGTAATCACTTGTGAATGATACTATCGCCATCTTTTTTTGTTTGTTATTTGAGTATTGGACCACATGGCCATTTTTAGTAGTGTTTCCTGAGCTAGAATTTGACACATGCCAAAATGTGTGCTTCTTGTTATATTGGCAATTTCATCACAAAAGTGATGTGTTTCATTTTCTGACGATACATGACAAGAGACGTATGTCATGTTGATATCAGTATGTAAGGTTAGTGTGACGTAATATACGCATCCATTTAATTTTCGTCTATTCAACTTTTTTACTTCACAAATATTTTTTAGACTCCCATTTAGAAATCATATGATTGCCTCCACTGATAATGCTTTTATTTGTATTGCAACATTAGATAATTGTATGGTTTGAATAATTAATTTACATATCTACCTACTGATGCGGATGCTTTTGCAAAGATTGATTGAGCGTGTACAGAAGTAAATACATTCATGTCTTTAAATAAATTAGTTGAAAGTAACACTCACTTATCAATTAAACTGTGTAGAATGATGAGGCATTTGCCTAATCTTGTAAAGATTACACACGAAAGATGAAGAAGATTAGCAAATAAATTAGTTAGAATTCCACAGTTTCGCCTCACCTAATTGTAAATGTTAATTCAGATGTGCATGTTAGAATGGAATAGAGTATGCGAATCATTATAATCAAATGAATGCATTGTGGACCTGCCTTGAGACAGTATTTGTACTGGGACAACAATAAGTGTACTCGTTAATCAGGACAGACACATAAGTTTTTGACCACACGCACTCATGGACCGTTCGAATCATCTTTCGCTAAACACTTTTATTTAAGAGTGCAATTAAATGTTATTTGTTGAAGGTTTCAAGGTGGAGAGAATGTTAAATTTCGCGAGCCGTCAATCGAGGGAAATTAATTCTTAAGACATGTATTTTTTGCAAATACCCTCCAAGAACATGCTATCTATATCTGTTTAAAAACACCGTATGTCAATGTTCAAAAACGCATTGATGATTGTGGCGTTACAAGCGTATAGTTGGATAGAGTATGTTTTGGCAAATACTACTGCAGAGAGTGTAAAAAAGCTATATCCTTTTGGCAAATACCCCGGCGGCGTTAAAAAATGAACGATATTCATTTTATAACAGCAAATTGGTGAAAAATACACTAGCTATCAACCAATCAAAATACAGGATTCTTTCATAAGGTGTAATTGAATATAATAATTACGAATTTCAACGTATTCTCAGGACTAGGTCCAAGTTGTGTTCTGGGTTTTCCTATCTCATTTTTAAAGTTTTGTTCATGATGGATTGGAGGCATATTAAAGATGTTTATTGCAAGTTTTAATGCACGATACATAATTATTTATTTGTAATTAGTCTTTTTATCTAACGAGGTTCTTCAACCTATTTCTTAATAATTACAACCAAACAATTAAAAGAGTGATAATGTGTTACGGGTACTTTCTAGATTTCTGTTAGAATTTATAAAAAGAATGATATCGCTCCTCTCCATACAATAAAACACATATATTAAAGAAGTCAAATAGAGTTTCATAAATCCAATATTAATTTTTTATACAAATAACTTGTTTTAAGAAGGGATATGGATACTATAGATAGAAATCACAAGTTCTAAAAAGTATGCTTTTAAACTAATGTTGTTTTAGTCTTTAGAAAAGAATGACCAAAACCTAATGTTTGATTATTATAATAGAATAATATTGATTCACAAAATGGAAAATAGAAATATGAATAACTAAGGTTATTATGTGACGACTTTATAAACCTTTATTGATATGATTTCACTTAGAATTGATAGGTATAAAACAATATATATCTTGTTTTCTTCATTTCCATAAGATAAAAACATTCAATAATATGATGTATTTTTCGCTTCATCCTATAAAATATATGCATGTTCATATATAAACAAACATTAATTTTAATAAATATATATGAAACTCTATACATTTAATTCAAAATCATCATTACAAACAGGAATATAAATGAATGACAATAATGTAATGAACAATCAATTAAAGATATCCAAATATATCTTTAGAGTAAAAATACGATAAATCTCAATTAAAAAGATTCAAAATAACATTTTGTGCTTAGTAAAATGATAATACTTTGATCTAAATTTACATATAGGTTATGACGAAAGATGTGCTTGTCAATTTCAAATTCATACATAAATGTCGATAATATATTTACAAATCTTTATCTTCGAATATGTTGTGCTCTCCTTCACTCACGGTTTAATTCCATCGACTATGTCGTGTCTAATATTTATACGTTCTGCCCTCATCGAATCAGATGAATCAGTTAGCGAAATTAAGGTGACTGTTACGTGTTTGAGTCGCTTCTTTCTAAAAAAAAATAAAAGATGTTAAGATAACTGTGGTTAATCATTGCTCCGATCATGACAACTGCAATACTTATATTTTCTACATTTACATGATTTAGTAGAATAATCGAAAAAATAAGTAAGCCTAAACAATGAATAATCAACGTGATCTGTAAACAGCCTAGTTAACATATAGTTTTGATTTTATAATTATTTGAGAAACATTCAAATACTATTATGAACATATAATATTTCAAACCAAGAATCGTGTTCAATTTAAAATAAGTGTCAAATTTCTGCGCAGGTTATCTGAACGTGTTCACATTGCCATTTTTTTTTTTCGAGTGTATGCAAGTTTTTATGATTGTACTCAAATATGTTTATGACAAGCAACTCACCAGACCTTTATCAGTCTTTAAAAAACTTCAAGATGACAAAAAAAACAGATTTTTTTTAAAAGACACACTTATACCACTAGGTTTTTTTACATTCAAATATTTGGTGTACATTTCAGATCTACCATGGTCCTTGTTAACACTGATTTTTGACTACCGGATGTTTAACTTTATGTGTTTTTCATGTGTTTGGGGAGGGGGTTTATGTGTGTGTTTGTCTGTGTGTATGTTGCTTGAATGGTATTTTTAAAACTTTTCATTCATGTTATATCTAACCTTAGAATAAGTTACATATTGTATATTTTCAATTACATTGTAGTAACATCGACGTTAATTTGCTTTTTTTCTTGCCAGGAACCATTGCACATAACTAAGTGTGTTTTTGTCTAAAATAAAACTAAATAAATCGTTTAAAAAGTTCCATTACTCATTATTTTGCAAGTATGTTATATCACCATCAACATTTTGTTCGAGTGTTTACATTTATAGACCCATTTGTCCTTTTAAAGCATGTTAACTGCAACGTAACCCATAGTATATATGATGATCACACATTGGAACCATTTTTTTTTAAAATGCATCCAACTATAAGCGTGTTTAACTCCTTATTTTGCTTATTATGAACATTTAGGCTACGATTTGTTCTTTTGTTTTAGGATTCAGTGTACTTAAGATAATTTTATTGATTTTATTGACCTATATTTCATCATTTTAAAATATTCCCATCAGAAAAAAAATATAGCTGTCAAAGAATACTTTTCGTATATAACCAGCCGGAGGACAACATAAAATCAACGCGGGATAAAAAATACCAGAAGGACATTCAAACTCATTGATTAACATACACGAATGATGATATATAAACCCTTCATGCAGATACCAAATAGAAACTTAGCTTACCTTAGCAAAGTATGAAATGGAAGCCACTTTCTAAATTGTCTGTTTATAGTTATATAGATGAAGAAATTAACAGAATAGTTTGTATACTGTAATAAGTAAAACAAAGACGTTGCAAAGTTCAACTTAGAGACCATAAAACTGGTAAGTAAGTCTTGTCGAATGTATGAGTCCACAATAAACAAAACAGATATCGGCAAGGTTGCTCCTAGAAAATATATACTGGTGAGGAACATCATTGTTGTTAACGTTTTACCTCGTTCATCAAATTTGTTTTTTCCAAGGCGAACATTTCTCATGTTTCGTTGCATATTGTTTAAGCGAAATTTTCGAGACTTCCTTAGAACTATCCAGAAAGATATATTCATTGGAAATATCAAAACACATGGAATCACAGACAATACTAGCATGTCTACTATTGAAAAGTATCGTTCTTCAAACTGGAAATAATTTTCGGACGTGTTATTGCAATGTTTACTATTGCCTGAAATAACTAAACTATTTGTCCAGAAAAAATGAGAATCGAGTAGAACAAATAGAACACAAATGATGACGTATGATAAAATGAGCTTTGTAGATATGTTCCCTGCAAGGAATTTTAAAGGAAATTTTACTCTGATAAATCTCTCAGTTGAAAGGCAGACTAAAGTCCAAGATGAAATATGCATAGAAAAATATACAAAGAATAACGAAAATTTGCACCCTATATTGGATATTGTTCTAATGTCAAACTCAAATATTTCTAAAATGAATCGTCGACATAATCCGCTTACTAGTACCATCATATCGGAAATAGCTAAGACTAGTATTAAAGTATATGTGAGTTTCTTCCAGAATTCCATTTTGATAAGAATAAAAACTATAAGAATGTTTCCAATTATTCCAAATGAAAAAATTATAGGCGCAAGTACTTTCCACAGCCATGAAGAAATTTCATCTAAAAACATTTTTTCACTTGTTGTATTAGTAGAAGAATTGTCTACCATTTGTATTTTTGGTTGATTTGTTTCTGTTATACTACGTTGAAATAATACTTGTTTTCTTCAAGTATATGTTCATAAATCAGTTTTGTTTAAGCATGTTATTTCTATAAATGTTGATACCTATGTTATGACTTTGGCTGTTAATTATATAATCGGTAAAGTTCTACAATTTACAGTCAATATGCTTTGCTAAATACATTCTATTCAAATCTGTACTTCGCTAATTAAAAACAAAGATAGAGTGATCTGAATCACACTGAAACCAAGTCAATGACTCAAGATTATTAAAAAAAATGGTGTTGAATACGGATATTCGATTCTCAGAATTGCAATAAATATCAATTCTTCTTAGAATTACATATTCTCTATCATTTGAATTGGTAATTGTTCTGTGGCGAATCATTTAATAGTTTCTATTAGCAATAAAGCAATTAGGAAGTTTTTATATTAGTTTTCATTTCTTTCAATAGACAGTTCTCGGAATAGTTCTATCAAGGGACACAGTCCAGTGTGATCATCATAATCGGACACGATGAAAAATGTTTACTTTTCATTGTCATCAAAAGATATAGGACATAATTAGATAACAAATTATTTTTCGATTTCAATAACCAACGATTAATGAATCGTGCATTAATTATGGGATTTTACTTGATGCTTGGTGGTAGTTTCTATATCACAACCAAATTGAAAAATGCTTATCAGTAAAATCTTGATTTATAAAAATTCCTGGTAATTTATATTTTTATTGCTGTTATTGGGTTTTCCGTTATTAAGTTAATATTGGTCCATGTTTCGAACTTAAAACCATTCACTTAATTGGCATTTACAAGGAGCATAAAATAAAATAAAAGATTTAAAAAAAAATAATTTTGGCCTGATACTTATAACTGTTGATTGTGAAACCTCAAGATTTCTTCGATGATAAATACAAAATCTTGAAAATAATCCCGCGCTAAAATTTTAAAGGGTATGACTCGCAAATGAGTATACCTGGGTTCCAAGTCAGGAGCCCTTTAGTTCAGGTGTTGTCGTTTTTTGACGTGATACATATTTGGTTTTCGGTCGTTTTATTTACATAAATTAGGTCGATAGTTTTCTCGTTTTGATTGTTTGACATTTGTCATTTCCGTATATCGCGGAATAAGGGTCATAAATATCGAATTTAGCATACACTTAAATCATTTAAGCATATGCTATATTATATTCTAATATGACGTGCTTCTTTCGCTTTGTGAACAACACTGTGTGAAAATTCTCGATATATCTATACTTAGCGCAGACTCAGAGATATACATAATAATGGATGTTACAATATACCTCCCACGTAAATCCACATGTATTTGAAACTACATTGCAAACGCTTTGCCAAATTTATTGTATTACTAATGTTAATTAAACAAAAAACATTACAGAACTTTTATTCTTATTCAGATGCATAATAAAAAAAGAATTAATGTATTGCAACTAGTTTTGTTTATTTCCTAAATATAGTAACACTGTATATTTTGTGCAATGTCAATTTCATCATGGAACACTTTCTCTACAATGAGGGGTTCATTAAGGGATGCAAATAAGCTTGATATTTATGTTACGATTTAAAAAAATATTAATATACTAATTAAAGTTGCAGTATAAAAACAATATTTAGTCAATATCACAAAAATAAAAACTTTTTTGTAACCAACGAAGTTCGTAAAATATTGTATTAAAATGGAATTCTGAGGTTTTCTATTCTATTGCCTTTGATTCAGCGAGTCAACATGGCAGCTCCTTCTTTACGAAATGTCAATTTTGGATTTGATGGTAGCTTACGAGAAAACATGTTAATTAAAAATCGGAAATATTGGATTTGAGAATTAAAAACATATTTTTTCTAGCGGTTATTAACGAAATAACTAATGCAGATTAAAGATGTATGAGAATATTTGAGCTTTATCTAACAAGGAGTAAAAAAGAACAGCTCCACACACGGCATACCAACCCTCGCTTCAGTATTTAAAATAACTTATTTGTCCTATTAGAATCGAAATAATTCATGGAAGCCATAGATTTGTTGTAAATTTACACATGGCCTGGGCCGTGATATTCGTTAATGTTATCCCTCGCTAACGCTCAGGATAAAATTCGAATATCACGGCCCAGGCCATGTGTAAATTTCCAACAAATCTATGGCTTCCATGAATTATTTCTTAATTTTAGCATATACTATATTATATTTTAGCATATGCTATATTATATTTTAGCATATGCTATATTATATTTTAGCATATGCTATATTATATTTTAGCATATGCTAAAATGATTTGAGCATAAGCTTAATTCATTTTAGCTTCAGCGGAATTCATTTTAGCTTCAGCGGAATTCATTTTAAGCATAAGCTGAATTCATTTTTGCATACGCTAAAATCAATTTAGCATATGCTGAATTGTTTAGCTTATACATAAATGTTGGCGCGGAATCAAGGTCATGAATATGAAATTAAAGTTTATTTTAGCATAAACGTAATGAATTTAGCTTATGCTAAAATGAATTTAGCTTATACTAAAACGAATGAAGCTTATGCTACAATGAATTTAGCTTATGCTACAATGAATTTAGTTCATGCTAAAATAATTTTAGCTTATGCTAGAACTTCTAGACAATTTTAAATCTCGGTCTTTTTCTGAAATTAGTTCCATCAAAACTTTTGATTTTTCAACCCTGTATACCACCATTCCCCATGTGAAATTGAAAAATCGCCTAAAAGAAATAATCCACAAGGCCTTTCAACATAAAAATGGCAGCATACGCTATAAATTTATTACTTTGGGATTTCATAAGGCATATTTCGTTAATAGTGTCAAACAAAAAGGTAAAACATACTACACAGAAGAATAAGTGGGTAGTATGCTGGAACTTCTTATCGACAACATATTTGTTGAGTTTGGAGGTAGACTTTTCCAACAAATTGTCGGCATTCCTATGGGAACAAACTGTGAGCCTCTTCGTGCCGAACTCTTCTTATTTTCATATGAATCGGAGTTCCTCCAGACACTTGTCAAAAAACAAGAGGATCAAAGAAGCCACTTTATTTAATTTCACTTTCAGATATATTGATGGTGTTCTTTCCATAAACAATTCGAACTTTTCTGATTGGGTTCCATTGATATATCTCCAGAACTAGAGATTAAAGAAACAACAGACACGGCTTCCTCTGCCTCATTTTTAGACTTATATCTCGAATTTGATTTACACAGTCATCTCAGTACCAAAATATATGACCACCGAGACGATTTTAATTTTGAAATTATAAATTTCCCCAACCTTAGTAGCAATATACCGACTTCATCTGCATATGGGAAAAAAATTTATCAACTTATTCGATATTCAAGAGCTTGCAGCTCCTACTCATACATTGTAAAACGTCATCAGTGTCTGGGTAGAAAGTTGATGAACCAGGGGTATGTCAAAGAACGTCTCGTCCTTTTTCTAAAAAAGTTCATCGAAAGGTCCAAGACCTTGTTGATAAATATTTCATATCAACTTCTCAAATAATACACGATGGTCTTGATGTTAAGATTCTGCGTACTGATGTTGTTTATCATCTTAACAACGTGTTTTATTGTTCTTTCATTTGTCTATGTTCTATTATTAATATTACTTTTACTGTTGAATGGTTTTATGTGATATCCATTTGACGTGGATCGGTACTTATACATCTCGTCAATGTGTTTGTATTGGCTTTCATTTGTTGGTGGTTTATTTTGTCTATGCGACTTTTTGTATTTCTTTTGTTCTTATAACGAGTGTCTGTACTTTAAAAGATCCCTTCAGTATGATATTGTTCTATTATATGCCATTATGAAATATTTCTATTATGCATTACTATATACGTTGAACCACAAACGACAAAATCATTCAATCGCGTAGTGGAATTAACTATTTTTGGATTCTTATAAATTCTATATATAACTTTTGGACCAGTTTAAATCTCGGTCTATTTCTGAAACTTGCTCTTACATACTTTTGACTTTTTAACCCTGTATGCTAACATTGCCTATGTGAATTTTAAAATTGTTTGTATGCACATTGAACGACAAATTTATGTGACGTATACAAATATTTCGGACGTCAGACACTCAAATCAATCAATGTGTTCGTTGAAAGTAGATGTTTTTGTGTTCTGTTAAATTGTTCCTTTTAAAATTGTTATACGATGATGACTGATGTACAATGTACCCATATTTTGACTATTTTATTTATTGTGTCGGTTGTTTTGCCGCATCAATGTAAATATAACGAAATTTGATGAGACTGTCATTAAAGTGAGAGGGTTAGCGCTATAGAACCAGGTTTAATCCACCATTGTCTACATTTGAAAATGCCTGTACCAAGTCAGGAGTATGACAGTTCTTGTCCATTCGTTTTTGATGCGTTCTGTTATTTGATTATGCCATGTGATTATGGATTTTCCGAATTGATTTTCCTCTAAGTTCAGTATTTTTGTGATTTTACTTTTTGATAACTGTAAAATTTAAGCGATTTCTGTAATTAATTTCTTTTTTTTAATTCGATATTACCGCTATTTCTCCTATTAGTTCAACAGGAAAAAAGGACATTAACAAAAACGTATGCTTCTTTCGGAGGCCGATTGTGAGCGTAAATGAACGGTGACCAATTTTTTTTTCATATTTCTATTAAGTATAAGATTTATATCATTTGTAGAAAAATACAGCAAAATCCTATTTTACATAAAAAATTTGATTAAGACCCGCAAGCCCCCTTTAAAAAAACCGAAGATTTATAATTGATACTCTAAGTTAATAGGCCAATCGTTAAGGAACATCCTTAGCTAAAATATTGATAGTTTACGGAGCTCCTTTTCGATTTTTTTTTTTTTTGTTAATAGCGGGAAAAGTCTGAAACGGACTTTAACCTGATATTTTGCATATTATTTGGGTTTCAGAATTCAAGAAAAAAAATACAGGATCTGCTTAAATTTTGGTGAATGATCTGTTACGAATATTTGGAGTCTTATTTTATAACAAAAGGTGTGATGGGGCAGCATATTTAGCATGTACCGTAGGAAAATAACAACGAGACAGATCTAGAACTTCTGTCAAAGTACCTACACCTGACCTTAGTACATCCTTAAATTAGAGAAATTATTGTCCAATATAAGAAATCCTGCTAAATATAAGTCATAAATACCTGCTTGGAATACATGGTTTAGAGATAATACTCTTCGGCAGCCAACGACGAAAGTGTTTGTTTATTGTTATATATATGTAGAAATTTATTGTATAGTTAGAGTATTGGAATAAATATAAAACGGTAGTCGCTAGATTTAGCTGTGAATGGCTATAATCCGACGAAATATTATGAACATATGAATCAACCACAAAAATAATCGAAATCGGTAATGTTGAACACAGAAAGTAAACATTCGTAACGATCAGCATTTTTGTAAGAATATGGTTATTTTCGTTGTTATTGTATCTACTTCTACAAAAAGATATCGACTTCGCACGAAATCTAGCTGATTTCTGTAAAGTTTTCATCATCGAAATATTCATTGTTAGCATAACTATAAATGGTATTAAAGAGAGCAAGGCTAAATCTATAAAGGTATAATATTTTTCCTCGAAAATAAAATATTTATCGGATGTACTATTACATAATGCTGTTCCGTTTTCAGTAATAATCAAGTCATTAGTCCAGAAAAAGTGACAATCAGCGCAAATACACATAACAATTATGAAGATATAACAAAAAACAATTTTCAATGATATACTCGTCGATACAAACTGTAACGGAAATCGAACTTTTACAAAACGTTCGGCTGTTACACAAACTAAAGTCCAGGAAGATAAGTGCATCGAAAAGTAGACCAAAAACAAATTAATCTTACATCCGATATTACTTAGTGCTCTGACGTCAGTTTCAAACAATTCTAGGATCCACTTCCGTATTAGTCCAACGCAAAGTACTGTGGTATCGGAAAGTGATAGAATCAAAAGAAAAGAGAATGTTGCATTCGTCCAAAACTCCATACAAATTAATATATAAATTGTCAAACTGTTTCCAAATAATCCTAGAAGAAAAATTACTGGTGAACAGATTATCCATAGCCATGATGATATTTGATCTAGCAAAAAACCATTTGCGTAAATGCTAGTATTATCATAAATTAAATTGTCTGATATACATGTATTCATAATTACTTACACTCAGACATGTATATGTATAACCCCAAAAAATATTATGAATTTATAATCTTTTGTAAAAAAATCTGAAATTGATTATCATTCATTATTTTCATGATGAATTTAATTTTATTACTTGGTAAACAGCTGTGTTTCAAGTATCAGTTTACATTTTTTTTATTAATGAGTGGCCTATTCTATATTCTAACCATTAGAAAGATGCAATTATATGAGTCAATATGAATCGTTTGTAGTTTTGACGATTATTCTTAACGAGATGCCTACTTTTTTTTAATTGAACAAAAGAACTGTCATAAAAATTCACTAAAGAGCATAATTTGCTTCTATTTGTTTCAAACATTACGAGTCAAATGACTAAACAGAAATCAGTAATGTTTTGTCTATAAAATTAATAGAATCTATAAAATTTCAGATCATATGCTAATAAAAAAGTTAAGGCTTGTCCCTTTCCCATGGCCAGGCTACGATGTCATTCTCCCACTTGGACAAATAGGTTTGTAATATTTGTCGTAAAGTGCTCTTCTAATTTGTATTTGAACTTGGCCTCCCCACTTTAAATTGTAGCCCAAGTAAATATCCGTAATCGGTTTCTAATTTCTAATTCTAATTTTATTTCTAATTCATTTAATGCCTTCTTATTTGTTTCGTTGTTATGTTTCAAGTACAATACATCATCTTATAGTATTTACGCAGATAATTATATAGAGCTATCTTCATATGTTTGTTTTTCAAATATTTATTTAGTGCTTCGGCATTGCATTTTACAAAATATCCTCTCGTTTGACAAAGTGTGTATAGATATAAGAAGCATAGGCGTGGGTCCAATGAACTGTTCTACCTTGTCAAAACATCTAAAAGTAAACCATTATAGGTCATAGTACGGTCTTTGAAACGGAGCCTTGGCTTCCACCAAACTTTCCTTTATCCTACAATAGACTTATGTTTTGTCAGACCCGTTTCAATACCGGAAAAGACAAAATGAAATCTGCCTGAAATGTTTCATTTCAATCACAGTACACATTTCACTGCACCAGATGCGAATTGTGACAATTAAAACTGTCAATCAATAATAATATTTATCTTAATTGTCTACCTATCATGCTTAAATTTGACAACACAACAATCATAATATAACCTAAAATCAATACAAAAAAAAACAATTGACGAATGGTCATTTTTTCTCAAAAACTGAATATCATATTCATAGATATGATTTATTCTATATGCGTATACTGTTTACACAAGTTTGCGTTTGTTTGAATATTTTTGATAGTTCTGGTAACTTACAGAAAGCCCTGGCCGTTTTTGGCACAACTTTTTAGAACTTTTGGTCCTAGATGCTGTTCAACTTTGTACTTGTATCTGGGCGTCACTATAAAGTATTGTGTGGACAAAATGCACTTCTGGCAAATCAAAATTTTAAACTTGTTTCCTTTTGTTAGCTTTTATTCGTGTGGTTTTTTTGTCAATTGTGTTCTCTTATTTATTTATTTTGTAGTCCTGTAATATTATGTTGTCATTTTAATGTTGTATTTCACATGGCTATAAAATAGGAAGGTTTAGCATGCCACAAAACCAGGTTCAACCCACCATTTTTTCCTTTGAAAATTTCCTGTACCAAGTAAGGAATATAGCCATTGTTACATTTTAATTCGTTTCTATGTGTGTTACATTTTATCGTTGTGTTTCCGTTGTGTCATTTGTTTTCTCTCATTTTTGAGTGTGAATTCACATTACTATAAGACGTGTCACAGTACCTATCTATCCCAAATTCATGTATTTGGTTTTGATGTTGTATTTGTTATTCTCATATGATTTTGTCTAATGCTTCGTCCGTTTCTGTGTGTGTTACATTTTAATGTTGTGTCGTTGTTTTCCTCTTATATTTAATACGTTTCCCTCAGTTTTAGTTTGTTACCCCGATTTTGTTTTTGTCCATGGATTTGTGACCTTTGAACAGCGGTATACTACTGTTGCCTTTATTTGATATAGAAGAAATTCAAAATCTTTTAACGTATTCAATTTTGTCTTAATTTGAGAAGTATATTTAAATCCTATTTTGTAGTAAAGTTAAAACCATTCATAAAATCAAAATGTGTAATGTTTTAATGTGATTGACCCTGAAGTATTGCTCTCCAACATTGAATATCATTTAAACAGTATAATTAACATATTAAGTATAATATAATCTTGTCATTTGATAGAATGTGTAAAATATAAATTTGGACATGTTGCTATATATTTTGACCGCAAATAGCAAATGACGACATACTGCATTTGATTAAAGAGACTGTTTGCAACTCGACAAAATAAGTTGATTTGTTTTTTTGATTCAATTTGATTTCCATTTCTCATTATTTTATGATATTTAAAATAAAATCATCTGTTTTTGATAATTTGTCATGATTTGTTTATAAATATAAAAAATAAATAGATTTGACAAGACTGACAATGGCCGATATATTGTTTATGCTTATATATATATATATATATATAAAACGTCTGAATAGTAGTCATCGATTTTCCCCACGAGGGCGCTGGATCGTTACGAGTAACAATACAAGTACACAATAAATAAATATATAAACGACTTGAAAAGTTTACACAACAGCCCCAAATACAAAAAAACGTTACTATAAATGTAATTATTTATAAATATTTCGGATAACATATATCCTTCCTTAGTCAGATTCTGATGTTAAATTAATCATCTTTAAATCTTCTTAGTTTTAACTTTTACTAAATTTTGAAATTTATACAATAAAAAAATGAAACCGAACATAAGTTAAGACGCTTGTACCATTCTAAAAATGTGTTAAACATGACATAGGTTATTTGGTTTAATGCAACAGAGAGTTCACATATATGCTTTGAATACAAATAATAATGTGCGATTTGAACTAGCACAATTCTAAAACTTTATCGGGAACGACAATTATGATGGTATAATATGTATAAGCATGATAACGTCTGTAAAATTACCAAATAGACAGCACTGAACGATCTAAATTTAAAAATATTTGAAATTGAAAGAGTAAAGTAGCTACAACAGAGTCTAAATATTTACACATCGCAAACACACGGCCGTTAAAATGTAATAATATTTTTTTACTAAGTATAACTAGAAGAACGTGGCTTGGTACTTATACATCCATCAAAAAATTAAGCAATTTAAATTGGTATCTTCAACAAATTTATTTAATAAATGAAAAAGGTTAAGAAAAAGAAACAAAGACTGTAATAATTAAAAACCAATTGTTCAGAGAACAATTGAAGGTCTTTCCATCAAAACAATGTATTTTGATATGAAAAGTTGTGAAACTAAGTTTAAAATGTCATTTCAATCGTCAAATGATAGCTCCTAGTAAGCTGATTCCAAAAATATATTGTTTCCATACATTTTTTTTAAATAAGAGAGATAATTTTTTACTTCCGGTTTGAAAAATGTTACTTCCGATTATATTTGTATATTTACTTGACACTGATTCCAAAAATATCTGGTTCTATATACTTTTATTTTAATGAAGTACAAAAAAATAGCTATGTCCGGTTTACAAAAGGTCACTTCCGGTTGTTTTTTACAAGGTTAAATGGTTTGATATCTTTTTCTAAAAGTTGTATATCTTTATCATGTATACATATAGAATAAAAGCAAAGGTCAAAATCTAGAACGTCAAATTAAGCTATGACCTTGAGATCAATTTCAAATTCATAAACCAAGGACCTCAAATCAAAAGACCATAGGTCTTTATTATATTTAGTTAATGAGTTATATCACCAAACGTGTATTTTTAAATACAAGAGGGGAGAAAACTCCCTTTTACATTCAACGTACGCTTGCAATCAAAATTTACATCTTACGACATGTCGCAACTAACAATTTAGTAAAAATAATTTGTTGATATCTTATACAGTCTTTGGATATAAGTGAAAATAAGCCAAATTCAAATATTAGAATATGACCTTGACCTTTGACCTTGACCTAATTTTCATTTTTTGGGACCAAGGACCTCAAATCAAAAGATCCTAGGTCTCTATCACTTATGATTTATAAGATAGAAATTCATATCACTTATATCAGATGCATAAGGGGAAATAACTCTCATATGGAGCGGTCATATCGCTTCGGTCAAATAGGACAAATCATGCGAAGGATATAACGAGCAATT
This sequence comes from Mytilus trossulus, assembly GCF_036588685.1. Taxonomy (NCBI): domain Eukaryota; kingdom Metazoa; phylum Mollusca; class Bivalvia; order Mytilida; family Mytilidae; genus Mytilus; species Mytilus trossulus. Next base: position 33,198,839 of record NC_086386.1, on the reverse strand, counting down.
TTGTAAAATAAATTTGTCATAATCTTTTACGGTTGCGAAGGAGATGCGCTAACAAGGAAAACAGTGTTTGGGGAGATAACTCCTACAAAGAAAAGTATTCGTTTACGCAGGGTAAATTTCAAAAGCGCATAAACTGTTCGATATCATACACCAAATATCTAAGCGACATATTGCGAAACAAATGTTTATCGCAAGAACAAAATTAGGCGGAAGAAAAAAAAAAAAAAAAAAAAATAATCAGAAGAAAAACAATAGGTCTTTCCACAGAAAAGTGGAAAGACCTAATAAGTAATATAACCTAAATGTTGAGCACTGCACGGAGTCGAGCTATATCTTTTCATTTATCTCATTTGGTGCCAAAGTATGATTTTTCTTATCCAAAATCTTTCCCGAGCAAGTCTATCCTCCTTAGACCAAGCAGAGTTGAGGTCAATGATTTTAGTGGTCAGTCGATTGAGATCTGCCTTAGTGTGGCTAGGGGATCTCAAATATTGACTGAGAAGGAGGTCTGGCTTGCATTGGTAGTCGCTACAATGGCCGTTCATTCGTTTGTGAATTGGCTGTTCTGACTCGCCAGCATACTGTTTAGCACATTTACACTGTAAGAGATACACAACATTTGTAGTCTTGCAATTAACATTGCAAAATATGGTGTATTCTGTGCCAGTGGAGTGACGGTTAAAAGTCTGGGTATCCAGTATTTGTTTGCAAGTGTGCCATCGTTTGTTTCCGCAACCGCTTGAGAGGATAAATCAGCTCTCACCAGCAAGTCTTTAATGCTTTTGGGCCTACGGAAAGCCAGTACAGGTGACTCGGGAAAGATCTTGGATAGTTTTTCGATCTCTTTCCAACTATCACGAATTAGGTGAGATAGGTTGTCAAAATTTGAATGGGAAGTCAACACAAAAGGCACCGTCTTGTAGACCTTTTTGTCTTTATATTGTAAAATCGCCTGATGTTGTTAGCACGAGAAAAACCTTTATCAATGTATTTTCTTTTATAGCCCGTTGAAGGTGACCGCGAGGTTCTTGTAGACGTTTTTTTGCAATATCGTTGATGGAGCAAATCCTTTTTATTCGTATGGCCTGGCTGTAGTGAATGCTCTTGGTACAGTGTTTGGGATATATCTTGGATATCTATTTCTCTGACGTAAACTAAATTGTAACTACTAATTGATACATGTAATCGAAAAATCAAGATCGATGTATTGGTTCTATAAATAATTACTCCAAACATCACCACAACAAGACGTACTTTCATATGCCATTAATCGAATCGATGTCAATCTCCATAATTAATAAAACGTAAAAATATCCAAGAATTCAAAAGAAAATTCAAAACGGAAAGTCCTTAAGCCAATGGTAAAATCTTAATCTCAAATATATAAAAAAAAACATCGGATCCATAATCAGAATTTCAGCTATGCGAAAAGCAAAATACATTAAACAAAATCTCTGATTCAACAACAGCATAAGAATTTCATCCATAATCAGAATTTCAATTATGCGAAAAGCAAAAAAACTCAAGAAAGGCAACCCTAATAAGTCATAATGTCAACGGCTGGAATTAAAAAACCTATAAAAATCATTGAATAATGATGATTATATAATAATATAAATAACATGAGCTATTAATGAATACCTTTCTCAGAAATATAAATTTAATTGAACTCGTATTTTTATGAACTTAATTAATGTGTATTGTAATAAAGTAATGGAATCTTTATTATTGCTTATTAATATTGCATAATGAGCAATTCAGTATTGTTATAAATCATTGTGAAAAACTATCAAACTATTATTTGATAAAATGTGATTGTATATCATGTTAATTATGTTGCAGTATAACTCGATAGACTATATCAAATGGCGACGTTTTTAAAATAAAGTTTAAATTGTGTTACTAGACAACAATGAAATATTTAGTTACTAGACACAATAAAAATTTTGCTACATATCTCCTTATATAATTATGTAAGATTTATCAGATAAATTCCGTGTTTATTGTGAATTTAAATCAAGTTGCATTTTTAATCTAACCATATGCTTTCGTTTTTAAGTTTTAAAAATTCCTCCCTAACAAATATAATAACCACAGAACTTGACAGAGCGATTATATTTTAAACCACTCATATATCTCAACAAATGCATACTAGTATCAGAAGATTATAAAGCTGAAACCGTAACCACGATGCTATTGTTATTATCCCAGAGTATTTCCTGACGTCTTTAGCACGAGGACATCACCAAAGCTTATGAGAGTTAACTCAGAAATCGCTTTTCGTGTAACGAATTATACATAGATCTGTGATCATTTGGGTTAATTTTACTGCTGTTGCAATAACTTGTCTTTTGATCTGACAATGTTATCTATGAAACCGAATGTATTTTCAACCATCAATACATCTGATTTACAACGAACACTCGGAGTCACAAGTGTTTAAATTTTGCGCATTTGACTATGCACAGGAAAACTCCTTCAGGAAATTTAAAGTTCACTTTACATAAATTTGGCTGTAGATTTCTGTTTCTTTTTTTGTAAAGTTCTCAATTACATTTACATCCGCTTTAACACTTTTGTGACTCAGCGTTCGCGAGGAAAATCGGTCAGAAGATTGGGACACGCGAAATTTATAAACTGTTATTTCAATCCGTCATTTTATTTTATGAATTCAAATTTCCAAAGATGATATTTAAATCTGTTCCTTTTTGCTACCTTTTATGCAGTTTTTTAAGTTGGATAAAAATAAACAGCTGACGAATTTGAAATTTTATTATAAGTAAAGCTTTCAAAAAATCGAAATTTCAGAAGATAATCCTCCACGAAAAACGCCACACTGTATTGTTTCAAGAAATCAAAAGGTTGGAACGTAATTTTAACGTAAAATATATAGATAGGAAGATTAATATTGAGACAAACTTCAACCAGAGACTAATCAATATAGGTCACCGTGCGGTCTTCTTGGATTAGCAAAATTGAAAGACAGAAGAATGTAAAATAATCTTAAAAAAAACTTAAGGCATATTTATTTACATAGAAATATAGAGAAATTTTACTGTTTACCTCTTTGTGGCAAATAAAAATTGCTGATGTTGATTTCATCTATTAATCTCAGTAGAAAATTGAGCTGGAAGGAATTTCTATTTACGTCATGCATGTAAGGGTTCCGATCCTATTGTTTTAAATATGAAATAGAAGAGCAACATCACAAATTATACTGGCTAGTCTGTACATTGGAGATAATGTAAAGATGCAGTCAGATTCATATTTTGTAAACACTTTTGAAACTTAGCTGGTAGTTAACAAAATGTATTGTAACCATGGCGGATGATGAGGATGTGAAAAAAGGATATCTAGATTTGGAAGATTTTTTTTACATTGGGCGGATAATAATATGTTTGCCCATGACAACGCTGAGGTTGTAATATACATGTAGTTCTAAAATAGCTCAATACATAAATTTTGGATAGTTTTCATATTTGCAATCATACCAAATTTTCTTATTTAATAATTTATTTATTGCCTAATATTGCACGTCTAACACGATTAGGTATTCATTAAACATCAATGTTGATATTTATATGAATTTCAAACCATCTCAGATATAATCATCATAAATGACCTAAAAATCAAGTGGTTAGATTGTATCATGTTCATAGATACTTGTTTTGTCGGAAACTGTAATATTCTAGGTCAGTAAGAGTATATGGACATATATAGTTGCTTGTTGACTTTTTTGTTTTCATATAGATATGCGAGTGATTCGGTGAATATTATCATAAGATCTACAATTAAAAAACAATAATGTTTAGATCAAAAGGTCGACAATTTAATTGAATTGTATTGTTGTATCATTGTCTAGAAGATGTGGTATGATTGTCAATGAGATAACTCTCAACAATAGACCATTAAAGATATAGAACATTAAGATGTTTGAAAATGTAGACAACTCTCTGACAATAAAAAATTCCTAATTGTAAAACTATAAGGGCATACACTATAACTGTTTCATTTCCATTTTTTCTTATATTCAGATAATATTCATCTTCTTGGTCTCTTTTTCAAATAGAAAATATCACTCTTGGTTTCAAAAACAAATACTTCTATTTGTAAAAGTAACACAATGACTGTAAAAAAAGTTCATTGAAATTATCAATGCACACCGTATCAAAATATGCACTTCTAAACGAGGAAGACCTCCTTGATCTATGTGTATTGTGATAATCATTTAATTATTGTTATTGTATTGGCACATGCATTCATTTGAAATACAATTAGTTTGATTTTCAAAAAGATTGCATTCATGAGAGTATCGACACAATGTGTTGAAATGTAATTGAATATCATGAAATCCCGTGTTATATAGTCAGCTGGTAAATCGACGTAAAACTATTTATATTAAAGAACTATTCTATTCGCCGTCTGGTTGATACACAAAAGAAAAAGATTGTTATAATTAATTCAGATAGGAAATACAATTGTCAATAACAAATGTGTAAACATTTAATGTTGACCCAAGAAAACACATTTAAATTGACAATATAAAGCTTCAAAGTATTTCTAAAGTACAGAAAGAATATGTTTAGTCGAGCTCTTCATAAATATAGAATTATACTGCATCCATAGACCACATATACAATTCAATGTAGATTTTTTAAAAGAAAACGCATACCAACATTTGAAAAATTCATAGTATCATACAACTGTATGGTGGACTTTTAATTCCCACTAGAAATCACCATCCTAGTAGTTGGCATTTCTGTGCTGATAGAATTAGCATTGATATGGTTATACATTGTATTTATAAACTAACTGTTTACAAACATTTTGAGTTTTTGAAATATCAAGGCTAACATGTTTAACCCCGCCACATTAGGTATGTATGTGCCTGTCCCATGTCAGGAGCCTAGAATTCAGTGGTTGTCGTTTGTTTATTTGTTACACATTTATTTTTCGTTCATTTTATTACATAAATAAGGCCGTTAGTTTTCTCGTTTTAATTGTTTTACATTGTCTTATCGGGGCCTTTTAAAGCTGACTATGCGGTATGGGTTTGCTCATTGTTGAAGGCCGTACGGTGACCTATAGTTGTTATATATGTTTGTATCATTTAGGTCTTTTGTGGATAGTTGTCTCATTGGCAATCATACCACATCTTCTTTTTATATTATCTACCTCAGGGATAGATTACCCTAGATGTATTTTAGGAATTTTGGTCTTCAATGCTCTTCAAGTTCGAACTTTATTTGGCCTTTTTAACTTTTTTGGATTTGAGCGTCACTGATGAGTCTATTGTAGACGAAACGCGCGTCTAGCGCAAATACAAAATTTAATTCTGGTATATTGGATGAGTTTATTGTCATCAAAAGATAGCAATGTAAATTTATAGACTAAGTCATATCAACAAAATAACTACCACTATATATTAAGCTGGTATTCTACCTTTAAAACGGACATTCACATGCACATTAGACTCATTCATTTAATTAAAAACTATGACGTAATTTTATGAACCCGGAAGAGGGCATACAGATAAATCATCTATAGTTCAAACAATCGGCACTAAGCTCAGCCTTGTATGTTATGATTACATTTGTCTGCTGGTGTTTGGTACAGAGTATATTAAATCGATCAACAAACAAACAACCACAGAAATACAGATCGTCTTATAACATGTATAATACATATAGACATATAGCACTGATTAATGAATACCCTTTTCCTGTTTTTCAATTCATCTACAACAAACTTTTTTATAAAACATTATTACTATTAAATGTATAATGGCGTGGTGACGATTACGTTATCAATTCGTTTTAAAAAAAATGGTAAGAGGTTTAGTTCAATCATTAATTATCTTCCCATCCTGGTACTTTTTAGTGTGTCAATTTTTTTTTTTAAAAGTAAATAATGTTTGGTTTTTTGAAAGGCGTTGTTGTAAAAATATCCTTCCGTGTTATTCTTACGTCATATAAGAGTATAATAAAGCAACCGAATTAATTCTATTTGCTCTAATTTCAACAATAGTTATAAAAGCATATTTATAACATACATGCACAGCAAACTTTTGTAATATCGGTAGGTTTAAATATAATGATTCAATTTGAGTATTTGTGCATTGTATAAACAGACAACCCTGATTATATGATACCGTGTTGGGTAATAATATCTTACAATTGAATAAAAAGAAATATTTAAAGAGTACACATGAATGAACATACTATGTCACTAATTGTTTAGAAAATTACAAGTTAAAAATGGTGGAAAAAAATAATGGACACCTATTAGTTATCAGCTGAGTATTTTATTCACTATTTACAAATTGTCCGAAGATTAACAACTTTTGACACTTGTTGACATGTTCATTGTTTGAATGTGTGAAAAGGAGTATATTTTGGAAGATTAATTGGAAGTTAACACAGACGTATTATATTCTTACTTTTCTGTCATAAGACTTAAGTCATGCGAGGAATTGTCTTTCGTTGCAGGTGAGTAAAAAAAACATGGAACGTGTACATGTTTGGAGATAAAAAGTGATATCTTCGAGTATGGATTTAAATTAGACAAGGAAAATATTGTTATTAAATTATGTATTCGTACAACATGGCTGGAAAACATTGACATAGAAAATTTCAGGAATTAATGTTCATCAAATCGTGATTTCAGACATAAAATTTTGAAATGTAATAGGATAAGAAGCAACACAACGTTTTACGTAACACAATATACGTTTAAAAGATAACTTTCACGATTGAAATTTGTATGGAAGATGATGATAATGCAATCCAGTTGTCATTTAACTACTCCAACAGTTACGACATAACAACTTCCCAATTCAACTTGTCAACCAACTCATCTGACTTTTCCAATGCCGAAGCAGAAGCTATAAAAGAGGCAGCAAAATGGTTATGGATAATTGTTTCTCCGATCCTACTTGTGTTCGGGTTGATTGGAAATACAGGAATATTGTTAGTCCTGTGGAGAATAAAAGTTTGCAAGAATTTGACATATATATTTCTATTCATTTTAGCCACAGTAAACACAGTTGTTCTCGTCGTTGGTCTGACAAGGTATTGGATATTGGCAACTTTCGACCTTGATATTCGGGATATAAGCACGCCCGGATGTGTGTCACAATTATTTCTCATTTATTTTTCTATGCATATGTCTTCGTGGACTCTTGTGTGCATAACAACAATACGATTTCTCAAAATTAAATTCTCACTCCGTTGCCGAGCAAAATCTTTTTCCAGAACGTTGGCTGCTTTGTATATTGTTACTCTTGTGATTTGTGTAGCGTTGGATTTACACTTTTTCTTTACAAATGGTCTTATTCTAGAAGATGACGAATATGTATGCAGCAACACGTCTGACGAATATTATGAATTTGAGGAAAAAGTTTATGTTTTGATTGACTTAGCCATGCTTTCGGTCATACCATTTCTCATTATGTTTGTTATGAACTTATTTATTGGGAAAAGAGTTCTTAAATCTATTGCTTTTCGTAGGACATCAATTTCCAACACACAAAGTAGACGTCGCGTGAACCGTCAAAGTAAACGAATAACGCAAACGTTATTTTTCAGTAGCCTATATTTTATAATAACAACATTACCAGTCTCAGTTTTATTCGTTATAGACTCATATTTACCTGATAATAAACCGGTACAAATGCAGGCAAATCTAGATCTCGTGAAAGCAGTTTTATATCTATTCCAGTTTTCATTTTATGCTATAGGCTTTTACATATATATTGAGATTAGGACAAGCATCCGAGGACTTTTGCCATGCTGCAATGAGAAAGATAGGTAAGTTTCTTCAAAATGTGTAATTCAAAAATTGCACAAAATATATGTACTTTTAAAACAATGGACTCATTTTGAAAACTTAATGTTTACACCTTTTCGTGAACCCTACAAAATGAATAAATGGAACTCGTTAGTAGATCAATTAGACGGCGTTTCGCGTCCCAAATAAAAAAAAAACGCACAGACATTGGACGATCTACTATGAACCCCAATATTCATTGCGTACACAGAATTTTGGCATTGCATACAGATGGAAGCATTTTAATATCAGACTTGGGACTTACACACGAAAATGAAACAGTGTTAAACTAGTTTTTAACACAAACTAGAGGCTCTAAAGAGCCTGTGTCGCTCACCTTGGTCTATGTGAATATAAAACAAAAGACGCAGATGGATTAATCACTAAATTGTGTTTTGATGATAGTGATGTGTTTGTTCATCTTACTTTACTTAACATTCTTGCTGCTTACAATTATCTCTATCTATAATGAACTTGGCCCAGTAGTATCAGTGGAAAATTGTTAAATATTGACTGTAAAGGACCATTACTCCTTAGTGGGTCAATTGACCATTTTAGTCATATTGACTTATTTGTAAATCTTACTTTGCTGAACATAATTGCTGTTTACAGCCTATCTCTATCTATAATAATATTCAATATAATAACCAAAAACAGCAAAATTTCCTAAAAATTACCATTCAGGTGCAGCAACCCAACATCCGGTTGTCCGATTTATATATATATCCGTAGACAGGTGGCGTATTAATGTGTTTTTCTATGTAAATCTAAATATAAATATGTATTTACACAATCATACAAACCAACACAGAAAGATTTGTCGTGTAAACAAATGTTAATATTATTCTATTTAATTCTCAATAACATAAGTTATAAAAGTTGGTTAGAAATAAAGGAACGGAACCAGACACGTTCACAATCCAGAAAAATGAGTACCCGATAGCAGGATTGTTTTCAATATTTCTCTGAAAGCGTTTTTAAATATGATAAATCCCTTTTTAACTAGATCACAGTCCATGAATGCATGCAATGAAGAATTTGATTTATACATTTTGAATGCCAGGCTGGTATGGTGCATTACCTATTATTCTATATTGAAGTAGTGCACATTAATAAATGCACTTTGTGTCTAATTTAATTTGCCTTCATGTTTTTTAATTGTGATTCAATAAATATATATTTCAGATCAAACAGTCAGACCTCTTTTTCACGAAGAGCAACTTTTTCAACAACTAGTCAATATTTCAGTAACGATGAATCAACAGATGTCAGAATTAATGGGATTGAGCTTGACATTAATTAAAATACAATTACTAGTCTACCTAATGGACATATTTCTGCGCTTTCCGCTACGTGCCAAACACTTCCAGATATCCTAAATCAACAATCCGAATTTTCTACAACGACCCAGTCCATCGTTTAGTTAGAGCATTCGCTTTATAAAATTTCCGAATTCATTTCATCTTACTAGTCAATGGACATCATAATCCTCGAAGAGAAAGTAGCATGCAAGCAATTGGAATATCATTTGAAGTTTGACTCTTGTATTTGCCTACCTACTCGGGAATAGGTAAAACAGAATCATCAGACGAAACGTGAAATGCAAAAAATATGTGTGGTCAGTCAGATCAGAAACATGTGTTCCGTGGAAAAAGAAAGATTAGAGACGTGTAACATTAAACAGTGTTTCTATCTACTTTGTCAAACTAAGTGGGTTTTTTTCTTAATATATTTTTATACATTGTTTGCAAGTATTTTGTTCTCTAACTAGACTGGAAATATAAGTTGACTGTTTGAATTCACAAAATTTTAACTATATGTGTTGTTTCAATATATGACAGGGTCATAGCTGATACAGTCGTTGTGTTTGTTTTCCTGAATCCCTAGCTCCAAGACATTGAATTTGAAAAAACTTGAAAAGAATGAGAAATGCCAATTATGGGCTAAATTTCCGCCCCTTTAATTGTTGTAGAAAAGGAGGTACCTCTGAATACTAACTGTGTGTTAACTGTTCATAGATTAATTGCCCATTAAGCTCATTAAGCAGTGATGAAGCGTTTATGTTCATGATTTGGGCCACATACATGTATCAATAATTGGTTTCTGTATCATTTAAGCACTGAGGTAACCCCTGAATGTTCATTTTTGGTTATATTTACGATGATGCATTTCTTTGTCATTATCGTTTTTTATATGGTATTTCTTTTAATCTACTTCTTTTAAGTCATCTGTTTGAAATATCGCCGCTAGATTAAAACTGACGTGGAAAGGTAACACATGCCCACCGAAAGCTTTACTTTTGTGACGCCCAGGTGGTCGTGTGGTCTAGCGGGACGGCTGCAGTGTAGGCGATTTGGTGTCACGATATCACAGTAGCATGGGTTCGAATCCCGGCGAGGGAAGGACCAAACATTTGCAAAAGCAAATTTACAGATCTAACATTGTTGGGTTGATGTTTAGACGAGTTGTATATACATTATGTACACAGCCATGTATCACCATCATTGATGGCGATCCAATGGATCAATCTGTTGTAGAGTTGTCACTGACTCAGACGTACTTATGAATATAATTATTTTCTGTGACTGTATCTTACATGAATTTGTAGGATCCTTTACTATAGATAATTTAGCTGATCTGTAACAATAACATCTACATGCCTTATATATCATGTACTGTAGTACGCCGTTAGATTAAAACTGACGTGGAAAGGTAACACATGCCCACCGAGAGCTTTACTTTTGTGAAGCCCAGTATGAACTAAAATACATAATTGTATCTGATTCTCTTTCTGAATACATCACCACCAACTAATGAAACTTAATCAGAATAATTATCTTATGATATAATTGTACTTGTATGCGAATTATTTTGTAGTTTTACTAAGATGGACGGGTTTAAATTTAAAACTTTGTGTTTAGTACATCTACAGTCTCCATTTGGTTTCATTACAAATATAACATGATTTTTTAATACTTGTTTTGAATGAAAAATACACAGGGAATTATTTCAAGGGCGTATATACGAATAAACTCATCATAGATAGCAGGTATAAAAATGTTGACACCAGACGCTGATTTCGTTTTAAAAAATCCAAAAGGTTTTGCCAAACACAATTATAAGGTATTCGTTTCTTTGGATAAAAATATAATAAAAAATCAGTGTGTTGTAGTCAATTTTTCTTTGTTTTATATAATCACTACCAATGAATATTGTTTAACATTTCAAACATTGCGTTACATGTATTTCTATTTGGGATTTAATAAAAGAGAAACAACTCTTTTACATTATAATCATTGCATTAAATTATGATTAGAATTTTCTATCTATGAGCACGATTTCGATAAATTACATGATTATGTTATAGGTGAAATACCAGTATTTTAAAATCCAAAATTCAAATGATTATTGTTTAATACACTTTGCAATATTAAACCAAGACATTACGATCATTCTTTTCGCTACTCTATATTATTGATTACTTTGTCAAATATCAACTTTAGGTTACATGTATTGTTGGCAATATACCACCCATTCCTATAAAAGCTAAATTTATCATTTAGAAAGTGTTTTTACCTTGTTAATACAATTCTTATATTAACAGAGGTAGTTGTGAAATGGAACTCTTGTAACATTAGCGAATCGAGTATAAATTGAAAACGAATTTTTAACATTCATATATATAAGGATTTAATAAAGCATGACATGCATCTGGCTGAATCAATTGAAAATTACTTACAAACCTCTATTACGAAGAAAAATGATAAGTATATTACGAAATTACCATGGAGAGAGAATGCGCCAGAACTACCGACAAATGAAGACATCGCAAGACGCAGAACGGAAAGCGTTATTCGTCGACTGAAGAAGGATCCCGAGATGTTCCGAAAGTATGGTGAGACAATTACAGACCAAGAACAAAGAGGATTCATTGAAAAGGTATGTGATGAAAGTACATGCACAAACAAGATTCATTACATTCCGCATCATCCCGTAAAAAAGGATTCAGTCACCACCCCGATACGCATAGTATATAACTGTAGCTGTAGAGCGAACGACAGTAGTCCTTGTCTTAACGATTGCCTAGCAACATATCCACCAATTATGACTGATTTGCCGGAGATATTAGTACGCTTTAGAATGTATAAATATGTAGTTACAGCAGATATTGAAAAGGCTTTTTTGCATATTGAATTAGATGTTGATGACAGAGATGTCACAAGATTTTATTGGTTAGAAAATCCCATGGACACAGAAAGCCGTTTGATTACTTATCGGTTTAAGGTTGTACTTTTCGGCGCCACCTGCTCGCCATTCTTGTTAAGCGCCACGCTAATAAAACATTTTAGAGACAAAACTACATCAACAGAATTACAAAGAAATTTATACGTTGATAACGTTCTGACCAGTTTTACAGATAAACAATCACTTTTGAAATTCTACACGGAGTCACGAAAATTATTATCAGAGGCAGGATTCAACGTCTTGGAATTCTAATAATACGGAATTACAGAACATCGCAGGACAAGACAAGATTGGCGACAATGACGACATAGTCAAAATTTTAGGCATGAGATGGGATAGGGAATCCGACGATTTGAAATTTCAACAGATTGAATTTATGGAAAAGGACAAAATGATAACAAAACGTGAGGTTTTGCGCACATCGTCTAGAATTTTCGACCCCCTTGGATTAATCACACCAATTACGATGAAAGCTAAGCTGTTTATGCAGACTCTATGGAGGGCAAAGTTGGATTGGGATGAATGTTTGTCCGACGAACAGAGAAGTAAATGGCAAGTTATAGCTTTAGATATCGAGGAGGCTACCAAAATAGTATTCCCACGAATGTTAACAGAAGGAGTTATTAACGAGAAAACATCACTACATATTTTCAAAGACGCCAGTCAGTTAGCATACGGAGCTTGTGCTTACTTAGTTACAGCAAATTCATCGGTAATCGTCATGGCTAAAAACAGAGTAGTACCCGTAAAACCGATTTCATTACCACGTTTAGAACTTATGGGCGCGCTTATCGGCGCCAGATTAGCAACGCATCTTCTTAAAGTCATAACAACAGAACATGTGTATATGTGGAGCGATAGTCAAATTGTTTTGAGTTGAATTAAATCGTCAAAAATCTTAAAACCGTTCGTAGAAAATCGATTTAAAGAAATACGAAAATTAACAGAGAATGCTGAATGGAATTATTGTCCAACAGATGACAATCCAGCTGATTACTTAACTCGCGGAATTTACGCTAAACAACTTTATAACAACAGCTTATGGATGAACGGTCCGCAATGGATTTTAAATCGTGAAAATTGGCCGACATGGACGAGGAAAATTGAAGAATGCAGCACGATGGTAACTGTTAGTGATGAAAATACAGACGATGAAAGTACAAATGCTTTAACACAGACAATTTCATGTATAGATATACAACGTTACAGCTCTTTAGAAAAGGTAATTAGAGTAACAGCATACGTCATGCGTTTTATACAGAATTTACGGAATTCAGGAAATAAACGGTCAATCGGATTTATCAGTGTTGAGGAGCGATGTAAAGCATTAGAAGTTCTAATAGTAACAGTACAACAGGAAACATTTAAGGATGACATTGAAAGCTTGAATTTATCTTCACAGAAAAAAGTGCCACTAGTTCGACAACTTAAACTATATACAGACAAAAATGGAGTACTACGTTTTACCGGGAGAATTCAAAACGCACCTGTGAAGGATAGTACTAAATATCCGTTATTATTGCCAACACACCACAGTCTTACGTCCTTAATTGTAATGGATGCACATACAAAGACTTTGCATGCCGGACTTAACAGTACAATCGCATATATTCAACAGAAATATTGGATACCGAGAATAAGACAGTGCGTAAAATCACAAATTCGTAAATGCGTTCAATGTATTAAAATATCAGGAATGCCTTACAGTGCACCCGAACCGCCACCGCTTCCTAAAGATCGAGTCAACTACGATTATCCTTTTTCAGTAATTGGCGTTGATTTCACAGGAGCTTTGTATACAAAAGGAAAACACAACGAATTCAGCAAAACATATATTTGTTTATTCACTTGCGCGGCCACACGAGCTATACACTTGGAGATAGTCACAGATTTAACTGAGGAGTCTTTCATACTTGCTTTTAAAAGATTTGTCGCTCGGAGATCTACACCAAGGATTATGTTGTCCGATAATGCAACAACCTTCAAGGCAGCCGCCGAAAAGATTACAAGATCAAGCAAAGACAACCGAATACAAGAAAAACTTGCCGATCAAGGAACTGAGTGGAAATTCATACCTAACCGAGCACCGTGGTTTGGAGGCTTTACCACGTTTAGAACTTATGGGCGCGCTTATCGGCGCCAGATTAGCAACGCATCTTCTTAAAGTCATAACAACTGAACATGTGTATATGTGGAGCGATAGTCAAATTGTTTTGAGTTGAATTAAATCGTCAAAAATCTTAAAACCGTTCGTAGAAAATCGATTTAAAGAAATACGAAAATTAACAGAGAATGCTGAATGGAATTATTGTCCAACAGATGACAATCCAGCTGATTACTTAACTCGCGGAATTTACGCTAAACAACTTTATAACAACAGCTTATGGATGAACGGTCCGCAATGGATTTTAAATCGTGAAAATTGGCCGACATGGACGAGGAAAATTGAAGAATGCAGCACGATGGTAACTGTTAGTGATGAAAATACAGACGATGAAAGTACAAATGCTTTAACACAGACAATTTCATGTATAGATATACAACGATACAGCTCTTTAGAAAAGGTAATTAGAGTAACAGCATACGTCATGCGTTTTATACAGAATTTACGGAATTCAGGAAATAAACGGTCAATCGGATTTATCAGTGTTGAGGAGCGATGTAAAGCATTAGAAGTTCTAATAGTAACAGTACAACAGGAAACATTTAAGGATGACATTGAAAGCTTGAATTTATCTTCACAGAAAAAAGTGCCACTAGTTCGACAACTTAAACTATATACAGACAAAAATGGAGTACTACGTTTTACCGGGAGAATTCAAAACGCACCTGTGAAGGATAGTACTAAATATCCGTTGTTATTGCCAACACACCACAGTCTTACGTCCTTAATTGTAATGGATGCACATACAAAGACTTTGCATGCCGGACTTAACAGTACAATCGCATATATTCAACAGAAATATTGGATACCGAGAATAAGACAGTGCGTAAAATCACAAATTCGTAAATGCGTTCAATGTATTAAAATATCAGGAATGCCTTACAGCGCACCCGAACCGCCACCGCTTCCTAAAGATCGAGTCAACTACGATTATCCTTTTTCAGTAATTGGCGTTGATTTCACAGGAGCTTTGTATACAAAAGGAAAACACAACGAATTCAGCAAAACATATATTTGTTTATTCACTTGCGCGGCCACACGAGCTATACACTTGGAGATAGTCACAGATTTAACTGAGGAGTCTTTCATACTTGCTTTTAAAAGATTTGTCGCTCGGAGATCTACACCAAGGATTATGTTGTCCGATAATGCAACAACCTTCAAGGCAGCCGCCGAAAAGATTACAAGATCAAGCAAAGACAACCGAATACAAGAAAAACTTGCCGATCAAGGAACTGAGTGGAAATTCATACCTAACCGAGCACCGTGGTTTGGAGGCTTTACCACGTTTAGAACTTATGGGCGCGCTTATCGGCGCCAGATTAGCAACGCATCTTCTTAAAGTCATAACAACAGAACATGTGTATATGTGGAGCGATAGTCAAATTGTTTTGAGTTGAATTAAATCGTCAAAAATCTTAAAACCGTTCGTAGAAAATCGATTTAAAGAAATACGAAAATTAACAGAGAATGCTGAATGGAATTATTGTCCAACAGATGACAATCCAGCTGATTACTTAACTCGCGGAATTTACGCTAAACAACTTTATAACAACAGCTTATGGATGAACGGTCCGCAATGGATTTTAAATCGTGAAAATTGGCCGACATGGACGAGGAAAATTGAAGAATGCAGCACGATGGTAACTGTTAGTGATGAAAATACAGACGATGAAAGTACAAATGCTTTAACACAGAAAATTTCATGTATAGATATACAACGATACAGCTCTTTAGAAAAGGTAATTAGAGTAACAGCATACGTCATGCGTTTTATACAGAATTTACGGAATTCAGGAAATAAACGGTCAATCGGATTTATCAGTGTTGAGGAGCGATGTAAAGCATTAGAAGTTCTAATAGTAACAGTACAACAGGAAACATTTAAGGATGACATTGAAAGCTTGAATTTATCTTCACAGAAAAAAGTGCCACTAGTTCGACAACTTAAACTATATACAGACAAAAATGGAGTACTACGTTTTACCGGGAGAATTCAAAACGCACCTGTGAAGGATAGTACTAAATATCCGTTGTTATTGCCAACACACCACAGTCTTACGTCCTTAATTGTAATGGATGCACATACAAAGACTTTGCATGCCGGACTTAACAGTACAATCGCATATATTCAACAGAAATATTGGATACCGAGAATAAGACAGTGCGTAAAATCACAAATTCGTAAATGCGTTCAATGTATTAAAATATCAGGAATGCCTTACAGCGCACCCGAACCGCCACCGCTTCCTAAAGATCGAGTCAACTACGATTATCCTTTTTCAGTAATTGGCGTTGATTTCACAGGAGCTTTGTATACAAAAGGAAAACACAACGAATTCAGCAAAACATATATTTGTTTATTCACTTGCGCGGCCACACGAGCTATACACTTGGAGATAGTCACAGATTTAACTGAGGAGTCTTTCATACTTGCTTTTAAAAGATTTGTCGCTCGGAGATCTACACCAAGGATTATGTTGTCCGATAATGCAACAACCTTCAAGGCAGCCGCCGAAAAGATTACAAGATCAAGCAAAGACAACCGAATACAAGAAAAACTTGCCGATCAAGGAACTGAGTGGAAATTCATACCCAACCCAGCACCGTGGTTTGGAGGCTTTTGGGAACGCCTAATTGGACTCACGAAAAAGTCAATTAAAGCAATACTAGGAAAGTCATGTGTCACTACGGAAATGTTGAATACAGTTGTAATCGAAATCGAGGGAACTCTAAACAATCGTCCTTTAACTCTCATTTCTACTGATATTAAAGATCCCAAACCGCTGACGCCAGCGCACCTTTTATATGGTCGTTGACTTGACAACCAATCGGAACAGAATATTGACAGTGTAACTTCCGAAGATTTGCACGTGAAAAATTTATAGAGAAATAATGAACTAATAAACCATTTTCGCTCTAGATGGAAACACGAATATCTGACGTCACTCCGTGAATTCCACCGTACATCTGGAAGTAACGAACAAACAATACAAATAGGTGACATTGTACAAGTACACAATGACACAAAGCGAATAATGTGGAAATTAGCAGTTGTACAGGATTTAGTTCGTGTAAAGGATGGACTCATTCGATCAGCTGTTATTAAGACAGAAACAGGAATCACAAACCGTCCGATTGTGAAGCTATATCCGTTGGAAATACGCAGTACACATGATGACAGTGAATTAACTTTTCTGCCCTGGAGAAATTAGTGGATGTATAGACTGTTAAATTAACTACGGTTATTAGATGGACTTGTAGTGTTAAATTATTCAGAGACTTTAACTATGATTTTATTTCATTTTATGTCACAATTTTCGAATTTTTTATATTGTATTTCAAATTTGAGTTGAATATCATTTTCTGCGGCCCCAGAATGTTAAGAATTGCGCTAATATTAAGTACCTTTTTGCGGTACGGCCGCTATCTTTCTGACGTCGCGTAATTGTTATACTTTATGTTGTATTGAATAGAAACGTATAATGGCAGACGTAGTTATATCTTTAACGCCTTAGATAACTTACGATAAAATACACAACGCAACGCAATAATCTACAAGGGGTAAGGGGCCAATCAATGCACAACCAGTCGTGAAAAGCATACATTGTAATTGACTTTTTTTCTTGATTTGGTGTTTCATGTTTATACTTTTTCATTTACCATTGTATTTCCTATTCGACGTAATTTAAAAATTCTAATCGATCGAAAAGTTCTGTGAATTCAATAGTTTTAATACAAATATTGTTACGTCGGTACGACAACTAACTATTATTTAACGAATGATTCCAAAATATTTAATTACATTTAAAATATCCCCATTGTGTCGATGATACCTTGAAAGCAATCTTATTGAAAAATCCAGTTAAATGAATGCATGTGCTTATACTATTACAATAATTCAAACGTAAATCAAGGAAGTATCGTTCGTTTAAATATCCGTTTTTGATACATACGCGTTTTTTACCTTTTCATTTTTTCAAATAATTGAAAACCAGGAGTAATGTTCGCTATTCGAAAATTATACCAAATAAATGAATTTAATCTGTGGAATCAAAATAAATAGGAATTGTTGACAGTTAAAGACGAGGAAAAACATGTACTCTCATTATAGAGTACTATAAATTTTGCGTCTACGTTAAACATACGCTATCATATATATTAACTACATTCTAATACATGTTGATGCAACAAAGTAACTAAAATATCAACCATTGACGGAATCATGACCCTAAAACTATACATTTTTATTCACCGTTGGAATTATGTTGTCTGCAGCTCTCTATTTCTTTTTTTAAATGCTCTTATATTATAAAATGTAAACGTTATTTCTTTATATATAAGTAATCTTAGAGTTAATTATAATTATAGTAATTCTCCCCCTCATTAATTTAAACAATTAATATGCATGCGCAATTAAAACATACACACAGCAAACTATTGTATATAGGTAGATTTAAATATCATTGTACAAATTTGAGTATTCATACATTGTATAAACAGACAACCAAGATTGTATGATACCGTGTTGGGTAATAATATCTTACAATTGAATAAAAAGAAATATTTAAAGAGTACACATGAATGAACAAACTATGTTACTAATCGTTAAAAATTACATGTTAAAATGGTAGAAGAAAATAATGGACAGCCTTTAGTTATCAGTTGAGCGTTTCTTTCAAAAGTGACTAAATTGTCCGTAGATTAACAACTTTTGACACTTGTTGACATATTCATTGTTGAAATGTGTGAAAAGGAGAAAATTTTGGAAGATTAATAGGAAGTTTACACAAACATTTTCTTATCGCAGTTTTCTGTAGATAGTAAGTAAGGCATATGAAGAATCATGTTTCTTTCTTGATGAGTTTTAAAGATACAAAATGGAACGTATACATGTATGGAGATAAAACTTAATATCTTAGAGAATAATTATTATTCAACAAGGAAAATATTATAGGAAAGTGAAAAAAAAACTGTACAAAATGGCGGAAAAAAGTCAGATATAAAAATTAGGGAACAGTTGAGTTAAAAGAAGAGGAGAAACACGACAATAATAATAGCTGTTAACAAGATTGTACTCTCTAGATTGAAATCTATATGGCATTTGATGCACAGGCAAATCTTAATTCATTCAAACACTCTAATAGTTACGAAGTAACAACTTATCAATTCAACTTGACAGGTAATTCAAGTGATCCAGATCCATCAAGTGCCGAAGCAGAAGCTATAAAAGAGGCAGCAAAATGGTTATGGATAATTGTTTCCCCGATTCTACTCGTGTTCGGGTTGATTGGAAATACAGGAATATTGTTAGTACTGTGGAAAATGAAAGTTTGCAAGAATTTAACTTATATATTTCTATTCATTTTAGCCACAATCAATACAGTTGTTCTCATTGTTGGTCTGACAAGATATTGGATATTGGCAACTTTTGACTTTGATATTCGGGATATAAGCACGCCTGGATGTTTGTCACAATTATTCTTGATCTATTTTTCTATGCATATGTCTTCTTGGACTCTTGTATGCATAACAACAATACGATTCCTGAAAACAAAATTCCCTTTCCGCTACCGAGCCAAATATTTTTCAAGAGCCTTAAAAACTCTGTACAGTTTAACTTTTGCGATATGTTTTGCACTTGATCTACAATTTTTTTTTACCAATGGTCTTGTTATGATAAACCACGAATATGAATGCAACAATACGTCAATCGAATATTTTACATTTGAGGAAAAAGTTTTTGTTTTAATTGACTTAGCCATGGTTTCGGTAATACCATTCCTTATAATGTTCGTGATGAACTTATTCATTGGAAAAAGAGTTATAAAATCCATGGCTTTCCGTAGATTGTCAATTTTCAACAACCAAAGTAGACGTCGTTTAAACCGTAAGAGTAAAAGAATAACGCAAATGTTATTTTTTACTAGCCTGTATTTTTTAATTACAACATTACCAGTCTCCATTTTGTTCGTTGTAGACTCATATCTTCCTGACAAGAAGTCTGTTAAAATGCAAGCAAATTTAGAACTTGCAAAAGCAGTGCTCTATTTATTCCAGTTTTCGTTTTATGCTGTAGGCTTTTACATATATATGGAGATCAGTGATAACTTCAGAAAGAATTTGCCATGCTGTAATACCAAAAATATGTAAGTATCTTACATAAGTTGACAAAATAGATTCTATTATTTTTTTTGAAAACTTTATGCTACTCCTTTTAACTTCCTCTTTTTGGCCTCCGAAAGATCGATATTTAAAACACTTAGTTCACTCAATGGTTATATGTTGATTAGACAACTAAGAACGTTCCATATATACACAAGGATACTTAATAGTCATGGCAAGCTCTTCAAAACAATAGGCAGACTTTAACAAGCACTTAATTGTATTGAGTATATGTAAATTATGAACAAGTTAAACATTGACAATCAACAATCTACTATGAACTTATGTTCTCATGTTCTTAATATCGAATTACGCGAATGCATTGTATTGTGATTACGAATGTAATAAAGACATGTTTAATGGACCAAAGGAGGAGAGGGGCAGTACATATATTCAAATGTGATGGGACTTGCCGTTAAAATAGGTAACAATTTACAGATTGAAAATTTGTCAATCGGTGGGGAAAACATGAGAAAAGGTCAATGAAGTTCCTATAATTTTTTGCACAGCAGAATGCTTCGTCGTGAGTAAACACGTCATAAGGTATCTGAGCCTAATTGGTAGATCTTGTATGGTATTGTTTCTTGGTTTTTCTTGTTTTTGTTTTATTCACATTTACCCAACCACCCCGATTGTAAATAACAGGATATGCATAAGTTGCAATGCCTAAATGCTATGATTTATTACAATACAAAACAGTAATCAATGCATATTTTGTTTTGTTTGCAAATGATTTTTATCTTAATTTACATTTATATTTCAGTTTTGAAAATCGGAATTCTATGTCACGAGGGATCTCCTCTTTTTCAACAGCTAGTCACTATTTGAGTTCCGATGAATCTAGAATTGACATGAACAGTGTTCCAAAAGATGGAAGGGAAACTGACATCAATTCCAATTCTAATACCGTTGTTCCTAATCATCAGTTTTCAGAACTTTCTGCTAATGATAGAATTGAAACGGACATTAATTCTAATTCAAATAATGTTGTGCCTAATTATCAGTTTTCAGAACTTTACGCTACGTGCCAATCACTCCCGGATCTCCAAAATCGACAATTTTCCTTATCTGCAACGTGCCAATCTATCACTGAATTACCGAATGGGAGTTCTTTGGAACCACCAAATTCGATTCATTCAATGAATCATTCGGACATAGAGAATACTAGAAGTGGAAATAACACTCGAACAAATCGAGTATCATTTGACTTTTCTAGTACTAGTATCTGCCATACTATTCGGGAATTGGAACCTTTAGATGAAACTTGGCTTTGAAGATGATTCCGTCATTGTATACTTTAATGTCGTTGAATTGAAATTGAAGGATTATCGTGCATAATTAAGAGTGTCCGTATACAAACTATTTGCTATATATGTTTTCTGTTACTAGTCAGGAAATAAAAAAGATTGACTGTTTCCTTTAATATGCAACATCATTTTTCAATTCCTTTCTATGTCAAGGATCTTGCCTCTACGTTCATTTATTATTGATGTCCAGTATCGCTTGATCCATTCAGTTGCATTAAAAGAATCATGAATATCAATAGTTATCAAAGTTACCAGGGTTATAATTTTTTACGGCAGACGTGCCTTTAGTCTACATGAGACTAATAAGTGACGCTAAGATAAAAAAAAAAAAAAAAAAAAAAGTTAGAAAGCCAAACAAGTATAAAGTTGAAGGACCCAAAATTCCAAAAAGTTGTGCCAAATACGGCTAAGGTAATCTGTGCCTGTCTGTGCCTGGAGTAAGAATCCTTAGTATTTAGAATTATTACTTTGGCATACAGTTAATCTATAAAAACAAAATTACCATATAAATGATATTCATGTCAATACCGAAGTGCTGACTCCTGGGCTGGAGATACCCTCGGGGATGAAACGTCCACCAGCAGTGGCATCGGCCAGTGGTGTAAATATTTATCAAATCAGATCTAGTTTTGTTTGCACTTGCAATGTTGAAAGCAGAATAGTAGCCTCTGAGTATTAAATTCGTGCTAACTATCGTAATGAATGTATGGCTTATTTATGACTTTTGAAAACGGTATACTACTGGTGTCCTTACTTATCAATGCGTAAACCTCTCTGTATCTAACTAAGGCCACCGATATATCGTTGGTGGGTTTCTGTATGATGAGGCAGTGCAGAAACCTCTTCATAATAATGCTGGGTTACCTATCGCTTATTGGTTTCTGTATCATAAAGCAATGCGTTACATTTGGATACCAATTTTAAGTCACCTAGTTCTTTTCACTTATATATAGTATATCTGATTGTAAAATCGTGAGAGAATTTCCTTGTACATATAGGAAACAACATATGACTAACATAAAGAATTCCGGGGTTATTTAAAACGTTCAAACAATGTGATTGAAAATGTTCATGGTTATGTTCACTATTACTGCTGATGTCAGTAAATAGTTAACTGTATTCCTAACATCAAATAGGTTATGCAGCAAATCAAAAGGATTCTGAAACATTGAAACATTTAGAAATCGAAATCAGTTATGATACATAGAGCAAAAAAGGCTTCAGAAAAAACCCAGAGCTGGATATCTATAAATTAGCGCTATAAAACAAGATTTAATCCACCATTTTCTACATTCGAAAATGTCTGTACCAAGTCAGGAATATGACTGTTCTTGTTAATTAGTTTTTTATGTGTTTTGTTATTTGATTTTGCCATGTGATTATGGACTTTCCGAATTGATTTTCCCCTACGTTCAGTATTTTTGTGATTTTACTTTTTACATTCGTCTTTCCTTTTTTAAATACATTTATCGACTGTAAATCCATTCAACTTGAAAAAATAAAAATGTCTATTCATCCTCACATTCCTTATAGTAAACACATGGAAGTAATTGCATATATCCAGACTATAATTTGTCATATCGTTTACCAAATGATTTTTACATTTCGTAATTCAATCAGTAATTGTATTAAAGGTCAATTTTTAATATGATTACGCACTTTATAACAACATGTTCTTTTCTTCAGACACAGACTATTGCTCTTTGCTCTTTGCTCTGGCAAATTGTTAGGAGAATGTATACACACTTAAACATGCCTTCTAGGTAAAGATCGTTCGATAACGTTCCTTCTTTGAATTTTGATAAAAAAAATCCTTGTTAATGCTCAAATATCGGGATCTTTAAAACTTAAAGGTGTGCTCGGTTTAATTGAGAATATGCATATGTATTGATATGGTTTAAACTTATGAAAAGAATATTGCATTGCAAGAAATAATTATTGTCATTGAATTTCTAACCCGGATTAATATTTGACGTGTCGCTCTCGCTAGTCTATTGTAATTACAATAAGAATAGGTAGTTACTAAACATGTTCACGGCTACTGATGTATGCAAAAGTTGACATAAAGTCACAAACTTGACATTATTGTGTATTATTATAAGTGAATGTACTTTGTTATACACGATATGCATTATCATTGCAATATTAATAAATATGTAGAATGAAGTGGGTCAATTGAAGACCATACCAAAACTTTAGCTCAATATGTAGTGTGTGTCGGCTTACATTTACTTTCACAAATACTTAGTAATCAAAGAGGGAAAGTGTAAATTATATTTAACATACAGACATGAAATTATATTCTTTATGATAATTCCAATACAAATTAGACCATTTGGTATATAGGATCTGTTCCTACGCTCGTTCGTAAGCCTGTCCCACATTTGTATCCGCACCTACTCCTGAACTGCCTGGCAAAGATTTGTGAGAATTAACAGAACTTTAATCCCATTGTTAACTTATGCTACGCCTATTTCATTTCTTTATCTGACTGATTAAATGAGTGGGAATAACTTTGGAATGATACTGTATTCCTCGTATCTTAACACTGCATATATGTATCCGCTTTGAATCACAATCTAATTAAACTTCATTATAAACTTTACCATATAAAGCCATTGTGTTTTGGAATGAATTTGTTTTTGGTTTCTCCCAGTAAATCATGTCACTTTAATGTAGCCGGATATCATTCCATATTTTGATTGTTCACAGTACATCAATTTGATATAATTACAACTAAATCTCTTTTAATTTGAATACTAGTAATATATATATCAATCAGACAGTAGAGGTACAGTAAAAATGTAAAGAATTGCCAGGACTAAATGACTAATAAAATATCAATGGAAATCATTTAATATAAAAAAGAAGATGTGGTATGATTGCCAATAAGACAACTATCCACAAAAGACCAAAATGACACAAACATTAACAATTATAGGTCACTGTACGGCCTTCAACAATGAGCAAAGCCCATACCGCATATAGTCAGCTATGAAAGGCCCCGATAAGACAATGTAAAACAATTCAAGCGAGAAAACTAACGGCCTTATTTAAGTAAAAAAGTGAAAGAAAAACAAATATGTAACACATAAACAAACGACAACCACTGAATTACAGGCTCCTGAACTTTCTTGTGGAACAACTTAGTGAGCAATGGCATGTGTACGTACTGGTGCATACAAAATGTTCTCTTTTCCAAAACAAACAAAAAAAACAATGTGAAGTCAACTTAATCATGTTAATCACAAAAGATAAACATTGATTCTGTAATCTTTATTTTGTTACCAATTAAGACAACGTTATTTTGAAGTCATGTTAGAAGTCTGTAAAAATATCATACATTTCATAGAAACGAAAACAAACTATATTAATGCTATACAAAGTCAGGAGAGGATCTTTTCGTTACATCGAATATTGCATATTGCCTAGTATGCAATATAGTTTTTCCCTAGATTGAATTTTGAATTTAATTTTAAATTTGATAAAAGAGAAATAACTCTATTATTTCATTACAATCTGATTAAATTTGGACTCAGGGCAAAACTGACATAAGTTACATGCTTATGTAAAAGGTAGAATACCAGTACTTTAAAAGACAAATGAAAAATATTTAATACACCTCTCAAAATTAATACTGGATATTATCATTCTTTCTTTTCTTTCTCTTGTATTGTTAATTATTGTGTACAAAAATATTTCTTTTACATTCAAAACAATCTATGTTTTAATGCATTTTATGGTATTTTTTGATATTTTGATGTTAATTTAAGTATTGAGTTTCTCATGTGAAACAAACATATTCCAATTTTGAATGAAAATTAGAGGGAACTTTATATGAGTAAAGTAACAAGACTGTTACAACAGTTTGGTCAGTTTTAAACATTTAAACTCACCCAATTTCAGTAAAAACAATAACAATAAAGGATAAAGATGAATACAACAGCAAGTCACTGCAAACCCTCCAACAATGAGCAAAACTGATATAGCAAAGAAAGCAATAAAAGTGCCCTGGGTGATAAAAAAAAGCACCAATATTTAAAACAAAAAAATGACAAGATTTGTACTATTTTAAAATAACAAAAAAGATCTATAGCATTATTTGTATGAAAAAATTTAATTGCAACAATATTATTTAACAACCTTAAATTATATGTGGAATAATAATAAACAAATGCATATAAATGTCTGTTTACAAATATTATAAAAAATATAGTCTATTATAAATATTTTGTTTTCATTGCATAGCTAGTTAGTATGAAAGTGTGATAATTATGGCTAAAAATGGTATGGTTTAATTTCTTGGCAGGCAACAACAAAAAACTTTATTTTAAAAATTACACTTTATTATATCTGTAAAAAAGTCCTATAGGATTTTACATCCATTTCTTTGTCACAGTTAAACAAAATTTCCATGATTACACTTGTCAGTCAAATTGAACTTATATCAATGTAGGTGAAGCAAAAATGTATGTTAATACATTTTCCATCTACTTGTGTTTGCTGCTAATAAAAGGATGACTTTGACAGTGTAATGAGTGTCAATGATGTAAGATGTCCAAAAAGGGTTCTTTTTTTATTTTTCATACTGGAAACAATAGAAACTTTTTTTAAATCAATATTCTCGAAGCAAAAGTAGAAAAAGTTTACAGGATTTTGTTGACAATTGCCTTTTATATAAATTTGAAGTCCAATTTCACAAGGTAGTTGAAGTAAAAGCAATAATCAATTCTGTATTTGATGATTTAAAAAAATATATGGAAATTCTAAATCATATAATAGAAAAGGTTTTTTTAAACAAACAATGCAGTCAGATTGACAACAATAAGAAACTCTGAAAAGTGTAAAGTTAAATTGTCAAAAAATTACAATTTTTACAGAATAAGCAAATTGTGAATTGCCAAAAAAGGAACAAATTTTCATTGATTAATTTCTTCCCATTCAGGAGATTCTACTCAAGATCAGGAGAAAGTTTTGTCAAAGGGAAATAAAAAATTTCTTTAAAAAAAATTGGATGGAGACAGTTTCATACTCAAGTAATAACATACAAGCCATTACTAGCTGGTTTAATTCAATTTCATCAAAACCTGCTTATTATAATAATGAGGTGAACTGACGGAAATCTTATCTAACCTACTATAGATATTTGGAGTAATATAATAGCCTGAATATAAACAGATTTTTTCTATCACTTACAAAGCTAAAGTCATGTTAAACATAGAAATTTATCTAGGCAAGATTTTTAGATATAGAATCCAGTAAATAATCAATGTTACTCTTTTCTTTTAGAAAGAAATGTCCGCCAGGTAAAAACTGTAAACTAAAGGTTCCACTGGTTAACTCTTTCCAGGCTGAAAATTAGAAAAAAAAAGAGAAATATTTAATTTTCAGAAATAAAGAAGATAATGTGTTTACATATTTATGGGACAGCAAATGCACAACACAAAAAAAACACAATATTTATGACCACTTTAAACACTTTGTAAATAAGAACACTATATTTTGCTGGTTAATGCCACCAGAGGAATTGATTACTATAGGAAGAAGAGTTACAGACAGGATTACAGGTGAAGGAACCTTTCATGCCATTGGCTGTATAATCCATTTCTCTTACACAAATATTAAAATGTAAGGATACTATACATGTATGATGCAAGATTTGGTGTTAAAAAAGTAGCAAGTAAGAAGCAATTATTAAGGCCCTTTAAAGCTTGCTGTTTGTTGTGAGCCAAGCCCAAGGCTCACTGTTGACATAGTGGAAGGCTGTACTTTGACCTATAACGGTTTCCTCTTTATCACATTGTGACTCGGATGAAGAGTTGTCTCATTGGCACTCATACCACATCTTCTTATTCATAATAACATGATTGAAAATTTAGAAAAGGGATTCATCATCAGATGCAAAAAAATGCCTTTGTACACATTCCCCATTTCCTTTCAATTTTACTTTGCAATTTTCATATTTTTAAAAGCTACAGTTAATTTGTTTACTTGGCTCACTTAGCTTACCATCATCATCATGTTTTTTATCGTGATCTCCGTCATACATTTGTATAGGACAGGACACTACAGCTTTACCAGGCTCAGGTTGGAAACTAGAAAATAGAAATAATTCCAATATAGCGTTTTTCAGCTGGATTAGATAATATTACATTGCAAATGCACCTCACTGTATATAAACAAGTGAGATTCAGGGGAAAAGTGGTTATTGGTTTTGTTACAAATGTACTGTTTCTTGAACAAACCTGTCATGCCAAAATAAGCTTCACTTTATATATCTATATGTGTGAAATATCTGTTGATTACTTAACAAAAGACAACTCATGAAAACAGCACAAAACCAAAAACCTTTTATAATATAAATAAGGAAAATATATAAATAAATGTGCAAATTTCTTGCAATTAAAGGTTTTCAAAAACTGATGAACATGGCAACCAAACAGTATTCCACTTATTTCATTAATGCTGACTTGATCAAAACAGTGCTTAGATCATAAAAAGTTTGAAATTAAACAAGAATATATCCCTAGTACATGTATGTCCCAAGGAACGAAAGCACAAACAGACCAACGCAGAGACCAGAAAACATAATGACCATAAATGGGGCATAAAAACAAGAAAATTAAATACATTTATATAATACTATAATTATGTACTAGTGATACATGACAAAACAACAACAAAAACTATCTTAAACTTACTCAAACTGGTCTAACAAGCCATAATCTGCTTTCAGTGCAGGTAAATATAATTCCATTATTTCATCATTGTCTAATATTTCTTTTGGTGTTCCTCCTAAAATCAAATAAATATCACATTATTTACATGTAATTGACTAGCTATTTTATCATAGTTTCTTTCTTCATCCTTACTGCAAAAACCTGTTTACAGATTGACTTAATGCTGATTTCAGGGTCATCATGATCATATACCACACCAGCAAGTTATTTAGGCGTTTCATTTTATAAACTATAAAAATATGTTTGCTTATTGTTGTAGAAATAGACCTTTGGTCTCTAGCAGATGTTGTATTATTGGCAAGTATACCACATCTTTACATTTATATCTTTAAAAAAGAAACTAATTAATCAGGTTTACAAAAAGTATTTATGATTGGTCAACTACTCAAAAAAGAAAATTAAAACCAATTCATTATCTACTATAAAACAAGTTGACATAAATAAAATGTAATTTTATATATAAAAAAGGGTGATATTACTCAAATACTTAAAATGACATTGATAGTAAATCATGGGTAAATGCTTTTCCTCAACTAATGTTTACAGCACATTGTTAGAAATCTAAATTTGGTTTTCTTACAAATTAATTTTCAGTGGCAAGGTTATTTTTAATTGGAAAAAACAAGCAAAGTAGAATTTATTGACTAGTTAAAGATGGTTTAATAAAGTGTGTGTTATTTGCGGAATTTGCCATACAATGAAACATATACATGTAGTAGCATATTAAAGTCATACCTAGTTTTTCCAAAAATATTTTAAATTCAGCATCTGTCATTTTGCCAAACTTTGGATCTTGTTTCCTATAGAATGACTAAAAATAGAAGCAACCATGTTCAAGCTAGGAAAACTTCAAATCTTTATCAATGTTTATTATGGTTTTTATAACAGCAATGTAGGATTTTTAAGCTTATCTCAAATATCAATTCTACCAGACAGACAATGATATAATAAGAGTTAATTGTTTTCCAAAGTTTTTTAAAAATATGTGGAGCAGGATCTGCTTACACTTTCAGAGAACCTGAGATCACCCCCAGTTTTTGGTGGGGTTAGTGTTGCTTAGTCTTAAGTTTTCTATGTTGTTTCTTCTGTACTATTAATTGTCTGTTTAACTTTTTATCTTTACCCATGGTGTTGTAAGTTTATTTTCAATCTATGAGTTTGACTGTCCCTCTGGTGTCATTTGTCCCTCTTTTACAATAAGTATGGTGGAAAAGTGGCCCAACAAGTGAAACTGCGAGCTACTGCTCACTGATGATACCCCCGCCGCAAGTGGAAAATATTAATAGTGTAAAAATATGCAAGTATTCGGTAAACAGGAAGTTGTCGAGTGATAAATCTGAAAACCCATCACACAGTATAGCTGACTTATATCAATCCTGAAACCAAATTTCAGAAATCCTTAGTGTATTGTAGTTCCTGAGAAAAATGTGACGAAAATTTTCAATTTGGCTATCATGTGTAAAATCATACAAGTGTTCGGTAAACAGGAAGTTGTCAAGTGATCAATCTGAAAACGCATCACACGGTATAGCTGACTTAGATAAACCCTGAAACTAAATTTCAGAAATCCTTGTATTGTAGTTCCTGAGAAAAATGGGACGAAAAATATTCATGGGACGGACAGACTGACTGACGGACTGACGGAAGGACAGACAGAGGTTAAACAGTATACCCCCCTTTTTTAAAGCGGGGGTATAATGATTTTGTTGACATATTTAAAATGTGATACATAAAAAGCGACAAACTAGTTTTATTTTCCTTTTAAAGGAGGGCAAATTAGTTCTGGCTCTTACCTAATATTTTTACATAAATAAGGCCGTTAGTTTTTCTCCATTGAATTGTTTTACATTGTCCTATCGGGGCCTTTTATAGCTGACTATGCAGTATGAGCTTTGCTCATTGTTGAAGGCCGTAAGGTGACCTATAGTTGTTAATGTCTCTTTCATTTTGGTCTTTTGTGGACAGTTGTCTCATTGGCAAGCATACCACATCTTCTTTTTTTTAAATCATATGCATTTCTAAAAACCATAGTCTCATGTAGTAAGATATATTACATGTACCACAAATAATAGATAAAAATTAAGAGTAAGTAAAACTTTTTACTGATTTTGTTACAAGAGTATTGACTGTAAATTCGCCAATTTTGATTCAAACTCTCATGTTTGATTTATTGCATACTTTTAGGTATATCAAAAAAGGAAAAGTGAATAAATTCATTATATATGTTCCTAACTTTATTTTGACACAATTGAACTAGACTGGCTGTTAAAAGCAAATTATTATTTCCCTATTTGCTTTTGGTGTAACGCCACTAATTCTGGCCCGGCCAGCAAGCACATACCAGAAATGTATATATTTAACTTGTCTCATTGGCACTCACACCACATCTTCCTATATCTATATTTAACGCAAAATAATTCCTATGCATGAGTGTAACTTTCAAAATATGTAGGATATTTAGGTATTTTTGGCATCAAATGAAAGCTGAAGGACTAGTGATCATTGTAGAACACCTTTGGACTTTTAATTTTAAATATTAACCAGATGCTCCGCAGGGCGTAGCTTTATACGACCGCAGAGGTTGAACCCTGAACGGTTGGGGCAAGTATGGACATAACATTCAAGCTGGATTCAGCTCTAAATTTGGATTGTGATTAAATAGTTGACACAGCATAGGTTTCTGACACAGAATGAATGTGTTCTAATGAAATTAAAATTTTTGTTTTCTCTAAGAGCAATTCACTATGCTGTTGAATATTATTCCTCTCAAAAAAATGTTTGAAGAAATTTTCTTTTTATTTATGAAATTTCAAATGAGAAAATTGAACCCATTTTTTTTAATCACATCCCCCTTTCCCTTATTCCAAAACTAATCTCAATTAAAATTTCTAATGGAGTTTGCAAAAATTACTACTCATTTAAATACATCATAAAATATTAAGATGTAAAAAAACTGCTTGTTATCACTGAATGGTAAAGATTATTTTAAGTTATCAGTTGGTAGTAAAAAGTGAATATACATTGTATGTTGTACAAATAACAAAGATTTAAGTAGATTCTGGACAAAGAAAGATAACTCCAAATAAAAAAAATTCTTACAATTAGATATTTCTTGCTTACTATTCTGGACAAAGAAAGATAACTCTAATTAAAAACAAAATAGCTATTTCACAATATTTTGCAATAAGATATTTCTTGCCATTGCGCAATACTGTGCAATTGAAAAGACTTGCTATTGCACAAAACTTAATATAATAATTTTAGATCCTGATTTGGACCAACTTGAAAACTGGGCCCATAATCAAAAATCTAAGTACATGTTTGGATTCAGCATATCAAAGAACCCAACCGATTATTTTTTTGTCAAAATCAAATGAAGTTTAATTTTGGACCCTTTGGACCTTAATGTAGACCAATTTGAAAACGGGACCAAAAGTTAAAAATCTACATACACAGTTAGATTCGGCATATCAAAGAACCCCAATTATTCAATTTTGATGAAATCAAACAAAGTTTAATTTTTGACCTTTTGGGCCCCTTATTCCTAAACTGTTGGGACCAAAACTCCCAAAATCATTACCAACCTTCCTTTTATGGTCATAAACCTTGTGTTTAAATTTCATAGATTTCTATTTACTTATACTAAAGTTATGGTGCGAAAACCAAGAAAATGTTTATTTGGGTCCCTTTTTGGCCCCTAATTCATAAACTGTTGGGACCTAAACTCCCAAAATCAATACCAACCTTCCTTTTGTGGTCATGAACATTGTGTTTAAATTTCATTATTTTCTATTAACTTAAACTAAAGTTATAGTGCCAAAACCAAGAAAATGCTTATTTGGGCCCTTTTTGGCCCCTAATTCCTAAAATGTTGGGACCAAAACTCCCGAAATCAATACCAACCTTCCTTTTGTGGTCATAAACCTTGTGATAAAATTTTATAGATTTATATTCACTTTTACTAAAGTTAAAGTGTGAAAACTAAAAGTATTCGGACGACGACGAGGACGACGAGGCCAACGTGATAGCAATATACGACGAAATTTTTTTCAAAATGTGCGGTCGTATAAAAAAATGCATCAAATTTTAAAAAGAGGGTACATTTGGTCTGTTTGTCAGATCTGAAGTACCTGTTTTGGTACATTCGAAGTTCCGGTTCTTTCTTATATGCCATAAAAGGTATGTTGATTTTTTTCAGTAGAAGACACCATAAAGTGTTGCTTTGACATGCAATGATTGCCACTCAAATTGAACTTAAAATGAAAGAGGTGTGCCTGGTTGAAATGGAGGAATTTAACATAGAAAGTAATGGGACCATGAATTAGTGGTGTACTTCCTTTTCATTAATGATTGAACCAGAAAAACAGTCTATTTTCAATTGATCAATGGATCTATGTTCTTATTTATATGTGATGGGATGCTCTAGATATAAACATTACCAATTGTTCTGTGTACTTACATGTGATGGTGATGCACCAGATATAAACATTTTCAATGGTTCTATGTTGTATTTATTCTTCAGTTTTCTAGCCACCTCAAAGCTCAGTAATGATCCCAAACTACAATGTTTTATCAAATCTATACAACTGTTTTATTTTGGTAAACATTTAATGAGTCTTTTTATAAATGTAACTTTAAAATCAAAATTACTGTATATCAACTAAATTTTAGGACGGTTAAAGGAGGTAGACCTATGTTAAGGGAAATAACTCTTAAAATCATCAGAACGTTTGTGTCAACCATTTTCATAAATATATTGTAAGCTTCTATGTTACATAGATTATTTCCAATCTGTTCCAAGTTTAAGCTTAAAATACATTAATGTAACCTGATTTTTCCAAATGCATAAATAACTTAAAGAGTTATCTCCCTGGATCAAGGTCTACCCCCTTATTTAAATAGCTTGAAGGCGTAGAAAAATAACGTGACGTGAATAGAAACTGTCATGAATAAGTAAACCAGGTTGCTATTGAACAAAGTAGCAAAGCTGGCTAGAAAGGTCTTGCAGATTAACCAATAAGATATCAGTATCAGCAAAAGTACTATAAAAACTAGAGGCTCCAAAGAGCCTGTGTCGCTCACCTTGGTCTATGTGAATATTAAACAAAGGAAGCAGATGGATTCATGACAAAATTGTGTTTTGGTGATGGTGATGTGTTTGTAAATCTTACTTTACTAAACAGTCTTGCTGTTTACATTTATCTCTATCTATAATGAACTTGGCCCAGTAGTTTCAGTGGAAAATGTTAATAAAATTTACAAATTTTATGAAAATTGTTAAAAATTGACTATAAATAACAATAACTCCTTAGGGGGTCAATTGACGATTTCGGTCATGTTGACTTATTTGTAAATCTTACTTTGCTGAACATTATTGCTGTTTACAGTTTATCTCTATCTATAATTATATTCAAGATAATAACCAAAAACAGCAAAATTTCCTTTAAATAACCGATTCAGGGGCAGCAACCCAACAATGGGTTGTCAGATTCATCTGAAAATTATAGGGCAGATAGATCTTGATCTGATAAACAATTTTACCCCGTGTCGGATTGCTATAAATGCTTTGGTTTTTGAGTTATAAGCCAAAAACTGCATTTTACCCCTATGTTCTATTTTTAGCTGTGGCGGCCATCTTGATTTGATAGTCGGGTCACCGGACACATTTTTAAAACTAGATACCCCAAAGATGATTGTTGCCAAGTCTGGATTAATTTGGCCTAGTAGTTTCAGAGGAGAAGATTTTTGTAAAAAGATAACTAAGATTTACGAAAAATGGTTAAAAATTGACTATAAAGGGCAATAACTCCTAAACGGGTCAACTGATCATTTCGGTCATGATGACTTATTTGTAAATCTAATTTTGCTGAACATTATTGCTGTTTACAGTTTATCTCTATCTATAATAATATTCAAGATAATAACCAAAAACTGCAAAATTTCCTCAAAATTACCAATTCAGGGGCAGCAATCCAACAACGGGTTAACCGATTAATCTGAAAATTTCAGGGCAGATAGATCTTGACCTGATAAACATTTTTACCCCATGTCAGATTTCCTCTAAATGCTTTGGTTTTTAAGTTATAAGCCAAAAACTGCATTTTACCCCTATGTTCTATTTTTAGCTGTGGCGGCCATCTTGGTTGGTTGACCGGGTCACGCCACACATTTTTTAAACTAGATACCCCAATGATGATTGTGGCCAAGTTTGGTTCAATTTGGCCCAGTAGTTTCAGAGGAGAAGATTTTTGTAAAAGTTAACAACGACGACGGACGACAGACGACGGACGACAGACGACGGACGACGGACGACGACGGACGCCGGACGCAAAGTGATGGGAAAAGCTCACTTGGCCCTTCGGGCCAGGTGAGCTAATAAGAAGATCTAACCCATCATCTTATATAATTGCCAATAAAACAACTACAAAATGTATCAACCATGCAGAACAAATGGTGTAGATTTAAGCTACTATTATCATGATTATTATTGTTACTTAAAGGCTTCAACAATTAGCAAAATCTATATCATAAAGTAAGCTATAAATTAAAAGTAAAAGTCTCTTACATGACATTTGTAAAAATTTCAAACAAAAAGTCAACAATATCATTTTTATACAAAACAATCAACTAAAAAAAAATAACAGTTACCACTGAATTAAAGGCCCTTGAAGAAGTCTGTATTAAAATAGTCTATTCTCAAAAGATAATTGATTGATTGATGAACTTAATTTGACATAGAACAATTGTAGTTTCATCATTTATTTTATTGATGTATTTCTTATTTCTCCTATTCTTATATATTCTAAAATGAAAGAATTGTTTATTCAAATATACCTGTGTCCAAAAAATGCAAACTTTTTCTTAGAAAATTTATTATATATCTTCTCCACAAGATCATCTACTAAGGGATTAAGTTCTTTCAAACATGGCTCCTTAAATCTACTCTCTCTTCCTGGCAATGTAATGGCATGAACTAAAAAAATAATAATATTCAGGTTAAGGTACAGGTGATAAATAAATAAATAAATAAAACTTCTGAGATATTCACAAACAAATTTTAAGGATTTTTTTGTTTTTTCTAGATCTTCTTTCTTTTTTAAGTAGTCTGCATGATACAAATTACAGCATATAAAATTATGGTTTATATTTTTCTTTATGTGATGCTGTCATTCATTTGATGTGTTTGAGCTTTTGATTCTGTCATTGGACTAATATATACTAGGGACTTTGACTGCTGGTTAACAAACTAATTTCTTATACATATTTCTCTTGGATCATAAACAAGAGCATGATGAAAGATCATGTTGATGAAATACCTATATTTCTTAATATCTAAATTACCTTCAATAAAATCTGGCAAATCTTTTCCCCAGAGTGCATAAAAATTGGAGCCACCTCCAGCCCATGGAAAGCAGATAAGGTTTACATTTGCAAATTCTCTGGCAAATCTACAGTTGAATAATTTGTCTGCCATTTAGAAGCCTACAAGTTAAAAAAAAGATAATCAATATATATTATGTGTTGATTTAAGGTGGTACATAACACTACAGGGAGATAACTCTGTAAAGTCAGCAAAATGTTTTAATTATGTTGTGTTGTAAAGGGAATATTAAGGTGTAATACCACCAAATCATGGTTAGTCACATCCGGTTGCATACGAAAGTAGGTCTAAAAAAATATTCCCTTGAATATGACCGTTGTAGGTAATTAATCCTACATTTTATTGCAGTAAAACTATTTCTGTGTCATAAACATATGTCTTTGGTATTTCAAAACACCGTTATTTTTTATTTGTGATTTCTATAGAAAATTTTGTAATCTTGAGGTTACATGGTGACTAAACCTTGTACACAGATAGAATAAGGGGAGAAATTTGATTGGTTAACTTCCAATGATGGTTATTTTCATATATGCAATGAAATGTTATGTGAAACTTTTTTCTATAGAACTGGACAGGATAAAACTTTACTCATGCCAAGTATTTCTTTATTTGAAACAAAGATAAATTCTGCACAATTTTTTAAAAAGTGCAAATTTAACAAAGACCAATAGGGGAAAATCAATGGTGGTATTACACCTTAAACTTCTCAGTGATCAAAATTGGTGTTTGTCAAACTGCAAAATAACCAGTGTAATTTTTCTGATAAAACATGTATAAAAATGGTTGGTTCAAAATTTTTGAAATTTTTATATATTTGTTAAAGGGTCAAAGTAAATACCATGAATACTGGGTCAAAATTTTATAAAAATTAAACGGGCCACATTAATTTTGGTGAAAGTGTTGGGTACCACCTTAATTTATAAACCTTTCATATTTAAAAGTTAGCAAAACTACATACATGATATATTGATCAACATCTTTTCTAACATGTCTAAAGATCTGTCCAAAGAAATTATACCAGTAAGTATTAACATTTTCTTTTTGAGTGACATGGTGTCCTTTTAAAGCAGCAATTCTCATTGAACTGTAAATTTGACATGTATAAATGACGTACATGTATGTTGAAAATTAACTTTTGATAGCAAATGCCTTTGAATTTCTAATTCAGTCTTGAACCTCTTAGAGTATATCATTGTTTTCTATTAAAGAAAAAATCATTCATTCCAGTAGAAAATGTAAATTGACAATGCAATGTGATGGTCAGGTTTACAAATACATGATGCAAAATTACTGATTTGATTAATAAAAGTTTGTATTTTGAAAATGTTAACTACAAAGGAGAGGCAATAGATACCAGAAGAACATTCAAACTCATCAGTGGAAAATAAACTGACAACACCATGGCAGAAAAAATGAACAAATAAATGATATCTTGTTCACTTTAATTTAACTCCAAAATGTATATAAAATGTAATTGTTTAAGAAAATCATTAAGGTAGCATTAATCCAAGTTTTAACAGCTATCAGTATAATCAACAAAATCAACAGCATTTCAATCATTTTATGCCTTATTTAAGTGATTTTTTTATTGTAATTCTGTTCTGTTCAAAAAAAAAATCTGTTTATTGCAGCCATTGACATATGATATATGTACCCTAGCAATAAGTTAAGCCAACTTTTTTTTAATTGGTCATAAATAAAATTATTTTAAAAGTTTACACATTGGATGAACATGATGAAGGACACAAAGACATGAAAAAAGCACACACTTTTAATTTCTCAATGTCTCACTACTTAAATTACATAATGTTAAAGAATGATGAATTTGAAAAAAATATTCAACTGTTGACAACTTTTTTAGGAAAAGAATAGAGAAGAGAAACAGGGTCAAAGAGATAACAATCTGATCCCAAAAAGCAGAAAACTGTGTTGACCCTAATTTACCAAGTAAGGACTTTCTGGCTTTTTGTCAGTCTTGTTTGATTTTTAATTTTACTTTTTTCTATATACATTTTTTACTTTTGTATTTTGGAGTTTAGAATGATGTCCATTATCACTGAACTAGTATACATATTTTTGTTTAGCATTGTTTAGGGTCAAGCTAAAGCACACCTCCTATCTAACCAATTTTTTATGGGATTTTACCTTTTTTCATACATGGGACAAGTTGGTTAACAAGAGTGAGGTGATTTTTAGAAAGTGGGGGGAGTTAGTAAAAAAGAGGACAATAAGTTGTGGGGCTAGTTGGTAAAAGTGGGGGCGATAGGTATGGGACACAACCACCATACTTACATTGTTTTTGTCAAATTGTGTCAAGCTAGATTTAATTGTCAACTGCAAGACTGCATTAGCTCAAATAGAAACATCAAAGAAAATAAGGAAGCACCGGATAAATCTTGGTCAATAACAATATCAAACCAAGAGACATGTAAGTCTAATATATACACAACATCTATGATTGTACTTACAAGAAAAACTAAAACCATCAAATATGATAGACTGGTATTGACATATCTATGTAACATCCTCCTTACTAACTCGTATGCACCAGAGCCAAACCCTGGTCCACCAAAATACCCATGTGGATCATGTAATAAAGCATGCACTTGGAAACAAAAAGCTGTATGCTGTGACAGCTGTGATCAATGGTACCATATAAATTGTCAAGGTATCGATAATAAAATGTACAAAATACTTGACAAAAGCAACCTATCATGGGAATGTATAAACTGTGGTATGCCAAACTTCTCCACAACATTCTTCAATAGTACTTTACCTGAATTGTCAAATACTTACTCAGAATTAGAAACAAGCGTTGGTTCTGACAATGAAATTATTGATATTGGTTTACCAACACATTCTTCATCACCAATCCAGAAAAATCAAAACAAAAAGAAAAAAGGCAATCACATAACAAAAAACTCAGAACCACTACGAGTACTTACGATAAATTTTCAGTCAATAAAGAATAAAAAACCTGAAATAGAACTTATTATTGACTCTTGTAAACCAAGCATCATATTTGGTACTGAAACTATGAATACATCCCAGCCTCCAAATACAACATCTATACAAAAAACAGAAAAGATGGCTATGGTGGAGTGTTACTTGCTATCTCAAACCAGCTCACATCTACACAAATCACAAATACAGGTACCGACCTAGACCTCGATACAAATTGTGAAAATGTGTGGGCGAAAATTTCATATGAAGGAAACAAATCACTATACCTATGTTCCTACTATCGACCACCATCCGATAAAGGAGAATCCCTAGAACAACTGGGTATCTCACTTAATAGAGTCCTATGTAAAAAAAAAAAAACCAAATATCTGGGTAAGCGGTGATTTCAACCTTGGCCACATAGACTGGAAGACACCAGCAGTCATACCTTGTAAACCTGACGCTTCACTACACCAACAGCTCCTTGACTTATTAAATGACAATAACTTAACACAGGTAGTAAATAAAAACACCAGAAACGACACAACACTAGACCTGTTGTGTATGACCAATTCCGTCATTTGTCAATCGAGTCGAAACACTACCACCAATTGGAGCGAGCGACCATGACATAGTTTACAGTGAAATAAATTTAGCACTGCCTCAAAATAAACAACAGGCTCACAAAATATTAAACTACAAAAAGGCAAATTGGGACCAAATAGAAAAAGACCTCACTAGCACATACAATCAGCTTAAACAAAATGAAAATAACATGAGTCTAGATGAACTTTGGAATACTTTCAAGACAAACATCCAAAAGTCTATTGATAAGAATATTCCTAAAAAAAGCATAAGCCATAAATCAAAACTACCTTGGGTAAATAACCAACTAAAAAAACTTATTAACAAGAAAAACAAGCTCTACAAAAAGAAAAAAGGAAATCCCAAGTACAAAAAACAATATCAAGAAATAAAAACCAAGCTCCAAAAAGAAATGAGGAAATCTTACTGGCAATACATAGAAAATATGATCTTTGATATTGAAATAAAGGAACCAGACCAACCATGCTTTAAAAATACACCAAAGAAGCTATATTCCTATATTAAAAGCCAGAAAAATGAAAATACCGGCATAGCTCCTCTAAGAAGTGAAGGTACATTGCACTCAAATCCATCTGAGAAAGCGAACATACTGAACAAACAATTTCAGTCAGCTTTTACATCTGAAGCAAATACTGACATTCCAGATAAAGGTCCTAGTACTCACCCCAAAATGACAACCATAACAATATCTAGGGATGGTGTTTATAACTTATTAAAAACATAAACCCTAATAAAGCCACTGGTCCTGATACCATCGCAGGCAGAGTACTGAAACAAAACATTGAGATATGTACAGACATCCTCACATTAATATTCACCAGATCATTAGAAACAGGAAAAGTACCATCTGACTGGAACCATGCTAGCGTCACACCTGTATTCAAAAAAGGGGACAAACACAACCCAGGTAATTACAGACCTATATCATTAACATGCATAGCTTGCAAATTACTTGAACACATCTTTGCAAGCAGCATGATGCAACATCTTGAAAACAATAACACACTGTATGAATTACAACATGGATTTAGGGCAAAGCGATCATGTGAGTCTCAAGTAATCTCACTGATGCATGAATTATTCGAAAACAATGACAAAAACCTACAAACAGATCTCATAATCATGGACTTTGCCAAAGCTTTTGACAAGGTACCACACAAAAGATTACTATATAAAATGAAATACTTTGGCATATCAGATCAAATCATAAACTGGGTCGAATCCTTTCTTTCAAATAGAACTCAAACAGTACTTTTAGAAAACATGTCATCTTCAAAAATACCAGTCACTTCAGGCGTGCCACAGGGTACAGTGCTAGGACCCATACTCTTCCTTATTTACATAAATGACCTTCCGGAATACATCAAACACAGCAAAATCAGACTCTTCGCAGACGACAGCATAATTTACAGACAAATTAAATCTCAAAACGACTGCCTCATGCTTCAGGAAGATCTAGAAGCCGCCATACAATGGGAGCAAGACTGGCTCATGTCTTTCCACCCAGACAAATGCAACATAATGAACATAACAACAAAGAGAACTCCCATCCACTTCTATTACAACATGTATGGGCACATTAGAATCAGTAAAACATGCCAAGTACTTATAGGTATCACAATTTCTTCAGATTTAAAATGGAACACCCACATTCAACAAACAGCTGCCAAAGCAAACAAATCTTTATGTTTTAAAAGAAGAAATCTCAAAGTCCAGTCACAAAAAATTAAAGAAAGAGCATACCAAACCATCATAAGACCTAGATTAGAATACTGCTGTACTGTATGGAACCCCTATACAAGTAAAAACATACGATCACTAGAAAAAGTACAGAGAAGAGCTGCAAGGTATGCATGTAACAGACATCACAACACCAGCAGTGTGTCTGATATGCTAGACACTATGAAATGGCAAACATTACAAGAACGCCGGCTAAGAACAAGGCTAATAATGTTTCACAAAATTACAAACGAAAATATTGCCATTCCTTCACAAAATTTATTACAGAAGAGTCAGTCCGTCACAAGATCCACCAACAAAGATGCTTACAGACAAATCCAATGTAACAAGGACAGCTACAAATTTTCTTTCTTTTGTCAAACAATTAAAGACTGGAACAAATTGTCCTCAGTCATAACAAAAAACACCACCACAGAAACCTTCAAGGATGCACTCACGCACGATGTGCTCCTTGATACATATCCACACCTGAAGTAATCAGGCAATCATGTTTTTATCTTAAATTAAAAAAAAAAAAATGTAATATCTAAAAAATCTAAATAAAAACGAAAAATCTAAAAACAAAGAAAAAATTGTAAAAATTGATAATAAAAATTTAACAAATATATACAAAAATATGGAATACATATATGTTAAACTATATTTATAAATACATAAATTTGAAAAATTATACCAGGCATGCGCCGGAAAGTAAACATCAGTATGTTGATGGTTTTCTGAAACTAAAGAAGAGGGACGAGTTGGTAAAAAAGTGGGGCGATTTTCCAGTAATTATATTTAAGGCTAATAAACTCATGGAACATAATAAAACATTGTATAACTTTTTCTGATTGTATTGGGCTGTTCGAACATTACAAAAATACTTCTCCAAGACCTTAGAAGCGACTGTTCCGAAGCTATACCTGACAGTGTA
The DNA here is from genome assembly GCF_036588685.1 of Mytilus trossulus. Classification (NCBI taxonomy): domain Eukaryota; kingdom Metazoa; phylum Mollusca; class Bivalvia; order Mytilida; family Mytilidae; genus Mytilus; species Mytilus trossulus. The sequence continues at coordinate 33,156,808 of NC_086386.1, read as the reverse complement.
TTTGGTCTCAAACTGCTTTCACTTTTCACGTTTCCCTAGATCCAAAAATAGAACAAAAGACATGTTTACGGATCTCTCGGATCTTTTCATTAATCGAAGGTTGGTCATGTGACGCAATAAAACATTCGGAAGAAAGCAAGGAACTGAAGAAGGAACAATTTTTAGGTTCGAAATGTAAAAGATATGTGGAGGTGGCTTAACGGATTGCCAAGAGGTAATTGAGCGTTTGTGCAAAAGTTAGTGAATTAAGTTTTCTTGAAATAGGTATTTTATGACATGACAATACATTATTCTCCAGTTACAAGGAAGATTAAACAATGAGGTCACAGGATTTGTTTTTGTTTTGATGAAGGTGACCTTTTTGTTGAATTGTACATACATTTGATATCTGAATCATTCAGGACTTTCTATTTATGTTACACAGTTATAATATCGAAAGTATTTATTTCTAATGATACCATGTGGTTGATAATGCAACAATATTTGATGTGGAAAGGGAGATAACAACAGTAACAAACTTGTGTGGTGAAAATGTAGGACTCCAAAACAAAAACAAACTATTTCAAAATAACAGTGGTTGGCTTATTGAGTAGGGATAGGGTTCACAAAGGTAATAACTTTTAACGATGGATTACATTTTATTGGAGAGGGTTCAATTCTAATCATTTAAAATTTATAAAACTTTCTTTGGCCAAAAATTAAAGTTTTGAAAGGTCAGTAACACGAGTAATGTAGACAATGTTGGACACATTAGACTGGGTCCAAAATTAAATTGACCTACATTTAGTAAATTATAGTTCTCACATTTAGTTTTATTTAAATCCTGTGTGTCATGATTTTTAGTGCTTTAATAATGATAACCTCTATTGTTCATTAAAAATGATTAACAAAGGATTCTTGAATTTCTGATTTAAATTTTGTAGATTCATCTATCATGTCTGTTAAAATCTCAAAGAATCATTTTTTCATATTTCTGTATTTCATTGGTTAATCTTTTAAGCAAACAGAAAATCTAGGAGTCTGAAATTTATATTATAATAATATAGATCTCAGAAGGACCTGTCAGCCTTATGAAAAGGATAAAAAAAAAAATACAATGTGGAAAAAAGTCCCATTTTGATAAACAGGCACATAGCTGAGGTGAACTTGTTTTCATGACTTGACCGAAATCAATTTGAAATAAGAATTGCTCCTTTATATTAATGTGAACCTGATTTTTTAGCACATGTATCTTCATTATAAATTTGTTATAAATTGAAAATCAGAAGATGTAGGTTTTTAATATTCTGTGTATTTATTTAGCAATACGCCAGCATTTCCACGGGCCGAGAGCATCGGCAACAGGAGTTTGCAGAGAAGATGAAGCTGAATTTGAGCAGCAGTGTAAAGATTTGAGGAAGAAGAAATGTATATTTGTGAAGGATCATTTAAGGATATGCACATTCAGGTAAACCTTGAACATACATGTAATGTATAGTTTCGAAAAAAACATATTTACACTCTATATAGAAAATAATGGGGTATGATTGCAAACTAGACAACTCTCCAGCAGAGACCAAATGACATTAAGAGTATCAGCTGTAGGTCACAGAACAATAAACAGTCAGTAAATCTCAAAACACAGAGCAAGCTGTTAAAAGGGGGTTCTGATCACAGATCCCGCTTACTGTTTAGTCAGATTCCTGTATTCCCCTTACACTATGTACGTAAGCAATTCTCAATTTTTGGCATTTCCCAGGTCCCACTAGACCTCATTTCCTGTTTTCACGACACAATAATTTTACTTTCACATGTCACGCTTACAAAAAATCGTCAATCACGCTTAGACCCCAATGAGACCCACGTAAAAGCCATGAAAATGGTAAAACATTTAAACCCAGAAATTCAACAGCATGAATTATGAACAAAACAAAAGAAAAGCAAAACAAACACATGTTAAATATATATCTACATCAACAATGACAACTAAATTTTCTAAAACAAGTTTAAAAAAATTTGCCAAGGATGGAATTTGGAAATTTTAATTTGTCTCGGGACCACACAGTAAATTTGTGTTTGCAATGACTTCTCAGTTAATTTTAATTGCTACTTTATTAATATTTCTATTAATGTAGATTAAAAGGGTTTAGTGACCAAAAATAAAGTAGAAATAGATAAATATAATAATACTTTTATTTATTGAACCTTTCCAGATATAAAGGAGAAGACAAACATAAACATGGACCAGACCAAGATAAATGGTACAAAAATTATAACAAGGATTTCCATTCATTCTTCAATGGGAACCACAATGCATTGGAAGCTCTTGGATGGGTAAGTGTACATTTACTTTGATTCTAAAGAAATGAAAGATAAATCCATGTCTTTTTTTACGACTTCATTTTTTTGCGATCATATATTCATGTATATTGGTATCATTTCTTGTTGATTTGTAAATACACTTATCATAAAATCCAGGTTTAACATTTTGTATGCCAGACATGTAATTACATCTCTTATTTATGTAAATTTCTGCAAATCTTCCTCTTGTGAAACTTAATATTTTATACAATACTGAAATGCCAAATATTGTTTCCCATCTACAATCTTACTTTTATAAGCTGTTAATGCAGATAAGGTGTTTATGTTGTGGTTTCAGCATTATAAGGGCATATTCTTTATGGAATCAGCTAATTTAAATGGAAATTTATGGATATCTTTTCTAAACATGCTAAGTTAGAACGGGTGTATTCTTTCCACAAACATTTTAGTCAAAATCAAAACTTTATTTTCCTAAAAAGTTTTATGATTCCCTTATGAAATGTGTCCTAAATATTGAACTCTTATTATTTTTCTGTGTTTACAACAGGGTGCAGCTGTAGTACTTGGAATCCATTTATCAAAATGTCCAATTAAACAACGAGAGAAACATAGACCAAGAAAGCCACCCGATGGACAGAAAGGATGTATGTTATGGCAGGTGGCTCTGGCAATACCAGACAAAGTTAGGCCACACCGAATTACATCACATTCTATAGTTGATTGTGATGTAAGTGCATCCAGCAGACCTTCAATTGGTAACTCTATCATCACTTTTGATAGCCAGAGACAAGAAGAAGTGAAAGAAGTATGTATATATGGGATACTCCCTTGTTTGATTTAAATTGAAACAGAATTAATACTGAAATCATATTTCTTAAACACATATAAATATTAATGCAACATGGATATCCTTAGTAGGAAAAAGATGCCTACCCATACAACAATAAACACAATGATAAATTGATAATGTTGGCTTATTGCTATACCAGAAACTCATTTATGTGAGAGAGAAAAAGCTTTGTGTTTGTAAATTGATTCAAGTTGTTATATGTATGTTTTAAGGTAACAACTGTCAGTAATGCTTCCCCTGAACACGATGAAGATGAGACCACAGATCCATTGTACAAAGTTATGAATGAATTTGAAGACATGTGTAAGAAGTATGCAGGAATAGGAAAGAACATCCAAGGTCTTCAAGAGGCTACTAAAAGTCAGATGAAAAAGGCTGCTAGTAAATGGATAGATGCCTCACATCTTGGTTATACTAAAGCTCAGTTCAATATAGGACTATGTTATGAAACAGGGAAAGGAGTTAAGCAGAATCTCAGAAAAGTAGGAATCATTACAGATATTAGTTTATTTGAAATTATAAACAGATTAATGTCAGATTGCATTTATAATATTAATCTTACAATGCAATCTTAACTTCAGTTCTTAATATTAAAATGGAAACATATAAACAAAAAAGTGGATGTGGTATGATTGTCAATGAGACTATTCTCCACAAGACACCAAATGACACAGAAATTAACAACTATAGGTCAACATATGGCCTTCAACAATGATCAAGGCCAATACTGCAAGTCAGAATAAACAGAAACTTCATTAAACTTTACAGAAAAGTAGTCGTCACAGAACAATAGCTTCTATACACTCTAGGATCATGGAATATCTAAGGTTTTCAGAGTAAAATTCATGAGCTAGAAATTGTTTATACTTAGGGCAGATATGATAAAGTACTACGCTTATTGATCGATGTCTCAGTAACATCTACTTGCTCTTATTTTGTATTTGTTTTGTAGGCAGAGAAGTATTACAAGTTAGCTGCAGAGGATGGACACCAACAGGCCCTTTACAACCTAGCATTGCTGTACCTGAAGGGTGAAGGTTGTATAGAAAAGAATGTAAACTTAGCTATACAACTTCTAGAGAAGGCTGCTGATTATGGTCTTGGTCAGGTACGTAACTTGGTTAATTTTCATAAATTATAAAAAAGATGATTTTAGAGTCAAAAAAAGATAATGGGGTAGGGTAAAATTGGAAAGCAAACATATTTGATGGGGATAGGACCTTTATCCGGACTCCAGGTGTTTTTAAGCTCGGGATTTCAGGATCCAGTTTTTTTTTTTTTAAATTGGAACCTCTAGATTTCATGTTTTTAAGCTGCTGATTTCAGTATCAGGACCTACCTCCTACCACCCCCACCCCCACCCCCCCCCCCCCCCCCCCCCCATATTTCCATGTGAAAAAAAGAAAGAAAAGTAAATGGAACAATAAGTATATTAAAGGACATGGTTTTGCAAATTTGTTCATAAGATCTGATAAAAATATGCTGAATACACTTAAAATGTAGTTAAAAAAATGACATGATAATAATTTTTTCCTGTGACATCTCTAGAACTATAAAAAATACTTTTAAACAGGCACAAACCTATCTTGGTGTGTATTATACAGAAGAAGAAACCCAGGACTTAGAAAAAGCTGTTGCATTGTTTAAAGCTGCTGCATATCAGAATGTAAGATATATGATGATAATGGTATAAATTTAGATGTCCCATTTTGCCTGAATCATTTCCATTTTCCCCCATTCTTTGTCATGTTCTACATGTATAAATGATTATGTTCATAATTAAGCTTTCTTTAATAAAATATTTTGAATTTCTATATAATTATAAGTTTACACCTTTGTGCTGATATGAAACTATTATCTTGGAATCAATTTTTGTTGTTTTCATAATGACATTTTAAATTATAATGTCTTTATTTGCTATTCACTTGTTGATATCACCTATTATGTTTACTAAAGTGAATAGATGTTTCTAAGGTTTCTATTATGTTGTGACTGGGCGACATGCTACTACTTATAAAGTATTGGGTACATGTTGAATAACTGGAATATAGTAAAGTTATGGTCAAGATGCATTTAGAAAGTTCAGAGTCTTTTATAACTAAGTAATACTCCTATGATGACACAATGCTTGATGATACACATGATTTACTTTCAGTACTACACTTTCATTTTCATTAGTTTAAGTCTGAGGAGATAATTGCACATTATTTTGATCAAGTCATTTTTAATTAGTCTTGTCATCTGTAATACTAATTTGGGAGAACTGTTGTGTGTGCTGCTTCTCTGTCTTCCAGATTAAAACAATCAATATGTCTTTCCTAAAGATAGTATGCAAATATACAAACTGTAGTTTGTTATTCTACCTACTGATTATTCATTACGAGATAGTTGGGATTAATTTAGATAACAAAATAGTTCCTCCATTACACTTTATTTCTGATTTAATGTTTACTTCTAAGTTTATTAGAGTTGTCTCCCTTTGCATATATTCAGTTTTACAAATATCATAGACAACAAAAAAAAATTATGTCCATGATTTAATCTATTAAAACTCTTTGATAAACAATAATAATCATGGTAATGATTGATTAAATGATCAGATTATTTCTATACTGGCATTTTTATTTATTTATACTGGAATTTAATGCCGATTTTCTCTGCAGGACCCTGAAGCCCAGTATTTCTTAGGAGTGTGTTATGAGAATGGATGGGGAGTAGAGGTGAATGAGTGTAAAAGTGCAGAGCTGTATTCACAAGCTGCTTCTAGTGGTCATGATGGTGCTCTATACAGCCTGGGAGTCTTCTATGAACTTGCTGTAGGGGGTAAGTTCTAAAAATTCCAACTTAGTCAAGAAATAAATTGTACCATTTATTTTTTTATATTGCTTGTTTAAATAATTATAGACGTAAAAAGGAGAAGGTGTGGTATTGGCCTATTCAGTCACAAATATTTGTTATATTATTTCAAGATAAATTATAAACATTGCATTGGTGTGTGAGTATTGAAAAATATACATTTTTTTTCAAGGAAGATTTATTTAAAAGCTGTGTCAGTAACACCCTAATTAGAAACAAAAAAAAAGTGTTCTTGAGAGTTGAAAATTTCTTTGAGGCATAGGAATCATTGAGGGCAGAGTTTGACAAAACTAAATATTCAAGGGGGATAGTGGATAGTTTATTTGTTTGCAAACGTAATGTTCAAATATTGTTTTTTTGTTGATTCATATTTGCTTTTTATACGACCGCAAATTTTGAAAAAATTTCGTCGTATATTGCTATCACGTTGGCGTCGTCGTCGTCGTCGTCGTCGTCCGAATACTTTTAGTTTTCGCACTCTAACTTTAGTAAAAGTGAATAGAAATCTATGAAATTTTAACACAAGGTTTATGACCATAAAAGGAAGGCTGGTATTGATTTTGGTAGTTTTGGTCCCAACATTTTACGAATTAGGGGCCAAAAAGGGCCCAAATAAGCATTTTCTTGGTTTTCGCACTATAACTTTAGTTTAAGTTAATAGAAATCTATGAAATTTTGACACAAGGTTTATGACCACAAAAGAAAGGTTGGGATTGATTTTGGGAGTTTTGGTTTCAACAGTTTAGGAATTAGGGGCCAAAAAAGGGCCCAAATAAGCATTATTCTTGGTTTTCGCACAATAACTTTAGTTAAAGTAAATAGAAATCAATGAAATTTAAACACAATGTTTATGACCACAAAAGGAAGGTTGGTATTGATTTTGGGAGTTTCGGTCCCAACAGTTTAGGAATTAGGGGCCAAAAAGGGACCCAAATAAGCATTTTTCTTGGTTTTCGCACCATAGCGTTAGTATAAGTGAATAGAAATCTATGAAATTTAAACACAAGGTTTATGACTATAAAAGGAAGGTTGGTATTGATTTTGGGAGTTTTGGTCCCAACAGTTATGGAAAAAGGGGCCCAAAGGGTCCAAAATTAAACTTTGTTTGATTTCGTCAAAATTGAATAATTGGGGTTCTTTAATATGCCGAATCTAACTGTGTATGTAGATTCTTCATTTTTAGTCATGTTTTCAAATTGGTCTACATTAAGGTCCAAAGGGTCCAAAATTAAACTTAGTTTGATTTTAACAAAAATTGAAACCTTGGGGTGCTTTGAAATGCTGAATCTAAAAATGTACTTAGATTTTTGATTATTGGCCCAGTTTTCAAGTTGGCCCAAATCGAGGTCCAAAATTAAACATTGTTTGATTTCATCAAAAATTGAATAATTGGGGTTCTTTGATATGCCAAATCTAACTGTGTATGTAGATTCTTAATTTTTGGTCCAGTTTTAAAATTGGTCTAAATTAAAGTGCAAAGGGTACAAAATTAAACTAAGTTTGATTTTAACAAAAATTAAATTCTTGGGCCTCTTTGATATGCTGGATATAAACATGTACTTAGATTTTTGATTATGGGCCCAGTTTTCAAGTTGGTCCAAATCAGGATCTAAAATTATTATATTAAGTATTGTGCAATAGCAAGTCTTTTCAATTGCACAGTATTGTGCAATGGCAAGAAATATCTAATTTCACAATATTGTGAAATAGCAAATTTTTTTTTAATTAAGAGTTATCTTTCTTTGTCCAGTATAGTAAGCAAGAAATATCTGCAAGAATTTTTTTTAATTGGAGTTATCTTTCTTTGTCTAGAATCAACTTAAATCTTTGTTATATACAATGTATATTCACTTTTTACTACCAACTGATAAATTTAAATAATCTTTACCATTCAGTGATTACAAGCAGTTTTTTTTACATCTTAATATTTTATGATGTATTTAACTGAGTAGTAATTGTTGCAAACTCCATTAGAATATTTTAATTGAAATTAGTTTTGGAATAAGGGAAAGGGGGATGTGATTAAAAAATTGGGTTTAATTTTTCTCATTTGAAATTTCATAAATAAAAAGAAAATTTCTTCAAACATTTTTTTGAGAGGATTTATATTCAACAGCATATTGAATTGCTCTAAGAGAAAACAAAAATTTTAAGTTCATTTGAATATATTCATTCTGTGTCAGAAACCTATGCTGTGTCAACGTTTTAATCACAATCCAAATTGAGAGCGGAATCCAGCTTGAATGTTGTGTCCATACTTGCACCAAACGTTCAGGGTTCAACCTCTGCGGTCGTATAAAGCTACGCCCTGCGGAGCATCTGGTTTAATCTCAATTTCTCATTTCATATTGAAATCTTATTCTTTTTCTCCGAGTTAAATGGTGGCTAGTATATGTAAGAAACAGAAGTAATATGTTATTCCATTGGAAAGAAAGAATGATATCATGGATATTAACATTACAAAAATCATCATTGCTTGGCACATGTATATAGTTAAGTTATATATTACATTACAGGTTTACCAGAAGATAAAGCTAATGCTATAGAACTGTTCAAAAAATCTGCTGACAGAGGGAATGAACAAGCTAAAGCACATCTAGATCAGATCCAAGCTGATACAGTAAATAAGGATCTACATGGTAAGATATAATACTTTACTTGGGGGAGGTCTGGGGTATAGGACTGCTGATGTAGGGAATGAACCAGCTAAAGCACATCTAGTTCAGATCTAACAAGACACATTCAGAGAGAATCTTAATTGTAAGGTTTGGGTAGGAGGGGCTGCTAATGTTTGTTGTGAATAAACTAGAGTAAAAATTGAAAAGAAAAAGGCTAAAAAATTAAAGAAACAACTTATATATTGTATTTAATGTGAGAAAGGAAGCAAAGGATAACTGATGTAGGATAGAACACACTGCAAAATTTCCTGGTTAACAACTCCAGGAATGATAAGAATTTATAATAGTTTGTACAGAAAGGTATGCTCAAATTTGATATATAAAAGCAATAGTTTTAACTAAGATGAAAAAAATCTATCGTCATCATATGCTGTTTTAAGGTGGTACCCAACACTTTAACTTAAATAGACCACTTTCGAGTTCATCCGTCACCAGAAAAAACTCGTCAATTATACGCGCCTTTATCGTCGTTATTTGTGCGTTTAGGGGCGTCGTCACTTCCCTTCAAATGTTGAGCGAGTGGTTGGAAAACTATAATTCTATATTGTACGAATTATTCGGCAAATTGAATTCTCAAAATTGACAATCAACACTGCTGTCATTAGGGAATTGTCAGTAAGTACCTACAGAGCAACCATTATTTCTAGTTTATTCTGCACAAAGACGATCACTAAGACGCTTGAGAAACGTAAATAGTGCAGGGATACAGGCGACCCCCTCTATCTTGAAAATGACGTCATAGAGGCTTGCATAATTGACAAGTTTTTGCCGGTGACGGATGAACTCGAAAGTGGTCTATTAATTTGGCTCGTTTAATTTTCTTAAAATTTTTACAAAGTATTAAGTTTGACCCTTTGACAAAAATATAAAATATTTTAAAAAAATGAACCAACCATTTTATCAGAAAAATTACAGTGGTTAAATAGCAGTTTGACAAAAAATTATTTTGATCTTTGAAAAGCTTAATTTTCCCTTCACAACACAAAGTTATTAAAACGTTTAGCTGATTTTACAGAGTTATCTCCCTGTAGTGTTAAGTACCACCTTAATAAGCTATTGACAATTTGTTAACCATATGGGAAACACTGTATAATTTAATATCTAGATAAATTTAGCAAAAGACAAGCAAATCTTAAGAGCCATGTGAATATTTTATGTTTGGTTTTTTGCGGGGTTTTTTTAACACATGTTTGTTAATCTAATCTTGGAAGTATGAGGTAATAAAAAAGGTTGAGATATCATGTTGTTTCCCTTCTATATATTCATTATTGTTGTGTGATAACTAATTTATGATGGTTGTATTTTTTTTATTTTCAGTTTTAAATATAGAAAAGGATGAAAACAAAAGACCTGTAATATATCTTAATGATGAAGATACTGAAAACCAAGAAGAGGAAGAGAAAAAGTTTATTAAACTGAATGTGTCTATTTCATCACCATCACTCACAGATTACGTACGACATCATCTAAATTCATTTACATTAGCCAGTGTCCAAGTGCCATTTAATTTCCAGGATCCATTATCATTGTTAAATAAATCAGTTCATCAGAACAATATATCATCAATAATTAGTAGTGTTTTTAAAGGGGAGATAACATCCAATGATGGAGAATTACCTCCCTTGCTCCCTGTAGAATGGAATCCCCTTTATGGGAGTCCCCGTAGATCAGAAGGTCATGACAGAGTATCATTCAGCATTGGGGCAGATGAAGATGATTTAGATAGATTGTTAGATTTAGAAGATGATAGTCTAAATGAATCTGCTCAAATTCATCACTTTTGTTCCTTCATACAGAAGACTTCCACCATGCCAAATCTTCAAAGTGTTTCATGTAACTGACCAAAATGGCTGTAGAAGTAGTAATGACTTGTTATATAAAATGGCCTGTTGTTTTAATGAACTCTGTATTTATATTTTAAGCATTATATGAAGATGAAATATAGTGTGTGACAAAAGGATGTTAATGTTTTGATAGATTTTATACATTGCATTATCTGTTATATGTACTTTAATTCATACCTTTTTGATACATGTAGTTTTAGAATTGAATGATATTTTCCACTAAGATATTAGAAAATAAATTTAAAGTAATTTAAAGTTAAAAGCTGTTGGATTTGTTTATATTATTTTCAAAACTTTTTTATTTTGTTTTTATTTTGTCCAATGTGAGTAGAACATTATTTTTATATTTGCATTTTTACAACTGTATCAAACAATCCTTGACCAAATAATGTTCAAAAGATAGTTAATTTTTCTGTGAATTAAGATTCATGGTGTAATTTTCATGAATTATTTCAAAAATAAAATGCTAATTGAAAGCAATTTGTCTCAGATAAAATGTTTACCACCTCAAAATTTAAGGTACAGTTAAAAGCATGCACACACATTATTTATATTGTCACATTTTAATTCTAGTGTTGGTTTGTTTTTTATTAAGTTCAATAATTTATATATGTCAGGGTTTAGGGAAATATTTTTGCTTGTTTTAACAAGTTTCAAAATACAAATTAATTGATAAAAGTAATTAATGCCTTAGGTGCACATTTGTATGTCATATAAGTTTTACCAACAAATTCGGATGTTGACAAAACTGAAAGTGAACACAAATGTTTGCAAAATGAAGAACATTTGCAATTGCATATTTAAAAATGAAATATATTAGAGTGGGGTGCCCATTTTCGCCACATCTTTCCATGTTTTCTACAGTTTATGGTCAGGTCTAAATGTTTTTGAAGTATACTGATATTTCTATATGAAGATAACTTCAAATGCAAAATATTCTTAAGCTTGAAAACGTGTTTGTTTGAAAAAAAATCATCTGAAAAGTTAGATTAAAGGGTGCTTGAAATTTCCAGATGTTTTGTCAATGGGGGACACATATTCGCCTTTTTTACAAATCCATTCAAAACCAAATAACCACAGCTTTTAACAATTTTTATCAATTCAATTGCATTAAAGATGAATAGCAGACTTTTCAAAGGTGTAAAGAATTCAAAATTAGGGCATTCAGTCAAATATTTACTTAGAAATACTTCTTTGAAATCATATTTTTTATTCAGGAAATTGTCTGAAAATCGTTGTCCGTTTTTCGGTCATTTTCGGTAGGAGACGCAATTTTGTTTTAGTTCAAAAAAATATCATATTTGTTATAAAAATATAATTTGACGGTACATTTCTTCCATTTCAGCCATCCTTTTAAGTTTTTACACCTCAAAATCCTAAAACGGCAAAAATTGTGACCCCGGCGAAAATGAGCACCCCACTCTATAAACTTTACAAATGTTTAACATGTTTAATAAAGCAATATGCTTTAATATCATATAAGGTAACAAAAATTGGTTTTATTAATGGAAATATCTTAGATTTTTTTTAGTGTAACTTATGTCTTTTTTATGATTATTCTACCTGTTTCTTCAGATCTGTCTCAACAGGACTGTTATATTTTGATATTATAAAACTATAATCACAAGACTAGCTTGTGGTTCACAATAAAATCACTTATCATTTGTCTTTTTTTTTATCAGTTCACAAGTTTCAAATCTTTTGTCTTCATACTTCATGCACTTATATCATACATACAAAATGCATCAACATATCAGTAAAACATATGTTGTAAAACTAAAACTTAGTATCCCTGTTTTTCCAGTATATGTTTAAGTCTAGAGTTATAACCAAATTGTGGTTTAAATTTACTCATGAGATTTAATGAATTATTTAGATTCTTTTTATTAATGCAGTCATTTTTCAAAGGTAAGTTCCCATGACCAATGAATTATATTTTTTTGGCTGTTCAGTTTAATCAGTTGCTACTAAAAAATAAAAATAATGATTAATAAAGAAAAATAATATGAAATTGTTTAACCAATTATAGTATCACAATTTTTAAGTCTTATCATGTTAAACTTTCTGATCAATCATTATTTAGATATGATCATGGTTTCTATCAACCATTGTCATCAACTATAGAGTTTGTCTATTGGAACAAACAATAGTTTGACCAGTCTTGTTATTACTGTTTTGTTTATATTTTGTTTTTACTTGTTTTGCAGTGAAATGTAAAAAACAATAAAATTGTAAAAAAATTAAAAATATTTTCATTTTGCCGACAAATTTGTTAAGTGCAGCCTGTCAAATGTAATTCAAAAAGATCACCTATATTTTCATTGCTTATAAAATTGAGAATGGAAATGGGGAATGTGTCAAGGAGACAACAACCCGACCATAGAGCAGAAAACAGGAGAAGACCACCAATGGGTCTTCAACACATTTAGGTAATCTCACACTGCACACGGCTACAGCTGGTCCCTAAACAAATATTTGTACTAGTTCATTGAAAATGGATGTCATACTTAACTCAAAAATATATAAATGAAAATATTAAATTGAAAGGTAACACACAGTTGTTATTTTTGAGAAAGAATTTATAATTCTACAATTTGTGCAATTCATGTATTCAATATGACAAAACTCAGTTTTAGGAAAAGAATTACAAGACACATTTTACACAATAATCTGGAAATTATATTTTGCACCATACAAAAAACCAAATTTATGGTTTAGTGTAATTTGAAATTTGTCTGTCTCAAATCATAACCTCACTCTATTTTGCTTGCATTGATCCACTAGTATCACGATTTCAGTCTGAAACGGTCATTTTGGTCTGATCACATCTTGATTGACTGGATTTACCGCTAGAGGAAATCGTCGAGACATTTTAGACCGTTAAGACTGCGTTACGATCGATAGCCGCATCAGGTAAATCAGTTCGTTAAGGCATGTCGAGACGGAAAAGACTGAATCGTCTAGCGGGCTGTTTAGACCCGTTAAGACAGTGTCAGACCAAAACAGACCATGGATACAAAATTACGTTCAAAATTTTCAGACCCTGTTTAGATCCGTTCAGTATATCGGTTTGATACCACGAGTTGCGCCCCTTCTACTCGATAATGCATTTTAGATTAATATACATGTATTTTAATATAATTATAATTTGAAGTATATTTTGGTTAATTAAAAGATAAATAAGGATTAAATCTTCTGTTGATTCTTTATTTCTTTTCTTGTTTTGTTGAGGAACTACTAAATTATTCGTCTATATAATTGTTTATTTTTTAATAAATGTTAGTTTATATGAATATATATATTGATAATTAAATGCAAGGACGTATGTTTATTGTATACACACCAAAATGTATGCCATCAATTTAACCTTAAAATGTGAACACCGGTGAAAATGTGTTTCGTATTTGAAGATTAAAAAGTAACGGAAAATCCTAAACGTTACCTTAAAAAGTTAAGGAAATGTGGTATGATTGCCAATGAGACAATCCACAGAAATGCAACGGAGGCAAATTAACACATGCATATTTTTGTTTTATGTATTACAGTTGCTTTAATTCGTTATCTGTTGATATAGTATGTCATAGTTTACCGTGGAAGCTGTTGCTTTTTTATGTTTTTTTCGTGCGAGTTACTCTATTAAACTTCGAAAAAAATATTCTCGACATCCGGAAATTCAAAAAAAAAGACTTCCCGGATCCCGAAAGCTGATCATGATACTGCATTCAGTCTCTGTCGGGACCGTGTTAAAGTATCACCGTATAAAAATGTTCATTCAAACAATGTTGTATCCTTATAAAATTTATTTTCTAATTCATATAATATGTATATAGTACTTAGTATATATGTATGGCGTTAATTTAAAAAAATATCTGTGTTAGTTAAAATGGTCGAGTTCAATGGCACGTGCTAGTAATCAACCGGGTCAACAGGTAACAAAATCAATGATCCATAACGTAAGAAAGAACATGCCTATTATATTTTACAATTACTCTCATCATCATTCTTAATAAAAAGGTGCCGTAAGGCTAAACGTTAATAAAGAACTAATGAATTTGTGTATACACGTATTTAAAAAGTGATGTCTGACGCGGCGTTTTGCATTTGCGCCGATCTGCATTTCATTTGCGCCGATTTTTCTTTTCATTTGCGCCGATTTTTTTACAGGTAAATAACAGGTAAATTACTGTGTGTTACAGGTGAAATGATATAAGAAGATGTGGTATGAGTGCCAATGAGACATCTCTCCATCCCAGTAATGTTATTTTCATTTATCATTAAAGATCTCTTTCGTCAGCCAGTTGTACATATGTTATGAATTATCGTAACATGTATATAACTGTTGTCTCCTTTTTTAAATCAAGAAGTAAAAACCTAAGATAAAAGCACTTTGTTTATAATAAAATGACGAATTAAAAATATATGTACAGCATTGAAATCCATAAAAACGGAATACATTCAAATCATAAATCTGTTTTTGCCGAGTACATATGTATAGTAGGCAACACATCTAACATATTCCTTTCTTATGATTTCGTCTCTTCTATATTTGGCGTAATTGTCAATAAAGAAGGCCATCTTTTCTTTGTCTGGCATACGTACTGGTTGTGGCATTTCTAGAGTTCGCATTTTCTCACAAGGGAGCTATTAAACCAAGAGTTCCACATGGTGAAGTTGAAATCACCCCTTCTTTAATTTTATGGACGCCATCACGAATTGGTTGACCATTATGGAATGTGTACTTGTACGTTGTCTACGAATGTATGAAATTTGTCATCAGAAGGAGCGGAGCGTCAGACACTGTCAAACGTGAAGAAGTCATCGATTTCATTTAGGGAAAGGAATGGTAACCCGAAATATTGGGATAGCCATTTACCAATTGCAATGTCACTTGATTTGTCTTTATACTCTGTGCTAGGCCAATTAAAAGTATGAACTTACCTGTAAATCCAATTAGGAAAAAATATAAAATCGGCGCAAATGAAAAAATGAAATCGGCGCAAATGAAAGAATGAAAATTTTAAAAATCGGCGCAAATGTCATACGCCCGTCTGACCGTCAGTTTTTAATATACATGTCTTTGTTTTTCTTATATTGAACAAAATAACGAATTTGAATCTATTATACGTTAAAGGTTCTTACAATGTCATATGTCTAAACACTAAAAGACCATGCAAAATATTTGAGCGCCGTAGGGAAAATCATTAAAAAACATGTACTGTTCAGAAGTTTATTTACTATTCAAAAGAAACTTTTCGCTTCTCTACTGGTATAATAGTTTAGAGATTATTCCTTTAAATTATGTCAGTTACTTAGTATATAAAGTAGTGTGTATCATTGTATTCTATTTATTTGGCTAATTGTATAATTATAATATACATTTTGTATTTCACAACTATATATACTATAAGTTATAGTGTGATTGATTGTTGGTTGTTTAAAGTCCAGTGGCAAATACTTCATGCATATTCAGGACCAGCTGTAAGTTTATGACATATATGGAACTCACTGGTGTAGTTTTCACGTGTTAACATGGATAAAAGAATAATTATTTTTTAAAATATCGAAACATCAGGGAGGAAAAGCGCATGGATTCCCCGCACTTATCAGTTCTTTTCTCTGTTTTGTGTTAAAAAAAATAATGGTTTCTTTTCGATTTTTTTTTTATATGTATATGTTTTTATAATTTACGATAACTGTGGTGTATACCTGCTGTCAGACGAAAGAAACATATGTGCCCTCTAAAAAAAATATGGATTTTTGCTTTCGCATTGACGTTTAACACACAACTTTAATTACTTACTGTGATATGTATGTAGAAATTCTGGAGTACTGGAAAATGAAGGATGCAACTCCAACTGACCAAGCTTTGAATTAAAATGGTCATTAAATAACCACACAAATAAAAGAACAAGTGTAAGTGTTGGAATGACATATACAATATATCACCAGGTGCATTGTCAGAGAATTATAAATTTTGATTTTACTTTGGTAACTAGACACAATTGAAGAGAGGCAGCCCAATCTTTTCTTCTTTGTGTTACGAGTACACATAAACTGATCTTAGTTATTTCGTGAAGCATTTCCTTTAAATGATAAAATCGCGCGTGATTATCTAACAAATACTCACAGTGCAGTGTACTGCAATCAGGCGTGGATCCAGCCATTTTAAAAAAGGGGGTCCCAACCCAGAGTAAAAAGGGGGGGGTCCAAGTATATGCTCTATTCAAATGCATTGATCGGCCAAAAAAAGGGGGTCCAACCCCCGGAACCCCCTGGATCCACCGAGACAAATTATATCAAATTATAGAGCAGTCTAACGGCTCCAACTCAAAATTTGAACCATTCTATGCACACTCACACCACATCTTCCTATATCTATATATGTTGGGGGTTGGGGTTACCATTTAGTTCGAAAGCTCAAAGTATACAAGCTGTTTCACCCTTTTTATTGTGATGATTGGGAATTTTCATTAAAGGGAAACTTCGCAAAAAAATCAAAAATTGATATTATGTTCATTCTGTATAAAAATGCTCAAATGCATGAATATTAAAGTTTAATTCTGCTAGATAAGAGATCACCATCGATTTTGAATTTAGAGTATCAATTCTCTCCGGTCGGCCATTTTGTTACCTTCTCCGCTTTGCACCCAAGATATGTCTAAGGAACAAAACTACAGTAACCCGATGTAGTCGTAATTGCGTGTCGTTTTCTTGTCAATCGTATGGTTGTTTTATCCGACTAGTTAACTATACAAACTATGTTGATACGGAAAATTTTCTTATCTTTTTTTTTTTAATAACCATGATCTGTTATTTTTAACAATAATGATAATATTGGAATAAGTTAAATAGTAAAAATTTCAAATCATAAATAATTGTTCCGTGAAACTTGAATTGTTTCGGAAATCTAATTAGTTCATAATTCGTTTATGTAATAAACTTTATTCAAATAAATTAGGATCTTCGTTCCACTGATCACCTGCATGGCTAAAGGTATTACTCCCAAAGGTATTGCAGGGGGTGTGACACGTCCAGGTATTCAGGCGATTTCCTGTCGAGCTTGCAAATTCATGCATCGTTTCACGTCTTAGGGTATCGGTCAGTGTAAACGGCCTGTAACTTATAACTTTCCATTTTGAACAATTAGGTGTATAACGGAAAAAAAGTCACAGGAAAAAAAGTCACAATATCCCTAGGAAATAAAGTCACAGGAAAAAAAGTCACAAGAAAAAAAGTCGCAGGAAAAAAAGTCACAATTGTTTAAGTAAACTTATTTGTCAGAAATATGTTGGAATGCATGTGAAAAAGTCACTATGTACATGTATGCAATAAATAATTAAACTGTAGTATTCGAATGCATAGAAAAAGTCATAATATATTTGTATCGGATTATTTTTTTAAAACTATAAAGGAATTATATTACGTGATATATATACTAATAAAAGTGTATCTGAATAAATCATTTTCTTTTTTTCAAAATTGACTTTTTTAACTAACAGGTAAAACTGATTGTGTCCTTTTATTTAATATTGAGCATAAGTTGTATTTCATTGGTATGGCTTCCTACGAAGACAAGAAATAAAAGGTCTACAAAGGGGGGAGGTGCCACAAGAAGCCACACATCAATATCAACAGTCCCTAGATATATATGTATAAAATGCTAAGCTATTATTAATGGCAATGAGTTGTTTGTTTAACACTAAATTACAGAATACTTATCTTTATAAAAATCCAAAAAAACATGTGGTCAAGTTATATACTGAACTTCTAACTTTTATTAAAATTAGGGGAAATTGTTGCTGTTAAACTCACATCTCTAAGAGATATAAAACAAAAATAATTACAACAAATCCTTGAAAACATGTATCAATCTAGTACACCAGCATGAACATGTTCCATTTAAATGATTTGCAATTTATATCTAAATTTCCAAACATACATTTTGTGCGAATTGGGGTAAAAGTTTTGTTACATGTAGTAGACTAGTCCACGTATGCCAACAGTATGTAATCATCAAATGTCGAAAGATTATTGTATACCAAAAGAAGAAGAAGAGATTTAAATACAGGTCGATATAAAACTTTCTTTGGCTCATTTATGGACATTTATATATCAATTAGATTGTTCTCGAATAAAGGAAGAAATTCGTCATCATCACAATTGTTCCGACATACATGTTATATGTACGCAACTGGACGTACACTAATAATCCCTAAGGGATGTGAATATTTTCCAGGAAAACTATAGAGTATCAAAGTTTCAAATCAATTTCGGGATTTATTTTCTTTCTTGATATTCAATGATAGCAATTTAAAGAACAAACTGCTTGTCCGCTTTATGGGTATTCTTGCCAGTTGAAACAGACTTATAACATTAAACAATAGGGAAAGATGACATTAAATTCGTTCTGTTTTTTTTTTTATACATTGTTGGTCAAATAGCTTAAGTATTTTTTTTTTTTTTTTTTTTTTTTTTTTTTTTTTTTTTTGTTTGATATTTAACATATTTTATTAATAATCACCTGTTACATCAACCCTCAGTTGCCCAGGGAACAACTAAGGGGGCCCCATTTTTACAGACTCATTTGTCGGGGAAAAAGCAAATGAGAAAAAAAAACTCCCACTATAAATTATTAACATCCACCTTTATAAATATTATCTATCCTTGTACAAATGTACCTGTTCATGTAGTTCTTATCGATCTATATATCTATACCTCTCACCATATATAATTATTTGAATAAAATATGTTTTTATCATTATTTATTTCTCACAAAGGCTACCTGTATTTATTAAGCAGTTTCAATTTTATCGTACATCACGTCTTTTGTTATGTTTATTTCAATTACATTAAATTTCTGGTCGAGTGATCATTTACCACGTGCGATTTGTTAAAGGGATACATGTGTAGTTCATTCATAAATAAAATGGATTAATGATTTTAATTCCCAATAAGGAGGATTAATTTCAAAGATATGGTGAGTAAATATTTGTTTATAATATGATACATCATGTCTTGTTACAATTAGATGATATACATGAATACATACACAACAGAAATAATTACATGTAGGGAGTTGAGAGCAGTGTACATATTATTGTTCAATCAGTATCAAAGAGGTCATTACACTGACCTGACCACGCAAAATATATATTTATATACAAAAAATGTCACACATAGTGGAAAAGGCTTCTATCTTCGTATTCGTTTTAAGATATTTGTGCAAAAACTGCATTTCATGTTTTATCATATTTAAAATCATCGCTTTACTTATCCCTTTCTTTTGATATTTTGCGATATTTCTAGTTTTCCAGATAACCCATTTCGTGATAATAAGCACCGTATCTAAAATTTGGGTATAGGATGCATCTGCATTAATGACCCCAAAAATTATACTTATTTCCGATTTTTGTAATTTTTGGATATTTAATTTTGAACAAAATTCCCTTATTTTCTCAAAAATTTCCCGCCAAACGTGTTCCACCAGTTTACAATAAATAAAAAGATGAAATAGTGATTCTTTTTCATTGCAAAAGTGACACTTCCCGTTTGAGCGATTCATTTTTTGTAATTTTTCTTCAGTGTAAATTATATTATGTAGTAACTTCCATTGAAATTGTTTAATTTTCCTGTTAGCTAAATTGTTATTCAAAGTTTCCCAAATGTAATCCCATGGTAGTTCCTTCCCAAAATGTAAATTCCACTTCAACTGACTATTTGGAGCTGTTTTATTCTCATAAAAGTATCTAATATCTTTAAGGCATAATTTTTTGGCATCAACGACAACTCCATTTTTTATAAATTGACAAGAATTTATTATTTTTATAGGTCTATCAGAATGACTTTGTATGCTAGAATCTGTTTTTAAAACGTCAATTTGTTGAGGTGTTAACGAAGATTTAATGCGACTATATTGTGCAATCCAATTCCTTTTATCTTTAAGACTTTTAAAAATATCAAAAGAAGTTTTAAAGGATTTATTGTTTAAGTCCCATATATCTTTAATTTTTTTTATTCCACTGGAGGCAAAGTTTGCATAATATAATGCATGTCCCTTGAACTTAAATTTACAATTGCCGAAAATATTTTCTTCTAAAAGGTCCTCTTTCGTGACCGATTTTTGGATTTTCTGTAAGTCGGTCCAGGAAATTAAGAGTTCTTTATAATATTTGGACATTTGTATTTGCCTAAAACATGTAGTGTCCGAACAAGAACATATAAAAAAATCTGTATCATATTTTTCGTCTAGTGACGTTAACCAGTATTTTCCTATTGCATTCCATTTTTGTGTTTTTGAGTTGACAATACTGTACATACTTTTCACTTGTTTTGATTTAATAAAGTCTCTTAAGTTTATCATTCCTATCCCCCCTTTTTCTTTCGGTAAACAGCACACTGTTCTAGCGATTTGGTTTGTTTTCCCATCCCATATAAAGGACCATATAATATTATTTATTTGTTTTTCGTATATATCCGGGATACCTCTCATTTCAATTTCGTATCCAATGACGGACAGTACAAAGGATTTAATAATTAGAACTTTTCCCGTAAATGTGAGATCTCTTGATTTCCAAACTTCCATACAGCTTTTTATTTTATTTATTTTTTCTAACCAAATTTGATCTAAGTCCACCCCGTATCCATGTAGTACCCCTAGTGCTTTCACAGGACGCTTAGACCATTTAATTTTGTTAAATTTTGGTTTTTTATTTCGCCACTTGCCTAAGTACATGCCAACTGTCTTATCCATATTCATTTTAGCCCCCGAAGCATTTTCGTACAGTTTTAAAGTTTTAAATGTTTCTTCGATAGACTCCTCGCTTTTATTAAAGAGTTGAGTATCGTCAGCAAACATATTTAGCTTTGTTTCAATAAAGTCCCCAGTTCTAGTAGGAAGTTTTATTCCTTTTATATTAGGGTTGTTTCTAATTGATGCTGCAAGTGGTTCTGCTTGCAGGATATATAACATCGGGGCTATTGGGCATCCTTGACGAATTGAACGGGTTATGCCTACGAATCTAGACGTAAACCCATTCGTATGAATGCACGTCTTAGCGTTAATGAAAAGCATTTTTACCCAACTCCTGAATTTTTCCCCAAACCCAAATTTTAATAAGCAAAAATCGATCCATTCCCATTCCGCCCTATCAAATGCTTTTTGTTGATCTAAAAATAATATCGCACCCTCCTCATCTTCTAACTCACAAAAATCTATAACATCTTGTAATAATCTATTGCCTTGAAAAATGTTGCGCCCTATGACAAACCCTTTTTGATCGAAATCAATTATTTGCGGTAATACATTTTTTAACCTTTCCGCGAGTACTTTTGAAATAATTTTATAATCCGTGTTCAAAAGCGTTATAGGACGCCAATTTTTTATGTCTTCTCTCTCCCCAGACTTAAACATAAGCGTTATCATACCTCTGTATTGGGATTCACAGAGCAAATTGTTGTCAAAAATTTCTTTAATAACCGCCCCGAAGTCGTCGCTTATCAAATACCAATACGTTTTGTAAAATTCATTCACAATTCCGTCTTCCCCAGGGGATTTATCAAGTTTCAAAATTTTAACGGCCTTACTTATTTCATCTAAAGATATTTCCATTTCACACATTTTTTTATTTTCCTCACTTAGTTTATGATCTATATTTTGTAATAGATTTTCTGCAGCATCCCTATCCCACCCCTCGGATGTAAATAATTGTTTGTAATAAGACACTTGTTCTTCTAGGATAGATTCTATATCGTCCTTATACCTTCCGTCTGAACCTTTTATTCTAGTCCATAATTTTTCAGCACCCCTCTTTTTTTCGAGTTTAAAGAAGTACCCTGTTGATTTTTCGCCTTTCTCGTACCAGTTAACCATTAGACCTAATTCTGGCTGCCTCAGCTTTTTGGGCATAATAATCTTTAATTTTTACTTTCAAATTATTTAATTCGTTTTCATTTTTGATAGGATGGGTTCCCGTAATATTATCTAACCTTTTTTCCCACTCCCTTACTTGTTTTTCTGTTATGTTTAATTGCTTTGCAACTTCTATGGTTATACTTTTTATCTTTATCTTAGTTTCCTCCCACCATTCTAAATTATTTTCGAACTGATTTTTTTTTAATTTCCAGTTCCCCCAAAAACTTTCGAACGTATTTCTAAATAAATCCGATTGAATAACTGATGAGTTCATTTTCCACGTTCCGGGACCGCGATCTGGTTCATTTGTTTTTAATTTCATGAACACACCATCATGGTCACTGAACGGAAAATAAACTAGTTTTACCTGTTGTGATTTATTTTGAAGCTCACTACTTATAAATATATAATCAATTCGTGACCTTGAATTACCCCGGCAAAAAGTATATTGTTTTTCTTTAGGGTATCGCTTTCTCCACACGTCTATTAACTCATTATGTTCAACAAAAGTTTTTAATTCATGTGATCCTATGTCGTCTCGTACAGGCACTGGTTTTCGATCTAAATTTTTAATAAGCGCACAATTAAAATCTCCAAGAACGATATTTCTATTATTGTTATCAATAAGTATGTCTTTTTCAAAAAATGATTTTCTGTCACCCGCTAGATTAGGAGCATAAACATTGTAAATAAAAATCCCGTTATTACCTGGGGTTTTAACATGCACAGAAATTGTTCTACCAATACTATCCCGTCCGGTTTCAGTAATTTCAAATTTAAATTTTTCAGAGAAAAGAATAGCTACCCCTTTTGAATTACTTGATCCATGATTCCAAAAACTCTCCCCCTTCCATTCATTTTTCCATTTCGTTTCGACATCGCTAGAGCTATGTGTTTCTTGTAAGCATATTACATCAATGTTTTTCTTTTTACACCAATAAAAAACGGCATTTCGTTTTTTATTGTCTACCATACCATTGACATTTAAACTAACAATAGATATCGACATAATACAAAGTTATATAGTGAAATAATGCTTTCTTATGTTCATTCATTTTACGTGCTATATAATATATATATATAAAAAAATATTTATACACAAATATATGAATAGAAAGTCTCAACAAATTTACAATCGTAATATTCTTTTCTTACATATGACACCGTCACAGTTGACTGGGGTGAGCATACACCCGTAACCGTTATTTTCAACTATAATTAAGTAAACCACTTTATTCTTTTTTCCAACTTGTGAACTAGGCCGAAGCCCGCATGGGTTTCTAAAAATAATCATGGAAATTTTGCTTTCTTCGATCAAAAAAGAAAATAAACATGTTGTATACTTTACTTTTTCATGTTTTTGACAACATATTTGCAGTTTCATCGTGTAGTTAACGTTGGTGAACATACACAAGTTACAACAATTCATTGAAATATTAATCAATTTTACATTAAAGGGTCGTAGTTCATGACATAGCCCACGTGTGTCCATGTAAATAAAAATTAACATAGGAATTTACAAACTGTTTAAAAATAGCATTGATTTGAAAGTTATTGACAAACTTGAATTATACAGA
Organism: Mytilus trossulus; assembly: GCF_036588685.1. NCBI lineage: Eukaryota > Metazoa > Mollusca > Bivalvia > Mytilida > Mytilidae > Mytilus > Mytilus trossulus. The sequence goes on along the minus strand of NC_086386.1, from coordinate 33,132,791 downwards.
TGCATTATAGCAATTTAGATTTTGGCAACAATAAAAAAATCATGTACTATATATATTGTGAATAGATAGTTAATATGATTTGGGCATCTTGGTAACTTGCTTCTCGCTTGAGCCAGGAGTGGAACTAGAACTTCGAATACGTTTTTTACTCGGGGTTTCATAATCACCTTCACACTCTGAAATAGCTTAAGTATTATATATAGTTGGGCTCGATATAGTTACGGTGTGAGACTATTCTGTTAAAGACATTCCCGATTAAGTATAAATTTTGTATAAATTTTGTTGATGGTTTTCACACTTGAAAAGCATATATGTTCGTAAATTTCGACGGGGGGATTTAGGGGGGGGGGGGGCAGGGGGTTGCCCCCTTTTTGGGAAAACATTTGGTTACTTTTATAGAATCACTGGAGCGGGCACCCTCTTAGGCAGTTATTGGGCCCTACTTATGAAAATTTCTAAATCCGCGAGTGGATACTCAGTACCACAGAGGTCAAACAATGCACATTTGGGTAATTGTACACGACATGCATGCTACAATTCTTGTTTGATGATCTTAGACCCTTTGGACCTCTATGTGGGCTATTTCGGTAACTTGGCAAAAGATCCCTAAACTGGATACACGGTTAGATTCAGCATGTCAGAGAACCCCAAATATCCATAAGGACTTTTGTCTATAAATTTGAAGACCACAAACTTGAAAAAGGGACCAAAAATACGAAATGCATGCATGGAATTCATTTGTTATTGAAGGCATGACTGTAACAATATGATGAAGATAAATAAATATCTTATTCTGGGGTATCACTGGGGGGGGGGGGTCTGATACCTGATCCCGCTTACTGCTTTGTCAGATTCCCGTATCCCGCTTATACTATGCAGTTCTGATTTTTTGAAATTTTCCGTGTCCTGCTATACTTTATTTCTCGTTTTCACGACACAATCATTTATCTTTCACGTGTCACGCTTACAAAAACAATCTGCAATTCAGCCTCACGCTTATACCCCAACGCGACTCACTATTCTACTCTTTTCTGACTCATATTAAGCCCATTATAAATATATCAAGAAAGTGTGTTTTTATCCCTTTTTGTCCCGTTTCGTTTCGGTTTGAGCCATATATAGATAAGATGTCGTATGTGACAATGAGACAACTCTCCATCCGAGTCACAATTTATAATAGTATATAATAAAAATAAGTCAAAATACGGTCTTCAACATGGAGTCTTGGCTGACACCGAACAGCAAGTTATAAAGGGCCCCAGTGTAAAACCTTTTAAACGGGAAAACCAACGATTCAATCTATAGCAAGATGTACGTAATTAGTGGTGAAGTGTCATGGAAATGGATAAAAAAAATACAAGGATATGGAAATGGATAAAAAAAAACAAGGATAAAGATCCCTATACGATTTATAAGAAATTAAATGGAATACATTTGAAATAAATGAAATTTCTATTGAATTTATTTAGAGTGTTTTAAACCCAAACTTTCCTCCATATGTTAAATTTTATCAAATCCGTCTCTTACTTTATCTATTGTTTGAGCAAGTCGGCTAAATTAAGGCTTTACAGCTAGTTCCCTAATGCATGTAAAGCAAAACTTTGGCTTACTTGCTTGCTTTGTTTGTATAATTGTTTATACAAATTTTGTTAATAAGATTGACATCTTTAAACAATATGTATCGGCATAGTTTAACCTGTATTTATATAATTATTATATTTGAATTAAATTTGGTGTTATCATAATGATTGTACAATAAAAAAAAAAGCAAGCACGCTAACTAAAGTCTTGCTTTACATCATTTCATCATTTAATTTATAAGTGCACTTGAATTGTTTAGGTTTTTATGTGGTTTGCAATTGAAGGATGGAAGAGTTATCATTGATATGTTCATAATTATAAATTTATAGTTAACAAAATTTTGTATTTTTGAAACACTAAGGCTTTTTATCTCAGGAATAGATAACCTTACGGAGGATGAAATTGGGAAAACTTTTAGGTATGTTGGTCCTCAATTCTCTTCAACTTCGTACTTTATTTTGCCTTTTTTTAATTTTTTGATTCGAGCGCACTTGTCTAATGAGCCTTTTTTTTAAGACGAAACGCAAGTCTTCCGTAAATATTAAATTGCAATCCTGGTTATGTTAACCAGGATTGCAATTTAATATTTACGGAATTTAATAATAGTGTCATTAGAGAGAAAATTCTTCGATTAAAACACACTCGGGAATAGCAAGAAAGTTCACAAAAAGAGTATTGGGAACTTTACTGATTTTTTTTTATCATATATATTTCTGATAGTTTTTCCGACCTATTTACATATTTTCAAACTTGAAAGGAGACCTCTTTCAGCGGCACGAGCCTGGAACATGTACATATGACAGTTTTAAGTAATAGCTATATAAATATAAAAGAGAAGATGTGGTATGATTGCGAATGAGACAACTGTCCACAAGAGACCAAAATGACACAGACATTTACAACTATATGTCACCGTACGGCCGTCAACATTGAGCAAAGCCCATACCGCATAGTCAGCTATAAAAGGCATGTCAAAGATACTAGTATTAGAATTATTAGAATCAAAGGTTAAAGTACTTACAAAATATGTCATCTTGTAGAATGTGATTTCACAAATATATTATTTTCAAATTCGCAGTCCAAGTCAACGTTAAATCGGTTACACACATTTTTCATGTTATAAATCCATTCCAACAATATCATTTTAAACACACACTAGCTTGCCTTTTCATTAATTTGAATAATACAAATTCAGCTAAATTTTGTTTATTCCCATCAACAGAGATTTCTCACACTCATCCCAGACGTTAATAATACTCATGCACTTCAATTTTGATATTAAACAATTTATTGATACGGATGACTACGCTTTAAAAGTACGGTTACATCAGGGTGTAAAAAATGTGAATTTGTTATTAATTGAATTCAAAGATAGATTAAACGGTAGCTTTAATAGTGAAATGAACTAATTTTTTGACGACTCGCCTAAATGTTTGTTGCATAGATGTATTTGACCCCAACAATTTTATTTAGATCATGCTGTATTAAAATTATATTTATAGAATCATTTATTTGAAAATACCGCATACATCTGCTCACCGTTTGAATATAGAAACTTGTCGATTTTATAATATTGAGAGATATCAAAAATTTTGTAATATGTGTGATAATCAAGTATTTGGAGATGAATATCATTTTATTTTAGTATGTGAAAAGTATAATGAGTTTTCGAAAGAAATTTATCAAACCATATTGTTGAAGAAAACCGTCGAATCTTAGACTTTTTAGACGATCAATGCATTTGAATAGGGACATATAGTTCGTCCCTTTTTTTGATGCTCGGTTGTGACCCCCTTTTAAAGTGGCTGGGTGCTCACCAGTATCTGTTCATTATGTAAAGCAACTTAACAATTAAAGGGAAATTTTTATTTTTGACTGTGAAGGCACAAAATTAAATTCATTTGAAAATGTGTTATATTTGATTATACTGTGCTGTACTGTTATATAAATGGGTATACTTACTTATATGATTATTTGACTAATATAAATATATTTCACTGATGTAATTGAATATTTGTAATAATTATTTTCTGTAAGTTGTATTGCTTACGAATAAAAGATTAATGATTAATAAAATAAATATTATGACTTTCCTTTTTTCATTGGATGACCATGCAGTGGTGTTGCAACGCCAAAGAACTGATAATAGAAAGCTATTTTAATTTGTTACATAGGACAATGAATCTTAACAAAAGGTTCTATAAATTCAATTGTGAAAAAAAATCACAATACCGTGCATTAACTCAACAACCGTTCTTTGACAAATATTACTTGATATTCATAGAAATGATAACAAGATAACAGTTATTATAAAAGCAGAGCAGCCTTAATTCTAATAGTTTTGTCAAAAAAGATCCAAAGTTTTACCGATGCAACGATATTTTTATATATTTTGAGTTGAAATGGCCTAGCGATAGTCTGATCACTTCGAATCATGCGGCAACACGTTTAATCTGAGCATTCGTAAAGTTTTTTAACTAAAATAAGATCTATATTAGCTATCGAAACATATGTTATATGTAAGCTATCTATTATAAATCTATGAGGAGTTTCATGAAAAAGGAGGGGGGGTGAAGTCTTACTTTAAATATATAAAAAAAAAATTAAAAAAAAAATCGAGATGTGGTACGATTGCCAAAGAGACAACTCTCTAAAAGCACGAAAAGAGATTAACTTTACTGAAACAGAAATTAACACCTATAGTCACGTACGGCCTTCAACAATTTGAAAAAATCATACGTTAAATTCCCTTTTATATTCAGTATAATTCCATAAAGTTATTATAGAAGTTATATTAAGATAAAAAAGGCTGTAAAAAATGATTGAGAGTTGACGAATATCATTATATCATGACATGTAAAGCGTTGGATGTAGCTATAGATAGACAGACATTTTATACTGGATAATTGCTGCAAATTTTATATCAAACGAATCGCTTTCACGTTCTATACTATTCTGTACTATATACATACTTAATCATGTTTTTTAATGTTCAATCTCTGAATTGAGACAGCACTATCGGTCATCTTATATAAAAAAAAATCTATTATACTCTTAAAGAAGCAGCGTGTAATGAATATATTCACCCATCCCGTCCCGTGTGCAAATAGGATGAATATGAAGGATCCTGAGTGCACATTGTATGTCCTGAGTGCACTAAGGAGGTCATTACCGGTGTTTAGACGTACCCCAAATAAAAATTTGGATTTTTGTTCAAAATTAGCGCACATGCAATGCACCACCTCTTCGGAGTCCTCCAAAAAGGTAAAATTCCCCTGTATTAGTATTTCTGGTGTATGAAATTCATTGTGTATATTATCCGTTCCATCTACAATATACGCGGAAGTGACACGGCCGGGTATTGTAAAGCTGTTGAGGGACTTTAAATGTCAAATTCATATCCCTGGGCGAAGAAATTACCGGTTTGCGAAAACTTATATTAGTGTGTTACCTTGGTTCTGGTCTTTCACGCTGTCAGAATGAAAGGTTGAGCAACTTTTTTGGGTTATAAATGAAAAAAGAGAAGACCGTAAAAAAAAACCAAGAGAACAGAAAATGAGCTTTACAAACGTGTCTCTAACGATAAAAACAATGTAGATTATTTAGATCATTCGAACTTGTGTAAATAATGGATATTAAGTTGTTAAGACTATTTCATATAATTGTTTTTATTTATTGTATTTACAAATTTTATACAAACTTATGACGATTGATCATTCAGACCGTGACCTTTTGCATGGACACCTGTTTCTTGTTGAAGACTAAACATGCGCTCTTGATTCATCTATGTTTTTTGTCGTTTGGTTGCTGTCAAATTGAAATATATCCCACATCTCCTGTAGTATGTGTTCCGTTTGATTACTTTAAAATCAGTTTATAAGTATTTTTATTGAAAGGGTTATTTGCATGAGTATAGACCAATTCAATACTAATATATACTTATATATATATATATTCATAAGTACGTCTGAGTCAGTGACAACCCTACAACAGATGTATCCATCGGATCGCCATCAATGATGGTGATACATGGCTGTGTACATAATGTATATATACATAAGTACGTCTGAGTCAGTGACAACCCTACAACAAATGTATCCATCGGATCGCCATCAATGATGGTGATACATGGCTGTGTACATAATGTATATACAACTCGTCTAAACATCAACCCAACAATGTTAGATCTGTAAATTTGCTTTCGCAAATTTTTGGTTCTTCCCTCGCCGGGATTCGAACCCATGCTACTGTGATATCGTGACACCAATGATATTATGAACCTCATTAATTTCGATCTAAACAAGATAATTATAAAGAGATCGATATTTTAAACAGTCTTAATAAATTCCAACGATCACAAATCTAATCTGAATTCGATTTCAATTATTTCGTGATTCTAAAATACGTTTTTTTTTTGCGAATTCCGTACACTTTCCTTTTAATTTCTAGCATTATTAAAATCGTAATTTTTGTATCCTTGCTATCCTTGCTAAATCTTTTGCTGTATATCACAGCTAGTGAATAAGTCTAAATGTCCGTACAGTGTATAGTAAGATCTCTTTTCCACACATGGACATTTCATAAGTATAGAAATTTCGCTATAGTGTTCCATCATGGTCTTAGTGCAGTTTCGAGACCTTAGTGCACCACGGCGGCCAAGGTTGTTTTTAGACGCACCGTAAAGTCCCTGTCACACCATTGCAACAACGTCCTTTTATGATATTTTTTTTTTAAATTGCTAGGACCATGATACTAATAGTAAAATATTTCACTTTTAAATAGTAATTGTTATGAATGATAATAGTTTATACATGTATGTATGCTGTCTCAGTTTTTAAATAGTTATTTGGTATAATATGGTGTCAGGTAAGTCATTTTTGGACAGGATATTGTTTGTTTCATAGTATATGTATATTCTGCACGAATAATTTTTATCGCTACCATTACATGTATAAAAAACTAAACTATGTGGACCCTGGGAACAGTATATCTAACGAATTTATACCATGTCCGTTTCCGTATCGTGTCATTTATTATTAAATTCACGACAAGGAAATCGGCGATAATTAGGTAGTGTCAAGTCCCGTTAATATATATGTTCCTGGTGGACCTTATGAGATCGCACACAAGACAGCTGATTGGATAAGTGTGATGAATTGTTACGCCTACATAAAACTGATATCCAATCGAATGCCAGCAGACACCTGTCAGTAAAAACAAATTGCAAGCGTTGATAGTTAGAGATTTATTTGTGTATTCGATATATTTGAAAAATAAGTTAGATAGACACTATTCATTTTCCCTTTTTTTCAGCTGGATTTCAATAACTGTTTTTACACTTTTTTATGTAAGAGAAAGGTATTTGAATAAAAGCGCACCACATGTAATGGAGATTTACAAGCATTTAATTTAGCGACTTGTGTTTTCGGAACGTCATATTTTCAATAATTCACAGACTTTTGCAATAATATTAAACCTTTATTTTTTAACGAACGCCTCTAAATCTGGTATGTAAGAAAGTTATAAATGGTTTTTGGATTATAGACACAATAAAAAAAATATGGAAATCAAACGCACAAGTCTGACAAAAATGAACGGACAATGCTATGACAATAAACAGAAAACGACAAAAGACATACATAGTACTGTTATAGTTTTTACCTGTCTTAAGTTTACAATAACTTAAATGAAATTTATATAGAAAACATGAAAAGTTAAATGATAATGCATATTATTTACAATATTAAAGAAAAATAACATCAACAATTTAATAAATTAAACATATTTAGATAAACATATTTAGATTACGTTTTCAAGTGTTAATCCCGACATCCGTAATTTTTAAGGGTATACAAATTATCTGTAACGTCAAGTTGACAAATTTTCCCCCACGGCATCAGTCTGTAATTGCATAAATATTTATTTACAATCACTAGTAAACCATTAAATATAAAGTTTTTGATGTGTATATTCAACGAATAATTATTAAATATAATTTAGGCAATCTGTTGATTTTAAACTCAATTCACCACGGTTTGCGCAGCAGTATGACTTTGAACCACTTATGTTTTTTTTTAATATAGAAAATGTTAAATAATTAAATAGGAAGAGGTATGAATTAGAATTGATTATTTTCTTTATTTAATTAAAACATGGCAGACTTTCAGTTAACATAAACCGTCTTCTTTTTAATTTTAATTTTATTCTTAAAAGGGGAGCAACCCCTGATAAACACTGGGAAAGTTTTACCCGTTTTCTGTCCAAATTAATAAAATCTGAACACGACTAAACACGGTCTGACAACATCTTAACGTAATTTTGTATCCATGGTCTGTTTCGGTCTGACACTGTCGTAACGGATCTTAACAGCTCGCTAGGAGATTCAGTCTTGATAATCTTGACATGCCTTAACGGACTGATTTACCTGATGTGACTATCGATCGTAACGGAGTCTTAAACGGTCTAAAAAGTCTCGACGATTTCCTCTAGCGGTAAATCCAGTCAATCAAGATGTGATCAGACCAAAATGACCGTTTCAGACTGAAATCGTGCTACTAGTGCATGATTTCCCCAAAACTTTTCACAGTTGTCCACATTGATTAAAAAAAACTATGACAAAATTCTGGTTTGTTTTTTCAGCGTTCTAGAACTATAACTATCAGATGAAAGTTAACTTTTTCACATGATGTACCGTAACTTGAGCATGCTTGGATTGATTTTCTAGATACGTTACATATTTGTTGGAATGGGTGAAAGTAAGAAACTGGTCAATTAAATAAAATCCAAATTTTTCATTCCAGAGTTATGGGTCTTTAACCATAAGATTGATAAAAGGCAAATTTTAACATGCACTAGCTTTAGAATGTTAGGAATCAAGCTACTGCAAAATTTACACTGTATTTGAGCTTTGTGTATATAGGCGCCATTTCGATTTTGAATACTTTCTTGTTATTACAAGAGTTATGGGAGTTTAAACGGTCATACTTGAGGCAAATATTTGCCTGAAAATATCCTTGCACAGTTTTATTCTAAGGAGCCATTTTGCTCACTTTTGAATAGATGCCTTATCAATAGGACTCAAAAGGAAAAATATTATGCTCAACTATTTGCAAAAGAAGAACACCTGTGAATTGGTATTAAGGAAGCCATAGAAGTTAACAATTAAAGCATAAACACAAGATTGATAAATCTTTCTTGCTTTCTTATGGTAATACAAATATATGGTTGACATTAAAGTTAACACTAAAGGGATAGCATGTGTTATATTACCCATGTTAACATTCAGGTTTTGTTTTAAAAATGCAGACCAGAGAGGATAGCAAATGTTCTTGGATGTGTATGAAAGGTAGGTTAGAATGTTTTTAAAGAAAATAATTAAACGGTTCTATTTTTAGATACAAAAATGTATAATTGGTGCTATGAAAACGTATTCGTAAGACGATGCATTACAAATGTTAAATGTATCACTTGATATTGTTTTTTGTCAGTTTCATTAAAAAGGGGATAGCAATATTGTATTTCAGCTCCAAGGGTATCAATTGGTGATTTGATGGTCGTAAATACCTGTTTACAGCCTCTGCTAACGCGTCGCCAGTAAACTTAATTTGCGACCACTAAACCACCAATTGATGTCGTTGGAGCTTAAAATACAATACAGTTATCTCCTTATTAGCAATTTGCTTTTTTATCAAATATTAATATAAGAAATACCATGACCAAGAAGGTATTTCAAACATATATATAGGCAAAGAATAACCTTTATTTTGTCATGACATGCACTGTGTCCCTTACATCCCCCATTCGACCCCCCCCCCCCCAAAAAAAAAAAATATTTAAAAAATACATGAACAATGTATCACTTTACGAGAAAAGGTGTTTGCATTATTGTCTGCTTCCTACTTACTCTTAGGATGCTAATAAAATCGTGTGTCATCACAAAGTCATGTAATGGTTACAGTCATTTGTATTTGAATTCGTAATGTGTATGCCTTTTGTTGCAGTGTACACTGTACGTTAGAAAGTGAAAAAGTGTGAACAGTCAACACATCGATATAAGACGAGGTATGAGTGCCAAATAGACAACTCTCCATCCAAGTCATAATTTGTAAGAGTAAACCATTTTAGGTCAATCATGTACATTTAAGAATGTCACGAGGAAGCAACTTTACATAACTTTATTTACACATGTATCAACAAAATACCATCGTGCAATTATGGTCAACTCAACTAAAACATTTTTTCAAAAAAATAAAACATATGATGCGTTGTATTTGTTAAGTCAATTATAAGAATTGTAGTGTGAGATATTTACCTTGGTTAGAACAGCTGTTATTATATAAAGTATGGTCTACAGTTTTGGTTATATAAATGCATAAACAATAAATGTTGACATGTATGTTATTCCTAACACTGACATGTCAATGGTAGCACCTGAGGGAATATGTATAGTAGAATATAAATGGTCGTTTGCCATTAATAAAGATATTTCTCTTCAATATTTTTTCTTCATGCGGCGAAGAGCAATCATTACAAATCAATCAATTCGATCATTTTTTAGTTCGTCTGATAAAAGTGATTAAAGATGCAATACTTTTTATTGAATGGGTGTCTAACACACTGGTCCACGTATTGCAGGCAAATAATGACTGTCACAAATTGCAGAGTTGACCTTATTCATTAAGATAGTCAAATGCTTACTAAAACTACTTTTGTTAATTATTTCTCCTTACTAATAGAAAACTTCTTTACATAAAATTTGTATATGATTTTAGAGGGGGTTACAATCAAACGAAGTAAATTTGCTCTATTGAGATTACTTCTAAGAAGTACATTTAGTTCAATTCTTATATACAAAGCATTTGTAATTAGCACACAATGCAACGACGTACTAAGGAATTATAAAACAAGTCTGTAACTATAAAGATAGGACGGATCCAGAAACTGCTTTAACAAGGAGGAAGGAACCAGGGCCGAACAAAAAGGATGATACGAAATGGAAGTTGAGGGGTATTGTGCAGTAGACGCCAAAGCATATCATCCATGGAATACGCTGGTGTTTTGAAAAAGGTTCCAGATCCATGGAATACGCTGGTGTTTTGAATAAGGTTCCAGATTCATAGAATACGCTGATGTTTTGAAAAAGATTCCACTTTCTCTGTGATAGTTTAAGACTCATGTTACAACAGTCTGTCGTTTTCGGCTGAGTGAAATGTATAAACAAGCATGCATTGTACAACAACGTTCTAGACATTACTAAGTTAGGAAGGGAAATCTGTTGGTTAATTTGAACATCTTGTCAACATTTTTTATTTATAATTTGTTGACTGCCGGTCTATATTAGATGTTTTCGTATATTTTAACCGAATACCTATGAAACAGTTGTCACTGAACGTACAACAAATACGGTCAATCGATTATTTATGAGATCTTGATGATGAAATGTTTGCCGCTGAACGTGAAGCTAACAATGATGAACAAATTAATCACAACATATTCAGAGTATCACACTTTCAGTGCTGAACATCGGATGACCGCAAGTTCTTGTGGATGGTTCAGACATTTACTTCATTAATTTAGATATGAAAAAGTTCGTTTGCATGCAAATGAGTACATAGATCGTACCATCACTTAACATACATGTACGTGTAAGAAAAAAGATACACATATACATTGTAGTTACCAATTATAACAACCTGTCATTAAAATCTACCGACCACCATATAAAGTGTAGGCCGGATAGGAATGACAAGGGATTAACCCATATGACGCTTTAAGATTATTGTCATAGCGTTAGCAAAGTTTGTTTGACTATAAAATCCAAGACCTCTTTGGTTTGCAGATTTTATATTTTTATTGCGTTTGAGCTTTTCATTTGCTCAGCACATCAACGTAACCTTAATAATTTCCGGTTATCCGATTTAAAATTGAAAACAAATATTTAAAAAAAAAATTAAGAACTCTCTGAAACTTAATTGATTCGTAAATGAGCACAATTATCACAACTTCCCTAATAGCTCATGTGACAATTATGCAAGCAAAGGATAACTTACCGTGTTGGTAATGATGGAAACATATATAAAGACTAAAATTTCATATTTTAAAAATAATTAATTCAGCGAAGCATGAATCTATATAGTTGCTCTTCTTTTGTATACTGCGATAATTTATTCAATGTCATCACGTGAAATGTATGACTTCATCAAGTTACATAACCGTAGTAAACTTCCTTGACTCGAACTGAACTTGAATATAAATTTACATAAAATCAAAGGCAGAGGTGAACACCTGTTTATTGCAAAATTATCACATTGTTTATTTTATATTTTTCATTCAGCGAAAAACCCATGAAAAATTCGTTATATCTGCCCTCAGTGCTAGAAAAAAACGTTTTATTCTAATCATTTTTTATATACACTATGTAGAATTCAAAATAGGACTAAAACATCTGACTAAAAATCATATGTGACATTGACTTTAAACTAAAGATACAATATTCAAATACCACCACAACAACAAAAAAACACATCCTGAACAAGTTGTATTGATTGTTACTTGCTTAATGTAAAGTGGCAAATATTTCATTCATAATCAGAAAGATCTAGTTCGCTTCTTTCGCGGTCTTTCCGTTTCTCATACTGCACTCAAAATGCTGTGAGCTTTAAAAAAGTCATTAAAAACCTTTAAATAGTTCATTAAAAAAGAACATAACCATGTTATTTTACAATATGAAATTCATACTATGAATTGTTACCTTGCATAACTTCACAAATGAATTAGTCAGTAGCTTCCATTTTTGCTGTCATTCGATCAGAGAAATTAAAACGGAGATAAAACGTTCAAAACTGGTCAGTTTATTATCTGCTCTCTGATTTAGAACTTCTCATACCGGTTTGGCTGCTCTGGTTTTTGGTTATTTCGGTTTTATGTTCGTGAACTTGTTTGGAAACGTGAGTGAACGATAAAGGTATTAATGACACATGCTGCGTACACATAAACCATATTCTTTTTTTTTTTAGTTTTCTTTTACTGGTGATTGTTGTATGTCTCCTTGTAGTCTAACGGGAAAAAAGGGCCCGTCGATGATTACTGGCACCATTTTATATAACAACGCTTTTGGGCAAGAATTATAAGGAAAATCTTTCCACGGAAAGAACGGTTTCGCAAATGTACAAGTGGTGGATAATTTTTAGCTCACCTGGCCTAAAGGGCCAAGTGTGCTTTTCTCATCACTGGTCGTCCGTCGTCCGGCGTCCATCGTCCGTCGTCGTCTTTGTCGTCGTCCGTCGTCGTCTTTGTCGTCGTCCGTCGTCGTCGTCTTTGTCGTCGTCTGTCGTCGTTAAATTATACAAAAATCGTCTCCTCTAAAACTACTGGGTCAAACCAAACCAAACCTGGTAACAATCATCATTGGGGTATCTAGTAAAAATAAATGTATCCGGTTGCCGGCCAACCAACCAAGATGGCCGCCATGAAAAAAAAAAAGAACATAGGGGTAAAATGCAGTTTTTGGCTTATATCTCAAAAAAACAAATTTTTACCAACATTTTCCACTGTAACTACTGGGCCAATTTCATTATAGATAAAGATAATTGTAAGCAGCAAGAATGTTCAGTAAAGTATGATCTACAAACACAACACCATCACCAAAATACAATTTTGTCATGAATCCATCTAATCTTAGTCCTTTGTTTAATATTAACATAGACCAAGGTGAACGACTTTAGAGCCTCTAGTTTCACTTGTCATTTAGCGCATTGTAGATAATTGTCTAATTGACAATCATACCCAACCTTAACTTTATTAAAAGAAACAAAACTATTCTCCTCCATATTTATGACTTTATGTTGTCTTTATACGGCAAAATCCATTAATGGTGCTACTTTTTTTATATCTTATATATCCACACTTGCTATGTTGATCATTGCCCATTTTCTGTTTTTACTTACAATTCTTAAAATACCTCTGTTTTGCTCTGTGTTTGTTATATGTCTGTTTTGTATTACCCAAGTCTTTGCGTTTGATCTTTTATACAAGTTTTCGCAAGAGTTCTATTACTGCTTTGCCTTATTTATTTCGTAAATGAGAACCTTATTCAGTGTTACACCTACTGGTCTTTTGTTTTCTCTGTTGTTTTTTTAAATTAAAAAATGCACATGTTTGCACCTGTCCTATGTTGTTCAGTGGCTGTCGCTTGTTGATGTAATTAAAACTGTGGTAGTTGCTGGTTGATGTACACAATGGTTGATATGTGTTTCTCGTTTTCATATAGATTAGACCGTTGGTTTTCCTGTTTGAATGACAACTAGTCAGTTATGGAGACCTTTATATCTTGCTGCTTGGTGTGATTCAAGCTCCATGTTGAAGGCATTTCTTTAATCTATAATGTTTTACTTTTAAAAAATGTGACTTGGGCGGAGAGTTGTCTAATTGGCACTCATATCACATCTCTTTTATATATCTATTCTTAAATTATTTTGAAGGGTGTTAAAAATGGTAACATATACGATTTTCTGTTACGTTCGTAGCATTTACTTATTTATTCCCTCTCGTTTGCTGTTCTTGGTTGGTGCACTTTAAACCCGCCACATTCTGTATGTGTTCCAAGTCCGAAGCCTATAATTCAATGGTTTTCGTTTGTTGATGTTTTACATATTTGTCTTTGTTAATTGATTTTTACATAAATAGACCGGTAGCTTTCTCGTTTGAATTGTTTTACATTTGTCATTTATTTCGGAACCTTTTAAAGCTGACTATACGGTATCGGCTTTAATCATTGTTGAAGGCCGTACGGTGAACTAAAGTTGTTAATATCTGTGTCATTTGCTCTTTTGTAGAGAGTTTGATCATCGACAATTACACCACATCTTCTTTTTTATATTTAATTAAAGGTGAACTTTTGTGGCGATGTGTTGCAACAGCAATTACTGTATTATAGACTTATGTCACAATGAAGGAGTATGACTTCCAGTATAACTCGCTGTAAACTGGTATACAAACAAGGAACACTTATGGGAAACTAAAAAAATGAACAAGAAGACTAAATCTTTAATATTTAAAAAAAATGATAACAATGTTAGATTAAATACATATTTCTCATTAAACCAAATTGAAGACCAATAGCAAAAACATATATTTTGGCAATTATTTTAATAGTTGTAATATAATAATTGTTATTAAATATACCTTTCTTTACTATAAATTTAATTGCCTTTGAATTGTTTTGTTGATTTTTCGAAACGTTGAAAAAAAATCATTTAAATCTTAATCATTCCAATACCAATATTAACCACCCAAAATTATAATTACAACTTAAACTTCTAAGAAGCTAAACATTTTGAATAATAAAATATGAAATATTTCCAAAGTCAGTAAAGTAGCTAAATAAGTTTATTTTAATTTAAGTCGGCAAGTTTAAAGACAATAACACTTTAGGTTAAATCGAGCTCTTAAACAATAAATGATGCATATTAGTATACAGCGCGTGCAGACACAAATGACAACATTTATTAGTTAATGCATACAACACACTTGTCATATACACAATAAGCATACAGCCTACCATAAAACAAACATATAAAATTATGTTATGTCAGCACCTGATATAGCAAATAAAACTACTACTAGTCAAAATAAGCAAAAATCTAGAAGCAGAATAAGAGAAAGAAAAAAAAAGGATTAATTCTAGGTATTATGGTGCAGTATACATGTTTGGATGAAATTGAGGTTAACATCTGAAGGCAATTGTGCTTACAACCCCAGAAGGAGATCATGAAGTTAAACACAATGACATATGAGCATTGTCTGTATTCTTCGACCTAATCTCGATGGTAATTTAATCCATAAATTATTTGAAATTGTGAGAAGAATCCAAACTATGGATAGTTAAATCTGTATCAATTTTGTATTGTACTGATGCCTTGTAATGACTTATTGTTTTGCATGTTCCTTTTAGTTTCTCCCGCCTCCTTCTTGTACAGTTAAAATCGGCAATCCTCGGTAGAATCAGCTTCTCTTCGGTCCTTTTGGTATCTCCCGCCTCTTTCTTGTACAGTTCCATTCGGCAATCCTCGGTAGAATCAGCTACTCTTCGGTTCTTTTTGTATCTTCCGCCTCTTTCTTGTACAGTTCCATTCGGCAATCCTCGGTAGAATTAGCTACTCTTCGGTTCTTTTGGTATCTTCTGCCTCTTTCTTGTACAGTTCCATTCGGCACTCCTCGATAGAATCAGCTACTCTTCGGTTCTTTTGGTCTCTTGTGGAAGATTGTCTCATTGGCAATCGTATCACATTTTCTTTTTTATATTATAGATTTTAGCATTCGAAAGTTATGTACTCAAACACGCTTGATGACAACAAAATTGTATACAATATATTTGTAAATTGGATATTAAAAAGAAAGCATTTTTTTTATTTACATGAAACTATCTGTTGACCCTCACTTATTTACAAACACATTGTCAACTGATGCTTCTTTTGGCAGAGCATTTTTTCTACAAATAGAGTTACGCATAAGAATCAACGTTTAAATCAATTTCTTCCCCCAGACGTAAGCCTACAGTTTCGAAATTCTCGGTATCATCTACATCATTAAAGAGCTGTACTTCTAAATCTAAGGACGCTACAGTGGTCGTCGTGTTCTCTCTTTCAAAGCGTTCTTTAACGGAGACTTCGTCGAGATCGTTCAGGTCAAGAACTGTGTCTTTTTCCAAGAGACACTTGAATAATTCAATACTGTGCTGTTTAGTAGCAGTAGTAAGTTGTGTTTTGACATTAATGTCTGCCACAGACGACCCCCTTTCTATTAAATAGCCAACAATGTTTGTATGCCCTCCCTTACATGCAAACATGAGAGCTGTCCATCGTTTTCTACTTTGTGCGTTAATGTAAGCACCGCGTTCGCAAAGAAATTGTACAATATCAAAATATCCCTGTCTACTAGCAAACATGAGGGCTGTTTGACCACATTTGTCTATAGCATCCAACACTGCGCCTCTCTCTACAAGTGAACATACCACAGGAAAATTACCAGTATTGCAGGCCACCACTAATGGACTTACGTGACTGCTATCAGACAAATTAACGTCGATGTCATCATTTTCTAAAAGTTTTTCAACGACATCGGTGTTGTTTCCAATAATTGCTGCTAAAAGCGGAGTCAATTTTCGATGAGACACATTGCAGTTAACACTTGTTCCTTCTGATAAAAGTAATTTCACGATTTCAGTGTGACCATGGAAACAAGCGCACACAAGAGGTGTATAGTGATGTTTTCGAATTTTAATAGAAGCTACATTTACGTTTCGGGATGTTTTTCTAAGCATTCCGATGACAGACTTGTCAATACAATAGGCCCGATCCGATACAGAAACTAAAGAACCTGCTATATTTACAACAACTGCAATTACATCTGAATAATTCGACGCGAGAATCCCACGCAAAACCTTTCTTCCGATTTTAATATCGTCAAATGACGCTTTCAATAAATCAGCATTACAGTTGAGAAAACTAATCAGTTTTTGTCTGTACTCTGGACATTGCATCTGAGAACTTCTGAATACTTCGTCTGACTTTACCTCTAAAATGTCTCTTATCATCCGACAAAAAAACTCTTCTTCGTTTTCTGTAGTGATTACTATTGGTCTTTCCTCTGATTTCGCTGCTAGTGACTCTATGCAGGTTTGCTGATTTAATAATGAACGACAAGCATATTTGATAATCAAATTTTGGAAATTTTGTTGTAAGCCACAATGATGACACATATAGTCAAACAGTTTGGCATGCATGGGTCGATAAATAACCATCTCTTTTCCAACTTTGTTGTGGTAATATTCTGTCTTTAAAAAAGTTCCTACCAATGAATCCAGCTGCATTAAGATATCGGTTTTGTGTGCTCCACCAGAGATGCCAAAATCTTCAAGAAGATTCTGTATATTTATATCATGTCGTGCTGCATTGTTACCATTGTTTCCTTTAACTGGAAAACACTGATAGAAATGGCTAATATTGTTTTCTTTAACGGGAAAACACAATTCTCCATTACAAAGAACAATTAGAAGAATTGCAAAATATTTCAGTTTGTTTGGTTCTTCTTTCATGTTTTCAAATTCAGACATGTAGATATCAAACGTGTTTTCAAAAAACTCAACAACATCTTTTTCTGTATGATTTCTATACAAGGAACACATTAAAGGAAGGAAATCGTTTGTGTTGATGACGTTTTCAATCGCGCGTATCAAATTTGGATCCAGATACCTTTCAGCTATTGACCGTTTCTGGTTTTTGGTTAATAAATTGTTCGTAAATTCAATTGAACATTCCGTAAGAAAACCTATTCGCTGAAACTGTTCTTCCTCAAAAACTTGCGTGCGACATGAGGCAATAATTTTGGTGTTCCCTTCCCTAATAATACTCTTCAAGACGGGTTCATACTTCAACCACGAATTAACTTCATTTTGTATGGCTGAATATCTGCCACACACATCGTCAAAGACAAAAACTTGGTTTTCATTTTTCCTAAAATTCCTCTCAATGTCCTCAGGACTATGACATGGAATGATTTCATATTGGCTTTGTTTCCGTAATAATAAAGCTACATGATGTATTGTTGCTGATTTTCCAATTCCGGAAATTCCGTAAACAGTTGTTACATTGTTTTCTTTTAAGTTATGAACCAATTTTGCACAAAGACCTGTTGGTACAAACTTTTCATCGATCTTTTCCCATTCCTCAATTTGAACTACAATTGCATCTGAAAAAATAATACAAACCAAAGCTATAAATATGGGCTTTGCTCATTGTAAAAGGTCGTACAGTGACCTATATATAGACTGATAATTGTAAAACATGTGCCATTTTGTCTCTTGTGAATATTGCAAGCGCACCATCTCTTCGTTTGTATATATATGACCAATAATGGGTGTAAAAGAGTGTGTGCTTCTCGACAGCTAGCTATAGAACCAGGTTTAATCCACCATTTACTACATTTGAAAATTCCTGTACCAATTCAGGAATATGACAGTATTCAGTATTTTTGTGATTTTACTTTTTTGTAATGTTGTTAGGATTTTTTTGGCAACTCGTCGGTTTTTGTTTAGTCATAATGATGACTTTAATAAAATCATCATATATTTTTGTTTAACTGATGATTTTATTATTTGTCCATTGCTATTATCTCCTTAAGCTTACTAGGCATAATTGTAACGTCACGTCCTTTCACCCATCCTTGCAAATCTATCCCTTAAAACTCAAAAACAAATATGATTTATTTTTAAGTCCTTGTGCCATTTACACGTCAGAAAATGTCTCAGAGAGTTCAAAAGGATGTTTGGAGTTTATGTGTTTCCCTCAATTATTTATATATTCCTAATAAAAATTATATTAATTAGATTTGAACAAGAATTGTCTAATTCAAAACTGAAACTGACATTACCTACCATTGATATTACTGTTGCCAATCTCCTGCTTTAATTTACCAACGTCCTCTTTCAAACATCGGACGGTACTCAAAATAGAGTCCTTCATATCATCATTCAAAGCAAGCATTTCCAGATTCTCCAATTTGTGTGTGAAATGACCATTACTTGTGCCGAGATAGACTTCCATTCTTTTAGAAACATCTTTGAATGCAGACAACCATTTGGTCAATTCAATGTCTGTTACTTTACAATTCCATACAATTGTATGAGCAATCTCATTCGTATACCTGACTATCCGTTCAACATCATCCCCAACAGATGTTTCAGAACTTTCTGGATCTTCCTGGTGTCTCCACCCCTTGGTAGGAGGGTCCACTGTGTTTAAACTTCTCAATATTTTATAAATTAAAGGTGTGTCGAAATGTGTATAACCTTCTGTAGCTGCCTTTAAAATAATGGCTCTTTCAGTTTTGAACAAACTACTCCAAAGATTTCTATCGTTTCTCACATGACCTACTATCACGTGACAGGGTTCATTAATGCGCAAAAGTTCTTGTAAAACCGCTGGCATCAGGTGTTGTGCAGCATAAGCTAGTTTTGCAGTATTATTCAAGTTTTTACTTTTGTTAGACGCCATTTTCTTCAAATTGTCTAATTACCTTTCCTAAAATCAACAACAAAAAAGATCTGTTTGGAACACGTCAAAGATACCAGGCTTATAAATGTTTTGATATTAACCCGATATGCATGTGCTAATCTAAAGTCGTGGTGGTTTTTTTTGCGGGTGTCGAAGGACAGTTCACATTTTGGGTCTTATATATTTCTATAAATTCACTTAGATTAAATTTGTATATTCATATTTCTCTAATTCTTACATGTGTTATCCTTTTTCCAACCTGTTGATCATTTCTATCTTATCAACGCGTAGTTCGTTTGATCTCAATTTTACATTCGTCCAAATTCGATTATGACGTCGAATTTTCTTGCTTTTCTCTGTATTTTTTTATTGTGACGGCATAAACAAGTCGACCATTCCTGATGAGGTCACATAGAAAGAACACATCTTTAGACATATCATTATAAAAAAAAAGGAGTTAGTTTGACTGGCTATGATTTAAAATTACAGAAACATATTTCAACACCAAATCTTGAGTAATACCGTATAGCGGGTTATTTTCGCGGGGTGTAAATTTCTCTCGCTTATTTTTGCGGATAGAACAAAATCGCCAAAATAAATCCTGCCAATTTAAAAGTGTACATGCAAAGGTAATGTTAAAAATGTTGAATCCACCAAAATAATAACCGCCAAAATTTTTCGTATACCTATTTCAATGAAAATCGCGAAAATTTTACACCCGCGAAAATAACCCGCTATACGGTACGATATTTATTGACTCTCGAAATTTTATAATTCGAAAATTCAAGTGTCTCGGGATACATATCGTATCACACTCGATGCAATGGTAGAATCTATATATACCATCAAACATTTTGATAAAACTATTCAAAAACGAAAATGTAAACGCATTGATGAAATTTTGCCTTGTACTCATTTTGACTATGCTGTGATTTCGATG
The DNA here is from genome assembly GCF_036588685.1 of Mytilus trossulus. Taxonomy (NCBI): domain Eukaryota; kingdom Metazoa; phylum Mollusca; class Bivalvia; order Mytilida; family Mytilidae; genus Mytilus; species Mytilus trossulus. The sequence goes on along the minus strand of NC_086386.1, from coordinate 33,112,220 downwards.
ACGCCAGGTGTTGACATTTACAGATGTAACATTCAGTTGGTGTATGTGCCACACGCGTCATCAATTAAATAGTTTGCTAAAAAATCATAAAACAAAATGTAATACCTGTGTGCAGATCTGTTTGTCTTCCGAGATGTGTATTCTATTTTCTTCCTTAACTCATCGTTGTATCATATCTTCTTTTTATAACCTGCAAAATCCAAATTGATGTTCGCAAAACCAGGAATGGTATACAGAAGGAGAAGAAATAAAGTATTTATCAACTATCAAAGACGAGACGATGTATATAAAAAATTATGTTTGAAGACTTATTGATTCCATGGACGTTTATGAGTCTTATGTAGACGAAATGCGCGTCTGACGTTCTTAATTATAATCCTGGTACCTTTGATAACTATTTACCTACAATCCTTTTTTATTTATAACTAAAGGTTGTATTTCTAAAAGACGGACGACAGATACCAAAGGGACAGTCAAACTCATAAATCTAAAACAAACCGACAACGCCATGGCTAAAAATGAAAAAGACAAACAGAAAAACAATAGTACACATGACACAACATAGAAAACTATTATAAAGATTAAACAACACGAACCCACCAAAAACTAGGGGTGATCTCAGGTGCTCCGGAAGGGTAAGCAGATCCTGCTCCAAATGCGGCACCCGTCGTGTTTCTTATGTGATTACAAATCCAGTAAATAGTCTTATTCGGTAGGTCAAATTCATAAAAGGGAAGGGGGTTGTAGTTACGACGTAAGGAACATATCCGATATCATTTGTGAAACGGTTATTCCATAACGGTCAACCAATTCGTGATGGCGTCCTTAAAATTTACGAAGGGATGATTTCAACTTCACCATTTGGAACTCTTGGTTTAATAGCTTCCTTGTGAGCAGTAACCCTCTATCAAGAAAATCATGATAGGAAATGCAAGCACAGGAACTTGTAAATATCATTTTAAGCTATAATAATCTAAACCGATAAAGCGAACAGATTAACTATAGACTCCTTCTATTGTTTTTAAGCTTATAATTGTTATTATTAAAATAAGATATGTACGCGTATATATATTGCAGTTGTTTTTTTCTAATCGAAAATTTATTCAAAATCACACTACTAGTATTTGAAAATTTGTTGTTATATAATTTTATATGATACACATATTATTTTGTATACACAAGCTGGTAAATTCATCACCGATTTATAATCCTGGTACCTTTGATAACTATTGACTCATATTTTAAAATTTGATTTACGACCATGCTAAACAGTTATTCAAATAACAAAAAAAAGACGTTAAAACAAATTACTGGGCATGGGCTCGATATTAGGTTGCTTCGTTTCATGTGCATTTTTGCCTTAAAGCCAACTAATTAACCTCCGAAGACCTTCGATGGTCATATAAGCGATATAAACATACAAATATACATAAATAGAAAACGAAAACGAAACTCTGCAACTGCATTTGTCTAGGTCTGTTTATTTTAATTATAGATTAAATATATATGTTAATGATCGTTTGTACCTGTACAAGAACTTTTTTTTGTGAACTGAATCATTCAATCAAATTTATTATTTATCTTAAAAGTTTGTTTCATTCTCAATGTTAACACTTCTGTTCCTTTAAATAACAAAACAGCTCAATGCATGCATTATCCATCTCTAAATAAAAGTTCATATGAATACCGACTCAATGAGGATGATTTTTTCACTTTCAAGTCAATTGTTATTTCATTTTTTCCCTTTTATGAATGATTGAAAAATAAAAAAATCATGTATTTTTTATTATATCTTGAAGCAAGTGCCCCTTTATAAAACAAAAAGACAACGGTATTTTGTATAACTTAAAAAGTTACTAATGAATTGTAATGTAACAAAAAATACCGCACTCCGCTTCAAAACAGAAATTCCTTTTTCAAATGGTTAAAAATTAGCTCAAACACATCAAATAAATAAAATATTGAATAAATGTTTTAAAAATTGAACATGTTTGAAAATGCATATAAAACTATATACCTTATTTACCTGCGAAAAGCATAATTTTGAGATACCTATCTTGAATTAATGATGCCAATAGTTGTGTACCTCATCACACAAGAAAATAACATTGAAAGTTCATATACACCAAAGAATAGTTTTATACTTGAAAGCTACCAACATTGTCTTACGAAATAACCAAATTTAGAAAGAATTCAATCTTATCAGGGGCCAGATAGAAAAAATTGTTGCCAATTCAGATAGGTTTTTAAAGTTCTACGGGTTTTCAATCGAGAACAGAACAATATCAGCGCCAATATTTTATTTGTTGAAATGATAGAATCAAACCGTATTAAACAAGAACTTTAACAGTTAAAATTCGTCATAAATATTGATATTCTTCTTAACCGTTGATATTGTTAATTAACGTTTGCATTATAAACAAATTGTCATACGTTTCACAAATAATAATAGATTTAACATCTATCTGTAAAGTAACACTAAGAATTGAAATGGGAAATGTGTTAAAGAGACAACAACTGGACCAAAGAGCAAAAACATCCGACGGCGTCCAAAAGGTCTTCAACACAGCGCATTCGATGGCGTGATTCAGCTGACCCTTATACAAAAATATGTACTAGTCCTGTAATAATGGAGACCATACTTAACTCCATAACATACAAATGAACTAAAATTAAAAATTATCCAAGACTGACAAAGGCCTGAGGCTCCTGACTTGGGACCGGAACAAACATGCGGCGGTGTTAAATATGTTTTGTGAGATATCAACCACTCCCTATACTTCTAGCCAATTTAGAATGAATAAACACAAACCATGTGTACATCGAAGTAGAGGAAAACGGTCAGACATTTATCAAAGTATTGTATTGTATAAACCATCAGTGGGCTGTCCCCGTTCATGTATTTTAATTCATTTTATTTTTAAATGTTTCGTTTTAAATAATGAAAAAAACTATGTTGTGATGAAAATACAAGTGTACGTGCACCAGTCTGAAAAGATGTCTATCAATTTTAAAGGATCAGTCGTTTAATATAGAATGCAACAGAACATAAAGAATTTAATATACATTGATATTAAAATACAGGACAGCTCGTCAAATATGTGTTCATGGTCGATTTAAAAATATTTTACCTGATACACAACTATACAATTATTCATATAAAATAAAACTAACTTCTAATTTAATACAGTTTATAGACAGTAATAACCCCCCAGGAATGGTTTATGTTTAAGAGTTGTATCGAAGTATTTTTAAAAGTAGGTAAATACATTTCCGTTCCTTCTATTTTTCTAAGAAGTATAATATTTGAATTGGATTTTATTTGTATTGCATACATTAATATGTAGATTTACAGTTATGGTTTTTAATTTCTTATTTTTTATAGTTCTTGCATCGTTACATTAAATCAATTCATCAAATTTTTATATAATAGATATTTTGTAGATGTTATATTTTAAAGTACAAATGTAGTTAAAAATAACATTTTTTGCATCCTTCGAATCCGTGATCAGCATGATCATGATCAGGAGATGAATCATAATTTAATTTGATTTTAAACGAAATTAAAAATTGATTTTTTTTTTTGGAATAGAATCATATTCAAAACAGTGTGGTCCTGGCCATTGATTGATGACCTAAATTATCCCATTGACTGGGACAGATTAGGTGAACGTTTGTCGGTAACAATCACTGCTCACTATGTACTTGCTAAAGACACTGAATCTGTGGGGTCACCAAAGGTTCTCAACACATAAATAAAGCAATTCGAAAAACGAATCCGGAATAATACGATGTGTTGATTTTATATCAATAATATAAATCAAAACATAAAGGTTATTCCTGAATAATTTTTCGAATTATTTTTTCATTATTTAAAAATTGATTTTTTTTTTGGAATAGAATCATATTCAAAACAGTGTGGTCCTGGCCATTGATTGATGACCTAAATTATCCCATTGACTGGGACAGATTAGGTGAACGTTTGTCGGTAACAATCACTGCTCACTATGTACTTGCTAAAGACACTGAATTTGTGGGGTCACCAAAGGTTCTCAACACATAAATAAAGCAATTCGAAAAACGAATCCGGAATAATACGATGTGTTGATTTTATATCAATAATATAAATCAAAACATAAAGGTTATTCCTGAATAATTTTTCGAATTATTTTATTATTAAAAGTGTTAAGAACCTTTGGTGACCCCACAGTTTAGATTCTATAATAAGTAAGAAGTGTGCAATGGTCGTTAGAGACAAACGTTCACCTAATCTGTCCCAGTCAATGGGATAATTGAGGTCGTCAATCAATGGCCAGGACCACACTGTTTTGAATATGATTCTAAATACCTTCGTAAATCAAAACGTCGTTATTACAAACCCTTAATGTCAAAATGGAAAACAAAATAAAAATATTTACGATCTGTACTGATAACTTAACAGAGTTAAGTCGGTCAGTGTATGCTTGATATATTATCATGTAATAAACCTTTTTTTGAACATGTAACACAATCCTTACGATATCGTCACATATACTGAGTGCCAATGAAAACGCAACACTATTTTTTTTTTGAAATAACAGTTGTATAAAAAATAATAATTTGTACAGTAATTATAAAGGGTTTTTCTAAAGATAAATGTCAAACAAACATGTTCAATTACCACGATTCGAATGCAATACATTAATGCAACACAACGCTTCAATTCACTAACTCACAGTCTCAATAACGAATGTGTCCACCGCGTGCTGTAACGCAAGCTCTACACTGACGTGGCATTGACCTGACTAGTCGTCGGATACGGTGTTGTGGAATGTTTTTCCATTCTTCTCGCAATGCAATTTCGAGTTGGTGCAGCGTAACTGGTGGTGGCTGTCGTCGTTTTACGGCTTGTCCAATATGATCCCATAAATGTTCAATTGGACTCAAATCCGGCGGTAAGACTAGCAATGGTAATGTCTGAACATGGTTGTTGTTGATAAACGCAGGTGTGAGTCGTGTGGAGTGTGCCAGAGCGTTATCTTGCTAAAAAAGATTAACATCTTGATGTCTAGCCGTAAACGGTATAACGGTCGGCCGTAGAACTTCATCAATGTAGCGTTGAGCGTTTAAATTGCCATTGATAGTGATGAGAGGAGTTTTATGGTTGAATGATATTCCTCCCTATACCATGACACTACCACCACCCCAACGACCTGTCTCTTGGATACACGAATCTGCATAGCGTTCTCTTCTTCGTCTCCACACACGTGTTCGTCCATCACTTCGGCGAAAATGTAATCTTGATTCCTCCGTCCATAAGACAGTTGTTCATTGCCGGTGTGACCATCTCTGACGCTGTATCTTAAGCGATTTGGACGTCGTACTGCTGTCAGCATGTTACCACGGAAAGGCCTCCGTGCCCTCAATCCACTGTTGCGCAAACGGCGTCTTACTGTTTTTGCTCAAATGTGTCTCCTATGGACGCCGACAGTCTCCTTTGCTGTTTGGACAGCCGTACGGAACCGATCGCAGATGCTGAAGACGAATGTATCGGTGCTGTTGGGCAGTAGTTGCTCTCTGTCCTCCGGGACATGGTCTATCATTCAAAGACCAAGTTTGGTTGAATTTTTGGATATCTCTGGTAATTGTTGAGGCTGAATAATGCATTCTGCGTGCGATTTCATGACTTGAAATGCCTCCTTGCACCATGCCCCACACTTCATGTCTCTGATTGCCTAAAAGTCTTGGCATTTACGGCTTAGTTTATTGCTGTGGCTAACAAAAAAGATGGGAAAGTTCACTTCTAAATGAGAAAATCACTCGTGCGTTAAATAGCGGTGCACTCGACTCGTCCCCCTTTTTTGTAACCAATCACGTAACTTTTTTTCTAAAGTCATTCAAGCGTAAAATAATTATAAATATTTGAAATTTACAAGTTTTGCCTTTTCATTTGCACTCAGTATATATTTAAGATCTGATTATAGTAAAGCATCAACAATCAAGGTTGTTTTAAAAATTAGTTCTTTTTTTCAAATTTGGTATATTTTTGTTGGTATTTTATATAATAAATCGACAAACTATAAAGTGAGTGACTCCACTGAATATAAAATAGACCTTTCATTAATTATTAAAATATTTCAGTATTATTGTATCGTACACTTCTGCAACAATTACTGAAAAATACTGAAAATCTGAATGGAGGGTCCCTCAGCAAAATTTTGTCAAAATCAAAATACAGCAGTCAACTTTGTGTTATAATCTTTACCACTATAAAACCAAATAAAAAAGTCATATGGACAAAGCACAACAACACAATGACGAGATGAACGAGTACAATAATGTAGATCACCAAAAATAGAATAAACAACAAAAGAAATAATAAATGTTGGTTAATATATTTGATAACGTTTTTTAGGTGGGAGTGTTCTATCAATGCAATGTTTTAAACTATTCAAAAGATAAATATCAAACTTTATTAGTGTAGTCTTAAAATTATGTTTACATAGATATATCAATGTGAATGTGTTCAGAATATTTTCAATGCAAGAGAAAAAAACCTTTTATATACAGGTATAAGGTGAATTTACATATATTTGTTCTGTTAACTTTTCTGAGTACATAGTTATCAAAAGGAACCAGGATCATAATTTGTACACCAGACGAGAATAAATACTCAACTTCGAACTTTCATCATCATCATTGTCATGGAGTTCGTTATTTTTGTTACTTTTTTGCCAATTTGTTTATGAATTGATCAACACAATAAAGTTGGTTCAACCCAGGTGTCTAATTATTAATTAAGATTCAATGCCTTTTAATTACGTCTTTAATTTGGGTTTCAATCGAACGCCTTAGCGTGACCGGTCATGTCGACAAATCACGCGTCTGGGGTATCAGATGATAAGTCAGATGTTTATCTTCGATTTGTTTGTACACGTTTGTGTCTGAGGAAAATAAAATAATTGTACTTATTTTGCATTAACAAACTAATGGCTTTTAAATTGTTTACTTCCTTATTGATTCAAACCAGTCAATCTTTTATTTAAGTATCACAACACGTTTAAATTTTATATTTTAACGACATTTATGTTAAGTGATCCAATAACATGATATGGTTAAGTTGCTATAACCACATTACGGTTCTGGACTTTTCTTATATTTTGTGATGAAATCAGATTTTTAATATCATGAACTATGGAAACATCGATACAAATAGAAATTTATTTTGTTATTTTATCACAGATACTTGGTGTATCTCAATTAAATGACAAAGTCATGAGATTATATTTTTAAATTACATATAATGTTCTTTATATAATGTTGTTATAAACAATTTTAATAAATGTGATATCAGTATTACAAACCTAATTTTCAATTCTATCCTAATTCTATCTTATTTTTGGGATTTATTTAGCAATTCAAATGTGACGTCACTTTGTATGTTGAGGCTTAGGCTTACTTGGCTGTGCAATTTTATGTGCTGGTTTAGGTTGTTTTATGTATCCGTTTTTATTCTTAAGTTAGTCACCACTTCGGTTTTATCATGTATATTTATTATATAGTCATTAAAAAATTGCTGTTTGCAAAAGTATGAATTATTCTAAATAGTATGTATATTTTTATCCCAGGCGTATTGGGCACAATTTTTCGGAACTTTTGGTCCTCAGAGCTCTTCGACTTTGTACTTGTTTTGGCTTTCGAACTATTTTCATCTGAGCGTCACTGGTGAGTCTTGTGTGTACAAAACGCACACCTGGCGTATTCAAATTTTAAACCTTGTAACTTTTGTTATCTATTATTCGTGTGTGTGTCAGTCCTATTTGACCTGCAATTTAGTACTATTGAAGTCCTGTCATGTTATGTTGTTATTTTAATGTTATATTTAAAATCACAATAAAAACGCGAGGTTTTGAATGCCTCAAAGCCAGGTTCAACCCACCTTTTTGATTTATAAAATGTCCTGTACCAAGTCAGGAAAATGGCCATTGTGCTATTATAGTTCGTTTATGTGTGTGTAACATTTTAATGTGTGTTTTTTTGTTGTGCCGTAGTTCTCCTCTTATATTTGATGTTTTTTCCTCAGTTTTAGTTTGTAATCCGGATTTTTTTTTTATCTTTTTTTTAATCTCAATCGATTTATCAATTTCGAACAGCGGTATCCTACTGTTGCCTTTATTGCATCGCGTTATGTTTAAGCGCATAGTAGTTTAAACTAACTTTATATTATGGATATTTTTTTTTTTTTAAATATATTAACACAACTTTTCCGTTATTAACTTAACGTATAAAGTATTCTTTTATGGATATACATCTTCCATATACTCGGCATTTTAAAACTTGGTTTAAAAGGGTATTAAGCTTTTGTGTAAAACAATGATAAATTAACTGTAAAAGGGAAATATTAACGACATAACATTTTTTTTAAAGATAGAGCGTTGTGCAGGGACAATGTTTTTTTTTCTTTTGCTTGATTTTGAAAGTAAATTTATATTTCGCAATAGAAAAACCCTGAATGATAACAAATGAAAGGCTAACACATTGTCAATTATATCCTTAGAGCCACGGTATCTCAAAATATTTCATATCTATTGTAGTGCCAATCTTTAGAACTATGCATCTAGAATAAAATACAGTCAAAATGTGACAGGCCTTTCACGTACGATTGTTTCATTAGTTGATGATAATAAAAGCCACTTTTCTGACATCTTGATTCAAAACCCCCAAAAAGTATTTTGCAGCTGCCAACTACTGTAAACCAACATATTTTCTCAGACACTTTGGTTTGCGTTTTGTCCCTTTTTTTCCATTTCGTGGCGATTTAATTTAGCGATTGTTAAATTGGCTCGATGTAGTTATGTAAGAAAGAATCAAAGTTTTATATATTCGCGACGATTTATATTGGCGATATTTTTTTACTCGCGGAAGTTGCAAAAATAAATTGCTCGAGACAATCAATCGGTTTACAATGACACATTTCAGGAGATCACTAGACTGCAAATCAGCAGTATCTTTCAGTTTAACATTATTTTACATTTGGGATTCAAACTTTTTATAATGAGTACAAAATTGCAAAGACATTCTAAAAATTCTATCGTGAAAAGGTAAAAAAGATACATATAATGATACTTATTTTGGCACAAGGAAATACATTATTTCTGGTCAATTATTGTAGATCAAATATAACGTTAAAGATATCTTTGTGGGACCATTGTGAGACATAAGTGACCCGTTTAAGCAGTTATTATTAGATCTTGACAACATCTCTCGACACCAACTAATGACACCTACTGTTTACAGGTAAAATGGATGGGTCGTCTCAAAGACTAATGAAAAATGATAACTGGACCGTCCGTCCATATAACAGTAATGAACACGACCAACTTGGTGTTTTTCCACCGATCTTCACCTTTGTTGATGAACATATTCAATTTCTGGAGGGATAATCACATATGGGTATTTTTTTTAGCTCGAAGGAAAAATGGAATATAACACATCGGGGTTTTTTTTATCAACGACGGCCTTCTCCGCTGCTAGATATCTTGTTAGAGTTGATGTTTTTTCCTAGATGAATATTGGAAAAAAATATAATTGACCCTCGTTTCAATGTTACAACATTTAAGCAGTGATTTGTGAATACAGAATTCAAGTGGAACCAAATTGGTGAATTTAAAAGATAAAAAGTATTAACTACATTGTTGAGGCACCAAGGCCAAAACAAGCAGACAATGTGGAAACATGTGCCGCCTTTGATTACATACATAATCATTGTTTAATCAAATATCAACTAAAATAAAACATTTTTTTCCCCCTAATTCCACCAGGAACGCTAGAAACTAGACGTCTAAAAAGATGAAATGTGACTTAAAGTCCATCATTTTCCTTATAGTAAATTAAAAATCCATGTCATTTGGACTCTGTAGGAATGTTGTATCATTGTCAATGCAATGAAAGCAATAAAATCAATAATTAATTTTTGAGACGACCCTTCACATTTTACCTGTCGTAGTCGTTCTCAACTGTAGGTGCCGAGAGTTGTTGAAAAGGTCTATCTGGACTAACAAACAATACATGATACCAACGTCGTTATAACGGAAAACATTTAAATGCAGATTCCACATTTAAGAAGAATGAATTTAAAGCATCTCTGATAGTTGACATGTTTACATAAATTACATTGAGTTTTATGCTTTTGGTATTTTCAAAAGTGTTTAAGAGTTAAACTATTACTCTGTTACCGTAGTTATACATATTAAAGTAGTTTCGTCCGACCTTTTCTTGTTGTTACAATACAATAATGAGCATACTTACCGAACGAAAGAATATCCGACTACCTAGTACTATCGTACAGAATAAAGTTTTTATAGCTTAACAGAAATTATGAAAATTAGACAGATTTCATTCAAAACATAACTGAAAAATCACTCATTCTAAAACAGGTGAGGTACCTCACTCTTAAATGACAAATAATATGTCTGAAACAACTGCACATGCCCAAAAGTTTATATCAAAACTCAACTTCCACATAATCTCTTAATACCGAGAAAGAATTAGAAAAGTCGCAATATATGAATGATTAAAGGATTGTTTGATAATTGGATGATCATCAAACTAACTACTACCAACACGTTCAATTGCTTTATTGTCGCTTAACTTAAATAAAACATGTTTCACCCCGCCACATTATTTATGTGCCTGTCCCAAGTCAGGAGCCTGTAATTCAGTAGTTGTCGTTTGTTTATGTGTTACATGTTTGTTTTTCCTTCATTTTTTTTTACATAAATAAGGCCGTTACATGTAGTTTTCTCGCTTGAATTGTTTTACATTGTCTTATCGGGGCCTTTTATAGCTGACTATATGCGGAATGGGCTTTGCTCATTGTTGAAGGCCGTACAGTGACCTATAATTGTTAATGTTTGTGTCATTTTGGTCTTTTGTGGATAGTCGTCTCATTGGCAAACATACCACATCTTCTTTTTTTTTTTATTAACGATTACATAATAGAACGTATCTTAGTTTTACAATCATACCAAGTCAAAACATTTCAGAATTACTCAAATATATATAGAAGACATGCAAATATTTCTCTATTTTCAGTTTGATATAAAATTATTATTTAATAATATTTACTTACATAGTATAATAGCCTTTACTCAATTACAGTACTTTACACATCAAATCTGTCAAAAGAACTTTAATGCATTTCACACGGTATAAACTTGTGCTGTCGTCGAAACAACGGTAAATTTATTATATAACTATCTAGAGATCTAAGCTTTGATTTGATTGGTGAATGATTTTATTTAAAATCAAATAAATATATACGTTGTTTGAAAAATTTGCTATCACGCCATTCAGATTAGATACGATCTATATATTTAAATACAGTTAGCAATGCCATTCCAATTATAGATTTAAATCTAATGAAAGGTTCTATAAAATTGTGATAGTTCAGTTGTACTGCGTGTTTTGATTTTCTTTGCTTTGAAATGATGTTTTTTCAATACATTTCTCTCGTTCTAAACTGTTTCTACTAGCATATTGTTTTACGGCACTTAAAACATTCTCCATAGTATATGTGAGCATGTAGGTCACAATACTCTTGTTACACTGATTTGTTTTATGCCCTACCTAAGATAGTAGAGGGGCATTATGTTTTATTGTCTGTCCGTATGTTCGTCCGTACGTTCGTCCGTCCTGCTTCAGGCTTAAGTTTTTGGTCAAGATAGTTTTTGATGAAGATGATATGATCTTTCTTCTTTTAAAAGCCAAATTATCTTTTGACCCCAATATCACGATTCACTGAACATAGAAAATGAAAGTTGGAGTTTCACATTAAAATTTTTGGTCAAGGTAGTTTTTGATGAAGTTGAAGTCCAATCAACTCGAAAATTAGTACACATGTTCCCTAAGGTCTGATCTTTTAAAATTTAATGCCAAATTATATTTCTAATCCAATATCATGATCCATTGAACATAAACAATTATAGTGTGAATTGGACATCCGTGTACTTTGGACACATTCTTGTTTAAAAAAGGGACAACATATACTAAAGGGATAGTCAAACTCATAAATCTAAAACAAACTGACAACGCCATGGCTAAACATGAAAAAGACGAACAGAAAAACAATAGTACACATGACACAACATAGAAAACTAAAGAATAAACAACATCAACCCCTCAAAATATCGGGGTGATCTCAGGTGCTCCGGAAGGGTAAACAGATCCTGCTCCACATATGGCATTCATCGTGTTTGCTTATGTGACTACAAATCCGGTAAATAGTGTAGTTCGGTAGGTTACATTCATGAAAGGGAAAGGGATTGTAGTTACGACGTAAGGAACATATCCGATATCATTTGTGAAACGGTTATTCCATAACGGTCAACCAACTGGTGATGGCGTCCGTAAAATGTACGAAGGGATGATTTCAACTTCACCATTTAGAACTTTTGGTTTAATTGCTTCCTTGTAAGCAGCAACCCTTTATAAAAAAAATCATGATAGGAAATGCAAGTTAAAGTTCATCTGGCTGTACATTCAGAATTAAGCATGCACTTTTTGAAATGTTTATTTTGTTCATGCATCGTTGACTATGTCGATGCCACTGTCAAACAAGTGAGAGATTTAGCTAGCTATAAAACCAGGTTCAACCCACCATTTTCTACATTAGAAAATGTCTGTACCAAGTCAGGAATATGACAGTTGTTTTCCTTTCGTTTGATGTGTTTGGACTTTTGATTTTGCCTTTTGATTTAGGACTTTCCCTTTTGAATTTTCCTCGGAGTTCAGTATTTTTGTGTTTTTACTTTTTATTAAAGATCGATATATTCCCATTGGAGTCGTGTTACACTTTTAGTTTGCTTTTTTATAATTTCATCTTGCTGCATATTGAAAATTAAAAATAATCATGAATACTAGTTAAAAAAAATTGAGAATGGAAATGGGGAATGTGTCAAAGAGACAACAACCCGACCAAAAAGCAGATAACAGTTGAGAGCCACCAATGGGTCTTCAATGCAGCGAGAAGTTTATTGAAACACCAATTTCCAGATTCCTCTAGTACGTCATTTGTTACATTGAATGTTTCAAAATCTACCTCCCCAACCTTACCCCCCATTAGCTTACAAGTTATGGTAACTGTAACTTTGCTGTCTGTCTGTGAATATAGATTTTTTCTTGTAAATAGGAACATATCTTTTCTATTTATCAAAATAATTTCTAAAAACGCTGTTGTCGAAGTTTGGACATTTGTGTCGTTGATATAAAACTCTTTACAGCATATCACTTGAATTGTTGATATGTTTTCCATTGGAAGTAAATCAATTACAGAATTAGTTGTAAGGTCATCAATTATATCAGGCTTATAATTTGCTACGCCATACGCACGTCTCGTCTCTGTCAGACCCAGAGGCACTTGTGTCAAAACATTTCAAATGAAGATCATCGCAAACCGAAAGTTGAGCTAAATACGACTTAGGCAATATATAACGGACATGCTTACGATCTGACAAGCTAAAACATATTTTGTCTTGATTTCTGTCCAAAATTCCATAGCCATGATATATACATCAGATTATTTTATGGAAAATATGCTTGAATAGTTCGAATTGAAAAAGATAGTTTAATTAGGAAATTAAACACGCACATGTAACTCCGATTCGTGTATCAGTGTTAGGCTCCTCTGTGAATATTTAAAATGTTCATTGTTTGTTTTTAATCTGTTTATCAGTGGCAAAACGGATTAAGATTCACCATCACAAACATGTACACGTTTACCACAAGAATATTTTCCTATACTATTGAAGGACGAAAATCGATCTATTTGGAATGTTACATGCTTGAAATCATAATCAACTTTGCACGATATTTATCTGAACATAATTCATTTATGTTTCTAACTAAGATCGCCAAGGCCAATGTAGTTAGGTTTAAATGCTTTAAAAATACTATTTGATAAACAATGTATATGCATGTAATACTTTTGTATAATGACATAATTTCCCCAATTCGCCTAAATTGATTTACGAACGTATCTGCTAGGATATAACTTTTCTAATATTTCAAATATTTTTAAAAGCCTTTCAGTAATAATAATTATTTTTTGTTATAATTAAATTTATTTCACCTTAGATAAATTATTGCCATCGTCCTTTTATCAATTGTCGTTTCTTCTACAACAATTAAATATAAGTCATATATATATATTAACGTTTATAATGAGGCGAGTATATAGCAACATTAAACAAAAATAGTCATGTACCAGGCTACAAACTGTTGCAATGCAATGTCCTAATAATAACTTGTTATTATAAATGATCATAAATTGGATCGAAGTTTTTATAATTTACGTTTGTCTTATTGTGATTGTCAATAACTACCGCAGAAGAATATTCAAAATGTAGAAAAATACAAGCATTAGATTCAATTAAAATGGGGTATTGCACTTGTATCAGCCTACTACAAACCAGTTAAAGTCTGAAATGGCCCATATCTGTACTCGACTGTACTAATTTTTACTTGGCTAATCTTACTTGGTCTGAAATTTACTAAATGATACTCGACTGTATTCTGAACCATTCTTAATAGTCTTAACTTGTACTTAAATTTAAAGTTTAAAGTGCGTCTGAACCATACTCGACCTGGTCTGCACCATTCTCAACCTAGTCTGAACCATACTCGACCAAGTCGTAACCAACCTAGACCTATTTTTGTATCTATACATTACAATTTATCAATTTAGGAACTGGAATTTAACATAACAATTTTAAACTACAGTTAAATGTATTCATTATAGCATTTCAACCAAAATTTCACAATAAACATTATATCTTCAAAACCATATTTATCAACAGTTACACTTATATATATAACCTTTAAATTTAGAATAAAACAAGCTGATCAAATTATCTCAAAACTGAAGTGTGACTTATAGTTTCAATTTTATTGTAAAGATTTGAATCTTTCAGATATATTTTATGGTTTAATATATACTGGACAATTTCTATCATTTAAACTTAAGCCTAGTATAAATTTACAATGTCAGTTGAGTAAAGTAAATAATGCAGTGAATTTTTGCTTTTATTTTAAAATGCATTTACATGTAAAATAGTATATAAATTAGCAACTTAATCAATTTAAAAAATGACACCTTTGTTTTTTAAAACCTTGAATTTATAAAACTAGTATAAATAAAGCAATCCTTGTTAATAATGGTTCAGACAGGTCAATTGTTCTTCAGACCTTTGGTCGATTATGGTTAAGACTGAAAAAAAAGGTAAGGTTCAACTACAAATCAGTACAGTCGAGTACGGTTAAGGTTGAAGTCGAGTAATATCAAGTAAAATTCAGACCAATTCAGAATGGTGGAGTAAACATCAGTACAGTCGAGTACGAATATAGGCCATTTCAAACTGTTACTGGTTTGTAGTGGCTGTATATTATGATTAAATGCATAACCATCGACCATTATATGTGTCCTCATAGCATGCATTTACGATGACACAGTTTTTATGACATTGAATTTAAAAACAAAGTCACATCATCAAACACTACAAACTGAGCCAAACAAAACCACAGGAGGTACACATAATTTCTGTTGAAGGGTTTATAATAACTGCTCAAGATGAGACATCCTTCATGTTGCTCGTGCATGAAGATGATAATGATGAGTGTCATTCGATAATATGACAACCAAAACAAAGCAGTGGTCATATAACACATTTTTTCCATACATTTTTGTACTATTTGTAATGATGTCCGTCAAACTTTCAACTTCTTTAATGATTTTAAGATTGTTTGGTTTTGTATTTGTTATGCTATGACGGCCTTTCATTAATCTTAAATACTATAGTAGACACAACGTGTGTATGACGTACTTTTTCGGCCTGGATTTAATTTTACAACCAGGGTCGATAACAGTGATGATAGATGCTTCAGATCAGTGGGTACTACCCCCTCCCCCGGTTGTCAGATAACGTTTAATACTTGCTGCTTTTCCTACAAAACAAGTTATGTTGAATAGTTATGTTGGAGTGGGTAAGAACACTTGTCTAGCTGAATTCATAATTAGTTCATTAACGGTGAGACGTCAAGATGTGGGCTCTGAATTTGCAGAATAGTTAAATTGTTGTCCTTAACTACATATTAATCACAATAATCTTATACATAATAATATAAAAATATACTCCATTAAAATTTAAACGTTTTGATTTTCTATTTAAACCACATGTGATTTCAGTGATTCAATAACCATTTTTAATTTAGTTGCTATTACTACGTTCAATATCCAGACCGATCTTTATTGTAAATAAATTTGCATTGAAAGCAAACATTATCTGAAAGGAACTATTCAAATAGAAATAGAAATAGCCATTTTTATATTATATAATCAAAGAAGTCACTTGTAAATTTGCAATTTCATATACTGATTTTAAAGTTATTGAATTAATTTATAAAAAGCCAATATCATGCAATAACATGCAAACGTATTTTGTAATATAAAACCACGAACTGAATTACGTGACCACATAATATTCTAATGTACTGGGATTTCCCCTCAATTAAATCATTTTAAAAAATGAGTTAAAACTTACAAATACCTGTCTTTAACAACTATTGTATAACGACGAAAACTATCAATACCACTAAATCACAGAAAGATGATATTTTTAGACGTAGTTTCTTCTTATTTTCAACAAGTTCAGTTTGTCAATGGAGTTCTGACTTGTCAACCGATTATGACTATTTTGATGTCAAAATCTCTTGTATTTAATTTCATATAAAAACATATTGAGGATGTTCACTCCATCATTTTTTAAGCTCCGTTTATATATCCTTCAGCAATAGACATATACGATATTAGGTCAATATCAGAAAAATATAAACTTTTGTGTATATGAGGCTGAGAAACTGGGGAAGGGCGAGGCTCTACCGAGCCCTACCCTAGTTTTGCGCCGAATACAAAAAAATATATATTTTACGAACATTGACCTAATTTTGTTTTTATACTGCAACTATAATTAAAACATTGATAATGATATAAATTGTAAAACAAATTTCTAACTTATATTCATCCTTTAAGGAACTCTTGATTAAAGAAAAAGTTCTAATTTTTTCTCTGAAATTGACATTGCACAAACTATAGCTGTGTTAAAATATTTACCGAGCCCTACCCTAGTTTTGCGCCGAATACAAAAAAATATATATTTTACGAACATTGACCTAATTTTTTTTTATACTGCAACTATAATTAAAACATTGATAATTATATAAATTGTAAAACAAATTTCTAACTTATATTCATCCTTTAAGGAACCCTTGATTAAAGAAAAAGTTCTATTTTTTCTCTGAAATTGACATTGCACAAACTATAGCTGTGTTAAAATATTTAGGAAAATAACACAACCAGATGCAGTATAATTTATATAACACATACAGATCGACACTTTTTTCTCTCCTTATAAGATGTGTCATGCTGTTTTACTGTATTATACTACATTTAACATCTATTTACTTCAGAAAAGGTTTTATTGGCGCCTTCGGTAAATTATTAGCCTTTTGGTATGGATGTTTCAATTTAATTTTGTTGTACGTCTGATATATATAATAACATATGTTTGTTGTAGGATCATACATATTGTCATGTTAACCAATAAGATCTGTTAGGGTTGCTAGCACAATTTTAGTAATATATGTTAACTATACAAAACTGCCATTCAATTCTGAAGTTTTGCTAGTGATAACACTAGAAGTATCTGTTGCTTGCAGTCGTTCCGAATTGGCTTATGTTGTTTGGGTTTTTGATCCAACATTAGCTTTGAGTGTTATATTGAAGTTAACATTCTCTGAACTTACTTTATAAACCAGAAGAAACAGCATTAATCGGAAAACATGATAAATGCGTAATTGTAAAAGTTCCAAGGATTTTTTCTCTCACAAATATCAAAAATATAATCATATTTGATTGTCTAAGAACTGTGTGTTAAGTAGATAACCAAAACAAAATAGATTATAATGGGTTTTTTTTTTTGGTGTTTTTTGTGTCTTCATAATTTATAACGATGGAAAACTACAATGGATCTCATATAAAGAGTCATTAATAATCCAATGTCGATGCATCGTAGTGCTGGTAATAAAAAAAAAGAAAATAAAAAAACATTTCCTGCTTTCATTAAGATAACTATATTATTCAATTATATTATTCTACATTTTCTATATATATTATATATGAAGTTATAAAGTGCATTGTAGAAATAAGGAGTACACAAGTTTAAGGTGGTACCTTACACGACAGGGAGATAACTCTGTAAAGTCAGCTAAACGTTTTAATTACGTGTTGTAAAAGGAATATTAAGCTTCTCAATGATTACATTTGGTGTTTGTCAACTTGCTATATAACCAGTGTATGTTTTTGCCGACAAAACGGTCGGTTCAAAATTTTTAATATTTTTATATTTTTGTTGATTTACCTTGCCAAATTTTATGAAAAATAAACGAACCAAATTTATTTTAGTGAAAGTGTTGGGTACCACCTTAATTGCCGATTTAAAAAATTTATAAATAAATGAGGAAGTGACAAATCAATGAAATACGAAAACATATTTGAAAAATACGATATGATTTTTTTAGACATTTTTATTTGTAAAAATGAAATCATATTTAACTTCAAAGGTTTATAGACTTTCAAACTATTTAAACATGATTGCCGATAAAACAGTTAAAGTATAGTATGATTTATTAATGAGTAGATTTTATTTAACTTTTAAATAATAAACTTATCAAATAGGAATACTTACAAAGTTTGCTTGCAAATTAGATTTAATATCATTCAGGTGCGAAGTAATTTGTTTAGATGAAATTCATTTGGACTGCATTTTCAATCGTAGATTTAAATCAACTCAAAATGTTAGCAACTATTATGGTACACTACCATGAACTAATAAGGCGTGCTCGTGTACTTTAAATGCTAATATATATGTATGGAAAGATAATGAAGGACATTGATAAGAACTATACTGATTGGTGATATTTTGTATTAATACTGGATATCCAGTATAAGTACGAAATATCACCAATCGGTATATTTCTTACCAATTTCCTTCCAGTGCCCTTATTGCAAAGCATTTAACAGTCATGTTGAAAAAATTTGTTTTCAGGTGCGAAATATTACAAAACAGTAACATTAATTTTCCGAAATAAGGGAATGAACTATTATTTTCTAATTAATTTGGCGGAAATGACTTTTCTACTATTAGAAATATTTTTGTTGGTCCTCAATGCTCTTCAACTTCGTACTTTATTTGACCTTTTTAATATTTTTTATAATAGCGTCACTGATGAGTCTTTTGTAGTCAAAACGAGCGTCTGACGTTGATATTAAATTTCAATCCTGTTATCTATGATGAATTTATTGATATGGCGTATTTGGCACAATCTTTCGGTGTTCTCTGTTTTTTTATATTCTTGAACATCGTATTTTATTTGACATTCAAACTATTTAATTATGAAGCCACTAATGTTATGTTTAAGACGAAACGCTAGTTTTTGGTACTGAACCACAGTCTTTGAAATTGAAATCTGCTCTCCCTATATGAATCACGCTCAATTTAGGAGTAACACTTATGTTTCCTGGTGTGTTAAGAAAATGTCTTGGGATATGAATTCATCTGCCAAAGCTTTGTTAAAATATATAAAAATAATGTGAGAGGATATAATGTCCATGCTAGTCTATAAGCAACTCTATTTGTTTTGTATTTTACAAATTTTGCATGAATCCAATTTGACAAAGAGTTTATAATGTTTTAAAGGGCAGAACGCTGTAACGATAAGTGACTCATTGGCAAAAATCCAAAACCCAGTCATGAAGGTTTAGTTTTTTAGCATTTTGCATGTTCATAACTTTTGCGTAAGTAAATATTAAGTTAGAGTTCCGGCAGGTAAAAATAAGTGGGACGTTCTAAAGGATAGACAAAAATACAATGAAACGGTTCGATCGCTCAGCAATAAAGCCATACATATTCAGTGCATTGCTTGAGTTTGTATTCAAATATGAAAAAGAGCTGTTGTTTTAATGCCAACGAGATAACTCTCCACAAGAGACCAATGAACACGGATATAAAACGCTACAAATCAACATACGGCTTTCAACAAAGTGTGAAACTCATACCACACTGTGCGCTTGAAAATGTCAGATATGGCATGTAAAATATTTCAAAGGAGAAAACATACTTTAAGGTGAAAATAATCTAATAAAGAGACCTTACATATGGCTCTTATACATGGATAGGTCTGCCTCGCATGTATTTTGAATTTAAATGTTTATTGAAAACGATTTTTAAATTTCAAACGGGGAATGATTTACCTAAACGGAAAATATACACGCTTATTCAAGATATTTTTCTATATTTTAAATAGCGAAAATCAACTTATTGTAAATGTCGGTAATTGTAAAATAAATTATACTTATGTTGATCACTCGAACAAAAATATGCCAATTTATACAATTTTAGTGAAGTTTGAATCATTAACAAAAACATGTGATGTATTGAATTATTGCACTATGACATGATTTTAAAATACATCTCAGTGGAATTTTAATTAGATTGCATTCATTATTTCTATTGTAGTCAACATTATTGGTATTTCCAATATTCGAATGCACAACTGATTTGAATTATTACTAATTTCTAAAATATCAAAACTTTTATTATGATAACTTATTATTATTTTGTAATAAAACAATGATTAATTGATTATTGCTGCTAGTGCAATCTTGAGTTTTTCTGGGAACGTTTGTAATCTAGTTGGGTCATAGAACTCCTAGTGTGAATAAGTATTTCCCATCCAAGGCGTTCAAATATTAAGGTCATCTGATCTTACGAAGATCAACAAAAAATAAGATTACTGAAGTTCATAAATTTTAAAATCGCTTGAAGATGTTTACAAAGATTCTATGAAAAACATGTTTGACCACCGTTTTGAAAGGTTGAAAACCTTCTATTTCTATTATAAGTGTATTTACTTTGATTAAGAGGTTCCTCAGTATAAATTTTACAAAAAACATGAAACTATTTGAAACTTGTATCCGAACGCGTTAAAAGTGTTGGTATTACTTTGTTTTATGAAAATAAATTTGGTCAACATAGAAACAAGTATTTTGTCTTAGGGAGGGATAAATCTTATTTTGTAAAGAATCACTGACACTGACACACTGACATTCGTTAAACTTTACGTTCCGCTATATACATGTAGATGATTTTCTCTCACTAAATAATTCAGAATTTGGTTACTTTGTTGAATGCATCTATTACATCGAACTAGTCTAAAAAATAAAAGATACACCAGATAGAGTTAAGTCGGCCTTATATCCTGATTACATCTAAATTGACAATGAGGGTCGGTTAAAAACAAAACTTTACGACAAAAAAGATGATTTCAGCTACCCTATTATGAACTATCTATTTCTATATAGCAACATTTAAGCAACACCTGCGTTTGGAGTATATTCTTCCTAATCGATAATATACTCCCGGGCTTGTACATCATATCATGATATCCTTAATAGAGGGTTGCTGCTCACAAGCTTAAGGATACGAATAGTTCAAAAAAGTAAAATCACAAAAATACTGAACTCAGAGGAAAATCAATTTGGAAAGTCCATAATCACATGGCAAAATCAAAACGAATCAAAAACGAATGGACAAGAACTGTCTTATTCCTGACTTGGTACAGGCATTTTCAAATGTAGAAAATGGTGGATTAAACCTGGTTCTATAGCGCTAACCCTCTCACTTTAATAACAGTCTCATAAAATTCCGCTACATTTACATGATGCGTTAAATAAACAGTCACAATTAATAAAATAGTCAAAATATGGGTACATCAGTCATCATCGTATAACAATTTTAAAAGGAACAATTTAACAGGACACAACAACATCTACTATCTTCGAACACATGGATTGATTTGAGTGTCTGACGTCAGAAAAATTATATACGTCACATAAATTTGTCGTTCAATGTGCATACAATAGTTATCAAAAGTACCAGGATTATAAACAATTTTAAAATTTACATAGGCAATGAACGCATACAGGGTTAAAAAATCAAAAGTATGTAAGAATAAATTACAGAAATAGACCGAGATTCAAACTAGTCCAAAAGTTATACATAGAATTTATGAGAATCCAAAACTTTTAAAAGGAACAATTTAACAGGACACAAAAACATCTATCTACGAACACATGGATTGATTTGAGTGTCTGACGTCAGAAAAATTATATACGTCACATAAATTTGTCGTTCAATGTGCATCCAAACAATTTTAAAATTTACATAGGCAATGTACGCATACAGGGTTAAAAAATCACAAGTATGTAAGAATAAATTACAGAAATAGACCCGAGATTCAAACTAGTCCAAAAGTTATACATATATAGTGAAGTTGAAATCACCCCTTCGTAAATTTACGGACGACATTACAAGTTTCTCAGCTGATATCGGGTATCTTCCTAATAATTTTATTCAATCTCCCTTGTCACAAATTTGACCTACCGAATAAGACTTTTAATAACATGAGCAACACGACAGGATGCACACTAAAAGCTTGATCTGCTTACCATTCGGGAATACCTTAAATCACTCACAGTTGTATCTGGTTTACCTGTTGCTTAGTCTTTGTTTTTTTATTGTGTCTTGTGTTCTATTATTTATTATTTATATGTTGGTCCTTTTGTGTTCTTTTATGTGTTTGCTTAGTTTCTATTAATGAATTTGAGTGACATTCTGATATCTTTCGCCCTTCTTTTCGAAATATATATGCTTAAAATCATGTTGTTGTTTCTGGAGTAGTGTTCAATTGTTGATAAGTGTTTAAATCATGTATATGTGATATAGAATCTTAAGGTTTATACTTAATAACTCTACAGGTTGCTCTTTGTTAATACAGCTGTTTATCAAACCTCGCCTCTTTGGAGAGATATCTAATATTAATAATTTGATTTGTTCACATACTGATTCTAAAATATGATCTCTATGTTTCATCTCCTAGAGTCATGTTAAAAGTATACAAAAACACTATTGCAGTCACAATTATTTTTGAAATAGGCAAAACATAAAGCTAGTCGAAGTACATAATCTTAGTATTAGTTTAATCACTTACATTTTCAGGGTATATACATGTTAAAATATGCCGCATAGACCTTTTTTACCTTTGAATTTGTGTAGTGCATGTTAACTTTTCGTTGTATGATAAAATTTTCTTGAAACTTCATAGTAAAAGTGTCACTGGGTTACATGTGTTAGCCACAGAAGAAGTTAACTAATTTTAATTTTCAATCACCATCTTAGAACTTTGTATCAAAAAGTTCAAGGTAGCATTCCAGTTTGACGTTGTGAGTGTAGGAAACATATTTTAAATTGATGATATTGGTCCTAAAATGATCTCCAGTAGGCGATATTTTGTAGGACGGCCATAATCCATATGTCATACAAGTAATTGTAACCAACCAAAGCAATTGCAAAAGTTGGTTGTCGGTGTACACTACACAATTTTCACAGTTGAATGACAGACTCTCTGGCATTGGTAAGGGAACAGCTTGTGATTTTTATGGACGCCATCATGAGTAAGTTTACCGTTCCGAAATATCCGTATCATAGATGATATCGTATATGTTCCTTATGTCGTAGCTTCAATCCCGTTCCCTTGTCATAAATGTTCCAAACCTTATAAGACTATTTACCGGTTTTGTCATAGTATGAGCAGAACACGACGGTTGCCAAATGTGGAGCACGATCAAACTATTCTTACGTAGTATCTGAGATCCCCGTTTTTTTGGAGTTTTTAGTTTTTTATGCTGTTGCTTTTGTACTGTTATTTGTTTGTATGTATGTATGTTTTTTTTTTATTATTATTATTTTATCCATGTCATTGTCAGTTTGTTTTTCATTTACGAGTTTGAGTGTCGCTCTGGTATCTTTCGACCCTCCTTTTTCTACCTCAGGCATGTATTATCTTTTTCCCTGGATTTGGCATAACCTTTTAGTCCTGAATGCTCTTTATCTTTATTTTATTTGGCCTTTTTAACTTTTTGGGATTCGAGCGTCACTGACGAGTCTTTTGTAGACAAAACGCGCGTTTGGCGTTTATACAAAACAAATTCCTGATATCTATGATGAGTTTACTTTAAAGTACTATTATCAATATCATTAGATCAGCAATCTAAATAATACAGGTCATGATTTACACTTGCATCGTCAAAAAAAGGATCCAAGAAGACACATGTACATATCAAAAGTTGTAAAATTAAACTATAAAAATATAATACAAACTCATTCCTTCCATCTTATAACAGTACATTTAAATCAATTCATTTTTTTTTATCTTGAATAGCAGGACATATGGAAATCTGTACCAACAAATCTAATAAAACAATAGCAGAAAAAATATAAAGAAAACACAAACGATAATATTTTCCTTCAATGCATCATACAATCTGGTTGTTTATATCATTTTCATATTTTTTTCACCCTAAAATGACTCAATATATTTATAAAAAGCTGCATATCATATATAAGAAGTAAAACGTCGCTTTTTTTTTTTTTTTTTAATAAAAACAACAATGTGCGAAGATAAGGCAAACACAATGAATACCAATACATTGGAGTCTAAATTTACACTACTAAATCGGGTTAGTTCTATGCTTCAATTTGCAGACTTTGTGAATTAGTTACAATATTAATGTGTGCGACCTTTTATCTAACAATATAATCGAATTTATATATATATGATATTAAATAGATCATTTATTTGGAGTTATTTTCTTCATATTAGCCATACAAAGGTGCATAACTCATTTTACAAAGAAATGTTATAAAATTTGTATATGTTATTTATAGCAAGAAAGTCAGTTCGTCAACACGATCGTATGTGAACTTTCTTAACACATTGGAGTCTAAATTTACACTACTAAATCGGGTTAGTTCTATGCGTCAATTTGCAGACTTTGTGAATTAGTTACAATATTAATGTGTGCGACCTTTTATCTAACAATATAATCGAATTTATATATATATGATATTAAATAGATCATTTATTTGGAGTTATTTTCTTCATATTAGCCATACAAAGGTGCATAACTCATTTTACAAAGAAATGTTATAAAATTTGTATATGTTATTTATAGCAAGAAAGTCAGTTCGTCAACACGATCGTATGTGAACTTTCTTAACACATATTTATAAAAAAAAAGAATGGCCAAAGTAGATACAAGTACGTTGTGTAAAGGGAGGGGCAAAGCTGCAATTGTGCGCCTGTCCCACGTCAGGAGAGACTCTGGCCTTTGTTAGTCTTGTATGATTTTTAATTTAGTTTCTTGTGTATGATTCGGAGTTTAATATGACGTCCATTATCCCTGTAATAGTAAACTTATTTTTACGGGCCAACTGAAGGACTCCTACGGGCACGGGAGTTTCTCGCTACATTGAAGCCCCATTTGGGGCCTTCCGCTATTGTCTGTTCTATGATCGGGTTGTTGTCGCTTTGAAACATTCTCCATTTCCTTTCTCAATTTTATTGGTAAAAAACGCTCTCTATTTCAAACAAAATATTATCTTAAGCAGACACTATCAAGATGCTTGATATCTTGATTGAAAACTTATTTGTTATGGTATGAGGATGTGTTTTTGAACAAACAATCAGTATTCCAATGGAAACCGACTTTGACCTCTTTTTGTTGACTTGTTTTAATATTCATATGTGACTGACTTCAAAGAGAAACTTGTAAGTAAGATGAAAAAGAAGTTAGAAGAGCCTTTACTTTCTGCTATATTCTGGTGACTATGTTGCATGCTTCTATCCCCTCATACTTTAATTACAGGATATCATATAAATAGTTAAGTCTGTCTAATATCTGGACTTGTATCTAGACATTGACAGTTACAGTTGGTTTAACAAAAACATTTTCTAGGAAATAAATGATTTCAGCCTTCCCAATTGTGAACACTTCATGTCTATGTAGCATCATACCCGCAGCGCTGGCATTCGGAGTATATATCTACCAATTTATAAAATATTCCTGGGCTTGTATTTCCTATTATGATTTTCCTTATAGAGGTTTGCTGAACACAAAAAGATATTAAAGAGTTCCAAAACGAAAAATTGTAATAATTCCTTCGTGTATTTAACGAATGTCATCCCGGGTTGGTTGAAATATCCGTTTCATAAATGACAGCGAATAAGTTTCTAATGTTGTAACCACATTTGCACCTTTTCGCGAATATGGTCTACCGAAATTACCAAGTTGTACATAGCAGCACGAAGGGCATCATATGTGGAGCACCTGAAATCATTTGACTTATGATGGTGGTCATGTAGCTAAGTCTTTAAATTTCGTTGTTGTGTTTTGTTATTATTATGTGTCTGTTGGTTTTGTTCCTTTTTTTGGCAACGGCAGGAAATGAGATTCGAAAAAAATATTGTTTCACTCATGTTTCATATATTTTATAAGATTAATTGAATGCATCCTGGTATGTTAACACACTATTGTAGTCTTTGTAGTATATTTATTACTTTAAAGCTGCGATGTATGTATAGATAAATAAGGGATATGGAAGTTATGTATCGAAATAAATAAAGGTCGGTAAGTGAGTACCATAAATGATAATGACCAAGTGTGTACACATGTTAATTTGAATTTCAAGATTTGCATGCATCAATCTTTTACAATTATAAGTAACAGTGAACACTAGGTCATAATGGCATCATGTCTATTAAGTTCAATGCCGTTTTAGCATGGGTTCCTCTCCATAATGTGGTTGGTCATGGAACACAGTTGTTTTTCTGTTATCATTGGTTGTCTACAAATACAGTCCTAGTGTGGTCAATTTATTGCCTGAGGTTTTTTGACAATTTTACTCTTTCAAATTGTATGCATAAAATAAAATTACTTTAGAATACACATCACATGGGAACAGAAAAGTTGTTCTGTCTGTTCAGATTTTTATATAGTTTTAGGATGTAGTAGGTAAAATCTTTTATATATTTTATAGTAGTTTTTTTTTATAGATCTTGCATATATTGAGTTTTTTGTAGAGGGGTATCAGCATTGATTTAATGAAATATCGACTGTATTTAGGTTTTTCTTTGGATAATCCTGACACCCCAATGAAAAAAAAACCAGTCAAATATGCATTATTTGACTTGTATACCGAAAGAAAATATTTTTGGCAAATAAATTGCAAGATTGGGTTCCTATTTTCATTTTTTGCCATTGCGATTCGGTATAAGTGCACCCATGGCTTTAATTATGAGTTAAAACACTTCTAATTCCTAGATATAAGCATAAGTAACCACTGTTCAGTTATATTTAAAATGTAACCTTAATTACATGCATATATGAAGCAAGAAATAAATGATATGCTAAGGTGTATAAAATTTCTAGCTACTTGGTAAGTTACTAATTATTCTACTATAACTTTATAAGTTGTTATGTGTCTTATGTTTTGAGAAAAAACAAATTCACACAAAAATATATATTTGTAAACACTTGTTAACGGTTTATTCAGAAGAACTCTTTTCTCTTGTAGTATTAAACCAAAAATGAGAATTAGGATAATAGTATACCTCCATCCAACATACACATAAAAAGTATAAATAAATAATAAATTTAGTACAACAAACATATCAATAATTCATCACCATCATGAAATGGATTTTAAGCATTTCTTGAATTTACCGTTGACATAATTTCTCAGGGTTTTCGGTGGTCAATAACCTGATGTAAACAATATCTTTATACAAGTAAAGGGCCATGCAATAGTATAACAACGAAGTTTGAAGGTGTATTTTTCATAGATTACAAAAGATTTCTTAAATCAATAATTTACCAGTATGAAAATGATCTCTTTTCGCAGAATAAGTCAACAAAATGTTTCTTTTCGCGGCTCCTGTGTTTCGCTTTTCTTTGTTTGTATATCTTCCATAGAACATTATGATGAGAACATGCGTTACTCGTCTCTGTCAAGAATACATTGTAGTTCGCGTAAGACATTAGCAATGTTTGTAAACTCATTTTGACTGACTGCAATTAGCGATAAAGTATTTGTAACATATAAAAACAACAAAATATATGTTTAGTTTTTTTTTTAACAACTTCATAGTAAGGCTTATGTAATTTTGAACCATGTCAGCTGTCTAAATGAAAAGATTTGTAATCAATAATTATTAAAATTAGAATGCATTTTTTTTTATAATAATGATTGTTTGTTTTTCTTTTTATAACAAAACAAATCATTTATATCACTGTATTGCTGATAAGACTGTTTTTTAGGACGATATCCATTTTTTTTATTTAGCAAATACTTTGCATAATCTAGTGATTTTCAGTTATAGATAAACAACTACAATGTAATCAAAGAGAAAAAAAGAATATAATCCAATTGGTTCTTTTTAATACGAAGTTTCTATATGAAGTTTGTTTCTTATATAAATGAATGAAGGACTAAACCGACAAGAAGAAAAGTAGTTGGTTCCAAGGGGAATCACAAGTGTTATTTGAAAAATGCACACCTTCCTTACGAAACAAATATGTTGTCAATCAAGAAATCTTGTTTAAATCACAGCGATGTTTTAAAACGTACGACTGATCCAATCATAAGCTAAAATATACTATCTACATTGACTATTATTTTCATGAAACACATGAAAAACATTACCAACTTACTCTTATCCTGTCTTTGGTCACGAATTATGTCCGGGATGTATAGACGAGCGAAATTTGATATCAAAGGTAAATTCTGGTAGGCTTGCGTTCTTTTTTCCTGGAATTCCACGAGAAAAACATAACCATAAAGATCTCGGTTCGTTTCTTTCATACATTTATACCAGCGAATAGCCGACAAGCAAAACCATTTTGGATACATTTAATGGTTATCAGTGTAAGCAGCCGTCGTTTTTACGTTTATATGGCAATTGAGCAATATCTTTTGTAATTGTTTTGTTTTGTAGAGGAAGGTGCAGTAAGAAGAACTATGATTTGATGATATTACACTCATACACACACAAACATAAATATACAAAAATAGACTTGGACAGTTTAACACATAAGTATGTCATTGATTGCCAGTAAAGGGTCTGCACCATTTGCCGTACATATACTATTTGTAAAACAAAATACATCTAATTAAATTACATTATTTTCTGAAATGAGCCTTAATAGAAATATGTATACATTGACCGTCAGAACATAGGATTTGTAGTTTGAATTGTTAAAATTGCCATAAGCTCGTCAACGGCTTTTAATAGAGCTTCTTTGGGAAGATTAGTAAACATCTATCTTATAGCATACAAACACAAAAGGCTATTTGCCATAGTTTGAACTGCTAAAAGATATTAATTAAAGATGTCACATCTAATACAATTTATGTAGACTGACTTTGAACTGTAGATAATCAACATTAAGACCGATAACTTTAGATTAAAAAAATATTGATTATAATTAGAAAGTAATAATTGAATATCAAATAAGGCTAGGATACCTGATGAGGATGTACGGCCTTGGTCGAATATGACTTAAATAATATCCCGAACACCAGGTGTAATATCATTAAATTTAATATACTATGTGTTTGATTACAACAGATCATGACGTCGGGGAAATCCTTTCAAATATATAGATTTGTACAATTTGATAATGTATCACAGAACAATGTACCACAGAAGGTCAAATCAAGTCTCTAGCATTTAATGTTAATACATATACTTTAGATAAAGCATACTTCATATAAGTTCGTGCATTAACAACAACGGTGAGCTTTACTGTCCCTCTGGTATCTTTTGTCCCTCTTTTGAAGTATACAAGAACGAGAAATTAATCTCTCATAGACAATGGTATACTAGTAATTTTTCGCGGGATTGATTTTGGGACACGTTTATTCATTAAAAGAGACAACAGCTAAGACATATATCAGAGATCATTCCAAGGCGACAAATGGGTCTTCAACACAGCGTGAAAATCCTGCAACAACGATAAAGGGTTAGAATTTTTGAAGACGTCATTTTCCTGTCTAAAAATCAATTTACCCCGCATACGATTAAATCTTGGAAATAACTGAATGCCTGTAACCTAATCGAATCTTAAAATATACGAATCAAACATGCAATATGATGAACAAATACCCGCTACATTCAAGAGCTTGCAGCTTCGACTACGACTTGGTAAAACGTCATCATTGTTTGATAAGAAATTTGCTGAACCAGATGTATGTCAAAGGACGTCTCGTCCAAGTTCTAAAAAAAGTTAATCAGAAGGTACCGAGACCTTGTTGATAAATATTCCGTATCAACTTAACAAATGATAAATACATAATGGTCTTGGTGTAAAGATTCTGCGTAATGACGTTGTTTATCACCTCAATAACGTGTTATATATGTTCTTTTTTTTTTGTCTCTGTTCTATCATTGATTTTACTTTTACTGTTTGGTCTGTTTTCGGTGATGCAATGTATCCGTTTGACGTGGCCTGGTACTGTACTAATACATCCTGTCAATGAGGTTAATAAATGTCACTCTTGTTGTGCTTTATACGTGTGACTATTTGTTTCATATGACGTGACTCTGTATTCATAAACATCCCACCATTATGTTATGTTCTATTATAATGCCATTATGTTATTGTTCTATAATAATTTTGAAACTACTGTGAAAGACGAAATTTTTTTATTTCCGTTCTTGTGTGACTTTTGTGTATTTTGTTTCTTAACTAATGCTCTTCTGACATGTAGTTTTAATTTCAAATTCTTAAATTTTGTCATTTAAAAAAGTACTGTTTCAAACAGCTCATAAAAGACAACCCGTGCAAAATGTTGGTTTATTCATAGAATTTTTATTGATATCCAGGCTTTGCATAAACAAACCAGAGATCAGAAAATGACAATTTACAACGTCGTAACTAAATCTGAGAGTTCAATTTACAACGTCGTAACAAATTCTGAGAGTTCAATTTCCTCCTCTCTGCGTAAATCTGTATTTTCAGGTTTGGCAATATCCTCAGTGTTATTCATTGAGTTTTCTTCTTTGAATCTCAAAGTACCTTCAATATGAGTATGGCCTCCTTTACATGCAAACATCAAAGCTGTCCATTTTTTTCTACTTTTGAGGTTAATGTTTGCATTTTGTTCACAGAGAAATTCTACGATATCAGAATATCCATGCCTACTTGCAAACATTAGAGCTGTTTGTCCGCATTTATCAATAACATCCAGTTTAGCTCCTTTCTGTACAAGGGAACAAACCATTTCGAAATTTCCACTATTGCATGCCACCATTAATGGGGTTACATGTTTATTGTCTGCTATATTAACGTCTATATCACGATTC
Organism: Mytilus trossulus; assembly: GCF_036588685.1. Lineage (NCBI taxonomy): Eukaryota > Metazoa > Mollusca > Bivalvia > Mytilida > Mytilidae > Mytilus > Mytilus trossulus. The sequence continues at coordinate 33,080,867 of NC_086386.1, read as the reverse complement.
TTTAAAATTGTGTCGACAATGGAGGAGAAGTTTCCCATTATTGCCGCTATCAGTGGAGAACATTTCCTGTATGAAGTATTCGAGTTAACACTAGCACCGCAATCTATAAGTAGTCTAACAATTTCAGCGTGGCCTTTGACACAAGCACACACCAGAGGCGTATAGCAATGTTTTTGAACAGAAATAAATGCTGTATTAATAACACAGGCTGTTTTAGCGGACCTTGATAAAGAAGGTTTGTCAGTACAATAAGCCAGATCTAAATTATACATTAAATTACCCTCTATGTCCATCAGGATATCACTTACGGCTGCAATTAGATCAGGATAATTGGAAGAGAAAATTCTATCTAATACTTTCCTTCTAGTATGCTTATTTTTAAATGCATCTTTTATCATTTGCGCTTTACAAGTAAGAAACCGAATCAGTTTTTGTCTGTACTCTAGACATTTCATTTGTGGACTTCGGAGTACATCTTCTGAATAGACTTCTAAAATATCCCTGATAATCCGATTAAAAAACTCCTTTTCATTCTCAGGACAGATCACTATTGGTGTTTCCTCTGTTCCCGGTAATGATTCTAGACAAGTACGTTGACTTAATAATGAACTACAAGCATATTTGATAATCACATTTTGGAAATTTTGTTTTAATCCACAATGATAGCACATATAGTCAAATAGTTTGGCATGAATCGGTCGATAAATAACCATCTCGTTTCCAGCCTTGTTGCAATAGTGTTCAATTTTTAAAAATGTACCTACTAATGAATTCATTTGCATTAATATATCGGTTTTAGAAGTTCCACTAAAAATACCACACTCTTCACAAAGATTCTGCAAATATACCTCCATATGAACTAAATTATAATCACTGTCTTCTTTTAAAGGAAAACGCAGTTCCCCGTTGCAAATAACAATTAATACAATTGTAAAATATTTCAGTTTTTGAGGTTCTTCTTTAATGTTGTCAAATTCAGACATATAAATATCTAGCGGGTTTTCAAAAAAGTCAACAATATCTTTTTCTATATGATTTTCATACAAAGAACACATTAAAGGAAAGAAATCGCATTTGTTAATGACATTTTCAATAGCAGGTATCAAATGAGCATCAAGATATTTTTCAGATATTGACCGTTTTTGATCTTGAGTTATCAAATTATCCGAAAATTCGATTGAACATTCCTTGAGAAACCCTATTCGCTGAAACTGTTCTTCCTTAAAAACCTGCAAGCGACACGAAGTTATAACTTTTACGTTCTTTTCTCTTATTATACGTTTTAGGAAGGGCTCATACTTTTTCCAAAGGTTAATTTCATTTTGTATGGCCGAATATCTGCCACACACATCATCAAACACAAAAACTTGGTTTTCATTTTTCTTAAACTTGTTTATTATATCTTCAGGACTGTGGCAAGGAAGGATTTCATACTGATTTTGTTCCCGCAAAAGTAGCGCCACATGATGTATTGTTGCTGATTTACCAATTCCGGAAATTCCGTAAACAGTCGTTACATTATTTTCTTGTAAGGTAAGAAGTAATTTTGCACAAAGGTCTGTAGGTACAAATTGTTTATTGACCTTTTCCCATTCCTCAATTTGAACTAGCATCGAATCTGCCAAAATATAAAAGCAACAAAAAACTGTTAAATGCGATCGCCCATGTATAATGCTTTAGAGACGAATCGGTTATATATTTAGGTGAGAGCAAACACCTTGATCAAAATTAGTTTGGCTCGTACCTTTAAAAAATACAAAGTTTCAACGATCTTGAACGACACACTTTATCGGAAAATTCTATTGAATACATGTATATGGTAGTTTAAAAAAAACTTATTTTGATCGTTTTGAAGCTTCCTATTTCTTATCAACAGATAACGTGATTATAACGTTCAACTGTTTTACGGGGTATATCCCCGTCACATATTATCGTGTGGCTTTACCTGAAGGAAACTAATATAGATTGTACGGATTGTTTATGCATATACACATAAGCTCTTAAAAGTGCAGACGTTTCAAGTTGTCTGTTGCCGATACATTCTAAATAGAACTGAGGATAGAACTGTATTATATGTAAAGCTCCGATAGCATCAATTTGTGATTTGCAAATGAAGTAAACAAGTATTGGTGTGAATTCATTGGAATGAAACTGATGAAAACAGCGTCAACTTATATATTAAAACTGTCATGCGTCGTTTGCGCTTGAGCGTACATTTTCATAGCATCAACTGTGAATTGATGACGTTATCCAATGAAAATGAACGTTACAAACGATATTCCAATATATTCAGATTTGAATGTAGTGTTGTTTCTTCTTGAAATTTAAAGCTTTGAAGTTCTTTGAAGCATATTTTATTTACAGATGCGGTTAAATATCTTTAATTTGTAGCTTTGGTCGTCATGTTGGTCAGCAGGCCGTGTCGACAGACACATTCTAAACAAGTTTCTCAAGTAAAATCAGTGAACAACAAAGTTATATTTAATTTGAATTCATGATTCAGGGAAGATTCGTTTTATAAATATTTTATGATTAAACGTTTTATAAATCTTATGACAATAATGTTGGAATAGAGACCGACGGAAATAAGAAAAGTAGTGCATGACACAATGAAGCATGTCGGAACTCTATTGCATCGGGAAATTTTGACAAGCTTTTAAGTGGACACTTTAGTAGGAAATATAATAGAATGTTAACGGAACATAATGCTAAAGTAAGACGAATATAAAAAATGAAATGAAAAGATTCAGGTTCAAAACCAGTTGAAGATTTAGGCGAGATTTGTAGAATTAAAATATCTACACTTCATTGATAAAGAACTTGTAGAGAATCGAACCACATCTTCCGTTTTTTTACATTGAAGTTAAATTATGAATTTACATGATACATGATAGATTTAGGAACAGTTGTATCATCATAACTATAAAAGATAGAGGGAGGCAATTTTTTGTATAATAGTTTACAAAATAGCATTGTCAAACTTCACATCTAAACAGTAAACTTGAGGTACAATCACACTAAATGGTGTATTAAAGGTCAATGTGGATATATGGCTAATGATAAACAAGAATACATTTTACCGTTTAACGTTGTGAAATAAGGATCAAAAAGAGGGACGAAAGATATCAGACGGACAGTCAAACTCATAGATCGAAAATAAGCTGACAACGTCAGGCTTAAATTGAAAGAAGACAAACAGACAAACAATAGAACACATGACACAACATAGAAAACTAAAGAATAAGCAAAACGAACCCCACCAAAAACTAGGGGTGATATCAGGTGCTCCGGAAGGGTAAGGTCAAGAATATGACAACCATTCGTTTCATGTGTTTGAGCTTTTGATTTTGTTATTTGATTTATTACTTTCAGTTTTGAATTTTCCTTGGAGCTCAGCATTTTTTGTGATTTTACTTTTTGTCTCATTTTGGAAATAATTGTACTTATATGTAAAATGTATAAGTTTAAGTATGAAAATAACAACTCGACATTAGAAACTGCAATTAGACATAGACCGGTATTTGTGAATTATGTCATTTTGTTTTTGAAGATTTGCCTCCGATCGATTTGTTTAGTCATGCCCTTTCACCTGATTTGTACATTCTATATTTATTTTCGTACAAGATGTTTATCCGTTAGGGTTGGGAAATTATAAATATATATGTTAAACTCAACACAATTTGATATGTTCCGTCCAAAGTTCCTGTTTAGAAGTGATTTTCAATTGGATTATCAATCACAATTGTTTATGTTCGACTCAATAGTCTTACTGTGACTTAACTGATAGTGTTGCTCTCCACCTATTGCAATTTATCAAAAATTCTGACCAAATTGCAATTTGTTTGATAAAACCAAACAACTGGTAAGAAGTTTTAACATACCGCTGTAGACAACCACAGTCAAGTCATGAAAAGGCAAGTAAAATAAAGCATGCTAACAATCCTTTTCGATAGGCAAACTATTTGAAAGCTTAGTTTGGACATTTTTTTGGAAAGATTTGCAATAGTTCGAGAGCAACACTAACAGTCAAGTCACTGTATTTCTTTTGATTGTGTCATATTTTGTTTACTATGGGATTAGTATAGCTTACATTGCTGTATGTTATTTTACTCACTGGCGATGGTCGTGCGAGGTCTTGTCTAATATCAATTGTTTTTAATTATTATGAAATAGACCGTACTTACCACTTATATGAACGTTGTCAATGTACTGTCGTAATTGATCAACCTCATCCGTCAAACATTTGATCGTTTTCAAAAAAGAGTCCTTTATATCATCATTTAATTCATCGGTTTCAAGATTATCGAATTTGTTAGTTAAATCACCATTACGTTTGCCAAGATATATTTCCATTCTTTTGGCAACATCTTTAAATGCAGAAAACCACTGGGTCAATTCTTCGTCTGTTACTTTAAAGTTCCCTTCACGTGGATGAGCAATGACATTCCTATATCGTCGTATTCGTTCAATATCATCACCAACAGTTGTTTCAGAACTTTCTGGATCTGTTTCATGTCCCCATCCCTTTGTAGGATAAGGAATTATGTTTAAACTTCGCAGTGCTTTATATATTAAAGATACGTCAAAATCTGAATAACCATCTGTAGAAGCCTTTAAAATGATGTCCCTTTCGTTTTTTGTTAAACGACTCCAAAGCTTCCTATCATTTTTCAAATGATCAGCTATCATATGGCAAGGTTCCTTAATATGCAGCAGTTCTTGTAAAATCTCTTGCATCAAATATTGTGCAGCATAAGTTAATTTATTTCTGTTTCTTTGATACCTACGTTTTTTTGAACGACCGAATGTTGCCATCTTCTTAAAATGTAAAATATTTCAACCTAAAAAAAGTGAAAAAATCTATATTAGTCAACAAGTAATTTTAGACGTAAGATACAATCAATAGGCAAAAGCTGTTAAATTGTCTAATGAAAAACATTCATTTACAAAATAAATGCATACTTAAAAGGATTGGACAACATTGTAAAGTAAAGTTCATGTTGAGGAAAATGATGATTATAGTGGAAGATATTAGCAAGCAAAATCGAGGGAATTGTGCAAATGATGTCAGATTTTCGGACTTCTTGTGTTTTGAATGGGGGCGAAAACTCCCATTTATTGTCTACGCACCCTTTCCACCCAAATTAATGATTTATGACATGTCGCAACTAACTATTTAGTACAAATCATTAGTCGATGTGTTAAATAGTGTATGAAAATAAGGCAAAATCAAAAATTAAGAATATGACCTTGACTTTTGACCTTGACCTTATTTTCAGTTTTTTAACCAAGGATCTCAAATTAAAAGACCCAAGGTCTCTATCACCGTTAATTTGTCGTTTTCGTTACGGATGCAAAGCCTTAGAGATCACAAGAAAAACAGTGTTCGGGAAGATAACTCTTATAATGGAAAGTATTCGGTTAAGCAGGGTTAGTTTCAGAAGCGTATAAACTGTTTCATATCATATTCTAAATATATAAGCAAAATCTTGCGAAACAAAAAAAAACAGAGCAGGAAAAAAATTAGGCGAAAGAAAAAAAAACAACCAGAAGAAAACCACCACGGAAAAGTGGAAAGACCTTAAAACACTACAATATTATGTATGTTTGTAGATTTGCCTATATATCTGGGTTTAAATTCCTCATTCCTCAGATGTTTGTACAAACGTCATTAAAAAAATCTGTAATGTTTGATTTAAGAAATTCAGTTAAATGTATCTTTGGTTTTTTTTTTATTTTGTGTTTGTAATGCGGTTGGGAAACTTCCTTATTTCTGTGATTTTTATTTTGTTTTTCTTCTTTTTCAAATATACGAACCATTCCATCTAAATATATGTATTTTTGGGATAGCTAGAAAATATACATATTTCAGAAAAAGTAAACTAACAAAAATTAAAATAACAAATATAACGAATTACGAGGACAGTTCAATAATATAATCGCATTTGAGGAGGTACATAACACTACAGGGAGATATCTCTCTAAAATCAAATGATTTTTTTATCAACTTCTCATTTACGGGAAATAGTCAAACTTCTATGTAGCCGATGATAATTTTCAGATAAAGTGTGTTTTTTTTTGTCGAAGGGTAGAAGAAAATATTATGCCAACACTTAATGAGAATAAAAGGAGCCATATTAATTGTATTCAAGATGTTTGGTACCATCTTAAGTATTTTAACATTCAACAGAATCACAATGCAGAAATCCTCGGTCCCAAATAAGTTGAATCTTTTTTTTTTTATCTGTGAATTAGGTACACCTTATCTCCTTAACGTGTTTAGCTTATAGATCTCATCTTTGTATTATCATAAGCTAAACATCACTTCTCTTTCTCTGGCTCAGTTGCATTTTTAATATGTTGGGATCAGGAAATTATTTTCATTGTTTATATCTTGAAGATGCTTCGGTCAAATTATCAACCTTTTTTTTTAATGATGGAATGGAATTTTAATATTTCTATACTTTATTATTTAACAGAGGATATGTCTAATTTCAATTTATTTGATATAATTATTTCATTTTATTATGCTGAGTTTAAGCCATACATTGCATTCTCATAATTTCTTATTTATATATTGTATCATCAGCTGCTAACTTGGAAATTTGTCCTGCATGATTAGATAAAACAATTTTTAATATATCATTTCTATTGTAACTTTCGACTAATATGGTTAAAAAGTTAAATACTATATATGCTATTTAAATGAATTTATAATCATTGTATTATATTCAAACCCACAAGTGTCCTTGAGAGTACATAACACAAATGCATATTGATTTCTTTTTATATAACATAGACAATCATATGCTATCCGTTTCGATGTTTATCTTTCGTAATTTAGAACAGCTAAGCAAACAAAACCACTCAATCGAGTAAGTATTTTAAAACTCTGAAAAATGTCAGTATCGTTATTATTAGATTCAATAAGATCTCTTGAAACTTTATATGTATATTTAAAAGTTATCATGTATCATCTTCATTAACGTATATGCGATCATTGAAAATAATTCATAATACTGACAAAGAAAAAGAAAAGTTTAATATATAAACTCCCATATGTAGCATACTTTGAACGTCTATTGATTTAAACTTTTAGTAAAACTATGCATTAAAAGGTTAATCATACTCCATTATCATGCTAGTTTGGAACACTGTAGAATTGAACTACATATAATAAAAATTGTACCGTGTAAAACCTATATTCTCTTTATGATAAAAAAGAATACAATTTGAAAATTCTTAATAATTCGTAATGATACTTAAATATAGTAAAACAAATATCATTTTTCATCATGGATATTTGATATAAATATACCCAATCTGATTTCATAAAATCTGCAAACTGAGGTTGATCAATTTCAGATTATCCTAACCTATTTATCCTATACAACGGTAACTATTTTGGAGAAGCACATTCATCGAAAAAAAATATTCATTTTGTTGATGGAGGATAATATTTGAATCAATCAATGCAAACACAAACACAAATACATAGTCATTTAAAGAAATACTCACTTCAATTGCGTGCAGACTATCACCCCATATTATGATACGGAAGTGATTTGTAATTATAAATAGATCATCATAGGCAGATTTAAATCTTCAGGTTATAGCAATATTGATAGTATTTGTATTTTTCTTTTACATGTAATTCCGTTACCAGACCTACTTTAGTTTTCTCTTATATTTTTTCTAATGAGAATTGCTACTGAAAGTTGTTTGAAATCGTTTCGATTATACATTAAAAGGGTGTATTATGTCACATGACAACATACTACTACATGCACTGTTAAAACCCTAAATCTGATTTCTCGAGCCTGTTTTACATGTTTAACCCCGCTGCAATTTTTCGCCTGTTCCAAGTTAGGAGCCTCTGGCCTTTGTTAGTCTTGTATGATATTTAATTTTAGTTTCTTGTGTATAATTCGGAGTTAAGTATGACGTCCCTTTTCACTGTACTAGTATACATTTTTAAGGGGACAGCTTTCTGTGGGTTATATGTTAACATTCCAAAAGTTTTTAATTGAACAGACTATAGCAGAGTAAACATATCTTCATAGAATTAAAAAAAAACTATGTCGATATGCAGATGTATGGATAGCATACACAAATGCGCAATACGTCTACAATAAAGATACTGATGCGAAAATTTAATGTCTTTAATGTTAAATGTCAGACTGATTCTCTAATTTCGTGTTGCTTAGTCTTTAGTTTTCCATGTTGTGTCTTTAGTATGATTATTCGTCTGTTAGTCCTTTTTTTTAGCTATGGCGTTGTCAGTTTATTTTCAATCTATGAGTTTGACTGTCCCTATGGTATTTTCGTCATTTTTTTTACATGTTTTTTAATATGACCCTGGATTTTTTTTATGTCATGACGATGGCTTATTATAGATGGACTCTTGTTTGAAATACGTAGAAATGCTAAAACATGACAACGAGTCCATGCGTTGTTATTTGTTTCTTTTTGAACTTGCATGTGTGTAATTTAGATATACGATTTTATATGCTATTAGATATATTAGAATTTAAGTAAAAAAGATCACTCATTTGACAGCAAAAACATTGTGTAATCCTTTAAGGTACAACATTTGCATGTATATTAAAGGATATTTCAAGTATCATAAGCAAATCAAACAAAAAAAGTATACAGATCTGTACACAGCCTTCCCAATTTTTTTTTTAATTTAACACAACAAACGCGAATTATGAGTTAACGTTTAAATGTTCATTTTCAAATACTTCACAACCACTGGCACAGAAATAAAATGTGAGTGTAAATGAAATGCTCAGAAACTGTCATTAAACATTTTCTAAAGCTAGTATAATAAAACAAATTGCGCATGTTCTATGCCAAATTTAAACCACTTATCTGATTTTTGAGGGGTTCGTATATGCTGTTTTGTACTTAGATCCGGTTATATTTCATTCGTATTTATTGTCATAACACATTGAAGACATCATTTTTGTTTGATGTGTTCAGTCACTCTAACCCGTACAATATATTAACCTGACACATTTATGAATTCAAACGTCCATATAATTTATAAACCTAGTCAGAATAGAATATCATTGTAAGTGCAGTTAGGTAAGTTTTTAAATAAATTAAAAAAAGAGGGACAGAAGATACCAGAGAGATAATCAGACTCATAGATTGAATATAAACTGAAAATGCCATGATAAAAAATTAAAAATTCAAACAGACAAATTTTAGATTCTAGCGAGAGAAATTACTGTATTACTGAAAAATTATTACACCAGGATTTTCAATATCACAAACTAGTCAAAACGCTTAGTAAATTTTATCATCGGTATAAGGAAATAATTCGTAAATATAACTCAACATGCAGACATTTTATACATTCAGGTATTTCACATCCAATCTTTTATGGTAATATTCTTTACAAAGCACAAAAATGTCAGTATCCACCTCAAAAGCTTACAAAACCTGTAAACAGACTTCTTAAGAAGGGATATAGTTACGATACTGTTGTCAGGTCATTAAAGATTGCATATTTTGGCTTTAATATTGATTCGTTATAGGGTCTTTGCTTAGGAACTAAACACATTTATTTAAAAAAAAAACAGTTGTTGGCATGGCACGAGTTACGTTCTTCTCATTTATTTTATGAAAGTATGATACTAAACCCCTAACGGGAGGAATCGTGCCTGATATTCATATGATGAATACATAATCTTTCAATCAGTTTAATTGAGGTCTGGAGCTGGCATGTCAGTTAACTGCTAGAAGTCTGTTGTTATTTATGTTTTATTGTCATTTTTTTTTGTTTTGTTACATCTTCTGACATCGGACTCGGACTTCTGTTGAACTGAATTTTAATATGCGTATTTTTATGTGTTTACTTTTCTACATTAGCTAGAGGTATAGGGGAGGGTTGAGATCTAAAAGATATGATTAACTCTGCCGCAATTTTGCGCCTGTCCCAAACATTGAAGACCCATTGGTGGCCTTCGGCTGTTGTCTGCTCTATGGTCGGGTTGTTGTCGCTTTGACACATTCCCCATTTCCTTTCTCAATTTTATTAAATAATAGTACAGAAGACAAAACCTAGGAAACTAAAGAAACTAAGCAACAAGAATCCCATCAAGAACTCGGGGTGATCTCATGTGCTCCGGAAGAGTACGCAGATCCTTCTCCACATGTTGCACCTGTCGTGTTGCTTATGCTATTACAAATTCGGTTAAAAGTATAATTCGGAAGGTCACAATCGTGAAAAGGGAAAGGTATTGTAGTTACAACATAAGGAACATATCCGATGTCATCTGTGAAACGGTGATTCCATAATGGTCAACCAACTCTTGATGGTGTTCATAAAATTTACAAAGGGATGTTTTCAACTTCACCATTTGGAACTCTTGGTTAATAGCTTCCGTGTGAGCAGCAATCCTCTAACAAGGACTTCATGATAGTAATTGCAAACCCGGAAATACCGTAGCAATTGGGAGATATATACTCCGTATGCAGACGCAGCTGGAATGTTGCTACATAGAAATGGAAAGTTCACAATTGGGAAGCTGACATCATCTCGTTTATCGTAAAGTTTTGGTGTCAACCGATCCACATTGTCAATTTTTAGAGGTAGACTGCACTTAATATGTAGACTTCTTTATCTCTAGTTCGATGTGATAATTTCGTTCAACATAGTCGCCCAATTTGTATTATTTAGTGACAGAACATTATCTTTTTGGCGGAAAATTTAAAAAATATTGCTAACTTATTGTCTTTTTCCCTAAGAAGTTCCTATTTGAAGTCAACCTCATAAAAATATAGAAAAAGTCGACAAGAAGAGGGCACAATTAGTTCCCATGGGAATTCAGACAGTCTGTTGAAAAACACGTCCTTCAAACGTTAACCTCCGCAAATGTACATGTTTACAATGTTTACCTGGCTTGGTGGTCGACATTTATCAGCAGGATTACAATTTACAAATTTTTAACTACGCATTTCTTTTATTTCCCCTTTTGACGCACTTGCAGCATAGTCGTTCTTCAAATTCTTTTCAGTATATTGTATTTGTTTTCAAATAAGTATGTCGAATTTAGACATTTTAAAGCACTTGTTCCGCTAGTAGGTTTGCAAAGATTGGGGTTGCCCACTGACTGTTTGTGAATGTATCCATGCTTAAGACCTGTCACAGTATATCGTCAATAATGGTGGTACTAGACGTAGATCTGCCACTTCCTCTCTTTTTTTACAATTTCAAAAAAGGTTTAAAACAGCGTAAAATATATCATAGGAGATTTATTTAATGGGATCAAATGAAAGCTCATTGGCTAATTTCTATTTTTAGTAAGCAGTCTGAGAGTTAAAAGAAAACAGTATTTTATTATATATGTAATTACTTTATCAGAGGTGTCTGCTTTTTAACTCTGTGACTTTAGTCTTATAAAAGGGCATGTAGTAGCTTTTACTCGTCACAAAATGTCTACAGAACATCTGACCATGAGTATAATCAGTGTAGTTAAAAACTAGTTGTTCAAAGAGAACGATAATATTCGTATAGAGTTTGACTTTCAGCGCGAAGCAGATGTATTTGGTAGATCTACATGCATGGCAAGAAGACACGTTGGATGTTTGCAATTTTGTCAGTTTGAGGTAATTAAGACACATGAGAAAGCATTTGCAATATTTCTATATTGTGTCAATGCCTATATTAATTCTGGATATTCGCCATCACCACAAACCTCTCAATAACAGGAAGGTTAAGATATTTCTGTTGAACAACAAATGTATTTCAATTCAGTTTCCGGTCTCATTCAGCAAAGATCAAAGATATACATTAATCATCTGATATATAGAATAAACAGTGCATAATGCTTCTCTATAAACTCAGTTGTTGAATAAGAAAAAAACATGTTAGGGTTCCGCGAAACACAGTGTCGCAGGCTCATCAAAATTAGGGGGAAAATATAAAAAAAAAACAAAGATACTATCTGTTGATGCTTTTAATATTTCAAAAAAAAATTCAACCACATATTGAATATATGTGGACGCCGCCAACGCCGCAAACGACAATGTGTAGGATCGCTATGTCGTGCTTTTGCCACGCAAGCTCGACACAAAAGGGATAACACTGACCTGGTGTAAAATCTAATTAAATGAATTACGGAGTTTGCATGTTAATACTTCTTGAGATTGTTATTGCAACTTTTCATTCATTCATTTCGATTTATTCCTGAGTGACTGTTATAATTGTTCTTCTGCTATCAATAGTTATACGAATTTTATATTTATAATAGGTATCAATTTTGTTACATTGTACCTTATGTTGTTCAGGAACAGATAGAGTGTTGAACAGATGACATTTTATGAAGCATGAAACAACATTTTATTTCTTTAGGCAGAGTATCTCACGAATTCAATTCATGATCAAATATATAGATGAACAATGTAAGTCATCCAAAACAAGTGAGACCATTAAAATAACACTTTTTGAAACTAACAATGTCCCTGTTTAAGGGGGTATGATTTGGTAACACCAAACTTTTCCTCTCGTTTAATTTTTCTAATATTTACATCATTAAAATGGCAGGGGTCCATGCGTCATCTGCCAAAGGAAATTGACCGTTTCATTTTATGTTTAGGGTATATTGAAACACTTGTGGGTAACAAATCATTGAGTGTTTGTGCACATGTTGTCATTAGAAAAACCCCTGACTGTTAAATTGCATATATCTTGAAGTAAATTTGAAATATCATGATAATTTAAATAGACTGAACGTAAAAAAACCCATTTTTTAATAATTGAAACGGCGAAAGTCTGGCCAGCTCAGATAACAAAATCTTTAAAATCACAAAATAGAATTGAATTTGACCGTTTGAAATTTTCGAAATTTGTCAACAAGTTGGCTAACAGGGCACACGAAAAAAAAAACTTTTTCCCTTACAAAACCTCCTTCAGACTGTTTTTACATTCTTTTAATGTGTAATAGTTAAAGGAGTAATGTCCAAATAATAATTGTATTAATTATATAAGGAAAAAGATTAATATTTAGTATGTGACGAGTATTCTTGGAACGAGTTGTCATGATTTTTTATCACAACTATTTATCGGTTTCTCTACCCAGACTACAAAATCCCCCTGTCATCAATAGCAGACGCTATCAGAAATAATTTTGTTAACAGTCTGTCACTATCTTAGCCATATCTTTGTGTTAATGTAGATTATCTATAAGCATAAGCTTGTACTAGGATTGATGTTCAGATCATATCTTCTAGAATAGTGCCTTTTATATTGGGGAAAAAAATCAAACACAAACATTAAGTACACACTTTGTATCAATGACTACTCACTTAAACCATATTAATTCATTATTTACTTCATATGTTCAAATCTAATTTCCCAAAACTTCAAAGTTTTTTTGCTAAATGATGCCACAAGGTCCTTTAGTCAGTCAAGTTGCTCCAAATCTCATTAGACTCAGTTCATTGCCATTTTCGGCATTGGTGTTTGTTTTAACATTTCATTTATGAATGGTAGTTTTCTACTTTTTTCAACATCATTAAAAAAAAGATTTTGTTTTATGTTTGATGGTGTCAAACATGTACAGCTTACTGGTTCTGCATGCATCATCGAATTCTCACAGCCAAAACTAAACAATTTAAATGGTTGATCACTTTTTAATTTACAGCTATGTTAAAACGCACAAATGACTTTAAGGGCATACGATACAGTTTTGATCCTGTATTTACAAGTTCATGAAAATATGCATATAAGCTATTTTTTAAATAAAAAATAAAATATGATGCAATTTTCCAAAAGGTATAACCCTAAATGGGAAAATGTAAAATGTATTTTAATTTATGGCGGATAAAGACATGAACGAAAGCGACACATTGTGTCTAGAGCTTGCAAGTGCTGTCATTCAATAAAATTGAGAATGGAAATGGGGAATATGTCAAAGAGACAACAACCCGACAATAGAAAAAAAAACAGCAGAAGTTCACCAACAGGTCTTCAATGTAGCGAGACATTCCCGCACCCGGAGGCGTCCTTCAGCTGGTCCCTAAACAAATATATACTAGTTCAGTGATAATGAACGCCATACTAATTTCCAAATTGTACACAAGAAACTAAAATAAAATAATACAAGACTAACAAAGGCCAGAGGCTCCTGACAAAAATGCGGCGGGGTTAAACATGTTTGTGAGATCTCAACCCTCCACCTATACATCTAGCCAGTGTAGAAAAGTAAAAGCATAACAATACGCATATTAAAATTCAGTTCAAGAGAAGACCGAGTCTGATGTCAGAAGATATAATTAAAGAAAATAAACAAAATGACAATAATACATAAATAACCACAGACTACTAGCAGTTTTTTTTTAAAGCATTGGACGAACATGTAAGCATACTTTCTATTTGAGAGACAAAGCCTGAGATTCCCTTTTTTGTCCCGAAACATGTTCTGGCAGATGTTCAAGATCCTATTACAAACGAAGTCACGTTGTTTTTGAAAACTTTCAATCTTATGAATCAGGATCAAACATAACAATCACCACCACATCTCGCAGACGACGTATGCGGGTTCTCTTCGGGCAGGACAAATAAAGAAGAGCATTTAACTTATGTCAAAAGATAACAGCAGTAATCGATGGAAAGTCATTTAAAGATTTTACTCATCATATCAAAAACTTGGAAATCTTACTTGATTTGTCGCAGCAGTCAAAACCTTACGCATGAATTACAGAGGTCTTTGTTGATGACAAATAAAGTATAATCTTTTTGCCTAACCTTTTCAAGTAGTAGTTAACTACTGCTTGGTTAAAAGTAGTTATATATATAAGCAAACACAATGTATTTTTAAGATAATCCGATTTTAATACGGTCGTCACTACAGTATAATGATTTTAAAAAGAAATAATTATATATATTAAATTATATATCAATATACTAAATAAATAAATGATTGAGAGTACGTTAAAGTAATAAAAAGTCAAGAGAATTTCAGAACGCAATTTGCTTCCGAACAATATCTATCACGCTTTGTGCATGCAGACTCCACGCGGCCTTCACGTGATTTTACTATTTTTAGAATAATTGCATAGTAACCAAATGCACTTGATTCAACCTTTACTAATTATGCAACATTTTTTGACCTGGCCGTGTTTAATGTCCTATAATAAGAACCCATGCAGCTTTCACCCGATTCTCTATTTATAGAAAAATGTCAGAGTAACCTGTCCATATGAACTTGATTGATTCTTATCATGTTATTTATATGGAGCGCCTAAATAAATATCTTATTAACAGAATTTGTAGTGTCAGAAGTTATATTAATTTATTTATGGCATCTTAAACTGTAAATGCATACTATACGCTGTTATACCCAAATATAAAAAATAGAGGCTAATAGGGTGGTAAAGTATAAAGAAATTTAAACAAAATAATTAAACAAAAATAAATAATACAAACCAATGACAGTCATGATAATGGGAAGAATACAGAAATTCGCGACTTCCATCGAAACACTCTTTAAGCAACAGTTGCTATTAGCTCATTGGTGAAGGTCGAAAATGCTTCATTTTACATATTTTTTAAAGCAACTTCTAAATATAATGCATTTGGTTTCGCTCATTGTTGAAGGCCGTAAATGCTTCACTTTTCATATTTTTTAAACAAATTCTAACTAAATATAATGCATTTGATTTTTCTCATTGTTGAAGGCCGTAAATGCTTCACTTTTCAAATGTTGCTGTGTCCATATCAACGGCAGCCATTTTGACCTTTTTCAAAAGAGATGTCAAAAACATTTCACTTAAGTCTAATATTCTGTCAGACCATGCTACTTTTACGTTGTTCCCCCAAAGGTTTCACTTTTTTTGCTGCATGCAAACTCCAAGCAGCCTTCACTTGATTTTCAGAATTTTGAGATTGAAAAATCCCGATGTATCCGAGTATTTAAGAACAATCCCGAAACAAACGAATGAACTTTCGTCAGGCTTTATTATATATCAATATACTAAATAAATAAATGATTGAGAGTACGTTAAAGTAATAAAAAGTCAAGAGAATTTCAGAACGCAATTTGGTTCCGAACAATATCTATCACGCTTTGTGCATGCAGACTCCACGCGGCCTTCACGTGATTTCACTATTTTTAGAATAATTGCATAGTAACCAAATGCACTTGATTCAACCTTTACTAATTATGCAACATTTTTTGACCTGGCCGTGTTTAATGTCCTATAATAAGAACCCATGCAGCTTTCACCCGATTCTCTATTTATAGAAAAATGTCAGAGTAACCTGTCCATATGAACTTGATTGATTCTTATCATGTTATTTATATGGAGCGCCTAAATAAATATCTTATTAACAGAATTTGTAGTGTCAGAAGTTATATTAATTTATTTATGGCATCTTAAACTGTAAATGCATACTATACGCTGTTATACCCAAATATAAAAAATAGAGGCTAATAGGGTGGTAAAGTATAAAGAAATTTAAACAAAATAATTAAACAAAAATAAAGAATACAAACCAATGACAGTCATGATAATGGGAAGAATACAGAAATTCGCGACTTCCATCGAAACACTCTTTAAGCAACAGTTGCTATTAGCTCATTGGTGAAGGTCGAAAATGCTTCATTTTACATATTTTTTAAAGCAACTTCTAAATATAATGCATTTGGTTTCGCTCATTGTTGAAGGCCGTAAATGCTTCACTTTTCATATTTTTTAAACAAATTCTAACTAAATATAATGCATTTGATTTTTCTCATTGTTGAAGGCCGTAAATGCTTCACTTTTCAAATGTTGCTGTGTCCATATCAACGGCAGCCATTTTGACCTTTTTCAAAAGAGATGTCAAAAACATTTCACTTAAGTCTAATATTCTGTCAGACCATGCTACTTTTACGTTGTTCCCCCAAAGGTTTCACTTTTTTTGCTGCATGCAAACTCCAAGCAGCCTTCACTTGATTTTCAGAATTTTGAGATTGAAAAATCCCGATGTATCCGAGTATTTAAGAACAATCCCGAAACAAACGAATGAACTTTCGTCAGGCTTTATTATATATCAATATACTAAATAAATAAATGATTGAGAGTACGTTAAAGTAATAAAAAGTCAAGAGAATTTCAGAACGCAATTTGGTTCCGAACAATATCTATCACGCTTTGTGCATGCAGACTCCACGCGGCCTTCACGTGATTTTACTATTTTTAGAATAATTGCATAGTAACCAAATGCACTTGATTCAACCTTTACTAATTATGCAACATTTTTTGACCTGGTCGTGTTTAATGTCCTATAATAAGAACCCATGCAGCTTTCACCCGATTCTCTATTTATAGAAAAATGTCAGAGTAACCTGTCCATATGAACTTGATTGATTCTTATCATGTTATTTATATGGAGCGCCTAAATAAATATCTTATTAACAGAATTTGTAGTGTCAGAAGTTATATTAATTTATTTATGGCATCTTAAACTGTAAATGCATACTATACGCTTTTATACCCTAATATAAAAAATAAAGGCTAATAGGGTGGTAAAGTATAAAGAAATTTTAACAAAATAATTAAACAAAAATAAAGAATACAGACCAATGACATCATAATGGGAAGAATACAGAAATTCGCAACTTCCATTGAAACACTCTTTAGGCAACAGTTGCTATTAGCTCATTGGTGAAGGTCGAAAATGCTCCATTTTACATATTTTTAAAGCAACTTCTAAATATAATGCATTTGGTTTCGCTCATTGTTGAAGCCCGTAAATGCTTCACTTTTCATATTTTTTCAACAAATTCTAACTAAATATAATGCATTTGATTTTCTCATTGTTGAAGGCCGTAAATGGTTCACTTTTCAAATTTTGCTGTGTCCATATCAACGGCAACCATTTTGACCTTTTTCAAAAGAGATGTCAAAAACATTTCACTTAAGTCTAATATTCTGTCAGAACATGCTACTTTTACGTTGTTCCCCCAAAGGTTTCACTTTTTTTGCTGCATGCAAACTCCAAGCAGCCTTCACTTGATTTTCAGAATTTAGAGATTGAAAAATCCCGATGTATCCGAGTATTTAAGAACAATCCCGAAACAACAGAATGAACTTTCGTCAGGCTTTATTATATATCAATATACTAAATAAATAAATGATTGGGAATATGTTAAAGTAATAAAAAGTCAAGAGAATTTCAGAACGCAATTTGGTTCCGAACAATATCTATCACGCTTTGTGCATGCAGACTCCACGCGGCCTTCACGTGATTTTACTATTTTTAGAATAATTGCATAGTAACCAAATGCACTTGATTCAACCTTTACTAATTATGCAACATTTTCGAATAATTCACTAGAAAATATTTCAATAGATTCTAAAATTTATATTGTAAATATACACACTGCAGTTATTAATAGATAAATAAAAAAAATAACTTGTACCCTTTAATACATCCAATCACAGCGTTCTTAAGTTGACTTCCTTCGCCCTGTCTTGGGTACACAAAAGGCCAACCTAATGCTGGGAAAATGTGATACTTCCGTTTTCCCTATACATCAAGCATCATGAAATTGAACATTATGTCCAGAACTATACGAATGAAAATTATAATAGATCCAAATTTTATTCAGATTGTACTATAAAGAAACCGAATTTTTTTTTTCGATTTATTTACATAAACTTATTAAATCAGCTGCAGCATTACTATTATATGTAGACCTTCATTGCATAAAACAATGGAAATAACATTGTATATTGATATAAACGATCAAACTTGTATACTAAATAAATAAATAATTTGGAAAATGCATTGAAGGTATAAAAAGTCATGAGAATTTCGAATGCAATTAGGTAATATCCGGGCACTTTGGTTCGAAACCTTGGTTCCATCTGGGTTTTCTGGTTCTGAACCTTGGTTCTTTGGTTCGAAACCATGGTAACTGGTTCAACATCCGGGTTGTTTGGTTCAGGCAACCCGATTTCTTGGTTCCATCTGGGTTCTATTCTAGATCATTCTAATGTTCCCGTTGAACATAACAGAAGATAACCGCAAGTCTCCGAATAAAAAGGTAAAGTAGGTCAAAGACGCTATAATTATTTTAAAACATTAAACAGTTTAGCATCGACGGTAAAGGAGCTATAAGGTATTTATCTTCTCATTCTAATTATTTTGATAAGGAAACTAGATAAAAATAAAGCATCATATAGATTTTTAAAACAAACCGAAGTATACAGCACATCGAACATCCTTTTATTTAATTTAGTCGTTTTGTTTACTTTTGTTTACCCCTTTACTGATCCCTTATTTACGTAAATATGTCTAGACAGTGGCGGATCCGGAACTTTTCCAAAGGGGGGCCCGCTCAAGTCATGCTTGAAAGATTCCCTATATCATCAACCAAATTTTTCCCACGAAAAGGGGGGGGCTCCTCCCCTTGATCCACCTATGCTAGAAGATTTAAAACCACCCAATTAGGACAAGTTGTTTCTATGGCTAACGATATGTGAATCTAGCCACTAGATCAGCTGACGACTTGCATATATATTTGATTGCACATTATTATCAAGTTCGACTGAATTTTAATGGGCATGCATATATAACATTCGGCCATAAAAAAAATATTAAAAAAATTAAGATTGAATATTTTTATAATAAAATTATGTGTACATGTGTTAATGACAGTGCTAGTGGGATATGCATCACCAGCACAATAGTGATAGTCAGAACTTCTGTGTTGTAGCCTTGATTAAGGAACATAAAGAGTTACACTAGTCCGTCTGTCCCGAACGTCCCATAAAAACGGGTTCCACTCTCCTAACTTTAGTATGCCTCAACTAAATACTACAAAACTTATACACAATAAACAAAAGAAGCTGGTGCATGAGGGTCAATGAAAACTTTCCACAAGAGATTAAATGTCACAGAAATTAACAATCATACAATGTAGCCTAGGTCACCACACGGTCTTACACACTGATGAGCAAGATTCATATCGCAAAGTCAGCTATTAAAGGCACCGACATGACAATGTAAAACAATTCAAACGAGAAAACAACGGTCTAATTTAAGTGCAAAAAATAAACGAAAAACAAGATAGGCACATGCATATGAAATAAGGCGGGGTTAAACATGTTAGCGGAATGCCAACCCTACCCCTTATGTGAAAATAAACGAACAAATTACAGCACATTTCAGTCAGAATGTAGCTAATGGTAATATCTTTGGTTAGTTTGCTTGTTAGCTGAACCGTGAATTCATTGCTAGGTAAGGTAAACTTCCCTGTTTTAATAGTAGACTAGCCCAACAGATACAAAATCTATCTCTCTGTAGGATTAAGCTACTTTAAAAGGAGGGAAGTTTACCTTGCCTAACAATGACTTCACGGTTCAGCTAACAAGCAAGCTAACCAAAGATATTACCATTAGCTACATGTTGACTGAAATGTGCTGTAATGTACAAAAAATGAACGAAAAACAAGTAGGTAGCACATAAAAAACGACAACCATTGAATTACAGGCTCCTGACATACCACAGGCACATACATTCCGAATAAGGCGGGGTTGAACATGTAAGCGGGATCCCCACCTCAACACAAAATCAAATTTGAAATTTTTAAGTCTCACTTTTACCGTTCAAGAGTTATCATGTCCCTTTAAAAACATAAGAAGTGTTGACCCTTTATATTCGTTTCCTTTCTCTTAAATAAGTCTGACTCAATCAAATGTTTTGAACCTTATACGCGATTCACATTACCACATGACACAGATCTATTAAGTTCGATATTGGGTCCCGATGGCGTCAATGTTCATGAGTTTTCAGATGTAAAAAGTTGTAGTACGACTACCAATAAAACAAATGTCAACCCAGAGCCTTGAGATAGGAAAACTGCTAAATCTGTTGCAATCTAATTAAAATATAGATCTCCGATTTCGTTATACTACGTTACTCATATGTAGTAACGTAGTATAACGAAATCGGAGATCTATATTTTAATTAGATTGAATCTGTTGTTTCCGTTCTTTAACTTTAATTTCATTGCCTCAACCAAATGTTTTGAAACTTATTCACAATGCTTATGGTTATAAAACGGTCAAAATTACGCGAATCCTGCATCTATATGTGGAAGTTTACTCATTTTTTTCACAAGCAGGGGCATCTGTGGTTAATAGACATTTATTTCAGTAATCAGCCTATTTACTTCCATTGAATTCTTCTTTTAATAGACTTAACTTGGACATTTTTTTCAGGATCTCGATGCAGTTTGGTAACAGACAGTGATATTTCAAGTTAAATGTGACCAACTTAACAAAGTGTTTCACTAGATTGAGCTCTCTGTCTAAGTGTACTTTAAAGGTTCTTAGCATTGCGTTCAGTTTATTGATATGCGTTTACCTTCTGTGTGAATTTTTATAATGTAAAAGCAGACTATCCATACCTACATGTCCACGAAATTGAATTTAAGGTAAAATGATCAAAATATTTTGCATTATCTATCACAACTGGCAGCACACGATGCTACTGAAGCAGTAAATTTTCTTACTTGATCATGATTCACGGAAATTAAAGGATTTAGTTTCATCTGAACCAAACATTCTAAAAAAATGAGAATGGAAATGTGGAATGTGTAAAGGAGACAGTAACCATGTCAAAAGAGCAGAAGACAGTCAAAGACCACCAATGGGTCTTCACCAAAGCGAGAAATTCCCTCGTCCAGAGGTGGGTTTCAGATGGCCCTTAACAAAATGCGTACCAGTTCAAACGCCAAATCATAAAATAAACTTACAAGACTAACAAAAACCAGAGACTCCTGACTTGACATCAAGGTAATCATACCAAGAGACACACCCAATATGCAAAGGGTCAAGAGTCAAAAAGTCAGTCTGGTCAAGAGATACTTGTAAAAAAAACCATGAAGCGGATTTTGAGAAAAGGGTCATCGTGGTACATAAAACTAACAATATATTTTGTGTATCTAATATACAAAAGATGTGGTACGAGTGCCAATCATACAGGTAATCTCCATTTAATTTAATCAAAATATACAAGTTTTACATTGAGTGCAAAGGTCAAGCTTACATGAAGTCTCTCGTGCCAATAGACTCATCATCATATGACAATACATCTTCATGCCACATCTTCAGAAGCAAGGTCAATTATACTTTCAGGTCAAGGTAATATACAGAGAAACACACTGCAACATGATGACACACCCAACGTGCATATATGTAGGTCAGGAGTCAAAAAGTTAAAGTCTGATCAAATTTTCCATGTAAAAAATACACACAGCAGTCTTGCACGAAAGCTCATCAGGGTACACGTAGCAATGTCTTATGACATGATGCACTACACATGCAAAATATAGAAAACCTAGGGCAGAGACAGAAACACAAGACAAATAACTAAACTCAATTGAATGGTACTGGTATTGCAGGTCACTATAATTACCGTCAACATAGAATATACACTCTCGCAACAATGCAAAGTTAAACCCGTCTTTCACTAAAGTTTGAGCAGGATTCTTTGCAACGATTATCTTACACTGTTAATTGAGAATCGAGTCGTGCAGTTATTTCAATAAATTAAAACGGTAAGATTATACATTAAAACACAAAACACTAGGGTTTACCATTAATTTTTAACTCAACCATATGATAAAACTATGGTAAACTTATGGAAACACATGGAAACAGTCACATGATACAGTCATAAAATTGAATATTTGAAATAGTACGACAAGAACAATACAAGATAGAGTTGTAAACAAAAGAAAGCAATGATACATATCGAATTTTTAATCCCAAATTTTGTGCATTGCCAATTTAATTTATTTATCTAAAATGTACGCTTGGGTTAAACAATGGAAATAAACACTGTATATTTATATAAACGATCAATCTTGTAATAAATAAATAAAATCAATCATAAACATGAAAACTCTTAGTTTTTGTAGTTTTATATATTTCAAAATTGCAGTTTGTGTTCTAAATTTTACTTAAAGTCATAAGAAACGAGTGACCGGTAAAAAATAATGTTCTTCCAATTCTTGAACCAAATTGATGCATATAAACATCATAAACTTAGTCTTCTGTGCACGAATTTCTCATTTTCTTCGGGTAAATTTTGTATAATCGTCAATTTTTTTTCAATCGGCCAGTGTTGGTGTGAAAATATGGCAGGTAATTATAGTTCGTGTTTTGAATCCGAAGTTTTACGATTGTTACCTAGTGGTCAAGTGTTTACAATCGACATAAAATCAACAAAAAGCATGGAAATTGAGCACGTGTTTAACATATAAATTCAGATAATAGTTTATTTTAAGGACATTCATGCGTATTGTGATCACCGGATTTTTACGAGATGGGTCACACTGAGGTCACTTTGCATACGAAAAATATGTCGGGGGAATTGCTTGCTGGAAGCAAGCAATTAAAATAAAGCAAACTTCTTCTAAATATGAATAAATTAAAGAATTTTCTTCAGAAAAAAGTATATGTACATAAGTTTTATAATGAAAACTATCCATTGATTTATAAAAAACATATGCATTATTTTTTTTGATTTGAGGTTTCTTATGACTTTAAAGATTATTTTAAAATATCATATGGGTATATTTTTAAACTATAAAAATTTTATTCTTCAAATTTTCCTTTAAATCTTATAATAGTATTAATTCTATCATGTTTTTCTTTTACAGGGACTGTACAGTTTCATTTTCCATCATTGTGCTTTTAATTTTGCAATGTTTATCATGTATCATTATCTAATAAATACAATTCGAAAATATTATATTCCATGCTCTTCACTCGTTCAACATGAAATCCCCATATTATCTATAATTTCCGTATATATTTCATGTTTTATCCTCGATCCTATGGAATTTTAATAGAAAATCGGTTGTGGGTACGCGAAGCCTAGAACGGTAATTTGACTATTTGACTATGCACAGGCACTGCTTTTCGAAATGGTTATCAAAACTTGCGACATTAGTATTTAATTAGCTCTGTAATATATGTAGAGTAGTGAGATTAGCAAACATTATGTACGAGCATGCCTTCACATATCCCTTAATACATGCATGAACAATACCAATTTTATCAACCGATGAAACAAGTAAATTATCTACCTTTGATTTTACAGATTGTTAACTTTGAAGTGTGAAACTTTTCCATTGTATTAGAGTTTTGAATTGCAAGTGATTGATGGAGATTGAAAAGCGACAAAGAAAATCTACATAAGTGCTGCTGGTCAAGTCATATACACCTTTAAAACCAAACAAAAAGATTAAACATTTTCTGATGTAAATTGTAAAAAGTGAAATTCTAAAACATAATAGAATCATATTCAAAACAGTGTGGTCCTGGCCATTGATTGACGATTCGGGATGGACACCACCGTTTGTGAAACAATGGCGGGTAATCATAAACTATTGGAATCGGTTACGATATATGGATGAAAATAGAATAAATAAGAAAATAGACAATTGGGCAGAGCAGAATTTCAGGCGTCATCGAGTGTGCAAAAACTCAAACTTTAGAATTTATAGTCTATTCGAATCATGTGGTATAGCGAACTGGTTTAATGACACTGATATTGATAAGCAGCAAGTTAACAATGCTATACACGTAAAACTTATGTCTGACTTTAAACAGAAATGGAATGAAGATCTGCATAAAGACACTACTAGACGAAATGGACCAGGAGGTAACAAACTACGTACATATAGAACATTTAAACAGGATGTATATACAGAACTTTACCTAGATAAGCTGATTATACCTTCACACAGCAGAGCTTACTCTCAGTTTCGCTGTGGTGTTGCCCCAATACGTGTGGAGACAGGACGCTACGAGAGTCTTCTAGTAGATCAAAGAACTTGTTTTGTTTGTGATAAAATTGAAAACGAGGAGCACGTATTGACTGCATGTCCGTTATACGACGATTTAAGAGACGAATTGTATAAGATTTTAAACTCAGATAATTTTAAAAAGTTTAGCTGACTACTTTCTGATTTCACGACTATATGTTATGACAGTTACTGTTTATGTACACATTATGATCTGTGCATTTATCGAGTAGTTATGACACACTACATAGTTTATCATACTTACTTTAAAAAGTTAAATGTTTTTTTGTAGGAATTTGATAGTTGTTATACCTTTGTTTCGATGTGCTTGAGCTGTTAATTTTGCTATTTGATAACGAACTTTCCGTTTTGAATTTTCCTCGGAGAACAGTATTGTTTTTAATTTTTTTTCAATTTTTTTTTTCAAATTAACTTGATCGAAAGTAGACTTAACAATAAATAAGGAGAATCAAGCACATTTATAAAATATAGGCTGAAAAATGATGCATAATTTCGGTTGATCATCACATTTCAATAGACTATACTTGGTCAAGTAAGCATTTGAATTAACACACATTTGTTCACACACAAACGAGCACACTTACACAAATTCACCAAAGAATCATTATTTCTTAAATAAAATAAAGTCGAAAAGATATTGTTTTTTTGTTTTTTGTAATTTATACATGTACACATTCTTTGTATTTAAAAAGTAATGCTTCGGACAAATATAAAAGTCCCGTGGCTTTGAATTATTTGTCTTTAGGCGTTCCTGGTAAAGGTTGATCCTTTCATACATTTAACTTAAAGATTATACTGTCAAGTGAAATCGGCTATACAGAGGTCAACGCTTTCACCAGATACGCATAATAACATTATCCCATAGTGATATAATGCTATTAATATGGTTACTTTGTCATACCTTTCTCGAATACACATGAGTGAAAATATAAATAAAGTGTACCAGAAATTGCTAAGCACAAATAACAATAAATCCCTTTATATCTGACTACGTTGTTGTTTCTATTTCCCATTTGCAATTTATTGATCCATAATGACTGAAATTATGGAAATTTTAAATCAATTTTAACTATCGTAACAAAGTACGGAGTTCTTCGGCACGATACAGCAGTACAAGAGTTGTTCTTTTTACTCCTTATTTTAAAATATCCTTGTACTCTAGGTGTACTTTACAGTTAATTCTATTTGCTTTTTTAACACTGTACTGATATTATAGCCATGAACAACTAGAGGTTCACGTAGTTTTTTCTAAGAGTAGCAATTTGCTTGTTTTCAGTCGAGCATATTCTCTTGATTTTCAATTTCTGACTTGGTACAGGCATTTGCTTATGAAGAATTCGATGAATTAAACATGTTTTTAGCTTACTCTAACTTGTATGAGAGTCGCATATAACTCCATTATATTGACAACACAGTGTGAGTAAAAATATGAAAACTGTGGATACAGCAGTCAACATTATAATATAATTTTAATCACAATAAAACTAATAACTATTTCAACAAAGAAAAACAAAAATGGCATTTATACACTCTTTACACAATGTACATATACAGGAAGACAATCGATCTTTGATTCAAATAAATAAATATTTGCCATGATTAAAACTTTTAAATCACATGTCATTGCATATAGGAAAATAACAAATACTGGAAGTTAACCAATCAAATGTTCACCTCTTTTTTTATTTGTGTACAAGCTTTATAATCATGTAACTTCAAAATTCTAAAATATTCTATAAAAGCTAAAATGTACCTACAATTGTTAATTTCAAGAGAATATTTTTCATTACTTATTTTTGTATGCAACCGGATGTGACGTACTATGTTATAGTGGTATCACAACTAAACATGCTTCACAGATTATGCTACAGTATCTAATTGACAAAATATGTGTCTAATTTGGAGGTAGACTTATTAAACAAATTGTCTGCATTCTTAGGGAAACAAATTGTGCACCTAGCCTTACCGACCTCTTTTTTTCATTGAGTCGGATTTCATTTTAATTTTCCTTTAGTCAACCTTCCATTTATGTGTAGCAACATCAAAGCAGCACCAGTATATGGCGTATACGTATCTCAAGTGATACGTTACTCTAGACCTAGTCCAAAGAATGTTGTTTTTGTTGAACGTGGAATACTGCTTTCTCCAAAGTTGCCAAGAAAAGGCAATGAATCAATAAAAATAAGGTAATCACTCCAGAAATGTTAGCTGATTGGCCATTATGACAACAGTGTGCCAGAAATCATATCTGATATTCTTCTTCAGTCATTACCGAACTGAACAAAGAAACTATACGACGGGTGCCGTATACGATACAGGAAATGCTTACCCTTCTGGAGCACCTGATGTCTCTCACTGTTTTAGTGGAGTTCGTGTTGTTTTTAATTTATTATTTATAACTGTTGATCTAAATATCTTTTGGTTGTATGATCTTTTTTACTTCTTGGTTTTGATTGTTATTGTTTTACTTCAGGTCAGGGTTGGCAAAAACCCGGGTTTTATGAATATTGCCAAGCCCATTGGGAAATACTGGGAAATCCGGGTTTGACTGGATTTTAGTGGGTAATACTGGGCAATACTGGGTAATAAAAAATACTGGTCTGAATTTTATAGAGGAATAAGTGATCAAACACAAATGTTATATATTTAAGATATATAAAACCTTTTTTGTATTGTTATGAGTTACAATTTATGACTAATAATGATCAAAAAAACATTTGATACAAAAATTTAACAATACTTTTAGATATTTGGATGATATATTTGCTCTCCATAATGACGACTCCAGTATGTATACTAAAGAAATTTATCCTAGGCTGTTGAACTTACTTTAAATAAAGCTAATACTAACAATGACTACTGCCCTTTCCTCGATCTTGCTATCTATATCATTAACGGGTAGTTTAATACAAAAATTTATGATGTTAATTATCCATTTTTAGATGGCGACGTTCCCTTGTCACCATCTTATGGTGTTTATATATCTCAACTTGTATGATTCGCTCGTGTATGTTACAACGTATTAGATTTACGCAAGAGAAATTTATGTATTACTGAAAAATTATTACACCAGGGTTTCCGATATCACAAACTGGTCAAAAAAATTACTAAATTTTATGACCGGTATAAGGAAATAATTCGTTAATATAACTCAACATGCAGACATCTTACACGTTCAGGTATTTCACATCCATTTTTTCATGGAAATATTCTCTATAAAGCACAAAAATGTCAGTATTCTCCTCAGAAACTAACAAAACCTTTAAATAGACTTAATTAAAAAGGGATATAGTGACGATACTGTTTTCAGGTCATTGAAGATTGCATATTTTGGCTTTAATATTGATTCACTTATAGGGTCTTTGCATCGGAACTAAACACATTTATTTCAAAAAAACAGTTGTTGGCATGACACGGGTTATATTCTTCTCATATATTTTATGATAGTATGATACTAAACCCCTAACGGGAGGGATTGTGCCTGATATTCATATGATGAAGACATAATCTTTCAATCAGTTCAATTGAGGTCTGGAGCTGGCATGTCAGTTAACTGATAGTAGTCTGTTGATATTTATGTATTATTGTCATTTTGATTATGTTCTTTTGTTACATCTTTTGACATCGGACTCGGACTTCTCTTGAACTGAATTTTAATGTGCATATTGCTATGCGTTTACTTTTCTACATTGGCTAGAGGTATAGGGGAGGGTTGAGATCTCATAAACATTTTTAACCCCGCCGCAATTTTGCGCCTGTCCCAAGTCAGGAGCCTCTGGCCTTTGTTAGTCTTGTATGATTTTTCTGTTAGTTTCTTGTATATAATTCGGATATAGTATGACGTCCATTATGACTGTACTATTATGCATATTTGTAGGGGCCAGCTGAAGGACACACACGGGTGCGGGAATTCTCGCTACATTGAAGACCCATTGGTTGCCTTCGGCTGTTGTCTGCTCTATGGTCGGGTGGTTGTCGCATTGACATTTTCCCCATTTCCTTTCTCAATTCTATTATCGAAACAATGCTTGGTAATTAACAAAGTTTCCTTAAATATGTAAATCTTGTATTCTGGCTACATAGAAACGAATGAAATTGAATTTTTCATTCATTTAGAAATTACTATCAATGGTTATCTGTATAAAAAGTATTTGTTTAGCTGTAATACAATGAAACTACACTTAGACTTTACTATTTTGTGTTAAAATAACCATAACAAATCATACTGCCCAGTAATGCCCAGTATATCCCATTTCTAGCAGTATTGCCCAACCCGGGAAAACCCGGGTTTTCCCTCCTAGGAATTCCCGGGTAGGTAATACATTGCCAACCCTCCTTCAGGTACTTGTCAAAAACAAAGAAGATCAAAGACGCTAGATCGTTTAACTACACATTCGGATATATTGATGATATTCTTTCCTTTATCATGTTTATTAATCCAATCTTTTCCGATTATACTTCTAATAATATATCCCTCATAGCTCGAAATTGTAGAAAAAAATAAACTGCATGACGTAGTCCTTTGTTATTTTATGTATTTTTGTCATTTAACTTATTTTTTTGTCTGTTACCTATTCTGGCATCGGACTCGCACTTTTTTACACTGATTTAACTGTGCATAATTCAGTGTGTTTGTTAATTCTTTATTGGGAACAGGTTTAGGGGGTGGGTTAAAATCTCAATAAAGATGTTTAACCTCATCGCTTTTTTGTGCCTGTTCTGAGTTAGGAGCCCCTGGCCTTTGTAAATCTTATGTTGTTTTGGTGTCTTCTCTTATTTAGTTCATTTAAATGTTTCGGTGTTAAGTGTGACTTCCTTCTTTTTTGAACTAGTACATTTGTGTGATTAGAGGCCAGCTGAAACCTTCCTCAAGTTGCGGGATTTTTATCGATGTGCTGTGACCCATTGGTAGCCTTGGTTTGTTTTCTGAATTTTGCCATAGGTTGTTGTCCCTTTTGACATATTCCCCATTGTCGTTCTCAATCAAAAATGTATTCAATGCTGATCTTATTGCTTTCTATCTCTGAAGCATACTCATAAAGCTTTTTAAATTTATTTCTTGACCGTAGGAAATACACGTCTCAGACCATGGGAGGTTATAGTTACCAAAATTACTTTCCATTTCTGAATTAAATTGCTTTCGGGAAGAGCGAAATTCTGGAATTTCATCTGTGGCAAAGATATCGGCTTCATCCTTAAGGACTGAAAGGATTTCTTCTCGTTGCTGTCGTGGATGTTCAACGATAATTTGGAACAATACCATATAAGATTTCTATTCCCCTCAACCATTTAAATATGGGGATCTTGACTGAAATGAATTAGGATTCTGTACGATTTTGATATATCTTATATCGGGTTAGTATGTCGATTCTGCAGTTTTAGGATATGTTTTTAAAATTATTGTCATGATATCTATATGGTGTGACTGTGTACTATTTTCTATGGTTGGAGCTCAGTAGTCTATTTTTGCCTTGTATATAGTTATTTCTATCTTCCAACTTTGTGTACTCTTAGTCTATATTCTATCATCTCACCTGGTTTATGATTTACATGACATGTATATTGCTGTCATTCACCTGGACAGTGATAGGTTTGTCATGGTGTTTTTCTGATCTTGCATGGGTTTGAAAAAGTACTTACATTAATGCTATTAGTAGGCTTAGTAATGATATTTGAATGTAGCCTCAAGTAGAAATTGACTGGCTGTTGAAACAAGTACTAGGTTAACTTAACGTTTGAAAACTAGAAATGTATGATCATCAATTCAATTTCAAATAGTATCAATACCTGAGCTGTTAGAATCAGCAAGAATACCAATAGCACCTTATTCACTTTTTGAAACTAACTGTGTGTATTATTGTTGAGTCTGAAATATTGGGGTTACCATTCCGTGTGTGAGCTCTTACCCCCTCTCATTATTTAAAAAATGAAGGAAGGGGAAATTGTTTGTGTTTCAATGAATATTACAGTATCACGGCTGGTAATCTACACATGTTCTGCAATGAAAGACGTGAGAGGATTTTCTGGTTGTGCTTGAGTAGAGTAACTTAAACCGTTTTAAAAGGTGTTTACTTTTCTAAATCGCAATTTTCTAATTAACTGATCAAAATATTGAAAATCAAAGACGGCTATACTGTGATGAATACTTTCATGACGACATACATGTATCATTTCTGTTGTGCATACAAAATTAATCGTCCAACAACTGATTGCCAAAAAAAAAGACATTTAAATCTTGAGATGGTTCTATTAACAGACCTACAAATTCACATTTTTTTTTAGTCAACGTGATTGAATGTCGATTTTGACGGCATGTAGGCTCGGAGTTGATAGACGTCTTAATAAATCTAAACACTGAAAATTTTAATTATTTCATGCGTAAGGGTATCAGTTCTGATTAAAGAAATCGTGAATGCGTGAGGGGAAGTGAATAATATCTTGATATCGAAAAACGAAATAATCCTTACATCTTGATATCGAAAAATGAAATAATCCTTACATTTCT
Source organism: Mytilus trossulus (assembly GCF_036588685.1). Classification (NCBI taxonomy): domain Eukaryota; kingdom Metazoa; phylum Mollusca; class Bivalvia; order Mytilida; family Mytilidae; genus Mytilus; species Mytilus trossulus. The sequence continues at coordinate 33,049,520 of NC_086386.1, read as the reverse complement.
TGATATATAACAGTCTTTCTATACTTAAATGAGAAATGGTAATACTCATTAAATTCATCTCTGCACAAACGATTTCGGCAGTCAGTATATAAGGAAAATTTAAGGTGTTCGACCAATGCGAGGTTCGTAATACGATTATAAGATCCAGGTCAGTTTGATATACTATTTCGTACTCTCCCATTCAACACATTCATCTTGTACGTAATCGTATCGTTTGATATCGACTTGTGATGAGGTAAGCTTTTTGCAACTGAATTTTATAGTTCGTTCTAATGCTGTACTGTAACAAAACTGTCTCAGGATAGGGGAGAGTTGAAATCCCGCTAATATGTTTAACCCCGCTACACTCTGTGTGTATGTGTCCGTCCCAAATAAGGGGCCTGTTATTCAGTAGATGTTTGTATTTCGGTTATTTTTTGTATATAAATTAGGCCATAAGTTTTTTTTGTTTGAATTTTTTCACATTTTTCATGTTAGTGCCTTTTATAACTGACTATGTGGTATGGGCTTTGCTCATTGTTGAAGGCAGAACGGTGACCTATAGTTGTTAATTTTTGTGTCTTTTTGGTCTCTTGTGGAGAGTTGTCTCATTGGAAATCATACCACATCTTCTTTCATATTGTGAATTATTATGGTGAAAATTGATGCTTTTATGTATGCTTGATTGTATATATTTATGTTGATCATTAAAGGCGATCTTGTAGCGAACACACAACCCTATACATGGTTTGTATTTTTACAAAATCTTGTTCCGAAAAACTTCATTTTCCATTGTTTTCGGAGGACTGAAACGATGGAGAAAATAACTTCAAATAAAGGCAAGTATAAAAATGTAACTTGCACAGTTTTATTGAAGTTTATACCAAATAAACATTGACAATGGCAATGAAAATTATTAGTGGAATCTCCTGAAATTGAACAAACAATTAATAGTTAGATTTCATGGAATCAGTGATCAGTTTATATCTATTTAAGTTTATATAAATATCTGTGGTTTTTAATCAGCATTGATCACAGTTATTGAGTAAAGAAAGGGCACAAGGCAAAAGATAAAAAAAAATGTTTGCTCTTCTCCTCACTTCATTCACTATGTCCTCAATCAGAACCGCATGAAATCATGAAAATTTGCAGTTTTCAGATTTATTTAGACGTCTATCAACTTCGGATAGCGTACACGCTGCCATAAACGACATTCAATCCTGTTGACAACTAAATCTTAAATTAAACTTGTAGGTCTGTCAATAGAACCATCTCAAAATTTACATGTCACGGTAATGAATTGTTGGACGAATAATTTTGTAGGAGTTTTGCTCAATTCACAAAAGTAAATGAAACGTGCATCTCTTGTTTAAAGTATTCACCACAGCAAAGCATTTTCCGATTTTCAATATTTTGATCAGTTGAATTAGAAAATTGCGAGTTAAAAAGAACATACCTTTTGAAGTAGTGACAATTACGTCCCCCAAGCACAACCAGAAAAAAAACAGTAAAATCAATACTTTAATTGCCTGTTACAATGAATGCTTTTGAATTATTTGAGAAAGATGATACTAAAGTTTCAATAAATGTTATAATTATTGTTCAATAAATATGGAAGTTCATGATAGTTGATAGCTGTAATTAATAATATAAGCTTTCGATTAAGATGCACTTATTTGATTACTTTTACAAATGTGGACTTTAAAACAGTTAAATACTGTGAATATTAAAATAAATATTTGCATAATATCTGCCAACCTTTTTAAGAATCAGGTGACTCTTCAATGTTTTGATGTGAGTGTTATTGATAAAGATGTCCGAACAAAACTTAATTTACTGCATCAAATAAGTCTGAAAATTGACTAAAAGTATGAACATAACATACTTATTTATTGTTTAGACGGTCAAAATAGTGTTTACATAAACAAAACAAAAAACGTTCACGCTACAAACTTTATTAAGTTATTATAAACAAATGAAATATGTCTTGATTTATCAATAACAACAGTGAGTTATTGAAGTCAAAATATGCATGATTTGTTTTAGATTCAACACGAAAAAACAAAAGTAAAATACATACAAAAGGTTTTCTTCTATAAAAGATTATTCTATACAAATAAAACAAAACATTATTAGCGTCTGTTGTGATAAAAACACTAGAACTATATGTACATTAACGTTACTATAGTTATAAGTATAATATAACTAGAGGCTCTTAAGAGCCTGTGTCGCTTACCTTGGTGTATGTGCATATTAAACAAAGAAAACAGATGGATTTATGACAAAATTGTGTTTTGGTGATGGTGATGTGTTTGTAAATCATACTTTACTGATCATTTTTGCTACTTACAATTTTCTCTATTTGTAATGATTGGCCCTTTAGTTACAGAGGAATACATTTTGTAAAAACTTACCAAAATTTACCACATTAATGAAAATTGTTAAAAAATGACTATAAAGGGCAATAGCTCCTTAAGGGGTCAACTGATCATTTTGGTCATGATGTCTTATTTTTAGATCTCAATTTGCTGAACATAATTGCTGGTTGCAGTTTATCTCTATCTATTTCTTTAAAAATTACCAATTTCGGGGGGGGGGGGGGGGCAGCAACCCAACAACCAGATGTCCAATACATCTGAAAATTTCAGGGTAGATAGATATGTACTAGTTAAACAAGTTTACCCCTGTAAGATTTGCTTTAAATGCTTTGGTTTAAGAGTTATAAGCCAAAATCTACATTTTACCCCTATGTTCTATTTTTAGCTTTGGCGTCCATTTTATGTTAATTGGCCCGGGCAACCCACACATTTTTTTTTAATTAAATACCCTAATAATGATTGTAGCTTACTTTAGTTAAATTTGGTCCAGAAGTTTCAGAGGAGAAGATTTTTGTGAAAAATTACCAAAATTTACGAAAAATTGGTAAAAATGGCTATTAAGGGCAATAACTCCTTAAGGGGTCATCTGTCAATTTTGATGATATAGACTTATTTGTAGACCTTACTTTGCTGAACATTATTGCTGTTTACAGTTTATCTTTATCTATAATAATGTTCAAGATAATAACCAAAAACAGCGAAATTCAGGGGCAGCAACCCAACAACAGGTTGACCGATTGATATGAAAATTTCAGGGAAATAGATGTTGATTTGATAAACAATTTCACATCAGCTTTGCTATAAATGCTTTGGTTTTTGCGTTATAAGTCCAAAACTGCATATTACCCCTATGTTCTATTTTTTAGACGTGGCGGCCATCTTGGTTAGTTGGCCGGGTCTCCGGACACATTTTTAAACAAGATAACCCAATGATGATTGTGGCCAAGTTTGGTTTAATTTAGCCCAGTAGTTTCAGAAGAAATTGTTTTTGTAAAAAGTTAACGACACAGGACTGACGCCAAGTGATGGGAAAAGCTAACTTGGCCCATTGGTCCAGGTGAGCTAAGAAACGACATAAAAATTCAAACGGCTGATTTAAATATAAAAATTTAAATGAAATAAAAATATGCGACACAACAACAAATGATAAACACCGATTGATAGGCTTTTGACTTTGGACAGGGACATTAAAATATGACGGGGTTAAACATACATGAAATGGCATGTATGTTTAATAAAAGGGACAAATCAACTAGTTCTAAACCAATTGTTGATAGAAACTAGCATTATATTATTAAGTCTCATCTTAATTTATAAGCTTAAGAAGTATGATAAAGATAAAAACAAATTACAAAAGAATCAATTATGACAATAAAGAAACGATTTTAAATTTGTGTACATTTAAATCCTTCCAATTATGGTTGCCACTTCCCCTAGCAAAGTTGCTGTAAGATAAATTTGACTTTTGTTGGTCCGTTTTGTCATAAAGCTCATTATATACACTTTCGTTTATACATCATTGGCTTTTAATGGTTAGATAAATCCAGAAAAGCCATCCTGACACACAAAAGTCAATTTAAAGTTCCAATAAAGTCAAAATATAGGACACTTCATAAACATATTAACTTTGCCTGTATTTTTCAACCTATACATGTAATAAATACAGTTCTAAAATATGGGAACTTATTTTCATTTAAACATATTTAAGGGGGTTGAACTAATAAGAGAAAAAAGTAAAATCGAAATTAAAAAAAAATAAAAATCGCTTAAATTATTAAGCAGTTTAGTTTAAGTGCAGCTTATTTTATAAAAAATAATGAAATAAATAAAGGCCACCGACGAGTTAAAGAAAGATATTCTTATATTGAGGCCAAAAAAATGCATTTTTGTCACCAAAGGGAGATAATTTGGAGCTTTTTCAATGATATATAAACATTTAAAAAGTCACCTAGGGCAAAACAAATGGATATTTTTGGATGACTTTTAATTTTGTACCATATCATAAAGTAACAACTAGTAGTGAACTAAATTTGAAACGAAAAAAAATGTTTTAATTTTTGCCAAATTTTGTATAACCTTGAGCCGCCTTAAAATTATCAAAAAAATCTGGAGGGCTGCGAGATGACTGAATTTGTTTAATTAGTATGGACGAATACTGTAACAAGTTATGCAGTACAAAATAATGTTGTTGTTTTTTCAGAAAATGTATCGATTTACGAGTTTCAGATAATTTCATGTATCTAAGTGAATGAATATCTAACATGTCTAAGATACCATACAGAAATTTAACAAACATGCCATTGGAACATATGTATGTGAAACGTCAACATTAGCTTGTACTGCATGACATGTACAGCATTTGTCCATACCACTTTTAATCAAATGAAGTCGACTTGCAGACCTCCGGATTTTTTTGAAAACAAAATGTTCACCCAAAGAACCGGTTTGGCCACCATTTAACTATTTCAATTATATTTACAATTTACACAGTGGAAATATGTTAAGTATGTCTAAATGAACATATGTTCCCATAGTTTATGACTTTATTAATTATAGGTTGAAAAATACAGGTCAAGTTTAGATGTTTATGAAGTGTCCAATATTTTGACTTAAGTGGAACCATAACGCTAATTAGACCCAAACAGCAATTGCCAAAAATATCAAACGGTCGTCCGCTTAGTCACTACAGGTGTCTACTAATGTAAAATAAATATTTCAATCACAACATAAATGACAAATATATATTTATTTGACATTAACTCAAAATCTTTTTTTAAAGTTAAATTTGTCAAAAATAAAATAAAAACATATGCATAACTCAAGGGTGTTAATAACATAGATTCAGTCACTGTGGTAACTTTGTCAGTTGTGATTTTTTTTTCATATATGTATAAGGAAATAATTACGTAAGCCTTTGTTGTTCATGTTTCATTTATTCAATACCTTAATGTTTTTATATGAATGTTCTGTCCCCGGAATATTTACTAATTTCATTGATTATTTTTTCCCACAAAGAGTTAATCTAATTAATTATACTTGTAAAATAGTGCTAATGGGATTTTAGAAATAATATTTTTTTAAACATAATTCGTAATTATGACCTGATAATATTTTAAATAAATTTGTAAAAAGTGTGTCATCTTTCTAACTTGAACAGTTAACATCAATTGTGAAGTTTCTTACAGGTATAGAAATAATGAATAATTTTAGATATATTGAATTATTTCAGATTGTATTTCTTATCAATTTCCTTCTCAGCAGTGTTCTTTACAATTTTCAGTCTGTATTTGAACTTGTTTCATTTTGGGAATCTGATTTTGTAAGTAGTTCCGTGGTCTTCGTTTTCGACGCTGGCGTTATAGATAGTCCACATGCAGCGAACACCTTCATGATGCCTTTCACGGTTTCTGCTTGACAACTGTGATGATTCCCCGTTACGAAAGACGTAATCAAATGCTCACAATTATTCTTTAAAAGGTTATATTTCTTCAGAAATTCTTTTTTCGGCAATTTAAGAGCTCGCTGTGCATTTTCTATAGCATTTTCAGGAGAAAGTCTACAGTTGTATTCAAGTCGAAGTAAATTTTTACTGTCAAAGTTTAACCATTCTTGTTTTATAATTGCCTTATCGCTGATATTGCATTCATTTTTCAAATTTGCAGATGTAAAATGAATAACTTCGATCTGATTAGTATCCGTATTAATATCAGTTATCAAAGCATGATGGGAATATCCAATCTTTCTTTCCCATTTGATATGCATACCACGTTTAATGTCCTTTATACTCTTTACTTTTACTGCAAACTGAAACAGGACATATCGTACGATAAGTAAACTTCACTGACTTCTCAAGAAAATCCGAAGAGATATGGAATTGGTTTTAGACATGTTAGACGGAATCAATATATTACCAATCGCTACGTACAGAAGTGCACAAAGAACAAGCAGAGAACAAGCGCACATATACACAATTCATCTCTTGAAATCACTATATAAAATAACATATTCGCTCTTGAAACAGAACTTTTGATCGAAACCGATCATACAAGACTGAAAACTAATCTATTAAGTCTAATTTCAGATTTATTTATAAGACATAAAACCATTTTCAATAATGCTCGTACCAGTGCCGCATTAACTACAGTAAAACTTTCGGTTTATTGAAAAAGAGATATTTATATAAAAACAAAAGTAAATCGAAATCTTTGAAAGACTTAATAATTTTATTTTTAGGCATAAATGAAACGTCATATAAGATTTGCAGATTCAGTGTAAGATTAAATAATTAATTGAAGATAGACAATAGAATGACAGATAATAAAAAAAATAGACTAAAAAAAGAATCTTACCAGTTTTGTGTTTCGGAAGCTTCTATTTTCAGTCATTCCGTATAATTTAATTCTAATTCTAATTTTAAACCGGAGTAAATCATGAAAAAAACGTTGATGATTTATGTTTATGTTCATGAGCTGATAAACAGAACAGTTTCAGCCAATGAAAAGACGGGTTACATCAAAAATTAAATTATATTAGTTTAAAGCTTTTGTAATGGCTTCTAATGTTTTTAGTTGTTTATGTTTATTTCAATTTTGGTATTTCATTTAACATGGATTTGATCAATAGAATATGTTTACACGAATGTCAAAGCTGCACAATACATAGACACTATAGAAATATGAGAAGCAATATGTGTTTCGCTGGGATAACATGAGATACAATTTTTGATTATTTAAGCCTATATATATATCAGTTGGATAGTAGAAAAGAAAAAAGAAACTTGTTGATGTTCATGTTGAGGCTGCAAAATACCGATTTTTATCACATTTGTAAATTACACACTGTCTCATCAAATGTACAAGACAAATTTAGTACCCCAAAGGCGAGCGTCGTCAAAATGGGACGTATACGAAAACTATGATTAAAAATAGGAAATCTTGGTAGTTTTAATAATTTTAACGTTTGATCATAATACATATACTGGTAATGACAGTATTGGTGATAATTGATGTCATTACAGAAGCAATGACCACTGGGCTGGTGATTTGTTCAATTACAAACGGCATTCGATCACAAAAAGCGCGAAAACATCTAAAAAAAAGCATAGGGAACCAATATCATATTAAGTGAATGAAGAACACCTCATTGTTTCGTTTGATACTCAATATATAATGTTTATTGAAATGGCAAGTGCAGTTCACAAAATTGAAAGATTTTAAAATCATTTCAGAAAGTTTTTGTTTGTGCAGATTGGCCTATCCGCTATCATAACTTCTCACTTTTATGACAGTCGCATGCACTTTTCAACAACTTGACGAACAGACACTATAGGTAAAAAAAAACCATTGTACTTTAATTTAACCACTATAAAAACAAACCATTATGTCAAAATAGAAAAGCAGAGTTGAAAGTAAGCAAATAAAAATGAGAATGATGCAATGGGGAATATGTATACAAGTATCGACAGATTGTAGATCCATGAATATGTAAATGTATATAACATACTAGTAATATTTAGTTAGCTTTTAATTTACTGATCAATTACTAGCTGTTAGTAATCTTTTTTAATTTATGTATCATTGTCATTTTGCTTAATTTCTATAGTCACTATTTCTAACATCGGACTCGAATTTCCCTTAACCTGGGCTTTATTGTACGTATTGCTGTGAGTTTCTTTATTCTTCATTCGCTAGAGGTATAGTTGAGACTTGAGTATTCACAAAATTTGTTTAATCCCGTAGCATTTTTGCGCCTGTCCAAATCCAGGACCCTCTAACGTTTGTTAGTCTTATATGTTTTGTTTAATTTAAGTTCATTTAAATGTTTTGTAGTTAAGTATGACGTCCATTTTTACTGAACATATTTTCATTAAGAAGCCAGCTGAGGCCCACCTCCGGGTGCTATATTTTCTCGCTGCGTTCAAGAACCATTGGTGGCCTACGAATGTTATCTGCTCTTTAGTTGGATTTTTGTCTCTTTTAACTTGGCATTGCACAAGGTAATGTTTTTCCTTGGCTGTTTATGACGTCTTTACACTAGATGTTGGATGTGTACGGATTGATAGTTTCGTAATAGATGCATGATTTTCATTAGTTGTAAGTTGCCTTGAACTAGCTGTCAGATTACTGCGAGTACTCTCAGATATGTTCATTGTGTCTTTTTGTGTCGGCATGTTTAAGTACCCTGCCACGATTTGTATCGTTGTCCATCTGATCGTTTAAGCCTTTTTCAACTGAATTTTATAGTTCGTTCTTATGTTGTACTGTAATACCACTGTCCATGGTTAGGGAAGGGTTGGGGTCCCGTGTACATGTTTAACCCCGCCACATTATTCATGTATGTGCCTGAGCTAAGTCAGGAACCTGCAATTCAGTGGTTTTCGTTTGTTTATGTGTTACATAATTGTTTTTCGATCGTTCTTTTTTATATAAATAAGGCCGTTTGTTTTCTCGTTTGAATTGTTTTACATTGTCTTATCGAGACCTTTTTCAGCTGACTATGCGGTATGGGCTTTGCTCATTGTTGAAGGTCGTACGGTAACCTATAGTTGTTAATGTCTGTGTCATTTTGTTATCTGTGAACAGTTGTCTCAGTGGTAATCATACCACATCTTCTTTTGTTATATTCATATGCAAGTTCAAGTCTCTCTCGTTAGGGTTTTAGTATAATACCATCATAAAATATAGGATAAGAATAAAACCCGTACCATGTCGACAACTAGTTTTAGAAAAAATGTATAAATTATTTCCGTTGCAAAGACTCTACGAGTTAATCCATATGAATACCAAAATATGCCATTATTAAATGACCTATTCTAATATGACGTGCCTCTTTCGCTTTGTAAACGACACTGTGATAAAATTCTTGATATATCAATACTTAGCATTGAAGATACAAAATTCCAAAAAATTGTTCCAAATACGGCTATACTTAGTGCAGACTCAGAGATATACATAATAATGGCTGTAACAATATACTTCCTATGAAAATCTACATGTATTGGAACCTATTTGCAGACCCTTTGACGATTTTATTGTTTTAAAAAGTGCAATTAAAGAAGGACAACATATTTTTTTTTCTTATTTGGATGCATAATAAAAAGAAGTAATACACAAAGCTCGCAGAAATCAACAAAATAAAAAATAGAATAAAATTGTGCGAAATTCTATTGATTTTTTTGGCGCATTTAAGTCATTTCAAAACATGACGTCATTAAAAAATGAAACCGCTAAAGTTGAAAGTTTTCTGTTACGTGGTCGTGAACCATAAAAATTCGTATGATAGTGTATTAAAACTTATTTTTGAGGTAGGTTTTGTTTTATTTTCTATTTTATTGCATTATTTACGTATTTACTTATTTCAGCCAGTCAACATGACGGCTTCTTAGTAAAAAAATGTCAACTTTAGATTTGACGGAAGCTTACGATAAATTAAGTAAATCAAAAATTGCAAATATTGGGTCGAGAATAAGAAGAATTAAACAGGTTTTTGTGTAGCGGTTATTCACGAAATTACCCATGCACGCTACGGATATAAGATATGTGAGCCTTATCTAACAGGGAGTAAAAAAAAACAGCCACACACACACCAAACCAACCCTCGCTTAAATATTTAATTGACCGTATTTGTTCTATTAGAATCGAATTAATTCATGGAATCTATAGATTGTTTGAAATGTACACATGGCCCAGTATTGTAACTATATCCCTTCTGAATAAAAACTAATAAAAAGTCATTATATAAGGCAGTAATTCATAAATGGGTCTGACATCAGACTCGGACTTCTCTTGAACTGAATTTTAATGTGCGTATTGTTATGCGTTTACTTTTCTACATTGGTTAGATGTATAGGGGGAGGGTTGAGATCTCACAAAAATGTTTAACCCCGCCGCATTTTTGCGCCTGTCCCAAGTCAGGAGCCTCTGGCCTTTGTTATCCTTGTATTATTTAAATTTTAGTTTCTTGTGTACAATTTGGAAATTAGTATGGCGTTCATTATCTCTGAACTAGTATATATTTGTTTAGGGGCCAGCTGAAGGACGGCTCCGAGTGCGGGAATTTCTCGCTACATTGAAGACCTGTTGGTGACCTTCTGCTGTTGTTTTTTTATTTGGTCGGGTTGTTGTCTCTTTGACACATTCCCCATTTCCATTCTCAATTTTACTTTTGACAATTTATGGCATGGTGACTTCTTTATAGATATCATTGTTCTGGCAATGTCTATTCCTTCAAATGTTTCTCCATTTGTTATCATTTTTAAGAAATTTATGAAACAAGCTAATTTTCAGGGGCAATCACGTCTAAATTGGATGTCTAAAAAAAACCATTCCAAATAAGAAAGACTTATTTATTTTGTAGCTGTCATTTTTCTTCTAATCACATGTACTTCAGATTTTTTTTGTTATACGCAAAAAAGTAAAAATAAATTGTAGAATTGACATTTGACATGGCAACAACGTTAGAATGGGTAGTCTGCTTTCTGGAAATTCCATAAAAGATACCGTCTGAACAGTGGGATCATTTCATCTTTTCGTTATTATTTCTCATACTGTTTTAGTTTGACATATGTAAGCAAAATATGCATTTTACATCAAAGAAGATGTAATATCAACGTTAACACCAACCATGTTTGATGATGGATTAAATCCATGGATACTAGTTTTTTAATTAGTTCATAAGAACATTTAGATAAAATTTGATCATGATTGACCTTGTCATTTCTAATATTATGACGGCGTTTGACAATGGACGGACGACATTCGACGGACAACGACAGCGAGCTTGATTGAAACCTCCATCACAGCCGAATCGAATATCTTACAAAATAGAAAACTAAAGAATAAACAACACGAACCATGACTTTACATGACAAATCTCCACCACAAATCAAGACAAAGACGTACAGTGTTTACAGAAGACCAGTGTTATAAACATGCAAGCTCGTATATATCGACCAGAAGAGGGAATAAGAAAATTGTAGCTAGTTTAAAATGATATTTACTGGTGCCTCCAGAGGTACATTTATGTCCTTGTCCTCTTTTCGTTTGTTACTTCTCATTCTAGAACTGCTTCTTCTATTTTTTCCGTTGCTACTTTTGTAATCTGAAAAAAACAATGTAAGGAAGACAACATGAAATTGGAGACTTTAAAGCATAAACTTATAAAATAAATATATACAAGCGAAAATGACATGGAAATTTATTAAAGGAGAGTCAGAACTATAGATGTATCGATATAACAGAAACTAGTGATTCAATCAATTTAGATAATGTATCCTCATATAGAATACTTTACAGTCAGGTAATGCGAAATACTTAATTTTCTTAAAACTTCATAACAATTTTTTTTTTTATGCATACACATACATTTCGTTTATGATATCCTTACATGTAATTTAATTATTTTATTTATGACAAATTAACTTTGTAAGTATCTTATCACAGTACGCACAAAATTTTTATCACATCGTTATAGTTTGTTTTCCTTATGATTTTTTAATGTATAATTAGGAAGATGATGTAATTTAATTTACAACCTCTGAGCTCGAGCATCTTGCACAAATTCTATCATGTAGAGAAATATCCTGATATTTTCCATATTCATATTGAATAGTGTGTGCTGAAACACGCAAATTTGTCAATTTTTTTTTAGATCAAAACATTTTCATAGTTTGCACTCACATAAAAGTAACTGTACACTTGTTACTTCTTACCATTACAAGGTAACAAAACAACAGGACTAGGATGTTTGACAAGGGATTTTAACCTACTTTATCATATGTTTTTATTTCTTATGTCTATTGTTTTCACCTGCTAGGTCAACATGTCATATATAAAATTGAGAATGGAAATGGGGAATGTGTCAAAGAGACAACAACCCGACCATATAAAAAAACAATAATAACAGCAGAAGGTCACCAACAGGTCTTCACTGTAGCGAGAAATTCCCGCACCCGGAGGCGTCCTTCAGATAGCCCCTACACAAATTTATACTAGTTCAGTGATAATGAACTCCATACTAATTTCCATATTGTACACAAGAAACTAAAATTAAAAAAATACAAGACTAACAAAGGCCAGAGGCTCCTGACTTGGGACAGGCGCAAAAATGCGGCGGGGTTAAACATGTTTATGAGATCTCAACCCTCCCCCTATACCTCTAGCCAATGTAGAAAAGTAAATGCATAACACTACGCACATTCAAAATTCAATTCAAGAGATGTCAGAAGATGTAACGAAAGAAAATAAACAAAATGACAATTATACACAAAAAACAACAGACTACTAGCAGTTAACTGACATGCCAGCTCCAGACTTACGTTAAACTGATTGAAAGATTATGATTTCATCATATGAATATCAGGCACAATCCTTCCCGTTAGAGATTTAGTATCATACCATCATAACATATACGAGAAGAACATAACCCGTGTCATGCCAACAACTGTTTTTTTAATAAATGTGTTTAGTTCCGATGCAAAGACCCTATAAGTGAATCAATATTATTAATTAACGCCAAAATAAGCAATCTTTAATGACCTGCAATAGTATCGTAACTATATCCCTTCTTGATAAGTCTATTTAAAGGTTTTGTTAGTTTCTGAGGTGAATACTGACATTTTTGTGCTTTATAGAGAATATTTCCATAAAAAAAATGGATGTGAAATACCTGAACGTATAAGAAGTCTGCATGTTGAGCTATATTTACGAATGATGTCCTTATACCGATGATAAAATTTAGTAAATGTTTTGACTAGTTTGTGATATCGAAAACCCTGGTGTAATAATTTTTCAGTAATACATAAATTTCTCTCGTTAAAATCTAAAACATTGTTACATACACGAGCGAATCGTACAAGTTGAGATATATAAACACCGTAAGATGGTGACAAGGGAACGTCACCATCTAAAAATGGGTAATTCACAATAGGAAATGAAAAATCATTTCTTTTATCATAAATTTTAGTATTTAGCTTTCCATTAGTGATATAGATATCAAGATCGAGGAAAGGGCAATGGTCATTGTTAGTATTAGCTTTATTTAAAGTAAGTTCAACAGTATAAATTTCTTTAGTATACATACTGAAGTCGTCATTATTGAGAGCCAAAATATCATCCAAATATTTCAAAGTATTATTAAATTTGTTTATCGGCCGGGACAAAAACAAATTCCTTGGCTAGCTCTTTCAGTTTATGTTTGATACGAGAAATAGGTTTATTGTGGTTATTGTTAATAATAAAATGTTCTTTAAAATGTTGAATACGTAAATCAACTATGTTCATTACTGAATTAAAAAATGAGTCCAAAGTTTTTTTGTCAGCTTTTTTCCCGTTTTATCCATTTCGAACAGTAAGTGCGGAGTGAGTCGTGGATGATATTACGACACTCATTCCAATTAATAACTGACGGGGGACAATATTTAGGTCCTTTACTGAGAAATGATTTTATCTCTCGGTCTTGAACGATGTTAAGACCTCCTGTTATAACATGGGAAATGGGTCCATAAATGTATGCGGAATTACTACAGTTACATGAAGTGGGTGTATTTTCACTAATATTAACATCTTTACACAGTTGGTTATAATTAAACACAAATTTGCGGGTAGATTTCTTGTAAATATAACAAATAAGAGGGAGCTGAGTATTGTAAAAATATCCAGGAATTTGTTCTTTAACAGAATGGTCGTTAAATATACCGGTAATATTTACAAAATCAAAACTTTTATTGACATGCTTTATTTTGATAAAATGTTTTTATGATCTTCCGGCCGATCAATTTTTGGAAATAGTTTAAAATAACAATATGCCATAATATTTTGAACTATTTCATATTTTACACTGTTATATGAAATTGTGTTGCAATCCTCCAAAATTTTAATTAACCTATGAACCGATAACGAACAGACCTTTCTTAACAGATAATGTCTGCCGTTGTTTTTTTAAATAGAAATTAAGTCCGAAATATTGGTATGATTGGTCCGAAATTTTCTTTTATTGCGATTTTTTCTAAGACCGTGAGAACGGGTTTTACGAACAGGTTTAGAAACTATATCCAAAATGTTAACGGAATCGGTTCTTGATATATTACCAATTCCCATGATATTATCATTAAGACCGAGAGGGTAGATGTTAAGTTATCTTTATCATCTGATTTTCCTGTATTTGACGAGTCTGGCTGTCTTGTTTTTGCTTTTTCACCTAAATAGTTAAGCATGAAACTGCTCACAAAAAAATATACTATTTAAGACACATAGAGAAAAAAAGATGTAGCTATTTATGCATCAAACTACCATGTTAATAAACATATTGAAGATACAGTAGCATCTCGTTTATTTTAACGTGTTATTGTTCTTAAATTGTAGGCACAATTTTTACTTGCAACATTCACATTGACTTTCGAAATAAAGTTGGATTATCATTATGAGGAACTAAATGCAAATCATGATTAGTAAAATCACAAAAATACTGAACTCCGTAAAAAACAAAACGAAAAATGACAAATGATAAAATCAAAGCTCAAACACACCAAACAAATGGATAACAATAGTCATATTCCTGAATTAGGACATGCATTTTTTTATGTAGACAATGGTGGATTGAACCTGGTTTTGTAGACTTTCCATACAACAAAATGGGAAATAAGATTTGTATACCTGTTGAATTATTAATAGTAAACAATTTTCATAATATCAACTCAATTAACTGATGTTCAAATAATACTGCTAATCAAACAATTACCCACAACAGGACAGGGGTGTTTGACAAGGGATTGTTACCTACTTTATCATATATTTTTATTTCCAAAGCCAGTTGTTTCCACCTGTTTGGCTAACATGTTATACATACAGTTACCTTCCTCGTCTGTTTTTCCTTTATTTGACGAGTCTGATGGTCTTGTTTCTGCTTTTTCACCTGAATAATATATATATATATATATATATCAGTCTAAATATTTGCACAACGGTACTGATATAAGGTGTTATTAAACGAAAATGTTGTTATAAAATCGTGTTGACAAATATTTCGGCTCAACAAATGGCCTTCTTCTTGTGTCACAAGTTTTAACAATACTGATACATAATGTATAAGGTTTGAAAATAGATCAGGTGATAATACAGGTAAGTTTTGGTCGATTGATTTTAATCCTGAATATCATAATTTAAACAAAACACTATAAATAAATATACGTGACTCTGTATATTAACAATAAAAATAAGTGAAAACAAAACTGTTAGTATTTCTTATTGATGCCGTTTGGGTGATGTACATTAAGTTCCTTTATCCAAAAGCTTTCCCGAACCTGTCGCTGTGCATCACTCCAGTGAATGTTCTGTTCAATCACTAGAATTTTCATGCGGTTAAAGTCATCAAGTTTGTGATCTGACTGTCTGAAGTGCTGAGAGACTGGAAGAAGTGGCTTCTTAGATATATCACTCCTATGGCCATTGAGGCGTTTGTGGAAAGGCTGCTTTGATTCACCAGCATATTGGAGGCCACAAACCGAACATTCTAGTATGTAAATAACATTCATACTTTTGCAGGTAACATTGCAAAATATCTTATAGTTATTTTCGGTTGCCTTACTGTGAAATGTTGACGAATGCTGCATCTGTAAACAGCATTTGCAGCGTTTTTCTCCACACGAACGACATTCTCCAGGAGTTCTTCTATTATCAGACACTTCAGCCCGCACTAGTAGGTTCCGTAGACTACTAGGTTGCCTAAAAGCTATCATTGGAGGCTCAGGGAAAATCTTGGACAGTTTGGAATTCTTTTCAACTGATTTCCAATGCTCACGAATGACACCAAAGCTGTTTTTGAGAGATGGGTGATAAGTAAGAACACATGGAGTCCTTTTGCTTTTCTTTTTAACTTTGTATTCCAATAGTTTACTCCTCGGAATTGACTCCGCTTTCTGAAAGCTTTTTTTGATATTTCTGTGTTTGTAGCCCCTTTTCTTCAAGCGAGTTTCAAGTTTACGCAGTTGTCTTTTAGTTGTTTCTGTGTTGGAGCATATTCGCTTGACTCTAAGTGCCTGACTGTATGGAATGCTCTTGGTAAGATGAGCAGGATGGCAACTTTTAGGGGACAAATATTGATGAGTGTCAGTAGGCTTAGAATATAAATCTGTAGATATGATGCCCTCCTTATAAAATAATCCAGATTGAGGGTAAAACGTTTTAAATTGATAACAGATATCAAGCATCAAAATGTAAAATCACAAAAATGCCGAACACCGATGACAATTTAAAACGTAAACACTAGTAGCACGATTTCAGTCTGAAACGGTCATTTTGGTCTGATCACATCTTGATTGACTGGATTTACCGCTAGAGAAATTCGTCCAGATATTTCAGATCGTTAAGTCGCCGTTCAGATCGATAGCCTCATCAGGTAAATCAGTTCGTTAAGACATGTCAAGACGGAAAAGACTGAATCGTCTAGCAGGTTTAGACCCGTTAAGACCGTGTCAGACCAAAACAGACCATGGATACAAAATTACGTTCAACATGTTCAGACCCTGGTTAGATCCGTTCAGTATACCGGTTTGATAACACGAGTTGCGCCCCTTCTACTCGATAATGAATTTTAGATTAATTGTATATATGTTTTTTTAATATTAGGATTTGTTTGAAGTATATTTTGATTAATTAAAAAGAAAAATTAAATCTTCTGTTGATTCTTTATTACTTTTCTTGTTTTGTCGAGGAACTAATAAATTATTCGTCTATATATGTTGTTTATTTTTTAATAAATGTTAGTTTACATAAATATATATTGGTAATTAAATGCATGGACGTATGTTAATTGTATACACACCAGAATGTATGCCATAAACCTTAAAATGTTGTGAACACCGGTGACAATGTTTTTCGTATTTGAAGATTAGTAACGGAAAATCCTAAACGAAACCTAAAAAAGTTAAGGATCCACAGAAATGCTCCGGAGGCAAATTAACACATGCATATTTTTGTTTTATGTATGACATTTGCTTTAATTCGTTTTGTGTTGATATATGTCCTAGCTAATCGTTGAAACTGTTGCTCTTTGTTTGCATGTTTATTATTTTAGTGCGATTTACTCTGTTTAAGTTGGAAAAAAATATTCCCGATATCCGGAAATTCGAAAAAAGACTTCTCGGATCCCGAAACCTGATCATCATACTGCATTCATTCAGTCTCTGTCGGGACGGTGTTAAAGGATCACCGTATAGAAATTTTCATTCAAACAATGTATCCTTATAATATTTATTTTCTAATCCATATGATAGGTATATTGTACTTAGTATATATATATACATATGGCGTTAACTTAAACAAAATCTGTTTTAGTTAAAATGGTCGAGTTCGATGGCACGTGCTAGTAATCAACCTTGTTAACAGGTAACAAAATCAATGATCCGTAACGTAAGAAAGTACATGCCTATTATATATTACAATTACTCTCATCATCATTCTTAATAGAAAGGTGCCGTAGGGCTAAACGTTAATAAAGAATTCATGAATTTGTGTATATGTTCCAGACCGTATGAGTATTTGGACCGTACGCATACGGTCCGAACCGTATGAGTATACTCGTACGGTCCGACCATACGCGTACGGTCGGACCGTACGAGTATACTCATACGGTCTAGTACGAGCTGGACCATACCGGTATTTGGACCGTATGGGTATATTTTAGACAAACATTTATCAACAAACTTTTATTGAGTTTTACAAATATTACAATTAAATAAATAAAGTGAACAAGTGAACATTTAATTGAATTTAATAGTTCTGAAATTAATTGTCTATCGAAATCCTGTTTGGCACTCTCGGCCCGGTTGACACTTGCTGCCACAAGGAACGTCTGATTTCTTACATTTGCATGTCATTGTCAGACATGTTCCTTTACATTTGCATCACTTACTTGCAAGAGAAAAACTTGCATGTTTTGCGGTCGCATGCAAGGAAATTCCGTTTGTACTCCAATGTTCAGTTTCAATTTTCCTTGTCAAAAGTTCAATATCACCCATATCATAACATGAATTCAATATACCAAATTCGCATTATAGCTTGTACAAACTTGCATCTTTTCTGATGATATCATCAACCCTACATAATAATCTGGGAAGTCTCCCGATGCCCTAGCTATCGGCAACAACTGGTATTCGCACAGTGACAAAGCTACCTTTTTCAATTTTTGCATTAGTTTTTGACACTTTTTTATTATATTTTCTCATTGTATTTTCGACAGATTTTTTACAATTTTTGTCAAGTTTCTTCCGTATTCTGTCGTAAGAAGTCATTTGTCCGTCTTTCATTGCTATGGTACAGTTGTTGTTCTCAGGAGGGTCAGTTATAATGTTTACTTCTAAATAATCTAATAACTTCAATTCATCGAGCAATATTCAATTTCGTGTACATGTATTTCTGACATGCTAAATACATGAGATTATCGGATTAAGTTTACGCGACTGTTTTGAATAATTAAAATATTATGTTTTTATTCCAATTACTCTTCAAGATTTTATATTAATTCGAGATTTCAGTTATGTTGACCTGTATTGTAATCACTTGTAAACCTTTAATATAAAGGTTCAGGTGCTTACATTCAATGAATAAATGTTATTTCGGCAATCTGTTGAATTTTTTTTAGTCATTTCGCGGCGGTTTATTCAGCAGTATGACTTTAAGCTACTTTCTAAAATATACAAAACATGTTAAATAGGATGGTCTAGTAAGAATTGAAATTGAATATTTTTTTTATTTAATTAACATGATTATAGGGACTTGGTAGACTTTCAGTTAACATAAACCGTCTTCTTTCTAATTTTTATTTTATTTTTAAAAGGGGAGCAACCCCTGATAAACAATGGGAAAGTTTCACTCGTTTTGTGTCCAAATGATTAAAATCTGAACACGACTGGACACGGTCTGACAACATCTTGACGTAACTTTGTATCCATGGTCTGTTTTGGTCTGACATGGTCTTAACGGGTCCAAACAACCCGCTAGACGATACAGTCTTTTCCGTCTTGATACGCCTTAACGAACTGATTTACCTGCTGAGGCTATCGATCTGAACGGCGACTTAACGATCTGAAATATCTTGACGAATTTCTCTAGCGGTAAATCCAGTCAATCAAGATGTGATCAGACCAAAATGACCGTTTCAGACTGAAATCGGGCTTCTAGTGAAAGTGCCTGATCAACTGGCAAAATCATAAGCCAAAAATCTTAACATGAAAGATAACAACTGCCAATAGCTGATAATTATCAAATGCAAAATTACCAAGTTTATAGATATATTGAATATGGTTGGCACCACATTTTATTTACCTTTTTGTTGTTGTAAAATTGTTGGCGAAATTTGTACTTGCAACACTCACACTGACTTTCAAAATAAAGTCTGACTTTCCGTTATGAGGAACTAAATGTAAATCATGCTAGTATATACATTTGAACCACTTTCAACCCAACAAATTGGTAATCAGATATTTTTGCCTTTGTATACTTGCAAACACATTATTGAATTTTTTTAAAATATTTTTTACCCACTTGCATAATTGATGTACAAATACTTCTACTTATCAAATAATTACCAACAACAGGACCGGGATGTTTGACACGGGATTTTAACCTACTTTATCATATGGGTTTTTTTTTTATTTCTAATGGCTATTGTTTCCACCTGCTTGGCTAACATGTCATATATATAGTTACCTTTCTCATCTTTTTTTCTTGTATTTGAGTCTGATGGTCTTGCTTTTGCTTTTGCACCTAAATGATATATATTGGATTTTGTCAAAGTCCTTTTTTTTTGTAGTTGTAAATTGTATTTTGTTCTGTTGTTTTCGTGTGTTGTGTTGGGGATAACTACTCATCTAGTTCATTTGGTAGATTTAAGCTTGGATGGACGAAATTTACGCGATATGTTTGGTTTGCAGTTTGATCAAAAGAAGCACCGACAAAGCTAGATAATACAATTAATTACTAAATTACAACCTACTACAATTAAATATTAATTAGTATTATTATTTTCACTGTTATTAATATAAGTAAAGGCAACAGTAGTATACCGCTGTTCAAAATTCATAAATCGATAGAAAAAGTACAAATCCGGGTTACAAACTAATTCTGAGGGAAACGTATCAAATATAAAAGAACTACGACTCATCAGAGACACAACACCGAAATATAACACACGCAGAAACGAATTGTAATGTAATAATGGCCACTTTCCTGGCTTGGTACAGGGCATTTTATGAAAAATGGTAGGTTGAACCTGGTATTGTGGCATTCCAAACCTCCTGCATTAATGGCAGTGTTAATTATAATTATTAACATGACAACATAGCACGACAGGGTTACAATAAATAAACAGATAGATGGGCGAATTATAGGACAGAGAATGAAACAAACCAATAATAGCCATGAAAAGCTAACAGGTTGGAAAATATTTGTATACGTCATCCAAATCTAATCTTGACTTTCATCCAAAATCTTTCTTGATTTTCGGAACACGTTTTAGAAATTTAAATGTGACGCCACGTCACTTTAGGCGTTGCAATGACTATGGCTTACACGGCTGTGATTGTCATGTATTCATTTTTATTCTTTAGCTAGTCAACCCTTCAGTTTAATCATGTATATCTATTATATAGTCATGTAATAAATTTACTGTTTGCAAAACTATGTATTATTCTTGATGTTTTTGTCCCAGGCGGATAACCCTGGCCTCACAACTTTTCGAACGGTTGGTCCTTGGCGATCTTTAACTTTGTAGTTGTTATGGCTTTCCTCTGAGCATAGTTTTGTGTAAATATTTTTAACCTGTTACCTTTTGGTGACTATTATTCGTTTGTTTCTCTGTCCAATATTTTCTCCAATTAATTTATTGAAGCCCTGTCGTGTAATGTTGTCATTTTAATGTTATAATTAAAACTGTCATTGAAGAAGTAGGTTTGGCATGCCACAACACCAGGTTCAACGCTAAAAAACTAAGGATTTTCTTATCCCATGCATAGATTACCTTAGCCGTATTTGGCACAATTTTTTTGAAATTTTGGTTCTTCAATGCTCTTCAATTTTTTACTTGTTTGGCTTTATAAATATTTTGATATGAGCGTCACTGATGAGTCTTATGTAGACGAAACGCACGTCTGGCATACTAAATTATAATCCTGGTACCTTTGATAACTATCAACGCACCATTTGTTCATCAAATGCCCTGTTCCAAGTCAGGAAAATGGCATTTGTTACATTAGATTTTATTTCTGTGTGTTTTACATTACGGTGTTGCGTCTCTGTTGTGTCGTAGTTCTCTTATATTTGATACGTTTCCCTCAGTTTTAGTTTGTAACCCGGATTTGTTTTTCTTAAATTTTTAACAGCGGTATAGTAATGTTGCCTTTATGTATAGCGAAATCAAATAGTCCAGATTAAGTTTAATAAGTTTTTAAAAAGTTGACAGATATATTACGCATTATAAAATAAAACCACATTAATACTGAAACCCGAGGAAATTCAAAACGCAAGATATCTTATAAACTGGAAAATAAAAAAGTAAACCCCTCACACAAAAAGATATCAAATACGAAGGGCTCATTATGAAATTCAAATAAAAGACAAATGGTCAAAATCATATGTAATTGGCATTCCTTATGCTTGAAATAAGCTATTGAAAATGATAATTTACTTTTTATTGTTGTTAAATTGTAGGCGAAAGTAGAACTTGCAAATTACACATGGACTTTCGAATAAGACTATCCAAAAAGGACATGGATTGCAAATCATGCTTGGATATATACATTGCTACCACTTTTAACCCAACAAATCTGAAAACAAGGATTTTTGGCTGTGTATATCCGTCAAATTATCCATTGCAAAATATGTTAAAAATTTTCACTCGATTTACTGATGTGAAAATACTACTAGGGCAAAAATGCCACACATGTGTCACGCATGTACCTAAAAACACATGTGTCACAGGTGTGTTACATGCGTTATACACATGTTTCTTGCCACGCATGGGAA
Source organism: Mytilus trossulus (assembly GCF_036588685.1). Lineage (NCBI taxonomy): Eukaryota > Metazoa > Mollusca > Bivalvia > Mytilida > Mytilidae > Mytilus > Mytilus trossulus. The sequence continues at coordinate 33,027,148 of NC_086386.1, read as the reverse complement.
TCATGCGTGATACACATGCGTTCACATGCGTAACACACGCATGTGAATCACATGTGTCAAAAATACACCTGTGTCACGCATGTGTTGGATAACGCATGTGACCCATGCGATATTTGCATGTGTAACACATGTATAGTAAAACGCATGTGTAACGCATGTTTGACACAGGCAAATTTTGTTGACGTTAAGTTAAATTTTTCACATGATTTTTAGGTAAAATTATTCACTTGAAATTCACTAAAAAAAAAAAATCAAATTAAAAATCAAAAATTGTTTATTTTAAACATCTAATACCTTGCATTTGCCTTGTAAGACATGTTTTCCATTGAAAATCTTAATTTACTTTCAAAAAAATCTATTTTCAGTGAAATTCATGTGAATAATTCATAATAACAATGTTCATGTGAAAAAGTTAAATCAATTTTATATGAATTAAAACATGGAATTAATTAGAGAAATTCAACATTCTTGAGTTCAATTTTTGTAACATACATGTAGATGTACATGATGTATGAGATACAAATTCATCTGAATTTTACTTAAATTCCAAAATTTACTCCATTTTTTATTTGACGAATTTAATCATCAAAGCTATTCACCTTTTTCTGAAGATTTTCCATAAAAGGGGCACATATATAAATCATCAAAATTCAAATGATTATAATACTTATCTTTTATTTGGCATAGATTATCTCCCTTGATAGTGGATTAGATGTAACTACATTTTTTTTAAAATATTTATCTCTTGTTGTCATAAGGGTGGAATGATTCTAGGATTAAACACATGTTTTCTAGAGGTTATTGATGTGTAAACCAGAATGATTAACTCAAACACTGAATAAAAGTCCTTTGATAATGTTTGTGAGTAAAAGCCCCGGTTTACACATTTTATTAAAATAACCTCTAGGAAAACTGTGTTTAATCCTTAAAATTCTAAAACCAACATATATGTTATAGACTAGTAGACTAGTCTTAGGCCAAACAGGTGCTTCATGTAGTAAGTAATGGCGCTTAATTAAAGATTTGCACATCTTATTTAGGATTTTCTTATGTATAGCCCTTTTGTTATAAAAGTGACTGAATGTATATGTACATAAACATTGTACATGTGAGGCTAAATTAAAAATTACCTGGTTTGGTTGTTCAAACAAACGTGACCAATACATGAATGTTGACCATTCTGATTATCTGTCCAAGTACAAAACTATGCTAACAAGAAAATACACATGAGCATATAGAATGTACTTGAAAAAGTTTCAGAGTATTCAGGGGCGGATTTAGGCGGGGGCGTGGCGGGCGTGCGCCCCCCCTAAAATTTGCAAAGCATGGGTTGACTTTAACATATTTAAGTATCAGAAGAGACCATTCCATCTTTTTTAACATTCAAAGTATATAAAACAGTCAGTTTAACAGAATCAACATGATTACTAATCAACTGACCTACCCTTTATTAAAGTTCTGTAACTTATTTTGAAGAAAGGTGCATTTGATGACAAATATAATAGGTTTAAGCAGTTAAAGTAAATACAAATGTTACATTGTATTTCCGGTTTTTATCATAAATTTCTTTGATAATCGTAGTTCCAAAACATCCCTTACTCACTTTTACAATTTCATCATGACACGATCAAGAAAACAGTCGGCAGGTGAGATTCTTTAATAATATCCGTAATGAAAGATAGAAATAATGTTTCAAGCGAAGGTTAATTCATTAATTTGTATCTGTATCTCACTTGCAAACCTTAATATTTAGCTGAATTATGTACCGTATTACATGCTTGGCATCCCAAGAAAATAAAGATATCTGCCTAAATGCATCTCATTCTGGTTTTAGTTGTTTTGTGGCGAACACAAAACCTCTAAAAAATCACAAAAGTAAAAAAAAAACTTCTACTGGTAAAAGTAGAAGTTTTGGTTTGCAAAATATATTGGTCGGGTGAGCAGTTGTTAACTTTCCCGTCTCACTTTGCGTCCGTCTTACTCTATCTGTATGTAAATTGTTGTCAGGTGTGGATTGGGCCGGGGGGGGGGGGGGGGGGGGGGTCAGCTTGAAACTTTAATTTCTTGCTCATTTTACTGCACAATAGTTCGATATAAATACATTTCACCCTTTTGGAAGAATATTTTAATAAATTTACCTAAAAAAAATCCAAATTTTTTTCGCCTCGCTCCGCTCAGCGAATATAAAATTTTGCGCCACCCCTAACTGGTAATCCTACATCCGCCCCTGGTATTTGTCATTGAGGTCTAAGGTAATCTAGCCTGTCATTCAATGCGGCTCATAAGGTTTAGGGGAAAGAAACACTACTATCGTGTTTAAATCACAATAGACACCAGTCACTTAGTCTAAGATCGTCTAATACTTCCTGGGCCTCCCGTAGGCTTAAACCTTGTTCAATGTATAGAATAATATACCTGTAACCATATAACTTTATCATACATTTCTTCATCTTTTGTTTTGGATAAAAGCTGCCTCTGTTTAGTTTTTAGCAAGCACTTGATGGTGGGTTTACTGTTATAAACTTACCACCTCCACGTTTGACCACCTTCTTAGTGTTGTCAAAAGTTACACATGCTTGTGTTCTTTCAAAGTTTATAACATGGGAAATATAAAATGTCCCCAATTTCTCTATTCTATCTATAACTTAAGGGGAACGTAAATATAAATGTTGCTGCCTTCCCGGCATTGTGAGGGAACTAAAGAACTGAGTTGTTTAAGAATAGATCAAACCACGGATTTGTATATTGGATCAACAGTGATAATATTTTTAATCTGTGATACATATTAAACAGTCTTGTTATGAAATTATGGACAGATTTCTCCGGCCTGCAGGTGAAAATAAAACTTTTTAATGCCAAGATTAAAAAAATACAATACATAGTCTTTAGCTGTGGGTTTGTTGTTAGCAGTGAAATCGAAACAGGATACCAATTGCAATAGTAGTTTATAACCATACATCTATAATGAATTGAGAAAAGTCAAAAGAACGAAAGGTAAAAACGACAGTAATCGTTGGACTTACCATCACATAAAAACTAAAATTGTGGCATGCAGTGATCATGAGGGACCTATAAATTTTCATAAGAGTCCCACTGTCGGACTGCTTAAGAGATAGCCTCTCTAGTCATGCTTCAGTGATGCCTAAATAATCAATAAAGTTTTGCCCACATAAAGGGAAGGGGCACAGTGCTCTAAATCCTCCTATGTGCAACACGTACCTCCAAACTCACAGGCACTCGTCTACGAATTTGTTTTCCCTATATACCTTAAAATTCTCTATATACCTTAAAAAGGTATACACAGGCGTTTTTTTTTTTAGATGAGTGCCTGTGTCCAAAATATGATGAGTGAGTTCAGTTACTGTGAATGATAAAATTGAGAAAACAGTTACGAACTTCATCAGGAGCTTCCTGCTCAACATGTGGCAACCTATAATGTTTTAGAATATTTCAAGTGACGGCAAATTTAGTAAGTAAACCTTTGATTTGATTGTTCATACTCCCTCTTTTTTCAATATGACTAATGAAGCAAGATTTAAATTTTTGTACGTGTGTTGAGACTGATATACATGTAATTAGAATTATTGTTAAATTTATAAGCGACATGTACATTTCTAGAAATGCTCTATTAAGCACTAAATAACTTTGTGGTACCACCTCCGCATACAATGTTTATAAATTTGGTATGATATATATATGTTTGTATGTTTGTGTATAACAAATTTGTATTGTCTTGGTATCAATCTTGTGATTTTGGATTTTAAACCAATAAAAATTACTTACTTACCGTTTATTGACAAACATGTGATGATAAGAACTAGTGGGCTTTTCGAATATAATGAGAAGACTGTGTTGAAAATGTTTGCATAGTTCATGTCAGAGTTAAAAATTATTAAACAAAAGATGTTCTTATTTAATTTCCCATTCTCGATTCCAGACTAACTCTCTTATCTCATTAGACGTAAATGCGCGTCGAATACGGAAACCGGGAAATCTTTCACCGTGGCCGTTTTTTATACTATGACGCAAAAGGACGCAAAACGAAAGGTAAGCTGGTTCTCGACTGACTACTACACTTTGTTTATAGACAGCCGGTGATATCCGATGAACTGTTGGTTTTGATTAGTGAAAACAACATGTTTCCAATCAGCCAATCAAATTGCGCGTACTATATATTGCACTTCCCGCTGTAAACATGGAAAAATTCAATTTTATGCTACAATCCAAGAAAGTCTTATCGCAAATCAACATCTACAGATTGAAAGAGTATTCTTTTTTTAAACCATCTCAGGTTAAATGTCTGAAAAGTGCTTTAGTTGTAGATACTGTGTGTGTGTTGCCGACTGGATATGGTAAATCGTTGATTTTTGAAGCTTTGCCTTTCTTCAGTAACGGAGTTGTAATTGTAGTGTCGCCCCTGAATTCGATTCTGTATGAACAGTTAGACCGATATGGAGACCTTGCCATACATTTTAATGAACTTTTGTATAAGAACAGTGGAGCTAAGATTCCTTCAAACGTTAAATATGTGATTGGACACCCAGAACAATTTATTAACAAAGAAGCTTTTCAACTTCTTAAGTGTGAATTAAGAGATAGAATCACTCATATTGTGGTTGATGAGGCACATTGTGTTGTACAATGGGGAAATGGTTTCCGAGAACAGTTTTATGAACTAATCAAGCTCCGGTCATTGTTTCCTAGTGCCAAAATTTTGGCATTGACTGCTACAGCAACCACAGAAATGCAAGCAGAAATAGTGAAAAGATTAGGAATGAAAGGAGTCGGAACTATTGTTGGAAACATGGATAGACCTAATATTAAGTTGGTGGTTTCAACAAGACCAGCAGGGTGTGGTGGAAAAACACGTGTTGAAGACTCTTATGACTATATTTACAGTCCATTGTGTGCTGAACTTGGCAATATGAAGGAGTTATTTCCGAAGACAGTGGTGTACACAAAACTCAAGTGGTGTGGATATGGCCAGGAATTATTTATCCGATTGGATCCTGACCTGAAGGACTATGTAGCTCAGTACCATAGCCCGTGTACTCCACAGGTTTGTGCAATTGTTTATTATAGTACAAAATGTATATAGAATATTGCAAGTTTGAATTTACAACATGTGATATGCAAATATGAAACTCTCCACAAGACCAAATGATAAAGAATTTTAAATAACAAATATAGGTCTGAAACTGTATGACCTTTAACAATGAGCAAAGCTCATACTAAAATAGTATTGTGAAAAAAGTCCTTCTACATTAACACTTCTTATTTGAAGTCAATTATGCATGTGCCATTCTGTAACCATATTTTATGAAAAACATTGTTTATTACCATAACCATGTGTTGAAAGTTAGACAGTCATATGAACAATGTAAGGACCAGTGGTGGATCCAGAAATTTTCATAAGACTGACTGACTGCCTATGAGGGAGCCGCTCCATTCAGGCTTCAGTGATTCCCTATATAAGCAACCAATTTTTTCCCAAAATCTAAATTTGAAAAATAATGTTTATTCTATTCGTTCACCAATGCATCATGTGCATGTATATTGTACTTACATAAACCTAAGTTTCTCTACACGATTTTGCACGGTCACTGTACTGCCTTCAACAATGAGCAAAGCACATACATTGTACCGCATAGTCAGCTATAAACAGCTGACTATAAAAGGCTCCAAAAAGACAATATAAAACAATTCAAAGGAGAAAACTGTATAATGTCAGTCAGGGGTACTACTTGTACAAGTGTATTTTATTGACTTGAAGAAGTGAAAAAAAATATACACATATAAGTAAATAAATAATGTTTGAATAATCTCCCCTTAATTTTCTGAAAAATTTACTTGTATAAGTAAATTTTTCTTACAATCCAACAAAAAGTTTTGAGATGTAAAATCATGCCTTTAATGATTTTTCCCAGGTTTGCTCAAATTTTTTCATTAAAGTTCAATGTTTCATCTCATTAATTCATCAAAGAAACTGATTGAGCAAAGATCTTGTATATTTGCGCAAGGCCTTCAAAAATTGCTCCTTTGGGGCTTGTAAATGAGCAGTGTTAAGAAGATAACAGACAAATGGGACTTTCATTGTCCATGAAATTACACTTAAATGATTAGTAAAGACATCTGCAAAGGGTACACGATTTAAATATCTATTAGAGCAAAGAAATATTCAGAATTCAAGAAAAGAAGAAAGGTTGATTTTTTTACCTATACAAGTAAAAAAATCTGAATGCCGAAGGGACATAACTCAGCCAATTTTTTTTTACCTATACAAGTAAATAAAATTCACTTGTATAAGTATCCTACAAATTTACTTATATGTGTATATTTTTTTTTACTTCTTCAAGTAAATAAAATACACTTGTATAAGTAGTACCCCTGACTGAATGTGTTATAATGTACATGTATAACTTTTTAAAAAGAATCTTATATTTTTTTTTATTGAAATGGAAATATATTTGTATCTTTAAGATGAAATCCAAGGTACTGAACAGTATGGCACAGATGGACAGCAGTATTCGTTTGTTGTTTGCAACAGAGGCCTACAGCATGGGTACAGATGCACCAGACATTAGACGTGTTATTCATGCTGGGGTACCATCAACAATGGAAAGTATGTTATTGTTAATTTAAATTGTACAATTGTGTGTAGATCAACAATGTATACTACATATAAAAAAGAAGGTATTATTGCCAATGAGACAACTATCCACAAAAGACCAAAATGACAAAAAACATTAACTAATTTAGTTAACCGTACAGCCTTCAACAATGAGCAAAAACCCATACCACATAGTCAGCTATAAAAGGCCCATTTTTAAGGCCAAACTAATCAGTTCTTGTGTTTCTTGTATTAAAATAAGGAATAGCACATACATGTGAAACAGTTGAAAATATAGTTTATTGTAATTTTTTAACAAAAAACATTAATAACATAGCCATGACAAATGCATGATAACAGTACATGTTTAACAACATGTAAAAATGTTATACAGGTATTTCCTACTATAAATCACTTTTACATAAAAATTTGAAATTCAATGAAATATCAAATAACAGCAATTCTCGTCTATGACGTACATGTATATATTATTTAACAATGAGGAATCAAAAACACCTGACTAACTATTTTTATATATCATGTATACTGGTACATGTACATGGATAAACCTATTTCTTCAGTTAAAGTTGTAGTAAATGGTGTATGTCACAGATTATTGTAAAATTTTGCATACAACTCTGGCTCTTAGAGCTTCAACTGAAAATCGAAAAAAATAATGCATAATTTATCTCATTTGCATTGTATCATTTGAAATGTAACTGGTTGAATTCTTGCAAAATTGTTGACAAACATAGCCCATTTACTACTATTTGAATTCCTTGACCTTAATCAGATAAACACCTTTGTGCATGTTCCTCAGTTTCTTGAAGAACAGTGTCAATATCTATATCAAACTGTTAACATAACAGATACTACATGACTTAATACTTTTATCATATCAATGAGATAATAATGCATCACATGCTTTTTTTAAATAAAAAAAAATTGTGGCTTTATAACAGTAAATTAAATCTCATATTTTGACTGACACAGGTACAATTATTCATGAATGCCAATATTATTACAGTAATTATGGTTGAATAATACATTGTAACAGTCAATACACATAATGCAATACATAAATACATTGACATGTACCCTGTATTGTACATATCAAAACCAATCTTCTTCAAAAGAATATTGCAGTGTTTGATTGAGTTAATACATGTATAAATATTCAAAGAACTTGTCACAGAAAACAAAAAGATACGGGTAAAATGTGTAAGCTGAGGTCTTTAATAATAATAGTCCTTACCTCCCTTGGACTGTTCATGAGTGGAATGATTATTTTTTTTACATGGCCCTAATTAAGTTTAAAATAGATAACTTTTACTTATACTTAAGGTTTGTTTGAGTTTAAACATCTTGTTATATTCATTTAAGAATGATATTGATGCACTAATTTTTTAAATGTTCAAATCATATTTCTTATATAAATTTTAATATTTCTTGTCAGAAAGCCACGATACAGCTTAGAAAAGAATGGGACCAGAGATAATATAATTACACAAATCAAATATTCATTGCTGTGTAAACTTTCTAAATATTAAGTTTGTGACATTCTGTCAGTAAGGGATACTTCTTGTACAAATACTTTTAATTTTTTTTGAAAAAGTAAAAAATATACACATATATATTAAGTAAAAAATAATATTTGAGTAATCTCCCCTTAATTTTCTTTAAAATTTACTCAAATAAGTAAATCTTTCTTACAATCCTACAAAAATTCTCAAGTTTATCTTACCCACTATCTTAACATGTGAATTTAAGACAAGAGACCTATCAAAATGAGCAAGTCCTCAATACTGTTAGCATCAGGTTAGCATTAACAAACTACTTCCATTGATCCTACAAAAACAGATACCAACAGTAACAACTTGCAATTATTAGGTTTAAATGTGTTATATGAATTTATTTACATCTTAATTATCAACTTTGTCAGTTGAAACCGGTAAGATTTTTTCTCAGTACTGTTTTTTTTATAAAGGGACACAACACCACTACTATCTGTGTATGAAATAAGCCCAGCCTCCCTTCTTATACTTCATATAATATCTAATATTTAAATAAGGAATATAAAGGGACTTAACACCACTACTAACTGTTTATGAAATAAGCCCTGTCTCCCTACTAACCTAATATGAAATACACAGTCTACAGACACTTTTACTCAATCATATTCCTAGAAATGTGTAGGAGGTAAGATAAAACTGATTATTGATTTTGTGTGGCATGAATAATTAATACTAAAAGTATATGCATATAATATACACACAATTGGGAATTTTACAGCAAAAACACATCTCCATATTTTCATTGCAGCATACATACAGGAAATTGGAAGAGCAGGTCGTGATGGAAACCCAGCAATTGCCAAATTGTTCTTTAACAAAATGGACATTTCTTCAGCTGCTAAGGGTATGACTGATGGCATGAGAAACTATTGCCAAAGTAAAGAATGCCGAAGAGACTACATTTGCACTCACTTCGGATTCAACAATTGTTTTGATAAAGAGAAACATGATTGTTGTGACATATGTGAACTTAAATGTACATGTGATAGTTGTTTTGCTCAACTTACAGAGAACATAGAGGAACATTCAGTATGTGAAACCAAAAAAGTAACAGTTAAAAGGAAAACTGTCACAGAAATAAATCAGTTACTTTGTGAATATTTTGAAGCTGAAAACACTTCAGTGGAAATGCCGTCAGCAAGTTTATATACAGGACTTGATTCTTTGTTAGCTGCCAAAATAGCAAAGAATTACAATATTTATGACAACACTGATGTCATTAAATCAGATTTTCCTTTCATTGCTGAAGAAGTTTCACTTAACATTTCTCTTATTGTAAAAGCTATTGTGGAAAATGAAAAGAAATAGCTATATTTTGCAGCAGTGTATATTGAACTCTAAGAACTTCAGTATTCAGTGATATTGTTGGCTTTTTTCAAATCTACCTCTACCCTTTTTTATGATAGATAATAAAATTATGCCTTCCCAAATCACATACATACTAACTTAGGAATTCTGTTTTTAAATTTTCATTTTGGCTTTATCAAATATGTGTATTAAATTATAGCAGAACATGATATGCAGAACAGGATGCAACCCTCTGGCGCACCTTGAAAAGTCGTAAGGTTGTAAGTCCCTGGCGTAGATGGAATATGCTCGTAAACTTGACCTGCTGCAAATCAGAGTGTGGGGGAGAATGGGGGATTTTATTTTAAATTATGCTGGTTGATAAGTATGTATGTTGTTTGGGTGTTTGGTGATATATCATTAATATATTCAGTTGTGTTTTAAAATTTTCTCTTTAAACACAAACACTGTTTAAAGGATTAAATATATAGTGTGCTTCTCATTTTTTCCTGTTTCAGTTATTAAGAAAAGTCCATGAAAAAATTTATTGATATCATATCTTATATTATACTTTGCAGTTTAATCAGAAATCCCCAAAACTAAATATACTGGGTCGCAACTACTAAAAGGCATTTTTAGACACTGTGTATGCTGTTATTGCACCCTGCTTGAACAGTGCTTTCAAGTTTAACCCTGTATGGACAAAACCATAGCTTCTTAAAAAATAAAGACTGTCAAAGTGGACCATGGTTTGCACCTGTGTACTATCATCACATTCTTGTTACTTGATGAATTTGTGTTTTAATGGTATAAATTATCATGTCGAGGGCAACTACTTAACCTTAAGCAATAACATATTACAATATACATGTAGTCTTATGAAAGTCAAAACCACAGGAATTGAACATGTATTCTATCTTTAAGACAGAAATTATAGTGATAAAATAAAGTTTACTTATTTTCCAAGTTCAGTAGCAAACTTTATTTTCTGCTGCAAGATCCAGTTTCTAAATAGGTTCATGTCAAGCTGATTTTCCATTTTTCTTGAAATACCTGGGAAAGTGTCATGTTGGCGTCCTGGGTCAGTTTCAAAAGGTCGTAACTGTCGAAGATCGCTGATCATGTCTAATTCATCATGAATTGAGCTCAAGTCAGAATGCCTTTTACTCCTGATAACAACATTGGAAACCCTATCAAACTGTTCGGAAATATCAGATATTGCTGAAATTGCACTTGTCCTTTTGGATATGAAATCATCTGTTTTGTTGGAAAACATGTGTTTTAAATGTTTTTTTACACATTTGACAATATATTCCATTTGAAGGTCACAAGGTATGTGACTGTCTGTTTTCCCTTTTGTATTTACAAAGAGTGCATAAAATTCCTCTGATGCTTCTTGTTCTGACAAAATACAATACTGGTGTACGAGCAACCTCATTATTTCATATGCATATTTTGACATCCAATTGTTGGCTTTAAAATGCAGCATGGTCACTTTTAATAGACGCAAACCACGTTCTCTGTCTGGTGTTTTACAAAGGCTTAACAGCGCTTTAAAATGAACTCCTAGTTCAAGAACTAGATGTCCATAGGATTGGACTTTGTCCTCCTTTGGTGGTGTTTTCTTCTTCTTTATAACAAAGGATTTGAAGTTACCATTGGCCAATTTCAGACGTAAAACTTCTCCATCTTCTGTAAAACAAGAATTTTTATACATGTATGAAAAAAAATGCGAGTCACATATTAAACCAAATCGGTTAAATAATTCATAAACTATCGGGGTTAAAGGGTAAAGAGCCTGTAGTTAAGTGGTTATTGATAGTTAATGTCTTTTATATTTGGTACTTATCTTATTATTCTATATTTGGTGCTTATCTGCCTATGTTATGAAATTTTCACATATCACATGAACATAGTCCTTGATCACATTCATACATTTCAATGATTGCATGAAAAGAAGATAAAAGACATTTTGTAATATTAATTTCTCTATATTAAAAGTACACAAAATGTAATAGATATATAGAAAGACTATATTTTCATGGATCAGTGAACAAGTTAATTTATTAGGGTTAAGTCCACATCTCAGATGCTAAAAGAATTAGAGGGCTAAGTACTATATTTGGTGTACAGAATTATTTCAAGGTGTTAATGTTCAAAGTTGAGTTTTGGTATTTCCCCCCCTACCCCTGGTAATACAATGTATTATTAACATTTTCCTAGAATTGTTTTACAATGTACATGTGAATTTGATAGGTTTTATTTGACCCTGACCTCATCTCCATTGTTCTTTGCTAAATGTAATTTTGTTGTGTGTGGTTAGTATTTCATATACAATTATAAGCATAACATGTAAGTCAACTAAATTTGGTGTATAAAATGATTGTACAGTGTACATGTACAATGTATTTTGGGTTTGGTTTACCTTACCTTGACATTCTTTTCTTGGATCATGTTCAGATAAGTTGAAGCTTGCAATCAAGCTTTATATTTAGTACTATCAACATAAAATCAATTGTCAGTTAAATAGAGGACAGAGGTCGATTTAGGTAGGGGGCAGCCCCCCCCCCCCCTTTTGGGAAAAAAATTGGTTGCTTATATAGGGAATCACTGGAGCGGGCCCCCTCTTAGGGCAGAGTTTCATATTTATAAAAAAATCTAATTTTTAAAAAGGGGATATATATAAAATTGTGTTGCTTTTTTAAAATAAAAAAATCTCAAACTTTATAAGAATTAAATTTTACCTGAAACAGAAGAAAAACAATTTATCCATTCGGTCCTCACAAACTATGTCAGTGCTGTTTCATTCCATCCAGTGAAATAATTACCTATATTTTACATTTGGTTCATTATAAAATGTGAACTCTTTAAAAGGTTTGAATATTACAGTGGGAAAGGCTAATTTTGTAAGGTCACTCGAAAGTGTGAATATGTTCTAAATTGGTCAGACAATACTTGGTCATGTTTTATGAAGATTTAAGCCCCCGGCTTCGCCTTGGGCTTAAATCTTCATAAAACATGACCAAGTATTGTTTAACCTATAAGTATTGCTCTTTAAGTTTGAAAATTTTTTGACATAATAATATTTTAGTGTCAGGAACATATATTAAGGCAAAACTTTTATCACAATCCAAATTTGCCCAAATGTTCGAGGTTTATCCACTTCTGTGGCTATATATAGTATCAGGCTGCACTCAGTGATGCATTTTATTATTTAGTATTGTAAACCTACCATGAACTTCTTCCTCAGAGTTAGACCTGGAAGTATCACCTTCATTGCACCATACCATTTTGTCAACTAGATCACCAAATATTGATAATATCCATTCCTTCTTCTCACTATCATTTGTAAACTGACTAGGTGGTTCATGTCTATTTATTGTTGGGGCAGAAGTAGGGTTTTCCATTTCAAAAAAAGTCATAACAGCTTCTGTTATGTATGCATCTGTGAAGGATATTATGAAGTCTTTGTCGGCATCATAGTGTTCATTTACATTGACATTTACAGTGGTTCTTAATAGACGATTTGCCTCACATTTCATAGTGCCCATTTCATTTACACTTTGATCTTTGAAAAGTTGTTTCATTATCAACTTGACATAGTTCATGCAGAGATGAAATAGTTCAAAGGTAATTGGAGACAAGTGATCAAAACGTTCATCTGCTGTTATGCCACCAGCTCTTAAGCACTTGCTCCCAGAAAATCTTTCTCTTGTTAACTGGTCACCTCCTATCAAAACTTTAACTGTGTCATTATAGTCTATGTTAGCTTTACCAAAGCTCTCTCTTAAAAATGACTCATAGAAATCTAAAATTTTTACAACCTCATCATATTTTTGTTCATTATAGTGAAGAACAGGTAATGGAATCACCTTGTTTTTTGTTTTCAATTCCTCAGTCAAGGTTCCGTGAAAAAAGTTTTCAAATGGCTTACAAAATTCCTTGAAGAATGGTATGTGTTTAGAAGCCACTTTTAAAATGTGGACACTATAGTCTTCTCTTAGAAGATGCCAATCATTTCTGGAAGGTAAGAAAGTTTCCACTGATGCATATCTGTAGTCCAACTGAAATAAATTAATAATCCAAAATGAAGGTAAAAATAGGGTAAAACTTTTATTTTATTGTCACTATTATATTTATACTAGTACTGACCATGCCTGTGGTATATACCAGAACATAATGGTCAATTGAAATTTTTGATTGGTCATTAGAGCAAATTTCCTAATGCATGTAGAGCAAGACTTTGGTTAACTTACTTGCTTTGTTTGTTTGTTTATTGTACAGTTGTAGTTAGATACAATTTAAATATAATTTATATAGGTTCAACTATGCCTTTATATATATATAGTTTTGGTATGTCAATGTTAAACACAAAGCATATGTAAACGTTTATACAGAAACAAACAAGTCAACCAAAGTTTTATACTACAAACATTAGGAAATGAGCTGTACAATGAAAACTGCTACCTGTTCAATAACTGTCAGTAATGAAATAATGAAAGTGTTCTAGTCTTATTTTATGCATAAATTTCTATTTTTATTTTATTAAAAATCATATTAGACTATATATTTACAAAAAAAGAAGATTGCAAATTTATCAGAAGGAGATATCAGGAATTTATGTTAAAAGCAGAAGTTGACTTTTACTCAGTCAATACGTTATAGGACCTGTTATATGATACTGATTCTCGTCAAAAGTCTATAATTGATAAAATAATATTCAAGTGAAAGATAAAAACTGTTTCGTCCCTGCCAAGGGAACTCATCAGGTGGCTTTTAAATGGCTACCACGACAGTTATTTAATTTTAATTTACTTTCTTTTTTTTCTTTTTATATACAAATATCTAAATATTTGTATATCCATATTTCATACATGTAGTGTTACTAAAGCTGAAGAGCAACATTTACCAGAAATTTTTCTTACAGCTAAACACTTTAAAATATGTATAAAAAAACTCAATCAAAGGTAATTTGTAACATACCTGAGGCTTAATGCTGGAAAGCAAATCAAATGATGTGTTCTGAATGATGCATGCAGATCCAAATGCATGATGCATATGTGCATGGTTGTCTTTTCTTTCATCGTGCACATTTGTCATCCAGTTAATATTATCCCCTACAAGTCTAATTCTTTTTCCTGATTTTAAGGCATCTATTACTGCAGAATTAAAGTGACCTCCATACTTGTCTAATATGGTAAGACTATGTCCATAACTCATGCATGCCCCAATTGAATGTAGACGATCAAATACCTGTAAAAATTGAAATTTCAATAATTTTAGTCTCTTCAAGAAAATGAATAAATTGCTTAAAAGTTACTTTTCAATTCACAAGATGTCTGCTTATACATGTATAACCACGTCCATTGTCATTTTTCGAATAGTCACATAGGGAAATGTACCTTTTCTTGATATTTTAACATCAAGAATTGGTATAGTTAGACAATAAGGTCAATAGTAAACCTGAAGTTGCTTCACTGTAATTACATGTGTGTGTTTGATTACATTTAAAGATGCTTAGAATCATTTGTGGCTTTATTATGGAAGTTAGTTGTTGTTTATCATTTTTTTTTAACATAAATCATGATATGATGGTATTCTTATTTAGATTTTTCTGCAATTGTTATTTGGTTTTTATGTCTATGAATGCCTTATGGTATGAATTTTCTCATAGTTGTAAATAAATAAGCTTTATTTAGAGTCGGCATGGTATATAAAACATAGACAAACATAAGCTCTAATGAGCTTTTAACCAACATTGTAGAATGAATTGAAGTGCGTTTTTATGGATGCTTATATCAACATAGTATGTTTGATTGGTCATTATACCACTGTTATTTTAGTTATCAATGATTCATTAAATTTGGAGGAAAAATAAGCTAGGTAGTGATTTTGCATCTTTAATTTTTTTATATTGAATGGGAGATAACTCTTATACAAATTTGAGTAAAATATTTAAAGAAAACAAATTAGTTGGTTTAAAAAGAGACTCAAAGCAGGTACATTTAATTTTATATACAGTGTTCTCCCCAGATATTTCATTTAGCATCCTGGTAAACAGGAAAAATTAAAATACCATCTTTCTTCTAGAAATTAAAGCATCACATCTATAACACAATCTATAAGAAATTCACTTCAGATAGCATCACATTTAGAAATATAGCATCACCATGATGCTAACAGGCCCTAGGGAGAACACTGATATATATGTTAACTTCAATTTACCTTTTGATCACACAAGTTGTCAAACAAAATTGTATTGATCATGTGCTGAACCTTGCTCAATTCTTGGTTGCGACTCTGTGCTAGCAAAGAATAAATAAACCCTATCCTCGGGACCATTGATGTAATGCGATCAGACTTTGTTTTTTCTGTCAAGTTATCTGGTAGCATAAAACTCAATATTGTGCGACATAAAACTGGGAATTCATCACATAGTTCTTCTACAATTGGACTCCAATTAAAATTTATCATATCCTCAAATGATTTCCCATTCAATACACTAAGCTTGCCTCTTTTTCTGTTTTTTAAAATATCATGCTGATTGGATAATATTTTCATCAGTTCATCAGTTATAAGATGTTTGAAGGAATCATACTTTAAAAGAGTTTGAATAAGTGCAGATCTGGATCCCAGCGGCAGAACTGACACGATTTCAGCTAATTCTACTGGTGATAAATTATCATATTGTTGTTGTTTGACTATTATTTTTTTCAAACTTTTCACTGCTAATGTCTCTTCTTCTTTGGGTAAAGTTTCTTTTGTAGTCTTAATTTTTGATCTCTTCCTGGGTGTACTAACAGCACTATAGATGTGATCATGACATTCAACATTTATAGGTGTATCCTTAAATAATTCTTTACTACATGTAACTGTACTATTTGATTTGTTTTTCCTATTAAGAGCAAGACTATTTGTTTCAATTTCAATTTCAGGTGTAGACAGTGATATCCCAGAATCGTTAAGTGTATCATGATGCTTAGGTCTGATTGGCGTGCATGTAATATTTGATATGTCCCCGAGCTGTTTTCTCACAGTGTTAAAATTTTGTGGTGTTGAAATATTACTGGAAGTTGACATGTGTGTTGATTTGGGTGATGAAGGTGTAGGATTTTCAACATTTTCTCCATTGTTACTAAGTTTTTTGGCAGGGTTTGTATTTTCATCTGTAAAACAACGTTTGGGTGATATCAAATGAAAATTTTGATTACATTTAAATTTGAATTCTCTGACACTATTGTCAAGACTTGACAACTTTCGCTCACATGGTCTGCATATGGCACCGTCAACCACATCAATTTCTCCATATTTTAATAAAAGTTGAGCAATTCTTTTCTTTTGTCCATGACTTGAGTCTATCAATCTCCATTCAATTTTTTTCTCTTTTTGTATTTTACAAACCACGCATATGTTCAGGTTTGTTTTTCGTGGTGACGGCATTTACATTGTATTGAAGACAAAGTACGTTTATGATATTTCATGACATAATTAGAGTTAAACATAGTATGCATCAGTAATTTCTACTGTTTCAGTGTCAGTTCATTATTTTTCTGTGGTCTGAATTTCTTTATTTGCAATATTAGCAGTATTTATCGAAAAAATCGTGTCGTCTGTTTGTTTACATTTTCTCCATTGCCCGGCATTACTAAATGTTGCGTGTATATATATTAAAGTTGATTTATAAGGTTTACATGTAATAATGTCTTCTGCTTCTATCTTTACAATGTATATTACTGATTTTCTCTTCTTGTCTGATTCTTAATTTCTTACAATTCTTGTTATTTCTTAAAAAATATTATCGTCTGTTTTGTTTACATTTTCGCTAATATTCCGGATGTTGTACAGTGACGTTGCTATGTAACATAGTAACGTGAAATCTCGTTAAAATCTCCAGGGCAAAATTTTGCCCTAAAATCGGGCCATACCGGTTGTTTAAGTGAAGCGTAATACAAGCGGATTCCAGTTTAAACGAAAGGACGCTCGTCTGCTGCTTATTTGAAAGGATGATACAAAGATTGAAACAGAAGGTTCACAAAGCTATTGTAAACAGATATATTGAAATGGGTTGCATTGTCGATTAACTGGAAGAAATCGGGGAACGAAACATACATTTTAGAAAGTGTAGGCAGTGTATTGTTTGAGTACTTGGACCATCATGACCATGGGAAAGCGTAATGGCCAAATGTCAAAATATTATGAAAGGTAAATATCATAGACCCCCATCATAATCATGCACATTTTTTAGGAAGATGATAGTATTATACCTTCATGAAAAACATAGGGGTCATTGTGTTCATGTCATGCATGTAAACCAGAAAATCAGTCAAAAATTTACAAGAAGTTTTAAAACGGAAGCAAGTCAACTCGCCCCACTGGTAAACAACAGGACCTTCTTTTTTTTTAAATCGCCGAACTCATGTTGAGGGAGCTTATAGTCTATGCCACCATTTGTATTGAATTGGATACAATTCAGTGGGTGGTGGGGGTTTGATTGAAATTGAATATAAAAGCCAGGATAAAAAAAGGGTTACTTCGACATGTTTGACAACAATGGACAATGCAGGATAACATTTTCATCCTAGCCAGCCCTCCCCCTTTCCCCCCAAAAAAACCTAGTCCAAATAGCTATAAATAACTACCCAAACCCTAGTCCAAATAATTATGACGTCTTGAAAGGCTATTATAATGTTGATGTAAGGCGTCAAAGAAAAAATTATAATAGCCTTTCAAGACGTCATAATTATTTGGACTACCCAAACCCTTGAAAATCAAGTGGTTATACATCTTATCGCTTGTCGATGTAAGGCGTCAAAGAAAAAAATTATAATAGCCTTCAAGACGTCATAATTATTTGGACTGTTATACATCTTATCGCTAATCCCGGCTGACCCCGCCGCTTGAAATTTTGACGCATACAACATACACTTTTCCATTGTACATGTGGCATCATATATTTTGTATTGTGACGTTAAAATTTTACAGGGACTTTTGTGATATCCAGTAATGGGATAAAATCACGGGGGCGGATCCAGCCATTTAAAAAGAGGAGTTCCCAACCCAGGACAAAGGGGGCCTGAGGGTTCCAACTATATGTCCCCATTCAAATGCATTGATCAGCCAAAAAAGGGGATCCCCCCCTCCAGATAGAAATATTTTTAAGTCTGACAGTGTCACTGTGTCTAAACCACACCGGCCGAATTTGATCGGACTCGATGGTATCTAACGTCCGGCACAATGACGGAACATCAATAGACAGAAGAAAGATAGGTTTCTCCTTATTTTCTTATTTTTTTAATGATATCGAAGAATATATATACATATACAACTATTTTCTATTGTGAGATGCAATATTTTCTACAACCTTTCTATATTAACGGAGAAATAAGTCAAAATGCATGTCAAAATGACGAATTGAGTGAACCTTGCCTCGAAATTGTTTAATTTCTCTTTAAATTGTTCACATTGTACGGAAAGAAAGGTACGGGAAGATAAATACCGACACGGAGATTGCAAAACTAGTCATTATGAGCATCTCAATACTTGTATTTATGTGTATGGAACGAAAGAAATGGGTCATGTCAAAATGGAACTGGCCGGTTTCGTCAATGTATACAACCCGGTTTCGTCATAGATTTCAAAATGCATAACCCGGTTTGGTCAAATAAAAAAAATCATAATCGCATTACATTACAATTGATTATTTAATTTCAGAGTTCAAAAGGAGTTTTGTGGGTCGTTCGAAAACAAGTTCGTTCACCGGACAGCGGCTTATTATTTATATGAGTCTCAGATTCAAATAAATAATAAGCAAATTCCTACTCTTATAGAACTCAAATATTTTAATTTTACTTTGCATTCCGAACTTTTTTAACAGCATATTGAGATTAAAGCTCTTTAAATATGCGTTTTCTATATGAGTTATGGGAAAATATGTTGAACATGTTTAAACTTGAAATTAAAGTTTACGGTCTTAAAAATCGAAACACACAATTGATATGTGATTTTCTCGCACAAAAGAATGGACACCTTTATAAGTAATCTAATCATTCCATGTATGTAATCTTTTCTACCATCGTTAAAAATAAATCTTCTTAAGGATAAACGTTGATGATAAGACAAATGTATCTGCATGCATAATCGACATAGAATGTAGGATTACAACTACCATGCATTAAAATAAAATTTATTTATCACTAATTGTAACTATACTGCTATGAACAAATTAGTATAATAGTCTCAGGTCATCGATAAAATTCAATAGTAATTATTTTGTTAACATTATTAAAAAAAACGAGTCTGTACTGTCGCCATTGTGTTATGATGATCGTACACTGACGTTGGTCAATATATTTTGACAATATATACGGACAGACGGATTCAGTTTATTTCAAAGTGGGCGTATTTCGAACAACTTGTACATACCGCCGAGCGTAGCGGGTCGAACAATATTTTGATTATTTTTTGCTTTACAAAATCGTTAAATACAGGAATCAATATTTTGGCAACCGAAGGTGGGGTCGGGGCGTGCAACCTATACGTCATCTAGGTTCGCCACTTATCTTATAAAGTGTATAACGAATTAAAATATTGTAAGAAATGAGAAAACAGGGACACCCGGGAAATCGGATTATGTGAGTTGGATTATGTTTATTATAATAAATGCCGAATATCAAGTTCTTTTTATCGATTTCTATACATTTTTCTCAAATATATATAAAAGTTATATAGGAAAATGATAAGGCAGACAAATATACAAATAAATCGACTTGGCCGATATCCTAATACAACTTATTGACCTTTAATTACGATTTTTTTTTCATTTCTTTGCGTTTTCACACGCCCATCCCAATTTTGTCAGGACGTATTATTGTATACACCCGTCTGTCCATCCGTCCTTCCATCCGTCCGTTCCTTCATCTATCAGTCATTCGGTCCGTCCGTCCGTCCGTCCGTCTAGCTATCCGTCTATCTTTCTGTCCAGCGTAAACATGTCGCACCGTAACTTGAGAACAGCTTATCTAGTTTTCATGAAACTTAATAAAGTTATTTCTTGAAATGGTCAAACGATTTGTAAACCTTTTAGTGAAAATCAAATTAAATCTGTTTGAGTTACAGAACTTTGTAAGTAAAACAGGAGTGTGTTTTTTTTTAACATGTCGCGCCATATCTCAAAATGGTTAATCATTATTGCATCAAACTTTACACACTTCTTAGTAATATAAATCTTAACTTCTGCATACTTTAAGGTGATGTTTTAAATTTTGTTTTTTAAGCGTTAATTAGGTTTTCTTTGTAAAAAAAAAAAAAGGGGGGGGGGGGGGGGGGGGACATACTGCGATGTATCTCAAAACCTATATAAAAAAAATATCATAATGTTAATGTTAAAAAAATAATTAGATATCAGTGTTTGCTATTGAGTATTTATATTCCATTTAAAATTAGTTTGAAGATCAGTAAAATAACGGATACGACTTTCATTAGGAAAATGTGTAGTACTATAATTACCTATGTAAATAATGTAAACACGCCAAGTTTACTTTATAATACATATATATTTAAATTCTTTTGAAAGACAATGTTCAGATCCGTGTTAACGTTGCTTTTCATAAATTGTTGGTTTTAAAAAAATATAAAAAACAGGGTGATATATATAGACGAAACCGGGTGTTGTGTAGTAAACAACAATGACGAAACCGGTGTATTTTTATTTGACATGACCCATTTCTTTCGTTCCATACACACAAATACAAGTATTGAGATGCTCATAATGACTAGTTTTGCAATCTCCGTGTCAGTATCTATCTTCCCGTACATTTCTTTCCGTACAATGTGAACAATTTAAAGAGAAATTAAACAATTTCGAGGCAAGGTTCACTCAATTCGTCATTTTGACATGCATTTTGACTTATTTCTCTGTTAATATAGAACGGTTGTAGAAAATATTGCATCTCACAATAGAAAATAGTTGTATATGTATATATATTCTTCGATATCATTAAAAAAATAAGAAAATAAGGAGAAACCTATCTTTCTTCTGTCTATTGATGTTCCGTCATTGTGCCGGACGTTAGATACCATCGAGTCCGATCAAATTCTGCCGGTGTGGTTTAGACACAGTGCAGTGTGGCCCAGGTTAAAAAAAAATAATTGTCGTCAGTAAAACTGCATTTTCGGCCATCAAATCAACAATGGACGGTGACAAATCTTCAACTACTGTACTGTTATTCCGATTCTAATGCATAACAAAAAGAAATAGTATGTTCATGATGTTAGAGCTTGAAAAAATGTATAAATTTGACATACTAGTACAAAAAAAATCCCCAAAACTTCATGAATGAATTTTGCGCAAAGAACTTACATTTTGTAAGTCATGGCTAAATGTCATTATGTGACTTGAATCTTCATAGAAATGAAAACGTTCAAATTGGAACCTCTTTGATACCAATTCGAATAAAATAACTGTAAAACGGCGAATTTAAGATGGTGTTGTTCTATTAATGACAACATGTAGTAATCCAATCAATTCAAAATTCAGATCCCTCATTAGTTATCCCTGGTCATGCTGGTTTAAGCTGTGGAATTGACGGTAATTATATAAACTTTAGCCAATTGTAGGATAAAAATTGCATTAGAATCACTTATTTACTACATGTATTATTTAATGTTTGCATTTATTGGAGAAAACATTAATTAACTAACCCGTCGCCAGTAAACTTAATTTGCGACCATCAAATCCACAATTGATGCCGTCGGAGCTTAAAATACAATACAGTTATCTCCTAAACTTATGCATGGTCACAAAAAAAGCTGCCTGCCGGGTTTACAAAAAATTCTCATGTTAGGGGAAACCAACAATTAATTATCCATGGCCTTACACTAATGAAAAAAAACAGAGATCAAATGACATCAATTTGTTACCAACTATATATGTCACCATACATCCTTTAACAATGAGCAAAGCCCATACATTTATTATACCATATACTGTAAATTCTGAAATTAATGTATGCATTTATTATTGCTAATTTGTCTTAAATGCGATTTTAATTTTTTCGATTTTGAGAAAAATCCTGTTAAATTCATATAAAATATTTTTAAATGTGAGTTTAAATTATTGCGTTTACAACTCTGTCGCATTTTAGCAATAATAAAAACCTTGCAATAATTTCTGAATTTACAGAAATCAGCTATATAAAAGACCCTATTAAATGAAAATAAAAAATGTGTAAAACAATTCAAACAAGAATACTAACAGACTTAACAACAAATTAAAGGAAAACCTGGACCACTGAATTACAAACTCCTGACATGGGACAGGCACATACTAATATGCAGGATGTGATTGGGGCTGGACTATATAGTTAGCAGTTTGTGGTGCCAAAATAAACCCACCTATATATATAAAATAAGATGTGGTATGATTGCCAATGAGACGATGGTCCACAAGAGACCAAAATGACACAGAAATTAACCATAGTTACTATAGATCACCGTACAGCCTTCAACAATGAGCAAAGCCTATACCACATAGTCAGCTATAACAGGCCCTGAAATAAAACTGTAAAACAATTCAAATGAGAAAAGTAACGGCCTTATTTTATAATTTATATAAAAAATATGAACGAAAAACAAATATGTAACGTTAACACATAAACAAACGACAACCACTGAATTACAGGCTCATGACTTGAAACAGGCACATACATAACCTCAGTCCTTGTACATGATGTGAAAAGGGATTAACTCATCAGATCTATACCATGTATACAAAGAAGAAAGACATCTATTGACTAACAAAAACACACACAAAACGTGCTTTTTGACAGAAAATCTATTGGCATGCTGCAAGATACATGAAAGGTTGTTCTTTTGTTAAATGCCGGATATACATGATACATTGTATATGGATTATAACAGAAATGACAACGTGCTACGTTCGAACATGACTTCAAATCTTTCCTATATCATGTATATGAAAATGGTGTATTTTAACAGCAAAGATCTAATAAACATCTGACGGTAATTAATGCCTGAAATGATTTTAACTCTATACAGCAAAATATATCAATTAAAATCAGAAAGTTTATACTGTAAATGTATTTTTTAGCTACATGTAAGATGCTGTTCACCTGTTGATCTTCTTTCTGTTGTTTGCTTACGTAACATGTTGTTTGCATTCACTCAAAAGAAAAAGTATATATAGTAAAGGTATAAATTAGTGAGCATCAGTTCAACATGTTCATACTACAATGCACATCTAGTTTTTGTCTGGACTTCTTGATTAAATAATTTAGATTTACAATTTTAGCTTGTTACCAAAAGAATGGAAAGTACAGTATTAAAACCACTGGTGAACATGTACTATACATGTAGATGTGAATGTCCTGAAAAAAGAACAGATATCAAAGTATGTTCATCTGTAGAATTGCAGTTAATTTTGATAATTTGATGTACTGGTAACTTATGCTTTAAGTATAATTGTACATGTACACTGTTGATTATTTTTCTATCTTTCCAATGTCAAGTATGCTTTAATGCACCCTTACCCTAATCCCCTCCTACTGTCCCATACAAACACACTTGAGATGTCAGAAGTTCAAATAATCATAGCATCTGCATTACAAGCCTACCTAGGTAGACTGGCCTACCCAATGTATACTTTTGCTTAAATTAAGGGTTTAAAACTTTTGAAAACTGTTGAAAATCAGTTATACTGACTTTTTATGGGCATTATTTTTTTTTGTTTGTGCGTTTGTTTGTTCGTCTGTCTGTCCGTCCGTCATGTCAAAGTTTTTGGTCAAGGTAGGTTTTGATGAAGTTGAAGTCCAAGAACTTGAAACTTAGTACACATGTTCCCTATGATATAATCTTTCTAATTTAAATGCCAAATTAGAGTTTTACCATATTTTCACGGTCCACTTAACATAAAAAAATGATAATGAGGATGGGGCATCCGTGTATTAGGGACACATTCTTGTTTTCTATATGCCTTCATGATTTAAGCTGAGTTTTGATAGGTGATAGTATCATACATGTACTTAGTTTTGAGTCCT
The DNA here is from genome assembly GCF_036588685.1 of Mytilus trossulus. Taxonomy (NCBI): domain Eukaryota; kingdom Metazoa; phylum Mollusca; class Bivalvia; order Mytilida; family Mytilidae; genus Mytilus; species Mytilus trossulus. The sequence goes on along the minus strand of NC_086386.1, from coordinate 33,002,624 downwards.
GCACATATACATCACTGTGCATTGATTGTCATTGGAGTTAAAATGACAATGACCGGGTTTTTTTAATATTGCTTCTTAGTGTTGATCAATTTACCTTATATATTAAATAAATAAAGTTTAAAAATTATTGTCGCAGATTGAAATTTTTTAATATTTTAAAAATAAGCTGAATTAATGAAAAGAGATTGTGGTTGGATTGTCAACAAGAAAACTTTTCACTAGTCGAAATGAAAAGGATGCTATAAATTTTAGGGTCTCAACAGTGAACAAAACCATACTATAGAGTCAGCTGTAAAAGATCCTGTCAAAACGAGCAATATTTAAATCCAGAAAACTAGTGATGTTCCAATTACCATGTTCAGTATATATTGGTTATAATATATAAAAAAATCACTTGTTTTCTTTCTCTTAACCAAAGGAGAACTTTATTGTCAATTTATTTTTATTGGAAGATAGTGCATCAGGTTCAGGTTTTATATGATAATCAGAGGAATTTAAATTTTCAGTATTAGCTCCTCAGATGTCAGTGGAAGGGGAAGCTATATATATACATTATATGTTTAAATGAAATTGGCGACAGGATTAGATATAGAGGAGATCCTATAGCTACAGTATATGTAACTGGTATGTATTTGTTGAGGTATTTAATGCAAAAATACAGTATTTAAATTTTAATACAAAAATACTGAATTCCAAGGCAATTTCAAAAAAGGGAAATCCATTGTGGTAGTTCCTAGGTTTTAAGAACAAAACATGTTTTTTTTTTAGGTTATTGCTTGAATATACTTTGAATAAACAAACTATGTGCCATGCAGGGGACATTGGAACCCTGTACTTTTTCTTATAGTTAAAACTCCTTAAAAATATATGTCCCTGCATACAATACCAAGAGGTTTCTGTGCACTTTGATTTTCATTTGTAAAGTTTACAAACATTCATACCAAATTTCAACCATAATGAACTTCCGCAGCAGAGATAATCAAAAAAGTAGTGCAAATAAACAATTTGCAGAGCATTTGGAGTTTTGAGTTATACCCCTATGGAAGATAAATGACAAATTTTGTAGCTAGATGTTAACAGAATGCATCTATAGAGCTATAGACATTCCATTTTTATATGACCGCCTTAAAAATTTGGTGTTCTTTGTCATCTTTGTAAGCATCGTCCGAAGACAATAAGTTTCCAGACAGTAACCTTAGTTTAAATGAATGGATCTCTATGAAATATAAACACAAGGTTTGAAACCACAAAAGGAAGATTGGGATTGATGTTGGGGTTATGGTCCCAACAGTTTAGGAACAAGGAGCCCAAAAGGGGTCAAAATAAGTATTTTTCCTAGGTTCCAGACAATTACTTGTGTGTATGTGTATGGATCTTTCTGAAATTGTACCACAAGGTTCCATACCAAAAAAGGAAGGTTGGGATTGATTTTGGGGGTTATGGCACAAACTGTTTATGAAAAAAGGGGCCAAAACAATACTTTTCTAATACTTTGTATAAATTGCTTTTTAGCTCACCTGGCCCTTAAACAGGGGCTGATCCAGTCATTTAAAAAAAGTGTTGGGGGGGGGGGGGGGGTCCAATTACATGTCTCCATTCAAATGCATTGATCGTCTAAAAATAAAGGGAACCTCCCTATGCCGTACGGATCCGTGCCTGTCTTAAGTGAGCTTTTCTCATATGTCCGTCGTTCGAAAACTTTTACAAAAATCTTCTCTGAAACTACTGGGCCAAATTTAACCCAACTTGGCCACAATCATCATTGGGGTATCTAGTTTAAAAATTGTGTCCCGTCACCCGCCAAAATAATCAAGATGGCCACCATGGCTAAAAATAAAACATAGGGGTAAAATGTATATTTTGGCTAATAACTCTGAACTCAAAGCATTTAGAGCAAATCTGACATGGGGGTTAAATTGTTTATTAGGTCAAGATCTCTCTGCCCTGAAATTTTCAGATAAATCAGACAATGGGTTGTTGGGTTGCTGCCCCTGAATTGGTAATTTTAAGGAAACTTTGTCTGTGTTCGGTTATTATCTTGAAATTTATTATAGATAGAGATAAACTTTAAACAGCAATTATGTTCAGCAAAGTAAGATCTACAAATAAGTCAACATGATCAAAATGGTCAGTTGACCCCTTAAGGAGATAGTCATTTTTTTACCAATTTTTCATAAATGTTTGTTATCTTTTACAAAAATCTTCTCCTCTGAAACTACTGAACCAAATTCAACAAAACTTAGCCAAAATCATAATAAGGGTATCTAGTTTGAAAATTGTGTGCGGTGACCCTGCCAACCAACAAAGATGGCCACCATGGCTAAAAATAGAACATATGGGGTAAAATGTAGATTTTGGCTTATAACTCTGAAACCAAAGCATTTAAAGGAAATCTTACAAGGGGTTTCCTTGTTTTTCTAGTCAATATCTATCTGCCCTGGAATTTTCAGATGAATTGGACAACTGGTTGTTGGGTTACTGCCCCCCAATTGGTAATTTTTAAAGAAATTTAGCCGTTTTTGGCTACTATCTTGAATACTATTATAGATAGAGATAACTTGTAAACAGCAATAATGTTATAGATAGAGATAACTTGTAAACAGCAATAATGTTCAGCAAATTAAGATCTACAAATTATAAGTCAAACATTACCAAAATGGTCAGTTGACCCCTTAAGGAGTTATTGCCCTTTATAGTCATTTTTTAACATTTGGTAAATTTTGGTAAATTTTTACATAGTGTCCTCTGTAACTAAAGGGCCAAGTTCATTATAGATAGAGAAAACTGTCAGTAACAACAATGATCAGTAAAAGTTGATCTACAAACACATCATCATCACGAAAACACAATTTTGTGATGAATCCATCTGTTTCCTTTGTTTAATATGCACATAAACCAAGGTTAGCAACACAGGCTCTTAAGAGCCTCTATTTTTTTTTACCAATTTCAATGGGGTTTTGTTCTTGAATTCATAGAGTTCTCTATTAAATATGCTGAATCAAATCGTGTATTATTTTTTTGGGGAATTTGGTCCCTGTTTTTAAATTGGTCTACATTAAGGTCCGAATGCCATATATATTATATATACAGGTAATGTGTAGTACACATGCATGAAAAGAGTTAGTTATCATTATTAATTATTCATTTATTAAAGTAAAAAAATAATATGTAGTATTATTGCCAATGAGACAACTATCCATCAGAGTCTAAATGACTGAATGTTAGCAACTATAGACCACTTTACATGTATGTACAGCTTTCAACAATAAGCAAAACCAATACAGAATTTAGCAAGCTATAAAAGATCATAGAATGACAGATGTAAAACAATTCCAAAGAGAAAACTTACAGCCTGATTTACTTAAAAGACAATAAGCAAAAAAAACCAACCATGATAAATAGCAAAAAGAAAACTATTATTTCTCCACTACAGTTGTTCACACGATATTTAAATACATATATGTAAGGTTGGTAAATCATTACTTATTTAATTTATGTTATCATTTTTGCTTGATTGGTAAGCCAATATTTGATGTTATATAGTGGTTTTTTTTAATTACAGCAACTGTATTCCAAGAGTCTGATGGCTGATAATGTATTACAGGATTTTATCATTCAAGCAACATCTTAGAAGCCTAGGATAAGTGCTAATGTACGAAGGAAGCCTTGGATACAAATAGCAATTACAGCAATTCCATACAGGATAGAACTCTTACACGTGGTCATGATATGGGAATGATGTATTCAAGAAATTTAAAACACATGGAATTAAATATTGTGTATATTTTTTCAACCACAAGTACTTTCTGATTATAATACAATTCAAATTCAAATTATTGTGTCAAATGACAATTATAGTCTAAAATGAATAACACATGTTTTAAACTGAATTTTATATAAATATTTGAAATTACAAGAATTTTTAGCTTATTATGCAGCCAAACTTTGAAATCTTCTAATGGTATATGCTTATTGTTTGTCAACAAATTGATTTGAAATAAGAAGGAAATGGTTGAAAATAACTGCAATTAATCAATATAATGTGATATGAGGTATAAATCAATCAGACAGCAACACAACAACAAAAGCACATAAAAGGCATTAAGGTGCTAACATACAGTCCTCAACAATAAACAGGTGTCTAAACAATTTCATGATCTACTTAATTGACCAGAGTCTACCAATCAAAGCACTGCTATTAACACCAAATTTTTGAAATATGTTTAGTTAGGATGAGACTTTAGACAACTACGGAAACCCTGGCTTGAAACAGGCACATGAATATGGGGCTGAGTAAACTACTTTTTTTCTTCAAAACTTTAAAAACAAAAATAGGCATCTTTTGCAAGTAAGACAATTAATAATAGGTTAGTCAAGGAGTAGTATGTGTTTTTGGTGCGTGTGTCTGTCTGTCCATTCGTCCATCTTATTTTAACTTAAGGATTTTTGGTTAAAGTTGTTGGTCACTGTATATGTAGTTAGCGATGCAGTTGAAGCCCAATCAACTTAATTGACACAAATAAGTGATATAATGGCTTCTAGTTCAGGTTTTGACCCTGACTTTGTGCTATACTGAACATGAAAAGTGTGAGCAGAATTTCAGTGTACTATATTATATAGTGACACTGTCGCACATTTTCTTGGGTTTTTTTTGTCATGCTTCAGCTTATATATTGATTTAAGTTTTGGTTTAACAAGTTACAGATCAGGTTCAAATTGTATTGCAGTCTGATGATTTTTATAAAATGTTTCTTCATGAATCATTCACAATAGGTAGAACAGGATAAATATGAAACTTCAATAATATTAACTATATGTATACTAATCACTTTTGCTGCACCTGAGAACTAACAAACATATCAACAACCATGATAATTAGACATATAGGAGGACATTTTGAAAAATATTTAATACAGACACAATGCCTTTTACATGCAGAAATCACGCATGTATCACAGGTGTATTTCTTGTACACATATGATTCACATGTGAAACGCATGATCACATGTGTGTATCATGCGTATCACACATTTTGAATTTTTTTTAGTACAGGCACCATGCCTTTTGAATGCAGAAATCACGCATGTGTCACAGGTGTTTTTTCCTACACATGTGATTCACACGTGAAACACATGATCACATGTGTATATCATGCGTATCACATTCGTTTTTCACACATGTGTCACATGCGTGGCATGAAACGTCTCTTTCACATGCGTGCGACACACATGTGAAACGCATGTGTCACGCATGTTCACATGTGTGGCATTTTTACCAGTGTACTGCTAATTCAACAATTTCGAACATCAAGACAGGGATGTTTGACAAGAGATTATAATCTAGTTTATCATATATTTTTATTTCAAATGACTATTGTTTTCCTCTGCTCGGCTAATATTTCATACATACAGTTACCTTTATCATCTGTTTTTCCTTTATTTGACGAGTCTGGTTGTCTGATTTTTTCTTTTTCACCTAAATAATTAAGTATCAAACTGCTCATAATGAAATATGCTATTATGTATTAATGACACACATCTATATAGATAAAGAATATATTACTGGACATTCTTATGCATTAAATTATCAAGGGAATAAATATATTCAATATGTTTGGCACCTCGTTTTTTATACTTTTTATTGTTGTAAAATTGTAGGCAAAATATTTACTTGCAACATTCACATTGACTTTCGAAATAAAGCTGGACTATACTTTTGAGGAGCTCCGAAAAAAAGCAAGACGAAAAGTTACTTTTCAAATGGCAAAATCAAAGCTCAAACACATCAAACAAATGGATATAAACTGTCATATTCCTGACATGTATAGACAATTTCTTATGTAGAAACATTGGATTGAAACTGTTTTTATACTTTCCTTGTTTACCTTTCGAATTATTTGTAGTAAAACACTTTCACAATTTTCACTCACATAACTGATGTACAAATTCTACTTCTTAACAATTACCAACAATAGGACTGGGACATTACTTGGGATTTTAACCTTCTTTATCATATATTTGTATTTCTAATGCCTGTTGTTTTCACCTGTTTGGCTAACATGTCATACATACAGTTACCTTTCTTATCTGTTATTCCTGTATTTGACGAGTCTGATGGTTTTGTTTTTTCTTTTTCACCTGAATAATATATATATATATATATCTTTATAAAACAGTCTCGATTGAGGGTAATACGTTTTTAAATTTATAACAGATTTGTTAAGCAACAAAATGTAAAATCACTAAATAATACCGAACTCCGATGAAAATTTAAATCGGAAAGTCCCTTACCAAATGGTAAAATCAAAAGCCAATATTCTTCACATTAAAAGATTACAGCTGCCAATAGCTGATAAGGAAATACAAGTAGAAGACACATGGTCAAAAAGTACGTAATTAGTATTTCTTTTGCATGAAACAACCAAGTTAATAAATATATTGAATATGGTAGGCACCTCGTTGTATTTACTTTTCATTGTTGTTAATTTGTATGCGAAAGTAACCTTGAATTATTCACATAGACTTAGAAAAGAAGTCAGATTATCTATAATTGAAATGGATTGCAAATCATGCTAGTATATACATTTGTACCACTTTCAACCCAACAAATGGGAAATAAGGTTTTTGTGGCTATGTATACATGCCACACTAGTAATTGCAAAACATTTGTATCATTTACACTCACATAACTGATGTACCGAAGCTTCTTCTTAACAATTACCAACAACAGGACAGGGATTTTTAACCAGGGATTTTAACCTACTTGATCATATATTTTTATTTTTGTTAAAGTTATTCTACGACAAACGACGACATGGGACGACGGACGACGGACGACGACAAACACCAATTGATAAGAAAGGTCACTTGCCCCCCCCCCCCCCCAAACCAATCGAGCTCAAAAAGAAGATTTCTGTATAATCATAACACTTAGAAATATAAATTGCACTGAAAAAAGGTCCTTCAAAATAAAAATTAAAACAAAACGATGTATAGAGAGAGACACTCCATCTTGCATACTTGTTTTTAACTTTTAACATTATTCAATCCGAGCGTTACCGTGAGAAATTTATTGACTTAACACACTAAGGCGTCAAAATTATGAACTTGGTATCTTTGATGAAATATTTCTTCACGCCCATCCTCGATAGAAAAAATTACCAATAACAACAAAGATAATATTGGTTAAGATATATCATGTTTTTTGTTTTACTTCGAAACATTCAATGGGACCCAATACACGTACAATTTACTTTATATTGTCGTTATAAATTGTAGGCGAAAAGTATACTCGTAAAATCCACATTGACTTTAAAAAAAAATCATAATTTTCACTCATATTACTGATGTACAAATATTACTGATAATCAAACAATTACCCACAACAGGACAGGGATGTTTTACAAGGGATTGTAACCTACTCTATCTCTAAAAAAATTAATGACTATTTTTTCCACCTGTTTGGTTAACATTTCATACATACAGTTACCTTTCACATCTGTTTGTCTTGTACTTGACGAGTCTGACTGTCTTTAATTGCTTTTGCTTTTGCATTTAAATGATTCATATCAAATAGTGCAGATTAAAGGTAATACGTTTTTAAATTGATGACAGATCTATTAAGCATTAAAAAGTAAAATCACAAAAATACCGAACCCCGAGGAAATTCAAAATGGAAAGTATCAACAGAAATGGTAGACTATAAAGCTAAAACACTTCACACGAAAAGATAACAAATACGACATGGCTCATTATGAAATTCGAATAAAAGACAAATGGTCAACATAATATGTATTTGGTATTTCTTATGCTTGAAATAACCAAGTTAACAAATATATTGAATATGATTGGCACCTCGTAAATTTAATTTTGTTGTTGTTAAATTGTAGGTCAAAGTATTACTTGCAAAATGTACATGGACTTTCGAAAGAAAGTCGGACTATCCAAAATCGAAATGGATTGTAAATCATGCTTGTGTATATGTTCCGAACCATATGAGTATTTTGACCATACGCGTATGGCCATGACCATATGGATATATACTCATATGGCCCGATCATACGATCGGACCATACGCGTATGGTCGGGGTAATTAACACCCTGTTAAGTACACTCTGTTACAGTTTACTTTTTAAACTTATAATATTCATATGGTGTGACTTGTTTATTAAAAAGATGCTATCTTATAGATGATGTTATTTTTTATTATTATAATAGATGAATAAGAATTATAAGTTTCACTTAGTTATTTTATTTTTTTTTAACTATGAGAAAAATACATTTTTATAGTTTTCACTTAATTAACTGATGTACAAATGCTACTGCTAATCCAATCAAACAATTACCCACAACAGGACAGAGATGCTTGACAAGGGATTGTAACCTACTTTATCATATATATTTATTTCTAATGACTATTGATTCCACCTGCTTGGTCAACATATCATATTTACAGTTACCTTTCTCATTTGTGTTTCCGTTATTTGAAGAGTCTAGATATGATGGTCTTGTTTTTGGTTTTGCACCTAAATAATAAAAAAAAAATATAAAACAAACTAAAAGCCAACTAACGCTTGTCTTCTTTTCGGAAACAATCAAAAAGAAGTATTGACAAATATTTTATGTTTTTTTTTCCTTTTTACAAAACAGTATAAAGTTTTGATAAGGAAGGGTAATTATTGGCATTCATACCACATGTTCCTATATCTCTTAAGAGACATTTTTTTAACTTGTCAAGAAGGAGTGACACTATCTAAATATGTTTTCTAGTCATGGATTAGGAATGAAAGTTTAATTGCGTCTATCTTTATGTAATTAATTGATACCTTTTTGACTGCTTTTGTAAAAACTAATCCCTGTACTATATTGTTTTTATCTTGTGAAAATGCTTAGACCTAATCTTTTGCTGAGATATGGTATCACTTAAAGGTATAATGTAAAGCAAATATTGGCTGTTATGTTAGAATTTCAATTCTGCACGTTGATTGATAAAAAGGATACACAAACAGGTATGATTAGAATGAATGATAATCTTTTTTTGGCACCTTTAGATGTTTTATTCTAATGCAATTTGGATGTAACAATCTTTTTCATTGGCTAAAAGTTGCCGTCAAATCCACAGTTGACCAGGCGTAACTAAGGAGGGACCCGCCATTTTGAATTGATGAATCAACAAATGTTCGATTACTACTATATCATCGAAAATAAAACAACACCTACCTCGAAATCACCGTTTTAATGTAATTTTATCCGAATTTGAAGCGAACAGGTAACGTAATAACCTTCAGTTTGTAAGTTTTCATTTGAATGACGTCACGTTTAGACAAAATCATTCATGAAGTTTCGCGGATTTTTTTTTATTTGACAAATTATAAGACATTTTTTAAGTTTTTATTGTATTTTTTCTTTTGGTAATGCATTAGAATCGGAATAACAGTACTGTAGTTGAAGAGTTGCCACGGTTAATTTTGATTTAACGGTCGCAAATCTCCGTTTTACTGTCTCCGCTACGCGTCGCCAGTAAAGCTGCATTCGCGACCGTCAAATCTACAATTGACGGTGGCAACTCTTCAACTACAGTACTGTTATTCCTTAATTTCTCTTCAATGTGCACCAAAATCAGACTTAATAAAGTTTTTTATGCTGAAACCAACAGACGTTGTCGTTATTTGCTTGATGGTTTGAAACATGAATGTTACAGCTGATAACCTGTTAACACTTTGGGATTCATTTGGTCTTAATTCGTTCCAAATCCGCCTTCTGTGTATATTATGCATTTATTTATTCACGTACCTTTGTCTTCTAATTTGCCTGCATCACTTAATTCTACTAGTTGTGTATGTAATTGTGCAGCTCCTGTAAAAGTATATACCACGTTTTTATTTTATTCCATGACAATATCATATGAGAACAATTTTCCAATTTTTCTATGTACAAAAAAAATTGTAAAGCTGAAAATAATTTTGTTCAAGTCTTCTATAACTCAACTGAGAAAGTTAAGGTTGGTGATTTTATCGAAATTGTTGTCGGAACACAACTTCATAATACTGAATTCAAACGTAGAAAACTATGCAAAAGAATAAACTGATGTGTTACCATGTTCGTTTTAAATATAACACAAAAAAGTCGCAATGATCAGCTGTACATGTACGTACATGTAGTTTAATATTAACAACATTATTTGTATTTAATTGCCAGTCTTTGTAAGAATCAGGCAATTAAGATAAAATTCAAAACATGATGAGAAAAAACCCACCGAGCTAATCCTTCTATTTAATACTAATCATAATCCTGAGTTAAAAATTATTAGTCTTTCGTTTGTGTGTGTCTGGTAATATCAAATAACTCGGTTAGAATATTGGTTAGAATGATAGCCAAATAAGAGTTATCTCCCCTTATTTGTTAATTTCTAGTGCATTTCAACCAAAGTGTATCTTCTATTACCAGAAAAGAAAACAGAAATGAATGATATTTTTGTGAATAACTACATACTATGAACTGAAAACAATGTCAAATTGGGTGGGTTTTTTTGTCATGTTGTCATCACTTGCTGATTCTTAGGCAGACTGGCACTTAAATCTGCAACAAGACGAGTCCACTTTTGAAGCAGGTTATACTTATCTGTCTTAAAACCTAAATTCATCCAGGTTTTTGGTGGAGTTTTGTATAATCTTTAAATTAAAATATTGTGTTTTGTGTACTGTTGCTTATCTTTCGGACGCTTTTCAACCCTTAACAAAGGAAGTAAATATAAGAAAGAGTTCACAACACTCTATGTAAACCAAAAATGAAGATTTCTTTTATATTTATTACTGCCGAGGAGAAAAAAACACTGAAAACTAGTTTCTTAAAAAAAACATAACTGTGTAAAGAGACACTCCATTGTCGTACCTGTTTTCAACGTTCAATATTGTTTAATCCGAACGTAACCGAAAGTCATGTGTTGACGTAACGCCCTTTAGCGTACGAAATTATGAGCTTGGCAAATTTTTTTGTCGAGAACATCCTTCAGAAAAAAATAACCTATCACAACAAAGATAATATTAGTTTGTTTTTACTTTCAAAAGTAAGGCAGAACCCAATTATATTGTTATAGTATTTTTTCTATCATTCCACGATCATACACTCGATTGTTTTTACTTTCAAAAGTTAAGCAGAACCCAAGTATATTGTTATAGTATTTTTTCTATCATTCCGCGATCATGCGACTCGATTATTAGATATAACTTCGTGCTTATTTATGACAAGGAAGCGTCCTCTTTTACGACAAGTGCTAAACATTAATTCGTTTAATGCGAATTACCGTATAGCGGGTTATTTTCGCGGGGTGCAAATTTTCGCTTATTTTCGCGGATAGAACAAAATCGCCAAAAAAAATTCCGCCAAATTAAAGGTGTTTATACAAAGGTATAAATAAAAGATTTTAATCCGCCGAAATAATAACCGCCAAAATATTTCATATACCTTGGTCAATTATAATCGCGAAATTTTACACCCGCGAAAATAACCCGCTATACGGTACCTTTGCGCGGTATATAGAAACGAGTGTAGTACTTTTCATCATTCTTGTAAATCTTTTCTAAACGGGAAAAGATACTTAGGATATCATAAACAAACCAATTATTAAAAGGAGACCTAATTCAATAATGACCAGGGACAACAACACTATCCAAATACAATAAATAAAATATAGGATTCAACATTACGAATCACGCAACAAACCTTATTATCCTATTGCTTTTGAAACAGTTTCCAATCTGCTGGCTATAATTACAAATCGTAATATAAACGAGTACTGAACAGAGATGATTATTTATTAAAGTACTATAAAGAGTACTGTACACATATATATTTATCACAAATAAATTATGAGGGTTTGGTAACTGTTTAGATAAAAAAAAAAAGTAACAAAATATCTTAAAAAGGGTTTAACAGTGTAGAAGCATGACACATAAAATTATGTGTTAATTTATTTGGTAATCTGAAATTATGTGGACTTTTGTAAAATGTATATTCAATAGGCTTTTAAATACCTTTTATGGTTTCCAAAGCTTCAATTACTACTGGTGCTGTACATGTTTGTATTATTGTATTTGGGATACTTCCTTTGTTTGTAACCTGGATTTTTTCTAAAACAAATGAATAGATATTGGTATACTTGACTTTTAATAGAAGACATCTGCTACAGAAAAAATACAATAATTGAAACTAATAAGTAGTTTAAGAATTAAATGGAAGAACCACTCTTTTTCGCATAACTACAAATTATATAAATATAAAGAAAAACACTTCTTAAATAAACGTTTGACGTAATTTGTTATTTTTACTGAATCTTTATCTTGTTTGTCAATGACTTTGATATTTAAGAATGTAAATTATCACTTGTTGCACACTTCAATCTATAAAATAAAAGATTTTTTCACACTTATCCTTCTCTATCTTAAGAACCAATATGATCTTAACCTTTTTGGTAGAATATAAAGACAGGTGAAATATGTTCCCTTTTCTCTCTATGATTCAAGAAATATATGTCATAAACTAAACTACATTCTAACCTACCTTACCTAAATACAAAATATATGTACGTCGTGTCAAAGTTTCGATTTTGTACATGTTAACAAATGTACAGCAATATTGTACATGTTATAACTTGAAAAATGCAAAATGAAAGCAATAGTATTATAGTGCTGTTCCAAAGTCATAAAAAGATTGCGAGGAAACAAATCCGGGTAATCAATTTTATAAATCGAGGAAAACATATTAATTATCTAGGCAAAAATACTGAAGTGCAACACATACAAACGCCAATGCGACATCAAAAGAAATTATTTAAAAAACTGCCATTTTCTTGACTTGATGCAGGCAATTTAAAAAAAAAAAAACAATATGGTAGGATGAATATAAATAAAGGCTTCAGTAGTAAACTGCTGTTCGAAATTCATCAATCGATTGAGAACAAAATCAAATCCGAGTTACAAACTTAAACTGAGAGAAACACAAAAAATATATCAGGATAACTACGACACAACAGTAACACAGCATTAAAATGGAACACACACAGATACGAATTATGATATAACAATGGCCATTTTTCTGACTTGGTACAGGACATTTTCAAAAAGAAATGATGGGTCGAACCTGTTTAACATTTTTGAGTGATTGTCTATAAACTGGAAATTATCCTTTTTTATAATGAATAAAATCCGAAAACGTAAATCGAAAGTTTAATTAAAATCGAAAGTAATCATCTGTCAATACATATAAACAATTCACCACAGTTTCTTGCAAAGTGTATAACAATGTTAGAATATTAATATAGAATTTTGTAAGTAAATGTGTTATTATTTGTGACATGGTTATGACTGCTGTGCCGCTTTTTGTTACAATTTAACCGATTATCTTTGTTTTGTTCACGCATCGTTTTCATGCGGTTTTTTTTGTAAATCCAAATGTGAGAAACACATAAATCCTGTGCATATAGTCGCTTTAACTTCAAATCATATAAATGAACTAGGTAGTTAATTATTTTTATAGAATTAAAACTACAAATGATAAGTCATAAGACAATATCCAATCCGAATTACAAATAACATATCATAACTAAATACACGCTTGTTGGATATACGAATACCAATACGCGTCTCAAATCAATACGAATTCAAACATATCAAACCAGTTACATTCAGAAATAGGTAACGTTCGGTAGATTAGACAACGTAGACAACGTAGTTGGTTTATCACAATTTGATATCTAGACATGGAAAAATTGTCCTTTGTTAGTTTAGATAGAGACAAATCGCATAGACCAACCAATTTGTAATGGTGTTCATAAAATTTACGGAGTTTCATTTTTAATCTTTCCCCCTCGAAACTGTGTTTAAGCAGTTTCTGTGTAATTAGCACACTCTTTTATATGAAGTTCGAGAGATGTGATATGCACGAGCATAATGTATCACCTGAGATATGTAAACACTAAAAGATAGGGTAGAGGATATGTTACTGCTGAGAAATCGAAAATTGGTAATTGCGAATTTGAAATCGGTCGTTTTCATACATTTTAATCTTCCATCTGTATTAACAATCAAAAAGTTCAGTATTTTAATAAAATCACTTTCGCAATACTTTCTTGTAGAATCAATGTGGTTCTTCACAAAAAAAAGAATTATTATAACTAAAAAGAGGTACGATTTCCAAGTTTACAGAAAAAGCTATGCTAATGTGATGGTGAAGTTGATCTTTAAATAAAAAATGGGAAATAATAGTGTAATGCGTAGAAAAAAACTAGGTCTTTGTGTTGTTGCAAAATTACAGAGATTGTGATCTAAGACTTAGCAGAAGATGTTTAGAATTTTGAGCATCCTCATCTGCTTACCACCACTGGTTAAATACATCTCATCACAATATGTATTTAGGCCATCTTTTACTGAAGCCAGCACTTGAAGAGTTGTTAAGTCGAACATCAGGATGAAACAGCTATATGTATCATTCTTTATATGAACAGGTGTTGTCCATTAGTTATTGATCTGTTTTGTCATTAGAGGGACTTTCTGATTGAGTTTTCCTCGGAGTTCAGTATTTTTATAATTTAACTTTTTTGTGAAGTTTTCGGTTTCAGTTTAATGACCATTAATTTTCTTTGTTTTCGTTTGTGTTAATATACAAAGAAGGAATGAATGACAGATTTGTGATTTTGTAAAATCTCATCCTTTGTAAAAAAAAATATTTAAGATTACCAGTTGTGCTGCTTATAACCGGGACTTTTGTGAGACATTGCAAATACTTGTTGCTTCATACGAAGACTATATCAGTAGAGGTCTTTTTTGTTGTAACAATAACATATCTGTCATAAAAAAAACGATAAACATCTACAACTTTCAGGTTCCTAAATGAGTTAGACGCCCGTTTGCTTATAATATATCGGAGTTTCTGAAAATATGATCGAATGGCTTGATTTCATTCAGAAAAGTGTCCAGTTCTGGTTCGAATTTTTCGAGATTTACACATGTTCTAGTCTAATCATCACCTGCATCAACCAGTAACTTCAACTGTTTTTTTCTAGTTGATGGGCTGAGGAATTTTAAAAAAATGATCCTTTTCCTAACAACTCTCTTAGTTGTTCATTTGTGATAATGCCAAGGGCGGAAGTTAAAACATGGCAAGCTTGACTATAATTTTATTTTAACGATGCACAAGAATAAATTTCGGAAGTTTAGATTTCCTATCTTTGAGGTTAATAGCTTCTAAAACACAAGATATAACATGTACAAATATACAGCATTCTTGCTATAGCATGTATCCAATATTGCTTAGAAATTGTTTGAACAAAAGATAAGATAATGCAGACATTACAGTACTATGTGATAAAACAACCATTATAAAAATCAAAAGGAAGGTGTATTATTTACATATATTAAGAAAATGAGATATAAATGCCAATGAGACAACTCTGAACTCTTTACAAGAGACCAAATGCAACAACAGTTAACAATTTAAGATGGCCGTAGCACTACGTTATTCAGCAATGCGCAAAGCGTATACCACATGAGCAGTTACAAAAAGTCCCGAAATGGCAAATGAAAAACAATTCAAAGGATAAATTTGACAGCCTAATTTATGAACAACAAAATGAACAAAAAGAATATGCTATATAGCAACAATTGACAACTATGGATTTTCAGGCCCCTGAATTAGGACAGGCTTATATAGAATATGGCTAGGTTAAACATGTTAGCGGGCATCTATCCGTCCCCTAATCTGTGATAGTGGTGTCAAACATAAGAACTAACTTTAAAAGCCGTCGTAAAAGGCTCAAAGCATTGCATGGATTTACATAGAAAGTCATCTAACATGTGGCCGGGTATTTGTACATCCTAACAATCAATGGACATTAAGTACATAGATGAGAGTACTACCATTTAATAACAGATAGTTCAAAGACAATATCAACACATAAACAAATCATGCATTTAACACTCACTTGTCAATCAGTTCACATTCAACATCCAATGGATTTAGTGTAAAGACGTCGCAAACAGTCAGACAAACACATGACCTTGTGCAATGCCAATAAACCGGTATCAACAAATTTTAGGGCCATGCATGTGGATATGTACTGTATATAGCAACAATATCTAGTATGTTTTTAATTCCTTTATATTGACAACAATGTGTGAAAAAAATAAAAGTACAAAATGTATTTTTACAATACGACTAGGAAAGTGGATGCATATCAACGAGTAGCACCATTAACTTAAAGAATTATGCAACTTATCTTCTCTGTTGTTTTGAAAAAGTAGTACACAAAAAAAACATTTTTCTATTTTATTTGTAGAGTGCTTCCTTTAAAATGATATAAGTTCTATACTTTTGTTCTTATTATTTATAGGTTTATTATTAACGAAATACCTGGTACTATATTGCTTTTTTGTGCTGATCTCTGTGTCCGTTTACAATTTTTCAATTTGCTATTTGTAACTGTCTTGCTTTTTGGTGCTGATTCCTTTGTCTGTCTACAATGTTCGTATTTGCTGTCTGCAACTGCATTACTTTCTGGTACTGATGTTTTTGTCTGTTTACCTTTTTTGTATTTGTTGTATGCTTGACCACCGGCATACCCTGCCATACCATCAAAAAAAAGTCCAGCAACAGTATCCACAACATCTCCACTAGTCATTGTGCCTGTATTTATCTTTTCGATTGTGTCACAATATCCGTACATGCGCCTTTCATTATGAATTTCAGAATCAGCCATGGAAATAGTTGCATCCATGGTTGTGCCAGCTGCAATACCGACCATTACGGCTCCTGCTGGACCAGCCACTGCCATTCCCATAGCTCCGCCTACAGTTACTGCTGCTGAATGAGAAGCGGCCTTCATTGCAGCATCGCCACCCTCGTTATCATTGGCTAAATAGTGAAGGGTTCCTTTGATATGTCCGACAACAGGGATACCATTCGCAACACCGCCCATCGTATCATAACATTGTCTAAATGTTTCTTTCGCCCCTTCGGGGTGACCTTCTGCTAATTGAATCAATGAAACTGCCTGCGAAACCACTGGGCATGTTCGAAAAAAATTTACAAGTGTTGTCACTGCTCCATCTGAGTCACCAGCAATCAATTGAAACAAAGATTTAGTCTGAGAATAAATTGGAATCCAGTCACCCATTTTTTATCCAACTGAAATTTATAAAAGGAAAATTCCATGTACCAAAAAATTACCACATGCTATGTGAAATTTATTTATAAGAAAAACGATGTTGAAATGTATATCTTATTAAAGTATTATATGCAATTGAATATTTTTTTTTATTACTGGCATATATATGAGACTCTGAATATAATTGGTCCGTTGGAATTTCTTTAACATGATAAATGAACGGTATTTATAATAGTTGTAAACAAGTGCCAAATACTAATCACATAATAAAACCATCGGTCTAAACGTAATAACATATAAATAGCAAATTAAATATGTCGGAACTGATATTTTTAAGATCAAAGTTTCTGTACTCATTTTGTCTCATTCCATTAGTCATTGAACATTTTTTTCTAAAAAGATAGACGGATAGTTTGTAATGGTATATGCATATCATTTGCTATTGTTGTGTTCTGGTAATCATAAGACAAAACAAAATAAAAGAAAGTGACGTGCCACAGATAATTAAATTCATTAATTAGAGACATGTTCTGTTATAATGGTTATGGTTTAATAAAAAAGACTTCAAACGCCTTCAATGACACTATAACTATTCATCCCATGGACATGTTGAATCGTTCATTGGCTATATATATATGACGCCCAGGTGGTCGTGTGGTCTAGTGCGCTGGTTACAGCGAGGCGATTTGGTGCAACGATATCTCAGTATCATGGGTTCGAATTTCGGCGAGGGAAGAACAAAAAAATTGCGAAAGCATATTTACAGATCTTACATTGTTGGGTTGGTGTTTAGACGAGTTGTATATTCATAATGTACATAGCCATGTATCACCATAACTGCTGGTGATCCGATGGATAAATCTGCTGTAGAGTTGTTACTGACTTAGACGTACTTATATATATACGTCTGAGTCTAAATTAAAAACTACGTTCAAACTTATGATTGCGTTGGATAAAAATCGCAATTCTTATACGTGTGCATGTAAAACAAATTCCGTTGTAGAACGGTCTAAAAACAGCACAAACAACATTTTCAAAAAGACCAAAAAAGGTAAAGAAGTATATTTAAACAAAACGCATTTGACTAACAGGTCGAACAACTGATGTTCTTTAACCCTGCTGTCTACCATTGGCGATTGCCAAATAAAATCGATAACAAAATGTAAAAAAATAGATCTTAATACAAATTTTATACTAAACATAAACCAAAAAACTTGTGGCCAAGATGTTAATCCACAAACATAAGGTGTCATTATTGTTTTAGTACACCAGATTCGGATTTCGACAATAAATGTCTCTTCAGTGATGTTAGGGATCGAGACGGTATTTGGAAGGCCATATAAAATGTATCCTCATTTTTAGATAGACTCTTGAGTTTTAAGAGTCAATATAGGATGAACGGATCATATAAAACGGAGGGAGGATATGATACAAGCCCAAACGAAAAAATATAAACGAGTCCAAATTGAAAACTACGTTCAAACATATGATTGCGTTGGATAAAAACCGCAATTTTTATACGTGTGCATGTAAAACAAATTTCGGTGTAGAAGTGTCTAAAAACAGCACAAACAACATTTTCAAAAAAAACAAAAAAGTGAAGAAGTATATCTTAACAAAAGTTTTTTTGGTGTGAAGGTCAGTTGTCATGACTCTGTTTTCTAAAGCTTGGATGGTGACAAGAAACGCAATTTTCTGATTTTAAACTTCAAATGTGAACTTTATAGATTGATTACAGTTATAACAGAAATCGAGAAATAATTGCAGACGTTCTGTTGATATCACCAATTTAACGGAGCCAAGACAAGGGTTTGTATGGTACACAAATAATGAGTTCTTCGAGACTCCACATGAAAATGTTTGCAAACAAAAGTGCCATTTTGGTTCCCATACTGGTACCGCCAATCTGCAAGTTGTGCAGGTCGATGAAAACAAAATGGTTGTTTTTGAGCTCTTGTTTTAGTTAATGAACCAGACAGTCAGTAGGGGATGTTTATCCTTACAATTCTTCCATACTTGTTCAAAAACGGCTACTCCTTTATTTTTCGGAATATTGGTGTATAAAGAAGACACATCCATCGATACACAAATCTTGTTGTTTGAAAGTAGATTTGATAAAGCCACATTCTTCAAAAAATATGTTTTATCTTGAATATAGAACGGCATTGTTTTAACATGTGGTATAAGATGATAATCCACAAATTCAGATTGTGTTTTTGGTTGGATTGCAATTGACAGATTTCGGTCTTTCCGGAATCACTTCTTTCTTATGTTTTCGAAGCAAGTAAAAACGACCGGATGTGCAGGTTCCATCAGGGCGTAGATAGTCATACGTTTCGTCATCTATGTGTTTATTTCTGTTCATATCTATATATAAACATGTCTTAATTGACAAAAAAACACGTTTAAACCTACGATTGCTTTGTATAAATATCGCAATTTTATACGTGTGCGTGTATCACACATTTCTTGGTAGATGAGTCTTAATACAAACAACATCATCCAAAATGGTGATACAAGGCTAAAAATACATCTGTATCTGCCTTGGTGGTGAAGCGGTCTAGCGCGTCGAGTATTTGTTTTGTTTATTTCTTGTTGTATGTTCTTACTACTACCGCCATCCGAACTCATGTTATTGAAAAAAAAATGACGAGGAAAGGTAACACTCGGCCAAAGGAAGCTATTTTTTTTTGTCAGGCCTATCCGGTGAAGTGGTTTTCAAGAGAGTCTCACAGATTTTTCAATGGAGTAGTCGAGCAAGAAAATAATAGTTAAAATCTGCATATTATGTAAATATGTTTTACATTGTGTAAATCTGTGTTTTTTGATTGAGTTAAGCCTTCCAATTTACCTTTGATATTATTTTTTTCTATGTTGTGATGTTATACTTTTAACTATATTGTTTAGAAAGAGAGACAGTTTGGTACCATTTAAGCGGTTCAAATGTTTGAACCTGTCAAAGTCAGGAATCTGATGTACAGTAGATGTAGTCTGTTTATGTAGTTCAAACGTGTTTCTCGTTTCTCATATTTATATAGATAGTTTCCCGTTTTGATTGTTTTACACTAGTAATTGTTGGAGCCCTTTATAGCTTGCTGTTCGGTGTGAGTCAAGGCTCCGTGTTGAAGGTCGTACCTTGACCTATAACGGTGTACTTTTATAAATTGATATTTGGATGGAGAGTTGTCTCATTGGCACTCATACCACATTTATTTGTATCTTGTTAATGAGTACCATATAAAATGACTGGTTTAGTACATGCCCGATGGGTGTTATAATTTTTGAATTTTTGAAAATGTAGATGTGTATGATAATTGTCTATAGGTTTATTATACTAATCACAGTTGGGCTGGTAACCAAACCACACATTAATAAAGACAATATTAGTATACAAATAGCGGTGTTAAAAAGACATGGATGGAGAGAAACCAATTCCAGGATACAAACTAAAACCAAGGGGAACACATCAAATATAAGAATAAAACAAAAGAACAACAGGAACACTACAGTGCGACAAAAAACGAAAGCAAACATACAAAGAAACGAACTATAAGATACCAACTGCCACATGCTTAACGCGTAACATTTTATTTTAAGACAACAAATTGTGGGTCTAACCGTCCACTTATAATATGACAAAGTTATAAAATAGCACAAAACGACAACGCTACGTGATAGAAATAGTAGACACATCATGCGAACTGCAAATCAAGGAAGATTTTTTTTATCACCGACGGCCATGAAAAACAGACGTTCTTGCGTAAAGGACATGCAAACACTTTATACATTTTTACTTTTATTTTATTGAAAGGCTATTTTATAATTATTTGAACTACAACGATAACATATATATTGGTTTACTTTTATATAATTGTTACTTGGGTGGAGAGTTGTTTCATTGGCACTCATACCACATCTTTCTATATCTATAACACATTTTATAACCGAAACTATAGAAAGAAATTATCAAAACTTAATACATGATGTTTGGATGTACAAAATACGTCGCATTGCAATGCAAATTCACAAAGTCAAATTCGAGAAAAAGGTGACATTCGGCAGACAGGCGACATAATGTAAATAAATAAACTGACACAATATATTCAACTGATCATTAAAGGTTTTCTAACTTCATGCTTCAATTCACTATGTTAAACCAGCAAGTAGGGTATCAACCTTCTAACAAAAGATATATGTATACGTAGACGTGAATCAACGTAGACGTGATTCAAACTGCCAAAACAAAATGAAATAACTGTATAAAATGATTTTTTCCTTAAGAAAAACTAATTCATGTATAAATATAGAAATATGTGGAACGGGTGACTATCTAGATATAGTTGTTACAGGTTTACACCAATTTACATGTACACCTGAGAATTGTATATCCCTTAAGAGTCTTTCGCCTCTCCTTTGATGTTTATTACTATATAGTTTTACCTACATTTCAATAAATACGTTTTCATAAAAAATGTTTAAAAGAGTATAGATTTTGGGTTAGCGCGCGATTTTAAATATAAACGGTAGAATTAGGATGTTGAAGGTTTATGTTTATATTATTTGTTTTTCGTAAATTGTATTATTATGATGTATGTAGTTCGGTAGTTTTCTCGTTTAAACTTTATCATATTTTTTTTTATCTGAGGACATTCATGTCTTCCTTTGGCTGTATGCTGATATAAAACAGATGACAGCCACTTCACTAAAACTTCGGTGAATGAGTGATTCAATGACAATCTTACCACATCTTATTTTTATACAACAATACTTAAAGAATTTAATTTTGAATTGTCAAATCTTCTTGGCAATATTAACAGATCACAATTCAATCCCCTGTGATTTTCAGTAATCAATGAAAGTTATGACAAGACATTAACGATTAGATATCATTTATAAAAACTTGTGATTGTTTTAAGGTTATAGTGTTGATAAAAGTGTCTTGATGTCTTTCCAAATCGTGATTCGAAACTATTATCAATTGCAAAAACAATTGTTTTGTTTTCATCAGAAAATTAATACATGTTATATGAAGTGATGCATAGATCCATGATAAAATGTTTTGCCATAATCAGAACAAGCATCTTTTGAATCCTAAAAGAAATGGCAGAAGCAGCTAACTCTGTGGTTTCGCAATTTATCGATTCGTATACACAAACTAATGCCCCTTTCTAATTATATGTCTGATATCAACACGCAGCTCAAAGAGTAGAAGACTGTACAAAGACTGATAAAACCCGTTGGAACTTCCAAGCAATACTGAAGGTTTGCCATAACAGGTGTTGTAATGTATTAGACGTATTGTTTCATATAGGATTTCGTTTTTATAGACTACGCAGATCTATTGAAACTAATTAAAGTAAATGTTCCATCTCAAATAATACATTTTAGCCTTTAAAATATACGTAGAAAAAGATTTGGTGTTAGCAATAGATATTATCTGTCATGAATATGAAGTTTAACCATACTGTGACATCATTTAAAAAGTAATGAAGAGGTTTTTTGTAAGGTCATGTACATGTACAATCGAACGGATTAGCAACACAAACAATAATGATAACTCCTAGGCATAAATTCAATAAATACACGAAGTTTGAGACAAAAATCACAGAAATTTAAGAAATGTTAACCAAACTTACTTGCTTATAGAAAATATAATAGCAGTTATTATTTATCCGATAATTTCATTTAATGAGGCTACTGGCTTATGTTGTTTTTGGGTTATAATTTGTTTGAATTGTAACTCAAAAGTGTCTGCTCACACTGTCTTACATTTAGGAACGCCTCTTTCTGTTTAGAATTATTACTATCATGTACATTTTGTTCTTAAGAGTGTAAAGCATGTTATAACTTTCTCACATAACATCTGTTTAGCTTCGTACAGACATTTTGATATAGAAAAAAAATAATTATGACTTAGTCTATACTCTTGGGTTTTGTTGTCGATTTTCACCTTTGTTATTATTGCCGGAGTATTATCGCAAACAAATATTTTGTTGACTTTAGTGTTTTTATACCGAAGAAATATTAGCCGTATAAAAAGTACGACGGTCATTGTCTAAATTAAAAACCATCCTAGCTGTTTGTTTGCTGAACAGTTTCTAAATTTAATGCCATCCTAGTTTTCATTTGCTGACCAGTTTTCCAATCTACCATGTCATGAGGGAATTCGAAGAAAGGGACTCCAGCTAGAGAAAGAACAAGCTTTAAAAAAGAAGATGTGGTATGATTGCCAATGAGACAACTATCCACAAAGTACCAAAATGACACAAACATTAACAACTATAAGCTAGTACAGTTAATCCAAGATCATCTGGTTAGTCGATTTTTGATTTTAGTAGTGGCCAGGGACCCTCCAAAACGTCAACTGGGACAGAATCCAACATATTTTACGAAAACATTCAGTTTTCACAAAGCCTTCCCTGTCTTGAGGAAAGTTTGTTTGACCAAATCAGTTGTTATGTACCCATGAAACTAAAAGATAAGATTCGAAAACATGAATTTATGGACCTAAGTGTGTTGATTAAAACATCCAGAGAACTGGCAAATATTCCTGACCATGATGGTGATTTAGTTGTAAAAGGGGGTGCCATGCGGATTGAATCTTTACAATGTCGCGCTCTACCAAAAATACACATATGGACAAGCGCTTTCATGATTTATATGAGTATTTTGCTAGGGAAACAGAGTTACAGTACATGAGATATATTTGTTTTGAAGCAAATAAATCACACGGTTGAGGAACATACGATGAGCAATTCAGACTCTGAAAAGCAGAAGACCTCAGTCATCTTGGCCTGTCTTACCAAGACTTATGGTCATTTTATAGAACAACAGCTATGAGAAATCAAGGTCAAAGTAATGTAAGTAAAGTAGGTGTCCGTTTTCAAAGTGAGGCTCTTCATTCCTTTCGGACATCGTTTACCTACAGATTCCAAAAACTTAAAAAGTGCTATTAAGAGACCAGATACATTTCTTCAAAAAATTAATAAGCAAATAGATGCAGGGCGTATTGCTGGTCTCTTTACATGTAGACCTTTTCCTACTTTACGAATCTCGCCAAGGAAAACGACGGCCAGTTTAGAGTTATTCACCTCTTATCTTATCCTGAAAATCTATCTGTCAATGATTTTATTGATCCAACGAATTGTTCAGTTGTCTATTCAAATATTGATGACGCTTTCGATTTTATAAAAATATACGGAAATAAAACATTAGTCAGCAAGTCCGACGTCCGCTCAGCATTTAAATTACACCCTATCTCACCGATTGATTTTGTCTTCTTGGTTTCAAAATTAAGTTTGGGCTTTCAACATACCATTGAAATTCCAATGGGTACCAATTGCGCTCCTCTACTTGCAGAGTTGCTTTTATATTCCTATGAAGCAGAATTTATTCAAGGGCTTGTTCAGAAAGGAGAAAAGAATTAGCCCAGTTTTTTTAATTTCACCTTTCGGTATATTGATGATGTACTGTCTCTTAATAATAATAGATTCAGTGATCAATTACATTTAATATATTCAAGTGAACTTGAAATTAAAGATACTACCGATACAGAGAAATCAGTTTCATATTTAGACCCTTTTCTCGAAATGAGTACTGATGGTAGGTTGAAAACCAAAACGCGATGATTTTAATTTTTCTATAGTCAACTTTCCATTTCTGTGTAGCAACATCCCAGCGGCACCAGCATATGGAGTATATGTAATATGTTACTCTAGAGCTAGCTCAAAGTACGTTGATTTTGTTGAACGAGGAATACTGCTTTCTTAAAATTTGCTTGGACAGGGATATGAATCAATCAAATTAAAGTCATCACTCAAGAAATTTTACTGTCGCCATCATGAGCTGATTGGCCATAATGACAAAAGTGTGTCAGAAATCATATCTGATATTCTTCCTCAGTTATAATAATCTTTCATCATTACCGAAGTGAACAAAGAAATAACACGACGGGTGCCGTATACGGTGCAGGAAATGCTAACGCTTCCGGAGCACCTGATTTCACTCCCGGTTTTTGGTGAGTTCGTGTTGTTTCTTAATTATTATTTATAACTGCTGATGTAAATGTCATTTGATTTTGAGGGTTTTGTTTGTTCCTTTGTTTTGTTTGTTATTGTCTTAATCAAGAATTTAATGATGATAAAAACCCACCTTTTTGAGCCTCAATTACTTGTGCTTTATTTGACAAGTTTGGGTCATTTCTACACTGGGCGGTTTCTGTAAGAAAATATGAGGGCGCCATTGTACACTAACTTGACGACTTTTTTATTTTTGAGAAGGGGCGGAATCAGTCAATGTGCTGACCTGCTTCATACTTCCAAGGCTATTTGCAATGACCTGGGAATTCATTTAGCGGATCAGAAAACAATCTCTCCCACGACTCGACTTACATTCTATGGTGTAGAAATTGACACTTCCGACATGACTCTCCGCTTACCTTCAGATAAGCTAAATGAATTAACTCAAACAATATCTTTGTTTTTTCAAATGAAAGAAGGTCACGCTTAGAGAAATGCAATCCCTTTTGGGTTCATTTAACTTTGCATCTCGTGTTGTTGCGTCGGGGAGAGATTTTTGCAGAAGATAAATGGATTCAACGATCGGTTTGAACAATCCACGCGCGTACGTTACAGTATAAGAATAACTTCGATCATAAAAGCTGATATTTTGATGTGAAAATCATTTTTGCAAAATTTTAACGGTGTTACTCTTATGCCAGATAGATTAAAACAAAATCGGGGTAACAAACTAAAACTGAGTACATAAGCGCGTTTTATTGTCTTATATTACATTTTTAGAACTATTTCCAGTCATGGTAGCGATCATTCTGTGGGAGTCTGAACTTAGAAATAAAAAGGTGTTGTTTCGTATTGAGGGAGCAGTGTACATTATTATTAAAAAGAAATCATCAAAATCATCGGATGTTATGATTTTAGTTAGAAAGCAGATCAAGTCCCAGGTAAGGTCAATACTATAGCTGATGCTATTGTTCTTTGCCAGTTGTTCCGTTTCCGGAACCTAGCACCACATGCATCTCTGACACCAACTCCAATTCCGAACCAAGTATGGATTCTGTAATAGAGGAATTAGCTAGACTTTTTTTTTCCGATTCGTTACCCTAAAATACATGGAAAAGTTATTCAAGAGGAAATCTGTTATTGCTTCATTCCAACTTCTATATACAATGGATAAAGTATGGCCGGTTCCTGTTGAACAGTTAGTACAACTTATCGCTTATTTTTCCTTGAAGCATTTTTCTTCAGCTACAGTTCGATTATATATAAGTGGCATTTCTTTTTCTCACATAGCACGTAATTTAGAGAATACTAGTTAGAATTTTGTGGTATCGAAAAGGCTTGAAGATTTACACAGAAATCACCCACAGAGAGACAAAAGGGCCCCGGTAACATTTCCATTATAAGGACAGATTACAGACGTTCTCACTAGTATTTGTTCATCTACTTATGAATCTTTATTATTTAAATCTTCATTTATTTTGGCATTTTTCGCTACGTTACGTGTAAGTGAAATTACGACAAAAAATAAATCTGATTCTAGTACCGAGTCACTGTAATTTTTGGATGTGGTGGTATCAGATTGTCAATTAAAAATTACCACTAAGAAAAGTAAAACGGATCAGACAGATTATTCAACGTTTATTGTGATAAATAATTACAAAAATAACGCAAGCATTTGCCTTGTATTAACCTTGAGGAAATATTTAGCTGCACGATCTGCGGTTTCAGGTTGTAATCATTTATTTATGCATTTTGACGGCTCACCGCCAGTTAAACTCGTTATCAACTGTCAGCTATGCTAAGGAAGTCAGTTAATTTTTGTAACATTCGAAACCCTTACCTTTTGAAATCGCATTCATTTAGAAATGGAGCTGCCACAGAGGCGAGCAAATGTGGTAATAATGACGAAGCTATTAAAAAATGGAGAAGGCGGTCGTCAGATGCATTTAAGCGTTACATCAGAATTCCTTGGTGAAAATAATTTCAAATTTTCAATTTCTTTATATGTTCATGTTGAAATAAACAACGTTCTAACAAACTCCTTAAATAGTTTTTGGTTTGTAGGTCATGGATAATGTGATCTTCTATTCCCCATTCGGCTGGCAAAACAGCTGCTAGCCAATCTGGTGGGAAAACCTTAATTCGATAGGATAGGAGTACAAGTTAAATGGATACTTAAATCAGGAATGAAATGGAAAGAACTAGATTTATCTTTCGAAAGTGAAATTTAAAAGTGGCCATCCCCAAATTATATATTTATACATCTAGGTGCAAATGATTTAGTATTCATGAAATCAATAAAAGCTAATAGAGAACATCAAATGTTCAATTTTGAGAATACAGGTTTTTGCAACTGACATTAGAATAATATGGTCAGACATTTTACCAAGGCCCTATTGGCATGGAACATTAAGGCCAAAATTAGTAGAAATAACTAGAAAAAGAGTATTTTTTGCCGTAAGATCATTTATGAAGACCGAATGCCAATATATTTCCAGATATTCAGCTATCAAAGCCTCTGAATTGGCATTTTCTTAAATAAGATTTAGGCTCCCATTGTAACTTTCGTACTCGGTGTTGCTACAGGTTTTCCGACTAGATAAATGAGTGGAGAGAATGTTTGGCGGTGAATAGGGATTTGTAAGACCCCCATTCATTCGTCGGTGCAGGGAGACAATAAACGGACTTGGAACTGTCCTCCTCTGGCACATATATATACCCTACCAGCTCTTTAGTGGAGAGTAGCAAACAATTTCCTAGGGTTCACTCTTGCCATCAAGAGGAATCCCCTCCATTTCTTGTATCAGAAGGGAGGTGTCATCTACACAGTACACGTAATTTAGGTTGTTTGCATTTAAAAAATCACGGAGAGACTGTTGCTTTCCGAGGTCTGTGTAAACAGAGGGGGATTCTCCGTTAAGTTCACTCTTGCACGTAGGAGGGATATTTTGACACTTAGGTTATCAAAGGGTCACCGGTATGCTCTTTTCAATCCTTTGGATATCGGTTTGTTTGTCTCCCTGGAACTGGTTAAACATGTTATCTGCGGCCTATCAAATATCCACACATACATATTTTGTACATATGCTTGTTGTATTATTAGTAATAAATATTCTACAATTTGAATTATCTGTTTACAGCGCCAGTAACATAAGTTAAATCATTCGGCACGACAGGGTCTACTCGATAGGTCACGTTAATTTTTATATTCATGCTATTTGATTTTTTGTATCATGCATTAAGAGATTGATTGATTTACAACTGATGTGTATTAAAATACTAGTATATATATCTAGCGGGACGGCTGCAGTGCAAGTGATTTGGTGTCACGATATCTCACTGGCATGGGTTCGTATCCCGGCGAGGGAAGAACAAAAAATTTGCGAAAGCAAATTTTCAGATTTAACATTGTTGAATTGATGTTTAGACGAGTTGTATATTATATATATATATATATACATATGATGACTTTTCGTTCTGATTCGAAATTTTTATACAATAAAAATATGTTATAGTTGTTAATAGACCAGCCCTCGGCTCTGTCGTGTGGTATTGGACTTTACTCTTTTTTGTTATTCATTAGTATGATTATTATCAGGGGTTGTGATATATGGGTGTTAACGGAAGAAGAAGTCCGTTTATTAATGAAATCTGTGTTCACTCTTTGAGTAATGTTACATGTAATACATATCATAATAACAAGATACTAGAACACACCCGTGATATCGCGGGTTCGCTACTGACTTAAAGTATATAACTATACGTATGCCTTATTTTTGTATTGGCATTGTCATCTGATAAAGTCATGCTGATTATAAGAGTCAAAAGTTTTCTCTGCTTTCAAAATTTTTCTGTTTGAACCCGTCGACCTGGAACTTATCAATAATCGGATATATCAATTATTTGGAAAACAAAAGGTCCTGGTATGGAGTATATCTTAACCTATATTAGTTATAAATAAAGTTAAACTCTTTGATGCGCTGTTTTACGTCATGCCCGCAAACAAATTAAAAACGGTACCTATACGCCTCATTTTAAGGCCAGATTTTTAGTATTCGTATTGTTACCTTAGAAAGTCTTTACTGATTAAAATACTGCAATAGGGAACAATTTAACAATGGTTGAATTTAGTAGTGTCCACCCGGTGGTTATGACCAGTGTATATAGCAAAATCCTAAGCCTTATTTTAAGGCCATATTTTCAATATTCGTATTATCATCTTAGAAAGTCTTACTGATTAAAATACTACAACAGGGAACAATTTGACAATGGTCAAATTAAGTAGTGTCAACCCTGTGATTATGTCCAGTGTATATAGCAAAATCCTAAATACACCGTTTGGTGGTGCGCCTGTCAGATGCTGAACGGACAGATAATGTAATAGGTAACAGGTATCGGTTTCGGATTCGCCCCGGAACTTGTTAATTATTGGCAATATAAATTATGTGGAAAACGAAAGGGTCAAGAGTGGTCTAATTTTTAATTTACACCATTGTCCTTGTTAGTTATATATAAAGTTGAATTCTTTGATTTGTCGTTTTTACCCGATGACGGCTGACAAATTGGACCTGGTTATTTTAGTATTATAGATAAACAGATATTGTATGAGTGCCAATGAAACAACTCTTCATGCTAATTGTAAATATATGATATAGCTCTGTTACTTAAAAAAGGTGAGGTTACCCAAATTGCATCTACTTTGGCAGTGTATTACACCTATGTTTATTTATGATCTAGACAAAGTTTCAGTATGTGTTTGTCTAGTAAATGTATATATAGATTCTTACATTGATAACAGTGGATTATCGGATTTATCCAATCGAGATAGTTAAATTATCAATTTTTATGTTCGAGCCGAGCCACGAGTAACTATGTAAGAATCTGTTTCTCTTATGATTAAAAAGACATTT
Organism: Mytilus trossulus; assembly: GCF_036588685.1. Classification (NCBI taxonomy): domain Eukaryota; kingdom Metazoa; phylum Mollusca; class Bivalvia; order Mytilida; family Mytilidae; genus Mytilus; species Mytilus trossulus. The sequence goes on along the minus strand of NC_086386.1, from coordinate 32,972,539 downwards.
TCTTTTTTTGTGAACTGAAAATCCCCTTCGAGTGCCTTTTACATTGCACAAAGTTGTCAATTTCATTAACACCTGTTATCAAATTTTGTTTCATCCAGTTAGCTAAAAAGGTCATGACCCTTAAAATCATCCAATGATCTTTTGAGATCACCAGTAACCACACGTTGATTAAATTTTTTTATACAATGGGTTCGGAAAGGGATAAATTTCAATAGAATTAGAGAACCTCATTTATCCTTCAACTCAACCATATTAATTTGAAGTTACATTGAATCATTGAGAACGGTTTTGACTTGCCCTATAAACGAGTCATGTGTCTGTTGTGTAAAGTACTTACATTGCATTCAGGCTTACATCCGTATATGCCAAATAACTGCTGTTTTGATTTAAGTCTTCAAATTTTTAAAACAACTTTGCAATGCTCTTTGCTTACTTTCAATACTAAAAGAAATAAATGTTTGTTACATAATTAAACTTGATAACTCATTTTCTAAATCTCTTTTATTTTATTTTCACAGAGTTTAAATGTGTCTGTCTATAAATTTTTAAATTATCAACAGATCGTGCATCAAAAATTTGAAGTTAAACCTGTGCTTTTGATTTTTTTTTTTTTTCATTATTAAACACTAATTAAACCGATTGCATAGTACAAACAAACAAGCACATCCTTACCATAAGTTTTCGTCTGCTGTTAATAATAAATATGTTTAACTAATTTGTACACAGTCATATATTGTTAGGCCTTGGCTTTGATTATACAAGTTCTCATACATATATGGACCTATACATAATTGAGATGTGATCATACAATACACACACGATATATCAATGTGTACATCTTTTTTATATATATAATGTATGTATAAGAGGACCACTTACTACCATTTCAGAGTTTGATACTCCACTATTTGTAGGGTCGAACATATTAATATTGTCATTGAATAATTTATCAACGGCCTGTTAAAAAAAAATGTTTTGTTATGAATTTTCCAAATTAAAAGTTTGCAATTAAATATTTAGTTAATATTATTCAAATTCATGTGATATATGCGACATTGTTTCTGAACGTAGAATCTAATTGTTTGTCAAAGGTATACTTTTGTGTGACTAACCCAGTTTTATATATTACAATTTCCGTATACTGTCAGATTGTCTATTCGACCGTATCTTGAATAGTACACGCAAAGGTGTATATTCAAAATTTAATAATATTTGTTTGTGTTTACTATTCGCGATCTTATCAATTCGTCGAAATTCAAACCGCATCTGATTTCAATCCAAATTTAAAAAGGCATCCATTTATGTTTTGTTGTATTGTTCAATTTAATCAATCGTGTATTCATGACCAACATAGATAAGTATGTACCAGTTTATAAGACATTTTTATTATTTTAGTCAGCCATTCGTTATCATGACTCGAAATCATTATCTCAAGTAGAACCTCACAATCAAACTACGTTTTAAAGTAGATTGATTGCCTTCAATTTGTAATAAGACTGGCATTTTATGATATTTGTTTCGTATAGGTAAGGGATGGAAAGAAATATTCTATGAAAATTAAATCGAGAGGCTTTGATTTCACTTAAAACATATTTGATTTCAAATCAGAGGTAAAATGTCCAGAAAAGAATTTAAAAAAATCATATTTGTATAAACTAGTTGTCGTTTGTTTAATTAGGAATCGCGTGCAATTATGAAAATAAGCGCTACATCTTTGAAGTGTCGTTTTCTATTTGCGTTCGACCTATAAATTTAATATTCCTTTGGTATGTTTAGCTCCTCTATTACATCTGTTTATTAAAACCGAACAATTAACTGTAAATCATTTAGCAATATTTAATATATATTGTTTTGGCATCAAGAATTAGAAAAAGAAAGTCCTAGGACAACTAAAGCTATCTACAAAAAAAATAGTAAATCAAAAGAAATATCGAAGTCAAAGAAAAATGGAAATGGAAAGTCTTTTATCCTACATGTATAGCAAAATCTAAATCTCTATCATATTTAACGATTGAAAAACAATTATTATATAATAGACCACTTTCGAGTTCATCCGTCACCGGAAAAAACTCGTCAATTATACGCGCCTTTATCACCGTCATTTGTGCGTTTAGGGGCGTCGTCACTTCCTTCCAATGTTGAGCGAGTGGTTGGGAAACTATAATTCTTTTTTGTACGAATTATTCGGCAAATTGAATTCTCAAAATTGACAACCAACACTGCTGTCATTAGGGAATTGTCAGTAAGTACCTACAGAGCAACCAATATTTCTAGTTTATCCTGCACAAAGACGATCACTAAGACGCTTGATGAACGTAAATAGTGCAGGGATACAGGCGACCCCCTCTATCTGGTAAATGACGTCAAAAAGGCGTGCGTAATTGACGAGTTTTTGCCGGTGACAGATGAACTCGAAAGTGGTCTATTGACTTGGCACAAGTATTTTCATGTAGAAAATGATAGACTAGGCCTGTCATTATAGCTAGCTATACCTTTCAATTGACAGTCGAATACAATATGGACTGTTGTGTGTACGCAAAGCAAACAGACAAATGATTAGTAAAATTGTCAAAAATTTGAATACAGCAGTCATCATTGTGTTATACCTTGATCACTTTCAAAACAAATAATTATTTCAACCAAGAAAAACTAAAGGCATATATACACTATTGAAATATAGATTCTAGGTACTGACGTTGTTGACCTTATTATTAACGTGTTTAAGTGAGTTTATCTGTCTTTATATATTTTTTTACTGATTTTGGTAAATGTTTGGTGATACTTTTGCTAGGCTCGGTAGTCACACATTCCGCCATCATTTAATGGTCATTTTTTGTATTCTTTAAATTTATTGTTGCTTATGTAATGTGTTTTTTAAAGAATTGAATGCTTCTTTTTTTAAATTTATGGGGTGTAAAAGCGTTGACCGAAGTACATTTTGTATAAAGCGCGGAAGCGCTTCATTCTAAAAATGTACGCACGGTCAACGCTTTTACAACCCTATAAAGTTACAAAAAGAAGCATTCAATACTTATAATTACATTTTTAGCTAGGATCATGAAAACACAATTTTTATCAAGTTTTATTTAATTCACCTGTGCACTTTATTGTGGAACCTCGTGTCATCATGAATGATAAATGTTATTGTCTCATGCATTTGCTTACGGAATAGCATGTAATGTGCAGTTTGCCAATCAGAATAACGTATTATAATGAAATATACATCTAATGTAATTATTAAAGAATGCAAAAAATGACCATTACATGATGGCGGAATTTGTGACTACCGAGCCTAGCAAAAGTATCACTAAACAATAATCAAAAACAGTAAAAAATATATAAAGACAGATAAAAACACTTAAACACGTAATTAATAAGGTTAACAACGTCAGTACCTAGAATCTATATTTCAATACCATCATGCATTCTTTGTGAAGTTGATGCAGAATATTTATCAACTAGTTACCTTCTCAACAAAAACGAATATTTTTATTCGGTTTTCGAAAAAAACAAAAAACGAAAAATGAAAACACTTTCGTTTTTTGTTGTTCTGTTTCTGTTGTTTCGAAATGAAAAGCGAATGGACGAAAATTTACACAGACCCTTCTGATGGACTCTTTTAGAAATAGAACGAAACGTTATTTGAAATAAACCTCATCCGTCAACTGTCTGCAAAGACACTGGTGACGTTTTACAAAAGAGGGATGCCAGATACCAGAGGAACAGTCAAACTCATAAATCGAAAATAAACTGACGCCATGGCTAAAAATGAAAAAGACAAACAGAAAAAAACATTAGTACACATGACACAACATACAAAACTAAAGAATAAGCAACACGAACCCCAAAGTATAAATATCAGCTGCAAAGTCTTGAATAAATACATATACAGGTTCATTTGGTATATTGCTTCTAAGGTGGTACAATTTGAAAATAAACATGGAAATACAGGAAATGATAGTTTATATAATTTATTCATTGAGTTAAAACCTTTATTAACTTATTTCATGATTTTATATGTGACGCCTCCCCTCGTAGGGGACCTCGTATATTGAATTTTGTTTGAAAATGAATAATGTCGTAAATAAGAAATGATTTAGCAATAATATTTGTGGAAGGGGTGTCCAATTGTTCCCAAATTATATTCAAACTCTGGTTTATATGAAAGTCACCTATATTTAAGACGGTAAAGTTGCGTTACTGATTCCGCAATTGAAGAACATATTCTACAACTGAAACATAACATGTACCACACATATTCATCAAGTTTTTAAAAACACTATTGCAGTAAAAGAAAATATCATTTTAGAGCCAAAGTATGGCTCGTTTTGTATACTTTCAAGCTCATTGTTTTTCTTTTTCTAAGCGGCGTTCAATTGTATTTTTGGGCGGTTTTACATCTTTAACTTCAAGCGTTTCCGTGCTTATAGTTTATCATGTTTCATTTATTTGTTAAACGCATCGGTTAAACCATTGGTTTGCTGATATATAGAGAAGTAATGAATATCATGTGTGTTTACATATAGCACCTTGTGATCTAACAGACGGATCTGTCGCAGAGTCATTTAGTTCGACGTACAAATATTTCTGTGACTGCATCTTATGAATCTCTACGATACATGATTTATCTATCTTCATGCATAAAATATCATTTACTGTTTGAAAAGGAATACTAGGCCATCGTATGATATGTTTGTTAGTTCATTTAAGGAAGGCTAGTGCGCCGGACATAGTGCAAGCGTTAATGTCACGATATCAAAACAGCATTGGTGCGAATATCTGCGAGAGAAGAACAAAAATTTGCCAAATGTAACACACGCATCAAATTTACGTGAACAAATATATATTAATTTGTTTAAAAAATAATGCCGTATATTATTTTACTTTTCTCTGAACAGCTTGGGGGAACTAATTGTGCGTAGATGTTTAGGTAAGCCTTTCTCTGATGTCACAGCTCATCTACTCTCCAAGTATTACACCTTACCAAATTCTTTTCATTGTTTGCGGTAAGCGGAACTGATTCACCGGTTGAGACATTTTAAGTTCGATAAAAACTCCGATTGAGTAATATACGTGTAGTGTATTTAGAAAACTGAAAATCTTCGTCATATCTGTCCTTTTATTTATTAAGTGACACTTTTTTTTTACAAAATTCAAAACAAACAAAAAGAAAACGTTTTACTATCACGAAAAGTTGGTACTTATTTCAAAACCAAGTTCAAATAAAACTAGTTGCAAACAAAACCGCATCAATTATAACAGGCAAAATATAAAGAAGTTCTGTAGAGCATTTCGTTTACACAAGACTAATTTATTGGCATTTAGTCAAATAAGTGCAAAACAAAAACAATGGAAAAATTACCTTCGAAAGAGAACAAAATACATATCGTTTTTTAAATAACAAAGTTCCCGATCGGAGAATATGTGAATTATTTGTTAGTTATCACATAGTCTCGAATGTACCTTCAATGAAGATTAAATTCCAAGAAAATAACCTCGATAATAAGATTTCATGTCAGCACAAACATTTATATAACTGCAACGTTGATATCCTTAAACGATACGTGTATCAGCAGTTGAGTAGTCTAAGCTTTATTACAAAGTACACCCAGGTCTGACGTTTTTGATTTATTTCGTCTAAATCGATGACAAATCAATCAATCATTCGACGAAACTGATTGATGGATCCTTATTTGAAACAAAGAACACACCAAACAAATAGGAAAAGTCGATCAATTATTAATTAATTCTTGATTTTGAAAGCCATTAAAAGGTATCTAAGGTGAAGATATTTGCTTTTATTTGTTAAAGATATTGGTATTAGTCATCTTATTTTAACATGACTGCTGATAGCATAAAAATAACAACGCATATTTATGCAATTTCAGCAAAATTGAAATTGATTAACTCAGGCACATTGATCTGAATTCGGTGTTGTCTTAGTGTAACTCACTGGTACACTAAACACAATTGCGTTCCCATTGGTAACTCTCAATGTTAACATGCAGTTTAAATCATGTTTTGTCTACATACAGTCGATAGTCAATGTAGGCCTTGTGGAGTTTAAGTGTACACAAAACAAGGCATTAAGAACATTAGTTTTACCTTGTATATATTTAAGGAAGGAAAAAAATTTGAATAAAATTGATATTTTGAACAATTATTAATAAAGTCCTTTGCAGAAATTGTTGTCTAAAATTTACATGTTTATTTGTTTAAAAGAATTAATTTACTTTATTAACCCCTGATCACGAATTAAAGCAGCAGCATTGCCGCACCCATAAGGCAGCAAACATTTGATTGGGGGTGTGTGGTATTGATTTGTTTGGGAAAAAAATTGTTTCAAAATTAATTTTGGAGAAAAAAAAATGTTTTGACCCAGATAAAAAAAAAAAATTTCACCCTCAGCTCCCAATAAATGTTATGCATGAATTGAACGAAAGACAAAATGATTTTGACATGTCACCAAAATTTGTCCTGAAAAAATCCTCGAGTCTTCGACTTGACGTTCACAGAAATATCCGCCACTTGCCTTTACCTAAAAAACGATTCACGCATAAATGCATTACCAAAAAACGTGTAGGTATGTTTGTCTAATATCTCATATCCGTTAAATTACACTTAAAATAAATAAAAACATAACCCTCTCCCTTTGCCAAATACTCCTTGGATAGTGATCCCTATATCAATCTTTATCTTTTTCATCTGTAAGCACGCTGCTGCAGAAAATTTGCAGTCTACGTTTTCTAATACGTAATTGAGAGATATTTAGTATATTTAAATACTGCAAATCAAAATGGCTTTCATAAAGGAGCAACCTTTTGGAAAGGGGGAGGGGGTTGATTTTTGTTTTTTATGAGTCAGATTTTTTTTTGCGCGAACGTTTTTTTTTCGGTTTTTTTTCGATGCTGGTGAGCAAATTATTTTTGCAATATTAAACATTATAGTGTATGGGGAAACTCTTGATTCAGAATATTCTTTTTACCATATGTATGACCAGATTTTTTTTATCTAACTGGGGATCGGGGTCGGAATATTTCCACCCCCCTTTTTTAAAGTCAAATGGTCTTTCCCTCATTGCTTGGAAAGTTGTCCGAAATCTTTGCACACGGTTCTACGTAATGAACATTGAAATGGCATATACATGTAGTTTAAAGGTGTAAACAAATATTATGTGCAGGTAGTTAAACAAGGTGTATAGATGTGAACAAAGTGAATGTGAAACCAGTGTCAATTACATTAAGCTCGGGATGTTAAAAGATCTGAAATTTAATACTCGGGTACTCGGTCAAGATACTCGAGTACTCGCGAGTACTTGGATGAATTTTTAAAGTCTATTGACAGGTTTAGAATTTAGGTGGGATGCAGTGTTTTTGATGTTATCTTTCATTAACATAAAAAAAACCATACTTCAAACATAGCTTGCTCCTCTGTTTTTTATGTCAATTTAATAATGAATTACCGACCACCGTTTCTACAAATAACCTATTATTATATAAATTATTCTTTTTTCATCGTTTGTCTGATTTTCTTTTTTATTTAGCCATGATGTTGTCAGTTTATTTTCGACTTTTGGGTTTAAATGTCCCTCTAGTACTTTCGCCTAAATTTCTATTGTAAATAAAACAATTATAGTTAAATTTCAAATACTGTGTAATTATATTAATCTAAATGTAAATCCCATACTAATTACGTTTACATAGAAGTTTGATTAACAAACAAAGATTAGATATAAGGCTTGTGATGAGTTAATTATGAATCCATGAAAGTGTTGATCTGTGTACAGACACCGTTAAAAATGTCCCTAATCAGTTGCGTAGAGTTCTGCGAATGTCACTTTGATTTTGTTCTTGTTAAGCAATATGATCTGGTCAACAATTTCAGACGAAAGACTGTTTGACTTTTTATTTTTCGTTACAAGTAGTGCACTTGAAAACATTTCCTCGAAAGGAAAGGACGTTGTTGGTACTGTTATAACAAATAGAAGTCTCAGGATAAACATATGTATACTCTTAATTGATTTTAATTAGTATTACAAATTTGATATTTCAACAGAGCTTTTGAAATGTGAAGAGAACACATCCCAAGAAGTATAACAGGCAAACGAGTATCCGAGTTCTAATATTGTACTCGAGTACTCGAGTACTCGTTGCCATCCCTTCATTAAACTAATTGTAAACATGTTTACTGTACACGGCGTTTGGTGTGATCACGGCCTTAGATATAAATGTTGACATTATATTCTTTAACATGTTCTTTCTATTATTTACTTGCTGTCTTAGAAGAAGTTTTAAAATTAATTATTCCAAATAACACCCTTTAATCTAAATTGACATTTATCGTGTTGATACAATTACCTTGAAGTACGAACATCAGTATACATATACTCACATTTTGTTTGTAAAAACTCGTCGGAAGTGATGTGTTCATATGAATAAACTAGTCCTTACATCTGTGGATTTAAATCGACAAGTCATATTAACTGCACTATTGATTTGGCATGCGTATTTGTTTTCGTGACTATGGAAACAATCCATGTGTGTGTATAAACATGGTGGCATTATCTTTATAGGTTGTTCCATAGTCTCCATTTTCTGTTGCTGTAACTGGGGTAAACAAAAAGCCCATACACATAATACCATTATCTTTATTCAACATGATTTAGAGAAATTAGGCAAGATTTTATATTACTTAAATATCATTTATATTATAAAAACAAATCTAAATTTAATTTAAAGACCACACGAAGGAATTTACCTCAAGTGGTAACGAATATGCCGTGACAAATCACAATATAATTACTTGTAGAAGACTCAACCCTATTTTGGTGCAGTTGATTATTCTTTAGAATAAAAAAAATAGTTTACACGCAATATTTGTCATTTAAGTAGTCTTACATATGATTTAATTTAATACCACTGTTGTATGATATATCATAATCAAAATATTCACATTAAATTTGAATATATTGAATAACCCTATATTTACATTTCTAGATTTAAATTAACAAGTTACCTGCAGGGTTATAGCATATTTTACCCTTCCGGAGCACATGAGATCACCCCTAGTTTTTTGTGGGGTTCGTGTTGTTTATTCTTTAGTTTTCTATGTTGTGTCGTGTGTACTATTGTTTTTTCTGTTTTTCTTTTTCATTTTTAGCCTTGGCATTGTCAGTTTGTTTTAGATTTATGAGTTCGACTGTCCCTTTGGTATCTTTCGTCCCTCTTTTACAGAACATTGTATAGATATACTAAAGTATTGAATTTCCTTCTCGTTAAACACACAGGAGTGTGTATTACAACAATAAAACCAATACACTAACTTATATACGGTGTATTTTCAATAAATATATCATAAATACACAAAACACGTTTCCTCTCCTAGACTCGACAAGGATTTACTCTTGTGGTGCAATACCACCAAATCATAATACTCTTATCCATTTGCATACGAAAAGGTGTCGAAAAAAATCATCCCTTGAATTTGACAGTTTAAGTAAATGAATCCCTCATTCCATTGGATTAAAACAACTGTGGTTTTATAATTATATGATTATTTGGAAAAATGTATATGATGGTGTTGGTTATCTACCTTTACAAAAACAAAATCAGTTTCTTAAAAACATCGACAGACCAATAACATGTACTGGTCAGAAAGGACATGTTGGATAGAATTCATCATGTTCATAGAAAATAAATACCATAGTCAAGGGACGACAGGTATAAAACAATTAGATTTACAAACCCAATAGATATAATTCCGGAGGAAGAAGGAAGAATTAATCATAAACATTCTCAACCCGGGATTAAATGATAAATGATATTCTAATTTTAACATTACATTTTAAAATCTTAAAATGACATTATGACATTAGTAGTCTCCCTTGTATTTGTTAACGTCATACTATTGTTAACGTCAATCAATTGTTTGATTTATATACAAGTCACATTACCTGAAGATCTGCGGAAGCAGTGAAAGTACTAGTAAAAAAGTCACATTAAATTTGTTCTCATCTATACACCTGGTTTAGTTATCTGTGCATAAGTTTTATTCACACTTATAAAGTATATGTCATTCAAAAGAGAGACAAAAGATACCAAAGGGACAGTCAAACTCCTAATTTAAAATAAACTGACAACGCCATGGCTAAAAATGAAAAAGACAGACAAACAAAAGAACACATGACACAACAGACCCTCATTGTCAAGTTCTAGATGTAAGTCAAGATATGAGGCAGACTTAAATGTATCTATAGTATCCTTTATGATTAGTTCGATGGGAAAGATGCGTTCCACATAGTCACAAAATTTTGAATTATTTAGTGAAAGAACATCATCTTATAGCGGAGAGTATAGTTAAAGGATATTGCTAACTACTTATCTTTCTCCCTAAGAATTTCCTGCATGAAGTCAGCCTCATTTCTATAAAGAAACAAGTGTGCAAGTCGAGGGGCACAGTTTTTCCCATTGGAATGCCGACAGTCTGTTGCACAACACGTCCTCCGAACGTTACACATATGTTGTCAATTAAGAAATCAAGCATCTTGATGATATCAGTTAAAAGATCTTTTGAATTTTTAAGTATCCACATCTGATTCACGCCACCTCTAGAATATGCAGTTTCACAATAACTTTAAATGATCATTACATAGAATCAAGTTAAAATTTCTTGAACAACTTTTTTACCAGTGATGAAAGTCATTTTGATGATTTGCATTTTTTTTTTAAGAAACTGATTTAAAAGATGTCTAGATTACCAGAGGCGGATTATGCATAGGGTTCGAAAGAGAAACATTGATCGTCCGAAAAAAAGGGGGTTTAAAACCCCAGACCCCCCCCCCCCTCCCCCTCTCTGAATCCGCCACTAATTACCCCATACATCATGTAGGCAACAAACGAAGAAAAAAAATTGAGATGGTTAGGATGTTTAAGTCATGCATTTATAAGTAACTCGTTGATTGACCAGTAACAACTGTTTCTCTGAACGTCCAGTCAATTCGGGAAGACATTTTCGAAAGAATTATGTGTTTGGCTATTATGATGCTTTGAGTCTTTATAAGAGGTTCAGGGATTAACAATTCAACTAAAAAAAAGGAGTTTTTTTTCCATAAAAAAATATTCTGATTCTAAAATTGATGAAAACATATTCTGTTCAATAAGGGAAAACATTCTGAATCCAGAGTTTGACCATACCTCATAATGTTGAATTTTGAACAAAATTATTTGATTGATAGCTTTAAAAAATAAGTAAAAATATTCGTGCTATACGCGAAAAAAAATTATTCTTTGTCTAACATAAAAACCATAATCCCATTCCTGCATGTAGTTTAAATGCTAATGAAACTACTTAAAAGTTGTGTTTATATAATAAAACAATTTATATATTGAGTTTAAACAATGAATTCCGTAAAACATCTACATAAATTATTCTTATAAATATCAATTTTATTTAAAAAAAAAACGTTTCTTCTTTAAATATGCATGGCAAAATGCATGTTCTAATTAACTGTTTTGTGTACACTGAACCACACGAATTCTGCATTAAATATCGACTGCATGTAGACAAAACATGATTTACACTACAAGTCAAAATTGAGTTTTATCAATGGAAACGTAATTATGTTTAGTTTAAGTGTGAATTACACTAACAAAAACACAGAGTTTAGGTCAAGAGAACTCAGCCTTACACAGCATTATACTAAAACATCCTTCACTCGTTTATTGAAACAAAATAGTTATAAAGCCTAACAGTTATACAAATTACAAAATTACAAAATGTTTAGCCAAATACAACTTAGGAAATCAAGTCCGGGATAAAAAAAAAAAAACTTAGTTTTTCGAAAAATCAAAAGTTTTGTATACACTAAATTTAAAAAACGATCAAATAATTGATATTTATAGTGCTGACTACTGGGATGGTGATACCCTCGTGGACGAAATATTCTTCAGCAGTGGCATCAACTCAATAATGTAAAAAGTTATTAAAAGTAGCCAGGATTATAATTTAATACGTAAGACGCTCGTTTTGTCATCACAATGTCGTATGACCATACACGTTAGGAGCACGCAAGAGGAACGCTAAGCAATTGTTAGACACGCGTTGCATAAGTTTAAAGTACGTCGAAATGCAAAGGTAGACGTTTGGGAAACGATTTAATTCCAGGAAATTTTAACATTCTTAACAAATTTCTTCTAGCTCTAGCGTTTGTCAAGAGTATACATGTTCTCTCCAAGCACGTAATACATACGTTATAAAAGTATTGAAAAACGACCGGGATAAGACATGTTAAGAGAACGTTGTATACGCCTCAAACGAGTTCGACTTTTACTTGGACGTATGCGGATAGTGTTTGTAACATACGCCTGGCGTATTTAAGTGCTCCGTGAACGTGTAAAACGCACCAAAAAATGTATCCAAATCGTATTCTTCAATTCAACGTTTCATCCCCGAGGGTATAACCAGCCCAGAAGTCAACATTTCGGTGTTGACATGAATATCAATCCTGTGGTAATTTTTATAAATTTCCTGTTTACAAAACTTTGCATTCTTCGAAAAACTATTTTTTTTATTCCATGCATAGATTACTTAAGCCGTATTTGGCACAACTTTTTTTTTTTATCCTGAATGCTCATATGCCATTGGAAATTTAGCGGGTAATCATTATCTGTATCTTTTTCACATATTTTACATTGCCACCTTATTTGATTAAATACATTATGAAAAAAATAACAAGAATTCTATCAAACTTTGAAATATGTCAAAGAGACAACAACCCTACCAAAAAATAAAACAGCCGAAGGTCACCACCAGGTCTTCAATGTAACGAGAACTTCCCGCACCCGGAGGCTTCCTCTAGCTGGTCCCATAACAAATATATACTGGATCAGTGATAATGAATGCATATAAAATATACTTGTTTATACTTTGTTATTCTCGTGGTGTTTTGTCTGAAGCTTGGTCCGTTTCTGTGTGTGTTGCGATTCGGTGTTGTGTCGTTGTTCTCCTCTTATATTTAATGCGTTTCCCTCGGTTTTAGTTTGTTACCCCGATTTTGTTTTTTGTCCATGGATTTATGAGTTTTGAACAGCGGTATACTACTGTTGCCTTTATTTAGCCAATTCTTTTGAAAACATACACTTACCTAATTTGCACACATATAAATAATTACAAATATCTCCTGCATTTCCATCTACACTGGAACAAGTTCCAATTGAGGGTAAACCTACTAATTGCCATCATAGATATTTGAGGTATTATACCAAGTCGATTAGGATTTTTAATCGGAATGTAAGAAATTTAGTTTCAGAAACCGGTACATATTCTTTTTCCATACAGTGTAATCAAACTAGAGGCTCTCAAGTGCCTTTGTCGCTAAAATGAGTCTACTTGAGTTTTTGAAATCATACTTGAATAATCATTGAGGGCAAATTGGTAAAATATTGCATTCAATTTTTGTGGTTTTATCGGAGGGTCCTATCGTAAACTAAGTCCCCTGCTGGCAGCCATCTTTCATGATGGATCGGCCACAAAGAACAACACTTGGTTGGCATATCATGAGAAACATTCACACTATGTTCGGTTTCATTCCATTCAGTGTTTCTCTTTAAGAAGACTTTTTTATGTATTTCCCATAGGGTCCTATGACTACAGTTCAACATATTCACAAATGAAATTTAAATAGATTATGGTCCTTGCTGGTGATGTCATCTACTTGACACAATAAAAAAAGGGGCGAAAGATACTTTACACAATTAACGTGGTAAATCAATAGACCCGGATTACGTAAAGTAACACACTTTGTTTTACTATATGAGCATTTGATTTTGACATCTTCTTATTATACTTACACATAGTGAGTAAAATTAATTGCATGAAACTGCTTTTTTTTAATTAGTTTATCTTGTTTAGTATTAAAATACAATAAAAGACATTTGTTATGATATAACAACTAGGAGGGCCGTACCTTATGAAGAGTTCAAAAGTATTTAAAGTAAACGTGTTGATTGCCCAGACCATGTGCGTACGGTCGGACAATATGAGTATATACCAATATGGTCCAAATACTCATATAGTCCGGAACATATGCATTTCCCGGAGGGTCCTATGTTATCATGTTTGCAGCCATCTTTGAGATTGGATCGGCTTTAAAGTATCAACACTGTATAAGAACCTCATAAGGAACATGCATGCTATTTTTGGCTTCATTCCATTCATTGGTTCTCTCAAAGAACACTTTTGTATGCATTTTTCATAGGGTCCTATGTTAATTTCAGTCCATCGCTGGTGGCCATCTTGACTAATGGATTGGCTACAAAGTAACAACACTTGGTCAACACCTCATAAGGAACATTAATGTCTTGTTTGGTTCTATTCTATTCAGTGGTTCCCTATAAAAGATTGTAGAAATATGTAGAAAAATAACGACGACGACGACGATGGACGACGTACGCCAAGTGGTGAGAATAGTTCACTTGGCCCTTCTAGCCAGGTAATCTTAAAATACACTGCAATAAATCAACGACACTTGAATATCAAGTTGTTTTATTTTGTATAACAAGCAGGTAACAACATTGATATTGCTAGGACGCTGACGTCGAATGCGGCACTGTGGCCTAAATAGTAATTTTAAAGCTTCTCTTGAAATGAGCGGACAAAAGTGTAAATATAAACGCGTTTTATACTGTTATCGTTTCGCATCGTTTTTAAAACTGTATTTTTTTTTAGTAAAACAGTCGATTGCAAGATAAACTTACATATTGTCATAACAGATATTAAAGGTACTATATTACCAAGTCGATTATGCTTTTACCCGGATAAGGACATAAGCACCATTTTTTTTCTTTTTTCATACAATTTGAAAAAACTATATGATTTCAACAGCCTGTGTCGTTCATCTGATTCTACTTTTGTTTTTGAAATCATATCACAAGGTAAAAATCAAAACAGATTCTTAAATACTGATTGAGGTCAAATTAGTTTAATATTGCATTCAATATTGTGGTTCTCAACAATGAAGAAATGTGTAAAGGTCCTATGTTAAACTAAGTCCCTCGCTGTCAGCAATCTTTGATGATGAATCAGCTACAAAGTAACAACACTTGGCCAGCATGTTATGTATGGTTTCATTCCTTCCGTGGTACCCTTATTTCCCATTGGGTCCTTTGGTAAACTGAGTTCCCCGCTGGTGGCCATCTAGGATGATGGATCGGCTGCAAATTAACAACACTTGGTCAACATCACATAAGAAACATGCGTGCTATGTTTGGTTTCATTCCATTCAGTGGTTTATTTAAAGACGACTTTGTATGTATTTTCCTTGGGGTTCTATGTGAAACAATGTCCCTCACTGGAGGCCATCTTGGATGATGGATCGGCTACAAAGTAACAACACTTGACCAGCACCTCATAAGGAACAGTCATGCCATGTTTAGTTCAATTCCATTCTGTGGTTCTCTATAAGAAGTTCAAAATGTAAAATGTAAAACAACGATGACGACGGACGACGGACGACGGACGACGGTCGCCAAGTGATAAAAATAAATCACCTGAGCTAAAAGAATACTGCAATTAAACAACAACACTTGAATATTAAGTTGTTTTAATTTTGATAACAAGCAAGTAACGACATCGATATTGATAAGATGCTGACGTCGAAGACGGCACCGAGGCCTTAATAGTTATTTGACCCGTTTAACCCCGCCGCATTTTTGCGCCTGTCCAAAGTCAGGAGCCTCTGGCCTTTGTTAGTCTTGTATTATTTTAATTTTAGTTTCTTGTGTACAATTTGGAAATTAGTATGGCGTTCATTATCACTAAACTAGTATATATTTGTTTAGGGGCAAGCTGAAGGACGCCTCTGGGTGCGGGAATTTCTCGCTACATTGAAGACCTGTTGGTGACCTTCTGCTGTTGGTTTTTTATTTGGTCGGGTTGTTGTCTCTTTGACACATTCCCCATTTCCATTCTCAATTTTATTTGAAATCTTCTAAAATAAGAGGATACGAATGTGAATATCGACGCTTTTATTCTGTGATTGTTTCGGTTCCGCTATAAAACTGCATTGTGTAGTAAAATAGTCGATTGCTAGATAAACTTAGTTAATTAGGAAATTTTTAATGAAAAAACTTGTATGCAATTGAATCTTCAATATGAAACTGCCGAAAAACGTCAAAACTAAAATTTTAAATAGCTGAATATGTCAAAATGTAATAACATAATTAGTTCTGTATGAAACGGGATACATGGTCAGAATTATTTATTTTTTATCTGAATTTTAAATAAATTAATCAAAACAACAGTTATAAAAATACATTTTCCATATATAACATTGCAAGGCAACCGAATTATACGTGGCTAGCAACTCTACAACCGGAAGAGGTTGTAGAACATTGATTAGAGGAGGTGCAGTGTGTATATCTTCTAAACCGAAAACTAATACACAACACAAAACATACTGCACTCTACAAAGGGTCAAAGACAAGTATTAATTAAGCTTTCTATCCAGACTGTGTAAACTCAGTTAATGCTATCAAAATTGTTTCTTTAAAATACCTTTCTCAAACGCAGATAAGTCATATATGAAATAACAAGAAATCGCGTTTTTTTGGCAACTTTTTGTTTTTCATTTTTTATTTGCATTTTTTAGGGGGGATTGAACCCTAACGACTGTAAGTGTTATTATTGGATCTATGATATTAAATCTTAACATTATAAAAGATCATTTTTAAAAGCATCTTATCAAATACATTGATGCTAAAATATCGAGCAGACGTCTTGGTCTTAATGTGTTTTTTATTGCCAAGGAAGGTCTTACACTTGTTCTACCTAACATGGTGACAATTTGTTACATTTATGAACATAAAATCGACATTTATTTTTTTCTGTACATTTCATTTCCATGCTTTCCAATGCCTGTTGAAGCTTACAAACTTATAAAATTATAAAAAGATAAAGGTATAATGCAAAAGGTTGATTATATTCCTCTGCATAGTTTTTCAATACGTAAACTGTTAAAACAATTTTTTTTGAATTTCTGTTATCAGTTGTGTTTGATCGTGCTATAAACATTTACTTTTCTCTGATGTAAATATGACAATGACAAACCGATGTAAATAAGGACAACAGTACAATGTAGAATACCACGGTTCAAAAGTCAAAAATCGACCTAGAGAAAAGCACAAGTATATTGGAGATAAAAACTTGTTTTAGAAACGAAGATAGCAACGCAAAAGCGCAGATTTTAAAATATCAACTGATGATAGAATATTTCGCATCATTACTACTGCGTAATACTAATACTGCTATAAGATCCATTTAAATGTCTACAGTATTTTGTATTTTATTGTGTTACGATATGACACATTTTATACAGGAAGACAAGATATTGGAGGCCCATTTGATTGTGCCAAACAGTTTGCATAGTTCAGTTCTTCTTGCTGTACCCAGGCGGAATCATAACATTTCTTCGGCAGACAGCATACTCCAGACAATGGCCGGTAACATGTTAAACCTGTCAAAAAATTGTTGACTTAGAGTTGTCTGTATTATGCAAATATTCTAGTCATGAAAAATGAATTACCACAGAGCATGGAATTTTTATGAAAATAAATGACGAGAAAGGTTGTGTATGACGAAACTAGTTTTAAATGATAATTAGGTTTGTATTTTGACCATTGTTTATTCATCATATTGGCTCATTGGCACTGATACTACATCTCCCTTTGATACAGACAACACTGAAAAAAATCTATAGATCCATAATCTCAGAGGCGGATCCAAGAAACTATAGATCCATAATCTCAGAGGCGGATCCAAGAAACTATAGATCCATAATCTCAGAGGCGGATCCAAGGGAGTCAATGATAACAAAGATTTACCCCAATTCTTATAATAGGATTCTTATATAATGATCATGCAACGTTTACAAAAGCACAATGAACTCGACACATTTTGGTTGAACGAACTGTACAGTAAGAGAAAACTTATTCAACGTATAGGTATTTATTATTGTTGAAGATATTTATACGCAAAAGTTTATAGACGAAACGATAGTAAGCATTGTTTATTTGAAATTGCAATGTCTGTGCGTTTTGCATTTAGCAGTTTTATCAATGTGCTTTACAATAACTAAAACTTACAACAACTTAATAATCGAATGAGTTACCTAAGTGCACATTGACATATTTATATATGTAGGATTTTTAAGTGCGATGGTACTCCTAAGTGCGATTGTAACGCTAAAAGAGGGAATTAAGATACCAGACAAACTCATAAACCGAAAATAAACAACGTCATGGCTAAACATGAAAATGAAAAATTGACAAACAATAATACATGTAAACATGACACAACATAAAAAAACAAAAGAATAAACAACACGAACCCCACTAAAAACTTGGGGTGCTCTCAGGTGCTCCGGAATGGTAAGCAGATCCTGCTTCACAAATGGCACCGGTCGTGTTGCTTATAATATGACAAATCCGGTAAATAGTCTTTATTTTGTAGGTCATGAAAGAAAAGGATATTGAAGTTACGACCCAAGGAACATATCCGATATCATTTGTGAAATGGTTATTCAAAACGGTCAACCATATCGTGATTGCGTCTGTAAAATTAACGATGGGATGATTTAAACTTTACCACTTGGAACTCTTGGTTAAATAGCTTTTTTTTTAGCAGCAACCCTCTAACTAGAAAATCATGATAGGAAATACAAGCACGGGAATATCGTATCAATTGGAAAATATATAACCCTTATACAGGTGCTCCTAAAATGTTGCTACTTATAAATGGAAAGTTCACAATTGGAAAGCTAAAATCATCTCTTTTGTCGTAAAGCTTTGTTTTGTTGTTGTTTTAAAGTGTGATTGTCTCCGCTAAAGTACGACGGTGTTCTACGCTAAAGTGCGATGTTTGTTTGTACGCTTATGTACGATGGGGTCTCATTCTAAATTGCGATGGTTGTTTGTACGCTAAAGTACAATTGTGTTTCCCATTAAAGTGCGATGGTTGTTTGTACGATGAAGTACGAGCCAAAATGTTACAGAACAAAGGGGAACATGCAAAACAAAGAAACTCAAGCTGGGTGTTCTGGTAGAGTTGATCCAGCTCATATAACCCCTGGTGATTGAAACACATTGGCTGGGATGTTTACATGCTGATAATTGGTGTGGCTTGTCGCTCATTTAGCCTATATATAATGTGAACTCATATCCTTACAGTCGTAAAAAAAGTACATAATGCGTTCTTTTCGGAATAAATAAGATTTAATTGTACATGACTTCAAGCTTGAATTATAATACGAGAAAATGCGAAAGTCACAAAGCTTTCTTCTTTAACGTATCGAGTACAAATACATTTTATATTTTCCTATACTGCTCACACTATGTTTTAGCCGTCAATGTATAAAAAAAACATCTTTATTTTACTATAGATTTCATTGTACTTAAGCGTCCCCATCGCATGATATACTTCTACATATATATGCACAAATAAGTGTTGTATGAAGTATGATTGAAGACCTACGAAATGTGTTAACTTATCAAAGATATTATTTTGTTTCTTTTTTTTTTATTCTTCCTTCAATAATTCCGTTCACAAGTTAAAACAGCAGGTCAATCTCAAATCAATTTTAAAATCAATGAAAAACATAATAATCTTTTGGATTACTCGAACGGCTTTTTCAACTCTAGATTTTTTTAAACAATATGTTTGCGTGTATAATGTGCATCAGCATATATGAAAGTTTTGAATGCATGAAAGATAATGTTTTAGCCAATTATTTTGAAAATATACACTAACCTGATTTGCACCCACATAAACCATAACAAATATCCCCTGCATCTCCTTGTAAACCGGAACAAGTTCCACTTGAAGGTAAATCTACAGATTGTCATAGTAGATATGTTATACTAGGTACTGTACAAGGTCGATTGCTCGGAAATTAATAAGTTTATATGATAAGTTCCTGTTTCAGAGCGAATACTAGAACTTGTTCTCATACTTTGTATTAAATCTACCGTCGACTCTTTTGTGTTAAGTTTTATTTCTAATAACAAGCGATAAAGTAGTGACACCGATAGTGCTAAGACGCAGACTTCGAAGATGGCACTGTGGCCTAAATAGTAATTTGAATGCTTTTGTTGAAAGAGAAGCGGGAAATAATGTAAATATAAACGATTGCAATACAATTAACGTTCTAGTTCGGCCGTATTTGTGTAGTTTAACAGTCAATTGCAAGATAAACTTTGTTACTTGTATGCAATTGAAACATCAATATAAAGATGATCTGTGAGAAATATTATATTGCTGTACAATAAAACTTCTTATTGTTCTCTTCAAATTCATATTAGCTAAATATTCCATTAAATGTTCGTTATCAAATTTTTGTTATAAAAAATTTAAAGGACCTTATAGGCATGTAACGTTTCTTTTTTTTGCCTAGTATATGTACACGTGTTGTCTATATATAACATACCAAAGCCACCAGAGTCTATTCTACAGCAGGGAGCGGCTGTGGTACATTGACTGGAGGAGGTACATTGTGTATTTCTTCTTATCCGAAAACTAGTACACAACACAAAACATAATGCACTCTACAATTCAAAAATAACTTGCACTTACTGTTCAGACTAATAGAAAACAAATCATGTGACTGTTCATTTCAATGTCCCTTTATAATACAAAAATCCATGTATGTATTTTGAAATTGTATCCCGAGTCTTATAAATAAGAACATATCGGTTTTCAAAAACCGTCAAGTACAGCACTTATTTTTTGTCAAAAAAGTAAAAATATTGACACAATTCATGATGCAATTGTAGTTTGAACGGTACGAGGGACCCCTTTACAAAACTTAAAAAGTTGATCAAGAAGCTTTGTACCTGATGAAAATTACCCTTACTGAAATTAACATGTATTGTGCCTGACAGCACTTGCAATGTGTAAACGGTTTGAAAACGGTACCAAACTCCTAAACTGTAGGACCAAATAGAAAACCGTACGGTGACCTATAGTTGTTAATATTCGTGTCATTTTGGTCTTTTGTGGATATTTGTCTCATAGGCAATCATACCACATCTTCTTTTTTAAATGTTTATGAATATGAAACTTTAGAATGAAAACTTTAATTTAGAAAAAAGTTACTTCATGTCATGCTCTATGTTCGTATTTACATGTGTAGGAATTATAATTTACACTCAGTGTATAATATCGAAGGAGATATTTCGATTTTAATAGGACAAATATCGTATTTATATAAGTCGAAGCGTGCAACAATGCCATATAAAACTTTTGGCTGTTCCTGTTTCCATCCCATGAAGTATGTTCATTACATTGACACATTTAATTTTGAAATCTAATACAACGGTAAACTATCTGATATTTGAATACATATACTTTATAATATTATGTAAGCAGCTTATAACTTTTTTTTTAATTAGGATACAATGAATATAACAAGATTATCAACAAAAAGTTTATGAGCATGTTTCAAACATATTGTCTTGCTAATTATAATATGGCTCTGATTACAAAGCGTTAAAAGGACGTGATATTGGACTTTGTATTATAATTGATTATTGTGATTATAAAGCGAAAATAGAAATGTAGAGCTGCTAATTCTTAGATCTGCATGTATGAAGTGAAAAAGATGGATAACAGAAGACCTTTTTTTAATTTATATAGATCGGACAATCGAATAATTACCCAATTAAACCAGTACCTTAAAATCATAGAGACCTGGTTGAGCCAATTTTTTTGTGGCAATGTTTGTTATATTATGAAGCGAATTTGATGCCATTGCTGGTGGAGATTCATTTTCCCTAAGGGTATCACCTTCCGAGTAGTCAGCACTTCTGTCTTGATTTGATTTATCATTGATATGTTCATAATTATAGATTAACTGTTAACAAAAATTAGATTTTTTTAAAACTAAGGCCTTTCTACCTCAGGAAGAGATTACCTTAGCTGTATTTGGCAAGGCTTTTAGAAAATTTTGGTCCTCAATGAATGCACTTCAACTTTGTACTTCGTAACATAATTTGCCTTTTAAACATTTTTAAATCAAGCGTCACTGATGAGTCTTTTGTAGACGAAACGCGCGCCTGGCGTTAATATAAAATTTTATTCCTTGTATCTTTAATGAGTATATTTAATTAAAATTTTATAGATGCAAATTGTGTTCATATTTTTTGCTATTTCTTTTTCTTACTTGTCTTAAAGTGGCTTACACATGCATTGAAACACTGTATTAATACAAAAAAAAATGATAGTGTTCCATCCGTCAGTTATATGATTATTTTCCTAATGAATTTAACAAAGCACGTAGCTGACAACGCAAGTCTATTCTCAACTCTTCTTTTTCAAATATAAACGACTTCTTCCTTCTTATATTGGTTCAAATCATTTGCAGCAGTGTGTGTGGTTTTGTTACAATGAAAGTTCCTACTGTCATTCAATGGTGTTAAAAATGTACATAGAAAAATATCAACTGTTGCGAAGGAAGATGGTACTTGCAATATCAATACAAAATATAACTGACGTTTTTTAAATTGTATGCGTAATTAATTTGTAGTCAGTCACTTTAAAAAAAATAGTTGCAATCGACAAAAAATATCCAGTTATATTAAAAGACACTAAAAATATATACGACAATAATAGTATTCTCACCAGTATGATTAAATTCTTCATTTTTTCCGAGTTATATCCTAATATCTAACTGCTACAGTATATACTGGTATTCAAATGTCAACGTACTCCAGAGGTGTCAGACACTGTACAAAAGTCTCCTGACTACTTTTCTTATTAAGCGACCATATGTTTGGGTGACAGTTGTTAGTTATTTACACAGTATACTGTGATTAATTTGATGTAGGTTTTGCATTTAATTATGTACATGTATGTATTACATATTACATAATTTTTCCACGTTTCAATCAGTACTTTTTAGCCATAATTTGTTCAAATGATGTATGCATGAAATGGCTTCTTGTTCATTCCAAATATACCCGATCGCAAGTGAGGAGAATTTAACCCAATGATCAGAAACTGAGTTGATACGTGGTTTCTCTTATTAACAAGTGGAGCATGCTTTCAGTTGAATCATCAATTGACAATTTATAGTCCAAGGTCAAGCCTGTTTTTTTATCTTAGAGACAACATGTGCCTTCGGACAAGCAAGCTTGCATGAAACCACCAATAAAGTTTACTCGTTCTGTATAATACAAGCTAAATATCTTGCATTTATTATTTAATGCACGTCCTATGTATTGTACTGAACGCCTGATTTAGAGCAATACGACAGTACCACATGTATTGCTTACCCTTTAGTTTTCTTTCCGTTTTTGTGCTTTGTCTCTTCAAAGTTTTTGTTTTTGGCATGACATTGTCAGTTTCTTTTAACTCATGAGATTGAATATCACTAACTTAAAGGTATATTTCTAATCTTTTTTTCCGGGTTCCAAGTATACGAAAACAACACGGTACACATATGTCAAATAAACCAGTAAAATACCATAGACTATATCATGCATATGTTAACTTTAATGTTAAAGTCATTGTCCTGAACGGGATAAACATATTTCCCCAGATACAAGACAGTTTTGAACAAATTATAACTCATTGTGTTATTACATAGTAAACAAGCCATTAATTATATTTTTGCTTTTTCCATATCTTGTTTATATTGTGACACCACTTGAATTAAAACTAGGTTAACCGATATGTTTTGTTATTTCATAGTACTTAATTATATTTAATAAAAATAGTACTTAATTATATTTAATAAAAATATGGTGATTGATACAAATAGTACTTAATTATATTTAATAAAAATATGGTGATTGATACAAACGTTGAGTATAGAACTCAGGTTGACATCGTGGAAGAATACTGGTCTCTTGCTTAAATGTTTCACTATGATTCAAATGGTCTTTCTGGTCTCCATGAATTTAGAAGTCAAAGAACAATTAAAGAAACAAAATATAATCACCAAATATTAGAAATGTGATGTGAAAAGACAACCATCATATGTTCAAACTATACATTGACCGGCGAAAATAATACAACAGGAGTAAAGCGCGAACATAATTATATAATTCTTAAATGATTTGCATATAAGAAATACGTTGATATGATTGTTCGACATGACTTCTGGTAGTTGTTCCTGACGTTATTCATTTTTCGATAGACGACTTTCTTTTCGTAACCAATGTAAATAAAAAAGAGACGATATAACACATTTCGGCTCGACGTTAACCCATTTTATTTCACTTCACGGTAACCTTTTAATTAAATGATTGATACAAAACGTTCATTTGAATAATAATAATTTTTGTAGTTTTTTTGTTATCAGGGAGCAAAATTAATGGAGCTCACATAATCGCGTTAACCAACAAATATATTCATGCGGCAGGCCAATTTTATTGATATAATTGTGATTATCACTATAATCGCTCATGATCACAAAACACTACTAACAATGGTGAGTTTAATATTGGTACTTACATCTATAAACCACTGGTATAAACAAGATATGAAACCAGCCAAAATAAAATTAATGTCTATGTAACAACACAATGAGTAATTTTTTTTTTAAAACTGTCTTGTATCTATTATAAATTTGTTTATCCCGTTTAAGACAAATGGTCCATTTACATCGATAATGTATTTTTAAACTTACTGGTTTATTTGACATATATGTTCTGGTTTGTTCTCGTATACTTGGAATTTGAAAAAGCGAAACGAAAGGATATTCGAACTCATAAGTTGAAAAAATTAAATAAACTGACAATACAACGGCAAAAAAAACAAAAATGATGAAAGATTAAGGCCAAAAGCACAACAAATAAACAGAAGATTGAGCTTCACGAACCACACCAAAAATTGAGGGTGATGTAAGTTGAGTTGGAAAAGAACGCAAATCTTATTCCACCTGTGGAACACGTCGTGTTGTTCTAAATCCGGCAATCGGTTACATTTTAGTTTACGCCTGTTAGTCACAAATCTAGGATTATGGTTTAAGTCACAAATATAATTTCACTTTTACAAGCCTTTTTAGAGATTAAACGTTTTAATAAGGAGATGCGGTATGATTGTTATGCAACACCTATCCATCAAAGTGAAGTGGGTGTAAGCAATTATTGGTAACCGTACGGCTTTCAACAAAGAAAAAAACCCATACCGTATTATCGGCTATTCAAGGCCAAACTAATGATAATAATTATTTTTGGTGTGTTTACAAACCCCCTAAGATAAAATACGTGCGTTTGATTTTTTTTAAATTTTGTTAACCGTATTGATTTTCCTTCTTTCCTCACTACAATTCCCCACAATCACTTGAGAAAAAGTTTACATATTAAATGACCTAGTCGTTTGAACCATCTCATTGCAAAATTATTTGCTCTTATTCAATAAAACATTTTTCTGTAACGAAAAGGGAAAGTCTGCCTTTTACACTTACTGGAAAAGGGATTATATAGATTGAAGCTTTATATTTTGTACTGGACAACCTATATGTACTTGTCGTCGATAAAGTGTCTAGACAGGTATTAAGTATTCATATGGGCACTATTTTAAACTGTGCTCATTGAGTAAAAGATTTATTCCTGTGTTGCTTTGGAACTCCGTTTGTGACCAAACAGGCACATCTTTTTTTTCTATAGTTGGTTGATACATTCACCAATACCTATCGGTACCTTTATGATATTTTTCGTTAAATGAATCAGAGTTCTTTACATATACTATCGATATTCACCCAAAGGAGATGACTTTTAACAAATCTTACATTAACACCAGTAGTCTTAATTACGACATTTCTTTGTTGAAACATGTTGATCTAGTCATCAGCAAATATAACTATATTTGTATTCTTTTCAAACACATTCACGTACATTCTTAGACATAGATATTACTATTATATCTGTATATTAAATTATATCTATGTATTAAAAGGTTTCCTCAAAAGACAATCACTGTTACAATCAAAACCAAGGAGTAAACAAAGACTCACAAAACCAAAGAACATTTACATCAACAGTTATAAATAATAATTAAGAAACAACACGAACTCCACTAAAAACCGGGATCAAACCAGCTACTGTCTATCGATACATTTATTTTGGCATTGCACGAGTTTGGATAAACAGTAGCTTCTAATAACTGCGAGTACTCTGAAATCATCGTCTCACTATTATTATCCACCTTTGATAAGTGGTATGACGATATGTTTTAACTTCCGTTCTCTACTATGAACAATTTTTTTTTTTTTTTTTGTAATATATTATTTTGTACTTTATTGTATACATTATTACACAATATTTGTTTTTACCTATGTCCGTTATCTCTAGTAGTAAGTTGTCCTATGTTACTCTGACCCACATTGTCAAAGCTTGTGAAATCTACGACTGTCTGTTCACTGAAGATTTTGCACATGCATATACATACATTCCCTGTACGTTTACATCAAATATGTACAGCATGATAAAAGATATAATTCATTACATACCACTTTTATCTCGATTTGTATATCGGACTGAGAAAGCCCAAAAGCATCGATATCAACCCAGTGCTGCCCACATAGAAATGAATTATGCCTTTTTATAAATGCCCTATTGCTGTGCTGTCTGTTTATCTGTTGGAACCAGTAACTAATGTTAAAAGCTAACGACAAAATCCGCAAATTAACAGTGCAACAATTCTATGTAAAGCCTCAGAAAAGTTAAAAGAAATATTTTGTGAAACTCATGTAAAAAGTATAAAAAAAGGCAAAAAATACCAAATGGAGATTAAACATCTTCAATCGACAATAAACTGACAATGCCATGGCTAAAAAAAGAAGAGAGAACCAGACAAGCAACATAACAATAGAAAACTAAAGACCACAAAATAAATCCCATCAAACATTTTGGATGATCTCCATGTGCTCATGAGGGCAATCCGATCCTGCTCCACTATTGTACGTCAAAGTGCGGTTTTCAGCACGAAGTATTTGCTCACACCGAACAGTAAGCTTTAAAGGGCCTCAACATATGACTAGTATAAAACCATACAAAGGAGAAATACAGTATTTTCATCTATATCAAAAACAAGAAAGGAGAAACTTTATGAACCACATCAACAAGTGCCAACTATTGAACATCAAGTTCCTGACTTAGAACAGGTGCAAACAATGCAGTGGGTTTAAACGTTTTAAAAGGTATCATAATTCACCCTTCCAGTAAAATAGTGGATCATCATAACATAAAACAATTCACAGATAATATATTGTAACAAATCATCACGACATAACATCAATTGGGTTTCCTCCGTATCAACGAAGTTAACAAGAAACACGAGCTGTTATACTTTATTATGTTATAGAATGACCCCTTTTACATAGGAATAATACATTTTGGTGGACGACAATTTGCCCAGTACAGTTGTTGCTGTTTCACCCAGATGGAATCATAACATAATGCCGGAGGACAGCATGCTCCACTCATTGGCACATAACATGTGAAACCTGTCAAGAAATTGCTGCAATCAGTATTTTATAGAATTTTTGTGTTATTGGAATATGTAACTCCCGACTGCGAGAAAAATAAAAATGAAATTACGACAGAACTACATATATGACTATTTAAGAGAATATTTCAATGTTTTTCTTTTTCATTGTAAACAATCATTTGTATTTTCTAAACATGAATGTTTTACCATAAATATTTTTGACAGTATTTATTGTTTTACGAAAGAAAACATCGTAGCACAATTACTAAAATATGAACCAAACCTTTATGTTGTGAGATGTAACTTAAAACGTTACGAACTATTCTAAATATTGTTTTATACTTTATTAGTAAAAAACCAGTAACATTCCCTGTTTAGAATGAAATCTGTACCGGAAAACATCATAGATAAATTATGAAACGTATGCCTTAATTGAAGTTATTATTTTGTTTGTTTAATGTTTAAACAATCTTTGTAATTATGTAAAAAAAAAAAAAAAAGGTTTAAGCTGCAAGCCAATTCAAATTTGAAAAATGTAGGTAGATGTGGTTTGATTTCAATGACAACTCTGCACCATAATAATTTATTTTCAAAGTTAGTTTGAAATATCATACTGTCACCGAAAGTTTTTTTTTTATTGTAGAACCTATGTGGTCGTGTGGTCTAGCTCGTCGACCATAGTGCAAGGCGATTTTTTGCCACGATATTTCATTAACATGAGTTCAAATTCAGGCGAGGAAATAACAAAATAACAGTTTACGAAAGCAAATGTAATGATCTGATCTGATATTGTTTTGGTGATGTTTAGACGAATTATATATATAAACTAATTATTTTTTCTTTTTCTTGTAGGTCAACATATATGAACTTTTATTTTATATGCATTTTCATGATTTGGAATAAAAGACTTACCTGATTTACAACCACAAGAAGAACTGCAAGAAGCCCCTTGCTCACCAAGAGTACTTGAGCAAGTTCCACTAGGTGAGTTTCCTGAAGATTGTCACAATTGATAATTTAGATATATCAATGTCATCAAAAAGTAAAATCACAAAAATACTGAACTTAGAGGAAAATCAATTCGGAAAATCCATAATCACATGGCAAAATCAAATAACAAAACGCATCAAAAACGAATGGACAAGAACTTTCATGTTCCTGACTTGGTACAGGCATTTTCAAATGTAGAAAATGGTGGATTTAACCTGGTTCTATAGCGCTAACCCTTTCACTTTAATGACATTCTCATCAAATTCCGTTATATTTACATTGATGCGTTAAATAAATAACAACAATAAATAAAATAGTCAAAATATGGGTACATCAGTCATCATCGTATAACAATTTTAAAAGGAACAACTTAACAGAACACAAAAACATCTTCTATCTACAAACACATTGCTTGCTTTGAGTGTCTGACGTCAGAAAATGTTTATACGTCACATAAATTTGTCGTTCAAAAGCGTACACAATGTATATAAACATTAAGATGTAGCTTCAAACTAGAAAGAAATCGACATTGCATAAATGCGGAGTTCGTTGCGACAATGTGGCGTAAACTGTATTTGAATGCTACTGTTATATCTGAACAGAAGCAGCAAATCGAAAAGACTAACATACGGATACTGACTTTTATCATATCTGTTAAGATATATATATATCTGAATAGTAAAACTGGTGTTTGCATGATAGCTCCGATATTGGTGCAATTACATTTGTATATTGAGAGACAAAAATATTTCTAAAATTGAATCATCTAAATAAAGCAGTAAAAAAGTGTTTCTTTATTCAGCTTGTGTTCAAATTTAAATGGGTAAAATAACGATAATTATGCTCTTCAACTTCATTTTATTTTTGTTTTAATCTTTTGTTGTGAACTTAATTTTAGCATATTTTGTAGACGATCATGTAGCGTACATAGTTATAATCCTGATTTTTTGGATTTTTTTTTATGATATCTACTTGATCTGAATGTATTCCATGTTGACTGTCGAGGTATTCACTTAAGTATTATGAATTATGTTACAAGTAAATATTCTTGTTTCATATATAGTAAAATAGAATAAATGATTTCTTTCTAAACTGTTTTGATCAATAGATACGTGATTTTCCACCGCAAAACAATATGGAAGTACATTATGCATAAATAACATACCAAAGCCACCAAGGCCACCTCCAAATTCAGGACGTGCATTACCGTTAGCATCTCTACAGCAGGAAGCGGTTGTAGTACATTCATGAGAGTAGCTACACTGGATACTCCTTCTTAACCGAAAACCAGTACACAACATGAAACATACTGCATTCTACAAAGACCAGGGTAAGTGAAACTATACATTTATGGCTCGCAAAATTGTCAACCCAAGTACGGGTTATTCCATGAGGGCTTAAGCCCGAGGGGAATAACCATTACTCGTGTCGACAATTTTGGATATTTGCCGATTTAATGGCCTTTTTAACAAGCAACAATTATATAAAACAGATATTCTAACAGAAACTATGTTGATGAGACAAATGAGTTATAGCTGACTTGCAATTGTCACTACCTTCAGTCAGTATTTTACAAATTGTTGGCACTGATTTCTATCATCTACAAGTAACGTTACTCAATGTGAAACCTTGAAATGTGTAACATTGTATTGTATCGGATTTAAAAGTTAATGATAGTGATTGAAAATGACAAAAACTGGCTTCGTTTAAGGTATGTACTCGCAGCTGATTGGATTTGCACACATCTGAAGTCATGTTACGTGCATATTCCATAGCTCGAAGTTTAGAAACAAGAATTAGTTAAAAGCCCCGATATTTGAACCTTTTGACTTGTTTGGATCGTTTTCTAGGTTATTTTATTAAAATCCCGCACCTGTTTTTTTCTGTTCTTTTTGGTTTCTTTTGTTAACCGATTTGATCTATGGATTTGAGACAGATTTTGGGCAACTATTACAATTTCATAATTTATTTTTGTGGATTTATCAGTTCCTAACTTTGTCTTGTTATTTACACTATATAAAAAAGTTACATTCAGTTTGCAGGATACGTTTATTTGTTAAACATGAAAAACGACATTCTGGGCTTAAAAGTAGCACAAAGAAACCTTTTACATTTTAGTTTCAATAATATATATTTCAATGCATATTTATCGGAGATATTTTATGCTTTTTTTTGCAGTTTAAACATTTATTTCGCGTCGAAGGGGATAACAGATATTTCGGTTGACATAGTTTTTCAGTTGTAATAAATATGCATATTATAAAAAAAAAAAGCCTTCTTACCAGTATTATGAATTTCTGCATTGTTTCAGATTATTAGATTCCACCACACGTTATTGCCCAAAAGCAAAACTTAGCAAAAGTCCCCAGACAACTTCCGGAGTAAACGACTTATGTTTTGGGCGACAGATGATATTTATTAATGCAGAATGGATTTTATGTAATTGTTATGCAAGAAAGCATGTAGTTAACATTACACTTTATTATATGAAAAAACTCAAAACTACAAAGTTGCAATGAACTATTAAATGTGTAGACATTTGAGGGATTGCATCATTTTAAATATGCATGAACAAATGTAAAAATAAAACTGATGACAATTTAGCTAAATAATAAGTACACTGTGATGGCAAATATTTGATTTCCAACTAAAGCAGTGAATCCCCTTAAAAAGAAGTCCTTGGTACAATTTCGGCTGTGATCCTACACACTACCTTCTACAGTTCTTGGTATCACAAGAATACGAATTTAACTAGATTTAGATCAAAACAATTATTACATTAGATTCATCACCATATAATACTATAAATACACAGTTTTATATCTTTATTTTGTTATTGCATGAATTAATGAGGATAATGACATGTTGGTGGATGACAGTTAGCCCAGTAGAGTTGTCGCTCTTCTACCCACGTGGAATTATAACATCTCCTTGGAGGACAACAATGTCCAGACATTGGTCGATAACATGTATAACCTATAGAACAGTGCAAAAAATAAACATTACGTATAGATATGAAGAGATATAAGAAGTATTATATGATTTAATTTAGGATTTAGGATGACTAAATCATGAAAAACAAATAATATATTAATATGGTCTGTAAAGTTAAATGCCGATGTTATTTTAATTATGTTGTTATGAACATTATTGGATTTTCCCCTTTCTTTTGATATAGCGCAATAATTTTGAAATACACGCATGATTTTATGAGTTTCTAATGTCAGAATTGTCTGCTATATTAGGATATATATTAAACACAACTTAGGCCTCAGTAGCCGAAGGGTTAAAGTAAAACAACTAAAGGAATCACTAGTAGCTGTCAAAACAGATTTCATGAGTTCCAATCCGAACAATGCAAGTGCGTTCTACTCTTATTTATTTTTTGTGATTGAAACTGGGATTTAAAGCTTAATGATAAATATAAGCTAAATATATGAACCTCTCAACATTTATCGAGGGATAAGACAATGATATCCATGCATTGTTACAATATTTGATATTGCTGTCGAGAGATAAGCATGCAGTATTATACAAGACCATTATCTTAAAAACAAAATAGCTGGAAAAACACATTTTTGAAAACAATATTCAGAACAAAGAAGACTTTTAAAAAAAGTGGTACATTATCAGGGCTTAATTTAACAGATAAAAAACAGACGCCATTTTTGTTAGGGTAACAGAAACATTACAAAAAAATTCTAAAACATTAACTTTACACTTGTTTTTTTTTGTTATGATTGCACATAATATATTATGATATAGTTTAGATGTTTATGTTTAATTCAATTGGCATTTAAGATACCCTTAAAAACTAACGAAATGCGTTTTGCTTTTGTACGTTTTTACGTTTTTATCATAATAATTGAAAGTAAAAACAATTGAATTGTTTACAATCTGTTAATTCTGCAGAAATAATGCAAATTGAAGAACAAAAAATGGCCATATGTTCACTCAACTACGGTTCTTCTGTGTCTCTAACGATTAAATTGGTTATTTTGCTGTTTACGTATGACAATATTGCAGACATAATACAAAAGGTTTATTTTTTTTAATCATCGTTATACACATACCTGATTCACATCCACAAGAAGAGTCACAAATATCACCCTTCTTTCCAAGTGCATTTGAACAAGTTCCCCTTAAGTCCCCTGGAACATGGACTGAAAAATGAGGTTTACATTCATATCGTACAAAATTTATCAATAGAGACTAAAGATACATAAGGGGAAAACTAAAATTAAAAAGTAGAAGTGAGACTAACAAAATCGTACAAAGTACAAAAAGGACAAAACAACCAATCGAACCAAAAATAACATGCAGCTTCTCTGGAAGGGTTAGCAAATCTCTAATGCACGTAGATTAAATATAGATTATAACATTTGGCATTTAAAATAAGATAATTATAAAAAAAAAGTCCGAATCAGTTAAGAAATATTGATTTACCTTAGCTGTATTTGGCACTACTTTTAGGAAATTTTGGTCCTCAATGCTCTTCAACATGTTCAACTTCGTACTTTATTTGGACTTTCAAACTTCTTTTGATTCGCGCGTCACTGATGAGTCTTTTGTAGACAAAACGCGCGTCTCGATTAAATATAAAATCTTAATACTGGTATCTTTAATGAGTTAATTTGATGATTCCAGAGAAAACATCAGCAAAATGTATGATTAATGTATGTGCCACCGCTTTACGACAGATTCGTTTTGTTTTACTGCGCATGTTTGTATGTTTTTAAAACTAATTTCTAAAACAATTAAAGAAAAGTACAGTAAAACCTGAAAATGTTTTTAAAAAAAGTGAAAAAAACTTGATAAGCCAATTTGTTAAACATGATAAAACTTGATATGGTATGTGTGAGCCTTTGAATAACTGACGTAAACAGAAACTGCATATGTCTTGCTGGATCCTACCTTCTGAGATTTATCCTATCGAAGGCTTTAAATATTGTTTTAACGATAAGACCAAAAAAAACAACTTAGTTTTTTATCCTAATTACAAATCTCAATAATGGACCTGTCCAGAATTGGATGTGACTTTTTTTACAAATATTTGTTTCAGATAGTCTAACCATTCTTCGGTAACAGTAAATCAATAACATACCATAGTGTTTTTGCTGGTCTGCAGTAATTGTACGATTGTTAGCATCCCTACAGCAAGGTGCAGTTGTAGTACAGTCATATGATTTGGCACATGTTGTACTTCGTCTTAATCTCAAATGATAATTGGTACACCACACAATTCCAAATACACTCTACAAAAACAGTAAATGAGGCAGACAGTTTCAACAATGAAGACATATTTTTTAACTATTGCCGTTAGCCAAATTGCTAAATTTATTGACAACAATTCTTTGTTGAGTGAAAATAAAAATTAGGTATTTTTTAGGGAAATTATGTCTGAACATACTTTATATAACAGAAGCAAAACATCTCTGCTAATTTGATAGTCCATAATTTATATTTAATTTATAATGTACATATACATCTTTGTTTTGTTCTGTTTAAGTTGAATATGATATTCCATAGTTTGAGTTTCATATTTTGATTTCCGCTGAAGCTTCTTCCTGCTTATAAGGTAAAGTAAACTCACCTTTTAATTGGTCATATATGTACAAGTCCATATATGTTAGACTGACCATTTTGAAATAACTATGTTGCGAATAACAACGAATATCGTACGCAATATTTGGCTTTGAGTGTTTCTAATAAAGGTAAATCCTGAAAAGTGCTTCGGACGCAATAAATTATTAAACGTGTTGTTATCAACTTTTTACGTCACTTGGTCGATACCTATGTTGTTGAACTATCAGTCCTTAAGAGTATCATCTCCTCAGTAATCAGTATTTCGGTAGTGATATGATTATACAAACCTCACTAAAATTGTCATTTTCTGAATTTAGAAATGATTAAGAAACTTAGGTTTCACCTCCCTCAGGCAAAGTTGGCTTTAGATGAATTTGGCAATTTATTTTAGGTATTTTTGACGTATAGCTCTGCAACGGTTCTCTGTACTTATACATCGTCGGATTTCAAATGTTTGGCTTTGAGCGTTCCTGATGAAGTTTATTCTAGAAAAGCGCTTCGAACGCAAAAAATGTTTGGCTTTGAGCGTTCCTGATGAAGTTTATTCTAGAAAAGCGCTTCGAACGCAAGAAATTGTTTAACGTATTGTTTTCCAGACGCGCGTTTCGTCTACATAAGACAGCATGTCTTTCTACAAATCTGTTGTCTTAAAAAAAAGGTACAAAACTCGTGTTAAAACAACAATCATATTTTAAAAAAAAAACAAAAAAACTTTATACAAATACTACAATATGTAAACAAAACCCTCGTCCGAAATGCTAATAAATGATCAATCTGTTTAGTTTTTGTGGTGTTCTGAAAATATCGAATTTGCACAACCTGAGTAAACTATACCTACCAGAATAACGAAATACTGCATCTTGCTTATATCCGTATCTTAAAATGAAGGTCATACACACTTTCTCTTTCTAATAATATTATACTAAACTGAGTAGGCGTTTTGATAACCGGATTATTCACAAAACAAGTACAATCTGAACGAATAAAACTTGTAATCTTCATGATTTCAGATTACTTATTGTGATAGCTTCTGAACTGTTGGTTGGGCTGTTTGTTCCAGTAGCGAAAACATTTCTATCATAAAACAACATCGTATTACATCAAGTCTAGTATTCAGCTATGGTTTTTTTTAAGTATGCTTTAATATCTAAATATGGTCTTATGGCAAACTTTAGAATTGAAATCTTACAAATGTCACAGCTTGTATTTATATGTTTCTAAAGAAATGGAAAATCGCCACATTCAGTGACTAGATTTAAAACTTGGGATTTATTTGATATAACCACAACATATATATGCATAAAAAAGATGCACAAAACGTAGATTTTGACCATATAATTTTTTTTGTCCTATCATATTTTTGCGAGTTTTAAGATAAAAGACGACTTTTCGTTTTTTGTTTCATTTAATTTAGTGTTTTCAGCCATATAATATGAACCAGTTTCAACATATAAATATTTACTCACAAAACAACCATTTTCCATTTATTATTGTCGTATCAGGTATACTCTGTAAATTTTACCCGTTCGTTCATTGGTCCTTCTCATATGTTTCGTATTGCATAAGGAAACAATACACAGTTAGAAATTTGGCTTTGCATTTTTACCCTAGTAGTCTTTTTAAATATGAAAGTTATTGTGCAATCAGATTCATTTAATAGGTCTAGAAATTAATTTAATGTATACAAACACTTTTTTTTACACAAATTTGTTGACGCAATTTCACAAAAAAAATAGATGAAAGACATATGATTGGATTATTGGTAGATATATGTAAACAGTTTCAGAAAAGGTACTACTCGAAGCGATTGAGATTCAACTTCTGGCCAAATAATTGGGAACTATGCGTCATCTTTTTCTCCTTTTTTACAATATTTTCTGACAAATAAACAGATATTTTTGCAATAGATACACAAAGAAAAAAATTATATTTCACCAGTAAAACTACTGGATGTAAAATATACGGAAGATTCTGATTACATACATGTGCACACATATGACAAAAACAGTGAACTTCATTTGCAAAAAAGCAATGAAAAGGGGATAAATTTTAATATGTTTTCCTAACTATTGCTACCTTATGGCATACTTACAAAGCTCAGAACAGTATAATTAAAGATTTCACATACCCCAAATCTATTGATATTTGGATTCTTAATCAACTTCTGAGTGGATTCAAGAGGGACGAAAGACACCAGAGGGAGACAGTAGTAGCCTTAGTATTGTATTTTTTCTTGCGAATATTTCAAATTATCATTTTTATCAAGATTTCATGCTACATGTTTGGCATATCTCAAAAGAATAGTTGATTCGGCTGAAAGATACTTATTCCCTTTTACCAAGTTTATAAATCAAGTCTTTTGTATGCAAAAAACAAAACGATTAAAAATATTCATGCAAAAATTTGCTAAATTTTGTACAATTTTGCATCAGCAAAGATCCTATTCAGATTTTCAAACATTAAAACACTGAAAAAAGACGTGCAGTTTTAATTTTTTTTACAAATAATTAGGTAGAAATGACATTTTTCACTTTAACTTGTTGTCTATCTTTCAATAGGTTTTTGTCGAGTTCAAGTGTTAACTGCTAACCTTCATAAAATATTTAATTTTCAAAACTGAGAGGTCATTTTACTTGTATTACCTAGCACAACACAAAAAAAAAAAAAAATTAAACAAATGAGAGACTTTGAAACAAATGTTTACTATTTTGGTAGCAATACACAGTAAGAAGTTTGGTTTCACATATTGGCCTTGGTGTATTTATCAAATATGAATGGTGTTTTGGAATAAAATTCATTTCTAGACAGCTACTTAGTTAGAGTAATTATTTCGCCTTCAAAGATGGTTTATAAGAAAATAACGATTTTTTTTACAAGTTTTATGGGCTATTTTCTGTTTGAGTCTCCGTATTTTAATAGCTATACCGGCATAAGGTCCAGAAATAAATGTTATGTTGACAAACACTTTATTCTCTATACCAAGTTTTTGGTCGCAATTTAAAAACAAATCAGAGGAAAGACATATGACTTTCATTGGCTTTCTTGATAGTTATAAACAGTTCAAGAAAAGGTACTACTCCAAGCGATTGAGATTCTACTTCTTCCCACATTTTGGGAAATATGCCTCATCTTTTCTTCCTTTTTGAAATATTTGATGACAAACAAATGGATATTGTGGCCATAGATACACATAATTGTTTCCCCTAACTGTTTATTGCTACTTATTTTGCATACAACTGATTAGATCTTCCTGAAATATTACAAGTTCAAATGAAGTAGGTGTAATCATTTTAAGGCAAAAATTTCGCCATCAAAATTAGGAAAACAACCCACAGTATAGGTATAGAGCAAGTTAGTTGGACCCAATCGGAAAGAACATAAAAGAAAGTAGTACATATTTTACAGAAAATAGCTCCTAAACGTAGCTGTATCAATATCAATAGGTGAAATATTATGACTGCCACTTCTTTTAAAATTAAAACAAAGAAGCCTTTAATGCTTGAAGTTGTAGAATTTAATATATAAAACCTTGAGGTCACGTACTAGTGTTCATTTGTGCAAACAGTCTACTGTCAAATTCTTCAACACAATGCAATATGAAACAGTTCAATTAACGGCCTAATTTAAAACAAAACAGTTTACGAAAACAAATATGAAAGACATTAACCAAAAGCAGTCGCTGAATTGCAGACTCCCGGCTTGGGATACACATTTGAGAATGTGACAGGATTAAACACACTTTCTTTAAAAGAGTCGGTATAAGGACATCATTCGTAAATATAGCTCAACATGCAGACCTCTTATACGTTTAGGTATTTCACATCCATTTTTTTATGGAAATATTCTTCATAAAGCACAAAGGTGTCAGTATTCACCTCAGAAACTAACAAAACCTTTGAATAGACTTATTAAGAAGGGAAATAATTACGATACTGTTGTCAATTCATTAAAGATTGCATATTTTGGCGTTAATATTGAGCCACTGATAAGGTCTTTGCATCGGAACTAAACACATTTATTCTAAAAACAGTTGTTGGCATGACACGGGTTATGTTCTTCTCATATATGTTATGATGGTATGATACTAAACCCCTAACGGGAAGGAGTGTGCCTGATGTTCATATGAAGAAATCATAGTCTTTCAGTCAGTTTAATTGAAGTCTGGAGCTGGCATGTCAGTTAACTGCTAGTAGTCTGTTCTTATTTATGTATTATTGTCATTTTGTTTATTTTCTTTGGTTACATCTTCAGACATCAGACTCGGACTTCTCTTGAACTGAATTTTAATGTGCGTATTGTTATGCGTTTACTTTTATACATTGGTTAGAGGGATAGGGGAGGGTTGGAAAACTCACAAACATGTTAAACCCCGCCGCATTTTTGCGCCTGTCCCAAGTCAGGAGCCTCTGGCCTTTGTTAGTCTTGTATTATTTTAATTTTAGTTTCTTGTGTACAATTTGGAAATTAGTATGGCGTTCATTATCACTGAACTAGTATATATTTGTATAGGGGCCAGCTGAAGGACACCTCCTTCTCGCTTCATTGAAGTTATGTTAGTGACCTTCTGCTGTTGTTTTTTTATTTGGTCGGATTGTTGCCTCTTTGATACATTCCCCATTTCCATTTTCAATTTTACCTTCAACTAACACGTGTGATAACAGTACATTTAGGTAAATATAAAAATATGTTGAAAAGTGCTCAACTCATCAGAAAAAATGACATCCAACGAATAAATTCATCACATAGATACCAAGAGAAGAATTGTGTACGTAAAACTACAAACACTCATCAATGATGCTAGTATACATGGGTCTTCTAAAAAATATGTTCAAACTATTCCAACTGCATAGGAAAAGCACATTTAACGTCAACACAGCATTCGTTGTTTCAGGTGACGTATTGATGCAATCATTGACAGAAGTTGACAGTCGTATGCGATTAGAAAAAAAATCTAATAAATGAAATAAGTAATCGACAAGGTAGAATAACATCTGAAGTAAAATTTCAAATCTGAACCGTCCTATTTGAATGTAATAACAATGCTTGTAAAAGGGTTGTTGCTCACAAAAATGCTAGTTAGCTTTAAAACCAGGTTTTGTCACCGTTTTCTTCATCATGTGATGTCTGTTTCAAGTCAGGAACATGACTGTTTTTCATTCGTTTGATGTTTTTGAGCTTTTCATTGTAATTTTCAATTTGATACGGGACTTTCATTTCAGTTTTCTTTGAATTTCGATATTTGTGTTATTTTAACATAATTATGTGTACCAAGAGTTCCGAGTAAGGACGATGAAATCTTCTCTTCAAAGACACCGTCACGAGTTAGTTAACCGTTATGGAATGACCGATTTAGAGACTATAACGAACTTGTTTCAAATGTCGTTTCTACAATTCTGCCACATTTCCACGAATTTTAACATTCAAATACGATTTTTGTAAAGGGGCATTCGAGCTTCAAATTATTTTTATAAAATAGAATCATGCCAAAATAACTCCTTGAGAAAAGTAGTTGTTGGTATATATGTTCATAACAGAATGATGACATTTCAAAATATTTGATTCGGCATATTTTCTGCATTCACAGATAAGATTGAGAATGAAAATTATGCCCATTATCACAAAGATATAGTGAAGTTTGACTTTGCCCTGTGTAACATGAAATAGACCAAAAAACTTTTTTTTTTTCAATTTTATTTCGTTGTTGTTTAACACATTTTACATAGGAAAAAAACATTTTGGTGGATTACAATTTGCCCAGTATAGCACTTGTTGCATTACCCACTTGGAATCATAACATTTTTTTGGAAGACAGCATGCTCCACTCATCGGTCGATAACATGTCAAACCTGTTAAATAATTGTTGCAATTAGCATTCCATAGAACATAGATTGTTTATATTATTCATAATGTACTAAAGGCTCATGAATGTCAAATGAAAAATTATATTACCGCAGAGGCTTGATAGTTTGTATGAATAAATTACTAAATTATTATTAAAATCATATAATAAACAGTTGCTATAAAAATATATACATATATATTTTATTGTTTAATCATCATTAGAAACATGCAGATGATTTTAACTTGTTTTTTTACATAAACCAAACTTATTCTCGTTTGAATTGTTTTCCATTGTCCTTTCGGACCCTTTTATAGTTGACTATGTGGTATTGGCTTTCCTCATTGCTGAAGGCAGTACAATGACCTAAAGTTGTTATTTTCTGTGTCATTTGGTCTCTCGTAGAGAGTTGTCTCATTGGCAATCATACCACATCTTCTTTTTTGTTTTAAGTAGTTTATATAGTAAATCTCTGTTTGAAAAAAAAAGATTAACCTTCACTGTTTTGAATCAAAATCTCTACTGATAAAACTAATATTATACTTACAGATGTACGAAACCTTATGCGAGTCTTTATAAAAAAAAATTCTTGAAATGCTTTTATCCTCCCTTTGAAATAATTTATTCCCGCAATAAACCAATTTAAAATCTAGTACGTTTGATATCAATGCAAAATTATTTAACAATACGAATAGAAATTAGATCACAAATCCGAGACTTTCATTATTTTAGTGTGTCTGTATATATATAAGAAAAGGAAAAGCATGTATCCGAAAAATACTTTTTTATATAGTCAAGAGGGTATCTTAATATATTTGTTTTCCTTTAAACTTTTGATTGTCTTTGGTGTTTCAAATAACATAAGTAAAATGTTTGCATGCATTTTAATGGTTACTGCATGTACATGTATATTAGAAAAGAACTAACCTATATTGCAACCACAAGACGAGTCGCAAATATCTCCCTTCTTTCCAATTGCACTTGAGCAAGTTCCTCTGAGTGGTACACCTACAGATGGTACACAAATAATAATTTTGATCAATAAGTAGCATCAGTATTGTATATAACACATATAAACATGGCGTAAAAAGTGACAATGATGTTATACTCATTCGAAAAGTTTAATTTTAATGGTGACACGATACGCTAAATGTATTAAGAAACGTCTGACAAGGTATTTGTTTTAGAATACCAAATGATGATAGATCTCCTATTTTTATATTGAATAAAAATTAATTAAACGATTTATCTTTATCTTTTATTTTGATTTTTGTTTTCAACTCTGTAAGAATTTTCGATTTTTGGAGTTTCCAAATTTATAATTATTAAAGTGCATATTCATTACAACATACCCAATCCACCATCTTCCTCCGTAGTTAGTAATTCACCGTTAGCATCTCTACAGCAGGGTGTGGGTGATGTACACTGATAAGAGTAGGTACA
Source organism: Mytilus trossulus (assembly GCF_036588685.1). Lineage (NCBI taxonomy): Eukaryota > Metazoa > Mollusca > Bivalvia > Mytilida > Mytilidae > Mytilus > Mytilus trossulus. The sequence goes on along the minus strand of NC_086386.1, from coordinate 32,931,198 downwards.
TTGTGTACTTCTTTTTAGCCGAAAACTAGTACACAACACAAAACATACTGCACTCTACAAAGATAAGGGTTAATTATAGAATAATCTAAACAGTGTATGCAAGCAACCTATTAAACATTCATTAAAGACAGTAAAAACCAAATCAGGGGTGCCATTTCTTGTCAGTGTTCCTTTGTAACACGGAAAAAATAAATGTTACTGAATGGGGAAAAGTATCTCAAGTCTTTCAAAGCAGGAGCAGGATTAGTTTCCAAAAAGGTGTAGTGCATCACAAATATTTATATGAAAAAAGGTTTTAAAATTTGACGCGTTGTTTACAATCCAGGCGCAAATATAAGGATGAACGCTGTGAGTCACCCTAAAATAGTTGATATTAAAGAATAATATGTTATCAAAATAATGCTTGTTGAAATTTACAGTTTTTACCTTTTGATGAGAAAAAAAATATTTTCTTGTAACAGCTTTTGAAATTGTTATTGAAATCAGTTTCTTTTACGATTTCGGTAATGTAACAAACATTTTTAACATTTATTCAGTTTAAAATTTGATTTTTTTCACAATTTGTGTTCGGTATGCTGATTTATCATTCTCCGTAGATAAAAAGTAATTTGAACATACTGCGTTCGACATACATGTAGTTTATAGTCGTATCTATTAATCAAAATAGAAGTACAAATCAGTAACCCGAAAGAAAAAGGAAGGATTGACGACTACTCGCTTTTCTCGAAAAGTCTCTTTTTTGCACTATATACATTAGTTTCATTCAGTTTGCAGCATTGTGCAAGTTGTTGTACAGTCAAAAGGTCAAACTTTAATGTCTTTACCTTAAAAAAACAACTTTATTCTATGTAAATGGTATATAATATATTCGTTTACAAAAAAATGAAAACCAATTCAAAATATATGCACAGATTGAAAATGTGGTATTGACAAAATGTCCAAGTTGTATTATAAAGATTAATATACTGAAATAACCGCATTCTCACCAGTATTATCAAGGTTTCCATCGTTAAGAAATCGAATAATATCCTTCTATTCAACAGTTTCTACCACTCCTTATTGTCAGGAAACAAAACTTTACAAACGGTACTCTAAACAACTTTTTTATTAAACGACATATGTTTTGTGCGACAGATTTATTTGTTATTGCAGTATTGATTCATTGTAGTTGTTTTGCAAGAAAGCATGTATTTAAACATTACTTTTTCTCATTTTATTACGTATACTCGATGCCACAGAGTGTACCTTTTGAAAATACTTGTTATTCCAGTATTGATTTAATGTAGTATTTTTATCATGTAGTCATGTAGTTGTATATTATATAATTGCGTACTAGACTCTAAGCTACAAGTTGTACTTTATTATTTAGTTCAGCTAAACTATAAAATTGTGTAAACATTACAGGGCGTATTTCATTCTAGATATAGATAAGCAAAAGTATATACTAAAAAAATGATATTTCAGATAAATTGTAGGTAAAATGTTTGTTTTAATTCCTGTATACTAGGGCGCGTGTCTGGTGGTGTAGCAGTAAACACCTATAAAATCTTATGTTCTTAGTTAAATTTGACCTTAGATCCGACACAACTTTTGCAATTATTCAAAGTTAAGGAATGTATCTCACTCATTCGAAGCTCTGATTCATTGCTTGACCTAATTTGTGCACATGCCAACTTACAGGAAACGGAATTATGTCGGGTATTATCTAACCAATTTTGATTTTACGTGTTTCTTTACTAAACCCCAAATATGTTATTTGCTTTTTATTTCATGAATGATATACAGGTTGCATTTCTGTAAATACTAGTAATGCAAATTCCCATTGGAACTCCTTTTACGGCTAAAACTGTACCACTTTTACATGAAGTTTTGAAAAAAAATCTTATCATAGAAATGAAATTTCATATGCACTACATTTTTTTCAAAGGTCAAAATATAGGGCTATGCGGCATATTTTCAACGTGTATATGCTCTGAACTTTACAGAGTTAAAACTAACTCTATTTTTTTAACTACCCCTTACTCGAATGAAGGGTTACCACAGATTTCTATGTGAACAATATGCCCATGTATATTTGCTGATAACATTCCCAAGTTATGTCTCTATGAGATGGAACACAGAGAGCATAACTGGAAACCAGTATGTTAACAAAATTTTTTTTTATGAATATTCTATGTCTCCACAAAAAAGGCGTGGTTTGAGAAACAGCTGTTTTTACAAAGTGCAACCTACAATAGGTTGATATCTGCATTTATCATATTCTTGGGGCTCTTGTGCTGATATTGAACCTAGGGCTGATAAAACATGTAATATGAAAAATGCCATGTAATAATCTGATAATATCTTCGGTATTTCATATTACTGAACAGATCGCTTCACAAATACATTTTCTACACTCACATGTGTTATCCTTTCGTTTGATGTGTTTGAGTGTTAGATTCAGACGTTTGATAAGGGACTTGCTGTTTTTAATTTTCCCACTGAGTTCAGCATTTTTTGTGATTTTACATTTTATGATACCGCTTAGTCATGGTACATTCCTTATATCCTGCTAATATAAAAGTTAACTTAATCAGTACAGTTTTGTTGATTACCAATGAGTGATTAGATTCCATCTCAATGGTTTTTATTGCTCTTTCTAATAATTAAAGATTCACCATTTTTAAAGTTCAAAGTAAAAATTTCAACGTCTTTATAATTTTATACAATGAGAAAAAATAAAGAAACCATATTCTAACTTCCTCCATTTCATATTTACCTTACCGTTAGATTTCCACTTTTTTTAAACTAAACCATTGAATTAACAGTATTCGATTGATAAACATGCCCAGTAAACAGAGATACCAGGTTATTTTATGCTTATTGATTCGCATATCCTTTAAAATATTGTATGCATACTAGTTTTAAAACAAAGTAATCAAATATTAACGAAAATGCATTTTTCTTTAATTATCGAACATATTTACCCATGAGTACAATTTGATAAACATTAGGAAGACTGCTGAATTACACATACACACACACATTATCTATGAAACTTTCTATGTTAGTTTTTGTGAACTATTGTTTGTCTTGGTTTTTTTTAACCATGCCGTTGTCTGTCTTTTTTCGATTAACGAGTTTGCATATCTCTCTGTGATCTGTTGGCCCTCTTTTACACATAGTCCTCCTTGGCTTGATGAGACTAGGTCCAATATAATCGATTTTAAATGATAAATATCAGTTATATCATAATGGGGTCAGAGTTTGAACAGTATCTATATGACTTACCTGCATGTGATATTTATCAATTATCGTTATCTTTACAGTATTAGGACTGACTATTCGCTTACAGTAAGTATAATGTAATAAAAAATTGAATACCCCTGTAACTTTTAAATATTTGAGTAAAAAAATTGTCTTCATATTTTGTGCAAACGTACTCACTTAATGTAATTTAACATCAGAATTTAATCTTTGAATTATTCTTTCAATAAAAATATTTATGACACTAACATAAATGTATAAAGTGCTATATCTATTTTATAAGACAAAAATTGGATAATAATTTGAACTTGACTGGGATGATAAATAGTTGTATATAAACAAGTTATATCAGGCATTGTTAAGCATGGGCAAAATGCTAAACACCTTAAACTTGACGCTTTTGTTACTACAAGTTACTCAAAACCTTTTACTTAATTCTTTCATAAATATATTGATTTGATTTTGAAGTTTGATTGTACCTGTAGAAAACATATTTCAAGCGGGATAGCACATCCTCATTTTTACGGAAATGTTGTCCATTGGATGTTGAATGTGTACTGATTGGTAATTTAGTCTAAGATACATATGTTTTATTAGTTGTTAGTGGCTTTATACTAGCTATCTGCAGTTACTACGAGTACTCTCAGATCTGTCCTGATTGTATTTTGGTTGTTTGGATACCACTCTGTGTAGTATTTTTGATTAAATCCATTTGATTTTTGGCCTGTTTCAACTGATTTTTATAGTTCTTTCTTATTTTCTTCTGTTACACAACTGTCCAAATTAGGGGAAGAATTTAGGATTGCGCTAACATGTTAAACCCCGCCACATTCTATATTTATCTTATGTGCCTTGTAAAGGTCAGAAGCCTGTAATTCAATGGTTGTAGTTTGTTAGTGTGTATAATATTTGCTTTTCTGTCAATTTTGTACATAAACCTAGCCGTTAGTTTCTCGTTTGATTGTTTTGCATTGTCATTTCAGGGCCTTTTATAGAACTATGCAGTACGGGCCTATATATATGGCCGGGGTTTGTTCATTAGTGAGGGCCGTACGGTTAGCTATCGTTGTAAATTTTTGAGTCATTTTGTCTCTTCTAAAGAGTTGTCCCATTGGCAATCATTCCACATCTTTTTTATATATATACATGTTATAAAAATATCAAGACGATTTTAAACTTCTACTTCTACTTCAACGCCTCGTTCTCGTGATGGCACACACATGCTCTTTGAATCAGGTATATGTCTTTTGAAGAAAATCCACAACCGACTCAAAATTAAATATATTCGTTTTCATTTATTTTAAGGGTGCTGCAATATAATTAATACATTACACAATAAGATAAAAACACGTTTCTGTAAATTTATTTATCACTTTGGTATAGTGATCCACATAATGTTCCTTCTATATTGTAAATTAAATGACTTTGAATATGACAGTGCTTTTTATAAGATAACAAATTGGTTTTTTTTTCGTTACAACAGAACATGGTTACGATTCAGGATTTGCCAACCACTATAGTAATTCACATAACAGATTTTATGAACTGGGAAGAAAAGTTCGACTTGGCATTAGCTATACCTGCTTGGAAAGATTTCTTCAATTCGACAAAAGTGTGGAAATGTATTGAACTAGATTGTGATGAACTGGAATCGAAGGTCGACATACAGCGGAGTATACACAAATTTGTAACATGCATTGTAAAATATGGGCGACATGTGGAAAACCTTAAAATGTATTTTCATAAAGAAAGTTTAGAAGATATTTTATATGTACTAGAAGCAACGTCTAATTCGTGTTGTAATCTTAATGGTCTTGCAATTGGGTATATTCCATTTAAAAACATTTTACAATCAACTAAAGGTTTTACAAAATCTTATTCCTCATTCGTTTGCAAAATTTTGGCAAATTGTCTAGCTCTTAATTCTGTTGATATATCGTCTTTTAAGCCTTCGACAGATAATGACGAGGGTCTTTCAACTCTTTTGTCAGTGATACACGATCAGCATGTAGGGCATAAAATTTCAGGAATAGACTTTCTTTTGGTAAGCCCTTATGGACAATTTGATTATACCAAGTTCCTCACCGTATTTGATAATTTGAAAAAGTTGGCAATCAGACGCGAATGCATAACAGCTAATTGCCTCCTGCATATGGTAGATAGAAGTCTCTCTGAACTATTTTTATACGGAGATACTGAATCAGACGACACTTTAGTTCGCAACGATGAAACTTTGAATGAACAATTTTGGAATAAGTTACTAGCAAAACGTCCAACTTTTCTAGTTGATCTTGAAGACTTTCCATTTTTGATGCCTTTACGGAATATTGGATTGACCTTTTTCAGAACTGATCTAGAACTAATAGATATTTTGAAGCACTTTACAAAGGTATATTCCAAAACACTGGTTGATCTTTCTTTTGTCTTTGACGATTCAGAAGAGGATGGAGGGTTTGTGTTTAATGAACAATTCCAAAGGCTTTCTGTTGGTCTGTTGGAACTTGTAAGGACGTGTCATAAATTATCTTTCTTACGGTACAATCTGCCAATTAGCAGTGCAACAATACTATGTATAGCAAAGGAACGGAAGATGCAAGAACTTTGTTTTTATGAAAATCAGGTGTCATACATTATAGAAACCGATATATTATCACACAAATTGAAAGTAGAATGGTTGATTGAGTGTGGATATGACCAAACAAAACTCGAAGAAACTGTTTCATCAATATGTAAAAAAGAATGGCATTTGCTACCGGACGAGGAATATGAAATTCTAAATCATTAATTATCTTATATATTATATCATTAAAATGTGTATGTATTATTTCATACATTGCATTAAGTGTAGAAATACAAACACAGTTAGTTTTTTTGTTGAAACCAGCCGAAATGTGGTTTTGTTGGTCCATTGCAAGTTCTGCAACGTTTTTACGAGACAAAAAATTATAATGTAAGCATAGTAAATTCATTGAATTACACACTTAAATATATTGATGATGTTCTATAACGTTCCTCATTTCACCATGTAGTATTGAAAACATTTCAGACGACTATAAGATACTTCATTACAAATATAGGAATGAAATAAACGAACTCAACCCAAAAAAGTTGGTTAATCGCAATTGCTTCAGGTGGGTAAGAGTATTCTGCTTCATTATATGGGTCCGTCATATAGTTAATTATAAGTACAAAAGTTAAGTATAAGTCAAAATTAAGGGATGTCATAAATGTGGAATAGAGGACAACAGCGTGATAAAAACAATTTGGACATAGCCGTGGTGGGTTTTTTTTCAACTCGTAAAGACTCGTGAAATCATTCGAAGAGATCACTTCAATAATGTTGTCATTTATATAAATTTCCTGTTTACAAAGCTTTGAATTCGTCGACAAACGAAGGATTGTGTTATCTCATGCATAGATGACCTTGGCCGTATTTGGCACAACATTTTGGAATTTTTGATCCTCAATGCTCTTCAACTTTGTACTTGTTTAACTTTATAAATATTTTAATATGAGCCTCACTGATGAGTCATATGTAGACGAAACGCTCGTCTGGCGGACTAAATTATAATCCTAGTACCTTTGATAACTTTTCACATCACTGGGTCGATGCCACTGCTGGTTGACGTTTCGTCACCAAGGGTATCACCAGCCCAGTAGTCAGCAATTCAGTTTTGACAGGAATATCAATTATATGGTCATTTCTGTTTAGACTTCATGTTAAAAAACTTTAAATTCTTCGTAAAACTATGGATTTTTTTCATACAAGTAGTAGATAACATTAGCCGTATTTGGCACATTTTTTTGGAATTTCGGGTTTTCAATGCTCTTCAACTTTGTACATGTCAGGCTTTATAGCTATTGTGATCTGAGCGTCACTGATGATTCTTATGTAGACGAAACGCACGTATGGCGTACTATGTTATAATCCTGATACCTTTAAATTATTAGCCTATTACTTGTATGATAGTTGCATCAAATTCCATAATATTGAAAACGATGCGGGAACAAAAGAAACAGTCACCATAATGAAAGGTCGAGTAAAGTTTAAATCTGCTTAGAATTAGAGAAATATAGATTATAACAATGCAACAAGTGTAGCGATATTTCTCTATCTAGACATTGAAATTTTGATATTCAAAGTGCGAGTCTTCCCTTGCAATTTTTGCAGAAAATTGTGTTCTTTATATGTGACGTTATCACACATGGTCTCATTATCATGACGTAACAAAGGACATTCAGAAGAAACCATAAAATTTGACCTCATAATTAAATCTCGACTTATCGTTTGCCGAGAACAATTTACATCACTGGGTCGATGCCACTGCTGGTAGACACTTCGTCCTGGGGGTATCAACCATTAAATTTGACCTTAAAATTAAATCTCGACTTATCGTTTGCCGAGAACAATTTACACCACTGGGTCGATGCCACTGCTGGTGGACACTTCGTCCTGGGAGTATCAACCATAAAATTTGACCTCAAAATTAAATTTCGACTTATCGTTTGCCGAGAACAATTTACACCACTGGGTCGATGCCACTGCTGTTGGACACTTCGTCCTGGGGGTATCAACCATAAAATTTAACTTCAAAACTAAATGTCGACTTACCGTTTGCCGAGAACAATTAACACCACTGGGTCGATGACACTGCTGGTGGACACTTCGTCCTGGGGGTATCAACCATAAAATTTGACCTCAAAATCAAATCTCGACTTATCGTTTGCCGAGAACAATTTATACCACTGGGTCGATGCCACTGCTGGTGGACACTTCGTCCTGGGGGTATCAACGATAAAATTTGACTTCAAAATTAAATCTCGACTTATCGTTTGCCGAGAACAATTTACACCACTGGGTCGTTGCCACTGCTGGTGGACACTTCGTCCTGGGAGTATCAACCATAAAATTTGACCTCAAAATTAAATCTCGACTTATCGTTTGCCGAGAACAATTTTCACCACTGGGTCGATGCCACTGCTGGTGGACACTTCATCCTGGGGGTATCAACCATAAAATTTGACCTCAAAATTAAATCTCAACTTATAGTTTGCCGAGAACAATTTAAACCACTGGGTCGATGCCACTGCTGGTGGACACTTCGTCCTGGGGGTATCAACCATAAAATTTGACCTTAAAATTAAATCTCGACTTATCGTTTGCCGAGAACAATTTACACCACTGGGTCGATGCCACTGCTGGTGGACACTTCGTCCTGGGAGTATCAACCATAAAATTTGACCTCAAAATTAAATTTCGACTTATCGTTTGCCGAGAACAATTAACACCACTGGGTCGATGCCACTGCTGTTGGACACTTCGTCCTGGGGGTATCAACCATAAAATTTAACTTCAAAACTAAATGTCGACTTATCGTTTGCCGAGAACAATTAACACCACTGGGTCGATGACACTGCTGGTGGACACTTCGTCCTGGGGGTATCAACCATAAAATTTGACCTCAAAATCAAATCTCGACTTATCGTTTGCCGAGAACAATTTATACCACTGGGTCGATGCCACTGCTGGTGGACACTTCGTCCTGGGGGTATCAACGATAAAATTTTACCTCAAAATTAAATCTCGACTTATCGTTTGCCGAGAACAATTTACACCACTGGGTCGTTGCCACTGCTGGTGGACACTTCGTCCTGGGAGTATCAACCATAAAATTTGACCTCAAAATTAAATCTCGACTTATCGTTTGCCGAGAACAATTTACACCACTGGGTCGATGCCACTGCTGGTGGACACTTCATCCTGGGGGTATCAACCATAAAATTTGACCTCAAAATCAAATCTCAACTTATAGTTTGCCGAGAACAATTTAAACCACTGGGTCGATGCCACTGCTGGTGGACACTTCGTCCTGGGGGTATCAACCATAAAATTTGACCTCAAAATTAAATCTCGACTTATCGTTTGCCGAGAACAATTTACACCACTGGGTCGATGCCACTGCTGGTTGACACTTAGTCCCTGGGGTATCAACCATAAAATTTGACCTCAAAATTAAATCTCGACTTATCGTTTGCCGAGAACAATTTACACCACTGGGTCGATGCCACTGCTGGTGGATACTTCGTCCTGGGGGTATCAACCATCTAATTTGAACTCAAAATTAAATCTGGACTTATCGTTTGCCGAGAACAAATTTACACCACTGGGTCGATTCCACTGCTGGTGGACACTTCGTCCTGGGGGTATCAACCATAAAATTTGACCTCAAAATTAAATCTCGACTTATCGTTTGCCGAGAACAATTTACACCACTGGGTCGATGCCGCTGCTGGTGGACACTTCGTCCTGGGGGTATCAACCATAAAATTTGACCTCAAAATTAAATCTCGACTTATCGTTTGCCGAGAACAATTTACACCACTGGGTCGATGCCACTGCTGGTGGACACTTCGTCCTGGGGGTATCAACCATAAAATTTGACCTCAAAATTAAATCTCGACTTATCGTTTGCCAATGACAGATATAACACTGGTGAGGAGAAACTTTTTTCTCACATCGATCAGGAAATACGAAATAGAACAAACGTAAGATTGCTGAAAACCGTTTACATTTTACTCTGCACCATAAACACTGCAAACTATAAATACTATGTATAATTGTTTTATTTTCTTATAGCATTAAGTATGGAGGATAAAAACATGTTGGTGGGTGACAGTTAGCCCAGTGATGTTGTTGTTGTTTCACCCAAGCGGCATCATAACATCTCTTTGGAGGACAGCATCCTCCAGACATTGGTCGATAACATGTATAACCTATAGAATCATAAACATAAATCATTATATATAATTGTATTTTGGATTTCAATCTTAATGACATAAAAATGGTGTTACTGGAGAATTGTATATGGTGTGCAAAGATAAATTTTGATGTTGTGTTTTAAATTTTGTGGTGGAATTAATTGATTTTTTTTCAATTTTTTGTCGAAGTTCATAAATCACGAGCTACATTTAAGCTGTCATGAGTATTTAATTGAACACGTTTAAATTCTTCGTAAAACTATGGATTTTTTTTCATACAAATAGTAGCTAACATTAGCCGTATTTGGCACATTTTTTTTGAATTTCGGGGTTTCAATGCTCTTCAACTTTGTACTTGTTTGGCTTTATAGCTATAGTGATCTGAGCGTCACTGATGATTCTTATGTAGACGAAACGCGCGTATGGCGTACTATGTTATAATTCTGATACCTTTAAATTATTATCCTATTACTTGTATGATAGTTGCATCAAGTTCCATAATATTGAAAACGATGCGGGAACAAAAGAAACAGTTACCATAATAAAAGGTCGAGTAAAGTTTAAATCTGCTTAGAATTAGAGAAATATAGATTATAACAATGCAACAAGTGTAGCGATATTTCTCCATCTAGACATTGAAATTTTGATATTCAAAGTGCGAGTCTTCCCTAGCAATTTTTGCAGAAAATTGTGTTCTTTATATGTGACGTTATCACACATGGTCTCATTATCATGAAGTAACAAAGGACATTCAGAAGAAACCATAAAATTTGACCTCATAATTAAATCACGACTTATCGTTTGCCGAGAACAATTTAAACCACTGGGTCGATGCCACTGCTGGTGGACACTTCGTCCTGGGGGTATCAACCATAAAATTTGACCTCATAATTAAATCTCGACTTATCGTTTGCCGAGAACAATTTACACCACTGGGTCGATGCCACTGCTGGTGGACACTTCGTCCTGGGGGTATCAACCATTAAATTTGACCTCAAAATTAAATCTCGACTTATCATTTGCCGAGAACAATTTACACCACTGGGTCGATGCCACTGCTGGTAGACACTTCGTCCTGGGGGTATCAACCATAAAATTTGACCTCAAAATTAAACTCGACTTATCGTTTGCCAAGAACAATTTAAACCATTGGGTCGATGCCACTGCTGGTGGACACTTCGTCCTGGGGGTATCAACCATTAAATTTGACATCAAAATTAAATCTTGACTTATCGTTTGCCGAGAGCAATTTACACCACTGGGTCGATGCCACTGCTGGTGGACACTTCGTCCTGGGGGTATCAACCATTAAGTTTGACCTCAAAATTAAATCTCGACTTATCGTTTGCCGAGAACAATTTACACCACTGGGTCGATGCCACTGCTGGTAGACACTTCGTCCTGGGGGTATCAACCATAAAATTTGACCTCAAAATTAAATCTCGACTTATCATTTGCCGAGAACAATTTACACCACTGGGTCGATGCCACTGCTGGTGGACACTTCGTCCTGGGGGTATCAACCATTAAATTTGACCTCAAAATTAAATCTCGACTTATCGTTTGCCGACAACAATTTACACCACTGGGTCGATGCCACTGCTGGTGGACACTTCGTCCTGGGGGTATCAACCATTAAATTTGACCTCAAAATTAAATCTCGACTTATCGTTTGCCGAGAACAATTTACACCACTGGGTCGATGCCACTGCTGATGGACACTTCGTCCTGGGGGTATCAACCATACAATTTGACCTCAAAATTAAATCTCGCCTTATCGTTTGCCGAGAACAATTTACACCACTGGGTCGATGCCACTGCTGGTGGACACTTCATCCTGGGGGTATCAACCATTAAATTTGACCTCAAAATTAAATCTCGACTTATCGTTTGCCAATGACAGATATTACACTGGTGAGGAGAAACTTTTTCTCGCATAGATCAGGAAATACGAAATAGAACAAACGTAAGATTGCTGAAAACCGTTAACATTTTACTCTGCACCATAAACACTGCAAACTATAAATACTAGGTATAATTGTTTTATTTTCTTATAGCATTAATTATGGAGGGTAAAAACATGTTGGTGGGTGACAGTTAGCCCAGTGATGTTGTTGTTGTTTCACCCAAGCGGCATCATAACATCTCATTGGAGGACAGCATACTCCAGACATTGGTCGATAACATGTATAACCTATAGAATCATAAACATAATCATTATATATAATTGTATTTTGGATTTCAATCTTAATGACATACAAATGGTGTTACTGGAGAATTGTATATGGTGTGCAAAGATTAATGTTGATGTTGTGTTTTAAATTTTGTGGTGGAATTAATTGATTTTTTTTCAATTTTTTGTCGAAGTTCATTAATCACGAGCTACATTTAAGCTGTCATGAGTATTTAATTGAACACGTTAAATTATCTGATTTAGCCAGTCCCCATTAAACATAGCGTATGTCTCGGTGCCTGAGAGCTATAATTAAGTCATCTACGAAAACCACTAGCAAGATGTCAAGACATTGTTATCAGTTCGAAAGATTATGAGTTTTCCTATAAATATGAAGGTGTGTGGTTCTCTCCAAAATCTTCGGCTTCCTCCTACCAGTAGACTGATCACCATCACATAGCAATTAGTACTGAATGTTTCGATTGATCAACAACAAATAATCAGTCAATTAAACACATGGTTATCATTTATAGCTTTAAAAATTGTGTTATACCTTTATACTGTATGAAATAAACATTAAAACGAAAAAAATAAACACATTCAGTCTACTTTTTAACACTCGATGCAAAAACTGATGGCATCGACTAAGTGAAAAATGCACTGTTGCCTTACTAGTCGTTAATTACAATTGGTAGTATTTGAGAACTGTTTCAAACTGACGAAACACTTTCTTTTGTACTGATGTCTAAGGTTTTTTATTTATCTGTTTTTATCTGTTTTTAACTTTATCGTTCAAAAATAAGAAAACTGAGGTATTCAGTAGGAATAAATTTAGGACAAACATTGTTTTATTAAAGATAAAACGCTTATAAACCACACGAATAGTAAGAAATAATCATGTTTCTGAATCTATTAGTTTTGTAGAAATTACACTATCGGAAGAAAATATCGCCTTATTCTCAGAAAGCCTATTACTTTCACTTAAGGTTTCCTTTGTCATAAACAATTATATTGAGTGTCATTTGCTTTTACACGTACGTCCACATTCCATGCATTAAAAAAAAAACTTTTATGCTTAAGGAATTTGTGTAAATATTTCGGACTCCATGGTGTTTTTCTATACGATACAATGTAAAATATTTTGCCCCATAACACCCATTTATCTTTTGACACAAGACTTAATAGCTCAAAAAAGGTCATTTAACAAAATTTTAGCAGATTCTTGATTTTTTTCTATTGATATGAGACCCAATAATACCAATGCATGTATAAGGTAAAAGTCCGAGTCATCTATCCCGCAATATTTAGAAATCAATATCTCGAAAAGGACCTCCATGACTTATCAATATTTTCAGCTTATTTTTATCCTTAATTAATGCTCTTCTGGATGAAAGTATCAATTTAAAATTCTTGATTTATTCAATTTCACTTAAGTACATCTTAATTCGTTTTTGTATACACTAACCTGATTCACATCCACAAGAAGAGTCACAAACATCACCCTTCTTTCCAAGTACACTGGAACAAGTTCCACTTGCAGTTGAACCTCCTAGAACCGGAGCTAATAAACAAATGATGTTTACATTCATATCATTAGTTACATAAGGAAATCGCAGACCTTTCATAATTTTAATTCAACTTTGATACTGATTCTACAAAAAATCTCTGATAATTGAAACTTTCAACAAGCCCGAAAAATGTTAGGATTGCAGTAAAACAAAAACGAAAGATATCGTTAAAGACTGATGGTTTATAAGGAAGAATCACAATGTTAACTGAAGAGTCGAAGTGAGAAAATCGAAAAAAAAACTATAAACACGACAAAATACCCAACGATCTTACTAAACTACCTACAACACTATATACTGAGCATCACGAACCAAATTGAAACAAAACGCAGCTAACCAGGAAGGGTTAACAGCTCTCACATGCATATAAGGTTCAGATAGTTAATATATATAACAAGTAAAATTGTAGAATCTTGTTTTTCCATGATTGAAATTTAAAAAGAACCTTTAACCTGGCATTTAAAAAAAGTAGACATGGTTCGAACTAGATAAAATGTTTAGATGATTTCATAGAAATAGCAAAAAGTTTTTTTTAATGTGGTTGTCACCTCCATACGACAGTTCATTTTGTGTTTCTGTGTATATGAATATGTTTTTGAAATTGTATTCGAAATATTTTAAGAAAAACTTCAGTTAACGAGAAAACTATTTTACAAAAACTAAGTCAAAACACATATTGAAAAAAGAGTATTCGTGTGCATGTGAAGAAAAAAAAAGATAAATTTTATGGAACATGTTTTACTTGTTCTTACCTCCTGAAAGTCATCCTAGGTATCTCTTATAAGGTAACCGATGTCTACGCTAGATAAAGTCCTTAAATAAAAGGGTTTCCAAATTTCGTTAGGCTCAATATCAATAATAGTTTGCGTTTACATACATTCAGTATATAAAGCTAGTGCATTAATCATCGAATTTATTTTTTTAAATTGTAAAAGGTACAAATGAGATGTTATAAAACTTCTTTCTTCGAAGGTTACTTTGGTAAGGTAATTACATACCGAAGTGGTCTTGCTGGCCAGTAAGTGTATTATTGTTTGCATCCCTACAGCATGGTGCAGTTGAAGTACAGTCATATGATTTCGTACATGTAATAATGCTTCTTGATCGTAAATGAAAATTGGAACACCACGCAATTCCTAATACACTCTACAAAGAAAGATAAATGACGCATTTAGTTTAAACGACGTAAACAAAAGTACTTTACTTTGATGTTCAAATCTGAATAAATATGATGCATTTAGAAACAAAGATACAATCATTCAGATACATTAAAGGATAAATTATGACGAGAGTCCTCTTTTGGTCCCAGGAGTATCAAAAAGGTACAACTAATCAAGGCATTCAAAATAATGCCACGTGTATTTATCAGTTATCAGATAAATGTAAACCGGTCACTTTAGAGTAAAAAAGTTTCTGTGATGTTGAAATTGACATAATTGATCTACAATAGCATTTTTACTCATAGTTTTTTTTTTGTACAACGGTATAAGCAGAGCCCTTATCTAAAAATGTATTTATTCACATTAACATCTTTTTTTGTAAGAAAAAACCCATTTGGTAGCAAAAGATCTTTTTCGGTGGTTCACATCTATATGTTTAAGACAAGATCTGAAAATGGTACGATTTAAGCAGTTTTAACAGCATTCTGACTTAATTCAAGGAGTTTACAGAATGCATAAATTGAAGTTTGTATTAGAAAACATGAATAATGATGTCGTATAGAACAATGTTTGATAAACCCTTAAAATGTTTTTCTTAGAGATTTATGAAACTTTCTGATTTTCAAATTCGATGGGCCGAAAAGGGTTATTTTCATCACACTTAGTAATTTGTGCATGTTTATTTTGTTTTTTTGTTCTTTTATTGGTTGTTTTTTTTGCAATGCTGAGTTGAGAGACTTCTAAGAATATAACAGATTGTGTATCTACCTATTACCATGCTATTAGAGGCTGGAAGAGCCATATGCTACAATAAACTCATCATAAAAATCAGGATTAAAATGTTGTTTATAAAGGACTTATCAGTAATGTAATCTAATCTAAAAAGTTAAATAAACCAAATGAAGTAGAAGATTGAAGAGTATTGATGACCTTACATTCCGAAAGTCTTTGACAAAGAAAGAAAGAGTAATCTTTTCTTTGGGTAGAAAGTCTTTTGTAATTTGATACATTTTAAGTTTTAAAAACAACGTTATATGGTGCATAGCTAAGATAGCACTGACTTCAGTAAATTATTTTCAGGGTATTAATAGTACGGATCCCGGGGTGTTAACATCATAGTTGTGACCTTATCTACGTTATCAGTTCTCGGTGCTTGGGAACTGACATAAGTAATGAAGTGCCTTTCTTAAAATTTACGTTGATAAATATAAAGTATTAGGAAACTAATAGTATATCTTGGTATAACATTACAAGGTTTTCAAAATAAATTAATTGTATTGTTCACAGCCGAAAGGTTAATACTGATCAACCAATTTTTTTTTATCTAATTCAAAATTGGAAGGTTATAAATAATATACATTAGATATGCAAGTGCATATATAACTTCTTTGAATAATATGAAGTGGAATAACGCAATAATTTTTAATTAAGTTTTTAACAAATGTGCATTGTGAAAACAACTTTCTCGCCAATAAGCTGTCAAATGAGAAAAGAAAAAAAAGATGTGGTATGATTGCCAATGAGACAACTCTGGACAAGAGACCAAAATGACACAGACATTAACAACTATAGGTCAGCGTACGGCCTTTTGCAAAGCCCATACCGCATAGTCATGTTTATGAAAGGTCTTTGTGGTGTGTTTAAGATTCTCTCTGAAATAAAAGTAAAATATACTTACCAGTATAATTAAATACTTCATCTTCTTTTTATCCTTATCTTCAAATGATGTTCACCTTCTATTTCTTATCATAATATACTAAACAAAAGTGGGCGTTTTTGACCGAATTAGTAAAGAAATACGTAACATCCAAACTAATAACTTTTGATATCATCATACATTTCAGTTCAGATTTGTATTGTAATAGCCACTGAACAATTGTTTAGGCTGTTTTTTAAAGTAGAGGATTTATTTTTATCATTTGCATTTTATCATGAAATTACATCAAATTACATCAAGTCTAGTATTCAGCGATGTTTTTTTTAAGTATGCTTTGATATTCAAATATGCTTTTATAGAAAACTGTAGTAATGAAATCGTACAAATGTCACAGCTTGTATTAGTATTTTTCTACAGAAATGGAAATTCAGCACAATCAGTGACTTAGATTTTAAATTGAGGATTATATTTTATATAACTGCAACCTTTCGATGCAAGAAACAATTGTACAGAAGATAGATCTTAACATTCTAAACAATTTTTTCCTGTCAGATTTCTATTTAGTTCACGATTTTTAAGATATTAAGCGATATCTTCATGTTACTTTATCCTTTTTGAACTATTTTCAGTCATAGCTTCCATTTTGTTGGGGAGGGGATCGTCGGACTCTTTTTTAAATATTATCCTCTCTCTGTACAAGTAAATGTGAATTAAACATGTTTTCTATAATGTGACCTCAAAGTGCCATTGATGGCCTGTTCGATATTTGATCTACAACATCTAATCCTTCGCTATTCAATTCAAAGTGATTAAGATTTAGTGAATTCATATATGTATGACGTGTACTATGAACCAGTTTCAACATAAACATATATATAGATATATATATATATCAACTCAGCAAAACAACCATTTTCAATAAATTAGTTACACAATTTTCTGCTACAAATTTGAAAAAAAAAACTCTCGTATATTTCAAACACTCAAGAAATTCAAATAGTTCGTTTCTATGTATATTTGCGTTTGTTTTTGTTGGGCTTCAGTGTCCTGATGTTCATTTGTTTTCCACTTATAGTTGATGTGTTTCCCTCTGTT
This sequence comes from Mytilus trossulus, assembly GCF_036588685.1. Classification (NCBI taxonomy): domain Eukaryota; kingdom Metazoa; phylum Mollusca; class Bivalvia; order Mytilida; family Mytilidae; genus Mytilus; species Mytilus trossulus. The sequence continues at coordinate 32,913,540 of NC_086386.1, read as the reverse complement.
TAAGTTTGTAACCTGGACTTGTTTTCTTGCAATCGATTGATGTTTTTTGATGATTAAATTTTTCAAATTAATGACCATTTTCTAGTTCGAGGAAAATGTTTTTTCAAATTTTTGACCATATTCCACATAAGAAAATGCCTGTACTAAGTCAGAAGTATGACAGATGTTATCCATTCGTTTAATGATATGACAGGTGGTTTTTTTTTTTACGTTTACTTTTGAACTTTCCGTTAAGAATTTTCCTCGGAGTTTGGTATCTTTTTTTTATTTTACTTTTTGGACGGCGTTATACTACTGTTGACTTGATTAACAGAACAATTTGTATACCACTTCTCCATAGAAGGGATGTATACCTGTGCGTATTTCGGTCCCTCCCATACTATTTTTTGATAGCAATATTTTTACATACTACAGATTAGAGCTTCCTGGTATTTAATGTCAAGCTTCATAGTGTTTAACTGTATAATGCATGTTTAGATTCATCGTACATGAATTTCCTGTTTACCAACTACCTATGTAATCATATATTATCTAGTGTTCCAAATGGCCATGTATAAAAAAATCGTCATTATTATATCGGGAATTAAAAATAAATTATTTCTGAAATTTGGGTTAAACATGTTTTCTTTGAAAACGCCAATCCTCTCTTTTCACGAGGAAGAGGTGTAAAAGTACAACATAAGAATAACTATACAAATTTCTTGAAAGGATTAAACTCATCAGATCGATACAAAGCAGAAACGATCATCTAACGAATACACTTATCACATAGATACCAAGATTAAAATTGTGCACGCCAGAAGCGCGTTTTGTCTACACAACGCTCATCAGTGATGCTCGTATGTGTATACTGTAGAATAAGTTACACCTGTATAATTTCTAGCTGCTTCGAAAAAACAACTAAACTCTAGGTCAACACGGCATTCCTTTATTCTATTTGACGTAGTGATACAACTATTGACAAGAGTGGACAGTCCTATGAAATATTTAACAAAGGATCTTTCAGGTAAGACAACCCTGGAAGTAAAATTTAAATTCTGAACTTTCTTTTTTTAGTAGCAACATTCGAGCAGCACCTGTATGCGCAGTATTTCCCAGTTTATACGATATTCCGGGGCTTGTATTTCCTATCATGATTTCCTTGGTAGAGGGTTGCTGCTCACAAAGGAACCTATACGTTAACCAAGCTATAAAATCAGGTTTTCTACATAAGGAAATTCCTGTCCTGTATCCATTCGTTTGATGTGTTTGAGCTTGAAGTTGAACTCATCTCTTCATAAATTTTACAGACTCTATCAGGAGTTTGGTGAACGTTTTGGAATATCCGTTTTACAGATGATAGCAGATATGGTCCAAATGTTGTAACTACAATCCCTCTTCCACGAATGTGAGCTTTCAAATTATACTTAATATGAGGAAGGCGCTACCTTAAATGCCAGCTTTATACTAAGACAATGTCCTATGTATTGATGGTTGTTTGTTGTTTAAAGTCCAGTGGCAAATATTTGATGCATGTTCAGAACGAATGTCGAAGGCTACATTAACGTATTGTTTATGTCTAAAAGAAAGTTCAGATGGAAAATGTTTAGGGAACAAACATAGAACTTGAAAAGGCATGAGGGGTTATGCTATTTTTCCTGAAAAAATATTCTGATTCCAAAATTGATGAATAAAAAATCTGTTCAAGCATAGGACAAAAAAAATATTTTGAATCCAGATCTTTACCAAAAATGATTTTATCTATCAGGTATGCAAAATAAATTTAACTTTTATATATCTAAAAACATAAAAACTTCCCAAACCGCACATATGTCAGTTTGTACACAGTATTTTTTTAGGTGATAATTATTATTAAAGTCATATTTGCCAATTTGACTGTTATGATAAACCTTAATACTAGTGTTAAATTTTGACTAAATAATTTTAATTGATATCGCTGAAGGGTTTCGGTAATAAAAATCTGTCTCGAATAAAAACCATTTGTATTTCTGATCATCTCAAGTTTGTGAGTTCTACATAAATATCATGTACTATTAAATTCTGAGTCGGTTTTAGGCCATAGTTATTATATTTTTAGTTTTACATTTTTTTTTGACAAAACCAATGGGTAGGAGGACGAAAAAAAACACAAAAATAACTGATGCTGCTGATTTTTTTTTTAATACCAACCGTCAATATCAATTTATTTTTTTTTATATTTCACCAGGAGATTTTCTACTAGTGTAACAACTATTTTTTCTTTTCTTAACAAAGTTTGAATTGAAAATCAATGTGCAACAGCTTACTAAATCATCAAGAGCATAAATTTAGATTCTTTCATGTAGTTATGAACTTTTTTTGCATGAAAAACACTTGGTCGGAGGAGAAAAAAAAATAAAAATCAAATATTTTTACTTTTATTTTTTTTCCTATTTGGCAAAAATTAGGGTAGGAGGGTTCGTAAAACTAAAAATAAAAAAACTACGGCCCAATATGGTTTTATGTCCTTTCTTGCATATATTTGTTTTTGTTTATACATGTACATGATGTAGCTTACTTTTCAAGTTCTTATATGACAGCAAAATAAAATTGAGAATGGAAATGGGAAATACAAGCATGTCAAAAATTTGCTTTCCAGTAATGCTTAATCATGTCATAGTTGTTTTCAAGAAGACACATTTGGTTTTAGACAATAACTTGAGTATAAGATAATGGATCTCCATGAAATTTCACTAGGAGGTTCAATACAGAAAAGGAAGATTAGAATTGATTTTGGGGTTATGGTACATTATTATTGGGGGTATTTTATTTTTTTATTTTGGGATTTTCTTCCAAAAATTACCTTATTTACATTGATTATACTTATCTAGCATATATATAGATACAACAAATACTGATTTGGCAGGAGATGCACTTAAAATAGGGTGTTTTTAATATTTTATCTGTAATTTGTGTATTTTTCCTATGATATGTACTTCTTGATAATGTCTCTGTGAGTATCAAGATAAAGAAAATATATTTGGTAAGTATATATTCACAATTGACATGCGCCAGTGCGTGGCAAAAAGGATCTTCTTTCCCTTTAATTCCAAATATTGCACAAGATTTTTTTCTCTCACAAAAACACATGAGTGGTAAATAAAACACTTGTCATTGTTTGACACTTTCAGCAATAGAAATTTAGTTTAGCCTGTTTAAATGTTTCACTGATTGTATGAAAATTATAACAGAAAATGTACAAAACTCTTGATAAAATTGCATTATCTGCAGATTTATTGATAACTTTCCTCAAGATATATTCACAAGGACATAGAACTAACATATTGTATTGAAATTGAAAGGGGGGTTCCAGGGGTCAGAACCCCCCTTTTTTTGGCCAATCAATGCATTTGAATGGGCCCCCCTCCCCCCTTTGTCCTGTGTTGGGAACCCCCCTTTTTAAAAATTTCTGGATCCGCCCCTGTATTGTCCATGCTATTCTGATCTGAGTTTTTATTCATACATACATGTATACTGGCATGGCTGGTGCTGTTTCAAGTTGTCTTCTTTTTCGGTTTCTTCAGAAGTATTTGTTTAACCTGTTCGGTCACTATGAAGTGTTACAATTCTTATTTAGACGCAACACATAAATAGTGACCAAAAAGGTACTGCTTTCACATGAGAGAAGCTACAAAAAAAATTAAATGTACACATTTTCAATATTTTTGTAGGACTTATTATCATATGAAATTAAGGAGTTAGAGACTTCTGCTGAATAGAAATATTTGGGTCTACCTGCTACCTGTTTTCGAATTAGTCCATATTGAAGTTTAAAGGATCCAAAATTAAAATATGTTTGATTTCAACTGACAAAAAAAAAATGTGTTATTTAGGGACAACATCAAAAGTTTAATGTAGGATAAAAAACTTAATTCAGATAGTTTTATTTACTGACCTCCCATCCGCCCTCTTAACTTAATTTGGTAAAAATTGATTGACCCATATGGATATATGTAAAATCAATGCAGGTTAAACAAAACTTGCAGCAAGTTTAACCCCCACCCCCAAACTATTTGAATTCAGTTTTTTATCCTTCATTGATCTTTTGATGTCGACTCCTTTATATGCTCAATATACATCTGCGGTCGTATCAGGCTGTGCATGGCAAAGCATTTTATTGCCTTTAAGTTTGTACTTTTTTGTTTGTTTTGGTCATGAAAATAAATTTGCAGTTCTGTTGTGAAGTTGCTAACATGAAAGTACACAAATTGCATCTATATTGTGAGTTTTTATCACCAACTTTTTCTATGAACCAGACAAAAGTTTATTTTGTGCTTATTTTTTAGAATATCCTTGTTTACAATATAGTTACACTGTCACCAATTTAATTTTGAGTTCATCCAGATTCATAGAAAAATGGGTTTCAACTGAACTCCAAACATTCCATGATTCTGTAATGAGGTCAGTACCCAAATTTCATACATCATTACATTTTATTTCAAATCCTTAAAACTGGAATTAAACAAATATTTTGTTTTATTAATTTATTTCTTCAAATATTTCAATAAATTTGACATTATACCATGCTTAAACTTTATGTTTTGAAGAAAAGGATGCTGGTAACAAATTTAATTTACTCATTTTAAGAAGATGATAATTAGATAACTTCACATGGTGAAAGAAAACTTGTAAGATTTCCAGGTTTTTTTTGTTGAATAGGTGCAATTTTAGTTACTGAGACAGAGTACAGTTTTGGTACTGTAATGTTATATAACCATAAGTGTGTATTGCTAAATAGGTTCAAATGTGAACCTGATAGTGATATAGTGATAAAGTACTTGGTAGAGTGAAAATGTTTTTTGATCAGGTTTAAACTGATGCATAAAATATACAGGTGACTGTTGCAGCTTGAATGTTCAAGGATGTAGCCCACACATATGATAATCTCCAAAGTAATGTATGCCCTGTACATGTATATACCTATTAAAGTCATGTGTAACGATATCGCCTCGGCGTAATTATAGGTTTTGGGTTGGGACTAGCTCAAGCAATAAAAACACGTCTTACGTTGACGACATTTAATAAAAGAGAGAGCGTAAAACAAAAAGGCGTTTCCGGACATCACTTGTACAATTCCGTAAAACATATAAAACTGAATTACACATATATAAAACATATATATCTAAATATATAACATCCCCCGGCAGAAATATGGATGTGGGTGAATACCATCTATATATAGACCATAGTTATTTGAATAAACAGGCGGGCGTCCATGGTGTTTTCTTACTTTAAGAAGGTCCAAGCCAAAATCTGGTGAATGAACACGAAGCAAAATATTTGTTTCCCTTATAAATTTATTGACCTCGGCAATTTGACATTCTAACAGTCTATCCTGCACACGAAACTGCTCTGGTTCAGGATGTTGTTGGAACAAATTCCACAAATAAATTGAGTAATACGGAAGCTCGAGAAAAACAACTTTAATTGTCGGATAATCGGAAAGGAACTTATAAATTTGTTTGTATGTTTCACATATGTAATTTACTCTCTCGTTATTACTCGATCGTAATTTAATAAATTTTCCAGTTTTTTCTGTCAGGTCACAAGTGCCTAGCCAAATGTAAATTGTAAAATGTTGTGAAGAGAGTTCCTGAATTTTAGATTCTAAGTTGTCTTTTAGCCAAGTAAACTGAGTTTCAGTGTCCGCACCACTTTTCCACCACCAAAATATTTTATTATCAGGATGCGATGACCAGTCAATAGTGTTGGCTAAATATTTGGCCTTACTATCAGACAATATTACAGGTATTGTGCGCAAAAGAGGCGCTTGGTGAAGTCTCTGCTCTAAATTACGCACTTGTTTACTCACACGGGCAAGACTCATTTATAATGGCGAATTGATGTGAAAAATAAATGTCTTTGGATATGTTGAAAAAAAAACTGTGTTATAAATGAATATATATTTGTATAATGCTATAGTCACTGGTCAAAATGCTCTCATAATTTATCCATATTGACGAATCAACCACGTGTGTCGTCATCGTGTATGGGGTCTACATGTACTATCAACGGGAGTCACATTTTCAAAAATAATTAAAATGTCTTTTAAAAACAGCAAATATTCTCATTAAATTGTCTCCTAATAATCTTTTTAGGGTCACTCCACCATGTAACGATATCGCCTCGGCGTAATTATAGGTTTTGGGTTGGGACTAGCTCAAGCAATAAAAACACGTCTTACGTTGACGACATTTAATAAAAGAGAGAGCGTAAAACAAAAAGGCGTTTCCGGACATCACTTGTACAATTCCGTAAAACATATAAAACTGAATTACACATATATAAAACATATATATCTAAATATATAACACATGGTATTATCATGGGTTATATTATGAAATTAACTCCCATCTTCCCATAAATCCAATTTTGGACAATATGAGAGCATACAATATATAGTTTGTACTTAAATGTACTACTCAGACTCAAGTCTCCTTTTATGATTGAACTTAGAAAGAGAAAACAAAACAGTTTCCATCTCCTGGGACTGTATCTATTAAAGGGATCTATGTGACATAATCAGTGAAAAGATTTGTTGAGTTTGCCAAAGGAAGTTATGAAAATAAATTTGTAGCTGTGAAGTTGATAACATGAGAGTACCCAAATTGCACATTTATTGTTAGTTTTTTAACCAACTTAAAAAAAAACCAGACAGATTGTGAATTATGGGGGAGGGGGGGGGGGGGGGGGGGGGGGGGGGGGTGGTAATCATTAGTTTTGAATTAGTCTGTGGGTTTCATGACTTACCGTGATCAACAGTATAACCAACGTCATTATCACTGTTCTTTGGTATGGGGAATTATGTGGCAGGTGAACATAAGTAGTCATGGTCAACCAGAACCGGTGCACTGGAGTCTACCCCGCATGCCGCATGGCCATTATAAAAAAAAAATCCGAAATGTATTACTTGCAGAATTTTTTACTGTGTTCCCATGACTGGACGGAACTTTTACACTAAATATGTTATCGTTTACTATGATTTTGTGACTTTTAAATGCAGTACCTGTTATTATTTAGGTGATTTGTTTTGACCTCACTGATAATGGAATGCTGTAGCAGACGAAACATGGCGTCAGATGTTGTTGTCCTAACTTCGGTAATTTCCGTGGTACGATAAAATTTAAATAAACTACAAAAGTTACCAAAATTTCTGAATTCTTGTTTTTGCAAACAAATAAAAATTCATGACGTAATTAACATTGAAATTATTCCGATCTGTCCCGTTTTTTCAAGATCGCGCTGAAACGAGAATTTTGGCAGCCATTAAAAAAAAATAATCGTACGAGATTTAACGAGAGTGACGAAACTTTTCAGATGGGTCGTCTAGCAAGAGTTATCGTTCTTTGTCCCAAAACGATGCTTCTACCATAAGTGCCAGCATAGCTGGCATATTACCGGGTTTGTACTTACATAAGCAACACGACAGGTACCGCATGTGGAGCAGGATCCGCTTATTCTTCAAGACCACATAGAATCACCCCAGTTTTTTGGAGATAATTGTTAAGTATGCTCTTCCACTTAACTTGGCCTTTGAACTTTTTTGATTTGAGCGTTACTGATGAGTCTTTTCTTGACGAAACGCGCGACTGGAGTATAACGTGATAATGCTGGTATCTTTGAGGAATTACATTTTAATTGTGAGACGTTAAGCGTAATGTAATCAAGACCGTCTGTCAAGGTATTTGTTCAGATATACTAAATAATGATAGATTATATATCCTTCTTTTATATATAATAGAAATGAAACAAATGATTTATCTTTTAGTCTGAATTTTTATTTTAAATCAGTTAGAATATCCGTCTTTTGCAATTTCAGAATTTACAATTATGTCAGTGTTTTATCATTAGCATCTCTACAGCAGGGTGTGGGTGAGGTACATTGGTAAGAGTAGGCACATTGAGTATTTCTTCTTAACCAAAAAGTAGTACACAACACAAAACAAACTGTATTCTACAAAGATAAGGGTTAATTACAAAAAAATCTAAACATTGTATATAAATTGTTGAAGATTAATTTAAGACAATACAAACCTAAGCATGTGACTGTGACATTTCATGTCAATGTTCCTTTATAACACACAAATAAAGGCATGTATTTGAGGAACGTGACTCATGTCTTCTAGAATAACAACAGAATCGGTTTCAAAATCGGGAAGTTCAGCACAAATATTTATCTTAAGCAATTTTAAATATTTGGCGCAGCGTTTATAGTTCAAGAGCAAGTATAAGGATAAACGATGTTATTCACCCAATTGTTTTTTTAACTTTTATAATGAAAAAAATACTTACTCATGCTTTACAGTTTTTGCAATGTGTGAACGGTTATGAAAGACAATTTCCTTTATGATACCGGTAACGACCATCAGCAATAAATGAACATTTTTTTTTAACATTAATTCAGTTGAAAACGTACTTCACATATTATAAAGCTACTATCAAAACAAAGAGAAGCCTCACATTATTTTAATTTATTACCCGATGCCTTATGATTGAGCATCACAAACATCATCAAACATTGAGGAATATGTCAGGTGTTTAGGAAGGGTAAGTAGAGCTTGTACCGCTAGTGATACTAGTTCGAATATGTCATATAAAACATTTTAATAAGACGGATGGTTTTCATCATCATGTTAGAACAGACTCACAATTGTCTCTATCCTCAGACATCACCACGCTCACAAACCGTTGGCACAAACTATCAACCATTATACATATGACAGAATGTAAATCTTTGATATGTAAAACTGTAGTATTATATTGGAATTTGTGAGTAATTGATGGATATTGAAAACCAAATATATAGGAAATAATATGGTAACATATACGTTTGTACGCGCAGTTGTTTTAGATTTGTATATCTAATGCCAAACAATTGAAAAAGAATGACTGACACGTTATTTGCAGAGCTCGAATTTCAAACTTTAAATTCCAAACATATTTTAACCCCATAGATTATATACAACCTTCAGGATATTTGCTTCTCTTTTTGTACTCTTGTCATATGTTTGAAGTGCCAATTATAGTTTTACCCGTTAACCACTACTTTTCTTTTCATAATTTTGTTGCACAGTTTAATAAGCCATTGCTGAAAATCTTATAAAATCCTTATTATGTTTATAAAGGTTGCGAATAAAAATAAATGCCTAAACTAACGCAGAAAAATTCAGAGCGAAATATTCAATAGTTTATATCTAAAAAAAACCTGGGCACTGATATTTTTTTCTGTTTTTTAAGTTTCTTTATTCATATTCTATCAATTCATTCTGGGGTTTTTTTTTTTAAATTTCCTTGAAATTCGATGTCTTTAATAAAAATAAAAATACAGGCTATGGTATTTGTATGCTATCAGTATTAAATTTTACTTTTGAATAAAACACAGCTTATGATGTTCTATGATGTAACTTGATGATACAATGCAAATAATAAATAAAACCGCTACTGTGCCAAAAGTCTCCCCATTAATTCAGTGGCTATCACAGGAAATGGTCTGAACTCAAAAAGTTTACAAGGTTTATTAATGCAGATTGTATGGTTTAGTGATAATTGTTGTTATCAAAACGCGCACTTTCGTAAATTTATTATGATTAGAAGTATGATGAACTTCAGTTGAAGATAAGGATATACATAAAATGAAGTATTTCATTATACTGGTAAATATGTTTGACTTTTTTTTCAGAATGTGATCTTCGGCATACCACTCAAGCATTTTCGCCAACAGACTTCTGATTTGGCAGCATTGACGAGAACAATTATTTTCATAATGCGCATCTTCTTGAAAGTTAAATAAGGATTATGCTGTCTTTTTATCACTATGTGTTGCACCACTTTAATTTAAATCAAAAATGTTTATGGAAAGAAAGCATTGAAGACATGCACATTTCACATATATTATTGATTATATTGCAATTTTTTAATTGATGAATATAGAATAAATTCGTATGACCTTTTGATTGTTAACAATACAATTGATAAATATTGAAAACCTCTACAAAAGTAAATTTTAGTTTCTTCATAATATTTGAATTTATTAACGGAAAATTTGAGAAAGGTACTTTATTAATCATGACAGTTTAAATTACAAGTACCGACTATTGAGATGATAAGGTCACAAATACGATGTAAACACCTCCGTACTATTAAGGATGTCTGCTGGTGTCGTTTTTGATACTTTTTACGCACCGTAATTTATAAAGAAAGTCGTAACAATGTAAACAGTGTTTGACAAAACTAAATCAATATCCTGTAAATTATTGAAATAAGCTATGCACCATATAACATTGTAAAAAAACAAAATTCGAAATACTAAGGATTGTCTACCACAGGAGTACATGTAGATTACCTTAGCTGTATTTGACAAAACCATTCGAAAATTTCGGTCCTCAATGCTCTATCATTTGTTCTTTACTTTGTCTATTTAACTTTAATTATTAGAGCGCGTCACTGATGGGTCTTTCGTACACGAAACGCTCAAACTGTTATAGGTAGGTACACAATCTGTGATCACATAGATGTGATAAAAATAATCATTTTCGGTCCCGCGAATTCGAAAATCAGAAGGAATGACAAATTTATAAAAAAAATCTTCAGAGGTTATCAGACAAAATACAAATAAGAAGGTGTTTTATGATTTCCAATGAAACAATTTCCTTCAAGGACCATAACCATACCGCATAGTAAGCTATAAAAGTCCCCGAAATGACAAATGCAAAACAATACAAACCAGAAAAACTAACGACCTGTTTTATGCACAAAATAGTCTGTCAGCCATCGTCATTTATATACATGTATATGTAAATAAAATCTCCGATATTTACATTGTATAAAATTCTTCAATTTAGTTATCGAAACCTGTAATAACTGCTAAAATCGTATCATTTTCAGATCTTGTCTCAAATATTTAAATGTTAGCCGATCCTTTACCAAAAAAGATATTTACTACAAGATGTATTTACAAAGATGTTAATGTGTATTAAATCATTTTTTGGTAAGAGCCTTGTTCATATCCTTCTGGGACACAAATGTGTAAAATTGCCATTGTAGGTTATTTATGTCAATTTCAACATCACTGTGACTTTGCTCTAATACATCCTTTAATATATCTGACATTTGTCTCTAAATGCAACAGAGTGTGAAGGGATCACATTTCTATAACTTATATTTACGGTACTTTTTAGAATTTGTAATATTTACAATATTCGCGTCACGCATTGTTATTTTTGTACAAGCGCATGAAAGTACTGTTACTTAATAACTTTAACAAGGATCAGCTATTCATGTCCTCCTCGAAAATGTTTGTCTACATTGTACAAACTCACTGCGTCATCTTCCTTCTTTGTAGTGTGTATTTGGAATTGTTTGGTGTACCAATTATCATTTAAGAAGAAATACCAAATGTACCACATCACATGACTGTACTTCATCCGCACCTTGCTGTAGAGATGCTAACAATCAAAAACTTCCTCACCAGCTAGGATACTTACGTATGTAACTGCTTTACTGTTGTTGAATTTTTGTTTACAATATCTCTTACTAGTAAGAAGTCACATTTATCAATCTTGGAACGGCAAACATGACCCACACAGTGAGTGGGTATAATGTATTAACGTTAGTGTAAATACTAAAAAAAAGACTACAAACGCATATTATCATTGATTTTAAATACCGGGAGTATTCCAAAAGGAAAGTTAACGTTTTGTTTAAATTTTATGGTTTAAAATCCGATTTAGCCTAGTTATCGGTTACGTAATGATCAGTCAGGGGCGTTACTTTAACAAGTTAATTTTTTTAATTACTTATATTAAGTAATTTTTGTTTTTAAAAATGATAAAATTACTGAATAGAGTTATTTTAATTTTCAATAGAAAAATAGACTAAATGTAGTTTTCATGATTTTAAACAACATTTTATATCATGAAATAAAGAATTTATCAGATTTGAGAGGAGTATAGAGATAAAGGGTTACTTTAAAAATGATGACAAAAATATTACTTGAATAAGTTATTTTATACATTTCTGAAAAAAATAACAATTACACTTATCTGAGGCACATATGTAATTGATTTGGGTTACAAATTATAAATAACTTCAGGTCTTAATTAATTCAGAAGTATCTATCTATTTATATCAGTCTACTTTCAAGATTTTAGAGGGAAATGATAATTTAATAGTCCCAAGAGACCAATCTTTGACCCAAAAGCGTCGGTATGGAAGATAAGTGCGTCAGAAAGTTAATTAGTGTTTCGGAAGAATAAGTTGTTATATATCAAGGGAAAAATAACCAGATGACTGTGAAAATTATCTAAAGCTAGTAAAATCTGTATTATTGGACACCTATAAAAATAATATTAAGAAAAATAACTTATATAAGTTATATTTAAATTAGCCTCGTTTTCAACATTACTTGCATAGGTAATTTTAATTGTTACTTGTTTAAGTAATACCCCTGACTGATGATACAGAGATTTTGACATGTTCTGACAAATTAAGTTTTTAACATTACTTTTAGTATCTCTTATTATTTTTACAATTACACTTTTTCATAATTATTTTGTTTCAAATGCCACGTTTTATATCTGCATATTCCTGAATAATATAATAGTTGTTTTATAAATTTCGAATCATATAAGAAACAGATTCTACAATTTTACCTTCTGATTATGATATTTATGAACTCGATGTGCCTTATATGCAGTAGAGATCTACTAACCCTTCCGGGGTAGCTGCTTTTTGGGGGTTGGGTTCGTTTTGCTTAGTCTTTAGTGTTGTATTTTTAAATGATGAAGGCTGTTGGTTTTCTTTTTCTGTCGTTTTTCGCATTTTGTACGATTGGCAGTCTCTCTTGGACTCTTTAGTTTTTATTCTCCCTTATGTCTCTTTCGATATCTTTCTTTTCTTCAACTTCAAGCTTTAAATTTCAAATGGGAATTCTTGAATGTCTCATTCGTGGAGTATATCTCTTAAAATATGCATTCAAATTGAAATAACATTATGAAAGGTCTACACATTGCCTTCTATAATCTAAAATTAAATATATACCTCATTTACCTATTAGCTGCACCCCTAGATGGTGCAATTGGAACTTGTTCCAGTGTTCTTGGAAAGAAAGGTGATGCGTGTGATTCTTCTTGTGGATGCGAATCAGGTAAGTTTATTTAAAAGAAATGAATGAGGCATACCCATTCTTCCGTCATATTATACATGCGATATTTTTATATGCGTACAACAAAGGAAAGTCGTTACTGAAACAGAATATCATCTGAAGTAAAAATGAAAGGCAGTCTAAAAAAAAGGCCATGTTTTCCTTCTCTGTTTGCATTTCGTCAGAACTCACAGTATTGAAAAATGGAAGTTTTTTTTTCTATTCGTGTAGTTTTTAGGCGTTTTATTTTTATCAACATATTTCAACCTCAATGGACATGATAGATTTTTAATAAATGACTATGTTTTTAAATTTAACAATGACAACGACTAAAAACACTAAAAAGAAGAAAAATCGCCAGTACAAAAAGAAAGCGCGGTCAGGAAGTCTTTCTTACAAAAGGCAAGTAGTTCCTTTTAAGATTCGGCCGATACATGTAATTAAAATAGAGTAGAATCAGAAACAACATTCATCCCGATGCTAGATTTTCTAATTTAAAGTGCATTCGCGCATGTTTATAGTTTAAAAGATCCTGTGCACATGTCAAGAATAAATTATGAACAGTCACACATAAGTACATTTTTATTCAGTCGATGTCACCAGTTTTTGCATCAAATGTTAAAAAATTGACTGGATGTGTTAACATGTTTTCCGTTCTAATGTTTATTTCAAGGTTAAAGTTGTCTTTTTGACCTTGATACACTGTTTTTATTTATATCATTTATATTGTGTCCTAGATCAAACTTATTCGTTCTGTGTATATTTACATGTTTTGTGTCCTTGTTATTTTATTGTATGTCTTAGCTTTTTATGTTATAGTGTTACACCACTGTTTCAGTTTAGGGTGAAGGTTGGCGTCTTTTAAAACGTTTAAACACGCTGCATTGTAATGTACCTGTCCTAAGTCAAGAGCCTATTGCACAGAATTTATCGTTTGTTGGTGTGATTAATCAGTGTTTCTCGTTTCTCGTTGTTTATATCGATTAGACCGATGGTTTTCTTGTTTGAATTGTTCTATTTAGTCATTTTGGGGCATTTAAAGCTTGCTGTTCGGTGTGAGCCAAGACACCGTTTTCAAGGTCGTACTTTGACTTATAATTGTTTACTTTTTCCCATTGTGACTTGGGCTGATGGTTGTCTCATTGGCACTAATACCACATCGTCTTATTTATATGTCACAATTTTCATATCTAACTATGTGTTTAATTGATTGATTAAATGTTGGTGTTAAATAACAACACTTTCAACACTATGGCTATATGATGGTGAAAAGCTTGTACTGGATGGAGGCAACTGGAGATAAGCACAAACCCTCACAGGGAAACTCAAAATACTAGTCATTTAAGATAAGAGTTGAATGCCCTGCCACATGCGGAATTCAAACTCATAACCTCTGTATTGACAGCTGGCTAGTGATTGCTGTAAATGAACTGCTTATACGACTCGGCCACCGTATCCCTTGATGAATGAACTATGCCAAAATAGAGGACATTAATCTTCACAGACCATCTAAATGCTTTAGTACCATCATTTGTATTTCACTCAAATTAAAATCCCAAATAAATACATGTAGCTGTATCTATTTATATCTTTGTATTATTCTATAGGTTATACATGTTATCGAACAGTGTCTGGGAGATGCTGTCCTCTAATGAGATGTTTTAATGCCACGTGGGTATATAGAACAGGAACAACATTACTGGGCTAATTGTAACCCACCAACATATTTTTATCCTCCATAACTCATACCATAACAAAATAAAATTACGAACCCGCGTATGTATAACTTACCACTTTATGGCGGAGAAAAAAATGTAAACTGTTTAAAGCAATCGGTTCTATTTCTTCGAAGCAGATTTTCACTTTTCCTGAACTATTACTTATTTCTTCTTTGTAATCGATCGTTTGATCACAATTTTTCATTGGTCAAAATTTGATTGTGACTTCATTTTGTCTTGCCTTTCTCTGATTTAGTCATTCGTTTTTTGTTGCATACACGCTTCTTTCGCGCTGATTTTGATAAGGAAAATACATACTTTATTTTATTAAATCGTTATGTTCCGGTTGAATACCTTGTAAATATGAAAAATGAGTGGGAAGATACCAAATTAAACGGACATTAAATCCATAAGTGGATAACAAACTTTTAACGTCATGTCAATAACCAAAAATGACTATAAGACAAACAAAAGTATACAAAACACAACGTAGAAAACAATTTTCGTTTTTTTATTTTGTATATGCGAAAATGATTTTCAGAGATGCAGTTTCTCTTGTTTGTCTTTTTTGGCGGCACTTTTGAAAAGTGTCTATGTGAAATGGACAGGGTTTTTTTTATCAAATATACTATATAAACATTAATTTTCGTGGGGTGAACATGTCGTGGTTTTGTATCCAAAAGTAAGATTGTGAGGGTTATTTTTGTGATTTTTAAGTTGAGAAAACAATTATGTTAATGCAACTTTATATTTGACAATACTCAATAAAACTGATCTTAACTTTCTCCGTTGGTAAAATCAGTAAATGCATTTCATAGTAACAGTGAGCACTAATTAATTGTTGTGACCTGCACAGGCTATTTAGCTTTTACAGACCTTTGGTGTGTTATCCCAGGACAATTATTGTGTAATAAATGTATTCCGACTTGAGGGCATTACAGACGCATTTGACTATTAATTGATATTGATTGACAACTCTTGATCATTATTTATTACTGAACAAACAAAAGATTAGGATTATCCTCTGACTTAAAGCAAACGTTTTCATATCGTTGCATATTCAATTAAGCTATTAATTTCAGTCGATGCATCTATGTACATCATTTATATAATTTATATAATGTCATGATTTTTTAGATCATAAACTAATGTAAATCTACAGTTAAATATTCGTTGGGGTTTTAATTTCGTGGATAATTACTATTCACAAAATAAACGAAATTAAATCCCCAACGAAAATTTCTGCTTTTACAGTTTGGAATATGAAGGACCCTTAAGTTAAAACTTGCTATTTATCATAAATGCAAATACTTACTTAACAATAGTCTGTAGAACAAATTACTTTTGAGTGTGTACCTCTAATAACTGACTAACATATAACAAGAATAACATGAATTACCAAAAATACTAGACATTACAACTCCCCACACCAACACCAGACCCCTCCGGAAGAAATAGACGAACATACAAAGATGAATAACACCGAACAAAACATAGTGCAGATAGCATGTCTTGGTACACTATAAGAATAATAATATGTGGTATGAGACAAGTATCCACCAGTACAGTTGGCTATAAAAAAAAACATGAAAAATAAAAAACAACTGAATTGAGAAAACTAACGGCCTAATTTATAGAAAAACAATATACGAAAAACAAATATGTCAGACATGAACTAACGACAACCACTGAACTACAGGCTTCTTATATGGGAATGCCACATAAAGAATGTAGCGGTATTAAACATGTTTTTGAACGTTCAACCATCTCCCTAATCTGCGACAGTGGTGTAACCTCACAACCTAAAAACAAACTATAAAAATCAATTGAAAAAGGATTCACTTATCAAGGCACAAAGCATACTTTGTGGTTGGGTTATACCACATGCAATGTGTTGTGCATAAATACTTAAAATTTGGCTTTCTAACTCTTATGTCGTACATGTTAAGAACGCAATGCAATTTTTGCCCTGTGCAGAGTGCAGCTTTCCATATATTCAATCTATCGTGGACTAAAGGATACCACAGATACAGTTCTCGTAGCTAAACTTACATTTGAAATTTTCAATGAGGGTGTGTTCAGAACACAACATTACCACAAAAGAAAAGATTTCAGGTTCCCAAATGTAAAATTTTCATTTCGATGTAGTAGTGCCTCCATATGGAGTATACATTTTCCTTCTTCTACTTTGTACGATATTCCAGAGCTTACATTACCTATCCCGATTTCCTTGATATAGATTGCTGCTAACAAGGATGATATTGAACGAAAGGTTCCCAGAGGTAAAGTTGGAGTCATCGTTTCAAAGATATGTCCCGATTGTCGTAGTTACAATCTCGTCCTCTTTCACCCGATTTTGACCTTAACTAATTTGTACTTATAATGATCTTCATGAAGGATGCCACTAGTGTAGCAGGATAGTCTTACCCTTCCGGAGTAAATGATATCAGCCCCAGTGTTTGGTAGGGCTCGATACGCCTCAGTCCTATAGTTTAAGACACAGAATTATTCGAGGACTTGTTTGTCTTTTCGACGTCTTTCGATTTTTGTTTTTGCCATAGATTTATCAAATTTCTTCCCCACTGAAAATTGAAAATAAAATGTTCAGTTTATTACTTTGTTGTGTTTTAGCGATTTACTGAATTTACCTCCATCAGGAATGTTAAAATCTTAAAATGGTAAAGCAATGGATGCAAACATATTGAGTATCATTTATCCCTCGGTATATTTCGCCTTTTTGTATCAACATGATGCCCACTTATGTCAAAACTAAGCGCGTTTTATTTTTCATTGGGATGTAACTTATCAAAAACTAAATATAAGTGTTTATCCCTACAAAAAATCGATTGTAAATCAATAATTTACAATTCAATTTTATTTGATATAATTCTAATTGAACGGTTTTTAAATAGAGGGCACTTTTAAAAATTAAAGTACATACACAATAATTGATTAAATTGAGGTGACATTAGTTTATATTTTTTTTTAATTTCATATATCAATAAAAAGAGATTAATCAATGAAGATACCAACAATCGTTGGAATTGGATGTTATCCCAACAGAAGCAAGACCGGATGAGCATACAGTTATTTGATTATTTCAACTTCAACTGTTAAAACATTATCGATACCATTTTTACTGCATCAGATTCGCAATTCGACTATTTACGCATATTCAGTGGTGCAGAAGGTTCTAAAAGAGGGACGAAAGATACCAAAGGGACAGTCAAACTCATAAATCTAAAACAAACTGACAACGCCATGGCTAAAAATGAAAAAGACAAACAATAGTACACTTGACACAACAAAGAAAACCAAAGAACCCCTCCAAAAACTAGGGGTGATTTCAGGTGCTTCGGGAGGGTAAGCAGATCCTGCTCTACATGTGGCACCCGTCGTGTTGCTTATGTGATATCAAAACCGGTAGATAGTCTAATTCGGTAGGTCACATTCATGAAAGGGAAGGGGATTGTAGTAACGACGTACGGAACATGTCCGATATCATTTGTGAAACGGTTATTCCATAACGGTCAACCAACTCGTGATGGCGTCCGTAAAATTTACGAAGGGATGATTTCAACTTCATCATTTGAAACTCTTGGTTTAATAGCTTCCTTGTGAGCAGCAACCCTCTATCAAGAAAATTATGATAGGAAATGCAAGCACGGGAATATCGTATCAATTGGGAGATATATACCCCGCATGCAGGTGCTGCTAGTATGTTGCTACTAAAAAATGGAAAGTTTACAATCGGAAAGCTGAAATCATCTCTTTTGTCGTAAAGTTTTGTTTTCAACCGACACTCATTGTCAATTTCTAGATGTAAGTCAAGATATGAAGCCTACTTAACTGTATCTGTAGTATCCTTTATCTCGAGTTCAATGGGAAAGATGCGTTCCACATAGTCACCAAATTTTGAATTATTTAGTGAAAGAACATCATCTATATAGCGGCAAGTAGAGTTAAAGGATATTGTTAACTTCTTATCTTTCTTCCTAAGAAGTTCCTGTATGAAGTGAGCCTCATACTAATAAAGAAACAAGTCGGCAAGAAGTGGGGCACAATTCGTTCCGATTGGAATGTCGATAGTCTGTTAAAACACGTCCTCCAAACGTTACAAATATGTTGTCAATCAAAAAATGAAGCATCTTGATAATGTCAGTTTCAGAGAATTTTTTGTTTGAATCAGAGTGATGGTTTACAAAGTAGGATGTATCCCTTACTTAGACAAGATACTTGTATCTTCGCTGGCTATTCATTTTAATTAAACAAAGCAATACCAAGTCTTTCAATTTGTCTTTTAGTTTGGAATGTATAGAAAAGACAAAAAGTCATCGTAGCTGATGTGACCACTCGAAATATTTTTTTTACATTTTGGACGACAGTGCCACGACAACTAATTTGTTGATCTTCCACGAAAAAAAATCGTACAATATGTTGTGAATTGGGTTTTAGGGCATATTTCATTGAAACATGGTATCGTCCGGATTGATTCTTGGAAAGAATGACCTATCGTTCTGACAAAACATTACTCCATATAGGTACATAATGCTCTGTAATTAACATAGTTAACGTAAAATACGCGGCACAATCTAATTCTTTTATTATGGTATGAATTAGGGAGGAAAGAAACATGTTGGTGGATGACAGTTATCCCAGTGATCTTTTTGTTGTTGTACCCAAGCGGCATCATAACATCTCATTGGAGGACAGCAAAATCCAGACATTGGTCGATAACATGTATAACCTATAGAATCATAAAAATTAAGATCAAACAATTTCTTTTGGATTTCATTTTGAATGACATAAAGATAATGTTATTGAAGAATGTTACGTGGTATGTGCCGATAAATGAAGATCTTATTATAAATTAATTGCTGATTTGTTTCTGTACTTCTGTTTTTTGCGTAGTTCATTTACCATAAAATACATTTATCATTTAATGAGTATTTGATTTAAAATGTCAGAGTTTTTATCCAGTTTCCAATTAAACAAATTGTAACCTTTGATGCCTGCATGGTTAAAGAAGTTCATCTTCAGCCATCACTAGCCAGCTGTTAAACACATATTATCAGTTTGAATCATCACGTAACAAGTGCGTCTAAATCTTGCTTTTGATTAACTAGAACTGTGAGTTTTCATTTGAAAAGAAAATTGAGAATAGAAATTGGGAATATGTCAAAGAGACAACAACCCAACCATAGAAAAAACAACAGCAGAAGGTCACCAACAGGTCTTCAATGTAGCGAGAAATTCCCGCACTCGGAGGCGTCCCTCAGCTGGCTCTTAAACAAATATATACTAGTTCCGTAATAATGAACGCCATTCTAATTTCCGAATTGTACACAAGAAACTTAAATAAGATAATACAAGACTAACAAAGGCCTGAGGCTCCTGACTTGGGACAGGTGTAAAAACACACTTTCTTTTTGTACCTTTGATGTTTCGTTTTTTTTGTGTGTTTTTAATATGTTTTTATCTTTATCATCGATGAATTTGAAAACAGAGGAAATCATTGTCATCGGGTTTCCTTCATCCAGTTCAAGCTGATCGCCATGGTATAGCAAATAGAACTGCATGTGTTGTTAATCTTAACATCAACAATAAATCAATCAATTAAACACATCGTTATATTAAGCTATATTTGAGACGTTTATACTGTATAAAATAAATATAAACACATCAAGTCGACTTTTTGACATTTGATGCAAAAACAGGTGATATCGACTTAATAAAAAATGTACTGATGCCTGGTTCTTCATCATATACGTTTTGGAGTATTCATGAACTGCTTTACGAAACACACTTTCTTTTTGTACCTTTGATGTTTCGTTTTTTTTAATATGTATTTATCTTTCTCATCGATGAATTTGAAAACAGAGGAAATCATTTTATGATAAAATTTCATGCTGATAAAAAAAAACACTACTGATATACCACTAATAAAACACATAGAAAGGACACATCATTTATTTCTTTAAAAATCTATAAGTTCTGTAAAAATCTTAATAGAGGAACAAAACTTCGCCCTATTATTGGACGGCCTTTTATTTTTACTTTAGGTGTCCTTTGTCAATAACGATCAAATTGAGGTTCTTCTGTTGAACACGTAAGACAACATTACATGCATGCAAAATTTATATTTAATGCATAATTAGTACTTTTTTAGTGTACTTACCAGATTCGCATCCACAAGAAGAATCACATTCTTCATCCTTCTGTCCAAGTACACTGGAACATATTCCACTTGATGTTGAACCTCCTGGATCTTGACCTAATAAACAAATGAGGTTTACATTCATATTTCTAGTTTCGTTAGTTCATTTCAACTTAAATACAGATTCTACGAAATCCCCCAGAATTGAAAATTGTAGAATAAAATAACCCAAACACAAAGGAAAGTTTTAAACGGAAACTCCCGAAATGGTAAAATCGAAATCTCAAACACATCAAACGAATGGATAACAAATATCTTATCCATGACTTCTACAGGCATTTTTTTGTATTTAGAAAATCTCGCATTTCCCTTAAACAACTTTATAACACAATAAAATTTATAATTCATGATGACAAGAGGTCCCAAAATAAAGTGCATATTAGGTAAATGAAATAAAAACTTAATCTTAGCTTAATGCGAGAGCTTGGAATTTAGTAGATTTTTACTAAACATAGTTTTTTTCTTCCTACCTCCTGAAAGTCATCCTAGATTTCAGGCTACATTATAAAGTAACCGATAACCAGCATAGATATGATTTGAAAATAAATCGGCATTTACATACTTCCAGTATATACAAGTATGCTAGTGTATTTATAATGTAAACTGTGCGGGACCAGTTTGCCATTCTAAAATTAGTTTATTTGACTTTTAATGGGTAATAGATATTTTACAACATTTTTTTCTACTACGGTAACATGGGAATGGCAATAACATACCGAATTGGGTTTCCTGTTCAGTAAGTGTATTATTGTTAGCATCTCTACAACATGGTACCGTTGAAGTACAGTCACTAGATATGGTACATTTTGTACTTCTTCTTGATCTTAAATGATAGTTGGAACACCACACAATTCCCAGTATACTCTGCAAAGAAAGGGTTTCCGCGCTATTAGTCATAACGAAGTTAACAAAGAGTTTCGCAATTGTACAAACTCAGATAGCAGATCCTTGTCATATTGATAACATTGTTCCTTTGTCTTGAGAAAATAATAATAATGTATTGATTTAGGGGATTGTTGCCCTATACCTTACAAAACAAGAAGCAAAACGACAGCAAATTGCACTAACTGCGGCATTTTATTTTCATTATGTAAATACATTAGTGTTTTTTTTTTTTTTTTTTAATGAACAATATTTCATAGCTTCAGTCCTTTTTGGGAAATTTTGTGAACGATAGTTTCGGTTTTAAATGGTTCTAAGTATGGAAAAGAAGATACACGTACCTTGTCATAGAATGGGTTAACTCCAACCTTTACTTTACCTTCCGCTATATACTTATACTTCTACTATATAGGTATCAAATCGGTTAAAAATGACATTCCGTAAATTTTACGGACACCATCAGAAATTGTTTTGTCCATACGAAGTGCCCAAACTAACTAAGGACATTAATATTAGTGTTAGATTGTGGTTTGACTTATTCCCGATTATGAATGTTTTTCTGAGTGTGAATCGAATTGCTATAAGTCGTGTCATGATACTTTTTCATCCCAAATTCATGTATTTATTTTTGGTGTTATATTTGTTAATCTCATCGAATGTCTTATCGTTTGTAGCTGTAAATCGTATTTTTTCTGTTGTATTCGTGTGTTATGGTAAAGATAATTAATTATTCAGTTCATTTATTATTTTGATAAGTTTAATCGAAACATTTTAGAATTATTTGTCTTCAGTGCTCTTCAACTTTGAACTTGCTTTGGCTTTCGAACTTTTTTCATCTGAGCGTCACTGGTAAGTATTGTGTGGACGAAACGCACGTCTGGCGTATTTAATGTTAAACCTCATATCTTTTTTTAGCTATTATTCGTGTGGTTTTTTTTCATAATGCACATTCAGTACAAAGCTGATTAAAAAGTATAGCGTTGTATCACTTTTTAATGCATACATGTAGCAATATAAATATTACATAACATAATGTTGTTTTTGTGTGTTGAAAATGCTCCCTGAAATAAGATTAAAATATTCTTACCAGTATAACTAAATACTTCATCTCCCTTATATCCTTATCTTGAGATGATGTTCACTTTCTATTTCTTATCATAAAATACTAAACAGAAGTGGGCGTTCTGATAAACCTAATGAGTCAGCTTGGAGTCAGTATCCTGTAATTCATCTGTTGTGGTTAATTGTTCCGGTTTTTAAACCCTTAACAATTTTAACAATCTATATACGCGCATGTAACTAATATTTCTTACAATTATTTGTACTGTATTCCTGTCATGTAATGTTGTCATTTTAATGTTATGTAATATTTATATTGCTACATGTATGCATTAAAAAGTGATACCACGCTATACTTTTTAATCAGCTTTGTACTGAATGTGCATTATGAAAAAAAATCTCGTAAAAATACTACCAACACATAAGTCTGTTTACGAATGTTGTTCTTGTGTGTTGAAAATGCTCCCTGAAATAAGATTAAACTATTCTTACCAGTATAACTAAATACTTCATCTCCCTTATATCCTTATCTTGAGATGATGTTCACTTTCTATTTCTCATCATAAAATACTAAACAGAAGTGGGCGTTCTGATAAACCGAATGAGTCAGGAAAAACGTATGATCCAAACTAATAAATTTTGTTATCACCATAAGTTCAGATTTTTATTGTGATAGCCACTGAATATTTGGTTGGGCTGTTTATTACAGTAGCGAGTTTATTTTTATCCTTTACATTTTATCATAAAATTACATCATATTACATCATAGCTTGTATTCAGCTATGTTCTTATAAATAAATAAATAAACTATTGATATTGAAAGCGTACAAATGTCCCAGCTTGTATTTCTATTTTTCCTTAGAAATCGAAATTCAGCACAATCCATGAATTTAAAATTAAGAAATATATCTATTAAGTGGCAACATTCTGGTGTATGAAAAAGATGCACAGAAGGTAGATCTCAACATTCTAAACAATCTTTTCATTTCGTATTTTCTATTTATCGATTTTTAATATATCAGACGGTTTTTAGTTTTGAAGTTTTGCCCTTTTTTATTATGTCTAGCCATGACTCTCATGTATGTTGGCGGAATGGGGTCATCGGACAATTATTTGAATATGAGACTCTCGCTGTAATTTGCTCGTTCGCTGTTTGATATGCAATATCTTATATTTCGCTCTTCAATTTCAAGTGATTTAGATTTAATTAATTCTGATATGTATGATGTGAAATTTAATCAAGTTGTAACATAAATATTATTCTCATTAGAACAAATATTGCAACATTTTCAAAACTCCCGTTGCTTTTGCTACGAAGTTGCAAATACCGGTTTATTTTAAAAGTGAATCTTAACTCGTCCGCTATGTCCGTGTCTGTTGTGACATTTTTTATTTCAATGGTATACACGCTAGAACATTTGACTCCAACGAATTAATGATTCTTTTATATTGAATTATCTTCAAAATTTCATTGTGAGTGCCAAAAAAACATAAAAGAGACACCTCGAAATATGTTCCAATATTATTGACTGAGACTAGGGTGAGATACAATACAGTATTAATGTAGAATAATGCTAGAGAGAAATAGAATTCAATGTTGGTGTAAAGTAAGAGTAGGGTGTGATACAATTTCTTCAAAAAACCCAAAATGTTTGATTTGTTCAGCCTGTCGACATTATACACAATGGCTGATATACAATCAAGATAATTTTTGACTCGTCTCTGTTTACTTTTAAGTAAAGGTTGTCGTTAACTAACGTCTTCCAGAATCCCATTATCTCCTGGATTTAGTTGTCAAGGATGCAGATAAAGTCTGGCATCATAATACGCATAACTGAAACAAAGTACAGTACCAACGTTTTACACTGCTTGTTATTGTTACACTTAATAAAATCAACGGTACCAATTTTGTTGCACCAGATGCGCATTTCGACAATATATGTCTCTTCATTGATGCTCGTAATTTTCATTCGTTTGATATGTTTAACTTTTTTTTAACATTTATTAAGGAATTTTCCGTTTTGATTTTTCCTTGGAGTTCATTTTTTGTGTAATTTTACTGTTGTTCTTTTTACTACTGTCAAATGTTGCATAGTGGATTTGGCGCTAGCAGACATATCTGTGCCCGCCACATAATGTAACTGTCAGCTTGAAGTCAGTATCCTGTAATTCATCTGTTGTGGTTAATTGTTCAGGTTTATAAACCCTTAACAATTTTAACAATCTATATACGTGCATGTAACTAATAACAGTATCGTCATGTGGTTGACAATTCATGGCGCGCCTTGCTGCAAGTAATGTATAACAAAATAGGATTGATTGTTCGATCACTGTGTGCGATATATCTGTAGATAAAAAGATACTTTTTTTTTAAATAGATTTTTTTTACAATACAATGATTGAGATTTCTACCGACATAATTTTTTCAAAAAATATATTTACTCATTCTAAACTTCTATCAAAAACGAATTGTTTTCATGTGAATAAATATATAATGTAATGTATTGAGTAGTATCCAGGTCGTTTATTGTCTGTCTATATACTCTATACATTTACTAGAATTATCACAAACATGTTTTGCAAATTGAGAGTAATTCATATTTACACATATAAAAATACCTGTCTTTTTTTACCTGTTTCGATATTTTGTCGTCGGCGCTGCAAACTCTTCGACTTAAAAAATCTACCGTACCTGTGGAATGACATAAAATCACATTTTTCATAGATTAGGCATCTGCCATAAATTTGGAACCTACTATATATTTAGGTTCTACATATATATTATTATACATGTAAGCGATAGCCTAAAATATATTATTACTCCGTTATTCACATAGTTAACATTAGATACGCGGCTCAATATTTTCATTTTATTATGGTTAAATTTTTGGGGGTAAAAAACATGTTGGTGGGTGACAATTAGCCCAGTGATCTTTTTGCTGTTTTACCCAAGCGGCGTCATAACATCTTCTTGGAGGACAGCATACTCCAGACACTGGCCGATAACATGTGTAACCTACAGCATAATAAAAAATAAATTATCATATACTGATATAAGAATTTTTTTTGGATCTAGATTTGAATGAAATATAAATGTCGTAACTGAAAAATGATTTATGGTCTGTACATTTAATGACGATGTTATTTTAAATACTGTGGATTCCTTAATATTCGTTGGATACCAATTTTCGTGGATTTCGTGGGAACAGGAATACCACGAATTCAAATGTTCAACGAATTACAAATTTTGTAAAGGAATGAGTGAAGTCTTTGCCAAAACCACGAAATTAAATATCCACGAATATGTAAGTTTTCCTCAAACCACGAAAATTGGTACCCACGAAAATAAATGAATCCACAGTATATCATTATTTTTCCCCTGTATTTCTGTTTATCGGCGTAGTTCATTCATCAAACAATACATTACTCATTTGATGAGTTTTTATAATTAGACATTTCAGAGTTATGTAGCCGGTTTCTCATTAAACAAATTGTAGGTATATGTGCCTGAGTGGTTAGTGTAGGTCATGTAGTCCATCACTAGCCAGCTGTTAGACAGAGATTATCAGTTGGAATCAGCATGTGACAAGTGCGTCTGATTCGTATTATAGTTTGCCGTTTCAGAATGTAATGCATCCTGGGTAATATTTTTAAAAGTGATCACCACCACGTCCTGATTGGTGAAAAAATGTCATACACAATGGTAATTTAACCAATGACGTCACGTTATTTTTATATATGGGTACGAACAATGAAATTACACATGATGCTTTAGATTCTGAAACGGCCAATTGACTAGGATTGTCAGTTTTCCTTTGTAAATTGTATGTTGTGGCTCGCTCCAGGCTTCATTCATCCAGTACAACCTGATTGTCACGATATAGTCAAAAAACTTAATGCTTTGTTAATTTTAACACCAACAATAAATATATAAAAAAAACACATGATAATCATTAGCTATATGTGAGACTTTTATACTGTATAAAATAAACACATTTTGTTTTTGTACCTTTGGTTTTTTCGGTGTTTTTTGGGGTTTTTTTTTAATATGTTTTTATCTTTATCATCGATGAATTTGAAAACATAGAAAATCCTTTTTATGATTCAATTGCATGCTGATAAAGATAAACCACTGATATACCACTGATAAACCACATAGAACAAAATCTTTTAGTTCTGTAGAAATCCAAACAGACAAACAAAACATCGCAATATTTTCGGATCGTCTTTCATTTTTACTTCAGGTGTTCTGTGTCAATAACAATAAAATTTAGTGTCTTCTGCTGTACACGTAAGACAACATCGCTTGCATGCAAAATTGGAACGCAAAGCTCATTAGTATTGTTTTAATATACTAACCAGATTCGCATCCACAAGAAGAATCACATTCTTCACCTTTCTTTCCAAGATCACTGGAACAAATTCCACTTGGAGTTGAACCTCCTAGAACCGGACCTAATAAATAAAGGAGTAGATATACTAGGAAGATGTGGTTTTAGTTTAGAATATTTTATTGTTCAAAAAGACAAAAGGATCAGACACAAGTTTTACAGCTTAGTAACGTCTTCTCCAAGATGTGGTTTGAGTGCAAATGAGACAACTCTTCATCCAAGTCAAAATTTATAAAAACAAACCGTTATAGGTCAGAGTACGGTCTTCAACAAGGAGCCTAGACTCACACCGAACAGCAAGCTATAAAGTGCCCAAAAACAACTAGTGTAAAACCAATCAAACGGTGCAAACGGTCTAATCTATATAAAAACAAGAATGTGTCCAAATTACACGGATGCCCCACTTGCACTATCATTTTCAATGTTCAATGGACCATGAAATTGGATAAAAAATACAATTAGGCATTAAAATTAAAAAGATAATATCATAGGGAACATGTGTACTAAGTTTCAAGTTGATTGGACTTCAACTTCATCAAAAACTACCTTGACCAAAAACTTTAACCTGAAGCGGGACAGACGACGAACGAACGGACGGACGGACAGACGGACGGACGGAGAGACAGACGAACGGACGCAGAGACCAGAAAACATAATGACCCTCTACTATCGTAGGTGGGGCATAAAAACGAGAAACGAGATGAAGGAAAACACTTATGAACTGAAATTCAGATTCCTGACTTAGAACATGTGCAAACATTCATATCATTAGTTTGGTTAGTTCATTTCAACTTAAATACAGATTCTACGAAATTGCCAGGTAAAAGAAAAATGTAAAATTTAAAAAAAACGAACTCCGAAGAAATTTCTAAACGGAAACCCCCGAAACAAATGGCAAAATCGGAAGCTCGAACACATCAAACGAATGGATACCAACTATCATACTACTTAATTGCTATCGGCATTTTCATGTATGTAGCTTGTGATTAAGATAAAAGATAAATTTTACTGGATATTTGTTGCGTTTTCCTACCTACTGAAAGTCATCGTAGATCTCAGGCTATGTCATAGAGTAACTGATAACTAAGCTAGATTGGATTGTAAAATAAAATGGTTTACTAAATTTCGTTTAACTTAATATTAATAATAATTTGCGTTTACATACTTTCAGTATATACAATTACACTGGTGAATTAATCATACATGCTGTGAGCGACAAATTTGCCATTCAAAAGTTAGTTAATCTGACTTTTTAGTGGTAACAGATCTTGTAACATTTCTTACTACAACAGTAACATACCGAAGTGGTTTTCCTGGTCAGTAATTGTATTATAATAAGCATCCCTACAACATGGTTCAGTTGAAGTGCAGTCACGTGATTTGGTACATGTTGTACTGTTACTTGATCTTAAATGATAATTTGAACACCACACAATTCCTAATATACTCTGCAAAGAAAGGTAATTAGCGCAGTTAGTTATTACGACGTGAACAATGTGTTTCTCCATTGCACAAACTAAGGAAGTCTATCCTTGCTATATCTTACAACATTGTTCCTTTGACTTGTCGTGTATTGATTTAGGGGATTGTTGCTTAAAAGAGGAACAAAAAATACCAAAGGGACAGTCAAAAGTTAAAAAAAATATTACAACACATAAAGCAAAACAACATCAAAAGGCAGGTTACACTAAGTGCAGCATTTTTCTTTAATTATGTCAGCACATTTGTGTTTTTTTTTATTTTTATTTTTTCTTAAATCAATATTCCATAGCTTCAGTTCTTTATTATGATTTTCGTGAAAGATTGTTTCAGTTTCAAATGGTTACAAGAATGGAAACGTGGAGAAAAGTATTTTTTCATAAGGAAAGATAACTCCTACTTTGAAAAAATATCACTCTGATTTGAACAAAAAAATATCTTAAACTGAGATTATGAAGATGCTTGATTACTTAATTGACAACATATTTGTTACGTTTAAGATATGTGCTATTCAACAACTTATTGGCCATCCCATAGGAACCAACTAGGCCACGTTTCTCTTTATTTTTATGATGCAGACTTTACACAGGAAGAAAGAAAACAAGTTATAAGTATCCTCCAACTTTACTTTCCGCTGTATAAATGATGTTCTCTCACTAGATAATTCAAAACTTGATGACTATGTTGAACGCATCAATCCCATTAAACTTAAGATAAAGGATATAACACATACAGTTAAGTTTGCCTCATACTTTGACTCACATATAAAAATTGACAATGCGTCTCAAAATTTTACGACAAGAGAGATAATTTCAGGTTTCCCATTGTAAAATTTTAATTTCTATGTAGCAACATTCCTTCCGTGCCTGTATATGGAGTATATATCTCCTATTTGAGAAAATGTTTCCAAGATGGTTTTTTTCTGTTATGATTTCCTTGATAGAGGGTTGCTGTTCAAAAGGAAACTATCTAACCAAAAGTTCTAAACGGTGCGGTTGAAATCACCACTTCGTAAATGTTACGGATGCCATCACGAGATGGTTGACCGTTATGGAATATCAGTTTCACAGATGATATCGGATATAGATATAGGAAGATGTGGTGTGATTGCCAATGAGACAACTCTCCATCCAAATAACAATTTAAAAAGTAAACCATTATAGGTTAAAGTACGGCCTTCAACACGGAGCCTTGGCTCACACAGAACAACAAGCTATAAAGGGCACCAATATTACTAGTGTAAAACCATTCAAACGGGAAAAACAACGGTCTAATCTATATAAACAAAACGAGAATCGAGAAACGAGAAACACATATATATATTTCATAAACAAACGACAACTACTGTAAATCAGATATGTTCATAATGTCGTACTACAATCTCGTCTCCTTTTCACGAATGTTATCTGCAGAATTATACTTGTTACCATGTGTGTATAAACATGATCAGCACGACTTAAGACAAGATATAAAACTGATACAATTAAATCAGTTTTTCAGGTTTCTGTTAGTTTACCAAAACAAAATAATGTGTTAACCTAATGCACATATGGCAGACTTAATTAAAGAATATGATTAATGAAGTCCGACAGAAATAATGTATGATAACATTTTGCATGTTTTTTGATAGACGAAATTTCTGATTTTCGATGTCTAGTTTCGAATAGGATTCGTTTTTCACATATAGTCATGTTATATTTTGTTAGTTTTTTTCCATTGATAAGTTGAGATATTATAAACATTTTTGAAGGATTAAAATTTTGTTTTCAAAAGATCCTTCAGAAATGGTAATTTATTCCTTGGGTAGTCAATTTTTATTAATTTCATAAATTTTTAAACATGATGTAATATTTGTATAGTTTTTGAAATCAATGATATATGGTGCATAGCTAACAAAGCATTGCGTGCAGTCAATTTTTTACTGGGTATTATTAATGCGGAGCCCGAAGTGTTTACATCGTAGTTGTGACCTTATTGACGTTATCAGTAGTCGGTGCTTACGAACTGACATGAATACTAAAGTGTCTTTCTTACAATCTACGTTGATAAGTTTAAATTGTTGATAAACTATTAGTCTAGCTTATTTATCCCAGACATAGATTGCCTTAGCCGTATTTAGCACAAGCTTTTGGAATTTTGGATCCTCAAGACTCTTCAACTTTTTACTTGTGTGGCTTTATAACTATTTTGATCTGAGCGTCACTTATGGGTCTTATGTAGACGAAACGGGCGTCTGAGGTACTTAATTATAATTCTGGTACCTTTGATAACTATTTGTATCATAAGGTTTTCAAAATACATCATTTTTCACATCCAAAAGGTTAATACGGAGCATTCAATGAAATTATATTTCTATCATTTTAAGAATTTGAATGTGATCAACAAAATACATTAAATGTACATGTTCAGATATAACTTCCTTTATTAATATAAAGTGATACAACGCCATAGTTTTTAATAAAACATCTTATTTTTTATTTATTTCTGTTGATGTTAATGTCCCTTGGTTTTGTGAGTCTTTGTTTACTCCTTGGTTTTGATTGTTATTGTCTTGTACGAAATGTGCATTATGAAAAATTTCTCGCAAAAATGCTGCCAAATGAGAAGTCTGTTTACGAAAATTCTTTAGTGGTGTGTTGAAGATGCTCTCTGAAATAAAAGTAAAATATACATACCAGTATAATTAAATACTTCATATTCCTTATAACCTTATCTTCAAATGATGGTCATTTTCTATTTCTGAACATTATATACTAAACAATAGTGGGCGTTTTGATAACCGCATTAGACAGGAAAGACGTTCGATCTAAACTAATAACTCTTGTAATCACCATAAGTTCAGGACTCACGGTCATAAAACTTTCGAGCATGATTTTTGTACTCAGACTCAAAAATCAACCGATCAAATTGCTGGATTTCATGTTTCGAGCATGATTTTTGTGCTCAGAGCACCGAGCAAAATTGTATGCCTTTAAGGCCAGGACTGAGTTGCACAAACGTCATATAACTTTAAGTATTACTTAAATATATTTTGAACCTCAATTAAAATTAAATGACCGCAATTGCTGTTGCACAAAGGTCTATTAAAGTTAAATGACGTTTAAATGTGACATAACATTACGTTAAGTTAAAAGTGGTAAGGGGGCACTTTTGAATTTTTAAAAAGAGGGTTAAAAATAAAGGAAATGCTGTGGTTTGGATATATATTGCATGATACAAAACGGAACAGTTAAAGAGCTATAAAACAAAAGACCCACAAAAATAGCCATAATCCTTCTCAGGTTAATTTTGCTTGAGGGAGTTGAAACCTTAATTTAAACTCATCAGATCGGTTCTAATCAGACAATATAGAGCTGCCTAGAAAAAAAACAATTAACACGTTGGGTCAAAACGTAGTGATGCACTTCATTGATAGAAGTTGAGAGTTCTATGAAATAAAATAACAAAAACTAAGGATCTACCAGGTAAAATGACACGCGAAGCAAACATTTAAGTGGTCCAAAACTGCAACAAATCTTTTGTGTACATCAATTTTCATGTATAAACTATTCAATAATTTACAGATGTTTATTAAGGGCAGTCTATTTTTCATTCTTTTTTTCTATCTAAGTTTGTAAATATTTTAATATTTCTTTTTTTTTTATTGTGTGTGCACTGCTGGACTTAGAAATAGTAATGTTAAAAACGAAGGAAGGAGAAAATACTCTAGTTCTTCTAATGTATTTTTGTTACTATTGCTATTTTCATTGGTCTATAATATTATCTGTCACGTTATATACTGTGCAATATCTCAAATTTGTTGCTTATACTAAAATAATAGTTAATTGTAGATGGCCCCTGTGGGACCATCATTATGATAAAATATTTGATATGATTTGATGTGAATAATACCCAAATATTGTAAACGTGTTTCCTGTTTACAAAACTTTGAATTTTTCGGAAAACTAAGGATTTTCTTATCCCAGGCATAGATTACATTAGCCGTATTTGGCAAAACTTTTTGGAATTTTGGATCCTCAATGCTCTTCAACTTTGTATTTGTTTGGTTTATAACTATTTCGATATGAGCGTCACTGATGAGTCTTTATGTAGACGAAACGCGCGTCTGGCGTACTAAATTATAATCCTGGTACCTTTGATAACTATTTACACCACTGGGTCGATGCCACTGCTGGTGGACGTTTCGTCCCCGAGGGTATCACCAGCCCAGTAGTCAGCACTTCGGTGTTGACATGAATATCAATTATGTGGTCATTTTTATAAATTTCCTGTTTACAAAACTTTGAATTTTTCGGGAAACTAAGGATTTTCTTATCCCAGGCATAGATTACCTTAGCCGTATTTGACAAAACGTTTTGGAATTTTGGATCGCGCGTCTGGCGTACTAAATTATAATCCTGGTACCTTTGTTAACTATTATCACTCTTTAAAACGTATAACCTAACTCGTCTGTTATGGGCGAGTCTATAGTAACGTTTTGGATTTTAATTTGCTTAACTACAGGTATACACCATAGAATGTTTGACTCCAAAAAAAGAAAAATGGATGTTGTTTCTTGTTTTTATATATTTCATTGCGTCAGGGGTGATCCGTTTAATTTAATCAGAACAATAAACTTCAGTTAGTGCAGGTGTGTATATTATCATTTCCATAAGTCAACAATGTCTCCAAAATCAAAATCAACTTATACACTGTTAAAGCCATTACTGCAAAATAGCATCATCACCACACTGACTGATATACAATAAAAATAAGTCTCAATACTTCTTTTTTGTACGTTAATGTACATGTTGTTCATATAATATGTGCACATTGTTGAAAAGAACTTTCAAATTTCCTGAATCACGTTTTCTCCTAGATTTAGTTGTGAAGGATGGAGATAAAGTCTGACATCATAATGCGTATAACTGAAACAACGTACTGCATTTCAAACAGCCAGTTCTTGTGACACTTGATTTTCATTAGTTTGATGTAATTGAACATTTTTTTGTCATTTATTAAGGGATTTTCGTTTTGAATTATCCTTGAAGTTTTTGGTTTTTTTTTGTAATGTTACTTTTAATCTTGTACTTTAATACTACTGTTTTACATTGCATCGATAATTTGACGATATCTATTCCCGCCACATTATGTAAGTGTCTGTCAGTACCCTGTAATTCAATGGGTTTTTTTTTACAGTATATGATATCTGGTTTTAGTTAATCGATTTGTTCATACATTGGTTCGTTAGTTGTCAGCTCGCTTGAATTGATTTACATGTGTCACTTGATGTCTTTTAAAGTCTGCTATGTGGTAAGGATTTTGCTCATTGTTGAAGCTCATGCGGTAAACTATTGTTGTTAAATTCTATGCCATGCTCGACGACGGAGAGTAATCATTGAACATCATACCATATCTAATTTTTATTTTGAAACATACATGTAGTCTGAACATTTTCACATTAAAAAGTTTGAAATGACTTCTTTTTTGAACAATGGGATAACAGTACATTTTTTGGAGTTTGACCTTCTTCGGGTTTTCAAACAACTTTACAAATCAATATATGCTCATTTGATTAATAACACTATCGTCAGAAAGTTGACTAGTCATCGCGCGCCTTGCTTCAAGTAATGATGTTTAACACATGGGATTGTACGATCAATGTGCGAGATATCTTTGTAGATGTAAAGATACTTTATCTACAAAATTGTTATATTCACAATACAGTGAAAGAGATATTTACAAACAGAACTTTACAAAACATTACATTTACTAATTTTAAACCCTATTAGTATATATTTTATATTTTATATATATTTACTAAAAATTTTCCCCAATATATTTAGCACATTAAAAGTCATTCATATTTACACATATGAAAGGACTAGTCTTCTTTTAACCTGCTTCGATATTTTCTCTTTGGCGCTTTACACTCTTCGACGCCGCAATCATTCCGGTCTTGACCAATGCTTTCACAAGTTCCTTACCATTCTCAACTTGTGTGCTGTAAGCTTGGCCAGTCACACAATATGTTGCCAAGTGTTCACAGTTGTTGCTGAACACACTGTATATAGTTATCCTATCCTCCTCATTGTACCCGATCATTACTTCTGCCATGGTAGCCGTGGCCTCGTGAGGATATCGATCTTTTTCGTCGTACTCTAAAATATAAAACGCTTCATCTAATTGTTTTACTTCCTGTCTAATGAGTGGTGAATCCTTAATTTTATTTCCGGATGATGGCGGTTGAAAATGAACGATCTCATATTCATTATTTTCCGGAAATACATTGGTGACTATTGCATGATGGGAGTAACCAAAAAGTCTTTTATACTTTATATGATCTCCCCTTAATAACTGAGATATTGTCATCACTCTCACTTCTTTTGGAATCTACAATAAACATATATATTTTATATTTTTTTGAAATACAGATACCTATATATGATTTTTAATCTAAATGTTAAACGGAAATAATACAGTACTGTTGTCCTCTATTTTTGTATATGATGTATTGTCAAAAATATAAACTATTTAATGAAATATATATATATGAAGATGTGCTATGAGTGCCAATGAGACAACTCTCTATCCAATTAAAAATCTATGAAAGTAAACCATTTTAGGTCAAGGTACGGCATTCAACACGGAGCTTTGGCTCACTATGAACACTTTATTGTAAAGGACGCAAATAACAAAATGGAGAGTTGTCTCATTGGCACTCACACCACATCTTCCTATGTTCGGGGTGAGCCAAGGCTCCTTGTTGAAGGCCGTACTTTAACCTATGATGGTTTTCTTTTTAAATTGTTATTTGGATGGAGAGTTGTCTCATTGGCACTCACACCACATCTTCCTATATCTACTTGTAGGTAATAGTGACAAGATCGCTTTAGGTCCCTTAAAAGCTTCAAATCGCAAATTCGAAAGTCTGAGATAGAATGAACATTAAGTAAATATTATTTTACAAGAAGTTATTCTGTCAGATATTAGGTAAATTAAACATTTGAAAAAAGTATTTCTGGTACCAATATCCATCAGTGCTGGTAGGTTTAAGTTTACATGACTTACAGGAAATACTGGAGACTGTTCCAATGCTTCTATCTCTTTACTTTCAGAAGTTTTATTTCTCAACCTGGCAGATCTACTTCCCTGTAGAGTATTCATTAGGAATTCACCTACATAAAAGAAGGATGTTTAAAATATGCTATGATATATTATTATTCATAAGAGTAAGTGATATACATAGATTTTCTCTTTGCAGTTCCAATAATGCACTTGTTAAAAAAATCGTTCAGTACAGTATCAATTATATTCTTTCTCTTTTCTGGCTGATTATCATTAGTGATTTATACCTGATGCTAATACCAACAACATGATCGTATACCCTGCCACACATCAATTTCACAATCTGCATGGAACTTCTTATGGTACGGCAAGTCATTCTTACTGTTAATCAAACTATCATACGAATGTTAACTTTTATACATAAATTACCCCTTTTTAACTATTCCAACTTGCTTAATACATGCACCGTTCGGTCTACAGCTAGGGTCATAATTTTATTTTAACAAAACGTGAATTGATGGAGAGAAGAAAACTATTTTTTATTCAAATGCAGGTTTCGAGTTTTGGTTCTTAAAAATACGTGAACATGTACAACATAACCTACAACAAAAGTGTGGGACAATGCTTTGTAGTACTGTTCTTGAATATTATAAACTTTAATGATATCCTGTTTACTCGGGACCAACAATAAAGAAAGACGAATTTTTTTTTTTTACTTTTTACAAAAGAGTAAAGGTGTATCGATGTATCGATTTGTATTCGAGTCTAAAATCAGAAAAACAAAACCATGAATAAAGTAAGAATCAAGGGTGGAATTACTAACCAATTA
This sequence comes from Mytilus trossulus, assembly GCF_036588685.1. Classification (NCBI taxonomy): domain Eukaryota; kingdom Metazoa; phylum Mollusca; class Bivalvia; order Mytilida; family Mytilidae; genus Mytilus; species Mytilus trossulus. The sequence goes on along the minus strand of NC_086386.1, from coordinate 32,876,759 downwards.
TAGTTTATGCAAAAATTGTAAAACAAGGTACAATTTTCCGAATCAGCTTTAAAAGGATCCAATCAAAGACACCAGGCTTTCACTTCAGTTTGTCAGACTCATCAGTTCGGATGAGAGTTGGTGGAATGAAAAATCATTTCCAAAGCATTTTAACAAAAAAAATGTATACATTATAGGACTAGGTTTTGCGTTATTATCATAATTGGCAGCATCCGTCTAGGTAAATATAATATGCGACATATATAAAAAGGGCAGATCTGGCCAATTTAAAAAGAGGGAGTTCCCAACCCAGAGTAAAGAGGGGGTTTCAACTATATGCTCCAATTCAAATGCATTGATCGGCCAAAAAAAGGGGTTCCAACCCCCGGAACCCCCCCCCCCCCCCCCTTTCCTGGATCCGCCACTGGGTCAAACCCCGTTACACAAAAAATGAATATTAGGAAGAATAACGCCAGACCACTGCTAGAATCAAAAAACCTATTTGCACCAAACTACAATTAACGGTTTGGTCGTGCATGACTAGATACTTATCACGAAAGCGTTGCTTTGAAAGGGAAACAGAAACAAGCGAACGCATCAAACGTGTAGTTTCATTATTATATTTTCATGTATCAAGTGCATGGGTTTCAAAACTTCAATTCTTTCAAGTCTTTAGTCTACTTTTTACATTCATTTTTGCCAATAAAAGTATTATTAAACTATAAATACCTGCCGAGCTGTTGTCCATTATCCCTTTAGAAGCTACAATTACTTTACCCATGGTTGCAGCTGTTAAAATTGATAAAATTCAAATTATAATTGGTTTTTCATTCTTTAAATAACTATTTTTGGATTAAATATTGATTTCAACAACTTGCATACAGGATTAAACTATAAGTTTGTAGACGTTTTGCGTTTGTGCATATTGATGATTCATATACGTTTATAAACTAATAAGGAAAGTAATTGTTGGTTTCAATAATATATTTCTCTGATTAAGTTAACTTGAACTTCATTTATTTGTTTTTACTTATTTTGTATTCGAAATTTTTTGCCTAGTATTCTGTTTATTACAACCCCTTCTTGTACTAACTCCCAACAGATGTATACATATAATAACTTGATTTTATTATGAAAAATAGTTCAGCAATGTATGTATTTGCAATTTAAGAGGTTTTTTCAATACATATTTTGTTTTCATAATTTATTTATATAATCTTATGATGCAGTGACATAGATAAGTCAACCTTTAAATTTTTTGATTTGTCGAAGACATAATCTGTTTATAATGTTTTATAATGTTTCTTTCTAGTAGAGAAGAATTGTTTTCCCTTTCGAGTAAGCAGTTTCTTCTTTCCTTTTTTTGCGATGTACTTGTCTGCCTGTTTTTTACTCTAGCTTTTTAATTGGCCTATGTTTGACTTTTGTCTTTTGACTTTTTATAGATATATTATAGAAAAAATAAAGGATAAATATAACGTGTGATGCCGATTTGAATGCGCATGAATAGCCTTTACTATAATAACGAACAAAGCGAGCTCGAAAGAAGCAAACAAATAAAACACGAGTGAACTTAACCCAAAATAAGTCTACAGACTATTACTGTGAGCTCTGCCTCAAGGGATGGGGAGGGGTGAACTGAAGTTAAGCACGTATACACAACTTGTAAATTAATTTAGCTTTTGTGAACAAACAATTACTTTGGAATAATAAATATAACACTAACTATAATTTTGTTAAAGAACAAATTATAACAATATTGAGGCAGCATTAAACACAACGTTTGTACCTGCATCAGTTGTAGATTCAGTAAAATCTGCAATGGCTGATGTGACTGAATACGATGGCTGAGGAGTATGGGTTTCTTGGTTAACATTTGCTTCTGGAAAAAAATGCCAAACAGCAGTGCAAAAAAACTTCATCAACAGCACATATAAATTGTACTTTTATACATGAGATGTAATCTGCCTATGACTTTGGTATTCTTATTGATCGCTTAAGTTTTATAAATCATTTTTTTGGCAATGCCACTTTTTACCGCGAACTAATAAAGATCAATAATGTATTTTCATTTACTAGTAGTATGTGTAGGAAACTTGTAACCATTTAAGGTAGCACAATACAAAGATTGTATAACTCCAACTCCCAAGTTTGAAAATGATGTAACTTTCTTTAAAATGCTTGAAAATTTATAAAAGGGGTAGTTTTGGATAGCTAACAGATTACTCTTTCAAATAAATGCAATATTAGTATGATGCAATAATTTTGTAACCAATTATTTTGTTAACTATGTCTATAATATTTTCCCTCAAATTTCTACTTTCAATTGAAATTAGCTTCCCCATAGGTATTCCTAGAGGATTGCTTTTGTTATATGTTGTTCCTATGGCCATTATCTACAAAATTTGTGTCTCAGATTTCAGAAAGAATGTATAGAACAAACTTTACAACTTATTTAACATTATCTTCTTTGATGTGGTTAGGATGACCACACTAATTAGAGATTTATGAGAGAATGAAATACCATAGGGACAATTTGGGACACTATTCCGAAGTACATGATGTGTTGATTGAAATTTCGTTAAAATTTTCTGTATAGTTAAAGAGATGAAAGAGCTAAATTCATTCTAATGAACTGACCGAGATTTTGCCACTAATTACATAATAATTGATTACATAATGATTGCATATCAAAAATATTGCATTCATTTAAAAGTTTAATTTTTTATCTATCTATATATACCTCTTTTGTTATTTTGTATGCATTCATAAAAAAGTTAAAGCATTTTAAAGGTTAGTGATTGGGAGTAAAACAATCTTTGTATTATCTTTGTACCTTAAATATAGCAAGGTATTCTTAATTGATTTACCTAATTGAACTGTTCAACATGCAACTTATAAGTTTTTAACGATAACAGAATAAGTTTTATTGTAAAAATTTGAATCCTTCGTTTATAATATGTTCTATCATAGAGTCAGTACAGCTGCTGGTGAATTGTTTTCCCCAATGCTTCGGCACAAACAATGTTGTTGTTAATTTCATGCATATATACTTTACAGTTGTATGTAATTTCCATGTGGAAAAATTACTTTAGTAGCTTAGCTGTTCTGAATAGTGTTCTTATACTTCATATTTCATATATTGACTGGCTAGTGCTGACCCCTGACTTGATACTTATGCTCGATTAGATTTTAGACAGATTTGGCAGACTTGATAAAGCACGTGCCGTGATCCTATATGTATACACTGGTATATATGTAGTATTTATATGAAATATTCGATGAGACATGTCTCTAAGAAAATCGTAATTAGTTAATACGGGTGCTGATTTAGGTATTTGACCACACATACAATTTACAATTGATTTTCGCAGTCACCGAACAAGTTGGCATCCTTTCGGAAAATAGACCTGCATTGTTGAAGGACTGATACATGTAATGGACACTCTATTAACATACCTGATAACACTACTGTAGATTTAGCATGGGACTTGACACACTGTGCATTTGAAATGTTGCTTTTGGAGTCCGATTGTTTTTGTATTTTATAATCAGCTTTTCGGTTATTAGTTTCAGTTTTCACTTTCGATTTTTTCGAAAATGTTTTTTTATTTTCTTGACCTTTGCCTTTGTCTTTGGTTTTGTTCTTTTTTGCCTTGGCCGTTTCTTTAGTCGTCTGTTGATTGTATGCGACTCCTGCGGTGTGTCCGGCAAGACCATCTAACGCTAGTGAAGTAGCCATATCAACCCATTGACCAGCGTCACCGGGTTTTTCTTTTATTTGTTTTATTTGATTTAAATATCCGTATGGCCTATCCTCATCATGGATTAATGTGTCCGCTGTTGTAATGGTTGCATCCATTAATGCTCCTCCTGTTATCCCTCCAGCAATTGCACCAATAGGCCCTAATAATCCAAAGCCAGCAATACCACCTCCTATAGTACCAGTCGTATGTGAGGCAGACTTCATAGCCTCATCGCCTCCCATTTTGTCCCCGGCTATGTAGTGCACCATACCTTTTGCATGCCCTACTATAGGTATACTATTTACTGTGTCATTTATCATGCCGAGAAACTCCATCTGTGTTTCCTTTGCACCTTCCATGTTCCCGTTGAAAGCTTGGTATACAGATACGGTTTGGGAGACAATAGGACATCGTTTGGCGAATGTTTCCTGTGTTTGTTTAGCACCTTCTTCGTCGCCAGCAGATATTTGGACGATCGACTTAACTTGTGCAACCAAGGGAATCCAGTCAGACATCTTTGTCTCAACAAGCTGAAATAGAAGGTATTGTAACTATAAACCGGTGACACAGTGATATGTCTCGCCTGTATGTATTGATAGTAAGATGCAAATTTTTAATTTAGAATAGCAATACTTTAACATGTACATTATGAAAAATCGTCAAACTTAATGAACCATGAATAGAACAGGGCCAAATTAGTTCAGGGGCAAATGGAAATAAGATATGTCTTTACACTAAATTTACTTACGAAAATTATTGGGTTCCCTTTTATAGATCTTATCATACATATATTTAAAGAACACACCACAGTTCCAAATATGAAACAAGCATTCATCTAAGTAGATAAAAAAAAAACTGTTTCGCTTTGAGTCTACATCAGTTTTAAATGAATTTAAGAAAACTTGCCGCTGGATTTGACAAAAACGTAGTCTGAGTTTCAAATGGGGAAATCAATAATATATTAGTGCTGTAGATCGTTTGAATTTTGTGTTTTTTTGTGAAAATATATTGCATGAAATCAACATCAATATATATCTGAATGAAATTAACCAAAAAAATCAAGAGACATAAAAAAAAAAAAAAAAAAAGGGAAAGCAAAACGTATTTATTTCCTGAAAAGAGGGTGACTATAACAGAGACAGACGTTCTATGGAAACTAAAAGAAGCTAAATAAAACGATAAAAAGCGACCGAAGTGGACAGCTAAAATACAAAAGAAAAAAAACTAATTTCATTAAGAACTAGAGGCTCTAAAGAGCCTGTGTCGCTCACCTTGGTCTATGTGAATATTAAACAAAGGAATCAGATGGATTCACGACAAAATTGTGTTTTGTTGATGGTGATGCATTTGTATATCTTACTTTACTAAACATTCTTGCTGCTTACAATTATCTCTATATATAATGAACTTGGCCCAGTAGTTTCAGTGGAAAATGTTAGTGAAAATCTACAAATTTTATGAAAATTGTTAATAATTTACTATGAAGGGCAAAACCTCCTTAGGGGGGCAATTAACCATTTTGATCATGTTGCTTTATTTTCAGGTCTCAGTTTACTGTACATTATTGCTGTTTACAGTCTATCTCTATATATAATAATATTCAAGAAAATAACAAAAAACAGCAAAATTTCCTTAAAATTACCAATGCAGGGGCAGCAACCTAACAACCGGTAATCCGATTCATCTGAAAATTCCAAGGCAGATAAATCTTCACCTGATCAACAATTTCACTAAGATTTGCTCTAAATGCTTTGGTTTTTGAGTTATAAGCCAAAAACTGAATTTTACCCCTATGTTCTATTTTCAGCCATGGCAGCCATCCATCTTGGTTGGTTGGCCGAGTTACTGGACACAATTTTGTATCTACCAATGATGATTGCGGCCAAGTTTGGTTTAATTTGACTGGTAGTTTCAGAGAAGATTTTTCTAAAAGATTACTAAGATTTACGAAAAACGGTTAAAAATTGACCATTAAGGGCAATAACTCCTAAAGGAGTCAACTGACCAACTTAATTGTAAATCTTACTTTGCTAAACATTATTGCTGTGTATGTAGAATTAAATAGTGTCCCTCATGAAATTATGCCCCGTAGACAGATATTCATGAATATGACCTGTAAAATTTTGTCCAGGACAGAATTTTATTATGAAATATTGTCCACTACTGTGTTAAGGTGTCCCTTGAAAAGATAATCTATTTTGACCTTTGTTGGATATTTTTTCATTGTGAAATCATGTCCAAATTGCATAAGAGTCTTGTCTAATACCCTGTTTCAGTTTGTCCTTATAAATAACAATTACGTTTTAATGATTTGTCCTGTGGTTTTTTTTGTCAACATGTATATAAAACATTTCATTGTTTTTTATTTCAAATTGCTTGGCCTTCTTTCGGAATTGTTTTTAGAAAATGTCTATTTTTCGTTTATTTGCAAAAATATGCAAATGAGCTTAGCCCTGTTGCTGTAGCATATTGATTTCTTTAAATCTAATATAGGTGATCACGGGGTAGGGTGGTCGGGGTGAGGAGGCGGAATTTTTTTGACGGGAATTTGCCCCAAAGTGGGTCAACAGGTGCAAAAAACGTCAATTTTGCCGATTTTTCACCCCTTCTCTTGACCCAGAAGACCCAGGGTTGCTGGTTAAGGTATCCAGCTGTAGCCTGCGTGTAGAGTGAACCCTAGTGAACAAATAGACCCCAACAGTTGTTAGGTCGGAGTGAATCTGATCTTGATTCGTCGGTCTACAGAAGGTCATTTGGACCCAAAATACCGAATTTCACGATTTTTGCCGATTTTTGACTTCCAATGGACCCAAAACCGGAAGTAGTTGTTTCCTATGCGTATTTCAATAATAATAATGATCAGTAGTTATACGGCTGTGGGTTTGCACTATCTTTGCCAGTTTTATGCCTCTGAACTTCTTGTGTAAGATACAGATGTGAAGCCTACCCCTCCAGGAAACCGAGTTTTAGCCAATTTGAATTTTCCAAGTCCGTATTTGTGCTCAAAATGCTACTTATACATGAGAAACGTGAATATGGATAGCCTCAGATTGACGGAACATGCATAACTTTTAAAATAAGTATCATAAAGTGGCCTTCTAAAAGTATGGAACGCCATTAGAGCCAAATAACGGTTATTAGGGTCCGCCCGTCAAAAGACGGGTACCGCATGGTAAGGGTTAATAATCTTCTTTCATTATTTTTAAACACTGGAGGGTATTGACCATCACACAAAAAGCCTGTACCAAGTAAGGAATATGACAGTTGTTGTCCATTCGTTTGATGTGTTTTGTCATTGGATTTTGCCATGTGCTTATATTAGGGACTTTCCGATTGAATATTCATCACAGTTCAGTATTTTTGTGATTTAACTTTTTTTCATATAGCTGTTTATATTCACCACTTCCTATTTTTGTTTACATCTGTGTTGTCTTGATTTGAATTTTAATCATCATTTAACTAATTGATTGAAACATTTCAATGATTGCTAAAGTATTTTCCTTTTTTAAGGACAGAAAAAAATAGCTTCACTATGAAAAATTGTCCCTTGCGATATATTATTATAAAACATCCATGAAATTATGTTTAAGTGCTAGGGACAATTTTTCACAACAAGAGACACTTTTTTATGGTTTACAAATGTGATATTCTGTCCCGTGAACGAAATTTCACAGATGAACTGTGAAATATAGTCCAAGAAGTCACAGTTTCATGGGACAATGTTTTGGCTTACATTTACAGTTTATCTCTATTTATAATAAATTTAAGATAATAACAAAAAACAACAAAATTTCCATAAAATTACCAATTCCGGGGCAGCAACCTAACAACGGGTTGTTCGATTCATCTGAAAATTTCAGGGCAGATACATTATGACCTGATAAACATTTTAAACCCCATGTCAGATTTGCTCTAAATGCTTTGGTTTTTTAGTTATAAGCCAAACACTGCATTTTACCCCCAAAGTTCTATTTTTAACCATGGCGGCCATCGTGGCTGATTGGCTGGGTCACCGGACACATTTTTAAACTAGATACCCCAATGATGATTGTGGCCAAGTTTGGTCAAATTTGGCTCAGTAGTTTCGGAGAAGATTTTTGTAAAAGTTAACGACGACGGACGACGACGGACGACGGACGCCAAGTGATGAAAAAAGCTCAACATGAGAAAAATAATAAGTTAAAGCAAAATTGTACAACTAGATCGAAGTTGTAACCACACCTTGTCGCTCATCTCGATCTATGAGCATCTACAACACCGACGATTATCATTGTACACTAGAATATAGTTCATGGTTTTGTTATCTGGTATTGGTGATTTTGTTATCGTATACAGTTTCTCTTTTTCCACTACAGTCCTGTGTTTGTCCAAATTACAAATATTAGTATATTCCACCATTCAAGAACAACAACTGTATTTAGAAGTTTACTGACACTGCATATATGTCATATATATAAATTCAACTGTCTATGTTCCAGTATAGATTGCGCATTTGATGTTGTGTTTTTTATATGAAACATCCTTTTAGAATTATATTTTTCAAAGTGACATTGTGATCATAACAAGCTCGAGGCATGATATCTTGACGGAGGGTTTATGCTGAATTTCAAACATCCCAGTTATACTATATACTCCGATATTACAGCTAAATCAAGATAGGATAGAAATTTATGCGCAATAACTCATATGAAAACTCGGAAACATTTAGTAACAACAGAACAATTTTGTTCTGTCAAATTATTCCCAACTATAACAATGTATAACGGTATTCAAAATATCATAAAAACTTGCATTTTACATCTATGTTGCGTTTTCAGGATGGCAACAATTAAATATATCAATTATGTTACCGATTTAAATAACAAAAAAATGTGAATGTTTAATCTTTTCACTGAGGAATTTATTTTGATAATTTAGAGCTTTTAAAAATGTCTATGCTACTACTACACTGTTGACAAGCGGATGATGTTAAGGTGTAACACCACTAATTCGGGCCCGTCATCAAATCACATACTAGAAAGTAGTACATATTTAACACAAAATAGTTCCTACGCTTGAGTGTAACTTTTAAAATATGAAGAATATCTATGGTGGGTTTTTTTTTGGCATCAAATGAAAGCTGAAGGACTGGTGGTCATTGTAGAACACTTTTGAATATTAAAAGAACTGCACCAAATTCTAAAAATAGGGTACATTTTGTCTGTTTGTCAGATTTGACGTACCCGTTTTTGGTACCTCCGAAGTTCCGGGAACCAGTTCTTTCTTATATGCCATTAACGGTATGTTGATTTTTTCAGTACAAGACACCATAAAGTGTTGCTTTCAAATGCAATGATTTCTTATATGCCATTAAAGGTATGTTGATTTTTTCAGTACAAGACACCATAAAGTGTTGCTTTGGAATGCTGCTACTTTTTTTGAACTTAAAACAAAAGAGGTGTGTCTGTTTGAAACGGAGGAATTTAACATAGAAAGCAACGGGACCATGAATTAGTGGTTGAAGTTACCACGATACCAATATGGCGGAAGGGAATCCCCGTAAGATCTTTCCCTCTTAAATTTCTTTGTTTTTACATAAATGTTGCTAACATTACTCAGCCGTCGTTTGGTTATTAACATTTTCAATGAGTCAGTAAAATATTTACATTAAACAGCTGTCTGTTACTGAAAAAATTGAACACAACAATGAGTCGATAATTATGGTTACTCCAAGACGGGATGGTGGTAACTGTCGATCATAAAAGTTAGGAGATGATGGTAACCTCTATATAACACGAGGTTTCTTTTCAATCATACAGTGTTTAACATCACTATACATGTAATAAAACAAAATAACCGATCTAAACTGAAACAACTATATTGGAGTAAAGACCAATACTATAGCGCAAGAGACAAAAATGTGTCGGGGGAAACAAATTCAAATATTTTGTAAAATGAAACTTTCTTTAATGCTACTCGCTGTTTGGATAGACTTTGATAACGTGCATCGTCCTATTTGGATTTGGCAACATATCAAACTTAACTTTACGCCCGACTGAATACAGGACGACGAAACATTTATTCATACTATATTTTTGGTTTATTTTCACCTTTTCACTTCCTATTAAAAACAGTTTTACTCAGTTACTTAATCTAAAGTACATAGTGTGTCATTGAACCGAAATGATTTTATAATCAATTTGTTGTGCGATTTACCAAAATGTTTGCCATACATGATAGAATGCAAAGTTATACACTTATAATTTATATGATGTTATTAACGGTTCCATACATTTTAATTACTCTTATGTGAAAGAGCAAGTCAGTTTAAGTATTAATGCTAAGCTATTGTGTTACAAACCCATTTGACTTACTTGTTTGGGTAAGGTTGGAGTTATTTCAATTGGTGCAGTGAGCTTGACTGCTTGACCTTATGACCTCTGTGTATGTGCTTTTTCATTATGTTTTATGCAGAGTTCATTGTTTTATGCTATGTCACGAAACTCGTGCTACTTTCGTAAATCTCGTCACGGCAGTTTGGTTTGAGCTTATTATAATTTTGCAAGTTAGCCTAATCGCTATAATTGTTAATATTTAAATTTATGCAAGTGTACCTTGTTTGCTTTATGTGATCGGTATAAAAAGGATATGTCTCTTACCTATATGTTTATCGCAACCCAATGCTTATTTATTACGAACCAATTTACCTGTCTTTGCCTGTTTTGGGTAATGTGGACGATATTTAAATTTTCGCAGAGGGCGTGGTTGCTTGTACTTATGTCCTCTGTGTATTATTTTTCTCAGAGGTTGTGGTAGCTTGGTCTATGACCTCTGTGTATTTACTTTTGCAAATATTGTAGTATGTAGTGGGTATTGTTTTATGCTTCGTCATGAAACTCATGCTGCTTCGGTTTTGCAGAGGTCGTAGTAGCTTGGTCTATGATCTCTGTATTGTTTTATGCTTCGTCATGAAACTCATACTACTTTTTCAGAGGTCGTAGTAGCTTGGTCTATGACCTCTGTGTATTTGCTTTTGTAAAGTTAATATGTAGTGGGTTTTGTTTTATGCTTCGTCATGAAACGCATGTTTTATTTTTGCAGAGGTCGTAGTAGCTTGGTCTATGATCTCTGTATTGTTTTATGCTTCGCCATGAAACTCATGCTAAACTACATTTAATTATTTTTTCGTCATGGTGATTGGTTTGGAATAAATTAATTTTGTAATCAATTCTTTAACTACATACAAAATTGCCAGTATTTTGATACATGTAGTCAGATTTACATGTTTGTCAGTTTGTAATACATGTTTTTTTATTATATTATTTTATTTATCTTTACTAGTATAATTCATGTAAATGATATAGTTTGGGTTGCGATGAACGTAATTGATAATTTTTATGCCGATACTTATGCACTCTAAGGTCGTTTGCTTTTTTTTCTATATACTAGATTTGTTAATAAAAATAACATTGGACAAGCCATATATAGATATATACTGATGATATTTAAAAGTGCATACTCTTCATTTAATACATGATAAAAACATCTTTTCTGTTTAATGGTTGATTATTAAAGAAGAGAAACTTTGTTAATTTAATTATCGCATATTATACCTTAACATGCGTTATGTTTGTGGTCCTTGAGCAAGACCAAATTTGTTTTTAATGAGAATTTAATTTTATCCATTATTTTATATTCTTTTTTTGTTTGTTTATTTTCATGCCTTGACTATGGACGAAGAGCGCTAAGATTGGCATTCATCTACGAAAGAACTTTCCCCATTTAAGGACGTGTGCAATAAAGCGTGATATCAACAACTTCCATATACTTTCTTTTGCCAGCGGTATGCCATAAGGTCGATATTACGAACATACGAATATTGATGGGTTGCTGTTTCACTGACATTAAGGACACATACCTAATTTCGAGATTATAATTTTGATCCAGAAGTGCGAGTCGTATCAACATTGACTAACCAAAGCCTAATTGACTGTTTTATAAATACAAATTTACAAAATACGACTTCGATCAGCATTTTGATACACAACTGGACCCTAGTTACGATGAAAGCTCAAAGCACCTAATGTTATTCCACCATCTCTTTAAAGTTGACTATGTCGTTAATTGTCCAGGACTCTCGTTACTTAAATACAGCACTTAGTTTTAGAGGAAGGAAAATAAAACAAACAAAGACTTCTACCGCAGTTCATGGATGGAATGGTCCTAATAGTATCCGTGATTCAAGGATTGAAGTCAAATACGTTTATAGAATTTAACAGCTAAAAAGAATAAATTTAGTATCAGAACTTTATACTTCAGCTGTTGCGGGTCAGTATTACCTGACAAAACATTATGATCTTTATTTCATACCATCACAACTGTCTTGTTTTGGGTCAGCTTTGCCTGCCAAAACGTTTATTATCTTTATTTCATAAATTACAACTGTCTTGTTTTGGGTCAGCATTGCCTGCCAAAACGTTTATTATCTTTATTTCATATAATTACAACTGTCTTGTTTTGGGTCAGCATTGCCTGCCAAAACAGTTTATGATTTTTATTTCTTATAATTACAACTGTCTTGTTTTGGGTCAGCATTGCCTGCCAAAACGTTTTATGATTTTTATTTCTTATAATTACAACTGTCTTGTTTTGGGCCAGCATAGCCTGTCAAAACGTTTTATGATTTTATTTCATATAATTACAACTGTCTTGTTTTGGGTCAGCATTGCCTGCCAAAACGTTTTATGATTTTATTTCATATAATTACAACTGTCTTGTTTTAGGTCAGCATTGCCTGCCAAAACGTTTTATGATTTTTATTTCATATAGTTACAACTGTCTTGTTTTGGGTCAGCATTGCCTGCCAAAACGGTTTTTATCTTTATTTCACATAATTTCAATGTATCTTGTTTGGGTCTTATAGCCTGCTAAAACGTTTGTGATCTTCATTTCATACAATGTATGTCTTTATTGCCGCCCTCCTCATGCTGTCTTTACACATTGTTCGAATGTCAATGGGATCTTCGGTAGGCTCGGTTTAACTTCCTGTATGTATACATGAATAATTCGTAAATCATGTTATGGCTTTTAATGTTGCCGTGCTTATTCATACTAATTATTCAAATTATATATATAAAACGACTTAATGGTTTATTCCAATGTTGTCTATATGCTATTGTCTTTAGAGATAAATCCATCACAAACCAAAGTTTTTATATTTAACTAAACTGGTTATTAACTAAATTGGTTTTTTTTCTTCTTTTGGTTAAATGTTTATAGTATGTGTCAAAAGCTATAAATATTTATTCGGTTAAAACTTACATCTTTTCACTCTTATCGCAATTTAGGTACAAAAAATTAAATGAAACATCACTTAAAGCTGGAATAATATATTATTCATTTTACAACTTTATTTACTACTATACAATATAAACCTTTTAAATGTATAGCATTGCAATAACAGTTTGTTAAAATAAATTCTGTATCATGACAGGAAGGAAGGAATTTATTTTATGTTAGGTTAATTGAAGTAAGTTTGGTGTATTCCTCCTTTTTTATAGTGGTGTTATCGATATAAATTATTACTATTAATATTGAATGGTGATGTTCACCAGTCATTAAATTTCTAAAAAGCTGTATATTTAAAAAATTGTGACTAAAACTTTTCCTTTTACCGTATCATGAGTTACGAAAATTATTTCTATAGTCTCATATCAATTCGGATCACAACAAAAATAACTGAGAGTTAAAAAAGGTTTACACTAAATACTTATTTACTAATTTCAATTTAAAAATGTTTACCCTATGGAATTCACCCCGCCATATTATGTATGTATGTGCCTTTCCCAAGTTAGGAGCCTGTAGTTCAGTGGTTGTCGTTTGCTTATGTGTTACATTTAAGTTTTTTGCTAATTTTTAAATTTTTAATTTTTTTAAATTTTTTTTTTTTATATAAATACGGCCGTTAGTTTTCTTGTTTGAATTGTTTTACATGGTCATTTTGGGGTCTTTAATAGCTGACTATGCAATATAGGCTTTGCTCATTTAAAGGCAGTGCGATGACCTATAGTCGTTAATTTCCGTGTCATTTTGGTCTCTTGTGGTGAACTGTCTTATTGGCAATCATACCACATATTCTTTTTTATATTTATACATTTTCGATTGAAAAATGTCAAGTGTAGTTTGGGAATCCTTTGCTCATGATCCCTTACAGAAATAGTCAGATATAAAACTTCGTATTTAGGAAGGATCCAGGGCTTTGTAAAAATATACTTTAGTTTTGTTTGAATTTTTAAAATTAAAGATATTGTTTTGGTTAATCAAAGTACTAATTGTCTGTACTAAAATATATAAAGGATTCTATATTTAAATGTCTGGATGTAAGAAGAAATATGAATTCTGAATCATACTTACATTGTTACTGCGATCTATTGCAATTTAATTGCTGTGATCCTGGTCGGAATAAGATTTACACCTTTTATCATTTTTACCAGTAAGAGATTATTTTAAAGTAATATCTTGGTATATGAAAATAGGAACTTTTTCATATTTCTGCTAAATGTGGAAACGTTTTACATAATAAAGTGATATGTGTTTGGTGTACAGGTATGTGAATGTATTTTTTTTTTTCCAAGTCATATATAATTATATTCACGTCGCCAGAGTCCTCGGGTGGGGGATCCACTCTTTTAGCCTTAGAGTGGATTTCAGATCCACTCTTTCAGCCAAAGAGTGGATTTGTGGCAGGTTTTTCTCCCCACCTTTGCTATTCTTTGTCATTTATTCAATTGACATGATATTAGTTGATGTAATTTCGTAGTAATTATGTATTATTATTTCATATTAAATATGAACTTTTATGTCAAATGTTTTATTAGCAAAATGTATTTTTTGCATTTTATGATTTTGAATAAATGACCTTTTTTCGTCAGTTTAGTTTTTATATCATATAGCAAATCAAGCTCAGATTCTGGCTTGTGTATACGTAGTATGTTTATGGTATCTAGCTGTCTGTCTTAAAACCAGTTTTATTTGCTAATTGAAAATTAAGCGGAATAAAATAATTTAAGACAGCAGAGAAGATAATTCTGTTTAATTGGTTATTACTAACCGACTTAAATAAAAGAGTGAGCTTTTATTACTGTAAATGTATAATGTCTCTAGTCTGGTCAAAGGGTCAGAGTGTCCTACTTAATTAAACGATAAATTGTTGAAATTAGATAACTTGTTTTCACGTGCAGAGAAATTTCTTTTATGACCAATGCATGATTGGATATCATCTTTCTTATTGGTCAATGGCCTTGCGGGTCAGCACGAGTTCACGTGTAAGTGCATTGTGGTCACTTCCTTTTATCATCAGCATTTGATGTGTTAACTTGTGATTCTTATCAAACAATTTGTTCAAAATTCCCACCCACAGACCGCCCTTTATATTATCTTTTGAAGTAAATATGTTTATTTATGGGGCAGGTTTTTCTCCCCACCTTTGCTATTCTTTGTCATTTATTCAATTGACATGATATTAGTTGATGTAATTTCGTAGTAATTATGTATTATTATTTCATATTAAATATGAACTTTTATGTCAAATGTTTTATTAGCAAAATGTATTTTTTGCATTTTATGATTTTGAATAAATGACCTTTTTTCGTCAGTTTAGTTTTTATATCATATAGCAAATCAAGCTCAGATTCTGGCTTGTGTATACGTAGTATGTTTATGGTATCTAGCTGTCTGTCTTAAATGTAAATATATCATAATAACATCGCTGTAACAGACCTTACAACATGAAACGTGTATTGATTAATGTTAATACATACACGAAGTTCAATGGTACTTTCTTGGTGCATTTAAAAATAAACATTGCAAAAATATCCTTAGTTCACCTTGACTTTGGAGACGAACATTATACTGCGCATAAGTAGTCACTAAACATAAGTATGTATTGTAGTCGTTCTTTAAAAATTGTTAGGTACGAGGGCTAGTAAGATCTATGTTGTACAATTTGTCAATTATAAGTTTTAAAAGTAAAGGGATAAATAAAGATCCGTTTATTAGACAGTGTTTACTTGTTTATTCACAACGAATGGCTTTAATGATGTTTTGAAGAGACTATAATTATAATATTTCCCAAATTTAATCAAATTTATGTTTACATCCAGTAGCCAGTATCAAAGTACTGTCATTCCCTGCACAACAATTATTGTAACAATTAGAATAAATTGCAAGTGAAAAAAGGGATGAAGCTCTGCTTTGAATGAATTGTCACTCCGACTCTGGTGTCCCTAATAATGCCTAATGAGACCTACATATGTACTTTATATATTAACAACTGTTACAGAATTCGGAAAGTTTAATAACAAACATTTTCTCACAAATGCAAATGTGTATTACCGATGCACATAAATATAGCAAGCCTTAGGACAAAATGAAATTATCAATATAAAACTACACACCTCATATAAAACATATAAACATGGCCAATGTATCAGTTTTCATTTATATTGACATTATGTCTACACACAATTTTTTAAGAGTGTGTAATTTATTTCTTTTTCAAAATAGTATAGTATGATTGCTTCTGTCAGCTGACATCAATATTTTAGTAGTAGTGACAGGAACAAGAGAACACATATTGTATGTACATGTTCTATTAAACACCAACATGACGTTAATTATGAAATATGCGCATTAACATTAATATTTTAATCAACAGTAATGAAGTTTTACCTTGTGTCAAACTAGGTATAATATCCTACTTTCATTTTACACAAACGACACAAAGTGCGTCCATTTTTAAGCAGATGACGTATAAACGTCCTGGTTAAAATGCAAAGTTCTGCAACACTAAATACAGGTGAGACTTTAAAAACAAACAATGCGCATGGTTTACTTTTTTTGTATAGCATGTATGCTAGTCGTTTGTCTGTTTAATATAGACTATTAGTGTTTTGGTGTATAATAATTTAATTTCATTTCCTATACCTTATGATTATTTATCACTAACTTTAAAAAATGATAAGTACTTAGGGATGTGATGCAACAAAAGACTATAATGAAGCTTTTGTGTAGTCAGCACCTTTGCGTTCACTGTTGACTTGATGCATCATTGATATGTTCATAATTATAAATTAACTGTAAACAAAACTTTGAATTTTTTGTGATCGTGTTTAGAGACAACTGTCATTTTTACAAAATTTTCAAAGACCAAAGATCGTAATTTCGACAAAACTAAGGCTTTTCTACCTCAGGAACAGATTACCTCAGCTGTATCTGGCAAAACTTTTATGAATTTTTGGTCCTCAATGCTCTTCAACTTCGGACTCAATTTGGTTTTTAAACATTTTGTGATTCAAGCGTCACTGATGAGTCTTTTAAAGACGAAACGCGCGTCTGGCGTTAACTTTATATTTAAAATTTTAATCCTGGTATATATGATGAGTTTTTTTACAACCTTTCCAAACGTTTGATAAATAAAATAAAGATCTTGAGTTTATAGCAACTTCATCAATTAGTCCGCTATGAACATGATAATGATCGATTAATATGTTGGCCAGTAATATAAATAAGTTTATTTTTTATCATTATCATTAAAGCATGCTTAAAGTTTCAAATTGCAGGAGTATGATATAGCTAAGGTGATGTGCGTATTCCTGTAGTCCCCGAAAATTCCCATTATACTGAAAATTGACATAATAAACAAGAAAGTGTCCAGAGTACAAGGATACCCCAATCGCACTATCTTTTTCTATTTTCAGTGGACCTTGAAATTTGGAGACAAAAAACCTAATTTGGCATTACAGTTAGACAATTTCTAATTCGTTTAAATATACAAATTTGTTGATAAACTACAACGAGACAGGAACAAGACAACAAAAATTGCACTAGGTTCAAACTCGTCCTTGTTTAATGTGTTTTTTTTCTTTTTTTACGTGAAAATCAAATTGAGTAATCACAGAAAGGAGATGAAATAGTTCTACATACAAATATAGACCCGAAGTGTTTACTTATGTATTTAAATGTGGTCGTTCCTTAAAAAAATTACTTCTCACATCAGACAGTTACACCCAAGAAGGCGTTTTTTGGGCAGTGCTTGATGTATAAGTACACATCCACATTCTTTCTGAATGGGAACTTTGAATCGCAAACCTAGTCTAGGTACAGTGTCACTCGATGCGCACATAAAATAATCATTGACACAACCCTTCTCCCTATTGCGGATGTGTCATGAATCCTGTTTAAGGCAACGTTTCTGCCATGCATTATCCAACATGATCTCATTTATGTCAGAAAGATTAAAAATTCAGACATTCGCCCCAATCCATTATGCAGCATGTACATATATGAATGTTTATTTATTTTTAATCATCCTGAATGTGTTTGAAATATATATTTGTCACTGAAAGTTGTACATAAAGATTTATACAGATTTGAATAGAGTAAGGACCGATTTTGGCCTTAAAATTCAGGTCCATCTGATGAAAGGCTTTGGACACTTTTTAAACATGAAAGTGTCTACGTAAGAACATTCAATTAGTTTAAGTGAAAGATTTGAACTGATTTAGTCATTAAAGACGTTCAAATTCATATTAAATACCACCGAGCAAGGGTTGTATAGCCAGTCAAGGTCGTTAAAACTTCCATTCTTTGTTGTCACTTTGTCAGAAATGAATGTGGCTGCATCCTGGTTCTTCCTCAATCCTAAAATACAACTTACATTTAAATATTAAGAATGCAAACAAGAATGTACACGGATGCCCCACTCGCATTGTCACTTTCCATGTTCAATGGACCGTGAAACTTGGGTAAAAAATATAATATAAAACTAGAAAGATCATACCATAGGGAATATGTTAACTAAGTTTCAAGTTGATAGGACATCAACTTCATCATAAACTACCTTGACCAAAACTTTAATCTGAAGCGGGACATATTGACGGAAAAAACGAACGAACGAACGAACAGACAGACAGACGAACGGACACACAGACCAAAGAATATAATGCCCCTATACTATCGTAGGTGGGGCATAAAAAGTATAAATATGTGATAGAAACTATGTTATCTAGAGGATTGGTTTAGCTAAGACCCATTGTTGGCCTTCGGCTGTTGTCTGCTCTATGATCGGGTTGTTGTCTCTTTGACATATTCCCCATTAATTTTCCTTTCTCAATTTTTTCGATCTTATATGTATTACATTGTACATCACTCAAGTTATCAAGTCGCCCAATGTTTAGGGTTAGAACATTTACTTTAGGGAGCTACCATTTGATTTTTATGGGGGGGGGCTAGGATGAAATTTGAAAAAAATATGCAGGACAGGAGTTTTGAGTAAAAAAAAATGCAGGATGAGCATCTTGGCCAAAAAATAGGCAGGATGACAATTTGGGTCAAATAGATTTTTTTTTATTAAACAGTGTATAAGCTTTATATTTTTCCATCTTAAATGCATTTAAAGTACGGAAGTAAAAAAATATGAAACTAAAAGATTGTATTAGGTGTTTTTATTTATATATGGGAGAGTGATGTCCAAATCAGTAGATAGATAATATGCACGTATACAATTTCTTAGACAAAGTATAAATAAACACGTCTATATAATATTGAACTTGGAACTAAATCGACGTCTGTTTAAGAAAACTCATTCTTTAGGTGCCATACAGTAGAAAAATTCACGATGCGTGTTTTCACAATTTTGACTGCAACACTGTGAATCCATTAAACAAGGAATACCAAATCCGGAACACTCTTCCTCTCCACTGCAAAAAAATATTATAAATAATATAAAAGGTATAGTCTTACAACATCGCCGATATACTCCTATAACGTTCGTAGTGAGTCATACTGACAGTTGTTATCCATTCGTTTGATGTGGGTTTTTTTAATTTTTCCATTTGATTAGGGACTTTACGTTTTGAATTTTCTCGGCGCTAATTTTTATATTGTGATTTAACTTTATACTGAACATATTTTCTGTGACACTGTATGGATTCAATAAAGACTTTCCTTGTAGGTTTACATAATGATATATTAGTCTTATCATTGGCCTTTAGTTATTGCAAGTACACTTAGATTGGTTCATTGTCAGGTATTTGATTTGTAGTGCATAATACTGATCTGTAGCGTCAAGTTTTTTTGTTTCATCACTCGCACAGGTTATCTGAGGAACCGTTTGTAGCTCTTAGGTCCGCTAATAGCCAAAACATATCACGGTTCCGCAGGTACTCCCAAAAAGACCGAGGGTTCAGCGATTTTAATGTTTAGCCCCATCATATTCTCTGTGTGCCTGAACCAAACTATGGCACGTAGCGTCGTTAGGAGATATTTCGTTGTTTTTCTCTTTAAATTATTTGACGTTTTGTTAACCCGGGGCTTTTTATAAGGGGAAACTTGATGCAAAGCATTATTTTTTACTGTTTCATTGCATTTGATAGAAAAAGAGGACTTTGTGGCAAATAAATCAAGATTTTTGTAGAAAATCCACAGCCTTTAATACAGAGATTTTTGTTTTGAAATTTGAAACATAGATTACTTACTTGCTTTTCTATGATTTGCTAGTGTTTATTTTTTACAAAAAGTTCTATGTAACCTGTAAATTCCAAAACACCTCGTGCTGATTCACTAAAGTCGAGCGCACCTTAAAAGGTGTGCTTGATTTTGGCCATATTTATATTTGTTTTAACCAATAACTACATTTATGAATTTATTTTAAGGAAATCAATGCTAACACTGCGTGCAATATTCCTATAACTATCAGTCATCAAATTGCCAAATATGAGAGTACAAGGATAAAAATCTTGATTTATTTGCCACAAAGTCCTCTTTTTCTATTAAATGCAATGAAACAGTAAAAGATAATGTTTTGCATCAAGTTTCCCCTTGGAATATGTACAAAATGGTGTATCTCTATTATTCATTATATCTGTAGTTTTAATACAGTGGAAGTTTGAAAAGTTCGTACAAAAATGGCAACATACATGTAACCCTTGAACTGTATGTGGGATTTATGATTATTAAAAGTCGTACAGTAACTTGTAACTTTTCACATCTTTTTTTTTTTTTTTTTTTGGTTCTGATGGATATTTGTCACATGGGCAAACATACCACATTTCCTTATTTTCTATAAATATAAGTCATGCATAAACACACTGTAAACATCCATTTTACTTATTTCATCTGTGTATTTATGCCCATGAAACTTTGATCATAAACCTTTATTACCAAGAATACAAAGTATTGGATAATACCCGGGAATATCCTTCGTTCCAATAAAGGTAAGCTCCGGATTAAGTTTAGAAAAACCAAAACCAATTTCAAATTCTGTAAGCATGAAAATCATACGATGAAAAATAAAAGCAAAACCAAAGATAGGGGCCAGCTGAAGGAGTCCTCCGGTGCGGGAATTTCTCACTGCATTGAAGACCTATTGGTGACCTTTTTCTGTTGTCTGTTCTATGGTTGGGTTGTTGTCTCTTTGACACATTCCAATTTCCATTCTCAATTGTATGTATAGATAGAAACTGAGCTTTACGAAGTTGCAACCCGTCTTTGAAGTACAATTATATGATTCGATAAACTATAACAACATTGAAAATCAATATGAATGAATTGATTGGTGTTCATTGTCCAGTGGCAAATATAAAAATTACATGGAGACACCTCTCTTCCAGATACCTAATGCCATAGAAGTGAAGGTCTATCATAGGTTACATTGGACTTCGACGCTTAACAAAACTCGTACTTCATTGTAAGACATAAAAGGACCCGAAACGAAAATAGTATAAATAATTCAAAAGAGAAAATGTATTTAGACAAGAGCATTATGTTGTAGTTAACTTTGCTTTTTAAGTCTTATAAGCTAAGAGGACTTTAAATGCCATACTTCTCAAGGTCAAATGAAGATACATTTCCCAACCTGGACTCGTTGTTCTGACTTAGAGCCAACAAGTGTTATAAACAAGCAAATGTCCCAGTCTTGATATTATACGGGATATGTTTAGGTGCATACAAAACAGAATCAAGATTTAAATTGTGTTTCTCCTTATAAAATGGAAGAATCCTACCTCCAGTTTTCCATTCGATCAATAAGTATACTCTCCAAAATATTCTTTACTGGCGGATTTGCCTGCTCCTGGACAAATTTAAGGCGTTCATCGATCTCTTCATTGGTAGGTAGACCATTGACCATTGCTGCAACTACAATATTAATTATTATTTTCTTTATTTCGAAACTTTTATCAATTATACAGGTTCTGGCTTTTTAAAAAGACTATGAGCCCGAAAAGTGGTAACATGGTTAAATGTTTCCGTGGTTAAAACAGCTGTTCACGGTGAAAGCATAAGTGGAAAAGTAATAAATGGGGGTCCAGGCTACTTTTAGAGATGTATTATTTCGAAATATTAAATATTTATTGGATTTTTTGATTTTTTTCACAATTCTATTCTTTGGAAGTAGAAACAGTTCAACAGCCGACTGACCAAAAATAATTTTAAAGCTCACTGAATTCCACTGAGTATAAAATACAAAGAAACATTTACCGCCTTATCGCTTACTCAATTCGACTTAACAATGTGCGCTTTTCTTTTTAAACTTTGAAATAATTATATAAGAATTTCGCAGTGTTATCTATACACTAAAAGTGGAAGGGAACCAACTTTTAACTTCCTACTACTTATGTCTTTTCCTTGCTTATGGGGTTCGATTAACCACATTAACTTTAACTTACCGAAGGTTCATTTAAAGACAACAACCAAACAACAACAAAAACACCTAGCTGTCAATACAATATAATGACAAACCCATATAATCCAGACGTTATATTACACTCACTACCTATATCACCACATAACGAAAGGCAAAGAGAATCGGAGACGGTAATGGCTTGTAATTCAAGTTACAGAATGATCCAACAAAAGACAAGTATCTGAACTGTCATGATTGAAATCGTTCCTTGTCTAGAAAATGTGTTCTTATTGAACTAAGGCTATCAATCATTTGCCATTAATGTCGAAACCCCCCTTTTTACACTCTTTAATGAACCAAATGTACAATAATGTTTAAAATAGATATAGGAAGATGTGGGGTGAGTGCCAATGAGACAACACACCATCCAAATAACAATTTTAAACAAGTAAACCATTATAGGTCAATATACGGCCTTCAACACGGAGCCTTGGCCCACACCGAACAACAAGTTATAAAGGGCCCCAAAATTACTAGTGTAAAACCATTCAAACGGGAAAACCAACGGTCTAATCTATATAAAAAAAAAAGAGAAACACGTATAAATTACATAAAAAACGACAACTACTGTACATCAGATTCCTGACTTAGGACAGGTGCAAACATTTGCAGCGGGATTAAACGTTTTTATGGATCCAAACCTTCTCCCTTTTTCTGAAACAATAGTATAACATCACAACATAGAAAAACACACGATAATATATCAATTGGCAGACTTAACTCAATCAAAAAACGTATAGTTATACACTATAAACGAATGATCTGCGATATCTGAATGCAAATGCACAGTTAATAAAATATTAGGGACAAATTGATAAAATGTTTTAATTGATATGCAGTACATGTATATTATCCAGGTAGAAAGCGTGTAATGTTATATCCTGCTGGTGTTTTGCAATTAAATCCAGCGAAGTGATAAATGTTAAACATCTAATATTATAGTTGTAAATAAAGTAGATTTTAGTTATCATAATGAACTCTAAAATCAAGTCCATTAGCAAAATGATGTGATCAAGATATTTTATATACCTTCAACTTTGCCTGAGGAGTTGGAACCTTAATTTCCTAATAATTTCTTTTATTGACCTTTTTTCATCAGATCAAGAAAATTTTGTTGTATATCATGTAAGTACCGAACATTGACCACTGAATACGAATATTATTTTGATTGTACTGGGTGCAAATTATGAGAAAAGCTCAATATGCGACTCTCACTCCACTTCCTCATGTTCCTGTTTCTATAGCTCATACAAATAAATATTATGTTTTTATAAATTGTACAAATATTTATGTAAGTAAACGTTTTAATTTACATATACTTCAGACTATAAGTTTATTCACTTATTGATTGCCACTTCGGGGAACTATAACTGCACTAAGTTAACAAAAGAGTTAAATGACACTTTTTAAGGTACTTCAACGTCTTAACAAAACACATTGTTGACTGTGCCCGTTTTCCTCTATTGTAATAACCCGTGTTTAACCTTTTCTTTCTAATAGATTATTAAACCGTTTAAATCATCGATATTTGAAAGTAAAGTTGTTTAGCATAAATATATATATTAGCAAAACAATCTTTTTAACAAGTTTGATAACCTTTTGTATTGGATTTGTGGTCTACGTATGTTTAATTCAAATACATAATTTTAAAAAGCAATAGATATTTTTAAAGTCTCGTGTGATAAAATGTCTAGTAAATTTGGTTAACTCCTTGGGGTTTAAGGTTCATGATAAAGATGATTCGAAGCAAGAGCTAAAACTCATTAGTTTTTTTCTAATTTATTGTATGTGAATTAAAATTATAAAATTGTCTCGAAGTACAAGAAAATAATGTTTGTACCACAACAACTACAGATTTCCATACAATGATATCATCAACATTATTTTAAGGTTTAGATTGCTTCGAGACTAAATTATTCGGTATGCAGTTCACGAAAAATTCCAGAGATCTGCCTTCCAATTAACTATAAAAAAAAATACATGTGCCATATGTCAACCTCTGATTTGCTTTTGTTATATGTTGACCACCTATCACCAGAGACCAAACGATATAGAAGTATGCATATTCAAGTCAAGAAAATCCCGTACCGTATAGCCGCTTATAAAAGGCCCCGGAATGAAAAATGAGTATCAATTATAACGAGAAAACCAGCACAACAATACAATTTACGAAAAACAAATATGACAAACATAAACCAACGGTAACCACTGAAGCTTCAGAGATTGAATACGTAGAAAATTTCACAGCACTTTTGTATATTGGATACAAGAATACTATTTATTTTAACGGTTATAATCATTTGATCTTCAGGTACATGTATCAAATTTATTTGTAATTATTTGAAGTATGGAATTTGTACAATTACTTCAAGAGGACAAGAATAGCTTTTACCATATGATTTTTAGGTGCATGTATACTGAGAATATCTCTTCACTGTACAATTTTTGTCAATATTAAGTACTAAAACATACGTCTAGTTGAATAACGATGCTTTGAATATATTTTTTAAGATATTGTCTGCAGTTGTAGACCAAGTGATTGTATTACTGAATACATATGTTAATTCATATGATAGTTTATAAGCATTTCGATATATTGCATTGTCGGGCACATAGTTCCTGATATCACTAATTTTGTCAAAACACACTGTTATGAGGTTTTATAATACACCACATCCATTTTTTTTCATTGTTTGAGATTCCGTCTCAAAGGGTTGCCTTCTTGTGTAAAAAGAACACCAAAACATCTTTTGGGAAGAAAGAATAATAATTATCCACAGTTTTGGGATGTCAGCTCTCAATGTGTGTTTCTGTATCTTTTAACGTTAAAAGTTTAGTAATCAACAATAACTCCATAAATCGTATTTATTTTTACTGTTTCGTATATCCTTGTTTATTGTCGTGTTATTGGTTTGAATGTTACAATGTCGTACACAAAGAAATTGTGACAAATATTCTTTAAAGAAAAATTGACGATAACGGCTATGATAAAATAAAGAAAAACGGTTCTAAATAATAAGAATGTCAACATTTTTTTAGATAATAATGATCAAAAAGTAAAAAAAAGGGAAGATGAAATTAAAGACATAAAAATATGCATTAACAGGAAGACGCTACAATTCAAAATATGAAAATTTTGCCTTTTATTCAAGCTTTGATGAAGATCAAATGATTAAGATTTTTAGTCAAACAGGATGAAAAATCACTCACCTATCAACAGGTACAGAAAATACATCTTCAATTTATGTACTTTTTATAAGAATATTCCCATGTATACCGACACAAAGTTTAAACGTATGCGTCTATCATATTTTAAATGTTATTGAATATTAAGTCGTTTCAAATAATAATTCATGCATGATATACCATACAGTGCAATAAAACAAACTATCGGGTACATAGTAATGCTATTGTTATATGTTGACAATAAAACAAAGTGACGTATTTCATTTTACACTAGATAATTTGAAAGGTTCATATTTTTTATTGTTATCATAGTTTTGTTTTTGGTGATTTTTGTTCTGTATGTTATTCTAAAACTATTTATTGACGAGCGCATTATTCATTTTCCTCCTATAGTATTATTTTTTTCATTTTTTTTTCTAAATATTTTTCAAAATATACAGAGATGATTAATAACTAAACTCCTTAATTTAAATCATTTTCTAAACATTTTGAAAAAACAATATATATACTTAATGATTTTCGGGCACAGTTCATAGTTAAAATCTGATTGAGATTTTTTAATTTCTTCAGGTCAAAAAGTTCAAGTAGTTTGAAGTAAAACATATATATATATATATATATATATTATAATATTATTTCTCAGACTAGATAGTTCACACGAGAGGCCCTAGTCGTGCAGATATTATATAGCCAAACAAGTATAAAGTTGAAGAGCATTGAGGACCAATCTTTCTAAAAAGTTGTTCCCAATACTGCTATGGTAATCTATTCCTGAAGGGTGAGTCCTACTTATTTACCTGGAATTTTCGGTTTAATACCTTTTTTGCGAGCAGAAAACATGTATCAATGCAATTATGACATGAAAGAGCGGGAATATCGTTTAATCTGGTAGGTATGTACTCAATGCGCAGACGCTGATGGAATGTATCTACTTTAAAATGTGAAGTTTACAATTGGAAACCTGAAATCAACTCTTTTGTTGTACAGTTTTGTTTGCGATTTAATGAATGAAAAAACTCAATGCCTTGACGATAGTGCTCGTTCTTAAAGTTAAAGGGAAAACTTAATTGGAAACATGCCATAGGCAATAAAAAGAAAAAATGTTTTTTCTTAAAATGTCATGATCCTAGGCAGGAAAATGGCAGTTGTTATCTAATAGTTCGTTTTCGTGTACCGTGTAACATTGTCGTTTGGTTTGGTTTTCAGTGCTTCTGTTGATTCGTTGTTTTTCTTTGACAGTTGATGTGTTTCCTCGGTTCTAGTTTGTAACCCGGATATGTTTTTCTCTCAATCGATATAGGACTTTCGCGGTTTTTACTACTGTTGCCTTTTATATTGCAGTTGTTTTCTTCGTAAGCGTTTGATCTTTTAATTTTAACATTAGTTAAGGGACTTTTTGAATAATTTGGATTTCCCCCTTTTTTTAGGTATTTTACTTTTTAGTAGTATTTTTGCATAATTTTATCTGTGTTTTTTTATGTGTATAATACTTAATGTCGTGTCATATTTCTAACTCGATCGCAACTGGTGTTAAAGGTGTATCAGGAACTTGTGCGTGGCAAAACAAAGGAAAAGCCTGGCATATTTGATGAGTTTATCTTTTTTTTCTTAAAGACTCGTGTACCAAGTCGTAAATCTGTCAGTTGTTATCAAGTGGTTTATGATTGCGTTGGGTTTTTGTTGCACTTCAGTGTTCCTGTTGTTCCGTTGTTTTCCTCTTGTAGATGATGTGTTTCCTTCGGTATTAGTTGATAACCTGGATTAGTTTTCTCTAAATCAATGGCTTTTGAACATCGGTAAACTACTGTTGCCTTTATTGATTATAGCCACAGGGTTTATACCACTACTGATAGATTTTCATTCCAAAGGCTAACATTAGCCTTGAAGGCACCATTTTTCTGTTTACAAAAAATAAATCGTGAATAAAAAATATAAAGAAAGCACTACCTCTAACCAAAGTTTGCCTAAATTGTATTTGACACAAATAGTCGAATTTTTTTCCGTTGTCAATGCTATTCTTCTTCGCATTTGCCTTGCCTTTAAAACTGTTTGTGAGTCCTTTTTGAACGATATATTCGTCTAACGAAATAACGTATGAGACTACGGAAGCGTATTAGCGCCACACATTTTTTTTTTTTTTTCTTCCTATGTTTGCGTTATAACGCAAACCTTTGCGTTATAACGCAAACCTTTGCGATATAACGCAAACCTTTGCGATATAACGCAAACCTTTGCGTTATAACGCAAATCTTTTGCGTTATAACGCAAACCTTTGCGATATAACGCAAACCTTTGCGTTATAACGCAAACCTTTGCGTTATAACGCAAACCTTTGCGATATAACGCAAACCTTTGCGATATAACGCAAACCTTTGCGATATAACGCAAACCTTTGCGTTATAACGCAAACCTTTTGCGTTATAACGCAAACCTTTGCGTTATAACGCAAACCTTTGCGTTATAACGCAAACATCTTTATTTCAATTATTCATTAAGTTTTGTATATATGTCCGTCTGTCATTCATTTCGGATGTGATTTACTAGTAGATAAAAAAAGAAACATACATACAAGGCCAAATCATTATAATAAATATGCATAGGAATAATGGAATAATTGAAGTGCAATTATACATAAATTAAGACTGATTTGTGCATCAGAAAAGTATATAATTTAACAAGAAAATAGATATAGTATATAGTCATATTAAAATTGAAAGATCAAAAATAATGTCATACAATTGTGAAACCTCCAAGTCAAATAGACAAAAATGATCTTTCTGCTTTAAAATGAATTATTAATAAGGAAACATTTTTTTTTAAATCTCAGAATATGATCAAGATTCTTTGATAGAAAGTCATTGAATTTTCATTTCAATATAATGAAGTATTTTTAAGATGCTTGGGTAGCAATTTGAATAGAGAGAACATAATTTTATTAATGAAACATCTTCATTCTATACATTAATTGCCAACGGGTAGCTTGTTTGAATGTAACCTACTTTACACAGTTCTCAAACGAGAGCTTACTTTGGAAGTATATTTATATTCGGTTATAGCTATATTAGCAGGGTTGATTTTTTTCTTAGGTATAACCTCAATTTACTCAATTTTCTTTGTAATATATATACTAGTAGTAACTTGGATATCGTTTTTGGGGACCTTATAGTTTGTTGTTTAGTGTGAGCCAATGCTCCGTGTTGAAGACCGTAATTCGGCCTATGATGGTTTACTTTTACGAATAGTGACTTAGATGGAGAGTTTTCTTATTGGCACTCATACCACATCTTCTTATATTATTATGCTCATTATTAGTCATTGATATGATCTAATTATTCAAGTAGTTTACTTTGCAATTACTACAAAGGTGATAAATTTTATTATATCCAGCCTCCTCCATTAATAACTACTGTTTCCTTTTAATCTTAAATAAGAAATAAGATAAAACAAATGTTTGCGTTATATCGCAAAGGTTTGCGTTATAACGCAAAGGTTTGCGTTATATCGCAAAGGTTTGCGTTATATCGCAAAGGTTGCGTTAAACGCAAAGGTTTGCGTTATATCGCAAAGGTTTGCGTTATAACGCAAAGGTTTGCGTTATAACGCAAAAGGTTTGCGTTATAACGCAAAGGTTTGCGTTATAACGCAAAGGTTTGCGTTATAACGCAAAGGTTTGCGTTATAACGCAAACATAAGAAGAAAAATAAAAAAATAAAATGTGTGGCGCTAATACGCTTCCGTATGAGACTGTTATCTTTGGTGAGATTTTTTTAACAACTTGGTCGATCCACTTCTGGGAGTAGTATCGTCTCCGATGTGATCACAATTCGAGTGGGCAGCACTATTTTGTCGACATGCCATATGTTTATACTAAAAGTATTAAAACAAATGAAACCTGTTTTGTGTGATCTTTCTTTAATCAGACCATAACATGTACATTCCATATGGCTCTCTTTCCTTAAGTTAATATGCAAACTGTAGTTTGTACTCTCCCTATTGATTTCTTACTTTAGATTGGGAATGATTCGGAAACTAAAATGAATTGTGCATGTGTATTCTGTCATTAACGTCGGTTTCGGGGTTTTAACATACTATTATTTACTTTTTTTTTTCTTATTTTTTAAACAGTTACGAATTTGCACAAAAATAATCACAGTTTGAAATACAGTGTACAGAGCCTTCACCGTGCTTTACTCTGACACCCGTCCAACAGTTCGAAAATTAAAAAAGACTAAGTAATAAAACACAAGGATTGTTCAGATATCAATCTATTCCCAGCGGAGAAAACTCTGTACCTCAATCACTATGTGACTTCGAAATCAGCAGATGACAATACGAATATCTAAATAGACATTCTTATATTTAATGTTTGGGGACTGTGGTGGAATCAAGACAGTTTGTATCGTTAGAAATCAAACAACATCTCCTATATTTATATAACTATTATGTAATTAAGTTTTTTGTAAATTTTGTGCTGACATTGGATTCGGACTTAAATTGAGTTTTTACTGTGTGTATTGCTGCGTTTTTCTTTTTTCTCCTTTAGCTAAAGGTATAGGAGAGGGTTGAGATCTCACAAAACATGCTTAACCCCGCCGTATTTTTTAGCCTGTCCCATATGATCCTCTGGCCTTTGTTGGTTTTGTATGTTTTTCAATTTTAGTTGAATTCATTTATATGTTTTAGTAGTTAAGAATTGAGACCATTTTTATTGAACTAGTACTTATATGGGGAAATCTGAGGCTCACCATCGGGTGCGCGATATTTTCGCAGCGAAGGAGACTCATCGGTGGTCTTCGACTGTTATCTGCTCTTCGGTTGGGTTTTTGTCTATTTTACATATTCCCCATTTTCATTCTCAATTTTATTCATACAAACAAAATCTTTTCATTAGTTAGATGTCATTCAAAGTTATATTAATAGTACAAACGACGGTATCAAATTTACTGCCACAATTACGCATGTTGAACGAGCAAACAGTAATTATGCATTTTAATTAAGATCTTGAACGTAATTCCTAGAAATATCAATAAAAAAAACAGTGTATGCATTTTTATATTGCGTGATTACATTGTAACAACTGTAATGTGGTTACTCCTATATCAAATTTCAAGTACATGTATATATAATGCACAGATGTGAAAAATAAAAACAACTTCTCTATTTCTGAAGAGTCAAACTTGGTAACTATGTTATATTTTGTTATCGTATCTCTTATTATGGTGGTATATGTGGACAGCGAGGAATGTACAAGAAAAGTTACAGAGTTGAAACGGAGTGAAAGGAAATTGAGAAACGATATGGTCCATCTACAGAATGTTTTTCTAGAACGTCTTTCCAGAACAGATAAATCTAGTAAGTAGAATGATGTCATCGGTTAGAACTATATAAAGACTATTTCGAAACAATAACGCAATAACATAGATTAACGAGATAAATTAACTTGTCTTGTGTTTGCCCACCCGATTTCTGCAAATTAAAGGTTGATATGGACTTTTATTAGAGTAAAACTACCTATTATAAAGTAAAACTACATTATATAAAGTAAAACTACATTATATAAATTAAAACTACATTATATAAAGTAAAACTACATTATATAAAGTAAAACGACATTATATAAAGTAAAACTACATATTATCGTGACTTCATTGATACGTTCCAACGTGTTTTTAAACTTGTGTTTTCTTGATCTTTAAGTCTGTTTGATCATAAAGCTTTTTAATTGTTTTAGTTCGTATACATCTTTAGCTTTACGCCTTCCAGAGAAACATAGATCCGAGAAAAGCGCTTAAGATTTATAAAATTATTTTATAGTTTAAAAAAAATTTGCTCTTTATACATTGCAATTTATGTTTTATGACTGACCACATAACTCATAAAGTCAATCGAAAACAATGCATTTAGAATTTTCATTATCGAACTTATCACAGTGTAAAATCACTAAATTATTATCATCTATTCTTTTTCAGATTCGGAGTATAAAAATAGTAAAGCGTTTGTCGGATTTTCGGCATATTTGTCTGAAGGTTTCGCGAGTGGTCATAGTAAATCTTTGTCACAGGGAAAATCTCTGATCTTTGACCAGACAGAAACAAACACAGCTGGTGTCTACAACACCAAAACAGGTATATTCAAAGCACCATCTAGCGGGATGTATGCCTTTACTTGGACACTCTGTGTAGATTCCAGAATAAATCACGGTGGTATTGGAGAATTTGGTACAGAGCTAGTTGTGGATGGAAAGGCTTGTGGAAAATTACATGCAGACACAGAACACGCCGGCGATGATGCATGTTCTACTGGATTTGTAATCAAATACGTCAGTGAAGGCAGGACTGTGTATTTGAAAAATATATATAACCATCAAGGTATTCTTTTAAGCAAGGAAATTCAAACACGTACAACATTTTCAGGATGGAAACTAAATTGATTAAATTTGAATAAAGCTTAATAAAGTTTACAACATTAATACTGTTAAGTGTGTGTTATTATGTCATAATTATTAGAGATTTCCAATAAAATGACATACGTACCTAACTCGACGTACGCACGTAACGGGACCGGTTATTGCTAACCAATTAATTTTGTTAAATGCGTTACTCAAGTTTTAACTAAGTATTCATAAACTATGAAACCCTTTCATAATAAATTTTATCAATATCAAATATTTCTAAGATGATGAAAAACGAAAGAAATCATGATTTATATATATCACGTGATTATTGAGATTCCCGCCTAAACTTCACTGACATAAGACCACATATATAAACGTATCTTTACCTATCATACGATTCATTTGAGTTGTCTTTCGTGGTTTTGACAATAACTTGGATTTTCATCTATACTTTGCAAAATTTAATGAAACTATTATTCGATATTTGTATTGATTTTGTTTGTCGTTATCAGATAGATTCTTCTTTTCGATTTCTAATGTTTTATAATATTTAATTTCCATCGGTTTTAATTTATATAGATTTTGTCGTAATTGCAGGAAAAATGAACTCAAAATGTTCATCAGAACGTATCTCAGTTCAAGTTGAAAACTGGGATTGCATCAAACTTTATTGAGTATCATTTCAAACGTTCTCTTCTTCTGCACTTAATCTCATCAATTTACAAGATAATAATGCGTGTAAATAAATGTGTACACCAATTTGTTATACAGATCGTAATTTAGAAGGTGTACTTAATTATCAAATGATGACCAATAACCTGCATTGACCACTGTGGATAGTAAACTATCAACTTATTATAGTACATAGTAATTGGCTAAAATATCCTGTCCTCAAGTATTTCTGATTAAAAGTGGATGGTATGTCAATTAACATAGTTGTTACATTTTTGAGACAACTATAATGTCACTTCAGTCTTTACGTGCATTTTCTTTTACTCGTATTTATTCAATTAGAAGTAGATTCTAAAGCTATCGCATATATTGATTGAGTTAGCGAAAATTTTAAGTTTCAACTTATTTCTCGCTATGGAGGTATATACATGTATATATATAAACGTGACAACTATGCGACAGATCCAATGACAGGATCACCAGTGAAGGTGTTACACGACTGAAAAAATACATTTTATATTCATATTTATATACTTGTATATGGGATTGACTGGTAGCAGGCTAGCCTCGAATAACACCTTAACTAAAATTTATTTGGCTCGTTTAATTCTCTTACAATGTTGACAAAGTATTAACCTTGACCCTTTGATAATAAAAGTATAAAAAGTTCAAAAAAATTTGAACCAACCGTTTAATCAGAAAAAAATACACTGGTTATATAGCAGTGTGACAAACACTTATTTTGATGATTAAGAAGCTTGATATTTCCTTAACAACACAACGTCATTAAAACGTTCTGCTGATTTTACCACCTTGAAGCAACAAAACATTTTTTTTTATATTTGAACCGTGTTTAAAGTAGAAAACAGTACGAAGTTGAAGACATACTCACAGTGGAAGTCTATTATTTTAAGACATTAGATAGAAAGGAATTTTTCCATAAATGTATTTACCAACAACGTCATATTTTTTTTTATGTGTTTGAGCTTTGGATTTTATTTTGCCTTTTGGTAAGGGACTTTTTGATTTGAATTTTCCTTGGAGTTCGATAGTTTTGCTATTATACTTTTAGCAGGGTCGTCCAAGTGATCTATGAAATCTGTTTCAAAATAATCAACATCGATTTTTAAGGTCAATCAAAGACGGTCTTTAAAAATGGAAGATTGAAGATGAAACTACCTACACTAGAGGTGGTGTGAATCGGATGTTAATACTAAAAAAATAAAGATCTGTCACATTACATGTTTTATAGGTATATTTCCTCTTACAATACAATTAAAATATTTGACTTCTCTACCCTATACAAAAGTATTCGACATTCCAATCTAATAGACACTATATTGAACTAATTGATCCTGTTCTGCTTCATAAAAAAAATAGCCAACGTAAATACAAGTATCTTGGTTGGGGGAGGGTTTAATTGTACTTACGAAAGTAAGAAACAAAACCTCCGATGAAAGTTTTTAAAAATCTATGAAATTCCTGATTGACATCATATGTGTTACTCACGTTTTAAGGACATGTTTTTTCAACACACAATTGACAATCCACGGAAGGGAACCAACTGTGCTCCATTTTTAAATGACTTGTAACTTCATTGATTTGAGGCAGCCTTCAATTAGGAACTTCAAAGTTTGTAGACTTTGTTGAAAGCATATATAACATCGTACTTGAAATAAATTAAAGGACACAACAGATACAATACAAATGCGTCATACTCTGACTTTAGAAAATGTTAGAGTCGGTTGAGAACAAACTTCACGAAAAAAGAAACGATTTCAGCTTTGCGCCTGCATAAAGAGTATATATAAACAAGTTGTTACAATGTTACAAACCTTGTATTCCCAATCATGACTTCTTTGTTAAAGGGTTGCTACAAACAAGAAAGCTTTTAAACCAATAGTTTCATGTGGTGAAGTTAAAGTCATCCTATACGGACATTTTACAGACGCCATCACGAGTTGGTTGATTGTAATGTAATATCTGTTAAAAGATGACGACTGAAAATTTGAAACCACAAACCCGTCTTTTTTCCTCAAATATGACCTATACCAAATGAATGCTTGTTTTAAAGCGGAATTTGCAACATTATAAAAATAAATTTGCTGAAGGCATCATGTTTGAAATACTAACCACCTGTAAGTTAGATACCCATTAAATGTTACCAATAAATAAACTCATCATAGAAACCAGGTAGTAATACGCCAGGCGCGTGCTTCGTCTACAAAAGACCCATCAGTGACGCCCGAATTCAAAAAAGTGAGAAAAGCATTCAGAACCAAAATTCCCAAAAGTCTTGCCAAATACAGCTAAGGTAATCTGTGCCTGAGGTATGAAAGCCTTAGTTTTTCAATAAAAACAAAACTTTGTAAACAGTAAATTTATAAATATATCTTTTGGGAGTTAATACTGTAAAGAACTTTGTCACCTTGGTATTTTCTACTTCTTTTTTAACCATAAATCAAGTTTCATTTTTTAGGAGTATTATTCCCCCTTTTAAATATGATTTTAATGTTAATGATACGTAACGCGAGTGTATGTTTTCTTTATGTGGATAGAGTGCGTCAGGCTCAAAAGTGATATAATCTAATAAAAGTACAATAACAACTGAATTCGACACAATATAAGTTTACTGGTCACTTTCGTCAGTCTATTGAATAAACTGTTATAACTTTGTTTCAACTCACTAAAGGCATACTTTTGCAGTGTATTATGGTTTTATTCCTGATCAATGCAATTCTAATTAAATGATGATTCAGATGTTAGATAGTTCATGCATAGCATAACAATGTCGACCCACTCAGTCTCGTAGGTTGTGTAGGACTTTGAGAAAGACCTGTGGAAACGTGATTCAAGGACTGTAAAATGTATGAAATTTAAAGCACCAAATAAAACCTAGAATAACGATCTAGTCTATGATAAATAAAGTACTGGTGTTTTAACGGCACAAAGAACAGAAACATTAATTCACTGGTTATTCTAACTGATCTATTTATCATTACATATCTTCGTTTTTATCTGGCAACAATATTCATTTACGAATGGCGATACGCCTTTTTGATGACAAACAACACAGCAACTAAACTAAACTAGCACAACATGCACAATTGTCGTCATACAACATCTTTGGAATTTCAACCAAAGATGAAGAACTGGATCTTTCATCACTGTAATGGATACATAAACTACATACGTGTTCTTACAAACGACTGTATATTGCTTGGTCTTTTATTTGCTTCACGAAACGTCTTTCCAAATAATCAATATCAATTTTATAAGCAACCACAGCCAGGCTTCAAAGTTCTTGTAAAACTACCTATTCTAGAGGTGGCGTGAATCAGATGAGGATAGTAAAACATTCCAAAGATTTTAATTTCAAAGATTTTGAATAGTACATTCAATCTAAGACTTGCAATAGCATTGACACTTTTGACTTTTCTACACTTTCCACCGATATTTCCCATATCAAACTAAAAGACAAATTGTAAGAATTTGGTCCTGCTTTGTTTCGTTAAAAAGAATGGAAAACGTAGATACAAGTATCTTGCCATAGGGCGGGATAAATCCTATTTGTAAAAAAAACACTCTGATTCTTACCAAAAAAATCTCTGAAAATGCCATTATCAAGTTGCTTGATTTCCTGATTGCCAACATATGTTACGTTTGAAGGACTTGTTTTTTGAATGAACTATCGGCATTCTAATATGAACCAACTGTGCCACTCTTTTTGTCGACTTTTATCAGGATATGAGGCTGAATTCATACAGGAAGAAAAGAATGAAGTTAGAAATATCATTTAACTTTACTTTCCACTAAATAGGTGAGGTTATGATGTAATTCAAAAATGGTGACTATCTTGAACGCATATATACCATCAAACTTGAGATAAGGATACAACAAATACAGTTAAGCTACATCTAGAAATTGACAATGAGCTCGAAGGTCGGTTGGAAACTAAACTCATGACAAAGGACATGATTTCAGCATCCCAATTATAAACTCTCCCTTCAATGTAGCAACATTCCAGCAGGACCTGCATATGGAGTAAATATCTACCAGTTGATACGATTTTCCAGGGCTTGTATTCCCTATCATGATTTTTTATATAGAGGGTTGCTGCTCACTCGGAGACTTTTAAACCAAGAGTTCTCAGTAGTGAAGGTGAAATCATTCCAAATATTTTACGGACGCCATCACGAGTTGGTTCACCGTTACATACACATGATAGCGGATACAATCATGTCCCTTTTTCCGAAATGTGACCTACCGAATTAGACTTATTAACAGTTCTGTTTTGTGACCAGGATTTGTTTTTTTCTATCAACTTATGAGTTTTGAACATCAATATACTACTGTTGCCTTTATTTTGTACCAACGTGAGCTACACGACGTGTGCCACAGAAACAGGATCTCTGTTTACCGTTCCGGTGTATATGAGATCACCCCAGTTTTAAGTGGGTTCTTGTTTCTCAGTGTTTAGTTTTCTGTGTTGTGTTTTGAGCAATATTGTATATCTGTTTGTCTTTTTCTCTTTTAGCTTTGGCGGTGTCAAATTATTTCTGTCTTATGAGTTTGAGTGTCTCTTTGGTGTACTTTGCCTCTCATTTTCAATATATTTAATTCATTGACAAACTTGGGTACACTTTGCACTAAAAAGTGCGTTATGATACAGTACATAGTATAACAAACCTAAATTTACACATAACTGTCTTATTCCGCTAAACAGCATATCAAAAACAGAACTTTAAACCCCTGTCCAACAAGTATACATCTCCAATGGCACTATCTTTTTTGTGCAACACTTTAAGAATGCACCAAAATCAAGGCACTAGTTTTATAATACTAATAATAGATTTTGAAGTTGTTAAATTTTACTACAATTTTAAATCTTATGGCATATTTTAATCATAATTTCTAAATAGAATACTATTTTGATATGCATGTTTTGCTTATATATATTTTTATCAAAGAAGACATACGTTTGAGACATTTCTTATTTACATGTTGAAGTGGGTTTTCTACATTTCTTTCAAGTCGTAACAAGTCTTAAAATCTGAATAAAGACCGTCAATTTATTTTTTTGTGTGTTTGTATTTTGTTTAAGTTTTCTGTTAAATGATGTATAAGATAAACATTGGGGTAGGTGCTCCGGAAGGGTAAGCAGATCCTGTTCCTCATGTGGCACCCGTCGTGTTATTCCTGTTAATATAAATCCAGTAAATAGTCTTATTCGGTGGGTCATATTCATGAAAAGAGAAGGGGATTATATTTACCACGTAAGAAACATATCCGATATCATCTGTGAAACGGGTAATCATGGTCAATCAACTCGTGATGGCGTCCGTAAAATTTACGAAGGGATGATTTCAACTTCACCATTAGAAACTCTTGGTTTAATAGCTTCCTTGTGAGTCGCAACCCTCTATCAAGATAATAGTGAAAGGAAATACAAGCGCGGGAATATCGTATCAATTGGGAGATATATACTCCGTCTGCAGGCGCTGCTGTAATGTTGCTTAATAGAAATGGAAAGTTCACAATTGGGAAGCTGAAATCATCTCACTTGTCGTAAAGTTTCGTTTTCAACCGATTATCATTGTCAATTGCTAGATGTTAGTCAATATATGAGGCAGACTTAACTGTATCTGTTGTATCCTTTATCTCTAGTTCGATGGAATAGATGCGTTTAACAGAGCCACCACATTTTGAATTATTTAGTATGAGAACATCCTCTATATAGCAGAAAGTAAAGTTAAAGGATACTGTACACTTCTTATTTTTCATCTTAGAAGTTCCTGTATAAACTCAAACTCATAATGATAATAAAAAAAACAAGTCAGCAAGTAGAGTGGCACAATAAGTTCCCATTGGAATGCAGACAGTCTGTTGGAAAAACGTCCTCCAATTATAAAAAAAATATGTAGTCAATCAAGAAATCAAGCATCTTAATAATGTCAGTTTCAGATATTTTTTTTGTTTGAATAAGAGTGATTCTTTACAGATTAGGATGTATTCCTCCCTTAGATAAGATACTTGTCTCTACGTTGGCCATTATTTTTTATGAATCAAAGCGATACCAACTCTGTCTATTTGTCCTTTAGTTCGGAATGGGGAATACTTGTGTAAAGTGTAGAAAAGTTAAATATTTAAATAATATTGCAAGATGAAAGCGTCTAAGGTTGTATCTACACTAAAAGATCTTTGGAATGTTTTAGTATCCCCATCTGATTCATGCCACCTTTAGAATAGGACGTTTCACAATAACTTTGAAGCCAAGCTTTGATTGGGGATAATATAGATGTTCATAATTTAGAAAGAGGTTTCGTGGAACATTTGAAAGACCCATCAATATACCGATTTTTAATGACATTTCTGTTGATTGGGTATCCAGTACAGTGATGGAATAATAAGTTCTTCATATTTGGTTGAAATTCCAAAGGAACATAGAACAGACCTATGATTATCCAGGATTTCCTCTTTGGTAAGTGTCGTGAGGTTATATGTTGAGTTTCAAAGTGAATTGTCAATACCGAATTTATTTATCAAGCAGTGTATGTAATGAGTTGTACACACATAAACGATGGTGTTTACGGCTTAATCTGCGGAAACAACAACATATTTGACATGGAGGTAGGAAAAGTGTTTTGCAACATTAAAATATTACATATATATGTGAATGATGCTTATAACTCAGACCTTCAATTTTTTTGTAGATGTTAATTTCATAATTGGCATATACACAAGTATACAAAACAACAAGTTATAACACAATTTCAAATTATAATGAAAACCAACGAAAAGCTATATTAAAAAACTTTAATTTGAACTTAAATACTACAGCAGAGTTTAAAACTAAAAAAAGGGATAACATGGTGCAAGCAAACGTGAAAATTAAAACAAAAACATATATTAATACATACTTAAACAAGCAGTTAGTTTCTTTTTAACACTGTATTACACATAAGCCATTTTTATAAACGGTATTTCTATACATAAACTATTGACATAGAAATATGTCTATCCTGCATGTTTTTCCGATAGTACAATGCAAATGCAACAAATTAAATGAAATACTTTAACTCTAAAAAAAAATGTCAATGGAATAATGATTTAGCGGATTAGGTCAAACATCTCTATATAAAAAAAAAAAGTGTCAATGCTTAAATAACTGGCTTATTTGAACCACGTGGATTTTCTTCGAAAAAGGGACAAAATGAGATATTCTTATGCTTATTTACATGCATCAAAATTCTTATGACCTACCATTCTTACATACCTTTAAACAATTCACTAATAACAAACTTTAGAAAGCTAATGAATTATAAAATGACGGCGTTGACGGAAGCAGCACGCATGCTGCTTGCTTCTGTTGCAAAGAAAAAATATATAAAAAAAAAAAGTGCACGACACTGTTTTGGTTTTGATGTATTACTGGTTGTATCCTGCACGATATGGGTCCTGTGTAGTGGTTTGTTGCTGGTGTATCAATAGTGTAGCTGAAAAATAAACATATTTTATATCTTATTTCATGTTTCCATTACATGTATTTATTCCTTTGATAAAAATAAACGATCTGTTATACTATATTCGGTCAAAGGTTTTACTTGGGTTTCTGATGTCACAACGTATGTTTCTCATAGGACGTTCCTATGAATTTGACATAGAGCCACATTTGAAGCAGGATATGTTTACCCTTTCAAATATTTAGAATTTACACCATCCTAAATCCCACCACGTTTTAAGTTTTTCTATGTACTGTTTTTGTACGGTTGTTTGTGTTTTTGTCTTTTTTTTGCAATGATATTGTCAGTTTTCATTCGGCTTATTAGTTATAAATATCCTTTTCGTACCTTTCGTCTCATTTATGGTAAAATAATGAAGGTACTTTTGTTTTAATATACAGGATCAATTTTCAAATATAAATGAATTGAACCTTTCGTATATGTCAATGAAACAGCAACTCAGCGACATAAAAAGGATTTGGTCAATATCTGTAGCTCTTCATCGACCCGAGAAGTAAAAAAATTATTAATAATCCAATAACGTACGTGTATCACTAAAATAAGCTGAATTTAAAGTTGAATCGAGCGCCACTAATGATTCTCATGAAGACGACAAACGCAGGTTTGGCATACCGGCAAATCATGCGCCGGTATTTTTTTACATTTAAAAAGAACACAGTTTGGGGATTTATTTTGTGTGTGTTACAACAAAACTTAAGATTGCGGACAAAGAAACAAACAGAAAGCCTCAATTACTTCTAGTATGTTCTATTCTGTTTCTGTATCTTCGATAATTAAAACTTGCAGTGAAAATTGTTATTCTTTATTATATCGAATCAAATTCTTTTAATGCAATTTAAGTTTTATCAATTTTGCATGAAGAATTCCTGAAGCAAAAATTAACTTTTATCCCTTTTATTAAGTGTATCCTATAAATGAATATGAATTAACATTAACTATAAATTTTCAAAGTATTACAATACCTGGTTGTTGTGTTTGGATTATAACCCCTTGGCGACGTCTGCGGCATGCACAACAGCAACAGGTCACTAAAGCAATGATCAATACAACAACAATAATTGGGACGTAGCTGCAAAAGACAATTTTTTTTACACTTTACTGATATGCCAGTGTTGGTTTAAAAATATCAAGATAAAATAAACATCTTTAATAATTCTTTTTTAAAATAT
The DNA here is from genome assembly GCF_036588685.1 of Mytilus trossulus. Taxonomy (NCBI): domain Eukaryota; kingdom Metazoa; phylum Mollusca; class Bivalvia; order Mytilida; family Mytilidae; genus Mytilus; species Mytilus trossulus. Next base: position 32,835,369 of record NC_086386.1, on the reverse strand, counting down.
TCTTAAAGTATTGTGGCCTTTCATGTCAACAGACATTACTTTTATTTTACATTCCAAAATTTTAATTACCGGTTTCGAAATAGAGTGTTAAAATTTCTAACAAATTATGTTGTGCAATTTTAGTTTTACGTCATTTTTCGTGTACCTCGTGACATTATAGTCAACTAACTTAAAAATATAATGGTAAATACTTACAAGTGATTTCCAAACCAGTCCATACAGAAGTCGTCTCTGTTATCTTCCCCTGTTCGTAAAGCTTCATTACTACAGCAGAAAAGCTTTGCCAGCCGGGTACCACAACAATAATCAGGGCAGTACTGTGCTGGATGCTCATTGAACAGTACATCATCGTATGAATTGCAACATTCTCCTGCTTCAACACTTGGTACTGAAATTATAAAAATACACACACGCGTATTAAAGTTTTCAATCATGTTTCAATAAATGGTGCCCATAATAATTCTTCGATTTAGATTTGTCTCATCGTTCTCCATCATCAGATAAAAAAGAATTAAGATCGCAGCGTTCAAAAACTCTACAATTACAAATCCAGTTTATGGCGTGACACATAGCATACATCAATTTATTCTTAAAGGATGTTAAGTGTCCAGCCCTTCGCGTGAGGGTTAACTGAAAAATAAATTATTTTAAAATTGATTTTGCAAGATTTAAACATCAGCAAAAGAAAACGCGAAATACAATTAAGGTTGATTCACTCTCATCAGTCAAATATAACTGACAACGTCATGAATGAAAAAGAAAAATAAACCAAAAGACAAACATTGACTGTTGTCTTTTATGACATCATTTTTCAGTCAAACTTAAGGAACTCCGTGCTTTCATTCAAAGGGTATTATCATTCTATACTTTTTCGTTTTCCCTGTATATTAATATCCTACGAACCGATCCAATGAGAAAACATTCCATTTTGAGGCCACACCTACGATAGTTTAAAGAGTATTCTGGGTTTTTTTTCAGTCTGTGTATTTATTCGCTCGTCTGTCCCGCTTAGGTTATGTGCTTTTGTTCAAGAAAGTTTATGATAAGGTTGTAGTTCAATCAACTTGAAACTTAGTACAAATTAGAATTTTGACCCCAATGTCACGGCCCACTTAGCATAGATAATGTTAGTGCAAGTAGGACAAACATGTTCTATAGACACACTCTGGTTTTACAATATGCTAAGTTCAGTTGTTTAAATAGACTATGCATAGTCCTAGGTAATATAACTAGCAAGTGTTTTGACTGCGCAAATAGTCCGGTTGTGGTATAAACATTCAGTGACCATTTGTTTTTGTAATTTCGAAAGTTTGTGTATTGTAATAAGTTAGGCTGAAACACTGTACTAATAAGGTATTTTAATTTTGCTTTATTTGAATTCATTGACCAGTAAAACTTTATTGCAGTGGTTAGATATTTGTTTCTTACGACACCTCAAAGGGGATACAAAACAAAACAACCCTTATATTGTTATGACAGTGAAATGGATATATTAATCAATCTTTTTTGAACCTATCAGATCATGATTTGCAAAAATATAAGCTGTAAACTTTTGTCCTTTTCTATCTTATTGACATCCAGCTTATGACATGATCTATCTTATTGAATCATTTGACAAAAAAACTATTCTAAGAAGTTGTTGTTGACATCGGATTTTGTCAAATGTTTCAACGTTTGTAGTTGTAAATCGTATTTTTGTCTGTTGTTTTATGTGTTGAGTTGGGGATAACTACTCATCCCGCTCATTTGGTTGATTTAACTTTTGACCAGAAGAAACACCAACAAAGCTAGATAATACAATTAATTATCTAATTACTACTACAATTTAATATTAATTAGTATTATAATTTTCTCTGTTATTAATCTAAGTTAGATAAGTCATACAAATCTTGTCTTGAATTTCATCCAAATCCTTTCTTAATTTTCGGAACACGTTTTATAAATTTAAATGTGACGTCACTTTGCATTGACTATGACTAACAGGGCTGTGATTTTGTAATGTATTCGTTTTATTCAATAGCTAGTCACCACTTTATTTTAATCATGTATATCTATTATATAGTCATTTTATAAAATTTACTGTTTGCAAAACTATGTATTATTCTTGATAATAATGATGTTTTTGTCGTGTAATGTTGCCATTTTAATGTTATAATTAACACTGTCATTAAAGAGGGAGGTTTGGCATGCAACAAAACCAGCCTCAACTACCATTTTTCATACAATGCTCTGTACCAAGTCAGAATAATGGACATTGTTACATTATAGTTTGTTTCTGTGTATGTTACGTTTCAGTGTTGTGTCGTAGTTCTCTTATATTTGATACTTTTCCCTCGGTTTTTATTTGTAACCCGAATTTGTTTTTTTCTCTTTTGATTTATGTATTTTGAACAGCGGTATACCACTGTTGCCTTATTTAGAATAGAATCATGATTTTTTTTAATTATTTTTAAGTTGTCGTTGGCTTTGAACGGTAATGTACAAAGCAGATGTTTTAAAATTATCTCAGTTATGCAGGACAATTTAAAACTATTGATTAATATTCCAAATCCTGGACACAAAACAAAACAACATGATATACAGACGTTGCTGCCTATCGAAACTTCAAAAAATGCAAAACTGTGTAAGCTGATGATCACCTCCATCTAACTGTTAGTACTTCTTGTTGATGGAGGTGATCGTCTATTATTTCAAAACAAAAATAAAACTACTAGAGTATAAGCAGCAAGCAGTGAGTTCAGAACCAATAACAAGCATTTTCAAAGTGTAAAAGCTGATCACAAATTCCTTGTCTATTCGGTTACTTGATCAACATTCGTACTTCGTGCGTTGCAAAATTCGGGTGAAAGTATCTCGTATCATTTTGTGAATAATGCTTATAAGTTTGTTCTTAACTATGGGTGTATAAAAAAGAAGATGTGGTATGATTGCCAATGAGACAATTATTCACAAAAGACCAAAATGACACAAACATTAACAATTATAGGTCACCGTACGACCTTCAACAATAAGCAAAGCCCATACCTCATATAGTCAGCTATACAAGGCCCCAATAAGACAATGTAAAACAATTCGAACGAGAAAACTAACGGACTTATTTATGTAAAAAAAAAGGTTTGTTCTGCGATAATGTCTTTAATATAATTCATATTGCAGAAACCTTTGATAGGAACATGCTAGTATAATTCCATGACACTCATAGTGCTAGTTAGTGAAAAGATAAGTAATTTAATTTAATTTCAACAGTTCAATTTTTCACTAATTATTAACCCTCGTTATTCAAATGACATCTTCAGTCTCTGACAAACTATTAATGAACTAGTTTTGTACGTTTTAGAAAATATGGATTTGACCCTGCATTAATTTCAGAAATTGCCGACTTAACGCGTCATTCAATAGACAAAACAAACCACAAAAAACAAGATTTTATAGATTTTAACAAACAATTTTACTCACCATACAAACTAAAGTATGCACTTATCACTATCAAACTGCAATATAACTTTGAATCCATTGTTTTCGTTTAAAACGAATACGGAAGTCTTCAGAAAGAAAACTAACTTTTGGAAAATTAAATCTAGGTCAGGATTGATTTAAATATCAAAGGAAGGTAATGTTATATATATGCAAGGTAGATATTTTAAACAACACAAAGAGATGTTTAATAATTTAAACCTTATATCTTCACAGTGCATAACAACATGAATATTACAGTAAATAAAATGATCGATTCATTCTGATCAGACTTGTATTTATGACAATTCTATAATACTTGAAAATAAATTTTTGTATATATTTTTTGTCAACAATAATTAGAAATAAAAGGATAAAAAAGAAGAATGCTTGAAAAACTCTAAGCAGTATGACTTCTTTGTTCGTTTACATCATTCCAAAAATCTGTTTACTTTTCTTTTGTGATCACCAATGATGAGATCTATACGATACGAATGTCAAAGAATGATTTGTATTCTAGTCTTGTTTTGATGCGCCCGGCAAGGGCTAGTATACGGAAATAACACTAATACGAAAACATTTTGACCTTACTTACAAATTGTACAATCACACAATATTGAAAAAGTTAAAATACAAAATATTTAGGCTGACTATACAGTAGAATAATCTTGTCTACCTCAAAAGTAAAACCTTCACATATATTCAACACAAGCCAAGGTCTACACATTCAAACCTCTATTCAAACCCTTAAAAAATTATAATAATGTATGTGGGATTTTCACATGAAAATCAACAAACTGAAAAAACTTGACATTTGAATGTCAGCCCGCTTTAGATCCTAGAGCCTCAACAACACCAACTCAGTTTCTGACATGATGATAGAACTTAAAACTAGTACCCATTCGACGATTAAGATACAGACTTTTTTCTATTACAATATCATCCCTTAAACTGTTAAATTGACCTTTGATCCCTACAGACACTAAAACAAACACAACAATTCACATTGATTCAAACAAATAAATCAGCTATAAATATCTATTTTATGAAAGTTTAGTTAAACCCCAAAAATTATATGTTTCATTTGAAAGTGAGGGGGTTTTAAGAGTATAATACCATATTCTGCACTGATCTGATTTTTCTTAACCTCTCACTTTTAATTTTATCAATTTGTATACTTATCTCTATATGTATATGGGGTTTTTTTTGGAGGGGGCAATAATTTTCAAATTATTTTTTTGTTATCGCCAATGCCTAGAACATTTTTCACAATGCCATTACTTCAAAAAGAAAACGTAAAATCCCCAAATACTGATATAATTTCCGATGAAAATTTACTTTGTAACGGCATTTGTTTATGTAGGAAATGGTGGATTGAACCTGGTATTATAGCTAGCTAAACCTCTCACTAATATGACAGTCGCATTACAATAGCAACGATGTTTGAACAAAACAATCAGACACATGTTAAAAATAGGGGTTCAACAGCCATCCTTGTGTTATCATCTAAATTACTATAAAAAAAAATGTTTCAAAGAAGCACAAAACGGCATACACCAAGTTTAACAACCTCATTTTGCTTTTTTATATATGTTAGATCCACCCATAAAGGATTGAACTATTTTTAGTACTAGGACCGAATCTTTACCCTGACAGACACATGGTTAGATTAACATTAACTTTGGCGTAGAATCGCGCGATTAATGTCCAATAGGTAAAAAAAAAAGTGGTGGTTCAATGTACGACGAGATGCATAAGTACAGAGTCCCGTCAAATGAATAACACAAACACAGACTTATCAGTTACAGTAATATTAATAAAGACAAGTACAAGAATAGTGTAACACCTTATTAAGACGATAATTAATGTCAATACGCAGAACCTATACTTCAAGACCATCGTGTATTATTTGTGAAGTTGATATAATGAAATATTTATCATCAAGGTCTTAATACCTTGCAATGATTTGCTTCAAGACCTTTCAATAGTGGCTTAATCGCGCTACGCTAGTTTTAAAAGTACACAGATGTTCTAAAAAATCTGTAATCGGAGAAAACTTTAATATGGTGCGTGCATCTTAAATGCGCGTCTTATTTATCGTCATTGTTCTGTACCGTTGATTTTATTTTAAGACAAATAAGAAATAAAGTTTGTTCTGTACTAGTTACTAAATCACAATTCCATAATGAAAACTGTGCCGATTGTCAATTATGAAATTAAATTTGTCAAATAATTTGAGCAATATAGCATTATAGTTTTCCAACCACTCGCTCAACATGGGAACGATGTCCCTAAACGCAAGAGTGATGTTCACTAAAACCAATTTTTTGGACGGAAATGCATCAAACTCGAAAGTTGTCTATTACAATGATTTGAGTTTGTATACTTGAATGCAGTAAAATATACACCCGTGTCTGTAGTGTTTGCCACTTATATTTCATAGTTAGTGTTTATTGCTTGTTAGAGAGCTGTATACATATTACTTTTTGTAAATGTTTTGTCTCTTGTAGGGAGTTGTATCTTATAAATAAATAAAGGCAACAGTAGTATACCGCTGTTCAAAACTCATAAATCCATGGACACAAAAAAAACAGAACCGAGGGAAACGCATTAAATATAAGGGGAGAACAACGACACAACATTAAAATGGAACACACACAGAAACGGACTAAAAAGTAAAATCACAAAAATACTGAACTTAGAGGAAAATCAATTTCGGAAAGTCCATAATCACATGGCAAAATCAAATAAAAAAACGCATCAAAAACGAATGGACAAGAACTGTCATATTCCTGACTTGGTACAGGCATTTTCAAATGTAGAAAATGGTGGATTAAACTTGCTTTTATAGCGCTAACCCTCTCACTTTGATGACAGTCTCGTCAAATTCCGTTATATTTACATTGATGCACTTCAAGACCTTTCAATAGTGGCTTAATCGCGCTACGCTAGTTTTAAAAGTACATAGATGTTCTAATATATTTGTAATTTTAATATGGTGCGCGCATCTTGAATGTACCCGCTATATACCGTTATGACAAATATCTCCTCTAATAATAAGTATAAATTATACGCTGATTTGACTCAAAAGAGACATACTTTCACAGTCTTTGGTCTTAAGCATTAAACAAAATCTTATTAGAATAACAAATATAACATCAAAACCAAATACATAAATTTGGGATTTGGGATAGATAAGTACCGTGACACGTCTTATAGTAATGTGAATTCACACTAAAAAAATAAGAGGAAACAAACGACACAACGTTAAAATGTAATACACACAGAAACAAACTATAATATAACAATGGCCATATTCCTGACTTGGTAAAGGACATTTTAAAGGAAAATGGTGGGTTGAACCCTGAAATCATTCAACATCTTCTTATGTTTATATTGGATTACGTATCTTATTTTCCTATTTTGTATGACCATAGTAATTTTTGATGTACATTTCAATGATACAGCATTCAAACAACAAAATGATAGCTAGAAAGATGAAGACCAGCATATCACATAGTTGTCTTTCTCTCTGTTTATCTATGCATCATGTATTTACATATAAAATATTTCGGACCTCATGAACACGTTTTTTTAGTTTGTTGACATTCCAGATTTTTAAAAGAATTCAATACACGTACCTTTAATATAAGATTCATAATTTACTCAATATTAAACATGTTGATTTTTTACATTCCACATTCTATTTTGGGCTATTATTCACGACACAAAAATGAAATTAACTCGAACAAGGAAATACAAGTGCCAAGTCAGGTATATGATAGTTGTTTGAAGAGTCTTATGTAGACGAAACGCGCGTCTGACGTATTAAACTATAATCCTGGTATCTTTGATAACTATTTGACATTGCTTGATGTGTTTCAGCTTTTGATTTTACAATTCGGTGAAGAACTTTCCGATTTGAATTTTTTTGGGAGTTTTAGTTCTTTTGTTATTTATATTTGTTTTTTTTAAGTAAATATTTACAAATAAAGTAAATCCATCACAGAAGATTTTGAGATAGGGAGCCATCTTTATGTCAAATTGAATTGTTTTTAAAGAAAAATATCTTCATGCATTTCGTTCATAAAACCATAAGTAAACTAGATTTTTTTAAATTGCTTGTTTGACTTCATAAATATTTTAATATGAGCGTCACTGATGAGCCTTATGTAGATGAAAGGCGCGTCTGGTGTACTAAATTATAATTTTGGTACATTTGTAACTATTGCATTATTTTTTCGCAATTAAAATTTTAAGAGGCAGGAGTAAACTTAAAGTCTATTCTTATGACTTCTCCTTCAAATCGCTTATTTTCATGACGTGATATAGTCCGTAAAAATATTTCTAAAACTTGAAGAAAATATCAGAAGGAAACAAGAAATTACGGAAATATTTGTGGTATGCAGTTAAAGATAACACAGTTGTAACACTATAAACTTAACTGTTCGTTGTTAATGCTCAAATAAATCATTTGCTATGCGTTGTTTTCTCCGTCACAAACTTGTGCACGCTTGAAAATTCAAGGAGAATTTCATTTCAAATTAAAATGACAAGTTGTTCTTACCATTCAAACTGCAGCATGCAAAAAGCAATGTACAAATAAAATACAACTTTGTATCCATCGTGTTCACCCTGAATAAATGCAGAAATCAGTGTGCAACAGGAAGAATAATGACGATAGGAAAATAAAATCCGGTATAAAGTTTATCTACACAACAAGATAAGATGCATTGTCAAGTTATATACATTACACAATCGATACTTAACCTCAAAACTTTATGTACACCGTGCATTATTACATTGTATTGTGAATTTTTGTGTTAAATGCTATGTTCGAAACAAAGAAGAAATCATACAAAAACTTAAAACATGACATACAATGGCAATACTTTAACATGTAAACAATACAAAACATTCAAAATTGTGACTTCAAGGCATTATAATTATGATGTGAAACACGACATAATCATGATGATTGCTAGAACTAATTAATTGAATCATGAGACCAGGAGCGGAATAGAAGCACATTACGGCATAAACGAGAAAAAAATCACCATTAGTCGAGGATCAGAATTGAGGTCCAGATTTACTATATAATGTTTACCACCGGTGAAACTTTCTGTTATGGAATATTAGGCTTGTCATATAACAAATAATTGGAATTTTCCTTATTGACCTTATCCTATAGTAAGTACATCGTCTAGAATAGAAAATTGATCAATTATAAATATCATCTTTCATAAAATGCTTAACATGGTATTCTTTTATCTATAAACTTGATTATTAGAGCATGTCATTTGATTGCAACTATACACTATTGGCAAAATTTACCAGATTTAATTCGAAAAGATGTGTTTAAAATTTATAATCAAATTACAATGTATTATTTTAACAAAGAGATATTGTAATTATTTGAATGAATCATTAAATGTACATACACGCGTGTATGCTTATGTTTATGATCATGTAAATGAACAGTTACTATCTAGTTTCATTTTAATTATCTTCATAACTTGTCGATGCAAATGCATGTTGTACTCCAATATTAAATGTAAGCATAATGTTTCATTGTGTAACACGTCCAACATTTAAAGAAAAAATGGTTAATTTAAAAATTGTCAAAGTTTATTTGTTACCATTCATCTGGGAAATATTAGCAATTAAATATGCATAAATGTATTTGCCACTATAATTAAATTCAAATTAAAGAAATCGTTATGCGTGAATTTAAAGCTAACATTGAATATAGTCAATAAACGAATCAATCAAAATGATGGCGCATAATGTGTTTGTTATACATTTCTTATACCAAATTTGTAAATCCATCATAACAATCGATGTAACCAGGTAGGCCTTATTGTGTCTACGTTTGAAAGGACAATATAAGAAAAAGGCAATATTTTAGCCACATTTTATTTTAAATATGCGTACTATCATAAGTACATATACAAACTTTCAGTATTCACCTAAGAAACTAACAAAACCTTTAAATAAACTTATTAAGAAGAGATATAGTTACAATACTGTTGTCAGGTCATTTAAAAATGCATATTTTGGCGTTTGTTAGTCTTGTATTATTTTAATTTTGGTTTCTTGTGTACAATTTGGAAATGAGTATGGCGTTCATTATTACTGAACTAGTATATATTTGTTTCGGGGCCAACTGAAGGACGCCTGTAAGTGGGGGAATTTTTCGCTACATTGAAGACCTGTTGGTGACCTTCTGCTGTTGTTTTTCTATGGTCGGGTTGTTGTCTCTTTGACACATTCTCCATTTCCATTTTCGATTTTATTTTTAAATTTATGACCGTGTTATGTTCCTTTTAACAGTTGGTTGCCTAGCAGCAACGGGTTTTAAAAAATGAATAAAATTTCACACGTTGACGCATTTTCTTTTAGAGAAGGCAACATAATCAATTAATCAGTGGGGATAAGTGGTACCAAATAATTTCAAAACATCTACTTGTTGAGTTTTACGTACATCAAAATAAAATTGAGAATGTAAATGGGGAATGTGTCAAAGAGCCAACAACCCAACCATGCTTGGAACAGAAAACAGCAGAAGGCACCAACAGGTCTTCAATTCAGCGAGAAACTCCAGCATCCGGAGACGTCCTTCAGAAGGGCCCTTAACAAAAATATATACTAGTTCAGTGAGAATGAACACCATACTAAACTCCAAATTGTACACAAGAAACTCAAATTAAAAATAATACATGACTAACATAGACCAGAGGCTCCTGACTTGGGACAGGCGCAAAAATGCGACGTGGTTATTCATGTTTATGGGATCTCAACTTTCCCCTATACCTCTAGCAAATGTAGAAAAGTAAACGTATTATAATACGCGGATTAAAATTCAGGAAAGGAGAAGTCCGGGTATGATGTCAGAAGATGCAACCAAAGAAACATCATGACAATAATACATAAATAAAACTGATTGAAATATTATGTCTTTATCATATGAATATCAGACACAAACCCTCCCGTTAGGGGTTAAGTATCATACCATCATAAAATATATGAGAAGAACATAACCCGTGTCATGCCAACAACTGGGTTTTTTTAAATAAAAAGACTACATAGAAAATTACTAGTATCAACACATGTGGCCGTTTTAACTCTATTTTAAGCATGGAAAAGAAGAAATTTGTTCAAAAGTACTATTATACAAATATCTCCAGGAACTTCGTGTATTTTTGTAAATACCTGTTTTCAACATACCAACAAGATCATATATAGGTCAATAGCAACCCAACAACGGTTAGACGTAAAGTGTGGGCGTTATATAAACATACCATTTTGACGTCAATGAGCACAATATGTTATTCTTCAACTAAACAATGATTCATTTTTAAAACTGGAAAGTTTAATTTTTGGATAGCTTTACGCATTGCCTGATTCGTGTGTTATTTTGACTTGTACACGAATAATTTTATAAATGGGCTACTTAGTTTACGTTTTAAATGAACTTTTCAGAAGGCCGTACGCTGACACATAGTTGCTAACTTCTACATCATGTGTCCTACGATGGAAAGTTGTATCATTTGCAGTGATACCACATTTTCTTTTTTTATATATTGACAGAATTGTGTTATTGAATTCATATATTTTTCAGTTGAAAATATGAGCACGAGCGTAAACAGTCCTATCTCTAGTATGAAGAAATATTTGAGCCGATGATTGAATATTTCGGTATGGCCCTCGTTGCTGCTCTTGTCAATAAACTCATCATAGAGACCAGGATTAAAATTGAGTACGATAGAAGCACGTTACGTCTTCTCAAAACATTGCTATAATGTATAATTTTGACAATTTCCGTCGTATATAGCCTATATTACATGCCTAATTTTTTAGCAACATGAGCCCACATAACAATTCAAAATTTAGGTGCTTTATGGACGACTAGGCAGTGCAGATCATTTCGTATTTTCAACAGTTCTCAACTACAAAGATTTCAAATATAGAAACAGGAAAGCAAACCATCTCTTAAGTAATTCAACCGAATTTAGATTTAAAATCACATAAAAGTGACATATATTACACAGTTTGCGACTCTATAACATATCTCCAATGTTCTTAATTGGAAATTCCTTCCCGTTGTCTGATATCAACATACATTTAGTCCTTTACAAATAATTCAATTGTATTAGAACTTTAGCGATGTCCTTTATTATATTTTCACATGTTGCATACCCAATAGAAAGTTCTTAGACAGTTGTATTTGATGAATTTTTACAACCACTTGGTCGATTCCCCTTCTGGTCTGGGAATGTCACAATACCAGTAGACATTTCATAAACATAAGATGGCATTTATTAACTGTATATTAAAATATTGAGGTTTTACCACCCATAGTATAGATTGCCTTAGCCGTATTTTGCACGATTTTTCGAAATTTTCGTTGTGTAAAGCTCTTCAACTTCGTTTCGATTTGGCCTTCCAACTTTCGCGCTACTGGAGTACAAAAGTATAATCGTTGTCTCTTTAAAAAGCTTAACAACGTCTAGATCGATGTAACTGAGAACATCGCCTGCCTAATAGTCAACATATATGTGCGTGAGCCTTACCAAACCTAAACCTATCGATACTAATATTTTTGGCACTGTGCATGGTCATGTTTTTTCTCATACTGATTATGACGTCTTACGGTTAATTCATTGGATATAAATTGATTTATAATTTAGTGTTTGGAAATATGATTTATTAATCAGATGTAATTTTGCTTGAAAATGAAATACCTAATATCGATATCATCAGCCTCCGAGAAATTTTACATTTCTTTATTCTCGACTGACTATTAAGCAGTATTTTCATTAAATATTAGACGCTATAAAGTAAAGAATTAAAAACGAAGGTTATTGTAAGTGTGTAATAATTCGTTTTCTAAAGGATCGACAAGCAATTTTTTTCCAAATTATAGTCAGCCTTTTGGCTCTGTATGCTGTTCATATTGCACACTACGGTATACTGGAAAGATTACAAATCGTCCAGTATGATCTGGCATTTGCTTGGGCTTGAACCAAATGCAACTCTACTTTCATTAGCAACAAAAAATATGAAACTGTGCAGTGTTTTGAAGACTAGCTCACCAGTCAGCACTTTTTTTTTTACATGTTATATTATTGATTTGGACATATTAATATAATTGCTGTTTACAAAAACAATTAATAGTTCCAAATAATTAGGATAAAGAAAAATATAAACTGAACTGTTAACCTTCGCTTCACTTCACTTCACAAATTCAATTTTTGATCATTTTTTATAGCTGTTTATAGGTTTTAAGCCATGAAATTGAACATTCTATTTGTGGCTATTTGGAGAAAATGTCCATAAATAGTTATCAAAGGTACCAGGATTATAATTTAGTACGCCAAACGCGCGTTTCGTCTACATAAGACTCATCAGTGACGCTCATATCAAAATATTTATAAAGCCAAACACGTACAAAGTTGAAGAGCATTGAGGATCCAAAATTCAAAAAGTTGAGTCAAATACATAAAGATATGCTGCTACGTAAACTGTGAGCAATATATATATTTATGTGCTCTACGCGGAGTTATTTTTAGACGCGTAGTACCTATTGTAAGAACCGGTTTAGATTTCGCGGGTAGTATATAAGTAAAGGAGCACGTTTTTCAGTTATCGAGGTTAGGCGGTGACCACTACGTTGATTACTACGACAGTGTAGACATGTCCGACAACGAAAAGAATCCTAATGAAGATATGGATGAAGATATAGTTGAAGATACGGTGGGAGAAGAAGTGTCAAATGCTGATCTTTTGTCACTAATGAAGACCTACATGAACAACAAAATAGCCGGACTCGAGAAGAATTTAAACGATTCGACCCATAGTTTAGCGAAAAAGGTAAAGAAGTCGGAAAACAACTTTAAATTCACAGAACAAGGTCCAGTTTGACCTTAACGTAGATGTGCTGGACAATTTAGATTCAGCTATATCCTGTATTGAGAAGAAACGCCCGAATAAAGCCATTTCGTACTTAGAAGATTCAAAAGAGCTGCTGAACAAGCCCAAGGCCAGCAGAGCCCAGCAAAACCTTCCGACGTCTGTTATAACTGTGGATTCTACGGGCATTGGGCGAGAGAATGTCGCAGACAAAGCAAGAACAGAGTACCCAGAGCACCTCCTTCTTAAAGAAAACAATCAAGATATTTTTCAGGTACATGAACAATTTAATACTGACACTTACTTTGAATATGAAAAAGATGGTTCTGATATATATGTAAAAGGCAGATTAAGTGCTTCTTTAAATTTTTGGGTTAAGATTTGTACAACAGATTTTGTTTATAATATAATCAAAGAAGGTTATAAAATTCCTTTTTTAAAAGAGCCTACTTCTGTATTTTTGAAAAAATAATAGGTCTGCTTTAAAAAATAGTATTTTTGTACATGAAGCTATTTTAGATTTACTCAAAGGCGGTTTAGTTAAAGAGGTATCGAATAGACCGCACGTTGTGAACCCGTTGACCGTTGCAATTAGCGCAAAAGGTAAACATAGACTTGTACTAGATTTGAGACACGTAAACAATATAGTGTTAGTAAACAAAGTTAGATTCGAAGATGTGAAAGTTGCTAAACAATATATTACAAACAAATCTGTTGGATTTCTTTTTGATTTAAAGGCAGGTTATCACCATATTGATATATTTGCTCCACATCAGAAGTATTTAGGTTTCTCGTGGAAATTTGAAGGGGTTGAAAAATATTATGTATTTACAGTTTTACCTTTTGGATTGAAATCGAGTGGTTATGTGTGGTATTACGACCATTAGTAGCGCACTGGCGGAGAAAGGGTATTAAAATTGTCGTTTATTTAGACGACGGATTAGGACTAGCTGATGATAGTGAGGTATGTAAATTGCATGCATACATTGTTAAATCAGATTTAATTATGTCGGGTTTTGTTCCAAACAGGGAGGAGAGTATCTGGTCCCCTTCTTACTCATTGAAATGGTTGGGGTTTATATGGGATTTACGAAAATGTGTGTTGCAAATTCCCGAGTCCAAAATATTGGATTTGCAAGAATGCATAGGCATTGCTTTAAGTAATCCTTGTAAAGTTAAAATTAGAACGCTTGCAAAAATCTGTGGCAAGGTTATATCTCTCACTCCAGCAATCGGCAATGTTACTCAGATAATGACAAGAGCTACATTTGCTGTGATTAACGAACGAGATGATTGGGATCAGTGCATGGACATTAACTTCAATAGTGATTTAATTTTTGAATTCATGTTTTGGAAAAACAATGTGCAATTGCTAATGCCTGTATCTTTATTACCAAAGGCAAATGAGGTTAGTATTTTTAGTGATGCTAGCGATGTAGGCGCAGGAGGTTTTATACAAAACTCAACGCATGTAATGTATAAATCCTGGACGAATTTAGAAAAAGTCAAAAGCTCCACGTGGAGAGAGGTAAAAGCAATCGAGTTGTGCTTAGTATCATTTGCACAGTTAGTATGCAACAGTTGTGTGGTTGTTTATACTGACAACCAGAATGCAGTGAGCGTTATTGAAAAAGGTAGCAAGATATTAGAACTTCAAAACTTGACTCTTTCAATTTTTAATACTTGTATTGTGAATTGTATTTCTATAAACGTAAAATGGATTCCACGAGAAGAAAACGAGAAAGCAGATTATCTAAGTCGAATCGTCGATATCGACGATTGGGGGACTTCAGATGAATTTTTTGAGTTTGTAGATAATTTATGGGGTCCTCATTCCATTGACAGGTTTGCTAATATGGAAAATAGAAAACTGCTTAGATTTAATTCTTTATATTGGAATCCGGGTTCGGAAAGTATGGATTCATTTACATGTAACTGGCATGAAGAAAATAACTGGTTAGTACCACCAGTAGCACTAGCAGCTAAAGTCATTAATCATTTAGTCAAATGTAGAGCTGTTGGAACTCTAATAGTTCCAAAGTGGTCCTCATCGCCGTTTTGGCCGTTACTGTTTGAGGAAGGTTTACATTATAAACCATATGTTGAAGATGTTTTTGAGTTTCTTGAGGCAAATAGAATATTTGTTGCTGGACATAATGTAAATTCTACTTTTGCTCAAGGTGATTTTAAAGGAACTGTTTTAGCAGTGAGATTAAATGCTTTAGATATGTAATATTATATGTATATTTTACAGATTATCCATATTGGTCACTGGACAACAGTTTTTTATTTGGTAATGATGGACATATGAATTGTTATGGTCACTGGACCAAGAGTAGTGTAGTAGTTGGACTACGCATTTAAGGTCACTGGACCGACTAAATGGATTAGGAATTTACAAGGTAAATATAGATTTATTTTATTATTACTGTTTTAAGATTACTATTTCCGTAATTTTCTTTTATTACAGAAAATTTTTACAACTGGTTTTTGGAAACAGAGTCACATAATTTCTCATCCACAGTTGAAAACGCTTTTTCAAAAACTTTCATCAACAGTACTAGATTCAAGGGCTAAAACTACAGTATCAAAGTACATTGGGTATTTCAAAAGATTTGTATTATGGACACAAAGATATTCAGAGATAACTTCGATACTTCCGTGTAATGAATTACATGTCAGTTTATATTTGCAACATCTAATAGATAACAGTAGTCATTACAGTGTTATTGAGGCCGCATTTTACGGTATAAAGTGGGCACATCATATAGCAGGTGTAAAGAATCCTTGTGATTCAGACTTTGTAAGAAGTATAATTGATGCATCTAAACGTTTGTTATCTAGACCGATTCAGAAAAAGACACCAGTGGATCCAGAGATTATGAAAAAACTTTATAAATTTTATAACAAGAAGTCGAGATCACTTAAAGATTTGCGTTTATTGTGCATGTGTGATTTAGCTTACACTGTTTTTTTTTTCAGATATAATGAACTATGTAATATTAAGGCCAAACATATTTCTTTTACTGTCGAATATGCAGATATTTTTATCGAAAAGAGTAAAACTGATTGTTATAGAAAAGGAAAGAATGTTTATATTGCTAAATTAGATAGTCCTCTGTGTCCTGTAAATATTTTGAAGTCTTATTTGACGGAGGCTAAAATAGAGATGAATTCTGATATGTACATTTTCAGGTCATTAACATTTTTTAGAAAATCCAATATATTTATGTTACGCTCTAAGAATGAGAAATTATCATATACACGAGCAAGAGAAGTGATAAAAGAGGCTCTTCGTAGTATCGGATGTTCCGAAAAAAGATTGCGGCTTACATAGCTTTCGTTCAGGTGGTGCTACCATGGCAGCTAGAAACGGTGTATCAGATAGACTTTTTAAGATACACGGCCGCTGGAAATCAGACTTGGCAAAAGATGGTTATATCTGTTACAAAAAATCTTGGTTTATAAACACTGCTTTCTTTGTGCATCGACATGGTCACCGTGCTGGACAAAATCAGAAATGTGTTTCTTTATTTTATTACAAAATATATAGTATACAGTTTGGGTTTGAAGAAGGTTTTAGAAAATAAGTAGCGATGTGCACATAAATACTTTATGTTCGTTTGAACATGTGAATTAGAACATAAATATATTTATGTGCTCTACGCGGAGTTATTTTTAGACGCGTTGTACCTATTGTAAGAACCGGTTTAGATTTCGCGGGTAGTATATAAGTAAAGGAGCACGTTTTTCAGTTATCGAGGTTAGGCGGTGACCACTACGTTGATTACTACGACAGTGTAGACATATTTACAGTAGTGTAGAATTGTTATGTAGTTCAGAGATCAATTGGATGATTGTGTATTAATTATGATATTTGTTTATTTTTAGATATTCTGTAAGGACAGTGTACCATGATTTTTTTTATTTAGTGGACGTTACGCATTTGCATTCAGTGAATCCAATATTTTGGTGGACAATGAAAATTAATGATGATTTAGTTTGTATTAATAAATGTTTAATAAAATGGACATGGTCACCGTGCTGGACAAAATCAGAAATGTGTTTCTTTATTTTATTACAAAATATATAGTATACAGTTTGGGTTTGAAGAAGGTTTTAGAAAATAAGTAGCGATGTGCACATAAATACTTTATGTTCGTTTGAACATATGAATTAGAACATAAATCAATTTTAGTATTGTATTAAGTTAACATAAAACCATCATTGGTTTGCTTAGGTATAGAAATATGGTAGTTCATAGACATCTCCTGTCCGCTATATTATGGAAAATGAAAATGGCGAAAATGTACACACGCGAAATAACCTGCTATAAGGTATCTATATGAAAGTTGTTGCCCTCATGTATGGCACGCGGGAACCACATTAATGAGATAATCACAGATTATCGGCGACAATGATAGAAAAGAGGGACGAAAGATACCAAAAGGGATAGTCAAACTCATAAATCTAAAACAAACTTACAACGCCATGGCTAACAATGAAAAAGACAAACAGACAAACAATACTACACATGACACAACAAAGAAATCCAAAATAATTAACAACACAAACCCCACCAAAAACTAGGGGTGATCGCAGGTGCTCCGGAAGGGTGAGCAGATCCTGTTTCACATGTGTCACCCGTCGTGTGGCTTATGTGATATCAAATCCGGTAAATAGTCTTATTCGGTAGGTCAAATTCATGAAAGGGAAGGGGATTGTAGTTACAACGTAAAGAACATATCCGATATCATTTGTGAAACGGTTATTGCATAACGGTCAACCAACTCGTAATGGCGTCAGTTAAATTAACGAAAGGATGATTTCAACATCATCATTTGAAACTCTTGGTTTAATAGCTTCCTTGTGAGCAGCAACCCTCTATCAAGAAAATCATGATAGGAAATGCAAGCACGGGAATATCGTATCAATTGGGAGATATATACCCCGTATGTAGGTGCTGCTGGAATGTTGCTACTTAGAAATTGAAAGTTCACAATTGGAAAGCTGAAATCATCTCTTTTGTCGTAAAGTTTTGTTTTCAAAAGACCCTCATGGTCAATTTCTAGATGTAAGTCAAGATATGAAGCCGACTTAACTGTATCTGTAGTATCCTTTATCTCAAGTTCAATGGGATAGATGAGTTCCACATAGTCACCAAATTTTGAATTATTTAGTGAAAGAACATCATCTATATAGCGGAAAGAAGAGTTAAATGATATTGCTAACATGAAGTCAGCCTAATAATAATTAAGAAATAAGTCGACAAGAAGAGGGGCATAGATTATCCTCATGAATATAACATGTAGCAACGACTATTTTCAACGGCTAGCTTTACACTAGTAAGTTTGTCTAATGAGCGACTGTTTTTCACTATTGTTTCGATGCTGTATTGTGGACGAATACCTGAATTCATAATAATAGTAATGGCTATATATCGGGTAATTCAACCACTCATTTCTTCGCATAGAAATAACTCTTCGATAATCTGAGTATGGAAAGAGTACTTTGTATCACAAATTAAAAGTGTGGATACAAAAAATGAAAAACTTAACGAAATTGTTAATCCCTAAATGCACGAAAAAATGTGTCGTATTTCGGTAAATAACACGTGTCCTCGGTTGATTGTTAACACTTAGTAGTCCATTATGCATTGTTACTCATTACTCAAGTAGATTGGTCAAAACCCCGGTAAAAATAAATTGCGTCACAAGTAAATAAACAATTACATGTGCGAGGACATAAGTATGCTAATTCATGCATATCCATATAAGGTAGTGCTCCCGACTTGTTAAACGTCTAAAAAAAAGTCTCAAACATATGTATTTTCATAGAATGTTTAATCTTAACTTTCTCTGTATACAAGTGTTTACTTATAAATTCTGAACTATCTAATTCATGACGTGAAATGAATTTTTATGAATTATGGAAATGTGGTATCAGTCTATACGAATGCCAATGAAATACTATCCATACAGATAAAAGGACAAAGATATGGACAAAAATAAGTCACTTTATAACCTTGAGAAAAACACATACTTAAAGTAAGATAGAAAGGCACCAGTATAAAATGTAAATCAAATCAACTGATTGTACGGTGACCTATAGTTGTTAACTTTTGTGTCATTTTGGTCTTTTGTGGACAGTTGTCTCATTGGCAATCATACCGCATCTTTTTTTTTATATGAGAAAGGCAACCAATTAATTGTTCAACAAGAAACCAAAACATGTTTAATTGCAGACAACTTAAAACAAAAACCAATAGATTACATGTTTTGTTCTTATGATACAGTTTTAACTATTACAGTCAAAAATTGTTAAAATTGCAAAGACTATAAAATGAAACATGTTGTACTTAATCATTAATTTTTTCATTGAAAACAGACAACTATGATTCTTTAAGGGGGAGGGCAATACCTTTTTGTTTTAACTTGTTCAATCGGTTGTTAACTGTAATTTGAGATCAATTTAAGCAGTTAACTGTTTTCAACCCTATTTGTTTACTGTTATCAGCATTGTTGCATTGTTTGCACCCCCCCCCCCCCCCCCCCCCCATTTAAAATTACTACTTATGTCTACCGTTTATGTTAACAATGAAAACGTCATATGGGACAGACATTGCTTTGAAATCAGTTCAACTCGACAATCTGTGACCTACATTTCTTTCAATTTCATATTATTTAAATATTGCATAGATTATATACAGGTATATTCGTAAAGTTTTATATGGTTAAATCCAAGTATATGATACTAAAAAATAGTGCAGGTAATTTCTCATTTTATGACATTTGTCAGCCATTTTACAATCATATATTCAAACTGAAACAAAATAGAAAGTACTGTTTAAGTAAATAAAAAACGTTTTTAATCATTTTATATAGCGAATATTCGCTATACTTTTAAGGCAATTCTGATAACATTTATAAATACTTATGATATGTGTAGCTTCTAAATTAATGTTACAATCTAAAATCATTTGAATACGAGTAATGACTTTGATTCAAATATAAGGACAAAAATGAACCAATTTCTACATATATCATAAGGCAATGTTTTATTTAAGTCTCATCTTTCAACAAGTACAATCAATAGTTATACATTGTAAAACAATACTATATAAAATGAGAGCCATTATATACAGAAATATAAGTGACTTTTTAAATGCATATATATAATACATTAAACAATATGAAATAAAATACTATTAATATATTTCTAGTCCTTTTTTAAAATCAAATACCATGTTAAATGACCTCGTTAAGATAATTTTTAATACAATTTAGGCTGTGGAATATCAAGAATTTTAGCATATGTTTATAGAATGGACAAGGAAGATAAAAGAAGATACTTTGTTGTTGGAGCTGTCTATTTGGAGGTTATTACTCCATTGTTTCAACAAAAGTTAGAAGAAAAATATCAAGGCCTACACTTTGGATGTCTGAAAGATTTCCTTGATAGAAAAGTGATCATCCACATCTTATTTCACCTACGCCACAGGAATGCGTGGTGTTGTACAGATAAAACAAACTGTACCGACCATGGTGCTCTTCCTCTAAATCATCACCAATGGAAACAATTATATGCTGAAAATCAAGGGCCTGGTAAACACAACTGTTTTTGTAAGTACACAGCAAAGTCAGTCAAACCGGAGGATCTTGATTTGAGTTTGTGTGGTCTTATATTGTTTAACTGCTGCAAATTGGGACCACTGGCCCAAGAAGCAGTCTCTATTCTCCGACGGAATAAGAATGACTATTTGAGTCATAACACTACTTGTGGTATTACCAAGGATGAGTATGGCCCATTGATGGATGAGATTAAGACCAATATCCTTCAACTTGATAAGACCAAAGATGATGAACTGATAAGGATACAGAATAGACCACTGGATGATTCACTGTGTAACAAATACACAACAATCCTTCTAGATATCCACGAATTATCGGAAAAGGTATTGTTCTATTTCATTGTAAAAATTAATTACAAAAAAATTGTTATTCTTCATTACTTTGTATGGGTAGGATGGAGATTAGATAGAAGATGTGGTATGATCGCCAATAAGACAACTCTGCACAAGAGACCAAATGACACAGAAACTAACAACTTTACGTCACCGTACGACCTTCAACATTGGACTAAACCATATCACATATTCATCTTTAAAAGGCCCTGAAATGACAAATGTTAAGTTATTCAAAAGAGAAATCTAACAGCCTAACTAATGTACAAAACCTGAACAGTAAATAAAAATGTAATACATCAACAAAAAACAACAACTGAATCACAGGCTTCTGACTTAGGACAGGCACATACATACAGAATGTGACTGGGTTAAACATGTTAACAGGATCCAAACAATTCCCTAACCTGGGACAGTGGTGTAACAGTACAATATAAGAACCAATATGTTGTACATATCTTTATATGCCTGGTACCTTTCAAAAAATGTACATGTTGTTTGTGTATGCTATATCTAAAGTGTTCTGTCATTTGGATTTTTTGGTAATATGTATTGATGACAAATCTTTGCTAGTCTCAGATAAAACTAAACTACAATTTTTAATATTCTGGTTAATTTAGTGCTTAATATATCACATAGCCATCAGTATTTTGTTATAAACAGTGTCATTAATTGCTGCCTGTGTGGTGAAACCAAACAAAAAAAATACAATTTTTTTATTATGTTTACCTTAATTTGTTTTCTATTTACACACTTCTCTCTTCTTATTATGTCATTAGATAAAACATACCCAAGTTTCATGAAAATGGTTCTATATCTTCCTTACAAACCATTGAATTCATGTTGATAGTCATAAATATAAAGCTTTATTAGAAGTTTCACATAAACTTAACCTGATCTAAGAAAATAATATCAATGTCAAATAAACTAAACAAAAAATACAGGTTCACCTTAAAATCTTTCAATACACCAAATAAAGTTGACCTTATTCTTAAAATGTCTAAAAAGTTAACATTGACTAATAAATCATGATTATAAGGTCAAGATACCTGCTAAACAGAGACATACATCTTACATGTCTTACAATCCTTCATACAATACATACACACAGCTGACCTATTCCTTAAAGTTTTAGAAAAACAGTCCAAAACACAAAAAAATAACACTGAGCAATGAAACCTGAAAAAGAATTTAAGGTCAAATAAAAACCTGCCAGACTGACATTTTCATTATAAAATATTTCTATACATCGAAAAAAGACCAAAACACAAACACATAACTTTGACCATGAAAACGAGGTCATAGTCAGATGACACCTGCCTGTTTGGAATGTACTTCTTACAATCATTTAATACACCAAATAAAGTAGACCTAGTGTCTGATAGATGGACAAAGGAAAATTAACATTGTTCATTGGGTCAAATGAAAACTGTTTGATGGTCATGAAGACCTTGCAAAGTACAGAGTACTATATATTGTTACCCTATTAGTTATAATAAGAAAGAAATTAACATTACAAAAATATTTAACCTTTTTTTCTCAACATAAAAAAGAAGATGTCGTTCCTTTAGCTTGTAATGACAAAATGTTTAAATATTATGGAAAAGGGTTGTGACAATCATAATATTGCATAACAAATACAATGCTTCGCTGAGCGCAGCCTGATACGACCCAAAGATTGAGCCCTGAACAGTTTGGCTAATTTTGGACACAATATTCAAGGTTGATACTGTCTGAATTAGGATTGTTATCATTTTTTTGACATTATACTCTCACACTAAACAAATTGCAAGATCTTACAAATCTGTTGTGCAATACTCTGCAATTACTTCTTCAAACTATACAAAATTATGAAAAAAAAATAACCCCTTCAAATAATTGGAACCCCAAAAACGTTTTGAATCGCCTCTTGGAGCAATTACCCCAACACTAGATCCCTGCCTTTCCTTTGTAGTATGGAAACTTGTAGTACAATTTCAGAGAGATCCATACACTTAAACACAAGTTATTATCTGGAAACTAGATATATGCTCGTTTTGGGTCCTTTTTTGGCCCCTTACTCCTGTATGAATGGGGCAATAATCCCCAAATTCAATCCCTACCTTCCTTTTGTGATGTGGAATCTTGTGGTAGAATGTTAGATAGATCAAGTTATTGTCCAAAAACTAGATAAAATACTTTGTGTTGGTCCCTTTTTTGGCCCTCCTTAACCCCTTAAATGAATCCAGACCTTGTAATTGTGGTATTAAACATTGCGGTAATATTTCAGATCAATTGAAATACTTGTACACAAGTTATTACCCTAAAAGTAGAAGAAAAAAATGCTTGTTTTGGGCCCCTTATTCCTAAACGATTAGGTCCATCATCCCAAAAATCAATCCCAACCTTCTTTTTGTGGTATTAAACCTTCTTTTAAAATTTTAAGGAGATCCAATCACGTGGACTAAAGTAATTATCCGGAAACCAATGTGTCTTCGGACGACACAGGCGACGCAGACGACGAATTCATACCATCATACGATCCCTTTTTTTTTTTGCAATCGCTAATGGTGGGAAATAGCTGTACAAGTGAAGAAATCTATTAACATCATGTGCACTATTTTTGTTGTTTTAAAACAGAAAGACACAAATAGAGTAATAATTATGGTCCGTATAGTCGGAAGTATTAACTTTACTGACTTAGACTATCTCGGCAATAAGTAATGCAAACTTTAATACACATGAACAAATGTCTTATTTAGATAAATTACCTATATCCTTAATGCCTAAAAAGTTATCAAAGGTACCAGGATTATAATTTAGGACGCCAGACGCGCGTCATTAGGGTTCAAAATCAATAACTCAGTAATTTGGGACGAGGAACTCAAGGTTAAAAGACTTTTGGTATGAAAATCGTCAGTATGAACATTTTAATTACAGATTGACACCAAAATAGATTTACGTATAAATCAAATATTGGACACTGTAAACATGAACATTGCTGGGTTGACTGCTCAAATACTATAAATCAATGCGAGGCTGACTGCTAACCCAGAGGTATGTTTAATTTACACGTTTTACCACATAAATAAAGATTTCTTTGCTATGA
The DNA here is from genome assembly GCF_036588685.1 of Mytilus trossulus. NCBI lineage: Eukaryota > Metazoa > Mollusca > Bivalvia > Mytilida > Mytilidae > Mytilus > Mytilus trossulus. The sequence continues at coordinate 32,810,953 of NC_086386.1, read as the reverse complement.
AATGATTGTAACAGGACATAAGGGTACAGATATTATTAATTAAAGACAGACAGACAAACAGACAGACAGACAGACAGACAGACAGACAAGACCAACAGAAAATGGAAAACCCTTGAGCCATTTTGTTTTTATGTATATTTCCATTTTTTACATGCATTCAATAATCTGTGTTGCTTGTATATGATTCGATATCATAAAACAAATAATTAGATAAGTTGCTGGGTGTAACACATTTTCTTAACATTTGCGAAATCTAAATTTTCATAAATTGTACTTTTGATCCAAGTTTTCTTCTGCACTGAAAGCTAGCTATCAACACTAAGCAAATAAGTAAAAGTTGTCAATTGCAAGGTGAACTAAAATTGTGTTGTTGAAATGGCTTCACACTTAATCTATCCCTTTCGCCAAAGAATCCCAGTATATAAAGATTTACACTTCAGACAACTGACGATGACTCTGATTCACAGGGATCGGAATACCTCTTTCCATACCTTCATGCTAAAAAAACATTGCAAACACATTAATCTTTCTTTTTTTAATACCTGGATAAAAGTTTAAACATGGCACTTTCATTTGTTGAAAACAGTGTCAATATCAGATGAAATTTACAGATTCTACTAGAATTTCAAATAAGGGCAATTTTTATAAAGAAGATGGAAGAATTGAAGCCATACAAGTATACTTTTTTTTTTACATTAAAATGATTTTTTTTGGTAAAAATACACTTGGAATGGACATTGTACAGTGTAAAGAATTTTTTTACCTCATTAAAATTTTTAAACTTTTGCTGTGTAAGGTTAAAAAATTACGATTTAGGGTAAAAAAAAGTATGATTTTGAGAATTTCATTAAAAGAATGCTGAAAATTTGCAAATTTTGATTTTTTCATGACGAAAAATCTTTTAAAACAAGAACATAACCCTGAACATGGTGTACTTGAATAAAATAAAGACAAAAATAACTACAGACAATATTATATTGATATTTAATATAATGATCTCTTTCTTGTGTCATAATAGCCAGGGAAACCATCGTCTCAAGAGTGGGTTCTGTCAGGGCTGGTATTAGTGAAAGAGTTAAATGAGTTGTTTCTATTCTAGAAAATCATGTGTTGAAGAGGTTACATCACAATTGTAACAGACTTCTGTATTTAACATATGTTTACGTTTAATCGTTTACTTGAAAGCTGACACTAAAAAAAGATAAAGAAAATTGACTACACAGGAACTGTATAATGAACTAATTAAGACCGCTTGATCTTTTGAGTACAAACTGTAATATAATGATTGGCCCTCAGAAATCAAAAAATTAAAAAAGTGTCTATAATCGATACTAAAATTAATTATACTCTTTTTGTTTTTACAAAAAATATCTCTATTTATTTTTATACATTCTCATTTTCTTGTAGGGATTCATGCAAGGAGTAGTTTGCCAGAAAGGTAAAGAAAAATTTGATGAACAAGGTTTGTATCTAACATTTATATTATATCTATTTTCAAGATCCAAAAATATCTTTTGAATGGTAAATAATAATTAACTTATACAAAAATCAAAATATAAACTGATCCTTCTATTAAGTTCAGTGTTCAACCCATATATTTCTTATTTCCGAAATAAAAGACCAATAAATACAACCCTACAAACTAGACCAGGCTATCTTCACACAACATCATGCGACAAACCTGATATATGAAATTGACTGTGATAACTGGGGACCAGGTGGATCAGATATAGTGATGATGGATGATGGTAGACTGGTGATGTGTTTACATTACCAGAGGAGACTACTGATCTGTAATACAGATGGATCACAGTTGGACAGTATACATGTAAAGGGTGAACCATGGTGTGTTATAGCAGTAAACAATTCTAATGTAGCTGTTACACTGTATGATAGTGATTGTATAGAGATGTATGACATAAACAATAAACTCAAACTTAAATCAATATCAGTACCTGGAAAGTGTTGTGGGAGTGACATTACAACTATACACAACAAGTTAGTTGTAAGTGGTGACACGATACTACAGATCATAGATCAGCAGACAGGAGAGATGGTACAGACTATACCGATTGACTGTCAACCCAACATTACGTGGTTCTGGCGACAAAATATTCTACTGTGATACCCATAACAACAACACCAACAATAAGCTGTACTGGTACAGTTATACTGATGACAGACATCACACTCTAACATTACCTTCACCACTCTGGAGTATGACTTCTGTCCAAGATGGCAGTCTGTATGCGGTGTGTGAGGATGAATCCGTACAACATGTGTCATCTGAAGTGAACAATCATAAAACTGCTAGAACAACAGTATTTAAAATACTGAAATATAATTTGATGTCATATAATTCAAAGCAAGGAAAACTAGTCACAGCAGGAAAAGAGACGTACATATTCAATCTTTTAAATGAGAAATAATACATTCTAATATTTCTTATGTTAACACATGTCTGTGTTATAACTGTATAATTATTTTAGAAGGGATATGTTGGTGGATGATAGAACGAGTTTCTTCATAAAACAAAGACATAATATGATAGGGAAAATAGATATATGTTCTATGAGAGTGTCACAAAGAGATTATTAAAAGTATAATTACTTCTGTTCACAAAGAATTAATATTTTGTTAAAGCCATTATAAAGGAAACTTAAGAATTACGGACCGAAACTGTAGGTATAGTTAACAAAAGCATTATGTTCCAAAGTAAAAAATATAACGAGACTGTTTAATGAAAGAAACTTATTACTTTTTTCTCAATAACAAGAACATCATACATTACCTTTACATTGTTTTATCTTCAGCTCCAAATCTTCTGAACAACTGTCTGATCAATTCACTTGTGTTCATCCTGTTAATATGGTAGATATATACCGTATAGCGGGTTATTTTCGCGGGGTGTTAATTTTCGCTTATTTTCGCGGATAGAAGAAAATCGCCAAAATAAATTCCGCCAAATTAAAGGTGTACATGCAAAGGTATAAATAAAAGTTTTCATCCGCCAAAATAATAACCGCTAAAATATTTCGTATACCTTGTTCAATGAAAATCGCGAAATTTTACACCAGCGAAAATAACCCGCTATACGGTATGTCTTGGATAAACAATGAAATTTACGAGAGTTGATTTCATTGTGCTGTAGCATTTAAAGATATCGTTTATAGCTGAACAGTTCTTTTTTTAAACTTACAGCAAAGATATATGTCTTAGTAAATTAGTAAGGTGATACTATAGCTAAAAAGATATATTCAACAACAATTGCATAGTCTTTTGGACTCTACATGAAAATGACATCAAAGGTGCTCCATACAAAGTGTGTGCAAGTTTCCTCAGCCTGACACTATTGAGTGTCATGTTGCTCAGTTGGTAGCTCAAATACGAACTTCAAAAATTGAAATCGGACAAAATTGGGTTTTTTTGAGGGGTGGGCTTATCTTCGAGGTCTGAAAAACAGAGTTATGAGGACTGAAACTTTGACAAATACTGTTAACACGAAGGCATATAACAATTGATCATGTTTTTTTAATCAAAATACGCAAAGGAAACGATTACTTTCTGTTGCAAGTGTAGTAAAAGTTCAAAATCGGAAAAAACGGATTTTTTTTTTTATTTTGGTGCAAATGGCCTTTTTAAGACTCATAAACCAAGATCAGTTTCACTCGTACCTAAAAAAAAATTATGATACATGTGATCACTGGGTCCATTCTACAAGTATATTACAGGTGAATCCATCTATTAGCATCTCTCGGACTTCCAGGTTGAAAAAAAGAAGAAAAAACGTCAAAATTGACGCTTTTTGCACATAAGGACCATCATTAGCTACATTCCAGCCCATTCGTCCCCGCGTTCTCATCCCGACAACCCCAACCCGTGATCCCCTCTATTAGATTTAATGCACTCAGTATGCATCAGCATCAGGGTACAGCTCATTTGCATATTTTTGCAAATACTCGAAATTTGGACGATTTCTGAAAACAATTCAGCATGTCAATGGTTAATATCACTGAGGTTAAAAAGCATTTTTATGCCCCACCTACGATAGTAGAGGGGTATTATGTTTTCTGGTCTGTGCGTTCGTTCGTCCGTTCGTTCGTTCGTTCGTCCGTCCGTCTGTCCGTCTGTTCGTTCGTCCGTCTGTTACACTTCAGGTTAAAGTTTTTGGTCAAGGTAGTTTTTGATGAAGTTGAAGTCCAATCAACTTGAAACTTAGTAAAAATGTTCCCTTTGATAAGATCATTCTTTATTTAATGCCAAATAAGGGAATTTATTTCAATTTCACGGTCCAGTAAACATAGAAAATGATAGTACTGTGGACACATTCTTGTTTTTTCAGTTTTCTCTCCAATTTTGGTGGTCTTTGCCGTCTTATTTCGGGCCTGCATAGGTTATCAAGGCCTTGGGATACGCTGGTTTGCTCAAAAACGCTAAAACAAAAAAAATGGATATTGCAAAATTATATACGCAACACCCAGAAACATGTCCATCCACCCCAAACCCACCACGCCCACACAATAGGTACATGATAATGAACATTTGACAGACAGAAAGTTCGTAACATAGGGTATGAAGAATTTTGGGCTTTAGGCACCTCTGTAATTTTTTTTTGATTATCCTGTTTTACCTCCCTATTTTTTTCAAATCTTCAGAAATTGCACAAAACAATTTCGATATATAGACAACCTTGAATATATTTTCCTTTTCTTTAGACTCCTGCGGAAAACTATTCATGAGCTGAATTTGCTATCGAAATTACTGACGTCAATGCCAAAAGTTTGAGCTAAATGGACACGTTTTGAGGAGTGTTACATATGTTTGTGTTATTTTTCTTAAAATCAAAGTATGAAGAAATATTTGAGTCGATGATTGAATATTTTGGAATTGCCCTCGTTGCTGTCCTTGTCAATTAATTCTTCATAAATACTAGGATTAAAAGTTTGTACGCAAGAAGTGCGTTTCGTCTTCTCCAAACATTGCTAAACTGCACAGTTTTAACAATTTCCGTTGTATACAGCCTCTTATCGGGGCCTTTTATAGCTGACTATGCGGTATGGGCTTAGCTCATTGTTGAAAGCCGTACGGTAACCTATAGTTGTTAATGTCTGAGTCATTTTGGTCTTTTGTGGATAGTTGTCTCATTGGCAATCATACCACATCTTCTTTTTTATATTTGTTTGCCTTTTTTTGGAGCAACATAAGCCCACAATAAGAATTTTAGGTACTTAATGGACGACTAGGCAGTGCAGATCATTTCACATTCTCAACATTTCTCAACTACAAAGATTTCAAATACGGAAACAGGGTGCCAAACCATCTCTAATACGTTATACAACTTAAATTAGATATATAAGCATATCAATGCTAAATGAAGAAAACATACGTGACATACAGTTCACAGTATACGACTCTATACTGTATCTCCTATGTTCTTATTGGGAAATTCCTTCCCGTTGTCTGATGAATTTTCGGTAACATTAAGGTTTTACTTACCCAAGGTATAGATTGCCTTAACCGTATTTGGCACAATTTTTCAGAATATTTGGTTTGTAATCCTCTGCAACTACGTTTCGATTTGGACTTGAGTACAAAAGTATAATCGTTATCTCTTTAAAGAGCTTTACAACCCCATGATCGATGTTACGAAGGACAATGCCTGTCCAATAGTCAACATATATGTACGTGAGAACTAACGGCCCTAATCCTGTCGATACTAATATTTTGGCATTGTGTATGGTCATGTTTATTCTCATACTGATTATGACGTCTTATGATGAATTCTTTCGATACAAGATGATTTTTAATTCAGTGTTGAAAAAAAAGATGTATTAATTAGCTGTAATTTTGCCTGAAAATGAAATAACTAATATAGATGTCATCAGACTCAGAGAAATTTTTAATATTTCTATTCTCGACTGACTATTAAGCAGTATTGCGATGAAATATTAGACGCTATAAAGTAAAGAATTAAAAGCGAAAGCGAATAATTGTGGGTCATCAATGCTATTCAACTACGTACTTGATTAGACATCTTAACTTTTTTAGTTCACGTATCAATGATGTGTCTTTTGTAGACAAACAAAATTATATCCCTGATATATTTAATGAGTTGGGTTTTTTTTACTTTTGTGGGTGTCTGTTGTTTTGATATCATTGAAATAAATTCGCTTCAACTCAAGTTTTGGACTTTTTATATGTGCATACAGGTCTTTTACACAATAAACAATATATTTATGGCTCTTTGTAGAAAATGTCAATTAATATATACTTCTATACCCTGAGCATTTAATTTTTTGTGCTGCATTAAGTATACTGTGAGCGGGTTTATTTGTGTATAGACATAGGGTAGTTCCTAGACTTTTCTTGTTCGAATATTGATTATCTCTCTTAAAGTGAAAAAGTATTATTTTTTAAAAACATATATCATAACCGGTAAAAGCATTATAATCTGGAACGTCAATATTGTTATTTGATGCGAACAAGGAAGAAAAACTGTTATTTTAGAAAAACGTGTCTGACAGCCTGTTTAAATTGATCCTCTCAAATTTTGTAATTTGATAATTCAATAAGGAAGCTGAAAATAATATAGAATATTCAACATTTACTTTATCTATTGAGATAGAATACTCACAGTGTAGGTAAAACAACAAAGACAAAAATAAGAATGTTTTTATGTAAAGGCTTATTGGTTTGTCTTCTCTGTTTTGTCGTTGCAGCTCAAGACAAAAAAGACTATACCTGTTCAATTTCTTTAACTGGCAATGGACACGATTTAAAGACATTATTGAACATGGTATCTACTATGCAGGGACAACTAAAGGGGATCGAAGCAGATGTAAAAGGTCGTCAAGGTACACTGATTAACAGAGGTATTTTGTATGATTAATGCAAACAGAATTTAAATTACAAATAAATCCCTGTTTTACAGACATGCGTTTTAGATAAATATTGAATTTGATATAACTCCATCAATATTTCTCTGAAAACATTTTGACTTAAATATAAAAAAAAAAGGGGAAAAGGGCGTTTTTCGCGATGTGAAATCAACCCAACAACACGAGTAATACATAATACATCAACATATCAACATATCTTCATTTATATTAATTAACAAGTGTATTACATGGAAGGCAGAGACAGTGGTTAATTTCCCATTTGTTTAAACATATTATTATAGATCTACAATCAATGCAAGATGACTTTAAATCAAAATAAGATAACAATAGACAATATACTTTACTAAGAATGTGAACATTTAAAAGATGACTATTTGAAAACAAAGGTTATCGAAATTGGACGTAAATGATTCTTTTCCTTTTAATTATAATAATTCAAAACTTTGACACAACACTTTTAGAAGAGCACTAGTCAATGTATTCATAGTTTATATTCATAACTTGCAGATGGCATATGGGAAAACGCAATAAATAGTTACGCAAACGCTAGAAGATGCACTCTAGATTTTTAGGCGAAGCTATTTGATTGGTTATAAGACAACTATCTACCTAGCTTAATTGATGTTTTGCCCCCAAATCTCTGTTTTGCAAAAATAATATATTTTTGATTTAAAGATAAACTAATTGTGTATATTTTGTAGGTTATATTGGTTGCTTCAGAGACCGCAATTCAATGCTTCGATCACGTATAATCAAACATATTTCACACCTTACATTAGAGAAGTGTCGAGAGTTATGCAGAGGATATACTTTTTTGGGTTTACAAGTAAGTAAAACTCGCTATCTGTTGAAAATATTATTCTGTCAATATAAAGCAACTGCTAACCATGATAACCAATGAGACAACTATCCACCAATAAATAAATGATATAGAAGTAAGCAACTATTGGTAGATAGATAGATAATTTTATTAACCAATCATGGTGCCCAAAATTTGAGCTCTACAATCAAAATTACAAAATAAAGCACAGAAAGTGATTAGAATGATTAAAGTACATTTAAACAAAAAACCACATGAATAAACATTTACACTAATTAACCTGATATAAACCAAGTTGTTGACAAAACATAGTTGTTATGGGTGCCACTGTGACCTGGAGAAATTACATAATTATTTATAGTTCTAGGTCTATGGGAGACAACTCCTGATCAATTCTCTTTCCTATATATATATCTTGATATATTTTTCTTCTATTATTTTTTTTCAAACAACAATATTTCTATAATTTTCTTTCGTTCTTCAAAAAGGGAGTACAATAAATTAGATAAGGTTGAAGTAACAAACAAATCTTCAGATGAAAGAATCCAAACAAATTTCATTTCATCAGATAATCTTGAAATTTTTTTGAATTTAGAATTTAAATTAGATAGATGTTGAGATCGAATATCTTTTAGAACAGGACATTTAAAAAGAAAATGTAGTTCGTCTTCAACTGCGTTCTTACATAGCTTACACTTTCTGTCTTCAGCTTTAATTCCAATATGCCTCCCTCTTTCAATTTCAAGATCATGACAGCTAGTTCTAAATCTTGTGATTATTTTCCTGTCTTTTTTTGAATTCATGGTTGTTTATCGAACGGCCTTGAACAATGAACAAAACTCATGGCTTATACTTTTTAATTGTTTGGTTATGTTCTGTTTGCGGAAATATGTGTTGATGCAAGATCTTTTATTTTCTTTAGTTTATCTAATCTTATATAAAGCTCGGAACCATTTGAAGATAGATATATTGAATAGTTACTAGTCTATTGTTGAAGACCTATGTTTATTTCTAAAAGATTTTAATTATCATTCGTTAGGTTAAATTGCTATCTTGGCGTTGAATTCATTTGTGTAACACCTATTCTGCTCTTAAATCACATTCTGTTAAAAACTTTATCTGGTATAATGATTATACCAATACAGTTACTGTAAGCTAGTTAAAAGTCTAAGCAAATTAACAAATAAACCATGTACTCCCAAGTTTAAAATGTGAATATCTGTGTTTTCATTTACAGTATAGTAATGAATGTTTCTGTGGGAACACCATCGACTCTGCCAATCACAGACCTGCTCCAGAGAGAGAATGTAACATGAAATGTAGCGGTGAAAACCGAATGTGTGGCGCAGGAGATAGAAATTCAGTTTATAGAGGTAGTGAATGCTAAATGATCCGTATATGTAGTGTTTAGAAATCTGTTGTTTATCTTTCGTGGTTATTTTCTTTTTGTCATGTCTATTAGAGTCAGGCGATTTTTACTTATTTTATTTTTTTGTCATCTTTCTATGTCGCATTTTGTGCTATTTTATTGATCAATATCTGCATTTATCCTACCAAAAACGTGGTTATCTATATTTAGTCCTAAAAGGGGGCTTTCATACCAGTTTACATATTTGTGTATGTCTCAGCTTTAGAAGCGAGACATTATCCAATCCACTATAGTATAATTTGTTATCACCTGATAAAACTCACAAATTGATTAGGCATAATACATTATACAAAGAGTGTCACTAGTTGACTGCCAGCAATTTTTGAGCATCTGAATTCATCAAATGTTGTTAGTAGTCCTTGTGTTTTGTTTGGTATTGATAGTTTTATGAAATGTTAAGTGTGTTCAGATTTTGTCTGTCTATGCTTGTCTGCAGGATTTCCGAGTACCCTTGTTATCTTCAGTTTACTGACTTATTTGAATTCGGCAACAGTCGTATTGTCAAATATTTATAAACTGAAAATAGGTCAAATACCTCAATGGCAAAATAGGTTAAAACAAATTTAACTTAGTTTGGTAGTTTAGAATTTAACTTTAAAAAATGCCTTGTGTTAGAACAAAAAGAAGTTCTAAAAATTAAAACGTTCTGCAATAACGTTTCTCGAACAATATAGATCACTCATATTGATATGTGCAAGTCAAAGTCAAGAAAAAAGTGATCATGAATTGTCAGATAACTCAACGGTCTAAAATTATACTACATTTGTATTCTTCCGCATGAGAATTCATCAATATCTTTGTTTTGAATTTAGTAGTCCTCTAAGATATTACTATGACAAAGCATTACTAGATACCAGCTACTCCCGTTTACCCAATAGGTTCTACCTCTCGTCAATTTTTTAAAATTGTATAGCATGGTGATACTAGGAAGGACAAACACATTCAAATCAAAAATGACATTTTATTTTGCAGTGAAGAATATTGAGTGAAAGATACTTGTTGATGCTGTATCGTATAAAGAAGATTTCCCCAAGAACAAACGCATTCAACTTGAGTCTCCAGTAAAATTCTATTCGTTTGTAATTCTAGTTAACAGTTTAATTTGTTGTTTCTAAATGTTATGATTATCTTCAGTTTATATAAATGTTGATTTGTTATACAATGAGTCAACAATGTAAAATAAAATGACTGTTCAATATCATGTATTACATTGTATTGTATTTCTTTAAAATGCATTAAAAATCTTCACTATATTAACTTGTTAATTTGTTGATTTCTCTGAAACCATGACACATCGTCTCGTTGTATCCTTCGTGTGTGCTTTTGTGATATCTTGGCAATACCGCTCGTCTAAATTGACTTTCGTTAGTCGAGTGAACCTTTCCTCGTTGGTGTTATCCAATGGTTGTAACACAGTACAAGACGTATTGTGTAATGTAAGTGGTATACTTTGCAGGTCAGCTGTGTTTTGCTTGTTTTACAGGATAATTTAATTATTAATACCATGCGGTTTTCTTCGGATTATGTCCGTACAAAGTCAAGAAAATGATAGTAGTTTTCACTTTTTCCGATGTTTGATAATGATTAATTTTGCCAATAATGATTGACTTACTTTTTTTTAATTTACTTTGGTTTACGATATTTTTTTCAAACTTTTTCGCATCAATATTGTCTTATTGAATATGCCTCTAACGATTTGACACCTATTCATTGGATAACCTATCGATAGGATAATACAGGGCCAAAACCACAATTACGCACACTATCACTCCTTCTGTAATTGTTTCAAATGATGTTAGATCTTCATATGTGCAGAATTTGAACCAATACGTCTGTGAATTTTTTTCAATACCCTCAGAGGGTTAAATGCGCATTTTACATTTTATATTGTTGTTGTAAATATAAGATTGTTTTGTCATATAGGAATGCTTATTCGCAAAGCATATATTGATTTCAATGGATTTCTAAAAAATAAATATTGAGAGCTTTTTTTTGTTTTCCTTTGCGTTTATTTTTTGGTGTTTCCTTAAGGGAGCTACCATTTGATTTTTATTTTTGGTTTTTCCTTAAGGGAGCTACCATTTGATTTTTCTAAGGGAGGGGGGGCAGGATGAAATTAAAAAAAATAGGCAGGACAGGAGTTTTTATTAAATGAGACACTTGCAAAAAAAAAGTCAGGACGACAATTGAGGTAAAAAAAAGTCAGGATAAACTAAAAAAAAAAAAGGCAGGATCGAATAGAGTGGAAAATAAAAAGGCAGGACAGATATTACAGCTAAAAAAATGCAGGACAAAATATTTCATCCTAGCCCCCCACCCACTAAAAATCAAATGGTACAGTCTGTAGCTCCCTAATGCATTTCAACATATCGTGTCCTCTCGAACTACACTTCAGTCGAAGCATACGTAATTTGGTGGTAGAAGTTTTCGGGTCTTAATAAAATTTCGTATGCCTACATAATTCATCAATCTGTAAAAATGATGGTAGTTTTTATAGCATTTTCACTTCAAGAGACGAAAAAACAACAGATTCCCGCTTATGAAATGAATATTCATAGTTGTAGATTTTGCTGTCAAAAATTTAACAGCTATTTTACGATATATTGAATACGCACAAACTGTAACATTTCTCATTTTGCTCACGTCTCAAATTGATACGAGATTCAACGGCTGAACAGGATAATATTAGCTAGCCAAACAAAATTGTATGCAAACTTCCTAGTCAAGTCATATTCATATTCATGTTGTGCCTCAGCATACAACACTGATTGTTTTTCGAATACCTTCGGCTATACATATCCAAAAATGAGCCTTTCCTTTGTCGGCGTAGGGTACATACTTTTAAAAGTTATCAAAGGTACCAGGATTATAATTTAGTAATTAGGTAATTTAATTTTAAAAGTTTCGAATGGAACTTAGACCATTATTCAGAGTATCATATAAGATTGTGCAAAATACAAATGACTGTATAGAAGCATATGCTATTAATACCTGATAAATCTGAATAAGATCAAAAAGTAAAACCTCAAAAATAATACTTTCAAAAATACTGAACACCGAGGAAAATTCAAACGGAAAGTTCCTTATCAAATGACAAAATCATAGGCTCAAACACATCTAACGAATGGAAAACAACTGTTATATTCCTGCCTTGGTACATGCATTTGTATTAGTAGAAAATGTTTAATTAAACCTGAAGCCCCCTTTAAAACAACTGATGTCAAGTTCTACAGTTAGTTCTGTGTAATATTAACATGTTTTTATGAAATACTAAACTGTTTCTCCGTGTGCTAGATTTTAATACTATGCTTACTGATAGTCTAAATAAATTTCTGTTTAATTGAATGTTCTATTCTATAGTTATATTGAGAGATAAAATGATCGATTTGAAATAATTAGACCTTTTTTAATTGATATATGTACGCGAAGAGAGCGCCTCAGAACTAAACTAGGAAAATTTATGATCTGGTGAAAGAAAGATAACTAGGTTTTAAAAATTTTCATTTGCCATATATTCGATAATTTTGTTATGTCGCCTTGTATTATCTTTAAAGGGGAAGTCAACAAAATTAAGATTGGAAATGGCCACTATATATGTCAAAGACATACCAACTCGACCAAAGAGCAGGTAACATCATGTGTGAAATTTTCATATCCGAACAAGTTGATCTACATCAATTTGTTATGAATAATAAAGGCATCAGTAGTATGCCGGTGTTCAAAAGTCATTAACCGATTGAGAGAAAACAAATATGGGTGACAACTAAAAATCCGAGGGACACACTTCAAGTATAAAAGGGAAACAAAGTAACAACATTAACACTGAAGTTCATCCCAAACATACGACAAAACACATACAAATGACCTATTTGATACCTACTATGGCAGGCCGTGTAACTATTTATTCGAAATTCAATATATCTCATAAAAATTAAAAATAAATCTTATAATATAAAAATATTGTATATGATTTATAAGATATCTCCTTTAATATATAAGATATCTTATGTAATTTTGTATTTATAAGATATATTATATATTATGAGATATCTTATCAACAAAACAAGATGTCTCATATGGTTTATGAGATATCTTATAAAAAATTGTAAGATATCTTCTAAACAAATCCGGGTTACAAACTAAAGCTAAGGGAAACACATCAAATATATGAGGAAAACCAAAAAACAACACAAACACAAACAAACAATACAATAGAACATTTAGACATGCCAATAGTTATCAAAGGTATCAGGCGTATAGTATAATACGCCAGACGTTTTGTCTACATAGAAATCATCAATGACGCTCAGGTCAAAATAGTAAAGAAAGCCAAACAAAAATGAAGAGCATTGGTGACCCAAAATTAATTCCAAAAGGTTGTGCAAAATACGGCTACGGTTATCCATGCATGGGATAAGAAAATCCTCACCATTTGGAATAGTTCATACTTTTGCAAACAGTAATTTGAACTAAATAAAAAACTATATTGTGGTCCCTTGGCTAACAACTCTCTTAGTTGTTCATTGGTTATGATATCAATGTCACCAGTAATAACATGACCAGCTTGACTATAATTGTATTGTGACGATGAACATGAGCAATCCGGAGGTTTGGTTTTTCCCATCTGTTGGTGGTTAAAGACCTCTAAATCATTTTTGGTTGAAACTATAGATGTAGCTTTATATTTAAAGTAACAGGTATATTTTTTTTTGTACAGATTTCTGAGGGAAAATATTGCTAATATTAATAGAATCTTAACCTTTTTGACAAATTCTACCTAAAACACGTTTTCCTCATTTTTGGATGTAGTCGATACGGGTTTGAATATAATATGGTTACCAATGTATATACTAGTAAATTATATAATTTATGAGATATCTCAAAAAGAAAATTATAAAATATATCTTAATAATTCTTATATCATTTACATATCTGTAAATACTTGAATTGGATTGGTCAAGAAGATTTTTTCGCTTGGTTTACACTTCGATAAACCATGTTTCCGAAAAAAGTAAAAACACAAAAATACCGAACTCCGAGGAAAATTCAAAAAGGAAAATCAAAATCAAAAGGCAAAATCAAAAGTCCAAACACATCAAACGAATGGGTAACAACTGTCATATTCCTGACTTGGTACAGGCATTTTCTAATGTAGAAAATGGTGGATTGAACCTGGTTTTATAGCTAGCTAAACCTCTCACTTATATGACAGTCGCATCAAATTCCATTAAATTGTCAACGATGCATGAACAAAACAAACATACTCAAAGAGTAAAAATGTCAAAAATAGGGGTACAACAGTCAATATTGTGTTATCATCTTAATATCTCTACATAAACAACAAATGTAACAAAGAAGCACAAAAAGGCATACATTAATTTAACATTCTCATTTTGCTTTTCTTATACGGCTGAATTTATCTATGTAAAGTCTACCCATAATGATAGAAGGTTTCATTACTGGTTTAAAAATGCGCGTTTGAAATTCGCACAGGTAGACATAAAAATAATTTTGTCGTATGACGGCATACATAAATGAAGACTTACGTAAAGTTGATATAACAAAAACAGACTTAACAGTAAAAGTAATAATAATAAATAAAATAATGGTGTGGTTCAAAGTATGACGGGATACATAAGAACAGTTTCACGTCAAATACGGCTGAATTTATCTATGTAAAGTCTACCCATAAATGATAGAAGGTTTTCATTACTGGTGTAAAATAGCGCGTTTGAAATTCGCACAGGTAGACATAAAAATAATTTTGTCGTATGTCGGCATACATAAATACAGACTCACGTAAAGTAGATATACCAAAAACCAGACTTAACAGTAAAAGTAATAATAATAAATAAAATAATGGTGTGGTTCAAAGTATGACGGGATACATAAGTACAGTTTCACGTCAAATGTATATCATGAAAAACAGACTAAACAGAAAAAGTAGTGTTATTGAATAAAATAGTTTTGTCATTCATAGTATTCAAGATCCTTAAGTAAAAGTAATATCAATCAATGAAATAATTTTGCCGTTCAAAGTATGTGGTATTACATAACCACTGAGTCACTTCAAATGATTATCTAAAAAAGACTTATAAAAGAATTCTATAATACGTAATTAAGATGATAACAAACGTCAGTACGCAAAATCTATCCTTCAAGACCATCTTGTATTATTTGTGAAGTTGATACGGAATATTTATCAACAAGTTCTTGGTATCTTCCGATGAACTTTTTTAGAAAAAGGACGAGACGTTCTTTGACATACCCCTGGTTCATCAACTTTCTGCTCAGACACTGGTGACGTTTTACAAAGTCTGAATAGGAGCTGCAAGCTCTTGAATACCTAATAAGTTGGGAAATGTATATTCCATATGCAGGTGAAGTTGGTATATTACTACTAAGGTGGGGGAAATTACTTTTGTAATCTATTCATGCGCGATACACATTCTTGCAGGGATACTGGGATTTTCAGCAAGTTGAGATTATAAAACAATTGCATATGTTGTTTCTATTCTAATGCATATATAACCAAAAACAAAGAAATAAAATAAATGCACTAAAGCTTCGAAAATGTATAAAAAAATAAAATTTAAATAAAATTCCGGGAAATTTCACGAATAATTGGCGAATTTACGTCATGGCAAAACACGACGTCATACGATTGAAAACTTTCAGAAGGAAGATTTTTTCGTTACTTGTATGCTTCAAATTCGAATAGTATCTAATTAAAATGAAGTTTTTGAGGTAGGTGCTAGTTCATTTTAGATTCTTCTGCATTTATCGAACATTTATTTTTTTAGAAAGTCAAGATGGCGGCGTACTCCTTCGTAACGACATGTCTTTGTGCTTCTGATGGTACATATAGTAGCCTTCAAAGTAATAATGTAAACTAATAATTGCGTATGTTTGGCTGAAGAATTATAAGGATTGTAACGAAAATCGGTCATAGTATATTTATTTTGATGTGAAACTCCAGTTGTCTTTCCCTGTTAATTGTGTTTCTATATGTATACAAGTTTCTCCATAGTTGGAGCACCATCTATTACTTAAAACACCCCTAATTTTGGTATAGTCTTGATTTTCACCCCTTCACGTATAATGGACCGTTCCATATCGTAGTATATAAGGCAGCTCAAGACAGAGAAACTTCGTCAGTTATATGTGGACCGTTGAAGTGTTAACATCAGGATTAAATATTCCAACTGGTAAGTAGAGTGAAATAAGTGATTCCAAAGGATATATATAAATAGTGTTCGGATTTATATGTGGATGTTGCAATAGTGATTGTGATATAATGTTGAAGTGAATCTGATATATGTAAGTGATTTGTATTAATGAGAATACAAGGTGTATACTTGCTGGTGTTGCAAGTTGTACTATGTGGAAGTGTGAATACTTCATAGATTTGTATTAGTGAGAATACAAGGTGTTTACTTGCTGGTGTTGCAAGTTGTAATATTGTGGAAGTGTATTAGTGAAAGTGAACTGTGTTAACCTTACCAGTTGGATAATATTCATTGTGTGGGAATTCAAAAGGATAGTTAGTGCGTGAGTTCAGCTGTGCTTATATATATATATATTCCTTGTGAATTGAAACATTGTGCAAGTGTAATTGTGTCATTGTGTTATTGTGGTTAGTTGCAGACTAACAAGGTGAAACTACATATTGGTTGTAAATAGAAGTTGTATATATGTGATTTTGTGTTCATACGTTTTGTGTGAGACGTACTTGATGCATGTTGCAAAGTAATCCGTTGGTGACATGGTGTAATAAAGGGCCGTTTGCATGTTGCATAGTAATATGTTAGTGACATTGTGAATAAATCGGTCTGAAACATGTTGCATAGTGATTGCATAGTGACATTGTGTATATATAGTCTGTGATGATACAGTGTGTTTATGCATTGTGAATAAGTTACTTCACCTTGCATTTTGATTTATGTTGTGAATCAATTTAAGGGTGTGTTAAATGTTTTAAATAGGACAACTTGTTGTGGTGCACATTTAGGTTGAACACTTGAAATCCTGAATTATTCAGATACGGATCCATTGATCGCCCAGTTACACGTTACAAATTTGGTGGCAAGCGGTGGGGTTTCATGTGTTGATTTTGCTACTGTAAATATTTATATGATTGAACCAGTTGTAATATGATAGTTGTGTTTGTAGTCAAAGTCTTGTACATTTTTAGTAAGAAGGAACATTTAGTTAGTTCATATTGAAATGGCAGAGAATCTGTTTGATTTGGAAATTGGACTTTTATCAAGTGAAATTGAAAAATTGGAACATTGTTTCAGACAAAGTTTTGTGCAAATTTATCATCTTATTCTTAACAAAAGGAAAATGATTCAGGAATTAAAGATGGTGTTGAATTAATAAGAGATACTGTAGTGTTTGGGAGAAAGTAATCATGAATCTGAAAAGAGGAAGCATTTTGGGGTAAAGGATCAATGTATACATATGTGTATATAGACAGTTTGTAGTTTTGTAGTGCATGTAGTGTATATAGTGTACATAGTTAAATGTGAGTCCGTCGGATGGGGACGTTAAATCCGAGGCCCCATGTACAGGCACATGTCACGCCCTGTGCATGTAAAAGACCCCTCCTGCAGATTTCGTTAAGAGTAGGCTCCTTGGGGCCGCTGCAGAGGCAAAATTTGTTAGGGACCGTTTAAATATATTCTTTGGCAGTGACACTGTAAATTGCAGACGTTATTAGGAAAGAGGTTCATTGTTGGAAACAGAGATATTTTGAAATAGGAAGTTTTAAAACGTTTTATTCGGACAAAAGGAGAAATATACTGTGAAAAGTGTTTGTTTATAGGAAGAAAGTTTAATGTGTTTTGATATGGCTGACAGGAATTAGGACATAGGTAGGCTTTGTTTCTACGGGTTGTGCCTTGTGATGTCATCAGTTAAGACCTGATGGACAAAATGGTAGGCTGACGTTGTGGTCAGCAGATATGTCCAATGGAAATAGTGATTGCACTATGGTAAGAGTTCGGGTATGAAAAATGACCACTTTGATAGATGATTTATCAGCATGTCAGATATATTCAAGGAGTCATGCGAGGACGCATGATTTTTGAGGCGTGGGTAGTGTAACGAAAATCGGTCATAGTATATTTATTTTGATGTGAAACTCCAGTTGTCTTTCCCTGTTAATTGTGTTTCTATATGTATACAAGTTTCTCCATAGTTGGAGCACCATCTATTACTTAAAACACCCCTAATTTTGGTATAGTCTTGATTTTCACCCCTTCACGTATAATGGACCGTTCCATATCGTAGTATATAAGGCAGCTCAAGACAGAGAAACTTCGTCAGTTATATGTGGACCGTTGAAGTGTTAACATCAGGATTAAATATTCCAACTGGTAAGTAGAGTGAAATAAGTGATTCCAAAGGATATATATAAATAGTGTTCGGATTTATATGTGGATGTTGCAATAGTGATTGTGATATAATGTATAAAGTGAATCTGATATATATAAGTGATTTGTATTAATGAGAATACAAGGTGTATACTTGCTGGTGTTGCAAGTTGTACTATGTGGAAGTGTGAATACTTCATAGATTTGTATTAGTGAGAATACAAGGTGTTTACTTGCTGGTGTTGCAAGTTGTAATATTGTGGAAGTGTATTAGTGAAAGTGAACTGTGTTAACCTTACCAGTTGGATAATATTCATTGTGTGGGAATTCAAAAGGATAGTTAGTGCGTGAGTTCAGCTGTGCTTATATATATATATATTCCTTGTGAATTGAAACATTGTGCAAGTGTAATTGTGTCATTGTGTTATTGTGGTTAGTTGCAGACTAACAAGGTGAAACTACATATTGGTTGTAAATAGAAGTTGTATATATGTGATTTTGTGTTCATACGTTTTGTGTGAGACGTACTTGATGCATGTTGCAAAGTAATCCGTTGGTGACATGGTGTAATAAAGGGCCGTTTGCATGTTGCATAGTAATATGTTAGTGACATTGTGAATAAATCGGTCTGAAACATGTTGCATAGTGATTGCATAGTGACATTGTGTATATATATTCTGTGATGATACAGTGTGTTTATGCATTGTGAATAAGTTACTTCACCTTGCATTTTGATTTATGTGCATTGTGCTGTGTATATAGTTTTTGTTGTGAATCAATTTAAGGGTGTGTTAAATGTTTTAAATAGGACAACTTGTTGTGGTGCACATTTAGGTTGAACACTTGAAATCCTGAATTATTCAGATACGGATCCATTGATCGCCCAGTTACACGTTACAGGATTAAACACATTTTTTCTAGAGGTTATTGATGTGTAAACCGGGTCTCTAACTCACAAACTGCACATAAAAGTCCTTCGGACTTTTATTCAGTTTGTGAGTTAACCGCCCCGGTTTACACATCAATAACCTCTAGAAAAAATATGTTTAATCCTATATAAACTTTATAAGATATCTCATAAACTATATAAGATATCTCGTAAACTATATAAGATATCTCATAAACTATATGATATATCTCATAAACTATATGATATATCTCATAAACTATATGATATATCTCATAAACTATATAAGATAAATCATACACTATATAAGATATCTTATAAAATTATTAACTTGAAGTTAGAATAAATAGCTAAACGGCTTGACATAAACAACTGCCATATTCCTTACTTGGTACAGGACATTTAAGGAAAATAATTGTGGTATTAAATAGTTAGCATCCACATTTTTCGGATATACTTACTCTCCTATTGTAAAAGATATAAAAACAAAACATCAAAAAGGTTAGCATCAATTACATTTTACAAAAGGGGAAAAAGTAAATAACTATATCAATGCATAGATAACAGTATGAAAGAAAGTGCAGTTTTATCAGACTATGCTGATTTTCCTTAAAAATAATTTGAAAATAATACAGATTCAAAACCAAACCATACTTGTCGTTATCTCAAAGTTCAAGCAAATTTATTATTTTCTGTATAAACTGTTGGCAACTTCAGTATAAACTGTTTACTCGCGTAGTGGTACTAACCGTTTGTGGATTCTAAACAATTAAATTTTTAAAAGTTTTTCGGAAGGACAGTGAATCATTTGGGTGCAGTTAAGAAAATCATGTACATAAAATTGGAAACAAAGCAAGAACAGTACTAGTTATGATGAATGATGTAGAAGTGAAAATAGAACCAGACAGTGGAGCCGACGTCAACGTAATGGATGAGTATCAGTACAGAGCATACAAAAACAGAACTAGAGAGGGAGCTGAATTATTACAAAGCAAAACGAAATTGAGTACTTTGCAAAGCAGTCTAAAAGTAAAAGGAGAATTTATAACAACAGTGAAAAATGCAACTAGAGGGATAAAAACCAAAGTAATTGTGATTAAAGGAAAAACTAATTCACCACCACTTATTGGAAAGAAAACACTTATTGAATTAGGCATGTTACAAATACAAGAAGATGGAACATTAAAAGAGCCAAATGGATTAGGAATTCAGGGTGGAAATGCAAAATTTGAACATAAAATACCAGATATAATAAACAAAGCAGCAAGGACTAAATCAAACCACGTAAGGAACGGCAATAAAACTGAAAACATGATCAAGAAGATCACACGAAGAGACAAGAACACAAGAGCACAAGGAGACAAAGAATGCAAGCAAAATGTTTCAAATAAGCATTCACAGAAAAGGAGGTACAGAGAACATTATTTTGAAATCAGTGAGCGTGTCTTATTCAAGCAAGAGAAACGGAATAAATGGTCAACTGCAAATGAATTTGAACCGTATATCATATACAAAATATTCTGAAACTATTTCTATCAAAACATCTGATTTTTCAACCCTGTTTCCATGAGAAATTGAAAATTCGTCTATAAGAAATAATCCACAATGCTTTTCAACTTACAAATGGGAGCATACGCTATAAATTTATTTATTTTGGATACCATACGGCATATATTGTAAATAGTGACCAAAAAAGTAAACAATTGGTCGGTATGCTGGGTTCTCTTAATGACAACATATTTGTTGAATTTGAAGGTAGACCTTTTCAACAAATTGTCAGCATTCCTATGGGAACAAACTGTGCAACTATCCTTGCCGACCCCTTCTTTTTTCATATGAGTTGAAGTCCTTCATACACTTGTCAAAAACACGAAATCAAAGAAGCAATATCATTTAATTTATATTCAGATAGGTTGATGATGTTCTTTCCATTAATCATTTCAAACTTTTCTGATTGGGTTACATCAGTATAACACCGTATATATTATATATGTTATATTAAATGGTTTAGCGTGTCAGACACAGTTAAGCGAGATTTGATGTCACGATGTCTCAGTAGCATGAATTCAAATCCCGGCCTATGAAGTGCAAAAAATCTAATTTACAGATAAAACATTGTTGGGCTCTTATTTAGACGAATTATATAATCAGAATGTGTTTTCATTCTTATATCACCATCACTGCTGGTGATCCGATGGATCATATCTGTTGTAGAGTCGTCACTGGTTCAGACGTACTTATGATATAAATGTTTCTGTGACTTCATCTTACATTAATTAGAAGAATCCTTTTCAATAGATATTTCAGCTGGTCTGTAACAATTTCATCTTCATATATACCTTATATATCATGTTCTGTTTTACGGTGTTGGATTAAAACTGACGAATAAAGGTTACATGCAGCTACTGACAGTTCGAGTGGTCTAGCCCGTCGGGCACAGTGCAACGCGATTTGGTGCCACGATATCTTAGTATCATTAATTGGAATCCCGGCAAGGGAAGAACATAAGATTTGCTAACGTATTGTTGTGGTATCCAATTGATGTGGCTCGGTATTTGTATATCCCGTCATTGTGTTATTAAGCTATGGTAGGATCTTTCTAAATAATAAAATGTCTGTTCCATGTCAGGAATGTGCAAGTTGTTAATCCATTCGTTTGATATGTGTGAGCTTTTTATTTTGCCATTTGATAAGGGACTTTCCGTTTTGAATTTCCTTTGGAATTGGGTATTTTTGTGATTTTACTTTTTCAATGGAGGCTGCGAATATATGTGCATTCAAAATAAGCCAAACACATCAAAATGCTATGATAAGCTTTGCGCGATTTGGACAACATGTATTATACCTTTTCATTGATAACATTTTTGAAAGTCGTTTTTATTTTGTTTTAGCCAAAATCTGTGTCCAGTGGGACTTTCCGTTTTGAATTCCCTTTGGAATTGGGTATTTTTGTGATTTTACTTTTTCAATGGAGGCTGCGAATATATGTGCATTCAAAATAAGCCAAACACATCAAAATGCTATGATAAGCTTTGCGCGATTTGGACAACATGTATTATACCTTTTCATTGATAACATTTTTGAAAGTCGTTTTTATTTTGTTTTAGCCAAAATCTGTGTCCAGTGGTTCTCACCAAGCAGTGTTGTAGTCGTCAATGATGGTGATGGTAATACTTAGTCGCTACGAGATAGTCTGTGAGTCTCAAATGACGGAGAGTGACAGGTCTGTCTTACATTCATAATCATTGCATTCTCCCTCCATACGTTTGTTAAATGTCTTTTCTGAGTAACTATCATACTTATTACACCATTTACACGGTAAAAGATTCAAAGTATAAGAAGTCTTGCAGGATGCATTGCGAAATATGCAAAATTCAATTATTCTTTCTTTGTGCAGACGTGACAAAGACAAAGCATATAAAACAAGTCAAGTTAACTTATAAATATAACTTGCTTTTCTGGACAACATTTGTTTCTTACAAAGACATAAAGGTATTGGTGCGTCCTGATTTCCTTAAAGGCACAAGGAGTAAACCGCTGTTCGAAAGTCATAAATCGATAGAACGAAAACAAATCCGGGTTATAAACTAAAACTGAGTGAAGCACATCAACTATAAGAGGAAGACAACGAAACAACAGAAATAATTTCCATAATATTATTTGCATATGTTCAAGTGATGCATCCATATTTCAGCTCTTGTCTCTCCTCGTATGATTGAGATGTATTATCAGGTGTATGGCATACATATGAAGCCCCTTAAGGTGTTTTGCTATCCTCTGACTAATCAATTGTTCTATGTAACATATAGGAATGTAGTACTAAACATATACTGCTCTCTGCTTACCAGGACCCAGACAATCAAATATTATGTTGCTCCATTTAAATTGACTTTTTAATTTGATTTTTTGTTCCTCTCTTTATCTCTACTGTAGTTGTCGGAAATATGTATGAGCCAGTCCGTGCGAAAATGTACAAAAAGTTCTTTTGGTCAACTTTACAGGACACGTTATCAAAGTTTGTTATAGTATTTTTGAAAAACGATTTTATCCGAAAAAAAAAAATGCGATACTACAGAGACAAAAGTCAATAACTTCCGTCAGTTCTACAGGTTTAAAGAAAGTAAGACAACATTAAAACATGAGGGAAAACACAAAAACTATGACATCTTGTATTTCAGAAATTGAGTTAAGTTAAGTTAAGTTATTTAATATTATATAAATCAAAGTTAAGTTTAGTTAAGTTATTTAATATTATATAAATCAACCTCAGTTGCACGGGATTCGAACCATTGTCCGGTTTAAATGCATTGATATCAGCATCGTAAGCGAGAGCCTTTTCCCCACTGCTACCGGGGTTAACATTATCAATTGGCTAATCAAGCCATTTAAATCTAACTTTGAAAATGATTGAAATTTATGAAATAATTCATTAAAAATCTAGATAAAACTAAGGGGATTGGGTCTCAGCACTTGCAGGTGCGTGTAGCTCATAGCTTGATGATATGAGGAAAAGTAAATGTGTTTTATAAATCACAAGTCTACTACCAATAATTATGCACACTTTTTAGAATTTCGTAAATTTTTCGTTTTTGTACCTTTTCGCATGGACTGGCTCATATATAAGCTTGGTTTGCTAGAAACAAATGGTAAATGCATTTTTTCTCGTGTTTTAGGCATTTTCCACATGTTTAAGAGTTTTTCCGTGTAATTTCCTTTTCCTTTTAGCTATCAGTTCCCTGAGTTATCTTACTCTTAACCTCCACTGGTTGGTTTACAAAGGCGATATAATGCTCTTTGCTATTTCAATGTCAATTTTACTACTTTCACTTTGTTCTGCAATTAATCAGCTAAATTGGTTTGGAATGCTCCAACTCTTTAATTTCACTAGATATCCCGTCGTTTAGAGAGCGTATAGCCTGTAACAAACCCTGATAAATTCTATTAGCGGATGCCACATGTGGAGCAGGAGCTGCTTAACTTCTTGGAGTAACTGAAATCACCCCTAATTTTTGGTAGAGTTCGGGTTAATCAGTCTCTAGTTTGCTGTGTTTTGTTTTTTGTTTCTGTCGACAAAACAGGATTTTAGAAAAAAATGATTTTGCATTCAGTTGGAACTAAAGGGACTATTTCTTCACCAATATTTATATTGTTTATGGTATCAGTTTGTTTGTTCGTTATGATAAATTGATAAGACACTCGATTTTTTTTATTACGTTATTTGCGCAGATGTAACGAAATTCGATGTCAGGGTCCGCCATTGCATGTATGTAGTTTTATGACGGGCAGTAGCTAACGTTCGATATAAATTTGGCTTTGAATTTATTTTTTTTAATTTCTCAATATCGTATTACTTAATTGCTCAATAATATTTTCTTTCATTCTGAACTCTAATATCGGTCACTGTGCCGTAGATTAGATTAATAGGTTGTGCGAATACACTAAAATCTAGGTATCTATCTATTGGTATTCTTTTATGAGATCATGCATATGTATGAAATACAATGTTCCCTTACATATTTATTATATAAGATTGGGAATTTTGCATTAATAAGCTTTATTTGATATCATACATATTTACAGTTTAACGATTTTTTTTTTGTTCTTGTGTAAATTATCTTGGACCCGTATTGAACTTTTGTCAATCAATAAACATCGATTTATCAGTCAATATTCCAACATTAAACAAAGTTGTTTGGATGGGTTTTCGTTCAAAGAATGTTCCTTCAAGAATTATCTTAACCAAATATTCCATTTTCAAGTTTGTTTATTTAAAATGGGTGAATTCCCTTTGCTTGAAGGAATTTATCTTTCTTATTAAACAACGTGCTGAACAACGTATTCCAAATCCTTAGTTCATTCACATAAAAGAAGATTTTCTTTTCTAAAACCAAAATCTTTGTTCAAATATGCTAGAAAAATAATATACACAAAAATTGATCCACTCTAAACCTATCCATATGTTTTATTAAGCATATTAGATTATAAAGCTTTGTATGTATATTCTTCAGATTTTCAATCTTGCATATTTTACAAACTTTTTAGTTGGACCTTCTATTTTTTTGGTATTAAAATTTCAAAATTTCGAAGGTGACAGAATGGCACACGCTGCGAAAATGACAAAGTGAAAATGCCTTAGAGCGAAAAATTTTAATTACTAAAAACTTAAGTGTGACAGGATACACGCTGCGAAAACGACTCGAAGCGAAAATATACAATCATTCGTGGATTATAGTATTTATTTTATCGGTAAATAATTAGGGGATTATCAGATCGATATTTATACGGTTATAATCTTCTGTTTAGATATAATAGTAGATGTATGAAAATGATAAGCTTATTATAGTTCATAGCAAGTTAAATAGTGTCAGGAATGTGAACTTAGATGTTAAACATGTTAAATGTAACTTAATGTTCTACGACAATCTACTTTATTTGTTTTATCGATAACGGGGTTTTGTTCTTAATGAGAAAGATTACTTTTCAATGGCAATAAGAAAACTTGAAGACACTTGTTGAACTTCTTGTGCATAGTTTGTTTTTTGGATTAGAAGTTAAAAATATTTTGGTGTAAATTTTAATGTGAATTAAGAAATGTGTTGATTTCATAATAAGGACAAACAAGTAAGTATATTAATCTTTTTCATATTTTTACTTCAATTTCTATAAAATTATGGTCACAGAAAAAATTACGGTTAAGGTATCGAATTAAGCAAATCACAGATGGAATTTTGTATTCATTTCAAGGATTTGTATAGTTAGATTCTTATTATACAAATCCTTGGACGTTTTTTTTCAAACAAAATCGCATTGTCCATCATTCATTGTGGCACACTATAGTTCGTTTTTACATTTTTCATTCTAAATATGCAAATTCAGTTAAAGTAAATAAATCTTGCATTGTAAACTGACATCTAGATTCGGACTAATGTCAAAAAGATCGTGCTGTGAATCGTTTTCATCGAATTTTGATAATTTTACAGTAATCTTCAAATAATTTGATTTTTAAATGGACCAAAGAAACGTTTCAAACTGAGATTTTTTATTTTCATTCTTGATAATAATCACATCCTTATAATTTTACGGGTAATTTCATCTGAATTAGAAGGTGATTTTAAATTTATTCTTTAAGATATGTAGATATTAAAACAGAACAAAATTAGAGTTCATACACAAGTCAAACGGCGGAAACGTTATTAACGCTCATCTTAACATTTATATTTTGTCATGTTTCACAAGTTGTGGTCATAAAGTTTTCCTCATACAAAGAACGCCAATATATGATTTTTATCTTCAAAAGATTTAATATGTAGTTCATGAACTTGTATCTCTAATATACCTAGCTTCATTGTGTTTTAATTGAGAAAAGTTTTTATTTGTACGACAGGATGTCGTGTTAAAAATGAAGTATATAAGATGTTGATTTTATTTCCAGTTTACAAGATGTTTGGATTAAAAGTACCCGTATGCCAAAGTATTGGTTCCTCAGAATTTGACAGCATCAAAACTATTTTATCTAACAGGTAAGCCTCATACCTAACATGAAAATGTCGGACAAACTCGGAAAATTTAGTGCATCTATTATATGATCTTCAATCCAAAATCTCCTCTGATTTATTGCATACTAAGAATGGGAAATCTTTGTGGATAAGTAATCTCTTGGACAAGAGTTCATTACTTTAAGAAATTGCATATCTCTGCATGTTGTCTACATTTCTCCACAAAAACAAATGATAATGTTGGAAGGTAAACCACTATCTAGACGTTTCTGTAAAGTGATCGCATTTCTTTTCCAGTGTTAACGGCATTCGAACATGAAACTAATCTAAATTGGCCGGATTTGTACAATCCTAACCGTTTGTATCGTTTCTTTGATAAACTAAAAATACCGGATCTTAATACATGATACCCCGTTTCCCCGCAATTTTTTCGTTAACTCATCGTTTCGAGCCCCTCAGCAGCTTATCATAATCAAACACGAAAACGTGATTTTGGTTGTTATTTTCCAATATATCCCTGATACATCTATTCAACGTTCCTGTTTTGCCATTCGACGAGAATATGACAGTGTGATGCCAGCTTATTAAAACCTTCCCCCATTCAACCCCTGCCGGGTGGCGTGTTATTTTAAAACATGATATTTCATAGTAAAAGGCCGACTGATGATGGTCGCCATAACCTGACACACTATCCAGAGATGACCCGTATTCGCTTTTTTCCTTAAGACCCAATCTGTGAAAAGAATCAACGAATATCAGTTTGAAGTCAAAGAATAGTTTTCCTGCTAGACCGTGACGACCCCCCCCCCCCTTTTTCCCCCGCCTGTTCTCTCTACTCCCTCAAACCCGATGCTACTATATAAATATACGGCTACAAGAAAACTTGCAGTTGAATAAATAAGGCAACCTCTATTACATGTATGTAACTCAGCTGGAGCTCCGAATGGTATCAATTTATAAAATTTAAAAGATGTTTTCAAAAATTGTTTATTTCCTCTAGGTTGACATCAGCTCTCATAACGAATGTCTTTCTTATATGGTAATGATTTTACTAGAAAAATAAGCTCAATGGTCATATTGTATGTAAGGGAGTTGTGTACTACAACTTTTACAAGATAAATATTTTTCAAGTTCAATATGTTAAAAAATTACAGTCGTAAACTATTTCTGCCTATTGAATCTTACAAAATTAAGTTTCACTAAGACCGCACAAATCATTTTAACAAAACCAAACTGCCAAGAATAAAATTTTAATCGTTTGTAATTTAATTTAAATATCTAATACAAAGTTTCACAAAGGATAAATTGTTTTGCAGTAACTTTTACGTTTCGCTGTAAATCAAGGCAAAACATAATTAATGTCAAAATGGAGTACAAATAATTAATTTGATTCTCAAAGGTCAATTAGATCTATTTTGTCTGTGATGTCCCGGGACGTAAATTAACCTTTATTCCTGGACACGTGACAATTAGAATAACCTTCATTCTGTAATAAATACAATAGACAAATTGATTCTGTAGAAAATTACCTTAATTATTAATTTGGAAGGAAATGGACAAAGCAAAATTATCAATAGATATTGATTGTGTACGGGTAGAAGAGATATAAAAGGGTATTAAAATAAATCAAGACATGTCATGTGTGTATAGAAACAGAAAACGTTTAGGTTTCTATATATGGTGTGTTCGACTCTAATCTAAACTGATTAGGAATCAGTGACAGTCCCCCCCCCCCCCCCCAATATGAATTGACCCCCACGAAATAGCACAATAGTGCTGAAAGTGGCATCAGGACACCAATTAATCAACATTATCAAAATGATTATGTTTCTATTTTCTCTGTCTTGTGGATAATACAAACGTCTCGATATTTATCATGTAAAATCATGCATACTTTTTCAAATGTATTTACAGCTATTTTCCTAATGCCTGTAGTTTAAAGGTTTGGTTGGCTTGCTTGCTTGAATTTGCTCTTGAAAGCGTCCAATAGCATTATACAGACTGAAGCCCAACTTATCTATTGATTAGAATTGTAAAACTTAATTACAATGCTCGAGTAAACAGTTATATAAACCAAGCAAGCAAGCCAACCAAAGTGTTAAACTGCATGCATTAGGAAATTGGCTCTAAAATGTCAGGCTTTTGTGGACCAGGGACTAAAAGTCTGAAAAACAGTACACAAGTAAATACATATATATAGTTTGTCAAACATAAATGGTCTTATGTCATGCCCCTGTCGTAGGCACAGGGACATTAAGTGTTATTCTTGACCGGCCGTCTAATTTTCGTTTCCGCACTTTTAGCTTAATTCTGCTGCATCGTGCAAGTTTTATGAAACTCAAACACATTGCTATAAGCACAGTAACTAGCAAACAAAGATTGAATTTTGGCAGTGAGTACTTTACCGTTCTAGAGCTTATATGGCCTTTTTGTAACTTGGAAAATTGCAAAGCTTGAGCTGGGGAATTCATATTTTTAGAAACATTCTTCTTCATTTTATAAGAGAGGGGAAAGATATCGAACGGACATTCCAACTCGTGAGTTAAAAATAAAATGAAAATGCATGGCTAAAATAGATCAACAGACATGCAAAAGTAGACAAAACACAATATAAAAAAATAAAAACTGAGCATTACCGTTCAATCCCACCAAAAAACGGGGGGCGAAGAGTAGGCAGATCCTTCTCCGCATATGGCACCTGTCTTGCTTTTCATTTTAGTATTATGGGGGTAGGTCACATTCGGGAAAAGGGGAAGGGGTGGTTGTTACGACATTTGAAACATATCTGCTATATCATCTGTGAACGGATATTCCATAACGGTCGACCAACTATAAATGGAGTCCGTAATACTTACAAAGGAATGATTTCAACTCCACCATTTGTTAATCTTGTTTTAAAACTTACATGTACGCATCAACCCTCTATCAAGGAAAGCATGATAGGAGATGCCAGTTATGGAATAGCGTATCAACTGTGACATATATATATATTGAGATCTCACAAACATGTTTAACACCGCCGCATTTTTGCGCCTGTCCCAAGTCAGGAGCCTCTGGCCTTTGTTAGTCTTGTATTATTTTAATTTTAGTTTCTTTTGTACAATTTGGAAATTAGTATGGCGTTCATTATCACTGAACTAGTATATATTTGTTTAGGGGCCAGCTGAAGGACGCCTCCGGGTGCGGGAATTTCTCGCTACATTGAAGACCTGTTGGTGACCTTTTGTTGTTGTTTTTTTTTTCATTTGGTCGGGTTGTTGTCTCTTTGACACATTCCCCATTTCCATTCTTAATTTTATACTCATTATTCAGGCTGCTCAGGAAAAGTTGCTACATGATGATCTTTCATTAAATATATAAAAGAAGATGTGGTATGATTGCGAATGAGACATATCTCCTTAAGAGACCAAAGCGACACAGAAATTAACATCTATAGATAGGTCACCGTACGGCCTTCAGCAATGAGGAAAGAACAAACCGTATAGTCAGCTATAAAATGCCTTGAAATAACAATGTAAATAATTCAACGGGAAAACTAACGGCCTATTTTTTATAAATAAAAAAATGAACGAAAAACAAATATGTAACACATAAGCAAAAGACAACAGCTGAATTATAAGGCTCCTTACTTGGAACAGACACTTACATACAGAATGTGACAGGGTTAAACATGTCAGAAGGACCCCAAACCCTCTCCTTAACCCGAGACAGTGATGTAACAGTACAACATAAGAACGAACAATAAAAAAATGAGTGTTTGTTGTCTTTATAAAAGAGAATAGCGCTTTTCTGAACTTGCTTTGATTGTACGATATTCCATGAACCGAGAGGGTTAAATCATTGAATTAAAGATAATTATTCGAAGTCAAGAACCTCTCGGTTATTGTCTTTAATAATGCGATTATGTGTTAGTTTTTTATAAGATAGGTCATTTGGTGTAGCCTGATAGATATTGTATAGACTATTTAATTATTTTCACATTTCTCTATAGACTCGATGCTATCTAGTTCTTAGCACATTGAAAGTTAAAAAGTTTGTTGTTGAAATCCGTATTTTCATCTTTGACGTCTGTAGGTCATTGCCATGTCTTTGATAATGATTGCGGTGAAATTAAAAATAAAAGTTCGAAAAATAGCTTTCCAAAGATTTCTTTTTGAGAATTGGGATCATTCAGTGATTAATTTGGAATTTGCCAAATTTGACCAATGAATAAGTACTTGTAAGTCAGTAGTAGTACATGATAACCTCATGGATAAAAGGTGATCAAAATGTGGCATCGACTCATTGGCTTGATTTGTTCCTTGCTAAACGTTCAGTGTCAATTATGTCATGCATATTCGAGACAGAACAAGTTTTCATTTCATACAATCGGTATGTTCTGTTGGGTGTGAGGACCTGGATGAAGAGAAGAAAGTTTGAAGTGTCATATGGAAATACGATTAAGTTGTATAGCGATACACATTTTGCCTTGTTAGTGATCCGATATGTAATCCTAAAAGATTTGATGCACGTGTTCTGTCATGCAGAGCGCACGGCAGTCAACCTACAATGAGGCAACGAATATCTAATACCTCTATTCTGACAGAACGTGGCTGTGCATTATACATGTACCGCACAGCCGACGGACCCCATTTTACGGAAGAACTCGACCCCGAAGTTAGAAGCAAACTAGTATGCATGAAAATCAGGATTACACTCTAAACCCCTTGCAAAACAAGGCTGAATATTATCGTAAAAGTGTGTTGGCAAACAATATACAACAGTTTAAACAATCAGTAAGATCAACTCGTTATATACATGCATGACAACTTTTCACAACATTAAAACTGAAAACGACATTTTCTACTGCTTGTTCTCTTTTGCTTAATGAACATTTTTAGAAGTCACAAGTGAGGTCATGCAAATATACTAATAAAATGTATATGTAAAATCTTACTAGGTAAGGTCAGATATATAGATTTCTTACTGATATATTAGAAGATATATTGCAAATAATTATTTATAATGGATTGGTTAGGTCTGTAATGTCGGGTACCGTGGCATTTAGTTGTCAGTCTATTCTTTAGGACAGCATGCTAATGTGTATGCCTCCCACTGGAGCAGATCTAACGTTCAATAAGTACAATAATGAATACTACTAAGAGGTATTTAGCGTCCTACACACTAACCTAATGCATTGAGTGAGTCGGACGGTGTACAATAATAAAAGTCGGTGAAGTTCATCGCATTAGATCTAATCTGAAATCAAAAGTCACAATAAGATTTTGTATCTTATATCTAGAAATTGGTTCAACATTCTGAAATTATAACCTAAGTAGAAAAATGCGGTTAGGAAGGGCTCGCTTATATAATTAGAAATGTTACTAAATGAACACATTAACATTGTTGTGTTCCCCGCGTTTTCGAATAAATCGTACATATATACAACTGGCTTAGATCCTTCATGATTGACTTCAAGGATTAAGAAATATTTTATTGATCATAGAATCAACATAGGATTGTAATAAACAACAATACAAAACAATGACACAAAAAAAAAAGACTAATCTTGGTTAATAATCCCAAAATATGTTTATACTGAAACACCACCATATTAACGTGTCATTAACCGTTTATACCAGAACCAGAGACATATATACACATATGTATATATGTCTCTGCCAGAACTAATACAAATACTCATGGCCTTTCCACCAGACCAAGTTGATGATTATCTATTGGTCCCAATAACATTTCTGCATTTCTATTACAACAGTTTGACGATGGAGCCCGATTAGTCTCAGTCTAACATAAGAAGCAGAGTAAATTAATTAAGTTTACAAATGATTATCGTGATCAGAAATCATAATTTCACAAATGAACATTAATTTCGGAAGTGAGTTGTCCGGAATTGGTCTCATGTTTACTATCTCCACAGAAGTACAAAAAAAAAAGTTTGTCCAAAGTTAAGTTTGATAATTAACAAGCTGTTGTACATTTTTCGTAAAAATCTTACCTATGAGAAAGACATTTCTGAATGTAGGTACTGTTCCTTTGGTTTCATAACTTATTCTTCTACCTTTGTAGACCCCATGAAGCCAAATTGAAAAAAGGGGGAAGGGCAGACTGATTAATTTTAAACATGATAAAGGAAAAAACATTCATCAAGTTTATACAGGGGTTATGACACATATTTACGGCATTAACAATTCTAGTATTATGACGTGTTAGCTTCTGAGAATGAATGCAAAACATTAGTCATTGTCTTGTCTTGTCTTGTAGTATATTCCATCACAGGCACTAGACGTTCTGTCAATAGCATGAAAATATTGGCAATGGGAAGAAAATAGTGTCCATACACAGGCACTAGACGTTCTGTCAATAGCATGAAAATATTGGCAATGGGAAGAAAATAGTGTCCATATATATAATATAATATAATGGACGGCTGCAGTGCAGGCGATTTGGTGTCACAATATCACAGTAGCATGGGTTCGAATCCCGGCGAGGGAAGAACCAAAAATTTGCGAAAGCAAATTTACAGATCTAACATTGTTGGGTTGATGTTTAGACGAGTTGTATATACATTATGTACACAGCCATGTATTACCATCATTGATGGCGATCCGATGGATACATCTGTTGTAGGGTTGTCACTGACTCAGACGTACTTATGAATATAATTATTTTCTGTGACTGTATCTTACATTAATTTGTAGGATCCTTTACTATAGATAATTTAGCTGATCTGTAACAATAACATCTTCATGCCTTATATATCATGTACTGTAGTACGCCGCTAGATTAAAACTGACGTGGAAAGGTAACATATGGCCACCGAAAGCTCTTTTTTTGAGAGCCCAGGTGGTCGTGTGGTCTAGCGGGACGGCTGCAGTGCAGGCGATTTGGTGTCACGATATCACAGTAGCATGGGTTCGAATCCCGGCGAGGGAAGAACCAAAAATTTGCGAAAGCAAATTTACAGATCTAACATTGTTGGGTTGATGTTTAGACGAGTTGTATATAATATAATATTATATATATGGACACTATTTTCTTCCCATTGCCAATATTTTCATGCTATTGACAGAACGTCTAGTGCCTGTGATTCCATCCTAATATAGGACCACCTCCAGTATCCCGGGTAAATTATGTATTCACAAATTGTTCTATTTATAATGTTTTGATAGAAACAGTTATATTTACAGAGGGATGGCTGCCCTTAAACCCTTTCATTACAATAGACAATATAGACAATATTTTATTCGCACAAACACATTTACATTAAATGGTTATGGCATACAAAATTAAGACAATAAACTTACAATAGTTAAATTGATTTCAATTATATTAGAGTGACAGTGGTATTCACAGCAAAGAAGAAAAAAGGCTACAAATATCAACAGTTAACACATTATTATTAAATGTTCATGAACAATTGAAAAAAGTACACAAACAAAAATTAGGTTGGCAATGCATATTAAAAGAAATACAAGTTATACAGATGTTCTTAATAAATTACAATCATTAATATACTTTATGGTGATTTTTATAATGACTGGTAGACTGCTATTTAAAAGTACAGTCAAATGCTTAAGTGTTATAGTGGACTGCAATTTAATAAAATTGAAGTTAAGATTTTTATTAATATTTTGTATATAGGTATCCCTTAATGATTTATAGCATGGACAGATTGAGAAGAAATGTTATTCATCCTCAATTTCTTGTCTGTTACAGGATAAGCAAATGCGTTTACTTCTTTCAATGTTGGTATAACGCCCTCTTTCAATTGCTAGGGAATGTGCACTTAGTTTAAATTTACTGAAAACTGATCGGTCAGTTTTGAATTTACATATATCAATATATGGGGGCCTTTTTCTAATTCTTTTAGTATGACAAAAGAAATTTAATTTTTCACATTTATTTCATTATTTATAGAACAATTTATAATTTGATAAGCCTGGTCATAGATTCTTTGTTGGATACTATTTATGTGATATTTTAAATTATAAGTATCAAAAGTGAGATGACCAAAACCTAATTTATTTAACCAGTCTTTTACAATGTTAACCCATTTACTTGTTTTCTCTACATTATTATATATTTTATGGACTAAAGTGTTAGGCGAGTTTACAATATGGTTTACATATATTCTGAAGTGTATAAAATTTGAGTTCAGTTCTTTGATGTTAATTCTAAATTGTTAATAAAGAGTATGTTAAAACTGGGACAAACATATATATACATAATAATCCTAGGTTAAAACATTATTTGACAGGATCCTAAATCTGTATGTCTATTATCATGAGGGGGGTTAAGGGGTCCTGATCCCGAAATCCCTCGCTTAAAAAAACGAAATCCTGAGTTCTCGAAATTAAATAAGTATAAATCCTGACATCCGGAAATTCAAAAAATAATTTCTGGATCCCGAAAAGGTCAATCCCAAAATTCTGAGCTTAAAAACACCAGATTTCGAAGTCCTGATCAACATGATAAAGGTCCTATCCCCTCTATCATGGTTATATATCTGAATATCACTCCAAGTCATCAGAAATCATAGTGGTCTGCACATCTTTGTAAATCCATCTCCTTGTGTACTGGCCCAAAACTGAAGACAAATTTTGTAGTGGAAATGGTAAAATGTCTTGATTAATGATAAATAAAGCTCTATAAGGGATGGTCTAGGCACTCCCCCATTCCCCTCTAAATTTGCCTCTGTCCATAGCTATGTATGAAGCTTTAGCTTGCACAAGTTATAAAAAATGAAAACACCACGTTCAATAATTTGATGTGTCTGAATCGCTTTTCTGGATTAAAAAAATAGCCAAATTTATCATTAAGTCTGAAACAGAATTTTCATAGGCACGACTTTTCAACTGAGGCACTACACAGAGACATCAAAAGACATCATTATTGAGTAAAGGGGGTGGCATCAAAAGGCATCATTATGGAGGAAAGGGTTAAAAGATGTGAACTTTTGTAATGTAATACATTGTAGTATATATGTAGTAGGAGCAGGGCAGGTTAGGGGGAGTGTTAGGATCCTGCTTACATGGTTAACCCAGCCACATTCTGTATGTACAATGTATGTGCTTGTCAGGAGCCTGTAACTCAGTTGTTGTCGTTTGTTGATGTGTGACGTGTTCATTTTTGTACATAAATAAGATCATTAGTTTTCTCTTTTGAATTGTTTTACTTTTGTCATTTTTGAGGCCTTTTATTTTCTGTGTTATTTGGGGAGTAGTCTCAGTGGCAATCATACCACATCTTTTTTTATAAAGCATCCTATCATCATGATAATTTTTGCTGATTGACACATATTCTTGTATCATTATTGTGGTAGAAGTGTTGGTATAACTTTTTAGAGCTCTACTCACAGTAAACATGTTTAAGCATCTGTTTAACTTACATTGTACTCATAAAAACATTGTTGTTTTTTCTTCAGTTCCTTCAGTAAACCTGGTAATTCATTGTGCCCAGAGACAGACGAAAAAGGAAATATATTTTATGTGGAGATAGCAGAAAAATGTAAACAACTGAAAATAAAGAACAGTCATGAAAGTAGCATAGACGATGTTGGGTATGGTACTGACAATGAAGTGAATAACATCCACAACATTGTCAATCAACAGATTACCTCCCCTAATGGAAATCTTCTTTCAAAAGGATGTCATATTGCTAATTGTAGATGTAACCAAAATGATGATAGTTTGGAGTTTCACAGAATGGATAATTTAGTGCAGTTTAAGATTCCAATAAAACATGTTAACATTACAAAGATACTGGGTGATACTCCTAAACCACATAGTTATGTTGGTAGGGTCTTATGTAAAGACCTTTTTGGAATAATACCAGGACATTTTAAATCTACAAAATGCAGTAACCATAGACTATGCATCAGAGGGTTAGATCCAACAAGGGACATTCTGAAGAAAAAACATATCCAAATAGGTGAACATTCCTTATATTTTATTTATTGTAGTCCATAGTCTGAGGTTTTGTTAAATGTTGCATTAATTATTATCTATTTAATTAATTTACATTATTAAAGTGAACTACGTGTAAACCTCATGAACCTTTTTCCAAATTAATTTTCCCAATTGTGATGCGACAATGGCACATCTAAAACCAACTTCATGTCGCTCAACTGTTCTTTTAAATTGAAAACGTTTGCTCCCATTCTTTATCCATGCCAGGATGGACACATATACAGTAACATCATTTACATGTAACATAGAATTATACAAGAAATAATCTTGTTTCAGGTGACTGTTTAAGACTGGTAAATGGACAAGAGATTACATGGAATAATATTGATGAAGTATTCACCAGATTGTGTTCTTCTTCAGAGGTAGGTACTGTATAAAAACTATCTCATCTGTTAAGGTGGTACATAACACTACAGGGAGATAACTCTGTAATATCAGCTAAACGTTTTAATTACGTTGCGTTGTGAATGCAATATAAAGCTTCTCAATGATCAAAATTAGTGTTTGTCAAACTGCTATATAATCAGTGTAATTTTTCTGATAAAACGCTTGGTTCAAATTTTTAGAATTTTTTATATTTTTGTTAAAGGGTCAAAGTAAATACTTTGTCAAAATTTTTTGAAAATTAAACGAGCCAAATTAATTTTAGTGAAAGTGTTGGGTACCACCTTAAGGTTCATAATCATAATTTTTGTTTATTCAGAAACTATTTGAATACTTAAATAAAAGGAGCAATTTAGTTTGAAGTTATTGAAAAAGCCTTCCTACAACACGGAACAACCAAATATGTGTGTATTGACATTATATAGAAAATATATTGTATCCATTGATATTTATAATTGCTAAATCGAAACCATAATTTGCTATTTTCATCCAAACCTATATATGTTTAGGAATTTCTTTTTTGCATCAGATTAAAGGTCTATAGTTCAGGTCAAATAAACTTGTTTTTGGAAGGACCTACGTGTATATGTGGTCCCCTTAATGAAGATTTTCATCAACATGTAAAATTTTGGTAGTTGACTACATGTACAAACTTACTTCACCAAAATGCATGACCGTGGTGACAGAATTAATCAAAAGTTTGCATGTACACATGTATGTAGATAATTGCCACTTTGATCAATGACAAACATTTTACCAACCTACAGTCAACATGTGCATGATGTGACCAACCTTTTATCTTAATTAGGATGGAATTCCAAACACACATATTTTGTTTTGGACCCCAGACTATTTTATTGTTATGTGTCTGATGTAACAAAGTAAAGTTATTTACTGCAAGCCATCTAAGTCTCTAACTGTGTAAAAACATAATATATGTAATATGATGAAAAAGATTACCTAATGTTGGGTATTTGTTTATGTTTAGAGATCTGTGCTTTAGTCCTTGAGTAAATATTTTTTTCTGTTTAAACCTTTTTTAAAGCTTTTTATGTTCAGAATGTTCAGTTGAACAACTGGGGTGTTGATAGTATAGAATAACATTACATGTACATTGTCTCATGGAAAAATGAAAAGTTGACTCTTTGCCACTGATTGTTTGAAGAACAAAAGTACCATTAAGATTAGATAATGCTACTGTTCAAAAACCTCTAACATGTTATTATTTATTGAGTAAAGTCTGGGTTTTACTTTTCTGGGAAAATAAATGATGTTTCCGCAAAAAAAGTCTACGTTTATGAAAATAAATACATTAATTTTCCGAGCAAACAGTAAATAACGATTCCTAGAAAAAATCAATTATTACTTTTTTCGAGAAAAATAATTAATGATTAAGGAGTACATTGTACTTTGTCCTAAATGAAATAGTATTGTAACATTGAAAAATTAGCGGAAATGCAATACGCCCAGGCCAGTGTAAAAATATCTATAAATAGAATCAGATCATTGTAAGAAAAACAAGTCTGTTTGAATCAGGGGTGGACTATCTGTGACATTTGAAAAGGTCATCTTTCTAGTTATATGTGGAGTTACCTCAAATTTGTAATAAAGAAAATTGCAACACAGCCTTTGAATTGAAAGTCTATATTTGATTGACTATAAAACAGAACGAGCTCAGAATTTTTGGAATTTAATAGTAAAATAATTACTCTATCTGTTATTCATATCAAAACAATCTTGTTTTCAATTCTTTACCTAGTTTATTCCAGTACTTGTTTTGGTTAACATTGAACAAATATACTATAAACTTAATAAAGATAAGTGGCCACACACTGACCCAAACTATCAAAACATCAAGAAATTTAAATTTTAATTAGATTTCTTCAGTTTATTTTCACAAGTTTTTTTTCAATTTGAATTAATAACCACTCGTACCTCATAAAAACAAACACCAAGGTATTTTTCATTTCTTTTTCTCATTAAGTCTTAAGATGAAAAAATATTGTGATAAATAATTTAGAGTCTTATTTTAAATCGGCTTATTTAACTAAACCTGAGGCTAGATATTTTACCCCTTGGTGTATTTAACTATAAGCCTTACAGAAGATTTTACTTTATTCTCATTGTTACTTTTGTTGATTTTTTAACACAGTTTCAAATATTTTGACACTACTTCAATACAGGAATATGACAAGAGTATGTTTGTCTATATTAAAAAAAGATATGTAGGTGAATGAATGCTGTTTTTTAAAACTGAAGTTATTACAGAAATTGAGAGGGATTGATTGAGTTTCTAATTTTATATACTAACTATGATGTTTCATGCATATTCTAAAGGATACACATGGGGATGATATAGGTCAAAAGTTGTCAATTATATTTGAAAAAAAAAAAAAAATATAATATAAAAAAAATGAAGTTGATAGTATTATCTTTGAAGATAAATTTCTATTCACAAAACAGGAAGAACAATATAAAATGATATAAAGACAAAACTATCCACACTTCTCCTAGTATCAAGTTGAAGGATATATTATCTCTTAAATTAGAAATTATTTTGAACTTTGAGGTCATGCTACATGTTTTGTTTAAGATAAGCCTTATTAGGATTGTCAGGAGGCCTCAGTGGCTGAGTGGTCTAAGTAGTTACTACTTTAATCACTAGTCAGACAACACTGAGGTTGTGAGTTTCGAACCCAGATTGTGAGGGTGCACTTGACTACAGTCTTAATTGACTAGAATTGGCAGTTTTCCTATCGAAGGTCATTTTTTTTCCAGGCATTCCAGCTTCCTCCACCAATTAAAACTGGCCGCTACACAAGAGCCCAAATTCTGAGCTTAAAAGTGGCGTTTATCCATCTATCAATAATAGTGTTGTTATTGCTTATTAGATATGTGATATATAAAGCCAATTTATTCTGGACTAAAATCACCTGCATAATTGCATTTGAAAAAGTGTCTTTAAACATGTTAAAGGTTCCTGAACTGAAAAAGTAATACTTGAACAGTTCATCACATTGACAAATCAAAATCAACATTAACCCAAAAAATGTATAACCCAAAAAATAAGAAAAACAACAATAGCATGTAAATATGAATTCTTTGGTTGTCCACACTACTGCCAATACATGCATATGATAGAAGCATAAAAATAATGGACCTTTCATAAACACTGAAATTAAAAGGAAAAACAAACCACACAAAACACTAGAGAATAGAAGATAAAAACAGAAAATGGACTAATAGTTAACCTTGGCATGGATTCAATGTGTTAAAAAAAGATAAAAATGTTGGCCCTTAATGAGAGCAAGTTAACCTTTTGGCAATTAAACTACTAATCAAAATAAAATTGCTAGTTTAAAAGTAAAGGTTTTTGTACTCTGAATATGCAGTCATGGCAGTGGAAATTTTGAAAGATAAAAAAAAGAAAAAAAAAGAAAATAATACAAAATTCATACATAAGATTATGTACATAGGACAAATTATTTGAAACATTATAATTCCAGATTTTACAAGTACTAAATATATCATTAATGAATAAGGCTAGAGTAAGAAATGGACTCACATAACTCACTAATTATATGTCACCAAGTGTGTCTACAATCATTTATACATGTATCTTGAAGAAATACATTATTTACTGTAACTGTATACTATTATGCATGTTTGTTTTGTACTCAAATGTGTGTAATGTCTACTTAAAAAGGTCAATTTTTTTTTTAAACATTTGACACTATTTTTGTCTACCATCATTGCGAAAGTGAAGTGTCAGCAATATTGAAACTCTTTTATTACATTTTTTCTCAAAAGTATTATTGAATAAAGAATGATTATACATTCATGATATTGTCTACAAAATTGAATATGATTTGTACAAGACTCAGCAAAATTAAGGTAAAATGCAAGGCTATACAAAAAACATAAGTAATAAAGTGAAATTAAAAAAACAACAATATGCCCATCCATGCCAACCATTTCAAAGTTGTGCCATGTGCATAATATTTCTTATGCAACATCATTATATATACATTTGATATAAATTTATGTTACATTTTTAGGCGTCTTTTGTTGTACAACAAGTTTCTAAGAAGTCTTCAAAACACAATCATCATCAAGTTTTAAAAAAGACCATTACAAAGGATTCTGGGATAGTACAGTTGCTGCCTAAACAAGAGGACATAACTCTTGGAAAACAAAGGGCAGAGAACTTGCATGCTGTCATGTATGTGGATCTGGAAAAATTGAACTCAGAAAATAACAATAAAGATGTAAGTTTAAAGGCTTTATAGATTGTGACTTGAAAATTGTATTGTAAGTGATGCTGTGTTCATTTTGTTTTATAAACATTAAAATTTAAAATTGAGAATGGAAATGGGGAATGTGTCAAAGAGCCAACAACCCGACCATAAAAAAACAACAGCAGAAGGTCACCAACAGGTCTTCAATGTAGCGAGAAATTCCCACACCCGGAGGCATCCTTCAGCTGGCCCCTAAACAAATACATTCTAGTTCAGTGATAATGAACGCCATATTAATTTCCAAATTGTACATATGCCAGGAGAGAAAAAAGATTTTTTTTAGTTATATATTTTATTAATTGTCTAGTTTGTACTGTACATAGTGGTTTAAAGATGATAATATACCATCTGAATGCCTCACAATTAAATACTTACTCGAGAAAATTATCAGACAAACCAACACATACTAATGTTTTTAGATAATTTGTTTGTAGGGGTATCAAACAATATGTTCACAAAATAACTAAAACTGATATCTTTGAAGAAAAATACTTCTGCAATAAATTGATACATCATAATGTTTGAAGACTTTTTTTTTATGATTTATTTCACTCATTATAACATTAATCAAGTAATGTCATTTTATCAGCTGTGTTTCTTGGCATTACACATCAGTTTGAATTTCCCATATAGTTTTTAAAATCAATTTAGATGGTTTCAACAAAAATCATGTACAGTATTCTGTGACCTGCTGACATGAAAAATTTACCTATAAGCTGTTTCCAATTAAAATTAATTAATTTTGCAATCATCCAGCAAGTTTAGAATAATGAACAAATTAAAGCAGCTTATCTAAAGGTCATTAAGATTCAGCATAAAAAAAACATTACAAGTTATAATATTCATTCTCTACATTCATGACATTCATGACACATTTGGATTCATAAGGAAATTTGAGTTTCAAGTTGAGACTGACAACAATGTTTTTTTAAATGACCTTGACTATCCATGAAGGTCTGCCACGGTCTGTTGAGGGAGTGGATTATATAACATTGATACATGTACTCTCCTACCCTCATCATGTCCCTGTTGTTGTTCACAGCCATTTCTCTAGTCCAAATAATTATGACGTCCTGAGAGGCTATTTTAATGTTTTGCTTTGACGTCTTATATTAGTGATAGTCGATGTAAGGTGTCAAAGCAAAAATATATAATAACCTTTCAAGACGTCATAATTATTTGGACTACTATTTCTCCAAATGTGATAAGACATGTAACAGAATAATCCATCAATTAAAATGAAGATGAGTGTTGAACAGGATAGTGTCATCAATACAGTTGATATGCATTTAAACTTGTATTAACTTTTTCATTTCAGTTCAATTCTATTAATCATGTTGTAAGTGACAAATAAAATCATAAAATAGCAATTTGTAAGTTCATTGAAATACAAGTCAATATACTATATGATATCTTTTCTTGACAAATAGTAATGAAAAGTAAATCACTGTGAAACAGGGCAACTTATGATTTTTAAGGATATCAAGACTCAAATCTAACAAAATTTCCCATCATTCTTTCACATTTGACAGATTGCATATTTCTTTTCCCCACCTATGATAGTAGAGGTGCATTCTGTTTTTCGGTTGGTGTGTCTGTATGGTCCCCCTGTCTGTCCGTCTGTCCTTCTGATTAATTGATTGTTGGTGTTTTAGTGCCACTTTTGGGGTGGACCGTCTGTCCACCTCAGGTTAAAGATTTTGTTCAAGATAGTTTTTGATGAAGTTGAAGTCTAATCAACTTGAAAATTATTTTACATGTTCCCTATGATATGACCCCAATTCCATAGTCCTCTGAACTTAAAAAATGATAGTGCAAGTGGGGCAATGCGTGTACTATGCACATGTTCTTGTTCCATTATATGTTTGTGAAATTTAAAAAATACAACAGGTCAATTTATGTTTTTTTTTAGAATGTCAATATTCTTATGTGAAACAGAGAAACTATATTCCACCTACCCTTTGTCAATTTCCAGCTAACACATAAAATAAATGCAACTAGAAAAAGATCCTAATAAAAGAAATATCTTATCACACAGAACCGTAGTTTGAAAAAAATAAAAGCTAACAGATTAACTTCTTAAGAGTGCTATTTATTAATATATTATAATCATGATAATATCATTTTATATTTGTAGGAAGATCTATTGTTCCAGTTTCCAGAAAAATGTAGTGGTTTAACAGGGATGCGAGGGGCTTTTGTGACTATCTACAGTTCATTAGCAGAGATTTCCCCTTCATCTACAAACAGGTGTGTATTAGCCTATTAGGTTTTGTGTTTAAAAAGTAACTTTATTTTTTGTAAATAGCATCATATTAAACTAGAATACTCTGTATTTTAATAGCAAAACATTGTGGTGAATAAAGCCAAATTTAATAGTATGTCAAAAAAAAAAAGGCTAAACATTTAAGTGTCAAGAATACTGTGGATTCGTTTATTTCTTGGAAACCAATACCAGGCTATAAAAATCTTGTATCTCATTTAAAATTTGAATTTTTGGTTTACCTGTACCCAGTAAACTTTGTATTTCACGAATGATATTGAATCCACAGTAAACCCAGAACTCAGTGGGAATTAAAATGTCTTGAATAAAGTTGTTATTACTCACTAGAAAAGTTATGAATTTGTGGTTTTTTTATGTAATTTCAGATCCACATTTATGTACAACAACAAACTGATGAATGCCTCCTACC
This sequence comes from Mytilus trossulus, assembly GCF_036588685.1. Classification (NCBI taxonomy): domain Eukaryota; kingdom Metazoa; phylum Mollusca; class Bivalvia; order Mytilida; family Mytilidae; genus Mytilus; species Mytilus trossulus. Next base: position 32,766,682 of record NC_086386.1, on the reverse strand, counting down.
ATAAAGAAGAAAACAATCTTCTTATAGTCATATTTCAACAAGATAGGTATGATAGTAATTTTTTTCTCACATTTTTGTAAATTGCAATAATAAACATGATAAATGCTCACAAAGAATTCTGAATTATCAGTATTTTACACTGTAATGAAATTAAGATAAACAATGTACCTATATCTACATGCTATACCACAAGCTGACAGACCACAAATAAATACAAAAAATAATGAAAAATAGTAAATTAAAAAAAAATCTATCTGTCATGTCTGTACCATGTCTTAAAATACTTATTGTATCCTTTTTTTGACATTTCTGGTATTCTATAATTACAGTTAGAATTTTAGAATATTATAATGAATATTAATGATACAAACCAAACAGTCGAAACCACAAAGCAAAGTCACCAAAGCTAATTGCTGTTTTTCTTCTAATACATTACATGTAAATGTTATTTGTATTTTCAGGATTCATCCCCTATTACTGCCAAAAGTTGTTCAGAATTTGATCCGTGTTATAAGAGTGCAATATAATTCCCTACATGAAGCATTTTCTCATCAAGACAATCACCCAAGTATATCAGCATTATTGACCTCAGTTCTTCATCAGATGGACACGTCCATGTCGTCTGTTGATGTTGACCAGTGTAGTAGTTGTAGTAACACAGTGCAATATCTTCATCTCGATTCTGTGTTTAATGTAAGTATAGTTTTAACAATGTATTTATAGACAAGTATTTCAAAATAAAAAGTATGATAATGTATTAACAAGTAAAATCACAAAAATACTGAACTCCGAGGAAATTCAAAAGGGAAAGTCCATAATGAAATGGCAAAATCAAATGATTAAACACATCAAACGAATGGACAACAACTGTCATATTCCTGACTTGGTACTAGCATTTTCAAATGTAGAAAATGGTGATTTGAACCAGGTTATGGAAAAGAAAAAAAGGGATACATTGTTTTAATCTAAATTATCAGAAATATAATCAATCAATTAGCTGGAGTGCAAAATTTAATTAAGTTTTTGCTTGAAATGATGTTTTTGTCAGCCAAATTTTTCTTTTAAACTGATGACGTGAGAAGGAAATACTCCAAGGATTCCAGTTCATTTGCAAAATATCTAACACGAAATCTTCTTTTTTCTTGAGAAAACTAAAATGGTGTCCCCTGGCTAATATAAACACATGTGAAGAGATAACATGCACCTAATCCTCCTTGTTCATTTAAATATCATTAAACAATCATTTAGTAATTAATCTTGACCCTGATTGTGAGATGACCCCACTGATCTTTGCCTGTAATCAAAAACTTTAACAACCCCATGCAAATTTACAGTTTCATAATACTCTTGATAAGAATGATTTCCTGACAAAAAAGTTTTTATATACCATAAAATGATGTTTTTGTCATGCAGGTGTAGGGTTGTTTTAGAGATATTTTTTTATGTCAAACAAGGGAGATAAAACACTTTAAGATAATGGCACCTTTTAGGTTTTAGAGTTGTTTGATGGTTAACAGATATATCATCTGTTTACTTTTTCGATCACGCTTTAATATATATAATAATTGCTTTCTCAAGAATAGTGATATGAACAAACTTTTAAATTTTCCTATAAAAATAATGATTAAATGGATATGTTTGTGTTATTAATGATAGTATACATTTTATTTCAGGATAGTATTGATCGATTAGTGACAGGATGGGAGGCACCAGATTGTAAAGAAATGGTATGTAAAATAATCTTTGCCATACATCTGATTGAAATCTTTATATTGCATCTAAAGACTGGGGTAAAGATACCAGAGTGACATTTAAACTCAATTGTCAAAAATAAAAGACAACACCATTGCTAAAAAAAGAAATAAACCAATAGACGAACAATAGTACACAAAACACAACATAGAAAACTAAAGAATAAACAACACAAACTCAACAAAAACTGGGGGTCACCTCGGATGCTCTAGAAGGGTTAGAAGATCCTGCTCCACATGTGGCACCAAGTTTCATTGATTACTTAAATTCTTTTAAGGCACATTTGAAAAAAAGAAGAAGAACAAATCAAGCTTGTGTCTATTTGTTACATTAATGACCCATATATATGTAATCATAATCTTTAATTATAATCCTGTTTTTCTCTATTTTCAGTCTGAAAGTTACTATGGCTGTAGAAGAACATATACAGTGCTAGGATCTTGTTTGTTTTATAAGGTATATATTTACTAGTCAACAGTAGTACACACTGTTATAAACAAAACAGTCAGAGATGGTCAGCAACATAATCCATATCATTTCCATCAGTATAGCCTTCTTGTGCTGCTGGGTTTTAACACCCCAACAATCATTTAAACTTAAGCAACTTATGTTTTATTTGCAGTCCAGTTTACCTCTTGGCTATATTCAGTTTCAGTAGTCATGCTGCCTTTTAGAAGCTTTAATTGATTTCATTTTTTTTCTGCTAAGAGTGTCACGATATTTGTGCTTAATCTATTTATCCTTAAAATTTATTGATTTTAGTGTTACTCTTGTGTGTGTTTTATTACTCATCAACATATATTAAAGGAGTAAGTTCGGTAAGGGCCATATTTGGCCCCAATTATAAAGTTCATAGTTACAAGACAATACATGTTTTAAGTTGCCTTTAAGACATGTTAGGAAGTTAAACAGAACAGTTTTTGTGCAAAGTTTAACTCTAACACGTTGATTTTTACATCCATAAAAGGTCAAAATAAGGGATTTTGGTGAAATTTGACAAAATCAGCTAGATTTCAACCAAATAAAGGACCAGGAAACATAGAGCGCAGGCGTCGACAAGCTTAAGATTCAAATAAGACATGTGAAATGTCTTCACAAACATTATTTTAAAATATCTTTGTTGTCGACGCATGCGCTCTATGTTTCCTGTCCAATAAACTATGGAAATTTTCCCATTTTCATTGATTTTTTCGTGTAAAATCAACATGAGTACAACTTGTGACGTCATAATGAAGCGCAGAAACGTAAAATGTTCAACAAAATGGTTTATATCCGAGCTAGTCAATGTATTAGCTATAATTTATCGTGATATTGGTCGATAAATCCGAGTTTGAAATTTACGCTAAAAAATGGGGCCATTTTAGGACCTTATCGAACATACTCCTTTGTATTTGTATTATTGTTCAACTAGTACTACATAGAATGTGTTAAAGTTCTAATCATTTTCCAATGATTCACATTTTAAACAATATTATTTAAAGAGATGGGTGTAATTTTATTTAATATTTCTCACAAAAGTATTGAAATTCAGAAATTATTGTGAGGTTTTTATTATTGCGAAAAATGGGACAGAGTTGTAGAGGCAATAATTTAAATTCGCATTTTGAAATATTTTATATAAATTAAACAGGATTTTTCTCAAAATCGGAAAAAATTTGAATAGCATTTAAACTTTTAAAATGACAAAATCACAATAATAAATGCACACAATAATTTCTGAATTTACAGTAGCTCATCTGGGCTAAAAAGTAATGATACAGCACCATATTATGTACATAGGAAATAAATATCTCAATTTTTGTTGTTTTAGGACTCTTTAGTATGTAACCACTTGCCACACGATGACTTACTAGATATCTACCTCTATCTGAAGTACCAACACATTATGTCCGTCTGCTGTAGAGAAACTGTGCAGACCACAGTCATTTGGAGGGAAATATTTCCCACAAGGCAGTTCTACAATTTGCCTGAAGAAGAACCTTTTGGTTACACTGAACCAGTTTCAGCCAGATGGGTCTGGTTATTTGTAGCTTATGTAAGTTGTCTATACAAGATTAAGAATATAAAATAAATGACTTATTTTGGATTGATTTATTTTTTCGCAGATACCAATTTTCATTGATTGCTGAAACCTTGCATTTTGGTGGATATGTGATTTAAGGGTTCTGCCAAAGTCTGGATATAACTTTATAGAAATTTATATTCTATTGAACATTTAAATTTAAAGTTCTCTTGTATCCACAAAACTGACCAAATTGATATCCACCGAATAATAATGAACCCACAGTAGTTGAAATAATATGAAATAACTATAGTTAAATCAAAAGTATTTTTCATGATTTTGAAAATGTCATTATAATAAATTGAATAAACATTTCATTGTATTTTTATGTGTTTATTTTATAGACTTTAAAATGGGAACACTTTCTTTTTAAAAAATATGACCAAAATAAACATAATTTTTCTATTGTTCCTCTGACTGAATTTTCTTAACTAATATATTAAGTTAATATTTTTGTTCACAGAAGCACACCATCCTGTGTTCAATGTTGGAAACAAATGGTTATCATACAAGGTTAGTAATAATTAAGAGTTAAAAACTTTATCTATGCTGCAGATTATGTTATAAACAGTTTACAACTCAACTACTATTATTTGACAGATTTGTTGTACATTAGTTTCATAGCACTTTTATAAAATTTTCCATCTCGTAATAACCCCATATAAATTTGAAAAAACAGAGGTGATAGGTATTTGATAAGACACTTTAAAATCAGAAGTAATTGCGATGTTTTTATTATTGCGAAAAGTTCGACAGGGTTTTAACAGCAATAATTCAAACTCACATTTTGAAGTTTTTTTATATAATTTAAACAGGATTTTTCTCAATACATATATTGCAAAAATTAAATAGCATTTATGCCTAAAATGATAAGATGGCAATAATAAATGCACACCCAAATTTCTGAATGTACAGTAGTGGAAAACAAAAATAATAAAAAAACATTCAGAGGCAACATAATGCATGTATAGTTTTCAAAACAGATGTTCAGCTCTAATTCTTTTTGATTCTAAGAGAAGTTGTGAATAATTTTAATAGAAACAATCAGTTGTGTCATTGTTTATTGTGAGGACACAGAGTGTGATGTACAACACTATCTCTTCAATTGTCCATTTTAGATCAGATGTAATATTAGATCCTGACCCTTTCCTGATTGACCAAGCCAAAGCCACACTGATGCAGATTTTCAACCTTAATATGTATAAACAAATGGATCACTGGTATGTATATTTTTCCTACATAAAGGTTGGTTCTGACTGGAAATTCTTTTAACATAAGGAATTTGATTGACCTAAAAACAGCTGACAAGATTATTTCATATGGTTGACACTAGAATGGTTTTGTCTTGTTGATATATTTAAAGACTGCAAAGTGTTTTAATTGACGAGCTGATTTTTTTTCAGTTTTGATATATTTCCGTGGTATCTGGATGTATAGGGTATATATGAGATAAATGTTTTGCATATGTTTGATTACAGAAATCGTATAGAGAAGAAAGATATTCATAAATTTTCTGGAAAAATGTTCAATTCTAGTTTTATTTTACTTAAAGCCAAGGTTAAATTTAGTTGAAACTAACTAGTGGTTTAACAAATATTTTCTATTTTTTAGTTCCAAACAGAACACATCATCTTTAGTAACCCATATATCAGAGACGTCACAGAAACCAACTAGTCTACAGAATGGTAAATTTCCTTTCCTTCTTTTTGATTCTCAGATACAAAGTTTTAGTAAAGGATATGGTGTGTTTTGAGTTTGAAATGTAGTAGAAAATTGACTAGATACATGCATCCATGTCTATGGTCTGTGGTGGTCTCATTGCTAATAATGCTAAGTCTTCTTATATTCATATCAATGTTCTTGTGAATGAAAACAACATTATAGATAACTAGTTATTCCAACATAGATGGCTAATAAACATGTTTATCTTTGAAATTTCTAAAATCAACTGAAGAAAAGAAAAATAGAGTATAAAGGTGTTTAGATTCATACACAAAATCCCTTCTCTACTTGACAAGTCTAAAGCAAAGGGGTAAGCTTTTTATAGCTGTCCTTCATCGTTAAGTCTCAGTGAGGTCTTTAACAGAGCAACAGTTCAAACTTCACTGCAATTTCAACTTAGTCCCTAGCTTTTGGCTGCTTTTCTTTTCATAGATGTCAAACAAATTACATACATGCATGGAACAATGGAAAAACAGCATCTTCAGGATAAGATAAAAGATTATATAGAATATGACCATAAATGCTATGAATTATTCAATACTATACATAAGAACTATTTTTAACGGTATTTGTGCAAATATATTCGGAGGAATTCAAAACATCTTGTTTAACAAGTGATTTTATTTTACACAGAAGTTGTGAAGAACAATATGTTTAACAGACACAGAAAATCGGCACGTTTCCATAGAGATTCCTCAGTTAGATCTAGTGCTTCGTCTGACAGTGGATCAAGTGTAGATAGTGGCAATAAGGTAAGGTATTGTACAATCAGGTTTTACATAACTTTTTATAAATTGTTCCATTTTTATACATCTGTGATTGAGTTATTGACAACAACTTTTAGAATCTCCTCTTTTTGGGATGTATTCATTCAAATGTTTAAAATGTTTGAATCACAGTTTTGTGTATCTTTATATTTATACATATATCTTTCATTTATTCACGTTACATGTTAATTATTGTATTCAGAAAAACCCATATTTTCATAAAGTGATGACAGGACAATTTCATCTTCAATTTCAATCATCACAAGATGTTATGTTTTGTTTTTCAGAAGACCTCTTTACATCACCACAATACAGAGGGTAGTTGTCTCTATGACCTGAATCATGGGTTAGAATTACCCAGAACAGATATCAAGTAAGTTTAAAATAATTAGATATAGGAAGATGTGATATAAGTGCTAATGAGACAACTCTCTTTTCAAGTCACAATTTGTAAAAGTAAACAATTATAGGTCAAGGTATGGCCTTCAACATGGATCTTTAGCTCACACCGAACAGCAAGCTACAAAAGGCCCCAAAAATGACTATTGTAAAACCTTAATTAAAATGTGTTTTCTGTTATTTTATTTTAATTTGCTGTTTGCTCTGTTGTAATATAAAAATTCCAGTATGCCACAAAACAATAGTATCTACAGACGAAATTGTTAAACATTTCTTGGTGAAATTAAAAGTTAGTATACCACACAATCAACTTGGGATTTGAAAGACTAACAACTATAACATTTTATTGTATTGAACGCAATAGCTTCATTGACATTTGAATCAACTTAAATGCCTATAACCTATTTATGAAATTCTTTGGACCAAAATGACTGATGAATATATGATTATATTGCCCAAAAAATTGGAGTATGTGATCACTAGCTATAGTATACCCCCATGAGACCTTCATGAAGTCATCTCTGTGTACCTATATGTAGTGTTGGCTACAGAGAAAGCATTTACTTTAGATAAGGAGATCTAGTATTTTGCCATAAACTTCTGTTTAATCAGCTACATAAAAGACACAGATTTGACAAAAATGTGAACAATTGAAATGAGAAAACTGACAATCTGATTTAGGAAAAAACAATCAACAAAATCAAATATGAAAGACAGCAACCAATGATCGAGTTTTTTTTTCAACTTCTTGACACAACATATACATTATAGTTATTTTGTTGCAATAAAATCCTCTACAGAGAAATGTGTTTGTCGCTTAGCAACCAACATTATGTGAGTCTTGATAAAGTTAATGAAAAATTAAGATATAAATGTGATTGCTTTACCTTATAAAAAGATTTTTCTCTGAAATGTTATAAAGATTTTATAAAGTTATTTTTTTATAACATTTGTCCTTTTCTTTCAGGTTGTCAGTAGGTGTAGATAATTGTATGTTACATTATTTACATGTGGACAAACATGAAGGTGTTTATATTAAATCCGACTCTAGTGAAATGGATTCTACAATTCTTCATAACTTCTCTCTTGCCTGTACCAGGATTAAATATATCTTTGATAGATATAGGTTCAAGAAGGTAAGTTAGTTCATTTAAATATTTTAAATTCTTAATGGCAGAGGGGAAGATAACTGTATAACAAATAAGTTATAAAATATTGTAGAAAACAATCAAAATCATTGGCAGAATTTTACCATATCATTAATAAAGCTTCTGTGCTGAAGCATTGTAGCTGAATGTTTATAAAGTCCGAAGGATTAAAGCTTTGATATTATTTGATTTCCGAGTTCTGGTTGTTCCATATTCTGACCAATTAGCTATTTACAGGGTTATAAAGTGATTTTGATATTGAAAAACTAAATAAAATAGTTTTGTTAACTACATGTATATTAAGCCTATAATTTAAAGTGTTATACCCATATTTCTGTGCATAGTGCAAATGTAATAAATGTTGGAATTATTTTCTTGTAGAAAACATCAGATCAAGGTTCAGAAAACAACCACATGTTACCAGTAAGACAAGATCCTACATTCAGAAATGTCAGAGAGGAAGGGGTATTATTTAGTATCACCAGTCAGGAGTCTCAGGAAAAGTCCCAAATCTCATACTGGGTTGTTGGGTAAGTTCAGAAGTACTTTTTTTGTTTGAAACCTTTGTTTATTCAATGTTGTTGTGTTTATTATTGTCAGACTCTCTAAAATGTGAGATAAATGTTTGCTATTAATTTACCAATTTCTGCAAAAGGAAAGGCGAACTTTTTATTTTGTAATTTGATAGAGGTCAAATGAAGTGAGTACATACATGTATGCAATGATATATGTATCCAAGAAAATTAGAAGGGAAATGATTTTTAACAATATTTACCTTTTTTCAGGAGACAGAGAAGTTTAACAGAATCCTATGTTTGTTTTAAAGATGGCACACCACAGAGCTCAGTAGAACTTGCTTTTAAAATAGCTTTTGGTATAAAACCTGGATAAAATGAACAACTCTATTCTTGAATTGGACTCAGAAGGCATAGATAACTGGACTCAGAAATTCAGTGTTTGCTAAGTCTGAACAAAGTTTGAAGAACTTTTATTATGGGAGGTTGTTTTAGGGTTGTTTTTTTTAACTAGTATCAGCACTGGAACTAATATGGTTATTTATTCCCAAATATAAGAAGTATATTTTTTTCTTATGATCCATAAAATACAAAACATATATAAGGTAGTTAAATATACCTCTCACTTTTATTTGAAATCTAACCTGATTAATGATAAATATATCTGATATTGGATATTTGCATTTTGCTATAAACACTAGATTTTTGCATTCATAAAAAGTCATGGGAAATTATGGTAGTGTTCATTCAAAGGAGCCTGCATATGAGCCAAAACAAACCAAATATTTGGGTTTAATATATGATTTTCATTAAGTAAGATGGCCTTAATAGTAAAGTTTGACTTTATTATATATTTTTTTTGCCTTAGCTAGCAAATGTATGTGCAATTTTCAAGTTAATTTTTTCATAAAAAGGGTCTTAAACATCTTGTTAATATGAAAACAATACTAAGTGAAGCTCACATACTGGCAGTTATTGGTTGGTAAAAAGGTCAACCAAAAGTCACAAAATATTGTTGTAATGCACAGTTAAAACTCCTTATACTGGAATAATCGCCCATGAAAGTTTACTTATTAACATGTTTTAGTCTTTTCTTCTTGAGGAGACACTTTAAGTCATGAGATTTTTGTTTTTCACTTGTTGATTACCCTTGAAGTGTACTGTTTCATCTGAAAGTTTTGATTGAAATAAAAAATGTCCATTATTTTCATTATTGTAACGACTTTTAAAACTTTTTTATACTCTCTGCCTTTTTTAATAATCACTTTAAGTGCAATATTTTATGTATTCATTAGTCACTAAAATTATATATTAGCTGCATCGAAGAAAAATTGACCTTGTGCAAGTGTACGTTTACATGTAGATTCATAAGACTTTGAATGTGATTTTGGTTATTCAAATTACAAAATTAAAAGATGATTGTTGGTCAGTTTTGTAGAGTTCTAATTACAAATCAATTTTTATACAATAACAGTCTTCCCCTTTTGATTTTTGTCAACCCAAAAAAGGATAACAGATGTATTTAAATTTCTCTAATTCTTTGTCAATTTATCCCTTTCTGTACCCATATCCATTGTATAAGAAAAATTTATCAACGTGTGGTTTTGTTTGATCTCAGTTCTTCATTGGTTAAAATACAATTATGACGTTGAATTGTCTTGTTTTCCTCTGAATTTCCTATTGTGACGGCATGAAAAAAGGCGACCTTGTCTGATTGCTGTCACATAGAAAGAACACATCTTTTAGCAGATCAGTCCCAAAGAAGGAATATTGTTTGAAAATCATTAGAGAAACAGATTCTACCACCAAATCTCATGTAATACGATATTAATCCACTCTCGACAGTTAAATTTTAAATATTTAAAACGCTAGGCAAGCCTGGCGTTTTAAATTTAAAGAATTAATTCTCTCGAGTGGTTAAATATCGTATCACACTCTATGCAGTAGTAGAATCTATATTTATTTGCATAAGGTCGATTTCTTTCCGACACAGCCCATATGATATCAGCATAGCCAGTGCTCTGAATGTATCAAACTTTACAATTATCAATTGTCTTTGTAATATTTGCACAGCATTATTGTCCATGTGTAATCAAAAGAATTATTTGTTGTATAAAATTATAATTGTTTATGATTTTTGTTTTGTTTGTATGTTACTGTATAACTCACATGGTCGAGGGATTGATACGATTTGATATTTTTTACATCACCATTTTTATGTCATTATGTATACACATTGCATCATGGGATGTTACTTGTTGATTATATACACTTGTTACCTAATTAATAAAAAATATGAAATTTTATTGAAATAGTTAGTTGTAATTTATAGTTCAACTTCCATCAGGAAATTATATATTGAGATACTTTGCCTTTTCTATTGAACCACTTCTAATGTTAGAGTTCTTGATTTAAAAAAAAGGAATCTGATTACCATCTTTTCAATAGATTTTGGTATAATTTTTGTCAAATCCAACATGATTAAGCCATGTCAACTTTGAAATTATGTCTATATTATGATTAAAGGTGAATATGTCCTATTGATGGAAGTCATCTGAACTAGACTTAATTTTTATAGTTCAATTGCCTTAAAGTACCATTTCTAAACAGACATACTAAAATACCTTTTTTTTTAAATTGTTATTTTGATTGAGAGTTGTCTCATTGGCACTCACACCACATCTCCCTATATCTATAGGCAATCTGTTTTTAAACACTACACAGACAAACATTTCCTTCAAGAAATGTATGTCTTATTGCACTGACATTTGAATCATACGTATAAAATCACATGGTAGGTTCAGTATTTGCTGGTACCAAATCAGGAATATGACAGTCGTTTTCCATTTGTTTGATGTGTATGATCCTTTGATTTTGACAATTCATAAGACTTTCCATTTGGAATTTCCTTGGAGATTGGTATTTAGTTTTTTTTTTATTTTGCTCACTATGAAGATTTTGAAGGAAAAGGAATTACATGGAGCCTAGCGAGAAGCGAATTGATGAACACCAGGGCTGTTTAAATCAGCATTAATCTTGAATCAAAGCAATATAGATTAATCAAGAGCAAAAACTATTTCCAAAATCTCAAAAAACATAACAAGACTTCCAAAATGAAAATAATCCAAAAAGAAAGTACAGACATTAAGAAAGGTCATTGCTGAAACTCTCACTCGATTTTACTATGTGTAAGTTGCAATTTGAAATAAAGAGTGCAAATATGTATGATATACCAAAATATTAATTTAAAGCACAACGTTGAAACATGAAAATCAAATGTCATTTACCTTGCAGATAAAACAGCTATTATAACAAGGCTGACATAGAACATAATCTTTGACGAACTCCAAATCCCAATTTTCCGAAGTAAATAGCTTTACACAACCAACGAAGATCGGAAAAAATGAAAACAAGAACCAAACAGCTCTGAAAACCTCCCGCCTCATTTCTTATCCTCATAAAAAACAATATGATAATTTTCTGCTGATGGCCTGCTATAGTATATTTGGTTAGACTTTAATATAAAACTGAGTCAAAAAGATAACTCTTCGTCGGTTGATATTGACTTAAATCATATGAGGTATACCAGATTTACCCGAATATACACTGATCCGGATTTTCGTTTATGAACTATGGTAGCAATACACAGTTAGAAGTTTAGTTTCGCATTATGGCCCCTGTGAATTTTTTAAATATGAAAGTTTTTGTACAATAAAATTGATCTTTAGATAATTGAAGACTAATATAGCCTTCTTAGTGGGTTTATATGAACATTTAGATTGATTTGAACATGTTTTATAGGCCATTTCAATGATTGACAGTCCGTATTTTCCTATCCGTACCGTTCATAGGTTCATAAATTATTGTAGTGTTTATCAACAAAGATTTTGCGCTCGATCTTTTCAACTCAATTTTATGGAAAAACGAGCAGGAAGACATATGATTTTTTTTTGACCACTTGATAGATATAAACCTATGGATTCAGGAAAGGTATCACTGTAATTCATTGAAATTTTCCTTTAGACTAAATTTTGGAGACTTTTGTAACATGTTTACCCCCCTTTTTTGCTATATTTTGTATCTAAGAAATGCAGATTGTTGCCATGGTTACACCCAAAAGGGATTATATTTCACCCTTATGACCATTAGAAATCAAATCTATGGAAGATTCTCTTTCTTCAAGTATATACATGCATAACACACATATAAAGCCTTCTTTGTTAGACAGGAGGGGAAAGAGGGTGTTTAAAAATTATGAGTGTCAATTTTAAGTTTTTTTCCTAACTGTGTATTGCTACCTATGAAACAAAAAAACTAATCAGGCGTAGAGTGTTAGATTTCACTCACCATGTCCGTCTTTCTGTTCGTTCGAATCAACAAATGTTTTTGCAACACTTTACATTTGGTAAGCAATTTTATAGGGGTGATTTGTAACGTGTGCGAATCTGTCAGCAAAACGATACCTGTTTGCTATACTTTGATTATCTAGTATATGTTTACCGAAAACTAAATATTGTCACCATTGATCTCTCAGGAACTGCCGAAATAAGATGACTTCTTATTTGGTCATCAGCTCGACATTGGTCTAATGGGAGTGGGCTATTCGAATCTGTCACGCAAGTGCACCATATTCTGTTTGTCAAAATTTTGCATTAGAGCGGTATACTTAGCACGAGAACGAATTCTTTTTATGTAAATTAAATAAAAGTAAAATGCATTATATCACAAACTTGATATTTTTCCTAAGTAAAATGATTAAAAAGGATTACAAAAGTTTATTAAAACACCAGACATCAACACAGACCACACCAACCATAACCACCCGAGACAAGCAAGACATTCAAAGGAAGATCAAACACATGTCTTGGATATGATTTTTTGCATATAAATACAAAGATAGGTTGCCTACATATTAACTACACAGTCACCAAAGTCCATACGCCAAATCATCATATATTGAGTGAAACATAGGGTCTTTAACAACAATGTTTAGTTTGCTTTCAGTCAGATTCATCTATTAAATATGTTTAAATGTAACCTTATATTAACAGTTACCAAACTTGTAATTAAACTTTACAGGTATGATTAACATGTTAATTCAACGTTTTATACGTTATTTTGTTGACCCCTTGTACTTTGAGACGATTTATACATTCCAGGTCATATTAAAATGTGTTATATTATAAAAATAAACTAATACCCAATAATCAATAAAAGTCTGTAACCATATTTAACTAATGCATTCTTTAAGAAAATATTGTTTCAGTGACAATTCATTAAAGGAAGATTACTTCTAAATTAAATAAATGTTTGTATATTGAATATCAATAAGCTGCATAATGTTAGAAGTATATTGTACTTTTTTTCGAAATGTGCTCTCACTTAGTGAAGTCTAGTGTATATTATGACAACATTCATTATTATGATTCTGTTCAACTTCAGAAAGATTGCCACATACAATGCATTAAACAACGTAACTGTCTATAAATGAATTAGTATGTGGTGCGAAAGAGTAGACTTCGAATCTTTTCAAAACGTTTAGACAAAATAGCTACAGCCATGGGCATACCATTTTCAGAGTGGATTGAAACTAAATTAGTACCGTACAGTTTAGTTTCTGTTTCTGCGATTGTCATTCTTCTAAGTATCAGTCTTAACATTATTTTGATTGTTACGATTAAACAAAGGAATAAACTGCACACAGCATTTCACCAGCTATTACTACAACTTATTATTTTGGATTTCATGGCTTGTTTCGCCATCTTAATTCCGATATGCATTGTTGGTATTATGGCATCTTGGGAACTTACAAGTTACTTCTGCTCGGCACAAGGTGTTGTGTTCATTTTTCTACACCTATCAGACTGTACGTTTGTAGCTTTACTTTGCATTGAAAGAGTCGTGAAAGTGAAAAATGAAGGATTCTATCAAACGTTATTCGAGCCTAAATGGAAAACAGCAGTGATCGCCATTGTTGTTTGGATTTTAAATCTTTGCATAGCTGCCATACCACTCTCAGGTTGGATTGAGATTTCTTATGACACGTACCAAGCTGCTTGTATACCTAAGTTAAGTAGAAGCTTATACTTCCTTGTTGGTATATTTGTAGTAAGTGTAGGAATTCTTTTCGTCGTTGGAATATGCATATTTCCTTGTATAACAAATGCAAAATTTGAGAAAGAAAAACGAAAATCAAAATCTAATAAGACAAATGATAGAACAAAAGAATGTAATGCTGATAAACTTCAAGGTACAAAACAAGACACGATATCCAACAGTGGTGAAACCAAATCATATTTGAAATCATTTCCTAAAAATACTAGACAACCAGAGTCGGTCAATACAATGAACCCTCCCAATGGAAAACGAAAAGGAATTTTGATACAACTAAAGAACGTAACCAAAAAAAGTCGTAAAATATTTCTAGAAAACAGCAATGATGAGTTTCAACTCGCAGTCACGGTTTTTATTATTTGGATAACAACAATACTGTGTTGGTTGCCATATTACATTGTAACATTTTACGATAGTTTGCACGAAAATATATGGAGTGGGTTCTATACTATTACACTAATTGGAGCAGTTCTATCTTTCTTTTTAAAACCTTTGATTTATTTAGCGCATAACCGACACGATCCTGACGAAGAAACTTGCCTTTATACGAACGCTAAAAGGACAACCGTTAAATCGTTTAGGAAAACTGTCAACAAACTAGATGCAATATTATTCATGTCACCAAGAAGTCACAAGACAGGCCAGAAACACAGCAAAAAGGTACAAGCAAAGGATAACGCTGCGAAAAGCGTCGATACGAACGACACTAATATCAGCTCTAAACCCTTTACTGGAAAATCAGGGCATGTCGTTGAAAATTGTGAGAATCAACACAATACAAAGGACAAATATAACAAACAGAACAGAAACACAAATAATGATTCTAGTAATAAATCACATGACCATAGAAGACAAAGCATACTTTTAGTTGGTGCTGTTTCAGAATTGAGTTCTAGTGACAAGAAATTGGCAAATCGAGGCGAAAAGTCCAATACCAATGATCAAAATCAGCAGGCAACATATTCAAAAAGCAACGAAAATATTGCGCATAAACAATCTAGAGTTGCAAAGAGAAGGAGTACTCATGTCGAGTATAATAACAAAACTACAGACATGAACGGAAGCTCAAATGATCGCAAAAGGGAATATAATAATCCTAGTCAAAATACTGATATAAATGGAAGGGCAAATGACAAACAAATGAAATATGATAATTTAAGAAATAATCAAGGTAATGTCATAATTGAAAAACGTTCTTCAGAACAATACGTTGGCAGTAAAACAATACTTGTACAGAATGGAGGCTCCAAATATTCTACAGAAAAGTCAAAAAATGGCGTTGAGAATTCTCATAATAATTACAACTCAAAGAATCAATTTAATACAGAGTACAGAAACCCACACAAAGATGACAGCAATAATTTTCATGACTATGAAAGACATGCAACAAATACGAAAAGCAAAGAAAACACTGCACACATGCATATTCCATCGAGAGATTTAAAGGGAAGCACCACTCAGATCAAGAGTGATTGCAAACCTACTGCCATGAACGGAAGCTCAAATGATAGAAATATGGATTGTAACAATCCGAATCAAAGCACTGTCACGAACGGAAGCTCAAATAACAGAAAAATAGAACATAGCATCTCGAGTCAAAGTACTTTATTGGATGGACGCTCAAATAAAAACAAGAAGGTATATAACCACACGAGTCAAAGTATTGTAATTAACGAAAGCTCAAATGATAGAAACAATGAATTAAACAACCCGAATCATAGCACTGTCATAAACAAAAGCTCAAATGACAGAAAGAAGGAATATAACCAACCGAGTCAAAGTATTGTAATTAACGAAAGCTCAAATGATAAAAACAATGAATTAAACAACCCGAATCATAGCACTGTCATAAACAAAAGTTCAAATGACAAAAAGAAGGAATATAACCACCCGAGTCAAAGTATTGTAATTAACGAAAGCTCAAATGATAGAAACAATGAATTAAACAACCCGAATCATAGCACTGTCATAAACAAAAGTTCAAATGACAAAAAGAAGGAATATAACAACCCGGGTCAAAGTATTGTAATTAACGAAAGCTCAAATGATAGAAACAATGAATTAAACAACCCGAATCATAGCACTGTCATAAACAAAAGCTCAAATGACAGAAAGAAGGAATATAACCACCCGAGTCAAAGTATTGTAATTAACGAAAGCTCAAATGATAGAAACAATGAATTAAACAACCCGAATCATAGCACTGTCATAAACAAAAGTTCAAATGACAAAAAGAAGGAATATAACCACCCGAGTCAAAGTATTCTAATCAACAGAAGCTCAAATGATCGAAAGAATGAGTTAAGCAACCCGAGTCAAAGTATTCTAATTAACGGAAACTCAAATGACAAAAAGTATGAGTTAAGCAACCCGAGTCAAAGTATTGCCATGAACGGAAGCTCACATGAAAGAAAGAAGGAATATAAAAATCCGAGTAAAAGTACTGATACTGGTGATAAACCTTCTTCACAACAACACACTCGTGATAAGACTGCTATTGCACATAATCACAACAGGAAGCAGGATAGTAGAAACAACTCCGATAAACATAGTGATAATCAACTGAATTTAGGAGACAGGAACAATGACGCTATTCAAACAGAAAAAAGGAACGAGTTGACTGGCGAAAACATGTCAGAGAAAAACAAACTTAATGGTATGCGACAAATAACAAACAAGCACAACATACCCAAGCACTCAACCTCAAATAATAGTACAAGTGAAGACAATTCAGAGGAATTACGGGATCGCAGTGGTGGTACGAATAGAAACAAAAATGAAGTCGATGACAAGAACGTGCAAATCTATAATAAACAGGAAGACTATAAAAACAAACAGATCCAAATGAGGGATCAAAATATTAGCAACACCCAAAAACATTACAAAGAAGAAACGAGAGAGGCTTCGTTGAAAAGGAAACAACACAATGAAGCCAGGGTAGATAATGCAGAAGTGTTATTTGAAGATGATGACGCAGCCTATACAAGTAGACCGCGCGGTGTTCAGTCAATTGAAATGTTTCGGGATCATGAACAAGAAAAGATAAATCAAAAGAGATATACATCAAAAGAGATAGAGCAAAAACAAATAGAGAGTGGTACAAACAAGATGAAAATCAACAAACCGAATACAGATGTTAACGAAGGTAAAATATATGAGAAAAACGAAACCAAATCGATGATAACAGAAAATGAAAATAAACAACAAATCGATATAGTCGCATCAAAAACAAACCCAAAGAACACTGACAGTTCCGATGGAGCTGTGAACATTGTATCTAGTGAAACACCAAAGAATAATCAATATCATAATAAAACTGGCGACCACCATGATACTCATGTGACAGCTTCGAAAACAAAAGAGCAATATAAAACTGATAATACAGAGAAAACGAACACATCTCACCTTGGTGTTTCAGTTGTTAATGGCAAGAATAAGATCAACCAGAGAACGCATCAACTTACCAAAGCAACAGAATCTGATATGACAAAATCTGTGGATGATGATAACCGTAAATTGGATGAAACTTCGTCCAATTCGAATGTGAAGATATCAGAAATGAGTCAAAGTGACAAAAAAGACAGTATTCATCCATCAAATGTTACTGAAACACATCAAACTGAACATATGGAACAAAACAGACCTACGAAAGGGAAAAAGGAAACTACTTCTATTGAAAAAGATCATCATCAAACCAATAACTCCAGATCAATCGACAGTTACCAAAGAAATACTGGATATCCTGTTAATAATACTTCCAATCAGATGGTGTTATCAAAATCAGTCAACACATCAACAAACAGAGAATCCGGTATATCAAATAAAACTGACTCATCTGTAGCCAGCAATCCTCAAAGTCTAAACCAAAACTATTACCCCAGAAATAACAAGTATAACGATATTCATAGTAAATCACCACATAATAGTCAAGTAGCAGATTTAACAGGAGACAATAATGAGAAATTGAAGTTATACGATGATAAATATATGTCAAAAACAGAAAGGGGAGTAGACAAAAATAGTACAAAAGGAATATCTTACTTCTCACAGAATAATGCTAGAGAATTGAATGATCATTTCTCTGTTGGTGATTTGCCAGATGACAATATAACACGGAAACATAAATTATCCGGAACCACGTCTAACTCTGTGGATATCAAACAACAAAAATCCATATTCCAACACCATGGACTTGATAAGGATGATCATACTAGTTTAACAATGTTACCCCTAAAAAAACATAGTTCCGAAATGTCTCCAGATGTAGCTACTGTAAATAACACACGTGAGAGAATTACAGAAACCAATACACACAATTACAGGTCCTTGGACGGTTTCGCTGACGGAAAGGAAAAATATAAAGGAAACGATCAACAAAAAATAAGCTTTCTTCAAGGTACCTTAGCAGAAAAATCCTCAAATGAACTGAGCGCTAATAAACTTGCATATAGTAAATACCATGTTAACAATCCACAAAGTTCGAGATTTATCACTGCTAACTCTTCAGATAGATCGTCTGATTTGACAAACGTCCGTAATATCCAACAAAGTAAATACAAAGGACAAGGTCCTGAAAATGACAGCTTCCTGTCAAGCAGTTTCACAGAACAAACCTTCAACAGAAGAGAAGAAAATATCATTAGGAAAAAAGATTACACGGTAGCACAAATTGAAGATACAGTAAAAACTAGTAATTCGGCCAGAAATGTTTCTGGTAGCTGTCCGTATGATATCCCAGTACTATATAGTGCGAATGACAATACAACGTATAGTACTAATAATGCAAAGCCACCACCAATCAAAACTGTACACGTTCTACAGAAATCAACGATGAAGAGAAGAAGTATTTACGATGCTCTTCATGGGGATAATAATCATTTCTATTAGTTAAGATAGTTTTCTTCGGAACTCTTTACAAACAGATGTTTTACAGTGAAATAAAATTGTAAAAGTTATATTTCGTTTTTGACGGATAGGTTTAGAAATGCAGCCTAGAAATGCAAGAACAAAATGCCTAACTAAACACAAATAAAAAAGGAGGTCCATATTTACAAATCTTGACAAACGAATTTCGAAACGCGAGACTTTATCAATCGATGGAACTATTAGAAACCAACTGTTAGATTTGGTAGAGGCATTTGACGATTATCAAGTTTATCATTTATTAAGCCAGACGCGATTTTTGTCTGGCGTGCATTAAACTCATTTGTGACAGTAGAATATCAGTAAGGCCAAACCAAGTTCAATGAACAAGGTTAAGTTTTGGTGTTCAAGTCCATATCTCAGATTATATAAGCAATAGGTCTAAAATATTTGGTCTATAGACTGATTGTAAGGTGTACATGTCCATCTGGCAGGTGTCATCTGATATTGACCTTATTTTTATGGTTCAGTGCTCAGAAGATTTTTTTTGTGTTTTGGTCTTTTTTCTAATACTATATGCAATATTATAGGTCAACAATATTTTGTGTATGGGAATATTTTATGATGAATATGTTAGTCTCGAAGGTTTTATTTGACCTTGATCTCATTTTCACACTAAATTGCTGAGCTTTAAGTTTAAGTGTGTTCGTTTTTTTTTGTTTTTTTTTCAACTATAAACAAAAGGTCAACTATATTTGTTGTATGTAATAATTGTTAAATGAACAGGTCTGTCTGACATGGTTTATCCTACCTTGACCCCATTTTCATGGTTCATTGGTCAATGTTTAGTTTTCTCGGTGAAAATATAAGCAATACGTCGACTACATTTACATTAAGTGTATTGAATGCTTGTTATATGACCTTGACCTCATTTCCTTGGATCATGTTACGTTTGTGTTATAGTTGTAGTAAAGCTTTCCTTTAAGGACTAGAAACATAATATCAATAGTAAGTAAATAAAGCGAGACATTTCAGCGTATTGTATTCTTGTCATTAATTTTTTGATGATGTGTTTCGAGTGTCATATTCGTTAGCCAAACATTTCGATCCAGTTCACTCTTTTCCAACATTGGCAGATCAAGTAAACATTTGAAATTACAATAATGCATTATCTACAGGTAGACAAAAGTCATGCCAATGCCAACAACATTATTACTCACCAAGTATATTACTTAAATACTCTTAAGTAGGGATGTGTAAAGTGGTTTTGTCTAGTGTTTCGTGAACCATTAATTACCATAAGCATTCCAACATTTGCACGTTAAACATACTCAGAAACCATTAATTGATTAAGAACTTAAAGATTGTCACTAAATATCGTCCTATGTTTTGGCTAAAAGAGATTTCTTGCCAAATCTGCTCGTGACAAGGTTTTTTTTTTTGCATTTTCTAAATTTGTATGTGATAATCGTAAATGCTCTTTTTGACTGAATCAGTTGGACTGCCACCGATGGAAATTATTACATCGTGGATCCAAAATTCTATCTTTATCCCAACCCTTTCCTAACCTAGAACCGTGGTGTACCAGTACTACATAAAAAAAAACAAATAAATCCAAAGTAAATTGGTTTAATCACTTGTAATTTTGTACATCTCCAGATATTCCCCACCGGCTATATAAAATGTTTCGTGATCATTATTGTCCAACCAGATATCGCGAGGGCCCGTGATAGTTTCAAACTTGTCAAGAAGTGTTTTGTGTTTAGTACCGTCTTCTGAAAGCACATGTAAAGATCCTTTGTCAGATCGATCTAACACTAAAGTGAGACCTGACGACAAAGCACTCAATGATATAGGGGTTTTGATTGCTTCGTCTATAAAGCAGTAAACGTCTTCCCCATCAAGCGTTATGCATTTGATTTCGTTCAACTTTGTTGTAAAAATAATATGTTTTCTAATAATGGTCATGCCATTTGTCCCACAAAATGTATTAGTAGAAACGATGGATGTCATTTCCACCGATTCGTTTGGTTTAGAAGTAGAGACGAATCTTTTAATAGCATCGTTAACAACTATGTAAATGTGTTCACCATATTTACATGATGCCCCAACGTAATCACTATTAAACTGCAGTAATTCCGGATCTTTCACTAGTGCTCCTATTGTGCCAACTTTGTACAATTTTCTCTTTTGGTACGAAGAAATAAATATTTGTTTTTGTTCAATATCATAACACATGCGGCAAGTATTTTCACTAAATTTGACTGTGTTAATTACAAGACCAGATTTTTTGTCGAACACCTGTATTATGTCCTTTGTTGACCTGTTACCAAGTATAATGTGATCCTCCCCTACACATACTCCACAAGATAAGTCCGATCCTTCAATGTGGAAAACCTGAACCAGTTCCACTTTGATATCCTTAAACATTGGTTGATATATAATACCTAAAGCTTTACAGCATTTACGAATATCTTTCATTTGATCGCCTAAATCATGTTCTGACTTTTCAAATAAAAGTAAATTTTCAGCTGTTTCGAGTTGCTCTAACATTTCATTCTTTGCCAGTTTAATATCAAGCGTTGTGTCATGTTCGGTAACAGTATCTATTTCATTCAGGCTGCTCTTTATCTGGTTCTTCGTGGTCTCAACTTGAATGAAATGCTGTGTTTTGGTTCCAAACTCTTTTACGACTGTGTTAACATTGATCCAGTGGTCTAAATTTCCAATGAATTGTGAAAGTAAACGCATTCGAATATTTACATTTGTATTTTGTTCGTCCCAAAATACATTTAACTGCTTCTTAAATGTCTCAAATAAACCGTCTATCTTACATTTAACTTGTTCAATAAACATTGCTGCATCTGCTTTTATGTTTTCCATTTTATCTTTGAGATCGCGCGTTTGCTTTTCTTTTTCGTTCAGAAGTCTTACGGTTGCTTGTTTAATGCATTCTAATTTATCATTAAGTGTGTCGTAAACATCAGTAGAATTTGTAATTTCTTCTATTGTCTTGACGCTTTTACAGTTCCAATGATTTACAGTAACGCACTGAATACAACATAACTGTTCATGGTTCAAGCATATTGCTTCAATACTATTTGATGGGTGTTCATTGCAATTCTCAGACACTGCATGCAAATCAAGTCCAGATATAGTTGATCCTAATTCCTCAAATGCAATTACTTGATGTGACGATAGATTTAGCCATTTGTGCATTTTGTTACATTTTTCACACAAAGTCTTTTTGCATCCGTTGCACCAGAACTTGGCAGTGGAGTTTTGTTGATGCTGGTCACAAACATTACAGTCCTGTTGTTTATCTCCCTTTGATGTAGAAACAATGATAGAAAGGATAAGATTATCCTGAAGAGCAGAAGACCATTCATCAACCGGTGCAACCAAATCTTTTGGTTTCACGACTGATCTGCAAACTGGACATGTGAATTGGGTTATTTCACTTTTGGTGCTGCGTCCCATATTAGAAATATGTTCGTGTATGCATTCTTTACAAAAACTATGCATACAAGGTAATATTTTCGGTTGTTTAATTTCTTCAGAACATATCGGACAACATAATAAATCTTCTTTTTCTGTTTTCGCCTTACATAACGCCATTTTGCGTATACACCCCCTAATATTTAAATAGCTTACCTCGTTTTGAATTGTCGATAAAAGCGTACAATGAGAAGATACACAATCATGTGAATATACATAATACTTTATCTTTTCATCACTGTTTCAATACGTGTAACTTTTATATGGACATTGTAATCATATTCATTTCATTTTTCTAAATTTACTTTAGCATGATGTGGATTTGAAGCATTCGTTTGCATCGGGTATATATCGCATTTCGACATAACTTTATTTTATAAATATTATAGAATTTGGAAATGCGATTGATTTATCGAAACTTAAATCATACTGGCCTTAGATGTAAACGAGTGACAACACGAATATATAGAAATAAAGAGATGCGTATAATTGCAAACTATCCAACACAGTTTTAATGAAAAGGATGTTAGCAATTATGATTAACCGTAAGAACGATGGGGAAAACCCATACTTAATAGTCGGCTATGAATGTCCACGACATGAAAAATACGAAATAGTTTTAATAATAAAACCAACGGCCTTATTCATTAATATGCGTTGATAACAACTTTCGTAGACCGTGGTTCTGACAAAGTCTGAATACAAAATCAAAGGTAATTTGTGTTTCGTAAACGAAGGCATCAGTAGTATACTGATGTTCGAAAGTCATAAATCGGTTGAGAAAAAAAAAACCCGGGTTCCAAATAAACCGAGGGAAACACATCAACTATAAGAGGAAAACAACGAAAGAACAGGAACACTGAACGTATTTAACGTTCAAATTCAGTCGTTGAACAAAAGTGAGTCCACTCATAAAATGTCCTATCATTTCAACTAAAATCAATATTTTTTGAATTTTTTTTATAACAAAATAATAGTTATCAAAGGTACCAGGATTATAACACTATGAGCAATAGATACCATATATACCATAAAATGCAGAAATGTCTGAAGTTTTATTGTTTAATTGGCCATGATATTACTCATGCTTATTTTATAATTCTGATCAGGTGAACCTAAAGGAACATATTTCTTGAAAACTGTACTATGTATTCTAACCAAATTAAGGTGGTACCTAACACTACAGGGAGATTACTCTTTAATATCAGCTAAACCCAATTATATTTACGTTTTCTTATCACATTTAAAAAAACCAGAATGATTCAGTCGTTATATTCCTAATATTATAGAAATAAGGCCTCTTTACCAGCTTAGCAAAGGTAATGGACCCTCCTTTAAATGCCATGTTCCTTGTGTGCCTTATTTCGTAATTCAATTGCAGTTTTGTTGACAGTTGTTTGTGCCTACATGTTATTTCGTATGTATATGTTACTGTTTTCCTTTGTTTTATGAGAATTTTTCACAGTGCCAGAGAACAGCGATAAAAAAGATACGTCGTATTGCTTCTGTTTGTGTTTATGATTCCACAAAATTAATTGGTTATTGGTAACAATGCAATCTACACAGCTGGCAAATGTTTTAGAAAGTTCATAAGAGCTTTTATAAGTCAATATAATTGCCTTGTTTGTGAATAAATAACGTCAATAAATCAAGTGGAAATTTTAATGGTTATTTAAAATTATTACATTTTGAAACGTGTCTTGTAGGTTAATCATAGCTAAAAGCACATATATATGCATATGATTCTGATATGTCTATAAAGAAAGTATTTATATATATGAATACAAACTTTGAAACATGTGTTGCCTACTTCAAGAGGCACAATGACTTTTTCGCTTGTTGTATTAATAGCCTGTGTAAATAGTTCCATTTTTCCTTATGCACTGAAGAACTTTATGCTACGTTTGGTGAGGGGTTAACTTAAACCTGGGTGAGAACTATCTATTTTGTGTTTCGGATTTTTCATTTATTATCCGATAAAATACGTTTTCCTGCAAGCTACAGTCGTAATGTTTCTACTATCTTGATATAAAATAAGTCCACATAAATCTGCTAGTCACATGTTATTCTGTACACCTCCAAATACTCCCCACCAGCTATATAAAAAGTTTCGGAATCGTTATTGTCCAACCAGATATCACGTGGGTCCGTTATAGTGTTAAACTTCTGAAGAAGTCTTCTGTGTTTTGTACCGTCTTCTGAAAGGACGTGTAACGATCCTTTGTTATCTCGATCTACAACTAAAACTAAACCTGACGGCAATGCAGCTAAACATTCTGGGGTTTTGATCATCTCATCTTTAAAGCAGTAAACGTCTTCTCCATCAAGTGTTATGCATTTGACTTCTTTGTCTTTTGTGGTATAAATAATCTTTTGTCTAAATATATTCATTCCATTTGTCCCACAGTCTGTATTTGTAGAAACGACAGTTGACGTCGAACTATTTGGACCTGCAGTCGAGACAAATTTTTTTATAGCTTTGTCTACAACTATGTAAATGTATTTTTTGTGTTTACATGAGGCTCCGACGTAATCTTTATTAAAGGTCAACCTCGCAGGATTTCTGATACGGTTTCCAACTATCTTTGCTTTACATAATATTTTTTTTTCGAAAGAAGAAATAAAAATTTGATTGTGTTCTTCATCATAACACAAACGACACGCATCTACTTCAAAGTTTGCAGTACTGATAACAAGACCAGATTTTTTATCAAACATCTGTAGTATGTTCTTTAATGATCTGTTTCCAAGTATAATGTGATCCTCACCTACACATACTCCACATGATAAGGCCGATCCTTTGATGTGAAAAGTTTTCACTAATTCAACTCCGATATCTTTAAAATTTGGTAGATATTTTATACCTAACGTTTTGCAGCAATTGCGAATATCTGTTATTTGATCTCCTAAATAAAGTTCTGTTTTGTTTAACATTCCAATCGAATCAGCTGTTTCAAGCTGCTCTAATATCTCGTTTTTCGCAAATTTGATATCAAATGAAGTCTCATGCTTGCTTACCTTGTCTATTTCGATAAGGCTGGACTTAATTTGATTTTTCATGGTTTCAACTTGAATAAAATGCTGTGTGTTGGTTCCAAACTCTTTAACTACTCTGTTTACACTTATCCAGTGGTTTAAACTTTCAACGAACTGTTCCAGTAAACGCATTCGAATATTAAGATTTGTACTCTGTTCGTCAAGAAATACATTCAACTGCTTCTTAAACGTCTCAAATAAAGCGTCTAGCTTACGCTTAACTTGTTCAAGAAACATTGCTGCGTCATTCCCTATCGTTTCCAACTTTTCTTTAAGATCGCGTTTTTGCTCTTCTTTTTCTTTAAGAAGTTTTAACGTTGCTTGTTTGATGCACTCAAGTTTATCCTGAAGTGTGTCGTACACAATATTTGAATTTGTAATTTCTTCAATTGACTTGACGCTTTCACAGTTCCGATGATTTTTAGTTACGCACTGGATACAACATAACTGTTCATGGTTGAGGCAAAAAGCTTCAATACTGTTAGATGGGTGTTCATTGCAATTCTCAGACACTGCATGCAAATCTATTCCCAATATGTCTGGTCCTAATTCCTCTAATGCAATTACTGGATGTGAAGATAGAAGCCATTCGTGCATCGTGTTACATTTCTCACACAGAGTTTTTTCGCATCCTTTACACCAGAACTTGGCAGTAGATTTTTGTTGGTGCTGTTCACACACCTTACAATCTTGCTGTTTATCTCCCTTTATTGTAGAAATCATGATGTCAAGGATATGATTATCTTGAAGAGCAGAAGACCATTCGTCAACCGGTGATTCAGGATTTTTCGGTTTTACGACTGATCTGCAAACTGGACACGTAAATTGGGTTAATTTACTGTTCTTGTTGCGTCCCATATTTGAAATATGTTCGTGTATGCACGGTTTACAGAAACTATGCATACAAGGTAAGATTTTAGGTTGTGTAATTGCTTCAGAACATATTGAGCAATTAAATAAATCTTCTTTATCTGCTTTCGCTTTACTCAGTGCCATTTTGTTTCTTTGAGCCCTTAAATGTATAAATAGCTAACCTCGTTTTGAAATAGTGTTTAAAGATTACTGCGTACATGTATACACGGTATAGGTAAACACACGTATATTAACAATCGTTTGAGTATATACATTATTTACGTATTCAATAGTGTTTAATCAATTGACTGTGATTATGAATGAATGAGAATAAAACGACTCAAAAGGAGGTCATACATAAAGATATCTTTATTTTTATACGACTGCAAAATTTTTTCGTCCGAAGACAAATTTGTTTTCCGAACATTGACTTTAGTTTAATGAATAGATTTTTTTTCAAGAAGGAAAAAGGTTCAATACCATAAAAGGAAGGTTGTGATTTATTTTTAGAATGAGGGTCCAGACCGTTTAAAATTAGAGGCCCAAACGAAGCCCAAAACAAAGCATGTTTCTAGTTTCAGTATAATAACTGGTGACTAAGTATTTTGATTGCTCTGAAATAGTACCACAATTTTAATACCACAAGTAGAAGGTTGGGATTCATTATGGTGACAACGGATTATGAATTAAGGGCCAACAAGGGACCAAAAACAATCATTTTCTTAATTTCCAGACATTTACTTGTGTTTAAGTGACAGTATGGATCTTTCTTAAATTGTACTTCAAGGTTCCATACCACAAAGGATAACTTGGGATTGCTTTGAGAGTAATTGAAATGAAGGGGGATTCAAATAGTTTGGGGAATTCTTTTCTAATTTTTGTTAAGGATTTCATATTATTTCAAAGTTTTCAAATTTAATTTATTTGAAAAGTTTCAAAAAGAAATCTTCAATGGCAGAGTATTGCGCAATAGATTTGTAAGAGTTTTTACCACATTTATTTTGTGTCAGAAACCTAAATAATGTCAAAATTGTTTCACAATACAAATTCAGACAGTATCAAGTTTGAATATTGTGTCCAAATTTACACAACTGTTCAGGGTTCGACTTCTGTGATCTCATCAGGCTGTGCCAAGCAAAAAATCATTTGTTGTTTTGAGTAACTTTTAATTTGCATGGTAACCGATAGTATGTCTGTTCACTTATGTTAGCTGTTTAAACGTCAGATCAACAGAACTCATCAAGGTATTTGATAATCAAACAAATACCATCTGGATGGTGCGTTGGGACAATAATAAATTACTTAGGCAAAAAATGTATATATTGTAGTTATGTATCAAAATAAGTAGATTTTGACATAATTTTCCCGTATCTGTTATATTTAAACTCGAGTATTTAAAGTTAAAACACGATCGTGCACTACAATAAAATTGAGAATGGAAATGGGGAATGTATCAAAGAGACAACAACCCGACCATAGAAAAAACAACAGCAGAAGATCACCAAAAGGTCTTCAATGAAACAAGAAATTCCCGGAGGCGTCATTCAGCTGGCCCCTAAACAAATATATACTAGTTCAGTGATAATGAACGCCATACTAATTTTCAAATTGTACACAAGAAACTTAAATCAAAATAATACAAGACTAACAAAGACCTGAGGCTCCTGACTTGGGACAGGCGCAAAAATGCGGCGGGGTTAAACAAATCTATTTGACTGTAAACACTCAATGTTAGTTGTATTGTATATACTCAGAATGCACTTAAATAAACTATTTGTTCATTCATTCATATATATAGAAGATAATGTTCTTTTCGACGAACACATAATTTCACAATGAATTTTATATGACAATATACATTTGATTACATAATACAGAAACCCAAACGAAAAAACTAGAGCGAGAACCAGCATGACATGATAAATTATTATATAAATAAAAACTTTTTTAGAATATTAAAGTATCTATTCAAACTATCAAACACACAAAAAATAGCATAGATAACATAAACTGTACCTAGTTTACTGCATCATATGTTTATTTCGACAATCAATGTATCTTCTTAGTAGACGAAACGCGCGTCTGGCGCAAACATGAAAAATAAATCTTGGTATCTGTGATTTGTTTATTCAGTGATGCGCAAGGGCAAAATATTTGAACATCTTAAACTTCTTAAAAAGACGTGGAGCTATAAACCAATAAGATAAGTATATAGCTAACACCGGATGATTCACTTTGATAACAAAATATTAGACCAATGCAAAAAACATATAGAGCATCGTTTCATATATGCTGGCTGGGAACATTAAAATTTGTACGGATTAGACTTGATTTGAGCGTCTGTTCTTCCAAAGCTTAGAAAATTGTGTCACAACACACCAAATAAACTGTTAAATACATAATACACAAAGAACATTGAATGACCAGGGGGGTCTCACACTCATTTAAGCGGTCTCAGATAGGTTTTCACTTGTCTATATATTTCTTTTTTGGGCATTCCATAAATATTTCTATTTATAATTCATAATGTTTTCTAGAATTAGTGGTTTTTCTTTTTGTTTAAAGAAATATCATGTATAAAAGTAAATCTTTGAAGTTGTTTTATTGACAACAATCTATATTATATAAAGACAAATATGTAACATAGAAAAGGGTTTATATTCGAGGACAACGAGAACTTACAACAGCTTGGAGAGGTCATTTTACGATTTCCTACGTATCTTATCAGTCATTATAACTATGAAAATCATGTTTTTAATGTTATCAAGTATTTCTTTTTTTTCAAGATTTTCAACAAATTTTTGAATATCCAACCGACTGCTAGCAGCCGGTTGGATATTGAATATCGAATATCGAATAACGAACCGGCTGCTAACTTCACATACATCACAAAGTACCGATCTAGAGTACTCGCAGTTACCACCAGAAATTTCAACTACTGTGAACTTGTGTTTTTTAGTTGGTACCAATTTTCGTGCACTGACCACAAACGGAATTTTCATTGACACGTCGTGAATTGGACCACGTCGACACACAAGAATAATTATAATTAGTAGTAGTTGAACGTTTGAAGTTAGAAAAGTTGTTTCTGAGCCCTCGAATGTATAAATAGCTAACAATTCTGATGACATAGTCGAAATTAGTATAAACTATTTAATGCTTCATTATAATTTACTCCTCTGAATGGAGATTGATGCTAATTTTTCTAATGCAATATAAGATTTATTTTGATTACTGAAAATATTTCACATTTTACATACGGAGTAGAAAACTGACAATATATGTCTTTTTTGCTACTTTATTTGAAATCTGGCTACTGTCAAGCTTAATTTTAAGGTTAACAGTTTTTCTTAGTTCCTTATTATCATACTTCGTAAAATTCAAACCGCTCCTTGTTAGATCAAATGATTCATTGATGAGTTTACAAAGCAGCTTTTCCATCAACGGATATAAATGATAATGCATAAGCAATCCCTTTGTACGTTTTACAGACACCACCATGATTGTCTTGACCCTTATCGAAAATCTGTGTTTCATATGACTTATCACCGTTTTTATTTGTATAACATGCATACACAAAACGACGAGTGCTTGACGTAAAGCAGAAGCATCATAGCATTAAACAGAAGCATTCACAACATAATGGTTTTAGGGATCGTTTTGTCTATTTATGAGTTTTCAGTTACCAGTAGATTTATTGTTTTTTACGGTTTGTATTTTCGTACTTTTTATAGTATGACTATGGTGTTGTCTGTTTTTATACAACACACGAGCAAACTGTAGAAATGGGTTGGAAATGGATTGGCTAATCAGAAGGGATTGTTTGAACAGATCTTGTCATGCATACCAATATTCAATCTCCGGCGCAAAACTCACATCCGTTCCGTACTTACTTCGTATCACTGCACTAAATATGAGTATTGTTTTTAGTAATTATAAGAGACTTTGAAAGTAGTGCATTACTTTTCATAAAGAGGCGAGGCTTAAAAACAACGAACGGTAGAGGTCATTGTATTGTAGTGTACTATGTATACGGAAAGGAAGCGAGAGCTGTATGGAGATTGACCAATATTGTATCTTTCAATAGTGTGAATTTTTATATTGCCCCTTGGTATCTTTTCTCATGTTATAATGTTAAACT
The DNA here is from genome assembly GCF_036588685.1 of Mytilus trossulus. Taxonomy (NCBI): domain Eukaryota; kingdom Metazoa; phylum Mollusca; class Bivalvia; order Mytilida; family Mytilidae; genus Mytilus; species Mytilus trossulus. The sequence goes on along the minus strand of NC_086386.1, from coordinate 32,735,813 downwards.
CGTATATAAACACATATATTAATCTATGGTTGAAATACCAAAATGTTGCAAGATGCAAAACTGCAATAATCATGATAATTATTATTTGTGTGATACATTATTTGTGTCTTGACACTTTTAATTTAAAACGAGTACCTGGCAATTACTTTTAATATTACTAAACAAGAAATTCTAGAAAAGCATAGGATAAACGTTCCTTGTAGTTTCAACTTTTCAAAATGACAAATTGAACTCGTCACTCTGCTTTGAGCCCAGTTTCGATTGTAACGATTCTTTTTAGTACATGTTATAGTAAATTGAATTGTGCTCACTTCTTTTCGACTTGTTTCCTTTATTCGCAGGATTCGGAACTTTACCAAAACAATGCAATAAACAACAGAATCGTAAAAGTTTATTTTCGGCAATATAGTAAATATTCTCTAAATAACTAAATGAAAATGTAAGCTTGGTGAATTCTGTTTATCCAAATGCTCACCAACCTCGTAATTTGTATTGCCTTTTTAACTTTCTTGTTTTGTTTCGAACGTCACTCGTGAAATAACTTGTTTCTTTTTTTTCTCATTAACATGTGTACGATCACTTTCAACCTTGTTTTGTTTAAAGATGTTCGTGAAGCTTTGGTAAAGTTTTCAGTGTGCTAGTCTATTTTTTTTCTCTGTTACCTCTACTGGTATGGTTAAATTCTCTTTTAGTTTTTGTCCTTGAAATCGTTGATTTAATTTCTAGTTCATAAATTCGCTCAGGTAGGTTAATGAATTTGGTTTTATCGCTAATTTTTGTATTTGATTATGTCTTAGGTTAGAAAAAAGACACTTACCATTCCGTTACAGTAACTATTAAATGCTAGGCTAATGGATAAGACTAATTAAAACGGTGTAATTTAAGTAACACAACGGGTGTCACTATTAAAGCATGGAATGTTGACCCTTCAAGAGAACATGAGTCTGCCATTCCTAAGTTTTCTGAGAAAAGTTTTGTAATATATATTTGTCTTTTCTTCGTTTTTTTTTTATTATTGTCATGTTGCTTTCTGTTTTAGTGTCATTTGAAATGTTATCTCTTTTAAATCGTCTCGATTAACATAAAAAAATCATTTATCTCTAGACGTCATCAACTTTCACATTTGCAGATTTACACTATTTTGAGTTCGTTTTTATCAGATTTGTGTTTCCTATATAGTATTTCGTGACCTTCTTTGCCTTTTGTATTAATTCTCTTTTAATTATGACACTGTGGTTCACTTATTAGGTAATAATATTCTATTTGTATCTACCGCCATCTTATTTTAAAAAGAGAAAAAGTTTAGCATTGGAAAAAATTATGTCAAATTGCGTTGTTTAAAAAAAGATAAGACACAGAATTTTCGAAAAGTATCTTTTACATCTGTTTCAATGTCTTGATACTGTTTTCTTTGGTATAACTGAAAACACATGGCAAATCCTGTAACCTAAAACTAATAGTGTCAATGGTGACATTTTGGCGCTGAATGATCTTTAGCGTCGAACTTTGTTTGGCCTTTTTAACTTTTTTTTTAACCGAGCGTCACTGATGAGTGTTTTGAAGTCGAAACGCTCGTCTGGCGCAAACACATGATTTAAATCCAGGTATCGATAATGAGTTTATTTTCTTGCTTTTTCTAATATTTTTCATTTTAAATGGCTTCAATTTTGATAACTATTTACACCACTGGGTCGATGCCACTGCTGGTGGACGTTTCGTCCCCGAGGGTATCACCAGCCCAGTAGTCAGCACTTCGGTGTTGACATGAATATCAATTATATGGTAATTTTTATAAATTTTCTGTTTGCAAAACTTTGAATTATTCGAAAAACTAAGGATTTTCTTACCCCAGGAGTAGATTACCTTAGCCGTATTTGGCACAACTTTTTGGAATTTTAGGTCCTCAATGCTCTTCAACTTTGTATTTGTTTGGCTTTTTAACTATTTTGATCTGAGCGTCACTGATGAGTCTTATGTAGACGAAACGCGCGTCTGGCGTATAAAATTATAATCCTGGTACTTTTGATAACTATTCAAGTGTTTTTTTACAAGAAGTGTCCTTGTTTTGGTACCGTCTTCAGAGAGAACATGCAATGACCCTTCATGAGCCTGATCAACAAATAAAGTTAAACCGGATGGAAGAACTGTAATGCTTTCAATTGTTTCACTTTCGTCGTATTTAAAGCAGTAATCCTCATTTCATTGAAGCGTTATGCATTTGATTTCATTATCTTTTGTAGTAACAAATATTTTTCTTCGATAAAATTGCATGCCATTTACACCACCAACTGTATTTGCCGTAACGACAGACGGGACAAGCAGTCGAAGAGAATTTGTTTATGGCATTATTTACTACTACATAAATGTGTTCTTGGTATTTACACAATGCTCCAACATAATCGTTATTAAAAGTCAGCAACTTCGGTTCTTAAATGGCGTCCTTTCCTATCTCTTCTTTGTATAGTTGCATGGATGTACAAGAGATAAATATTTGATTTGATCTTTGTCGTAACACAAACGACACGCATGCCCTTCGAACTTTGTCGTATTCATAACGGTTCCAGTTTGTTTGTCAATCATTTGTTAATAATCAGACTCGGTACCAACTACAACGCGGTCATTACCTATGCAAACTCCGCAGTATAAATCTGAATCCTTGATTCGAAAAGTCTGAACTAGTTCAACACCGAGATACTCAAATTCTGGATAAAGTATCACGCCCAAATATTAACAGCATTTGGTAATACCGTATGCTTGTTTAGATAAATCATGTCCGTCAATTTGGTTAAATAAACCTATACTTTCGGCTGTTTCCAGTTGCTCTAAAATTTCATTCTTTTCAAATTTGAGGCCAGGTAAATGATCATTCCTGATGGCCTTGTCTATTTGACGAACACTTGATTTGAGTTGCTTCTTCAATGTGTAAACATGGATAAAATATTGTTTTCTTGTTCCAAAGTCTCTAACAACTGTGTCAACACTCATCCAGTGGTCTAGACTTTCAAAGGCACGCACTGAATACAGCATAGTTGTTCGTGATTGAAACAAAAAAGCTCGATGTTATTCGTTGGGTGAGTATTGCAATGTTATGAGATAACATGCAAGTCGATTCCGGATGTATTAAATTCCAGTTTTTCAAGTGCAACAACAAGATGTGTAGAGGAAAGTTTCATCCAGCTGTGCATTGTATTAATTTTTTCACAGAACGTTTCATCACATTCTTTACACCAGAACTTTGCCAGGGACTGTTGTTGGTTTTTTTTACAAGCACCACATACTTGTTGTTTGTCATCATTATTTCTAGCAATCATATTTGATAGAATAAGATTATTTTGAAGTGCCGCTGACCATTCATCTAAAGTTGCTTTATTATTTTTAGGTTTTACAATTGACCCGCAAACTGGACATGAAAACTTGGTCAGGTTACTTTCCTTGTTTCTCCCCATGTTTAAAATATGTTCGTGTATGCATTGCTTACAAAATGAATGAAAACACGGTAAAATTGTCGGTTGTTTTACTATTTCGTAAAATTGGACAATTGAATAAGCCTAACTGAGCCTCTTTCGGTTTAGATAATGCCATTTTTTCTGTCTTTACCCCGTTGAAATTGCTTTCGCTAGTGTTATTGTAGTCGTGTTTTCCTTGACAAATAAATACTACTACTCACAAATGCTTTATTTCATCCTTTTTTTATGAAGTATCTTAAATTCAAACAATCCTGAAATAACAAACATATTTGCAATACAAATCAATCGCTTTATTGATTGATTGGTGTTCTTTTTGTGTCGCCTCAGTCTATGGTAACGAGGATCTAGTAAAATTTACTTGTATCAATCAATATCTCTTATACTCTTATATGAAAATTGTGTATATTTCCTTTAGGTTTAAAAAAAATAGTTTTACAAGCCACACAAAAACGATATAAAGACACTTCAATTTTTTTTATTAAAAACTTACATACTAGTAATATATTTCTAGGGATTTCATACAATATGAAATATTCAAAGATAAACTCACAGGAAGAAGTATAGCTGCGGTAATAGTATTGTAAGGCATTGGAAATACATGTTATGATATCTTTAATTCAGAAAAGGAAATATTATTCTTTTAAACATAACGGTTGTGTTCTTACGCATGGTAACTTGGCTCGCACGAGCAAGTAAAACATTCAGATATTCAGATATTCAGATATGGCATTAATTTACTATTTTTTATGGATTTCACAGGCCAAATTCAAGTCTTTTGTACAGTTAGCTATCTCCCACCACGTCGGACACCACAAATTATGTATTTAAGGATTTATGATTCAGTACACTTGAACGCAACTGTTTATTTATGATGTTATAATGTTACATACTTTTAACAGTGAGCAAATAAAAACTGTTAACATTGGAAAGAGAACTTTACTTTATTGAACTTGAATACACACAAAAAGCATATGAATTTACACTGATGAAAACAATAGATGTTGAAGGACGCTCGTTCAAACATAAAAACTATGGAAAGCCGTTAGGGACAAAATTAGCTCAGTAAACCTCGAATACAAGGGATTGCGCACAATACATACATATTAAACATTCCGAAGACCATACCTGACAAGTAATTTAGGAAGTTTAATACAAATGTAGAGTTGCTACATGAGTCACATACTGTATTTAAGTGTTATTAAAGTAAACTACCGAGTATAGGACAGGATGCTCTCGGGGGGCTTACAGTATCATAACAAAAATAGTTTGTTAAACACATGATCACCAACACAATTGAAAGTTACACATTTGCAACATTAACATAAAGCCGACAATACATTTTAGCAAAGCAACATACAAGTAATGTGTACTATATAGACAGTGCTCAAATATACCTGATGTGTAGTGCAAATGTCTTTCTGCTGTAAATGATTGAATAGTAACCATTCTTTTTAATATCAATACAACACACGAAGAACAAATATTAAAGGGTTATTAGCTACGAAATTGACAAAAAAAATCTAAATTAATTTCTTTTGAAAACGGAATAGTGAAGTATTATTACGCTACTACCAGTCAGTTTCGGATATTTTTATAAAATATGCTCAAAAACATCGATGATGAATTATTGACCTGCAAGTCAACAATTCAACTCATGTGAATCTGTTATCATGTGGACTTTGTTTTTTTCTAACTGGGATGGAATACGCCTGAACTATCCATTTGAATTAAAAAAAAAAAAAAAAGACAGCAACCTGGAATATTTCTTCCGTTGACTGACTCTGTCCACAAAATTTCAATCAAAAATCATTTTTTATCTATGTCATAAAAATTTAGTCGACCTAAAAAATCGTCCTTTTCTATTGTTCATCCTTGCCTCTGTATTCATACTTATACTCATGATAGAGAGTTGACTCATTGGCACTCATACCATATCTTCTTATATTTATTATGTTTGATGTCATATTTCCTGTGGAATTCTTCGGAGATCATCTTGATAGTTATTTATATGGCGTCTGTTATGAAATACACACGAAACGATTATATTTTTAACGATTCGACGTATTGTATTTTTTTTCTTTAATTAATTCGATAGTAATAAACTTACATTAAATAAAGAATATGATGGTCCCAGACATTTTTTTACAACAAATATGACAATTTCAAATAACTGAAAAATTGGCTACAACTTAAAACAAAGACTTCTCGCCAACTGACTGTCAATAAACAAAGAAATTTTACACAAAAGATTCTAGCCTTAATTTACAATAGAAACCATATCAATTTACTATAGAAAACATGTTATTAATGTTATGCCTCAATAAATTAACTGACTACAAATTATGAAATTGTAAATAACATTCCGGTAACATAAAACCTTCGTTATTTAATGCAAACAAAAAATCCAGGTCTATCACATTTGATCTTTAACAGTTATATTCAAGTGTGGTCGCCTCTTTTCCATAATTCAAATAAGTACGTTGGATATTGATAATACCATGTTTGAAAATAAACTTTTAGAATCAAAATTTAATTATTCAACATCAGTTTATAGATATAGGGAGATGTAGTGTGAGTGTCAATGAGACAACTCTCCATTCAAATAACAATTTATAAAAGTAATCCACCATAAGTCAATGTACGGCCTTCAACACGGAGCATTGGCTCACACCATACAACAATTAAGCTATAAAGGGCTCCAAAATAACTAGTGTAAAACCGTTCAAACGGGCAAACCAACGGTCTATTTCGAAATGTTTCTTATATTTTTTTTTATAATCAAGCTACAGGACTATAAGAAAAGTGCAATTGTTTGTTTTTGATAATTCTTGCATTGATTATCAAAACATATGATATTGTGTTTCATTTTTCATAGAATTCATTAACCTGTATGCATTACACAGAATGATTGTTTATCGTAAGGAGTAATAAAATGACTTAAAATAATATCTCAACTTTTTCTGCAACAGCTGCAAATTTTAGAAATTGAAGGTAAATGTAAATAAAAGCAAAATGTCATTTTTTTCAAAATGTGAACCATTATCAAACTTATATAGCATACAAATATAAGGATATTGGTTTAGAAATTGTTAATGAGTTTATTCTATTTCTTGATTGACAACATATTTGATATGTCTGGAGGACGTGTTTTTCAACAGACTGCCAGAATTACAACGAGAACCAATTGTGCCCCTCTTCTTGCCGACTTGTTTCTTTATTATTATGAGGCTGACTTCATTCAGGAACTCGTTATGAAGAAATATTAGAAGTTAGCAATATCCTTTAACTTTATGTTCCGCTAAATAGATGATGTTCTCTCACCAAATGATACAATTTGGTGACTATGTTGAACGAATCTATCCCATCGAACTAGAGATAACAGATACTACTGAAACAGTTAAGTCTGCCTAATATTTTAACTTACATCTAGAAATTGACACTGAATGTGGGTTGAAAACAAAACTTTACGATAAAAGCGATGATTTCAGCTTCCCATTGTGAACTTTCCATTTCTATGTAGCGATATTCCAGCAGGCCTGCATACGGAGTATATATCTCCCAATTGATACGATATTCCCGTGCTTGTATTTCTTATCATGAATTCCTTGTTAGAGGAATGCTCAAAACGAAGCTATTAAATCAGGAGTTCAAAACGGTGAAGTTGAAATAATCCCTTCGCAAATTGTACGGACGCCATTACGCGTTGGTTGACCTTAGTGGAATAATCGTTTCACAGATGATATCGGATATGTTCCTTATGCCGTAACTACTATACTCTTTCCTTTTCAAAGTGACCTACCAAACTAGACTTTTTACCGGATTTTTTGATAACATAAGCAACACGATGGAAGGCACATGTGGATTAGGATATGCTGACCCTTCCGGAGCACCTGATATCAACCATAGTTTTGATTGGGTTCGTGTTGCAAAGTCTATAGGTTTCTTTATTGTGTCTGATGTGCTACTATTTGTCTGTTTGCCTTTTCTATTTTTAGCCATAACGTTTTCAGTTTATTTTCAATCTATGAGTTTGACTGTCCCTCTAGTATCTTTCGTCCCCTTTTATATATCTATAGAATTGTCATATTTTTTATAAAATTGTCAAACCTATTTTTCTGTACGAATGTGAAGTTTGGGGAGTCGGCAATAATTCTGTTATTGAAAGGGTCCTTTAATTCTGTGAATTTCAATAAATGTAAAGAAGTCATCATGAACGCCACTTTCATTATCTATAGATCTATATAGAATTTGAATGACATTTACATTCTTGTTTGTTTTCCTAGAGGACCCGCTTGGTTATACTCAAGCAGAACCATGTTCTGTACAACTATAAAATATATGATGAATAATTCCCTACGGAGTTTCCTGTCTGACTGTCCGTTTATGTAGTAATTTCAATGAAATATTTTATATTCTAGGACCTAAAGTATTCCCAATTCTATATCAAAAGAAAGTTTAAAAAAATTTGTACTGTTTGTTCCATACAAAATGGTCAACGTAGATACAAGTGTATTGTCTTATGAAAGGGTTAGTCATACTGTGTACAGGTGCCACATGTGGAGCACGATCAGCTCACCCTTTCAGACACCTGAGATCATTCCAGTTCTGGTGGGGATCCTGTTGCTAAGTCTTGTTTACTATGTTGTTTCTTGTGTATTTTATCTGTTTGTCTTTTTCATTTTAAACCATGGCAATGTCATTTTTTCTATCTAGGAGTTTGACCACCCCTCTGGTATCTCTCGTCATTCTTTTGTAAAAATCTTTCTTATAAGAAAAAATATTCCCGGAAAATCACATTATCAAGAAACTTGATTTCTTGATTGATATAATTTGTGCTACTTTTGGATGACGGGTTTTACAACAAACAATCGGCATTTCGATGCGAACCAACTGTGAAACTTATTTTGCCGACCTGTTCCTTTATTCGCATAATGATGACACCACCCAGGAACTCCTTAAGAAGAAAGAAAAAAGTTAATAGCAGCATCTTTAACTTTATTTTCCGTTATATAGATGATGTTCTCTCACTTAAAAATTTCAACATTTGATGACTATTGTGAGCGCATCAATCCCATTAAATTTTAAATAAAGGATGAAACAGATAAATCTGTCTCGTATCTGTCTCATATCTGGACTTAAATCTAGAATTTGACGATGAGTGTCGGTTGGAAACAAAACCTTTTAACAGAAGAGAAGATTTCACCTTAACAATACTTTCCATTTTTGGGAGCAAAGTATCAGTAGCGCTGGCATACGGAGTATATATCTTCCAGTTGAAACGATCAGGGCTTGTATTAATAAATTGATAGATGGTTGCTGCTCACAAGGAAGCTATCAAACCAAGAGTTCCAATAAGTGAAGTTACAATCATCCCTTCGTAAATTTTATGGACGCCATCAACAGTTGGTTGACTATTATGGTATATATGTTTCATAGATGGCGACGGATATGTTCCGATTGTTAGGTCCGTGGTGGCCTGTTGCAAGGCAAAATTTCTGTCCCTATCCAATTTACCTCATTTCCAGTGGCAGTCCAAATTTGCCCGACCTATTCCCGGATGGCCTTTTTTACCAGACCTACCTACTTTATGTATTGTTAACTTGTTTTCGTCCTGAACATACATGAAATACTTGCCACTGGATGTTAGGCAAAACCAACAATCAATCAAGCAATCCAATTGTTGTAACTGTAAATACGTACCCAAGGCTACCCTGGTATGACACATAGAAATTATACTAATCACCTGGTATGTACTTTCATGAACAACACGACAGGTGCCATATTGGAAACAGGATCTGCCTATCCTTTCGATGGATCTGAAAGTCTCTCTGAGTTCGTGTTACTCGGTTTTCAGTTTTCTCTGTTGTGTTTTGTGTGATGTTTATTTGTTGTTTTTTTTTTACCATGGCGTTGTCAATTAATAAAGTTTGAATGTCCCTTTTGTATAAACATGAAAGTCTTGTGTATGTCTATATCAATGCCCAGTAGTCAGCACTTCGGTGTTGACATGAATATCAATTATATGGTCATTTTTATAAATTTTCTGTTTACAAAACTTTGAATTTTTCGAAAAACTAAGGATTTTCTTACGCCCAGGAGTAGATTACCTTAGCCGTATTTGGCACAACTTTTTTGGAATTTTTGGGTCCTCAATGCTCTTCAACTTTGTATTTGTTTGGCTTTTTAACTGTTTTGATCTGAGCGTCACTGATGAGTCTTATGTAGACGAAACGCGCGTCTGGCGTATTAAATTATAATCCTGGTACCTTTGATAACTATTAATTGAACGAAAACACATGGTCATTTCTGTTACCTACAACTAATCGAAACAACTCTAAAACTTCCTATTTTTAATTTTTCTAATATTTTGTAGCATTACAAGTGCTATTCATAAGGTAAATTACAAAACAACTGATGACAAAAGTGCGTTACTTGTTGTTAGTTGTAATTCTGTACTTCTCCATGTACTCTCCACCAACAACAAAAAATGTTTCGTCATCGTCATTGTCTAAAAAGATATCGCAAGGTTCTTTAATACTGTCAAACTTGTCAAGAATTCTTCTGTGGCTGGTACCGTCTTCAGAGAGAACATGCAATGATCCTTCGTTAGTTCGATTAACAAATAAAGTTAAACCTGATGGCAGAACGGTAATGCTTTCTATTGTTTCAATTTCTTCGTCGTCAAAGCAGTACACTTCATCTCCTTGAAGTGTCAGGCATTTAATTTCATTATTTTTGGTAGTAACAATAATATTTCTGCGATAGATATGCATGCCATTGACACCGCAATCTGTATTTACAGCAATGACATATGTCATTTCCTCTGAATAGTCAGGGCTTGCAGTCGAGGAGAATTTTTTAATGGCATTATCTACCACTATATAAATGTCCTCACGGTATTTACACAATGCTCCCACACAATCGTTATTAAAAGTAAGCAACTTTGGTTCTTTAATGGTGTCGCATCCTATTTCTGCTTTGTACAAATTGTTGGATGAAGACGAGATAAATATTATTTTTTGTTCTTTGTCGTAACACAAACGGCGAGGATCCCCGCTTAACTCAGTCGTATTTGTAACAACAATTCCAGTTTTTTTGTCAACTATCTGAAGTTGCTCCGAACTGGTACCAAGAACAATGTGGTCATTTCCGATACAAACTCCGCAGTATAAATCTGAATCATTGATGTGAAAAGTCTCAACTAATTCGACTCGTACATCCTCATATTCAGGATTAAGTTTAACACCTAATACTTTACAGCACTTGTATATATCATCTGCTTGGCCAGCTAAATCGTTTTTCTCAATTTTCTCAAATCTACCTATATTTTCTGTTGTTTCAAAATGCTGTAATATTTCATTCTTTACGAATTTGAGGTCAATTAAGTGATCGTTCCTGATGGCTTTGTCTATTTGACGAACACTTGCCTTGAGTTGCTTCTTCAATGTGTCAACATGGATAAAATATTGTTTTCCTGTCCCCAACTCTCTAACAACTCTGTCAACCTTCATCCAGTGGTCTAGACTTGCAATTAATTGTTCCAGTAAACGTATTCGAATGTTGAAACTAGTATTTTCATCGTCACGAAATAAGTGCAACTGTTTCCTAAATGTTTCAAATAAACGGTCTAGGCTAGATTTTACCATTTCAAGACACTGTGTAGCTTCTTCTTCCGTGTTATCGGTCATAGCTTTAAAATTACTTTTCTGTTGTTCCTTTTCTTTTAAAAGTTTAATTGCTGCATATTTTATGCTTTCCAGTTTATCATGAAGAGTGTTGTCGCAAACGTCGTGTGAACTGTTGATTTCTTCGATCGTTTTAACATTTTCACAGCACCTGTGGTTCAAAGAGACGCATTGAATACAGCATAGTTGTTCGTGATTGAGACAAAAAGCTTCGATTTTATTTGTTGAGTGAGTTTTGCATTGTTCTGAGACCGCATGCAAGTCGATTCCGGATGTATTAGATTCCAGTTCTTCAAGCTCAACCACAAGATGTGTTGAGGAAAGCTTCATCCAGCTGTGCATTGTATTACATTTTTCACAGAACGTTTCATCGCATTCGTTGCACCAGAACTTAGCCACAGACTGATGTTGGTGTCTTTTACAAGCCCCACAGTCCTGTTGTTTATCGTCTCTATGTCTTGCAATCATAATTGATAGAATAAGATTATTTTGAAGTGCCGCTGACCATTCCCCAATAGTTGCTTGATTATTTTTAGGTTTTACAACTGACTTGCAAACTGGACATGAAAACTGTGTTACTTTACTATCCTTGTTCCGCCCCATATTCAAAATATGTTCGTGTATGCATTGCTTACAAAACGAATGCAGACAAGGTAAAATTTTTGGCTGTTTAACTGTTTCGGAACATATCGGACAACTAAATAAATCCAGCTGAACCTCTTTCGGTTTAGATAACGCCATTTGTCCGTCTTAGTTTCTGCTACTTCCGCTACTACTATGACTATAGATATCAATGTTTATTTATAACACAAATTCAAAAATGAGGTTGCCTCTGTTTTGAACGTAAGATATAAAAAGTAGTGTCAGATTTTGAAGAATCTTACCTAACTATTAAAAAAAAATATTAAAAGATCGTTTAAATCTATTATAAAATAAGAAATCATTATCGTTAATAATATTTATATTCAAGTATTTTAAAATTTTCACAGGTAAGCGAGCAATCTATGTGTATTTACATTTTCCACATTATTGACCACGTATGAAAACAAGATGGCTAATGACAAATCTATTGCAGATGAACTTGGAAAGATTACTTTGTTTTCCAAAGAGGTCTCTGAAGTACCCGCGAATGTCGTTCTACCCAAGGATATAAAAAAATATACTTTATTGGTATTCCTAAGAAATCTGGCATGAATTGCATGGTAAGTATAATTACTTCACTTTGACTGCATGATTTCTATACCTTACTTATTTGAAATACTTAATTTGTATCCTTGGCAACCGATTTCTTTTTTAGCTCACCCTGACCTGAAAGGTAAAGTAAGCTTTTCTCATCACTAGGGGTCTGTCGACTCGTCCGTCGTCTTCGTCTGTTAATAACTTATCTTTTACAAAATTCTTTTCCTCTGAAACTACTAGGCCATATTTAATCAAACTTGACCACAATCATCACAAGGGTATCTAGTTTAAAAAATGAGTCTGATGTGTGAGCCAAAATTTGTTCCCGTGAAAAAAGTTCCAGTGGAACTAATTTCACAGGAAATATGTTCTGGGAGAACTTTTTTACAGACAATTTCTATATAATTGGTTCCATCTCTATGAAATAAGTTCCACACTTTACCTGGTGAAAAAAGTTCTGGGTTGGTGAAATTTGTTCCTTACCTAGTAAAATAAGCTCCCTGTGTGTTAGATTTGTGTCTTACCTGATGAAAAAACTTCTGGATTTGTGAAATGTGTTCCTCACCTGGTGAAATAAGTTCATTGTCTGGGAAATATGTTCCACTGGTTAAACAAGTTATCTTCTATACTGTGCACTTCTCATCGGTACGTTTAACCTGCAAACCAACATGGCCGACATGGCTAAAAATAGAACACAAGGGTAAAATACAGTTTTTGGCTTGTATATCTGAAACTTAAGCATTTAGCATTGTTTAGAGCAAATCTGACATAAGGGTAAAAATATTCATCAGGTCAATATCTATCCGCCATGCAATTTTCTGACGAATCCCCAAATCTGTTGTGGGTTGCTGCCCCTGAATTGGTTATTTCAGGAAATTTTGCAGTTATTGGTTGATATCTTGAAAATTATTATAGATAGAGATAAAATGTAAAACAGCAATTATGTTCAGCAATGTAGGATCTACAAATAAGTCACCTTGTTTAAAATTGTCAGTCGACCACTTAAGGAGTAATTGACCGTTATAGTTGTTTTTTTTAAATCGTCATTTTTTTGTTATCTTTTACCAAAATCTTCTCCTCTGAAACTACTGAGAAAATTTAACCAAACTTGGCCTTAATCCTCTGTAGGGTATCTAGTTTAAAACATGTGTCCGATGATCGATCCCGCCCTCTAACCAACATGGCCGACATGGCTAAAAATAGAACATATGGATACAAGGTTGTTTTGGGGTTATATCTCTGAAACTAATTAAAAAAAGCAATTAAGTCGAATCTGACAAGGCAAAACTGTTCATCCAATTCATTTTTATCTGCCCTGAAATTTTCAGATGAATCCGACAACCCTTTGTTGGGTTGCTGCCTCTAGGTTAGTTATTTTACGGAAATTTTGCAGTTTTTTGTTATTATGTTAGGTATCATTATAGTATCTTATAATATCTAATATCTTATACTATAAGTTAGGATTGTAACCTTATTTTACATGATTTCCAAAGCAGCAGTAACCACAGGTGAGCGACACAGGCTCTTGAGAGCCTCTGGTTTCATACCTCAAAATATTAAGCCTGAAATTCTTATTAACACTTTCCGTAGTAATTCGTCAACATAACTCTTTTCTAGCTTCCTATCTGTCCTATATCTCTTTAGGAAGAAATGTTACTGCAAAAAAACTCTTGTTACGTACCACCTTACACAACTTCAGTTGTTGCTCTCAAAATTGATTATCGTTAGGTTATACGTACTATATCAAAACAAATCTTTAAAATAACATGTAAAATTTTGAAAATGGTAAGTGACAAACCAGAAATGTTCTTTCTATCCTTGTCCTGTTACAAGATATTTTATTTCTTATAGTCAGATGAAGATTCAGGCCTTTCGTCAAATCGAGTCAACACTTACTGAGAATGACATCAGGCTTGTCTTCATCAGCAACTCTACACCAGCGCAGACGACAGAATTCCTCGAGATTACAACAGTACCTGTCTGTGGAGATCTATACTCGGACCCACAACTTCATCTGTATAAATTGTTCAGTTTAAAGAGAGGTCGGTTCAGATCACTTGTAATGCCAATTGTTTCTGGTTTGCGTAAATATGGAATGAGAGGAGTTACTGAAGGTATGAGGAAAACAGCTTTAAGTAAAGGAGTAGGTCCGGTAAGACCCCTTTTTGGCCCCAAAATATAACAGTTTTACATAATTGTTGAAATGTAAACTTTTAGTTATTTATTGGACAGTTGAATGCTTCTGCTACATAAATATGGGCTTATTTTGCCAATACAATGCACATATATCGGGTTGTAGCACCATTAAGTCATGCTAAATTACTGAAATCTTCAAAATTCTATCATTTTAGTTAAATTTTAGACGGTTTCCGTGTAAAACGGAAGTGGCCGCATTCGTGTTCATCCTTAATATTGAAATGTAAGTTGTATTTTATGATAATACATAACATATTTAAAGGTTGTGGATGAACACGAATGCGGCCACTTTCATTTTTGACAAAAACCATCTGAAAAGTGACGTTTTTAGGCATATTCGAGAGATTTTTTATATTTAAGCTTGAATCGGATCGTTTTTAATGACTGAATTGATTGAAATCTTTCACATAAACTAATTGAATCATGTGAAATAGACACTCAAGTGTTTAAAAAGTGGTCAAAATCTTTCGTCAGATGAAACTGAAAATTGAGGCCAAAATGAGTCCTTATCGGACCTACTCCTTTGAAAAATCGAAAGTTAAATTGGGACAAATTAAAATTACTTTTGATGGCAAGCATGATAAATTGTTGTCAGTTTTGTTTTAGTTTTTTTATACGACCGCAAATTTTGAAAAAATTTTCGTCGTATATTGCTATCACGTTGGCGTCGTCGTCGTCGTCGTCGTCGTCGTCGTCGTCCGTCGTCGTCGTCGTCGTCGTCGTCGTCCGAATACTTTTAGTTTTCGCACTCTAACTTTAGTAAAAATGAATAGAAATCTATGAAATTTTAACACAAGGTTCATGACCATAAAAGGAAGGCTGGTATTGATTTTGGGAGTTTTGGTCCCAACATTTTAGGAATTAGGGGCCAAAAAGGGCCCAAATAAGCATTTTCTTGGTTTTCGCACTATAACTTTAGTTTAAGTTAATAGAAATCTTTGAAATTTTGACACAAGGTTTATGACCACAAAAGAAAGGTTGGGATTGATTTTGGGAGTTTTGGTTTCAACAGTTTAGGAATTAGGGGCCAAAAAAGGGCCCAAATAAGCATTATTCTTGGTTTTCGCACAATAACTTTAGTTAAAGTAAATAGAAATCAATGAAATTTAAACACAATGTTTATGACCACAAAAGGAAGGTTGGTATTGATTTTAGGAGTTTCGGTCCCAACAGTTTAGGAATAAGGGGCCAAAAAGGGACCCAAATAAGCATTTTTCTTGGTTTTCGCACCATAGCGTTAGTATAAGTAAATAGAAATCTATGAAATTTAAACACAAGGTTTATGACTATTAAAGGAAGGTTGGTATTGATTTTGGGAGTTTTGGTCCCAACAGTTAAGGAAAAAGGGGCCCAAAGGGTTTAAAATTAAATTTTGTTTGATTTCATCAAAATTGAATAATTGGGGTTCTTTAATATGCCGAATCTAACTGTGTATGTAGATTCTTAATTTTTGGTCCCGTTTTCAAATTGGTCTACATTAAGGTCCAAAGGGTCCAAAATTAAACTTAGTTTGATTTTAACAAAAATTGAAACCTTTGGGTTCTTTGATATGCTGAATCTAAAAATGTACTTAGATTTTTGATTATTGGCCCAGTTTTCAAGTTGGCCCAAATCGAGGTCCAAAATTAAACATTCTTTGATTTCATCAAAAATTGAATAATTGGGGTTCTTTGATATGCCAAATCTAACTGTGTATGTAGATTCTTAATTTTTGGTCCAGTTTTAAAATTGGTCTAAATTAAAGTGCAAAGGGTCAAAATTAAACTTAGTTTGATTTTAACAAAAATTAAATTCTTGGGCCTCTTTGATATGCTGAATCTAAACATGTACTTAGATTTTTGATTATGGGCCCAGTTTTCAAGTTGGTCCAAATCAGGATCTAAAATTATTATATTAAGTATTGTGCAATAGCAAGTCTTTTCAATTGCACAGTATTGTGCAATGGCAAGAAATATCTAATTTCACAATATTGTGAAATAGCAAATTTTTTTTTAATTAAGAGTTATCTTTCTTTGTCCAGTATAGTAAGCAAGAAATATCTGCAAGAATTTTTTTTAATTGGAGTTATCTTTCTTTGTCCAGAATCAACTTAAATCTTTGTTATATACAATATACAATGTATATTCACTTTTTACTACCAACTGATAAATTAAAATAATCTTTACCATTCAGTGATTACAAGCAGTTTTTTTACATCTTAATATTTTATGATGTATTTAAATGAGTAGTAATTGTTGCAAACTCCATTAGAATATTTTAATTGAAATTAGTTTTGGAATAAGGGAAAGGGGGATGTGATTAAAAAATTGGGTTCAATTTTTCTCATTTGAAATTTCATAAATAAAAAGAAAATTTCTTCAAACATTTTTTTGAGAGGATTAATATTCAACAGCATAGTGAATTGCTCTAAGAGAAAACAAAAATTTTAAGTTCATTTGAATACATTCATTCTGTGTCAGAAACCTATGCTGTGTCAACTATTTAATCACAATCCAAATTTAGAGGGGAATCCAGCTTGAATGTTGTGTCCATACTTGCCCCAACCGTTCAGGGTTCAACCTCTGCGGTCGTATAAAGCTACGCCCTGCGGAGCATCTGGTTAACGTATATTTACGATTTGGTTAGTTAAAAAAAACCAATCACGGACGCAAAATCGTACTCAGAGTTTCGTTTTTTAAGTAAATATTTACAAATAAAGTAAATCCATCACAGAAGATTTTGAGATAGGGAGCCATCTTAGAATCATCAATGCAATAACCAAAATAGCATAATAAAATTAACGGTACCAATTTTCTTGCACCAGATGCGCATTTCGACAATACATGTCTCTTCAGTGATGCTCGTTGCCAAAATATTTGAAATCCAAAGCTTATATAAAAGATGAAAAGCTATAATCCAAAAGGTCCAAAAAGTATAGCCAAATCCGTAAAAGGAATCAGAGCTTTGCATGAGGGAGATACATTCCTTAATTTATAATAATTTCTATCTTTTTACAAACAGCAAATTTTAATAACACAAAAACAGATATTTTCATGACAGTACCGAAGTACTGGCTACTGGGCTGGTGATACCCTCGGGGACTAATAGTCCACCAGCAGAGGCATCGACCCAGTGGTAGTAATAAATAAAACTATAGTAACAACGCTGCTTCTTATTGTTTAATATCATGCACGATGATATCAATGACACTTTGTTTGGCAAGAAGTTCTTTTGGAAAAATCTGGTTTAATGTAGAAATACCAAATACTAAACAAACTGATTCAATTAAGAACTTGTGTTTGTATATGAGCTTTTATCTGTATAAAGGCAAATATTGAGTCATAAAAAATATTATTGCCTTATTAATACCTACAGGAATTAAACTTGGTTATGAAACTGGACATCTAGCCGGAGATTCATGGCAACAAGGTGGAACCGTTATCTTAGACACAGAAGCCAACATTAAATATGTGGTGAGTTGTATTTTAAATGTCAGGCGCGATTCGAGCATCACCAATGAGTCTTTACTTTTTAGACAAAACGCGCCGCTCTGTCGTACAAAAAATTAATCCTGGTATCGATTATAAATTCTCTTTTCATGATTGCCAATATATTAATATGTACCTAGTACATGTTTGATGGTATTAAGATAGCCTTCCGAAATTTGAAAAGTGACATGCTAGTTTGTTTTATTAATATACCTCATATGTATTGCTTCCTCAACAAATGTACAACGCAATGCATGTTTTTTCTGTATACCTTTGTTTAGCTAAGTTGATGCCAGAATAAATTGATATATAAGTAATGCAATTGAGGGGTACAATCAAAATCACGTGATGGATATACACACACCAGAAGTTACAATCGAACTCGCCGCTTGAAAGGTTAGTAGTTGCATTTTCTTGCTTATATCAATTAAATTTTGATTAATAAGTTGGCACATCGAATGTCGGATAGTATGTAGTTTTAAAATACACAATTGTTTTTGCTAGAAAGCGTGCAGTTATTGCAAACACTTCGACACAGTTATCTGGTGAAATTTTGGAACTGTGTCGAAGTGTTAGCATTAAATGCACGCTTTCCAGCAAGGATAATTGTGTATTTCAAAACTAGATAGTATCCGACATTCGGTGCACTACCTTATTTATTAAATTTTATTGATATAAACAAGTAAATACGACTACTTACCTTTCAATCGGTCTGCTCGACTGTTACTTCCGGTGTGTGTATATCCATCACGTGATTTTGATTGTACCCCTTGTAATGGGTCCCTCAGTCACACTCTCTATAATTATAAGCTGCATATGCTTTTTGAACTGATAATTCAAGATCGTCCGGAATATGCATGAACTATTTGCCACTGGACTTTCAGCACCCAGCAATCATGGTCATCAATCCCTACAGGGTTTCGTGCCTCTTCAGAAGATATTTCAGAAATGAATACAGAGAACATATTAAGGTCAATTTTCGTACATATGATAGTTCATTTTATTGCACTTATTTCTCTCTAAAGGGTCCAAAAAGTTTGACTGATGACTATTTATATCCTATTCCCATCGCTTGCTTTCTTTACACCGCAATATATGAATAGGAAGCTCTTAACGGATAATATGTTTGAGTACTGTTTATCATAAAACTAGTTTTTATTTAGATAGTCCTTTGTTACATGTGTTTATAATTAAAGGGAGAGGGGGTAAAATCCAGTGAAACAGCAAACCAACAGCACAAACTAAATCAGATAATACATCTAGAAAGAGTATTAGAATGTATGCCTTTGTTATAATACATATGAAACCTGTTTCAGTTTGAAAATGTCAATTTTGTCTACTGCCTTGCTGAATAAATTTTTGTTCTAAATAATTTTGTAGTCATGTAGCCTTTTTGTAATGTTGGATTCATTTTTCTTTCAGCATGTTGAAGAACACCCAGCCGATTGGCCAGATATGGAAAAGGTCCTGCCCTTGATGGGAATTCAAAATACTTCAATAGATTACAAAAAGGCTGTTAATGATTGGTTGAAAGCTAGAGAGGAGTCTACAAGCAAATCTTAATAACAATAGCCTGTGTTTGAAAAAAATACATGTACTTGTAAAGTGTGTATCAGTGTAATTGAATGCATGTGTTCCTCAAAGTTCAAAATAGTTTATATGTAATAGCAGTTATTTTTTGTAATTTTATATCAGCGCAAATGAATGTATGCAAGTGTTTATAAATTTTCTAAAGTTACAAAATAGTTTATATGTAAAAGCATTTTTTATTTTTTTATTTTATATTTATGTGTGTTAAATGATTTTGTCACTTGAATTGGTAAATGATTATTAATAGAAAAGATGATACAATGATAGCTGATCTATAAAGACATAGTCACTGATCAGCCTGATGGTAAATCATCAATTGATAGCAATGTATATTATACCATTCTTGTGTATTAAAATGATTAATTTTGTAAATTAAAGATGTGAACAAATATATTTCTCGTGTCATTATGTATGCAAACTTTCCCAGTTTTATTGACTAAATAATTTATCTCCTAGTCCAAATACATGTGATGACAGAGAAAGTTAAAAAAAATATGTTGTTTTGATGTTGCAAATGAATGCATCAATGTAAATATAATGTAATTTGATGTGACTGTCATACAAGTCAGCAGTGTAGCTAGCTTTAAAACCATTTTCTATAGAAGAAAAAGTCTGTACCAAGTCAGGAATGTGACATTTATCCATTTGTTCGATGTGTTTGAGCTTTTGATTTTGCCATTTGATAAGGGACTTTGTGTGTTGAATTTTCCTCAGAGTATTTTTGTGATTTTACATTCTATTTAATACAAAAGTAAGGTTGGTCTGTAAGACGATTTCGGATTTCTGTTCAATTATTGGAGTTATGTGATAATTGGATTTCTTGGGTTTCTGTTGTTTTCAATGACCAACTCATACATTTTCTTACAAACAGCTTAAGCTACTGGTGCTAGTTTCTTGTGATGCAAGTACATTATTCCCCCTTGTTTTCAAATTATGTAGCTTAGTTTTATTTGTCGTTCCAAGGTGGTTATCATCCTGTTGATCGGTACATTTTTTATTTTTTATTTTGGTTTTTGGTTTAACACCACACAGTTCAAATACAGAGGCAGGCTGTTCAAATGGGTATGATCTCCCTTATAGAGCAACATGTATGTGGTTAATGCGTAGATGGAATAAATGTTCCACTACTAATTTTACCTTGGTGGGCACTTCAATAATAGGTAAATAAGGGGGGGGGGGGGGGGGGTGCATGTAAAACTGTTCCAAGCCTTACCATATTGTGTGTCTGAACCAAGCCATGCTATGAGTATCTATCTGGATTGTGTATTGTACCGTTTTGTTTGTATGTCTAATTTCTAATGGTAAAGATGAACAGCTCTCTTCAAAATTTTTACAGACATCATTTGAGTTGGTAACCCATTATGATATTAAAGATGGCTCTGGTTTGTTCCATATGATGAAGCATGAATCATGTCCTCCTTGTTAATATAACACTGTCAATATCACTGAACACAACTTATCACAGGTGGAGCAGGTAAGTCTCACTTTCCGGTGCACCCAAGTTCATATTTAAGTTTTCCGTGTAGTATAGTGACATATTTTGGTCATTTTTTACTTCATTTACCTATGTTGTTGTCTTAATCTTCTTAGGCTTCTGTTTTTATTGATACTATGGCATGTTCTAACTTAAATTATTTCAATAATAAGAATAAAAGCTTACAGTAAACACAAATAGGGGAGATACCTTTATCCCAATAAAATTGTGCATATTTTCAAAGTCTGATCATAAATGGTTGATTTTCTATACTTTAACTAGCAATCTTTCCAGATGTCGCATAGTGTTCTCGAAAAATATTAATAATACTTATGGAGAAATATTAAATAATGAGATGTAAGGTAATTTTTTTCGATAAAAAACAAGTCCCATTCCACCCTGAAAAATCTAGATTTCTAAAGCGCATGTATTTATTTACCTTAACTGGTCATAAGAAAACTTGATAGATTTGTTACACAAGTAAAGTTTGTTATTATCCATATCCTTCAATGCAAAACAAAATTATGATTCTTCAAGATTTTTTATGCCGTCCTTCTTCCCTTTCCAAACTTTTTTAGTCGTGTTACATTTGGGTAGGTTCTATGTGGTTGTATCTCCACATATTCTATATATAAACTCATCGCCACATATTCTATATATAAACTCATCGCCACATATTCTATATATAAACTCATCATAAGACAGAGCCACCGGCAAGGTTTTTTAAAAACCTTCAGGGGTATATTGTTGACAAACTTTTAGTTTATATTATTTTATTAACAAATAATTTATAATTGTAATTTTATAACAGTCGAGTGTGTCAAAAATTTAGATTAATAATTTCATTTTCTAATTACAAATTCCAGATGATAAATGAAATTATTTAAATTACGTAAAAAAACTTTACAATTACAAAAATTAATGTATGCCCTAATTAAATGTCTGTGTCGCTATAGCTACAAACACTATAAATAACTGGCACATGCATTTTATCTTCTGTTGGATTTAGTAAACAAATCTTCTGTCAGTAACCATGTGAGGAATTTGAAGATTTACCTGTAAAATAAAACAAAAAATTTTGCTTAGAATTTATATTTTAAGCACCATATTCAATAAATAATTAGGATACTCTTAAGATTTTATTTATAATTGGATAACTCTACCGTTCCTAATGTGCATCATGTAAAATGACCAGTGATAGACAAACAAGTTTACTCAGTAATATACAGAAAATGAATCACAAGTGTTATAAAGTGATACAATGCCCTGTTTATCCCTGATATGCTAACCTAACAAAATTGGTTATCTTCTCCAAAAATAAAATCGGAAATATTTATTTAGACCACAGCCAATGAACAATCCAACATGAAAAACAACTCCAGACAACCAACAGTGGAAATCTATTTTAAGTGGAATAGATAAGTCTGCTATTTGTTTTAGAATGAAATCTTTTAACTAGCTAAAGATAATCAAAGTGCTTGTGAGCACTGATGGCTAAATATATCTTTAATTTGTCAGTTGGAAGTAAAATTTTACAATGCAAGTTTACAGCATGGGTTGTAGTTTATTAAACTATAATTATAGACAAAGGAAGATAACTCTGCTTGTTAAGATTACTTTAATAATGACAACTTTTTTAGAACAGATATTCCTGCATCTAGCACAAATTATGTAATAGTTATGCCAAGTACAACATCATTTTGTAAAACAAATATCTGATCATATCATTGGTCAGCTACTGAAAATGTTCATGGATAGAATGTATAGAATCATGAATGTTATGACCAATGCACCATGTTTATCAAGTCAGTAATCTGTATCAAAGAATTTTGATTGCATTGCATGCCAAAGCTCTGTGTTGAAGGCCATACTTTGACCTATAATGGTTTGCTTTTACTGACTTGGATGGAGAGTTGTCTCATTGACACTCAAACCACATATTCTTATATCTAATCTTTACCCCAAAACTTCCCAACACATATATATTCAACCACTCTACCCAGGTAATTTTCAAATTCTCACATTTCTAGTAGATATACATTTATATTACATCAATAAAATCAGGCCCTTTTACCACTATAAATATGCAAGAAAAGACACTTAAAGTGAAATATCCAAATAAGATTAACTAGCATATTTTGACACTTAGCCCAGAGAGCATAGAAACATCTAATAGCTCATGCAAAGGATATGTTTGAAATAAAAATTAAGAAATAATTTATTGGGACTTAAATCTATATAGATTTTACCACGAGTGGCACTTTATGCTATATTTTACCTCAACGCATGGTAAAATCAATATAAATTTAGGCCTAAATTGATCATTGTTATTCTAATAGGACAAAAACAGCAATATATTTGTTATCCAATCACTCTAGGAGATGGGATGTATTTGTTGTTCCTGTTATGTTAAAGACGGAGAAAACTGGATTAAAGACATGTATAAAAAAAATATTATAACTTACTAAGACTGGTTTGATTATCTTGAAAAAATTAGGCTTTTAACAAATTCTTATCATCATTTGTTTATGTTTTCAGGTTTAAATGAGTAAGTTTCACAGTTATTCATTTTTCTCATAGAATGCTTATATTTTTGTCATTGTTCAATGATGACATTTACATTATCTGACATCGGGTAACTCATTCATTTAAAGCATATACCCTGGGAATAAGTTTTGAAGAGCCCAAACAAATCATAAAATTGCAGATAGCTTAAACAATTTGTATTCCACCAAAGGTGTGCACTCAACGTGTTTAAAGAATGTCATATAAGAATAATCATAAGACCATAAAAATAAAATGATAGGCATGCAATCTTACCAAATTATAGGCTACATGCAACTCTACATAATAAAGGGATTGGAATACAAATTTAGGACATACATAACATACGCATTGGTGTATCAAACAATATGTGCTTCATCTGAAGATTATTCTCACAACCTAAGATTGCCTCATTAAAACAAACAGTACTCAAAGAAGACTTCAATATCTTCTGATAAATAAATCAACAGAGGAATGAAGGTTTCTGGCAATTTTCAGTCTTCATATGATGAGAGTATGTATGTCTGAATGAAACAAATCATGATTATTTGTGATAATATAAAAGTTTGAAAATCAATTGTTACTAAAAGAGTCCTAAATTAGGTTCCTTATGGAGTAACTGTTTATGAATCAAGTATATCCCTTTTATAAACAGGTTTCAAATCATTTATCACAAATCTTTTATACCATAATACCATATAGCAGTTTATTTTTGCAGGGTGTAAATTTTCACTTGTTTTCCATATTTTCGCGAAAAGAACAAAATTGCCAAAATAAATTCTGCCAACTTAAAAGGGCACATGCAAAAGTATTGGTTAAAGTTTTGAATTCACCAAAATAATAACCGCCAAATTTTTTCGTATACCTTATTTAATGAACATCATGAAAGTTTACACCCGCTTTTATATCCCGCTTTACGGTAGTTTAAGGTTGAAATTAATTTCTGATATAGTTAGTTCATAACTACAATATACTTTCTTCCAATAAAGCATTTACACAAAATAAATACGGAAGCAAATCATTGAAATATGACATTGACCATGAACAGTTACTCTAATTAGACTAGAGTTTACATACAATGCTTATAACACAACACCACACAGGGACTTTTACCTGTATAGTAAGTTCCATAGGGATAAGTTGATTGTTGTGTGGTGAAGGGTGGGAAAAATCCTGTAATATCATCATATATATGAGATAAACACATCTTTAATTTCATTGGTTCACAAACATTTGATAACATTTTTTCTATAAATTATTTTCTACGGTCATGTTCCATTTGCATTGGTTTAGCTAAAGTATAAAGGTTAAATAGTATGCATGGAAAAATGCCTTCATTGACTTGCATTGATTTTCTAAACATCTCTCAATTGCAGGAAAAAAATGTGAATTGTAGGTCAATGATCCTAATTACCTCTGGCTATGTATTTTTAAAATATGACCTAACAGGTGGGTAAATCTATTGACTATCAACATAATATCAATGATAAGTAAAGAATTGCTTGATTTATGTACTTGTTCTAAAATTCATAACATGGATTCATTTATTTTCATGATTATCAATTTTAGTGGAATGAAAAAAATAACATTTTTGTGGAGATTTAGCTTATTAATGCATACAGGTAAAAATAAGCTGCTAGAAAGTTTGTACTTGGTCAAACATTTTAATTTACCTATGCTAACTTAAATCACAAACAAAATTTTATAAAGTGTCCAAAGTCAAAATATCATTGGATGACTGCACTTATAAAATACACTATCCAGAACCTACTGTATCAATTACATACATGTATCGACAACGGATTTCTGATTTCTATAACTACCATCTTGTGTTATAGTTGTTGGAAATAGTGTGTTTTGACTGACATATAAGTTCCATATAAAATGTATCTATAAATTGTTATCTTAAAGGGAAACTTCGCAAAAAAATCAAAAATTCATATTATGTCCATTCTGTATAAAAATGCTCAAATTTATAAATATTAAAGTTTTATTCCGCTAGATAAGAGATCACCATCGATTTTAAATTTTGAGTATCAGTTGTTTGCGTTCCGCCATTTTGTTATCTTGTCCAAATAAAAATCACGATATGTCTATAAACCATAAAGAAACAAAACTACAGTAACCGATGTTGTCGTAATTACGTGTCGATATCTTGTCAATCGTACTGTTGTTTTATCTGACTAACTAACTTGATTCGGAAAATGTTCTTATATTTTTAATAACCATATAGTCTGTTATTTTTAAACTGTTAATATTGGAATTAGTTAAAAAGTCAAAGTTCAAATCATAAATAAGAGTTCCGTGAAAATTGTTTTCGAAAATCTAATTCGTTCATAATTCTTTAAAGTAATATACTTTATTCAAATAAATTAGGATCTTCGCTCCACTGATCACCCGCATGGCTTAAGGTATTACTCCCAAAGGTATTGTGAGGGGTGTAAGGTGACACGACCAGGTATTCAAGCGATTTCCTGTCGGGCCTGCAAGTTCATGCATCGTTTCACTTCTGTAGGTATTGATCAGTGTACACGGCCGATAACTTATAACTTTCCATTTTGAACTATCAGGTGCCCGATAATATACATCTCTGTCTTGCGTGTCCAAAAGTGATATAATATACTAGTCATTACTTAACTCATACGCTTGTTTGTAAATAAAATTTCTGGTGTAAAGAATATTATATATAAAAAAAAAAAAAATGATACCAAAAAAAAAAATTAAAAAAAATTGAAGATATACAAATATATGTATTTTTTCCAAGGGTTAATTTGGGGAAAATCAGAGACATATAATTGTATTATATGTCTCTGGGACAATGTAATATTTACTCGTTGTCAATAGTAAAGGACATAGTTGGATCATTCCAGAAATGTTGATTAAAAAATGTGCGCACTTGTCGACGATTCGTTTATACGCCCGGATAGAAAGTTACGGAACTACAGCGCAATTTAAAATATATACATGTATACATTGAACATAAGAAAGAAACATACATTTTGTGCAAATTGGGGTAAAAGTTTTGTAAATAGACTAGTCCACGTATACCAACAGTATGTAATCATCCAATTCGATAGACTATTGTATACCAAAAGAAGAAGAAGAAGAAGAAGAAGAGGACCAATTTGATTTAAATACAGGTCGATCTATAACTTGCTTTGGTTCATCGAAGTTATGAACATAGTAAAATCACAGATTTATATATCAATTAGATTGTTCTCGAATAAAGAAAGAAATTCGTCATCACCACAACTGTTCCGACATATGCAACTGGACGTACACTAATAATCCCCGAGGGATGTGAATATTTTCTAGGAAAGCTATTGAGTATTAAAGTTTCAAATCATTTTCGGGATTTATTTTCTTTCTTGATATTCAATGACAGCAAATTTAAAGAATAAACTGCTTGTCAGATATTTGTCCGCTTTAGGGGTATTCTTGCCAGTTGAACAGACTTATAATTACATTCAAAAATAGGGAAAGATGACATTAAATTCGTTGTCTTTTGTTTTTAAACATCTTTGGTCAAATAGTTATTAAGTATTATACGTTGTGAGACGAAGACTACTTTAATAAGGACGTCCCCGATTATGATTAAATTTGGTTGACGTTTTTCACACTTGATAAAGAATATCTATTCCTAATTTTTCGATTCCATTCCAAGAAGACCTTAAATTTGCTGTCAATGTTTTAAGACTTCTCAAGTACAAAAGTATTTTTTCTTTATTCGTTCATATTATATTCCGCTTCGGTAGAGTTATCTTCAGTGAGTTCCAGATATTAATTTGTACGTGGCTTTTAAAAAGTCTAAATCTAAGTGTTCTCATTCATTTATTTGCCTAATAAAGACAAATAAAAATACTTTGGTAAAGCTATTTATAATTTCGAAGTTCTCCTTTTTATTAGACATCAATCAAGGACAAAAGGTGTAAATCATTTCAATCGGACATATGAATTAAGTTTCCCGTCTTTAACCAAAAATTGTGTATTTCTTAGTAAATTAACTTATTTGAATTCAAATAAATAATAGCACCAAACATAATTAAATAATTCCACGGCGATCAATTTTTATTTGTCACCAACTTGAATATATATTTTAAATATGTGTATTGGATGCTCCCCTTGTCTTATAATTCACTGATCCGAATAGACAGTCACACCTGGCAAGGTGTGCCCGAGAGGCGTGGTTAAATACCGAAGTGCAAATAACAATTTACCTTTCAACAAGCCATCTACGAGTATTGCTACAGAACCGTGAATACACACATCGTATCAACCAAGTCATAGCAGAGATAGTAAAAGGTCAATAAGAGTACACCAACATATTGTCTTTACAGATTATTGTACTTTACTTTGTTCACCTTATCAGTCCGAAAATACATTAATTAAAAATCAATTTATAACTTTTTGTGTTGTCTACAAAAATAATTCGAATATATACGTTTAACATAGAAAATTTATCTCATGAATATGTACAATTGAACGTATGTGCGTTTTATCTTCTTATTATCGGATGGTTATTAGATAAAGCATAAGTCATCGGCGCGCTTACGATTACGTTAAAATATGATTAAAAACCAAGACTTTTAATGATTGTTTTTTAAATCCCGGCATGCAAAAACCAGGAGAAAACGTCACGACCTACAGGAAGTAGTTAATATTTTTTCATTAAATATTGAATTTCTCCTTTATTACTGCACATATAGCGATAAAACTTTGTGAATATATATATTATGTCATAATGAACATATTTAAACCATAAGTAAAAAATCGTGAATTTTCCCTTTAATTACCTGCTTGACTCTGTAAATTAGCATTTGGTTGTCCTGGTAATATAGGACTTGTTGGAACAAAATTATTTCCTGGATGGTTAACAAGGCCTAAAATTAGAAACATTTCATGCCTTCAAAATTCATTTTTCTTTTCTTTCAAATCTAAATGATATTTAACATAAATACAATTACAAATACCAAATGCTTAAATGGCTTAGAATCAAGGCAGAAAATAAGGCTTTGCCAAGATTACAGTCTTCACGATAAAATTTTAAATCTACAGACCCTGAATTAGATCAATTATGTTTGTCTGTAACATGTGTAGATAAGATTTTTACTGGACTGAAAGCAATTTTACAAGCCTGGACTTCTGGTCTCTAGCTAAGCATGAAGACAGAGAGAATCACTGTTTTTTAAGCTAGGTATAAATAAAATGTATATTTGGAGACAATATATTCTAACACTTTTATCATTTAGAGGTTTGAAATGACTGACATCAAAATTTCCCCACACACGGAAACACATTATCAATGTCATAAACAAGGCATTATACGGTCAGTGACTATATATATCACAAATGAATATATTCAATATAGTCTGATTGGCAGTATCACAGTTGCGGTAAAAATCTCCATATTATAATGGTTTTGAATGGTACGAAAATAAGTTAGGAATGGACACAGATGATGATGCCCTTGCACATAATGTAATAAAGAGACATAACTCAAGAAGGTAAAATTGATGTAACCCAAATTTATACTTAATCTGAGTTTTATGGTAATATTAAAGCATTGTGTACAAGTTTCATAGTATTTGTTTGAGGCATACAAAAGTTGGAGAACTAAACAAATTTCAGGACTAAGGGACTGAGGTACAAGCAGACAAGGGCGTACAAACTTACCCTGAGGTATGCTGTTGTGGAGCAAAGATTTCATGGTAGGAGAATGTGGTGGTGGTTGTATTCCTCCTGTCTCTTTATTGAAAGCTGATAGTTTAATACTCTGGTACCCTGGAACTGGTTTAGGCATTCCTGGTAGAGCATAGGATGAAGGAGATGTGTTAGAGGGTTTTGTTTGCACTATTGAAGTCATACTCCATATAGGAGAAGCACTAGATTTACCTTGTGGTGGTGTGGTTCGGTTAACACCACCAGAAGGTGACGGGGATTTCTGTTGTACATGTGCCTGATCAATTTGACCAAACAAACTTTGTAATAAATTAGTTGCAGTTGCCTCCCCTTTTGAGGGACTTGTCAAACTAGCAACTGAATGTGGACTATGATAGCTGCCACCAGATTTAGAGGGTGACTGTCTTTGTCCTCCCCCTGGGGATGCCAAGGGGGAGACGTGATGAGCTGATATGTGTGCTGACGTTGGTGATATTCTTAATCCCTGAATCTGGTTTCCTGTTTGCATGGATACTGAACCCTGAGATATTGAACGCATCAATGTTGGTTTTTTAGCACTATCTAAACTATTATTTCCTATGTTTGGTGGAGAATATTTTGTCGTAACTGCCGGTCTTCCATGAACGGAATTCCCGGAATGCACTACTATTGTTTTTGGTTTATTCACTCGCTGAGTAACAACAGTTTTTGGCTTTCCATCTCCATGATGAATTTGAGAAATTTGTTTTTCTCGACTTTCAAGAAATTGTTTATATGCATCTTGATTTATCAATGATGTAATGTTCCCTGATGCAGCCTTCTGAGTTAGATACGACGCTAACTGAGCGTTAGTCACTTGCTTTTGATGTGCTGGAGTTGGGGATTGCTTTGGTGCCTGTGCTGCTTTCAACTTTTGAACCATTTGATGGGCATCCTGTGGTTTTATCTGTAGAGATGACTGAACTGCATGCTGCTGGTGACTTTTTGTTGGTGAAGTTTTGCTTTCATCTTTAACCAGCTGATGTTGAAACACAGAAGATGCATAATTCTGAAACTGTTTAAGGAAAGTTGAATCCTTCTTACTCTCAGACTGAAGTGCTGCAAGGCTGTTATTATTATTTGTATTTTGTCCTGAGGTTGGAGATGTTAGGGATGATCTTAAAATATCAGAGACCACATGATCCCAAGATCTATCACCTATGTATTTCTGAGATGCTGCCGAGGATGCCAAGAGTGAGAGTCCAGGTGAAGTTCCACTAACACTACTTCCTGTTTTCTCCTTATTTCCTGGTGTCATCTTGTCTGCTGCAGATTTTGCCAATGAAGATGACTGATCATTTGCATAATCTAATAAGGTGGGAATGATTTTACCAGCGTCCCCTGAACCTGGGGGTCTCACTGGGGTATTTCCTGGGAAAACAACAGGTTTCTGGGATAGTCCTTGTGCACTAAGTGGAGTAACACCTTGTTTTGTTACCATCAGAGGGGCACTAGAAGGGGTTATTCCTTGCTTGGGTGTCATGGCTGGTGTGTTGGCAGCAGAAATTGATGTTTTGTTTATTACTGGCACTTTCTTGATCTTTGGTCTGAAAAAGATGTTAAGTGTTTATTTTAAATGTTCAACTGTTAGTGGAGGCAAATCTTTAACTGAATAAAATAATTGCTATTATGACAAAAAATACAAACTCCCAATACAAATAAAGAAACAAATATCTTTGAATTTCAAATTAAACCTCTTAGTAATGAGTTATGTATTAACTGGCTTTGAGCAATAGGAAGTCAGACTTTTGCTGATTGTTGAAGGCCGTACAGTGACCTATAGTTGCTTACTGCTGGTCATTTGGTTTCTAGTGGAGAATTGTCTCATTGGTAATCATACCACATATTTTTTTATTGTGTCAGACAGGTTTTGCCAAATCTTCCTTCACATGCATTCTTTTTAATGTGAATGTTTTGTTTGCTTTGTGCACACTTGGAATTAGATTTTCCTCCAGACTATTCACTTATTTTCTCCTAACTAGGTAATTGTTCTTACATGAAGTGCCCAAAGAGATAAATACTTACGGGTTTGTCCAGGCTACATGTCCTGCTCTACTTTCTTTGAATAGAACACTGAAATAAAATAAAATCATATATGGAAAACATTGTAATGAGAGTAGCATTCAACATGTTTATGTATGTGATGAAAAAATAAAATCATCTGCAGAAAAGCTTGTAATGAGAGTAGCATTCAACCAAGGCTTCCAAAACGGTCATTTGGATAATATCTGGTAAAAGTCTGGCTGGCCAAAGCATGAAATGGTCATCTTCTTTTTAGTTGCAAAGGTTTTTTCGGTCATTTTAACATATAAATTCACGATCTTTTTGACCCAACAGTTTGCCTTTAACAGCCATACATTTCCTGTCATAAAAGTGACATGATGATTAATTACTATCAAAACAACCCCTACTTCAATACTTTCTAATTTTAATCAAGGCTAATTAGTTGTTGGACAGCTGAAAACTACCTGTTCAGGTGACAGGTAAACTATTTGCAGTACCGGACATCGTATAAATTAATCGTTCCATTCACAATTATTTTCGTATATTTCAGTGGTTTGTATCTAATTGATTTAGTCCAAAAGATCAAAATTATAATAAATACATTTATAAACATGATTTGATGAAATATTTAAAAAGGTTTTAAATGAAAAATTGTCAGAACTACGTTGTATGAACTAGAACACGTGTGCGCATGTGCACAGGTGGGAAATTCAATTATGCATCCTACACTTCTTCAAAAATGCTATCATTGATACCTGTATTTAATGTTCATTTCAAGTATTTTGTTGAAGAAATAACGTGGAAAGAGCTTCTTCGCTCAGTACACTGAATGAACTCATCAAATCATACTTTGTTTTACAGACTTTGATCTTCTTATATTTTGTTTCTAAGCATGTATATATGTGATATGATTTGAAATACATATAACCACTGTTAGCTAACAAGGTAATGCCAATCAAAAGAAACATCTCCCAACTGATTACATTCAGACAACAGGATATTCAATCTTTATCTTAAGTTTTAGTACAGCATTCTTAGCAGTGAATTAGAGGTGTTACTCAAAGCAATCTGATAGTTCCTTAACCAAAAGCTGAGCTGTTACAGAAATCTTTTTGTTTATTCTGGATCAGTCATTCAGTGCAATAGAATGGACTTAGGATTATCAATATTTTACCTGGTTTGCATCCATCCTTTAGGCCATAATATTTTGACCTCTCTTTCTATAAATGTCTTTAGGTATTCCTCAGCTGTCTGTGTTCTTGTTTTCATGTAATTATATATCTTCATCTTAACCCGAACAACATCACACAACAATGCCCTAATAATGGAAATAATTATTATATCAAAAATAGGAAAATCATTGTCATAGATATCTTTATAGTCTATAGATACATCACTCTTAATTCAGAAACAATTATGAGGTTTTTATTCAATGGAATAATGTGACTGGGTAAGTATTGTAATAATAAGAACTTGCATTCTAATATCTGTTACATATATCTGTATAAAAATTTTCCAGAAATTGTAATGATTCATCTTGAAATTTTGCTGGTCATTTCCTTCTCAGTCTATATATCTAGAGACATAAATCAGGACAAATAAATTCATTTAATCAATGTCAAACATTGCTTTCATTAGAGCGATTTCAAAAGTATGGACATTAATTATAAGTAAACATTGTGAAATTAAATTTTGAAGATCTTGAGTTGAGTTAACAACAGACATGACCACGAGTCACAATATCTTCAATGCCTGGCAACACAAGAACTAAACTATACTGAGCCAAAAAAGCTTGGCAACACTTTTTTTTTAACTTTTTTTTTTTGTTGTTTCTGGAAAAAAAATATTTAAACATCATTGATATACAGGATATTTCGATATCTTGTAGACCAAAAAAACAATTGTCAAGGGAGGAGTGCTACCTTCGCTTTATGTCAACGCGTGACAAGCTTTTTTCCGGCCAAAAAGTAGTGCATAAACTAAGGGCAGCTGCTGATGTGCCTGCCAATCCTTCATTGGTGCACGGCTGAGAAATTGACACTCTACTCATTTCCGCATTTTGACCCTCCCACACTCCATACAAAGAAAATTCTAATGAATGTGAGTGATAAACATTCATGTTGCTTCTGAAATGTCATAATTCTTTTTTGTTATTATTAGAATTATATGCTGTTATGATTTTGTAATAAAATAAAATTTCACATTTTTGTTGCTTAACTTTTTTGACTCAGTATACATTAACCCCTTGTGCCAAAATAGCTTGGCTGTGGACACAATAACTATAACATAAATACCTAAGATTTTCATTCCATTCAAATTTTTTCTTTGGTGCTGCCACCTTTTTCTTGGTAGGTTCCTGGTTTGTTGCATTTGATTTTTCCCCTTCCTCCTCCGAGTCCTCAGTATCCCCATCTTTACCCTCAGGTTTATTATCCTCTGGTTTGTTGGCATCAGTTTCTGCCTGCTTCTGCTTCCTGTTAGATAATAGCAAAAAATAATAAATCATCTAAAAATTAATATGAGAAGATAAAAAAAAAAGAAAGTCATTATGTATCAGAAAAAATGTCATTTTGAACTTGATCTTTGTATTGAGTAACTGCAAATACAGGCTAATGAAGTAATATGGTGACTATATATATTTGAAGCACACCTTTCAAATTGAGGTAAGTTTGGTTGAAGTTTTAATGAACTGCCTTCAAAGTGTTGGAGGCCTTTAAGAAATGTTGATCTTCAAAGAAAGAGTAGGTTGTTGTTGCATTTTTATGTCAATTGTAGACATGTATTTTAAATATTGAATCATTTTTGTTTGTGATTATGTATTAGTAAACATATTGTGGATTTGTTGGTGTTTTTTTTTTGGGGGGGGGGGGGGGTATCAACTTTCCTGGTTTTCCATGGTATAGGTGAACATCCGGATTTTACAATACATTACAATTATTCTTGAATCTATGAATAATTAGTTACTAAGAATGTAACTGAATTAACAGTTTCACATTTGTTTATAGACTCTAAAGTATTGAAAGCAGTCTTTTTTGTAAATTCCCCTAAATATTTTGGATGGAGATGTTCTTTTTGGTGGTGCTTCAGTTCAATTTTTCAATGTAACATATTCTCTAGTATCTCAAAACAACAAGCATCTTGTATTCTGCTGTTTTTATATGCAAATATATATCATATATGTATATTACATTAGTATTTTCTAATTTGAATAAATAACATTCAACTGACATTTTAATTATCCTTAAAGAGAGAATCTAAAAGACATGGTATGATTTTTTAGAATAGTGCAGATTCAACTCTTCATTTTTTTTTGTGATGTGTTACGTAAATGAAATATCTTGTAAACTAGACACTTTCTTTATTGCTAAGAATCATAGCAAAAGCTCGTATAAATGATTGATTGATTGTTGGAGTTTAATGCTATAGTTCACACTATCTGCTGTATCGAGGTGGTCAGTTTTGATTGGTGAAGAATAGAAATGTCATTCCTGCGAGATTGAACGGATAAAGGACAAAGTATAATTACCAAATCTGAAATTCTGCATCATGCTTCTCTTGTTGCGCAGGCATAACACTTGCAATAGCTGAAATATTAAGTTGATATAAGAAACTTTTCTAACATGGGATATTAATTAAATCCATGGGTTGCAGTCTCCTTTTGGTAAACGTTTATTCATATGAATCATTATACTATATACTATACAAGTGGCTATGCTAAGAACTTTAAATGCTGATAGCAAATAACCAAAAAACAAATCCAGCATTGGATGTTTGCAAAAACAAATGCAATACATGTATTGAAACATGTGAAAGTCGATATAACTAGCTTAACCCTATCAAGATACACACTATAATGTCAGGAAAAACGTAAATGAAATGAATATGTGTCAATACTAGTGCATACTAAATAATTGAATTTAATACAGTTCCCCCTTAAACTGACCTTATAACAAACTTTAACAAATTATGACCTCTACCACTTCATCAAGGCAAGACAAAAATGTATTTTCATTATACCGGATTTCATAGTTTTAACAAATTCTTCTTGAATCTTATTCAAAATTTGTAAAGTGTTGAACATTTAAATTCCATCTATATCCACAAAATCCATGAAAAATAGTCCAAGACAAATAATTATTCCATAAAGTATAAAGTAATCAAGGTCTTATTACCATCTTTAAGTTTCTGTAAGGGTCCTTTCAGTTGATCTTCTTGTCTATCTAACCTCAGTTTCTTAGCTCTCTTCAGTAAAGTATCTTTGGTACAGGGTAGGAACCAGGCTAAATGTCCAAATATAACAGATCTCTGACTGCAGGGTAACTGTCTTGTTGTCAGTTCAATACTGTAATATGATTTTTAAAAGCTGATAAATGATATTTAAACAACTGTATATTCAATATCTTTGCGACAAAAATGCAAAAGAATTTATAGAAGTTTCAGGAAAAGCAGCAAACAGATAATACTAATAAATGCAAGGTTTATTCATGCTGTCTTTTTTTTTAGTTGGTTTCTAGTATGTGTTTGATTTTCATCTCTTTCCATAAAAAGACAAATTTAGTTAATCTAGCTAAAACAGAATTATACTTTCATTCAACTAGAGAGTTGTCTTGTTTTGTGAGATTAGATGTAAGCAGTTTCTGTTCTAACTGGTATTTAGAAGACTAGTATCAGTTTCAACTCTTTTTTAATGTTTGTGTAGTTTTATCTGCTTCATTTGGCAGTCTCACCACATCTTTTATTTTATTTTAATCTAAGATTTAAAGGGTTGTTAAAAAAAAAACTTTGTTCTTCCCCATAGGGAATTTATCTTCTTTAATTTTGTGTAGATGGCTGTATTTGCAATACCAAAATGCAAAGAGAGTGTTGTTTTAAATTATGTTATGCTGTGGGTGTACTGTCCCTAAAGGGGGGCCTAGGTATTTTCCCAAACAGCCCAAACCATCTTGCATAAAATACTTACTCTAAAAGCATTTCACTGACTTCTCCATTGAAAAACTTCCCTTTGCTAACATTAGAACTCTTTGCAGTCTGAAAATTATACAATTAAAGTTGATTTTATTACTTACAAAAAATTACTTATAAACAGTTTCTTAACACTGATATTTCCTTTATTTGATTACAATGACTATTTCAAGACTTTTCATAAATCTTTTTTCTTCTGCAGCTCTTTATTCTAATGGCAATAATTGAAATCATGTATTTAATGAGAATATATCACTTCAAATCAAACTTTACTATCTTGAAATAAGTTTCAAGACTAGATAAAATATAGATTATTATAGAGATACTTATAGATTATCATTGATTATCTCAACGAGATTGATTTTCTCGCTTGAGCTGGAACAGCGAAAGTGAGAAAAGCAATCGAGTTGAGATGACCAATGATAATCTGTTTATTGCTATTTCACCTATGACGACGTTGTCAACTTCAATGTCAATTTCGTTATCAACGCCACGTGGTCTCCTTAGTTTCTAGTGATAATTTTTTCATCTCAAGCAAGAAGCATGATATGAAAATTATCACAAAAAAAGATCAAATGAAAAATGCACAAAATAGCGATAAAAGTGGATTATTGGATTTTTCCAATCGCGATAGTTAAATTATAAATTTTTAAGTCCAAGCGGCTTTAAAATTTATAATTTAACTATCGAGATTGGATAAATCCGAAAATCAACGCGTTAATATGTAATAATCTGTTTCTCTAATGATTTAAAGATAAATTTTCCTTTTTTCTAAACCAAAATCCCCTTCGAGTGCCTTCCACTTTCCACTAACTTGTCAATTTCATTAACACCTGTTAGAACATTTTGATCATTTCAGAGAGCTGAGAAAGTTTTCGACCCTTTGCCTCAGCCAATCATCTTCTGAGATCACCGGCAACCACACTTTGATTAAATTTTTTTATATCATGGATTTGGAAAGGGATATATTTCCATAGAATTAGAGAAACTAATATATATGTACCTCTTTCAGTTTATCAATAATTTGAAGAAATTCTGGTTTGAGTCCGTCCGGTAGCTTTGGTGCAGATTCAGGTTTTTTCTCTTCATTGCCATCTTTGCTGTTTGAGTCTGTCATACCGATCACTGAATCAAACACAGCATCCAGCTTGTCACCTTTACTCATGGCTATGACAGAATCTATCACAGAATCTATACCTTCATCTTGTGATGATCCTTCCTGTGACGACTGACTATTAACATTGGGGGTTAATCTCCCGTTCATATTTGATTCTCCACCAGCCGTAGATTCTGTTTGTTGTTTTAGTAACTCAGCCACAGTTGGTGACATTTTCTTTCTGTAAAAACAAGGTATTATTTATAATCAATTCAGTAATCTATAGAATCATACTTTACTACTTCTGTTTATGTTTTCATAATCCTGTACTGCAGTGGTCATTTCATTAAAATGAAGTTGAGTTATTATATTAATCATTCCCATACCAGAAGTAGGTATAAGATATTGTATTTATGATCATAGCAGGAGATTTGGGATCATGTTCCCTATCAATTATGAAATAATTAATGTTAAACATAGAATTCTTAGAATTTCCGCATAACATGGGCTGTTTTAGGCACATTCTATCCCAAGTAAATCCCTTCCATGTATATACACATGTATCATAACCTAAATGCAGACACTGTGTCAATTTTTATAATAAGTGAAGGATTTAAGTCATTTCAATATTTCTGATAACCATTTCAATTTGAAAATAAATGAAACATTATACAACATGTACAATAAGTACAATATTTTCCTATTAAACATGTCTTATGAAAGCTACTACAGTCCACTTTTATCATAACTGCTACTTACTTGGATTTATCAGGATTTGGTTTCTTTGGTTTCTTAAATTCTTTTCCTTCTCCGTTTAGTAATTTCTTCTTTTTCTTTCCTCCTCCCTCAATACCATCTTTTATTTTTCTTTTCTAAAAATAGTTAAGATTTTATTCATTTATACAAGAGGAAGTTTATATGAATCAACAGTTCTTAACAGTGGGAGACTAGTAAGATAATTATAAGGAATACAATCATCAAAAATATTTAGATAACTTAGCTTCCTGACAACAGACAGAATCTCACAATAAGCACAACCAGTACTAATAAAATTAATTCTTCTGAATCATCAAGTTTACATCAAACATTTGACCTACAAACTTGTCTGTCATTTGTTAGTCTTGACTGAATTTATATTTTAGTTCATTTAGAACACTTTTTTTTTAGGGGCCAGCTGAAGCATGCCTCCGGCTGTTAAATTTTCTTGCTGTGTTGAAGACCCATTGATGGCCTTGGGTTATTTTATGCTCTATGGTCGGGTTGTTGTCTCTGTGACACTTTCCTCAATCTTAATTTTATTATAAAAATCTTCTTTAAGTCTACTGCTTGGCAATCTTTTGAAAGTCATACACTGGTTTTATAACATTTTCATGAAGAGCAATGTACTTGTTTTACTATATAAGTTATGAACTAGTACATACTTTTATTTTGGTTTCTTTCTTTTCTCCATCAGATTCAGAGTCAGATTCTATTCTCTACAATATTAAAAGATGTTCAATGAATGCACAATAAAGGAACATAATTTTAATTATTATAAATAAACTTACATCAAGAGAGATTTAATGAATTAATATACACTACTAATTATAATCTGAAATTTAATGAACAAATAATCAAATATTATCAAAATAATAGAGTTTAGAAAGTAGGACAACTAACCCTTTTCTTCTTTTTCTTTTTGAGAGTTCCTAGTTTGAAATCATCATCTGAGTCGTCTGATAACTCTTTGAAATCTAATTTTCCACAGTTTATATAAAATCCTCCAAGTTTGGTTGTTAAGCAGGCTGGTACCACTTCATCATACTAAACAAAAGAAAAATGTGTTTAATGTCTCACTTGCTTTTCAAGAAAATAAATTTATTAGCAATTTAATGGAATGCCACATAACTGCGTGTATTTTTTTTTATCCATATCAGATCAGATTGAGAAACAATATTTCACGTGAGAATGATTTAAAAATCAAAATCTTTTGTTGAATGTAATTGTGATATATAGATGCTCCCATAAATGCATGACGATAGAAAATATTATTATTTAAGAAATAATTGATGCCAGCTATACTTAATTGTAGTTTTAACATGGGTAGGCATTATATTCGTGATTATTTTTGCCAGAGCGATAGCGAGGGCTAAAATAACACGAATATAATGCCTACCCATGTTAAAACTACAATAAAGTATAGCTGGCATCAATTATTTCGATTCTGATTAGGACAATTACGGTAATATCTATGTTCGCTGTGTATAAAGTGTACGGTATTTGTGTAGGCTCTTCCATCAACCTTCCTGTCGATTTTTATCCAACTAGTTCATACCAGTTTAATTTGGCAAAGTTGTATAAATTTCTAAAATTCAAAATTGAAACAGATATTAATAAATTAATTTATTAACTAAAACAATATTTGTGTCACAATATAACAGAAAAGTTATATTTCAACAGTCTTTTCCTTTGAGGTCAATTTCTGACACGCACATTTTCAAGTCAGTCGTCAATAGCGGTGGACGCACAAGGAGAATCGGGTAGGTCTTTATTTACTAAATTAATCGTAAATATTCCGCCGATTAATATTGTAGCATTGGTAAATATGTTCATATCTGATAGAGGATTTCTTGATAAAGTTGTGCTGACATTCGAGACTTGGCAGGAGGGGCCCTTTGACAGAAATCCATTTATACTTGCGGTGGCTACACCTTTTAAAGTTGATCAAAGGGCACGCCTTTGTGCATCTGACGATTTCAAATGCTGTATTTATACATGAGATTAAAATTAATACTGGGTGACAATCTTGTTGCATTTGTAAAATGGATTGGAAACCTTGGTGGTATATTGGTAATTACGCCTATTTGTTTTTATAGGAGAATGGGGTTCGATTCCCTGCTAGGGTCAATCCATTTTATCAGAAATATGAAACAATTTTGTCATTTCAGTACAACAGTAATAGTAACCTATTCTTTATTTTATATTTTATCGTCGGAACATATGTTTCAATGAAATTAATATACAATGACATGCCTTTTTAACAGGAGAGATGAAACGTGTTTTTAGGGGGAGGGGTTTTGAAGTTAGAACAGCCAACATGGACGTTGCTGTATCTAGGTCAACTATTTTCAATTATGAATTGTAACACATTGTTGTCATTGTTAAAGTATTAGTAACAAAATGTGTATCATTTTAGTGTTTGAAAGTGTTTTAATTTAAGGAAATACATTAAATGCATACCATTTTGTCGAAATTCATTTTTCTGCCATAGTCAATATACGCATGTGCAAACTAATTTTATTGGATAATAAAGTATGGTTTCTTTACAAAGCTAAAGAAGCACGTCATATTAGAATTGTAAGTTACACCTTCTACTCTAA
The DNA here is from genome assembly GCF_036588685.1 of Mytilus trossulus. NCBI lineage: Eukaryota > Metazoa > Mollusca > Bivalvia > Mytilida > Mytilidae > Mytilus > Mytilus trossulus. The sequence continues at coordinate 32,695,093 of NC_086386.1, read as the reverse complement.
CCCAATCCTAAACATTTGAAAAGCATAACAGAAATAACAGAAGCACAATCGTTGCATCAGTTAAATTGCAACTTGGGAGTGAGATGCCCTTTTTTTTTCACCTCTTAAAATATTTAAAGTTTTTCCACATCAATTTATCCCACCATTTTCTAATACTTCGCTTCTTAAACTTACAGCTTCTGAATTATCAATAAACTCATCATTTTCATCATACCCATCACCAAGGTCAACATAGTCTTGTATACGGCCATGTTTCTTTTTCCATTTTGTGTTCTTTGGATTCTGAAAATAAAAAGAAAATAGATTTGTAACAAGATGTTTAAAATGGCATAACAAATGATGTTTAAAAGTGATGATGACTTGTGCAGTCACCTTTTCAATTTCAATATGGGTAATGCCTCTCAAGAACACCGCTGATTTTTTCAAGTTAATTTTTATGCTGTGTATTCATAGGAGAGTTGTATCATTTTGTTCCGGAAAGGGGGTAGGTAGCTTCCTATAGCATGTGTAGTTGATGGTCTGTTCAACTTATTATTACAACATGTGGTACACAAAAGCAAAGGTGGATGCATCTGGTTTTAGTCCCACTACCATGACTACAAAGCAATGTAAATATTCATATCCTATTAACATATTCTCCTCTTGAATATGCCTTTATTCTCAATTTTATTTAATTTGACACTGGACATTAAACAATCATCCATCATCATCCAATGCACACTTGCCAAGTAATAGTGTACAGGCTGTACAGTAACATGTTTGAAAGAATATATTTATAGAAAAGATGATGTCAATGAGAAAACGAAAATATAATGATCTTAAAAAGTCAAGGATAGGAGAATAACCATTTACATATTTCTCTTCAAATTTCTTTGCAATGGCCGCCATAGCTTCAGCGTCTTCATCTTCACCAAAAGGATCATCCCCATTTTCTGCTGGCTTCTTCTCCCCCTGAAATACAATTACAATGTAATATAAATAATCATGTTTTCAAATTTGAGAGTTGCTTCAAATAAAAAATCCTATTTTTTCAGTTTCATTTATATAAATATTAAAGTTACATGTGTACTTATTAATGTTTGTCATTAATTAATGTACAACTTAAATTTGCATGTTTATCTATATGTATATCTATATATTTATCCATGTTTATATATGTGCTACAATTACTGTTTTTTTTTCACTTCCTGGTATACACCACTATATAGAGGAAGAATTTTATCCAGATCAAAAACTCTTTATAAAATGTTTGTTGTTGTTGTTGAGCAGCAAATTGAAAAAAAAATATCTGCAGACTGCACCCATGATATGACTTTTGGCATCAGGATTTTTACGAATTTAAAAAAAACAGAAACAGCAGTGTTGATAAAAAAACCTCAAGATTTTCGTTCAAAGAAGAAGGTCCGGTAAGGACCGATTTTGGCCTCAAATTTCAGTTTCATCTGACGAAAGATTTTGATCACATTTTAAACACTTAAGTGTCTATTTCATATGATTCAATTAATTTTTGTGAAAGATTTTAACTTATTCAGTCATAAAAAACGATCCGATTCAAGCTGAAATATGAAAAATCTACCAAATATGCAAAAAAATGTCACTTTTCAGATGGTTTTTGTCAAAAACAAAGTGGCCGCAACCGTGTTCATCCACAATCTTTATATATGCTATGTATTATCATCAAATACAACTTCCATTTCCATATTTTGGATGAACACGAATGCGGCCACTTTCGTTTTACTTGGAAACCGTCTAAAATTTAACTAAAATTTCAGTAATTTAGCACGACTTGTTGGTGCTAGTACCCAATAAATGTGCATTGAATTGGCAAAAACAGCCCATATTTATGTAGCATAACCATTCTACTATCCAATAAATAGCTAAAACTTACATTTGAACAATTTTTTAAAACTGCTATATTTTGGGGCCGAAAAGGGGTCTTACTGGACCTACTCCTTTGTGTGCTTTCAACCAAAATAACTTAATTTAAGATTAAGTTGTTAACACTAAGATCCTGAATACTTCAGAAAATATTCTGAGATTGATGAAAACAAGGTATTAATTTGGTGTGGCCTGATTTTTTCAAATATTAAAATTTAGTTATGGTGACAGCCATGATTGTATCAAGATTGGGGTCATCAACATAATTCTTTAACATGCTCAGAAATGAATCCTTTATTAAATAAAACAGATATGCTGCAAGCACCATCAGTACATATGATGAGTTGAGATCTTTATAGATTTGTAGCAGAAGAAACAGATTTTCAGGTTCATGTACTCATTCTTTTGGTGAAGATTTTGGTAATAAAGAAGTTTGACGTCCAACTTTGTTTAATCAATGTCTCTGTTAGAGGACATAAATAAACATCATCTGATCATATTAACAGACTAAAAGTGGTTTCTTTTTTTTAAATTCCCTGAACAGTCCTCACTAGCTAGTAAATTATTTTCATTAACCTTAATTATTTGGTTATTACGATTTAACGGGAAACCTTTGACATGTGTAAAGACAGACCTAACTATTGATTCTAAGATCCCAGGTAGCATGCTCTGTGACAGATACAACTGTAGCAAATTCTGAACGATCTTGTGTCTGTCACGACAATGGTAACAACTAGACAAAAATCAATGGCTAATATTGTACAGATATGACAGATGTCACCCGTAAACAAGAATTTCAGTTTCCTTCCAAATTTTTCCAAGTAAATAAATTATTTGGATTTTATAGTGAGACAGCAATCCGGATAACAAAATTCAATAGCCATTAAGAGGTCAACATATATATAGTCTTTAGTGACAATGTATGTCAAGCTTCAAAATTTGCCAAGTAGACAAAAATTTAAAAAAAAATTAACACTGTATGTCTATAAAAGAAAACAGCTAATTCTAAATGTCAAGAGAATTTACAAGTTTTCAGTCTTTTTAATGTGTCATGAAAAGTTAAAATGTTGAGTCCTTTCTAGAAAACATTTCAGTTTAATTAAAAGCTTTAGAGGGTTGTAATGGGGGTACCTTCATCACGAATAACAGTAAAATGTATTGCGAATTGACGCTATTTTTTGGTGAATATGACAATAAAATATACACTTTCTTATAGATGATTATAGAATTGTAGAAAAAACTACCAGCTCTTTATTTAAAATATGGTTAATTATGTGTTAAGGGGGTCTATATATCAGTTTGACATCTCCAGATATTAATATTTACATTTTTAACCAGAATTAATCACTTCAATTGTGTATACATAAATTTCATCACCCATTAGTTTTTAACATGTTGTTTTATCCCTATAATAAATATGTTATGCAAAAAATATAAAGAAATACATTTTGAGGGTGAATGCAATGTATATATACATTTCTCTAATTCTATGGAAATTTATCCCTTTTCGAACCCATTGTATAAAAAAATTTAATCAACGTGTGGTTGCTGGTGATCTCAGAAGATCATTGGATGATTTTGAGGGTCATGACCTTTTTGGCTGACTAAATGAACCAAAATATGATAACAGGTGTTAATGAAATTGACAACTTCGTGCAATGTAAAAGGCACTCGAAGGGGATTTTCGGTAAACAAAAAAAGAAAATGTCTTTTTAATCATTAGAGAAACAGATTCTTACATAGTTACTCGTGGATTATCGGATTTATCCAATATCGATAGTTAAATTATAAATTTTAAAGTACTCGCCGAGGCGGCTCGAACTTTAAAATTGATAATTTAACTATCTCGATTGGATAAATCCGATAATCCACTGGTATCAATGTAAGAATCTATATGTATGCACTATCCACACTGACTAGGGACTATATTTGTAGATTTAACAAATGTCTGTCTGGCACATCATATAACTGTTTTTTTAAATTTAAAATTAATTTAACATCCTCAAACTTTTTTTTTATAAAAACCTGAAAGATGTGTTGTTGAGCTTGTATGTTATCTTTTTAACACCATTTTTTTTTATTTGTTGCGTTGCTGTTTCGTTTACTTTTACCCATTGTTCTCCTAAAAAAAATCATGTTCCTGTTCATATTAAATACAAAATTTCCACTATCCTTTTTTGACCAGTGGACAAGCTGACACTTTTGTGCTGTAATGTATTACAGATCCTGTCAGTTGGCATTCAGAAATGCTGAGTTTTGAAAACATCTACATATTTTAAGGCATAGCCTTAGCTTGTGGAATAAAACTTCGTCTTGAAAATTAGGTTAATAAATTTCAGTATTAAAAGTCTGTGCTCCTCTTCAAAATAGTAAATAGAAATACATCTAACATATATTTACATAAGTTTTGATAACTTTAGATTGATAGAAGGATGAAATGCCCCTCTATCTATATTTACGGGGAATTAAGTTTTCATCTCCTCATGACAATAGAAAACATTATATTAATGTCATCATTATTAATTAAACCCTCATCCGGGTGTGGGATTTTCTCGCTGTGTTTAAGGTGGCCTTGAGCTGCTTTCTGCTCTTTTGATACATTCCTCATTTCCAATATTTCCAATTTAAAATTTATTAAGAACTATCTAATTAAGATTAAATTTCCCTTTTCAGTTTTGGCTCTTTATCATTATCATAATTCAGTGGTTTAATAATCATTTGTTTATGTGTTACATATTTGTTTTTCGTTCATTTTTTTTTACATAAATAAGGCTGTAAGTTTTCTCGTTTGAATTGTTTTACATTGTCTTATCAGAGCCTTTTAAAGCTGACTATGCGGTATACAGCTTTGCTCATCGTTGAAGGCTGTACAGTGACCTATAGTTGTTAATGTCTGTGTCATTTTGGTCTTTTGTGGATAGTTGTCTCATATTTTTTTTATATAATTGGGCCATGATAAATAATAGGTTTGTTTGCCCAAACACTACCTCCCCAGAAAAAAACTGCCTACTCAAATTCTTTTATTGTCCTTATTTGAAGAAGGTTTTTTTTTAATCCAATAGGCATTAAGAGTTATAAACATCTGATACTTTAATTTCTTTTTTTATTTCATTGTGATAAAATTCCCTAAAGGTTTGCAGGAAAATTGCCTTTTAAAGAAAATTCTTTCAAATTATCAATTAAATTATGACCATATTTCTGTAAAATTATGTATTTATATCTTGTAAAATCATATTAATATTTTTTTAACTTTAAAAAAGTCTTCAATTTAACAGTATTGTACATGTAAACGTTAATTTCTGACTTTACTCTAATGTTGTACACGAATTTCTTCGTACAACATGATCATATTTCATTTTTCCATTTACTACACTTTAACCACTCCACTAGAGCCCCACAGATCGATAATCAATCACACGCGCGCCTAATTACATTTAATCAGAGGATTAAAAACAATAACTGTCCACTTCTACCTGTCTTTTTATCGTATGTGCATGTTATCGATTTAATTCTATAAATAGATTCTGCTTATCACTGCAATTTACCTACAACTCCATTCAACCATAACATCACTTTGGTTCCTACACTTTGACCTTTGTCATTAACATATTCACCACACACCAATATTTGAAAAATATGTCTAAAACAGTATAGTTTTGCTCCCAGGATTATTATAGTGCCAGAGATAGTAACCCTCATTGTCCAGACCCAATCAATCATCTTATCTCTGTCACACTTCATAGAGAGCCAATAATTTTTACGCCAAACAAATTGCATAAACTCTCGAAATACATTTCAAACTTCTGTTTTATTCGTCTATCGAAATATTTTATTTGCTCTGAAACGATTTTTACTTCTTGCACACATACAATGTTAAATCAAGTCCACGTCCAGGGAAATGTGTCATGTGTTCCAAATATGGTAGTTAGACGATAAAAACACACAAGATAATAGATCGTAATTAATCCCCGTTTATTTCATTATTTCTTACAATCATTTTCAACATTACAAAAAAATATATTTTCTTTCAGAAAACTTTCTTTTCAAATGTTATACCTCCTATCAAACGAATGGAAGAAAGGAACCGGCATGTCCAATTTTTGACCAGAAATTGAAAATAATGTTGTAAATAACTGCAAATATTACAAGATGGCGTACATTTGGGTCTGGCTATTTTGTTAAGCTGTATAGAATGTAATGTACAACGAACATCGACATGAAGGCAGTTTTTACACGTAGAAAATGTTCAGGGCTCATACAAAACTGAAGAAATGCACAAACTGTTATGAGGATTCCCCACTCCAAAAAGAGTGAAATAGACTCTAAATTGACTTAACTTTTGTTTGATTATGAAGAAAAAATATACTTTTATGAAATTAACACAGTATTTCAATTTTTGTCAACTCACCAGTGACTTTTTCAGTAAATCTGCATAAGAAAACTCTGAGCACTGTTGTTCGTTCGGAGTGTTGAGGGACAAACTGAAACGGACAGTTGGAGGGTCCTTTTTCGACTTTTTCTCCTTCTCAGAATCAGTAACTGTGGTAAATGGAAGTCTCTTGGGTTCCGTCATGTTGTCCACTCAAAAGATCCTTTGTCGCAAACACTTTCTTCGTTCAAAACTCTGCATTACTGTCACGAATCTAGCAAATCTACCGCCATTTTGTTGTATTTGACGTCATTCGACTTTTGACCCCCTGTCATTGGAAGAGTCCAATATTGTATAGTGTAATCAGACAGTTTTTTCCTGTTTTTAAAAATAAACAGGCTCCTCAATTTTAACAATAATAAGCTCAGAAGTTTAGTTTAACTAAATTATTTAAATAAATTTTCGCAATAAGTGTAATTGTATCATAACAAAACAAGTTACATGAAATAATAATTTACCGCATACCTACAGGTGGAATTGTCCAAAACATTTCAGGAAACCCCGATCTATAAATATGTACAACGGTCTTTTCCCGTTTTCATATGCAACCAGTTTTTGGAATCCTGTTTTGCCATCGAATCCGAGGAAATTTTTAATGTAATTTAGTCATATGACAGTCAAACATATATATTAGTCGATAAAATTTTGATTGAACGTTTTCTTACAGTCGAAAACGAATTAAATCCTCAAAAATAGTATATGTATAACTTTTGACATTGAACATTTCAGTACTTTAGACTATTTTGGTATTATGACAAAGAATAACTATAAAATCTCTTGCTCTTTAGTAATTGCAGAAATTTATGTACAATTTCAAGCTGGAATATAATTTTTCCGCACATTTATCAGTTTCACTTTATTTCGACCAATCGAGCCGTTACGTTGGGTGGCCATATGATGGCCTGAGTTTTTTTCCGAGTTCTATTTTTTCTGTGACGCTCGAATAAAAAAGGTATATTAGGCCAAATTAAGTACTATTGATGATATAATACTAAACTCATTATGGAAGGGATTGTGCTTGACAGTCATATGATGAAGAAATTATCTTTCAAAAAGTTTAATTGAAGTGTGGAGCTGGCATGTCCGAGTAATTGCTATAAAAAAGTAGTCCTTTGTTAGGGACGACATCAAAAGTTTAATGAAGGATAAACAACTTAATTCACATAGTTTTTTCACTGACCCCACACACCCTTCCTAACTTAATTTGGGAAAAATTTATTGACCAATAGGGATATATGTAAAATCGATTTTAGATTAGTTGGCAATTTTGTTTTACATTTAGATACTGACTATAAAGTTTAAGTTTCTGAAATATCAAATAATCTTTTTCAAACTTTTAGTAATTTCTGAAAACCTTGTATGTATAATGATATTCTTCATAACCAAGAGATATCATCTATCTTTGAAAATAAAAGGTTGCGCTTTCCCTTTCCCACTATTTTATTTATTATAAGTGGACCTTTTCTTTGTAGCCAATGGTGCAGTTCAGTATAAATAAAAATAAGGTGATGAGATATGTTGCCGAATCTTCCATGCATGAGTCCATATGTCATATACGTATGTTACTAAAAATCGCCGTACGGTCTTTAACAATGGTATCGTCAACAATGATCTTAATCAAAACCGCATAGCAAGCATTAAAACATCTTCGCTAGCGAAGGGTTACGATCCACTCCGGATCCGCTCTCTCTTCTCTGAAGAGAAAGCGGGAGTGGATCGTATCCCTTGGCTAGCGAAGATGGCATTAAAAGTCCCCGCTATGACAAAACCAATTAACTAAAATGTTCCTGCCGGGTCAAAAATAAAAAGATTACCTTGTAAAAAGAGTGCACACGCTGAAATGCCTCGCCTAATATCATAATATCATTGAATTTATGTTGAAAGTCTGTTCTATGATCATGACAAACCAGGCAGACAGACACGTACACCTTAAAATCATTCAATTCACCAAATATAGTTAACTTGTTTATATTATCGCATACTTAATCCTTTTGTCTACATTGCATGTTTATGGTTAAATGGGGATTGCAAAATTATAGATTGCGCTTTCAAACAAAATTCGACTCAGATTGCGAACAACAATCACATCTTCTTTTTATATTGGATGTCTTTCAATAGGATTTCTATATATGTACTAGTGATAACTAGTGTTTTTCCTGTGCATTAATCTAAAATTGAAACATTTGGGTGTTTCAGTGTTTTTTCTTTTTTTTTCTTTTGAAAAATACAGCGAAAACCATGAAAAGATAAACTAGAGGCCCTATAGTCTGTCGCTCACCTTGGTATATGCACATATATGAAACAAATGACACACTCCAACATTGTGTACGAGAATTGACTGCATGGCAAAAAATTCTATTTTGTTGATCTTGTATTACTGATATTTAAGACTGTTTTTTCTCTCTCTATCTTCTTTACTTTTAACTCAAAACACAAAAGAGGGTAACGAAATTCTCATTTAAGGGCAAACCATACCTCCCGTTTGCTGTTCTCGCGTGTGTAGTGCCGCTTTATTTTTTTAATGAACCTTTACGTAAACGATCCGGGGTATTAAGATTATTATAATACAGATATGTGCATATACGATCCTGTACAATCTGTTGATACCTATATTTTGGCATTGCACAATGTCATATTTTTCTCAGAATGTTAATGACGTCTTTACACGAAATCATTTTGATGTTGGATGTGTATGGATTGATGATTGAATGAGTGTTGGTTGCTTAAATACAATAAGCATGTCTTGTAAACGACACCATCTAAAATTTAGACTGCACTACAGTGGAAAAATTGGGTATGCGAAATAGGGACAAAAATTGTGTATTGCAATTGCCGCCTACGCACCCCTCTGCTCGAAGAGTGGTTGCAAGGGTTCTTGACATTCAAATTAAAGAGCGTGACACCCTCTCTACACGAGGCATCAAGATAATAACTTGTAACTTTATGTATATCTCTGACATTGTACCACAAGTTTCCATATATAAACACAGGGAAGGTTGGGACTCGTTAAACCAAGGATTTGTATAGTTAACTATACAAATCCTTGGTTAAACTAGAAAAAAAGGCCAATAATGATTGTGGCCAAGTTTGGTTAAATTTGGCCCAGTTGTTTCAGAGAAGATTTTGTAAAAGTTACCGATGACAGACGCCAATTGACGAGAAAAGTTCACTTGGAGCTCTGGGCCACCAACCTCTGCATCCTATTCGCTCCTGGTGGAGTATAAGGTCGCCACAAGATTACGCCATCCAGATCTCTCCTTAACCTTTGTTTCGGCTTCTCCCCAGGTCATGTCAAGCTCCTTTAGTTCTGCCTCAATTGTTCGACGCCAGGTGGTTTTGGGTCTTCCTCTTGTTCTCTTCCCCTGGGGTGTCCATCTAAGAGCTGTCCTGGTTATATTGGATACAGGCATCCTGAGAACATGCCCGAACCATCTGAAGCGCCTCTGTAAGTTCTTTGAGGATACACATGGACTTGGTCGTTTCGAGCAGATGGTCATTTGAGATACGGTTTGGGTAGAGATATTACAAATTCGCATCAGACAATTGTTGTAGAAACTTCAGAGCGATCTCATATCTGTTTTTGTTACTCGCCAGCATTCAGTTCCATACAGAAGGACAGATTAATCATTACTGTTATATAACCTGATCTTTGTTTTTCTGTTGTATTGGCTTGACTTCCAAATGGGTCGTAGTCTTTGAAACCTCTAGGCCAAGTGAGCTGAAAAGGGTGCCTAAGATCACCCCTAGTTTTTTTGTGGGGTTCGTTTTGTTTATTCTTTAGTTTTCTATATTATGTCATTTGTGCTGTTTGTTTTTGTTTTTCATTTTTAGCCATGACGTTGTCAGTTTGTTTTAGATTTATGAGTTTTACTGTCCCTTTGGTATCTTTCGTCCCTCTTTTATACAGGGCTAAATACAGTATTTTAATTTAAAATGTCTGTTATTTCTACCAGCATCAATCTAGTCTTCCACATTTGTTAAAGTTATGGATTAAAATCCAATCATTTTAAAGTCACTAGACTATGCCCTAGGGGTCAGGCTTCAAATTACGTCATACAGATATGTACTGATAGTACTGCAACTTCATAGAAAATATCATTGACCAATCACAGGTAGTACCTATCAAACTGACTAAAGCAAAACAAAATCCAAAGCCACTAGACCATGACCTAGTAGACAAGGCCTCAAAATAGTCATCAAACTGGTATGTACAAATAGTAATGCAACTTTATATTAAATATCAATAATCTATCTCAAGAAGTTTCTATCAAACTAACAGAAAACTAGACTATTGTTGACACCATACTTACCCAAGCTTTTGTAAGAAAAGCCATCCCTGGCCCCGCAGATGAGACAAAAACTAGATTGAACTAATTGTATTGTGCATTGTCAAAGTCGGGAACATTTTCAGTAGGTGTGGTTTGTCATATCTGTATGCTTTTCTCTACTTGGAATACTTGTGGTCATGGCAGATATTGCATTTTCACTTTTATAGATTCTTGATGACCATGAGCTTAATCGTATTGTATAGATACCGGTTTATTGTTAAAAGAGTGGATATTGCTTGCTATATGTCTTTGGTTATTTTTGTTGTTAGGTAGCTGTCTCATTGAGGTATATCAATCATCATTTTTTTTTTATTGTACTCAGAATTTTAATGAGAATATTATTGTGAATGTTTAATATCTTGTTATCATCACCACAGTAATAATCTTAAATCTTCGAAAAAATGGTCTAAAATGCCAATGCAGATAGGAGATAAAAAATAAAAAAATAGGGAATGTGTCCATGGGATAAAGATGTTGCCCCCACTTGCATATAATGTAATAAAGGGACCAATCTCATGAACTGTAAAAGTGGTGCTACCAAAATTTGTACTTGTTCTGATTTTTTGGTTGAGGCAAACTAAAGTTAGAGAAAGGAAACGAAAAAATAAGCTGTATTTTTTTTTAAAGGGGCATTACTCTAGAAAGGTGACTCTAGAAGTGACAAAATCTAAAATTTCAAACTTAATTAGCATTTTGTACAAGTTTCATAAGATTTGGTTGAGGCAAACTAAATTTAGAGAACAGAAACCAATACAGGAGGATGTACTTATAGATGGACAAGGTTAAAACTTAACGCCCCCTCAGCTACAGTAGGAGCTTAATGAGTACAATAGTTCGGGTTGCAGGGCCAGGTAAGCTGAAATAATAAACTGTTAGAGAAATGTCTCACCTTTTTGTAATTCTAATATTGCAAACTTGAAATTAAAATAGCAATACTTCATTAAATATGTGAATAGATATAAGAAGATGTGGTATGAGTGCCAATGAGGCATCTCTCCATCCAAGACACAATTAGTAAAAGTAAACCAATATTGGTCAACATACGTCATCTATGAAATCTTACTGTGCATTGTTTGCTTAAAATTGTGTTGTTTTCATGACTTTTGTACGTGTGTTATTCAGTTGAGTTGTAAAGCTCACTAGAGCTAGTGTTTATTTAGTTTATTGCATATGTATTAACTTTAAATTGTGCAAATATCTCTTAATTTGGCATTAAAATCATATCATAGGGAACATGTGTAATAAGTTTCAAATTGATTGGACTTCAACTTCATCAAAAACTACCTCTACCAAAAATTTTAACCAGAAGCGGGATAGACGGACAAACCAACAGACAGATGAACAGAAAACATAATGCTAATACAACTGCATACCAAAAACCATTGACTTATTATAAGTCATTTCCATTATGCAAACCTAAACCTAAACATTTACTTGAGTTTCATAATTTAATGAAGAAGGGGTGGGGCTATATAATCTCCAAGGAAACAAGATGAGCAAATGCCAATAATTTGCACACCAAATTTCATTGACTTAACATAAGTGGTTCATCTTGAACTGATCTGATTACAAACTAATATATGTAAAGAAAGCAAAAGTTTCAAAGTTAGTAGGCCATGACTGTTGGAGCAGGGCCAAATAATCCCCATGGATCCATGGAAATGAGATTTATTTATGCTTACACAACTGCAGTGCATACCAAATATTATTGACCTAGCACTAGTGGTTCACAGTAATAAGAGATAATCACAAACTAAAACATTGTTGATGCCTCCACCTGACACTGCATACCTTTGTCTCACTTTTTGACTCTGTCAAAGGGAGACAATTAATCACATTCAACTAATTCCTGTAAAAATACTTTAAGTCATGGGAAATATTTATTTATTTTATTTACAAACAAATATATGTATAAAATGTGTAAAACAATAAATCAGAATAAAATTAAGTCTGTATATAGTACAAGGTGACTTCTACTTCTATGACAATATAGATTGATTAATGAGTGTTTAAATTTGTCTGTGCCAAATGCCTAAAGCATCAAATGTAAATTTTTTATTCTTGTTTTTTTTTCCCCAGCAGCATGTTAATCTGTTAAATCAGCCTACTTTAGGGAAATATGCCGCCGCTACACAACAAAAGGCAATAACTTATTTGTCCTTTTGCACTGAAAATTTCAGGCAAGATTTCATAATAAAAAAAATTCTTGGTTTGTGTATTGCAGTCTCATCTACTTTTAAACCAAACTGTGTTTTCGTAATTGAAAACAAAAATTGAGGCTATATATAGAGCAGGAAATTAAGAAATCTCACTTATAATTCATACATCTATACATGTCTACATTCAGCACTTATAGCTTATTTATTTTACAAACCAGGCACAAAAAAAATCCAATTGTCCAAAAAGTACCATAAAAAATAAAAATTTCTCTCAAATTGTATAATATTCATCAAAGTGTAGTTTCTTCTATATAAAGTAATGCTGCCCATTCTTTTTATCCTGAGATCAAGTAAAATATAACAAAAATTACATATTATGATAACTTCTGCTTAGCAAATTCTTTACTCAAAACACTCATGACTTCACCATGCTTCATTGAACTGTCCCGTTTCTTGATCTCTTTATAATTGTTTTTGACAAACAAAGCAAACTTATTAGGTGTCTTAGCTGTACCATCTTTATTTGTAGCTTGGTGGGCAGGTTTACCATATTTATCCAGTAATACAAAAGCTCCTTTACATTTTCCACAAATAAATCTCTTTGTATCTAATGATTTAGAATGTCTACCAACTCTACAATATACACATATTTTACAATATACACATATTTTTCAATATACACATATTTTTATGTTCAAAATAAATCATTCTATATATACAGAAAATGCCATTTTTGTATACTAAAAAAATGACATCGCTACATTGAAGACCTGTTGGTGACCTTCTGCTGTTGTTTTTTATTTGGTCGGGTTGCTGTCTCTTTGACACATTCCCCATTTCCATTCTCAATTTTAATTATTATTTTTATTTGCAATTTATCTCAACTGTATGTTTTTTTGCTGGCATTTCATTGATAAATTTACCTCGATGGACTTTAAGTAGTGACGTTACTGCAATGATACATGACATCATTGCCTAATATTTTCATTGATCCTGTCCATGAACTTCAAAACATTAGGAAGTAAGATGTGAAAATTGATGATAACAAATTACTTTAATTCAAAGCCATCATTCAACCTTAAATGCTTATGTGATTCTTAGCTATTATTTCCTTCTTATTGTTATTGACCCTCAAGTTATTATTAGAAACAGTTCCATGTGTAACATCTGTTGTATTTGGTACTGTTAGAATTTCTGACATTCTTGTCTTGCATTTGCAAACAACATCAAGTTGGTGGAGATTGACTGACACCAGAAAACATGTGACTGGTGTAATGACATCATAGAAATATTTTCTTATTGTCTGCTATTTTGGTGCTGTCAACACTGACTTAAGGTGTACTTAAAAAAGCAAGCGGAAGTAAAACTGATAAATATATCTTTTTTGAAAAAGAATTTTAAAAAAACATGATAGCAGTGTCATTTCAATGGAAGAACATTTAATATTATTTTATTCAGACCTGCTTAAACAGTAACTAAAACTGTGAGAAAAATTACTGTGATTTGGTAGGCTACAAAGAATTGCTACCCCTCTTTTCAATAGACCTCCTGCATACCTGCCAACTGTCACTATTTGTGGGGGATTTCCTCCTTGAAAGCTCCCCAATGGAAATTTTGAATGAGCAATTTTGTCTATAATCTTTATCATAACAGTTAATTTAATAAGCAAATCAGCTATTTAAAGTATAAAGAAGCCAAAAAACAAAATTAAAATAAATTTGAAGGTCCCCTTAGAGAATTAGAGTCCTCTTGCAGGTAAAACCCCCATGGGCATTTTGAAAAGTTGGCAGGTATGCTCCTGGTATAAAAATTTCTTATTCATGTTAATAGACAAACTGTGATATCTAAACAAAAGTATTTACTTACTCATATTTACAATCTACACATTGGTATTTATATTTTGTTTGTATTTTATAACTATGACAACGTGTTACTACTGCAATCTCGGGATGAACCTTATTTGCTTTACTTGCCCTGAAAAATAAAAAAATTCAGATAACATTTATGGTAGAACAAGAATGTGTCCAAAGTACACTGATGCCCCACTGGCAATCATTTTCCTGTTTAAAAACTACCTTGGCCAAAAGTTTTAACATGAAACTCCCACTATTATTATCTATGTTCAGTGAAATTGGGGTCAAAAGAATAATTGGCTTTAAAATTAGAAAGATTATATGATAAGCAACAAGTGCACTAAGTTTCAAGTTGATTGGACTTCAGCTTCATCAAAAACTATCTCGACCAAAAACTTTAACCTGAAGCGAAACAGAAGGGCGCACGGACATACCAACAGACCAGAATACATAATGCCCCTCTTCTATCATAGGTGGGGCATAAAACTGACAATCCTAGTTAATTAAGATTTGAGTCAAGATACAGGATTTAAACTCTCAAACTCAGCGTTCACTGGCTAGTGATACAGTAAAAATATTAATAATTTTGATAACATGTCTGACATGGATAAATTTAAATTTTTACTTAGTGCCAGTGTTAAAATAGTGTCAAAAGTTATCAAAAATATTTCTGATATTAGAACACAAACATTAATGAGAAAAAATTAACTTCTTAATTATTGTACATTTAAATTGATATTTGAAAATTATAACAGATAACTATTGGAATTTTATAGGTACAGTGCATCATAAGCCTATGAAGGCTGGCTGACTATATGTTTCATAATTGTATTATAATGTTATATCAGGCTGCACTTTAATAAAACAATATATATATATAATAACAACTTAAGGACAGAGCTACCCAAAATACTTTTAACACATGTATGGAAACACATCAACAGAAAAAATTATAAGCATCCCCCGACATTCTTGGAAAGTCACAAACATTTCTTTAGGGTTTGATTAAAATTATCTTTTAAAATTAAGAAAATTATCTGATAAAAAGATATAAGAACTATTACAATTTAACTTGGTAACTTTCTGTTCATCAATTACAGTCCACCTTACTTTCTATATTATTATCATACTGACCAGTACTTCCAATAAGGACCATGTCCATCCTTCACACCATTTAATAGCCATACTGCTGCATGGCACAACTCATGTATCAATGTATCTCTGGTTCTCTCTGTAAAATTGGTACCATTCATGTTATTAAAGAGTCAAGTGTTTGCTTTATTTATGGGTATTTTTTTTACAGTACAGTTATCTTTGGTTGTTCTGCTTTAAGTAAGGAACCTTATTAGTGGTTGTCTGTTCATATCTGAGTGTTATTTTTTCCATAAAAACAATGGAGTGATTAGTAGATCATTGAACAATGATTCATTTAAACAGAAATTAACAGAAATAAATATTCAAACTTTTCAAACAAAACTATAGGACATAAATCAACAAATTTCAAAGATGTAATTAATTAATGAATGGCTATTATTTATTTTGAATTTATTGAACCATCAAACTAATTTTTGACTCTTCACATTGAATAATCCGCGAAGCGGATTATGTAAAATGTGAAGAGTCAAAAATTAGTTTTATGGTTCAATAAAATCAAAATAAATTATTTCCATTCATTATAAATAAATTTCTATCAAAAATAAGGCTCAAAGAACTTTTTTATATTATTTATCTTGACAATAACAACGTGCACACATGTTGGCGTATGAATACACAACGTCAGAGTGGGCGTGTCGCCATTGAAATTGGCAACATTGAAAATAAAACTAATAATTTAAACCAATCAGAAGACAGTAAATACACAAAATTTATTTATTACCTGCTGAATCACACACTTTAATGGACAACTCAATCTGGCAAGTCTTTACTGCTTCTCTGGTAGTCTTATTAACACAATACCCTGCTGTCTTTAACAATCTCTTGTTCCATACTATGGACAAGTTTGATGGAAGCTAAAAAAATCAGTTCTTATCAATAATTACCAATATAAATAAAAAGATAAACAAGAATGTGTTCATAGTAAACGGAAGCCTCACTCACACGCCTCACTCACACTTTCATTTTCTATGTTCTGTGGATTGTGAAATTGGTGTTGAAAATCTAATTTGGCATTAAAATTTGATAAAAAAAATCCTTTAATATTACTGTTGTTGAAATGACTCCCCTTCTTAATAGCTTATAGATATTCAACTAAACAATAAACTTTGATTCAAAAGATATGAAAATCTGATCTACGCTCAAATATCAAACAAAAAATGAAGATTTATAATTGATTGTTGGTTTAAATGCCACTTTTGGACTATTTCCTGGCTGCCAGTTTTTATTGGTGGAGTTAGCCTGAGTGCATGGCGAAAATCATGCCTTTTGAAAGGGAAATTTAAAGTCCTAGTCAATTACGATTAGGGCCGAGTGCACCTGCACGATCAGGGTTATAACTCACAACCTAAGTTTTCACTTGCTAGTGATTGCAGTAGTAGAACCACTTGGCCATAGAGGCTCCCAACAATGAAAAAGAGGTAAAGAAGTTGTTATGTAACCTACCTTACAATCAAAGATGGTCTCATTATAAAACTTAAACAGTTTAACTGTTAACTCTTCCTTAGTCTTTGCAAAACTGTTGATATATCTGAAATTGTATAATCTAATGATTATGGCTCCAAAATGAATAAATTTACAAAAACAAGGCTCATTTATCAGTTGTATTGCTTTTTCAAAAAAAAATCCTTTCTCGGCACAGTAGAGGGATATGAAAAATGTTCTCTAGAAAAAAAGGGCACACATGCCATTGTCAACAAGAGGCTGTCACAACGACAGCAAACCGGATTTATTAACATTTATTTGTGTGCTGGCAATATCAGAAGAACCATTACTGATGAATGGTGAAAGTGAAAATCTTCAATATCAAGAACCATAACTCCTGAACGATAAAAGTCAAAATCGTCATTATTGTACTTGACCTCCATTTTGTCATCAGTAACAACATATTAAAATTTGGGAAGCTTTGGTAGAACAGTTCATGAGTTAATGCACAGACAACATTTGATTGCCGCCCGCCCGACCGCCTGGCCTCCCGACCGCCGTACATCCCCAAATCAATAACCGACATTTTTGTCACAAAAATCCAGTTAATAAAATTAACAATGTTGTGATAGATAAAATAGCAATAATCTATAAACATTTAGAAAATAAAGAAAAACTACAAATTTTGCCTAGATACTGTTTTGATCATAAAAAGCTTAAACACATAAACCACAAAACATATTTATAAAGAAAAGCTTGATCCACAGACACTTTATTAACAAAGTTAATTTTTATGAACGAAGTTACAATTCCAACATTGTGGCGATCATTTTTGTGAACGATAGTTGTCTCATTGGCAATCATACCATATCTTCTTTTTTATATTTACAATTCCCAACATTGCGGTGATGATACACTTCACCCATTACCAACACAATTGGAAGTAGTACCTCCCTCAGAGTGAAGCCAGTTGAATTGGTACAGGATGGCCAGTGGGGTGTTGTCCAATTTGGAAATGAACTGACATTATGATCTACTGTCATCATTTCTACAATATTACCACTAGAAACCTCCATGAGAACAACTACACAGACGTGTTAGAATAGCAGCAAACCACATCGTTAATAACTTTATTGACTAACTTTCACTTTCTATTTATATCTATAACGTTGTCATTACAACCTCTATTGTTATGTTACTTTTGGCGAACCACACAACCGCAAAATTTGTACTTCACTGTTTGATTTCATGTTATATTGTCCTGAAGACGCCACCCTTGATGGCGAAACATGTCAACCATAATAAACTCTTACCATGGGGTAATTGATGGGTGTTGTTGTCTTTGTTATAATTTTATTTAAAAGTTTTGTAAAATTCGATGAAAGTTAAATAAATTCATTGAAGAAGCAATCTACTATTATAATACCTGAGTGAATCTTGGTTACAAAGTTCAGTGGGTATACTGTTACTCAGTGATCTTAGGAAAGAGAACTTCTTCACTGGTTTATCATATGGATTGTTGCCTTTGTTTATTTTACTAGCTACATCTACTGTTTTAGGAGTTTTAAAAACATCTTGTGTTTTAGGAGTTTTGATTGGTTGTCTCTTGGGTTTAGGTTTCTCAATACCTGTAAAAAAAAGAAATCACTTCTGAATTTACTTCTTCATGCATAAAGTTTAAATTAATTTTATACCAATAACTGTTAAGTTGCATCTTTCCAAAAAAAAAAAAACCCCAACTATCTTATAAATTTCAATAGAAGTGCTTTCCTATGTTCTTTCTCATATCTCTTCTGAAACAACTCTCTTATATACTATATATTCAGAAATTATTGCATGCATTTATTATGCTATTTTTTTTATAAATTTGACAAAAATGTGAGATTAATAATTTCGATATTCATAAAATCTTTCTACATATATTTGTGTCAGATATAATATGCAGATTTTTAGTTTTGCAATACACAACCAGTTGCATAATTTGCATTAATTAAAACCTCACAATAATTTCTGAAATAACAGTATATAAATAAATTTTGTGTATTTACTGTCTTCTGATTGGTTAAAATTATTAGTTTTATTTTCAATGTTGTCAATTTTGATAGTGACATGCCCACTCTGACGTTGTGTATTCATACGCCAACATGTGTGTACGGAGTTCGCTTCTCAGTTTCGAAGTAATTAACTTTTAAAAAAACTAGCATATATTGATAGGGGATTAATAAAAGAATCCAAACAGCAAATAAAATAAATAGGTAACCGTGCTTGTTTTCGAGATATGAGCCTTTGAAATTTTGGCAGGAAAATATTCTCTCTTGACTTTCCATAGCTTCATCATTAACAAGTTAAAGTTCTCAAAAACTGTAATTAAAAATTTATAAGACTTTAACAGATGGCTTGGGCTTATACATGTAAAAGATTTACAAAAAGAAATATGAGGGTCACCGGGCAAAATTTTTCAAGGCATTCATATGGATAAAACCAGAGGATTTCCGAAAATCTGACAAAAAATCCAAAACATGACAAGCCAGCTTCCTTAAAATTACTGTACAGTGAGAGCTTTGTTTGCTTTATGTTGAAGTCCTTACTTTGACTTTCAATTGATGAACAGCAATAAAATGGCTGATCCTTTGCTTTTCACATGTTTTTTTTTGCTGTGCAGGAACTTATTTTGTGTCATGGATGGATACCCAATGGCCTTTGTTTTTTTTATTATGTCCATTCTCTATAATTGATTTTAATTTGTAATTTTATTTATTCATTGCATAATATTTTATATATTCTTTTAACATTTCTTTAATAAAGAACTGTAATTATAAGCTTCTTTTTGTTATATTATTGGGTGTACAAGCCTGGATGAAACCACTTTTTGTATGAAGCAGCAAAGGGTGCAATACTTCAAATGTGCACAATAAATGCTGTTACATTGTGCAACCTTATTAAGTATAAAATAAAGCATAAAATCCCATTTTTTTTATATTACAACAATAAAACTTGAAGATATATCTAGCTTTCTGTTTGTTTTCCTATGCAGTAATTAAAGTTGTATTTTAAATAAAAATCAATTTTGGAATAAATTTGATTATTGTCTGCCAATCAAATTACGGCTTCTACTATACATACATACATGTAATGTAATTATTATTGTTTAAAATTTTTGTCAACCTACAACACAGACTGACAATAGAATCAGTTTCTTTGCCCAGTCATCAAACTCCTGTCTTCCCTGTTCTTCCTTAAATTAACTTTTTAAATGTAAAATGGTGACTGAAAAATTTGGAACACTATCTATATCTATGATATATTATAATCTCAATTCACAAAAGGTTGCTCAAGAAATAATTGGAGGAATGGTAGATTGATGTGGAACTAAAAAAAATAACAACAAAAATTCATTCATAGATAGATACTTTTAAAACTTTTAAATCAAATTTGCATGAATGAATTGTAATATAATAAGCAGGTAATCATCCTTAACACACAATCTTTCAAAATATTTCTAAGAGATTGCCCTTATTTTAGTGTACTTTGTAAAAAAATTGTGTTCATTCAATGTGAGCTCATTTGTCTATTATGTGTGTGTGAAAAGGGGGAGGTACTTATTTTAAAGAATGACCTTACTTTGAAGCTCTTCATCTGTATCTGAACTTATAACTTCTACTGTATTCACTTTCTTTCTACTAAAAAATAATAATATAAAATCTTTGTTAAATACAAGTGGCTTTACTTAGAAATGAACCATCTATAGTCTTAGATGCATGACTTTTTTTATTAGTAGTTAGTGGCTTTGAACTAGCTGTCAGTAACTGGAAGTACTCTTAAGGATGTACCTAGGTGAGGTTTTGGAATTTGGTTCAAATATTGGGACTCCTCTGTGTTTTTCCATTCAACACAATGTAAAATGTTTTGCCCCATAACACCCATTTATTTTTTTCATATAACATTAAATACCTTATGAAAGGTCATTTACCAAATTTTAGAAGATTCTTAATTTTCTTTCTTCTGTTTTGAGATCCATTTATACTAGTGCAAATATAAGGTAAAAGTCCGAGTCAGTCTTTTCCCACCATATTTTAAATCTCAAATATCTCGAAAAGGAGGTCCATGACCTATCAATATTTTTAGCTTATTTGTATCCTTCTTTGATGCTCTACCAGGTTAAAGTATCAATTTTAATTTCTTAATTTATTAATTTTCACCTAACCTCACCTAAGTACATCTTTAAGATCTGTACTTAGTGTTTTTTTGTTGTTTGGATATACAAGTACCAGGCCACGTCCATTCTGTGTTTCTTGTTAGATGTATGTTATTTATATCCATCTGATGGGTTAAGCCTTTTTAAACTGTTATAGTTTGTTCTTATGTTGTACTGTTACACCACTGTTCCAGGTTAGGGGAGGGTTGGGAACTTGCTAACATGTTTAACCCCGCAACATTATGTATGTATGCGCCTGTCCCAAGTCAAGAGCTTGAAATTCTGTGGTTGTCATTTGTTTATGTGTTACATAGTTGTTTTTTCGTTATTTTTTTGTACTTAAATAAGCCTGTTAGTTTTCTCATTTGAATTGTTTAACATTGTCATTTTGGGGCTTTAAATAGCTGAATATACAGTATTGTCTGTGCAGTTATTGGACTTTTAGCTTAAGATTGCAGTAAAAGCTATAGCCAAGCATTTTCTTAACTTAAAAGATTAATAAAGTAAAACCACAGATTCATATTATTCAGTCAACTCTATAGATTGAATATCATACCTTCTCTTTGCAGGATCAGGGAGGGGTGTAGTATACAAATCATCGTCACTTTCATCACTGCTATCATTGAACACAACAGGCAGATAATCTTCATCCCTTTCATCTTCACTACTTGTTACATCACAATCATCTACTATAAAACTGGACAGGCTGAAATTTTAGAACACATCAACAGAATGCAATTTATCAGGTATTAAAAATAAAGGAGTAGGTTTAGTAAGACTCCTTTTTGGCCACAAAATATAGCAGTTTTACAAAATTGTGAAAATGTAATTTTTTAGCTGATTACTGGAAAGTAGAATGCTTCCGCTACATAAATCTGGGCTGTTTTTGACAATACAATGCACATTTATCGGGTACTAGCATCATTAAGTTATGCTAAATTACTGAAATCTTCACAATGTGAGCATTTTAGTTAAATTTTAGACAGTTTCCATCTTAAATAAAAGTGGCCGCATTCATGTTCATTCATAATATTGAAATGTAAGTTGTATTTGATTATAATACATAACATATATAAAGGTTGAGGATGAATAAGGATGCGGCCACATTCAATTTTGACAAAAACCATCTGAAAGTGATGTTTTTTGGCATATTTCGTTAGATGAACCTGAAATTTGAGGCCAAATTCGGCCCTTACAGTACCTACTCCTTTACATTGTAAAGAAAGTATACTGTGGATTCTATATTACATGTTTTATGTTACTGTGTTTATCTTTATAAGAAGTGTAGAACAACATGAAATAAACATCCAACTCGATATACATTTCACAGGATTATTCTAGGTTGAGATTTTAAATTGGTGGTATGCGATGGCCCAATTGAAAATTGGTATACCACGAATAAAAACTAATCCACAGTATTCAATTTTATAACCTATCTTAGTATCGTCATTAAAACATGTCTCATGTCTGTATTATAATTTTAGTCTGCCTCATACTTCAGAGCTGTTTCACAGTATTGGTTTGCTCATTGTCAACGTCTGTATGGTGATATATTTTGGTCCCATTAACAATCAAATCAGTTAATTATATATGCATGTGTAATTTTATAAGTATGTGTGTTTAATCTGTGTACCATTGAGACTTTTTTGTGTTCCTCAATTTGTTAATGTGATGTTTTTAAAGAATAGCATTTCTACAAATATTCGACCCTGCTTAGTAATAGACCATATAAGTGACTTTTGACTTCCCAGTTTATATTTTTTCAAGAGGTTACCTTCAGGCTTCTATGCGGTAGGACATCCTGGTACACTGTCAAGTAAGAGCAACCTTAAGAAGTAAAATCAAGTCAATTATCAGTATTATTTAGGGGATAATTAAAATGTTAAATGTTTTCTAAACACGCCAAAATCATAAGAAAACAGTAAACTTCCTCTGTAATTTGCTCCATTCATATGTGTACTTTTTTTGGCTTGCTCTTACCTAACAGAGTCGCAGGATGTCCTACAACAGAGTACAGTAGGTAACCTAAAGTCAGTAAAAAAAATAGTCTAATATGTAGACCAAAGTGTTTTGTGGATTAAATCATTAATCATACCTGTCATCAGATTCCTCTTCCTTTGTCACTGGTCCCGGCTTTTTACTTTTCATTTTCTTAAAAACTATCACAATCACAAATTAAATGTAGTAATAATTTCAATAGAGTCAATTTTAAAAATTGTAAACTTAATAAAGTAATTTTATTGGACATATGATACATTAATTGTTTTGTCTGTTTTCTTTAATATTTCATCCTGAATATCATTGAAATATTTGCAATAATTAATCAATCATTCATTACTCATGTTACTTGCAATAGGAACCAAATAGTTTTGATGGTATTACTACAATAAACATGTGTTGAAGGCAAATATTATATTTACATATAATTCATGTAGATCTTTGTTTTGTTTTCATTTGCTAATAGCTGCTTTATAAAGAGTAGAATGACATGGTTTTTATGCCTCTGCATGGAAGCATGCAGTGTCTAGTAGTAAGACTGGTTATTTAATGTGTTTGAGTAAAGATACCAGTCTGCCTTCATACTGTAACCTAGTTAACTAGTATGTTTTAAAAAATCTGACTCAAAATATCAGTCATGCCCAACATGTTCAAAGCAGGGTTCATAGTTATATTTCACATTTACATTTACTAGTATTGACATTGCATTTAATCTAGTCTATTTTTTTTTTACTTGTGAAAACAAAGAATTTTCTTTCATTAAAAAAAATGTCATTACAACATAAAATTGATAGTCTTTATTTTTTGTGTACCTTAAGTTAATACATGATATTTTGCAATGTTTGGGAATAAAATATATAGTTTGAAATAATGATATAACTAAAGCACTTACAATCTTCCAGCTGATCATCACTGCTAGAATCACTGTCAATCTTCTGACTCCTGTAAAAGAATAAACATGATAATTATGTAAATGAGTGGACTAAATTACTCTTACATCATCTTATAATTTTTATTTTTTGTTTTTGGTCATGTCTTTTTTAATTTTACATAAAAGGGCAGGACAAAAATATTTTGTTAAAATTTTATGAAAATTTAACAAGCCAAATTAAATCTAGTCAAGGTGTTTGGTACCATTTTAAGAAAATCACAAAATTGCTGAAAACCCTGTGAAGTATGATCAAATAACAATTCAGTGAAGATAAAAGTTATGCTTATCTGATCTTAAAAAAATTAGACAACTTTTGCTGATATATGTACATGTACATTTGTAAATGACATACCTCCAATTTGTTTTGCTTTTATTTTCTACTGCATCATTAAAGCATTCATCCTCAGAATCAGTCAGAATAGTATCTATTCTACTTCTTTGTTTTTGTTCTAGGCTGTGATCACTTGTTTCATTGCTTAGTTCTGATTGGTTGTCTATGTGACCTGAAACTAGATTTACAAAAGATATCTATATTACTTCAATAATCCAATTATCACAAATCAGAGGGAAAATTTCTTTCCAGAAGCAAATTCAACTTCCAAACTAACAGAAGCAAGCTTGAGGCAAAATCTCAAAAAGAATCCAAAAAAACTTTTTCTAAAACATTAAATTACAAACATGTTTAACCCTGCAACATTCTCTAGGTGTCTGTCCCAAGTTAGGAGCCTTAGTTCAGTGGTTAATGTGTTATATTTGTTTTTTTGTAAACTGTTTTGTTATGAATTATGCTGTTAGTTTTCTGAATTGAATTGTTTCATGTAACAGACTACACAATATCGCTTTCTTTCATTGTTGAAGGCTGTGCGGTTGCCTATAATTTACATCCACTGCATTTGAAATTTGGAAAGTTGTCTCGTTGGTAATCATACCACATCTCCTTTTATTTAAATTCCCGATATTTTGATCAAAACTATTTTGAATGACTAACCTTGTTCTTTTTCACCAGTGTCTTTTCTTACTTTCTTGTTGTCCTTTCTCACTTTCTTGTCGCCTTTGAATGTGTTTATAACCAAGTCTTCCTCCTCATCAGAACTAAATATACTACCTATATGTTGCGGTTTCTTGGGTTTTTCTTGACAATTATTTTCAGTGTCATCATCAGAACTAAAGTTGTAGGAACCAGAAGAAATCATGTTTCTACTCATTTCTTGTTTGTTGTCGTTTAATACACCTTTTTCATTATTAATGCTGATTTCTTCAAAATCACTTTCTGCATCAAAGAATATTGTTTTATTTTTGGAATTTGTTTTGGGTGACAGACTGCCACTTCTATCCAGTGAAGGCAGACTTATTCTTTCTCGTAAGTCATCAGAAGACTTCACATCAGCCTGGGATGAAATGTCTTGAACTTCAACAAATGAACAACTAGTATTATTATCCTGACCAGAACTATTCCTCTCAGAGCAATTCTCGTCATATGTCTTGGAAGAACAATCATTATTAATGCTTGTTTGCAAGGATACATCATTTACCTCAACAAAATCAGAATTGTCACTTCCTGAACAACTACTACTTTCATTATTCTGTAACTTTTCACATTTTGACAGAGATATATTTCTGCTAGTTTGAATTGAAATGTCTGCCACTTCAAATGATGAATGTTCTTCACTATCTGATCTTTTGTTGTGATTTTTAGAAGATGAATTTGAGCTATTTAGACTTTTATACTGTTTATTATCAGGTGGAGACAACTCAGTAAAACTTGAACTTGAAGATGAACTGTTTCCAGTTCTAGCATCAAAATAAACAGATTTTCTTGATTTCTCTATTGAATTCAAGCCGTTTGTATTATGAACATCATTTAACTTTTCACTCATAGCAGTTGTATATAAATCTGTCTGATTGGCTTCCGAGTTATTTGTCAAATCTAAATTTTGTAATTTTGAACACAAATTAGTATTGTTTTCTGTCTGTTCTCTGTAAAGAATTTGCTGAAAATGCCCAATAGAAACTCTTTTCTTTCCAGATTTCATTACATTTAAATCTTTATAAGAATGATTTTTAGCAGAATAAATCTGATCTGATCCCTTTTCCTGTTGAAACAATCCTATTGAAATATCGGGAGTATCCAACATTGTGTCAATACTTGCTCTACTGTGGATTCTTGTGGATTCCTGTACTGGTACCCCTAAATCTAAAAAGTCAGATTCAGGAGAACTGGTACAACTTTTATGATAAGAGTGAACATTCATACTTGTACTTGTTTCCATACTGTTCTGTAAAACTTTTGATTTCTCAGAAGATTGTTTTATTTTTTCATCTTTTTCAAACACAGGATTTTGTTCTTTGTTTTCTTTATTTTTTTTGCTTTTCCTGTTTTTTCTTGTTAAATCTGTTGAGCCTGGTGTGCGACGGAGAGGAATTTTGAATTCATCTGAAGAGTCAGATAAGTGAACATTTTCTTCCATGGAATTGTCTTTTATATCTTTTAACGGTGATTCTGAGCTGAATGAAAGCTTAGTTTGACCAATTTCTTTTCTCTTTCTTATTTTTGTTTTTTTCTTTTCTTTCTGCACAGACTTTGATTGATCTGAAATGATATCAAATCATCTATTATATCTCAGTTTTTTATACAAATTTCTTTTGGAGAAAAATTTCATCTTTTTTTTCTCAAGTTAACATGTAAAAATAGTAACTGAATATAAAGAGATATTAAACAAGAGTGTCCTAAGTACACGGATGTCCCATCCATACTATCATTTTCTATGTTCAGTGAAAAGGGGGTAAAATCTCTTAATTTGGCATTAAAATTAGAAAGATCATATCCTAAGGTACATGTGAACTAAGTTTCAAGTTGATTGAACTTCAACTTCATCAAAAACTACCTCGACCAAAAACTTTAACCTGAAGTGGGACAGATGGAGGAACGGACTAATGAACGGACACACAGATCATAAAACCCAATGTCCATAAATAGGACATAAAAAAAATAGAATAAACAATAGCCATTTATAAACTAAAACTTTGATTGATCAATAACTATTCTTGTGAGTATCATGTTCAAAATCAGTCTCAGCTAAGTGATTCTGACTGTCATAAGGTATAAGTGTTTATCAGTTATTGAAAGTTCTGTATTCATTTGACAAAATTCTGTTGCTAAGTTGCTGTTAATATGTATATGGACCATAATTTGCTATTGGGCTCCGTTTCCTATAACTATAGAAAAGTGATAAAATGTGAATTACTGTAAGAAAAGTTGCAACTACATCTAAAGATGCCATTACTTTTATCAACATACAAGTGTATGCTACTCTTCCCTAGAAAAATTTTTAAAATATACGAATTTCAAGGATTCTACAACCGTATTTTTGTGTCGTTTCTCGCGTTACTTATTGCTTCCGAAGAGCATAACGCTGACTGATTTATAGATAATCGTCACCGGCAAATTCGTAACGTTTGCTTTCAAATAACAAAGAACATCGACCAATAAGAATAGTGAGAAGAAAATGCCGAGAACTATAAGTATTTATGTAGCAGATGTAAGAACAGTGGCGTGATTTTTGTGTCCGATTTCATAATGCAATTTTTAGATAATGTAATCTGCTTTGTTGTTAAAGAATTCTTTAAAACAATATGCAAATATGAACTCTCGCGAGATGTTCAAACAGGTAAATCCGAGATGATTTACATTCTTGTTTTGATCTACGTAATAATTAAGTAAGAAAATTACGTTGTCGTTATGCGTTACATTTCACACGAAACAGAAGTCCAGTTATTTATTAAAATTGTTTTTGTCCCTAAGTTCTAACCATTTCCGGTCATACGTGAAACACGTGACTAACATGTGCTAACGCCTTTACGGCCGGATGTACGAAATACTAGGTCTAAACATTGTTTTTGTTTCCAACGGGATGTTAGCAAACATAATCTGTAGACTTGTTTCGTCTTGTTTAAAAGAGGAAAATACAATTGTCAAAGAGATTGCGCCGGTGGTCTGTTATTTTTCCTATGTGCATAATGTTACATACGATCCTGTGTGAAAATAAATGCCCAATGACTTGACAAAATCGATTTCATATTTGACAGACGTTAAAACACACTTCGTTTCCTGATAATGACGTGAAGAGTCCTTGGAAAAATCAATCGAAATTACGTCTCTTATCATTGTACCAATGCTCGTTGGATTGATTTAACTTCAGCAGTAAATATTACTGGATATTTTAGGTGAATAAATATAATTTAATAACAAATACATGTTAATATACCGTTACACTTAGAATGTACAAAGTTGGAATCCTGTCACAGTTTTTAATTAATATTTTTTATTCATGTTCTGCAAACACTTATCAGAAACGCAATAAACTTGTCAAAGGAGAAGTAAACTTTTACCATGCATGACTTGAAAGGAAGTTCTTTATTGATTTTAGCCCACTAAAGTAGGTTAAAATGTGGAAACCATGTAGATAGTGTACAGGTCACAAGTATCACATTGTGCCTATTTTAAAGATTTTAATTCCAAGTTAAAAAAAATTTCTTTACTGGATTTAAAGAATGTTACATTGCCAATGATTTGGAATAAATTGTATATAACTGGAATATCAAAACCAAATATAAATACATTTTTTTGGCTTAAACATCAAGATACAACGATTATGGTATCCTGTATCAATGGAAAAATATGGAAAATTCTGAATAAATTGTACTAATTGTTTTCAAAACAAGCACATATTTAGGAGTTTTATAATACTGTTACATTTAAGATGGATTTTAAGAAAAAGTATACTGTTCAGATTATTTTAAGCAGATTTTGCAATAAAATAAAACTAAAAAAATGCTTTCGGTTTCTTATGGTTTCCTGTCAGGTTTAAAAAAAACTTTAATATAACATTGAAAATAGATTTTAAATATTAACATGAAGCAAGTAACACTAGTCATGCTAGTAATGGTGTTTATTTATGCCTTTTGAATTATATTGTGCAAAATAAAGAAAATAAAGATTGGTTTCCTGTTTGGTTTCATGTCATGTAAACGGTGAATCAAAATGTATTAATTTTTTCTCGAAAAACTCAATTGTTCCATTCATACTATTCTAACACCAACACAACCCACAAAATAAAAGTTAAAATTTTAGAACTTATAAAAAAGGATACAAAAAGAAACCAAAGGCCGAATACCAAATTATAGTCCATATCCTTCAAAAGCTTTTTCAATAGACCACTTTTGAGTTCATCCGTCACCCGCAAAAACTCGTCAATTATGCACACCTTTATGACGTCATTTACCAGATAGAGGGTGTCGCCTGTATCCCTGCACTATTTACGTTCATCAAGCGTCTAAGTGATCGTCTTTGTGCAGGATAAACTAGAAATAATGGTTGCTCTGTAGGTACTTACTGACAATTCCTTAATGACAGCATTGTTGATTGTCAATTTTGAGAATTCAATTTGCCGAATAATTCGTACAATATAGAATTATAGTTTTCCAACCACTCGCTCAACATTAAAAGGGAAGTGACGACGCCCCTAAACGCACAAATGACGGTGATAAAGGCGCGTATAATTGACGAGTTTTTTCCAGTGACGGATGAACTCGAAAGTGGTCAATTGCTTCAATATTTATACCTTCACCATCTTCTGAATATTCTTTTCTTCTTCTAGATTTACTTGACTTCTTTTTTGTACTATTTGAAAGCTGTAAAATATCAGCAAAAAACTTGATTCTCTATAAGTTTACTATATGTTAGAAGTTAGAAGTTTAACAATAACTATAAACTACATGTAGTATATCTAATGAATAAATTAAATGACCATGATATATCTAAATGCATGTTACAGTTTATTCCATTCAATTTTTAAAAATCAGACGACCACCATTTCCAGTATCAAGTCAATATGTGCTTTTCACTTGGTACTATTAACTAATCAGTATGTATTTATAAATGTTGTATTTTCTCTTGGTGTTCTTTATGCGGAAATATTCATTCTTTGTCACAACAAAGCCTATATACATTTTAAAGAAAATGTAGAAATTTGACAAAATTGTATTTGAACTGGTGAGTCAATTACTATATCAAGAATGTACAATGTATAATTTTATAGAAAAGTAAAAAAAAAATTAAAAAAAATTGAGGTATTTTCCTAGTCTTTTTAGTCATGGAAACTTACAATTTACATCATATATATTATGTAAAAATGACATTATTTCCTTTTTTGCTTTTGGATTAACCCTGGTCATAACTGGTGAGTCCAATTCCTCTAAGAGTAACTAAAAAATATTTTAAGTGAAGACCATGAGTATAGTAGATAATAGTACTTTATTTGGCGTTTTATGACTTCAGTGTCACTGATGAATCTTTTGTAGACTAAACCTGTGATCAGTGAACAACTGTTTTATCCTGGTATTGATGATCAACCAAAGTAATGTGTGGGAAAAAAAATGTTATATTGTACATGTTACATTGCATATAATCTTTTCTCATTTTT
Source organism: Mytilus trossulus (assembly GCF_036588685.1). NCBI lineage: Eukaryota > Metazoa > Mollusca > Bivalvia > Mytilida > Mytilidae > Mytilus > Mytilus trossulus. Next base: position 32,664,263 of record NC_086386.1, on the reverse strand, counting down.
TTTATATAGATAAGACCATTGGTTTTCCTGTTTGAATGGTTTTACACTAGTAATTTTGGGGCCCTTTATAGCCTGCTGTTCAGTGTGAGCCAAGGCTCCGTGTTGAAAGCTGAACATTGACCTATAATGGTTAACTTTTTTAAAATTGTTCTTTGGATGGAGAGTTGTCTTATTGGCACTCACACCACATTTTACTATATCTATATACCTGACTGGATAGTCATTTTTTCCTTTAGTTGCTTACTTCTGAATTCTGTTTCTTGTGAGGTTCAGTGGTGTATCATTGACAATTTCTCCATAATCTTTTTTACTTTTAAAATAATATATGTAAACAACGATAGATATATATATAGAGTCACAACTAACACAATTTTTGTTGACATTGTGTTAACTGTAATTTTATCATATTCATAATAAAACATACTGTATGAAGTGCAGAATCCACGTCTTTATACTGAAACCATCCTAATTTGGATCCCATCTTTTGAAACATGGCAGAAACATCAAGTTCATCTTTTGGTTCCATTTAACTCGAAGGAGCTAAATCTTTAACTACTGTTCAGTGAATTTTTTTTTTAACTCATTTGGTTAAACCTGAAAAATAGTTTAATCATACATTATTTATATTATGTATATCGAAATGCAAGTACTGTTTCAAGTCATATACATTATGGAAGTGATAGAATATACATGTACAAGTCAATGAGACCAAAATGACAAAGAAACATTAACCACAACCAAAGCATATTGAGCATGTCTAGATCACAGCAATTTAAAATTTTGTAAACAATGTTTTTTATTTTTAATAATATTTCTCTTTGTACATTTGTATCACATTATTCATGTTATTAACGATTTTAACAACAACATTGGCACCTCCTTTCTTTGTATTTTAGCAATGTGCAGTTTACTCTCCATATCCTTACACTAAAAAATCCTAAAGGGATCCAAAACACCATTTTGAATAGCCTTCCCTTCTTTAATAAAAAATAATATAAAAAAATCTATGCAACTTTATTCCTTTCAAATACACCCATGTCCTTCCTAAATGATTTTCCTAAAACTTTTTTATGTCTTAGCTTTAATTAATCTAAATTGATTTATTTACACAATGGTGTATAATATGCCAACTTTTTTTGTTGGAATCACTCGTAGCAATCCTACCCAAGTATGTCAATCGTAATTATTTTGTCTACTGACCGACAAAATTGTATACATGTATCTTGATTTCTGATTGGTCAAATTTCATGGGAAGATCTAAATGTTCCTCAGAGTTATCTGATCTTATTTCATTTCATACGTAAATTCAAGAGAGAGTCTAAATGACATTGATGTATTGTAATGTATTCTGTATATGATCTTCACCTCCTTTAAAGGAGATAAGTGATTTCTCACTAAAGTATAAATTCATGTATCCATCCACCACCATGTTAAAAATAATCCATCACCAGTTATATACATGTATATATATATATAACATCATGTACATTTGGCTAAAACACATTTTCTATATACAGTCAATAAAAGTGTCTCTCTATACTAGGTATTTCATTGTTATTTAAAAGCTCATATTTTTGATATTTATAAATACTGTGATAAAACATCATAAAAGCTAAAATTCTGATTTTATTTGTATAGCCTATTTAAAATTAATCAGATCTAGTTCAATCTGATAACATAAATGATAAATGATATTTAATATTAAAATTTTAAATAGGGTATAATTAAAACTTAACTTTATTAAATGTTTAAATAGATAACTTTTAAATTATTATATTTAAGGGGTAATGCTAACTTCAGAGGTTTTAATTCTTTCTTTTCTCAAAGGAGACTGACTGACCCTATCGTTTTCTGTTGTTAATATCAGACAGCATCCTATATCTTGCTCTATGAATGTTAAATACATTTCTGCGACACTGAAATTCAAATGCAGATAACATCTTGATGGTTATTTTTCTGTTGCTATGTCCAGCATTTTTCGTATGGAGATAAGAGCAGTCCAGTATAATTTTGATTTATCATTTTCAGTAAGGTATTCCATTTCTCTCAGGCGCGGATCCAGAGGGGGGATATTCCATTTCTCTACTTTTCAGATTATGTTATTCCTTCTGAAGATCTTCTAAAGACGCTTTTCTGTTTGATTCTAACAATAAAATTGAGAATGAAAATGGGGAATGTGTCAAAGAGACAACAACCCGACCATATTAAAAAAACAATAATAACAGCAGAAGGTCACCAACAGGTCTTCAATGAAGCGAGATATTCCCCCATCCGGAGGTGTCCTTCAGCTGGCCCCTAAACAAATATATACTAGTTCAGTGATAATGAACGCCATACTAATTTCCTAATTGTACACAAGAAACTAAAATTAAAAAAATTTGTAAGGGTTACACGGAACCCAGTCTCGCCTATTTTTGCTGTAAATCGCAGACTCAACAATAATAAGGAAAAAAATCAAAAAAAATATTCATCTTGTTACTATTTTATGATTGTAAGAAAATCTAAGTCCATTTAAAAGTAAATTACAGAAAAAACGGAGTAATTTTTTTACAAACTTTACTTCTGGATACAATCTCATGATCATAAAAAAGCTTCTGTCCAAGTTTGGTACAAACCCAGGATAGTTTAAGAAAGTTATTAAAATTTTAAAAACTTTAACCACAGAGTGAATGTAATGGTCGCAGAAAAACTAAGTCCCTTTAAAAGTAAAATATGGAAAAAATGGATTTATTTATTTACAAAATTTACTTCTGGATACTATCTTATGATCATAAACAAGCTTCTGTCCAAGTTTGGTACAAACCCAGGATAGTTTGAGAAATTTATTAAAATTCTAAAAACTTTAACCACAGAGCCAATGTTTTGTTTCCCCGCAGAAAAAACTAAGTCCATTTATAGTAAAATATGGAAAAAATGGAATTTTATTTTTACAAAATTTACTTCTGGATACTATATCTTATGATCATAAACAAGCTTCTGTCAAAGTTTGGTAGAAATCAAGTATAGTATAAGAAAGTTATTAAAATTTCAAAAACTTTAACCAAAGAGTGAATATTTGTTGACGCCGCCGCCGACAACTAAATGTAGGATCGCTTAGTCTCGCTTTTTCGACTAAAGTCGAAGGCTCGACAAAAATGCAAGATTAACAAAGACTAGAGGCTCCTGACTTGGGACAGGCGCAATAATGCGGCGTGGTTAAACATGTTAATGAGATCTCAACCCTCCCCCTATACCTGTAGCCAATGTAGAAAAGTAAATGCATAACAATATGCACATTTAAAATTCAATTCAAGAGAAGTCCGAGTCTGATGTCAGAAGATGTAACCAAAGAAAATAAACAAAATGACAATAATACATAAATAACAACAGACTACTAACAGTTAACTGACATGCCAGCTCCAGACTTCAGTTAAACTGATTGAAAGATTATGATTTCATCATATGAATATCAGGCACAATCCTTCCTGATAGGGTTTAGTATCATAACATATATGAGAATAAAAAAGTGAGGTAAATCTTCAGTTTCTTTTCGGCACAGAAGGCAGGTGGTTTCAACATTGTTCTGATTAAATTTAGATTTGTTTTCTTGAAGTATGTACCAGAAACTAGTTTTAACTTAATAGGATTAGGTAGACGGTTTATGTCTCTTGAAGATGATGTTTTGATATAAATTAGCGGATGCAATGGGAAAATTTGTATCTAAAAAAAGAAAGTTGTAATTTATTACAAATACCCCAGATAACACTTGATAGTTTTTTTTCACAGTATCTTATATAATTTTACTAACTGGGTGATATAATAAGTTCTATTCAGACAAAACCTAACAGTTTTTTCTGAAATTATTTATTTTTATAATTTATCATTTACTGTGAGTTTTGTGTTTCCAATTTGCTGTTGGTAGACGAAATAATTACGATTCACATACTTGGGTAGGATTGCTACTGATGATTCAGGCGACAAAAGTAGGTGTGTTATATACACCATTGCATTGGTAGATAAATCAATTTAGATTTATGATATAACAAGTTTTAGGCTACAGTGGGGTTGACAACCAAGAAATCGGTATATGATGGTATAATTTTCATGACAATCTGACAAATTTTCAAAAATGTGAGTTAAGTACATGTACCTTGTGTTATATTAAATTATTTAAGGCACAGAATTCTATATATTTGTTAAGGGTTGTTCATTATGATAGGAAGCTCATACGAAGAACTAAAGTCTCTAAAGAGCTTGTGTCGCTCACCTTGGTCTATGTGCATATTAAACAAAGGACACAAATGGATTCATGACAAAATTGTATTTTGGTGATGGTGATGTGTTTGAAGTTCTTACTTTACTGAACGATTTTGCTTCTTACAATTATATCTATCATGAACTTTGCCCATATGTAACAGAGAACTATATTTGGTAAAAATTTACATAAATTTACCAAATTAATGAAAATTGTTAAAAATTGACTATAAAGGGCAATAACTCCTTAAGGGGTCAATTGACCATTTAGGTCATGTTGACTTATTTGTAGATCTTACTTTGCTGAACATTATTGCTGTTTACAGTTTATCGCTATCTATAATAGTATTCAAGATAACCAAAAACGGCAAAATTTCTTTAAAAATTACCAATTGGAGGGCAGCAACCCAACAACCAGTTGTCCAATTCATCTGAAAAATTCAGGGCAGATAGATATTGACTTGATTAACAATTTAACTTCTTGTCATATTTGCTCTAGATGCTTTGGTTTCATAGTTATAAGCAAAAAACTGCATTTTACCCCTATGTTCTATTTTTAGCCGTGGCGGCCATCTTGGTTGAATGGCCAGGTCATCGGACACATTTTTCAAACTAGATACCCCAAAGATGATTGTGGCCTAGTAGTTTCAGTGGAGATTTTGTAAAAGATTACTTAGATTTATGAAAAATGGTTAAAGATTGACTATAAAGGGCAATAACTCCTAAAGGGGTCAACTGAACATTTTGGTCATGTTGACTTATTTGTAGATCTTACTTTGCTGAACATTATTGCTGTTTACAATTTATCTCTATCTATAATAATATTCAAGATAATAACCAAAAACAGCAAAATTTCCTTAAAATTACCAATTCAGGGGCAGCAACCCAACAACCGATTGACCGATTCATCTGAAAATTTCAGGGCAGATAGTTCTTGACCTGATAAACATTTTTATCCCATGTCAGATTTCCTCAAAATGCTTTGGTTTTTGAGTTATAAGCCAAAAACTGCATTTTACCCCTATGTTCTATTTTTAGCGGTGGCGGCCATCTTGGTTGGTTGACCAGGTCACGCCACACATTTTTTAAACTAGATACCCCAAAGATGATTGTGGCCAAGTTTGGATTAATTTGGCCAAGTAGTTTCAGAGGAGAAGATTTTTGTAAAAGATTACTTTAATTTACGAAAAATGGTTAAAAATTGACTATAAAGGGCAATAACTCCTAAACGGGTCAACTGACCATTTTGGTCATGTTGACTTATTCGTAGATCTTACTTTGCTGAACATTATTGCTGTTTACAGTTTATCTCTATCTATAATAATATTCAAGATAATAACCAAAAACAGCAAAATTTCCTCAAAATTACCAATTCAGGGGCAGCAACCCAACAACCGATTGACCGCTTCATCTGAAAATTTTAGGGCAGATAGATCTTGACCTGATTAACATTTTTATCCCATGTCAGATTTCCTCAAAATGCTTTGGTTTTTGAGTTATAAGCCAAAAACTGCATTTTACCCCTTTGTTCTATTTTTAGCCGTGGCGGCCATCTTGGTTGGTTGACCAGGTCACGCCACACATTTTTTATACTATATACCCCAAAGATGATTGTGGCCAAGTTTGGATTAATTTGGCCAAGTAGTTTCAGAGGAGAAGATTTTTGTAAAAGATTACTTTAATTAACGAAAAATGGTTAAAAATTGACTATAAAGGGCAATAACTCCTAAACGGGTCAACTGACCATTTTGGTCATGTTGACTTATTTGTAGATCTTACTTTGCTGAACATTATTGCTGTTTACAGTTTATCTCTAACTATAATAATATTCAAGATAATAACCAAAAACAGCAAAATTTCTTCAAAATTACCAATTCAGGGGCAGCAACCCAACAACCGATTGACCGATTCATCTGAAAATTTCAGGGCAGATAGATCTTGACCTGATAAACATTTTTACCCCATGTCAGATTTGCTCTAAATGCTTTGGTTTTTGAGTTATAAGCCAAAAACTGCCTTTTACCCCTATGTTCTATTTTTAGCTGTGGCGGCCATCTTGGTTGGTTGACCGGGTCACGCCACACATTTTTTTAAACTAGATACCCCAATGATGATTGTGGCCAAGTTTGGTTTGATTTGGCCCAGTAGTTTCAGAGGAGAAGATTTTTGTAAAAGTTAACGACGACGGACGACGGACGCCAAGTGATGAGAAAAGCTCACTGATAGCCCGTTCGCCCTGAGTTCGTTCGCCCTCTATTCATTTATGATATGTATATGTTACATCAATGAACGAAATATATATATTAAAATTTATGTATATCTATTAAAAGTTAAATACAGAAGATTTGCCAAATTTTTATTAATTAAATAAAATTGGTCAAAATTTGGTAATTCAATCTCTCTCTGAAAATCGATACTAGAATACCATGTATTTACATTAGAGCTATATATCTGTTTACAACATATAAATGCATCACTTAATAAGCATCTCTGTAGCTTAAAACATGCTTTTAAAGATTTGTTGTATAATTCATCTTTACACTGCTTAAAAATACCACTAGATGTAAATGTGATTTCAAGATATCTATATAATTTTTCACTTCCATTCTCTTTACCTACAAAATGTAAACAGCATTTTAAAATTTTTCCTGGCTTGTTAAAAATTATAGCATAGCAGCTAGCTTTAGACAAATTAACATGATACATCGTAAATATTCGGCAAAATTGTAGACAAACTTCAACAAATTTAATTATATACACACAACGCAACACTATACTGAAAAATAAAATCAGGGCGAACGGACTCGGGGCAAACAGGTATTAGGGCGAACTAGCTGCGAAAACGTAGCTCTTAAGGTCCTTTTGATGATTTTTGATGTTTGCGGACCATATGGCAAAAAAAAAAATCAAAGGACAATAGAGCTACGTTTTCGCAGCTAAGGGCGAACCAGAATCAGGGCGGGCGAATCATACTCAGGGCGGACGGACCCGGATTCTCATGACAGGCCCGGAGCTAAATTTATGAAATGTTTTTGTTCTAGAATCTGTTGGCCTGTAGATATGATTTTTACAGGCCCGAGAGCAATTTTATAAGCCTGGGCTGCCACTCAGCGTGAAGACTGGTTACATGAATTTAGCTCATTTGGAAATAACTTTTTTACCTAAATTTTAGGATTTGTTTATCTTTTTTGACCGGAAATGAATTCTAATTTCCCGCTTTACTCTCTACACAAAAAAAATAAAATAGGATCAAGTAATTAGATACTACAATCTAAATGATGATTAAAGATAACTCAATAACAAATATGTTATATTTCTAAAGTAATATACTATCATCAACATTTACATCTTCAAAATAAAGATAATCTTTAAATCATTGACAACCGGAAATAAACATTATAAATTCAGACACCTGAATTTTGACGGTGAGTTGAATATCTTATTTTAAAATACCTCAAACAGATATTTTGACCCTTTTGCAGGTATTTTTTTGATATTTATCGTTAATTAAGTTGTTCCTGCCGTACACACTATTTTCGTCATATATTATGTGTAAGCACATCATATGATTCACTCTCTGAATTTGCATCAGAAATTTATGTTTCAGAGTCTGACCTGACATATAGCCGGTTTTCAAGTTTCTTGTTAACTTCTATTTATAACACACAACACGAATTATCAGAAATAAAACAAAAACAATCTGTGGGAACAATCAGAGATAGTTTTCATTTCATAATCAGAGATGCGGTGTCTGTTGTATCTATAATAAATAGATGAGTGTTGCTGAGGCTGAGAGTTACACAGTTTTGTGTACAGCTCTTATTATCAGGTCCGTTCGCGCCCAATACACTTTCGCACGTTCACACCCAAGGTCTGTTCGCACTCTACACGTTCGCCCCCAATTTAAGTTCAAATTCCATGATTGTTGTTTTAAATTGCTTAGGTTTAAATACTGAATGTATTTATTTAGCTTGGTATGAGTAAAACATTGAAGATTTTAAATAAAAAAAACAAGATAATTGTTATTAACAGCTTGGTCCCTTTGATCTGAAACAATAAAATATAACCAAAACATGATAAAGTTTATTCAACACACAAGAAAAAAAATTGTTGTCAGAATCTCACTTTATTTTGAAACAAGTCATTGATTGAAACAAAGTTATAGCGATACACTAACCAAAACAAGATTAAGAGTTATTTAACACAAAATAAAGCGTTGACAGAATCCCACTTTATTTAGAAAGGATTGTTATTTTTTTTTTAACTATACACTATCCAAACCTTAAATAAGATTTATTCAACTAAAAAAATAATGCTGTCTCACTTTATAATGAGACAATGACAACAAATATACTTATAGGAATACACTTGCCAAAACTTGATTACAAAGTTATTAAACACAAAACCAATAAAGATTTGGCGCAAATATGTATTGTGTAGGGTGTGTAAGTGAAAGGGGGCGAACAATAGTGGGTGCTGACGTGAATGGGCGCGAAAGGACCTGGATTCTTCCAGGCTCCTACAATCAGGTTGGGTAAATTATTGGGGATTGCAGATTTTTTGTAAGCGTGACATGTGAAATTCAAGTTATTGTGCCGTTAAAATGGGAAATGAAGTCTAACGGAACATGTCAAATTCCCCAAAAAGGAGAATTGCTTACATGTACATACATAATGTAAGCGGGATACGGGAAGCTGACAAAACAGTAAGTGAGATCCAGAATCAGACGCCCCTCCCCAATGAGACCCCCAATCAGGGAACATGTCTGTCAGTTTGGCCATCTGTATTAACTTTAACAAATTGTCTGAGGGAAACCCCGATAATTTGGAACTCTATTGTCTTGATTGATTGTGTTTAATTGTAAGTAACAGAAATACTCCACAGAGATCACAAAGGACTGTATGTGTAAAGGTGTTGCATGGTAATCAAATAACAATAATGTATATAAAATAACTCAGGCATGATCATGATGATTTTGAATTTTCATTTCAAATTACTTGTTCTGTTGAGTGCAAAATTCTGTCACTGGAAAGTGTAATTTAAAAGAAACCTTCTTCACGGGCAAACAAACATTATGCCAGGGGGAAATTCACCAATATTTTATTGTACATTTACTATCAAATTACCTTGGCTGTTGGTATAATAGTTTAATCCATCCTAGGGCACACAACGTGAGAGAGTAACGACCCCTCCGGGAGGGCCTCCCTTTGATCTGCCACTGATGTTCTGACACTACAATTGTAACAAGTTCTTGGTCAAAAGTCATCAATCCTCTGTGATACGAAGTAAGGAATATTGTTTATGTTTTAATGCACTTTGTTTTATCAAGTCTGTATGTGCTAAAAAGCTCAATCTTTTTAGAACACATATATGTGTCAGTTTGTGTATCAGTATGTGTACATACATAATTGAGCACATGCAATTAAGTACAATGTACACTTCAACATGTTCAACATTAGCCTTTAATTTGTAAACACAATAGAACAAACATAATAAAAATAAAATTGAGAATGGAAATGGGGAATGTGTCAAAGAGACAACAACCCGACCAAATAAAAAAAAACCAAACAGCAGAAGGTCACCAACAGGTCTTCAATGTAGCGAGAAATTCCCGCACCCGGAGGCGTCCTTCAGCTGGCCCCTAAACAAATATATACTAGTTCAGTGATAATGAACGCCATACTAATTTCCAAATTGTACACAAGAAACTAAAATTAAAATAATACAAGACTAACAAAGACCAGAGGCTCCTGACTTGGGACAGGCGCAAAAATGCGGCGGGGTTAAACATGTTTGTGAGATCTCAACCCTCCCCTATACCTCTAACCAATGTAGAAAAGTAAACGCATAACAATACGCACATTAAAATTCAGTTCAAGAGAAGTCTGCGTCTGATGTCAGAAGATGTAACCAAAGAAAATAAACAAAATGACAATAATACATAAATAACAACAGCCTACTAGCAGTTAACTGACATGCCAGCTCCAGACTTCAATTAAACTTACTGAAAGATTATGATTTCATCATATAAACATCAGGCACAATCCTTCCCGTTGGATTATCCACAGATATTTCATTTAGCATCCCATAAACCATGTAAACAGGGAAAATTAGAATACTATGTAGTTTCAAAAAATTATAGAATCACATCCAAAACCTGATAACATTATAATCTACAAGAAACCCACCTCAGATAGCATCACATCATCATGATGCATAAAGGCCCTGGGGAGAACATGCTGAATGGTGCAGTGATCACCTAAAAGTTATTTTCTTAATAAATCGATCTGATCTTGTTATAACTATAAGCATGATAAGTCCATCAAGCTACAAAAATAAAGTCCATTGAAACACAAGATACTGCCTGGCAGAATCTTGAACATTATCATGTTTGTAACAAATTAATCACAACACATTTAGATACTGTTCAATATAAAATGATAAAATCTTGAATACAAATATTTTTGTATGAAATAAAATAAATATAAACCATGTCAACTTCTACCTTATTTCTTCTTCTCATTCATGTCACTGGAGGACTTATCAGTTAGTTTTCAACAAACTTGTTTTCTGACCTTATTGAGAAGCACCTTCTGAAGAACACAGTTTTGCCTTTACCATATTTACCTTTATTCTTTTGAAATTGATGATATGTTACTTGATGACAGCCCCCTTTATTTACAGGATTGAATTTATCTTTTCATCTTCCCAGACTTAAGATATTAATTATCAGCAGAATTTATGTTTTTAACTTTTACAATTCTCAACGAAGATCCCAAAAACTTCACAGAAAGATAGTTACTCTTACGGAAGTTGTGCATCTTCTGAGACATGAAATTGCTTAAAGAATTTTGTCATATTTTTCTAGACTGGAAAACTCAGTGTAAAATTTGCAACATAAATATGCAGTATAATACATTTACATGTACAACTGTAAACATTTTTCTTTGATTAGTTAGAAATGATGTTACCCTACATTTGAGACTTTGGTCCATTTTTAACAAGATTTTCGATGAAAATAAATTGGTTATTGATTTTGTTATGCATGTCTGGACAGCATTTGGGCCGTGACCCGTACTGGTAAAAGCTGTTAGAACACACCTGTAAAACAATAGAACTATATATAACCTATTTGACCTTGACTTATTATTGTATATGATAGTTTAGTAAATACACACAGATGATGAAACAGCTGTTGGAATTAGGGTCCATCTGTGTTGACAAAGCATTAGATCAGCTAAACACAGTTAATTTAACACTATAACAAGTGAATATATTTTAAATTTTTACCAGTAAGGTTATGATACAATGTGTACATTTATGTATGTTTGCATGTTTCTTAACAATTCACCTATCACCCATATTGGGTTATGCTCCGCCCATTTATGCTAATTAGCTATTGCCACGGAGACTTAGACAAACAAAGCGAAAAAGATGGCGACCGCCAAGCCTTATCGTGCGGCAAGTTTGTCTGATCTGCCAAACAATTTCCAGTTGGGGTATCTTAATTGTGAAATTTCTTTGAAATGCAAGCAGACTGGTTTCAAATATTTCAGTAATAAGTTATCACACAATGTCTGTAGTACAAAGACAGTTTCTTCAGCAATAGCTTGGACTAAATGATGTTAAATAATTTTATTGAGACTAGTATTTCTGTACTGCACACAACATTTTCATTGACTTTTTTGATGGGATAAACTCCAATAACAAATGATACATATCTTTGGTTATTGATCAGATTATTGATATTCCTGCAAAATGACATGGAAGAATTATCAAACAAATTCTATATAATGAATTTTGTGATAAACATTTTCTTGGTTATGACTATGAGACATAACATTTCTGAATTAAAAATCTTATTGTTACTCCTACAATTTCCAATTTAAATACACCCCATCTTAAGGAGAGGGTATAAGCTGTTTTAACTAAATGTTTGTCCGTAATTTTTTTTAGTTTGTGAGACATCTACTTTATTAATAGGGGCTGTCTTTATTTCTAATGACATATATGGTAGATATATTTAGTATTTTACTGGAATTTAGGATGTATATGTTGATTCATTCAAATTTGTATAAGAGTTTCTGTAGGAATAGTTTATTTCATTATTTCATTGAAATACTGAAAGCGAGATGTCATTCTCACTCCCTCTTTTCCACATAACCCAAACTAAAACTATCCATATTTTGTCATAATCATTTTAAGTGTTACCATAGTTATATGTACCGGGGTATTCACTATTTTCCATCCATTTTAAAAAGAATTGTAGGTGTTGTTGAATTATCTTTCCTAGAATTTTCCATAATGGTTAACCAAATTAAAAGTTAGTCTGAACAAACATAAATTTTGTACATTTTGACATAACATTACATGTTTATAATTATCTTATTCAAATGTTTTAATAAATTGATCAGCTAGTCTTGAAGCAAAGATGATATAAGGAGTGGTACCACTATACAGCAGAATGCCTTAACATAGTTGCACACACAGAATATTAAATAACTTGTGATTTCTTAGAAATTTTGCTCATATTTTCCGAAGAAGTTCATTTAACTTGGATATTACTAATGTATTTGATTTTATAGTTGAACTGATCTAGGTTGGAAAATTCAATATTCTATAATACTGACATCATGTAAGAATTGCACAGGAATGTTAAATCTGTATAACTAAGGATCTATTGTACTAGATTTGTGTTGTTAAGTATGACAAATGTATTGGAATTCAAAACAGTTAACTAGATCAGGCAAGTTTGAAATAGAATAGCTTCACTCTTTGACAATTTTTTTGTTTTTGTAGTAATATCGATAATAAGAGACGTTACATTGTTACTGTCTAATTGGCACTGAGTTGAGATTTTTTATCTTTCAGGATCAGAAAGTCGGACACGTTATTGATCAGCAGTAACAAGTTATCCACCAGCGTAACGATTCAGCGCGGTAGGAGGTAATACCATTACATATATTGTTTATTGATTTCTAAACTAATCAGATCAATTCATTGGCTTTTGTGTTTTCACTATTTTCATTTACTAAAAAATTTATCAATGACGTCATTTTAATGGATTGAAAAGGACAAAATCGTGCATGATGTAGGAATTAGAATTGAATTTACTTCTTCTAATGAATATTGAATAATTGTGACGAAATCAGACATTTAGTTCATTGGCATTGCAATTTGTTCATGTTGGTGATTTATGTAGTACTGTAGAGTTTCCAAGTACAATATTAATTGATTATTTGGAAGGACCCATGATAATTTTAATTCTGCTGCAGGCTTTTAACATATTATATATAAAAACTACAAGGCAATTTTAAAGTCTTTGTTTTCATTAATGTGTTATATAAGCATAAACTTGCAGTTTTATGCCCTACCTACGATAGTAGAGGGGCATTATGTTTTTTGGTCTGTGCAGCTGTCCGTCCTTCCTTCCGTCCGTCGGTTTGTTCCTTCAGGTTGAAGTTTTTGGTCAAGGTAGTTTTTGATGAAGTTGAGGTCCAATCAACTTCAAACATAGTACACATGTTCCCTATAATATGATCTTTCTAATTTAATTGCCAAATTAGACTTTTGACCCCAATTTCATGGTCCACTGAACATAAAAAATGATAGTGCAAGTTTCAGGTTAAAGTTTTTGGTCAAGGTAGTTTTTGATGAAGTTGAGGTCCAATCAACTTCAAACATAGTACACATGTTCCCTATAATATGATCTTTCTAATTTAATTGCCAAATTAGACTTTTGACCCCAATTTCATGGTCCACTGAACATAAAAAATGATAGTGCAAGTTTCAGGTTAAAGTTTTTGGTCAAGGTAGTTTTTGATGAAGTTGAAGTCCAATCAACTTGAAACTTAGTACACATGTTCCTTAGGTTATGATCTTTCTAATTAGATTGCCAAATTAGATTTTTTATCCCAATTTTACAGTCCACTGAACATAGAAAATGATAATGCGAGTGGGGCATCCGTGTACTATGGACACATTCTTGTTTTAAGTAAATTTGAGTAACTTATTATCAATTTGTTAATAAGAATTATAGATGTAAAATTATAGATTAAATGAACTGTTGGTTAACCTTAGAATACAAGGAATCGCAGGACATCTTGAAGGAATGTTCTTTGAAGGTTTCATGGCCCCAGAGAACCAGTGTGAATAGCTACATTTTTTTTGTATATTTCTGTATAGCTACATTTTTTGTTTATTGCTATATTTTAGTATCTGACATCTGTTGTAATCTTTTAAAAAAATATCTTCTACCCTAAAAGCACTGCTAGGAGATTGATCATCCAAAGAGCATCTACAAACACAATCATCTATTATTGATCAGGTGGAAAATATGACAGCATTAATAACATTGATAGGCCAAGCAAAGTAGTTATTGGAATTCTCAGGAAATATGACAGCATTAATAACATTGATAGGCCAAGCAAAGTAGTTATTGGAATTCTCAGGAAATATGACAGCATTAATAACAATGATAGGCCAAGCAAAGTAGTAATTGAATTCTCAGGAAATATTATTTTATCCTCTTTTGTTAATCTAATAGGTCATTTAAAAAGATTTCTGCATAAAATTATAGATAACTAGAATGTATTCATAGTACAAAGATGTCCCACCAGCAGTATCATTTTCTATGTTCAGTGAAACATGAAATTGGGGTTAAACAGGGATCATATCAGGATTTTTTTTACGGGTACTAAGTTGCAAGTTGATAAGACTAAGTGGGGCATAGAAAGTGGGTCATAAAAAGAAAAATCTTTTTCAAGAAGCTTTTAGGGATTGATGAAAACAAAACCATCTGTTTTAACAATGTTACAATTTGTAACTGGAAATGCAGAAAACTAAATGAATATGTTGAATTTTATTAGGGTATTCTTATCCAACTGGTTAATTACATTGTATGTTAGTGACCTAATAGCTAAATACGATATATATGGTGTCTGTAAATTTCATATGGGGTGAGAGCAAAGTATTCAATTGTCTCTGGCAGATGGCATAATACAAAGTCTTATTTGAAAGAGGACTTCAGAGCAATGTCTTGTGTTATGAGAGTGAGTGCTCTCAGCACCTTACAAAATGTAACAAACTCTTGCTACAATCCTGTAGGAGCCAATATTTGGTTAAATTTATTTCCTTATACAACAATAACCTTTGTCTATTTACAGTCATTCTATTGTAAACCTGCTTGGTAAAACCTATTTATAGCATTCATGAATGTTTATTCTTGTCTAAAGTTTGCATCAAATATTTGCAACTGGACATTTAGTATAGAACAATTAATCAATTATTCATTGTATGTCTCAGCCATTAAAATTAAAGTAGCATGTAATAGTATGTGATAAATGCTTCACATGATAATGTGTGCCTACATAAAAGTAACATAATAACATGAGGTAAACAAACATTTCATTGAGTTTTTACAATATCAAATGATATTTTATGTCTTCTTTCACAACACATATTTCCTAGACATTATTAAAATGTCCCAAAACAGCTTTGAGTCATTATTAGTGTTGATTTTCTGTCATAGTTTGTCTGATGTTAAACAAATTGTGGTCATTCTAGTAGACATTATTGATCCCTGTATGGCAGAGTTCCTATGTATTCTGATTGATCACATGATCTTCTCATTCCTATTCTGCGTCATGTGAAAAAAAATTGTATTTTGAATAGTTACAAAGCATTGATTTATAGGACAAGAGAGTCTCACCTGGTCAGTTCATTCTTAATACTTTCTATGCAAATCTTTTATCTATAGTTGTTGTGGTAATTGATTTATCTTTTAATTTTATTGGGATCTATATGAATTTATGGATGAGTGTTGGTTGCTTTAAGTTCAGTGGCAAACATTCTTGCATCTTCAGAATTTTATATCAAAGGAGATATGGGTATTATATTTTGGACAACAAACAAACACAAACAACCATTTGGTTACATATATTACAAAACAACCATTTGGCAACATGTTACAGTTTTTACCAAAAAATACAATTGTTTATGAAGTGTGTTCACATTTTCTCCTCCCTCAAACTATAGTTTCTGAATAAAATAAAGTAATAAGTCTGCCCTGTTTCTTTTTTCAGGACTCAAGTTATGTTTTTTACAGTCCTTATATTATTCGGTCACTTCTTTTTTAATATCTTTCTGTTAAAGCAAATAAATCATTTAACTTTTCCAGATGACTTCACACAACTGGCTTATAATTTCACAGTTCACATGTTATCTTTTGTCAAGCAAAAAGAGTCGGCTATAAAATAAAAAAAAATCACGTAAATACATTTGTAGTTTCTTATATAGAAAATCCTGAGTTATGCATAAGAAAATGCAAAAATCTGAAAAACAATTCAAAGTCATATGTTTAAGAAATACTAGACATGCTAGAAATACTAAAAATTTGTTTATTTTTTATAGTTCATGTAAAGAGAGTTGAAAAATACCAGTAGGCTCAGGCACTGTGTGTTTTTTGGTTGAACTCTTTACTAGGGGCCTAAATATATATTTCTACACTGTATGGGTTTTGCTCATTGATCAAGGTCAAGTGCCTTATATGTGTTTAAATTTTTTTTTTTGGTCTTAAATGTGTAGTTGTCACATTTTCATCATACCACATCTCTTGAAGAAATTCTCTTCATATTTATTAGAAACAAAGATAACGGATGTCATTTTATTTTTACCTATAATGGTATAAATGCCTCTGGCCTTTCTAAGTCTTGTATTATTTTAACTTTTAATTTCTTGTGTACAATTTGGAGTTTAGTATGGTGTTCATTATCACTTAACTAGCTAGTATATATTTGTTTAGGGGCCAGCTGAAGGACGCCTCCGGGTGCGGGAATTTCTTGTTGCATTGAAGACCTGTTGGTGACCTTCTGCTGTTGTTTGCTCTATGGTCGGGTTGTTGTCTCTTTGGCACATTCCCCATTTCCATTCTCAATTTTATATAGCTGTTCTAAAATATATATAGAGTTAAATGATTCTTGTTGTAGCTAATAAGAGTGAGAAATTCCACCTAAATTGTTTTATTAATCTTAAGAAGATAGTTATCAAATGATTGAGTCTCAAATAACCTCTTGGCTAGTTTTAATCAAGAATTGATTTCATGGAATGTATAAAATGTATGCATGGTTTCATTTTAAGGCATTTTAGCAATGGACCATAGTCAAAGTGATGCTAGTAATTTCTTACATTTTAAGAAATTTTGATAAATTATTCACATTTAAAATTAAAGTTTTTGAAATATAACATGTTTAATGAATTATTAATATAATGAATGATAGGTATTGAATAAATTTTCTATAATAGTGAGTATGAACCTAAATAGTACATGTATTATGCTTATGTAAGGAAGTATTGCTAAGGTATATTAATAATTAGGGCCCCGCCGAAAAGGCGGGTCACCCTATAGTGATCAGTCTGTCCGTCTGTCCGTCCGTCCGTCCGTCCGTCTGTCCGTCCGTCTGTCCGTCTGTCCGTCCGTCTGTCCGTCCGTCTGTCCGTCCGTCTGTCCGTCCGTCCGTAACACTTTCGTGTCCGCTCCATATCTAGATAACCGTTATGATTTTATACTTAATACTTAACATGATTATTAACCAACACCCAAGGGTGTGTCATGATGTATGTACAACTTCCTAGGTCAAAGGTCAAGGTCAAAACCTTTGGTTTCAGTTGACAACCCCGTGTCCTGTGGTGAAGATCGTGTCCGCTCCATATCTAGATAACCGTTATGATTTCAAAGTTTATACTTGTCATCCATTTTAACCACCACCAGAGGGCGTGTCATGATGTATGTACAACTTCCTAGGTCAAAGGTCAAGGTCAAAACCTTTGGTTTCAGTTGACAACCCCGTGTCCTGTGGTGAAGATCGTGTCCGCTCCATATCTAGATAACCGTTATGATTTCAAAGTTTATACTTGTCATCCATTTTAACCACCACCAGAGGGCGTGTCATGATGTATGTACAACTTCCTAGGTCAAAGGTCAACGTCAAAAAACTTTGGTTTCAGTTGACAACCCTGTGTTCTGTTGTGAAGATTGTGTCCGCTCTATATCTTGAGAACCATTATGATTTCAAATATTATACTTGACATCCATTTTAACCAACACCAGAGGGTGTGTCATGATGTATGTACCACTTCCTAGGTCAAAGGTCTGTCTGTCTGTTGGTCTGTCCATCCGACGCTAACAAATTTGATCCACACTATATTTTGAGAGGACAGCTGTTATTATTTCATACTTTATACCTGAAAACATTTTCAACTTAACATATATATTAAATGTGTCATAATGTATGCATCCTAGGTCAAAGGTCAGTCCGTTGGTCTGTCCATCCGTTCGTTGTTCTTAACAAATTGTGTCCGCTTTACCTCTCAAGAACCGTTAATATTTCATACTTTATACTTGGTGGGTCATAATATATTGAAGGCATAATTCTAAAAATATGTGACAAATATCAATTGGGCAGCATCTTTAAACATTGTTCAAACATCAATCCATATATCCAGAAGTCACCTTAGAGTAGTCAACAATGAGTTCACATCATGCAGTCATATCACTATTATACTATGAAAGTAAGTTGAGAATATTTATCAGTTTTAACTTAAAATCTTAGATTAAAATCACATGTGAGACTATGTAATAACTTCCAAATAATGCTTCATATCAGATTATCCATACAACTTATTTACCCCACATTATTGACAGCGGGGCCCAAAGAGATGGCTCCCATCTCAATGAAATCTAGTTCAAGCAAGTTAATGAATCTTAAAACTTCTGTTTTAAAAAAAATCATTCCACATCCAATGTCACTCCTCTTTACATCGCATAATCTACTGTTATGTGGGAGTTTGTATTAGATTAGGCTGAAGTATATAAACTAATGTTTAAAAATACATCCATAATAAATTAAAGCAGAAAGTAAAATTAATTATTTAAATTTGATAAAATATGATATTTGATCAAATTTAAATATCAATTTTACTTTCTGCTTTAAAATTTATCAGATTATTTGCAATTATAATTACCAAGCATGTAATCCTAAAAGCATAGTTTTGAAAGTGTTTTAGCTAAATGTTTACATTATTCATGATTATTTTATTCATTCTAAAGTTAGCAAGTTCTTGAATGTATTAAAAATAGTCTTTCTAATTTTGGTCTATTTTAATTTGTTTGTTTATTTTTAATATTCATAACTTAATAAAGTTCCATTTGAAATTATGTCTGGTTGATGAAGGTGGTTCTGGGCAGTTTTTGGGGAAAGACGGCTTCAAGCCGTCAATCGAAGCCGTCAATCCCCTATGGGGTTGACCAGAGTGACACTCCCTCACATCATTCATTTTGTTTTTATACATGTTATAGTGTGGAAACCCCCCAACAAATCTTACTTAGATTGAAGAGAAGGAGACCCAGAAATTAATAGTTTGACTCTAAACACTCTTTTTTACACATTTCCCTTCTGTTTCTCACGAAATTATCGTATCTTGAACTCTCCTTTACACTGTTTACGTTTATTTTACAATCCGGAAAAATAAATATGACGAGATATTCTAAATATATCCAACCTACATTGTATTTTATAGTGACGTCATTCTTGGAAGAAGCAGGGATATCCTTCACCAGTTCACTGGTTATTTAAATCATTCTTAGAGATCGTGCACTAATTACAAATTTGTATTTGTTAAATCTAAACATAATATTGTTTACTGTAGATGATTTCTTTAACATCAACATACAATACTTTAATTTGTAGGTCAACAACTCTCAAAACAAACAAAGATCGTGGGGTTACATGAGACAGGGGAAAGAAACGATTTTATTATTTTTTTCGGGTCTCATTAATTAGAGACAAGAAGCGTCAAAAAGCGACAAGAGGCGTCAAGAAGACTATTTAGCGCCAAGAAAAAAAATATTCCTCTAGTCGCTTCTTGTCGCTAATTGGTGAGACCATTTTTTTCTGTAAAAATTCTGAGAATCTTTTTCCAATTCAGGAGCACCTCAATTGATGAGAAATTATCCACTGAAATAAAAGTAAATGTATTTAAACACTTCAAATGTGACATTTTATTGGATTAGTAGTCTTCTATTAAAACTAAATTTTTGTGTACCTACATAATCATTGTAATAGTAAAAAAAATAATAATAAAAATTTGCATTTTGTAGTTTAAACATATTTATTATTTACAAATATTTCAAAATTAAGATTTGGAAACAAGCTTCACACATTTTACATCACTCATATTGTTTTTATACGACCGCAAATTTTGAAAAAATTTTCGTCGTATATTGCTATCACGTTGGCGTCGTCGTTGTCCGAATACTTTTAGTTTTCGCACTCTAACTTTAGTAAAAGTGAATAGAAATCTATGAAATTTTAACACAAGGTTTATGACCATAAAAGGAAGGCTGGTATTGATTTTGGGAGTTTTGGTCCCATCATTTTAGGAATTAGGGGCCAAAAAGGGCCCAAATAAGCATTTTCTTGGTTTTCGCACTATAACTTTAGTTTAAGTTAATAGAAATCTATGAAATTTTGACACAAGGTTGATGACCACAAAAGAAAGGTTGGGATTGATTTTGGGAGTTTTGGTTTCAACAGTTTAGGAATTAGGGGCCAAAAAAGGGCCCAAATAAGCATTATTCTTGGTTTTCGCACAATAACTTAGGTTTAAGTGAATAGAAATCAATGAAATTTAAACATAATGTTTATGACCACAAAAGGAAGATTGGTATTGATTTTGGGAGTTAAGGTCCCAACAGTTTAGGAATTAGGGGCCAAAAAAGGACCCAAATAAGCATTTTTCTTGGTTTTCGCACCATAACATTAGTATAAGTAAATAGAAATCTATGAAATTTAAACACAAGGTTAATGACCATAAAAGGAAGGTTGGTATTGATTTTGGGAGTTTTGGTCCCAACAGTTTAGGAAAAAGGGGCCCAAAGGGTCCAAAATTAAACTTTGTTTGATTTCATCAAAATTGAATAATTGGGGTTCTTTGATATGCCGAATCTAACTGTGTATGTAGATTCTTCAATTTTGGTCCCGTTTTCAAATTGGTCTACATTAAGTCCAAAGGGTCCAAATTTAAATTAAGTTTGATTTTGACAAAAAATGAATCGGTTGGGTTCTTTGATATGTTGAATCTAAAAATGTACTTAGATTCTTGATTATTGGCCCAGTTTTCAAGTTGGTCCAAATCTGGGTCCAAAATTAAACTTTTTTGATTTCATCAAAATTGAATAAATGGGGTTCTTTGATATGCCAAATCTAACTGTGTATGTAGATTCTTCATTTTTGGTCCCGTTTTCAAATTGGCCTACATTAAGGTCCAAAGGGTCCAAAATTAAACTAAGTTTGATTTTATCAAAAATTAAATTCTTGGGCCTCTTTGATATGCTGAATCTAAACATGTACTTAGATTTTTGATTATGGGCCCAGTTTTCAAGTTGGTCCAAATCAGGATCTAAAATTATTATATTAAGTATTGTGCAATAGCAAGTCTTTTCAATTGCACAGTATTGTGCAATGGCAAGAAATATCTAATTTACAATATTGTGAAATAGCAAATTTTTTTTTAATTAGAGTTATCTTTCTTTGTCCAAAATAGTAAGTAAGAAATATCTTATTGCAAGATTTTTTTTTAATTGGAGTTATCTTTCTTTGTCCAGAATCAACTTAAATCTTTATTATATATAATATACAATGTATATTCACTTTTTACTACCAACTGATAAATTTAAATAATCTTTACCATTCAGTGATAACAAGCAGTTTTTTTACATCTTAATATTCTATGATGTATTTAAATGAGTAGTTATTGTTGCAAACTCCATTAGAATATTTTAATTGAGATTAGTTTTGGAATAAGGGAAAGGGGGATGTGATTAAAAAATTGGGTTCAATTTTTATACGACCGCAAATTTTGAAAAAAAATTTCGTCGTATATTGCTATCACCTTGGCGTCGTCGTCGTCGTCGTCGTCGTCCGAATACTTTTAGTTTTCGCACTCTAACTTTAGTAAAAGTGAATAGAAATCTATGAAATTTTAACACAAGGTTTATGACCATAAAAGGAAGGCTGGTATTGATTTTGGGAGTTTTGGTCCCATCATTTTAGGAATTAGGGGCCAAAAGGGGCCCAAATAAGCATTTTCTTGGTTTTCGCACTATAACTTTAGTTTAAGTTAATAGAAATCTATGAAATTTTGACACAAGGTTGATGACCACAAAAGAAAGGTTGGGATTGATTTTGGGAGTTTTGGTTTCAACAGTTTAGGAATTAGGGGCCAAAAAAGGGCCCAAATAAGCATTATTCTTGGTTTTCGCACAATAACTTAGGTTTAAGTGAATAGAAATCAATGAAATTTAAACATAATGTTTATGACCACAAAAGGAAGATTGGTATTGATTTTGGGAGTTAAGGTCCCAACAGTTTAGGAATTAGGGGCCAAAAAAGGACCCAAATAAGCATTTTTCTTGGTTTTCGCACCATAACATTAGTATAAATAAATAGAAATCTATGAAATTTAAACACAAGGTTAATGACCATAAAAGGAAGGTTGGTATTGATTTTGGGAGTTTTGGTCCCAACAGTTTAGGAAAAAGGGGCCCAAAGGGTCCAAAATTAAACTTTGTTTGATTTCATCAAAATTGAATAATTGGGGTTCTTTGATATGCCGAATCTAACTGTGTATGTAGATTCTTCAATTTTGGTCCCGTTTTCAAATTGGTCTACATTAAGTCCAAAGGGTCCAAATTTAAATTAAGTTTGATTTTGACAAAAAATGAATCGGTTGGGTTCTTTGATATGTTGAATCTAAAAATGTACTTAGATTCTTGATTATTGGCCCAGTTTTCAAGTTGGTCCAAATCTGGGTCCAAAATTAAACTTTTTTGATTTCATCAAAATTGAATAAATGGGGTTCTTTGATATGCCAAATCTAACTGTGTATGTAGATTCTTCATTTTTGGTCCCGTTTTCAAATTGGCCTACATTAAGGTCCAAAGGGTCCAAAATTAAACTAAGTTTGATTTTATCAAAAATTAAATTCTTGGGCCTCTTTGATATGCTGAATCTAAACATGTACTTAGATTTTTGATTATGGGCCCAGTTTTCAAGTTGGTCCAAATCAGGATCTAAAATTATTATATTAAGTATTGTGCAATAGCAAGTCTTTTCAATTGCACAGTATTGTGCAATGGCAAGAAATATCTAATTTACAATATTGTGAAATAGCAAATTTTTTTTTAATTAGAGTTATCTTTCTTTGTCCAAAATAGTAAGTAAGAAATATCTTATTGCAAGATTTTTTTTTTAATTGGAGTTATCTTTCTTTGTCCAGAATCAACTTAAATCTTTATTATATATAATATACAATGTATATTCACTTTTTACTACCAACTGATAAATTTAAATAATCTTTACCATTCAGTGATAACAAGCAGTTTTTTTACATCTTAATATTTTATGATGTATTTAAATGAGTAGTTATTGTTGCAAACTCCATTAGAATATTTTAATTGAGATTAGTTTTGGAATAAGGGAAAGGGGGATGTGATTAAAAAATTGGGTTCAATTTTTATACGACCGCTCTCGTCGTATATTGCTATCACGTTGGCGTCGTCGTCGTCGTCGTCGTCGTCCGAATACTTTTAGTTTTCGCACTCTAACTTTAGTAAAAGTGAATAGAAATCTATGAAATTTTAACACAAGGTTTATGACCATAAAAGGAAGGTTGGTATTGATTTTGGGAGTTTTGGTCCCAATATTTTAGGAATTAGGGGCCAAAAAGGGCCCAAATAAGCATTTTCTTGGTTTTCGCACTATAACTTTAGTTTAAGTTAATAGAAATCTATGAAATTTTGACACAAGGTTGATGATCACAAAAGAAAGGTTGGGACTGATTTTGGTAGTTTTGGTTTCAACAGTTTAGGAATTAGGGGCCAAAAAAGGGCCCAAATAAGCATTATTCTGGGTTTTCGCACAATAACTTTAGTTTAAGTTAATAGAAATCAATGAAATTTAAACATAATGTTTATGACCACAAAAGGAAGATTGGTATTGATTTTGGGAGTTTAGGTCCCAACAGTTTAGGAATTAGGGGCCAAAAAGGGACCCAAATAAGCATTTTTCTTGGTTTTCGCACCATAACGTTAGTATAAGTAAATAGAAATCTATGAAATTTAAACACAAGGTTAATGACCATAAAAGGAAGGTTGGTATTGATTTTGGGAGTTTTGGTCCCAACAGTTAAGAAAAAGGGGCCCAAAGGGTCCAAAATTAAACTTTGTTTGATTTCATCAAAATTGAATAATTCGGGTTCTTTGATATGCAGAATCTATCTGTGTATGTAGATTCTTAATTTTTGGTCCCGTTTTCAAATTGGTCTACATTAAGGTCCAAAGGGTCCAAAATTAAACTTAGTTTGATTTTAACAAAAATTGAATCCTTGGGGTTCTTTGATATGCTGAATCTAAAAATGAACTTAGATTTTTTATTACGAGCCCAGTTTTCAAGTTGGCCCAAATCGGGGTCCAAAATTAAACTTTTTTGATTTCATCAAAAATTGAAAAAATGGGGTTCTTTGATATGCCAAATCTAACTGTGTATGTAGATTCTTCATTTTTGGTCCCGTTTTCAAATTGGCCTACATTAAGGTCCAAAGAGTCCAAAATTAAACTAAGCTTGATTTTAACAAAAATTAAATTCTTGGGCCTCTTTGATTTGCTGAATCTAAACATGTACTTAGATTTTTGATTATGGGCCCTGTTTTCAAGTTGGTCCAAATCAGGATCTAAAATTATTATATTAAGTATTGTGGAATAGCAAGTCTTTTCAATTGCACAGTATTGTGCAATGGCAAGAAATACCTAATTTCACAATATTGTGAAATAGCAATTTTTTTTTTAATTAGAGTTATCTTTCTTTGTCCAAAATAGTAAGCAAGAAATATCTTATTGCAAGATTTTTTTTTAATTGGAGTTATCTTTCTTTGTCCAGAATCAACTTAAATCTTTGTTATATACAATATACAATGTATATTCACTTTTTACTACCAACTGATAAATTTAAATAATCTTTACCATTCAGTGATAACAAGCAGTTTTTTTACATCTTAATATTTTATGATGTATTTAAATGA
Source organism: Mytilus trossulus (assembly GCF_036588685.1). Taxonomy (NCBI): domain Eukaryota; kingdom Metazoa; phylum Mollusca; class Bivalvia; order Mytilida; family Mytilidae; genus Mytilus; species Mytilus trossulus. The sequence continues at coordinate 32,638,895 of NC_086386.1, read as the reverse complement.
GTAGTTATTGTTGCAAACTCCATTAGAATATTTTAATTGAGATTAGTTTTGGAATAAGGGAAAGGGGGATGTGATTAAAAAATTGGGTTCAATTTTTCTCATTTGAAATATCATAAATAAAAAGAAAATTTCTTCAAACATTTTTTGAGAGGATTAATATTGAACAGCATAGTGAATTGCTCTAAGAGAAAACAAAAATTTTAAGTTCATTAGAACACATTCATTCTGTGTCAGAAACCTATGCTGTGTCAACTATTTAATCACAATCCAAATTTAGAGCTGAATCCAGCTTGAATGTTGTGTCCATACTTGCCCCAACCGTTCAGGGTTCAACCTCTGCGGTCGTATAAAGCTACGCCCTGCGAAGCATCTGGTTCTCATTTGAAATTTCATAAATAAAAAGAAAATTTCTTCAAACATTTTTTTGAGAGGATTAATATTGAACAGCATAGTGAATTGCTCTAAGAGAAAACAAAAATTTTAAGTTCATTAGAACACATTCATTCTGTGTCAGAAACCTATGCTGTGTCAACTATTTAATCACAATCCAAATTTAGAGCTGAATCCAGCTTGAATGTTGTGTCCATACTTGCCCCAACCGTTCAGGGTTCAACCTCTGGGGTTGTATAAAGCTACGCCCTGTGAAGCATCTGGTTTTATTAGTACCTGTTTCCCTGTGATAAGAGTTGTAACTCGGAACTTTAACAATGGAAATTTAAAACTGAATAGATTTTTCAGTTCACACTTTCTAAAGAAAAAAATTAAAAATCCAAGAGTACTGTCACAAAAAATGGAAAATGGCCCTAGCCTGCAGTTCAGTGGTACACAATCAAGATTTCAAAAAATATTGTAGTTGTTGTGAAATTACAGAATTCAGTTGTTTTAGATAATTAGCTATCAACTTTAATCAAATGTTTAGATTTAGAAGATGCAGATCTCTTCCATTGGTCCAAATTGAATCCTAAACTAAGGAAATGAAATTACATAAACAACAATTGATTTCAATATTGTCAACCTTTCTACATGTTCTAGCTGTTCTCTTTTTCATTCTTCATATGAAAACTATCAAAAGATACCCCCCCTTTTCCAAAAACATAATTAAATAGAAACAAGGGCCGTCTTTCCCCTCAGAGCTATTCAGCTCTTTGATTACTCCTCCTGATCATTATAAAATATTGTAATAAGTAAACATTAGAATAATCCTTTTATTAAGAACATGTTTCACATGTACTTCATCACAAATTTAAAAGAAACATGAGATAATTCTATGTTGTTGGTTTTACTAGCACTCAATTATAGATAGCTATAGATATTCATAAGGAATCATTAGGTTTATATAAATTTACATTTTGGTGTCCAAGGAATGTTTGTGATTGGACATAACACATGTATCATAATCTGTGTTATGCAGATGCATACTTAAAAAATGTTTACAGGGGAAAAATAATAATCCAATATAAAAGTTTAGATGATATGAATTGATTATAAAGAATGAATAAAAAGTAAGATGTAAGACAACAAAACATATGTCTTGCCATAGGGTAGAAAATAATCCATCTGTATCATCATTTTGATGCAGCATATTATATCATGTCAAAACCTCCTGTAGGAAACTATGTTATTGTTATATATTTACATTCAAACAGTTTACTATTTTGTCATAATGTACACATTATAATTGATATATTTTATAAGTGTTTTACAAAGGTGTACCCTGGTATGGACATACAAAGGAGAGAATATCACTAGTGAATTTTCATAAGCAATATTTGTCATGATAATTATCTCCCTTTGATGAATTAATATTTATTTCTATGTCAAAGATATTTTAAATTATTTTGTTATGTAGAGTTCTGTGCATTTTTAAAGAATTCTTTATGACAGGTTTTACTATTTTTGTCAAGATTAGATTTTGAGATTAAGGATTTAGATATTTTTCAGTAATATTTAACAATTAGTTTTATAGAATGAATTGATGAATAAGGTGAATTAGCACCTCTTAGTTTGTCATGTCCTTTGTGGATTTTCGAGTGTGGATTCAGTAAAAATGTATTCATTATGTGATATTATGTTTGAAATTAATGTTTGGTAACCCTCTAGAATATATAGTCAATAGTGGTATTATAAAGAAATAGTCCAGCATTTTTTCATGAAAGACTACATCTGAATAATCAGTCATTTATTTCATGAATAACAAGAAGAAATGATTAAAATAATAATAATACTTTATTCAGAAGTAATACAGCTTATAGAATATACAATTTTACAATATTTTTTGAATGCATCAGTGAAATATAAATACAACAATTATACACAATACATGCATGGCGGAGAATGAGACAAAAATTCATATGATAAATAAATAATACAACTACATATTACGAATTTTTTCAATATTAAACAAAAATTTACCTAAATTATTAAGTTCTTTTACATTGTGAACTGATAACAACTGTATAAGTTTAAAAGTGGATGGATATTGCCAATAATATTTCTTAATGTATAGTTTTCTTACATCACTATATCTATTACATTCTAGAATAACATGGTATTCATCTTCTACAATATTGTTAGTGCACATAGTACAAAATCTATTTTCTCTATCTACATTGTAATATCTGCCTGTTTCTATATTGAGGCTATGTGCGGAGATACGATATTTACATATAAAAGGTTTATATATTTGATTAACAGGTCTATCTAAATAAAACTGCAGTATATCTGTGTCATATATATATCTATAAAGTATACATTTTGATGAATTATTAAAAAAAGAATTAGCATCAGCAATAAAGGTATCTTTCATTCTTTGTTTTAGCTCATGTATGAATATATCAACATTATTTACACTTTGTTTTAGCCATACATCATGAAAACCATAACTACATAATATATCTTTGACTGAACAAGCCCAATTCGATTTGTCATTGGGTTTTTTAAATGAACTCTCCAACATATCTTCATAACATGCTTTAAGTATACAGTTATCAGTATTTAATAATTTGAACCAAAATTGAATCAGTCTTCTTTGTCTTTCATAATACATTGGATAACGTCCCAATTCACAGTAAACCATGTAATTAACAGCAGTTTTTCTAACCTTTAGAATTCGTTTTAAAAAACATAAATGTACTAAAATAAGGGAGTTAATTTTTGAAAAAAAGGTGAAGGAGAATAAAAGCTTATGATTATTAAAATAATGAACTTAATGGTTATGTAGGCAAGAGCTGTAATTGGATTCTACTTATAAATGTATGAATATATATTATAGAGTTGAAAATTTATTGTCATAACATTGGTTGTAAACAAAATTTTGGTGCATGTATTTCAAAAAGCACAACAAATAGGTCCTGCAGATTTTGGGGTTCACTTTTTAGTTGGGGAAAACAAGGAACTAAGAACAATATATTACATGTATTATGTATAGAAGTTAGGTTCTTAGTTCATTCTCACCTGAAATTTAAAACAATTTAGAAAAGTATAAATCATGTGAATGATGGTTATCACAGATGATTATTTTTACTTACTTCAGGTAAATGGCTTCATACATTTTATTAATACCACTACAATACATGGTATCTTTGGTTCTCAGTAACACAGATTATATTGTTAAGGAGATAAGGGAGATATATGCCCATAATTAAATTGAATACAAAATTGATTTTTTGAAGGGGATTACTTTACAAAATTGAAAAGATTCCAGTTGATATATAAATTAAGACAAATGCACACATTCAAAACAGAGAAACGATCATTATATAATTCTCGGAGGAGAAATTTACACCAAGTTACAAACTCTAGTGAAATAGACTGCTTCAAGTAAAGATTAGAATCTTTTTATTCAATTGTAACTGATCATTATTGGAAAGTCTATTATTTGCCATAGGATATGCACATACATTTTTGTTATACTGTAACTGTTTTGGTGTAAACAAGAGTGAGGCCCATTCACCTTATTACTATTTTGAAATCAGGGCCACTTGACACCAGAGACTGTGGGTCTTGAACTATTGACAACTACCATACAACAATCACTTTTCCATTGTTGTGTCAAATATTTAATATTATGATGAAAGACATTTTCAGAAACCTCTGTGATGTCCAGTAATGGCAGACATTACAGTGATAAGGTGTATCAGGAAATTGCAGTAAAACAGCAAATTAGGCAAAAAAAACCAAACTTTCAAATTGACACTTTCAAGTCTTGCACCATTGACAAAAATAAAAAAAAAACAGGCAGCAGAAATAATGTGTTGTGGATTTAACTTGGCATATATATAACGCTTTTTAACATAATTATTTCTAAGGTGATGTATGACAAACTTTGAAATATAATGTCAAATTCAGGCCCTCCTACATTGTCCTAGTTTAAACATTTATTTATAGTGGATTGGGAAACAAGTTTTGCAACTTATCCCTTTCCACTTTGCAGGTGTGGGTGCTGCCTTGTAGAGGCATTAACCTACTCTTTTTTCGAAAATCTACAAGATTGTCTTTAATATGGCTCTCTCTTAACACGGGTCAGCCAATTATTGCCCCCTTCAGACGGACTATCATCGTTTCCTGAAGACCATACTTACAAATGTCCTAGTCTTAATTCTTTGGTAATGTAATTGTACTTAAATATTGGATTATTAAATGAAAATCAGATATTTTGTCCTCTACACCAAAGATAAGTGTTATGTCAAGGCAAATTATCAGACAATTTTTAGAGATCAAATGTTTTAGATGCACAGAGGAGATTTGTGTCTGCAAAATTCACATTCAATGTTGACTTTGATCTTCAATAACATGCACAAATTAAATAGATTATTCCATGTTTTATTACCATTCTAAAAGCTTAGGCAAAGAAATCCCAGAGGAACTATTGACGTATATGAATATTTTGTATTGTAATAGATCTGTAAACCATGTTTGGCTTGATTAGAAAAAGAGTGGGATGTTCTGGTTTATATTCTCCCTGATGTCTTAACCATATTTTAGAACAAGTGACCAATTTCTATATTTGTTAATCCATAAAGGGACACTACAGTTAGCTGTTTGTCTGTTAATTCATCCAGGTGTTGATCAAGTGTCACAACATCAGTAAATCTTTGTCAACAGACAACTGATTTTGATTAAATTGGGAAGAAGTTTATTATATACGAATAAAAAACTATTTGGTTTATACATATGAGAGAGACAAATAACCAAAAATACATCCAGAGGAACATAATCTGAAGCAACATAATCAACATAGACTGTGAAATATGTCTTTTGGAAACTGCTCTGATATACTGTAAACCAACTTATTTTCGCGGATACTTTATTTCGCGTTTAGCCCTTTCGAGTCCATTTCGCAGCAATTTAATTTCGCAATTTTCTAATTAACTTGATGTTGTCAAATAATGAAAGATCCAAGTTTTCCATATTTGCGACGATTTAACTTAGCAATATTTTTCTACTCGCGAAAATAAATCGCTCACGAAAATTAGTTGGTTTACAGTACTTTATATTGAATACAGACTAACAAAGATCTGCCATCAACAACTGATTAAATGAAGGCATTAAAATATGACAAAGGGCAAACACTGACGAAGTTCCAGACTTTTGGAAAGGGCAAAAGAACATGTGACAGGGTTAAGTTCTCCCTCTTTTGATTTGAATATTTGAATTTCATAATATTAGACTAATCTAAGATCACTAAAAGTTTTACTTATTCAGACAAATCACTCTTTTAGAATAAATTTTGCATATATTTCAAGCATATTCAGGTCATCATTGAGTTCAACATTTGCACTACATTTTCCAACAGTATAAATGGTCTTTTTGGAGATGTTGCACATGATCATCAATTAATCTTGACTTCAATTGAAATGGCAGGGCATTTTGAGTTGAATTGGTTCTTGAAGTGTACTGAAGGACAATGAAGGAGTGTTAACAGTGTAGATAGCATGATATTCTAGCTACCTGTAAAGGTCCCCATTTAGGTTCAGCTTCTCATCAATCACAACTATCAACAACAGATATTCCTTAGGTTTTGGATTGTCTTGGCCAATTTGAAACTTTTCAAAACCTCTGTATACTAAACACTTGCTGGATGTTACCAATTTAATAGGATACTTACAGAAACTTTCTTCCTACATGAATGGAAGCTTATTGATTTCCAAAGTAATTAGCAAGTTTATTATATATTATGATTCACATAACAATTACCAATCATTACAAATGCATTACACAGGAACAGAGATCAAATGATTGGAATAAACCTATTTTGATGGGATAATTCTTTAAAACTTTATGACTTCTTATGTAAATTTTATCATTTAATGTTTCAGATGATGTCTTAATAGATTCAGAAGTTTAGAAGATTAACAGACCACCCATTACAAAGTACCATGGCACAGTCACCTATTGACAGTAAGTTTCCATGTTGTGTATCATTTATATGTGAAAGTGAGTACCAGCACACCAACAGCTACATGTATATGAAAATATGGTTTAATTGCCAATGAGACAACTATCAAAAAGAGGAAAACAAATGCTGATGTAGGATAGCCTGTATCAAGGTGTTTCTCAGTAGGCTTTTATTTCATAGGGATCCATCCTGTCTAATGCGAATCATAGGCAGATCCAGTGGGGGCCCTGGAGGCCCGGGTCCCCCCTTTCGTGGAAAAAATTTGGTTAATTATATAGGGAATCACTGAAGTGTGACTTGAGCAGGCCCCCCTCTCTTAGGTCAGTCAGTGGGGTCCCCCTTACAAAAAGTTCTGGATCCGCCACTGGTAATCCCTATGTTATAGAAGATATTGTTCTGATAAGACAGGTAATTAATAAACACAAGTCAAATTACTTAAAACTATGCATTTACATTTTCTTATACAAAATTTTAGTTTAGACAGCCCTCTGGCTTGCCAAGGTTTGTTCTAGAATTTCTTAATGCTTTCAACAGATTAATTGTCAGTTTGCTGGAATCTTCTGAGATTTATTGGCCCTATATCACAGTAAGACCAATTTAATTAAAGGCTGACACTAATAATCTGCCTTTACTGTATCCTACAATATATAAATTAAAGTTTAGGAAACAGTTTTCAAGGTGAATTAAAGAAAAAAAGGTAAGTCATCATATAGCATTTTCACAAAGTTGTCATGGTGTACATCGTGTAAACACAAATATAAACTACAACCATGTGCCATGTTTTGAATGGCACAACTGAAACCTTGAATCTTGAACTCTTGTTTTAGTTTATTTTCACAATTTAAATGTGAACAGTTTGTGGACTAAAAGTCATTTTAGAGAATGCTTATTTCATTTGATAGTAATATGTATGTTTATTTGATAGTAATAAATGTTTGTTGATTTAGTGAACTTGTATAAGTTTTAAGGCTAATTTGCCAATTTGGCAACAAGCTTTTAAATGGATAAACTTAAATTAAAGCTCATAGAGTAGTCTTATGAAATTGTTATGACAGACATATTTTAAATGCTACACAAATACTTATATTTTCTAACAAATCAAAAAACTCAGAAGGATTTAAAATTATTTATATCAATTAGAATGTATCATCACGTACGATAAAATATAAACTATATTTATATCAACAATTTTAATGATTACTTTCATTTATTTGATGAATATTTAATATAAAATTCACTGTTATTATAATGATGTGTATACATTATCATATAGGTATAAACAATTCATGAACGTGATAATTAGTCCAAAACATCGATGTACATCAATACTGTTGTGGGAGTTTCAAATTACGTAATGTGATGAAATAACGATTAAAAATGTTTTGATGGAAATTGTTCATCAACTCTGTCTGCTCAGAGTACCTAACTTCCATGAAATAATCTCCACCTTTATCTTGTTTTTCTTTCACTATACATCCCTATATTATTGAACTGATGCATTGATTTTCTGTATTCATGTTCAAAGGGAGGTAACTCATCCTGAGTCTCAAACAAGGACACACCATTGCTAGATTGGTAAGTTGCTGTTTTGGATATTAGTGATAGAGTAGAGGAATATTCAGAGACTATCAAATTCTATTCTGTGTTCTAGTGATTAATGTTTCTAACACTATAGAATGTACACTCCAGTAACATTTTTTAGGGGAATTATAGGGTTTTAATCTCTAGGTGTCTGTCCACTGGTTACTTGCTCTGATTCCTCATCTAGGTTACAAGTTAAAGGTTTAAGTGTTTTATGTGACACAGAGTTGCAATACAATGTAAATATACCCAGATGAACTATTCAAATTATAGACTTAAAGGTTGGTTTGATTAATTACATGGTTGTAAGGTTATTGCTACCCAGATAAAGTAAATTCAGTGAATAAATATGTGTCAACTATTAATTAATTAGCAAGGACTGTCCATTTGAGAAGAGTTTTCTGGATAACCCTGAAGTTCTGTGCTTCTTTGATTGGAAGATAATGTTTTTTTTATAAATATTATTGTAAGATGAATCAAAGTTAGGTTAATAAAAAGAAAGGAAAAAAAAGAATCTTCACTATACACTACAGGGATGAAAATTAATGTTGACCGTGCAGGAAGTTAGTGTGAATCAAGTGTTTGTAAACAAGGCTATGCAAATGATGTTGTTTTTAGTCATAATTTGGGCATAAGGTTGGTGATGTCAAATGGATATGATATAGCTGACATACTCAATGTAACTTCAAAACAGAGAAGGTGTGGTCACTGTGAAGGGTCTATTGCTATTAAACTTAAGGTATATTGGGCTAATATTATTCTTGATCTTCCATTCTCTATAGTCTTTTATATGCTTCTGATATATGACCACAAATTAAGTACCATTTCAACAGTTACTGTTTTAATGGAATTATAAGAAGCAAGACTTCCTATTAAAATGTTTGTTCTGTTCAGTGAAAGGGGGATAACTCAATGTCTAATATTGCCTTAGAAAAGTGATTTGTCTCCCTTTAAGCAAGAATTTTATTATTACTAACTGTATTGATTTTACCTTCCTTTAACATGAATCATGCCAGACAGATTGTTAAAAGGTTTCAGAATTGACTGAAATAACCGAGTATAGACATTCACTTGTCACAAAGCATTCATAAACCTGGATTACCATTTTCTTGGAATTTAATTGTAGGTACCATCAGAACTGAACAAACGTAAACTATGTCAACTTATTTTAATGTCTACATTTTTAGGACAACTTTCTTTAAAAATCACTGCTTTTATATCCTTACATTGTAATTACATTTAGAAGACAAATGTTTTTGTGTCATTTAATGCTAAGTACTTATTATCTTTACATTTTTATGCATTAAACTTACTAAACACCAGCATAAAAACTCCTAGACATGACATGGATACATGTCCTATAAAACAAGCCAGAGATTGTCAGTCAATCCACATTGGAGGCTTGATTTAAAAGTGAATCTTTTACTCCACATTCTGTCTGTAAAATGGACCCAAGAGAAAAGTATACTAAATGAAGAATTGTGTATTAGATTTAGCTCAAATGCTGTGTTCTTAACAGGACCCTAGCCAGGAGTTCCTAGAATTGCAAAAAAAGCAATAGGACCATTGTATCTGACTGCTACATTTAAATTACTGGTTGAAAACATCAGAGGAAACGTTATTTTTAGGTCAACTAGCAGATTTATTGTCAATTTTGTGTTGGAGATGCTGATTAGGGATTTTTTTGTTAGCACCAGCCATCTTTACAAAAGTATAGCTCCAAACACCAGAATCAGTAGTTGCAATAGGCATGAACACATTGCAGTAGAGTCATTAACACTGCAAAAGTTTTTTGGGACTAATGTTGATTCCATCATTTCAATGTACATCTTTTAAAATCTGAGTTTTGAGACAAAGTGAAAAATTTGTTTGCATCTTTCTTTTGAAAATGAAGTAGACCTGTTGTTGGAACATTATAAAATATGAGCTAAATGACTTTTGGCCATCAATGGCAGTTCCAAAATGTTTCATAAAAGGGGGGCATGCCAGTCATGCTTCAGTGATTTCCTATATAATCAACCAATTTTTCCCCATGAAAGGGCCCCCTGGATCTGCCTATGGCCATCACCTTAAGTTGTCCTTAATATGCTCAATGGACACCAAGTTTGAAGATACTGATGGTTAGGTAGTAACACTAGTACTAAGGAACTGTTAATAAAATATTACCATATACAGCTTACATTCATGTAGTCATGCAATGTCTTACATGTGTGGTTGGTATCATTTAAGTAATAAGAAGGTACATGTAGGTTATTTTCTATTATTGAGCTTTTCATTAAAGAATTGCAGTAGTCATGGTAGTGCAATTGTGTTCTTTCAGTTGTATTTGAATTGAAGTATGCCATTCATAATTACCTCCCTTTGTAACACAAACTGTTTCTTCTTTATATTTCTCTTGAAAGACTCACCTTATGGAAATGTTAGTTTGCTAAAATATGACTTTAAAAATTTGACCTAATCTGAGGTTATATTATTTTTGGTTGTGAATTGGGTAGTGGTATAGTATATAAAGAGCTCATTTCTTGGTCTTCAGTTTCTTCCTGTCAACATGTGTAGCCTTAGATAGTTCTTTTTCTCAAGGAAGTAAAGTACAATTTAGTATAACTACTTGATAACCTACATTTTGAGACCAGCCAAAGAACATTATATGATTTCTCAGCCAGTATATCGAAGCCTTATAGGAGTGATATGCTAGGAGGTCAACATATCCTTGTATGTATCTATAATTTATTATTGTGGGAACAAAAAGAAAAAGACAGAAAACTGTTGTACTGTTACAGCACATTTCAGTTAGTATGTAGCTAATGGTTATATCTTTGGTTAGCTTGCTTGTTAGCTGAACCGTGAAGTCATTGTGAGGTTAGGTTTACTACCCTCCTTTTAAAGTAGCGTAGTCCTACATAGAGATAGATTGGTTATCTGTTGGGCTAGTCTACTATTAAAGGAGGGTAGTTTACCTAACCTAACAATGACTTCACGGTTCAGCTAACAAGCAAGCTAACCAAAGATATTACCATTAGCTACATACTCACTGAAATGTGCTGTAAATGTAACATGATATCATATTTCAGCCATTCATATTTTCATACAAACTACATTTGTTAATATTTAACTCTTTGCTATAATTTTACAGTTTATGAACTATATCAAAACTGCTCCCTGTCACCAGAACTTTCTCCCCTCTGCATGCACCCTCCTACCAATGAGTAGAGAGGTGGAGGAACATTTGACTTTACCCATATGTTATTACCCTATTTTACTTCCTGGCCAATAATTCACCCTACGAATCTTCTTGCATAATCTAATGAACAATTTAAAATTTAAATTTTACTTCCCATTATTGCCTCTCAGAATGTAAATTTTCAAAGTGAAGGAATTTAAGAGTTACATAACAAAAGATTTATTTCTGTAATATTGAAATCTTTTCAATAGAACCTTTCACACTATTTTTGTATTTTTCGTTACGATAAGTTTCTGTGGGATCTAATATGGTAATGAATTGTGAAACATTTACCCTAGCTTAATCTCCTTCAATTTTATCGTGGAAAGCTCTTAGGAATGCTTCAGATACTTTCTGTGAAATGCAATTACTGTACGATGCCGTAATTTTATAGTCCATATAATGCAACGGAAGAGAACCTTGTCTCTAAATATTGGTTTAGAAATCACATTTGCATTCTATGGCAGATAGATGCAAATAATGGTCTTCAGAAATGTGTCGTCTCTTTTGGTAAAAATTATGAGTTTCCTGTATGTTGCTATGGAAACACAAATTTAATAAAATGATGTAAATTGATCATACAAATGACAATTTATTTGTGAGATAAATAGACTACGTGGCCATTCTTGGTAAATGGACATTGTATACATTGGGTAATTGACTGTCATGAATATACGTAGAAAAGCGTAAATTGAATTACCAAGTTTTCGTAGATTGCAGACAAATGTGACAATATATGTTTATTCCTTCTTAATGTAATTTGAAAGTGGAAAACAGACTTGATTGCAAGCCGTTTCTTTAAGTACAAAGTAAATAAAATGTAAATGTATCTATCAGATTGTCAGACTTTCTAAATAGTCTTGCAATTAGGGAATTTGTTATTCCTGTAATTGTATCCTTGAATTGTCATAAATTTAGAAATTTACAAGGAACAAAATCTTATGTGCAAAATGGCATATTCGAGATGAAAGTTTTAAAAATTATACTTAAACATTTCGTGAAAAACGTTTTTATATTTATGACCATAAGGCATTTAAAAACATGCCTCTGAAATCATTATCAATATAAAAAGGGATCCAGTTTTACCCCTACACTTTTTTTTCTTGTTTTAAGTGCAAATCAGATCAAGTACCAATTTAAAATAATGGATTAAAAATCTCCTTCAACTTTATTCAAATTTCACCTAATATCTATTTCTGAAAACATTTGAACACATTGTTGAAATAATGTTCTTCAAAATGAATGTTTGACTTCAATGATTGAACAATTTGGTCGTTTGATATTTTGAAGAATATTTGATCACCAGTATAACAAATGTAACAAGCCTGAGATTTATACACAGTTATATTCATTACAACCATGTCCTTGTCAAGAATGATCAAGTGAAATTCTCTATCAGTTCTACGATGAAAGAGCATTAAAACTTATATATTAGATACAAACCATCAAAAGAAGAATAATGATTTTTGCATCATTGCTTTCTAAGAAGTGGTTATTGAGTTTCATCTTCTGGTCTCCTTGTGGTATTTTATTGTAATCGAGATCTGTCATTTGATTCGGGTCTGTTTCTCTAGAAATCATGTTATTGATGGAACTAATTAGGAAAGATAACCTTTAGGGAATTGAGCATACTTAGCACAATTTTCTGTCACGTTGTATTGATGAAAGCATGAGTTGTTTCCCTTTTCAGCAAAACATTTATTGAGATTGATTTTTAAGAACTACTTTAAATAAAAAAAAATATTGAGAGATTTTCATTAATGTGAATAATACGACTGGAAGAGAATTGCAATAATAATAAGAATTCTGATATCTGTTACATTAATGTGTATTTAGCTTTTTCTAAAATTCAATCACATTGGCACAACAACTAAATATTTAATTTCAAATTTTGTTTGGTAAATTCAAAATCCCAATAATAAATTCTCCCAACCAATACTGAATTTACAGTAGATTCCTGAATTATATTTATCAATAAAAATTTGAAAGCATTGGTTCCTAAATCCACATAGATCATTAGATATTCAGACTCTAAATGATTTTCACCAAGAGTACGTGACAATCAAAACACGGTCTAACTGACCTTAAACTGTACTGCGCACAAAGAGTGTATCATCTGCTGTCTTTTGTAATAACTTCCTTATATTATCTCTTTAAACCCTCCGTTAAGCCATTAGACACATGTTGTTGCTCAGTAATTGGCGACAATTCTTCCTGATTTAATTGTTTTCCGAATGATTTTCATCTTTTGGATATTTAGTGAACAGAGATAGTGGTATAAATCACTAAAGTCTCATACCCAGAATTATTCTTACTTCCTGTAACTTGGTACTTTTTTCTAATTTTATATCTTAGGAAACACTTGTTAATGTTCAAGCTTTTATAACGGGCAATTTAGGTTGTTATGCAATAAATTGAATGTACAAGTTTTTTTGTGGAGCCTTTTTTTGCTGGGTTGCACGAAGTGCAATACTGACTTGTAGTGCAGTTATATTACTTTTAGGCTAGGTTGCATGAAGTGAAATACTGACTTGTTGTATAGTTATATTACTTAGACCATTGTAGTCTAGGTTGCATGAAGTGAAATACTGACTTGTTGTATAGTTATATTACTTAGACCATTGTAGTCTAGGTTGCATGAAGTGAAATACTGACTTGTTGTATAGTTATATTACTTAGACCATTGTAGTCTAGGTTGCATGAAGTGAAATACTGATTTGTTGTACAGTTTTGTTATTTCTCAGCCCAGATCCTTGAATCATCAAAGAATGTTCACATAAAATATCATCCTAAATTAGATTGCAAAGGTTGTTTACATTAGATGAAAATCTCATTAAATACTTGAAACCTAAGGGTGGCTGGTGTATTGTTAGTCTTCTTCTGACCCACAATGAAATGCTTGCCATTATACTAATTGGGGTGTCTGTTTGATTGTGTGGAAGTATATATGATATTCAGAGCAACGTTTGGTTAAAATGGGCACATTTTATCTTCAATTATGCCTTAAATTATTATAAGGCAATGTCTTGTTATTCCAGTGAAATAAGGGCTCTCCTCAGTATCAAGCTTAAATGTGGTTTTAGTTAAGAATTACTCAAATTTTTGCTTCTTGCCATACTAGTATGGTCCTATACGAATGCATAAATATAAAATATCATAATTATAATCTTTTTATTTCATCTTATATAAAAAAAAAATCATTAAAAAATTACGTTTCTTTTGTTCTGAAAAAAAAATTGTCTGGAGTTTTTCCCTTTGTTATCTTTTTGCTTTATATTTCAGCAATACAAACATAATTTCCTTGTTCAATAAAAGTACATTTATTATCCATAAATATAAAAGAATCATTGACTCTAGTCTTTGTCCAAATTGGTCAGTAAACCTTTGTTATGAGAATATCAGTCTGTTTTACATACCAAAAATAATCATATTAGTTTTATCCCTATTATTTATAACTTGTATCTTTTATAACTTTGATACCATTGTTATATGAGAGATAAGATTATACTAATTGTGTCCTCATAATACAAATTATTCAAAAGAATACCATATTCCCTGTTCACAAGGACTTTAGCTAAGAATAATGGCAAATACTAGAAATGATCCAAGTAAGTTACAAATAGATTGTAAATATACCCCACAGGAGATGTACATGATATATAGAATAAAGTTGTTTTTGTGCACTATTTTTTTTTAACTCATGTAGTTGAACTGATTTGAGATGAAAAAAAACAAAACCAGCATTGCTATATGTGTTTTCCTTATTCTACATTAGCTAGAGGTATATACATAGTGGAGGGTGCAGTATTTCCTCACTGCGTTGAAGACCCATTGGTGGCCTATGCTGTTTTCTGCTTTCTGGTAGGGTTGTTGTCTTTTTGACATATTCCTCATTTCCATTCTCAATTTTATTTGAATTGATGGACCTATTAACTTAGAAAAAGTGTCGAACCAAACATAAATTGTAATGAATCCATTCCACTTGATGCCAAAGCTTTAGTGATTAATTTGTTTGTTACCTACTATAATAGAGTGAGATAGAATTAAAAATGTTTAAGGGAAGGTCAATTTTAAGAATCAAACACATTTTTGAGAAAGAGAATTGTAGGATTGTGTAATAGGCATACCGTTGGTTTTCCCGTTTGAATGGTTTTACACTAGTAATTTTGGGGCCCTTTATAGCTTGTTGTTCAATGTGAGCCATTAGGCTCCGTGATGAAGGTTGTACTTTAACCTATAGTGGTTTACTTTTTAAATTGTTATTTGGATGGAGAGTTGTCTCATTGGCACTCACACCACATCTTCCTATATCTATATATTACACATGTTATAACAGCACATGGTTCGGAAATAAGTTTATCTTTTTCAAATCTCATATTCAAATAGAAAATTAAAAATGTTGTTAAAGTACAAATTAATGAACAGTTTGGAATAAATTTTCTGCTTAAAAAAGGATAAAAAATCATGTGGGATTGTTGTAAATTGTATCTGCTGCATACTAAATGGTTCTAAATGTTCATTTCCGTACAATTATTGCTTATTTAGCCTGTTCGTCAAACCTTTTCAGTATGTGTTTCTAGTTCCTTTAGTTTAATGATGAGTATCAATGTTTTCCCTGATATTGAATCCTAATCTGTGTAAAAATCGACAGTTCATGTTGCTTCAACGATTTTGCAATTTCCACGATGTTGTCGTAACATTTAATATATTATGTGATTAAAACCCTCTCTATGCAATAAACTAAGATCTAGAAGGATTAATTTGACTTCAGTTGTGTAACATCTCATTCAAATGGCAGCGTCCTGAATAAGGACTTTTTTCAATAAACTTTTTTTAAGAGTGTTCCCTCAGGGGTCTGAGTCATAACTGTGATTTAATGTCCCTATCACAGTTGTATTATTGCTGCAATATCCTGTGTTAACACTATTTCAAGCCTCATTTATGGGGATTCATGTGTGAGAGAGTTAAAGATATTGCCAAAACTTTTTTCTTATCTCATTACCACATCTTACAATTCCATATTGCTTCCTCTTATGATAGAATCGTTAAATGCTTTTTGTTCGGTTTTTAATAACAATTTGATCGTCCTTATTGGATGAACAAGTTGTTGTGTTACTTGGTAAGATGCTTAAAGACATTTAATAATTCCTGTCAAGTAGGCACGCTGGTTTTATAAAATCATGTTAAGGTATTCTTACTACAAAGGAAACCTAAAGACTTTACGAGATTCTCAGCCATTTGATTTCTTAAAAAAGAAGCCATAACCATACTATTTATAAGAGACTGATAGCTGCTAGTGATTTTATACTGAAAGATTAACCAACTTTCCATATAATTAGGTCAAATGTGTTAAGGTTCTATATATACTTTAAATGCTTAACTTTTTCCATTGAATAAAGTTTTTAAAATGATATAAAGTGAACTTTTATTAAGTTTTCCGAAGACAATAAATGAAATGTACTTCATTTTAGTACAAATGTATAAGTCCAAAAAGGTTTGTCAAATATATAGTGTTTTGTTTATCTTTGTCCAATAACTTTTTTTTTAAATTTAATTATTTTGGAACTTTTTATACAAGTAATAGTTGAACTTCAAGTATACATTTTTCATTTTGATATTTTATAAATTGATATTAAATGAATCAACATCATTCAGTATAAGATAAAAACAAATAGATAAAAGAAAACATTGGACAGAACACAAGGCAATAAAAATATAAACGAATAAACCTGCGTGAAAAAACCCAAAAATAAGTTATAAAATTGAGAATGGAAATGGGGAATGTGTCAAAGAGACAACAACCCGACCAAATAAAAAAACCAACAGCAGAAGGCCACCAACAGGTCTTCAATGTAGCGAGAAATTCCCAAACCTGGAGGCGTCCTCTATGCTTCTATATAAATGGAGTTTAGAAAAAAAAATTGTTTTATATGATATATATTGTAAAAAGTTGTAAGTTACGAATACTTTATTCATAATGCTGTACTCATGTGTTATTCTATCCATACTTTAAGCATTGATGTACTTTACTACTGGAGTCTGGATTATACTTTGTACTTTAAAGTAACTGCACAATTTCTACTAATTAGTTGCATCAGGAAATATGAAGTTGACTCAAATGAGATTTTTTGAGATACTGATATTTGATTTATAGGTCTATAAATGGAAAAGTCATGTTATATTTTCTGAAATGATATCTGTTAGATTTTGACAAGTTTTATGTGACCTGTTGTCTGCTTCCTAGGCAAATGTTTGATTAACTTTCAAATAATCTCAAAACTTGGATACTTTTGATTAATTGAATTATGTTTATTAAAGATTCGTCACTC
The DNA here is from genome assembly GCF_036588685.1 of Mytilus trossulus. NCBI lineage: Eukaryota > Metazoa > Mollusca > Bivalvia > Mytilida > Mytilidae > Mytilus > Mytilus trossulus. The sequence goes on along the minus strand of NC_086386.1, from coordinate 32,621,368 downwards.
AATCTGTAGACATTTGTGCAATAAAAAATGTTATTTCTGGAAATAGAGCTTGGTAGATGAGTTAATTATTGTGACTTTTGTAAACTGTGATACCAAAGAGAAGATAGGAAATATATTGATAGCTTTTAAGGCAATTTTTCTTACTTAATATTTCTTATTTTTCAAAAGATTAATGCATAAAGCTTCATACATAAAAGATAGAGAAACAAAAATTCAGCGCAATAGTACATTTTGCCACAAGATTCAGGCATTTTCTGAAGAGCTTGACATCTGTGGAATATTTTTAATGACTGACTAATCCAGTTTGTAAATAAGTTCAGAAAAGGGAAAAGCTATCTTTGCATAAAGCAGTGCAATTTTTTTAGAATTTTATTTACTCTAAGGGATGTTGGTTTTATACAAAACTATTAAAGTTAGAATTTTAAAAGCATTGGCTAATTATAATAGATTTGATAAATTATTACTGGTTCCTAGAAATTTTTAAACTTTTACCACAAGATTCTGTGTGTGCCTAACTTGGAGGAATTTAAAATGATCGACACATAAGTACAAACATTTGTCTTTTCAATGAAATAAAATTGAGAATGGAAATGGAAAATGTGTCAAAGACAGACAACAACCCAGCCATAGAAAAAACAACAACAGAAGGTCACGAACAGGTCTTCAATGTAGCGAGAAATTCCCGGAGGCATCCTTCAGCTGGCCCCTTAACAAATATATACTAGTTTAGTGATAATGAACACCATTCTAATTTCAAAATTGTACACAAGAAACTAAAATTAAGATAATACAAGACTAACAAAGGCCAGAGGCTCCTGACTTGGGACAGGCGCGAAAATGTGACGGGGTTAAACATGTTTATGCATGAGATCTCAACCCTCCCCCTATATCTCTAGCCAATGTAGAAAAGTAAAAGAATAACAATAGGCACATTAAGACCATTTTGTTGAACTGTTGTAGATGTCTTTCTTCTGTTTTTGAGATTTTGGGTTCATATATGCAGTGTCTCTTTAATATGAAATATTTGCCACTGACATTAAACTATAACAACAATCAATCAATCCTTTAATTCTCATGAACAGATGACACGTTAGGAATGATGTCTTTATAATATATAATTGTTAATGTTATAAATGGGCTGGTTTTCTACCAAAGTTTAGCATGATTTTATGCCAATGTCAGTATTTTATCAGTGTGGGAAATTATACTCAATAAAACTTCACAATGGGAATCAGTAAAAACGCCAAACAGATAGAAATGTTGTGTTTGTGATTTATGTGTTTAACAAGAAAGCCACATTATTGTTCATGTCAGTACAGTTTATTGACGGGAATGTGCTTTAGAGAAATGGGATGTTATTTTATGGGAATCATTGTGTTCTGTAGAGATGAGGGATTGTATTGCTGATTTACTTGAAGGCTCTGTAAAGATTCCTCTAAATCAATATCTTAATTTGTTGTGGCCTTTTGAACTGGTTTTCTTTTACTGGAGTTCTAACAACATTCCTCTTATTGCGTTCTTAATAAAACGTAAGGATATTATTATCCTCTTACTGAAGGACTGATTTTGTTTAAAATGGAAAAACAGTAATTTCTGAGGCTGGCTGTCGAACAGTTACAAATTTTACTAGAAATTGTTTAGTCCAGTTGAAATATGAAGTCCTTTATTAACCAAGTTAATAATGATAGCAATGCTAATGAAAAAAAAGGTTGTGGCATTATATGTAATAAAATTGTTGTTTAACACATTTTTCCTGCGTTAAATTCAGATTAGGACTTTAAAAAAATTATTTTCTATTTTTTCAAAGGATGGCCAAAACAAAATGATGGCTTTTATTTAGTTACCCAATTCTATGATTTTATGCAATTGCATGTAAATTGAAAATTTGCTCTAGAATACTAATAATTTCCTAAATGATAAATATTGACGGTTACACATAATGTTAATAATTTATGGAAATTTTTTAAGGATTTATGAATATGAGTTTTATCTAAATTAAAGATATTACAAATTTTATGCTAGAAAACCGATGTAATGAAACCTTTCGCCTGACTGTATGCTGTATTTATTGTGTAATATGCCAGAACTTTTCGTGATTTGTATCAATTCATTTCAAAGAATCATAAGAATAAAGATTTAAAATGCTAAAATGCTGAAATTTGTCATTAAGTAATTCCAAATTGTTCAGAACCAAAATTACATAACTAGCAATTTAACCAAAATTCAATTTTATATGCATTATATCATGTATATATGAATATTTTTTTCACTAAAATTACTGGCTCCCACTGGATGTAATAAAAGCTATCTCTGCAAACATTAGTACTAGAAATAATGTAGTTACTCAATAATGAGTCGTTGTATAACAATTGTTATTTTGTAGATTAAGGGATGGATTGCTGATGAAACTGACAGATATATACATTTTTTGGTATTTTTTGTGAACAGGGAAAGCTGCTTTTTTAAGAAGTAAAGAATTGATAAATTCATTTTGATACTTAAAATTGGTGTAAGACAAATCATAACTCAGTTTCGAAAACAAAAATGAATTTGAAATTAAAGTACTGTTAATTATTTTTTTCTTAAATATAACCTATCAGGTTGATTTGAAATTAGTGTAAGCAATCAGTTGAATGAACTTTCAAAAATGTGTTTTGCTCATTGTTGAAGACTGTACAGTGAAGTATAGTTTTTTTAAAATAAAATATGTTTCTGTGTCATTTGGTCTATTATTGAGAGTAGTTGTCTCATTGGCAATCTTACCACATCTTCTTTTTTCTTTATTTACAAATATGGATAGAAAAGGGCTAAGTCCAACAAAGCCATAAAAGAGCTTTTTCTTTCATTTTTTGTCGAGCCTTCGACTTTTGTCGAAAAAGCAAGACTAAGCGATCCTACATTCCGTCGTCGTCGTCGTTGGCGGCGTCCACAAATATTCACTCTGTGGTTAAATTTTTGAAATTTTAATAACTTTCTTAAACTATACTGGATTTCTACCAAACTTGGACAGAAGCTTGTTTATGATCATAAGATAATATCCAGAAGTAAATTTTGTAAAAATAAAATTCTATTTTTTCCGTATTTTACTTATAAATGGACTTAATTTTTTCTGCGGGGAAACATTACATTCACTCTGTGGTTAAAGTTTTTAAAATTTTAATAACTTTCTTTAACTATCCTGGGTTTGTACCAAACTTGGACAGTAGCTTGTTTATGATCATAAGATAGTATCTAGAAGTAAATTTTGTAAAAATAAAATTCTATTTTTTCCACATTTTACTTTTAAACGGACTTAGTTTTTCTGCGGGGAAACATAACATTCACTCTGTGGTTAAAGTTTTTAAAATTTTAATACCTTTCTTAAACTATCCTGGGTTTGTACCAAACTTGGACAGAAGCTTATTTATGATCATAAGATAGTATCCAGAAGTAAATTTTGTAAAAAAATAACTCCATTTTTTCTGTATTTTACTTTAAATGGACTTAGATTTTCTTCCAGTTAACATAACATACAGTCTGCAGTTAAAGTTTTTTCAAAACATTTATAAGATTCATTAACTATCCTAGATTTTTACCAAACTTGGACAGAAGCTTCTTACAATCAAAAGATAGTATCAAGAGGAATATTTTTATTGATTTTTTTCCTCATTTTTGTTGAGCCTGCGATTTACAGCAAAAGTAGGCGAGACACTGGGTTCCACGGAACCCTTACAAATTTTTCATTTTTATAGTTGGTGTGAACATTGTGCAATGAAAGAATACTGTGTCTGATTTTTTTTCAGAGACATCTATTAAAGTACCTTTGACAAAAGAGGCATTAAAAAAATCCATTTTCTACTTGAAGATTGATGCAAATATTTACAAAGAGAAAAGTTGAAATAATGTTTCCAAAAGATTAAAAGCTAGACTTATTTATCTTGTGTATCTCAGGTTTTAAATATCCGTCTTTAGTATCAGAAATGTAATGATCAATTGAATTTTACTGTAATTACCTTCTTAAGAAAAAAACCTACGACGCAGCAATTTCCTGAACGCTGATTTGTTACATCTTTGAAAATAGAGAAACAATATTATTGTTGTTAGACATAATACAGTAAATTACCGATTCCATGACAGAAACAAGCCAGGATCATAGTTAATGTTGTGAACGGAGACAAATGAAGTATGTCCAGTTAGCTTCTGTAATTAGATTTCGTATAGTTACATTCTTTAGCCACAAATAATTGAATTTGTCAAAATCTTATGACATGAATCAGTGTTATTGACCATAAGAAATCCTTCCGGAGGTTAGGAATGTTGAAGTTGTTATAGTCCAGTCTTGGTGATTTGTTTACTTGATTGTGTTTGATGTCAATATCATACCTTTAGTATAGAACTAAAAATCATGGTCTATATGTTTGATGTCAATATCATACCTTTAGTATAGAACTTGAAATTATGGTCTTGATTTTTTGGCTGTTACATAAATCAACAGCTGTTTCAGAGTTGTTTCTTCAGTTCTAGAGTCTGTTATTGAGCAAAAAATAATACACTAACTTAAATATTGTAAAATGATTTGAAAACGATAAACCTTATCTAGCCAACAGATATGTAAAACACAAGGGAAAAAGTTTTTTGTGAGGAACTGCTATATAAGGTATTTTGTCTTGGTATTCTCATGGTCAGTAGAAAGACCCTTACCAAAGGGGGATTCCATTGGCAACAGGAAGACCCTTGCAACATTGGGGATTCATGTTTGCTATGTTGGATATAAATGTCTTGTTAGAATGAGGATGAAAATACAATACTTCATGTAGAGAGAGAGCCACACTCACTACAAAGTATGAACACTTGCAACAACTCTTTGAAACATTCATTCTCTAGTTAAATCTGTGACTTTAATCTATTCCTCTAGTAAAATCAGTGACTTTTATTAATTTATCTTGTTGAGTCATTGACTTTAATCTATTCCTTTGGTTGAATCAGTGACATTAATTTATTCTTTTAGTTGAATCAGTGGCTTTAATCTATTCTTTTAGTTGAATCAGTGACTTTAATCTATTCTTTTAGGTGAATCAGTGACTTTAATTTCTTCCTCTAGTAAAATCAGTGACTTTTTTTAATTTATCTTGTTGAATCAGTGACTTTCGTCTTAGTGATTCCTCTTGTTGAATCAGTGACTTGATTTTATTCTTTTAGTTGAATCAGTGACTTTCGTCTATTCCTCTTGTTGAATCAGTGACTTGAATCTATTCTTTTAGTTGAATCAGTGGCTTTAATCTATTCTTTTAGTTGAATCAGTGACTTTAATCTATTCTTTTAGGTGAATCAGTGACTTTAATTTCTTCCTCTAGTAAAATCAGTGACTTTTTTTAATTTATCTTATTGAATCAGTGACTTTCGTCTATTCCTCTTGTTGAATCAGTGACTTGGATCTATTCTTTTAGTTGAATCAGTGAATTTAATCTATTCTTTTAGTTGAATCAGTGACTTTAATCTATTCTTTTAGGTGAATCAGTGCCTTTAATTTCTTCCTCTAGTAAAATCAGTGACTTTTTTTAATTTATCTTGTTGAATCAGTGACTTTCGTCTTAGTGATTCCTCTTGTTGAATCAGTGACTTGATTTTATTCTTTTAGTTGAATCAGTGACTTTCGTCTATTCCTCTTGTTGAATCAGTGACTTGAATCTATTCTTTTAGTTGAATCAGTGGCTTTAATCTATTCTTTTAGTTGAATCAGTGACTTTAATCTATTCTTTTAGGTGAATCAGTGACTTTAATTTCTTCCTCTAGTAAAATCAGTGACTTTTTTTAATTTATCTTATTGAATCAGTGACTTTCGTCTATTCCTCTTGTTGAATCAGTGACTTGGATCTATTCTTTTAGTTGAATCAGTGAATTTAATCTATTCTTTTAGTTGAATCAGTGACTTTAAAATATTCTTTTAGGTGAATCAGTGACTTTAATTTCTTCCTCTAGTAAAATCAGTGACTTTTTTTAAGTTATCTTGTTGAATCAGTGACTTTCGTCTATTCCTCTTGTTGAATCAGTGACTTGAATCTATTCTTTTAGTTGAATCAGTGACTTTAATCTATTCTTTTAGGTGAATCAGTGACTTTAATTTCTTCCTCTAGTAAAATCAGTGACTTTTTTTAATTTATCTTGTTGAATCAGTGACTTTCGTCTATTCCTCTTGTTGAATCAGTGACTTGAATCTTTTCTTTTAGTTGAATCAGTGGCTTTAATTTTTTCTTTTAGTTGAATCAGTGACTTTAATCTATTCCTTTAGTTGAGTCATTAACTTTAATCTATTCCTCTTAGGTTGAATCAGTGACTTTAATCTATTCTTTTAGTTGAACCACTTACCATGTGTGGGACTTAAGCTCACAAACTCATGTGTTGAAAGGCTAGTGATTATGTCCACTCAGACACCAAGGCCTAAGTTGAGTCAATGATATGTAGGTTAACTTACTGCTAAAGGTGATTCAGTAATAAAAAATGTACTACTCAATTTAAGTGATTAATTTTTATAAAGTATACTAAAATTTTAGAATGGGTATTCATAATTTATTATTGATATGTATACGCTCAAATAATCGTGCATTATAAATGTCTTTTTAATGTAAAACTTTTTCCTGAGATGTAATGACAATTCAAGTGATCGATAAAAATAAAATCATGACTAGTTTTAGAGAAATTTATCTAATCAGTGTAAAACTGAAGAGATTTCAGAAGATCTCCATTCATGATGCATGAAAAATTCTAATGCTTAATTACCTTGAAGTCTTTTGAGATTTAGATAAAAGAAGGAATTTAATTGAATAACAATGGTAAAGTGTGACTACCCGAAGTTGATGTTGAGTGATATCATAACAAAGGGTAGATATAGAAATCATATCAGTGATATCATAACAAAGGGTAGATATAGAAATATACTGTAGAAATCATATCATTGATATCATAACAAAGGGTAGATATAGAAATATACTGTAGAAATCATATCAGGAATTAGCACTTAAGGACGTCTGCTTGGCATGATTTGAAATTTTTGTCAGATTTTCGGAATCTTCTGGTTTTATCCATTTGAATGCCTAAAAATAAAATCCCCATGAACCCCTATTTTTCTTTTTATAAATCTTTTACATGTATAATGATAAGTCATTTGTAAAAGTCTTATAAAATTTTATTTATTTTTTAATAGTGTTTGAGACATTTTACTGGTCAAAGATAAAGCTATGGAAAATCAAGAGAGAACATTTTCCTGCCAAAATTCCAATGGATGATATCTCGATAACAAGCACATGGACCCCTATATTTTTTTTGCTTTCTTTATTCCTCAATTTATTCCCTTTCAATACATACTTGCTTTATGAAAAGTTATTTATTTTGAAACTGAGCAGGGGGTGAGACATCCTTAAACTACCTGTAAAATAGATAAATAGGAAAAATAAGAAATCATAACAAACAGTACCATATATCAAAGAAAGCTATAAGTACTTTGTGGAACATCCAGTAGATAATCTATTATTAGAATCAGACCTTTTACTATCATTGTTTTATTGGAAAACTGATTAAATCACTAATTAAATGAACTGTTTAAATATTATCCACAACTTTGATTCTATTACCACAAAAATTAACACTAGTTTAAATGTTAACATATTAATTGAAGGTTTATCGAGGTACAGCAGTGTCAGGAACTCTATAGAAGTAATCTACCGGCACGTTATTGGATAAATTGATCTTCTACGATCGTCTGAATGAAAACAATCCAATGATTTTGTATGTTTATTCGTAAAACATGGAAATTTTAAAAGAAGGGACATATTCAATTTGTTTTGTGCCTGAATAGAAGTTCTGTATGACAAATGTGAGATGAATGGATTGAACAAAACGAATTACGTTAAAAGAAATGGATTTCATTGCTATGCACAGATTGATATATGGCTTTTGGTTTTAAATTTTGCACTATTCTTCAAGTGATCAAGGGGGAAATTAATCGCAGAATCAGATTTCTTTAATCAGGAATTAACGTTCTTAAGCTCAAAATGCAATTCTGAATCAAAAACTAAAAGTTTTGTCATTCATAAATTCATAATTAAATGTTTGGTTCATTTTTCTGATTGAATGATAAATTAACAATGTGATTTAAAGTTACAATAGTTACTGTTCGTCTAAGGGTAATGGTTTATAACTGCTGTACTATATGGAAACAGGACTGTTGTTTTGGGATGCCTATATTGTGTAAAGTTGATCACATTATTAATAAAGAACGTTTTTAAATAGACAAAATAACAGAAAAAATAAACAGAATCTTTTACATAATGTTTAACTAACGAAAAAATAAGTATTTCTTCTATGAATTATTATATGACAAATAAAGATATAAAAAAGCAATCATGTGAAATTAGGAAATTGAATTGAGCCAGTACTCGCTCGTTAGATAGCCCTTGAAATTGACATTCCTATGATGAAGTGACATATCAATATTTAGTTGGTAATATTTGGTGAAGACCGGAGAAAACTTCTGTGTGATTGGAAATAAAACGTGACAGTCCAGGAAATATTGTCTGAAAACACGACCTTAAATAATGAATGGATTTTAATGTAGAAAATTATCTGGCTTTATTGTGTCATCAAAGAAATGGAGAATTTAAATACATCAGTTTGAAACTAAAACAAATGTTTTTGTCTATTGGAAAGTTGATAAAAACCAATTAATATTAGTTTGATAGAATATGATAAGACATGCATGTTTCAGTATATCTTTTTATGGATAAATAGCAAAACTTCTTGCATTTCTTAAAAGATTTTTGTTCAGTTGCAATTTAAATTTAGAATTTAAAAAAAAGAATTATAGTAAAATGAACAATTTTATTAAATAATTTTATGCACATGTGAAAGTTCATTATCCGAAGAAATTACGTAAAACAAAAGGAAAAGTAGACTAAGAATATTAGTGGCACACGAGGGATTACTGAGCAGTTTTACAGTATAACGTGATGTACAAAGTAACAGTATAACATCAAATCTAGGGAGAAATTATTTTAATCAACTATTCTCAACTGTAATTAACAGACACTCCTGCTTTCAAATTTTTCATTCAAATTACATGGAAAATATTCATGTTAAAAGGTATATACGATTTAAATTTATAGACTGATAGAGTTAAATTTTATAGTCATGCATTGGTTATTGGACATATCTTCAGAAGTCTTCTTGCATCTTTTAAAAATGTTTGACAAGTTACTGTCTCGTCGTCTTAGTTCTGTAGATGATTGTTTATGGAAATCGGCTCTTTTTGAATAACAATGTTTGTATTATGGAATCTTGTGATTAAGCATAAAAGGATTGTATTCCGATGAGGACCATAATAGTGAAACACAAATATATTTGCTCAAGTGAAAAGTTATAATAATGATTCGTGACTACAATTTACGGAAACAACATAACATTAACGAACTTTGTCATTACAATTGGATAAAAAGAAGCTTTGATCCCAATATGGTCTGTTCACATAGAAAGCGAACTAGAAAATTTAACTTTAACTTATATGGAACTTTACACAGACGATTGAACAGATTTGAAAAGACGTGGACATTTCATCATAATCCATTGCCAGGTAGGATGGAAAATGTTGTCACAAATTATCTTTTTGAATCTACAGATGAGTACCGTATAGTACAGAAATTAATGTTCTATACAAATCGTTGAACAAATCATTTGTTTTAATGACTAAAGAAAAAAAGTAATAAATAATTTACAGGTGAACTCTCAGTACCAACATAGAAGCACTATATTGACGTCAACGAAATAAGACAACAATAAAAACATGTTATAACATATATAATCATAGTAGGTATATTCATTTAAAATAATTAAACTTGTTAAGCATGTAAGCTTTATTTTCATGAGAATAGAACTTATTTGCAAATTGCAAAATTTATCAGGAATATATTTAATAATTCAAGAAAAGTTTTTGTAAGTTTTCATTTGAGAAACAAATGTTGACAAAAGGAAAAAAACTACAAAATCAAGAATTGTTTAGGACTCGACAATTTAAAAAAAAAAAAATGCCAACAAAATTATTCTTTAGATAACACTGCTGATTGTGTGCCAAATCTTCCAGTGTTAAAAGTTTTGTCAAATTTATTCTTGAGATAACATCTCACATGTGAGCTTCATGTTTCTGTATTAAAAGTATGGCAAGTTCATTCTTGAGATATTCTCTGATGTGTGCTATAGTCATCTGTGTTAAAAGTTTGACAAATTTATTCTTGAGATAACATATCTGATGTGTGCTAATTCTTCCTGTGTTAAAGTATGGCAAATTTATTCTTGAGATAACATATCTGATGTGTGCTAATTCTTCCTGTGTTAAAGTATGGCAAATTTGTTCTTGAGATAACATCTCTGATGTGTGCTAAATCTTCCTGTGTTAAAGTATGGCAAATCTTTTCTTGAGATAACATCTCTGATGTGTGCTAAATATTTCTATGTAAAAGGTATGATAATTTTATTCTTTAGATAACATCTCTGATGTGTGCTTATTTTTCTGCATTGAAATTAGGGCAAATTTATTCTTGAGATAAAATGTCTTCTAAGCAAGGTCTTTAAGTTTTGCGTTTTTGCTTTCAATGAGGTTGTGTGTTGAAATAGAATATAATTTGGAAACGAATATCCCTAATGCATTTGGATTATATGAAAGTAATAGACCTTCAAGTAATAGGTCTACTTTATCCAGAACATCTCTCAGTTCACCAACAGTCAGTGGCTAATAGATTAGTTTTTTCAACCTAATAATTGTTTTTACTAGAATTTGCTGGTCTCTTTACTTTTGCCAGATATAATGTTGCCTCTTTTGCCAGATATAATGTTGCCTCTTTTGCCACATATAATGTTGCCTCTTTTGCAAGATTTGATGTTGCTTGTCTTTCAAATGATTTTTTTTATACTCCCCTCCTGTAAATTCCAAAATGTTTTGTTTCAAATCTTCAAACCAAATTAAATATAATAATGCATTGTAGGCTATAGACTGAGTAGCAATGCCAAGTAGGTTATTCCCAAAAGTGAATTCTTGCATAACAATCATCAACATGTCACATTAAAACCTTTCATCCATTTATTTTTCTTAAGTGTTGCTCTTGTTATTGATAACTCAAAAATTTGAAATAAAGTTTTTTGGACATTAAATTTAACATTGAAATCCAAAGGGAGAAAACTTGTTCTACTCTGTTAATTTTTTCGTTTTACTTTTCAAAATTGTGTCACTTGAGATGAAATCCCTGAGCACCAATGTGAACTATAGTAATATTAATGTGTTTTATTTTAATCCCAATACATATGTGAATTTGACATATAAATAGCAAATTTTTCTAAAGACAACTTTTTTTAAAAGCAAGTGACAGTTTTTAAGTCCGCAATTTTTTTCATCATGACACAGACTTAAATTTGCTTATAAAGACATTAAGTGTTATAACCCATTTACATCAGCTTTAAGAAAGACAGAATTACTTTTCTCCTTGACATAAATCTTCACGTTATGTCATTGCCATGGGAACAATCACTTGGTCTTGGAAAAAAATTATAAGAATATTACGCAACATTCTGACCTCTTTAGGTTTTATATTTACACAAAGCTATGCATTTGTTTTTTTTCTCTCCATTAAAATATGTTAGTTGATTAAAACATCTCATGTTTCATGCACATTTGTTTTATTTTAATAGCTTTGACAATACAAGGTGTTCCACTATTGAGACTGGTATACATAATTCTGGTCTGGGTGATGGGTGGGTGGCTGTTAAATAATCACGATCAAAATTTTATTGTTGTACAGCCTTGTAACCAAATGCTGGTTAACAATTAAATTATGAAAATGAAATTTTCAGGACTAAATGAAAATTAAATTTATGGTTGTCTCAATACAAAGTCTGTATTTAAAGATGATGTTTAAGGACAGTAACATTACATTTCAGTTGTTTCACCAATTCTTTTGCAAACATTTGTTTTCACAATAACAGAAACATTTTGAAAAATACTAAGTCATTCTGAAATAGAATATGCTCATATAAAACAAGTTGATTTAAGTAACTTTACTTTACTTTTATCAGATATCCACTTAAATAATTCAGATTTCAGGAGCAATCAATCTTCTTCTATTTCAAGTATTTTTTTCACTCTCAAGTATATATCTTCTATTTGGAAATAAAGAAATATTCACTTCCTTAGTAAGGCTTGCAGACAAAACAATGAGAGATTGTGTCTGCTTCAACATGACCCTAGACAAAAAAAACATCTACAGATGGACATTATCACACCTAGACACTATAACAAGTGATTTATGATGTGAATTGAGACACCACTGCTTTGACTAGTTTACAGACAACACTACAACAAATGACCTTTACTATGACATGACAACTAACAACACTTTTACAGGTGGCCTTGTTTTAATATGTGACAATGCTGTAGAGGCTTTGCTCATTGTAAATGGCTGTACAGTGACCTATATTTGTTAATATCTGTGTAATTTGGTCTCTTGTGGAGAGTTGTCTCATTAGCAATCATACCACATCTTGGTATTTTTATATTTACTATGACATAGCAGACAACACAATAACTGGTGGTCTTTACTATGACCTGATAACAGACAACACAATAACAGGTGGTCTTTAATATGACCTGATAACAGACAACACAATAACAGGTGGTCTTTACTATGACATAGCAGACAACACAATAAGTGGTGGCCTTTACTATGACCAGATAACAGGCAACACTCCAACTGGTGCCCTTTACTGTGACAAGATAGCAGACAACACAATAACAGGTGCGCTTTACTATGACCTGATAACAGACAACACTACAACAGGTGCCCTTTACTATGACAGGATAAAAAACAACACTACAACAGGTGCCCTTTACTGTGACAGGATAACAGACAACACAATAGCAGGTGCCCTTTACTATGACAGGATAACAAACAACACTACAACTGGTGTCCTTTACTGTGACAGAATAACAGACAACACTACAACAGGTGCCCATTACTGTGACATGATAACAGACAACACTACAACAGGTGCCCTTTACTGTGACATGATAACAGACAACACGACAACAGGTGCCCATTACTGTGACATGATAACAGACAACACTACAACAGGTGCCCATTACTGTGACATGATAACAGACAACACTACAACAGGTGCCCTTTACTGTGACAGGATAACAGACGAAGCTACAACAGGTGCCCTTTACTAGTACTTTTAAAATCACAGACAACGAACACAACAACATGTGCCCTTTACTATGACCTGATAACAAACAACACTGCAACAGGTGCCCTTTGTTTTGACAGGAAAACAGACAGCAAAATAACAGGTGCCCTTTACTATTGCCTGATAACAGACAACACTACAACAGGTGCCCTTTACTGTGACAGTATAACAGACAACACAATAACAGGTTCCCTTTACTATGACCTGATAACAGACAACACTACAACAGGTGCCCTTTACTGTTACATGATAACAGACAACACTACAACATGTGCCCTTTACTGTGACAGGATAACAGACAACACAACAAAAGGTGTCCTTTACTATGACAGGATAACAGACAACACTACAACGGGTGCCCTTTACTGTGACAGGATAACAGACAAAGCTACAACAGGTGCCCTTTACTAGTGCTTTTAAAATCACAAAAAATGAACACAACAACAGGTTACCTTTACTGTGACTTGACAACAGAGATAACTTAAACAGGTGGCCTTTACTTTGACAGGATCACATACATGTACAACTCAATAACAGAGGGCCATCACCCTTGGCATAACAGACAACACCTCAACAGATGGCCGTTATCCTAAACATGATAACAACACTCTGACAGCTGACCTTCACCTTTGACTTGATAAAAGACAAAACTGCAACAAATGACCTTCACTTTTGAAATGAACACTTTAACAGATGCCCTTCACCCTTGATGATGTAAACATCAAGTCAATATGGTTTGGCATTCCTTCAGTGATCAAATCAGAAATCAAGAATTCATGTATTCAAAAACATAATTACCAGTTTAATTCTTCTTTGTGTTAGCATCAAAACAATATTAATAAAAGTATGAACTTTGTGAATAAATATAATGAACATGTTGAAATAAGCAATGCTTATGTAAAAAATAATGAATAGTTAAGGTTCGATCGATCCACTTAAGGAAAACTGGTTTTGAATTTTAAGGTGCCAGTAGTTTACTGTTACCTGATATTTTTACTAGTAATGCAATAGATATGGCAACTTTTTCCTGAGAAAACATTTAACTCATGTGGGATTTTGTTTATAAAGAATCGTATTTATATTATAGCGTGTACTTTGCTAATTATATCAACATAAGAGAACGAAAGCAATTTAACATCATAAATCTTCCATTTATTGTAGAATTATGAAATGTAAAATTATTTATGATATGCATTATCTTATAAAAGACGTAATGACAGTCTACAGGAGATGAGTATATCATGTTGTATTGATCCAACGTGTCTTTAATGAAAACAGAGTAGGGTATTTATAACAACATAGGAAGATGAACAATTCAGAGTTTGCATGTAAATTTCCCAAAACAAGGAAATTGGCAACATCAGGCAAGGAAATCAGTAGCAGATCCAGGGGGGGGGGGAGGTTATCCTGATGTTAGAATCCCCCTTTTGTTTGGATGATCAATGCATTTTAATGGGGACAGATATGTGCTTTCCCTGATTTACTTTGATGTGAGGTGCCAGAACTTTAGTTTGTGGTAACTCCAGCTTTACAGAGGATACAGACTGTAATCCATTTTGTAGTGGGGTTTAAATGTTTTGCAGTATTGTTGTATGTGAACTATTTTCTTCTTTATTTTGTTCATGGTGTTGTTTGTCTGTCTTTGGTTTTTAATGCTTCCTTGTAATTTTGAACTTTTTAAACTGTAGATGAATAATAGATGGGTGGAGACTTTTTTTTCTTTTTATTAGAGAATTTGTTATTGTATTGCAGATATTTGTAAGGTTTTCATAATTATTTTAGAAAATAGGACAATTGAAAGCTTAATACATTGAAAAGAAACCTATCAAATGTTTAAGACTGTATGTTGCCTCGAGATGTTGTTTAGTTATTTCTGTCTGGGGATATAATCATATTGATATATTAGCCTACATCTTCTTTTATTTGTATATATAATAATTAGGCAATCTAATATTGTATTGTAAAAGTCTGCAGGACCTGAAATGCATCAGTAATACACCAATTACAGTGAACACACAAATATCATTTCAGATTTAATTCATTTAGATATTTTCAGAATTGCCGATTGTGACATTTATATGTATCATGTTGGGATTTAGGAGATCATTCAAACATAAACTGTGATTTCTTGTTTTGGTTATTAACTTTGTTGAATAACGTTATTTATTAGTTTTGACAGCTCGTCATCTTTCTGAATTGGATATTGATAAAATATTGTCATGGTATTACAGAGACGGTATCACAAATTCAGAAAGCCGTAGTCTCAGAGGCTTGGAAGCAGAATTTTTTATGAGGAATTTCTAAAAAGTATTGTTGATTTAAAATTAATCATCAATTTAGAATCAGTAAATATTCCAAGGAGATATAATACGTACAACATACATGAAGCCTAATGTTATTAATGGGATTTTCCACAGAGAATTTTTATTTTAGAATATTCTTTCACGATGGGTCAATTTACTGAAGGCCCAAATCTCAGGACATGGAAAATTAGAATCAGAATATTTGTAAATCAAGTACCTAGCTATACAAGTTAAAATGAATTTATAACATCTAGTACGTGTGATTAGGAAGATAATTATAAAAAATAGTTTGTAACAGAAAAACAACAAACCAAATAAGTACTATAAACTTAGAAATGATTCTGACGTTTTTCATGAAATCGCAAAAAAAAATATTATCTCATCATAATTGCCCTTTTTTCAAAAATGGCAATAATGAATGTAAACAATAATTTTTTATTGTTCTAGCTATATTTGGTCATGCTGGTGTCTTTTATAGCTTACTTTATGGTTTTGCTCATTGTAGAAGGCCTTACATTTATAGTTATTTACAACTTCTTCCCTTTGTCACTGATGGAAAGTTGTCTGGTTGATATACATACATTATTATTACTTCAGTGTAATGCTGAAAAGGTGACTGCAAAAAATGAAAAATAATCAGTCTGTCAGGTTTCGTGCTAGTGTTTTGCTGCAGCTATTTAGGTCTATAAGTACTAAACAAACTTGTATTGAAAAAAATGTGTCTTGGATCAGTATAAATGTCAAATGTTACCTGTTAATTACAGTTTGCATGTCACATAATTACCTTTTATTTGATCTGTCCGTTAGGACAATTTTTTTCTACACGAAAATAGGAAATGATTTCTGTATTTGTGGGAAATAATCTGTGATTAATCAATCAATTACCCTCGGATTACTGACAAAACAAACTTTTTCTTGTAAGATTGGAAGGATAAACAGACTCAGTACCAACTTGTCAATTTGAACTTTTTATACTCAATGATTTTGACTGCTTCTAATCGATTATATGGATTTCTTAACTGATAAAGTTGTTTTTTTCATTTAGCATTGGTGTCTAAAAAAAGCATTACAGGTCAAAAAGAGTTCATGAATCCCTCAGGTGTTGCTATTCATTTTTTCCGTAGACAAAATAAGATTAAATATTCAAAGAACATAATTATATACCAGTATATGTTCAAAGATCAGTTACTGTGTGATTTATTAATATGAGAAGAAATTGATTAGAAATATCTTTTTATCTTATTTCATTTTGTAAACAGAAAATCAAATGCTGTTTGGTGAACAAAGAAAAGAAATATGATCATTACAACTGTCACAATCATTATAAGAGCCTTATGTTTTTATCCTTGTTTGGATGACCATGAGTCATTAAAGAAATGAAAACAACACTTTATAAATCACTTGTGTCCAATTTTAGGCTTCTCTTCATTTACCTAATTATCCATGCATGTTCTCAGGAATGTTAAATGCTGAAAGTTTGAAAGCTTAAGATCAATGTATAAGACAGAAACAGTTGTAGAGTTAAACTTGTGCCAAAAACAAGACCTAGGGTTAATATCTTTCTATAATTAAATATAGCAACTAAGCAATTACATTTGAATTCTTCCTCCCTTGACAAAGTTAAATTTGAACATTTAAAATATACTTCCTGATACATGTATCCTCAATGTTCATGAAATTGTTCTTCAGGTCAATTTGGGATATACATTTATATTCTAAATATTGCTAAATCTTTCATTATTCTTCTATTTTTGTAGATGACAACCACTTTATCCATGATTATGGAATTTGCGTAAAGTTAAATTGCTATAGGATAAATTTGCTGGTTTTAGATTTTATTGTTATTTCATGACAATAGATGGTGTGTTTCTCTAGTCTACATCATGGATTAATTTTGATTTTATTCTTATTTTTGTTAAATTGTCGATATATTCGTGATGGACTTATAAATTATAGCAGAGGATGAAACATTTGTTTTTGCATTATTTATCAGTATGAAATAATTTTTTCATATTATAACAAGTCCTGTGGATTGATTTATTTTATGTAAACTAAGAAAACAATATATTTTTATGGAATCATGATTTTATGGTTTAATTACATATTCTCTATTAAAGCCTGTAAAAAAATTGTATTTTGGTTTACACTTAAATTTTATATTCCCTTGTAGACTTTGAAAATAAATTCATTGTCCACTTATATTATATAAAAATTGTGAAATCACAAATAATATTAATACCTTTCAACACGATGTATGATTTTTTTAATTTTTTTTTGTAATAATTCGATATACATTTTCCTAAATCATGAAAATTAAATAAATAGTTTGTGCAATGACAAAATTGAGTTCTTGAGAATTATCTTTTACTTAATTCAGTTTTGAAATGTAAAAAAATCAGTGGTTTCTAAAATTAAATCAAATATAAAGTATCTAAATAAAGGAATCACCAGACAACAACCAAACAACGCAATAAAACACCGACTTTTGCTATAAATAAATGTAACAACCACTAATCCCTTCCGTTAATTAGTTTCCTTCATCATTAACTTTTATTGAAGAAAATATGTCCAATGTCTTTAATTTTCTTTCTTATTTGATTGATTACAAGGATTAGACAAGGCAACTTTAGCTCTCCAAACTTTATTGAACAGCACATCAAGAATTATTTGGGATCTTCCTTACAAATTATAAACATTTCATTTTGTAACATGGTATCGTGTGTAATTAGGTGTTAGATTGCCGTTTCAAAGGAAAGTATCCAATTTGTTAAAATAGAACCGAAGCCTGATATCCGTTTCTCTGACAGTTTGATGAGGAATTCAGTATAAATTAGAATTTCTACTCAGTTCAAGAATCTGGCTGATTTTCATTAGTATAAAGCAGACAATAATTAGTCATTATAGAAACTCCAACCACTTTCACTTAAGCACTGTTTCAAGATTTTTATACTTGGTCAGCATTCACCATGAAAAATTCAAGAATCCTGTAGGAGAGCACACACCTCAAAAACAGAAAGAAAAAAAAATGTGATGATTTTTTTTGAAAGTTAAATTTGTATATACAGTGTAACCAGTGTTTAATTCGACACCTGATTATTCCAACGTCCTGCTTTAACAGGCACATTTTCATGGTCCCAAAATAGGCCTTACCCTTGCAGAAAAACCTGAATATTCCAACATCCTGCTTAATCCGACAATGGACATTTTTTTATGGTCCCAAGTGTGTGGAATTAGGCAAGTTCAACGGTAAATGGAAGTTATTATATGAGATTTTCAAATAATGAAGTCATACACTGGTTTTTCAACTTTTTAACATTGATTTTATTCCAAAATTTGAATATTGTGTTGTTTGAGCTGCATAACCTTTGTAATTAAGGTAGCAATGGCTTTAAGTGTGAATCAGATTGACCTGGCATAGATAGTTTAATTTTAGATTTTTAAGGTTCTATGCATCATAAAATTGTCAGATTTGAATCTAATGGCAAATAAATCTTATACTTAATAACGATGGTATCAAAACACATTTTTCATTAATCATGTAAAGTCATTAGATGATTTCTAAAAAATAATATAGTTTTCTTGAATCACAAAGACATTAAATCGTTCTAGGCAGAAATTGTAAAATATTATTACAAGGGATGAATATAAAACAAATCAGATGAAATGTTACGACTGAGTAATCTCTGAGTCGATCAGGAGAGGATATGATAAGGAGCGCTGACTAATGACTCCATACTAATAGTTTGGAAATAAATAGTTATAGTTTTAATTGTCTACTATTTGATAGAATACCTGATTATTGTTATACAATGAATAGTTTTATGAAATAGAATCGTTGCAATGCTATGGTTCTTAGGTTTGTCTGTAAAAGATTAATAAAATGGATCTGATGGTTCAGTATGGCTTGATTTGGTTCACTCAGACAGCTGATAACATTCTCTTGTTAGTATTGGATGATGTAACACACATTGGAATAACAATTGAAAAGTTATGAAAAATGAAAATAACACTTTATCAATGTATTTGTCTGAAGCCAGTTGCTGGTTTTTCCTCTATCTGAATTACGGAACACTCAAACCTAAATATTTTGAAGGTCAGCGGGACCTGAAAAATGGCCAAATTCAACTTTGCCTGAGGGAATCACTTACAAAGGTTGGAAGATTAACTGAGACTAATCAAATATTGACTTTACATCATTAAATTCTCCAAATAACAAAAAAGTAAGATACATTGTATATCAAAACACAACCTAGGGTCGACCTGACTCTTTAACATAGGATGAGGGTTAAAGACTAGTTAATTTTAGAACTTAGCATTCCCTCCCCTTTTGAAGCTTTATTACTCGAAACCAAATATTTGAGTCAAATATGTTGCTTGCACTATGAATGATCTGAAAAATATTTTCTGAAGAAAATATAGACTTAAACACCTCAAACCTCAGGGTTGATCTTAGCTATATGATATGTATTAAAAAGGTCAATTGTTCTTAGCCATATGAAATATGTATATGATATATGACTTACTGGTCAATGATTATTACTATTGAATGCAAAGTCTTGTTGTTTCATCTTTATCATCTGGGTCAATGAATTTGGAGCTAGACAGTCATTTGTCTTATTGGTCTGTGTGGGTTAGTTAATTATTTAAAAAGTAGTACAATATAAGGCTATTTTTGTCCATAAAATAAGGTCATATGGCAATTAGCATATCATATGGAATAGTCTTTTGTACATTGACATATAGTTCCTTAATATACAACACTTTTATTGCATTTGGGTATTATCTAACTAATTATTCTAAGGTTATATTGTATTGGTTTGTTTTACAATATCATTGTTTCTGTTTCATGACGGTTTTGTCAGATTTGTGAGAATCTTGACCTTTGACCTGTAAAGTTCTAAGTAGTATAATATCCTTAGTAACATAAAAACAAAACAACCTCAAATATGACTCACCGATTTGTCTAAGTTCTAAATCAGCCTGAGTCTAACTAGGTGGTGAATAAATCTAAACACAGACTGCCAAACATCTGCCATGTACACTAAATACCGTCTAAGACAAAAAACAATGTCTCAGTTTTTTTGTTGTGAACTAAATATTGCTCTAGAAATTAGTTCAACGAATATATTTATGTTTTTTTTTTCTTGGTGTATTATATCCAGCAGCAAATATACTTACTTACTTACTTAATCCTCTTCATGTTCTTGAACACATAAGGCATAAACAAGGGACCTCCAACTCGTTCTATCTTTCGCGATTCTTTCTATTTGATTCCAGGTGTAACCATGTCTTTTTATCTCTGCTGCTATATCCAGCAGCAAATATAACCAGAGTGATAACAGCTGATATAATGTGATGATACATGTTCATCCTCACCACATTCTGTATGTGTCTGTCCAAAGTCAAAAGCCTGTTGTTTGGTTCTGTAGATCATATTTGTTTTTGGCCATAAATTAGGCCATTATTTCGATGGTTTTATTTTTTTTTTGGCATGTCAAGGCCATGGGCTTTTATGGCTTTATGTGTGATATGGGTTTCAATTATTAGTAACAGCAGTATTGGTAACCTGTAGTTTTTACTTTCTTCATAATGACATTTGGTCTCTGGTGGACAGTTGTCTGATTGGCAATCATACCATATCTTCTTTTTTTGTATACAACTTATTATAGTCTATCATGCTTAAATTGAATTTTAACATGTTATCTCTCAAGGTCATAGTCCAAAGTTAACTGGCAGCAGTCCTTTTGCGCCAATTACTATTTTTTAGGGGTATCATTTGCGCCAAATTTTGTTTTCCAAAATGTATCAATTGCGCCAATATTCGGAACTCATTTGCGCCAATTTACCTGTACACATATCTACCATTAATATTAATGATTAATATTTATTTTTGGCTAAAAAAGTTTCGTATGTTCGAAGATATGAAGATGAGCATCTGGAGCGAAATGAAATGACTTGAATGAATTAGACAGTCCATGTACAGACAGCGAAGAAAACTTATTGCTTTGCTGAATATTTATTACAAGATATGCCAAAAGAGAAGAAAAATGAAGCTTTTGCTGAGTATATTTTATTCAGATATGTTGACACAGTGCTTTGTTCCCACCATCCGTATGGACTGAAACTCTATCTACCACAAGACTTACCAGTAATGGAACAGAAGCATTCCACAGGAATTATAATGAACCCTTTAGTTCTATTTCATCCTTCAATGTTTGTCTTTTTGGCAATAAAATGAAGTTACAAGCTATTTCATACATTAAATTTGGAAAAACCCATGCAACAGCAGTAAGAAAACGTATGTTTCAGAAAAAAAAAACAATCAGTTGCCGTGTTAATGTAACTGCTGGTTCCAAGTCCGAATAAAGGAGGAGGGAAGTCATTTTTCTTCTAATTGGCGCAATCGTATGTTTTATTTTTGGCGCAAATGATACCATGCAATTTTAAAAACAGGTGGCGCAAACGTAGCATTGAAGAGAAAATGTTGTGGCGCAAAAGGACGCATTTTTGGCGCAAACGGATCTCTCCCAGTTAACTGTAATGGACATGATATTTAATAAAAAGCCATTCAAGGTCAGACATCTTCTGTAAGATAAAGATTATTTTCTTTGGTAATCAGTTCTATTTACATTTAAAAAAATGGTTTAAATATATGATTCTAAATATAATACTGAAACATTAAGATTTCAATCAGTAAATAATCCCCTTTATTATAACCAGTAACTGACCAGTCAGTGAAGTTGTCTAGCTATGTGTGCAGGACATTACATGTACATTTATTATTTACTATTAATGTGTTGTCAAGATTTGTATGTCTTCCAATAAATATTTATTGAAAAACCCCATGGAAAACCACAGAGACTAACTATTCTTCATTGTTGATTAGCTCTCTGTTGTTTCTAGACAAACAGTACTCCCTACAGTTGTCGTCTGCAAGAACCAAAATGTCTGCCAGTATAGACTAACCTCTATTCCTTTTTAGAATAATGGTTTGTGAAAACTAATAAATATTCTCAATCAGACTGCTTTGGCAGGACATGGAAAAAACTATCAATATGTAAAAATAAATATGCATTCCATTGTATACAGCCAGTCTGAAGAAATATAAAGAAATTGCATAACAGCACAGATGCATCTGTCAT
This sequence comes from Mytilus trossulus, assembly GCF_036588685.1. Lineage (NCBI taxonomy): Eukaryota > Metazoa > Mollusca > Bivalvia > Mytilida > Mytilidae > Mytilus > Mytilus trossulus. Next base: position 32,598,663 of record NC_086386.1, on the reverse strand, counting down.
GCAGATTTTTACATATAAATTTTTATTCCTGCAGTAATTTATTATGCTAAACTTGTGCAAAATCTTTATATAATGACGCTATTATTTTGGCACCAACTTTTATTTAAGAATTGAATGCTTCTTTTTGTAAATTTATTGGGTGGTAAATGCGTTGACCGAAGTACATTTTGTATGAAGCGCGGAAGCACTTCATTCTCAAAATGTACGCACGGTCAATGCTTTTACAACCCTATAAAGTTTCAAAAAGAAGTATTCAATACTTATAATTACATTTTTTAAGCTAAAATCATGAAAACACGATTTTTATCCAGTTTTATTTAATTCACCTGTGCACTTTTTTGTGGGACCTCGTGTCATCATGCATGATAAATGTTATTGTCTGATGCAATTGTTTACGGAATAACATGTTAGCCAATCAGAATAACGTATTATAATGAAACTTACATCTTATGTAATTATTGAAAAATCGTATATTCATGGGTATTGTATTTCATGGATTTACCATATGTGTACAATATAAAAATAAGGAGATGTGGTATGAGTGCCATTGAGACATCTGTCCACCCGAGTTCAAATGAAGTAGATAGATGCAATTGAAGGCAAATGTACAGCCTTCAATATTGAGAAAAACCCATGTTGTATAGTTGGCTTTAAAAGCCTATTTAAATAATTACTTGGTTAACTTTTACCAAGGAAATCCACAAAAAATAGAACCTGAAGAATGATAATGACATCAAAGTATGCAAATGTCTCCATCTTTACATATTACTATAGATCAAGTAGATAAAAATATCAAGATACTGGAGCCAAAACATTTCCTAAGTAACTTTCAATTTCTTGGAGAAAGAAAAAAAAAGGAATAATAAGTATCTTTGTGCTGAACATGATTCATAGAAATACTTGTAAGGTTTAAAGCCAATACATGTCTTAGTATACTTTAGTGCTTTTATCTCACAATCCTTTGAATCATTGCATGTTTTCAGCTCATAAATATTCCTTTTAGTATTGTCAATGTGCAGACTAAAAGATTATAATGCCATTTGTAGATAATATCTTAAGTTTCTCGTCTTTGGGAGACATGAAAAAAATTAGAGGAAAAAGTAAGTCAAATGGATCTATTTGAAATCACAAGAATATTTATGAGGTTAAGAACATGTGCAATGATCATGGCATTAAAAAATGGTTAGGCAGTACATAAAGGTCATAAAGTAAAGATGAACCTTAACATTGACAAAACAATGTGTTCATTTTATATCTGAACAAGTGAATATCACTTACATTCATGGCTTCTTATAAGTGCCACATTTTCAGGGTTTCATTCATTATGATGTCAAATTCATCCAAATCAAAGGGACACTATGACCGTATTTGATATTCTACAGTGATGATATGTTCACTCTTTCATTTTTCACTGCAGTTGCAGTGTTGTTGGGAAAAGATAATGCTAGAACACTGCATTATATATTTATAAAATCTGAAAATAATTCTAGACACTTCCCCTATTTACAAATATCTTATTTTTTTCAGACGTTGAAAACACCTATTTGAGTTTTGCAAATCCAAATTATCATTACGAAGATAGAAAGAACAGTAACGATAAACTGAATAAAGACGTTTACCAAAACGATAGCAACATTTATGACGAGGTTGACGTGAGCACCATTTCTCTTCTTGATAAACAAAAAGGTGAAGAAACTAAAGACATGAAAGTAGAAAAAAAAGAACTAGACAAATTGTCTCAAAAGAAAAGGCTTTTGTTAAATGATGTCAATTCTTCGGACGATGAGGTTGCAACATCCACAGATGAAGAAACAGAAAACAAAGATCGGGGAAAAAATGAAAAAGTCCTAAGTGAAAACAAAAAAAACTTGAAGAATAGTGACAGTGGATTTGAGGAGATGGATACTTCTAAAACAAGTAGAAACAGGAAGAAGCAAGGGTTTATGGGATACTATACAATGTTAGAGGCTAAGGCCAAGGAAAAACAACTGAAGATTCTAGAAACTCCTGATACGGAGGAAGATACACCAACAGGGGGTAGCAAGTTTACAAAGTTAGTTGACAGATATATACTCTGCTGTAATGTTATTTTTCAATTGGCATTTGTTTCATCTACGTATACTGGTTATAGACATAAACCTTAATATAAAAAAGACGATGTGGTATGATTGCCAATGAGACAACTGTCCACAAGAGACCAAAATGACACAGACATTAACAACTATAGGTCACCGTACAGCCTTCAACAATGAGCAAAGCCCATACCGCATAGTCAGCTATAAAAGGCCCCTATAAGACAATGTAAAACAATTCAAACGAGAAAACAAACGGCCTTAGGTATTTTGAGCGTGCCAAACTGAACATGAATAAATAACGAATAGAAATTATTTGGCTAAAGTCTGGTCCCTGGTTGACCAGTGTTTTAATTTCTGAAAATGGTCTTGTTTTCTAGCGGTCAAAATTAACCAGCCAATATAAAACCATCAGCGTTTCAAATAGTTATAGTAAATACCTGATTAATTATTGGCATTAAAGTATTTATAAAATGGTTTCCACTGAACAAAAGCAATCAATAATCATTCAATCAACTTGAATCAAGGACAAGTGTTCTAGACAACCAAATATGATGACTGGTATTTTTATATAGAATTGAGATATGTATGTCCACTGTTTAGGTTTTCTTAAAAAAAAAAAATACCAGAAAAGTTATTGTAATTATATTAGTAATGTCCCTGTGCTTTGCTCTTATAAGAATGTAAAGTAAAAACTCTGTTTTCTCAAAACATCTTACGACTAAAATTGATTTTAGGTTACTGAATTGTTTATGACTTACTATCATTTTTGTGGTAAGATTTTTTGTGAAATAAATGTCTGATCAATGTCTCAACCTCAGTTACATAATAAAATATACATCAATACAATTTGTAAAAATTTCAGAACAAAAACCATCATTAAACTTGAGAATTTCTTTATACGAACTTCTACTTCCAGAAGTACTACTGCTCTTTACAATTGTCAAGTGAGCTGTTGAGGGCCAATTAGTAGTCTATCATCCACTGGCTGTGAAAAAAAAATAATGATTAGGTTTAAATGAAATGAGTCTTTAACTGATACTTAATGTAGAATGAATACCCAGCTGGTGATGGTGAATTTAATGAACGAATATGTCCTCATTTTATAATCTTATCAGCTTTAATGGTTGCAAGATAAACTTTTATTTGGAACATCTTTGTATTGTCCATTTAAGGTTAATTAGTTTATGTTATCCTGAAATCTATTGTAAAACAAAGTCTTTTATTAGTCTTTTATTAGTGCAAAGATATATAGCAAACTCTCTTCAATTGTTTTGAAATTGAAAAATATATCGCTAAACTTATGTTCATCTCCTTTAAAAATAAATTAAAATCAACTTTTTTTTAAATTTATTTTGTCCCATCAGACAAATTAATTGCTGTAATAATGAACCTGTATGATTGTATAATGATAATTAATAGTTGGAAGATGAAATTTTAGTAAAAAGAAACACAATTAAAAACACCAGATGCATTGAGTTTCAATTATTTATTTTTACCAGACAGCATTTATAAAATTTCTTGTCAATTTCAGGTTTGGGTTTGACATCAACTCTCCCGACTCTAATGATAGCGGTATCCAATCAGATGCTAGATCAGATGATGGAAGCAGTCACGTTCACGGTCCAGTGAATGATGACATCTATGCAGTGGTGTGTAAATCTACCAGCTCTGACCTAGGTCTGCTGAGAATAGATCACAGTGGTAGTGAAGATAATACTCCAACAGAAGAGGTGAACTTTGTAATCTTGGAAAATATTGTTATTCATCAGTGTTTTTGCTTGTCTGTGGGTTAAATGTAGTTTGATGTTAAAAAAGATGTAATATCTTAATATATATCAAGATACCAGACATAAACAAATACATCTAAGTGATTCAATATTGTCAATATCAGGAGCCAATGTTCTTAGTTCTTTTTATTATGCCCAATTTATGGGTGTTATGTTTTCTGGTCTGTGGGTCTGTCTGTTCGTTTGTTTGTTCGTCCTTACTTCTGTCCGTTAGTCTGTCTGTCCCACTTGAGGTTAAAGTTTTTGGTCAAGGTAGTTTTTGATGAAGTTGAAGTCCACTCAACATGAAACTTAGTACATAGTTTCTTATAATATGATCTTTCTAATTTTAATGCCAAATTAGAGATTTATCCCCATTTTCATGGTCCACTGAGCATAGAAAATTATAATGCGGATTGGGCATCCTTGAACTTAGGACACATTCTTGTTTAAGTTTAAGGTACCTTATATTGAATTGACACTGTAACTTCATGATGATGAAAGAATGCATATTTGTTAATGTACTCGATGTTATAAGACCCTACCCTTTTAATTAAAATAATGAAATAATTGATGTCAATGTAGAACTATAGCTTTTATATAGTGATTTTGGCTCAATTGACTTTTGGCATTCCTGCTATAGAAACACTTTAATAAAAATGGGCTTTGTTCTACTTACAAAACATTTGAGAAAATCGTAATGTTGGTTTTTGTTTTCTTCCACGACCAAATCTGTTAAAATGTCTATAAAGTAATTGATGTTGTCTTTCAATTAATTAAATGATGTCTGTGCCTTCACCTTTATTGTCCCTTGGTTGGATGAAAGTGAAAGTTGTGGTCTTATCTTATGACATTAATTATTTGTGAGATGCCAAAACATTGAAATTGAAATCTGTATTATGACATCATTAATGGAACCTTGTATGGATTAAAGGATAGGATTTCACATTAATGTTTCCGGAAAAGGATAAAAAATGAAATACTGATATTTTAAACAAAAACAAGTGAATGAACATGTACATTGTATAGAACTGTTTATCTGAAGCTTTTTTTTTTTTTTTTTTTCAAAGCAATTAGTCACATATAAAATGTGTTTTTATTTCCTGAAAGGGAAACATTTGAGTGTTTTATTTATCATAAACAGAAACATAAATAGAGGATTATGGAGGGGAAAAAAATGTTTGTGTAATTTTGTTTTGTTTTTTTAAAGCTTTTAATGGAATTCAAGGTTAAATAAAATACTGATATAAAATATGTTAAATTGCTGTCTCCTTAATTTTTCACTACATCTGTTACTCAGGATTAATTTTCTCTGATTAATCCAGAAGAGACCATTAAAATACATTTCAACACAAAACATCATTGAAAATAATCTATAATAATAATCAGAAGGACGCCTCCGGGGTGCGGGAATTTCTTGTTGCATTGAAGACCTGTTGGTGACCTTCTGCTGTTGTCTGCTCTATGGTCAGGTGGTTGTCTCTTTGGCACATTCCCCATTTCCATTCTTAATTTTATATATGCATTATTTTTTGTTATAGGACAATCCAAAGAAACAGAAAGAGGAAAGACTTCCACCAGGGTGGGAGAAATGTGAAGGTATAGAAAACAGAGTGGACAAAATCACTGTCATTCTCAATAATGAGGACTTAATAGCTGTTTACTTCTTATGTATACTGAGAAAATGGGAATAAACCAAATACTTACCAAAAGAGTACAAATAAAGCAAATTTTCTTGACATGTAAAATTGAATAAAGGAAAATGGTCTTATGTGGCCAAAAGTTGAGGACCAAAAGTGTCAAATATTTGTAATTTCCTCATATTTCAAAAGTTTTTATCAGAAAACTGTCTGTGGTTTATTTCAGATCTTCTGGCTCTTTTAAAAAAATTGAAACTGGCCACCACAAAATAGTCAAAAGTGCTGAAGGTGATATTAAACGCTAACAACCAATCAATCCTTAATTCTCTTTTTCTTGAGAGGTTGAATTTAAGGAAGAAATATAAATGTTATTTATATATTATGGAATATGAAATTGACTAGTTTGTAAAATCAGGGTAAATTATGAAATGACAGATTAATTTTATAAGGGAAATCTGTTTATATGGTGCTTGTTTAAGAATTTGACTATACAGGATTCAAATGTAAAAGAGGTACATTCTTCTCACAATGGTAACTGATTCTTCAAATTCTATTTAGAAAATTAGAGAAATATTGATAATTTGCAAACTTTGTTTTAGTTTTCCTTTTGTCTTTATAAAAGGACAGAATTAAATATCCAAATTTTCTATTATTTGACAGATGAAGATGGAGCATATTACTGGCATATCAAGAGTGGGACTATCCAGAGGGAGCCACCATCACCAGCTCCACCAGATACTAAACATGTGACCATAAGATCTGTATCTATAAATAGTGATAGTGTAAGTATTACAACAATCAATCAATCAGTCCAAGGTACCCCGTAACATCAATTAACGCAACGCTGGTAAAATATGATGTTGTAATTGGTTTAACACGGTCACATGGTGACCCCTATGAGATTGTAGGGATGTAGTAAATTTCATAGGGTGTTCATGACGTGTTAATGGCGACGTCATCTATTAATTTTGTTGATCATAACGCAGCAGAAAAAGTCGAGCGTGCATTAAATTCTTTATACAGTTAACAACTGACCCCCTAAGGACCACAGATGGTGAATAAAATCCATAGCGGATTCGGCCTCTGGCCTCACCCCTTATGAATTTTACTTATCCTCTATGGATCCTTAGGGGGTCAGTAGCAAACCATATAACTTATTATATGTAACCATAGGAACATAAGTTGATTGCTGTTAGATTTGCAAGTATTTTCTTTCACATACAGATGTGATAATATGCAAAGGACCGTGGTCAAATTCTTTTGTAATACAAGAAATTAGCTCTGAAAATATTTTCCTTTTTTTATACGACCGCAAAATTTTTGTCTGGTATCTGTTGAGTTTATTTCTCATATTTCTTAGAACAAAGTCTAAAGAAATGTTGAGTTATAAATGATTTGGTCGAACATTTGTGCTAGCATTTAAATTATTTGTTTCATAATATGTTGGGTAGAATTGAATATGTCAAACATGTCAACTTCAGGAAAACTCCATGGGGACTTCAATCTCAATAGGGTCTAATGCTTCTCTTATGCATGTCTAAAATGTTTCAATACAATATTCTATGCTTTTGTATAGAAATATAAGTGCTTAAGTACCATTATAACACCCTAGAGGTATTCTGTTTATTTAAGATAGGATTTGTAGAATCGGGTATCACCTCTTGTGTGGGAGATCCACTGTAAATCAGGAAGTCTGTCTGGTATGTAATATCAGAGATTTGGAAATATTGTTAATCATATAAAAAGCCTTTTGTATTTTGATTATTAGAGTACAATGACAAATGTAGATGTGTTATATTTACTAATTTGCATATTAGCTTAATATCAATTGTTAGCCAATTTAATCATTTAAAAGTGCCTTAGTGGTTAAACATTCCAACAACGAAAAAAATAAGCTGATATAATACTTAGCACAATTATGAAAATTCTCTCTGTGAGGTAATACTGAGGTGGTCAATAATTTTGAAAAATGCTTGCATTGTAATTAATAGTGTTATTTTAAGCTTGCTATGTATGATGACACTTTGATTTTGATTCTGCTTGCCTCTATGTATAAAAATTAGCTTACTGTCAGCCCAAAAACTTTGTAGATTTAAGGGGGTGTTCAGGAAAGGTTCTCCCTTATATGGAGCTTCATATATGGTCAATACATAGACTTTTTACATGTGTTACTCTTAACGTATTAGACCTCCCGCTCCTTTTTGAAATCCTTGATCCACATCTGATCCTTCAATGTACATCATTCTTTGATTCTGATGTGTCTAACATACTAACATATTACAGTTCTGATATTAATGACATCTTTAAAAGGTTCAAACTTTATATGAAGTTCAACCTTAACTAAGCCAAAAATGTATATAAATCTCTATTAGAACTTTGTTTGTAAGAATATATAGAATAGTTTTGTCTTGGGATTTTTGTTTTATTGAGAAAATATATATTTATGGGTTGATTTAAAAGGAAATTGTATGAGAAATGTGAGAAATCGTATGTAGGAGTGGGGTTACCTGAGACTTAAGGTCTATGTAACGTACTTAGTCAACTATCAATTATTAAATCTTTATCCCTTATCAATGTTGCTGTGGTTGTAAATGTCTTCATAATATAGGACTCATTTCCCAAAAAATATATTTTATGGCTGCTGTATCAAATTTTAATTAACAGAAGTACAAATACACTTATTAGCTTGCAAATAAAATACAGAAACTCCCAGATTTTATACTAATACCCCAGTTTGACATAAGTCAAATGAAAGAACGGAATGACTTTGAAAAGCCTTGATATATAAGGGGTAAACAAGTTCTATTTCATACTGTTAATCATATAATTCCTAGAAGAATTACAATAAGTTGCTGGTAATTGATTTCAATAAGCAGAAAATCTCATATTTGTAATGTAAACAAAAGAAATGTATTTTTTGCTGCAGAAGTATCATGGATTTTAACATCCTGTGTAAATTACATCGATTACTGAGAATTTCATGTTGTTAATTACAGATGGTTTTATTGAATTCTTTTTGTTTGATTCCCATCTTGATAAATTATGTAAATATTCCATTTAAAAGCATGTTAGAACTATCGTGAGCCACCGTGGGCTGTAATGAATAAATTGTCATACTGGGAAAAAATAGTTTAAAGAATAGAAGGAGGCTTGAACACATGTGAAATTGTGTATTATCAAAAATTGTGGTAATTTTCACAAATTTTAAAAATTTCAGATCAATCAATTTTAATTATTATAAAAGTTGTTCTTTTACTCCTGGAAATTCAAAAATTATTGCAAAATAATGTGACGTGGTTATAATTGCAATAGTTTAAAATTGCATTTGGAACTTTTTTATACCACCGTAAAATTTAAAAAAAAATTGGTTGTGTATTGGTATCACGCTGTCTTCAGCGTGGGTGAAGGCGTCGGCAACGTTGTCCAAAGATAGACGGTTTCTGGATAATAACTTTAGTACAAGTAAATAGAAATCAAAATTGTTTTAACCCTATGTTTATAACTAAAAAAGGAAGGTTGGGATTGATTTTCGGGGTTATGATCTCAAAGGTTTAGGAATTAGGGGCCAAAAAAGGGGCCCAAACAAGCATTTTTGTAGTTTCCAGTCAATAACTTGTGTTTAAGAGTATAAATCTCTCTGAAATTTTACCACAAGTTTCCATACTACAATGGGATGATTATGGAGGGTTATATGAATCAACAGGATTTTCTCAATTTTTGAAAAATTAAATTCACATTGAAGTCTAAAATTACGAAATAGCAATAAATAATTTCTGAATTTACAGTATATTTGCCAATTTCTTTTAGTACTGGGTAAACCTTTATTTATATATTATATCCATTTGAATTAAGGAGGTACTTGGTAACTTAGGTGAGGTTTTCAAATTTGTGTTAAATGTTTGGACATTGGACTCCTTGGTGTTTTTCCATACAATACAATGTAAAATATTTTGCCCCATAACACCCATTTACTTTTTTTTATGACACTAAATAGCTCATGAAAGGTCATTTACAAAAATTTTTGAAGATTCTTGATTTTCTTTCTTTTGTTTTGAGACCAAAATAATACAATGCAAATATAAAAGTCCAAGTCAGCCTTTTCCCGCTATATTTTAAATGTCAAATATTTCAAAAAGGAGGTCCATGGCCTATCAATATTTTTAGCGTATCTTTATCCTTAATTGATACTCTACCAGCTTATAGTATCAATTTTAATTTCTTAATTTTTACCTAACCTTAATAGTACATCCTTTAGATTAATTCAACATGTTTTAAGTGAAAAAAATAACTGACTTTAATAGTTTCAAAGAACTTATCATGCCAAATAGTTTTACAAATGTACTGAATTTATACAACATAACAGGAATTATGTCTAATAAAACAGATTTTATAATGATGATAAAAAATTGGATTCTCCAAAGATTCTCTTAACTTAAATATGGAACATGTTTAATGCCTCAATGGACATGTAATCATTTTTAGCCTGCACATAATTTCTGTTTATAAGCATGACAAATACATTATTATGTAAGATTTGAAATCAAGAAGATGCACTTTTACGCAGTATTTCTATTGCATGTTATTGCTGAATGCTCAATTTAAAAAAAAATGGATAGACCTTTGATATATACAAAGGATGAAACTATTTCCGTTTCTGTAAAATGCGGTAATATGATCCAACACCTTTGTAACAATAGACTTTCTAAAAGTACAAATTGAGGAAGCAAGGCCTTACTGGTATAACATGAAATTAAAGATAATCATTTTATCATTGTGGTGTAAGAATTCATCTCTGTGTTTACGTGTGGGAGCATTATACAACTTTCAAGGATACAACTTAAGTATCGTGTATGTTCATTTACAGTAAATTGTGCTCAAAATAGTGGTTATGATAACATTGTCATGATATTTAAAAGTTGAATACATCTGTATGGAATCAGAGGCAGATTTAGGGGGTTCAGGAGGCTCCCTTTTTGGGAAAAAATTTGGTTGCTTATATAGGGAATCACTGAAGCCTGACTGGAACGGGCCCCCTCTTAGGCAGTCAGTGGGCCCCCACTTCTGAAAATTCCTCGATCTGCCACTGGGAATCTGATGTTTTAGGGGTAGTTAGTAGATTCAAGTTACCATGAGTACATGTATATGAATCACTGCAAAGTTTTCAGGTCCAAATGACCATAACAGGAGTAAAAAAAACAAAATTGATGGTTAGGAGTTAAGTGCATTCCCATGTTAATAATATAAGTTAATTTCATCTCCTTGTATGTATGAAACACCCAAACATAAATGGTTGGTACATCAAAGAGACCAATTATGGCAATGCAGTTTATTTAATGCATTGTTTTGATCACTGACAATTAATGTTCAAATCAAATACATGTATAATCAATAGTTGTCCAAAGTTCATATGCACTGATTTTAATAAGTGGATGGCTTCTGTATGATATAAATTGATATAAATCAGATATCATAATAATTACAATGCATGATTTATTATGAATTAAAGTAGAAAGGTATGTGTCATTGTTACAGGAACCAATAAACAAGAAATATCATCAATGAAAGCTCTAAAAACTCTAAAAAGTATAGGAGTGGAATTGGAGTTGTGTTTTCAGTGGCTTCGCTGTCTTCCTAATGTCTGTTCTAGATCTGGGATATCTGACATATAATGTAACTACAAACTATTTTTTTACAGATAAGACATGATAAATTATTACATGTTAGCAAAAAAAATTAAAACTAATTTAGAAAAAAATAATCTACATGGTATTGTTACCAAGGACGTATTATAGCTATATATCCTTAGTATTACAAAATGGTAAAACACATTTGAAACAATTTCAAGAGTAAAGTTTTCATAAAGTATTATTTTTTGTGGGATAGTTTTTTTGCTCCCCCTAGAATTTTAGTAGCGCATTATTCAGTATGCACCAAATTTTTTATGTTATTTCTCCATAGACAGAAAAAATATTACAGTTATTTCTTAGAATTTAATTCTAAATTCCATTTTAAACCATAGAAAACCATGAAAAAATGTTTATGACGTCACGGTCACATGACTAAATTATGTCTATGGGCTCATCAAAATAACGTCAGCCAATCAGAAGACGTGTTACATCTAAAATTAAATTATAAGATTTTAAAGCAAATACACTTTGTGGGTTTTATTGGTTTTCCATTTCCAGTAATATTCGCACTAATGAACCTTCATATGCTAAAAATGAAATCTTTTCATGCATCAGATTGATAGATCATGAGAAAATTAACTGAACAGGTCTTAAAATAGATTTTCACAGTGGTTAGTTTCCTTTCGGTCGTTTAGGGATGACAAGTTAAGTTTGATCTTGTCAGTATAACGCTATGTATGCATATCTGTCAATGGTAATTAAATGTGAATATAGGCAGCAAAACCTTTAGTTACATTGCATTGTCAAAATTGTCCAAAATGTCATAATTTTCTGTTTGATGTATTTAAAGTGATAACAAAAATTAAGATGGAAACGCTTGACACGGAAATATAATTATGTAATTTCAAAAAAGTTTTTCTAGAATGGAGACAAATTAAGCCTTCATTCAGATATTAATTTGAAAAATTAGTCATAAGACCAGTTACTGCCATATTTGAAAAGTTTAGTTAATATGAATAAAAGAGGTCTGGTGTTTGCATCAATGAGACAGCAGCCAATGAACTTTGTTGTAAGAAATGTTTTGGTATTACCTAATATTTTTAAAACATCCCTATTAATCCTAACCAAAAGATGTTGTCATTGATCCATGCATCATTTGAGTGAACTTTTGAAGATTAACATCTGTAATTTTTTTCTAAAGGTTACACTTTAAAAATCAAGTTCAATTAATCAAACACATCTAAGTTTTATCCATGCGCTGAAATGAAAAGAAAGATTCTGATCAATATTATAGAGCTAAGGGCACAACTTGGTATCATTTGTGTAATACCCTTAAAAGTCTGTTGATATTTACTTTTTTTTTCTTCTGCTCTAAATCTGCAAATCAAATTTCAACACAACTTGGCATCCTTTTGAACATTCCTTCATTTTGTAATGGATGGTTACACAGGTTTGTTTGATGCAACAATGACTCTGATTGGTCAATTTGTTTTCTTCATTTGCAAGAACAAATCTATTGAAAAAATTTTAAGGAATGATTATTGTGAATCCTTTAATATTGATTTTTTATTTGAGTGTATATTTGAGTAATATATTTTCCTTTGACAGTTAAGAGGTATTTTCGAAACTGTGTCAGTGAATGTATACACATATTAAACTCAGTCATGGTAGACAAGAGAGACGGGAAGAAATAGTGTTATGAAAAGCATTTGAAACTAAAGTTTTTGGATTAAAAGTGTGTGTCTTAATGTTCTTTAACCCTTTACTTCATGATGACGCCTTTTGACGCCACCCCCTTTACTCCATAATGACGCCTTTTGATGCCTGTGTATTACCTCAGTTGAAATGCTTTGACTACAAAGTGTCTGCAGTAGACTTAATAAAATTTGTATCCAATATGAAAAGGAATATCATAGGAATATCCGACTTAAATTTATTTGATGAAATAGTTGTTTTTCGCAATGCCTTTATACTTTAAAGCATATTTTTAGCATTTAAAAAAAAAAAAATCCTATGACAATCAAGTATGCAAAAAAAACCATTTCATTGGAGGAAAGGGTTAATTCTAACAAGGTTTCGTTCTACATATCAACTTTCAAATGTTTATATTTAAAAATGCTTCATGTACTTATGTTGTCTCTGGAATTGTTTTTTTGCAATCTTAAACCCCTACTTTATTTAATGGTATTGTCACATTAAAATGGGTCTGTATGTAGTAACCTGATAACATGCATCATGTTTTAGAAACTTCTATAGGCAAAGAAGATTTGATTACTTGTGAATTTGCTTTTATTGAATGATCGTTACGTCTGCAACTAGAGGCACTCCGTTTGTTTTTTCCTGACAAGTTAAGTAATAAAACCTTATCATTTGATGTGGTGAATACAAAATTAAGATTAGAAAAAGTCACGTTTTGCCTCAGAACTTGAGAAATATAATGTTTTCAAAGTTTTGTTCAAATTATATCGGAAAATTTATTGAGTATTTGATTTTTTTCCTTCCGCTAACTTTGATATTAATATTAATACTGTCTGGTTCTGTTAGGAAACAATAACAGGGGTAATTACACCATTGTGATAACATGTGCTTCTAAAATCTCTGTTCAATTTATGATTTATGAATAATATGAAGAGTTAAATAGTGCTGACGCCACTTTCAGGCATCAATAAATCAGGGCTTGCTTGTCAGATGCTTTTGAAACACTAGTTCTGCTAAAAAGACAAGATTTCTGTGATTAACTGCACATAAATGATAAACAGCACTTTAACCATCTGAATTCAGGCAATTTTTACATGATTCACACTTTTTTTTTTAACTTAATGTGCACTTACTCCAGTATGCTGGGATTGATTGCCAAAGTAATCTTTAAATTTTATGTATTATTTCTGATATTCTTGAGTCAAATTTCTACAAACTGCCTGTTTAGTGTTTGTTGGGATACGTGTGAATTAAGACTTGCTTTTGATTTTCAAAATTGTTTTTGTTGGTCATTCTACAGTGCTAGGACTATAACAGTATTTGACACACTACTTTTTTTGCCTTTTAGTATCCTCAATCATATTTTCTACAGAGCCATTTTCTTTTCTTCTAATTAATTGCCTTATTAAACTATCCCATTTTATTTTTGCATCAATTTCAATATGCAAATTAAGGGGGTATCATGCACTTTGTGTGCAGCTGCTTAAATTATATAGAATCAATGCATCCAGACCAAAATTATAGATTGTAAATTTTACAGATGTTTGATGTTGGTCTTTTAGAAGATTACAAGCAAATATTGAAATCTGTGAATGTTTGCCAGTTAAACACTATATTTTAACAGTATTTTTGACAGTTTGTTCTAAATATTGTATCTCATAATTTACGTAAAGGACTTAGAAAATCATAGGATTTCTCCAGTACGAACATTTAATTGTAATTTATAGCATGTATTTCAATAATTTCCAAATAATTCTCCTTTTTGAATTAATATTACAAATTTATTGTCGAGTTAATATAACAAAAATATTCTAAACTTCAGTTTGATGGCGCCTGTTAGATAATGTATAGTTAGTAAAGTAATGAAATTTGATAAACCAAATTTGACTATTTCGACTTAATTGTATTACACTCCTAGAACATTGAAGAGATGTAATTTAATAACTGTTCTAAGAACTTGTCTTGAGAGCATCTTTATCCTGTAGTTTTATGTTTTTGATTAAGGCATTTCATTAAAGATTTGCAATTAGTATTGAAATGAAATTGAATTTATCAGATAATGACATCTAGGGAATTATACAATGCTGGCCATAAAACTTTATTTTCCTGGAATTTATCTGATTTGTGGCTTCTTAAGGTTTAAACAACATCACTGTCAAACCGGATTTTTATTTTAAATTTGTTTTACATTATCTGAGTTGTTTTTTTCACTGTGAATTTCTAGAATGGAAGTTTTTGTGATCTTCCAAGATAAATAACTGAATTTTCCTTGTTAGGTTATAAAGCTTTGTAATGCATGACCAAAGACTATTTCTTCATTGTATTATCAAATTCTTAAGTCACTTGGAAAATAGAAAGAGAAATTACTGTCATCTAAACTTCCAATATTTCAAGATCTTTTCTAATTTACGTGGCTATATTATTAAATCCCGCAGGGAAACTTGATCTTTGATCTGTCATGTGATAGCTCCTTCTATGCCTGACCGTAACTCATTAGTCATGCGTTTTCAGGGAACCTGGACAGTAACATTTCTAATTACGGTAGCGTCTTTTCTTTAGAATTAAGTCTACGAGATCATGATGGGAAGATATGACATGTAACAGATCGGATATACTGTCTGCTTTACTTATATCAGTAATGGAATATATAATAGATTCCTAAGAAACGAGAGATTAGAAAGTGTTTATCTGTAAGAAATTGTTGCTGAAATTAAAATTTATTGTCATTGTATTGACGAAGGTTGTCTGATTTCTTATTAGTATTGAATGATTGTGTAGGGAGTAGAAGTACATTGATTTATATAAAGGAAAATATGTTAGACAAAGGTATTCATGTTTTATAAGGAAA
Organism: Mytilus trossulus; assembly: GCF_036588685.1. NCBI lineage: Eukaryota > Metazoa > Mollusca > Bivalvia > Mytilida > Mytilidae > Mytilus > Mytilus trossulus. The sequence continues at coordinate 32,583,009 of NC_086386.1, read as the reverse complement.
ATATGCTTTTACAAAATAAAATCTATGGTGAAAACTGTGAAAACTGAAAATGCCTAAACAAACCATTTAGAAACATTAACTGTGAAATAAATTTGGCAAAGGAAATATTCTGATAGATAACTTAATTATTTCTTTGTCTTAACCATAAACCGCCTCTGGAATCTTATGCTTGTATAGGTTGTTTGAGATCCCCTGCTTGGTCGTGTTTCTTGGCTATGCTTGGCTAATCTAACAGCATTTAGGATCAAAAGCAATGACTATTTGACTTGAAGTCAGAAAACTATGTCTTGAAAAGATAACATGTCTTCCAGAAAACTGTTCTTTTGTGAACTTGCTATTTGAAAATTTGCTCATTGTTGGTATTATACAAAGCTAAAATTGTTATAAATAGAACACTTTGTCCATTGGGTGTGTTTGAGTATTCCCTCTCTCATTATGTTATAAATAGAACACTTTGTCCATTTGGTGTGTTTGAGTATTCCCTCTCTCATTATGTTATAAATATAACACTTTGTCCATTGGGTGTGTTTGAGTATTCCCTCTGTTGTTATATTATAAATAGAACACTTTGTCCATTGGGTGTGTTTGAGTATTCCCTCTCTCATTATGTTATAAATAGAACACTTTGTCCATTGGGTGTGTTTGAGTATTCCCTCTCTCATTGTGTTATAAATAGAACACTTTGTCCACAATGTGTGTTTGAGTATTCCCTTTCTGAGTGGAATGAGTATATATTTATTTATTTTTGTTTATTTACAGAGCACATTGTCAAGTGATACAGATTGTGACTCCGTACCTTCCACACCAACCAGTGGAACATCAGAAGATCCACTAACAGCATTCGAGGGACATGCTTTACAATATGCAGTTAATTCAATTCAAAACATGTTAGTAATTATGTCAGGTGTACTGGTGAAAAGTTACTTCTAGTGTTTGTTTTTTTTTTACATCTCTATAAGCATTTCTTTGTAATTGTCACAGAATCATCTAGCAATAACACTAGAAACTTTTGTTGTAACTTAATTTATTGTATTTTGATTGGTTAATACTAGGATGATAATATACTCTACTATGTGGCTTATATTCTATAACCTTTCACGGAAACACTTAATCAGTGTGATTTATTAAATTTAGATGGTTAATAAGAAGTCATAATTTATTACTTTCAATTTAGAATTTAAAAGACAATAATAACTGAACATTTAGAATAAAAAACTAAATAACACATATGTTTGCCTTGGTAGATAAAGTTTTCTTGAGGTTACATACAATTTGCTCAATCACCCTCTCAGCTTTGTGTTATTTATATAATGTTTGAGTAAGCCATGTAAATGAATTAACATTTCCTTATGTCTCTTTGATTTGAAAATTAACATTAAAAGCTACAATACTGATGATAACAGTGAGTTCTCCGCTATTCTCCTTAGGTCCTCCTCAAGAAGTCTGTCTGCAGTTCCTAAAGTGGAAACAAATGGTCCAGAGAAAAAAGATGATAAGAAAGCTGTGAGATTTTCTGTTCGCTCTCTTGGCTGGGTGAGAATTGCTGAGGAAGATTTGACACCAGAGAGGAGTAGCAGGGCTGTTAACAAATGTATCGTAGATCTGACACTCGGTAGAAATGATATCAATGATGTTGTTGGTAGATGGGGAGATGTAAGTGTGATAACATTGCTGTTATTGACTGGAGTAGAGGCAAACTTCCTTTACGATTGATTGAAACACCTGTATTCAATAGGGGAAATGTGGGATGATAGCCAATGAAACAACTATCCACCTGAGACCGAATAAAGAAAGTGTTGGCAACTTTAGGTTGCTGTTGGCCTACAACACTGAGGAAAACTGATACCATATAGATACCCAAGGCCCAGATATGACAAAATTTAAAACAGAGCAAAGGGAAAACCAACAGCAAGACTTATGCTAAGAAAAATTAACTAAAATAAAAACCCAAATATGTCAGACAACAACCAAAACAACTATTGAATAACAGGTTCTAGAATAATAATAATTACAAACTGAAGCAGTAAATTACTTAATAGACAAAATGCCTTTTGCAAGCTTTATGATGATATTTACTAACACATTTGAACATTACTATATTTTACCTCTTGTTTCTAATTTTACACATTTTATGATGATTTTTCAATTGTTCCAACTTTATATCATTTTAGGGAAAAGATTTGTACCTTGATCTCGACAGGGATAGTTTACGTTTAGTAGACACTCAAGATTTCATTGTAATTAATGTACAGCCTATTCAGTCCATAAGAGTTTGGGGAGTAGGGAGAGATAATGGAAGGTATGTGTACAATTACCACTAAATATGATGGTAGATTTCATTGTAAAATAGGCTCAAAGTTGATCTTAGATAAACTTAGCTATTTTAAGGTCCATTTTAGTCAAAAAGCTCTTCACATGTTTATGTCTAAATAGTAAATCACAAAAATACTGAACTCAGAGGAAAATCAATACGGAAAGTCCATAATCACATGGTAAAATCAATTAACAAAACGCATCAAAAACGAATAGACAAGAACTGTCATATTCCTGACTTGGTACAGGCATTTTCAAATGTAGAAAATGGTGGATTAAACCTGGTTCTATAGCGCTAACCCTCTCTCTTTGTTGGCTTTAAATGTTTACCGTTTCAGATGAAGTTAAAACTAGGAGAGAGCTAGGAATGCAAGAAATTTATCAAATGTTCCTTTCATTTAGTTGTCAAACATTTATTAAAACCTTTAAAATATCAGTATTTATATAACTTGCCTGCAAAAACAGTCATTTGACACAATTTTAGAATATTGCAGTATTGTTTCATCAGTGAGTAGCATTTCTGATAACATTGAAATTTTCATTGAAATGGTTAAATTTGACTTTAACTTTTCCAGGAGGAGTCTTTAAAGATTAGTTTTGAACTTTTAAACCTATTTGCAAATTGTTTAGATCTTTTGGGAAGAGATTAAGAAATATATTGTTTAGGATAATATTTTTTATGTCTTGAACAAGTACAAAACATTAAAAATGTAATTTCAAAGATAGCAAAATCCATCACTTGATTGAAGAAACTAATTTGCATAATTGTTTACTATATTGCTTTAATCAGAGAAAGGTAAATTTATTGTTGTACTTTTATTGTTATTTCTATTTGTTTTAATAAATATATATTTATTCATATTTTTTTTATTGTCAGATTTTTTCTACCATATATAGATGTTGTTCATATTTATTATTTTTACAGGCAGATTTCTAATTTAAAATAAAGGATAAAAATGTTTTGAATAATTAACACTTACAACTAGCACTTAAATCACACTACAAAATATAAATTCAGGCCTTTTTCACTAAAAAGTCTGTTCTTAAGTCAATTTCAATAATGCATACACCAATATTTTAAAATGCAAGTTTTCAGAGGTTCAATCAATTACATAATAAAAACATGTCCAACTTTCTTTTGACTGTTTAATATATATGTTTGAATAACTGGGAATTCATTGTTTATTATTATTCATCCTAATAAGTACCAGGCTATATATCATACAAAAATTTAAAAAAAAACCCACACAATTTATGAAATGTTTTGCTCTTTGCACATGCTATAGCAACAGCAATCACTTCATCATCATTACCAATTTTTACGTTACTGTATTACTGTTTCATTTTTTTTCAATTGATAGACTTGTAAATTATTTTATTATCTGAACTATTGCATGTTCATATTACTATTGTATTGTAATTTATTGTTATTCAGAGCTTACTTGATAAGTATGGTTTTACTTGTGTCCAATCCATTTTATCTTAAGTAAATAAAATATGTTTAAAATAAGTATTGGGTTTTGTTTGCAGAGATTTTGCTTACGTAGCCCGAGACAAAACTACAAGAAAACACATGTGTCATGTCTTCCGCTGTGACAATCCTGCCAGACAGATTGCCAATACATTACGAGATATTTGTAAACAGTTGATGATGGAGAGACGACTCCAACAGGCTGCAGTTGACCAACGATTGTCCAGACCAACAGACTTGCCAAATTTAGAGATTGCTGGTCAACAAGGGAACCAAAAAGCTGTATTACAGAGCTTGTTAAGAAGTAATAAATACTTTAATAACTGTTTTAAGAACCTGTCTTTAGAGAGTCTTTATCCTGTAGTTTTATGTTTTTGATTAAGGAGGGTGGTAAAGGGGGAAGCTTGCACAAAAAAAGCGAGAAATAAGACATAATTTCACGGTGAACGTGAAATAATTTCTGTAATGAACGTTGCACGAAAAATAAATACTTTTATGTGAACCTTTTGTGACTTAGTCACTGTCTTCTTGTATATATTAACTCTTTGTTTTACTTGATATTCCGGATTTAGTATATACATTTATGATATAATTGGTTTACGGCTTTTAAAAAAGTCTTTCTTGACGATCTCTGCCAAGTGTTTGAATTTTATTTGAAAAATACCGAGCACACAATTAAGACTTTGAAACTCATGATGCACTTAAAATTAAATAAGCAGAAAACGTTGAACAAGGCACCCGTCATACACGACTGAACGTAAAATAAAAAAGTAAAAACACGTTGAACCTGAAATAAAAAACGGCAATCATTATGCAAAAAAAAATAACCCTTTATCACCCTTATTAAGGCATTTCATTAAAGATTTGCAATTAGTATTGAATTAAAATTGAATTTACCAGATAATGACATCTACGGAATTATACAATTTTATATAAAAAAATATCTTGATAAAAGCCACAGTTGGATTTGGAGCAGATGCATGTTAGGGAAATAGGGAGGAAATGTCTTCATAGGATACAAACATATAAAGAGTATTATTCATGTTAGTTTGTATCAGCACTAATTTTTTCCAGTAACTAATTTGGTTACCCATGTTAACTACTGGTATAAAATTTATTTTATTATTTCTAGGTGCATCATTCCCTACACCTATGGAGGAACCAAAGAAAGTCATCAGATGTCATTATATAGGGTGTCAAGCCGTTCTCAAACCTGTGGGTAAGGATTCATACTCACTCGAATAATTCACGAATTAAGCATCCATCCACATTAATTTTGTTGTATATCAGTAGTTTAGTTAATATCCTAAGCAATGTGTCTTGTTGGCATATTCCAGATATCTCCTTGTATGGTCAACCTGGTATGGTCAATAGGAATTTAATTAAATAAAAAAATTTGAAAGATATTTTTTTACAAAGAGAAAACATACAAAAATTATTCCCATTACATCAATCATGTTTTATAAGAATAACTTAAATTAAACAGGTCTTGAGCAAAGTATGCACTCAATTTTCTCAAGAGGTGCATTTCTAGTGAAGTTTAACAGTTATAAGTATCATGATATTGTATAACCAATTTAATCAATTCAATTATTGTTCTAAGTATTTTTTACATCTTTAGTTAATATTCCCCTTTTAGTTTTCAATAATTCATTCATAATAATCTTCAACAAATACCATATTCTACTTCAGGGGCGGATTTAGGCGGGGGCGTGGCAGGCGTGCGCCCCCCCTAAAATTTGCAAAGTATGGGTTGTCTTGAATGTGTTTCAGTATCAGAAGAGACCATTCCTTCTTAACATTCAAAGTATATAAAACAGTCAGTTTAACAAGGGACTTTCTATACTAAGTAACTTGGTAACATAATCAACATGTCACGTTTACTAATCAACTGACCTACGATTTATTAAAGTTTTATAAATATTATATACTTCAAAGGAAGGTGTCTGACTGAAACATAAAAAAAATGTTTTAGCAGTCAAAGTACAAAAAAGTGTTACATAGTATTTGACGTTTTTATAATCAATTTCTTTGATAATCGAAGTGCCGAATTATGCATGTATACTGTATTACATGCATGGCCGGGATCCCCACAAAATAAAAATAACTTCGTAAATGCATCTCATTCTGATTTTAGTGGTTTGTGGCGAACACAGTAAATATAAAGTCTGGCACGACCTCCGAAAATATAAAAAGTAAAAACATATTATCATGATTATGAAAGGACAATTAATTGAAAATCACGGCGAATAGTGGAAATTTTCGTTTCTAATATCTAGTATTGGTTATGTGAGCTGATGTTATCTGTCTTGTCTCACTTTCCTTTCGTCGAACTTTCTGTCTATTTGTCAACTCTTTACATTTCCATCGTCCTAACCAAGTTTGTCTCGAGGATGGTGTTATGGAGTGTTAAAGTAATTCTTGTGAACCGGTTTCATTTCACATAATTGAAACCATGTTGAATGGCTAAGACACATTGGCGATCTGCAAACAAGGCATTCTTATTTTTGTGATGTTTCTGTTTTTCTGTTTATCACAACTACCAGCACCAATGTCTTTCAAGGATTGGTTGACAGATATTTATTATCTGATATTGATATATAGATTATTTTAGAAGTGCTGGTGTCTTGGTTTGCATAGAAACACAGAATCAAAATAAAATGTTCGCACAATCTTAGGCTTCTGTTTTGGGCTGCAGCTTTATAAACTCTATCATAGATATGCAGAATGCCCGGAATCTCTTACATGAAGTGCAAAAGTAATTGGTGTTAGGAGATTGTTGAAGATTTTTCAAGTATGTAGGAGACCTTGCCATCATAACAGAGAGGTTTTTCGCGAAACAGGAACATATTGTTTTACATCTGTCCGTCCATGATACTAGTGATTGTAGATTGTTGTCAGGTCGGACTTAGGTGATTTCTACCTGAAACTTGCTGACTGTACCTCACAATAATTCGAAATACCTACATTGCACCCCTTTAGAAGAATATTTCTCAAAAAAATAACCTCAAAAATAAATAAACATTGCGCCCCCCCCTAATCTAAAATCCTGGATCCGCCCCTGTACTTGTACTATCATCAAAGATGTCAACAACTAATAAATATTCCTGTCTGATTGTGGTGCCTTCAAAATGATTGACAAAGTATTGAAACTCTTTGTATTGGATGTCAAATTAAACATGCAGTTTGAAAATTAAACTTTTTTTTGTTTGTGAAAAATATGTTCATTCTCATGGACTGTCAAAATACCTTTGATGTATCAGAGTTTTCAATTGATGACTGTTACTTGCTTAATGTCCAGTGGAAACCATTTCATGCATATTTAGAACAATTCTTAGTTTTTTCTGCACAGCTGAAAAATAACACTTTTAGTAATGTTCCTAACCTTGATATCTTAGGATTAACTTACAAGTTTATACCATTCCCAAATTGTTCATACAAGTATGCAGGCTCTATTTAATTTCAAATTGATATAAATATGAACAGAGCACACTATATATATGTGTTATATTGACAAGACATCTTTTATTTTTGTTTTAGGTACAGAAATCCTGAATGGAGCCATTATGGCATTGTATAACAAGATTCCCCCAGAGAAATGGAAGTTTGTTAATGTTGGGATAGCACCATCTACAATCACCATTACAGAACATGTATGTACAATGTATTGTCTTTTATGATTCCGATGTAGTAACTGCCATAAGTATGAATTGGAAATTTTGTTCAATGTATCAGATAATAAGATATGTCTGAATAATTATCATAAAATTGAGAATGGAAATGGGGAATGTGCCAAAGAGACAACAACCTGACCATAGAAAAAACAACAACAGAAGGTCACCAACAGGTCTTCAATGCAACAAGAAATTCCCACACCCGGAGGCGTCCTTCAGCTGGCTCCTAAACAAATATATACTAGTTCAGTGATAATGAAAGCCATACTAAACTCCAAATTGTACACAAGAAACTATAAGTTAAAATAATACAAGACAAACAAAGGCCAGAGGACAGGCGCAAAAATGCGGCAGGGTTAAACATGTTTGTGAGATCTCAACCCTCCCCCTATACCTCTAGCCAATGGAGAAAAGTAAACACATAACAATATGCACATTAAAATTCAGTTCAAGATAAGTCTGAGTCTGATGTCAGAAGATTTAACCAAAGAAAATAAACAAAATGACAATGATACATAAATAACATCAGACTACTAGCAGTTAAGTGACATGCCAGCTCCAGACTTCAATTAAATTATGTCTTCTTCATACGAATATCAGGTACAATCCTCATATTTGATTAGAATTTAATTTTAAATTCTTGGCAAAGTAGAATAGCAGTTTTTTTGCAAATTTCATTATTATACCCCTGCTTTAAAAAAAGGGATATACTGTTTTACTTCTGTCTGTTTGTCCGTCCATCCATACATCCATTTGTTCGTCTGTCTGTCCAGTCCAAGAATATTTTTCTAGGAACTACATAACAATGATTTTTGTAGTTTAGTTTCAGGGTTTATACAAGTCAGCTATACCTGTGTGATGCATTTTAAGATTCATCACTCAACAACTTCCTGTTTACCATCAATTCTTATATGGCGTTCTTCTTTCGCTTTATGAATAAACCCATGCTCTAAATCCAATAATTTTGTTTGCACATGCATATAGTGACTATTGCATTTAATATATTTCATTAACTTAAAACATTTTTAAACTCTTGAATGATGCGCATGTGGTTACCAATTCATTTATTATGACTGTAATGTGTTGCATTCTGAAACTGACCTAGATAAGACAACCTTTCATGCTGGCTGTTCAAAAACTCGTCCCTATGGAAAAATCACAGTGCCAGCAGTTTGCTTCTTTACAAGCAAAGAAGGGAGGTTCATGGAAGGGCCTACACAATCTTTTTACCCTTATACACATCAGACATGGAAGTTACCTTAAATGTCCTAATCAGAATCAAAATAATTGATGCAAGCTATACTTTATTTTAGTTTTTAACATGGGTAGGCATTACATTCGTGTTATTTTAGCCCTAACTATCGCTCGAGCAAAAATGCTCATGAATATAATGCCTACCCATGTTAAAACCAAAATAAAGTATAGCTTGCATCAATTATTTCTTCAGTATTTGGGCTGGGTATCATCAACGGACAGAAACTTACAGTTTCATTTGTTTTATCTGGATTTTTTGTCCTTTAATTAAAAAATGCATTTGAAAGTGAATGAAAAACACAAGAATAAAAACTTAGCAGCAATCTATATCCAAAGGAACCAACAATATGTCTGATTTGTTCATAATAAACTGAAAGAATTGTTTGCTATTTACACAAATATCCAATAACAGGAAGAATGGGTGCTAAACTGATTCTACATTTGTTTCAGACATATTATAATCATGAATTGCATCATATTCAAGATAATAAACATAAGTGTTAAAAAGAACTGTCGATATTTTAAAAATTTAGGCATGAAGGGAGATTACGTTTCTTTTGTTTTTACAGAAAACAGAAGTTAAACTGGATGAATGTCGTGTCAGATTTCTATCATTTATGGGAATAGCAGCTGATAATGTCAGGTAAGTTCAAGGTCGATTGTTATCAATGAAAAATGTATAATGAATCATTATTAATATGCTCATAAACATTTCTTTTCTATAAATTTTCTATATATAGATCCATCTGAAAGAAATCAAGACAAAAATTTGACACTAAATGTTGTGTTTCAGTAAATAAAAAAACAAAACAAGAGAAGTATACCAAAATATTTTTGTAACAAAATCTGTAGAGTGGGGTGCTCATTTTCGCCACATCTTTCCATGTTTTCTACAGTTTATGTTCAGGTCTAAATGTTTTTGAAGTATACTGATATTTCTATATGAATATAACTTCAAATGCAAAATATTCTCAAGCTTGAAAACAGGTTTGTTTGAAAAAAAACATCTGAAAAGTTAGATTAAAGGGTGTTTGAAATTTCAGAATGTTTTGTCAATGGGGGACACATATTCGCCGTTTTTACATATCTATTTAAAACCAAATAACCGCAGCTTTTAACAATTTTTATCAAACCAATTGTATTATAGATGAATAGCAGACATTTCAAAGGTGTGAAGAATTCAAAGTTAGGGCATTCAGCCAAATATTTACTTAGAAATACTTCTTGAAAATCATGTTTTTTATTTAGGAAATTGTCCGCAAATCGTTGTCCGTTTTTCGGTCATTTTCGGTAGGAGCTGCAATTTTGTCTCAGTCTAAAAAATTATTATATTTGCTATAAAAATATAATTTAGGGGTGCATTTCTTCCATTTCAGCCATCCTTTGAAGTTTTACACCTCAAAATCCTAAAACGGCGAAATTGTGTCCCCGGCGAAAATGAGCACCCCACTCTATAAGTAAATTAGTGTAGATGAATATTTTGTGATGGAGGATGGCACAGAAGAGTTTATAAAAAAGAACAGATTGTTTATTAAAGACAAGCAAATAAATAAATAAATTGTAAACGGTCATTATTTTGCCATTTAAGTTATAGTTACACTAGTTCTTTACCTATTTTTTTTCCTGCTCATTTATAACTTTCTGACTTTACTTTCCATTTTAAGGTTATGTGGTTTTATAATACATGGACCTGAGGATCAGTTTAATTGTCATGTATTCCATTGTGAACCATCAGCAGGGGCACTGTGTAAAACAATAGAGGCTGCTTGTAAGGTTAGTTCACATTGAAATTTCACAAGAAAAATATTAAAAATTGCATTCAGGTACTGTTAAATGTTAATCATATTATGTAACCCAAATAATCGGTCTCTCCTACTTGCAAGGGCCTGAATTCCTAACACTTTAAAAACTCTTCACCAATCCTGGATTTTGATTGGTGCCCTGTAGAAGAGGTGACCAATCAACAATCAGCTCAATTTTATCGAGAAAGGTAAATCCCGAGCTAGTTCTGAGTGGTTGATTGAAGATTTTTCATTGTCAATGCATTCAGGCGTTAATGTAGTAATGGTAGATCAGCAGAATATAACGACTGAATTATTGGGGTTACATATTATGTGGCATTTCTGAGAAGTACAATGAAAATCTGTCTATCATGTCTATAGTCCTTCAAATTATTTTTATCATGTAAATTTTCATTCACTGTAATTGTGCAACTGTTTGTATATAGAATTAACAGCACATGTCATTTAATCAAAAATGGGATTACATGTAATATTGCATTAGAATACATATTTACTAAAGCACTTTGAAGAACTTAACTAAAAAAAAATTGTTAATGAGATCAAAAGAGGGTAAGAGGAACCATATTTTAAAAATGTGATGAGATCAACATATAATTATTACATCAATAATTTTGATTTATATCTATTTTTTACAGCTTAGATATCAGAAGTTATTAGATGCCAATCCAACCACCCCAACTAACAGTAATAAATCAGATAACAAGGTAAAGTGCTGGTCAAACTCTAAATATATCTCAGGTTTGATTTTCATTGAGTAAATGTATGGAAATCTTGTCTGTTTTGTGTGCCTGTCTTCCCTTTTTAATGCTTTAATTTTATTGCTAATTTTTCTGCTGAAGAAAATTGTTCTTTCCTCTCCTACCTATAGATACTGAAAGTTTTTTTCAGTTTTAAAGAATAATTAATTTTATTTAGATAAAAATAGAAATAAAATATGTGAAAAGAACAATAGAATACATTTCATAACATTTTACTACAAAAAAAAGCTAAATAATCATATAAAAACTAAATACATTGAGCTAATATTTGGAAGCTATTGAGAAGGACAAAACATTAATGTCCTTTTATTAAATCTAGATGGTTTGATCATGATTTACTCTGATGTTTAATGTTGTAACTGTCATGTATGCATTTCTTCCACACAGTGAAACCAAATTTATCAAGTCTGTTTTCAATGGCTTATAATTGAAAATTATGTTGTTTTTTATTTGTTTACTTGCACATCCTTCAAATAAGACATGCATGAATGAAATTAAAGACTAAGACCAAGTTATCTTTGCACACATGACTTCTGTAATTATTATTGTTTTGTGTCATTTATTTATTACTATGTTGACTTTATTTTGTTTGTTGTTGTTAATTTATGTTTAAATGTTGTATTCAATTTTTAGCTCCAAAACCTAGGCGCATCAATTTCAGCTGGTTTGAAATCTGGTGCCGAATCTGTTCAGACTAATATTATACCGGGTATAAAAAATGGGGCCCAAACAATGCAAACTGGACTTAAATCAGGGGCTCTTACAGTGCAAACAGGTGTTATACATGGATTTTATGGTGTTCAAAATGTTTTCTCCAAGATCAAAACCAAAGTGAGAAAGGCAGAGAGCAGCTAGTCATAGAAGAATAGTTAGGATCTTACTACAGCATTAAGTATGTGTAACTTGGAAGATATATGTTATCTATTTCCGTAATAATTGTGATTTAAGCTCAAAGAAAAATAATCACTATAACTGTGAATTCATTTATTTTCATGAAGATCAATTCTCCTTTTCGCAATCTAAAGGATTATGGATAATCTCATTGTTTGTATAGTCGCCATCAGCTGAAATTCGTAGGGGTCATCTGTAAAAAAATTCTAAACTATAAAACCATGTTCACTCGTGATATAGTTTTACACATTCCATTCATAAATCGCATAGAGAAAAAACACTACTGACCTACCTTTTAAGTGATTGCACTGTGATAATCCTGACCTTCACATTTTCCAAGACGATTTTGAATGGTGGAATCGGGCATTGTTTTTACCGGAAGTGTTTCCGTGGAGTTCAATTTCATAAAATTTGCATAAAGCGCGGGAAACTTTATCACATCAATGAAAAGAACATTACAGGAAACTTCGAAAGTGAAGTGTTTCATATGTAAACAAATGATCCTCATAGACAAGAAGATGGCCGAGTTATAATGGAAAACATTCTGGAAAATGTGAAGGTCAGGATTATTACAGTGTGATCACTTTTAAGATAGTTCAGTTGTGGTTTTTCTTTTGACGATTTATGAATGGAATGTGAAAAACTATATCTCAAGTGAAGGCGATTGATAGTTAAGATTATTTTTAACAATAACTTGTAGAATTTTAGCTGACGGCGACTTTACACTAAAATGAAAATAAGGTGGCGTCATTGGTTGAATTATTGTTGTTTAGAAAGTTTTAAACCAATCACAATGTTTTGTTGTATGCTTATGAAAATATTGCCCAGAATGCATTAGTTTCTTAAATGTAGAATTTTCATAGATGGAGGACAACCTTTGTTTTTCATTGACATTTGAATGTGTGGTTTTGCTAAAGTATACAAACAAATCATTAGTAGAAGCTATCGTTGAAAATTTAAATCATGATTTTCCTATTCCAACAAAATCTACAAAGACTGGTAGAGTGGGGTGCCCATAATCGCCGGGGACACAATTTCGCCATTTTATGATTTTGGGGTATAAAAACTTCAAGGGATGGCTGAAATGAAAGATATATACCAGTAAATGATATTATATAACAAATATGATTATTTTTTAAAACTGAGACAAAATTGCGGCACCTACTGAAAAGGACCAAAAAATGGACAACGATTTTCGGCCAATTTCATGAAGAAAATACAAGAATTCAAAGAAGTATTTCTTTGTCTGAATACCCTAAATTTCAGTTCTTTTAACACCTTTGAAATGTCTGCTATTCATCTATAACGAAATTGATTTGATCAATGTTGTTTAAAGCTGCGTTTTTTTGGTTTTAAATAGATATGTAAAAACGGCGAATATGTGTCCCCAATTGACAAAAAATCAGGAAATTTCAAACACCCTTTAATCTAACTTTTCAGATGGTTATATTCAAACAAACACATTTTCAAGCTTAAGAATATTTTGCGTTTGAAGTTATCTTCATATAGAAATATCAGTATACTTCTAAAACATTTAGACCTGAACATAAACTGTAGAAAACATGAAAAGATGTGGCGAAAATGAGCACCCCACTCTATCCCACAAATAATCCACAGAAACACATATTTGAAAAAGATTTCATCTAAAGCCAATTGATATTTTGACAGGAGCAAGATAACTTCATCATAGGAAAGGATTTTATATTGGTATCCAGAAGTGTTCACCATATCAATCAGTCATACTTTTTTCACAAATTATATTGTGTGTGTTTCACTGTTTCTGTTGTTATATGTTTTTCGTTTTTTGATTGTGCACTTACAATCAGTGTAAAATGTTCACATTGTATATTATATTTTTAAAGTTTTATTATGATTTTGGGATATCTTATGTTCTGTTGTTATGGTCACTTGAATTATATATAATCTTTAGACAAATGAATTATTATATTAAAATTCATTATACACAAAATTGAATTAGTACACTTTGCACTAATATAAATAGCTATGACATTACACTTTTGGTTGATTAACCTGAGTGTAAGAAGTTCATGCTGAATTTAATTAAATGCATAATATTGTTGACATGAATTTTTCTTTTTCAGTCTTTTGGTGCTTGTTTTCGACATGGAGTTAAGAGCATGATAGAATCAATGAAATCTCCTGTCTAATAACACCAAATAAGGGGACATTCCAAATTGGGCAGACGACAGTCAAGCATAGAGCAGACGACAGATGAAGTCTGAATTTCCATCTTCCCAAAGATTTGTTGCATTATATAAACTGTATCATCACTTCACAGTGTAACATTGATTTCCATATATCTTGTTAATGTAATATTTATTATAGAAGTGACCATAGAAAACACAATGTCATCCAAATTATTTTAATTGTCAGAATAACAAGACAATGTAGGTGTTAATTTTAATAAAACTTTGTTTTAAATTTCTCACAGATTAAATAATGAAATTTATAAAATTGAGAATGGAAATGGGGAATGTGTCAAAGAGACAACAACCCGACCAAATAAAAAAAACAACAGCACTAGAATAGAATAGAATACTTTTTTAAAACATCTGACACTCAAATCGTTATAACATTCAAAATTTGCCGTCATTCTGATTACAACTGTAGCGTATATCACATTAATATACTTATTATGTATAACTAGTCATAAACCTTATCAGGTTATATATTGTGAATTAAAACTTAAGTCTTCATCTATTTAAACAATACATAAAAAGTTAGACAGTCCAAATATAATTATAATTTGATTTAAAAGAATGTCAGTAGTCATATATATGCCTCCCTATAAGTATTTTTAATCTACACAACATTACACAATTGATACTACCTCCAAAAAAAAAGTTATTTAACATAATCAAAATTGGTGGTTTATATCTTTCTGTTTCTATAAGATGTGCTGAAAATCTTTCAGTTTTTATATTGGAAAATAATTTGGATGACTGCAGAACTCCATAGGCATTATAGAAACTGTCGTAAAGTAGCTTTCGTAGGGCATTTGTTATAAGAAGTTTTAAGGTTGTAAGTTGTTTGTGATATATAATATAATGTGCAATACAAAAGTTTTATAAAGACTTGTTTTTTAAAAAGGTTGCTAATTTAACCATTATTATTTTTATCTCAGAGAATTTTTCACTGCCAATATTAGGAATAGGAAAGGAATGTGTAGCGCTTTGTCTCTATGGTGCTAAAATCATGCAGTTTTTAAATTTAGAAAATATTCATAGACGATTTAGGATTTAAAGACTTCATAGTATTTTCACCATTTGCACTGTGCTCCCCTATTGTTATATTTTGATTTTTGCAGCTGCGGAAAGAATTTTATGATATGTGAATTTGGCTAAATGATTTTTGAAAAAATTTGGAATGTCTTTTTCATTATTCTTCATAATCAACCAGTCATACAAATTAAACAAGTTCATTTATGGGTAATATAAATGTCGGACGTTGTAAATTTTATAAATCATTTTGTTTGTCAATCATGAAAAACTCTGTTGTAAAAGCAAAGGCAATGTTTATTTTGTTTTGAATTTTGTTTTGTCTTTCAAATTGTATACATTCCTTTTATTTGCATTACAAACCAAAGACACGTTGTGTTATTCTATTTATTAAAATGTATCAACTTGTTTATAATGTCGTCTGCTGCAATATTCATATAGCAGATCTGTATAGATATAAAACCTCATTTAACCTATAAAACATGCTAGATTCTATACTTCTAGATCCTGAACTTACTTGAAACTTCTTACCTATAAATTAGACTAAATAGCAACACTAGATGAAACCAAAAATAGTTCAAAATTGAGTGCCATTTTTTTGTTATGCAAAATGATTTCTGCTGTACAAACTTGTTAATCTATTGTTAATTTGTTTATTTAATTTTTACACTTTTCTTCTTTTGATTGGTAAAATTCTTCTGAAAGTCAGACATGTTATTGTTCATTAGTCAAATTGAGTTTTATAAACGATTCTAATTTTTTTTATACTATTTTTTTTTGTTTTATATTTGTTTTAAACATATGTGACTTTGTCAAGATGTCGTCATAATAAGAATTTACCTTTTTTTTGTTTGCAATTAATTAACAATTTGATGAGCTTAAATTATTTATAAAAAAAAAAAAATCAATGTTAAGGATCATCTTAATTACAAAATAAGTCATCATTAAATGTCTTGCAAGTATTTTTCCAATTGTATGCTTTCCATCTGAAACTTAAAATTGAAATTGATATTTACTGAAATGACTTTTAAATAGAATATTTTTTATGGTTGATATTTAATAAAACAGTTTTAATTTATTGAAAAGTGTAGTTTTATTTTGAATTAAAGTTTACAGAATTAAATCCAGTAAATCTTATTTGATTTTTTCCCCATGAATTTAAATAAGAATTGTTGACAGTTCTATAAAAGTGATAAGTTTTCAGTAGAACTTTTTTTATATAAATGTAATTGTTTATTATGATGCATATTAAAAATTTAGAGTTTGTAAACAGTGTATTATTTATATATGAAATGTGTAGTTTATAGATAATTATATATTAGATCTTTTTGTTAATTGCGGTTGTATTGTTTACCATTATAATTTGGTCAGTAACTTTATACAGTTTTAGATTTTTTTAAAGTTTTGTGTTCATTTGATTAATAACTGGTGCTTTTGGTTGAACTTAATGATTTTTTTTAACAGTACTTTTTATGCATTTGATGAAAATTTTCATCCATTTTTAATTTTTTAAGATGATTTATTGTACAAGTCTTTGGAAAATAGTTATATTTATAGACAGAAGTTACAAATAAACATCTACAAATTTATCCCCTGACATTTTAGTCAATTTGTTGATCAAATTTTTATTTTGTCACAAAATTTACATGTGAATTTAGGTATATTTCATGATAAAAGAAACTTGGTAATCATTGTTGAAATAAGTCTCAAATTGTTATAACTAACTCGGAGCAATTTTGGTGTTTGACATCTGATAAAGACACCTGCTTATCATTGAAGAACATGTGTTGACTCATGATCTCTTGAGTTGTTGGGTTGCTGTCTCACTGATAACTCTTCATCCAAGTCACAATTTGTATCAGTTTGACTGTCCCTTTGGTATCTTTCGTCCCTCTTTTGTAAAATATACCATATAAATGTTTTAATCAGATCTCATTCTAAACATATTCTTCAGATTTTGCTATCAGTTATCAAATCAGCATTTATCTGATGAGATTTCTGTACAATACAAAACATTGTTTTAAAAGATGTTTAGATCTGCCAATATGGGCATCAATTTTAAACAATTTTGATTTACTATTATCATTAACAGTTTTAACATCCTTATTTCCGGTGTGTTTTTATTTTACTAATCCAGTTTTATGATTGTTTGTATAATATGATATGTTAAAGCTTGTTGAGTAGTTGTAGATCTGTGATTTGATTTTGGTTGTGATTCTGTTTTATTGATTATTTTTGAGATATGTATAAATGTGAGCTTTAAGTTTTGAAACAATGTTAACAATCTTACAGAACTTGTCTAAATAAGTTAGCATATAAATTAACAAAAAGACCATTTTCAAGATAAGGAAGAACAAATTTTGAGAGTTAGATATGTGTTACCATACAACTCAGTTTATTTCCACTTGAACTATTTCTATGCATTAAAATTTTTGGTTATATTCTAAGATATTTTCCTGAAAATCATAACTTTTATATGTCATTTTCAATTTTCTGAAATTTTCAAGATTTTTTTATGTTTTTATACAGATTAAGGTTAACAACATAAACTTTTTATACAGTGTGCATAAGTTGTTGTTTAATAGATGTCAGTAGCTTTCCAAAAGATTTGATATATTGAATTTCACAGAAGTTATTTCTTGATTTTCCTTACACGAATCAGTTTGATACTGATAATACATTTAAGGTGGTACTTAACACTACAGGGAGATAACTCTGTAAATTAGCTAAACGTTTTAATCACATTGTATTGTGAAGGAAATAAAAAGCTTCCCAATGATTAAAATCAGTGTTTGTCAACTGCTATATAACCAATGAAATTTTTCTGATGAAATGGTTGGTACAAATGTTTTGAAATTTTAATTTTTGGGAAAAAGGGTTAAAGTAAATATTTTGTAAAATATTTATGAAAATTAAATGAGCCAAATTAATTTTAGTCAAGGTGTTGGGTTACTTGGGAACCACCTTAAACCGTACACAAGTAACAATTTTCTTGTCAGAGAATTGTTCTTTTTCCATATAATCCAGAGTTTTTAGTTTGATTCTGCAGTGTTGAACCAAACTGCTCATTAAAAACTCTTGGCAATTTTAAAGTCAAGTATCAGCCAATATTCTTCCACCTTAGAGAAATATGTTTTTCAATATCTAAAACAATTGTCTCATTATTATATCCAAGTCTTATGGCTATCATTATGTTGAAATGCAATGATTGAAGCCAAGTTTACAAAAAATAATATTTATTGTAGTCCAACTTCTATATCTTTATATTATCAAATTCATCTCTTTATAACAAGAAGTTTAAAACCATGCTTTTTATATGCACTGTATAATAAATACTCAGCCATTTGTGATAATGGTACACAGCTACTTATGTTTGTTGTTGTATTATTTCATCATTGCTATTTATAGATCATGTTTATTCCATATCAGTTTTGTTCCTTTTGCTATGGATGTACATTACAGTTTTTTGCAAGGGAAATAAACTTACACAAACTTAATTTTGTTATTTTGTTTTATGCATAGAATTCTACATGATAAGATGCAAGCTTGTTTCCAGTTTTGCTGGTCAACATTGAGAAAGTAAAACCACACACATAAGAAAATGACTGTCTACTGATGGTTATACCAGTCTCTAAAAGTTTGGATTTTATTGCAATCATCTTGTACACCCAATCTTCCATGTCCAACATTCCTGACATTTCCTATGAAACTAAGGAACACAATGACTTCATATTTAGTTAACAGCCCGACAGTGACGATTTGAAATGTGTATGCATTTTTGGGACCTTCTACAAGTTTTATAATAGTTTTGACTTATGCATGGAGTATACTTAGCGCAACAAACATGCATTTATGTTATATTGTTATATACAACACTTTGATATAAGTTTTTAGAGGTGTTGGTTTTATTTTGAAGTATTCTTCAATTTAAGCCAGTTCTATTTATCTTTCATTCTTCAACATTCAAAGAAAAACTTTCTGAAGTACTTTTAGTAACATGACATGGTCTTATCCAGTCTTGTTGAGAATTGGATGTGGATTCTCAAAACATAAAATGTGTGAAATGCAGACCTTTTTTTAGTCATCATATGTAATTGAAAGTTGATTTATCTCATGATGTCTCAAAATTTTGAAACTTTCACTGTTTATTGGGGAGAATGATAATGGTGTCAGAAAGATGTAAGACTTTTTTTTTTTTAGGAAACTTCAAAAAGTTTAATTAAAACAATTTAAAAGTGCTTACAGAAAATTTTGGTAATAAAAATAAGGCGCAGAAACCGCCAATATAGTATAACATATAGAATAATTTAGTTTTGGCATTGAAAAAGTAGCTGCTGTAGAAATTGAACACTCACTTTTAGGTCATGTACTATGTCTTCAATGAAGGCTTATATTTTCACATAGCAAATATTAATAATGCTTAAAAATTAATCTTATTCTTTTTCAAATCAGACATTCAATTTGAACAAAACCAGTTAATTATTATTTGAAACTTATCTGAAGAAGATTATGATTAAAACTAAGATTTTGGATTTTGCAAATGACTTTCTGGAAAGGTCTTTATTTGATTGATTGTTAGCTGATTAATGTCCAGTGGCAAATATGTCATGCATGTGCAGAATGGTGTAAAGGTCTATAACAGCATGAACTTAAGAGAATTTCTGAAATGGCTACATAAAACATTTTATAATGTGCAGATCATTATGCTAAAAATTATTCCTTTCATAAAGTATCTACAGGATGCAGACAATAATTACACTAAGTTCCTACTAATTATCTAGACATCTTTCTGAAGGATGTGTTGAAAGCATACAACTTTAAGGACTGAACAAAATAATAACTAAAAAAGGGACTAGGATACCAAAGTGACATTCAAATTCAGTCGAAAAAGACAAAGCAAAAAAAGAATCAATCAAAAGACAATTACACAAAAACATAACACAACATAGAAAACTAATGACTGAGCTACACAAAACACAACATAGAAAACTAAAGACTGAGCTACACAAAACACAACATAGAAAACTAAAGACTGAGCTACACAAAACACAACATAGAAAACTAAAGACTGAGCTACACAAAACACAACATAGAAAACTAAGGACTGAGCTACACAAAACACAACATAGAAAACTAAAGACTGAGCTACACAAAACACAACATAGAAAACTAAAGACTGAGCTACACAAAACACAACATAGAAAACTAAGGACTGAGCTACACAAAACACAACATAGAAAACTAAAGACTGAGCTACACAAAACACAACATAGAAAACTAAAGACTGAGCTACACAAAACACAACATGAGCTACACAAAACACAACATAGAAAACTAAAGACTGAGCTACACAAAACACAACATAGAAAACTAAAGACTGAGCTACACAAAACACAACATAGAAAACTAAAGACTGAGCTACACAAAACACAACATAGAAAACTAAAGACTGAGCTACACAAAACACAACATAGAAAACTAAGGACTGAGCTACACAAAACACAACATAGAAAACTAAAGACTGAGCTACACAAAACACAACATAGAAAGCTTAAGACTGAGCTACACAAAACACAACATAGAAAACTAAAGACTGAGCTACACAAAACACAACATAGAAAACTAAGGACTGAGCTACACAAAACACAACATAGAAAACTAAAGACTGAGCTACACAAAACACAACATAGAAAACTAAAGACTGAGCTACACAAAACACAACATAGAAAACTAAAGACTGAGCTACATAAAACACAACATAGAAAACTAAAGACTGAGCCACACAAAACACAACATAGAAAACTAAAGACTGAGCTACACAAAACACAACATAGAAAACTACAGAATGAGCCACACAAAACACAACATAGAAAACTAAAGACTGAGCTACACAAAACACAACATAGAAAACTAAAGACTGAGCTACACAAAACACAACATAGAAAACTAAAGACTGAGCTACACAAAACACAACATAGAAAACTAAGGACTGAGCCACACAAAACACAACATAGAAAACTAAATAAAGACTGAGCCACACAAAACACAACATAGAAAACTAAAGACTGAGCTACAAAAATTCATCCAAGAATTGGGGTGAGTCCAGAAGGGTAAGCATATCCAAGAAAATTGCACAATTATTCCAATTCTGCTAATTTTCAAATATTGATCTTATATGATTACCGGTAAGATTAAGCAAACAAATGTTCTATGATTAATTTACCATTCAAACCATTACAGTCTTTATTTATGTCTTTGGTTATATTGTAATGTTTATTTTTCCTCAGGGAATTTGTTGTTGTCAGCAGAACTCTTGTAACTTTCTGTTAAATTGATACAAAGCTTTCTTAACTTATGGGAATGTAGAGGTTGAGGTGCTGTTAAGGCACTAATATAGTACATGTATTAGTTTCAACATATTTATTTATAGTGGATTAAGAAACAAGTTATTGCAACTTATATTAAACTCTCTCTATTCTGCGGGTGCAAGTGCTCCCTTGAAGTGGCATTAGCCTGCATTTTTTTTCAAAATCTACAAGGGTGTCTTTTTTGTGCAAACGATATGGCTCTCTCTTATCACAGGTCATCAATTTATGGTCCCCTTCCAACAGACTATCATGGTATCTTAAGACCATTCTTGCAGATGTTGTCAAGGGAGAGCCGATATTTCAGTCACTATTTTTTCTCCCTGGAACAAGAACCAAACCAGGAACCTTTGTGTTAGTAGTTTGATGCGCTTACCACTGCACCACAGCTCTCCTATAAAGACTATATGTAGACCTTTGGATGGAAGGATGTGCTTATTGTGTGTTGTTGTCCTGGTGTATTCCCTTCGTAAATCCTTGTTGTCCAGGTTGAAACAGTTGTTTGCATATGTTCTCAATACTCGATAGTATCCACATATAAACATATATTGTGATTTTATTTATCAAGCAACTCTGTGAAAGTCTGTGAAGTAGTTTAAAAAGTAGTCATGAATCATTTAGAGTTGTTTCCCTTTAATCATTAATTTTAGGAATTAGTTTTTTTAAACCTGAAATGTTTACAAATGGATAACATAAAGAAATGTACAAGGATCTGAAGTTGAATGGTGAAACTTCAGATCTGAAGTAATGTTTTTTCACAACATTATAAACAATGAATTATGTTTTATTAAAACATTCACCTAACTTCTTGTACACCTTGAGTATTGATAGTCATGGGGTAAATTATCACTGTTGAATGATCAATTATCAGCTAGGTTGTCTGCATACTAATATTATAAAGTATTAGCTGAAATTCACAATATGAAGCTTTTTGCCAAGCAAGCTCAGCAAAGGAGTTTAAAATGTTCATATTGTGGCAAGTTGTTTATATTATGCAGTATCAATATGCAGATCACCAGATAACTTATTAATCAGATTGTTTTTGCGAATTTTGCATTATTTTATTGTTCAGCTACACTTGAAACAATTATAGTTTTTTTGATTTGTGTCTTTCTTACAATAATGATTAATAATTGGTGTATGAGTTCCTTAAAAGGTCTACATGTCCTCTGATTGTTACCTTGTTACACGGATCAGTGATCAAGGTTTCATTTTCATTTCTAAGTCAATATCTTAGATACTATAAGCAATGGATCAATTATATATGATGAATGGAATGATTGTCAGGCGTATATATATATATATGTCTGACTGACAGCTTCCATCTAACCTGGATCTCTTGTCATGGTTCAATGTTATGTTCTGTTATTTTGTCAGTTTATCAGATACTACATGTAATATGTAAATTATATTTGGTGTATGGAATGATTGTAAGGTAGACATGTCTGTCCGGCAGTCCTTATGACTTTGACCTCACTTTAATGCATGATATATTGGTCAATGTCCAGTTTTGGGGTTTTGGTCTTTTTCTTAGGTACTGTATGCAATAAGGCAAGTCACTGTGTTTGGTGTGAGGAATGAACTTTTACTGTTCTAGAGTTATGCCCCTTTACGAATGGAAAAGTTGCAGAATTTTCATTTTATGTTCTCTCACTAGGTTTGCCTCAATTAAATTTGATAAAGCGTATCCACAATGCTTATAACCACAAAAATCAGATCAAGTACAAATTTTGGTAGCGTCACTTTTACAGTTCTCGAGTTATGTCCCTTTTTAATGTTAAATGCTAGCTGGGGCATCATCTGTGTTCCATGGACACATACCCCATTTATTTGTATGTGACTTCGTGATTAACTACTATATCACATACTGGCATTAATCACTTTTAGGTTATAAAATAAATTAACTTTATTTGGTAGATAACTAAAAAGGAGCCTTTTTTATGTTCATACAACTTTTTAACATTTCTATGTATTTCATTAAGCTTCAATGCTAGATCTTATGTCATCCAGAAGTGTAGGTCAATTAATATCATGATAATAACACTTGACAATACTGCCACCACACTTGGGTTCGAATTATAAATATAACTCTTCAAATATATATTATTCTTATGAAGTTATGAACACCAGAATGTAAATTTTGCCACATTTAGTTGTTTAGAAAAAGTAGAAAAATGTGTTTATATGTATATAATATGTTCAACATTTCATAAGTTTAGTTTGAACTGACAATGTTTGCATAAGGTCAATTCAAATATTTCTTGCTGTAATTGTAGTGTAATGAAATTGTGGAACAAGTGAGAGGTCTAGCTAGCTATAAAACCAGGCTTATTATGCCCTTATATTTTGACAGTTAGGGGTTATTTGCTTGTGAGAGAGCTGTCTACTTATTCTACTATCATGTCTGTGTCATTTTGGTCTCTTATACATGAACAATAGTTTTAAAACCAACTAATTTATTACTAAAAATTGGTATTTGGTAGAAGTCCATGAGAGGAATACAATTCTATATAAATAATATGGAGGGTAGTTGTGTAAAGTAGTTTTTTATACCGAAATTTGCATATAAAGCCTCAAAATCTGCAACACGGAAAACTAGGGCAAGGTGTTTGAGAAAACTGAGCACTGAAATTGACTGCTTCTGCTTTCAGGAAATAGATTATGTTGCGGTTCCTTCCGTGCAATACATTATATGCCACTGAGAGTTCTAAAAACAAGAAATGTTGATGCTTGAACTTATCTTGTTACTTTTTTGTTGCTTCAAAATTGCCACCCCATGTCAAACATAGCTGACACCCCGCATGTGGTGTTCTACACAGTGTTATAGACAGTTGTCTCATTGGCAATCATACCACATCTTCTTTTTTATACTCATCCACCACTTTCTACATTAAAAAATGCCTGCATCAATTATGGAATATGACAGTTACTTTTTAATTTGTATTTTTCCTTAAGAGACAATTGAATTTTGGATATATCTAAACTGCCCAACCACTAGTTCCAATGTACTTTTAAATACAAACTTATTGACACCAATGAAAAGGTGTGGTTCAGCAAAGGATCAACCAATTCACTGGTTTTCTGTAAGAATATATATGGGTCTGGATGAAAAACACACAATGTTATGTTTATAATTTTATTAACATTGAACTTCTATTAACAAATAAATATAGAGCACTGATTTTAAAATGGACGGATACAATTATTTATTGTACATGTTTGTAAAATGGATGGATATTTTCATACAAAATAATAATAATAAACTTAACAATTCATTCATCATAAAAAAAGCTTATAATTTTGATACCAGGCAAAATGGCTGTGAGGCCTAAAATATACCGCCTGCAGTCAAGGTTTTCTTAGTGCAAAACAGTCGCATCTTATACAAATAAATGAAAAAAATCCTCCTAATGGAGGGTTTTACTTTTAAAGCAGTTTGTCCAGAATTTAAAAAGAAAATGAAAATAATGCCCACTTATTTATCAACATTCTGTTTTTATTAGGTTCAAGTCTTTTTCAAAATCTTCATTGAAAAACACTTCAAATAATGATAACCTCTGAACTTAAGGGTGTATAGTTTTGTCACCCTCAAATGCATTGCCTGTTCTAAAGAAACTTGTCTCCAAAACACACTCTAGACAAAAAAAAATATACTTCCACATTCAAAAGACCTTTTGTATAATTACAAGACTTTTTCTTCAAATTAGTTTACTTTAAGAAAGTCAAATCATATATGATGAAGTCTTGTATAAAACATGTTAAAAGCAAAATGGTACATAATATACAGTTAACGAATGATTAAATGTAACATTGCTATGGAAGTATTGATATGACAAAATAAATGCATGAAATGTTGTGATGCACATAAGTAATCAGACACAATAAAGCACTATGTATGAATTTACAAAGCTGTAATACTATCACATATATAAATATCACAGTCCAACCTTTTGTTTAATACACAGAATATAAGAACAACATTAAAAATACATAAACTTAATTGTTATCAATATTGATAGCTAAATGATTTTATACAATTTTCTTTTGTACTTTGAAATCAGTTTTCTGTAATAACATACAACCAGTTGGTTGAAAAAAATTAAGAATATATAAATATAGAAACAATGTAATTGACTGTTCTTTAACATTTTACAATCATCCCAAAAAGCTTTTTCAAACCATCCTATCCAAATATTGAATAATTTGCCTACAAAATATTCCAACATGACAATCTGATAGTTCTTACGGGTAAAATGTACAACTCTTTTTTTATACCCTAGCACCCCTAATTGTTATTTTCACTCGTACCAGAATTTTATTCATTTCCAACCCTATTTTATCCATACTAAACTTTCATTTGGGATCCAACCCTTCATACATTTTTGGAATGGCCCATTTATTTGTAAATCATGAAAATCCTAAAGGTTTTGAGACACTTCATATTAAATCACAATTCCATCTCAAGGTCAACAGAATTGATGGTTTATTTTTTATCATATATTTTTTATTAGCTGATAAAAAGATCAACACCTACTGTTACACTTGTAAATAAAAATAATAAAAAAAATCATTAGAAGTTTTATCAAAAAAACGAATTCTGATTACATGGATAGCATCATTTTCTACAGACATGCAAAGTCAAAATAAATTCAATAAATTATTCAATAACAGAATAGCTTTTAGAGTCTTTCAGACTCAAGATAATGTATTTGTTTGCATGTGTATTATCTATGATGTGCAAGCCTTTCGAGTGCTACTTGATGACTTTTGACTGCCATCCAGACTGGGTGGAGGTCTATGCATTATACATGTACATTTCTTACAATGTACAAGATGATTGAGAATCTGCTCATGGCGTATCCTTCTTTTTGGATCTGTCAAAAATCAATTCTTCATTAAACAACCTCAACACAAGCAAACTGATTTTTTCCATTTAAATCATCTAACTACAAACAGATTTTGTAAATGTTCTTTTCATAGTGTGTTTAAACTTAACAAAGTTGACTCCTATACTTTGAACAAGAGATGATTAAACATATTTCTCTGCAAGAAGTAGTCATCTTTTCAAGGATTTCTATTAAAGTATTTTCAAAATATTCTCTCAATGAGCTAGCACTATTTTTTTTCCAATATGAAATTTAAATGCAACTCAATTTCATTTCAATTAAGACCCCCTCAAATATTTTCATCAATTTGAGAACCTATATTTTGTTATCCATAAGCATTAAATTCATCAATAATTATTGAAAAAAAGAACAAATCAATAAATATTTTAGTTTCAAGAAGCATGACTGAAACCAGTCTTATTGAAAATCATCAAATCCAAAATAAATGAAAGTTTTGTAATTAATATCCATTATTTTTCAAAACTAGGTTTGTTCAATTGAAATAATTTCACTGTTCAATGTACTTTAAAATTTAATATCTTTATAAAATTACACAATGAAGTCATTTTGTCAAATGTTCAAACCACAGTGACACAAATGTTATCTTATTTAAATCAGACTGTGAAATCCGTAAGTGGAAAAAAGATGTCATGCAGTCAGGTGAAAGGAATTAATGGCCGATATAAAATCGAAATATTTAGCAAAATGTCATGCATTGCATACCGTAAGAAAAAAATGTCCAGGTATAAGAAGTACATTTATTACTGAGCCGTAAGCACATTGATATGTTCGATTAAGCAAATATACATACTGCTTTTAATGCATGTCGTCACCTTTTTTCATACATGCGTCAGAAAAGCTAGAGAATGTTCCGATGTAAGAAGATTAATAATTGAAAAATATTTCTTGCAGTATTATCTGTGTAATTTAATGTGATAAATGTTATTAATGTTAAAATCTTGATTTACGAAGAACAGGTCCATTTCCATACATTAACAAAAACTTTTATGAAAAGACGGAATCAAAAAAGATATTAAGCACCTATATAATGTAAAATATTTTTGATAAATCAATCTGGGTAATATTTAAATTATAAATACAAGTTAAATAGATATAACCTTTATATATTTATAATATCCCTAAACGATTTTCTGCTTGGCATCACTACAAAAATAGAAGTCTTAGTACAAAAATATTATTTATAAATATATCTTTTATGTTAACCAGTGAAGACATTTTATAACGAGTGCACAAAGTTTTAAAGTATTGCAACTTATTTTTTACATTAAAACATCCAAGGCTTCTGGTTATTTGGTATTTTGATAAAATAAAATGTTAGGCTCATTACCTTTCTTTCTGAAAAACTTTTAATTCAGTGAAAATAAAATCAAACTTGTTTTTAACAATTGTGATTTTGTGGTTACATGCAAGAAATTGAGTGAAAACTTCGGTCAAAAAGTGAAAAGTCAGAAATTACATTCCAGTTTCTCTTACCTCTTTGTAGCTTTTCTCTTTCTTAAATGTAAAACAAATCTTAATCAACAACAGTCAATAATTAAAAATAATACAGATAAAAAAAAACAAATATAACAAGAAAACTAAATCAATTTTCTTTGAACAATACAAGTAAATATATCATCATAACCTACTTTAAAACAGATCTACATATGTATCAACCAATAGTGAAACATAATAATGACATTGTTATAAAGTTATCCACATAGTTGTAAGTTTAAGAATTTTGTTCATTATTCATTTTGTACCTACATCACCATTTATAACTGATTTCTCTTTCATTTTGACTATTGAAAACAAATTCTTAAAATAAAAGATATTTATTACTTGCGAATTTTCTCATCAATAAGTAAATCAAAATAAGCCAATATATGAACTTTATAACTGATGCTAATAATACAAATTATCATAAATATTTATTTTATTTGGAAATTATAATAAATAAAACAAAACTATTGTTATCTGTTTAAAATGAAGATAATGTTTTTTACTGACATGAAATGATGGTAGAACATATCTAGATCCACCTTATTGCTTTTTCCAATATTGAAAAGTAGATCAGATTAGGGGTATGTCAACAAATTAATATTCAACTTATATAAAACGGAAAGGCCAAGTAAAGTTTAATACCACACAAGTTTTTGTTGTCAAATATTAATTTGATAGATAAGAAAATATTGAACAATTATCTCCCATACAAACAGATCACAAAAGGTTGAAAGTGAAGATGAAATTTACACCATAAAATAACACCAAAACATGGACATTAGATTATGTTTAACATGAAATGAATAAAGTGTAAATTACCATTAACAAAAGGTTGAAAGATTGCAATAGAATCCCATGCAAAAGGTCAAGTGGCAATGAATGAAAACATAAATATTGCTGAACTTTCATAAAAAGTTAATTAAATATGTGTACATAGATATGTAAGCTATTCAAGAAAGTAATTAAAAGGACAGAAGTTGAATGAAAATGTCCTGTAACATTAAGAAGAAGAATTATTTCAAGATTGAAAGGAAATGTTTTGTATTCTTCTTCTGAATATTTTAGCAATCTTGCTATTGATCCAGTTAAGGTTAACCAGGGATAAATTATATTGATGGTAAACATCCCAATCATACGTAAATCAAACATTATAAGGTAACGAAATTGTTGCTTGAACTTTCTTTTTAACAGGAGCCATGGCACAAGCATAAGTGCTTATTGAAATATTTTCTTGAATAGCTTACTGGCCTTCAAATGTTCAATTGCAGTAGTATATCATTATACAACACAAACATGGCACATTTATACAAATAAACAAAGCTTCATTCACACTCACATAAATATACTGTATACCAACTTATTTTCAGGGATACTTTCTTGTGTACTTAGCCCTTTCTAGTTGATTGTGCAGCAACCTATTTTTCAAAATTTTCTTGATGTTGTATAGTGAACATCCATTTAACTTATTCACAACAACTCATAGATCATTATTTTTCCACTCACAAAGGTTGCCTATATTGCTTTCTAAAATGAGTTGGTTTACAGTATTTTCAATATTATACATTCATTTTACATGCTATACTTCATAACATAACCAATGAAACATTGTTAGCACCACAAAATCTAAAAATAGAACCATGTGATCATGAACCATGTGACCATACAAGGACTAGGTGAAATTAAATTAAATATTGCTTCATATTAATAAATGAGTGAAACATTACAATGAACACTTCATCTAAATGGTGCCGGGTGCTTGATAACTTTTATATGTTCTGAAACATGCCTGGTTTGATCTTTGAGTTTTTTATCGGTGAACACTTTAGTTTGAGACTGATATAGACGAGATCCTACGGACGTTCCAGAAACGGTAGATTTTGTGCTAGCTGAATGGCGTCGCCATTTCATGGCAGCATTTATATAACTAGCCACAGGACTCACACCCTGTGGTTTTACATAAGCTTTAGGGTGCGGCGTAGAAGAAGCATGGTGCACAGGAAGCTTTCTTGCCCCTTTTTTACCCCGTTTAGGAAGCAGTTTAGATTCAGCCTCAGGATCATGGCCATTAGGGATATGATCCACTTCACCATTTGTCATTTCAGAATTAACAAGTTTTTCTTTAGATTTCTTGGTTGGAAGTAGACCTCTAGCTTGAGCTCTTGCTAAAACATCTCTCGCTGCCTCTTTAGCATCTTCAGGCTGTAAATAGACAATTATAAATAATATTTAAACTTAATCATCAAAATTTATAACAATTTTTAAAACCTGTTGCAAATTTATTTCTAAATTTATATTGAAATGTTTTTCCAAAATAGAGGTTCCTAATTCAAAAACTTCAATTCTACAGCACTGACGTTTTAGCATTAATTTTCATTTGACATGCAAAAACAAGATGATAAATCCACAATCTGTTTGCAAAGCCTCCAGAACAACTCTTGTTGGACTTTTAAAAAATTAATAGGTTATTTTAACATGGGAAATATGCTGTTGGTAGTTTCAGTTCATTGTACAGTAATGTGCAGGGAAAGCACACCATTACTCATTTGTCAAACGTCATAAAAAACATGACGTCACACAATGACATATGAATGCCAATTTTGATAATAACAGAGAGTACTTTTGACCATTTTATATTCTTTATATTATAAAAGACTGATTCACCATGTTATTGACCTTTGTAAAATCAGATTCAAAATTTAATTTTCATGTAGTCAAAAAGTGAATGTTTACGAATGTAACCAATAGTTCAACCTAAGTAAACTGAAATATTTCACCTGATAATTTTTATATTAGCGTACTCTTTTATAGTATAACAAATATAAATATAAATGTTAATCATATAGATATTAAACAAACAAATGCCAGTTTTATTAAAATATATTTAATAAAAATTATTATCAGATTATTGCTGTATGTTTGTTATATATATATATGTATTTTAGGGGGTGTCAATTAAAATATCAAATCAACCATAAGAATAAATATTTAACGTACATGTGAAGTCTTTGGACATTGTTTTGTTTATTTTTTCTTTTGACTTAAAATTTATACATTGTATTGTTCACTTGCCATCTTCTTAAACTTCAATCAAGTTCATAAAGTCAAACGTTAAAATGATATGAATGTCAAATTTTACACAAAAAAATAATTACTTCTGGTAGTAGGACAGTGTCCAGTCAGCTCATATGACATTACGTAATGGATAGTTAAACTGAATTTCTACCAAGTTGTATTACATGAAGGTGCAGTAACTCACTACACAAAGATACATGCTCCAATTCTGTTGTGTTATTTGTTAAAGTATCAGATGTGTGATTCTCTATATTAACACAATACCATTAAATTGCAGACATTTGAGTTGTATGATATCCCTAGATTACTGTTGATCAACGAGATTGAAGTTCTAGCTTGAGACAGTACAGCAAAACAAGAAAAGCAATTGAGTTTAGATGGTTTTTGAAAATCTTATTTTTACTATTTTACCTATGACGACTTAGTTGATTTCATTGACAACGGCTTTTTGCACCTTTAGTTTCTAGGGATAATTTTTCATTTCACTTTACTGTGCTGATTAAGGAAATTATGAGTCAGTAAGATAAAAGGAAAATTTCATAAAATAGCGATAACAAATGTTTACAGAGTAACATGACATTGCTGCACTTATGTTGTATAATATAATTCAGCATTATACAAGTATTGATCAAACTATATCTTTAATTAATTATGACTTTCGTTAGCAATTAAACCCTTAGCCTCAATATGATAATGTTTTAAAAACACTGATTTTAAACTGGCTAAGTGTGAGAAAGCCAGTAGTTTTTACTCTCATTATTTACATTTACAAAAGTTTTTTGTTTTAAAACAGTTTAATTCTAAGAGGAAAATTGATTTATTTAATTTCTCTGCACTTAAAATATAAAGTAGCCATTTGTTTAGATACATTTAACTGCCATTTATTTATTTCATAATTTTTTAAATGACATTACCTTGCATTTTAAGTGTTTGAATTTTTTTTTAAATAAAAAGCAATGTAATACTTATTGATTTATAAATGGGAAACTTCCCTTACATGCCATTATACTCTTCTATGTGAATATAACATTCTGAAAGCAGGAATATTTTTGAAAAGTTTCCTGTTGTTTTTATTCAACAAAATATTGCTACTTTTATCGTCTTGGTATAAATTCTCAGATCAACGCATCAAGACAGGAAGTCTGATTTACAACAATGAACAAGACTTCTATAAAATAACTAAAAATGTTTGTATGCTGATAATCAGTTGCTTTTAAACATGGTGAACAACTCTTTCATAGAAGTCTATTTCCTCATCACCATGGAGACTGTCAACAGAACAATTTCAATTCATTAAAAAAATCTCTTGAATAAAGGTTAAAGAAAATGACAGTCAATCATCAACAGAATTTTCTACAACACACTGATTTCATCTTAATAATCGGACAAAAATGGCAGTGCTTACACACTAGAAATTTACCTTGAGTGCAGACAACCCTGTGTAGTTGGAAAATTTTAAAGAACTAAAGCTTTTTTTGTGTTAGTTTTTTTTCCAATTCTAATGAGCACAATTCTATTGGATGCTAGGCCTTTCAAATTTTCCAATTGCAAAGGGTGTTTCAATTGCTCTTTTATCAAAGTACATTTTTGAGGTTTAAACATATCATTATTGATATTCTCTAAAATTAAGCATGTTTCTTTAACAAACAGTTGAAATGATATTTCAAATTTAAAGATAACAAACAGCAAATTTTGTTCAATGACCACCAGGGGGATAATATTCAGGAAATCTTGAGATATAACTGAACTGATATAAACCATACCTCTCTAGTAACTACGGCAACAAAACAGCCACTTGATTTTTCTGTTGGATGGAATTTGATGTATTTACCAATGATCCCTATTTTCTTTTCTATCTCCTCTCCAGAGAAAGGTAACACAGGGGGGACAACTCTCCAAGGGAATTTCCTCTGTTGTACCATATTTGTATATTCCACTGACTTGACCACAACATTTTCATTTTCTGTCTCATGTATAGATCTGGTCATGTATACCACTGCTTGCACCTTCGAAACTAAAGAGTGAATGGGAATTATATATTGTATTGTTGTTGAAAAAACAGCATAATTTTTAACTGTTAAAACTTAAAACTTCATACCATCTAACATGCAATTTGAAACAACAGCTTTATTAAATTGACTGTACCAAGATACCACTTTGGTTCTATTACCTCCTAGGCTATGCCACTAACCCCCCTCTCCCCAAAGAAAAATTAAATTTTACTGATTTGAAGATTGCATTCTTATCATTTTACCATTTGTAATAGCTATTCACCTTAAACAACATAGGACTACACACATACTCAGTTTTCAAACCATATATAGCAAAGAACTTTGTAACCTGTACTTACATTTCATTGCATGTTTCATTATATTCATGTGTGCACTACTAAGTTCTGTTATTCTGGACATGTTAACATCTCCTGTTGCCATGTCTTTTAATATTTTCATGTCTGCAACAAATATTATGAATTATTGTTAATTACTAATTTGGAATTTGCATGTATGAACAAAAGCAAAGTGCATATATTTTAACTTCATATAAATGAAGAATGCATGTATTTTACAGTTAATGCATTAACACTCAACGACATGAAACTTCTATCAACAGCTGACTCAAAGATCTATTGATTTTTTATTTATAAAGTTCAAAAACACGGAAACTATTTCAAGGTTCAATAATGTACCAAATCGTATACAAATGTTTTCCATTAATTTTCAAACATTTGATAAAACATTGTAAAATGTTTGTTGGGGGTATCTTTTAAAGCAACAAATGTTGTCAAGCTAGTCAAGCCAGTTGGCACATGTCATAGTGAATCTGTCTTTAAATGCACTTTATTCAATGAATACAAAAAAATAATAACAACAAAAATTAATGCACCTACGTAGCTGTTAAATAAAGATCCTATGTAGACTATTGTTCCTGCAATGTCATAAGTTTTCTTGAGGATAAATACTTTTGAGGCCAAAAGATGCCAAATTCTTATCAGGCCTACAGACGCTTTTGTAAGTCGATACAACAGTAACAAATAAAGCAACTTTTTTAAAATCTCACAAGAATCTTTCTTTTGCTATAAAATAAAGTGATAAGCGATGCCTAACCTACTGTTACAATCAGCAAGTCCTCTCGTTCTTTGTATATCAAAAGAACTCACCTTCTCCTTCATTGACAATGAAATCTACAGGGTTAGTGACAGCTGACCTGCTACAGTCTGCTGTTACTAGTATAACTCTCACATTCTTGTACTTGGAATCATCATGATCTATATCTAGAAAGGAATCTGTCGGCACCTTGATTCCTGTGGTAAAAGAAATAATAGATCAGTAAACATTTTTTACATTGATACTGAAAAGACCAAAAAAAAACAGAGTACATTAACAATCACCCCTACTCTAAAATAGAGTCTATCCTTATTTTTTGAAGATTCAACCTAAATCATTGAAAAACTCAAATACTATTCTATCTGTTCACATTTTAGCACATGGAAAAAAAAAAGTGAATTCTTGAATCATTTAGTTCTTATAACTTGTGCACATTCATTGATCTAATAGTTTGAGGAAAAAAAGAAGCCTAAAACGCATTATTGGCCATTTACATTTGAAAAAAAGAAACTTGGATCTTGCAAGTCTGCTCTATTAAAATGATATATTTTTCTGATATACTAATTAACATAATTTATAAAAAGGGTGTTCAAATAAAACTTGACTTCAATGTTATCTGACGGAAGAAAAATATTGACAGTGACAAAGCCATTTCAGAGTTTTACTGTTAAAGTTTATTGTTTAATTTTCTTTATTTCCTTTTAAACCTATAAATACTTGTCAGTAATTGTTCAATATTTACAAAGTAATTGACAACACTTCTGAAATTTACAAGTGTGCCACAAAGCTGGACATTAGCCTAATAAATATGGTTTAAGAACCAAAGTGAAGTATTTTCATGTACCATGATAACATTTAACCTTAAAATATGTAAAAATGTTTATTTTATAAATATTAAACTCTTGAATATTATTTATATTCCTACTAGACATTTTTATCTTGGATGAGACCGGCAGTATTTCATTCTGAAAACTTACGTAACTATTCTTTTACTAGGAAGTTAATTTGAATTTATTATCTATTATATATAATCATTGATAAAATTTATACCATCATTTAGCACTTAAAAAGCTTGAATAGACTTTAAAACCTTGATTAGATGAGCAAGTTATATAAGTTTGACCTTGGAATTTGTCCAAGAACAAATATCAGTTTCGTTTAAAAATTTACATAAAGCTCTTGAACTTTGGTTTGGATTTGTTCTTATATGAAATTTGAATCTAATCTTGATATAATACCTTCATCCTAAGTACATCATATATGGAATTAAACTGGATCACTTTCCAAGATAATTGTAATAATAAAGTTTATAAGTAAAGTCTATTAGTTTGATAAACTGTGGCCCTTTTATTAGTCTGAATATTTATTTATTTCATTGCTCAATTCTGTGTTGTGAACATAAGCAAATTCATTTTGTGAAAAAGATTTGGATAAAAAAAGACCATGGATCTTTTCATTGAATTGAGAATGGAAATGGAGAAATGTGTCAAAGTGACACCAAGAAGCTTGAATGCTTTTTACCTTTAATTCCACATTTCTCAAATTGAGCTTGTATTGCTTTTGATTCAGACGTAGATTTTGCACCAAACGCCCATGCATGATTATTGCTGTTGTTGATGAGACTGGCTATATGTGCTGTGGTCAGACCAGCCCCTACGTTGACATGTATGATATCACTGTCATCTCCAAGTAAATGTTTGATAGAATGTGGGGCTATACAACTTGATTTATCCTACAAAATACAAAAATATACACTATCCTACAAATTACACAAATACCGGTATACACAAAGTTAATCTATATATTGCAATTAACTAGATCTATATTTACACACAAATCCTTTGAGGAGAAAATCCACATAGAATCAAGCAATTGAATTAGAAAACAAATAATATGCAGACTTGGCATCAAGTGAGTGCTAAATGCTAGTTATGTTGGTTCTATACATGATATTTGAATATAATTGAAAGGAGATTTAGATTGTTAAAGGCAGTACAGTTGCCTATAACTGCTTACAGACACTTTATCTAAACTTTGGTGGATAGTTGTCTCAACTGGGAGGTCCACTTTCACCAATACATTGTGATGGGCCGAAAATGTGATCAACAATAAAAATTGACATCACATTTTTTTTTTCATTTTGATAAACAATGAAATTGCTCATAAGTCCTTCAGATACCAATTATAAAACAGTGAAATACAAGATCTTAGAAATATAGATGAGCTTCATACAAGAAATACATAATACCTGTATAACGATTTTGCCTCCTAGATAAAGATCATGATCTACAAGATCTTCTCTATACTCTCCAGGAAACATTAATACGTCACTACATAACGGGTCCACAGCAAACTGTTTGTCTTCTAACTTCTCTTCACTGTTAACTAGTGTGAAACCTTCCTCTTTAAACTGGTCTATTACATCTGATATGCTGCAAATAAAAATATATTCATAATAAAGCTTAACCAGACAGTCACTATCAAAACTGTGTAATTTTAACATTATTTTTGAAGCAGGATTTGGGCTTCAAACATCAAGGTCCTTGATTTTATAATACAGTACCGGTACTTAATTTTATTTTCATAAGTTTTAATAAAGATTTTCATTGATCCTAGTTGCACTTCTAGAAGTAAGGCTTTAAACTATCAAATTGCATATCTAACAAAACAATTTGAAGAGAGCCAATAGAATAATGTATAGTACTATCTATTGGCTACAGTACATTAAACTAATGGTAGAAGTACAAGAATTACTACAAGCAGCTTATATCTATACATGTTACATCATACAAAAACTTTTTCCCTGGACAAAAATGTCAACAAAGTAGATCTGCTAATACTTTTTTTTCAGGAAATAAACAATAAACACTTTGTACTATTTAATCTTCTGCACTGAGTCTTTTATAGAAATGATGACATTACAAACAATATGCATTTCAGCATGAAGCAATTTTGTATCAATTAATTGCCTATAAAATCAATTCCTCATCTTATCTTTTCAATTTTGACCCTATCTTTGCTATAACATCCAAGAATCAAATGAGCCTTAGAATGGCAAAGTTCGTCACAGGAGATTCCTATACTCATAGATATAACAGATAACCAGGTAGTTTATGGCACTTCTGTTTCAAAACATGTAAAATACAAGATGGTCTCTTGATATTCAACTCTTAATTAAATCTTAAAGATGTAAACTACGTGGAAACTGATCGATAAGGTCGTGACTTATAGCCATTTTATGATCGAGTGTGAATTACCAATGTTTGAAGAAAGTGGGATAACAGGAAAAGGTTGGCAATAAACTCAGAGAAACTCAACATTACCTCACCAATTAAATCACACAAATGGTATTAGTTATCGGCTATTTCAAAGACAATAGTTAAATATCAATATCAATTATACTGTAAAAATCAATTGTGTGTGACGTGGTACTGGTAGAAACGTGATCTTAGATTAGCAAACTAAATATAAACTGTGGCTACGGCAATGTTTGATCTTCAGACAAATAGTGCAAAAACATTATTAATAATTCTGCTTTAATTCATTCTGCAAACATTGCAAACTGTCATGTTTTTTTACAATAAAGTTAAATACAGTCTTAGAAACAAGAAACTGCAGGATGTTATGGTGTAATAACTATGTTTGATCCTTTTTTATATTCCAGTAATGACTGAGGCAGATGGCTTCCTTCTCTTCCTATATGTCTCCATAGCACTATTGGAAATTTGTTCCAATTGTTACTAAAAACATTGATGTAAATGTGACTAATTGATTGATGGCTGCTTAACATGGCATCAGTGCAAAAAAAGGTTATATTATGAAGATAATCATTGCCATAAAAAAATCATCATTTACAGTGTAGATGGGACTGCTGAGTATTATTTATGTATTATCCTAGTTTTCAAAGAGTTCAACATTTCTTTTCAGGGAAAAGATTTGGTGACTGAAGAGGTTCCAAGGTCATAAAAACCTTCAAAATGCGTCATTAAAGGAATAGTAAGTCTCTAAAAAAACAACTTAATATTTAGATATTATAAATAATTCTTATTTTTCAAAGTATCGAATTTGCGCTACACCTACCTTGTTTTTATTTGGTTGACCCATGTATACACTGGCTGCTTTGATCCTATTGCTTCTTTACTTCTTACAGTTTCTGGTAACAAGTATTCTATTGATGGGGCCGAGGCTTTGATTCTGTGTCGTGCAAGAGCAGCATTTAATTTGGTTTTACAATCAGAAATAGCATCTTCAACATCGGTTGCAGCAGAATTGAGAATTTCGTTTGTGAATGGAGTTCTGCGTTGAAATTTTCTAGTTTGGTAATCACATAATATAACCATTACTAAACCAAGATCTTCCATATGCTGTAAAATATAATTATCTATTTTTAGCTAAATCTTCAATCTTCAAGTTATGATAAAATTCTGTCTAAACTACAATGCTCTCTGTTGTCTTGGGTAATTATAAAAATAATTATTTTCCAGTTAAATTCAACAGAACATGTGGTCAGGGGCAGATCCAGCCATTTTAAAAAGGGGGGGTTCCCAACCCAGGACAAAGGGGGGGTTCCAACTATATGTCCCCATTCAAATGCATTGATCGGCCAAAAAAAGGGGGTTCCAACACCCTGACCCCCCCCCCCCCCCCCTGGATCCGCCAATGGTGGTCATATTGAACAACTGTATGTGTATCAATGTACCATTTAAAGTAAGTTTCCACAATACTTTGGAATGAGATTCTCTTATCAAAATGACAAAAGAAAGAAAAATAAGATTTCAAATAGCAATCTGCCTTTGGGAAATGAATCAGTGCTTATTCTATCTAAGCAGAGCAGGAGGGAGTCTGTTGTAAGTCTAGATATAAACTATGTTGCTAAGCTGACAAATTTTATTGAGTTGCAAGAAAATATCTTTTGGAAATAAATGTAGAATGTGTCCAGGGGATACACAGATGATGCCCCTGCTTGCATATAATGTTTAAAATGAGCATAAATATCAAGAATGGTACATGTTGTGTTTCACAAATTCAAACTTGATCATATTTTGGTGGTAATAAGCATTATAACAATTGGTAGGGCAAATTAAAGTTAGAGAACAGAAACCATATTTAGGATGTACATATGGATATAAAAGGGTAACACTTAATGTTGCATGAATTAACCCATTTGTGATGGCAGGGTGCATACAAATACTGAAGAATTCAAAGATTGGACAGAGATTGAAAGTACAATCAAATGATACAGTCATCAGATATTTATTTACCTATGATAAAGGGACAGATTTTCTATCCTGTACAAGTATGTACCTGGCCAACACTTATACCTACTTTAAGTGACATCTCCAGCAATATAAAAACTATTTAATGTGATGCTTATTGTATTAAAGACTCATTTTTACATTGTTGATGCATAATTAATCGGGTATAGATGAGATTATAGAAATCATTACAATCGTAAAAAGTCAATCTGGGAGGGCTATAAAGCGAATAAACTGTTATAATAATTTCCCTTTAATTGAAAATCTATAAAATAACATTTGTTCTCATTTATTATGGATGACTTTTCAGTCCCATACTGGCTTCCTTCAATTATGGCAGCGAAAAATGAAATTTTATGCAAATGTCATTCTGACATGAATTTAAAGTCATTTTGAGATTTGATTTTCTCATTTCTAAATTTAAGTCTTGACAAATGCTCGTCTTGTTTTTCCTTTTTTTACCTTGTTCCCACCAGGTGTCCTCATGTTGTTATAATAATAAACATTAATACATCCGCACGGTTGGATTCTTTATACAATCATATCAAAATAGCATTTCTATTTACGAAAACCAAAAATAGTTCTATGTTAAAGTATTTTTTCATCAGTCTGTCCTTATAAGGAGAACCAAATATAAAGAATTTCCACCAAAAACACATTATCACTATCTTAAAGTAGATATTTAATAAAAATGTCATTCCAGTGTATCTGAGCTGCAATGTTAAGTAGACAGTAAATATCATTATACTTATTCTATACAAATAATGTCAAAGAATTTAAATCTACTTCACAGCTAAAGCTACCAAAAGTATGTAGTTTCACAAAATTAAATTTTTCTACCAAAATATACAATGGAAAAGAATCATGGACTTTGTTTTCTGAACAACTGAATTCTAACTTGTTGTCAAGGAGGAAAAATTCAAGTGAAAAAACGTCACAAAATTGACACATCTGAAAAACTTTTAATTAAATATATACAAAGTTGCCATTTTCCACTTTCTATATAATTTTCCAAAGAAGCCTGACATCTGGGTTACTATAATTGGTAATTTTTCACTTTTTATTGACTCAAGACTGAGAAAAGAAAACATATTAGTGCTACACAGAATTGACTTTTGGCTTGCTTGTTTGTCAAGTTTTAACTGTTGAAGACATAAGTAAATTTTGCACTTTGATGTGAAATTTTTCTGTTGATCAGAGATTTAAAGGATTAAAGAAAGTATATTAGATTTAGATCTTTTCTGAGATTCCCTTTCTGAGGCTTTAAATCTTATTAATTCAAATATTCATTGATTTTGATTATCTCTTTGAAAATTTCTTGTTTTATGTTTTTCTTTGCAAAACAACTATCAAAGTCATTTGTTTTTAGCTTTATTTAAATTTCACAAGGAGTCTGTTTACATTTGATTTCATATTTCATAAAAGGGTCAAAGTTTCACATCTAATATGTAAACTTACTAGCATCAAAATATCAGTGAATTCCATGCTTTGTAACATCATAGTGACTTCAAAAGTGTTATTTCTGCAAGTCACTAACAAAACCATATATCCTATTTATTTGTAAATTATAAAAAAAAGGCAACCAACAATTTTGTAAAGATTGAAGGAAAAAATAATGTCTCTTTTCATACTACTTTCTAAGGAACTTATTTGGAAATTCACTTTGATAGTCCCACAACTTTCATGTGATAAATATTTATGTGATCTGAAATTCACAATGAACATTTTTTTTAAAAGCACTGCTCAAGTTCATTTATG
The DNA here is from genome assembly GCF_036588685.1 of Mytilus trossulus. Classification (NCBI taxonomy): domain Eukaryota; kingdom Metazoa; phylum Mollusca; class Bivalvia; order Mytilida; family Mytilidae; genus Mytilus; species Mytilus trossulus. The sequence goes on along the minus strand of NC_086386.1, from coordinate 32,541,664 downwards.
ACATAAAATTGAAAATGGAAATGTCAACAGATACCAAAGAGCAGACAACAGCCAAAGGCCACCAATGGGTCTTCAATGAGTTGGGCCTCAGTCTTTTTTGTCCATAAAGTTTAGATCCATTTTGTGAGAGAAACATTGACATTGTCTGTGAGGGAACACAAAGAATCATATATACTATATCTATATCAACTTGTTCTAAATATAAGTATAGTTACCTCAGGATATGTTACAAAGAATGCACAGTCATCTAACACATCTTCAAACAAGACTTGAACTAAAAATAAGAAAATATCTATATCATATATTTGTATATCAGTAACTGTACAAATTTTGAGGTAGTATATTAACTTAAAACATAAGATAGGTTCATAGCTAGGATCAAATCTTATTTTCCCTTTCAATAGTTTCATTTCAACTAAATTTTTAAATGCTCTAAACATATAACTCTAAAATCAAGTTTTTTCCCAACTGATTAATACAGACCATTTTACATTTGACTGTAGTTCAGAGGACTTCAGACAACTTTCAATTTTTCAATCCTGACCTCTAAACTGATAAAAATAACTTTGCCCATTCTTCTGACAATTCAAACCAGAAAAATAGTGTGGATTTCGATTTTTTTTTTATATAATTAACATTATATATTTCCAAAACCTATATTTATCTTCAGGAATGCAGTTATAAAGGTAACTGTTATCAATATTTTATGCGTATTTATGGCAGGTGAAGGCTAACATTCTTCTTTTCAACTTTATTGGTGATAAATATTTGTTGTATGACAAGCATAATCGGTCCGCATACAGTAGTCTTATTCTTCGCTCTTCTGTCCGCATGTTTACACATGAAATCAATAACAAACAAACAATCCAGGACCCTGATGAATAGCATCCTGTCAAATAGTATAGGTCAGTAAAATCAAGTTTGAAACTGTAATCAAATTGTATGACAACTTTTTCAATAGTGTTGGCATTTCTCATGAAATTGAGTAGCTCCTTACAAAAGATATTTAAAATGAAAATTTAAACAATGTGTTATTAAAGTTGGATAAAAATCCAAAGTAAATATTGACCATCTATAATGAACTTGTTTCAAAATTAATATCTAAATACTTTAATAATAATAATACTTCTTAAAAGTCCAATTAAATTTAAATGAATATAATACAGACCCAATATTAGAATAAGTAGGTAAATGTGAGTAGGTACAATATTTTATTAACAGCTATCTATAAACGTAAATGATTTTTACATTAATATTTCATAAGTGCTAATAAAACATCAGGTCTCTTCAGATTTTAATGTTAACTTTACTATGCCAATGTACTTTTAAAAGTAGTAATTTAACAGTGCAAAATGCTTAAAAATGATTACACACACCAAAGATATAGAAAGTTGTCATTCATTTTGTTCAACAAATGCATTAAAAGTATTTAAAGCTAACATTTATAAAACCATTTTGTCAAAGTTTAATTGATAAAAACAATAATGATGATGTTAATGTTAAATGAATTTGTCAAAATTCAATGATTCAATAATATGGCTCCTTCATAATGGGCCTTAGTAACGACAAGTAGATTTAGATTCATAGCAAATCAAAATCAATGATATTTTCAAACACACCTTTATACCAGCTATCACTGTATGCAGATACAATAGCTTCCTATTGCAATTTTAAGATAACATCTGTTTACTTGATTGTGCTATTCAAAACCTCTATTTCTTCAGTTTAGCCATGATTAATTTAAAAAGATTATATTTATTTAAAATAACAGCAGTCATGGCAGTTGGAAAATGATGGATTTTAAATAAGATTTTACTACTCTGTTATTGGGCTTATATATATATATGGGACTTGTAACAATGGCAACAAAAACCCAAAAAATAGAAATAATAGTTACAGAGGCGGATTTAGGGGGGGCAGGGGGCCCAGGCCCCCCTTTTTGGGAAAAAATTTGGTTGCTTATATAGGGAATCACTGAAGCCTGACTGGAGCGGGCCCCCTCTTAGGTCAGTCAGTGGGTCCCCACTTATGAAAGTTCCTGGATCCACCACTGAGTTATGTTAGTTATTGAAAAGATATTGGAAATCTGTGACGTTGGTGTGAATAGTCCTATGGATTTCTTTGGTTATTACATAAAATGACTCTTAAAAACAAAATACTTAGCAAGTTTATGTCTGCACTAGAGATTTTTCAATAATTTGCAATTCTAACAGCAGACCTACAATACCAGTAGCTTGTAATAGGTGTGAATAAATTCAATTTAATTCTGTCACATTGTGCTATTAGAATTTAAAGATTTAAATATTTAAGATTTGATAGCATTATATTGGAAAGGCAAAGAACAAGTGCCTACTAGTAAGCATATTTTTTAACATAAAAAGGGTAAACTTATAAGTCTGAAAAATATGATGTATATGTATGTTCATCAAAAAATCTATGGCCTGTGATCCTCATGGCATAATTCTAATAATTTTAATGTCAGAACAAATCACTAACATCAGAAGATTGATAACCCTATGATGCATGTACAACGACATGTATACATCTGATCTTCACCTGCAGATTGTTATTGTTTTGTAACAACAACTTTAAATCAGTTTTATAGAGTAGGTTTATCATTCCTCCGATCGCTTGCATAAACTTTATTAAAATCATACTATGATGATTACGGAATTTAAATTTTAGATGAAAACAAATAAAAGAGATTAAACTGGGATTTTAATTCACAGATTAAATTCACCATAGACGCCTGAGTAATGAAAAGTTATAGAAATACAATTGCCTTTGTATGTGTGTTGTCCCAATCAACGGTGCATTCATTTGACTTAAACAAATCAGAATATATGTAAACAAGATGAGACAAATCTTCTATAGATCAAATGGATTCTATTGTTTACTTGTTAAAAAGGGAATTTCAATTATATTATAGAAACTGTCTATTGGGACATCTATCGTTCAGCCTTCCTACACAAGTACATTTCCGTAGTAAATAAAATAGCATAATTTTTTTATACTCTCATGAAAACAAACAATTCTTCATTTCACTTATTACAATTAATTAAATTGGACTATGGAAATCAGGTAACTTTCACAGTAAATTAGTTATTTTGTTTCATGCAGAAAACTGATTTCCCATTTAAAACAATACAATTTCAGTAATAGGGTACAGGTTGTTAAATATACTTAATTAGCGCTATGAAATAAAAAAAAACCTTACAAAGTTATCATGGTAATGATGGTAGAAAAACCAATACTGATAATCAAGTGTATAAATTTGTTTACTGAAAATTAAACAAGCTTTTTGGTAGTTTTTTTTTCTTTCAAATATCAGTTATGTGATTATTGTAGAAAGTGCCTGTTCTTCATTACAGTAAAAACTATTCAAACCAAAAACCCCTTTAGGAATTCATTGAGGTTCAGATTAGACAGTCATTTGGTTTAACTTAAAGAAGTCTCCTGAATGAGACGTCATACTAGCGGCTTTTCCAACAGGATTTTATCCATTTTGATAACAGCAATGAGACGTCATACTAGCAGCTTTTCCAACAGGATTTTATCCATTTTAATAACAGCGGGAAGAAGAATTTATCAATATCAATGACACCAATGCAAGACTTGGAAATATCAGACACCTAATTATCATCTCATTTCATATCTCCACTCTAGGTGACATATTATTTATATTTTTGGGGAGTTGTTGGGTTGCTGTTGATCTATGAAAAGCCAATACTTCCTTTTATTCATACATTTTAGTTGTGAAAGTTGGGATCTTCTGATCTTCACAGCTTCCAAGGGATTAGCAACTTAATGAATGTAAATATATTTACTTTTGTGCAACAAAACATGTATAGCTGATTTCACCAAGGACTTGGCAAGGTTGACTTAGGACAGTGCTCTCTCATAACAATAAACAATATACTGCTATAACAGTCATATAATTCTAGGGTCATAATAGGAAATAATACTCTAAAATCATTAAACCACTGATGACTTTCAAAATGTTGCCAAATTCAACGTCAGTTACAACCATGCCTTGAAATGAAATGCATTTATAAGCCTATTCTAATGATAATGCTTTGCATGGGACTGTTTAAAATCAACATATATATATATATAGTGTTTGGGTACTGAAAGAAACCCCCTAGCTGATTTCTGATCACAAGTAATGAATTCTTTAGATATTGATGAGAAGTATTGGAGAACTGAATGAAAACTTTTGTTTCAAACCAATGCTATTTAATAACAGCCTTAAACCACTGAGCTATACACTTGACGACCAGAGAAAATATTGTATAAGTTAACTATCTTTTTTTCTCAATAATTTCAAACAATATGCCCATTCTTGTAAACTCTTCAACAATGACGCATCTCTTGAGTAAAAGTCATTTATATTTTAGTATGATTCAGTGGAAATGAAAAAGTTTTAATTATAACATATATCTTCATGTGTACAATACATATAAGGCTGCTCCTTGAAAGCAAAATTCTTGTTAAAAATTTATACTTGAAATGAATACAAACATTCACTTCATCTAAACTCTGGAGGATAGTTGTCTCATTGACAATCATACCATATCTTCTTATTTTGTTTTTTAAGTTGGAAAGAGAATGTTACATGTATGTCTTTTGCCTTAGTCTTATGGTAATATCTCCTGCTGCTGAACACTGACCATTTACCCACCCAAAAATTATTGCTTCTCTTGCAATTGGATCATTTGAAAAAGTTTGAAAATGAGATTTGAGATATTTATATAATATAAAAGACGATTGGACCATACAAAGATATACATATTTGAATAAGAGATTCCCAAAGAATATTTTCTGTAATTCATGCTTCATTTTACCAAAGACATTAAACTAGCTAATCCTAATTTGGAAAAAAAGCATTAGAAATGTGGAGTTGTTTATGAGACATTTAACATAAATAACCGGTGGAGCATTTATCTCCAAATATCTTCAGGAGTTATAAAGATTCAAAAGTTTTGGTTTGTGTTTGATTAATACTTCACATCCCTGTCACATTAAAATGATTAAATAATCCGAAAATATAAAATGATGCATCTAATCACAAAATATACCTCTAGCATCCAAAGGTTACGTCATATCCAAACTTTGGGTCAGTATAAGTCAATGAATTTAAGTAATATACACATTCTATATACTTTTTTCTAAATTCCTTAGAAACTGTATTTAAATGGTTAATCATACCTGATCTGTTATTAAAATGATTAATAGTTTAAATTCACTGTTTTTTAAGATCATTTAAAGTACTTTCTGTAATTTAACTATTACTAAATATTTCTTTAAATTATTTGAACCTAACAAGTAAAAACTAAAAGGTTATCAGACTACAGTATCCTGTTTCGTGACTTTGTATATTATCTGATGTCACCAAAGTCATAACTTTGACATAAAATATTTTATAATAGCAATTTCACATTTAGTAAACAAAAATCATATGTTCTGTGTTTCTTTAACCAGCATCCAATAATCTTAAAGTTAGGTTTAAACATGTTAAAGAGATGAAAGAAGCTGCAGAAAAAAACATGAAATTGTGAATTTTTTTTTAAATGAAATTCGTATTAACTTTACAGTTAAAAGCTTTAGCAAAGTCATATATTAAAATTGCCATTTAAAAGACAAATAGCCACTGATAATAAAGTTTGTTTTGAAACATGTTAAAGAGATGAATGAAGCAGGAGAAAAAAACATGAATTGGTAATTGAAAGAACAAATTCATATTAACTTTACAGTCAAAAGCTGAGCATAGTCATTAAATACACCATGCACTAACATTTACATAAAGCTTTATTATCATAGAGCTAATTAAGCATGTTTGATAATATAGTTTACTTAGTTTCTTTTTTAATAAATACACTTAAAAACATAACATTGAAAATGCACATACAACTGCATATGAATAGAAAATAAAGATTCAACATCATTCATCTAAATTCAAAACACATCAAAAATATACCACAAAATAGTTCTTGACATAATCTAAATGAAACCACACAAATATTTGATCACCAAAAATAGTCCATGAAATACTTTTTCAATAAACAGCTTTATAAAGTATTAAAACATATTCAGTTCCATGATGAACATTTAAGCCTTGTAATTATATGTGACAAAGAAGACAATTAGGGTTATTTAATTTGCTTACTTAAAAATCGTTTCACATTAATATTGGTTCTAAAATGGATTTATTTCATTCAATTATTGAAGGATTTTATATTCGATATATGGGTCAGATATTTGAGCATTTTTACAACATTGAAATGTTCAGCTCAGTATTTTATATGGAAACTGCCTACGTGTTATATTTTAATGGCTTTCAATTGGATGCAGAGAGTTAAGAAACATATGAGTAGGAAATTCCTGTAATTTAAAAAAACAAACTTCAAATACCCAGGTCTCAAAAAACACAAAGGATCAATTTCATAGTGGAACAGTTAATGAATATTCTCAATTTACCAACAGAAAAAGTCAATGTATAATAACTTTGATGCTTTGTTTTCACTGACTTGGTTCAATATCAATTACTGGACTTCTAACTGATAAAGTAGAGTCAACATCACTGGTCAATAACATTCTATATCTCAACAGTCTAATTTTGCAAGTCAACATCACTGGTCAATAACATTCTATATCTCAACAGTTTAACAACTATCTTCCTGCCATAACTTAATGGTCCTTTATCAATTTTAAAACAATTTATCAGTTTAAAGAGAAGAAACTTGATAAATGTTAAACAGATTTTCAAGTGCATAACCACGTACTCAAAATTCATTCAATTTAAAAATCAATGAAGACCATTGTTTAAACTTAAATATCGTGTAGAAGACAATATCTAAATGAAAAAATCATTTCAATTTACAATTTGGAAAGTCGGATTTTATGCTCTATTTTAATTTGACTGAAAGCCAGATTGTTGTTTACTGGATTCCATAACTAGTAAAGCATTAATTAGTATGGTATCAAAATACGTCAAAAATACATTGGCCTTGAATTATTTGTCATTCATAAAAGTACGTTAAAATGAATTAAGAAAAACATATCAAGTTCACCTCCTGGTCTCTTCATTGTCTTTGGGAAGATCTTTAAGATTCACCGCATTTCTCTAATTTATATGAGCTATATATAGAAGATTATCTTTCTAAAATTTCAATTTAAGTCTAGATATATATTTATATATATATTCTAATATAATGAGGATTTACTGAAAATTTATGAAAGAGAAATTCAACTTTTTTATTGAATACCCATCCAAAGATTTGATTAGTTGATTAAATATGGATATGTGATTAATATCTACATAATTAAGATGGCAACATTTGTGGCCATATGAATACAATGACAAAATGTGAAGCTATGATTATAATGACAAAATGTGTACCTCAGGCCCGTAGCCAGGAATTTTCAAAGGGGGGTTCGATGGACTCACAAACTCGACTTTAACAGTCACAATTCCAACAGATCATTGACTTTAACAGTGCTTATTCGTTTTCAAGGGGGGGGGATTCGTCCAAACCCCCCGAACCCCCCTGGCTACGGGTATGTACCTATAATTACAATGAAAAAATGTGTAGCTAAGATTACAATGACAAAATGTGTAGCTAAAAAAACTAGCTATGATTACAATGAAAAAATGTGTAACTATGATTACAATGACAAAATGTGTGACTTTGATTACAATGACAAAATGTGTGACTATGTGATTACAATGACATAATGTGTGACTATGTGATTACAATGACAAAATGTGTGACTTTGATTACAATGACAAAATGTGTAACTATGATTACAATGACAAAATGTGTGACTATGTGATTACAATGACATAATGTGTGACTATGTGATTACAATGACAATGTGTGACTATGTGATTACAATGACAAAATGTGTAACTATGATTACAATGACAAAATGAGTGACTATGTGATTACAATGACAAAATGTGTGACTATGTGATCACAATGACAAAATGTGTAGCTATGATCACAATGACAAAATGTGTGACTATGATTACAATGACAAAATGTGTGACTATGATTACAATGACAAAATCTTCAAATATGTGATGACAATGACAAAATGTGTGACTGTGATTACAATGACAAAATGTGTGACTATGTGATTACAATGACAAAATGTGTGACTATGATTAAAATTACAAAATGTGCGACTATGTGATTACAATGACAAAATGTGTGACTTTGTGATAACAATGACATAATGTGTGACTATGATTACAATGACAAAATGTGTGACTTTGTGATAACAAGATACTTGTCTTCATAAATGACAATGAGAGGCCCTAATACTGATTACTCTATTTCATTATCATCCATAACCGGATGTTCTTCACTCAAAATTTAGTCCAATGGTCAGTAAAACATGTCTATTTTCTTTCTTCTGTAACTCTCTACTTGTTTTGAGAGTCCACTTGCATGATTACATTTAAGTACATAGAAGTCAAAGAAGAATTATGTAACTGTTTTATTTGCTGTGTCGGATCAATCTACGACTTATATATGCAATATTACCATTAAAGGACCTAAGTTTGCAATAACTGATCAGCTTCTATTGAAATGCAATACAATAATACCTTAATCTCTTCAAACATGAAATGGATATAATTCATTCATTACTACTTTAGGACAATATTCATAGACTTTATTGAAACAACTTGATAAATCTGTTAATCTATAACACCAAATGAAGGCATCATGTGTATTTTAAATAAAAAGTATAAATATTTATGTCCTTATATTTGTTCAACCCCGTGAATTTGGTCAAACATGAAAACAAAAGTCTTTTTATGTGCAGAAAACAAAGCTCTTATTTAATTCTCAACAGCGATATAAAACTATTTACTATTTGGCCTGCAGTATTACAAACTTCATTAAAAAACATTATAAGATATTTATAACCCATAAGACAAACAAACTTTCACCAATATCAAACATAAGTGAATGTTATTGTCACCCTAATATATATTTATGAACAGTTTGGCATGTGTATAAATTTTTTATAATGTTTTGGGTTGCTAGGTTGATAAATATCAAATGATGAGATAGCTACTGGCAATACACCCGCATGATTAAACCTTCATAACTTTTACTTTTCAAATATAAAGATATATATAGAAAATTTATTCATCTAGATAATATATTTACATGTGCATGAAGGTATCATGCAGACATTTTTGCATTTATAGATTAAAAAAATGTAAATTTATTAATGTTCAATAAGTTTTATTTCTATTAATACCAAAATATTCGCATTTAAATATGTTCCAAATAAGTAATTTCCTTTTCAGAAAATGATCAAAGCCTGGTATATTACTTAGAAGAATATAAGAATTGATTGTATCTCAATTATGTCTGGTATGAGCCACTTAAACAAATTCTATTAACTACTTATATGTTTATATTGTATATAAATATGGACACAGGATTTTGCAGTATGTTCTGAAGCTATATATACTATCTAACAGAGAAGCATTATCATTAAATCAATCTATTGATGAAACATGTAACAAAAACTTCAAAGTATGATCACTCCTAAAGAAATCAAAGATTTTATTGAAAATATTTACTTCTAGAACTTTAAGTTCCTCTTCTTTGGTAATAGTTCTTTTCCAAAATAGTAGAAAAAAGTCAAATTTTAGCCAAAATAAAGTAAACTGAAATAAGAAAGATGAGATAAATTGTATTCTCAGAGATGGACCACTTCCCTCTCTCCCCTTTTTCATCCTTTTCAAAGTGAACAAAAATTTGTCAAACATCAACTTAATTAATGTCTCAATGCCATAACCTATCTTTATCTATTTGGGGCTAATCAAAGTTACTTAAAGCATGCCGCATACTTTTCAGCAGTATAAAACCAAGTGACTAGGAACATCTACTAAAGGCAATGATACTTATTTGATAATACTTACATTTAAGAGCAGTAAATGCAAGTTCAAAGGTCAACCTTTTTTCTTGATCATCTTCAAACTCTAGCTGAGGTATATCCTTAACTCTTTGTGCCAATGTTTGTTGAATCTTTCTCTGTAGAATAGGATTACTTCTTTCCTCTTTTGAGTCATGTCTGAGAGTTTCGAACACTTTGGCACTGTTGACATACACTTTGTGACTATACAAACAGGGTTCTTTATAGAAAAAATCAAATTGTCTCTCACTTTGAACTTTCACTAATAAATCCTGGGACTGCATTTTCATCTTCATTTTAGCACGTTCTCTTAATGCATTCCTGGTGGCCACATAGGCCGGACAGACAGTCTGCGGTCTCTTTGGTAAGTGTGGGGAGCGAGATATCGGAACTGTTATCGTATCTGCTGTTGGTGGCATTCTAATTTCTTACGGTATTTCACTTTTAATATATCACCATAAAAATGACAAGGGATGCTTTAATTACGATTGGTCTCTGTTACTCTCCTCACCTGTCAATCAAACGAGAGTAGGCGTAATCTTTAAGTCCTTTCTACACAGGTGGTTACTGCTACTGTAATCTATAATCCAAACAAGAAACTGTGGTTAACAAAAACATTTATGTGGATCAACGATTATTGAACTTTCCCGATAATCAACAAAAGTTTTTCACAACAGTTTAGTTGGGACACTCCTCTATGAAGACATCGTAAATTAAATTTCAATAACTCAATTGAGAAGTAGAAATTTAATTTAAATACACTTGACAATTTCATCTGTTATAGGTTAAGGAACTACTAATGATAATATGAAAGAAGGCAGATTTAAAACACCGATAACGCTGACTAATAAGCATTAAGTGAATTTAATCTCCGTGTTTAGTAAACAGTTAAAAGTTAATCAACTCGTTGCAGGTCAACACCCACAGTGACAAGACAATAAACAAACATTAATGGGTATTGCCACAATACGACAATAGTCACGAAAAAAAAATCGACCTTGACAGTATAATATTTCTTTTTCCTAGTGAAAAGTTACTGGCATAGTTTGGATAGGAAAGCAACTAAATATACAATGACCTGCATTAAGTACGAAGATTAAAACTTTTCAAGACTTAAAACACATCTGCAGGAGCATTTATATCTTTCTAGGTGAATAGAAATTAAAATACAATTCACTTCTCAATTGAGGTATTAAAATCTAGATATGCCTTTGAAATTGTTTGAGGGACAATTAAAATTTAAAACTCTTTCTTACTTTTGCAGTAACCTTATAGTATAAATTTGTATATAGAAGACTATGATACATATATATATATTATATATCTTTCTGATATAAAGTTATAATGTATTGTATATATAATAATATGCACCTAAAATGGGTTTCTCTCTGCTAGACTAAATACTTTCAATAAATGATATCTAAACAATTGATCCGCTTTTAAATATTCAGTCTATTCATTCATAGTTTTTTCAATCATATTCATTATTCTTGTTTTCATTAACTTTATTCAGCATTCAAGTACGTTACCAAGTTGATATAACTTTGGCCTGTATTATTGGTCTATTAAAATAAATGTTTTATAACAATAAAAGAATAGAAACAGTCATTTTCTTAGGCTTTTAGAAACTTTAAAACAATGAAATCATCCTAATAAAAGTTTTCCCCATTTCTATATTCAATCACATCTCTTCGTTCATACAAAACATTAGAAATTTGATTGAAAAAAACTATTAATATTTCATTACTTATCAAAACTACAAATCAGTAATTTCAGATTTGATTCCCTTAAGTTAATAATTGAATTAAAGTCCCTACCTGATCTTTTGTTTACCCCATTAAACTATATCTGTTTTTACCTGTGCGATGAACGTAATGAATTATTTGTAATTGGTGGTGTCAATGATAGAACATAAGGCTGCATACTATTGATCATAACGGTTTCTACCGTGTCTAATGATTAACTTCTCCTAGACATGCACCACGATGGTTTAATACCAGGAATCAATATCAGTCGCTAGTGTCAATGGACTTCAAGTGGATAATTGGTCAGTTTTCTCATTGGTTATATAGTAATAGAAATGTTTAGGTAATAAACAGGTCTATTAAGTCAATTAATATTTGAGACACTCAACAAAATAAACGGATTTTGATAAATAAATCGAAGAACAAAAATCTTGGTAACTATGCATTTATTAAGCTCAGTGGGAATACATACCTTAAGCCTTTACTCATTTCATTTTATTTGAAGTACTTTTAACTGTCTTAAGTACTTTGTGGGGAAAATACAAGTATACTGTTGCATAGACGAAAGAAGTACCTAGTATAAACATGTGAAAAGGATTTGTTAATATGATTTCAAATCACATTTGTGTTTGTGACAATTTTCATAGTATTTTCATGAGGTCATAGTTCATTTTTTGTATTTATCTTAACTTGATTGAAATAAACTAAGGTATAGGAATTAACTTTGAAACGACAAGTGTGATAAATGTCAATCTGTAAACAGCATTGCACTAATTCAGATTTCAAAACCTTTGGTTGAGTTTGTTCAATATACACTCTTGTAAGAGATGTATGTAACAAAACTGGTCTGTTTAGTATACAATATATAAATATTAATTCATAAATGGCAATAAGGTTAGGTTCTGTTCAGCATAATACATACATATTAATTCATAAATGACAATAAGTGGTAAATGCTGATATGGTAGCAGCCAACAAACACATTTGACCAATACTGTCATCTAGAGATCAGGCCTTGAAAGGCATAAAACTTTGCTTAGTGCTCAGAGCACAAAAATTATGCATGCTTGAAACATGAAATCTAGCAATTTGATTGGTTGATTCTCGAGTCTGAGTACAAAAATCATGCTCGAAAGTTTTAAGACCATGAGGCCTAGTGTTCACATTGTGTACTTAATGTCTTCAGTAAAGGAGATATGGTGTGATTGCCAGTGAGACAACTATCCATTAAAGGTTCAAACGAAATGGATACAAGCAATTAAAGGCAAGGGCATGGCCTTCAACCATGAGAAAAAATGTTTAGTCAGCTATGAAAGGTCCCATTATGAAAAATATGAAACACATTCAACTTAGAAAACTAACAGCCTAATTCATAACATAACAATTTAGGAAAAAACGAATATAACAGACAAAAACCAACACCCACCACTGAACTGCAGGCTCCTTAGTATGTCTCTAAACAACATATATTATATATACAACAACAAAATAGATATAACCTTTCTTTTTTCTGATTATAAATTAATCCTAATTTAAATTAAAGCAGCCATTTTGAGAACCATGCGTCAAGCATCTGACTGACCATCATCAATATAAATCTACTATCAACTAAACACTTAGTCATGATGACATAATTGTAGAATATGTCGCAGGCAATGTAATTTTCATGTATTTTACAACACTTTAATACAATTAAAATCATTTTTTAAGCCAAGATGTTTCAAAATAGATCACTTTTCATTACAATCTTATTGAAAATCACATTATCAACCGGTCATACAAACATGTTTTTCTTCAAATAAAAAATATTGACGCAATGGATTTCTTGACTAGACCAAAATATACTATAAGGATCAAATAACTTGGAGTTATGGACGGTCATTAAAGTTCAACAATAAGTCAACAAGTTCATTTAATTATTCATAATTTGGCTGTGTATGTGTTAAAGATCAAATGGTTAAATAAGCAGGTAAAAAGACATTGCACTTGATTGCATTTAGATTTATTTTTTTAAAGGTAAAACAAATCAGGACTTACGTTTTAATAAACTCTGGTCATCGTAAAAGGAGTGGACATAAAGGTGTACATTTCATTCTTGTTTACATTTGCATTTACCACTTGTTAAAATGGTTGTTGAATCATCCAATTGAAAGTGAATCCCTTTCACTCAACTTACAATCATGGCAATATTCAGTTACTTGTGGAAATCAAATCTTGCTTACTTTTTCTTTGAAATTGGCTGTTGTAATATTTGGTTCTCTTGGAAATGAACACTAAAATTTTCATTGAAAAAGTGGCTTCAAAAACTCATAGGCTCTGAGTCTAAAACTGTAAGAACTGTTTTTATGAATTCCCTTATTTGTAGTTATTATAACTTAAACACTATAGTCTGGAATTTTTTGCAAATTGACTAAAGGGTGTACGATACAGCTATAGGGGAGGTAATGACTATAACATAAAACGTTATTTTTGCGCCTTCAAACTGTGACATATCATGAATGACTTCATTTTTTAACTGAGATTTAAACTGATTTTACTTGAAAACGAGTACATGGACCCCTTTTTTTTAAAATTGCATTGTGTTAAACTCTTTATGAAGATTATTTGTACCAATTATAATGAAAAAGTCAACATTTTTTTTTAAATTTGATAAATACACCACAAAAAATGCTGTTTTTTTTTAATAAACTCCTGAAACTTTGTTAAAAAATTATTGTTTCCAAAGAACAGTTGTACATATAAAGATAATATTTGTGTTAAGATGACTCTCATAATGTTTTTACCCAAAAAAACTTGTGTTACCTGTTGAAACAAAAAAGTTAGGAGTGTGGAGATAAAAATTGAATATTTAGAAGTTATAAAACCATCATTAAACATTTTTGTAAAATGTATCCTTTTAAAAACTTATCTACCAAACAGTAATGATAACTTAAGAAATAAAACATGATCTTTCTTTTCATTCAATGTTAATTTCTTTTATTTATTTGCATAAACTTTGTTTCATCGACCAGTCACTATTTCAAATGTGAAGAAACACCTGCTAGAAACAGACCCATTACCACAAAAATTATGTAAAATTAGGAGGGACCTGAGAGCTTAAAAGAATGATCTGTTGGTTATTACTTTTATATCAGTACATACTTACTGTGAATAATATTTAAAGGTACTATGTCCACCTAAATTGATTTATGCCTTTATATACATTTTGAACTATTAATATATTTAAATATAGGCTTTAAAGTCTTATTCAAATATTTAACAGGAATTAGTCAATATAATACTATAATAGCTATTATTTCAAAGATGAGATGAAATAAACAATACACCTTCAATCACCTATAAAGTATTGTGGGGTTTTTAGAAAAATTTCTAAACCTTATTCGTCATATCAAGGTATATAAAGTTTGTAGAAACAGGGATTAAGATAAACAAACAATTAAATGTGAAAGAGTAACAGACTTTTAACACCTTTCAGTCAGTCAGTTGGTATATTAAAAATTAGTCTTGTGTCTATAAGACTTTGATGCCCTTTAAAAAAAAATTTTTTTTTTAAAATCCGAAAGTTCCAAAGCTTAACTTTTTTAGAACTGGGCAGCAGTGGGGAATTACCATGTAATCCTGAAAGAGTGGAATAGAGTCCCTGACCCAGAGTGAACTTTGCAATTATGAGGGGACTAGCTAAAAAAAATTAATACATAAATATGTATAAATAAAGAGGGACTTATAAGATAGTCCATGACTACATTATATGATATATATCCACACTCAGCTGTTCCAACTAAGATTCTGTCAGATATCTCCGTTTCATTTACAAATCATCAGCTATCCATTATAATTCTGATAACATGAAAATACAGAAGATAAAAAAAATTGAAGGACAAAAGATTAATTTTAAGTTTAAAAACTTTTTTTTAAAAGAAAAGCTATCTCTCTGAGATTCACAAGTTATAATAACAGAAATGAATATGTTGACGTCAGTCTTTATGAACCCTTTCATATTTAGTTGACAAAAGTCTCTTACTACATTGTACTACATTTAACATTGAAAAATCAAATGACATTAATGTACTTTTATAAACATTAAGTTTCTATTTACTTTTTACTTTCATCTATTACACATATTGTCCGTAATCATTAGATTTATCTATTAATGGCAATTTAAAACTTTGTATTAAGCTTTATAAAAATCTATGAACCATAATAAAATTTTTTTTAGAAAATTTAAGACTGCCAATATTATTGAATTCATATTTGTCCTTCTGTTATACAACAGTGGCTTTTAATTAAAAGATTTCAATATTAATAAAATGTCAATGGTAGGTATAATCAATTTTCAGAAATTGAATGTCAATCGCACGTCAGTTTCCAAACGGAAATATAAAGAATTGATGATTGCAACATAATACAAGTTAAATGGACCAACCGCTGGCATAGACAAGTTTCACTCTGTTTTTTATAGAAACTTTGAACAGAACACATTAATCATAAATTGGTAATTTGCTTACAATGATTTTTTTTTTTGCATTGTCTTTTTACTTTTGTTGGTACATTATATGAAAATTTATTTTTTAAATGCCGGAAGATGACTTTTAATTTTTACTCTAAATGATTAAATACTAGGTTAATAGGTTTACCTAGTTTTTTTAACTGATATTTTTTAAAGTTTGTTTAACAACAATGCAAAGATCTCTATGAGTAAGAATGCAAGGATGTCCATGTGAAAGCATAAACATATTTTGATATATTCATTATCACTGAACTTGTATATACAACATGTATAAAAAAGATGATGTGGTATGATTGCCAATGAGACAACTATCCACAAAAGACCAAAATGACACAAACATTAACAATTATAGGTCACCGTACGGCCTTCAACAATGAGCAAAGCCCATACCGCATATAGTCAGCTATAAAACTAAAAGGCCCAGATAAGACAATGTAAAACAATTCAAGCGAGAAAACTAACGGCCTTGTTTATGTAAAAAAATGAACGAAAAACAAATATGTAACACATAAACAAACGACAACCACTAAAATACAGGCTCCTGATATATTTGTTTAGGGTCCAGCTGAAGGACGCCTCCGGGTGCAGGAATTTCTCGCTACATTGAAGACCTGTTGGGGACCTTCTGCTGTTGTTTTTTCTATGGTTGGATTGTTGTCTCTTTGACACATTCACCATTTCCATTCTCAATTTTATTTGAGTTAGTTCTTATGTTGTCTCATATCTGTCCCATGTCAGGTGAGGGTTGACAAGTCCACAAACATGTTTAACCCCTTTTACATTCTCTATGTGCCTGGTCTTTAGTAAGGAGCCTAATAATTCAGTAGTAGTTGATTGCTGTTTATTTATTTTGTCATAAATTAGGCGTATGATTTTCTCATTTGAATTGTTTCTCATTTTATCTTGATGCAGCCTTTAACCCTTTCCTCCATTGATTTTTTTTTTTTTGCATACTTGATTTGCATAGGATTTTTCAATAAAATTCTGAAAATATGCTTTCAAGTATCAATGCATTGCGAAAAACAAATATTTCATCAAATAAAAAATTTAAGTCGGATATTCCTATGATAGTCCTTTTCATATTGGATACAAATTTTATTTTTTAAAGTCTACTGCAGACATTTTGTAGTCAAAGCGTTACAACTGAGGTACTACACAGGCGTCAAAAGGCGACATTATGGAGTAAAGGGGGTGGCGTCAAAAGGCGTCACTATGGAGGAAAGGGTTAAAGCTGACTGATTGATACATTATTGGTTTTGCTCTTTGGTAAGGACATACATGGACTTATGGTCGTTGCCATCTATTTCATTTAGACTATGGTAGACAGAAATCATATTGGCAGTCATACCCATCTCCTTATTATTTCATATTTAACTGAACTGATGAAAGAAAACTAAAACACAGCAATTATATGTAAAATCTATATGTGTAAAATATTTAAGGTTCAGAAAGAAAATATTACCTGTCTGTAGATTTTTTTTCTTCAAAATTTGCACTAGTAGACAAGGTTTGGAGAACATTCATCTGAAAATGTAAAACAAGGACAATTTTATATACAGTATAAATGGGGTATCCATCCGTAACACTGAATCAGTACATGCATAGTGAACGAGTAATAAAACAGTGCTTTTATCACTGTTCTTCATCACATATCCATGCTTAAAATATTATATATTTGAAAGGAATGGCAATTTGGAATATAATGGGCAAACTATATTTTTTCTACTAAAATATTTGCATATAATATTTATACAGTGTGGCAATAACATTATGGTTGTATAGTGCAATAAACATTTCAAAATAATTAAATTATTCAATAAAAAATTATAATAAAAGCTTACACAAAGAAAGTCTCACTAAAGTCAAAAACATGTGAAAGCATGCCCCTAAAAAATCATAAAAATAAATTTTAAAACAAATTATTCAGAATTTTGAATACAATTTGTAAACTTTCTTTGACCTACCATAAAAAGACTGACAATGGTTGATGCTATGAATCTTCCCCAACTCACTGCATGGAAGTCTGTTAGGTCATAACATGAAGTGAAAATAAACCTTTAAATAGAAATTGATAGTTAATTTTAATTCAAAGTTTATTATCAACATTGAGGTACACAGTGGGAGTGTACAAACTTGTAAGAATGATATGATGTGTAAATATCAAACATATATGTGTACATTTGTACTCAACAAATTATGTTGCTTGAAAATTTGTATGGCACTATTTTCTTTTGTCCTACATTTCAAATTAATAATTTGTACTTATGGAGTCTGGTACTGCTTGATATTCACCAAATTATTCATGCAATCCATCATTGGACACAAGTGATCAATCATGTTTAGTTTTCTATGCTACTCAACATGCTACAAACCAGTTTAAACTTGTTAACCTATCTTATGTATATATATCTAGCTAACAAATATTAATTTTGCTTATGAAAACAGCATTACAAGGTGTGTCAGAGGCATATAACAAACAATAAATTCTGATCAATTGATTGTTGTTTGCTAAATGTCCAGTGGCAAATATTTGGAAATATCTAATGCATGTTCATGAGAGGAACAATTTATCAACAATAAATAGAATTTATAAGTATAATAGGTAAGGGGTCTAACAGGATGAAAAGCAGAAGATTTGAGGGTACATTCAATAGAGAAAGAAATTTAGCCTTGCAACAGGCCTCAACAGGTCCTTCACAGACTTGTTGCAAGGGTTCTTAAACCACAATTGCACAATCAAAGTACAGCAGAGAAAATCAGAGAATGTTCAGTCATAACTCAAGTTCAAGAAATGAAGAGAACAGAAAAGTTTAATCATTTGTCTTTAACAAAATAACAACAGCAGGGAGAAATTACAAGTCATCACATAGCTAAAGAAAAAGAAAAATCTGAAGTTTTGTTGATGGCTCTCTTTTTCCTTAGGCCAATAAAATTATATTTGTGGTTCCAGTTACATCTTAAAACAAGTAAGGGTTACATACAAATGTAGGTAGGGAATTTTTATTATTTTATGTTTTTTACGTTAAGTCTAGATATAGGAGCAACATTCGGACTTAAACTACTTGCTTAATGAAAAATGTGGGAAAAATGCTTTAGGGTAGGTTATTATAGGACTAAAAATAGGGATGGCAGGGTAGCTGGAACCACACATATATTTTTATTTGGCCTTCCTTATACACATTCTTGTCTTCTAAATACTTTTCTCCCTAAGAGAACCTCTCTTCAGTTAAATAAAATAATGATAAAAATATTTCATTCATACCAATAAATCTATTTCATTACAAATCGTCAAATCAGTTTCCATCATTCACATACCTACGCTATAAAGAATTGTTTTCATCGCGACTGGACTTGATGGAATTTGGTCATAATACCTTTCATTTTCAGAATAAAAGGTCATTCAATTTATCTTTTATACTTATCTTCTGATTGACATAAGTTTGATTGTAGCCATGAATGATTCACATTTTATTTTACAGACCGAATTACTGAAGTCATGAGTAATTTGTGGTCATTTAAACTTAGAAATATATGTGTTAGTTCAGGTCATTCGGCAGATCTGTGTTCCAATTAATTATAATAAGCCTCCACAGTCATTTGATTCCTTGTGTTAGTTTGCTGTCTGATTGATATATACCCACCATATTCTTTTATTTTATTTTTATGGTAGAAGTAATTACCAAATGATTAAAATATCCTTCAATTCAAGATCATTTTATTGATTTTAACTTTGTCAATCTTTATATAAAAAGTTTCTATATGAATACAAAAGCAAACTGTTTGGGTTTTGTTCATTGTCGAAGGCTGTAAGGTAACCGTAAGTTGATAACTTTTACAACATTTGGTCTATGGAGAATAGTTGTCTCATTGGCAATCATACTGAATCATTTTACAGTAGTTCCTAAGGCTTTGAGAAATCAACTAGAAATTTTGTCCTTTAAACCAATTTTATAATCTGGACCAGTCTCTCTTAACAGGACATTAATATATATATATATATGTATATATACGATTTGGACAAAATCAAAATAATCCTTGTCAATTGGTCCAGTTATGCATATAACTTAAATGGTTCATACCAATTTTTACTGGCCTTTGCCTTATTTCTGCCTAGCTTGAGAATGACTGTTATTTTGTATAATGAATTTGAATGGAGATAAAACATTCTAGCATTAACACAGAGGGTCAAGACAAACACAAACTGTAATTGTACAAAGGAGAAGGGTCCAAGAACACCCAATATAAAAAGAAGATGTGGTATGATTGCCAATGAGACAACTCTCCACAAGAGACCAAATTGGTTTAAAACAAGAATCCACAAATTGCCATGCAAAGCATACCCTCTTTCATATTTGTAAACAGAAAATAGTTGTTTGACAGATTTTAAGAGCACTATATAGTCACACACTACAATTCATCAATGCCAAGCCAAGCTTGTGACCAAATATGAAGTCTGTCATCATGAAGTGTGGTAGAAATGCATGACAAGTTTTAATTTCATTCAGCCATGAGCATATAAATAACTTCAAAGTATTGACAAAAAAGGAAGTGGGCCTCCCTATGATGAGATAATGATATGCTTACACAATACAACTCATCAATGTCTAGTTCAGCTGACAAAGATTATTGTACGAGTCATTCTAAGGCTAGTAGTACCCGAGAAAGGTGTGACAGAAATATTTGTTTGATGTATGGATGAACAGACAGACATACCTGGAGAATGCAAACCAGCCCTACTCTACCTCCACTCAGAGGAGCAGGGTATGATAAGGCATTCATCTTTTTCAGACAGAGTAATGATATAGATTTGGAAAAGGAGATATCACTTCAATTTTTTTTATCTTAGCTAAATTGTTTTAAAATTGGTGCTTCATTTCTTTGAAAAGGGACATTCTTAAATTCCTCAATCACTTTTAGCTTCTCCTCTATAAAAATACAGTTTGATGCTTCAAAAATACAGTGCTTAGGTGTGTGAGGTGTGTCAAATAAAATAACTACGAGAATCATTTCTCAATATTGCTCTCTCAATCAATTAATATTAATACAAATATATATATAGTTTTTATTTTAACAAATATAAGTACTGTCAGAAAGTAAAAAAAAGCACATTAAAGTTTTCTTGCACTATTTTTCAATTATTAAGTGAGGCTGGATGGGATGCAATCTACCAGGAAAATTAAAATGATTCTTTTTAAAATATCCATGATAATATCTTTGAATAAATAGAGGATAACTCAGGATTTCCTTCCCTTAGAATAAACTTTGGGTCGACATCAAGCGTCATTGCACCTTATGACCTGTTCTTTTTCCATAATGTCTATAATCTTTAAATTAAAAGCCCAACAGATAAATATAATATAAAAAGTTCCCAATTATAACATGTAGAAAATTAACATACCTGTCTTAAAATTTAGAACATAAGAATGCAACAAAAACTTTTATGCAGTTTTAATCAACTGCCACTCCTCAGCGATACTAACAAATTACTTTGTTTGGTCAATAAATTTCAAAAGGTTTGTGTTCATGATTAAAATTCAATTACTGACAAATTTGTTTTGAATTTGTTTTTCGGTAGAGTAATATGACCTCCCACCAACTGATATCAACAACATGCTCCATTATTTACAGAAATGAACGATCAGTCAACAGCTTATCACATGCAGGAGACATTCTTAGATTGATAAAAATACAAACTGACCAAACTTTTTCCAAACATTTTGTAAATAGTATTGTGTAATTTTAGATGGATCGTTTTGGGAGCTTTAAGGTCATTTTGATATCATACATGTAGAAAAATTGTCTATTTGTTCTAATTTTTTTTCTATAAGTTACAAGAAATAAATAGTTAAGAACCTCACTCTCATACAAAAAGTTGATTCACTAATTGAGAAAATAAACCTTTTTTTTTGTCCAGATATACTGTGAAGTGCACTTTTTAACATTAGTTTGTTAAGTGCACTTTTTACCATTAGTCGGTGAAGTGCACTTTTCAACATTAGTTCATTAAGTGCACTTTTTACCATTAGTCAGTACAGTGTACTTTTTAACATTAGTTCGTTAAGTGCACTTTTAAACCTTGGTCGGTAAAGTGCACTTTTTAACATTAGTCTGTGAAGTGCACTTTTTAACATTAGTTCGTTAAGTGCATTTTAAAACATTAGTCGGTGAAGTGCACTTTCTAACATTAGTTCGTTAAGTGCATTTCTTAACACTTGTCTGTGTAGTGCACTTTTAATATTAGTTCGTTAAGTGCATTTTTTAACATCAGTCGGTAAAGTGCACTTTTGAACATTAGTCGGTGAAGTGCACTTTTTAACATTAGTCCATGAAGTGCACTTTTTAACATTAGTCCATGAAGTGCACTTTTTAACATAAGTCAACATAAGTGAAAAGGCTACCTGAAACATAGCTGTCATAACTTGATTGCGTAACTCTATATATTGTCTATAAAATTTTTATGTATCTAGTTTTGTTAAATCTTTAAAGCACTCTCCCACTGAACAAAGAAACCCCAAATTAAATAAATCTTCTAAAAGCAACTTATATGAATAACATTACAAGACAGAATTATAGTTAAAGCAAATTGCCTTCGAAAGTAAATCAACTTCCCAATTCTCTCAAAAAGTTATCTTTCTGGAAATATAAAAAAAGAAGATGTGGTATGATTGCCAATGAAACAACTGTCCACAAGAGACCAAAATGACACAGACATTCTGGAAAAGCTATATTGGACAAAATTTGTGAATTATACTTTCTCTGCTATATTTAATTTTTGCCAATTCTCCTTGAAAGGTTCGAAATCATTGAAAATTAAGAAATATAAATAAAATACAGACATTTTAAAGTTTAAAGTTTAATTGAAACTTAAATCAATTTTTTTAAGTCTTTACAAAATTCAAGTTAAATATGCATAAACTCTTTAGTATAATAATACCAGCATTTGAAATATAAGTAATTTACGCAATATAAGCTGTTCATCCGTAGACATAATTTTCTTATAACAATATCAAGAATATTTAATATGCAAGGTATGACGTCAACATATTGACTTGCAATTCCAGACTGTATAATAATGTAGCAACGGAAACTGAAAATCAATCTATTCCTAATATTCTGTCTTACATTATTTCAATTATTAGGTCATTCTGGGCCTTATATTAGACCAATTTACTTCTTGACTTAAGAAACAAGGAATTCTAATTTAATATTTTTGATATCATGACATCAGTTTATTGTAATACTTATTTTATTAAAGACTTTAATAAAAAAAAATTACAGGACAGTTAAATCCATAAACTAACAGACCTCAATATGTGTTCAAATAATAAAGGATTGGGATAGAAAATATACTGTTAATGCTTCTCCTTGAAAATTCTGTCACTTAAAACATGTATTACAAAATTGTTTTAAATGACCATAATTGCCAAACATTTAGAGAAACCTTATATATTAAATTAACTCGAGGACTAAATTACAAGATTCTTTGCATCTATTTTAACACCCAAAATATTATACCACAGAACTTCGAAAAAGTAATATTTGAGACATTACAATTGTTATTATTGGAATTTTTAAAACATTGTAAAATCATCTGAGGCCAAAAGGATTTTTATGTTTGATTTTCGTACAATATCATAAACAAATAGCATTAATAGCCATGATAGTGAAATAAACAAAAGTTTAAAATTTGAGCTGAAATTTTTGTTGCCTCAAGTTTCAAGTTTGTGTGCCCTTAAGTTTCAAGTTCTAATTCTGTTGGCTGTCAGATTTAAAATCATTTCGAAATAATTTATATATGTCAAAAAGCATAAAATAAAATAAATAAATATTTTTAATAAAAATTAACAATCTTGCTTAAATCAACCAAATAGCCTAATACTTGTATAAAATAATTATAGAACTTTTAGGATATCAGACATGTCAGAAGATATTTTTTAATAACATGTGTTCTATTTACTGCCCTTATTATCACAGGAGACAACTTTATATCATATAAGGGAGGCAACTAATACATAGAAATAAAAGGTTCCTGAATCAATGGTTGTGCATTTTGTAAAGTTATTTTAGTGTTTATGTTGTACGTATATTTAAGTAGTTTATTGTTTTTGTTTTGTTCTGTGGTATATTTTTGGTGTTCTGTTAGTAGCTGGTTAGTCGTTAAGTAAGGGGAGAGACATATACTAAATATGTCTCTGGTAAGGGGACTTTAGGTTGAGTGTTGTTTACAGTGGAGTCCCTGCTGTCCGCGCGGCCCGTGATATCGCGCATTAGCTGATTTCGTCCTATCAACACAGTAACACATACAAAGTCGTTCTTGTTATTGTTTTAGCCTTCCGAAGAGATAAAAAAGAATAAAATTGATAAGTTCAAGAATTAATTAATAACTGCAATCCCGTGATTTACCATATTTGGCCAATTTCCATTAAAAAAATTACATCATCAGATTATTTTTGTTTTATTTAAGTCAAATTAATATCAGATTGAAATATTTTTTGCTCTGCATCCTTGGAAGTGTGTTTGGTACAATCTCAGCTATATTTCGTAGTATAAAATCTTTCCTTTATTTCAAATAAGCTATTTTTGGAAGACATGCGCGAAATCACCGGACATTGGAGGAACTCTCAGAACAGGGGTTTTCCTAATTTTGAACACACATTACACAAAATCTAAAGGATGAAACCATACAAACAGAAGATTTTATGAAATAAAAGTATGTTATGAATGTGTTCACACAAAATTATCCAATTATTGGTTTTATCAGTTGAATGAAGTGAAGTCATAAGTCTTAGGTGCGCGGATACACCGGACTGCACCGTAATATTATCAAAGGTGGATTTAGAACCCTAAAGTTTGGCTAAAGTCGTCTTACTTGTTAAACAAAGTATGGCAATGCGAAAGCGGGCTGTCACTTAATGTTTAGTTAAACACAAAGTGACTAAAGTTTTCCCATCTTAACATTTAATTACAACTGAGGGCTGTTAAAGATTGAAGTAGAACTTTCGTTGACAAACGTCGTCTGTATTTTCCGCCATAGATCTTCTTCTGTGACGTAGAGTGCGTTAAATTCTGAACGTTTGACGGAAAAGATACGAAATGTACTCGAAACTGTCAATTTCCTACTTCTTCTATATTTGTATCCTTTTAATTATGGAACACCTCCTCGACGGATATTATCCAAGTGGGGAATTAGTAGACAATAGACAATATACACTATTTTATTGGCATAAAAGAAATGGTAATGACTAAATAGATAAACATGTTGTATATTTGTAAAGTAGTTATATTGTTTTTTTTCTGTAATGTTTGGATATTTTTTAATACAAGACACGATCACCCATAAACCAAAGGAAATCACATATCAGTAGTAATCTTTACGCGATACACGAAAAAAAAACCTCTGCATCATGACAATCAACTGCAAGAGCATAAAAGATATAAAAAAAAAAAAAAAAAAAAAAAAAGCACTCCACTACTTGAAACCAGACATAGTATGCGCCACGGAATCAATGGTTAAAAGGAATCAAACAAGGATCAAATCCAACAAAAGTCGCCATAATGTCATGCGAAATATTTTTCATATTTATTCTTCAGATGAAAATCTTATACATTCTTACTTTGAAACCAATCGGTTCCTCCACCAATCTTCTTTAAATGCACAAATGACTAACTAAAATGAATACAGAAATGACAGAAGGACCCTTTGAGGGGGTGTATATGTACTTGTTGAGAAATCCATCACATCAGTCGAACAAACATCCAGAATGACTGACGGAGAAATTGAATGGGTAAAGATCAAAATATTAAAAAAAAACAGCAAAGACTTGCTAGTTGAATCTTTTTGCATGCCACACAGAGATAAAAAACACTCAAACGAACTGCAAAAGTCATTTGAGAAGGCCAGAACTAATAGGAACACCAATGTCATTCTATCAGGAGATTTAAACTGCCCTGGCATCATATGGGACACAGCAACAGCCCTTGGACCAGACAGAGAAATCCAACACGGACTAAATGATACAACTGAAACATATAACCTGACACAAATACGCACTAAACCAATTCGTGAAGGAAACCTCCTAGATCTTGTATTTTTCACGAACCCAACACTAGTTTAATCCTCAAATAACGTACCAGGTATATCAGACCATGACATTATCATCACCGACCTGGAAACAAAAGTACACCATCAAAAAAGCCTACCAAGCAAATGTTACAAGAAAACAAAATGGGACTAAATTTCCACAGACCTTAAACACACCCTAGAAGAAGTCAAAGAAAAACACCATCAAGGAGCTGAGGTACACCAACTTTGGGACACCTTCAAAAGTCAGCTTCAAAAAACATGAATACAAACATTCCAAATAAAGAAATAAAATCAAGAAATAACATCAAGAAAAAACATCCCATGGATCAAACACAAACAGAGGAAAATGCTTTAAAGAAAAAACAGAGGCGATACAAACAAGCCAGAAAAAACAAACAAATGGTCAAATTATAGATCTTTTCAAAAGGAATGCAAGAAACAACTGAGGAAAGCAGAATATTAAAATGTCAACCAAAACATCTCTGAGGGCCTAAACAACAATGACATAAAGCCATTTCGAAATACATTAAATCCAAACGCCAGGACTCAGGAGGAATAGTACCATTAAACTAGAGGCTCTACCTGACACAAATTTTAAACAAAATATCCCTATGATGATTGTGGCCAGGTTTGGTTTAATTTGGGCCAGTAGTTTCAGAGAACGAGATTTTTGTAAAAGATTACTAAGATTTACGAAAAATGGTTAAAAATTGACTATAAAGGACAATAACTCCTAAAGGGGTCAACTGACCATTTCGGTCGTGTTGACTTATTCGTGAATCTTATTTTGCTGAACATTACTGCTGTTTACAGTTTATCTCAATCTATAATACTATTCAAGATAATAACCAAAAACAGCAAAATTTCCTTAAAATTACCAATTCAGGGGCAGCAACCAAACAACGGGTTGTTCGATTCATCTGAAATTGTCAGGGTAGATAGATCTTGACCTGATAAACAATTAAACCCCCATGTCAGATTTGCTCTGAATGCTTTGGTTTTTGAGTTATAAGCCATAAACGGCATTTTATACCCTATCTTCTATTTTTAGCCATGGTGGCCATCTTGGTTGGTTGACCGGGTCATCGATCACAATTTTTAAACTAAATACCCCAATGATGATTGTGGCCAAGTTTGGTTTAATTTGGCCCAGTCGTTTCAGAGGAGAAGATTTTTGTAAAAGTTAACGACGACGACGACAGACGCCGGACTCAAAGTGATGGGAAAAACTCACTTGGCCCTTCGGCCCAGGTGAGCTAAAAAGGGGGCTTATTTTGTCAGTGATAGTAAAGGGAAAGCCGAATTCTACTAGAACAATTTAAGTCCGTTTTTACAATAATATCAGACACAAACCTACCAACAAAAATAAGGGCCAAAATCAATATACTAGTAACACCATTAACGATCGACCAAAAGGGACTGGAGAAACTACTAAAAACACCAAACCAAATAAAGCCTCTGAACCAGACAACATCATAAACTGCATACTCAAGTAATGTGCTGAACAACTAGCACCCATCCTGCAAATTATAATGCAATGCTCGCTAGACACAGGTGAACTACCAAAAGACCGGAGAGACGCGAACAAATCCAGTATCTTCAAAAAAGGGGACACACACCTGGCAGAAAACTACAGACCTGTTTCCTTAACACCTGTCATCAGCAAATTTATAGAACATATCGTATGCAGGCATATCCTAAAACATCTGAAAAAAACCCCAAAATCTTAACCAACTAAAACCACGGCTTCAGGTCAGGATACCAATGTGAAACCCAACCCATAACTACCATCAACGACTTCCTATAAGAACATGACAAAAGACATCAAATCGACGTAGGCATACTTGATTTTTCAAAAGCTTTCGACACAGTACCAAACAACAAATTATTACATAAATTAGATCAATATGGAATTAAAGGAAACACACACAAGAACTTCGTAACTGCAAGATCAATTCGCACCATAGTGGAAGGCGAATCATCTGGCGAAATAACAGTTGACTCTGGGGTCCCCCAGGGCACAGTCTTAGGACCAATCCTATTCCTGTGCCACATCAATGACATTTCAGACAGCGTAACATCATTAGTAAGACTATTTGCTGACGACTGCCTTCTACCGGTAAACAGAACAATTAAAAATAGCCAAGACCAACAAAAGCTACAAACAGATTTGAAACAACTAGAAATCTGTGCCGACAAATGGGGAATAAATTTCAACGTCAAAAAGTGCTATGTTCTATCCATGAACAAAAAAGCAGACAATTTCTACACGCTTAACAAACACATTCTATAAGAAGTAAAAGTGAACCCGTATTTAGGATCCATAAACTCAAACGATCTGAAATGGAGTTTCCACATTAATAACATGTCACCTTAGCCTTTCTTAGAAGAAACTTGAGGAACGTATCAGAGGCATGTAGGAAATTAGCATATATATCCATAGAAAGATTAACAATGGAATATGGCGCAACAATCTGGAACCCATATATGAAAGGGGATATTGACAAACTAGAACGTATCCAAAACAGGGTGCATAACTAATATGAAATGCCAGCTTGGAATGACTAGAAGGAAAAAGACACAGCCTCCGTCTTATCCTGATCTACAAGGTGGTTGAGGGTCTGGGGCCGGCTATACCAGCCGACAATTTTGTCATACCAGCACGACCTAAACGAACGATAAAAGCCAAAACATATTCAAACTGTGAAACTGACAATATCATTGAACGTCAAGTTATCAAAAACATCAGAGGACTTAAAGTTCCAAATAGCAACAAACCACAGTACAAACATTCATTTTTGTGGAAACAACTATCCACTGGAACCAACTACCAGATACAGTTGCGCATGCAGGTTCTGTAGAGGCATTTAAGACCGCTCTTCAAACACACCGCCCATAACAACTTTTCATATAAGCCTTACTATAACCGTTTTATAATCAGGCATAAGCAAATATTTGTTTCTGATACAAGTGCCTGTGGCACTAACTCCTCAGTTACACATTGAGGATTGATTGGCTCTATTTCTTAAAGCATCAACATAAGTTGCACGTTTACTTATTTTGTAAATACTGTTGAAAAATGTTAAAATTGGAGATGCTGAAATATTGGTATGTTTTTCTTGAAAACCCTGGTCAATTATTCTTTGTTTTGTAAAACCAAAAAGGGGTTTATTATTGGGTTTAACGTTTGACAAATATATTTTAAAACTAAATTTTGAATAATAAAATTTGCAACCTTGTAACCCAATTAGTTGCTGATTTTTGTAGCAATGCATATTTGGTGAACTAAACTTCCCTCTGAAGTGATTAAATGTTTCCAGAATTTAATACTGGATAACATTATCCTATTTTCTATTATTATACTTCACTTTAAAACGCCAGATTTTGATTGGCTTATACAAAGGTGACAATTTACTCTATCACATGGCTGAGCGGGTGATATTTTTTAAGTGTCACTCTCTGGGGAAGACCAATCAAAACTCGACAATTCAAAGGACAATGAATAGAAGTTAGATCAAGTAATGAAAGACAAAGTTTAAGTTCAACGTTTTAATTCAGTACTTTCTGAGTGGTCAAAATAAAAAAAAACAACACAAAAGCATCTTGCTTCACTTGCCGTATCATTGCTATGCACGTGATGTCAAAGTAAAATGCTTTGAATTTGAAATTCAACTGTAAATGACAATAACGAAAGGACATTCAGTATAATGAATCAAATACCACATAGCTGAGAGGGTGATAGAGCAGATTGGTACCCCTCGAAAAATCAAGCATTGTCAACCTTGGCTTTGCCGCGTTTAACAATGTTTTCTCGGAGTAAAAACTGCTCTATCACCCTCTCCGCTATATGTTATTTATATAATGACAGCCTTGTAAGTTCGAAACGACATGAATAATTCGAGGCCTTACATTATACTCGCAAGATTTATATGCAACTTTGGTATGGAAGCCAATTTGTTGATGTCTTTTTGGGCATACAAGTCCCAAATAATTGATCCATACTCAATAATAGATCTTGCGAGTGCGATACATTCTGTTTGACAATAGGGCAGTGTAGTAGGTTTCTCCTATGGAAGCCTAGCGTGGAACTGGCTTTCTTGCATGTCTTTGTTAATTGTTCTATCCATTTAAGATCTTCTTGTATTTGTAGCCCAAGATATGGGTTGGATTACACATGTGCGAGTGTTTTTGGCGTTGAAGCGCATACCCAAGTCGTCTGCCCATTTTTCCCGTGATTTGAAACCCTATTATTGTTTGTTGTGGTCATTTTGGTTTTTGATTTCCCTGTACAGCAAACAGTTGTCTGCAAATAGCCGGACTGACGAGTTTAATGCATCTGGTAGATAATTTTTGTGACACAGGAATAGAATTGGTCCTAGAACCGTTCCTGGAGGAACATCGGATTCGACTGATGTATTACTTGAGTGTTCTCCGTCAAGTTGAACTCGCATTTTTCTTTCAGTAATGAATGAAGAAGTAAGACATTTGTGGATGTTTCCTCTTATTCCATACTGAATTTTGTACAGGAGGCGATCATGAAGTACAGTGTCGAATGCATTTAAAAAGTCCAGAATCAAATGTCTACCTGGTTTCATTTGTCGTATAACTAGATCATGTCGTGGATTGTGATGGCAAGTTGGGTTTCACAGGAATATCCGGATCTGAAGCCATGTTTAAGCATATGTTGGCATATGATAAGTCAGTGCATCGGGCCATTAATTTTAAGCCGCATGTCGGTCTCCTTTCTTGAAAATGCTAGAGATGTTGGCATTTCTTTAGACCTCTGGTAGTGTACTTCTGTCTAGGGATAGTTCGAATATGGATGTCAGTATTGGTGCCAGATGTTCGGCGCATGGATTTAGTCCTCTATTTGGTATGTTGTCTGGGCAAATGCTTCTCATGAGTTAATATTTTGTAACCTCTTTTTCAACTCTTCTCTTCTGATGTTGATAAGATGTATGTAGTCTTTTACTCTAATGTCTGATTTTGGTCATGTTTGTGTTGTTTCCTTTGTGAGGACAGACGCAAATTCCTGCCTTGAATTTGGACATTCTCTTTGCTATCGTTTATGAGACATCTTTGTCTCTTTAGTGGTACAACTCTATTGAATCCTGCTCCCTTGATTTGATATTTCCGAAAGGTTATTGTGTTGTTCTTATTCATTCCTTCGATTATGGCATTGTTAATACCCGGCATAGTTATGTTCCACTTTCCTGATTTCTCTTTTGCATGTTTTTTGGTAATCTCGGTAAGTTGTCCATGATTTCTATTTTTTGGCTTGGTTATACAGGTGTTTTTTTCAGCATTTTCTCGATCTTGCAAGTTATCCATGAAAGTCTGTTGTTAGACTTGATTTTTCATGGTGTGTTTTTGTCTAGTCTGGCGAGTAGGTGTTATTTGAAGTCAGCCCATACTTGGTATAGACGAATGGCTACAAATGCAGTTTTTCCCCCAAGAACCGTCATCGTTTGGAACTCTTTATCAACAACGATAGTGAGGCTCCCTCCTTGGTATCCTTCGAGAGGGATCTTTCAACATTTTGTTTCTAATCTGTTCAGTCTCCCGTTTGCCAAGTAAGTCAAATGATGGACCGAAGCTGATTATTTTCACCGGTACACAGCCTGGATTGGTTCCAGCCAGATGAACGAAAAACAAATTAATACCCCCTCATTTATTATTTGACTTTATTATATTTTTTCCCCTGATAAACTTTGTGCTTGCTCATATATTTTTGTTTTAATCTTCTATTTCCCTATAGGGTGCTATAAACAGTTTCGTATAAAAAACTACGGGTTATTCCCCGACTAAAAATAGACTTGGAGGGAAGTCCCTTTTTATCAACATAATTGGTAAAAAAGTATCATGTTTTTTATATTTGATTGTAAAAATAAGTTAATTAGCTTCAATTAAAACAGGTTGAATGATTAAAATATTTTTTAAAAATTAGATTAAATACAAATGTTTTAAGGGGAGACAAACTGTAATCATCCTGTTTTTTTGGCAGTGAAAAGTGCAAAACTTATTTGCACCCACTGTAGCTCTTTTCGGAGCAGGCGAACGTAGCCTGAAGCATACATTTTTAGAAAGACCAGGTAAAAACCTATGAAATTCATACAGTTTTGAATATGAAAAATGTGCATGTATCATGTCTGCATGGGTGTGCACATGGCCTGATTTCATGTTTTTTATGCATAGATTAGGCAATGTTTTTCCCATTTTCTCTGGATAAAACTTTTTGGTACTATTAAAAGTACAATTTATTTTTATTTCATTATAAACTAGAGAAAATCCTGATTCTAATGATATCTAGTTTTATACAAGTATCTTCATTAACATTAACACCACTAAGGGTCTATTATAGATGGTCCCTCAAAATATGACGTCATAGAAAAAAACTGTTGATTGCACCCATAGCTAATTCTTGCGCCCACCGGAAGCGTTAAGTTTGGTCAAGTTTGTCAGACAGTTCAAAGTACAATGTACATGAAGATATCACACATTCAAAAAGCCATTGTCATCCCCTCAACAAATATTTTTATATACATCTTGATAATATAAATGCAGCCTTTTATTGCATGCTTCAATGAAGAGTGACCAAACATGTACTGAGGGTTCTAAATCGAAAGATTTCTGGTCAATAATGAAACCTCGTCCTACATATATGGGTTATGTACTTCGAAAGGAAACTGTCCTCTAAGGCTCTTTGACATTTTTAAACAAGAAAAGGTTTGCAAAACTTGTATTATTATTTTGTAAATGTTGTCAAGAACATTGGAAACAATCAAATAGATGTTTATCTCAGTAATCTGACCGTTTCGAGATATAATATACCTGATCTAGACTTAAATATTGTCAAAGCCCCAAATCTACAATGTAACGTACCAATATCATCAGGGACCTCCCCGTGCAGTTTCATGGTAGCCCATATTGAACATATTCTTAAACAAGAAGATAAAGAAGCTATAAATCCTTTTCTGCATTTCAAGAACATTTCACCTTAATACTTGCATTTTTATTATGTTCATTATGTAACTCAACTGACATTATCAATATTTTCATTATTCAACATAGCATGTATTTTTGATTATTTGTGTATATTGTATTTAATCTAACAATGAGTTAGATTACCATAAGCACTTGTTGGGTTCATAGAAAATTTGAAAACAATGTACAGACAAGAAGTAAAGATGATATCATCACACATTTTTGTTCGCTATGGTAAAATTATATACTGATATTTGTTAATCATTGGTATGGGTAAAACTATTGTTGTTTTCCATTTTTAAACAAAACAAAACGCATCAAAAACGAATGGACAAGAACTGTCATTTTGTAATGTAGTTTTACATAATTTTAATGCAATTATATTTTGTATCAATGGTAATGATTGGATGAAAATCAGCGTACAATTATCTATCTACTAACTGTCTGTTACTAAGGAAAGCCGACATTTTGATGTCCGGGATGTAATGAAATCAGCATAATTTCTCCAATTATAAGCAGAAAATACGTAACATTTTGCAACTAAAATACTTCCTGATACATATTTTTTATCTAGCCTGAGCAGATATAAAGCCAGAAAAAGCATGGTAGTAACGTTTGTCATCGAAAGCATACATATGACGTCGCATAGTTTAGGTGCGTTTCGAAGAGTTTTTGTTTGATGAAAATTGTAAACCCAAATATTGAATCATGTTTGCTGACGTCCACTGGAAGTTTTTATTATTGCAAATTTCTAAGCTCAGTTTGCAACAGTACAACTACAGATCGACTTCCAGAAAGCTTCAAATACAGTTTTAATATCTCTCAAATATATCATTACTCGTTGTACACTCAATACTCCTGTTTCTAAACTAGATGACGTCTTTTAATTCCTTGTTGTGTGTCGTCCTGTTGACAGACGGACATTACAGTTTATCTTTGTGTGTTTCACAAAAAAGGGGATTGTGCTCACGTAAAACTAGTTTATCTGTACCACATTTTCTGCCTTGCCCACAGTCATGGTTTCTGGACCATTTGTTATCCGTCATGGTATGCCCTTACTCTAACATGTACCTTTAAAAAAATGATTGATTTACATCAGTGACACTAACGTTTTGCATTAATCTGTGTTTTTCCAATCTTTCCCTGTCGTACCATATTTTCCCAAAATGTTCAACTCAATACCCTTTTGCGAATATATTATATTAACAGATAGCGTACTTTACCTAAACCTATCATAGTGAAGCTCTAATCAAAAATGATTGAAATGCCAAATTTTGTTAATTAAGCATTAAACAAGAATGTGTCACCAGTTCACGGATGCCCCAATCGCACTATCATTTTCTATGTTCATTGGACCGTGAAATTGGTATCAAAACTCTAATTTGGCATTAAAATTAGAAATATCATATCATAAGGAACATGTGTACTAAGTTTCAAGTTAATTGGATTTCAACTTCATCAAAAACTACCTTGACCAAAAACTTTAACCTGAAGCGAGACGGACGGACGAACAAATAGACAGATAGACGAATGGAAGTACAGATCAGTAAACATAATGCCCCTCTACTATCGTAGGTGTGGCTTAAAAAGACACATCTCCCTAAATTTTCTTTTTCATCATATTGCCTTGATTGAATTATGACAGTTTTTATTGTTCTGTTAGTCATGATGAACCCGATATAAATAAGCAGATACAGAAAAATGGTTACATAAATTTTTTGGTAAGGTACACTAATAATAATGATAAAACTCATTTACCTGAATATGTTTTAATTAATAGGAATAACAAGAAATAGTAAAATTATTCAAAACATTGTTAAGAAGCACATTTTAATGCTGGAACACCTCCAACCCACACCCTGTCTTTCTGTCGATGGGAAGTCAGAACCTCCTCCTCTATGTCATGCTTATATTGTACCCACTTCCGGTAGCAATCTACCTGATCTCTAATATAGGAATGACATGGATAATTTTGTACCTGAAATATAATAAAATTCAAATACAAGGGTTAAGAAATTTAAAACACAATCGAGATTGTAAATCAATACTGAAATCCTCAACCCAGCCACACCCATTCACACACATCCACACTCACAGCAAAAAAAAACAGTAAGCTAGGTAGGCCAACCCCAACAAAAGTTTCCTGCTTTATAAATAGCTGTCAATTATGTTTTTAATCTATTGGAGAACTTATAATAAATTGATTCATGGTATCTGTCTGTTTATACTCAATTGAGGTGCCAACTGAGTACTTACATATAATAGAAAATAGAGTTGTTTTCTTTTTGAGGACGGATTTAATCCATAAATTCCACAGAGAGTAGCATCTATATCAGCCATTTGTGTTGGCCAAAAAAGAAATCATTGCCCGTTTCACAAATGACACGTGATGCGTTTTGTAAACTTTAGTGTCTAGTACTGATGTGCAATAATGAACTCTTTTAAGTTGAGATTCGTTTGCCTTGAAAGAAAAAAAATGCAGCCAGGTTGTGACTGATCCGAGACATTAAATGTTAGGGTCTATAGGAATATACAGGACCATATTTGCAGCTGAGTGTGTTTAGCTGTGATGGATGTTTTAACAAATAACAACGCTCTTTTGGGTCTTTGTAATAAACAAACCATAGCCAATTTAGGCCAGCAGTTAACCAAGTTACATTTGTATTTAAATTCTTTACTTAAAAATTACTTCATGGCAATAGCAATGTTTGATACTTTAAAATACTGGTGTTCAATCACCAATTGCTCAAACGAAGATTCCTTGAAAATGTTTAACTGCATGAAAACCAGTCGTTATATGTTGATTTTTTAGAACATATCTATTAGTTCAACGCATTTGTCATTCCCTATGTATGTGTATTTACAACAGTTTTCTTCGTAACATTTGACAGTCTTTAAATGTTATTAATTCCAATTTATGATATTTCTTTAATTATTCTCATAATCCTAATAATTACTTTTATATAATTTATCATTCATTCATTTTCGTCATTAAATCCTTTTGAATCAATTAATCTTCTTTAACATCTTTGTTAGTCTTAAAATAACTTTTCAAATCTTACACATTGTTATATTCGCCATGGTATGAAAAAATTTGAAAATAAACAAGCAACGAAAAAATCTAAACATTGAATATGCTGCCACGTTTAGAGATTTATCGCTAAGAAAGGACCTAAACCAATTATACAAAATAATCTGTGGTCAACGTTTTCCGAGGCATTTATACCAAACGAATAACTATTCAATACAATTTCACGTTTGTTTATTAACGTATAACTAAAATACTTAATCCAAATGTAACAAGGTGAAGTTCATGAAACTGACAAAACCAGACTTTATCAAACAATGGAATGAATGTAAAACAATGATAGATTCCTGACATGGTAAATAAAAGCAACAATAGTAAACCGATGTAAAAAAAAATCATAAATCGATTTAGAGAAAACAAAGCC
The DNA here is from genome assembly GCF_036588685.1 of Mytilus trossulus. Lineage (NCBI taxonomy): Eukaryota > Metazoa > Mollusca > Bivalvia > Mytilida > Mytilidae > Mytilus > Mytilus trossulus. The sequence continues at coordinate 32,504,953 of NC_086386.1, read as the reverse complement.
GGGTTACAAACCAAAACCGAGGGAAACACATCAACTATAAGAGGAAAACAAAGGAACAGCGGGAACACAAAAGTGCAACAACAACAACACACATATAAACGAATTATTAGATAAAAAACTGCCCTATCCCTATTCTTGGTACACGAAATTGTAAGAACCCGATTGAACGACTAGCTTAACTTCCCGCTTTATGACAGTTTAAACAAATATCGCTACAATACTACGTTACAGACATACAGCAAAAACACACGCAAAACATTCATAAGAGAAAAACGAGCACACAAATAGTTTAAACTATATGATACAACATGCAAACCGCTGAATGACAACGAACATAGTACACTTACGACCAACACAACATGATAGCAAAAACAGTGACACACTTTCGTAACTAACATGTAATATAAAGGCACTTCCCGTAAAAAGGAGAGTTACACCTGATTTTATAGCTAGATAAACATCCAAGTTGTACACAGTTGTTTATTGATCCGTTAAATATAATACCAACTATTTTCCGTTCATCCATTTATCATTTAAGTAATATAAAAAAGAATGCCTTGGTTAGTAAATCACGAATCCAAGCGTTGCTTGAATCAAATGTTAAATAGGGTAACGACCTATTTTTAATGAAAATTCAATGTTTTTATAATTACTGGTTGTTTCAACGCAACAGGAAATGTATCAGTCAAATTGTCATTTGTATTGTTGCTAATTACTTCAAAACACCATTCTATTTTCTATAAGCCTCATTTGATATTTGATTTTATCTTCAAGGGAAGGTGTTGGAACAACTATATTTAGATTAAGCAAAACTAAAAAGAACAATACCTTAATTTATTGGTTATTAAAAAAGCATTGTGGACAAATTGTCTGTATTCAACTAACTAATGACTTATAGATTGCACTTTCAGAAGTAGAAACCAAAACATTTGTTATAGTTGCAACAGGTTGTTTTAGTAAAACTTTTTTATATTTGCTTGTTTGAACTTTTGTAAAAGAGGTACGAAAGATACCAAAGGAACAGTCAAACTCGTATATCGAAAATAAACTGACAACGCTATGGCTAAAAATGAAAAAGACAATCAGACAAACAATAGTACACATGACGCACATTTGTAAAGTACAAATGTTATCTGTGTTAAAAATAAATAAATTTGATTTTGATGTTCACAAACTATTTACCGGATTTGTTATATTATGAGCAACACGACGGTTGCCACATGTGGAACAGGATCTGCTTACCCTTCAGGAGCACCTGAGTGATGGGGTTTGTGTTGCTTATTCTTTAGTTTTCTATGTCATTTCATGTGTACTATTGTTTGTCTATTTGACTTTTTAATTTTGAGCTATGGCGTTGTGAGTTTGTTTTCTATTTATGAGTTTGACTGTCCCTCTGGTATATTTCGTCCCTCTTTTACATACTTTTATTTTGACATATAATTTTGTCTTCAAGAATACAATATTAAAATTATCCACAAAGCACGTTTTATAACTTTCGAAAGATACGGAGTTGGGCATGTCTTCATAAATGCGTGTTTTAAAAACTTAAGTTTGAGGAAACAATAGTTAACCGATGTCCAAATCTGCAATTTCAATAACAAATAGGACCACAAACATGATGGTAGTCTCACATATCAAACGTTGCGGGGCGGAGCGAAACTTAAACTTGATCTGTAACTCTTCACAAGTAACTCAAACGATACCAAAAAATCGGCACAATATCTGAAACCGTTTTGAAAAAAAGTTTGTATAACTATGATTTTCAACAAATTCCATAGCCTGTAATTTCGTCAAAAATTAGCCGAGGAGAACATTATTTAAACTTGATCTGTAACTCATCTTGGCTAATTCACATAGCAAATGTTGCGGAATGACAGAATGACGGAATTAAGGAATTTCAGAATTTCAGAATTTCGGAATTACGGACAAGGATAAAACTATATGTCACGGACAACTTCGTTGCAAGGCCATACAAACCAGAATAATTAAGGGTTAAGAAGACTTTGGTTTAACCAATTTCCACGTTAAATGAAAATGTATCATACATTATAATCCAACAACTAGGTTAACACCCATGGTGTTTGAATGTCAGTTCCTGAAGGTTTTGTCTGCTTATTAAATGGTATCATTATATAACTTTAATAGAAAGTAAAATAACTAATTCCGAACTCTGAGAAAAATTCTAAACGGAAAGTCTCAAAGTAAATGGCAAAATCAAAAGCTCAAACACACCAAACGAATTGATAGCAACTGCTATATTTCAGACTTAGAACAGGCATTTTCCTATGTAAAAAATAAAGGTTTAAACCTTGTTTTATAGCTAGTTATACTCCTCATTCTAATTTTTTCTTTCTTTCAGTAAATAGATTGTGCTATAGAAGCAACTCCTCCGGAAAACTTTTTTCTACGTGTAAGTCCAGTGGTCAGCACATTGTTTGTGTTGACAGGCAATATCATTGAAAGGAAATTATTTGGGAAAAAGACAACTGTTTTTCTTCCTGAGGTACTGACAGCCTACGCCATATTGGGACACGATTATTTCGGAACGTTGGCTTCCAAAGTTCTTGGAAATCGTTATTAATTAGGCTCTTGAATTTTTTTTATTTGAAAGCACTATAATCCTTATTCAGACGAAACGGTTCAATCGTCTGGAAAAACAAATTGTAGGTATGAAATGTTCGATGATTTTTTCCCATTGTATTAAGCAAACAAAATTATGCCTTTTTTGTTTTTAACTGTATATGCAATTATTTTTATTTTTTATTATCTGAATTTTTTGATGCATTTAGTTTACTGTACATTTTGGTATCCTTGTTTCCGGATCAAAGTATTTGAAAAAAAAAGGTTATGCTAACGGAAATCGGAAATTATTTTATATCTATGTTTATTTTCTTCCTCAATATATGAATGATTTGTTATATTAAATCTATTCATTTTGAAACTTATTTTCAGAAAACATGATGAAATAAAGAATCTAAAGTTATCATTTGATCTGATATACAATATTAGGCAGGTTAATGACACACTCAAAAACTAAAAACAATCAATTAAAAAATCATACATAAAACAAAACTGATCTTTTACTAAGTAACTTATTTTCATAAACTCCAAAAATGAAAACAGATCACCTTATAACTAAAACGATGGAAATTTCCTATAACACTTTTTTTTGTAATTTCATCTGTTAACCTGACCGGTGATGTATTTATTTATGCTTGGGTGTATTATTTGAGATTGATTTGTTTCATTATCTTAACACATTTGTAGTATTGAAGAGACACAATCATATTTATATACTTACTAAATCATTAACTATTCTGAGCACTTTTATGCTGGCTTCACTTAAGAAAAGTCTTTTGGATATCAAAATACACTCTGCACCTTCACTAACTAAACTTAATGTTGTTGATGGTTTAGAAACCAATGATTCCAAGCCCTGAAACAACGAATAACAGTTTTAAGACTGATAAAATAATACTTAACACTCGTAAAATTATTCTTCCTGATATAAGAAACATAACTCTAAAATATAAGTATAGCAAAGTTGAATTTTAAATTCCATATAAGGTAAACTGATACCAAAATCATTGTGTTTAAACTCTACCTTTTGATGATTGTATGTTATTGTATTTTGTATGTATTAACCTCTTGATTCGCATATGAATGTGACGAAGTGTTTTCAAATACAGCGTATATAGTTATTGTTGTTTGTTGCTTTCAGTCTTGAATGTTTTATTTATCTGAAAATGATAATTCATTTAGGTTTTTTTTCCTGCTTTGTAAGTTCCTTGTCATTTTTTACAATAATAAAATATATGTATTAAAACAATGTCAATTGGTATTCCACATTTAGTTTAGTAAAAAGTAAAATCATAAAAATACTGAACTTAGAGGAAAATCAATTCGGAAAGTCCACAATCACATGGCAAAATCAAATAACAAAACACATAAAAAACGAATGGTCAAGAACTGTCATATTCCTGACTTGGTACAGGCATTTTCAAATATAGAAAATGGTGAATTAAACCTGTTTCTATAGCTCTAACCCTCTCACAATAAACTTACAAAAACATCCCCGATTTTCAGCTGTGATATCTGGGCAAGAGTTGTACGGTTGTCATCACTGGATTTCTTTTTAATTTCTTTGGAATTTAATTTTTTTTCCTGTCAAACAAAATCAATTTTTTGGTTTATATTTAGATGTACAAGAAATATGACATAAAATGTAACATTGCGTTAATAAGTTCTTTTTCAGATTTACAAGGACCAAAGAAAAATTATTTCATTAAAATAAATGATAAGTCAATTAGAGAAGGAACAAAGAACAATTGCATTATTTGATTATGTGCATATTTACATTTGTAATGAACATAATGTGCATATTTACATTTGTAATGAACATAATGTGCATATTTACATTTGTAATGAACATAATGTGCATATTTACATTTGTAATGAACATAATGTGCATATTTACATTTGTAATGAACATAATGTGCATATTTACATTTGTAATGAACATAATGTGCATATTTACATTTGTAATGAACATAGAACATATTTTACGTAACAAAGATACATATCAATTTATCATACAACCTTGGTGGCAGTGAATTGGTGTCTACCCTGAGTTGTTTTAGGTCGCGGTTTCTCTGTTGGAAGAAAGAAAAGCAACAATTAATAAGTTGTCATGGTGTCTATACGTACAGTCCGTAAATACTGAAAATGTACTATCTAGACTTTCAAAACAATACATCGCAACCTAGTTGTGTTGACCTAGATCGTGTCAGACGGGTGCCACATGTGGAGCAGGTTCAGCTTACCCCTCCGGACCACCTGAGAGCACACCTAGTTTTTTTGTGGTGGTCATGTTGCTTATTATTTAGTTTTCTATTGTTTGTCTTCTTTCAATTTTAGCCAGGCGTTGTCAGTTTATTTTCGTTTTATGAGTTTGACTGTCCATTTGGGATCTTGCTGTTCCTGAATTCTTTTTAGCATGACTAGTTATTACAATACAAATATTATTTCTCTTTTTTTAAATGGAATATCTTTTTCAAGTTTTTTTTAAAAGTTAATCTGATCCCTACAAATTAATGAGCAAGATTCCAAATATAGCAAATAAATAACTTCAACGAGGTTAGAAGTTTACCTAACGTAATATTATTTATAGATATAGCGAAATAATTCATCAGAAGAGTATATGCTGTCAAGAGCAAGATATTTTTAACCATATACGGTAGTCATTTAGTTTTAGTTTAATAAAGTTTTTATCTCTACTTTATATTATCTAGAACGGATTCAAAAATACGTTTTTATCCAAACTTTGAGACGTACCTTCAATCTTGGTTAATTGTGACTCTTGAAGTAGAAGATTTTCTCTGAGTAATTGACTAGTTATCTGCCAGAAAAGAAATTATATACTAGGAATGAAAACATATATCCACTGAGTATCAGAATCAAATCTTGCCCAACAATATTCAAATAGTATAATGCGCCAATGTAGAAATGGATGGCATTGTTTAGTTGACATTCATTTCTCTGATGTTATAGTTAACGTAACAGTAGTTTATCGAAGTTAAAATATCGTTAATCAAGAAAAAACAAATAAAGGAGGCAGATGAAAACTTTTAAAATGTAGGTTGATATCATCACGTTTCTTATGGATTTGAGACATCTCTTTGTGTCAAAATAGGAGGTAAGGATAAAAGTACGAAGCAGAATATCTTTCATCCCTGACTCACTGAGATGAGGGTGGTAAAGAGGAGGTGCTTGCACGAAGAAAAACCGTGAAATAAGACATAATTTCATGTTGAACGTGAAATAATTTCTGTAATGAACGTTGCACGAAAAATAAATACTTTTATGTGAACCTTTTGTGACTGAGTCACTGTCTTCTTGTATATATTAAATCTTGGTTTAATTTGATATTCCCGATTTAGTATAAACATTTATGATATAATTGGTTTATGGCTTCTAAAAAAGTATTTCTTGACGATCCCTGCCAAGTGTTTGAATTTTATTTAAAAAAATACCGAGTACGCAAAATAAGACTTAAAAAATCACAATGCACGTAAAATTAAATAAGCAGAACACGTTGAACGAGGCACCCGTCTTGCACGACTGAACGTCAAATAAAAAGGTAAAAACACGTTGAACGTGAAATAAAAAACGTCGATCACGTTGCACGAAAATAACCCTGCACCACCCTCTGAGATATGCAAGGTGAGCACCAATTCAAATGTTGGTCAGCTTTAAATGAAAATCAAAGAACTTAGCAAGAATCTTTTTCGCAATGTCTTTGGGAAAATTATTTTTATGGATCGTTCTTATGAAGAGTTAAAAACAAGTCGACCAGTAGCAAATGTGGAAAAAATAGAGTTTTTAAAGTATACTGTTTTTTGTGTGCAATAAACAAAACTGTAAAACAGCAAGTTTTTTAAGTATATATATTCAAAAAACTAGAACAGTAATTAGATGGAAAAACATAATAAGTTTCTGAATGTTTTACCATGCTGTTCTTTCGTTCCATATTTGGCTTATTGAATAAATTGCTTATAGATCCTCGTTTGGCTAAAGATACGGTACTTGGTCTTCTCGCCTGAAAAAAATCCAGAACATTTTGACATAAATTTAAATGTAGTTAATAAAACATCATTTTAAAAACAAAAACCTAAAAAAGTTTAACCTAGCACAGAGCTTCCTTTCCGTAAAAAACAAAAACATAACAAACAAACAAACAGAAATATTTTCATATTTTATTCCGTCATTCTCGTCTCACTCGTTATTTTTACAATGAGATTCAAAGAAATCTTAAGATTTTGGTATTGCTATCTGGTTAGGACTGGCTACTTTTATGTCTGGTATTTCTTTCGGTTGAAACACCACCAGATAAAAAGTGAGACAAGTCGATGAATTTTATTTATATGCTTTTACGCGAGAAATTTTTAAAAATTCAACTCTAATAAAGAAAAATGATAAACTAATTTATAAGACAGAACGAGTTATTATAACAATTGCGTTATTCACTGCAGCTGTCAGTGGTGATACCGATAGTTGTTTTGTTTGTTGGGCTTGCAGTACAATTGTAGTATTGGTTATATTTGTAGCAAGTTATAATCAATAAAGGCAACAGTAGTATACCGCTGTTCAAAACTCATAAATCCATGGACAAAAAACAAAATCGAGGTTACAAACTAAAGCCGAGGGAAACGCATTAAATATAAGAGGAGAACAACGACACAACTCCGAAACGCAACACACACAGAAACGGACCAAGCATCACGAGAATAACAAATATAACATCAAAACCAAATACATGAATTTGGGATAGACAAGTACCGTGCCACGTCTTATCTCAATAGCTCAAAAATAAGAGAAAACACAAACGGCTCAACGTTAAAATGCAACACACACAGAAAGGAACAATATAATCAAAATATTTACCAGTTTCATATTTGTTTTCTCTGCTTTTGCTGCAAGGACCGTATTATCAACTGTACCCGTTAACAGTCCAATTTGTATGCGTGAAATTGAGTCTGTTGAACCTGATTCTGTTCAAATTAATAAACCCAATCATTTAGAGTTTTTTAACATCGAATAATGAATTTTAAAAGAGCAAACGAAACAGTTTCATAAAACCGCATTTAAACAGATGGAGAAGTTATGAAAACACATAAGTAACTCCTGAGTCTGAATATGTAATATATTTGCTTACCCTACCGGAGCACATGAGATCACTCCTATTTTATGATGGGGTTCGTGTTGTTTATTCTTTTATTTTCTACGTTGTGGCATGTGTACTATTGTTTGTCTGTTTGTCCTTTTCATTTTTTGCCATGGCGTTGTCAGTTTATTGTGTTGTATGTAAATATCGGCTTACTTACAGTATGATTTTATTTTATCGTAACGTCTCTTAAGATAAACAAACAAAACACTGCATTATTCAAATTTCCATATTTAAAACAAAATTTAGTGCTCAAAACTGAATTAAAAGTGTGACAATAATACGTAATAAAAGCTAGTTTTAAATTTTTGTAATCTCTTTTTCTGACGCTGATCGAGAGCCTGCCAATTTTATATGCAAACTTGCTTATAATTTTGATTCCAACATTATACAAGTCAGATTCTATCGAATGTTCACTGCATTAAAAACTATGATAATTATTTTACATAATAATTAGCATTCTGTTATAAATGTAAGAATGATAGCTATTGATAGTTCAGAAGAAGAAAAATACGTACTCGGAACAGGTGCTCTCGATTTTACCCTCAACATAGTAGTATATAATGGAAACGCTTCTTCTAAGTCAGCATCAAATTCAACACGTCTTTTATCTGATGGCAGTTCAGTGAAATCACTTACAAGCTTACATTTACCCTAAAATAGTCAAAACGAAATATTTATACTTCTGAATGACACTCATATTAAAACCAAATCGCAAAGAGTTTTTACAAGGCATCTCCAAATTCGAGTATTTTCAAGTTTTTAGAAAAACCTGTGTTATTACACCATTACTTTACATAATAGGATAAGGCATTCATTAGAGTCTTTCCTAATTTAGACCAAGAAGGAAAAGACGTGTATTAGTATCTATGTTTTAAACCGCATAAATCCATTTCGAATGCTTAATTTAATAGCAAAACTATATACATAGAGCACTACATTGACACAATATATCCAACGTCAAAAACGCATTTTAAACCTTAATGATAATCCTTTTTAAGTGTTGATAAAGTTCTATTACAACTGGCTTAAAAATTAGATAATTATGTATAAAATAAGGCTGGTTGTATAATAGATATATTTTTATTATTCTTCTGCCATTTTAATTCAATCATTTAGAGAGTAGATATGATAATTCTTACCGATTTAACGATGACAATGTATTTGCTTGATACACTGTGTCTAATAATGATATCGTCTTCTCTGTAATAAAAGAAATTATAATAATTATTGACGTTTGGCGATAGGTTCTGGTAGAAATGGTAATGACCTATAATATTTAAATATACTGTTATATACATCTAGGTTACTTTTTAGAAGACACTAGGCATTTTACCTAAAATGTTCTATAATGCTGACGTGGTTAGTGTAAAATCATGTTGATATTGTGGTCAATTATGTTTTAATTTGTCACCTTGACTATCAGTATACCCAGTATATGCACATAGCGTTAAAAACCAAATATTGGAAGCAACAAATTTACTTGACAAAGACACATGTACAGTGATGATTGAAGTCTTGTTATGTCTTTTTGTTGCATTTGTCAAAATGTGTATGAACAATTAATTCCTCTTTTGACAAATTATTTTATGATTATCTGTAAATAATATCATTATCAAATACGTTTTAATACATAAATAACAGTTATATTAGTTTGCTAAAATCTGTCTCATTCAATCGTCACAATTCAAAAGGAATATAAAATTGTATTAAGGTCAAGTTACAGTAAATGGGCTATGTCACAGATTTCTGTAAAATTTGGCATACATCTCTGGCTCGATAATCTTCAACTGAAAATCGAAAAAATAATATATTTATCTCAATTATCATTTGAAATATTACTGTTTGAATTTTTACAAAAGGGGTGAACATTTGTATAGAAAGCACATAAAATCGGCGAAAACCCTTCTTAAATTTGTCTTAAAATCGCCAAATCTCTAATTCTACTCCATAGATTTTTCTTAAAAAAATATATGTTGTTGATACATATATTTCCGTTTTAATGATGGAAAATAAAGATAGGGTCACCGACTTCGTTTTTACGGTATACATCATTCAAAGTTGCGTTCTTTGGGAAAAAAATCCAACAAAACGTCGAAATTATCGTAACGTTATCGCGTTGCAGGCCGTAAAACGTTGGTTTTTGACCTTTTTCACCACCAACTATGTATCAAATTGATTATTAGACAAAAAACGAAGTCGATGACCCTATGATTATTTTATATCATTAAAACAGAAATGTATGTGTCAACAATATATAGTTTTTTAAGAAAAATCTATGGAGTAGAATTAGAGATTTGGCGATTGTAAGACATATTTTAGAAGGTTTTTCGCCGATTTTATGTGCTTTCTGTACAAATATTCACCCATATTAAAAGAAACCAATCTGCAATTTTTCAGATAATAAAAGAGATAAATGTATTATTTTTTCGATTTTCAGTTGTAGTTCAACGAGCCAAAGATGTATGCAAATTTTTAGCAAAATCTGCGACATAGCCCATTTACTGTTCCTTGACCTTAAATAGTATGTTCGTCTTGTTTTAGTTGAAAATGTATTTAATCGGATTCTGTCGAAATGTGTCGCGATGATGAGGCTTTTTCTGATATTAAATTTAGTTTTCTGTCTGGTTTTTTGTTTTATTTTACTAGGGTTTTGTCATCGATTTTATATAATTCCTTTGGCCTCCTATAACTCTACAGTAACTTACTTGAAGTACTGGAAGAAAAACTCTTTTGGATGATGGCGCAACATATCACATGGAAAGTCTTTTAAAAATGGTAATGATCTATAAAAGAGAAACCTTTTGTTTAGTATCATGTTTCAACAACGGTAACTGACATTCAACTTTAAATTGGCGCATTGAGAAGAAATAATCATTCTTTAAAGAGTCAATTTATAGCAAACAACAAGTAATGACTAATCAATCACAATCAACTTTCATACTTTTAAACTCAACAATGCTTGCAATATTAGGAACGTTTTAACTTGAATTTTATCAGAACTTGTGTACAAATGTAAAATCGTGGACAAAGGATATGTCTTTTAGCAAGATTTGCTTTTTAGCAGCAATATTTACCTTGTTAGAAATTTCCAACGGGCATACATCCTATAGAGTTTTCTATGTTCATTTGTTTTCGAAATTGACATTTAAGATGTAATCGACATGTTTTTCTTTTTTCAAATTCAAAGATATGGGGATTACAAAAGTGTACGTAGAGGTACGATTGACGAAAGAACAATTTATAATCTTATTAACGTGTTATGCTAGTAGTATTCTTTTATTTGTTTACTTTTACTGTAAGTCGTCTGTTTTATTGATATCCATTTGACGTGGCTCGGTACTTGTAATGTACATTCCGGTATTGTATTGTATACTAATTCTCGTATTCTTGTCTTTCATTTTTGCTATTGTGCTTTAAATATATGCTTTTTGGTGTTTTTCTTATACTAATGACGTGGCTCTGTACTTATACATCCCGTTATTGTGCTGATGTAAATAATGTGTGTATTCTTTGTCTTTCATTTTTGCTAATGTGCTTTGTCTATATGCCCTTTTTATGTTTCTTTGATAACTATATGATGTGGCTCTGTACTTTTACATTCCGTTATTGTGCTATTGTACTCTAGTAAATTTGTTTATTCTTGTCTATAATTTTTCCTAATATGCTTGGTCTATATGCCGTTTTTGCTTCTTTGTTACATATTTGTTTGTTTTTATAGTGTTTACGATTATAACACAATGTTGACTGCTATACCCCTATTTTGACCTTTTACCTAGTATGTCTAGTTTTTATGTTCACATATCGTTGTCAATATAATTAAATGTCATGCTACTCTCATACAAGTGAGGTTAAGCTAGTTTTAAAACCAGGTTTAACCACCTTTTTCTACACAAGAAAATGGATGTACTAAATCAGGAATATAACAGTTAGCCATTCGTTTGATGTGTTTGAGCTTTTGATTCTGCCATTTTTTTCTAGACTTTCCTTTTTGGTAAGACCTTTCTTGGTAACTTTCTTGCAGTATTCTATTATAATGCTTCAAAACACATTTATATAGATGTCTTAAAGGTGTTTGCACATTTTGGATGGTGTGTTTATTCATTATTTCACTAACGTCGAAACTGCACGGTGAATTTATTCACAGAGAGAAGAAGTGTAAATATGAGTAAAGCATGGAAAAGTACAGACGACAAATTTACTTGCAAAAATCAATATGATCCTCTCTTTCTTTAAGTAAAGGTGCCTTGATAACCTCGTCAAAATCCTGAAAAATACAAAAACGGTCGTACTTTGACATATAATGGTTAACTTTTTACTAATTGTGCCTTGTATGAGTTCGTCTTATTGTTCTCAAAAGAAGACTTGACACAATTAAATTGATTTATATATATATATATATAAAAATAGTCTTAAAAGAGGATATTATAACCTTGGTTTATTTGTCAAACACATTAAACGGTACATATTGCATTGCAATTTCCCTTTTTCAGCAGTAACAAACCAGCTGCTCTGTCGTATAGTGTTTTCAAAAATATCTTAACGAATACGTTATTCTCGTACTTGCTCACACTATACCAACTGCTTGTACTGGAGTGTGCTCCTGACGTAGAAACTGCCCCAATAGAGTTATGAGGAGGAGAGATTAAAAATGAAATTACAAATTTATTTACACCATCACGAATTTGTTGATCTATACGATGTGTATGTGTCTGTGTCTGAACTAACTTCAATTATATGGTCAATTTTATAAATTTCCTGTTACAAAACTTTGAAATTTTCGAAAAAAATAAGGATTTTCTTATCATAGGAATATATTAACTTAGCCGTATTTGGCGAAATGTTTTGGAATTTTCAATCCTCAATGCTCCTTAACTTTGTACTTATTTGGCTTTATAACAATTTAGATCTGAGCGTCACTGATGAGTCTTTTGTAGACGAAACGCGCGTCTGGCGTATTAAATTATAATCCTGGTACCTTTGATACCTAATTACAATTTAGATTGTGCTTTTAAATTCATGTCTTTTGTACATGCCTGCTAAGCACCGAACGTGACCTATTCCAGCAAATGGTTTTTTTTACGGGTATGAATTTGCATTTCTTTACGACGTTGTCTCGGTATTCATAAATCCAACATTCATGTATTTAGTTATGATGATTCTTTATTTTGGTTGGTTGGATGTTGTGTTATTTTCTATCGTTTGCGGTTTGAATTCTGTATTTTCGATAATATTTTCATATGTCTTATTTGTCAGTAAAGTCCAGTTAATTTCAATTTTCCATGTATGATAGTTACACTAGTGTAGCATTCCTCTATCATTAACAGCTATGTAGTTGATAAGTGATGTGATATATCTGGTTTAATTTATCGATGCTTTGATATATCTTGTTCCATTCTATCGATGATGTGATACATCTAGCTTCATTTATCGATGTTGTGATATATCTTGTTCCATTCTATCGATGATGTGATACATCTAGTTTCTTTTATCGATGCTTTGATATATTTTGTCCCATTCTTTCGATGCTGTGATACATCTAGTTTCATTTATTGATGCTGTGATACATCTTGTTCCATTCTTTCGATGATGTGATACATCTAGTTTCATTTATCGATTCTGTGATTTATCTTGTTCCATTCTATCGATGCTGTGATATATCTTGTTCCATTCTGTCGATGATGTGATACATCTAGTTTCATTAATTGATGCTGTGATATATCTTGTTCAATTATATCGATGCTGTGATACATTTGGTTTCATTTATCGATGCTTAAATATATGTTGTTCCATTCTGTCGATGCTGTGATACATCTAGTTTCTTTTATCGATGCTGTGATATATCTTGTTCTATTCTATCGATGCTGTGATACATCTGGTTTCTTTTATCGATGCTGTGATATATCTTGTTTCATTCTATCGATGCTATGAAACATCTGGTTTCATGTATCGTTGCTTTGATATATCTGGTTTGATTGAATCGATGCTTTGGTATATCTGGTTTGATTGAATCGATGCTTTGTTATATCTGGTTTGATTGAATCGATGCTTTGATACATCTGGTTTGATTGAATCGATGCTTTGATATATCTGGTTTGATTGAATCGATGCTTTGATACATCTGGTTTGCTTGAATCGATGCTTTGATATATCTGGTTTGATTGAATCGATGCTTTGATATATCTGGTTTGATTGAATCGATGCTTTGATATATCTGGTTTGATTGAATCGATGCTTTGATACATCTGGTTTGATTGAATCGATGCTTTGATATATCTGGTTTGATTGAATCGATGCTTTGATATATCTGGTTTGATTGAATCGATGCTTTGATATATCTAGTTTGGTTGGAATTGATGCTTTGATATATCTAGTTTGGTTGGAATTGATACTTTGATATATCTGGTTTGATTGAATCGATGCTTTGATATATCTGGTTTGATTGAATCGATGCTTTGATATATCTGGTTTGATTGAATCGATGCTTTGATATATCTAGTTTGGTTGGAATTGATGCTTTGGTATATCTGGTTTGATTGAATCGATGCTTTGATACATCTGGTTTGATTGAATCGATGCTTTGATATATCTGGTTTGATTGAATCGATGCTTTGATATATCTGGTTTGATTGAATCGATGCTTTGATATATCTGGTTTGATTGAATCGATGCTTTGGTATATCTGGTTTGATTGAATCGATGCTTTGATATATCTAGTTTGGTTGGAATTGATGCTTTGATATATCTGGTTTGATTGAATCGATGCTTTGATATATCTGGTTTGATTGAATCGATGCTTTGATATATCTAGTTTGGTTGGAATTGATGCTTTGGTATATCTGGTTTGATTGAATCGATGCTTTGATACATCTGGTTTGATTGAATCGATGCTTTGATATATCTGGTTTGATTGAATCGATGCTTTGATACATCTGGTTTGATTGAATCGATGCTTTGATATATCTGGTTTGATTGAATCGATGCTTTGGTATATCTGGTTTGATTGAATCGATGCTTTGATACATCTGGTTTGATTGAATCGATGCTTTGATATATCTAGTTTGGTTGGAATTGATACTTTGATATATCTGGTTTGATTGAATCGATGCTTTGATATATCTGGTTTGATTGAATCGATGCTTTGATATATCTGGTTTGATTGAATCGGTGTTTAGATATATCTAGTTTGGTTGGAATTGATACTTTGATATATCTGGTTTGATTGAATCGATGCTTTGATATATCTGGTTTGATTGAATCGATGCTTTGATATATCTAGTTTGGTTCGAATTGATGCTTTGATATATCTGGTTTGATTGAATCGATGCTTTGATATATCTGGTTTGATTGAATCGATGCTTTGATATATCTAGTTTGGTTGGAATTGATGCTTTGATATATATGGTTTGATTGAATCGA
Organism: Mytilus trossulus; assembly: GCF_036588685.1. Lineage (NCBI taxonomy): Eukaryota > Metazoa > Mollusca > Bivalvia > Mytilida > Mytilidae > Mytilus > Mytilus trossulus. Next base: position 32,489,811 of record NC_086386.1, on the reverse strand, counting down.
TGCTTTGATATATCTGGTTTGATTGAATCGATGCTTTGATACATCTGGTTTGGTTGGAATTGATACTTTGATATATCTGGTTTGATTGAATCGATGCTTTGATATATCTGGTTTGATTGAATCGATGCTTTGATATATCTGGTTTGATTGAATCGATGCTTTGATATATCTGGTTTGATTGAATCGATGCTTTGATATATCTGGTTTGATTGAATCGATGCTTTGATACATCTGGTTTGATTGAATCGATGCTTTGATATATCTGGTTTGATTGAATCGATGCTTTGATATATCTGGTTTGATTGAATCGATGCTTTGATACATCTGGTTTGATTGAATCGATGCTTTGATATATCTAGTTTGATTGGAATTGATGCTTTGATATATCTGGTTTGATTGAATCGATGCTTTGTTATATCTGGTTTGATTGAATCGATGCTTTGATACATCTGGTTTGATTGAATCGATGCTTTGATATATCTGGTTTGATTGAATCGATGCTTTGATACATCTGGTTTGATTGAATCGATGCTTTGATATATCTGGTTTGATTGAATCGATGCTTTGTTATATCTGGTTTGATTGAATCGATGCTTTGATACATCTGGTTTGATTGAATCGATGCTTTGATATATCTGGTTTGATTGAATCGATGCTTTGATATATCTGGTTTGATTGAATCGATGGTTTGATATATCTGGTTTGATTGAATCGATGCTTTGATACATCTGGTTTGATTGAATCGATGCTTTGATATATCTAGTTTGGTTGGAATTGATACTTTAATATATCTGGTTTGATTGAATCGATGCTTTGATATATCTGGTTTGATTGAATCGATGCTTTGATACATCTGGTTTGATTGAATCGATGCTTTGATATATCTGGTTTGATTGAATCGATGCTTTGGTATATCTGGTTTGATTGAATCGATGCTTTGATACATCTGGTTTGATTGAATCGATGCTTTGATATATCTGGTTTGATTGAATCGATGCTTTGATATATCTGGTTTGATTGAATCGATGCTTTGATATATCTGGTTTGATTGAATCGGTGTTTAGATATATCTAGTTTGGTTGGAATTGATGCTTTGATATATCTGGTTTGATTGAATCGATGCTTTGATATATCTGGTTTGATTGAATCGATGCTTTGATATATCTGGTTTGATTGAATCGATGCTTTGATATATCTGGTTTGATTGAATTGATGCTTTGATATATCTGGTTTGATTGAATCGATGCTTTGATATATCTGGTTTGATTGAATCGATGCTTTGATATATCTGGTTTCATTGAATCAATGCTTTGATATATCTGGTTTCATTGAATCAGTGCTGTAATATTTCTGATTCCATTGAATCGATTCTGTGATATTTCTGATTCTACCAAATCGATGCTGTGATATTTCTGGTTCGATTAGATATTCTAGTTCCATTGAATAGATGCTGTGATATTTTTGGTTCCACTGAATCGATATTGTGGTATTTCTGGTTCGAATTTATTGCTTATTAGATATTCTGGTTTCATTGAATAGATGCTGTAATATTTCTAGTTTCAAAAATCTTTCTTGTTAATATATATTACTGAATTTGACCTAGGCTTGCAATTTTTATGAAGATGTCACTTACCAGACCTCTAAAAGATATAGATTGATAATAATTTCTCTTTTTATTAAGTTGAATGATTCATTTCCCATCCTACCACTAAATGAAACAAAAAGGATTACAAAATGTAATCAGTACTTATATACATACGTGTTTTTGTACCACCAGAAACTCACATGTTGTCTTGCACACAACAGATGCAGTTCTTGGGCAACTTTCAATTAGAGCTATCTCCTAAAACAACATCAACGAGGTAATGAAGTTATTAGACATGTAAACATTTCTTAATCATGACTATTATCTTATTCACATTGCAACATTATCTTTTGAAACACTTTTTTTCTGGGATGTCTTGGTTTTTCATCTATGTTCATTTATGAACCATTTGTTATGACCTTATATCTATTCGTTGAATGTTTAAAATTGATCATATAAAAATAAGGAGATGTGGCATAATCGTCAATGAGACAACTATCTTAAGCCTGTCACAATTCAGAAAAATCAAACGAAGAGTCTTTGGCTATTTCATATTGTTGACAGTATTTAACAACTTCTATTTTTATTCACTACTTTACCAGACTCGAAACTTTTCGGAATATATAGTATTGAAAAAACCTTCTCTGCAATAAAAAACGTAAACCGACTTTCACATTGTCGTTCTGTTGCTGTCTAATTGACGAGTAGTTCACAGTTCCTTTCATATATTCCCTTAGAATAACTATTTAGAAATCAAAGAGGAAGATTTGTTGTGATAAAGATAGTGATGAAGTGGTTTTGTTTCAAATTGATTTGTCTCTTTCTATCGACCTTAAAGATTTTAACGTCAGTAAACTATTGTCTCCTTAATTTACATTACATTATATAATGGTGTTTAAAGTGCATATATTTTAAACTAATAGTTCGACATGCGTATATCATACAAACCCCGAATGTATCGCCTGCAACCAGCTGACCGACTGTTTTAACAAATGTATGTCCTGTTTTGGGATTAACATCACGTGCGTTGACAATAGCAACGCCAGATAGCATGATGTAGAAAGCTAATGGTGGGTGTCCTTGTTTCAGAATTACCCTTCTAGCTTCATAACTGATTAAAAAGAAAACAGATCTTATCTTAATGATGAAAAAATATTATGTGTTACGATAGCCGTACTCATGTCACACGGATGCACATTCTTCCGTCAAACCTAATACTATTCAATAGATCGATCTCGCTTTGTCCTTCTTTGACTGCTTGCCTTTTTATATCCTTTTTAGACGGATCCACATCGATCTTTAATTGCCTTTTTTGAATAACTTTTTCTTGTGTTGCCATCTTGCATTGCTGCTGAAGTTTTGTTTTTCACTCATTTGAATGCCCCAGTTTGTGCTTTCTTTTTTAGATGTCCCCACATTATGTATGCATAGTAGTTGTCGTTTGTTTATGTAATATATACGTGTTTCTCGTTTCTCGTTTTGTTTATATAGATCAGACCGTTGGTTTTCCCGTTTGAATGATTTTACACTAGTAATTTTGGGGCCCTTTGTAGCTTGTTGTTCGGTGTGAGCCAAGGCTCCGTGTTGAAGGCCGTACTTTAACCTATAATGGTTTACTTTTTAAATTGTTATTTGGATGGATAGTTGTCTCATTGGCACTCACACCACATCTTCCTATATCTATATAAGGTTTGTTTTTTTTCCTTTCTGTGCTGTCTCTGTAATTTTATTGTACAGATATTATGTTATCGTCAAACCGAACACCCAGTGCAGGCAAAAGAAAATACTTGAATAAGTGTATATAAGTACAAAACTAACGACGGTAACTAGTAAAAAAGAACGTACAAACTTATTTGTAAAGAAAATAAAAATCTAACGAAATGTTATCATTAAGTTGCCGTATGTTTTATCTAAATACCTTTGGTACTGCATACATCTAGCTAATTTTATTTGAATATGAACAGGATAATCTTGGAACGACAAGTTGTCTCTCATTAAACCCATAATCTAATATCAATAAAAAGGAAAGCATTTTAAATAAACGATATTTTGTACGTTAAAAACCAATAGTTTTGAAGTTATTTTTGTAGAGAAAACTTTAACAGATCTCGCACAACAAAATCTGACAGGGATATTTCTTTTCTTATAAAAAAAGAAGATGTGGTTTGATTGCCAATGAGACAACTATCCACAAAAAACAGAATGAAACAGACATTAACAACTGTAGGTCACCGTACACCATAGTCTACCAATGGACCAATCAAATTTTGTAAGTACAACGAAGAACTTGCTACTTGTCGTGGGCGGATGGTGCCAAGTTCGACACTGTCTCCATTATAAATGCCACCCCGCCTCGCGAAAAAAATGATACATTATTTTTACAGTAAGCTATTATAGTTACTCGAGACAAAAAATGTATCGAAATTATCTTCGTCATATAAACAATAATTGCAAAAAAGTATATATATATAGAGAGAGTAAAAGTTTACTATTAATACAATGATTATAACTAACCGTTTGGACATCTTGTCTTGTTCTGTGCTGTTTGCTCACTGACAGTAACGTCTTCAGTTTTTCTTTAAGCTTCAAAAACAAACAGAACGTAGCATAATAACTATTTTAACAAACATCATTCATCTTGTTATTCAAATAGGATGTATACTGTAAAATGAGGTAGGACAACAATTGATTAAAACTGAACGTGTCCTCATGTTTAATAATTAATCGTTTGTTTTCTGAAGAGGCAATTTGCAAGTAATGTATAATTTGTGGTTAAACATAGATTTAAGTCAATTTGTTTAATAGCTTACTTGAAATATTGTTTTTGTTGATTTCTTTCAAGTTATTGTTAGTTTTATACATTATAGTTTATAGTACCCTATATGCTGTTTTTTTCAAAGATATAAAGATAGATAACAGTTATCGACAAATATAGTTGATAAAGTTTGTGTGGGTTTCTAACATTTGCTGACTTTTCAGCCTCCAATAAGAAGAGGAACAGCAACGGCATTTGTTCCTTTCATTTGTTATATCAAAATTTTGTCTTTGGCAATTCATAATTTTTCTATAACAACTTTAATATAACACATTTATGAACTATTTCCTAGAAAATCTTAAAATTCTTTTCTCATGTTCGTATTAATATGCCTTTATTCGTGTTTTTTTCCATATGACTATGCTTTGGTAAACGATGAGATTCTTGTCTCCATCTTGTATAAAAAAAAAAAAAGACATAAACGTCACCAACTTTTTAGCACCAGATGCACATTATAACATAAAAAATCTCTAGGTTTATTCTCGAGGCCAAAATATTTGAAAATCCAAAGCTTATATAAAAATTAATTGCTATTAATACATTACACCAACCTACCGGTTCTACCTTTCCATAACTGTTCTTGTTGAAAGTGAGTAAGTGATTGAATGTATCCTGGACATGCAGGTACATTTCCATAAATGACCAATTACTGGTGTCAGGTTTCTTCACATAACTACAAAGGTGGGGGATAGATACTCAGTCTAGTTTATTGAATAAAACAATGCATTTAGTTTATCCATTTCTACCTCTTAAAAATTAGTGTACATCCTAAATTCAATGTTAAATCAGAACAATTGTTTTATTATCTTTCCCTTCAAACGACCTTTTTAAAAAAAATCCCGTAACCAATCAGGTAGTTCAGAGTTCGTTATTGCAATATGATCAACATCATACACAAGGGATGTTTGTTTGCCATTCAAATAGAACAGCATGATGAAAATATTAGAGGTGGCTTGAGTATTTCAATGATACTTTGAAGTTAAAGATTTATTTGTTTGTTGAAGTGCTATGTTTGCGACATTGTCCTGCAAAAATTTTGATGGTTTAAAAAAATGATCCAGTTAAAATAAGCGTTACCTCTTGAGAGTGATCAGGATTCCACATAGAAGTTTAACAGTTCTAGCCAACTTTCTAAATTTCTGCAACGCCTTCATAAAATACAGAGAAGATAAATCATTATTTCTTCAATTTCGGCGAATTATTGTATGGGAAGACAATGATTCAATAACAGTACATCTGTAAAGATGTCGATAATAAAATGTTCAAATGAAACACACATAAGCATCCGATAACAAGTAAAATATTTTGTCCTTATTTCTTTGGTTGAATCAGTAGGAATATCACATTTTCTATATAACAAGTAATTGAAATAATAGAAAACATATGAAGTCGATACATCTATGGTGATATAAGAACAACACTTACTTCTGCTGGATTTCTATGTCCTTCGTTAACTACTTCCGGTTTAGTATTCCATTGCCTTAATAATGCAGTGTGATCCTTCCGTCTACGGAGAAATCTGGCGGCCCTCTTGCCATCAACAACTCCTTGTATACCAAACCCATTACTGATATCAATTGAACTCCTTCTAGAACTTGAAGGAGTTGTTCTTCTTGATATACTTCTGCTTGTTATTTGGAGTATAAGATCATTAATTTTTTGTTCCTCTTGAAATTCTTTTTGAATCAAAATAGCTTGACTCTCAGTCCCAGATCTGACCAATGAAGTTCCAACTCGGACTTTGAAATCTAGACTATCATACTGCTTTATTTTATTATGATCTCCGGGATCGTTCAAATGTGGAATTTGTAAATCACCCATTTTGTTATTTTATCATAGTTGTCTGTTTCCTGGCTTCTTATTTCAAATATAGCCACGCTGAAGAAAACTAAATGTTCACTGAAATCATTGTAATACACATCCACGGTAAATGAAAAAAGGATAATTTGTTTAACTAAAAAAATGTTCAATATGTCTTTTCAAATACATGTATCCAATAAACTAGACAAATTGCACAAGTTACGTGGATACAAAAGCGGTTAAATGTCTAAAACAATTAATAAATAAAACTTCTGAAGGATAAACGTACACTATTTAGGAAGAACTTTCAACTTTAAAAGGATAATTCAGTCGTTGCTCAGAGAAGTTTGATAGAATTGTTTCCGTTATCAATGTAAGTAAATACACAATCAAAACCTAAAATCAATTAACTTCACAATAAAGAAAACAATATTTCAATAGAAATGTGTTGATATAAAACCGTATCCGAATCAAAGATTTTCGGTAGGTATGGATCTATCCTATTAACGGGTTTTAATGATTGAAAGCAATTATTTTTAAAAGGATCAACACCTATGAAAATTGGCTTTTAGGTTACAATGAAGATTTGTTTGTATAAATATCACATTTGATATATCGTAACAAAAAGAACAATACAAATCATTTCTATCATTTTATATATAGGTCTGTTCCTTCTCATAAAGTTGTCAATTTTGAAATGATAATTGCCTATAGAGACTTAGATTGGTTAACAATTGTACGTTTTAATTAGTTATAAGGGGAGGTAGAAAAATGACAATGCAAAATTGTCTTAACTCAAATATGACACAAAATAATATAAGAAGACGTCTATATAATGAAAAATATGACTCGTATATGTACTCATTACACCACACTCAATATTTTTACTTGTCTTTTTATGAATGCCCTTTCTTTTCAAGTGCACAGCTACTCTTGCATAGGTACTATTTCTGTACTAAAAATTTGTAGTACTGGAAATGTGCTTTTAATATTCAGTACTACTTTGTTACTTTAAAATTATTGTAATATTTCGCTACCTGTATTTTACAGTACTTAATTTGTACTTGAAATTAAGTTACTACAGATTTTTGGTTACTACCGTTACATTTTCAGCATTTTGAAAGTTTTTCCATTTTAAATCTCTTAAAATCATGATTTTCAAACATCGAGTATTGTATTATTTCTGTACCAAAATATTTAGTACAAATCAAGTACTGTAAAATACAAGTACCTAAATATTACAATAATTCTAAAGTATAGAAATAGTACTGAATATTAAAAGTAAATTTCTAGTACTACATATTTTTAGTACAGAAATAGTACCTATGCAAAAGTAGCTGTGTAAGCATCAATATTCTAACCACTCTATTGTGTAGTAACCATGACAATATAGTATATATAGTGACAATGAGACATCTTTTTCATCTAAGTCACAATGTATCAAAGGTTAACAATTATAGGTCACAGTATGCGGCCTTCAACAATGAGCCCAAGTTGACTCACATCAAACATCAAACTGTAAAGGACCACATAATGACTAATTACTAGAGTAAAACAATTCAGACGGGAAAACCAAGGCATGATCTACATAGTCTCCCTACATATGAACATATTCGACATTATGAACAATCATATAGTTATGCGGTATGTTCATTTGGAACAGTACCAAAATATGAAGAACCTTATATGCATTCACTCCACTGGATACCCAAAAGAGGGGCGAAAAATACCAGAGGGACAGTCAAACTCAAAGATCGAAAAAAAAACGGACAGTTGACGCCATGACTAAAAAATAAAAAATGAGAATGAGAATGGAAATGGGCAATGTGTCAAAGAGACAACAATCAGACCGAAAAGAAGACAACAGCCGAAGGCCACCAATGGGTCTTCAATGCAGCGAGAAACTAATGCATCCAGAGGCGTGTTTCAGCTGGCCCCTAAACTAAAAATTATACCAGTTCCGTGATAATGGACGTCAAGCTTAACTCCGAAATATACAAGACTAACAAAGGCCAGAAGCTTCTAACTGCGGACAGTCTCAAAAATGCCGCGGGGTTAAACGTATTTTGTGGGGATATCAACTCTGCCCTATACATCTAGCCTATGTAGAATAAACAAACACACAACAATACTCACAGTAAAACTCAGTCGAAATAAGTCCGAATCCGATGTCAGAATAGGTAATAAAAGAAACTAACAAAATGACAATGATACATAAATTAACAAAGGACTACTAGCAGTTACTGACATGCCAGCTGCAGACCCAAACTAAACTGATTGAAAGATTATGTCTTCAAGCTATGAATAGCAAGTAGTAGTACAATCCTTCCCGTTAGTGGTTAAGTGCCAGTCTGCCTAAGAATCAGGCAGTGGTGAAAACATGACAAAAAAACCCCACCCAATTTGACATTGATTTCAGTTCATAAAATGCATTTATGCACAAAAATAACATTCATTCCCGTTTTCTGTTCTGGTAATAGAAGATACAATTTGGTTGATATGCACTAGAAATTGGTGAATAAGGGGAGATAACTCTGTAATTTGCTATCATTCTTACCAATTTTCTAACCAAGTTATTTGATATTACCAGACACACACAAACGAAAGACCAATTATTTTTAACTTAGGATGATGGTTAGTAATAAATAAAATGAATTTAGCTCGGTGTGTTTTTTCTGACTATGTTTTGATTTTTAGCTAAATCGCCTGATTCTTACAAAGCATTATACCATCATAAAATATATGAGAAGAATATAAACCGTTCATGCCAGCAACTGGTTTTTGAGTAAATGTGTTTATTTCCGATGTAAAGACCCTAGAAATGAATTAATAGTAAAGCCAAAGTATGCAATATTTAATGACCTGACAACAGTATCGTAACTATATCCTTTCGTAATAAGACAGTTTTAAGATTTTGTTAGCTTTAGAGGTAAATGCCGACATTTTTATGCGCTGTTAAAATGATTACTATTACAAATTGGGCTTTTTTTTAAACAACTAGCATATAAAAAAGAAGATGTGGTATGATTGCCAAAAAGACAACTCTCCACAAGAGACCAAAATGACACAGAAATTCACAACTATAGGTCACCGTACGGCCTTCAAGAATGAGCAAAGCCCATACTGCATAGTCTGCCATAATAGGCCCCGAAATGACGATGTAAAGCAATTCGAACGAGAAAACTAACGGCTTAATTCATGTTAAAGAAATGAAGGAAAAACAAATATGTTACATATAAACAAACAACAACCACTTACTTACAGGCTCCTGAGCATCTACGCTTTCAGAAATCCAAACCAGTCTCACAGTTCCCTACTCAAAGGACGACGTAAATCATGTGTGAGGTGTGATGATAAACAAATACAAAGATCTGTTGGACTTTTTTCAATTTAAGTTCATTTGTGCAGAAGTATATATATGTAGCATTTTTTTCCTTTCTAAAAACCTTGCTGATTTTTTACGTTAATACGTGTGGACTGAAAGAAGCGCACTTTTGTTTCGTAAAAAAATGTGAAACGTAAAAATATTAACCAAGCTTGTAACTGTGACATAATGATGAATATGTTTTGTACTTTCCGTTTAAGGTTTGGTTAAGGATATGCACATAGAAATATTTTGCTACAGGATTTATTCTCCATAGACGAATTTAAAATAATACAAATATAAAATTATATATATACAATGTATCTTTTCTAAATTGTTGCTGTACACTAATATCAAAATTAGGTTTCAACAAAACTATGCAGTTAAGAAATTCTTTCAGTCATATCTCAATTTATGACAATTATATTAGAAAATAATTGATATTTTTGCATGCAAGTGATTTAACATCTTCCAGTGAATATTGGTTTACGTATAGATTGATATCAATATTGTTTTTTTCCCCAAAATTCCTTTCCTTTCACATAAAAAATTACGACAGGTGTATTAAGAGTTCATTTGCCTCAGTTTTTGTTTGTACTTCCATCTAAGCTGCTCCAAGAGAACAAGTTCATGTTTAGTTATAAATGCACATTCTCGATTTGAAATAAAAAAATCAGAATTCCATCTAGTTTTATCAATTTGTATACCTTCCATTGTTTTCGTTTTATTTTTACAATATCTTCCAACTTGTGAAAGTATTTGTTTGTAAGTTTTAACTTCGTCATTAAAGTCGTTCCCTTCTTCACTTATTCTTTTCTCAAAGTTAGATTTGAAATATTCATACAAAATAAAATCAGGCCAATTATATTTCTTTAAGTTGTCCAGATCTTGTCCTTCTATGACCACTTTTTCATCCCTTTGTCTTGATAGGATGTTTAAAGGAACGTAGACAATATCTTTCATATCCCAACATAAGTATCGCTTGAGAAGAACCAAAGATTCGTCAAACTTTTCCATAACCATAACCAGAGAAAAGTCATCATTTAAAATCTCCAAATGAGACATAATTTTATCTTTGGAAGTCAGATCTTCGCGAGGTATTCCGAAGTCTAAACACATTCGAGTTTTCACAAATTTTTGCTCTGCCTTAGTACAAATGTCAGGGTTTTGAAGGAACGTAGTCATGAGTCGTTGTCCTGGTATTTTGCCAAGTTTTTTACGGAGGTCAATAAAGAGGTCGAAAAACTGTGCTGCAGAGATAATTTGTGTTACGGGATCTCGTACTATTGCTATAAAAACTGTGTCACGTGGCATGTACTGACGGAAGACAGATCTGTTATAGATGACATGATGACACAATATATTGTATGTCTGATGTTTTGGCGGTGGTAAAATATTATTTAAATTAATAGTTTGATCGAATCCCAAATAGTTGTCTGGCACTGGTAACATAACATTAAGACTGTTTGATTCTGCAAATCTGAGGAAAATATTCATGACAGTTGTGCTTCCCGCTTTATGAACTTTTAAAAATGCCACATTTGTTGTTTTCTTCGCGCACTGTCTATTAAAAGTTGATTCTCCAAACGCAACTGTATCGCTATTTATCAAAGAGCTGCTTTCTTCATTCATTGCTCTAAATGGCAGATTACAAAAGAGGTAAAGCCAATTCCCTCTACAAAGCGCATTAATTTGTTGATCAGACAAGACGTGTTTATTCAAATGGTAAATGAACAATGATGTTGTTAACATTGTAAAAACAAGCGATAAACACCTGAAAAAAACCAAGAAAAAATAATAAAATCTTTATGACAAGGTAACGTAATTAGGTGGCATTAAGTTTTTGTTCAAATCTTACATTGATTCTATAAATTTCGCCCAACTACATCTATATTTTTAGGTTGCACGTAAAAAGCGCAGTAAAAAATCATGTTTCAAATTGATTTAAATTGCAATTTCCTAAAAGTATATCATTAAAATTTGATTGCAAGTTATCTGCATTAACATCGACATTGTTGCAACGCTAAGGCTCTCAAGTGTTAAGGTAGTCAGTCACGTTTAGGCTCTCAAGTGCTAACTTAAGGTAGTCGGTCACGCTTAGGCTCTCAAGTGCTAAGGTAGTCGGTCACGCTTAGGCTCTCAAGTGCTAACTTAAGGTATTCGGTCACGCTAAGGCTCTCAAGTGCTAAGGTATTCGGTCACGCTTAGGCTCTCAAGTGCTAAGGCAGTCGGTCACGCCAAAGCTCTCAAGTGTTAAGGTAGTCGGTCACGCTAAGGCTCTCAAGTGCTAAGGTAGTCGGTCACGCTTAGGCTCTCAAGTGCTAAGGCAGTCGGTCACGCCAAAGCTCTCAAGTGTTAAGGTAGTCGGTCACGCTAAGGCTCTCAAGTGCTAAGGTAGTCGGTCACGCCAAAGCTCTCAAGTGTTAAGGTAGTTGGTCACGCTAAGGCTCTCAAGTGCTAAGGTAGTCGGTCACGCCAAAGCTCTCAAGTGTTAAGGTAGTCGGTCACGCTAGGGCTCTCAAGTGCTAAGGTAGTCGGTCACGCCAAAGCTCTCAATTGCTAAGGAAGTCGGTCAATATGTTACTCAGTAAATGCAGTTTAGACCTACTGAGTAAGACTGATCACCGTGTGTGTGCTGTACTTGCATGTGCGACACGGTGGATGCCACATAGGGTCAAGAATCTGCTTTCCCTTCCGGAGCACCTGAGATCATCCCTAGTTTTTGGTGTGGTTTTAGTTGCCAAGTCTTTAGTTTTCTATGTTGTGTTTTGTGTTTTGTTGTTTGTTTTTTGGGCCGGCTTTTTTTATCCGTTTATTTTCGACAAATGAGTGTAAATGTCCTTTTGAGATATTTTACACAGTAGTTTGTTTAACTGATATATATTGGTATTATATAATAATTTAATTTGGGATGTAACGCGTCTTCGGATTGGCTGACATTATTTTGTTATGAGCCCATAGACATAATTTAGTCATGTGACCGTGGTGTCATCAACGTTTTTTCTTTCTACGGTTTAAAATGGAATTATAAGAAAGGACTGTAATATTTTTTCTGTCTATTTGAAATAACATAAAAAATGTGGTGCACACTGTTAAATAACACGCTACGCGCGTTATTCAGTGTGCACCAAATTTTTTATGTTAATTCTTCATAGACAGAAACAATATTACAGTCATTCCTTAAATATAGAAAAACATTATTTGGAACTTTTAGATAAATAACGTGCTTTTGATGTTTTTTGGGGGTTTGGGTGACAGTTTTGAATTTTCATGGAAGAAGAGGTCTTTAGTATTTCAAATAAGAAGATGTTGCACGATTGCCAGTGAGACAACTCTCCAAAAGAGTTATCTGTGTAATACGTCATTGCTTCCCTTCGGTGTACTTTGTTTCTGCTGTGACCATAGTCTTTTATGTCCGATTCGATTGAAACCATCTAACTTGTAAGAATAAAATAGTGATTATGTTTCATTCAACAATGTTCATTCAGGTTTTTCACGGCATTGATGATGGTATCTACTTTTTGTATGTTTTAATGCTGATATTTAACTTTATCACAAACTTACCATAGATATTTCTGGAGTCGCATTCTGAAACATAAATAAAACTTGTGCCTAATATCAATCAATAAAATAAAATGAGTTTTTTCCTTTTAGTCACATAAAATATCTGGATTTGGAAGTTGAGCAAAAAAATAATTAATACATATTTTTTTAATAATCAACCATATAATAAGTCATAATGTACTTATGATGATTAACCGTTTAAATGCCTGTCAACAATTCGTAAAATTATATAAAAAGAGGTATTTACAAAAATAAGGTCAATATTCAGTCTATGTTTCAAGTTTTGTAACTTTCTAGACTGGTTTATGTGAAGGTTTACTACCTTTTTCAGTTCTGAACCAAATATTTACATCCTAAAAGAGGGATGAAAGATACCAGTTGGACAGTCATACTCATAGATCTTGGGTGCTCCGGAATGGTAGGCAGATCCTGCTCCACATGTTCAAAAAGAGGGACGAAAGACACTAGAAGGACAGTCAAACTCATAAATCATAAATAAACTGACAACGCAATGGCTAAACATGAAAAGGACAAACAGACAAACAATAGTACACATGACACAACATACAAGAATTCAAAATAAACAACACGAACCCCACCAAAAACTCCTAAAAATGAAGCTTCTAATTTTGTACAATAACTTTTATAAATTTATGTCCCATGGAAATCAAAGTAGAGATATATGGTAAAGCTTTGATTGTCAATGAAACTACAATCTATCAGAGTTCAAACAACGAAGATAAAATCATCTATATATCACCGTATGTGCGATTTTCAACCATTCGAAACCTCATACGGTATAGTCAGCTATAATACGTAAGCTTCCACATGAAAAATGTGAAACTATTCAGATGACAAAACTAACGGCCTGATTTATAACAAAATAAATTACGAAAGATGTAATTTATGAAAACCCATACGACAGGCATGAATCAACGACAAAGGCAATATCAAAAAGTCTTTTAGATTCTACCAAAATGTACACTCATTGCTTTGTGGATTACTTTCTTGAGTGAAATGTGATAGATTTCAACATGTTGAAATCGTAAAAAAATGTGTGTGTTCTATTCTTTTACTAATCACGAATTCTGTCGAATCAGAATTCTATATATATACATATATAATTACATTATATGTATGTTTCATTATAAGACGTTATTCTAATTGGCTAACTGCACATCACGTGTTATTCCTTAAACAATTGCATTACTCAATAAAACTTATCATTCATGATAACACGAGGTACCACAATAAAGTGCACAGGTGAATTAAATTAAAAAAAAATGATAAAATTCGTGTTTTCATGATCCTAGATGAAAAAAGTAATTTTGAGCATTGAATGCTTCTTTTTGTTTCTTCATAGGCCTGTAAAAGCGTTGACCGTGCGCACATTTTTAGAATGAAGCGCACCCCAATAAAGTTCCAAAAAAAATTCATTCAATTCATAAATAAAAAAAGGTATCAAACTTGAGTTTGTATTCTTTTCCATTTAAATTTCTTACAAGAGCTTTCACTCTTAAAACATGAAGCCAAAGTAAACATAAAAAGTCGAAAAAACTTTATAACTGTGATTGAATACATAAATAGAAACAAAAGCATGGTCAAAACCATACGATTTTAAAAAGCCACAATAGAGGACTAAACGAAGTGTAAATAATGTCAATACTAGCAAGTAGCAGGCGTGCTTATAAAGTTCTTCATTTTTACTTTATGCATATCTATTTCTTTCAATAAAATACTGTACTACATACAAAAATGATATAATACTAAAAATAAAAAAAGATTTGAATATCAACCTTTAGATGATATCGCCTTCAAGTAACTTGAAACATGATAGATGGTTTTGTAAAAGTTTAAAAACTTCTAATTTCAACTGTAAATTATTCAAGTGTTTTTCGTTTCCTCTTTAAGGCAAACGGAGTATCAGAAAATATGAACAGAAACTTACCATATTAAATCTTATTATGTCAGACTCAACATATATGTCATTAGATACATACCTAAGATATTTAGCAAGCCGATCAATATGTTGTTTGGTAGGTTTAAAACAACATCAAAATAACTTGTTGACAACATATTGATAGACAATTATTGATAAACATTTTCCACGTATAAGTCCTTCCATTTGCTACTCTGGCATATATATCTGTTCAAAGTATTTGTTATTTAATTGATCAGGAAACATTATTTCATCATTACTACTAATACTTCAGAAACTTATATTAGAAGACCAATAACTCAAAATCAAAAATCAATTTAGTCTCATACACGTCAATATAATTGATAATTTATTTTCAGGAAAAAATAATTGCACGATTTAAGTATTCATCAAAAGGTAACGTTTTCATCTGTTGCTCAGGCATATCATAAAATATGTATTATGGCTCATTGTAAAGCGAAGACACTTGCAAATGCATGTGTGGTGCGATTAAAATTATGGTAAGTATGATTCGTTTCCCCGTGAAGTGCTAAACCCCATTAAATTATGTTTATGACTTCACTTGTTCTTGATTTATTATAAGTGGTTTATCTAATACCAAATTAATGTCTCTAGTTCACCCATAAACTCTTTAACACAGAAATTATAATAATGCCTTGAGTTGCTGTCTCATAAGCATAAACCCAAATCTCAATTTCTAAAGGACAAATGTCTGAAGTTTGTAATAAACTGTAAGTGTGATGAGAAGTATATTAATATATATAAAGACTAAGTACTAAACTATTATTTATTCAAGAATCTAAAAGTATATGCATTTATTTACAATATGGCAACTGGGGACTTATACAACTGCAATTAAAAACCAATAATGTATAATGTTCTATCTCCATATGCAAAGGGAGATAACTCTAACTAAATCTTGAAACTTGGAATTGAGATAATTTTTCATAGATTGACTAAAAATTTTGTATCGAAATAGCCATTCATAAAATAGATGAAAAAGTAAGATTTTAACAAACAAATATAAAAGGTTCATAAGTATATTGTTCCAACAATACATTGTATAGAAGTATAAACCAAACAAAAAATGGTATAAAATAACAAGATGTTTAAACCATACGTCAGTATGGTATCAAAAATAGGATGTTTAGACCATACGTCAGTACGGTATCAAAAATAGGATGTTTAGACCATACGTCAGTATGGTGTCAAAAAGAGGTGCTTAAACCATACGTCAGTATGGTGTCAAAATGAGGTGCTTAAACCATACGTCAGTATGGTGTCAAAAAGAGGTGCTTAAACCATACGTCAGTATGGTGTCAAAGAGAGGTGCTTAAACCATACGTCAGTATAGTGTCAAAAATAGGTGCTTAAACCATACGTCAGTATGGTGTCAAAAAGAGATGCTTAGACCATACGTCAGTATGGTGTCAAAAGGTAATTTAAACCATAAGTCATTATGGTGACAAAATAAGAAATTAAAACCATATGTTAGTATGGTGTCAAATGATGCGTTTAAACCATACGTCAGTATGATGCCATAGAAAGGTAACCAGGCCATACGTCAGTATGGTATCAGAAATATGTAATAAGTATCAAGGAACAATGTAAATTAAACCATACGTCAGTATGGTGTCAAAATGAGGTACAAAGACCGTTAAAAATAAGGAATTTAGACCATACATCAGTATGGTATCAAAAATTGATTCAATTGTTAATATTATTTGTTATTACAATACAAAGAAAATAAAAAATAAAAATAATCAAGTAAAATAATGACAAGCAATTGTAAAATTCTAATAATAAACAAAAAGTATATAACACAATCATCACACTATGTAACAACATATATACATCAATGAAAGTCCCCATGGCACTGACAGCAAGGAGAGTGGTGGGGAGGTGGTGGCAAAAAGCTGACCAAAACAATAGAAGTTCATGTATTCCTTGCATCAGATATCATACACCAACATCGTGAGAAGTAATGACGTAGCAATATAGATAAGAATGGAATGTGCACTGTGACATCATAGACCGTGTGCAAAGATAATTAACTACCCAATAGAGTGAGGTGACAAGTTCATAATAAACTCCAATTATAATAAATATAATTTTAATTTTATGACTTCACTTGTTCTTGATTTATTATAAGTGGTTTATCTAATACCAAATTAATGTCTCTAGTTCACCCATAAACTCTTTAACACAGAAATTATAATAATGCCTTGAGTTGCTGTCTCATAAGCATAAACCCAAATCTCAATTTCTAAAGGACAAATGTCTGAAGTTTGTAATAAACTGTAAGTGTGATGAGAAGTATATTAATATATATAAAGACTAAGTACTAAACTATTATTTATTCAAGAATCTAAAAGTATATGCATTTATTTACAATATGGCAACTGGGGACTTATACAACTGCAATTAAAAACCAATAATGTATAATGTTCTATCTCCATATGCAAAGGGAGATAACTCTAACTAAATCTTGAAACTTGGAATTGAGATAATTTTTCATAGATTGACTAAAAATTTTGTATCGAAATAGCCAAATACAGATGCTTGCAGCTGTAGCCCCAAGTTGAAATAATGAGAAGGAAAAAAAAAATCAATTCACTCCTTGCTGTCAGTACAAATTTTAATTGTTCAAAGTAGAGGTCATTTGAATTTGAGCTTGTCTAAGTACATCTGGAGAGGTATGAATATATTTGGTATAACAATCTGAGGACCATCGTCCCAAAGTTTGAATAAGATGATCTTCCAGTCGTGCTTTGTGTGCAGTAGTTGCAGCACCACTTCTGAATGAATGACCATTATACTTTTCGCTGGATAATCCTAATTTGTCTAATGTACATTTAACATGAGAAATGAAAAAATTTCTTGACAATGGATCACCTTTATTAGTAATAAAAAAGGACTCGGAATTGCTAAAAATACTCATTCTGAGTCTATAGTATTTTTGAAGTACTAATACAGGACATATATCTGTATTGTTTTTGAACAAAGGAATAGTAATACCATACCTAAAAGGATCAGTCTTAGATTTCTTAAGATGCACAAAAATACAATCATTTGTTATTTGAACATCACTCAGACACAAATTTGATTCATGATCAAATTTTTTTGTATCATTAACAGAAAATTCACCACATCTTAAAAACCCGAAAAAAGCTGTTACACATGCAGCTTCTATTAAAACATCTGTATAACTATCAAAAATACAATTGCGTAGTAAAAAACACATTTTGTATAAAATATCAAATGTTATGGGTAAACGAATTCTCTTAGGCATAATGGCATGTTTCTTTTTCAAACCTACTAATACTGATTTTAATTTTGGCAATGGTTTACCAACAAAATTCTCTAATGGATTAACACCCCCTTTAAGTAAGTAATAGAAACGTATACCACATAGGTAGGATTTAATGGTGGAATATCTCAGATGTTTAGATTCGCAATAGGCTATGAAACGCATCAACAAGTTCTCAGAAACTGGTGGTAACTGGAAAGTTGACCAAGTTGATCCTTGTAATTGTAAGAACTTAAGATAATGTTCATATCCCACGTTGTACAAAGCTTTAGTTGAATCTGCAACAGCGAAAGTTTGTAAATTTTCTACTGCGATGTCCAAATAATCTCTTCCAGGGTTGGACAAGGAGTTGCTGCTTTCTCTGCCTCTGGTGCTAACTGATGAAATTTGTTCATCTGTAAACGAGATAAAGAGTCAGCGATTAAGTTCAATTTTCCAGGCACATGTTCGCTGTAAAATGCAAAGTTAAATTTTGCTGCACACATAACAAGACGTCTCATCAGTTTCATGATTATTGGATCTTTTGACCGACCTTTAGTTAGAATAATAACAGACGCTAAATTGTCACAGTGAAATAAAATGCGCTTTTTATACCATCCTTTTCCCCATAAAACAGCTGATACCACGATAGGATATAACTCCAAAAAAGCAATAGATAGAGTTTTATCCGAAATAGTTGGGAGGTCTGTAGGCCAAGTGTCACAAAACCATTTTCCTTGATAAAAACCTCCAAAACCAATGGTAGACGAAGCATCCGTAAATAAATGCATGTCAGCTGCAGATGTTAAATGAGATTCATAGAACATGTTAATTCCATTCCACGTTGACAAAAATTGTAGCCACATTGTTAAATCAGATTTACACTCTTTATTTAAATGGACATAATGGTGGCTCTCTTTGACAGAACACATCAGTCTATATAGGTAAGTAACAAAGGCTCGACCTGGCAAAATTACTCTAGTAGCAAAGTTAAGATGTCCAAGTAATTGTTCGAGTTCTCTACGCGTACAAGATTTTTTATCTAAAACAAAACTTATAAATTGTGTGATTCTCTCAACCTTGTCTAACGGAAGTCTAGCCTGCATATTAATTGTGTCCAAAATAATGCCTAGGTATTCTAGTTCGCAAACTGGTCCAACAGTCTTCTTACTTGACAAAGGAATATTAAGTTTGTTAAAAATAAGGCTTAACAATGCCATTGTTCTTTCTCCACAATCAGAAGGTTTGTCTACAGTTAAGAAATCATCTAAAAGATGGAAAATGACTTTAATATCATAATTGTTCTGAGCTATCCAGCACACACTTGTAGATAAAGAGTCGAACAGACGGGGACTAGAGCGACACCCAAAAGGTAAACGAACGTAATGATAGTACTGACCATTCCACTTGACACAAAAGAGATGCCACTGTTCTTTTTTAATCGGAAGTTGTTTGAACGCATCTGAGATGTCCACCTTACAACATAGGGACTTAGAACCATATCTTTGAATTGCATTAATAGCATCATCAATTTTAATGTATGTCAAGGAACATAGGTCTTTATCTATTAAATCGTTAACACTGTAGTGCTCATCTAAATTATGAGGAGATGATAAATCAATTATAAGCCTTTGTTTTTTGGAATATTTGTGTGTAGCAATACCCAATGGACTTACTCTATAACTTGAAAAAGGCGGTTGAGAAAAAGGGCCCTTTAAAAAACCTTTGTCAACCTCCTGTTGTAACAAACTTGTGACTACTTCAGGATTTTTCCTGGCAGTTAAAGAATTTTTACATTCATAAATAGGTAAATTTACATCTGAAACTAACATATCAAATCCATAACGAAGGCTGTAACATAAAAAGTTCACGAAATGCCTATCTGGATGATTTAAAAGTTCCCTTTCTAATTGATCAATGTTTATAGGTGTTGACGGAACATCTGTTGTATCAATAGAATCTAGTCATTTTGATTTACTGTTGGGCTGTCTAACTGGGAATGATTTGTTATGTTCCTGTTGGGTTCCTGGCATAGATTTATTAGTGGAACATTCAAACTTTCCATGGGTTTTCTTGCAGATTTTACACACGTGAGCATATCGGCAATAAGGTTTGACACAACCTTTGGGTTGATTAAAATTATTACAGATTTGCATTCCATCATGCACCACAATATCTCTTCCATATTTATCCTGTGTAGGTTGAGTTTTAGAATTTTGATATCCCCTGTTATTCCCACACATAGATGATTTGTGAAGTGTTGAAGAACAGAAATTGCACATATTAACTGTAGATCCAGCACAAACCATTTGTCTCAATTCTAAATCACCCCTTGACCAGTCAATTTTAATATTGTGTTCTTGTAACATGATTGAACATTTTGCGCTAAACATTTTATGGTATTCAAAAAATTTTCCTGGCCACACATTTGCGGTTTCAATAATGTGTGATAGGTAGCAATCCAATTCCTCTGCCCTGTTTGGAAAAACTTGACACATAATTTTTTTGAATCTTCCAAAAGCTATAATGAATTCGTCTAAAGTTAAATTCCGTTTTAATCGGTCATCATTTTCCTTAAACTTTTGCTGGTTGGGTGTTTCATAGTTTGGAAGTAGAAGAATGTTTAAGTTTATGTCTTTACCTGAGATTATTTTGGTGCGAATCTCTGGAGAAACCATATCAACTCCAGAAAATGCTGTGGCAGGATATCCATGTTTTGTCATTTGCATGTGTTGGTTTTGCATGGAAAAGATAGGAACTTGTGATGCAAAACTGTTCGGAAAATTCATCTGATTGGGGTTTGTTTGTGTAAATTCTCCCAACGTAGGGTTTTGAACACCAAAAGTGTTTTGGTTAACGGGTAAAGTTGATCCAGGCCCGGGGTTAAAGTTCATGGCGGAATGCAAGTTGAATTTATTATTATTAGTCTGTTTTGGAACACCGGCAATAACTTGCTGACATAATTGCAAAGTGTTGTTAACAAGAGCATAGTCAAGCGTGTTGATATCAGTCCTGGGCGGAAATGCGTGGTTTTGATGCGCAGAAGCACCTACTGCTGGTAAAGGCGTGGGTTCCACTGTATTCATCCGCGATGTAGATGCTATCGGAATTAAGCTAGAAAATTCGGCATTTTGAGTATTTGTAGGTGATAGAATAACATCATCTTCTAAATTTGGTGATAAAGACGTATTTACAGTAGCACTGATGTTGTTAATTTCAGTATTTCCATTGTCAGAACTTTCCGGACTACTTTTTTTATTATCCAAGAAAATACGCTTCAATTGTTTATTAGTGAAGTTTTCGGATATTTTAATCCCTAGCAAAGCTAATTTCTCTTTCAGCTCTGTTGATGTCCAATTATTCGGATTATTAGGATCTAGTTCTGGACCACGTGTCCTTTTCCTGGTATCCCTTCTTTTAGGACCCATAACGAGACGAACGTTTTACACTGATAATTTGTCCAATTATATTAACATCAGACTAAACTCAAAGTTATTCTATATGAAGAAGTCCTTCTTGATGTATAAATAAACAAAGTACACAGTTTCAGGTCAAAACCCTGACCAAAAAGCTGACCAAAACAATAGAAGTTCATGTATTCCTTGCATCAGATATCATACACCAACATCGTGAGAAGTAATGACGTAGCAATATAGATAAGAATGGAATGTGCACTGTGACATCATAGACCGTGTGCAAAGATAATTAACTACCCAATAGAGTGAGGTGACAAGTTCATAATAAACTCCAATTATAATAAATATAATTTTAATAAAAACGCATTCTCCTCATGAAATAATCCCAAATTCAGACCATAAATGTCATTAAAAAATATGTCCATTACACCCAAAAAAATCAGGTTTATTTTTGTTTACTTTTTTTCACATCACATCAGCCCTATAAAACACCAGTTATAGTTCATTTATGTCAATTTTTAAAATCACACTTTCCACAAGTGTATGGCGGACTATTTTTTTAATGAGAGTCATAAGTCTGTTCTTTCTCTCAAGGTCCATTGGGAATATTGACCCAGTTTGGTCTCTGTATTCTATTTTTATGTCATTTTTCGCTACCAGTATTTCTTCTATTGCTGTTTCTTCTAATATCTACCTAATATGCTCCGCATATTAATATATAATAAACTAGTATGTGTTGGTCTAATTTTCTTTGTGCTTATGTTATCGCGTATTCTTTTTTTATTTGGTTCTATATAGCCCTTCAAGACACTTTATTATGCTTCCTTGAAGTATTTTACATAGTACTGAAAGAAAAATAATCTTTTCTCCCATTTTCCATCTCATGTCCATACACTGACGTTATATGATCCTACAATATGTATTTTCATTACTTTTTTATGGGCATGATAAAGCTAATACTAACAATGACCACTACCCTTTCCTCGATCTTGATATCTATATCACTAACGGAAAGCTGAATACTAAAATTTATGATAAAAGGGATGATTTTTCATTTCCTATCGTTAATTACCCGTTTTTAGATGGTGACGTTCCCTTGTCACCATTTTACGGTGTTTATATATCTCAACTTGTACGATTCGCTCGTGTATATAACAATGTTTTAGATTTTAACGAGAGAAATTTATGTATTACTGAAAAATTATTACAGCAGGGTTTTCGATATCACAAACTAGTCAAAACATTTACTAAATTTTATCATCGGTATAAGGACATCATTCGTAAATATAGCTCAACATGCAGACTTCTTATACGTTCATGTATTTCACATCCAATTTTTTATGGAAATATTCTTTATAAAGCACAAAGGTGTCAGTATTCACCTCAGAAACTTACAAAACCTTTGAATAGACTTATTAAGAAGGGATATAATTACGATACTGTTGTCAAGTCATTAAAGATTGCATATTTTGGCGTTAATATTGAGTCACTGATAAGGTCTTTGCGTTGGAACTAAACACATTTATTCTAAAAACAGTTGTTGGCATGACACGGGTTATGTTCTTCTCATATATGTTATGATGGTATGATACTAAACCCCTAACGGGAAGGATTGTGCCTGATGTTCATATGATGAAATCATAATCTTTCAGTCAGTTTAATTGAAGTCTGGAGCTGGCATGTCAGTTAACTGCTAGTAGTCTGTTGTTATTTATGTACTATTGTCATTTTGTTTATTTTCTTTGGTTACATCTTCTGACATCAGACTCGGACTTCTCTTGAACTGATTTTTAATGTGCGTATTGTTATGCGTTTACTTTTCTACATCGGTTAGAGGTATAGGGGGAGGGTTGCGATCACACAAACATGTTTAACCCCGCCGCATTTTTGCGCCTGTCCCAAGTCAGGAGCCTCTGGCCTTTGTTAGTCTTGTATTATTTTTATTTTAGTTACTTGTGTACAATTTGGAAATTAGTATGGCGTTCATTATCACTGAACTAGTATATATTTGTTTATGGGCCAGCTGAAGGACGCCTCCGGGTGCGGGAATTTCTCGTTTCATTGAAGACCTGCTGGTGACCTTCTGCTGTTGTTTTTTCATTTGGTTGGGTTGTTGTCACTTTGACACATTCCCCATTCCCATTCTCAATTTTATGAACAAAAATCATTGTTGAAAGAAAGTGCAAAGGATCCATGATTGGCCAATATTAAAGTTAAAAGGCGATAAATTCAATCAGAGTATACTGAATTAGAATATTCACTCGATTTGTAATAACATAAGCAACACGACAGGTGCCACATGTGGAGCAGCATCTTCGTACCCTTCCGGAGCACCTGAGATCACCCGTAGTTGTTGATGAGGTTCGTATTGCTTAGTTTTCTATGTTGTGACTTCTGTACTATTATTTGTCTGTTCGTCTTTTTTTTAGCCATGGCGTTGTAAGTTTGTTTTTTATCTATGGGTTTGTCTCTTCCTCTGGTATCTTTCGTCCCTCCTTTATAGCAGTTCATCGGCTGATTTCTGTATAGTTCTTTCTCCATTAATATATTTATTAGATTAACTTAAACAGTTAAATGCATCTAATTTTTAGCCACGATAGTTAAATAACATTACTGGTATAGTTGAAAGATAACAAAACAGATATTCAAACTGTAAGTATTTAATTTTTGACATAAAAAAAAAAAAAAATAGAGACATTTAGCAGATACACATAAATACACAGTAAACAAACAAACAAAAATGTCAACGTCTAATAAAAACAAAAAAAAGCAATGCCATAGTCCATGTACGTTCCAGTCTGTTACCAATGTTAATTTCAAAGATAGATAAAGTTTGATTATAGCTTCACAAAAGTAGAATAGATAACCTAAGATAAATCTCAGCATCAAAAAACAATTCAGATATAATACTGATAAAAAAATAAAAAATCATATTTAGAATGTACACTATATATAGCAAGCATTTTTATTTACTTGATTGGACCTGTTTGCTAATATATTAGATTTATTTATAGCTATCTGCAATATAAGGGTTTTTAAAAAGGAAAAGTAAAGCTTTGCATTAAAACCCAACGACTAATATCAGAACTCAGCTTGTAAAATAACAGTACAGTGCTTTTTTACAAATTTTGTCATTGTATAAAAAAAAAAAATGAGAATTGGTCGTAAACAAAAAGAGATGAAAAGCTTGTATATTTTCAGTTCAATTAATTATTTACTTCCACCGAGCTTCTTGAGAATGCGTTGTTTAAGTGCTTCGTTCCGTCTTGCAGTTAACAGATATTTAAGGTTACCAAGTGTTTTTTTATTTCCTTTCTTCTGCATGTGTTCTTTTTTCTGCATGGAGTTTTTCTTCAGCATTGTTTTTCTGTCGTTTATCTTTTTTTGATACGTTTGTTTTCTGCTTTCTAATTCTACGTCTCCGTGACGTTTGTCAGACACGTGGGAACCTCGTTTGGCTTGTTTTATCTTGTCGTCATTCCGCTTTTGATCATGGCGAGCTTTGACAATCTGATAAACCTTTGATTTTAGATCCTTTTCACTTGGCGTCTTACCCATTGATCTAGTGGTGAGCTTTTTCTTCATGTACCCGTATGCATAATAAAAATCTGAAGTAAAAATATGAGGATTTCAAAAACGCTGTATGGCAGGGAAACTGAAGAAGCCAATCTAATTCTAAAACAAGCTCAAATATACTATTTTTTTAATTCTGATTTTTTTTTTATGGGGGGGGGGGGGGGGGATCTTTTTAATTATTGAGTTTAGCATCACTGGCGATTCTTTTGACGTATCGCGCGTCTGGTGTTCAAAATCTTAATCCTGGTAACTATAATGCGTTTCGGCCACATCCGCTCTGTGTTTTTGTTATATGTATTTCTATTTGTATCCTTGTGATGAGTTCAGCCTTTTTCAACTGATTTTTATAGTTTGTTTTTATGTTGTACTCTTACACCACTGTCCAAGATTAGGGGATGGTTGGGATCCCGCTAACATGTTTAACCCCGCCACATTATGTAAGTATGTGCCTGTCCCAAGTCAGGAGCCTGTAATTCAGTGGTTGTCGTTTGTTTTTGCGGTACATATTTGTTTTTCGTTTTTTTTTTTCACAAATGAGGCCGTAAATTTTCTCGTTTGAATAGTTTGAAATTGCCATTACGGGGCTTTTTGTAGCCGACTATGCAATATGGACTTTGCTGATACAAAGGCCGTACAGTGACCTATAGTTGTTAATTTCTGTGTCATTTTGGGAGATTTGTCTCATTGGCAACCATACCACATTTTCTTTTTTATATATCAAATATACTATTTTTCTTTTCTTGTTCTTTTTAATATTGATTCAAGCATAACTGGTGATTCTTTTGACGTATCGCGTGTCTGGCGTATAAAAGTAATTCCTGGTAACTATTATGAGTTTCTACCACGTCCACTCTGTGTTTTTGGTAGATGTATTTCTACTTGTATCCTTCTGATGAATAAAGCCTTTTCAACTAATTTATGTAGTTCGTTCTTATATTGTACTGTTACTCCAAGGTTAGGGGAGGGTTGGGATCCCGCTTACATGTTAAACCCCGCCACATTATGTATGTGTGTGCCTGTCCCAAGTCAGGATCCTGTAATTCAGTGGTTGTCGTTTGTTGATATGTTACATATTTGTTTATCGTTCATATTTTGTACATCTATAAGGCCGTTATAGTTTTCTCGTTTTAATTGTTTAATATTTCTCATTTCGAGGCCTTTTAAAGCTTACTATGGGGTATGGGCTTCGCTCATTGCTGAATGCCGTATGGGGACCTATAGTTTGAATTTCTGTGTCATTTGGTCTCTTGTTGAATGTTGTCTCATTGGCAATCACAACACATCTTTTTTTATATTACATTAAAACAGACGCTTTATTCATCCTCAGTTCAACTGAAGACCACACCATATAAGGAAATTAAATGTTGAAAATATATACTAGTAATGTGAACAATCATCTTAACTGATATTTGATAGAATAACTAAGTTAATTTACTGTTTTTTTTCACGAAGAACTTTGTTTATAAGTACTGTAGATGAGTCCATTAGTCATTTTAGTAGTGTATAAGACGTAGCAACAGTTCTAGTCTTGTGAATCCAATTTAATATGCAAACCATGACAATAAGCTAAATATATAGTACTGCCAAAAATGTATCGGAAAGAAAAGAACCAATAATGCTGATAAACACAAAAAAAAACCTTCTATCATTTAAATAAGGTTATCAAAAATTGTATTCAAACATAATGAGTAAATATTAGAATTACAATTGTTCTAATATCAGATGCCTACCTTTTTATAGATAAATGTATTGGTTTTTTTTTATTCCTCCCCCCATAACTTTACATTTCAACAGTACTCATATTTTCAATGTATCATACATAAAATTTATTCGTTCAGTGTAAGTTCACTTGTGTTAATGTATCATTTGAGATATCAGATAAAGGTGAAGGTTTGGTATATATTATAACATTAAAAAACCAGAAGCATTTGTTTGCACCTGTCCCAAGTCCGGACTCTGATGTTCAGTAGTTGTCTTTTGTTGATGCGGTTCATTTTATTTAGCTTTTCTCGTTTCTCTTTTTTTTGGGGTATATATAGATTCGACCGTATTTGTGTTTGAATGGTTTTACACTTGTCATTTTGGGGTCTTTTATAGCTTGCTGTTCAGTGTGAGCAAAGGCTCCCTGTTGAAAACTGTGCTTTGACCTAAAATGGTTTTCTTTTAAAAATTGTGGCTTTGATGGAGACTTGTCTCATTGGCACTCATATCACATATTCTTATATATATGAACAGACGACAACAACGGTTAAATGAATAACCATTCTACCACTGCATCTAGTTTGATACCATATTTATCATGTCAATTCAATGAATATTTCAGATTTAAAACGCAAGGCTTGCCGAGGGTTTTTATTATTTAGAATTTAAGAGGATAAATCGGGTAGGAATTAGAGAAATTTATTTATTTTGTTAGTTTCATAATGTTTAAGTGCATTTGAAACTATGTTCTTCTTAAGTTATCATTGAAAGTTTGTATTAATCAGTTATAACTATGAAGTAGCATCTATAGTTGATTTCAAAATAATATGAAAAATACATTAACCTTGGCAAAAGTCGTGGCTCGCAACACTTGAATAGATTTCATACCCCATACAGATGTCATCAATGCTAACATATCCATTCCCTGAAATAAAGGTGCATTCAATTAAAAAACAAACCATCATACTATTTCATTCAACGTCATCGATAATGGAATCCGACGTCGGAAATAGAAACTGATTGAATGTTGGTTACTTAAGGTCCAGTGAAAGTGAAAATAATGCATGTTACGGAAGTACAGATAGTTTTCACTAATAAACGATAAACGAGAAAGGAATCCGATCCTTGCATTACCTTTCTGAAATGATTAATTTTGTTTCAATTGTCTAAACTTATCGTTTGTTAACTATACTTACCACACATGCTGACGTCAGAGGGGTTATGGGTTGATGACGCATAATTCATATCGCCTGTAAATATACGAAAAACACATGAAACAATTTCTCCGTTAGACAAAGATTTTTCACTCTAAACTTAAACTGTAACTGAAATTAAGATAAAGCAAACGTAGCAGAACGTTGAAGTTGACATTTCGAGGAAACATAAATCAGGTCTAAATAAAGGCAACAGTAGTATATAGCTGTTTAAAACTCATAAATCCATGAATTTTTAAAAAAAAAAATCGGGGTAACAAACTAAAACTGAGAAAAACGCATTAAATGTAAGAGGAGAACAACGATACAAAATTGAAATGTAACACAGAGAAACGGACTTAGATTGTTTAGGAATTCCTCATAATTAAGTGATGTAGGGGGTATATGTTAAATCTGTAACATCTATTATCCTTATCAAGGAGTTAACATAACATGAGTTACTAAATACTACCAGGGCTTTGTGGGCGAGATAACGACATGTTTGTCGTGCAGGTAGTGTTTTGAAGGACGATCGTTGAAGCACGAGTATTATACGCGCATCTGGCGTACTCACTTATAATCCTGGTACCTTTAATAACTATATACCACCGACATTTGATTCTGGGTTGCATTGGATAAAATTCTATAGTATGATCAAAATAATATTTTTTTATTTTCTCCCAAAAACCAAAATTAAGTCATCAGAACACCACATTTTAAAATAGTCATTTATAGATAACCAAGGCTAACTGATTTAAACACCGATGTTTAATCTTTTAGACCGACAATTACTCGCGGGACACAAGCAGTGTCATCGACCAAGTCTCCTGATACACCTGAATGAATACCACTAACCCAAACCCATACATTACACAAGTATAAACTGAGGGTAGAGGCTTTGTACATTTTATAATGTTTACATACTCTAAAACATCGTTTATACCAATCATTTGATATATAAAATAACATACCACACCATTGTTCATCTTCACCATCAGCGCATTCCCATGAGCCGTCACACCAATAAGCACACGTAGAACCATCGTTACAAGTGGATTGCATTGGATCAGCACAACCTATTAAATTTTATGATTCAAAACTATTTGTGTCTTGAAACCCAGTGGCCAACCATTGGCTGTAAGTCATTTATGTATCATTATACATATTCATTTATTCAATTGAATTTTGAAAAAAACAATTCATCATATCAACTATAAATTTTTGTTTCAAATATATGATATATTTACAGAGTCCTCAACAAATTTCAACTTGTTCTTAGAGAATTTTTGTAATAAGTCAATATATTGATAAAATATCAAATAAATCCCCAATAACATACCAAGCATATTCATGTCACACCACATCTCGTCGTAATCATCTGCGCATTCCGGATTTCCGTCACAATAAGTAGCACACGTTCCATCCATACATTGCATTTGCATTGGATCAGAGCAACCTAAGCAATTATAAGAATGTCGTCATATACACTCATGTCTAATAAACCAATCAAGTAAGGCAATGCATAATATGTCTATCTTTTGAAACAAACATACCCTTTGAAAATAATATTACAAAAAAAAAGTCTGACAGAGAGACCACGTTGCTATCATTCTACAACTGTTCATGCATTGCGGTTCTAATATCACATTTCATTGAGGTGGTTTCCTACTTTGACGTAACCACAGTATGCATTTTTTTCTTTTTATATGTTCACTAAAACATTTCATATATCAGACATTTTAATTGAGATAAAATCAGGATAACATAAAGATTTACCAATATAATGAAACGGCATTTAACGCTCATTATAATCCTCCGTTTAGTGGAGTTTGTGTAACTTAGTCTTTAGTTCTCTAAGTTGTATTGTATGCACTATTGTTTGTCTGTTTGTCTTATTGTCTGTTTGTCTTGGAACTGTATCGACGTTTCTTAAGCCGGAGACAAATCAGAATCAGATTTGTCAAACAAAGTTGTGACGGTGACTTATAGTTGTTCATTTCTGTGTAATTTTGGTCTCTTGTAGAGAGTTGTCACACCAAATATTAGATTTTTATATTAACATCAAAACACCCTGATATCGAGCCAAGAAGAAACAAACATCATAGTCAGTTTGGTGTGAGATAATAACTACACAATTACTTCAAAGGTATATGGGATAACGTGTTTGATAGATTGTTAATAGAAGTTATCAAGCTCCCTACAAATCAATTAATTGATTTTTGGTTGCTTAACAACCAGTGTCACCTTTAAATTGATGCATTGATAATTTGTTATTTAAAATTTACAAATGTATCATTGGTTAAAAAAATTGAGAAAGAAAGGGGTATTTTTCAAAGAGACACCAACTCGACCAAAGAGCAGAAAACAGCCCAAGGTCACTTACAGGTCTTAAACACAAATAGAAAATTCCGCAACCAAGATGGGCTTCAGCTAGCTCCTCCACGTAAATGTGTACTAGTAGGGCGAAAATGAACGTCACACTAAACATATAAATGAACCAAAATTAAAAAACCCATACAAGACAAACAAATGCCATAAGTTATATAATTGATATTTCAGACTACATAAGTATTTGGTAAAGTTTTGTTAATTTGGAACAGTCCATTTCTAAATGGCTTGCCACTTACCGCACCATTGCTCATCTTCACCACCAGGACAGTCTGCTGAACCATCGCAATAAGTACCACATGTTGCACCGTCATCACAATGAACTTGAGATGGATCACTGCAACCTATATAAACAAAATCATTACTTAGTTTTCAGTCGTTTCATTAGCATGCAGTTATTTATTCATAAGCTACACGTGATTAATAATAATTATTAAAAACATTCAAATGACTTAATCACTTTTTGAAAAAATAAATTTTACGGACGCCAACACGAGTTGGTTGACCATTATGGAACGTTTCACAATTGTGGGATATATTCCTTACGTCGTAACTACAATCCCCTTCCCTTTCATGAATGTGACCTAACGAATTAGACTATTTACAGGATTTGTAATCACATAAGCAACACAACGGGTGCCACATGTGGAGCAGGATCTGCTTACCCTTCCGGAGCACCTGAGATCACCTCTTGTTTTTGGTGGGGTTTGTGTTGTTTATTCTTTAGTTTTCTATGTTGTGTCATGTGTACTATTATTTTTCTGTTTTTTTTATTTTTAGCCATGGCGTTGTCAGTTTGTTTTAGATTTATGAGTTTGATTGTCCCTTTGGTATCTTTCGTCCTTCTTTTTTTAATAGTTAAAATATATGAAGAAATCATGTCGGCAAAAAAGGAAACACAACACAATTACTAAGTGACAAAAAAGACCACTATAGGAGCCTGTTGTACATTGGTTGGCGTTTGTTGATGTGGTTCATAAGTATTTCTCGTTTATCGTTTTTCACGTAGATTAGACCGTTGGTTTTCTTGTTTGAATTGTTCCACACTTGTCATTTTTTTGTCGTTTATAGCTTGCTGTTCGGTGTGATTTAAGGTTCCGTGTTGAAGGCCGAACTTTGACATAAGATTTGTTACGTTTTACACATTGTGACGTGGATGGAGATTTGTATTATTGGCACTCAAACCACATCTTCTTACTTCTATTGACAGAAAACTTTGATCTCGTACTGAAGCTCTTGAATATGAATTTTTAGGTGCTAAGTAGCATGTAAGTTTGATGAGAGTTATTACTTATTCTAATGCAATTTGGATGTATCGTTTTTTTTCATTGGCTAAAAGTTGCCGTCAAATCCACAGTTGACCTGGCGAAACTAAGGAGAGACCCGCCATTTTGAATTGATTGAATCAACAAATGTTCGGTTACTACTATATATTCGAAAATAAAACAACACCAACCTCGAATTTGCCGTTTTAATGTATTTTTATTCGAATTGAAGCGTACAGCTAATGTAACCTCCAGTTTGTTAGTTTTCATTTGTATGACGCCACGTTTAGCCATGGCTTCTTCGTGCCAAAATCATTCATGACGTTTCCCGGACTTTTTCTTTTTGTAATGCATTAGAATCGAAAAAACAGAACTGTAGTTGAAGAGTTGCCACCGTCAATCTCTGTTTTAATGTCTCCGTTACGCTTCGCCATTAAAACTGTATTTGCAACCGTCAAATCTACAATTAACAGTGGCAACTCATCAACTACAGTACTGTTGTTCCTTAACTAGTACTAGTATTCGGACAATTACTCCTGGTTCGATACATTGAAAATCAATCAATTAAACTAGAGGCTCCAAAGAGCCTGTGTCGCTCACCTTGGTCTATGTGAATATTAAACAAAGGAAGCAGATGGGTTCATGACAAAATTGTGTTTTGGTGATGGTGATGTGTTTGTAAATCTTACTTTACTAGTCTTGCTTACATTTATCTCTATCTATAATGAACTTGGCCCAGTAGTTTCAGTGGAAAATGTTAATAAAAATTTACAAATTTTATGAAAATTGTTAAAAATTGACTATAAAGGACAATAACTCCTTAGGGGGTCAATTGACCATTTCGGTCATGTTGACTTATTTGTAAATCTTACTTTGCTGAACATAATTGCTGTTTACAGTTTATCTCTATCTATAATAAAATTTAAGATAATAACCAAAAACAGCAAAATTTCCTTAAAATTACCGATTCAGGGGCAGCAACCCAACAATTGGTTGTCAGATTCATCTGAAATTATAGGGCAGATAGATCTTGATCTGATTAATAATTTAACCCCTTGTTGGATTTGCTCTAAATGCTTTGGTTTTTGAGTTATAAGCCAAAAACTGCATTTTACCCCTATGTTCTATTTTTAGCTGTGGCGGCCATCTTGATTTGATAGTCGGGTCACCGGACACATTTTTCAAACTAGATACCCCAAAGATGATTATTGCCAAGTCTGGATTAATTTGGCCCAGTAGTTTCAGAGGAGAAGATTTTTGTAAAAGATAACTAAGATTTACGAAAAATGGTTTAAAATTTACTATAAAGGGCAATAACTCCTAAACGGGTCAACTGACCATTTCGGTCATGTTGACTTATTTGTAAATCCTACTTTGCTAAACATTATTGCTGTTTACAGTTTATCTCTATCTATAATAATATTCAAGATAATAACCAAAAACTGCAAAATTTCCACAAAATTACCAATTCAGGGGCAGCAACCCAACAACGACTTGACCGATTCATCTGAAAATTTCAGGGCAGATAGATCTTGACCTGATAAACATTTTTACCCACGTCAGATTTCCTCTAAATGCTTTGGTTTTTGAGTTATAAGCCAAAAACTGCATTTTACCCCTATGTTCTATTTTTAGCCGTGGCGG
Organism: Mytilus trossulus; assembly: GCF_036588685.1. Classification (NCBI taxonomy): domain Eukaryota; kingdom Metazoa; phylum Mollusca; class Bivalvia; order Mytilida; family Mytilidae; genus Mytilus; species Mytilus trossulus. Next base: position 32,456,272 of record NC_086386.1, on the reverse strand, counting down.
CCATCTTGGTTAGTTGACCGGATCACGCCACACATTTTTTAAACTAGATACCCCAATGATGATTGTGGCCAAGTTTGGTTCAATTTGGACCAGTAGTTTCAGAGGAGAAGATTTTTATAAAAGTTAACAACGACGACGGACGACGGACGCCGGACGACGGACGACGACGGACGCCGGACGCAAAGTGATGGGAAAAGCTCACTTGGTCCTTCGGGCAAGGTGAGCTAATAAAAAATGAAATAGCTTCATATCTCGATATTTGAATAGTGTCAACACAATAATCGATCACTGTCGAGTACTCGTGCGGCACTTTATTAACAGAATACAAGCAGCGGTACCTTCCCATTCACAATAACATTTATTTTTATACTATTCCCAGGACTTTAATTTCTGTTGAGACATGGTATATAGTCGAAACAAACACCCAAACAAACAAACAAACAAAATAATAATTATATGAGCTTGTTCATTGACATGATATGGATAAATACATACCGCACCACTTCTCATCTTCTCCGTTAGGACAAGTTGCTGAACCGTCACAAGAAGTTGCACATTTTATACCGTCATCACAGTGCCATTGGTCAGGATCGGAACAACCTATTAAGTAATCATTCATTATTACTCGACCTGTGTTCACATTGTGTTTTAAGAGATGTTCGTTCTGCTGTATTTATGTGCATAGTGTTTTATAGACGTGTTGCTTTTGTTGTGTTTTTAATGATTTTGTCTTTTCTTATGATTTGTTATTGGTCTTTACTTTCTTGTCTCCTTTTAACACAGATAGAGAATAATTGATGACTTGTTATCATAATATGATATATAATAAATATAAATACATACCGCACCACTTTTCATCTTCTCCGTTTGGACAAGTTGCTGAACCGTCACAAGTACTTGCACATTCAATACCGTCATCACAGTGCCATTGGCCAGGATCGGAACAACCTATCAAGTAAGCATTTAGTATCACTTTTCACATGAAATAAATTTGATATCTTTCGTAATATAAAGAAGCGACATATTAATATTCTTTTTTCTTCAGATTGCCGATTCACAAATAATTTCACTGTCCAAGCTCCGAAAACATGTCGCTCTGAAAAGCTTTATAAGTATCCAGGAAAATACTAATAATATAATGAAATGTAATTTTTGGTTCTAATACTTGTATTTCAATCTTTTTAAAGTCATGGAAAATACATTTGTAGATACTGTTTTGTTCTCATTCATAACACTTTGTAGTTTTTCCCCGAAATATAACATGCACATGTAAGCATTTAATTTTTTGCTCGGAAACATAATAGGACTTGTAAATACAAAAACTTAAACCTTTCAGAAATAGTTGAAACCATATTACCCATGATCAGATTATATATTTGGCTAATATCCTGTTTTGAAAATTCGTTTTTGCATGAAGATAATTATAAACACTTTCTCTAAAAAAATCTTCAAAAAGGAATATGAAATAAAGAAATGTAAGTTAGCTTCTACTTCAGTTCTACAATATAACATTAATTATTCTCAGAAATTTTCCATTTTGATAGATATTTCTTTGTAGGAATAATTTATTGAAGCAGTTTCTATATGAGAACTTGTTTTCTATTTAAATTTTATGTATAAAATCGTTTGTTTATAACGTGTTTTTTCCAAATTTGAATATTCTTAATATTAGTACAGATTGGTTTTAAATATTTGTTATCCCAAATATTAGATGTAACATTTTCTAAAACTTTTATAGATTAGATGAGGAATACGTTATAATGCACGATAGAGCGACAAAGAAAGTAACCTTAAGCTGACCTCGAATTAAGAACAAAGACTTTATTGGGATAAATGAGATTAAAGCTGAAACATTAAACAGTGAGTATAACCAGTGTGATTTCAACTGATCGGGCGGAGCTTACGTTTTAATTTGCACAAGGGCAGTCTATTTGAAGATGTGTGTTATTAAGATGATTGTTGTTATAATCATAACTTATTTCTAATCATCTATCAGTGTCATTAAAGGGATTTATAAAAGAATGACTGGACACTTCAGTTATGAGTTTATTCTAAAACCTATAGATTGACCGCGGTTTATTATGAACGAACCGGTTAAAATCCGCCCAGTCAAGTGAAATGAATTGAGTAATAACAACTTACCACAATACATTTCATCTTCACCATTGTTACATTCTGTTATGCCGTTACAATGAGATGCACATGTCATAAAATCGTCAGAACAAACAAACTGATCGTAACTACAACCTACAAAAGGAAATAGCTGATAAACACATGAACGCATATATATTTGTTTAGGAGGGGCCAGTTGAAGGACGTCTCCGGGTGCGGTAATTTCTCGCTACATTGAAGACCTGTTGGTGACCTTCTGCTGTTGTTTCTTCTATGGTCGGGTTTTTGTCTCTCTGACACATTCCCCATTTCCATTCTCAATTTTATATACATATCTATCACCAATATTTCTTTTGTATATTTTTGTAGTCTGTCCATAAATAAAATTAGTGATAACTCTTTAATCAGCAAATGACACATCTTAATCATTTTTTTTCCCACACACATTACATACAGTTTGGAACTTCAACTGCACTCACGTAATAATATGACGAATTTATCTGCAACCAATGACGATTTAAAATTACTGCTGTGGTGAACAATGTCAATTGCACACAAAGTAAAATAGTGTAGGTAAAATTTCATGATGTATCGACACACTTTTATCTTTTAAGTTGGATATTGTTTTTTAATCATACTTAAGTATCCAAATTTTGAATAAAAAAACTAGATTTTGAAAGTTTTGTAGATAGCCTTCATTAATCATCGTTTTAAAAAAGAGCCGTTTCTCCTCTTTTTTTTTAATCTTTACCTCCTCTTACTTTGTAAAGTGTTGGGTTTTATTTTTGCAACAACTCTTAAAAAAGCACTTAACCTTTAATATCAGTCCAAATTATTTAATGGTCTATTGATCTTTTACTTAAATAGAATATAGTTTATTGTCATTAAATGCATAACATTGAAATTAAATTGTAATTTTAAATTCAATGTTTTCAATAGTTTTTCCAAATGACGAAGTCATACTTACTACTGTACTGTCGTTTTAAATTCTTTTCTGAAAGTTTTTTGTAGTCCGAACTTCGCGAAAAGGCCAATGATATAACTGATACGAAAATCACAACCAACATTACAAGCTTTCCCATTGTACAGCTGGAACCAGAGAAAGAAAAAGAAATATATAACATGCACAAGTAATTTCCTGAATTGGATATCTTGATAAATGCTGTTTTGATAATTGCAAATTTTCAGAGTCTACCAACTTAACCATAATTGTTTTTTTTTTTTAAATAAATGAAAAACGAAATTGGGGTTAAGACGATAAAAGACAAAAATCAATCTACAAAAAAAAACTCAAACAGCAAAACAATACGAACCCAACCACTTGTAAAACACTGTGGGTGATCGCAGTGCTAAAAAATATATGGCTGCAAGGTACTTTTGTCGTTATTCATATACACTTTTAAAAAGATAAAAAAAAGTATTACTTCGTAAACTATTCGGCCATTACGATTTCCAAAGGACCTTGTTGTGAACGTCTCAGAGTCTTCTCGGAAATAGTAACAATATGAAATAGCCCAAACAATATTTAACAATAGCTTGGTCATTTAGGCAATTTCAAAAAAAATATAGAAATGAAAGTCTTTCAACCAGTTATTAGAAGCAAACCACAATCGTTGTTTCATAAAAGAGCATTGATCATAGTGTTTCAAAAATATATAGTTTTAAAGTACTTTTCTTTAAAAGTTAAGGGTATGAAAGTCGTTGAGGTAATTTCTCCAAATTGTAATCACAAGACCTTGGCAAGGTTATTTTTACCAGTGGATGAAAAAATCTGAGTGCTTCGAACGGCGTTAAATTTCATTGACCAAAAAATTACAAAAAATGCCAACGATATGTGATGTCAGTACAAAGTAATGACCACTAGTGATGCAAGAAAATGTGCACATTAATTTACGTTTTTTTGATTGAGTTAAGCCTGCAAATTGATATTTTATCGTGTGATGATATGTTATTGTTTCAGAAAAAGGGAGAAGGTTTGGTACCATTAAAACGTTTAATCCCGCTGCAAATGTTTGCACCTGTCCTAAGTCAGGAATCTGATGTACAGTTGTTGTCGTTTGTTTATGTGTTTCTCGTTTCTTCTTTTTTATATATATATTAGACCGTTGGTTTTCCCGTTTAAATGATTTTACCCTAATAATTTTGGGGCCTTTTATAGCTTGTTGTTCGGTGTGAGCCAAGGCTCTGTGTTGAAGGCCGTACATTGACCTAAAATGGTTTACTTTTTTAAATTATTATTTGGATGGAGAGTTGTCTCATTGGCACTCACACCACATCTTCCTATATCTACATGATGCACCAGAGGGTATATATGTCAAATGGAAGTAATTACAGATTATCCAATTTTGAATGAACTTTAACAAGTCAAAACAAGTATGATAAACTGATGACTATCACAATAATGTAAATCATAATTACAATATTGGTAGTATCTACGTGTTATATTAAGCAACACAAGAAAAAAATCCACTATGTCATCATACAATACGAAATGTACGAATAATTAAACAAGTGATTTAATAAAATCAAATAGTTAATGGGTGTAAATTCAGCTTCGCAAGTCTATATTTACATACTAGAAAAAAGTCATTAATAGAATTTGAATTGGTGTTGAACTACTGATTGAAATTTAATTATGAGTAAAATGAAAATAACCTTTATATATCCCTTTAAATATGACAAATTAAATGTGAAAGTATATTATGAAAGACGATCTCGTCCCTGATATTCGTATTACCTATATATTGTTTGACACTCATTATTCGTGAAGAGGTTTATTTCGGTGAAGTTCAGTGACGATCTTGTCATGTACATTAAAAAAGGTAAACTTGAGACAGTCTTTAGAAATGAATTAAAAGTATGAATAATACAGTCCGTAATGACATACTTTTCATCATACATTTGATATATGTTAGGGTTTATTCTCACATATTGAGTTATTTTTTACTTTTTTTGTTATGTCAAACTTTGATTACAATTAAAACCAAAAATTCAATATACTGAACTTAATAGATGCAAGGTTATATAGAAACGTAAGGGATGTGGTTACACTGCTAAAAAGATACCTCTACACAATTATTGAAAAGATAAAGATTTGAACAAAAACAGGTCATCGTTCAATTATCAACAATCAGCAAAAATTGTATACCAAGCTGTTAAAAGTTATGATATGATTAAATATGAACTAAGCAAAAGCGATACTCAACGGTCTTATTTATACAACAATGATATCAAGGAAAAACAGATATGCCAAAAAATATTCATCAAGAACAAATAAATGAAAGGTTCTTGGGTAAGAGCTGGTAAATATAAAAAGAGGCAAGGTTTTATTTTTTTCCCCTTTTATGCATGAGACGATTTCGATTTTGAAGATTAGATCTATGATTATATCATTTTGATAACTTAAATTTCATATTTTTAATTTTACCTGAAATTTATATTCAATATCAGTATCAGATGTAAACAAATTTATATAAAGTCATAATTATCAGATACTATCAGATTTTCAATATACATGACTCGCATTCTAACAAACAGAGCAATATTTGCCACGGAATGTTAAAGCAAAGTATCATATAGTTAATTGATTAATTATAAAATTTGCCTTGTAACGATAGTTAACAAAGGTACCAGGCTTAAAATCTATTATGTTAGACGCGCGTTTCGACGACATATATGACCCATCAGTGTTTTCATTTCCTTAATTGGTCGATCCTTATTTTATGATGAGAAAAACTTTTACTTATAGAGTAACTAAACAAGTAATATAATTATTGTACATGTATGAAAAAGTGAGAAAAAAAATCGGCTTATAATTTGAAATCTATTTGACTACAAGTTTGTCCACTACAAAAAAGTTTACGAAATTGACCTATTGGCACATGAAATTCAGGAGGTGTAAGAGCCCAATGAAGGTTGTCTTATACCAGAACTAGCAAATCAAAGTTAAAAGATATTTTTTTTATTATGTTTATTGTGGGGGCAGATATCATTTCCCGTTTGATTTTCATATAATTTTGCCTCACTTCTTCATCGTAATGGTTGTCTTATCCCAGAACTAGCAAATCAAAGTTAAAAGACAATTTTTTTATTATGTTTATTGTGGGGGCAGATATCATTTCCCGTTTGATTTTCATATAATTTTGCCCCACTTCTTCATCGTAATGGTTGTCTTATCCCAGAACTAGCAAATTAAAGTTAAAAGACAATTTTTTTATTATGTTTATTGTGGGGGCAGATATCATTTCCCGTTTGATTTTCATATAATTTTGCCTCACTTCTTCATCGTAATGGTTGTCTTATCCCAGAACTAGCAAATTAAAGTTAAAAGACAATTTTTTTATTATGTTTATTGTGGGGGCAGATATCATTTCCCGTTTGATTTTCATGAGGTACTTTATAATATTGCCTCACTTCTTCATCGTAATAAACCATATAGTCACTTCTTAATTGTTTTCAGAAAAATAATTCGATGATGTTGGATCAAGCTTAAGGGCAAACGATACAGTTACAGGGAAGATAATGACGTTGCTAACTTAAAATATTATGTTCGCGACGTCAAACTGTGACATATCGGGAAAAGATGCATTTTTCGACTGATTTTTATCATTTAAACTGATTTAATTTGAAAACGAGTTCATGGACCCCCATTTTTCAAAACGGCAATTTGTTTCATTTTGCAGGGAGATTTTGTGACACAAATTTTATAAAACTGTAAATGGAGGATTTTTTTTAATTTTGATAAACATGCAGCAAAAATTAACTATGAGTTATTTCTGAATAAAAAAATGCTCTTTTTTTTTTTAAGATACTTATAAAATATAGAAATTAACGATTATTTAACAAAAAATATTTGTGTTTATCTTTTAAAACAAAAAAGTTATGTCTTTCTGTCGATGAAGAAATTACGGCCACAAATCTGAATTTTGAGCAAATATACAAAATTTCGACCTCATTTTACTCAAAAAGTAGCACATGAAGGTATATTTTTTTATTACATATTTGCTTTGATCAGGTTAAGAATAGCCTATATCCAAACTTTCATGAACTTGTAAATACAGGATCAAAACTGTATCGTATGCCCTTAATAAGCGGTTAATACTACATCTGAGTGAGGTAGAATCCTCGAGTTGAAAGGACAAACATTAATCTGAAGACTTTTTTCTTGATTAAACTTGAAGATAAGTCTCAAGGAAACAATGACAAGAAAATATGTTTATTAACGTATAACCTGATTACCGGTCAATTCAGTTCATTTATAAACAATAAGATAAGAAATAAAAGTTAACAACTTGAAAAATTTTATTAAAAATATATGATATGATAAAACACACTTTCTATATTAACAATTTTTTGCATATTAAATGTCTTTAAAAGATGTAATTGTAGTTGGATATTTTTTTTAACGTTTAAATGAAATGCTATACTCGCGCTTTTTAAAATGCAATTTAAAAATCTAAATTTAAATTAATTTAAATCCTTTTTTCTATAAATTGATCTTAAAATCATTTAATTGCAGAACTAAATGTTTAAAGTAGTGTTCAATTATTTTGCCACTTTGATATCATTTTCTGCTAAGGATAGCATTTATTTTCGACACCAATTCATACAAGTAATTACAAATCCGTAAAAAAAGCTAACGGCTATCGTTTTGCATTTACACATTAAAATGCTTACCTGCTAATGAATGTTTGGACCTACGATATAAATTATTCATGAATACACCTTGCTTTATAGAGTGTTCATCACGTGACTTTAAAATAGACAAAAGTTTTTACCGGGGTTGTATTTATAAACTCACATTTTCATATAAATACATATGTAATTTTGTGTATTGTCATATGTATTTATGATTCTGCAAAATTTAAATTAAAAACATGAATAAACTTGAAATCCTTTGAATAAAAAATGACATTTGCAAGAAAAACATGATACTTAGTATTTCGACATAGACTAGTGAGAATCGACCTTAATTTTGACACATATTGTTATTGCCTATGACATTGGTGATGAAATAGTTAAAGATATGTTCTATAAACAACAGAAACTTTTTTTTTGTTGTTGACCTTACTGCCAAACTACGGACTCATGAAATATTAATGCTTTATAATAAATATATCATTTTACTTTCCTTAATTATTTTTGTGTAGACGTCTTTGTTAGATTTATTTGCAAGTTTGTTTGAATGTCTTAGTCAGCAGTTGTGCTCTATGGCTGTAAAGTAAGTTTTAACAGCTTGGTTTCTAGGAACCAATTATTGTCATATTAACCTATATAGCTACTATGTCTGTTTTGGGTTACTTTTTGTCAATATAACAGAGCTTTAATCAACTGGCAGATCAGTGGGAGGTTCAGCTATTCTTCGGAAGTTGCCTGTACCTAGTCAGGAATATGACAGGATTTTTTCACTTGTTCCGTTCGTTAATAGCATTATATATTCTTAGCTTTTATGGACTGTTTTCCATGAAGTTCTGTACTTTTGTCATATTTTTCTTTTAAAAATTGTTACCAATAAAAAAAACAAAGTGATCACTTCTTGTGTTTATATGTATTCATTGATTTCCTTTCCGATTTGAAGATGAGTTCAGAATGTCAATCTTTAAAGTTGTGCACAATATTGTGTGGATTGTTATTGTCATTTCGTCTTTCTGTAACTATTTACAATGCAGTCTTTCTGTCTCATGTTCGATATTTTTGATTGTCACACTAAAATCTGAATTTGTTAACATATCATTTAACGATTGCTATTAAGTGTGTGCATCATCATGCAAGGAAAGATTCCGCATAGTGGGTCATTTACGCGGGTGTAAAATTTTCGCGATTTTCATTGAATAAAGTATACGAAATATTTTGACGGTTATAATTATGGCGGATTTTAAACTTTTATCAATACCTTCAATGTACACCTTTATTTTGGCGGAATAGATTTTTGCGATTTTGTTCTATCCGCGAAAATTTACACCCTGCGAAAATAGTCCGCTATACGGTATTATATATGTGAATATTAATCTCGCTAATGGATTTCCCATAGTATCATAACACACTAGCTAGTGCTAGTTATTTTGCATGGGCCGCTTTCCTTGTCAATGTTCTTGACGTTCTTGAACATGTTGTACTTTACAACACAATTAACGTTAATTACATATTTGACCTGCTATGACCTATCTATACCTATTTAAATCACAAACAATATGATTTTCAAATCAGAAAACAGTTCAAATTTCATCGACCAACTTGAAATTTTAAAATCTTTCCCAAAGACAATAATATTATGACAAGTAGAAAAGTATTCTAGCATAAACAGTAGTAAACAAAATATACAATAGAATGAATGAATATTTAAGACTACTGAGTGAGTTAGAAATTCGAGAACGCGACAATAAAACTTGAGATAAGTGTTATAAAAATCTAATTAAACACATCACTAGCGTTTAATTTAGTATATCGAAAACAAAAGATGAAAATAAGCGCATGAATTATCTAATATTTCGTTAAAAATGCTATCTAAGTTTGATATTATCTACATTTACAAAGTAATGAGCAAATTTTCATAGCATAGTATACAAATGACTACATGTAATACCAGTTTAATGAAAAAATCCTTTTCAAACTTTTTTCAACGTTTGTTCAAATGTTACAATCCAACACTTATGTCCCAGATTAAGGAAGCCTTGGTGCTCACAAACATGCTGAACTCCGCATCAGTCTTGATATGTGCATATCCAAACTCAAACACATAAATAATTGGTTGTTTTCTGTTGCCTTATAACATTGTGTTAGTGTTATGTTAAGATAACAGGCTTATTTGGTACAATTAAAAACCTGATAATAAATTGTTCAAATAATGCCTTCGAAAATAGTGGAATAAATTATTTTTGGAGTCTCAAGAACTAGTTGGAAGTACTTGATAAATTGCATGCTTATATTGGTGATTTTGAATCTGTTCAAAGTTTTGATTTTTCTACCCTGTATACCACATTGCCTCACATTCTCAGAAAGAAAAAATTTACACGCCTAATTAAATGGGCATTTTAAAAAGTCAGAATGTTAATATATATGTTCAAACTCTTTTAGGTCATTTTTTAGTAGCAATAAACAAAAAACCTATGTTAATTGGACATGCTTTGATACTATATATGCCCTTGAATTTTTACTAGATAACATTTTTGTTCGCTTTGGGGATTCCGTATATCGTCAAATTATCGGAATTCCAATGGGGACTAACTGTGCACCACTTGTTGCGGACCTGTTTTTGTATTGCTATGAGTTACAATTTATAACAAAAATAAGCACCCATCGAAACAACATCTGATAAACAAATTTAATAATTCTTTTAGATATTTGGATGATATTTTGGCTCTCAATAATGACGACTTTAGTATGTATATTAAAGAAATTTATCCTGTTGAACTTACTTTAAATAAAGCTAATACTCACAATGACCACTGCCCTTTCCTCGATCTCGATATTTTTTATCACTAACGGAAAGCTGAATACTAAAATTTATGATGAAAGAGATGATTTTTCATTTCCTATCGTTAATTATCCATTTTTAGATGGTGACGTTCCCTTGTCACCATCTTACGGTGCTTATATATCTCAACTTGTACGATTCGCTCGTGTATGTAACAATGTTTTAGATTTTAACGAGAGAAATTTGTGTATTACTGAAAAATTATTACACCAGAGTTTTCGATATCACAAACTAGTCAAAACATTTACTAAATTTTATCATTGGTATAATGAAATCATTCGTAAATATAGCTCAACATGCAGACTTCTTATACGTTCAGGTACTTCACATCCATTTTTTTATGGAAATATTCTTTATAAAGCACAAAGGTGTCAGTATTTTCACCTCAGAAACTAACAAAACCTTTGAATAGACTTATAGTTACGATACTGTTGTCAGGTCATTAAAGATTGCATATTTTGGCGTTTATATTGATTCACTTATAGGGTCTTGGCATCGGAACTAAACACATTTATTCAAAAAAACAGTTGTTGGCATAAAACGGGTTATGTTCTTCTCATATATGTAATGATGGTATGATACTAAACCCCTAACGGGAAGGATTTTACCTGATGTACATATGATGAAATCATAATCTATAAGTCAGTTTAATTGAAGTCTGGAGCTGCATTCAGTTAACTGATAGTAGTCTGTTGTTATTTTTGTATTTTTTTTCATTTTGTTTATTTTCTTTGGTTACATCTTCTGACATTAGACTCGGACTTCTCTTGAACTGAATTTTAATGTATGTATTGTTATTCGTTTACTTTTCTACATTGGCTAGAGGTATAGAGGGAGGGTTGAGATCTCACAAACATGTTTAACCCCGCAGCATTTTTGCGCCTGTCCCAAGTGAGGAGCCTCTGGCCTTTGTTAGTCTTGTATTATTTTAATTTTAGTTTCTTGTGTACAAATTGGAAATTAGTATAGCGTTCATTATCACTGGACTAGTATATATTTGTTTAGGGGCCAGTTGAAGGACGCCTCCGGGTGAGGGAATTTCTCGCTACATTTAAGACCTGTTGGTGACCTTCTGCTGTTGTTGTTTTTTCGTTTCTTTCTATGGTCTATGTTGTCTCTTTGACACATTCCCCATTTCCAGTCTCAATTTTATTATTGTTGGTTAGCATGACGTGCGTTTCGACTAAAAGTCTCATCAAGTTTTCGCGTTTGATAAGCTTGACACCATGTAATAACAACGTCTCATATGGCGGTAAACGGTATGGGTTTCGCTCATTGTTGAAGGCCAGACAATTACCTGTAATTAGTCACATTTTTTTATTGTCTTAACTGCTAATTTTTCATTGGTTATTATACAATATGTTCTTATTTTATCAATAACACACAAGGGTTGAATTTTATGATTAGATGAGTTGTTGTGCATTAATTTTGTATGTCTTTTGTATTTTAATTTGCCATGTGTTTGGGCACTTATCCGATTAGCTTTTCCTTTTAGTTCAGTATTTTTGTGATTTTACTTTTTTCCTAGTGTTTCAAAAGAAGACTGATACAAAGTCACAGCATATTGACAAACATGCGTGATTGCGACTGTTGTTATGTTGTGTCTAATTCTGTCGTTAATCCTGTCTTTACATTTAGAGCATGTTCAGAATGTTTTGATCAATCAAAAGATGATAAATTTTACATCGAAATCCTTACCCCTCAAATTAAATAAACCCATATTGCTATTTAAAGTAGTTAAGAAAAGCAGGTCGTATCATACAATATCCTGAATCTTAATATAGTGTAATAGATTTTTCATTCGGCATGTGATCATAATTACTTGATAAGTAAATGAATCATTGATATGATAATAAATTGCGCATATTAATGTTATTCTGAAAAAAGGTTGTGTGGAGCACATATACAGTTTTGATCATCAGAGTCAAATCGGTAGAAATTTATTTAGGTGAAGGATGGATTTACGTCTGTGGTGGATATAATACTGTGGATTCATTTATATTCGTAAGATACCAATTTTCGTGGATTTCGTGGGAACAGAGGACACACGAACTTAAATATTCAACGAAATACAAAGTTTCCATAGGAATGTATGCAAACTTTTCTCAAACACAGAATTTGAATATCCACGAAAATGCAAGAGTTCCGCCATCCAGGAAAATTGGTACCCACGAAAATAAAGGAATCCAAAGAAGTAATATCTGATGACATCCAACTCTGATTCACAGTGAAGGTTGCAATATCAAGATAAACAACGAATGGCCCTCAACCACGAATGAAAATACCAGTTGTATAAATCATTTTGAAAAAAAAATTGTTACTGAATTTTATAAAAAAAGCGGTAGTTTTTATAAATGTTTTTTTGGTGTATTTGTACAGTTATACTTATCGTTTCATTTTTGTTAGTTATCTTATTATGATTAAATTTTAATGTATCTGAATGCTACGATGGAACTTTATTGTTGTATTTAGAGAATGTTAAAAAAACATATTATATGTGCAATAAATATTCGTTTTGACAGATATTGAATGTACTCAGATGGATTTATATATGAATTTTTCCCTTTATATTTTTATTATTTATAAAAATGATCACGGGGACTACAAGTGAACTTTCAGAAAGTTCATTGATATGTAATGAACTGATTCATATACACGTCATGCAGACTTAACTTACGTACATGGAGCATTCACGTCATTTCTGAAATAATTAACAATGAATTGCAATGTCGGTGGTATATTGTCATTATTAATTGTAGTTACCACCGACGCCTGTAGTGATTATTATTTTATTTGTATATAAAAGTTTATTGAATTGATTTGTATAAACGTATTTTTTTATATGGGTCATTTAATTATGTTTGATATAAAAACACACTGCAAAAAATAGTTACGGTTTGAATATCTTCTTTGCATTTAATCAATCATCAGTAGCATTTATCTTTAATTATTTACTTAACACTTGTCAAAATGTACCTGAAATAAAAAATGCCAAAAATCGTAATCAATGTTTGTAGTGGCCGACCTCTATGCAGCCTCGTTTATTTTAGCAGAAATGTTTTTAAAGGGTCGTATGCTGTCATATTGTTTCAATGTATGTCAACGTCTACTTGGATTGTTTGAAAATAAATTTGAACTCAAATTTGTGATTTATTAATATTTTATGCTATCTTCGGCAAATTTCAATTTTACTAATGTTCAGATCTATATTATAAATAACAGAACGATTTGAAACAACACTTAAAGTATCTAAGGGTTTTATGCAGTTGTTAGGTGTATCTGCACATCAGATGTCATGTTATGTGTATTTGTTTGCTGCAAACACTAAATCTGACTTTAAAGCGAAGATGTAAGGATGACCTTAGTTAAATATTGAAATAATTTATAAACTTCAAATACAGTTCCGTACCAGTAACGTTCTGTGCATTCTTTGTCTGCTTTTACGATAGTTATTATGTATTAACTTTTCAATATTGTTTATTCTTTCTCACATTTCAATCTTTGTTACGTCATTAGATGAACGTATAACTTAAGGTCAGGTTTTGAGTATCAGTCAGCAGGTAATTGCACAACGTTGGTCGTAGCTACAAAATGCAAAATGTAATATCGCTCCTTCAGTCCTCATATATAATTAGATTATGTAATATATCTTTTTTTAATCAAGTCACTTAGATTCAAGACTGTCATATATACAAATGTTAACTTATGAGAGCGACGACGATAACGTTTCGTACGCCCGACCACAAAGGACTCAATGAACTTCAAACTAAAAAAACATAAGAAGGCAAAATGCAGAACGAAGTAAAAGAGCATTGAAGACAACAAAAAAAAACTCCGAACAAATTTTGCCAATAAAAAGGTACGGTAATTTATTATTAACCACATCAATGATTAGTTCATGTAATCACTGAAGTGCTGACTACCTGGCTGGTACTATTTCAGGAATCTAAATTTGAAAAGAAAATAGTTTTTTTGAATATGAAAAATCTACATCACAAAGATTTATTATCGTTTGCTCGGGCTGCAGAGAACAAATTCATATCGTAGTTCTCCTCTATATGATGTGTTTCCCTCAGATTTAGTTTGTAACCCAGATTTGTTTTTTTTCGTAATCGATTTATAAATTTGGAACAGCGGTATACTACCGTTGCCTTTATTCATCAATGTTTAAGTCTACTCTCCGATTTTCGATAGGCACATCATTATATCTCTCAATAGCCTAAATTTGTGTTTACTACTGTTCAGAACGCACATGAAGTCTCCTATTTCCCCCAAATGTAGTTCTGATATAAAAATGTCTGTTTACTTTGTCGTGTCCCACATGTGCCGGTATCAAACCAGTGTCCATCTTCGTATATAAATATTCCTGTAAACCGTAAAGTTTCAGGCACAAAGTCTTGAAGGAGTTGCAGAATGGAAATATGGCAAAAAACGTTTGACGTTTGAAACTCTGCTTCATGTCTTAGTAGAGCTGCAGATACAAAAAATCAACTCTATTTCACATCTATGGGAAATCCAAAATTTGTAATTACATACACAATATGTATAGTTTGTAATAAAATGAAAATTAACTGGTGCACGTAGGGAAACAAAACATAACAAAAAAACAAAAAACCCCGTCTACACGTAGTTTTTTTAATTAATTAGTTGTAGGAGGAGTTATGAACCTAAGATAATAACTCTTTTTGATGATACAGGAAAGCATATTTTGCTTCAAGAAATTTAGATTTTATCTTTTTTTAATACAAAACAATTTTTTTTCACACCTATTTCAAAACTCCAGTTTTCGTCACTTTGAAAAATATGTAGCATGAAATAATATCGAAAAAATAACGAGTACCAAAGACCAAGATCTTCTTACATGTCTTAGTACGTCAGGGTTGTGCTTAAATGGATTTATAACAGAAACGTTTCATTGAATTAGAAATAAACTTTTGTGAATTATATACTATGATCCCTCGCTGAATACCAAGTCACTTTGTAAGCAAAATAGCACCTTCCATCTTTTTTTTTATTTTCCTCTTCAAATACCAGTACTAAAACATAAAATTACCCGATCGTTTTGGATGATGATCTGTGTATAATTTCATAAAGATTAAGTAAGCAGGAAGGGCTAGCCAATACCATGATAATTTCAAAGTGACACGTTAAGTATTCCTTTCATACTGAAGATGTCATGGTTGCAGTATCAGTAAGAAAAATATTTTTTATTTTTATTCTAGATTTGAATGTTTTGTAGAGTATACGTTTTTCTAAACCCTAACAGTGCATTCATTGTCTTTAAGCTGTCACTAATAATTGATAGGTAAGCTTTAAATTTGTCAAAACATATATTTCGTCATATTTATTGACGTTTATGGCAGTTTATTATTTGGATTATATTTAAACACACAACATGATTTGATAACAGAGCTAAATCGATAATTGTTTGGACCACACAGTTAAACAGTTACTTTATTACGTATTGAACTTAATTAAGGAACTGATCCGATTCGCATACTTGACTTTGAAATACTGTGTGGTCCAAACAGTGTCTATACATTGTGGTATTGTAAGAAAAAATATATTACTAGAAAGTTCTCATGGATATGTATGCGCTTTGTACCAATGATTATTTTTTTAATATTAAAGTTGCACTATGATTCATATGCTTATACCAATAACAAGCAAGTTCGAAAATGTCCGTTTATTTTCTCGATGTAAAAATCTATTGTATTTTCATATAATAATAGCAATTCCGTCTGTTTTCTGTATCTTTTGAATTTTCATTTTTAAAAAGTACTTGTATTATTGCTTTACTTGTATTATTGCTTTACTTGGATTATTGCTTTATTTATTATATTATATATATATTATATAGAGAAATATGTAATATTCTAAAGGTGTTTATTTGAGGACAATTAAGGTTTAAAACCACTAATTCATAGGCCCATTGCTTTCTATGTTAAATTTTGCAATTTCAATCATTAATGGCTACTTTGTCTTAAGTTAAAAAAAAGAGGTAGTTATTTCATGTCAAAACTGTACCTTAGTCTGACTTTTGATGAAACAATCAACATACATTTATTTAGATATAGGAAGATGTGGTGTGAGTGCCAATGAGACAACTCTCCATCCAAATAACAATTTAAAAAAAGTACGGCCTTCAACACGGAGCCTTGGCTCACACCGAACAACAAGCTATAAAGGGCCCCAAAATTACTAGTGTAAAACCATTCAAACGGGAAAACCAACGGTCTAATCTATATAAACAAAACGAGAAACGAGAAACACGTATATATTAGAGCGTACTGGTTCGTTGAAGTGCAAAAACAGAAACTTCTGATCTGAACAACAGGTAAAATGTGCTCTTCTATCAAAACTTCATATACTTTTTCATTATTCTAATAAATCTTTCAAAAAGGTTCTACAGTGATTCTAAGTCCCCAAGCTTTCATATGATACCCGACTAGCCAAATATACCCGCTATTGACAAAGACGTAGCTATGAATAGGATTTATTTTGTTTAAAATATGTTGTTCTTTCTTGTATGTTTTTTCCGACCGGACCTGAATTAGTGGTTTTATACTGTAAGATTGTCGAAAACTAGGGGTCTCATCATATACAGTTTACTCTTATTAAACTTTGAATATCATGTTTTGCTATCGAATAATCATCTTTTGAAATTAATTTTAAACCGAGAAAATTTAAATATCAAACTGACTGCTAGGCACCTGATGGGATATTGAATAACGAATAAACAATTACAAACCAGCCGCTGTACATACATTTTCTTTGAAGCAGAAAAATAAAGTTAAAATCGAGGAGTTAAAACTTATTTCTTTAAAAAGTGTAAAAACAACCGACAACCCTACATGAAAGTTTAAAACAGTCCAGACAGGAACAAACATCACTAACTTTCACAAAAGCACTTTTTTCCCATTTCAAACCACCTTCTAGCAACATACGTTCAGATTACATATGAGTCTGTAATATATATCAATATACCACCAAGCTTTATTTTAGAAAAATATTTTATTTGTTTAATTTGTAAAAAAAACAAACAATTGTAGTCTCGATAATCAATGAAGAGACATTATTTTCAAAATGAGCCATCTTGTGCAGTCAAATTGGAAACTTTAATGATATCATACGAAACATTTAATAGTATGCTTTTATGAACAATTCTGTTTTCAACTATTTTTTTTATTTTAACTTGACGATTTAAATGTTGTCTTTGTAAGATTAAGTAGCTGACTCAAACAGCTTCGATAGCTGCTGAAAAACTACAGTGCCCATTAAAATACTCAATTTAATTATTTGTTCAATCTGTTATTTCTTTTGATTGTTTTGATTGTTTTAATTATTTCTAAATTGAGTTTCGTGTTATTCACGATTTCGCCATCATCTTACATCTGCACAAACTGAACACATTACGACAGATCAGGATTTAACTAATTTGACTGAAAATATTTAAAACATTAACTTATATCTTTTCAAAATTAGCTTAAAAGTTTTCCCAATACTATGTCATTTCATAACATAGTAATATATTTTGTTTTTCTTATATTTTGTTGACTATGTTTCGTTTTGAAATTCTCTTTGAGTTGGTATTTTTGTTTTTACTTTTCTTTTTATAACACTACGTTGTAAAACATAAAGAAACTTCCATATTTTTTCTCATATATTTTTGTTTACTTTAATGATTGCATTGAAGTCAAATCATCCTATTCCTTTGTATACTTCTTAAATAAAATAGGTTGGAGATTAAAATAAGAATCCTCCAATCAAGAAAAGGTTTGTTTTCTTCAACATATTGTTTTTGATTGCTTCTCATGATATTCTCCTGTTTTATCAACCTACATAACATCACTTCAGCTAGGAAATTTAAACGACGTTTACTTATTGAGTTTTGATACATAAGAAATGAAATTCATGTTCAAAATATGATCGCGTCATTGGACAAATTATGTTATTTGCAAATTATTTTTTTTCAAATTAATCATAAGCATAGAACATGTAGAATACTCAAACATTGACAATAAACTCGTCAAAGATACCAGAACAAAATTTTGTATATACGCCTGACGCGCGTTTCGTCTACAAAAGACTCATCAGTGACGCTCGAATTAAAAAAAAGGTGTGGCTTCCATTTTGATCCAGATGGTTCAAACTATTAATATAAAGCAGAAAAAATCTATTATAGATATATAAAAAAAAAAGGAAAAAAAAAGAAGAAAAAGGATGAATTATACAAACAAGACAAAGATCATAATATGACTTGAATATTTTATTTAATTTATATTTGATTATTGTGATAGATGATTTCGTCACACATGAAATTTCTTGTAACACCATATTTATTGTATGAACGAAACGTAGGAATATCTACATACTAGCGTTCTATACTAGACTTTCAAATGTTTAACACAGCAGATTTGATAACTGTACACAGAACGCATTCGATCTTATAAACCCACACTTTTGGTGGCAAAGATAATATAGATCCGAAATATTTTATTTAAAAATATCCTATTGCGTTAAAGTTTCTTTCAATAATGAATGATACATTTAGATACATTGAAAGATGCTGATATTTATCGAATGATTTACTTCTTAAGTTCGTTTTATGGCTTGGCTTTTGCTTCGAATGCACGATGCATACGTTCCTTCAGTCCCGTTGGTTTTCTTGACAAAAGACGTCTTATATTCTTTAGATTCTGCTCGGTGTTTTTCCTACCATTTCTGAACCAACTGTTCTCCTTCTTTTGTTTTGTCGCTTTTATCTTTCTTGTAATTAGCTGGTAGACTTTTGTTTTAAGCTTTTTGTCATCGACACCTTTTCCCAAGTTTCTTTTTTTGATAGAATCCCTGGCTTTCTCTATTCCACGTGCATAAACTTGAAAGACAAGAGAAACATTTGAGGAATAACTGTAATATTTGTGTTTGTCTATGAAGAAAAAAACATCAAAAAAGCGGCGCATACTGTAAAACGCGCTAAAGGATTATGTTAAAGTATGACCACATTTGACCATGTTAATTCGAATAGACAGAAAAAATATAACAGTTATTCCTTCTTATTGAATTCTAAGTTCCATTCAAAGACGGAGTAAATCATGAAAAAACGTTAATGACGTCACGGTCACATGACAAATGTATGTTTATGAGAAAATTGACAAAACACTCTCAGCCAATAAGAAGAGGCGTTATATCCTAAATTAATTTATTATTTAATCAAATCTTAAGACAGGGACAGCTAAGAGTTGAATGCAACCAAAAATCTTTCATTGTCTTTAATTATTACTATTATGCATGTACACATGGAATTACTCGTTCCACGAATTCAACGTGTTGATTTTGACATAAAATATTTACAATGTAAAAGGTTGATTGAGTCTTCAGGAAGTTCGCATGCCATGTTTTAGGATTTTTGTCAGATTTTCGGAATCCTCTGGTCTTATCCATTTGAATTCTTTAAAACAAATTGTTTATTGACCCCCATTTTTCTTTTTATAAATCTTCAACATGTATAATGAGAAGCTATCTGTAAAAGTCTTATTAAGTTTTAATTATTTTTTAATAATATTTGGGAACTTACACTTTTCAATGATAAAGCTATGAAAAGTAAAGAGATAATATTTTCCCGCCAAAATTTCAGTGCCTTATATCTTAAAAACTAGCACCTTGACCTATATATTTGTTTTGCTCTTTTGATTCCTTTATTAATCCCCTGTCAATAAAAAACTAGTGTTTTGAAAAGATGATTACAGTGTATTTTGAAACTGAGAAGCGAATTCCCTTAAGATTCAATCAAAATCTATACATCGATTAAAAGAAACCCAAAGAACATATTGATCGAACGGAAATGAAATTTGAAAAAAAAGTCTACAAATTTTACAGAAACTTCATGAATAAATCGTTTAAGTCTTGAAAAGATATGAACCCATTTGCTCTGATCTGGTATTCATTAGATTCTCAACTAGTTACACCAATCAAGTAATTAAAGTGACATATATTGATATACTTAAACGGGGTAAATTTATAAATACTTTCAGCTTTAAATAATTTGAATAATTTTTATGTGGTTTCTTGATCTTTTAATAATACACTTCGGTATGGCTATAACGAATGCAGTCGATATATCATAGTCTTTAATTCGTTTACATAAACTATATCCTTTGTCATTTTACCTGTACAGAACCAACCGTTTTCCATACTGGAACAACTGTCAACTCCACTGCATATGTCATTAACATCGACACAGTCACCACTGATGCATTCTTTGACATTTGCATCTGTGAGATCTGTCATTGAAAAAAAAAAGAGACAGATTTTAATACTTCAAAAAACTAATACTAAATGCAATCACTTAAGCTGGGGTCACACATTCACGATTTTTACTACCGTTCTTGATAGGACCATTCCCGATTAAAATTTATTAAAAGTCTGATCAAGATCCTGTGAATCGTGGATGGAAATTCAAACTTAAATTAAAATTTGTAAAAAAAATAATTTGATCACGACAACAATCAGAAAGTATTCAGGAAGCACCGATATTCAACCGTTTCTAAGCGAATTAGTCCCGATAATACCGTTCTGAATCCGCTTCTAATCCGATTTGTATTTTTCGCCAGGTAAAATTCGACCGAGTCTGTCACGACTGCGTCCCGACTCTACCGAATGTTATCCGACTGAGATCAGACAGTGACCGGACAGTGAACCGACGCTGACGGAAGTTATCCGTTCGAAAACTGTCGGCATATTCGGGATGATCAAGTACTGTCGGAACGTAATCCTATCATAGTCCGCTCTATCGCATTGCAAACGGCTTTGTCTGGTCTCAGTCGTATTGTATTCTGTAATTGTCGGGAATCTGACGTGGGTATCATCGACGAATTTCGTATTAATAACGGGACTGTTTCGGAACGGTTTCGGCAAAAAACGGTTCGCAATCGACAAGATCTGGATGCAATCTGGACTCAATCGGCAGAAAAACAACTATGAAAAATTACTCCGGCTCATTCCCGTTCCACAGGACACCGTCCAGAATACACAAGACATTGTTCGGAATTCGATCCGATACAGCAGAATCTGTCACGACATAGCCACGATTGTAATCCGACTAGACAAAATCGGCTGAGTTTGCCCCGAATGTTACGGGACGCACCTAACTGTCGGGATGCTTTGCCGAACTATTCGGACCCTTCCCGATCCGTAGGAATCTGTTACGAACTAAAACGAATGCGTTCAGACAATGATAGGACATTCCAGATAATTGAGGATACTAATCCGACTTTTTCACTTTTCGTGTCGTATTGCTGTCTGATCTCAATCGGGAGCAATAATCGGCAATGTGTGAACCCCGCATTACAGGAAAATCTATGTAATTGTTTGCATACAAATACTTATATTATTGTTAGTTGATGAGTGGTCTGTGTATTTCATTAACTATAGTAGCACTAACCTGAGGTCACAAAAATTTATGGAAATTGCGTTAAACTCCAAAGATCATTTTTGTTATTTTACGTTTTAGTTGCTTTCAGCTTGCTAACATAAATGTTTTATATTAAATCATTTTAAGTTTTCACATATTGACGTGTAAAAGACTAAAAATTAAAATCAATATCTTGAAGACAATGCAATTCATAACAATCTTTTGAAAGTCAAACACTATTGCAACTTTATTTAACGTACTTACCGCAGTCATTGTAATCATACCAGTCGTACCAATCATAGTAATCCCAATAATCGTCACCATACCAATCATAATCATCATACAAATCATAATTATCATAATCCCCATACCAACCATAATTATCATAGTCTGTCAAAATACAAACACAAAATGTAACTGATAGTAGATTAGTGAGATAACTTATCTTCTAGGAATTGAATAATATGGTATAAAATACCGCCCCTCCCCCATTTTTCGGCTTACTCTAAAATGCTAATTCATAAACTTAAATGCACGTTAAATGCATGAATGGAATGATCATATGATACAATAAACATTTGTTAATGTGATTAAGAAAAACATGCACTAAGAATTATAAAACGTACCAGGTTTATGATTTAATACGCCAGACGCGCGTTTCGTCTACATTAGACTCATTAGTGACGCTCAGATAAAAAAAAAATAAAGCAAACCAATTATAAAGATGAAGAGCATTGAGAACCTATCATTCCCAAAAAGTTGTGTCAAATACGACTGAGGTTATCTATTCCTGGGATAAGAAAATCCTTACTTTTTCGATAAATTCAAAGTTTTGTAAATAGGAATTTTGTAAACAAAAAATACCATACAGTTGATAGTCATGTCAACACCGAAGTGCTGACTACTAGGCTGGTTATACCCTCGGGGAGTAAACGTCCACTAGCAGTGGCATAGACCCAATGGTGTAAAAAATTATCAAAGGTAACAGGTTTATTATTGTATACACCATACGCCAGTTTTGTCTACACAAGAATCATCAGTGACGCTGAGATCAAATTAGATATAAAGCCAAACAAGTACGAAGTTGAAGAGCATCGACGAGCCGAAATTCCAGAAAGTTGTGTCAAATACAGCTAAGGTTTTCTATTCCTGGGTTAAAAAAATCCTTATTTTTTTCAATAAATTAAAGTTTTGTAAGTAGGATTTTTTTTTAAATGACCATATACTTGATATCCATGTCTGCACCGAAGTGCTGACTACTGGGCTGGTGATACCCTCTGGAACTAAACGTCCACCAGCAGTTGCATCAACGCAGTGGTTGTAAAAAGTTAGCAAAGGTAATACATTGATAATTTCATACGACAGACGCGCGATGTTTCTTCATTAAACTCATCAGTGGCGATGAGTTCAAAATAGTTATACAGACAAACAAGTATAAAGTTGAAGAAACTCAAACATGTTTTAGTTCTCCACAACTGATTAAAAAAACATAACGGTTTATGAAACATAAAACACTATATTATGTCTTACCCCATCGTTTGTTTGCCTCCTTATGAGGTTTGGCTGGAACAGATACAACTACTGTGACAGCAATTGCAATTAACAGCGTCAATAGCAAAGGAGTATCCATTGTAAAACTGTAAAGAAAACAGAATGATTTATAGATGCTTTTCACTACCAACAAGGTTACAAGTAATGCACCAAACAAAACTGGTTTCGATGACAAGATAAATATTTTATATGAATACAAGTGAAATGCATGTACCAGCAGCATATATATTTTTAAAAAAATGTATGAAATTGGAGATTTATTAACACAAATTGATGGACGTTTTGGTCGCTATTATGTGCTTTCGTTTTTTAATCAAATATTTCCTTTTTGCAATTTGAATGATTTCAATTAGTACTATTTCAAAGAAAAAGATAAAGGCATTATTTTTTTTCTTTCGATTTTTAGATATGAATTAACGAGCTAAAGTAGTATGCAAAGTTCTACAAAAATCTGTGACACAGCCCATTTACATTTTTTTACTATATATATATATATATCGACCTGTGGTATCAGTTAGTTTCAATGTATAAAATAAACTCATCGTAGATACCAGGACCTAATTTTGTATAAACGCCAGACGCGCGTTTCGTCTACAAAAGACTCATTAAAGACGCTCGAATCCGAAAAAGTTGAAAAGGCCAAAATTAAGAACGAAACCGAAGAGCATTGAGGACCAAAGTTCCTAAACGTTTTGCCAAATCTAGCTATGGTAATCTATGCCTGAGGTAGAAAGCCTTAGTATTTCAAAAATTATAAATTTTGTAAACAGTTAATTCATAAATACAACCATATCAATGATAATTTATGTCAGCACAAAAAGTGTGGACTACTGGGCTGGTGTTACCCTCGGGGAAATAAATCTCCACCAGCAGTGGCATCTACCCAGTGGTTGTAAATAAACTCATCATAGAAACCAGGACCTAATTTTGTATAAACGCCAGACGCGCGTTTCGTCTACAAAAGACTCATTTAAGACGCTCGAATCCGAAAAAGTTAAAAAGGCCAAATTAAGAACGAAACCGAAGAGCATTGAGGACCAAAGTTCCTAAACGTTTTGCCAAATCTAGCTATGGTAATCTATGCCTGAGGTAGAAAGCCTTAGTATTTCAAAAATTATAAATTTTGTAAACAGTTAATTCATAAATACAACCATATCAATGATAATTTATGTCAGCACAAAAAGTGTGGACTACTGGGCTGGTGATACCCTCGGGGAAATAAATCTTCACCAGCAGTGGCATCTACCCAGTGGTTGTAAATATAAGATAAGATTTAGTAGATAATGTTTTTGCATTGGTTCAACAGTTCCCTGCACATAAACATTGCTATACACTCATTCCATTTGACATTAAGAAGGATATACTGTGTTATGAAATATTGTTATCAGTGAAATTAGATTATTGCTTCCTTTCGGGTTTTAAGTATGAATTGAAGATATAGCTATGTGATTAAATGACAGAACACATACTTACCGACTTACAGGAGTACGACAGAGCGATCAATTGGCAAAATATTTGTTTTATATCCAGTTATTAATACCACGTGGTAAAAAGTATAACCCGTACATTCTTGAATAAGTAAACGGAACAATAAATTCGGTTTCGAACAATTGAATAATTTGATATTGTTCTTTGTGGTCTGTAATGTGATATACATCTGACAAAGCCAATTCTATTTAAAACGTCCGGTTTTTAAAAATCATGAAATGGAATGGGATCGAACAATAGTATTGTTGCACATTTACACAGAGGTTAATCTAAAAAAAACTAAACATAAAGACATATGTAGTCCATATTTTTAGAGAAACAATTGATAATTAACGAAGACATATGGCACCGAATCAAAGTTAGTCCTTTTGAATTAAGCTTAATTGCTAGCTAAAGTTGGAAATGATAAATCATAGTTTAGATCATGTTGAATTGACATATTATATAAGGAACTAACTTTTTGGAATATTTTATTCGGTGTTTTTTTAAACTTAATTCTACGCCTAAAAGACATGCTCAAACAATCAAGATTATACATAAAAACAACATCAACGCTTGGTACTACTAAACACGTTCAATCATGTCGTCGACAGAACACATAAAACATCGTATTTTCAAACATACAACCAATCGTCACACAAGTCAAAGGACATAAAAAGGTAATCTCATCTACCCATGAATTCTGACTTGGAAGGTCGTATAGGTACAATTAAACTCCACAAAAACTGCCCTCCACCCCCTTTTTTTTACAGACACAGAGAGGATAAGATTGAATCCCTAAGAACAAATATTTTGGAAAATTGTGAAATATTTGATTACTTTTAATGTAAACTATAAAACTAAAAATGACTGCGTGTTGATCCGCTTTGTTATCAATACAATTTATAGAATATGATGTTTTAAACTATTTTCCCGCTCTTATGTTTAATTTTAGGCAAACATCATGGAAGTTTGCGATCCCAAAATGTTTTAAATTATTTTATTCACCAAAAGCTATAATTTAACCATTTGAAATATATCATTAAACCATAAATTCTAATTTTAAGATTTTTCATGTTAAGTAATTATAGATAATAAGCCATGCTAACTTTATCAATAGACAAACACTAAGTCTATTGATTTCAAATTATGATGTACAAAATGATAAAACACAAGGCTCGCAAGAGCATGAAAGGTTCACATGTTCCTTTTAGTTTCAATCTTTCATTCTAGATTTTTTTTGCTTTTCAGCATATATTAATGAGTAGCTTAAAAATGCCATTTAAGTGTTCATTGTATCAGTCATTTATCCTACAAAATCAAAAAAATGCATTTTCCCATACATGTATGATTCATTGTAGCAATAGTGGCTATGTTTCTTGACGTACAAGAAGATAAACTACCAAATTTATACTAGATTCATTTGAGAAAATGTCGAAGTAAGAAAACAATTTGTGTAAAATTTTCCTTAACGGACAATAACTCCTTATGGGGTCAATTGACAATTTTGGTCAAGTTGACTTATTTGTAGATTTTACTTTGCTGATTAATTTTGCTGTTCACAGTTATATTTATCTATTTTAAAATTCAAGATAATAAACTTGTAAAAAATAAACCAAAAACTGCAAAATTTCCTTAAGATTACCAATTTAGGGGAAGCAACTCAACAACGTCTGAAAATTTCAAGGCAGAGAGATCTTGACCAGATGAATAAATTTACCGTTGTCAGATTTGCTCTAAATGCTTTTCTTTTGAAGATAAATGCCAAAAAAAACTCCATTTGATCATTTTGTTCTATTTTTGGTCATGGCGGCTATGTTTGTTGATGGATAAAGTTTTTGATACAAGTCAGATAGTAGATTCCTACAGGAACATTTATTTGAAGTTTAGAAGTATTCGGCACAGTTGTGTCAGAGGAGAATACTTTTTAATGTTAGCAAACATGAATAACAAATTGTAAAAAAAATTGTCTATAAAGGACAATAATACATTAAGGCGTCGATTGATCATATTAACTTTTTTTTATAGATCTTACTTTGGTAAACATAATTGCTCTTTTCAATTCATCTCTATCAATTAGAATATTTAAGATAATAACAAAATACTTCAAAATTACCAATTTAGTGGCAACATCCCAACAATGGATTGTTCAAATCGTCTGATACATCAGAACAATTTTGTTGAGGTATAAGCCAAAAACAACCCGAATGGCGGCAAGGTTTGTTGATGGATCGAAACTTCGGATACAAATTATAGATACATACCTTAAAAAACATTTAGTTAAAGTTTGAAGGTATTTGGCTCAGTGGTTTTAGAGAAGAAGATTTTTTAACTAGTTTACTACGAAAGACGACGACGACGGACGATAGACGACGATAGACGACGGATGGCAAGTGATGTAATAAGCTTACATTGGACCCTTCTAGCACCGGGGCTCTGCAAAAATATGTAAGGAAATTTCAAATCGGGAAGTTCATAATGAAATGGCAAAATCAAAAGATCAACCTCATTAATTGAACGGAAAATACTTGTCTTAATTCTGTCTTGGTACATTGTAAAGACATTTACTCTATAGAAAATGATGTTTTAAAACTGGTTGGACAGCTACCTAAACCTCTCACTTGTACGACTGTCGCAATAAATTCAAACATATTGACAACAATGTGTGAACAAAACAAACAGACATAATGGATCAAAATATCAAAAATAGGGGTGTAGCAGTCAACATTGTCTTATTATATTATTGAGTATAAACACAAACAAACATGTCATCAAAGAAAAGTAAAATGGCAAAAGACGAATCAAATAAGCAAAAATGAAAGAAAGGAATATAGAAAATGTCCACGACACAACAGTACTTTTGAGGAATCTCACTACAAAAATAGTTTACCAAAAATGAAATAAACAGTAAAGGTGAAGGTTTGATACCATTAAAACCTTCAAACCCGCTGCAATTGTTTACACCTGTCCTAAATCAGGAATCTGGTGTTCAGTAGTTGTCGTTTGTGATGTTGTTCATAAGTATGTTTGTTTTGTGCTTTTTTTTATATAGATCAGATCGTTGCGTTTTTCCCGTTTGAATGGTTATTAACTTGTAGTTTTACTTTTATGAATTGTGACTTGGATGGAGTTGTCTGATTGACACTCATACCACATCTGAAGGTTAGTAATTTACTAGACAAATCAAGAATACCATCACACGTAGTAAGGAAGATAAACTACGGCAGTAGTTAAGATCTATACTTCAAGAACATCTTGTATAATTTATGAAGTTGATACGGAATATTTATCAACATGGACTTGATATCTGTGAATGAACTTTGTTTTAAAAAGGACGAGACGTTCTTTGATATAACTGTGGGTCGTCAATTTTTTGTCAAAAGTCTGAATAACAGCCAGAAGGTATTGAAAACAGGATAGAGTTAACGCATATTCCATATGCTGGTGGAGTGTTTATATTGCTACTCGGGTGACAAGCGGATCAACCCCCAGGAATTGCTTCCCTTTTCGAAGTATATAAGTTCATCCCCATTTTTGTGGTGTTCGTGTTTTAAACATGCGAACAATTGGATGTCGGTCAATTACATTTAATTGTATTTATGACTATTTTATGATGTTACTGTTATAGATATAGGAAGATGTGGTGTGAGTGCCAATGAGACAACTCTCCATCCAAATAACAATTTAAAAATTAAACCATTATAGGTTAAAGTACGGCCTTCAACACGGAGCCTTGTCTCACACCGAACAACAAGCTATAAAGGGCCCCAAAATTACTAGTGTTATGTTCTTCTTATATATGTTATGATGGTATGATACTAAACCCCTAACGGGAAGGATTGTGCCTGATATTCATATGATGAAATCATAATCTTTCAATCAGTTTAACTGAAGTCTGGAGCTGGCATGTCAGTTAACTGCTAGTAGTCTGTTGTTATTTATGTATAATTGTCATTTTGTTTATTTTCTTTGACATCAGACTCGGACTTCTCTTGAATTGATTTTTTAATGTGCGTATTGTTGTGCATATACTTTTCTACATTGGCTAGAGGTATAGGGGGAGGGTTGAGATCTAATAAACATATTTAACCCCGCCGCGTTTTTGCGCCTGTCCCAAGTCAGGAGCTTCTGGCCTTTGTTAGTCTTGTTTTTTTTTATAATTTTAGTTTCTTGTGTACAATTTGGAAATAAGTATGGCGTTCATTATCACTGAACTAATATACATTTGTTTAGGGGCCAGCTAAAGGACGTCTCCGGGTGCGGGAATTTCTCGCTACATTGAAGACCTGTTGGTGACCTTCTGCTGTTGTTTTTTTTTATTTGTTCGGGTTGTTGTCTCTTTGACAAATTCTCCATTTCCATTCACAATTTTATGATTCTTAAACTGATGTATTGTGGATTTCAATCGTTCTTCCTCGTTACTTTTTAAAAACATTTTTTGTGTAATGAGCGCATCCCTGTTAATGAACTACGTTTATGAGATGGTTGTGCTCATTGTAATGTGTTTGTCTTTATTGAATGGCAAACAATAATCAAAATATCTTAAAGTTAAGTTCAACAATTTTGCGAGATGCCTTTTCTTTTTTTTTCTTTTAGTATTCTGTATGAATTTCACTTCACGTGAACACAGTTGAAAGTAGTCAAGGATTGTTGCACAATCAATTCGCATTTAAATATCAACTACAATGCTACGAAATCTTCAATTAAAAAAGATTAACTGTACCTTTTCTTTTGTTTATTGATAATCAATTTAGATGAGAAAGCATTATTAGAGCATATTTTCTATACCAAAAAAATTTTAAGCTAAGTTCACACTGCCGATGAGATTAACTCGATCAAGCCCGATCAATACAGATTAGGTGATCAGGAGACTAGTCTGACTCAATCGACAAGAATGTTCGAGGTTATCTACCTTGGTCGTCATCAAACAGATTTTCTACCCGAGAATTTTTGACATGTCAAAAATATTCGAGTAAGGATCGAGAAGCCAGTCACTCGAGAAGAGATCGTATAATCTTTGAGAGGCGGTCGAATTGATTGGTAAAGGATCGTGAAGGGATCGTGTTTAGTCGGAATGCAATTATGTAACTGATTAATACTTGATCATCTCGACCTTTGCTCGACTAATATCCGATCATTTTCCGATTAACGCCGACTTGTTTGATGTGTGGTCCAGATTAATTCGACCTATGTAATTCGCTTTCAGATCACTGCGACTGCTATATTTTTTTTCATTCCAGACAGACTCGACCAATACCCGATCTCTACACGACCACATTCGACCACTCTTCGATCTCTACCCGGCCATACACGAGGACACATGACTACTACGCAATTCTCTAAAATTGTGCGCAGATATGACTGTCATAATTTGCTTTGGAAAAGATAAACTGGCACTGTTTATGTTTAACTGTACAACAATTCCTCCATGTACTGGTACTTGTCAGTATTTTTGCGAGAAAGAGGTAAAATTTTAAAATAGAGGCAAACATGCCAAAGGATAAATCAAGTTAAAGATTGAAAACAAACCGACACAGCAATGGCGAAAAACGAAAACCGACAAGAAGACATTCGTCAGTCCAAATAACACAACAAATAAAAATAATAAAACTTAGCAAGACGAAACCCAAGAAAACCTGGGATGATGTCAGGTGTTCCTGCAGGGAAGCAGATTCTGACTTTTGGACACTAAGGATTTTTCAAATATGAACGCAATTGTGCAATAAAATTCATAAGTGAACAGCGGATGACTAGTTTAGCATTCAAAGCTGGTTTATAAGAAAGTCAATATTATTTTTTACCTGTTTTATTGCCTATTTTCTGCCTGACTGTCTGTATTTTCCGTTTGTCCAGAAAAGTTGTTATTATAAAAATAAGATTTCGATTCGTCAATGGGTAACTCTCCACAGGACACCAAATGACACAGAAAGAAGCAACAATATGTCGTCTTTATAATCTTTGAACCATCTGTTCTGTCCTTGGTTGATGAATAAACTATAAAATTTATTCATCAACTGAAGGATTTGTCCTTCAAGATTCAAGATTGTATTGTTCTTTGTATAACTAAAGTCACCATATGAAGCCAGCATTTTAGCAAAACACAATCACAACTTGTTTTCTTAACTGTAAGTTGATAATTATTAAAATATTAACTATACGTGTTGTTCCGTGTTTTTTATGCTGAAAACAAAATTGATAATAAAGGTGAACAGAAAAGGGCCTTAAAAACGTATCTAAGAATGACAATCTCAATTAAAAAAAAAGATCCTGTCACTTTTTGTCCTGTGGACAACTGATGATTAGGTTAGCCTTCATATCAGGTTTATAATAATGTCAAGATTATTTTTTACTTGTTTTATGGGGTATTTTCTGCTTGACTGTCCGTATTTTTGGTATGTCCAGAAATGTTGGTAGTGCAAAAATTAGAAGATGTCGTTATATTGCCAATGGGAAAACTCTCCACAGAACACCAAATGACACAGAAAGTAACAACTATATGTCGTCTAAATCTTTGAACCATCTGTTCTGTTCTTGGTTGATGAATAAACAGAAAGTAACAACCATAGGTCCCCGTACGGTCAAATGTTTACAAATACTTTTTTTACAAGAACTTTTTGACGCAATTCTAAACAAAAATTAGACGAACACAAACGATTTTTTCTGATCTTTTGATAGATATATGAAAACAGTTTCAGAAAAAGTTTCACTCCAATAAATTTTAATCATACTTTTGGCCAAATTTTGAGGTAATAAGTGACATCCTTATCCCATATTTGAAACATTTTTCTGTAAATACATGCAGGTTGCTGCCATGGATCGATACACCAACAAGAAATATCTCTACTTCAACTCTAGATATCAAATTTATGGAAAAAATTGATTACATACATATGCACTTATTGGACAAGAATTTTGTTACACGTACTTGGTCATGGAAATTTGGACAATTGGGATCATGGAGTTGATTTAATCGGCAGTGTTAACTTACCTTTACATAGTACATAGTTCTTGTGTAAAGGATAATTTATACTTTGTAGTCATTTCAATAAGCGCTATTTAGCCTAAACCTTAAACGACAAAATTGTGTTATGGTGTGAAGATATTTTCAACGACCGTGGTACATTAAACGGAATCAAAGGGGTCCGGGTCACTGGAGCACCCGGATTAAAGTAACACGGACTACACGGAGCCCGGTTTCCCTATTCTTTTTATTTGTTATTGTGTTATACTTCTATCTTTGTTATAGTCATGTGATTTTAATAATACAGTATTGAACTTTTATTCGACTTCGTGTGTATATTCATTTACACGACTTTGTTCAGACTACACCAGGATCCATTTCTTTATTTATTTGACCAGGATTCCCTTAAACACACTATCAGCAGATATCAAGGGTAATCATGTTAAAGAGTTTTCTTGGCATTTGTCGTTCCGTGTACGAGTAAACATAAATGTAGGCTTGGACTACTATAATACATGTGTTATAGTAGTCTCAGATTTAGGTTAGTAAAAGGGAT
Source organism: Mytilus trossulus (assembly GCF_036588685.1). Classification (NCBI taxonomy): domain Eukaryota; kingdom Metazoa; phylum Mollusca; class Bivalvia; order Mytilida; family Mytilidae; genus Mytilus; species Mytilus trossulus. Next base: position 32,423,739 of record NC_086386.1, on the reverse strand, counting down.
TGGTTGTTGCATGCTTAACCTCCAGTTGCAAATATTTCATTCATATTTATGACGAGAGAAATATAGCGTTTAATACACAAGGTAAGTCCTGTACTCGTCAAATTATTCAAATCAATATTAATGAATCTGAAATAACGATACCATTCAGAAATTATCATCGAGGGTTGGTTGACATCTAAAAATTTACGAAAAAGTGATAATTTTAAATTTTCCATTGTAAACGTTCCATTTCCACCTTTGCCTGTATAAATATACGATACGATAAGATACACTAGTAAAGGGCTCGGGTTTTCTTTCCTATTGTCTGGATAGAGAGTTGCTACTTGCAAGGATACTGTGTTACCAAGAGTTTCAATGAGCGGGGAATCATGATAGATTAATGATTCAGAAGGGTTTTTGAGTTTTGAATTTTGAATTTTGAAATTTTGAATTTTGAATTTTTGAATTTTGAATTTTGAATTTTGAATGATCCTTCTCGGCTTTCGTAAAAAGGCACTAACATGACCAGTGTTAAACAATTCTAACAGGAACACAAACATTCTAAGTTGTATGCATAAACGAGAAATGAGAAACACACCATCAAACAACAACAACTGAACAACAGGATCCTGACTTGGGACAGGGTTCAAATGTTTTAACAGGCAACAACCTTCATTCTAACCAGAGACAGTAGAGTAACATTACGACATAAAAGACAACGTATAAAACATTGATTGATGAACTATGTCCAGTGCACGATGTTTTGTCGATATTGTCAACATCGCAATGCCAACTTTATAGAGTCGGTATTGTGTTTACATTGTATCCTATAAATATGTTCTATACCTTTCGGTTTACATCGTTCACATCGCATACATCGCAATATTAACAATATCGTGGTCAACATCGTGTTTATATTGTGCATGTAGAGTCTATACCTTTCTGTTTACATCGTTCACATCGTATACATCGCGATGTTGACAATATCGTGTCAACATCGTGTTTATATTGTGTATGTAGAGTCTCTACCTCTCTGTTTACATCGTTCACATCGTAAACATCGCAATGTTAACAATATCGTGTCAACATCGTGTTTATAATGTGTATGTAGAGTCTATACCTTTCTGTTTACATCGTTCACATCGTATACATCGCGATGTTGACAATATCGTGTCAACATCGTGTTTATATTGTATATATATATATATATATATATATTACTCGTCTAAACATCAACCCAACAATGTTAGATCTGTAAATTTGCTTTCGCAAATTTTTGGTTCTTCCCTCGCCGGGATTCAAACCCATGCTACTATGATATCGTGACACCAAATCGCCTGCACTGCAGCCGTCCCGCTAGACCACACGACCACCTGGGCTCTCAAAAAAAGAGCTTTCGGTGGCCATATGTTACCTTTCCACGTCAGTTTTAATCTAGCGGCGTACTACAGTACATGATATATAAGGCATGAAGATGTTATTGTTACAGATCAGCTAAATTATCTATAGTAAAGGATCCTACAAATTAATGTAAGATACAGTCACAGAAAATAATTATATTCATAAGTACGTCTGAGTCAGTGACAACCCTACAACAGATGTATCCATCGGATCGCCATCAATGATGGTGATACATGGCTGTGTACATAATGTATATACAACTCGTCTAAACATCAACCCAACAATGTTAGATCTGTAAATTTGCTTTCGCAAATTTTTGGTTCTTCCCTCGCCGGGATTCGAACCCATGCTACTATGATATCGTGACACCAAATCGCCTGCACTGCAGCCGTCCCGCTAGACCACACGACCACCTGGGCTCTCAAAAAAAGAGCTTTCGGTGGCCATATGTTACCTTTCCACGTCAGTTTTAATATATATATATGTATATATATATATATATAACTCGTCTAAACATCAACCCAACAATGTTAGATCTGTAAATTTGCTTTCGCAAATTTTTGGTTCTTCCCTCGCCGGGATTCGAACCCATGCTACTGTGATATCGTGACACCAAATCGCCTGCACTGCAGCCGTCCCGCTAGACCACACGACCACCTGGGCTCTCATTATATATATATATATATATATATAAAGTCTCTACCTTTCTGTTTACATCGTTCACATCGTATACATCGCGATGTTGACAATATTGTGTCAACATCGTGTTTATATTGTGAATATATATATAAAGAATCTACCTTTCTGTTTACATCGTTCACATCGTATACATCGCGATGTTGACAATATTGTGTCAACATCGTGTTTATATTGTATATATTAGAGTCTATACCTTTATGTTTACATCGTTCACATCGTATACATCGCGATGTTGACAATATCGTGTCAACTTCGTGATTATATTGTATATTTATATATAAGTCTCTACCTTTATGTTTACATCGTTCACATCGTATACATCGCGATGTTGACAATATTGTGTCAACATCGTGTTTATATTGTATATATAGAGTCTCTACCTTTCTGTTTACATCGTTCAGATCGTATACATCGCGATGTTGACAATATTGTGTCAACATCGTGTTTAAATTGTAAATATATATATAAAGTATCTACTTTTCTGTTTACATCGTTCACATCGTATACATCGCGATGTTGACAATATTGTGTCAACATCGTGTTTATATTGTATATATGGAGTCTATACCTTTATGTTTACATCGTGTTGTTTGTGCTGTATTTGGACCCTTCTACAACGAAATTTGTTTTACATGCACACGTATAAAAATTGCTACTGTTAAATAGAGTAAAAATTCTGGTAACAGTTCAAATTTGAGCTCCGATGAAATTAAGAGTATGTTTGCAGTTTTTATTTTCTATGGGTGCACCTCTTTTTCTTCAGATGTATATTCTTTTGTTACATTTATCTTATATTACGGTATGTGTACCTTTACTGCCAAACCTGAACACAAACCTACATCTCAACTATTATTACTTGTTTTTTTCCATTGTTTTCTTGAATTTTGCAAAACTTTCAGTGGCAAATATTACATAAACATCATCACAAAATATTTGTCTATATGAGTGGAATATTCTTTCACCAGACGGAACATGAATGTGTTGGTTACTATTTAGCATGTAATTCTACATAAATACGCGTGTGTGTGTTAAATATTTCTACTGATGTAGACTTTTTAAGCCAAATGTATAATACGTGCTAAATTAGTATACCTTCGTTTACGGGACGTATTATGGTATATCGTTGTCCGTCTGTCCGTCTGTCGTCATCACGTCAGACTCTTTAACCAATTGACATAAAACTTTGGTGAATTGTTTATATCTATTGACGTGAGCTCCCTTTAGTTTTTTATGGATTTTAGATTTTATGTTTCTCAGTTATAGGGTTTTATTCATTATAAAAGGGGGATTTATCCGCTTTCGGACAACAACTAAATATTGCTTTCAGCAGTTTTCATAAAACGTTGGTGAATTGGTCATATCTATTTATGTAAGCTCCCTTTAGAATTTTATAGATTTTCGATTTTACGTTTCCGAGATATGGGGTTTTATTCATTAAAAAAGGGGGGATTTTCCAGTTTTTGTACGATAACTCTAAAATGCTTCCACCAATTATCATACAATTTTGATGGATAATTTTATCTGTTGATGTAAATTCCTTTTAGATTTTCATTAATTTCTAATATGACATTGAGAAGTAATGAATCTCACTGAAATTGTAACACAAGGTTTCATATCACAAATGAAAGACTGAAATTGAGTTTAGGGTGCATTTAATTGCTCCAAACCTTCAGGAATTAGGGGCAAAAAACAAGCATTTTGCTAGTTTTACTATTTGACAATAACTTGTGTTTAAGTGTGTGGATCGTTCTAAAAATGCACTACAAGGTTCCATACCACAAAGGAAAGGCTGGGATTGAGTTTTGGGGTAAGTATTCTAAGAAGGGTGGAAAGGGGGAGGGTGTCATATTTTGCACAATAGTTTTTTAAGACCTTCGACCACATATATTTTGTGTCAGAAACCTATATTATCTAAAACATTTGATGATGACAATCCAATCTCAGACAGTATCAGAACATTGTGTCCAAACGTGCCCCAACTGTTCATGCTTCAACATCTGCGGGCGTATCAGGCTGCTCTCAGCGAAGCTTTTTATTGTTGTAGTTAATCAATAGTACCAAAATATAGAACTAGGCATATCGTTTGATATTCCCACATTATTTGACGTCTATAGCGGTCTTATGTTTAACTTGCTGGTCCTACAGTGCGTTAGCGAAAGTTTGAAGAAGTACAACAAAATATAATTTATTTTTGTGCCAATATTGTTTTTATTGTCAAAATAATGTTTTTATTGTCAAAATTATGAGCTACATGTACAATTTAATACGGTGCTTTCTTTTATTAACGTTTAATATTTTAATAAACATGTATACTAGATACGAATCACGCATTTCCATGCTCAACCCCCCCCCCCCCCCCCTAAAAACAATAAAAAAAAAAAAAGACGTAAGATGTCATAGGAACATTTGGGAAAGATGGACAACACTTTGATAATTTCTATCGTCACATGTAAAATAAATAACGATTTCAAATAGCACTATTAAACATAATTTACGTCCAGTGGCAAGTTTAATGCAATATTCAGAATTGAACATATTAATTTTGACCCTGCTTTGTATTAACACCGACAGGCTGAGTCGAAATTATTTATACATGTAGAATAGAAGACTATAGTTATGACGTTTCCTGCATGTAATATGAAAATAATGAAAGTCCAAACTCATTGTTTTTATTTACAATACTCTGATGAACCAAGAAGGTTATCATATAACCTCCTTGGATGAACAGAAAACTACAGATTCCGGAAGCTGTACGCTAACATGCTGTTACTCTTGAACTATTAATATCCCTCTTCCCCCCCCCCCCCCCCCCAAAAAAAAAAAAATATACCATGAACCCTACATACAGCATCGCGACAATACGCTCCAAAAAAAAGTGTATGTCACATACTTTATTTTCAAGAAAATGGTTCTAGAGGGTACTTTATAATATTGAATATGCTATGAATTTCAAACGTTCTCACTGATTATGTGTTTTGAATAGATACGTTCTTTTTTATCATAAGGGTCTGGATAGAGGGTCATTCATTTATTAGTATTAAGTTTGTGTTACCAATATTTTTATTCTTCATATTTTAGCACCTCATCATTCTCTAATCTTTTCTTCTTCTTTTTTTGACTTTTATTCTGCAGTATTTATCCATTATTCTGGATTCCGTAAACCCCAATACAATCAAACCCTTCCTTATGGACACGTATTTTTAATTTAATTATAACAGTTGCAAAAACATGATATGTTCATTATCATTTTCTGCTTTAGTTGACTCGCTATCTTATAAATGAGCAACTTTTACGACGGACTCGAAAACGGCGACGTAATAATACAGTCACGACACTATAGCGATGTTAACGATGTCAACGATGTAAACAATATATAAGAGTTCAAACAATGTAAACGATGTTAACACGACATCGTGTTTACATTGTAAACATCGCGATGTTAACGATGTCAACGATGTAAACAATATATAAGAGTTCAAACAATGTAAACGATGTTGACACAATATCGTGTTTACATTGTATACATCGCAATGTTAACGATGTCAACGATGTAACAATATATAAGGGTTCAAACAATGTAAACGATGTTTACACGATATCGTTTTACATTGTAGATATCGCGATGTCGACAATATTGAATAAACATCCTGCACTGGACATGAATGTGATTGATATGACTAAACTCGATCAAAAAGCCATTCGTTTGTTGCTGTGTTATATATTTGTTTGTTTCGTTCATTATTTTGTACGTGAATTGTGCCGCTAATTTTCTCATTTCGCAGCCTTTGATTGCTTACTATATCATATGGGCCTTTCTCATTGCCGCACGGGTACCTTTAGTTTTGATATTCTGTGTCATTGAGTGCCTTGTTACATGAACATCGGTGAACCATTTTCAACAAATTTTTGGTTACAAGCTTGTTTTATATTGGGAGATGTTAAATTGTCATCTGATAAAATACATTCAATAGGACTCAAGCACATGCAATGCAAAATAACAAGAAAAATATTTATTTAAATAAAATTTTATTTCAATAGTAGAATTTGTGTTTCTTTATCTCTGGCCTAAAAGTTCCTCCTGATCTGAAAATTTCTCTATATTTTTGTTTTTTGTATCGTAAAACAAGGTAAAAACAAAAGAGAACAATCAAAATTTGTGAAAAGAGAATAATTTGAAATATCGAATCAAATAGTCGGAAAAAAGTACAGGATATATGTTAACATGACTAAGCCGTGTATCTACCATAGTCACCTGAAATATAAAGGAAACATGATTAAAATCTACCTACATAAATCATAAATACATAAATCATAAAAACATAAATCATAAATACATAAATATAAAATTAAAGATAAATCAAAATCATCTAACCATAAAATTTTTGATGATTAGTTTAAACATATTTATTTATAGTGGATTGGGAAACAAGTTTTACCACCTATATTAATTCCCTTTCAACTTTGCGAGTGCAAGTGCTGCCTTGTAGCGGCATTAGCCTACTCTTTTTCGAAATCTACAAGGGCGTCTTTAACGTGCAAGAGATATGGCTCTCTTTTAACACGGGTCAACAATTTATCGACCCCTTCCGATGGACTATCATCGTTTCCTGAAGACCATACTCGCAAATCGTGTCAAGGGAGAGCCGAAAATTGAGTTCCTGAAATTTTCATCTAGAACGGGAATCGAACCAGGAACCTATGTTTTAGTAGGTTTTGATGCTTACATTGAGATATCAGACAAAGCCACATAACTTACATTTATTTTAATATCGGACTAATATGTCATGCTTGTAATGATGTAAACGACAAATCATTCGAATATTAAAGTTGTTTTCCTATAACCAGAGAAAATCCGATCAATTATAGAATACACGTTCATGCAATAATAAAGAAAAAATATGTTGCAATAAGATGTAGCTTTAAAGTCTTTGGTATTATATTTAATGACATGTAAATAAATATTTTCTTCAAGACTTTGAACATCGAGTACCTATCAACTGGTTACCAGCGTAAAGATTTTTAACACACGCATGTCCTAAATCAAGTTCTTGGAATGGTAATAGTTGGTTTAATAATGTATGCATAAAAGTTCAGGTTTGTATTGAGAAATAAAGGCAACAGTAGTATACCGCTGTTCAAAACTCATAAATCCATGGACAAAAAACAAAATCGGGGCAACAAACCAAAACCGAGGGAAACGCAACACCGAAACGTAACAGCACACAAAAACGGACCAAGCAACAGACAATACACCACGATAATAACAAATATAACATCAAAACCAAATACATGAATATGGGATAGACAAGTACCGTGCCACGTCTTATCTCAAAAATAAGAGAAAACAGAAACGACTCAACGTTAAAATTCAACGCACACACAGAAACGAACAATATTATAAATTATTTAAAATAGAGGAAAACGCTACATATTATTCAATGTCTTTAATGTATAGGTTAAGTTGTAAGGAACATATGGATATTTTTTTTTTATAAAAGATACGCTGTCGTTACAGAGGTCTGAATAAAAGTATGTGTTTGTTATAATTGTAAAATTCATTTATATATACAAATCTAAGAGCAACGTATTTATCTGTGCTTGTATTAGACAATGGAAAAAAAGATCAACTTAATACAATGTGTATCGATTACATGCCGTAAGTACTAGTTTTAGAGGATTTATTTTTTAACCTGAAGACGGATCGTACTTCCGCTGATTTTTGAATTCGTGGTTTTGCAAACTAAGAATACAGTCATAAAAAATTGTAATTCGGTTTTTGAACGCATAAGGTACTGACTAATGTTATATGGTTACTTTTTTTCCCAAGAAATGTGAAGTATTTCTACTTTTATTATAGATGTTAAATATTTCTTACCAGGTTTTTTTTGTTTACAATATATTTTGGACGTGATTGATCATGGTTTGTCCTTTTACTTCTTAAAAAAATGTAACAATATTTAATCTTTATCACCAATAAGTCTTAACTTGCTTACCATTGCAGTAATAGGAATAACATGATTTGTACACATCAGCTGAAACAAAACATGACAGACGTATTAGATTGAAATCATTGCATAAAAATATAAGCAGAGCAAATATAAAAAATACAATTAAATGATAATAAATTATTCAATTGACACTATATGTAGCAAATATAGGAAAACTAATATTGCATATTTGACATGCATATAATATCAAGATGGTAAACATGTACACGACAACCACTTTAAGTTGAAAAACTTGTGTCTGATCCATTTGTCATTTTTAACAATAAAATATGTTTAAACTAATCATTTTCTATCATTTTGACTTTGTTATTTTGCAGGAGTTTTCTTCATTGAAATATAAAGATGTTCGTGTTGCTGCTGTATGACAACTTTGTTATGAATCAGCAGATCTCTTGGTGTTGTGACATTTGATTTTAAACGGTTTTGATGAGGCTTAATAAAAAAAGGCGCTTTGGTCGTGAAAGATTTCAAATTCTTTTAAATATCTTGCGAGTTAATCTTTTATAAAAATATGTAAAGAATAAAATTGAGAATGGAAATGGGGAATGTGTCAAAGAGACAACAACCCGACCAAAATAAAAAAATACAACAGCAGAAGGTCACCAACAGGTCTTCAATGTAGCGAGAAATTCCCGCACCCGGAGGCGTCCTTCAGCTGGCCCCTAAACAAATATATACTAGTTCAGTGATAATGAACGCCATACTAATTTCCAAATTGTACACAAGAAACTAAAATTTTAAATAATACAAGACTAACAAAGGCCAGAGGCTCCTGACTTGGGACAGGCGCAAAAATGCGGCGGGGTTTTGTTTACTGATTTGATTTTTGTTTTCTTTAACATCATCATTTTTAACATAATAGAGTACATTGAAAATGAAAATTGGATGTATGTTTCCGACTTGCCTTTTATAAATATCTTGTTTTGACCGTTTTGATAAAGTTAAACGAATTAGTGGTCAACGGAATTTTCAGAATAGTTTCCATTCACTACATTAATTGCCCTTCTCCCCCAACAAAAATATGATAAAATAAATGACTTACTTCCCTCTGTAAATTTCTCGCAGATATCTTTACATGCTACAAGATAAGAATATGTAAATTGAGATATGAGTTATCAATTCCCTGTTCACAATATAATGCATTCTAGATGATATTTTCAAAATCGTACACCAAATACGTTGTTAATGGCTTACACGTTCAAAACAATTGCAATTCAACCAATGACGTAAAGTTACTTTCATTTGGGTGTTCGAGATTTCCCAAATAATGCTTTAAGGCGAATTGCTCAAAAATACTAACATTTGATATGTTTCTTCTTCAGTGTATTCATATAATCGCCCACGTTAACAACTCAGAGCGTTGAAGCTGATCGTTATACGTTCTTTTCCAGAAAATAATGCTCAGGAATTCGTCGTTTCAGATTTTAATCCGCTCTTGGTAATATTGACAAAATCGAACACCAAAACCCTATCATTGGCTAACAACATTCAAAAAAAATAAATTCAACCAATGTTGTGACGTTGTTTCTTTTGTTTTTGTACAAACTATGAGATTTTCTATGGTCATTCAAATTCTGAAATGTCGAATCGAACTCCTATTAACGATTTATTTTAGAGGAGACCAAATTGTTTGTACGGCACTTTTCATAACCATAATTAAATAGTACCAATTTTTCTGCTTACAATGCGCATGTCGAGTAAATCACATCTTCTCTTTTACGTTCAGTGATACTCGATGCCAAATGATTTGAAAAAAAATATTCTTAATATGAAGTGCTTATAAAACCCAAATTGACAAAAGGTAAAGCAAAATGGCATGTGAAACGTTTTTATATGGAATATATTTTCTACATTTCAACTTTTATATGAATACGTTAATTCTAAACTGATCTGAAATAAGGAAATACAACTCTGTGTTATCAAATGTTGCAAGGACTTGTTTTATATATTTTTTATTGAAAAAATTATTGCCGATACTTACGATAGCATTTTCCAGTTTTAGTGTAACAGTATTCATTATAACTACACTTCACATGAGGACATTTCGCAGCAGCTGAAATATTATACATAATTGAAAATTACTTAAAGAAAAACATTTTTACTAATGCAAAATCGCCGATTGTACGATATGGGTTTAACTCATCAGTGATTGCCGTACGTTGACCTGTCATTTTAACTTTTACGCCATTTACTCTCCAGTAAAGAATTGCCGTTTTGTCAATCACATCACATCTTTTGTTTTAGTGTTTCTTAAAAAATTGATGTGAATAGTTTTTGATTAATAAGAACATTATAAATAACATGAAACAATTCAATATAATTAAGAGAAATGCATCTCTTTAATAAAAAAACCAAAACAAAAACGTTTATCCTATCAAGGGAACGATATAGATCTGTTTACAATACATAGCATTACGGAATGATTGGTTTATCTTGATATATACATTAGAAATTAATGCATAAAAAGTTTTGGTCTTAGCGGTACTCTTTGAATTTACGCATTTACGAACGTGACATTGTCGTCCGTAAAAAGGTTATACCTAAATAGTTATCAAAGGTACCAGGATTACAATTTAATACGCCAGACGCGCGTTTTGTCTACATATGACTCATCAGTGACGCTCATATCAACATATTTATCAAGCCAAAACAAGAACAAAGTTGAAGAGCATTGAGGATTCAAAATTCACAAAAAATTGTGCCAAATACAATGGTCTTGAAAAGCAAAAACTAAGAACAATTGAATATTAAATTGTTTTAAACATATACATCTTTATAAGGTACGTTACCGTTCAAAAATGTATAAAAACATTATTACCTTTACATGCGTTTTCATGGTAATAGTACCCCTGCTGACATTCACATTTGGGTCCATGCTCTGTATTTTTACAAACTTCGTTGTATTCACACTTGTAAGTTGCACATGTTGCCACTGTGAAATATAACAATAACGTTCACAGTGAAATGAGTTTTGATAAAACTTATTTTTTTTATTAATTGACCTTCATTGAATGAATCAGTAGTTTTTTCCTGAGACGTTTTTTTCACAGTGTCTAAAACTAGTATAAAGTAGTTGATAATTTGGTAAAAGTAAACTACTTCTGAAGAATATACTATAAGTCAAACACTGTGAAAATAAGGGGATGTGGTACGAGTACCAATAAGACCTATCCGTTTAGGACAAAAAAGACAAATATATTAAAAAAGACACGTATTTGTTTTTTAAATTGTACACTTAATATATCCTTTTTTCTTGCCCCTTGATCTTAAAGTAAAAAAAAACATACATAAATAACATCCTCATATGATTTAAGGCATCAAGGTTGTTTGATATATAACATACGAATGTTTCATATATCCATAAAAGACCAAAGGACTCAGACAACAATATTAGGTCACTGTATGCGGCCTTCATCAAAACCAAATCACTTATCAAAGAGAGAATTAATTCACAGAAAAGACTCGATTTAAAACCTGATTGGCTAAAATAATTCGGGACAGACAGGAACCATAGATGGAACCGGGTCTATACGATCGTGTTAAAGGCAAGAAGCAAATACACAAAGATATGAAATTAAATATGTTTGTAAGAGGTCTAAACTTACACTGTGACAATTATAAAACCATGCAAAATTAGAAAAGCCATAAAAATCAGTTTGAATATTTTGAATTGGCAGATTGGTTTTAAGAATACGTAGAGGCAAATAAGGTTTAAAAAAGTGCCCTTTTCATGGACCATGATGTACCCATATGACAAATGTCCTTACCAAAAACATATTTTCTAGGATTTTTTTATATATCTTTTAGATAAAGTAGAAATAATCTCATTCACACCAGAATATAGTGTTACCTGGTATTGAATAGTTTGCATAGTTTTTGTGAAGAGTGTGGTTCAAAGATCTTTCCGTTTTGAAGATCTCTTTTAATTCGTTATTTTTTTTATTTTACTGTTCACAATTTAGTATATAAGCGTAAAAATTGAGGCCAATTTAGGTTAAATTTGACAACTTTGTCTTTTTTTATTTAGCTCATTTATTTTTTCTCCTTTCAGCACATAGCAAATAAAGATGGACTGGTATTCGTGTATCAAAGGGGAAAATCAATGATAAATATATCCTATAGACTTTATACATTATATAATTAATTGTTATGTGTTAGTTTTTTAAATTGATATATGTTAAACTGTTCTGTTCATATTCCGTGGTAAAGGAGAAAGCATTGATAAAAAATTACCTTTACATTTATCTTCATGGTAGTAGTACCCCTTTTTACATTTACATTTGGGTCCGTAAGCTGTATCTATACAAACCTGGTTGTATTCACACGTATGAAATGCGCATGTTTTCACTAAAATAGAAATCGTATGCATACACATAGGGTTTTGTGTTTCGTTATTTCTCAAAGACATGTGGATTTCAAAAGGGTGTATTTTTGTTTCTAGTAGAGCTTACAATCAGACCGTTTACCGTTTGTTTTGGTTTCACATGAAATTAAATGTTCATTTCTGTTCAGAAAATTACATTTCTTGACGTTTATTTTTTGAAACATGTTTAAGCATTTCTATACACAGCCTAATGCTCAGCTGCATTTTGTACAATTTGTCGGAATGTTTCTATTTGTTGCGGTTCAACTTCGGCTGTTATTTGCGTAATGAATTATTTTGTTTCAAGCATCATATGTGAGTATATACGGACTAATGTGTGCGGTTTGTATCTTTAATCGTTTTTTTTTTTAATCCTTTTTTTTTTATACAAAAAAAAATTAAAAAAATTGCAGTATATAAAGTAAGTTGAGTTGAGACTTTATGTTTTGAATTCTCCTCTGAATTATTCTACTTTTGATTGATATTCTCTCTCGGCTATTGATACATTTTGTGTTAAGTTTTTGTTTTGTTTCCTTGATTTGTATCCACAGAAACTTTTTTTACTTTATTTTAACATAGGTTAACTAGTGTCACCTTAATTTACCTTCACATCCATTCACAGTATAATAATATCCCTTCACACATTCACATTTTGGTCCATTTCTTGTTTCTTTGCACTCTTCATGTTCACCACATTTGACATGCTTACATGTTTTCCCTGAAATATAGTTCGAAAGTTCGAACGTTAATTGCATTGTGATTTTATGTATCAATGACTTTAGAATAAAGATTGTACGTCACGTGACTCATATTGAGAATTCAACCTATAGTTACTGGTAACTACCGTTGTATAGTGATAGTCTTTCATAACTCGGTCTCATGAATGGAAACAATATAGAAACGCCTGCTAATCTAAAACAACATACTTCAAATCGCAGTAATTGACCAATAAGTGGACATTACTGTCACTCTTTCTTTGCAATTAATTTAGGAAAATCAATCCCTACTTAGCTGGATTTGGCAAAACTTTTAGGAATTTTGGTCCTCAATGCTCTTCAACTTCGTACTTTATTTGGCTGTTTTTTTTATTTTTTTTTTATTTTAACTTTTTTAGATTCGATTGTCACTAATGAGTCTTAAGTAGACGAAACGGGAGTCTGGTGTATAAACAATAAAATTAGTCCTGGTATCTATGATGAGTTTATTTATAGGTATTTATGTTTAAATATATTGGTGTAAAAAAAAGTCATCATGTTTCCTGGATTTGTATTTTTTTTTTTTAATTTTAGCATCCGTTAACTACTGTCGCCTTAATTTACCTATACACTCGTTGTTCACAGGGATTTGTCCTGTTGGACATTCTTTGCATTGATATGATCCTGGTAGGTTCTCACATATTTGATTCGGCTTACAATTAGCAGTATGTGTGGCACACTCGTCGATATCTATATGAATATAACAAAACACATGTTACGATATATTAAAATCAATTGAACACAAAATGAAAATGGTGAACAAATTACTTCAATTAAATACTTAAAATTTGTCAGTGTGCATTAATCTGGAATTTAACATAGTTATTCATATAACTTTTATTAAAATCCAAGCACATCAAAAATGAAAATAACCAATTACTTCAATTAAATACTTTTTATTGAAGAACATTCTTTCATTCATCCACATTTAGAAGAAGTATATTTTTGGAATTGCTTGCTTCCAGGAATCAATTCACTCGAAATCATTTCCGTATGTAAGTGGCCTAAGCGAGACCCTCTGGTTAAAATCAGGTGATCGGAATACGCATAGATCTGTCATTGAAATAAACTGTTATCTGATTGTATATGTTATACACGTGCTCAATATCTAGACTTCTCTGTTGATGGTTTAATATAAGGTGACAATTGATAAACTACGGTTTAATAACATTTTTGTACGAAAATTCAAATGATTATTTGTATCAAATTTTATTTCAATATCAACGCACTCATAATGTGTGTGAATGACACAAGCGGTTTAGCTCGAATAAACCATTAATTGCACGGAAATTGTAAGAAAAAAACGTATCTCTAGTTTCCCAGTTTGATTGATGTAATATTCTTTATATATCTATATATATATATTTATAGTTAGAATCCCGGCGAGGGAATAACAAAACATTTCCTAACGCAAATTGTCAGTTCTGACATTGTTAGGCTGATATTAGACGAATTATATATATATTCAAGTCTAAATTGAAAACTACGCTCAAACCTATGATTCCGTTGGATAAAAAGCGATTTTTTTTAAACGTGTGCATGTTAAACAAATTTCGTTGTAGATGGGTCTAATACAGTACAAACAACATTTTCTAAAAGACCAAAAAAGTGATAAAGTATATTCTAACAAAACGCATTTGACTAACAGGTCGAACAACTGATGTTCTTAAACTCTGCAGACTGCCATTGGCGATTGCCAAATAAATTAATCACAAGATGTCACAAAATGGATCTTAATTACAAATTTTATATTCAACAGAAAAACAATAGACGTGCAGCAAAGATGTTATACCACAAACATGAGGTGCCAAATTTTTTTGTTTACACATACATGTTCTCGAATTTGGAAACATCTTGTCTTAATATTATTTGGTTTCTCTTTGTGTCTTTGATTTGCATATTCTTGGTATATTAACGAAAGTTTAACATGGAGTAACTATTGTGACCTTTATTTACCTAAACATCCAATAACTGTAGAACGGTATCCCGGTTTACATTGACATGTTGGTCCATCTGCATTTACGCAAACTTCATTGACCTTACACTGAACATGGGCACATGTTTTCACTGAAATATAATTCGAACGTTAGATACTACAATTGCGTTTGAATACATTTTAACCACGTCACGTGACTTTCCACCCAAAAGTGGAAATAACTATTTATCTTTCGTTGAATAGGTTTGCAACTAATTTTGAAAACTTAATCTCTTATAGGTATTTATGTTGATACATATTGGTGGTAAAATATCATCATGTTTTCTGGATTTGTATATTTTTTAAAATTTTTAACATCCGTTAACTTCTGTGGCTTTAATTTACCTGTACACTTGTTGTTCACGGAGATTTGTCCTTGTGGACAATCCTTGCATTCAAATGATCCTTGTAGGTTCACACATGTTTGAAGATTCGAGTTACAATTAGCAGTATTTGTGGCACACTCGTCGATATCTATACGAATATAACAAAACACATATTACAATTAAAATCAATTGAACACAAAATGAAAATGGTGAATCAATTACTTCATTTAAATAATGAACATTTGACAGTGTACATTAATCTGGATTTCAACATAGTTCTTCACATAACTTTTATTAAAATTCGAGCACATCAAAAATGAAAAATAAATTTCAATTAATTTCTAGATTTAGAATTTTTTTTGGTTTTTTGCAACATTTCTTCCTAATTGTAACATATTGCAAACTTGAAATCTGAGGATTCTATTTATTGTTTTCTGTTTAAAACTCTAGTTTGAACAGAACGTGTATTAAAATCCAGAAAGAACATCCTTTAACCAATCAATAAAAACTGATCATAATTTTGTTTTATATTAGATTAAATAATCTTGACATATGTTGCGACAAAAAAATTATCATAGTTGTATAACCGACGGTCCGAAAAACATGTAACAGTTGAGAAGAAAATTTTCCAAGTTTCCAAATTAAACAAAAAAAAAAAACAAAAAAAAAAACATGGCATCCTACGGTCACCTCAGTTACATTTCAAATCAAAATAAAGATTACCTTAACTGAACCAATATTTACTTTCTCCAAATATATATATATATAAAATCGTAAGTCTTTTTGTTTGAAAACACTAATTTGTGTATATACATTGTGTTCAACTAAATAAATAAAATACGTGACTTTCTTTTAAACAGTGTCAATAGAAACAAAATGGTGTACACTCAAATAATAACACTTATAAATTGTATGGCAAAACTGTAAAAATACTAGTTCTTCTTGATGTCATTTGAAACCGCTAATTAAAAAGAAATGATGCATATGTTTTTTTTTGTTTTTTTTTTATCTAAATGGATAGTTTTCGTTATTTAACTTATGTGCATATACTTTTTATTGAAGAACATTCTTTAATTTATCTACATTTAGAATAGTATATTTTTAAAATTGCTTGCTTCCAGGAAGCAATTCACCTGAAATCATTTCCGTATGCAAGTGGCCTAAGCGAGACTCTCTCGTTAAAATCCGGTGATTGCAATACGCATAGATCTGTCTTTGAAATAAACTGTTATCTGATTGAACATGTAATCACGTGCTCAATATCCAGGCTTCTTTGTTGATTGTTTAATATAAGGTGACATTCGGTAATTTACGGTTTAATGACATTTTTTTACGAAAACTATAATGATTTTTTGTATCAAATTTTATTTATCACTAAGTTGCAGAAGTGTGAATGGCGGCGTTGTTGTTTTTGGACACGTATTGTTGCAATTAGTTTCCCAGTTTGACCGATGCAATATTCTATATATATCTATATAGTTTGAATCCCGGCGAGGGAATAACGAAACATTTCCTAACGCAAATTGACAGTTCTAACATTGTTAGGCTGATATAAGACGAATTATATATCTATATACAAGTCAAAATTGAAAACTACGTTTCAACCTATGATTGCATTGGATAAAAAACGCATTTTTTTACGTGTGCATGTTAAACAAATGTCGTTGTAGAAGGTTCTAAATACAGTACAAACAACATTTTCCAAAAGATCAAAAAAGTGATAAAGTATATTTTAACAAAATGCATTTGACTAACAGGTCGAACAACTGATGGTCTTATACTCTGTTGACTGTCATTGGCGATTGCCAAATAAATTGATCACAAGTGGTCACAAAATGGATCTTAATATGATTTTTTTACTGAACAGAAAACAATAAACTTGCAGCAAAGATGTTATACCACAAACATGAGATGCCAAATTTTTTTGTTTACACATACATGTTCTCAAATTTGGAAACATCTTGTCTTAATATTATTTAGTTTCTCTTTGTGTCTTTGATTTGCATATTCTTGGTATATTAACGAAAGTTTAACATGAAGTAAATATTGTAACCTTTATTTACCTATACATCCAATAACTGTAGAACGGTATCCCGGTTTACATTGACATGTTGGTCCATCTGCATTTACGCAAACTTCATTGACCTTACACTGGACATGGGCACATGTTTTCACTGAAATATAATTCGAACGTTAGATACTACAATTGCGTTTGAATAAATTTAAACCACGTCATGTGACTTTCCACCCAAAAGTGGAAATAACTATTTATCTTTCTTTGAATAGGTTTGCAACTAATTTGAAAAACTTAATCTCTAATAGGTATTTATGTTGATATATATTGGAGGTAAAAAAATCATCATGTTTTCTGGATTTGTATATTTTTTTTAAATTTTAACATCCGTTAACTACTGTGGCTTTAATTTACCTGTACACTTGTTGTTCACGGAGATTTGTCCTTGTGGACAATCCTTGCATTCAAATGATCCTTGTAGGTTCACACATGTTTGAAGATTCGAGTTACAATTAGCAGTATTTGTGGCACACTCGTCGATATCTATACGAATATAACAAAACACATATTACAATTAAAATCAATTGAACACAAAATGAAAATGGTGAATCAATTACTTCATTTAAATAATGAACATTTGACAGTGTACATTAATCTGGATTTCAACATAGTTCTTCACATAACTTTTATTAAAATTCGAGCACATCAAAAATGAAAAATAAATTTCAATTAATTTCTAGATTTAGAATTTTTTTTTTTTTTTTTGCAACATTTCTTCCTAATTGTAACATATTGCAAACTTGAAATCTGAGGATTCTATTTATTGTTTTCTGTTTAAAACTCTAGTTTGAACAGAACGTGTATTAAACTCCAGAAAGAACATCCTTTAACCAATCAATAAAAACTGATCATAATTTTTTTTTATATTAGATTAAATAATCTTGACATATGTTGCGACAAAAAAATTATCATAGTTGTATAACCGACGGTCCGAAAAACATGTAACAGTTGAGAAGAAAATTTTCCAAGTTTCCAAATTAAACAAAAAAAAAAACAAAAAAAAAAAACATGGCATCCTACGGTCACCTCAGTTACATTTCAAATCAAAATAAAGATTACCTTAACTGAACCAATATTTACTTTCTCCAAATATATATATATATAAAATCGTAAGTCTTTTTGTTTGAAAACACTAATTTGTGTATATACATTGTGTTCAACTAAATAAATAAAATACGTGACTTTCTTTTAAACAGTGTCAATAGAAACAAAATGGTGTACACTCAAATAATAACACTTATAAATTGTATGGCAAAACTGTAAAAATACTAGTTCTTCTTGATGTCATTTGAAACCGCTAATTAAAAAGAAATGATGCATATGTTTTTTTATTTTTTTTTTTATCTAAATGGATAGTTTTCGTTATTTAACTTATGTGCATATACTTTTTATTGAAGAACATTCTTTAATTTATCTACATTTAGAATAGTATATTTTTAAAATTGCTTGCTTCCAGGAAGCAATTCACCTGAAATCATTTCCGTATGCAAGTGGCCTAAGCGAGACTCTCTCGTTAAAATCCGGTGATTGCAATACGCATAGATCTGTCTTTGTAATAAACTGTTATCTGATTGAACATGTAATCACGTGCTCAATATCCAGGCTTCTTTGTTGATTGTTTAATATAAGGTGACATTCGGTAATTTACGGTTTAATGACATTTTTTTACGAAAACTATAATGATTTTTTGTATCAAATTTTATTTATCACTAAGTTGCAGAAGTGTGAATGGCGGCGTTGTTGTTTTTGGACGAGTATTGTTGCAATTAGTTTCCCAGTTTGACCGATGCAATATTCTATATATATCTATATAGTTTGAATCCCGGCGAGGGAATAACGAAACATTTCCTAACGCAAATTGACAGTTCTAACATTGTTAGGCTGATATAAGACGAATTATATATCTATATACAAGTCAAAATTGAAAACTACGTTTCAACCTATGATTGCATTGGATAAAAAGCGCATTTTTTTACGTGTGCATGTTAAACAAATGTCGTTGTAGAAGGTTCTAAATACAGTACAAACAACATTTTCCAAAAGATCAAAAAAGTGATAAAGTATATTTTAACAAAATGCATTTGACTAACAGGTCGAACAACTGATGGTCTTATACTCTGTTGACTGTCATTGGCGATTGCCAAATAAATTGATCACAAGTGGTCACAAAATGGATCTTAATATGATTTTTTTACTGAACAGAAAACAATAAACTTGCAGCAAAGATGTTATACCACAAACATGAGATGCCAAATTTTTTTGTTTACACATACATGTTCTCGAATTTGGAAACATCTTGTCTTAATATTATTTAGTTTCTCTTTGTGTCTTTGATTTGCATATTCTTGGTATATTAACGAAAGTTTAACATGAAGTAAATATTGTAACCTTTATTTACCTATACATCCAATAACTGTAGAACGGTATCCCGGTTTACATTGACATGTTGGTCCATCTGCATTTACGCAAACTTCATTGACCTTACACTGGACATGGGCACATGTTTTCACTGAAATATAATTCGAACGTTAGATACTACAATTGCGTTTGAATACATTTTAACCACGTCATGTGACTTTCCACCCAAAAGTGGAAATAACTATTTATCTTTCTTTGAATAGGTTTGCAACTAATTTGAAAAACTTAATCTCTAATAGGTATTTATGTTGATATATATTGGAGGTAAAAAAATCATCATGTTTTCTGGATTTGTATATTTTTTTTAAATTTTAACATCCGTTAACTACTGTGGCTTTAATTTACCTGTACACTTGTTGTTCACGGAGATTTGTCCTTGTGGACAATCCTTGCATTCAAATGATCCTTGTAGGTTCACACATGTTTGAAGATTCGAGTTACAATTAGCAGTATTTGTGGCACACTCGTCGATATCTATACGAATATAACAAAACACATATTACAATTAAAATCAATTGAACACAAAATGAAAATGGTGAATCAATTACTTCATTTAAATAATGAACATTTGACAGTGTACATTAATCTGGAATTCAACATAGTTCTTCATATAACTTTTTTTAAATAATATCCGAGCACATTTAAATAAAAAATAAATTTTAATTAATTTCAAGATTTAGAATAAAATATTTTTCCCCACATTTCTTCTTAATTATAACATATTGAGAACTTGAAATCTCAGGATCCCATTTATTGTTTTTTGTTTAAAATTCTAGTTTCAACAGAACGTGTATTAAACTCTAGAAAGAACTTCCTTTTACCAATCAATACAAACTGATTATATATTTTTTTTATTTTAGATTAAATAATCTTGACTTAATATATCACATTAAAATAATCACAGTTGTATAAACGAATGTCCGAAATACATGTAACAGTTGACAAGAAAATGTTCCCAAAACAGAACAAAACAAAACCGTGGCATTCTCTGGTGACCCTCAGTTAAATTTCTAAACAAATTGGTAACTTATGTTAACTGAACCATTGAATTACTTACTCCAAATATATATATTGAGAGATGCACACGCCTGATGAAGCTAATTTGTTTAGCTAAATATTGCGTATTTCTATTTAACATCTAATAGAACTTTTTAATGTATCAATTAGTGTGTTTTAGTTATATCCTTATACATCAATATAATTTTAATTCAGTAACTGTATCAGTTTATTTTCACAAACTGATCCACGCTTAATTAGATTGGATGTTGATTGTTGCTATTTTAGACATTATATATATATATATATATATAAATATATAAAATCGTAATTTTTTTTGTTTGAAAACACTAGTTTGTGTATTTTCGTTGTGTTCAACAAAACAGATGAAATACGTGAGTTTCTTTTGAACAGTGTCAATAGAAGAAAAAATGGTGTACACTCGAATAATAATATCTATAACATTAAAAGAAAAACTGAAAAAATACTAGTTTTTCTTAATGTCAAATGAAAGCGCAAATTAAAAAGAATTGATGCATTTGTTATTCTATAACTAAAGGGATAGTTTTCGTTATAAATCTTATGTACGTTTACTGTTTATGGAATAAAATTCTTAAAATTGTCCACATTTAGAAGAAGTATATTTTTCCGAAATCATTTCCGTATGCCAGTGACCTAAGCGCGACCCTTCTCGTTAAAACCCGGTGATCGCAATACGCATAGATCTGTCATTAGAATAAACTGTTATCTGATTGTACATGTATATGAGTTTGACTGTCCCTTTGGTATCTTTCGTCCCTCTTTTATACATGTGTTCAATATCAATGTTTTTTTGTTGATTGTTTACTATAAGGTGACGACTGGTAAACTACGGTTTAAAGACAATTAATTGGCTGCCATATTTGTTAAATCATGACAGACAGAGAAAAATATAATTGACGATTATACGATATTTTTTCGTAATAAATGATAAAATATTCCACAGAAAACTAGGTTCATGATATATACATGCATTGGTTTAAGAATAAGATAAACATTATCTTTTCCTATGACTTTAAACAGAAATTTAAATGTATTTACCTACGCATTTGCCATCTTTTTTCTCGAAACCATTTTTACAGTCACAAACTCTCCCATTATCAGTATCTCTACACTGTTCAGTTGCTTGATTGCAGCCATCTGGTTTGTCTTCACATCTTGGCGCTGTAGTAAGTATAAAAGACTATTGTATTTCCTTCGTATTTAAGTGTTGTGCGATTATAAGTAGTTATCAAAGGTACCAGGATTATAATTTAGTACGCCAGACGCGCGTATACGCAGTTTACATTGCAATTCTTTTTACGGGCGTACAAACACGTGATCAGTTTTTAATATTTAAAAAAAAAACAAAAAAAAACGATAACGCAGAAAAAGGTAGAAAGCATGTCCCCTATTCATAATTGACATCTAATACACGCATTGTTGTGTCTGTCCTAAGTTACTTTGTTAGCCTGTTTAATGTTTTTCATTTATATGCTAAGAAGTTTCACGTGACGTTCTTTTTAGCTGGTCTAGTAGAAACTTTCTTTGGGTCAAGTTGAAGCCTGACTCCGGATGCGGTATTGAGCCACTTTTTTGAAGACTCATTGAGGTCCTTTTGATATTTTCTACTCTTTGATCGGTTGGTTGTCTCTTTGACACATTTTCCATTTCCAATCCTAAATTTATTTGGTTACAGAATCGCTACAGAAGTAGTTACCTGTTGGTCACCGAACAAAATTCCACAAATAAAAAAAAAATATATATCACACACGGTCGAGATGAAGTCATACCAGGCCAATGCAATAATGACAAATGATTAGATTTATGAGGAGGACCATATGTTTTATATGTGGAATAAAAAAAGTACTAAACAAATAAATGAGCTATTTGATCTGAATTTTAATGTGCGTATTGTTATGCGTTTACTTTTCTACATGGGCTAGATGTATAGGGGGAGGGTTGAGATCTCATAAACATGTTTAACCCCAACGTAATTGTGCTCCTGTCTCAAGTCAGGAGCTTCTGGCCTTTGTAAGTCTTGTATGATTTTTACTTTTAGTTTTTTGTGTATAATTTGGAGTTACGAGTTTCTCGCTACATTGAAGACCCATTGATGGCTTTCGGCTGTTGTCTGCTCTATGGTCGGGTTGTTGTAGCTTTGACACATTCTCCATTTCCTTTTTCAATTTTATATTTCATAAATCACTATAAATACCCAACAGTAAATTATATTTTTTCATCATGTTAAACTGAAAAAACTCAAATAGCGTGCCTTATCGAGTCAGTTTTATTCATAAAAATACGAAAATGCACCAAGGGACTTATTGCAATAACAGTTTACAACTATAGGTCATCGTACGGTCATCGTCTAAACATTGCCGTAATCAAAAATACTATCTTTCAAATGAAATTTGATAAGAAAGTGTTAACAGTGCACCCATTGACTCTGAATGCTTCGATGATGTAGATGAGTCACAAGGATATTTAACTAGTATTATAATTTTACATTATAGTTAAAGATTTGCCTTATATTGATAT
This sequence comes from Mytilus trossulus, assembly GCF_036588685.1. Classification (NCBI taxonomy): domain Eukaryota; kingdom Metazoa; phylum Mollusca; class Bivalvia; order Mytilida; family Mytilidae; genus Mytilus; species Mytilus trossulus. Next base: position 32,400,186 of record NC_086386.1, on the reverse strand, counting down.
TAACTAATTGTCTTACCTTCACATTTCTTGCAGTCATCCAAAACTACAAAAAAAAGTTGAATAAGGATAACATGTGCTAAAAAAAATAGCCAAACGTTGGATTTTCTGTTATAAATATTAATGGGAGTAGTGTATACTAGTTCAAAGATAAAAATGAAAAGGAATATTGATTTAAAAATCTAGTCCTTAAAAAAAAAAATCTTTATTGCTTAAAAACTAATTTTAACCTAGAAGTTTCAACAAATTAGCCTTGATCGGGAAAGTTAAATTCAGAAAATTTGAAAACCGAAGTCGTTTGCATTTGTCGAAAAGCTTTTGGAACATACAATGAATACTAGTTTGACGATTTGATTGAATGTTATCTTCTTTTCCGTACAAATATTATTTCATTGGAAGCAGGGTGGAAAATATATTTCATGCAAAATTAATACACAAATGTAGTCCGTCAAAAGCTGATTTATACAGAGTTAATTCAGTAAATGACCGTAGATGTAAATGTAGATGTCAATTGGAAGATTCGAATATTTTTGTCCTTAAACTATCCACTCTACATAAGGGAGTAGGTTCAGAAAGACCTCTTTTTGGCCCCAACATAAAGCAGTTTTACAAAATTATTAAAATACAAACTTTTAGCTATTTATTGGAAAATAGAATACTTCTGCTACATAAATATGGGCAGGTTTTTTTACAATAAAATGCTTATATATCGGATTCTGGCTTCATTAAGTCACAGAAATCTTTACAATTTTAGAATTTTAGTTAAATTTTAGACGGTTTCCTCTGAAATGGAAGGGGCCGCATGCGTGTTCATTCTTAATATTTAAATGTTAGTTGTATTTGATGATAATATATAACATATATGAAGGTTGAGAGTGAACACGAATGACTTAATCAGTTCAAATATTTCACAGAAACTAGTTGAATGGACTTAAAAAGCCACTTAAGTGTTTAAAAAGTGTCCATAATCTTTCATCAATATGTACCTGAAATTTAGGGCTAAAAACGGCCCTAACCTGACCTACTCCTTTAAGAAATCACTTCTTTAAAAACATTCAACACTCAGTTACCATAGAACATTTTATGGAAGAAACGAAATTAGTATTGAACAAAACACACTCAGAAATATATATAAATATACACGCAATACAAACAGATTCTTTGATTAATATTGCTGAATGTTAAAGTATTCAACTGTCACTGTTTAATCATAAGATATTTATTGTACCTAATTTCCATATTGTACGGAATTAAATAATTGCTGTCATCTTGAAATTTTGTAAATTGTACTTATTTAGAGAGGATTATTTTAAGTTGTTATAACTTGTATCAACTCGTATTGTATATTTAGACAATAAAATATATGTTAACAAAATCATTTTCATTGCTAGTTAAACATCCCTCAAATTCCACGTAATTTTTTAACATCGAAAACATTAAACGTATAAAAACATGGAAACTTTATTTGTTAAAAAATACGTACCATCACAATCCCAGAGACAGTTCTCGTATCTGAGAGGATTAGAACCTGATAAAAATAAAATAGCATACATTATTCATATTTTTATAGACACACACTCGATCAAAGAAATTCTATTGAAACATTTAAATGCAAAAACACTGTTTAAATTGTAAACACTTCTGTAAATAAAAATGTTTACGATCACAAAATTTCGAAACAAGTTGGAAAAATTATTTAAAAAAAAATATAGCAAGTTGAACATAGGTAAAATAATGATACCGTATAAACCGGAAGTTCAAACGTCATAACTCTATTGCAAAGATACCCTCGATATGGTTAAGGGTTATCGGCTATGCACTATGTTTCACCTGCTATATGAATTTACACAATAACATATCGCGCAGTGAGTTTTGACACCAACACATAGAACCGATCTTCTATATATGTTTTGATAAAAAGTCAAGCATTTTTTTTTTATTTATCATCGGTGATTTTTAGTTTTGACACTATTGTTTCACATAGTTAGATTTGTTTCGACCTTAAATAAAGAATATGTGTTTTATATCTTTATTTTGTAATAAAAACCATAACCTCAACCCGAATTACAAAGGAGACAACTCTGTGAACAATTGCCTTCGTCCATTGATCTGGTTCGGACCGGAAGGACAACTAGAAAAATAGTCTTCAAAATTATGTCAAAACCCCCTTCAAAATTGTGTATTTCTTAAATGTATTCTGAATTGTAGAATTTCTGAAACTTTGGTTTAAGACAAAAAAGTATAACAAAATATTTTGAAAAAAAAAAATGTAATTATTATCATTTTATATGACAATGACGTACAAAGTGAAAATAGAAAAAAATCGTTATAAACTTACTCAGATGTTTGCACAATGTTTCACAATCTGAAAAGAAAAACGTAAATGTTATGTAAGTAAAGATACAGAAGGCATTGTTTGAATACAGTGGCATGAAATTATATACAAATTATGTAAATGTTCTGTAAGCAAGGATTTATAGATAGAAGAAGATGTGATATGAGTGTCAATGAGACAACTCTCTATACAAGTCGCAATTTGTAAAGGAAAACCATTATAGGACATAGAACGGTCTTGATAAAGACTGCATTGTTTAAATACAGGGGTATTCTGATTTGTCCTTTATTTGGTTATCAAATTGAATTCAAAAAATATATCAAACGATTTTTAAATAAAAAGTTTAAAAGGTTATTAAGTTAATTATAACGAATTTAGTTAATTAATTTATCAAAGACACCAGACTTAAAAACACCCTTACAAAGAAAGAGATAATGAAAAATAATTAGAATACTTCAACTTAAAACGGACTAGCACAATTTTGTTGGATAAGATAATCTTGTTTTCTTATGTGTTCAGTACCCAGAAGAATATAAACGGACTTACTTCCCATAAGATTACAAAGTAAATTAAAAAGTGTACAAAATACCGAAACCGCACATGGTAAATGACAATAAAAAATGTTAGAAATGAATTAAAGAACAGAAATATTTAATATGTAAAACTCAATCACTTCATGATGACGACTGAAACATTTGGAATTAAAGTAATTAGTTTAGCCTTGCTACATCATAACACTGCGAGGGTAGTTACGTATATTTAAGGTACATGGGGATCAAAATTTATATCCATAGAACTTGTCCATAATTTGTCAAATTGTACCTTGTTATTACGCTACATGTTGTGTGCACAATTGACAGATTTTGTATAGACTATGCATGATAAACCCAATTTTGTGTCATAAAACAAAAACTTTAGTCTTTTAAGATAAAAAGAAAAAAACATGTAGCTTTAATAATATGCTTTTAGATTAGAAATAAAAATTGGATAACCGAACTCGTGTTCTTGCTAAAAAATAAGATTGGTTAATTTCCAAAGCATGTAATTGTAAAATTTGCTGTATCTGAATTATCTTCCTTACATTGAGTTATCTACCTTTATTTTGCAAGGTTGAAACAAAATGATAAAACAGAAAATATCGATAATTTTTTTAAACGTATCTATAAATATGATAAAAACATATCATTTTCTGTACTGACATGAAAAGACTTACACATGAGTTAACATTTACTCTCGAAATTTGCACACTTTATTAAAGATCTAGACCGAAGGTTACCTGGTAGTTCCAAATCCAAGATGGCGGAAGACACCTATCTACCTTAATAAAGTTAATTGTATCCATTTATCGGCAAAACCGTAAAGAATCTTCCTATTTTAATGGGCAACATTAACACCATAAGCCGGAATAAACTTTATTTAATTTTTACTATATCAAAAGTTGGGAAGAAGAAAATGAAATCAGTCCGTTTAAAAGATTTTGTTTTAATTAAATAAATTATATCAAGTTCGCCTGTTTTGGAAGTTACTTGTAGTAATTGATGTATGTTTATTTTATTAAACAGTTTAAGACGATTATGTGGAGGATCGAATATTCATAAAATCTCAAACTCAAGGCGATATCAATTTTTTTTGAAAATATCATTTATTTCTTTACGATTAGACATGTCTTAATAAAATGTTTGTGCATTAATCATAAGTTTACATATCAGTCAGTATACTTACTGGTAGTAGCTGAAACTTGGCTCAAAAGAACAACTGCTATAACACCTCCGAACAACATTGTTCTGTTAATTTTCTGAACAGATTGAAAATTCTATGGCGCAACAGTGAATTATACCACCTCGCTACAAAATTAACCAATCACATTTAAAAAACAATATCACGTGATCATATACCTACACGTAAATTACGCAACAATTAAGAAACAAAATATGCAAAAGTACCAGATGGCTTCGACAAGAAAACAAAATTTTGTGTAAATTTACGAAAAACCATGTAGCGTTTTAGCATCTGTTGGTTATACTTGTTAATTCAATATAGATTTGCGTTTCGATTTTTATGTTTTAATATTTCTATACTTTCCTAAAATCTTATTAAGATGTTTTATTATTAAATGAAAACTAACAGCAGTAAATGACAAACGCTAAATCACAGGCTCCCAAAATTCAACTGACCCTAAAATAGTCTATTCGTTTTGATTGATTAATTCAACAAAACGTTTTGTTATCTTGATGATATTTTTTCTTCAAATAATCAAAATTTCTCTAATATAATGCCGAATTCTACAGAAAAATCTAGTAATTAAAATGATGAAATATAAATAGCAATAATTGTATACGTTTAATTCTTGGATTAAGATATTCCCGTTTAACCCAAGACAACTTACACAAAAAGGACTACAAAAGGAACGATTTCTTTTTATCTCTATTGTTATTTTTTTTTCTTTTTTGGACTGTTATGTTCTTTTTAACTTATAAACATGAATGTTTTTTAGTTGTTATTGGCTTTGAGGTAGATGTCAGTAAATACGAAATCCCACCGTGCAAGTGCTGTATATATAGCTAGCCAAGGTTGTTAAACAATATCGTCATCATCAGTAACTAAGAGTTCTCTCGAAAATGAAATATCTGTGTTTTTTGGTTGGTAGGGATGTATAGATTAAAGTCAAAATGATGTAGATTTTAGTTTGCTTACATTGTCACATTTGTGATTTATTTTTAACATTCCACTATAAACGACTTATTCAAAAAACATTTTTTGTCACCAAATGCCTTATAAAATATTGTCAGGACTGTTTTTGAACTGTTAACTTGGCACGAGTGTTGTATTCATATATAAGATTATGAGAATATGTATATACTCAAGATGTTTTATTGTATAATTGTCCTGTTATGACAGAATTTTGAAATATGTTTTGTAAGTGAAATTTTCCATACATTTGAACGGGAAGGATTGTGCCTGATGTTCATATTATGAAATCATAATCCTTCAGTCAGTTTAATTGAAGTCTGGAGCTGGCATGTCAGTTAACTGCTAGTAGTCTGTTGTTATTTATCTTTTGTTTATTTTCTTTGGTTACATCTTCTGACATCAGACTCGGACTTCTCTTGAACTGAATTTTAATGTGCGTATTGTTATGCGTTTACTTTTCTACAATGGTTAGAGGTATAGGGGGAGGGTTGAGATCTAACAAACATGTTAAACCCCGCCGCATTTTTGCGCCTGTCCCAAGTCAGGAGCCTCTGGCCTTTGTTAGTCTTGTATTATTTTAATTTTAGTTTCTTGTGTACTATTTGGAAATTAGTATGACGTTCATTATCACTAAACTAGTATATATTTGTTAATGGGCAAGCTGAAAGACGCCTCCGGGTGTGGGAATTTCTCGCTACATTGAAGACCTGTTGGTGACGTTCTGCTGTTGTTTTTTTATTTGGTCGGGTTGTTGTCTCTTTGATACATTCCCCATTTTTATTCTCAATTTTATTTGAGAAAGTTTTCCCGATTAACCAGGCACACAACCTGCACGTTTACACCATATGAAACATACTTTATGTAGTTAATCAAGAATTTAAATATTGATTGTATCTCCGTTTTAACAAGGAACAGAATAAATAACTGATTTTATGGCTGCATTAAATGTGTCTTTTAGACTTAGCTATTTGAGGAATAACAGTACTGTAGTTGAAGAGTTGCCACCGCCAATTGTAGATTTGACGGTCGCAAATGCAGTTCTACTGGCGATGCGTAGCGGAAACAGTAAAACGGAGAATTGCGACCGTCAAATCAAAATTGACGGTGGCAACTCTTCGACTACAGTACTGTTATTCCGATTCTAATTCATTTCAAAAAGAAATAATACAAAAAAAACTTAGGAAAATGTCTGAATTTGACAAATAAAAAAAAAATCCGCGAAACTTCATAAATGATTTTGGCACAAAGACGTCATGGCTAAACGTGACGTTTTACAAATGAAACTTTACAAACTGGAGGTTATTACGTTAACTGTACGCTTCAAGTTGGATAAAATTACATTAAAACGGTGAATTCGAGGTAGGTGTTGTTTTATTTTTGATTATATAGTAGTTTGTTAATTCATTAATTCAAGTTACGCCTGGTCAACTGTGGATTTGACGGCAACTTTTAGCCAATGAAAAAAATTGTTTCATCCAAATTGCATTAGAATTCAAATTATATTGTATCGTCTTGAACTTGCATGACATATTGACACTGTACGTTAAATAATTGTCATTTAATCAATTTAACTTGATCTTGAACATCACTGTTTACCTCATCAACTTTTTATAGGCCCTCATGTAGTAGCGGTGGCATCACCTTTGTCTCGTTTGGTTGGGTCTATTTGAAGACTCATATTCATTCTAATTTAGTAAAAAACTATTTCATATTCAATTTGTTAGTTTATCCTTTTTAGTAATGGGCATGTCATTATGTTCATTCAAGATATATTTGATCTTGTTTAAATCCAAAATTAAACTATTTAAATGCCCCAAAAAGCCGAATAAATCTTTTTCCGAATTTAACTTTATTGCAAACATTTTAGTGTGAAAATGATATTTGCACTCTTAGATTAAGAGGAGATAACTCACAATAGACCCATCATTTGATATATATAGCTCGTATCGTTGTTTTCGTTACATGATGATGACTGCTGTACCCATATTTTGACTATTTTATATATTATATAGATATAGGAAGATTTCTGTTTAGTTCACGCATCAAAATTGTAAATATAACGGAATTTGATGAGACTGTCATCAAAGTGAGAGGTTTAGCGCTTTAAAACCAGGTTTAATCCATAATTTTCTACATTTGAAAATGCCTGTACCATTTTGGAAATATGATAGCTCTTGTCTATTCGTTTTTGATGTGTTTTGTCATTTTATTTTGCCATGTGATTATGGACTTTCCGATTAGATTTTCCTCTTAGTTAAGTATTTTTGTGATTTTACTTTTTTCGTATGCTTTTGTAAAAAGCATATTGAAAATCAATTATCCTGTACTTCTATGAAGATTGATCGCATTTTCTCTAATTCAATATAATTATGTAATTTGCTTCAAGTATGTTTATAATTTACATTTACATGTACGTCTATTTAAATTTCTACTTACATATGAATAAATATGTTAACAGTACAGTCAGAGATTGTTAACCTGTACATTTTTCTGATTTAAAAATTGTAAGATTTGTAAGTAACTTATGATAACAAAGCAAACATAATTATGAATATTATCATAGATGTACGTACCTTTTTTATTTACTAGCTACTTGTTTTATCATAAAGGGCTTCAACGTTTTTGATACTAGGTTTTTAAGCGTTCTTGCCTAATTCCAAAAAGAGCTTCGAATGCTGAAATTAATAACATGATGTGTTCTTTTTTTTCTTAGGTTTATATTGTATGATAAACCACCGATTAGTTATGAATATAATATTGCTGAAGTTAGTTTCACCAGCATTACTGAAGAGGGAGATGACGACTGAAATATAAAGCATCGATTGATTTATGAAATGACTGACCGTTTGGTGTGAAACTCATTACAGTGTTATTGTGCAATTTTTCGGTTGTGAGTTTTTATTTGTGGAGGAAGCTAGAGTGCCACGAGAGAACCAACGACCACCTGTGAGAAAACTTTCAATCTAAGTCATATAAAAAAGAAGATTTGGTATGATTGCCCATGAGACAACTTTCCACAAAAGACCACAATGACACAAACATTAACAACTATAGGTCACCGTACGGCCCACACCGCATAGTCAGCTATAAAAGGGCCCGATAAGACAATGTAAAACAATTCAAACGAGAAAACTAACGGCCTTGTTCATGTAAAAAAATGTTGGGTCAACCAAATATCATCGCTATATATATATTTCAAATGTATGAGATGATGAAAATTGATGAAAAATAATAGCTTCTCCGAAGTATTGTAATACTATGCTTCCGTGTATTCTTGTCTTTCATTTTTTAGATAAAGATTTTTAATATCAAGAGCTTTTGCAAATATACTTTGTTTATTGACAATAGACAATATTTATTTATATGACTTACTGATACATATGGCTCTTTACCTATACATCCCGTCGTTTGCTATTGTTCTATGATATGCTTTGTATTCTTGTCTTTCACATTTGCCAATATGCTTTGTATGCCTTTTTGTGTCTCTTTGATACATATGACGTAGCTCTCTTCATTGTGTTATTGGGCCATGGAAAATGTTTGTTTTTGTTTGTTTTTACAGTGATGAATATGATAGCACAATGTTTACTGCTGTGTCCCTTTTTTGACATTTTCACCTCAAATGTCTTGTTTTGTTCACACATCGTTGTCAATGCAATATAATCATGATAATAGAAGTAAAGGTTTAGCTAGCTATAATTATATAATAGTTCTTGAAAAACTGGTCATTATCGTGATATATGGACTGTCCTACGGGCAGTCCATGTATCACGATAATGACCAGTTTTTCAAGAACTATTATGTTTATTTCATTGAGAAACCATGTTTTGGAAAATTCTCATAAATTCAAAACGCCTAAAGCGAACTCGAGTAGTTGTACTATTTCTATAGCAAAGAGTGAAAACCAGTCGTAGTAATACTGCCATTCATTTTAGTGCAACTTTTTAGTATATAAATTCTTAATTAAGTTCTCTTTAATTTTACAATTAACGAAACAAATATAATAAACAATTCAACAACTTACATGTAATATTAAAAACAGGAACAGGTTTTATAAAAGGTACATCTTTCTAAACAGAGAAACTACGCCCACTGGTCATTAACAGAGAAACCACGCCCCAACAGTCATTATCAGACGTAAACCACGCCCCACCGGTCCATAACATGTAAAAGTTCATTAACGACCGGTTTTCTGGTCCGTATTGTTCTGTTAATAACCGATGGAATTTATTACTGAGATTAATGAATGTCATGTGACCCCTCTTTATCCAATAAGAGAATCTTATTCTCAACCGGTATGAAATAACCAAGTTTAGTCCAACATTTTCTACATAAGAAAATGCTTGTTTCAAGTCAGGAATATGACAGTTGTTGTACATTCATTTCATGCTTTTAAGGTTTTGATTTAAACATTTGATTAGGAACTTTCCATTTTGAATTTTCCGCGTAGTTGATTTTTTTGTGATTTTTTCTTTTCAAATCTTATCATATAAGAGTTCAAACAGTAGTTTTCAAATATGAACTAAAACAAACGTTACACTTCTTTTATATCCCTTTATCTCAGTAGAGAAAAGGTCAACTTATTCTAAGAAAATTTGATACTATTGTTGTCTCCTCTTATCCTTTCTCTTTAAGAAATTATGTCATGTATTGAAAGAACAGTCCGGTAAGAGCAAGTTTGTTTATTTTTTAAGATTTATGCTAAAACATGGCTGTATGTTACACTGTCGTGTTTTGTAAACTCTTGTTCGTCTTTTAGTCGTGTTCGTTTTTATTTGTGAACTTTTCGTCGACTAAATTTGATTTTGATCAACTTATTGGGATCTTCTGCCTATTTGTTCACTCTATTTCGTTAATCACGAATTCAGTTTTATAATACGTGATGACTTTTTTGGATAGGCATATATCAAATTTAAAGTACTAGTAACAATTTCATTATTTATTTTGAAAAAAAAATAATAAGCCTGTCATTGATTTTACATATAATAGTAATTGTTTATTTTTTTCTGCAGCATATCATTATTCTAGCTGCTTTCACCACAGAAGTTTCATCTGGTTAAATAATCATCAATACAGCTACGAAGAGCATAAATCCACCGGACCACCCTATCACCATGGCAGAAAATCTATCGTCTGTCATTAAAATAAAGCGGCGACGGTATGATAATAACCGTTTTTTGTTTACATGCAAATCAGAGAATATAAACTGCGAATCTTTGCTTAGGGTAAAGTGTGGAGTAATACACGTGCACCATACAAACTGTAGAAGAACTGTTTGAGATGGATCAAGATGTAGTACTTGTCTGCGTTAAGTCAGACATTATAGGAGTACTGCTCTGAGCTAATATAGAACTTGTAAATGTATTTGTCAGAGGTAACATATATTCTGGTGTAGTTATTCTCTGAGTGCAAATTGATCCTGTTGGAAAACTCCTCTGATGAGTGATAGATTCTGCTGGATAAAAATAGTGTTCGATTAATGATACATGTGCTACAGGAACTCACCACATTGTTGGTCATATGTTTCATATTTCAAATGATCTACAGTAAAAAAATAAAGCGGTGGCAACATACCTTATACTATAAATCACATAGTGTGACGAATAGTATGAGGTATACGATATATATTGAGTCAGTAAATTTCAGATAGGGCAAAAGTGAGAGAAGCCCTCGCTGAAATACTCCAGAGCACATCAGATTGGGTGTTGGTGGGGTTCCTGTTATTAAGTCTTCAGTTTTTTATGTTGTGTTTTGTAGATTCCAGGTTGTCTTGTGTTTTTTGTTGTTGTCGCAATGGAATTGTCAGTAGAGTTTCGACTCTTGTGACAAACTGTCCTTTTAGTATCGTCCGCCTCTATCTATAATACTAAAATTACGAGGTCCAATTTGTCAGCCGTCATCACGTAAAAACGACGAATCAAAGAATTCAACTTTATATATAACTAATATAGTACAAAGGTGTAGATTAAAAATTACACCACTCCAGGGCTTTTTGTTTTCCATGTAATTAATATTGCCAATAATTAAGAAGTTACGGGTCGAGTCCGATACCGATACCAATAGTATATTCACCGGTTACCTATTACCTTATCTGTACATTCCGCATATGACAGGCACACCACCATGAACGGTGTATTCATTATTAATATGCTATATACACAAGTCATAATCACGGGGTTGACACTACTAAATTGTCAAATTGTAACCTATTGTAGTATTTTAATCAGTAAGACTTTCTAAGATAACAATACGAATACTAAAAATCTGGACTAAAAATAAGGCGTACAGGTACAGTTTTCAATTTGTTAGTAGGCATGACGTAAAACAACGAATCAAAGAATTCAAATTTATTTATAACTAATACTAGGACAATGCTGTTGATTAAAAAATACTCCATGACAGGACCTTTTGTTTTCCAAACAATCAATTTTACCAATAATTGATTCGACGGGTTAAAACAGAAAGATTTGAAAGCAGAGAAAACTGTGTATCTTATAATCGGTATGACTTTATCAGATGACAATACTAATACTAAAATAAGGCTTGCGCATAGTTATATACTTTAATTCAGTGACAGACTCGCGATATCACGGGTTTGTTCTAGTTTTATTTAAAACGCCGCAACAGAAGTAAGTGAGTAATATTCTGCTTGATACGAAATATTAAGAATAATCAAATGCTCCTGGAACAGTTTAGTTCAACAATTATCTTTTTCAAGTTCAGAGTTAAGGAAATCATATTTCAATTTTGATTAGGATTTTCGCTCTGTAAACATCTCTGTGTTGCTTTAAACTTATTTTTTACAGCATGCATTTATCATGCTATATTAAAGTTTAGTTGTTCATAACTTTAATCGTATAAATGCACTCATACTAGATTCCAGACACAACATTCTGTACACAAGACGTACAAAAAGCTCATGTTCATCATGATACTAGAATATAAAACATTAAATATAAAGAGATATAGGAAGATGTGGTATGAGTGCCAATGAAACAATTCTCCATCCAAATAAAAATTTATAAAAGTGAACCATGGTAGGTCAAAGTACGACCTTTAACACGGAGCACTGGTTCACAACGAACAGCAAGCTATAAAGGGCCCAAGAATTTACTAATGTAAAACCATTAAAACGGGAAAACTGTCGGTCTAATCTATATAAAAACGAGAAACGAGAAACACGTATGAACTACATATACAGACGACAACTACTGTACATCAGATTCCTGACGAAAGACAGGTGCAAACATTTGCAGCGGGATAAACCGTTTTTATGGTACCAAATATTAATGTCTACAATGAAAAGCTCAAACAATGAACAATCAAGCAAAATACAGATTTCTGTCGTTTTTGACAAAGATAAGTGTACATGGTTTCCAGAGGGTATTAGTAGTTAATGAATTTCAAAAGCCTGATATGAATAAAATAAAAGGCATCGTCAGTAGACCAAATAGTAAGCAATGAGTTTTATCCAATAATAAAGTAAACCATCCGCCTAAAAAAATTAAAGAGTCAACATTTGTGTACATGTATGAATGATATCAGTTAGTTGTTCAATCCTTTATCATTTATAATTCATCGTCAAAGTTTTACCTGTAGTATCACCAACCGTGGGTGTGGTTTCCGTTGAATGCTTGCTCTGTACTCCAATATTTCTAGAAGCTGATGACTGTGTTGTAACACCATAGTTCATGCCTTTGTATTTTATGAAGAAGAAAAAGTATAGTTACTTGCAAATTTTTACCCCCGAAACATGAATTTTTAAAATTCTTGTATTCCTTGCTTGGATCCAGCTTAAGATCATGTCAAACAAATGTTTAATTGAGTTCTGATTCCCAATGTCTAAAATAGCACACTCATGTCACCATTGAACTCCAGAATTACCAACTAAGTATTTAAATTATATGTTTCGAATTATTAGAGGGAGTACGGTGACTTATGTCTTAAAAATAGATGTTGAACCACCAATTCACTGACCCCAATCGAGAACATCATAATGTGTCCCATGCATTGAGATGCCAGTCAACTAACTAACACATTTGTAGAACTGAAAAAAAAGTGGTTAAAAGAGGGACGAGGGACGAAAGATACCAAAGGGACAGTCAAACTCGTAAATCTAAAACAAACTGACAACGCCATGGCTAAAAACAATAGTACACATGACACAACATAGAAAACTAAAAAATAAACAACACGAACCCCACTAAAAACTAGGGGTGATCTCAGGTACTCCGGAAGGGTAAGCAAATCCTGCTCCACATGCAGGGGACATCTTTAGAAGCAATTGACCTCTACAAGATTTTCAAACCTTATTCTTTGAAAACTAGCATACAAAAAAGTGATACACATACAATATAGGTTTCTATGGAATAAAACTTAAGGCAAATATATCTAGAAATCTGTAAGAATCGAAAAAAATGCTTGATCAAACAGGGGGTTCGTATGGTTATCTAAAACCTCTACGTCATTTGGTCTCGAGTGAGAAGGTGTTCTTGGCAATCAGACCACATCTGTGTTAGTCTTCAACTTTTTTAATTGTTTTGCTTTATAACTATTATGATCTGAGCATCACTGATGAGGCTTGTGTAGACGAATTGCGCGTCAACCGTTTTAAATTAATATCCTGGTACCTTTGATAACTGTTAGTCGTAATGTATTCGATAAAACTGTAACAAGAAAGGTAATCGAGAAAAATTTCTGTAAACATGACAATTGTTCAATAGATCGATTTCATCGACAAATAATGTTCAGACTAGATAAAATCAGACGTTTCACAAATTAAGAAAAAAGTGGTTGAAACGAAACACAAATTAAGGATAAAGATGAATTCTAGACTTAAAACAAAAAAATATATATAGCAATTTGACGAGTGACACAAAATAAAACGCAAATAAAAGATAAATTAGAATGTGTGGTATGAGTTCCACCGAGACAACTCTTCATCCAAAATATCAAGAACGTAATTATGAGATTAACTACTGGAAATTAAATTAAAACATTTCACACAAATGTCAGTTTTTGTTTCAGGTCATTCTTGATTATTCGACAGGGTTTGACTTGGTTTAAAAATATGACCACCCTAAGACATTCACCGTCTGGTCAGAATAAAAACCTTTACAAACGAAGAAAATTATCGAAGTGGTGATTTCAATATCATGACAATTGTTCAATAGATCGATTTCATCGACACATACTGTTCAGACTAGATAAAATCAGACGTTTCAATAATTAAGAAAAAAGTGGCTGAAACGAAACACAAATTAAGGATAAAGATGAATTCTAGACTTAAAACAAAAAAATATATATAGCAATTTGACGAGTGACACAAAATAGAACGCAAATAAAAGATAAATTAGGATGTGTGGTATGAGTTCCACTGAGACAACTCTTCATCCAAAATATCAAGAACGTAATTATGAGATTAACTACTGGAAATTAAATTGAAACATTTCACACAAATGTCAGTTTTTGTTTCAGGTCATTCTTGATTATTCGACAGGGTTTGACTTGGTTTAAAAATATGACCACCCTAAGACATTCACCGTCTGGTCAGAATAAAAACCTTTACAAACGAAGAAAATTATCGAAGTGGTGATTTCAATATCATGACAATTGTTCAATAGATCGATTTCATCGACACATACTGTTCAGACTAGATAAAATCAGACGTTTCAATAATTAAGAAAAAAGTGGCTGAAACGAAACACAAATTAAGGATAAAGATGAATTCTAGACTTAAAACAAAAAAATATATATAGCAATTTGACGAGTGACACAAAATAGAACGCAAATAAAAGATAAATTAGGATGTGTGGTATGAGTTCCACTGAGACAACTCTTCATCCAAAATATCAAGAACGTAATTATGAGATTAACTACTGGAAATTAAATTGAAACATTTCACACAAATGCCAGTTTTTATTTCAGGTCATTCTTGATTATTCGACAGGGTTTGACTTCGTTTCAAAATATGACCACCTAAGACATTCAACGTCTGGTCAGAATAAAAACCTTTACAAACGAAGAAAATTATCGAAGTGGTGATTCAATATCACCAATTGGAACTTTTTCTTTAAAGGATTTTATTTTTATGAAAAGCAAATTTCCATCAAGGAAATTATGATAGGAAACACAACTATTGAAATATCATATCAACTCAGAGATATATAATTCATATCAGGTGCTGCTGGAATGTTGCTACATAGAAAATGGAATGTTCATAATTAAGAAGATTATAGCTCTTCATCTTTTATATAAATTTTGGATTTCAAATATTTTGGCCACGAGCATCACTGAAGAGACATGTATTGTCGAAATGCGCATCCGGTGCAAGAAAATTCGTACCGTTAATTTTATCAGATCATGTTGAATTGACATATTATATAAGGAACTAAATTTTTGGAATATTTTATTCGGTATTTTTTCAAACTTGATTCTAAGCCTAAAAGACATGCACAAACAATCAAGATTATACATAAAAACAACATCAACGCTTGGTACTACTAAACACGCTCAATGATGTCTTCGATAGACATAAAGCAACGTATTTTTCAAACATAAAACCAATCGTCACACAAGTCAAAGGACAAATTAAAGTAATCTCATTTCCCCCCGAATGCTGACTTGGAAGGTCGTATAGGTACAATTAAAATGAACAAAAACTGCCCTTCACCCCTTTTAAAAAAATTAACAAAAAATAAACATTTTTTTTACAGAGAAAATAAGATTGCATTCTTTTAGAACAAATATTTTGGAAAATTGTGAAATATTTGAATACGTTTAATGTTAACTATAAAACTAAAAGTGACTGCGTGTGCATCCGCTTTGTTATTATTATAATTTATAGAATATGATGTTTTAAACTATTTTCCCGCTCTTACGTTTAATTTTAGGCAAACATCATAAAAGTTTGCGATCCAAAAATGTTTTAAACATTTTTTTTTATCAAAAACTATAATTTAACCATTTGAAGTATATCATCAAACCATAAATTCTGATTTTAAGATTTTTCATGTTAAGTAATCATAGATAGTAAGCCATGCTAACTTTATCAATAGACAAACACTAAGTCTATTGATTTCAAATG
Source organism: Mytilus trossulus (assembly GCF_036588685.1). Lineage (NCBI taxonomy): Eukaryota > Metazoa > Mollusca > Bivalvia > Mytilida > Mytilidae > Mytilus > Mytilus trossulus. Next base: position 32,384,077 of record NC_086386.1, on the reverse strand, counting down.
ACGATGTACAAAATGATAAGACATAAGCCTCTCAAGAGCCTGAATCGCTCACATGTTCTTTTTAACTTCAATCTTTCATCATTGATTATTTTTGCTTTTCAGTATATATTAATGAGTGGCTTAAAAATGCCATTCAGGTGTTCATTGTATCTATCATTTATCCTACAAAATCAAATAAATGCATTTTACCCATATGTTCCATTGTAGCCATAGTGTCTATGATTTTTGACGTACAAGGAGGTAAAATACCAAATTTATACTAGATTCGTTTGAGAAGATTTCAAAGTAAGAAAACATAAAACAATTTATGTGTAAAATTTTCCTTAACGGTGATCAAGTTGATTTATTTATACATGTTAATTTGCTGAACAATTTTGCTGTTTACATTTTTTATTTATCTATTTTAATATTTAAGATAAAATGCAAAATTTCCGTAAGAGTACCAATTTAGGGGAAGCAACTCACCAACGTCTGAAAATTTAAAGGCAGAAAGATCTTGACCCGATGAATAATTTTACCGCTGTTAGATTTGCCCTAAATGCTTTTCTTTTGAAGATATGCCAAAAACTCCATTTGACAACTTTGTTCTATTTTTTGGTCATGGCGGCTATGTTTGTTGATGGATAAAAAATTTGTCATAAACTAGATTCCTACAGGAACATTTATTTGAAGTTTAGAAGTATTAGGTACAGTTGTGTCAAAGGAGAATACTTTTAAATGTTAGCAAACATGAATAACAAAATGTGAAAAAAAATATTCTATAAAGGACAATAACTCCTTAAGGCGTCGATTGATTATATTAATTTTTTTTACAGACCTTACTTTGGTAAACATTATTGCTCGTTTCAGTCTATCTCTATCAATTATTCAACATTACCAATTTAGTGGCAACATCCCAACAATGGGTTGTTCAATTAATATTCGTCTGAAAATTTGAGGGCTGATAGCTCAGATCAATCTTTTGGAGTTCTCTTTTTAGCCATGGTGGTAAGGTTTCTTGATGGATCAAAACTTCGGAGAGAATTTATAAATAAATACCCTAAGGAACATTCAGTTAAAGCTTCAAGGTATTTGGCTTAGTGGTTTCAGAGGAGAAGATTTTTTAACTAGTTTACGACGAAAGACGACGACAACGGATGATAGACGACGGACGACGGTGGACGCCAAGTGATGTCATTAGCTCACACTGGACCCTTCTAGCCCCGGTGAGCTAAACAGAGATTTAAGGAAATTTTAAATCGGGAAGTCCCTAATAAAATGGCAAAATCAAAAGATCAATCACATTAATTGAACGTAAAACACCTGTCCTAATTCTGTCTTGGTACATTGTAAAGACATTTACTCTATAGAAAAGGATGTATTAAAACTGGTTGGATAGCTACCGAAACCACTCACTTGTACGACCGTCGCAATAAATTCAAACATATTGACAACAATGTGTGAACAAATCAAACAGACATAATGGATCAAAATATCAAAATAGGGGTGTAGCAGTCAACATTGTCTTATTATATTATTGAGTATAAACACAAACAAACATGTCAACAAAGAAAAGTAAAATGGAAAAAGACGAATCAAATAAGCAAAAATGAAAGAAAGAAATTAAGAAAATGTCCACGACACAACAGTACTTTTGAGGAATACCACTGCAAAAATAGTTTACCAAAAATGAAATAAACAGTAAAGGTGAAGGTTTTATACCATTAAAACCCTCACAACCGCTGCAATTGTTTGAACTTGTCCTAAGTCAGGAATCTGATCTTCAGTAGTTGTCGTTTGTTGATGTTGTTCATTAGAATGTTTTTTTCTTGTTTTTTTTATATAGATTAGACCGTTGCATTTTTTTGCGTTTGATTGGTTATACACTTGTAGTTTTACTTTTATGAATTGTGACTTGGACGGAGAGTTGTCTAAATAGGCACTCACACCACATCTTAATATATTAATTAAAGGTTAGTAATTGACAAGACAAGTAAAGACTACCATCACACAACGGCAGTAGTTCAAATCTATACTTCAAGACCATCTTGTATAATTTATGAAGTTGATACTGAATATTTATCAACCTGGACTTGGTATCTGTGAATGAACTTTGTTTTAAAAAGGACGAGACGTTCTTTGATATAACTGTGGGTCATCATCTTCTGCTAAGACATTGGTGACTAGCAAAAGTCTGGATACCAGTTAGAAGGTATTAAATACAGGATGAGTCAGTAAACGCATATTCAATATGCAGGTGAAGTGGTTATATTGCTACTCAAGTGAAAATCGGATCACCATAGGAGTTGCTTCCCCTTCCGTAGTACAAAAGTGCATTCCCATTTGTGTGGTGTTTGTGTTTTCAACATGCTTGCAATTGGATGTCGGTCAACTACATTTAATTGTATTTATGATTATTTTCGTGATGGTGATTATTAAACTGATGTATTGTCGATTTCAATCGTTCTTCCTCATTTCTTTTTTAAAACATTTGTTCTGTAATGAGCGCATCCCTGTTTATGAACTACGTTTATGAGATTTTCGCACTCATTGCAATATGTGCTTTTCTTTATTGAGAAGCAGAAACTAATTGACATATCTTAAAGTTAATTTCAACAATTTTGCAAGATACCTTTTCTTTTTTTTTCTTTTAGTATTTTGTATGAATTCCACCTAACGTTAACACAGTTGAAAGTAGTCAAGGATTGGTGCACAATCAATTCGCATGTAAATATCAAACAAATTACAGCTGCTAAAACTACAATGCTAGGGAATCTTCAATCTTAAACAAAAATAACTGTTCCTTTTCTTTTGTCAATTGATAATTAATTTAGATGAGAAAGCATTATTATAGCATATTTTCTATGCCAACAAAATATAAAATTTAAGCTAGATTCACACTGCCGATCAGATTAATTCAAGCAAGCCCGATCAAGACAGATAAGATGAACGGGAGACTAGTCTGACTCAATCGACAAGAATGTTCGAGGTTGTCTACCTTGGTCGTCATCAATCTGATTTTCTACCCGAGAATTTTTTACATGTCAAAAACAATCGAGTAAGAATCGAGAAGCCACTCACTCGAGAAGAGATCGTTTAGTTTTCGAGTGTCGGTCGAATTTATTGGGAAAGGATCGTGTAGGGATCGAGTTTGGTAGGAATGCAATTATTTAACCGATCAATACTCGATCATCCCGACTATTATCTCATCATTTTCCGATCAACGCCGACCTGGTTGATATGTGGTGTCCAGATTAACTCTACCTATGTTATTCGAATTCAGATCACTGCGACTTCTTTTTTTCCCCCCATCTTTCCAGACAAACTCGACCAATACCCGATCTCTACATGACCACATTCGACCACTCTTCGATCTCTAGCCGGCCATACACGAGGACTCGTGACTGCTATGCAATTCTCTAAAATTGTGTGCAGATATGACTGTCATAACTTTGCTTCCGAAAAAATACACTGACACTGTTTCTTTTTAACTGTCCAACAATTCCTCAATGTACAAGTACTTGTCAGTACTTTTGCGAGAAGGGGTAAATGTTTTTAAATAAACGCAAACATGCCAAAGGATAAATATCCACTTTTTGAAACATTTTTCTGCAAATGAATGCAGGTTGTTGCCATGGATCGATACACTAACAAGAAATATCTATAACTATTCAACTCTAGATATCAATTTTATTGAGAATATTGATTACATACATATGCACTTAATGGACAAGAATTTTGATACACTTGGTTGTGGAAATTTGGACAATCGGGATCATCGAGTTGATTTAATCGGCAGTGTGAACTACCTTTACATAGTTCTCAAGTTTTCTAATGTAAAGAATAATTAATACTTTGTAATTTGTAGTTCATTTAGCGCTATTTAGCCTAAAACTCAAACGACAGATTTTTTATGGTGTGAAGACAATTTCAACGACCGTGGTACATTAAATGGAAACAAACTCCGTACATTCAGACTGTGCAAACAAACTGTAAACGTTGAATCATATGTACAAATGAACATTCTACTTAGTCAGAGAGAGATATGGCTATGTTTCGAGCCGGCTCGTTACCTCTGGCATTGGAGACGGGTCGCTACTCCAGGCCGCTAGTTCCACTTGAAGAAAGACTTTGTATATATTGTGTTCTCAGACCTGTAGAGACGGACAAATATTTTCTGATGGAGTGCCCTTTATATGCAGATATGAAATATAATTTTTTTGTGTGAATGTAATTAATTAATTGAGAAGTTTGATACAATGCATAATATGGACGATAAGTTTATATGTCTAATGAGATCCGACCAAATTCAGAAATGTATATGTAAAATTTTAAAGAAATGTTTTATGAGAAGGAAATTATTTACATTTGATTGAGGATATACAATGTTTTATTTTGATAGCCTAGTTTTTGTCTAAGTTTTAAACATTAAGCATATTTGTTTTTCTCAAATTTTTGAAATAAGATATTTTTATTCATTGAGATTATCAACTTCAAATATGTAGGCAGTCTCTCGGTTACACACCGCAGAAACTTATAAACTTTTATAATTTTTAATCCTATGATATTAATTATTTAGAAATAAGTATAACCAAATTCAGTCATCTGTATATAATTAAGTGTTTCCTTATGTTTCAAGGTGTTTATATAGTTGCTAAAAGTATACCCTAAGATAGTGCTCAACAAGTTATGGAGGAAGAAACTGAACTGAACTGTCTTAAAATGCAATATTTTTTAGATTTAAAAAAAAATATGTTTCCATGAAAGCATTCGCAAATACATAGGTCTTACTTATATATCAGAAGCTGTTCTGGTAATTTTAAACATGTAACCTAATAGTTTTCATTTCATCACATCTACGTGAAACTGATTATAACCACAGGGACTCGGTTAGCAGATTAAAATTTTGTGAAATAATGTTTTTTATACTTTTTTTTTATAGTATTTCCTGTCTTTTTGTATTACTTTATTAACGTTTTTGACGATGACATCGATTTTCTTTGTTTTCTAGCAGTGTGCAGTTTGCAATCAATATCCGTATACTGGAAACTCACTTGATTATTGTAATATTATAGTTTATTCATATTTATTTGAAACTAAATTGTGTGGTAATCTGTTTTTCGCCATTTGATAAATTAGAGATCATCAAAGGTTATATTAATTAATAGTTATATTTATATTTCTTTGTTTGACTAGTGAGCCCTAAAGATTTGCATATGGTGCCCTAGTAAAGTTATGTAAGGAGCACGGAACACTAGGGGTCCGGATCACCGGAGCACCCGGATTACCGGAGCACGGACTACACTTGCCCTAATTTTGTATTTGTATATAGGCTTGTAGGAGTCATATAAAAGAGAGAAAGAGCGTGAGATAAGGTGGGAGAGAATTTATGGTGAAAAGAGGACAGTTGCGTTTATTTAGTAGAGAGGAGAGCTGTATTGTTAAGCGTGAAGTCAAATGTACATTGTGTTTTACTTGTAACTTTGTTATAATCGTGTGATTTTAATAATACAGTATTAAAATTTTATTCGATTTCGTGTATATGTTCACTTACACGACTTTGTTTAGACTTCACCGGGATCATTTATTTATTTCTGTGACCAGGATTCCCTTTATCACGCTATCAGTAGATTTCAAGGGTAATCCTGTTAAAGAGTTTACTTGGCATTTGTCCATCCATGTACGAGTAAACATTAGTGTAGGTTAGTAAAAATGATTGGTTGTTGCTTGCTTAACCTCCAGTCGCAAATATGTAATGCATTTTTATGACGAGAGAAATATACCATTTGATACACAAGCTAAGTCCTGTAATCGTCAATTTATTTAAATCAATATCAATGAATCTGAAATAATGATACCATTCAGAAATTAACATCGAGGGTTGGTTGACATCTAAAACTTTACGAAAAAGTGATGATTTAAAATTTTCTTTTGTGAACGTTCCATTTCCACCTGTGCCTGTATATATATACGATACGATAAGATACAATAGTCAAGTTTTCGGGTTTTCTTTCTTATTGTCTTGATAGAGAGTTGCTACTTGCAAGGATGCTGTGATACCAAGGGTTTCAATGAGCGGAGAATCATGATAGATTAATGATTCAGAAGGATTTTTGAGTTTTGAATTTTGAATTTTGAATTTTTGAATGATCCTTCTCGGCTTTCGTAAAAAAGCACTAAAATGACACCGGTTAAACAATTCTAACAGAAACACACACAGTATAATCTGTATGCATAAACCAGAAATGAGAAACACTTATGAAACCCACCATCAAACAACAACCACTGAACAACAGGATTATAACTTAGGACAAGCTGGTGGACGTTTCGTCCCCGAGGGTATCACCAGCCTAGTAGTCAGCACTTCGGTGTTGACATGAATATCAATTATATGGTCAATTTTATAAATTTTCTGTTTACAAAACTTTGAATTTTTCGAAAAACTAAGGATTTTCTTACCCCAGGAGTAGGTTACCTTAGCCGTATTTGGCACAACTTTTTGGAATTTTGGATCCTCAATGCTCTTCAACTTTGTATTTATTTGGCTTTTTAACTATTTTGATCTGAGCGTCACTGATGAGTCTTATGTAGACGAAACGCGCGTCTGGCGTTTAAAATTATAATCCTGGTACTTTTGATAACTGTTTACATCACTGGGTCGATGCCACTGATGGTGGACGTTTCGGTCCCGATGGTATCACCAGCCCAGTAGTCAGCACTTCGGTGTTGACATGAATATCAATTATATGGTCATTTTTATAAATTTTCTGTTTACAAAACTTTGAATTTTTCGAAAAACTAAGGATTTTCTTACCCCAGGAGTAGATTACCTCAGCCGTATTTGGCACAACTTTTTGGAATTTTGGATCCTCAATGCTCTTTAACTTTGTATTTATTTGGCTTTTTAACTATTTTGATCTGAGCGTCACTGATGAGTCTTATGTAGACGAAACGCGCGTCTGGCGTTTAAAATTATAATCCTGGTACTTTTGATAACTGTTTCCATCACTGGGTCGATGCCACTGATGGTGGACGTTTCGGTCCCGATGGTATCACCAGCCCAGTAGTCAGCACTTCGGTGTTGACATGAATATCATTTATATGGTCATTTTTATAAATTTTCTGTTTACAAAACTTTGAATTTTTCGAAAAACTAAGGATTTTCTTACCCCAGGAGTAGATTACCTCAGCCGTGTTTGGCACAACTTTTTGGAATTTTGGATCCTCAATGCTCTTCAACTTTGTATTTATTTGGCTTTTTAACTATTTTGATCTGAGCGTCACTGATGAGTCTTATGTAGACGAAACGCGCGTCTGGCGTTTAAAATTATAATCCTGGTACTTTTGATAGCTGTTTACACCACTGGGTCGATGCCACTGCTGGTGGACGTTTCGTCCCCGAGGGTATCACCAGCCCAGTAGTCAGCACTTCGGTGTTGACATGAATATCAATTATATGGTCATTTTTATAAATTTTCTGTTTACAAAACTTTGAATTTTTCGAAAAACTAAGGATTTTCTTACCCCAGGAGTAGATTACCTTAGCCGTATTTGGCACAACTTTTTGGAATTTTGGATCCTCAATGCTCTTCAACTTTGTATTTATTTGGCTTTTTAACTATTTTGATCTGAGCGTCACTGATGAGTCTTATGTAGACGAAACGCGCGTCTGGCGTTTAAAATTATAATCCTGGTACTTTTGATAACTGTTTACACCACTGGGTCGATGCCACTGCTGGTGGACGTTTCGGTCCCGATGGTATCACCAGCCCAGTAGTCAGCACTTCGGTGTTGACATGAATATCAATTATATGGTCATTTTTATAAATTTTCTGTTTACAAAACTTTGAATTTTTCGAAAAACTAAGGATTTTCTTACCCCAGGAGTAGATTACCTCAGCCGTGTTTGGCACAACTTTTTGGAATTTTGGATCCTCAATGCTCTTCAACTTTGTATTTATTTGGCTTTTTAACTATTTTGATCTGAGCGTCACTGATGAGTCTTATGTAGACGAAACGCGCGTCTGGCGTTTAAAATTATAATCCTGGTACTTTTGATAGCTGTTTACACCACTGGGTCGATGCCACTGCTGGTGGACGTTTCGTCCCCGAGGGTATCACCAGCCCAGTAGTCAGCACTTCGGTGTTGACATGAATATCAATTATATGGTCATTTTTATAAATTTTCTGTTTACAAAACTTTGAATTTTTCGAAAAACTAAGGATTTTCTTACCCCAGGAGTAGATTACCTTAGCCGTATTTGGCACAACTTTTTGGAATTTTGGATCCTCAATGCTCTTCAACTTTGTATTTATTTGGCTTTTTAACTATTTTGATCTGAGCGTCACTGATGAGTCTTATGTAGACGAAACGCGCGTCTGGCGTTTAAAATTATAATCCTGGTACTTTTGATAACTGTTTACACCACTGGGTCGATGCCACTGCTGGTGGACGTTTCGGTCCCGATGGTATCACCAGCCCAGTAGTCAGCACTTCGGTGTTGACATGAATATCAATTATATGGTCATTTTTATAAATTTTCTGTCTACAAAACTTTGAATTTTTCGAAAAACTAAGGATTTTCTTACCCCAGGAGTAGATTACCTCAGCCGTATTTGGCACAACTTTTTTGAATTTTGGATCTTCAATGCTCTTCAACTTTGTATTTATTTGGCTTTTTAACTATTTTGATCTGAGCGTCACTGATGAGTCTTATGTAGAGGAAACGCGCGTCTGGCGTTTAAAATTATAATCCTGGTACTTTTGATAACTGTTTAAACGTTTTAACAGGCAACAACCATCATCCTAATCAGAGACAGTAGAGTAAAATTACGACATAAAAGACCAGAGGCGGATCCAGCCATTTAAAAAAGGGGGGGGGGGGGGTCCAATTACATGTCCCAAATCAAATGCATTGATTGTCCAAAAAATGGGGTGGTTCCACCCCCTCACACCCCTCCGGGTCCGCACCTGAAGACAACGTATAAAACATTGATTGATATGGTTAATCTCGATCAAAATGACATTCGTTTGTTGCCGTGTTATATATTTGTTTTTTTCGTTCAATTTTGTACATGAATTATGCCGCTAATTTTCTAATTTCGGAACCTTTGATGGCTTACAATATCATATGGGCCTTTCTCATTGTCGCACGGGTACCTTTAGTTTTGATATTCTGTATCATTGATTGCCTTGTGAAGATTCATAAACCTTGGCAAACATACCACATCTACATTTTTTTACAGCTGACTATGCTGTACTGGCTTTGCTTACTTTTGATAGCTGTATGGTGACCTATAGTTGTTAATTTCTGTCTCATTGGCAATCATATCACATCGTTGTTTTGTTACATGATGAACATCGGTAAACCATTTCCCACAAATTCATGGTAACAAGCTTTTTTATATTTGGAGATGTTAAATTGTCATCTGATAAAATTCTTTCAACAGGGCTCAAGCCCCTGCAATGCAATACAACAAGAAAGATCTCTATTTTAACTAAAATTTTATTTCAATAGAAGAATTTGTGTTTCTTCATCTCTGGCCTAAAAGTTCCTCCTGATCTGAAAATTTCTCTGTAATTCTTTAAATATTTTTATCGTAAAACAAGGTAAAACAAAACAGAACAATCAAAAGTTGTAGAATGAGAATAATTTGAAATATCGAATTAAATAGTCGGAAAAAAGTACAGAATATATATATGTTAACATGACAAAGCCGTCTATCTACCATAGTCACCTGAAATATAAAGAAACATGATTAAAATCTACCTACATAAATCATAAATACATAAATTATAAATACATAGATCAAAAATACATAAATTTACAAATAAATCAAAATCATCTAACGAAGAACCCAAAAAAGTTGTGTTCCTATTACCAGCTAGAGAAAATCCGATCAATTATAGAATACACGTTCATACAATAATAAAGAAAAAATATGTTGCAATAATGTGAAGCTTTAAAATCTTTGGTATTAAATTTAATGACATGTAAATATATTTTTTTCTTCAAGACTTTGAACATCGAGTACCTATCAACTGGTTACCATCGTTTACATTTTCAACAGACGCATGTCCTAAATCAAGTTCTTGTTATGGTAATAGTTGGTTTAATAATGTATGCATAAAAGTTTAGGTTTGTATTTAAAAAACACTACATATTATTCAATGTCTTTAATGTAAAGGTTAAGTTATAAGGAACATATGGTTATTTTTTATAAAAGATACGCTGTCGTTATATTGTCAAATTCATTTATATATACAAATCTAAGAGCAAGGCATTAATACATTATTTTATGTTGTATTTATCGGTTCCTGTATTAGACAATGGAAAACAGGTGGTTATTTAGTGTCTAAGCCGTAAGTACCAATTTTCGCGGATTTTTTTTTAACTTGAAGACGGATCGTACTTACGCTGATGTTTGAATATGTGGTTTTGCAAACTAAGAATACAGTCATAGAAAATTGTAATTCGGTTTTTGAACGCATAAGGTACTGACTAATGTTATATATGGTTATTTTTTTCTCTCAGAAATATGATGTATTTCTACTTTTATTATAGATGTTTAATATTTCTAACCAGGGTTATTTCGTTTTACAATATATTTTGCACGTGATTGATCATGGTTTGTCCTTTTACTTCTTTAAAAATGAAACAATATTTAATCTTTATCACCAATATGTCTAAACTAGCTTACCATTGCAGTAATAGGAATAACATGATTTGTACATATAAGCTGAAACAAAACATGACAGACGTATTAGATTGAAATCATTGCATAAACACAAATATAAGCAGAGCAAATATTTAAAATACAATTGATGGTAATAAATTATTCAATTGACACTATATGTAGCAAATATAGGAAAACTAATAATGCATATTTGAGATGCATATACTATCAAGATGGTATACATGTACACGACAACCACTTTAAATTGAAAAACTTGTGTCATTTTTAACAATAACGTACGTTCAAACTAATCATTTCCGATCATTTTGACTTTGTTATGTTTCAGGAGTTTTTTTCAGTGAAATATAAAGATGTTCGTGTTGCTGCTGTATGACAACTTAGTTATGGATCAGCAGATTCCCTGGTGTTGTGACATTTGATTTTAAGCGGTTTTGATGAGGCTTAATAAAAACAAGTCCTATGGTCGTGAAAGATTTTAAATTCTTTGAAATATCTTGCGATTAAATCTTTTGTAAAAATATTTAAAGAATAGTTCTGCTTACTGATTTGATTTTTGTTTTCTTTTACATCATCATTTATAACATAATAGAGTGCATTCAAAATGAAAATTTGATGTATGTTTCCGAATTGCCTTTTATAAATATCTTGTTTTGACCGTTTTGATAATGATAAACGAATTAATGGTCAACAGAATTTTCAGAATCGTTTCCATTCACTACATTAATTGCCCTTCTCCCCCCAACAAAGAATATGATAAAATAAATGACTTACTTCCCTCTGTATATTGCTTGCAGATAACTTTACATGCTACAAGATAAGAATATGTAAATTGATATGTGTTATCAATTCCCTGTTCAGAATATAGTGCATTCTAGATGATATTTTCAAAATCGTACACCAAGTACGTTGTTATTTGCTAACACGTTCAAAACAATTGAAATTCAACCAATGACGTAAAGTTACTTTTATTTGGGTGTTCGAGATTACCCAAATACTGCTTTAAGGCGAATTGCTCAATAATACTAACATTTGATATGTTTATTCATTTAATCGCCCACGGTAACAACCTAGAAAATTGTGGCTGATCGTTATATGTTTTTTCCCCAGAAAATAATGCTCAGGAATTCGTCGTTTCAAAATCTTATCCACTCTACAAACTATGAGATTATCTATGGTCCGTCAAATTCTGAAATGTCGAATCAAACTCATATTAACGATTTATTTTAGTGGAGACAAAATTGTTTGTACGGCACCTTTCATAACCATAATTAAATAGTACCAATATTTTTCTGCTTACAATGCGCATTTTGAGTAAATCACATCTTCTTATTTACGTTCAGTGGTACTCGATGCCAAATGATTTGAAAAAAAATATTCTTAATATGAAGTGCTGATAAAACCCAAAATGGACAAAAGGTAAAGCAAAAGCGCATGTGCAACGTTTTTCGACGGAATATATTTTCTACATTTCAACTTTTATATGAATACGTTAATTCTAAACTGATCTGAAATAAGGAAATACAACTCTGTGTTATCAGATGTTGGGGGGACTTGTATTATATATTTTTTATTGAAAAACTTATTGCCGATACTTACGATAGCACTTTCCAGTTTTAGTGTAACAGTATTCATTATAACTACACTTCACATGAGGACATTTCACAGCAGCTGAAATATTATACATAATTGAAAATTACTTAAAGAAACACATTTTTACTAAATGCAAAATCGCCGATTGTGCGATATGGGTTTAACTCATCAGTGATTGCTGTACGGTCACCTGTCATTTTAACTTTTACTCCATTTACTCTCCAGTAAAGAATTGCCGTTTTGTCAATCACATCACATCTTTCGTTTTGGTTTTTCTTAAAAATTTGATGTGAATAGTTTTTGATTAATAAGAACATTATAAATAACATGAAACAATTCAATAAATTAAGAGAAATGCATCTCTTTAATAAAAAAAACCAAAAACGTTTATCCTATCAAGGAAACGATATAGATCTGTTTACAATACATAGCATTACGGAATGATTGGTTTATCTTGATATATACATTAGAAATTAATGCATAAAAAGTTTTGGTCTTAGCGGTACTCTTTGAACTTACGCATTTACGAACGTGACATTGTCGTCCGTAAAAAGGTTATACCTTAATAGTTATCAAAGGTACCAGAATTACAATTTAATACGTCAGACGCGCGTTTTGTCTACATATGACTCATCAGTGACGCTCATATCAACATATGTATCAAGCCAAAACAAGAAAAAAGTTGAAGAGCATTGAGGATTCAAAATTTACCAAAAATTGTGCCAAATACAAGGGTCTGGAAAAGCAAAAACTAAGAACAATTGAATATTAAATTGTTTTAAACATATACATCTTTATAAGGTACGTTACCATTTAAAAATGTATAAAAAAAATTATTACCTTTACATGCGTTTTCATGGTAATAGTACCCCTGCTGACATTCACATTTGGGTCCATGCTCTGTATTTTTACAAACTTCGTTGTATTCACACTTGTAAGTTGCACATGTTGCCACTGTGAAATATAACAATAACGTTCACACTGGAATGAGTTTTGATAAAAAATATTTTTTTGTTAATTGACCTTCATTGAATGAATCAATAGTTTTTTTCTGAGACGTTTTTTCACAGTGTCTATAACTAGTATAAAGTAGTTGATAATTTGGTAAAAGTATACTACTTCTGAAGAATATACTATAAGTAAAACACTGTGAAAATAAGGGGATGTGGTACGAGTACCAATAAGACCTATCCGTGTAGGACAAAAAAGACAAATATATTAAAAAAGACACGTATTTGTTTTTTTAAATTGTACACTTCATATATTCTTTTTCCTTGCCCCTTGATCCTAAAGTAAAAAAAACCCACAAAAATAACATCCTCATATGATTTAAGGCATCAAGGTTGTTTAATATATAACATACGAATATTTCATATATCCATTAAAGACCATAGGACTCAGACATCAATATTAGGTCATGGTATGCGGCCTTCATCAAGACTAAATCACTTATCAAAGAGAGAATTAATGCACAGAAAAGACTCTATTTAAAACTTGATTGGCTAAAACAATTCGGGACAGACAGGAACCATAGATGGACCCGGGTCTATACGATCGGGTTAAAAGCAAGAAGCAAATACACAAAGATATGAAATGTTTGTAAGAGGTCTAAACTTACACTGTGACAATGATAAAACCATGCAACATTCGAAAAGCTAAAAAAATTCAGTTTGAATATTTTGACTTGGCAGATTGGTATTGAGAATACGTAGAACCAAATAAGCTTTAAACAAGAGTGTCCTTTTCATGGATCATGATGTACCCATATGACAAATGTCCTTACCAAAAACATATTTTCTAAGATTGTTTTATATATCTTTTAGATAAAGCAGAAATAATCTCATTTACACCAGAATAATAATATAGTGTTTTCAGTGATTAAATAGTTGCATATTTTTTGTGAATAATGTGGTTCAAAGATCTTTCCGTTTATAAGATCTCTTGTAATTCGTTATTTTTGTTATTTAACTGTTCACAACTGAGTATATAAGCGTAAAAATTGAAGCCAATTTAGGTTAAATTTGACAACTTTGTCTTTTTTTTATGTAGCTCATTTCTTTTTTTCTTTTCAGCACATAGCAAATAAAGATGGACTGGTATCCATGCATCAAAGTGGAAAATCAATGATAAATATATCCTATAGACTTTATACATTATATAATTAATTGTTATGTGTTTGTTTTTTAAATTGATATATTTTAAACTGTTCTCTTCATATTCCGTGGTAAAGGAGAATGCATTGATAACAAATTTTTACCTTTACATTTATCTTCATGGTAGTAGTACCCCTTTTTACATTTACATTTGGGTCCATAAGCTGTATCTATACAAACCTGGTTGTATTCACACGTATGATGAGCGCATGTTTTCACTAAAATAGAAATTGTATGCATACACATATGGTTTTGCTTTTCGTTATTTCCCCAAGACATGTGGATTTTGATCCAATGAATAAAAATGGTTTTTTTTTCTAGTTGAGCTTACAATCAGACCGTTTACCGTTTTTTTTTTTGGTTTCACATGAAATTAAATGTTCATTTACCTTTCTTAACGTTTGATTTTTTTAAACATGTTTAAGCATTTCTATACACAGCCTAATGCTCAGCTGCATTTTGTACAATTTGTCGGAATGTTTCTATTTGTTGCGGTTCAACTTCGGCTGTTATTTGCATAATGAATTATTTTGTTTCAAGCACCATATGTGAGTATATACGGACTAATGTGTGCGGTTCGTATCTTTAATCGGTTGTTTTAATAATATTTTTTTTTGTTACAAAAGAAAAGAAAAATATGTAGTATATAAAGTAACTTGAGTTGAGACTTTATGTTTTGAATTCTCCTCTGCATTATTCTACTTTTGATAAATATTCTCTCTCGGCCATTGATACATTTTGTGTTAATTTTGTTTTTCCTTGATTAATATCTACATAGACCATTACTTCATTTTATCACAGGTTAACTAGTGTCACCTTAATTTACCTTTACATCCATTTACAGTATAAAAGTGTCCCTTCACACATACACATTTTGGTCCATTTTCTGATTCCTTGCACTCTTGATGTTCGCCACATTTGACATGGTTACATGTTTTCACTGAAATATAGTTCGAACGTTAATTTCATTGTGATTTTGTGTATCAATGGCTTTAGAATGAAGATTGTACGTCACGTGACTCATATTGAGAATTCAACCTATAGTTACTGGTAACTACCGTTGTATAGAAATAGTCTTTCATAACTCGGTCTCATGAATGAAAACAATATAGAAACGCCTGCTAATCTAAAACAACATACTTCAAATCGCAGTAATTGACCAATAAGTGGACATTACTGTCACTCTTTCTTTGCAATTAATTTTGGAAAATCAATCCCTACTTAGCTGGATTTGGCAAAACTTTTAGGAATTTTGGTCATCAATGCTCTTCAACTTCGTACTTTATTTGGCTTTTTTTTATTTTTATTTTTTTATTTTAACTTTTTTGGATTCGAGCGTCACTAATGAGTATTTATTAGACGAAAAGGAAGGCTGGTGTATATATAAAAAAATTAGTCCTGGTATCTATGAAGAGTTTATTTATAGGTATTTATGTTTAAATATATTGGTGTAAAAAAAGTCATCATGTTTCCTGGATTTGTATATTTTTTTTAAATTTTAACATCCGTTAACTACTGTCGCCTTAATTTACCTATACACTCGTTGTTCACAGGGATTTGTCCTGTTGGACAATCTGTGCATTGATATGATCCTGGTAGGTTTTCACATATTTGATTCGGTTTACAATTAGCAGTATGTGTGGCACACTCGTCGATATCTATATGAATATAACAAAACACATGTTACGATATATTAAAATCAATTGAACACAAAATGAAAATGGTGAACAAATTACTTCAATTAAATACTTTAAATTTGTCAGTGTGCATTAATCTGGAATTCAACATAGTTCTTCATATAACTTTTTTTGAAATCCGAGCACATCAAAAATGAAAATAACCAATTACTCCCATAAATACTTTTTATTGAAGAAAATTCTTTCGTTCATCCACATTTAGAAGAAGTATATTTTTGGAATTGCTTGCTTCTTCATATAACTTTTATCAAAATCAGTGCACATCAAAATAAAAAAATAATTTTTAGTTAATTTCTAGATTTAGAATAAGTTAAATTTTAACCTCATTCCTTCTTAATTGTAACATTTTGCAAACGTGAAATCTCAGGATTCTGTTTACTCATTTTCTGTTAAAATTCAAGTTTCAAAATGCGATGTCTAACCCTCTAGAAAGAACTTCCTTTTACCTATCAATAAGTACTGATCATAAAGAATCTTGATATCAGATCAAATAATCTTGACTTATGATACCACATAAAAATTATCATATTTGTATAACCGACACTCCCAAATACATGCAAAAGTTGACCAGAACATGTTTCCAAATACAAACAAAACGTGGTATCCTCTGGTGACCCTCAGTGAACAGTTAAATTTCTAATCATTTCGATAATTTATGTTAACTGAATCATTTAATTACTCACTCCGAATATATAATTATATAAAAAGCGAGAACTTGAGTCTTGGTCGATACAACAACGAGTTCTGGATTAGGTATTGTTTTTCAAAGTGTCACACTTAGTTTAAACCTTGGAAAATTAATTTTTTTCTGAACCCAGCTACCAAAATTATAATAGTATAGGCGTATGAAATACAACATATTTTATGTTAATGCTGCTCAAATTCGCGTTTTACTTGACCAACAAATGGTATAGAATCGAGTGTCATTGGTAGACAAAGCGCTCGTCTATCGAACCAAAGTATGAGACTAGTATTTCGATCATTTTTTATAATTATTGTTTGCCTTTTGCAACAAAAAACGTTCAGGAAAAGATTGTGGTAATCGGAGTAATCTGTATAAATAAGTTCTCGAATTTGAAATCATTTTGTCTTGATTTTCTTCAGTCTCTGTTTTTTCTTCGATTTGTCTATACTCAGAGGATTTACGAAAGTTTAACATCGGGTAACTACTGTCGCCTTTATATACCTTTACATCCGTCGCCAGCATTTTCGTATCCCGATGCACATTTACATGTTGGTCCCGCAGCATCTGTTTGTTCGCATACTTCATTGTCTCCACACTGTACATGCTCACATGTTTTCACTGAAATATAATTCGAACGTTGCATACATTGATGATATAATAGATATAATTTATATCAATGGCAATTAATGACATGAAGATTGTACCATGTCACGTTACACGAATTGATAATAGTTATTACTGTATTTTTGAGGTAGTCTTTATAACTTGTTATAATAAATTAAAAACAGATATACAGATGCCGAAGTGAATGTATTTAATTAAGATAATGTTATATCGTTTTCTATTATTTGAATAAAAGTTTGTAAATTCTTCACTCTAATAAGAATTTGATGATGCTGAAGATCAACTTTATTTCTGAGCATTTGTTCAGATGATACGTAAACATGTAGATGAGTCTTCAAAATTAATACACACATATAAGTGGTATATATATATATATATATCTGAGAGCACAAAAAGCAACATAATTTACTATTTTATAAACAAACTAATGGATATGGACCATGTGGTAAATATTGTGCACTATTATCACATATAAATGAAACCAAGGTATTTTGTGATATAGTTATTTCCACAAGACATGTGGATTTTGATCCAATGAATAAAAATGGTGGTTTTTTTTCTGGTTGAGCTTACAAATGAATGAAAACAATACAGAAACACCTGCTAATCTAAAACAACATACTTCAAATCGCAGTAATTGACCAATAAGTGGAAATTACTGTCACTCTTTCTTTGCAATTAATTTTGGAAAATCAGTCCCTACTTAGCTGTATTTGGCAAAACTTTTAGGAATTTTGGTCCTCAATGCTCTTCAACTTCGTACTTTATTTGGCTTTTTTTTATTTTTATTTTTTTATTTTAACTTTTTTGGATTCGAGCGTCACTAATGAGTCTTTATTAGACGAAAAGGAAGTCTGGTGTATATATAAAAAAATTAGTCCTGGTATCTATGAAGAGTTTATTTATAGGTATTTATGTTTAAATATATTGGTGTAAAAAAAGTCATCATGTTTCCTGGATTTGTATATTTTTTTTAAATTTTAACATCCGTTAACTACTGTCGCCTTAATTTACCTATACACTCGTTGTTCACAGGGATTTGTCCTGTTGGACAATATGTGCATTGATATGATCCTGGTAGGTTTTCACATATTTGATTCGGTTTACAATTAGCAGTATGTGTGGCACACTCGTCGATATCTATATGAATATAACAAAACACATGTTACGATATATTAAAATCAATTGAACACAAAATGAAAATGGTGAACAAATTACTTCAATTAAATACTTTAAATTTGTCAGTGTGCATTAATCTGGAATTCAACATAGTTCTTCATATAACTTTTATTGAAATCCGAGCACATCAAAAATGAAAATAACCAATTACTCCCATAAATACTTTTTATTGAAGAAAATTCTTTCGTTCATCCACATTTAGAAGAAGTATATTTTTGGAATTGCTTGCTTCTTCATATAACTTTTATCAAAATCAGTGCACATCAAAATGAAAAATAATTTTTAGTTAATTTCTAGATTTAGAATAAGTTAAATTTTAACCTCATTCCTTCTTAATTGTAACATTTTGCAAACGTGAAATCTCAGGATTCTGTGTACTCATTTTCTGTTAAAATTCAAGTTTCAAAATGCGATGTCTAACCCTCTAGAAAGAACTTCCTTTTACCTATCAATAAGTACTGATCATAAAGAATCTTGATATCAGATCAAATAATCTTGACTTATGATACCACATAAAAATTATCATATTTGTATAACCGACACTCCCAAATACATGCAAAATTTGACCAGAACATGTTTCCAAATACAAACAAAACGTGGTATCCTCTGGTGACCCTCAGTGAACAGTTAAATTTCTAATCATTTCGATAATTTATGTTAACTGAATCATTTAATTACTCACTCCGAATATATAATTATATAAAAAGCGAGAACTTGAGTCTTGGTCGATACAACAACGAGTTCTGGATTAGGTATTGTTTTTCAAAGTGTCACACTTAGTTTAAACCTTGGAAAATTTATTTTTTTCTGAACCCAGCTACCAAAATTATAATAGTATAGGCGTATGAAATACAACATATTTTATGTTAATGCTGCTCAAATTCGCGTTTTACTTGACCAACAAATGGTATAGAATCGAGTGTCATTGGTAGACAAAGCGCTCGTCTATCGAACCAAAGTATGAGACTAGTATTTCGATCATTTTTTATAATTATTGTTTGCCTTTTGCAACAAAAAACGTTCAGGAAAAGATTGTGGTAATCGGAGTAATCTGTATAAATAAGTTCTCGAATTTGAAATCATTTTGTCTTGATTTTCTTCAGTCTCTGTTTTTTCTTCGATTTGTCTATACTCAGAGGATTTACGAAAGTTTAACATCGGGTAACTACTGTCGCCTTTATATACCTTTACATCCGTCGCCAGCATTTTCGTATCCCGATGCACATTTACATGTTGGTCCCGCAGCATCTGTTTGTTCGCATACTTCATTGTCTCCACACTGTACATGCTCACATGTTTTCACTGAAATATAATTCGAACGTTGCATACATTGATGATATAATAGATATAATTTATATCAATGGCAATTAATGACATGAAGATTGTACCATGTCACGTTACACGAATTGATAATAGTTATTACTGTATTTTTGAGGTAGTCTTTATAACTTGTTATAATAAATTAAAAACAGATATACAGATGCCGAAGTGAATGTATTTAATTAAGATAATGTTATATCGTTTTCTATTATTTGAATAAAAGTTTGTAAATTCTTCACTCTAATAAGAATTTGATGATGCTGAAGATCAACTTTATTTCTGAGCATTTGTTCAGATGATACGTAAACATGTAGATGAGTCTTCAAAATTAATACACACATATAAGTGGTATATATATATATATATCTGAGAGCACAAAAAGCAACATAATTTACTATTTTATAAACAAACTAATGGATATGGACCATGTGGTAAATATTGTGCACTATTATCACATATAAATGAAACCAAGGTATTTTGTGATATAGTTATTTCCACAAGACATGTGGATTTTGATCCAATGAATAAAAATGGTGTTTTTTTTTCTAGTTGAGCTTACAAATGAATGAAAACAATACAGAAACACCTGCTAATCTAAAACAACATACTTCAAATCGCAGTAATTGACCAATAAGTGGAAATTACTCTCACTCTTTCTTCGCAATTAATTTTGGAAAATCAGTCCCTACTTAGCTGTATTTGGCAAAACTTTTAGGAATTTTGGTCCTCAATGCTCTTCAACTTCGTACTTTATTTGGCTTTTTTTTATTTTTATTTTTTTATTTT
This sequence comes from Mytilus trossulus, assembly GCF_036588685.1. NCBI lineage: Eukaryota > Metazoa > Mollusca > Bivalvia > Mytilida > Mytilidae > Mytilus > Mytilus trossulus. Next base: position 32,363,366 of record NC_086386.1, on the reverse strand, counting down.
AACTTTTTTGGATTCGAGCGTCACTAATGAGTCTTTATTAAACGAAAAGGAAGTCTGGTGTATATATAAAAAAATTAGTCCTGGTATCTATGAAGAGTTTATTTATAGGTATTTATGTTTAAATATATTGGTGTAAAAAAAGTCATCATGTTTCCTGGATTTGTATATTTTTTTTAAATTTTAACATCCGTTAACTACTGTCGCCTTAATTTACCTATACACTCGTTGTTCACAGGGATTTGTCCTGTTGGACAATCTTTGCATTGATATGATCCTGGTAGGTTCTCACATATTTGATTCAGCTTACAATTAGCAGTATGTGTGGCACACTCGTCGATATCTATATGAATATAACAAAACACATGTTACGATACATTAAAATCAATTGAACACAAAATGAAAATGGTGAACAAATTACTTCAATTAAATACTTAAAATTTGTCAGTGTGCATTAATCTGGAATTCAACATAGTTCTTCATATAACTTTTATTAAAATCCGAGCACATCAAAAATGAAAATAACCAATTACTCCCATAAATACTTTTTATTGAAGAAAATTCTTTCGTTTATCCACATTTAGAAGAAGTATAGTTTTGGAATTGCTTGCTTCTTCATATAACTTTTATTAAAATCAGTGCATATCAAAATGAAAAATAATTTTTAGTTAATTTCTAGATTTAGAATAACTTAAATTTTTAACCCCATTTCTTCTTAATTGTAACATATTGCAAACGTGAAATCTCAGGATTCTGTTAACTCATTTTCTGTTAAAATTCAAGTTTCAAAATGCGATGTCTAACCCTCTAGAAAGAACTTCCTTTTACCTATCAATATTTACTGATCATAAAGAATCTTGATATCAGATCAAATAATCTTGACTTATGATACCACATAAAAATTATCATATTTGTATAACCGACACTCCCAAATACATGCAAAATTTGACCAGAACATGTTTCCAAATACAAACAAAACGTGGTATCCTCTGGTGACCCTCAGTGAACAGTTAAATTTCTAATCATTTCGATAATTTATGTTAACTGAATCATTTAATTACTCACTCCGAATATATAATTATATAAAAAGCGAGAACTTGAGTCTTGGTCGATACAACAACGAGTTCTTGATTAGGTATTGTTTTTCAAAGTGTCACACTTAGTTTAAACCTTGGAAAATTAATTTTTTTCTGAACCCAGCTACCAAAATTATAATAGTATAGGCGTATGAAATACAACATATTTTATGTTAATGCTGCTCAAATTCGCGTTTTACTTGACCAACAAATGGTATAGAATCGAGTGTCATTGGTAGACAAAGCGCTCGTCTATCGAACCAAAGTATGAGACTAGTATTTCGATCATTTTTTATAATTATTGTTTGCCTTTTGCAACAAAAAACGTTCAGGAAAAGATTGTGGTAATCGGAGTAATCTGTATAAATAAGTTCTCGAATTTGAAATCATTTTGTCTTGATTTTCTTCAGTCTCTGTTTTTTCTTCGATTTGTCTATACTCAGAGGATTTACGAAAGTTTAACATCGGGTAACTACTGTCGCCTTTATATACCTTTACATCCGTCGCCAGCATTTTCGTATCCCGATGCACATTTACATGTTGGTCCCGCAGCATCTGTTTGTTCGCATACTTCATTGTCTCCACACTGTACATGCTCACATGTTTTCACTGAAATATAATTCGAACGTTGCATACATTGATGATATAATAGATATAATTTATATCAATGGCAATTAATGACATGAAGATTGTACCATGTCACGTTACACGAATTGATAATAGTTATTACTGTATTTTTGAGGTAGTCTTTATAACTTGTTATAATAAATTAAAAACAGATATACAGATGCCGAAGTGAATGTATTTAATTAAGATAATGTTATATCGTTTTCTATTATTTGAATAAAAGTTTGTAAATTCTTCACTCTAATAAGAATTTGATGATGCTGAAGATCAACTTTATTTCTGAGCATTTGTTCAGATGATACGTAAACATGTAGATGAGTCTTCAAAATTAATACACACATATAAGTGGTATATATATATATATATCTGAGAGCACAAAAAGCAACATAATTTACTATTTTATAAACAAACTAATGGATATGGACCATGTGGTAAACATTGTGCACTATTATCACATATAAATGAAACCAAGGTATTTTGTGATATAGTTATTTCCACAAGACATGTGGATTTTGATCCAATGAATAAAAATGGTGTTTTTTTTCTAGTTGAGCTTACAAATGAATGAAAACAATACAGAAACACCTGCTAATCTAAAACAACATACTTCAAATCGCAGTAATTGACCAATAAGTGGAAATTACTGTCACTCTTTCTTTGCAATTAATTTTGGAAAATCAGTCCCTACTTAGCTGTATTTGGCAAAACTTTTAGGAATTTTGGTCCTCAATGCTCTTCAACTTCGTACTTTATTTGGCTTTTTTTATTTTTATTTTTTTATTTTAACTTTTTTGGATTCGAGCGTCACTAATGAGTCTTTATTAGACGAAAAGGAAGTCTGGTGTATATATAAAAAAATTAGTCCTGGTATCTATGAAGAGTTTATTTATAGGTATTTATGTTTAAATATATTGGTGTAAAAAAGTCATCATGTTTCCTGGATTTGTATATTTTTTTTAAATTTTAACATCCGTTAACTACTGTCGCCTTAATTTACCTATACACTCGTTGTTCACAGGGATTTGTCCTGTTGGACAATCTTTGCATTGATATGATCCTGGTAGGTTCTCACATATTTGATTCAGCTTACAATTAGCAGTATGTGTGGCACACTCGTCGATATCTATATGAATATAACAAAACACAGGTTACGATACATTAAAATCAATTGAACACAAAATGAAAATGGTGAACAAATTACTTCAATTAAATACTTAAAATTTGTCAGTGTGCATTAATCTGGAATTCAACATAGTTCTTCATATAACTTTTATTAAAATCCGAGCACATCAAAAATGAAAATAACCAATTACTGCCATAAATACTTTTTATTGAAGAAAATTCTTTCGTTCATCCACATTTAGAAGAAGTATAGTTTTGGAATTGCTTGCTTCTTCATATAACTTTTATTAAAATCAGTTAAAACAGAACGTGTCTAAAACTATTAAAAGAACATCCTTTCACCTATCAATAAAAACTGATTAATTTAATTTTGGATGTAACGTGTCTTGTTATTGGCTGACGTCGTTTTTTCTTGATCAGCCCACATATATAATTTTATCATGCGACCGTGGAGTTAGCAACGTGTTTTCAAGATTTCCTCCGTTTTTAAATGGAATTAAGAATTATTCAGTGTGCATCACAATTTTTATGTTATTTCTTCATAATCAGAACAAAATATTACAGTCAAATATTATATTAAATAGTCACGACTTATAATACCACATATAAATATTCATAGTTGTATAAACGACTGTCCTAATTACACGTAACAGTTGACAAGAACATCTTTCCAAATCAAATTAAAAAACAATGTGGCATCTTCTGGTGACCCTCAGTGGACACTTCAATTTCGAATCAAATTGATAACTTATGTTAACTGAACCATTAAATTACTTTCTCCAAATATATGTTTGAAAACTCTAATTTGTGTATTTCGATTATTTTTAACCAAAAACACAAAATACGTGAGTTCTTTTAAACAGTGTCAATAAAATAAAAAGTGTAGACTCGAATAATAATACCTAGAACATTTAAGACAAAACTGGAAATTTACTTGTTTTTAATGTCATATGAAACCGCAAATGAAAAAGAAATGATGTATTTGTTTTATTATTAAGTTTCATTATAAAACTTATGTACATAGACTTTTAATTGAATATATTTTTTTTATTTGTTCACATTTAAAAAAATATTTTTGAATTGCTTGCTTCCAGGAAGCAATTCGCCGAAATCATTTACGTATGCAAGTGACCTAAGCGTGACCCTTCTCGTTAAAATCCGGTGATCGCAATACGCATAGATCTGTCATTGAAATAAACTGTTATCTGATTGTTTATGTTATACACGTGTTCAATATCCATGCTTCCTTGTTGATTGTTTACTATAAGGTGACAATCGGTAAACTACGGTTGAAAGACAATTAATAAGCTGCCATATCTGTTAAATCATAATAGACAGACAAAAAGTAAATAAATATTATACGATATTTCTGCATTATAAATGAAAAAATGTTCCACAGAAATCTAAGTTATGATATATACATGCGTTGGTTTAAGAATTGGATAAACATATTTTTTCCTATGACTTTAAATAGAAATTTGAATGTATTTACCTTTGCATTGGCCGTCTTTTTTCTCGAAACCATCTTTACAGACACAAACTCTGCCATCATCAGTATCTTTACAATTTTCAGTTTCTGAATTGCAGGCATCTGGTTTGTCTGCACATCTTGGCGCTGTAGTAAGTATATAAGACTATTGTAATTCCTTCAATAGTGTTTAAGTGTTGTGCGATTATAAGCACTTTACATTGCAGTTCTTTTTACGGGGCGTACAAAATACATGATAAGTTTTTAATATTTAAACTAAACAAAACTGATAACGCCGGACGAACAAACCATAACATTTAGGTAGAAAGCATGTCCACTATTCATAATTGACATCTTATACATGCATTGTTGCGTCTGTCCTAAGTTACTTTGTGAGTCTTTAATTTTTTCTATTTATATGTTTCGGAGTTTCGTGTGACGTCCTTTTCGCTGATCTAGTATAAATTTGTTTAGAGTCAAGCTGAAGCCTGCCTTTCGATACGGTATTTAGGCACTGTGTTGAAGACTCATAGGGGTCCTTTGGATATTTTCTACTCTTCGGTCGGTTTGTTGTTCTTTTGTAACACTTTCCATTTCCATTCCCAATCTTATTGGTTACAGAAAGTTGAAGAAGTAATTACAAGTTAGTCACCGAGCAAAATTCCACCAAAAAAAAAAAAAAAAAAAGAATATATACTACACAGAGTATAGATGAAGTCACTCCGGGCCAATGCACTAATGACAAATGTTTAAACTTATGAGGCGGACCGTATGTTTTATATATGAAAAAAAAGTCTTATGGTACCAATAAATTCATAAATAAGCTACATTGTATTTCAAATATCACTATAAATACCCAACACTAAATTATATTTATTTTTTAAAGTTAAACTGGAAAAGAAAACTCAAATAGCGTACCTAATCGAGTCCGTCTTATTCATAAAAATATGAAAATGTTCTTATTTGCAAAATCTGCAATAGGGACTTGATGTAATAATAGTTTACAACTATATGTCATCGTCTTAACAGAGAACATTGTCGTCGTAATGAAGGAAAGTAATCGACATATAAACTATCGATTAAGATTTAAAAAGAAAGTTTTAACATTGCACCCCTCCACTCTGAATGCTTCGTTGTCGTAGCTGAGTGGCAAGGACAATTTACTGTTATCATAATTTTACATCATAGTTAAAGATTTGACTTATATTGATATCAATTAATTGTCTTACCTTCACATTTCTTGCAGTCATCCAAAACTACAAAAAAAAGTTGTATAAGGATTGCATATGCTCCAAAAATAGCCAAACTTCGGATTTTCAGTTGCAAGTATTTAAGTAGTAGTGTATACTAGTTCAAAGGTAAAAATGAAAAGGAATATTGACTTGAAAATTTAGTCATAAAAAAAATCTGTATTGCTTAAAAACTATTTTTTACCTTGAAATTTCAACAGATTAGCCTTGATCGGGAAAGTTAAATTCAAAAAAAATTTGAAAAACCGAAGTCGTTTGCATTTGTCGAAAAGCTTTTGGAACATACAATGAATACTAGTTTGACGATTTGATTGAATTGGTATCTTCTTTTCCGTAGAAATTCCGTTCAAATAGACAGAAAGTAAGGGACGACATCAAAAATTCAATGCAGGATAAAAAACTTAATTCATATAATTTTTTCACTGACCCCCTTCCCCCCTTTTAACTTAATTTGGGAAAAAAATATTGACCCATAAGGAATAATGAAAAAAAATTACAAATCTTGCCGCAATTTGACCCCAACCCTCAAACTATTTTAATTAAGTTTTTTTTTCCTTCATTGATTTTTCTATATCGTCCCTAAATTTGTATTTGCAGTTTTGGGCCCTCAATTCTTTACAACTTTGTACTAATTTTGTCTATTTAGGTGTTTTTTTTTCGCGACTGGTGTGTCGTTTGTAGAATTTTTTTCCGCAGATTGTTAGATAAATGGTGGGAATTGAGGGTATATTATATATATATCCTTACTTTGAAATGTTAATATTAGGAAAATGACAATGAAATGGAGAGGCATTACTTTTGTACAAGGAAGACAAGTTAAACAATAACCAAATCACTCGTGATTCATATTTTAAAAAGAAATCAATCAACCATGATAAATACAAAAAGGACAAAATTAGACATTAGACTATACAACTAATAAACCGATTGGAAAAACAACTGTTATATTCCTTGCTTTGATCGGTGTTTTCTTTTAGATTGGAAATTGGAGTGTAGAAATATTTTTGGTACCTACATATTATTTCATTGGAAACAGGATGGAAAATATATTTCATGCAAAATTAATAAACAGATGTAGTCCGTTAAAAGCTGTTTTTTACAGAGTTAATTTAGTAAATGACCATAGATGTAAATGTAGATGTCAATTAGAAGATTCGAATATTTTTGTCCTTAAAATGTCCACTCTACATAAGGGAGTAGGTTCAGTAAGACCTCTTTTTGGCCCCAAAATAAAGCAGTTGTACAAAGTTGTTAAAATACAAACTTTTAGCTATTTATTTGAAAGTAGAATACTTCTGCTACATGAATACGGGCTGTTTTTGACAATACAATGCACATATACCTCATTAAGTCATGCTAAATTACAGAAATCTTTACAATATTAGAATTTTAGTTAAATTTTAGACGGTTTCCACTTAGATGGAAGGGGCCGCTTTCGTGTTTATTCTTAATATTTAAATGTTAGTTGTAATTGAAGAATATATAACATATATACAGGTTGAGAGTGAACACGAATGACTTGATCAGTTCAAATATTTCACATAAACTAATTGAATCGACTGAAGTAGCCACTTAAGTGTTTAAAAAATGTCTATAATCTTTCATCAAGATGAACCTGAAATTTAGGGCCAACATCGGCCCTTACTGGACCTACTCCTTTAAGAAATCAACTCTTTGAACGATTCAACACTCAGTTACCATAAAACATTTTATAGAACAAACGAAACACAATCATTTTTAGAAATATATATAAATATACACGCAATACAAACAGATTCTTTGATTAATATTGCTGAATATCAAAGTGTACTCGTATCCAGCTGTCACTGTTTAATCATTATATATGTATTGTATATATTTTTCATATTGTACGGAATTATATAATTGCTGTCATCTTTAAATTTTGTAAATTGTATTTGTTTGGAGAGGATTATTTTAAGTTGTTATAACTTGTATCAAATCCTATTGTATATTTAGACAATAAAATATATGTTAACAAAATCATTTTCATTGCTATTTAAACATCCCACAAATTTCACGTAATTTTTTCAACGAGTCGTTATACGGTATGAAATAATAACTAATAATTGCAAAATAGAACAATGTCAAGTTGACTAAGTGGACAAATGAAAAAAACATTCTCATGATAACATCGAAAACATTAAACGTATAAAATCTGGTACGACGTGGAAACTTTATTTGTTAAAAAATACATACCTTCACAATCCCAAAGACAGTTCTCGTATCTGAGAGGATTAGAACCTGATGAAAATAAAATAGCATACATTATTCATATTTTTATAGACAAACACTCGATCAAAGAAATAATATTGAAACATTTAAAAAATGCAAAAACACTGTTTAAATTGTAAACACTTCTGTAAATAAAAATGTTTACGATCACAAAATTTCGAAACAAGTTGGAAAAATTATTTGAAAAAAAATATAGCAAGTTGAACATAACGTGACGGTACCCAAATTGCACCTATTTTGACAGTTTTTTCACCTACGTTTTTTTATGATGAAGAAAAAAATGTCCATACTGTGTTTATTTTGTAGCCCTATCCTTCTTGATTGTATAGGTACACCAATTTAAATTTTAATCCATATTGAGTCATTGAAAAATGGGTTTGAATCAACCTCCAAACTATCCATGATTCTGTAATGAGGAGTACCCAAATTGCATCCATGCTTAGATTCACATCGTCAAAAGTCTAATAACCGGGCTTTTGTTTACTTTCTTCAAGTATTTTGATCAATTGGATATTTGTCCATGCTTACTCTTCATATTTTACGAAATGGATACTTATAATATATTGTATTTGCTAATTTTAAAAAGATGACGTTTTGATGACGTCGCATGGTGACGTTTTCGTACATTTTGCTTTTTCAGTAAACAGTCCATCTGTTGATAAAAACTGTGAACGTTTTGTGTATATCTAAATACGTTTATCTATGTTGAAAGACGTGCATAGTATCAAATCATAGAAATACAAATTGTTTAGTCTCTAGGAAATCTTGTAAGATTTTTGTTGCTATTTTTTTCTAAATAGGTGCAATTTGGGTACTCGGTGCAATTTGGGTACCCTTACGTTAGGTAAAATAATGATACCGTATAAACCGGAAGTTCAAACGTCATAACTCTATTGCAAAGATACCCCTCGATATGGTTAAGGGTTACCGGCTATGCACTATGTTTCACCTGCTATATGAATTTACACAATAACATATCGCGCAGTGAGTTTTGACATCAACACATAGAACCGATCTTCTATATATGTTTTGAAAAAAAGTCTAGCATTTTTTTTTAATTTATTATCGGTGATTTTTAGTTTGAACACTATTGTTTCACATAGTTAGATTTCTTTCGACCTTAAATAAAGAATATGTGTTTATATCTTTATTTTGTAATAAAAACCAAAACCTTAACCCGAACAACTCTGTGAACAATTGCCTTCGTCCATTGATCTGGTTCGGACCGGAAGGACAACTAGAAAAAAAGTCTTCAAAATTATGTCAAAACCCACTTCAAAATTGTGTATTTCTTAAATATATTGTGAATTGTGGAATTTCTGAAACTTTGGATAAAGACAAAAAAGTATTACAAAATACTTTTAACAAAAAAATATAATTATTATCGATTTTATATAACAATGACGTACAAAGTGAAAATAGAAAAAAAATCGTTATAAACTTACTCAGATGTTTGCACAATGTTTCACAATCTGAAAAGAAAAACGTAAATGTTATGTAAGTACGGATACAGACGGCATTGTTTGAATACAGTGGCATGAAATTAAATACAAAGTATGCAAATGTTCTTTAAGTTAGGATTTATAGATAGAAGGAGATGTGATATGAGTTTCAATGAGACAACTCTCTATACAAGTCGCAATTTGTAAAAGAAAACCATTATAGGACATAGTCCGGTCTTCAACACAGAGCTTTGTCTCGCACCAAACACCAAGCTATAAAGGGCTCCGAAAGTGGCCAGTGTACAACAATTTAAACAGGAAACCCAACGGTCTAATCTTATCTAACACGTATGAACCACATCAACAAACGACAAGTACAGAACATCAGATTCCTGATAAAAACTGCATTGTTTAAAAACAGTGGCATTCTGGTTTGTCCTTAATGATCTTTCATGTGTATTTTATACACATTTTTATTTCTTTAGTTGGTTGTCAAATTGAATACAAAAAATATGTCAAACGATTTTCAAATAAAAGTTTAAAAGGTTATTACGTTAGTTATAATGAATTTAGTTAAACAATTTATCAAAGACACCAGACTTAAAAACACCCTTACAAAGAAAAAAATAATGAAAAATAATTAGAATACTTCAACTTAAAACGGACTTGCACATTTTTGTTGGATAGGATAATCTTGTTTTCTTATGTGTTCAGTACCCAGAAGATTATAAACGGACTTACTACCCATAATATAACAAAGTAAATTAAAAAGTGTAAAAAATACCGAAACCACACATGGTAAATGACAATAAAAAATGAATTAAAGAACAAAAACATGAAAAGACTTACACACGAATAACCATTTACTCTCGAAATTTGCACATTTTATTAAAGATCTAGACCGAAGGTTACCTGGTAGTTCGAAATCCAAGATGGCGGAAGACACCTATCTACCTTAATAAAGTTAATTGTATCCATTTATCGGCAAAACCGTTAAGAATCTTCTTATTATAATGGGCATCATTAACACCATAAGCCGGAGTAAACTATATTTAATTATTACTATATCAAAAGTTGGGAAGAAGAAAATGAAATCAGTCCGTTTAAAAGATTTTTTTTTGAATAAATAAATTATACCAAGATCGCCTGTTTTGGAAGTTACTTGTAGTAATTGATGTATGTATATTTTATAAAACAGTTCTAGACGATTATGTGGAGGAATGAATATTCATAAAATCTCAAACTCAAGGCGATATCAGTTTTTTTTCTATTAAAGATGCTGTAAGTATCATTTATTTCTTTACGTTAAGACATGTCTTAATAAAATGTTTGTGTATTAATTATAAGTTTACATTTTCGTCAGTATACTTACTGGTAGTAGCTGAAACTTGGCTCATAAGAACAACTGCTATAAGACCTACGAACAACATTGTCCTGTTAATTTTCTCAACAGATTGAAAATTCTATGGTGCAACAGTGAATTATACCACCTCGCTACAAAATTAACCAATCACATTTAAAAAACCATATCACGTGATAATATACCTACACGTTAACTACTCAATAATCAAGAAACAAATTATTCAAAAAGTACCAGATGGCTTCGACAAGAAAACAAAATTTTGTGTAAATTTACGAAAACCATGTAGTGGTTCAGCATCTGTTGGGTACAACATTTTACTTGTTAATTCAATTTAGATTTGCATTTCGATTTTTATGTTTTAATATTTCTATACTTTCCTAAAATCTTATTAAAAAGTTTTTTTCTATTTAATAAAAAATAACGGCGTGACTCCTATACAAAACAATGAACGAAAAAACTAAAATTATAGACAGCAATAAATGACAAACGCTAAATCACAGGCTCCAAAAATTCAACCCACCCTTAAATAGTCTATTAATTTTGATGGATGAATTCAACAAAACTTTTTGTTATCTTGATAATATTTTTTTTCTTCAAATAATCAAAATTTCTCTAATATAATGCCGAATTCTACAGAAAAATCCAGTAATTAAAATGATGAAATATAAATAGTAATAACTGTATACGTTTAATTCTTGAATAAAGATATTCCCGTCTAACCCAAGACAACTTACACAAAAATTACTACAAAAGGAACGATTTCTTCTTATCTCTATTTTGTTATTTTTTTCTTTTTTGGACTGTTATGTTCTTTTTAACTTATAAACATGCATTGTTTTTAGTTGTTATTGGCTTTGAGCTAGATGAGTTACTACAAAATCCCACCGTGCAAGGGCTGTATATATAGCTAGCCAAGGTTGTTAAACAGTAGCATCGACATCAGGAACTACGAGTGTTCTCGAAAATGAAATATCTGTGTTTTTTGGTTGTTAGGAATGTATAGATTAAAGTCTAAACGATGTACATTTTAGTTTGCTTACATTGTGACATTTGTGATTTCTTAATTACATTAAACTATAAACTGATTATTTCAAAAACATTTTTTGTCATCAAATGCCTTATAAAATATTGTCAGGATTGTTTTGAATGAAAGGTGGCTTAATTTTGCATTTAATTGTATATACAGTGAAAAAGACAGTCCAGTTTACTCCATCTACATGTATAATTTCAAACTTGAACTGTTATATTGGCACGAGTGTTGTATTCATATAGAAGGTGAATATGTATATACTCAAGCATTTTTATTGTATAATTTTCCTGTTATGACAGAATTTTGAAATATGTTTTTCAAGTGAAATTTTCCATACATTTGAGAAAGTTTTCCCGTTTAACCACACTCACAACCTACACGTGTACAACATATAAAACATACTTTATGTAGTTCATCAAGAATTTAGATATTGATTGTATCTACGTTTTAACAAGGAACAGAATAATTAACTGATTTTATGGCTGCATTACATGTGTTTTTAAACTTACCTATTTCAAATTATATTGTATCGTCTTAAACTTGCATGAAATATTGACACTGTACGTTAAACAATTGTCATTTAAGGTGGTATGGGAGTCTAAAGTAGAAATGATAGAATTTGTTCATACTTTGACAAAATGTAGTATTTATTGATACATGTTCAAAAATATTATAAAAATGATAGGTCACCGCGCATTTTCTCAAGCTACAGGTTGTGACAAAATGACAGATTTTGTATGGATTATACAGAAACTTAACAAAATGATAGAATTGTGAAATAAATTAAGAAAAGATAGCTTTCAGACAATGCTTTGAGAATATAAAAAGAAAAGATAGGGTCACCGTACGTTTTTTCCGACTAAAAGACAAAATAGGAAAATTTCTTGTAAAGTCCTTCAGAAAATGCACTGTTTTAGAGTTATCTCCCCTTAAAATGTCAATTTGAAATGGGCGTCAAGTTGGTTACCTATTCCCTATTCCCTATTCGTTACCTATTCCCTATTCCCTATTCGTTACCTATTCGTTACCTATTCCCTATTCCCTATTCGTTACCTATTCGTTACCTATTCCCTATTCCCTATTCGTTACCTATTCCCTATTCCCTATTCGTTGCCTATTCGTTACCTATTCCCTATTCCCTATTCGTTACCTATTCGTTACCTATTCGTTACCTATTCCCTATTCCCTATTCGTTACCTATTCGTTACTTATTTGATTTTTAATATCCTTCCCCCTTTTTTAATTATGGCATTGAAAAGTTTAATATGGCTGCCATGGAAACGGCACAATTGTGAAAAAAAATCTTTTTTTTTTTTTGGTGAACTGTTTGGATATGCTTCAACTCAGAATCATCATATTTTAAAACAATGTAGGTGCCCACTATATACAGGTGTTGGATGACTTTGGCGATCATTGGAACTACAATGTTGCCATGGAAACTACACCAAAATTTTCAAAATTCTCAAAATGCTCAAAACTTCATGAAACTTCACAGTAATGATGAGCAACAATGGTAGATGTGGCATTTGGAGTTGGAATTTCCAAAATAGGTCTTGTTACCATGGAAACAATGCAAAAAGGTCAAACATTTCAAAAATAAGAATTTTGAGTAAACTGGATGAATCTTTACAGGATGGTAACTGGCATAGGCAGAGTCGGATTTTGAAGTTAGAATTTTCAAAATGGCAGCCGTAACCATGGAAACAGCAAAAATATCAAACATTTCAAAATGTTCAAACTTAATGAAACTTTGCAAAAATGTTACTAGACATCTGTAGATGCTCTCTTTCACTTTGGAATTGTCAAAATGGCTGCCGCTCACCTGGTAATAGGGGGAAGGGTGCCATCCGTTATTGCTAGCAATTACAAATCTAGTTGTTTATACTCTTACATATGGTAATAGTTCTAAATTTGTTGAGGTAAAATGATCTTTTTATGACCTATTTATATGTGTTTGTGCTCAACCGATCCTTTTACTTCATGTTCGATACGCATTTGTTCCTTACTTGTTTTTTTTTATACGTTCTACTTTTTAACTGCTTTATGTCTGTATGTTTGAAGATGGATCTTGGTTCGACGGGATGAAATCACCGTGTTAGCACTTGCATAAAAAAGAAGATGTGGTATGATTGCCAATGAGACAACACTCCACATTAGACCAAAATGACACAGAAATTATCAACTATAGTTTACTGTACGGCCTTCAACAATGAGCATAGCCCAAACCGTGTAGTCACCTATAAAAGGCCCAGGCATGATAACCTCATACAATTCAAACAACAAAATTGACCGCCGTATTTCATATACAAAAAAAAACGGAAATATGTAACACAAAAACAAACAATAACTACTTAATTTCAGGCTTATAATACGAGTATCTTACGTTGCACCTTTTAAAACATCATTTTCAATTGTTTTGTTGTCACTGGTGGAAGATTTGGGCTCTTAGAGGTGATATAACTCTATAAGTGCATTTGTATCCGTTCCAGCGCTCGGAAAATACCCTGTTACCTATTCGTTACTTATTCGCTTTTCAAAAGTTTTTTGTACGTTGCACCTTTTAGAAAAGAATTTTCAATTAAGTTCATATCTCTGGTGGTAATAATGTGTTCTTATAGATGAAATACCCCTATTAGCAAATATGTACTCGTTCTAGCGCTCGGATAATACCCTGTTACTTATTCGTTCCTTATTTGCTTTTAATGCACGAGGTATACGTTGCACCTTGAAATAAATCGTTTTTTAATTGTGTTCATGTCTCTGGTGGTAACAATGTGTTCTTAGGGATGAGATGACCCTATTAGAGCGCATGAACCCGTTCCAGCGCTCGGTAAATAACTTGTTACCTATTCGTTACCTATTCGTTACCTATTCACTTATGATACGTTTGTTGTACGTTGCACCTTTGAGAAAAGGATTTTCTATTAAATTCATATCTCTAGTGGAAATAATGTGTTCTTATAGATGAAATACCCCTAATACCGCGTATGTACCCGTTCCAGCGCTCAGTAAATACCCTGTTACCTATTCGTTACGTATTCGTTACCTATTCACTTATAATACGTTTCATGTACGTTGCGTCTTTTAGAAAAGAATTTTCAATTGTGTCCGTGTCTCTGGTGGTAAAAATATGTTCTTAGAGATGAAAATACCCTATTGGCGCGCATGTACCCGTCCCAGCGCTCCGTTAATAACATGTTACCTATTCGTTACCTATTCACTTTTAATATATTTGTTGTACGTTGCACCTTTTAGAAAAGGATTTTCAATTGTGCCCATGTCTCTGGTGGTAACAATGTGTTCTTAGATATGAAATGACCCTATTAGCGCGCATGTACCCGTTCCAGCGCTCGGTTAATACCCTGTTACCTATTGTTACCTATTCGCTACCTATTCGTTACCTATTCGTTACCTTTTCGTTACCTATTCACTTATAATACGTTTGTTGTACATTGCACCTTTTAGAAAAGGTTTTTTAATTGTCTACATGTCTCTTGTAGTAACAATGTGTTCTTAAAGATGAAATTACCCTATTAGCGTGCATGTACCCGTTCCAGCGCTCAGTAAATACCCTGTTACCTATTCGTTACCTATTCACTTTTAATATATTTGTTCTACGTTGCACCTTTTAGAAAAGGATTTTCAATTGTGCCCATGTCTCTGGTGGTAACAATGTGTTCTTAGAGATGAAATGACCCTATTAGCGCGCATGTACCCGTTCCAGCGTTCGGTTAATACCCTGTTACCTATTCGTTACCTATTCACTTATAATACGTTTGTTGTACATTGCACCTTTTAGAAAAGGATTTTCAATTGTGCCCATGTCTCTGGTGGTAACAATGTGTTCTTAGAGATGAAATGACTCTATTAAAGCGCATGTACCCGTTCCAGCGCTCGGTAAAAACCCTGTTACCTATTCGTTACTTATTCGTTTTTAATGCGCGGGGTATACGGTGCACCTTGAAATAAATCGTTTTTTAATTGTGTTCATGTCTCTGGTGGTAACAATGTGTTCTTAGAGATGAAATGACTCTATTAAAGCGCAAGTACCCGTTCCAGCGCTCGGTAAATACCCTTTACCGATTCGTTACTTATTCGCTTTTAATGCGCGGGGTATACGGTGCACCTTGAAATAAATCGTTTTTTAATTGTGTTCATGTCTCTGGTGGTAACAATGTGTTCTTAGAGATGAAATGACCCTATTAGAGCGCATGTACCCGTTCCAGCGCTCGGTAAATAACACCTATTCGTTACTTATTCGCTTTTAATGCGCGGGTTATACGGTGCATCTTGAAATGAATCTTTTTTTAATTGTTTTCAAGTCTCTGGTGGTAACAATGTGTTCTTAGAGATGAAATGACCCTATTAGCGCGCAAGTACCCGTTCCGGCGCTCGGTAATACCCAGCTACCTATTCGTTACCTATTCACTTATAATATGTTTGTTGTACATTGCACCTTTTAGTAAAGGATTTTCAATTGTGCCCATGTCTCTGGTGGTAACAATGTGTTCTTAGAGATGAAATGACTCTATTAAAGCGCATGTACACGTTCCAGCGCTCGGTAAATACCCTGTTACCTATTCGTTACTTATTCGCTTTTTAATGCGCGGGGTAAACGGTGCACCTTGAAATAAATCGTTTTTTAATTATGTTCATGTCTCTGGTGGTAACAATGTGTTCTTAGAGATGAAATGACCCTATTAGAGCGCATGTAACCGTTCCAGCGCTCGGTAAATAACCTGTTACCTATTCGTTACTTATTCGCTTTTAATGCGCGGGGTATACGGTGCACCTTGAAATGAATCGTTTTTTAATTGTTTTCAAGTCTCTTGTGGTAACAATGTGTTCTTAGAGATGAGATGACCCTATTAGAGCGCATGAACCCGTTCCAGCGCTCGGTAAATAACTTGTTACCTATTCGTTACCTATTCACTTATGATACGTTTGTTGTACGTTGCACCTTTGAGAAAAGGATTTTCTATTAAATTCATATCTCTAGTGGTAATAATGTGTTCTTATAGATGAAATACCCCTATTACCGCGTATGTACCCGTTCCAGCGCTCAGTAAATAACCTGTTACCTATTCGTTACCTATTCGTTACCTATTCACTTATAATACGTTTCATGTACGTTGCGTCTTTTAGAAAAGAATTTTCAATTGTGTCCGTGTCTCTGGTGGTAAAAATATGTTCTTAGAGATGAAAATACCCTATTGGCGCGCATGTACCCGTCCCAGCGCTCCGTTAATAACATGTTACCTATTCGTTACCTATTCACTTTTAATATATTTGTTGTACGTTGCACCTTTTAGAAAAGGATTTTCAATTGTGCCCATGTCTCTGGTGGTAACAATGTGTTCTTAGATATGAAATGACCCTATTAGCGCGCATGTACCCGTTCCAGCGCTCGGTTAATACCCTGTTACCTATTGTTACCTATTCGCTACCTATTCGTTACCTATTCGTTACCTTTTCGTTACCTATTCACTTATAATACGTTTGTTGTACATTGCACCTTTTAGAAAAGGTTTTTTAATTGTCTACATGTCTCTTGTAGTAACAATGTGTTCTTAAAGATGAAATTACCCTATTAGCGTGCATGTACCCGTTCCAGCGCTCAGTAAATACCCTGTTACCTATTCGTTACCTATTCACTTTTAATATATTTGTTCTACGTTGCACCTTTTAGAAAAGGATTTTCAATTGTGCCCATGTCTCTGGTGGTAACAATGTGTTCTTAGAGATGAAATGACCCTATTAGCGCGCATGTACCCGTTCCAGCGTTCGGTTAATACCCTGTTACCTATTCGTTACCTATTCACTTATAATACGTTTGTTGTACATTGCACCTTTTAGAAAAGGATTTTCAATTGTGCCCATGTCTCTGGTGGTAACAATGTGTTCTTAGAGATGAAATGACTCTATTAAAGCGCATGTACCCGTTCCAGCGCTCGGTAAAAACCCTGTTACCTATTCGTTACTTATTCGTTTTTAATGCGCGGGGTATACGGTGCACCTTGAAATAAATCGTTTTTTAATTGTGTTCATGTCTCTGGTGGTAACAATGTGTTCTTAGAGATGAAATGACTTTATTTGAGCGCATGTACCCGTTCCAGCGCTCGGGAAATAACTTGTTACCTATTCGTTACTTATTCGCTTTTAATGCGGTGCACCTTGAAATGAATCGTTTTTATAATTGTTTTCAAGTCTCAGGTGGTAACAATGTGTTCTTAGAGATGAAATAACCCTATTAGCTCGCATGTACCCGTTCATGCGTTCAGCGCTCGGTTAATACCCTGTTACCTATTCGTTACCTATTCGTTACT
Source organism: Mytilus trossulus (assembly GCF_036588685.1). Classification (NCBI taxonomy): domain Eukaryota; kingdom Metazoa; phylum Mollusca; class Bivalvia; order Mytilida; family Mytilidae; genus Mytilus; species Mytilus trossulus. The sequence continues at coordinate 32,345,412 of NC_086386.1, read as the reverse complement.
TATTCGCTTTCAATATGTTTGTTGTACGTTGCACCTTTTAAAAAAGGATTTTCAATTGGGCACATGTCCTTGGTGGTAACAATGTGTTCTTAGAGATGAAATGACACTATTAGAGCAAATGTACCCGTTCCAGCGCTTGGTAAATAACCTGTTACATATTCGTTACCTATTCGCTTTTGATGCGCGGGGTATACGGTGCACCTTCAAATACATCTTTTTATAATTGTGTTCATGTCTCTAATAGTAACAATGTGTTCTTAGAGATGAAACCCAGAGACATAAACACAATTAAAAAACGATTTATTTCAAGGTGCAACGTATACCTCGTGCATAAAAAGCAAATAAGGAACGAATAAGAAACAGGGTATTAACTGAGCGCTGGAACGGGTACATACGCGCCAATAGGGGTCTTTCATCTCTAAGAATACATTATTAACACCAGAGATATGAATTTAATTGAAAATCCTTTGCTAAAAGGTGCAACGTACAACAAACGTTCTATAAGTGAATAAGTAACGAAAAGGTAACGAATAGGTAACAGGGTATTTACCTAGCGCTGAAACGGGTACATGGCGCTAATAGGATAATTTCATCTCTAAGAACACATTGTTATCACAAGAGACATGGAGACAATTAAAAATCCTTTTCTTAAGGTGCAACGTACAACAAACGTATTATAAGTGAATAGGTAACAGGGTATTAACCGAGCGCTGGAACGGGTACATGCGCGGTAATAGAGTAATGTCATCTCTAAGAACACATTGTTATCACAAGAGACATAAAGACAATTAAAAATCCTTTTCTAACAGGTACAACGTACAACAAACGGATTATAAGTGAATAGGTAACGAAAAGGTAACGAATAGGTAACGAATAGGTAACAGGGTATTTACCGTGCGCTGGAACGGGTACATGCGCGCTAATAGGGTCATTTCATCTCTAAGAACACATTGTTACCACCAGACTTATGGGCACAATTGAAAATCCCTTTCTAAAAGGTGCAGCGTACAACAAATATATTAAAAGTGAATAGGTAACGAATAGGTAACAGGTTATAAACGGAGCGCTGGGACGGGTACATGCGCGCCAATATGGTATTTTCATCTCTAAGAACACATTTTTACCACCAGAGACACTGACACAATTGAAAATTCTTTTCTAAAAGATGCAACGTACAAGAAACGTATTATAAGTGAATAGGTAACGAATAGGTAACGAATAGGTAACAGGGTATTTACTGAGCGCTGGAACGGGTACATACGCGGTAATAGGGGTATTTCATCGATAAGAACACATTATTACCACTAGAAATATGAATTTAATAGAAAATCCTTTTCTCAAAGGTGCAACGTACAACAAACGTATCATAAGTGAATAGGTAACGAATAGGTAACGAATAGGTAACAAGTTATTTACCGAGCGCTGGAACGGGTTCATGCGCTCTAATATATATAGGGTCATCTCATCTCTAAGAACACATTGTTACCACCAGAGACATGAACACAATTAAAAAAACGATTTATTTCAAGGTGCAACGTATACCCCGTGCATTAAAAGCAAATAAGGAACGAATAAGTAACAGGGTATTATCCGAGCGCTAGAACGAGTACATATGTGCTAATAGGGGTATTTCATCTATAAGAACACATTATTACCACCAGAGATATGAACTTAATTGAAAATTCTTTTCTAAAAGGTGCAACGTACAAAAAACTTTTGAAAAGCGAATAAGTAACGAATAGGTAACAGGGTATTTTCCGAGCGCTGGAACGGATACAAATGCACTTATAGAGTTATATCACCTCTAAGAGCCCAAATCTTCCACCAGTGACAACAAAACAATTGAAAATGATGTTTTAAAAGGTGCAACGTAAGATATTCGTATTATAAGCCTGAAATTAAGTAGTTATTGTTTGTTTTTGTGTTACATATTTCCGTTTTTTTTTTGTATATGAAATACGGCGGTCAATTTTGTTGTTTGAATTGTATGAGGTTGTCATGCCTGGGCCTTTTATAGGTGACTTCACGGTTTGGGCTTTGCTCATTGTTGAAGGCCGTACAGTAAACTATAGTTGATAATTTCTGTTTCATTTTGGTCTAATGTGGAGTGTTGTCTCATTGGCAATCATACCACATCTTCTTTTTTATGCAAGTGCTAACACGGTGATTTCATCCCGTCGAACCAAGATCCATCTTCAAACATACGGACATAAAGCAGTTAAAAAGTAGAACGTATAAAAAAAAACAAGTAAGGAACAAATGCGTATCGTACATGAAGTAAAAGGATCGGTTGAGCACAAACACATATAAATAGGTCATAAAAAGATCATTTTACCTCAACAAATTTAGAACTATTACCATATGTAAGAGTATTAACAACTAGATTTGTAATTGCTAGCAATAACGGATGGCACCCTTCCCCCTATTACCAGGTGAGCGGCAGCCATTTTGACAATTCCAAAGTGAAAGAGAGCATCTACAGATGTCTAGTAACATTTTTGCAAAGTTTAATTAAGTTTGAACATTTTGAAATGTTTGATATTTTTGCTGTTTCCATGGTTACGGCTGCCATTTTGAAAATTCTAACTTCAAAATCCGACTCTGCCTATCTATGCCAGTTACCATCCTGTAAAGTTTCATCCAGTTTACTCAAAATTCTTATTTTTGAAATGTTTGACCTTTTTGCATTGTTTCCATGGTAACAAGACCTATTTTGGAAATTCCAACTCCAAATGCCACATCTACCATTGTTGCTCATCATTACTGTGAAGTTTCATGAAGTTTTGAGCATTTTGAGAATTTTGAAAATTTTGGTGTAGTTTCCATGGCAACATTGTAGTTCCAATGATCGCCAAAGTCATCCAACACCTGTATATAGTGGGCACCTACATTGTTTTAAAATATGATGATTCTGAGTTGAAGCATATCCAAACAGTTCACCAAAAAAAAAACAGATTTTTTTTCACAATTGTGCCGTTTCCATGGCAGCCATATTAAACTTTTCAATGCCATAATTAAAAAGGGGGAAGGATATTAAAAATCAAATAAGTAACGAATAGGTAACGAATAGGGAATAGGGAATAGGTAACGAATAGGTAACGAATAGGGAATAGGGAATAGGTAACGAATAGGCAACGAATAGGGAATAGGGAATAGGTAACGAATAGGCAACGAATAGGGAATAGGGAATAGGTAACGAATAGGTAACGAATAGGGAATAGGGAATAGGTAACGAATAGGTAACGAATAGGGAATAGGGAATAGGTAACAAATAGGTCACGAATAGGGAATAGGGAATAGGTAACGAATAGGGAATAGGGAATAGGTAACCAACTTGACGCCCATCAATTTGAAAATATTTAAAAACAACCAAAAATAATCTACACTTGTAACAATATTAATATTTTAAAGTTATGTTCTTATAAATTGGGTCTTTTAAATGAAAATTCACATTAAATATCTGCATTCCGCATAAAGTTTTGCTAACTTGATAGAAAATACGGACCTCAGATTCTCTGTTTTTACAATCCAACATGGCGAAGACACCCATACCACCTTAATCTATTTAACTTGAACTTGAACATCACTGTTTACTTCATCAACTTTTTGTAGGCACTCATGTAGTAGCGGTGAGATCTTTGTCTCGTTTGGTTGGGTTTATTTGAAGATTAATATTAATTCTAATTTATTAAAAAACTATTTCATAATTTTTTTTTTTTATCCTTTTCAGTAATTGGCATGTCATTATTGTCATACGAAATATATTTGATCTTGTTTAAATCCCAAATTAAAGTATTTAAGGTGGTACCTAACACTACAGGGAGATAACTCTTTAAAACAGCTAAACGTTTTAATTACGTTGTGTTGTTAAGGAAATATTAAGCTTCTCAATGATCAAAATAAGTCTTTTTCAAACTGCTATATAACCAGTGTAATTTTTCTGATAAAAACGGTTGGTTCAAAATTTTTGAAATTTTTATATTTTTTTCAAAGGATCAAAGTAAATACTTTGACAAAATTTTATGAAAATTAAACGAGCCAAATTATTTTTAGCTAAAGTGTTGGGTACCACCTTAAATGCCCTAAAAAGCCGAATAAATTTGTTTCCGACGTTCAACTTAATTGCAAACATTTAAGTGTGAAAATGATTTTTGCACTTTTAGATTAAGAGGAGATCACCCACAATAGACTCATCATTTGATATATACAGCTCGTTTCGTTGTTTTCGTATAGTTTTGTAACATGCTTATTAAAAATCAATTATCCCGTACTTCTATAAAGATTGATCGCATTTTCTTTAATCTAATATATGTAATTTGTTACTTGTACTTATGTTTTTAATTTACATTCACATGTACGTCTATTTAAATTTCCAGTACATATGCATACATATGGTAACAGTACTGGGAGAGATTATTAACCTGTACATTTTTTCTGATTTAATAATTATAAGATTTTAAAGTAAATTATGATAATAAAGCAAACATAATTATGAATATTATTATAGATGTATGTATCTATTTTATTTACTAGCTACTTGTTTTATCATAAAGGGCTTCAACGTTTTTGATACTAGGTTTATAAGCGTTCCTGCTTAATCCCAAAAAGAGCTTCGAATGCTGAAATTAATAACATGTTGTGTTCTTTTTTCTTAGGTTTATTTTGTATGATAAACTATCGATTTGTTATGAATATAATATTGCTGAAGTTAGTTTCACCAGCATTACTGAAGAGGGAGTTGACAACTGAAATATAAAGCATCGATTGATTAATGAAATGACTGACCGTTTGGTGTGAAACTATTGTGCAATTTTGCGGCTGTCAGTTTTATTTGTGGAGGAAGCCAGAGTGCAATGAGAGAACCACCGACTACTAGTCAATTGATATCGGGTCGACCAAATATCATCTATAGCTATATATTTCAAAGGTATGAGAGAGTTAGAACATCCCATTATCTTATATGTAATTCTTTTTCTTAACTAATCGTGTTGTTGTTTTAATATGTGAACCTTTACTCTCCCCAGATCCACATTAAAAGGGGGGACTAGACGACTTAAGTTTAAAAGACCAGTATAAGTAATATATTTTCTAACTGACATTTTAGTCTCGAAGATCTTCAGCAACTGTGAGCAGCCATATTTTGTTTTTCAGTTCTTGATTTTGTTTTTCTCAGTGCTTATCCATTGCGTACCCGGTGACCCTCGTTTCGTTCACAATCTGACAATCATTAGTTAAAATCAAATGAAAAAAAGTGTAAAAGGCAATATAAAATACTATGTTGACAAGCATAACCGTCTAAACAAATCCGAAAGGTATTGTAAAAACGAGATGACAAATGTAACGGTTGTAATGTCTTACTAACAACTAAATCTTCTTTACAGTATGTATTTTTAAATACCAGTTTAAGATAAGGTGGAAGTTGAATTTGCAAAAATTTGTTTTTTGTTTGCTTTATTTGAATTACTATTTTTTTTGGACCTTTACAACTATCTTTTTTTGTTACAGACATAGAGGAATTAACTAATATAATCGATGGTTCTGTTGGCATATTTTAGTTTCGTTGTAACAAAATGTACAGAAATTTCCGCAAAGAACGATAATTCACTTTCGTCTGTAAGAAAATGTTTCAACTATAATCAATTACGTCTTTATCTTTATAATTTTTATCATTTGTGATATAAGAAATACATATTGTTTAATCAGTAGCTGACTTTATAAAGAATAAAATAATAACGGAGGCACTTGACATGAATTATCATTGATATGGTTATATTTATAAAGGAGTAGGTCCGGTAAGGACCGTTTTTGGCGTCAAATTTCATGTTCATCTGACAAAAGATTTTGACCTCTTTTTAAACACTTAAGTGTCTATTTCATTTGAATCAATTCGTTTATAAGAAAGATTCTAACTGATTTTTTCATTAAAAACGATCCGATTCAAGCTTAAATATAAAAAATCTACCAAATATGTCGAAAAATGTCACTTTTCAGATTGTTTTTGTCAAAAATGAAAGTGCCGCAGCCGTGTTCATCCAAAACCTTTATATATGTTATGTATTATCATAAATTACAACTCACATTTCAATATAAAGGATGAACACGAACGCGGCCACTTTCGTTTTACACGAAAACCGTCTAAAATTTAACTAAAATGATAGAATTGTGAAGATTTCAGTAATTAAGCGTGACTTAATGGTTCTAGTACTCGATATATGCGCATTGTATTGCCACAAAAAACTCATATTTATGTAGCAGAAGCATGCTACTGTCCAATAAATAACTAAAAGTTTACCTTTTAACAGTTTTGTAAAATTGCTATTATTTTGGGGCCAAAAAGGGGTCTTACCGGACCTAATCCTTTACTGTTCACAAAATTTAGAATTTTTGAAAATTAAGGCTTTTTTACCTCACGCATAGATAACCTTAACTGTCTTAGGCAAACAGTTTAGGAATTTTGGTCCTCAATGCACTTCAACTTTGTACTTTATTTGGCCTTTTTAACTGTCACTGATGAGTCTTTTGTTGACGAGACGGGCGTCTGGCGTATATACAAAATTTAGTCCTGGTATCTATGATTAGTTTATATACGTCTAGTATTCCACTATAGGCGCAAATACTAACATTTTCTGAATTAACATTTTGTACGATAATTTGATTGATTGATCGATACATGAAGCTGTTAAAAGACACTTTCAACATTAATTTGCTATTTCGTGGAGGTCAGTTTTTTATTGTTGGAGGACGACAGCGCTACAAACGTTCGGTAGGAAAACTGACATTCATATTTTATCAAAATTGGAGACGATAATTCGGGATTCGAAATTTCAATCTCAGTATGGACAGCCAAAAAAAATAGTTGGCATACTTAGACCACTCAGCCACCGAGGCCACCTGTGTGATTCAAACTATGACAAGAAAGCTCTGTGTTTAAGTTTTTTTTTAAACTATCCATAGGAACCATTACTTACAAAACGTTGATGAAAAATCGGTAGCCTCTCCGAAGAATTCTAATACAAATATGCTTCCGTGTATCCTTGTCTCACATTTTTGTAAATAAAGATTTTCAATTTCAACAACTATTTTTGTTGTCAGGAACAAATGTGATTTACAATCTCAAGAGCTTTTGTAAATATTTAAATTGAGGTTCTGAAAAAGGAAATCACCAATTCACCAACATTCCAACTGACTCCATTTTCAGAAAACGAAATCTGTAACAAACATAAACTTTTAGCCACCGCTTTACCAGCAGAGCCAAATACAATGAAAGTCCCAACTATGTATTGGCTTCCGAAGCTACACAAAACCCATTACAAATATAGATTTATTTCGTCTTCAAGCCATTGTTCAACTACTAAATTGTCTATTCTTCTTACCAACACACTTGGTACAATTAAAACCTTATAATAAATTGTTCAAATAAGGCCTTCGAAAATAGTGGAATCAATTACTTTTGGAGTGTTAAGAACTCGTTGGAAGTACTTGATAAATTGCATGCTTATATGGGTGATTTTGAATCTGTTCAAATTTTTGATTTTTCTACCCTGTATACCACATTACCTCACATTCTCATTAAGAACAAATTCACACACCTAATTAAATGGGCATTCAAAAAATCAGAATGTGAATATATATGTTCAAATTCTTTTAGGTCATTTTTTAGTAGCAATAAACAAAAAAACTATGTTAATTGGACATGCTTTGATACTATATATGCCCTTGAATTTTTACTAGATAACATTTTTGTTCGCTTTGGGGATTCCGTATATCGTCAGATTATCGGAATTCCAATAGGGACTAACTGTGCACCACTTATTGCGGACCTCTTTTTGTATTGTTATGAGTTACAATTTATGACAAATATAAGCAAAGACCCATCAAAACAACATCTGATAAACAAATTGAATAATACTTTTAGATATTTGGATGATATTTTGGCTCTCAATAATGACGACTTCAGTATGTATATTAATGAAATTTATCCTGCTTAACTTACTTTAAATAAAGCTAATATTAACAATGATCACTGCCCTTTCCTCCATCTTGATATCTATATCACTAACGGAAAGCTGAATACTAAAATTTATGATAAAATGGATGATTTTTAATTTCCTATCGTTAATTATCCGTTTTTATATGGTGACGTTCCCTTGTCACCATCTTACGGTGTTCATATATCTCAACTTGTATGATTCGCTCGTGTATGTAACATTGTTTTAGAATTTAACGAGAGAAATTTATGTATTACTGAAAAATTATTACACCAGGGTTTCGATATCATAAACTAGTCAAAACATTTACTAAATTTTATCATCGGTAATAAGACATCATTCGTAAATATAGCTCAACATGCAGACTTCTTATACGTTCAGGTATTTCACATCCAATTTTTTATGGAAATATTCTTTATAAAGCACAAAGGTGTCAGTATTTACCTCAGAAACTTACAAAACCTTTGAATAGACTTATTAAGAAGGGATAAAATTACGATACTGGTGTCAAGTCATTAAAGATTGCATATTTTGGCGTTAATATTGAGTCACTGATAAGGTCTTTGCGTCGGAACTAAACACATTTATTCTAAAAACAGTTGTTGGCATAACACGGGTTATGTTCTTCTCATATATGTTATGATGGTATGATACTAAACCCCTAACGGGAAGGATTGTGCCTGATGTTCATATGATGAAATCATAATCTTTCAGTCAGTTTAATTGAAGTCTGGAGCTGGCATGTCAGTTAACTGCTAGTAGTCTGTTGTAATTTATGTATTATTGTCATTTTGTTTATTTTCTTTGGTTACATCTTCTGACATCAGACTCGGACTTTTCTTGAACTGAATTTCAATGTGCGTATTGTTATGCGTTTACTTTTCTACATTGGTTAGAGGTTATAGGGGGAGGGTTGAGATCTCCTAAACATGTTTAACCCCGCCGCATTTTTGCGCCTGTCCCAAGTCAGGAGCATCTGGCCTTTGTTAGTCTTGTATTATTTTGATTTGAGTTTCTTGTGTACAATTTGGAAATTAGTATGGGATTCATTATCACTAAACTTGTATATATTTGTTAAGGGGCCAGCTGAAGGACGCCTCCGGGTGCGGGAATATCTCGCTACATTGAAGACCTGTTGGTGACCTTCTGCTGTTGTTTTTTTATTTGGTCGGGTTGTTGTCTCTTTGACACATTCCCCATTTCCATTCTCAATTTTATTTATTCATAGAAAACAGACATTATTTATTTAACTGACTTATTGATACATATGGCTCTTCAACTATACATTTCGTCGTTGTGCTATTGTTCTATGATATCTTCTGTAATCTTACCTTTCATTTTGCTTCAATGATTTGTCTATATGGCTGTTTGTGTTTCTTGGATACTCTTTACGTGACTTTATGTATACACTCCGTCGTTGTGCTATTGTTCTATGATAGATGTTTTGTATTTTTGTCTTTCACATTTGCCAATATGCTTTTTATGCCTTTTTGAGTTTCTTGGTCACATATGACGTAGCTCCCGTCATTGTGTTATTTGGGCCATGGAAACTGTTTGTTTAAATTTTTGTTTTTACAGTGATGAATATACTAGCCAAATATTTACTGCTATGCCCCTATTGTTGACATTTTTACATATAAAGTCTTGTTTTGTTCACACGTCGTTGTTAATATAATAAAAGTAAAGGTTTAGCTAGCTATAACCAAGTTTATTACAACGTTTTCTACATAGGAAAATGCTTGTTCCAAGTCAGAAATATGACACGACAGCTGTTGTCCATTCATTTGATGCTTTAAAGGTTTTGATTTTGCCATTTAATTAGGGACTTTCCGCTTTGAATTTTCCGCGTGGTTGATTTTTTTGTGATTTTACTTTTTTCTAATTTTATCATATAAGAATTCAAACTGTAGTTTTTCAAATATAAACTAAAACCAATGTTACACTTATTTTATATCCCTTTACCTCAGTAGAAAAAGGTCAACTAATTTTAAGAAAATTTAATACTATTGTTGTCTCCTCTTATCCTGTTCTCTTTAAGGAATTATGTCATGTACTGAAAGAACAGCCCGGTAAGAGCAAATTTGTTTATTTTTAAGATTCACGGCTGCATGTTACATTGTTGTTTTTTGTTGACACTTGTTTGTCATTGAGTCGTTTTCGTTTTTAATTGTCAACTTTTCATCGACTTAATTATTTGGATCTTTCTCCTAATGTTTTACTCTATTTGGTTAATCATGAATTCAGTTTTATAATATATGATGGTTTTGTTGGGATGGTCCTATATCAAACTAAAAGTAACAATTTTATTGTTAATTATTGATATTACATAATTATAACAGTAATTGTTTATATTCTTCTGCAGCATATCATTATTCTTGCTGCTTTCACCACAGAAACTATATCTGGTAAAATAATCATCAATACAGCTATCACGAGTATAAATCCACCAGACCACCCTATCACCATGGCAGAAAATCTATCGTCTGTCATTGAAATAAAGCGGCGACGGTATGATGACAACCGTTTTTTGTTTACATGCAAATCAAAGAATATAAACTGCGAATTGTTGCTTGGAGTAAAGAGTGGAGTAATACACGTGCACTCACAAACTGTAGAAGAACTGTTTGAGATGGATCCAGATGTAGTACTTGTCTGCGTTAAGTCAGACATTATAGGAGTACTGCTCTGAGCCAATATAGAACTTGTAAGTGTATTTGTCAGAGGTAACATATATTCTGATGTAGTCCAAATTGATCCTGTTGGAGAACGGCTCTGATGCGTGATGGATTCTGCGGGATAAAAAATAGTGTTCGATTAGTGATACATGTACCACATTTTTGGTCATATGTTTCATATTTCAAATGATCTACAGTAAACAAATAAAGTGATGGCAACATACCTTATACTATAAGTCACATAGTGTGACGAATAGTATGAGGTATACGATATATATGGATTCAGTAAATTTCAGATAGGATAAAAGTGAGAGAAGCCCTCGATGAAATCTTCTAAGGCACCTCATATCGGGTGTTTGTTGGGTTCCTGTTATGTAGTCTTCAGTTGTGTTGTGTTGTGTTTTGTAGATTCCAGTTTGTCTTGTGGTTTTTGTGTGGTTGCTGGAATGAAGTTGTCTGTAGATTTTCGACTCTTGTGAAAAACTGTCCTTCTGGTATCTCTCGTCTCAATTTTATATAAAATGGCGCATCAGACATAACTGAGTATTATTCTGCTTGATACTAAATTATTAGAAAATCCAATGCTCATTGGACAGTTTAGCTTAACCATTGTCTTTCTCAAGTTTAGAGTTAAGGAAAAAATATTTCGATTTTAAATTCACATTTTCTCTCTGTACACATAGTTGTCAAATCTCTGTGTTGCTTTAAACTTATTCTTTACTGTATGAATTTATTATGCTATATTAAAGTTTAATTGTTCATAACTTCAATCGTGTAAATGCACTCATACAAGATTCCAGACACCACATTCTGTACATCAGACGTACAAGCAAAATACAGATTTCTGCCGTTTTTGACAAAGATAAGTGGACATGCATTCTAGATTGTATTAGTAGTTAATAAATTTTAAAAACCTGATATGATTTAAATAAAAGGCATTATCAGTAGACAAAGCAGTAAACAATGAGTTTTATCTAATAATTAAGTAAACCATCTGCCTAAATAATTTAAAGAGTGAACATTTGTGTACATGTATGAATGATATCAGTTAGTTGTTCAATCCTTTATCATTTATAATTCATCGTCAAAGTTTTACCTGTAGTATCACCAACCGTATGTGTGATTTCCGTTGAATGCTTGCTCTGTACTCCAATATTTCTAGAAGCTGATGACTGTGTTGTAACACCATAGTTCATGCCTTTGTATTTTATGAAGAAGAAAAAGTATAGTCATTGCAAATGTATACCACCTAAACATGCATTTTTAAATTCCTTGTATTCTTTGTTTGGATCCAGCTTAAGATAATGTCAAACGTTCTGATTCCCAATGTCTAAAATAGCACACTCATGTCACCATTTAACTCCTGGATTACCAACTAAGTATTTAAATTATATTTATCTCATTGTTAAAGGGAGTAAGGTTACTTATGTCTTAATTATGGATGTTGATCCCCAATTCACTAACCCGAATACACGGCATCATATTATGTCCCATGCATTGAGAAAAATGTGCTTTCGATGTCAGTCAACTAACCAACACATTTTAAAAAATGGAAAAAAAGGGCTTAAAGACAAAGATTTCTAAATATTATGAGCTACACTTTACTTTGATTCAATCTGCATTTAATTTAAGAATTAATGCGCTCAGTGTATATACGAAAATGTGGAACCAGTGCAATGAAACAGTGGTGTACTTATGTAAAATTTCCAGACTACCAGGAGATATCTTTAGAAGCAATTGACCTCTACAAAATTTAAAAACCTTATTCTATGAAAACTAGCATATAAAACAGTGATACACAAACAATATATGTTTCTATGGAATAAAACTTAAGGCAAACATATTAAGAAATCTGTGAGAATCGAAGAAATTGTTTGATCAAATAGGAGTTCATTTGGTTATCTAAAACCTTTACGTCATTTGGCGTCGAGTGAAAAAGTGTACTTGGCAATCAGACCACATATGTGTTAGTCTTCAACTTTTTAAATTGTTTTGCTTTATAACTATTTCGATCTGAGCATCACTGATGAGTCTTGTGTAGACGAATTGCGCGTCAGCCGTTTTAAATTATAATCCTGGTAACTTTTATAACTGTAAGTCGTAATGTATTCGATAGAATTGTAATAAGATAGGTAATCGAGAAAAATTTCTATAAACATGACATTTGTTCAATAGATCGATTTCGTCGACAAATAATGTTGAGACTAGATAAAATCAACGTTTCACAAATTAAGAACAAAAGGGGATGAAACGAAACACAAATTAAGGATAAAGATCAATACTAGACTTTAAACAAAAAATACATATATCAATTTGACGAGTGGAACAAATTATAACGCAAATAATAGATAAATGAGAATGTGTGGTATGAGTTCCACCGAGACAACTCTTCATCCAAAATATCAAGAACGTTATTACCTATTATGAGATTAACTACTGGAAATTAAATTGAAACATTTCACACAAATGTCAGTTTTTATTTTCAGGTCATTTAATACAATTAACGGTACCAATTTTCTTGCACCAGATGCGCATATCGACAAAACATGTCTCTTCAGTGATGCTCGAGGCCAAACTATTTGAAATTCAAAGCTTATATAAAATATGAAGAGCTATAATCCAAAAGGTCCAAAAAGTATAGCCAAATCCTTGTACCCACAGGGTTTGACTGGGTTTAGTTTAAACATATTTATTTATAGTGGATATAAAACTATGACCATTTTAAGACATTCACCTCACCGTCTGGTCAGAATAAAAACCTTTACAAACGAAGACAATTATCGAAGTGGTGATTTCAATATTACCAATGGAAACTCTTTCTTTAATGGATTTTTTTTTATGAAAAGCAAATGTCAATCAAGGAAATAATGATAGAAAACATAACTATATAAATATCATATCAACTGGGAGATATATATATCATATCAGGTGCTGTTGGAATGTTGCTACATAGAAATGGAACTTTCACAATTGAGAAGCTGAACTCATCTTTTTGTCGTGAAGTTTAGCTGTCAACTAACCCTCTTTGTCAATTTCTTCAAGAAATGCAATATATGAGACAGACTTGACTAGTGACATATTACTAATATGTTATATACATATACATTTTCATGGATCTACAATCTGTCGATGCCTGTAACTTGGCATTGCACAAGGTCATGTTTTTCTCTGGCTGTTTATGACGTCTTTACACTAAATTCATTGTGTGTTGGATGTGTACGGATTGAGTGGTTAGTCTTAGAAGCATGACTTTTTATTAGTTGTTAGTGGCTATGAACTAGCTGTCAGATAACTGCAATTACTCTCAGATCTGTTCATTGTGTCGTTTTGTGTCGGGATGTATAAGTACCCGGCCACGTCCACTTGTATTTTTTGTCTATCTGATGAGTTAAGCCTTTTTTAACTGATTTTTATAGTTCGGTCTTATGTTGTACTGTTATACCATTGTCCCAGGTTAAGGGAGGGTTGGGATCCCGTTAACATGTTTAACCCCGCCACATTATTTATGTATGTGCCTGTCCCAAGTCAAGAGCCTGTAATTCAGTGGTTGTCGTTTGTTTATGTGTTACATATTTGTTTTTCGTTCATTTTTTTACATAGAAAAGGCCGTTAGTTTTCTCGTTTGAATTGTTTTACATTGTCTTATCGGGGCCTTTTATAGCTGACTATGCGGTATGGGCTTTGCTCATTGTTGAAGGCCGTACGGTGACCTATAGTTGTTAATGTTTGTGTCATTTTGGTCTTTTGTGGATAGTTGTCTCATTGGCAATCATACCACATCTTCTTTTTTATATTGACTGTATCTGTTCTTTCCTTTATTTGTACACACATGGTCGCCAAATGTCAAAATGTGGAGCAAGATGTACATACCCTTCCTTAGAATATAATATTACTCCTGGGTTTAAGTGGATTCCGTGTGTCTCGTATTTTCAAGTTTTATGTTAGGGACGTCAAAATCAAAGATATTCTATAATTGTCTGAGACAATAGTTACCAAAGGTACCAGGATTATGATTTAGTACAAACGAGGAATTAAAATTTGTCCTAGTCCTGACATGCTTTTAAAAAACCTCCCTAGTATTATAGCTCTGTGTGTACTCAGTTTTGAGTGTAAACACAACCATAGTTTTGAATGAGTTTGGACATCTAGCCTTGTTTGTACCACATTATTACTAATTGACATGATATTTAAAAAAAATGACATACTTACAATTCTCGGAATACGGCGTTTGGATTTGTTGCGTTGTGTTAGGATGATATACTGGCACAACTGTAAAACGTCCAAACAGTTTGTCATTATTTGGAAGGTTTATAACTAATATTTTGTTAAATCTGCCAATCTTTGTCCCTTTTGACTATGTTGATTTTACCAAATGCTTAAGGTTTATCATTTTTGAACTGGAGAATATTTATAATCCTGTGATCAGTGAAACAGTTTGGTGACAATTCAGATGTCGTTTACCCTCAATGAACATAAGATGTATATGGTATTATCGCTATTTTGTGCATTTTTCTTTTGATCTTGTAACAAGAAGTTTTCATATCATGCTACTAGTTGAGATGGAAAATTATCGCTAGAAACTAAGGACACCCGTGACGTTGCTAATGAAATTGACATGAAATTGACAACGTCGTCATAGGTAAAATAGCAAAAAACAGATTATCATTGGTCATCTCAACTCGACTGCTTTTCTCGCTTTTGGTGTACCAGCTCAAGCGAGAAAATCAACCTCATTGAGATAATCAACGATAATCTAGACGAATCAGTTTTTTCCATCTTATTATCTTCACGTACATAAATATATATTGTAAGTGAGATACGGTAAACTTTGGGGGCAAAACAAATCATTAGTTTTTTTTTACCTTTTACTTTTCTATTCCTTATGTTGTAACATATAAGTAGTTCATACATATGGAGTAATGCCAAACAGAAAAAAGAGTTATGCGGGTTTGATATACTGCAACGGATAAGTACGGCTGGAATATAATTAACTGACAATTTGGACAATTTAATTACAACAGTTTTTGAATTGTTCGTAATGCGTTTTATTGACATTTGAATGCCTGTTATTTTTTTATGTTACATATCATAATCTGTTGTCTGGTGTTTTTTTCACTTATAACTTAAAGTCTTCTATTCAATTTCTAAATTATTTTTTTTTCCGATTCTCTCGACTTGACATGCATGATACCCTAAACGTTATACCCACATTATCAATCACCGTATTCTAAATACCTTCATCTCCTGTTGTTTTGACATAAGTGATAGCATTAATGTCGTATTCCATCAGTACTCTAACAGGGTATATTACAGTCTCTTGCTGATAAACGACACATTCTCCGTTAGTACGGTTATACACTGATGCAAAACCTAGAGAATTGTATGCCTTCGCAAGTTCCTTTTCACATGATACCTCGTTGAGATCTTTTCGGTATATCGAAGGTTGATGTTCCAGATGTGTACTGTTGATCCTGAAGTTGTCGTATTTATTTGTATCTAATGTAGCTATATATATGGAAAAAAATGCTTTTATGTAATGATCACACCATGTATAAACTATGATAAGCTTATAAAATTAAAATTATTAGTAAAACAAAGCTTAAAAAAATAAAAAAAAGTTTGAGTAGTAGAGCTTTTAAGTATTGATATCTTTTCAAATGTGAATCTCCAATAAATACAGATATCGAATGATGACACATTTAACTCTTGGCAAAACAATCTTTTCTTTTCATTTGAGTAATCTTATTGTCAACACGGATTATAAATGATTCAAATTAAAACATTAATTAACGTGAACTTGTGAAACTTTAATTCTTTACATTTCAGAGAATCAGACTAAACTACCTGTGAAACTTTCAATGACATGTAGCTATCATTTCCAAACTTTGACACTAGACGTTTATTATAAAATATAAATATAAAAAAGAAGATGTGGTCAGATTGCTAATGAGACAACTCTCTATAAGAGACCAAATTGACACAGCAATTAACGACTATTGGTCACCGTATGTATCCGTGACAATTATTTTCTGAAAGAACAGTGCAAATATCTTAATATATATCGAAATCAAAGAACACGTCTAGCACTTAAAAACAAAAAATATGAAAACCATTTTTTTTATACTGTCATAATAATAAAATAGTACGTATAAAACTTTTTAATGACATCCCCCAAGATATTAAACAGAAATATCATGTTAAGGAGGGGTATTTGCGAAAAATACCAGTCGAGAGAATGGTAAATTTTGCGAGCCGTAAGGCGAGGGGAATTTATTTTTCAAGACTGGTATTTTTCGCAGATACCCCTTAAGAACATGATATATCTGTTTAATTACATCGAATGTTAATGTTCATAATAGTTATCAAAAATACCAGGATTATAATTTTATACGCCAGACGCGCGTTTCGTCTACATAAGACTCATCAGTGACGCTCAGATCAAAATAGTTAAAAAAGCCAAACAAATACAAAGTTGAAGAGCATTGAGGACCAAAAATTCCAAAAAGTTGTGCCAAATACGGATAAGGTAATCTACTCCTGGGGTAAGAAAATCCTTAGTTTTTCGAAAAATTCAAAGTTTTGTATACAGAAAATTTATAAAAATGACCACAAAATTGATATTCATGTCAACACCGAAGTGCTTACTACTGGGCTGGTGATACCCTCGGGGACGAAACGTCCACCAGCAGTGGCATCGACCCAGTGGTGTAAATAAACGCATTGATGATCGTGACGTTACAAGCGTCCAGCCGAATAGAGTATGTTTTGGCAAATACCACGACAGAGAGGATAAAAAGGGCATATCCTTTTGGCAAATACCCCGGCGGTGTTAAAAAATGAACGATATTCATTTGAAAACAGTAAATTGGTGAGATATACGCTAGCTATCAACCAATCAAAATCTAGCATTCCTACATAAGGTGTAATTATTATATTTATCTGATATTGAAAATCATTAGTCTTGCTAAATTTTTCAATTATAAATCAAATGCAAACTATAAATTTTAATGAACAGATTTTTTAGTTGGGGACAGGGGACTTTCAATTATGTTTGCTTGTATTTATAAATGTATTCAAATCAGTTGATCTTTATTTGTTGTTGGGTTTGTTTCTGTCACACGTTTAAAACAATACAAAATTGATTGATATTTGGTATGAAGCCATATAATTTACACATCTCTCTAATTATATGTATAGTTTTGGTTCTCGCTGGTCAAGTGGTCTGAGTAGTCCAACTAGTGTTATCAATAGCCAGTCAACATTGAAGTTGTGAGTTCGAATTACGTACGGGCAGGGACGTTCGACTGAAATCATAATTGATTTTTGATTTTTAGTTGTCCTGTTGAAATTTGGTGCATTTTTGTCCGAGCACTCTGTCTTCCTACCCCGATAAAACCTGACAGCTACTATTGAAATTTGTGTTAAGCAATACTAATGCTTGTTTGTTTATATTTTCTTTGCAATTGTTAATGTGTATTGCATATGCAAGTTGAGAAATTGATAAGCATGTCAATTATAGTGGCATAGAAATAAATGTTAATTTGAGAATCGAAAAAGAAGCATTAAAGTGGCAGATACTTTTTCTATCTATCTGTATCATGTCTTTACAATAATGTCGGATTGACCTTCGATTTAAGAGATGGCTATTGATTTGTCACTGGAGATAGATCTGAATTCAACATTAATAAAACAATGGAATTTCGGCTGAATTACCCAATAGTCAGGTGGCCAAAATTGTTCATCTTAATTATGTTCTAGTGTTTTGTGGTTGTTAAAATGATGATATGAGATACCAACTTAGTGAATTAACCTATTAAAGTGTTTATTAAAAATGTAAATTGTATCATTTGAAAATATGTTTTTCCATACCTATAGAGACTTGTGGTTGACACAGGTAAGGATGTTGTTGATCACATGGCGCTGAATAGACCACATCGTTGTCACTTGTACCAGACATATTCAACAACAAACATTGAGGAATACCTTGGGGTACTGGCGGTAGGATGTCCTGTAAAGTTGTTCCGGCTTCAATGCAGGTTGTGTCCTTAGTGACCAACCAGGAACTGTAACCATTTGACATTATTCCAACCCATATATCTATATTTGGCCTAGAATAATATTAACTTAATTATATAGTTATACTTTAAAATCACAATTTTAAGTCAGTTATTTTTCTGGAAGTGATATTTATGTTCAATGTAAACTTTAGAAAAACCTGTTACTCATTTTGATTTCATATAATTAAAGCGGAAAGGTTGAAAGCAATACTTAGTTTTCAAAGGATCAAAAATCATAATTCAATACGTCACACGCGCGTTTCGTCTACGCAAGCCTAATCAATAAAGCTCAGACCAAAAAGTTATAATGCAAAACAAGTTCATAGCTGAAGAGCATTAATCTTTTAAATTTCCCAAAAATTGTGCTATATACGGCTTAGTTAATCTATGCTTGGAATAAGAAAATCCTTAGTATTTTCAAAAAACAACCTTTACTACATGTGCTTTAATCATAATACGGAATTTAGTTAAATCATGAACCCTTTAATTGGTTGTAGTATCCCAGAAGTATCAATACTTCATAAGATTTCTCTTTTAATAGGAAAGGTAGAGTTCTGAAAATCAGCAAATATAATTTTGTGTAGTCTTTAATCGAATACAAAATAAAGACAATCATGTTTTGGTTTATTGTTCACTTAAAAATGTAGGTAAGTCAAAGAAGGTCCAAGGAACATAAGACTACCTGCAGAAGTCTATGCATTGCATATGTAGTAACATTTAGTTAATATAATAAGGAGATGTAATATTTTTGACAATGAGACCAAGACAATTATAATCTTACCCATAAAAGACAAGTGGACGTGATAAACTTAAAGGCACTACACGGTCTGGAAATTCCAGAGAAAAATCAACTTGACTGATACACAACCTAGCTAATGAAAAACGATAAAATAAAAATAAGACGGAAAGCACGTTCTCGAAATTCAAGTAAGAAAATCAACAACATGACTAATACGGAAACTTATAAATGAAAACTGACAAGAATATAAGACGGAAAGGAACTAAAAACAATCACTGAGTTACAGGCAGATACAGAATTCTTTGGAAAATGCACATGAGTAGTGTAGCGGGTTTTGAAATCTTTGTGAATGCTTTTACGTTTATCAATGACCTTAATAAAATCTCGTTCGTCCAAGAGCGACAAATAAGAAGATCTAGATATCCGCGGATGTAAAGAATTTAACATACACTGTTGTATAGAAATATAGTGAGTGACTGATCAAACATCTACATATATATTCCAGCCCTCGAACTTTAAGCTAATGGAAAATGCTGAAAGATTTTGAAACTTTAATTGCTGCTTTGGTGAAAAGGTATTTCATTTATCAAATTGACATATGAAAGTTAAAATATTCACGAAATAGATTATAAATAATTCAAGCACATTTCAACAAAAAGCTGATCACAACACCAGACTTATAATTTGGAGTTAAGAAAGCTAAAAAATCAATTAAATTACGAAGTTAAATGCCGTTCTTAACGACTGACACAAGCCGATATCGCCATATGTTAAGCATTACGCTCATGTGTACTGAATGATATGTTCTTTTAATGAAGCAGTATATAGAATATTACTGAGTTGCGTAAATCTTTATCAATTTGAATGAATACCTTCTGCGTAGAGAACTTTAAATTCATTTTTATTCTGCAATTTATTTAAATAACAAAAGAGTATAATTTCTTTTTTTTTTCATTTTCAAACATGTTATCTGTGAAATAGAAAACTAATTTCCGTGCGTAGTACAGACACGCATATGAAAATTAAATGTCATCAGGTTCGCACAACTGAAGATTCACTTTTCCTAATTGGACTACAACTTAGTTTATAATAGAATTATATAATAAATTATTGGAAGCTTTTACACCAAAATCTGTTTTATACTAGTATAAATGTACCAATTGTTTAGCGGATGTTCACCGAGTCAAAGTTTTGTTGCATTTGAGTCACAAACATTATTGTCGATAGATTGATGTTTGATTGACGCAACCTTAGTGCAAAAAGGCTAAATCGCGGCGAGTCAAACAAAGTAGTTGTACATTTACAAGTATATTATTATGTCTTCAAGCATTCAGCATTGTGTACAATAAGATATATAGGCGTGATATCTCACAAAATATGTGTCTTACATTTGTACTACCCGTAACAGAAATGATCGCTTTTTTGGGGGGGAAATACAATTATATCAGTTATTTGGAGGAAAAGTTATACAAAAAACTATAGCCCAACCCGTTTGCGGTTTACTTTTATTGTGCAAATTGAAAGTGTCATGCCTTTAGAAGAGAATCTGCTTACTCTTTTCTTTGCTATTGTTTTTTTCTTCCTTTTTTTATCTCTTTGTTTTTTTTCGTTTTTTTTTTTCATTGGTTTTCTCTTTTGCCTTTCTATTGTCTGCTATATTCTTTGGTTGATTTTCTCTTTTGCCATGCTTTTGATTGTTGTCTTCTTTTGGTTGGTATCCACTATAGTCATGAAATTGCCTGTTTTATTTTTGTTGTGTGTTTTTTTTCTTATTTTCAGGTCATGCTTTTGTCTGTTTTTATTCTTTGACTAGTTTTAGTCCTAGTCGTGACGCTATCTCTTATATTCTCTTGGTTGGGTTTTTGTTTAACTTTTGGGTCATGCATTTGTCTGTTTTTATTCTTGACTGGTTATCTCCTTTCGAGCCATTGTCTATTTTTATTCCTTTCATTAGTTAACTCTATGGTCATGTTCTTATCTGTTTTTATTGTTTCGTTGGTTTTCTCTTTGGTCATGATTTTATCTGTTTTTATTCTTTCGTTGATTGTCTATTTGGTATTGCTTTTGTCAGTTTTTATATTTTCGTTGGTTGTCTCTTTCGTTAAGTTATTGGTTGTTTTTATTTCAATTATTAGCTATCTCTTTGGTCATGCATGTGTCTGTTTTATTCTTTTGATCAGTTATGACTTAAGAGAATAATGTCTGCTTGATTAATTTTAATTGTCATCTTGATATCTTTTGATGCTTTAAACATTCATTATTTTATTTTTTTCAAGATTACGGAATGAACATTTTGTTAAAATATATTAGGATATTTGACCGAAAGCACAAACAATAGCAAGCTTTTTATCTCACCAATTATTTTGTTTCAGTATAAATCTATCATGCATAAGATGATGTATTGTTCTGGCTGAAAACCTCCTGAATAGTCGTCCATCTGGGGGATATTCCTGTAGACAAAGATCAAAAGCATCTGTCCACGACACATTTGCCATGATGGCATAATTTCTTTTCAAAACTCCTGTCCCGTAGTGACCTAAAATTATTTAAAGAAAGAAAACAAACACATATTAATGTGATTTGTGTTTATTCCCGAGCAGAAACTACTCAATCTTTTTTAAAACCAAGATGTAGGTTTGTATCTGCATACGATAGCCAGTTCAATGATTACAAAATATTAGTCTTTATAGGAACACAAAAGTCAATGATTTACACACTGATAACACACTCCAATACCCAAACAACGGCATACATAACGAACAAATGATGCATTAGGCTGGATTTGAACAAAAAAGATTCCAAAAAATATTTTGATCATTAAAAAAAAACACCGATAATATACTGCTTAAAATTTAATGCCAGAATCGTGATTCGTTTACAAACGAAAAATCAACAATAAAGTGCAAAGTTGAAAAGCATTGAGCACAAAGACAAAATAAGACATTCCAACCCAGATTAAAAATTCAACACCATTCGATTGATTTGACATAAACAAGAAACATGGATATTTAAAATGTATAACCAGTACGAGACATTCTGAAACACGTATTTTTCAACTGTTGTCCTTATTATAACAATATAATAATTGAATGTTTAATACTCAATTATAAACTCTTGTCATTAGGAAAGAAGTAGATGATATAAAAAAAAAATGAAAATAGACTTACCGTAATCTAAAACTGTACCTTCTATAAACCCTGTAAATAAGATGAAAAATGTTTATGGCGCAACAATTTGATTGATTTAAAATGTTTACTCGTTTCGCTTTGTCAGCTTTTAAAGGAAAGAGAATATTATAAAACTATGTTATCTTTGGTATATAGTTACTAGATATCACTTTTTGAAGTAATAAGTCTTGATATTGTCGATTTATGATAGTGATAGTTTTGTAACTAGGAATTAAAACAAGAGAACATAAAAGTTTTAACAACCAAAAGGAATAAGACGGTAGAAATATACACCTTCTGATATCAAATTCATGTTTGTTATATTTACTAATCGTAAATCACTTTGTTATAAACAAGGCATTAAGTTTTCAAGGGAATTGTTTTTAAATTTTTATCAAGTCATGAATACGACAGTTGTCATTTATTCGTTTACTATTTTTGAGCCTTTAATTTTGCCATTTGATTTGAGAGTGTCCGTTTTAAATTTTACCTTTGATATCAGTATTTTGTGATTCTACTTTTCAAAATTATGTCTTGTACCTAGAGCTTTATATCAGAGAAAAAATCTTTTCTTGAGTTTTTTTTGTTTAGCAAGCACCAATAAATTACATATAATTGGTTTTGAGGTGATCAAGATTAAAACACAATGATAACTGCTCTACCCTCATTTTTGACATTTTTACCTAATATGTCTATTTTTTTTGTTTTATTTTCTTTTCGATGTCAATATCATGGAATTTGATGCTACTGTGATACAAGTCAGAGGTTAAGCTAACTTTAACAAGTAGGTTTAATCAACCATTTTCTACATAAGAAAATGCAAGTATCAAGCCAGGAATATGACAGTTGTTATTCATTCATTTGATTAGTTTGAGCTTTTGATTTTACCATTTTACTAGGTACTTTCACTTTTGAATTTTCCTCGGTGTTTAGTTTTTTTGTGATTTTACTTTTTTCTTTTTTTTTTCTACGCTGTCCAAGCATTACTACTATCCTGCACCTTAAGATTGAGGTTTACTATATAGATGTCTGCATTCAAATCATTGCTGAAAGACATTGGCATGACTTAAATAAACTTAAGAGTATGTACTTGAAACCTGCTTTTTATTTTAAATTGACATTTGATAGATTCAAATATTTTAAAAGCTAAAAATTAACAAAGAGTACAATCATTAATCAGAAATATTTTGCCAAATACAATGTTTTCCCCAAACTGAACTGTTACGTAAACTGCTATTCGAACATAACATTTTGATCGAAACAACAACAGGATACCAAGAGACTATAAATCTTTTGGATACGTTTATCGGTTTATGTTATCAGTCATCCTGTATCTGTCTAGTACAAAAGTCGATTGCAGGATGAACTAATGAATAAACATTTTTTTTATCTTGTATAAGTAATATCCACAAAAAGTGTTTCCACATTTCCTTCAATATTTTTTTTCTCTTACATATCCGTGAAATTTTCTGTTAGGGTGAATTCTCAAATGAGTATGATTAATGTTTATTATTGTAATTTTTTTAATAAGAGTCCGGTTTGGGTAGCTGCAGGTTTCAATTCTCATTTAATTTAAATTATCTGTAACAGTTTATACATTATACATTTGTTATAATCCTTCCGAATTAGACTATTTACCAGATTTTTTTTATAACATTAGCAACACGACGGGGGCGACATGTGGAACAGGATCTGCTTACCCTTCCGGAGGACCTGAGATCACCCTTAGCTTTTTGTGGGGGTCATGTTGCGTGACGTAGTTTGTTTTAGATTTACGAGTTTGACTGTCCCTTTGGTATCTTTCGTCCCTCTTTCAAAGAAGCTCACTTTATTTTTTGGCTAGTTGCATTGTACTTGATTTGAAAAATTTCAAAATAAAAAAAAACTGTTGACAATGTGTTTTAGTTTATTAATAACAAAACATAATTTTACTTCTGCCTGCAATACATTAACTAACAAGTCAGTGGGCAATTTCAATAACTTATGTAGTGAAGAACTGAGAAGAAAATTATCTATGGATACATTATATATGAAACAAAAAACTAAACAGTTAAATGTGAATTGTATAAACAAAATAAAAATAATAAATATGTCGCACGTACCTCTTGAGAATGTGAAGAAAAGTATCAGCACCACTAACATTTTAAGAAAGCAATGTATCATTTCAAGATAATCAACTAATACATCAAATTGATCGAATCCTATCCATCATGTCTTGACGGAATAATTTATGAAACAAGTTTTACTGACACGGATTTAATGTTAAGTTTTGTCATGCTCAGACAATACTACTTCTTCTTTTCTGTCTTTCTCTTTTTCCAAATGGAAATCTATTATGAACAGCATCAATTTTTCACAATTTGTCTCTATAAAAAAACTTATGAACAGATTCGCAAGTGTTATATCAATTACGTCCAAATATATAACATTGATTGTTATTGATTGTTTATCCAGGTTTAATCCGTATAAAAGTTATAATACTAGCTATATTTCAAGGTCTTCTATATTTGCGTGTTATTATCTTATTAGTGATAATTGATAATTGAGTAAAAAAATTAATTGACTCAAAGATTAAAAAAAAAATAGAATTCTAAAGACTTAACTCTAATGAAATTACCATTGTATTGAGAATGATCATTTGACCGCAACTTCGGATAAACTATGATTCGTGCTAAGATCCAAACAACAGGCTTGTAATATTTGGTGTTTTCCTTGCCTAAGTGGTTAAAAGAGTGTTAAGCCATCTTATATTATCATGTTTATAAAAACTGACGTTTTTCATAGCCATGGCTAACACTAATATAATTTTTAAGAAAATTGTTCAATTAATCACTGAAAGTAAAACAATAAGAAATTGCAAACTCGTATGAATAGACAATCAAGTTATATGCTATTTGTTATCATTTGTACGAATATAAGTGGTTGAAATAGGTGATCGAAGAACAGTTGTGTGAACGAAACAAACAATTCATTCCCGTACGGATATTTTGAACCTGTATTTTTTAGTTCTATTGAAAGTCGTATCATTATATAAAAACTAAAATTCCAAACAAGATTACATTTAACGGTAAAAATTGAAGTCATATGAGAATTAGAAATTAGAGGGAGCACATATTCAAATATCATAAATTTATTCCGAAGAAACAAATCAAGATAAAAAATCATCAAAAAACAGTTACATAAACCCCAAAAGGGGCGAACACCAAAACAATTGACGAACAGATCTAGAAAAACTAAATATCACACACGTCATAAAACTTCTAATAATGAGCAAAAATAGACCCAATGAATTCAGTGGGAAAATCTAGCAGCTCCTGAAGGATCAGCATGTCCTGCTCAACTAGTAAGATCTTTCGCACATCAATCTTCTTAAACAACCAAGACATGAGATCCTAGTGCAATATAGTTTTCAGGTAAGATAACATTGAAGACGCAAGGTCTTTTTCCGTTGCTGGAACATTCCAGTTGCGTTTCAGCCACGCCAAAGGGATTATCTTCGTTGAGAGTTGGTTGAACATTAAGTCAATGATTTTTCCCCTACTTTAATTACCCCAGCTTGTACCAAATAACGAGATTTAAGGTATACATGTCACGATCACCTTAACTTTTGAGTATTTGACCTTCGCCCTGGGGCAATCAATGCTGAATATCTTGATGAGTGAAAAATAATTTCCACCAAAAAATCACCGGAAATTTAACGACGTCTTTGTTTGTATCCAGGACTGTTTGAGCGGACTTTTCTGTCTTACGTATAACTTTAGTTTAATATATGATTTTGCTTGAGATTTTTTTTTGGTATATATAAAGGCTCTTTTTGGTATATATAAAGGCTCTATGTTGATATTTTACACATGAACATTTAACAGTACAAATAAAATAAAATACATGGGCCATGATAAGTTGCTATTTACTAAATGTACTTGACGATAAACCTTATTGTGTGTGATATCTGGCATTATTTGTTTATTAGTCTCCAACCTCTAATATTGTTTTGTCTGGCCACAAAATAAAAAAGATATAATATTTTTGATTTTTCAGAAATTCCCCACGACAACCGATAAGCCAATATTTTTAAATTTACCAATTTCATACAAATTCACTAATGTATAGTAGATATATTTGTGGTGTAAAACACCACTGGCAGCGCTTGATCGTAATGGTGCTATGTGAATATATTTATCGGTTTCAAAAGCAAAAGATAATAACGATGGGTTTCATTTTGTAGTCTTGACTTTTTTCATTTTCGCTTATGTGATTTGTCTATATGCCTTTTTGTGTTTCTTTTATTTACATGTGACGTGGCTCTGTAATAACCCATCCCATCATTGTATTATTGTGCTATGGAAAATTTAATTGTTCTTGTCTTTCATTTTTGCTAATGTGCTTTGTCTATATCTCGTTTGCTTCTTTATTACACATTAATTTTTTTTATAGTGATTAAGATCAAACACAATGTGGACTTACATGCTTTACCTCTTCTTTTGACATTTTTGGTCTACTTTTTTTAACGAAGTAGAATACCGACTGCGTGGACTCTATAGTATCATTTTGTCTTCTCTTTTTTAGATAGAATTAGCCATTCTTGGTTAGATTAAATTTTTTTCTGTTTAAGATTAAGGTAAGATACAAATGTTCTGTTTGCAAGCAATAAAATATTGACAAAAATGACAACCACGTGTTTATCAATTTATTCTATGATATGTTTGGAAAAAAACATTTAACATCCTAAAGAAGCTTTCAAGTTTTCGCAGGTTGCTTGAAGTTATATGTTATTCTTTAACAACCTTTAATCAATATACTAATACAATATCAATTTATTCATGATAATAACTATGCGGTGGAAACAAATTATGTTTTCAAAAAGAAGTGACGATACTGAAGCTTTGATGCTTTAAGAAAATGGAAAGTAATTTACATAAACAGTCATGTAAGAAGACGACATAGTGAATTTGTCTGCATTACATATTTCATTCGTGTCATTAAGGCAAGGCAATTTGTAGGATTTTTATACACAGAGATTAAAAAGGATTTACATACATTTTTATTCCCACTTTGTAATCAGTACAGCCTAAATTTAAATAAATAATTTTAAAATTGTATACGATCTATATAGAGACAAGTTCTTGAATAATAATAAATAAACTCATCACATATACCAGATTTGAAATTCGGTACATGAGACGCGCGTTCCGTATAAAACAGAATCATGAAGATGATTGGTTTGTTACAGAGTCTTTCAAAGAATTACATTTCTATAGACCTTCTTGTAGGAACAAATTCCATTACTTTTGTTGAGGTGGATCATCAATATGTATTTCCTCAGATAGGATTTTCTAATACTTTACCAAAGGAGATTTAAATTTGGTTTTTTTGTTTAATCTAATGTAAAGTTTGGATCATCTTTCTATTATATCATCTTCAAGATGTGTATACCTGACCAATTATGCATTGAGTATTCATAAAAACACGTTTGTAAATAGTAAGATCTATTAGATATTAGTATTAAATAAAATATAATAAGATAGTTTTAATGTAATGCTTTTTAAAATATGAAACATTTATGTAATTTATTGCCTCTAATCTATGTCATTTATTGTATCTCATCTATGTCTTTAAATGTCTCTTATCTATGTCTTTTATTGTCTCTAATCTATGTCTTTTATTGTATCAAATCTATGTCATTTATTGTATCAAATCTATGTCTTTTATTGTCTCTAATCTATGTCTTTTATTGTATCAAATCTATGTCATTTATTTTCTCTAATCTATGTCTTTTATTGTATCAAATCTATGTCTTTTATTGTATCAAATCTATGTCATTTATTGTCTCTAATCTATGTCATTTATTGTATCAAATCTATGTCATTTATTGTATCAAATCTATGTCTTTTATTGCTTCTAATCTATGTCATTTATTGTCTCTAATCTATGTCTTTTATTGTATCAAATCTAAGTCATTTATTGTATCAAATCTATGTCTTTTATTGTATCAAATCTATGTCATTTTTTGTATCAAATCTATGTCTTTTATTGTATCAAATCTATGTCTTTTATTGTATCAAATCTATGTCATTTATTGTATCTAATCGATGTCTTTTATTGTCTCTAATCTATGTGTTTTATTGTATCAAATCTATGTCATTTATTGTATCAAATCTATGGCTTTTATTGTATCAAATCTATGTCTTTTATTGTATCAAATCTATGTCATTTATTGTCTCTAATCTATGTCTTTTATTGTATCAAATATATGTCTTTTATTGTCTCTAATCTATGTCTTTTATTGTCTTTAATCTATGTCATTTATTGTATCAAATCTATGTCTTTTATTGTCTCTAATCTATGTCTTTTATTGTCTCAAATCTATGTCATTTATTGTATCAAATGTATGTCATTTATTGTATCAAATGTATGTCTTTTATTGTATCAAATCTATGTCTTTTATTGTATGAAATCTATGTCTTTTATTGTATGAAATCTATGTCATTTGTTGTCTCAAACCCATGTCTTTTATTGTCTCAAATCCATGTCTTTTATTGTATCAAATCTATGTCATTTATTGTATCAAATGTATGTCATTTATTGTATCAAATGAATGTCTTTTATTGTATCAAATCTATGTCTTTTATTGTATCAAATCTATGTCTTTTATTGTATCAAATCTATGTCTTTTATTGTATCAAATCTATGTCATTCATTGTATCAAATGTATGTCATTTATTGTATCAAATGTATGTCTTTTATTGTATCAAATCTATGTCTTTTATTGTATCAAATCTATGTCATTTAGTGTCTCAAACCCATGTCTTTTATTGTCTCAAATCCATGTCTTTTATTGTATCAAATCTATGTCATTTATTGTCTCTAATCTATGTCTTTTATTGTATCAAATGTATGTCATTTATTGTCTCTAATCTATGTCTTTTATTGTATCAAATCTATGTTATTTATTGACTCAAATCTATGTTATTTATTGACTCAAATCTATGTTATTTATTGACTCAAATCAATGCCTTTTATTGTCTCAAATCCATGTCTTTTATTGTCTCAAATCTATCACTTATATTGTCTCAAATCTATGTCCTTTATTGTCTCAAATCCATGCCTTTTATTGTCTCTAATCTATGTCTTTTATTGTCTCTTATCCATGTCTTTTATGATGAGTATGTTTATTGTCTCAAATCTATGTCCTTTTTTTTCTCAAATCTATGTTATTAATTGACTCAATTTAATGTCATTTATTGTCTCAAATCAATGTCCTTTATTGTCTCAAATCCTTGCCTTTTATTGTCTCTAGTCTATGTCTTTTATTGTCTCTTATCCATGTCTTTTATGATGAGTATGTTTATTGTCTCAAATCTATGTCCTTTATTTTCTCAAATCTATGTTATTAATTGACTCAAATTTATGTCATTTATTGTCTCAAATCAATGTCCTTTATTGTCTCAAATCCTTGTTTTTATTGTCTCTAATCTATGTCTTTTATTGTCTCATCCATATCTTTTGTGATGAGTTTATTTATTGTCTCAAATCTATGTCCTTTATTGTCTCAAATCTATGTTATTTATTTACTCAAATCTATGTCATTTATTGTCTCAAATCCATGTCTTTTATTGTCATAAATGTATGTCTTATATTGTCTCAAATCTATGTCTATTATTGTTTCAATCCCATGTCTTTTATTGCCTCAAATCAATGTCCTTTATTGTCTCAAATCCATGCCTTTTATTGTCTCTAATCTATGTCTTTTATTATCTCTTATCCATGTCTTTTGTGATGAGTTTTTTTATTGTCTCAAATCTATGTTCTTTATTGTCTCAAATCTATGTTATTTATTGACTCAAATCTATGTTATTTATTGACTCAAATCTATGTCTTTTATTGTCTCAAATCTATGTTATTTATTGTCTCAAATCTATGTCATTCATTGTCTCAAATCTATGTTATTTATTGTCTCAAATCTATGTCATTTATTGTCTCAAATCCATGCCTTTTTTGTCTCAAATCTATGTCTTATATTGTCTCAAATCTGTGTTATTAATTGACTCAAATTTATGTCATTTATTGTCTCAAATCCATGTCTTTTATTGTCTCAAATCCATGACTTTTTTGTCTCAAATCTATGTCTTATATTGTCTCAAATCTGTGTTATTAATTGACTCAAATTTATGTCATTTATTGTCTCAAATCCATGTCTTTTATTGTCTCAAATCTATGCCTTTTATTGACTCAAATCTATGTCATTTTTTGTCTCAAATCCATGCCTTTTATTGTCTCAAATCCATGTCTTTTATTGTCTCAAATCTATGTCTTATATTGTCTCAAATCTATGTCCTTTATTGTCTCAAATCCATGCCTTTTATTGTTTCTTATCTATGTCTTTTATTGTCTCAAATCCATGTCTTTTATTGTCTCAAATCTATGCCTTTTATTGACTCAAATCTATGTCATTTTTTTGTCTCAAATCCATGACTTTTATTGTCTCAAATCCATGTCTTTTATTGTCTCAAATCTATGTCTTATATTGTCTCAAATCTATGTCCTTTATTGTCTCAAATCCATGCCTTTTATTGTCTCTTATCTATGTCTTTTATTGTCTCTTATCCGTGTCTTTTATGAGTTTTTTTATTGTCTCAAATCTATGTCCTTTATTGTCTCAAATCTATGTTATTTATTGACTCAAATCTATGTTATTTATTGACTCAAATCTATGTCTTTTATTGTCTCAAATCTATGTTATTTATTGTCTCAAATCTATGTCATTTATTGTCTCAAATCTATGTTATTTATTGACTCAAATCTATGTCCTTTATTGTCTCAAATCTATGTTATTTATTGTCTCAAATCTATTTTATTTATTGACTCAAATCTATGTCATTTATTGTCTCAAATCTATGTCTTTAATTGTCTACAATCTATGCCTTTTTTGTCTCAAATTTATTTCTTATATTGTCTCAAATCTATGTTATTAATTGACTCAAATTTATGTCATTTATTGTCTCAAATCCATGTCTTTTATTGTCTTAAATCTATGCCTTTTAATGACTCAAATCTATGTCCTATATTGTCCCAAATCTATGTCTTTTATTGTCTCAAATCTATGTTATTTATTGTCTCAAATCTATGTTATTTCTTGTCTCAAATCTATGTCATTGATTGTCTCAAATCCATGCCTTTTATTGTCTCAAATGTTTGCCGTTTATTGACTCAAATCTATGTCCTTTATTGTCTCAAATCTATGTCTTTTATTGTCTCAAATCTATGTTATTTATTGTCTTAAATCTATTTTATTTTTTGACTCAAATCTATGTCATTTATTGTCTCAAATCTATGTTATTAATTGTCTACAATCCATGCCTTTTTTTCTCAAATCTATGTCTTATATTGTCTCAAATCTATGTTATTAATTGACTCAAATTTATGTCATTTATTGTCTCAAATCCATGTCTTTTATTGTCTCAAATCTATGCTTTTTATTGACTCAAATCTATGTCCTTTATTGTCTCAAATCCATGCCTTTTATTGTCTCAAATCCATGTCTTTTATTTTCTCAAATCTATGTCTTATATTGTCTCAAATCTATGTCCTTTATTGTCTCAAATCCATGCCTTTTGTTGTCTCTAATCTATGTCTTTTTTTTAGTCTTATCCATGTCTTTTATGATGAGTATATTTATTGTCTCAAATCTATGTCCTTTATTTTCTCAAATCTATGTTATTAATTGACTCAAATTTATGTCATTTATTGTCTCAAATCAATGTCCATTATTGTCTCAAATCCTTGCCTTTTTTTGTCTCTAATCTATGTCTTTTATTGTCTCTTATCCATGTCTTTTGTGATGAGTTTATTTATTGTCTCAAATCTATGTCCGTTATTGTCTCAAATCTATGTTATTTATTGACTCAAATCTATGTCTTATATTGTCTCAAATCTATGTCCTTTATTGTCTCAAACCCATGGCTTTTATTGTTTCAAATCAATGTCCTTTATTGTCTCAAATCCATGCCTTTTATTGTCTCAAATCTATGTCTTTTATTGTCACAAATCTATGTCTTATATTGTCTCAAATCTATGTCCTTTATTGTCTCAAACCCATGGCTTTTATTGTTTCAAATCAATGTCCTTTATTGTCTCAAATCCATGCCTTTTATTGTCTCTAATCTATGTCTTTTATTGTCTCTTATCCATGTCTTTTGTGATGAGTTTATTTATTGTCTCAAATCTATGTCCTTTATTGTCTCAAATCTATGTTATTTATTGACTCAAATCTATGTTATTTATTGACTCAAATCAATGCCTTTTATTGTCTCAAATCCATGCCTTTCATTGTCTCTAATCTATGTCTTATATTGTCTCAAATCTATGTCCTTTATTGTCTCAAATCCTTGCCTTTTATCGTCTCTAATCTATGTCTTTTATTGTCTCTTATCCATGTCTTTTATGATGAGTATGTTTATTGTCTCAAATCTATGTCCTTTATTTTCTCAAATCTATGTTATTATTTGACTCAAATGTATGTCATTTATTGTCTCAAATCAATGTTTGATAGACTCAAAGATCTATGTCCAGCATTGTCTCAAATCTATGTCTTTTCTTACCTCAAATTTATGTCTTATATTGACTCAAAAACATATGTCCTGTATTGTCTCAAATTTATGTCTGTTTTTGATTCATAAATCTATGTCCTGTATTGTCTCAAATCTATGTTTTTTATAGTCTCAAATCTGTCTCCTTTCTTATCTCAAATCTATGTCTTTTATTGACTCAAAAATCTATGTCCTGCATTGTCCGAAATCTATGTATTGTTTTTACTAAAAGATCTATGTCCTGTATTGTCTCAAATCGATGTCTTTTATTGATTCAACAATCTATGTCCTGTATTGTCTCAAATCTATGTCCTTTGTTGTCTCAAACCTATGTCCTTTATAATCCCAATCTGTATTGAAGGCCGTAAATGCATCTTTAGTGGCGTGTATACAGATGTCATTCTGTCTCAGTATATTTCGTATTTGTAGTCAAGTTGAAATGGATAAAGGGAAGTAACTATAATAACTTCGGGTCAATTAAACACGGAATCAAGAAAAGCAAACATTGTTAATATGTTGCTTTATAACAAAATATATATCATACAATAATGACATTTGCATGTAAAAATAAAAAGCACACACATGGAGAACACATTCAACTCAATATTAAGTTATGGGAAATGACATAATAGAACAAAAGTCCTGTAAGGCCGTTCTTAATAATTTATCATAAATTTGTGCATGGCGGAACAAACTCAAATCAATGTCCTTTATTGTCCTAAATCCTTGCCTTTTATTGTCTCTAATCTATGTCTTTTATTGTCTCTTATCCATGTCTTTGGTGATGAGTTTATTCATTGTCTCAAATCTATGTCCTTTATTGTCTCAAATCTATGTTATTTATTGACTCAAATCTATGTCATTTATTGTCTCAAATCCATGTCTTTTATTGTCTCAAATCAATGTCCTTTATTGTCTCTAATCTATGTCTTTTATTGTCTCTTATCCATGTCTTTTGTGATGAGTTTTTTATTGTCTCAAATCTATGTCCTTTATTGTCTCAAATCTATGTTATTTGTTGTCTCAAATCTATGTCATTTATTGTCTCAAATCTATGTTATTTATTGTCTCAAATCTATGTCGTTTATTGTCTCAAATCCATGCCTTTTTTGTCTCAAATCTATGTCTTATATTGTCTCAAATCTATGTTATTAATTGACTCAAATTTATGTCATGTATTGTCTCAAATCCATGTCTTTTATTGTCTCAAATCTATGCCTTTTATTGACTCAAATATATGTCCTTTATTGTCTCAAATCTATGTCCTTTGTTGTCTCAAACCTATGTCCTTTATAATCCCAATCTGTATTGAAGGCCGTAAATGCATCTTTAGTTGCGTATATACAAGTGTCATTCTGTCTCAGTATATTTCGTATTTGTAATCAAGTTGAAATGGATAAAGGGAAGTAACTATAATAACTTCGGATCAATTAAACACGGAATCAAGAAAAGCAAACATTGTTAATATGTTGCTTTATAACAAAATATATATCATACAATAATGACATTTGCATGTAAATATAATAAGCACACACATGGAGAACACATTCAACTCAATATTAAGTTATGGGAAATGACATAATAGAACAAAAGTCCTGTAAGGCCGTACTTAATAATTTATCATAAATTTGTGCATGGCGGAACAAACTCAAAAAAGAAAAGGAAAAAATATTTGAGGCCGTAACTTTTTAAACGGAAATTCTTTGTAAATGATATGCTTGAAAACAAAATAGGACACATATTTTAGACTGTTACTTGTTTAACGAACATATAATAGCGATTGACGTCACGATGAGTCACATATTTGAAAAACAGACACAGATTTTAGACCGTACATAAATTTTAAGTGTACACATATTCTCCATATGCAAATCCTGCTGAAATGTTGCTACATAGAAATGGGAAGATCCCGTAACACATGTGTAAATTGAAAGACGTTACCTGAAAAACGATGTGTTTTCAGCGAAATTAAAAATAGAAACATACTGATCTTTGATTAAAAGTAGATAAATAATTCAAATATAACTGAATTATAATAAATTATAGCAACAAAACATATTAGTACGAAACAAAGTTTTTTTTGTAAATGTTCAGAATTTTCAATTTTTATAATGATGCTTTATATGTTTGCAAAGAGAATTTAATTTGATACAATTTTTTTAAATTAACCAAATGCATACAAATTCATTTAATGAGGCAAATAAATTGAAGATATATAATACATTTATCAGTTAAAAGAGCTAAAGATAAAGCGACGAATGTCATGTTGTATTCTTGTCTGTTTCATTTTTGCGTATGTGTTTTATTTATATGCATTTTTGTGTTTCTTTGAAACATATGACGTGGTTCTGTACTAACACACCCGTCATTTTATTATTGTGTTATAATAAATTTAATTATTTTTGTCTTTCCTTTTTGCTAATTGGCTTTATCTATATTTCTTTGCTTCTTTATTACATATTTGTTTGTTCTATGGTGATTCAGATAAAACACTTTTGACTGCTTTATCTCTATTTTTGACATTTTTACCTACTAAGTCTGGTTGTTTTGTTCACACATCATTATCAATATAGTAGCATTTGATGCATCTGTCATACCAGTTAGAGGTTTATCTTGATATAAAACCAGTTTCAA
Source organism: Mytilus trossulus (assembly GCF_036588685.1). Classification (NCBI taxonomy): domain Eukaryota; kingdom Metazoa; phylum Mollusca; class Bivalvia; order Mytilida; family Mytilidae; genus Mytilus; species Mytilus trossulus. The sequence continues at coordinate 32,309,566 of NC_086386.1, read as the reverse complement.
TCCACTAATTTTTTAAATAAGAAAATGCCAGTAGACAAGAAAATGACAGTTCTTATTCATTCGTTTGGTGTGTTTGAGCTTTTGATTTTTCTTTTTAATAAAGAACTGTACTTTTAAATTTCGCTCAGAGTTCGGTATTTTTGTGATTTTACTTTTTTAATGATTATAAAAATAAGGGGACAATTTTGGAGATAGTTTTTCCTCACTGCATGTACTCTATGTGTTGTATAATTTTGTCTTTTTTAGTTTGGGCTAGCATTTTTTCATTCTTGGTTTAATTATATTTTTTTTGTTTAAGATTAAGGTAAGATACAAATGCTGTGTTTGCATTCAATAAAATATTGGCCAAAATGACAACGACGTGTGAAATCTTTTATTCTACGATGGGTTTGCAAAAAAAAACACTATTTAACATCTCAAAGTAGCAATCAAGTTTTCACAGGTTGCTGGTAGTTATATGTTTTTCTCTAACAGCCTATAATTAATATACTAATACAAGACCTACTTATTCCTGATAATAACTATACTGTGGAAACAAATTATGATTTTAAAAGGACGTAACGATACTAAAGCGTTAATGCTTTAAGAAAAGGGAGAATAATTTACATAAACAGTCATTCACAAGGATGACATATTGAATTTGTCTGCATTATAGATTTCATTAGTGTCATTAAAATAAGGTAATTTGTAGTGGTTTTTTTTTCAAAAGAAACTTATACACAGAGATTAAAAAGGATTTACATACATTTCTATTCCCACCCTGTAATGAATATACCCATGATTTAAATAAAAAGACATTCAGATATACTTTAAAAAAAATATACGATCTATATAGAGACGAGTTCACAATAATAATAGTAAATTATTATATCACACATGCACCAGAATTGAAGTTTCGTACACAAGCGCGTTCCGTATAAAACAGAATCGCGTAGGTTAATGGTTTGTTAACGGTCTTTTAAAGGTTTACACTGCTATAGATCTTCTTGTAGGGGCTACCTCTATAAATTTTATTGAGGTTGATTATCAATAAAAAAAATTCTTCAGACAAATGTTTCTAATACTTTAACAAAATGTGGATTTAAACATGCTTCTTTAACATAATGTAAAGTATGGGTCATCGTTATATTATTTTATCTACAATGTGTCTACACCTGACCAATTATGCATTGAGTATTCCTTAAAAACACATTTTGTTTACAAATAGTAAGATCTAAAAGTAGGTTTAATAGTATGCTTCTTTAAATATGAAATATTAAATGGTGAAATCAAACTGAAGTTCTTCCTAGAGAAAGTACGTCTGAGTCAGTGACAACCCTACAACAGATGTATTCATTGGATCGCCATCAATGATGGTGATACATGGCTGTGTACATAATGTGTATACACACGTCTAAACATCAACCCAACAATGTTAATATCACTCTTAAAGCGTATATTTGTCAATACATGTCAATAAACTGTATTTCTGTCTTTTTTTTTATATATAATAGAATAAATAACACCATACAATCAAGGAATTGTAAATTTGACTTATTAGTACAGTTCCTTTGTGATAAACTACAACGGTAAAACTACTTTTTTGACTCTAAAACCAGAAACAAAATTGTCAATTTGTTATGAAAATGAAATATAGATACCTCTTAGATTCAAAAAAATATTTTGGTAGAGAAAAACTGTAAAATAAAAATAAAAAATTCCTGGTTCTAGGATTGAACTTGGTACTGTTTGTACATGTGTTTCAAAGTTGTGTCTTTCTTTGCGAACGACTAGACGATCACGGCTATGAACAGGTTACATGTTACACTTTAAATTGACATACTTATATATTGTACATTTGTAGCACGAGCAATTCTGTTTGGGTTTCAGAATGCTTACCACAAATATTACTAGTTTATTTACTGATTGAAGATGGATGCCAAATGTATAACGTTTAAATAAACTTAACATATATAATGAAAGCCAACCAGTTTACACAATATTTATATATAATTGTTAATTAAGACAAATCATTATTTTTATTTTGTCATCAACTGGAGTCTTCTGAGATGGTTTTATTGTGGCATTTATACTTCATTCGGATTTTTTAATAATCTTAGTCCGTTTGTACATGTGTTGTTAATCCAATCTTTATAAAACCAATTGATTTTTTTTTATCTTTAATATAAAACCAATTGATTGAATCAAATTAACACTATTGCCATGCTCATTTGGTTGCTAAACACTTTAAATGTAAATATTCAATTTTTTCAAATGTTGGTAACTATTTTATTTCAACTTTACAAACAAGATTACAAAAAAATCCGTATAATAATTATATGTCTTTTTGAATAAATTATGAATACTAAAATCTAACCAATATAAAAAATTTGTAATGATTAAACATTGAATAAAATAATTATTTACAATTATACAATCTGTAATTGATAAGGGTAGATAACAACCGATTTAAGTTAAATTAAACTTATATTAAGTTAAATATAAATGTGAACCGTGTGGATCTTACCATTTCCAGCTATTAAAGAGTAAAAAAGACAAAATACGAAATTAGTTACATGAAACTTCGTTGATTCATTGTCAGATTATGAAACAGATAGTCGTTTTACTAAAAATGGGTTAAGAAAGACTAAAGTCGCTCGTTGATTATCGTTTACGAATTCACTACTTCTTATCAATACTCCAATACATAACATCTTCATGCCTTATATATCATGTACTGTAGTACGCCGCTAGATTAAAACTGACGTGGAAAGGTAACACATGGCCAGGTGGTCGTGTGGTCTAGCGGGACGGCTGCAGTGCAGGCGATTTGGTGTCACGATATCACAGTAGCATGGGTTCGAATCCCGGCGAAAGCAACTTTACAGATCTAACATTGTTGGGTTGTTGTTTAGACGAGTTGTATATATGTATGTGAACACTACTATTATAGGAAAACTATTTTTAAAAAACTTTTCTTTCAATTATTTGGCCTTGAGCGATGCTTCGAAAGGTCTTCCAGGAAATAAAGTGGAAGTTACCAAATGAATAGTTTATGTCCTGTATTGCCTAAAATCTGTGTCATTTTTTTGTCACAAATCTATGTCCTCTATAATCCCAATTTGTTTTGAGAGTCGTAAATGCATCTTAACTTGCATGTATCCAGATATAATTTTGTCTCAGGTTATTTCGTATTTGTAATCAAGTTGTAATGGATAAAGGGAGGTAACGATAATAACTACATAAAAATTAAACACTGAGTCAAGAAAAGTAAAACGAGTTTACCAATAACATGTTAATCGTACAATGATGACAGACGCATGTAAATTTTAAAGCACACACATGGAGAACACATCCCAACTTTACATGGAGTCATTGGAATCGACATAATAAAAAAGAAATCCTATAAGGTCGTACTTAATGATCTAGTATAAACTTGTGCATTGCAAAACAAATTGGAAAAAGATTTGAGAACGTTTCTTTTTGAAACAGACATACATTTGCAAATGACGTCACCATGGTTCACATATTGAAAATCGGACACAGATTTGAAACCATGTTGAAGGCCGTACTTTAACCTATAAGGGTTTAATTTTTAAATTGTTTTTTGGACTCACACCACATCTTCCTATATCTATGTATTCTCTATACACAGGTGCTGCTGATATGATGTTATATAGAAATGGCGTAATCCCATAACACATGTGTAAGTTGGAAGATGTTATCTAAAAACGATGAGTTGTCAATTGAATCAATGATTGGAACATACTGATCATTAAAGTAGATAAATAATTAAAATATACTGAACTAAGATGAATTATGGCATCGAAATATATTATTACAAAACAAAGTTTCATTTCAATAAAAATGTTTATAAAAAAAGATCTACAAAATAGTTTTAGTGTCATAAAAATAGAATCTTTAGAATATAAAACAAGTTAGCTAATTAATGTCTAGGATTTTTTGTTGTTGTAATGATGCTTTATATGTTTTGCAAAGAGAATAAAATCCTGTACAATAATTACAAGAATCAAGATTATTAGAATTAGAGCGCCTGACCAACCAATCACCGTAGCAGAGAGTCTTTGGTCTGGAACTGATATATAACGTCGTTGATGTGAGGACAATGTTGTTTTGTCGATTCGTAGATCAGGTAATGAAATAGGTATTCCTTGACTTGTAGAAGAATTTTCACAAACACAAACACAGTCTACCATTTCACCAACAGTTCCTAAAAAAAATGTAAAAACTAGTTTTTTTTACATGTATTGTATTTTAAACAAAAACCTGTGCCTAAGTGGTCTTAATAAAGGCAACAGTGCTATACCGATGTTCAAAACTCAAAAATCGATAGAAAAAAAAGAGGGACACAAACCAAAACTAACTAGTCATCACCAGCATGTAATTTTCATCCCATGATTGTTACTGTTCTATAGTAAATTTGTATCTTGTTCCTCATGTTTGCTTATGTGCTTTGTCTATATTTTATTTGTGTTTAATGTTACCTGTTTGTTTGCTTTTATAACGATTAAGATTATAACACAATGTTTGACTGCACACGAAGTACCCCAATTTTTGCGATTTTTACCTTTTATGTCTGTTTGTTTTGTCCACAAATGGGTGCCAATATAATGGAATTTTATGCGACTGTCATAAAAATGAGAGGTTTAGCTAGTTATAAAACTATGTTAAATCCATCATCGCTACATAAAAAATGCCTGTACCAAATGAAGTATGTGACGGTTGTTATCAATTCGTTTGTTGTGTTTAAGCTTTTATTTTTGTCATTTGACTATAGACGTTTCTTTAATTTTCCTGAAAGCTCGGTATTTTGGAATTTTACTTCTTTCTGACGTTGGGAACTTCTCTCGGGTTAGTAATGGTCGACTTTGATTTTAATGTGAGAAATTTTCATTTGATTCAACAAGGTTTTTTTTTTGAAAATGCAAAACAGACTATACGTTTTTATCAAATCTAGTTACATAAACAGCAAATATTAACAAATGATATTGTAGACGCTATTGATTACAAATTTATAATCTAAATGTTTAATTTGTAGACATTCTATCTAACAAACTTTCCATACCACGTGACTGGTAAGAGTTGTAAAAACAAAAACAAATGTCACTTTAAAACAATTTTATACTTGGATTAGCGTTTTGCAAAAGATGTGTATTCACTTGATATCGATGGGGACATGTTTCTCGTATTCCATAAAAAAGTTGGAAATAATAGTTTGATACAAAAATTAGTGATGAAATATTTTTTTACTGGCTTTAAGATAAACTATAAAAGCATCCCAATACAAAAATATAAACAGAAGAGTATCTTATAGTTATCTTCTTTCAACGTATTGATTTGCAGACAATAATGATCTACCAGTTGTAAAGGGGTAAAAGTTTAGAACATACTCCTTTTGGATGCACAGAAAAAAAACAATTTTGAAGAATTTGACTTATATTTTTTTATGTTGGAATATTTTTGAATGTAGACAGTTTATGGGTTGGTGTTTTCTGATACTAGTAACTCGGTTATAAAATAATTCTTCTATTACGTGCTTCATTCGCTTTATGAATAAAATTATGATCTAAATGTGTAGCAAATCTGAGTAGGCATTACATTCCTGGTTTTTAAGCTCTCATTATCGCTCGGGCAAAAATAATCACGAATATAATGACTACCCATGTTAAAACAACAATAAAGTTTAGCTTGCATCAATTATTTCTTAATTTTATCCTAAAGGCAAAGTTTTATATGAATTAAGTAAAATCATACAAAAAGACATACTGTCGAAAAATACCAAAGTGTGTATGGTATACAATCTTGACTAATTGTGAAACCCGTAAAATTAATGCATCGTGGTGATTGCTTGTGGTGTTTGATTGCTGTCTCTCTGAAATTTAGTGTTAGTGTAACCTTATGGAATGTGTGTTTTTTCAAATAAATTATAACTTGAACTCCCTTACATGATCATTAAGTATTGTTGAAGACTATAGAAAGAACAAGTTTGATGAGAAATAATGTATATTCGTGATAAAATAAGTTGTTGTTACAATTATGATTCATTTGCATTGTGACCAACATACCTTGTAGATGAAACGCACGTCTGGCATATATACAAACTTAAGTCCTGCTATGTATGACGAGTTTATTTACTATCACTTGGTCGATGCCACTGCTGGTGGAGATTAATATCCACGAGGGTATCACAAGCCCAGTAGTCAGCACTTTTGTGCTGACATTAATTATTATTGATATATTCATTTTCATAAATTCACTGTTAACAAAATTTTGAATTTTTGAAATACTGAGGCTTTTCTACATAAGGCATATATTATCTTAGCAAAACTTTAAGAAATTTTGGTTCTCAATGCTCTTAAACTTCGTATTATATTTGACCTATTTAACTTTATTTGATTTGAGAGTCACTGATGAGTTTTTTAACACGAAACGCGCGTCTGGCGTATATACAAAATTTAGTCCTGGTATCTATGATGAACTATTTGCCTTCTTTGTTTTCGTGCTTTATTAAGCATTTAAATTTAAGATAATTATTACATGTATAGGTCACTTCACGACCTTCGGCAATGAAAACTCATAAAAATATTCTCTAGCTAAGACAGACCTCAAAATGAAAAAAAAAAATCAAATCACGACAACCACTTTATTATAAGCTTCTGTCTTGACACAGGTATTGGAATGTAGAATGTGTTGGGGATGCTTGTTTACTACAGTCAATAGTCAACATGAATAATATTGATTCCTCATTTTTGTTAAGTTTATCTTGGTAAGTTTTATTTTAATTATTGAGGTCATTTTTGAAATGGATCAAAATGAATTGATGCACTGATTCTTTTGCCTTACACAAAATAAATGAATGCACGGATTTATATACTGTGGATTCATCATTATTCGTTGGATACCAACTTTCATGGGTTTCGTGGGTACAAAGGAACCACGAATTCAAATGTTCAACGGATATCATATTTTCAATAGGCTTAGTATACAGAGATTGGCAAAACCACGAAATTAAATATCCACGAATGTGCAAGTTTTAAGCAGTCCACGAAAATTGATACCCACGAAATTAGTTGAATCCACTTTACCTTACACTTATAATCTGTATATACCTTACATTTATAATCCTGGTAACTATTTACACCAAATGAATTCGTGTACTGATTCGTATACCTAACACACAATGAATGATGCACTAATTCGTATACTTACCTTACACAAAATAGATTGATTTAATGATTCGTATACCTTACACAAAATAGATTGATGCACTGATCCGTATACCTTACACAAAATATATTGATGCACTGATTCGTATACCTTACACAAAATAGATTGATGCACTGATTCGTATACCTAACACATAATAGATTGATGCACTGATACGTACACCTAAGACAAAATAGATTTATGCACTGAATCGTATACCTTACACAAAATGGATTGATGCACTGATCCGTATACCTAACTCAAAATAGACTGATGCACTGATTCGTATACCTAACACAAAGTAGATTGATTCACTGATTCGTACACCTAGCACAAAATAGATTGCTGCACTGATTCGTATACCTTACGCAAAATAGATTGATGCACTGATTCGTATACCTTACACAAAATAGATTGATGCACTGACTTGTATACCTAACACAAAATAGATTGATGCACTGATTCGTATACCTTACACAAAATAGATTGATGCACTGATCCGTATACCTAACAAAAAATGGATTGATGTACTGATTCGTATACCTAACACAAAATAGATTGATGCACTGATCCGTATACCTAACACAAAATGGATTGATGCACTGATTCGTATACCTTACACAAAATAGATTGATGCACTGATCCGTATACCTAACACAAAATGGATTGATGCACTGATTCGTATACCTTACACAAAATAGATTGATGCACTGATCCGTATACCTAACACAAAATGGATTGATGCATGCACTGATTCGTAAACCTTACAGAAAATGGGTTGATGCACTGATTCTTATACCTTTCACAAAGTGGATTGATGCACTGATTCGTATACCTTATACAAAATGAATGGATGCACTGATTCGTATTCCTTACACAAAATAGATTGGTGTAATGATTCGTGTACCTTACACCTTCTTAATCAAAAACGAACGAACGGGATATACCGAATACCTCAAATGAGTTATTCAAAGTTAATCAAAGAAATGTTTTCAGGTATGTACTCCTGTATCGAAAACCGTAAATTAAGTTATTTTAATGTAGTTTTATCTTGCTTTATTTCATGCAAATTACCAAAAATCAAACAAACCAAATTATAGCAGAGTCTAAATATAAAAACGCCAAAATCGCGTACCAGTCGACACTATCGTGATTTTGATTTTATTTTTTTATCTTCCGTATATTTCCTACAATACTATACATAGCCAAATCTGCAAATAAATACCTTGTATGATTTGATAATAATACTACACATGAATACAATTTTAACTTGAGGTTTATGACCCCTTCTGTAGCCATGTTTGTACGAACTTTTTAAACTGCAATAGTCTAAAAACTACAGCTATAATAAAAAATAGAAATAGGCCATTTTGTGCATATACCAAGGGGAAACTTGATGCAAAGCATTATAATTTACTGTTTCACTGAATTTATTAGAAAAAGAGTACTTTGTGGCGAATAAACCAAGGTTTTTAAAGAAAATCCACAGCCTTTAATACAGAGATTTTTTATATAAAATTTAAAACAAATGTTACTCACTTGCTTTTTAATGATGTGCTAGTGGTTGTTTTTACAATTATTATTTTTCTAACCAACCTGTAAACTCCAAAATACCATGTGCTGGGTCATAAAAGTCATAAAAGGTGCCAAAGTTGAAATGGTACGGACTTACCCATGTTTGCCGTGGAAACTGGTACGGTAGTTGTGTTAGCCATATATGTTATGTTTGATGTACTTGATACGTGCGAGGGAAGTTCATAATTGATACCTTTGAAAAATAGAATTATATGTTATCGTTATATCTTTCACCTCTTAGTTTTATAGTAATAGTCAGTTTTACATAGTACCTTAATGCTTACTTAGTACAGAGATTTTTTATATAAAATTTAAAACAAACGTTACTCACTTGCTTTTCTATGATGTGCTATAAACAAATCAAAGCTAAGAGTTCATGCACTAATCCTATATATATATATCAATCATCAAATTACCAAATATGAGAGTACCAGGATAAAGGCTGTTGATTTTCTATAAAATATCCATATGTTAGCATTAAATCAACATAAGGGTACGTAATCCTTAATTGTCAATTTCTGAATTTTATAAGAAAACACAACATGAAATTTTTTTTCACACGTGTTATAAATATCCCAGGATATTGCTGGGTAGACGCTGTTATTGGTAATTAAATTTCCTCGTAATCTTTAACCCTTTATCAATTAAAAAGTACTGTCAGAGGCCTATGGATTAATACCTAAATCCTTGATCGCCAAAAATGATTATGTACTGCAATAACGTTGATTAAAATACATTTCATATGCTATTTGTGAAAGTATAAAAATATTTGAAAAATGATTTTGATAATTTAAGATATCATTCCATACTTTCTATCAGCTTTGAATCATGATATACAAAATTTGCATACGTATCCGATTCATTCATTGAGTTAACTTTGTCTTGTTTCTTGTTCGTGAAATTCAATGACAATTTGTAATTAAACGGGTAAATAAAGGCAAATATGAATGATTTTTCTAACTACTGTTGTTCCAAAATTAAACATATAAATTGGACAAAGCACAAAAATCTCAGACACCAAAATGAAACAGATGCCTTTCAAAAGAGAAAAGCCAAAATATCTCCAATTTACGATGCTACATATGATAGGTGTTAGAAAGATGATATATACACTGTTTATTAATTGAAAGTTGAAATGGTACGGACTTACCCATGTTTGCCGTGGAAACTGGTACGGTAGTTGTGTTAGCCATATATGTTATGTATGGTGTACTTGATACGTGCGAGGGAAGTTCATAATTGATACGTTTGAAAAATAGAATAATTTGTTATCGTTATATCTTTCACCTCTTAAATGCATAGTAATTGTCGATTTTATATAGTACCTAAATGCTTACTTGAAATTATTCAGAATTTCTTATATGCCTGACCTTCAATTAATCAAAGACAAAGTATTAAATTTCAAATTGACTTGATTTCGTTTGAATTTCTTAATCGCGTCTCAAAAAGGTAAAATAAGAAAATAACCGAATTGCAAGGAAAACTCAAAACAAGCTTTCAAATATATTATGTACTCACATTTCTTTGAATTCTTCACCTGAATGCCATCGTAAGAGCTATTATCAGTAGTTACTACAACTACAAAACATTCACTTTTAGCTTAAACTAGGTATAGAAATTCATTGAACGCCAGAAATCATTTTTGATATCATTCCGGCTATATAGCTCTTAAAATTCTTTCGGTTATAAATGTCTTTGAACATCAGAGAGGTTTTCTTGTTATACCAACAAACCATGTTTTCAATAATTGGCACATCTTTTGTTCATCCGGCATATGGTTACTTAAAAAAAACGAACGTGTAGGTTGCGAACGGACCCGGATTCAAAGTCTTAATGATCTTAATAAGGCTATGTGTTGGTACTTTTTTTTAGTTTGTTAGTGAGATTCTGTGTTCATCATTTGCTTTACCCAATCATAAACTTTTTTTTAAAAACTGTCTGGTGTTGTCGTCAGTAGCGCAAAAAAAAGCAGTAAATTCCGTCCTTCAAAGTTAAATATGCAATTCATGGGGGAAAGTTCAGCCAAGCATATTAGAAGCATCTTTTGATATTTCTCGTTTATGAAAAGAAAAATACAAGGTGGATTACAGTTTTCATTTAGGGAATTACTTTTTGATTTTTAGTTGGGACGGGGCTAGGATGAAAAATAATGCTATACATTTGTGCACTAGGGAAAGATGTGGAAAATGTCTGCAATATCCTTAGACTCAGCAGGTGTCACTTTTCTAAAAAGAAATGTCTTAATGTAAAATATTGATATTAAACAAAAAAAGGTTTTTACGACATGAAGGCATAATTTTCTATGAGTTTGTTAGTATACATTTATATTATTACGTACCTTCATGGCCTTTTGTTTTCACGAAACTCGTTACATTTGTGTTATTTTCCATTTGTACTCTGACAGGATATATTACAGTGGGATTATGTACATATACCTCACAATCATTTATTGACTGAACATAAACCGCGGCAAAAGCTTCAGGATTATTGTTAATCTCAACTAGACAATCATTTGCTACGTTGACATCGTGATGTTTTACTGTTAGTACAAAGTTAAAAAGATCACGTTTTACCATCATCTCACTAAACATGGTTGAGTCTACCTTGCCTGTATAAATTTATAAGTGGAAAGCAAATATTTAAATTAAAACAGAATGTGGCTTTCTTCTTTTTAACAAGCATTGCTTAAATAAGAATGTTTTTTTTAAATAAATTTATATCAGTTATGTGATGTTCTTTTATGTTGATCGTTACATTTAGTAGCAAAAATAAATTATGAAATTTCCGTTTTGAAGTTTTCTTGGAATTCCATATATTAGTTATTTTACTTTTTTATATAGCTGATATCAATTCGTTGGTGTCTTTGGTGTAAAGTGTATTCAAATTGAACCGTCTTTATATCAAGTGTCTGAATAAATGAAGGTAGAACAAAACTTTTCAAGTATGATGACACGTCAGTAGATTTTTGGTATTTGTTTTAGCATCTTTAATAATGATTTGATAGGTGGTTGTTTCTTCCGTCTAACTTACTGTAAAACACAAGCAGAATGTTTCAATAAAGATCAAAGGCTGGCCAAAATGTGGATGTTAAAACTGACTATTTGTGAAGCAAGAACTACCGTGCCATGTTCATTATGAATTTTTGCAAGTTATTGTATGTATTGGTTTTTTTTCTTGGCATGAACACGAACGTTAAGCAGCCTACAACTAATCAATCACAGTAGTATTATATTTGTATTTTATACCTTGAAAAACCTGCGATTGGCAAAGGAATGGATGCAGTTCCTCGCATGATGCTGCATAGTAAATGTCGTTATCACCAGAGCCAGACATATTTAACAACATGCACTGTGAAAATCCTGGAGTTAAAGGAGGTAGTGTGTTTCTTAATGAGTCGGAAATTACATCTTCACAGTTGAAATGTGTGGCACCCAACCATTTGCTTTCATCCTTTTTCATAATTCCTAGCCAAATATCACCATTTTGCCTGCATTAAAAATGTATACAATTAAAGTTCAATACAGGAAGTAATGCATGTCGATGCAGCCTTATTTGCTAATATCATTCGGGTTTTTATTTCTTTTTAATGATAATCTATTGTAACATGTGTAATGCAAATATCCTCGTTTGGACAAAAACAAAATAAAAATTCTATTTTTTTTTAATCGTTCTTATCAGCCTGACCACGGTGACGTTCACATTAACCCGCCCTATATGAAAAAAAGAGTGCACATATTTATTGTGTTGGTCTCAAACAGTTCAGTCTATTAAATCATATGCTCATCAAAATCAATTATATATTTGTATGTAAAATCCCATTGTTTTAACTGCTATAAAAAAAAATTGATTGAAACACACAAGTCTGAGGTCATATGAACACAGTTTTAAATTAAACAGATGTATACATTAACATTCACCTACCATCCCTTTTGCCTGAGTACACTTCTGTCATGTTGTAAATGCATATCCATCCCACCAATCGGTCTGTTGAAAAGTCGTCCAGAGTTGATATTTTGTGTACATCTATCGAATGCTTCAGCCCAAGACACGTTCAGCATAACAGCATAATTTCTTTTATAATAGTTTGTTCCGAAATGCCCTGAAATTGAAAATGTAAATGAAATATTTGAATGAACGATGTTGTGTCATGTGTACTATTGTTTGTCTGTTTGTCTCTTTCATTTTTGGTCATGGTGTTGTCAGTTTATTTTCGATTTATGAGTTTGACTGTCCTTCTGGTATCTTTCGCCCCTCTTTCATGCCTTTCTAATGATTGATAACGAAGTCAGGTTTTTGTAAAAAGACCAATGTCCAGAGATACTTCGAATGTGGTTGACTTTCATGTGTTTTCCTGTATTCCCCTCAATTTTATTTGAGAGTCATTACCTTTTTGTTGTTGTTCGTGTTGCTTAATCTGTTTGTTGTGTTTTTGGATTAGCGTTTGTATTTATGTCTGTTTCATGGTGATAATTGGTATTGATGGAAGAATCAGGAGATAAAGGTAACTCTGTGTCCTATCCTAACACATTTGAAAATTAACCATAAGGGTACAAATCTTCACGACAACGACAAGAGAAATGACATCAGCTTCCAAATTACGAACTCTTCATTTCTATGTAGCAAATTACAAACAACAAAGAAAAATTGAATATCAATTACCCAGTTGATACAAGATTCCAGAGCTTGCATTTCCTCTCATGATTTCTTGAAAGATGGTTATTATTCACATGGAAGCTTTTGAACCATGAGTTCAAAGTTTTGACGTTGAAATCATCCTTTCGGAAGTTTTGCTGTGGCCATCATGAGTAGTTTGGCCTTTATGTAATATCTTATTGGCTATTGTAACCACAGTACTGTCAACTTTTACCCGAATGTGACCAGCCAAATTTAACTAATCGTCGGGTTCATACTTGCATTAGCATTAGATGATCATGTAGAGCACAATCTGCGTACCTTTTTAGTGCAACTGAAATCCTCCCGAATTTTATAAATTTATACATATGTACACGATGGACAAAATTTTCTTATATATAAATCATTATTGGATAACGGTGTAAAGTCCAATATGTTACGGAATATGTTTAAATATGTTTATTTTCGGAAATATTTTGACTAATTTTATAGAACACATTTCATTCCTGAAATTGAATAAAGAGGCCATTCAAAATGATTCATGAAATGCAATGCATTTTACAGCGACTTATGCATTATTTATATCTTGTCTTCTATAGAAATTGATGTAGACCATGAAGATTTTAAATAGATAATTATAATTTAAAGCTCTTGATCATACAGCAAAATATATAAAATATAGTTCAAAAGTTATGTATTTCGATGTGTTAGCGAAATGATTGAGAGAAAATTGACAGACTCCTTGAAGCTTAAGATAGAGGTATAATGTATTTCTGCCTTTATTTCAAAGGTGGCATACCTTCCTTTTTATCTAAAGACAATATGAAATCTGAAAGAATGTCGTATTATACATTCGACTATATAATCTATGAATTTTTTTATGTGATACATGAACTACAAGAGGGACGAAAGATACCAAAGGGACAGTCAAACTCATAAATATAAAATAAACTGACAACGCCATGGCTAAACATGAAAAAGACATACAGAAAAACAATAGTACACATGACACAACATAGAAAACTAAAGAATAAACAACACGAACCCCACCAAAAACTAGGAGTGATCTCAGATGCTCCGGAAGGGTAAGCAGATCCTGCTCACATGCGGCACCCGTCGTGTTGCTTATGTGATTACAAATCCGGTAAATAGTCTAATTCGGTAGGTCAAATTCATGAAAGGAAAGGGGATTGTAGTTACGACGTAAGGAACATATCCGATATCATTTGTGAAACGGTTATTCCATAACGGTCAACCAACTCGTGATGGTGTCCGTAAAATTTACGAAGGGATGATTTCAACTTCACCATTTGAAACTCTTGGTTTCACAATGTACGTGCAGAATGCGAGAGAAGTAAACAATATGATTACTTCCCGTTTTGATAACACCAATTGCAAAACCGTGAAAATTAATTATTTATGACTTAATAAAATTTTGAGTGCGGGAAAAAAAATTGCTGATTGAATTTCTGAGATTGTTATGCCCATTTATATGTTTATGAACATTATTTTATTTGATTGAGTTTAGTCTGCCAATTTATTATTTATAGTGAGTTTTTCTATGTTATGATGTTATGCTCTTGTTTCAGTAAAAGGGAGACGGTTTGGATCCATTAAAACATTTAATCCAACTGCATATGTTTGCACCTGTCCTAAGTCAGGAACCTGATGTGCAGCAGTTGCCGTTTGCTTATGTAATTTATACATGTTCCTCGTTTCGCGTTTTTTTTTTATATAGATTAAACCGTTGGTTTTCCCGTTTGAATGGTTTTACACTAGTAATTTTGTGGCCCTTTATAGCTTGTTGTTCAGTGTGAGCAAATCCTTAGTGTTGATGGCCGTACATTGACCTATAATGGTTTACTTTTTTAAACTTGTTTTTTGGATGGAGAGTTGTCTCATTGGCACTCACACCACATCTTCCTATACCTTTTATGTTTTCTGTTTTTTTTTAGTTTTTGATGAAGTTTAAATCCAATCAACTTGAAACTTAGTACACATGTTTCCTATGGTATGTTCTTTCTGATGTTAACGCCGATTTAGAGTGTTTATCCAATTGTCACGTGCACGGTACAATCAACATAGAAATGACAGTGCGGATAGGGCATCTGTGTACCAGGGACACATTCATGTTTATACAAATTCTTGCTGAATATTTCAACAATTGAAAAGATACTCAAATATCTATCATTTACAACAATACATATTTATCTGAAATACTTCCATGTCAAGCCTTAATAATTGAACTTGAAAATAGACTCACAAGATACGGTTAAGTATGTTTTACATCCAAACTTATATCTTTAAATTGAAAGTAAGAGTTGTTTGGCTGAATGTGTTTCATGTAAACAAGGATGTGTTCATCAAATTAAAAAATGTGCTCTTTTTATTGTGACACTCCTGAATGCGACTCTTGACTGCAATTTGATAACGAAGTGATATCAAGTCTGACCACTAGAGTTTGAGGGATGTTGTTTGTTCTCCTGATGTCAATGCATATTGTTTAATGTTGAATTTAGTTTCTTAGTATATTTTCTGTCTCGTTTTAGAAATTGTGTTGGCTGTTTTTTGTGGCAAAGTTAGTATACTACATTCACCATTGACATATTCAACCTTTTAAAATTTTTATAGCTGACGCGTCTCAATCCGGTTTGTACAACCAACACACCAACGAAACAGAATATTATGTGACTAGTTAGATGTGATTCATAAAAATTAGTATTCATTATTTTGAAGATAAGTAGAGACTATTATAGTACCTCGGGAGTTATTCATATACGTTTTGTTGTGGTATGTAACGTCATGGTATCTCTGTGATTACGTCACTTGTCATGCCATCATTAAATCGTTCATTTGTATAGAAACCATATTGGTGTCGTACAGTCGTGTTGTCTGAAACTTTTGTTTAAAGTTTTCGGATTACCTCTATCAATCAATATTGCCTAAAAATGGTGCCGTAGTAATTAAAATAAGGTGAGAAATTTTCCGAAACACTTTGGCGTTAGGACATGTAGGAGGTTTGCAAGTTTAAAAAGGAATAATCAAAAAGGCAAATACCTTGCATAGAGGGGAATTTGAGTCGTATTTACCGGCAGTGGTTAACAAATGCAAATTTAAAATGAGAAGGAAAAATAATAATATGTATAAAAGAAACTGGCTACAAACTAATCAAAATCTTGCATTCTTTTATAATGCGTTACTTTTTGAACAAGACAAGATATGGGACTCAAATGACATTAATTTCCACATTTCGTTCTTTCAATTAAGTCATTTTAGTTACAAATTTCACTAATATACAAATTAACATTTACTGCGCTGCGTTCAAAATGTCATTAGTAATGTTATATAGTCTGTTTGTTATTTGTTACTTTTGTAATATATTAATACATTAATAAATAAAAACATATTTATATATATATATATATATTGTACATACCGTAGGCAGTGCGATTTCCATACACAATGCATCCTAAAATATATAAATCAAAGAGAAACTAAGTATTAAAAAAATACTGTAATATAACATGCAGAAAACAATCCTTTGACATTAAAAGTATTTTTAGTTGCAGGAATAACATGTCCAATTAATGTGAGTGTTGCTATAACATTTTTTTTTTCAAAAACAGACCATGTAAGCTGGCTCGGGTGTCTTCCTCTATCTTGGATTTTGAAGTAACAAATAATAATTGGGATAGATCTTTAAATAAATAAGCATTATGTATTACTGAAAAATTATTACACCAGGGTTTTCGATATCACAAACTAGTAAAAACATTTACTAAATTTTATCATCGGTATAAGGACATCATTCGTAAATATAGCTCAACATGCAGACTTCTTATACGTTCAGGTATTTCACATCCAATTTTTTATGGAAATATTCTTTATAAAGCACAAAGGTGTCAGTATTCACCTCATAAACTAACAAAACCTTTAAATAGACTTGTTAAGAAGGGATATTATTACAATACTGTTGTCAAGTCATTAAAGATTGCATATTTTGGCGCGTATATGGAGTCACTGATAAGGTCTTTGCATCGGAACTGAACACATTTATTCTAAAAACAGTTGTTGTCATGACACGGGTTATGTTCTTCTCATATATGTTATGATGGTATGATACTAAACCCCTAACGGGAAGGATTGTGCCTGATGTTCATATGAAGAAATCATAATCTTTCAGTCAGTTTATTTGAAGTCTGGAGCTGGCATGTCAGTTAACTGCTAGTAGTCTGTTGTTATTTATGTATTATTGTCATTTTGTTTATTTTCTTTGGTTACATCTTCTGACATTAGACTCGGACTTCTATTGAACTGAATTTCAGTGTGCGTATTTTTATGCGTTTACTTTTCTACATTGGTTAGAGGTATAGGGGGAGGGTTGAGATCTCACAAACATGTTTAACCCCGCCGCATTTTTGCGCCTGTCCCAAGTCAGGAGCCTCTGGCCTTTGTTAGTCTTGTATTATTTTAATTTTAGTTTCTTGTGTACAATTTGGAAATTAGTATGGCGTTCATTATCACAGAACTAGTACAAATTTGTTTAGGGGCCAGCTGAAGGACGCCTCCGGTTGCGGGAATTTCTCGCTACATTGAAGACCTGTTGGTGACCTCCTGCTGTTGTTTTTCATTTGGTCAGGTTGTTGTCTCTTTGACACATTCCCCATTTCCATTCTCAATTTTAAATAATTGGTCAAAATTTTTAAAGAAATGTGCATTTTTTTAGAATAGTATGTTATTTCTGTGTATGAATTTTGATATTCATATAGAAACGTATGTTTTTTATTATAATTACGATTGTATTTTATGAAGAAGAAAAAATAACAATATTTGTGCTTAATCAATTTTTGTCCATATTGCATAGTAAATGGATATAACTCAGATAGTAGTTTTCTTAACTCTTTTGTGTTGATATGGAAATGTTCAAAACCATATGAGTATTTGCACCGTATGCCTTATATTAAGAAGTTGGTCATGTTTATTACGTTTCTGACGTCAGACACGCGATGCAATGAATGTGTCTTTAATTTGATAGATGTTTTTGTGCATTTTTGTAAAATAGTTTTTTTTAAATTGTAACACAGTGATGACTACTGTACCCATATTTTGACTATTTTCTTTGTTATGTCTGTTTTGTTCACGCGTTGTTGTAAATATAATGGAATTTGGTATGACTCTCGTACAAGTGAGAGGTTTATCGCTATAAAACCATGTTAAACACCCTGTTTCCCTCCTGTCTAACAAAGAAGGCTTTATATGTGTTATGCATGTATATACTTGTAGAAAGAAAATCTTCCATAGATTTGATTTCTAATGGTCATAAGGGTGGAATATAATCCCTTTTGGGTGTAACCATGGCAACAATCTGCATTTCTTAGATACACAATATAGCAAAAAAGGGGGTGAACATGTCACAAAAGTCTCCAAAATTTGGTCTTAAGGAAAATTTCAATGAATTACAGTGATACCTTTCCTGAATCTATAGTTTAATATCTGTCAAGTGGTCCCAAAAAAATCATGTGCTTTCCTGCTCGTTTTTCCATAGAATTGAATTGAAAAGATCGAGCGCAAAATCTTTGTTGATAAACACTACAATAATTTATGGACCTATGAACGGTACGGATAGGAAAATAAGGACTGTCAATCATAGAAATGGTCTATAAAACATATTAAAATCAATCTAAATGTTCATATAAACCCACTAATATATTATTCTTCAATTATCTAATAATTTTATTAAACAAAAATTTTCATATTTAGAAAATTCACAGGGGCCATAATGCGAACTAAACTTCTAACTGTGTATTGCTACCATAGATTTATGTTCAATGTGAGCATAGTATCCGTGTTGAAAACCTTACTTTGACATATAATGGTTCATTTTTATGAACTGTGACCTGGATAGAGAGCTGTCTTGTTGGCACTCATATAACATCATCCTTTATCTTCTTGTTACATGTCGAATTATTAACCAAATTTGTCGAATTTTAGCAGTTCTCATGTATATATATATATATGTATATATATATTCACAAACGGGACCCCTCTAAACGTATTTCTCTAATTCTATGGAAATTTATCCTTTTCCGAACCCATTGTATAAAACAATTCAATCAACGTGTGGTTGCTGGTGATCAGAAAAGATAATTGGATGATTTTAAGGGTCATGACCTTTTCAGCTAACTGGATGAATCAAAATATGCTAACAGGTGTTAATGAAATTGACATCTTCGTGCAATGTGAAAGGCACTCGAAGGGGAGTTTCGGTTAACAAAAAAGGAAATGTATTTTTTAATCATTAGAAAAACAGATTGTTATATAGTTACTCGTGGATTATCGAATTTATCCAATCTCGATAGTTAAATTATAAATTTTAAAGTCCTCGCCGCTTTAAAATTGAGAATTTAACTATCTCGATTGGATAAATCCGTTAATCCATAGGTATCAATGTAATAATCTATATTTATCTCCTCGATGCCTTCCTATTGAAGAAATACTAAACCCAGTCGACCTTCGTTTGGATTTAATGCTATTTTCTTTTATTTGGTTATTACTTCTCTTTGTCTCTTTTAATTGATTTACAAGATTTAAACTTCAGCCAAAAGAAAAATACAAAATTACCGACCTTCAAGGAAAATTTAAAACGGAAATTCCCTAATAAAAAAAAACTATTGTCAAACCCGGACTGATAAAAAAAACCTGACAGTTACATGAAGATCTGTTTTATATAAGACTATGTAATATTGTTTTATACAGAGTAAAGAAATTCAATTGTCGCCCAACGAACTGACATTGAAGGATCGAAGCTTTCATCAAATTTCCAAGGAGTTTTATCACTGACAAAAAACTAACATAAAGTTAGTCAATTGCGTACACCGTTATTTTTCTCAGTAGCATTTTTTTCCCCGTCTTAATGTCGTTTCTATTTTAACGATTTAATATTCTATGAAGCTCTTTCAAAACAACCTATACAATACTTATAATATCTTATACAAAAAGACAACACGCATGAAAATAGCTACTAGAAATAGCAGGACATTTGAAATATTCATCTGTTTTTAGTGGATGTTAAAATGATTCATACAAAACTATCGAAGCAAACAACAATCTTTGTATAAGTCTATAATAATAAACAGAAAATATTCAATTGATACAGTTTAAAACTTATCAGGCGGAAGAAATGAATTATCTCTATCAAGACGGTTATAGACAGCTATAGACAGTAATGTTACCTTGGTTACAGTACTACACACTGAGTTCATATTTAAAACTCTATTTTACCGGAATAACACACACTGAACTTAATATATATAAATGGAAAGAAGAAAATAAAAAAATATTTGTCGTAAAAATCCACAGTTGTCGCATTTTTATGATATTGGGGTAAAAGGTCAAGCCTAAAAATGTCAATATTTTAGCCACAAGGAAAGAAAAGGAATAAAACGGTCTGATATATATATATGTATATATATTCATTAGGATGCTAGAACAACGGTTCAATCTCAAACATATTCTTCAAAGGTTGTCAAAACTAAATTTTGACTACTTATATGAAGAGCAGCCATTACAAATGGGCCTTTATCTGATAACTTTAGCAGGTTTAACCCGTTTGTGACACAGACCATGCAGACGTGGTCATCATTTTTCATATCTATTAACTTTCATATTGCTTATCATGTTTTCATTACAGTATATAACAGAATTATTTTCTGAATAGTAAACCACCATTTTATCACATTATTATAATAGGGGGAATCAAGCAGTCAAACAGTTGTTTAAATTTTGCTCCAAAAAAGGTTGTGTGCTTTTTGAAAATAAATATCTGGTTATAGAAAAATAAATACTTTGTTATTGCAGTTATAACACAACAATATACTAGTTAAACGAGGCAAACATTGTTTTTTTGTACTAAATTATAATCCTGGTACCTTTGATAACTAATTGTACCAATGTTTGTCTGTTGTTTCTTATTAGCCATGGCGTTGTCACGTTATTTTAATGTATTTTTGGCCTTTCATTTGGCAGTTGGTTTATTGACAATAAAGTCAGTTTGATGAAAGAGCATTATCTTGGTTCGAAGAAAATGCTAAAATGTGTAGTTCATCAAGATTTTAGGGCGATTATTTAAAATATTGCTTATTTATCAACGTTAGAATTAAAATCGGTCTTGCATAATGTGTCTTTAAATAAACTCATCACAGATACCAGGACTAAATTGAGTATATACGCCAGACGCGCGTTTCGTCTACAAAAAGACTCATCAGTGACGCTAGAATCCAAAAAAGTAAAAAAGGCCAAATAAAGTACGAAGTTGAAGAGCATTGAGGACCAAAATTCCCAAAAGTTTTGCCAAATACAGCTAAGGTAATATATGCCTGAGGTAGAAAAGCCTAAGTATTTCAAATAATTAAAAAAATTGTAACAATATACAACAAATCTAGTCTTCATCAAATAGGGATAAACGGTGGAAAAAATATTCCGCGGTTACATTGGAAATAAACTCATCATAGATACCAGTAAAAGTGTTTACAAGAATCTCAGCTATGGATCAACCACTTCGTCATCGTTTGTGAATTCAATACACGTAATAGCATTATAGCACGTTTCTCTTCATTGACACAGCAAAAATTGAGCTTTTTGAGAGCAAAGGTTTATCATATTATCAAGAGAAATTAATTGTTGCATTACGCAGTCGCACCAAAAGTCTCCAGGAAGCTTCAATAATTTCCTTTTCCCAACCGCATGCATGTATATTAATTGCTCTGGTATTGAACATTGCAAGACTATGCATTTTCCAAACACAATATCATTCTTTCTCCTTTTGATACTTTAAGAAGTACTCTTTACTGGACTTTCACAACTAGCAATTGTCCGAAACAAAACGTTATCTGAATGATTCGATTAACTTTTATAAAAAGTCAAATTTATAACTGTTTTGCAGAAAATACTCAAAATGACTACTTTATATAATAAAATTAACTTTAAAAACTCAAAAATAATTAACTAATCAAAGGAAATGTACATAATCACGTCGAAACTATTAAATTCCTTTTTTGGGAAAACATAAATGATGACGTTGATTTAAGAAATAATTCATGGGGGCTTGAATATATCGTTATTTTACCACGGGTTGGCCCTTTATGACAAATATTTTACCCTTAGCGATAGCGAGGGGTAAAATATCGGCATAAAGGGACAACCCGTGGTAAAATCTAGATATATTCAAGCCCCCATGAATTATTTTGATTCTAATAGGACAAATGTGGCATTTTTTGGGGATCGAAGCGCTCTAGGTGGAGGCCATTATTTGCCGTTCCCATAAATTAACACACTTTTAGATTGTCGTAAAAGAACGGAGCAAACAGAATAATTGACATACTCAAACCATTCACAAAACTTATTTAGATAGAAATGGATGAATTTTAATGATAATTTACTTATATGTCTTCTTTGTATAAAAAAAAAGGGCTTATATACCACATTTTAGCATCGTTTGTTTACGTTTCCTTGTTGTGATGATTTTCGGTATCAGAAGCGTGTATTTTCCCGTAAAATGCTTAAATTATAACGTCATCATTCTATGACGTCGGGTACTTCATTCATAAAATAACATATGACGTGGGAGTACGATTGGAACAGCCAATGCAATATATTCATATTTTACCACGGGTGTGTACTCAAAACCTTTGAAGGACGTCATGTTAGAATAACAGATATACAATTTCCGTAATAATAAAAAATACCAATTTTATTTTTATTTTCGAGTTTTTCACAACACTGTATAGAATATCCCTTTTTTAAATTTGCATGCAGTATCATAATATTATGTTTTCCTCTCAAATGTCAAATACAGTTTTTGCCTGATTTTTTTTTTTCTCGTTTTCAAAGAAAAATGCACTATATTGCTATCTTAAAAACTGCCAATTTTAACTTTAAAAGTTGTATTCGGGAATGGTATCATATTTATGTCGTCAGCATTTCGATGATCCGTAATGAGATTTGCATCAAAAATATTTAGGAACCACGCCTAAGTAAAAGCAACAGTAGTATACCTCTATTCGAAATTTATGGATCGATTGAGAAAATAATAAATCCGGGTTACAAACTAAAACTGATGGAAACGCATAAAATATAAAAGAACTACGACACAACAGAAATACTACATTAAAATGTAACACACACAGAAACACAACATCAAATTTTAAAACACATAGCAACGAACAATAATTTAACAATAGCCATATTTTGACTCGGTAAAAGACATTTTAAGAAAAAAAAATGTGGGGTGAACCTGGTTTTGAACCAAAAATTGAATAAAACATTTTTTTGTAAGGTGACTTCCCAAAGCCGTAAAATAAAGGGTACCATATAAACGGGCTAATGTAACCATAGAAACTTTCTACGAGCAGACGGAAATTTATTTAAATATACCGATAGCATTATAAAAAAATATTTTCCATCCGTAAAACAACTAAAAAAATAAGTTAGTTTATGGATAAATTAAACATGTCAAACATCAGTAAAATTTTATAACCAAAGAGGGACGAAAGATACCAAAGGGACAGTCAAACTCATAAATTTAAAACAAACTGACAATGCCATGGCTACAAATGAAAAAGACAAACAGAAAAACAATAGTACATATGACACAACATAGAAAACTAAAGAATAAACAACACGAACCCCACCAAAAAATAAGAGTGATCTCAGGTGCTCCGGGAGGGAAAGGAGATCCTGCTCCACATGTGGCACCCGTCGTGTTGCTTATGTGATTACAAATCCGGTAAATAGTCTAATTCGGTAGGTCACATTCATGAAAGAGAAGGAAATTGTAGTTACGACGTAAGGAACATATCCGATATCATTTGTGAAACGGTTATTCCATAACGGTCAACCAACTCGTGATGTCGTCCGTAAAATTACGAAGGGGTGATTTCAAATGACATATAATTTTACTGTTCACACAAACAATTATCCAATACAAAGACATTGTTTGTTTGTTTGTTTTTTTATATTTGAAAATATTTAAAAACATTTTTTTTTTGTAATTAGCCGTTTCAGAAACAAACGCATATGGGTAAAATGATTAATCTTGAAATTTTGGTGTGTGAACGATGGGTGTTTAGCCAATGACGTTACGTTATATTGTTCCTAAAACAATCATAATATTTTGTTGTACGTTTCAGCAACCCACAATGCATTAGATTCAGATAAAGCGAATTGTTAAGTTAATTATTTTCTTTTATTTTGATTGTGAGTAGTATGATAATTTGATAAAAACTAGATTTCATTTATATATGTCCAACATCAATTTTACTTACCTTTCAGTAGTATCAATAACATTATCATCGTCATTACTGTTGTCTTCTGTAGATGGCACGTCTTGTACTCACCAATTTATCTATCTATATATTTATATGAGATACTTTCAATAGTCGGATTGAATTCAAAGCAAAAAAACATGCCTTATATATAAAATAAACATTGTAAATGAATTATGTCATACAATTTTTTTCCATAACAGCACTTGTCTGATATTAAAAACACCAGCCTTTAAAACATTGAAATTATACTGCTAGTTTTACAAACTTTTCCATAAAAAATTTATATTATGATAAACAAAGGACCATGCACGATTGAACAGAATTGTTTCAATTTCTTCCAAAGATCTTCTTCTAATATTAAAGAAATCAATAGTAAATAAATGATTAAGTAGTAAGATCGGATGCATTTTAATTGATCATTATGCTATGCAAAAAGCAATACAAACTGAGTCAAAGTGCCTTTTAATGTGAAAAGATATGTACAGTAATTAAACATTCGAAACGCGATGGTCAAGATGTGTAATTGGTTCAGCTACTGTAATCACTAGCCAGTCAACACTGAGGTTGTGAGTTTGAACCCTGACCATGCAAGTGCACTCGACTAAAATCTACAATTGATTAAAAAAAACTGGTCGAAACGGTTTTGCCCCAAAACGGCGCTTTAAAAAGAGCCGAGGTGTAGTCGTCAGAGCATCGGACTACTAGCATAAAGGTTTCTGGATCAATCTCTATTCCGTGAAGAAAGTTTAAGGGACTGAATGTTTGGCTCTCCCTTGATTTTATTTGCGAGTATGGTCTTGAGAAACGTTGATTGTCCGTCAAAAAATGGCTGTTCCGTGTTAAGAGAGAGCCATATCTCTTGCACATAACAGACACCCATGAACATTTCGATTAAGAGCCAGCTAATGCCGCTACAAGGCAAATCACTCACATCTGCAAAGTGGAATGGGATTGAGATAAGTTGCAATAACTTGTTTTCCTATCTACTATAAATAAATAAATATGTTTAAACTAAGTGGAACTTACAAGTTGCTTTAAAACATCAACAATCAAATAATATACAATTACTGTCTTTTGATAAGGTAAATATGCGGTTTTATTGACTTTTGAAAAAGTGATATTCACTGAGGCCGAACAGGTGAACAACGAATTTAAATGTACAACGAAATATGAATGTTCTAAAGGCGTGTATGCAAACCACGAATTAAAATATCCATGAATATGCAAGTTTCCCTTAATGCACAAAATTGGACCTACGAAGATAAATTAATCTACAGTAATTTTGATTCAAAAAGTGTAAATATAGTGACAGAGCCTTCATATGCCCACGTGACTATGGAACCAGTAAAGCTTCTTTTCATGTCGACTGGTCACTTTTTTTAATCAAAAAATAAAAAAAAATAAAACAGTTCTATCCCTGTCTTTGGAATTTACGTTCATCTACACTACCAACAATTTGACTAGCGTTTACATGTACATTAAATGCCGCTATAAAAACAGTACTTTTAGGAAACATTACTAATCAGTACATTAAATGCCGCTTTATAAACAGTACTTTTAGGAAACATTACTAATCAGTACATTAAATGCCGCTATATAAACAGTACTTTTAGGAAACATCACTATTCAGTACATTAATTTTTATATCATTTTCAGTAATGTTGAGAAAAAGTTGATTACAGTACTGAAAATTACAGTCATTTTTCAGTACTGAAAATTTCAGCCATTTTTCAGTACTGAAAATTTCAGCCATTTTTCAGTACTGAAAATTTCAGCCATTTTTCAGTACTGAAAATTTCAGTCATTTTTCAGTACTGAAAATTTCAATCATTTTTCAGTACTGAAAATTTCAGTAATTTTTCAGTACTGAAAATTTAAGTAATTTTACAGTACTGAAAATTCAATCATTTTTAAGTACAGAAAGTTGTAGTCAAATTCAAGACCTAATAAAAAAAACTCGGTTATGCTATCACAAGGGGCCCTATCACAAATATCATAAGCCCCAAATAGAAATATGCTCACTTGGTCCTATTCCGACCGGCAGTAAAAAGCTTGTTAAAGTGGGGCGTCCGTCTGGTTGTGAAAGATGTATCAAGTTTGCAGCTACGTCCTGTCAGAATGCATATATCGAGGTTTAATCCAATGCCTCAAGTAAAGAGAGTGACAAGATCTCTGGATGTTAAGAACCCTTGCAACAACTCTTCTTGTTGCATGGCAAAATTTCTGTCCCTTACTTAAATACCTTTATTTTCCAGTGGAAGTCGAAATTCCCCCTGATCATCATCGGGATGGGCCTCTATTATTACAAGACCTTCTAGTACCTGTTGTATTTATTGTTAACTTGTTCTCAAGAACCATCGTGAAATATTTTCCACTAGACATAAAGCAATCAACAATCAATAAAAAATAATTTATTTTAAAACTCCATGGCTATATGTATTCTTTCATTTCAACACATTAATACATTAAAGAGGATTCTTTTGATGAACTTTATGACCACATTCTTTATGTGCCTGTTTCAAGCCACGACTTCTCATTTTTGATTGTCGTTATTTGTTGTATGTCATAATTGGTGTTAATCAATGTTTTTGGCGTAAACCAGTGCGGTTTTTTTTTCCTGACGATAAGTTTCGCTATAGTTACCAAGATGACTTTTACAGCTTTCCATGCGCAATGATGTTTTCATTGTTGATTTGTGTGAAAGGCGGAAAAGGAGCTGTCATAAAAACAGTTAAATTCAATCACATTAGCAACAAATACAAAACTATCAGACAGGGGTCACCAATACAGTTTTTCAATATTAAGCAGTCAGCACCATACAAGAAGTTCTGAATAGCTCCGAGAAAAAAAATAGATGTCATCTAGATGTAAAGCACAATGTCAGAATATCGTTCATCAAACTAAATGTATAACTACACAAAGACATATCTATAACATGACTTTGTCCGACTTGGGACAGAGGTGCATTTAAATATGGCGGGTTAAACCGATTTTGTCGACGTCTGACGTTGAACATTATGGTTATTTATATATTATCCTTGTTCTGTTGTTGTTAGTTGGGAGGCATACCACATCTCCTTGTTTTATTAATAGAACTAAATATGTAGATTATATATATGCAGTCGTCTATATCAAAACTGTTGCTCTTTCATACTTTCTTGTAGCACTTGAAATGCAATGACGTCTTTAATATAGTTCACGGTTCTCCTATAGATAGAAAAGATTCTTTTGATACCATGACAGTTTGTTATCAGTAATAATTTAAAAGTAATTCAAAAGAATAAGCACACGTTTCAAGATATTTTTATAACATTAACCTTGGATCAAGTCAGGAACCTGTAGTCTAGTGGTTGTGGTTGGTTCATTTCGGTCATATTTATTGTTTGTAAATTGTTTTGTTATACATGTACATTAGGCAGTTAATATTCTGATATGAATTGTTTCATATTCATATTTCACATGTTTAAACCTTTTATAGCGACTTTTACTCACTCTATGAAGGTCGTACAGTCGACTACAATTGCGTATATCTACCTTAAACTTTGGTGAATTATTATAGTTGTATCATTGAAAATTATAACAACATTCCTTATTTTTACCAACACTGATATTTTCTATTCAACGGCAAGAAAATAGAACTTTGCTTCGTATTATTCTTTGTGTGGTTTTAATATAGCATAAGAATTTTGACTGCAGTAGATTTTGAAGAAAAACTGGACTAATTTTTAGGGTAGTAAGGCAGAATCCAATTAAAATACATAATTCTAAATATGAAAAGAAATGTTAGTTAAATCTCCACAAAACAGTAACACTTCTACAAAAGATATTTCAGTCTATTACTAATTGGAGTCTTATTCGGTTTTCTTCATCTTTTACGTTACAAGTAAAAGAGTGTTCAATCGCAAAAAAATGATTTTTTTGTCCTTGACATAACGCACTTTCAAATTCACGGTTAGTGTAAAAGATCTAAACTACAGACAAATCTACTACGGTAACCTATGAACCCAAAGTGAATCGATCTATCACATGATTTTTTTAATTGGAAATGAACACGAATCGAGTCTTCACAAGAATTTAACAGTAACTGAACATATTGTAGATAATATTATAGAAAGTAAATATGACTTTTGTGTTGTTGTCGTGAGCATGCTTTATACAACCTTTCTTTATTTCTTTCTTGTTGTTCAAATTTCTTGGTCCTCAACAATTAAAGTCAGTCCTGTAAGCTCTAACCAATAATGTCTCAGACAAATACAACTTATAAGATGCAACAAGAATGCTCAAGCTGAAACGTTTCGCCTGCTTTTATATTCACGAATTATTTTATGCTGATAGACCAAGTTAAGAGTTTTAGTCCATGTGTCACATACATCACACATTGTCAAAGATCCATGAAAATGAAGTCAATGTGAGATAAACCAATTTAAGTCAGAAAGACATGTATAGCTGACAATCATTATACACATGTAATCTAGTTTTTCTATTGCTTATCTCATACAAGAAACAGCAAAAACAATGAAAATTACATATTGACCAATGAACCATGAAAAAATAAAGTCAAGGTGACTCGTCAGATGACCCCTGCTAGACAAGACATTTAAATCATAAAATCATTTCATACACTATATCTAGTTTTATCTACTAGTATTGCTAAAAGAAATAGACAAAAAAACTAAATTTAACATTGACTAATGACCTGTGCAAATTAGACAAATAATTATTATAGTTCACAAGACACATAGAAAACTAATGACTAAGTAACACGAATCCCACCATGGGTTTGATCTCGGGTGCTCCTGAAGGGTATGCTGATCCTGTTCCACATATAAATATAGCACCCATCCTGTTACTCATGTTATTACAAACCCGGTAAATAGTCCAATTCGGTAGTTCACTAATAGGTAAGTGAGAAATTAACATAATAACAATAGAAATTTGTTTTCAAGCAGTTGCTTGACAATGAAAATGAGGTCAAGGTCAACAGACATAATACAGACTTTCGTTATACATGTATAAGCCACAAGGTATGAAGCCTCCAGTTAAAGTCAATTACAAATATAAAATATCAAGCTCAATACAAATAGCTAACGCCGTAGGATTGTTATCTGTATCTTTCGCATGTCACAGGCACGACAATAAAGCAAGAAGACAAGCAAAGTCATGTACATCGATGACTTGCATCCTGGGTTTTAGTTGTATTTGTTGATCAACTTTGAAACAAATTACTCAGGGAAAAGGGTCTTCCTTGCAAAAGACAGAACAAAAGATTTTTTTCTAATCCATTTATCAACTTAATATTCTAAAAATAATTTATTCAAACGCCTGTACCAAGGTAGGAACCTTCTCATTGCTTGTCTCATGTAAAAAAAAAACTAAAAAAAAATCTTTGTTGATTTAGTTTTCATTCACAATGCAGAGCATGCTACATTTATCAAGTGTCGATGGTATATTTCCCTTTTGATTTTTGTTTGGTGTTTTTTTATCGATTGATTGATGTCGGATACGAATGCAGTTTTTTTTTTTTTTTTTTGGGGGGGGGGGGGTAGGGACCCATTCCTCTATATGGAGCTACATGAATGGTGAAAGCATAAACTTTCTACATGTCCCACAACATGGAAAGGACTATTTCAATATTTTGTACTTAAATGTTTCATTTAAAACTAAATTTTCTCTTTTGAGACATTATCTCTAATGTTCATACAATAATTTTAATTTAAATTGTATATTATAATGAACGAGCTTCTGGTTTGGAAAATATACACTTATGGCAAGTTATTACAGGTTCTTTCGGTCTCTTTAAAAATACACCACTGTATGTCTCTTACAGTTTTGTTTAAATGTTCTTCCCTGCACATAATTACTTATTTGTATGTTATATTCTTGTAGGATGTTTATTCAATGATAAAATCCTGTTTAATAAACCGTATTAGACTCTTGGAATTCTTTATTCTGTTGCTGAAATCTAAAAAAAAAAATTCAGGGTACAATTTTCTTAAATAATCATCAAATACTACAGTAACCTTACCAATCAGGGTTTTTATTAAGGAATTTAAAGATGAGTCCATATATTTAGCATTTCTGACATGTGCAATGGTGAGATTAAGGATTTTTTGTGATTTATAATTTATCATTGCCGTCTCCATGATAAACTAGAACAAGATAAAAAAAAATAATAATAATAACATTAACGGTACCAATTTTTCTGCACCAGATACGCATTTCGACAACACTTGTCTCTTCAGTGATGCTTGTGGCCAAAATATTTAAAATCCAAAGCGTATATAAAAAACTGAAGTGCTATAATAAGTTAACCCTTAAAATTAGATCTATGAATATTGTTTAGTTATTGCTATAACATTGTTTTAATTATCCATAGTTCATGGATGGAGTATGATACATGCACATATATTATTTTTTAAATTCTTTATTTTACTGATAAATATACTCACTTTTATAGTCAACATCACACTTTTACACTAACAGCAGCAACTACAGGTGAGACACAGAGTTCTGTGGATCCATTTAGAAAATGTATCCCTATGAAGATTTCTTGTTCCTTAGTTTGGTAAAATAATTAAGCTCATTAGTATGCAGAGGAACAGTTTTTACAATTTTAGATAAGTGAACGGACAATGATAACGGATAAAAATTTATGAATATAGCAAAGTGGGCTAAAACAAATATGACAACCGATTCTTTTGAATGGATTTTTTAAAACTTTACTATAGGCTGATAAGACTTGAAAGAAACATTTTCTTTCCCAACATGCCCAGAGCATGAAGAAAATTAACTCTCTGCAACTTAAAATGCAGGAATTTAATTGTGTACAAATTAAAATAAACAGCTGCGCCATGAGCGCATGATACGCCTGTCGTCTTGTGTGATAGTTTAATGCAATAATAATAAATAATTTTTGAGAAAGTTTTAATCAATAACCATATATTGTTTTTGAGATACAGAGGGACAAATGAACCAAAAAAAAACTAAATATCACTACAATAAAATTTTGAATCAAAACCAAAAAGAATACAGATCTTAAGATTAATGTTACAAAGAAGTATGTAAAGTTTTAAGCAATAATCATAAATTGATTTTGGGATACGGCGTGACATGCATGTAAAAATGTCCTTCCCTTTTTTACAAAATACTAAATAACTGAAAAAATGAAATTTTAAATCATCACCAAAGAGTATACAGATCTTAAGATCAATATAAAAAAAAGTGTGTAAAGTTTTAAGCAATAATCATAAATTGATTTTGAGATACGGCGTGACATGTAAAAATACCCTCCCCCTTTTTTACAAAATACTCAATAACTCAAAAATGGAATTTTGAATCATCACCAAAAAGTAAACAGATCTTAAAATTAATATAACTAAGAAGTGTGTAAAGTTTTAAGCAATAATCAAAAATTGTTTCTGATATACAGTGCGACATGTGAAAAAAAACACTCCCCTATTTTTTAAACTAAAGAAACTGTCCGAAAACCAATTGGGCTTCGGACGACGCAGACGACAACGATATCATACCATTATACGATCCAAAAAAATGTTTGAGGTCGTATAAAAAACACCTATAGTATAATACATTGTGACTTAACTCATACATTTGACACTTAAAAAAATATAATGACTTGTAAGAGTATTTGAAAGTAGATATACTTTTTTATTTTTTTATTTCATTGGATAATGAATTCCACGCTTTTGGGCCACTAAAAGAACCAGATGATCCGCAGGGCGCAGCTTTATACGAAAACAAAAGCTCCCCAAATCAATCCCAACCTTCCTTTTGTCGTCATAAACCTTGTGTGAAAATTTCATAGATTTCTATTTTCTTATACTAAAGATATTATATAACTTAGAAAAATGCTTGTTTTGTACCGGTTTTTTTGCCCCTTATTCCTAACCTGTTGGGACCAAAATCAATCCCAACCTTCTTTTTGTGGTCATAAACCTTATGTTAAAATTTAAAAGAATTCTGTTTAATGAAAGTTCTTGTGCGAAAACCAAGTAAAATGCTATTTTGGGCCCTTTTTGTCCCTAATTCCTAAATTGTTGGGACCAGAACTCCCAAAATCAATCCCAACCTTCCGTTTATGGTCATAAACCTTGTGTTTAAATTTCACAGGTTTCTATTTACTTATACTTAAGTTAAAGTGCGAAAACACCAAATGTTTTCGGACGACGACGACGACGACGACGACGCCAACGTCAAACCAATATACGACCGAGACCACAGTTGGCTGTTCTTCTTCGCTTCGCTTCGTTGTTCACGAATATAGTCCCTAGTGTTTACTCGTTTAAACTAATATGATATGTTACTTGTAACTTTTCTTTTGATTTAAAGTACCTAATACAATACCAAAGAGCTTCCAAAACTTAAAATTACTGGAATTTATTACAGCTTTGTGTTTATTAACTTAATTCTCTGGTTGACGAGCTCTTTTGTGGCCGGTAACAGAGTAGAGAGTAAAATCACAAAAATACTGAACTTAAGGTCGTGATAACGTCGCTGTGAGATCGTAGCGCAATCTCTCCGAATAGAAACACGCTTTCGCTACGCTCTCGCAACGATTGTACAGCGACATTTGCGATCTGACGACGATCTTAGTGCGCTTTCACTACGACCTAATTTCGCCACGACCGCACCACGATTGTTTTGAACATGTTCAAAGTTGGCCACGCTCTTCACGATCTTGAAGATCTCACCTCAACCGTGGTACGACCTTACTGCGACCTACACGATCATCAAAATTTGCACTTTTTCCATAGATCGTATTGCGATCGTGGCTCAGTGGAACTGGGGTATAAGAGAAAACTCAATTCGGAACATCCATAATCACATGGCTAAATCAAATAACAAAACGCATAAAAAAAGGATAGACAAGAATTATCAATTTCCTAATTTGGTGTTTGTATGATCTATAAATTATATAAGTTTCTCACTGAATGTATGTATATATACAAAGAGGGTTACCAAAGATTTTGCGACGATGCAAATATTAAACTTTATAATATAAATAAATATCTTTAACCAACGAATTCAAATAGCAAAAGCTATGCAATTAACAAATGTATACTTATATAAGCTTCATGTAAATTATTATACCCCACGCAACGAGTTGCAGAGGGTAAAATGTTTTTGACCCGTCCGTCCGTCAGTCCGTCCGTCCGTCAGTCCTGTTTCTTGTCATCGCAACTCCTCTCAAACCGCACAACAGAATTTCACGACACCTTTTCAGATAATAAGGACATACTATGTAGTTGTGCATATCGACGGGAACTTGCGATTCAATTTTTTTTCTAGGAGTTACGCCCCTTTGAACTTATTTATTTAATGTACTACTGCAACAGTTTGTCATCGCAACTCCTCTCAAACCACACAACAGAATTTCACGAAACCTTTTCAGATAATAAGGACATACTATGTAGTTGTGCATATCGACGGGAAATTGCGATTCAATTTTTTTTCTAGGAGTTGCGCCCCTTTGAACTTATTTGCTTCTATGTACTTCTGCAACAGCTTGTCATCTCAACTCCTCTGAAACCACACAACAGAATTTCATGAAATTTTGTAGATAATAAGGACATACTATTTAGATGTGCATATTGGCAGGAAATTAATTTTTCTTATACAATTTTTTTTCTTACACTTATTTAATTTCTCCAATGACAATGTGGGGATGTGGGGTATGTGAGCGTGCTCACTTAGATTCTTTAATTTAACAATCAAATACATTAATTATGAAATTTTAAGTTTTACCAACGGCGCTTATAATTAATTAATAACACTGTCTACCACACAGCATTTCGGGACACTCCCTCTGGTATCTTTCCTCCTCCTTTTATAGCTGAGTATGCGGGGGCTTTTTCTAATTATTGAGGGCATTATGATGACCTATAGTTGCTAATGTTTGTGTCATATAGTCACAGAGTCATCCTCATCGCTTCCCTCAATCTTTATTCTGTCACCAATAGTTTCAACACCTAGTCTGATCAAGTCTTGATCAGTAAGGTGCTGAAAAGTGTCATCTTCTATCCTATCATCTTTAAACTTTTTAATTTGAAAGATTTGCAGATTAAGTTCTGCAAGAGCACGTTGTATAGCAGACGACATGTTGACAGTATGAAAATAAATCCGAAAAAATTATACATGTTTTCGGTTATTTTCGGAAGTCTACCACCACCACATAATGAAAAAAAGCACTGAAAGTAATTGATTAACCACCTAGTATAATATTTTTTTAACCAAACATAAATAATTTTGACCACTCACTCAGATCATAAAGTTGTTTGAACTGAACATAATATTTATTTTACTGAACATAATGATCAGTCTACAGAACATAATATTTATTTCACTCAACATAATGATAACAGTACTGATAATAAAGTGCTGCGCTTTAGCGCATGATACGCCCGTTGCTCTTTTAACTTGTTTTTGAAAGTGTTAGTTATTGTCCCAAAATTGGAAAATCCCCCCTTTTTTAAGCATAAAAATTCATAACACGGAAATGTAAAATCCTAAATTTATAAAAATTGAAAGGGAGCTTACATCAATAGATATAAACAATTCACAAAAGTTTCATGGATATTGGTGAAAGCCTTTTTGAGTTATTGTCCGAAGTGTTAAAAATCCCCCTTTTTTATGAATAAAGCCCCATAAATCCAAAACTTAAAATCTGAAATTTATAAAAATTTAAAGGGAGCTTACATCAATAGATATAAACAATTCACCAAAGTTTCATGGACATTGATGAAAGCTTTTTTGAGTTATTGTCCGAAGTGTGGACGACGGACCCCCTTTTTTATGAATAAAGCCCCATAAATCCAAAACTTAAAATCTGAAATAAAAAAAACCGAGAGGGAGCTTACGTCAATG
This sequence comes from Mytilus trossulus, assembly GCF_036588685.1. Lineage (NCBI taxonomy): Eukaryota > Metazoa > Mollusca > Bivalvia > Mytilida > Mytilidae > Mytilus > Mytilus trossulus. Next base: position 32,273,948 of record NC_086386.1, on the reverse strand, counting down.
GATATAAACAATTCACTTAAGTTTCATGGAAATTGGTGAAAGCGTTTTTGAGTTATTGTCCGAAGTGTGGACGACGGACGGACAGACGGACGGACAACGGTATACCATAATACGTCCCGTCTAAAGACGACGGGCGTATAAAAAGTGTGTTTGACCACTGACTATTTCGGTTTCTGTAATCAACATAATGAGAAATCTACATAATATAATAATATGTTGACAGAAGATATTTTCAAAAGTACTGAATATAAAGACAATTTTAGTATATTGATTAAAGTGCTGAATATAATACCAGATCTGCACAATATAATGATTATTCTACTGATTATTATGATGTTATTGCTCAACATAATTGTTATACTACTGAACCATGTGAACATAATAAAAAGGGCACTCATAATCGAGAAAAAAACGCTGAAAATAATTAAATGTTCACAGCATTTACTAAATATGAACAACGGAAGACAGCTATCACAAATAGATTCTGGGTGTATCTGTGACTGGGAAATGTGTTGGTCTGGAACCACACACACACAATAAACAGTACGGTCTCTGACTCTGGGACTAGCTCTTGTAACAAAAGACGACTCTAGTTAGCGCGATGTATAATTTAATAAGTTCAGCATGGAATACAATTGTACAGAGTTGGGACTGCTCAGTGTAATACTAAATCCAATCTGCCACATCAAAAAAACAATATAGGTTATAACAAACCAAAACTACTTGTACTTGACAAATATTTCTCTAAATGAGTGAGAAAATTCAAATAAGGGATAACAGAAAAATTAACACATACATGTAGATAATAATTAACAATTATAGAACATACAGACTTATTTATGGGATTAAAGCCTTGGCTTGTCAAATACGAATAATCTGAGACTACTATAAAATGTGTTATAGTAGTCTCAGGAATAATAGATCATTTTGAAGTAAAATGTCGCCATTTAAAAAAAAAAAATTTAAACATGAAATTAAAAAAAAATGAATATCAGCTTAATCTTCTAAACTTGACTTAAATCTTGCACAATAAAAATATCAAAATCCCTAGTAAAATATTGCAAATATAGCAAAATCACTGGTTTTACAAAATCTTTAACAAAATGTCCAAAAAGTATCAAAATCAATTTTTGTCCATTTTTCCACTGTGACACAGCTATGGCGTTCCATATTCCTTGTCTGTCAAATTATATTCATATATGGTATTTGAAATGAAAATAAGCACAAAACCAGTCATTTTAACAATTAAGATCCTATCAAGGAACCCTTTTAAGGTGACTATATCAGAGACAAAAACAAAATGTATACAATAGATATAAAAAAAGAAGATGTGGTATGATTGCCAAATAGACAACTCTCCACAAGAGACCAAAATGACAGAAATTACCAACAATAGGTCATCGCACGGCCGTCAACAATGAGCAAAATCCATTCCGCATAGTCAGCTATAAAACTTAAAAGGCCCCGAAATAACAATGTAAAACGAGAAAACTAACGGCTTATTCATGTACAAAAAATGAACGAAAAACAAATTGAACACATAAACAAACAACCAATGAATAAGTATACAAGACAAAAAGAAAAGGACAGTACAAAATATGTTAAGAATCTAATCTACAATAAAAATGAAAATAATCCTCGTACAAAATAAATATTTATATATAAAAAAAAAGGTGACTAGATGCTCTGCAAGGGTAATTAGCATATTTCGAATTTTACTTATTACGTTTTTGACCAGCAATTTAAAAAAAATAATTATTGTTATTTGAACAATAAAACAAAGAATTTTTCATAATAGGATCGGGATATTGTAACTTGATAAAGGAATTCGAATGTGAAATGGTAGTAGCTAACCACGGATCCAAGAAAAGACACGTATTATATATGCCAATAAACACGATGTTAAAATAAGAAGATGTGGTATAATTTCCAATGAGATTTTTGTTTACTACAAGCTATAACTACTGGAAGAAAAAGCTCAAGTAAAATTAAATGTTATCAAGGATTGGAGAGGCCTTGTTATCTGAAAGACAGAGAAAACAACATGATTTTTTTTATATCGGGAACTTTTCAATATTCCCAACTATAGAATACGACAAATTAACGAACAAGTTTGTTTTTTTAGTGAGAACAACATTTTATCAAACCATATTTATATCTTCAATATAAAAATAAGGAGATGTGATAGGATTTTCAAAGTTAAAAAAAATAAATGGATTTAAGCAATTATAGTCGGCAATAACAGGTTCCGACATGAAAAATAAGAATTAATACACAAACTGACGGCCTAATTCATAATAAAACAATTTACGAAAAACATATAATTATGACATACACGAAAAAACGGGCACAGGAATTAATTTGACCGGACATTTGCGCTTTTTACCTATAGTCGACTACCTGTAATCTTCATGAGAAGTAACCATTACGTAAATAAATTTAACTTAAATTTGCTATTAGTTAGTTCACATTTACAGTCTTGAACATGGAGTTTAAAGTTATAGAGACTAGTAAAGGAAAAAAATGTATGATGGATTTTTATATCGTTTCGACAAAACCCTAAACATTGGAGACCTTTCATGGAGGTGTACCGTTAAAAATTGTAATGCAAAAATTAAAACGGACAATGAGACTTCTAATATTCAGATGTTGAAGACAAACACTGAGCTACGGGCTTTTGACTTAAAACAGGTACATACAGAATTTGGCGGGGGGTAAAAATGTCTGTGTGCGCTCATTTCTAAAAAAAAAAAAACCTATCACAACACAAGACCAAACTTTAAAAAAAAAATCAGTTGAATGATCGGATCATCATTTAATATTATCAATAACGATATCAGATCAGGTGCGGGATCCAAACCACGGAACACCCTGAAATTCCACAAAATAAAAAAAAATTAGAAAAACTTGAAGGGGGTTTCAATCACCAACACTCCCTCTCCCCTCAACTTTTTAGTGTGTAATTTAGGTATAAAAAATTGATAACAATACAAAAAATTACTAACTGATATTAAATTGTAACAGAAAAAGGAGAGAAAATCATTCCAGACATGTGTTGCAGCATTGAATTACAGTAGTTTTAATAAATATTTATAGGACAGAAGTATCATGGAAAACATAAACTAATTTTAAATCATGAATGTGGCAGAAGAGATAGTACACGGTTTATGTTCTTCTCATTGATATTGTTCAGGAAGGCTCAGAGTGATTGTACAGTAAACTTGCAAGCGATTGTACAGTCAATAAAAATATCCGACATGGAGAAAATGAATATATTTGGATTCTACTGGAACAATGACTTCAAAACTTTCAGACAGGTACGACTATATATCAGAAAAGGTACATGTGGAAATTCAGGTACAATGTAGCAAACATTGATTTTTCGATGTTTTTTTTAGACATTTTTCGATGTTTTTTTTATACATTTTTGATAGCTGTTGTGAGACAAATTTGATCGTTTCACATGGAATTCCATCATTCTAAGGAAAACGTTTGGATGCACATAGCTTTCTCATTATTTTATTGGTTCTTTATAAGAATATTTTAGCTGCCAAAACTTGAAGCAGAAACGTTACATAGCTATATATAGTAACATAAGAGTTCATCAAATTTTCATCAAGCAACTTGTTTTTTTTGCAAATGTCGGGGCCCCCTTTGACAGTCTCCCGAGTGACCAAATTATTAGAAAACCGTACAGTTCCGTTTCCACACTATGGTACTGGTCTCTTCGAATAGAATCCCGCTTTCACTACGCTCTCGCTATAATGATACAGCGACCTTTGCGATCTTACCACGACCTTAGTGCGAACTCATTAATACCTGATTCCACCACGATTGCTTTGAACATGTTCAAAGTTGTATACGCTCATCACGAACTTGAAGACCTCACCACGACCGTGATACGAACTTACTGTGATCTTCAAGATTGCACTACGATCGTCAACATTTGCATTTTTTCACAGATCGTAGTGTGAACGCGGAATTAAACTTTATTAGTTCAATAGAGCCACATGAGCTTAACAAAAAAATATTACTACCCTTAGCCCCATATGTTTACCATTTCCTGGTAACAGGACACAATTTGGCAAAAAAAGAATTAAAGTGTAGAGTTTATAAATTAGCCAAATTATGTTTAATAAAAAGAAATAATATAGATATTCAGACATTTAAAACTTTTTTCAGTTTAAAAAAACAAATAAAAATAGTGTTCAAAAGTAAACTTTCGTTAAAAAAATATGGATTATTTGAAGAAGAAAAAAACAACAAATTACACACATTTAAAGAACATTTTATATATAAAACATTCTTTACAAATAATATAACATAAAACAGATTATGTTTATCTGTTTATCTTTTAATACAAAAAAGTTATGTATTCCTGTCGACAGGAAAAATAAGTCCACAAATCAGAATTTTGAGCGTCCGTCGTCGTTAACTTATAAACAAATTTTCTCCTCTGAAACTACTGGGCCAAATTTAACCAAACTTAGCCACAACCATGATTGGGGTATCTAGTTTAAAAATTGTGTCCGGTGACCCGCCAAACTAACCAAACTAACCAAGATGGCCTCCATGGCTAATAATAGAACATAGGGGTTAAATGTATATTTTGGCTTATCATTCTGAAACCAAAGCATTTAGAGCAAATCTGAAGAGGGATAAAATTGTTAACTAGGTCAAGATCTATCTGCCCTGAAATTTTCAGATGAATCGCACAATGGGTTGTTGGGTTACTGTCTCTGAATTGGTAATTTTAAGGAAATTTTGTCCGTTTTCTGTTATTATCTTGAAAATTATTATAGATAGAGATCAACTGTAAACAGCCATTATGTTCACCAAAGTAAGATCTAAAAAAAATCAACATGATTGAAATGGTAAGTTGATCCCTTAAGGAGTTTTTGCACTTAATAGTCATTTTTTTACCAATTTTTCATAAAATTTTTACAAAAATCTTCTCCTCTGAAACTACTGGACCAAATTCAACCAAACTGAGCCAAAATCATTATTTAAGTATATTTTTATATATCTGCTCTAAAATTTTCATATGAATTATACAACTGGTTGGTTGGTTGCTGTCCCCCAATTGGTGATTTTTAAAGAAATTTAGCCGTTTTTGGTTATTATCTTGAATGGTATCATATATAGAGATAAACTGCAAATAGCATTAATGTTCAGCAAATTAAGATCTACATATAAGTCAACATGACCGAAATGGTCAATTGACCCCTATAGGAGTTATTGCCCTTTATAGTCAATTTTTTACAATTTTGTTACAAAATGTGTTCCTCTGTAACTAAAGGGCCAAGTTCATTATAGATAGAGAAAATTGTAAGTAGCAAGAATGATGAGTAAAGTATGATCTACGAACAGATCACAATCACCAAAAAACAATTTTGTCATGAATCTATCGTTTTCCTTTGTTTAATACACTCATAAACCAAGGTTCGCAACACAGGCTTTAAGAGCCTCTAGTTATCCTTCATTGAAATTTGATGTCGTCCCTTAGGCCGTTAGTTTATTTCGTCTTAATTGTTTCACATTTTTTTTTGTCGTGGCCTTTTATAACTGATATACAGTATGGGTATTTGTCATTTTTTGTCAAAGGCCGCACGGTTGGTTATAATTGATAATACTACTTCATTGATCTCCAGTTGATAGTTGCCAAATTGGCAGTCATACCAAATCTCCTTACTTGTTATGATATTGTATACATTTTTCGTACATGACTTTAAATTTCGCGTCCTGTCTAAACTATATATGAAATATTAGTCGCTTGACGTTAAAAGCAAACAACTAACAATCAATCAATTTTAACTCGTGTTTAATAAGTAAAAAATCAATTAATTTTTGGGGTTAAAAGGGGGAGGTGGCAGGAGGTCTTTGAATATAAATATGGTGGCCTGGTAAGAGCTGGAATCAATAGGCATGCTTAGCGACAAGTTAAGACTTTAAAAATGATAAAAAAAAAATCCGCAAAAAATCGTGCTGCCCCATTCCCATCCTTAGAATAACAAAAGGTCGTACCCTTACTGTTATTGTCCGTGTGTTTTATTATTTATCCAGCTAGTTTTCCATATAGTGTCCTTCTAAGGAGGCAACTGTTTAATATTCTGGGGGGGGGGGGGGGGGGGGGGCTTGATAATCACAAAAATAAATGGTTTGTTCTGTGGTTGTTTCAAAATACATAACCTGACTTACAATGCATTGAAAATAAACTCTGCAGGTCTATTCGAACGTATTAGATGGCAACAGTTTCTTCATAAAATTATTTTTTTCCCAAAAAAAGTCGTGAAACACTTCCGAAAAGTTCATATAATAAGATTATTAATATTATTTAAAATATACTTGAAATGTCTTAAAAAGGGTTTCACTTGAGCTATATTGTGTCAGATACACATAACTCACTTTTATTACAGGGCAGTAACTACATTGAGGCAAATTTAATGCTTACGTTATAATTTTATATATATATAAATGACTATACAAATTGCCATAAATGCTCCATTTTGTGAATCCTTATACAAATTTAAGAAATATATACAAACCAAGCTATCAATATTGTTTATTAGCTGTTGGAAAAAACACAAAATTTGTTTTATATAAAAGGTAGGTTTTCAGTTTACTGTCTGAAAATTTATCTAAAAAAAAAAAATATCTAACATTGATCAAGAATTTTGAACTTAGAAGAAGTTTTACTAAATTACGTGTATCTTCTCATAGATTACAAATAGAATTAGGTAGATATCAGGGTATTCCCCGAATTAACAGAATATGTAATAAATGTTCTTCCAATACTGTCGAAGATGAGGCTCATTTTCTATTTGATTGTAACACATTTGAGGATGATAGAAATTGTATGTTAGCTAGTATTGCACAATATAATTCTTATTTTAATCATATGAACAGTCAAAGCAAAATTATCTGGTTATTTAGTGTAGAAAATGTTGAGTTACTTAAAATAATTTGTAATTTTATATACAAACATCTTCCTTAGTGAAGATTAGTTAAAGGAGATCTATGTGTGTATATACATTTGATTGGACATAGAAAATTATATTCATCTGAATATCACAAACATACTTGCTGATTAAAAAAAAAAATTGTTAAGATATATTATTTATTCAAATGTTCTCTTATATCCTTGAGGCATCGTCCCCTGGTATCAACTGCATTCAAGTTACCTATGATGCTTCCTTGTTTGCTTTTGATACAGGTAGGAAAGAGACATTTACACACATTTTACATGCCTATGGCCCATAAGGTATCGCCCCCTGGTGTCAGCTGCCTTTAGGAAACCATAATGCTTTCCTATTTGCTGCTGACACAGGATGAGTCATGGACATGTTTAATTTCTACTTTCTTTTCGGCTAATTATTATATATTTAATTGATCCAACTTTTTGTGTACTATACATATGTGGATATCTATTTTTCTTTTTTTCTTTTTGGGCTACTTGTTTGTTATCTATATCAACCACACTTGCAATAAAATGCATTAGTATTAAAAAAAAAAACATACTATAGATTCTTTATCTACGTATTCTTTAAGAACTTAAATAGTTCTCGTTTAACTTTTTTTTTTTTATCTCATTGTTTGTATTGTATTATGAAAAAATTATTAATGTTGTAATGTTTATGCCCTTTGGGGCCCATAATTGGAAATAAAAAAAAAAATAAATATCTTATCTTATACTCAAAATTGGAATAAAAAAGAAGTATCAATTTAGATATTTCTCATCAGACTCGTTATTTTTCCTTAAATCTTTATTTATTTATTTATTTCAAAGTCTTATTTTCTGTCAACCAATGTATTCGCTGATACTGTTTTTCTTTTTAGCCCTTTCCAGCCTATTTTGATTTTGCTGCAATATACTTGATACATAATTTTCTAAAGTTGTTATTTTACAATTTTTTATGCCTCAATTATGGGCATTATGTTTTCTGGTCTGTGCGTGCACTCCTCCATCTGTCTGTCCCACTTCAGGTAAACGTTTGTGGTCGAGGTAGTTTTTAATGAAGTTGAAGTCAAAATCAACTTGAAACTTAGTAAACATGTTCCTGTTGTATTTGTCTGAGTTGTCATTATAGATGGTCCTAGCTGTCTTTTTTAGACGGTCCGAGTTGTCCCAGGACGGACATGTTCTGCAACCAACTAAAATGCCCAAAGTTTGAACACGTTATTTGATTTCGTGATCACCATACTAACCAAATGAAATATGAACTACTAACTTTGATATATTTCGTAACTTTTTACCTTAAAAAATTCTGGTCCTAAGTAGATTTGGAAGTTGTCGTCAGCAAAAGATTAAAACACCGTTCATTGCGGGCTTCCGTTGTCGTTGATTTCTATATTTTATGCAATGTCAATTTCATCATTTTATGCAATGTCAATTTCATCATGCAATACTTTCTCCGCAATCAGGGGTTCATTAAGGGATACAAACAGTTTGATATTTATGCTAATAATATATAACAGTTACGATTTAAAAATCAATTTTAATTTAGGTTACAGTAAGAAAAAAACAATATTAGATCAATTTCATAAAGATATAAACTTTTTAGTATTCTGAATAAAACTGGGGAAAGGAAGGGCGCAGTAAAATCTTGCCCTATCCCAGTTTCGCAGTCTCATACATATTTTTTGTATGAGGCTAAGAAACTGGGGAAGGGCGAGGTTCTACTGAGCCCTTCCCAAGTTTTGCGCCAAGCACAAAAAAGTTTATATTTTTCTGACATTGACCTAAAATTGATTTTATACTGCAACATAAATTAATAACATGATAAATTGATAGCTATTCAAATCGTAACACAAACGAAAGACTTATTTTCATCCCTTCATGGACCCATGATTGTGGAGAAAGTGTGCCATGATGAAATTGACATCGTACACAATAGAGCTTTGTTACAATATTTTATATAAAATAAACACAACTAGTTGCAGTATAAAAACATTTTATATTTTTCTGACGTTGACCTTATATTGTATGTGTAGAAGTACTTAAAGATGACAAAAAGTTAAGTTCTGAAAATGATTTAAATTTTCAGTACTGAAAAATGACTGAAATTTTCAGTACTGAAAAATGGCTGAAATTTTCAGTACTGAAAAATGGCTGAAATTTTCAGTACTGATAAATGACTGAAATTTTCAGTACTGTAAACAACTTTTTCTCAACATTACTGAAAATGATATAAAAATATATTTACTGAATAGTGATGTTTCCTAAAAGTACTGTTTATATAGCGGCATTTGATGTACTGTTTAGTGATGTTTCCTAAAAGTACTGTTTATATAGCGGCATTTAATGTACTGTTTATTGATGTTTCCTAAAAGTACTGTTTATATAGCGGCATTTAATGTACTGTCTAGTAATGTTCCCTAAACGTACTGTTTATATAGCGGCATTTAATGTACTGATTAGTAATGTTTCCTAAAAGTACTGTTTTTTTAGCGGCATTTAATGTACATGTAAACGCTAGTCAAATTGTTGGTAGTGTATATTGATGTTCTCATCTCCTTTTTATTGATTTGAAGTTTGTTTGCTTTTAAATGATAAGATTTGTGAATTCATGGTTAAGAATTTATTTCTGAACTTCTGTAGTTTCGATTAAGTATTTGTTCTGTGAAGACGTTATTATTTCTACAAATTCATTTGTCATAATAGATACGTTTCTGTTGTCGGAGCCACAATTTCGTCTTCTTTTCTCAATTATTGCACTTAAAATGGGAATTTGTAGAGCATTTCATCAGCAAAATTAAGGGACTACATGTGTAATAAGATAAGCCTTCTATTTCGGCTTAGCAGAAATCCCCTCGGTATTTAACGTCTAAACATGACATTCAATAAGCATCATTATTGAGCTAAAAATGGAAGTAATTAGCTTATACGTTTAGATAACCAGGTACTTGGTGCAGTACCTATAATTTAGTCTGAAGTTATTTATAGTAATGTGTGCCCTGTAGCTTTTAGTTTTTTGTCATTGTTTTCGACTTCGGATAATTTATTGTATCTATAACATCATTTTTATATAAGCAGTATTTACCTTTCTACATTGGCTAGAGGTATAGGAGGAGGGTTAAGATCTCATAAACATGTTTAACCCCGCCGCAATTTTGCGCCTGTCCCATATCAGAAGCCTCTGCCCTTTGTTAGTCTTGTATGTTTTTTATTTTAGTTTCTTGTGTATAATTCGGAGTTTGGTATGACGTCCATTATCACTGTACTAGTATTCATAATTTTAGGGGCCAGCTGAAGGACACCTACGGGTGCAGGAATTCTCGCTACATTGAAGACCCATTGGTGGCCTTCGGCTGTTGTCTGTTCTATGGTCGGTTGTTGTCGCTTTGACACATTCACCATTTCCTTTATCAATTTTAATACTATATATTTCAGTATATTATTTGTTTCGCAACTTTAAATTAAGTTCAAATAAAGAAAGTTCAGCTTAATAAAGTAGAGAAAAAAGTACAAGACAGAGGAATATGGAGTGAGCTAGTGTCGGCCTTATGTGCGTCAAAGCACGAAGAGGATTAAGTTAAGATTTACAAATACAAATAAATTTGTTGTGACAAGTTATAACGATTGAGACGCCATCTTTTGGCTTATGTGGTTGTGAATGAACTATTTCATAATAAGTTGATAGTGAGTAGCTGGAACATGATTTGAGAATGGAAATGGGAAATGTGTTAAAGACACAACAACCCTACCATAGAGCAGACAACAGCAGAAGGCAACCAATGTGTCGTCAATGCAGCTAGAAATGCGTCCTTCCGCTGACCCCTTTACAAATATGTATACTAGTTCAGTGATAATGTACGTCATGATTAACTCTAAATTATACACAAGAAACTAAAATTAAAAATCAGAAAGACTAACAAAGGTCAGATGCTCCTGACTTTAGACAGGCGCAAAATTGCGGCGGGTTAAAACATGTTATTTTTTTACCTCAACCCCCCCCTATACATTTAGCCAATGTAGAAAAGAAACGCACAACCACTAATAATCCGAATAAGGCTTGAACTGACAAAAAGTAATAAACGGCATTTAAAAAAGATTGATTATCATAAGATAACGATTGACAAAAAAACAACATTTTTTTTAATGCATTTCAGTGAAACTATTTTAATACCAGTCAAATAGATTCCCTTGCAGTCATTCAAGCTCGTTTCAGATCTGGTTTAGTTGTTTCATCAATTAATAAACCACGCCCTAATAAAATTAGAATCTTTCATTTGCGCAACAATCCATATTTCATTGGCGCCAATTTTTTTACTTTAAAATTATTGTAATATTTAGGTACCTATATTTTACAGTACTTAATTTGTACTTGAAATTTAGGTACTACCGTTACATTTTCAGCATTTTGAAAATTTTTCTATTTCAAATCTCTAAAAATATGATTTTCAAATATGGAATATTGTATTATTTCTGTACCAAACTATTTAGTACTAATCAAGTACTGTAAAATACAAGTACCTAAATTTTACAATAATTTTAAAGTAAAGAAATAGTACTAAATATTAAAAGCAAATTTCAAGTACTACATATTTTTAGTACAGAAATAGTACCTATGGAAAATTAGCTGTGTATTTAAAAACGTAGAGACGATTGAAATGAAGTATATCGAGTATAACAGTTATAAAGTAAAACATCTATTTAAAAATGAAGGTAGCACAATAAATAACTTAGACACAATTATGATAGATATATCAAATAGTTTTGGATGTATAAAAAAATCCGTAAAATTTTGATAATCATTGTAAAATAATTCCATTATTCACACACAATAATCATTACAAACATAAGAATACGTTTTTGAGTTGGATATTTTTTACCTCGAATTGAATAATTACAACATTTAATGCATTTTCTTTTATTTTTTATATTAAGAGTAGCATTCTAATCTAATAAAAATATAAAGCAAGCATTACTTCTATATTCTACTTACCTTTCATTAGTGTCAATAACACTAGCATCGTCCTTACATTTTCATTCTGTAGATCTCACGTCTTATCCCGACCAATGTATATATAAAATAAATCCGATTAATTTTTCAAAAGTCGCATCAAATTCAAATCAAAACAAAAGGATTAATGAATACATTTCAAATTAATTATTAATGAAAGGTTATCTGCAACAAGAATTATTATCAAAACATCAGCCTTTGAAGCATTGAAATTATACTGCTTACACATCAAACGTGTACGATTAAAGGACTTGCCCTAATAAGCTAATAAGCTGAATTTTCTCAATTGCGTCTGTCAATCAATCCCCTGCTATGACTTAAATAAACTAATCGTAAACAGTAAAGACAGAAGTAAGATCCGGTGCATTTCAATCGATCATTTTGAAATGCAAAAAACAATATTAGTCCGTAAACATGTCGTTAAAGTTTAAATTGGAGGACTTGGTAGTATGATGTATTTAGATTAAAAACGAAATTACACAAAAAAAATCAAATGGCATATGACCTGTCTAAAGACGTGATACCCAAATATCAATATACCGGTTATAATTTTTAGAGATTAAAGAGTTAGCTGACACTTCGCCCAAAAAAAAAAGTAGATGTGGAAAACTTGACATTGAAAGAGCTATTTACCAGAGTTCGAATTCAGGGATATAAAAAATGGGTTAAACCCATATTGTACAGTAAGATTAGTAAAGGCCATGATGGTTAAAAAATAAAAAGAATTCAACAAAAAACAAGGGCCAAATATAGATTAAAATTAAACAAAAACAATATATAACAGACCACAACCAATGCAGGCACTGTACTGTATCTTTGAACTTTAGTTTCCTTTTCCTTTAACAAGTGTTGGAACACCAGGTAGAATAATCATTAGAACAGCCATTACCAATACAAATACTCCTGACCAGCGAATTAACAACACAGAAACTTGTTGATCTGTTTCAGATGTCAAAGTTTTTCTATATGAAGACAATGTTTTCTTGCTCAATCGCAAATTACTCATACTGAATGATTCACTCGATCGGTTATAGACAAGACTATATAGGTATAAAATCAGTAAGAATGAAATAAAAAAGGTTATCATTTTTAAAATTTAATACAATTGTATTAGTTTTCCAATAGTCATCAGACTATCATTTTCTATCTGATCATATTTTACATATTTTTGGTACAAAAAATGTGAATTCAAATGTGTTCATATGGCTATGGAACCAACGATGCTCCTTTTCGTGACGACTGGTTACTTTATTTAAATAAGATAGGACTTTGGATTATATTTTTATCTGTATCGATCTTTCACTCGTACTTTTGAAGTTTGGTTGCTTTCAAATGTTTAGACTTGAGAGTTCCTAATTAAGAATTTCCGAACTTTTTAAATTAGATTTTGTTATATGAAGACGTTATTCTCTCTACGAAATCATTTGTCTTAATGAATATGTGCCAGTGGGTTGTCGTAGTCATGACTTCGTCCTCTTCTCCTCAATTATGACATTAAAAAATGGACTTAGCATAGCATATTATGAGCTGCATTAGGGTTTATATGCTGAATACGATTAAATTACTCATATATTTTACCTGAAATTACCTGTGTATGAAGCAACTTATCATTGCATTCCATAATCATCATTATGTGGCTAAACATGGAAATAATTAGCTAACCTTTTATGATAATCTCGGCATTTGGTGCAGTCCCTGTTGATCAGTTTGAAGTTATTTGGAGTAATTGGTAGACTGCCGGTTTTTTTTTGTCATGGTTTTGACATAACTTTCAACCTCGAATATTTAATGTATCTTTAGAACAACGTGTTTATGTTAGCAGTAATATATGTTTCAATGTTTTATCTGTTTTGCAACTTAAAATTAAGTTCAAATAAAAAAAAAAAATCAGATTAATAAAGATATTTCAAGTCTTTTAGATAGGCGACCTAAGCAAAACAAATAAATTTATTGAGACACATTATCACGATAGAGGTGATGAATGACTCGGGGGATGCTGTTTTCCCTCAACAATAAAAGGCATAAGGCGCCTGTAGTGTCCCTTTTTCAAATCTTGCAAAAGAGACCAGACGACGAGAAAACAAAGACGGACACACACTGAGGATATCAGTTTTCGAATTAAGTTAGTGTATCCAAGTTTACTGAGAAATATAAATCGACGAGAAATTGTAACCACCAACACGAATTGACGATCAGTTTGAAGTGACCACAACATATGATTTCAAAATATAGAGCGGTTAAACCACTGTTCGTTAAGAAATATTTATTTCACAGACATGTTCCAATTGTCTAACAACATTTTCGTTTTTATAACATCAATTAATGAGACTCAGTATCAAATACGTATTTGCAATGAGCAGCACGACAGAAGACACTACTTGTGTTTCATCTGATAACCTTTCCAGAGAACTTGAAAGGTACCACCCCTATTTTTTCATTATTCTTTTTTTGTGTTGTTCAGTCTTTAGTACTTTAAGATCTGTTTTGATAATTTGTTGTCTTTTTGTGGTCTAAATGTTTTTTATGGCGTTTCTCTAAATTGATGAGTATTGGATATCCTTTCGATGTCGGCATCTTAAAAATCAGAAAAATTGAGCGCGTTTCCGGAGTGTCCAACTGCCAACTTTAATATAAAGATAAAGGAAGATGTGGTGTGAGTGCCAATATGACAACTCTCATACAAATAACATTTCTTAAAAATAATCCATAATAGATCAATGTACGGCCTGCAACACGAAGCCTTATATAAAGACAGAACAACAAGCTATACAGAGCTCCAAAATTACAAGTGTAAATGATTGTCGAAGTTCCAACATCGGTGGGGAAAGTATAATTAAAGAACAGGAAAACGATAGACAATTAGTGTATAAGTTATCACAATTTTATAGCAAATTAGATTGCAAGTGGTTATACAACTGTTGTAACGACAATTGGAGCATATGTCGTCATCATCATCTGTAAACCGATTAATTAGCAAGTTACTCCTGTTGGGATCTGTATAGTTATTAATGTGATGATTTTGGATTAGAATTTTCCTATACAGCATCCCTCATTCTATAAAATCATGATAGGAAAAGTCAGATCTTGAAAAACCTTATTAACTGAGAGATATATACACCGTATACAGGTGCTGCTTAGACGTCGGTGCATGTGTGAATTGAGAAACTTTATATCTAAACGATGTGTTACTAGCGAATTTAATAATTGGAAAATGCTGATTTTAAGAGTAGATAAAATAATTTTAATATAAGTGAATAATGACAAATATTAGAATTGAATTTTATTACAAAACAAAAGTTTTATATATTATTTTAATCCAAGATTTACATAATTTAGAGTTTCAAAAAAGTGTGTGTCATAGAAATAGCGCCTTCAGAATATAAAACTATGTAGTAAAAGTATAAGATTTACTATTGTTATAATGATGCTTAATGCTTTTCCCGATGAGAACAAAATCTGGTATAATAATAACAATGATCAAAATTATCAAAATTGTAGCGCCTGACCAACCAATCATCGTAGCAGAAAGTCTATCGTCGGAAACTGATATATAACGTCGTCGATATGATGACAATGTAGTTTTGTCGATTCTTAGATCAGTTAATGAAGTTGGTATTCGTTGACTTGTAGTGAAATTTTTACATACACAAACACAGTCTAATATTTCAGTGTAAGTTCCTATTAAATATAAACAAAATAATCATTTAAATGTTTGGTATCCTAACACCACTGGATCGATGCCACTGCTGGTGGACGTAGTAAACACTTCGGTTTTGACATGAATATCAATAATGTGGTTATTTTTATAAGTTTTCTGTTAACAAAACTTTGAATTTACCGAAAAACTAAGGATATTCTATCCCAGGCATAGATTACCGTAGCCGTATTTGGCAAAACATTTTTTGGAATTTTGGATCCTCAATACCTTTCTACTTTGTACTTGTTTGGCTTTATGAATATTTTGATATGAGCGTCACTGATGAGTCTTATGTATATGAAACACGCGTCTGGCGTACTCATGATCAATTACAATCCTGGTACCTTTGATAACTATTATTAAAACAATTATGTGCCGGAGTGGTCTAAACATTGACCAATTGCTCTGATCAAACTTTTAGATAAAAAAAAATATTTGCATTTACTTTCAATTTATATACAGTGTTTAGATAGTATACCAGACAGATTTTATTCGATCATAGATATGATTTAACATGTAATATACAATGCGGTTTGCTTGAAAACGAGACTACAATCCACTATTGGTCAATTGATAACGCAATTATTAACTATGGTTCACTTAACCACCTTCGACAATGATAACGCACAAAAGCGTCTCCAATTAGACCTAGAACATGACAAATACAATGCATTTAAAACAAGAAAAATAACAACCTGGCTTATATTATGTAAAACCTATCATCGAAGAAACAAATATGGTATTCAAGAACGAACGAACGAAATAAACTTCTGACAAGAGACATACAAAAGTATGCAAAATGTGTCAGGAACACTTGTTTACTACAGTTGACAGTTTACGTCACGAATATTGATTGTACTTTTTTTTAAGTGTATGTTGATTTGCTTAATTAGCATTATTGAGTAAATTTTACGAAATGATACAAAATGGATTCATGTACTGGTTTGTGATAATATACCTTAAACATACTCAAACAAATAAAACAAAACGGTATCTAGCCAATATGTTGTTTCAATTTGAAGACTATCCTCTTGATTTTTACTAAACTAATAGACATGTAAACAACCATTTTAAAATATAATCATAGTGACACTTTTACATGAAATATAATTCAACACTGTTGTGCATCTTTGTTTTTTGGGTTTTTTTTTAATTTTGTTTCAATCATTTTAATTTCTTGTCGGTTGGGTATTTTTTGTGTACATTGTGTACAGAAAATACAAGGTGAATTGTGTCTAAGAGGAATCGGTTTTCACTATATATGAAGGAAACGTTTTCTTTGGCGTTTTCTTTATCGAATACTTCACACGATATGTGTTAGAATGGATGTCTTGATGCAATGTATATAATATTGTTTGATCAATAGTTGATGTGGTACGTACTAACCCGTATTTTCAATGGACACTGGTACGGTAGTTGTGTAAGGCATATCTGTTATATCTGGGGACTCTGATTCTTGTGAAGGAAGTCCATAATTGAAACCTTTAGAAATAGAATACTTTGTCGAAACTGTTTAACATAATGATTTCAATACTGTAAACCAACTTATTTTCGCGACTTTCGCGAAAAGAAAAATAACGCGAAAATAAATCGTCGCGAATATGTAAAACTCTGTTGTTACCTTATTAAAATACACCAGCTGGAATATCGCGAAATTAAATAGCCCCGAAGTGGACTAGAAAGGATCAAACGCGAAATATAGTATTCGCGAAAATAAGTTGGTTTGCAGTAATTGTTATTGACTTTAAACTAGCTTTCAATAAGTGCAAGTACTCTAATATCGGTACTTTATATCCTTTGGTTATCCTTAATGTGTTACTAAGATGAATTTTCATACGCAAATCTCGAATTGCTTTTTATGAATGAGATGGACCCGGGGCCAATATGCATAAACAACGTTAGCTAACAATCAGTTCAGATAGGTAAAGTGATGCGAGGAAGCTATAACAATTCAATCAAGCAAAGTGTTGGACTGTCTACGAATCAAAGCAGGTCTATTGTTATCTTTTCTTTCCTTTTAAAAATTTGCAGTTAATATACGACTTTTTATAAAATTATTTGATTGTTTCTTGGGCATTTTGAATTTACTACAAGAGAAACATTGATATATCAATTGAATTCGTAGTTCTGTCTGATTTAAATCTCAATGGCAAGAATTATCTATTCATTTCAAGTTATACTTTTACGGAAACAAATAAGAATAACGTTGAGCTTTTTTAATTTGTTTTTTTTAGAAATGATTTTTCACTTCTTTTTGAATGAATTGTGTTTTTGTTTTATATAGACGTAGGAAGATGTGGTGTGAGTGCCAATGAGACAACTCTCCATCCAAGTAACAATTTAAATAGTAAACCATTATAGGTTAAAGTACGGCCTTCAACACGGAGCCTTGGCTCACACCGAACAACAAGCTATAATTGGCCCCAAAATTACTAGTGTAAAACCATTCAAACGGGAAAACCAACGGTCTAATCTATATAAACAAAAGGAGAAACGAGAAACACGTATATATTACATAAACAAACGACAACTACTGTACATCAGATTCCTGACTTAGGACAGGTGCAAACATTTGCAGTGGGATTAAACGTTTAAATGGACCTTCTCCTTTTTTTCTGAAACAATAGCATAACATCACAACATAGAAAAACACACGATAAAATATCAATTGGCAGACTTATATATACCTAGTTATTAAATTGTTTTTAATGAATTACCATAATTACTTAGTGAAATAAAAACTGATAATTTCACATGTGAAATAAACTCGGTTATTTCACTCATCTGACGTCAAGATGTTGTCGATGACGTTGCATCAACACAAACTGTGGATGCGTAGAAATAATATCGTTTTTACATTTTCCATTAAAAAAATCCTTGTCAATGATATAAATAAGAAAAGTAATTATAGAATTCAGATATCAAAAATCGTGAATTAATGAGTTGTTCGATCTCTCGCTGTTCTATATTTAAATTCTTCGATACTTTTGCTTTTCTGTAAATATTAATGCTACACTTGAAATATATCTAAAATTTCCTATATGCCTGAACCATAATAAGTCAGGAAAAAGGAATAGTTTTCAAATTGAACTTTTCGTGCTGAAATTCATTGCAATTTGCACGGAAGATTGAATAAGAAAATTACAGAGCTGCTAGTAAAATTCAAAACTCCTTTTTCACGTGTTTCTTTGGTGTTGTAATTTTTGAATCTACAAAGTTGAAAATAAAATTTACAAATTGCAAGCTATATCTTATAAGTCATGTACTGACATTTCTGTGAATTCTTCACCGGAATCCAATCGTCTGAGCTATTACCAGGGATTGCAACAACTATAAAAAAAAAAACACACAATAAAACATCATATGTATCGGAAACTAGTGCTACAATGAAAGATATAAAAAAATGTTCGGGGCTTTCCTTTTGATTATATAGCTAATCAATTATTTTGGTTCTTATACATTTTTTATATTTGGATAATATATCAGTTTTTGAGTGCTCCTTGTGAATGTAAATCTCGAAAATTGCGACAGTCGCATTAACGGAAAACGTGTTGTTTTCATTTTTAGTTTGTTTCACGATCGTCACTATTTCGCTTTATTTGTTAAGCATAAGATGATGTAGTTAAATATGCTATTAGATAATATATGATTACTGTCTAGTTGATTTGGTGGTCAAATACTACAGTTCTGTTTAGGTGTAATTCCACCATTGATTTTTCCCTATTAGTCTTTGTTAAATTGGCACTTTTAAAAAAATTGTACAGTATTTACCTTTATTTCAACCAACGAAATACTTTGCATGAATAAAGTTTAATCCTTTCCAGTGCTACAGTGAAAATTTCACACTACATTTCATTGCATATAAGAAAGTAACCTGCACCGGAAGTAAACAGCCAAATTTTTACCAGGTTATTTACTGGTTACCTGCTTTGGTAACTATGTAACCTTAACTTTCCAAAATATTTTATAAGACCATCAAATAAAAAAAGAATGATGCTTTCAGACACCCAACATACATGTTTATGACTCAGAAAAATTTAAGTGCATTGAAATGCAGGGTTAATTTTCTACAACTGTCAAATTCAAGGGAATATTTTTTAGACCTACTTTCGTATGCAACCGGATGTGGCGTATCATGATTTGGTGGTATTACACCTTTAAGGTTATTATTATTGTCTTTCGGGGAAAGTGAACAAAATCATGCTTTTACGCGTTGCCTAGTAATATTGTATTTGACAGTAAATTTCAATAAACACACAAAAAAGTAGAATTACAAAAACAATGACTCCAAAAATAATCATAATTGAAAGTTCCTAATCAGATGGCAAATTCAAAAGCTCAAAAACATCAAACGAATAGCTAACACCTGTCATATTCCTGACTTGGTACTGGAATTTTCTTATGTAGAAATTGGTGGATTAAACTTGATTTTATAGCTAGCGAAACCTTTCACTTGAATGACAGTCGCATCAAATTCCATAATATTGACAACAATGTGTACACAAAACAAACAGACATAATATGTAATAAAGTCAAAAATGTATAAACGATTGAAAAACAAATAAAAACCTAATAAGATAAAACTGAGCAGCGTAAGTATATAACACCTACTATATATACAGCCACATAGTTAAAGCTAGATATTATACAAAGAATCTTTTTTCAAAATGAAGAGCTCATTTTCCGTGAATTTGGTAGTATAACATTAGATTAGTGCCTGCTAACCTTCATGGCCTTTGGTTTTCACGAAGCTCGTTACATTTGAGTGGTTTTCCATTTGAACTCGGACAGGATATATTACTGTAGGATTCTGTACATGTACCTCACAATTATTCCTTGAAGGATTATAAATCGCGGCGAAAGCTCGAGGATTTTTTTCCATTATAAGTTGACAATCATCTTCAATGTACACATCGAAATTTCTAACTTTGGGTAAAAATTCCAGAAGATCACGTTTTACCATCATCTCACTATACAAGCTTGATTCTACAGTTCCTAGTTAAATAGACAAGTGCATAACAAATATTTTCATCAATTTGTTTATACTTTCCTTTTTTTTAGACTTTTGGTTGATATAATCGATACATTAAGTACAAAGAAAAGTAAATTAATGGGCCTGTCCGTTTAAATTTTCATTAGCTTTCTGTATTTTTGTTATTTTATTTGTTCTTATATAGAAAAAATAGAAGCCAAATCATTGGTTTCTTTTGTGTAAAGTATATTCCGATTAAACGTTATGTTTAGTATGTAAATTAATCAAATGATCTAAAATAATTATGTAGAACGGCAGAATTCCACATCAGTAGATAACGTCTTGGTTTTATGAACTTTAAAAACAATTTGATATAGAATGGTTTCCCATGACTAACAGTAAAACGCTCACCACACTGGGTGCCTTTTTTCGTACAGGATGTATAAATTCACATCCCATTCAAGTCAAAATGTAAACGTTAAAACTGACTCCTTGCATGGAGAGAGACAGAAAGCCGCACTATTCATGGATACATGATACAACTAATTGGAGAGTCCATACGTGGCACTATTTTCAAGTGCGATACGACTTCTTTCCCGTTGATCTGATCGATCCCTTGTATATATATAGATGTAAGAAGATGTGGTATGAGTGCAAATAAGACAACTCTTCATCGAAGTTACAATTTGTAAAAGTAAAACATACAAGGTCAAAGTACCGTGACCTACATATCGTAGGTATTGTCTAGCTCTCTGATGTTTTTAAGAATATGTTTGTTTCTTGTGTATAATTCGGAGTTTAGAATGACGTCCAATATCACTGAACTTGAATACATATTTGTTAAGGGGCCAGCTGAAGGACGCCTCCGGTTGCGGAAGTTTCTCGCTGCATTGAAGACCCATGCATTGGTGGCCTTCTGTTGTTGTCTGTTCTATGGTCGGGTTTTTGTCTCTTTCACACATTCCCCACTTCCATTTTCAGTTTTATTGTAATATTAACATTTTGACGTAAAAAGTAAAATCACAAAAATACTGAACTCAGAGGAAAATTAATTTGGAAAGTCCATAATCACATGGCAAAATCAAAAAACAAAACGCATCAAAAACGAATGGACAAGAACTGTCATATTCCTGACTTGGTACAGGCATTTTCAAATGTAGAAAATGGTGGATTAAACCTGGTTCTATAGCGCTAACCCTCTCACTTTAATAACAGTCTCATCAAATTCCGTTACATTTACATGATGCGTTAAATAAACAGTCACAATCAATAAAATAGTCAAAATATGGGAACATCAGTCATCATCGTATAACAATTTAACAGGACACAACAACATCTACTATCTACGAACACATGGATTGATTTGAGTGTCTGACGTCAGAAAAATTATATACGTCACATAAATTTGTCGTTCAATGTGCATACAATAGTTATCCAAAGTACCTGGATTATAAACAATTTTAAATTTTACATAGGCAATGAGCGCAGACAGGGTTAAAAAATCAAAAGTATGTAAGAATAAATTACAGAAATCAAACTAGTCCAAAAGTTATACATAGAATTTATGAGAATCCAAAACTTTTAAAAGGAACAATTTAACAGGACACAAAAACCTATCCACGAACACATGGATCTACTTGAGTGTCCGACGTCAGAAAAATTATATACGTCACATAAATTTGTCGTTCAATGTGCATACAAACAATTTTAAAATTTACATAGGCAATGTACGCATACAGGGTTAAAAAATCAAAAGTATGTAAGAATAAATTACAGAAATAGACCGAGATTCAAACTAGTCCAAAAATTATACATAGAATATATGAGAATCCAAAACTTTTTAAAGGGGACAATTTAACAGGACACAATAACATCTACTGTCTAAGAACACATGGATTGATTTGAGTGTCTGACGTTAGAAAAATTATATACGTCACATAAATTTGATGTTCAATGTGCATACAAACAATTTAAATTTTTTTTCATAGGCAATGTACGCATACAGAGTTAAAAAATCAAAAGTATGTAAGAATAAATTACAGAAATAGACCGAGATTCAAGCGAATCAGCAAACTATCAATTGTAGTAGTAAATGTATAATGTTTTTTATACCTATAACATCCTGCGATTGGCAAAGGAATGGATGTAGTTCCTCGCATGATGCTGCATAGTAAAGGTCGTCATCACTTGAGCCAGACATATTCAAAACCATGCACTGAGCAACGCCGTGAGTTAAAGGCGGTAGTGTGTTCTTTACTGAGACGGAAATTTCATCTTCACAGTTATCCTGTGTGGCCCTTAACCATGTGCTATTATCACTTTGCATAACTCCAAACCAAATGTCAACATTTTGCCTGAAATAAAAGAAATATATATTGACCTAACTTGGCACAAACTAAGTGTAGCCGATGTTATCTTCGGTTCTATTGATTAAGACACGATACGGAAACGGCCATGTGTTAAATACGTACTCTCTATGATGAAACGTTTCAACAAAATATCAGTCAAACTAACGATAAAACAACCAATTTATTGAAATGAATAAATATTTGGAATTAAGTGGTTAATAGAGGAGATAAGATGATATTATTCCTTTCAATAATGACGACTTCAGTATGAACACTAAAAAGATTTATCTTGCTGAATTTACTTCCAATATTGCTTTTTATGGTAAATTCTATTTATAAACACAAAAATGTCAACACAAACCTCAATGAATAATAAAATCTTTAAATATACTTATGCAGAAGGAATATTATTACGGTAATATATTGTCAGATCATGAAATTTGGCATATTTTGTTGGTAATAATTTTAATTCACTTATAGAGGCTTTGCATAAAAAATAAACGCATTTATTTTAAAACTGGCTGTTGTCATTATACCGGCTATGTTCTTCTCATATA
This sequence comes from Mytilus trossulus, assembly GCF_036588685.1. Taxonomy (NCBI): domain Eukaryota; kingdom Metazoa; phylum Mollusca; class Bivalvia; order Mytilida; family Mytilidae; genus Mytilus; species Mytilus trossulus. Next base: position 32,250,411 of record NC_086386.1, on the reverse strand, counting down.
TCTATGATGGTATGATACTAATCCAAGAAAGGAAGGAACTTGCTTTTTATGTACTGAAAAAATAATCCTTCAATCATTTTAATAGTAATCTGGAGCTTGCATGTCTACAACATCATGTGTTTGCTGGCACATGCCAGCCTACTCCTTTTACCAATCCACTACAATTGTTACTCACAAAAGTAAATTAGTTCGCAGTAAGTGAGTTAACAGGCCTTTTTTCAAATAAATAGTACGTCATAAATACCAATTGTATCTTTAGGCGCTAAGCTAAGTTCAATTTGTTAGCCGGCATAGGATTAAACGGAAACAAAATATAATTCAATTTTATATAACAATATAGGCCTATGTAGTTGTTACATCATTCCGGACTCTTTTGTTTTCCATAAAATGAATATTCCCAATAATTAACAACTTTATTCCGTTCGTAGTATTTTAATCAACATTACTTTATAAGATGACAATCCGATTACTAAAACTCAAGTTGCAAATTAAGACGCAGGTAAAATAAAATTGAGAATGGAAATGGGGAATCCGTCAAAGAGACAACAACCCGACTAAATAGAAGGTAACAGCCGAAGTCCAACAATGGGTCTTCAACGCAGTGTGAAAAAAAATGCATCAAAATGTGGTCCTCAGCTTGCTCCTAACAAAAACTGTGTTCTAGTTCAGTGAAAATGGACGTCACACTAAACTCCTTAACATGAAAATTAACTGTCAAAAGAAAATACAGGATTAAAAAGGGCCAGAGGCTCCTGAATTGAGACAGGCGCAGAAATGCGGCGGGTAAAATCTCAACATTTGACTATATCCATATTGTTAAAATTAAAAAAAAATTAAAGATTACAATTTGATTCATAAATACTTACTAAGTTCCAGGTCTACGGGTTCAAACAGGAAGAATTTAAAAAGCATAAAATTAAGGCAACAGTAGTATACCGCTGTTCGAAATTCGTTAGTAGATTAAGACAAAAACAAATACGGGTTACAATCTTACACATCAAATATAAGATGAAAAACTACGACAAAACAGAAACCCAACACGAAAATGTAACACACACAGAAACCGAATTATATCATAACAATGGCCATTTAACTGACTTAGTACAGTACATTCAAGAAAGAAAAATGGTTGGTTTGACCTGATTTTGTGGGTATCCAAACCATTCCGCTGTTATGGCAAAGTTAAATATAGCATTAAAATGACAAAATTACATGACAGGACTACAATACAAATAAAAAGGCGAACATATATGACAGAAAAACACACAAATGATAGCTATGAATAGCTTCCTTGTTTAGAATTTAATAAGCCAGACGCGCGGTTAGTCACACAAGACTAACTAGTGACGCTCAGATCAAAAATGTTTGAAAGCTAAAACTAGAAAAAAAAAGTTGAAGAGCATTGAGGACCAAAAGATCCAAAAATTGTGCCTAATACGGCTAAGGTTTTCTGCCTTGGGTAAGAACATATTGAGAATTTAGAATAACTCATAATTTGGCTAACAGTAAAATTGATAAAAAGGACTTTAAGTTAATGATAGATATACATGATAACACCGAAGTTGTGACAGAATAAAAAAACGAATACATATAACAAAATAAACCTGCATATAAAATGCCACAGCTGAGTTAGCTGACGCACAAATTGACTTCACTTTTTATTTTCTGAAAAAATTTCTATAAAAATAGGATAGAAGTCAAAGTTATGTGTTTACCGATATATAACATTTAGTAATAACAATGAAAATTACATTACTTAATAATTTAAAATTGTGTTAGTAATTAGATAAGTAATTGTATTATCTAGCTATGTCGGTGTTTCTTCTAAATCAAACTGTAAAAACCAAATATATCGATAAATGAGGTTAACCCAAACTATAATCTAATAAATAAATTGGGTACTTAATTATCTTAACCATAACACACGAATACAACAGAAAATAGTAAGATTTACAACTTCAAACGATAAGACATTTGACAAAATCCGATGAGAATAACAAATATAACATCAAAACTAAATACATGAATTTTGGAAATAGCAAACTACCGTGTTGCACTCAACAAAACAGTCACCATCGGGAATAAGTCCCGTTCGGTAATTAAGAGATCAGACGACGTAATTACAAACCACAATCTAACACGTTGTAAAAATGTAGTTAGTTGAAACAAAGACAAATCGTATGGATCAAGCCGTAGATCTTACAATTTGTATGACTTTATCAGATGACAAATACAAAACTAAATATTGAAACCAAAAAAATCTGATGTCATAAGCAGTTGTTGAATTTAACAAGAATGTGTCCTAAGTACACGGATGCCCCACTCGCACTATCATTTTCGATGTTCAATGGACTGTGAAATTGGGTAGAAAATCTAATTTGGCATTAAAATTAGAAAGATCATATCATAAGCAACAAGTGTACTTGTGTACTTTCAAGTTGATTGGACTTCAGCTTCACCAAAACTACCTTGACCAAAAACTTTAACTGAAACTAACACACTCATTTTCTATGTTCAGTGGACCGTGAAATTTGGGTCAAATGTCTAATTTGGCTTTAAAATTAGAAAGATCATATCATAAGCAACAAGTGTACTAAGTTTCAAATTGATTGGACTTCAGCTTCATCAAAAAGTACCTCGACCAAAAACTTTAACCTGGAGCGGGACGAACGAACGGACGAACGGACGAACGGAGGCACAGACCAGAAAACATAATGCCCCTCTACTATCGTAGGTGGGGCATAAAAATACATACACATCTACCTACCATCCGTTTTGTCTGAGAATAATTCTGTCATGTTGTAAATGTGTATTCATTCTACCATACGGTCTGTTAAAGAGTTGTCCAGAGTTGATATTTTGTGTACATCTATCAAAGGCTTCACCCCAAGATACGTTCTGCATTACAGCATAGTTCCTTTTTAAGATATTACTTCCAAAATGCCCTGATATTGAAACTTTAAATGATTGATGATCAAATCAGGCTTAAATGTAAAGGATTAGGTCCAGAATTTTCTTCCTAAATTGTATCATTTCCGAATGTCGTTGATCGTTATATGTTATCCTGTCATGTGTCACCAGTGGCTAAGAACTACTTAACCCTAAATTCAATTTTGAGTTCATGACCTTCTAGTGTTGTTTGTACTGCTTTATCTTCGATATGTGTGTTGTGCTTTGTTGATTAGAATTTGTCTTCTTGCTGTTTTTCTTTTCTGCTTTTTTATTATTGTCTTTTTACGGTCAATTTTTTTTATCTTCTGCCTCTTTTTAACAAAACAGGGCCAATTGAATGTTTTAGAATCTAAAGGACGATCGGTAATTTCAATGGTCGTACCCCAAAATGAAAATAACGTCACGACATTGGTTGAATTTCCAAAACAATGGACGTTTTCATCCAATCATGACGTTTCGGTGTACGTTTTTGAAAATATTACCCAGAATGCATTAGATTCTAAAACGGCGAATTGTTATGCACCAGATGCTCATTTTGACTCTTTAGTGAGGCTCAAGACCAAACTCAAAATTTATGAAAATTACAAAACACAAACGTTAAATGATTCATTTGATACATATACAAGACCACAGGAAAGTTATCTATAAAAAAACTGGTGTTGAAAATTTACTCTCTTGATCATTTGATTACTACATGTACATGTCATTATACATATAGCTAAAGGAAAGGGTTAAAAACTTAGTATACAAGTATTTCTTATTATTAAAAGAAAAATATGCTTTTAGGCCATGTTTTGATTCTTAATCACCAACCACTTAAATAATTACTTGCTTCAGTTGTTATATTTATAATTCAGAAACATGATATGAAAGATATATACAGAAATTTTTTCTACGTTGGGTGTAATTTCGATTTTATAATGAGTACAAACCCACTTAATAAGCCCAGACAGAAAAAAAATATAGAAAAGATCCAAATAGTTCCTAAGCTTAACTGTTAATGATTGAGGGATAGATGTTTAACGCCACTTTCATTTCTTTGAGATTTATTGTGGCGGTCAGTTTTTATTTGTGGCGGAAGCATGATTGCCCTGAGAGAATCATCGATTTTTGGGAGGAAAACTGAAAATATTTACCAATTAAGATTGGAGTCGAACTCATCTGCCAATTTCTGGATTCAAAGCTTCAACTTTTTGATGCTGACATGCTATTTATATAGAGGTTTATCTACTAAGACCACCGAGGCCCTACTTTGCCAAAAGGTAAAATGGGTAGGTTATTTTGGTAGAAAATGAATTTTAAGGTCATTGAGAAATAATTTTTAAAAGTTCATTGGGAATCCTAAAATATATTAGAAATTAGAATAGCATCGGATCTTTGCCCAGTTGCTCAGATCATACATACCAATTTATGTACTATCAAACTTTCTTTTATTATGTTAACGTTATTTTAAATATGTCAGCACCAAATAGGATAAGTTATTCGTTTTGCAAGTAATGACTGTAGCTTTACACGAAGGAGCGATGATTGAAGAAAAAAACAGCACCAGCAAATGAAGGATACATTTCCGAGTTGATACGATATTCCCTAGTCTGCTTTTTCGAAACGGATTTCCTTGTTATAACATGCCTACTCACAATGACGTTATCAAACAGGAGTTCCAAATGGTGAAGTTGAAATCATCATTTGATAAATCTACAATCGGCATCACGTCGCGGTCAACCGTTATTGAATTTAACTTTCACATATTTCGCAGATGACGAGGTTTATAATCCAATTGTTGTAACCACAATCATGTCTTCTTTTCTTCAAATATGACCGATTGAAGTAGGATTATTTCCAAGTATGTACTTGGATGACTAACACGACGGGTGCCATATGTGGAGCAGGATTTCCGTGTCCATTTAGAGGACCTAATATCATTACAAAATTTTTGTGAGGTTTATGCTGCTTAGACTATTTTTCTAACTGTACTGTCCTATGTCTTATGACGTTTTTTGTGTTCTTGCCTTGGCATTTATAGTTTCCTTTCAGCTTATGAGTTTGCACATCGATTCCTTCTGTATCTTTGGCTTCTTCTTAATTGTATCGTGTTATAAGTTGGTACTAGTATATACAATAAGAATTCCGTAATCATTTAAAATGCCATTTTCAAAACAAATTGTCTAGCTTTGAGATACATAAACTGCTCTAGCTGATTCATGTAATTACAGATATAAATGTAATATTTTTTACAAAATTATCATCCCTGTTCAAACTTTCAGTAAAAGAATTAGCAATTGCCTTAATACTTTTTTTTTATGTTTTGACTTCTACAATTATCAACAAAAAACAACCATTGTTTGAAATAAGACAGAATTTAAGCAGTTATCTTTATATAATACATATTCTACTATTAGTCCATGTTGTATATAATTCAATGAAATAGTGTATGGATTAAACCTTTACGCGTTTTCTTTGTCAAAATGAATATATCAATGACATATAATGATAAGAAGTACAGCAGCAGTCAATATAGCAAGTTTGATTCTTAGAAAAGTAAAGAACCGTAAATTTGGACCCGCTCAGGATGATCAAACAAAAGTGTAGTACATATTAAATGAAAGCAGGTTTGAAATCTCTGTAAAACTCTTGTTGTAAGTTTCATTTTTATAGAATAAACAGCGTATGAAATTAGACGGAATAGCATAATTTTAATTTTTCTCATCTCAGAAGTACTTTTGTACTCGTTATTTTCATGGAAGCAGTGCACTCTTAAATGCATTTAAATATATATTAATTTCTTTTTAGCGAAAATCAGGAACGTTTTGAAAACGAATTGACTAACACATTATTTGAACGTAAGATAAAAAAAAAGCTATATGAAAATAAAAATTAGAATATAAACGGGGAATATACCAATGAGACAACAACCCGATCAAAGAGCAGACTTGTAATTGCAGACTTTAACATACCAAGCAGTGAGACTATAAATTAGTTGCTAATCCTTTATAGCAACTTTCAAAAGTAAGAGAAATTGACAGTTTGATTACAATGAATAAGGTCCGGTTTCAGGAAGTTATGTGCAATTTAATATTCTGTAGCTATGAATATTCATAGAATTTATTTTACATACTTATGTTTTCTTATTTTTTTTTCGAGTTGATATACATATTGCATTGATAATATATTATTATAAAAGCAATTTCGACATAATCATAATAGATCTCCTGTAATTTTGACGTTGTTACCCGATCATTAATTATGAATTCTAAATTTGAGGAAACAAAAGGTGTTCTCGAAAATAACACAACGCATACTACATTATACTAGGGATTGTTTTACATAACATATAGTATTTGTTTACCTTGGCAGTCTTTCAGGGAGTGAAATGTAAAAACTACCATCTTCCAAGATTAGGAATTATATAACATCATAATTCAAGAAGATTTAATTACTCATGCGCATAAAACTACACAAGCACCAGCTACACAAAAAAAACAAGCTGTATAAGCTAATTATGGAAACTCCAACATGTTCCGGAATAAGTTTAAGTAAATTACATTCAAAACGAATTTAACTGATTTTGAAATTGTATAACATACCCTTCCCTTCTGAATTCAAATAAGTACGCATTTCAAAATTTACAGTTAAAATTATATGAAAAAAAAGCTTTGTTTAATAATAGAATACAATGCAGTTAATAGATTTTTTGATGCATTTTGCAGACACCGTGTTCTTTTTATTCTGTTATAAAAATGGAACGGGAAAATGACCATATATTAGCCCAGTTTAATTTAAAAATTCGAATTGCAATATTATTTTCATTTTCTGAAAAGCCGTTCTTCCGCTGCGTACAATATATGAGAAGTAATGACCATTCATACCATTTATGTTTGGTTAATTTACAGGGCTACAAAATTATAAAATAGTTAACTTAAATATCTAACAAAATTAATTTTACATACCATAGGCAGTTAGATATTCACACACAACACATCCTGAAATATATCAATAAATGTATAACAAACACTCAGTGTTCTGAGAGTTTCATTACATAAAATGTTTGTTCTGCCTTTCATATAAAGGAAGAACATATAAGAATTGATTGTGTCATCATTTACGAGCTCAAAATTAATGAAAAGTTTTCAATACCGATTCACTAAGTCGCTAACGTATTTTACACCTTAATAACGTGACACCTTTTGAAATGCGTATAAAGACGAATATAACAGTTGTTTTCATTCGTTTGATGTGTTTGAGATTTTTATTTTAATAACTGATGAAGCCCTTTCCGTTTTGAACTCCCTTGAAGTTTGGTATTTATCTTTTTTTTAATATTTATAACCTGAATGAGTGGAAAAGCAGTAGATACACAACACTATTAACTGATACAGGAAAAGCAACTAACTATATAATATTGATGAGAATGATAACACATGTTGTCTGCTCTATGGTCGGGTTGTTGTCTCTTTGACACATTGCCTATTTTCATTCTCAATTTTACAGATGCAAAAATTAAACGAAACCAATTCAATCAGTATTGTTGAATTACAATGTATATCAAATCAAATACTAGTAGTCTGGGGTTACTTTAATCTCTAAAAGCTTTTTCTTTATGCTTATGACGGCCGTCGGACATCAAATTGACAACACGGTCTTTGCGAAATTATTCGTATGTTACGTTCCCTTAGAATCTCATATTTTTGTATGTTTTGTAGAGGAATTAGTATGAACGATATCCACTATGCCAATGGTAAGAATTGCATTTTAAGACTAAAATTCAATGGAAATATTAATTAATAACCATTGATACATGGATAATATTCCATGTTTTCGACAACTTTAGTCGATGTTTGGTTTTTCTCACGTAAATTTACATGGAGAAGTTTTTTATATGGGGACGAAGTCCCCAATTACGGTAGAAAAATCAATAAAAAAAAAAAAGAAAAAAAAAATCGGGAAAATTTCCCGAATTTTTCATTGTACTAATGAACTCAAAATCGTTAACTTTTTTTTTCAGATCTACTTCCTGTTCCGGTTTTCCCCGCATTTGCGCAGATAACTGTCTTGTTTGCATGAGACTTTGATTTTTTTTTTATTTATCAGTCTAGTAAAATATAACATTGGATCTCAATACAAATTCAATTTTAATAATTGTTTGATATGAAAAAAACGTAACCTGATGAAAGCTTTTCTTTTGTTTACATCGAATATGACGTCATAACTTAAAGAACGTCACAGCTAATTCCCTAACAACAGAACCGAAATCGGGAACGTTACGCACGGTATTTCGTTTTCTTTTATCAACATTTTGAATGAAAAAAATATTACATACAGACTTCGTCCCCATTCACAGGTTATGCCTGCCTCATATTAAACTGGTAGATTCTAAATATCGTTAAAAAAAATAAAAAAAATGTATCATATTTTTTTCTTTTCGCGTTTTTAATTGGAAAATGGGTACACCTGAACCAGTTTGAAAGTTAAAATCTATCCTTATTGAATAAAAATGTTATTAACAAGTATTGATTATAACTATGACGTAATTACAAATAGGGTTACTATCATCCAAATTATACAGGGTTTGATTTTTTTGTGCAAATATTATGTATTCCGAGAACTGAAATAAGTTGATGACTGAAAGGCAAGAATACTCTTACTCTATCGACTTACCCATTTCATGTGGATTCTTTTTTTACTTGGTTTTTACTTTGATTTTCTTTTTAATTAACGTAAGAAATTTAATCATCGATAAACGACTGTCGCCCAATCTTAACACAAATTTCTAAGCCCGATGGGTACAGATACTCAAATCTAGAGTGATCAGAACACTTTTCCCCAATAATATATATATAGAAACCCAGCCGTATGAGAAGAATTAAATGAGTACATCGAGTATGACGATTTTAGACAGTCATGTAACAATCAATGTAACGCAACATAAATTTTCATGTTTTAAAGGTACATTCATGGTATACCGCAATCTTGAATTGTTCAGTAACAGTAAACAATCTGTCTAGTTATTTACCATAATGTGTAAATGTGGAGCCAGATTTGCAATTTATTGGTTAGACTGTTTATTTACATACAAAACACTTAGCGGTTCACTGCTTTATCGAACATGTTTTAACAAATACTAATATATTTGTGCTTTTAAAATCAAGTTTTCAGATTACCCATTTAGGGGGATATAGCTCTTTTAGTTCAAAATATATACTGGATTGATAAGGACATTTTATATTTTACTTTTAGCAGGAAAACAAGTTTGGTGACAACATTATTATTTTTATTATTACTATCTTCTCATATTTTGTTTTAAAATTTTATCTCTTGGATTTGTTTTTATGCACAAAAGAGTGTTTTTCGTTCAAGAACAATCTAAGCAAATTCTAAAACATAATAACAGCCTTGTGATCCATACTTTTTGTAATATTTTTGAGAAAAAAAACATTGTAGAATCTTCTTTTAGGCAAAGTATAAGAAAATTCAATATAAAGAAATATACACCAACGATCTTCCTTAAATGACTTAAAAAATATATTGATAGATAGATATCGGAGTATTTGAATTAATCAAATATCGGTAAAGTTGGATAATCAATTGTAATATAATTTCATTATTAACGCACAATAATCAGTCTAAACATAAGAATTAGGTTTTGTTATTGGTGGTTTTTTTTTCTTCTTCTTCGAATTAAACAATTGCAAAATTTAACGCATTTTTTTAATTTTTAGATTCAGAGTAGCATTATAGTTATATATTAATAAAATATGTACATATATATATACATAAATATAAAGCAAGTGTTACTTCTATATTTTACATACCATTCAAAAGTATCAATATAACTAGCATCATCATCACATTCGGCTGGTGTTTATCGTACGTCTTATCACGACCAATATATATATATATGAATTAAACCTGACTAACTTTCAAAGTCGCATCAGATTAAAATCAGAACTAAACAAAGGGATTTCAAAAAATCCTTTCAAGTTAGTTTTATTATGGAAGGTTTTCTGCAACAAGAATTGATATTGAAAAACAGCCTTTAAAGCATTATAATTATACTGCTTACACATCAAACATATATGATTAAAGGGCATGTACTAATCAACTGAATTTTCTCAATTATTTCTGTCAATACCCTGCTATGCCTTAAAGAAATTAATATTAAACAGTAAACGAGGAAGTAAGATCGGATGCATTTCAATCGATCATTATAAAATCCAAAAAACTAAATTAAGTCAGTAAAAATGTCTTTTAAATTGAAGGACTATGTAGTATTACATATTTAGATTCGAAACGGAATAACACAAAAAAAAAATCTCAATGGCGTATGACCAGTATAAAGACGTGACTCTCAACGATATCAATATACCTATTATATAGTAAGAGATTAAAGAGTTGACTGACACTGTGACAAAAAAGGAGATGTGGCTTACTAGACATTGAGAAAGCTATCCACCAGAGTTCGAATTCTGGGATATCAGAAATGGTTAAAACCGTTTCTTACAGTAAGATAAATAAAGGCCATGATGGATAACATATTAAGATTTCAACAAAAAACAAGGGCTAAATATAGAATAAGATTACACCAAAATCAAAACAGACAAAAATCAATGCAGGCACTTTACTGTAACTTTGATCTTTAATTTCCTTTTTCTTTTTACTAGTGTGGAAATATCAGGTAAACTTATCATTTATACAACCATTACCAATATAAATACACCTGACCAACCAATTAACAACAATTAAAACTTTTGATCTGTTGCTGATGTCAAAGTTCTTCTGTATGAAGACAATGTTTTCTTGTACAATCGAAGATTATTTATACTAAATGGTTCATTCGATGGTTTTTTAGTGCATCTACACGGACAGAGACAAGACTGATTGAGTATGAGATCTGTAAAAATGAATAATAAACTAAGTTATCATTTTTATCATTCGATGTAATTATGTTGGTTATTCAATAGTCATAATTTTTTTCATTTTCTGTTTGATCATATGTTGTATAGTTTTATTAAAAAAAGTATAAATACAAAGACAATACTTCATGTGTTCACCATGAGGGTACCAGTTATGCTCTCTTTCATGCCGACTGGTTACTTTATTCAGATTAAGAAAGGTTTACGAATATAGCATTGTCTATGAATTTTCCATTCAGCTATATCGATTATCTCCTCGTACTTCATGATTCGAAGTTTGTTTGCCTTCAAAAGTTTAAACTATTTTTTCCAGGGGGCATAAATAGTGACCTTATTTAGTTTATATAAAGATATTGGTGTAATGACACGTTATCAAACGGAACATCCGATTAATCATTGTATGTAAGACATCGTAGATACCAGGATTAAAATTGTATGTAAGACATCAAAGATACCAGGGTTAAAATTGTATTTGCGCCAGACGAGCGTTTCGTTTACAAAAGAATCATCAGTGTCACCCGAATCTAAAAAAAGGTTTAAAAGGGCAAATAAAGTTAAAAGTTGATGATCAATGAGTACAAAAAAATCCTAAAATTTTGTCAAATCTAGCTAAGATAATCTATTCATGAGGTAGAAAAGCCTTAGTATTTAAAAAAATCAAGTTTTTAAAATGACAAAATGGACGCTAACCTCTTTCTTTTGATGTTAAATATATGACCGCAGGCCCTTGCGTAAACTTGTCCGTTGTGATAACAGATGAGATGGCTGTGCATTTTACAGTTTTGCTCCAGTGATTCTCTGTGACGCGACGCGTGGGGCGTACTTGCTCCAATGTGAATTTCTTTATGGTGCTGATATCCCCCGTCGGTGGCTCTAATATTCCATTTGAGAATTGTATAACATGTCAACAGGAAAACGTTAGATAAATATGTTATTAAAATTTAATACAAATGTGAAAGCAAGAATATCGTAGTTGCAAATAGAAATACGTTGAACCACAAACGTTAAAATTATTCAATCGCGTAGTGGAATGAACTATTTGTGGATTCTTATAAATTCTATAAAACTGTTGGACTGTTTTGAATCTCAGTCTATTTTTGAAATTAGTTCTTACATAATTAGAATTTTTAACCCAGTATGCTAACTTTGCCCATGTGACATTTTTAAATTATTTGTATATGCATCAAACGACAAATTTATGTGACGTATGAAATTATCTGACGTCAGACACGGGAATCAATTAATGTGTTTGTAGATATATGTTTTTTGTGTTTTGTTCCTTTTAAAATTGTTACACTATGATGACGGCTGTACCCATATTTTGACTATTTTATTTATTATGTCTGTAAAGTTCACACATTGTAAATACAACGGAATTTGATAAGCCTGTCATTAACGTGAGAGTTAACAATATGACAGTTGTTGTCCATTCGTTTTTGACGTGTTTTGTCATTTGATTATGCCATGTCATCATGGACTTTCTGATTGAATTTTCCTCAGAGTTCAGTATTTTTGTGATTTTACTTTTTACACATATTATCTTCACCGAAGACGGTCCAATATAAAATAGAAGATCTGGTATGAATGCATATGAGACAATTCTCCACAGAGACAAATTGACACAAATATTTACAGCTTTAGGTACGGCCTTCAAAAAAGAGCACAGCCCATACTGCATAGTCAGATAATCCATGTAAAAACCCACGAAATCACAGATGTAAAACAATTCAAACGAGAAAACTAACAGCCTAATAAATGTACAATTAAGGAGGAGAAAACATATGTAACACAGCAACAAACGACAACAACTGAATTACAGACTCCTGACGTCGGACAGGCACAATATACAGAAAATGGCGGGGTTAAACATATAAGCGGGTTCCAATCTCTCCCCATAAAATGGGACAGTGGTGTAACAGTACAACATCACAAAGGAACTATACAAATCCGTTGAAAAAGCTTCACTCAGATGGATACAAATAGAACAACTTATAACAAGATGGATATGACTGCGTTGTTCAGAGATGAGTTGAGATATTTAGTGCTGTATGTAAAACTATTACTGTGATAGTATGTGCTGAACACGAACGTATTTTATATCTATGAGTGTTATTTGCTTTCAGATAAGCCTGCCAAACATTACCAACTCTGATCCGCCGAAAAGGGTCTCAAGCCTGTTTGGGACAAGTGAAACTGCGAGCTACTGCTCACTGATGATACCCCCGCCGTAAGTGGATAATATTAATAGTGTAAAAATATGCAAATGTTCGGTAAATAGGAAGTTGTCGAGTGATGAATCTGAAAACGCATCACACGGTATAGCTGACTTATATAAATCCTGATTCAAATTTCAGAAATCCTTGTATTGTAGATCCTGAGAAAAATGTGACGAAAAATATTCATGGGACGGACGGACTGACTGACGGAAGGACAGACAGAGGTAAAACAGTATACCCCCCCTGTTTTAAAGCGGGGGTATAAAAAAAGAGTAAAGAGACAAGAGTCGTCTAAAAGCATGCTAGAGCCTGTTATTCCGTGGTTGTCGTTTGTTTATGTGTTACATATTTGTTTTTCGTTCATATTTTTACATAAATAAGGCCGTTAGTTTTCTCGTTTGAATTGATTTACATTGTCTTATCGGGGCCTTTTATAGCTGACTATGCGGCTTTGTTCATTGTTGAAGGCCGTACGGTGACCTACAGTTGTTAATGTTTGTGTCATTTTGGTCTTTTGTGGATAGTTGTCTCATTGGCCATTATACCACATCTTATTTTTTTTTATAGTAGTGCATAAGTATATAATAGACGGGCGTCGAATTCCTGAAGGTCGGGCTTCCCAAAATTTAATCTGTACTACACTCTGTAAAGGACTTATAATACATAATACATAATATAGATAATAAACATAATATATATATATATATATATAATTTTTTTTTTTTTTAAATTGTTCTAATGATTACGTTGGATAAAACCGTAATTTTTATACTTGTGCACGCAAACAAAAATTCTTGGTAGTGGAGTGTAACTGAATACAGCAAGATCAACATTTTCCAAAAGACCAGAAAAGTGAAAAGGCATATTTTAACAGAACGCATATAATTAACAGGTCGAACAACTGACGTTTCGAAAGACTGCTGACAGCCATGGCGATTGTCAAATGAACGGATAACCAGATGTAACAAAATGGATCTTAATTGTTAATTTGATACCAAACAGAAAACAACAAGTGAAACAGCGAGCTACTACTCACTGATGATACCCCCGCCGCAAGTGGATAATATTAATAGTGGTAAAATATGCAAGTGTTCGGTAAACAGGAAGTTGTCGAGTGATGAATTTGAAAACGCATCACATGGTATAGCTGACTTATATAACTCCTGAAACAAAATTTCAGAAATCCTTGTATTGTAGTTCTTCAGAAAAATATGACGAAAATCTTCAACTTGGCTATCATGTGTAAAATCATACAAGTGTTTGGTAAACAGGAAGTTGTCAAGTGATCAATCTGAAAACGCATCACACGGTATAGCTTACTTATATAAACCCTGAAACCAAATTTCAGAAATCCTTGTATTGTAGTTCCTGAGAAAAATGTGACGAAAATTTTCAACTTGGCTATCATGTGTAAAATCATACAAGTGTTTGGAAAACAGGAAGTTGTCAAGTGATCAATCTGAAAACGCATCACACGGTATAGCTGACTTAGATAAACACTGAAACCAAATATCAGAAATCCTTGTATTGTAGTTCCTGAGAAAAATGTGACGAAAATTTTCAACTTGGCTATCATGTGTAAAATCATACAAGTGTTCGGTAAACAGGAAGTTGTCAAGTGATCAATCTGAAAACGCATCACACGGTATAGCTGACTTAGATAAACCCTGAAACCAAATTTCAGAAATCCTTGTATTTTAGTTCCTGAGAAAAATGTGACAAAAATGTTCAACTTGGCTATCATGTGTAAAATCATAAAAGTGTTCGGTAAACAGGAAGTTGTCAAGTGATCAATCTGAAAACGCATCACACGGTATAGCTGACTTTGATAAACATTGAAACCAAATTTTAGAAATCCTTGTATTGTAGTTCTTGAGAAAAATGTGACGAAAGTTTCATGGGACGGACTGACGGACGGACAGACAGAGGTAAAACAGTATATCCCCCTTTTTTAAAGCGGGGGTATAATAAACTGCAGGAAAAGGTGGTATACCGCAAACATAAGGTTTTATAGCCATATAGGTGTAGTATGTTTCATTGCAACGGTTAGAATCTCGGCTACCTGCCTGCAACATTGGCTCTAATTAATTGTACCAACGTAAGGTAAAACAAAAATAAGATTTAACCCCTACTCCTGGATCGGGTAACCAACTGCAAATATTGACATTACCGCCCTCCAATATACTTATCCTACATACCAGGCCGAACCTGTTATAGTTCAATACGAGTTGCCAATATCATTCCAAAGGCATTTGCTACGTATTTAAAGCCTTTCCCGAATAACATCGGTCCGTCTTCTCCTTGTGAATGGTTCATTTGCTAGTCTGTGGGTTATGTCAGGCATAAAGGTCTTATTCCTTTTGCGAGTCAGAGTGTTTTGTCCCTTATAAGGACCACAACCCTCGCAAAGAAAAATGATCCCTTGATTTTTTTAAGGTCTGAACGAGGTACCATTAAGAGATTGAACAAACTATGCAAAATAGTCTTGAAACAACATTTGCCAATCATTATGACAGCTTGCTTATAGGTTAACCTTAACACATTTTTTTTTAAAACATCATAAAGACCTCCGCTTATTTTACAAGCCTTTTAGAAGTAAGAAGATAGTTCCTGCAGGTGGAAGAAAAAACGATACACGAACACTAAAGGCAGATTTTTTATTTGATTGAAATGTCTTGCCCATGAATTGTCATTCTGTCTCAAACTTGGAAGATTTAAGCCTAGAACTAGATCGATTGAGTACCTCTATTTTAAAATCGAAGATGGCGATTTGCATTTAATCTACCTTAACATGCTTAAGGGGTGTCATTTTCGTTGTAAGTGAATAGTTATGTTTTTCAATACATGTTCTATTTATAATACATGATCGTTTTTTTTAAACAATATATAATTTTCTTATTATATACGTATGATGATAATAAAATTATTACATGCAACCTTGTTTTTAATATATTACAGAACACTGTTGATAATAGAAAACGTTTTTAAACAAACTTGTCTTTCACTGTTTGGCTTTGAGTGATACTCAGAAAGGTTATCCAGAAAAACTATACGGACATTTTAAATTTATTAAAGAGAGACAGTAGTATACCGCTGTTCAAAACTCATAAATCCATGGATAAAAAACAAAATCGGGGTAACAAACTAAAACCGAGGGAAACACATTAAAAACAAGAGGAGAACAACGACACAACACTAAAATGTAGGACACACAGAAACGGACCAAGCATCAGACTAATTCCCACGAGAAATAACAAATATAACATCAAAACCAAATACATGAATTTGGGATAGACAAGTACTGTGACACGTCTTATCGCAATGTGAATTTACAATGTGAAGATACGAGATAATACCACATACCCGACAACTGAAAACTGAGGACAGAGAAACACGAGACCTAACAACCGGTGTTAATATTAGTTGCTCCAGAACGGTATGTCGGTCCTGCTCAATTTGTGGCACCCGTCTTGGTGCTTATGCAAGTACAAGCTAAGTAATATGTCTAATTCAGTATTCCACATTTTGGAAAAAGAGGACGGAATTGTTTAAACGTTAATTGGAACAAATGCATCATAATGGGTAAAACAGTCAATTTGCAAGTTACTCGTAATGGAGTCTGTTCAATTGTCGTTGGGATGATTCGTAGAAACTTTTGGATTAGAATCTTCAATTTCATACAACAACCCTTTATCAATGAATTTATGATAGGAAATGTCAGCTTTTGAATAAAGTAAAAACTGGGAAATATATACACCCGATACAAGTCCTGCTGGAATATTGCTGCATAGAAATGGAACGATCCCGCCATACATGTATGAATTGGAAATCGATGAGTTATTAACGAAATCGATTATTAAAACACGCTGACCTTTATAGTAGATGAATAATTTAAATATAGCTGAATTATGATAAATTATAGCATTGAAGCATATTATTACAAAACAAAAAATTATATCCATGTTTTAATCAAATGTACATAAAAGTAGAACTGCAAAAAAAGTGTTTGTGTCTTAGAAATAGTGTCTATATCAGAATATAAAGTTATATATTTAATGTATAGGATTAACTATTTTTATAATGGTGCTTGATATTTTTCCCAATGAGAACAAAATCTGGTATAAGAATAACAAGGATCAAAATTATCAAAATTGTAGCGCCTAACCAACCAATCACCGTAGCAGAAAGTCTATGGTCTGGAACTGATATATAACGTCGTCGATATGATGACAGGGTGGTTTTGTCGATTCGTAGATCAGATAATAAAGTTGGTATTCGTTGACTTGTAGTGGAATTTGTACATACGCAAATACAATCAAATATTTCATCGGTAGTTCCTATAAAAAAATATGATGTATAATACTTTATTAAAACAATTTTGAGAATGCGTGATCTGATAAATGACCAATTGCAATAGCATGACATCTCTAAGGTTGGAAGTTCGGACTTCCTCGTGTGTGTTATGAATTAGACTATTTATACCGGATTTGTTATAAGCAGCACGACGGGTGCCAAATGTGGAGCAGAATCTGTTTACCCTTCCAGAGCAACTGATATCACCCCTAGCTTTTGATGAGGTTCGTGTTGTTTATTCTTTAATTTTCTATGTTGTGTTGTGTGTACTATTGTTTATCTGTTTGTCCTTTTCATTTTTAGCCATTACGTTGTCAGTTTTTTTTCGATTTATGAGTTTGACTGTCTCTCTTGTATCTGTTGTCCCTTTGTTATGTTCAAGCTTTCCAATAAACATTTACACAGACTTGTATCTTATAATTATCTTCTTGAAAAATATTTGCATACACTGATGAATGTACCAGTTGTAAACAGATACAAAATAAAGAACATTCATTTTTTAAATGCACGGAAATAAAACAATTTTGGAGAATATATTCTCAATGGGGGTATTTTCTTTTTTGAATTAAGACAGCGTAAGTTTTGGTGTTTTGAACTCTGATAACTTAGTTTTAAATCATTCTATTGTCATTCACTTATGACTTGTTAAAATGTGTGTTGGCGATGTACTTTGAACAACAACATAAAACCTGTACGGTATCCATTATTGTCTATCGGTGATCACAACAAGATAAACACTGCATGGTTGATTGGTTGTTTGGGTTTGAGGGCTACCTTAAGCTTTCTGAATATAAGTAATATTCTTTTTATTTAGTGTGTATTGTTTTCAAGTAATTCTTATTAAGAAAAGAAGATAATATGCATTCCACGTGGCTCGGTACTTAAACATCCCATCATTGTGTTTGTATTATATTTCATTTTTGCTAGTGTGTTTGGTATATGCGATTTTTTTTGTTTTTTGTTTCTTTGTTTGTTTACTTGACACTATACTTTAAAAGAACTTGTCAGTATGTTGTTGTTCTATAATATGTCATTTTGTTTTATTTCTATTATAAATTAGAAAATACGTTGAACCACAAACGTCAAATAATGCAATCGCTTATATTGGAATGAACCATTTGTGGATTCTTATAAATTCTATAGAACTTTTCGACTATAAAAAATCTCGGTCTATTTCTGAAATTAATTCTTACATTTTTTTGATTTTTTTACCCTGTATGCATATGCTAACATTGCCCATGTGAAATTTTACATTTGTTTGTATATTCATTGAACGACAAAAATATGCGACGTATAAATTTTCTGACGTAAGACACGCAAACCAGTGAATGTGTTACATTTGCATTGTGCTTTTGTGTTTTGTTAATTTGTTTCCTTTTAGAATTGTAACACGATGCTGACTGCTGTACCCATATTTTGACTATTTTAATTTTTATGTCTGTTCAGTTCACGCATAATTGTAATGATAACGGAATTTGATGAGACTGTCGCACAAAGTGAGAGGTTTAGCACTATAAGACCAGGTTTCATCTATCATTTTAAACATTTAAAAATGCCTCTACCAAGTCAGGAATATGACAGTTGTTGTCCATTCGTTTTTTATGCGTTTTTTCATTTGATTTTGCCAAGTGATTATGGACTTATCATATCGGGGCCTTTTATATCTGACTATGCGGTATGGACTTTGCTCATTGTTGAAGGCAGTACGGTTACCTCTGGTTGTAAATGTCTGTGTCATGTTGGTTTCTTGTGGAGAGTTGTCTCATTTGCAATCATAACACATCTTCTTTATTATATTTCCGATTTGATTTTCCTTTTAGTTCAGTATTTTTGTGATTTTACTTTTCACTGAACCACCTGCGAAAATAATAACGCATAATGCAAAGCAATTCAAAAGAGATAAAAAAACGATCTGATTAATTGTAAAACCTATAAAAGATAAAACAAATATGATATACTTAAAGATATAATTCTATAGTTTTCTATGTTGAGTCATGTGTGCTAAAAGTTTGTCTGTTTGTCCTTTTCATTTTTAGACATGGCGTTGTCAGTTTATTTTCGATTTATGAGTTTGACTCCCTCTGATATCTTTCGTCCCTCTTCTTCAACAAGCGACAACCACTAAAATTATAAACTTATTATTTCAGACATGTACAGGTCTAGATCTGCAGGATGTATTGGGAACTTTTTTACTACATTGATAGCCTACATCAAAAATATTGATTAGACATTTTTTTAGTTGAGGTTTATTTGACTTGCTTTACCCTATATTGGTTGACTGATTAGTTTATGTGGTACAGACTTACCCGTATTTTCCGTGGAAACTGGTACAGCAGTTGTGTCGGTAATATTTGGTTGGTTTGTCTCTAGGTCAGAATTTGGTGTATCATCACTTACGACATTTCCAGTATAGGTATATATATTTGATGTTGCATCTGTCGTTTTTGAAACATTTATAGTGTGTCCATTAGAAACAAATCCCATCTCTTGTGTACTTGATGCTTGCGAGGGAATTCCATAATTGAAACCTTTAAAATATAATACTTTTTTTAAAATATGATGCTATTAGTTGTTAGTAGCTTTTAACTACTTTTCGGTAACTTCTTTTACTCTCAAATCGGAATTTTGGTCTTTTTTGTTTTTATGTGTCACTGAGATGATTTTTTTATTTGGGCCGATCTAGTAACACAATCCATACACCTATGTCGATATGTTTTTTATGAATGAATTATACAGTTTGACCCGATGTCAATCGGCGTAAACCATATTATCTAACAATCATTTCAGATAGTCAAAAAGGTGAGAGGAGACCAAAAATTTCAATCCTACAAAATGTCGGTTTGTCTACCGATCAGGTGTAAGATTGATCGTAAGTTATACTGAATTGTTCATGACTTACGATCAACTTTAGTCGTAAGTTTTTTTGTGAAATCAACTCTAGGTCTTTGCTAAAGTTTTCTTTCATTTGAGAATATGCAGTAGATAAACTTTTTTTTTAGTATTTTGGAACTATATCATGCGAATAATTGATATAATTTGAATTTGAATTTGAAGTTCTGTGTGATTTTAATCTCAATAGGATTATTATTTGTTCATTTTTACTTTCACGGAAACCAATAAAAATTAAATGAAGTGTTTTTTGCCATGGTATTGTCTGTTTGTTTTTGGCTTATTAGTTAATCTTTCGTTATCTTTCTTTTCTGTTTTCTAGGTTTTTTTCGTTTAATATATAACGATCATAATATGGCACTTTTCATATCCGACCCCTTATCAGCCCTTGGTCGTGATATCAGGCCGAGAGCCGACAGAATCGAGAAATGAATTTGACTATCGGCTGATGGGGTTTGATATGAAAAATGACATATTATGTTCTTTTTACTATATACTAGTACTTTAGCAGAAAACAAACAGATCAGAACATTTTTTAAACTTTGAAAAATGCATTTATTGTATTATTTTTTGCATTTGTTAATATTTGTTCCTGTTTCTTTATAATTTTGTTTATCCTATTTAGTAATGATTTTCACTAAAAATAAATCATTGATGTGGGGTTTTTTCGGAATTTGCAAAGTGACGTCAAAATGCAACGGGATAACGTTAAAGAAAAGCAAGCTATCATAACCGGAAGCAGTTGATATAAAATGGAAGCAGTTAATATAAACCGCATGCAGATGTTTACGAAAGTTATAACACACAGTTTCTCAAAATTTAACGAATAAATTGTGTAAAAAAGAGGGACCAAGAAACAGCCAAACTGATAGAACAAAAATGAACTGACAACGCCAAGGCAAAATATAAAAAAAGACAAACGGAAAAATAAAAGTACAGAAGATTCATCATAGAAAACTAAAGACTTAGCAACTCACGACCGACACAAAGAGCATAATAGACTATTATTTTCTATAAGTTTATGATAAACCTACTAATTAATTATTATCATTGATCGCGTCGGACCCATAAACTCGGTTATTTCACTCCCCTGACATCATACAACAATATGTATTGTCAAGACGTCGTCGATGACGTCGCATCAAAACAAATTGTGAATGCGTAGAATACAAATATAGTTCCTTAAATTTTCTATTTTAATTCCTTTCAAAACCTTTTGTTTGTGTAAAAAGTAAAACCACAAAAATACTGAACTCAGATGAAAATCAAATCGGAAAGTCCTTAATCACATGGCAAAATCAATTAACAAAACACATAAAAAAAGAATAGACAACAACTGCCTTATTCCTGACTTGTTACAGGCATCAGACTCGGACTTCATCAGACTCGGACTTCTCTTGAACTGAATTTTAATGTGCGTTTTGTTATGCTTTTACTTTCCTACATTGGTTAGAGGTATGGGGAAGGGTTGAGATCTCACAAACATGTTTAACCCCGCCGCATATTTGCGCCTGTCCCAAGTCAGGAGCCTCTGGCCTTTGTTAGTCTTGTATTATTTTAATTTTAGTTTCTTGTGTACAATTTGGAAATTAGTATGGCGTTCATTATCACTGAACTAGTATATATTTGTTTAGGGGCCAGCTGAAGGACGCCTCCGGGTACGGGAATTTCTCGCAACGTTGAAGACCTGTTGGTGACCTTCTGTTGTTGTTTTTTTAATTGGTCGGGTTGTTGTCTCTTTGACACATTCCCCATTTCCATTCTCAATTTTATCTTCGAAATAAAAAGATTATGTATTCAAATATCGAAAAATATCAAACTCGCGACGTAACATGACTGATAGTCTAATTATTTGCTACGCACATTCGTAATTATTGTATTGTTTGGTCACACGTTAGATATTTTTCTTATATCGTAATTCTTCGATTAGCCATTCAATAAATAATAATACTACATTTGAAATGTTTTGTTTTTTTAAATATAAGAAAATTACCAAATTGCAAGGAAAATTCAAAACGAAAGTCATTTATCACTTTTTACGAAGTTTTTCTTTTGTAATTTTCGAGTTTAAATTTTTAAAAATACAATAAACAAGCTATATATAATATGTTATATACTGACATTTCTGTGAATTCTTCACCGTCATTCCATCATCTGAGCTATTACCAGAGATTAATACAACTATAAAAAGAAACATCATTTTTTTCTGAAACTAGTGCTAGTAACACAACGAAAGGTATGACATTTTTTTCAGGTCCTGTTTTATGATCATATAGCTCATCACTAGTCTCAGTTTTTATACATCATTCATATTTGGCACTCGAATAACAGGCTTTGATCATTCCTGATAAAGGTGAATCTAGAAAATCGCGTTGGAAGCATGAATTGTTTTATTTTTATTCTTCTTGATCCATCACTATTTCTCTCTATTTGTTAAGCGTAAGATAGGTTAGTAAAATATGATATTAGATGATGTATGATCGCTGTCTTATTTCTTTTAATAATGAAATATTTCAGTTCTGTTTTTCGTTATCATTATTAACTTATTTGTCCTTGGGTGTACAAAAACTTGCTTTATTGATTGTGTGTTTGCATTGTGTCGTGTATCGAATTTGTTCGTTCGGTGTGTGTTCGCCTGTGTTTGTGTGTCTTACGGATGAGTTAAGCCGTTTCAATTGATATTTTATAGTAGGTTTATTTTGTTGTTGTGATGTTACACTAATGTTTCGGAGGGCAAATGTTTGAATCTTATGAAACGTTTGGGCTCGCAGCGTTTATTTGCGCCTGTCGTGGTCAGCTGGTTGTCGTACACATTTGTTGATGTGGTTAATGAGTGTTTATCGTTCCTCGTTTTTTATATTAATTAGACCGTTGTTTTTTTCGTTTTTGAATAGTTTTACACTACTCATTTTTAGGGCCCTTTATATCTTAACAACGCTCCGTGTTAAAGCCTGTACAATGAGCTATAATTGTTAACTTTCACAGAATGTTAATTGGATGCGCGAGTTGTTTCATTGGCATTCAAACAACATCTTCTTATATCTATTTAAAGGGGTCCCTAGTAATATTGCATATGCCAGTAAATTTGAAAAATAAAACATACAAATGCGTTCGTGATTGGAAAACATATAAAAAAAAACATGATATGCTAAAACTGATCATTATATACCACATCCTATATATATACAGCTACAACGTTAAGGATCCTGTAAGATTTACGATGATTATAAATCTAGTGTTTCTTTATAGAGTCAAATTATTGTCGTACACATTTGTTGATGTGGTTCATGAGTGGTTGTTTTGTTCTTCGTTTTTTATATTAATTAGACCATTGGTTTTTCCGTTTGAATAATTTACACTACTCATTTTTAGGTCCATTTTTATCTTGCTGTTCGTTGTGAGCCAAGGCTCCGAGTTAAAGCCTGTACGATGAGCTATAATTGTTTACTTTCACAAAATGTTAATTGGATGAGCGAGTTGTCTCATTGGCATTCAAACCACATCTTCTCATATCTATTTGCCGGGGTCCCTTATAATATTGCATATGCCAGTAAATTTGAAAAAAAAACATGCAAATGCATTCATGATTGGAAAACATATCAAAAAAACACATGATATGCTAAAACTGATCATTATAAGTATATACCACATATTATATATACAACTACAACGTTAAGGATCCTGTTAGATTTACGATGATTATAAATCTAGAGTTTCTTTATTAGAGTAAAAATATTGATATTAAACAAAGATAAATGGTTTAAATGAAGAGCTAATTTTGCGTTAGTTTGGTATTATAAAATTATATTATTGCCGGCTAACCTTCATGGCCTTTCGTTTTCACGAAGCTCGTAACATTTGTGTAAATTTCCAGTTGTACTCGGACAGGATATATTACTGTAGGATTCTGTAAATATACCTCACACTCATTCTTTGAAGGATAATAAACTGCGGAAAAAGCACGAGAAGTACTGTCTATTTCAATTTGACAATCATCAACTTTGTTCACATCGATTTTTTTTACTTTGGGTATAAATTCCAGAAGATCAGGTCTGACCAACATCTCACTGTACATGGTTGATTCTACAGTTCCTGTATAAATATACATAGTCCATAGCAAATACTTTCATCAAACGATATATTTGTGTTAGTTTTGAAAAACAAGTATCATTGAAATAGAATTTTTTGAGCGTTGAAATGATTTTTTTACCATTTTTATATCTATCGTTGATATATTTTTCGTTACATCAAGTACCAATAGTAGATTTAGGAGCTATTCGCTTTAAATTTTCCTTGGAGTTTGGGATTTTTGTTGTTGTTTTACATTTATTCTAGAGAAAACAATTGAACTCAAATTATTTGTGTCTTTTGTGTCTGTAATGGTCCTATTAAACTTTCTGTTTATCATGTAAATGATTTAAGGTAGTAACTAACACTACAGGGAGATAACTCTGTAAAATCAGCTGAACGTTTTAATTACGTTGCGTTGTTAAGAGAATATTAAGCTCCTCAATGATCAAAATTAGTGTTTGTCAAACTTCTATATAACCAGTGTAATTTTTCTGATAAAACGGTTGGTTCAAATTTTTGACATTTTCATATTTTTGTCAAAAGGTCAAAGTAAGTACTTTGTCAAAATTTTATTAAAATTAAACGAGCCAAATTGATTTTAATGAAAATGTTAGGTACCACCTTAAATGATCTGTAATTATTGTATATGAGGGCAGACTTTCACATCAGTAGATTAAGTAGTGGTTCTAGTAACTGAAAAAATAATTTGATATCGATTTTTATCTTCTGACTGACAGTAAAACCCTTACCAAAGTGGGTGCCATTTTTTTCGTGCAGGATGTATAAATTTATGACACAGTATGTATTGTCGATTTGATGTTGTCATGCACATGCTTGTTATATTAACATTTGGACGTAAGGCAACAACAATCAATCAATTGCTGTAGTATTATGTTTGTATGTATACCTATAAAATCTTGCGATTGGCAAAGAAATGGATGTAGCTCCTCGCATGATGCTGTATAGTAAATGTCGTTATCACCAGACCCAGACATATTTAACAACAGGCACTGAGATATTCCTGGAGTTAAAGGAGGTAGTTTGTTCATAACTAATACGGAAATCACATCTTCACAGTTATCTTGTGTGGCTGCTAACCATGTGCTATTTTCACTTTTCATAATTCCTAACCAAATGTCAACATTTTGCCTGAAATAAAACTAAATAGAATAAGAAACTTCAATCAAGCACATAATCGAATGTGTTATTTCAAATTTGCCATAATGGCATCCATGTTATCATGCACACAGGGTAATTAACAAAAAGCACCGATGACATTCTCAGTAACCGTAAGTTCATATAACATTATAAAACATTTCATATCAAATAAATTAGACTTACATTTGTCATTTTAAATGAAAAAAATATATATTCACATTATGATAAAACTACCAATGCATTAAATGTGTTGAATGTTTAGATTTATGTGGTTAATTTATTAAGCAGTTCCGATTGGTTTTGAGTCAGGCGCTTCAAAAATCCATAAATCTATCGAAGTGTTGTAAAGTTCGGGATTCTATCAATTTTTTACTGGAAATCTTCATCCTGAGTTTGAGTGTTACGTCTATTTGTATTGAAGTAGTACATATTTTGTATAGGCGCCATCTAAAGTCCGACTCTGTGTCCCCTCTAAGTTGAAGACTTATTGTTGTCTTTCTGCTGGTTTCAGCTCTTTGGTTTGTGGTTGCCTCTTTAACACATTCCCTGTTTCCATTCTCAATTTTAGAGTGCATACCGTTCAGTTTGTTAACTTATATGCATATAATTTATATTGCAGAATTTTTTATTTATCTTTATGTGTCTTTTAATTACTTTTGCTGCTGTACCAAGTCGAATTTTTATTTTCGTTGTCAATTTGGAGTAATTTGACTGCATCAACTTATTTTTCACGGATAATGATTTATAACTGCGCGTTTATTAATGTTAATATTGTATAAAGACATTGTTTTGACTATAATAAATCAATTGAAACTCACAAAATCTGAGGTCATATGAATACAGTTGCTAAATTTAAAGGATAAATAAATATACATCTACCTACCACCCATTTTTTCTAAGAACACTTCTGTCATGTTGTAAATGCGTAGCCATTACACTGTACGGTCTGTTAAACAATTGTCCAGAGTTGATATGTTGTGTACATCTATCAAAAGCGTCAGCCCAAGACACATTCTGCATAACAGCATAGTTCCTTTTTATTAACTTCCTTCCAAAATGCCCTGAAATTGAAAATTTATAAGATTGGTCTTAATGAACTATATATCGATCATTTAGTCAGGCTTTTATATGAAGGATTAAGTCGACGTTCATAACTCTCTTCCTCAATTGTAGAAATTACCGAACTTCGTTGATCGCCATGTGTCCTCTTGTCATATGCCACCAGCACACAGGAACTACTTAACCCTCAATTATATTTTGAGGTCATGACCTTGTCGTGTTGTTCGCGCTACTTTATCTTCAATGTGTGTTGTGGTTTAAGGATCGGTTTTTGTCTTGTCGATGTTTTTTTATTATCTGATTTACTTTTTTGCTCTCTTGGTATATTCTGCTACTTATGAACATAACAGTACCAATTGTAATCCACCAGTTGCGCATTTCGACTCTTCACTGATGCTCGAAACCTACATTCATTAAAAAAAATGGATGTAATGCGTCTTCTGATTGGCTGACGTTATTTGGTTATGAGCCCATAGACATAATTTAGTCATGTGATCGTGACGTCATCACCGTTTTCTCATGGTTTTCTACGGTTTAAAATGGAATTTAGAATTAAATTATAAGAAATGACTATAATACTTTTTTTGTCTATTCGAAATAACATAAAAAATGTGGTGCACACTGTACGCGCGTTATTCAGTGTGCACCAAATTTTTTATGTTATTTCTTCATAGACAGAAAGAAAAAAAACAGTCATTCCGTAAGTACAAAAACCAAATGCAAACGTTAAAGGGTTTGTTTGACACAATAACAAGTTCACGGAAAAATATAGTATTTAAAAGAAAACAGTTAAATGTACAACTGATGTAAAACATATGATGTCTAGTTCATTTGAGTGACACATATAGCATATAGGAAAGGGTGTAAAAACTTAGTAAACGAGTAGGTGTTATAAAAAGAAAAATAGGCTTTTGTCCGTGTTTTTATTCGAAATCGCCTTGTACTTAAATTACAGTATTCGTTTGTTTTGTTCATAAAAATAATGCAAATGATAAATGATATTGAATATATAAGAAGTTGTGGTATGTTTACCTTTAAATGGTGTTCTGATATTTAAATATCTTTGCTTTAATTAATTCGTAAAACAGGTCTTTTGTTTATATATAAAAACAAAGATCTTAGTAGATTCTTTACACATAAGAACTTGTAATAACGGAATGAGTACCATTGGTATAGTTATGCGGTTATCTTTAAATAACGCATATTCTACTACAAGTCTTGTAAGTCTAGTTTGCATAAAATTCAGTAGAACAGTAGATCGACAAAACCTTTATGTGTTTTCTTTGAGGTAACTATATCAATAAATGAAAAGAAGTAAAACAGAAGTCAATATAGCAAGTCTGATTTTTACAAAATTAAAGAAACATAAATTCGTTCCCAATCAAAAAAAAATCAAACACAAGAGTAGTTCATATTAAACAAAATAATACTACGCATATGGGGGTAATTTTTGTATCAAATTAAAGCTGAATGGCTTGGTATCTCTGTATAGCAACTTGTTGAACGTTTCTTTTAAATATAAAAAAAAACCTATGTGATATTAAAATAAGAGATCATAGTTTCCCCTCTTTTTGTACCACGACACTTCCTGGAAGCAATGCACTCTTATATGCAATTAAAGATATATTGATTTGTTTTTAAAACGAAAATCAGGAAAGTTTTGACTAGAAATGATTCACACTTTATTTGAACTTAAGATAAAATATCTAGGATTGTTTGTAATTGCAAGATTTAACATAAATAGTAGTAGGGCTATGAATAAGTGGTTAATCCTTGATAGCAGTTTTCATAAGTTAGAGAAATTGATTTGAATACAATGAACAAGGAAAGTTTTCAGGAAGTTATGTGCAATTTGATATTCTGTAGCTATGAATATTCATAGCATTCATTTTAAATACTAAAACTTCCTTAATGTTTTCTCAGTTGATATATATATATATTGACAACTGCCATTGCAATATATCATTATAAAAACAATTTCGACATAAGCATAATAGACCTTCTGTAATCTTGACGTTGTTAAAAATAAAAGAAGAAGAAAAGTAAAACCAGTCATGAATTATGAATTCTAAAAATGAGTTAACAATAGGATTTCTCGAAAATAACACAATGCATACTAAATTATTTTAGTTATTGTTCTCCATAACATGTAATACTTCTTAACCTCGGAAGTCTTTCAGGAAGTGAAATGTAAAAACTACCATTTTCCAAGACACGGAGTTATATAACATCATAACTCAAGAAGATTCAATTCTATTAAAGTTTAATCTACTGATTATATACATGCAATTTAAATGTTTAAATTACCATACACGGAAACCAAACTCTATATGGAAGGACTCCCATGGTGCAATCAAAACATACGTCAGAAAATTTTCACCCGTGGTAAACGGAAACAAAAGGCTCATTGATAACACATGGTAATTGCTAAGAAACCAGTTTACGGTACAGGCAATTAACAAGTTTACGATACAACTAATAAACACTCATGTGCAGTATGTAAAATTATACAAGCACGCGCTTCAAAACATTTACAAATATGAAACCACTTGTGAGCCTTTCCTTGGTGACCTCTTCTAATTTTCAAATGAATCGAAGTTCCTTTAGACACTTGTCAAAAACAAGAAAATCAAGGACGCCAGTTTATTGAATTTCACTATCAGATATATTGATGCTGATCTTTCCATTCATAATTCAAAGTTTTCTGATTGGGTTCCATTTAAATATCCCCCAGAACTAGAAAATACGAGCATCACTGAAGAGACATGTATTGTCGAAATGCGCATCTGGTGCGGAAAAATTGGTAACGTTAACGTTATTACATAGATGAATAAAATCGTATAATGAAAATGCAAAATGAAGATGTTAAAATTAATGTATATCTGTGTGTGCCTCTTTGTTGCATTTGTTTGTTTTTATAGTGATTAAGATGATTACACAATCTTGACTGATGTACCCTTTTTTTTGACATTTTTACCTATTGGGTAGGTCTGTTTTGATTACGCATCGTTTGCAATATAATGGATTTTGATACAACTGTCACACAAATAAGAGGTTTATATAGCTATAAAACCAGGTTCAATCCACTATTTTATATTATATACAAGAAACTGCCTGTACCAAGTCAGAAATATGACAGTTGTTATCAATTCGTTAGATTTGTTCGAGCTTTTGATTTTGCCATTTGATTAGTGATTTTCCTTTTTGGGATTTTCTTCGGAGTTCAGTATTTTTATGATTTTACTTTTAAATACCTAATAAACTTATTGTACATACCATAGGCAGTTAAATATTCACAGAAAACACATCCTAAAATATATCAATGAACATGGTACAGACCCTGAGTGTTCTAAAAGTCTTGTTACATAAAATGTTTTTATTGCATTTTTTTTAAAGACGGCTCTCTAAGTGGAATATAACAGAAAATGACATATTGAATAAACTCTTGGTTTCATTGCCGCATTGCTTTCTATGAAATACTTCACGAATCATTCCAGAGATTGCGTGCTAAGTTTTCATAGACCATTTTCGAGTTTGTCCTTCACCGGAAAAAAAACCTCGTCATTATTACTCGCCTTTATGATGTCAGTGACCAGATAGAGGGGGTCGCCTGTATCCCTGATTTATTAACGTCTTAGAGATCGTCATTGTGCAGGATTAACTTGAAATAATGATTATTTCGGTAAATACTAATCACAATTCCCTTATGACAGTAGTGCTGATTGTCAATTATGAAACTTTTATTTGCCGAATAATACGTGCAATATAGCATCATAGTTTTCCAACCAATTTCTCAACATTAAAACGGAACTGACAATGCTCCTAAACGCACGAATGATGCTCCCTAAAAACAGAGTTTTTGACGGAAATGCATCAAACTCGAAAGTTGTCTGTTATTTAACAACTGTAAATCAAAACTAAACCTTATATGCTTTTTCGGCGACACAATACTACAGTGTTTATGGTAAAATCAGATTTTAATAGCTGTTCTATAAATCGCCACAAACTTCGTACTTTATTTGACCTTTTAACACATTTTGATTCGAGCGTCACTGAGGAGTCTTTTGTAGACGAAACGCACGCCTGGCGTAAATATAAAATTTTAATCCTGATATCTATATATGATGATTTTTTTAGATATATTTTGTCACTGGTCAGACACTCATATTCTTTTCCGATAATCAGAGTACTTTTATAAGTTTAACAAATCTGACTGAAATAATGTGTGATTTTTGTCTGACAAAAATCGGAGAAAACGAAACATAGTTTTGCTTTTCTGACAGCAACAGCAGAGAATGCGCCAATAATTCTTTTCTGCTATACACCGTTTGATAAAAACTACCAGAATAGATTAATGATCGCTTGTAAAAAATTGCATCACTATCAGTTTCAGGCCACTGAAACCAAGGAGTCATGGTCCAGTGACTTTGAATTGATTAGATATGTTACTGTTCATCAGGTTATCTTTTTCGAATGTTCTGCCGACATGTTATACATCAATTTGCTAACATTTCATATCAATTTCTACTCGTCTTAGTTTAAATAATGAACTAATTTTGCGCAATTTTTGTGTTGAAAATAAACTTATCATAGAGTATTGAGGATTGAAATTTGGTATATGCGCCAGACGCGCATTTCGTTTCCAAAGTCTCATCAGTGACACTCGAATAAAACAAAAATATGTTTAAAAGACCAAATAAAGTAGAAGCTTAAAACTCTCAAAGTTTGTTTTCAAAAACAGCTAAGGTAATCTATTACCGAATTTGAAATAACATAAGCAACACGACGGGTGCAACCTACGTAGCATGATCTGATTACCCTTCCGGAGCACGTGATATCGCCCTCGGGTTTGGAGGGGGTTCGTGTTGTTTAATCTTTAGTTTTCTATGTTGTGTCGTTTGTACTGTTGTTTGTCTGTTCGTCTTTTTTACTTTTGACCATGGCGTTGTCAGTTTATTTTCGATCTATGAGTTCGACTGTCCCTCTGGTATCTTTCGTCCCTCTTTTCTATTTCTGAGGTAGAAAGGCCTTAGTATTTCAAAAATTCTATGTTATGTAAACACTTAATTTATGATTATGAACACCGTTTAATTAGATGAGGTTTGTTTTCAATCACACATCGTACATATAATGTATGTTCCATCTTGATGACATGTACACAAGTTAATGTACATGTATACATATGTAGGACTCTAAACTGCGATGGGGACGCTAAAGTACGATGGTCACGCTAAAGTGCGATGGTCTACGCTAAAGACTGATGCTTCTATAAGCTAAAGTGTGATTGTCCGCGAAAAGATAGACGTTAGAAACGTAGTTTGATAATTACGTTAGCAGTCGTATATACAAACCAAACATTAACATGCCGGTAGATAGATAAGAAATATTTGATTAACAACTTTTACATCAAATGTTCATGACTTACTAGTAATTGTTTAAACTTAACCGTGCTTTGTCGGCTGAGGAACAATGTTTTTTTTCGTTCTGGAAGAAGGACTTGTATCCTACTGTCGACAATATATATATACAAAATAGTATCCACATACTTATTCTGCTTCAATTTGAAGCAAACGGAAAAATTTGAATCATTGTTTATGTGGCAGTCTACTTAAGGAATAACAGTACTGTAGTTGAAGAGTTGCCACCGTCAATTGTAGATTTGACGGTCGCAAATGCAGTTTTACTGGCGACGCGTAGCGGAGACAGTAAAACGGAGATTTGAGACCGTCAAATCAAAATTGACGGTGGCAACTCTTCAACTACAGTACTGTTATTCCGATTCTAATGCATTACAAAAATAAAAATTACGATAAAATGTCTAAATTTGTAAAAAAAATAAAAATCAGCGAAACTTCATGAATGATTTTTGGACAAAGACGTCATGGCTAAACGTGACGTCATACAATGAAAACTCACAAACCGAAAGTTATTACGTTACCTGTACGCTTCAAATTCGGATAAAAGTACATTAAAACGAAAAATTCGAGGTAGGTGTTGTTTTATTTTCGATTATATAGTAGAAATCGAACATTTGTTGATTCTTTAATTCAAAATGGCGAGTCCCTCCTTAGTTACACCTGGTCAACTGTGGATTTGACGGCAACTTTTAGCCAATGAAAAAAATTGTTACATTTAAATTGCATTAGAATATGTGATCCCCGTTAAAATGATGTCGACTTTAATGAAAGTAACGTCGGTAAACTAGAGATACATGTTTTCATGCGTGCATTATAAATTATATGCTTTTGGTGCTAGAACATCAGCTTGTTCTGTACATTGTAGGCAAATTAAACATGTATTTGTACTCGCTACAAAAAAAAGAGAAAGCGCCGCGAGCATTGCCCTTCTCTCGCTTTGAAATTAAATCTCATACTAATACATGTTGCATATTCCGACAATGACCGAACTTTTGTATTTGTTATTTATAATGACGACTGTAAGGAAGGTTGTAACATGAGTGTGAACGGCAATCTACACTTTAATTATAGAAATATGCAATAGGCTCTGAATTGTTAAAAATTCATTTTACATGAAATATAACATTTTGCGACACATAAATTACCCTTTTAGCAATTATTACGTGGTCGGTCTTCTAAATCTAGAAATAATTACTAAAGCCTACCGGTTAATTATAAAGCGAACACATATGTTATACCTTAGCATATTAGCTTTTGCTAAAAGACTATTTTTTAACCTCGATGTTTTAATCCCTCGAATCCTACCCTTTTGTTTCAACACATTTTAGCGTGATATACCATCGAACCTAAGTGAACAAATAACCAT
Source organism: Mytilus trossulus (assembly GCF_036588685.1). Taxonomy (NCBI): domain Eukaryota; kingdom Metazoa; phylum Mollusca; class Bivalvia; order Mytilida; family Mytilidae; genus Mytilus; species Mytilus trossulus. Next base: position 32,217,020 of record NC_086386.1, on the reverse strand, counting down.
CGCACTTAAGCATAATACATCATCGTACTTTAGCATAGACCATCGCACTTTAGCGTGACCATCACACTTTAGGGTACCATCGCACTTTGGAGTCCTACACATATATTTCTGAGGTACCCATTCTGAACATTTTTTGTGCAACCATGGATGAAAATTTCAGCATATGTCTAATTACGGAGTACGATTCCATGTGTAAGAACTCGTGCATTTAGGACTGTTAGACACTTACTTTTGTAGAAACTCTATTTATAGATCTGTCTTATTGTAAATAGAGTACATATAAATCAACATAATACAAGATGTGATTTTTCTTACACAAATTATGTATTCTGAGACCTGAGAATTGAGACATGTTTTTGACTGAATGACCAGGATATTTCAAACCTATCGATTCATGCATCGTTATAGATATAATGAAATTTAATTCGACTGGCACACAAGTGAGAAATTTCTTGCTATAAAACAAGGTTAAATCTACCATTTTGAAAATAATTGTACCAAGTCAGGAGTATGACAGTTGTTGTCTATTCGGTTGATGTGTTTATTATTTGATTTTGCCATTTTATTAGGGACTTTTCGTTTTGAATTTTCCTCGGAGTTCAGTATTTTTGTGACTTTACTCTTTAGGTTTGATGCGATTTTTTATTTGGTTTTTACGTTGATTGTCGTTTATTAATGATGTATAACATTTGAGTAAACTGCTGTTGTCTAATGTCATCGCAAATTCCTAAGTCTTATAGGTGCAGATTGTCAATTCTAAACTGATCAAAACACCAATTTTGTCGTTCATAAAGAAACACAAACTAAGAGACAAATGAAATGAAGTATATCGAGTACTGTAAGCCAACTTATTTTCGCGGATACTTAATTTCGCGTTTAGCATTTTCGATCTCATTACGCTCGCGAAAATTAGCTGGTTTACAGTATAACTTGTATGACGGTTATAGACAGTTATGTAACAATCAAGGTGGCATCAAATTGATTTTGGATAAATCAAATATCAGTAAAATTTTGATACTTAACTGTCATTTAATTTCACTATTCACACACAATAATTATTGCAAACATAGATAGTGAAAAAAAAATCAAATTAAACAATGTTAACGTTTAACGCAATTTCTATTATTTCTTAAATTGAGAGTAGCATGATTATTTAATAAAAACTGGATATTATTTATATATCGCCAATATTACTTTCATATTTGACTAACCTTTCAGTAGTATCAATAAAACAATCATCGTCCTTACATTTGCGCTCTGTAGATCGCACGTCTTGTCACGACCAATATATATATATATATATATATATGAAATTGATCTGACTAAGTTTCAAAACTTTGATATAATTCAAAGTGGAAAAAAAAACAAGGGATTAAATTTTTTAAATGAATTCTGTCATAAAAGGTTTCTGCAACAATAAGTGATGTTCAAAACACCAGCCTTTGAGGCATTGAAATTATAATGCTTACACAACAAACATATACGATCAAAGGACACGCACTTATCAACTGAATTATCTCAATTACGTCTGTCAATCCTTTGCTATGCCTTAAAGAAATAATTCTTTAACAATAGATAAAGAAGTAATTTCGGATGCATTTCAATCGATCTTTGTGAAATGCAAAAAGGCATTTATGGCGGTTAACTTGTTTCATGATTTGTAAGATGAAGTACTTGGCACAGTAATACATATTTAGATAAGAAGCGGAATAACATAAAAAAAAATCGTATGACCTATCTAAAGACGTGATACTAAAAAATATCAATATACCGGTTATCTTTTTAGAAATTAAAAGAGTTAGCTGACACTCAAAAAAGAAATATGGAGATGTGTCATACTTGCCATTTAGAACGCTTTCCACCAGAATTCGAATTAGGGAATTTTAAAAAGGGTGAAAACCCATATCATATATATCTATATTACTAAAATTACGAGGTCCAATTTGTCAGCCGTCATCACGTAAAAACGACGAATCAAAGAATTCAACTTTATATATAACTAATATAGTACAAAGGTGTAGATTAAAAATTACACCACTCCAGGCCCTTTTGTTTTCCACGTAATTAATATTGCCAATAATTAAAAAGTTCCTTGTCGAGTCCGATACCGATACCTATAGTATATTCACCTGTTACCTATTACCTTATCTGTACGTTCCTCGTCTGACAGGCGCACCAACAAACGGTGTATTCAGGATTAATATGCTTATTCAGGATTGATATGCTATTTACACGGGTCATAATCTCATGGTTGACACTACTAAATTGTCAAATTGTTACAGATCTTTTGTAGTATTTTAATCAGTAAGCCTTTCTAAGATAAAAATCTGGACTAAAACAATAAGGCGGATAGGTACAGTTTTCAATTTGTTAGCGGGCATGACGTAAAACAGCGAATGAAAGAATTCCACTTTATTTATAACTAATATAGGACAATGCTGTTGATTAAAAAATACTCCATTCCAGGATCTTTGGTTTTTCAAATAATTAATATTACCAATAATTCATAAGTTCCAGTTCGACGGGTTCAAACAAAAAAATTTGAAAGCAGAGAAAATTGTGTATCTTATTTATCGGCATGACATTATCAGATGACAATACTAATACTAAAATAAGGCTTGCGCATAGTTATATACTTTAATTTAGTCACGGACCCGCGATATCATGGGTGTGTTCTAGTATAGTATGATAAATAAAGGACATGATGCATAACATTTGAAAGAAATAGAAAAAGACAAGGGTCAAATATAGAATAAAATTAGACCCCAAAACAATTTAATAGACAGCAACAAATGCCAAGCACTGAAGTATATAATATCTGTTTAAAAAACTTGTTAAATACAATCATGTGTAAATAATAAATATTAAACCACTTAAAATGGCCAATTATTAATGAAAATTCACTCTGTATATCCCACTCCTCCATGTCAGATAAGAGATCCTGACATAGTTGGGTTACTTCAGTGATCAATTTCATTATGTTATTCCTTCTACTTTGGATTTTGATTTCCTTTTTCTAATCACTTTAACAAGTGTTAAAATATCAGGTGTGATTATCAATATTACAGCCATTACCAATACAAATACACCTGACCAACCAATTAACAACACTGAAAACCGTTGATCTGTTGCTGATGTCAAAGTTCTTCTATATGAAGACAATGTTTTCTTGTTCAATCGCAGGTTATTTATACTAAATGGTTCATTCGGTGATTTTTCAGTGATGCTACACGGACAGAGACAAGACTGATCAAGATCTAAAACAAAAAATATATACTAAGTTTTTATACAGTTATCAAAGGTGTAAGCTTATAATTTGATATAGACGCGCGTTTCGTCTTCACCAGGATCGTCAATGACGCTCAGATCAAAATTGTCATAAAGCCATACAAGTTCAAAGTTGAAGAGGATTGTGCAACCAAAATTCCAAAAGATTTGGCCTAATATGGCTAAGGTAATCTATGCCTGTGATAAGAAAATCCTTAGTATTTCGAATACTTCTGAAAAAAGGAAATATATACAATCCCCATACAATTGGTATTCGTGTCAACACCGAAATGATGACTACATTTGATGCAATTATGTTGGTTATCCAATAGGCATTAGTAATTTTCATTTTCTATCTTATCCTATCTTGCATAGTTTTAATTTTAAAAGTTGAAATACAAAGACAACACTTCATACGTTCACATTGCTATGGAAACCAATTATGCTCCCTTCCATGAAAACTGATTACGGTATTCAAGTTCAGCAAGGTCTATGAATCTAGCTTTGTCTTTGAATTTCACATTCAACTTTATCGATGCTCTCCTCGTACTTATTAATTTGAGGTCTCTTTGCTTTGAAATGGTTACATTTGAGTGTTCCTGGTACAGAAATTGTGACTTATAAAGTTAAGATAAAGACATGGCAAGTAATAACAAAATGAACGCTTACCACTTGCTGTTGATGTTGAAATAATGGATACTGGTCCTTGTGTAGACTTTTCGGTTGTGATAGCAGATATGATGGCTGTGTCTGTAATTTCTGTTACAGTTTTGTCATACACTGTAGATGGATGTTCGGTATTTGTTGTTGAAGTTTCTGTTGCACTTCTTATTGAAGGTGATTTTGATGAGGATTTGAAACTCGGTTTGTTGCTTATACCACTGAATAAATTGCTAAATGATGTTTTGTAGTTATCTGTGCTGTCCTTACTATAACTGTTGTCAATATGTGTTGTCATACTTTTTTCTGTTTTGGTATTAACACTGGATATCACGTAATCATTGCCTTGAAAAATATTTCAATTATGATTTAAAAAAAGATATGTATATTTATCTTAGTGGTCAAAAATATTAAAATAACATATAGTTTATCTGATGTGTTTCTTATACTTTATCATGACATTTTGACTGTGTCTGGAATCGCAAGGCGAGTGAAGCTTACGTTTCATCAGAGAGGATAACTTTTTGAAACACTCGTTATCTCCTTATTTGTACTTGTCTTTGTTTGTATATTAAAAAGGATTAAGGATATTTGAACATTAGTAAACTGTTGCTTGTCTTATTCATATAGTCAAAGCAAGGATGACGAGCTCTTTTCAATCAAATTAAGACACCATTCATATAGGTAGATCGTTCTGTTGGTTGGATAACCGTTATGGGATATATATGTCACAGTATACAAAGATATGTTTCAATTGTCTTAAAATTACCAAATTCGCTTTCTTCGACTGTAACATCAACTTATGAGACTCAAATCCAAATCTGTACCAATAGCAGTCAAACGGATAATACTAGTCGAGTATAGTCTGTTTAGATGATGGTCTAGGTTTGCAGAACACTTGAATTAGTCTCCATGTTTTTGTGTTGCTCATTCTAAAGATGTCTACGTAAGTATGACATTAATTTTCACTGAACTAATACACATTTTTATTTAGGGGCTATCTGAGGCCCACCTGTGGGTGCGGGATTTTCTCGCTGCGTTGAAGACCGATCGATGGGCTTCGGCTGTTAAATGCTTTTTAGTCGGGCTGTTGTCTCTTTGACGTTTTTTCCATTTCTATTCTTAACTTTTTTTAGTGTTTTTGATAACTTGTTGCCCTTTCAACATCAAACATTTTATTTACATGACGTTGTCAGTTTCTGTGAATTTATGAATTTTAAATGTTATTTTGATGTCTTCCGGCTTAAAACACATTCATGGACTATACAAAGGATTGAAGTTATAAGAAAGCTGCAGTTTTTTTTAAAACACAAAAAGAAGAAAGGATTAACCATATAAAATCTTACCACTCCTGGGAGTAGCAGTTCCTGTTTTAGGTACATATGATGAGATTTTCTCACTCGGTTTATTGTTTTCAGCACTGGAAAGTAAACTAATAGACGACACTGTATTTTGAGTAGAGTCATACGTACTGAAACTATTGACAAAACGTGCTGTCGTGCTCCTTTTTGTAGTAGAAACAGTTGGTACACCGTATTTAAAACCTAGAAAAATAGTATTTAAGCATGGTTCTTTACAAAAAATGGTTTACTGTCCATAATTCGTGCATTATAACAAGATATTATTTTCCCATGGTACTTTTTTACGAAATGTATTATGAAAATATGTCATAAAATATACTGTATAAAAACATATCTCAAAAGATTTGCTTCACCAAAATGTTTAAAATTATTTTCGGTATAACAAAAAATGAGATCATAGAAATGTAACATATTACAAAGATATTAAACTAAATGATTTAAATATTTGTATAAAAAACTTATAAAACGAGAGTATTAAATTAAAATAAAACAAATGTATGTTACATGTATATCCCCAAAAGAGACACAATCTCCAAAGACTGCGCAATACGAATCCCACTAAAAAAACATCGATCGGCATGATAGATTTATGTAATAGGACCTTAGATAAATCCGTATGATATAAAACATTCACTCTGTTAATAATTTTCATTAGCAGGAAAACGCTTCAGAAGACGGATAGGTTATCATCACGTATGAGAATGTTTGATAGAATTGGGCTATAATATTTAAGTTGTGGTTGGTACGCGTAAGGGTATATGCAGTTTCACAAGCCTAGTACTGTGAGGAGTTTGAGAGACTTCAATTGTTTAACTGTTCCACTATCATTAGAATCCCGCAAATGGCAGGAGTGCTCGTCTCAAATCTTTATTGACTAGTCGGTGTTTTCTCTGGGCACTCCGGATTCCACCGCCACTTAATACCCATAGTGCTACTACTGTTTTTCTAATAGCTTTGTTCAATTAATTGACTATTATAGTAAGATATCAATATGGAATTTTCTAAAAATGATTTAAATAGGTTATACTGTATTCCACTAATTAACTTACAGTTATCTGAATATGTTTTTATACCGGGAATTGGATATGATGCATTCGGCTTTGCTTCAACTGAAATAATATAGAAATAATTTTTTTATGGTTTGCATATCAGGGAATATGTTTATATTAATGGCCGAGAACGCTTCCGGAAAAAGGCTCTTGGAGTTATATATCGTCGGTTAGACAACATTAACGGAACTACTTTTTGCAACCAATGGCAACGATGACACAAACCTACTCAACGTGATTTGTTTTTTTCACTTCGAGTTTCCTCGGTTGATTAAATAATAATAACAAAAGTTGTGTATTTACTCAGGAACAATGTAAATTATTTCATTGAGTATTTTTTCGGGTATTGAATAGAACATGTATAATACGCGCGGCCTGTTCAACAACACAAATATCTCCTATTTAAAGGAATATTATAGGGTTATTGCATGAATATTGGGGAATGTTGTCCTGAGTAGAATTTTATATTCCACGAGCTTTCGAGGTTAGGCAAAATTTGAAGGTTAGGCAAAATTTGAATAAGAATAAGATGAATTGAATAAAAACGTATATATTCAATACAGCTGATGGCCAAAACGATATGTATTACACATGTCAAGCAGTTACGATAGAGGTAGAAAAAGTGATAGTATTATTACCTTTATGACCAGTTGACTTAACAAAGCTGGCTGCTTGTGATTGATTTACCATTTCTACCTTTACAGGATACCATATCAACGTCGTTAAATGATATGTGACACAAGTTCCATTATTTCCATGATATACAGAGGCAAAGGCGAGAGCATTTGAACTGTTTGAAATTAAATTGAACCAACACTCGTACTCAGTAGTGTTACGATCCGTATGCTTTATGGGTACATATTTAAGTGTCGATGATTCCATTACTGTCATGTTGTCATATTTTTTGCATTCAGCTTTTCCTTAGAAAAAATAAAATATCATAAAACCAGAGTATAATTGAAGCTTTTAATTTATTTATTTGCCTATTTCTCACAAAGATGATTTAAAATTTAATAATTACTTTCTGGACTTTGACCTTTGTACGGTTAAGAAAACATAAAAATAAAAATAAAAATGGAAATAGGGAATATGTCAACCAAACCCAAAGAGCAGACAACAGCCGAAGGCCACCAATGGGTCTTCAACGCAGCTGGAAAACTAAACTCCAAAACATATGAATAAACAAGAATTGAAAAATAAACAAGAATTACAAAGGCCAGAGGCTCCTGACTTTATACGGGAGCAATCATGTGGCGGGGTTAAACATGTTTTTGAGATCTCAACCCTCCTCTTTATTTTTACCTAATGTAGAATAAACAAATATATAGCAATAGACACAGCAAAAATCCGTTGAAACTTTGTCAAGGTCCAATGTGAGAAAAGTTAACGAAAGAAACTAAACAAGTTTTATACATCAAAAAAGGAATACTAGCAGTTACTGACTGTTACTCGCCTGTACTTATTATATGATATGAAGCAGAATGAGTATTGACCAAAACTTTGTTGTCAACGCCCCTCTTATAATTGCACTGAGTATTCAAACATTTAACTCGTGACAGTTGCACGGAATTTGAACCGCAGAAGACGGAATCCATTGTCTGCATAAGTGTAGTTTCGTAAACTAAATTTTACTTTACTAATTATTCAATAGTTACTTTCTCAGGCAAGGGTGATTTAGTATGAAAACTATGTGGGGAGGATGGTTGTATGTGAGTGTTATAAAAAGATATAAATTAATAAATAAATAAGTACCAATCCTGTTTTGAGACTGGCAAAGAAATGCACGATGTTCTGAGCAAGGTGTGGAATAGTAAGCATCGTCGTAATTTGTGCCAGACATATTTAATACCAAACACTGTGCGCCTTGATCCATTATTGTTGGTAAATCATTCTTTATCGTTTTGTAAACTTTAATACAGGATGTATTGGTAGCCATTAACCATGGACTGTAACCGCTGGACATAAATCCAATCCAAATATCTGAATAGTTCCTTGTAAGAAGAAAATGTCTAATGACAACAAATAGCAGCATTCATTATTTTTTCTTCAAAATACTATTACGTAAGTAACTAAGTAAGAAATCTTGAATTTGAATCCAGTATTTCATATGCACATACATTACATAAAACATAAGCTCTTTGTACTTTGATAACTTACTTGAAAATAAAAAAAATATTTTTGTATGTTTATAAGATTTATATATATTTGTCATAGCTACAAGTTTGTTATTGTTTTTTACAATTGTTTTGACAGGTTTTTTTTGTTTTTGTCTACATGTGCTATGTCGACGAATTAATTTTGTTCAATGCAAGTTAAAACTATATCTACTGCAAGCCCCATTGGATTCCTGTAATCAAAGAATGAATGCGGGATTTAAAGTTAACTTTTAAAATGTATTAACACTTAAACAGTATTCGATAACTGATTGTATCAAAATTTTTACTCAAGAATTCTTGACATATTAACGACACCGTTTTAAAGAGATCAAATACAATTTCATGACATAACGAGACAATTTCCTAAATGATATCAAGAGAAGTAAAACGTAGAGAAAATATTTGTTGAACAATTTCTATCATCGATATCTTTATGTTTCAATTAGAAAAGTTGTTGCAATGTCAATACAAGTCTAGTTGATATAGTTTTAATACTATACCATGAACCTATGTATCTTTAATATGGTTTTTGGTGGGGTTCGTGTTGTTTATTCTTTAGTTTTCTATGTTGTGTCATGTGTACTATTGTTTTTCTGTTTGTCTTTTTCATTTTTAGCCATGGAGTTGTCAGTTTGTTTTAGATTTACGAGTTTGACTGTCCCTTTGGTATCTTTCGTCCCTCTTTTAGCTGATAATTATTTTTGCACCCATCATCTAGACTGTTGTTCCTTGGTAAACATAGTGCGTATATTCTTTTATAAATCTAAAGAATTTGTAAATTTGAAAAGGAATTTAACCAAAAACTATGTTTATTTTTCAAAGATGATTTTTTGTCTGGTGCACACATTTTAACCCTAGTATCTTTGATGAAATTATTCTTGTATAATAACATAATTCTTACCAGCCATTTTCTTTGAGTATACTTCTATCATGCATCAGATGTGGAATGAATTTTTGTTTCCTAAAAAGTCTTCCGCTAGTGAAAGAATTAGTGCAAATATCAAACGCCTCGGCCCACGTGACATTCTGCATAACTGCATAACTTAACTTTAAATTGTTAGTTCCATAATGACCTGAATTTAAATAAACTACTTTTAAATTGTATATTCCCGCGTCACACTGTCCCGATTTTTATATACGATGGACGCCCGAATGCGAAAATTGTAAGTTCGTACGAAGTTGATCCAGATCTTTTTGAAATACCAAAAAGTGACAGAAGCAAGTACGATGAATAATGAAGTCTATGCGATGATGCGGAAATTATATACGATAGCAAAAGATGGACATACGAAGGTTGACCAAAGACGAATATTTGAGCTTCATATCTCAGCAGAAGCCTACACGATGAATTACGATGATGGCGCGATGGCCATACGATGTCTAAAAGACGTCGTGTACAGCTTACGATGCATTTAAATTATATACCGAATGCATCATGCGTTTTAAATTGTTTGATCAAATATGCATATTCAATTTACCATTTTCTGCATGTGTCATATATAAATATAGTGTCCATATTTGTTCCACATATGTTACATACGAGGGGATACCACGCTCGGCATTGCCTTGTTTGAACTGTAAAATGTGTGCACTAGTCTGAATAATCACCCATAATTATGCCCATGTTTACTGATCTAACTTTAAGGTAAGGTAATGGGTTCGTTGATCCCTTTTTATTCAAAAAGAGCTCTTTCCAGGAGAATATCATAATATTGTAGACAAAAGAAAGGATGTGGTGAAAGCAGCAAATGCGGCAAAATATGACATAAAGGAAACAAAATGGTTATGGAGTAAACATTCGTGTGACAACAACTCAGACGATACATAAAAAATCAGAATAATGAAGAAAAAATAATATTAAAAAGAAGATGTGGTATGATTGCCAATGAGACAACTATCCACAAAAGATCAAAATGACACAGACATTAATAACTATAGGTAACCGTACAGCCTTCAACAAAGCCCATACCGCATAGTCAGCTATAAAAGGCCCCGATAACACAATGTAAAACAATGCAAACGAGAAAACTAACGGCCTTATTTATGTGAAAAAAAAATGAACGAAAAACAAATATGCAACACATAGACAAGTTGGTTTCCCTATATACGTGTCCCTGCAGTGTTGGTGTACGAGGCGCGTTTATGATTTTCATTATGTTACTTGATATGAAAAATTGACAAAAAATAATATTTTACTTGTAAAAGTAAATCCTGAGCCTGTAACAATGTGTAATAGCTGCTTCCATTTGAATGAATAGAAACAACACTGTCGCCTTTCTTGTTTTCATAGAATCATATGACATGAGCTCCATGTTTTGTGAACGTCTTTCTTAACTGTCATATTAGACTTACCAGTGCATATCGCGCATGGCACTTTAAATGTATTTTAGCGAAACTTAACTTATATTTAGCTTTATTTATCGTCGTAGTTCCAGTTCCATCTTGTCGCCTTCGTACTTTTATTCGATGGCAACACGACGGGATTATGAGTTCTTCACAAAGTCATGTTGCCATCGTAAGACCTTCGGGTAGCTTCGTGATTTATTCGTGTAGACATCGTAATGTCAAAACTGCCCGATGGAAACGATGGAAACACGAATGCAAACGATGTTCAAAGATGCCTTCCCGGTGAAATTACGATGGTGAGTATGGTGATACGAACTCAATACGAACCCTAAACATCGGACGAACCTTCGGGGATTTTTTAACTTGTTAAAAAATTTAGAACCCTTCCCGAAATTGTCCCCAAAGGCTAGAAAAAGTGGCCGATGGTTCTACGATGGTTAAAGATGGCACTACGAATAGCCAGATCTGGAAACGATCAGTCCCGATTTTGAAAATTTCCATAATCGTATTGCCATCGGCGTAAAAATCGGGACAGTGTGACGCGGGCATTAAAAAACAGTTCTTTATATTCTAGGAAATCAATATCCGAACATATGTACGCATACCTAACACCAAATTGAATCTAAACACAAAACGTTTAAGCAACGTGGTGATTTTAGTGGTTGCTGAGAATTTAATAATGTGTAGGGCATTTCTAAAATGGACGGTTTAGTCAGACATAGAACATAACATGTATATTTTGACATTTGTTGAGTACCACATGTCTTCAATTATAGGTTGACATATGCTGAACACTGTATTTTGACTTTTATATGTCTTAAACATAGAATATGACATATTGAATAGGCTGACTTATGATAACACTATATATTGACCTACATGTATACGTGTCATTTATATAGAACATGACATTTTGAATAGGTTGACATTTTTGTCATTGACTTTCTCTCTCATTGACAAAACCTTGCATCTTCTATTGTCTAAACACATTTTTGAGTAAACAACAACAAACCTAAAAGACAATAAAATCAAAATAATCTTGGACGGTACAATATTCTTGGTTATTAATGGTGCAAACAGTGAACGAACAGACAGATAAATAACCAACTGTTGGATTTAGAATAAAAAAAAGTTAGGGTATATGTCATTTATAGACACCACCCTATTAAAACTGGAAGAGACATTCATATATTTACAGATGTCAAGCATAGTTGGTGTTCCAAATATCAAAATGTAAAATACTTAAGCATAAGTTAACATAAGACTTACCATATGCTACAACTGAACCTTGGACGCTGTACAGGTAACCTATGAAGAAAAATCATTTCATGCCAGATAAGATTAAAATCTTATTTGAAATGTCTCACTATGGTATGTCTACATGTTACACCAAAATGTTGAATTGAGATTTATAGATAAAAATTATCATAAGAACTGTAAGAATGAGCTATACAAGCTTGTTTTTAATAACAATAATGCCTAGCTACATGTAATGCATCTGTTTTGTCATACTATTAACCCTATTTCAAATTATGACCGTGAAATATGGGGAATACATTCAGCCACTTCAGTTGCAAATAAATAGAATAACATTATAGAAAAAGTTTAATCAAAGGGTACAACTGAAAAATCACACACAAAAGTAATTAAATGAGTTTTAGTGGTTAACAAATAATCACGTATTATTATATCTGAATTAGGAACAGTTTCTCCTTTTTTTCTGTTTAGGACTCCTATAACAAGAAAATATATAAAACAAACAAACAGCGTTCTCTATCTGAAATTTTTCCATTTAGATTAAGTGTTTCTGGGGGGGAGGGGGTCTATTTTGTTTTACTGTTTGGGTTTAATTTGTTCTTCACCTTTTTTTATATTAAGTGTTATATAAAAAGGTTAAAACAATGAATAGGTCAAATTTGAATTAAATCATGCGCAGTGCAGAACAAGATCGAGGTGAATGGTACTATAGCATACAAGCTTTAAAAGTGGGTCTCATTGGCAGACCTGTCAACTATTCCGATTTTCGCGGTATCATCCCGATTTTTACCCCTCAACCCGAATCCCGATATCGGGATCGTAAAATTAGTCAAAATCCCGATTTTCAACAAATATACCCGAAAAAATTATTGTTTACCGATTTTGAAGTTTTTCTGATCAATTTTAAAAAATCAATAATTTTACCTGGGGACATATTATGACAAGTTAATGACCCTACGCTAATCAACAGTCACAACGTGTGTCATGATTAGTGGTTGTATGTAATCAGATTACCAAATGGGTCGTAACAGTCCTCAAAATTAATTTGTATACAAATTTGGTCAAACAGCCTTTCAATTTATCATTCAAGCACAATTTGCAACATTTGCCGTAGTTCCACAGCAAAATCATAATTAATTGAAAGATGAGAACTGTAAAGAACTCTCAAGAAAACATCGTTTATCTTGAAATTTGTTTAATTTTTGAAATCAGACATCGTGTCTGTTGATTTAAAATCGACGCCATTTTGTATACACTTCTACTGTGTTACTGTATAAGCCTCCGCCGGTAAGAGCACCTCTGAATACAAAGAAATATAACTCAAATTGTATCCATTTTCTCATTGATATTGACAAGACCATGAGTAAGACTAAATCAAAATCTGTCTTCATCCTTCTTACTTTAGGACATGTAGTTTTAGGTGTTTTGAGTCAAGGTTCATATAGTGGAAGATATTAGCAGGCAAAATCGAGGGAATTGTGCAAATGATGATACAAGCATGAAAATTACCACAAAGCATCATTATTATATACTTTTAAAAAAACAACTGCTGGCCATTAAAAAAAATCATTTTTTCAAGATGGCCACCGCCGTTTTCTAAAATGGCTGTTTTTTCACATAAAAAATACTGATTTTTTCTGGAAATTTTTTCGTTTACCTTCTTTTAGTGAAAAACTACTGTCAGGTTTGGTAGCTACCTTCCTTACATGTGAATAATTCACTAGACATGAATATTTGACACATACAGGGTTTGCGCATGCTCGAAAATGCAACAAAATTCATTTAAAAATATTTCAACTATTTAATATAAAATAAGTGATTTGGGATTTTCAATGATATTATGATCTGGTTTGATAACATTTTTCAAGGTTATGACACATATGATTTAACAATTTTGCGCATGCGTAAACCATTTATAGACATAATGAGTGATTTGTATGTACTACCAGGGCAAACTGGTATAAATCGTAGTTTATCTCATTACTCTTAAAAGCAAGTAAGTGTAAAATCTATGATGCCACTGTTTAAAAACAAGCCCATTCAGTTGCAATGATCAGGTATTTGATGGATAAGACGGAAAATGTGGTAAAAACGAGAAAAACATCAATAGTAACGGCAGATCAGCCACTTTTGGTAATGGATATTCAGTGGGAATTGCCTAATTTGTACAGAGAAGATACGTTTATCGTCATGTAAGGTGGATTTCACATTGAAATGACTTGTTATAAAATTCTGAGTGATATATTACGTGAAGGAAGATGGACACATGTCTCATGTGTCCTCACTAAAACCATTATTGCAACACATAGAACGGCATATTCTTGTATGTATGTTCAAATGACCCTAGGACTAGACACGCGCATCAGATAACTCTATGTGTTTTATCTTGAAAGGTATATATCGGCTTAAGAAAGCTAAACACAGAAATTATAATCATGTCATGACTCTGTGACGTTCAATGATTTGATAGACTGGCGTAAGAAAATATAGTCATCTCTATCACAGTTCAATTCCTGGCGTTCAATTATAAAATAAGAACTTCTTGTGAATTTGGTAGTATGCTCATTTCATGAGTCCGATTTTGTGCAAACAGTCCATAGAAAGCATGATACTGTATTCATTTAGGTCTTGATCGTGTAACATATTCTCGATCGCGACCGACCTTCTCCGAGATATGACTTTCCTTCTCTTAAGTCACCCACAGGTGGCAATTAATTTTGAAAATGATAATTTTATTGTACGTTAGACCAGAAAATATTTTTTCTTATAACACAATTGATCAGACAAAAACAGAATAATGCAATTGTAAAGGGCGATGTGTTGTCAAAGGTTTAACCGAAGACCTCCTTTAGACGTATTGATGATAGCTAGACCAGAAGTCAGTAGACTATCAGATGAATTTGCATGATCTAGTGGTTTGAGGCATTCTACAATAGATGACGACTTAATGAACACAAAAGGATTTCTTTAAAAAGATCAAAGGCAAATAATTTGTAGATCGTTTGAAGCAAATACAAAACGAAGTAGAACCGGTTTCTTATAACCAGATCAAAAAGAACAACTTCCTATTATGTCGGTAAAATAAAACTGTAAACGTTTTTGTAAAAAACAAAGCTAGAGAACCTTAGATATCTTTTCTAGACTTTTATTTCTTGTCGCAGTGGACAAATTGATTTGGAATATTTCTTAATCTATAAAGACAAACTGCTCCTCCTTTTTTGTCTTCGGATGTCATTTTAACAGTGGTATTAAATCGGTGCAAATGGATAAACTTGAAACATTTTGCAATTTGCAGATCCAAATTCTGACGCATTTATCGTTGGTAGAGCAGCAATGGGTAATTCCAGGCCACCTTGTAGGGAACAATATTGGATGATTTTGCAATTGTGTTATACGGCCTTAAATAAAATATTGCATCGATAAGTATTCAAGAGTAGATATTGTGTTAGATTTACTAAATGGATCATTGAAAGGCTAGATGTGAGAAGACAAAAGTTGGGTTTTGGAGTAGTTTTCTCTATGAAGATGACAACGAAACGAAATTTTTGAAGTGTCTTGCTTACAGAAATGCTTCTGTAGAGACTAATAAGGATACTTTCCATCTATCCCTTGTAAGCACGGAGAAGCAGATATACGATTTTTTGTCCATGTTCGGCCTGATAATGAAAATTGTTGTAGGACGGTAATTTAAGGTAGCACCGACACAGATGTAGTAGTATTAAAAATTGCAGCACTCCAAAAATATGGTGGAACAAACTGTGAATAGGTTTTGGCAGAAATGAAGACTTTTAATGGCTTCCTGTACGTGATATATCAAATGCGTTTGTTCCTCGTGTAGCTACTCTTCCTTTAATTCATACATTCAGTGCATGTGACACTTAGGGAATAGGTAAGTTTGGATGACATGGGAAGTATTTCAACATGTAAGGGACGTACTTATTTCTTTGCTGAAGTATAAAGACACATACAAGGACACAAAATAAGCATTTGTTCGCATCATGTATGACAGAACAACATCAATATTTGCTGTTAACGAGGCACGATGTAAATTTTTACCAAGGAAGCAGCGGCATTGTGATGTAGTTCCGCCTACAAGAGGTTTTTTCGGAGGACATCCAAAGAGCCGCGTATCAAGGAGGATAAGTTTGGGCTCAGCCTGATGTATGTACCAATTCATGAACACTGGGGTTGGATGAAAGAAAAAAATCGAGGACTTCTTCGGCTGCCGTTAAAGTTTCATCCTCCTGTCGGAAACTTTTGAAATGAGGAGGCGAAATATCATATTGTGTTGGTAACTGTAAATGCTACCGTTCTGTCCTTCCTTGTACGAGTTTTGATATTGGCTACTGTCCGATAATTTTAAGATACCGAACCCGTCTTTCTAACAAAACTAGGCATTTAATCTTAACAAAGAATGTGATATCACTTGTTAAGTTTAATGATGAAAAATTTAAAAAAAAATACGTTTTCCAAAATTTTGCCGCCATTTTGAAACCGGAAATCACTCTTTTTTGTCATTTATGTGTTGTTTTTTCGTACTTTAGGAACTGTAATTTACGCTTAATAAAACCTTACATTGGATTATACCTATAACACAACTTTCAAAGATTTACTTCTGGATATGACGCCATTTGCAAAATGATCGGTGGCCATCTTGAAAAAATGGAAATTTTTGATGGCCAGCACACTTATTTCTTTTAATTATCGTTTAGTCCACCTGTATGCCAAATTTCATGCTTGTATTTCATGCTTGTGTTATTACTTGTTAAGTTGATGAAAATTATTAAAATATTTTTTAAGTATTTGCCTATAATTTGGAGCGGAAACCACTATTTTTTTTCATTTATGTGCTGTTTTGTCGTACCAAGTAGCTGTTTTTAACGTTTTATCATATCTTACATTGGATTATACATGACACATCTTTCAAGGATTAAAATCCCTTAAAAATTGCTTGCAAGTAAAAAAAAATCGAAATTTTTGACTCGTTAGCCGACATTTTGAAACCGGAAGTCACCTAAAGTTTCATTAATGTATTGTCTAGTCGTTATTTATGAACTGTCATTTTCTTTTTATCAAATTTAACAATGGATTTTACATATAACACACCTTTCAAAAGATTAACAAATAATGGCTAATTTGTTATTACGCCATTTTCAAAATGTGTGGTGGCCATCTTGAAAAAATGATTTTTTTTTCTGGCCAGCAGCGGATTTTTTATAAGTATCATTTAGTTAACCTTTATACCAAATTTCATGCTTGTATCACGATTTGCACAATTATGTCCATAATATCTCCCACTAATAGATGAGAAGGTCTTTGGAGGGGGGAAAGGGGGGTCTCTACTTTGAATCCTTTATTTTTAATGCCATTTTCTCTATTCCTCAGTTATTTTGTCAATTTTATAATTTATAATAGTACAAGAATCATGCAAATAAAAGAAATCAAGGCCTATAAGCTCATCATTAGTATACTAAAAGAAAAAAGAAGAGAACTTAGACTATTTTAGGAGTAAAAAACAATGCTCACAGAAAAGTCGCTAAAATTGTAACCCTTAAAAAAGCTTGTCGCGCGCTAAATCCCCCATGGAGATTTTCAAAAGTTGGCAGGTCTGCATTGGGGGCTAAGCGTGACGCGGGATTGCCCTTTTTTTGTAAGCGTGACACGTGAAAGTCAAATTATTGTGTCGTGAAAACGGGAAATGAGGTCTGGCGGGACCCGGGAAATGACAAAAAATGAGAATTGCTTACGTACATACAGTCGGAAACCAGGTTGAAATAGAACAAAAGAATCGAAGCTCTTTATTAGAGAAGGCGATAAATGTTTACTGTGTTGTTTACTTTAGTGACAATTTTTTTTAAAGTTAATAGAAACAAACAAAACTGCAATTTTCTTCTCAATTATTTAAAAAACACCATTTGCATAAGTTTTCAATTTATCTAGTACATAGTTAAGCAGAACAATTAGATAGTAAGTCGACGACATGGGTATCTTTCAAGTTGGATGACAAAAATGCATAACCTCCGATTTTTTTGAAAAAATTACAACGGACGGAAAACATATCAATCTATTAGTTCAGTAATTTTCGTGTCTGCCCTTCCATTATGTGACTGAAGAAAAAATTCAAAAAATAGGTAACAATTGTAGCGAAAATAGAAATTCGAGTGCACCTTTTTATGTTAGGGCGTGTTTGAGTTGAGTATTTTGTCTTGATATCGTTCAAAGTAAGAATAGTTCACACATCGTCTCGCTTCAGATTCTATCATTTTTATATATTAAAGCTACAGGTTGACTTTATAACACAAAAAAATAACAGTACTAAAAGATGAAATATATGGGTCAAGTGAAATACCTATCTAATGAGTCACAAAAACAGGGAAGGTGTGTTCGAATAGCTTTTTTTTTACTGAAAGTACTTGACGACAGTCTTACAAGTTGGATGATGAAAATGCATATCTTCGAAAAATTCTAATTTTTTGTGTGTGATAACTGCGGTTTATAGTCTTCAACCACTAAAAAAATCTAGTCTGCCCTTCCACGAAATATTTAATTAGAATTTTTTCAAATGTTTATGATTTTTCGAAAATTCCACCTGACAACCGATCAGACAATAGTTTTATGTTGAATCAATGCAGAAAAGATCATTAACTGATGCTCATTAGCTAGTTGATACATTTGTCTTTTAAAATATAACTGACATATAAGGATCGTATTGGTGCAATGTGGGTAAATTTATCGGTTTCCAAGAGCTAAATTGGTAGCGCGTCATCGCTACAATGGCTTCTATTTCTACGATTGTGAAAATGAACTGGCGTAATGGGGAGATAATTTTGACGAAGTAGGATCCTGACTGCATAGTGTAAGCCGGATACGGGAATCTGACAAAACAGTAAGCGGGATCCGGGATCGGAACCCCCCAATGAGACCCCCTTAAAATTATAACAGACATTTCCCAAAATATTTTTAAAGACAACCCATTTTTTGCATCACCAATGAAAACTTGCTCTTTGTAAAGAGTTATTTACAAAATCAAATTAATTTTTTTGAATTTTTTTTTTGAAAAAAATCACAGTCTCTCGAAGATAAATTAATAGTAAAGAAGAATTCCTCTTTAAAAGGAAGAAATGGTGAGTCAGTTTTTTTCTCCATTTTGACTGATACTGTTTCACAGAAATATTCAATACCATTAAAAAGGTGTTATTTTAACTTTTCAGTTAAAATATACCGGTATATATCAAACCTAGTAAAAAAATTATCCCAATAAAATATTGAATAATTTGTGATCACAGAAGTATTAAATACGACTCCAGAATTTTACTTAAATTTTGTATTGAAATAATTGACCAGGACCTAGTAATCATGTCAGTAGTAACTAATTTCAATATTATAAGATATTAAAGACCCTTCTCTCTTTTTTAAAATCATATGGTATGTACCGAAACCCGGGTTCTCTTCTTTCAAGTAATTTGACACTGTCGAATTCAGGTAATAATAACTATACTAGATATTCTAGCTATGGATTTTTACAGTTTTTGAGAAATCTTCAGATGGTAGAGAAAACGTTTTAGTACTAACTGATATGTTTACTAAATTTACACAAGCTTTTCCGACAAGGGACCAAAAAGCAACAACTGCATGTAACTATCGCCAGAATGGTTGACAAAAAAGTCAACAAGTTCTGTTGGACATGTTTTGAGGTTGGTTTTTTTTGTACCTTCTGTTTCGGTGTTATCCCAATCCTTACAGTATTAAATATGTTTTCAAATGTCTTTTCGTTTTTATCAATTAAATCGTATGAATTCTTTTTATGTGTGGAATGAACCTGTCTTAAAGTATACAGACTAAAACAGTAAAATAGAAGGCAAAAGCTGATTATGCAACCTTTGAGTATGTGAATATAAATAAAGGCAACAGTAGTATACCGGTGTTTAAACGTCATAAATCGGCTGAGAAAAAAATTCCAGGCTACAAACTAAAACCGAGGGAAAACATATCAACTGTAATAGGAAAACAAGGAAAAACAGTCACATTGAGATGCAAAAGAAACCAAATACAAACAATTTTGGGGCCTTTTATAGCTTTCTGTTCGGTGTGAGCCAAGGCTCCGTGCACATGTTCGAGGCCGTACCTTGAACTATAATGGTGAATTTTTATCAAGTGTTACTTGGATGGAACGTTGTCTCATTGGCACTCATACCACATCTTTCTATATCGATTCCTAGAAGCGAACTAGCTAATAACAACTGCTCTATTCCATTTTAAGGCAATTAGGGTGGGTTAAACCTGGTTTAATGACAAGCCAAACCTGCCTTTTTATGACAATGTTTTAAAATATCGCTGAAATGACAACACTATGTGACATAAATACAAAAAAAAACACACACTCAATAACGTTAATCCAAGAGAAACGCACAAAATAAATATGATAGTCGACAAACAAGCAAACTGTAGAACAACATCGAAAATATTCCATCAACATTAAACAACAAAGGATAAACAAGTTTAATTGATCAATTATGTACTCAGTCTCGTGTGATTTTTTTAGTAGATTCTTTTAGAAAAGTTTGTACACAAGTGTCTCATAGGTCTACGATAGGCTGAGTATTTCTATGTTGTTCATGTATTTGTTAATTTAATAATAATATTTGACTGATTTAATATATGACATTAGGATAACAAAATTAATGCCTATAATAATAACATAGGAATCACTTTTGTATAAATTTATTTTACAAAGTGTGAATATTAGCTGTACCAGAAATGATCGAAGGCTTTTTTAATTACAACAATGCCCAGCATCAGAAAATCCTTGTATCTCAACTTTTAGGCATCTTATCCTATATGAATGTATGGCAGGAAAATTTAGGGATGTTTTCAACAACTCCAGATGCATATAAAAAGAAGGATAACATTTAGAAAAGGTTTATTCAAAAGATATATCTAAAAAATCACACACAAAGTTTATGATATATGTTTAGAGGTTAAAAAATAAGAACGCATTTTCGCTGTTATTTCTAAATTAGGAACATTTTCGATATCTCATATATATCATATTTCTTTATCTATAGGTATAACAAGAGAATAATTATGCAAAACGATCAAACAGTGTTCTTAATCTGAAATTTTCACATTTTTGAATATTTTTTTCGTTGTTTTTTTTTAATGTTTTCATGTTTAGGTTTTGTTCTACATCTTTTATATATCAAGGGTGGTATGAAAAGGTAAAATGAAAACACGTGGATTCATCAAATCATGTGCAGTACAAATCAAAATTGCGGTAAATAGTAATATAAGCTTAAAAATTACAAAAGATAATTCCCAAATATGTCTAAATGAAAAAAAATACTCTTTTCAATGTATTATCTTACTAACAAACAAAAATGTTGTGAACATATTTTTGGGAATCAATTCATAATCTTTCGAAAATAAGTAAACAGTAAAGAAAAATTTCTCTCTAAAAGGAAGAAATGGAGGGTCAATTTTACCACATTGACTCATACTATTCCACACAAGTTGTCAATTTGACTCGAAATATGTTACTTTAACTTTTCTGTTGAAATGATAAACCAGGACCTAATAATCCTGTCAAAAGTTACCAATTTCAATAAAATACTAAAGAACTTGAGAACAAACTTACCTTGAATTAGAATTATCAAAATTATCATCATTAACTGAGTCTAGATATCCACTTAGACTGAATTCGTTAATTATACATATTCGTATCTTCTGTATCGATTTACCATCCGGAAATTATTTCACAGCTGCACTCTTCGATTAGATAGCTCTAATTTGCATTTTTATATACCTTATTCAAATTTAACAGAAATATTTAAAATTAAAATTCTGTATTTGCAATTGGTGTTGTCTAATTGATATATATCACACATCTCATTCATTACAGAAACCTGAAAACAAAAATCTGTTTTTTAAATTTTTGTTGTCTAATTTATATATATTACACATCTCATTTTATATATATTCCGTATTCCGTGCTTAAAAAATGGCCGATTGCTCTAGCCTTACGAAGATTTTGTCCTTAATTCTGTAATTATAACAATGCTGGAAAGGATTATAACAGCTTATATAAAGGCAATGCCATTTTAAAACTGACAGATAGAATGCAAAAAGCATAACAAGATTATTGCCATATTAAAAAGTATATGAGAATTATGAGGAAAAAATATTAAGAAGATTACATATAAATACACTTCTTTGTCTTCGAGTCTTTTTAAGATTTAAAAAAAAATTAGATCACTGAAAAAAGCAATTACTGTATCATACGCATAACTTTCTTGATTTTCTTTGTCTCTAATACTCAAAACCAAAAGCTGGTTATTTCAAGAGATATGCGACAACATGTTAGTTCTGTTAAGCCTGTTATTAGATATAGGAATATGTGGTGTGAGTGCCAATGAGACAACTCTCCATCCAAATAACAATTTAAAAAGTAAACCATTATAGGTTAAAGTACGGCCTTCAACACGGAGCCTTGGCTCACACCGAACAACAAGCTATAAAGGGCCCCAAAATTACTAGTGTAAAACCATTCAAACGGGAAAACCAACGGTCTAATCTATATAAACAAAACGAGAAACGAGAAACACGTATATATTACATAAACAAACGACAACTACTGTACATCAGATTCCTGACTTAGGACAGGTGCAAACATTTGCAGCGGGATTAAACGTTTTAATGGATCCAAACCTACTCTCTTTTTCTGAAACAATAGCATAACATCACAACAATAGCATAACATCATAACATTGTATATTAAAAGAAATACGGTCATCACATGTTTAAAATATGCCTCACTCAAGTCCTGAAATATACTCACGTACTTTAAAACGACACACTGGACATTTGTTCAATGTAATTCTAATTCTCATTTACATTTTCAAGTATGTATCCCTGTGATTTGTTTTCATTTATTTTAGTCTCTGATGTATTATTTATATTGTTTATTTTATTTGTCTTTTAACTAGTTAATGTGACTGCGAGTACTCTCAAATTGCACTTTCGTGTTATTTTGACATGTTGACACAATTTGTATTGAAGTTTAGTTTTTCAATGTTAACAGTCCAAACTGTAGGCACAATTGATTAATTAATGGTAAAAAGATGAAACTTTGCACATTGTTAGTTATGATGTTGTTAACATTTTTGGATATACAACCATCTGAAAAAAAATCAAAATGGCCGCGATTTGTCAAGAGGCTAAGTCCTATATGTTGGTTTGAATATTCCTTGCATAGTAAAAGCATACAATTTTGTACAGTGATAGTCATGATGCTACAAAACATTTTTGGTTAAGAAGCCATAACAAAAATCCATAATGACCGCCAATACACAAAATGGCCGCCAATAGTCAAGAGTCTTATTTAATATATTGGTATAATAAATCACTCTAAAGTAATAGCATGAAACTTTGAAAAGTGGTAACTATGATCTTCATAAACATATTAAGATATGAACACATCTTTTAAAATTCAAAAATGGCTGCAAAGTTTAAAATGGATGCTAATAGTTCGCAGGACTAGGAATATGAACTATCCTGAATGTTGGGTCCAAACTGAAACATCCTGACCAAAGAAAACATTTACGTGGGTTACAAAATCTTCTTAAGGGTATTCATAAATGGCCACAGATACATAAATGTTAATTATTACCATAAGTAACACTGTAGAAAATGTCATGCCTTTACTTAAAGGGGTCAATTATACCAATATATGTTTGAATGAGACTTTTGAATTGCCGGTCATAAAGGATAAAGTTATTCAGTGTGCACCACATTTTTTATATTATTTCGTCATAGACAGAAACAAATATTACAGTTTCTAGATAATGTCAATAAGAACAATTGTCAAGTAATAGAAATAATTTTCATTTAAATTCTTAATAAAGCTTAGTGAGCTTGAAAAAATGCAAAAACCCTGCCTCAATTTCTTGTCAGAAAAAAATAATTGATATTCAGATTAAAAAGTTTTTATTAGCATCATAACTACACTGGTGCCAATTTATCAAAGGGGTATGATTTATTATAGAAATCGAACCAAGAAATTCACAGAGCATTCGTTTACAGAAATTATGTGGTGAACAAGACATAGAAGACATTTTCTGTTCTAGCTATTGATCAAGCCCAAGAACAAAATAATATTTTATTCAGTTTGTGTTATATCTCCCTATATAATAGTTGTCAACGGTACCAGGATTATAACTTTATACGCCAGACGCGCGTTTTGTCTACACAAGACTCATCAGTGTCTCTCAGATCAAAGTAGTTATAAAACCAAACAAGAAAAAGTTGAAGAGCATTGAATATGCACCACCTTTGATAAGTTTTTAGTGATACGATGAATTTTCACTTCTGTACTCTTACTGTGAACAACAATTTATTTATTTTTACAACATATTTTCGTACTCCTTTAGCAACAAAATCCTTATTTAATTATTTTATTTAACTCCATTCTGTGCCAGGTAATAGTTGTCTTTTTGACATTGTTCAACAACTTTTTGTATTATTAATATTGTAGTCATACTATGCCATAGATTAAACCTATTCGTTCAGTGTATGTTTACTGGTTTTTGTTTACATGTCGTTATTTCGAGTTAAGCCCTTTTAACTGGTATTTTTAGTGCGTCTTTATAGTTGAAATGCTACTCTATTAGAATGGAGACTGGTGTCTGTTAAAATGTTTAAACCCCCTGCGTTTGTATGTACCTGCCCTAGTTAAGTCACGAGCCTGTCGTTCAGTGATTGTAGTTTGTTGATGTTTCTCAATAATAGATTTTGTTTTATTAAATTAGAACGTTAATTTTCCTGCATGAATTGATTCACAATAGTCATTATGGGGCCATTTATATAATGCTGTTTTTGGTATGAGCCAAGGCTTCGTGTTGAAGGTTGTACTTTAACATATAATTATTTACTTTTTACGCATTATAACTTGGATGGAGAATTGTCTCATTGGCACTCCTATCACGTCTTCTTATTTATAACAAAAATAACAATTGAGAATAAAAAAAAGGTGTTAGCAATTTATTATGAATACAAATATAATCAATTTTATTTAAAAAATGATTGTACATTGTAATATGCGATACGATTGCAAAAGAATTGAACTGTAAATCATTGAATTAAAACTGTTTAGTATTTAGCAGTTATAAATATACAAAGAAAGCTCCAGATTGAATCAGTGGGGGAATTAACCTGATTGGAAACAAGATTGCCGTCGTGTAACGTTATAAGCTTAATCCAATGAAAATTCAGTAAATAGGACAGGAAACAAAGGACACATTGTAATATCGATAAACTTAACTATTCCATAGTAATGTTTCATACAGATATTTTATGACGTTTTATCTTTTTTAAGATTTTTTTTTTTTTTATGATCAATCAGTTTACATGGATCGTATCTAAATATAGGTAATAAAGCCCTTTAATTTAAGAACAATCCATGGTAACTCGTTAATCAATTAAGAAAAATAATTCTTTAAGGTTATTATCAGTTTAACAACTATGTAAGATCTTTTGATATTGCTTTTATCGGTCATAACATCTTGCTTTTCTTGTTATGCAGTTATGACAACGTGTGTCTCTACAATATAGATAATATGTTCTTATATTCTGGCAATGTAAGATTTTCACTGATTATTTGTGAATAATGTCATAAATCAGTTGAATGTGTCCTGATTGATATTGTCGTCAAAATATGATTTAAATGTTAACTGTTGTTATTGAAGATTGTCTTTCATTCTTATTTTTCGGGTAAGAGTATTGATTTGTCCTAGGCATCATCAATTTGTTTACCCGTTTGAAAATTTCACATTTTTAAATAAGGCCATTAAGGTTTTTTTTATAGCTACATTCTGATATGGGTATTCGACTAAGATATAAAATATGAATTATTTTTTATATCAGTAGTTATTTTAAATGTTGAGTAAATATTTTGACATTAAATTTTTCCGGTTTCCTGATTTCCAATTTCACGATATAAAATTTTAGTTTGAATTTTAAAAAAAAAGTCAATACCGTTAAATCATTGATTGTCTGTTTCCGTGTACACTACTGTTTGTTAAGTTTGATTACATTTGAGGGAAAAAAACGGTTTCCTATTTCATAAAATATGAAAATTTGTACTGTTAACTGTTCATGAAACTTGTCGGTCTTTTTTTAACAAGATGTGCGATTTTTCAAATAAACTTAAATTAAATTAGTATCATAAAATTGAGAATGGAAATTGGGAATGTGTCAAAGAGACAACAACCCGACTATAGAACAGACAACAGCAGAAAGTCACCAATAGGTCTTCAATGCAGCTAGAAACTCCCGCTCCCAGAGGCGTCCTTCAGCTGGCCCCTAAACAAATATACATACTAGTTCAGTAATAATGGACGTCATACTAAACTCTGAATTATATACACAAGAAACTAAAATCAAAAATCACAAAAGACTAACAAAGGCCAGAGGGTCCTGACTTGGGACGGACGCAAAAATGCGTCGGAATTAAACATGTTTTTTTAGATCTCAACCCTTCCCCTATACATCTAGCAAATGTATAAAGGTAAACGCATAACAATACGCACAGTAAAATTCATCTCCAGAGTCCGATGTCAGAAGAGGTAACAAAGAAAATAAACAAAAGGACAAAAATACATTAATAACAACAGACTACTAGCAGTTACTGACATGACATGACATCTCCAGACATATACAATAAATGTAAAAAAAAATCTCTACGTGGTCATTGATACTTTTTATAATAAAAACGATAATTTGAACCCAAATTCCACCAATATTACATAAAGTGACTTTAAGTATTTATCAGCCGATTGGATATTGAGTATCGAATATCGAAAAACGAACCGGCTGCTAACTTCACAAACATTAACACCGTGCGTCTTCCGACTGACATGTAAAGGAAAGCAAAGACCCATTCTAACAACATCTGAAACAAAAGTTTGATAACACTTATAGATATGTTGATGATATATTGGCTTTTAAGAATGACGACTTAAGTATGTACACTAAAAAGATTGATCCTGGTGAATTGGCATTAAATAAAGTCAATAAAACTTAACAATGAACACTGCCTCTTCCTGGATCTGGATATCTATATCTTTAACGAGAAGCTTAATTCCAAAAGGAGTAGGGGCCTTGTTTTGGCCCAAGAAAATGAAGTGTTTGATAACTATTTTAAATTGGCACATAATGTTTAGAAATTCATAGGGTCAAGAAAAAAAATGAAAAACATTAAGATTTTTATCTGATGACGTCACAATTACGTCATAATATGTACTGTTTTCACAAAAAACATGAAAAATACAGAATTTATGCAGTTTTCTGACTTTATTTCCGCTGTTGAAACATCCTGCGCAGCCGAGAAACAAGAAAATAATTTAACAAAAGCTTTATTATAACTATTGGCATTATCTCATCAAATATTAAGTTGTTTCTTGAGTGCGCACATACTTTTTCAGTCTAAAATATACTTAAAATTTGATTAAATAACAAGGAAAATTACGAAATTTAACAAAATATGCAAATTAGGTTATGATTTGTTGCCATGGTAACTTGTTCGATGTTAATTTTTGTGTGTTTTTGTTTGTACCTTAATATACCTTAGACAAGTTTTCAGTAATTTAAGAATATGTATGATAACTTTAAAATATGCAGTAATTTTTGGGCCAAATAAGGGCCTTATTGCCCCTACTCCAAAGTTTACGATTTAAAATGATATGATTTTTCATTTCCTTTTGTAAATTGTCCCTTTTAGATTGAAATGATATCACTTGTCACCCTCTTATGTTGTTTATATATCTCAAAAGAGGAACGAACGATACCAGACATTTTGCAGAGGGACAGATAAACTCATAAATAAAAATTAAACTGACAACGCCATGGATAAAAATGAAAAGGACAAACAGACAAACAATAGTACACATGACACAACATAGAAAACTAAAAGATAAACAACACGAGCCCCACCAAAAACTAGGGGTGATCTCATGTGCCCCAGAAGGGTAAGCAGATCCTGCTCCACATATGGTACCCGTCGTGTCGCTTTTGATATATCAAATCCAGTTAATAGTTTAATTCGGTAGGTCTCAACTTGTTCGATTCGCTTGTGCATGTATCAACCTATGTGATTTTCACACAAGAAATCTCTATATTACTGAAAAAGTATATCACAAGATTTTTGCTTTCAACAATTACTTAATGTTAGCATGGATGCACGGACTTCATTCGTACCGAGGAAAACACGAAAACTATAATAGGAAAACAACGAAACAAAAGAAACACTGAAGTGCAATAAAAAAAAACGACAATGCAACACAACATATATAGAAACAAACAGTTAAGTCTGGAACCTTCGGACTTGTTAAGTCTTGTATGCTTTTTTAATTTGGTTCATTTATATGTTTCGGAGTTTCGTGTTAATTTCTTTTTCACTGAACTAGTACACCATATTTGTTAAGGGTCAAGCTGTTTCAAAGACGTATTGGTGGCCTTTGGCTGTTTTTTTTGTACATTTGAAGAACTCATCGTTGCCATTCTCAGTTTTATCTTTGTTTCCCAGTTGCAGCTCAAATTTCCAGCCCTTCGCCTCAGTCTGTCTGTCTTGCACAATCTACTTTGTGTTATATTTGTTAGTCTCTCGTCCTTAATGTTTATGAAATAGTAGCCACTGAACGTTTAGCCAGCAAAAAACAATCAATAATGGCTATAAATGTTATATTGTATAAATATAAAGCCATACAATCACAAAATTCAACAATAATTAATGATTTTTTTTACAAACGTTACAGAAAAAAGTACACAATTTCGTAAACAGGTCAAAGGCCCTACTTTACGTTCACCTTAATCCTCAAAGTCATCAAATTATTTGATAAAGAGGAAGAAGTAAGGATGAGAAATATCTAGAGTTCATAATACTTCATATGATCAGATGTAAATATTAAGAATAAGCATCTCTAGATATTTATATCAAAGGTTTATATTCTAATTGAAATTGATTCTTTTGATGTTCTACTTTATAAATTAAAATGAAATTGAAAAAGATATAATCCTGACATAGATCGGAAGTATAGTGGGATTTATCATAAAAACAATTCTTTCATATTTGGTCTCGATAAGCTTTGCCATTACTAAAATAGGGTATATTCATATAAGCCCTATTCAGTGTATATAAAGTGCGAATCCAGCTAGTTCATTTTTACTGTTGTATGCGGGTATGTCTGGGCGCATTACGTTTGCGCGCATTTGGGGATTAAAATGTTTTACGTTTGCGCGCAGCTTTTGATTACATTTGCGCGCATTCATTTTACAGGTAATCTCAGGTAAAAATATAAATAAAAATCATATTAAATTATAAATGACTATATGTTTATGGTAACTGATAGATTGACTTTACAAGTAAACTCTACGTAATAAAAATATCTACCCAATCAATGCTACCTCAGGTTTAAATGTTCTTTTCTTTTTTTTTACATTATTATTATTTATATTATACGTTTATTGAATGATTCAAAATATCAACTGTATGTACTTGTCGCGAATTGCTGATGCTTACTATGCTTATTTATATATGTAGTTTTTTTGCCAATAAACAAATTACAAAAAACTTTTTTTTTGTATTTTCATATCAATTATTAAATTTAAAAATAGTTTGTTAATTCAAATTATGTATTTTCATAATTTGACCTGAAGGTCATATCACAATTAATTGGCTATGTCACAGATTTTCTTAACATTTTGCATACACCTTTTGAATTGTATCTGAAAATCGAAAACAATATGCCGCTTTATCTCTTTTTTCCCTGCTTAATGAGATTTAAATGTACTGATACTTGTAAATACTTGAACACATTAATAAATAAATAAGTATTACATATATTACCAGTATTTTACCTGAGTTTATCTGTCAAAAAAAATGCGCGCAAATGTAATCAAATGCTACGCGCAAACGTAATGATTTTTGCGCGCAAATGTAATGGTAATGCGCGCAAATGTAATGGTACTGCGCGCAAACGTAATGCACCGGTATGTCTATTGTAGAATAAAGGATCATGGGAAAACTGTATTTGTTTATGTTTTGAAAATATCAAGTTAAGTGATTTGAAGATAAGTTTTTACATATTTTCATTGTAATATGTCTTTATAATATACAAACATAGCATTAAAGTTCAAATAAGTGTTATAAAAGCATCATAATATAGCATATCGACTATTGAAAGCGATCCATTTTAACTATAGATGCGATGAATAATCACTGTTAGTGCAGTCATTATTAATGTAGAATTTTCAAAGATGCGAGGAATTTTTATTCAGTAGAATTATGTGATAAATGCACTTGCAACAAACGGAAAAAAAGTTGATGACTTTAGAATTTATGATACATGTATTTTCCAATTGAAATACAAATTCCTCATTCATTCTTCATCAAATATATAGCTTTTCAAACTTGTAACAAAAGCAATTCTCAAAATGAAAAATTATAGATCCGCGAATGGATACTACCGAAGAGGTAAAACCATACACCTTTGGGTTATTGTACACGAAATGCATGTTACAATTCATTTTTGTTGATTTAAGACCCTTTGGAACTCTATGTAGGCTATTTCAGCAACTAGGCAAAAAATCCCCAAACTAGATACACGGTTAGATTTAGCATGTCAACGAATCCCAAATATCTATATTAAAGGACTTTTTTCTATAAATTTGGACCCCACAAAATTGAAAAAGGGACCAAAAATATAAAAAAAAATGCATGCATCGGATACATTTGTTATTGAAGGCATGACTGTAACAATAGGATGAATATACAAAAATATCTTATTCTTGAGGTCTCATTGGGGGGTTCTGATCCCGGATCCCGCTTACTGTTTTGGCAGATTCCCGTATTCCGCTTATTGTTTTGTCAGATTCCCGTATCCCGCTTATACTATGCAGTTCTCATTTTTTGTAATTATCCGTGTCCCGCTAGACTTCATTTCTCGTTTTTCACGACACAATCATTTGACTTTCACCTGTACGCTTGCAAAAAATCGGCAATCCGGCGTCACGCTTATACCCAAATGCGACCCACTATTTTACTCTATTCTGACTCATATTAAGCCCATTATAAATGAATGTAGGAAAAAAAAGTCACAGGAAAAAAGTCACGGAAAAAAGTCACCGAAAAAAAGTCACAGGAAAAAAAATCACAGGAAAAAAAGTCATAATATATTTTTTTTGTATGAAATAGTCATATGGTCTGCACATACATGTATTAACAGGAGAAACATTCCCAATTTGTATTTTTATGGAAATGGTCATAAGGCCGCACATACATGAATATATTGGGAAACATTCCCAATAGATATATTTTGTTTGGAAATAGACATTTTTTAATTCATTTTATACGACTAGCTTTGGAAATTTAGAAATAAATCGCAAAACATCTAAATGGAACATGTACGTGCTGGTGTACTTCTGATACATGTTTTCAAGGATTTGTTGTAATTATTTTTGGTTTATATCTCTTATGAAAGAGATGTGAGTTTAACAGCAACAATTTCCTTCAATTTGAATACAAGTTAAAAGTTCAATATATAACTTGACCACATGTTTTTTTTTTATTTTTATAAAGATAAGTATTCTGTAATTTAGTGTTAATCAAACATCTCATTGCCATTAATAATAGCTTAGTATTTATATATATTTATATATCTAGGGATTGTTGATATCGACGTGTGGCTTCTTGTGGCACCTTCCTTCAGGCGCCCTTTCCCCTTTGTAGACCTTTCATTTCCTGTCTTCGTAGGAAGCCATATCAATGAAATACAACTTATGCTCAATAGCAAATAAAGGACACAATTAGTTTTCCCTGTTTGTTAAAAAGTCAATTTTGAAAGAAAGAACATTATTTATTCCAATACATTTTTATAAGTTTATATATAATTCCTTTATAGTTTTTAAAAATTCACCACTAACATAACTTAAATAAGTAATCCAATACAAATATATTATGACTTTTTTCAATGCATTCAAAAACTCCAGTTTAATTATTTATTGCATACATGTACATAGTGACTGTTCACATGCATTCCAACATATGTCTGACAAATTAGTTTACTTAAACAAATTGTGACTCTTTTTCCTGTGACTTTTTTTCTTGTGACTTTTTTTCCTGTGACTTTTTTTCCTAGGGATATTATGACTTTTTATCCTGTGACTTTTTTTCCTGTGACTTTTTTTTCCGATTACCTTATAAATATATTAAAAAAGAAGCGTGGATTTTTTTTATCCCTTTTTATCCCGTCTCGTTTCGTTTTAAAGCCATATATAGATGTCGTATGTGACAATGAGACGACTCTCCATCCGAGTCACAATATATAAAAGTAGACCATTATACGTCAAAATACGGTCTTCAACATGGAGTCTTGGCTCACACCGAACAGCAAGTTATAAAGGGCTCCAGTGTAAAACCTTTTAAACGGGAAAACAAAGGTTCAATCTATATCAAGATGAACGTAATTAGTGGTGAAGTATCATGGAAATGGATGAAAAAAATAAGGATAAAGATCCCTATACGCTTTATAAGAAACTAAATGGAATACATTTAAAATAAATGGTATTTCTATTGAATTTATTAGAGTGTTTTAAAACCAAACATTTCTCCGCAAGTTAAATTTTATCAAATCTTTCTCTTACTTTATCTATTGTTTGAGCAAGTCGGCTAAATTAAGGCATTACAGCTAATTTCCTAATGCATGTAAAGTAAAACTTTGGTTGGCTTGCTTGCTTGTTTGTTTAATTGTTTATACAAACTTTGTAAATAAGATTGACATTTTTAAACAATACTAGAGCACACACGTGATATCGCGGGTCCGTGACTGAATTAAAGTATATAAATATGCGCACGCCTTATTTTAGTATTAATATTGTCATCTGAAAGTCATGCCGATTTTAAGATACACAGTTTTCTCTGCTTTCAAATCTTTCTGTTTGAACCCGTCGAACTTGAACTTATCAATTATTGGTAATATTAATTATTTGGAAACGTGACAAAAGGTCCTGGAATGGAGTATTTTTTTTAATCAACAGATTTGTCCTTTATTAGTTATAAATAAAGTTGAATTCTTTGATTCGCTGTTTAACGTCATACCCGCTGAAAAATTGAAAACTGTACCTATACGCCTTATTTTAAGTCCAGATTTTTAGTATTCGTATTGTTAACCTCTTAGAAAGTCTTACTGATTAAAATACTACAATAGGTCACAATTTGACAATTTAGTAGTGTCAACCCTGTGATTATGACCCGTGTATATAGCATATTAATCCTGAATTGGTGGTGCGCCTGTCAGATGCGGAACGTACAGATAAGGTAATAGGTAACAGGTAAATATACTATTGGTATCGGTATCGGACTCGACCCGGTACTTCTTAATTATTGGCAATATTAATTACGTGGAAAACAAAAGGACCTGGAGTGATGTAATTTTTAATCTTCACCTTTGCATTATATTAGTTGTATATAAAGTTGAATTCTTTGATTCGTCGATTTTACGTGATGACGGCTGACAAATTGGACCTCGTCTTTTTAGTATTATAGATGAATAGGCATAGTTTAACCTGTATTTTTAATATTTGAATTAAATTTGGTGTTATCATAATGATTATCCAATAAAAGAAAAGTAAGCAAGTCAACTAAAGTCTTGCTCTACATGCTTAAAGAAATGGGCTGTTATAGATAAAAAAAAAAAAATTATACAGTGAAAATGCACCGCATATATACAACTGTACAATACTAATGATTCTCTCCACAGTGAAAATGAAAGAATAGTATCATTATTCGACAGTAAACATGACTAGCATTACGAAATCATCATAGTGGAATTTAGTTAAATATGAAGAAACTGAATGACAAAACATATTCTACTTTATACAACTCTATTAATTGTATTAAAATGAATATTTTTTACTGCAACAAGCACCTGCACGATCTGTTCGTGAAATGTCATAAATATTCACCTTTTTTGGTATATATATTTCACAGCTGGATGGCTTTTTGGCGCGTTAAAACCCCGTTCGCATCTCTTACTTTGTTTTATTAGTATTATGTATTACTGAACATATACATTTTAACTCATTTTCTTCATTTTCTTCAAAAATTAAAAAAAGGTTCGTCTGTTTATTTATCATTCTACATTAGACATTTATGGCATATACAGTAAAAATTATATTTTAGGATCCGCACTTTACATACACTGCTATTTGTCAGTCCATAAGCATGTGGTTTACTCACTTGAAATTCAGTGTCAAACACAAATGTTGTTGTTTTTTATACATATGGAATGACTGTAATGGTTTTTTTTTTCTGGAGAAATAATATTTTAAAAGTAAAAAATAAAAGTGATGCATACTTAAAAGAGTGCACCGAATTTGTAGATGCTATTTTGATAAGTTAGAAAAAGAAGTTCAATCATTCCTTAAAATTTAATTTTATTTTTACAGAGAAAATCCTAAAATAAAAATGTTGATGACGTCAGGGACACATGACACACTTATAGCTGAGCTGATAAACAAATTTAATTTCAGTAAATCAGCACTGAGATGCGTTACATCCAAAATTAAAGCAGTGAAACGGTACAAGCGTTAGCCTTTCAAAAAGGTTATTCGACTCTTAGGTGATGAAAATGGAAAGTGCTCTCACTTTGTAGATTAATTTATTTACTAGAATAGACACGTGTATCAATCAACAAATTTTACCACACACGTGAGGTCACAAAAAGACCAATATACATGATTAGTATAATTTATTTATATAAGAAAATTGAATCTGATTGAATTTTCAATTGTGTCATTTGTCATGTGGTCATTTATATTAAATCAAGCATCTATGTTAAACTGAATTACTGTATTCAGTATTTGTAATTTATCGTTGTGTCCATGTGTCCGGACACAAAATGCATGTCAGCTATATTTTGCACCGAAACCTTGCCACTAATGTAGATCAAGTTAACAACAAAATTACTAAATTCCAAAATGAATACAACACTAACAGAATTCAGAAGGGCAGACAAACAAATAAGAAACATTGATCCCGAACACTAAAGGGCAACGTCTGAGGGAGAACAGAACTTGCTTCTTGTAAGTCACTCACAGTGAATACAATTTGATATGGAGACAAGCTTTTGGTTTTGAAATTTTCTACGTGAGGCATTTGCCTCAATGTAGTTACAGACCTGTAATAAACGTGAGGTAAATGTTTCTGAGGCAACATACCT
The DNA here is from genome assembly GCF_036588685.1 of Mytilus trossulus. Lineage (NCBI taxonomy): Eukaryota > Metazoa > Mollusca > Bivalvia > Mytilida > Mytilidae > Mytilus > Mytilus trossulus. The sequence continues at coordinate 32,181,657 of NC_086386.1, read as the reverse complement.
CAAGTTAAATCAAACCAACTTGTAGAAATTTCCAAGTATATTATATTTAGTACACTTTTATTATTAAAATTTGAAAAAAAAATGACTCGATTTATGAAGAATCTGGTGCCATCTCATACTTATTTTCAATACAATACAAGTCAGGTAATTTATTTTCAAATGAAACTACCACATAACAAACCATTTATTTTTTTATCATCAAGGCTGATGATGAGTTATTTGTTTTCAAAATCCTCCCCCCTCCCTTTTTAAATAAAATGATGAACATAAACTGTCAGCATTCCCTAGCCGACCTATTTTCATGCATACCGATCGCGATGAGTAGCTTAGACCTTTGTAGTATGTTGTTAATATACCTTCAACTCCTGGGGGCATAAATGAGAGATGAGCATTTTTTAACTGTAAAGTAATCGTGTTTATTACATTGTAGGCGGGTCGATTGTAAAACATGTGACTGTGACGTTTTCACCGGAAACGAAATCAGTGGGCTGTAAAGCTGGAGGCAATACACACATCCTAAAACGAAAGTACAAATGCTATTTTCGTGCTGTTTCCACTCTACCCGCCATGGTTAACTAAAAGTAATAATTTTACACATTCAGTTGATCATAGTAAGTATTATTTCAAATATACCAGCTAATGTACGCTTATATTTTTACCTGTACCGACATGCATTTACATGTATCATAGATCAAAATGACCTCATAGTTTGCAAACTTATTCATTTTACTTTTCATGATCCCAGACTGTACCAGTCGAGATGGTTGTGGCGTCTTGAAAAGGATGGTTTTTACAATTTATGATTGTCTGTGAAGAAGCATTATTAAAATAAATAGAATCATCCTAATTATTTGGACTGAGGCTGTTTATGATGGGATTTAATTGTTACTATTTTTAGAAACTGGGGGTTTTATAGGGTATTTTTCTTCGTAACAACTGACGCATTGAGCTTGTGAAATGACCTTGAATGAAAATTGAAGACTTATTGGCTGGTTAAGTAGAGAAGGTTAGTACAATGCAAACTGTTATAATAGTAAATTTGAATATATATATATATGGAGGTCAAGATAGTTACCCTTTTCAACTCAATGGAAATGATTATGGTCTTGACTTGATGTGCTATTGCCATGCTCAATTTTCATTATTGATCATTATTAAGGTGTGTGTTATTAATCTGTAAAATTATATTTTAGTTTAATTTTATCAATCTGACATGATCAAATTAAGGCTTTAAGTAATGATACCACTTCTTCTTTTTTTTTATTAACACCCTAGGCTAGATGCAAATTTTTTATTACATTTAAACTTTTATCAAGGTTTATAGAAACCTGATTTATAGATTAAGATACATTTTGTATATGAACTGTACCATGTGTAATGCTGGCAATTCTGTTTTGTTCAGGTATCGTTCTAAATATTACAGAATTTGATACAACTGTCAAATAAGTGAGAGATTTATTGTAATATTTATTTCAATGGAAATAATATTCCAGAATACTTTTTCCATTGGGAACTTATATTTATTATGAAGGAACTTCTATTTTGTGACAGAATAACAGGTCATTGATAATAATGGACCAAAATTAAAAATGGAAATAATGGGATGATAAAGCAAATAGAATTGAAAAACAAAATAAAGAATAGAGAAAAGTAACCTAAACATTAAAGAACCCCCCCCCGCCCCCCCCCCCCCCCCCCCCCCCCCCCCCGCAATCCAGCCTTTCTCTATTATGTTTTCAAATCTGGTCATCAGTCCCTCTTTAAGTCTGTCAGTCAGAAAATAACAACTTATTTGTTTACTTCAACATCATATTAAAATACATTATAATTGTTGATCATTGTTTTCAGGTCTGCATATCATGTATACACTGTCAGCAAGATACTGTAATGAGATAATCATTATCAGGCTTATCATGTTTATCAGACTTATCATATTTATCATTTCCATTAGATTTTTATCAGACTTACAATCATGTTTATCATTTCAGGTAGATTTTTATCAGACGTATCATGTTTACCATTTCAGGAAGATTTTTATCAGACTTATCATGTTTATTATTTCAGGAAGATTTTTATCAGACTTATCATGTTTATCTTTTCAGGAAGATTTTTATCAGACTTATCATGTTTTCATTTCAGGAAGATTTTTATCAGATGTAACATGTTTATCATTTCAGGAAGATTTTCATCAGACGTATCATGTTTATCATTTCAGGAAGATTTTTATCAGACTTATCATGTTTATTATTTCAGGAAGATTTTTATCAGACTTATCATGTTTATCAGGCTTATCATTTTTATCAGACTTATCGTGTTTATCATTTCAGGTAGATCGAAACCCTTCCATTCATAGACAGTGGCCATGGATGCCGTAAGTGTTTTAAGTTTGTTGAATTCTGGGTCAGATAAGGAAGTTAAATCATTCCTTGTAAATATGCAATGTAGCTGACTCTAGAAGATCAGAATTTCAAATTTCACTTTCAAATTACTTGTTTTGTTCGTCAGATTTTCATTCTACCATGTCTACTGACAAATTCATATATTTTAAGGCAGTTAATGTGTGAACTCAGTACCTGTACCTGTCTATAACTAAGGGAACAGACTTTTGTTCCCAATACCCTCATTTTAAATATTGCTGAATTGGTGTTTAATGTTCAGTGGCAAATATAACATGTATGTTAGGATTAAAATAAACTACATTTTTTTTATTTCTGAAAATATATGTTTGCTTTTTATTGAGGTCTGTTTAGGAACGACATCAAAAGTTCAATGTAGGGTAAATAACTTTATTCACAGTTTTTTCACTGAACCCCCCCCCCCCCTGCCCCCCCCCCCCCTTTCTTAACTTAATTTGTTGGGAGAAATTGATTTACCTATATGGATATATGTAAAGTCGATTTTGGATTAACAAAACATGCAGCAATGTTGACCCCCAACCTCAAACTATTTGATTTAAGTTTTTTATCCTACATCGATCTTTTGATGTCGTCCCTTACCTTCAGAAGAAAGAAGAATATATTTTTGTATATTTTCTGTGAATGCCTTATTTCAATAGTCACTAGAGAGTGATCACATATTTATTTTTCTAATTTTTCAGATAAAACATGACAAACTGGTAGTTGCTGCCATAGATTTTGGGACAACATATTCTGGGTTTGCCTATTGTACCAGACATGACTATGAGGACTATCTCACAAATAAAAGGGATCAACCAAAAATTCAGTGTCCGACATGGAAGGCTGGTGGGTGGATGAACTACAAAGCCCCAACATGTGTGCTGTTTAAACCAAATTTGTCATTCCATAGCTTTGGATATGATGCTCAATCTTTTTACCAAGAAAATCCTGACAAAGTTGATTTTTCTCAGTGGTATTATTTTGAACACTTTAAGATGATGCTGTACAAAGAGAAGGTTGGTAGAAACTTGTAAAATCACAAATTTAATTGGTAGAATTAAGTAATAAATTTGTAGTTCAATTTAGGAAACTTTGTTGTTCCATTTATCTCGAAATTCTTATGTGTCAGTGCCTGTTTTTTTTATTATGTTAGACTGAATAATTGTTGGTTGCTTATTGTTCAGTGGCAAATATTTCATGCATATTCAGAAAGAAATCGCCTTTATATCCAAGCACAAAACATCATCTTTATTAGTTTCTGTTGAAACACTACTATCAAAATGAGGAGATGTGGTATGATTGCCACTAGATTTATCATGAAGTGGAAGAAGCATTTATACTAAAGACCACTTTACTTCTTCAACAATGAGATACACCCATACTGTATAGTCAACCTCAAAAGGCCCTGACAGGAAATTTTGCAATTATTAATTGTTTCAAATATTTAAATCATGGATTTTCCCTTCATGTCCTTATCAATCAACATCAAGTGAATTTTAAAATCGCAAAACTAGATCACCACAAATTTTCACAGAGCGGGCTGAACACGAAATATAGTATCCTCGACTGTCACACTATAAAATTGGTTTACAGTATATATTTTTTCTAATCATGGCAAAATGTTGAAGAGTATTAAATCAGTTATGTTACCACTGTTCATGTTTCAGAGCATCTACATTGTATATGTGTATTTTTGAATATTTGTTATACCAGCAATATGAATACATGTAAATACATCATAGATTTGAAATAAATTTATTTGTTTTAGGATGAATTAACCAAAGATACATGGCTGAAGGAATCCATTGATGTAAATGATGGTGACAAGAAGATGAGAGCAGTTGATGTGTTTGCAGCTGTTATTGGTTATTTCCAGGGATTAATTATGAATGAATTACTTAAGGGTCATGGCGCCAAGGCTTTCTCAAATGATGACATTCACTGGGTGCTTACTGTTCCAGCTATCTGGGATCTGAAGGCAAAACAGTTCATGCGAGATGCTGCTGAAAAGGTAAAAGGAAGAACCCAATTAAAGGTCAATGTACGGCCTTCAACACAGAGCCTTGGATCACACGGATCAACAAGCTATAAAGGGCCCAAAATTACTAGTGTAAAACCATTCAAACAGGAAAACCAACGGTCTAGTCTATATTAGCACTTTTAACTACAATTAACACCAAATTTTTATAAATTCATATCCAATTGTCTTGGATTAGTTCAGATATCAGTGCAAAATCAAATAGTTAAAATACATGAGTTATCTCCCATTGAATTTTAAATTCTATGGAAAATTATAAGCTCTCTTAGACATTAAATTCTTTATATGATTTTATAAAATTTATATTTATATAATTACATTAGATGTATGTTTCACTATAATACGTTATTCTGATTGGCTAACTGCACACCACATGTTATTCCGTAAGCAATTGCATTAGACAATAACATTTATCATTCCCGATGACACGAGGTCTCACAATAAAGTGCACAGGTGAATTAGATAAAACTTGATAAAAATCTTGTTTTCATGATCCTAGCTAAAAAAAGTCTAAAAAATGTAATTATAAGTATTGAATGCTTCTTTTTGTAACTTTATAGGGTTGTAAAAGCGTTGACCGTGCGTACATTTTTAGAATGAAGCGCTTCCGCGCTTCATACAAAATGTACTTCGGTCAACGCTTTTACACCCCAATAAATTTACAAAAAGAAGCATTCAATTCTTAAATAAAAAGGTTTATATCAGTAATATCTCAGATGTGTTTGAAAATTAGCCCCAATATTATTTTAAGAGTACTTATATCTCTTTAAAATTTATTTATGTTGACAAATGCATTGTAACTGTTTCACAGGCCTACATTTCTTGTCAGAACTGTATACAGTTATAATCAGATACATCAAGTATATTTTACAGGATGTATGTCCTTTGTAAATAAAACTTATGTGAAATATTTCATTTTAAGTCATCCGATGTCCATATTTTTGTTTTAAATTTTTGATGAAAAAATAGCATGACATATTTTGTGAACATTTATCCATTATTGAGGACTGATTGTTGACCTTGACTCAAAATATAAAAATTTGTGATAAGGTTACACAGGTCAGATAAGTGTCTGTTAACAGTCTTTTATTGTTTGGGGTAGCTGTCTTATGTACACATTCTCCACATATTACTTTTTTATTTTTTCTGTAGGTAAACATTTCCAATGATCAGTTGACCTTGGCACTGGAACCTGAAGCTGCATCTATACATTGCAGACGACAGCCTGTTGGCATACAAACACAGACAGATGGTAAAAAAGCCATTGCCGGAATGCAAAAAGGTGACAAATACGTAGTCTTTGATCAAGGAGGTTAGTATAAATAGGATATGATTCATGTTTATCGGTAATTCGTATATTTTCCCTATGATCTTACTGACTAATATTTTCGAGTATCAACGTACTGGCTGTATCACTGAAAATATTAGGCAATACATTGTGTGACGTCATAATTACCAATAAACAGAATAATACGTAGTTTCGTTTTTGATACTGACTATATCATGTGGAATATCTCAACTCGCCCTAACAGGCTCGTCTAGATATTCCACATGATATAGTCAGTATCAAAAACGAAACTACTCATTATTCTATATATACATTTAAGGAGGCTCGAGGGTATAAAAATTTCAGAAAAAAAATAAACATTTTTTTTTCAATACAAATTTTATTTGTTACCTTTTGTAGTTGTTACTTTATCATATGGTACAAAAAACATTCAAAACAGTCAATTCGTGTTTGCCCATTAAGTTCTGTTAATTCAGAAATTATTGAAATGTTTTAATTTTAATATGAAAAATGCAACAGAATCAAGTTCGCATTAATAAATACTCTCATTGATAATTTCAGAAGTGATTTTCTTTCATAAAAGTTTTTCAATCTCTTACTGTTAATTCAGAAATTATTGCAATGTTTTTATTGTTGTGAAAAATGCAACAGGGTTACATTTGTAATTACTTAAACTTGTATTTGAAAATTTTAAATATATATATTAAACAGGATTCGTGTTTAGTCTAAAATATCAAAATCACAGTAAATAAATTATACACACAATAATTTTTTAATTTACAGTAATTAGATTTGACAGTTTTTTCAGTGGTCACAGATTCTCAATAATGAATCAGAATGAAGATATTAAATGTAAATTATGTTGTGATCATTTGAATATATATAATATGAAATCAGTTTTTTTTACAAAAACTTTACAGTTCACTGATCAGATTATACATTTGGTTTAATGTGGTTGTCATCCCACCAACTTCAGACTATTTCACATGTTTTTTATGTTCTGGAACTTTAAAACAAATACTTTTATTAATTTAATTAGGATTTGACCATGGTTAACTTAAATGAAAATGTGATTGTTCAAGATTGAGGATAGTATCTATTAACATATATTCCTGAGCGTTTTTCCACTCTTCACTTCATTTTAGGTGGAACAACAGACATTACTGTTCATGAAGTTACAGGACCAAATTCCGTTAAAGAGATACATCAAGCATGTGGGGGACATTGGGGTGGAATCACAGTCAACGGAGAGTTTTACAAGTTCTTAGTTCGATTGCTAGGTGGAGATGTCATAAACGCTGTTAAAGAGAATCACCCGGTAGAATATTATGAACTTATGCATAATTTTGAGCATGCCAAAACCAATTTTACGGAAGACACTAAAAAAGTCACAGTGAGACTTCCACTTGTTTGGCTCACCAAATATGAAGAAATTACTGAGGATACATTAAAGGATGTTATACCCCAAACAAACTTCAATAAAAAGATCAAAATTGTATCAGACAAACTCAGGATCGATCACTCACTGTTCCGAACTTTCTTTGATTATTCAATTGTGAATGTTACTGATGAACTCGAAAGACTTTTCCGCAAAGAAGAACTTTCAGATGTGCAGACATTATTGGCAGTTGGGGGATTTTCTGAATCTTCTGTTTTGATAGATGCTATTAAAGAAAAACTTGGACCTGAAATAGATGTTATTGTTCCAAGAGACCCTGGACTAGCTGTTCTGAAAGGAGCTGTATTGTATGGATTTGAACCAGAAATAATTACCTCACGAGTTTCTAGATATACATACGGAGTAGCAATGCAAAGAAACTATATAGATGGGGTTGATGATGTATCTAAGCGTCCTAGCCATGGCAAACTGATAGATGATATTTTCGATATTCATGTGACAAAAGGACAAGTGGTAGAAATTGGAAATTTTGAACCAGAACACACTTACTACCCTGTTGTAGACGAACACAAATGTGTTCATTTTGAATTCTTTGCAACAGAGGTAACAGACCCAAAATACACAACTGAATCTGAATGTAAAATGATAGGGGTATTAAGAATTGACCTTGCAAAAAAGCTATCTAAAGATGGGGGAATTTCATTGAAAATTAATGCTAGTGGCACTGAAATTGTAGCAGTTGCAAACGAAAAACCTTCCAAACATGAATACAGAGCTTATTTTAGTTTATTTTGATACTTATAAAGATATTGGCTTTTTAGCTCACCTGGCCCAAAGGGCCAAGTGAGCTTTTCTCATCACTTGGCGTCCGGCGTCGTCCGTCGTGGTCGTCCGGCGTTAACTTTTACAAAAATCTTCTCCTCTGAAACTACTAGGCCAAATTTAACCAAACTTGGCCACAATCATCATTGGGGTATCTAGTTTAAAAAGTGTGTCCGGTGACCCCGCCAACTAACCAAGATGGCCACCATGGCTATAAATAGAACATAGGGGTAAAATGCAGTTTTTGGCTTATAACTCAAAAACCAAAGCATTTAGGGCAAATCTGACATGGGGGTAATATTGTTAATCAGGTTAAGATCTATCTGCCCTGAAATTTTCAGATGAATCTGACATTCCTTTGTTAGGTTGCTGCCCCTGAATTGGTAATTTTAAGGAAATTTTGTTGTTTTTGGTTATTATCTTGAATATTATTTTAGATAGAGATAAACTGTAAAAAGCAATAATGTTCAGCAAAGTAAGATCTACAAATAAGTCAACATGACCAAAATGGTCAGTTGACCCGTTTAGGAGTTGTTGCCCTTTATAGTCAATTTTTAACCATTTTTCGTAAATTAAAGTAATCTTTTACAAAAATCTTCTCCTCTGAAACTACTGGGCCAAATTAATCCAAACTTGGCCACAATCATCTTTGGGGTATCTAGTTTAAAAAATGTGTGGCGTGACCTGGTCAACCAACCAAGATGGCCGCCACCGCTAAAAATAGAACATAGGGGTAAAATGCAGTTTTTGGCTTATAACTCAAAAACCAATGCATTTTGAGGAAATATGACATGGATAAAAATGTTTATCAGGTCAAGATCTATCTGCCCTGAAATTTTCAGATGAATTGGACAATCGGTTGTTGGCCTGCTGCCCTCCAATTGGTAATTTTTAAAGAAATTTTGCCGTTTTTGGTTATTATCTTGAATACTATTATAGATAGAGATAAACTGTAAACAGCAATAATGTTCAGCAAAGTAAGATCTACAAATAAGTCAACATGACCTAAATGGTCAATTGACCCCTTAAGGCGTTATTGCCCTTTATAGTCAATTTTTAACAATTTTCATTAATTCGGTAAATTTATGTAAATTTTTACCAAATATTTTTCTCTGTTACTAATGGGCAAGGTTCATTATAGATATAATTGTAAGAAGCAAGAACGTTCAGTAAAGTAAGAACTTCAAACACATCACCATCACCAAAATACAATTTTGTCATGAATCCATTTGTGTCCTTTGTTTAATATGCACATAGACCAAGGTGAGCGACACAGGCTCTTTAGAGCCTCTAGTTTATATTCATTGGTCAGTACTGCATTTGATAATTTTTAAACATGTACATTTTCTTCTTCATGTAGTCATGGTTATATTTTTTGAAGGTTACTATTTTAGGGTATGACCAATTTTCCCTGATATTTATTTCAATAAAGGATTTAGAATCAAAGTTTCTGAAACCCACTGGAAAGTTTATATGAATAACATGAATAAGCCAGGTAGAACATATTTTATATTTTTCATAATTTCACATAAGTCCATCAAATCAAAATGCAATAATTGTTATACCTCACAGTCATCACTGTTGAAGATACTTCACTAATTTTACATCTTATTGAAGATGATTTGTATTTAAGATATTTTTTCTAATATGAATTACTTTTTTCTCCTATGCTGTGGCTATTTATCTTTTCCCATGTGGAGTGATATTTTTTTATATAACACTGATAATAGTGTCATATGAATTAATGATATGGATATTGTGTTGATTTTGTTTTTCTATCCTGCAATGCCAAAGATTGAAAACATCAGATTTCAGATATATTTGCTAAGCATGTCCATATAAAGTTTTAGGTAATTCCTCAAATGTGCCAATCTACCAATTCTGCTGAAGCCGTCTTTCGGCATTGATGTTTTGTTAATGTTTTTAGAAATACATGTATGTCATTGTGATTAAACATATATTTGATTTATTCGGATTTTATATTTATATTTTATTGTTATGACCATTTCTTTAATGAAAACTGCGAGTAGTTTTTTGTTGTAACAAAATTTATGATAATATTTTTGATGTAATACAACATTTTTAAAACCATATGGAAATATTGTTTGGAATAAACTCCTGTATTTACTATTTAAAGATTTATTAGAATTATATAAGATAAACATGATAAAAGCCCCAACTTTTTCCATGTTTATGTCTAATTGGAATACATCATGAACATTATTTAGAGAACAGACTTTTGTAAGTGAAAGATATTAAGGTCTTACAGCACGTAGGTATATAAAAGTTTCATGCATTTTGTATTTGTAGATTATTTGAGGGTCACATCAACAATTACATATGTATAAGAACAAGTTTAATGTGTGTACATTCTGTAACCTACAGTCAATATGTACATTTAAGTTGTCTGTTAACACTCATTGTGTTAAATTCTTATTAGTAGTTGTGATTTGGGAACACTTCCCTCATGAGACCTAATCTCAGTTGGGTTGACATTAGGTTATCTAACAGCTAAAGGTGTGCTGTAGTGACATATAACAAAAGGTATGACTGCTTTTGTGTTTTGCTGAAATCCTTGGAATGATCAAGGATCTATGGCATGTATGGGAAACTTTTGTATCCTTCATTTATAATGGTATATTGGTGTCTTCAACCATCTTTGTTGTAAAATAGCAGGACACAATATGAATAAGTCTAGATCTGAAGCATGAATGAATATAATGATAAGAATTTTATTTTTGAATGAACGAAGTTATGTGATTTTAAGTTGTGATAAATCATGTTTCTGGATTGAAACCCTCCCAAACACATTTTGTATACAATGTCTGATGTCTGCTATAAAAATGTGCTTTCATTTTTTTAAATAAATAAGGCCATTAGTTTTCTCCTTTGAATTGTTTTACATTGTCTTATCGGGGCCTTTTATAGCTGATTATATGCGGTATGGGCTTTGCTCATTGTTGAATGCCGTACGGTGACCTATGATTGTTAATGTTTGTGTCATTTTGGTCTTTTGTGGATAGTGGATAGTTGTCTCATTAGCAATCATACCACATCTTCTTTTTTATATTTCATGTTCTCAATGTACTATAACTGTCATTATTATGGAAAACTATACAGCAAATACAAAATAACATAAGTAATTGTGAAGATAGAAAATAATCCATTACATACAAATAAACAAAAACAAAACTAGCAGTAAATAAACCCAAGATTCTCATACTCATAGTGATCATCTTAATTAGCAATTCTATTTCTGTTTAGCTTGATGTATATATTTGATAAATGAAGTTTGAAATAAACATAAAGATGTTATTTTATTCAACTTTTAAAAAGAGTGATAGTGAACCATTCTTTATTAAAAGCGACACTAGCTGTCAAAATCATGTTCACAGATTTGACTCAAATTCTCATATATGATTTATAACATACTAAAACACATTCTCAATTTACAATAAGACTGAAATAAACATTGAACAATGCCTACATATACTAGAAGAGGGGCGAACAATACAAGTGAGACAGTCAAATTCATAGACTGAAAATAAACAAGCCCATGGTTAACATAAAAAGACAAACAGACAAATAATAGTACACAAGACATAACATAGAAAAATAAAGACTAAGCAACACGAACCCCACCAAAAACCGGGGTTGATCTTATGTGCTCCAGAAGGGTAAGCAGATTTTGCTCCAAATGTGGCACCCGTCGTGTTACTTATGTTATAACACATCCGGTAAATAGTCTAATTCTATAGGTCACATTCGTGATCTTCGGTTAATTCACTTTCTGTAATTTCCACTTGGCCAAGTTTTGTTGATGGTGATGAGGTATCTTTTGGTTGTTGTTCAATGTTGACTGGTTGTATTGCACATTAAACAGCTTTTAGCTGGATAGTAATAGTTCTGGTAACAATAGCAATTTAAACGTCTATCTTTCCATTGTTAATATGGCTATATTCCAGAAGTATCGGTTCTATATCTGATCCAGTTCGGTTGGAGTCAAGATCAGCGTAACATTACTGCAGTTGTACTGTATGGTATATTTTGGTCAGTGTATCATTCAATCTATATGGTTGAGTACGGTTTTACAGTAAATTGTCGGTTCACAGTGTTTATGATTATAGCTAATGCGTTGTTGTGGTGTCTATGTTCCTTCTCTGCAAGTGTGAATGATCGAAAAATTAAGTACCAAGGTGTTGTTAAGTTGCATGACTGTAAACATTGTGTTCCATGTTAATCTTTCATTACTCCATAATTGGCTGAAGAGTGTTATTTCAAAGAAGCAATGGTATCTGAGTGTTATAAATACTATTTGGTATTACTTATAGAAAACATGGATAAGTGTTGATCTGCTGTAGGAGTGTTATTTCATATTCCAGATATCATTCATATGGTACTAGTAGTTGTTTTCCATCATCACATTCAATATCAAGTAGCTCGTTGATGTGAAATAAATCTATATCTGTTAAATTGCTGTGGTAATATGTATGACTGATAGTACCCATTGTTGATCCTGTGTCAAGTAAAGTCCTCACTTTTTTTCCGGGATCCATTAGGTACAACTTCATTTTCTGTTGGCTTTCCATACAATCCTTGTGGTAAATTATTAGGACCTGAAGCTGCTCCTGATTAACATAAGTTGATTGATAGTCCTGCCCCATAGACTTCTTGACGTTTAAAGTTTTTTTGTCTTTATTCCAAATGTAAGTAAACTGGTTTTACACATCTGAAGTATCTTCGTTTATTCTGGTTCTTTCGATTCTGCCGTTTGATTTGCCATTTTCTTTTTGAATTTTTCCTTGGAGTTTAGTATTTTTGTAATTTACTTTTTTGTTTGTTAACAATTTGAAAAGTAAGATCATAGCTTATTAATTCAAGTCGTCTAAAGAGAGAAAAAAAAACAATCAAATAAATACATTAGTAAAGAAGAAACTACAAATGTATCTAAAATATGCTTTCTTTCGATATAAAAACAATTATAATATACGGACCGGAGCAACGAACGCTATACTTTAAGGGAATACACTAGTAAATGAGAAGCAAGTAAAACAAATAACATTACTAAATTAAGGAGGCTTGCGGGTACAAAAAAATCAGCAAAAAAGAAATATATTTGTTTTTTTTATTGCTATTTTTTTTCATTTCACAATAGGTTATTACTTTATAATATGGTACAAAAAATCACACAGACAAATCGATTTGGGTTGGCCACAGATGACTTTAAAAATATTAGCTCTAAATTATCTCCCTTTGTTGCAGAAATGTCATTTTTTAATGTTTAAATTGAAATAATTTTTTTAACTCATCGGTGGCTATATTTTTTATTAGTGTTTTCAAACAAGCTGTACATAATTTAAATAAATGTAAAATTGAAGCGATTTCTGTAATTTAGTTCTTTTTTTATTTCGATAATAATATGTCTCCTATTAGTTCAACAGAAAAAAGGGCATTAACAAAAATGTACAGTATGCTTCTTTCGGAGGCAAATTGTGAGCTTAAATGAACAGTGACCCCATATTTTTAATTTCTATTTCTATTAGGTATAAGATAAAGTTTAATTATAGAAAAAAAGACAAATCCTATATTAGAAAAAAGGTTGATTTAGACCCGCGAGCCCTCTTAAGTTTAATCTTCTGTCACGTCACATGCGTACGAACATATGTTACACCAATCGAAAATAAATATGGTAGGTATTAAAATCTAAATCATTGATCATGTCGTATATTTGCTTGTATTTAAATACATGAAATATTTAAATTGAATCTATGGGTGCATTCAACAGAAACGGACATGAGAATAACTAAGTCTTTAAAATCTGGAAAAGGAAGTACAATACCATTTTCGTGCTACTTCCCTTCTGGACATTGGAGGTAATTATTGTAGCTGTTTTAAGGTGCACTGTGTAAGTAGCATGTCATTTGATCATAAAAAACTTATCTTGCTGTACATTATTATACAAAAACCATTTAGACCATACTGTACTGCAGAAGGTCACGTGAACGATTGATGACTTTCGTTATTCAGAACAAACTAATGACAATTACGACCACCTTGAATATACAGACACTGACATTTATCTTCACTCTACTGACTGAAGACCCCTGCCAAGTCCGATTTATTTATTCGCTGTCTAGTACCAGTTTTAAAGTTATTAATAAGTACTTTTTTTTAGGATTCTTCATTCCAAATTAAAGGACAATTTAAAAGAGTTGTTTCTGCTTTGTTTCATAAAAGAAATGACCATGTTATTTACAAAAATCTTGTGTGAGTGAGATAAAACAAAACGATTTAAACAAAAAAATATTTTGAAAAAAAGTGACATTAAGATACTTCATTTCTTGATTGACAACATATTTGTTACGTTTGAACGACGTGTATTTCAAGCAAAAATTGACATTCCCATGGGTACAAACTGTTTTTCATCCTTTGTTCCTTTATTAATATGAGGCTGAGTTCATACATGAAATGGTTATGAAGAAAGAAACGAAGTTAGCAGTATGATCCTTTTAATTACTGTCCGCTATACAGATGATGTTCTCTCACTAAATAATTAAAAATTTGGTGACTATGTTGAACGCATCTATCCCCTCGAACTTGAGATAACAGATACAACAGATACAGTTAAGTCTTCCTCATATCATATCTAGCAAATGAAAATGAGCGTCGGTTCAACTTTCCAATTCACTGTATCCAATATGTAGCAAATTTCCAACATAGACTGAATACGGAGTATATATATATCCCAGGTGTACGATATGCCAGGACTTGTACTTTTTATCATGATTTCCTTGATAGAGGGTTTTTGGTCTGAATGAAGCTATTGATATTAACTAAGAGTCCCAAGTGATGGAGTTGAAATCATCCGTTCTTAAGTTTTACGGACTCCGTGCATCACGATTGGTTAACTGTTATAGAATATCTGTTTCAGCGATGATAGCGGATATGTTCTTTAATGTCGTAACTACAATACCTTCCCATTTCCCTAAATCTATTTTCGTTTCATAGATGATAGCTGATATGTTCGTTATTGTCATAACTACAATACCGTCCCATTTCATAAATAACCTATCGATTTAGATCCAGTATCAGGTTTGTACTCACATGCGCAACACGACGAGTGCCACATGTGGAACAAGCTACCCTTACGGAGCACCTGAGATCACCCCCAGTTTTTGGTAGAGTTCGTGTCACTCAGTCTTAAGTTTCCTATGTTGTATATTGTGTACTATTGTTTGTCTTTTTGTCTTTCTCTTTTCTAGCCATGTTGTTGTTAGTTTATTTTCCACTTATGAGTTTGAATGACACTTTTGGTATCATTCGCCTCTCATTGACAGTTATTGTCTACGTAGAAATTGACTTTTTAAGAACCATGAACTTTTTTCGGCAAATGATATATCCAAGCCAGGATAATGTATCGGATCCAATATTTTATACCATTTTAAGAGTATTGTTTTCTACTTCTAAACCTATGTCTTGAAAGTCTTAATTTTGTTAATGAGGAAATAAAACATCAATTGAATATTTTAAGGTTTTGTGATTTGTGAATTAGAGGGCTCTTAATTGAAATCTCATAGGAAACCAGCAGTACTTTTCGAGTGTTGTGAACTATGTATACGCCAAGTCACTATTAGGAAATGTTATAATAGCATTTACCATAAACGTTTACTGTTTCAGATGAAAATCAGACTATGACCTAACAAATGGCAACAGTAGCATCTAAAGTAAGTTGTGTATCAATTCTTCTTCAGCTTAAAGTTATGTGGCTATTTTTATAGTTCTGCCAGGAAATGACCGGGAAATTTAGTGTTACGAATGTCCGTCTGTTAGTGACTGTTGAATAAAGAGTTAACAATAACCGTCATTCTGAAATCAAACATGTATCCCTACTATTTTACGTTATGCTCTGCAGATAGCGATATAATTTTTGGTTTAAAATGGTGACTAGCAGATTGATATTGTGAACGGACTGATCTAGCATCCAGTAAAAGTAACGTTTCCTGGATACCTTCTTACTTAATGCTAGCGCAGCCACGAAATAACCAAATAAACCCAGGTTCTATACCCAAACTATGAAGACCAGTTCTGCCCTGGACACCTTGTCACACTAGGGGACAAGTGTCTACAACAACCAAAATAACGGACAATTCTCCGGGAGGACAAAGCTAATACTTGACCGGGAAATGATTTGGACAAGTATAAGCCAGCATTCTAGGAAGGGAAGTCTTAAAGAAGTAATACATAAATTATCATATTTATTTCATACCAAAATACACAATAAGTATTCTTATATTATGACAGTAAGTTGTACAACAATAAAGAAGTTAAATAAAAGGGGGGAAAATATCTTACTGAAAGTAGGGCTTTTAAATTGTACCATTTGAACCATTTTAGTCCCAAGTCCTAACGTTTAAACCCTAATTAGTGCCAACACATTTAATATACGAAATGGTCCAGAACAGTAATAGTAAACAGCATGGCTGTAATGACAACTGATAATTACCTTCGAGGAAAGTATGAATTCTGGACAATGTATTAAATGTGAATTCAGTATATAATTAATAACAAAATGACTTAACAAATGGTACTTTCTTAAAATAAGATTTGCAATTTAACCAACACAATCTTACCTTTAACTATTAATAACCGGTTTAGAAAAGGAGTACAGTTATTGTGTACATAAACACAGGTGAAAGTTTCCATGTAAACAATAGTAATTATATAAAATGTAAATATGCTTAAACTTAAAAGGGAGCTAATAAATTACTCTTAATTCCAATATTGCCACATTCCTCCCCACTTAAAGATCACATGTCATCATTTTATCTAAAAAAAAATAATGAAGAAATATGTAAACGTAATGTAACCTGTATATAAAAAAAATATCTCAAAAATGTTCAATAAATATGTATACGAAAATTCAAAATATGTATCAAAATATTTAAAAAAATATGTATCAAAATATGGAATATAAACAAATATTGGTCACCTAATGTCAATGTTTCTTCGCTTTTATTATTGTCCTTGTCAGTGTATTCTTCACGAAATTAAACTTCAAATGTTCGTCCCTTGAATTATAGTATTTGTCCTCTAACTTTGGTTTTTTTCCCTTCTCAACATATTGTTTACGGGTTTCTTGAGCCTCTTCCTTGGCTTTTCGCTTCCTTTCCTCAACTTTCTCCCTCAATTTTTTTGCTTCTTCCCGTTCCTTTACGTCTCCCACTCGATAAGGCAAAACATCCTTCGGGTCAATGAAATTTTTATTGGCAACCTCTATACATCTATATTTATCTTCAGAGCATTTATGGTCCTTAACTAGATGTTTCTTCAGTACCTGTAATTTCCTTCTAGACAAATCACATATCTGGCAGGTATATAAGGTCAACTTTTCTTTATGTACACCTCCAAAGTGTGACTTGTACTCGTTAAATGAGCGGAAGAATTGGTTTTTTCCACATTCTTCTATGTTACAATATGCTCCCACAGCTGGCCATAAATCTCTCAAGTGATCATTTTGAAAACTTTTATACTCATTATCACATACATGTAATTGCAACTCCATTCTGAAAATACATAATTAATAAACATATAAATTTGCCTATTTTCAATAAATCTTTTCACAGTAATTCACTGAATTCAATCTGCAAAAATCTACAGTAAAGAAAAAAATATTCATTATTCCTGTATATATTATATACAAACACAAAAATTATGTACATATGCATACCTTCTAACACTACCATTTATGATGCCGTGTGGGCCCTTTCACAACATCACAAACAGTAATGTAGACAAGTACTAAAAGTAAATGAGCGAAACAATAAAACAAAATTATAGAGTAAATATTTGTCTTGGTTTAATAACACGACCAAAGCGAGTTGTCACTGGTGGAGTTAACGTTTGTACATTTTCGTGTGGTGTAACGATATGCTCTTGTATAGTTGGAGTATGTGCAGCTTGGTATGGCTTCAAATGATCTACATGTACGACTAATTGTTTAGTACTTGTGTCTTTTTGTATTCTGTATGTCAAATCAGTGATTTTCTTAATAACTTTGTATGGACCGGTCCAGCCTAATCCAAGTTTCTTATTTGCTTCTGGAGGATACCATCTCCAAACAAATGAGTTTTCCTCAAAACTTCTTATTTTCAAGTTTTTATCAAAATTTTCTTTTTGTCTATTTGCACTTAAACCAGATTGTGTATGTGCTAACTGAAATGCATTTCTAAGAGCTTCTTGAACCCACTCAACATATGCAATTGGACAAGGTATACTTTTATATCCTTGAGGTAAGCCAAACATAACATCAATTGGACATCTTAATTCATGTCCAAACATCAAGAGATTTGGAGAACATTTTGTGCTTGCATGTTGAGTGGCTCTGTATGCCATGTTAATAAATGGAATGTGATCGTCCCAATCATTTCTATGTTCATTAACAAATAAACGTAGAATTGATTGTAAAGTTTGATTGAAACGTTCAACCATTCCGTCAGACTGGGGTCTGTATGGACACGTTCGAGTTTTGTCAATTCCTAATTTGTCACAAATGGCGGCAAATAGGCCAGATTCAAATTCTCGGCCTTGATCTGTATGAATTTGGAATGGACAACCAAATCTGCAAATGAATTCTGTAACAAGTTTGTCAGCTACTGTAAGAGCTTGGTGATTTGGTATTGCATAAGATTCTGTCCATTTAGTGAAATAATCTTCCACTACCATAATGTATTCATTTCCACCCGTAGTAATGGGCAAAGGACCTATGATGTCAATTGCTATTCTGTCCAAAGGATATGTAGAAACACTGGATTTCAAAGGTGATTTCCCTTTCCCTGGTCCAGGTTTCCCTTTAGCACAAATATCACAACTATTAATCCATAACTTTATAGAATCTGACATATTTGGCCAATAAAATCTTTTCTTTATGAGATCTAAAGTTTTGTCTCTTCCAAAATGAGCTGAATATTTTGTACAATGTAACTGTTGAAAAATGAAATTTCGTATCTGTTCCGGAGCTACAAATTGATAAACAAGCCCCTGATTTTCTCTTTCAAAAAATTTACATAACAGGTTATTCTGAATTGTCAAGGATTCCCATAACCCATAAAGAATTTTTGTTTCTTTTGATTTGTTTTGAATTTCGGACTTTTTGGGTTTTTCATCAGATTGTAACAAATTGTTCAATATAAAACTTATATTTTGGTCATTCTCTTGCATTTCTCTTAATTGCGAATTCGACCAATAACTGAGCCAGTTTGATGTTATGTCAAAACTAAGTTCTTCTGTATTGACATTGACCGGTCTGATAGCTAAATGGGTCGCAAGACAACCTCTGACGCTATCAGTGTCGCCGTCAGTTTCCGTGTCATTGATAACTGATTGAATACTTAAGCAGGAGGCATGGCCATCCTTGACGGTATTCAAGTCATCAATACAATCCGTAGTTTTGACATTTTCAAAATATTCTATATCTGTTTTCATTTCGGTACATTCAGGACAATTGCTTCGTTTACATTTCCGTTTTGGTGTGCGAGATAAACCATCTGCGTTTGTATGCAATGAACCCTTGCGGTGTTGAATTTCCATGTCGTAGGTGTCTATGATAGAAATCCATCTTGCGATCATACCTTCCGGGTTTTTGAAATTTTTGAGCCACTTGAGCGACGCATGATCTGTACGTAAAGTAAATTTTTGGCCATATAAATAATGTCTGAATTGGCACAAAAAAATAATGACCGCGAGCAGTTCACGCTTTGTAGTACAATACTGTTTTTGTGCTCTGTTTAAAGTCCGGCTGGAATACGCAATGACATGTTCCTCACCATTCTGGATTTGCGAAAGAACAGCCCCAACTCCTGTTTGACTAGCATCTGTATCTAGTATGTAAGCGCCATCTTCACTTGGAAATGATAATGTTGGCGCAGTTGTTAAGCATTCTTTTAAAGTCTCAAACGCGATTTTACATTTATCATCCCAAATAAATGATTTATTCTTTTGAGTTAGCTGTGTCAGAGGATGAGCGATAGTTGCAAAATCTGGTATGAAACGGCGGTAATAACCCGCAAAGCCTAAAAAACTTCGTAACTCTTTGACATTTGATGGTGTGTGCCAATTCTGAACGGATTGAATCTTTTCTGAATCGCATTTAATGCCTTCTGCAGAGACAATGTGTCCCAAAAATTTGACTTCTGTTTGAAAAAACGAGCATTTACTCGGTTTCAGTTTAAGATTTGCTTCTCTAAAACACTGAAATACGGTTGTCAAATTATCAAAAGCTGTTTCAAAGTCTTTTCCATAAATTATGACGTCATCCAGATAGCAGAGACAACGATGCCATTGTAAACCACCCAAAACCTGGTTCATGAGCCGGCTAAATGTAGCGGGAGAGTTGCATAAACCCATCGGCATTACAAGAAACTGATACAAGCCTTTATGTGTCGAAAAGGCAGTTTTGTATTTGTCTTCTTCAGCAACCTCTACCTGAAAATAACCACTGGCTAAATCAACGCATGAGAACCACTTTCCGCCGCTCAAGGTATCAAGAGTGTCATCAATACGTGGTAAAGGGTAGGCGTCTTTTACAGTTCTTTCATTTAATTTCCTAAAGTCCACACAGAATCGAATAGACCCGTCCCTTTTCTTCACAAGGCACACTGGTGCTGCCCATGGACTACAACTGGGTTCAATCAAATTTTTGTCAATCATTTTTTTCAATTCTTCTTCAAGTACATCCCTCTGTTTCAAAGCTACTCTTCGTGGGGATATCTTTACAGGTTTTGAATCACCTGTATCTATATAGTGTTTTACTCTATCAGTTCGCCCAAGAGAACCATCAGGACCAACGAATATATCTTTATACTCATGGATAAGTGAAGACAGTTTTTGCTTCTCTTCATCTTTTAAGTCTGATGATACTTTATCTAACATAGATTTTAAATGCTCGGGGAATTCATTATCTTTTAAAGTATTAACTTGTTCTGATATGTCATTAGATTTTGAATCTGTTTGTGACTCAGCATTATTCTCATCAAAAACTTGTTCAATTGTCATCAAGTGTGCAATCTGTTCACCTTGTTTAAGTTTAACTGATTTTGAATTCAAATTCATGATAGCTAGGTAAATTGTATTTTCTGTATCAACTAGGCTTTTTGCCACCAAAAGACCTTTACTTTTCACCCATTCTAATGGTTCAATAATGCCAATACCATCTACAAATGAATCTCTTTTAGAAGCTTCGATAATCATTTCACTATTTGCAGGAATTGAAACTTGCCTAGCTATCTGAATTCGTGAACACTGGGAACTATTTTCTTTAAAAAGAGGAATACTCTGACCATTGAAACTTAAGCATTGGCTTTTAATTTGAATGTCAATTTCATTTTGTTCAAAGAAATTCATTCCTAAGATCCCAGATGACCCTTTTATATCAGCTACAATAACTTCTTGTTTAACTAATAAAGGACCTATTGCTATATTCAAAATACATTTGCCTTTAACACTTAAAACATTGCCATTGGCAGTTGTTAATATACTATCTAGGCTAATCAACTGTGAACTTAGTTTTAATTTCTCAAAAGTATCAAAAGAAATCAGAGAAACTGGTGATCCAGTATCAACAAGAAATTTAACATCAATTTCATCAATTTTGCAAAAGGCAAAAAGACAATTTTGATTCACTAAATTTATTTGAACTCTCTTAATTGGATCTGATATCAAACTTTCAATTTTGGTTTGTGGCCTTTCTAAATTTTTAACAGCTGAAGTATTGGCCTCTAAATCAGCTTTTAATCGTTTCCCTGATTGTTCAATGGACAATAGTACTGAATGTGTCCTATCTCATTACATTTATAGCAGACTCTGTCAGTCGAGCTATTTTGATTCCTATAATACCTTCCTCTGCCCCTATTATTAAACCTAGGAGGCCTATTTTGATAATATCCGTTCCTATTTTCAGATTCTGTATTAACATGTTTAAGTTGACTTAATTTTTCATCAATTAGTTTAGCAACTTGATCAAGAGTTAATAACTCTGTACTTTCCTTTTTATTATCCTTAATTGCTTGAATGGGGACTTCATTGCTAGTTAGCATTGGCTTTCTCATATTATTTTGAGGATTGATAAATGCTTCATATTCAATTGCGTATGAAATTGCAGAATCCAACGTTTTTGCACGTTGGAACTGGACATGCTTTTGTAAATCCAAGTTATTTAATCCTCTAATGAATTTATTTATAAGAACTTTTTCCATCATTTCAGAATCTTGTTTTTCATTTGGAAAAGCCAAGTAACCTAACCTTCTTAAAGCTTGACCATACTCAGAAACAGTTTCATCTTTAGAATGTCTCCTTGCTTCAAATTCGCAAACATATGCGGCTTCTCTTTCTCTAGGATTAAATCTATTATTTAAACTTTCTTTAATTTTATTATAATTTCCAAGGTCTTGTTTACTTAAAGTACTCAAAATTTTCTGAGCAGGACCTCTTAGACTCATAACAATTTGTTTAGCTCTTTCTAAATCATTCCATTCATTCCATTCTGCAACTTGTTCAAAATGAACCAAATAGTCTTGCCAGTCGATAGTTTTGCCATCAAATGATTGAGGCTCTTTTTCTCTTCTTACTATACGTTTTTCATGTAAGGTAACAGGGTTTGGCAAGTTATCAAGAAAAGATGTGTGCTTAACCCCTTCATGCCTATTTAAATCATAACTTGGGTATTTTTCAGTTGAATACCTATTTAAGGGTTGATAGTCCTCTGAAAATGTATCCTTATCAACGTATCTCTTGTTTGGGAGATAATCTGATCCTTGGTTCTTATTTAATCTATCCCTATCATTATACAATTCATAGCTTGGTCTCCTACTAAAATGTGGCTCTTGGTATCTTTTTGGAGTAAATTTTCTATCTACCTTATAATCTGGATGTTTCAATATAGATTTATCCCTTACTGAATCATCATAGGTTTCAGATAAAGTAACAAATGATTTTAATGGAGTACTAAAATTGAAATCTTTTTCATGTCTATACTTAACTTCATCTTTATCTGAAAATCTATCAGAATGCTCAATTTTTGCTTTATCATGCTGGCTTATACCGCTTGCATAATCCATTGAATATGCCATTTTACAAAATAACAGAAATGTTTAAGGGCAATTTGTATGGTCACGGCACCAAAATGTGAACGGACTGATCTAGCATCCAGTAAAAGTAACGTTTCCTGGATACCTTCTTACTTAATGCTAGCGCAGCCACGAAATAACCAAATAAACCCAGGTTCTATACCCAAACTATGAAGACCAGTTCTGCCCTGGACACCTTGTCACACTAGGGGACAAGTGTCTACAACAACCAAAATAACGGACAATTCTCCGGGAGGACAAAGCTAATACTTGACCGGGAAATGATTTGGACAAGTATAAGCCAGCATTCTAGGAAGGGAAGTCTTAAAGAAGTAATACATAAATTATCATATTTATTTCATACCAAAATACACAATAAGTATTCTTATATTATGACAGTAAGTTGTACAACAATAAAGAAGTTAAATAAAAGGGGGGAAAATATCTTACTGAAAGTAGGGCTTTTAAATTGTACCATTTGAACCATTTTAGTCCCAAGTCCTAACGTTTAAACCCTAATTAGTGCCAACACATTTAATATACGAAATGGTCCAGAACAGTAATAGTAAACAGCATGGCTGTAATGACAATTCGAGGAAAGTATGAATTCTGGACAATGTATTAAATGTGAATTCAGTATATAATTAATAACAAAATGACTTAACAAATGGTACTTTCTTAAAATAAGATTTGCAATTTAACCAACACAATCTTACCTTTAACTATTAATAACCGGTTTAGAAAAGGAGTACAGTTATTGTGTACATAAACACAGGTGAAAGTTTCCATGTAAACAATAGTAATTATATAAAATGTAAATATGCTTAAACTTAAAAGGGAGCTAATAAATTACTCTTAATTCCAATATTGCCACAATATAATTGAGAATGGAAATGGGGAATGTGCCAAAGAGACAACAACCCGACATTAAAGTATGATGTTCGTTCGAATGACCGACTTTTAGCAGAATTACGGACTTCTAAAGCTTCAATTTTACATTTTTCTTATATAAATTTTGAAACAGATTTGACAAAAAGAGTAATTGATGACATACACAGTGATCATATGTGGTATGATTGCCTAACTCTCTACCATGGTTCAAAATGTAGAAGAAGTTTTCCTTTTGTTCCTATTGGCTGAAAGTTTGCGATAACGCTACATGATGGTATCAGGTCATACTGTTTAATATGACGCATTTCTAATTCATGAATGACCTCAGTTAAAGGAATGTTTTGCAGATATCTCTCAATAATTCATCAAACTCTTTTGGCGACCTTTTAATATTTATAAAAGTTGCACTTGGAATTTATTATATGCATTATAGATATGTTTTAAGTTAAGATTTACTTTTAATTAATGTTTTTTTAATTATCGTTAACAATAATATTTTATATGTATAATATTGCCGTCTAAAAAGTATCAAATATTGTCATAATTCAGAAACTCGTGGTTGCTGCCATCGATTTTGGAACCGCTTTTTCTGGATATGCCTACTGTAGCAAGCACGATTATGATGAATACCTTCAAGGAAATGAAGAACAACCGAGAATCAAATGTCAAACTTGGTCGTCCGAAGGAGGATTGACTCCCAAAGCACCGACTTGTGTTTTATTCCGTCCTAACCAAATGTTCCATAGTTTTGGATACGAGGCACAGACTTACTACAGGGACCATCTAAACAAAGGAGATTTAAGTACATGGTTTTATTTTGAAAACTTCAAGATGATGTTGTATAAAGAGAGGGTATGTTTCTGTGTATAGTTCTTTTGTTACATCTTCTGGCATCAGACTCGGACTTCTCTTGAACTGAACTTTAATGTGCGTATTGTTATGCGTTTACTTTTCTACATTGGCTAGAGGAATAGGGGGAGGGTTGATATCTCTCAAACATGTTTAACCCCGCCGCCTTTTTTGCGCCTGTCCCAAGTCAGGTTTGTTAGTCTTGTATTATTTTATTTTTAGCTTCTTGTGTACAATTTGGAAATTAGTATGGCGTTCATTATCACTGAACTAGTATATATTTGTTTAGGGGCCAGCTGAAGGACGCCTCCGGGTGCGGAAATTTCTCGCTACATTGAAGACCTGTTGGTGACCTTCTGCTGATGTTTTTTTTCTTTGGTCGGGTAGTTGTCTCTTTGACACAATCCCCATTTCCATTATCAATTTTACTATTTATATATTTTTCATATTTTTTTGACAGCATCGACAAGTGGTCTACATGACGTGCGGCTTGATCATCAACCAAAAACTGTTGCTTCTCTACCAAACTCGCGGCTTAAAAACTACAGAAACGTGAGAGTGATGAGTAGTTAGTTAGCGCGTAGTAAAACTTTTGAGTCGGGGCACTGCTGACGTGTCTTCCTGTCGACAGAAACCTTATGAGTTATAGCAAGTGAATACTCGAGCATGTCGGTCTATAAGGTTTTGTTCTGTTCATTTTATTTTATCTTTATAATACTTGTTGTATACGTGTTACTTTTCTAAACTTGGCAGCGTGACATGTAGCGATATGACTTAATTTATACAAAAGTTAATACTAGATCAAACTTCTAATTTTCAGTGAATTACAAGAGCCGATGTATAAAGCCTCTGTAATTCTCATGTATCGCGGAGAAGATCAAAACATTATCATTGTTTATTTTTGTATCATATATAGATATAGGAAGATGTGGTGTGAGTGCCAATGAGACAACTCTCCATCCACATAACCATTTGAAAAAAGTAAACCATAATAGGTTAATGTACGGCCTTCAACACGGAGCCATGTTCATTTTGTTTAGTTTCTAATATTACCTTTCCTGACATCGGACTCGGACGACTTTTAAAAATGAGCTTCACTGTGCGTATTGCTGTGTGTTTGGTTTTTAGGCAGTTAAGCTGCCTAATGCGAGCACCCTGGATTTGTGTTCTACCCAATAAATGCTGAAATACGTGCCATTGTTAATATCTGGCTGGATATTATGTTATTTATAATTTATTGGACATTTTTTTCATACTTTTCATTCTGGATTACAAAAAATATGACCAAAAAACCTTAAATGATCGTTGATTTTCCCAAAAGTTTTGAAGTTGCACATAGCAAGTAGAGCACATTAGGAATCCTTATGTAATTTATTTTCCCCTGAGCTTTTGGCTAAGATGTCAAAGAACAAATGTATGAAATATTTAATCGCCGAAAATCTCTAAAGACAAGTAGTTTAGATTTCCCAAATTGCAAAAGTCGTAGGAATATTGTTTGTCATCAATACGTAGTCATTTACGTCAGCAGTCTATTAAAATAAGTTCGACTGATCACGCTGTTGGCGGCAATTTTGAATTAGAATACGAAATTTCGTATCTTTTCAATTTGGACGCAGGGGTTCAAATTAGCGGTGGTCCGAGGTATGCGACCTTTCATTTTTGCAGTCGGACTTTCTACTTGGTTACTTGCTACGCCCGATGGACCTTGAAAGAAAATAAAAAAATAGCTTTCCAAACATTTTTACCAAAGTTTTCTAATAAACGATCTCAAACTTATTTTCATCATTACTATCCATGACAGCGATGTGACGTTACGCTCGATGTTCGTACCTCATTGGAAAATCGGTGTAGTTGACATGATGCAAGTCCAAAATATTTTATTTTGTGATATCATATTCATTGCTATTGTACGCATTTTGAACAAAAATGATTTTTTTTTAAATAAAAAAGAAAAATATTTGTTGAAACTATGTTTAATGCTGCATGCGACAAGCTTCAGTTTTGAAAAACGGCTCTTTTTAGGCTGTCCCGCGTAACATATTTCATTTTTTGTAACCACTAAACTGTGATTTTCGTCTAAAATATTTAATATTTTGAAAAACGGTTTTTTCCATTAATCATTTTTTATGCATTTTTTATGACGTTTTGGTAAAGTCATAAAAAAAATTAAGTGTTCCATACTACAAGGGCAATTCGGTCCCACGGTAGAATAAAAAATGGTATTTTAGATTTGAGAATCAAAAACATTTATCTAAAAGGAAAAGGTTAGTATTTGTATTTACTACATCATTGTTATTTTGCTTAATTTTATGAATTAAAAGACAAATATTCTAAAAAGTGAAATTTGGTAATTTATGAGCGATTTTTCAAAGGCTTACAAGGTTGTCGCACCGCCATTTTGTGACGTAAAAACTAACTCAACTCAAATTTACGTCAATTATTTGCTCATCAAAGCTTTTATAATGGTAGAATTTTAATATTTTTCAAAATGTTATTTTTCTTAATTTTTCAATAATCTAAAGTACATCAATTTTCGATAAGTAGTTAAAACGCACCGTCGATTTTGCGGAGTCTTACAAGAATGTCGCACATGCTTAAAACCAACGTTTCAGTCGAAGTTTTGGTTTGAACATTACGAAATATTCGCGACGTTATGTTACGCTTACACACATGTACGAACATCGCACGTAACGTCTGTTCAATTAGTTCAACCGGAAGATTTATACAGAAAATCGCCGACAAATATTGTGTAAATCCGAGCAAAATCGTATCTCACTTCATCTGTCAAAAACAACATTGAAAATAAAATGGCGGCCGGGGAAGACAATTACAATATCGGATCCGATTCCGGAAGCGGATAATGGTAATCCCGGGTTTGGCTATCATTTAAAAAAAATCCAGACAGGTGGCAAAATACATCTATGCATGGTAAATAAATATAAACACTAGAATTGAAAACCAAAAGATATATGTAAAAGAAAGAAAAAACAGAAAACATTTTGTACACAAATTTTAATGTCAAAATCCAATGCAATGTGACAGCTGGGGACAGTTTATCTAACAATATAGATGTTCCTGGTAACATTATACATTTTATTTATCAGTGATAAATGTTGGTAATGCATGTTAGATGCTTTTAAAGTTAAACATATTACTGCAATTTCAAGGGGTATTTTTTTTCTTCTCAATTTTGATGGGTCAATTAAAATAGATGGAAGTTTCTTATATAAAATAAAGATATACATGTATGATTGCCAATGAGACAACTGTCCAGAAGAGACCAAAATGACACAGACATTAACAACTATAGGTCATCGTACTGCCTTCAACAATGAACAAAGCCCATACCATTACCACATAGTCAGCTATCATTGAAAAAGCCCCGATAAGACAATGTGAAACAATTCAAACGAGAAAACTAATAGCCTTATTTATATACATGTACAAAAATAACTATGAAACAAATATGTAACACATTATAAACAAACGACAACCACTGAATTACAGGCTCCTGACTTGGGACAGGCACAAATAGTGCAACTATATATATGATACCTGAATGTAAGCAAATCTTATTATATATTCTGCCTCCTCATATTTGATAACTTTGAAACGAATGAGATCCCCTACCCTCGACCATATACATTCATGTATGAGACTAAATAAATAATCAAATGAAATATAGGGGAAGTCCCCAGGGTCACCCCACCCCTCATGTTTTAGAACTTGGAAACAGTCGAGATCCCCGCCCCTAAACCATATTTATTCATGTATGGGACAATATATAATTAATCAAATGAAATATAGGGGGAGTCCCTGGGGATCACCCCATCCCTCCTGTTTGATAACTTGGTAACGGTCCAGATACCTATCCCTAAACCATATATCTTCATGTAGTGGACAATATAACAAATCAAATGAAATATGTAGAGGAAGTCCCTGGGGATCACCCCAACCCTCCTATTTTTGAGAACTTGGAAACGGTCGAGATCCCCACCCCTAAACCATATGTATTCATGTATGGGACAACATAACAAATCATATGAAATATAGGTGGAGTTCGTGGGGCCACTCTACCCCTTCCTGTTTGAGAATTTATAACGGTCGAGATCCACTATCTTAAACCATATATATTTATGTATAATGGGATAATATTACAAATCAAATAAATTATAAGGGGGTCCCTATGGTCACTGTACACCCTCCTGTTTGAGAACTTGGAAAAATTCGATATCCTCTCCCCTTAACCATATATACTCATGTATGGGACTATATAACAAATCAAATGAAATATAGGGGAAGTCCCTGTGGTCACCATACCCCTCCTGTTTAAGAACTTGGAAACAGTAGGGATCCCCACCTCTAAATAAAATGAAATATAGGGAGAGTCCCTGCAGTCACCCCACCCCTCCTGATTGAGAAATTAGAAACAGTTAAGACCCCCACCTTTAAATTAAACCATATATATTCATGTATGAGAACTGATCAAATGAAATATAGGGAGAGTCCTTAGGGTCACCCTACCCATTCCTGTTTGATAACTTAGTGTACTGTTGAACACAAACTCAGATTTCTTTTCAGGGAAGCAAGTCTATTCATACTTGTACAAGCTCGTACTAAAGTCAATTTGAACTTCTAGCAGTCAACCAGTACTAACGTTAACGAACTGCAATCATTGCAAACTTGTACTACTGCAGACTCATGACCATGAAAAAAATATACTTGATATATGTGTTGCTTTTAAAAACTTTGACAAAATATGAATTATTTGCATCAATGATTAATTCATTAAATGAACATAAATGTACAATATATGATTGTTTAATGTTTGTTCTTTTTTTTTAAATCTTCAAAAAACAAATTGAAGCAACAATATTTGTCTTATTATATAAACTTCTGCCAAGTTTGCCTCTGCTTTTTTTACTTAACTGCCTACAGTGCCTTTGGTGCTTTGATTTTCTACATTGACTAAAGGTATAAGGAGAGGGCTGAGATATTAAAGTTAAAAAAAACATGCTTAACACCACGGCATTGTTGCGCCTGTCCGAAGTCAGAAGCCTTTGGCCTTTTTGGTCAGGTATGATTTTAGTTTTAGTTTCGTATGACGTCCATTATCACTGAATTAGTACACCTCTTTGTTTAGAGATCAGATAAAGCACGCCTCCGGTCGTGTGATTTTGTCGTTGTTGTGAAGATCCATAGTTGGCCATCAGCTATATATTTTCTGCTCTTTGGTCTAGTGTTTGCCTCTTTGACACATTCCCCATTTCCATTCTCAATTTTATCATCAAATTCAATTTTGTACAACTATCATTGTCAGATTGTGATGTATAATAAGTTTTAATATCTGAACATTTTTGGAAAGCATTAAAATCTTACTCAGGCAACGATATGCATTGCTGCTTGTGTTTGTTCGTTAAATGGTTTAATTGTAAAATTTGAAGCCTTTTTCGTTATTTTCTTATAATTTCAGGACGAATTAACTAAAGATACTTGGTTAAAAGAGTCAATAAATGTTGAGGGTATTACGCCTAAACGAATGAAAGCAGTAGAAGTCTTTGCAGCAGTTATTGAGTATTTTAAAGGACAAATTCTGAAATCTTTACTGACGAGTCACGGAGATAAGGTGACTTCAAAGACGGAAATAAAAACTGACAACTCTTCGAAAAAAACTGACACATTCTCTAATGACGATTTTCACTGGGTTCTCACAGTTCCTGCTATATGGGACTTGAAGGCAAAACAGTTTATGCGTGATGCTGCTGAAAAGGTATAAATGTATACTAGACTTACACGATATTATGTTTCTGAAACAAATGTCTTAACATAAGGTCGAGTTCAAAAGATTTCAAAACAAAAAATATAAAACGTTACAGAGCATAAAATTCACAAATGGACTTTTTTCAAGATCCGGTTTAACCGTCTTCGAACGTTCTGTCTTATTACAGCTTTTACATTAATGCTAGCAAGACAAATATTTGTTTGGCTTGCATGCTTTGAATGTGTCAATGTTTGCTCAACATGGCAATTAAGATAGGCGGGGCTTCAGCTTGTATACATCATACTTACATTTTATTGGACGTTATATTTGAGGTTAAGGACACTTAATTTTAAAGCATCACAGGATGACAAAATTAATATTCTCACATGTTTTACAATTTAGTGTCCTTAACCTTAAACATAACGTTCAATAAATGTTTTGTCTTGCTAGCATTAATGTAAAAGCTGTAATCTATTAAAAATATCAATTCTACTGAAGGCAGCGACTGCAACTCCACTGAAATTTTACAAAGTCGGAAATAATGAAACAATCTGTTTTCCACAGAAAACGCCAATTTCCAAGAAATATTCAAATTCGATGATAATAGGGTGTATAACCTTGTCTGGATATACGTCCCTCGCACGGTCGTTGTTCATATTCGGAGATCGTTATCCGTGTCTTATACGTTCAATCGCATGCTCAGTCGAAGTACTGCCCGCGAAATTTAAAATCTCCTTGTTTCAACACTCGCTTAATAGTACAGCCATTTTGCGTGCATCTTCTAGTATTAATTTATATAAAAAAAGTTTGACATCTGAGACAGAGTAGAGTCTGAATTGTATAACCGGGACAATACAATTGGAACATTTGTTCAACTCGGTTTAATGGCTTTTATACGATTGTTTTCTTTTATACTTTTTTTTTTACTTTCACACTGAAAAACGGTTTTGTGCATCTTTCTTTATAGGCGGGGATTTCAAAGGAACAATTATCCCTTGCCCTGGAACCAGAAGCTGCTTCTGTACACTGCAGAAAACAACCGGTCACTGTAAAAGAACAGCCTTGTGGTAACAAAGCCATTGCAAGTTTGGAAGAAGGTGATCAATATATGGTCTTTGATCAAGGAGGTAACTATATATTCTATAATTACTAATGACTTGTACTGAATGATAAGAAAACACAGTCTCTGAAGCTAGTTTTACGGATCATTATACCCCCGCGGGCTCTACACAGGATGGGAGTTTACTTGTTTACGTTTCTCCGGCATTCTGTCTGCAAGCTCAACTTGTTTAACTAAACAATAAACATGCATATATTAAAGAAATAAGTAATGCAAGCTATACTTTATTGTAGTTTTAACATGGGTAGGCATTATATTCGTGATTATTTTTGCCCGAGGGATAGTGAGGGCTTTAATAACACGACTATTATGCATACCCATGTTAAAACTGAAATAAAGTATAGCTTGTATCAACTATTTCGATTCTGATTAGGACTATTAAGGTAACTTTTATGTCCGAAGTGTATAGGTGTAGATCGTTTGTGTAGGCTTTTCCATGAACATCCCGTTTTACCGTTTGTTTGTAAATAAAGCAAACGACTGGATGTGTGATTTTTTAGAGGAAAGAGTTTTGAACAGCCATCATGAACCGCGGTTGTCGTATCTAAGTCAAATATGCCAATTTCGAATTGCAACACATTACAATCATGATAAATGAATTAGTAACAACATGTGCATCATTTAAGAGTTTGGAAGTGTTTTAATGAAATGCATGCCAATTTGATAAAATTCATCATTCTGCAGCAGCCAATGTACGCATATGCAAACACATTTTATTGAATTTAAAGCATAGGTTTATTCACAAAGCGAAAGAAGCACGTCATATTAGAATTATATATATATATATTCAACGGGTAATTCCTTCCATAGTTTTGTTTATTCATGGTAGGCTAAAGGCTCATATTAGTTATATTAGGAATTTGTATCACATAGACTGAGATATGAACAGCCGAAATGTAGAACTTTTGATATCAAACGTACATAAATGTAGTATATATATGTGCTTGTTATCAGTCTCGGCCAGATAACGATACATCCTTAGATTTGCTAATAGAATCAAGAAGTAAAATAAACGCCAGCTCAAAGTCAGCCATAATTATTGGTTGGGACTTTCATTTAGGAAACATCAAGTGTAATCCCTGTAAAAAAGAGAAAAAAACAAGTGACCTATAGTTGTTAATGTTTGTGTCATTTTGGTCTTTTGTGGGTAGTTGTCTCATTGGCAATCATACCACATCTTCTTTTTTATAAGATCAGTAATTTTTAGACATTATAAATGACCATAGTTACAGTAACGCAAGTGATAAACATACCAACTCTAAATGATAAAATGTTCGATCTTGTGTTTACAAATTATCCATCCATTATTGAAAGAAACTGAAACCATGTCATCATTGGGAGTGGCAGACCATGACATTGTATATGCAACTCGGTCTCTATATATCCAATGTATGGTAAAGCTTTCCCATCTGCACATTCAATCTTTAAAAATTGGTTAAGTTCTTTCATGGGTAAGTCTGATAAATACTGCTGGTAAAAGTTGGTACTGATTGTAGATACAGTTGATCCAATATCTAGGATAGTTTTTGTTTCAATCCCTTCAATTCTTACTTTTGCTTCTGTTGGTGTTCCACAAAGTCCAGCAGGTATTTTAGTTGATGTTATGTTGTTGCATATTTTATGATGTTCGAAAGGGCTGCTATCTTTCCTCTCGTCTACATCCCGCCCTGTGGTGTAGACTTGTTGGTGTTTAAAGCCTTGTATTGGTCTGGCATATTCACACATCCTCTACCCATGTGACATTCCTGTCCACAACGTGTGTCAAGTTCTACCCTGCTCTTGTGTGTTCTGATTACCAGTATAGCTGTTTCCTTGATATCCTCCACGACCATTATATCCTCCACGGTTGTTATATTCTCCACGATAATTTCCTCGGTTGAAATTATTTCCTCTGTAGCTGTTGTTACCTCGAAATCCTCTACCTCTTAAACTTCTATTTCCACCTTGATAACCGTATTGGCTATGTTGCTGTTCCTGTTGCTGATGTTGTTGATTTCCTCCTGATTCCAGTTTATCCAATCTAGAAGTAATAACTTTTAGCATTCCCTTAATCTCATCATCATCACCATCATCATCCATGTTTAACTTAGCAACAACCTTCTTTAATGTACCCTTGGTATGTTTAGGCGGTTCATCTAACAAGTTGTCTTTTTCAATTTTCCTCAAAGCTATCCTCAATGCATCAAAAGTAGTGTATTTTTCCTTTTCATAATGACTGATGGCTTTTAGTCGTGTGGTAGACCTTTCCAAAACATGTCGTGCAACATTCCATCTGCATCTTCCCTCTTCTTTTTCAAAATATCTTCAAGTCAAAAACTCCATGCAGTAATGTTCTCGTCCTCCTTCTGGGTAGCATTGTAAAATTCCCTCATCACAGATTCCTTTTCCTCAACAACTCCAAACACACTATCCATCTTATCAATGACTTGAGTTAAATTGGCTTCAGGTCCAAGACGCATGACGACTTTTCCTGCATGTCCTCTCAATGATCTCCTTACGGACTGTATAATAGATTCCTGACTGAGTCTTGTCGTTGATATAGCAAACCACTTCATATCTCCAAATGTCTACATATATAGGATGTTTTCTATCATCAAAAAGATGCCAAACCAAGCTACGTTAAGTCTATAAATATAAAATGCAAACTGGCAACAAATAAAAGAGGATATAGATCAAATATATCAAGAGATGATACATAAAAAGGATACTCAAGATACAAATAGACTTTGGTTGAGTTTTAAGATTTCTTTACAAAGCACTATCGCTGAGAACATACATCAAACACCTACCATGGATAACAAACAGACAGTCTTAGAAGACAAATTAAAAAAGGACAAGAAAAAATATCAAAGTTATTAAGTAAATGAAAACAAGACCAACTTAAAAAATTAAAACATGAAATACAAAAACAACCAAGAACCCCTTATTGGAATTGAATATGATATGAAGTAAACCAGTTGATGACAAAACTACTACTATATCAAAGAGCTTCTTTAAAAAAGCTATTCTAGCTAGCTGTTAAATAAAAACAAAAAAGTCTGAAAGACTCACTTACATCTGATTCAAAAGCAAAAGTTAATATTTCAAAAAAGCATTCACACCAGTAACAGATGATCCAATACGAGATAAGTGCGTCAGTAAACATCCACAGAGGCCTGATATTAAAATACAAAAACAAGGCATATACAAGCTTCTAAACCATTTGTCAACAACATCAATATCAACAAAGCAGCTGGGCTGATCTTATCCATGGAAATATTTTAAGAGTGTAAGACATCTATCATTCCCATCTTATCAATCATATTCCAAAAATTAATGAACTCACTTGCGTATTCAAAAAGGCTACAAACACAATCTTAGCAACTATTGCCCTATATCATTGACGTGCACATCTGCTGCAAACCATTTGCACATGTTGTAGCCAGTATAATATAATGAAACATCTGGAAAAAATAAAAACCCTATATGACTAACAACATAGTATTCTATCATCTCGCTCTTGTGAAACTCAGCTTATATCATTTTGTTCAAGATCTTGCAAATTCAAATAATAAAAACATCCAAACAGACATTATAAAAATATTTGCAAAAGCATTTGACAAAGTTTTACACCAACATCTCATGTATGAAATTAGTTTCAACGGTATAAATTGCAGTACATTACATTGGATTCAAGAAGGATTTTTTAACCAGCAGAACACAAACAGTTGTTCGTGAAGGTGAAACATCAAATAATATTTGATGAATAATATGTATATCAACGTAATATTTCTGTAACATCTGGAGTTCCTCAAGGCACAGTGCTTGGTCTTCTTTTATTCTAAATATTTAAAAAATGATTTGGCAGAATATATTGAACATAGCACATTAAGCTTATTCGCAGATGGCCGCATTATTCTTAGGGAAAATTTAAAAAAAAACATATGACACATATACATTACAGTCTGATACTTAGAAGCGGCCGATAGATTGGAGCAGGACAGGCTTTATATGCACTTTCACCCTGATAAATGCAACATTCTCAGTGTAACTCAAAAATGTAAACCTTTAGACTTCACTCACAAATTACTACACAAGCACTCTCTAGAAAAAAGTTAACTCTCTAAAATATCAAGGCCTAACTCTTCAACCAATTTAAAATGCGATAAACATATTGATAACATGACACCAAAGCAAATCAGTCTTTTGTATTCATTTGTAGAAACCTTCAAATAGCCTCCACTAAAGTAAAAGATCAAGATCTTGTCTTACCAAAATTAGAGTACTGCTCAATTGTTTGGGACCCACATCAAAAACAGCTAGTTTCACAAATTGAAAAAGTTCAGAGAATGGCAGCACGCTTCTTATGCAGCCGTTTTAATAACACCAGCTCAGTTACTAAAATGATGACAGCTTAAATTGGTACCCACTTAAAATTAAGCGTTTACGAAACAGACTTTTCTTCTTTAACAAAACTACAAAAATTGGTGCAGTAGACAATAGAAACAGACACAGCAATTCACACCTATAATTTAGGCAAATACAAACATCCAAAGACAGTTATAAATATTCATTTTATCCACGTACAGTTATAAACTAAAATCATCTGCCACAACAAACATTATCGTATAGTACACTACAGAAATACAAGAGAATAATCCCAGAATCTGCTCTCATCTCTATATTCTATTCATAACTATTTCGTTATCATATATATATATATAATATATAGTTTTATCTAAATGTATTTTTTTAAAGGTACATACATTATTTTTATTTTTCATTCTGTTTCTTTTATTTATTTTCTATAGCGTAATTTATAAAATGTTTAGTTGACGACCGGTGAATAATCTTCTAGGATAGCTAGAAAGAAATTTAAAGTCATAAGTGATGCAGATTATTTGAGCGTTCAGAAATGAAACCATTAATGGTTTTATATTCTACTCATGTCTTGTTTTTCAGGAGGAACAACAGATATCACAGTTCACGAGGTTACTGGGCCTAGCTCTGTTAAAGAGATACACCAAGCATGTGGAGGTTATTGGGGTGGAAATACAGTCAACGGAGAGTTTTACAAGTTTCTAGTTAAACTTTTTGGCGGTTTTGTCATTAATGATGTTAAGAAGAACCATCCTGCTGATTACTTTGAGCTGATGCACAATTTTGAACGTAACAAAACAAGTTTTAAATTAGACACAGATAAAGTTACTATCCGAATTCCCGTTGCATGGCTTGACACATACAAGGAAAGTACTAAGCAAAAGTTGAAAGATGTAATACCACAGACGAGATTTAATAACAAGATTGAACTTTCAAATGACAAAATGAGAATCAAACACTCGCTTTTCCGCTCGTTCTTTGATTATTCAATAACTAATGTTACAGATGAACTTGATAAATTATTCAAAAAGCAAGAGCTTTCTGGTGTTCATACACTATTAGCAGTTGGAGGGTTTTCAGAATCTTCTGTTTTGATAGATGCCGTTAAACAAAAACTGGGTCAAAAGGTCGACGTTATCGTTCCAAGAGACCCCGGATTGGCTGTTCTTAAAGGAGCAGTTATGTTTGGATTTGAACCAGGAACAATTGAGTCACGTGTTTCTAGATATACATACGGTGTTGCAATGCAAAGGCACTATATAGATGGTTTTGATGATGCGTCGAAGCGTCCTAGCCATGGCAGTCTTATAGATGATGTTTTCGATATTCATGTCAAGAAGGGACAAGTTGTAAAAATTGGACATTTTGGACCAGAACATACTTACTTCCCTGTTGTAGACGATCTAAAATGTGCTCACTTCGAATTCTTTGCATCAGAAGAAAAGGACCCTAAATATACAACAGAAAAAGATTGTAGTATGTTAGGGGTACTTAGTGTTGATCTTACAAGAAAGGATTCAAAAGATGGAGAGCTTTCATTGAAAATTAATGCTAGTGGCACTGAAATAGTAGCGGTTGTAAAAGAAAAGGCCACCAAAAATGAATACAGAGCTTACTTTTGTTTATTTTAACTGATATAGAATAATTCTTCCCAGAGTGCTGGTTTTTTTTTCTCTATGAATCAAAAGCTTGGTATATGGAACTAGAAGTCGCGTATTTCTAAATAAAACACACTAACAAGGACTTAAAACACATACATAGAGTATAATATTTACAAAACAAATAGATTTATGAGTTTTATTTGCGTTTTATTTTGTTGTTCCTTTTACTTTTTATAGTTATTTGTTTCCAATTTCTCTCTCAAATTGGAATAACTAATCCCCTGCTAGTAATATATGTTTGACTGAGAGATGTTAAAATAATTAGCTTCGTTTGATCGAAAAAGCAAATGTTTATATATGATGTCTCATGAATAAAAGAGTTCACGCTCTCTTCACGTGCATTCACTTCTTGTAGGAGTGTTTGTAGCAAGACAAGTTATGTCTCTATCCAAAATACCTTCATTTTGTAGTGGCTGTTTTATAGTTATCCCGCTTTTGATTTCGATTAAGAAAAAGTTTACTCTAATTGAGTGTTGTCACATATAAAATGAACAATATGAATGAAACTTAGAAAACTGTGAAGACTTTCTTAAAAAACATTAGATTGTTTCTCGTCCACGAATAAACATGAAATAGTTGCCATTGAATTTTACAAAAACTTCCTTCCATTACACTTACATTTTTCCTTTGTTTATTTCCTGCTTTAACTTTGATATGCTTTTAAAAAAACTTTTATGCAATATTAACCCAAATATACTTCTAAAAAATTCAAGCAAGAATGTTAAAGAATTAATCATATAACACTGGACACTTTTAATTTGCAAAACACTCATTTGCAAATCCGCCGCCGCCTCAAACAAGAGCTACAATATCATGTATATAACCAAAATGTGCGGAATTACATGGGATTCAATAATTTCATTGGTTTTATACTGTTACTTTCAACGATCAATAATTTGAATGTTTTAATTGTCAGGACTTTAATAATCTGGTACAATGATAACCGATACTTCTTACAGGATTAATATCCTTTTTAAAGTAACACATTTAATCCTACAATAAATATAGGTTATGTTTGTAACAGATTTATTAAAGACCATATCAGTTCACAGGAAAAACATGTGGCTTTATTCGGGCATACTATTCTTATGCAGCACCTACCCGTCTTAACTCAAACCCATAAATGCTGCATGCTAATAGGAGAAACAACACATACGAACTTTCTTCTTTGGTTTGAACTTGCGGAGACTTGATGAGAATTAAATCCACGGCGATTCAACTATGTGAACATTTTATTTATTTCATGGCAGTGCTTTAAGTTTCGAGATATAAGCACACAAAAATGCACCCACCCCCTCTATGTTTAATTTGTTAATGTGTGGAAAGACTAGTACTGTGAATTATGCAGTCGTTAATCATACCTCAATTTGTCATACTTAAAATCCACATGGAACTGCTTTTTTTTTTTGATTGCGGAAAAAACACTTTTACATACTAGTGGCTCAGAAAGTTCACCTTATCTCGACTGGTTTTTTTCTTTCTTTTAAACATGTCCCCTAGCGTGATGTATCTTTCAAATATTGTATTACGGATACAAATTAATTCATATTAGGCAATTAATGGTCAAAACTTTTCCCCTTAAATCATTGTTAATCAAGCGCATACAATTGTCAAAATTGTTATAAAGTTGTATTCGATAGCAATGTAAGCGTCTCATAACGATCAGCGAATATGAACTTAATAAATAAAACTATAGGTCAAAGTCTGGCCTTCTACAATGACCAAACCTCACCTCATAGTAAACTTTGAGAGACCCGGAATGGCAATGAATTAAAAATCAAACGAGAAATTCAACGACCTGATTCATGTAACTCGACAAAAAACAGCGACAGTAGACAACATCTCAATTACAGGTTCCTGTCCTTGGACAAGCAAAACAAGAATGTGGCGGTGTTACACATTTATGCTTGTGCCAAAGCCTCTACCCTCACCTTTGACAGTGGTGTAACATAACATCATAAGCTTAAGAACACACAATAAATTACCGATCTAAGAGTAATCTCAGTGACTGAAAGTTAATTCAAAGCAACTAATGAAAAGAATGTGACTATTACTCAAATGATAAATAATATATAAGCACATATTGTTATGCAATAAGTAATTTAATTTAATAGAATTACATACGAAGCACGCTTATAACATTATTTATACATTGCTTGAAATTCTAACTTCACAAAAGCAATAGCGTAACACAATCAACAATAAGTTGTAAACTTATTTAAATACTAATATGTGTATCACACCATTGTGAAACAGCTGTCAGTGACATGAAGATCCCATGTAATCTGAAACAAAACGATGAGCTATATCATATGATAACGGCTTACCATTTGAAAAACTTGATCGATTTCATAGAGGTGGTATGCTTGAATATGTTATTCTTTTGCTTTTGGTATACAGTTTGTTATTATTCGTCTGATGTGAGCATACATGAGACAACAGGTATGGTAGGTGTGTATACACTCGAGGGTATACGTATACAGTACATGTGTAGAATATTTAAACAAATAACGAGTCGACGTCATTATTGTGATCAATACCGTATCTATTTTTCGATAGTTTAGTGTAAACGACCTGAGTACGTGATAAGCTAGAATATATCTATTTAAATCGTTTATCCAACCTATATAGATATATATTTAACTTATATCATTTACTTATAGTACTATCTGTAGTTTCTCGCGAGAGTTCGTATCATACAAGGAACCAATATCGAGCACTGCTTAGGTAAACATTAAAAAGGTTTG
The DNA here is from genome assembly GCF_036588685.1 of Mytilus trossulus. Taxonomy (NCBI): domain Eukaryota; kingdom Metazoa; phylum Mollusca; class Bivalvia; order Mytilida; family Mytilidae; genus Mytilus; species Mytilus trossulus. The sequence goes on along the minus strand of NC_086386.1, from coordinate 32,141,207 downwards.
TTTAATTCTCATGTAAAATGTAGTAGAAATTAACAACAACATAGTCAGGATTGAAGAATGGGTAACTAATGCACATTAGTAAGCCGGGCTAATAAACGTTAAATAGGGACAATACTTCGTTTTGTTTTTAAACTACAGAAAACTTGACCCTATTTTCGAAAATATTTTTTTACTTTCGGTTTTATGTTCCTAATATTATGGATGTATGGTTCCATCAAACTTTTCTATATTGCATTGCTGATGACGACTGATTCATGAACACCCTATGCAGAACGGTAGATACATGTATTTTCTGCTATTACATTTAGACATAAAGTATATAAATGGTGTCTTATCATTTGAAATGTCAAGTTACTTTTGTTTGGCAAATATTTGTGCTTGATATCATCCCTTATGAAACGGAATTGTTTGTCGCAAACTTCATCAGACTTGTTTGCAGGAGTCTACTGAACGTCTTCGGTAAAAAAAAAAATATTCGATAACAGTACTAATAAAAAAAAGAAGAAAAAACTAGAGAATGGTAATACTGGATTTTCAATATTTAGTGCTTGGTAACATATGTTTTTTAATTTCTAGAGCCATTTGAAAATTCGTCGTCAGTACCCAGATACAGAAAAGAGTTTTCCACCATGCCGAGTGACAAGGTAAAAATTATATTTCCTTTGTATTTTCTTTTGGTATAATTATAATAAGGTATTGGTTTGTTAAATTTTGCTTTACCAAAGTGAATAATGTTTTACATTATTTTAACAATTATTCAAACGGTGGCTGTGTGACAGGAACGGTGAAAATTCTAGCAGGAAAAATCAACATGAGTCCTGAGTATAAATGATCATTCATTTTATACATAATTACTGATAATGTAAGCAAGTATTTTTTTTAATCCTTTTGTCCGTCAGTCCTGATCATCTCTCAAAGATCAGTTTGGGGAGTTTTGGGCATTTGGTATCTGACATTATCGTATATTTTTGTTACTTAAAACAATAATGAGTCTTCATAGAAACAATTGCGAAAATATTTTACTAACGATAACATGAAGATCCTTAACAAGTAAACAATTTTAAATGGAAAAACCCAAAAAAGAAATTAACACCTCAAAGGAACATAAATAGAATTGTACAAATACTACATACAGGTCTTTGCATACGATCTTGCATATTAGAATCACATCATACAGAAATGCACCTTGTGTGATTCTTCTCTTATTTGAGTTGCTGCTATCCAAAATCAAAATTGTTGAAAAAAAATATCGGAATTATTCGGACATATTTGCAATCTTCTGCTTCTTCAAGTTAATCTCCCCAGAGATGGAGCACACTCAGCTATAGATGTGTCCAATTAACGGGTCAGTTTTTGAAACGATATTCAAAAAGAAGTTATTCCAAAGTAAAAGTTTTATAAGAAAACCCCGAATAGAACGTTGCACATGCACAAAATTAAATTACAGGAACGTACATATCTATATGCATGAAGCACTCAATGCACGTTAGCCAATATGTAGATTTTATATTGAAAGCACTGTCTAACTAAATAAAATCTATAAATGGTTGGCGCTAATTTAAATTATTGTCTCTCCCATGACAGTCTTAAATATTGAAAAAGAGACACTGCTATTTTAGTGTTTTGTACAGTATTGCTTTCGCTGTGCACCATAGTTTAACATAGAACAATATACATGTAGGAGGAAACCAGAGACCTCTTTGTGTTAGAAAACACTATCAAATCTATGAACGGTTGCATGGCACTGATTTAAATGTGCGTCTCCTCCATGACAGTCTGGAACATGAAATAAAAGACACTGCTATTATTTTAGTGTTCGGTCCAGTTTTGCTGTCACTGTGCACCACACGTACAGTTCAACATAGAACCCTATAGGAGAAAACCAGAGACCTCTTTATGTCAGAAAAACTATCAAACCTCCAAACATACATAAATGTACTATCCACCCTGATGTGTGTCCACACTTGTATTTTTAAAAAGTATGATCACGTTTAAGCCATTTCAAATGTTTCGAACTTGTGACATATGTTATAAAAAATGAAATCAAAACGCTTTGAAGGAGTAAGTTCAGAAATACCCCTTTTAGCCCAAAAATATAACAGCTTTATAAATGTATTTAAATTTAAGTTCTTAGCTATTTATTGGAATGTAAAATAATTCTGTTACATAAATAAGGGCTGTTTTGACAATACAATGCACATGTACCGGGTACTAGCATCATAAAGTCATGCTTAATTCCTGGAATACTCACAATTTTAGCATTTGAGTCAAGCTTATACCAGTCGGAAACCCGGTTCAAATAGAACAAAAAAAGTTGAAGCTCTTTGTTAGATAAGTCGATAAATGCTTACTGTAATGTTTACTAGTAACAAAATCTTTAAAAGTTAATAGAAACCAACAAAATTACAATATACTTCTTAATTACGAAGATAGTCTTCAACCACTTAATAAATCTAGTCTGCCCTTCCACGAAATATTTAATTAGAATTTTTTTAAATGTTTATGAATTTTCGAAAATTCCACCTGACAACCGATCAGACAATAGTTTTAAGTTGAATCAATGCAGAGAAGATCATAAACTGGTGCTCATTAGCTGGTTGGTACATTTGTCTTTTAAAATACAACTGACATATAAGGATCGTAATGGTTCAATGTGGATAAATTTGTCGGTTTCCAAGAGCAAAATTGGCAGCGCTTCATCCCTACAATGGCTTCCATTTCTACGATTGTAAAAATCATTCGATAAGTTCCAGTGGAAAGAAAAATTCAAATTACGTTGTCAATATAGGGATGACGGTTTTATCGTCTTCACAGGCAAATACTAGTCCTATAATATATGCCTTCGCATTATATATTCACTATTTCACTATTTAACGTTTTCATGCTGATATTTTCATTTTTTTTATTTTTTGTCTAATGCGGTGGCACATTGATATTAAAAAGAAAATATCAGAACAGCAAATGGAAATAGTGAATAAAGCCCCCGAGGTCATATGTTATAGGACTAAGGCAAATACGAGCAAGTAGAAGATTTCTTTAACATAAAGCCTATGACATTGACCCTCTACTTCAGTTCACATGACGAGGTAGTAGTTAGAGGACTTTTGAAAAGGGGACACCTGCTGCATTATGGGCAACAAACATAATTTACCAAAAAAAGGTGTAAATTTTTGAGATTTTTTCCGGATGTCTGTTGAAGGAACCCCCATAATAATCGAATTATCCTGCTACTGATGTGGTTATATAATAATTTGTAAACTATGCTTGTCAATGAGAGAACTTTTCAATAAATATTGCGTTGAATATTTAGTCGGAGATTTAGTAAGCTTAATGACCTCAAATTGAATAGTGTCAAATTACTGGCAATTTTTTATACTATACAACGGAAAACAGACACGATAATAGGCAAACAAACAAAAAAAAACCATGCTCCTGATTTTGGACAGGTATATTACATGTGTAAACGGCAAATTGAATGTATTAGCTGGATCCAAACCCATTTCTAATGTGGAACATGGTTATTACGGCATAAAAGTAATGATTAGGAAGTAGCTTTTGTCTTATTCTATAGGAATAAACATACCACATTCTATAAAAAATAATATAATCGTACTTTAACGTTCAAACCCGCAGCAAATGTTTGCAGCTGTCCTTAGTCTGGAATCTGATGTACAGTAGTTGTCATCTGTATGTAGTTCATCCGTTTGTTTTCCCTTTAGAATGAATTTAAATTTGTAAATTTTGGGGCCCTTTATAGCTTGCTGGTCGGTGTGAGCCAAGGCTCTGTGTTAAAGGCATTAACTTGACCTACAATGATTTACTTGTATAAATTGTTACTTGGATGGAGTGTTGTCTCATTGGCACTCACACCACATCTTCCTAATCTATTTAATATTCTTTTTAATAGAAAAGTAAATAAAATGACTCAGGGACCTACATGTAGGTGAAATATTACCTCTACCAATGAGAACCCTAGAAGTGTCATCCATTGGTAGTAGTTTGAACTTCCACGTTGGTAAAAAAAAAAGTATCGAAATAAAAACATTATGTATCTCCTCATATTTTTAATATATATTATGTTAAAACACCACTCTCATTATACACAAATTTTCCTGATTTACAATAAAAAGAAAATATTGTCCTCCACAAACATGACAATGAAACACTGAAATATAATTTACAATTCATTTGAAATAAGAATTAGCATTAAAAAAAGTTCTAAGGTTCACGTATTGACTTTTTTTTTTTAAAGCAACTTGTTATTCATTTATTTATTATTTTGCAGCTTCTCAAACACGATAAAGATATCGTAGCGGCCATTGATTTTGGGACAACATACTCAGGTTATGCCTATTGTAAACGTGCTGACTACACTGCGAATCCTGTTAACCCATCAATAAAATGTAATACGTGGATTGGAGGAGAAAATTTGACTTCTAAAGCACCGACATGTGTACTGTTTAATACAGACCTGAAATTTCATAGCTTTGGTCATGAGGCTATTAAGAATTACTACGTAAATCCTGACAAATTGAAATTGAAGGAATATTACTACTTCGAATATTTTAAGATGATGCTGTATGAACAAGAGGTATACGTCTTTTAAAAATTATTCTCATACAAAAGTTCTGAAAATGGTAAATTATACAGAGAAATAAAAAGAAATGTGTATGCAGCAATAGGACAGCACCTTAAAATTACAGTGTTTGCAATATTGATTATGATATGTGATATCTGTTGTCTCACACGTACAGTACTTAATAGTGTTGTTTTTTTTTAATTTTTAAGATATAAAATTAATTCACCATAACATTAATTTCAAACAATTGAATTAATTATTATATTTCACTAAACATACTGCTGGATGACATCAAAGCGGACAGGTAATACGCGTAAATTTTATAATTTTGCTCAAAATTTACAATTTTTAAAAGTATCAGTCTCAAAGAAAATCATGCAATTTGAAAAAAAGGATTAACCTACATAAATTAGAAGCTTACATACTGATTTATATCTCATAATATAGATATGAGACAATGTGGTATGAGTGCCAATTAGAAAACCACCATCAAAGTAACAATTTGAAAAGTAAACCATAATTATTCAAAGTACGGCCTTAAACACGGAGTTTTGGATGACATAGAACAGCAAGCGATAAAGAACTCCAAAAATTACAAGTATAAAAGCATTCAAATAGGAAAATAAAAAAAAATCCTATTCATAAATTCCTCAAAAACATAAACATCAAGATAGAAAACAAAAACATAAACATCAAGATAGAAAACATATACTGAGGGAACCACATTTAATTCTAAACGTGGTGAGCAAACCGGATGCGTCCACATATTGAATAGTATTATTTGACTCACTATTCTTTCCAAATTATGAAATTGATTGTAAAATTAAGAATGGAAATGGGGAATACGTCAAAGAGACGACAACCTGACCAAGGAGCAGATAACAGCCGAATGCAATCAATGGGTCTTCAATATAGCGGGGGAAATCCCGTAATCGGAGGTGGGCCTATGCTAGACCCTTAATGCAAATGTGTACAGTCTAGTTTAGTGAAAATGGACATCATACTTAACTCCAAAACATATAAATAAACTAAAAAAATATTTAAAAAAACATACAGGACAAACAATGGCCAAATGCTCCTGACTTGGGACAGGCGCAACATGAACGGCTGGGTTTTACAAGTTTGTCTCAACCCTTCCCTACACCTCTAGCCAATGTAGAATAAACAAACACACAACAATACGCACAGATAAACTGTGTCCAATATCAGAAAAGATAAAAAATGAAAGAAAGTTACATGATACTGCTTTTTCATGGAAGAAAATTTTCAAATAAATGCACTTCAGATGATAACTTGTAACTCATTTATCATGTACATCTCACCTTAAAAATGTTTTATTGCCATAAAAGGTTTCGTTTTGGATTCCCTCGCACCAGATTTGAGAGAAACCTTATTTTATTATACTTTAATCATATTTCTGATATTTCACTGGGCACTCTCGGCATATGTTATGTGTCATTAACTTCTCAATAACCCAAAGCAACTTGTGTATTAAGAATTATACAAATATCATTGAGCTTTGAGAATCATCTCAGATTTTGAACCAAGCTATCTTAATGTATGACTCAATTCATTTTTTTTTTTACAATTGCCATTCTCATAACATAATGAACACTTGGAGCGTTTTGATTTTAAAAAGTAAAATCACAAAAATATTGAACTCCGAGTAAAATTCAAAACGGAAAGTCCCTAATCAAATGACAAAACACATAAAACGAATGGACAACAAATGCCATATTCCTGACTTGTTACAGGCATTTTCAAGTGTAGTAAATGGTGGATTGAACCTGGTTTTATTGCACAAAACCTCTCACTTGTACAGCAGTCGCATAAAATTTTATAATATTGATAATGATGCGCGAACAAAACTAACAAACAATACTAGTAAAAATGTCACAAACAGGGATAAAAGTCTACTTTGGTAGGTTTTAATCTAACCTGACATCTTCATCCAAGTACAGTATGTGTATATCATGAATACTCTTAATAAAGAATATTTACCGAATCTTGCAAGTTGTTGGTCAGTCTTATTCAGAAGATCTGTATAATCTCTACTGCTGAAATTCGTTCGAAAAAAAGTTATGTAATATATTGATTACCATTATGGCACAGGTTTTTCACATTCCACATCGTTGATCTCGTTGTAGGACGTGAGTTTGGTCCACAATCAGGTCAAGCCAAACACTTTTAAATTGATATTAGATGATCCTTTTCAAGGCGCACGCCATTAAGTAATCAATACATGTATGTACCAGATTGACCACAACCCTTTAGCCATTTCATCTAATTCATTTCGTTTACACTCTTATACTTAAAAATATCGTCTCTTTTTTGTTGTTGTCCAGGACATAACCACAGAAATGTTCTTAGAGGAAACGATTAAAGAAGACGATGTTAAAAAGAGAAAAAAGATGAAAGCAGTTGATGTTTTTGGGGCTGTAATAGGCTACTTTCGAGATCAGTTATTATGCACTCTTAAAAAAACAGGTGAAGTTAAAGACAAGTTTACAGAAAAAGATGTCATGTGGGTGATTACTGTTCCTGCAATCTGGGATTTGAAAGCAAAGCAGTTTATGAGAGTATGTGCTAAAAAGGTAAGACGTTTGACCATAATTTTATGTGATTTATATCATAATATAGATCTTTTCTGATGGATATCTATTATGTCTAAATATACATGCAAGATGGGCATTATAGCTTGTAAAAAAAAGTACCAAACTCCAAGGAAATTCGAAATGAAAAGTCCCTTAACAAATAGCACTAACTTTAAAGATTCCTAATTTCAATTGTGTTTTTATCCTTAGGGAAAAATAGATCACGACCAGCTCATCTTAGCGCTTGAACCAGAAGCAGCTTCTATTCACTGTCGAAGGGTACCAGTTGGTGTTCAAACAGAAGGTGATGGGAGGAAAATTATTGCAGCAATGGCACCAGGAGCACAATTCATTGTGCTTGACCAAGGAGGTACAGTGTTTTATATTTGGCAAAAAATAATTGAAGAAATCTTTTTACGCACATCTAGAAGTTTAGCAATTTCTTATTTGTATTAAGATGTTATCTGTTCTCTATGTACAACATTAACAAAGGTCTTTTTTGCTTCATAGTTCATAAATATTATTCACTGTACATTCCAGGTGGAACAACTGATATTGCTGTACATGAAGTTACAGGGGTTGATACGCTAAAAGAGGTCCACCAGGCTTGTGGGGGACACTGGGGAGGAATAACAGTTAACAAACAGTTTTATAATTTTCTGGAAGAGATATTTGGCAAGGATGTTATAGATAGAATCAAAGAAATTAATCCGTCGGCATTTTATTCACTACTTCGTAACTTTGAAGACAAAAAGACATCATTCAAAAAAGAAGATGAGGGCGAACCGGAAGGGAAAGTAACACTTAGATTACCTATTGAATGGACAGATACTTTCAAGGCCATTAGATCACTTCCTTTTGCTAAAGCTGTAGAAAAAACAAATTTCAAAGATCGGGTAATAGTGAACAAAGATAAATTTCGAATAAAAAACAATTTGTTTAGAACATTCTACAATTATTCTCTTGAAAATGTTATACGAGAACTAGAGAGATTGCTAGCAAAAAAAGAATTAAAGTGCGTCAAAACCTTGTTGGTTGTTGGTGGACATTCAGCTTCAACGGTGCTAACCGAAGCGCTCAAAGCAAAATTCCCGAATATTGGAATGGTGATTCCAAAAGATCCGGGATTGGCGGTATTAAAAGGTGCTGTTATGTTCGGGTTTGATCCTGGCACGATAACAAGTCGTGTTGCAAGATTTACATATGGTATTGGAACAACACGTGCGTTTGAGAAAGGAGATCCAGAATCAAAGAAAATTATTGTAGACGGAGTTGAAAAGTGCAAAGATGTTTTTGATAAACATATAGAAATCGGCCAAATTCTGGAGGTTGGAGAGGACAAATATCTCGAAGAACATAACTATGTTCCTCTGTATAAAGATCAGACCAGCGTAGATTTTATTTTTTATGATACTTTAAACAAATCACCAAAGTATGTCACAGATGACGGCTGTCGCCGGATTGGGTCATTGCACTTTAAACTGACAGATGGTATGACAGGAAAGCGAACCATGGCTTTGAAAATCAATAACAGTGGTACAGAACTTGTATCCCTTATAACTGAAATAGGAACAACAAAACTAAGTAAAGGTTATTTCCGACTACCCTCTGATTCTAATTTAAGTAAACAAATCAGCCAACCACGGTAGAACTATCACGTGTACAAATCATAATGATATTTATAGTTTTAAAGTACTATATGCACAATAAACTTACATATTTGTAAAGTTTGTATAATAGCGTTTATTTTCTGTAAAAACATTGCAAAATTGAATACAAAAAGAACAAACTGTTACTCGCAATCACTCTCATTCGAGTCAACAAAATCTGCCTACCCCTGATGAACTTTTATTTCTGTTTTTTTCTATACTTAAATTATTTTAATATGTTGGTTGGTTTTTGTCTGTGTTACAATTCCCATCAGCATGAATCTAATTATTATTCAATAGCTAGCTTATAGTTTGAATAAATAATTAATGCAATCTCATATCTAATTATATAAATAAAATGAGATACATGGTTTTCATCAATAAGAAAGCAAACCAAAAGCAAAAAGACATCTAGAGGACACCTCATGTTCTTTAACGCTTTTATACCCCAATTACACTTCAATCAAAAGCATTCAATTCTTAAGGAAATGACACATTTGGGTAATACAGAAATATCCTGATCAATTCCGGTTTTACAAATCAGTTACTAGTACAAGTCAAACTGATATACTTTAGCCGAATTGTTTAAGTTAAGAATTACTTGTTTCATTTTATTAATCTTGTTTGAGCCCTGATTTATTAGATGGAATCCACCTTTGTGCTAATTCTTTTTAATGTTTTATTCAACGTTAAAGGGTTGGACTGCAGAACTAATTATTACATTGTTTAAATATGGGCTACATAAGTTTACCAATGTTCTCACCTCATTAATCCACTTTGGAAAATGCAACAAAAACTAATAGAACTACAATAACTCCAAAGAGAAACGAGACCGGATACACCAACAGAGCGAGTGTTTCCTGCTCTGCATGAAAGCCATCTTTTAATCGATAGAAGTTAATGTTCTTCTGGTATATAGGTAAATTAAATGAATTATCTGTGATTATACATGTATATTGAAAGAAAGATACCAGAGAACAGTCAAACTCATAGATCAAAAATAAATTGACACCGCCATGGCTAAAAATAAAAAAGACAAACATACAAAAATAAAAGTACACAAGACAAAACATAGAAAACTAAAGACTAAGCAACTCGAGCCCAACCAAAAAGTGGGGTGATCTCAGGTGCTCCGGAAGGGTAAGCAGATCCTGCTCCACATCTGAAACCCGTCGTGTTGTTCGTGTTATTACAAACCCGGTTAATAGTCTTATTCGGTAGGTCACATTCATGAAAAATGAAGGGGTTTGTAGTTCCGTTCTAAGGAACATATCCGATTTCATCTGTGAAACGATTATTCCATTACGGAAATTACGAATGTATGATTTCAACTTCAACATTTGGAATTTCCTTGTCAGCAGCAATCCTCTGTCAAGGAAATTGTGATAGGAAACACAGGCCCGGGAATATAGTATCAATTAGGAGTTGTATACTCCGTAAGTAGGCGCTGCTGGAATGTTGCTACATAGCAATGGAAAGTTCACAATTGGGAAGCTGATATCAACTCTTTTGTCGTAAAGTTTTGTTTTCAACCGACCCTCATTGTCTATTTCTAGATGTCAGCAAGATGTGATGCAGACTTAAATCCATCCGTTTTAACCCTTATTTCTTGTTCGATGGGATAGATACGTTCAACATAGTCACCAAATTTTGCATTATTTAGGAAGAGAACATGATCTATATAGCGGACAGTAAAGTTAAAGGATTTTTCTTACTTCAAAAGAAGTTCCAGTAAAAAGTCAGCCTCATAATAATTAAGAAGCAAGTTGGCAAGGAGAGTGGCACAATTGATTCACATTGGAATGCCAACAGTCTGTTGAAAAACACGTCCTCCAAACATAACAAATTTGTTGTCGATCTAGAAATCAAGCATCTTGCTAATGTCAGGTTCAGAGATGTTCTTGTTTAAATCAGAGCGATCCTTTAAAAAGTAGGATTAATCCCTCCCTTAGACAAGATACTTGTGTCTCTACGTTGGGCTATTCGTTTTGATGACACAAAACAATACGGATTCTTTCAATTTATCTTTTATTTTGGAATGGGGAATAGTTGTGTAAAGTGTAGAAAAGTCAAATGTTTTTATATTATTGCAAGATGAAAGAGTCTTAGATTGAGATTTCTTTCGTTAAAATCTATTATTTTATTTCATATACGAGCGAATCGAATAAGTTGAGATATATTAACATCATAAGATGGTGACAAGGGGACGTCACTATTTAAAAATGGACAATTTACAATTAAGAATTGAATGTTTCTTTTTGTAAATTTATTGGGGTGTAGAAGCGTTGACCGAAGTACATTTTGTATGAAGCGCAGAAGCGCTTCATTTTAAAAATGTACGCACGGTCAACGCTTTTACAACCCTATAAAGTTACAAAAAGAAGCATTCAATACTTATAATTACATTTTTTAGCTAGGATTATCAAGTTTTGTTTAATTCACCTGTGCACTTTATTGTGGAACCTCATGTCATCACGAATGATAAATGTTATTGTCTGATGCAATTGCTTACGGAATAACATGTGATGTGCAGTTAGCCAATCAGAATAATGTATTATAATGAAACATACATCTAATGTTATTATTAGGAAATGAAAATCCATCTCTTATCATAAATGTTGGTATTAAGCTTCCGTAGATTATGGGAAAAGGCCAGGATTCATTGTAAGTATTAGCCATCTTTAAAGTCAGTTCAGCCGGATAAATCTCCTTTATGTACATACTGAAGTCGTCATTGTTGAGAGCAAATATATCATCCAAATTAATTTGAATCAGATGCCGTTCCGATGGGTCTAGATTGATTTTAGTCCTAACTTATAACTCGTCATACTACAGAACCAGGGTCGCAATCAGTGATGCACAGTGTGAATGCCGATAACTTGACGATATACAGAATCTCTTTGGCGAACAAAACATTTATCTCTCAAAAATTCAGTAATAGTATCAATAAAGGCAACAGTAGTATATTACTGTTCAAAACTCATAAATCGATTGAAAAAAACAAATCAGGGATACAAACTAAAATTGAGGGAAACGCATCAAATATAAGAGGTGAACAATGACACAACAGAAACAAAACATTAAAATATAACACACACAGAAACGAACTATAATATAACAATGACCATTTTTCTGACTTGGTACAGGACATTTAAAGAATGGGTTGAACATGGTTTTGTGGCATGCCAAAACCTCCCGCTTTTAAGGCAATGTTAAATATAACATTTAAATGACAACATTACATGACAGGCCTTCAATTCAAATAAATGAGAAAATATATAGGACAGAGAAACACACAAATAATAGCTAACAAAAGGTACCAGGTTTAAAATTTAATACGACAGACGTGCGTTTCGTCCACACAAGACTGACCAGTGGCTCTGAGATGAAAAAAAATCGAAAGCCAAAACAAGTACAAAGTTGAAGAGCACTGAGGACAAAAAGTTCCAAAAAGTTGTGCCCAATTTCTGCCTGGTATAAGAACATTCTTATTATTTAGAATAATTCATACTTTTGCAAACAGTATAAAAAATGACTACTAGAATATAATTGATATAAAATGATACAACCGAAGCGGTGACTATCTACAGAATGAAAACGGATACATGACATAAAACAACCTAATCCAGCACATCAAAATACACAGCCGAGTTAGCAAAAGCCTCAACGCACAAAGTGGCGTCACATTTGAAATTCTAAAAAACACAAACACACAAAGTGACGTCACATTTGAATTTCTAAAAATATTTCCCAAAAACTAAGATAGAATTAGAACAATTAGGATTGATTCAGGATTAGATTTGTAATATACCTAAAAATAGTTTGAACATATATATTCGTAATTTGACTTTAAAAATGCCCATGTAATCTGGTTTGTGAATTTGTATTATTAAGATTATGAGACAAAGTGGTAAATAGGGTAGACATTCGAAATCGCTAAATATAAGCATGTAATTTACTTACAACGATTTTTTTACACTCCAAAAGTAATTTATTCCACCATTTTCAAGGCCTTATTTAAAAAAATATATTACCAGGTTTTTTGGTTAATAGCAATGTATATAAATAATCGCCATAGCAGAAATGGAATATAAATTGTTGCATCTTTTCGCAGTCTATCTAATTCAGCAGCCGATATTCAGAGACCTATGATCTATGGTAAAGTATTATGGAACATGGATATTTCAAATGGTAGAACTTTAACAACAGTTATCATAATTATCAATGCACATTTTTTAACATGAACTTAAATGTATGTTTCATAACTTTGAACTCGGAGTCCTTATTTCTTTCTCAGTAGTTTAAATTAGTTTTAATCTAAAGAAAAATCTTTATGCAATTCTAACAAGTATCAAATTGGATGTAGTTCGTTTTGTTTATATGTTTCAACAGTCGTATTACATATAGGAAAGATATTACTCTTCTTTTATCAACATTTTTCTTCAATTGCATGACATTTCAAACATTATATCTTTCTAAAGACGATTAACATAGAAATAAGGAGAATCGATATGATTGTAAATAATAAAATTACAATCAGGTATAAAAGCTCCCTTCATGCAAGAAGTGGCATTGTAAAAAAAGAGGATATACTAACATATTAAACGAGAAACAACAATGACAGACGGCAACAACTGGCATCAACTGAGTTCAGATGTTATCAGTGTCTACTTGAGACAAACATAATATTTTGAATATCAATGTGTAAACCATAAACAGTCAACCATCCACGTATCCTTGAACGATGGTGTAACATCATAACATCACAACATAAGAACAAAGTATACTTTAGTATAATTTGTATTATTGAGATAAATAAGAGAAAAATAACAGACCATTAAGAGATTAAACTGAATATCGGGTATTTCCTTTGAAAAATCAAATATATTCAAACTGTCATTATGAAACAATTCGTAATAATTTGAGGCAAATAATAGAGATCAAGCATTACGCGTATACATTGTCAATTTATATTTTTAACCACTTTAGTTGTTTTGTGTTTGCCTCTGGTGCAGTGGGTTGATGTTTGATGGTGAAGCCCCGGCTTTAATATTGGTGTTTAATTCTGACTCTACATCGAAAACACGGCTTCAATGAGTAAGTACAAAGGCTGGTCGCCTCAGAGTCAGAATATTGTTTCCTATTTGATATATAGGATGTCGTGTCTTCCTGTTGACTGTTACGATGTCCTGAATGTGCATTTATTTTTTTTCCGATTGATGTTAAACAGCTATCTATTATATATCATAAGTATTTAAAGGTTCGCGCCTTTTATACTCTTTCTGCGATAACCTGTGACTGAATTGGTATGTTTGAGGAAGGTTAATCAACTAACCAAGACCTTTGTTATGACAACACAAATCTTATAAGTATTTATGTCCTAAGAATTCTTCATATTGATTGATTTAATTAGTGTAATAATTTCATCGTTCAACTTTTCAAGCCATAGATATAAAGCTTATTTCATTTTCGATCATTAGACTTTTTTACATTTTGATTGTGCTTCTGTGCAATTAAAATAAAAGTTGAAACGATGTCTGGTTTTACTTTTGGGTGATAAACAGGATCACATGTCTTCCTCTTGACTATTTCGTTGTTCTGAATATGCATTAAATTTGCTGATCGAAGTTAAACAGATATGATCCATAATAAACATCATAAGTATATTTAAAGGTTTACGCCTTTTAAATTCTTTCTTCAATCACCTGTGACTGAATTATTATGTATGCGGACGGTTAATCAATAAACTAAGGACGTCGTTATGACAAAACAAAACTAAAAGGTATTTATGTCCAAAGACTAAGAGTTTCATAAAGATTGCACATCAATTGATTAAATAAGTGTTATAAATTCATGTTCAACTTTTGTAGTCATAGATATAATGTTTATCTCATTTCCGATCATCAAACTTTTTTACATTTTAATTGTGTTGCTGTGCTATTAAAATGAAAGTTGAAACGTTTTATGACTTTACTTTATGATAATAAAACTAGTTTGATGAAAACAAATTCAATTTAGCCGTGTGTTTTGAAACTTTTTTGTGCGAGGTTTTGGAAATATGTCTTAATTTTGTACAGTGAAAACCAAAAGGACAATACTATATTTAAGTATTAAGTATACAAATCAGTCTTCAGTTAATGTGCTATTTTTTTTTTTTTTTTTTTTAATTTTTTTTTGTGTTTTGTGTGACTATATTGGAAAGTTAGCAACTTTCATTTTAGTTCAATTCTTTTTCTTTTTTTAGGAAACGATAATGGCGGGTCAGGGAGGTGACAGAGTATGTTAAGTAATCTTTTTGATTAAATGAAAATCATAGTTATGAAGAAGTTGTCAAGCTTTCACAAAAAAGCCACAAAAATACTTCATATTATGTTTCCATATTTAAGCAGATATCGCTATCAAAGCATTTTGGGGTACACATTGTCTCATTTTTAATAACAATTTTCTTAAATTATTCTTTGACTTTCATAGGTTTGGACATGCTTCCGTGACAACCAACTTAAAACTGCATTTTTGTTGGTAATTATATTCATTATCTCAATAGCAAAACAAAATTACCGATGTTCAATTCAATCTTTTAGTGGTCTATTACTTTTTATACACAAACGCAATGATACAAGTCCTTCTAAACTATACTTTGTTCTTATGTTGTGCTGTTACACTATCGTCCCAGGATACGGGATGGTTGATCGTTCATGGTTTACACATCGATATATCAAAATAATATGCTCGTCTCAAGGTAACTCATTTACTCCGTTGATGGCATTTAATGTCGTCTACCATTTTTATTTCTCGTTTATTGTTTTTAGTGTGTCTTATTTGTGATCAGGAAGGGATTTGTAATGCCTAATTTAAATTCTTTCATCTACAATCATTCGCATTTTGTTATGTTAACTTCCAATTCAATTTTCGTTGGAAAGATATACATATAATTTTAAAATATCATGAATATTAAAGTTGTGGGTGAACCCCGACTTTTAAATTGGTGTTATATTCTGATTCTCCATTGAAAACACGGATTCAATGAGTAAGTACAAAGGTTGGTCGGCTCAGGGTCAGAATATTGTTTCCTGGTTGATATATAGGATGTCATGTCTTACTGTAGAAGATTTGCCGATTGAGGTTAAACAGCTAACCTTAATAAACATTATAACCATAAGTATATTTAAAGGTTTGCACCTCTAAAATTCTTTCTTCGTTCACCTGTGACTGAATTAGTATGTATGGACTTTAAAGTTGTTATGACAAAACAAAACTAAAAGATATGTATGTCCAAAGACTAAGAATTTCATAAAGTTTACACATTGATTGATTAAATAAGTGTTATAAATCTATCGTTCAACCTTTTTTTTTTATCTATAGATATTACGTTTATCTCATTTTCCATCATTAAACTTTTAAACATTTTATTTGTTTCTGTGTTATATTAAAAAGAAAGTTTAAACGATGTTTTTACTTTATAATATTTTTTTTTTTTTGCAATTAGCATTATGTTTCGATATTTTTCTTGTGTGAAGTGTGGAAAATTTGACTTTTGATTTTGTACCAAAAAAAAACACAGTAACAATAATATATTTAGATCTTAAGTAAACATATCAGTCTTCAATCTAGCGTTGCTATATACGTGTGTTTAAAGGTTGCACTTTGTCAATACAGCTGTTTCTCAAACCACGCCTTTTTGGGGGAGATCTAGAATATTCATAGAAATTTAATTTTGTTTACATACTGGTTCCCAGTTATGCTCTCTGTGTTCCATCTAATAGAGACATAACTTGGGAATGTTACCAGTAAATATACATGTGCAAATTGTTTACATTGAAATCGGTGGTAACCCTTCACTCGAGGTAGGGGTAGTTAAGAAAATTAGTGTTAGTATAAACTCTGAAAAGTTCATGGCATATCAACGTTGAAAAATGCCGCACAGCCCTTTATTTTGACCTTTGAAAAAAATTATAGTGCAGATGAACTGTCAATTCTAGGATAAGATTTTTATTCAAAACTTCATAGTAAAAGTGGTACAGTTTAACCGTAAAAGGAGTTCCGATGGGAAATTGCATTGTCAATATTTACAGAAATGCAACCTATATGTTTTTACTCACAATTGTTGTTAAGTTTTTTAAAACTATGTTGGAAGATTTGATTCTTTCATTTGCAATTGGGTTCAAATAAAAAATTTTAGGAAACTATCATGTCGGCTCCAAGAAATGTGGATAACATAAAATTTTGATTAAATCAAAACCGAGAAAATTCATACTTATGAACAAGTCGTCAAGCTATAACAATTATGTTTTTTATAACCACCTTAGCTGTTTCGTGTTCGTCTCTGCTGCTTGATGTTGTAGGGTTCAGCCCGGGTCTCGTAAAACCAAAAAACTTTTAAAAAATTGGTGTTATATTTTAATTCGCCGTTGAAAACATGGTTCCAATGAGTAAGTGCAAAGGCTAGTCTTCTCAGAGTCTGACTATTGTTTCTGGATTAACAAAGGATTATTTTTTTCCTGTTGACTGACACATCGTCATACATATACAACTAATTTGACAGAGAAAGTATCTATAATAAATACCGTAATATATGTAAGACGATGTGATACGAGTGCCAATGAGACACCTCTCCATCCAAGTCGCAATTTATAAAAGTCAACCATTATAGGTCAAAGTACGGTCTTCAACATGGAACCTTGGCTCACACCGAACAGCAAGCTGTATAAAGGGCCACAAAAAGGACACGTGTAAAACCTTTCAAACTGGAAACCCAACGATCTACTCAACATTAAAAACGGGAAACGAGAAACACTTATGAACCACATAACAAGCAAGACCTACTGAACATCAGATTCGTTACTTGGAGTAGGTGTATACAACTGCAGTGGGTTTGAAAAGGTACCAACATTCGCCCTTATCTGAAGCAATAATGTAACATCACAACATAAAAAAGGTAACACAATAAAATATCAATTGAAATGGCTTAACTTAATCAAAAGACATATTGAAACAAGTGAGCATACACTGAACGGGTACATTTGATATATGACACAATGTAAATACAAAATCAATGAAATAAGGGGTTGTATGTAAAAAAACAAACAATATAAAATCAGAACGACAAAATTGAACAAAATGACAAGTAAACATATCAGTCTTCAGTTTAGTGTTGCTATATGTGTAGTGTTAATATACTTTTTTACGATAACTCGCAATTGTTTTGAAGTTTTTTAAGACAATGTTGGAAGCTTGGATTTTTTCATTTGGGTTCAAGTTCTGTTTTTTTTTAGGAAACAATCATGGCGGCTCCAAAAGATGACGACGTAAGTAACATAATCCTTTTGATTAAAATAAAACTGAAAAAAAATCATACTTTGGATTGATGGTATGTCAATCTTATTTTCTTTATTAACCAAAAAAGTGGAAATGGTATTAAATGGAACATATGAACATATGAATAAATCCTAAGTTTTAAATCAATAAAAATATTCATGGCAAAATAAACTTGATATAAATTTAACTTTTTTCCAATTTTCTTGATTGATCATATAACAAGCAGATAAACATCAAAATCTGGTCTTATTAGGAATGTTGAGTCTATGGCACATTTTGAGAATGCCATGCTGCTCATGACAACACACTTGATGTGTACAAAGCTATGACAGTGTAACTTAAAAAATTCTTCCCCACCTAGTATTATTTGTTTTAAAATTTCCGTTGGAGTTATCTGGCATTTATTCTTATCAACCATTTTTTTCATCAGATTTTTAAAATTAATCATTATTCATCCAAATAAAAATTGTTTGACAATATCCAGGTGGGACTAAAACAGGATAAAAAAATTATCTACAAATGAAATACAGTAATAAATGCTGTTTTAGTCCCACATTCCATGCTAAAACACCTTTTCAATAAGGGTGGGACTGAGACAGGATTGACGAAATAGATAGAGGTGTTCCTTAAAACAATATATGAAATAAAGTTACATAAAACAGAATTTGAAAAAAATACCAAAATGAAATAAAGTTTAATATTAATCTTGTTTAAGTTCCACCCTGTATGTTAGAACACTAAATTTTCCATAGGGGTGGGACTAAAACAGGATTAATATATATGTGTTTTATATACTAAACAGGAATAATATAAAGTGACTTATATAATATAAATCCTGTTTTAGTCCCTACTTGCATGTTAAAACATTAAATTTTCCATACGGGTGGGACTTAAACTGGATATCTTATATATATATATATACACATGATTAAAAAAAAGTATTGCAACACCAAATTTAAATTCAAATTTAAAAAACTTTTTTTTTTGTTAAATAATTTGTTGAAATAGAACTAGTTAAACATTATTAAAATATCACCTGAGTTTAATCAATCAATATCGCCTCTATCAGTTCTTATATGCACATGCAGCTACTGTACTCGTAAACACTAACACAGATGTTTTATTCTCATTGTTTTCAAAACTTAAAATAACCAAGTTTATAAATGTATGTTATTGACACCTTGGTAATTGGTCATTCACAACTCATAACTGCAGCAAGATGGCAGATATCCAGCATGAGGGAAACAGGTTTGTCGCTGTGATAATTGCACGCATTGTTGGTTTATGAGTTTTGAACATCGGTATACTACTGTTGCCTTTATTTATTCATCACCATTCCACTATAAATCGTTTGAGAATAAAAATCAGGCAACAAACGATGTTAAAGACCTTCCGAGGTCAAGAAGACCCCTTATAACATCTGCTAGGGAAAATAAAGTTTAATGAAGGTTGGTCAGAAGGAAACCTATGGCAAACAATGCAATCATAAAAAGAGAATAATGACCATACAGGAGCCTTTAAATAAGAACTGTTCGAGATCGGCTCATCACTACTGGTTATCGTGCGATAATACCATTTCGGGGACCTTTGCCTACGAACAGACATACAGATGCCCGTATCCAATATAGTGCAGAGCTCGTCAAAGTTGGAAATTAGCGTCGTGGAGGAAGATTCATTGTTCCAATGGAATTCGGTTTAT
Source organism: Mytilus trossulus (assembly GCF_036588685.1). Taxonomy (NCBI): domain Eukaryota; kingdom Metazoa; phylum Mollusca; class Bivalvia; order Mytilida; family Mytilidae; genus Mytilus; species Mytilus trossulus. Next base: position 32,121,371 of record NC_086386.1, on the reverse strand, counting down.
CTTCCTTGGCCAATCGTAGCCCGAATTTGAACCATATTGAGCATTTATGGGACACTATTGGGCGTAAAGTGCCTGAAAGGACACCCAAGTTCAAACAAGTCATGAAATAAACAAAACCCTTCGTCAAGAGTGGTTGCTGCTAGCTTAGCAACAAATTAGTCGACTTATGGCAGAAATCAGAAGACGTTAAGATGCAGTTATCCGTTTGAATGGTTCTGCTCACAAAGTACTTATTCTTTGGCGTATAACGATCAACCATGATGTGAACAATCATCTAAAGATTAATTTTGAAATGTCTGACCTTGTAAAGTTCGACTACAGTAAAAGTTGTAAAATGCAGGTTTTTTTTCAAAAACACTTCATTTTGTTATACATTTTTTTTCATACATTTTTTGTTCGTTTTAAAGCCAATGTTATCATAAACAACGTTTTAATATTATTTTACAAATATTTTATCATATTCCATTCAAAATAAGAGACTGCTTTTTTAAGTTTATATACTTATGCACTTATATAGTAGCACATAGTATTTATATCAGAGTAGCCCACGCAACATTCAAACACTATGAGCACAAACAAAGAACTGTATGCAGTTATAGCGAAGGTAATGCATAAGCAGAAGAATAAATGGCTAAATAAAAGATAAAAATAACTGCAAAGGGTTTAAAAAAAAACAAATAAAAAAAAACAACTGCAGGCTTAGAGATCAAGCAAGTAAGTACATTATTTATAAGAACTGCATGTAATGTACATTTTTCTGACAAACACCAGGTGGAGATAAAATTTTTGAACTGGCCAAAAGTTGATAAGCTCCTTGCCTCATTTGGCAAGGAGTTCCAGAGTTTTGTTGCCTCATAACTAAAGCTTTTCTTACCATACCTTGTTGTTTTTGGTCGTGGTATATCTGCTATGCCTTTGTACCTGAAGTTATATGAATTTTCTTTAATATTTACCAAATTATGTGGGAATTCTGGACCTCATTTATTAATAATTCTATATGTCTCTAATGCCATGGTTTTCAAACTTCTGAATTGTAGTGCTGGTAGCTTAGACTGTTCAAGAAGTGTATCATAGGAATTTGTGTAGTCGTCGTAAATAAATATGAGTGCTCTTTTTTGTATTTTTTCTTTTTTCTTTGTGTTTTGTTCACTGCAGAAGTGCCATGTAAGACATGGGACATTAGCTGAGGTCTGACATGATAAATGAGTGGTATATTGTAAGTTTAGAAAGTCTGGTGAGATGAGTGCCAATTCTTTTTAGAACGTTTAGTTGTCGTGCAGCTTTTTTTGCAAATATTTGAGATGTGAGTGTGGAAGTCCAGTTTAAAGTCTATTGTCACACCGAGAAGTTTCACTTCGTCGTCACATTTTATGTTGAATCCATTTAGGTTGAAAATAATATTTTGAGTGTGTGTTTTTTTACCTATTGAAATTGCCTGGAATTTTCTGGGTTTGCCTGCATTTTGTTGAAAGAGAACCATGATATTAGAGAATTACTATCTTCCTCTAAGGGTTTAATTACTGATTCCAAAGTAGTACCTGTTTTTGAGAGGGTGTTATCATCAGCAAAGTTGTATAAATCGCAGTATTTGACAAAAAGGAAAATAGCATTAATGAAAACATTAAATAATACAGGGCCTATAAATATAGATCCCTGAGGAAGACCGTTATATGTATTTTGCATTTGACTGATACTCTGGCCCATTTTTACACACTGTTTTCTTGCAGTCAGATAGATTTTGAGTAATTCCAAAGCAAATGGACTAAGGCCATATTTTTCCAGTTTCAAAAGAAGTAAATCATGTGGGAGACAGTCAAAGGCTTAACTTAGGTCCATTAATATAGCCTCTAAATATTTATTGTTATCCAGTACCTTTTTCCAATCTTCCAAAATTTTGATTAATGTTGACTGGCAGTCATAACCAGCTCGAAAAGCCGCAATAAAATGGTCAAAAATATCATCAGTATTTAGTAAGTTGATTTTCTATGGCTGTTTCAAAATTTTTTGATATAGCAGGTAAAACACTAACTAGTCTATAATCTCCCTTTTCAAGAACACTGCTTTTTTTGTGAACAGGTGCCACTTGGGCAATTTTTAATGAGTGGGAAAATGGAAGTTGACAATGATAAATTTACAAGCTGTGTAATAGGTTTAATCACAACAGGTTTAGCAGCGTGTACAATGTTTGGTGATATACCATCTATACCAGTAGCCTTTTTAACATTTATTTTACCAATTCTTTTAGAAACAAATTCCTCATTTATAGGCTGAAAAATAAGTTTATTTGATGTTGACCCGTTTAAGTATTTATTACTTATAGCTTCTATACTTGGGTGTTTGTCATTCACTTGTATATTGTTGTCACCAATGTTTTTTGCAACATTAACCAAAAAAAGTCATTAAAAATTTCAGATATTTCTTGTTTGGTTCATGATGATTTTGTTGTTTTCCTGCAGTGTGGTTTCTTTTTGGCTGGTGCATCCTTTGTTTTTAAGGAATGGCTTTACCGTTGGCCAGAAATCTTTCGACTTAGGACCACCTGTGCAGCGTAATACGAAGTATCTATTTATGGATTGTTTTTTAAGTTTAGTGACAAAATTTCTTTGTGTTTTGTATGCATCCCATGTCTTGCTTTTATTCATTTTTTGAAATTTGTTGTACAGCATTTTCTTTTTATAAATTGCAGATTTTAGCTATTTGTTCATGTATGGTATCTGTTTAGATAGTATTTTTCTTTCTTTAAAGGGTGCATGTTTATTAGCTGTTTCAATAAACTTCATATTGAAGTTTTCATACTCAGTATTTATGTTATTACGTGGGTCAACATCCCAATTCAACTCATTCAGATCATGGTTGTATGGGCTTTGTTCATTGTTGAAGGTCGTACGGTGACCTAAAGTTGTTAATATCTGTCTTTTGTGGATAGTTGTCTCATTGGCAATCATACTATATCTTCTTTTTTATATACTATCTAATTGGCAGATCGAAGTCACATTCCGAGAATTGAAAGATTTCATTGACCCCTTTCTGGACCCACAGAATGGACCAGTTCGTCCGGATAAAATAATGGCCAGCAGGGCATTAATTTCGCTCGATGCCTTGATAAAAAAAATGCCTGGTGTTACAGAAGACAGGGTAAGTGAAATAGGACGACGAAAAACAACTTGAGATTTGAATATGTAGATGAAATGAAAAGCGATCGACGAAGTACTCTAAATGTAAAATTATATGGATGTTAAGATATATGCCACTATTATTTTACCTAATTGTGATATTGATGATACAGTTTAAATTTCAAAGTTGTGCATTTGTTTTATTGTATTATTACTTTTCTAGATGTGCTGAACGACTAAATTTTGGTTTAAATTATCGAAAATAGAATGCTAACGTTTATGAAAGACCAAATCGTATGTATACCCTTATTTCATGTGCCAACCCTTGTCGATTTCCTTCTTGACCATTCATACAGGTGGAATCACTAAAGATCATGCTAAAAGATGCAATAAGAGAACGCTGGACATTTATGGACATGAGAATAAATGACGCAGTACATGAATTCAAAGAGATACAAAAAATGGTTTCTGAACTGGTAAATTTACAATTCGTTGCAGTTATGATAACTTAAGATTTATTTAGAAAATGTATTTTTAGTATCAATGGTAGGTTTGTCTCTAGAATACATAAGTCCAATAGAGAGGAACTTAATATAAAAGAATATATCACTTTTTTTTTTATTAATTTGAACTTTGATCGAAGTTGCTAGGAGATACTGATTCGTAAAGGTTAAACGCATCATCTTGCAAACAACGTCACACAAAAAAGATAAACAATTCGGAAGATTATTCTTGCGATAAAACTAAAATATTATTAATGTTTTTATTATTATTTTTTATTATTGTTATTATTATTATTATTAATAATATTATTATTATTATTATTTTTATTATTATTATTATTATTATTATTATTATTATTTATTTATTATTTTGTAGGTTCCCATTCGTATCGTAGCGGCCATTGATTTTGGGACAACATACTCAGGTTATGCCTACTGTATACGTAAGCAGGCTGTTGACTCACCAATACTTTGTAATACGTGGAGTAACGGCAGCAGTTTGACTCTTAAAGCACCAACATGTGTACTGTTTAAACCAAACGAGGAATTACATAGCTTTGGTCATAAGGCAATAGAATATTACTATGAAAATATTGGCAATTTGGAATTGAAGGAATATTACTACTTCGAATATTTCAAGATGATGTTGTATGAACAAGAGGTATGTCTTTTAAAATCTTTTCTTTAAAAAAAAGTTCGTTAAATGATTCATCAATTGATTGATTGTTGTTTACTTTACGTAAGGTAGATCTTCTAATCTGGGATAAGGACAGTGGAATTTCGACTGCCCTTCAAATTTAGGGAATATTGGATAGGGTCAATTTTATATTAGAAAACATAAACTGAGGCAATCAATTTACATCAAAAGTAGTGAGCGAGACAAGATGCGACGACATATATTGAGTTTTGTGATCTGTCACACTTTTCGTTTCAAATCATGAAATAGCGTATTTACCTGACGATATCTGAATATAGGTATTTAGTCGGATCTTAACATGTACTTGTGATTTGTTAATACCGGTATTGATAAAAATAAACAAAACAATGCCGAAATGTTCAGGACTTTATTAAAACTGTATGTGGGTAGGTTGATGCAAGCATACGATTTGTATTGCGTCTTACACTTTTAGAAGCAAATAATCTTTAAATTTTCAATTAAAATATTGTGTTAAAACGTTAATTATGATCTATAAAAATAAAGTGTCTCAAACAAATTTCAAAGAAATATTGTTTACAGTTGGTTAGCTTTCATTAGTCTTCACTATCCTATAGATTAACAACTTTTGGTAATATTTATAATTTAGAATCTTCTTGAAGGAGGAGCACGAAAGCACCGTAAATTAACTATATTGATGTGCCATTTGTATGCAAGAGTGACATTTCTTCGTATTATGTGGTGATTCGAAAAATTGTTATGCAAGTATTGTCTCCCTTTAACAGATTCATTATCTTATAATTAAGTTTAGGTTTCTGATTAATTTTGAATAATGACAAACTGTATCAATTCAATGTGTTTTAGTTTTTGTTATTGGTGTATCAAATACATTGATGTACGAATACTATTTCATAAATTTAAAACATTGAAAAGGATTTCATACCAATATAAAGAACCGTTCATCATTTATAAATGACAGACAAATCATTATCTCCCTTTCATGATAGATTGATTGGGAAATTAACTAGAGTTATCTAATATGAGTCACAGAGAGGGACTATCAAGCATTTATTAAGTGTAGCTTATTTGACGTTGAAACATTTTTTCACTATAAACGAATGTTACTTTATACAAATATTAGGACTTTGTTAGCTAAATCTACATATTTTATTAGATTTTATGAATTTGTATTATAATAGATCAACATGCTACGGTGAAACTAGCTGTAACCTTTAACAGACTTTTCATTGGAGAAAAGAAACGAATCAATGCACTCATTATCATATCCTCTTCCCTCAATTCTAATATTTCACTTCCACAAAGTGGTTTAGGCTTGATTTCTTTTCTGAACTGTTTTGTGAGATAAGGTATTTTATTTATGCTGCTAATGAAGTAATCTTACAGCAACTGTAAAATTTTCACTGCTGAAATTTAAAGAAAAATTAGCCAATATTTTGATAACCATTGATTCAGAAGCGCATGCAGTTTTCTATGCAATCAAATTCCGTATCGGTGGTGCGGTAGAAGCCTTAGTACTTGCATCTAATGTGGTTCGTGACCAGGTCAATTCAAAGATTTTTAAAATAACCATAAGGCGTTTCTCCGCAATATCCAATAAGTAATCAATAAAGGTATGTCCCAGGTTGTCCACAACTATATTTTTTTTTTAATTCTTATACCTCACAATATCGTTTCATTTGTTTATAGGACCTTACAACAGAAATGTACTTAGAGGAAACGATTAAAGAAGACGATGTTAAAAAGAGAAAAAAGATGAAAGCAGTTGATGTTTTTAAAGCCGTAATCGGCTTCTTTCGAGATGAGTTAGTGTGCACTCTTAACAAGACAGGTGTACAATTTAAAAATAAAGATATTCAGTGGGTCATTACTGTTCCTGCAATTTGGGATTTGAAAGCAAAGCAGTTTATGAGAGAATGTGCTAAAAAGGTAAACATTTTCCCATATTCATGTGATTTATATCAATTGGTTATTACAATATAGATATTTTCATTTTGGATATTTATTATATATCAATTGACATTCAAGATGATCAAAAGTAAACATGTTGAACCTTTAAAAATTAAATAAAAAATGTACCGAACTTTAAGAAAAGTTCGAAACGGAATGTCCCTCAACAAATGGTTTTTATTTTATACGACCGCAAGATGATTTAGCGGTCGTATATTGTTATCCCATTTTCGTCAGCGTCGTCCGAAGACACTCGGTTTCAGGACAATAACTCACGTTTAAGTGAAAAGTAAAATTACAAAATACTGAACTCTGAGGAAAATTCAAACGGAAAGTCCCTAATCAAATGGCAAAATCAAATGATAAACACATCAAACGAATTAACAACAACTGTCATATTCCTGACTTGGTACAGGCATTGTTAAATGTAGAAAATGGTGGATCGAACCTTGTTTTATAGCGCTAAACCTCTGAATGGATCTCTATGAAATTTAAACGCAAGGTTTTAAACCACAAAAATAAGGTTAGGATTGATTGAGGAGTTATGGTTCCAACAGTTTATGAATTAGGACCCAATGTGGTCCAAAAAAGACATGGGTTTTTTTTCTAGAAAAGCTGGGATTCAGTTTGTGGGTATTTACATATGAAAGCAAAAAATATGTCAGGAGATACACACCATATATAAAGTGTAAATTATTATATGAAATATTGTGCAATGTCAAGAAATCTTCAATTGCATATCATTGCACTATAGTAAGAAGTCAACAATAGCACAGTAATGCGCAACAGCAAAACATCTTCAATTGCACAGTATTGCGCAATAGCAAGACATATCCAATGGCACAGTATTGCGTAATAGAGAAATACTGTATAATAGATAAAAATCTTCAATTGTATAGTATTGTGCAATAGAAGAAAATCTCAAATTGCAAAGTATTGCGCAAGAGCATAGTATAAGGTAGTAACACAATATCACAGTAATATGCAATGGCACAGTAGTGAACAATATCACAGTAATATGCAATGGCACAGTAGTAAACAATATCACAGTAATATGCAATGGCACAGTAGTGAACAATATCACAGTAATATGCAATGGCACAGTAGTGAACAATATCACAGTAATATGCAATGGCACAGTAGTGAACAATATCACAGTAATATGCAATGGCACAGTAGTGAACAATATCACAGTAATATGCAATGGCACAGTAGTGAACAATATCACAGTAATATGCAATGGCACAGTAGTGAACAATATCACAGTAATATGCAATGGCACAGTAGTGAACAATATCACAGTAATATGCAATGGCACAGTAGTGAACAATATCACAGTAATATGCAATGGCACAGTAGTGAAATATATCACAGTAATATGCAATGGCACAGTAGTGAACAATATCACAGTAATATGCAATGGCACAGTAGTGAACAATATCACAGTAATATGCAATGGCACAGTAGTGAACAATATCACAGTAGTATGCAATGGCACAGTAGTGAACAATATCACAGTAATATGCAATGGCACAGTAGTGAACAATATCACAGTATTTCGCAATAGCTAGAAATCTTTAATTGAAAAATACTACAAGTATTTCAACCAATTTCGAATTTTTAAAATATTTTACCACAGTTATTTTGTGTCATTAACCCATATTATGATCGCAATCCAAATTCAGACAGTATTAAGCTTGAATATTGTGCGGTCAGCGAAGCATTGTATTTTAATTCTTAAATTCAATTGTTGTTTTCCGTAGGCAGGCATAGATCACGACCAGCTCATATTAGCACTGGAACCAGAAGCAGCTTCTATTCACTGTCGAAGGGTACCAGTCGGTGTTCAAACAGAAGATGATGGGAGTAAAAGTATTGCAGAAATGGTACCAGGAGCACAATTCATTGTGCTTGACCAAGGAGGTACAATTTTTTATCTTTGGCAAAAATAATTAGAAGGAATATATTTTCGCATATCTAGAAGTTTAGCAATTCGGTAGTTGTTTTCTGTGTACAACAGTAAAAAAGGTCGTTTTTTGCATGATAATTGTTAATCAAATTAATATTATTCACTGTACTTTCCAGGTGGAACAACTGATATTGCTGTACACGAAGTGACAGGGAAGAACACACTTAAAGAGGTACACAAGGCTTGTGGAGGTCACTGGGGCGGAATAACAGTTAATAAACAGTTTTATAATTTTCTGGAAGAGATATTTGGCAAGGATGTTATAAATAGCATCAAAGAAACAAATCCGTCTGCATTTTATTCATTTCTACGTATCTTTGAAAACGCAAAGACAACATTCAAAAAGGAAGACGAAGGCGACCCGGAAGGGCAAGTAACACTAAGATTACCTTTTGAATGGTTAGAAACTTTCGAAGCAATTAGATCACTTTCGTTTGCTAATGCTGTAAAAACAACGAATTTCAAAGATCGGGTTAAAGTGAAACTAGATAAATTTCGAATTAAAAACAATTTGTTTAGAACTTTCTACGATTATGCTCTTGAAAATGTTATTCGAGAACTAGAGAGATTGCTATCGAAAAAAGAATTAAAGGGCGTAAATACGTTGTTGGTTGTTGGTGGACATTCAGCTTCAACAGTGCTAACCGATGCGCTCAAAGCGAAATTCCCGAACATTGGAATGGTGATTCCAAAAGATCCGGGACTAGCAGTATTAAAAGGTGCTGTTATGTTCGGATTTGATCCTGGAACCATAACTAGTCGCGTTGCAAGGTTCACATATGGTATCGGAACAACACGAGCATTTAGAGACGGTGATCCAGAATCAAAGAAAATTATTGTAGACGGTGTTGAACGGTGCAAAGATGTTTTTGATAAACATATAGAAATAGGTCAGATTCTGGAAGTTGGAGAGGACAAATATCTCGAAGAACAGGAATATGTTCCTCTGTATAAAGATCAGACTAGCGTGAATTTCAATTTTTATGATACTTTAAGTAAATCCCCAAAGTATGTCACAGATGACGGCTGTCGCCGGATTGGGTCATTGCAGTTTAAACTAACCGAGAAGATGACAGGGAAACGAACCATGGCTTTAAAAATCAATAACAGTGGCACAGAACTTGTATCTCTTATAACTGAAAAAGGAACAACAAACACAAGTAAAGGTTATTTCCGACTACCTTCTGAATAAGATTGGAGTTAGACTTTATATATCAGGCTATAGTTCTCAACATGGACTTTCTATACTAAATTTGTATAGAAAATTTCTGTTCGAAGACAGTAAATATTAATTGAACAAAGGTTTGAAAGTAATATATAAACCATAAACATATATATATATATATGTGTATAATGTTATTAAAATACTAGTATGAACATACAGAAAGCAATTTCCGAATCGGAACTTCATTTCTGAAGAACTAAGTTTTCTACATAAACATTTGAAGTTTGAAAAAAAGAAAAAAAAATCATACTCATTTTATTGTTTATTTTTAAGTCAATTCATTCTGCCAGCCCATGAAGAACTTTCATGTCTACCTTGATCTGTATTTTTTAAATTATTTTTGTACGTATTTTATGAATAAAGATTATAAAATTTGATAAGTTTGGCAATACTTGAAGGTCTGCATAATAAATTAAAGTTACATGACGTCTTTCTCCTTATGATGACTCATCAATACATTGTAACTTGTGAAGCTGATGTAACCCTTCTGGGACATCTGAGTTCCAAAACTACCATACACCAGTTTTCCGAATGTAACTGTGTCTTTAAATCTTGAATTAGTTTGACGTCTGTATGTTTCTGTTTGTTGGTTTGGTTTTTTTTTTGCTAGGGAGGGGGCAGTTGATTGTTTTTCTATCATTCATCTTTTTATTTGATTATGTCTATCTTTCAAATTTTACAATAGACGGTATATCGGATTGGTTATAGACTGTATATAAACTGATAAATGATGAACTGATAAATGATAAAAAAAAAAAAAAAAAAAAATCTTTACTCACCATAAGTTCATTTATAAGTAAAGAAGGTGAATTAATCAAAATTTATCGGCAGATGATTTTTCTTGACAATAAAGAAATTAACATCAAAAGTTGCATTAAATTCCATGAAGGTTGACAAACCAGGACAGTCTACCTTTCTCTTTGCTATTGTTATTGCAATTCCACCTACTATCATCGATTTTTCTTCATCTATTTGTTGAAAATAAACTAAGCATAGATACCAGGACTGAATTTAAGGTAAACGCCAGACAGAAGAGCTTTTTTATCACCTGCAACAGTACGAAATCCATTTATCATTAAAAATTGAAAAATTGGAATTTGTTTTCTCTTTTAATTTTGTTCTTGGTGCCATCTCTTTATTGAAATGAAACTTTTGTTTTAGTTTAGTAATATTCCATTAATTGAAATGGCTTTATTTGCTTAAACGTTCTTGAAGTCTAGAAAATAACTACAGACTGTATCTAAATGTTAACAACACAACGAGGACGGAATGTAAGCTTGCTTTGTATTGTCTTTACGGATTTTGTCGTATGCGTGGCAACAAGACAACACTTGTACGGAGTATATATAACAAATCTTTCTAATGATTATTTGTATACTAAAATTTGAGTGAGTGAATAGAACTGTGATGATTTTGTATCATAGGTTCAATAGTTCACCTTAGTTACCGTTTGACAGAAGCCTTATTTTATACATTTGTATACTACTTTAATAAACATAGAAAGAATCAGATGTTTCGCGGGTTAACCTTGGGTCAGGTCAAATGTGAAGGGGTGTTTCAAAGGAAACTGTTATACGAATTAAATAAACTCATCAATGATACCAGGACTAAATTGTGTATATACGCCAGACGCGCGTTTCGTCTACAAAAGACTCATCAGTGACGCTCGAATCCAAAACAGTTTAAAAGGCCAAATAAAGTACGAAGTTGAAGAGCATTGAGGACCAAAATTCCTAAAAGTTTTGCCAAATACAACTAAGGTAATCTATGCCTGAGATAGGAAAGCCTTAGTATTTCAAAAATTATCAATTTTGTAAACATATAATTTATAAATATAACCATCAATGATAATTCATGTCAGCACAAAAGGTGCTGACTACTGGGCTTGTGATACCCTAGGGGAAATAAATCTCCACCAGCAGTGGCATCGACCCAGTGGTAGTAAATAAACTCATCATAGATACCAGGACTAAATTTTGTATATACGCCAGACGCGCGTTTCGTCTACAAAAGACGCATCAGTGACGCTCAAGAGGCACTTTGATAGAACACTCTCCTTTCAGAATGGTACAGCTGCCATTGTGGTATATAACCAGGAGAGATTCCTTGCTCAGTGTCGATTCTCATACGTTTAGAAGACGAAGACCTGAAGTTACGGTACGTAGATATTTGAGATCGTTGTCTCTTATTAGGTCTTAAAATAGTTATTATTATTTAAGTGTATTAAAGAACAGGTTGGTATTTGTTAGAAATGCGGACTTTTACGTTTACAAGCTTATAGAATAGTTGCAAGAAGCATTCGTATATATTTTGGTTTATTGACGTTAATTTATGAATACAGTTTACTTGTTATATATTTTGTAAATAGAACATTTTGGATCCTGTTTCAAACTGGTAACGGACTCATTCTAAAATAGAAACAGACACGCTTACCCTGTGTTAACGTTACAAAACGATCAGAACATAACCTTTCAGTGAGAATGCTTTACAATTGGCCATCGTTAACTAATAACAAGAATACACGTGTTCTAGTTCCAAGCATTCTCAAACTATAATTAAAAGTATTGGAACCAGGTAGTACATGTCTGTCAGATCCGAAAGTTGTACACATGATACAACTCATTACTGTTCATCTGCTATCAGAATATGAAGCTATTCTGTTGAATATTATTTGAGAAATATGTGGCAAAAAAGTTTTAAGGTGATAATTCACAGTACTTGCCAAGAGATGGTAGATATTTGATATACCAAAAATAATAGCTAATACATTGCAACCGTCATGCTGTTGTTCAAATAAGGATTAAGTTAAGTAGTTTGTGAGATAAAATTGACGAACATATTTGTCGGATACATGGATTAAGGCCGGACAGACAGACAGCGAAAATGCATTATAATCCCAACAACTGTAAGGGAGGTATACTATTATTTGGCTAGCTATCAAAGAAGATAAATGTATGATTATAATACATATTTCATTCAACTTATATGAATGTAGTATAACATTAAATTAGATAAGTGATATAGGAATAAAAACTGACCTTTCTTGTAAATTTAAATAATTTCGTTCCACTTTTCGTCAAATAATATGGTGCAAGGAAATCAACATGGCGAGTAAATAGTTATCAAAGGTACCAGAATTATAATTTAGTACGCCAGACGCGCGTTTCGTCTACATAAGACTCATCAGTGACGCTCATATCAAAATATTTATAAAGTCAAATAAGTACATAGTTGAAGAGCGTTAAGGATCCAAAATTCCAAAATGTTGTGCCAAAATTGGCTAAATTAGTATATGCCTGGAATCAGAAAATCCTTAGTTTTTCGAAAAATTGAAAGTTTGTAAACAGGAATTTTATAAAATGAAAACACACAGTTGTTTACTAATTATCTTATGCTTCATACTCGAATTGAATCAAACAACATTTGTGAAAGCTAGAGAGACATTCAATATCAAAGTAAAATGTAGACAAATTACTCCAATAGAATAAGGAAATGCAGCACGCCAAGAGTTTATCCGGTGATACATGAGTTTTAACCAGTATTGTAACCCACATTGACAATGTTTATGATATTAAAAACATAATCAGTGTTTGGAGAGGGTTTTACACATATGTATGATGAAAATCATTTCGCAACAAATTATCGAACTTAACTGATTTACCCAAATGAAAATAATACCAACTTATGAATGTTTTAATAACTAAATTTTCTGCTTGATACTTTATTAAATAATATTTCTAGTCTACTGTGAGCAGACGGCGCACGTCAACTCTCGCCCTTTTTCGTAAGGAGGACATTTTAAAGTAGCGCAGCCCCCAACTTCAACTGGATACAAAACAGCCTCGTTATCATCTCTATCTCCACCGGGAACTGATTCCAAATTTTCATCTGCACAGATATACTCAGTTGCAGTTCGTCCCGATTGACTTGCTTGTGCTACTAGAACGGCTGATCTTCCGGATGTTTTGCAAACCGCGCATGGCATATTTTTTGCATTCGACGAACTTCCAAATGGCTGGTTGTTGTGTAAAATGTCCATTTCTAATCCAAAAATTCTGGAAGTTAAACTGTTCAAACCGTTAGCATACCTTTTCCATTCAGGATCTTTTGGGAGACATAGAATATTAGCACCATTTCCGCCACTCGCATAATGTTTTCCAGCCATGTAATTTCTCCCCCATCTAACATATGTAACTCCTGCTTTAGCTATAAATACAAGAAAAAACGATGAGGGTCAGTTCAATTATAACATGAAAATATTAATATCCAAGACAATTTGTTGAATATATTACAAAACAATAAAAACATAATTTTACCATGGGACAATTGTAATTCAATGTTTATAAATAATTAATAAATAATCGAGGAACCTATTGACGCCTCTTTAGTCAATTTATATATATTTATTCTGAAAAAAAAACTTTGAACATGTAGCATGTTTCCTTTAGATACAGGGGGTCGTGGGTACGATTTCCGACCGGTGAGAACCAGATATGTCAAACTGAATTGACTAATTTCCTCTAAACACTTGGCATTTATGAGCAAGAAGACTGTTTCACTCAGACGAGTCATAATTTCACAGTTGGTAGCAAGTCTTTCGATTATATTATCAGGAGATAAACACGTTCAAATGTTTGGTGATCATGCTGATTTAACATAAAAACAGGTATACCATGTATATAAATTTTGACAAGTCCTAGCTCTGATATGCAATTGAAATTATAGCCGCTACACGTTATATTCCAAAATATCCAATAATCTACCCATTTAAAGTGCTATTAAAACAAGTAGTAGAAAGTCAAACTTAGAAACAAGATGAACTAGTAAAGAAAGTAAACATTAGTTAAAATACCTTTCACAGTTCCTTTACACCATTTCATGTTCTTCAGATCATTTAGGTTCCGTTCCATTTGCCTAATCACATAGTTTCTGTACCCATAAGACTGTTTGGTAACAAACAAAACAACAAGGAAGATTACAACAAGTGCTATCTGCATTTTATCAACTACAACTGTATGTATCTTTGCGTTCTGTTTTTGTAGAAATATTCCCTGGATAATGTTTCTGTAACAGCTCCTTAATGTATAGGGGAAGCACGATACATTGCATGACTGTATATTGAAATACACTAGATTTTGGGAATACGCCAATAGCATCATTCCAAGAAAGCATAATATAATGAAACAATTGTAAAAACTTTGAATACTACATACGACTAGGGAAACATATGGTGCTCATGGTCCTCCGTTTTGGTGTGAATAGTTTAGTTTTTTTTTTAAATAATTGATGAAACTCAAAATAAAAATACCAATGCCTGATAAATGTTATAAGTTTGATATCAAAAGAATACAAACAAAAATACAACCATGCGTTATACATAAAAGAAAAATGGAAAATGAGTATATCTTCTGCATCAGATATCATATTAATACAACTTATAATAGAAAAAGATCAAGAAAATCATTTTTATTACATCGGGTGTCTACAGAACGTAAGAGGTCATGTTATGAGCAATACAAAAAGGATAATTTTTATGCCATATTATTATAATATCAGGTTTCAATGAAATCAAAATACATCTTTTCAATTTTATTAAATTAAATAAGAATGGATAGGACTATGAATACTACATACGACTAGGGAAAAATATGGTGCTCATGGTCCTCCGTTTAGATGTGAATAGTTCATATTTAATACAGAGTAATATGTAGTTTGAGTGGGGAGATAACGAATGCTCCTTCCATGAAAACAAACGCTTGTGGTAACTTTTTAATGGTACGTTCTGACTTTTTGCAAGACAAAGTTACAACCCCTTACCTTACTTCTTTTTCCGGTAGCAGTTCAATTTCAAAGTTGTGACTCATAAAACCGACATTCATATACGAAGTAAATAAATCAAATCTCTGTCAGGATTATTAGTTGTTTTCTATTCGTTCTGTTAGTTCATAACGTTTAAGTTTGTCAGTTTATGGACTTCTCCTTTCTAAATTTACCTTGGAGTTTGGTATTTATGTTATACTTTTTGTGCCTTTTGATATATTTATATCAATATGCTATAATAAACATATTTATTACTGTAAAATACAGATACATGTTGATATAACTGTCGTAGTCACAACTCCTGACACCGTTTCTTGTTTTTGTGGAGTTCATTAAATGAGACTTATTTGAATTTTAATGGAATAATTGATTTGATGGTTGTATCAAGTAAAGCAAGAGTGCATCCAAATGCACATTACTTCTGAATATGTCTATCGTCACTTTCTTGATGTTTTAGTGAATTATTACTTTCGTCTTTTTCTTCATTTTGCCTGTGTGTTCTCTCTGTTTTTCATCTTTTATTTGATTGAGATCAACCCTAATATTTGGGGTTGGCGTTACTTAGTGATTACTTTTCAAGTCATGTTTTGTGTTATGTTGTTTGCATGTTTGTCGTTTTCTTGTTTAGACATGACGTTGTCAGTTTATTTTCGACTTATGAGTCTGGTTTGACCTTTGGTAGCTTTCGCCGCTAAAGATTGGGCTCCTGGGAGAGCGATATCTGTCCAAAAACTGATGATCAACAGAGCATTCAATAGTTGTATATTTGAAAAGGCTAACCAACGGAACATTCAATGGTTACAACCATTAAACAGTTGAGCATCAAAAACAATGTTTCAAACTTTTAAAAGGATGATCATGACGGCATTCAATGATTCAAGCTTTCAAACCAATGACCATTGGAGCATTGAAGTATTCCAGAGCTCTATTGAACTTCTAACTACTAGACCATTTAATGATTACTGCTATAAAGCAACTAACCATCAGATCATCCAATAATTCCAGCAATGAAACAGATAACCACAAGATCAACTTATAAGTCCAGCTATGAAACAGCCAACCATCAGAACAACTAATGATTCTATCAATGAAACAGCCAACCATCAGAACATCCAATGATTCTATCAATGAAACAGCCAACCATCAGAACATCCAATGATTCTATCAATGAAACAGCCAACCATCAGAACATCCAATGATTCTATAATTGAAACAGCCAACCATCAGAACAACTAATGATTCTATCAATGAAACAGCCAACCATCAGAACATCCAATGATTCTATCAATGAAACAGCCAACCATCAGAACATCCAATGATTCTATAATTGAAACAGCCAACCATCAGAACATCCAATGATTCTATAATTGAAACAGCCAACCATCAGAACATCCAATGATTCTATCAATGAAACAGCCAACCATCAGAACATTCAATGATTCTATAATTGAAACAGCCAACCATCAGAACATCCAATGATTCTATCAATGAAACAGCCAACCATCAGAACATCCAATGATTCTATAATTGAAACAGCCAACCATCAGAACATCCAATGATTCTATCAATGAAACAGCCAACCATCAGAACATCCAATGATTCTATCAATGAAACAGCCAACCATCAGAACATCCAATGATTCTATAATTGAAACAGCCAACCATCAGAACATCCAATGATTCTATCAATGAAACAGCCAACCATCAGAACATTCAATGATTCTATCAATGAAACAGATAACCATCAGAAAATCTAATGATTCTATCAATGAAACAGCCAACCATCAGAACATTCAATGATTCTATCAATGAAACAGATAACCATCAGAACATCCAATGATTCTATCAATGAAACAGCTAACCATCAGAACATTCAATGATTCCAGCCATTAATCACCTAAGCATCAGGACAAAACTAAAATAACATTAAAACGAGCTCGGATGAAAATTCTTAACAGAAAGTCCCTATGCAAATGGCAAAAAAAAACTCAAACACATCGAACGAATGGATAACAATTGAAACGGCTTACAATCACAGTTTCAATAGTTCCAGCTTTGACACAATTTACCATTAGAGCATTCAATGAACGCGGCCTGTAGCCTGTTATACGTGGTATATTGGTTTTTAAAATCGTTGAAAACCATATAGAACCCGTAGTCGGTTACACCTTGTAATTTGGCTTATCGGTTTAAAAAAAAAATGCTTTGGTATCTGTATTCGATTAAATCCTGATTTATTTTGATGTTTGGTGGATACTTGTACATGTAGAGGTATTATGAGCAATTTGAAATCCCCTTTTCTTCAGGTTTAACATCAACATTCAATTCTGTTATTTTTAAGTATTGGGATCAGTGTATATTTAATAAAATGCATGTCGTGTATTGACCTAATCCAGCTATAAATGCCAGGATATAGCATATTCTCGTTATCACATTATTAATAGAGTTTTCATTCCAACAAAATGCATAGTACTCCTTCGAAAATCATTATTACGCGCATTTGCAATGATATGACAAGCAAGATATCGCCCTGAAAGCAAAATTCACAAATTCCAGTTTATTTATTACTACAGTGCAAAAAGTTAAAAGAAAAAATATATATATTTCTGTCAATATGGAACATTGTGCACTGGTGGTCAGAGTAAACATGATTCAAATATATCATACGTAATCGAAATTGTTCTGAATTGTTATTTGTTTTATAGATGTACTGGCATTCATGAATTTAAATATGCTGTTCCAAAGTCATAAATCGATTGAGAGAAAACAAATGCGGGTTCCAATCTAAAAACAAGGGAAACACATCGACTATAAGAGGAAGAAACGAAACAACAGAAACGCTGAAGTGCAACAAAAATCAAACGACAAAACATCGAACATAGAAACGAACTTTAAGATAACATCTGCCATATTTCTGATGTGTTACAGGAGATTTCAAGAAAAATGGTGGGTTGAACCTGGTAATGTGACTAGCAAAACATTGCACTATAAAAATAAATGCAAGAATACTGAAGACAGAGATATACATCAATAAATAACACAATCGTACATTTCGGCAATTCTTTTACGGTCCCTTTGATCTTTAAGCTGTTATAAATTAAGGTTCTAACTCCCTTATACAATGTTGACGTTAAAGGAATGTCCTTTGGTTAGAAAACTCATAACGTTTTATGTGTTTTATACATCCATAACTTTCAAATATTTGGTCATTTACCATTGACAACAAATCTATAGTATTCTTCCTTACTTCAATTGAACCAGACATACGAATTAAATGATACTGCAACTAGCTTGATATTAATAAGTTAGAAATGATTTTTTAACTAAAACTTTTATTGTATCTACCTGACTTATATTACATAACCTGAATTATTACTGATATTCAAGTATATCTCATACATGTACTGATATCAGAATACATGTATGTATAATATTGAATGAAAACATAAATAATGGTTCTAGGTATAATATATTCATCATTGTGATTAAATAACTTGAAGAATAAAGTTCAATCGACATCTGGTAAAGGTTGCACAACCCCTTTTGAAAGAAGAGGACCACCTTTGTGCAAAAATAAAGCAGGCCACACCAAAAACTTTACTCTGCGTCCCATTGTTGTGTACTCTTTGAAAATTTGTTTATCGTACACATATTCTGGGTCAAAATGAAGCAACATCGGAGGATCTTGTACAGCAGCTAGGTAGCAGATCTTTGCACAGTTTTCTATATACAACTCACAACAATGAACATACTGTACGACTGTTGGGCAATGTAGATCGTCCATACTAATTTTCTAAAAGTAAATAATAGAACATAGTTTACAATTCAACAGTAAAAAGTCAAGTTATGACGACCAAACATACTTACAAGTATCTTCCTTACTATCAATTGAAAATACTGATTGAGAGCTTTACAAAATTGAAATTACTATGCAACACTGTTTTATCAACATTACAATAGTGTAGTTTAAATTGACATCTTCCTACGTTTGGTCTTGGAATACTGGTTTTTTTTTAAGGATTCAACATTTTTTCCCTAGACGTTTCAAATATCACTAGATTAAAATCCATTCTGTATCTCAAAGATGCAATAATTATCTACATACCTTGTGTATTAAGGAAGCATATTTCCCTGAATTAGCTTTAAATGCATCCTTGATTGATTTTATAAAATCTTTGATATCATCTTGAGGAAGACCCTAAACAAACAAAATATAATAAGATATAATAAAGGTTATACATTTATATATATTTTGCTATTTTTAGTGATAACTTTGGCCTCTGAAGATTGTCAGTTTTTAGTGTCAGTGTTACAAACGCCAGATCTGACATATCTGGGGATTTTCATAATTTACAGAATAGAATGCAAATTTAATAATGAGCAGTGATACAATTGCATTTTAAAAGACAGTGTTTACTCTCTTTTAACTAATGTATTATGCCATTAAATAAGTATGTCGTCATGCTTAGCAATAAATAAAGGCAACAGTAGTATACCGCTGTTCAAAACTCATAAATCCATGGACAAAAAACAAAATCAGGGTAACACACCAAAACCGAGGGAAACGCATTAAATATAAGAGGAGAACAACGACACAACACCGAAACGCAACACACACAGAAACGGACCAAGCAACCAGACAAAACACCACGAGAATAACAAATATAACATGAAAACCAAATACATGAATTTGGGATAGGCAAGTACCGTGCCACGTCTTATCTCAATATCTCAAAAAAAGAGAAAACCCAAACGACTCAACTTTAAAATGCAACACACACAGAAACGAACAATAATATAACAATGGCCATCTTCCTGACTTGGTACAGGACACTTTTAAAGGGGAATAAAAGTGGTGGGTTGAACCTGGTTTTATGGCATGCCAAACCTCGCACTTTAATGGCAAAGTTAAATATAACATTGAAATGACAACATAATATTACAGGACTACAATACAAATAAATAGAAGAACATATTAGACAAAGCAAAACATGATTAATAGACAACAAAAAGCATCAGGTTTAAAATTCAATACGCCAAAAACGCGCCTTGTCCACACAAGACTCACCAGTGACGCCCAGATATAAAAGATCGAAAGTGAAAAAAGTACAAAGTTGTACAGCACTGAAGATCAAAAGTTGAAAAGGTTTCGCCAAATACGGCATTGTTTTTATGCCCGGGATAAGAACATTCTTATTATATAGAACAATTCATGCTATTGCAAACAGTAAATTTTATCAAATGAATATGAAAGAGATATACACAAAGAAACTGAAGTATTAACTAATTACAGAAAACTAAATCTGAATACATAACGCCTAGATATAAAAGATCGAACGTGAAAAAGGTACAAAGTTGTACAGCACAGAAGATCAAAAGTTGAAAAGGTTTTGACAAATACGGCATTGTTTTTAATAAACTAGACAAATTTATCAATGCAAGATAACATGGTATATATATATACAGAGAAAGCATGTACAAAGGAAGGTTTGGTTGGTTGATGTTTGATTGGTTGATGTTTGATTAATGCTTAGTGGAAAATATGTTTCACCCATGAAAAAAATATGACAAATGATCGTAAGTAATATTGAAAAACACTGACCTGGACTGACTGAAGGACGCCAGATAATTGAAGTGTCAATTCTGCAATACTCTGCTCATTTATCTCCTATAAAAAAAGTCATAATGTAGATTGAAAATATATAATTGAATTGTATTTATGACAAACTTCGACCTGTTTATCAAAGTCTTTAAATATACAAAACATTATACAGCTTTTTCAACTGAAATAAAAATTAGATATTATAAACTTCCTTCCCACACTTTTTGTCCTGTGGAATAAAATCAGTATCACTGGTGAACAGTGTTTGTAGCAGTGCTTTTCTCAGCCTATAAGACTGAAAACGTTTCTTTCCTGGTACCCTTTAACTCGTTTAATAGATGGGAGGATTACTGTGGTAGTGATTCAAGATTCGAAACGGCTGGTATATTGGTTTTGTTTGTTTTTGAAAAGTCATGATGTTTATTTACCTTTAATATCTTCAGTAAAATTGTGACAGCATCTTCTTCACTAATTGGAGTGTCATCAGTTTTCAAATCTTGTAGCTCTAAAAATGCTTCTGTCCATTCATTTTCATAGAGCTCATTAAACTGTTCTCCAAGTTTCATCGGACGATTTGGATCATTTAGGTCTGTAATGGCAGGATTATTCTCTCTCAGTTTTACTCCCATCATCTCACTTAACCTATAAAATTGCATGTATTTCAATCATACAAGCTGTAGTAGTGCAATTCCAAAATTGTTTAAGGTTTGATAATTTTTAAAATTTGAAATATGTTCCACAGAGAAAGAAAAACAGAAAATAAATAATTAACAAAAACAATTTACATCTTTTTTCATTTGAAATAAATGACTGTTATATGTGTACTATTGTTTTTCTGTTTGTCTTTTTCATTTTTAGCCATGACGTTGTCAAGTTTGTTTTGGATTTACGAGTTTGACTGTCCCTTTGGTATCTTTAGTCCCTCTTTTAAATCAAAAGGAGGTTTTGTATTTCCTTATTATTACCTTGAAAGTGCCTCGTCTTTTGCCTTTTTCAATTCCATAGCAAATGAACCTCATTGTCTTGAGACGTCTCGAGACAGTCTTGAGACATACACCTCATGTCTTGAGACATAGAGCATATGTCTTAAGACATGAAACCATTTAAGATGTGTCTTGAGACATGGAATATATGTCTTAAGACATGTATCTTCAAGACATTTTGGAAACTTCAAAAATTGTATCCTCTCATCCAAGACGTCTTGGAAAAAAATGTTCATGTCTTGAAGACATTAAAACAAAAAAATACCAATGGCTCTTAAAACATATTTTAAACACATAAAAACCGTTTTTATTTGCAAAATATATTTTGTTGGAAGACAGCTAACTGAAAGAATATAATTCCCGTGAATAATGGCAAGAACTTTTTTTATGACATTGTAATTTTTTACAATTAATTTGATGATTTTTCACTTCTTCTTAGATCAACAATGCTTCCGGATTAATGTTTTTTTAAGGAAAAACTAAAATTCTAAAGTTCCCCTGATGTTCTGGGTCAAAACACGTCATGGAGGATTGAATTTTGTATACTTTGCTGAAGTGATAATTTGATGTTGCTCCCCAAATAACCCATTTACAGTTAATATCTCTAGAAAACATTGGTCCTAGACCATGATCATATCCCATTGAACCTCCATTATAGAAGTATGGTCACTCTTGGTCTTCTTTGTACCAGCAGTAAAACCATCGCCAAAGTGAGTCATCCATTTGACTGTGCAGGATATACAAGTAAGCAGCAAGAATGGGGATGTTTCATTTGATTACTTGTGTAGAGACAGTGACACCCTCTGCATGTTAAGATCCCTTGTAACATAAGGAATTCCTTAGGTGGCCTTTTGCAAGGCAAAATGGCTGTCCCTTTTCATTAAAACCTGATTTTTCAGTGGCATATTAAATTTCCTTGACATTCATCCAAGACAGCTTTTATTAAGAACTTCCCAATAACATATATTATCAATTTAATTTGCTTCTAAACAGACATGAGACATTTGCAACTGCAAATGTTAACCAACCAATTAATCACATTGACATATTCTTATTCTGATATGCAGGTATTTGCTTCTGGCTTTAAAACACAAACCATGTCCCATCAGCTTTATCATATTTTGTCCAAGCATCATTCATTATAGATTATCGTTGGTTATCTCAACGAGATTGATTTTCTCGCTTGAGCCGGTCACGGCGAAAGCGAGAAATTCAATCGAGTTGAGATGACCAATGTTAATCTGTTTATCGCTATTTTACCTATGACAACGTTGACAATTTCATGTCAATTTCATTAGCAACGGCCACGTGGCTCCTTAGTTTCTAGTGATAATTTTCCATCTCAAGCGAGTAGCATGATATGAAAAATTATCACAAAAAAGATCAAAGGAAAAATCCACAAAATAGCGATAATATTATATATACAAGCCTTAAATGAATATAACCTTCAGACCTATGACTGCGATTTTATATGTGTGCATAAATAAATTTCTTGGAAGAGGGGTCTAAGTACAGCACAAACAACATTTTCAATCGCCAAAAAAATGAAAAGTATATTTTAACAACTGCATTTGACTAGCATTCTAGCAGGTCCACCAATGAATGATCTGAAACCCTGCTTGCATTGATTGCAAAAAAATCCAGATCAATAGATGTACAAAATGGATCTTAATATAAACAATTCAAAATTAAAAACAACGTTCAAACCCATGATTGCATTGGATAAAAAACACATATATTATATGTATGCATGATAAACAAACTTCTTGGTAGAGAGGTCTATACATGGTAAATCATTACCTATAAGTCAAAGTACAGCCTTCAACAAAGCCTAGGCTCATACCAAACAGTCAGCAGGCAATAAAGGGCCTAAAAAATTACCAGTCTAACCTCTTTCAGACAGGAAAATCAATGGTTTAAGATATATAAAAATTGAGAAACAATTATTAAACACACATAATAAGCCCACTGAACATCAGGTTCTTGACATAGGAAAGGTGCAAACAAATGCACTGGGTTTAAACGTTTTATCTGGCACCAACCTTCACCCTAACCTGATACAGTGGTTCTTGCATTTAAACTAGTAATGATCTTTATCGAAAATATATAAACACTTCCATGACTTTTAAGTTTAGTTGTAAAATCTGTTTTCAAAGCTATATCAATATAAATGTTTCTCACTCTTTACAAATATTTACAGATGACAAATATTTCAGTTATGTTTTAGTCAACTTTAATTTTCAAATAAATAGAATTGTATAAGCAACAAAAATGAATTAAATTAATGTTAAATATTTGATTCCAAACTATGGACACATGGATCTTCTTTCTTGCATGCTGAAGTTGTTTTCTTATCTGTAAATATAGATTGAAATAAAATATTAATTTACATGGCATCTATGAGTTTGTTTAATGATAATTTCAGCTTTAAAAAAAATTTACAACAATATCTACTTATAGACTTGTGTATTATCTGTTCTTGATATGTATTCCAACATATATAGTATTACACTGTAGTATCTTTGCATAACTGAACTAAAGCAAAATTGAAAATCAATAAAAGAACAGAGTTGCACATATCTTACATGCATCTATTAAATACAAGGGCAATAACTCAATAAATGAGTTCCAATGTCCCCCATGTTTCACATATATCTTATCAATTAAATATAAGGGCAACTACTCAATAAATGAGTTCCAATGACGCCATGTTGCACATATCTTATCTCTTAAATACAAGGGCAATAACTCAATGGTGAATGTGTTCATGTGACACAAATATCATATAAAGTTATAAAGGGACATAACTGAAGAGCATGTAAATGTGATGCTCCCCAAATTTGTATTTGATCCGAGTTTTGTGGTAATAAGTATGGTGTATAAGTTTTATATCATTTTGTGAAGGCAAACTCAAGTTAGTGAACTGAAAGGAAAAACTCAGCATTTTTTCCATTTTTTAAAGGGTCATAATATAGATATATTACAAAAGGATGTGGTATGAGTGCTAATGAGACAATTCTCACTCCAATTCACAATTTGAAAAAGAAAAAAATATTATAGGTCAAAGTATGGGCTTCATCATAGAGCCTTAGCTCACAGAGAACAGTAGGCTATAAAGGACCCCAAAAATGACTAGTGTAAAACCATTCAAAAGGGAAAACCAACAGTCTAATCTATGTAAAAAAATCAGAAAACGTTTAAATTCTAGATCATTAAAAGTGACAACACCCAAATTAAATTTTCCTCTTTTTTTTGCAGTAATAAGAAATGTTTACAAGTTTCGTTACTTTTGGTTGAAGCTAACTTAGGTTAGAAAAACAGAAACTGAAAATCTAGCAGTTTTTCCATTTGTAAAGGGGCATAACTCTTAAACAGTTAAAATGAAACCACCAATAATCAATCTTGACACATGTTTTGTGTCAATATGATAAGCATTCTGTATATGTTTCATAACATTTAGTTAAGTTATTTAAAACTAAAGTTAGAGATTGGAAACCAACTTTGATCATTGAATATTATTTTTCCTGGTATTATTATTGATTTTGTTATCAGTAAATCAAAAGCAAACTAAATAATACTGTTATATATACATATAGATTCATAGATCTATAATCTGTCTTTACCTGTATCTTAGCATTGCACAAAGTCATGTTTTTCTCTGACTGTTTATGACTTTTTTACACTAAATCCATTGGATGTTGGATGTGTACTGATTGATAATTAGTTGATGCATGAATTTTAATTAGATGATAGTGGCTTTGAACTAGCTGACAGTAACTGTGAGTACTCTCAGATGTGCACTTGGTGTTTTTTTTGTTGTTTGGATAAATATACAAGTACTCAGCCCGTCTACTCTGTGTTGTATGACTGTTTATATCATTTGATGAATTGATCCTTTTTCAACTGAGTTTTATAGAATATTTGTTCTTATGTTGTCATAGTTGTACTGTCACACCACTGTCCCAGGTTAGAAGGAGGGTTGGATCTCCCTAACATGTTGAACCCACCCCACACATTCTGTATGTTTGTGCGGCTGCCTGTCCCAAGTCAGGAGCCTGTTATTTAACGGTTAATGTTTGTTGATGTGTTAAATTATTTTTTTTTAGTTAATTTTTGTACATAAATCATTTGTAAAATTAGGTGGCTTGTTTTCTAATTTGAATTGTTTTACATTTATCATTTCAGGGCCTTTTATAGCTGACAATGTGGTTTGGGCTTTGCTTATTGTTGAATGTTGTACAAGACAAAACACAAAACTTAATTATAACCATTGAACCATGAAAATGGGATCAAGGTCAGATGACACGTGCCAGTTAGACATGTACAACATACAGTCCTTCCATAAATTGAACATACAACACCTATTGTTTATAGTATCTGAGATATGGATTTGACCACCAAAACTTAACCTTGTTCACTGATCCATGATATGAGGTGCACTCGGAGTGAGGTCAAATGAAAACTGTCTGACATGCATGAGGCCATTGCAAGTTACACTCATACCAAATATAGATATATCCTATTACATATAAGAGAGAATTTTAACATGACAAATAAATCTTAACTTTTTTTTCAAGTAGTCACTGAACCATGAAAATAAGTCAAGGACATTGGACATGTGACTGATGGAAACTTCATAATATAAGGCATCTATATACAAAGTATGAAGCATCCAAGTCTTCCACCCTCTAAAATTTAAAGCTTTTAAGAAGTTAGCTGCCACTGCCAACACCACCAGATCACTATCCCTATGTCGAGCTAAGCTTTCTGCAACAAAAGTTGCAGGCTTAACAAAAATCTGGTAAGAATTGTACACATTAGACCACTCATAAGGCAATTTTCCATATAATTAATGTTTTCAAGGGGCATGTATATACATTATCTATACCTGCTATATATTTTAATAGTTAAGTCTTAATACCTTAAACAAACAGCCTTCAAGTTCCTCAGGAATGCCAGGAAACACTTTCTAGTAAATAAGATATATGTTCTATCCCAATTGATTCATTCTCTAAATTTTATATGCAAAATATTTCCCCTGAAATAAAAAAATGATTACTAATTCATGTGATCATGCATACTAATATGTCATGTATGTTGTTGACATTGGAAACAAATGTTTTGCATTACTTATCAATACATGTACATGTATAAATAATGTTTATTATAAATACATGTACATGTACTTTGACCAAGAGGATACTATAATATTTCTGTGGAAAAGTTTCATTTCTTTCACAATAAATATATATTTTGTGTACATGTACAAAAACAATTTCATTAATCTCAGGGATAAAACTTCCAGTGCATACATGTACTACATGTTTTTGCTAGCTGGAACTCATTCACTTTACTGAATAAGCTAGTTCAGAAGAAATTTTGCAATTGCTATACATATATATTGTAGTTTGTTGTTCATGTCATATAGTAGTAATGCATTAATACAATGTACGTCAGGAAAAATGTCCCAACATTGTTTGGTAATCATGGTATTTTCACCCTAACTAATAATATTATAGATCATGTAGATATCAAAATTTTTTTTGGGACCATAACTCTGGACTACCATTCAAAGTTGATCTTTAACTTGTCATGATAAAACTTTATAACAAACATTAAATCAATATCTTCAAGAACAAAGTAAAAAGGTGTGGAAAACTGATTTGCCTGACTGATGAATTGACAGACAGACAGATGGAGTGCAAACCTTAAGTCCCCATCAACTTCATCGGTAGGAGACTAATTAAAGCAAATTACAAAATCAAGATTCTTTATTCAAAGCAAATTTATTATAAAGTTATTAACATAAACATGATAAAGAGTAAGCAATTTTTCTTCTAAACATTTATTAAAGGTACAAAAATGTAGCAGGATAAGCAGTAAACCTTCACCTTCAGTCCCAACTTTGGGAACACTGATAATTTTTATTGATAAATACATTTGTACTTACACCATGTACACATGTCATATATCTGTTTCAGTGTTTCTAGCTGCAGCACATGTCTGAATTCTTATTTCTTGTGAACTTCATTTTACTCCTTTAGCATGTTTAGCCTTTCATGCCTTTCCAGTTCTGGGGCAATTTGCCAAATGTTTCATTTCTTGTGAATCCTAGTAGAAATCAAATATCAAAATAATAAAATTGCTGGGTTTCAGTTTTTAATTTTCTAAAAAAAATAAACACATTTTAATTTTATTTATATATCTATTATATACATGTTATAGGGCATGGGTGGTTTGTAATAATATATATGTTAGCGGCAATAAGTGAAATTAGGCATTAAGCTTAAATCCTAGGCAATAAGCTAACGCCTAGGCATTAAGTTATTGCCTGAAATTTTCAGGTATTAAGCTTATTACCTGAAATTTTATGATGATTATTCATCCTATTGCCGAACATAATTTTAGGCAATAAGTGAAATCTGGAATGAATGCATATTTGGTGATTTATTCTTGATATAACGGAGTTACTTTATTTATTTCTTATATAACATGTGAAAATATACATTCATTTGACAGATCTTCAAATTTAGTAATTTATTTAGTAACTTTAGCAGTTAAAAAACAGAATTTTACACATTCTTTTTTCATTTTTTGTGATATTACAAAATTTTCAGTAAAAAAAAATTAAAAAAGTGATTGTTATAATCCAATTAAACAAGGAGGAGATTATATAAAATAATTTTAATATCTATTTGAAATTTTTTTAACTGCACTAGTAGAACTGATTTAAACTGGTCAAAAGGAGACAAAATCAAAATGTGATTTTTTTGCTCACACCATTTTTAATGTTTTTTTTATAGGATAAGTAAATTATCTTTATTAAAAGTTTCACAACTCGTGATAACAAAATTATTTGAACACAAATTTTTATCAAGTTTTCATATTTTTAGATTATTATTTTAATATAGATAACATATCTTATTAGAAATTTTATTTCCAGTCTCTTGTGGAGTGATGAGACACTTCCATTTCAGCTCCCTCAAAACATGATTTTACTGATTATATGTAAAATTTTAACTATTTGCAGTTAGTTCGTTCAATTCTAATATAAAACGTAGTTATATTGTTTACTTATGTTTTGTTTCATAGAGTTTACCATGTACAACTATTATAATTCAAAACTAATATTTATTTTCTAATAATTAGTCGGTTTTTATATAAAAGTTGTTGGCTAATTAAAGTAAATTTGATACAATATTATTTTTTTTCATTCAAAATTTTGCTATTTGTTTTACGTCAATACGCGGTTCAGACATCCTAGCTAAGATAATCCTCAGATAGCTTTAATGTGCATGCTGAGACTTGTCGTAAGTCGGTCCTAACTTTATCATAATTTCTGTCCTAAGAATATCTTATAGGATCATTCTTAGAACAGTTTCGTTAAACAGGCCCCAGTTCTCATAATGTTATTATTTTACAAATATATTGTTATTTAAACGAATAAATGTCTTTTATTTACTCGTATTTATATTTTAGGCATTAAGCTTAATGCCTGCACACATTTTTCAGGATTTAAGCTTAAATCCTAGGATTTAAGACTAATGCCTAACATCATTTAGGCAATATACTTACTGCCTAGGCGTTAGCTTATTGCCTAGGATTTAAGCTTAATGCCTAATTTCACTTATTGCCGCTAACATATATACATGTATATACATGTATGCCTTAAGATTTTCCAGATTTTTAATAGGTGACCTATAGTTGTTAATGTCTGTGTCATTTTAATCTCTTGTGGACAGTTGTCTAAACAGCAATCATACCACATCTTCTTTTTACATTTTTTATATAGCTTGTACAATGTTTTACTGATAGTAAATTTGGAGGAGAAAACAGCAAATTTTGCTAAAGGGTCTACAGGAGGAACCTATAAATCATTGTAAGCACAAATAAATCAATTTCTAGTCTGCAGAAGCAACCAAACTTGAACACTCGTTCTCATTGTTGAATGCCTTACAGTGACCTATACTTTCTAATTTCTGTGCCATTTGGTCTTATGTCCGAGAAGAGTCTCATTGGTAATCATACCATGCCATGTCACTTTTGTTTTATATTTCAAACTTCATTCTTTTTGAAACACAAAATATTATGCATTTAACTTTCAAATATCTAATGGATGCCAGGTCTTAAACATGGTAAAACTTTCCAAGCTGCACAGGTAAGTATGTACAAATGTACACAGAAGAGTTTTTGAGGTGTAAAACAGAGAATACAGCCACTTTTGTCCGTTCGTGATGATGAATCTTTTAAGGTTTACACTGTATGACTCTTTCTGTAGCCTTTTTTGTACAAACTTTTTAAACTTTAATTGTATAAATACTACAGATATAATGCATACTAGACATGCTAGAGATAGGTCAGTTTGTACATATACCCAGGAGAAACTTGATGCATTAAGCATTATTATTTACTGTTTCATTGCATTTACATAAAAAAGAGGACTTTGTGCCAAATAAACCAAGATTTTTATAGAAAATCCACAGAGATTGTTGTTATATAATTTGAAACAAACATGTAGATTACTCACTTGCTTTTCTATGATTTCCTTGTGTTTATTTTTTTGCAAAAAGATTTAAGCAACCTGTAAACATGGTAAATTCCAAAACCGCTCGTGCTGAGTCACAAAGTTGAGCGCACCCTGGTCCATATTTACATGACTTACATTTGTTTTAACCATGCAATAACTACTTTAATAAACTTGTTTTAAGAAAATAAATGCTAGCACTGCACATGCTGCATGCAATAATCTATCAGTCCTAAAGTTGCCAAATATGAGATAATCATTACAACATTGTACAAGGATGAAGGCTGTGGATTTTCTATAAAATTTCCATATGTTTAACATTGAATCAACACAAGGGTACATAATCCTTAAGTCACCCGTTTAGTAATGAGTTGTCAAACCTATTTGCAATCGCATTTTTTCACTTTTTCATAAGTGGGGCGAGTTGGAAAACAAGTACAAGAGAGGGGCGATGTGTTAGAAGGTTGGACAAGTAAAGTAATCTCGGACTAGATGAGTTGGTGAACCAGTGGGTCGATTTTCCATTGGGGCAAGTTGTTATAAATGGATTTTAACTGTATGAAACACAGAGGCTTGTTTAGTGGGTCTAGTCCCAGATTACTCTGACGTCCAACGTCTGTTTTGCCAGACAAGCAGGGGCCGTGGGACGTCAAAGCTCGTCCGTATCAAAAAGTGGATATTTGTCCACCTAAATAGATGCGCTGCTTATTTGCTTCTGGTGTAGCTGCAGAACCGTAGCTCTTAGGTCCTTATGTTGTCCGCAAATAGTAAAAAAATAACATACATGTAAGGACCTAAGAGCTACGGTTCCGCAGCTACTTCTGGTGCTGACTGACAACCTTGGAATTATATATATGAATTATATAAATCGGGCATCAATCTGTTCATTTTTCATTTATCTTTTCATTTATGTAAGTTTCACCTACCTGCCATCTTTAAGTTTCCATATTTAAACAGTTTTGACATTTCCACTTTTTGATATGGGACGAGCTCTGACGTCCCACAGCCCCAGCTTGTCTGGCAAAACAGCCGTTGGACGTCAGAGTAATCTCGGACTGTATAAGTGGGTCAGACGATGTTTTACCTGTTTACCTGTTTACTGTCAACCTTGTCTGACCCACTAAACAAGCCACTGTGCATGCAATAATTGAAAAGTGGCAATAAAATATCTCTATATGTACCTTTTCTTCGTTCTCCTTAACGATGCTATAATATCTATCTGTATTTAACACTGGAAACTGGTCAAGATGCGTTCCCACTGGTCATTCCTTCACAAGTCACAATGTCAAGAGTGTATGTAAGTTTCACTTCCGGTATGACGTAGATTCACAAAAATCGTGCAGACGAAAATATTGAGGTGAGGCCAAACAAACAAAAAACAAAAAATGAATCTGATAAGTACAAATTTGTAAAGGTGTGATCTTCTTTGGGAACATAGTGATATTTACTTATAGTAGCATTTTTATTTAGCCATTTTTTTTCTAATTTGCACAAATATCAGAAGAGACGGTCTTTGACTTTGAGTTTCAGAATATTTATTTCCAACTGAAGGTGGCCAGACCAGGACCAGCATATTTATTTTCTGCTCCTCTAAAAAGTGACATGAAATCTGCAACCCTCTCCCCCAAATGGTCTTACCCTAAGAAAATCCCAGCTTTTATGGTACAGATCCACAGGCGGATTTAGGTGGGGACAAGGGGCTGCTTTTCAGGGGAAAAAATGGTTGGTTTAAAGGAGAATCAGTGATTATTCACTGAAACAAGACTGGAGCAGCAGTCAGTGGGCCCCCACTTAGTATATTCAAATTTTTTTTATGAACATTTCTGGATCCGTCACTGAGATCCCACACTTTGGTAAAATAAAGTTATAAAAATAGGGACTACCCGAGTGGAAAAAAAGGGGGGGGGGGGGGGGTGATGTTAATTTGTCTGGTTGCTATTGCTGGTCGCAATTGAATGGTTTGATATATTATTTGATTTGATTTAGTTTTTATTTCTGCAATTGTTCAAACAATTGAAATCATTGCATTTAAATTTAATGTAATTATTCAGCTCAGCTTTGGATGCTGTGATGAGCAATTCTTTTTTATCATTATGGCCCCACCTATGATAGTTGATGGGAATTATGTTTTTGGTCTGTGGGCCTGTTCGTGCTTCCATTCGTCTGTCTGTCCCACTTCAGGTTAAAGTTTTTGGTCAAGGTAGTTTTGATCAAATTGAAGTCCAATCAAGTTGAACCTTAGGGAAGCAAGTTAACTCGTACCACTGAAAACTCGTACCATGTAAACTCGTACCAAGAAAGTAACTCATACCACTGGAAAGTCGTACCATCAAAAAATATAAATCCCAAATTACGAATATTTTATGCTTTTTTTTGGTATGCCAAACATTGCCGAATAAGAGTTTTGACGGTACCACACGATCATGGTCCACTTAACATAGAAAATGATAGTGCGAGTGGGGCATCTATGTATTATGGACACATACTTGTTGTATTCTATTCTATTATTCTAATAATTATGATAGTAATAAGTGTGAATATTATAGGCATATATGGCAAGCAGACCAGTGATGTTATTGGCTTTTTTCAAAACAACATCTAGCCTTTTTTATTGAGAAAATATGTGTCATGCATTTTTATCAAATTGGGAGATTTAAAAAAAACCATGATTTTGACTGAAACTTTAATTTGCAGTACTGAAACTTCAATTTGCCGACCCTCTTTTAGGAGCCAAACCCTACTTTGAAATTAAATCCTGAAATTTAAGGCAAACGGTATCACTGCAGACAGAGACAATTATTTCATTATATTTTCTTTTTTGTGGCCAGAATACTTATTATTTTCATTTGTGATAATTAAGGTAAGATTATTTGTTTCAAACTTAACATTTGCTAATTGCTTCTAGTTGGGGACGGAATATATTTATTTCCAGAATCTGCCACCAGACATTGTCAGAATATAATGGTCATACAAGCTCATATTTGTACAATTGGTTGTAACACCAATATAAAATAAGGAGATATGATTTCTATTAACAGTCAGAGCTCAGACATAAATAAGTCTGAATTTGCTGTTGACTCATACATGTATCTAGGTCTAAATTTGTAAGTTTAAGGATTTGTCTCCCTTTAATGCAAGATAGAATACAGCTTTGATAAGTCAAGTATTGTTAAGCAAGAAATAATTGATCAGAATCAAAAAGTTGCAAATATCGACTCCTACAATGTAATAAAGAAGATGACCATCATTAAGTATGATTGCCAATGAATGATACAACTGTCCACAAGAGACCAAAATGACACAGACATTAACAACTAAAGGTCACCATACTGCCTTCAACAATGAACAAAGCCCATACCGCATAGTCAGCTATAAAAGGCCCTGATAAGAAAATGTAAAACAATTCAAACAAGAAAACTAACAGCCTTATTTTTAAAAAAAAATGAACGAAAAACAAATATGTAACACATAAACAAACGACAATCACCGAATTACAGGCTCCTGACTTGGGACAGGCACATACAGAAATAAAGTTGCGGGTTTAAACATGTTAGTCAGTCAAGGGTCTAACTTAAATAAGTTATCAGGGAAAAATAACATGCATGTTGTTATTACAGACACTTTCATGAGTTGTCTTCTCTTTTTTCCTGAATCTGTAATAACATATGTTGGTTATCAGTGAAATATACCAAAATTGTTTATCTTTAATGGGCACTTGGGAATTCTTAGAAACTTTTGCGCAGTAGCTTAATAAATTACCTTGATAACTAATTTTCTAATTCCATTAATACAATTATGATTAACCATGGTAAATCAATGAGACAAGGCTTTTAAGGGAAATTAAACTGTAATAACCAGGCTTATGTTATTACAAGCATGTAATTTACTATATCAGAGTAAATGAGACACTTGGAATCTTGCACAGTGCCTCATTACAAGCTCTGATCATCATTTCTTACAATGAATTGAAATACATTCTTATGCAAGTCAGAGCAAAGTCTTTAAAGAGATATAGAGAAGCTGCAATAACACCCATTGGTTATTGCAGGAATGTATTTTCTGTAATAACATAGGTGTACTATGCATGATTGGTAACATATTTGCAAAGATTAGTATACATAAAGAAAATTATAATATCAATAGAACTTGAGAAAAATTTAACAAAATATAGGTTGTATTATTTTCTCTTTGAAACATGTAACAATACATATGTTATTACATGTATTACAGTTTTTTGATATTTCAGCTCACAATAACAACATGTATGTTATTTTTCTCTAATAACTTATTTAAGTTAGACCCTTGACTGTTAGTGGGATCCCAACCCTCCCCTAACCTGGAAGTTATTTTAATGTAACTGGAGTGGAAGTTTCCACTGGCTTAGTTTTCCCGTTGTCTACCTAAGTTCTGGGATATTCGACACACTACTAAAACCGCGTAAACATTAAGATATAAAAAAGAAGATATGGTCTGATTACCAATGAGACAATTATCCACAAAAGACCAAAATGACACAAACATTAACAATTATAAGTCACCGTACAGCCTTCAACAATGAGCAAAGCCCATACCGCATATAGTCAGCTATAAAAGGCCCCGATAAGACAATGTAAAACAATTCAAACGAGAAAACTAACAGCCTTATTTATGTAAAAAAATGAACGAAAAACAAATATGTAACACATAAACAAACGACAACCACTGAATTACAGGCTCCTGACTTGGGACAGGCACATACAGAAATAATGTGGCGGGGTTAAACATGTTAGTGGGATCCCAACCCTCCCCAAACCTGGGACAGTGGTATAACAGTACAACATAAGAAGAACTATAAAAATCAGTTGAAAAAGGCTTAACTCATCAGATAGACAAAACATACAAGTGGATGTGGCAGATGTTTATTTTATGACATACATTATGGTTTAACATACGATTATATGAATAAATACGGTTAATTCAGTTTCTCAGATACAATTCAGTAATAAGGTCATTTACACCAGTCCAAATCAATATATATATACAAGTCTTGGGTATCAGACTACTGGATAATAACGGTTCAGACTGTCAATGTTAACTTTTTCTGCTTTACAATGTATTAAAGTCAGTTTCTCATATTCTATTCAGTAAGAAGGTCATGTATAATTGATGTCTGGAATGAATGTAAGGTGCACGTCTGTCTGGCATGGTTCATTTGACCTTGACTGAATTTTCATGGTTTGCAGTGGCGGATCCACAACTTTTCCTGAGGGGGGCCCAGTCATGCTACAATGATTCCCTTTATAATCAACCATTTTTTTCCCACGAATTGTGGATCCGCCTTTATGAAATTGGTCCATATTAAGCTTTCCTTGTTTGGTACTTTCTTACTACAATGTATTAGCAGTACATGTATGTCAACTATATTTTTTGCATGTAATAATTGTCAGGTGATGCATGTCTGTCTGATTTCCTTTATCTGACCTTTACCGCATTTTCATGAATCATTGTTAATTATATAATGTAAAGTTTATATGAAATTTATCTCTGGTATAATCAATACAAAATATTGTGTGCACTCTAGTTAGTTTTAATAAATTTCAATTATTAGATATTTTATAAATAAACAATTTATAAAATGTTTTTATCTGACATTTCAGTTTTTACCTTTGAAACTGCAGTTGAACATGACACTTATTCTGAATGAGTCAAATTTGCTTACTTTAGAATATAAATACAAAATAATTAGGGCCTATTAGATAGACAGGTTGCCCTAAAGTGATCAGTCGTCTGTCTGTCTGTCCATCTGGTCTGTCTGTCTGTCCGTCTGGTCTGGTCTGGTCTGGTCTGGTCCTGTCTGTCTGTCTGTCTGTCTGTCTGTCTGTTTTTTTGGCTTTCGGTCTTTCCTACATCTAGAGAACCTTATGATTTCATGATGAGACTTGAAGTTTGGAACCCAGAGCTCACACACCAATACACTGATCCACGGTTAAAAGTAATAAAAAGGATTTAATTAAAATATTACATCCAAATTTATTCCATTTAATATTTTTATAAATGAATAACTATATACCTTAACTCTTGGACTTCTGACATCATGGTAAAGGCAAATTTTATTTATTTATGCTAGTCATTTGTGTCAGATCAATGCAATATTCATAATATTTTTTATGAAAAATTACAAAATAAAACTAATAACTGGTTACTTTACAACCAATTGTTACTCATTCATCATATTTATTATCAAATTTTCCAGGCATTTGAATCTACAATGATCTACATGATCTATGGTCCAAAAGTTCAAGAAGAACTGAATACATATATATATGTGAATAGATTTATTGGTTAAAAGAAAGAAAACTGCTAAGGTCAGTATGACATTAAAAATGAATTAATAATGATTATATCAGTATACAAAAACATGTTTTTGTCGAGCCTTCGACTTTAGTTGAAAAAGCGAGACTAAGCGATCCTACATTCCGTCGTCATCGGTGTCGTCGTCTTCGGCGGCGTCCACAAATATTCACTCTGTAGTTAAAGTTTTTGAAAATTAAATAACTTTCTTAAACTATACTGGATTTCTACCAAACTTTGACAGAAGCTTGTTTATGATCATAAGATAGTATCCAGAAGTAAATTTTGTAAAAATAAAATTCTATTTTTTCTGTATTTTATTTATAAATGGACTTAGTTTTTCTGCGGGGAAACATACCATTCACTCTGTGGTTAAAGTTTTTAAAATTTGAATATCTTTCTTAAACTATACTGGATTTCTACCAAACTTGGACAGAAGCTTGTTTATGATCATTAGATAGTATCCAGAAGTAAAGTTTGCAAAAATAAAATTCCATTTTTTCTGTTTTTTACTTCTAAATGGACTTAGTTTTTCTGCGGGGAAACATTACATTCACTCTGTGGTTAAAGTTTTTTAAAAATGTTTATATCTTTTTTCAACTATCCTGGGTTTGTACCAAACTTGGACAGAAGCTTGTTTATGATCATAAGATAGTATCCAGAAGTAAATTTTGTAAAAAAATTAATCCATTTTTTCCGTATTAATACTTTTAAACGAACTAAGGTTTTCTGCCCGGAAACAACACATTCACTCTGTGGTTAAATTTAAAAAAAATTAATAACTTTCTTATACTCTTTTAAATTTGTACCAAACTTGGACAGAATCTTCTTACAATCAAAAGATAATATCAAGAGGAATATTTTTATTGATTGTTTTCTTCAGTTTTGTTGAGCCTGGGAGTTACAGCAAAAGTAGGCGAGACACTGGGTTCCTCGGAACCCTTACAATTTTTTTATGAAAGCAGGCAGCGAA
This sequence comes from Mytilus trossulus, assembly GCF_036588685.1. Classification (NCBI taxonomy): domain Eukaryota; kingdom Metazoa; phylum Mollusca; class Bivalvia; order Mytilida; family Mytilidae; genus Mytilus; species Mytilus trossulus. Next base: position 32,083,707 of record NC_086386.1, on the reverse strand, counting down.
AGAGTTTGTCCATAAGAAAATATATTTTAAAAGGATCACATAACTTTTATTTTTTTTAAAGGACTGAGGGTTATAAATGAAGGTATAGAACAATACAAAAATACTTCTAGTGATCAGTGTCTTTCTGTCTGTCTGTCTGGTTTGTCATGTCAGTTTTCATAAACAAGGCTAGCTTCTTAAAAAGTTGATCAGAGTTTGTAAAGAATGGATGGTGATTTTACATGTATCACAAATTAATTGACATGTACAAAACTGTATATCATGTATATTGGATTAGTCTGGGATTAAGAAAGAAAGAGTTAACGTAGCAACAACAAACCACAGACTGTAATGAGTTCACAGGAATGGTCAAAAGTTTACACATCATGTTTTTAAACAAGGAATAACAAGAACAGGAATTATAAAGTAGCTTCAACTTAGATAGAACTCAATAAGACCAATTGACCAACCAACAATGATGATTAATTAAATAAAAACAGTAGTTTAATGTAGACCTGAATGAGGGGGGCAAACAGATGAAGGATGTTAGGACTCTGTTTAGATTGGACCACTCACATGGCAACACTTTAACAACAGGTTACATGCTAGAGTTACCAGATGAGCATTATGCTGAAATAGAAGATATCTTTTTCTGTCCAGTGGCAAGTAATATCAACTGCATTTTTTGGAACACCTCCTTAGAATGAGATATTATAAATGGTAGAAAATACAAAATATATTTGATACCGGTTCAACTTTATCAGCCATTGGGGAATCATTCTTCTACATGCATATGAGACACTGTCACACAATTACCTTGTAAACATCAAAGGAATGCTGATCCAATTCCATCATCAGGTGGAGTCCTCCTTCCTTGGCTGTTTCGGCGCTATTCCACAACAACCTCCAGAGGTGCGCCGGCTCAGGTGATCAATCTGAACCTGGAACTGGATGGCCTACACGGCTCCGATGTCTCAGCTGATGTCATTGCTGTTCTTCTGTAACTGAATGCTGAACATTCTGTATATCTTTATCTGTCCATTATCTACACAATGACTGTTCATTGTTCTATCACTTTGCACTTTTCCACACTTCGTCTCTTTTCCTCCAAATCCACTGTGATGCCATTTCTGCTTCTCTACACACTTCTGTAATCAGTGTTTTCTCTCTGCTCCTACCACTCCCAAGGTCCTAAGTGCTCTCCACATTGACTGTCCTGCAAAGCCCCTGCATCCACTTTCTATTGCCAAACACCACGTCCTCCATCCCCCCTGTTTGCAATTCTCCTTCTAGCTGCTGGTATTTTGCCATCTTTCTTTCATAAGCTTCCTCTAATCTGTCTTCCCATGGGACTGTCAGTTCCAGCAAGACCACCTGCCTAGTTCCCTGTGACCAAATGACTATATCTGGTCTTAGCGATGTTGCTGCTATTTCTGCTGGTAAACTCATGCGTTGATGTATGTCTGCTGTCATCTGCCAGTCTGATGCTGTTCCAAGTATCCCTAAACCTTCTGCCTGGTTGTCTTTCTTTTCTCCAGCCCTCACAAAATTTACAAATGTGAATCCGATGTTCTTCTGCATCAAGTATATCATGCATCTCCCACACTATTGGAATCTTTGGATTAAATTATGGAGTAGCTGGAGACTCACAATTACTCATACATTTGATATATATATATATATACAAGACATCAATTAAGAAATAATTTATGAGGCTTGAATTTATTCTGATTTTACTATATGTTGGCTCTTGATTTTTTCCATTCGAGTGGTAGTGAAGTCTAATAATTTTCAAAATAATGAGAAACAGTTGAACCATACTGCTGCAAAACATATGAAGTTCCAAGCTTGAAGAAATGCTTGTGATTAAGAGAAACCTCATAGAGTAGCAACTGTAAACAACTGACACTAAGGTAAACAAACATTTTCAACAATTTTGTATGTTCTTTAACAATGAGCAAAGCCCATACCTGGTACCACAAAGTAAGCTATAAAAGGCCTTGAACATGTTGAAAGAAAAACATATAACTATAAATTCACACTAGAAAACTAACGGCTATTATCAAGATTATCCAGGCCACAGAACCAGAGTGAAACAATAGTACTAGATTTTATAAATCCTTTCAGTTTCAATCAATGTCGATACTAGTAAGTAAATTTCACTCTCTTTTGTATTGCAAAGATAGATCCTACCTTATACAGATTTTGAATATTGGAGTTATTATACTGCCCTCAATTAATGACTCATCAGCAATTGTCATTATTTGTAAGAAAATTTACCAGAAACAAGGATATATATGTAGTTCAGAGACCATACCGGTAGCATGGGGGGTTTGGACAAACCTTCCCATGAAACCAAATAAGCACTGTTAAAGTCAACATTCTGTTCAAATTGTGGCTGTTACAGTCAAGTTTATGAGTCCAAATACCCCACCCCCCTTGGAAATTCCTGGCTACAGGCCTGGAGACAATTGAACTAGAAGAGCAAAGAAGACATTTGTGACAGATTAAGTAACTACTAAAAAACTGAGAATGGCAATTAGGATTGTGTCAAAGAGACAACAACCTGACGAAAGAGTGGAAAACAGCCAATTGGTCTTCAGGGCCTTCTTTGAATTGTCCAACTCAGGTTAGTACAGTCTGTCAACTGACAACCAACCCCCCTAGTTTGACCTTTTGAACCTTAGTTAGTTAACGCGTCTATAACCCTGGGTCTGGGTAGATTTAGTCGAGTTTCAAGAAGGCGTCAAATAATACAAAAATGTAACAACAAACAAAATTGATACAAAATAATTGTTTTTATGATGTCTCATTTCATGGATTAATGAACAAGGTTCAGTTTTGGTGGTCAAATCCATATCTCAGATACTATAAGAAATAGGTCTAGTATATTTGGTGTATGGAAGGACTGTGAGGTGTACATGTCCAACTGGCAGGTGTGATCTGACCTTGACCCCATTTTCATGGTTCAGTGGTTATAGTTTTTGTGTTTTGGTCTGTTTTTCTTATACTGTATGCAATAGGTCTTCTATATTTTGTGTATGGAATGATTGTAAGGTTTACATGTTTAGCTTGCAGGTGTTATCTGACCTTGACCTCATTTTCATGGTTCAGTGGTCAAAGTTAAGTTTTTGAGTTTTGGTCTTTTTTTCTAATACTATATGCAAAAGGTTAACTATATTTGGTATATGGAAATATTTTATGATCTATATGTCAGTCCCGCAGGTTTTATTTGACCTTGAACTTATTTTCACCGTTCATTGCTCAGTGTTAGGTTTTTGTGTTTTAATTTGTTTTTCTCAAACTGTAGACATGCAATATATCAACTATATTTGTTGTATAGAAGAATTGTTTGCTGTTCATGTCTGTCTGGCATGGTTCATCTGACCTTGACCTCATTTTCATGGTTCATTGGTCAATGTTTAGTTTTCTTGGTTAATGTTAAGTTTATGTGACAGTTGTAATAAAGGTTTATTTTTAGGACTTTCAACATAAAACCAATGATAAGTAAAGAAGACGAGACATTTCAGTGTGTGCACTCTTGTTTCAGATATATTAGGTTTGGTTTTTTTGACCGATCCTAATGTACGATCTGACCCCAAAGATATTTTGGATATTTTTCACTATAAAATATATATCTATATATAACTTCCTACTATACAAATTTTAACATGATTTTATCTGGGAATCCTGAATCTGGCAAGGAACTACTTTTTATAGTTGACTTTGATTACTGTTAAGATTTAACTAAAAACTTTTCTTATATAAGTAGACCTTATAAGTATTCAATTCTAGCAGAAAAATTATGCTAGTACTTACAAAATAGGCTTCAAATCATAATTGTTCAATTAACTTATAAAAAGAAATAAAGGGGGGAAAACATTCCATCCAACAGAATCAAATAAAACATAATTAAAGCATGTGCATGGGTAAAATACAGGCTTCAATAGGTAGCTGCTTAAACAATGTGTCAAGTTCTCTTACCGAAAGCCAGAAATAATACAAGAGCTGATATTCATGTATCAAACTTTTTAGACTAACGGAAATATTCAGATATTGCAAACAACTACAGAAGAGGTTCTGAACTTGGGTCATGGAAATAGTTTAGCAAAAATAATTACAACAATTTGTAGACTAATTACCATGCCAAGGATCTGATAAAAAATAAGTATTTCAATTAAGAAATAAGGAGGCTCAAGGGTACAAACAATTCCGCAAAAATATAAACATTTTATTTCTATACTATTAGTTTTAATTTCATGATATGTTACAAAAATCAACCAATACATCAATTTATTTTGGCCCCAGAAGACATTTAAAATGTTTAAACCATTAAAAAAGCTCCAAAATAACTCCCTTTTGTGAAAAAATGCCATTTTTTTTTTATTTTGCATTAAACTTAAATATCTTTTTTAACTCATTAGTGACCTATATTTTTTATTATTTTTTTCATACAAGTTGTACTAACACTAAACTATTGTAAAAATTAAGCCATTTCTGTAATTAGGTTCTTTTTTTTATTTTGATGTTACCTTTTTTTCTCCTATTAGTTCAACAGAAAAAAATAACCTTTTACTTTTAACAAAAATGCATGCTTTTTTTCGAATGCAGATAGTGAGCCTAAATGAACCGTAACCCCATTATATGGCCATATTTGTATTTTATTTTTCTATTAAGTATTGGTTGAAGTTAATTTTTACCAAAAAACAGAGATTCCTATATTTCAGATTTTTTTTTATTTAAACCCGCTTGCTCCCATAATCAGAGGCGGATTTATGGGGGGGGGGGGGGGGGGGGGGTGGGGGCCAAGCCCCCCCTTTTTGGGAAAAAAATTGCTTATATAGGGAATCACTGAAGGGTGACTGGAGCGGGCCCCCTCTTAGGTCAGTCAGTGGTGCCCCACTTATGGAAATTTCTAGATCCGTCACTGATAATATCATTTTCTGTTTATCTTAAGGATAAAAGAATGATAACCAAAATTTATAAATTAAATAATTGCATTATTTTTTTTCAGAGTACTAGTGCCAAGATCTAGACATTGATTTGGAAACAAAAGAAGACTTCAATTAGAAATGCATAAAATCTGCCATAGATTTGGAACCCTGCACCATAATGAACCGATTTTGGGCATCAATTTAAGGAACAGATATGGATCTATTTATTGCATTTATGAGAGCTCAATTTGAATTGTTTAAAAGGTCAGTTGAGTCTCTAAATTGGTATTTTTCATTTATTCTTTTATACATGTATATGTTTCTTGTGGCTTGCTTTGCTCATTTGGTTTCTTTTCTAGACGTATAATAATCCACTCCTCTCCTGGAAGTGATCAGATTTTGATTTAAATTAAATGTTAAAACTGATCATTGACTGGGTAGGTTTGGTGGAAAATCAACAATGTGTTATTAATATTGGACTTGTATCTTTTTGTAACAATGGTACCTTTGGATTGCTCTATGTTTTTCAATTCTAGATGGGTTTAAACTTTTATTGTTAAAATATTCATTGGCTGTGTCTGTGTTATTTTGAAGATAGAATTGAAATTTCAGAAAGTACATTTTGGACTGTCTTTTCGTTGATTTTTAAGTCACAGTGTTGTCTTTCCTGATTCAAGTTAAGAGTTTTGTCATTTCCCCCATTCCCGTCTTTGTTTTCTTTTTAACTCTTTTTTTATATAACTTGAAAATTTATTTTAAATCTAAGCTGAAGATGTCTAATTCTAACTTAAACAGGCTATTATTTGAACTTGCAATTATTTTTAATTATGGAATTTGCATAATTTCTTGTGTTTAAAATTTTGAATAAATTCCATGTTTTTTTGGTATTATAATCTTTTGAGCGGTTAATAACACTTTCCATACAATATATTATGGTTAGATAGTGTTGTGCTTAGCACAGTACATTCTATTGAAAATATACTATTTTCTTTGTAATAGAAAGTGTTGTGCGCAGCACAGAACATTTCAGTACAGAATAACATGGAATTTATTAAAAATTTCACTAACAATTAATCAAGCAAATTCCATAATTAAAAATAATTTCAAGTTCAAATAATAGCCTGTTCTAATTGAAAACCTATAACTAACCATAAAGATTTTGATATATTGATGATTTAAAAAAAAAAATGGAGAAAGGGGGAGGGGGTTGTGTTATTTATTTGGTTTATTGGGGGGGTTATTTTGAATTTCATTGCCTTAAGTTTTCATTTTGGCAAACATCTTCCTTAATTCATACACAGAATAAAGGATGTGGTGTGTTTTCCAAAACACCAAACACTATTCTAAACCAATGTCTCAAGACATGGATGTGACAAAAATGTGTCTTGAGGCATATCTCAAGACACAGTTTTATATGTCTCAAGATGTCTTGAAGACATGTCTTCAAGACACGGTGTCTATAAGACGCGTCTTTAAGTCCGTCTTGAGACGCGTCTTGGAAATTTGTCTCAAGACATCTTCAGATGTCTCAAGACCATGAGGTTCATTTGCTATGTCATCTCTTTCTCGAATCAATTCAGCAATCCTATCAATAAATAAACTAGGTGTAAAAAAATTATATAGAGATTACAATGTTTTAAAACATTACACCAGATAACTCATTCGCGGTATTCCTGAAAAGACAAATGGGAAAACGTCTTTATTAAAAAAAAAAAGCAATGATTAAGCCTGTAAAGTTGCTAAAACAAGATTTGTTTTCAATACCTTCACATGGAAAAATGACTAAAATCAGTTTTGTTTTCTAAATTTTGCTCAAGAACGTCATTTTGAATGTGAATGGAATAGCCAGAAGTGAGTAAATTGGACAAAAATTTAATCGATAGATTAAAGTAAATTAAATGTAAGTAAAAACTCATCAAAGATACCAAAATATATTTACTCTCACTCCGATCTTTGTAGATGATCTTCTATTTTGTTAGCTGTTGCTCATTCATGCATAAAACAAATTATATATCAAATAGAAGTCAAATTGGCAAAATGAATATTAATCCACTTTTAGTGGTATCTTACAAAAATATTTAGGTTGACATCTTTTAAAGTTCTTTTTGATATACAAAAACTATGAACCAAAACATGATTTATCTTTTTTCAGTTAAACTGACAAAACTAAATTCGTCAACAGAGTATTAAAATAACTCCTCGTTAAACTATATCCACAAAATATAGAATAGTTTGTAGACAAGTGCCTTTTAGAGACCTACAACATATTCCAAAATGTATTTCACTTTTAAAATAAAATCAAGCTTACACACTACGATTTTTTTTTCTTTATATGATTGAATTATTTGATTAACTATTGATATTACATTGGATAACTTGATTCATTCCCTAGTAGCTTAAACGGCCTGTTTCAGTTTCGAATGTATTCCTTTATATATGCATACATATATTTACCTTGATTCACTTTTTCTATTCAACTGATTACAATGTTCTATTTCTCTTTGATTGTTAGTTGTTTCTCTATCGTGCCTGTAAAAATAACGTTTTTAACTATCATATTTTGGTCATACGTATTGTCAAACACGAACAAAATATTTGAAATATTTGTGGTTTTAGTGTTTTGAAGGGATGCTATAAAATACAGAAAGCACTGTATTATATACACTTTATATGTATATAGATCTCCCAAGCTTTTCTAGAACGTACTTCCTGCACTACAAGACACAAGAAGAAATACATACCTCTTTAGTTTCGGCATTCTGAATTCTGTTAATTTCATTTTCTAGCTAATGAATACCCCAACATCTCCACTATGCATTGGGTTCTAAACAGCACATTGTCACAAGGATCTTTATTCGTTTACTTTAATTTATATTTGTGTATGTTCAACTGCGTCTGGGACAGTTCTTCTGATAATTTACGTGTATTGAACAGATATATCATGTTGAGGAGGGGTATTTGCGAAAAATACCAGTCGAGAGAATGTTAAATTTCACGAGCCGTAATGCGAGGGAAATTCATTCTCAAGACTGGTATTTTTCGCAAATACCCCTAAAGAACATGATATATCTGTTTAATTACACCGAATGTTAATGTACTAACACGCATTGATGATCGTGACGTTACAATCGTCCAGTCGGATAGAGTATTTTTTGACAAATACCACGGCAGAGAGGGTAAAAACGGCATATCCTTTTAGCAAATACCCCGGCGGCATTAAAATTGAACGGTATTCATTTGATAACAGTAAATTGGTGAAAAATACACTGGCTATCAACCAATCAAAACCCCGGATTCTTACATAAGGTGTAATTATAACAAATATTAAAGAATTATGCAGTTTAGAAAGTCTTGCTTCGATTTTGTCAGGTTTTATGGACCACTCCCTTTTAATTTTACATTGAAATTCGATATTTTGTTAATACTTTTGTTTTATAGTATAGAAATCTTGTTTCCATAACTTAAATTAAAATGTGACACGACCTTATAGATGGTATTTACAATAGACATCGGTCGCAACCAGTGATTATATATTTTGATCAACATTACAGGTATCGTCGCTTTGAGAAAACCAAACGCATTTGATTATAAAACATGAGTATATGAACGAACATACTCTCCTTTATTTTTGAAAAAAGATACAATGTTAAATATCTAATTGTTTCCTTTACCTGTAACGGAGTGCCTTATGTTCAATGTTTAAATTATCCAGTCTGAAAGTAAAAGTGTGTATGCTATATCAAACCTACGAACATTAAACATGTACAAACATATACAATAAAATGCAAGATGTCAATCAACTAAAACATGTTTGATTTAAATATTCATGTCACAACCAAAAGATTCAAACAGAATACAGACTTAATCAGGATGGATTGCTTCATTCCAACTATTCCAAATTATTCTTTATATTTCATACCCTTTTTGTTTGAGTTGTGGTTTATTTTACCGGTTTCTACCATCTTTTTAATAGTAACAGATTAAAAATCATAACCAAATGTATATGTACATCTACATATGAGCACAGTACCATAAATTGTCAAGCAGTCTTACAATACCTATGTGCTATTGAAAAACAGTTTATATACACAAATAAATTACATTGTTATAGCTAGATAGAACAAATTCTCAAGAAAGCACTGGTCGTCCAACAAATAAATTGTTTTTTAAAACTTAATACATGTACAAATAAATTTTACTTCTTATTAAATGTAAGATTTTATGCTTTGTACAAACTACGCAAACATATGGTATAAGTAAACAAGTGAGAGATGGGGTGTTTGTGCAAACTAAAAACTGGTTTGGAACTTTTGGTCCTCAATGCTCTTCAACTTTTTTTATCTAAGCGTCAATAGTTTGTCTTGTGTGGACGAAACTCGCGTCTGGCGTATTAATTTTAAACCTGGTACCTTTTGTTAGCTATTATTCGAGTCTTTCTCCATGCTTTATGTTCTGCCATTTATTTGTATTGTAGTCCTGTCATGTAATTTTGTCATTTTAATCCACAAAATCTGGTTCATCCCACCATTTTTTTTTCTTAAAATGTCCTGTACCAAGTCAGGAAAATTTCTATTGTTACATTTTAATGTTGTGTTTCTGTTGTGTCGTAGTTCTCATCTTATATTTGATGTGTTTCCCTCAGTTTTAGTTTGCAACCCGGATTTGTTTTTTCTCAATCAATTTATGAATTTCGTACAGTGGTATACTACTGCCTTCCTTTTTGGAACTATGCATATCGTTAAAACGAAGCAACTTACTGCGACTGTAGACTTCTTATCTGATTTACTAGATTCCGTCTTTCTTCTTCCTCGCTTTAAATATAACACCATTAATATTACTTCAGTGTTTATAAAACAGAAAGATAGAAAAAGTTTAATCCCACTCTAGCGAAAATATCAATTAAGTAAAACATTTAGAAATAGCTAAATATTCATTAGTAGGTATCGGAAATAGTAGTTTTCAGCCATAGTCATAACCATTTGCAAGACATTATTTAAATAGTTCTGATTAAAATTTTCAATTAATAGTTTTTGTTATTGTACTTATTGCAACTCGCTATGCACATGTGTGCCTTTCAAATTTTCTTGTATTCGAACGAAACTGATGAGTCTTTTGAAGTTGAAAGTCTTGTCAGGTGTTCGAAAATTAATAACCTGATATCTATGATGAATCTTTTTTATTCCGTTTTTGTTTTGAATTTTCTTGTGAATAGAGCTTCAACATCGAATGTTATATAATGCAGATTACTGAATAGTTATTCTCATATATCTGTCTATGAATGGCTTCTTGTTGATCTCATGGTGTCTATTGGTTGTTTAAATTGCTGTCACATTGACGAATAACCCACATATAGGGTTTTTATATGTGCCTTAATTTATTGCAAGTGATGATATCTGGAAATATATCAATGAATTATTGGAACTACATTTCCAAGATTATGAATTCATATCTGAGGAACAGGCAATGTTATTCCTTCACTTTTTGAATTCATTGATACAGAATTGTTTTATTCAAAATAATCAATCAAAAGTAAAATCACAAAAGATGATGTCTACAAGGATCATTTGTCCTTACCTTTCATTTGATACCTAAATTACCAATTATATTCTAAATAGTTTAATATTTATACCAATGCATAAGAATTATTTTCATTTAAATATATAGTATATAGTACTTATATATTCTCTTTGACTGGGCCTGAGTTGGGGTCAAAGAATCCCGCTCAATCCGGTGCTATGAACCGTCTTAAAGTTGGAGTAAGTCAGATTGTTTTGCTCCGTGTAGAAGACCTGACTGTGACTTTAAGACAAAGTAAAGCAATAAAATCGCTTTTACTTTGCTGTTTGTGTTTATTTGATGTGACATCAAATAAACACAAACACATGTGCATATGCTGATTTTGTGTCATGGATGGATTTAAATATCCATTCTTTTCTATGATATGAGTTCAGGTATATAAACCTGTCATTGGAACCTGTCTTCTTATTTTAGGTCAATATTGTTCCGTATTATGATTATAATTAACGAGGAGTATATTCAAACATATTCAATCAAATCTGACTACAGTGTCAATTCGATCCTCACTTAACGAAATAACTATAAAGTGATAAAGAAAATGTATAAAGTATGTGCCATTTTTACTACTATACTTACGGATCATCATTTTCGCTGTCCATTAATTGTGTTCTTTTCCTAAAGAAATGTAAATAAAGCATTGTAAAATAAAATTAAAAAATTCAATAATTCTATAATTTCATTATCATTACTTTCTTCAATAAAATTGAGAATGGAAATAGGGAATGTGTCAAAGAGAAAACAACACGACCAAAGAACAGACAACAGCCGAAGGCCACTAAAGGGTCTTCGATGCAGCGGGAAACTCCCGCACAAAGGATGTCCTTCTGCTGGCCCCTTAACAAATATGTTACTAGTTCAGTGACAATGAACGTCATACTAAACTCCGAATTATACACAAGAAACTATAATTAAAAATCTTACAAGGCTAACAAAGGCCATAGGCTCCTGACTTGGGACAGGCGCAAAAATTCGGAGGGGTTAAACATTTTTTTCTAGATCTCAACCCTCCCCCTATACCTCTAACCAATGTAAAAAAAAAACGCACAACAATACGCATAGTAAAACTTAGTTTAAGAGAAGTCCGAGTCCGATGTCTGAAAAGGTAACAAAAGAAACTAAACAAAATGACTATAATACATAAATTAACAAAGGACTATTAGCAGTTACTGACATGCTAGATCCATACCTCAATTAAACTGATTGAAAGAATAGTTCTTCATCATATGAATATCAAACACAATCCCTCCCGTAAGGGGTTTAGTATTATACCATCATATAAAATATATGAAAGAACATAACCCGTGTTATGCCAACAACTGGTTTTAGAATAAATATGTTTAATTCCGATGCAAAGACCCTATAAGTGAATCCTTATCAAAGCCAAAATATGCAATCTTTAATGACCTTACAACAGTATCGTAACTATATCCATTCTTAATAAGTCTGTTTAAGGATTTTGTTAGAGTTTGAGGTGAATACTGACAGTTGTGTGCTTTGTAAAGAATATTACCATAAACGATTGGATGTGAAATACCTGGACGTATAAGATGTCTACATGTTGAGTTATATTACGAATGATATCCTTGTACCGATGATAAAATTTAGTAAATGTTTTGACTAGTTTGTGATAACGAAAACCCTTGTGTAATAATTTTTCAGTAATACATTAATTTATCTTGCTTAAATCTAATACAGCGTTACAAACACGAACAAATCGTACAAGTTGAGATATATAAACACCATAAGATGGTGACAAGGGAACCTCATCATCTAAAAATTGATAATTAACGATAGGAAATGAAAAATCCTCTCTTTTATCATAATTTTTAATATTAAGCTTCCCGTTAATGATATAGATATCAAATTCGAGGAAGGGCAGTGGTCATTGTCAGTATTAGCTTTATTTGAAGTTAGTTCAACAGAATAAATTTCTTTAGTATACATACTGAAGTTGTCATTATTGAGAGCAAATAAATCATTCAAAACTCTTAAAGCATTATTCAATTTTCGATCAAATGTTGTTTCGATGGGTCTTTGCTGATTTTAGTCATAAATTGTAACTCATAACAATACAAAAACAGGTCCGCGATAAGTGGTGCACAGTTAGTCTCCATTGGAATTCCGATAACTTGAAGATATACGAAATCTTCAAAGCGACCAAAAAGTTATCTAGTATAAATGCAAGGGCAGATATGGTATCAAAAGAGGGACGAAAGATACCAAAGGGACAGTCAAACTCATAAATCTAAAACAAACTGACAACGCCATGCTAAAAATGAAAAAGACAAACAGAAAAACAATAGAACACATGACACAACATAGAAAACTAAAGAATAAACAACACGAACCCCACCAAAAACTAGGGGTGATCTCAGGGTACCAAAGCATGTCCAATAAACATAGTTCTATTGCGTGTTGCTACTTAAAAATGTGTTTGAACTTTGACTTTTTAATGCCTATTTAGTTAGATGTGTGATTTTTTTCTTAATAAGAATATGAGGCAAAGTGGTATATAGCCTTTATAGGGTAGAAGACTCAAAACGTTGAACAGATTCGAAATCCCCAATATACGCATGCAATTTATGCAAACATTCAAATATAATTATTGGCGTGTTTATACATGTTTGCAAATGTGAAAAGGGTATTCTAACATGCAGAATCCAATAATGTAAAGTTAGGACCATTTCTTTTTTTTTCTTTTTTTCTGAATTTGTAAATAAATTCGTTATTAATCTTGATTTTAATGCAAAATGTAGAATTTCACATAATCAAGCCGCTTAATTGTTGACGAGTAAAAATGTATCTGTTATTAGTTATTATACTTGCCCATCGGAAAGTAAAGTGTCACATATTAGCAATCAATATACATTCTTTGATTTTAACTAATGTTACGAATAAGATATCAGTCGAGCAGTAAAGGAAAGAATATAATAACAAAAAGACCAAACCCCGAAGTATTTTTGAAGCAGGAAGAACAAACCACAGAGCAAAGGGTGACTCGATGGATGCACATACACAGTCTAATAAACATTACCTTGGCCAACGTGAAAAGCCCCAACAGTGTAAAACACGTTTACAGCAACGTATTAATATACATCTTCCTAAATACCTACAAAATAGTATTTTGCTACCTTAGTGAACAGTAACAGCTACTCTTACACATGTACATGTAAGTCAATAGCAAATGGTCAATATACATTATTCAAGATCACAAAACTGAGTGTAACGGTGAAAGGATAACTAGATGTTTTGTAAATCTGCATGCCTTTCATGATTTCAATATCACTGGAACCAAATATTAACACTATATCTGTTTACTTTTTATATGAAAGAATACAAGACCAAATAAACTTTGGTAACGGACGTTACATCTGCTTTGACATTAGCGTAATTAGCATAATCCATTTTGAATGTAAATAGTCAGTTTATAAATGCTGCAATTGGACTTATACTCAGGGTACAGATATAATGTAAAGGTTGAATGAAACAAGCTGTCCAGTGTAGTTCCTTTCACGTTTAAAGTTCCTCGTACATTTATGTTTCCAAACAACGTTTTGCAGAAAGTAAACATTTACCCGTTCTCGTAGATATTTGTGAAGCTCCTTAGTTAGATGTTCACAATGTGGTTTTGTTAATGTATAAAATGCAGCAAACCTGGAACTAATACCCTAAAGGGACTGGGAAATCACCACAGGCATGGAGAACATAATAGTGCTATATTTGTGTCTATAAGAGAGGACAGTATTGGAAAGTTGGAGAAACTTTTGTCTTATTCACTTATATAATAAGTCAAACCATGGAAGTATTATATTGTCAACCATGGAAGTATTATATTGTCAATTTAATACTTCCATGGTCAAACTTAAATGGTTCCATGATCATAGTAAGTCACTACATTAGGGTTGATAAAGATCCGATTCCAGAATATATTGGTCCAACAAAGCTGTTAGAGAAAGAAAATAAGAAAGAGACAATCAAAGAGCTGAATAGCTCTGAGGGGAAAGACGGCCCTTGTTTCTATTTAATTTTTTTTTTGGAAAGGAAGGGGGTATCTTTTGATAGTCTTCATATAAAGAATGAAAAAGAGAGCAGCTAGAAGATGTTGAAAGGTTGACAATATTGAAATCAATTGTTGTTTATGTAATTTCATTTCCTTAGTAAGGATTCAATTTGGATCAATGGAAGAGATCTGCATCTTCTAAATCTAAACATTTGATTAAAGTTAAAAGGTAATTATCTAAAATTCAACTGAATTCTGTCATTTCACAATATTTTTTGAAATCTTAATTGTGTACCACTGAAGTGCAGACTAGGGCCATTTTCCATTTTTTGTGACGGTACTCTTGGATTTTTAAGTTTTTTTCTTAAGATAGTGTGGACTGAAAAATCTATTCGGCTTTAAATTTCCATTGTTCCCAGTTACAACTCTCATCACAGGGAAACAGGTACTAATAAAAAAAACAATATGATTGATGTAAACTGTGTGAAGCTTGTTTCCAATTCCTAAATTTGAAATATTTGTAAATTTCATGAATAAATATGTTTAAACTACAAAATGCAACATTTTTTTATTTTTTTTTACCATTCCAATGATAATGTAGGTACAAAAAAATTTAGTTTTAATGGAAGACTACTTATCAAATGAAATGTCACATTTTAAGTGTTTAAATACAATAACTTTTATTTAGTGGATAATTACTCATCAATTGAGGTGCTCCTGAATTGGAGGAAGATTCTCAAAACAGAATGTTTAGAGAAAAAAAATAATATAATCGTTTTTCTCCCCTATCTCATGTAACCCCACAATCTTTGTTTATTTGAAAGTTGTTGACCTACAAATTAAAGTATTGCATGTTGATGTTTGAATCATCTACAGCAAACATTATTATGTTTAAATTTAACAAATACCAATTTTTAATTAGTGCACGATCTCTGAGAATGATTTAAATAACCAGTGAAGGATATTCCTGCTTCTTCCAAGAATGACGTCACTATAAAATACAATGTAGGTTGGATATATTTAGAATATC
Source organism: Mytilus trossulus (assembly GCF_036588685.1). Classification (NCBI taxonomy): domain Eukaryota; kingdom Metazoa; phylum Mollusca; class Bivalvia; order Mytilida; family Mytilidae; genus Mytilus; species Mytilus trossulus. Next base: position 32,068,187 of record NC_086386.1, on the reverse strand, counting down.
TCGTCATACTAACTTTTCCGGATTGTAAAAAAAAACGTAAATAATGTAAAGGAGAGCTCAAGATACGATAATTTCTCGAGAAACAGAAAGGAAATGTGTAAAAAAGTGTTTTAAGTCAAACTATTCATTTCTGGGTCTCCTTCTCTTCAATCTAAGTAAGATTTGTTGGGGGGGGGGGGGGTTCCACACTTTAAAAACAAAATGAATGATGTGAGGGAATGTCACTCTGGTCAATCCCATAGGGGATTGACGGCTTGAAGCCGTCTTTCCCCAAAAACGATAACCGTGACGACACTAACTTGTAAACTAATAGTTAGATAAGATAAGATAAGATAACTTTATTAGCACTAACACATTGACAATAAATGGTTATGGCAACAAATTAAAGACTAACTACAATAACATATATACAATTAGATGAAGCGTGAATTGCTTAATTGGCATCCCTTTATTGCAATTGCAAAAAGTGAAATCATGAGAGGTACTACTTTAAAATGTCAAAATTGGTACCTGAAGGGAAATGTCGACATCAACCATTTCCAAATTCTTCTATAAGGTTCAAGCAAAACCGCTCTACAATATAAAAATTTTAATAGACTTATGGTTGATTATGTTCATTCAATCTGAATTTACGGGTTGAAAAATAAACAAAATTGTGTTTTCTTGTATCTCAATATTAATCACAGTGACTAAAAATGGACAGAAAACTGAAAAGTTTTTAAACCATCTGGAAACTAACAAAAATTTGAAATCAAGTGTATGCTTCGGTTTTCTTTTTGGTTTTTTTTTTTAAATCTTTTGACAGTAAAACTATTTAAGCCATGTTGCGGCCATGTCTGCATGAATATAAAGTTTACTTCTTAAACGGCCATCATAAAGGGATATCATTTCCGGAGAGTTTGAAAGCAGTTAGTAAATCATTTTTGTAATAGAAAATATTCATAGAACGTTCTATCTGACAGTAAAACACTCGCTGTTATAATTAAGGTGCATAATGAAGCTCGTCTGAGGATGACATTGACAATTGCATGTGTGTACCAGTTGGAAATCACTTCATTTCTCAATAAACGTTACATATAACGGCATCTGCATTCATTTTCTCTCACCGGCATTTTAAATGTGATGTTTGTAAATTGAATTGTACCTCGCCTCTAGCATAGTGCTCATCTTTGTATTTTAATTCAACCAATAGCAATTTTCACCAACGCTCCATCAAAGTGTTTTCATCTAAATTTGAAGCCTCAAAACCTTTCCTAGTCACAATATGGTGATAACAACCAAACCATTGCATAATTAACATGCAGTAACATAACCCACTCATTGATAATTAAAACTGAAAACTTCGAACTATATCGTGTGGAATAGACTGTGAAGTTTATTTAAATTCGACCATGTGAATTAATGTGTAGAATTGTAAACCAATCAATTAAACGTACTGTAAAGGTACATTCTGAATGTCTATTTTCCTCCTCTTCATAGGCACGATCTCTTCTTCTACACATATCAGACTTTCATCGCTCTAAATAAAATGAAAATATGAAGTGAATAACTTACTGTGAACACCAATATCAGTTATTATAAACATGTGATATCAATGTACAGGGGGTGCCATGGTGTTTTTTTAATATCAATCATAGATAGAACGTCGAGGTTGTTTCAATTTTATGTTATTCAAAATTCGTGTTTTGTGCAAAAAAAATGTTTAAATCCTTTATTTAACCATCAATTGTTGTAAACTTTTAAACATTCAAAAAAATCAACGGTTCTAAAGAAATTGACAATTATGATGGCTTCCGATGGTATAATGAACATATTTTTAATTAAACAAAAGTTAAAAGCCAGTAAGGTTTATGCCAAAGAAGAATCTTATCACAACCCATCTCCCCTTTCCCATATTACTCAAAGTTTTCAAGCAAAAATCTTGTTCATTTGAGTTAACACCGGTTTGGGAAAACTTGCAAAACGTGATATTGCAGGCAGATAAAAATAATATTTTTTTCATTTCTAGAAATACTAGAAAATTTATCTTGGCATGAGATAGATCTACGCTATAAAGTCTTTTCGATATATAGCCCTTACCATATTGTTATCGGTATTCCTGCTTATCGTCTGATTTTGAGCTTGAGGTTGTTTACGCTTATTTCTCCTAAAATTTAAAAAAAATAATCACACGTTGAGCGCTTACAAACATGCTCTACCCCGTCACATTATTTCTGTGGGATGGAGGAAATTCTCTGTAAGCTATGCATTAAGCAAACCAGTGAAGGAGTCTGTATCAATTTCTTTTTTACAAATATTTCTGGATTGATGACATCACCTATAATGACCTTTAGTATTGTGTAGGCCAGATAAATCATTTCCTCCTTCCCAAATCCTCCGAAAATCAAATGCTCATCACATAGAACAGAGGTGGACATGTACGCATAGTGTTATACATGTATATACTATATATATATATATATATATATACGATGTTGTGTATATATCTCAACTTGTACGGAGTTTATATATCTCAACTTGTACTATTCGCTCGCTGAAAAATTATAACACCAGGGTTTTCTATATCACAAATTAGTCAAAACATTTACTAAATTGTATCATCGGTATAAGGACATCATTCGTAAATATAGCTCAACATGCAGACTTCTTATACGTTTAGGTATTTCACATAATTTTTTTTATGGAAATATTCTTTATAGAGCACAAAAATGTCAGTATTCACCGCAGAAACTAACAAAACCTTTAAACAGACTTATTAAGAAGGGATATAGTTACGATACTGTTGTCAGGTCATTAAAGATTGCATATGTTAGCGTTAATATTGATTCACTTATAGGGTCTTTGCATCGGAACTAAATACATTTATTCAAAAACCAGTTGTTGGCATGACACGGGTTATTTTCTTCTCATATATGTTATGATGAAATGATACTAAACCCCTAACGGGAGGATTGTGCCTGATATTCATATGATGAAATCATAATCTTTCAATCAGTTTAATTGAAGTCTGGAGCTGGCATGTCAGTTAACTGTTAGTTAGTCTGTTGTTATTTATGTATAATTGTCATTTTGTTTATTTTCTTTGGTTACATCTTCTGACATCAGACTCGGACTTCTCTTGAATTGAATTTTTAAATGTACGTATTGTTATGCGTTTACTTTTCTACATTGTTTAACCACGCCGCATTTTTGCACCTGTCCCAAGTCAGGAGCCTCTGGTTTTTGTTAGTCTTGTATTATTTTAATTTTAGTTTCTTGTGTACAATTTGGAAATTAGTATGGCGTTCATTATCACTGAACTAGTATATATTTGTGTAGGGGCCAGCTGTAGAACGCCTCCGGGTGCGGGAATTTCTCGTTACATTGAAGACCTGTTGGTGACCTTCTGCTGTTGTTTTTTCTATGATCGGGTTGTTGTCTCTTCGATACATTTCCCATTTGAGGTCATTTTCAACCAGAATTCAAAAGAAGTGGATTAAAGCAACTAAAGGTAACCCTAAATGTCTTCAGCATGAGAAAAACCCATACGCACCGTTTAAATAGATCATTTTTAATGGGTCCCGACATGACAAAATGAAAGGTCTTATTTATATCAAAACAATTAACAAAAAATAGGACAGAAAAGTGAATTACTACATGCAGACTTGCGGCAACAATTAATATCCTAATAAACCATGTTCTTATAAGATGCGAAATATACGAAAGAACGGATAGACGCACGAACGGATGCATAGACCGAAAAATACGTTTTAAAACATGTGTTATCCTGATTAGAAATATAGAAAATAGAGTACAATAGAAAATGGAAAATTTTAATTTCAGTTCGAGACTATATGAAACATTACAAACACAAGCTCAACAGAGCTATTGGAGACATATACAAAAGTACAACATTCATTTAATTTGCCGCTTTCTCAGCCATACACCATCATTATCATCATCATGTTTAGATCTTTAATCTTTCCTTTTATAAATAATGATTATATCAAATGTGTAACCCATTCACCATGTTCACGAAACTCTATACAGCCCAATACATAAACACAGACATGTCTAAAATTGAGAATGGAAATTTGGAATGTGTCAAAGAGACAACAACAAGACCATGCAGAGAGCTGAAAACAGACCAAGGTCATCAACATGATTAATGGGTCTTTCAACAGATATGTAAAAAGATTTAAAATATCCCGCACCCAGAGGTGGGCTTCTGCTGGACACTTAACAAAATGTTTACTAGTTCAATAAATATGGAAGTCACACCAATCTCCGAAAACTATCAATGAACTAAAATTTTAAAAAACCTACAAAGAAGTGTTAATACATTACCCCATATTGTTTAGAAAGTTTCTCCGCCATTACACTACTGTAACAGAAGGAAAGAAGGAAAATAAAACGAAAACTAGAAATAAAGATAAATGATATTAAACATGGTTGAAGAAGACATGAAAGAACAGCTAATGAATGTGTCATGAATTATTTTATGATCAAAGGTCAATGCCTACCTTTCATATCATGTTTGTTGGTTAATTACTCTCAATCGCAAATAACATCCTGGTTTAAACATAGATTTATATTTATAGAAACTAAACTTAAATCATTTTAAAAATAGATGCAAACTAATTAAGATATTCAGAAAGATTCCAAGAAAAGTATTTTAATGTGATATTTTTTTTTTAAACTTTTGACCTTTTTGCAGGTTTTTAACTTATAAACACATGTTGTAGATGAGATTTAATTAGTCTTTCATTTTGAGGTATATGAATGGAATTTGTGTAGGTTGTTTCGGGGTCTTTTCACGTGGGTCTTTTAAATAGGCATGAACAAAGTGGCGTTTTTATCATGTTTATCAACTTAATTATTTGTTACTCGTCTGACGATCATTTTGTTAGCGTACAATTATGTTTAGTTTATGTATAGCTTATTTGAAAACAATAATAAAAAATATAGGTCAACTGGGGTTATCTCAGGTGCTTCGGAAGGGCAGGCTGATTCAGCTCCACATATGGCACCTGTTATGTTGCGTGTTAAATTGGGACGAGATTAAGATAACAACTGGAACATATCTGTCATCAGCATATGTGAAAGATACATTCAATAACGGTCAATCAAATCATGATGGCGCTGTAAAACTTATCTAGATTAGGATTTGGTTTTTGAATAAAAAAGACTTTCCTTTTCATTATGTTGGTTCATTTACTCAGTAATCACTCCTCTGTCGCTTAAAATTTTATAACCTCCGACTGAATATCAAATAGACTCATTATTCAATGCATGAACTCATATTAAGATATTTTTTTTATTTTACACCTATTAACAACCATTCGAGAGTTGACATTTTAAAGAATATTTGCAAAAGATGAATTTAAAGCAAAAAAAATAACTAGATGCTTTAAAGGGCATGTATAACTCATCTATGTCTATGTGCTTCTTCAACAATGGGTTCTCCCCAACAATGTAGACTAGAATACAATTCATTTCTAAAAGCACTTTTTTTGTTGATCTTGTACTTATTTTTTACTATTCAGTTTCTTTCGATCTTCCGTATTGTTTGTAGAGTTAGATTTGTCATGTAACGAGTCAACTTAAGATGCTCGGAATATTTCACCTTCAGACATTGATCTCCCCAGGGCCTTTTAGCATCATGGTAATGTGATGCCATATTTCTCAATGTGATGCTATGATATCTGAATTGATTTTCTTATAGATTGTGTTATGGATGTGGTGCTATAATTTTTAGAAACAAGATGGTATTTCAAATTTCCTTTTTAACCAGGATGCTAAATGGAATATCTGGGGAGAACGGTCCGTGTAACACTAATCAATTCAAAGTTTTAAAAAGTTTTGATATTTTAGATTTTTGGAATTTTGATCAAAGTTTTAAAATATCAAAATTTCAAATTGTGTCAAAGTTTTGAAATTTTGAAATTTTAACCAAATTATTAAAATATTAAAATTCTAAATATCGTTTTTAAATTTGATAGTTTAGGAATTTGATCAAAATTTTAAAATACTAAACCTTACGTGCAATTTTGATTATTTCACTTTTTGAAAGTTTGATTTTTTAAATTTTTTATTAAAATATCAAAAAAAGAAAAGGGGCGAACAGAAGGGTACCTGTAAAAAGCGAATCGAAATAAAAGCGAAACGAAACGAAACAATATGAAAAATATACTGATACTTAAAAGTTTATATATGAAATAGAACCACAGACAGACAGTTGTAAGCGGTAAAAAATTTGATGACCAAATTAATATTTCTCAAAAGAAGAGAATCCATTTTAAAACCAGACGTACGGCTCTGATATTGGCCATTTTACTTGTTGGTTTTTCTAGCACCCATATTTTAGGAGAAACAGGAGTAACAGTAAAAACTGAACAACTTGCATTAGGTCAAATAGTATGGTTAGGTTGAGCATGCACATTTTCTACTGAACTCTAAGCAATAAAAATGCTCATGCAATACACGGTGTATTATCTCTTTTGATTTCAAATTTTTCATTTTTGCTCTACGACTTCTTTCTTTCTGCAATCATATTGGCTAAAGAATATATCATTCCATATACATTATGAACAATCATCTGTAACGTTTTAATCTATTCTTTGTAAGTCGTTGGCCATAATAATTCAGCTTTCAGCGTTCCCTAAGAAAGTCGATCCAGAAAAGCGCTTTGGTCGTAACTTTTAACGTCACATTTGTGTTCTCTTTTATCGGTTGTATGACGATCATAATAATATTGCCTTGTGTCAATGATTTTAGTTAATTTTTTTTTTGGTACGGTAGGAATACTGAATGCATGGTGTCCCAATTAAGGTTGCGCTAGTCTACAATGTGGGAGGTTTGTGATATATATATATATATATATTTATCGGGGTCCGCTCGACAGTCCGACGGTTCGATAGTCCGACATATCACACCGGATATGATTTAAATAGGTTACATTACAGACTACTTACACGAAAAGAAAAAAGAAAATGGCGAAATCTAGAAGCACGGATGATGAGATTGAAAGAGGAATATAATAATGGAACGAGAAAGTTAGACCAATACTGGAACGCAGTGTGCTATGGAGTGGTTCAGTTTTGACACGTTGTTGTATTTTCTTTAAACATTGTGTAATTTTAAAAGTGAACTTTTTGATAAAACTATTTAGTTATGAAAACTACTGTAATTTTTGCTGACAATTTGTGATATTTTTCAAAGATACTAGTAAATAATTCCAAATTTGATTATAGTGTTTTGCATGAAAATATTTGATTAATGAAATTCATCACCAACAAATGCAAAATTAAGCACAAACGGATAAGTAACACATTCTTCGTCTAATGCAAATACAAGAACTAAATGCCGTTACCCCTCCCCCCACCAAAATAAATAATGCAAAGATCAAAAGAAATGTTAGCGATAACGCTATACCACTTACACCAGGAAACGGACTCAGTGTACTGTATGTTTTTATTGTGTATTTTTTATCAAATTATTTGATATAATTAAAATTGTTAAATGTTTATTTGGCCTATATCAATTTGATGATTTTTGGTCGTTTTTAACTGATTTTTGGTCGTTTTCAACTGATTTTTATCGTGCTGTATACCACCACTGTCTAAGGGAATCTTGGATCCAGAAAAATGTTTAACCCGGCTGTGGTTTTTGTTTGTTGCTGTATATTCACGCTTGTTTTTCTTTTATTGGTTTTCTCATCTGAATTGTTTTATACTGGTCATACTGGTAATTTAGGGGCCCTTTATGAAGCCCCCAACTGCTTTATAGTGTTATCCGATTCTCCAAGTTGAAGATCATACAGTAACCTAGCTATAATTGCTTACTTTAACGACATGTGGTCTTGGATGGAGAGTTGTGTCGTTGGGAATCACAAACACATTGTCTTATTTTAATATGAAGCGTAAACCTTGATAATTAGTAAGCAATATTAATGAATAACAACTGAGTAAGTAAGGAATCACAAGAATATATACAAAGAAATTATTTTTTAGTCCGACAAATTGTGTAATTTAACTTAGGTGTCGTATCATACAGGTACCACTGTATCGAATATTGCATACGCACCCATATCGTGTTTGCAGTAATAAATCACTTGGAGAGATGTCTTGAACATCTTAGAAAAAACAATCATAAAAATGAAATAGCCATTCATAAAAGAGAGGCGAAGGCTACCAGAGGGACATTCAAACTAATAAGTCAAAAATAAACTGACAACGCCATGGCTACAAAAAAAACCCAGACAAATAGACAAACAATAGTACACAAAGCACAACATTGAAAACTGAAAACTGAAGACTCGAGAAACACGAACGCCGCCAAAAACCGGAGTGATCCTATGTGCTCCGGAAGGGTAAGCACCTGCATATACATAAATCAACTATAACCAAATAGAATGATCATAATCAATACGTCTCGCACAGGTTTATACTGAAACATTTATAGCTAAGCTAAATTTGGATGGTACTAATAATATTGATTAATAAACAATGAATTTCCCTCAAATGTAGGAGCTTTTATAAGCTCCCGCAGGAAGCTATTTTGGTAGAATTGTCGATGTGTGCCATTGTGCTTATAGTAAGATGATTTCTTCAATTAGAAGTAGAAATCTAAATTCCGGTTTTGTGTTAAGACACAGAAGGCTTAATATAAGTTTGTTCGTTCGTCCTAAGGTCCGTCTTCTCGTCACTGGATCCGTTCACAGCTGTCTTATCGGATTTTTTTTTTAACAATCAAAAGTCTCGTGGTTCAGAATGGGGCCCGTTCAGAATTGATAGTAAAAAAGATCCGATTAAAAACGTCGAATGAAGACGATATATATCTACGAAGGTTTATTTAATAGGACTAGAGGATTCGGAACGTCGAATATACCTATAGCTGTAAATGTTTATGAAATATACAATGTACCCTGTGTTTAATAAGCATCTTTCTTTATTTAACGCTTCAACTAATTGGCGAATGTGGTGTAATTAAGCGACTTTCTCTTCCAAAACAAGTCGATCTTTATTGTATACGGTCTTTCTTAGGGGCTAAGAAGTCCATATCGGGATACACCAACGACCAGAAAGTGGACATGAAATGACCTGGGCCCGTATATGTGTCGATATATTAAAACTAAAATAACTTTTTAATTCTTCAATGGATTTCCTAAAAATTTTAGTTTAATGAAGGGACCATTTTCAGGTCTGTAGTGTAACCTATTTATATCATATCCGGTGTGATATGTCGGACTATCGAACTGTCGGACTATAGAACCGTCGGACTATCGAACCGTCGGACCATCGAGCTGTCGGACCATCGAACCGTCGGACTATTGAGCTGTCGGACTATCACTACGGCCCCAAGTTGGATATAAACGTTTACTTTATTTGGCCTTTTTAATTTTATTTGACTTTAATTGCCTTTTTAACTTATTTGATTCGCGCGTCCCTGATAAGTCGTTTGTAGACGAAACGCGCGTCTGGCGCAAAAACCGACAAAATGTATATCCTGGTATCCATCTTTGATGAGTTTATGTAGATACCTTGTACTAGTATTTTGGCCCCAATCTACTAATATTTGATCTTAGTACTCTTAATTTCAACTTAAATAAGATAAATATGGGGCCGTCATAAACTCATCAAAGATGGATACCAGGATATACATTTTGTCGGTTTTTGCGCCAGACGCGCGTTTCGTCTACAAACGACTTATCAGGGACGCGCGAATCAAATAAGTTAAAAAGGCAATTAAAGTCAAATAAAATTAAAAAGGCCAAATAAAGTAAACGTTTATATCCAACTTATAGCTCTGGTTTTGTAAAAGTTGAAATCATTCATATCATATCTATAAATGTATACAATAAACATTTTTTTCAGCATTCATTTTTATGTAATAGTTGCCGCTGTACTACATAAAGCGCTTATCTTTCAATTTGTAGTTGTCGGCATTTTTCAAAAGTTTATATCAGCGGTAAATGGTAATTTTTTGAGATTCCAATATATAATAGATAGTCACCTTTTCTTTACTTTGATACATGTACTTCAAATAAAATATTCGGATCCCCAATTTGATGAAAAAATAATATTCTGTGCAAGTAGAGGACAAAAGAAAAAATCTGAATCCAAATTTTCTCCATGCCTTATAGTGTTAAATTTTGATTCAAATAAATTAATCAGTAGCGATGAAAAACTTGTTAGCGCTTCGACCACCCCACTTTTAAAGTTAAATGGTTGCTCCCAAATAGACAACGTTTTTGGCTGGTTATCATACACGTAGCTCCATTATGGGTCCTAAATCAACCCCTTTATTTGAATAGTAAATAAAAGGAAAGGGATTCTTTTTTGTATTAAGGGATATTATTGTTCCGTATTTGCATTTTGTTATTTAAGCATTTTTAAGTTATCGTACGACAATTGACTTTGAGCAAACTGAAAGAACACAGGCAGGTACATCAAGTCAGAATGGGGCGTGTAAAGATGGATTTTTCCATTTTTGGCAATACAACGATGTTGTTCTAAAAAAAAACAGTACAATGTAAAACGCTGAATTTTGAGTAAAAAATTCACCTACGGAACGCTGAAACTGAAATTTGAAAGTCAAGAAAAATAAGAACAGAAACAATTGAAGCGGTGTTGGCCAAAGTGAAGTTAAAACACATCAAAATCCATCTATAAGAGCTACTTTGTCCTAGGGAGTTGAAACCTACGTTTTTATGTAAACCACCTATCTTCAATTATCAATCTTTTGTTGCCAGTGACAATAATTTCATGAATGTTTCGGAACAAATTAGCAATTAATGCAACAGGGAGAGAGTGTGCATAATGAAGACATATAAAACCTTTCAATTAGTTTAATTGAGGTCTGGAGCTGGAGTATGGCAGTAACTGCTAGCCTTATATGTGAATATATACATGTTGATTTAGGCCAGAGGGTCTTGTGTACTTTAAGTAAGGGAAAAAACACTTTAAAGTCCCATTTTCTTTTTACATTGATAGAAGAATTAAAAAGATGTAAATTCTAGATTTCTTAGTAAATTTATTTCATATTTTTGTTTTTCTCTCTTAGTCATTGATCTATTTGCTAGGTAAAGAGGGATAACTCTAGCTGTTTATTTTACAAGCTTTAATTTAAAATTCTATTATGAATAAAACAGTTCTAATTAATAACTATTACAAAATATATCTCATTGTGGTACAACAATGAACAATTGATACAATTTTAAAAGAATTATACATTTGCTAATTGCATTAAATAATTAGGTTAATGAGAACCCTATCCTTGTTCATGATGTTTGTTTATTTGTTTTGTAACTCAAAAATATGTGTATTAAAGTGTCAAGGAATGTATCAATTACTTCATGTAATGTTAATGGTTTATTTAGAAAATTAAGTGGAGACAGGATATGTAAACTAGATGATGAAAATTTTAGTGATATAATGACATCTGATATTGTATGCTTATCAGAGACACATGCCTCCTCAAAGGATATTTTATTTTATAATGGATACAAATGTTTTACTAACTGCAGACAGTCTAAAACTAATAGAGTATGGGGTGGTTTAGCCACTTTTATTAAAAAGGAAATTTTGCAAGGTGTTAAATTAATTGATAAAACAATGAGTGACATGATGTGGTTTAAACTTGACAAAAATTATTTTGGCATTTTCTAAAAGAAGTTCATCATGAAATCTCACCTATAATATCTGACTTGTTTAATTCATCAGTAAATACAGGCACAGTACCAAACGACTGGAGAGAGGCCTTGGTTACACCAGTTTTCAAAAAGGGAGCAAAATCTAAACCTGAAAACTACAGACCCATCTCTCTAACCTGTATTCTTAGTAAATCACTAGAACATATAATAGTATCATCCATAATGAAACATCTAGACATTTACGATTTACTATATCCACTGCAGCATGGTTTTAGATCAAAAGTTAGCTGTGAAACACAACTTTTAACTTTTACACAGCAAATACTGGATTACATGGCAAACGGTAAACAAACTGACGTAGTTGTCATGGACTTCTCAAAAGCGTTTGATAAGGTGGACCACCAAAGACTTATCCTAAAACTGAAACGCATGGGAATAAATAACATAACAACAAATTGGATAGAGGCATGGTTATCGCATAGATCACAAAAAGTGGTGGTTGACAGTCACACATCAAATAGTTGTCCTGTATTGTCAGGCGTTCCCCAAGGGTCTGTTCTCGGGCCATGCCTGTTCTTAATTTACATTAATGACATGCCAGACAACCTTAAAAGTAATGTTCGCCTCTTTGCAGATGACACTATTGTGTATCTAACAATCTCATCATTAGATGACTGTCACACCCTTCAATCAGACCTACATAAACTGGAACAATGGGAGCAAGAATGGCTTATGTCCTTTAACCCAGACAAATGTGAAATCATCCACATAACAAGAAAACATAAACCAATCATCTATAAATACACATTACATAATCATATTTTAAAATCAACAAACAAAGCAAAATATCTTGGCGTTTCCATCACAAACGATCTGACATGGAATTCTCATATAAATGACATCACAAACAAAGCAAATGCATCACTGAGATTTATAAAAAGAAACGTCAAAACTAACAGCATAAAAACAAAAGAACTGGCTTACAAAACATACGTAAGACCAAAAATTGAATATTGCAGTGTCGTCTGGGACCCCTGGCAGAAACAACAAATACATAAAATTGAAATGGTACAGAGAAGAGCTGCCAGGTATACACTCAACCAATACAGCTATCAAAGCAGTGTAACAGCCATGCTTGAACATCTAAGATGGCCAACATTACAACAAAGAAGAAATCTTGCATCCGTCACCATGCTATACAAAATTCAACACCAATTAGTCTCCATCCCAGTAAATACATACCTAATACCATCCAAAGAACATAAATTTATACAGCCATTCTCTCCCACAAACTATCATTTGTATTCATTTTTTCCTAGAACAATAAGGTTGTGGAATACCCTACCATACCAAGTAGCCTGTAGCCCAGACTTAGAAGCTTTTAAGTCTGGTGCAAAACCACATATGTATTGCTAAATCAAACCATGTTTTTAACTATATATACAAAAAAAAAAAAAAAAAAAATGTTTTTTCTTGCAATTATTGTAAATATGTTTAGTTTTTAATTTGTTTCCCTAGCATGTGCCTTCTTGTAATCTTCAACATATTGAAGTTAAGAAGTATTATGTAGATGTAGATGTAGATGTAGAAAAATCTATTCATCTGCTCCATGTATATACCGCCCAGTAACTCATCATACACTATGCGAACTAATTGTGATAAACAAATATTTGAAAAACTAGAGCAAGATATTACCAAATTTTCTTTAGAGGGTAATATTGCTTTAATTGGTGATTTGAATGCCCATATCAATGCTAGTGAGTCTGATTATATTACAAATGAAATTGATGACAGTCTAGATGATTTTTTACCCATTAATTATATAGCAGATGCTGTGCTTAAATCAAGAAGTACTGAGATAACACAAAACACCAACAGTTATGGTAAACAATTAATAGAGTTATGCATTTCTGCTCAATTAAGAATTTTAAATGGAAGAACTTTAGGAGATTCCAAGGGAAAAATTACATTTTTTAATCATAATGGAACTTCTATTGATGACTACTGTATTTGCAGCTCCGGGTTCTTGCCAAGTATCATAAATTTTTCAATAAATAAATTTGACCCAACAGTATCAGATCATTGTCCAATAACAGTAAATATCATGTCTCAAATAAATAGGCAACCCCCAGAAAACTTAAAAACTCCTTTAAAGTGCATAAAATGGAGTAATGAATATGAAAATACATTTAAATTAAACTTATTAAAAACTGACTTCCAACCAATTATTTCTGAAATAGAAAACTTAGCAGAAATTCCTGTTCAAAATAACTTGTCCAGTGTAGAAGAAAAAATTAATGAAAATGTTTCTAATATATCATCTTTATTGTATAATGCTGCTTTTCTTGGTCCAAAACAATCCACGCTCAGGAATAACAAAAGTAAATTCCGAAAAGTTAAAAAACCCTACTATAATAATGAATGTGAAGCACAATTTAGAGCTTTAAAACACCATACTAGGAAATTGTGTAAAGAACCATGGAATAAGCAACTAAGATTAGAAGTTATGTCCAAAAAAAAGGTACTTAACAAATTAATAAGGAAAAACTATAGACAATTTAGAAATAAAATGCTGACAAAAATTTTGGAATCAAATAATTCTTCAGATGAGTTTTGGAAAACTGTTAAAACTTTAAAGAAAAAAGAATTGAATGATCCTAGCTCAAACATTCAAGCTAAAGAATGGTTTGAATACTTCAAAAATCTAATGAATACTACTCATGACAAAAATTCTGGTTTTAAATCATGTGATGATGATCAATTTTTGAATAATTGCAACAAAAAACTAAATGTTAGGATAACTGCAGAGGAAGTGCTTCTTGCTATGAAAGCCTTGAAAAATAAGAAAGCATGTGGTTCTGATGGAGTAACAAATGAAATGTTAAAAATATCTTGTACTATGAACGTCAACATGTATGTTAAATTATTTAACTTAATTCTTTTTACTGGCATATATCCTTCTAAATGGAGAGAAAATTATATTAAACCTGTATTCAAAGGAGGGTGTTTTAATAACCCCTCAAACTACAGAGGTATAGCACTTTCTAGCTGCTTAGGAAAATTTTTCACAAGAGTTTTGTATAACCGTTTAGAAAAGTATTCAGAAACTAATAATATTATTTGTCGTGAACAGATTGGATTCAAAAAAGGATGCAGAACTAGTGATCACATCCTTACTTTAAAAACTATTATTGATAAGGCTTTTAAATCAAACAAAAGAATATATGCATGTTTTATTGATTTTAAAAAAGCTTTTGACACTATAAATAGAGAAGCTCTGTTGCACAAACTTGCTGAATATAACATAAATGGACCATTCTTTAATATCCTTAAAGATATGTATAAAGAAGTTTTATTTGCAGTTAAAGTCACTGAAGGCGTTACTAATATGTTCCCTTCCTCAGTTGGAGTAAAACAAGGCTGCATTCTAAGTCCTACCTTATTTTCTTTTTATATAAATGATTTAACCTCAATGTTTGATAACACATGTGATCCTGTAACATTACATGACATAAAATTGTCTAGTCTTTTATATGCTGATGACTTAGTATTAATTTCAGAATCCTCAGAAGGTTTACAAAATTGTCTAAACAAGTTAAATACTTATTGTGAAAAATGGAACTTGACTGTCAATTTTGACAAGACAAAAACAATGATATTTAATCAAAGTGGTAAAAAACTTACAAAAGACCAGTTTGTATTGAATAATGAATTAATTGAATGTTGCACAGAATATAAATATTTAGGTATACTATTCAAGCCATCAGGAATTTTCACTAATGCTGTAAATCTCCTATGTAAAAAAGCTTCTAAGGCATTGTTTTGTATTAAAAAAATACTCTACTCAGATAAGATGGATGTTTCTTCCCATATGAAACTATTTAATTCTTGTGTTAGTCCAATATTACTGTATTGTAGTGAGATATGGTCGCTAAATATTGTGAAGAACAACAAAACTCTTGAATCTCAATATTTATCTATGGAATCAGTAAAACTCCAAATCAAATTTGCGAAAGGTCTTCTAAATGTTAATTCAAAGGCAGTAAATACAGCTGTATTAGCTGAATTGGGAATGTACCCTATTGGTATACAGGCCCTTAAGTCTTCTATAGGATTTTGGTTACATATTTTAAAGTCAAATGAAAATGAGTCTTTATTATATAATGTTTATAAAGCTAACAAGCAGTTAAATGATGGATTTGCTTCAAAAGTTAAAATGCTACTTTCAAAATTAAATTTCACTCATGTTTGGGAAAATCAATGTACCTTCTCTAAAAAACGATTACTATTAGCCGTCGTGAAGAAGCTCAATGAAAATTACATTATATTTTGGAAAAATTGTCTCTTTAATGATGAAAATTCAATAAATGGAAATAAACTAAGAACCTACAGAAAATTTAAAGTTAAGTATGAACTAGAAAAGTACCTTTTATTGAATTTAGATAAAAATGTTACAAAAAATTATGCTAAAATAAGAATAAGTAATAGTATGTTGGCTGTTGAACGTGGAAGATACAACAAAACAGCTCTAGAAAATAGAATATGTCCTTTATGCCATAAAGAGTTGGAAGATGAATTTCATTTCATCATTACATGTTCAGAAATTAATAAAACTAGGATCAAAATGTTTAATGAAATTTCTAATATTGTCCCCTGTTTTAATTCCATGAGTGAAGAAAATAAATTTGATTTTATATTTTCCTGCGAAGAATGTGATATTTTACTTATCATTGTTAACTACATAAGTGAAATGTATAATGAGAGAAACAATTATAATGTCAATATATGAACTGTGTAATGTATATTATAACATATTTTTTGATACATAAGCATAATATTTTAATACATAACTTTAAAGAGGAGGCATGCTGTCAAAAATAGTATTATAATTAATACTATTGATCTATGTTTTTGTTTTTCTTTCAATGCTACATGTTTGTAGTGTAACTGTTTATTGACTATCGTTTTGTAATTTTAATATGCCTGTTTGTTTGTTTTTTTGTTGTGTATTTTAGTAACAATCCTATTGTTTGGATTTAAAACTAATAAAATTCTTATTCTTATTCTTATTCTTATATAAAGTAGTCCTTTATTAATTAATTAGCATTGCCATTTTGATTGGTTTCCTTTTGTTTCCTATTCTGACATAGGAGATGTATTTCCTTTTCAAGTGCGTTTTACTGTTCGTATTACTTTGTGTTTTTCATTCTCCATTAGGTAGAGGTATAGGGGAGGGTTGTGATCTCACGAAACATGTTTAACCCCGCTGCATTTGTGCGCCTGTCCCAATTCAGGAGCCTCTGTCCTTTAGAGTCTTGTATAATTTTAATTTAAGTTCATTGTTATATTTCGGAGCTTGGTATGACGTCTATAATCACTGAAACAGTACACTTTTTGGTCGGCTAGGGGCCAGCTGAAGCACGCCAAACACAACGCTATGCATTAAGTATTCCTTCCGTATCATTTCTTGGAACTGAAATAAATCATCAAAGACAATATATTATCGTCATGCAATCGATAAAAAAGAAAACAAAACGTTTAAAGTTGCATGCGACCGAAGCGCTTTTTCTGGATCTACCCGTTCACCTGCAGGAACCATAATACTATTTGGTTTACTGCGAGTTGGTCAGTTTTCATTGATACTTCTAAATGTTGGGAACTGGGAACATCAAATAACCCTGGATTATTTATCTCAAACGCTAACCTTATATATAAGAGATTTAAACCAACTTATTTGATTCCGGTTTAGATAGGCCTAGGCTTAATTAATTTTAAAAAAAAATGCAAAACCTTAAAATTTCAGGTTACTGTTATCCCATGTGATGTCTTATCTGTTTCATAAAAAACACGGCTTCTTCTTTTCTTTATTAATTTTGTTATTAAAATTATTTGATATATTTCGTGCTATTTATTTATAACTAAGACTGATTGTTATCAGAGCCGTGTTTACATCAAGGTTTACAGGTTCCCCTCTTTTCGCCCCTTTTCTATTTTTGATATTTTATTCAAAAATCTAAAAAATCCAACTTTCAAAAAGTGAAATAATCAAAATTGCACGTTAGGTTTAGTATTTTAAAAGTTTGACCAAATTCCTAAACTATCAAATTTATAAACGATATTTAGAGTTTTGATATTTTAATAATTTGGTTAAAATTTCAAAATTTCAAAACTTTGACACAGTTTGAAATTTTAATATTTTCAAACTTTGATCAAAATTCCAAAAATCTAAAATATCAAAACTTTTTAAAACTTTGAATTGATAAGTGTTACACGGACCGAGAACACTGCTTCTTAAAAACCCAAAGATAATTGTGGCTAACTGTTTTTAAATTAAGCCCAGTAGTTTCAGAGAAGAACATTTTTTGTAAAACAGGCAACATATGATGAGAATACCTAACTTGGACTTTGGGGGCATGTGAGCTTTTAACGAAGTCCATGCCAAAAGCAATTGTCCACAGAGATGATCTTACAGTTATTTGGCTGTCCTGTTTTGGCTAACTTGCTTAAGACTGCTCAAAATGTCTTTCAGAACTATTGTTAAAGATCGTGCCTGATAAAGCTTCCTGAACTTTTGGTCTAGATCATGCCTAATAAAGCTTCCAGAACTTCTGGTCTAGATCATGCCCGATAAAGCTTCCTGAACCTCTGGTCTAGGGAATGTCTGACAAAGTTTAAAGAACTTTTGGTCTAGATCATGCCTAATAAAGCTTCCAGAACTTCTGGTCTAGATCATGCCCGATAAAGCTTCCTGAACCCTCTGGTCTAGGGAATGTCGACATGATGAGAATAGCTAACTTGGACTTTGGGGGCATGTGAGATTTTAACGAAGTCCATGCCAAAAGCAATTGTCCACAGAGATGATCTTGCATTTATTTGGCTGTCCTGTTTTGGCTAACTTGCTTAAGACTGCTCAAAATGTCTTTCAGAACTATTGTTAAAGATCGTGCCAGATAAAGCTTCCTGAACTTTAGGGTCTAGATCATGCCTAATAAAGCTTCCAGAACTTCTGGTCTAGATCATGCCAGATAAAGCTTCCTGAACCTCTGGTCTAGGGAATGTCTGACAAAGTTTCAAGAACTTTTGGTCTAGATCATGCCTAATAAAGCTTCCAGAACTTCTGGTCTAGATCATGCCCGATAAAGCTTCCTGAACCCTCTGGTCTGACAAAGTTTCCAGAACTTTTGGTCTAGATCATGCCCCATAAAGCTTCCTGAACCTCTGGTCTAGGGAATGTCTGGTAAAGTTTCCAGACCTATTGGTCTAGATCATGCCCGATAAAGCTTCCTGAACCTCTGGTCTAGGGAATGTCTAATAAAGTTTCCAGAACTTCTGGTCTAGATCATGCCCCATAAAGCTTCCTGAACCTCTGGTCTAGGGAATGTCTGGTAAAGTTTCCAGAACTTTTGGTCTAAGAGCATGCCTTGTAACTTATACAGGGACATGTCACATCAGTTGTATACGTTTTTATTTATCTATACAGGTACAAATTAAAGGAAGTCCATTACTTCTGATAGATTTGGTCAAATACTTATTTTACAATGCATGTTTTATGTTTTGCTTTTGTAGTGATGTTTGAATTCTCAATTATTATCGAAAATTGACGAATTGTTGAATATTTTAGATTGTTTTCATAATTATTTTCAATTACTGATAATCAAAAAAGTATCTTTATTTTTTTTTTACTTGAACGGTTTGAAACCTCCCTGTAAATGAACAACTATGCATGTTCCTGGTGTTGAGTAATCTCTTATTCTCAATTTTAATCTGTATTTATGAATCTGTATGTGCAGGTATTTAATTCTTCTTTAATACTATATGTCATGCACAAGTTTAAAATGAGGAAAAGTGTTAATAAAGTCATACATGACTTGCATACAAAATTGAATAGAATGCTGTCCAAATATTTTGCTTAATCATTTATAATTTCCTAGTCCATCCGAAACACAAGTTTTGTTAAAGATATTCAAAAATGAATGGTTTGAACATATGGATAAAAATTCAGAAAATGTGACCTTTTACATAATAATAGAAACAGAAATTGATACTGATGCAAACAAAGCAACACATGTTCTTTGGTTGATTCAATGGTACATTCTTGCAGCAATTTTGAAAATGGCTACTGATAATAAATTTAAAACCTACTTTTAATTAAGGATATATCATGTTCTCTAATTCTGTGAGAATTTATACCAATGAAGTTGATTAAATTGGTCTCATGTAATTTCTGGAAATATCTTTTTTGTACCTGGAAATCTTCATTTTCTATAGAATCATACAAGATTACTAAAACTTTTGATGTTTTTCGCTACTGAAGGATAATATTTTACATTGGAAATCAATTAAAATTTAACAAACCTATATCTCAACTTATCTTGAAATCCTAACGTCAAAAGGATGGTTTGCAAAATTTGTTATTGATAAATAACAAGAAGACACAACCTAAAATTAGATTTTTTACTAATCATTGATTTTATGTTTATAAGTCTTGGAGATAAAATGTGTTTCTAAAAGCATTACCAAAACTAAACAAGATGATATCTTCCCAACAGACATGTACAGCTTATAATCGTTGCATACACCAAATAAAATTGACCTATATTGTATATAGTATTTGAAAAACAGATCAAAACACAGAAACTGAACATTGACCAATGAACCAGGTGTATGAGCCATGGTCAATTGACACCTGACAGACTAACATGCACCCCTAACAATCATTTCATACACCACATAAGGTTGACCTATTGCTTAAAGTATTTTGAGAAATACTGTGGATTCATTACAATTAGTTGGATACCAATTTTTATGGGTATCGTTGGTACAGGTTTCAATGAAAACATATTTTCAATAGCCTTTGTATACAGAGATTGGCAAAACCATGAAATCAATTATCAACAAAAATGCAAGTTTTCAGCAATCAACGAAAATTGATTCCGCAGAAAATAAATGAATCTACAGTAGACCTAATTACAGAGCTATAACCTTGAAACAAGGATGAGGTCAGGTGAACCCTGTCTGTACAAAGAACACATATACCAAATATAGTTATAAACCATCTCTACATAATTGCATTCAAATCCTCTTTATAATTTTAGAGATTTAGAATTAACATCATTAAGACTCAATGATAGCAAGATTTTAAATACTACAAAGTAACTAAAATAAATAATTTGGATTAGCTATATATAATTGCAGTTATAAATTGATATGCCTTTCTTTCTTCAATATTTTATACAAGAACAATACAGAAATGCCCCACTTGCACTAACATTTTCTATGTTCAGTGAAATTGAGGTTAAAACTCAAATTTGACATTAAATTTAGAAAGATCAGAATAGAGACAATGTGTATTTTAAAAGTTTCAAGTTGATAGGACTTCAACTTCATCTAAGACTACCTTGATCAAAACTTAACCAGAAGCGGGACAGATGGACAAACAAACGGACCGATGGACAGACAGGCATCAAATGCAAAGCTTGGAAAACATTATACCCTCTACTATCATAGGTGGGGAATAGAAAGATGGATCATTGAGTACTGCATCATTCTGAATATGCATGGAATATTTGCCTATGACATTTAACTTATAACAACCAACAATAAATACATCCTCCAAAGTAACATTTCCTTCAAACCTTAATAAAGAACATGTAGAAAGGCAACTATTTTATTTCATCTATCTATACTGTGTATTGTTTCATCTATAAGTCTACTAATTTCTTTACTTCTGTCAAATGATCTGTCAAAACAGTTGGTTAGCTGTTCAGGACGTATAGGACTGCCACCTACAAAATAGGAAAATAGAAGTAGTTAGAAACAGCTCACATTGTAAAAGAAGGAAACATGTAAAATAAAAGTAAAATATTATATAAACAAACAAAAAAAACTTGCAAAATTGATGGTTAAGTTATAGGTTTATCATTTTTTAACGCAAACATATCATTTAATCTTCAATTTTTTTCTCTCTGTCTGTTATGATGTAAAAATATGGCAGCCACTTAATTGTCATGTTTTAAAGCTGTAGTTTACGGATTGTCACCTTATAGTTAATAATCAACAAAGCATGGATATTGAGCAGGTGTATAACATGTAAATCAGATAATAGTTTATTTCAATGAAAAAAAAAGTTATTTTCTTCTAAATGTGGACAAATTAAAGAATTTTCTTTAGAAAAAAAGTATATGTACAAGTTTTATAATAAAAACTATCCACCTAGTTATAAAAAAACATCTGCATGATTTTATTTTAATTAGAGGTTTTATATGACTTTACTGTATTCTTTCGAACACATCTGTACAACTTTCAATTTCAAAATCAATATTAAAATGGCTGATATTTTCATGTTAATTAATTACCAGGTTTGTGAACTAGACATAATTTGTCATCTGTTGTTACTATGGTTACAATGCCAGTTGCTAAGTTCTCTTCCTCAGCTGTGGGGTCAACAAATAGGATGTTACTGAAATTTATAAATCAATATAAAGTACTGACAAACAACTATATGATCTATCACAATAGCAACTTTAAGATATAGGTATACAAATTCTTTCTATAAATCTAATTATCTGTCACATCTCTAATTCCTAAGGTTCCTATCGAAGATTGCTGGTTTTCTCAGTTTTACTGGCCTCCCCGAAATAGCCCAAAAAAGGTGTTAAAACACCATCAATCAATCAATTGAACTTATACCTTACACAAGCTAATGTGATGTCATGTCTCTCATATTGCCATTCTTAATTATTACAAATGCAAATAAAAAATTTCTTAACAATAATGATCATTTTATATAACTCTCCAAAACTGAAGTCAGTGTACTTTTGAGGTCAGTGTTCAAAATGAAATAGAGATCTGTTCTGTTTATTAATTATAGGTGAAGTTAAAGGTTTTTTGATGTGTAATGTAAAGTTGGAATCCATTGCCACTCTAGAAGAGTTTATTTTTGCTAACTTTGAGATGAAGATTTGACTTAACGAAGATAAGAATCCGGAAAAATAAAAAATAAATCCTAATGACCAAGTTTGACTTTAGTTTACCATAGAAATCACAATACGTTTTTTTTTGTTTTTTTAAGAAACACCATAAGGATAATCTGTTTGACAACCAGCAATACTGTGGATTCATTTATTTTCGTGGGTACCAATTTTCGTGGATTGTGGAAAACTTACATGTTCCAGGATATTTGATTTCGTGGTTTTGTCGAAGTCTGCATACAAGCCATCAGACAATTTATCATTCGGTGAACATTTAATTTCGTGGTTCAACTGTTCCTACGAAATCCATGAAAATTGGTATCCAACGAAATAATAATGAATCCACAATATAGTTTAAATCTTTCAATTTATTCCACTTACTCATCAAATATAGCATATGTAGATGATACAGGTTGTGATGATATAGGTAGCGGTACTCTCTTTGTCAGGTCTGTCTCAGGGTTGTCTGTTTCTTCATTTATACTGATAGTTGGTAAACATACTAAATATAAAATGGAATGACAAACAATAAAAAGATATAAAATTCCACACTATCTTTTTTATTAGAGGTAGTAGTAGTAACTTATCATTGATATTTTTTAATTTTATTTTTTCTTCTTTGCAAGATGATAATATTATGTTTTGTCACTACAATAAAAAATGTCAATTAACAAATTCTACATACAATACTTTCAAAATTGACAAGGAGAGGTTTATTTGAGTTTTTTTAGTGTGTTGTTGAGTTTCTGGTCTCATGAATAAATACATGCGTTCAATCATCCCAAACGTACATATATGTGCATACTCCATTTACCCTAAATGAATAAGTTTCTTCTTGATCGGAATTGTACTTCTATTTAAAATTTTGTAATTGCCAGCAATGCATTAGAGTATACAATTCTGTAATTCAGTGCTTGTCCATCATATTTGTTTTTCATTTATTGTTTTGTTCGTTAATCAGGCTGTTAAAATTTCTTGTGTGAATTTATTAACATTTGACATTTCTGGACTTTAATGGCTTGCTTTGCAGTATCAGTTTTGCTCATTGTTGAAGGCAATTTAGTGATGTATAGATGCTTACTTCTAGGTCATTTGGTCTCTGGTGAAGAATTATCTCATTGGCAATCATACCACATATTCTTATTTCTATAATAACTTAAAATTACAAAGAGATTTCTAATTGAGATGTGACTTAAATATCATTTAGACTACTCATGAACTTCAATTACCAAAAAAACAAAGAAGATTGACTGTTTGTTGATGCTCATCTTCTGGTTTAATAGAAATCTAGGGATCAGAATACAACCATAACAATGGACAGGTGTAAACACCTTATAAAAAGCACTTAATCTCCTAGTCTTAGTTGGTTGTATACGGAATTTTCAAATATGACCTATTACTATTATAGTAATACAATATAACTAGTCTTTTTTTATTAATAAAAAAAATAATTTTGTAATGTACAGTCGATTCCACTTAATTGCATACCGCTTAATAGCATAATTCGGTTAATTGCATACTTTTCTCCTGCACAAAACCATTTCCCATTCACCTAATGTTAAATTGTCCGGTTATATGCATAGCCTTCCAAGTGGCATTTCGGTTTATTGCATAGAAAATAATCGCCAGCTAGATATGCTCAGTTAAAACTGACGAGATTTTTGACGGTCATTTTTGACCGGAAATGGCAATTTGGTAAGTATATTTTTCTTGAATGCATCATAATTTTCATTATTATTTCACATTTACTTGTGTGTTATTCAAATAAAGTTTTAAAACAGTATCTTTCGTGTTTATATGATTATAGAAAAGGCCTCGATGTGTACACAGGTAAAGTTTCCCATATTCTATTTTAAGCCTCGAGGTCATAAAAATGTCAATCAGCTGATTATTGTAAAAACACAACCATTCTATGATCTTCTATCTCAAAAGGTGTTAATTATTGATTGAATTTCAAATATTGTTCATAGATAACATTTTGGGTGAATTTTTAAAACATCAACGCCTGCTAATTATCGATCATTATTCAATGTGTAATCTCGTAATTCAGCTTGGGTGATCTACAGTTATGTTAAATATTACAGGGCATTTATATATGGTTGAAGAATTTTATACATCAATCTTTCCTTTTTAATATTTTTTTAAAAGAAAATTAACTTCTGATTATTATATTTTCTCACTTTCAACACTCGTGTCCAGCAAATAACCTGTGCAGGGCCCCATCACCTTTGCATATACGAAACTACCGATGTTAAAGTAACAGTGTAACATCACTGTGCAATCGGTAAATACTGAATATCAAAGGCAGTACATTGCACAATTATTGTTTATAATGATTATAAACGGTGAAGTATTGTTAAACAGTTTATTTTAAACAAAGCGTAACATTGTGATTTGTACATCCGGGTCATAGAAACAAATCTATTTTTAGAACAATTTTATTTTCGTATCTCAGGTAAAGGAAAAGTCGGTACATAAATAAACTAAAACAAAATGTGTTTATAAACTTTATTGAAAGAATACACAATGAAATAAAATGTATGACACTAGACAAATAACTTTTATTAGAATAAATAAGCATTCAATATGTTGTAAGTGGACTATGGACGTTCATCTTTCTTCTTTGCTGATCTGCACTATCGATGTTATTTGACTCCGTAATTTGGCATTTTGGATATAAGCATACTCCGCTTTATTGCATAATTTAGTCTGACAAATAGGCTATGCAAATAACCGGAATGTACTGTACTAACTTTTGTTTACTTACCATTTTTGAGTGCAGCTAACAATGCTAACACACAAGCGTCTGTCACATTACCATCATAGTCCAGACATAACAAGTCACAGTACAATACCCATACTAACTGTAATATACAAATCTGACATGTCAGTAAGGGTATGCTCTCCGGCACGGGACGTTGGCGCTTTTTCATAGGACATTTGCGCTTTTTTTTGTGGACACTTGCGCTTCTAAACATAGGACATTTGCGCTTTTTAAAAATGGACTTTTGCGCTTTTTACATAGGACATTTGCGCTTTTTTTTATATTTATGACATCCCAATCTTTTATCCGGGTTTAGCCTGGCAGAGTTAAAGTCATTCTTTATGGTTAAAAGTTTAAAAATCATTTCATAGCACATTCATGTCATAGCACATTGTTGATATATGTTTAAAAGTTTATGTACAGATAAAAGGAGACATTCTTAAGAAATTAAATTAAGTACTGTCATCACAATTACATGTCAGTTTTAGGTTGATATTTGAAGCCCAATAAGTGAACAAATTTTGCTCTTGTTATCTGTCCTGATTGGTACTTAGCCCACATCTCAAATAAATGATCGAGTTTCTCAATTCTTGATTGGGAAGCCTGTTCATCAATGTACCAAATCTTAATATAATTTACTGACTGTTGTTCAATAATGCTCTTCAAAAATATAAAAATGGCAGGATGAGTCATGTAAAACTGTGCATTGTAGTGAGCATGGAAGGATTCTGGACCATTTGCTGTACGCTTACTGTATGATGGCTGTTCAGCCTATAATATTCTTCTCATTAAGATTGCAGGTAGTCGACTATAGGTAAAAAGCGCAAATGTCCGGTCAGTTTAATACAGGTGAATCAAAATTAAAAGCGCAAATGTCCATAGTATTTGAAGCGCAAATGTCCTATCATTTTACAGGTAAAAAAGCGCAAATGTCCTGTGCCCATGCTCTCACAGTACAATACCCACACCAACTGTAATATACAAATCTGACATGTCAGGAAGGGCATGCTCTCACAGTACAATACCCACACCAACTGTAATATACAAATCTGACATGTCAGTAAGGTCATGCTTTCACAGTACAATACCCACACCAACTGTAATATACAAATCTGACATGTCAGTAAGGTCATGCTCTCACAGTACAATACCCACACCAACTGTAATATACAAATCTGACATGTCAGGAAGGGCATGCTCTCACATTTTTGTTTAAGGCTAATGCATACAAAACAAGTCATTTTCATAGGAAGTCAAATTTCCCTAAAAATTTACACTATTAATAAGTTCAAGACGGGTTTTCTATAACTATGAATTTTGTTAAAATCCAGGCACTATAGCTTTTGATTTGCACTTTTGTAAATGGAGGGCAACCAATATTTTTTACACAAGAAATATATTGAAATGGAAAATTATACCTACATATCAATTTTCTTTGAAATCCTAGCAAAAACAGATGTTTCCGAAAAGTTTTAACTTTTATTTTGACATTGAAAAACAATTTTCATTAGCATATCTATTATTATATCTATCTATCAATTGCTGTTGTATTTCCTAGCTAGGCTTTTCCTAGCTAGGGTCTAGCCAGCCATAGCATGAAAACTAATTTAGTATTGTTGTTTATTACAGAGCAGATTCCCAAATATTCTAACAGATTCCTAGGTTGTGTAAATGTTGACTTAGCAAAACTACCTTAGATATATATCACTTGTAAAGATACTAACCTTGCCTGGTGTAATACATAATGATTCCAAATCAACACATTTTGAGCTAAAAAATAAAAATACCTTTATTATTTTCAAAGCAGTTTTTCTATTAAAATAATGACAAAACAAGAAGTTGCATATATCATCATGCTAATTATACCCTTACTTTATAGTCAATGTCTTGGTTAGCAGGAAGTATGTGTCTGATAGATTCGAAAAGCTCTAACACATAACATCTCACTGTCAACATGGTGACCAAATATATATGTGATGTAAAACTGGATAAATGTGTGATGAGAATATTTATTTCCTTGAGCACATGGAAACAGAATCAATGACAACAAAGGAGAGGTGCAAACATTATAACAATCATAATATCTGTCTAAACATTTCAAATATCTACTCACTGATTAAGGGCATACGATACAGTTTTGATCCTGTATTTACAAGTTCGTGAAAATTTGCATATAGGCTATTTTTTACCTGATTAAATCAAATATGTAATAAAAAATTTACCTTCATGTGCTACTTTTTGAGTAAAATGAGGTTGAAATTTTGTTTATTTGCTCAAAATTCAGATTTGTGGCCATAATTTCTTTTTCGAAAGAAAAATAGGGGTCCATGAACTCGTTTTCAAATTAAATCAGTTTGAATGATAAAAATCGGTCGAAAAATGCATCTTTTCCCGAAATGTCACAGTTTGACGTGGTGAAAATAACATTTTACGTTAGCAACGTCATTACCTCCCCTGTAACTGTATCGTATGCCTTTAACAACTTCTAACATAAACTGACTCATCACTTGAGCTTGTTCTCCTGGAGGCCCAGAGCGAAAATATGGAGAACAAAGGGGAGATAACTCAACATTTAAAATATCTACTCACTGATTAACAACTTCTAACATAAACTGACTCATCACTTGTGCTTGTTCTCCTGGAGGCCCAGAGCGAAAATATGGAGAACAAAGAGGAGATAACTCAACATTTGGTACTGAAAAATAAGAATGGATATCAGTATAAAATATTAAGTTTTCAACATTCACTAAAAGCACAGTACAGATATTTTAAATCCCCTGTATAAACTAAACAGATCTCTATTCACAAGAGGCAGGAGAAATGAAGAACTAAAATGTATAAAACTTAATTTTGTAAAGAAAATTTTTAGCAACTCAACTCATCAGAATAGCAAAGGCTAAATGTTGTAAATAGCTACCCGACAAATTTAATCATGTAACATGTATGTGCCTGTCTTAAGTCAGTGGCTGTCGTTAGTTGATGTGTAACATATTGTTTTTTTCATAAATATTTTGTACATAAATTAGTTGTTAGTTCTATTGTTTGAAGGTTTAAATTTGTCATTTTGGGGCCTTTTAAAGCTGACTATGCAAATAGGCTTTGCTCATTGATGAAAGCTGTACAGTGACCTATAGGCCAAGTTCGGATGGAACTCGAGTACTGACTCTAGTTCCATATGAACGTTAAATAATTTTGAAGAGTAATTGAGAATTTGATTGGATCGACGTCATAACATCCGGGATATCGAGTCGATCTCTAGTAACCCTGCCACAACCCAGGGCTCATTGGGTTATAATGGCGGGAAAGCTATATCCTATCTACTCTAGATATCCATACAAACTTGGCCATAGTTGTTAATGTCTGTGTTATTTTATCTTTTATGGAGAGTTGGCTCATTGGTAATCATACCACATCTTCTTTTTTATAAACACTGCTTTGTTTATTTGACTTTACCTTGCATTGGAATTGTTCTAATGGCGGGAAAGCTATATCCAATCATAACAGGTGTTATATATGACCATGTCAATCCTATCTACTCTAGATATCCATCCGAACTTGGCCATAGTTGTTATGATGAAAGCTGTACAGTGACCTATAGGCCAAGTTCGGATGGAACTCGAGTACTGACTCTAGTTCCATATGAACGGTAAATAATTTTGAAGAGTAAGGACTCTAGATTACCGGAAATACAAGGCCCCTACTCTGAATATGTTTACATTCAAATTTGATTGGATCGACGTCATAACATCCGGGATATCGAGTCGATCTCTAGTAACCTTCTCACATTTCATTCTCTACTCATAAAAAAAAGCTGTTGCATAAAACATACATGACACCTAGAGATATGGTTGACTGTTGTTTGTCTTTTTACTGTTAGTCATGGTGGGGGCCTTTCAATTTGTTTAACTTATGGTAATTGATTGCTCTTTTACTATTTTTAATTTTTCTTACTTAGTTTTGTTTTACAAGTATCCCTGACATGTAGTTATCTATTGTGAATTTATCTTATCTATGATCTACATGCAGACTCTCATTGATTTGACAGCCAGCAAACCTAATTTATAATAAGTGTTTGATCTTACATGTATGTACAAATGTAAAATCATGTATCCTTGAAATAGTGACTTTTTTCTCAAACAAAGAAACAGCAAGAAAAAGATAATTTTTCTTACTTAGTTTTGTTTTACAAGTATCCCTGACATGTAGTTATCTATTGTGAATTTATCTTATCTATGATCTACATGCAGACTCTCATTGATTTGACAGCCAGCAAACCTAATTTATAATAAGTGTTTGATCTTACATGTATGTACAAATGTAAAATCATGTATCCTTGAAATAGTGACTTTTTTCTCAAACAAAGAAACAGCAAGAAAAAGATAGTGAGAGACTGACAGGCTTACGAAGGATACTGTTGGTAAGACTGTAGAGACATTAAAACAGTGGATTTTGACCAGTATTTATTATGTTTCTTCTTTTAACATTTTAGACTGAGGCATTTTTTTTATAAACTATCTTATACAACATTGCACATAATTACCTATAAAACCACATTTTGGAGTTTCTGTTTTTGGCTTGCAAAGTTCCTGCAAAACAAATAAATCAGTAATTCTCGCTACATTGAAGACCCATTGGTTGCCTTTCGGCTGTTGTCTGCTCTATGGTCGGGTGGTTGTCGCTTTGACATATTCACCATTTCCTTTCTCAATTTTATACATTACATGAATATGTTAATACATGTAGATACAAATTTGTACATTTCTTTCATCCTTCATTTTATTGCATTTCTATTTTTAAAAAAACCTATGAAACGTCAAAGAACTGCAATGTTTATCAATGTTAGGTTTTATATACAAAATAAAAACATATCATTCTATTTGATGGATTTATTCATGAGAAGCCTTATTACTAATATTAGTGAATTAGAGATTGATCCTCACTAATGACACGTGTATTGGTTAGGATCAGATATTGATTTGAAAATATCTTGTTTTCAATACATGTGTAATTTGGTTGTTGTCCTATGGCATTTATCCTACATCATAAATGACTCATAAATACCAGTAAATTGAAATATTCTAAGACCTCTTGGTGACCTTCTGCTGTTGTTTTTCTATGGTCGGGTTGTTGTCTCTTTGATACATTCCCCATTTCCATTCTCAATTTTATATGTCACTAATTCTGACAAATATTTATTAGAAAACTCTCCTATCTTTTTTATTATCAGTCTGACATTACTTGTGCAAACAAAACAAAACATACAGAGTAACTATGAAAAAAGTGTTTTTCCTACCTACCTATCTTGAATGTGATGCTAAATTTGTATAAGATTAGGAAAAATTACATGTTTAGTTTATTCTGTACTTACAGCTTTAATACCACACATTACTGTAGTATTGCCCAGCTTGACCAGTGCAGATCCATCCGCTGTTGTCACACATCCTAAAGTATCAAAATATAAAATATCACAATACTGGAATCAAGGTTTACTCTGTACTTTCAGCATGTTCAGTATAAATTTGAAACTGACAATAAAACAAGGTAACAATTGAAATGGCCCGTAACTCGAGAGACACACAGTAGCCTGCAAGTAACCTTGTCCACGGCCCCACGGCTGGACTATTTAAAGCATCTGCAAACTTTTCCATGTATATCTTAAACATTAAGATTTGTAAAATTCCTTGCTTTCCTTATTAATTTTAACTTGTTTTCACTGAATGATTGAAAGAAGTAAGCAAGTACATGTATAGCAAGAGGCTGTCACAACGACAGCAAACCGGATTTATTCACATTTATTTGTGTCCTGGCAATATCACAAGAACCATTACTGATGATTAGTGAAAGTGAAATTCGTCAATATCAAATTTGACCTCCATTTTGTCATCAGTATCAACATATTAAAATTTGAAAAGCTTAGATTGAATGGTTTGTGAGTAAATGCAACAACATGAATGGAAACACCATTTTACAATCTTTCAAGAACCATAACTCCTGAATGATAAAAGTCAAAATCGTCATTTTTGAACTTGACCTCCATTTAGTCATCAGTAACAACATACTAAAATTTGGGAAGCTTTGGTAAAACAGTTCATGCGTAAATGCACGGACACAACTGGAAACGCCATTTTACCATCTTTCAAGAACCATAACTACTGAACTGTAAAAGTCAAAATCATCATTATTGAACTTGACCTCTATTTTGTTATCAGTAACAACATATTAGAATTTGATAAGCTTTGGTTGAATGGTTCATGAGAAAATGCACGGACACGACTGGAAAAAACATTTTTCAATCTTTCAAGAACCATAACTCCTGAACGGTAAACGTCAAAATCGTCATTATTGAACTTGACTTCCATTTTGTCACCAGTAACAACATATTAAAATTTGGGAAGCTTTGGTAGAACAGTTCATGCCTTAATGCACGGACAGGACTGGAAACTCCATTTTTTAATCTTTCAAGAACCATTACTCCTGAACGGTAAAAGTCAAAATCGCCATTATTGAACTTGACCTTCATTTAGTTGTCAGTAACATCATATCAAAATTTTAAAAGCTTTGATTGAACGGTTCATGAGTTAATGCACAGACAACATTTAATTGCCGCCCGCCCACCGAGCATCCCCAAATCAATAATCGACATTTTTGTCACAAAAATCCGGTTAAAAATGTACTGAGAGCTATTCTAGAAAAAAACCTGTTTTTTTGGGCTAGCCATGTACTAGTTTTAATAAATTATGGATGGTAGAGTTTCTTATCTAATAGTATTAACATGAATACAAATAAACTTTCAAGATTTTTCAAAAACTATCACGACATGATCTTAAATAAAACACACCTTCACATGACCTTCAACCCCCACAGCCATCCTCGAATAATATTTTATGCAATTTACCCCATTAGAAATGTCAAAGATGCATGGTGAGTATTATTACAACAAATGATATAATTTACAAACCAATGTTAAGTACAGTTCTTCTAAATTCTGATAGATCTCTTCCATCAGGTCGAACATCTTGTTCCTTAAAAAAAACAACCATACATCAAAACATCAACTATCAATGATTATAGTCTAAAGATTTCTATATCACATTTATATAGATGGGGCTATCATCTTATATAGGTTAAATCTGACATGCTGTTACAAATCAGGTTATATATCTTCACTTTACTGTGAATTACTGAAATTAATCATTAATAACTTGTAAGTCATTAGATAAATGGATAAGTATGAACAGGATAATCCTTTATGTTTCACTGCACGTCAATTAGGGACAACATGAAAAGTTCAATGTACAGTTGTAGGATAAAAAACTTAATTCATTTGCAGCAATGTTGACCCCCCCCCCCCTCACCTCAACCCGCAACTATTTGATTTAAGTTTTTTATCCTGGCTACATTGATCTTTTGATGTTGTCCCTTAGCATATCCAAACCTTTTTTAAATTCAACTTTCAAAATAATGGAAATGTACATGTAGTAGACTATATAGCTCCATTGCTTCCACAAATATTTCTGTCACACTTTTTAGAATGAATTGATATTGTTCAGCAGCTCAACAGTTATCAGTTATAAGTAAATTAGTCTTGTGCCATGATGTGGGCGTTTCAGATCTGTCAGATACATTTTGTACCTACTTCATACAGTCATACTTCAAATTTTCAATATGATGCATAAACTTAAATTTTTGTCATAAATTTCTGCCATTGTACTGAACAGCATCTTCGCTAACAAAGTGTTACGATCCATTCTACTCCTCTCCACCCCAGGCAGATCTTATCCTAGATGTTATGATTTTCTGACATTGGTTGCAGTTGAAACTGGCTGCATTTAATAACAAAAAAAACGCCTATAACATGATCACATGTAAATGTAGAAAATGTACAAATGTTTGCACCTGTCCTAAGTCAGGAATCTGATGTACAGTAGTTGTCGTTTGTTTATGCAATATATACGTGTATCTCGTTTCTCGTTTTGTTTATATAGATTAGACCGTTGGTTTTCCCGTTTTAATGGTTTTACACTAGTAATTTTGGGGCCCTTAATAGCTTGTTGTTCGGTGTGAGCCAAGGCTCCGTGTTGAAGGCCGGACTTTAACCTATAATGGTTTACTTTTAAAGTGTTATTTGGATGGAGAGTTGTCTCATTGGCACTCACACCACATATTCCTATATCTAAGTAGGAAAACAATTGCCACGTGCTAATTGTGCAACAAGTCTTTGGAAATTGTGTGGCTTCTTATAAACAGGATGAAAAGGTATTCTGTTGGACTGTTATACTTACTAAATATTTTCTGTAATATTCTACTGGTCTTGCTGTTCTGAAATTAAATGTCATTTTCATTAACTGCATTTCTTATATATATATACATTGTAGCTCTAGGCATAAACTGTTTCTTAAAAGGAAAGAGTGTTTCTGTAAAACTTGATGTGTTCAAATTGGCAAAATCGATGTGTTCAAATTAGTTTAGTAATCATAAATTACTCAAGAAAATATACTATATGCAAGATAAATTATTTCAGATGAGAACCTAAAGACTAAGTAAAGTATAATACGCATATGGTATTTTGACTTTGAATAGCTTTAACATAAAACCATGTATATAAATTTGAAGAGTAACACAAATGCACTTGGAATTCTATCTGCAATACTTTTTATTGAAACTAAAAAAAAAAATTGTTTAAGATACAGATGTTGTGAAAAGTTGTAACTAATCCATAACATATTTTGTACAAGTTGTACACAGAGGTAGTTTGCAAATCTTCTAACCGTAGTGGATAAAACAACTGCTCTATTTCTTATTTAGGTCTCATCACTGTCATTGATAGAAATTTAACAAAGCAGACAGATAAGGATATAAACAAATTGCATCATTGTAATTTAAATTGCCTGCCCTCCAACCCCCTTGTATTCCCTGTCTATCTGTATAAAGTGAATAATATTGCAACCAATGTTGTATGTTTACAAGCATTGACAATGTGGAGTTAACATGAAATAGAAATTCCTTTTTAATAAATCTTCAGATGCAGATATCATCATATTTAAGAAAGTTTTCAAAAAGAACAGCTGTAAGAGAGTTGTATTGGGAGAACCTTAGGCCAAGTTTGGATGGATATCTAGAGTAGATAGGATTGACATGGTCATATATAACACCCGTTATGATTGGATATAGCTTTCCCGCCATTAGAACTCAATGAGCCCTGGGTTGTGGCAGGTTTACTAGAGATCGACTTGATATCCTGGATGTTATGACGTTGATCCAATCAAATTTGAATGTAAACATATTCAGAGAAGGGGCCTTGTATTTCCGGTAATCTAGAGTCCTTACTCTTCAAAATTATATACCGTTCATATGGAACTAGAGTCAGTACTCTAGTTCCATCCGAACTTGGCCTTAATGAAGAATAACAGTAATAGTTCTTGCCAAATTAGGTTAACATTTTTTTGGGTGTATGACAATAAAATAAACACTTCCCTAATCTTTTAGAAGATTTTAACATCGACTTCATTTGATGAATCACATTATTTTTTTCAAAAATGACAGTAATGATAATCATTTGAGACCCTTAACAAATCATAAGGATATTTTGACGAATCACAGTAAAATTTTAACCAACTTGATGCTAAATGCAGTCGAAATATGACTTTTGATGCCTGACGTTAAAGGACATTACTACCCTCCTGTAAGGCCTACACAAATATAGTCTATAGTTTATAGAGTGACGCATTCGGTGGAATTTTTTTTTAGGAAAAACTGTCTATCTGTAGAAAAATGGTTAAATTATGAGTTCTGAAATTTCTCTTCCTCGGGAATCGGGGATCAGAATTATCAAGTGCCGATTTGACTAGGTGTTGAGTTGACTATTTAAAACCGGTACCGAATTGACTCTGTACACCGGTGCCGACGTGACTATATATAGAAATTATTCTTGATCATGTCGCTGTTCATTTTGAGTGAGTGTAATGTCTGACAAACAGGCTTATTAATATTCCTTTTCGGGGGTTATTTGTTATTCTTTCTTTGCAGTTATATGCAGACAATAGTAACTATTTGTTTCATCTCATGTGCTCACTTGAAGTCTGTCGCCATATTGTCAACTTTACCAAAACGATTTTGAAAGACTAAATTTCATTGGTCCATATTTTACTTTTAACTAATCAAAATACTTTTAGCTTTTGTGTAATAAGAATTGAAAAGCGGGAATTTTGTAAACAAAAAAATTGATAAATAACAGCTGACATGGATTCGTTTGAAATAGATGTTTTCAAGAAAAGTATTGAGACTATTATTACGTCTGAAAATGGAGAGTGCCTTGTTCAAGATGTCATGCTTACTTATATAAAAAATAATTCATCAGATTTCCCAAATCTCAGTATTTTAAAAGATTTGCTTCCAATACATTTTCCCGTCATTGTTGCGCACAAGCCTTTCAATAAAAATCCTGTCAAACCAGAACAGAGTACTTTCTTTGAAGACACTATCTACAAAGAGAAACCCACCAAAAAACCTTCCTATGGTGATGTAGAAGGGTCACCTCTTAAACTGCAAACATATGCAGATTTTTCAGCCTTTGACGTCAGTTCTTTTGACTGTACAACACCTAAGTATGATGTCACCATAGACCCAGAAGACTTAAAGTTTGGGATTCCATTAAAAGTAGCCAGGAAGTTGACAAACATTTTCAATAGGGTAGTAAATTCTTCAATGAAGAGTGTACCATCATCAAATAGCAACCTGTATCATGCTCTTCTTTGTTTTTGTGATGGCAGTGACAGAAAGAGAATTGGATGTGTATACACTCAAAAATTATATTCTGAAAACAAGGAATATGTTGGACTTAAATCCTCCATAATCAAAATAGTTGACCCAGTACCGAATAATGCACATCTGCCAAGTTTGAAGAAAAAAGATTTTTCCAGATGTCAAGTTACATGCAAAGCTACATATGACATTTTAAACGATACAAGAGAGGTAAATCAGCTTGATATTAAAGACAATTACAGATACAGAGGATCATTGATGCTGGATGTGTCCTGGTCCCGATCAGTCCCCAATCTTGATCTGTTGCATCCACCACCACCAGAGGCCACAACCACAATTAAAGCTAATGTAATACCTGGAAGTATGAAAAGTGCGGCTCATTCACTCTACCAAGAATTGTCTGTGTTAAGAAATTTTATAGAAGGTATATATATTCATGAATATGTACTACATATTTTGTGATCTGTAAAACCTTGCATATATTCATATTCAAATCAATTTCATGTTGATGTTAGACTTAATAACATTGAAACTAGATTTAAGTACAAAAACAAAAATGTACTGTACATGCATGTAACAAGAAATTAAAAATGTATTTAAATTGTATTTATTCAGGAAAAATGTAAGTACAATGAAATCCCCCATATCATTGACAGTGTTGGTTCAAACTGTACCATTTATCAGAATATACATCATGTACATGTGTACAATCTCCTTAAATTCAAAATTTGATTTTTTGTTTAGATTTTATGCAAGAAATCACTCCCGAGGACATTTGAAGCTTTTTCTAAATAGGAGTTCCTTTTCAGTACAATGTATATGATATTGGACACACAACACAAAATATTAAGTCTGAGAAAAGATCCTAGATTAAGAACATGAAGAAGATTTCATGAAATTTAAAGTACAAAATAACATGAATTTATTCTCACAATACATCATCATGCAATATTATCATGATTATCACATAATTGCTTTTTATGAATTACAAAAGTGAATCCAAAAGCCTTGCATGTACCATACATAGGTGCGTTTTTACACTGGACCTCATTTATACACTACATTGTACAATGTATATCTTCAAACACTTGTTAACTTATAAATTGTAACCTTGATTATGTTTTTTCACCAATAAGACAATTCATAAGAGACCAAATGACATAGAAATTGACAACTATAGGTCACTGTACGGTCTTAAACAATGAGTAGAGCCCATACTGCAAAATCAGCTTTAAAATACCCCGTATAAATCAAAAATGTAAAACAATTCAATGACCATTTTCCAAGTAAGGATTAATGGAATATATATACCTTGTTATATTATAGCACATTTTTGTACTTCCAATTGACCAGTATTTTTAGGCAGTAAAGCTGCCTTATGCGAGCACCCTGAATTTGTGTGCTACCCAATAAATGCTGTAATACGTGCCATTGTTATCATCTAGCTGGCTACTATATTATTTATAACTTATTGGACAGTTTTTTCATATTTTTTATTCTGGATTACAAAAAAGATGACCAGAAAAACCTTCAATGATGCATGGTAAATAAATATAAACACTAGAATTGAAAACCAAAATTGTTTAAAAGAAAGAAAAAGCAGAAAATATTTTGTACACCAATTTTAATGTCAAAATCCAATACAAGTGAGTGACAGCTGGGAACAGTTTATCTAACAATATATATGTTCCTGGTAACAGTATAATTTTTTTTTTAATATCAGTGATACATGTTGGTATTAATGCATGTTAAATGCTTTTCAAGTTAAACATATTACTGCAATTTCAAGGGGTATTTTTTTCTTCTCAATTTTGATAGGTCAGTTAAAATAGCTGGAAGTTTCTTATATATAAACAAAATGTGGTATGATTGCCAATGAGACAACTATCCACAAGTAACCAAAATGACCAAAACTTGGTAACGGTCAAGATCCCCGTCCCCTAAACAATATATATTCATGTATGGGACAATTGCAATATAACAAATCATATGGAATATAGGTGGAGTTCGTGGGGCCACTCTACCCCTTTCTGTTTGAGAATTTATAACGGTTGAGATCCACAATCTTAAACAATATATATTTATGTATGGGACAATATTACAAATCAAATAAATTATTAGGGGGTGGCCTATGGTCACTTTACACCTTCATGTTTGAGAACTTGGAAAAATTCGAGATCATCACCCCTTAACCATATATACTCATGTATAAGACTATATATAACAAATCAAATGAAATATAGCGGAAGTCCCTGTGGTCACCCTACCCCTCATGTTTAAGAACTTTGAAACATT
Organism: Mytilus trossulus; assembly: GCF_036588685.1. Taxonomy (NCBI): domain Eukaryota; kingdom Metazoa; phylum Mollusca; class Bivalvia; order Mytilida; family Mytilidae; genus Mytilus; species Mytilus trossulus. Next base: position 32,029,765 of record NC_086386.1, on the reverse strand, counting down.
TGGGATCCCCAACTCTGAATTAAATTGAATATTGGGGGAGTCTCTGCAGTCATCTGATTGAGAAATTGGAAACAGTCGAGATCCCCACCTTTAAATTAAACCATATATATTCATGTATGAGAACTAATCAAATGAAATATAGGGAGGGTCCTTAGGGTCACCCTACCCACTCCTGTTTGATACTTAGAAACAGATGAGATCCCCACCCCTCAACCATATATGTTCATGTATTGGACAATATAACAAATCAAATGAAATATAGGGGGTCGAGATCCCCACCCATAAACCATATATATATTCATGTATGGGACAAAATAAAAAATCAAATGAATAATAGGGGTAGTCCCTAGGGTCACCCCACACCCTCTTGTGTGTGTTTTGAGAATTGTAAAAGATTTAGATACCGACGCCTAAACCATATTCATTCCTGTTTTTCATTTCAAAAAGATTGAATGACATACAAGGTCAATCTCATAGACGACACATATATGCATATCACTTTGCTAGACCCTAACACCTGTCATTTGATTCCAAACTTAGACTTGAAGGTGGGAGTCATTTACATTTACTATGGACAGGTCAGTCAGACCTCACCATTGATCCCTGTAGTAGTAAACATTTGTCTGATTTGTGTCTCATAACTTTTGTACTGTAAAACATAAACTCAGTTTTCTTTCCAGGAAAGCAAGTCCATTCATACTTTTACAAGCTCGTACTAAAGTCAACTTGAACTACTTACAGTCAACTAATACGAACAATTACGCTCAACTAGAAGAACTGCAATCATTGCAAATTTGTATCACTGCTGACTCATGATAGACTCATGACCATTCGTGGTCATGTGCGTTGCTATTAAAAACCTTGATAAAATATTAATTATTTGCCTTAATGTTTAATTCATTAAATGAACATAAATGCACAATTATATATGAATGTTTAATATTTGTTCTTTATATTAAATTGAGAATGGAAATGGGGAATGTGTCAAAGAGACAACAACCCGGCCATAAATAAAAACAACAACAGAAGGTCACCAACAAGTCTTCAATGTAGCGAGAAATTCCAGCACCCGGAGGCGTCCTTCAGCTGGCCCCTAAAAAAATATATACTAGTTCAGTCACTCAACTTCAGTGATAATGAGCGCCATACTAATGTCCAAATTGTACACAAGAAACTAAAATTAAAATGGTACAAGACTAACAAAGGTTAGAGGCTCCTGACTTGGGACAGGCGCAAAAATGCCTTAAATCTTTTAAAAAAAAAGTTGAAGCAACATTGCCACAGTTTTCATACCGGAAATTATGTTTGCCTTGGATTTTGGTTAACTGCCTACAGTGCTTACAGCGCTTTGATTAAAACATGTTTACTGCCGACATATAACAATTTACATATAAGAATTTGTTTATTATAGTGACATTTTGTATTAATAAACTCAAGTATAATAATAATTATGTGTTGATTACAATACCCTGTATATAGGTGTAATACCACCATTGATTTTCCCCTATTAGTCTTTGTTAAATTTGCACTTTTCAAAAAATAGTGCAGAATTTATCTTTGTTTCAAATAAAGAAATACTTGGCATGAGTAAAGTTTTATCCTGTCCAGTTCTATAGAAAATTTTCACAAAACATTTCATTGCATATAAAAAAATAACCATCATTGGAAGTTAACCAATCAAATTTCTCCCCTTATTCTATCTATGCACAAGGTTTAGTCACCATGTAACCTCAAGAATACAAAATTTTCTATAGAAATCACAAATAAAAAATAATGGTGTTTTGAAATACCCAAGACATATGTTTATGACACAGAAATAGTTTTACTGCAATAAAATGTAGGATTAATTACCTACAATGGTCAAATTCAAGGGAATATTTTTTTGACCTACTTTCGTATACAACCGGATGTGACATACCATGATTTGGTGGTATTACAGCTATATAGTTATATAGGACAACATTGTGTTAATATCTTTTATTTAGTTTATAGTATTTTATAAATATAAAAAGATTTGAATATAGAAAATACATTTTTGTGGCTTAATCTTCATTTTCAAATTCCATTTCAGGCTTACAGTCGTCACAAATCACCTGGATTCCAGAGGAAGAGAGAAAGGTTCATATAATGAAATCTGTTAAGGAGTTGTTTGATAAGTTGAAACAAGGAGATGCTTATTCTAAAGAATCTGACAAAAAATCTACCAACACTGACACTGATATGACTGAAGGGTCCAGTAAGTTTGTACTGAGTGAAAGAGATAATTTCGACTTTACAGATTACCTATGGAAGATACTCTCTAACTGCACATCATACCAGGAGCTCATTGATCCCTTTAGGTATATATTTACAGCATTAAGTAATGGAGAATTACAACCCATGGTACATAGAGGTAACAACACTATGGTAGCTCAACTTGTGCGTGATTCATTTTCAGGAAAGTTACGAATCCCAAACCTGGCTGGGTTATATCCTGTAGAGCTTCTGGTAGAAATAGGAATTGAAAAGCTACGACAGGACTACACTTATGCATTCTTGTCCAAAGATCTGGCTACCCGTGAAAACCTAGAGCCATTTTTAAAATCAGAAAGTGATTTCAGCACACAGCTGGTCCAGCTTGAGAAGATGCACTCTGTGATTGAGATGATTGCAATGTTTCAGTTCTTCTTACAGATCCCTCTTTCAAGTCTCAGTGCCATAGCTAGAGAAATGATTCACTACTATGAAAGAAATCAAATTTCTAATCAATATATTTTCAAATTCATCGTTCCTACAAGTTCAGTTATCAAAGATCTAGAAGGTTGTCCACCGTCAACCTGGCAACTTGCATCAACAAAGCTAGTAGAAAACATGAAAGAGACAATGACATATTTACTGACTTCAGACCCACCTTTCAAACATTTACCTGTAAATGACACAAATATGAACATGAAAGAAGATGTGAATGAAAATGACACCAAAATTGATGATACGGTTAGTGCTGAGAAAATGAAAAGACCTTACTTTCTGGTGAACAAAATGGAATGTGTCAGTGTGTTAATTTAACTTTACAAAACATAATATTTGTAATTGTACTATTTTTATTCTTGATGTACTTGTATATTATGTATATTTTATTTATCATAATTAACTACTTATACATTTCATTGAAGTAATTTAGGCAAACTGATGTCATATTTATATCTTTATTTGTATAAAAACATTACTTCTTGAACTAAACTCAGATATTCTGGACATTTAATATCACATATACATGTACCTACACTGAACATTACCATGCACCTCTTTTCTTAACTTTTTCAGAATATTTATTCTCACAATTGAAAATAACATAAAAGCTTTTAACTCTGTTGTACAATGTAACCCTTTGAATAATTTTATATGTGTTTACCTGTTGTCTGCTCTTTGGTCGGGTTATTGTCCCTTTGACACATTCCCCTGGTCAATTTCCTTTCTCAATTTTACCATGATAATATACATACATCGTTGAAAAAAATAGGATAGGTAGGTATAGATTTTTTTTAATTTTTCCGTTATTTTTACATTGAGTCTATATATCATTTCTGAGGGAGGCCCATTCTGACTTTGAAAGTGCTTATTGAAAAACGACCAAAATTTTTTTGGGGAGCTTAATAAATAAGGAGAGAAGGGTAATATGAAACACACATCTTTTTTATTTCAATATTTGGCCTTATGTTAAATTTCATTCTGTTGGGTTTACAAACATGTACATGTATACTAATGATACATGTTTGGTCAGATGTTTACCATGTTGTGCAGGTACACAACATTCAGGGAAAGGCAAATACATCATACATGTAATACTTTTCAGAGATCATTCCCTTGGAAAGAATAGCATTAAGTTAATGCTATTCTTACCAAGAGAGTGATATCTGGAAAATTTAAGTATCCAAAATATAATTGGGATATTTAGTTTAGAATAATTCTTTAAAATTGATTGATTATATACATGTAGCCTGGCCAAATAGAATTAGTTAAAATATGTTGAATAAATTTTAATCAATCATTGTATGAAAATTAAACATTGGTTTCTTCTATAGTCAACCGATAATACAATGTACAAAGTTTACAACCCTAATGGGAACAAGTGTTAGTCATAATGAACTCATCAATCATGTCAATAGGGCTCTTCAAAGTTAGTTCGGCCATATTGGATAGGGGGCAGTTTTTCATATAATAGGAGGTAAAAATGGTGTGAAAAATATGGGAAAACATCATGAAAACTGAGCAGTTGCTTGGAAACACACATAGGATTTCCCATACTTTTCACACTATTTCCACCTCTTTCTAAAAAATCTGCCCCCTATCCAATATGGCCAAACTAACTGTGAAGAGCCCTATTAAGTATAAACATGTATGTAGTGTGCACTTGATTTTATTTACTCTTGACCTTCCATCGTTCCCATATTTGTTTACACACTCTAGACTTCCAATTCCAAATTTTATTAAACTCTATACTAAGAACTAAAACTAGCAAACAGAGTTTGTATTTTGACAATGAGTCACTTACAGTTCTTGAGTTATGCCCCTTTTTATCTTGGAATATTACTAATCTTGAGCAGGTAATTTGTGTCCTCAGACACGTTTATCTTTTTTTCTTTCTCATTTATAGTAACAGAATGTTATCACTACACTTATGAGCATGATGAGGTGGTAAAAGAAAAATCATCACATGTTCACTATTGATGTAATTGATGTTGAAATATTTGTTCATATTTTCAGCCTTAATTTTTGATGAGTCCATTTTTGTCCATTCTTAAAAAAAAACGCAAAATTTCTTCTAAGGTTTTTATATTAACACATGTAGTGAACTCAGAATGTGGGTCCAAATTTGGCACATACAATTTTTTATACATATACATACACATTTTATTTTTTTAAGTTCACATTGCCTATAATCTTCTTCAATCTTTTTCCATATACTGCCCACATTATGATTATTCAACTTTTTAAATATACTGAAGGTTGTGTGTACAGAAGCTTAGTGTCTGTTTATTTCAGAAGCTCTGGTAATCTTTGAACTATTTACATTTTGGATGCAATAATATTTTTATGCGTAAAATAATGCATTAATGTAGAATTTCTTAAGCACAAGTTATAGGACAAATCAAATTGTATGACTCAATTTAACCAATTTCATTTTGATTTCAACTAAGAATATGACTTAAAAATGAAAAAAAGACAGCTTTACATAACACTAGTATATAAGTGAATACTTTGTTTCTATTGCTTACCAGTAATTTATTTATTTAGTAATGTGTTTGAAGTAGAACATAATAAATTCTGAACATTGTCAAACTAGTATCATGAACAGAAGAAAGACACAGCTGTATAAATGCTGGATTATACATATTTATTGTGTGTAAACACAAATGTACCATATTTTAACACCTTTAATAGATAATATGTAAAGATGTACATGATGTGCATTTATACATTAATAAATGCCTAAATTCCAGCATAGAATCTCACTTTATATTGTCTCGGTTCAAAAGGAGGCACAATTCAGACTTTGCGGTACAGGCTTTGTTGAAAGCCGTATGATGACCTATTGTTGTTAATTTCTGTGTCATTTGGTCTCTTGTGGAGAGTTGTCTCATTGGCAATCATACCACATCTTCTTTTTAGCTCACCTGACCTGGAAAAAAAATTGAGAAAGGAAAAATCCTCCTGAAACTACAGGGCAAAATTGAACCAAACTTGGCCATAATCATCATTTGGGTACATAGTTTAAAAAATGTGTTCGATGACTCAGCCTGCCAACCATGACGGCTGACATAGCTAAAAATAGAACATAAGGGTAAAATGTAAATTTTGGCCTATATCTCTTAAACCAAAGCATTTAGAGCAAATCTGTCATGGGATCAACTTGTATTTGTGTAAAATTGATTATCAAGAGCTTTCTGCTGTAAATTTTTTAGACAAATTGGACAACCAGTTTTTGGGGTGCTGCCCCTGAATTAGTAATTTTAAGGAAATTTTACAGTTTTTGGGTATTATCTTGAATATTATTATAGATAGAGATAAACTGTAACAGCAACAATGTTGAGCAAAGTAAGATTTACAAATAAGTCAACATGATCATTATGGTCAATTGACCCCTTAAGGAGTTATTGTCCTTTATACATGTTATAGTAAAATTTAGATTTTGTAAAGTTTTGTTAAAAAATCTTATTCTCTGAAATAACTGAGACAAAAACCACACTTGGTCACAATAGACAACTTTCCAGTTTCCATGCATTTCAAACACTCTGGTTTTAGTGAACATCATTTGTGAGTTTAGGTGCGTGGTCACTTCTGTTCCAATGTTGAGCGAGTGGTTGGAAAACTATATTGTATGAATTATGCTGCAAATTGAATTCTCATAATTGACAATCAGCACTGCTGTCATTAAGGAATTATGATTAAGTACCTACAAAACATCTATTATTTCTAATTTATCGTGCACAATGACAATCAGTAAGACGCTTGATAAATGTTAATAGTGCTGGGATACAGGCGCCCCCTCTATCTGGTAAATGACGTCACAAAGACGCGCATAATTGACAAGTTTTTTCCGGTGACGGATGAACTCAAAAGTGGTCTATTATTATTAGGGTATCTATTTTAAAAAATGTGTCTGATTAACTTGTCTGACATGGCTAAAAAAAGAACATAGGGAGTAAAATGCAGTTTTTGGTTTATATCTCTGAAACTAAAGCATTTAGAGCAAATTTGGCAATGGATAGATATGTTCAACTGGTTGAGATCTATCTGTCCTGAAATTTTCAGACGAATCCTACCAGCCAGTTGGGATGCTGCCCCTGAATTAGTTATTTTAAGTAAACTGCAGTTTTTTGGTTATTATCTTGAATATTATTATAGACAGAGATAAACTGTAAACAGCAATAATGTTCAGCAAAGTAAGATCATCAAATAAGTCAGCATGACCAAAATGGTCAATTAACCCCATACAGAGTTATTGCCCTTTAAGGACGATTTAACTAAATTTTTTGTCAATTTTTGTTATCTTTTTCAAAAGTCTTCTCCTGTAACAACTGAGATAAACAACAATCAGCATAAGGGTATCTAGTTGTATATAATAATAAAATTGAAAATGGAAATGGGGAATGTGTCAAAGAGACAACAACCCTACCATAGCAAAAACAACAGCAGAAGGTCACCAACAGGTCTTCAATGTAACAAGAAATTCCCCCACCCAGAGGCGTCCTTCAGCTGGCAACATAACAGGTGAGTGACACAGGCTCATTGATGTCTCTACCGGTAGTTGTATATTAACAAGGTTTCCAAATCATCTGATTGAAACCCTATCTTCACTTTTATAAGAAAATGTCAATTTGATTAAAATGCAAATCATGTATCCAGCTTATCTGATTAATCAGATTGAGAGATGTATATTAAATTTTCATTTAAAACAGCACATTGTCGGTACAGGTGATTTGATGGTGGTCTTGATGAGACAGATGTCTCTTTGAAACCATATGGATCTTCTAGTCTTGATAATGAAGGGCAATGTTTTCCAAAGGAAGGGAAAGATGTCGGATAGCCCTTTTCCCGGGTTCACTCGTTTGGTTCAAACGGAATTAAACAAATGACCCTCAGCCCACCCAGAGGTAATATTGTTGATTCTAATATAGACCGTTTCTCTCAAAAAATATCTGAAACTAGTCTTAATACGTTTGAAAACATTACCAGAGGATTGGTGCAAAACTATCAACAAAACAAATTCAAATGTTAAAAAAGTTGCTGTACTCCAAATGGTTTAAATCATGGGAATTATTTGTCGACGGTCACAAAGTGGCTAAGTTCTGTTCAAATTAACTGCAGTATATTTCGAGGTACATCAATACAAGAGTATCCAAAAAAAACAGTTGGTATTATTACAGCCTATTTCATTGAGTGTGTAGGCATTGGCAATATCTTGCTTGTTAGTTGATCCGCGTAGTCATTTTGGGGTAAGGTAAACTAGCCCGACAGATAACTTATCTATCTGTCTGTCTGTTGGACTAAGCTTCTACGAAAGGAGGGTTTTATACCTCACATAATAATGACTCAACGGTTCAGCTAACCAAATATATTACCTTTGCCTACACACGTAGTGTAATCGGCTGTACAACGAAATTCGGAAAGTTTTGATTAAAACTTTCACTAACGAGATTGCTAATGATACGTTCATATCACAGCTTGATTTTGTTCTCTAGTCAATGACCTCATATTCATTACAAAGTTAGACATGTCCTTCAGTAATTACGAATGATCGATGTGTCAACACCATTTACATATTTATTGTAAATAATTAAAAGATGTGTAGGTAAGGGTCTAGAGATCGGATAGTTCAACACAGGATTCATATTGTTCTCTCGACACACACTGAACAGTCACCGTATCAATCTGACACAAAGATCGTATTTCCAGAACTAGAATTAAATATCATAATATGTGCAACTCGTTGTCTTAGGTGGAAAGACTGACTAGCAGACTTTACTCAGCACACTATTCCTCTCTTGGAGCTGAAAGAATAAAAATAGACCCCATGTTTAATAAGTTTTTTTAAAACAAAATTAATAACATTCCTTTTCCCTTCAAGTTTGTTACACTACTGATTTCAATAGGAACAAGCATGTGTGTATGTGCAATCGATATAGCAATATAGATTTATAAAAGTTGTGACGGAAACTGTTCGGTGTTTGACGAACGGCAAAAGGCAAATAGATAAGGACAATTTTAATTACCCCACTTAAATTGTTGAAATGCAGAAGATTTAAACATATGTGCCAGTGTGCGGTCTTCAACTATGAGACCATACTTTCAAGTAACTGGCTATAAAAATGCATTGAAATGAAAATCACTTCAAACGCGAAAACTAACGACCATATTTAACAGGTTGGGTCTGTATTGAATTATTATCCTTCGATAGAGGGATATTTTCGTTTAGACTTTATTTAACGCAAAACATGGTAAACCCGCATTTTCTAGATGAAAGTTGAATTTTTATAGCATAAAATTATGATGTACACTAATGCAGTACAATATATTAGCACTTGTCTCAGTATATATTCTATACACACTATATTGATATGTGTACATTTGAATTACATACACATCAATAATACATATATAATGAGCTATGGCGTGGTCCAGTGACTTAATCAATTTGCAATTTTCAATATTAAGTTTTCATGGTCAATTTCATTTAAGTTTTTCAGATAATATAACCAATAGGTCAACAGTATTTTGGTGCATGGAATGACTACAAGGGTGCACCTGTCTATCTGGCATACATAACCTAACATATATTGGCCTCATTTTCAGTGCATTTGGTCAGTGTTAAATTTATATAATTTGACCCGCTACTATAAGATCATTTGCAGTAGGTCAACTATGTTTTTGTGAATAGAGTGATGCAATCTATAAATGTTTCTTGTCAGGATTCATTTGATTTCATGGGTCATCGATAATGTTAAAATGATCTGCTACTTGTTGTAAAACTTGTATTTTAAAGACTATCAACATTAATACAATAATGGTCAGTAAAGAAAGCTAGAAATTTCAGCAAGTCACCCTTCGGTTGGTGGAATTAAAGCTTAAGACAAGTAAAAAATTTCGAAAATCCTTTGAAAACCAAGAACTCCCGGGTTGGCTGGTATATAAGTTCCGAGAATTTGAGTTGTCGCGAAAGTAAACTGACGGACATACTTGAAATCGCACGCGCCCGAGAGCTATACATGAATGTCATTGTGTATATTTCTGAGGATTGAATGGAACCCTTTTTGGAAATCGTGCCACAGAGCTATATATATGAATGTCATTGTGTATGTGTTTGAGGATTGAATGGAACCCCTTAGGAAATCGTACCACAGAGCTATATATATGAATGTCATTGTTACGTGTATGTTTCCGAGGATTGAATGGAATCCCTTTAGGAAATTGTGCCACAGAGCTATATATGAATGCTATTGTGTATAATTCTAAGGACTGAATGGAATCCCCTTTAAAATGAAATCGTACCACATAGCTATATATATATATATGAATGTCATTGTGTATATTTCTGACGATTGGCAGTGGCGGATCCAGCCGGTGGTCCCACGGCGCACCGGACCACCCCCATGACGAACCTCATTTTTTTTTTAAAGTGTCTATTTTTTCAATCACTAGCTAATTAACAAAATAACACTTAAGATTAATCCTTTCATCGCACTAAATGGTTACGGATTACCTGGATACCAATAATATAAGGTGTCACAATAATAGAATACGGATCAATGCGTTTTACCTGCATTTCATTTGCGCCAATTTTTAAAAAATCAAACCTTTCATTTGCGCCACAAGGTTATATATCATTTGCGCAAAAAAAAAAACACCTTTATTTGCGCCATTTTACAGGTATGACAGGTAATGTAACGGAAAAGTTGAATATTATTTATCATTATTTTTGGGGTTACCATATCTACCGCCTGATCAAATTGATGGACATTATGACTGAATCTCCAACTGATAGCAGATGCATAAAATTTGCTGACTATGTTTTGGAAACTTATACACGCCCGGAATCTAGATATCTACCGTCATTTTGGGCTGCTACACCCACTGCTAATTTCAAACGATCCAACAATAGACCGGAATCATTCCATGAACATTTCAATGAACAATTTTATTTAAAACATCCAAACATGTTTATTTATGTTGACGTTGTAAAGAAGATTCAGGCTACAACATACATCAAAATAAGATCCAAGGACACACCGGCTGCAGTTCGACGATGGGAGAAAGAGAAAACTGACTATCTTATGGAGAATCATGGCATGCACCTACGAGGGGAAATTTCAAGGCATGACTACATCAAGACCGTTGCTTATAAATTTTGTGCCAGAACAGACTTTTAACTTTACTATAGATTAACAAATGTCTCAATAATGTACTCCAGTGTATAAAGTGCTTTCTTTTCTGTTTTTATCAAGGTTTTAACATTACTTCCATGATTTTACCAAGGTTTTATTCAGGTTTTAACATTACTTGTATGATTTTAGCATTACTTGTATGATTTTATCGAGGTTTTAGCATAACTTGTATGATTTTATGATAACTGATTTCTGAGGAATATGTTTCTTCATTATTAAAAGACTTTTTGAAAATTTTTATGTTTTATACATTATACATTTTTACATGTATTTACCTGTACTTACCTGTAATATTGGCACAAATGAAAGATTTAATTTTTGGCGCAAATGAAATATCAATTGGCGCAAATGAAAAGCACCGGTCGCCGCACCTGTATACATGTAATTAAATTGTCAAAACAGCTCGTCAATATGAAGAAGTTGACTTTTTATTTTGAAAGGTAAATACAAATTATTTTGTATTTTTAAGTGAAATTTCCATATATAATTGCATTCTCCAACTAACGGAGTCTCGGTTTTAAATATCATTTATGTACATTTTGAAAAAAAAACAATCAGCCCCAACCCCCCCCCCCCCCCCCCCCCTTTTTTCCCCAACATCAACAGCAATTCAAGCATTGAAGTTGGTACATTGATAAAATTAACATTTTGTAGACTTTTACCATACTGATTTGCCGAGTCCATCTACAATGCCTTCCATACTGCGTTTGTGGCAAAAGACTTGAGAGTCAATGCTTTCAAAACCAGAAACTGTAGCCGGTGCTCTAAAGAAGTTGCAAAACCGACTATCCAATTATTTCTGATATCTTAAAAATCATAGCTACCATGGGGGTGACGAGTTGCGAATGTGAGGGATCCAACAGTGAGTTATCACTTCTAAAAACCTACCTGAGAACAACTATGGGACAATCGCGTTTAAACGGACTTGCGTTGATGCATGTGCACTACAGTTTGGAACTAAACATTAAACAAATTATAGATAACTTTGCAAGGAAACCCCGCGAAGCATGATGTTGAATGACCTGATAAACGACTCTTAAGTTTGTTAAATTAGTAAATTTTGAACAATTTTACGTTAAACTATTTTTACCGATTCGGAACATTTTAGCTAAACCTTTTTTACAGCTTGCCTTATTCAGATGACAGTTGTATGTTGTGCTATTTTTAGATTGCAAGATATTGTATAGAGTCTTAAATAAAGATCAGTTTTACATGTCTTTAAATTCCTTTACCTAGAAATATGTGCATCGCATGGTGTTGTCCAAATTCATGATCTTCCATAATGTCGAAGGTATTTTTTAACCTTTTTCATACCATTCAATATTCATTTGGGACCCCCCCCCCCCCCCCCCCCCCCCAATTTTTTTTCTAGATCCGCCACTGGGTTGGATAGAAACTCTTTAGGAAATCGTACTACACGTAACAGTCATGCAATGGTATATAGAACCTATTTGACATCGTGCTATTATTGAAGAAGGTCAAGGATATCTGTTATCCGCAATATATAATATTTGTTCATTTTATATAGAGAATAATACATGTCAAAATCCGTATCATATGTCGTATCATCCCGAGACATCAATATCAGCCCAAGGGCCTTTAGGCCTGAGGGATAATATTGGTCGAGGGTGATACGGCATGTGATACGGATTTTGCCATGTATTATACGCTTTATCATATGTTTCAACAGAAGAGTATTATATGAACTGTTTTCTGATTCATAACACTGGGTTACCTTCAGATCTACTTTTGTCTTGTTTCAATGGCCTTAAAAAAGAACTGCTCAATTACTAATCCGAAGCACCTTGGTTACCTTACAATTTACGTGCTTTTGTTTTAAAAATATTTTGTTTATTTTTGTATTTTTTATACATAAGAATTTTTTTTGACGTTCTTGACGTCACATACAATATGAAAACGACGTTCGTGACGTCACATACCAAACAATGACGTCATAAAAAAAAATTGAGGAAAATTTTTCATAAGCAAAAAAAAAACCAAAACTGACTAAGTAAAAAAAAAAAAAAAAAAAAAAAAAGTAGGGGTGTGATAAAGGGTAGGGGTGCGATAAAGGGTATGCGATAAAGGGTAGGGGTGTGATAAAGGGTATGCGATAAAGGGTGCGCATCAAAGTTGCGCGATATGGATTAAACAGCAGGCTATTTATCACATATGCAAAACTACTGTATTTACTACTAAACATATGATAAAGTTATTTAATGGTGATGTTGTACCCTTTTTGACTTGTTAAATATTATATTTTGTAGAGTACAGAATCATATTACATGACTGAATAAGTTGGTCTGTCATATCACTTTTTCTGAAATATTTTATTCAGGAAGCAATTGTCCTTAAAACTCGATGACTGATAGTTAACTTTCAAACACAATTAAAAATTAACGCAAATTCATTTTCCGAATTCCGTGTCAGTTAAGAGGGAGGGTAGGAGGGGTCCTGATCCCGAAATCCCGGGCTTAAAAATACGAAATACCGAAATCCCGGGCTTTGAAAACATGAAATCCCGAGGTCCCGAGATTCGAAAAAAGATTTCCCGGATCCCGAAAGGATCAATCCCGAAATCCCGAGCTTAAAAACACCCGATCCCGGAGTCCCGATAAAGGTCCTATCCCCCCTCAGTTAAAAATTCAGTGCAGATATTCTCAGTTTGTAAATAAATATACATAAATACTATGCCACGCTGTGCAGAAAAGTAAATAATCTTCAGACCAACAAAGGACTAGTAATAAACAGTAGACTACTGTCTGATAACCTCAAAGATTTGTAACTTAGGGATTTTGTATTTTCGCGCTGAATTTTGACGCATGTGTAAACAATACCGAACAAATCATTTTCTAAGTATTTTACATGGCGGGAAGACGACTGACTTCCAGGGAGAAATAATCGCAAATTAAAGACCTTCTGATCGCAGATGGAACAATAAAATCGAAGAATATTTAATTATTGACATTCCAGGTATGTATGATTTCACATTTCTCTCGATTTTTATCATCAGATGAACATTTGTTTGACCTTCAAATTTTCCTCGACCAGACTGGTTGCACTTGTTCTGATTTATGGCATTTGTGGCAAATAAAGAAATTGTGTCATAATTGTATGAAAAATGTGTGTGATACATTTGTTTTGAAAGTGTGCGAAATATCTATTGAAATCGCAAATGAAAGAGTCGTTGAAAGGAAGTAAAAAAATTCAGTGTTGACGCACGTGCTCACGTGCTGCTATAAACAGCTGATAAAGAAAACATTTATGATTAATTTGTTTGCAGCACATGATAACTTGGTTTGCATGGTCGTTTTAATATTTGTATTAATATAACGAAAGTAGAAATAAAACATAAAATATTCCATCTCGGCAGCCATTTGTTGAATATCGCGCATGTGTGCACATAATAATATGAAATTATTTTTTCTACACGGAAAATCGAAAGTAAGTTTTATAAAAATATCTTATTCCATCCTTTCAATTCAAATTTAGAATACTAACAAGTTATTGCATTTCTTGCAACTCATTTACCATGCAGTTTTAAGATAAGAAAATATATGTAACATAATGTTTCAAAGGTGAAGGTCAATGTACAAATTGGCCAGTATTTGTTGATATGATTTTGATATGGTATCATGCATTCTGAAATATTGCTACCAAAGAGCCAACACCTGAAAACAGACTGGCAAAGAAAACAATAAGGTATACTCAATGTGAATATCTGATTTACTCTATGGAACACAAATGTTCATTAATCCTGTGGACCAGGAAGTGGTGTCGCCAAGACAATTTTATTTTAATCAGATTACTGTGGTTTTAAATCTTTTTCCTGTTAAAATGATGTACAGCAAAGATCATAGCTACAGATGAATTGATTATATATCACTTTATTTTCACAGTTACAACATGGTAAATGACATTAAATCAATATTTTGCAAGGATGTATTTATCAGTTAATTAGTACCCAGACCAGGTAGAATACATGTAGTTTGATGTAGTAAATCAGCAAAAACTTTAAACACTTTCAAAAACAGAATAGATAAATTTTGGGCCAACCAACCATTAATGTATAATTTTGAAGCAGAATACGAAATTCTATCCGGAAGTGAGAAACGAACAATAAAATATAATGATGAAGTAGAGCAGAATATATTGATGCAACAGTGCCAGCGTTCTGAAGATCCATAGGTAGTAAAAATTAGGTCAAAAATTTGTGTCCTGACAATTTTCCCAACTATAATTGGGATTTTTTTGTCTTAACCAATATAAATATTTCATGTTCAATAAAACATGATTCATGTCATGAAAAGAGATAAAATCCACCTGAAAAAAAGAGGAAAGGAGCAAAAAATAACAAGCTTTGGAGGAAAATGTAATTGATATGTGTATTATATATGCAATAAAGTAAATAGAAGAGTATTTTCTGCTGGAGCTTTTGGCGTAGTATAACACCCTGTTCTTTTAGGCAAAAAGAAATCTTTTGACTGTTGGGACTGCTTGTTTTTCGCAAAGTCTGCAATGGGCCCAATAATCAGAAACAACAGTCCTGGAGTCGATTTCACAAAAAAACTTACTATACTGAATTGTTCATGACTTGCGATCATTCTTAGTCAAAGTTTCTTTGTGAAATTGACTCCTGACCTCTGATTTGGTAGTTAGCTTCACATGATCATAGGAAACACTTTCTGACCCTTCTTAATTGTGGGTAAATTGACTTTCAATTTTAACTTTGCTGTAGAACAAGCTGCAGGTTGTAACAACTTATAACTCTTTACTTGCAGTTAGCAGACATAGAATTGAAGATGTCCTCTAAGGAAAATTCTCCTAGGGAGTCTCCAATTGATTCACTAACATGCAGCCTGGAAAATGATGAAAATTCATGCGGTAAATGTGGGTCCACGTTTAATCAGCCTAAGATCTTGACCTGTCTGCATGTGTTCTGTCAGTCCTGTTTGGAAAAGGAAATTGAAGAGAAAGAAGAAAATGAACCAAAAGATGTTATTGTTTGTCCTAAATGTAAGCAGGAAACAACTATTCCCAAGAAAGGGATCCAAGAGTTGCCGATTGACCATGTGACAATAGATCTACTGGAGATGTCAGCTATGAATGAGATGAAACTTGTCTGCACCAGCTGTAAAGCTAAGGAGAAGGCTGTTGCCAGATGCTGTGATTGTGCAAGTTATCTGTGTGAGAACTGTGTCACAGCTCACCAGTTTATGAGATGTTTCGATAATCATAAGGTAAACACAAAAAAATAATTATCTCATTTCAGTACAAAGATTTAAGAAACGATATATTAGGATACACCCAATTTACAATTTTAATTACAAACAGGTTCCAAATTACATTTTCACCTTGATACTGAACACTTATATTTCTTGGTGATATTGTAGTTGTAGAAAACATGGAAATCAGTTTGATGGCGGCTGTAAAAAGTATTAATTTTAAATTCCTGCTGAAATGAATCAAGTTATAACTTATAAAAAGAAAACTTATTGTATGGTCTAAAAATGACCGTTATAATGCAATTTGACATGTAACTATTTATTTAGAACATTATTTTTCCTGTTAAGTTCATATAAACATTAACTGCAGTCGTTAAAGTAAGTTCTGCTTTGATGAAGAAATCTACTCCAGAAAAAATTGAATACACCTTTCTGTTCTAAGAATTTATCTATAAAATATAGAATATGTTTTAATTATTGTAGGTTGTGAAGTTTGATGACATGCAGGATACAGAGACAGTTTCTTTTCATAAGCCAATATTCTGTTCCAGTCATCCAACAGAAAAAATGAAATTTTTCTGCATGACTTGTCAGGTATGTTAAAATTCTCCCGTGTTAGTATCACTCCCTTAACACGTTCCATATAACTTTATTGAGCGTTTGAGAAATCTTTTTTTTAAATGCAATGTTTGATCAAGCATGGATGGAAACTCCCTATTGATTGTTACACCTTTAAGTTCAAGGTCAATTATACTGAAATCAAAGACTTGAGGAATTGCTGAAAAGGGTTTTCAAATGACTTCTTAAAAAAATCTTTTTAGGATTTGGATCAACTCTGTATAGTGATAGGAAGTACACTTATTGGTTAGAGAAAGGAAATGTCAATGAGTTAGTTGCAGAAAATGATATTAAAATTATTGAAGAAAACAGGACTTCAGTTATTTATTTCTTGTGTGTGTTTGATAATCAAAATATTTTGCTACACAAGCCCTACACAGTAGAAGCAGAATTGTTACTTCTTTTTTTTCCCCCGAATATAACATATTTATAAGTTATAAAAAAAAAAATTGACTCGGAGTGGACAACTTATGAGTGTGTCCACTCTAGTTGTCGTAGTAATAGTACCAGTATGTTTAATATATAAGTAACTTAATAGACTTGTAATTTAGAAGCTAATTAGAAAAACTAAAAAATGAAATAAATTTATCAATTCTATATATTTTCAGGTTCCAATTTGCAATGAGTGTATGTTAGCAGACCATAAGCAACCAAATCACCATTATGAGAGAATTACTGACATTGAAGAGTCTCAGAGAAGTGATTTTGATGTGCTTATAACAGAGTGTAAGAGTAAGGTGTCAGCATGTAATGAGGCATCATCTTCCCTTGAAAATTCTCTGTCAGACCTACAGATGCAGAGAGATGATGCTAAAGGGCTAATTCAAGAAACATTCCAGACATACAGAACTGTACTTGAAATACAAAAGGTATGATTTTTTTTATCAGCATAACTTTCCAGATAAAATACTGAATAGTCGTTATCAAAGGTTCACTACTGACATTGAGTATTAACACTATAAGTAAGTCTTTTCAACAGATTATGATAGATAACAAATAAAGTTGGGTATGTTCTTGTTTCAAGTATATTTTCTGGATTTCTCTAGTTTGGCTTCATTCTTCCATATTTAAAAAAATGTTCCCTCATTTCAAATTCTCTTAAATTCCGTAAATTTCCTCTGATTTTGACAACAGTTTTCAACATTTTCATCCAGGTTTTCAACAAAGAAAGATAACTCATGTTTGCACTGTTTTGAGTGGAAAATATAAAAGAGGTATTCCGATCCAGGTAAAACAGGACTCATCAGCGAAAGGGTTAAAATATATTCTCTCCAGTAAATGCCTAACCTCAATTTCTATGACTGAATATAAGTTTGCTTGTTCCATCACCAAGTTAGTTCAAAGGGGAACTACTTATTTAAATCTGAGAAGCAGATGAAAAATGAGCCACAAGTAATTACAGAGTATGATTTTAATATTTTGAGTTCTTGTTGTTTTCAGGAAAAGATGTTGGAGGAACTAGAAAATCGTCATTCTTGCCAAGAACTTGCCATAATGGAATTGTTCCACAATGTTGAGAAAACTTCTGAGAAAATTGAGGACTGTTGCACTTTTGCTGAAAGAGTTCTGAAGCATGGAAATGGTTTACAACTATTGATGATGAAGAAAATGATCATGTCACAGTTACTTAAACTTATCAACAATACTCCAAAAGCTGATGTTAACGTTAACATTGAGTTCCACACTGATGGCAAAGTCTTCCAAGATGCAGTAGAGAATACTTTCGGTTCATTCACCAAGGAAACCCCCAAGGTAATAAAGTCTCACCATTATTAAACATGTATTCCCTTGACATGGTCAGTTTTACAAGTGTTCAGAACTAACTTAATTTACAACCAAGTTGCTTGCATACCCCTTTCCATTTTGAAATTAAGAGCTTCTGTCGACTGTTTTGAAAAAACCTAGTGAAAAATAGATGAATTAATCATGTTAATGTTATATAAGTTAACATACACAGCACTTTGGCTGGCTAAAGTGTTTAAGATGCATTGATTACATGTATTTGCTCCTAAATGTTTTCTCTTTGTTTCCTATATGAATGTCACTCATGTACTCATGAAAATTATTTACACATGGTTGACCATCATAAACTGGTGTATTGTTTTTTTAGCAACCAGAGCGACCATCCTCTTCACTGCATTCCTCTTTTGAGAATGAAGGTTTTAACATGCCACCACATATGATGAATGATCACAGTATGATGCCACCACCAATGTCAAGTGCCAGCTATATGTCCAACAATATGTCAAACAATCTACTACAAGAAACTGAGGCAAACAACATGGGACTTGGCCTGACAAATGTTGGAAATTTCCATAATATTGGCTCATCTATGAATCCTCCGATGCATGGTGCAATTACCGGTGGTACCCAGTCAAT
Organism: Mytilus trossulus; assembly: GCF_036588685.1. NCBI lineage: Eukaryota > Metazoa > Mollusca > Bivalvia > Mytilida > Mytilidae > Mytilus > Mytilus trossulus. The sequence continues at coordinate 32,010,621 of NC_086386.1, read as the reverse complement.
GGTTGAAGGGTCCAGTTTGTCTAGAAGCTCTCATAGTCCTGCCATGTCTGACAGTGGGATATCTGTTGATGCTGCCAGTAACAACAGTGGTTCCAGTGTACAGCCAATGTTTAACAATATAGCAGCCTTAGCTCAGATGGGATCAGTTGGCGGCTTTGGTGGTCCTAGTAAGTTTATATGTAACAAGAGCTTTGTGAATTTATAAATCTGATTATTAAAATATGTAAGGACACACATTCTTAGCAATTATACAATAAGATAATAAATAAATAGAAACAATGCAAACTATGCAAGACAAATCAAAGAGGGAAAAGGAATAATTTCTTGCAGAATATTGCTAGACTTCACTATGCTATCATGTTATCATATAACTGCAATTTAAAAACATTTCAGTTGCAACATGATCATTAACCATATCATATAACTAGCTTTTTAAAGTCCTGGGAGGGCAAAATGTAAAACAATTCAAAAGAGAAAGTCCTAGGCCTCATCATTTCTAACAAAGTAAAAAATAATTAACATCCACTTTATACAACTTGTCAATGTTTGTCTTCATTTCCGATGACTTATGTTTCTATAGATGATTTAGGAGGGAGCCACTCAGTGACACCTATTACCAGTAGTCCTGATATTCAACACAATCTGCTGAATCCACCAACACCAAGATCACAGACACCTAATCTGGATGCTCTCGACAGACTGGTACAAAACAACCCTCAACCTCCCATTGGAACTATTGGAGCAGGGATGAGTAGTGTGGGAACTATTGGTAGCAACATTGGACCAATAGGATCTTCTTCTAACATGACCAGTCTCAGCAACATAATGACAAGTTCTAGTAAGAAATATTTCTGCTACTTTAAAGCTCCCTTGTCATGTAAGCTTTGTCGTCACTTACTGTCTGTGCCCGTCAATGAGATAAAAAAAAACACTTCTAAAACTGCATTGCTACAATCATCCTTAAGATTTATTGTTTGAAAAATTATCTTTAAAACTTGCATGATCAACATCAGTTAGTAAAAAAGAACACACAACTGAAAGAAATATTACTATATAAAAACCTATAAATATTTTCATAGTTACATACATGAAAATTTTGAGAACGCTATAGATAACAAAATTTATAAATGTTTTTTGGAGGATCTTTTAAGAATTGTATTTCAAAACGATAGAAAAGTAGGAAAAAAGTTTAATTCCAGGCATGATAGAGTGATTTTATTTTTAGCCGGAAGTTTAACAAGTGGAAGTGGAATGAACAGTCCAGGAAGTAGTATTGGACAATATCCACCTGTCAGGAGGAGTAACAAAACCAGTGCCATGCAGATCAGGTACGATACAGTACATAAATAAGAAGATGTAAAAAGAAACAAATGTAGGAATAATAAATAGGGAATGGGTGAGGGTGCATGCTAAAAAAAATTGAAATCATGAAGACCACTTCCTTCTAATTTACCATTGTAAATGTTGGAAGAATAAAGTGATGATATCAACATTATACGTTGACTTTTGTTGAGCCTGTGAAAGCTTGGTAGTGGGCAATCCAAGTAGAAATCTTGTGTAGTTTATAATACTGGAATATTTTTTGCAGGTGTAAATTTGGACAGCTTGGACCTGGCAAAGGACAGTTTAATTCACCACATGGATTTTGTCTTGGACAGGAAGAAAACATTGTAGTGGCAGATACTAACAACCACAGAATTCAGTGTTTTGAGAAAACTGGTGAATTTCAGTATCAGTTTGGAATTCCAGGTAATTTATTTAATTTTAAAGTCGCCAAAACTCATGGAATCTTCTTGCTGTTCTCTGACTCAACAATTTTAAAATGATCTGTCCTTGAGAAGTATATGAAAAAGTATTTCTAGCAATTGTTTCCTCTTTGTAAATGTCTTATGGGATATTTGTCCAAAATTCATTTTAGTGTGATTAAAGATTATTGAGAACACTGAATGGAAGTTTTTATCAATGTCTGATAAAGTGTTCAATGGTCTATTCTATGTAAAAACACATCGTATGCAACTCCTTGATTTATTCCACATACTGCATTGGCATCATGGAATAACATTGTTACAATTTTGACAGACATGGAAGTATGCAGAACATTTGCTTTTTTTCATATTCAAAATGTTTGCCTTGTTATAATTCTCTAAGAAATGCAATAAGCCTTGTTTTAATTCTCTAAGACATGCAATAAGTGGAAGAATAAATTCACTGCAAGGTGTAATACTAGCATTACATGTTCAAGCAAATGCCAATTGGTAGCTTTGCTCTTAAAGTTCAAAGTATTGTTAAGACAGAGGCATATGGCAGATTTTACAGTATTGTGTTCTGTCTCCTACTTTCATGTTGCTAACGTGACGGAGACAAAAATGAGTAACGTTAGCGACATTTGGACATGTCACATGAGCAACAACATCTTTAAAAGTTCAAATGTATGCACACAGTGATGTTTAATATATGCCTGGAGTAATAAAATTGTACTTTATATCAAATGAATACACAAGAAACCAATTCGTAATAGTAACATTAGCAACATCTACTATCATGACATTACGTTTTGTTGCGAACGTCTTTTTGATGGACGGAATACATTTAAGGTCCTCTTGTAACGATATTACATACAACTTACCTTCTTTGCTACCCCATCATGTGAAGAAACTGACTCCGAATCTATTTCTGCAAAGGGCGATATCGTAACTCCTATACAGGAGAGTTACAGATCTAAATATATGTTGCTCACGTGACACTGATTTGGACGGAAACCTCAAGTAGTAACGTTCGCAAAAAATAAAACAAAAAAAAATCCAAATTTAATATGATTGCTATTTTCAATTATTTATAAAACCCGGGATAAAAATAACTACAATGGCCTGTCTGAGAACCAACAAGAAAATTGCGATCGTGACATACCACAATGGACGGAAAAGACGTGACGTTAGCAACAATATTATTAAATTACCTTTTTTAGCCTTTACCAATAAAAATCTGCCTTAAAGTTATGATTAAAACACAAAAGAAGACTTTTTATTAAAATATAAGTCCATGTTATTAGGCTCAACTTATAAATAATACTTCAAAATTCCACTCCAAATAAGCTGGATGTCAGTAAAGTAGGTCATGATGTCTATTCCATGTCCAATATTTTGAAATTGAAAACCCTCTAATTCTAACAAAAAACACAAACACAGAGTAATTTTTATTTTTATTTACTCAGAAAGACACATTTTATTCAATAACATAATTCATTACTCCATTACACAGTCTGTTTCACAGTTTCAGCAATTGCTTTTTTGATGGATACAAAAAAACAATAATTCCTTCTTATTGTAAAATCTGCCATATGTATTTATAGGCAGAGAGGAAGGACAGCTGTGGTATCCAAGAAAAGTGGCAGTGATGAGAAATTCTGGAAAGTTTGTTGTCTGTGACCGTGGAAATGAAAGATCAAGAATGCAGATCTTCACCAAAAATGGTCATTTTGTGAAGAAAATTGCCATAAGATACATAGACATTGTTGCTGGCTTAGCTATTACTCAACAAGGTATTTATTGACTGTAACCTCCAAATGACTTGTTGATGTAGTTGATGCTAATAACTATAAATATATGTAATGTTTGGAAGTAGTTATATAAGAATAAGTTTTATTTATTACATTGTTTTATTTTTTTTATTTTGGAAATTAGAAATTAAATAAATCAAATGTAGTACTTGTTAAAAGAAATATTCATTCAGAAAATTATTAAGAATTTATTAATCAGATTAATCTCTAAGCCTGTATGTATCATTTGGTTACCAGCTGTGTTGATACGACTGTATATGTGTGTTATTATAGGACACATTGTAGCAGTTGACAGTGTTTCTCCTACTGTATTCTGTATAACTGAGGCTGGAGACCTTCTCAAGTGGTTTGACTGTAGTGATTACATGAGAGAGCCATCAGATATAGCCATTAGTGGAAAAGACTATTTTGTCTGTGATTTCAAGGTAAATCTAAAAATCAGTACACTCGTTGTTATATAGCATTTTGTTTTCAAATATGGATTTGTTGTACACAATTTGTAGAAATTGGAAATATTATTGGGCATTGAATACATGGATATTTATACCCCCGCTTTAAAAAAAGGGGGTATACTGTTTTACCTCTGTCTGTCCATCAGTCCGTCCCATGAATATTTTTCGTTGCATTTTTCTCAGGAACTACAATACAAGGATTTCTGAAATTTTGTTTCAGGGTTTATATAAGTCAGCTATACCGTGTGATGCGTTTTCAGATTGATCACTTGACAACTTCCTGTTTACCGAACACTTGTATATGATTTTACACATGATAGCCAAGTTGAAAATTTTCGTCACACTTTTCTCAGGAACTACAATAAAAGGATTTCTGAAATTTGGTTTTAGGATTTATATATGTCAGCTATACTGTGTGATGCGTTTTCAGATTCATCACTCGACAACTTCCTGTTTACCGAACACTTGCATATTTTTACACTATTTATTTTTTCGTCGCATTTTTCTCAGGAACTACAATTCAAGAATTTCTGAAATTTGGTTTGAGGGTATATCTAAGTCAGCTATACCGTGTGATGCGTTTTCAGATTGATCACTTGACAACTTCCTGTTTACCGAACACTTGTATGATTTTGCACATGATAGCCAAGTTGAAAATTTTCGTCACACTTTTCTCGGGAACTACAATACAAGGATTTCTGAAATTTGGTTTTAGGAATTATATAAGTCAGCTATACTGTGTGATGCGTTTTCAGATTCATCACTCAACAACTTCCTGTTTACCGAACACTTGCATATTTTTACACTATTTATATTATCCACTTGCGGCGGGGGTATCATCAGTGAGCAGTAGCTCGCAGTTTCACTTGTTTCATTTGCTTTCCGACTGATAGCTGCTTTCCACCCTTTTTATATTGCAAGAACATTTGTAACCTATGGTAGCACAAACACAACAAATCAATGATGAACTAACGGTTCATGTGCATATCCTCAATAAAAAAAAAAAGGATTTGCCTTAATAAATATAAGTGATCAATTTACTGTCGGACACAATGATCTGATGTTTGAATAGTTTTTAGAGGCAACATAAATGTGTATTCCTTGCACCAACCTTGATCTTGACCAAAATTTATTAACATAAAGATGGGAAAGGCAACTTGACAGTATTTTTGATTTTGTAGGGTCATTGTGTTGTTGTTTTCAATGAAGAAGGTCATTTCATTAGGAGAATTGGATGTGAGAACATCACCAACTACCCTAATGGTATTGATATCAGTGATGCCGGGGATGTGTTGATTGGAGATAGCCATGGTAACAGATTCCATGTTGCTGTATTCCAGAGAGATGGATCATTGATTGGAGAGTTTGAATGTCCCTACGTGAAAGTGAGCCGTTGCTGTGGATTGAAGATTACATCAGAAGGATATGTAGTCACTCTTGCTAAAAACAATCACCATGTGCTGGTACTTAATACCTTATACATAGTTTAATCAGCTCAATGGAGAAGAGGAGCAAGAGAATGTAAAAAAAGAGAATATTTTTGAAAATACGTATGTTAAAAAGTGCTTAGTTTATTTTACTGTTTAGCAGTGCTTTTGAAAATATGGAAAGCAGTTGAAGCTTCTTGTATTTAAAGATTACACCTTGGTGGTCATTTATATACGTTTTATATACATATTATAAAAGGGCTATACAGGGCCTTGTTGTAGCCACTGTGTTAATATACTTTATTTTTTTCTTTGTTTTTCTTTTAGTTGCAATTTTTATACACAGATTAATACTAATAAGAATTTACATAATTTTATTTTATAGCAAATGTTGTTTACCTATCATAATGCAACTTGTATATTAATATACATTTAAAATGGACTCTCTTTAGTAGTAGTAGATGGTTATCCAATAATGAAAATAAGTGAAATTACCATCTGCACTATTTTTTATCCAAGAGCTAAGCTTCTGATTTAATGATATTAAAATATACTAATATTTTAGATGATTAAAATAAATTTGAAAAAAACAGAGTCTCTTACTTGTAATTTTTACTGTTTTAAAATGATTAATACCTGGTTAAACCAAAACATATGCATATAATGAATTCCCACATCTGAAAATAATATTAAATACAAATTATGTAAGGAACAACTAATTGTACATATGCATTGATGTTACAAGTAAGAGACTCTGTCCAAATCTACGTTATATGTCATTATCTCGTTGATGTAGATCCTATTTGATAACATAAAATGTTTGTCAGATATTGCAAGACAAGAAATTTTTATTCTCAGGAATTTTTTATTTATTTTTGATTGACCATACATTCAGAATACAATTCAAAAGATGAAATGTCACTTAAAAAATCAAGTGAAAAGTTAATCTTTGCATGTAGTGCATGCTTTATAATGAAATTTTTACCATAGAATATAAGTGCAAAAAAGATGCATAAAAATTGTAATGCTGTAGAATTTTTATGCAGAAGTGTTTTTGTATTAACTCTAGTCACATACTCAGATTATATTTAACATGACCAGTTTTTGCTGTGCCTTACAAAGGGATTTGATTTTTAATTATTTTTTTCTGTGTTCATTCTAATTGATGGCTTTACAAATTGATATCATATTTTGTGACTGGTGATGTTGATCATTTACACATATTAAAAAGATATATATATCTATATATTTACACTTACATTGTATTATTATTAGTTGTATTTTTTAAAACATGTTCTTATATTTTATTGTTTAGAACCAGATTGCTCATAAAGTCATTTTTCGTTGATCATTCATTTAACAAAATTGTAGAAATGTCTTACCCACCATCTATAGCATGCTGCTAAAAATTGTTGGTGTAACTGTACTTTACTTTTACACTATTTAAAAAAAAAATCAAACAAATAAAAGTATGTATAGGGGCTAGTGTCTAGGATTATATACATTTCATTTACAGAAATATTTCTTTATGTATTCTAATAATGTATATTTTATTCAGTATATTTTTTCTTTTTTCTGGAAAAGTTTGAAAAGAAACTATTTAAAAATGAGGCTCCCTTTTGAGTCCATTTTTAAAAGCTACTTATTTAGTCTCATATTTTCACTTTTCATTATAATGACAATCTAGTTTTAGTGGTTACAACGAGCTTTTCATTATTCATTATTAACACTGACTGATTTTAGTCCGTTAAAAATATGTTTTCATGTTCCAATGTTAGAAAAATGTATTGAAAAAAAAAATTAAAAAAATAATAAAATAATATTTTGAGGTTATTCAAAACACTGTTGTTATTTTATTTGTGGAAAATTTTCAATGGGTACAAGAGATTAACCTATTAAAGAATGTTATTTACTGATTTGAATAACCTCAACAACAAAAAAATGTATAAAAATATATGATGTTTTGAAAATATTTTTAATATTTCAATGCTTTCAAATTTTGACTGTTTGCATTTAAAATATTTTGATTGTTCATTTTTTTTCTTAATTGTTAAAATGTTACTGTGAATAAGTTGAATGTCTATGCCAAGAATCTTTCATAGATAAGATGTACAACTATAGGGTTTAGGGTAATTTACATGGTTCATTTTCACATCCTTTATATTTTATGTGGAAGTAAACTTTGTATGGCTGATGATCCTATGAAGCAATTTTATTTTTTTTACTTTTGAGTGCCATCTTTTATTAATACCAGAACAAGACTGTTACAGGATAGATATTATAAACATTTATAAATTAGCTTTTGTTTTGCCTGTAGAACTTACCAAGTTTTGCCTGTAGAACTTACCAAGCACAGAAGGGAAGACATGATTAGGGTCAGTTTTTCTAATGTTTTATATGTAAGATTTTTTTATTTACCCAGATGAAGTTTCCTTTAGCACAAGAACATTTGCTGGTTGTCTTGATTCAAGTTTTCTCCTAGAAATAATCAAATGGGGATTAAATCACTTCCAATCAAAAGATAATGACCTCATTTGAAACATTAAAAGCAAAAATTGCTATAAGTTTGCTTTACAGTTGCAGTTTAGATATAATGAAAGACTTTAAATTGCATAGGCTTGTCAATGGATGTATTACAATAAATTGTTGTCTTTGTCCATCGGTTTATATTATGTGATAACTCTAGTTACTTTTTTCAATCTTGTGAATTTATTTTACATTTTTTAAATCGAGAGACAAGCTGCCTTTTTTCAGAATTGTTATTCAATAGATTCAGGAATTAAAAAGTTTGAGAATACAAGTCATATCTCTTAAATTTAGTTTTCTTTAAGGGAACTTATTTTTCATGCCGGTCAAAGACTGGCTGTTTTTGATATATATACCATTGTCCGTCCACAGGTTCTTCAAAGACTAGAGAATGCTCTCATCGAATTTCATGAAAGCTGATATGAATTAGTTAAATGGATGGAATAAGTATCTCTTTGGATTTTTAAAATTTTAAGCTGTCTGATTTAAGTTGAAGATGAGTGCTTTGGTGGATTTACTTGAAATTTTAAGCTGTTTCGGATGGTTGTTAAATGTAGTCTTTTTTTTTTTACCATTTTTGAAATTTTTCTTGCATATCATTCCAGAGTTCTTGGCATGAACCATCAGAATAGAGGAATATTGCACCAGTTGCTTTCCACTTTAAAGTATTTTTTATCAAATTATTTCTACCTAAGCAAAACTTCCATCTAGTTTTCCAGCCATTTTCAGACTTCTTATTTTATGCCTTCCGAAAAAAAGCCAATTAATTTTTGGAACAATTTTCAGGAATTCTAGGTGTCCTTTATGCCCCTAGCACAGTTGTTACATTACATAACCTTAAAACTTAAAATGAGCTTTATTTTGATATCAAATTTCAAATTTGACATCTGTTAGACTAATATATTTGAATAATTGAAAATAATTATATAATTAGGAATATGTCCGATAACAAAATTATCTGCATCTTATTGTTTGGAAATTTTGTAATACAACATTATTGTCTTTGAATGAAATTTTTCAATTTCATTTTGTTTATATCTAAATTGTAATTCTTTAGTTTATTAGGCTAGTCATAATTGAAGTACGTTAATTGAGTTACAGTGAGATGTGTCACCCCAGATTATTACATGGTTTTGATTCTAAGCAGTTACTCTTAAATACCACATTCTCTTGGAGAAGTATCTATTTGAAACTTGATAATAATTTCAAATGGAAACATGGCAGTTCAATTATTTCTAATAGGGCAGTTGTTCATTTAAAAATACCAATGCATGGTACTGATAACATAGTTTGATTAGCCTAAAATATAAAGTAAAAGTTTTATATAGAACACTAATTTCTATCCATGGAAATATTTTTTTCTGTAACTTTTGCAGAGTTATTCAACTAAGTATATATAGTTGCTATAACACTTGAATTTTGTTTTGGATAGTCTTGCCCAAAATAGCGTTTAAGAATATAAATCAGATTATAATTTATGTTGATTTTAAATACTCCTTTAAATTATGATGGCAGTTCTGCATAATAGGTATATTCTATTTTATACTGTGTTCAAGTACACCTAAATGATATTGTATAAGTTTGTAAATACATGTTTTTTTCTGTCTCAAATTCACATGTGATCAAAATTTTATTGTTATTTTTTGTATGATGTTTAAGTAGATAGTAAATAATTAGCAGCAGAAATAACTGTAACAGTCTTGTTCTGCTACAAAATCTTGGAAGAGAGACTTATTAATATCAGTAGTAAGTCTTTTGGGGGGTTGGGAATTATGTTGTACAGTTAGCATATATTAAATTGGTGCTTATTTTCCTTGTATTGTAATGTTACATATTTACATGTGTTTTTCAACAAATTTCCCTAAACAGATTATTATTATTATAATTCATTTTATTTTAGTCTTGTATTTATAGCAACTTTTCTGTTTTATTACATTTTGCTTTAGTCATTAATTTTGAGTTTAATTAATCCGTGTTAAGTCCACTTATATGTTCACTTAATAACTTTATTAATTTTTTTTGTTGATTCGTTGATCTAGATGAAGCAGGTTTATTAATATTTTTGGTTGGTTATGTTTTTAATAGCTTGTTAATCAGTATTTAGTGCAGATTTTCAAATGCTTGGGCAAGATATATATATTTATATATACTTGAGGACAAGAGTGTTTTACTTTTGTTTTTTGGTATTATTTTTCTTTATTATTTTTGAAAAACTTTACTATTAATTACACTTTTCATATACAGAAAATTATATGTTTAATCATTATTTGCAATGTGTGTTTTTCATTTCCACCCAATGTTAACTGTTTTAATTATCGGTATGAAATTTTAATCGATACACAACCATGATCAGATTGTGTGTTTGTTAGAGTAGTTCCAGTTACTTTTCCAAGTTTTTATTTTCATCAAATATACTATTAAATACTTTACAAGCATTTACTTTCTATGTAACATTTTGTACTTAAAGAAAATCTATTAAAAATTTTAAGGGTTCATCTGTTACATTCATATTAATTCTTATTATTTAAATCTTAAAAGATATTTGAATTATAATAGTAGGTTCCATTTGCAGCAGTATAAAAATAAGGACATTAATGACACGAGACAATTCCCCATATTAAATTAAGACATTCTAAAACATTAAATGATTGCTTACAACCTTTACACCTAGAAGGGTAGTCACGATATCTTGTTGAACTTGCATTCAGAAAATTGTTGAAGGGTGGGTGTTTTTTTCCGTCAAAATGTAATTTTAACCATATAGTGACTGTCAAACAAATTAGAAAAGTAACTGGAAACTATACAGCATGGTGTTTATGTACCTGTACATTTTCAGTAGTACACCAACAAATAAAAATCTAAATGCCAATGTTGCAACATAATGGTTGATTTGAAGTTTTAATCAATTATTTATTTATCCAAGAAATAATTACCTGTTTTAGGGAAATTCAAATTTAAGTTTACAAGTATAATCCAATCTTAAAAACAATTTATAACAATGTGCTTTTATTTTTTTGTCATTCCTAGTTTTTTGTTTAATTTTGTAAATGACTTTTGCAATTATATACAAGTTGATTCATGTTTAATTATATTATACATTTACTTTTTTCTCTGCACATTATTCCTGGCTGGTTGCTGTATAAACTTATATAGATATACAACTAATACTATGCTGAATTGTACATATAATGCACATCCCAATTAACATTTGAAGTAAATATTTATGTACACATTGCCCATCAAAAAACAGTCTTGTAAAATTTAAATAAGGAAGATATGCAGGGAAACACCATACAGGCTGAAATATTCTCAGCTTTGAATCAACTTCAAGGTAGATTTACAATGTTGGATAAATTGCTCAGTGGTATTTGTTCTAAACATGCTATTCTAAAGTTAACAAAAGTGAGGTCGTACAGCGACTAAATTTTCAATTAAGGTGGTACCCAACACTTTCACTAAAATTAATTTGGCTCGTTTAATTTTCAAAAAAATTTGACAAAGTATTTACTTTGACCCTTTAACAAAAATTCTAAAAATTTGAACCAAGCGTTTTATCAGAAAAATTACAATGGTTATATAGCAGTTTGACAAACACTAATTTTGATCATTGAGAAGCTTTATATTGCATTCACAACGCAACGTAATTAAAACGTTTAGCTGATATTACAGAGTTATCTCCCTGTAGTGTTAGGTACCACCTTAACACAACTTTTTTTGTACACATTGGTATCAAAATATTAAAGACCATTTGATGATTCTAATAAAAAAAAATCAAATTTGCCAGTAATGACCTATTTTACTTGTCTGCAACCAAAATGACTTTATTCTACTCTACATTCTTTTTGACAAGTGTGTACATATTTGGATAACAACGCTGATTACTACCACACAGTTCTGAGATTAATAGAATAGCATGTTTGGACCTACTTTGTTATATGTTTAGGTATTTACTATACTGATGTGATATTTTTCATGGACCATATCAGGATTCTATATTTAGCTTTTAACAGTATTCATTCCATGTATATATACACTGTATTTTTCACATGTATTGTTATATTCAGCAACCTCAATATTTTTCTGATCAACATGTATGCATTTTTGCCATGTTCTTAAAGCAAAATAAATATATAGGTACTGCCTCATTTGAGGTATTATGTAAAAGAGAGAAGACAAAATTTTGTCCCATTTACAGACAAATATTAAAATAAGAAATGCAATACTTAATAAAAAAAAGTATTTTGTTAATTTTTATATCACTGTGGAATTTTAAAGCCACTCAAAACTTGCCATATGTTAACTTTTATAAACTATTAAGACAGCAAGCAATCTTATCTTTAAACTAAGAATTCAAGTTAATCCAGAAAATATATCTTATATCCTGCTATTGCAGGGAAGTTTAACTTGCTTTAGACTGAGACCCAATATGATATAATGCACAAGTGTGTTAAGCATTTAAATACAATAGAAAAGTTGGGAAATTAGTAATATTAAATTTTTATGATTGCCTCAGTGCAGGTTTGAGGACTGAACTATATACATGATAGGAGTAGGTAAAAAACCAATGATTTTAATTGGCACTGTAGGGATTTACAACAAATTCAGGGTATATTTTATACATTTTTATTCGAAATCCAGATGTAAATTATAAAAAGAAAAGTTTTTCATTATGTAAAAATAACACTGAAAAAGTAAGAATAACTTCCATAGCTGAAGATTTCAAAAGATAAGAGAGGACCAATATGTGTGCATGAAAAAAAATGCTTTTAACTTTCAAGTAAGAAGGAAGGTTTTCAGTAGTTTACTTTTAACTGTATTTAAAAGTTTAACAGGATTCTAATTTCAAAATTTTTATGCAATCAAGGGTTAATAGTATGATTTCTTAGTTAAAAATGATATCCTATATTGTTTTACTTCAGAAAAAGTGCCAATGTTTATTTTTTTATTAGGTGAAAACAGCACCAATAATATTCCTAAATGAAACAAGATGGTTTCAGATTAAATCTTGTTTTAGTAGAATATTTTTGTTGCTGATTTGTTGTTTACTTTTGATATATGTTGGATTTTATTGTTTCATGTTTATTAAGAAAGTTTTTTCTTAGTTTTTATTAATATATATTTTTTTCACCAAATACTTACATTAATAGTGAATCATTTTCGATACAGATTTTCTTGAATATGAAAAAAAAAACGAACTTCAAAATTTGTCTTGCTTTTGTGGTTTATTATATTACCATTTTAATGTACAAAATGAATTTATGAAACGTGCAGTGAGAAAAGTTAATTAATTACTCGACAATGTTGCCTAAAACCAACATCTGTTTAATTTTATCTACAACTTCATTTGGTCCTCCCACAGTTTAAAGGTAGGCAACTTGTATATGATTCTCATTATTTGATCTCATTTTGTAAACTTGCTGTATTGACTTTGCTTTCTGATTTGGTGTATTAAACTTATATGTGAAGTAAGTAATTATTTGAAAAGTAGTTTACATCCCCTAAATGTGATATCCAAACATGACAGCTAGCGACAGGAATAAGTTTTTAACATATACCTATTTTTATCAGGGTTTTTCTGAAATTTTTATTCAAAATAATGCAATGTTTACTATTGAAATTAAGATATAAAAAAAAAATGTTGCATTTATACAAGCACCTTACAGAATGCATTTTTAATTAACCATCCATTCAAAATTATCAATTGCAGAATTAAAATAAATGACTTTTTTGCTTCAAAATTTATTTAAATTACCAAAGAAACATAAACTTTCCATTATATTTATGTCCAGACTATTTGAAACATTTTACTATCATGTTAAAAACATTCATAAGCAAATTAAAATTGCCTTTTGATCAAGGAATATTGTTTCTAAAAGTATTGAAATTGTTTAATTTTATAAATGACTTTAAATGCAATAGCATATTTAAATATACATGTATATCTTCTCATATCTAAACAAACATCTGTATCCAAAATGATATTCAAACCTGCAGATAGAAAAACTATTATATATATATTGATATAGATATTTTTTTACCATCAGTTCTGGGATTAATGCTTTTTATTTGAAGAATTTATTTCATATCCATGTATGGTGCATGACAAATATGTATGTATACTCAGCATTATATTAGTTATTGAATCCAACCTAAAGGGAATAATTGTGAATGTTTACACAAGTATTGACATATTTAATTAATATTTTTTGAATGAAAAATTACAAAAAAATCATTTTATAATTTCCTATTGTTTATGTCCAGGAAATTGTATGCAATTGGAATAAAGGTGTTACATTAATATGTTTTGTTATTTATTGACAAATGGTATCTAGTGATACATAAATACACAGCATACACAAAACTTAATTGATTTGTACATGTTGCTGATCTTGAGAATTACATTATTTTGTGAAGCCACATCAAAGTTTTTGTAGGAAAATTGAGGTTTGGTTGCATTGGGTTGACTGCTAGCTGTGAATGGCATATTGTATTAAATCTCATTTGAGTTCTAGTTGACTTTTTGATGGTTTTGCTGCTGTAGTGTGGTTGTCTGGGTTGTATGTACCTGCAGATCTTTAGCATGGTCTGGTTTTCTGGTTACATTCATCAAAAGTGAAAGTCAGTAGAGATCATTCTTAAAAAATCAAATTTATATGCGGTTTCTGTCTACAGAAGATCCATTTACAGATCTTAATACAGGGGAGAGTTGATGAAAGACAAAATAATCCAAAAAAACATTGCTATGAAAACTATAAATTAAGCAATATTTGACCCATTAAAATGTTGATACATTAAACATTGTTTTACTTTTAAGAATCCATGTTTCATCAGCCTACAGCAGACTAATGCAGGAGTCTTATTATACATTCATTTAGTTCAAATTAATATTCTGTCGTGCTTGTGCAGAGCCACTTTTTGTCACGCTTCAGGGCCGTAACTAGCCTCTTCTAATAGTGAGTCAAAAAAAAAATTTGCCAGGGGTCTGGGGGCTGCTTAAGGACCCAAGAGGCTCTGAGAAAAATAACGCAAAAATTGTGCATTCTGAGCGTTTACCAGAATCTTTCTGACATTGAAAAGGGGCTGGACAGGGGGTAGGTTTCTCCCTGCGGCGCCCCTCTTCTCCCTTCTCCTGCCCTATCCTCTCTCCCTTATCTTTTCTGACATACATTTGATTAAAATCCATAAAACATTCGGGAAGAGTTTCCCTCAAAAGATTAGTAATGCCATACTATTAAAGTAACACGTATCTCCCTTTATCACTTAGAACTTTCTAATGTAAATGTTTGTTCAATATCCATCCAGTTGTTCAGGAGTAGATATGCTTGAAAGAGATACATTAATAGACAGATAGGGTGCAATACGCCTTCTCCCGGCCCCTCTCTCCCATGCTCCCAATACCCTGTCCAGGCCCTCATTGAAGCTATTTATTCGACAATATTCTGGTTCTAAGCAAAATCATAGTCTCATTGTAATTTAAGACTTTTAGGTTTTATGGACAAACATTAAAAGACCGATATGTAGGATAAAGCAAAAATCGTGATTCTCATAATCATTAGTGTTATTCTGGATCTGTCTGCCTGTTCTTGTCTTATGTTGTGCTTAGACTTTGGTGATTTGTTTATGACTAGATTTAAATATAGTGACAGCGCAGTATCATACTTTAAGTACTTGTACTGCTAAAGTCGACACTAGGGACCATCTTGACCATGTTTTATGGAATTGGTGATTATTTTATTGTTGAAGACCCTCCAGCAACTTTGACCATTGATCATTAGTATTTTTTCTATGCATTGACCTTGTGTGCGATTAGGTTTCATGCACATTTACTCCATATTTCTTCATTTTCTGTTAAAGGGTGTTTGCATGACTTAATGCAAGTTTGACCCTTCAATGGAAAAGGTCATATGGCAATACATTATTGTTTTTTTCTTCAAAATATTTTAAACCGGGAAATTGGTAGCCTTACTTTGATATAATCCATGTTAGATATCTTGTTTTACCTACAAAAAAGCCAGTTTTGTATTCTTTGCTATTAAGTAATCAATTCTCGATGCAGAAACGACATTTTTTTCTGTGTCTTGTAGCATCGTATATTCTTAAAATGTTTTCTCGCACAATATCTGGACATCAGTGGGCATGCAAAATTGCAAAAACACACAAATGAAAATCAACACTCAGATTATAGCCACAAAGTAGGACAATAAATGAACCAAAGACAAACCCGGGACACAGAAGTACACACAATAGACCATTGACGCTGAAAACTAAAAGTAAAATAGAAACATTGATCACGAAAAACATACAGGGGCGACACCAGAGAGTAAAGAGAACTTGCTTCTTGCTAGACATGCACTTCTGTGAAAACAATTTGATATTTTAAGACAATCTTTTGTTTCATTTTTTTTTTTAATTTCTGACATGAGGCATTTGCCTCATTTGCCTCAATGTAGTTACAGCCCTGCGCTTGTGTTTCATAATGAATATTCTCACTTTTAAAAGTATTTACACATGACAATCCTTTCCAAAGATGAGCCTTTTATTTCCAGAACCATAAGTGATAGCCAAAATACTGACCTTTCTACCGGTTTATACAATTCTGTCTCTCCTAATGCACTTTCAGTTTGAATGCATGAGACAGAACAACTTATAAAAAAAAATCTTGAAACTAAGACCTAATTATCAATCTGTATTAAGTGAAAAACTATTAACCAAGATAAAACATGATCTTCTGCCATGACAATATTTGTGATAACGATGCTGTGCCATCAGGCAGTAGATAGAAGTCACGCTCATTCAAATTACTTGTACATCTTTCTTGAGCAATAGCAGAAGTTGAAATTCTATTCATCAGCTTGTGCACTCTTTTTCATTGTACATACTTTGACATATTGAACAAGTAATGACATATTGAAAAGTCCATGTGTTTCCTTTTGCACAATTTATGACATACTGAAAGAGCTCAGTTGTTTTCCTCTTGTACATATGACATACTAAAAGAGCTCACTTGTTTCCTTTTGTACATTTAATGACATATTAAAATAGCTCATATGTTTTCTCCTTGTACATGTCATGACATACTGTAAGAGCTCATTTGTTTCCTCTGTTACATGTCATGACATACTGAAAGAGCTTATTTGTTTCTCCTTGTACATGTCATGACATACTGAAAGAGCTCATTTGTTTCCTCTGTGACATGTCATGACATACTGAAAGAGCTCATTTGTTTCCTCTGTTACATGTCATGACATACTGAAAGAGCTTATTTGTTTCTCCTTGTACATGTCATGACATACTGAAAGAGCTCATTTGTTTCCTCTGTTACATGTCATGACATACTGAAAGAGCTCATTTGTTTCCTCTGTTACATGTCATGACATACTGAAAGAGCTTATTTGTTTCTCCTTGTACATGTCATGACATACTGAAAGAGCTCATTTGTTTCCTCTGTTACATGTCATGACATACTGAAAGAGCTCATTTGTTTCCTCTGTTACATGTCATGACACTGTAAGAGCTCACTTGTTTCCTCTGTTACATGTCATGACATACTGAAAGAGCTCATTTGTTTCCTCTGTTTCATGTCATGACATACAGAAAGAGCTCATTTGTTTCCTCTTGTACATGTCATGACTTCCAAAAGAGCTCATTGGTTTCCTCTGTTACATGTCATGACATACTGAAAAGGCTCATTTGTTTCTTGTTACATGTCATGAAATGCTGAGAGAGCTCATTTGTTTCCTATGTTACATGTCATGACATACTGAAAGAGCACATCTGTTTCCTCTGTTACATCCCATGACATACTGAGAGAACTCATGTGTTTCCTCATGTACATGTCATGACATACTGAAAGAGCTCATTTGTTTCCTCTTGTACATGTCATGACATTCTGAAAGAGCTCATTTTTTTCCTCTGTTTCATGTCATGACATACGGAAAGAGCTCATTTGTTTCCCCTTTTACATGTCTTGACATTCTGAAAGAACTTATTTGTTTCCTCTATTACATGTCATGACATACTGAAAGAGCTCAATTGTTTCTTCTGTTACATGTCATGACATACGGAAAGAGCTCATTTGTTTCCTCTTGTACATGTCATGACATTCTGAAAGAGCTCATTTTTTTCCTCTGTTTCATGTCATGACATACGGAAAGAGCTCATTTGTTTCCTCTTGTACATGTCATGACATACGGAAAGAGCTCATTTGTTTCCCCTTTTACATGTCTTGACATTCTGAAAGAGCTCATTTGTTTCCTCTTGTACATTTCATGACAAAATGGAAGAGCTCATTTGTTTCCTCTTGTACATTTCATGACAAAATGGAAGAGCTCATTTGTTTCCTCTTGTACATTTCATGACAAAATGGAAGAGCTCATTTGTTTCCTCTTGTACAATTCATGTTATACTGAGATAGCGCATTTGTTTCCTCTTGTACATGTCATGACATACGGAAAGAGCTCATTTGTTTCCTATGTTACATGTCATGACATACTGAAAGAGCTCATTTGTTTCCTCTGTTTCATGTCATGACATACTGAAAAGGCTCATCTGTTTCTTCTTATGATATGTCATGACATATAGAAAGAGCTCAGTGATTTCCTCTATAACATGTCATGACATACTGAAAGTGCTCATTTGTTTCCTCTTGTACATGTCATGACATACTGAAAGAGCTCATTTGTTTCTCCTTGTAAATGTCATGACACATGATACCGAGAGAGCTCATTTGTTTCCTCTTGTACATGTCATGACATATGGAAAGAGCTCATTTGTTTCCTATGTTACATGTAGTGAAATACTTAAAGAGCTCATTTGTTTCCTATGTTACATGTCATGACATACTGAGAAGACTAATTTGGTTTCTTCTGTTACATGTCATGACATACTGAAAAGGCTCATTTGTTTCTTGCTACATGTCATGACATACTGTAAGAGCTCATATGTTTCTTCTGTTACATGTCATGACATACTGAAAGATCTCAATTGTTTCCTCTGTTACATGTCATGACTTACTAAAAGAGCTCATGTATTTCTTCGGTTACATCGCATGGCAGACTGAAAGAGCTCACTTTTTTCTCTTGTACATGTAATGACATACTGGAAGAGCTCAATTGTTTCTTCTGTTACATGTCATGACATACTGAAAGAGCTCATTTATTTCTTCGGTTACATCTCATGGCATATTGAAAGAGCTCATTTGTGTCCTCTTGTACATGTCATGACATACTGAAAATGCTCATCTGTTTCCTGTTACATGCCATGACATACTGAAAGAGCTCACTAGTTTCTTCTGTTACATGCCATGACATACTGAAAGAGCTCATTTGTTTTCTCTGTTACACGTCATGATATACTGAAAGATCTCACTTGTTTCTTGTTACATGTCATGACATACTGAAAGAGTTCATCTGTTTTCTCTGTTACACGTCATGACATACTGAAAAAGCTCACTTGTTTCTTGTTACATGTCATGACATACTGAAAGAGTTCGTCTGTTTCCTCTGTTACACGTCATGACATACTGAAAAAGCTCACTTGTTTCTTGTTACATGTCATGACATGTTGAGAGAGCTCACTTGTTTCCTGTTACATGTCTTGACATACTGAAAGAGTTCATCTGTTTCCTCTGTTACACCTCATGACATACTGAAAGAGCTCACTTGTTTCTTGTTACATGTCATGACATGCTGAGAGAGCTCTCTTGTTTCCTGTTACATGTCTTGACATACTAAAAGAGATCATCTGTTTCCTCTGTTACACCTCATGACATACTGAAAGAGCTCACTTGTTTCTCGTTACATGTCATGACATGCTGAGAGAGCTCTCTTGTTTCCTGTTACATGTCTTGACATACTAAAAGAGATCATCTGTTTCCTCTGTTACACCTCATGACATACTGAAAGAGCTCACTTGTTTCCTTTATTTCATGTCATGACATACTGAAAGAGCTTCTGTTTTCTCTTTTATATGCCATGACATACAGAAAGAGCTTTTTGATTTCCTCTTCTACATGTCATGACATACTGAAAGAGATCACTATTTTTTCTCTTTTATATGCCATGACATAAAGAAAGAGCATTTTGATTTCCTCTTTTACATGTAATGACATACTGAAAGAGCTTATTTGTTTCCTCTATTACATGTTATGTAACATACTGAAAGAGCTCATTTGTTTCCTCTATTACATGTCATGACAAACTGAAAGAGCTCATTTGTTTCCTCTTGTACATGGCATGACATACTGAGATAGCGCAGTTGTTAGCTCTATTACATGTCATGACATAATGAAAGAGCTCAATTGTTTCTTCTGTTACATGTGATGACATACCGAAAGAGCTCATCTGGTTCCTCTTATACATGTCATGACATACCGAGAGAGCTCATTTGTTTCCTATTGTACATCTCATAACATACTGCAAGAGCTCATTTGTTTCCTCTTGTACGTCTCATAACATACTAATACTGCAAGAGCTCATTTGTTTCCTCTTGTACATCTCATGACATACTGAGAGAGCTCATTTGTGACTCTGTTTTATGTCATGACATACTGAAAGAGTTCATATGTTTTCCATTGTACATTTCATGACACACTAAAAGAGCTCATTTGAATCTGATATGTACTGACATGTGTCAAGCATATATGTACTTACAGTAATGCAACTTTATAGAAACTAACTTCAGCAGAAAACTTATCACTGATAGCGGGTAATTAATTCCAAGTCGAAGGATCATGCCCTAAAGGGTAGGAAGCTTTGACATAGTCATCATGCTGATATGTACTGATAGCAATGCAAATTAATATCAACTATCAATGACCTTTAACAAGTAGTTCAATGAAATTCCTAATTAATTCAAAGCCAAGATTATGACCTAGGGAGCAGGTCCTCTGTAGGCATCAAACTGATAGTAATGCAACTTTATATTAAATATCTATGATATATCAAGAGTATTGGATGGAGAGTTGTCTCATTGGCACTCACATATCTAGTTTCTATCATACTACTGTAAATTAAAGAAATTATTGCGATGTTTTTATTATTACAAAAATGCAACAGGGTATAATCACATTGATTTTAACTCAAATTTAGAAATTTTTAATATAAATCAAACAGGATTTTTCTCAATATCGCATTTTAGTCGAAAATGACAAATCGCAATAATTACTGAATTTACAGTAACTTCAGCAGAATACTAAACAATTGTTGATATAAAAAAGAAGATGTGGTATGATTGCCAACTATCCACAAAAGACCAAAATGACACTAAAATTAACAACTATAGGTCACAGTACGGCCTTCAACAATGAGCAAAGCCTGTACCGCATAGTCAGCTATATAAGGCCCCGATCAGACAATGTAAAACAATTCAAACGAGAAAACTAACGGCCTTATTCATGTAAAAAAATGAACAAAAAACAATTATGTAACACATAAACAAACGACAACCACTGAATTACAGGCTCCTGACTTGGGACAGACACATACTTAATTATGTGGCAAGGTTAAACATGTTAGCGGGATCCCAACCCTCCCCTAACCTGGTACAGTGGTATAACAGTACAACATAAGAACGAACAAAAAATACAAGTGGACGTGACCGGGTACTAAAACATCCCAACACAAATAGACACAATGAACAGATCTGAGAGTACTCGCAGTTATCTGACAGCTAGTTCAAAGCCACTAACAACTTATATAAATCATGCATCTAAGACTAAACATCAATCCGTACACATCCAACATCCAATGGATTTAGTGTAAATACGTCATAAACAGCCAAAGAAATACATGACCTTGTGCAATGCCAAGTTGCAGGTAGGGACAGATTGTAGATCCATGAATATGTATATGTATATAACATACTAGTAATATTTAGTTAGCTTTTAATCTACTGGTAACAAAATCAATATTTATACCAATAAAAACAATATTCAATGATCTGATTACAGCGTTGAATAGGTAACCTTTTAGACACCAGTCTCTATGTCTCACTTTAAAGACACAATAAAGTATTTCCATCAAACTAATTTGAGCAGAAAACTTATGACAAAAAGTTGCTTATGTATTGAAAGTCACAGGATCATGACCTAGGGGGCAGAGCCTCGATATAGGCATCAACTTGATATATACTGATAGTAATACAACTTCATATTAAATATCTATGATCTGTCAAAAGTAGTTCCTTTAAAACGAACTAATTGACACCAGTCCCTATGTCTAGCTTTCTGCAACTTTTGTAGCAGGCAAGACAAAAACTATGTATAAGAGGAGTATGGGAAATTACTCTTGGCAGTAATACATTGAATTTAAGGTCTGTTGACACAATGACAGGGTGATTTTGTAGTCGAAGGTTTGATTGATTGTTGGTTAATTAATGTCCAGTGGCAAATATTTTATGCATATTCAGGTTGATTGAAGTCTTAGGAATGGAAACCTACATTACATATTATAATACTGGTATGTCAATTCTTTCCAAAGGTATTAATCCTCCCAGCCTGAATATGACTGTTTTTTCTTGGTGTTAATAGAAGCATTAAACAAGTGGAAACTTTTAGGATTAACAAGGCATAATCCTTTTAATTCTAGATGTTATCCTTGAAATGAGAAAAGGTAAGAAGTGAAATTAAATTTTTGAACAGGGGTTAAGGTCATTAATGATGTAAGCACATAAGTTATATGATACATTTAATTGGCATACAACAGAATGCAATATTTTTAAAGTTTAGAATTGCCAAACCCTCATGGAATTTTAAAAAACTTTTTAATAATCAAAAGATCTGCTAGGCTAAATTTTGATTTTTCTCACTTATTTGTCAGTTCTTTTATTGATAAATTCACTCAATTTTGGACACTCAATATTACACTATTATACTGATTGCAGCAGGGGCAAGCAAGACACAGGAAAAGGAGGTATCCTTTATTATTTACATAAATTAAAACAAATATGTATGCATAAATTTTTATTGATAAAAGGCATAAAACGAGGTATTTCAAAATAATATTTTGAAAAATGGTTTAAACAACAAATAATATGCCATTGATTAAAAAGTGTTTTAAAAAAATCCATTTGTTACATTTTATAAATTAAGTTCCATTCAATCCAAGATTGTGTTTAATGAAGGAACGATCACACCCTATATTTACACAGTATGTCAGCTACATTGAACAGTAAAAGATGCAGTGATCTAGTTACAGTGATCTCCCCAGATATTTCATTTAGCATCCTGGTAAACAGGGAAAATTGAAATACCATCTTATTTCTAAAAATTATAGCATTACATCTATAACATGATTGATAAGAACACCACTTTAGATAGCATCACATTTAAGATTATAGCATCACATTGCCATGATGCTAAAAGGTCCTGGGGAGAACACTGAGTTATAATCAATCATCATCGTCTTTGTTTGTATCTTTGCTTTGTTTTGCCAGTTCTGCTTGTTGTGACTGTAAAAACTTAATGACTTCTGGTGACCTCATTAAAGCCTGTAACACAAAACAAACAAATCATTTACATATCTGTGTGTATATATCCAAATACAACAATGTCATAGTAGTAGCAGATTAAGGAATAAATAATTAGCAAACACTTTGTAATAATACACCTTCAAAAAGATGTGTTCTATCTAGATGAGTTTTTCAGAAATGGTTGCCTTTTTATATGATGTTAAGTTGTCATAAGATGTATCAAGCTTGCTGTTCTTTTTTAACAATATGGCTTGAGTTATGAGTCGGTTATCAGGATATTCTTCAAAACGGACAATTTTAAATGATTGATGTCACACATAAATGAAAAATCTGATATAAGTCAAATATTGTAAAAAAAAGCAAATTTCCATAGAGTATACATTACCACTTGTTCATATAAGTATTCTTACAAAACTCAAATTAACATATAGATGGTGTTACCCATTGTTCAGAACTGAGGTGAAGTTATCTCCCCATAGACCTTTAAATAAATTACCAGTTTCTTTTCTGCTAACACTTCATCTAACACACTGGGATTGAGAAGTTCTGTTGTTCCTCCTTGTATATCATTGTCTTGTTTACTAACTGTGGATTCTGATTTGACCTATAAATATATGTTCAAAAATATCATTAGAATGCTGTTTCCAACAACTGACAAATATATGTCAGGTTAGCATAACTGGTTATAACTGAAACATAAATAGATGCCAGGTGAGCATACCAAGACCCTGGAGAACCTCTAGTTAAAGTTATATCATTGAATCAATTTGATGGTTTGTTTTCAGTGTTATTCCCCATGCATGATATTGACTCTATAAAAGAAAATAATATAGAACCAGTAGTTTGTGCTTGGTACTGGCATGATTTGAAGAATATGTTTAACTTTAAATTTCAAGTATCACATATACTGATATTGTACATAAAACCTGAGATTGCAACTCCTTCAAGCAAAGTGTTTGCACCAGTGTTTGCTAGTTTTGTTAAGACACTTTTAGTATTTCTTTTCATACAGTTTAATTTACCAGATAACAGTTATTCAAAAATATGGATACAATAAAACTTCACACAAAATGAATATCATCTGACTTTTGAAATCACTCCCATGGTATACATATGTTACCTGAATGTCTTTATGAGTATTAGTGCAATATGTAATACTCTTATGTTAATGTGATTGATAGTAGCTTATCTTTTCTCTTTTTTATATAGATTAGACCATTGGTTTCCCTGTTAGTCATTTTTGAGCCTTTTTTTTATAGCTTGCGGTTTGGTGTGAGCCAAGGCTCTGTGTTGAACAGCGTATTTTGACCTATTATTTACTTTTTAAAAATTGAATCTTGGATTGAGAGTTGTTTCATTGCCACCCATACTACATCTTCAAATCAGACTCACATATCTCAATTTTCTGCTGAAATATTTTTATTTTACCTTCTGTTTCATAAGATCTTTCCCTGAGGAACAATTCTGCTGTGTGTTTTCTGTACTCTTTGGTTCCATTTCAAAGTTACAATAAGCACTGCTGATACACCTGTTAAAGACAAAATACAAGATACAGTTTGTTGTCAAAAACTTCTACACTGGAACAAGGCTTCTACATTAATTTTCTTTATGAAAAATATTTAAATTTCCAGTACACTTGTATTTTATTTTATAATATCATAATCATTAGAGCCTTAATATGGTAAAATTGAGAATGGAAATGGGGACAACAACCTGACCATAGAAAAAACAACAGCAGAAGGTCGCCAACAGGTCTTCAATGTAACGAGAAATTCCTGCACCTGGAGGCGTCCATCAGCTGGCCCCAAAACAAATATATACTAGTTCAGTGAAAATGAACGCCATACTAATTTCCATACTAATGGTAGTCTGTATAGACACTTTACTAAACTTCAACAAATTGCATTGAAAATCAGTAATCAAATTGAATCTTTGTTCATATATATATATTATTAGTTACACAGTGTGTAATTGTCCTAATACGAGAATTTATCGGGTCAATAAAATTCATATCGGGTGAGGCGAAGTCAAACCTGATATGAATTTTATTGACCCGATAAATTCCGTATTAGGACAATTGAACACTGTGTAACGAATTTATCCTGATTTTGTTATATTACATATTATTATATTTAAATTCAATATAATGACAACATCAACCAAATATATTTTAGATATTTAATCTAAAACTGTGCTAAAATATTAGGACTATCAAGCAACTTATTAAAAAAAAAAAATTATTAGGTCAGTGGTAGAAGGGAGATTATCCCAATTGACCTCATAAATAAGGGAGATAATTCCTATTGACGTAATAAAAAATTGTACTGATATTTATTAGGAAAATATCAGCCAATCAAATTGCGAGAAATTACTCTAAATCAGGATAAATATATATATCCAGTAACATATTTTTTTTTCAAATACTTTGTAATCAGTTTATTTTGCAATTTTATAAACCTTTCAAGACTGGAATATTTCAATTTTGAGAACCAATAATAACCTGATTTGTTCAAATAAGGTCATTATGAAATCTATTCTTTATGTTTGACATGTTATTATTATAATAGTAAAACAAAGTTATTTTTTAAGTTATAAAAAAGAGTAAAAAATAATAAGCAAAGACACAAAAAAAATATTTATATATCGCCTTAATTTTCAGAATTGAGCATCTAAACTTGCAAAAAAAAAAGTGAAGCAAATTAGTATGATACTAATATGCCTGTCTTAATACTTTATATTATTAATAAATATTTCATGAAACATGGCATAAACTTAGGCACCAGTAGACCTTTCCAAGAACATTTCTTTTTATACATGACTTTATTTATATATATATATATAATGTCAATAATTTAAATTGTGTATCATGTATCCCTTTTAATTTCAATTTCAAAAGAGGGAATGGATAGTTATGGCAATTAATCTGTATTCGAGTTCTTTGTTTATCATAATGAAATGAACAATGTTTACTTTTTATAAAGATTGGTCTACAGTAATTGCACATATACCTGTCTACCAAATAAACTGCAAATGGATGTTGACAACATTGTACCATAAATAACATAATAAATCAAGTTGACCTTATTACAATTTAACCGAAATACTTAAAAAATTGACAGCTCTATTAAAATTGTACACATATATATTTGTATCATATGTCAAGCGCCTAAACATTTACTGTGAATTTTCAGTTCAATAACATTGACCTACATTTAAAACATTTACTACAAAAAAATTACAAATCATAATTTGATCATAAATCTTTCTTCATAATTTATTACATCACTGATTAAACAAAATTCAATTTATGCAGCGTAACTAAATCAATTAAGTTACAATTTCATATTTACACAAATATTGTAAAGTGGTCTATAAGTCTGCAAAAATTATAATTAAGTCTATAGAAGTAACGTTTAATGTGTAATAAATATCACTTCATTTTTCTGTAAGTGAGATGTTACAGTTAAATTCCGATTTATCAGACAGAAGACTCCGCCATAGGACAAAGGTTATTTTGTGCAATTTTTTTCTGGATTTTCTTCTTTAAT
Organism: Mytilus trossulus; assembly: GCF_036588685.1. Lineage (NCBI taxonomy): Eukaryota > Metazoa > Mollusca > Bivalvia > Mytilida > Mytilidae > Mytilus > Mytilus trossulus. The sequence continues at coordinate 31,983,644 of NC_086386.1, read as the reverse complement.
AAATGAAAAGTTGTTATTGTTATGTTTCATGTAAAAAGGCATAAATGCACTACAGTTCAAAGATAATATTCATAATTTCCAGTAAATGTAAAACTTCTTTTCCAAGCTTATACCCATTTTGATCCTCAAAGAGAAACTGCACAATCACAGTATTTTGTTGATTTTTTTATTGGTCATATATACTTAACTTCAAAGAGAATAAAAAAAGATTGTAAAATTTAGGGAAATCTCCTTCATTCTGTAATCATTACTAATGAAAATAAATTATAGAATACAAGTACCGTTGAATGTATAAATATTAGCTAGTTCCTAAGGCAAGAGGATTTTACAATTTGAATGAACTGTTCTATATGATGGTAAATTCTAATTAAACCAACTGAATTCAAAATGATTTTCAGGCCAAAGATTTATTCTAAATTCTTATTGACATGAATCATTATTCAATCATTATTAATAATATTAATGAAACTTTTTTTTCTTTTACAAATCAAAGACTTTTCATGTATATAATGGTTACACCCTTCTTATTCCAGACCATATCAAATTCATAAAGAAAAGAAGACAAAAACTTTTTATTGCTCACCCAGGGCATTGCCATAATATGGTCTTATAACTAGTATATATTTGTTTAGGGGCAGCTGAAGGACCCCTCCGGGTGCATTGAAGACCTGTTGGTGACCTTCTGGTTTTTTTTTCTATAGTCAGGTTGTTGTCTCTTTGACACATTCCCCATTTCCATTCTCAATTTTATTGTTGTTTAATTTTGCTGATTATTTCTGTTAATTTGACATATTTGTAAATCATACATTTGCTTATCATTACAATGTACTTCAAAATATTTATAACCCAAAGAATAAACAATGATAAAAATAACATTTGTTCAAGAGAATAACTCCCATACAGAAAGGAAATATCCTATTTCATCTTTAAAGAGCTTGTTAAGTTAGTGATGACAGTTAGGTGCATTAAAAATGATGCCCCATCATATCTTACTAACAAGTTTCATTATGTTTCAGACAGAAATCCATACCCCTTGAGAGTGCTGTTCAAGGAAACCTCATACTCCCTAAACCAAAAACAGAATTATTCAAAAAATCTTTTATGTATTCTGGACCATTCTTGTGGAATAATTTGCCAATACTGTTGAGTAATATTACAAATATACATTCTTTTTTAAAAATACAAAATAACAGATCATTTATTGAAATCAACCTAGCTGTATAAATAATATAAAAAACTGATCATGTCATCATGTTTATTTTTTCATCACATTTTATCAAGTTGTATTGAACATTATTATCATACTTGACTTTTTATACTTTAATGTATGCAATGTATATGTTTGCCTTTTGTTTGATTTTTCATGATGAGGGCAAGTATTGTTGTTGTTGTTAAGCTGATTTTTTTTCAAAGTTTCTATCTTTTACAGTTTTGAAAAAGAGTGTGCTTTATTTGGGCAGGGGTACAAACAAAGACATACATTGGGCCTAAATTAATATATTATTTGTTTTACCAATTCTGACCGTGCCAAGCTAGGTGTGGGTAGGTACAAATGTAGGTAGGGAAATATTGTTATTTTTTCCAAAAAGCTGGAACAATATATGAGTCGATCTGGCAAGCCTGAAAATTGGAAATGAATAAAATAATATTTGATTTAAGTTTTGACAATAAAATTTTATGAGTCTGACCCTTTTTGCAGGGTCGGTTGGGTTTGGGAAACAAACAATTTAGTTATTTTAGGCCTTGGTAAACACTTATTACATCCGGATAAGGGAAAAAGTCTCGCACAATAGATATTTGATAAAATTTAGGGCGTTTTTTAAAGTTTCTACGAAGTTATTTATATACAACACTGTTTCAATTATCACAAAGAAAGACCAACAACAATAGTTTATTTTCATATTACCAACTTTTAACTCCTAGTTCTATATTTTTATACAGGTAACTTTCTATGTGGTAAGTCATCCTGGTACTTGGTCGATTACGAGCAACCAAAAGTAGTAAAATCAAATATATAAACAGTGCTATTTGGGGGAAAGTTAACTGCTTTCTGATGATTTAGTCATTTATGTAGAAAGCATTAAACATTATACTTTCTCGAAATAATTTCACTGATTTAAATCTTGAATTTACTTATCTATTTGTTCTTGCTTGACCAAGTACCAGGATGTCAAAAAAAATTAATTCCAGAGTTAAAAGTCTGTCATATGAAAATGATGAATGATGAAAAATTGTCTTAATCATAAAAATTCTTTAGCTTCCTAGAAAAGACAGGTCTGACATGCTTGTTAAATACTAGAATGCACCTGCGAAATCACTGGCATTTAGAACTTGGTTGAAAGTATTTAAACTGTTGTTAGATAAATTTTTGTAAAGATTTTATGTCTGGAGAATTTCAGAAAAGGTATCAAAAGTATTAGGTACTTGGAGACAGGACAATTATTTATCTGGTTGGGATCCCGCTAACATGTTTAACCCAGCCACATTATGTATGCATGTACCTGTCCCAAGTCGGGAGCCTGTTGTTAATGTGTTAAATATTTGTTTTCGTTAATTTTTTGCACAATTATATAGCCTTTAGTTTTCTCGTTTGAAATGTTTTATACTGTCATTTTGGGCATTTCATTGCTGACTATGCAGTATTGACTTTGCTCATTGTTAAAGGCTGTACAGTAACCTACATGTATAGTTGTTAATGTTTGTGTCATTTTGGTCTCTTGTGGAGAGTTGTTTCATTGGCAATCATACCACATCTTTTTATGTATATTATAAATTGTATTTGCTATAAACTATCAATTCCAAGTTTCTTCTCCAGGGCGATCACTGCTATATATTATAGGAGTTTAAATGTAGTACTAGTAAACATGGTAAGCATGCAGAATAACGCGAAAATAATTGTCCTGTCCCTGAATACTTATGATAATTATGTTTAAAAGTTTAAAATCAGTAGTCTAAGACTTGAAAGTCAGTCTGATGAAGGAAACAATATCCGGACGGTTTTTCTCGCAAAATAACCCAAACTGAATAATCATAAGAATGGATGACAAATTGCGACTATGCATGGTACCTATAGGATGCAAAGGCATGACGATTAATTTATTGTGGGAGGAAGAGAAGTGACACACAAAATGAGGTCTTCTCGTTTAATAGTATAGATACGCTTCTTGTGTATGTGTAATGCATCAAATGTAGAAACCTCCAAATCCACCATATAATAAATGACTTACTGTTAAATACTGAAAGACTAGTAGTATCTGTCAAGGTTATATCACAAAATCAAAGTTCTCAAAAATATTAAGATGAATGATTTCACACAATTTAGGCTTTTTGTAGTTCTACTTTTGTGGTAAGAGGTATAACTTCTTCTTCTTCAAGAAATTCATCCTGAAAGAAATAAAACAACATTCATGAACACAATTTTCATTTAAACTTGACTATAATGAAAACCCTTCAACCTGTAATACACTCAAATATAAGCACATCAAGTCAACTCTCCAGTTCGATGCATCATCCCTTATATTTTTATACAAAAATACAAATTCTCTCTGAAGACCAAAGGTCAACTCTGCAGTTAGACATCTTAGATGGATCATTCCTTATATTTTCATACAAAAATAAGAATTCTCTTTGAAGACCTATCACCTGGCCACAGACCACAATTAATTCCTCTATCAGTTCTTTATAAACTTTTGCATCATTAAAAAAAATGCACCATGCACTTTTGTCAAATTTTTTGTGTGTGTAATGTATTGTCCTAGTCCAAATATATATCCAAAATTCAGAAAGATTGAAGCAATCACTTTTACAAATTTAGCCAATACACATCCATACCCCTATTGACAAGTCAAGAGATGTTCCGAAAACTGTAAATACCACCTTTTTGCACTTGGCCTAATCACTCATTCCATATCAAAATCAGTTAAAATACAACATCCAAAAATTTATTTGACCTCTCTTCTTTCATTTCCACCCAAAAAGATTTCAGGAATGAGTGAGGAAAGGAAAGAAAAAAAATTAAGGAAAAATACACTCTTATTAAAAGGAACTATATTCGTGGACAACGAAAAGCGGGGTCATTAATTGTGGTCTTGGGCCTATTAGGGGCCTAAAACTTGACCAATTCTAATAAAACTTGGCAAGATTCAAGCTTAGTATATTATAACACAGGTTACAAAGTTTCAAAGCCATATGATACCACATAAAAAAAATGTGGCATTTTTTTTATCTGAACTTTGGGTGCTGAATTGTGGCGTTGAACTAGAACAATTAAAACTGTCAAATTTAAGCTTCTAAAAACCAAAAGATACCAAAACTAACACTTTTTAATGTCTCTATGTATAAGTTAACATCTATTTAAAGCAACAGAAAGCATACTTCATGTATCAGACTTATGAAAAATGGCCAGAAGTTAATTTTATATGAGCCTGTGCCAAAAAATAGAGGTTTTCAATTAGGGTGAGGCCTTATATCAAATGTAATATTTTTCACTTACCACAATTTTTTGAAGTTGTTAAGTTATCAAAAAAACTTCAACAGGTTATAAATGTACTTTTAATGCAAATATAAGTTTCAAATAGCATAACACATGTGGATAAAATGGTCTTTAGCAATGTTATACTTAAAAAAACAGGTTGCCATTTTAGGCCGTTCCCCACATTTGCATATTTAAAAGCATATAAATGATATGGGAGATGGAGATATACTTCTTTTTGCTAAAATCTGTGTTTAGATATGATAAAGCATGGAGCCTGGATGTAACAAGACTGTCACTTTCAACTATATATGCAGACAGTATGGTCTGATGCAAAGTTTATTAACTTTACTGTTTAAAAACTGAATAAAATTTCAGCCTCAAAAGGCCAATATTTTAACCACTAGCTATCCAACAGAAGAAAGTAAAGGTAGTCTGTGAAACAGAAATGGTTCAGCAACCAGTAATAAGTGTTTCTGATGTAGTTTCAGTGCAATCTGTTTTGGAATACAACTTTTAAGTGCATAGAACTTCACATTTCACCTGCTGTGTATACTGACCGTTAGACTTAGACTATTAAAACAGCACATTTTGCACTCTTTTTATGATTTTATCTACTTTTTTTGGTGTTCAGAGTTAACAAATAAGTTAAACAACTGAAATAAATACCACAAACACAAATAGATATCAGAAAAAAATTGTCAGAGAGAAATTTAGCATGCTGTTTTTGAAAAAATAGTGAAAAAAGTGAAAAAGCTACATTTTGGGCATTTAACCTGAAAAGTGACTTTTTCACAAAATTTCTATCAAATAAAAGTGAAAATCATTTCTTCTCATATAGTTTGACAAATCAATACCATTAGATCATTCAGAAAAGATGCCAAAGTAAAAATTCAAAATTTGCTGAAATGCACCTCTTAGGCCACAGACCACAATTAATTCCTCTATCAGTTCTTTATAAACTTTTGCATCATTAAAAAAAATGCACCATGCACTTTTGTCAATTTTTTTGTGTGTGTAATGTATTGTCCTAGTCCAAATATATATCCAAAATTCAGAAAGATTGAAGCAATCACTTTTACAAATTTAGACAATACACATCCATACCCCTATTGACAAGTCAAGAGATGTTCCGAAAACTGTAAATACCACCTTTTTGCACTTGGCCTAATCACTCATTCCATATCAAAATCAGTTAAAATACAACATCCAAAAATTTATTTGACCTCTCTTCTTTCATTTCCATCCAAAAAGATTACAGGAATGAGTGAGGAAAGGAAAGAAAAAAAATTAAGGAAAAATACACTCTAATTAAAAGGAACTATATTCGTGGACAACGAAAAGCGGGGTCATTAATTGTGGTCTTGGGCCACCTGACATTGAGACAAGAAATTTTCAAACAAAGAACATATAAAATGTTTTTTAGTGTTTTTTTTTTTTACTAAATCTTATCCCTTAACATCCTTAATGTCCATCAGCAGACAAACAAAAGGTGAATTTACTAGCAGTGTTCTCCTGAAGGTCTTGTAGCATCATGGTAATGTGATGCTATCTGAATTGGATTATGTTTAGGATGTGATGTTATAACTTTTAGTTAAGTAACATGATATTCCAAATTTCCCTGTTTTTCAGGATGCTTAATGAAACCTCTGGGGACAACAATGTAATAGATGTCAGGTCTGAAAATGATTTTTTCATGGTTAATTCTTTTGTGCACATTTCGACGTTTAATACTCTCACCTTAGAATAACTACAATACATGTATAGTTAATTGTAAGAATATAACACAAATAGTTCAAATGTTAGAATTAAATGATCTTTCTGACAATTATACTTACTATATCATATATAACTTTAACCATTAGTGAACAGCTAGGACACTTTGCTACATCTTCACCACTTTGTAATTCTTCCTATATAAATTAAACATATATAATGTATTCCTTGTCTTTAGATTTTAGACAGTACAAGCTTAATTTTTTATGGCATATTTTATTATTGATCAAAACATGTCCAGATTTAAACATATGGTAGCATTGTTCACTTTTAGACACAAACATTTGAAGTGTGGCAGACACACATTAAATTGACTCAAAAGTTGCTGAGACAGAATTTCATATCATAAACTAATTCTAGTACATGTAGTATATAAAAAATTAAACAACATGAACAATAAAACTCCTGGTTAGGCCTAAATCAAAATATTGTTTGTTTGCCCTTTTCCGACCCTATGTTTTGAAACAGGGTAGGTAGGTAAAATATTTTATTTTTTTCCACAAAAAAATAACTTGGCTCAGTATATTATTTGTCATGGGTAGGCAGATAGGTATACTATTTTATTTTATAGATACAAAATCTGCATACTGTCATTCATGTCTGTTTTGTTTTTAGCAAATAAGTTTTCTGGGACTATAATAGTTTTGAAAAAAAAATATCATGTAGAATGTGAAGATAATGTATATATGCACTACTATTTTGTTTTCAAATATCAAAATATAGAGCTGTGCCACATATCTTCAACGTGTATATGCCTGGAACTTTGAAGAGTTTGAACTTGCACTTATATTCTGTACTGCGTACCTTGTATGCTTTACTAAAGGGTTTTTGTAAGAGATAGCTTTGTACTGGTAAGATATGTCAGGGCAGACATACATTACTAGTAGAAAAAGTCCCTAGAGTGTTAAAAAGACATACAATACTAGTAGAAAAAGTCCCTAGAGTGTTAAAAAGACATACATTACTAGTAGAAAAAGTCCCTAGAGTGTTAAAAATTCTGTGTTTGCCTTTCTTTCCAATAAAAATGCTACAAGACCTAAAACTCAATTGTCATGTATTTTAACATGATTTTACATCGCATTTATAAATGATCTGTATGGAAAACTTGGCGATTTTACTGCCAGATATTCTCCACTTTACAGAGTTTTGTCACTTCTGGTTCATGTCAGGTATAAATAATAAAGCGGCATCGTTAACATAATCGTCCTGATCTGCGGGTCACAAAAGGCCTTCCCCACATAGAATACAACATCCGTTTACAAATTTGTTTGTACACACGTTAATAATTTTGTATCAAACGAACTTTTTTGTAAATTAACCCTGCTCTTTAAGTATAAAGGTATAGAGTAACGTACGTCATATCATGATTTCAGGAAGCGTTCAACATCGATTTCAAACAAATGCTTTGAAACTTCAAATGCAAGTATTCATGTAAAACGCTCAGGTGATACCAAACGGACTGGACCTTATACGTTAAAGATAAAACCTGAGGATTCCAGTAAAAAAGTTTTGAGCGGGAAATACAAATATAAGATTTTTGGTAGGAACGAAAAAAATAAAATAAAATAAAATCTTGCTGGTAAATACAAATAAAAGATTTTCATGCGGAACAAATTGATAGGGTCGGTCGGTAAAGGGCAAACAAACAATATTTTAATTTAGGCCTTATCTGAAATTATCACAAATATGTGTTCAGACTTCTGAAATTTAAGTTTGGTCTCAAAAAACGATCTGATAGTTATTTTGCCATACAAAAATACAAAATGTACATGTACATGTACATGGAAAAATCTTTTCCTTTAATACAGTTCTGCAATTCAATGAATAGCTCACCAATGAACATCATGATCATTTATGTTTTTGCAGCTAGAAACTAGGCACTTATTTTTTAATATGCTGTATAGAATCTATTGGCATGTATCTTAACTTGATTGTGCCTGATATTCATATGATGAAGACATAATCTTGCAATCAGTTTAAATGAGGTCTGGAGCTGGCATTTCAGTTAACTGCTAATAGTCTGTTGTTATTTATGACAATGTTTTATTGTCATTTTATTTATTTTCTTTTGTTACATCTTTTGACATCGGACTCAGACTTCTCTTGAACTGAATTTTAAAGTGCCTATTGTTATGCATTTACTTTTCTAGATCTCATAAACATGTTTAACCCCACTGTATTTTTGCACCTGTCCCAAGTCAGGAGCCTCTGGCCTTTGTTAGTCTTGTATTATTCTAACTTTTAGTTTCTTGTGTTCAATTTGGAGTTAAGTATGGCGTTCATTATCACTGTACTAGTATATATTTGTTTAGGAGCCAGCTGAAGGATGCCTGTGGATGCGGGAATTTCTCGTTGCGTTGAAAACCTGTTGGTGACCTTCTGCTGTTGTCTGCTCTATGGTCGGGTTGTTGTCTCTTTGGCACATTCCCCATTTCCATTCTCAATTTTAATTATTATTATTTATTAATTAAGGGTTACGTTTCAGTCTGTATGGAACTGGATTCTAACCCTGGACTTTTGTAGGATTTTGCTTGATTCTAGACAGTCCATGAAGTAACTCTTCACAATATTAATGTTTCCTTTTTTTACAGTAGAAACATGTACATGATATTAAAGTGATTGGTCAATAATTTTTTGACATTGTGATGTTCATCCTTTTACATGCCAGTGCTGTATTAACATGTTTCGAGTGTATTGATTGTTTTTTTTGTGTTTAAACAACTTTTAATGCCAATAATGGCAACTTTTGAGCTATTTTGAGGCGGTCAGTTTTTATTGTTGGAGGAATGAGCTGGAGTAGTAGGACAAAACTTCCAACCTTCAATCGAGTCGAGTACATCCATATGAGCAGGAGGGTTCGAACTCACAACCTCAATGTTGACTGGCTAGTGATTACAGTAGTAACTACTTCGACCACTCGGTCAGCCCCCAGTGTTTAGATATTTGCACAGTTTCTTATGACTTCATAGTGAAAATACTTGCTAAGATCGATGATATCTTTGTTCTTATTTCTTGTTGATGTAAAAGTGAGAAAAAAACTTTTTTTCTTGCTTTCTTTGCCAGCTACTTTGTTTACCTTTGTTATTTGAAATTTGTCACCACAAGGGCAAGGGTAATAATATGTTTCTGTGTCTTCGTCGTATTCAAAATCTTCAATTTCAACTTCGTCGTGATATATTGACATTTTGAAGAATATTTACAAAATGTTGCACATGCATTTCTTCAGCCGGAAATTAGTGAATATTTATAACATCGGGAACAAATAGGTTTAGTTATGTGTGCGTTCCGGAAATTAAGAACAAGGTATTTTTGTCATTCTCCTGGTATAAACCACCCATCAATGTAGACAGCACCAAATAAACAAGTATAATCAATACTTGTACCAAATATCCAAGTATACCAATACTTGTACCAAATATCCAAGTATAACGAATACTTGTACCAAATATCCAAGTATATATATATGTACACACTCTGAATATAAACGCCATAAAAGGCTATAATAAATACCAAAGACTTTGTAAAGTGGATAGTGGCACGACAACGCCGATGCTCTATATTTAATGATAAATAATCACAATACATACATATATATCTACACATATAATATATAACTCAATCATCAGTATCAAACAAAAAACTCCAAATAAAAAGCTTAATAACTTTAACCAGAATTAAAATTTACCAAGAAAATTCGACTGCTCAGATTGACGATGTCGTGCTGAATGATTACATAGGCAATTAAATACCGCGAAAGTAATTTTGAAGCGGGAAAACATTACGCCCTCTTTGCTACATATTCATGATGAAACACCCAGGAGAAATTAATTTCACTCTAATGCACTGCCCGTTTAAACGAATGAAATTATAAGTGTAGAAAGTCGCTGGTCCAATGCCGGATCTGTATAGTCTTAGAATACATAGATGCAGTGGCGGATTCCGGGGGTTGGACCCCCTTTTTTTGGCCGATCAATGCATTTGAATGGGAGCATATCTAGTTGGACCCCCCCCTTTTTTACTCTGGGTTGGGAACCCCCCTTTTTAAAATGGCTGGATCCGCCCCTGAGATGATACCCTTGGTCAAATTTATCTTTAGAACTGTTCACGAACCCGAATTATAGTAAAAAAAAACCTATGTTCTCCAATAAAACTCTTAATCTACTACCCAAATCACTTGTCTCAGAATCTTTATGATACCTTACTGAACAAGTAAAGAAAAAGAAAAAAAGAAGTATAGACCTTGTATGACGGGTGTAATTTTACGAAAGTGCAACAGGTTAAGTACCTTGTGTTAGATTTTTTTTTATTATAGGTAGTAGTACCTTTGTATACTCACAGTCCTGAAAAACTGGTGAAAACTTGCTTGCATCACAGCTCAGTTTATATAAGAATCAGAAATGAGTAAGCCTCATCAGGCTTATATCTGATATAGTATCGGCCTTCATTGGTCAATCGATGCGAACCATTACCAGGTATTGGTGACCATGACATTGTATACATCGACACTGATATAACAGCTAAAATCAACAAACCTGTAAAGAGAAAAAATATTTATTTAGAAAAAGGCGGATGCCAAAGAACATGATCTGAAAAGGCTATGAAATTAAATGCAGGAGAAAGGAGAAATTTAACATGGACAGCCCTATAACTGTTATATGGAAATTTATTAAAACCAGCTTACTTACCATACTTGAATAACAGTACCATAAAAAATGTCATCCTCAAGATTCAATCAACCCTGGATCAACCCGAAAATTAAAAAAACTCACAGGACAGAAAAAGAGGATCTTTGAAAAAGCAAGAGATACCAAAAGAAAATCTGATCTTGACAGATAACATCGATTAAAAGCTGCAACACAGAAAGAACGTAGCGGGCCGCAAAGGCTTATAAAGACTACATTAACGACATCAGTAATCCTGAATTATCAGCAAACCCTAAAAGATTCTGGGGATTTATAAAAAGTAAAAAATGCAAATCTGTTGGAATTTCACATCTCTAAGATACAGATAGACTCACTTACTCAGAAACGGTGAAAAAGGCAAATATTTTGAATGATCAATTTTCATATGTATTCAACACCAGTGAGGATATCAAAACCATACCGAATAAAGGAAAGAGTCCACATCCAACAATGAACAAAATACATGTGACTGAAAATGGCATACAAAAACTGCTAAGTAACTTGAACATCCACATAACAGCTGGTCCAGATGAGATCCCAACAAGACTTCTCAAAGAGCTTGCTCCATACCTAGCAGAAACATTAACCATTTTCTTTCAAACATCAATAAATCAAGGCACCATACCACCTGGATGGAAAGAAGCATTTGTTGTTCCAATTTTCAAGAAAGGAGATAATTCACGTGCCAGTATCTACCGTCCATTTATTTGTCACATGCAAGATCCTAGAGCACATAATATGCAGTAGCATCGCAAACATCTTGAAATCTGGGGAACCGTTCACCAACATCAACATACAGAAATTAGAAAGTGTGTAAAGAAGATCAGTTCGGTTTTTATCGAACAATTACCAACAAACCAGGAGTGTAACATGAATGCTAAAAACTCTACAGTGGCAACCACTAGCCGAGAGGAGGGCCAACTGTAAAGCAGTAATGATACACAGGATAGTAAATGGCCTCGTAGCAATACCAACGCTTGAGCTACACACTACATCATCCGTAGCAAGAGGACACACAATACGATTTCTCGTACCGTATGCCAGAACTTCAACATATAGGAATTCCTTCTTTCCAGACAACATACGGATATGAAACAGCCTCCCACAACCTTTGGTGGACATTACCTCAGTAGATGCTTTCAAACATTGGGTACTGAGCTGCAGTATCCCTTAATCGCACCATCAACTTTTAACTTGCACCTTTTTGTCACACCCATCATTGGCAATAGTGCGATAATACTAAATAAGAGGACTGCACTGTATTTGAAGAAGAATAAGAAGAAACACCCATCATTTTATACTAGTAAACGAAGAATTATGTAACACATCGACAAGAACATAATACATGTTCGAAAATGAGGGGCAATTTTCATAGTCAACTGGTCCGCGGGTACGGTCTATACCTGCGGACCAGTTGACTATGAAAATTGCCCCTCGTTTTCGAACATGTATTATGTTCTTGTCGATGTGTTACAGAAGTCTTCGTTTACTAGTATAAAATGATTCATCTATTTTGTGTGTGATTTTGACATGGACAACAGGTTGAAGAAAGCTAGAGGCCATTTAGCAGGTTAAGAAAAATATGGAGATCATCGGTACTGTCATTTAAAACAAAGGTCAGCTTAGTCCCATCAGTCTTACTGTGATGAGAAACCTGGAAAACACCTGAACAAGACAAGAAGAAATTGAACACCTTCCAAAACAGATGTCTAAGACAGACAGATAAAATAAGATTTCCTGATACTATATCAAACGAAAACCTCCACATAGACGCTCGAACAAAGAAGCTAAATGATGATATAATAGAACAGCGTTGGAGATGGATTGGCCATGTACTAAGGATGGATACCAACAGAATATGCTCAGTTGCACTGACATGGAAACCAGAGGGAAAAAGGAAAGTTGGACGTCCCAAAACCACCTGCAGATGGACTGTAGAGACTGAAAGAACATCACTTGGGTGGAACAGCTGGGCTACAGCAAGAACAACAGCTAAAGACCGTGTAAATGGAAAAAAAAATGTATCAGGGCCTTAAATGCCGACCGGCATGACGAGGATAGGTGAGGTGATTGTGTAAGGGAGAGGGGAATATTGTTGTCATGTTTTCTACTTTAAAACAAAAACCCTTTCTTACATTACACACAAGAACAACGAATTCTTTATGAAACTTCTCTTCTTGATTACATTATTTATATTGGTTCAAGAAATTTGTCTGAAATCAAACATTCATACTCCAAGTTAGAAAACATCTGATGCAGGCCACTCCTCCTTAGTATAATTGAGTTTTAATATGTAAATACTGTGTGCTAGGGTCATACATAGTTTATTATTTACTTATGATCACGTCTTTACATTGTTAACCAAATGTTTATTCCTTTAAACATAAGTAACTCATCATATCCAAATATAAAATTGAGGATCATATATAAATAATTATGAACAGGTATACATGTAAACACTTTAATACTTATAGCTAGGTATTGAAAAAGCAAGGTTACAAAGTTCTTTCATAAAATAATATATAGAGTCTGCAAATTCATATTTCAAAACGTTATCAAATATATCCAACAGCTAAATGGCCATTTAAGGAAATATCCTATTTAATTATTTTAATGATATTAAACCTATTGGTCTTATGAATATATATATTTAAATAAAATATCTTCGAAATTTCGAGTTATTTCGACTTTGAAAAGATATTTAAATTTTCGCACTCATGCTAATAAAACACCGAGACTAAACATATTATCATGATGCAAATAAGATTCATACCTTTCAAAATAATAACCCACTGTGAGGAAAAGAAAAGATGTCCACAGTTAAGTGAATAGAGAGAAAAACCAGTTATTCAAATAGTGTCCCGTCTTTAACCCCTACAGCTTCAAAATAACGGGTAATTTCCTCCGGGGACATTGACCGGCATTTTCCCGGTGATAATCGTGCTCGTAATACCCGGGGTAAAGTATTATACATTTTGTAAGGCGATTTATATTTATGCAACCAAGTACTAGTTATGTGGATTAAAATCGTATAAACTGATAGTGAAACATTTACAAAAATTCACCAACTGTAACACCTATTCAAACTTTTGAAGAAGATACGTTAAATTATAATATACTAGTTTAACCTCTCTACATCTAGGAAGAAGTTTTAAGTGTCCAAAACATAAAGATTTTTTTTTCAAAACAATTCCTAGCAGAAGAAAAAGAGGTAAGTAAATTATAATGTATGTAGTACCGATGATAAATACTCCCTATCCCAATCAAATTATTTTTAAAAATGTTTGAAGTTGCAACTTATTAGGGAGCTACCATTTGATTTTTAGGGGGGGGGGGGGGGGGAGCTAGGATGAACAATTTTGTCCTGCATTTTTTTTAGTCGTAATCTCTTTCCTGCCTTTTTATTTTTCACTCTATCCGGTCCTGCTTTTTTTTTTTTAGTTTATCCTGACTTTTTTTACATAAATTGTCATCCTGACTTTTTTTTTTGCGAGTGTCTCATCCTGCCTTTTTTTTTACTCAAAACTCCTGTCCTGCCTATTTTTTTCAAATTTCATCCTAGCCCCCCCTCCCCACATAAATATCAAATGGTAGCTCCCTTAGTTCAAAGCGTAAGTTATTTTAAGAAAACAAACGGAAAAACTAGTACCAATATATAGGATAATTAATACGACAAAATAGTAAAACTCTGCATTTTTTCAAAATAATGTTATAAATCATATTGCTACATTATACATTAGCAGTATAATCGGAAGGTATATGATTTTTATACTCTAGTGCATTTTTGATGTCAGTGTGACCTTACAAAAAAGTAGAAGATATTAACAAGCTGTCTACGTTTCCCTCTGAAAAAAATACATATTTACCTTGATATAACAATAGATGTATATTATGTAATATTTTCAGAGAAAAATGTTTGTTGCAACGAACAATAATGAACACAAATAGTCGAAGAAAAACAAGCCAATTATCTGTTCAGAAGAGAAACTAATAAGTCAAACATTGGTTTACAAACAATAGATTGTGAAATAATAGCATAAAAAAACGTAATGAAACATGCAAGCGCAATATAGTTGCACTGAGATGTAAAACAGTTCAGTCTCATAAATGACAGCCGTTGTATTGAACATCGGGCACAAGTTTAATTGACAGCTTCCGTAAAAAAAATGTTCTCTTAAACAAGAATTTTGGTCAACCTTCCGAAGTCACTGCATTTGTCGACCAACAATCAATGATATAAAAGTGGTAGATGTATAATGTAACAATAATTAATAGAAGATGAAAACGTTGATTTATTCTCAAAACACTATAAAAAGGAATATTGTTAAGCAACACGAAACCCTTCTAAAACTGGGGTACTAGTATTTCTAAGGTAGACATAGCCTGCTCCACTATTGGTACCCATCGTGTTGCTCTTAGCAAGTATAGTTTTATCATCCCTTTTTTGTGACATCACTGAATGTGGCTAATCTGTATAACGTATATCAATCTTTCAAGTTCGTTACATGGAATACCAATGATAACCATGTCCTATACCTGATAATTATGTTTTAAAAGTTATTCAGGAATTCAAATTTATAATTTGTGCATGCTTTCAGAATGGCAATGTCTCAATAGTCCTATAAAATATGCTATTCGAGATACTAATCTGTCTTTGTAGTTTGGTATATAACATCATAGCAACAACGCAGAATGATTACTTTGGTATTTAGGTTAAGTGTGAAATGCCAACACAGTGGTCGTTTTATGAACTTTTTAATAGTATTGCATTTTGATTTAAAATTTCAGTATTCTTATGACATTCTTTTAAGCAATTACAAAATATTAGATCATACATGCAAAGTATGTTTGTAATTCTGATATTTATATTAATCCTCCATATAAATTATCACAACTATAACGGAATCAACACTTTAAGTTTATTGATGTAAGAATTTGATATAAAGTAAAATTTTGTTGAGTTTCTGTACTTTAACGTTTCATTACTTTAGATATTAAACATTACCATCAGTGTACGACAAAAGTACAACAAATATGTAATTACTCAATGTGACAACAGGTACACTATATATACTGTTGAAGAAGTTTAAATACTGTCAAGATGTTTATTGTTCTCAAATAAATTTATTTTCAGAATGTCATTTCACTATTTTTCATATTCAATAAAACAAATATTTCAATGACATTCGTACCAGTGTTGAACTTAGTGACCTGGAATAGTGAAAGGCAACTTGTTGAAAAACTCAGACCGTATCAGAGTTGGTCTTATTTAAGTCGGCATAACTTGGTATTAGTTTCAGCAATACGTTATACTATGGATAATTCTCTAAACAAAGCAAAGTTCTTTTATTTGCGACATAAAAGTGCCCGTAAATACACTGATTCTACGTATGCACTAACTGATTCCGAAAATTCTTACACCTTTTCTGATTCTTGCAAAAACTCACATTTAGTATCGATTCTGTGCTGAAGATTATTTCACAGAATTTGAAAGATATTTGCCCATACTGAATACAAAAAGTAACTTTGTCTGCTTATCACCAGAATCCCAACAACGATAGGATTATATTCCGAACCATCTCTGACTTGCAATGGAGCAAATGTGAACTCGCTTATTAAATAGAAATATGTCGTTTATACCCATAGAATAAAATTCACAGCTATAAAGAACGATTATCTTCCACATTCGGCGTGTGAAGAAAAACTTATTTTATTCTATATATATTTATATAGTTTAAGTAAAACATGTCAACTAAAATCTCAGTTTTGACTTTTGCCAACGGTTACAAAAATGTGTTTGTCTTATATGTTAACCTGAGTAAATATTTATATTACGAATCTATTTACCAAGTGCATTAATAACCAATTTCTCGTTTGAATTGTTTCTCATGTTGTCATGTCGGAGCCTTGAATAGTTGACATTACAAATGGGTGTTTATGTGAGCCAAAATTTGTTCCTGTGAAAAAAGTTCCAGTGGAACTAATTTCACATGAAATATGTTCTGGACGAACTTTTTTCACAGCATATTTCTATATAATTTGTTCCATCTATATGAAATAAGTTCCACACTTTACCTGGTGAAATAAGTTCTGGTTTGGTGACATTTGTTCCTTACCATGTGAAATAAGTTCCTTGTTTGTAAGATTTGTTCCTTACCTGGTGAAATAAGTTCTGGATTTGTGAGATTTGTTCCTCACCTGGTGAAATAAGTTCCTTGTCTGTGAAATATGTTCCACTGGTTAAACAAGTTATCTTAATATTTACTGAGCACTTGTCATCAGTGAGTTTAAAGCCATTATAAAAAAACATGTATTATACGATTCTCATATTGATAATGTAATATAAAAAGTGTAATCATCGTATTTTGATCATGTGGAGTAAAGCAAAAGTTTAATAACATACTCAATTAATAATATTAAAAATGACACTTATGAACCCGGAAAGAGTAGAATAAGAAATAATAATAAAATTAAGTCATTCCGCAAAAAGTATAGTTAAAGATGAACATTTGTACTTTTTTTTTAAAACGGCAAAGTGGCTGATCAATTATATTAAAATAGATAGAGAAACAAAAGACACTCTTTTAAAACTGTGCAATGCCTATAGCTAAGTACGTGTATGATTAGAACACCCATGACCGTGACAAGGAAACAAGGATCGAGGTCGAACCACATAAACGAAAGAAAATAGATACAAATTATGATGCATTAGTATCGCTTTTAATTCTCATCTCCATCATACATTCATGCCTTTAATTGCAAATGTAATGCAAGCATAGTACTAATTTTCTGTGAAATAAGTTCGAACAGAACATTTTCATTGATTTCTATAAAATACCTTCGTTCAAAACTATTATCACAGGATCTTATTTCGCTTTTTTTTTAAATTTCAATATCAGAACAAAACTCATGGTGCTGTGATTTTTGTTCCGGAACTTATTTCACTTTTGGTTAAAAAATTAGTTCCGGAACAAATTTTATAGTGCAGGAACATATTTTCTGTGACATAAGTTCCGGTGGAACATATTTCCTATGAAATTTGTTCCGGCGGAACAAATGTCACGCCGGAACAAATTTTTTGTTACATTTACTCATTGTTGAAACCTGTGCGATTACCAATAGATGCTTGCATACCGTGTCATTTGGACTCTGAAGGAGTTTTGTCTCATTGGCAATTATACCACATCTCCTTATTTAATATTCAGTTCTATCGATAATTATGTTTTATTTTAAATTTTGTAACCATCACTGAATATGTCAAAATAAGGTGACCAGAATCAAATTGAATTACTTCCCTTACTCCAATTTTTTTTAAACAGCATAGGACCATTTACCAAAGGTTCACCTGTACCTTATTTTAATGACGATAATAATTTCGCTTTGATGAGGCCAGCAAGAGAAAAAAAATCATATACACTCCGTATGGAACAAAATTAAAAATAAAATAGAAGATAAGAAAAGACAACTTTTTTCTCATATTCAATGGATATTGTTGGTATACTATTCGTTGTGGAAAGACTTGTATTTCAACTCCTTTCTCAAGTATTTTGCCTCTTTCGTCAACCAGTGAGACTGAAATTTATTGTGTTGTATTTGAGAGTTTGTGTATACCTTAACAAATATCACGACAAATCCAAGGATATGATAATTGCGCAAACAAATAACATTTTAAAAACAATTCCAATACCCATTTCTTTAAAACTAACGTAACGGTTTCTTGTACAAAATGTGAATAAATAAATGAAGCAACTTCATTTTAAACATATTCAGTTCTTGTCCGAAGAGTAGCCTATCATAGAAATAAGTGCCTCTCACAAACAAACATTCTTAAGCTATACATTGGTAGGTTCATATTGGGTTTAGGATTTCCCTTTTTGAATTTTCCTCGGAGTTCAGTATTTTTGTGTTTTTACTTTTTAGGAGGTTTGGTCCACTTTCAGTTGCATTTGAACTGAAAAACTCGAGGAACGCACTAGAATCCTCCATTTAGAAAATTTCTGTAACAGCCCTAAACAACAATGTATTATATATAGTTCTGATATCATCTTTCTTAAGTTAAATACAAAGATATTTGAGGGGATTTTTAAAACACATCCATGATTGTAAATACCTAGCTGGGTATTTGGTCGGAATGTAATTCTACACTGTCAATTATTGACATTTAATGATCAATTTTCAACTTGTTAAACAATCGAAAGATACAGTATCTTTATAAGTACTGATTAAATATTTGTGACTTGTAAATCATACAATCATTACTATGTCCATAACACTATTCATATCAATTGCTTCTATTACCATACAAAAGACAGGTATTTACATTCAACGAAGAACAGCCGCAGTCTTTGTTATCCTTAATTTGGTTACACCCAAATCTTCAAATTTAAAAAAAATGTTAATCTTAGTATAATAAATATTTTAATCGTGTTAAACAATTTCCACCGTTGCTATTATGAACAGTAATTAAACATGAAAATAACACTTATAATGGGAGATCAAGATGCTGACCATCTTGGCTTTTATAAGTATTTTAACACAACGATCGTCACATTAAGCTTGATAATATTCAATTTAATTTGGCAAACAAAGGTTTCAAGATGATGTGTTAGTTTCATAGTAAAAAAAACCTCAGACCCTATGTGCTGCTGTCTCATTGATATTCATTAAAAATCAGACGAAGAATCTTAAATCAGACAATCAGTATCCCAGAAAGAACATGCACTTTTGAAAGTGAATCTGTATTGCAATAATTATTATTGTATACAAGAATGTGTTTTTAAAACAAAAAGTGGCCACAAACAACGAAGATTTTAAGTAGCTAAGTTATGGTCTATTAACTGTCCAAGAATAAGCAGCAATATACTGTATCAATCTGAAGTCAGTTCCATGATAACCAAACAAATTTGCTCTAAGTTTATTTTTTTTCTTGCTTTTATTTCGATAAATCTGGTCTGTCAATTTGGATTTTTTTTGGATAAAAAGGGGTTTCCTCAACCTGAATAACTTCGCTTTCGGTTTTATTCTCGATGAAAACAAGAATATCTACCCCGTCTTTTACAGGAAAAAAACTAACGCTTATTTTTGAAGAGGATTAAATAGAAAAAATGAAAAGAAACTGTATTGGTATTTTATAATTTTTTGTCTCGGACAGTTTCTGTGTATGTACATGTAATCTAATGAAAATGAAGTTCTCATGACTTATTTTAAATCAAAACTATCTTGAGTACACAATATTTTTAAATAACACTACGAGGTGCAACTATACAGATAAAAAAGTTAAATAAACTACACAGACTAGAAGAAGTAATAATCTGCATTATTTACAACCCTGTACTTGACACAGCACAAGAAGTCATCGAGAATAATACTCAACCTGATAAAACGACAGTCTATGTCACTGTTTATTACATGACATTGCATTTTTTATGTTTTGACAAGTTTATATCTCTACCCTTAAAACTGTGGCATTGCAAAACCCAACAGATTTCAAAAGAATATGAGAATGGTCACCTTGTTTGACAGTACTTCATACCCATCACTTACTGATACTTAAATAAACGTACCCACCCTTCAAAAGTGATGCTAGTTTCTTGAACTTTGGTACTATAAAGAGAGCCACGATACTATGTTTGTCTCGGAGATTTTAATCTTTAATGTACAGTACAAAAATATTAGGGGTTGTTTTGATATTAAGAAAACTATTTTCAGTTATAATTTGTTTAACCCAATGGTTTATCCTTATTGTTCTCAGTCAACCGTTCACTATATGCTTCTTGTCTGTTTTTTTTTTATTTATTATTAAAATGATAATATTGTATTATTTGTCACGGATATCTTTTTGACTGTCAATTCAATACTTTAATCTAAAAAAAAAAACAGGTAAAGAGAAGGTCATGCAAAAGTATTTTTTTTTAAATTGCTCAAGACGTCAGTGTTGTTCTTTTGCTGTCAAAGACGTTAGGGTTGTCCTTTTTGCTCTTCAAGACGTCAGGGTAGTTTTATAGCAGTCGAAGACGTCAGGATTGTTCTTTTGGTTTCCAAGACGTCAGGGTTGTCCTTTTTGCTGTCCAAAATGTCAGGGTTGTCCTTTTTGCTGTCCAAAACGTCAGGGTTGCCGTTTTTGCTCTTCAATACACCAGGGTTGTCCTTTTTGCTGTCCAAGACGTCAAGGTTGTCCTTTTTGCTGTCTGAGACGTCAGGATTGTCTTTTTTGCTGTCCAAGACGTCAGGGTTGTCTTATTTGCTGTCCAAGACGCCAGGGTTGTCCTTTTTTGCTGTCCAAGACGTCAGGGTTGTCCTTTTTGCTGTCCAAGACATCAGGGTTGTCCTTTTTTGCTGTCCAAGATGTCAAAGTTTTCTTTTTTGCTGTCCAAGACGTCAGGGTTGTCCTTTTTTGCTGTCCAAGACGTCAGGGTTGTCCTTTTTGCTGTCCAAGACGTCAGGGTTATCCTTTTTTGCTGTCCAAGACGTCAGGATTGTCCTTTTTTGCTGTTCAAGACGTCAGGGTTGTCAGGTTGTCCTTTTTTCTGTCCAAGACGTTAGGGTTGTGTTTGATTTTGCTGCACAGAACGTCAGTGTTTTGATGGTGTTCTGCCGTTGAAGATGGCATGGTTGTCTTTTTTAATGTCTTTAAACTCTACTATATTTGTTATGATTGTCTTGCTATGTCCAAGATTCTATATTTGTCTAGTTTGTGTTTTTTATGTCCAAAATTCTGCCATATTGTCAGGATTTATTAAAATATAGGATGTACGAGATTGGCTTATTTAAACATTTTGCAGGAAATTTCTAACACATCATAAACTATCGATTCTTGTTAGTCAGGCATAGAATGTATCTTTTCTGATGAAGGCAAACAAGACCCAGCAAAACGCATCGGACGCATGAAATTTATTACGTGTTGTTTTCCCTTTTTTATCATTTTTCAAAAGAACCAAAAACAGGTGAATTTGTCCTAAGTCACTGTTTTAGAAATCAAGATCAATTTGAGCATATTATATACTTGATGATAGATAATATTTTCATTCATGAATTTACACGAAACTAGAAATTATGTTTTAATGAATATGTGTAATATTAAATGTCATTGACTATATAACAGTCCTATATAACTAAAACTAACATTACCTAATATTTCTGTAGCTCAATATTTTAATTCATATTTTAAAAGGTTGTTTAATAGTATATCGACGAAAGACGACCTCTTTCTTTACCTTGCGCTATCTTAATAAGACACGATTTTAAAAGAAATACAATATTTTTGTAGTTATCTGCAAGTTTTTGTCATGTTTTACCTAATCACCACAAAGATTAAAAAGTAAAACTATTTTTTTCCTAAGTCATTACATTTATCTGGTTACTGTGCACTTGAACATGAAGTGACATACATACAGAAGTACTCAGATTTTAAGTCAATACTTCTAATTTACATAAAACCTCACACAATAATTCATTCTAATTCCCTACCCAAAACATTACTGACTAATGAATGCTTGAAAAAAGTTAACGATACATTTATTCAATTGATTATGACGGAATTTGAGCTTAAATATTTGCTGTGCAAATTTACCAATAGGATTATAAAACAAGTTGGTATGCTTTTGATTTACAGTTCTTGGGATTTATAATTGTTTTATGTTGTAAGTCCGGTGCTTTTTATTTCAACGAAACGTGATAATCTTGAAATATCAGTCTTATTACAAAAGATTTAAATGATCTTACCGTTACATTTTTTTTTGCAAGAACAGTTATAATACCTAATATCGTTTACCATAGCATAGGGTTGAGTCACTTGCTTCCAAATCCGACTAAAACTATTTGAAAAACCCCAAAACGCGCCGTTGCATAAATTGCAAAGTGTTCGATTGATAAAATATAAACAAAACACATAAGGAATAACTAACTAACGGATAGAAAAGCAAGCGCAATATTAACCATTATCTTTTTTCTGGAACTTGAAACAAGAAAATCATACGGAAGTGTTCAAATAAAAAAAAATGTTTTTATTTATGATTACTTTCAATTATTAAATCGTCGATTGTGGTGTTCTATTTCACCATGTTTGCATACAACAGTTACATCTGGGTTTTTAATGAACTAAGGAAACAACTACCAAAGTTGAAAAAAATTGCTACCGTCAATTATGAATTTGACGTTCGCAAATGCAGTGTTACATGCGGCGCAGAGCGGAGCGTGTTAAACGAATATTTGCGATCGACAAATCCAAATACTACTATAGAAGATTGCATCTCTTCAAATACAGAACTGTTAAACACATTATGTTGCAATACTCTTTAGATGTGTTATATTAAATCAAGCACCATTAATGTCTCGTTAACGTCGACTGTGATTGCGCTTCGTTGCCCGGCAATGAATCTGCTTCGTCAACGGTGGACCTGATGGTCGACGCCACCACTCAACGTGACATACCTGATGGTCGACCGTCATCCAATCAACGTGACAGACCTGATGGTCGACCGTCATCCACTCAACGTGACAGACCTGATGGTCGACCGCCATCCACTCAACGTGACAGACCTGATGGTCGACCGTCATCCACTCAACGTGACAGACCTGATGGTCGACCGTCATCCACTCAACGTGACAGACCTGATGGTCGACCGTCATCCACTCAACGTGACAGACCTGATGGTCGACCGTCATCCACTCAACGTGACAGACCTGATGGTCGACCGTCATCCACTCAACGTGACAGACCTGATGGTCGACAGTCATCCACTCAACGTGACAGACCTGATGGTCGACCGTCATCCAATCAACGTGACATACCTGATGGTCGACTGTCATCCAATCAACGTGACATGAATTCAATTCCGGTTCTCTGCTTTATTTACCGACACATCTTTAAAAAATATAATGAACCTTCACCCTAACCAAAAATAGAAGTTCAACATTACAACATTTTACACGTTCTTGTCCTTTTTGCTTTAACTGAAATTTCTACAGAGCAGGAATTTCACTAAGTACTTTTGATCATCTGCATATGATCGCATGTAAGTAATTTACGAAAAACTCGAAAAACAAATCACAAACCAATTACACAATAATGAATATTATAATTTTCTTTAGCAAATAGACATAGCATAAATGATGCACATATAATGATATTGCATCCTTCATTTTTTACACATTCATTGAAAAAGTAAACAAATTCTAGAGTACTTGTACGAATTAACAACGTTATTGCACAGATCAAAAGCCAAAATTACGATCAAATATTCGACTGACGTATTCTCGTTAGGATTTATACCTGTATTGATCGGAATTGACTATTAACGTTGTATGATATCTGAAGATTTTGGTCATTATTATCTGCCATATAGATAATAAAATAAATTGAATAATATTTATTGCACTACCATTTTGGTTTGTGAACGAGAATAAGAAAAAAGAGTTTAGTGTAGTGCACTTTATAGTTTAAAACAAGGATTTAATTTTAGTAAGTGATGCTGGTGTTGATTTGGGGAACTTGTATAGTCCCTGTTAAATTTCGTTATACTTTTTCTCAACTCAGAGCGATAAAGAGCTCTGTATTTTCAGTGTAGATACTAAAAGATGCCCGCGAAATCGCGATACAATTGGACAAGTTTAGGAAGTTAAGCTGATTTTAGTCATTTCATTTTTACAAAATGGTTTTGTATTTGTTTTCTTTCTCGATTGAAGCTATTCATTCATCTATTTCTATTGCGTGGATATTTCTAAAAATATATATTTTACTAGTCGGAATTGAAAAAACTATTGAATCATTTCACATATCAATGCTTTAACACGTTTCTATAAGGTTAGCTGTGGTAAAGACATATGGCTATCTGCATTCATTCCGTCTAGTATAGTAAAACAATGCTGAAAACGTGTTTTTGGCTGTTTACGTTGTAAAAATAACAACCACGTCCTGTTAGAAATTTTGGGATATTTAAGGATGAATTCAACGATAAAAAGCGAGTATTGACCCTTAATTCATTAACTCACCCAATATGCCATTTACTTTCAGTTTACCAAAAAAAATGCATACGCTTCACTCCGGGGTCTCTTACTTTTAGATCATCTTCTTCTCTTTGCGATTGCCCTTGACATAAAGCAACCTACAAGCATTAGATATTCAACTATACTTTTGACCTTTAATTCATTTTGCATGTATGATTTGAATCTTTCGATTTCCTAGTTGTATATGCTTAACGGAATTTGTTTGTGGAGCGACCATTTGATATTTTCCGCGGGGTCCGGAGGTAAAAAGCAGACTTTTGGAAATGGATATTCTGTCCTAGTAAGAGTTGAAAAAATCTGAACAACTAATGTAGTCTAACCATATAAATGCGAACAACAGGAAAGGAGCGATAGCCACAGATGGTAATGAATATTCCGGCTGGGGAAAAAGTTCCCTGTCTCTTGGTTGTCCCATTAACAGTATTGCTTTACTAATATAGATAATCCGCAAATCGTTTTTAAATTTGATCTTCAACTGACATATAAAGTCGATAGGAACTTAACCCTTCAGTAAAAATAAAACGATATTAGACCTAAAAAAAATATCAATACTTTGGTTAGCTTTTACGGTTATTTAAGCTTTAAAATTTTCCGTACCAGCGAACTAAATTCCCGATATATATTTATTTAATAACCCACATTTCTTTTTACGTCTATGGTAACACAGTTACTTTTCGACATTATGAGAGGTTTTTTTTAGGTTTGTGTGAAAAACATATTGAAATTATTATATACCACTGAAAGATCATAAGGTCAAAACCATAATACATGTATTTTTTATATTATAAAATTGACTTTATGACATTAAATGACCGACATTTCATTTTTTTTTTCAGTGCAATTAAACGAAATATCATTCAAAGCAGATATGATTTGTGATCTCGAACAAAATTATTTATAATTTATGATATACAAAGTAACTTCGTTCACTTTTAAGTCAATGGCTGTCCTAAAAGAGTCGGTAACCCGTGACTATCAAATTACACTCAGTATAATTTCATTTCATCTTTCACCTATATATCTGCTTCAAAAAAGAAATTTTGACCTGTAATAGTAGCGCTGTGTCATATCTAACTTCAAAAGTAATTTTGCAAGTAATAAATCATTTTCGGCTATATCTTCATCCCTCTTTGTTCTATGGATGTGTGGGGCTTGAATTCGAGTCCGAGAGCTAGTTCCCTGATCAATCGAATAAAAACTATTTATATACTCCGAGTATATTTATAGTATATATATTTCATAGTTTGAAAAGTTATATCTCAAAGTTTGATATCTATACATAAAAATTATATTTATTAGTTTGAGATCTACATAAACGTATATGATGCTAATGAGTCAACTATTAAACAAAGACCAAACATTTGAAAAGAACATGGATGTGAACCGGCTACTACTAGCTATTTTTGGATTCCTGCTTTAGTTTAAACAATATTTATTCAGAAAAAGTGCATGAAATATAATAATACAATATAAATACAGGGATTCGGAAACAAGAAAAACTTATATAAATCCGTCTCCCTTTAAAAAGAATGACAAAATTAGGAACATAGTATATGAGAAACTCGTATAATCTAATTTTCAATTCACATTTTACATGTTTATTCTGTGGTTTGCCCGTTACTTAGAAGTCAGTTTGATCGAAAAATGTGATCAACTCTTTTTATCATAATTATGGTTCATGTATATGAGATATATGTAAATGTTCCGAAAAAAAAAAAGATAACATTAAATCAAAGTTTCAACATCTAAATCGACATCGATATAAAGATAATTGTTATGGACCAAATCTCCCTGTTTCTAAGATAAATCTTTGTACAACTTTAAAAATATTTTCGTTTTCCTCATCACTGATGAGTTCACTGCCTGATACTAATGTTTGTACATTATATATTGGTAGTGTAGAAATGGTTTGTGCCCTGATGAGTCTATAATTATGACATTCTAGCAAATAGTGTTTGCTGCTCTCAACTTGCCCACAATTACATAGGCTGCTTTATGTTATTATCATATTTTTGGACACCAATTGTGCCAAGTAATCGCTATGTTAAAAGTAAATATAACTTTGAAATTTTCAACCGTCTTCCTGTGTCAAGACAGAAAAGTAACAACAACGGAATTCTTACGAATCATTGTATTTGTTAATTAGCAACCCAACAACACAATAACAAAAATGTCGTGATTTGTAAGTATTTGATTCAAAGATGCCATCCATCTTTTAAAACTTGTTTATGTTAACCAAAATATTGTATGATATAAAAAAATAAGGAGATATGTTTTGATCGCAAAAGACCATTATTTTACAAGAGAGAAAGGTCTCACGTTCACTGATGACCGCATAGTATACGATCTGCAATACTCAGGGGTAGATTTGTAATTTTCTGGCATTGCACGAGACAAGTCTGCATGTAACAATTCTTTTACAATTGTTGACGAAGTGATTACTCCAAATACAGTCACACAACTATTTATCACAGTCAAATAAAGGGACCACGCATTCCCAATTTTTTTCTGTGCGTTCTATTTTTTGGACAAGAACTTTGTATTAAGGCGCCATACTAACGGTCATTCTATTCTACTGATTGGGATCTATCTAACGATAAGACCTTCTCAAATAACAAAAAACTGCACTTGCCTCGGGGTTAATATAACCTTTTAAGCATTTAACATGTTCTTTGCCAACTTTGGGAAATAATACTCTTTTAATGTGCAAGAATTCACCGTTTAATTACAAAAGGTCAAAATTTGAAGGTTAATGATCGTTTTGAATTTCAAATAATTTTACCATTAGTGCTCTTGAGCTGAAATTATGACGTACTACATATTGTTTGTTTCAATTTTCCGCGTTATTTCATTAAATTAAACACCCATTTACTTAAAAAATAGGCGGATTGTGAAAGCATAAAGTACATGTGAAAAAAAAAAAAAAAATGTAAAACAAAATAAGATGGCACAGTTTTCAAATCTGTGTCACGAAAAAAAGATTTCTTTTTCAATATATGCTAAATTTATCAAAAAATATGGTCCACCACCCGCGAAGAAAAAGCTAAACAGTTCTCTTTGTAATTTGTGTACTTTTTCTCAAATATTCTATAACATTGATATGCAGGGATCAACCGTGATACAGAAGATCAGATCTTAAACTTACTTTTATTGATTTAATGGTTTAAAATTTGAAGAAATTTCTAAATGTTTTATATTATATTTGAATTACTTGGCGCTTCACATAAAGAATAATATTTCATTGTTGACCTAGTCATTTTGAGGGTAAGCTCGTCACCGAGCAGGGGACACATTTCTTTTGAATCGTCACAAAAAATAAATTTTGCTGGGCTTATAAAATATTTGCCTCCTGACAAATTAAAGGAAAATATATTGGTTTGCTCTAAAGTAATTTTATATAAATATACTAACAAGAGTATTTGATTGATTTTTCGTTACCTTATATTCAGAAGCCTTTAGAAGCTTAAGTAAACAAGTGCATATAAATTTGCCTTACGTGAATGGTGATAAATTCAATTTTTATAAGTTTTTAATCATGATACGAAAAAAAAGATGAGTAGATGTAAATTCGCGATGTTTAAGCAAAATCATATTTCGAACCGAACCCAATGAATTCAAGTATGAGCACCAGCACTCGGATGTTGTCACTTTGCTGCTGCAATGATCACAGTTCCCCAGTTGTCGAACGTGTACAAACTGTATCTGTTGCAAATGATAAAAAGAAAAGAAAATATTAGTGAAACAAAATTAAACCGAAGGAATTTCAGCTACAAAAAGCATTGAACATTATGCATTACTGGGAAACTAATTTGCATTTAACTCTGAATGTCATCTAAGGATATAATTATAGGAAATAAAATTGGTCAGACAAATTATTCTTTATGTTTTTCTTTTGGAACCTAAAACATGAAGAAATCCTTTTTTGAAACTATAACGAAAATGCCGCCTTTGATGGATTATGCTGATCTACCTGTCAGATAAACGTTTCGATGACATAGCTTTTGATCTTTGTAGCTAAAATGCTTAATGATAATATCTAAGTTTCAAAGTAGTCAAATTGCAAGGTTCTTTATTAAACAATAACAACACTGGTTGATAATTTTCTACTTTATCTGCTTTACTCATCTTAACGACAGAAATTACGACAAACTTGAAAAGAATTCTGACATTATTAAAATACCTTATAAGTTATACAAGGACAGGTGTTTAAAGTAAACTTATCATTATAACACTTCAAATTAATTAAATTGTAGATCTTGGACACTGAGTCATTCATTGGTGATTTATTAAAGATACAGATGGTCCCGTTAACTTGGGAAAAAAGACGATGGTATATTGTTAGTCAATATATTAGTCTTTTATGTTGCAAAAAAGTCTATCAACAAAGATTTCTTTATATAATTATCTCAGGAAGTTTAAAGGAAAATATAAGGTTAATTAAAAGCCAGAGTTATTACTCAAACACTCCAAACGATATAAATTGGAGAGAACCAGTTTTGGTGATGTTTGCGTTGTCATGTTTTCTATGTTGTGTTTTAGAGTTTGTTGTTTCTATTTTGGTTTGTGCTGCTCAGTCATGTTTTCTATGTTGTGTTTTGGAGATTGTTGTTTCTATTTTGGTTTGTGCTGCTCAGTCATGTTTTCTATGTTGTATTTTGGAGATTGTTGTTTCTATTTTGGTTTGTGCTGCTCAGTCAATTTTTCTATGTTGTGTTTTGGAGTTTGTTGTTTCTATTTTGGTTTGTGCTGCTCAGTCTTAGTTTTCTATGTTGTGTGTTTGGAGATTGCTTTTGGTTTGTGCTGCCCAGTCAAGTTTTTATTTGTTTTGTTTTGTAAACTGTTGTTTGTCTTTTGATCTTTTTAAAATTCTGGCATGGCGTTGTTAGTTTGTCATTGTCTTGTAAGCTTACGAAATCGTCCTTTTCGTTGTCAGTTTGTCATTGTCTTATGAGCTTACAAAATCATCTTTTTTTAATTAAAGTTGACACAAAGATTTATCTCCTTTAAAAAGTTTGTCATTGTCTTATGAGCTTACAAAATCATCTTTTTTTAATTAAAGTTGACACAAAGATTTATCTCCTTTAAAAAGTTTGGTCAAAGGAAAATAAGTTTCAAGACTGTCGGCTGTAATTGGCAATCTGAAAATGGAAACACTGTTTCAATTTTATCAAAAACCAACAGTAGAAGAAAAACAGACAACACCATAACCGAAAAAATTAAAACGAAAAGATCAATTACAGAGCATAAAACATATTAACAGAACACTAAAATCGGAGGGAAATAAGATGTAACAACGTTATAGATAAATTTGTGTCTTCCTTGTCTTTCAAATTGCATTATTCCTACTCTAATCATTCAATGTTCTAAGTAAAAACACATATCGAATCAAACACATGAAAAAAAATGCATACTCATCATTCTGTTTCATATTTTGAAACGCGTTTAAAGAAATATAAAACCATAATATGTTACATCAGAATAGTAAAGTAGAGCTTTCATTCGAAACAATTGTTGATTTCTTCTCTGATATACATGTAATAAACCTTTAGTAAAATACCAAATATTAATTTTTCAAATGAAAAAGGCGCAAACTGCACAAAAATGACGTAAGCAAACGTTCCCATAATGTGAAAATAAGAAGCTTAATACCACGCACCTGTTCGTAAACCTCGTTCTAATTACAATAGTACTAACTATCCATTTACATGTATTGTGTTAACAGTTGTTCTCTCTAATGGTTTGTATCGTCATAAAACAATAAACACAAAGTTTTAGCGAAGGTTAGTTCAGACATAACCGTTTAATGCTCAATTGTAATGAAAAAATTCAGAAACCCTACATCCGGAAAGTATATTTAATCTGCTTGATGTAAAGACTTTAGATTCTATAGGCTTTCCTGTAAACAAATGTCAGGAAATGCCAAAACAAAAGGCGATACTTGTCTATTGTTTTTATCTTTCTGTTACAATTTCGTCTTGCTTTAATTGATTCTTTAAACTTCTCTAAAAGTACACTTATCATGTAACGAGCCTTATTTTAAAGGCATACATAGCGGGGTTGTTACATCATTGCAAAGAGTCATTGCCTAATAACAGCACGTTAAGAAGTTGTGTGTTTTCAAAGTCGTTTTTAATCAACATGAGTGAAAACCGTATACATGTTTTAATTTCATCATGTCGGGCCTTTAAAAGGTACGGTATTAGTTTTGCTCATTGTTAAAGATCGTATGATGCCATTTATAGTTGTTTATATATCATCATCATCGCATTTTGTTACTTGTTACTTGTGGATAGTTGTTATCGTTGGACATTGGCACTGACAGCTCATCTCGTTATTTACCAAACATTGGTTCTTATAAAACCAAAATCAATGATTTTACGAAAAACAACAAAAAATATTCACAACTGATCTTTCTCCTCTATCAGTGCTCTCTAAAGGTAGTTCGAACAACGCATGGTGTCATAGATATTTTAACCGATGGTCTCGGTTATAGTGACTTCCTTCGTTTTTGGCGGTCTTTATAGAACAACACAAATAGAATGTTATTATATTAACCAAAATTAAAAATTTGATGGTGCCCAGCTTTTTTTAGTGTAAAAAGCTGGGATGCTAAGAGAGAACCACTGACCTTCGGCAAGGAAACTGTCAAAATGGAAGACTTTAAAAAAAATTGTTTTCTTGGCGATATAGTTATAGTTTTGCAAATATATCAAATATAATTCAAATTCTATAAAAGCCAGTAGTTTTTGACCAACATCTTGCGAGTACAATTACTAACTAGTTATACATATACATGTATCATGAACTTTTCATATCGTACGAGAGTTATTTATATTTATTTATTTTTCGAAAGATTTTCGCTGTTTCATGCTTATCATACATTCTAATATCTAGGTCTTAGTAGGTTTAACTAATTTAAATTATTTGAAATCAGAGCGTAAAATCATCTAAATGTTCGAAGGTTGTCGTCTTAACATCAGACAAGATAGGAATTTAATTTATTCACAGACGCCTATATAATCGACATTGCTATTCTATTTAGTTAGTATAATTGAAAATACGGCGTTCGGTAATATGTCGTAATGTCTTTCCTGCGTGCCTTATGCAATTGAAAACAATGTTAGTTTAACTTGAAATGTTTAATTACTGTCGCTTGTGTCATTTTCAATGATGACACTTGAAATATTGAATCGTAACAAGTTATATGACGATTGGTCACATCATTGTAACGTCATTCAAATCTACAAAGAATAGAAAAAAATCCAATTAAACTGGCAAGAAATCTACTGAGATAATAAACTTACCATAGTAAGTCATAGCTGATAGTTACCGTATACATATAAATAGCATTTCAATAACTTTTACGTTTTTGAAAGTACCGGGTATTTGATTCTCATCTAGGTTCTGGGGTGTACAATATCCACTCTGTACGTTTTTGTAGTTTTTTTCGTTTTGATAAATCTTAATCTGTGAAGAAAAACAAATTACTGAATACAAAAGTCAATTTTCCTGATTTTGTCACAAACACATGTTTATAAAACGGTTGAAAATGAAAAATAAAAATAAAAATAACTTTGTTGCGTCCAAAGCGTTTTTCTGGATTGACCATCACCACGGTAACGCCCAAACCACAAAGAATATAATGTCAATTATGGGTAAATAAACAAACAAGTAAGGAGTTATAGGGCCAACAGGTACCTAAATTTAATCCAAATTCATCGAGGATCAACTTTGCTTAAGAAAGTTGGATTCTCATGTTCTTAATAATTTCAAAGGTTTGTTATACATAACGTCGCTGGGCTTCTAAAATGTCGTAAATGACTCTTTTGGCTAAACATACTTTTTGACACCAATGGTCGGGGCGGGAGGAAATATTTGGTATTACAAAAAAGCATACAGTTAGACCAATCAAAATGTGTGAAATAAGACATATTACAAAATTGCCAATGTCAGTTGTTTGAAAAATTTGCTTCCAAAATGTTGTATGAAAACTTGAAAATCGACGAGAATGGCTTAGGGAAAAAATAATTGTACATTTCTTTATATCTGTGAAAAGGATGAAAAATTTTGTCCTGCATTTTTTTTTAACTGTAATCTCTGTCCTGCCTTTTTATTTTTCACTCTGTTCGGTCCTGCCTTTTTTTTTTTTAGTTTATCCTGACTTTTTTTACCTAAATTGTCGTCCTGACTTTTTTTTTTTTGCAAGTGTCTCATCCTGCCTTTTTTTTTACTCAAAACTCCTGTCCTGCCTATTTTTTTCAAATTTCATCCTAGCCCCCCCCCCCCCCCCCCCCACCATTAAAATCAAATGGTAGCTCCCTTAGTATCCAAAGCAGAGACCACTGAGCTGATGATAATATCCTCTGAGACTAACAATACACTAGAAGTGGGATCGTTTAGGTGCTAGAATAGGAAAACAACACTGCGTTAAAGTGTTGCATTCAAGACGCTTTTCTTGATTAACCTTCACCAGGAACGTCCAAAGTTGGAAAGTCTAAAGACATGTGAACAACGAGTAAACTCATTCCATAAAGTTACTTTTAAAAAAGACACAAATAGGAGAACAAATTTGATAATTAAAAAAATTAAAACAACAGCCTGGTTAATGTACAAAATAATAAACGAAAAAACAAATATCATAGCGATCGACCAAACCACGAAATTGCAGGCTGGCCTCCTGACTTGGGACAGACACAAACATAACATAAATATTTTCAGAATTTAGCTTTTATTATCATCGTTATACACTTATACCAATACAAATGATTTACCTCACAGGAAAAAATACCAAAGTTTTACGAGTATCAATGGTGAATTGATTAAAATCACTAAAACTTTTAAATTATTTAGTTTGCATGCTTTGAAGTGTTGTTAACAGATTTTAAATGTAACTTTTTGGTGAGTTAACAATGATATCAATTGTAGAAAATTGTGACAGAATCTATTACGTCAGATAAATACACGTTAAGCACGCGACTGGTTGTTGTGATTATTAAGATATTGTTCTTTGATTTTTTCTCCATCAAGATGATAAAGTTTCTTTACACCTATTTACAAGAGAAACTTTCACCTTATATTTTGGCTATTAGTTACTTTTTGTGCTAATAGAAAATTTACGATTTACTGATAATCTTGACCCCATTGTTAAACTGCCTTTGATTTATATCGTTGTAAGAGCTTTTTAACATGGACAAAATTTCCCTTGATTTTTGTAAATGCTAATTTGTAAGTAAGGATACACGTCAGTCATAAAGGAAAAGGGCCTTAGTATGAGTTATTCACTAGTTCATTGCTACATATATTTGTCATCAAACTTTGAAAGTCTATTAAATTAACAAAGTGTTTTTGATTGTGAAAACTGAGTGCTGTCAATTTTGCACAATCAAAGATTTAATCATTATAAAAGATATTTCATTACCCGTTTGATGATGTGAAGGTTACCTAATGGAGCATTAACGGATGTTCAAGTCATCTTTTCAGTATTACTTGAGTTACATTCAAATCATTCTATCTTTATGATGATTGCCGATATTTGGTCCCTAAATATCAGTACTATTAAAATCTAACAATTAAACCATTTTCATAATATGATACTTTGTCCTTATTGACTATTCGTTCATTAAATGACAAACGTATGCTACACATATGTATTCTATATGCACGTGTTACTGGTTTAACTCTCTCATATATGTAGACTCGAGGACCAACATTTTGAAAGTCAAAAAAAGAAAATGTTTCATGGTATAAAATTCAAGATCTTTTAGCATCGTAAGGTCAAACATTTTCAGAGGAAGTCAAAACACTAATTTTGGTTAATTCAATGCTTCAATTGTACCACTGAAAACATGCCAAAGACTTAAAATTGATATTTGCTGCTTCTCCGATCCGCTATAGACCCGACATTAAAGAGCAAGAGCGAAGACTGGTCTGCTTGGAGTTAGAATGATACCACAATTGATTTCGGGTTAAATCTCCTTCAGGTATGAACTAGATAAAATTTGGTATGCCAACAAATATTTGAGGGTTAAAAAAAAAACAACAGCAAAGCCTTGGTTCTATAGTTTTTTTCATCCGAATTATGGGACATATGTTTTTACAGGTTGGTCACACATATTATTTTGATCTCCTGTTGTATACGTTCATTTAAAATGCACTTCATTCGCTCACACTCCATTATCTAACAAATATAATTTTGACACCACAGCATAGGAAAATTACCGACCCTGTCGACTTAAATTAACGCGCTTCTTGCAGTAAATTTAATGTTTTGTTTTCAAACATTGGGTCGTCCTGAAATATTTGCTACTGGACGTTAAGCAACCTACAACCAATCAATCAATCAAACAATCGTTATTACATCGAAAGCAGTGCACTCAAATACAGACATATTATTAATATCATTCAAATAATTCAAATTGGTACCACCTAGTAGAGTGGAAAAGAATTTGTTGACCCTTTCGGTCGACCTGTATCTTTTATTGGGTTCGTATAATCATGTATATCTTTGTTTTATGTGTATTGTATTTAAAATTTTATTTGCGCGTATTGTTTGACAATTTGGCAATTGCTCATGGTATATAAAATGACATAAATAGATGTTGTATGATAGCCAAATGAGACCACTATCCACCAGAGACATAATGACGTAGAATTAAAAAAACTATAGGTCACCCAATGGCCTTCAACATGAACAAATCCCACATCGCATAGCAAGCTATTAGAGGCTTTGACAACACACAATTGAAATCAAATCAATAAAGAAACCCAACGACCAGATTTATGTACAACATATACGGCAACAATAGTATACCGATGCTTAAAAGTCATTAATCGATTGAGAGAAACCAAATTCGGGGGACAAACTAAAACCGAGGGAAACACATTTACTATAAGAGGAAAACAAGGGAACTACAGAAACCATGAAGTGTAACAAAACCAACTGTCAATACAACATAGAAACGGACTATTTGACAACAACTACAATATTCCTTACTTTATACTGCAGGATGTTTTAAGAAAAAAATATGGTGGGTTGAACCTGGTTTTATTTACTAGCTAATCCTCCTGCTAATATGGCAATGTTAAAAATATCGCTTAAATGACTACTCTTCGTGACAGGAATACAGTAAAAACTAACATAAAATCACTCAGCACAGAGAAACACATAAATAAATGACATAATAGTACGAAACAACAGCCAATAAACCATGATAAACACCAAACAATGAAATACAGGAAGACAAACACTAGCTGATATGAAACTAAAACAGTTGCTTTTACATTACATTGGGGCGATCATAATAGAGGCGATATTTTTTCTTAAATTCACTCTTTCACATGTTAAATTGACCAGACGTGTGTAGTTCATCAATTTGAATATCCAAGTTTCATTTCTTTCTCTACCTCTTGACTGGCCTATATTTTGTACACATGTAAAATCCTTGTCAATTATTCTGAATTAGGTCAATTTATTTATTGTCAATATCTATGTTGCCTATGATCTAGACTGGAACAACCTATCATAAATATGTATGCAGATAATTTGGGTGATTTAACACAGCTTAGATAAAAACACGACTTTTCATATCTATAAACAATTAAAAGATTTAATTATGCAATTAACATATTTTCTTTAAATCAAAGACGAGCATCAAAGCCCTTAAGAAAAATAGCATATTCCGTACGTTTTGCATGATGAGTTTCAGATTACAGATTTGCACCCTATCCACGTGTTTCGTTTATTAAATGCAGCGTACCGTTTGTACCTTTTGTAATATATATGGTTTTAGGTTTTTGGATGTTTTCATATACATCTAAATATGATTACGTCTTATGTGTTCTAGGTCTTTCTTTGTAACCAATTTTAAAGATTTGTTTGTTTCCTTGTGTTTGCCAATCAATCATTCTTTCAACGCCATTTTGTAAGAATGCATTTATATAGTCTCAATAAGTATTTCCAAGTGTTATTAAAAAATCTATCTCATTTTAGAAGTTTCCAAGCCGGATCTTATTTTCAACTGGTACTATACTTGTCTTCACGAGACATTAGGAGAGAAAGTTGTTGTTTCGAAAAAAATATGAATCCATAGCGTCGATATCATTAAATTCAAATAAGACACATACATATATTAGTGATAAAAAAAATGGTGTTCATAAAAAGTGACAGATGAGTAAGTTCGGGTGATGCCTACTGTTTCAGTTGATTCTCATTTCTAATGTTTCAAAGCAGTGACCTTTATAAGAACTTCTAAATCATTTCAACAGATACTGTCATTTCAAAAAGAATTTTAAATGATTTAAATCAGAGGTGTAAGCTATCAGTTTACATCCTTTCACAATGAGCATCATGCTCATCTTAACACCAGGTTCATTTTAAAAACTCAAATTTGACGTAAAATTGAATTCTTATTATATAGAGTCGATGAATAGATAGCAAATCGCCGTTGAATCTTGGCTTATTCCAAATCTGTTATAGTCGTTTATGCGCGCATTTCTGATATTCTCCCTAGTAAAACAACGCATGAATGATAGCAATACATTACAACACTTTCTATATTAATTATCAAGAACATATGGTTACAATTTAGTGCAAAAGTCCTTCTAAGAACTAAAATAAAAAGTAGAAAAAATATAATTATGATGTAAACAACCTTGCGTATAAATGTATTCTTCCACATTCCGATGCATTGAGATAAAATTACAGAAAAGTTAGATCTCCATAGTCTACCGCAGTGTGTATTCATAATTTAAATCGCTACATCAACATTTAAGTTGAATATTTAAAACCTCGATTCAAGATATACTTTATCATTATAAAGAATATAATATGTTTTGAATGTTGCGTTGCTTTTTTAAAAATAATTATAATGGTAGAGATGTTCGTCAGATTGTAACTTATATAGTATCAGTCACTGAGCATGTAATTCGGTTTGTAATATTTTGGAGGTAATTAGTGACCGTTAATGTCTCGTAAATCTATGCAAATCATCTATTTAACATCCAGAACATGACCAAACATAACACAAAGTTATGATAGTAGGTTTAGGTTTGAATTTTGATTTAATAAACTACTGGTAAGCACACAGGTGCTTGCTTTTTGGCATCTATAGTCTGGGTTATTAAGTGAATAATATGTCAAGTCAGAAATTTAGATTCAATTTTTAAATGTGTTCAATAGTTAAGTCAATATAAGGAGATTTTGTATGATTGTCAATGAGACAACTATCCACCAATTGAAAGTTCAAATGAAGTTGATGTAGACAATTATACCATACCGTATAGTCAGCTATAAAAGACTCCGACATGACAAATATGAAACAATTCCACCGAGAAAGCTAAAAAAAATTAGTTTGGCTTTTATCTATTATTGCACTCAAATTTTGATTGTATTTCTTTTGAAAGTTGGCATAAGCTTGTATAACAGAAATACAACCATTCACATAGTGCATTTTAGCTTTCATCCAGTTTAATTATTTAAAAAAAAAGTTAAATTGCACTATGTAAATACGCTTGACCTCGTTTAGCTTACGATATTATGTAAAATTGGTAAGTAGACATGTATTGAGCCCACCAGGTGAGACATTGTTTTAAACCAATATAAAAGTGATTACGTCCCCTTTTGTCTTTGATGTTTGGTACGTTTTCACAGTGGTTACATAATATTGATGCCTAGATTACTCTCTGATGCACCGATTATCTACCATCAAAAATCTCTAAGTTAAACACCCCTTTTCTGGTTATAAAGATGCACAGATAGTCGTCCAAATCAATTTATGAATGAATGAACGAAAAAGCAGATAGCTTGAATGACGTTGTAAAGTTTATAGTTGCTGGGACGGTAAGGGAGGGATACGAACACGTTTAATAAACTGCATTATTCTGTAAATGGGTGTAAAAGCTTTCACTTTCATACATGTCATATAAAGGATTATCTTTCAAAACCACAGATCACCCAAGCCTTAAAAGATGAAAGTTAAACAAAGGATTCATATGCTAATTGTATTGAGTTAGGTTTACTGTAAGAACTAACAGGTGCCCTTTATAATAATAAATGTTCACATGGATCAGAAATATTTACTCTCAGTTCAAATAATCACAATATATATCAAAATAATGCATTTTATATTTCAGGCGTTTGCATTTTATTCCAATATTTCAAATTGAAGAATTTTGAGCAGTTATTTAAGATGGGGTAGATTATCTTGACAAATTCAGTTAATCACTTGGGATTAGAGAACTATTTCTGTGTTGGTTCAACTATTTCATTGTAGACTTAATGGCTGTCAAAGTAAAATAACAGCATCAACATATGTGACTGTAATGTCATTATGACTAGAGTGAAAAAAGTTTATTATGCTTTTATGGTCTTGAGCAAAAGACAAGTGCTTATACAGTATGTCATGTTCTGTATATTTTTGATTATTATTTGTCAATTTTTGTTTTGAAAGTGCTAAAACAATCACAATTTAGTGGTTTATTTTTTGTCAGTATATTTCAACAAAAAAAGGGCACTGACTTATGTTTATTATTAAATAGCTGTCAGATCGCACACCAAGGACATTCGGCGGGAAACACATGGACGACAGATTTCACTATTCAAATTTCAAAATATTGTTTATTATTATATGTCCATAGCTTGATTCTGATTGGTGTTTTCCGGTATAAACTTCTTACTGATTTGTTCAATTTTAAATTTAACTATCTAACTTTCTACAGCTGTGTATCATTTCACACAGATAAGAAGATTAGAATGTCATTTCATTCATTCATTCATATTCTTATATTTGTAATAAATTCATAGCCCTTAGCTCATCTTACAAAATGTTGAACAAAGTAACCACATTAGGAAAAAGTATCTCATTTTGTGCTTGAGTGCATTGATGATATGTATCGTTTTTTTCCCTCTCTATTGTCTGTATAATACATTTCACGGTTGTATCTTATTGCCTATCCTTTCTGGTCGTCAAGCATAGCGTTCGTGTCTGGATGGTATTTGTACGTTAACCCACTCTAAATATTAAAGTATGTTAAGATTATAGCGATATTTGTAGAAGATTATCCACATCATTTGATTCATAAACTTTTCATAAACTGTATCTCACCATCCCAACTACTATAACTACATACATGCAGTCGTAGTATTTCGTTTTCATAGATACTCACCCACTACTATAAGTACATACATTTATGCAGTCGTAATTCTAGTATTTAACTGTCTCAAATGAAAGTATGTAAGCTGTTTGTATCTCTAAATATCTTAGTTGTTAATTTACTTTTATGGGAAAGACTAAAACACAAAGTTAATTGCATTCAAATTAGATTTTCTGTTTCAATTATGTTGCTTATACATGTTATAAAGACCAATACATAGCTGTGTGTGTGCACGTTTCTAATCCTCTGTTAGTCATTGAATCGTCAATTATTATAGTTATTATAATAAAGCAAGATTAGGAATTGAACATATCACTATATATTGCACGATTAATAAGACTGGGGAAGAGTTGATATCAGATTGGTGTCTAGTTGACATAAATCCTTCGAAATAACAATTGGATAAAGACAGTGTATCTCTACACTTGTTATTAAGTCGGACCTTTTTTGACTTGGTTCTTAGTACAGACCGATAAAGAGTTTTTCCAGGTTAAGTGCCGTTTGATGTTACACTTTTCATTTTCCGATGATTTCTAAATTCTTCAACTTGTTGCATGCGCGAGACCTTTGTGATTATTAATTTTTAACACTTTTATGATACCACTTCCGGTGATTGGGTTTCACAGTGAGATAAGATTCATAAAGTTGAGATTGATTTAGCGTAAGCATATACTAGATGAGTTACGGCATAATTTTTCTGATAATTAATGATTTTAGAGCTATTAACGTACATTACATCCAAGCTCCTTTGTTCTAACAGGGGTGATCTGAGCTGGATCACCCTTACCAGATCACCCCAGTTTGAGTTTCTTTGTTATGTATGCTTTCCATTGTTCTGTAACATTTTCGCGGGAATGTCAAATCCACTTATAATTAATTATACAATAGTATAGGGAAAACACTATATATCTATCAAAATTCACGTAGAAAAAAATCCAGTGTATATGCTCGGATTCGAACTCAAAACCTTTAGCATATCAAGCCACGACACATGCACAAAACCAGGAGGACTCGATACGAACTCTCAGTAATTTAACATACTTAAACATGTTAAAGGAAGCAAGATATTTTTATAAG
This sequence comes from Mytilus trossulus, assembly GCF_036588685.1. Taxonomy (NCBI): domain Eukaryota; kingdom Metazoa; phylum Mollusca; class Bivalvia; order Mytilida; family Mytilidae; genus Mytilus; species Mytilus trossulus. Next base: position 31,942,484 of record NC_086386.1, on the reverse strand, counting down.
TGGGGCGAGTTGACAGACGTTTATTCAGTGTGGTTTAAGCCCTTTTCGTAAATAAGTGAGTTTTCAGACTGATAATTGTTCAATTTGATTTTACACTTGTTCAAGAATGAGTCGGTAAACAAGAGTGGGGCGATAAGTGGCGATATAGTGTGGGCCGATTGGCCAGTGGGGTGAGTTGACATTATTTGATATCTACTCATCGTGTTCGGGGGTCATAAAAGGTATAAATCATATAGTAATATATCAAGTATATTATAATGGTTGTGTGCCGTTCTAAACGAGATTTTATGAATTGTAAATGGTTTTTCGTCTAATCTAAAACAGCTGTGATGTAAAATAGTTATCCCACTCGGACTTGGTGTGTCAGTGTTAGATCACCCTCTCGCCTCGGCTCCGGCCATCGTGGTGATCTTACACTGACAGACCGCGTCGTCGTTGGATCACTGTTAATTATCGCGATTTTGTGCATTTTTTCTTTGATCTTTTTTTTTTATAATTTTCATATCATGCTTCTTGCTTGAGATGGAAAAATTATCGCTAGAAACTAAGGAGGCCACGTAGCGTTGCTAACGAAATTGACATTGAAATTGACAACGTCGTCATAGGTAAAATGGCGATAAACAGATTATCATTAGTCATCTCAACTCGATTGCTTTTCTCACTTTCGCTGTACCAGCTCAAGCGAGAAAATCAATCTCGTTGAGATAATCAACGATAATCTATAATGATACCCATTTAATGCATACGGATCGTGTTTCTTAAATAACATCTATAAAACAAATACTACATCAATCGGGGTATCACTTAGACCTTTAAGTTAAGTTTTCATATCATTGGTAGCACAGATTTAGACAAATGCTATGTATTTTGATCAGAATACAAATTATGAAATACATACACATTGAATCGCATTTTCACCGTGAACGGTCGAGTTTGACTTGGGGATTTCTAAACGTTTTCTGAATAGTCAGATGATAAATGCGCATCTGGTGCAACAAAATTGGTACCGTTGATTTTATTACTACCACTGGGTCGATGCCTCTGCTGGTGGACTATTAGTCCCCGAGGGTATCACCAGCCCAGTAGCCAGTACTTCGGTACTGGCATGAAAATACGGATTTTTTGTGTTATTAAAATTTGCTGTTACAAAATATTAAAAATTATTATAAATTAAGGAATGTATCTCCCTCACGCAAAGCTCTGATTCCTTCACGAATTTGGTAATACTTTTTGGACATTTTGGATTATAGCTCTTCATCTTTTATATATGCTTTGGATTTCAAATATTTTGGCCACGAGCATCACTGAAGAGACATGTATTGTCGAAATGCGCATCTGGTGCAACAAAATTGGTACCGTTGATTTTATTAACTCCAAATTAAAAATTAAAATATATCATATCAATACTGCAGGGTTGATGTCTGAGCACACGAAGCTGCAAAGACCTTCAATATAAACAGGAGATTCTGATTGCAATCTGAACGACATGTGTTTTAGGAAAGAACTTCATCAGGTACACTTTAAACAGTATGTTTGAGAAGTTCCTTCTCCCAAGTGAAGTAAAATTACAAAGTTTCACAATAATAATAATAATTTACGTAGAGAAACAATATTAAGTAAATGTAATTGGCTTTCATTGTTCTGTTGTGATTTTGTTTTACATTTCATACATATGGTACTATTTTGTTTATTTTACCTTTTGAAACTTTAGAACTCGAGAAACTGTGATTTAACGGTGGATTTAGTATCGGTGATTATTCATTTTCACATACCATTCAAATGTGACTGACATATTTCAGTCATTTTCTTCTCAATATAATGTACAAAATTTGCCATATGGAAGAAGAAGGAGATTGATTCGCACTAGGAAAATAGAGTTGTCTGTCCTTACATGTTAGCAATCGTTTGCTAGCGTAAGTGCTGTGAAATTATTCGCTCATTCTTGTTTAAATTCTAATGGCCATATAGATTTAAATTATACATTTGGATAAAACATTTAAAAGGTGAACTTTTTTCCATAATTTTTTCATATCGTCTGCTTATTGTGATCGCGAAGTGATGTGTAGATAATAGACAGAACTTAAACGATAAGCTGTCAACGGTCGACGGTCCTTTTAACTCACTTTCAATGTAATCTTCCGCATGATCGTTCGTTCTACAGTATGACCTGTCTAAAATGATGGGCAGTTTGAAGTTCGACATGATGTATTGATTTCAAAATTAACCACGTGGAAAAACTTCATTCACATTTCACAGCAATAGCTTTGTTTCTTAATGTTTTTTTCGTCCTCACATACACACCTTATTCATTCATAATTTCAATCAAGGACATTTTGATATTATTTTTGGGGTCACGGAACCCATAGGAACTAATTGACAAACCGCAATTTTGACTTTTAATTGTCAAAAATTAACCACGCGTTCTCGTTACATTTATGATTTATTTTGTATCAATTATATTTGTTTGGAGTTAATCAAAAGTAACAAAATTGATGTAGTAATTTGCACTAAAAAAGAGAATGATTTAAGACAACTAAGAAATATATGTTGCATAAAATAAAACTTCGAGCTGTTAGTATAATTTGTTTGATCTCGAAAGTGCATATCTGCTGTACCACCCAACTATACATACTGAACAATCATAAGTCTACAAAAAATAAAATCCTTATGGGATGATATCATTCTTTTTTTTTCTCAAAAAATTGCAAAAAGTTACTGCAGCAGGTGTCTTGGTTCCTCAATATTCAGCCCAGGACTACATTCTTCAATACTGACTGTATACATTTTACCTTAAAGGAAAATAAACAGTGTGAAGTAGTTAAAATATGTATCATTAATTTTATTTTGTCATTATGAATAAGTATTATGAAAATTGTTTTGAAGCAAACATTTTTTTATTTGTTCGTTATGTTTAATGAACACTGTCATCGTAAGGTTAAATCATAACATTGTATCATTAGTCCGTGGCGTTTACCTTTTCAGTATGCAGCGACTTGAATGCAGTAAATAAGAAAGGTGGCAATCGAAAGTCATATTATTTAGTTAATGAAGGTCAAACAACACTAAAATAAAAAAATAACCCAACCCAAAACGACTAAGACAAGTCACAAAACAATAAATGGAAAAAAAGTACCTAACTCCAAGACAATTTTAAAAAGGGGAAGTTTTAACACTGAAAATCAAACGATATCAATAAACGGAACAGGAACACCAATGCCATATTCCTGACCAGGTACGGGCATTTTCAAATAAAATAGAGGTTTTAACTTGGATTCATAGCTAGCCTAACCTAATACTTGTATGACAGTGGTTCATAGTTCAGTTATTATGACAAAATATGACGAGCAACACAAACAGACAGAAAAGCGCTGTCCCTTTGCTTTTTGTGAGTTGTTTTGTTGTTGTGTGCATGCATGTACAGATTTTGTGTCATGGATAGAGGCCCCCATATATCCTTTTTTTGCTATTATAATAGGATAATGTGACAATAATTAGGATCCAAGATACGAAACTGTCAACACTCATGACTTCATAAGTACGTCAGTATTCTACAAAGCAAACTCCTTTTTATTGTAAAATATACAACTAGTTTATTCTTTGACTGTATTTATTTTACTTTATTAATCGGTCAACATCTGGTGGTTCTGTTATAACCTGATGGTTTTCTTTACGACACTCTGAGTGAGTGATTTTGTTTTGCATTCAGACTAGTTTCAGTTTAGTGTTATGGTTAATAAATGTGTTTTGATTGGGTTAAACTGGTTTCGATTAACTAGTAATACATTTGCACTAGATACAAACTTTAAAGTGCATAGTTAACATCATTTGTAGTGCATAGTCAACATCATCTGAAATCAGTATAAAACATGTTGTCTTTTTAACTTTTCTCAGAAGTATATATGACCTTCCTTTTTGAAATTTCCTCGGGGTTCAGTTTTTTTGTGATTTTACTTTTTCTTACAAGGAAATGCTTTTGTCTAAAGTCCCACACACCACATTGCGGGGGACATAGACATACCGGGCGTCTGTCCGATTTTGCTAAAAACGTCACGTGTTCAATTCTTGCAATTTTTGATGAAATCTATATCAAAGGTTCATATCGGCAATGTTTCGGACAAGTTCGAAATTCAGTGCCAAACAACTGCTTTAAAGGAGTTGACATTGGTAATATGAATTATATGGAAATTTGCACTGAAAGCGCAATCAAGCCTGCATTACTTGCAGAATTATAAGAACATTTATATCAATGGTTTATATCAGCAATGTCTGCGATGAGATTAGGCGTTTATAAGATCATTGTTATTACTGTCGTTGGGTTGTAGTCTCATTAACGTATACCCCCTCCCCACAAACACACAAACTAATTTGTATCTGGTAGATAACCAAAACATCGACTATGTAAAGAAGAACCCCATGCAATGTTTTAACATAACTACGACATACCACTAATGCTATTCTGTTGTCGAAATTCATGATTTCAAACTTGACATTTTTACTTCTAACTTGACATTTTTTACGTCCAACTTGACATTTTTAAGTTCAAGTTGACTTCAACTTATCTGACATTTAATTTGGTCACTATATATTTGGCCTAACTATTTACAAAAGCACGTCTTACTTCGTCTTTTGTGGGTCGTGACTAAGGCTTGATCAACTCAACCTATTTCTTAAATTTTCGACTATTTTAGATGCGAAATGTCAATATTATTTACTTCTTAATCAGACAATAATGAAGTTTAAATAAAACCATTGTATGATATGAATCGAATTAAAATTTTCTATTTGCATTGCATTTAAAAACTATTCTGAAATAACTTAAATCTTTAAATTATGTTGAAAATATGATAAGTTAACGGTCAATTACATGTCTATTGCCTACATGGACTTCATCGCAAATACTATGTTAAAGTAAGTTACCTTATTATTTTATATTAAAATATACTTCTTTCTGCTAGTTCTAGCACAAACATACTTCTGAAATAATGAAATGATAGGTTTAAACAAATTAGATTTATTTATATATCAAGCTTTTTACCTTGAAAAAAATAGAATCACAAAAAAAACTGAAAACGACGAAACCAAAAGGTCAAACACATCAAACAAGCGGAATTATACAAAAACTAGTGCCACTATTCATCCCTTAAAGCGCAAAAAAAATGAAAAGTATTCACCGATATTTTGTTCAAAATACGTTAGAATCTAACATCTTCTATGTCAGTGCAATATTAATATCAAAATGATGTCAACTTAACTATGATGTCAAAAGAAACATTGATGCTACAAAAACATACAAAACAAATGGTATTTGTTTTCTTCTTTCGTTTTTATTGTATTGTGCTGCCCCAAATAAAGGGAAGGGTTGGATACCTGCTTACATGTTAAATCCCTGTTACAAGTCAAGATCCTGTAATTCAGTGGTTAAAGTTTGTTGATGTATATGGTATTAAATATTCGTTTATTGTATTACATAATTCCATCCGTCGATTTGATCACTTCTTGAATGCTTAATAATTATATATTTTGACTTGGATGGAGAGTTGTCTTATTGACACTCATACCATACCACGTATTATATCTATATATAAGAATATATGGTATCAGCCCCTAATACTGTAAGGTCAGATACAAAGGTCCCAAGCCTACCATAAGAGTATGTTTACAGTATAAAACATAAGTGTATTTATCAAACGCAATGCTCAATAATTTAGTGTTGGACTCGAAGAACTCATATCATAGAACAGAAACCATGTCAATGGGTCAACTTGATGTCCGAATTCTTTTGAACTTAGTTTAATCATCTGTAAACAAATAATTTAAACACAAGTGGTTATCCCAACAAACTACACAAACATTTCTATTTTATCTCATTATATTTATCTTTAAATAAATCAAAAGTAATGCCTAATTCGTGTAAAATCTGCCAAACTCAACGTTTAACTTTAACTGTAACACTATAAGTATAAGACATGTGCTGTTCTATGGTCCGATTGAAATGGCTAGATCATGTCTGTATAATCCAAGAACTAGTATCCAAAATCTTCACAAGCTAAATCTTCTCATGGGAATAACATAAAGAGAAGTCAAGTGTGTATGTATGATGATGTCAAATTCGTAAATAACAAGATTTTGTTGGATTTAAATAGAAATCAAATGAATTAAACTACGAGTTACATATACTGGTAACTGTGTTAAATTTAAATAAAGTCATTTCAAATTGTTTTAAAAGCAAAATGAGTGTGTTCTTTTTTTTTTAAATATCTAAGATGTTCTTGCATTCCGGTACATATACTTGTTTTGCTGAGATAATAACTAAAATAGACAAAAAAACATTCTTTCAAAAGAAGTATAAAAGTATTTAAACATGATCAAAAGAGGATTTTCTTGCGGCTGAAAACGTTATACAAAAATAAATTATACTAGTGTTCAAAATCTTCACACTGCTGCTTATGATCGAATATAAAGTACAACAACCTGTTCGGAGTAATCTAATAGTGTGAACACCTTTACGATCACGAACGGGCAATTCATTATTAAATACAAAAATAGGGTTACAATTTGTTTAGGCATTTGCCGTTATCAACCGTTTGTGTGTTCGATCTCAGCATCTTTTAGGTAATACAGCTGGACACATAACTATTTTTTCTTTGGCTTGTTTAAAAGTTCCTGTTGGATGTTTGTAATTATATGTTTTTGCTATCAATGGGTTCATATCGCTACTGGTGAACTGTCTGTCACTCACCGAGGGTACAATCTACTAACACGTAATTACCTCATTTTAAACAAGCAGTTTGTACATCATTTTTATAAACTGATTCAGAATCGTGTGTGGTGTTATAGGTGTCATACGTCACACTATCAAATCACATCTGATTCCGTGTTTTACTCAGTAAAACTACGTTTCGGCGGTAAAGGCCAAAGAGTCAAAAAGAATGCAAAATGCACTCATTCATATGAAATATATAGTATGGTATCTGAAAACTCACGAACAAAAAACACTATTAAAGAATAAAATGAGTGTACGTTTATAAGATGACTCAAAAACTAGAACTGTACAAGGGTTAACAACCGTAAAATGCCTGTACCAAGTCAGGAATATATGATAGTTGTTGTCAATTCGTTTGACTTGTTTGTGCTTTTCATTTTGCCATTTGATGAGGGACTCTCCGATTTGAATTATCCTTGAGGTTCGGTAATTTTGTGATTTGACTCTATACCACCCCTAACAATACAATTCAACATAGCGACATAGATTTAGCGAAAAATAAACTGTTTTTTTTTCTTATGAATGTAAATTTTTACTACAATGCGGGTACTTGTGTGCAATGGTTATAATTGTCCTAAGATGTATATTTTTTCTTATTGTGGTGGTTGACAAAACATGAGTTTTTTTTTCGATCTTTGATATACTAATAGTTCTCTAATTGAAACGTCTATGTTAATTTTTAAAAACGTTATATAATCTCTGTTATTTGAAATGGGCATAGTTATATTCTCAATGTAAGTGTTATATTTCAAAAGTTGTTTTGGTTATCAATGTAAAACCGTTTAAATGTTATTGAACCTCCTCAATGACGTTCATCAATATGTGCCCCAGCAAGAAAAAAAGTATAAATAGAAGCTGACACTTAAAATTTACGATTTGAATGCAGAAAAGGTAATTATTACCAAAATGTCAAACCACCATTCAATCTTGTTATTAATACCATATAATTCGTCATTTCACAACGTGCTTGCATAATGGTAAGATCATGCTTACATTTTTTCGATTTTACATCTTTTCTTATAAAATGTATTGTTTGTTTTGTATAAATATTTAGTGTACATATTTTAATTCAGTCTATTTTCCATATCATTTGCTGTTTAATGTGGCATTGTTCTTTTTAAAACAAAGATGTTCTAAATATGTGTTTGAAAGCAAATGAAAATAAGGAATTGGACATTGTATAAGTTCTGAATGATCACGTCAGGGTTACATATGTTTACTACTTTTATAAAAATAAATCGGATTTGTTCCGAGTGGACCTCAGGCATAGATTACCTTAGCTGTATTTGGCAAAACTTTTAGGAATTTTGGTCCTCAATGCTCTTCAACTTCGTACTTTATTTCGCCTTTTTAACATTTTTGGATTCGAGCGTCACTGATGAGTCTTTTGTAGACGAAACGCGCGTCTGGCGTATACACTAAATTTAGTCCTGGTATCTATGATGAGTTTATTTGGTCAGTACCTTGATACTTTCATGTTTTGAACGATTCGTAATCAATAATTCATCTACATGTATTATGTTATTGTACAAATTCTAAGGTTACCTGTTATAGTATAGTCAGCTCAAAAGTCAGTGCTTAGGTATGGACAATATTATGAAGAACGTGTCTTTACTACTCAGTTGGTTGATAATTTAAGAAGTTCTCGATATATGCATGACTTTTATAATTGTCAAAAACGTTCCCGAAAGAGGTAACTCCCCAAAAGTGCTTCAGACTTATTAATTCAAAAAGTTAAATTTTACCTTAGATGATTTAATTTTTGAGTTTATTTGGTTTCGATGCTCGATCTTATGATAAGTCTGTGCTATATGGTTTGTGCTTACAATTTGTCTGTTTTACATTCTTTTCTTATGGAATTAATATTTTGCTTTGTTTAAGGTATAAGTTTACCTAAATGGTATGTCAATGAATCTCCCATTACTGCTGCTTTTTCAGGTTTTTTTTTAAAAGAACTGATTTCAGAAAGTAGAATAACGAAAATATCGAACTCCAAGGGAAATTCAAAAACGATTAGTCCTTTTCAAAATGACATAATTAAAAGCTTAAAGACATCAAACGGAAAACAACAGATTACTGTCCTGTTCCTAACTTGGTACATGCATTTTCTTTTTTTTGTATGTAGAAAATTGTGATTTAAACTTGGTTTTATAGCTACATATCTGTTTAATAGAAAATTAAAAAAAGAAAATTGACTATGTTTAATGAACAAAAATAAAACATGACAATGATTAAACGGTTAAAATATAAAAAGGAAAGAGACATCGGAGTGTGAAGTACACAAGGTTGAATTAGAATTTCATAGAATGGCAGAATGTACAACGTAGATTTTATCATATAAATATCACATATTTTTTACAACCACATAATGGATTAGTTTCGCTCAAGGCAATTGCAAAAGTCATTAGATGCACTCAATCTATATTTACATAAGAAGGACAAAAACACAGATAAGGTTTCATACCTTTAAGAATTCATTGCAACAATTCTCAGCTTATAAATAGCACAACTGCGAAAACATATAACCTTCTTATTTACTCTCACTTTATGGGTTTGTAGATATTTAGTCCCACATGGTGTATGTAGCTTAGTAGTTTAAATTTTGGATTCAACTGCCTTAATTTTGTAAACTACGGTTGCCACTCTCCCTGAGACGAAATGGACGTATAACGGTTTTTTTTTAATTTTTCTGTCAGATCCGTTTGATTATTCAACTTTTCGAGTATATACATAACTCCGCAATCCAAGAACAATTTCGGTGACAGAGTGGTCTAATTAATAAATTTACTTTGACCACTAGCCTGTCAACACTGAGGTTTCGTTTCCGAACCCCGCTTGTTGCATGGTAAGCTCGGCTCCAATGGTACTCAGTCTCTCTCTTTCGCTCTCTGCCAGTTTATCCTATCGTGACTTCCATAACATAGCTAAATATGACAAAAGTAGTGTAAACACCAACAATTAAACAATCCATCAATCGACTCACAGTGTTACTAATCAGACAATTCCAGAAATTGACCCGAAAACGGCAAAATCGTTCCGATTTGCCTTTATTTTCAATGACTTGTATTTCGTTGACTTCACAACAGTCGATAACAAACGATTTGAATAATACTTTGAACAAGCTATTGCTTACACCGATAAGTAATTCGCTGTATCCATCTTTATTCTAGAGATTACAGCAAAAGTAATCCGTATCTAGGTTTTTATGATAACGCGTCTAACGAGAGAGATGGTTCATCCTTTTCCCGATGTAAATTTGAAAAAAAGCCATTAAACTAAAGACAAGAGCGTGTAGTATCATAGACTTATAAAGAAAGCGTGACGTCTCAATTGATCTTTTGACCAATTATACTAACAGCATTATAAGTATCTGCTATAATAAGTCATGTCCCAACGATCTTTAATATGTAATCGTTCATAAACGCAAACAAATTACACTAAATTATTCATCACAATGCATCTTAAAACTAACACGTTCTTTTCCTGATAAGAGCGTTTGTTTGATCAAGTCAACATAATCTAAGATTAAGTTTTCATTTTCTAACATTTCACCATCACTGTCTAATTTCTTATAAAGGCCATATCCTTTACTGGATACGGTGTTTAAATACTATCAAGACAACTTAATCTGAAAGGCCAAACAATTTCAGAACATTAGTTCAATTGAAATGTACATTTATCATTAGAAACGTCGAAATAAAGAAAACTTTTGACGCAAGCAAAAGTAAAAATACCCGTATGAAAGTGCAGACTTTTATTGAGTTTGACAGGAAGGGGAGCGAGTCAGATGACCTCGTATACCTCCTCGAAGTAACCAGTTTAACTTGTGAGTACTTTTGTCGAAATTTGAATGTATTATAACTTATTATATATAAATATAAGCCTAATTTGAAAACAAATTAATAGATTTTGAAATATTTAAATATGTTTTCCTGTCCTGTTGTGGTTTTGTTTGGGTTACGTTATGCTGTCATTTTTATCGGCATTTTTAACATTGCCATTTAAGTTGGAGATTTAGCTAGCCCTTAAACCATGTTCGACCCACCCTTTTTTTCTTAAAATATCCTGTACCGAGTCAGAAAAATGGTAGTTGTTATCAAGTAGTCCGTTTGTATGTATGTTGGCGTTTGTTTTTGTTGCAGTAGAGTATTGTTCCGTTGTTTTCCTCTTATAGTTGACGTGCTTCCCTCTGTTTTGTTTTGCTACCCGGATTTCTCTCTCTCGCTTAATCGATTGATGACAAGTGCATGAACAGCGGTTTGCTACTATTGCCTTTATTTACGTGAAATTTTACCCTTATTGACCACTTGACATTTCATCAACTTTACTCAATATGAAATAATGAGTATAGATAAAATGCATAATAAGTAAGTTTCGCAGGCATTGCTTTAATTTTTTTGTTTGTAAAGACACTAAAACGCTTAATATGCAAAGAAAAAGTCTTTTGGTGTATTACGGTTTGTCTGTTTGTCTCTGTTGTTTTTAGCCAAGGTGTTTTCAGTTTGATTTCGATTTATGAGTTTTATAGTCCCTCTGGTATCTTTCGTTACTCTTTTAACAGACTTCCTTTTTTTTCTGTTTCCTTTTCAAATTTAAAGTTAAAAGAGGACTATCCTACGATTAAAATTACGAAAACAAATACAGAGGACAACGGCCTATCGTTTTTCGATGCTATTCTAATCCATCTAACTGTATGATTTCATTCGAAACCATGTGTCAATCGTTGAAGCTTGACAAAGCAAAAACAGTAGAATCATTTACATAATCACAAGTTACAATCATCTTCGAGTTCTAAGCTTAATTAATTTTTAAGCATAGTTACACTAGGAAATGTAAATCAGATTCCAGGTTTTGTTTCTCAAGTTAAGGTGACATATCTAGTACTATAGTTTATGGTCACCAAATTGAACGACCACCAATGAAACAATATCTTGAAATTGATTGATATATCACAGTGTAGAATCATTTTGGGTTTACGTATACCCTATGTCATCATATAATTATAACATGATGGTTTAACAGAATTCAAAGACCTAACAATGCAATGTTCAAAGAACCAAGAAATTATCAGTTTTCACTGTTTTAAAATTGACATTAAATTCACAGTAAAATCTAAAAAAATATTGTTCGGTAATTAAATTTACTTATTTCATTTGAAGCTGCAAAACAGACTGGAAATTATTTACGATATCAACGTAAAATGTCACATTTACTCATTATAATTTAGCAGTTAACAGTTAAAAGGTCAAATCAAGTACATTTTGTATTTTAAGAATTAAATAAAAAAGTAAACAGGGTTTCATAAAAAGATACCTGAATATGTATACAGTATTGTAATAATGAAATACCATTGACATTAACTGAACAGTCAATACAATAACTTAAATAAAAACTAGAAATTACCATTTTCAACTTTCGACTTGAAAGGGGATTGGGCATTTTTTGAGGGAGGGGGTCTTCAAGGGGTATACTGTTAAAAGTTCAGCTTCATGCATCCTTTAAAATATAAAACAAAGAGTGCAAACTTATAAAAATTCGTAAAAGACACCAACATAATTATCTAGCAAAAACAGTACGAGGAAGCGATTATGTTATTCAAGCTGTGTTCTGTAGGAATAGTTTCGGTTTGCCTTCAATGAAATTTTACAAGGAACACAGATATTAGCTGTATTGTAGTTATAAAAGAACGCACAATTAAACATTTGTTAAACTAGAAATTTCATGGTGGCTTTTCAATTAAAATTAAGACGGCGCAAAAACTTTAACCATTATTATTTTCCGGATAAAACGCCGTGCTGAAATTAAATCAAATTAATATCAGGCGTTTGGTTAAGTTATAAAGCCTAATATTCAATTATTAGAGGGTTTGAACATACATATAAGTCCAACCCATGTACCTGCTAAGCGTACACTTCTATAAAGTATAAGTTTCTTTAATGTTGAAAGATGATCCACTCAAGACATGTCAAGGACTATTAAACTAGGTGTAAATACGAGCAGAACTAGATCTGTGTAACAACAATCACATGTACGCACAGAAGGCCCACTGGTATAAATAGCATTGTTACTTACAACATGAAAGGCTTTTATATCTATAATGCCGACCAATGTTTACTGTAACTACAATCTACAACTCAAGTTAAAGATGTTATGAAAATATGATAACAAATCATTATAGGTAGCAGTATAATGAATGACGCGTGGCCTTTTTTAAATATAATCATGAATAAGCATTAAGATGCAAACAGAATTTTGACCAATATCCATTTCAATGTTTTAGACGAGATATTATTTAAAGTTGTAACCAAAAAGTCTTTTAATCAAAAAGTCTTTTAATCTTGTTTGCACTATAATTCATATAATTTTGGTATATCCTTTTGATTCTTGGTAATTGCTAATCTTATATATCGTTTAATTGCCTGATGTACATTGTTTCCATCTGCTTTCGTCTAGCTATTTGTAAAACAAGTCTATAGATTGCATTTACATGTGTACTTTTGTATATGCTTATTAACTAACTATCCTAGAGAGCTAATATTGAAGGGTTACAGTATGTTTAGAACGATACCGTAAGCATCCTTTTCCGTATTTAAACTCATAGATATAAGAAGATTTGGTATGTGTGCCAATGAAACAACTTTCTATCTATGTCACAATTTGTAAAACTTAACCATTATAGGTCAAAGTAATTTATACGTCATTATTTTAAGATACTTTCTTTAATATTTATTGATTTGAAGGTAAAACAGCTCGAAAGAATATTTAACTTTATAAGCCACTGACTGAACAGTTTATGTTACACTATAATGTCTATCAATTCATTATTTTGATCTCTATTTTAATTGTTAATCAAACTATAAATTGATTGACATCAGGGTTTTTACTTCACTGCAAAATAATCATTGTAATGAACCTGATATAGGGTGTGTCAACCGTGTGCTAAAGCATTGAACTCAATCCATTATTCAGATCCAAACTTCAGAACATGTTTTGCATAGTTGCACTCATATTGATTTTAATCTGAAATTATAATTAAACTCAATGCCAGAGTTTACCCAAAACCTTGAAAAAAAATTGCAAGCTTGCACATGGCATTGCTTCACAACAATGATGTCGATTTTGCTAAATTTTTAAAACAATTCTAGCATATACTGACAATAAGCGCATGTTTATAAGGTTAATTCGCCGAAAACTAGGACAAAATAAAGTCGTCAAAATCAATAACGCTTGTTTCGAGCATCATTTGGCGCACATAATACCGCTACTGGCCTACTTACAATGATCGATTATCTAAAGTGATCAATTACTCCTCGATTCATATCTTAAATGATCCTTTAAATTTCTTAAAAGGTCAAATCAATTTAATATTAAAGTCAGACAGAACGACGATATATATTGTAGTATATTTTGGTAGTTATATAGCATCTAATCAGTGGAATTATAAGTTTCTCGCTACTTTGACGTCATGTAAACCGTTAAGTAAACAAATCTATTTATGTTTATTGATAAAATATTTTATAATTCTGACTTTTCAATATGGTAATGAAAGGGTTGATGTCTAAATTATATGAGTAGTGAATCTATTAATAGTTAAACAAGCTTTCTTTGATATACTAGTGGAAACTGAGTTACCTTTGAACGTTGTCTTAAATCGAAAGTAGGTTAGAAAAAAAATGAATACACGATTAGCAGTTTATTATGATTCTTACATAATCTGATAATTTGAGTCCATTGAATCGAAAAACTGAAAATAATCACAGTACTCATCTCATAAATTCAACAGGTTCGATTTTAAATTTCTACAACTGAATTGGTACAATTTAAATACATAATTTTAAAATTAAGGAATGAATCGCTCTCATGCAAAGTAATCGTCATACGGATTTGGCTATTTGATTTAGGGCCTTTTTGATTTTTTGATCAACACTTCAAAAGAGGAGCAAAAGATACCAGAGGAACATTCAAACCCATACATCGAAATGAATCTAGATTCTTTTTTAAATATTTTGGTCTCATGCATCACGGAAGAGACTTTATTGTCAAAATGAACTTCTATAGCAGTAAATTTGGTGCCATTAACGTTAAAATATAATCAACATGTGTTATGTTTCTTGCATGTTCATTGTTTTAAATGACACTCTGAACGCTTCACGATAAACTGACTCTCCGAGGCAGTCTGTGGTTCGGTGTTGGGTTTATACTCCTCAAGTTACATTTCTTTGGTGAAATAATTGGCTTGGAAAGATCTCAAAATTTGGAAAAAAATGAAAATATATTTAAAAATCTGGAACAAATACAAGCCATGGTACTAAAAAATAACAATTTAATATCATTTTTTTTAAATCATATACTGATACTTTACTGGAATAGTATGCTGTACTTCCAACCCACTAAGAGCAAGTATAATACGCAAGGTTTTCTTGGAACGTAAAATTTCAATAAGTTTACCATAAAACACTTGCAGAAACCTATTCTTACTTATTGATGTAGGATACATGTATATTAAATCGTATAAAAGTTTATAAACAAAGGATTTCAACACACCATGCCAAACCGTTGTGCGCTCTTGTAAATTCGAACAGGGGGTCGAATGACCACTATAAATATTTGTTACCTCTAATCTATCAACTACTACATAAGCATTTAAAGACAATATTATGGTAGTTATAACAATGCTGGAAATTAATATGCCTTATCTCTTCAACATCAGGTAATTTCCCCCTGAAGATATTTTATCAATAATTTCAAATATAATTAAATTATAAAACATCCTACACGCAATCCTCTGACCTAATATCTTAAACACAAGGAGTTAATACTCGACCTTAGACACTGTCCTGGTATGTATTTGTTTTAAATTTAAGAAATTACATCTAAAATGTTCAAGTTATATGCATTCATGTACTTCACTTACAATGATGCTGTATTTAAACATTTAAATTATAGTAATGCATAATATTTTGCAATGCGGACGTCCCTGGTCGCAAATTACACGAAAGGGATAATCTGTCCCAACCTGAATTTCTAAGTTATGTTAAAATGTTCCATGGTATCTATTATAAAATAGAAAAAGTGTGTACTCAGGTGAACGCAGTCTTATTTGTATCTTATTTTGTTTTTTTTACTAACACAACATGAAGTTCTCGTGCTTAATGTCACAATTGAATTTGCAACATTCTCTAGAAACGCTGAATTTAGATGTTATTTGTTTTCGCTTCTTTCAACCAAAATTGCTTCGTTTTGAAGGTGTGATCCTTTCTCGAATATAACTAATTCTTTTCTTTTAACGCTCATTGTTCAATTTAACATGAGTAGGCATTACATGTTTAACATTTTCCAACTTCTACCTGTTTGTATACAGATATGGAAATATATAATGCATATCTTTGTGAAAAAAGTGTTATTTATTTGTTTATAGCCTGCGAACTTAAGCAGCAAAAGGCCTTACATTTGAATTAAATGTAAGAAACACACAAAAGAAGAGATTACAAAGCAAAGAGTTTCGTTCAAATCAATGATGTACGTCTTCTTGAACTTGCAATTACCTTTTTCTCCAATCTGAGGGTATTATTGAGAATTTAAGCTGACTATAAACCTCTTTCTTTTGGTTTTGCTTTTGCTAATTGTGAAAAGAATTGTCAAAAGCACATATACAATTTATTTTGCAGTCCATTCACAATATTTCCCCTATCAAGACACTATTTCCTGTCGAGTTATCTAAACAATATCTTATTGTGCACCAATGTTGTCTTAAGTATTGTACTGTTTCTATACTATTTCCTATGTCCAGATACTATTTCCTGTCAAATAATCTAAAACAATAATGTCTTGCTGTGCTCCAGTTTGAATGTTTCTATTATTTGTGTATTTTGCAGTTAAATTACCGGGTAATTTATGATAGTATTTTTAACCATTATATCTATAATGTGTTGAAATTATCTCTCAACTTACTTCAATGCATATTTATTACGTAATAAATGGTTAGCACAGAATTTTGATGAAAGTGGTGCATTGGGACAGTCTTGCAGTGAGGTGTCACCTTTTGTTGCTTTAAGAATTAGTAAATATAGGACTGGCTTCTTCATTTAAGATAATCCCCGCGATGTGTGGTCCGTTTTACCGTGTTTTAGATATTCTTATATAGAAATTTTATGATATCAATTTAAAAAATGTGATGAAAGCAAAATGTACATGAATAACCATTAATATCAAGAAACATGATTGTTGATGGTACCGAATTGTTTAGTAGGCACTATGCGTTCACACCGTATTTTAAATTTTCCATTCCGTAATGTGGGCTAGTTTCATGGTAGAAAACATCCATCATGATCAGTAACTAAGACATGACATATCTCCCCCATATGTCTTCCTTAACAAGAACTCTATCTATAATCAATCCGTGGTCAGTTTCAACAATCTTTTCAATTAGTGAAGATCTTGATGTTATCTCTGTTCACAAATATAAAGTGATAACATATTTAATTTCAGGGTATTGTTTTTGTTTAGGTTACACCCATAACGATATACAAAACAAAAAATGCTACCAATTATTTAATATATCTGACCCATTTGTATCAAGTTCAATGAGCTTTGTTGTTTTATAGGTAAGCCAATGAAAATGTGTAATATTTCCTTATTTATGCCTGGTGTATCAGATGCAAAATTAAGTGTTTGCAATTTAGTATTTCTGTTGTTTATATCTTATAGTTGATGTGTTCCCTAAAGTTAAGTTTATAACCCGGATTTTTTTCTCTCTCAAACGATTTATGTTTTTTGAACAGCGGTATACTACTATTGCTTTTGTTTTGAAAAAAGTCTTCTTACTAATTGTAATAACAAAATTCGTGACGCTTACCGTGTAGATTCCATGCGATTCTGTTAGGTTTTCCTTTTGGTTAGTGTTAATGATTGTGTTAATAATGGTTTTGGAGTTTTGTTAGCTTAGTCTTAGAGGCATGATGTTTTTATTAGTTGTTAATGGCTTTGAACTAGCTGTCAGAAAACTGCGAGTACTCTCAGATCTGTTCATTGTGTCTTTTTGTGTCGGGATGTATAAGTACCCGGCCACGTCCACTTTTATTTTTTGTCTATCTAATGATTTAAGCCTTTTTCAACTGATTTTTATAGTTCGTTCTTATGTTGTTCTGTTATACCACTGTCCTCGGTTAGGGGGAGGGTTGGGATCCCGCTAACATGTTTAACTTCGCCACATTATTTATGTATGTGCCTGTCCCAAGTCAGGAGCCTGTAATTCAGTGGTTGTCGTTTGTTTATGTGTTACATATTTGTTTTTCGTTCATTTTTTTTACATAAATAAGGACATAAATAAGGCCGTTAGTTGTCTCGCTTGAATTGTTTTACATTGTCTTATGAGGCCTTTTAAAGCTGACTATATGCGGTATGGGCTTTGCTCATTGTTGAAGGCCGTACGGTGACCTATAATTGATAATGTTTGTGTCATTTTGGTTTTTTTGTGGATAGTTGTCTCATTGGCAATCATACCACATCTTATTTTTTATATAGACATATTTGGTATCTTTAATTTTCTAAACGTGAGTCAGGCACATTAGGTATCTATGCGTTTTTAAACGTGCGTTATTCACATTTGGAATCTTTGGCTTGTCTAAACGTGCTTTCGGCACATTTGGTATCATATTTTGATTTTTTCCCCGTGATTACAAATTTTGGCAAATATTTTTTGTACTTTTATCCCATGAGTTAGCTTCAAAGATACCAAACAATCTCCTCTTTGGTTCGTAGATCATTCTGCTAATACGTAAGCCCAGCTTTCTCTGAAAAAAACAAACCTAAATTAAATAGAATCAAAGTTGCTAGTCCCAGTTTGATCCTAAGTTTGTTCCAGTCGAAATATTCAAAATGGCCGTTGGAACTAAAATGCCGAATTATCAATTGATTTTTGTTTGCAACAAATCAAGTACATTTGCTTGGCTGGTACAAATGTTTTAATTACTGATTACAATGAAAGGTAATAACAACAGTGTATATTAGATTGATATGTCAATTTCTTAATATAAATTAACAGATTCTTCTTGAAAATGCTTTTTAAATTCGAGTGAAACATTGTTTAAATTTTGGGTTTCAATCTCTATGAAATCCATCGTTGAATTTAGTAAATTTGA
Organism: Mytilus trossulus; assembly: GCF_036588685.1. NCBI lineage: Eukaryota > Metazoa > Mollusca > Bivalvia > Mytilida > Mytilidae > Mytilus > Mytilus trossulus. The sequence continues at coordinate 31,923,581 of NC_086386.1, read as the reverse complement.
GTTTGAACGTGTATGTTAATCCCAGGCATAGATTACCTTATTTGGCACAACTTTTTGGATCCTCAATGCTCTTCAACTTTGTACCTCTTTGGTTTTTTAAATATTTTGCATGAGCGTCACTGATGAGTCTTATGTAGACGAAACGCGCGTCTGGCGTACCTAATTATAATCCTGGTACTTTTGATAACTATTAAGTTCTGTACTGACATGAATGCATACAGTATATAAAGTAAGAAATGATAAACCTTATTCCAGACTGTTTTTTTCTCATTACATATGAACATGCAACCAAATTATCGTTTCTACACAAATTATACATCTTAAATTGGATATACATGAAGGCAACGCTTAAACAACTATTACAAATAACACTGGGTTACAAGGCCTACATGTTTTCTCATTTATAATAGTTTTATAAAGTAGTGTCACAGCACACTATAAAATTTGCTTTTGTAACCGAAAAAAGGTTAGTAGTAATAAACTTTCGAATAATGAGTTTCATTCATAATTTATGACGTAATAAAAGTCAAAATTATTCCTTTTCTTGTTTGTCTATGCTTCCCTGAACGATTAGGTTGTTGCATGTCGGAGGATTAGATCGGATACATGTATGTAACTGAGAGATGACATCTTGACTAATATAGTTTATGATATATCAAATATTTCAGAGCTCATGATATTGTTAGTATGCATATCATTCAACAGGTATATATCAGGACAATTTGGGATTACCTGACAAATAAGCTATCTCAGATCCACATCTGTTATAACACGAAGAACTTGTAAGCACACCATCCGTCCGAAGAAGCTGAATAAAACTATATCATATAGGGTGTATCACTGCGACGTCATAAGATATTCACCTGAAATGGATATGTTGCCGCCAAAAAGAATAAAGTTTTAAAAACATCTCAGGGAAAACGGAAGATATGCTATAACTTGTTTACTCGTGTACGATACAAGCAAAATGGGAACATCAATAATAAATGCATAATTATTATTATTCGTTCATTGAAAAAAAAGTTTGAAAAACCTTATAACATCGTTAACATCTTTATCAATAGTGAAGAGTTTTTTTTGCACATTTGCATACTGAACGCTAATTTGATGAATGCCATTGTCGTACGTTATGACGTAATAATTGCAACTAATAAATTATAGTAATATGTGTGTTTCTCGTATGCCTTATGTTTTGGATGATATTAATAAAAAGACTTTTATAATGCAGAATTAAAAACTGGTTTTATTTGTTTTTCGAGTTTTTTTGTGCATCAATTATCATAAAGAGTATCACTATGTCATTTTAACTGTTTTAGTTTAAAAGATGTGTTGTTGGTCTTCCACTTTTAGATCAATTTACCTAGTACGTAAAAGTTGAGCCGTTTTAGAGAAAGACTGTATGTAATCACGACTAGATATATCTTTCTGATTGAGAGCAGCATAGATATAGATGTTTCACTGTACTTATTGAACACTTTTACTTTATAAAGAAAAATATTAATGACGATATTTGATAGTGTTGCAGGAACTGTAAACTCTCTAAAACACTTGAGTGCGGTCCTATTATGATGTGCTCTTGAAATCTTTAGATTTCTATAAGGTGTTTTGAAGATTGTTGCTGTTTTGTCAGGAATATGGCCATTGTCGTATTATAGTTCCTTTTTGTGTGAGTTACATGTTAACGTTGCGTCGTTTGTTTTCTCTTATTTTTGAGTGTAAATTCACATTGCAATAAGACGTGTCACGGTAATTGTCTATCCCAAATTCATGTATTTGGTTTTGATGTTATATTTGTTATTCTTGTGGGATTTTGTCTGATGCTCGGTCCGTTTCTGTGTGTGTTACATTTTAGTGTTATGTCGTTTTTCTCCTCTTATATTTAATGTGTTTCCCTCGGTTTAAGTTTGTTACCCCGATTTTTTGTCCATGGATTTATGAGTTTTAAACAGCGGTATACTACTGTTGCCTTTATTTGTTATGTCCATGATGTGGCCCCGTCTTACTTTGACGTCAGCATATCAATTGCCGTAATAGATTGTCTTCCCTTTGATATATCTCATTTGTATTATCAATGAGAACAAATAATTTACAAACATTACCAAATGATGTATAGTCATTTGAAGTGTTTTGCACATTGTTAAAATACTTTCAGCAATTCAAGTATTAAAAAATCTCATTTATTCGTCAATCTCTTTTCTATACAAATTTAAAACATCGAATTCAATTGCATACATTGTAAATTTATGAACGGAAAATTGTATATATGACAAATTGAAGACCTATTTACGACAATGATGATGAGATGTTATAATACTGATTGTAGTGAAGTCTTTACTACATTTATAATTATTTAATTGGTATAATTTAGCACTGAAGTTTTTTTTCAAATAAATCTATCATTAGTTAAAAGCTGCACCTTTTTTCAATTAAGGATGTCATCTTGACTGCCATCGAGAAAGGGGCATCATTTTTTATATAAATTTTGACTGTAATTATTCATTATCAACATTAAGTTAAGATATTAAGTTGAAAAGTGGCTCATGTCACGCAATCGTATGAATGACGGAACCCATCCTATTGCGTTAGCGAAAATAAACTTACAATTTAAGAACAGTAAAGAATACACAATACATCATAAAACGCGAATTATATATTTTTCAGAATTAAAAGTACACGAAGGGTCACAAGAATGAATTACGAAACGTTGATATATAAAGCGACCATAACATTCGTTTTTCTCTACTTGAAAGTTGTTTAAACGCTATGGTATTTACTTTGACGTCACTAAAATGTGGAAAAATAATATTAATTTGATGTAATTGCACTTACACTTTTCTTAATTTTCTACTTAAGGTGAACATATATCATTATAAATACACTGTTTTATGAATGAAATCTTCATTTAAATTTTGCTGACGAACACGACTTCACGCAAATGTAAATATAGAGAGGTATTGCATAATCTTTGAAGCATGAATCTTGAATGACTATAAAATTGCTCTAACGTATGAAGGCCTTTTTTGTACGATCTTGACTCAAACAAGTCCCCAAAAAGCCATCTTGTCTTTTACAAGTAGATTTAAAGTGTATAAATATTGTAATTGGTTTCATGCAAAAGCTACAAATGACTGAGGTAAAGTTGTTCTGTTGATAATCAGGGTTTTTATCCTCAGAAACGTTTTATATACTTATTTTTCTTCCTTGTTTTGACCAGAATTTTTCAGAGCTTTCAAGAGCATAACCAATTGTGGTTATTCCAGCAATGTGATCTGGTGCTACTGAAATAGGTGACGCATGTTAATGATTTTGTTCTTGTGTGATAAAATGTTTTAGTTCCCTGATTTATAAATCTATTTTATTTTGTCTTACTCCTTATAACGCTTTATTCGCTGAATTTAAGTTACGATAGCTAGTAAAACAAATATAGCAACAGTTGTTTACCCTGTCAACACAGCCGTTCTTGCTCCGTTTGGAGTTTTATTCAGATTTTGTGCTTAAAAATTGAATTGTGAGTTTGGAACATCGATATACCTCATATAGAAACTTAAGCATAAGTAGTCGTACTCGATTTTATGAACACCTTGTTCACAATTGGAATACAATTTGTTGAAATGGTTTTTTTTCCAAATAAAAAAAAAATCTGGAATAAAATCAAAAGGATTGAAAGAGCAGTGTACAGACACGTAACAATAGAACGTGGTGCCAAGCTGCATCTTACAGAAGGTGTAGGGGAAAATGAGTTTGTCCTCACAACTATCACATCTTGCATAACATTTGGATAAAAAAGCATATTTACAAATTTATTTTTACTTAATCATTTTTTTGCAATACATTATTTTGCTTTTAAACTTTGAAATTTTTGAAAAACTAGGGATAAGATTTTAAAAAGATTTCACATTTTAATCATGGTATCAATGATGAGTTTATTTACAAGTTTTCCTTTTTCCTCCAACTCTTTTAATAAGTAATAGATATATATGTATATACATTTTCACCGTGTTAAGATGTACAATCAAAGGAAGCAGACGACAGCGGTATTTAGATAGAAATAAGGCAAAAGTCAATGGGAGTACGAACAAACTTACGTTCTTCCTCATCCATTGCACTTATCGTCTGCGTATAATCTTGCAAAGTCATTGATGTGTCGCACGTATCTGGTAGACGGGCTTAACACTTACATGATAATACGTTTACAGCATGTTAATGTTGTTATTCAACAATGACGTCCAATCAAATTCACTGAAAAAGAGCCAATTCATTTTTTTTTAAATATTTATCATTTAATATGATTTTATAGAAAAGTGAATATATTATCTAAAAGTTTTTAAATTTTTTAAAATTTTTTTTGTAATGATTTACACTTTTACATAAGTTGATAGACTAAAAAGTTATATAATAACTAAGTAAAACATTTCATTTTGTTATTTCTTTTTTTCTTTTTGCATAAAATATAACTGTTTTCAATTATGCAGACTCACAGATCTTTGTCATTCAATTCTAAAGAACCCTGAACTACAGAACTACCCAAAACGATCAATCAATCCATTTTTGTTTGACAAGTTTTGTTACTTTGCACAAGAAGTAGTTAAACATTCTAAACATGTATCTAACCATTTTACTTTACACATTAAACACTTAAATGCCCATCTTACAAAATGTTACCAAGTTGGTATACAAAAGCTCTTAAATGGATTAAAATTATCACAACTATATTGATTAACTGTAATATTTGATAACCCTTCTTCGCGTGATCACAAATGCACAATAATCCAACAAACCTCATACTTGTCGATATGTTCAATCAAGAAAAGTAAGTGTTTTTTTCTTTTTGTTTCCTGAAAATGAAACATTAAATTTTATACATATACATATTACATTTTTATGAATTTTTTGGGGGCTCATTAACGAGCGAGCCTGTTGTTAACCATGTACGCGAATAAAATGCATTTCATGAAATGAAATATATTTGGACATTTTTGCAAAATTTAGTTTAAATGACGTAGATGTACAATAATAAATAGTTGTCTAATCTATAATTTTGGCGGGAACAATCTGTCCTCGCTATTCTAAATTTTAAAGAATATAATATGAATTAATATTGTTGATTTTTTTTAAATATATATTTCTTACTCGTTTCTTGTATTAGTAAATACTTCATTATTCTTTCGATAATTTTAAGATTAAATACTTATCCAAATTATTAATGTCAGTTTAGACGGAGAAGCAAACGAATACACTAAAAAAGCATCGTCAATGTTCTATGTGTTTGTGTTTTATCAGAAGCCAAATATTATTGATAACTTTATAAGTTTTGTATATTAAAAAGATATGAATTCATCTTTCATAATTAAATCTTATACTTTCTTAGTAATGTTGACATCGAAGTGTTCTATCATTATCTGAGCTTAAAATATGTTTAATCGTTTGATCTCGTCTGCCCGTGTATCATAAATTGAGGTTTATCCTTATTTTCAAATCATTTAAACATTGATTTATCATTATTATCGATAATCCGTTATTTTTGTGTCAATAAAACATTATTTGTTTAAACATTTATTTTATACAATTAGGAAATAAATCTTTATTATGCCATTTTAATGTCATTCTGCATATATGTGTTTTGAGTATGCCAGGTGTGCATACAAAATTTGTTTACTTTTTAGTTTCATCAAAAGTCCTTGAATTACAGAAAGTTATAATTCTCTGTTATAATTTTAGTTTAGTTGTTTTAACACTGTACTATGGCGTACTACACTCTCTATGAAAGGTACAACTATTTGACATGGGAGGCTGTAAAACTTGAAATGAGGAAATCACGTTCTTTTGAGGTTTTTGATTTTGCCATTTGAATTGGGACTTTTCGTTTTGAATTTTCTTCAGAGTTCAGTATTTTTGTGATTTTACTTTTTTTTCTTAATAATGGAAAATGCAGAAAAATGCTACGGTCACGTGAAATTTATAAAGTGTTGTTTTTTTCATTTGAAATTTTACTGAAAAATGAGAGTCATGTATCCTTAAATTGTTTAGTGTACCAAATATGCTTTGCTTAAATTTAAAATAAGTTTGTTTATTTAATAGATGTAAGGATACCCGTCGTGTAATGGAAAATTCATATTTTCATTTAAATTACTTGTGTTAATATTTGCATTTATAAGCCAAACATTTTTTGATACATTCAAGTAAAAGGAAAATGTACATCGCCAATTTGAGTAATAAAATTGAAGTAATCTTTTATTTTTTACATCTTCAGGATCTTGCTTGTTTTGTTAAAATTTGTTACAAATAAATCAGTGTACTGAAACATAGACCAATTTTTTGTCTGTGTATCTTCTTGGTAATGAGTGGAGACGGTTGAATAAGTGAGTTTACAACAATAATGTGGATGCAATATGTTTAAACTTGGAAGGAATAAGAGACACCATTATATTTTAACGAGTACAATCATATTTTTCGTTTCAGGCTGGAATCCCCTGTTGACGTTTCATTGCTATTGAAGGTAGGTTCATTTTTCTTATCTTAAAGTAGAACAAGCCTTGTAAATAAAGGCAAAAGTAGTATACCGCTGATGAATAGTCATTATACGATAAATCAAATTATGGGTAACAAACTCCAACCGAAGGTAACACATATACTTTAAGAAGAAAACAACGGAACAACAGAAACAAAAGCCAACTGACGTATTCATGAAAGGTACAATTTTTTTTTATAGAAAAAGGGGGGGGGTTGGACCTGGTTTTATTGCTAGCCAAACCTCCAACTCATATGGCCATGTTAGATATACTGATAAGATGAAATCACTACATTACAGGAAAAAAGTATAACAAAAATACTGATCTCCGAGGAAAATTCAAAACGAAAAGTCCCAAATCAAATGGCTAAATCACATGATAAAACAGTATAAACAAACGAAGAACACAATAATACCTATCATTTCATTATTAATGACAATATTTTTCTTACAAACCATAATGCATGTGCGTTAGTATTCATATGTAAAAGGTCTCTTTAGTACCATCGCTATTTATTTACATGTAAAATTTCGTTGAAATAAAAAACAGCAAGATCTAGAGATACATGACATTATTTTCTTTTAGATAACTAAAAACTTTTTAAGTGATTAAATTATGTGACTGAAAATCTACGTGTTATTACTACTTTTAATAAATGAATAGTAAACCAATAGACTTTGCGAACTACGGACACATGTTCCTCGCAAAATAATAAAAGAAGTAAATAAGATGTAAACGTTCCTTTTGTAACGCCTGGCTCTTTAAAAAAGAATATGAATGCATAAAAATGATGACTAAAAAATTTCTTTTTCATTGGGTTGAATGATAAATTGAATGCACTGCACAAACACACACACACATCAACACAAAAACAAGAAAGGCACCAAGTAGCACGTATGAATCTACATTTGCAAAATGCTCAGTTAAGGAGTCTATCCAAACTTTGCTAAAGTTTATGAATTACATCAATGTTCGATAACTATCAAAAGTTCAAGATAAAAACTATTTCACCAAAAGAGAACGTTTTTTCTCCTTACGCCTTTATTACAAGGGTGATTGCATATCCAATCAAATTATAGTTATAATAAAAAATCGAATTAGGTCGACTGTTACATTTAACAGATATAAAAACTCAAAAGTATGGTACAAGAAGATCAAACATCGCCCTATATATATTTCTAAATGTATATATAATGTTTTAATGCACTTTAATGGATATCAAATGTAGTGACAGGGCCGTTAATGAAATCTTAATTATTAGTAGACGCCTAATTATAACTTAAACATCGATTCTTATCTATATAACACATGTAATACAAGTGTCACAAATATTCAATTTGAATTCATTCATAAAAACAGGCTAAATACTTTTGTATAAGGTTTAAATGTATCTAGCTGTTGGATCTTGGTCGGTTAAGAAGCTTTACAAGCTTGACAGTTCTCATGAATGTCAGCATAATAACAAGGTTTATATAGTAGTTCCATATTTAGCAATAAGTGGTCCGATTGCATGTACTTTTGCAATGTCACGGTCCTACTTTGTCAGTATCTTGGCAGGGTTCAGTTGGAACAAGGCAAGACTTTGATACTAAAACTGTGTATGTGTATTATCTGCAAAAGAAATAATATAAAATCATCAAATGTTATACACGTTCCTTAATTCCTCTTTTAACACATTTTTGATTGGATCAAGATTGTATCTGCAATGAGAATTTTTTTTTCACTCAATCATATGTTTGAGTACTCAATCATATGTTTGAGTTACATATGTGTAACAATTCTATATGGAAAAAAAGTTAAGTTAAGTTTTTGAACATTATTCAGAGAATGGGGAAAATGCGCGGCACTAGTTCTATAAAGACACAAAGTGTCGCTCGCTTTTTCAAGGTAACGCGATTTGTGATATATCATAAAATCTTCCAATAATCGCACTGGAAGCAGATAATTTTATTGTCTTATTTGAAGTTTTATTTGGTACTTCAATGTTTTAGTTACAATTGCTGTTTCAGTGTTTATCATTCACAAAGGAAGTGTTTACAAAGGCCGATAAAGTACACTGATAATGAACAGATTTCATGCATTTCGGAACGATCAACGTGACATGAAATTTTAGTCGTAACATTTTTGGTGAAAAGAACCACAAGGGTGTAAATACACGTATAAACGTTAGCATAAAGAAATGTGAGCTACAGGGACGAGAAAAAAGAATAATAAAATGCATGCAAGACCCAAGAGAGTTAGAAGCTTAGTTTCCAAATAGTTTCTCAATTTATCAAAGGGGAGTTGTTTTCTAATTTTAATATCCCTCTGTTCGAGTCTGACGTAAATTCCTTTTGAATTATTTTGTAGTATGTATTCGACCTTATTTATTTCTAAACCTCTAAAATGTTTGAACTGAGGGCATTTTTTATCCTTCAAATACCGTGTTTATTCAAAACCACCAGTTCAACAAGGGGACGCTTTGACTTTAACTCTACAATTAACAACATTGTATTAACTTCTATCTCTATTCAAATGACTGCACAGTATTTAATAGCATCTACTTGTTAATACACTCAATCATGTTATGCATTATAACAAAACAAAATGAATTCCACCCTTTCAGCAAATAAGGCGTTTGTGAAAAATAAAAATGTAGTTAACATACTAACTTATTTCATACTTTAAATTGATGTTCTCAATCGGTCTGGTTTCCTGTATTGATAAAAGTTCAATGACAATGCGGAAAAAAAAGATATCACATTTTTATCTCTAGTCTCTAAACAAACTGAAGAAATCTTATGTCAACAAATCTCAACAACAGTTTATTTCAATGACTATCAAATTTTCAAAGGTTAAGCAAAATTGTGATTGACTAACTTTTCATTGAAAATAGATACCTTTCAAACTATAACATAACCTATTTACTAATTCCTACTTAAACTCTGCGGGAGCCGTTTATATTTGTGGAAGATGAACTTTGAACTTAATTGGCAAAATCAAAAGTGTCTTTTCCGATGAAGGTCTTCCAGTCTTAAAGCGATTAAGACTCAAAAGTACGAGGCGTGGAAGAGTGTCAGTCTTAGTTCTTTTGACATTAAGTATTAGTCGACTAGACTGAAATAAAAGGACCAAATACCAGGATATTTTTATTTGATGATTGATTGTTGTTTGTGTCTGAAGATGGTGTTTGTCGTTAAGACACAGTATACTGTGCTGGTAACAATTCTTCAGCTTTTTAATTGACAATTATATCCTGTATATTTATTATTCTTTTATTAGTCAATTGCCGTTGGTTCTCGTTCATGATATTTAATTCGATACACGGGTTTATAGGAATAAAACTGTATTGAAAAGTTCATCTGACACTAGGTAATAATACGTCATATGACTATTATATGCTTAACCAAGTATTGAAGCCCTAATGGATAGGAAAATTGGATTGTCATTTCCTCAAAAAGTTGAGAGATCAAGTCATATCAAATAGTATCTATAACTGAAACTATTACATAAATATATCATATTAATAGTTCGAAATGGATGGTTTTTTTTATTATCAAGCGGAGGTTGTAATTTGATAATATTGATATAAAATGCTGAATCATTTAATAAAATGCTTGACTCACTTTTATTTTGTAAACATATTGACACTAACACTACTTCAGTGGTTAATGATAATGATTTAAACAGTGTTTAGTTGATCTTTGAAAAAAATTGAAAAAATAAGGATGTGAAATGATTGCCAATGAGGCAAATTTCCAAACGAGGTCAAATGAAGTTAATATAGACAGTTATGTACCGCAGTAGGTTCTTATCTCCTACGTCATTTGGTCTGCGGAGGAGATAGTGTTGTATAATTAAAAATCATAAAACAGCTGCTTACTTTATAAATGTATTATGGGAAAAGAAGACATACTTTTTCATTTAATTTAAGTAGTAAGGGTATATGTAGAGTTAATTTTGTAGACTAAACGCGAGTCTGGCGAAAAATTTAATCCTCACACCACTTGGACGATGCAACTGCTAGCGGGGGTTTCTTCCTAGAGTGTATCACAAGCCTAGTAATTAGCACTTCTGTGTTGACCTGAATGATAATTGATATGACCATAATCAAAATCAACTGTTTGGAAATCGTTTAGTATTACGAAATTCCTAGAAATTATCTACGCTAAGGTAAGATTACTTTTGATGCATTTGGAAAAACCTTTTCGGAAATATGGGTCTTAAATGCTAAGGTTAGATTACTTTCGATGCATTTGGAAAAACCTTTACGGAAATATGGGTCTTCAATGCTCTTCTACCTCGTTTTTAATTTGTCTTTTTAACTTGTTTAAGTATAGCCCAATTGATGAGGCAGATTTGCATAAAAATTTAAATACTGTGATCTACAATGAGCTAGTTTTCAACCCCTGAGTGGATGCCACTGAATTATCATTGATATGGTCATAATTAAAATTCACTGATAAGAAAACAATTAGTATTTCGAAATACTAAGGATGTTCTACTTCAGAGTTATATTACCTTAGATATATTTGGCAAAAATTTTCAGAATCGTTGGTCGTCAATGCTCACCAAATTCGAACTGTTTATGGCATTTAAGGATGCTTGATTCTAGCGTCACTGATTTGTTTTAAAGACAAAACGGGCGTATGACGTACACAATATAAATACCGTTATCTACGATGAGTTTATATGCTATCAATGAGAAAAACGCCACTACTGGTAGAGGGGTATTCGCACAGTGTATCTTGAGATCACAAATCAGCACTTCCATATTTACACGAATTAGCATTCGTAAAGTCATAATTCAATCAGCTGTTTTGAAAAGTTTGAATTTTTCGAAATACTAGGATTTTTGGTCTTCAATCATATCCAAATACGTACTTTATTTGGCCTTGCTAACATGTTTGATTCTAGTGTAACTCATAATCTTTTGTATATTAAACATGACAGTGTGGCGTACAAAATATAAATGCTAGTATATTTGATGCATATGAAGAGTTACTGCCTAACTCATCTATCGAACGAGAAGTTAATTGTTAACTTTGAAAATTACTTGAGTGTTATCGTTATTTAAAGGGAAGTGAACTCGGTAAAAAAACCATGATCAAAATGAGTATTTGAGATGTTACTTAAACATTTACCAGTAGACATGTTAACCTGATACCGGTGAAGATACCAAAGCTCTAAACCAGGTTTATGAGCATGATGATGACAAGCGAACAATATCTCATTATCTTATCATGAAAATACATATCGCCAATGTTTTCCTACGTGAATGAAATTTGCAATTAGTTAACGCTGATGTCACCGTCCCCGAAACCAAAATAAAGAAATTCATATCGAAACATGATGCGCGTAATCGGTTAGATCTAAGAAGTTATATAAGTGTAACACATTTTACATATAACAACCAGAAATAACATGTTGATATATAAACTCATCATATATACCTAAAATTATATGGTCTACAAATTAAGAAGTATGGTCTGGGAAACAATGCAGTAATGCTAGTCTCAAATTGATTCTTCAATGATGTTTATCATGCGACGTTGTAAACTACACTATTCGTTCAATGCTGATGTAAGTTTTTGACACTCAGCTACTGACAATGACAAGTCAAAATAGTGAAAATCATATGAGGATGCTCAATTGAGGAGATTTGAACAAGAAACATAAGTGAAAAAGATACATAAATAATAAACAGAACTTCGATACCGGTTATGATATCTAATTGAAAGTTCTTAAACAACTACAACAAATGAATATGAATCCAGAATACACTTGGTCGATTCCACTGCTAGTAGAGGTTTATTTCAAGAGTATATTTCGAGCTCAGAGAAGTTAGCACTTCTGTCTTGACATGAATTATCATTCATATTGTCATAATTTAAATTAAGTATCTAGAAAAGTTTTAACGTTTTCGAAATACTAAGGATTTCTTCTTCAGGATTAAATTACCTTAGATGTATTTGGCAAAAGCATTCGGATAATTGGTCGTCAATGCTCTCCAAATGGTTTCTTTACGTTTGCCTTTTTAACGTGTTTGATTCTGGCGTAACTGATAAGTCGTTTGTAGACGAAACGCGCGTCCGTCTAACAAAATGTTAATTATTGTACCTCTAAATATATATAATGCGTTTACTTCCAAATGTACAGTTAATACCTATCTCAATCATTGAGTGGTCAGATAATTGTTAACATTTTAAAATTGTTCGAGTGCTACCATATTTAAATGTTTATGAACTGAGAAAGAGCTTTGAGTATTTCAGATGTAACTGGGACATTTACAAGGTTGACATTAACTCCTTTTAACCAATCTACATTCAGGCTTAACTGTTGACCTGGTGCTAGTGGAGGGTTAAAAATGTTTAAAAAAAGACTGACGAGAATGATAATGAAAGGCGAACAATATCTTATTACATAATTCAAAGGTTTTCTCCTACGTGAAAACAAATGCTGTTATTTTTTATTTGTTAATGCTGATGTATCAGTCCCCAAAACACAAAGAAATCAATTAAACCGATACAAGAATAATTGAAACGCGTTATCAGTTAGATCTAAGAAGTTAGGTTAGTGACACATTTAACATGATATAGCATTACCACGGTTATACTTAAACTCATCATAAATGCATTAATTTATATGGTCTACAAGTTCAGAAATATGGTCTGGGAAACAATGCAGTAATGTTAGTCTCATACTGATTCTTCAAAATTGTTTATCATGCGACGTTGTAAACTACACTATTCGTTCAATGCCGATGTTAGTTTTTGACATTCTAGCTACCGACAATGACAAGTCAAAATAGTGAAAATCATATGAGGAAGCTCATTTGAGGAAATTTGAACAAGAAAAATATATGAAAAAGATACATTTACAAGAACTTCAATCCTATAGACGGTTATGGTATCTCAAGTTCTTGAAATACACAATTTAAATTGAAATCGTAATGCACTTTTTCTGAGACAATTATTTTACAAGAAATTAAAAGTATGTTTGATAAATCCATACTTTTATTATCTTCAACTCTCAGCAATCTAAATCAGGAGGAACTTACTTACTATATCAAATTAATCGATTTTAGACTGAAAAAGCCATTTTGAGGTACTTAGTTTGAAAACACACGAAAAGTAATATCGTTTATTTGGTTTGTGATCACATACACTGGAAATGCTTATATTTGAATTGATATCAGCGTGAAGGTAGAGTGACCACGTACATACTTATATAAAAAAGAAACAGTGTCATGCATGCAAGAGCCGTGGTACAATTCCAAATTCGTCAATAGAATAAAAATCGTATCCAAAGCAAGCATTGAAATAGGTGTATTGACAAACAAAAAAGAAAGTCCAAACACTAACATACGAACATTAATACCGAAGCTAAAGGCTAAAGTATTTCCTTATTTGCTACTATAGATTTATATCCAGTTTTGTTGACTTATTGGGCTTAAACTTATGTTTTTAGATTTTTCTTATTTGCACATTGAAAAAAGCACCATATTATTTTTCTTCAATTTGATTTATTTCCAAGCATGTCGAAAAAGCTAAAATTGGCTTGGGAATTTTAAAAGATATCATGATTTATGTGAATCGTGACACAAGCTTTTTTTCTTAAAGAAATTGACGTATTTAATCTGAGGATATTAACTCATCCTTGTGCTATTTTTGACTTCCTGAATTGGATTTTAATTTCATTTTTATCAAAAGTTTTATTTAATTGCTTTTATGTTTTACTTGTATATCTGTGTTTTACTTTGTTTTTCCATACCTTACCGATTTCATTTTGTTTAGATATAGATATTTTGTTAAATATTGATACTGAATTGTAAATAAAAACATTCTTCCTTTTATGAAGACAAACAAGTCTTTGTATGCATTATTTATGTCACTTTTCCTTTAAAATGGGGAACTTATCTCAACACCGATGCTATAAAAAGTAAAATAACCAAAATACCATACTCCAAGAAAAAATAAACCAGAAATTCCCTTAACATATTATGGCAAAATCCAAAACTTTAACACATCAAACGAATGGAAAACAGCTGTCATATTCCTGATACAGGCATTTCATTATGTAGCAAATGTCTTTTTTTACTTAACACCGTTGGGATACAATTACTACAAAAGATTATTGGCTTATTTTGTAATTTAGTAGAAAAATGAAAATATCATTTTATAAATCTACGCTTTAACGCTTTTTATATGTGTGCCTATGTCCTAACAAGGAGTTTATATGCCTACTTCAAAGCTCTAAATCGTCACAGACTACTCATACAATTGAGAATGGAAATGCATGTTGCCATTTTTGTCCTTTACTTTAGATATCGTTTGCAAATTGGTCAGGTATTAGTTTTGGCCTGAGCATTTAAATTGTATTTGTGTTTTTATAGTGAATATGCATGTGATATTTATGAAAAGGCGTTAAACAGTCAATCAAACAAGCAAGCAAACAAACAAGCAATCAAGTAAGCAAGCAAGCAAGTAATCAAGTAAGCAAGCAAGCAAGCAAGCAAATAAGCAAGCAAATAAAAAAGTCATTAATCAAGCAAGCAAAATAACAAGTAATAAAATAATTAATCAATAAATCAACAAAGCAAGCAAGAAATCCATCAATCAATCAATCAATCAATCAAGCAATCAAGCAATCAATCTATCTATCTAGCAAGAAAGAACTAAAGCAATATATGAAGCATACAAGCACGCAAGCTATCAAGCAAGCAAGCAAGCAAGAAAGTTAGACAGCAAGCAATTTGAAAACAAGCAAGCAAGCAAACAATTTATAATCAAGCAAGAAAGCAAGAAATCAATCAATTAATCTAGCAAGCAAGCATTCATGCAAAACAACCAACCAATATATCAAGCATGCAATCGAGCAAGCTATAAATTAAGCAAGAAGCAACAACTATATCAAGCAAGCAAAGCAAACAAGCTTTCAATTAATCAAGCAATCAAACCAGCTATCATGTAAGCAAACAAGAGAGCAAGCTATCAATCAACCAAGCAACAAAAGCAAGCTATCAATTTATCAAGCAATCAAGCAATATATCAACCAAGTAATCAAACAATTTTTCAATCAAGAAAGCAAGAAAGCGAGATATCAAGCACTTTATCAATCAATCAATCAAACAAGAAAACAAGCTATCAATCGCTTGTTCCCTTAAATTATTGGCATAATTTGTGATATTATATTGAGTTCATTGTATGACTTATCAATTCAATAGCATTCCACACATACATGTTATATACGAGCAAAGTGTTGATTCAGTGCTTTTTATCTGCTTTTAAAAGTCACTGAATGTATTTTTTTTTCTTTAAAAAATCTATCCAATTCTTTATCTATCTATCAACGATGTTTTATTTTATGAAAATGCAAGATAAAAATGTTTTCAATAATATTCATATTTTCGGCATTGTCCCTAAAGATAACGTGTTGACGGATATCTGGCTGATTCGACCATACGAATACGTTATTATAGTATGGCCGATTAATTTTTGAAGGGTATTATTTTAACACATGTGACATAGATCAATTTACAATCAACAAAGCAACAAATTCTGCTTTGGTATTGTTTGTAGAATATGTTCCAACCTGATACGATTCATCTTTTAAGCTTTTAAAATTCAATAAATTATAAAACTACAAGGTTCGTTTAAATTCTTCTATGATGAAGCAAACGTATCTGAAGGGCCTTTAGATACTTTTTGAACAGAAATAATTCCGCTTTGATGACTATTTTCAGTACTAGTCTGTAACTTATCGAAAATTATCATAACTTTGGCTTTGAAATTTGACCTTTTAAACAATACACGGGTGGTCCTTTGTTGGCAAACTTTTTTGACTTTGAATGGTTGTCTTAACATTTGGCAGTGGTCCCTCAATACAATGCATTGATCCTTCATATCAATATGTTTAATAATTTAGAAGGTCGTGTGTAGACTTTATGTGGACACTTAAATCTTTTAATTAGTGTAATGAATACTTAGATATAAAATGTCACTTTATAAATTGTATATCAAAGACGTTATTCAATAGGTAAGTCCATAATATTTATATCTTATTAATATCTACTGAGGATTCCAGAGGATCCAGTCATGCTGATGTTTTACCAAACATTTGTTATGGGGAAATTTGGACAAAAATTATAAATTCCAAAATTTGAAGCATTCAGCATTAAATTGATGTTTCCCTGTGAAGGTATGCTGATATAACGTAAACTAATTATAGAGTATATGAAAGTTTACCCTTTCATTCCTCATTATTTGAATGCCAAGCATTTTTAGTGTTTTAATCCAATTAAAATCTAAATAGCATTACAATGTTAATTCGAAATATTATAACCCTGAACCATGTTAAGAAATTACGCAACATTTAGCTGAAGTTTGGCTTCACGCCGAAGACATTTAGTAAAATTGCATATTTTATTTATGTTTTGTTCGAATATCTTCAGACCACTCTTGTTGAAAATATATCTTAAGTTTTTCGGCTTAATTGTTGACTTGCGCGAATCAAGCTGAATATTTTTGAAGCTATCAAAACAAGACCTTCGATATTTGATATGATCATCATATGGCTTATAACCTGCAATTTCCATCTGGTTTGTCAATTGACCTTGGTCTCAGTTTTAGAGTTCAATGACTGGTAAAAATTAATATGTTTTCGTTTTCATCATTAATTCAATATCTCAGGTGGACGTTTCGTACCTTTGATAACTATTAACATCACTGGGTCGATGTCACTGCTGGTGGACGTTTCGTCCCCGAGGGTATCACCAGCCCAGTAGTCAACACTCCGATGTTGACATGAATATCAATAATGTGGTCAATTTTATAAATTTCCTGTTGACAAAACTTTGAATTTTCGAAAAACTAAGGATTTTCTTATCCCAGGCATATATTACTTAGTCGTATTTGGCACAACTTTTTGGAATTTTGAATCCTCAATGCTCTTTAACTCTGTACTTGTTTGGTTTTATAAGTATTTTGATTTGAGCGTCAATGATGAGTCGTATGTAGACGAAACCCGCGTCTGGCGTACTAAATTATAATCCTGATACCTTTGATAACTATTAACACCACTGGGTCGATGCCAATGCTGGGTGGACCTTTCGTCCCCCGAGGTTATCACCAGCCCAGTAGTCAACACTTCGGTGTTGACATGAATATCAATAATGTGGTCATTTTTATAAATTTCCTGTTGACAAAACTTTGATTTTTCGAAAAACTTAGGATTTTCTTATACCAGGCAAAGATTACTTAGCCGTATTTGACACTTTTTGGAATTTTGGATCCTCAATGCTCTTCAACTTTGTACTTGTTTGGTTTTATAAGTATTTTGATTTGAGCGTCACTGATGAGTCTTATGTAGACGAAACGCGCGTATGGCGTACTAAATTATAATCCTGGTACCTTTGATAACTATCAGTTACAGTATATAACAATTCAACCATTACGTCTCTAGAATATCATTAGATGAAGGTGTCTGCCTAACAATCGTTTTCTTGCACAACTCATTTTTCTTTTCTTTAGAATCTACTATTTTTTTGTCAACTTAATTTGGGAAATAGAATCTTGCAAAGATAAAAAGTCAGTCTAAAAATTGTCATTTGACCGTGACCTAATTTTCGAAGTTCACTAATCAACTAATCAATTACGCGGGAAGAAATTTCTGCTCATCTTATCATGATATGTGTTTTACTCAGAGTAAACAACATTCTATTTAAATTGTAATCCGGAAATACTCCCGCATAAACATCACCTCTACCCGTAATTACTTGATTCATATAAAAGTTAAAAAAAACAACAACATATTCATGGAGACTTTTCTGTAATAACATGGAATTGGATACACATTTGATAATTTAAAAATCTCTTCCTTAAACTTATAATTCGACCCTGGGTCATAAAGTAGCACAAGAAATTATGAATCTTGTGTATGACGTCTTCGTTGAAAATTACAATAGAATAAAAAATATTAGTCCTTTTTTGTTGCATTGTAGCAATAAACCTAACACTATCATTTCACAAATAACACAAGCTATATCAGATCTACAACAATTAACATTGACTACCCACAAGTTACATAACATTTCACCAAAAGAAAAATAAGATCAAATACCACGTGACCTTGTGAAACATTATGATACTATCAACATGTCATTGTTTTGATTTCTATGTTAACATGTGCAATTACTGCACAATTGCTCATTAAAATGCGGTTGGTCTAAGATGATCGTATCACCTTTTATCGTATCTTTACTGTGTAGAATTCAATATGTTTCTTCCTCACTTCGATGTAACAGATACCACAAATTTATGAAGATATAGTGTACAAATCTTCCGAATACAATACATTTTTATAGAATATTCAGCATGGGGATATTTATAACAGATTAAATGTATCCGCATGTCATTTTTCACAGCTTGTAAAATATCAAATATACCATCACTTTTGCAGTTACAAAGACCAACTATCATATTATATTTAGCTATATTTTACAGCGTGTAGAAGTTAGATAAAAAAAACAAAAAAACAACACTTTGTATATGTGGTGCTTTCAAAGTGCAGTTTTTGTATCCTTTCAAAGCGTTTTTTTCTAATTAACCTTTCCGAGGAAGCCACAAAATGCAAAATGTTAATTGAGAGACAAAGAAGGTATAAATACTTGAAGATAATAACTTGAAAGCAGTTGACCAAACCATGTTAGGTCTGCTTTGCCTGAAGAAATATGATACAAATTGAAGGCAAATTCATGCAATGTTTGTTATATTTCCCTCGTGAGTTCTATGATAAACTATTACATAACAATAGCTCTTTCCTTGTGAGGTCTTTGTTGAACTGTAACGCCACTGTTGTTTTCACCTTATGAGTTTTATGCTATACTTAATTATGTCTTTTGGCCATACATGTATTAACTTCTCAAATCAGTTTGTCTGCAAGTGCTTTCTTTTCTAGACACTTGCAAAGGTTATTTTGTTTGCAACACGAGTCAGTCAGTTACTAATACAGAAATTATTTTCGATTTTTGCCTTTGAGGGTACATTTAACATAACTTACCTGCAGAGACAAAAACAACAAATATGAATTATATCCTTGGCCCAGATGTTCATTTCTTAAATGTTAAAAAAATACATAGTTTTGTATCCAGTCATTTGTTGTGATGCTTGTAAATTATAATTTATATTAATGCCCCAGTCTATAATGTGAAGCATCAAAACAATAAGATAATAACGATGTGTTAAAAGTAAGGGATCAAACTTCATTGATCATACAATACACTAGGTCAAAGTTAAAATAGGAATCGTGCAAAATATTGCATCATAAACATTGATCTGTCGTCTTGTAGAGCAACCCACTGTCATCTTAATGACTATATACCAATTGTGCATCTTACTCTTATGCAATCTACGTAAAAACTGTGTAAAATTTTCAGACCCTATATTTGTTTTATGTGTACTCAATAAAACCACAATGTAATAGGTTAAAAGTTGGTGTATATGTGAACAATATTGAGCGGTAGCACGGAGAAATTTCGTAGTGCAATAAAAAAAAAAAAAACTACATGGCATAATTATGTTGAGTTTTAATGTGTAACTTATAACAATAACGGTACCAATTTATCTGCATTTATCTACGTTGATTAATTTTCATAATTACTTTCGTGTCATCATGCATTGCATATTAGTATCTTTTAAGTGTTGTTGACCGCCCATCCATTAAATGAAGTCTGTATCTCACTAAGATGACTTCCCTTTTATTATAAAATGCTTACAGGATACTGTCTATACATGTACATTAGCCTTTCATCTTTTTTTTCGTATTAATTGTGGTTTCTTATTGATGTTTGCATGGTCTGTGATGACATCATTTTACTGTTTAAATCATTTTAGTATTTGCTAATAGTACATGTATTTCTTGAATATGTATCAAATATTTGCCACTGGGCGTAAAAATCAATATTATCTATTCCATTTGGATTTTAATCTTTTCTATTAGTACATATTTTCTATAAACATGCAAGCAATATTTGCCACTGACCGTAAAGCAAACAATAACCAATCAATGATATATATTTCAATTAACATGCAATAGAAGATATGGCATGCACATTTCTAATTCGGTTTAACTATATTTTGCTATGTTACTTCCCAATTGAGTTGTACCCTACAGTATTTCTATTCATACAGATATCATAGTTACAACTAATACAAGATAACTATTCTAAACCCTGACCCGACTGAACCGGACATCAAAATAGTTCAGAACTCAGCGTAATACAAACTGCTCATTGAGAACGCTCTTCATACATTGTACCATTCAAGCAATCCCTGAATATAGATTTTCTTCTCTTTCCTATCACAATGTTTAACATTATGATGATACGCAGTCTGTGTTTCCCGTTACAATGTTCTTATATGGGATCCGAGCAACTAACATAGATTTTATAGAAAATTTAAGTCATAACTTTGTGTGTCTGTGTCAGATTTGTCTCGGCATTAACACTTTCCAGCTCAATGTTACCATTATTATATTTCTTCTATCTTAATGTTTTTTAGAATTACCTTAATTAATTTTAGGCATCGTTCAAGATTGTGTCATACGTCCTGTTCTGTTCATAATTTTGATGTACCCAATTTACTTGGCAGCTATTTACAACCCTGTATTTCATGGCGGTATTTTGTGTAGGTGGAAGAAGCCGGAGATTCCGGTAGAGAACCACCGAACAGTCGTTTTCAATGTAATGCTTGCAGGAACCAGACATAAGTTAGGCACTTTTTTTTTCACCAAGTACAACACACCCTTAACTTTAAACAGGTGATAATTCCTACAAAGGATCATTTACCTCTTAAGATAAGGTGAAACTTGGGAAAAAAAGTAAAGAAACAAAATATATTTTACCCCAGATTTTTAACTAAAAGCTGGGACTATTAAAAGGCAACGTTGTTTCTTATTTTTAAAGACGTGAAATATTTGATCAGTCTTACAAATGTTCTATTTACATATTATGGAGACTTGCCAAAATACTCGGGCTTCAAAACAAAATCTGTGTCTATCTGTTCCTTATTTGTAAAGGATGATAATGATGGACACAGAGAATCATGTTATATATTATATAAGCTATTCATTTATAAGTAAAACATATCATTAAATTCACTTTGATCTAGCTACAAATATACACTTAAAAGTTTGTTTTTCGTGTAACTGCACTTAGAAGAACCATATTTGCAACATTTGAAAATAAATAAGATTTGTATATGATTAATATTGTTAAAAAGACTGTTTATTATCATATAGGTGTAATAATTGACATCTATCTCTTTATTCTACTAAAGATGTACCCAGATTACACGTCTTCTTTATTAAATTATTTGATCAAAAGCAGATAGCAAGGTGAAGTTAGTTTATTACTGATATTTTACGACGAGTTATTCAAATATTTATTTTGTTCAATGCACAAATGTAATACTAGTATATGTAACAAGGAAAGGCATGTCAATTTAAAAGGTAATAATGTGCATATATATGTGCACCTCGAATATAATGTTGTTGTTTTTTCGGAGGTAAATATGCTTAATGGAAGATCGCAAATCTTGAATATGTCAACAAAAACCAAAACACTATATATACATACCACATCTTCTTATATCAATGTAAATAAACAAAAATAAGAATTTGACCCCTCTCCTTATTCAAAATAAAAAATAATTGGAAAGCCAAATGAAGATACTAGATGCGCTCTTGTGCTAAAAAAACATGTCCTGCTAAGCTTACACCAGATATGAAGCAATTCTGTTCAGTAGTTCTTGGGAAATATCTGATAAAAACAATGACATATAAACGGGGTAATATACAATCTTCAACAATTGACAATTGACAAGTCTGTACCATCATGATACCAAAAGACATAGTAAGTAACATGTTTTTATGACCATAATTGGTTAAACGCGGTGCTTTTTTTGTCATCTTGAAATCAAAATGTTGCGGACATACGAATTTTACTGTTTACACGAGCGAATTTTGATCTGATCTTGCTTCGTAATTTAAAGTAATATTCTTAAAACCTTGTGTGTGATAATTTAGTTTGTCTTGAATATTTCAACTGACAAATTTAGTCAGAGACTGCAATAAAAGCGTGATATTTTTGCCATCAAACACATTTCTATCAAGTCGGGAATGTGAAATGTGTTTCCTTTTGTTCCAATGCAGGTTGTTTTAAACTTATTGCCATTTTATAGCCTGACTGCGACTTTTTTTTTTGGCACTATCTTTTATTTCGTACACTTTGAAATATACACTACACGTGAAAAATATGTATTAACGTTGTCATCTGTATAGAAATAAGAACATTACTAAATTTTGTGTAATGACCCTTACATAATGATATACACATTTATAGTCTATTTATATTAATTTCAGTTTAAGAGATGTAATAACTTTTTCTTTGTTTTTGAATTTGAATTTAACAGATTGATTGTTTGCTTATGATGCTAGTAAAAAATGTAGACTACATTTGAATTCTCAATGACATTCCTAACACAGGTGTACTTTTATTTAAGTAATGTAAACTTGTATATGCATCATTTACTTATAACCATTATGATACGTCTATCTTCTTTTTTTTACAAAACTACAAATTATATACAAGTAACCTGTTATTTTCTCCTTTTTTATAAGTCTTAATTTGTCTTGCAATAATTTAATTGACATTAAACGACCTTGGTAGATAAGTGCTGAATCACTACGCCAGTGACAATGACAACGATTTTTGGGTGAGAAATGGACAATTGAAAGTTTGTTTCGTTCCCCTGCTGGGTGGGGCACAACAGTTTATCGTTAATATAAAGAAACCAATAAGGAAGGGTAGTAAATTAAATTAGTTAAACAAATTATGTCGTCCTTATTCTCACAAGTGGTTAACTGTTCTATATAGAAGGAGACATTGTATTTTTGTCAAACAATGATGTAGCTAAAAATGTTCCGAAACTCTCGCTGAAAAAATGGAACGATAAATATTTTGATTTTGTCAAAGGGTGATAAAAGCCACATACTTCTTGAATACGATAAAAGTGTTTAGTTAAGTTTAAACATATTTTTTTTGCTAAAATGGATTAGACACAAGTAAATCATACTTATGAAGTCTTCTCCATAAGAGTTTCTTAAATGGTCGCTGCGCACTGTATGTCCTTAGCACTTCTGTTAGATTAATAAACACATCGTAGATACAAGTATTAAAATTGTGTACAACAGACACGCGTTTCGTCTATAAAAGACGCATAGGCTCAAATGTTGCACAACAAACAAGAGTAATCTCAAAACATGACTGCTTGCTTTTCAATTTGTTTGTCTCGTTTTTTTTATTGTATTGTATAAGTACTTTCTGAAGAAAGCGTCTTCCAAACAGTCGTTTGGAGTATTTCGAAGTTATATAAACAGATATTAAAGGAAATTGTGAAAGGAGTCGGTGTCATTTATAGCTGGTACTTCCGATTTTATTTACATGTTAATGAAAAGTAAAGCCTCACAAACACATCGGATTGTTTTAAATCATGAATGAACTTTTTAAAACAGATATAGAATTCATGAATGAGAATAGAACAGGTGAATCATGAATTCAATTTGGTTAAATGCAATTAAAAAATATATATATGTCATTCGAATTGAGAAAACATTTCAAGACTTTGTCGCCTTAAATTGTGACAGTTACACTTGTCGAAACAGAATTATCATGTTAAGGTGAAATGATTTACGGGTGATTCAGAGATTGAAAATGATGAAGATTGATTAAAAAAGTTCAATTAAACTTGGTATGTTGATAGCATCTGGGTAAAGCTCTTATCTTATAGCTATTTGTTAATTTAAGTTGATAGCCCAATGGTTGATCTCAAGTTAAGTCAACATTGTTACATTAAATCTGTAGTAGAAATTGTGATAAGCATAGAGATTCCCCTCGTAGTGAGACTCTCCATATAGTAGCCTTGTCTGATGTTACATTGCTTGCTGAATTAGATGTTTAGATATTCAAACATTTGTCATTGGCCTTCAAATTGCTTCTCACTGACATGTGGTATAATGGTGGATGGTAGTGATCTTATAAACTGCCAACCTTGCAATATATTAATGTCAAAGGACAGGAACTAGTAACTAAGTGGTTGTCTTTTTTATCTATCTAAAAGTTATTTATGTTAATAATTGTTTTTTTTAAATGTCTGTTTGTGTTTAGACTGTTGAATTTGTCACTTAGAGAGTCTTACTTTCCTTTCCATTACGATATCTTCTCACAGGTACGTGTCTCTAGCAAAAAATACTAAGTATGATTGTTTTTAGAAAACAATCTTATTTCTTAATAGATCACAAAATACCAGTCCGTCTGGAAAAAATCAAGTAAGATCAACCAGCCTTTTGAAGACCAACAAAATACATTCGGATTCATGACAAGGGATATTGTTTCAAAAACTTATCAAAAGAAATCGAAACTCAACAGGGAAACTAAAAACTCGCGAATAAACTAGAATCCGGTTGTGTTTATACGCTATGCTAATAATAATAAAATATGCCGTAGTCAGCCGCGAAACACAGTTTAAAGTTGAGTGAGACCAACAAATTCATGACAGCAAAAAGTGACGCGAGACAAACAACTTACAGTCTACGAAAACACTTCACAAACAACTTATTAAAAAATAGATATATCCTTTTTTAATTAATATTTATGTACTTTTACGGTGTCATAATTTAACAATTATTAGACAAAGAAAAAGTCATGCATACGAAAAGTCATATTTGCATTTACAAGAATCGCTTTGCTACCATTTCAATAGCCGGAAATATTATATACATAGTTTTGGGATATTAGTAGTATTGCAGTTATGGGTTCAATACCGCTATAACAGAAGTAAAAGTACACTTGAGTTCAAACTATCGTGTTGACATGTATGAAAGGCATTATAATAGTAATTGCAACGATCATGTTTTATTTGACTCCTGGCCTCTTTAAATGGTGATTTTTATTGCAAATGATTATGTTTTTGGGGTCAATGTAGGGGTACTTTTTAAATCTCAGCTCATCGTTTAAATTGTCAGATGGCTTTGTAAAATAACCAAAGGCATTTGAAAAAAAATAATCTTGAAGATTACTTGTGGTTTTAGATCAATTACATTGAAATGAGCAAGAACTATAGCTCTAATTACCCGTAAAATTATAACATTTTCATTTGAGATCACGTGAGGAAGTGGTTTATATCAAAATAAATATGGCGGTCCAAATAACTATTGTTTGTGAATGAACGTAACACGATATCCCGCAAGTCTTGAAAAAATACTATAACACAATACTTATGTTTTTACATTTGCATTATTGTTGCAAAAGTCATCAAGTGTCCATTTTGGGGGAGATTTTTATCATGTCTAATATTCAATGGAAATGCAATTTTTCTCACGTTGCAGATGTACACCTACAACTTGTTCACCTGTTTAAGATCTAAAGTCCTTTTTATTTGTGTTAAATGTGATTACTTCTGAACAAAAAGAAACGATATTCTAGACCAGAGGTCACTTTTAACTGTTTCTAATTGGTTTGGATTTCAGTAAATTATGTATAAATCACTTATTTTTTTTCAAAAACAAGACACCGGAAGCTAAACAGCAGACAACACACATTAAAACTAAGCTCAATGTCGGACTTTTTGTTATGATATTTATCAATAATTAGAAAATGTGTATCCGAGCGTAGATGATAAAAATCAAGATAGCAAATGGTAAATAAATTCCTTCAGTTTTATAGCTCGTGGAGATTTTTATAAATGACGCATTTTGTAGTCCACGAGGCCAGCTTGGTTATATGAACAATTTGTGTATTTGAAACCACGTTCTTTGCTGCAGGACTTGTATGATTATCGTTTGGAAGACAAATTTATGACTAGATATAATCTCTTAAACTTAAAACACTGTGACGAATCGTGACCTAAAACAAAAACATGTAAGGATATATTTAATGAAGATAGTTACAAAGACCTGTGCAGTTAGTTATAACAAAACATTATAGTACAGAAAAAATAAAAAAATAAATAAAAAAGCGAAACATGTATTGAATTGTAAAACGGCAGAAGATGTAGATAGAAATAAATGAAAATAAAAACTGTCATTTTAAGAATTATAATTAGTAGAACTTGAAAAGTATAAGGTACGTTGTGACAACATGCAATGCAGGAATGCTACAGCCATATAAAGCATGTATACCCTATTGAAGGCCGTACTGTGCTCTGTAGTTGTTTATCGTATTTTGGACTCTGATAGAAAGTTTTATCATTTGCAGTTATAACTATACGGCCTACGCCACTGAACAACAAACATACAAATGTAAATATATCTACGTGAAGATGATGCCAGTATTAAACATATCTTATTATTTTTGAAATGTATCATAAGTATTGAAGTCAATATTTCCCATAAAATAGGAATAGTTCTCTGATAATTTAAGTAAGATATGTAGCTTTATTAAAAACTTTTTTAAAAGTCATATGTAAAAATTATAAGTAATAGCGAAATTCAGGCGTTCTCATGATCTAGAAACTTAAATAAGCTGAACGTCAATGTTCATATTGAGTCACAGTAATTGGACAGTGGGAGAAAATCTTAATTGTTACCCACACTGGGGTGGTTCGTTTTTGTGATAAATGTAACCTGTCACTTTATGAAGACCCTCCCGTCTTAAATAAGACAGATTTAATATTTTATTTTATTTTTTTCCTGTTAACTTCCTAGTTCTTCCCACTGTTGTCTTCAAATTACACAAAATTTACATATGTTTTACAAAAATATCGTCAACTGACTCATGTTAATATGTAGGTTATATGCAAAAAATATTAATTGTGTTGGTGTTTACGAGAAAACAAAAAATAGTCAATACACAATTCATTATGACGTATAATTATGTAGGTATCATAAGGTCATCAAGATCAATATCAACAATTACTTACATCTGATAAAAAGAAATATTTTAACAGTGTTTTCATCTAACATTGTTCCTTGCGTAATTTTAATTGACCATCGATTGCTCTCGGCTGTTTTCAAAATACCCAGAGATCACTAACCGGAACTTGCGCGCAATTGTGACATTCTTTTAACAGATGCCGTTGGTGAAATTAGTTTTTTGAATAAAAAAGATAGTAAAACTAAACGTTTTGGACATTTTATCTCATCTTGAAGTGTTACTAATCTGTCATATAAATATTCATCAACAAAAAATATGATTGCTGTCAGCAGTTTATGTAAATTGTTTTCTGTGTTCACCGAATAGTCATAGTAACTTGGTGAATGTTTAGTACATTGGTTGTGGGGCGAGTTAGGTGACCAACATCATTCGACGTCCTACAGAAGGAAGACCGTAGTGTTAAAACTGATGGTTTCCGAAACGCTCCCGATAATGAACTTTCGATACATCCGGGCTTGGGACAGCCACATGCTCATACGTGTATTTGTAGTAACGATCTTCCGGGCTTGGGACAGCCACATGCTCATACGTGTATTTGTAGTAACGATCTTCCGGGCTTGGGACAGCCACATGCTCATACGTGTATTTGTAGTTTTATTTTGCGAATGTCTTGAACTTCAAAGAAAGCTTTACACATATTATACACATTATAAAGAAAACAAGACTGGTAACGCATTGACCTTAGGAAATGCATATCTGTTATGTTTTACAAGATATTTGAAGGTGTCATTTGAAAGCCAAAATCCCCCCAACGCGTTTTATCATACGCATTTAATGAAATTTATTCATGGAATTCTTGATGAATAACAAATCTTCAAACTTAAGAAATAATCTATGAAATCAATTTGAATGGATCATGACGATTTGTTTACTTTGATTATACCGTAAACACTTATAAGGCATATGTTTACAATCATTCACGTTATAAATTATATTTATATCACTCATATGGCTAGAATTATAATAATTTTGCAATATTTCGTTCTTTAACCATCTTTTTATTGATTATTAGTGAAATATGAGCCATGTACTGCTACAGGAAATATTTTCTGTAAATAAAATACAATTTAAAATCAGAACAAATAATAAAAATATTCTGGCGTATGTAAATAATAAATTTTTCATGTCACTTCTGAAAAATCTACATAATTTGATTTATTAATAAACAAACAAACAAATAAATAAAAAGAAAAAAAAAAAGAAAGGAAATGGTTCGTGTATTGAATCGTATACCATATGCGAGCATCTGGTTGAAGAGTTTTATTTTACATAGCTGAAACGAGGAAACACACTAGAAATAAGGAGAAAATCTGTATAAATATCAGTTAAGGAGCAAGCCACCATAACAACAAACAAACATCATGTATTTTGGTTCAGCATACGATCTAAAACATCACACATTTAAGTAGATATAGGAAGATGTGGTAGCAGTGCCAAAGAGACAACTCTCCATCCAAATAACAATTTATAAAAGTAAACCATTATAGTTCAATGTACGGCCTTCAACACGGAGCCTTGGCTCACACCGACTGACAACAAGCTATAAAATGCCCCAAAATTACTAGACGTGTAAAACCATTCAAAGGAGAAAACCAACGATCTAATCTATATAAAAAAGAGAAACGAGAAATACGTATTTTAAAATTACATAAACAAACGACAACTACTGTACATCAGATTCCTGACTTACGACAGATGCAAACATTTGCAACGGGATTAAACGTTTTAATGGTACCAAACCTTCTCTTTTTTTCTAAAACAATAGCATAACATCACAACATAGAAAAACACACGGTTAAAGCCATACTCGAATTTGAGAGAAGCTGCCAAATTGACAAAGGCTTCACAAATCTGAATTAACAATAAATTCCTTAATGAAAATAATAAAACTACTTGCATTCATTCAAATACATCGACGGGATTTAATACACTACCTAAAACAAAGAAATCAACAGGGGGCTTACCATATAAATGTCATAGAACAGTTCGAACACCTTGATTGTCAAATTTATAGCTGATATACATATAAAGTCACTCTATATATGTACTCTAAAACGTATATCTATCTCAATACAGTTAAAACAAGGAGAAGGAATGCTTTATTGACTAACAAGGTAAACAAATACGTACTAAAAACTTAGTAAATCATAGCATGGGGGATATAGAGACAATATGTAAGTTTGAATCATTAGTTGTAAATAAATGTCAACAGAATCGGTCTAGTTCAAAGGACTTTCCATCTTTAACACTCATCCCACTCACAATAACAATAAACTAGGGTCATATAATACCCATTCATGTACTTTTGTTTTGGGTTATCAATAATGT
Source organism: Mytilus trossulus (assembly GCF_036588685.1). Taxonomy (NCBI): domain Eukaryota; kingdom Metazoa; phylum Mollusca; class Bivalvia; order Mytilida; family Mytilidae; genus Mytilus; species Mytilus trossulus. The sequence continues at coordinate 31,893,776 of NC_086386.1, read as the reverse complement.
TATAGTAATCTTGACTCAAGTGTACTATGTTAGAATGCTTGGTCATTCATATTTGGTAGTTTGAAGTGATTATTTAGTTCATTCAGGACTGTTGAAAATTAAACAATAAAATGGCGATATAAACATTTCAAGTTTACGTGAACTATTCTATGAATCGTAAGTTTTTCTAGGAGGTTCTGACACAAAAGCAGGACTGGTATGCTCCTTCTCTGTTATGAAACTGCAGACTTAGAGTTGCAAATCATGGCCACAGAGGTGTTAGCATGTAAACCTGGATGCTTTATGTTTGTTGATTACAAGTCTAGCTTTTCAAGAGGACACTCATATTTATGCAGACTTATACTTTCGTGTTATACCTTGTTTTAAGGTGCGAAAGTTTAATAAGTGATGCTTGCGCTATAAGCTGCTTCGCTTGTGCTTTTTAAGCATGCACACATGTGAAAAGAAGTTAAGTAGTCCGTGTTAATAAAATGCCTCGAATTTCATTTATGAAAATGTTAATACAAAAGTATACATAGATGGACCAATGTACCTAACCCTATACAGATTTGCCAACTCACGATATCAGTAATATACGGTTAACAACATGAATACCATTACATTAAGAAAATATATAGATTTCAATGACCGAGATCTTTGAAATTGCACTTATATCAAAACTAAATTTTATTTCCAAAGTTTTATAGCTTAAGAAAACTAGGTTGTTGCGCGAAACCCTATGCTATATCAGTAATTAATAATTAAAAATGTTTGGCTTTTATAATGATAATGTGCATAATTATACATATATAGGTATATTCTTTCATGTTCTATTCAATTAAATGCATGTACCCTATTGAAAGAGGAATATAAGCGAAGTGCATATTATGTTTCATGTAAAAAATAAAAGTACATTCTACCTGCAAATTATCGATATATTTGGACATAATTCATAACTAGGTACAATAGTTTCTAACCAGAGTTCAGTGAAATATGAAAGATTGGTTCAAACCACTATATCATTAATACGTATGTATACGTATGTATAGAAGAAAATACTTATGACGTCCTCGCATTTATGATTACTATGTATATACAAAATAAAATTCGATCAGTTCGTTTAACAGCAAGAATTCCAAAAGTATTTCCATGCATAAGAATTACAGTCTTGACGTAATATTAATTATGGTCTCCAGAAATGTACCAAAATAATGATTAATTTGATTGTACTACAATTTCAAAGACTAGTCACCATAAATGTCCACCACGCTACATAAAATCTGTCCCTGGCTATTAGGTTAATATGTTTTAGCAATATATAATAAATATAATGGTGATTAAGGTACCACAGGTGACGAAAGGTTTGTTTTGATAATATACCATAAGATATCATGACCTCACAAAGAACAAGTATATATCCAAATGACATACCGATTTAAAAAGTACAGGTTAACATTTTACTTAAATTTTAAAAATTGAATTGCATACTACCAACTATTTTTTTACTTTATAAGTAAATGTTCATTTTCAACTTTTTCAGATAAGCTCTAGACCATTACACTAAAAGAAAAAAAGGGGGGGGGGAATGTAAGCATTTTCATCTATGTAAAAATTGAACCAACCAAAAAAGCAAACACACAAACAAACAAACATTTTTTTTTTGTATATAGCTTAGCTAATATTCATCTATAATATTTTAAACATATATAGGAAATGGCGGCTGATTAAGAAGATATAATGAGTCTACCTGATTATCTCATTTGTAAAGATGTCCTTTAGTTAGTGTGACGCTAAACATGCAGTAGGTATTTGAACATCTTAACATCTGAAAACCATAAGAATAATCATATGGTTCCTTGTTGAACATGAGAGGTGATTTAAGGGGACTCTTCTGTTTTCTGCCATTCTTACATAGACGTTACCTGTACTAGTGTTGAGCATATATGAAATGCAATCTGATTACATTGGTTGTCATCTGTTTATGTAGTTTATACGTTTTTCTCGTTTCTCGTTTTTAAATATATTATACCGTTGGTTTTCCCGTTTGAATGGTTTTACACACGTAAATTGTAGGGTCCTTTATAGCTTGCTGTTTGGTGTGAGCCAAGGTTCCGTGTTAAAGGCCATACCTTGACCTATAATGGTTTATTTTTATACATTGTTACTTGGAAGGAGAGTTGTTTCATTGGCACTAATACCACATCTTCCTATATCTATGAAAAACCGATGCATTTGTACTTTTATAGGAAGGGATTATTGTAAAGTATCAGATTTAGAAGAGTTTGTGGTTGCATTTTAAAATAACTACATGTCCTTTGTAAACGGTATTATTGATGACTATATTTACTGGTTCCTGTTTCTAAGTTGATTTTTTATTGTTTTTGTGGACGTGTTGTTATCTTTTAATCGCGATTAAAACGGTGACAAGAATGAGTATAGTCTGACACAAACTTATAACACATGATCAAATCACAATTAATATAATGTGTACGTGCATGCTTGTCCAAAATCAGGAACTCCGTCAGTATATACATGTAGCTGTCTTGGTCGTATTTTTATTTTTATTTGCTAAACGTTTAGCGGCAAATATTTCATGCATAGGTGTATTTAGCATGTGCTACAAAATGAGTCGGCCGCGATGAGAGTCGGAAATTGTAATTTACGACTGGAATAGGGAGTATGTGGAAATGTGACAGCGATTGTTGCCTTGTAACAGGCCACCTAAAGACACCTCAAATGTTCTGATCTTTAAGGAATGCTGTGCAGGGATAGAAGGACTTCACATTGGTGTATTAAATTAAGTCACTAACTTTCTTACTCAATGGTGCTTTTGACAAAGTATATGAAAACTTGCATGTTGTTTCTGACTTCGTTTACCCATTAATGATTTTCATCTCTATAGAGAAGAAGTGCACAACAGTACCGGTTGTGAAGATATATACTACACTGGTATATAGAACCACAATAAATTTGAAGTTTTATAGAGGATATACTTTGACATTACAACTGAAATACAGACGTTTGAAATATTGCATAGACACTCTCTTACAAGATGTGATTAGTTAATGATATGTCCATCCTGCAATTGTCTTCTCATATTTCTGCACGATATGACATTTATCAATTCAATTCGTGCTATATTACCGGATAAGTGCCATGTTCACCTCAAGTTAATGTTTTGGGCTGAACGAAGTCAAAGAAGTGGAACATACTAGACTTATTTGGTCAATGAAATCCCACTAAAGATTGTGTATGTCTGTAAACATATGTATGAATTCATAAATAGAAAGTACAAATTATAAAGTACTGAAATAGACTGGCGACTCTGAACACCCACTACAAGACCGTAAACAACTACGGTAAACAAATGTCATAATTTCCGGAAACTGATTTTGAAATGCAGACTTGTGTCTTTAAAACATTTTCGACAAGAAGCAGTTATTGTCAAACTCCAATAAATGCGTGTTACATTGTCATTTTAATAGCCGACAGCTCTTGATCACTGAAGAAGCCGTGACTGGACTTTCTTAATTTGCAACTTGTAATCAGTATTTTATGTATGAAAAATAGAAACAAACATGTTGTTTTCTTTGTTCTCTTTACATGTCGGTATTGTCAGCACGAACCGTATATCTGTGTTGATATGAACAGTTCAAATATAGCGTTAAATGTTCAATAAATAAAAATGAGATTAACTTATAAGGAAATAGCCTTCTTTTTCCTTAAAATTTTGAGTGATAGCTATTTTATGCCAATTGCGAAACTTTAAAATACTAGTACTTAAAAAAATTATGTAGTATTGAAAAAATTAATCTATCATTTTACCATGTGCTTACAAATAAACATACTGAATATACCATTTCCGTTTACATGTCTAAAATAATAAATACGAGAGGAAAAAACAAAAATAAACAAAAAATCGACGGCTATCCAAGGTTGAGATTTTTTGCATTATAGCAATGGCGATTATGGTGTCTTCTGTGGGAATTAAGTACTTTTTTTTAAATTATGAAGTGTCAACACTTAAAATGGAGTAACTGTGTATCCTATTTAGTTTTTAGCCGTACAGCAGTATACAAAGACAGTAGACAAGTCAATCTATTGTATTATAATAACTACCGAATAAATTGATAAAATGTATACCTAGGGCTTTAAAATGTTATTTATTTTTATGAGAAAAGAAGAAGAAAAAACAGACGGACATACAAGCAACATCATGTGTGGGCTTTATCCTAATTAATAGAAATTGTGTTTAATTAAATTTTCTTTTGTATCTGTCTTAAAAACAAGAAATTAATTACGCTACGATACTATAGTATTACATTATCCCCGTCTAAACAAATAAAACAGGTGGTCTCACTCACTAACTTGGAAAAAATAAAAGTGCAAATTCAGCTTCTGGGCCTTGATAGCCGAATGGTCTACGCAGTAAATTAATCTACTGTTTCACTAGACTGTCAACACTGAGGTTGTGAGTTCGAACCCTGCAATCGGCATGTTATTGACTATGATTTCCAGCTTCAAGACTAAGGTCGTCGGGTTTCGCTTTCTAAATCACAAAACTGGCCGCCCTGAAATTGCTAATTGTACTGAAAGAGGCGTTAAATACCAGAAGGTCAATCAATGAAACGCTCCCAGTCTGTATGTTAGGTGTTTTGTTATTACTTCAGTTGCTTCAACACTACAATTGATTGTTAACTGTATAAAAAACGCACGAACGCTTTTTGTTGACTTCAAATTACACGTGGGCTCAACTACACGCACTACGTTATTTTGTCACTTGTAGAGAGTTGTCTCATTAGAAAGCATACATCAATCTTTATATATACTCAACGGTGCCTACTCAACTATGGTGACAACCTATCTTTATACTTAACTATGGTAAATCGTTTCTAGTTGCATCAATTAACTGGTATTCATAAGTTTTGGATAGATAAGTCAGTCTGTACTGTATAGGTCGTGTCTGTGTCAGAATGTTTCTTTTGCATTTAAACATTATTTTAGTACAGTAAAACTATATTATATTGTTTTCTTAGGAGAGAAACAAACATAGTTGGCATAGAAAGAGAAAATAGAAAATAAATATACCACAGAGAAAGAAATGATAAAACTACACAGAAGCTAATTGAATGATGATTAATAATTAATTTATAACACTAAGAAAAGAGAGGTTCGCAGCAGTTCAGAAAGATTAATCTACAATCAGCTATATATAATATACCTGAACTTTCACTTGTCATCAAATAGTAAGAGTTTTATCAAAATTGGATATAAAATTGCATTTATCTGCGTCAATAAAGTGATATGTTACACATATAGAATCTAAATCTGTAATACAAGTTAAATCTGTGCTGCTGCCAATAGTTTAGAAAGGCTGTTATAATTAATTTACTGGTTTGGCTAAGAAGTTTATTGGTTTAGTAAGTTACTCCGTTTAGGCAAACTGTTCTTAATAAAAACAAGAAACTGGACACTATGATGTTTTATATCAATTTGGTTGGGTATATTACACAAAGAACTCGCCGATATCTAAAAAAATATACATTTCTGCAAAAATTCAAAGCGAAGCTACATTTAAAAAGATATCTTTGACATATAATGGCTGACTTTTATAAATTGTTACTTGGATGGAGAGTTGTCTCATTGGCAATTTAGTCTGTCCAACTCATACAACATCTTCCTATATATATATTTACCAGTAAATAAAACGTCCTTCGGTCATACATGTACATTTCATGCATGTACTAAACGACGAATATAATTAACACTCTCTATCCCCGATAAATAAAACTATCCTTCAGTGTCTAGATACACCCTTACATATTTGTGTTGAAAACTTGAAATAATACATGTAAATATGACAATTTTGTATCAACAATCTCATGCATCCAAATCGGGTTATGAAGGTAATGTCTCTTTTTGTTACTTATGTTTGAAGTTAAAACTTACTCATAATAAATCAATTTCATGATGATTGACCGAATTTTAGGTCTCACATTATTTTCTGTTACTAAAAATTGAAAAAGACTCGAAAAACATGTAATCAACTGTTCATATGCATAACCCAGTAAAAACAAAAACAAGTTCAACACTATATCAATTTCATGATGATTGACCGATTTTGTTTTACTTTGTCTGCTTCTTAAAATTGTAGAAAACTCGAAAAACATGTAATAACTGTAAAAGAGAGTCTAAAAAGGTTAAACTAAATCCACATTTTAAAAATATCTTGATGGAGGCCACATGTGGAGCAGGATCTGCTTATCATTCCGGGGGCACCTGAGATCATCCCCAGTTTTTGTAGGGGTTCGTGTTGCTTAGTCTTTAGTTTTCTATGTTGCGTGTTCTGTACTATATTTGTATGATTGTATGTTTGTTTTTTTTTATTTTTAGCCATGGCGTTGTCAGTTTATTTCAGTAATCTATGAGTTTGACTGTCCCTCTTGTATCTTTCGTACCTATTTTGTTTTTAGAAATAAACGTATTTGTATACGTAAATTTTACGATATATTATTGACGCAAAAAAGTTCGGTCTCTCCCTCTCGGGAGGTTAATGTAACTATGGTAGTGCAGCGGAACCCTATAACCATGTGCTGATTCGTAATGCATGTATATGATCAAAATTGGTTTAGTCGAATTAGCAATAACGATAAACTATGCCATTAAAAACATTAATTTTATTGCATCATGCAAGGTACAAAAAGTTCTTAAATATAACTTTCAATTGCATATGATATAAAGGTATACAGATACAGGTAGCTGGATACAGGTGCAAATTTTCTGCATATTTTTTAATACATTTTTCATAGCTGAATAAAATTAAATTATAACTGTGCAAAATCTAAATAAACAATTTAACATCAAACTAGAAGGCCGTATAGTGACCTATAGTTGTTAATGTCTGTGTCATTTTGGTCTCTTGTGAACAGTTGTCTTATTGACAATCACACCACATCTTCTTTTTTATATTCAATTTGTATTGTCTAAATGTATATTGACCTATAAAAAACATGATGGGGAGGACAGCAATGATCATTGAACATTTGTAGCATAGTATATTTCTGAATATTAAATTTTATTCGATTTTATTACTGTATGTATTCTGGATCTTCTAGTCCAATTTCTGACAGATCTGTTATCCTTGGTTTTTTTATTGACAGTCAGCCATCAACTATCATTTAACAATAAAGTATAGGTGCAACTTCATTACACTCTGTTATTTAATATATTATTTTGTAATGAACACTAGGTACAAATACATATTAATGTTGTCGGTATATACATGAATAAAAGCGACAAGTGTTACATAAGAAAACAAAACAATTTATCTTGTTCTGACCTGTTATAATTTATGACAAATTTTTGAACAACTTACTCCATTGTGTAATTTATGTACCAATCTTCTGCTAATTTGTACATGTTACACCAATGACAAATATATCGTGTACTGCAGGTTGACCTATAACCCCGCCACATGTATTGACCTATAATTGTTGTACAAGGTCAACATGCTAAAGGCTTAGCATAGCCAGACCTTGTGAACAAATTGTTTTGGTAGTAATACACAATAAGAAAGAAAAGTTCATCAAGTCTGTTTTGTTGAAGCCAGTTTTGCTATCATTTTACAAGTAGGATTGGTGGCTATAGCTAGATACCCATACCATACCACTTTGTACATTAGACAATGAATTTCAAAAAAATACCATATACTTTTACACTTTACGTTGAAGTAATAATTGCTAGTATAAGTGGTCTACGTGTTGCAATACTTGATTTTCGAGTCATAAAATGTTGATTTTTTAAATAACTTTATCCTGGAGAGAACCACTATTGACGATGTTGGTTTTTTCTTTGTAAGACAATCACGTAAACTATTAATTGAAATTACAATTTGTACTTTCTTTTTGACAAAATGACCTTGTGTGGTCTTTGAAATTTTCTAGCCCTCATAATGACGGAGTAGCAGTCGACACTTTGGTTTCCATACAAATGGATGCCAGCATCCTTCTTTGAACTGTTCTCGTCTGTAATGAATTGCATTTAAACCTTCATTGTAAGTATTACATTTGAGTGAATGATACCTCACATATATCTACACTACTAATACATCAATTGAAGGTCAAACCAGATCCTTGTACTTAAGTTTCATCCTTAGCTATTTGTCACTTACACATTTTAAAGTTTAATGCCATATATTTTAACAAAAACCACGTAAAAATGTTGTGGTTAAAAATTTAATCCTGTTTACGCAGGTACTGAACCATCGTTTAACAGAAGAACAATTTTAATATAAACGATGACATGTTTTTAATGAGATTTTTTCTACAGAAAAGAGGGATAGATTTACAGTATTAGAACACCACAGGAATTCCCGACGTAACCTGTATACTTACCATTCATCTGCAGTCAGATACAAGAAGGTCTATTGAAGTCAAAATGAAAATCAAAACTATCCATGTCTCATTTATCTTTTTTGTTAACTTTACAAAAGTTCTCTTCTCTTACAGAAATATGAGACATTCTGTCAGGTTTATCTATTGTTAAAGTACAACAATGTGCTAAAAATTTGAAACTAAGATTTTAATAACTCGGCACTTTTCGAATCAGCTTTCTTGCAAGTTTCTGATTTTTTTCTCAACAACTGTACATTTAATATACTGTATATATTTTTTGTTCATTGTTATACTTATATCATTCCAGTAAGAGTTTTTTCTCTGTGCCTTGTGTATAATTTTCGTTTAATAAAATTGTAAGGCAAAGAGAGTAATTTAAAGAATTTACTTCAACTCACTTCATTTCGATGTGGTTGCTATTGTCAGCTGTTGACACAACTAATATTTTCAATGTTTTTTTTTCATTTTTTCATTAGAAATTGATGGTCGCTCTGTGGCAGTCTCTTTTAACTTCAGTTACTTTTGGTCTAGACATTTACAAGTTTGTGTAGCTTTTACTGTTAGGTCGCTGTCATCTTAACTTTTCTCCACCTTTTTATGGTAATAACTACAACAAAGGCTTTATAAATGGAATTCCATAGACATCCAGTTACTTTGCGTACACGATTTCCTCTCTATTGTGCAAACACATTTATTCATTTATCTCATATTTCCTGTCAGCATAAAACTTTCACATTAACCTGATTAAAATTGAAATAGATTATTATGAAATGCAAAAATCTGCATTTGTAAGAAAATAACTGTTTGATTGTGATGTATTGAAAAGGATTTCCGGAACTTATTTGGAATTCTACCAGTGTTTCAGGGACGATTGTACAATTACAATATTTACACTATATACCACCGTATTATTACAAAAATGCAGATTCAACTAGCAAATGAAATGCATGCACTGTCTTTTTGCTACGTTTGAAGGTTTTTCCTGGTTCAAAAGTTTAAATGAACGCTTAAAAAAGTTTAAAATAAATGAAATGTCAAAGAAGATAATACTGAGAGCAGTATAAAACAAGTCTAAAACAACTTATTTCAATTAACTTTTGTTTTTATTTATAATTTGTACTCCACAAACAGTACCTATGAGTATAAAAAAATGCAGAACGGATAAATTTCAATGACTTTGCTACAACTTGTGCACACTGAGACTTAAAAATCTGCTACAATTTGTGCACACTGAGACTTATATTTACAGATTGTTTAAATTAAATTCCACTTGAAGGATTTGTAAACACTTATTTAGATCACTTATTCATGATAGCCAAAATATCATGTGTATATTCACAAACAAAGGCATTCTATTTTAAGTACCTATTTAAGCATCTGTATACTTTTTTGTTTTTCTTCTATGTAAATTAAGCAAACCCCATGTGGAAAATTGTATGAAAGAATTTGTCTTTAATTTATACAGAAAATATAGATTAATATTTCAAAGTAGGTCTTCATTTGCATATCTTTTGAAAAATAAATAAGAAAACATAAAAGTGCACATAAAATGTATAATGTGTACACCATCTCTCATTATACCATTTCTTTATATTACATTCAAAAATATGATATAATATTCATATTAATAAACAACAAAGCTGTCTTCAAAATACTCAAAAAAAAATCTTCTTTCAAAAGTTTTTGAATTCATTGACAGTTCAAGGCAGAGATGATAATAAAATCCGCCAAATGACATTGCACAATCATTAAAAGTAAAACAAATGTTCATAAAATCTAAGATAAGTTAAAATCCATAAACCACACAGAATTAAAATCATATATGTTAAAATTTCCTATATCAAAATTTCATGTTTTCTGTTTGCTAATTTCAGTAATCCGTCTGTTGAAGCTGCAAAATGGAGGAAAGTGTTTCAGACTCTGAAGTAGATTTTCATAAATCTGAGTATGAACAACATAAAGTAGGCAGTAAACGTTGGAATTATGCTGTAAGACGGCAATCGATTGGTTGGTCGCCCTATCAAGGGGCGGGACCATCTATTCATGATTCAATCAGTCAACCAGAATGTGTCGTTGAATTACTAAGATCTCCTTCTGTTCAAATATATTCAACATTGAAACGAAAACTTCTGAAGGCTAGATCAAACCCGGAATGGATTTTACAATTTTTACATCATGATGGTTTGGAATTACTTTTTGAAAGTTTGGATGAAATCTGTTGTCAGAAAACATCCAGTTTTCTTGATTCAATTTTACAAGTTGGATGTGTAGAGTGCATTAAAATAATTATGGATACCTCTATAGGATTAGATTATGTAGTTGAAAATAGTGATTTCATTCCAAAATTCGCTTCAGGTAAGCTTTTTCTATATATTTCTTTCACTTTTACCTACAATTTTCTGCTATCAAATATAGTTGATACGTTTTACTTTATAACATTAAACAGGTGACAATTTTTACCTGTTCGACTAGATAGCTCTTTAATACTTTACAATAAAAGGGGTTGTTATACTAACTATCATAGATATATATTTACATTTGTCAACCTTTCCAACAAGTTATATTCCAAAAACAATAAAATAATAAGTTTGAATGACAAATTAACGATTTGATTTGTCAGAATGTCATAGGTATATTTTTAATATTACAACCCTTTTCTGTCTTCAGCCGTATATAGATTCAATTAAACATTCTTTATAAGATCGGTATGCAACCTTTTCCGTTTGAAATAAGTAGGCGGAAAACGTCTAAGGAATCAGCAACGTCTCAGCATCCTCGATCGATTTTCAATATTTTCTCTACATACCATCAGTAATCAAATGTCATTCACAAATAGCAGCAACACCTTTTTACGGAATGATATTGCAATTTCTGTTCCGAAATCAGACTTTCTCATCGTATATAAAGTTGAAGATGAATTATAAAGATATCGGTATATTCGATACCCACGTATTTTTGTCTGGTCATTCTTCTGAATAGGCATAGGCAGTGCACAAGAAATTGAAACATCAAGAAAACTCACGCAACATTTGTTAAGATAGTTAGATATCTTATATCTGTATTAAGTTAACATAGTGTCAGCGCATCAATTGTCAAGTTAAAACAAAAATCTTATAATTCAAATTTACACGCAATGAACAGAATTGATGCCTTACAGGCGATGAACCAAAATACATGCATGGGGAAGTTAGACAAGTTTTATAATGTCGGAAACTTCAATAGATGTAGATTATGTCATTTCTTAATTAATTACATGTAGTTTTGGGGGATCCTCTTACTGGAAGACCATATCTGTTTTAACAAAATACTTTAGATAGGAAACATAAACTGTAATCTAGAATTTGGCCCGAGCAGTTTGAGAAACTATTAAATATCCCCCATCTCATAATTGTATACGAGAACAGAGAATTTTTGAGCTGGAAAATTATCATTCTTCTACTAAACTCATTTTTGCTCTCCCTCTTTTCCTACGTATAAGTCTGTTGTTAAATTGATATTTTATGTCTATCTTCATACGACTAAAGGTAAAGGTATAAAATACTATTTTCATAACTAATGTTAAAATTTCTACCAGTGAGATTTTTTGATAAATATATTTTTATTTTTGTGGGATTGCCCGTTGTAGGCGTTTGTAAAATCATAACAAGGTCAAGTAAGATTTTAAATCACAAAATAACACTTTCAAATGTTCAAATCTGGGTTAAACCCCTACTGCAAATTCGAGTTAAAACGAATGATCAAGCATTTTCATTGTTATAAAGAATAAATATGAATGGTCAAGCCCTCTGACCATTGTTGACCATCTGGCTTGAGGCCAGTACACTATTATTGACAACTAGTTTTGATACATTGTGCTTCATGGACAGTTGACTGTTTTGGGAATGTGTATTGTGTAATGATTTTACACATTAAGCTTAAGCAGTTCCATTGTTTGCGAAAAAATATTATTCAAGTTATTGACAAACACTTGAAATCATCTGCAGAGATTGTTATAATGAACAGTGAATTCACAGAAAACATCTTTGCAATTGATAACTTTAAATATTTTAATTGATTTAAGAGAAAATTTTCAATATTTTTAAACTACTTTCATCTGTTGACAAGATCCTCTGTCTAAATTAAGATACTGACGTGTCCGTCTTCTAAATTTACAACCTCAAAATCCCAGCAATTAACATATACATGTAACTGGTAGTAGGAAACTTTTATCATATCAATCACTTAAAATTATTGTCGTCCTCTAATCTATATAGCAATACAAACTGGCATGTATACAGAGATTTCAGTCCGAAACGTTCTCTGGTACGATTAAGATAGGATACGTTTGACTAAAACCAATACAAATTCAAGTTTGATTTCTTAACGGCTTTACACTTCATTGTGACAATATCATATTGGAAATTAGTCTTGTGGTAAATTTGTGACGAATTATCATAAAATATCTCGTTATGATTTTCAATTGGAATCCGATAATAAATTTGATATTATAGTTATTAATATGTTATAATTCTCTGCTCCTTCCCATATATAGGTTCCTGGTTTTATTTTTTTAGACATTGACCGTTATGCATAAGGATGTGAAATGGAATCATGACATTAATCTTTAACACCAAAAAATACTGTTTTTCACACTTTACTACTGAGTTCTACAAACTAAAGGATAAAGCAGTCGAGTTGTTATTTCATTTCACCATTGAAATGACAAACTGTTAAATAACTTATTAAATATATCGATAAAATATTATAGATAATCCGACTTACTGGCAAAAAAAGATAGCATACGTTTTAAGGACACTCAGAGATCAGACAATGACAAACGAAGCGCTGTTGGACGTGTTATAATGCCAAATATGTGGTCATGAATAAAGAAATCACTTTGCTACTTATAAAAAATCCTGATAGTTAGTAGATTCTTTTTGGTCTGATAAATTTCGATTTAGGCTGTCAAAATAAGCCAATCCACCACTTGAGGTCTACATTCCACAGTCTTGCTTACAGTCCTTGCTTTATCCATACTAAGGATATTTGAATTTCGGCATTGAGAATCGGATGCAGTAAATTTAGTACCATGAAGTTTATTTTATTAATTATAAGAGCGATTAAAAGATGAAAATAACATTTAGACGCTTATTAGTGACTAGGAAAAGACATAAGATAGAATCTTCTGTGGAAATTCTATCAAGAAATACAAGATTGTTTTATGTGTTGTTTCTTAGGTGTAAACAAATGATACGACAAAATTAATTTACTCAACAATGCTCAAACGACTTATAAAATATTCAATCATTTTAATTGCAAATGCCTTTACTTTGAGACAGATTATACTATAATTAACATAAGAATTTCCATTTATTTGAAGTAACCATTAAGTCATTTATTTGCACAATTAGGTAGTCAACTTAAGCATGGGCATGGTTAGTTTGAATTGAAGCAAGTTTACAAAGGTCAAAGTCAAGGTCAATAATGCAAGGTCAAACCTTCAATTAATGTTAACAGGGAGGTAGAAAAACAAAAAAAATGCAAATAAAGAACCCTAAAAGTAAACGGTTAGAGAACACTTATAGGATAAAATGTATCTTGAGAATCTATAGCCAATTTTACATTATTCTTTCAACTATCATTGCAAAATAAAAAAACCTAAGGTATTTGGACTAATGTTTAATTTCATCTGTAGTCATACAGTAACTATAACAAGTACATACATTGTTTGAAATATTATCTTCCAAACAGAAATAAACTTGTGTTTAATAATCCACCAACAGGTACTTGTTATTTGACGAATGTAAGAGGATCTTTTCCATTGATTACACAATGATCATACTCTTGTTTAGAAAGTCCATCTTATTTTTCCTGTACAAAATATGTCTTGAGGATTTCATTTCAGTTTGTCGCGTTTTGTTCAAATTAGACAACGTGGGGTGATTGATGAGCCTATGGGTTTTGGTATGATATCAAAATTGATATCTCTAATATTTTTAAAAGAACATTGTTTGAATGCGTCATAAAACGACTTGTACACTCTAACTTTGAGCTATTTCATGTCGCTAAATTTACACTTGCCATATCGGGTACTAAGTTAAAGTCGTGCATTGAGTGGAAATATCGTAGAAGAAAGAAAACCAATGCTTCACAACAGAAACTTACAAGAACAAGAAAAGATTGAAAGGACCCAAATAGAAAGCAAAAATAAACCTTGAACAGCTTTTTCACATGTAATTTTTATCAATCTTCTTTCCTCAACTAGATTTTTGATATAGGTAACATTACGTTATAGGTATCGTAACGTTTTACGAGTAAAGACTACGAGTTCAGCACATGTTTAAGCCAATACCCCTTTATATCAAGTAACCAAAAGGATTGACTAGGGTTGACTGGGGTAAATAAATATGGTAATCCAAGTAACTATCCCAACCGACAGTTAAAAGCATGCTAATGATGGGATTCCGTTTCACTATGTGGGATGTACTGATACGCAGCCATGTTCAGTCAGAATGACAACGTCAAAATCTATGCCTTGTCGTAGGGATAGTACCAAACGCTCAAACTTGCAACAGATTTGTTGAGGGGTCTGTAAGTGGCCCCGTTAGAAGGGAAAAATTTCTTTCCGTTTCCAGTGGATTGTATTTAATTGAAGATTAAGATAAATGACTTTTAAGGGTCTTTTAATTTCAAGTGTTTGGTTGAAAAATCAGAATAAAACACAAGCTTTTATAAGAAGAGTACAGCCTTAATGTGATTTCTTTCAAGCTAACTGTTTTTGTCTGCCGACTTAAAATTTCACACGTTAATCAATACTAAATTCTATTAGCAGTATTTCCAGACAACAAATTTGTAGAGAAACATCGGCAACAGACTTAATTAACTAACCATAACATATAATATCTATATATCACATGCCGGCAGACTACATTATTCACAGGTGTTGTTTTCATTGTCATTTTCTGGACATATATGTCATTAAGGACAGCGGTCACTATTGAAGACAAACGGCATAAGTGGCAAAAAATCAAACATAATTATTTTCTACATTTGTTGAACAGAACATAACTGTCATTGAGTCTTGTCAAAACAGATCACAGATACATCTTTTGTGTATTTTTTAAAACCGTAAACATATTCTTGCTCAGTTACTACGACAAAACCGGAAACCTGACACTTCTTTAAATGCGCATCCCAGGAATGATAAACATCATTATAATGTCCTTTTACAGTATTAACTTTTGCCAGCAAGGTGAAAAATCCAATGAATAAATTCAAACTTCTATTCTTATTTTATAGGTTTGAAATCTGATACATGTAATTAAGTTTGGACATTATGTCCATTCTACCACCCAGGGTTTTGGTCAGTTGGCTGTTCTAACACTATTCAGAGTCCCACACTCAAATACCGATTAATACCAGTTTTAATCAAATGTCTAAGTTACACTTTAATTGAGTCTTGGTTTAAATTTAAACATTATGTTTCAATAAAAGTTCAATTCGGCCATTACAGTGTTAAGGTATGTTTGAAAGGGTGTTGGAATCCATACTAGATGATTCTAAAGTCTGCTAATAAGGTTTACACACACCTTTAAATAGCAACAAAAGACACATCCAGGAAGTAACAGGAATGACTGTTAAGGTATTCCTCAGTGTCACAATATTGATTCAAAGTAAATGCCCGTTTTGTAAACAAACCTTCAGATTTAGATAGCTGAATAGAAGGAAAACAATCGTTTACAAGACCATGAGTTTTAAAAGTTTTGATGCAAGAAGAACTGTCCTCTCTGTATATCATGAAACATATTGCCAAAGTTGGGAATGAATTAACCTATTCAAATCCAAAAATATACGATACCTAATAACACATTCCTAAATAAGTTTTTAAATCTGTACTGGATAATAATAAAATATCTCTATTACATGGTATTACAAGTAAGCTTAGTTTTTATTCCCTTGTTGAACTCCGGTGAACGTTTCTTTAAGTCTAAGCTGTTATGCCTGATCTTCTTAAACATTTATGAAAATGACTAGTTATTTATAAAATATCAGACGTTTATTTACCATGACTGTATTCTGTCGTATTATATTTTCCCGACGCAGCTCATTCAAGCGGAAGTGACAGCGTTCTTTTCTGCACTATTGAGTATAAAATGCTCCATTTGCAGGAGCACCAGTTCAATAGTGATAAAACGCACATGCAAGCATCCTCGTAAAACAAAAACTTGGAAATAGCTTAAAAGAAAAGTAGTCATAATTTACCAATAAACTTTCCACTTTTTGTCAGTAAATATTTGGCAATAAATCATTACATATAACCTTAAACGGGCCTCGTATACATTTTCGAACTAATGATCTATCAGTTGGACAACTTAAAACAATAGTAAAACATCTATCATTAATCTTTGTTTGGAGATTTATTCATGACTTTTCAATTGAAAAATTGATATGACTTTTGGTAAATTCTATAACAAAGGTTATTTAGGACCACAAAAAAACAATTTGCTTCTATATAGATATGTACTTTGTATTAAATAGAGGTCAAATTTCATAGTTTTGTTCACGCCCTTCCATTGAAACTTTTGTATCGTATTTGTAAACGATCGATTTTCACTTTAATATGGATTTCAATTTATATGCTTTCTTTATTAGATATCAGAAAAGTTAACGGATAGTATGATTTTAAATTTTCTTTGTTTTCACGCGTGCCAGCTTTTCAGTGTATATGGAATTAAATGTTTTTATTTGAAACGAAAGAATGAGAGTGTGATTTTTCAAAAACGATTAGTCCAAAATTAGACTTTAAAGATATAAGAATTTAAGTTAATTGTATTTAGAAGCGTTTTATCATTGTTGATGTTTTTTTTCGTCGTGTTTGGTGCAGGATTTTGTGACTCAGGATAATATTGCTAACATTTGCACACACTTGCTGCGTTCTACATCAAAGTATGATTAAAACAACTCCGGTTTCAGACATGATTAAAACTTGTGCAACAGATATACTGAACAAACATTCGCCATTGATGAAGAATTAAGTTGTTAGGTTTAGAGTTTATTTGTTCGTCGGATGTTTGACTTTGTACGATTGACAATATAAATATCTCCAGCCAAACAACCAACTAGTGAAAGAAGCACCTTGTCCAACTCCCAGAGTATCTCAAAATCTAGGTGTGTGCAGAATTGACTGATCTTTGTTGAACACAATGCCATAGGTGTTTGAGATAAGAAATTTTAGGTATACCATGACAATAATGAATATATACAAACTATGATGACTCATTTACCTGTCGGCCTGGATGATAGGTGAAACACTTTGATATTGCTGCCCAGGTGTTATGTTCAGCAGTTACATTTCATGTCATTTTAAATACTTTCTAATTTATTGAAATGTAATTAATTGAAATAGGTCGATTTATGACCGAACGTTGAACATTGTTTTAATTTATACCACGGTTATTTAGCAGTTTTACGTATGATTTATGACAATCCCGTTTTACATCAGGGTTTTTAGATGTACCCGCGATAAAATGGATGAGCTACCATCCGAAAAATCTCGTCCTTATTTTAAGTGTTATCGGGTCATCATTTACCTTCTATCCTTAAGATTCGGACAAATATCAATTTACATAAACATTAAATTGAGTTAGGTTGTCAGTCTTTTAACAGATAAAAGCCGAATGACAAGCAATTTTACTTATGTTGATAAATGTACTATTCGGATTTTATAGTTTTAAATGTTACTGGCAGTTTTAATGAGCTTTTTTAAAATTCGAAAAAGGAGGGAAAAGGGGGTTTATAACTTAAAAAAGTGTATGCAAAATGCGTTTAGTTAAAAATAAAATACTGTATAGGAAACTGTTAAAACGTTCAAAGTTATTGGAAAAAAGACACGATATATATATAAGTTGCAGTCACCTAGACTTCTTTGAAACAACAATCACGTGAACGCAAACTATGGTTGGAAAATTGACGGTTTCTAAATAGTCTTATTTCCATGTATAAACCATTCTTTGCATATAATTTTGATTAAACCACCATTAAATTTGTGCACGCGACACAAGCCTTTCAACAGATAAACTTATAGGTAGCGACCACTTATAACTAGGTACACCTGTATCAAGGTGAAAAGCATACAATGACATTTGAACTTTTAACGTTCTGCCAACTTTATTAATTAAATAATGGAATTGAAATTATTGAAAATGAAGTCCAGAGAACGAGTTTATCTAATGCTTAAAAATCGTGCTGGACAAAGTTTGTTTTCTGCTTACAAGCAGTTAGCAAACATTTAGACAGAAAAAGCCAAACAAATGGACAGTTGAGTGTAATTGTAAAGTAAATAAATGTTTGTCGGTGGACTATAGAATTGTCTTACATACGTAAATGTATGGCTTAACACCTATACTCTCAAGTTCTAATTAATATTACAAAAAAAACTTTAAATATCGGAACATATTTCAGCATGACAAACGATTTCTTGACTGAAAAGAACTTGATTAAACAACGATCTGATTCCTAACCATATATCAGATGTATAAGCTTTATGCTTGTATCTATGGAAATTGAAATGCTTCTCGGAAAAATCAAATGCTTGCAATCGTAAAAATAAATAAATAATTTAAGGGAAAGCAAATACTGGAATAAAATGACAAAAATTCAGCTTTAAAAAGGCGAACATAAAACTTTTTAAGGTTGAAATTAGATATCAATAAAAGCTTTGGAAATAGTTTTAATGCTTAGTTAGCGTTGTCAATAAGACCTCCTTAGGAATGTGGTATTATGGGTCCTTGACAAATTACGAAATTTATGATATTTTAAGAACCAAAAAGGCCTTAAACTGACATTGTTAATATTGAAATGCAATTTTATGTAACTCGCTGCACTCGTAAATATAGACCAAATGTGGTATAGCGTATTGTTATAATTAGAATTTAACACCAGTGTATACATTTTAGATTGACAATAATGGGGATAAAATACATTTAAAGTTTAACATACTCCAAATGGGACTAGGAACGGACATCTAATACATAGTTTGATATAAGTTCGTGTTGCATAGAAGTGTAAACATGGTGTTAGCGATATACTAACATGGTTTTTTGATGCTGTGTTTATTACGTCGGTTTAAAAGTATGAAAATAGAAAAAGGTGAAAATGTATGCATGCAAGAAAATATGCAGTTTATACAATTTATGTATTCGTGGGACTATCTTATCACGAAACACTTAATCGTGGGACAACATACGGTTAATACGGTGACAGACTTTGCTTGCATTGTTTTATTGGGGGGGGGGGGGGGGGGGGGGCTTTACAGCTTGCTGTTCCGTGTGAGCCTAGGCTCCGTGTTTAAAACCACACTTTGACCTATAATGGTTTACTTTTACAAATTGGGACTTGGATGAGAGAGCTATCTCATTGGAACTCGCACCACATCTTCTTATATCTATGTTCTTGTCTATTGTGAACTACATATTAGTCTTCTTCTAAATGATTTAGAAAAAGACAGTTTGGACATCCATAGTTTCATGTTATTCAATATATATACGCAGACTATATAGTAGTTGTTATTAAGTCTACACTCTGACCATAAGTATTTGTTATTAAGTTATAATTCTTTATAACAAAGTGGGATCTTTTGACAACAACCAATAAATCAACTATTTATAAAATTTAAATTTCCTGCTTTGGTCAATTTATTGCTATTGAAATATCCTTGAGGGAAGAAGGACATAGAAAGACCAGTCAGGAAATATTCAACCAATCGTTAACTTTTTGATCTTACAATGGCAAATAGAAAAGATCTTAGCACTGATAGGTGACATTTAGAAACATGTAAACAGCTGAACATAATACTATAACAGACATTAAGTTAGCTCATTTAACTTGTATAATAGAGTTAAGCAGAGAAAATTAATCTTTCATCTAATATTTAGCTTGACCAAATTTTGAACTCTTAATTTCATAGACATGCAACTTGAAGCATGTCGATTAATAAGTACACAACTTTATATTTTCAAAAGAAATTTCATAAATCTTTTGCATTAATAGTTACCACACGTTTTTGTCAAAGGACAAGACAACTTAACATTGTTACAGCACTTTGTTTAGGTATACATGCAATGTAAATATGAATAAATAGTAAAACACAAGTGATTAGTTTAAGGGTTTATAATTATATGCAATAAACTGCTTGCTATAACTAATTTACTTATTATATTTTTTTTTCAGCACTCAACACTGACAATGAGGCAACAAAGAAACAAGTGTTCGAACTTCTTTCAGCGCTATGCGTATACTCGAAAGATGGAACACACTATGCACTGGAAACTCTGGCTCATCTTCAGGTAAGGCTATAGTTAAATGTATGACAGCGATGGCGAGCTTCTTATGGCAACATAAAAGTTTACCTACCCAAGAGGTTCTTTAAGTGGTTTTTGAGCCAAAATGCGTGCAGCCATCGGCTTTTGTTATCATATTTGGGAGATACGTCATGATTATATCGTGGCGGACTAAAACTTGTTTTCTATTCTCACGTGTTATGACCTTTACGAACTCAACTAAGATCCCAGGTACCCTGTTCTCGCTTGGCAAATTTGCCAAAATTATTTGAGGCTTTGCATATTACTGCGTGTAAAAAGTCACGATATATGATCAGCCATTCAGGTTACAAAGAGAGTGCAATGTTATTACAAACTCGAACAACCGATATCAGATGTAACCCTGATATGAAAATTCCATTTTATACAATAATCACTCTGATACAGCATTTACCGAATAACTATACATAAGTTATACATTGTCATTGTGGATAACTGACCAGTGATCTTCTATTGTGGCCTTTATCACTTAATTACAAGGGCCACCATTGAAATCACCTATTATAAGTAGTAATTGAAGATCGGTATTGTAAGATTCAGTGTTTGCTAAGGTATAATTACAGTCTTTTAAACCTGTTACCAATTACCGCTATGTTTCTCAATTTATGTCACTATCCTCGTGGATAAATAAAGTTTAAATTGTAATTTCATGGTTATAATGAGATGAAGCCTTAGAACGATGTAATTCAAATTCACATAACTCTTGCTAGATGACTTGCTAACTATAGATTAAAATGAAAGCACCTGTTCAGTCTACTTTTTCTTTCTTTTTCGGACACACATGTACAAAAGTCGGTCATAATTCAAATGTTCATAAGTCGGTCAGAAGAATGATTGAAGCTGCCTGTATTACTCAAATAAAAACAAACGAACAATACTTAGTGGCGGATCCAGAAATTTTCATAAGTGGGGGAACACTGACTGACCTAAGAGGGGGCCCGCTCCAGTCACACTTCAGTGATTCCCTATATAAGTAACACATTTTTTTTTCCCAAAAAGGGGGGGGGGGCGGGCCCCCTGCCGCCCTAAATCCGCCTCTGACTTATAAAATATTGTTACTTTCTTAACGTCCAGTGGCAATTATTGCATGCATAATACAATGTTTTAGAAGTTAAAGTTGACTGCCATTTGAAACAATAAGAAGTAAGACTTAATTCAAAATAGAAATTAATAATCTTAGTGTTATATAAAATTGCTTGCGTATGATCATCCATTTTGAAAATCTTTGAACCGTTATTATCTCTGCCCTAGATACCTATTTAAAAAAGAAATTCAACCCTACTTCCTTTTAAATTTTGTTATCTATTAACAAAAATTCAACAAAAAGAAAAATTAGCTTTATGTCATTCGTTTAAGAAAGAGTATTTTATCGAACGACAGGGTTGAAAAATCTTCCCCTGTCAGTGTATTTACAAGAAGTGAATAAAACCCGGTATTCCTTCGTTTTCTAGTGATAGGCATCGGCACTGTCTGTTATGTCACTCATAGACTTACTTAAACAATTGTAACACCTTAATATAGCTTAACCAAGGATAATACTTATTATATCACGCCTTTTATTACTAATCTTCTCACCTTGTATTTATTGCTTAAGGTGAAGATTGTACATATCCATGAATTATGTGACAAGGCTAGCGGATTATCTCTTAATGAATGCAATGTTTCCATTTTCCCCCCTTATATTGAGGTCGTTGCTAGCTTGGAGCTGTACCAAATGAAAGTTGGGTATGCAAGTTGTTTCAATGGACATTATTTATCTCTTTATAAAGAAAAAAAGGACAACCCACAGTGTTGTCGAAATACATATATAGAAAGCCGCGGTATTTACTTTAACAACAAAATTTACGACGATTTATTGACATTTTCTACTTAGTAGCATAGCAATAAAGTAATAGATTGTAATAATTAACAAGCGATAAAGAAGTACTCTATCCAGAAAGTTGTAATCGTCTTTCCATAGCCAGACACAAAAATCCTTAACCCAGCAGCTAACTAAACATCTTAACATCACTGATGCGACATAAGTATCATAAAAAGTATGAAATAAGAGAATACACATTCTGGAACAGTCTCTTCTGTGTAGTCTGAGTACCCGGATTAACGTGATTACTATAAATCTGTCATCGTTTTATAGTGTAAGGGTGTGCAGTTCCTAGTTTAAATCTAAAGTTTTATATATTTTACTTTTCTATTTTACTTTTTTTGCATTATGTGCAGTTTTCCACTAATGGCGTCAGTAGTATTTGTTGCATTTTTACTTGACCTAATGTAAAATATGAACTGTAATCCCATACTTTTTTTTCGCATTTGTCTTTCAAATAAGCATGCCTTGTGACGGTTAATCCAGGACAGTGCACTTTGTGCCCTCAATATGCATTATTACATATTTTTTTTGATTATTAAGTACATTTATATCCCGTCCTTCAAAGAAAAACACAACTTCTTTCTTATTTGATTCTTTAGTCAAAGGAAGCAGGACTTACCATAGTATACAGTAAATGTCAGTTTAAGTTTCAGTTGCAATAATTCTGAAGGATTCTATTTATAGTAACACACTTTACGCACTGCTTCAGTTCTAAAAGCCGACCTTTTATTTTTTATATGATCTAGAATTAATTAAATCTTTTCGTCACATCGAGTCTCAAAATAGGCGTTAAGATGTTAATCTGTTACTGTAAGGTGAATTATTTAATATTTTCCCTATAAATATTACCCCGTTACTTAGCTATGGTCGAGGTTAACATTACTATTATTCCACAGCATCGTCATATGTTGAGCTGTTTCCACGTTAACTGTTTAAATAAACTATTTTATTTACACCTCGTGAATTATTTAACATGACAAGATAAAGCTAAGATCAATAGTAATTAAGTTTTATTAGAATATAACGGTGCCTTTCACAGTCCACTCCAAGAATAAGAGCAGATCTTTGAATACATATCATATAACATGTTAGTTTTGATACATAAAGCGATATCCCATTGACAAACGTATTTGGATTTATTTAAGTATAGTTGAGGGTTTCGTTATGGTCTCTTTTAGTTTTCCCATGGAATTCCGATTCTTTGGAATGAGCCGGTGTTCGTTCAGGGCATTTGTATTTCCTAGGCAGTTATAAGAGGTGTGCTTTAAACGCTAAAAAATGTAATTCATTTTTATAGCTTTCAGTAAAGTTTCAGCCTCAATATAGTCTTTAATCATCGGACACACGATAAAATCAGTATTTTTTGGAAAACCTGTTATTCGCCACGTATACATACAGTAGATCGTATGGTCATGTCCTATATTTTGATAGATGAAGGAAGGAGTTCGGCAATGAACGTCGGTGTTCTCTCGTTTCTAGTACAAATTATCATCCTCTATCATATAAATTACTCTATATATAAAATGATTCATTCAGTAAATGAATTACTAATATCGTACCATACTTCATACTCCATTTATGTTTGTAACAGTTGTCACATTTAAAAAGTATTACAAATAAAGAATTATAAATCATATGTAATTGATGTCACTTATTGTTTATTGTTGTTCTTTATAGATCCTAGTATATAATTAGTAGCCTACTTTGTTATATTGTAATCTAATTTTAGTAATGTGTAAATTATAAATTATTTCATGTTCTGCCTCTTTTTGGACTAATTATGCGTGAAAGGAATATGCAGCTAAAGTAACATTTTATAGTATTTTTATTACAAAAGAAATGTTTGATAGATTACTGTATGATTAACCACAAATTTTATTAAAATTCAATCGATTCGTCTGATAGATCAATCATTACCACTAAGAGCATGTATATTGGTATATATTGGTAAGTTGGTCGGTAGCTGCTTTACTTCCTTAAACTAAAACTACCAAACCCGAGACAGAGACAGAACTATATTCTATATAATCTTTTTAAGAGATTTACAATTATCAATCCACTCCAGAACCGATCGTAAGGAACAACCGTTCGTAAGAAACAGAAAAGGAAATAGCATTGTTTGCCAGAATGTATTTTGGTGCTTTAAAAAGGCCTGAAATAACATCGTTGATGATGAAGACGGTTGGTTGAGACATAGCTTCTGATTTTTACAGGCTATATTTTTGACTCGTTCAAGTTGGAATTATATGCAGTTTTTGCTGATCTGAATTGTTCATTTTATTAAGCTTTTTATACAATTGCAACTCATCTGATTGGTTCATTCTGGTTAGCTTTATATACAATCGTAACTCATCTGATTGGTTCATTCTGGTTAGCTTTCTGTCTATTTGTAACTGTTTTATTACTTCTCAACATGATTGGTTCATTTTAGTTAGCTTTCTATACATTGGTTTCTAACCTAAATAAGCTTTCTATACATTGGTTTCTTATCTAAATAAGCTTTCTATACATTGGTTTCTAATCTTAATAAATAACCAGCCATTCATTGGTTCAAAATTCATGGCTGATCGATTTATGTGTGGTGTATGCCACCTCGGCATGCAAGGCAACATATAATGTGCCAACGAATCACACATGGATTCAAATCCTCTACTAATATAAAAAAGATTTATCGTTAGTGTCTCATAATTTAGCCTAAGGAGACGGTGACATTGAACACGAATCATGCATTTTTTTGTCAGAATTCACGTTGTATGAAATAGACCTGCGCTGTGTTATGCTTTTGCATATTTTGCATTAGTTTTGACTTGTAATAGTGAGATCGGATTTTGACAGATTGCTTTATCTGTTGAATAAGAATTTAACTCCAATGATAGGGTTTCATTGAGACATTATTTAATGACATTGTCTTTAATTCTAAATTTCAACAGGTTCTCATCATGGCGACCATTAAGTCTAAATTAAGTGGCAATTATTCAATTTTTGATATGATATCTTTATGTATATATGAAAGGTTTTTTGTTTGGTCTTTATATAAACGACCTCCTGGTGTGGAGCTCTTCATTAAAGGAAATAGATAAAGACGACTTAACGCTATCAGACGTGAATCTCGCCTGAAGTTACACGCAATCAAATTCAAACGACACAAAATAGAATATTTGAAAATAGGTCAAATGTTTTCTTTTATTAAAATGTCATATTAATGTCTTCCGTCCATAACCGATATAACCTTCTTCCATGTGCTGAAGGTCAACTTATATTTATAATAAATTACGAATCATCATTTCATTTAAACAAAAATAAATAGTAATTAGTGCGTGACAGTTATCTCTAAAACACTTCCGCCTCAAATTATGCCAAAACTTTTCATATTGTTATGGTGTTTACTTGATATAGTGAATTTTTCCCCTAAAATCTAAAATCTGATTGTTTGTAACAAAGTTAAGAATTATGTCAATCAATGGGCGGATGATACTTGAATTTGTCATTTTCCTTCAAATATGTGAAAAAGATAGAATAGAAATATAAACAAAACTATCAACTAAAGTGCTAACTTAATCTGGTAGCAACAAATCTCCACCCATCATGATGTAATCATAAATCAAAAATAGGTCCTAACCATACTGACAGTAATACTCATTTTTCTTTGGACATGTCGGCAATAGGTTATCGTTTTGTGAAAACGCGTTAAATGTGATAAAGTTTAATGGAGTTAACAATACGGAGATTATATTTCATATTACAAATAAAGATTTTGTGTCTGTGAGGAAACCAGTTTATGTTTGTTCAGTCAAGTAAGAGAAATGGACTGAAAAGAACTAATGTATCTTTGTATAAATTTGTTATTTGAATTATACGCGAATTTTAAAATGCAAATAAACTGAAGAAAAGATATTGTCAGTCTGTTTTGCAAAGCTTTCTGAAGTGGAAAATATACAAAATGTTCTTTACATACTTTGTACCGAGTACCCGCAAGCCAAGAAATTCGGTGTCAGCTTTTTTCTTTAGAAAATATCTTACAAAGAAATTGGCCATAAACGTATTTTTCTCAAAAATCAGAGGTACACTAGCTTCGAAAAACTACGAATAAAGAAAACATATGGTTTAAGAATTGTAAACATTAAATGTAGTATAGCATTCCTCACTTTTTCTCTTTCGAAAAAGAGTAACCCTTTCTCATAGATCTATTCAATAAAAAGTAAAATAACAAAAATACTGAATTGCTAGGAAAATTCAAAACAGAAAGTCCCTAATCAAATTGTAAAATCAAATAATAAAACACATCAAACGAATGTACCACAACTGTCATATTCTTGACTTGGTACAGGCATTATAAAATGTTGAAAATGGTTGATTGAACCTAGTTTTATAGCACTAAGCCTCTCACTTGTATGACAATAAAACATGTTTTACAATGAATATATAATAACATTCAATAAATTTGTGATACATTCCTTACATAATGAAATTTTGATATAGAAAGCGTTCTATTCTTGGCAAACATTACTGTTGACCCATTAAACATAGACTTTATTTGAAAAGGACACCAAAACGAAAAATAAAATAAAACTGCATGGCCATTTTAGGTTTGTTTTCTTAAATACACATGTTAATTGATTTCCCAACCTGTATTATATAAATGTTTACACCTATGTGTTGTTTACCTCAGAATTAAATTTACAAGCCATATTTGACTTACAACTGTGTTTTACTACCACATGCTGAGTCTACAAACTTGCTGTACAGCTTTTGGACATGTTTATTTTACACCTCTACTTGTTGTACCCCATACTGAGTCTTAAAGCCTACAGGACGTTACCTTACGGCATCTCTATGATATTTACTCATTGAATACATGTATATATAGTCATCAGTAGTTTAGCGGCTTTCAGATATCATAAATGGATTAAAACAATACAAGTCAAGGTGTAGTAAAGAAAAACCCCACACAGTGAAGGAATCACACGAACCATAACAAGTGACACTCTTTTGAATTTTAATTTTCCATCATCTGTTCATTTGTATGCAATTGATTAAGAGTCTTATTCAGGCAATGCGTTTGTGGCCTAGATGACTTTCTGTTGTGGCATCTCTAAGATATGCTTTTACACCTAGGATGCATGTATAGACAACAGTAGTTAGGCGACTTTATAATTTTATAAACGGATTAAAATGATACAAGTCAATGATTATTAAAAAGAAAACCAAAACTGAAGGAATCGCACGAACTCTAAGAAGTGTCAACTTTTAAGTTTATTTTTGCATTATCTATTCATTTGTATGCAATTGATTAAGAGTTGTATCAGGCAATACCTTTGTGGTTCCCTAAATCCCATCGTATTGGATCATGTTGGTGGGAAGTTCAATTTAATCGGTGTATTTAGTTTTGAAAGTCAAACCACTATTATAATCACGTGACAAATATCTTACTTCCTTTGATTTATTCAGTCATTGAATTCTTATCCTAACTAAGTCCACTTTCAAATTTCAAATTTCAATTTCAATCGGAGATGATACAATATCTATTATAGGTTTTGTCGTACTAAAGTCTAAATAACAGATTTAAATCAAATTAGTAATTTTATCAAGGTTTTATGGTTGTGAAGATTAGAGTACATCATAAGAAATGAAGAAATGTTTTAAATTGAATAACGTCGTCTTGGATATCTTCTTCAAAAACATCTTTTAGTTAGTTTTCCGAACAGTTTGAAAAAGTGTTTTGTTATATGAGAAGAAGATAGCCAATGAAACAACTATCAACAAGTCACAAAATGACACAAACATTAACAAATATAGCCTAGGTCATTGTATGGCCATCACAATTGAGTAGAACCCATACGACATAGTCAACTTTATTCTCTGTTTCATGCCATACTTATGCTTGTTCTTCCATCAATTAAGATACCAAAACAAGTCCATAGTATACTTTGACTAAGTAACGTTAAGTCGGTTAAGAGCTATACAGAGCTCATGTTTACTGTGTTAATTTGTACATATCATGCCATTATCTAAATAATGTTTACTTACTTAAAGACTAACTTACTTACATGATTGGTTTTGAATAAATAAATTAATCTTTCGTTTTTTTTAGTGTACTACTAAGCTTGTCATTCACTTAAAAAAAAAATCCGAACAAATAAAAAAGTCAATTGGTCCTGTGGGAAGATTTGTTATAGGTATACGATGATTGATGCAATTAGTCTCAATCTAAAGAAATTGATACAACTTAAATGATTACTTGCATTTTATTTTTCCAATTTGCCACAATTATTTAAACATCTCATTTCATGCATATTTGGGCGTAAAAAGACTTTGATTTGATAGATAGGTTTGTTCGAA
Organism: Mytilus trossulus; assembly: GCF_036588685.1. Taxonomy (NCBI): domain Eukaryota; kingdom Metazoa; phylum Mollusca; class Bivalvia; order Mytilida; family Mytilidae; genus Mytilus; species Mytilus trossulus. The sequence continues at coordinate 31,864,845 of NC_086386.1, read as the reverse complement.
AATAGGTCTGTTTGTCACAAGTATCCAACCGTTAGCCGTGTTTGCTGCGTCAGTGTGACCAAAACGTTTAAGTTGTAATCATTTATAGACTTAAATTATAGAAATCATGTGAAAATAAAGAATTGAAAATGACTTGCTTAAAATTGAACATGTGAAATTGTAACTCCACCCAAGAAAATTGACTGTGTGCACACTGTTTATCTCCAAATAATGCATCAGTTTGGAGTAAATTGCCGCCAAGTTTGTGTTTCATATTACAAATTTTTATTTTAAACGACCTTCTTAAGGTATAAACAGTTACCATTAGATATATATAATGTGGGCCAAAGACACTGAGGTATTTCATTGAAACAGAGGAGAAACGAATGATACCGTTTGATTATTGTATAGATGTATACCAAAGCAAACTTTCCGTTTTAATTGTGTTGGATGTGACCCTTGTGTACTCAAATTATGATAACAAAATTACCCAACGGAAAAGAATTTGCGAGTAGACTGTCGTAACGGTAACTGGAATCCATTTTACTGAGCACTTTTATATTGTTATTGTCCTCTTAAGAAACGTTATCGATGGACCTTTGCAATAAGTCATATTTCCATATAAAAATAGTAAGTTGCAATTAAGCTGCGTGTTGTTTACTTTATGTCCAGTGATACATATTTTATGCAAATCAAAACGAAGGTCACAATTGACATATATACATGTATGTTAATTGAATGCAAGAAGCATACCATACACGGTTTTTAAATCTTCAAGAGGCGCAAGAGCAGAGATAATTGGTTGGTTTTGAAGAAAGCATCTTTATAAGAAAATGGTAATGACACAATGTTAAACGTATTTCAAACAAATCTAGAAGTCTAAAAATAACTAGCTGTTTTGTGGAGTTGTCATTGCTCTTGTTCTGCCATGCTGATTTCACATGTGTATATTACCAGACCGCCTTTAAATATCTATGACAGAGAAAAAATGTTTTGTGTATATTCCAACCTATAAGAACCATAAGAGCCCATGTTTCGAAGACAAAACCACAGAAATATAGGGTCAAATTACACACACAATTACCTTTTCTTTCATTTAAAGACCTGAGAGGAAAAATTGAGAAGGACTAAGTAAACACAAAAACACTTTCACAATCAATATTTACTCTACGATGTAGACCCGCCGTTTAATATGTTTCAATAGGTCGTGACAGAAAGACCTAAATATAAGGAAGGTTATAGAAAAGTTTAATTTAAAGGTTGATTTAATGAAAGGGCAATTAACAAAGAGAAAAAACTCACTTTTATGTGTCTGATTCGGATACCTCTCAGGGCTTGTTTCTGAAATTGACTATTCTGCTTTTAAGTTTATCTGTTTGATCTTAAATGTTCCCACACATTTTGAAAATTAAACTAATTTAATCTGTATTTAAGACATTCTATCTGTTATTTATCCTTAAAGAAAAGGACAAACGAACGATACTTCAAAGATACAATAACCCGACGTGCACGTAACAAGAAACAAAGTAAACATACATATAGGAAACGATTCCACAAATCTTCTCATACATATATATAGCAAACGATTCCACAAATCTTCTCATACATATATATAGCAAACGATTCCACAAATCTTCTCATACATATATATAGGAAACGATTCCACAAATCTTCTCATACATATATATAGCAAACGATTCCACAAATCTTCGATTCCACAAATCTTCTCATACATATATATAGCAAACGATTCCACAAATCTTCTCATACATATATATAGGAAACGATTCCACAAATCTTCTCATACATATATATAGCAAACGATTCCACAAATCTTCTCATACATATATATAGGAAACGATTCCACAAATCTTCTCATACATATATATAGGAAACGATACCACAAATCTTCTCATACATATATATAGCAAACGATTCCACAAATCTTCTCATACATATATATAGGAAACGATACCACAAATCTTCTCATACATATATATAGGAAACGATACCACAAATCTTCTCATACATATATATAGGAAACGATTCCACAAATCTTCTCATACATATATATAGGAAACGATTCCACAAATCTTCTCATACATATATATAGGAAACGATACCACAAATCTTCTCATACATATATATAGCAAACGATTCCACAAATCTTCTCATACATATATATAGGAAACGATTCCACAAATCTTCTCATACATATATATAGGAAACGATACCACAAATCTTCTCATACATATATATAGGAAACGATTCCACAAATCTTCTCATACATATATATAGGAAACGATACCACAAATCTTCTCATACATATACAAAAATGTATATAGGAAACGATTCCACAAATCTTCTCATACATATATATAGGAAACGATTCCACAAATCTTCTCATACATATATATAGGAAACGATACCACAAATCTTCTCATACATATATATAGGAAACGATTCCACAAATCTTCTCATACATATATATAGGAAACGATACCACAAATCTTCTCATACATATATATAGGAAACGATTCCACAAATCTTCTCATACATATATATAGCAAACGATTCCACAAATCTTCTCATACATATATATAGCAAACGATTCCACAAATCTTCTCATACATATATATAGGAAACGATTCCACAAATCTTCTCATACATATATATAGCAAACGATTCCACAAATCTTCTCATACATATATATAGCAAACGATTCCACAAATCTTCTCATACATATATATAGGAAACGATACCACAAATCTTCATACACTTTTTGGTACTTCAGTTTAAACTGGAAATATATTATATATACATATTTAATAAATTGATGCAAATACTTTTAACAAAATTACATATTTATTATATTATCTTAACAATGATGGTCCTCTTGTTTTTGCTTGTTTAATTGATTATAATTGATTGTTTCATAAGTCACATTTATCATTATCAAATATTTGGTTGGTTGTCATTTGAGCCTACCTAAAAATGAAACACAATGTATAAGCATGACAAGGAAGTTCAGATAGCCCTTCTTTTTCAGTAAAATGTTTGTCGTGTAACGTTTTTTTTAGCAAGTCTTTGCACATATTTATTAAACTCGTATCTATACTAAACAGCTTATATTTCTGGCACATATGTAATCATTGAACAATAGTTCATGTAAACTGAAACTATGTGCACTCTGGAATCTTCGTATTTCTTTTGACAAACAGATGTAATATAAGTGACAAGATAATATGTCAGGTTATGGTAATTTATTTTTTTCAGATATTAAAAATGTTAAGCGAGTCCGAAAAATTGCAGAATAAGCAATATTTTAATTCTTTTAAAAACGTATGTTTACCAAACTGATTTATTAAATTTGTCTACAAACTAACTCAGATGACCAGACGTGTCACAATGTAAACTAATTTCATGAATATATGGTTGAGTTCTTTCTAATTTAACGCAAAATATAACCTGCACGAAATAGAACATTATTTCGTTGGCAAAGAATAAATTTTGACAAAATTGAATTAAAAAAACTAATGGTGATAAATCGTTTATAAAATTGCATTCCTGGCTAAGAATGTTTATTTGTGTATATGAATAACCAGCATCTCTGATAATCTGCTCTCTACACGTACAACAGAGATCAGCTGACACAGCAAGATTAATAGTTTTACTACCGGGGCTGTTAACAAAAACAATTTGTACCAACAACTTTCAGTTACGAACTGAGTCGGTATCAGGAGAAAACTCAATCGATTTTAAAATATATATATATATATATTATCATGCGTTAGATTGCAATTGGTTTAGACCAGTTTTCATTATGTAAATGTAATACCATTACGAGAAAGCCGTGGACTGACATATTGCCCTTTATGTACATATAAATTCGGTTTGAGCCAAGGCTCCGTGTTGAAGGCCGTACTTTTAACCTATAATGGTTTACTTTTTCAATTGTTACTTGGATGGAGAGTTGTCTCATTGGCACTCACACCACATCTTCCTATATCTATATAGTTTTCATAAAATATTATTTTTTTACCGTCAAGTAGCGTATTAAGGCTTAAAAGTAAAAAAGGAAAAAAGGTAGGAACAATTGGAATATTAAATTTAGACCATGTAGTTGCTCTAGTATACACAACAAGCAACCTATGATCCTGGCTAACTACTTAATAAACTGGTGCGAATGAGAGTGGACCAGAATCCCATTTCACACTACTATCGTAATTTGGTATAATTATGTCCCCGGTCATTACCTTACTGTGGTAATTCGGAATGGACTCGGCACTTCCCAGCATGTCTTGTTTAAAAGTTCTGTTTAAAGTCTTTGAACTGGATTCTTTATTTCCTGTGGGAATTGTTGTTCCTTTTTGTTTTAATACATGGAACTGTGACAGTAAGAAGGCATTATCTTTCCTATTTTGTAAAAATATAAAATAGGTTTAATGCTAATATAAATACAAGATCAACTGCTTGTTGGAGGCAAAAAGGTATCAGTTCTAATTAAGTTGAACATCACTTGACTAATCATACAATTAGCGTATCTTTATTGTAATACCTGTGTTCAGATAACAGAAACATCATTGGGGGTAGGCATATTCATGTTGCAGCGTTCTTGCAGAATTTATTTACATGTTATGATTATAGTTGCATGTCAAATTGACAATATTTATATATAAATTTACCAATACATCAATTTATCATACAGAACAATTCTTATTCAGTTTTAATAAAGTTTTGTGTGGAGTTGTAAATTCCGAATATATAGTGATGGATCATTTAATTTTTTTTTACCAAAAAAACGGGTTTAAGTCACATTGGGAATGTCGTAATGAGGAAGTGCCATGTTATCTGTATTGCTTTTATAAACAGAGTTCAGAAAGTCCGTTGCATAAACACTATTACATAATGACAAAGATATGTTGAGAAAGCACTTGCATCAAGTCGGTTCAATAAAGACATCTTTCATTCAAAATCATTCTGAATTTCTTTCTCGTCTCTAAATTCAGATTGGATGAATATCAAAAGAGCAAAGTTTCTTGTATAATTGATAAAATGTTGAAGTATATTCATTCAAACTCTACAATAGGATTCCAAAAAATCAGGATGAGTGCATACCTCGAAAATATTTTTTCTAGGTAACATAAACGAAAATGGATGTTGGTATTTTTAAAAATAGAATCGTATGACGTGCAGATTTTGTTACATGCGTGATAGACTTAACAGTTGATGTTTTTTTCTCATGTAAAAAATCCTATTTATTTATAAAATACCATAAGCCAATTCGAAATAAAGTGCAGCCAACATTTAAGATGATCTTTAGATATTAACACTAAACGATCACAAAATTAATTTAGTAATGTGAAAGTAATTCTGAACAATTTTGATTGTAAGATGTCTAGATTTCATGTGAGCTATATCAAATAATCTCAATCGTTAGATTGCATATAATTTTACTTTTAAAGTATTAAGTAATCTGAAGTGATTAAATTGCCAATCAAAGAGTATGTTTTTTTTTAAATCAAAATAAAAATGGAAAACAGTTTTGCATTGTACTTCAAGTTTGATTATAGGTTGTTCCTGTTCCATTCATAATTCTGAGTCAGGTTTGCACTTATTTAAACAGAGATACACTTATCCAAATCAAGCTCGTTCATAACAATGAAGCACTTTATGTTGCATATGTTTTATAATTCATAATTGTTTTGAAAAGTGGATTGAGATATATTTATTAAAATTCCATCTCAGTTTGTCATAATATATACAGTACTATTGACATGGTTTAAAATAAAAAAAAAACAACTAATAGGCGGTACCAAACAGGGAAGTCAGTTGTAGGGCAGAGAGTGTAGAACGTAATAACGCCATCATTGTCCTTATTCGGTACTTTTCATTTAAAGATTCAGGATCCAAGTGTATTTTAGTGTCTTACGACACTGGTACCAGTGTGTTCCATAGTGTTAATTATACTTTAACATTATTGACGGAACGAAACAACCAAGATGACTTAATTATTGAATGAATGAATAAATAAATAATGAACTAAAAAAGTACATACATGTTGCAACAGAGTTCTTCTGAATAAAAATATGTCAAGTATGTTTCCAGTTGATACAATCTTATTTTTCTTTGAACTTTCACAGAAACCTATCCTTCAGTTTTCAATTTTGATTTTCAAAGCCCTTATGTACCTTTTTGCATTATGTAAACATGAATACCTTGACTGCCTTTTTTTATTATTTGTCTATTCTTTTTTTTTCTTTCCTTTTAGTCGCTTGTATTTTGTTCACCCATTTCATTTTTTATTTTTGTCTTATATCACATCCACATCCCAGTGGCTTTGGTGTTCTGGTTTAGACTTGGTGACTGTAAGACTCCGAGTTTCTACGAATGTCATACGACGAACATTCTCTACTTCCGAAGCAAGGTTGTCGGCTCTCCAGACATTCCAGAAGTCCTGCGTTGATTGCCGAGTTTATGAGCTTCGGTCCTTGCTTGGAAGTTGGAACATTCTATGCATTGATACTTCCTGTCTAATAGATGATATAACTACGTAGTCTTGTTTATTAAAATTATTAAATATAATTAACCGTGATTTTTTTCTTTTATTTACAGAAACATAGAAAACAGAATTACAGATTTTCCACACTGATTGAAGAGCTACGAAATACAGACAATACAGACTACAAAACGATATTACTACAGTTAATTAATTGTATTATAATATACACAGAAAAAGTGGAAGACAGAATTCGGACACGAAATGAGTTTTTCGGTAAGATTTGTTTAAATATTTATTCTGAAAACTTGAATAAAAGCATTCTTTTAACATTGAACGAACATTCACTATCTACTAATACAGAACTATCTTTAACAGAGGAACTCCATTTCGTTATGTCTGGTTTAAAGGTGCCTTACCTATAAGAGCTTAACAGGCACAGGTGTGCATATCTCAAAAAATGTTTTACATGTATATTCATTTCAAAGTATGGGAAATCGTACCATAACTCTGTCAAAACTGTCAACAGATCGGATTTTAAAACAACTTTTGTCAAGCCATTATCAATATTAACATAACTAGACAATGCAAGTATTAGAGAGTACCAAAAACACCGGATTGATAATACTGCACCAACTTAAGTCTAAATATCCTCCTGGGGTCTAAATTGACCACAATTCGATGTTTAGGTATTTCTAATTGTGAGAATGGTCGTATTATCCTTACTAAGGCGACTTAACTAATGTAAATTTCACATACAGCCTTTGGCATGTTTTAATAGTCTTTATTGAGATATGGAGTATTGTGTATTCTAAATTTTTTTTCTCTAAACTTTGATTATTTAGACAGGGATTTATAAACATAAACTGTTCTAGTCAGGTCGCCATATATCTGGTTGACCTCTATTCGAAGTTCAAACTAAAGGAGAGGTCTACCTCATGTTCATCATATACGAGGACGTCGTACTTAAATAAGTTATTAACCGCGACTTTGCGATTCTTTAAGGAAAGTACTGGTTAAAAATGTCCATTCCTTATACTTTCGCTTTCGCCCAAACGTTATTTGTTCTTTCAACCAACGTATTGCCACATTTCTTTTGCTTTTTTGCTTCTACAACATATTTTCACATGACATGCGCCCTCATCTTGTTACTGCACTTTACTCAAATGTATAAACAAATAAGTCTATTTAGTTTTTAAATCGTGTTTTGAATGAAAAGAGTCGCTGTAAACAAAACGATTATGTAGTATATCATATGCACTCTTATGTCATTCGTGCAGGAATAATTCAGTTAAAAATCTGAATTAAAATTTTCAATCAAGTTTGCCTGCTATTGAATCAATATAATGATTCTACTCATATTTAAAGTGCATTTATACCTTAAAATGTCAATACAGAAACGTTCTCTACGAAGAATGTGTTTTTGGAATATAATACAGTATTAGGTAACTCCACTAATTCTACGTCTACCGATAATTTTCTTATAATGATAATTTGATGCTTGTGTTGTCGTGTTTATGCTATTTTAATTTGACGTTAATATGTAATAGATTGTCAAAGTTAAGTACGTCACATTTTACTTAGTAATACCAAGTTATTTTAATAAAACAATTACAAATACATGCTACTGTATTATGTAAAAGAAAGGTGCTTTACCATGAAATAATCATTTCTCCACAATCAAATAACCGCCATTGCTAGCTCAAAAACAGGCCTTGGTATCAATATATTTAGTTGATTTCACAGTGCTTATTTTTACTTAGATTATTTTAAAATAAAAGTAGATAGGGATATAAATGTCAATGCGAAAATAATTAGAACTACACATATTTTTACTTCGATTATTTTAAAATAAAAGTAGATAGGGATATAAATGTCAATGCGAAAATAATTAGAACTACACATAGCGAAATATCACTAGTTCTACATACGGTTAGAACTTAGAATTCGAAAAACCGTATTAAAGAATGACCGTTTTGAATATTCATGCAATGAAAAATGACTTATGTATATCAACATATTGTGTCACAATAAAAGATCACAAATGATATAACCTGACCTGTAATGGTTTTTCTTTTACAAATTGTTACTTGGATGGAGAGTTGTTTCATTTGGCACGTTTACCACATCTTCTTATATCTATGACACCCTAGTATAATACATTTTGATAAATAATTTTTATTACAACAACTATTCAAAATTTGGAAAAGCTGCGGCACAACTTTTTGTCGCCGTCATTCGAGGAAATTGTCCATAGTTTGAATAAAGCTGTCAAAATAAAAGCCACATCGTTTCACAACACGGAATTGCAATGGCATTGTTTTTAATAACTTGACTACTTTTGTTTTCCTTGTTAGTGTATCATAACAAAAAGGCAGTTTATGCTGACTAACACTTCCTTATCTTTTTCAGGTCTTCGACTGCAAGAAATCATTAATAAACTAAGGTTAGTGAATGTTATTGATATTTAATTATTTAATTGACATTAATTGTTGAAATGGGCTGTAAATCTGTCTTAAAACTTGTAAACCTTAAACCAAAGAAGTGAACATTTGATTGGCGTGTTTGTTTTGATAAAAGAACGTCTTATACCACAATATGAATCACGACAATTCAAAGAACCATATATAAAACAATTAGTACAATCAAGGTTGGGTAAACCACAGAGAACTTTTTTGTCACGTCTTAATAATAATTAAAGTGCAATCTAGTAATGCGGTTCGTGAAATTTCTGCATTGTAGTACTAAGTAAAAAGGGAATGTTGTCCTCTCCGTCGAGTTCCGAGTTCTCCTTTTCGATTGTCAAGGTCGACGATTTTTAATTATATTAGTATATGGTCATGATTTAGCTTCTAGTTTAAGTTGCATGTTCATTGTAAGCTTTGCTTCCGTTATGCATGATTCACATTTGACTTCCAAATTGTGCATCTTTTACATGCAGATATTGCATCTTTTAATTGAAGTTTGTGCATGTTTAACCTCAGAATGTGCTTGATCGTTTAAAGATTTCATTTGTAGATTTGCGCTATTAAGTCGTTTTCCATTTCCCGTGTCCTGCTCATTTCCTTGTAGCATGCAATATTACTTCCTGGTTCTACTTGCATTATAACACATCAATGTAATAATTGATTATTGTATATATAGTGAAGGTGCATTTCTACTTTATCTAATATTAACGAGCACCTGGTTATAATTAGAAACTTATTTATTACACAATATGTTCTAACATATTACGGAGGTGAAAATGACTATAACTACGTTCCTACAGATGTGAGGGAGGAGATACTGAGGGGAACGATCATATTGTTACAACTCTTCAGTTATCTGCTTCAGAATTACAATGTATCTATCGTATAGATCGAATAATATTCTTAAGCAAGGGACATGCTTAGGGTTGCGAGAATGATACCAATACTTAAATAGAAGCTAAATGATATAGCCGGAATGTGTTTTTTGTTTGTTTAATTACCTCTTTATTGAAACATAAGTTAAAGTAATTACCAGACGTCTTCTTTAATTAATGACTCTATCTAAAACCCTCTCGTGCCTCCATTAATACTCGAAAAGAGAAGAATCCGATCATTCTGAGACAAGATCTGCTATTTCAGCAATTACTTTGGGTTTAGGGGAACCGATCATTTCATTATCAGTATAACACAATGTCTTGGCAAGGCTAATCATGAACGGACAGGGGTGGTTTCGGAGTTTCAAATTTGTTTTCATTGATCCAAAAAATGACAATGGACTTTCGTGGCAACAAGCAAAGTAAGTCTCTCAGTTTTTGAACAGTTTAATTATCTATTTATGATTTTATTGGTGTAAATCAGATAAAGTTATTAAGAAACAATCTTAGTTTATCCATTGATAAGAGATAAGCGTACTTAAAGTAATAACTAATTGTTTTTCGCTATCATTATAAGTTTGTTGTGGGGATCGTTGTAGTACTTTGTCATACTTTTACAACTTTTAAGTACAATAATAGAGCAATTGCTGGCATCAATTTATGTCATATATATACCAATGCACACCATGTATAATCATAATGCTTTATGCATTTCTCTTATTTCATATGTGCAACGCAGCAGTACATTTTATATCATATTTTTGTTTAATAATAAATTGTCACTAAAATTTTGCAAATTAAAATTCCTCGTTTTTGCCATTTTATGCAACGTTAAAATAAAAAGTAGTATGCCAAGGCCAATTTTCAAAATTCTTCTGGAGGTGTACAAACGAACATTTTCAAAATCTCTTCTTTGCACGTTCAATCAGAAAACCTATTGTTTTTCTTATTGAGCATGTATGTTTTCGTATAAAAACGACATTATAGAAAATAAAGTAATAAGTACCGATTGTAAATCACAAACTGATTAATCGTTCTAACCAGGTCTATTTCTGTATTTCCTCATATTTTAATTGATTTATAAAGACAGAGTGGTTGTTCAGATCCCACATATATTTTTTGGCACATCTTTCAATCTTAATTTTTATTTGGCAAAGAAATCTTAATAAATAAAAATTGTTTGACACTAAATCTGTTTCTTTGTAATATTCGGTAATTAGCTTGAAATTGTTCACATTTCCTGCATCTGTTGCAGTAAGAAAAGATCTAGAACATCACAAAATAAAAACTTTCCGAAATGTCCATAGGTGGTCTGTTGCAAGGTAAAATGGTTGCTTTCAATCGTTGATTTTTTATCTTCAGAGCAGTCATTACATCTTGCCCTTACCTCAATTGACCTGCTCTCTTCTTTATTAATTGTTATTTTGTTCTACCTTTAATATAGATGAAATATTTTCAACTGGACATTAAGCAAGCAGAAATCATTCATCATTAATATTGTGTCTGATCCAAGTGGTACACAAACTTCTCATACTAAAGTACTACTTTTTTTAAAGCTGGTCAGAGTATTGATATTTAATATCCTCTCAAATAGAAATAAATTTACAAAAGCAATGTCAGTAATGGGTAGCATGTAGTAGAGAAATCTATAGTACTGGTTATTTACCTTTAAAATTAACTTGGTGTTTGATTTTAGTTACAAACATTTCAATCATCTCGATCAATAACCAATGATTTTCGACAAATTGTCGTCATTAATTGAACAAACTACTAGGACAAAATTTCAAACTTTCAAACAACATGTCCCCATCGAAGACTGAAAGGCGGAGAACTGTCAAATATAAGCTTCTATATAGCACACATTCTCATTCTGGGCTTCTGTCACACGGGTAACAAGTTCCTATCATTGTTTTTATTGTACATATATTCTAAATAAACAAACCTTGTCATAACATCAATATTTTTGTCTCTTGACTAAGCCGGTGATAACAAACAATGAGAATCTTAACTAGTATATAAAAGTAATATAATCAATCTTTTATTAATGCAAACGACTCGAACACACCATTGGATTAACTAGAGGTATTACAGATTTTGGTGCACTGTTTTTGTCATTGCATGCAATCTTGTACGAATGCACTTCATGTAGTATCTTTATAATCTAGACTTACAAAGGTGTCTATACATGAACCAATGTGAAAAGACAACTGTATTTTTTGCGTGTTTGTCTTAATGTATTTTAAACTATTTTTTGTCTTCTTATTTTTTCATGTGGAAACTTTTATTCTCCAAAAAGTGATACTTAGTATTTAGAAGAAAATCTGAACACAATGAAAGCAGCATGCATTAGATTTGTTGATTTAATTTTATTTGTCGCTTTTAGCTACGGAATGTTAACACTGATATATCTGCATAAAATAACCATATACATTAATATTTACAATTCTTCATACAAGCACATCATGGTATTCAATGCCTTGATCAACATAAACAACAAATATATGCATGCCTTACATGACCTTTGAAGTTTCGGGAGACAGGCAACGAAAAGCATGTATAAAATGCATGCATGTCCATCATGTGTTATCATTAGCCATCTGTGAAAACTGACATAAATATGCATCTGTATGCACCTTTATTGTATTGCATAATAATAACATTATTTATTCATCTTCAAAGCCTTTGTCTACATAATAAGTAGTACATGTGAAAGACTTGAAGGTTATAATGTACATTGAATCATGTATAGGTAAAAATCAGTGAAATCGTTTGGTTTCCGGTTAAGTAGTTATCTAGATAATTGTTAATACATGTTCGATTGTTAAAGGTCAACAGAGGTCATATCGAATGTGAGAAATTTCGTAATAACTTAAGATTTCACTTACAGTAGGAACACTAGTAGTTCAAATGAAATATTTTTTAGAAGTTAAAGTTTAGCTAAAGTCTGAGAACAGTTACATCATTGTAAATGTCAACGTCTCATATCCTTCAAAACATTGTTATAATCAAAATTGGCTTAAACTAATGACTGAAAACTATCTATGAAATCGACATATCCCTCCCAGTCATATATGTATTATACATACCTCTCCGATGCCTTAGAGTAATGCGTACTTTTAACATAGATATACAGTTATTTCGCGAGTACGTCATTTATATGCGGGATTTTCTCGCTGTGTTAAAGACCCATTGGTGGCCTTCGGCTGTGCTCTTTGGTCGGGTTGTTGTCTCTTTGGCATATTCCCCATTTTCAGTTCCAATTTTAGTGTGGAATCCTCGATAAATTCGTAAACATGCAATTCGCCAAAAGTACAATATTACATTTTTAAGTGTTATAGACCTGTGCATTGCTTAAGAATTTGAGTCGTACGAAAGGACGTTAAAATTTCATCTGATTGGTTAAAATAAGGGAGGCTGAAAACATGATAATTTACAATGACATGGCGATTTTTTACTGACTTACTAGTATATGTACCGACGAATTTTGGCCAAATTATGACTTTTTCCATCTGTGCCAACACGAAACATTAATATTAGATTTGAGATTCCAACATAACAAAGCATATAACTAGTTTTAATAACACAAAGAGTAAAACCTGGTGAGGGGATAATAAATACTAAGACATGATGTACATCTTAAGATCTTCTCGTGTGAATAGGGGGTGGACGAATTAACATCCAAATTACAATATAATTGATCGAAAGCCTGTATAACAAATTTCCCACGTTTCTAATAAATCGAGGGAACAAGTTGGTTTTATTTACTTATTTAAGTAGGTTTAATATTCATGCCATTGATCATTCGAACCCTGATCAGAATTTTCAATTATACCATGCTGTGTATGAGTCACTATACAGTATACCTGTATATTTCTGATGTATTTTTACTTATTTGTGACACTCGACACCTGTTTTCAAAGGTTTTTCAATGTACTCTTGTATGTTTGTTTAATATAAAGTATATAATTGTACCATTGTTATACATATCTGCCTTTCCGTTATGTATGTAAGTGCATTTGAACTTGATTGCAACATTTGGTAAACGGGTAGTTTTACTCTGTGTCCGTTGTATCTCAACCTGCGAATCGTACCAGTTCGACTGTCCTTCATGTGTTTACTCTTGGTTTACTCAAAAACCAAAACTGAGTGTGTCGAAATCTTATTCATAATCTATTATTTCGAGTGTTTTAGGGTTTTCATCAGGATAGACTTGTACACAAGTTTCACAAGAAGCGCCTCCTTTTTCTTATTATTTGATTTGTAAGTTCTCTCACTTCTTCCCCCTCCACTTTCCTAAAACTCGTAAAGGGATGAGTTTACTTCTAATTGTATTATTTTTTGTGGTGATATTGGGTTTCTGCCTCATTGACATATAAGCTACACGTCCTGTAAACAACGTTAAGAAGTGTTGTAAAGGCAATAGTCAACCAAGTAAAATATAAAATAATGATAGAAAAGTAAATAAAACTACTAAAAATACGCGTCTATTTACTAGTAATTAAGTTTACTATAAGCACAGGTTGTAGAGGGTGCCGCCTAGTTTTATTGCTCAAAGGTGAACACTTCACATGCGCGAGTACACTACACATATGTGTGAGATGTGGTGGTTAGATTGAAGCATGTTCTCCCATCAATGTAGGGGGTAAACAATTTTAACAGTCAATCTCTAATAGTCAACTTACAACTTAATTTTAACACTCTGATTTGAATTTTTCTTCTGGTTGATTTTACATACATGTTTGTTATGGAAACACAGATTGCACAAATTAAATGTTGAGGACATTTAATATATTCTACTTTGACTTTGATCTTTTATATACATCGTTCTTCATTTAAATTTGTTATATGATACAAAACTGTGAAGATTTGACAAATGTTAGTATCTAGCCCACGTCTGATTGAAACTATTGAAGCTCCTAAATCGTATTTTGTAACACGTTTAAGCCTTTTATGACAAATAATTCATATCAAAAAGAAGTTGACAAATTAATTTAAATATTGGGTGGGAGGGTTTTAATTACCAAATTGTCCTACTCGTAACATTTATACAATATAAGAACGATGACAAAAGTACATCGACGTTCAAATAAAATTTCAATTACACTTTTGTGGGACATAACGAAATGAAAAACCTATGATTGTTATCGATTATATTCGGACAGATTGAGTTACGATTTAATTTTATGATTTGGATTCCTTCACCTTTAACTGAAGTTCTAAATTGAGCTGAGTGAGGGCGTCGTGAGACATTCTGTTTAAATGTCATGAAATTTTAAACTTTTTTGGGTAGATGACCTATTGGGGGACATTTCACCATGTCATTATTGTTGATTATTTTAAAACTAACATTTAATTTTGTTATTAGAGAGTTTTAAAGTACAAAGTTTTGGTTCATTATAAGGAAACTTATACCCTCAAACTAATCAACCATGAGAATATAAAAATAAAAATGATATTTAAAAAAAGTTTTGTTTAATTATTTTGTCTATTTTGACAACGAAATCTATTTATATACTACTAGTCTAGTATACATTGAATGATTTTGAACATTTTGAGCTGTGAAAACATCATGGTAACATCTTTAAGAGGAACGTATGTTATGAAAACCTTATGTATATTTAAGAAAGCTTGTATAATATACACAAGTATTAAAAGTTCTTTGAACTAGAGATAAGGCTGTAACGCTGCCTGGTTTTAACAGAATGTTTATTTTAACGTTTTGTTTACTTTTATTGATAAACAATAGCCAGTGTATACAAGGGCTGTTTTTGTTTTACACTAATGGGAATTATCACATCAACGAAATGTTGTACTTTAATATTTCAACACTCATCTTAAAACATATGATCTTTAATTACAAACTCTTCACCTCTAAACTTACAGAATGCTTTTTCGTGCAAAACTGTTTCATTCTATGTTATAAGAATGGTATTATCAATCTTTAAACCGATACTTTGTCCGCCGTATCATATGCTACTTTCTTCTTTTACGGTTTTCTTGTTTTGGGTGATTTCAGCTCCCTGTCTTTTGGTCATAGGTTGTCGGTAAGGGATCCAGGCTATTTTCTGTTTTCTTGTTTATTGTAATATCAACTCTCCTGTCGTTTGGCCATAGGTTGTGGGTAAGGGATCCAGGCTAGTTCAAACGTAGGAATCCATAGCGATATAGAGATGGGTTTGTATAACTTTTATCACTCAGTTCAAAATAAAACTTATCATTAGTCATTGTATATCACTATTAGTTTGATAAATCAAAAAATATTTTAATATTCAAAAAGTAAACCTTAATTTTTACTTCAGAAAACAAGAAGACGTAGATTCACAGATTCTTGTTCAGCTGGACGTTTTCGACGAGCAGAAAGCGAATGATGAAGAGCAGCTTCCTGGTATCAAAGGCGTGGATCTTAACAGTCCGCTGGACGTTTTTCATGCCATATTTAAACAGGTAAGATACAAAACACTCATGACAGAGAATTTTTGGTTTATTTCTCTTAGAAAAAAGCAAATGAAGATATAATACGTTATGTCAATGTCGTCGTATTATATTTCTTGTGATAAAAATATGTTTAGCTATTGCTGAGACTACTATAACACATGTGTTATAGTAGTCTCAGGCTATTGTTAGAAATGTTTGCAGTGTTAACTTATGGTAAAAAAAAATTGCTTACATACACACCATTGTGTAAATAGTTTATATAAGTTGTGTCATAAATATTTACAAATGATTTTGAAAAAAAAGTTGTGTCATAAATGAAACAATTAATTTAGTTTAGAAAATGATTAGCTTTCTATTAGATTGTGAATGAGGATCAAAAGTTCAAATGTCTACAGGCCCGTTTATAGTTTGAAAAAATAGTCTATTATTGGTCTGTTTTTCTTACATAATTTACTGAATGCAGGATAAACAAATCAGTAGACAGTCAGGTCTCGCTGAGTTGATAGTTAATAAGTGGCATAATTCGACCTATCAAATACAAACGGTTATGTTTCCACACTCATTCAAATGTTTTGAGACATTTTCATTTAACTGTTACATGTGATATCCCATTAAGGAGAACAATCACTTATGACACTCGAATTATGACAAGTTATTTTATCAATCATTAATTGGATTTTTACCGGAGGTGATTTTTTCACGACTTTTTATTTTTAAAAGTCTGAATTAACATCATTAGATGTCATTTTAAAATTACATAAATACTGATGACATTTAGTTTAAAAATAAGATGAAGCATGATATTGAAATCAAATTATAATATTTTAGAAATTAAAAAAAATCAGTTTTATTAGTAATTTGATTATCATTTTCTATTATTTTTCACATTAAAATCCCTGTTAAGAATTAATCGAAAAATATTGTTTATCTCGGGGAAAATGATATAATAATTATTGTATAAATAAACTTTAACATGATTAACCATATAAATACAATCTTAATCTGCCAATTAAACCAAGAGGAATAGGTTTCTATACCACTATCAATATTTATTAATCTTTTCTGTTAGTCTTTTGTTCATCCTAGATAGGTACAATGGGTACAATCAAATTTCTTTTATATAAGTTTGTTTACATTATAAGTATATGTATATATTTGGTAAACATAATTTATATAATAGTATCAATATAAACACTTCGTAAAGTCCTTTTGTTAGCTATTCACTGAAGAATCTAGGTCTAAGGAGAAGATTTGGACAAAGAAAAAAGAGGTGACAAAGTCAATATTTATCTGTCTGAGTCATAAGCATGGAGAAATGGTTTGTACTTACCGAATACATTTAAGCAAACTAACAGAAATTCTACATTCATACATGCACCAAACATAAAATACCTTTCATTTGCCGCAAACACCTGTAAATTATATTCGTTTTGCCAAAAAGTAGACAAGATACAACTGTTAGCTTATATGTGCTGACCAAAGAATAATTATTCTAAGCTCAATGTTGATTGATGAAACAATGTTGCAAACAATTCCATATCAGCTGTATGTTTTTTATCTTTACAGATTACGGATACAACTCAGGAGATTTTCCTAACGACGCTTCAGCATATGCTGAAAATAGACCCGAGTGATGAAAATAGTATGTTAATATGGCAGACAGTGGAAACACTTGTATCGAGAGCAACTCTCATAGAAAACAATGATGACTCTCAGAAACTACTTAAATCTTTTATGAGACAGAGAGAAAAATCAACTAGTGATGGCAAATGTACGTGTGCGTGTCATGATGGACGAACTCGTGTAATGTCTCCAAAACGGAATACAGACAATTCGCATCCGGGAACTATAGACTCATCAAATAAAGCCCCTGCGCCACCTCCACCGCCTCCTCCGCCGCCGCCTCCTGGTATGGGAGCACCTCCACCACCGCCACCACCACCGGGCATGCCGCCTCCTCCACCGATGGCACCGGGAATGCCACCACCACCTCCGGTTCCAGGCCTTGCAAGGCCATCTCCAGTACAAAAACTACCTCAACAAAACATTCCAAAATCTACAACAAAGTTACGAACACTACAATGGCAGAAAATCTCAGCAACAAAAGTGCTATCAGGCAAACCAAACATTTGGAATACGGCAGGGAAATTATTCAATGGATATGTATCAAAATTTGACTTCGGAACAATAGATGAACTATTTAGTGTAAATTCAAATCCAGATTCTTCCACGGATATAGCTGCTGGAACAAACTCAGCAGAAAAGAAAAGAAAAGAATCATCAGAGGTAGGATTTCTTTATTATGCAATCACTATATATATATTTCTGTGACTGTATCTTACATTAATTTGTAGGATCCTTTACTATAGATAATTTAGCTGATCTGTAACAATAACATCTTCATGCCTTATATATCATGTACTGTAGTACGCCGCTAGATTTAAAACTGACGTGGAAAGGAAACACATGGCCAGCGAAAGCTCTTTTTTGAGAGCCCAGGTGGTCATGTGGTCTAGCGGGACGGCTGCAGTGCAGGCGATTTGGTGTCACGATATCACAGTAGCATGGGTTCGAATCCCGGCGAGGGAAGAACCAAAAATTTGCGAAAACAAATTTACAGATCTAACATTGTTGGGTTGATGTTTAGACGAGTTGTATATATATATATATATATTTATACATATAAAGTCTTTAACACATGTTTAAACCACTCAGAATTTGGACAAACTATTGTAATTAATATAAAAATTATCAAAAAAATAAATGTTTTCACTTTAAATTTAGATTTTCGTTAACATGTATAGGTTATTTACCGATAAGACGTTACTATGAAAGCATATATTTATAATTTTTAGTCACTTTGTCTCTTTTTATACAGTTTCAATTGATCAAATGATATTTTAGCACAATCAATCATCTTCTTGCAAACTTTCATTTCAAACTGAAAGTGATATTACATTGGGCAGGCAATTAGGTAGTTCTGATTTTTTAGGGGAGTGGGGTAAATTCATTTTGCAGGCAACTGCTCATTTTAAAATAATGTGTAAGCATCTCCAAAACACAATCTGCTTTCGTCATCGACCTGTCAAAAGAAATTGATAATTCTATACAACCTTAAAACTTCCTTATCAAGTTATACAATATTTATATGATTCAGAATTTGTGTTTTTTAATCTTCTGGCTGCTTATTCAGTAAGCAATGATACAGCACATCTTTAGAAATGATATTTTCAATGTATTCATGTGTATATAATCTTCACACTACTTAATATTCCTAAATGACAAAACACCTTTAAAGTTTGAGTTCTCACATGTGATTTTATCTATTGGGGAATCAAATTGTAAATGAACGCATGATGTCATATGTATAGATTTATGACAAGAACTGCACCACATAATAACATGCCTCGCTGCATAATGCAGATAGTGTTGGGTGAAGAAGACTAGATAAACACCATGTGCTCAATGCGTGATGATATGTTTTAAGTCCTAAGGCCAAAACGTTGAAGATTTGTATCGTTATTTAGATTTGTATTTTGTAATTCATGACTTAAGAAAATAAAAGTTACAAAAAAATTCATCAAATGTACAAGTATTACATTGCAATAAATCTTTGCTTGAACAAATCCGCTTTAGCTACATTCATACAGGAGATATTGGGGCATAGTGACGAATTAATTATTACGTCCAACGAGGGCAATAGTATTTCAGCTAAACAATAATACAAGCTATCACCGAATCAATTGTCTAGAGCTTAAAGCTCCTGTTCAAGGACTAAGCACCTATATGAAATAGTACGACCTAAAGGATTTGGGGAAATTATCATTAAAAATAATTACATTCATTCGTAAGTTATTAAACATCTTTATTCCCTGACCTTTGAATGTAATGTTTCTGATGTTGTACATATCATTTTAGACCAAACATAGAACCTATATATATATATCACGAAATCTTCACCTAAGTATTTTAATAATTTCTTATCGAAACATAAAAGCGAAATAGATTTCAGTAATCGCGATTTCATTGTTGTAGACCCCTTTAAAACGAAGCAAATATTTTATATATCATGAATATTCCAGTGCTTTATAACAGCTTGATTTGTTATAAATATATTATCAACAATTAATATTACAAAGCTATCAATATATTTCTGTACAACTGATCCGCGAAATCTCACTTTAATATCATATCCAGTAAGCCGTGGGAGATCCTCATAACACTAAGAACAATCGTACCCTGTTCACTGTCTTGTGGGTAATTGTACAGATTACAAAACCCTGTTACCACAATCTTTACTGTCAATCTGGTATTTTTCTTTAGGTTAAACCCTTCATTGACCACGATTTGCATTTATTTAAAGGGACACGTGCAAATTATCAGAAGGATAATATAGTTAAGCTTGTTCAATCTGACGTCACTTTGATCTTCGTATTCCAGGGGGTTATTTGCTGAATTTTTCCAAAAGTTCAATGTATACACGAACACCTGGTAAAGGAAAACACGTCACACTTCGAATAACATATGATCTTTTAATATTTACTGTTTAAGATGGCTTTTTATACTGAATAAGCGATACTAGTATAGTAACAATATTCTTGCACTAATTTAGCTAGTCAAACGTACCTGGTGTATATTTTGAACGTAGTAAAAAGAATTTAAGATTGATATATAATCATGAATATTGCTTCAAATTTTGATAAATGAAAACATTTCTTCGACATTTATTTATTCAAGTTTTAATCAGCATTAATTCAGGGTAACCTGCCATCTACTGATCTGTTAAAGCAACGACAGTTATAGCAGTTATCAATGTGCCTTCCTTAATTCACTTTAAACATGAACTCTCATAGTGCCATAACTTGGACAAGAGACATTCAATTCTAATTACACGAAATGTTCTACGTTCGATCCACTCCTTGTGGTTAAACATGCACAGGGAAGCGTACGAACAATTAATAACTAAAAAAGGACTATGCAGCCAGCCAGGGTCTACATGAAATTGTTGAAATGCTTTAAAAAATGTAAAAACCATCAGTTGAGAGTTTAGCCAAATGTATGCTGTTTATACAATATTAAAGAGCATCTAATTTAAGTTAATATTAATGCATATTTTGAAACAACTCTGCGAATTTATTATGTCTATAGTTGTAATGTATGGAAACATTTTACATATGATCTTTACACCTGACAAACTACGGTTTAACCTGAACGAATTATTTTCATTTATGTGTACAATGCTTTATGAAAACAAAAATGACACTTTGAAAAATGAGTATAAACATTGTCAATTATGATTTTTAAAAACGTTTTTCTTCATTTTACCGTCACGCAAACATGTGAAAACATTATAGTATAAACATAATTTATATGTAATTTTCCACGCTATTAGGTTTGGGTAGGTCAGTCTGAAAGGAGTGATAAAACAAACTAATTCATTCAAAACAAAGACTTATTTAGTTAAAAGTAGACAAAATGGTCAAACAATATAATTATGTATAAAAGACATTAAATCAAAAATCATTTCAACCCTTTACAGTTTGTAACCTTTCTGCACAATTACATTTGAAAGGGTTATTTTGTATGTTAGAAATAATTAAATCATAATGCGTTTCAAAGAAGAATACAGATATGTATATCAATACCGAAAGTACATGAAACACATCTTGACAGGTTAATATCAAACACTCCCAGTCTAAGCTTAACGGGAACTCACGATCACTCACGATCTGAGATTAACGGGAACTTACGATCATTACCTTTACGAGTTAAATGGTAATTGATACGTTTAGACCAAAACTCAAGATAACCATGAGCATATGCAATGTAAAATATGCCAACTACAATTATAATATTTGTATCGTACACAAGAACAAACAGTAGTATACCGAAATATTATACTGTTTTTAAAAATAATTGGAAAACCATTTTTAATAAACAAACGAACATATATTCAAACATTTTTGTTTTATTTCAGATAAACCTACTTGAAGGAAAGAGGAGTCTTCATATAAATATATTGTTGAGACAATTTAAAATGCCAAGTGATGAAATCGTACAGTTAATACATGAAGGTGCTAGCGACAAAATAGGTGCAGAAAAACTCAGAAATCTTCTTAAAATTCTTCCATATGAGGATGAAGTAAGTTTTGTTATAATGATTTTCCTTATTTACGATATCAATTGCAATTGATTATTACTTTATTGCAAACTAATTTATCCTATTGTAAAATAATTGAAAGACTTTTTGTACATTAACTGGAATACTGTAAAGTTCATATTTCTGTTTCACATATTGTAATAAAATGCATTTAACTTATATATATATATGGCATAACATTGGAGAAAACACATTTAAGTAACATTGAGTAAAGACAAAATAAAGACCAATTATTGCTATTTAGAAGAGGGACGAAAGATACCAAAGGGACAGTCAAACTCATAAATCTAAAACAAACTGACAACGCCATGGCTAAAAATGAAAAAGACAAACAGAAAAACAATAGTACACATGACACAACATAGAAAACTAAAGAATAAACAACACGAACCCCACTAAAAACTAGGGGTGATCTCAGGTGCTCCGGAAGGGTAAGCAGATCCTGCTCCACATGCGGCACCCGTCGTGTTGCTTATGTGATTACAAATCCGGTAAATAGTCTAATTCGGTAGGTCAAATTCATGAAAGGGATGGGGATTGTAGTTACGACGTAAGGAACATATCCGATATCATTTGTGAAATTTACCTTACCTGCTTCATAATATTATTTGACTTTTATGAAGGTTGAGAAGCTGAAGACATTTGATGGTGACAAAAGTAAACTTGGTGGTGCAGAGAAATTCCTAGTTAGTCTACTAACCATACCATAGTAAGTACTAAATATATAGTCTACTTACCATACCATAGTAAGTACAAAATATATAGTCTACTTACCATACCATAGTAAGTACAAAATATATAGTCTACTTACCATACCATAGTAAGTACAAAATATATAGTCTACTTACCATACCATAGTAAGTACAAAATAAATAGTCTACTTACCATACCATAGTAAGTACAAAATATATAGTCTACTAACCATACCATAGTAAGTACAAAATATATAGTCTACTTACCATACCATAGTAAGTACAAAATATATATCTTCATCAATCATCGTTTAAATAATTTGAATTTTATGCAACTGTCATAGAAGTGAGAGGTTTAGCTACCTATAAAACAAGATTTTTTACACCATTGTTTACGGATGAAAATGTCTGAGTCAGAATACCAAGTCAGAAATATGACAGTTGATGTCCATTCGTTTGATGTGTTTTATCGTTTGATTTTACCATTTAAATAGGGACTTTCCGTTATGATATTTTCTCAGAGTTCGGCAAATTTGTGATTTGACTTTTTATCAGACCCTAACTATGCAGTTTCTTTTCAAAATTTGATGCCTTAAAAATGAAGGAAGTCTCTTTCTGTTGCAGTTATAAATCCAGAATAGAAGGTTTTGCTGTTAAAGAGGAATTCAATACAAACATGGACTGGATAAAACCTGCCATAGAGGCAGTGATAGCAGCAGCAAAAGGTACAGGTCATTTATGTACATTTAGTGATGATATACTAGAATATGTTTTCTGATTGTCTATACCATTTTAAATACCACTTTAGTAATTCATTAATTGAAGTAGTTTTTGTTTTAAGCTGTCTATGAAGTGATGATTTGATAGATAGGTCTATCCAAAAAGTATATATGTGATGATTTTTGTGAGAACTTCTTGAACTTTGCTCAATGTAATTAGCCTATGGATGAGAACATAGAGCATCAATTTTCCTTTTTTCACTTCACTGACAACTGTGATGTATCTTCGGCGACTTAAAAACAAAACAACAGTTCAAACCACACAGGTAAAAAAACAGGTATAAACAAATGTTGATATATACATGAAATACACATTAATGTAGTTCCTTAAAAGTTAAACTAGTTTCTTTGATGACGTTGTATATATTTATGTAAAGTATTAGTCATTATGATAATTTTTTCTCTCAATATAAGTACATTCTAATAAATTTTTACCGGCTACTCTTAAAATTTTGCGCTATGAAATTTAGACTAACACATACGTTTATAAGGTGTAGATTCAGGGTGGGAGTTTATTTGTTATGCAGTCTCAATAACTTAGATTCCCTTACAAAGTTAACACTTCAACGGTATTAAAGCCATAAGGCAAATGTCAGATAAAGTTGAAGGTTTTGAGGCTGCTATTGAAAAACAATTTGTCACAAATAATTGGACAAGTTCAATTTTTCAAACCAATGAATCATATGATGACTTATCAATTCATGATGTTTGATCCTGTTTGATTTAAAGATAGTATAAGTTAATACACGAAGAACCCATGGATACACTGTCGATGGCAATCACAATATGTGTTGCCGTTTATGTCAAATCATTTGAGTTGTATCTTATTATTTTCTAATGTAAAAATTTAAAAGCTTAACATTTATATATATCTAGTTTTGCACTTTTTGACTTTTCATCGATTGTTTTACAAGTGAGAGGTTTAGCTAGCTTTAAAATCTGGTTTAATCCACCATTTTCTACAAAAGAAAATTCCTTGACCAAATCAGGGATATGACAGTTGTTATTCATTTGTTTAACCTTATCATTTTGCCATTTGATAAGGGATTTTCCTTTTTGAATTGTCCTCGGAGTTCATTTTTTTTGTGATTTTGTTTTTTGAAAAGTAGCTTGCATAAGTTTAATACGTAAGGTTAGTCAAGTCATGTTACTTATTAAACATTTTTCCCTTTGAAAAACAGAGTAATATCATAATTAAGTCCTTACCAATACAAACGTATTTTAAGTAATGTATCCACTGATTAAATATTGACTTATTCACACATTTTCCAAATATTATTTATTATTTGGATTATAACTTTCAGAAATCAAAGAGAACAGTCATCTTCACGAACTGCTATATTTGGTACTGATTGCTGGAAACTACTTAAATAATGTAAGTTTATATAAAGACTTAAGTTGAACCGATTTAATACTGTTACTATATATTGGTGTTATTGCTTGATACACTGGACACTGAGCAGGATTGAAACATATGGTATGGCGTTCATGATCACTGAACTATTATATAAATTTGTTTAGGGGCCAGCTGATGGACGCCTCCGGGTGCGGAAATTTCTCGCTGCATTGGCCTGTTGGTGGCCTTCTGCTGTTGACTGTTCTATGGCCAGGTTGTTCGTCTCTTTGACACATTCCCGATTTTATTGGAAAGTATACAAGAAATCTTTCTGTAATATAAAACATTTATTAAACAAAACAAAATAAAATAGTGAATCAATTTAATTATTACATCATATTAACTAGGATATGAATAAGCTAACATTCTCATTTCATAACATGATAAACCTTTAAACAACAACAAATGTGAGTTATTGTTTCTTATATCAGAGATTTGAATATCAAATTGTTAAACTTTTAAGTTTACAATTTGTGAATTAAATATACAAACATACAATATTTGTCTTACTCTTTAAAGCGGTGCCTAACCTTGGTTAAATGTTATTAACTTATCTTTGTTCTTAGTTATGAAACGCTGCCAGTTTGAACGAATTAATGCTATTGAAGTACATAATATGTTTTAATACTTTGAAATATTTATACACTAAGTCGTGTAATGGTTGTTATTATACCCAATCATATCATACCTAAATATTTGCTGTAAGGATTATGGGACCTAGCCTTCAGTCAAACTGGTACTTGATTAACATTTAGTTCAATTGGTTACTGTAATGTTAATACAGAATGTTCACTATAATCCATTTATTTTGTTGATAATAATTTACAGCTAATGATAAAAATCGTTACGTATATCACGAATAACACTTTGTTCTTGTGTAATGATAAAATTGGTCAAGTGTTTATAGATCTACAAATAAATTCATCTTAATATAGTCCTGTGTCAGTGCTTTAAATGTTATTGAGTTTAATACAACAGAGCAAGAGTACAAACATTAAATTAGAGACAACAAATTACAAAACGACAGTATTGAGACATTAAACATCAAAATCAAATGGTAGAATCGAAAATTGCACAATAAAACAAATGTACATGTAAACTAGAAACGTGTTTCTTCAAAGAGCCCTCTGCGGCCATGTTCAGTCATTTGTCATCACGTTTCAAAAAGAATATTGAAATTTTCTTTTTTCTTTTAATGAATACTGAATACTTTATACATATTTTTTATGTTTCAGGGTAACTATGCTGGTGATGCTGCAGGATTCAAATTGTCTTCTCTCATAAAGTTAACAGAAACTAGAGCAAATAAACCTAGAATGAACCTTCTTCATTATGTCATTTTGGTAAGTATTATAGCTATTTGAATAAGTATACACGACTACCTGTTGCACATTGTTTTGAACCTAACATGCTTACTTTTCAATATTGCCCAGTTTCTTAACTTCCTTTATTGATATACAAAGTATACTTAATTTCATGAGTAAATCATATATTTATTTATGCTTTAACTGCAACAAAAAGTCGTTTTTCCTTAATTTATTTCCTGTTCTGTTTTATATTTTTCAGCAAGCGGATGAGAAAAATCCAGATTTGCTTAAGTTTCCTGATGAAATGAGATATTTAAAAGATGCCTCTCAGTAAGTGTACTTTACTTGACCTTTACTGACCTTGGAATGTAATTAATGCTGAGCACACACCTATCATAATAAAAAAGACTTGTTAATTTATTTCCAAGTTTGTATGTTCTTTGACCTTCAGATGAACCAAATAACAAATTTGTTCTGTTATAAAAAAGGATGTATTTTAGTAAATAATCTTTTCTTATGGATGTTTAATATAAGATTTGTATTTATTTTTATGTCATGCCTAAAAAAAAGGCTATTAACAGATTTATAATTGCATAGAGACAGTAAAAAAGGCATTGTACTGAATAATTGATTATAGATATAGCAAAAGCATGTGGCTTTAGGAAATTTACTCTATTATTTCTCCTTATACCATCAAAACATAGTAAATTTTGTATTTTAATCATGTCTATGGTGTCTAACTCACTTCTAGTTAGTCAATGAAGTTGGACAACACAACAAAGGTTTATATTTTATGTTCATCATTCATGAATATATCTAGAAACATTGATTGATAACGAACTGATTTTTTTTCAGGGCATCACTTGAAAATGTTACATCTGATATAAAAGGTCTTCATGATAAAATCACTATGCTATCAATGCAAGCTGAAACTATTGGGGCTGATTTCCAAAAACAGATGTCAGATTTCTTACAAGTAAGACATTTTTTTCCAATGATTTTTATATTCACATTACATGGTGTATTATAGACGGTCATTGTTGTTATTTTTATAATTCCTTTTTTAACTATAAATGTTACCTGATGCTCTTCAGAATATATCATCATGTTTTTAACTTTTGGTGTTTGTTCTTTGCAGTTTGCAAAAGATGATCTATCTGAACTCCAAGAAGATCTAAAAGACATAGAAAGTCTAAAGTTAGAACTGGCAGACTTTTTCTGTGAGGATTCGTCTTCCTTTAAATTGGAAGAATGTTTTTCTGTCCTCAACACATTCTGTACCAGATTCAAGAAAGCAATAACAGTAAGTTTACTTAAGACAAGAAATGAAAATTGATAAAACAAAAACAAAAAACTCAATAAAGATACCAGGCAGGTAAATTGGTACTCAAGTCGAGCGTTACATACGAGTTATCAGTGTTGCACAAAGCAAAAGGAATGGGAGGCTTAATCATACACGTATTATAGAACATTAAAAACCGAAAATTGTGCCATATTCGACTAAGGCAATCTATAATAAACTATTTTTAACCATGAAACTGAAATAAGATTAAGTTAAGAAAAAAGGAATCTACATTCGAACTTTTCATCTGCTTCTGAGCTTAATAATGTTTCCGAGATGAAACTTGTTTTGGGGATTGGTATTTTATAAAGACGTTTTCACGAACACCAATACCAGAAAAGCAATTAATCGACTTTTTCTGTCTTTGAATTCATTTGAGATGTTCTTCTTTTTATAAACTGTCCTATGACTATATTGATATGTTGTCTATATTATTGTGAATGTGAACTTTCTATTGTCCCCTGCAACAGTGCAATAAGAGAAGGTGCACACATAACATGCAATACCAAACCATTCTAAAATAACTTAACATTATTTTCTTTAATATGCTAAAAGTATTAAAACCCATATGAATTAAACAATACGACATAACACCCTTTCACAGAAATTGAGTTTAAGTCCTGATTTATTTTCAATGATTACTTTTCTAGGAAAATGACCATAGGAAAAAAGTTGAAGAGAAGCAAAAAGAACGACAGAGACTACAAGAAATTGAGAGAAAGAAACAATTGCAAGGTATGTTTGATGATTAAATGTTAAGGTAAATAAAGGCAACAGTAGTATACAGCTGTTCAAAACTCATAAATCCATGGAAAAAAAACAAAATCGGGGTAACAAACCAAAACCGAGCGAAACGCATTAAATATCAGAGGAGAACAACGACACAACGACACAACACACACTGAAACGGACCAAGCTTCAAACAAAACACCACGAGAATAACAAATATAACATGAAAACCAAATACATGAATTTGGGATAGACAAGTACCGTGCCACGTCTTAACTCAATATCTCAAATAATTAAGTTACACCTGATGTATACCTTGATATGATAGCAGATACTGGAACTAATTGAGTTTAAAAAAAAGATGTGGCATGATTGCCAATGAAACCACTCTCCACATGAGACCAAAATGGCACATACATTAACAACTATAGGTCAACGTATGACCTTCAACAATGAGCAAAGCCCTTACCGAATAGTTGGTACACTTTTGAAAAAGTACCCAGAATTAATGCATAAGATTCTGAAACATCAAATTGTACATTAGCATGCAAAAAACCACTTAATATACAGCATAATAATAATTATAACTTACGAAATAAAAATGAGAAAAAGTGCTTCTCTTCTGGTTATGCAGTCTAATAAAGACGTATCATTGATTAAACTGGAAGATATGTATAAATATTTTTTTCGTAAAGTATGTTTAAAGCACACACAATGTCATTGAACAAATACCAAACATTTTCACATATTTACATGGTTAACAGAGAATCTCATGCTACAAAACGTTTTTTTTTTATATTTGAATATTAAAAGGTGAAAGTATGTAACATTTTTATGTAGTAAGCCATTATTACAAGGTAGAACAAAGTCCGGATTTGAACAGTTTTTATTTACTTCCAGATGAAATAGAAGCTCCTCCTGAACAAAAAATAGATCATGGATCTGAAAATATAGTTGATCTACTGCTAGCTGATGTAAGGAGCGGATTTGCGAGTAGAAGATCTGGAGAAAGTAGTTTCTCTGTTACCAGAGTCAAAAAAGTAAACTTGGATTCTAATGAAAACATTACAAGTGCTGACGCAAAATCTGGTTTTGTTCGTCAAGGTTATGGAAGACGAAGCACGAGACGCCGAAAACCCGATTCCGACGATAATGCTGATTCAGAAAGTACATGTAGTAGTTTGGAAGATGCTATGGAAACAGATAGAAAACGTGTTTTACAAGGTTCACATGATACATTGCTTGATATTCTATCTCAATCCGACAGCAGGACATCAGAACCACAATTTGAACGATATCCGAGTTTACGCAAGAAACGTAAAGATAGGACAGAAAAACGAAGTGTTATTGAAGTTTATGGTGATAGAGAAAGGGCACCTTCTCCTGCTGTTGATAGTAACTCGAATGTTTCTATTCCTACTCGTCCAGCTCGGTCTAAAACATCTTCATTGGAGCGACCGAAATCCGCGGAGTTTAATATTGACTATCCAAGTCCGTCTGTACGTAATATTGACTATCCAAGTTCGTCTGTACGTAGAGTGAAAAGTATGAATGATAAGCGTGAAACGGAAAAAACAATTGTAGAAAAAGACAGTTCTGTAGATGCAAATAATTCAAGTGAAAGTGAAGATTTAGTTGAAAGACTAAGGAGAAAGTTTATAAGAAAACCAACTAATTCACCGAACACAACACCAACAACACCTATTCGTGATCATCATGTTAGCGACAATTCTCCATCTGATGAAACACGACAAAGATGGAGAAGTGGCATACCATCAGATTTACAAACAATAGACGAAAAGTCGAGGCTTCAGTCTCCGAGTAAAAAAATGTTTAGCACACCAGCAAGGAATTCACGTGAAGAAATGGAACGTCGTGTTAGTCAAACTTTAGATCCTAAAGAGCTGCAAAAAACGTTAGAAAAAGTCGATCAAACTACAGTTGGGCAATCACATGATACCAACGCTAATGATCCGAGGATATCGGTTTCTGTTCGGAAACAAATGAATCATCGATGGAAGAGTGATCTTGGAAAATCTGGAATAGATGAAGTGCTTAAAACAATTGAAGATAAGGAAAAACAACAACAAATGACTACTCAGGACGATTCGTGTATAGTTATACCGAAATCAGATACGAAGTTCGAAGAAACTCTGCAAGATAGACGGAAACAACGCAGACAACGATCACAATTAGATATGGATGATGTTCACGCAGCATTGCATAAAATCCGTACTGACGAGGAGCCTGGATCTTCTCCTTCTCATACTACTGTAGTAACTGCACAGAGTTCATCAACTGAGAGGGAATGTTCACCTCCGCCTCCAATACCACCACGGTCGCCATTTAAAGAAAATAGTGAGTCTGATTCGTCATCACCAGCCCAAAAATCAAACAAGAGCAAAGCTGCAAAATTAGCAGCAAGACGAAAATTTAATCACAAACGTTTTGGTGATAAGGATAGACCGGCTTCTACCGGGGGAAATAATCGTTGTAAAAGTGATGTTCATAAAGAAGAGGTAGATCAGGCATTAAGGGACTTGAAGAATGGCATGAGCAGATCAAAATCTTATGACGAATCAGTTGCTAGGAAGGTCAGTAATCAAAATGGAACTGTTGTCAATGGTGATGTATCACCTTCGCAACAGAAATCGTTTCGAGGTAGTCTCGTTCGTCTTGGATCAGACAGTCGTCGACATGGTGTATATATTGCAAGTAGTGATAGTGACAGCGAAATTCCACCTTACGGTGCTTCATCTCCGAAACGACCTTCTAGTACTAAAAGTGATAGTCCAAAAAGCGACAGTCGGTTATCAATTAAATCGACGAGTACTTCTACCGAAACATTACGCTGTGATACACCGTTTAGTGATAATGAATCGCCTGTACAGAATCGTAAAAACTCGACAAGCAAAAGTCAAGACTTACTGGATAGAGATGACATTCAAAAACCAATATCAAAAGATTTCAACCAACCTTTTGTTCAACCTAGAAACAATAAAAGAGCCGTAAGTCTAGTTGAAGGTTCAGAAATTCATTATGCAGTTACAAATCATGAATCTAAACCGAGTGATATTGATCAATCACCAGCTTCTATGATAAAACAATGGAGACAGAAAAGGAAAAACGAACGACAAAGTGTATATGACAACGTCCAAGAACACGAAGGGCCAACATCTCCAAGAAACAAAAACTTTAACAATCTTAATGAAACTAATATGTCAACAAGTCCGAGAACAGGGATTATTATTAATGATGTAGGATCGAGATGTAGTTATGCTAGTAGTAGCGACAGTGCAAGAGATGAAGGATTTGAAACTATGTCGGGAACTGTTTCACAAAGGACATCAATGAGTAGTACATTAGAGTCTGAATTCACACCAACTTTTTCTCGCAAAATATTTAATAACATGAAGTCTGATCAGAATGAGAAGACCAACATAATAGAAAGTTTAAGACCGCCTTCACAAGAAATAGTAGTAGCACGTGGTCATAAACAAACAGAACAAAAAATCAGAAAACAACGAACGGAATCATGGACTGAGCAGGTGGCGGCAACAACTACAGCAAATATAGACAAAGATTCCTCACTTGATTCATCAATGGAATATTCTGTTGCATCACCCGACAGTGGGCATGGAACATTTAAAGAGGATGTATGGAGTGAAAATATGGACCTTGAGGCAACACTAAGAGTGGGGTCTCCAGCACCGTCTGTTGAAAGTCCTCGATCTACTACTGGTAAAAAATCACAGGCTCCTCTTGCAACAGCCGAAAAGTCTTACAACTTATCAGGGAAGAAAAAATCAGTTCCAAGTTACATGCGTGACACAACAAGCAGTACAAAGAGGGTAGATCGTAATAGTACAACACCGGTTGATACAAATAAAAGGAAAAGTACAACTCCATCACGTACATCGAATCTCAATCGAACAAAGACTGATTCAAATACAAGTATTACCTCTGCAGTATCAGAGACTAGCACCAAAGTCGGGAACAAAACGCCCAATAAACGATCATCAACAGGTGTTGGGAGTACACCAAACTCTCGATCAACAACACCACATCCACCAGCTCGATCAACTACACCTCATCTTTCTGTGTCTCGATCAACCACACCTCATCCAGTGTCTCGACCAATAACACCACGTGTATCAAATTTAACAACAAAGACAAAAGGGCCTATTGCCATTACTTCACATCCATCAGGGTTTAATCGAACTCAGTCTCTGCGGCTGCCGAAGAAAACAAGACCATCGATGGGAGATTCTCCTGAAACCACTAGTCCAGCAGGGTCTAGACCATCTTCAGCGACATCTAAGTCATCATCAGGTCGAAGTGGATTCATGTCTGGAACGGCTTCATCAAAAGCAAGATTGGATGGCACGACATCTCCAGCACCAAACCCTCCCCCACGTACTACATCTGTAGCTTCGGGAAGAACCACTCCTACGTCAGTTAGAAAATCACCGGCAGCATCCACAAAATCGACCCCAGCTCCCTCTCCTCTGACACGACATGGAAGCTTACGATTCCCCGCTCCATCTGCCGCCAAACTAGTGTATGCTGATACACCTGCAGATAGTGATAAAGCTGACGGGAAAACTAAATCCTTTAGAAGTAAAATTGGCGGGAATAAGGTCAAACCAGAATCCCCAACAAAATTAGCAACTGTAACAGAACAGGTTTCTCAAGAACAAGAAACTGCACAGTCACAAGAGAAAGAAAAAACAGGTTCCTCTATCAAACGCATTGTTAACAAAACAAAAGATAAAATCCTACCCAAAAGGTCTACAGATTCAGCGAAAAAGGACTTAACTGACAAAAAGAAGACTTTGAAAAAATGAAATCCTAGCAAATAAACATATGGAAAAAAATCGTCCATACTCAAACAAACAAAAGAATTCTTTTGTTTACAGCTCCTTGAACACATCTCAAATTCAACAACTGTTCAAAGAACGAAGCACGCCGAGGAAGAATGAGACGAAGTATGTGAGAACTTTCGGAATCGGTAGTGTGACTATATGATGTGAGAACTTTCGGAATCGGTAGTGTGACTAAATGATGTAACGACGGACAGCTTTCTTTGGAGAATGTTGTTACGCCTTGCTGTGATATGATTGACTTGTACAACCCGATCAGGTGCCAAATGATATTGACAGTTATTTCACATGATTGACTAATACAATTTGTATTAATTGTAACCCATTGAAATGTATAGTGCTCGAAAAACATCGAATAACTTTTATGAAATGTCTGGTTTTCATTGTCAGTAGATTTCATGACTTATTCTAGTCTCATTTCAACTGTGACACAAAAAAGTTGTATTGAAGATGCATGTGTTGCATTATCACGCTATATGTACACAAAACATATCGTATAAACATATATTTAATATTTCTATTTAAAACAACGCATTTTTTTAATTTTTTTTTAATATTTCGGATAATTGTTTATATCAGATAAAATCTGTAATAATGGATGTATTTATCAAATGGTTTGAAATTAATGGGAATAAATATATCCTGGACTCTTAACATAATGTGAAGAGGTTGGGAATGACCTAGGCTTAACATATAGTGAAAGTGATTAGGAATGTTCTTCCTTCAGTACATAAGGTTTGGTAGACAACCCAGTAATCACTTCGCTAGGAATTTTATTTTTTTGACACAATCCTTTACGGATAAGTATTAGCTGCTTAGCTTTTAGTTAATAGATAAGCTATAGTGTAACTTTTGGTAACTTAACCGAATGTTTCAATTTGAATTTCTAAGGTAGAATCTACGGTTTCAATTACTTTAGACAACGTAACATTTGAATTCCTAGGTTTTTTTTCGAACAACTTCTTGCCTTCAGTGATTGGCTAGTATACCAATGTTGATATTGTTAGGACATTTTGAGCGGGTCTCAATATAAAATATTTTTTAGTAGATTTTAAGCGACAGCTTATCTGTTAAAATATCACCTTACTATGCAAACCAGTTTTTGATTGATATTTTTTCATATATTATATATATTTTCTACATTTTTATTTCTTTAATGGAATCATGTCACCTTTTTCACTCTGTCAAGCTAGAAAATATATATTTTGCACATTAAATATCATTTTCCAAGATAAATATAAACAGTCCATTCGATAAGATATCATATTTCACATGTCAAATTCAGATGAATTTTGAATCACAATATATTACTACTCAATGGGTCTACTAATTGTGGTTTTATGTTAGGAATATGCATTTTATAAAATATTCGTCCATTTTTTATAATACCCATAAGCACATATTTACATATTAACAGATATTTGTAGATTTTGTACATTATTATGTATATCATTTGTATATTGCCTTAATTAATTATTTGTTATACTTGTTATGTGTTAACGTGTTTAATATATAAATACAAAATTAAACTATATTCATAAATTTACTACGTTTTCCTTTACATTTTTTTTTCTTCATTTTATGTAGCTGCTACTGAACCTTTAAAGTGGTACCTAACACTACAGGGAGATAACTCTGTTGAGTTGTGTTGTAAAAGAAATATTAAGCTTTTCAATGATCAAAATCAGTGTTTGTCAAATTGCTATATAACCAGTGTAATATTTCTGACAAAACGCTTGGTTCAAATTTTTTGAACTTTTTATATATTTGTGAAAGGGTCAATGTAAATACTTTGTCAAAATTTTATGAAATTTAAACGAGCCAAATTAATTTAAGTGAAAGTGTTTTGTACCACCTTAAATACAAAAAGAAACGGTAGATACACTGTACACAATTACAAAATTAAAACGGCAATTTAGAATATCAACAGTATGCAAAACACTACATAGAAAACTGAAGACTGAGCAACATGAATATGTCCAAATAATAGGGGGGAGTCTCAGGTTCTCTAGAAATGTATGCAGATCTAGATTCTACTCCATAAAAACTATATGTATTTCATATCGTCAACGTTTTGCTTACTAAAAAGTATTACACTGAAATATTATCGAATGAATGCTCTGGTACTTAGCTTTAATTGTTACTATTAACGATATGTAATAAGAATGCCACATCACGGAATTGCTTGCATTCATCAAGACGTCAGGTGCCTCTATATATTGAAGTTTCTCTGAATTTTAGCTATATATGATGAGTTTTGTGTTCCGTGATGTATTTTATTGGTTTTTTTTTCTGTTCGCCTTTCCTCTTTTTTAAAATATGACACTTGGGGTATAACCGGTCATCAGCAGGGGCGGATCCAGCCATTTAAAAAAAAGGGGGGGTCCCAACCAGAGTAAAGGGGGTTCCAACTATATAATATCATTCAAATGCATTGGTCGTCAAAAAAAGGGGAGGTTCCAGCCAGAACCCCCCCTTTGGATCCGCCAATGATCAGATGTAATATAGCACCCCGATTATATTTGGCCGGAGTAAATACTGAACAAAGATGGAATATGTATCAACATACCTCCAGGTTTAGTTTTGTCTCAACCAAATTTTATGAAACTTGGACACGATGCTTATTACAACAAAACACTTATCAATTGAGTGACGTCACTTTACCGTTCTAAAGTTGTGCCCATTTACAAATTGAAAAATGTTGAATTTTCCGTTTCCGTTCTCGAGCTCAAATTCGCAATCAAACATTATGAAACTAAAACGAAATGCATATTACCACAAAATTTAGATAAGTTTTGAGTGGCGTCACTTTTACTGTTTTTGAGTTATGTCCCTTTTTTACTTTATAATACAAGCCGGACATCATATGTGTCCCATGTACACATTTTCTATTTATAAATAACTTATATGTGTATTTCCAAGTATATATAAGTTCCTTCTTTGCTGGAAAACCATTAATCTATCTCGGACTTTTCACTTGATAATGTTCCAATTAATGACTATTGATACTATATCAAAAGGATGGGTCCTATTAAAGGTGCTTCAACAATTCTCAAAGAAAAAGAATATGAAATTTAACTTTTAATGTCATTTTTCATATTTTAATTTCGTAATAAAAATTTCTCAGCTGATTTACATGCAGTGTTCAGCTCCAAAGAAACCATTAAACTGCGAAAATGCACTTTTTTATAAAAGCTTTAAGAAAAATGATTGCTTTTTAAAACTGCATAAAATGTATAGAAAATGTTCGTTCAATTACATGACTTTTTCTTTGAAGTATCTTTGTATGAGGTTGAGTTGCCTTTTAAGACACTAGAAGCCCGATTTCAGTCTGAAACGGCCATTTTGGTCTGATCACATCTTGATTGACTGGATTTACCGCTAGAGAAATTCGTCCAGATATTTCAGATCGTTTAGTCGCCGTTCAGATCGATAGCCTCATCAGGTAAATCAGTTCGTTAAGGCGTATCAAGACGGAAAAGACTGAATCGTCTAGCGGGTTGTTTAGACCCGTTAAGACCGTGTCAGACCAAAACAGACCATTGATACAAAATTAAGTTCAACATGTTCAGACCCTGTTTAGATCCGTTTAGTATACCGGTTTGATAACACGAGTTGCGCCCCTTCTACTCGATAATGCATTTTAGAGTAATTTGTATATATGGTTTTTTTTTATATTAGGATTTGTTTGAAGTATTATTTTGATTAATTACAAAGAAAAATTAAATCTTCTGTTGATTCTTTATTTCTTTTCTTGTTTTGTCGAGGAACTAATAAATTATTCGTCTATATATGTTGTTTATTTTTTAATAAATGTTAGTTTATATAAATGTATATTGGTAATTTAATGCAAGGACGTATGTTAATTGTATACACACCAGAATGTATGCCATAAACCTTAAAATGTTGTGAACACCGGTGAAAATGTTTTTCGTATTTGAAGATTAGTAACGGAAAATCCTAAACGTAACCTAAAAAAGTTAAGGATCCACAGAAATGCACCGGAGGCAAATTAACACATGCATATTTTGGTTTTATGTATGCCATTTGCTTTAATTCGTTTTCTGTTGATATATGTCCTAGTTAACCGTTGAAGCTGTTGCTTTTTGTTTGCATGTGTATTAATTTAGTGAGATTTACTCTATTTAAGTTGGAAAAAAATATTCCCGATATCCGGAAATTCGAAAAAAGACTTCTCGGATCCCGAAACCTGATCATCATACTGCATTCATTCAGTCTCTGTCGGGACAGTGTTAAAGTATCACCGTATAATATGCATTTTCTAATCCATATGATAGGTATACTGTACTTAGTATACATATGGCGTTAACTTAAACAAAATCTATTTTAGTTAAAATGGTTGAGTTCGATGGCACGTGCTAGTAATCAACCGGGTCAACAGGTAACAAAATCAATGATCCGTAACGTAAGAAAGTACATGCCTATTATATATTACAATTACTCTCATCATCATTCTTAATAGAAAGGTGCCGTAGGGCTAAACGTTAATAAAGAATTAATGAATTTGTGTATACACGTATTAGTGATGTCTGATCGTCAGTTTTTAATATACATGCTTATGTTTTCAAGATTTTAATTTGAGCAAAAAAACATGAACTGTTCGGAAGTTTGTTAAGTATTCAAAAGAAACTTTTCGCTTCTCTACTTATATAGTTTACAGAGTATTCCTTTAAATTATGTCAGTTAAATAAAGTAGTGTGTATTTGTATTCTATTTATTTTGCTAATTGTATCATTATAATATTCATTTTGTATTTCACTACTATATATACTTTAAGTTGTAGTGTGATTGATTGTTGGTTGTTAAAAGTCCAGTGGCAAATATTTCATGCATTTTCAGGACCAGTTGAAGACATATATGGAACTCGCCGGTGTAGTTTTCACGTGTTATAATAGATAAAAGAATAATTAATTTCTAAAATATCGAAACATAAAGGAGACAAGGCGCATGGAATACCCGCACTTATCAGTTCTTTTCTCTGTTTTGTCTTAAAAAAATAATGTTATTTTTTTTTTTATATGTTTATATAATTCACGATAACTGCGGTGTATACGTGCTGTCAGACGAAAGATAAATATGTGCCCTTTAAATGTCTTTTTTACCATGGATCGCTTGCTTTCGTCGTATTGAATGGAAGCTGCGCTCAAAGTAATAATTCTTTGGCGTATAACGACCAACCATGATGTGAACAATCTTCTAAAGATTAATTTTGAAATGTCTGACATTGTAAAGTTCGTCTACAGTAAAACTTGTAAAATGCATTTTTTTGTACAAAAAACACTTCATTTTGTTATAAAAATTTTAGTTCGAAAAAACCTTTTTTTCATACATTTTTTGTTCGATTTAAAGCCAATGTTATCATTAACTACGTTTCAATATTATTTTACAAATATTTTATTATATTCCATCCAAAATAAGAGACTAATTTTTCATGTTTTAAAAAATTAAGGTGTTGCAATACTTTTTTCCATGTGTATATATGTTTCTGCATGGGTGATTTGTACAGTTATATAAATACAGATTTAATGTTTTTACAAAATGCATTCATTTACACGTAATGAACGAATTTGGTAATTGTCTTTGTTTGTCGGGAATACACGTACTTGTAATAATTATCCATTCATTTGACTGTTTTCCCCCGAGGGCTAATCATAACCTATGCCATATGGCATGGAGAGATTAATAGAATAGTTTGAAAGGGTTTAAGCTATTATTTCGGGCGATATCTATTTGTGCCAAAAAGTAACTCATTTGCGCCACAACTTAATTGCGCCAATACTTCTTTGGCGCCACTTAATTTTCAAAACTATAGGTATCATTTGCGCCAATAAAATAATCATCTAATTGCGCCAATTTTTTTTTATTTATATAAAATAACTAAATGATTGACTTCCCTCCTTCTTTATCTGGGCTCGGGATCGGCAGTTTACCGACTGGCGGAGTTAAAGTCATTTTAATAACAAAAAGTATGCTGAATTAAAACGTTCACTTGTATAAATATACACAGTTACACCTTAAAATGTCTCTGTACATCATTTAAACTAAAGGCTGGTATTTGTACACTACCAACAATTTGACTAGCGTTTACATGTACATTAAATGCCGCTATAAAAACAGTACTTTTAGGAAACATTACTAATCAGTACATTAAATGCCGCTATATAAACAGTACTTTTAGGAAACATTACTAATCAGTACATTAAATGCCGCTATATAAACAGTACTTTTAGGAAACATCACTATTCAGTACATAAATTTTTATATCATTTTCAGTAATGTTGGGAAAAAGTTGATTACAGTACTGAAAATTACGGTCATTTTACAGTACTGAAAATTTCAGCCATTTTTCAGTACTGAAAATTTCAGCCATTTTTCAGTACTGAAAATTTCAGCCATTTTTCAGTACTGAAAATTTCAGCCATTTTTCAGTACTGAAAATTTCAGTCATTTTTCAGTACTGAAAATTTAAGTCATTTTACAGTACTGAAAATTCAATCATTTTACAGTACTGAAAATTCAATCATTTTTAAGTACAGAAAGTTGTAGTCAAATTCAAGACCTAATAAAAAAAACTCGGTTATGCTATCACAAGGGGCCCTATCACAAATATCATAAGCCCCAAGAGTGAGTTGGGAATAGAAATATGCTCACTTGGTCCTATTCCGACCGGCAGTAAAAAGCTTGTTAAAGTAGGGCGTCCGTCTGGCTGTGAAAGATGTATCAAGTTTGCAGCTACAGCTACGTCCTGTCAGAATGCATATATCGAGGTTTAATCCAATGCCTCAAGTAAAGAGAGTGACAAGATATCTGGATGTTAAGAACCCTTGCAACAACTCTTCTTGTTGCATGGCAAAATTTCTGTCCCTTTCTTATATACCTTTATTTTCCAGTGGAAGTCGAAATTCCCCCTGATCATCATCGGGATGGGCCTCTTTTATTACAAGACCTACTAGTACCTGTTGTATTTATTGTTAACTTGTTCTCAAGAACCATCGTGAAATATTTGCCACTGGACATAAAGCAATCAACGATCAATAAAAATTAATCAACAAATATCACAAGTTGTTTTGGGATAAAAACAAGAATTTTATTTTAAAACTCCATGGCTATATGTATTCTTTTATTTCAACACATTAATACATTAAAGAGGATTCTTTTGATGAACTTTATGACCACATTCTTTATGTGCCTGTTTAAGCCACGACTTCTCATTTTTGATTGTCGTTATTTGTTGTATGTCATAATTGGTGTTAATCAATGTTTTTGGCGTATACCAGTGCGGGTTTTTTTTCCTGACGATTAGTTTCGCTAGTTACCAAGATGACTTTTACAGCTTTCCATGCGCAATGATGTTTTCATTGTTGATTTGTGTGAAAGGCGGAAAAGGAGCTGTCATAAAAACAGTCAAATTCAATCACATTAGCAACAAATACAAAACTATCAGACAGGGGTCACCAATACAGTTTTTCAATATTAAGCAGTCAGCACCATACAAGAAGTTCTGAATAGCTGAATATTTGTTGTATGTCATAATTGGTGTTAATCAATGTTTTTGGCGTATACCAGTGCGGGTTTTTTTTCCTGACGATTAGTTTCGCTAGTTACCAAGATGACTTTTACAGCTTTCCATGCGCAATGATGTTTTCATTGTTGATTTGTGTGAAAGGCGGAAAAGGAGCTGTCATAAAAACAGTCAAATTCAATCACATTAGCAACAAATACAAAACTATCAGACAGGGGTCACCAATACAGTTTTTCAATATTAAGCAGTCAGCACCATACAAGAAGTTCTGAATAGCTCCGAGAAAAAAATAGATGTCATCTAGATGTAAAGCACAATGTCAGAACATCGTTCATCAAACTAAATGTATAACTACACAAAGACATATCATTCTATAACATGACTTTGTCCGACTTGGGACAGAGGTGCATATAAATATGGCGGGTTAAACCGATTTTGTCGACGTCTGACGTTGAACATTATGGTTATTTATATATTATCCTTGTTCTGTTGTTGTTAGTTGGGAGGCATACCACATCTTCTTGTTTTATTAATAGAACTAAATATGTAGATTATATATATGCAGTCGTCTATATTAAAACTGTTGCTCTTTCATACTTTCTTGTCGCACTTGAAATGCAATGACGTCTTTAATATAGTTCACGTTTCTCCTATAGTTAGAAAAGGTTCTTTTGATACCATGAAATTTTGTTATCAGTAATAATTTAAAAGTAATTCAAAAGAATAAGCACACGTTTCAAGATATTTTTATAACATTAACATTGGATCAAGTCAGGAACCTGTAGTCTAGTGGTTGTGGTTGGTTCATTTCGGTCATATTTATTGTTTGTAAATTGTTTTGTTATACATGTACATTAGGCAGTTAATATTCTGATATGAATTGTTTCATATTCATATTTCACATGTTTAAACCTTTTATAGCGACTTTACC
This sequence comes from Mytilus trossulus, assembly GCF_036588685.1. NCBI lineage: Eukaryota > Metazoa > Mollusca > Bivalvia > Mytilida > Mytilidae > Mytilus > Mytilus trossulus. Next base: position 31,822,827 of record NC_086386.1, on the reverse strand, counting down.
TCACTCTATGAAGGTCATACAGTCGACTGCAATTGCGTATATCTACCTAAAACTTTGGTGAATTATTATAGTTGTATCATTGAAAATTATAACAACATTCCTTATTTTTACCAATACTGATATTTTCTATTCAACGGCAAGAAAATAGAACTTTGCTTCGTATTGTTCTTTGTGTGGTTTTTATATAGCATAAGAATTTTGACAGCAGTAGATTTTGAAAAAAAACTGGACTAATTTATTTTTATGGTAGTAAGGCAGAATCCAATTAAAAGCAACACTTCTACAAAAGATATTTCAGTCTATTACTAATTGGAGTCTTATTCGGTTTTCTTCATCTTTTACGTTACAAGTAAAAGAGTGTTCAATTGCAAAAAAATGATTTTTTTGTCCTTGACCTAAAGCACTTTCAAATTCACGGTTAGTGTAAAAGATCTAAACTACAGACAAATCTACTACCTATGAACCGATCTATCACATGATTTTTTTAATTGGAAATGAACACGAATCGAGTCTTTACAGGAATTTAACAGTAACTGAACATATTGTAGATAATATTATAGAAAGCAAATATGCCTTTTTTTTTGTCGTGAGCATGTTTTATACAACCTTTCTTTATTTCTTTCTTGTTCAAATTTCTTGGTCCACAACAATTAAAGTCAGTCCTGTAAGCTCTAACCAACAATGTCTCAGACAAATACAACTTATAAGATGCAACAAGAAAGCTCAAGCTGAAACGTTTCGCCTGCTTTTATATTCACGAATTATTTTATGCTGATAGACCAAGTTAAGAGTTTTAGTACAGGTGTCTAATACATCACACATTGTCAAAGATCCATGAAAATGAAGTCAATGTGAGATAAACCAATTTAAGTCAGAAAAACATGTATAGCTGACAATCATTATACACACGTAATATAGTTTTTCTATTGCTTATCTCATACAAGAAACAGCCAAAACAATGAAAATTACATATTGACCAATGAACCATGAAAAAATAAAGTCAAGGTGACTCGTCAGATGACCCCTGCTAGACAAGACATTTAAATCATAACATCATTTCATACACTATTTCTAGTTTTATCTACTAGTATTGCTAAAAGAAATAGACAAAAAAACTAAATTTAACTTTGACTAATGACCTGTGCAAATTAGACAAATAATAGTTCACAAGACACATAGAAAACTAATGACTTGCAACACGAATCCCACCATGGGTTTGATCTCGGGTGCTCCTGAAGGGTATGCTGATCCTGTTCCACATATAAATATAGCACCCATCCTGTTGCTCATGTTATTACAAACCCGGTAAATAGTCCAATTCGGTAGTTCACTAATAGGTAAGTGAGAAATTAACATAATAAAAATAGAAATTTGTTTTCAAGCAGTTGCTTGACAATGAAAATGAGGTCAAGGTCAACAGACATAATACAGACTTTCGTTATACATGTATAAGCCACAAGGTATGAAGCCTCCAGTTAAAGTCAATTACCATATAAAATATCAAGCTCAATACAAATAGCTTACGCCGTAGGATTGTTATCTGTATCTTTCGCATGTCACAGGTACGACAATAAAGCAAGAAGACAAGCAAAGTCATGTACATCGATGACTTGCATCCTGGATTTTAGTTGTATTTGTTGGTCAACTTTGAAACAAATTACTCAGGGAAAAGGGCCTTACTTGCAAAAGACAGAACAACAGATTTGTTTCTAATCCATTTATCAACTTAATATTCTAAAAATAATTTATTCAAACGCCTGTACCAAGGTAGGAACCTTCTCATTGCTTGTCTCATGTAAAAAAAACATAAAAAAATCTTTGTTGATTTAGTTTTCATTCACAATGCAGAGCATGCTACATGTATCAAGTGTCGATGGTATGTTTCCCTTTTGATTTTTGTTTGGTGTTTTTTATCGATTGATTGCTGTCGGATACGAATGCGGTTTTTTGGGGGGGAGGGGGACAGGGACCCATTCCTCTATATGGAGCTACATGAATGGTGAAAGCATAAACTTTCTACATGTCCCACAACATGGAAAGGACTATTTCAATATTTTGTACTTAAATGTTTCATTTAAAACTAAATTTTCTCTTTTGAGACATTATCTGTTATGTTCATACAATAATTTTAATTTAAATTGTATATTATTATGAATGAGCTTCTGGTTTGGAAAATATACACTCATGGCAAGTTATTACAGGTTCTTTCGGTCTCTTTAAACATACACCACTGTATGTCTCTTACAGTTTTTTTTAAATGTTCTTCCCTGCACACAATTACTTATTTGTATGTTATATTCTTGTAGGATGTTTATTCAATGATAAAATCCTGTTTAATAAACCGTATTAGACTCTTGGAATTCTTTATTCTGTTGCTGAAATCTAAAAAAAAAATTCAGGATACAATTTTCTTAAATAATCATCAAATACTACAGTAACCTTACCAATCAGGGTTATTATTAAGGAATTTAAAGATAAGTCCATATATTTAGCATTTCTGACATGTGCAATGGTGAGATTAAGGATTTTTTGTGATTTATAATTTATCATTGCCGTCTCCATGATAAACTAGAACAAGATAAAAAAAAATAATAACATTAACGGTACCAATTTTTCTGCACCAGATGCGCATTTCGACAACACTTGTCTCTTCAGTACGGAAGCCGATAAGGGCCATTCAAAAAAATAAATTATGTCGTAATTACGACTTAGCATGTCGTAATTTCGTTATAAATTGTCGTTATTACGACATCACTAGTGATGTCGTAATTTGGACATAACATGTCGTTATAACGACATCGCTATGTCGTAATTTCGACATATCATGTCGTTATAACGACTTCACTATGTCGTTTTAACGACATAGCTTTGTCGTAATAACGACATCGCTATTATATATAAAAGAATATGTATTATGATTGGCAAGAGACTAAATGACACAGAATTTAACTACTATAGGTCATTATAATGCCCCCAATAATTAGAAAAGCCCCCGCATATTCAGCTATAAAAGAGGGAGAAAAGATACCAGAGGGAGAGTCCCCGAAATGCTCTGTGGCAGACAGTGTTATTATTTTATTATTAGCCCCCTTGGTAAAACCCCGAATTTCATATTTAATGTATTTTATTTTTAAATAATTTGTATGACGCTTAATAAGTATATATTTGTTAATTGCATAGCTTTTTCTATTTGAAATCACTGGTTGAAGATTTTTATTCATATGGTAAAGTTTAATATTTGCGTCGTCGCAAAATCTTTGGTTACCTTCTTTGGATACATTCAGTGAGAAACTTAAATATTTTATAGATTCTGCCCAACTTGATAAGCCGATCGTGTAAAAGCCGTATAGCTAGGCAAGGTCTTTCAAAACTTACAGTAAGTTTGAAATATAAAAAAAAGGTCGTTCAAATCCTCCATATGTTGATGAAGTTAATTAAATAGAATAAGAATAAGATTGATTAGAATAAGATTAATAAGTACAATCTATCATGGGATTGTTATTAAAAGGGATGTGCAGGCAAACAAGGTTGTATTAAACTTCTATCAGTTGAAAGAATAATGTGTGGATTGATATAAGGGACTGCATTTGCAAGTCCAGCATCCCATCTCCCTGTAAATAAGCGCAAACTACATGGCTTCTTGTAATAAGGGTGAATTAAAGTATTTATTGCGCAATTTCTACTTTCAAACGTTGGGTACGATGTTCCTACAACACGTTACACTTAAAAAGCGGTGTCGAAGAGGGTTTTTAACTTCGTTTTATTCGGTTTTATACATTGTTGGTTGATTCTAGGTTTGTTCATTTGTTGATGTCATTTTATCAAAAATTACCTCGAGTTGTGGAAATCGAGGATTTTATAATGTTTACCCTTTAAGTTATTTCAACTAAAAACGCAGAACTGTCGCAAGTAATGTAGGAAGGAAAGGTGGGACGGAAGTACATGTATACGGTTTTCCATATTTTTTTTTATCATAGGATGTTTAACTTTCAAGGTGCATATCATCCATTGTGATATCATCTGTCATTGTAAATTATCTATATCTTAATTTATCCCCAATACAAGTATATTATCTGACACTCTGCAAGTAAATCGAACATTTTACTCTCGGTTAAATTTGAATAGAATTGTATTTTCCCTGGCAGATATGTTGTCGAAATACACCTCTTCAATTACTTGAACCTTAGCTTTAGAATAATTTCCCAAGTCATCTTCAGATATAACATTTTAAAATGTAGTAATCTACTCCTTGATCGTCAACGAAAACGGCATATATAATCTCGGGTTTTTATTAATACGATGAAACGGGTTTCGTCGCTGTTTGGGATTCGTCTTTCAATTACCTCCATTTCATGCACAAGTTTATATTGGCGAAAAAATCCGGCTTCGCTAGTACAGGAATTACTTTCATCACGACAATTATAACATGAATAGCAGGACAAATCGCGAAATAAAACATTCCGTGAACTGGTTTAAGTCTTTTAATATTGGTGATTGCACCTTTAAGTTACTGAAGTGACGACTTTGAATGATCTATTTCGGAGTACTTCCGTAACATAAATATCAATTCGCATTTTATATCTTTTAAATAACTCGTTAAAAGCTATATACGATTAATAAAAATTGCAAAATTTATCCTGTGTCGAAACTATGTTACCGGGCGGAGTCTATAGCAACATGCACTATTCTTTTTTTTCGGCAGCAATCATCAACCTCTTTTTCCAAATTTCATAACACGATTTGTTTTAATTATCATGAACATTTAATTGAAACTTTAGCACATGACTGTAACGTCGGAAATTAGCGTCTTTAGGATTTTAGACGTTTGTATAAATTGGCTTCCGTTTTGTATTGTATTGAAGCATTTTATTCCTTTAAGACCCAAATATGTAGTTAATAAGAAAAGAATTTTGGCATATTTGCTCTTCGTATGCATAACTTTTGCTCTCATCAACTTCACATATATTCTTCTATTCAACTCCATCAACAAATGGAAGTTTATAACGACCTTGACTGGCTATGCAGCCCTTGCACGGTGGGCTTCATTACGAACTTCAATGGAATCTATAAAATATATAAGTTCCTCACTGAAGGTATCCGCAGAAGGTAACCAAAGATTTTGCGAGGATGCAAATATCAAACTTTACAATATAAATAGAAATCTTTGAACAATGAATTCAAATTGCAAAACAGCTATGTAATTAACAAATATATACTTATTTAGCTTCATGTAAATTATTTAACAATAAAATACATTAAATATGAAATTTGTAGTTTTACCAAGGGAGATAATAATTAAATAATAACACTGTCTGCCACACATCATTTCGCTCTCTTATAGCTGATTATGCGGGGCTTAGCTTTTCTAATTATTGGGGGCATTATGATGACCTATAGTAGTTAATTTCTGTGTTATTTAGTCTCTTGACAATCATAATACATATTCTTTTATATATAATACTTTTATATGTATGCTATTTTTTTCATTTACATGTTGTACTGTTAAATCAATCATCCTTGATCAGAACGATAGTTGTATGTGTGAGTGTATGCGAGTGGGAGAGAAAGGCTTTTTATTTTTACTTTGTGTGATTAAATGCTTGTTATGAGCCCTATGATTAGGAAATAAAAATATCTTTATCTTTATCTTATCTTATAATAGCGATGTCGTTATTACGACAAAGCTATGTCGTTAAAACGACATAGTGATGTCGTTATTACGACATGATATGTCGAAATTACGTCATAGCGATGTCGTTATAACGACATGTTATGTCGAAATTACGACATAGTGATGTCGTAATAACGACATGCTTACGACATAAAATATTTTTTTTGAATGGCCCTTATCGGCTTCCGTACTTCAGTGATGCTTGTGGCCAAAATATTTAAAATCCAAAGCGTATATAAAAAAATGAAGAGCTATAATAAGTTAACCCTTAAAATTAGATCTATGAATATTGTTTAGTTATTGCTATAACATTGTTTTAATTATCTATAGTTCATGGATGGAGTATGATACATGCACATATATTATTTTTTAAATTCTATATTTGACTGATAAATACACTCACTTTTATAGTCAACATCACACTTTTACACTAACAGCAGCAACTACAGGTGAGACACAGAGTTCTGTGGATCCATTTAGAAAATGTCCAATCTATGTATCCCTATGAAGATTTCTTGTTCCCTAGTTTGGTAAAATAATTAAGCTCATTAGTATGCAGAGGAAAACAGTCTTTACAATTTTAAATAAGTGAACGGACAATGATAACGGATAAAAAATTATGAATATAGCAAAGTAGGCTAAAACAAATATGACAACCAATTCTTTTGAATGGATTTTTAAAAACTTTAATATAGGCTGATAAGACTTGAAAGAAACATATTCTTTCCCAACATGCCCAGAGCATGAGGAAAATTAACTCTCTGCAACTTAAAATTCAGGAACTAAATTGTGTACAAATTAAAATAAACAGCTGCGCCATGAGCGCATGATACGCCTGTTGTCTTGTGTGATAGTTTAATGCAATAATCATAAATAATTTTTGAGAAAGTTTTAAGCAATAACCATATATTGTTTTTGAGATACAGAGGGACAAATGAACCCCAAAAAAACTAAATATCACTACAATAAAATTTTGAATCAAAACAAAAAAGAATACAGATCTTAAGATTAATGTTACAAAGAAGTATGTAAAGTTTTAAGCAATAATCATAAATTGATTTTGAGATACGGCGTGACATGCATGTAAAAATGCCCTTCCCTTATTTACAAAATACTAAATGACTGAAAAATTAAATTTTAAATCATCACCAAAGAGTATACAGATCTTAAGATCAATATAAAAAAGAAGTGTGTAAAGTTTTAAGCAATAATCATAAATCGTTTTTGAGATACGGCGCGACATGTAAAAATCCCCTCCCCCTTTTTTACAAAATACTCAATAACTCAAAAATAAAATTTTGAATCATCACCAAAAAGTAAACAGATCTTAAAATTAATATAACTAAGAAGTGTGTAAAGTTTTAAGCAATAATCAAAAATTGTTTTTGATATACAGTGCGACATGTGAAAAAAAACACACACCTATTTTAGTTACAAAGTGCCGTAACTCAAAAAGTTTTAATCTTATTTTGACCAAAAAGTATACAGATCATTTGACTATCATAAGAAACAACTACAATAAGTTTCATGAAATTTAGATAAGTCGTTCCGTCAAGTTACGGCGCGACATGTTTACGCCGGACAGACAGACGGACACCGGACATTTGTATAACATAATACGTCCCGTCAAAATTTGACGGGCGTATAAAAAAGTAAAAATGAAGCTATGCTGCAGTAAAATATAAACTTGCGTAGCAACAGATCGAAATGATTATATCTATTCGTCAACTCCCCCCCCCCCCCAAAAAAAAAAAACCATCAAATTATTGTCCCCTTAAAACAAAATAACCCTTACCATGGCAACCATAAAAGAACCATTGTAGTACAGTTACAGATTGCATAACAATATACCCGGAGACAAATCATTAAGTGACACAGTTTTGATGGCAAAATCTAGTGGCGGATTCAGTAATTTCATAAGTGGGGGCCCGCTGACTGCCAAAGAGGGGCCTCGCTCCACTCAAGCTTCGGTGATTTCCTTTATAAGCAAGCAGGTTTTTTTCCCAAAAAGGGGGGCTGGACCCCCCTTAATCCGCCTCTGACATCATTTTCGGCAATTCGCAAGAGATTCACTTTTTATCGAGTATCGAGTTGCGAGTTAAGAAAGTCGAGTTGCGAGTATCGAGTTGTGAGTAACGAAAGTCGAGTTGCGAGTTACAAAAGTCGAGTTGAGTTGCGAGTTATAATATTAATAATAATAATAAAAACTCATTAGGATTAAACCAAATTTCAATAAGGCTCTCTACATACAATATCAACTACATAAATGAATAATTTACTAATATACAAATGTAAACAATAGATCTAAATAAACAAACTAAAATTACAACAACAACCAGGTGCTCTGCAGGGCACATCTTTATACCACCGCAGTGGTCCAACCCTGAACGGTTGGAGCAAATTTGGTCACAATATTCAAGCTTGATACTATCTGAATTTGGATTGTGATCGAATTTTTGTCATAATAAAGGTTTTTGTCACAAAATAAATGTGGCCAGAGATCTAACAAATCTACTGTACAATACTGTGCAATTGAAGGCTTCTTCTTGAAATTTTTCAAAATTCGAATTTCGAAAAATTTTGAAAAAAAGAAATCCCTTAAAAAATTAAACCCCCCCTAAAAGAAAAACTTATTGAAACCCCCTTTTTAAGCAATAACCCTTCAACTCAATCCCATCATTTCCCTTGTAGTATGGAACCTTGTTTTACAATTTCAGACAGATTCATTCACCTTAACAATTTTTGTTTGGAAACTAGAAACATGCTTCTTTTTTGCCTTTTTTTGGCCCCACTAATTCCTACATTTTTGGGCAATTATTCCAAAAATTAATCCTAGCCTCCCCTTTGTTATGTGAAACATTGTGGTACAATTTTAGAGAGGTCAATACAATAACACACAATTTATTGTCTTAAAACTAGAAAAATGCATGCTTTTGGTCACTTTTTGGCCTTTTATTCCTAAACTTTTGACCCATAACCCCGTAAACGAATCCAAACCTTCTACTTGTGGTTTTAAACATTGTGGTACAATTTCAGAGCAAATGAAATACTTATACACAAGTTAGTATCCTTAAACTAGAAAAATCCTTGTTTTGGGTTTCTTATTCCAAAACGGTTGGACAACCATCCCCAAAATCGATCCTAACCTTCCTTTTGTGGTATTGACCCTTCAGGAAAAAATCATTAAGATCTATTTTTTAAACTAAAGAAACTATCCGGAAACCAAATGGGCTTCGGACGACGCAGACGACAACGACATCATACCATTATACGATCCAAAAAAATGTTTGAGGTCGTATAAAAACACCTATAGTATAATACATTGTGGCTTAACTCATACATTTGACACTTAAAAAACTATAATGACTTGAAAGAGTATTTGAAAGAAGATATACTTTTTTATTTTTTTTTATTTCACTGGATAATGAATTCCACGCTTTTGGGCCACTAAAAGAACCAGATGCTCCGCAGGGCGCAGCTTTATACGAACACAAAAGCTCCCCAAATCAATCCCAACCTTCCTTTTGTCGTAATAAACCTTGTGTGCAAATTTCATAGATTTCTATTTTCTATTAGAAAAATGCTTGTTTTGGACCGTTTTTGGCCCCTAATTCCTAACCTATTGGGACCAAAACTCTCCAAATCAATCCCAACCTTCTTTTTGTGGTCATAAACCTTATATTAAAATCTAATAGAATTCTGTTTACTGAAAGTTCTTGTGCGAAAACCAAGTAAAATGCTATGTTGGACCCTTTTTGTCCCTAATTCCTAAACTGTTGGGACCAGAACTCCCAAAATCAATCCCAACCTTTCGTTTATGGTCATAAACCTAGTGTTTAAATTTCACAGGTTTCTATTTACTTATACTTAAGTTAAAGTGCGAAAACACCAAATGTTTTCGGACGACGACGACGACGACGACGCCAACGTCAAACCAATATACGACCGAGACCACAGTTGTCTGTTCTTTTTCGCTTCGCTTCGTTGTTTACGAATATAGTTCCTAGTTTTTACTCGTTTAAACTAATATGATATGTTACTTGTAACTTTTCTTTTGATTTAAAGTACCTAATACAATACCAAAGAGCTTCCAAAACTTACTGGAATTTATTACAGCTTTGTGTTTATTAACTTAATTCTCTGGTTGACGAGCTCTTTTGTGGCCGGTAACAGAGTAGAGAGTAAAATCACAAAAATACTGAACTTAAGGTCGTGATAACGTCGCTGTGAGATCGTAGCGCAATCTCTCCGAATAGAAACACGCTTTCGCTACGCTCTCGCAACGATTGTACAGCGACATTTGCGATCTTACTACGATCTTAGTGCGCTTTCACTACGCTTCTACCACGACCTAATTTCGCCACGACCGCACCACGATTGTTTTGGTTCAAAGTTGGCCACGCTCTTCACGATCTTGAAGACCTCACCTCAACCGTGGTACGACCTTACTGCGACCTACACGATCATCAAAATATGCATTTTTTCCATAGATCGTAGTGCGATCGTGGCTTAGTGGGACTGGGGTATAAGAGAAAACTCAATTCGGAACATCCATAATCACATGGCTAAATCAAATAACAAAACGCATAAAAAAAGGATAGACAAGAATTATCAATTTCCTAATTTGGTGTTTGTATGATCTATAAATTATATAAGTTTCTCACTGAATGTATGTATATATACAAAGAGGGTAACCAAAGTTTTTGCGACGATGCAAATATTAAACTTTATAATATAAATAAATATCTGTAACCAACGAATTCAAATAGCAAAAGCTATGCAATTAACAAATGTATACTTATATAAGCTTCATGTAAATTATTTAACAATGAAATACATTAATTATGAAATTTTAAGTTTTACCAAGGGCGCTAATAATTAATTAATAACACTGTCTACCACTCAGCATTTCGGGACACTCCCTCTGTTATCTTTCTTCCTCCTTTTATAGCTGACTATGCGGGGGCTTTTTCTAATTATTGAGGGCATTATGATGACATAAAGTTGCTAATGTTTGTGTCATATAGTCACAGAGTCATTCTCATCGCTTCCCTCAATCTTTATTCTATCACCAATAGTTTCAACACCTAGTCTGATCAAGTCTTGATCAGTAAGGTGCTGAAAAGTGTCATCTTCTATCCTATCATCTTTAAACTTTTTAATTTGAAAGATTTGCAGATAAAGTTCTGCAAGAGCACGTTGTATAGCAGACGACATGTTGACAGTATGAAAATAAATCCGAAAAAATTATACATGTTTTCGGTTATTTTCGGAAGTCTACCACCACCACATAATGAAAAAAAGCACTGAAAGTAATTGATTAGCCACCTAGTATAATATTTTTTAACCAAACATAAATCATTTTGACCACTGATCATAAAGTTGTTTGAACTGAACATAATATTTATTTTACTGAACATAATGATCAGTCTACAGAACATAATATTTATTTCACTCAACATAATGATAACAGTACTGATAATAAAGTGCTGCGCTTTAGCGCATGATACCCCCGTTGCTCTTTTAATTTGTTTTTGAAAGTGTTAGTTATTGTCCCAAAATTGGAAAATCCCCCCTTTTTTAAGCATAAAAATTCATAACACGGAAATGTAAAATCTTAAGTTTATAAAAATTGAAAGGGAGCTTACATCAATAGATATTAACAATTAACCAAAGTTTCATGGACATTGGTGAAAGCCTTTTTGAGTTATTGTCCAAAGTGTTAAAAATCCCCCTTTTTTATGAATAAAGCCCCATAAATCCAAAACTTAAAATCTGAAATTTATAAAAATTTAAAGGGAGCTTACATCAATAGATATAAACAATTCACCAAAGTTTCATGGACATTGATGAAAGCGTTTTTGAGTTATTGTCCGAAGTGTGGACGACGGACCCCCTTTTTTATGAATAAAGCCCCATAAATCCAAAACTTAAAATCTGAAATAAAAAAAAAAACGAGAGGGAGCTAACGTCAATAGATATAAACAATTCACTTAAGTTTCATGGAAATTGGTGAAAGCGTTTTTGAGTTATTGTCCGAAGTGTGGACGACGGTACGACAGACGGACGGACAACGGTATTCCATAATACGTCCCGTTTAAAGACGACGGGCGTATAAAAAGTGTGTTTGACCACTGAATATTTCGGTTTCTGTAATCAACATAATGAGAAATCTACATAATTACAATAATATGTTGACAGAAGATATTTTCAAAAGTACTGAATATAAAGACAATTTTAGTATATTGATTAAAGTGCTGAATATAATACCAGATCTGCACAATATAATGATTATTCTACTGATCATTATGATGTTATTGCTCAACATAATTGTTATACTACTGAACCATGTGAACATAATAAAAAGGGCACTCATAATCGAGAAAAAAACGCTGAAAATAATTAAATGTTCACAGCATATACTAAATATGAACAACTGAAGACGGCTATCAAAAATAGATTCTGGGTGTATCTGTGACTGGGAAATGTGTTGGTCTGGAACCACACACACACAATAAACAGTACGGACTCTGACTCTGGGACTAGCTCTTGTAACAAAAGACGACTCTGGTTAGCGCGATGTATAATTTAATAAGTTCAGCATGGAATACAATTGTACAGAGTTGGGACTGCTCAGTGTAATACTAAATCCAATCTGCCACATCAAAATAACAATATAGTTAATATAACAAACCAAAACTACTTGTACTTGACAAATATTTCTCTAAATGAGTGAGAAAATTCAAATAAGGGATAACAGAAAAATTAACACATACATGTAGATAATAATTAACAATTATAGAACATACAAACTTATTTATGGGATTAAAGCCTTGGCTTGTCAAATACGAATAATCTGAGACTACTATAAAATGTGTTATAGTAGTCTCAGGAATAATAGATCATTTTGAAGTAAAATGTCGCCATTTAAAAAAAACAAATTAAAACATAAATTTATTACAAAAAAATGTATATTAGCTTAATCTTCTAAACTTGACTTAAATCTTGCACAATAAAAAAGATCAAAATCCCTAGTAAAATATAGCAAATATAGCAAAATCACTGGTTTTACAAAATCTTTAACAAAATGTCCAAAAAGTATCAAAATATATACCGCATAGTCAGCTATAAAACTTAAAAGGCCCCGAAATAACAATGTAAAACGAGAAAACTAACGGCTTATTCATGTACAAAAAATGAACGAAAAACAAATTAAACAAACAACCACTGAATAAGTATACAAGACAAAAAGAAAAGGACAGTACAAAATATGTTAAGAATCTAATCTACAATAAAAATGAAAATAATCCTCGTACAAAATAAATATGTATATATAAAAAAAGGTGACTAGATGCCCTGCAATGGTAATTAGCATATTTCGAATTTTCTTATTACGTTTTTGACCAGCAATTTAAAAAAAATAGTTAATACATATTTGAACAATAAAACAAAGAATTTTTCATCATAGGATCGGGATAGTGTAACTTGATAAAGGAATTCGAATGTGAAATGGTAGTAGCTAACCACGGATCCAAGAAAAGACACGTATTATATATGCCAATAAACACGATATTAAAATAAGAAGATGAGGTATAATTTCTAATGTGATTTTTGTTTTAATACTACAAGCTATAACTACTGGAAGAAAAAGCTCAAGTAAAATTAAATTTTATCAAGGATTGGAGAGGCCTTGTTATCTGAAAGACAGAGAAAACAACATGATTTTTTTTATATCGGGAACTTTTCAATATTCCCAACTATAGAATCCGACAAATTAACGAAAACGTTTGTTTTTTTAGTGAGAACAACATTTTATCAAACCATATTTATATCTTCAATATAAAAATAAGGAGATGTGATAGGATTTTCAAAGTTAAAAAAATAAATGGATTTCAGCAATTATAGTCGGCAATAACAGGTTCCGACATGAAAAATAAGAATTAATACACAAACTGACGGCCTAATTCATAATAAAACAATTTACGAAAAACATATACATGTATGACATACACGAAAAACGGGCACAGGACGTTTGCGCTTTTTTACCTGTAAAACGATAGGACATTTGCGCTTCAAATACTATGGACATTTGCGCTTTTAATTTTGATTCACCTGTATTAATTTGACCGGACATTTGCGCGTTTTACCTATAGTCGACTACCTGTAATCTTCATGAGAAGTAACCATTACGTAAATAAATTTAACTTAAATTTGCTATTAGTTAGTTCACATTTACACAGTCTTGAACCTGGAGTTTAAAGTTATAGAGACTAGTAAAGGAAAAAAAATGTATGATGGATTTTTATATCGTTTCGACAAAACCCTAAACATTGGAGACCTTTCATGTAGGTGTACCGTTACACATTGTAATGCAAGAATTAAAACGGACAATGAGACTTCTAATATTCAGATGTTGAAGACCCAGTTGATGAAGATATGATGGCTGAAGCACCTAAAGAACCGAGATATTCCAAATTTGCAGACTACCTGACAGAAATCACACAATGCACAGTTTTACACGACTCATCCTGTAATTTTTATATTTTTGAAGAGCATTATTGAACAACAGTCAGTAAATTATATTAAGATTCGGTACATTGATGAACAGGCTCCCAAATCAAGGATTGAGAAGAAGAAACTCTATCTTTTAGCTGTACATAAACTTTTAAACATATATCAACAATGTGTCCCAAGCCCGGATAAAAGAGGAGGAAAGTCATAGATATATATATATATAAAGCGCAAATGTCCTAAGTAAAAAGCGCAAATGTCAATTTTTAAAAAGCACAAATTTCCTATGTTTTGAAGCGCAAGTGTCCACAAAAAAAAGCGCAAATGTCCTATGAAAAAGCGCAAACGTGCCGTGCCGGAAAAAACGACAAACACTGAACTACGGGCTTTTGACTTAAAACAGGTACATACAGAATTTGGCGGGGGTTAAAAATGTCTGTGTGCGCTCATTTCTAAAAAAGACAACCTATCACAACACAAGACTAAACTATAAAAAAAAAATCAGTTGAATGATCGGATCATCATTTAATACTATCAATAACAATATCAGATCAGGTGCGGGATCCAAACCACGGAACACCCTAAAATTCCACAAAATAAAAAAAAAATCGAAAAACTTGAATGGGGTTTCAATCACCAACACTCCCTCCCCTCAACTTTTTAGTGTGTAATTTAGGTATAAAAAATTGACAACAATACAAAAAATTACTAACTGATATTAAATTGTAAGAGAAAAAGGAGAGAAAATCATTCCAGACATGTGTTGCAGCATTGGATTACAGTAGTTTTAATAAATATTTATATGACAGAAGTATCATGGAAAACATAAACTAATTTTAAATCATGAATGTGGCAGAAGAGATAGTACACGGTTTATATTCTTCTCATAGATATCGTTCAGGAAGGCTCAGAGTGATTGTACAGTAAACTTGCAAGCGATTGTACAGTCAATAAAAATATCCGACATGGAGAAAATGAATATATTTGGATTTCTACTGGAACAATGACTTCAAAACTTTCAGACAGGTACGACTATATATCAGAAAAGGTACATGTGGAAATTCAGGTACAATGTAGCAAACATTGATTTTCTATGTTTTTTTAGACATTTTTCGATGTTTTTTTATACATTTTTGATCGCTGTTGTGAGACAAATTTGATCGTTTCACATGGAGCTCCATCATTCTAAGGAAAACGTTTGGATGCCCATAGCTTTCTTATTATTTTATTGGTTCTTTATAAGAATATTTTAGCTACCAAAACTTGAAGCAGAAACGTTACATAGCTATATATAGTAACATAAGAGTTCATCAAATTTTCATCAAGCAACTTGTTTTTTTGCAAATGTCGGGGCCCCTTTTGACAGTCTCCCGAGTGACCAAATTATTAGAAAACCGTACAGTTCCGTTTCCACACTATGGTACTGGTCTCTTCGAATAGAATCACGCTTTCACTACGCTCTCGCTATAATGATACAGCGACCTTTGCGATCTTACCACGACCTTAGTGCGAACTCACTAATACCTGATTCCACCACGATTGCTTTGAACATGTTCAAAGTTGTATACGCTCATCACGAACTTGAAGACCTCACCACGACCGTGATACGACCTTACTGTGATCTTCAAGATTGCACTACCATCGTCAACATTTGCATTTTTTCACAGATCGTAGTGTGACCGCGGAATTAAACTTTATTAGTTCAATAGAGCCACATGAGCTTAACAAAACACATATTACTACCCTTAGCCCCATATGTTTACCATTTCCTGGTAACAGGACTCAATTTGGCAAAAAAATAGGGAAAGTGTAGAGTTTTTAAATTAGCCAAATTATGTTTAATTAAAAGAAATAATATAGATATTCAGACATTTAAAACGTTTTCAGTTTAAAAAAAAACAAATAAAAATAGTGTTCAAAAGTAAACTTTCGTTAAAAAAATATGGATAATTTGAAGGAAAAAAAAAAATTGCACACATTTAAAGAACATTTTATATATAAAACATTCTTTACAAATAATATAACATAAAACAGATTATGTTTATCTGTTTATCTTTTAATACAACAAAGTTATGTATTCCTGTCGACAGGAAAAATATGTCCACAAATCAGAATTTTGAGCGTCCGTCGTCGTTAACTTATATACAAATTTTCTCCTCTGAAACTACTGGGCCAAATTTAACCAAACTTAGCCACAACCATGATTGGGGTATCTAGTTTAAAAATTGTGTCCGGTGACCCGCCAAACTAACCAAACTAACCAAGATGGCCCCCATGGTTAAAAATAGAACATAGGGGTTAAATGTATATTTTGGCTTATCATTCTGAAACCAAAGCATTTAGAGCAAATCCGAAGAGGGGTAAAATTGTTAACTAGGTCAAGATCTATCTGCCCTGAAATTTTCAGATGAATCGGACAATGGGTTGTTGGGTTACTGTCTCTGAATTGGTAATTTTAAGGAAATTTTGTCCGTTTTCTGTTATTATCTTGAAAATTATTATAGATAGAGATCAACTGTAAACAGCCATTATGTTCACCAAAGTAAGAATCATTATTTAAGTATATTTTTATATATCTGCTCTAAAATTTTCATATGAATTGTACAACTGGTTGGTTGGTTGCTGTCCCCCAATTGGTAATTTTTAAAGAAATTTAGCCGTTTTTGGTTATTATCTTGAATGCTATCATATATAGAGATAAACTGCAAATAGCATTAATGTTCAGCAAATTCAGATCTACATATAAGTCAACATGACCGAAATGGTCAATTGACCCCTTTAGGAGTTATTGTCCTTTATAGTCAATTTTTAACAATTTTCATTAATTTGGTAAATTTGGGTAAGTTTTTACAAAATGTGTTCCTCTGTAACTAAAGGGCCAAGTTCATTACAGATAGAGAAAATTGTAAGTAGCAAGAATGATGAGTAAAGTATGATCTACGAACAGATCACAATCACCAAAAAACAATTTTGTCATGAATCTATCGTTTTCCTTTGTTTAATACACTCATAAACCAAGGTTCGCAACACAGGCTTTAAGAGCCTCTAGTTATCCCTCATTGAAATTTGATGTCGTCCCTTAGGCCGTTAGTTTATTTCGTCTTAATTGTTTCACATTTTTTTTTGTCGTGGCCTTTTATAACTGATATACAGTATGGGTATTTGTCATTTTTTGTCAAAGGCCGCACGGTTGGTTATAATTGATAACACTACTTCATTGATCTCCAGTTGATAGTTGCCAAATTGGCAGTCATACCACATCTCCTTACTTGTTATGATATTGTATACATTTTTCGTACATGACTTTAAATTTCGCGTCCTGTTTAAACTATATATGAAATATTAGTCGCTTGACGTTAAAAGCAAACAACTATAACAATCAATCAATTTAAACTCGTGTGTAATAAGTAGAAAATCAATTAATTTTTGGGGTTAAAAGGGGGAGGTGGCAGGAGGTCTTTGAATATAAATATGGTGGCCTGGAAAGAGCTGGAATCAATAGGCATGCTTAGCGACAAGTTAAGACTTTAAAAATATTAAAAAAAATCCGCAAAAAATCGTGCTGCCCCATTCCCATCCTTAGAATAACAAAAGGCCGTACCCTTACTGTTATTGTCCGTGTGTTTTATTATTTATCCAGCTAGTTGTCCATATAGTGTCCTTCTAAGGAGGCAACTGTTTAATATTCTGGGGGGAGGGGGGGCCTTGATAATCACAAAAATAAATGGTTTGTTCTGTGGTAGTTTCAAAATACATAACCTGACTTACAATGCATTGAAAATAAACTCTGCAGGTCTATTCGAACGTATTAGATGGCAACAGTTTCTTCATAAAATCAATTTTTTCCCCAAAAAAGTCGTGAAACACTTCCGAAAAGTTCATATAATAAGATTATTAATATTATTTAAAATATACTTGAAATGTCTGAAAAAGGGTTTCATTTAACTTGAGCTATATTGTGTCAGATACACATACCTCACTTTTATTACAGGGCAGTAACTACATTGAGGCAAATTTAATGCTTACGTTATAATTTTATATATACTCAAAATTGGAACAAAAAAGAAGTATCAATTTAGATATTTCTCATCAGACTCGTTATTTTTCCTTAAATCTTTTATTTATTTATTTATTTAAAAGTCTAATTTTCTGTCAACCAATGTATTCGCTGATACTGTTTTTCTCTTTAGCCCTTTCCAGCCTATTTTGCTGCAATATACTTGATACATAATTTTCTAAAGTTGTTATTTTACAATTTTGTATGCCTCAATTATGGGCATTATGTTTTCTTGTCTGTGCGTGCACTCCTCCATCTGTCTGTCTCACTTCAAGTAAACGTTTGTGGTCGAGGTAGTTTTTAATAAAGTTGGGCCGTGTTCACACCAAACGCCGTGTAGAGTAAACATGTTTACAATTAGTTTAGTGTAGTGTACACTGGTTTCACATTACATTTGTTCACATCTATACACCTTGTTTAGCTACCTGTACATAAGATTTGTTCTCACTTGTAAACTATATGTCATTTAAATGTTCATTACGAAGAACTGAATTTAGATTTTTGGAAAATGTTTCTAGCGGTAACGGAACAACCATTTGACTTCAAAAAGGGGGGGATGGGATTGGTAATATTCCGATCCTCATTTTGTCATTTTGATAAAAAAAAAATTAAAAAAAATGGTCATACAGATGATAAAAAAATATTCTGAATCAAGAGTTTCCCCATACATTAAAGTGTTAAATATTGAAAAAAAAAGTATAAGATCACCAGCATCGAAAAAAAAGGAATAAAAACGTACGCGCGAAAAAAAATCTGACTCAGATAAAAAAATTACCCACCCCTTTTTTTTAAGTTAAGTGGTTGCTATTTTATGAAAGCCATTTTTATAATTTGCAGTAGTTTGAATATACAAGAGATGTCTCGATAATGCATTAGAAAACGTTAGCTGCAACAGCGTGCTTACAGCCGAAAAAAAGGATTGAGATATTAGGGATCACTACATTTTTATCTTTTCTGTTCGTTTCAAATGGTATTTCTTCTCTAAGGAGTATTTGGTAAAGGAATAGGGTAATGTTTTTTTTAATTTATTTTACGTGTTATTTAACGGATCTGAGATACAAGACAAACATATAAATTACCTCACACTTTTTTAAGTCGTGCATTTATGCGTGGATCGTTTTTTTAGTAAAGACCAGTGGCGAATATTTCTGTGTACGTCAAGTCGATTCGGGAAGACCTTTTCAAATGAATTAGGCAGCAACTATTTACTTTATTTTTTACTCAAAAATAGTTTTCTCCTTAAATATATACACGATAAAACTAATGTCCTAAATGCCTAGTTTTGTGTACACTTAACCTACACAAGGCCTACATTGACTATCGACTGTGTGTAGGTAAACCATGATTTAAACTACATGTAAACATTGAGTTTTATCAATGGGAACGCAATTGTGTTTAGTTTACGTGTGAGTTACACTAAGGCCGTGTTCACATTGACCTAAACTCGGTGTTATGTTAGTGTAACTCACACATAAACTAAACATAATTACGTTCCCATTGATAAAACTCAATGTTTACATGTAGTTTAAATCATGTTTTGCCTACATGCAGTCGATAGTCGATGTAGGCCTTGTGTAGGTTCAGTGTACACAAAACTAGGCATTCCGAACTGTAATTTTTCCATTTATACGTAAAAAAAGAAACGATTTTTATATAAAATTGATACTTATAACACTTATTAATAAAGTTCTTTACAGAAATATTTGTCTAAACTTGATATATTTGTTTGTTATAAAACACTTTACGTAGCCTTATTAGCCCCTTATCAAGACTCATCCATCATCTTTGCCGAACACATAATTTATTAGAAAAGGTCTTCCCATATCGACTGGACGTACACACCTGACAGAAATATTTGCCACTGGTATTTTTTCAAACAACGATTCACTCATTAATGCATTACTGAAAAAGGGTGAGGTTACTTGTTTGTTTGTGTAGAATCTCAGATCCGTTAAAATACAATTAGAAATAAAAAAAAATATCACCCTCTTCTTTTGCCAAAGAAAAACTTGTAGAAAAAATATCATTTGAAACAAACAGAAAAGATAGAAATGTACTGATCCTTTAAATCGCAATTCTTTTTCTCTGTCTATAAGCAAGCTGATGCAGCCTTTATTTCAATGCGTAGTCGAGACATCTTTAAACTACTGAAAATCATCCAGAATTACTTTCTTAAAGGAGCAACCACTCTACTTAAAAAACAAAGGGGGGGGAGGGGGGGTCTGAGTCCGAATTTTTTCTCGCGCGAAAGTTAATATTCATTTCGATGATAGCAATTCAATATTTAACACTATAATGTATGGGGAAACTTTGGATTCAGAATATTTTTTCATTCTAATCATCTGTATGACCCAATTTGTTTTTAATCAAATTGTGGAAAAATCCATCCCCCTTTTTTTTTAAAGTCAAATGGTCGTTCCCTTACTGCTAGAAAAGTTGTTTGAAAGTTTGAATTCGGTTTCTACGTAATGAACATTTAAATGACATATAGTTTACAAGTGTGAACAAACCTTATGTACAGGTAACTAAACAAGGTGTATAGATGTGGACAAATCTTATGTGAAACTAGTGTACAGTTCATTAAACCAAATGTAAACATGTTTACTGTACACGGCGTTTGGTGTGAACACGGCCTAACACAACACCGAATTTAGGTCAATGTGAACACGGCCTTGGATTCCAATCAACTTGAAACTTAGTAAACATGTTCCTTTTGTCTTTGTCTGAGTTGTCATTATAGATGGTCCTAGCTGTCGTTTTTAGACGGTCCGAGTTGTCCCAGGACGGACATGTTTTGCAACCAACTAAAATGCCCCAAGTTTGAACACGTTATTTGATTTCGTGATCACCATACTAACCAAATGAAATATGAACTACTTTGATATATTTCGTAACTTTTTACCTTAAAAAATCCTGGTCCTAAGTAGATTTGGAAGTTGTCGTCAGCAAAAGATTAAAACACCGTTCATTGCGGGCTTCCGTTGTCGTTGATTTCTATATTTTATGCAATGTCAATTTCATCATGCAATACTTTCTCCACAATCAGGGGTTCATTAAGGGATACAAACAGTTTGATATTTATGCTAATAATATATAACAGTTACGATTTAAAAATCAATTTTAATTTAGGTTACAGTAAGAAAAACACAATTTTAGATCAATGTCATAAAGATATAAACTTTTTAGTATTCTGAATAAAACTGGGGAAAGGAAGGGTGCAGTAAAATCTTGCCCTATCCCAGTTTCGCAGTCTCATACATATTTTTTGTATGAGGCTAAGAAACTGGGGAAGGGCGAGGTTCTACCGAGCCCTTCCCCAGTTTTGCGCCAAGCACAAAAAAAGTTTATATTTTTCTGACATTGACCTAATATTGCTTTTATACTGCAACATAAATTAATAAATTGATAGCTATTCAAATCGTAACACAAACGAAAGACTTATTTTCATCCCTTCATGGACCCCTGATTGTGGAGAAAGTGTGCCATGATGAAATTGACATCGTACACAATAGAGCTTTGTTACAATATTTTATATAAAATAAACACAACTAGTTGCAGTATAAAAAACATTTTATATTTTTCTGACATTGACCTTATATTGTATGTGTAGAAGTACTTAAAGATGACAAAAAGTTTAAGTTCTGAAAATTATTTAAATTTTCAGTACTGAAAAATGACTGAAATTTTCAGTACTGAAAAATGGCTGAAATTTTCAGTACTGAAAAATGGCTGAAATTTTCAGTACTGAAAAATGGCTGAAATTTTCAGTACTGATAAATGACTGAAATTTTCAGTACTGAAAAATGGCTGAAATTTTCAGTACTGATAAATGACTGAAATTTTCAGTGCTGTAAACAACTTTTTCTCAACATTACTGAAAATGATATAAAAATTTATGTACTGAATAGTGATGTTTCCTAAAAGTACTGTTTATATAGCGGCATTTAATGTACTGTTTAGTGATGTTTCCTAAAAGTACTGTTTATATAGCGGCATTTAATGTACTGTCTAGTAATGTTCCCTAAAAGTACTGTTTATATAGCGGCATTTAATGTACTGATTAGTAATGTTTCCTAAAAGTACTGTTTTTATAGCGGCATTTAATGTACATGTAAACGCTAGTCAAATTGTTGGTAGTGTAGTTGAGAATAGACACATATATAATGTCCTATCTTGAAGCCATGCATGTATAGTATAAAGTTGTTTGAAATATTTTGGACAAATTTTATAGATACCAGCAAAAACTTCCTCTGAAATTGTACACAGAAATTTTAAATTTTAAATTAGCTTTGCATCCTAATAAAATGATCCCGCTTTCTGGATCGTTACACAATACAAAGTCATCATCTTTGTTTGTAACAACACCAATAGCATCCACTATTCAGTGAAATTCGGCTGGAATTTAAGTTGAGCCGGTGAAGTTTTCTTCTCTCTATATACATTTACTGACGCACATATTTTAAATCTTTCTTTTCTTAGTTTTCTTCTTCAATTTTGAAGAGCTCTGGATTTATTATTTTTTTAAGGTAGCTCTGACAACATACCATTTGCTTTTCTTTTGCTATAGGTAAAAAAATATTTACAGGTAAATATGGCGCAATTTCATTTAATTAATTGGTAAAAAATAAAGGTTCCGTCGTCAGCATTCACGCCGACTAATTCAGCATTTAGGTTCAGTCTGTGGTTAAAGTTTTGTTTTACATCAAAATCGTTGTCAAACATAATGGAATTTCGGGAAATTGGGACATTGGCTTCTTTATGTCCAAAACACAGTATCCAGGGGAAAATTTTGCATATATTTATTTTCATTTTTCCGTATTTTACTACTAGATGGACTTCGTTTTTCCTGAACAGTTAATTTCATGTTTTGTCTGAGGTTAAAGATTTTTGTGCAGCCATCAATAACCGGTTTGTTTAACCGTACAGTTGCAAGTTAAATGCATAGATCCATGCAGGTCAAGATCATGATAATGATAAATGAATGTTGAAACTATTTTGTTCTACATGGCGCTGGACTTTCACTCGTTTGTTCAAAATGCAACAGTCAGACTGAGAGCATGTATATATCTTATAAGTGGGTGTGGCTTTTTTCCACCTCTTTTCAAACTTGAAAGGAGACCTCTTTCAGCGACACGAGTCTAGAACATGTACATGTGGCAGTTGCAAGTAATAGCTATATAAATATAAAAGAGAAGATGTGGTATGATTGCGAATGAGACAACTGTCCAAAAGAAACCAAAATTACACAGACATTAACAACTATATGTCACCGTACGGCCGTCAACAATGAGCAAAGCCCATACCGCATAGTCCGCTATAAAATGCATTTTAAAGATACTATAATTAGAATGAAAGGTTATAGAGTATATTAAACGTACTTACAAAATATGTCATCTTGTAGAATGTGATTTCACAAATATATTATTTTCAAATTCGCAGTCCAAGTCAACGTAAAATCAGTTACACACATTTTTCATGCTATAAATCCATTTCAACAATATCATTTCAAACACACACTAGCTTGCCTTTTCATTAATTTAAATAATACAAATTCAGCTAAATTTTGTTTATTCCCATCAACAGAGAAATCTCACACTTATCCTAGACGTTAATAATACTCATGCACTTCAATTTTATTAAACAATTTATTGATACGGATGACAACACTTTAAAAATACGGTTACATCAGGGTGTAAAAAAAGTGAATTTTTTTTAATTTGAATTCAAAGATAGATTAAACGGTAGCTTTAATAGTGAAATGTACTATTTTTTGAAGACTCGCCTAAATGTATGTTGCATAGATGTATTTGACCCCAACAATTTTATTAAGATCATGCTGTAAATTATATTTATAAAACCATTCATTTGTAAATACCGCATATATCTGCTCACTGTTTGAATATAGAAACTTGTCGATTTTATAATATTGAGACATATCCGAGATTTTGTATTATGTGTGATAGACAAGTAATTGAAGATGAATATCATTTTATTTTAGTATGTGAAAAGTAATGAACTTCGAAAGAAATTTATCAAACCATATTGTTGGAGGAAACCGTTGAGTCATAAACTTATAAGACGATCAATGCATTTGAACGGGGACATATAGTTGGAACTCGCCCCTTTTTTTTGTGTGATCGGTTGGGACCCCAATACAGGCTCATAGTATTTTGAAGCATTTTTGAAGTAATCAAATATAATAAACCAGAGACATATATAACTTGTAATTTATGTCTCTAAATAGACGAATGATAATTTTTACGAAAAGAAAGAAAAAGCAAGTCTATCCGAAAGATGATTGTCTATTTGATATTTAAAAGGAAAATGTATAACTATAGTGTGTTCATTGTAAACTTAAACCATAATGCATAGAATTGTCTCTGCATGTTTATAATAGTCACAAGTCACTTCTAGAATTAAAGGTCAGCGATCGATTAAAAATTCGTGCAATTATATTTTGTCAAAATTTTCCAGAACACGTTAAATTTAATATCAGAGCCATATAATACATGTTTTATATCTTTGACTATTATGCTAGTAGACTAGTATAGTTTTCTCAGGTTATATTCTCCGTTGATATGTATCTTTCCTTTAAAGTCTTGTTTTTTTTCCTCTAACACTTTAGAATAGTATATACGGGACAACTTCCGAAAATAATCTTTCAAAATGCAAATTTAAAACTTGTATGTCAAATAATTTGACCACATGACAAAAAATTCTACAATAAACATTGGTCACGCTCGACAGATTTCGATATGAGACAGTCACACGTCCCGTTACAATAGCCAGTGTACACGCATCAGCGAACACATGTATGTCAAATAGGTCTGATTGGAGGAATGTTTCCGAAAACACGCCTACCTCAAACTAATACCCAATCAAACGCCTTTACCAGAAACATAAATAATACCTGGAGATTTGGTTGCGTATTATATTCTTTTATTATTTTATTATTTACTTAATCTTAATTTTTTTACTTCTTTTATTCATTTATTTATCCAAATTTTTGCTTTTTAAATTTTTGTTTTTATTAAACTTTCTTATCATTCTAAATTATTTAAATTACCACATGGTAAACATATTAAATTATTTAATGCCCAAAAAGGCGCAAGCCAGGGCCGACCGTGCAAGGGCTGTATAGCCAGTCAAGGTCGTTAAAAACTTACATTTGTTGGTTGCGTATTCAACATTTGAAAAAGTTTATAACTCTCTTTAATTCGAGCTAAGAAGCAAAGAATATGCCCGAAATGCAAGTTTCCCAATAAATTTCAGCTATCTAGTGATGAAAATAAATAAAAAAAAAATAAAATACAAATTAAAAGTTTTTCGAGTTATATAACTATAAGTCTTTTATCTGGCAAGAACAGCCCAATTTAGCGGACAAGCAGTCAAGTTATTCTTTTTGCTGTTACTGAATATATCAAGAAAGAAAATAAATCCCGATATTAATTTGAAACTTTGTTACTGAATACTTTTCCAAGAAAATATTCACATCTCTTGGTAACATGCATGTCGGAACAGAAAATTCTCTTGGGACGTCCAGTAGCATATATATAACGTGCATGTTGGAACAGAAAATTTGGCATACAGTACTTCAGAACGATGTTCACATTATAATACATTATACCCAACAATTGTGATGACGAATTCCTTCCTTTGTTCGAGAACAATTTTATTTAAATAGAAATCTGTGATTTTACTTTGTCCATTACTTCGACGAACCAGAGCAGGTTAAATATCGACCTGTTTTTAATTCAAATTGGTTCTCTTCTTCTTCTTTTGGTATACAATAGTCCATCGACATCCCATGATAACATGCTCAGTGGCGGATCCAGGAATTTTCGTAAGTGATGGCCCACTGACTGACCAAAGAGAGGGACCGCTCCAGTCACGGTTCAGTGATTCCCTATATAAGCAACCAATTTTTTTCCCAAAAAGGGAGGGGGCAAATTGCATGTTTATTTATGTTTAATTGTCATTTTGCTTATTTTCTTTGGTTACATCTTCTGACATCAGACTCGGACTTTTCTTGAATTGAATGAATTTTAAATGTACGTATTGTTATGCGTTTACTTTACTACATTGTCTAGAGGTATAGGGGGAGGGTTGAGATCTCATAAACATGTTTAACCCCGCCGCATTTTTTGCGCCTGTCCCAAGTCAGAAGCCTCTGGTCTTTGTTAGTCTTGTATTAATAAATTTTAGTTTCTTGTGTACAATTTGGAAATTAGTATGGTGTTCATTATCACTGAACTTGTATATATTTGTTTAGGGGCCAGCTAAAGGACACCTCCAGGAGCGGGAATTTTTCGTTACATTGCATTGAAGACCTGTTGGTGACCTTCCGCTTCCTCTTCGATACATTCCCCATTTCCATTCTCAATTTTATTTCTTTCTTATGTTCAATGTAAAAATGTATATAATTTTAAATTGCAACTATCTATAGTTCCGTAACTTTCTATCAATGCGTATAAAAGAATGGTCGTTAAGTGCGTATATATATATATTTGTTAAATCAATTTTTCTTGTATGTTTCAAACTGGCCTTTACTTTTGACAACGAGTACTTACATTTCCCCAAATTTACCATTGGAAAAAATGTGTAAGCAAATTTTTATTTTATCAAATCTCTTTTTTGGAATTATTTAAATTTTTATGAATAATATTCTTTACACCAGAAATGTTATTTATAAACAGTAATGACTAGTGTATCACTATCGGACACGCAGGACAGAGATGTATATTATCAAATGATTACCTATGCACCTGAAAGTTTAAAATGGAAAGATTCAAGTTTTCGGTCGTGTACACTAACAGAAGTGAAATGATGCATGAACTTGCAAGTCCGACAGGAAATCGCTTGAATACCTGGAGGTGTCACCTGCCAATACATCTGGGAGTAATACCTTTAGCCATGCTGGTGATCAGACAGGTGAAGGTCTGAATTTATTTAAATAAGTTTATTACATAAAACAATTATGGACAAATTAGATTTTTTAAAACAATTTTCACGGAACGTCAGGGTAATACTTGTACAAGACATTAATTAATTTTATTTACTTTACATTAAAGTAAATAAACCCAATTCAGGAGCCTGTTATTAAGTGGTTGTCGTTTGTTTTTGTGTTACATCAACATGATCAAGGATTTGTATAGTGAGACACTATACAAATCCTTGGTTACATATTTGTTTTTGTTCATTTATTTTCATAAATAAGGCCGTCAGTTTTCTCGTTTGAATCGTTTTACTTTTTCTTATCGGGGCCTTTTATAGCTGACTAGGCGGTATGGGCTTTGCTCATTGTTGAAAGCTGTACGGTGACCTATAATTGTTAATGTTTGTGTCATTTTGGTCTTTTGTGGAGAGTTGTCTCATTGGCAATCATACCACATCTTCTTTTTTATATTTAAATAGTCTCCCCTTAATTTTTTGTCTGTAGTGTTTTTGTTGATTGCTGTTTATCACATATTTGTTTGTTTGTAGCTCATGTATACTAGTATAAATCAAGTTGTCATCACTGTTGGGTTCTCGTTTGATTTTTTTACATTAACTCTGTTAGAAGCCTAGCTCTTTCCAAGCAGAGCCATTTATAGGGTACTCATCATGAAGTTTAAGTTTTTGGTCTTTGCTGAAGGGTGTGCAGTGACCTATTATATAGTGACTAAAAAGAAAATCACTTGGTCTACATGGTTTATAGTTTAAGTAATGCAAGTCGTCTCATCAAAATTCATACCCAGTGGTGGATCCAGGGGGAGGGTTCAGGGAGTTGGAACCCCCCTTTTTTGGACGATCATGGAATGGGGACATATAGTTGGAACCCCCCTTTTGTCTTGGGTTGGGAACCCCCCCTTTTTTAAATGGCTCGATTCACCCCTGATACCATATCTCCTTAGGCAAAACAAAAATTATGTTTGTTTCCAACATGCATGACATGTTCAATGTAGCTTACAGCTTCTGAGAAACAATTCAAACATTGATGACCTTCTGCTGTTGTATGCTCTGTAGTCAGGTTGTTGTCTTATTGGCACATTCCCCATTTCCAGTCTCTAATTTCATTACGAAGTATCTGAGAAACAAACCTAACCATGTTAACATTGTATTAAACTGAAATAACCTAAATCACTTAGATTATCCATGAAATAAAATTAAGGTCAGGTCAACCTAACCTGATAGACAAGTAGACCTTGCAAGGTACTCATATACAATAAAATGTATCCAATTACATGTAATAAAATGTAACAGTATATTTTACACTCATTCCCTGAACCAGCTCTTTTAGCTTTTATAAATGTAAAGCTCTATTAAAAATAGCTTACATCATCACCCCAAGACTGTAATACATATTTCTTGCATATATACAACCAACTTTCACGACTTTCATGTAAGGCGAGACAAAATAAATTGATACTTTGAAGTACATGTATTGTTTAATATGTTCGACTACTACATGTACTAGTATAAAATGCCAGTTTCAGAATGAACAGTAATTTAGAAGATTGTCACCATACATGTAGATTCATTCAGACTATTTGAACTACAAATGTATACAGCAAGCTGTCATTTGACTCTAAGTGCAACCAACAACCGTGCCAGGGCTGTAAAGCTTGTCTAGGTTGGTGAAACTTCCATAATCATGCATATATGACACTAACCAATTGTGACGGACCGTGACAGACCCTCACGAAAGGTCAAAAAGGTTTAACAATCCCAGCTGGTGGTACATGAAGCCAACAGTAGCAACGCCAGCACAGAAATTCTTATTATATCCAAATTCTTATTTTAAATGTACAATTATCCAAGGTGAATTCAGATATATATGATCATGATGATGCACTTGTAGTATTGACAATGATCATGATGATTGTAAGATAATCACTGAAACTATGAATTTTCATTATTCCAATTTCCTACTTTTTTTCCTATGAATTTCAAGTTTGCTATTTGTTCAATTCACAATTTCCTTTTGTCCAATCAGAACATCCCATCAACATCATGGCATAATGCTGTTAGCTTTATCAACGTTATTTCCAATTGCAACAAGTAACTCAAAATTATGAATGAATCCACCGTTTCGCAATTTACAGCTACAGAGGTGAGGTACCGTATGAGAGTAATTTAGTGACACTATATATTTCCTATGTATATATGATATATATGCCCCTTCATAATCTTGCTGGGAATCATGCTCAAACCAATGTGATATCTTATCTACAAAAAAAATTTACATTAAGAATTAAGTATTTATAACTTGTATTACATGCGACTTCTATAACATGTATAAAATTAAATAAGTCAATAGCATTAATACTATTTTATATACTACTGTCAATTCAGAAATTAATGTGAGGTTTTTATTATTGCGAAAAATGCGACTGAGTTGTAAACGCAATAACTTAAACGCACATTTTGTGATATTTTATATGAATTAAACAGGATTTTTCACAAAATCGTAAAAATTAAAATCGCATTTAAGTCTAAAATGAAAAATTCGCAATAATTTGCAAGCAATAATTTCTGAATTTACAGTAACTACATGTATTTGATTTGTGATATTTGTAGTAATAATAATTCAACAAATTCTTTTAATAATACTTTTTTATTTCAAAATAGAATTTGTAGAATATTACTACATACATGACAAAGCAATGGTATGCATAGATTATAACATGTTATATTTAAGTTCTACAAAATTTAGAGCAAAACAAATCATTGATAACAATTCAGGGGAGAGTCCAGCCATTTTGAAAACCAGGACAAAGGGTGGTTCCAATTACATGTCCCAATTCAAATGCATTGATCCTCAAAAAGAGAAAGGGTTCCAACCCCTGGAACCCCCCTCTGGATCCGCACCTGCAATTTAATGAAACATGCCTGGAAAATTATCTTAAATTTCTTATCACAAAAGTGTAAAACATTGTCGTTAAGGACGCAATGCTGTCACATCATTTGGAATCAGGGCACAATATCAATATACTCTTTTTTTTGCCCCCGGCAATTTAGAGGTTATTGCATATGCAAACCCAAGCCTTGAAGGTATTCATAACAAATATGTGATAAATTATAATTATTGTACATCACCCACCAGTGGCTATATAAATAGGTGCATCATCATTGTAACATACATGTGAAGATTGGTTGGTTATGAGTTATAAAAAATCCAGTGACAGATATTTCATGCAAATTTTAGGACGTGACAGTTATCAATACATTATTAAACATACAATAAATATGAATATGTAGGGTTACTCTAGTCCAAATAATTATGACGTTTGGCAAGGCTATTTAAAATTTTTTCTGGGACGCCTTCCTACAACGTCCTAGGAAGGCGTCTCAGAAAAAAGATAAAATAGCCTTGCCAGACGTCATAATTATTTGGACTAGGGTTACTCCATCAGGGGGTTAGGTCTGGTAATAGGCCCCCCTCCCCCCAACCAAACCATTGTGAATACACACAATGGTTTAGGCAATAAACAGGTGTGTATCCAGCCCTTTTTAAAAGGGAGGATTTAAACCATAGTTTATATGTACCTTTTTCAAATCATGCATTGATCTTCCAAAAAGGGGGGGGGGGGGGGGTCCAATCACAGGAATAATTTTTTTTACAAGCCCAAATTCTTACTTTGCCTTTGAACAAGTTACTGTACAAGAATGTGGTGTATTAAAAAGTCAATTCATACCTGTATGCACAAATGTAACAAATGTAAACATCTTTCCTTCAAACTCTTGGCCGGATCAATGATTATTCTCATGTCTGATAGGCATGTTTTAAAATATTATTCATTTCTACTCACCAATTGTAATTTCCAGCTCAGCTTATATTGTGCTGTAGTGTCCATCTACCATCATGTCAACGAATTTGTGTAAAATAAATTTGCCATTTGAAGATGCCGACATGCGACAAGTAAAGAGGGTACGGTAACGTTAAATCGTTTACGGGCTTATTTTCCGTTTTTAATCAAACTTGTCAGAATTGATTAATTATCGTCAGAAAATGTCCCTAATGGATAGTAATTCAAATTAAACCAGCTTTATTATGCTGTATTCATGTAATATATATAACCTGGTCTTCAAATGTACTTCAGGTACACTGGCCTTTTTCTGCTATAATATTCAAACTTTATCTTTTAACAAAGTCTTCTGGTGTGTAATATTTTTTTTATAAAAGGCTCTCGAATTATAGACTAAGTGAAAAATAAAGATGGAAAGTCAAACGCATGAGTCTGGCAAAAATGAACGGACAATGGCATGACAGTAAACGGAAAACGAGAAAAGACATAGATTCTAGTTATATATATATATTTTTCCCTGCCTCACTCAAATGCAATTTATATAGCCAACATTAAAAGTTAAATGAATGCATTCATTTACAATATTAAAAAATGTTACATCTTAAATTTAATTAAACATAATTATTAAGATCACGCGTTTTCAAGTGTTCACGCACAGGCACTTGTCTCAGAAAAAAAAATATCCTATATACCTTATTATAATAAGGTATATAGGAAATTTTTTGGCACTTGTCAAGTGCCTGTGTGTTCACGGCCGACATCCGTAATTATTTAATACGGGTGTAAAAATGATCTATTGCGTCAACATGACAAATTTTTCACCACCCACGACAGTCTGTAATTGCAAAAACATGTATTGTTATCACTTGTAAACCTTTAATATAAAGGTTCAGGTGCTTACATTCAATAAATAAATGTTATTTCGGCAATCTGTTGATTTTTTTTAGTCATTTCGCGGCGGTTTGTTCAGCAGTATGACTTTGAGCTATTTTTTAAAATATATACAAAACATGTTAAATAGGATGTAGTAAGAATTCAAATTGAATATTTTTTTTATTTAATTAACATGATTAAAGGGACGTGGTAGACTTTCAGTTAACATAAACCGTCTTCTTTCTAACTTTTATTTTATTTTTAAAAGGGGAGCAACCCCTGATAAACAATGGGAAAGTTTCACTCGTTTTGTGTCCAAATGATTAAAATCTGAACACGACTGGACACGGTCTGACAACATCTTGACGTAACTTTGTATCCATGGTCTGTTTTGGTCTGACACGGTCTTAACGGGTCTAAACAACCCGCTAGATGATTCAGTCTTTTCCGTCTTGATACGCCTTAACGAACTGATTTACCTGATGAGGCTATCGATCTGAACGGCGACTAAACGATCTGAAATATCTGGACGAATTTCTCTAGCGGTAAATCCAGTCAATCAAGATGTGATCAGACCAAAATGGCCGTTTCAGACTGAAATCGGGCTTCTAGTGAGATCAGATAAATGTGAATGATGACATCTAATATACCGAAAAGCTTAAGAATATGGATAGGTTTACCAATTAAAACCACCAAGAGGAATTATAATATTTTAATGTGCATCTCAGTATGGAAATCGCCCAAAATAACATTGAAATAATCTACAACTGTGACTATGAGAATTCCAAAAATTAATAGAGAAAAGGAAATAAAACAAGAATATTTACAATTAATTTGTTTGAGGAAAAGAGATTGGAATCTATAAATCCATCTTCCTATTTCCGAACTCAGTCACAACTTTGACCATTATGCTGTTGCCGTTGATAATCTAAGATTTTTTTCTTCGGCCAATTTTTCTTTCTTTTTTTTTTATTTAGCTATTAAAAAGGAGAGGCAAAAGCTACCAAAAAGATATACTCAAACTCATTTATCGAAAACAAATGGACAATGCAATGGCAAAAAACGAAAATGAACAAAACACAAACAAAAGGACACAGAACAACACATACGAAAAACTAAAGACTGAGCAACACAAAGCCACAAAATTCGGGGTGGTCACAGATCCTCCGGAAGGCTAAACGGATTCCTAAATACAAGTAATATAGAAAAACCTCGATCAAAATTTATAACTTATCAGTTACAATATATAAATTTCTAGATCTGCAATCAATAAACAATAAAAAGGAATTACTGTGCTGTATGCAAATAGGCATGGGAAAATAGAACAGCAAACAAACCACAAAACAACCAAAAAACGTGTAGTCTTTTACTATACATGCATTGTTTTACAATATGTAAAGTGTACCATTTAAACAATTTTTGAATTATCCCAGATGCTAAGTAAGACCAAACAACAAATTGGCAGTATTTGGCCACAGCCTTTAATATTATTATTCTCATAATTTATACATGTTGTATATAACTGAAAAATGAGGTTACCCGCATATTGCTGATTATGGCAACCGTACTGTCATATATATATATATATAAATTACTACCACAGATAATGGTAACTGAAGATAGGATTAAAACAATTTGGAAATCACCGTGGGAACACAGGTGATGGATCGAAACCCTTACATTGTTCATCTAGATCTGTAGTAAATGATCCTATTCATAAAAAAAAATGTTTTTTGATGCAGCGAATTATGCAAATCACAGGCCTAATAAATTCAAAGTCTTTGTTGAAAGGTTTGATAACTTCAATAGACTTCTTCTCAGGTCCTGTCTGTCCAATGGCCAAATACATATAGATGTTCAAACAATTGACAACTGAAACATCACCTGAAATTATAAATTAAAACACAGCAGTTTCTTATTCTAATACATTGTATTTACAATAAATATACATTTTGGGAGGAGCGCAGCGACATTAAGGTGGTTTTCCCGCAAAACCGAATAAAAAAATAGTGCAGGAGTTATTTCCCCTATCTAGATCAGAATGTGTAATGGCGGGCGACTTTTGACGCTGCAGACACAGTAACAAATGTAGCAATAGGTAAGGTACGCGTATCGCATGAATGATGAAATATATGTCATATGGTGTCTTTTTTCATATTATAATGTATTTTCACATCAAGAAATGGATATAATTTGAGTGAAAGCTGTATTTATCAAAAAAAAAATATCAAGCGGAGTTTAAGCTCCGCCCACCTGTTTTCCTTATTTGGAAATTCAATGTAGTTGCGAAGCTTGCAGTTTGCAAGTTGGTTAATTGAAAATAACTGAAGTAGCCGTGCACTTGTCAGTTGAGATTATAACGACCTGGTTGAAGAAACTGATGAGAACAAATGGAAAATTTATTCAATATGATCCAATGTCAGGACAAAACACGACTTACATGACTTAGGTGTAATCTATCGCTTTCAGGTATTACAATCTAGAGATATATATCTGATTATATGCCCTGTAATTTGGGAAATAAAAATATTCTATTCTATACTAAAATGCAGAGGGCATGGCTTGTGCACTAAGAGATCAGATTAAGGTTCCACTAAAGTCATAATATAGGACACCTCATAAACATCTAAACTTTGCCTGTATTTTTCAACCTATAATGAATAAAGTCATAAACTATGAGAACATATTTACGGTGTCTTTCATATTAAAATGATGAGAATTGAAATGGGAAATGTGTTAAAGAGACAGCAACCCAACTATAGAACAGACAATAGCAGAAGGTCACGAACTTGTTTTCGTTTTCAGACGTTTTATCTTTCTATGTTTCGTGTTTAGTAGGATGACTTGATGTGTGCTTCATGTTTCCCCTTATTTATTTTCCATGTTTCCTGTCATACTCTTTAATTTCTCGTGGTTTTGACATACATCATGTACATGACATATTTTTTTTATATATATAATAATAATTATTAGTATTAAAATTGAATAGTCACTGCATTCACTTTCCCTCTAAAATTAGAGTACATGAATGATACATAATATCTGAACTGTGTCCCTGTTCAGTGTTCAGCTATATATATCCCCAGTAAACAGAATCGAGCCATAATGGTATTTGTAAAATTTTCATAGCGAGACCTCATGCCCAAGAGGCAGGAAAAAAAACACTTGTAATAAAGCTGTGTATTCTGTTATAACAGACAATTGTGTACAAGCATGAACAGATGCAAATCATATCATTTATTGAATGGAAAAGGCCACAGCCTGTTTAGAAACGGTCAATTTTGACGGTATATTAAAGTCAGTCTGTCTGTCTGTTCCAGAATTGAATATTTTTCGTCGCATCTTTCTCAGGAAAATAACAAGGACTTCTAAAATTTGGTTTTGAGGGTTTATATGAGTCAGCAATACCGTGTGATGCTTTTTTATATTCACCACTCAACAAATTCCTGTGTACCTTAAAATTCTTAAAGTGTATGGGGGTATCAAAAGTGATCAGTAGCTTACAGATTCACTTGTTTGCTTTATATTATTTTATATTTGTGTGGGGGAGGGGGCTGGCTATTGTGAGCAGTGTTCTCAGCACTTCTAGTTAATCATAAAAATTACGTTAAGACGAGCAAAAATTAGCAACATGCATATCCTGGGTTCATTTAATTTGCATTAATATAAACATTAAAATGTTTAATCCCGCTGCAAATGTTTGCACCTGTTCTAAGTCAGGAATCTGATGTACAGTAGTTGTCGTTTGTTTATGTAATTTATAAGTGTCTCTCGTTTCTTGTTTTTTATATAGATTATACCGTTTGTTTTCCTGTTTGAATGGTTTTACACTTGTAATTTTGAGGCCCTATATAGCTTGTTTATTGATGTGAGCCAAGGCTCCGTGTTGAAGGCCATACATTGACCTACATGTATAATGGTTTACTTTTATAAATTGTTATTTGGATGGACATGATATAGAGTTGTCTCATTGGCACTCACACCACATCTTCCTACATTGTATTTCTATTGTATGGCAAAAGTGATTTCTTTATTTTAAAAAATATATGATTCATTATCATGATTATACATGTTACAATGTATACACAGGTTCATACTATTTTTGACATACATGACATATAGCTCTGTAATTTTTTTCACTACTTGTACATCTTTGGATTTTAAATGTTTGGCTTTGAGCGTTCTTGATGAAGGTAAATCCAGACTCGGCCAGAAAAGTGCTATGGACGCATGAAATTATTGAACGTGTTGTTTTCAATTTTCCATGCTCCTTTATTTAAAAAAAAAAGTATATAATTACATAATTACATTCTCTTTTTTTTTTTAGGTCACCTGACAATAACAAGATTGAGGTTACAGTATGCCATTCAAGCTGTGATGAAATATAAAGTAATGGTTTGAATTTGGAGAGCTGCATTACATATATTATAGACAGGTAAATTGTTTTATCCTGCAATTATCTAACTATTGTACATGTACAATGGGACGACTCTCCTGAAGGGTCCCAAGTTAAACAGAAATTAAAAACTATATGTCATCATTTAGGCCTTATGGCCTTCAACAATGAGAAAAACACATTCTGCCACATTGTCTTCTCTAAAAGGGCGCCAAATCATAATATTAATAAACCTGTTGAAGGAGAAAACTGATGGCCTCATTTATGTGAGAAAAAAGTGAATGACCAAATCACTACTTTCCTTTAAAATTCTGGACCCAATTTTTTTTTACAGTGTAATTTCATCCCCCGACTTGCAATTTGAGGCATTAAACATGGAGAAATAAATTTGGAAAGGGTATAAAAATTAATGGCAAGAATCCCACTGTCAACACTAGGGACTATATTTGTGAACAAGGACCATGTAGCTAAATTTTCTTGTGGATTACTGATATTGATCATATTGATATTGAAGTATTCCTGTCATTGTTCACATTTGGAAAAGGAGATACGATACAAAATAATGAAGTTCAACATAATATTTAAATATTTATTACATAGTGCGCCTTATTAAAATGTGTTTGGAAAATTTATTTTTTGTTCAAATGTTGAATAAAGACATTACTACTGGTAAAAAAGGACGAGAATTATTTTTTTAGCATTTTAACAGTACTTTTTTGAAGAAGTATGTTTGCACTAACTTTTGATTACTTTTCTCATATTGAAAATTTCATTTGATATATAAATTGTACTTGTATTATATTTGCATTTTCATATTTCAGGGATGAAGACCTGCAGTCAGACACCAGTTAAAAGTTACTTATAACTCATCATGGCCATTATGGAAGATCTGATTAAAATTTGTTTAGAAAGCCACCAAATATGTCCATGAAAAATAGAAAAATGATAGCAATTCTACATAATGCACCGTACTTAGTAGAAGCATTGACTGTTTCAAAACCAAATGAATTGGAATTTAGTGTATTGATGCTGAAAGAGAGAGGAATATTATTTATTGGACAATTTAACTTCTTTTTCATCATTATTGAAGTTGATACCATCTTAAAGAGTTTTTACTTCAGTTAAAAGGAATACCAATATACATAATAAAGGCAGTTTGGAGATATGTGAATATTCTTAAAATAGGAGTTTCAAAAAGGATTTCAGTTCAAATATTGTATTTCATGGATGTCAGAAAATGTAATTTTATGTCTCTTTCATGAAATGTTTTTAAAAATCTGCAATATCTAACCAAGACGAGTGAGAGA
Organism: Mytilus trossulus; assembly: GCF_036588685.1. NCBI lineage: Eukaryota > Metazoa > Mollusca > Bivalvia > Mytilida > Mytilidae > Mytilus > Mytilus trossulus. The sequence continues at coordinate 31,785,224 of NC_086386.1, read as the reverse complement.
TCTACAGATAGACATGATATTCAGTTGAACTGTAAACATGGTAAAGGGGAATTTTGAAATATTCATTTATTAGACTTCTATGAGTGTTTTGTTATTTTTATGGCAATTACAGGAAACCGATGTAAAAAGTAATACAATATAGATATTAATCCTACCAGAAAACCTACAGATACAATGTATCATATGTACATTTCAGACATATACAAATTACATCATGTACATTGTACATGTACAAATGTAAGCATGCAATTCACTGATGCACCGCCTATGTAGTTACATGTACATGTAATTATAAAAGTAAGAATACGACATACACGACAGATGATTGCCAATGAAACAACTCTCAATCAGAGAACAACTATTCATATACATGTATTAACCACCAGAGAACAAGAAAATCATATTTTGTCATGGTTTATATTTCAATCTCATTTCATAACACAGACTATACAGGTTTACAAAATGTTCAAAAGTATTATAAAGTGTTTTGATTGCAGTTGTTGGTCATATTGATGTTGGCCTTCAATACTGAGCAAGACCTATGTACAAATGTAACATCCACAGAATGTTTGAACCAAAAAATGTTGGATATTTTTCTTTGCTTGCATTTATCATGTAGCTGCTCTTTTGTACATATGTACATTTACATACATGTTCATATGCATTTAATTTTCTACTGGTATACATGGTATACTTGGAAACTTGTGATTGAATATTTCCACAGTATAAAAAATTCTTATACATGTATCTAGCAAGATTAGCAAAAGATGTTAGATATACATGTACCGCATTATATTACCATATGCATACATAAAACATTTCACATGTACATTTGTATGGCAATGAGACAGCATTCCCAACACACAGACAGAAATTACTTTCTATATATTTTAAATTTGAATGTATCATACATGTAATTATGTAGTACAGCTAGAATTTGATTAAAAAAAAAGATGATGTGGTATAATTGCCAATGAAGTTTTGATTAACAATTAAGTTGTGTTATTTTTTGTGATTGGGTCAGGTAAAGATTAACCCATGATTTTTGGTAGGCAGTACATTGTAGTTCTATAAGCGTTAACATGGTTAACACGTACATACATTGTATCATTTTATGAGTTTCCGTCTGACTATTTTGTCCTTTCCCCTATATCATGGAAATTGATTCATTCTGATTGATCTGACACTTCAGGATTGTGGTTATGTATAAATTATACTAAGTTAGTTATTTCTGTATTTAGATGTATATTCTGGTACATAAAATTTCTTCTATTAGAACAGAAAAGAAATACCATTTCAGTTGACTCCCATCTCAGCAGGTGATAGGAAATCAGTTTTCTGATTTTAACATCTTTAAGATGAACATGATGAACCTGAATTAAAATATTATGGCACTTAATAATGAAAACACAATTGATTGATTGTGCTGAATGTCACATAAGCACATATGACTATTTCTTTGCTGTCCATTTGTATTGGTGGACACTTTGCACAGAAGGCAGGAATTTAATATGAAATGAGCGGCAGTAAAAAATAGGTCACTTTTTCCAACTTCATGATTATATTCTTTGATGTCTTTTGAGGTTGAGAAATTAAGATGATATATTTACAAGGCTGCAGCTTGAATCATAGCTATATATATATAGGTACACTGTACATGTACCTAAATCTGAAACAAATCATTCTATGAAAAAAGGAATTATATCCTCCATCTTAATGCTGGTGTACAAATTTTAAAATGTATGCCTTTGAATTACAAACATAATAAAATCAGTAAAAGTAGGGCAGAATAATTTTACCAAGTAACTGTAAGGATATTCGAATAAGTCAAATACTGCTCCAGATTGGTTGAAGGGAATATTCTGTGTAATAAGACGCAGGAAATAACTATGGAGTCTGACATAATAAAAAAAAAAGCAAGCCATACAAAAAAACTGGCATAGCAGCTGGTGAAAATAGATGCAAAAGATCACCAGAATGAATTTAAGTGACAAATCATGATTTACAATTGATACTAGTCACACTTGATAAGCAGGAGAAATTCAACAAATAAAATCTCGATCTATTGATGTGATGCAGGTAGGAGTTAAGTATATTTATAATTTAAACATTACCAATGACACACCCAACTTCTTTATAAATGCAGCTTTTTAAAGCTTAAAATGTTAATGATTCACAATACACAAACACAAGAAGATACCTAGTAGGCTAATCTATTAGAATTTATATAATGAACTTTTACTCGCAGAACGAGAACTATACAAGCACACGAGATGCGATTCCGGAATTGAACAAAAAAAAGGGGGGAAGGCTGCATGCCCCAACACTACATGCATGTAACCCACGTATGGGGTGTATAATAATGACATTGTAGGCTTATCTATTAAATTAATTTATATATTGAACTTTGACTTGTAGAGCAAGAACTATACAAGCACCCGAGATGCGATTCCGCATTTGAACAAAAAAGGGGGAAGGCTGCGTGCCAACACTTCATGCATGTAACCCACGTTTGGGGTGTATAATAATGACCTGAATAATTATGTTTTTTTGCCTTCAATAATTTAAATAGCAATAAGAGAATAGTTGTTTCAAACTTCGCACAAACATATTATTAAATGAAACGCCGGTGAAAACAAAATATACACGTAGTTTTTCCGTCAGCCGATCCGTCTACTAGAGGGTCTTTCAAACGCTTTTTTCGTGCATTTTAGGGCGATTATGCTACTACATGTTAGAATAATTGAAAAGTGCAGGTGCAAGAGCTATACCAACCCACTTCATTCTGGTATTGGTAGAAAGGCCACATTTCAAACTTTTCGAAAAGTGCTGCTACTAGTTATATAGCATTCGTGTAAAAGAAATTTCACAACCCGAAGTGCCAAAAAAATCAATAAATCGATTAAATTCTCCATGTTTTATTGTTTTTTAATTACAAAACCTCTAATGAAAATTAAGTGGCAGCACTTTTCCAGTAAAACAAGTTATCCTGATTACAATGAGCCCAAAATCAGGGCGATCCGATTTCATCTTGCACCTGCACTTTTGACTTTTTTGGGAAGTATCTTTACTTTCAGTTTGAAGTCACGTGACACTAGTGTATTTATATTTTTCTAAAAATAAAAGTTTGTAATATAAATAAGAATAGACCCTTTTCCCCCCGATTACTCATATGACGTGTATTTTGGCTTTTGGACAGAGAAAACTCACTCTGAGTTCAATATGATTTTTCTTGTGTATAAAAATGGAAATTTTCTTGAAACGACCTTAACTACCCTGCGAGGGAGGGATTTTGAATAAAATTTTCCTCTGATAACAACAAGTTATTTTAAAAGCAGCCTCTCCTGTTGGACCCGAATTAAAAAAGGATCGTGACGTCAAATTATATGGTTCACTAACCACCAATGAAATTTGAGTTTTCTTAAACTCACTAATAACCAACCAATGTAATAGTACAGCGCACCGTGATAACTGAATTTAAGTACAGGACTTAAATTCTATAAATTAAACAGAAACCATAAAACCTTTCTATTCACTAAATTCTTCAAATAATGAAAAATGCATTAAAATATGACATATGACAATCACTGACGTGTTCCCTGACTAGAGTCAGGTGCGTCAATATGTGGATATGTGGATATGTCACGGTGGATCTCAACATACATGTATTACAAGAATAACGCAGTAAGGTCATATAAAGTTAGAGATACCATTAAACAGTGGTCAAATAAATGCACACCAGTAAGATTAGTTGGAGGGGATCGGGAAAGTACAAGTGAGGGTTTGGATTGGGTTAAATGATTAAAGACTAATGCCATTAAAAATTGAAGATTAGAGAATAACGGGCGACAAAATTGAAGATTAGAGAAAAAAAGGGGTTAATTTTTTGAAGATTAGAGAAAAAAAGGGGTTATTTTTTTGAAGATTAGAGAAAAAAGGGGTTATTTTTTTGAAGATTAGGGACAAAATGGGTGAAAATTCAAGGTTTACAGAATAACAAACCCTCCATCCAGACCCTCACAAGTACTGGTGTCGTTTGGACATAATAAACATCTATGACCAGCAATATCAGCGAGAATAACTATGGCCTGATCAAGTCATGTATTTCTTATTAACCAAAATATAAATGCCTTTCTGGATCTTCCTGATGTCAGATAATATATTGAAAGAGTTAGTTCACTTAGACTGTTTTCCATGAATGGGCCAATTACAAAAGAATTCAGAAGTTGAGTGCAAGTTTGAATTCCATTGGTCGTCTTGAAAACAAAATACCGGTAATTTACATAGTGATAAAGTCATTTCTTGACGCTGCAAATACAAATTATTTCATGATCATTTACGATCTTTACTGTGACTTGAAAATAAAGTAGTAAGGGAATAAGTTTTAGTAATGATTATGTTAAAAGATTTATTTATATGTTACAGTAAAATCTGCTTCCATATTTCAAACTTTACAAAATAGAAGTGTCTCGGGTTTCATTCAGTCTTTCGGTGGGTCGGTCGAATAAACACATCAATAAATTTCTTCAAGATAGCCTATTGCCATATATAGAATGTAAAAACGAATGAAAATTGTATGTGCATGCCTCATTTTGATTTAATTTCATAGTACATTAATGCGTTTAATCATTCATGACAAAATCTTTAATGTGATTCGTATATCACAATTAAAAGTTAATATTAAGACCCCTTGTGTAGGCGAATAACATACGTATTATTATAAAATATCGTAAGTAGAATAAACCTCCGTGAAATCTATATTTGAGTATCATGTAAGAAATGGGAGGATAATTGCCATGAATCATCAAAGTATCGGGATTTTTTTATAACTGGTCAAAGTTTAAATTTACTTGAGTAGTAGTAAAACAGTTACTTTGATAGATCTCTTCGGTATTTGATGTAGTTTCAAAACTGACTGCATTCGAACAAATGTACTTTCAAAATGTACCATGCACGTTAAAATTTGTTTAAAATATTTTTCTAAAATCTAGTCCCGACTTCCAAGTATTGTTTTTGCCTCCTATCTGTTAAACCAATTACATTGTACAAGTCAGACGAAATTTCGATGTCTTACTTCTTAGTCTGAAGTTGATCTTACTTTTGGTTCTTTTTTGGTTTCCAACGTTTGAATAAAAGTATCGTTTATATTAGAAAAAAATTATACTCCAAAAAGAAAAACTAAGCTGCCATTCAAGATCAAAAAAATATATGGAGTCAATCCTCTAAAATAATTTCATTCAATTTTGTTTTGGGCAAAATCTATAGATTGTTCTATTAGCATTTAAACAAATTATCAATAATACAAGAACAATAACAAAGATATTTTAGTCATGAATAATATTTTATACCACAATGTTGAGGAGAGCTCATTGTTGAGGATATGCACATTTAATCTTTGATGAGTTTATTGATCAAGATGAGCGTCACAGACTCTTTAGAGCCTCATGTTGTTGTTTTCTCGGACTATTGCATTCGTTATAGTTATTATATATCAGATTTATTTTATCATTATAAAGGCTTTAATAGTAATACTAGCTGTCAGATAACTGCAAGCACTCTCAGATCTGTTCCTAGTGTATTTTTGTTGTCGGGATGTATAAGTACCCGGCCACGTCGATTTGTATTTTTGTCCATCTGATGAGTTAAGCCTTTTTCAACTGATTTGTATAGTTCGTTCTTGTGTTGTACTGTTATACCACTGTCCCAGGTTAGGGGGATGTTTGGGACCCCGCTTACATGTTTAACCCCGTCACATTATTTAAGTATAATATGTCTGTTCCAAGTCAGGAGCCTGTAATTCAGTGGTTGTCGTTTGTTTTATGTGTTACATATTTGTTTTTTGTTCATTTTTATATATAAATAAGGCCGTCAGTTTTCTCTTTTGAATTGTTTTACATTGTCTTATCGGGGCCTTTGATAGCTGACTACGTAGTATCGGCTTTGCTCATTGTTGAAGGGCGTACGGTGATCTACAGTTGTTAATGTCTGTGTCATGTTGGTCTCTTGTGGACAGTTGTCTCATTGTCAATCATACCACATCTTCTTTTTTAAATTTAACCTTATAGCTGACTATTCAGTTGAAGGGCAGACAACTAATTGTTGTCCTTCTAATATAGGTGCATGCCAGTCTGACATTTGATATGTGTATATATATATATATGTACACTCCTTCTTCAAACAAGCAAGTTTACCTTCCTAATACAAAAAAGTAGTATCATATGTTGGTACATATATAGCCAACAAAAACAACTTTTAATTAGTTTTTCAACGGCATACATTGTTAACTTGTTTACCTTCAGCCTCAACTATTAACGGTTGTGAAAAAAAGTTGTTTACATCGTTAACAGAAAGCAGAAAACACAGCCTTTTTCTGTTATATTATGGTCTTTAAAATTTTAAACATTACCAGCAAGTTATATACAGTACAAAAAATGGTAGCCTTCGGCATGCAATGAATTCAAGGTCAATACTTGTTGTTTTTGTGTTTTTATACTTAAATTGTTTTGTAAACCACAAGTAAAAGTGCATTTTTTAATGAATGGGTCTTCAACAACTTTAATTCAAAAAAATTCTTGATAAAACCATCAAATTTGCATATCTATAATGAACAAAGTTATGATACCCACGGAAAGAATAAATCTCTCCGATGTATTGTGTAAAACCACAAACCTTTTCACTACAGTATACATTTTTCTCCGCACTTGTCTATTGAACTTTTGGCGGATGAATACCATTGGTACTAATTAAATGCAGAAATCTTCTTCTATTCACTTTTTTCAAAAGACTAGCTTGGAATTATTCATGATTGTAATTCAGGTGCAAATGAAATCATAAGATGTAAAGAAAATGTGCAATATCATCATGTATATAATATATGCCACAAAAGGGCAAACGGATTAAAAGAATGATTTAATATAATGATTTTACATGTTAAAAGTCATTTTGAATACAGAAATGATATATGTTATGTAATTTCTTCAAATGTAATTTGAACAGGCATTCCTCGTCCCTACATTCTCCATCAGTGACTTTAAAATTTCTTCATGCATTCAGTTTAATACAATCAGTTGTAATCTCTAACCGATTGTACATGCGAATTCGGGACTATCATATATATCAAAAGTCAATAATAAATTACTCATAGCTTTATTTATAAAAAGAAAAGAAAAGAAGACCCCAAGGACAGACTATACCAATGACAATACAAACAAAAAAGAAAAATGCAAATGACAAACACTACACAGATGACTACAAGCATGATTGTTCAGCACCAAAAAGGGGGGTGGGGGGGGGGGGGGGGGGGGGGGTACTTTCGAAAGTATAATAAAACGTTCATAAACCATTCAATGATACATCTTGGCCTAATGGTTTACCTTTTTTTTTAAACTGTTGTTTGGATGGAGAGTTGTCTCATTAGCACTCACCCCACATCTGCCTTTATCTGTTTATCAAAGTTGTCATATGAAGGGCTTAGAACAATCCTTCCATTTAAATGCATTCAGCCCCATTGGTAGCATTTGGTTTCGTTATTACATGTTTGTTACATGTACATTTAAATTGAACAGGTATATGAATAAGCAAGGCATGTAACATCTTTCATCTCAGTTACAAGATAACTTTATGGGAACAGATATACTTTAAAAAAACCAGGGCGAAAGTGTTCTGGAACGTAAAAAAACCCAACTTATAATGGATAAACTCATTATAGATACACAGCTTTAAATTTTGTATTTATGCCAGACGCGCGTTTCGTCTACAAAAGACTCATCAGTGACGCTCGAATCCAAAAAAGTTAAAAAGGCCAAATATAGTACGAAGTTTGAAGAGCATTCAGGACCAAAACTCCTAATAATAAGGCGCCATCGACTGTCTGCATTTTGTAATCAGACATCAACAAGAAATTGGGCTACAACATAATATGAAACATACCCGTACGTCTATACGTACTTAATCTACGACCGAAATTAAAATAAAATCTTAGTCCATGAGCTTCTTTGTGAGCAGAAACCACCAATCAAAGAAATTGACGAAGCTCTAAGTTTGAAATATCGCACCAATTTTAAACAGATTTCCTTAGAAAGTAAATAATTACAAAAAGTCAAGCCTCTTGATAAATTGTAAACGCACTAACTGGACAGGTAAAAAGCTGTTGAACGTTTTCATATTTTCTATACAAGTATACAGCGACAAGCGATGTGTACGGCTCCTAATATATACACAATACAGATTTAGCTGGAATGTAAAATAAATTATGCAATTAAAGTGACAGAAACAAAACAAAAACAAACATAAAAAAGAAAGACGAAAAAAACCGTAAAATTAAAAACTTGAAGCGCTTCCTTTCTGTCTCGTAGTATTCATCATTTCGTTATAAACCATACGTGTATACCATAACATTCATGACTTCTTCTTTTTAAATTTCTTCACAATATATATATATATTTTTGGAGATCTTATCAAATGTTCGGTTGAAATAATTTTACATAACTTTTATGATTTCTAAGAAATGTTTATTGTAATTTGTTTCAAATAAAAGATTATTTATAGTTAAGTTTTTCTCTGTATTCGAGTATGAAAACTAAACTTGGCTCTTTTATCGCTCCTTCTTAAGTCGGTCATTTCCATATGTGATTTTCCGACAAACTTCACAACGATTTTTCACATGTAGGACATTGGATGTTAAAGACAACTTTAATTAATTGAGTGTCGCTTGCTTAATTACCATGGTAATTTAGATAGGTGTTCAAAGATAAAAAGGAATTGGGACGTTTGGACTTCCACTTGAAAACGAGGGTATGTAAGTTAGGGGCAGTCTTTGGCATTGGGAGAGGCCCCCTATACGTACTCATCAAGAGATTTGTTGCAGATGTTCTTTTTGACATTAAAAGAGCATGTCAATATCTACACCTAACATGTAGGACGAGGCATAGGGTGTAACGTTCCCTTTCAACCCGGCCGTGGCTGAATATATTTATTATACCTCACACCTATAGGGAGGCCCGGTCCGAACTTACAAAGGGTTTTATAATCGGATGGAAGAAAACCACACTTCATTACCTCGGTAGACAACTTAGGTAGAGAATTCTCTAAGTCAAAAGTCATAGCCAATTTGGATTTACGTACAAAGCCATCGCAAGCTGTAACTGAGGCTGAAGTTTTTTCTCTCAAAAATTATAGAAAGCTGATATCAAATCCGCTATTCATTTTGATTCATAACGAATTACAGTTAACCCAACACAAGAATGCATTGAATTTTGTAGTTTTCCCTTCCGCTTAACTTATAAAATGCAAATAACTTTGGTGATTTTTTAAAGGCTTCCTTATCGACAATTAATCAATTGTTCTGGAAGTAAACGGTTCAGAATTAAGAACAACGCTATAAATACCAATAGAAGCATACACTTGAAGGTCAATAACTGCAAAACCATACACACAGAATGAGTTCATTCTATAACAGAACAAAGGGTATGTTTAGTTATATTGATCACGCCTCATACATCGTCCTATGCACAAGATGCACCGAGAGATATAATTCTATCACATCAAATTAATCTATCATAATAACTTATGTGTAAATATATAAAAGGTTTAAATATTAATGCAAAATGTCGACCTTCAAGAACACTGATAGTCATATCATCCAAAGTATTGTTGGGTTTGATACGTTTTTATAAAAGTAGACAAACCTGACAGGCTTCAGATTTCATTGATATTCATATTTTATTCAAAATATTACGAGGTATTTGAGGACAATTTGATAAAACTCAAAATTCTTAACAACGATACCGATAAGACCTGTTATATATAGTCCACATTTAGGTTTGACGTGTTTTGTGGTTAAAATAACTACAGAATTGAATAACCGAAGTGAACGGATCATGTAGAAATGTAAATACTATTATATAAAGTAGTTTTTATTAGACTTTTACCAAAATTACAGTGAGAGCAAGTACGATTATTTTCACTTAATTTGGAAATTCTCGTTCCAACAGTACTAGCTTTATCTCAGATCGGAGCAATTGTGACATAAATGATTCTAGACATTTTGAACACTAGTGTAAACCAAATGTGCAAACGAGTTGCTATCCAAACGGATGAATGGATATCTCTCATAGATGCATGATCATGTATTGGATTTGAAACTGACTTAAAAGTAAAACACTTTCTTGTTCTTAATTATTTGTATATAAAATTGCATATATTAAGGTATCTGTGAATACATGTATCTATAAAAAGAACATATTACTGAAATAGTCATGAATATCTTGTGCGTGATCACCATAACTAAACATACCCTTTGTTCTGTGTGTATAATTTTGCAGTTATTGACCTTCAATATCTACAATTAAGAAAGGTCATTTCACGAAGACATTTCTTTTTCGAAATTATTGAAAGTTTATCGGTTTTTAGTAAATCTGTTTTCTGTGATATCATTTATTTTGCTTTTTTTGCTTTTTATTGTGTTTAAATTTTTCTAAGTTTATGTCTGGTACGGTTGTTTTCACTAAATTGATGAAGAGAATACGTTATACTTTTTGTTATCTTCTGTCTTAACACGTTTTTAAAATGGCGTGTGAAAATATTGTATATCAAAAATAGATATTCAACATAATTTTAGACATTTAATCCGTGTACACGCCCTTCAATCTTTACATTAAAATCTATTAAAATTAATCAAATCGAAATTCGAAACTTATATATAAAGATATTAAATGTACATGTGAAATATAAACTATGACTTAATACTAAAGCAACTTGTTACAGAATTAGTATTGACAAAACATGACACTGAGATTGTTATCTGGTTAATTGATAAATAATAGGTCCAAGTATAAAAAAAACATATTTTTATATTTGTGGCATTATATTTGGCGCCAAAATAAACCACAAGGGCTAATCTTTTTCTTTTTTACGCAAAAAGAAATACATCAACTGACCTCAAAGTACCTTTATATTTGGTAATATCCATAGTATTTTGTAAACATTAATTTAAAAGTTAGTCCAGGGGGTGGATTGAGTTGAAAGTGATATCCAAAATATTTGACCAATATAATATGTTATTTATTTGCTTTACCTAAACTGGTCATAAATGACACGGTATTTTATAATGTACAAAAACTTCTATTGAACAAATTGGTCTGGTATTATTTACTGGCACTTTAAGTACAAAATCATCAGTCTTTATATGTTTTAGACTAATTACATATATGTGGTTTTACAGTCATCTACAGGACTTAGTAAACTTATAAAATCACATCTCTCACATAAATAACCATATGAAATATTTTTAGTTTTTATGTTTTTGCGTGAAGATATAGCTACAAAAATAGATATGTTTTTGAATTTGGCATAATTCACGATCGCGAGGTAGCTCAAAAACACTGTTACTTTCATTGGAGTTAATATATATGCGTATTGGAATCCTTGATCGATCGGAATGACAAGTCAGCGATTTTATCGATAAGCTAATGCGCCTTATGTTCGATTGACTGTTGGATGCTTGTTGTTCAGCGGCAAATATGTCACTATTTTCAGAACGAAAATAAATTAACAATACCTACAATACGCAAGTCCTACCGGGGTGAAGGGCGTGAAATTTGGACGGCCACTGGAAAATGGTGAGGGTATATTAAATCTTGACTGAAACAAATGCTCATTAGCCCATCACTATAGAAGGAGAACTTTACTTTATCATTTTCTCGGCTGCCACCATCCATGTGCTGATAGTGTGCCACTAAATCACTTTTTCTGCAGCCACCATCCATGTGTTGATCGGTTGCCATTTATCACTATCTCGGCTGCCACCATCCATGTGTTGCTATGTTGCCACTTTATCATTTTATCGGCTGCCACTATCCATATGTTGATATGTTGCCACTTTATCACTTTCTCGACTGTCACCATTGTCACCATCCATGTGTTGATATGTTGCCATCTAATCACTGTCTCGGCTACCACTATCCATGTGTTGATAGTGTGCATATGATTTATGATTACAATATTTTACATGTAGCTGTGTTAGTCATAGGTTATAATCCTTAGACTGAAATTAATCGTTTTACGTCATATAAGGGAAATTTACGATGAAAAACCACTGGAATGAAAATAATTCGTGAGGACACATCATTTTAAATTGCAAAAATAGTACAACACAGGTTGTTTGTATAACATGCCGCACGGGTCACTGCAAACGTCAAAAAGAACATTTTTACAAGTTTGTGTGTTAGAGGTGTGACGTGAACATGTTAATACATGTACATGTATATGGTTATTAAGTAAGGTATCCAACATAATTAAAACTAACCAAATGCTTTGCTTAGAGTTAACATAATAACCTTTGCTAATTTAGGAAATGAAGCCGAAAATATAAATCCGCAAACCAGTACAAGATATAGGTTGAATGGACTCATGATAATAGTTTACTTATTAACTGTTTACAAATCTTAAGTTTGTACGAAAATACTAATGATTTTATACTCTACGAATATATTACTTTTTTGCTGCATTTGATTATAACATCAGTCTTTCGTAGTATAAATGAGACACCAGGCGCACACAATGATAAGCCTGGTATCTTTTATGAGTTTTTGTTTATATTTCAGATTGCTAAGCCAGACCTCGTTGTGGTTGCCATCAGTTATATATTACTGTGATTGATTTGGTCATTCACGGAATTATGTGTTGATGATATATTTTTGGTGGTCTTTGTTAAAACGGTTTTCAACCCTTTAGACTTGGACCGATTTAGCGTGGAAAATATCATATAGACGATTGTCTTTTGTGAAGGTTTATTTAATCCTGGTATACTACTGTTGCCTTAATTTATTGTGTTTTGACAGCTGAACTTTTTTTTGAGTATTTTGTATTATGTTTTATTGTCAAAATTAAGTAAACCATACCCCTTTCTTTTTTTTTTTTTTTTTTTTTTTATTGTTAACCGAATCTCCAAAATCTATAGACATTGATGTAGCATCCAAACACGTTCGTATTAGTAGAACTCTGTACTGTTAAATCTTATTTCGAAGTCAGGCGCAACGAAAGCTTTTTTTATACATATTTCCTTTTCATTGCCATTATTAGCACATATTTCTATCAGTTGCATTTTACTTTTTAACTTCAACATACGACGTTGTATCTCAATTAAAAAATGTTTACATTGCACAAAGTCGAGTGTTTGCGTTTCTCCTCCTACTATTTTATAAGATAAACAAACTAATTTAGTGAAGGAGTTCAAAACAGTCTTTTAAAAGTTATGTACCCTCGAAGTACTGACCGAATTCTTGATTACTTTTTATAGTTTGCTTTATAGCCATTTCAAGTGGTCCAAAGTTCTTTTGTTATTAGTTCAGATCATGTTCGAACAAACCGGTTGCAATATTGTGAACATTGCTAACCACAGACTATTCAAACTCGTTGACTACTGCTTCCGACGATAAAAATGTAATCTTTTGTAAGTCGAACTCGGCAATGATATGAATGCTACCAATTATACATTATTTACCACAAAAAATCTGCACAGAAAAAAACATGAAAACTTTAAAAGACAACACACTTGTCATGTAATAAACGTACGTCGAACCAATTGTACCCAAAATTATTTACCACGGGAGGATATGTAAGAGAACTTTTATCCTCATTGATGTAGAATATAAACAGGGATATTCATTCCCTTCAAGTAGGCCAAAGGTAAACGTCTTCAAGACAAATGTTTTGTTCCTTCAACAGAACATATCACTTAGTAATACAATACCGTGATTATGTTTAGGCAAAAGTCGTTGGAATTCACAGCAAATTCTCCACTAACAAATAGGACATCTTGTACGAAAATGAAGATTTAAGAAAATTACAAAGCCTTTTGTATCTCCCTTAATTTGGTATTCTCTAGATATGACTTTGAAAACGTACCGTCTTTATACAGGATACCTAAACTTCACAAAATCTTTATAAAGAAAGTTATTGATAGCTGCACGGTCCGTCTAGATGTGCGATCAAACATCTTCATAACGTTTACGACCATTATCTTGGCAGTACGAGATGATATTCTGATATTATGAATAGGTATTTTCAGTGGTATATAGCAACTGGTGGAAATAAGATGTTAACTCCTAAAAATTATAAAGATCTTCTCTAAAATCTAAAGTGAACCATTGAATATTGCTAAACTACTGTTGCCTAATATATAGCGTTGTTACATGTACCTCACAATTTACAATGTCCAGAGATTCATGTTAAGTGCAAATATTTCTAATTTATTTTAAATTACTAGTTACATTTTTCTATTTAAGAAAAACAATGATCCGTCTTGGCGTTGTTTCGACTGTTATTTGGCTATTGTTTTTTTGAAGAAGGATAATGTCAGAAATTTCTTCATAAGACTTTTAGTTAATATCTTTTTTAACAATGTCATAAAGCAGGTGGTTTGGCATACCATTACACCAGGTTCAATCCATCATTTTTCATTGATAGAACAATATTTGCTTGACAACTTGGTTTAGAAAGAATTATGCCAGTAGCAGGAATGTATCTGCACTACTCTACTTCTAAGTCGTTATACAAATGCACAAATGTTGAAATGTTGATACGTCAAAATAGTTAAATCTAGCCTCTTAATGGTCGCAATTAATATTCAAAGAAAGACATCTAGGTTAACGTACGTTATACAGTTACACAACACATTTTGACTTGCTAGATATTATTTGCTTTATAAATCAAACATGAAGAAAACTATTAATATTTTATCATTTAAAAAGAAGTATATGCAAATGCCAATATGACATTATATTTGCTCATAAAACTAATATTGATTGAAAATCAAATATAAATTCTTTGTTTCTTTAATTGACCTCTCTAAATAATTTTGAATATTTGCTTTCTTTGACAAAATGACATTTAGGGGATAAAAAATAGATATAAAATCAATGTATTTGACCACAAAAGCTAAAAGGAGAATTCTAAACATTCGTTTTTAAGTGTGTTTGTCTTTAACCTGGCATGTCCTCATGTTTGAAGTAAACTTAGAGAATAAGCCAAGTATTAAGAAAAAAGCAAATGTCATGACTCTAATTAAACCCTTTAAAACAAATTCAAATAATCTTGTGTAGTCGTTGAAAGTACATATCTGTTAAACTTATTAAAGATTATTCAAACTCAATATGAACACCTACAGGAAGTGTATATCTCATCTGTGATACGCAAAAATATGACCGTATATAGAGTACACATCACGTGCAAGTTTTAACCAATAATAATATCCACAATTTTTAATGAAACAGTTTTAATTGTTAAAAAAACAAAGACACAAACAAGATACAACAATCATGTCTTGATATTTTAGTAATTTGAGGAATTTTGTTATAATTAGTGTTCTTGTTATTGTTTCTATTAAATTCATTCACAACTCTTGTAGCCTTGGAACGATTTTGAGGTTTGCACATTGCATATGGACATATTTATGTATAATGCTGAGGATTGTTTATTGCAATTTAAGTGTCTTTTATAACTATTTTAATACCCACAACTTCTTTAATTCAAACTACAGAAAAAAGAGAAAGGCTAAAATGACATCATTGGAATAATATTTTCTTGTTTCTAAAATAGCGTTTTGGTTCATATTTATTTCCATTTTTTGCCTTAGATATTATTAGTGGGAGGGGCATTGTTATTATCCAAATCTTTTTATATGTATTTGGTGTTTTCAAAGGAAAAGTCGACAAAATACTTCCAAATTATGAACTCGTGTGTGTTGTGATTTTTCCTCTATAGTATACGTAACTTCATGTTGATGCTTTTTATTTATAATGTCTAAGAACTCGATACTAGAAGCTTGTACACGTATCACCAATTGGTCTTTCTACATTATATTGACTACGGGTAATTTTGAAAGATGCATTGTCCTTAAATACAATTAAAATGCAGTCAACTCAGTTTGGCAAAAAAAATGAGCATGCATTGTTGATAATACAAAGACTGAAATTAAAATGGCGTTGCTTAAAAAAAAATTCTTAATGATATTGATGACTAAGGACGTCAAACGTTGGACTCCTATATATGTCAATATACAGTAATAACAAAAAAGTACTAAGTCAACAGGGGATAGCATCATACTAAAATCAAACTAAGTAAAATCATTTGTTTTATTTTTTAGACTGAAGTTCAAAAACAGTTAAAGTTAATTTAAAACCAGTAAAACTACTCCAGCCATTTCAAAGAATCATCTCCTGTCCTTTTCCAGTGATCTCAGATACTCTAACGACATCTCCTCTTTTCAATCGAACAGTTGTAACAATAGCCTCAGTAGCATCATGGCTTCTTCCATAGCCACGCGCGACTTCATGATTGTTCTTTAGCAATAATAGATGAGTGCTTCAACCTGCTGCAATGAATGACACCACAAAGTAATACATTCCAATTACCGGAGCAGTAAAAAGACCAGTATGTGTATTGTATCCTCCGCCTTTATTTGAGTAAACTTTGTCAAATTTCAGCGTTTGTAAGGAAGACAAAGTGATGTCTGATGTCCGTGTTACGGAAAAGACTATGTATCCCCTTTGTTATTGGCTGAATTGCTTTATCTGAAAAACAGTTATATATCACCCTAAAAGTACACGTAGTCTAAAGATGCATATATTATCAGTATTTAGATACAAATGTGACTTTGATTCTGTCAGTGTGTCGTCCGATTTCGTTTTTGTCGTGTGTGTGTGGTTTCTAGTTTTAGTATATTTTTAAAACTATATGCTACTAGCAAGTACTAACTTAAGATCAAATGTAAAAATCTATCATACCATTAAAATGAATGTCATATTCAACAATTGCAAGATTTGTCCCATTTATTTAGAAATCCACTATTTATCAACCTTAACCATGAATTGTAATCAGCCATAACACCACGAAATAACCTCCCAACATTTTATCATATTGACCTGAAATGTTTCATCCATGATACTTTCATAACAAAAATACTCTACATAAACTTATAGAAACCAGGGAAAACTTGTATTTACGCCAGACATACGTTTCGTCTACAGTGACGCTCAAATCCCAAAAAGTTAAAAAGACCAAATAAAGTACAAAGTTGATGAGCATTGAATTCCAAAATTCCTAAAAGTTTTGCCAAATAAACCTAAGGTAATCTATTCCTGAGGTAGTAAAGACTTAGTATTTCAAAAACTCAAAAGTTTTGTAAACAGTTTGTTTATGAATATGACAATATTAATGATAATGGAATTAAAACTCATACAGCAGTAGTATCGATCCAGTGGTTGTAAATAAACTCAAAAAAGGTACCATGATTAACTTTTGTATTTACGCCAGATGCGCGTTTCGTCAACAAAAGACTTACCAGTGCCGCTCGAAAGATAACTTTAATTTATTTTTATATTACATGGGAGTTAATTTATGGATTGAACTTTAAAGATAGCTATTAATGGTAGAGACAAATCTGAAATTTGGCTGCTAGTTTGTTGCCAAGTTAAAGTATGATAAATATTCTAGAAATTGAATGTTCAAACAAAAACAAATGAGAATGAAAATGGGGAACTTCTGGTTGTATTTAAGAAATATGATTTAGCGCGCAACACATTTCACACCAAGAAAATTGGTACCGTTAATTTTATTAACATATTTTAAACAAACCTTTTCCAGATATGCAACCTTCAAGATGTTCCCATAGTGTATGACAGGTTTTTTTGTTCTTACAATGAATCCGTATGGTAAAGAACATACGATTTACACCATCACTATCGTGACATCATATTTTCAACAGAAAGGTTTGGTTCTATGTTAAAACATGGTTTTATCACAAGCCCAGTAGTCAGCACTTTTTGTGCACTTTTTGTGCTGACATGAATTGTCATTGATATGGTTATATTTATAATTTTACTGTTAACAATTTTGAATTTTTTGCAATACTAAATTTTCTACCTCAGGCATAGATCACCTTCGCTGTATTTGGCAAAACTTTTAGGAATTTTGGTTCTCAATGCTCTTCAACTTCGTACTTTATTTTGCCTTTTTAACTTTTTTGGATTCGAGCGTCACTGATGAGTCTTTTGTAGACGAAACGCGCGTCTGACGTATATACAAAATTTAGTCCTGGTATCTTTGATGAGTTTATTTATCATATTGTCTGAAATTCAATACTGCGGACTATTTCTCCTGATAATTGATACATGCACAGCTGTCAAGGACCGAATCAAATTAAAATGAAAGGGTAGAGATATATTACAAGAATACTAAAATATATCATAGATCTGCGTTTGACCTCCAGCATGCTACAGATTCCACAGAGAGTCAACTTAAATATGGAAAAAAACATTGATTTCTATTAGTAAAACGTAGTTGTAAAACAAATATTCATCGAATGGTATGATTTTGTGAACAGTATATATGCATTGAACGCATATGTATTTTTAGAGGCTATTCTCGTAATTAGTCATTATTTAAAACCAACCCCCTAAAAAAACAAAGAGAAAGCCAAAAAGGAGACAATAATAATTCAAAGGTCGAAACAAATCTGACAAATCTATGACAACTTGAAATGTTGACGCATTTGTCCATATACCACTGCATATGAATCGGATTATTTGCTTTTCCAAAATTTTCTGATTATAAATTGTTACCTCGAATTTATCAATATCTTTAATTGCCTTTCAAGCATTCCCATTTTAACTACTGCCTCTATAGATCTATCTTTATCAACTGCAAATAATGGAGTATGTCCCGTTTGGTGCAGGCTTAAAAGAGGGTCGAAAGATACTAGAGGAACAGTCAAACTCATATTAAATCGAAAATAAACTAACAACGCCATGGCTAAAAATAAAAAGACAAACAGACACACAACATAACACAATAAACAACATAGAAATCTAAAGACTGGGCAACACAAATTCTATCAAAACTGGGGGTGATCTCAGGTGCTCCGGAAGGGTAATCAGGTCCTGCTCGACATATTGCACCC
The DNA here is from genome assembly GCF_036588685.1 of Mytilus trossulus. NCBI lineage: Eukaryota > Metazoa > Mollusca > Bivalvia > Mytilida > Mytilidae > Mytilus > Mytilus trossulus. The sequence goes on along the minus strand of NC_086386.1, from coordinate 31,766,266 downwards.
GTCGTGTTGCTCATGTTATACCAAAGTCGGTAAATAGTCTAATTCGGTAGGTTCAATTCATGAAAAGGGAAGGGAATTGTAGTTAACACGAAAGAAGCATACTCGATAACATCTGTATAAAGGTTATTCCATAACGGTCAATGAACTCGTGATGCAGTCCGTAAAATTTACGAAGAGATGATTTAAACTTCACCATTTGTTACTCTTGGTTTAAAGCTTCCTTGTGGAATTGATCGTTGTTTGATATGACATTCATGGCATTTGCGCATTTTCCACACCACATTTGACCTTTTATGTTTCATATAAAAAAGAGATGTTGTTTGATTGCCAAAGAGACAACACTTCACAAGAGACCAGATGACACGGAAATAATAAATATAGATCACTGTACGGGCTTCACCAATGAGCAAAGCTAATACCCCATAAAAAGCTATAAAAGGCCCCGAAATGAAAAATGTAAAACGATTCATAAACACATCTTTTAAACAATGTTAATCACGAGCAAGTATTAACCGAGGACCAACATATAAACAATAGTACACAAAACACAACATAGAATACTAGAGACCACATACGGTTTCATTGAACAGATCTATGAACACAATATTCAACTTCATTAGTTTATTTTTTATAAGTTAAAACAATATTTTAGTTTAATCTAAACCCAGTAAACTACTCCAACCATCTCCACGAACTCTTTCATGCCCTTTTCCCGTTATCTCAGCTACTCGAATGATTACTCTTTTTTTTCAAATAAGCAGATGAAACAATAGACCCGATATCATATGTGCTGTCTCCATAGCCTCGAGCGATTTCGTGATTGTTCTTTAGCAGCAGTAAGTGAGTGTTGCCACTTTGTGCCATGAAAGTAACTGCAAAATAATATATTCCGTTTACAGGAGCCGTGAACAAACCGGTATGTGCATTGTATCCGCCACCTTCATTTAGGTAAACCTTATCAAACACCAGCGTTTGTAAGGGAGACAATTGTGTGTCAGTTGTCCGTGTTACGGAAAAGGCTACTGACTCCCGTTGTGATGGCTTGGTTTCAATATCTGAAAAAATAGTTAATTTTAAAATATACTTACATGTAGGTCTAAAGATGCATACATATATCACTATTTAATTAGAATGTCGACTTTACGTGTTAGTCTGTTTAATCTTGTTTTGCCTCGCGCGCGAGTGTGGTTTCTAGTTTGAAAAATATGGTGCTACTGTCGTGTAGAAGGGGAAATATAAAATCAATCATTATCCCGGGGGATTACTGACTATCCTTTCGGGTATAACGGTGCCGATAGCACTTGCCCAATCATACCCTGTTCTAAACAAAATATTGAAAAACATACACTGTTCTATACAAGCTTAGAAAATGTATACCCTGTTCTAGAGCGTATGAAATAGATCCAGTTCTAGACTGTATCTCATCTGTATTTAACAGTTAAATAAGTGATCCTGTTCTAGACAAATACTTTGTTTTAAAAAAAAAACAGTTCTCACCAGCAGGGCATGCATGAAAAAAACGATCCTGTTCTAACCAGCAGGACACGAAAAGGGACCCTGTTCTAACCAGCAGTACCATAGCAATAAATGTCAAAGCAATACTGTAACAGTGGATTCTTATATTTTTGTTGGTTCCAATTTTTGTGGATAAAGGACATATTTTATGTTCGTGGATATTAAATTTTGTGGTTTTTCAAAAATCTGCATACAAGGCTGTAGAAAATTTAATTTCGTTGTTCAGCTGTACACATGAATTCCACGAAAATTGATATCAAACGAATAATAATGAATCCCTAGTATTAAGCAATGATACGTCTTATTTTCAACAATCGTAAGATCTGTCCCATTAAAAAAACTAAACCGTGTATGAACCTTAACAAACAATTGTAATCTGCCAGAAAACCACGAATTAGCCTCCCAACATTTTATCATTCTAATCTTAAATTCAACCAAACACAACTTTAGGTTGTAATTAAATAGTGTGACTTTGTGTCCAACACATTAAGCACATTTTTAAACAAACCTTTTCTAGATATACAACTTTCAAGTTGTTTCCATAGTGTATGACAATTTTTTCTATTACTGAGTCCGTATGATAACGAAGATAAGATGATCAGTATCCACAAATGAGACATCATATTTTAATAGAATGGCTGTTCTATGTTTGAAAAAAAACATGGTTTTATTCTATATTTTGAAATTTAATACAAGGTAAAATTTTCCCTGGTAATTGATACATGCACAGCTGTAAAATAAATGCTGAACAAACATTGTTTCGGTTGTTGATTATTTAAACATTCATTGTTTTAAATCATTAAGTTTGATACTTTATTCCTGAAACAAATACAGTTATTCATTAGAACGAGTACCGAATGTCTCTGAATGGATAACGATTTATTACAAGAGTACTAAAATATGTCCAAAATCTGAGTTTGGCTTCCAGCATGTAACAAATCATTCCATAGACAATCAACTTAAATAAATAAAGAAAGTTGACACCAAAAGAGACATTCATAATTTGTAAGTCAATGAAAAGCTGACAAAACTATGGTAACTTCGAATGTTTTGTTTATTATTAATTGTCCAATAATTTTATACAAATTGCTTTTTAAATTTTCCGATTAGAAAATGTTTCCAAAAACTTATAAACATCATAAATTGCCTTTCAAGCAGATCTTACCTCTCGGGATCTATCCTGTGATAAGCTAAAAATAGAGTAAATCCTGTTTAGCGCAGGCTAAAGCGTTGTTTAAGTTTTGTTTCCTTGTCTTTAATAGTTATCAAAGGTACCAGGATTATAATTTAGTACGCCAGACGCGCGTTTCTTCTACATAAGACTCATCAGTGACGCTTATATCGAAATAGTTATAAACCAAACAAATACAAATTTGAAGAGCATTAAGGATACAAAATTCAAAAAAAGTTGTGCCAAATACGGCTAAGGTAATCTATGCCTGGGATAAGAAAATCCTTAGTTTTTCGAAAACTTCAAAGTTTTGTAAACAGGAAATTTATAAAAATTACCACATAATTGATATTCATGTCAACACAGAAGTGCTGACTACTGAGCTGGTGATACTTTAACTTTTGCTAATATGCTCTATATGTGTGCCTTATCGTCTTTCTTTGTTACATATTTGTTTTTGTATTGATCAAGATTATAAAAGAGGGATGAAAATACCAAAGGGACAGTCAAACTCATAAATCGACAATAAACTGACAACGCCATGGCTAAAAATGAAAAAGACAAACAGGCAAACAATAGTACACATGACACAACATAGAAAACTAAAGAATAAACCACACGAACCCTACAAAAAAGTAGGGGTGATCTCAGGTGCTCCTGAATGTTAAGCAGATACTGCTCCACATGTGACACCCGTCGTGTTGCTTATGTGATAAAAAATCATGAAAATAGTCTTATTCGGTAGATCACATTCATGAAAGGGAAAGGGATTGTAGTTACGACGTAAGGAACATATCCGATATGATTTGTAAAACGGTTATTCCATAACGGTCAATCAACTCATGATGGCGCCCGTAATTACGAAGGGATGATTTAAACTTCACCATTAGGAACTCTCGGTTTAATAGCTTTCGTGTAAGCAGCAACCATCTATCAAGAAAGTCATGATAGGAAATGCAAGCACAGGAATATCATATCCATTGGGAGATATATAGCCCATATGCATGTGCTGTTGGAATGCTGCTACTTAGAAATGGAAAGTTCACAATTGGAAAGCTGAAATCATCTCTTTTGTCGTAAAGTTTTGTTTTCAACCGACCCTCATTGTCAATTTCTCGATGCAAGTCAAGATATGAGGCCGTGTTGACTGCTGTTTTCTTTATTTTGACATATTTACTTATTCGAGCGTCCCTGATGAGTCTTTTGTAGACGAAACGCGCGTCTGGCGTACACACAAAATTTAGTCCTGATATATATGATGAGTTTATTTATTATGCCCTTCTGTTTTGTTCAAACATCGTTGTCAATATAAAGGAGGTTTATGCGACTGTCATAAAAGTAAGAGGTTTGGCTAGATTTAAATCAAGGTTTTATTCACCATTTTCTACATAAAACAAGTACCTGGACCAAGTCAGGAATGTGAGAGTTGTTATCCATTCGTTTGATGTGTTTATATTTTGGATGTACCATTAGATTACGGACTTTCCTTTAAACAAATATCTGTATTCGGTATTTTTATTATTCTACTTTTAGATAGAAGATTCATATGCACACATTTTCCACACGAAACTGGATCTTTTCCCCTTATTTCTATTTAATCCGCGCTGGAGACCAGCAGATTTAGAAATTGCGGAATTCAGGTTGTATTCTTAAAAATTAATGAATAAAATATATTAAAAATCAAATTCTTAAAAGTTGAAAAAAAGAAAGATGATTTTTGCCTTGATACCAATAGTCCATAAATGACAAAAATGTTGCTCACTCAAGCTGTCAAAAAAAAATCCAATTTTTTTTTTTTTTTTCTTCAATTCCTGTCAGGACTAGGCTCTGGATCATTAATTTATCAAATTTCTATGAAATGTATAGATCACGAATGTCTGTTTAAGAATAATTTTATGTTTTATCAAACAGATTTGACAATGAATGGCATGGTCTGAGCAAAACTGGTGGGAATATCTTGCTCGAGACATGATGAAAATCAATATTTTGTCCAAAATAATGCAAATGTTAGACAAATAAGCTGACTGAGCAACAAGTGAAAAAGCAACCTGTATGACTGGCGTCTGTTTCTTTGACGTGGCTATGTACTTATATATCCCGTCATTGTGTTATTGTTCTATTTTAAATGTGTGTACTCTTGTCTTTCTATTTTGCCTTTGTGCTTTGTCTAAATGCCTTTTTTGTAATAATATATTTCATATTTGTTTGTTTTATAGTGATTAAGATTATAACACAATGTTGACTGATGTACCCCTATTTGTGACATTTGTACCTATCATGTATGTTTGTTTTGTTCACACATTGTTGTCCATAAATGAAATTTTATGCGACTGTCTTAAAAGCAAAAGTATAAGGTTTAGCTAGCTATAAAATCAGGTTTAATCCACCATTTTCTACATAAGAAATTACCTGTACCAAGTCAGGAATATGACAATTGTTATCCATTTATTTGATGTGTTTGAGCTTTTGATCTCGCCATTTGATTAGTGACTTTCCGGTTTTTAATTTTCCTCTGAGTTCAGTATTGTTATGATATTTTTACTTTTTAATATTTCCGAAGAAATGATTGCATTGTGTAGAACGAAACCCATGCATATAAAGAATTTTTTAGTGCATTGTGTTAAAAGTTCATTTAGTTGTGTAACATTTGAACGAAAGTAGTTTCAATTGGTCCCCTGCTTCTGTCACTTGGATCACCATGACCATAGCCTAAAAACTGAAGTACACTTAGAAATTAACTTTTGAAATGATTAAGTTGCTTTTATTATATTAAAAGCATATTATATATGAAGCCTCAAAGCGAATTCGAATTCCTACCATGTGGTTACCAACATCTGCATACAAATTCAACTCTTGACTTTTCTTATATAAATTTCTCTTTTTGGTCTTTTTCATGTCATAAATATATGGGAATCAAGACATTTTAAATGCTTACGGGTCCTAGGGCATACAAATTACTAACTTTAATGCCTTTTAATGTGCATTGCATAGAGCAATGACAATTAATAACATGGAAATAATTAATTTGAATCCGTCACTGTTTATATCTTATCTAAACCAACACCCAAACTTTTTTCTGAGTATTCTGATGAATGCAAGCTGCATTTTGTGGATTGTGTGAAGTGAATATAAAGTTAAGACGGAAAGGATAAATTTTTGGGGAGATTATGTTTTATATATTATAGACATATATAGGTTGTGTTTGGTTGGTTTGATTTGATTGGTTATTTTTTCATTGCCATTTAACTCACCTGTCTGTACTGTTTGGTATCTTGTGGCGTCGAGTGGAGGACGCCGGAGTAGTCGGAGAGTGCATGAACACTTGCAATCCTTGTCAATTAAGATTGGTAGTCGAACTCACAGTGCTGCCACGTACGGGGTTCGATTTACAACGCCAGTGGTCTCTGTAAATTATAAACTTTGATAACTCGTTATACGGGATTTAACTGAAAAGGATAGGATGCAATTTCAGAATTTGTATATATCATCAAATGAAGCTTTTTAGAAAAAAAGATTTTAACAAAAGATTTTACTTAAACTATGATGCGTCTATCTCCCTTTTTTCTGTACTTGTCAAGAGCTTGTAGTTTGTGCCATGAATCAATAAATTATAATATTACATCCCAATGAATTAAGCTAACACAAGATCCGGTGAAATAAAAATATAATGCAGTATGTTTAAAATGCTTTTTATAGCATTAGTCACTTAAAAAATAAATTCATAATTCAGTATTCTCAAGATGACTTTTATATACATTCATAGCACGTATATAACACTATTAGTTGAGAAAAATGACAGCAACATTCTATATAAAAACGACGACATTCTCATTTCACATACCGTGCACATGCTTTTAATCCATACAGTGGCTATACAAGTTTCAAGTTGCATATATCTGGTATATTAAAAGTTTTTACTTCATGAAAACATATCTTTTAACTATTAAATGAAGTCAAAAGTATAAAAATAAACAAATATTTACTGGTTTAATGACCAAAGGTTTGAATAATGTAAAATGCAACATCATTCACGCTTACTTTTAGTACAGCTGTTAAAATGTAAAAACATTTTTGTGGGGTCCTTCTAAGTTAATTAGACCTTAGTTATTGCTAACATCTTGAATAAAATAACCGTAAAATTTGAAATGGCTACATAAAAGAGACAAAAATCATTGTTAAATGTCTTTCCAACTGAATTCACATCAAAGAGTAAAGACACATAAAAGTCGTAACCGTCACACTATTTGTTCATCTCCTTTCGGGTATTGATGTTTTGATGTTACGACGTTTTAGCAACTCGTTTGAATGGTGAATTTATACCCGGCTTGTGAGATATTGGTAAGACAAAACGACCTGAACTATTGTTCTTTTAACAAACGGCGGAATTAATTAATTCAAACATAAAACTATCACTTATCTAACGAGATTTAGAACATCTCGCGTTACCATCGCCTTCATTGTCTACGTGTTTTCATACTTCATTAACACATCCATTGATTATCAAAGATTAGGCAGTAATCATGTCATCAATAAATGTGGCATCTTTTGTTTCAGAGGTTATATGCACTTTTACAAATTTGTAACATCGACGTATTATTTACTGATTTGAAAAAGGAAATAGATTATAAGTATAAAGAATCCCACAGGATTCAAATTCTTTTTTTTAAATTAGTCAGGTGTGTTTAACTGGACAACAGTTATTCACGTTCCAAGATCGTAGGTCTCTATTGACATTAAAGTTAGAACGAAACACGGTCATCCAGTAAATCATCGGTTAATGTCGTTGATCAAGTCAAAGAGAGATAACTCAAATATATTTATATGCACTGTCAATAAACTCATCATAGATACCAGTATTTTTTTGTAATTAAGCCAGACGCGCGTTTCGTCTACAAAGGACTCATTAGTGACGCTCGAATAAAAAAAAAGAAGAAGAAAAAAAAGCCAAATAAAGTACGAAGTTGATGAGCATTGAGGGCAAAAATTCCTCAAAGTTTTGACAAATACAGATAAGGTAATCTATTCCTACAGTAGAAAACCCTTAGTTTTTCGACAATTTAAAAGTTTTGATAACAGTTAATTTATAAAAATGACCATACCAATGATAATTCATGTAAACGTAGAACGTCAAAAGTGCTGACTACTGGGCTGGTAATAACCACGGTGAATTAAAACTCCAGCAGCAGTGGCATCGACCCAGTGCCGGGTTATAAATAAACTCATCAAAGATACCATGGAATACCATTATTAAATTGTGTAATAACTCAAGACGCGCATTTCGTCTACAAAAGACTTCAATCAGTGACGCGCGAATCCATTTACAGTTGAAAAGGCCAAATAATATACGAAGTTGAAGAGCATTGAGGGCCAAAATTCCTAAAAGTTTTTCCAAATATAGCTATGGTAATCTATTCCTGATGTAGAAAAACCTTAGTTTTTCGAAATTCAAAAGTTTTGAAAACAGTTTATATTTATAAAAATGACCATATCAATGATAATTCATGTCAGTATCTGGTGATACCTTCGGGGATATTAAACTCTTCCAGCTGTCAGCATCAGTCAAATGGCCCCTTTTTCTCCAATGGAACATTTAATTTCAAAATGATTTGTAATGACCGTTTGATTGTCTACGTTCACTTAGCAATTATACTCTATATAAAGCCATCTAACGATTCTCTCCTTCAATGCTTGGTGTACATATCCTGAACTTTTGTTCAAATAGTACAAAAAGTGATTTGTCAGTATTGAAATGTCATAAGATGTTTCATACTGATAAACAAACAAAAAACTCACATTTTGGAATTTAGCATAACAAACAAGGCTGTACGGAGGTATATTATTTTAGCGAGGCGACATTTTTTTTGAGGGTATGAAATGAATGGTGCAAAATCCTGCATTCTAGGCATTTTTAGAGAGTTTGATGACGTTTTGAATTTGGACACTTTTTATATAAATTTTTCATATTTTAAGACTTAGTAACACCAAATTTTTAACAACTTTATTTAAATTTATAAGTAAGATAATTATCCAAAATATCACTGATTTGAGTCTGCTGCCCGAAAATAGAACAAGCATCGATTCAGTAGAGTTTGCCAAATTTTTCTATTGCCGGTTCAGTCAAATCGTTTCAGAATCATAATTTGGTCTGCTGATATCCTTATCGCGATAAACATGGAGCATGACAAGAACGCAAAATCTCTCGCCACTCATGCATGCTATTTCCCAATTTTTCAGTCGTTTCAGGGCAGTCTGTGTTTCTAAAGGTAGCACATTATCATCAACACAATGATCAATGTCTTCTTCCAATTCCTTCTCCATCAGCAATTCGGTAGCAGCATCGGTAGTTACAGTTTTGTTTGCAAAAGGGAATTAAACTTTCCTGTAAGCACCATCATACAGTCGCAGTTACAAAATATTAAACTCACTTTTATGCTGACAAAGAGTAGACAAACTAGGAATAGAATGAGATAAGATACATGTATATGATTCTATCTATAGAGTAAGTATATCTGGAATGGAGTTTTTGAAGTTTACATGTAGGTCCGTAATTTCCAATTATTTCTGGAATTAGTTGGTGGTATTTTAGTTCCAGAATTTATAAATTTATGGGTTAGGAGTTGGGGTGTCCGATTCCGAAACCCCGAATATAAAGAGACGAAACTCCGTAGTCCCGAATAAGTAAAGACAAAGTCCTGTGTTAAAGGTTCTACCATTCCTCAATAATATCAAATTGGAATATGAGATATTCTTTCATTTTTTAAGGTTAAAGAAACATGGATAAAAACTTATCCATGCATGTTTCATATTATTTATATTTTATTTATCTGTTATATAAGAGAAATTTAATTTTGATAACTATTTAAATAAAAGTTTGTAGAATTTACTAGTCAGAACATTAATAAACACGATTTAGGTCTATTTTGATAAGATGTATTTAAGTCCAATTTTTCGGTATTCATGTGCGTACAGTGTCAGGGCAAGGACGTTCTCATGTAACCTCCTTTGTCAGGGTAACACGAAATTTCAAATAATTATATTACCGTTTTCTCGACAGATTGTCATGAAATCTGCAAAAGGGTCTTTTTTTAGAATGTTAATACAAACTCTAACGAAACTCGAAGCTTCTTTGTTGTTATATGGAACATTTTTTCTACAAACTAATTTCAATGAGCGTACAACTTGAATCATTCGTGTTACATGAAGTGTATGTCCATCCTGTTACCGCTACTTAAACCAACCGTTTAAAAATAATCTCCCTTTGAATATTGATTTAGAGGTATTTTTCAGTGCACATGGAAAATAAGCAAATAATCTATCATTTCATCGAATGAATATATATATATATATACACAGATTTTTTTTTACTCTTGAAGACCCGAGCATCTTATTTGCTACAAATACAAGCTTAAAATTTTATACCGAAACCTTTTCTACATAGACCGAAATTTCTTTTGAACATGTTACCATTCCGGTACTGCCGAACACTGGAGAGACAAAATCGAAAATATTGCATCACCGCCGTTTATCAAAAAATGTTTCAACTTGTATGACACTACCAAGAAGTTTATATTGCATATGTTTATGTGTCTAGTGTCCAACTGTTGGGTTGTTTGAATTTAGTAAATCTTTAAAATCAAATCAAAATTTCAAAATTTGACATTTTTTTTAAAATCATCACTCATATTTCTTTTGTCAGAGGCAAATAATACATATACGCATTTTATGTCTCTGCTTTAGAGAAAACAAGGAATAGTATAAAAGTCAATGTATTGTGTCCCAGTTCATAAGGGAATACAATACATTTGGTCAAGGATTTGTTTTACTATACAAATCCTTGATTTGGTTTTGTAAACCGCTTTGATCAGGAGTACATGGAGTAAATATATCAGACGTCGCGTACGGTGTTGGTGATAATACGGGTTTTGCAAATCCAATTTGCCTTTATTGCATTTGTTAGAAGTTTCGGAATTGATAACTATATACATGTATATATCAAAATGTGCGTAATTAAAAGTAGAAATGGAATATGCCTTAACATCAATACTTTTATTCATTTTGTTACTCGGATGATCCCTAATAACACTGATTTTGAGCGTGTAGACAAGTAACACCGCGACATATGATCAGCCTTGCTTTGAAGTTATTCTTGTCATTTTTTAAACTTAATAAAAAAAAGTTGTACTCCTAGCAAGAGTAGTCTTTGGTGTTGATGGTGCATGTTTTCTTTATGACGTCATCGTTAACTGGACGCGACTGACCAGGACGAAAAGTTCACTTTGTTTTGTGGTCAAGCCGAAAATTGAAAAAAAATATGGATAGGGGTGAAGTTAAGAGTGATTTTTAAAGTTAATTATAATAGATTATTCCAAAAATGATATGTCTTTTTATTCCGTATATAATAAGGAAAAAATAAATAAAAAGTTTTGTTACAACATTTCAAAAGATCGTGGCAGAATTAATGATTTTTTTAAATTTGTATTTCTGTCACAAAACCCAAATCTCGCATATATTTTGGAGCTCTTCAAGATTCGAACGAATGCTGAAGATCCAAACCACAATTTACATATCCACCCTTCCTGTTTCAAAATTATACAATAAATATACAACTTTCTATGTCTTCAATTAGTACGTATTGTTTAAATTATGTCCTAAATTGTTTATTTTATTAAATCCGTTGAAATGTCACACTCGCCGTTTTCTGACGTTTTGGCGTATTTGTTAAGTGTCTTATGAAAAGTAATAGGCAGTTGCAGTCTTTTCTACGATATAAAATTGTATTCGAACGTGAAAACTTCTTTTTTAAGTGTATGCTAAAAAATTGTGTCCAAGTTTTAAGAGAAAATATTGAAGAAAAAATAAACGCCATTTATTTGTTTTTGTCTAGTCAAAATGTCACAAAACGCCGTTTTTTACATTTTTGTTACAAGTATGATAAGTCTTATTATACAGTTTTGGAGGGGGATAATTTTGAAATTATAATAGCACAAAAAATACTATATAACATTAAAATCTACTGTTCAGGGATTTTTTGAACGCATTTCCGATCAAATGTCGGAAGTATTAACGACACAGTCAGCGACAACTTTTGTCTAGTCATAGTGTCACACCATGCTTTTTTACTTGTTTTGACGTTACGTTCTGTAAAACTTGACATGTAGTGCTAGAACGTTGAAAATTGCGGAAGCCTTAACGTACCATGCTAATAAACTTTTTCCAATTTGATATAACGAATTATGAATTTGATATAACAGATAATGAATTTGATATAACAAATTATCAATTTGATATAACAGATTATCAATTTGGTATGACAAATTATCAATTTGATATAACAAATTATCAATTTGATATAACAAATTATTAATTAGAAATAACAAATTGTCAATTTGATATAACAAATTGTGAATTTCTCTACCAATAGTATGATTTAATTATAATCATGAGATTGGTTGAAACATTGCGTAACCCAAATTGACGCATTTTTTGTGTGTATTGTTTCATTGTTTATGGCTGACGTCCATCGACCAATATGTCATTGAATGCTTATTCAAAACTTTCTTAACAGATTTAATGTTTCTCAAACCCTCTCCCTCCCCTTTTATCTATTATTTGAAGCAGTTTGGGGGACTAGTTTGAATGTTCTCTATTCAGTACATGGGACCTGGTGTCTTAGAACGAACGATTATAATAGAATAAAGATCAATTTATATTGCACATTTTCAAATCAGAAAGAATGGATAGTGTGTTTCTAGGGACATATATATATATAGGAACATGCAACGATTAAAAATGCTGGCATGCTTCTTTATCAATTTCGATGGGCACATACAAGGTTTAATGAAACATCCTTAAGTTCATCCTTGCATTTTTCTTTATATATTTGTTTCAATATTTATTTTGTTTGCACACTTTCCATTAAAAAAACACAGACCCATGCGCGAGATCTAGAAGAGAAAACCCATGCACAATCAGTACAATACTGTTGATAAAGTTGCAGTAGGAACTGATTTTTCTCTTTATCTTGTCTAGATTGTGGTACACATTCGCCTTTACATTGTATTCTTATATATGTTGTTGTTTGCAATTTGATAAAAGTATAAAAAAAAAAAACGTAAATAGCTGAGTGACAACTATAGAAACTATGATAATATTAAACAAGCATCAATTAATCCTTCTTAGTTTTAGTATTAATCAACTAGGAAAGTTTTCGCTAAAATGGGCTATCGAAAATACAGCCGAATGGATTAATCGGATTATCCTGCCCTTAAATGGGCTCTAATGTCTGCGCTAAAATGTCCCCTAGTAGTTTTTTGCTAAAATTATCTGGGCCCATCTGTTCTTGTTCATAGTTGAGATTAAATTTCTTTTATGAAATTGGCAAATTTGATTAAATTAATTTTATTGTGGTTAATTTTGAATTTGCTTTCAATTGTTGACTCTTTTAACATTTAATACAGGCGATGAAACAAACGATTCAACAAATAAAATATTTATTTTCGGAAATTATCAAAAGCGGATAAAAGAATAAGCCATTGACACCATTTGCGAGTATGCTGGTCTTGTGAAACAATGAAAGTCCGTCGGAAGGGAGCGATAAAAGACTGACCCGTGTTAAGAGAGAACAATATCTCTTGCACATGAAATTCAACCTTTTAGATTTCGAGAAGAGCAGGCTAAGGCTACAAGGAAGCACTCGAACCCTCAAAGTGGATTAATATAAGTTGTAATAACTTGTTTCCCAATCCACTATAAACACATGTGTTTAGCTAAAAGAAAAAGAAGCAGAAAACATCTTTGCTCCAAGGGGATACTAATTTAAATGAATATCATTTTTCCGTTTTAATTCAACTGTACTTAAAAAAAATATATACCGCTTTTTCATTTCGGTTCTCTACGTAGCAAGTCAAGCAAACCGCGCTTTATGATTGAGCTGCACGAAATAAAAAAAAAGTACGACGTTACAATGCATGAAAAGTAACGTTATTTTGACGTTACCAAAACTAACACCAACACCGTACGCGACGTCTCCACAATACTACCGTGCTAAAACTATTTTATTTTCAAATTCATTATTCTTAAAAAAATCTTATCTTTACTTTACAAGATTTTTTCTGTTTGTTGTTGTTCTTTCAAATATTTCATCTATTCTGTATACCCCAACAAGACCCTCACAATGAACCAATAACCGTAAACTCTCACCGTATTTGGTTTGTGATCTAGATGCATAGACTTCGTTTCCGGGGAAAAAACAACATCAATGATCAAAAGTTTTTTCAACATTTCTTCCTTTCTTGACCAAATCATACGGTATTTTCAGTTTTATAGCAGTATTTCCACACGTTAAGTTTATATAACAATGACAGGGTATCACTCGTTTTGAGGATCCTAACGAATAATTTTTCATTACTCGGTTTTCAACAAGAAGCTGTCTAGTATCGGTTCAACGATTTCTTGATCAAATCATACGGTATTTTCAGTTTATTTGCAGTATTTCCATACATTAAGTTTAAATTACAATGACAGGGCACATGTATCACTTGTTTTAAGGATCCTAACGAATAATTTTCCATTACTCAATTTTCAACAAGAAGCTGTCTATCGGTTATGTCGGTTCAACGATTTCTCTGAAGAGAACTCCCAAAAATCAATATGACCCCCAGATACGATAGATATTACACCACAAATAACTGTACTACTATATATGGAGTAATACTGCTGTTATAGATATTTTTACTCAATTGAAGTGCAATTTAACTTCAGCAGTACATGAATTTAACAAATGTATAGTAAAGTAAACCATTATAGTAAAGTAAAGTAATCTTTATTTAAAGTCGGGTTGCATATATACATAATTACAAAGAACATGAGCTCTTGAGAGCTCTTTAACCGACTGATATTTAAAATAAACAAAATAAATGTGTCTCTTCTGCAGTATCTGGATGAAGATGGTGGTAAAGGGTTATTTTTCGTGCAACATGTTTTGCTTTTTTATTGTACGTGCAGCCATGGCAATTTTATTTTGCATTCTTCTGTGCAGATACCCCGCCATTAAGCCCCTCAATGAATTGTACCCACTCTGGTAGATTGTACCAACTAATTCTTCCTCAGTTGCTTGGTCATTTTGTTTTAATGAACAATGTTAAATCATATCAAGTTACATTGTACTATTAAGATAACCTTATTGCATTTATGACATACATTTGTATAATGTAAAATGACATATCATTTTGTACAATAAATTAATTACACTGTTAAATGATCCTGATACTACAGACATTACAGATAAATGATGGACAAATGAATTTACTATTTTTATCAAATTGTCTGAAAATTAGAATAGTTTTGCAATCATAGTTCCCTAACTCTCTCATTCATGTACTTCATTTAACTTGGACAAAGGGGTTGTCATAGCTTGATTATCAACTATTCCTCCCAATAGTCTTTTACTTTTTTGTCACATGAATTGGGGGAAATAATTTAATTAATGTATATGTTAGCGGCAATAAGTGAAATTAGGCATTAAGCTTAAATCCTAGGCAATAAGCTAACGCCTAGGCAGTAAGTCTGTTGCCTAAATGATGTTAGGCATTAGTCTTAAATCCTAGGATTTAAGCTTAAATCCTGAAAAATGTGTGCAGGCATTAAGCTTAATGCCTAAAATATAAATGCAAGTAAATAAATGACATTTATTCATTTAAATAAAAATATATGTGTTACATAATAACATTATGACAACTGGGGCCTGTTTATCAAGACTGTACTAAGATCGATCCTATTAAATATTCTGAGGACAGAAATTATGATAAAATTATGACCGACACGTCTCAGCATGGACATCAAAGCTAACTTATGAGTATCTTAGCTAAGATGTCCTAACCGCTGTTCTAGGTATTGGCGTAAAAGAAAATAGCAAATGAAAAAATTGAAATATTGTGTTATGCTATTGTTTCAGAAAAAGGGAGAAGGTTTGGATCCATTAAAACGTTTAATCCCGCTGCAAATGTTTGCACCTGTTCTAAGTCAGGAATCTGATGTACAGTAGTTGTCGTTTGTTTATGTAACATATACGTGTTTCTCGTTTCTCGTTTTGTTTATATAGATTAGACCGTTGGTTTTCCCGTTTGAATGGTTTTACACTAGTAATTTTGGGGCCTTTATAGCTTGTTGTTCGGTGTGAGCCAAGGCTCCGTGTTGAAGGCCGTACTTTAACCTATAATGGTTTACTTTTAAAGTGTTATTTGGATGGAGAGTTGTCTCATTGGCACTCACACCACATCTTCCTATATCTATATAAGAAAAAAATCTAAGTTTAACGATGCAAAACTACAGGGCCCAGTTTCATCCTAAAAAGATCGGAAATAAAATCACTAATGAAATATGTTAATTTAGATTAAAACGCATCAAATGATGATTTGAAAATATTAAAACTTGATAGAAATTTGTGTTAAAATCATTTTTTTTTAACAAAAGTTACGGAAGGGTTTAGAAGGCAGTTCAAACCAGCTCAACTAGTGAAGTGTACACATTTTAAAATAAATATTATAATAAATCTATAGAATCTCCCCCCTCCTTTTTTTGATTGGATACAAACACTTTAAAAAAAAATCTTTTTAATATTTTGTAATACCACAATATCGTTAAAAAAAATTGAGTTAATTCTATTAAAATTACTAGATAAACTTACTTTTAAAGATCTGTCAAATGAATATGTGTTTCTACATGTAATATTATAAATATGATTAAGAAACGACTTTATATCGAGAATAAATCAACAGACATCCACAAATTCGAGAGTTTACTTATTGCCTAAAATTATGTTCGGCAATAGGATGAATAATCATCATCAGATTTCAGGAAATAAGCTAAATGCCTGAAATTTTCAGGCAATAACTTAATGCCTAGGCGTTAGCTTATTGCCTAGGATTTAAGCTTAATGCCTAATTTCTCTTATTGCCGCTAACATATACATGGTATAAGGGAACAATAAACTCAACACTATACTAAAATGATGACAATATTGAAAGACAATGAAGAAAAATATGCAAGAGAGCTTAAAAAACAGAAAATAATGTTTATTTACTTTCAATGCAACCAACTATAACCATACAAACATGATAAAATAGTCTTAGGTAAAAATGTTTAATAAGATAATTAAATATAGGTAGCTCAGGTCCTTGTGAACAGGTTTATGATAGTATAGGTTAATGCATGTAGGTTGTGCAAATTTAAATTAAAGTCTTTACATCATGTTCATAAACAGAAATACACCTAAAATAAGTTGGAAAATTAAAATACATAATAAAAGAAATGACATTTTTATAAGACATGTAAGAAATACTTATTTGACTTTTGTAAGTCAAAAACAAAATATACATAAATGCATGTCTGAGCTCTGATTGAAGTTAGAACAATGGATGTTTTTAAACACTGCTGTCTGCCACTGCAATTACCAAATAAACAGACACAAGATGTTACAAAATAGATCCTAATCATATTAATTACAAATTAATTTGACACCAAATAGAAAACAATAAACTTGTGTAAATATGGTATACATGTATATATATATACTGCAACAATTAATGTCTCTCCAGTGATGTTTAGAGTCAAAACGGTATTTGGAAGGCCA
The DNA here is from genome assembly GCF_036588685.1 of Mytilus trossulus. Lineage (NCBI taxonomy): Eukaryota > Metazoa > Mollusca > Bivalvia > Mytilida > Mytilidae > Mytilus > Mytilus trossulus. The sequence continues at coordinate 31,748,951 of NC_086386.1, read as the reverse complement.
ATGTTATAATTAACCTCAATTTAGGATAGACTCTTGAATTTAAAGAGTCAAAAAAGGATGAACGAATTGTATAAACCTGAAGGCAAATTTAATTCAAGCCCCAATGAAGAAAATATAAATAAGTCTAAATTGAAAAGATGTTAAAACCTATGATTGCATTGGATAGAAATCAGCAATTTTTATATATGTGTTCATGCACAATAAATGTCGTGGTCATGTTGGCAGAGGAGGGGCAAAATACATTGTACAGAGCTCACAAAGAACATTTTCCAAAAGACCAAAAAAGTGAAACAGAATATATATTTGAATGAATACTTTATTTGCAAGAAGCATATACATGCTATGGCAAACGAAAATATATACAATATATGACAAACAAAAGACAGCAGAGAACAGTAGTTACAGAGTATACAATAATATTATGACAATATATGTGATCTAATTTTCCAAGCTGCATTTAAATAGTTACATAGTTTTACTGTCAGAGATTTAGAATGAGCTTGTAATAAATTATCTAACTTGTGCCGATTTGGCCAAGAACAGTAGAATAAAGGTAAAAATTCTATACGTACAGATCTATACGCTGAACATGATAAAACAAAATGATACTCGTCCTCTAAAACATTCATATTACAACACATACAAATTCTGTTTTCTCTTTGAGTATTTAGATAACGACCAACTTCAACATTTAATTTAAGTGTGCCGCTACGTAGTTTTGTTAATATAGATACATTACAATGAAAATCTAAGTATTTTTCAAAACCAAATTCTAGTTTATATCGTTTATAAATACAAAGTTTACTACATTCTTCTAAAGCTGTATTCCAGCTTTGTAAAAATTGATCTTTAATATGTGTTTTTATACAATCAAATGATAATTTACTACTATCTTGTGAAATCCATACATCATAAAATCCAAGGTTACATAACAATTTTTTTACGTTAGACGCCCAATTAATTTTACCTTTATTTGCATCTTTGTACAAAAGTTTATAAACTTCATATACAATATGAGGTTTATTAGTTACAATATGAATCCAATATTTCAGGATTTTATATTTTCTCAAAATATGCAATGGCAAGTGCCCAAGTTCACCATATAAAAAATTTGTAGGGACTTTTTTACCAAGTTTCAAAATAAATCTACAAAATCTATTATATATAAGCTCTATATCACCAGCACGATGAAAACCCCATATTTCAGACCCATAACTTAAAACGGATCCAACCATACTATCGAATAGGAAAATTTGTTGTTCAGTAGTCACATATATTTGTTTCAATGAATTTATTAGTGAAGATAAAGCTCTTGATCCTTGTTGAGATAAACGCTTTTGAGTTTGTAAAAATTTTCCATTATAGTGGAGCAATACACCGAGGTATACATAGGAGTTCACAATTTCTAATTCTCTGTCGTTGTAATAAAAACGGTTTACCACAGGCCTCCATCCATTTCGGAAAACAACAACTTTTGTCTTCTCCGTGTTTACTTCTATGTTCCATTTATTACAATATAGTAGTAATTTATTCAGTAAATGTTGCAACACATTCGTTGATTTTCCAAAAAGTACGGTATCATCAGCAAATAAGATCAAATATATTAAAAATCCATTTAGAGACACGATGTCTTTATCTGTTTCAACGGAAATATCTTCAATAATGTCGTTAATAAAAAACAAAAACAGCAAAGGCGATAAAGGTTCCCCTTGTTTTACACCAAGAAAATTGTCAAATGCATCTGATAGCACTCCTCCAGATCGTACACGAAGACGCACTGATGAATATAAAGTTTTAATAATAGAAACAAATTTGTTACTAATGCCATTCTTTAGCAGTTTGTATATCAAAATTCTTCTGTGTAGTTTATCAAAAGCCTTGCGAAAGTCCACGAAGGCACAAAAAAGCTGAAGCTTATGTACTAAAACATGTGATATAATTCCATGCAGTGTGAAAATGGCGTCAACAGTTGAACGACCAGGACGAAATCCAAACTGATTGTCTATTAATTTCTCTTCGTCTTCCGACCACGACAGCAAACGTTCCGTTAATATGCTAGTAAATATCTTAGAAAGAATGCTCACCAATACAATCGGCCTGAAATTGTTAGGGTCCGACAAATCACCGCTTTTGGGTACAGGGATAACTATGCATTCGGTCCAATTATCTGGATATATTCCATTGTCAAACATAGAGTTGAAAAGAATTTTAAAAATAGGCGCAAAGAAAAGAGGATTCGCAGCTAACATTTCACCAATTATATCATCGTTTCCCGAACTTTTGCCAGTTTTAAGTTTCTGTATAGCTTTTATAATTTCATCTTCTGTAATTTCTGAATCGAGAATATCAATACTTATTTCACCAAAGTCGGTATTGTTTAATAAATGTAAAACTTCATCACAAAGTTCTGGTGGGTTCGATCCCAAAATATTTTCGAAATAGTTCAACATCTCATTATTTTCAACTAAACATTTTGATCTGTTTTTCGGTTTTACAGCGGACCAAAACTTTCTAGGTTCCCTTTTTGCAATATTACAAAGTTCGATTCCTTTCCTTTTCTTGAAGTTAAACTGTGCATTACGTTTGACTTTATTAAATTTGTTTCTAGTCGTTATATATGAATGTCTATTTGTATCTGTCGGATGACGCATATAAAAATTTCTAGCAGTGTGAAATTCTATTCGTGAATTTGCGCATTTCTCGTTAAACCATTCGTTATTTGGTCGTTTAACATATATATCGTCTCGAGTTAAAACAGAGTGTCCAAAAACTTTATATGCACTTTCATAGATAGTTCGGGTTATCTCCCTCACTGCGTTATTAATATCAATTTCGGAAGTTAGATCATTCACCAAACTCAAGAGGCTGTCAATATGAGACTGTAAAATTTTAATATACTCATCGCACTTATTGTTGTCCCATTTAATGAATTTATGGATTCGGGGGAGGTTTTGTTGACGAATAACAGATAAGTCTAGTTGGAAGTAAACAGGCATGTGATCAGAAAATTCGTTCATAGGTAACACTTTAAAATCATTGATTAATCTACATTCGCTCGGGGGCACTAGTAGGTAGTCATTTACACTTCTTCCTTTGGCTGTACAGAACGTAAAATTACCATTTTTGTCATTACAAAGCCTGCCATTGGCTACAACTAAACCCGTGTTAAAACACATTTGTAATAGTTTACGGCCAAATGCATTAACTGTTTTGTCCATTGAACTTCTGTCAGAAATAATGGGGTTTACAACGTGCTCAACACTTTCGACATATTTATCTAGATCGTCATTAAGTAAAAAATCACTTAATTCACCTATGCGGCTATTTAAATCTCCACATACCAAAACAATACCTTTATCACTATAGTTATTTACAATACTTTCAATAATATCGTGAAAATCTATATCACATAATTGGTAATAATTAGATCTTTCGTGTGGTACATAAGAAAAACAAATAAAAATATCTTTATCAGTATCAAAGAAACTATGGTCAAGTTTTAACAGAATAATACCATCATTTAATTCTTTTTCAACAATAATACCGTTACATAAAAAACTCTTACAAAAAACAGCAATACCTCCTTCATTATTTGAACTATGAATGTTTCATTTACATGCATGGCCACCAACTCAAGTTATTCTTTTCCAGTATGTGTTATTTTAAAAGATCATGTGTGTATAACTGCATTGTAATTGTTATGTTTTTATTTTTCAGATAATACATATACATTTCATCATAACCAACAGATCACAATATGGGAAGAAAAGGAACATCATTTATTACATTGTCCAAAATAGAAAACATTTTAATGTTTGTTATTATTTGGGCATGTATTTTAAGTATACACTATGCCTATAGAAAATCAGGGACAGATGCTCTTAATAAAATTAGTAGCACAATACATACTATTCCTAAAAGTCTTGAGAAAGAAAATAAACATAAAGACAGTAACAAAAAAGATATTTTGGAAGATTCAGACTTTCTGCAACCTGACTTAGAAGCAAAAGTACAGAAAGAGTTAGAGGAAATAAAAAAAGAACAAGAGAGAGAATTAAAAAAAGAATCTATAAGAAAGAAAGAAGGAGAATTTTATAGCACCTACAAGGAAGAAGAAGTTTATAAGTGGTTCGATGAGAGGCCTAAACGAAATGAACTCTTAAAAGATTCTAGTGTCCAAAGCTCAAACCAACCAAAATATTTAATAAAAGGGGATAATATTTGCAAAGGAAAAACAGATATTTTATTTTATATTCATAGCAAAAATAGCAATGAGAAAAATAGAAAAGCAATTCGACAGACCTATGCTCATCCAGAAAATTTTAAAAAGTTGACTGTTAGGATCGTTTTTATTCTTGGAAAAGGAGCAAATGAAGAAGAGAAAAGTAAAATTATCAAAGAAAGCGAGGCTCATAAGGATATTGTTCAAACCGATTTTGAAGATAATCAGAGAAATTTAAGTTATAAAGTTTTAACATTTTTACAATGGGTTGTTGATTTTTGCTCAAGTCCAGTACCTAGATATATAGTTAAAGTGGATGATGACTTTTTTGTAAATCCATTCATGCTTGTTGAAGAATTTATTTCAGAAGTATGGGAGAAAGAGAATTTTGTTGCTTGTCATTACAAAGAAAACAGCCATGTCGTCAGGACAAAGACTAGTAAATGGAATATTCCAGAAACAGCATATCCGATAAAAGATCCTGACGTATTCCCTAAAACATGTTCTGGATATACGGCCATATTTCCTGGGGATTTGGTACCAGTTTTACGCAGCATATCAGTTGACACTCCATTTATTCCCGTTGATGATGCTTACTTATTTAGTGTCATGTTTGAAAAGCTTGATAATCCACAATACAAGCAGATTCTAGAAGGGATGACCCTAAATAAAGATATGGGACTACAGGATTACAGTGGGAACAAAAGGTTACAGTACATGTCTGTCAGTGCCTGGGGGGATATTACTGAAATGATGAATATATTATGGAAAGGAACAATGAAACATTTAACAACATTAGGTAAACAGCTTATCAGTGAAAAACGCTTAACAAAATAGTAGTTAAAAACTTTGTTAATAAAAAAAACACTTACCAAAATAGTAGTTAAAAACTTTGTTAATAAAAAAAATGCTTACCAAAATAGTAGGTAAACAGCTTATCAGTGAAAAACGCTTAGCAAAATAGTAGTTAAAAAGTTTGTTAATAAAAAAAACGCTTACCAAAATAGTAGGTAAACAGCTTATCAGTGAAAAACGCTTAGCAAAATAGAAGTTAAAAAGTTTGTTAATAAAAAAAAAAACGCTTACCAAAATAGTAGGTAAACAGCTTATCAATGAAAAAGCTTTAGCAAAATAGTTGTTAAACAGTTTGTTAATGAAAAACACTTACCAAACCAGTAGTTTAACAGCTTATCAATGAAAATGCTTACCAAAACACTTAACAGTAGCTGAATAGTTTATTAATGAAAAACAAATGAAGAAAACAAGAACAATAGGTAAACAGCTTATCATTTAAAAATGTTTTCTAAACAGTAGCATAACAGTTTATAAATTAAGAATGATTACATGTACTAGATGGCTTATTAATGATAGGTTATAACTAAAACAAATTCAATCTTGTTAAAGAAATAGGCATAATTGTTTTAGTCATAACTACATGTATCTTCTCTTCTGGGTTTACTATTGACACTGTCTATTAAAGTTGTTTTTCCTTTTCATAAAAGTAAAATTTCATTGACAATTAAATTCACTTTAAAATTGTCTGTTATTTTCAAAATGCTGCCTATTTACAAGCCTCCCTTGTACATTTTAAAGGCATTGCTAACATTGCTAAATTACATGTACTTAGTATCTGTGTCTAGTAGAATTGTGGAAATATCTTGAGAGAAAATCTAAAAAGCAAAATTGAATGAGACAAAAACCTAAATAGGAAAAAACTTTATTTTGTGTCTAAAAGAGTTGTGATATTGTATATGTTGATTTCGAGAAAGAAGTGGAAAGAAAAAGAAAATTTTTTGTATGGGTCAAATTTCCTGATAATTGCTATATATTTATACAAATTGTTTTATGCTGTGTAACATGGAATAAAATATTTATGGACAAAATCAGTCATATGTGGGTCTCCAGTTTATATATATTTTATTTATGTTAGCTTTTTTTTTTGCATGTCTCCTATAAAAAATATTTGTACTATTATTCATTGATGATTTAATGATAAGCTAATATTTTTATGTGAGTCTTGCCAGCTAGTCTCTTATGTTTACTTTTTTTCACATCATCACATGTATTTATTTTTGACAATGTTTAAAATGTACTGAATTCTAAATGTCTAGTTGTCCTTACTTGTTCATTATAGTACGCAAGAAGAATGATTTTGAACCATTTATACCTTAAATTTATACAGAAGTAGCATAATAAATGGTGGTAGTTTGACCTTTTAACCAATATATTGTTTTGATAAGAAAAAGGGAAATAAAACATATAGAACACACAAATTAGTCTTTAGGTTAAATTTTTTGGTCAGTTTTTGATGAAGTTGAAGTCTTTCTAATTTTAATGCCAAAATAAGTGTTTTGACCACTATTTCATGGTCCACTGAACATAGAAAATGATTGTGTGAGTGGGGTATCCATGTACTGGGGACACATTCTTGTTTTAAATTTAAAAAGGTCTATGCACATGATACATGCATACACAAACTTTATGTTGTTACAAAATAAACTTATTATGTAAAAAATACTATTTGGAAAAAGAACGAAATATGTGATTAAATTAGAAAGCAAAACCCACCTTTGTTTTTGTTTAAAAGAGTATTTAGTTTTTAAAGTATATTTTTATATATTAATATATATATTGTGTTTATAGTAGAAATGTGGATATGCATGGTTTATCTCCCTTTGTAATTCTTTATTTTGATATTACAATCATAACTAATCAACTATTCTGGCTACGCCTATGATTGACTGTTATTACTGTACACTGTATTTGTATTTAGGGAGCAAACATTTTACCTCAATGAGGCGGTTATGTTGATTTTTTTTTGGCCGGCTATTTTTTTTTGTACAAACTATTTGTTAAGTTTTTAAAACGTACGATTACACTAAACGAAGCATAAAAACAAATTTCAAAATACGCTCAATGACTATGTCCATTTTCCCGTTCATATGCCCCATCATTTTGTTATAAAACTGATTTTAAAAATACCGAAAAACTATGACTCTAAGTTTCATCGGGCCAACGTCAGGTGATGCGTTGAAGCAACGTCTTGCAAATGTCAGGTAATGCCTCAAAGCAACGTCGGGGATGAAAGGGTTAACATAGAAAATGATGGTGCGAATGGGTATCCGTGTACTATGGACACATTCTTGTTTTCTTCAAAATGGTGATCAGAACATTAACTCAAAACAACCAATACAATCCTTTTTTAACCTTATTATGAGTTTATATTCAATGTTTCTATTTTGAATTGATGTTCAGGGTGTAATTATATATATATTATTGCAAGTTATCTTTAATTTTAGAATTTTTTGGATTTCAAAATAAATTCAAAGGGACATAATTTGATTGTAAAAAATATATATTTATTAATAGTATTGCGAACATTATATTGAAAGTTGCATTTATTCTGAAATCCATTTTGCTACTTTATTGTATTATATTGTTATTGTTATTTTTAGTGTTTGCTTATACATGTAGGATTAGTAAGAAATCTATAATCTGTGGCAAATCTATTTGTGGGAACATTTTACATTTTTTTTTTCTAATTTGTTTATTTAATATTAAAACTGCTTTGTAAATGGCAAATTGGATGTATCTCTGTATATGTATATTTTATATGTATGTGATTTGGGGAAATACTGGCCACTTAGACCCTGTTCACACTAGCATTTTTTTTTATAGATCTTATTTGAATCGATCTAAATAAAACCAGTTAGCGTTCACATTATCTTTAATCAAAACGATCTCTATCGGTCTAATCTGAACCACTGCGTTCACACTACAATTAAAAGCGCAATCGATCTAACCTTTTTGCCCGTAAAATGTAAACACTGTGTATAAATAGAACTGATTTGTTGATACACTGATACACACACTTGGGGGAAAAATTGGATAAAATTATTATTTCTCTTGAATCACAAGTTAAAATTTTGATACTGGTGTTATTGCAGTATTCTTAATTTTGAAAAATATAACTGTAGCAAAGAAGTTACAACACGACACCGGAAATACGGCGGTTCCTGCAAAGAACAAAAAAATCAACACAAGAAAAGAAGACACAGATTTCACAAGTCTATGCTATGGCTAAGACAGCATGTTTTCAGTTTGTTTTAAAGGTCTTGTAACAGATAAATATGGGTTAAACAACGCACTTCTAAGATAGTTTTGCCGCTATACATGCGCATACAGTATTTTGATTCAATCGTACTAGTTTAAACCGATCTCTGCGTTCACATCTAAATTAAGATCGGTTTACTTTAGATCGATTCAAACTAAACTACCTCTTTTGGTGTTTTAGTTTAGACCGATTGAAGATCGAATCAATGCGTTCACATTAGCCCATAAACCGATCTAAAGTGAACCGGTCTAGTTTATATCGATAGAAATGTCCTAGTGTGAAAGGGGTCTTATTTAATCTGAATAAAAGAAGAAAAATTAGTGAAAATGATAATTTTCTGTGCAGTCAAACAGTAATGACACTGGTAAATTTTAAATTTTAACTTCTCATTGGTTTTATTTGATTATTTCAATGCTATAGTACTATGTTATACTGAAATTTATTTATACTGCATGTGTGGAAAATACTTGTAAAAGAAGCATAATTTTTTCAACTTTTTCTCTTTGATATTTCTAGATATTTGTCTTACAATCTTGAACAAAGTGTTTGAAATAATCTGTTTTAATACTCATGAAGTATTGTTATGTTATGTACAATGTATGGCTGTATTTGGGTATGCACAAGGCAGCCTATGGTTACCCATATCAAACTATCAAAACCATGGGTAACTTACATAAAATGTAAGGGTCCTGAAATGTATCAGTAAGCATTGTGCATATTCAACACAGCCTTTTCATGCCTATTTTCATGTATTTTAACCATCAGTAAAAGAGAACAATATTTATGTGATATTTTTTCTTCATATGTACATATATTTATTGTACACCTTTTGTATCAGGACATTTTTCTTATAATGTTTATATTCATAATTTGTATTTTTTTTTTGTAAGTAAAAGGATAATGCATAAAATGTTTAAACATATCTGAAATCGAGAATTTTCAAAATATATAAAGTTGTAAGGCACGGTCTCTTTGCATTTTTACTATATCCCGGTATATACATTTTGTAGAGCGATCCAGTATTACATTTCTTTACTGGATTTTCCTCCATTGCTAGGAAGATTATATTTTAATATAGATTTTAATTATTGTTTAGTTACTAAATATGGATTTTTATAAAAGTTTTTGTTGTGTTTTGTGTCATTGTCTGCAAATATTTACTCAACTGACACTCATATATATAACAAAACCAGAAACAATACAAACTTTGAAGGTCATATAAATGACCTGGTGATATTTTAAGTTCTACAGGCTCTAATGGACAGCTCTTATTGCAAATCATACCACAAGTTTACAAATTCTTTGTTTTATATTGAACATAGGTGTTGTGCCACCTTTTTTTTTTTAATCAATGGATGTTTTGAATTTTGGGACTTACATTGCAGGAATAAGTACACTGAGTGTATTATATCCCTTTTAACCCTTGTCGTGCGGGGGCCGTAATATTACGGCCGTACCCAGAATATCGTTATTTTGGCATCAATAGCGCGCCATACATTTAGAGGTCATCGTAATACCATTTAATTCGTAGTGTATGCACTTTTCCTCAATCTGAAACTATTCATGTCATGTTTCTCACTTTAAATATTCATTTTGAGCTCAAATACGAACTTCAAAATTTGATATCAGACAAAATTAGGTTTTTTTGGAGGGGTGGGCTTACCTTTAAGGGCATAAGGTACAGTTTTGATCCTGTATTTAAAAGTTCATGAAAATTTGCATATAGGCTATTTTTTACCTGATTAAATCAAATATGTATTAAAAAATATACCTTCATGTGCTACTTTTTGAGTAAAATGAGGTGGAAATTTTGTATATTTGCTCAACATTCAGATTTGTGGCCGTAATTTCTTTTTCGAAAGAAAAACATAACTATTTTGTTATAAAAGATAAACACAAATTGTTTTTTGTTAAATAATCTGTAATTTCTGTTTTTTATAAGTATCCTAAAAAATTTTGCTTTTTTTGTTCAGAAATAACTCATATTTATCAAATGTTCATGAATTTAGGAAAATACGTCATTTTTTGCTGCATGTTTATCAAAATTAAAAAAAATCCTCTATTTACAGTTTTATAAAAATTGAGTCACATAATCTCCCTGCAAAATGAAACAAATTGCTGTTTTGAAAAATAGGGGTCCATGATCTCGTTTTCAAATTAAATCAGTTTGAATGTTAAAAATCAGTTGAAAAATGCATCTTTTCCCAATATGTCACAGTTTGACGTCGCGAAAATAACATTTTACATTAGCAACTTCATTACCTCCCCTGTAACTGTATCGTATGCCCTTAAGGTTTGAATCACGGAGTTCAGTTAAAGTTCAAAATTGGAAAAATTCCGAAATTTTGTGAATTTTGGTGCAAATGACCTTCTTTACACTGATGAACCCAAATCAGTTTCACTCTGACCTGACAACTGTTGTGATAAAAGTGTTCACTGGTGTCCACGCTACATGTAAACTACAGATGGATGCATCTATTAGCATCTCTCGGACTTACAGGTTGAGAAAAAGAACGAAAAAAAGTCAAAATTGACGCTTTTTGTACCTGAGGACCAACTTTTGGGCAAATTCCCGCCCACCCTTCCCCGTCTCCTCACCCCGTCTCCTCACCCCGACCACCCCACCTTGTGATCCCCTATTTTAGATTTATTGCAATCAGTATGCATCAGCATCAGGGTACAGCTCATTTGCATATCATTTGCATATTTTTGCAAATTCTCGAAATTTAGACAATTTCTGAAAACAACTCAGCATGGTAAGGATTAATACTTCTCAGCATCATTATTCTCTATATTTTACCCAAAGCCAATCCATTTAATAGATAACCTGATACTTAACCACGATATTAACAAAACCAAAATAATTACAGGTATACCATGTTTACAATAGTCTTACATGTCTTATAAAGACTTATGTTATAATTTATCATCATTGTGAGATTATAAGATCATGTGAAGATTTGTTTACTCATATTTTCGCTCATCACAACCTAATGTCAGTATGATGAATAACTAAAAATGTAAATTTTATTTCAGTAATTTTATGAGCCCTGCCAATTATAACATCATTTTTGTGATTTTGCAAATTACATGTAATTTTCTCAAATATCTTTATAATTATCATAAACACCTGTTTGAATTATTGTACAGAACATACATGCATCTGTGATATCAGTTAGATTTGGTTATTTTTGTATGGATATAATGTATGATCAAGACGTTAGTATTGAGATCCACCAGCAACATTCCTTTGTTTTATTGTTAGTATTTTGTATATTTATATTATATGTCACAATGTGGGACAATAAAAGATATTGGTTGTTATTCTTGAATTACTTTAAAGGCCATAATAGCTGAATATCTCTCGCCAAACGTTTTGGACATAATCTAAATAAGAAAAAGAGGATGTGTTTACACATGTTTAACTCCACCATATTGTGTTACTGGACCAACTGTTTTTAATGGCTCTTTGTCTTTATATACTGTTTCTGTCAAGCCTGTGACAAAAGTCACAGAATACAACACAATCTGCCTATGGCAACTTCCTCACATATATACCTTATGTTACGAAGTTTCATTCTGTCATATGTCCATTGTCGCTGACCTTATTCTTATGGTTAAGTGATTGCTTGAAAAAAAAAATTGCAATTTTTTTGCAGTAATCTGATGGTATGATGTGGTTGTATAGGTGTTATATAAATGACTGCTTGATTTTTGTTTTAGTTTGGTTATGTGTATTTCTCATTCCTTATCCAAGAATTATGATAACAATATTTGGTAATTGGGATCCTTGAAATGTTTGGTAACTTGTCCTTCAGACAGAGTTCACCTGACCACAACCTCAATTCATTCATCGGTGATCAGGGTAAGCGTTACATGATTTACAAAGGTTCCTTTCTCAGAGACTGTATAAAGCAGTATCTGAACTATATTTAGAGTATGGGATAATTGTATCATCTGACCTTGTCCTCATTTCATGGTTCATTGGACAACGTTCAGTTTTTGTGGTTTGGTCTATTTGTCAGATACATTAAGCAACAGGTCAACTTTTTTTGTGTATGGAATAATTTTATGGTGTCTGTGTCTGGCATGTATCTTCTGTCAGTGACCTCATTTTATGGTTCATAGGTCAATGTTAAGGTGTTTTTAGCCTGCAACTTCAGTTGCTGAAAGCTAACATCTTTAAAGTTTAATATTTCAGAAGATACATTTTGTAGAAGACTTGGAACCTTTATATTTTGTATGTAAATGCCTCATGATTTGAGGTTTTCGTCTGTCTTATGTCCATTGTCCTTGACCTCATTTTCATGGTTCAATGACTTCTTGAAAAAAGTTAAGATATTTAGTATTCTCAATTTCTCTCTTGTTGTGAGTAACAGGATAACTATATTTATATGTGCATACCTTGCATGGTTCTCATGCTTGTCCGACAGTTTTCACTTGACATGTGCCTCATATTATTGATCAAAGAACAACGTTAAGTTTTGTTGGTCAATAGATATAGGAAGATGTGGTGTGAGTGCCAATGAGACAACTCTCCATCCAAATAACAATTTAAAAAGTAAACCATTATAGGTTAAAGTACGGCCTTCAACATGGAGCCTTGGCTCACACCGAACAACAAGCTATAAAGGGCCCCAAAATTACTAGTGTAAAACCATTCAAAAGGGAAAACCAACGGTCTAATCTATATAAACAAATCGAGTTACGAGAAACACATATATTACATAAACAAACGACAACTACTGTACATCAGATTCCTGACTTAGGACAGGTGCAAACATTTGCAGTGGGATTAAACGTTTTAATGGATCCAAATCTTCTCCCTTTTTCTGAAACAATAGCATAACATCACAACATAGAAAAACATACGATAAAATATCAATTGGCAGACTTAACTCAATCAAAAAAGGCCATATCTCAGAAATTATAAGCAAAAGCTGTTCTACTTTATTAGGTGTATGGAATGGTTGTGAGGTGTACATGTTCAACTTGCAGTTGTCATTTTACTTGGTTTCATTTTCATGGTTCAGTTAAGATTTATGTTTTGGTCTGTTTTTTCTAATACTGTATGCAATAGGTGTACTATATTTGGTGTATGGAATGAATGTAAGGTGTAAATGTCCATCTGATCTTGACCTCATTCATGGTTCAGTGGTTAAAATTAAGTTTTTGTGTTTTGGCCTGTTGTTCTAAAACTGTGAAGGTCAACAATATTTGGTGTTTGAGAATTTGTTACAAAGTACATTTCAGGCTAGCATTTTGAATTTGACCTTGACCTCATTTTTATGGTTATCTGTTATTCTTTTACTAATAGCAATAGGTCAACTAAATAAGTCTATATTTGGTGAACAGAATAATTGTAAGGTGTAAATGTCTGACAATTATCATTTTATGATGACCTCATTTTCATGGTTTTATTGGTCAAAGTTTTCCTGGTTAAGTTTATTTCTTCCATGTATAATAGGTCATCTATATTTAAAGCATATTTGTTGTTTGGAATGATTGTAGGATGTAAAAAACTATAAGCAGTATGTCAACCATAACTGATGTACCGGTATGTGAGAAAAATATTGAGAGACTTTGGTGTTCAATGTAAGTAAAAATAATAAGACCCTATTCTTTTTATAAACTACTATAAATTGATGGTCATTTCTAAAGATGAACTGCATTTAAGTAAACTCATGGCAGATACAAGAATTCAAATTTTGTACACCAAACATTGGTTTTGGTCTACAGAAGATTCATTAGTAACGCTTAAAAAAATATAAAAAGTCTAAATACCATTATAAGCCATATTGATTTGATAATTTGTACCATCAAATAATCCATAATCAAGATGATGCATGAATTCAGATAAATAGTGTAATGAAAATGGCTCTGATTTTAGGCATATCATTGAATGTATTACTATTGTATTTGTAATGGACTTATATTCAATGTGTACACAAGTTATATTTGTGGCTCAACATTAATTACATATGCTTTTTAAACAACAGACATAAATGAACTGTATGCATATCTGTGAAATCTATTTATTTCTCATGGAAAATATATGATGGGATAATTGTAACTTTGTTATTGAGAATTCATATTAAAGTACACCCCACCCCCTCTAAGTTTGTGATCATCTGGTAGACTATTAGAGAGTTTCTATATTAAATGGATTGATTAGATGGGTCTTTCATGGAGCTAGCACTTTATAAAATTTGACTTAATATGCTTAGGTATTGTATTCACAAATTGTCATATTATTTTTGTGCCTGTCCCATTCCAGGAGCCTGTAGTTCTGTGGTTGTCAATGATTTACGTCTGTCATATTTATTTTTTCGTAAAATGTTTTGTTGTAATTGAGGTCATTCATTTTCTCAATTGAATTAATTTATATTTTTCATGTCACTGCTTTTATAGCTGACTACTGTTTGTGTTTTTCTCATAATTGAAAGCTGCTTGGTTTCCTATAATTGCATGCATCTTCTTCATTTCAACTTTATTGGATAGTTGTATCATTTAAGGTCATACCTTTTATAGCTGACTATGTGGTATGGGCTTTGCTCACTGTTGAAGGCCCTATGATGACCTATAGATGTCAATGTCTGTGTCATTTTGGTCTTTTGTGGATAGTTGTCTCATCGGCAAGCATACCACATCTTCTTTTTTATATATCATTTAAAATTTTAAAGTCCACATACCACATCTCCTTATTAATTGTAGTGAGGAATATATATTTTTGTGTGAACAGTATCATAGAATATGACATTGCTTACAAAGAAAAAAAGCAAGAAAATAAACATATTTTAAAGCTATTTTATTATCTAGCCAATTGTCATCTAAACATATTTCCAATGGAAGAACTAGTCAAAATTATCACAGAAATAACAAACAAATGTCAAAGACATTGAACTCATATCAAAATACATATTACAAAAAATATACAATTGGTCTGTTTTAAAATATCAAATACATAAAAATCTAAAAATATTCTTATCACAGATACATACAGTGGTTTTACAAACCCAATAACATTCTTGATTATTAAACAAGAAACAACTGAAATCCATTGTTTTCATCTATGTAAGCTAGCAAAACAATACATTGAACTGCAAACAAAACTGTGATATTGATATTCCATAACAACAAGTATCTAATTAAATATAACAATATAAAGGGACATAACTAGAGAACTGTTAAAGTGACGCCACCGAAATTTGACCTTGACCTTATCTTTATGGTAATAAGCATTGTGCATAAGATTCTTAGTATTTGGTTAAAGGCAAACTCAAAAGAGAAAACACAAATTAAAAATTCAAACTTGAACTTAATCAATTTTTTTGTGGTATTATATGCTTTGTTTATAACTTTCATAACACATTTGATTGAGACAGACTAAAAGAAGGGGACTGAAACCAATTTCAAATTCTAACATGACGTCCTTCAAACGCTTTGAGTACACACCCGTGGTAAAATATGAATATATTGCATTGGCTGTTCCGATCGTACTCCCACGTCATATGGTTTTTTATGAATGAAGTACCCGACGTCATAGAATGATGACGTTATAATTTGAGCATTTTACGGTAAAATACACGCTTTTGATACCGAAAATCATCACAACAAGGAAACGTAAACAAACGATGCTAAAATGTGGTATTAGCCCATTTTTTTTTATATACATAGAAGACATATATAAGTAAGTTATCATTAAAATTCATTCAAATATATCTAAATAAGTTTTGTAAATAGTTTGAGCATGTCACTTATTCTGTTTGCTCCGTTCTTTTACGCCAATCTAAAAGTGCGTTAATTTATGGGAACGGCAAATAATGGCCTCCACCTAGAGCGCTTCGATCCAAAAAAAATGCCGTATTTGTCCTATTAGAATCGAAATAATTCATGGGGGCTTGAATATATCTAGATTTTACCACGGGTTGTCCCTTTATGCCGATATTTTACCCCTCGCTATCGCTCAGGGTAAAATATTTGTCATAAAGGGCCAACCCGTGGTAAAATAACGATATATTCAAGCCCCCATGAATTATTTCTTAAACATACAGACAGGTGGACATGCTAGGAAACACTAGATGCCCCTCTGCAGTCATGGCAGTAGAAGGGGCATTACAATATCATTAATATAATACTGTTATATGGTATATTCTTGCGTCCTTAAACTATGCTCTAATGACCAGCATAACGTACATAAGACTACAGTCATTGGTCAAAATACAAATTTCTGAATACTTTATAAAAGGGAAATTTCATTTTCATCTAATGAGGAAAAAGAGATGTTTCATATTGCGATGTATAAAGGTGGACATTTAAGTACAAAACAGCGAAAAATTAAATGTTGCCTCAACAGTTAGTGTGTAAATATTTGTATATTTGATAAGGCTTACAGGTATAAAATTTGACATAAACATTTTAAAAGTGCATATTCATTGTAAAATTTGTGGTAAGGCACTAGAATAAACTGTAATCAATCTATATATCTCTTTAAAAAAATATTAAAGGCAGAAAATACTTTCAATTATATATAATATTATGACAAAGGATTTTTCAAAGGAAAAATATCTGACCCTGATATCAATTGCTGTAGATATCAACTTTTCAAATTCTAGTCCAATAGTAATATTTTATACCAAATATATTTTAAAAGCATTGGTTTCTTGCATATAAAAGAAATTATGAAAAATCTTAAATGATATTGGATACACAGATAACAAAGGGTTGCTACAAACCAATCTGTTAATACACATTTATTAAAATAGTCAAAACTATCATTTTTTTATTAAGGCAAAATATATATTTTGGCTGATTTCCTATTCCATCCCATCCTTTTTTTTGCATAAACACTGCTTTTATGAACCCTTACAACTAACAAGTACAAAACCTCAAAAATATAAAACAAAAATAATTACAAAGAACTTATTTTCAGAACTTTTGGCAAATAAATAATAAGGCACTAAAACCCAAATAACAGAGAAAAACATTCTTCCAATAATGTGTAATATTTGTAAAACATAATAATTTCTTCAGATACACTGATAAAATTCACATTATTTATTCCAAAATAAAAACATATGAAGCAAACTGCTTTTTCAGGCTGATTGCATATTACTGGTTTTTTTTTAACCTAAAACCTTAGTTTGCATGATTTTCATTGGCTATCATGTTGTGCTTATCCTATTTCTATACATTTTAATACCAAATCTATTTATTTTCAACTTAACAATAAGTTGTGGTTATCTTAGAACTAATGTTAAAAGACCTCACACACACATATATATATGTTGTTTGTGCTCTAAAGACCCCTCTACCAAGAAATTTGTTTTGCATGCACACATATAAAAATTGTGGTTTTTATCCAACGCAATCACAGGTGTGAATGTTGTTTTCAATTTAGACTTGTATGTAAATATATATATAGTCACATCAAAGATTCAAACCAATTTTTATATGACTGAGTCAACTAATTAAAAATATCAAAATGACTTAGAGAAAATAAATCGATAACAAAATCTGTCTTAACAACTTTGTAAGTAACAACTGTAGAATTTCAAAAAAATTGCATATGAAATTTAAAATCTGCATAATTAATACATGAAACTAATCTAAAATGTATGTTACTATGGAAACCAATGATGAGGTATAGAAGGAGGCCATTCAGGATGCATTTGGAATTCTCCACGAGTTAATGTTGGATTGACGGCTTTTCTCATTGAAATCATATCATGCATCCGTCTTTGTCGTAATGATGTATTACTGCCAACTCTAGACGATGAAGGACTTCCCATCATTTTCTCACTTCTTATTTGCTGTAAAACTCTTTGAAGATTGGCGTTTTCTGAAAAAAGCATACAAATAACTAAATCCTTTGCATGCTTGTCTAATATTAATGCACAAATCTCTAGAAGCACAATCAAAATCTGAGGCATAATTTAAGTTGTTGAAATGTGCATAGTTAGTATAAATAAAATGAACAAAACCTGGCAACTTTTTAATTGTTCATAAAAGAGTGATTTTAGAATTAATGAAATACAAAATAATGATATGATTACACCAGGCTCATGAAACAACTCAATTTGTTCTTTTTTTCATTCCATTCGTTTTCAAACGTAATCAAGATATTTTTAACAAAAGTAATAATACTCTTAGATCTATCCCATTGTAATTTGATTTTCAAGCTATGACATTAGACCAAGATTATCATACTGTGACCAACAACTGAATATGAAATATAAAGATATGACAAAGAGTCTTTGAATTGTTTGTGATGACCTGCAAGGCATGATCTTGAATAAAATGCATGACACTCACTATTTTTGATAAGATTGGGTATTCTCTGTATCCCTATTTGTCCGCAATAAGGTGTACTGAATTATGGCTTGATATAAAACAGACTTTACCAAATGGCATGGTTAGAAAATAACAGACATGGGGGAAATCTACACATCATTTCTTGGGATGTATATAAACAAAGATTTTGTGTGATAGAGATTAAATTTGATATACTTTTTACAATATATGTTCCTTTTTTCTCCAAATATTTGAGCTCAAGTAAATTCTTTTCTCCAAACAATACATTTGTAAAATCTTATTTTTTTAAGATAAACTCTGTGATATATGGAATTTACCATTCCCATGGTGAGAAATATATAATTTGCATTCCACAGTGCAGGAAAGTAAAGCTGAATAATTTTAGTTGCTACCATAAATATTTTAACACTTTGACAATCAGTGTAATCCTTTTCATGCAAATGGTTGGAAAATTCATGCAAATGTAGATTTAAATTACTATAAGGTGGTCCGGATATGATATATCAACAACAAAACTTACCTGCTATTTTTATCTGGAAGGATTTTATGTTCTAATAATTTTTTGTACCATTCACATGACAATTAAATTTCTTACATTCTTCCTATCTATTTGATCATCTCAATGGGATTGATTTTCTCGCTTGAGCCGGTACGACGAAAGCCAGAAAAGCAATCGAGTTGAGATGACCAACTGGGCGATAATAACAAATACTAAGTTTTAAAAAGTTCACATCATGTTAAAACCCACAATTGCTGAGATGCAATGAAATAACAAATATAATTGATTTCAAGACCTTACTTTTTTTTTTACTTCTTAATAAACTGACTAGATGAAAAGAGGTTTAGACATGACCACAGTGAAACATTTTGTTGTAACATGGGGAATATTGTTATGTCAAATTGCTGTTTAAACAGGGAAATATCTTCTTATTTATAAGAAATCCCACAATAAACAAATATCAGCTGACAAGATGATTATGTTTCTAATGTTCTCTACATTCCTAAATTTTTTTGAAGATTTATTGAGTTATCTCCCCTTTTGAATAATGATTATTTTTCAGATCTTACTTAAAGATCATCCAGATTTGAGTAAGAATTTTTTAAATATATAAATAATTATTGACCATGTAACTAACAAGATGCACGGATAAACAGAGGTTTAATTGACCATCAATGGCTGACATCTTAGATTTGTTGCTATATACCTTTCAGGTGATACCTACATATTTTTTTTAATTTGAAACCAGTTTATACCAAAAAAAAAATTTGATTTTCATCTTCCAGTCTTTCACTTCTAAAATATCACCTTAAAGATATTCTATTATAATGAATTAAAAGATAAGTAGATAACTTATGATAATACAATGTACATGCCAATTCAAGGGGAGATAATTAAGTTTGATTTTACTAAAAGACAGTCAGATTTTAGAAATATTTTGGGAAATTTAAAATTAAGTATGTATGGCAAATTTTCTTCTCTGTCCCCCCTCACTAAGGAATGATTTCCACCATATTATACTAAATAAAAAAAAAAAGAATTATTCTTTTATAACTGAAAGAAAATAAATCTTCTTTTTTATTATTTACAGTGCTTTCTCAATTTTAAAGATTTCTTTTAACCTTTATCGACATAATGTAAGTGCAAAAATAAAGCCAATTTGGAAATGCATTTTACACAGAAATTTGTTCACCCTTGTTACATTGCCATTTCTATACATTTGTACAATTTTATGCAGTGATTTTTAAGCATAGAAAAGACACAGATGCTGAATACAAACCAGTAACTTTTGCATTTACTGAAATGTAAAGAAGTCAAACTTAGAATTACAAAATAATCGTTATTTGTTATTAAAAAAATATGAACTGTTTTTGATGTATGAGCCTACTGCACTGTATGTTTTTTTTCTCATTGTTAAAGGCTGTACGGTGGCCTATAATCTATTACATGTACATTGTACTTTGCTGAATAGTTGTCTCCCTATTTCTACATATTATTTAATGGCATCATATATTTACTTTATTGATGGTGCCATTATTATCACTATTTAATATGTAATGCCAATTTAAATGAGCAATTTAAAAATTTTGATAATGATTTTGGATAATTGTCCTTTATGTGACCTTTTGAACCTTCCATGATCATACAACATACCATTAGTACCAGCAAATTTCATCCATCTATGAAGTGAAGGTTGAGGTATAACTGCTGATGTTACTGCAGGCATTGGTGAAGTCTCTACTCGATCAGTCTGAATTATAGAAAAATTATCACATCTTTATAAGTAAATTTAAATGATGTCAGCATAAAACGTTTTTAGATACAGCTTGTGTCAAAATCAGAAAGTTTGGTGCCAAATTGGTCTTTAAATCAAAAATATTTCAAAATATCTTAGATATTCACATCTAAATGTTCAAGGATTTGTATAATGTATGCAAGTTCAAACAGAACTTATCGGGTTATAAATGTACCATTCATGGAATGACAGTAAATCCTGTAAAATGGTGAAATTATACAAAATCTTGCCTATTTTACATGCACAAGCTTCAAAAATTATATAGACCACAACTGTTGCTCAAAAACATATTTCCACACTAAGTTGATTTTTCTGTTTATCTATTCACAGGCAAAACATTATTTGCAACAGGAGTTTTATGTGCGCCATGTTAATTTAACCAAGATGTTCTAATACAATTATAGTTAGGCTGTTTTTGCTAGAAAATCTTACAACTCTTGCTAAGGACATCACTTTAGACATGTTACAGATACTCATAGCATATTCTAATTGCATCATCAAGGCTAGGCTAATGTAAATTTTGTAAAATTATTGCAATTGTTGTTAATGTGAAAAATGCAACTTATTGAGTATATTATAATAAAAAGAAATCATCTGTCATCTGATACACATATTTTGTATGCAGCTTTCTAAAAATCACAGCTATAAAACTTTTTTCTATTCTTTAAAAGAGTTACGTAATCACTTCAGGCAAGCTATTTTTTTATGAAAAACTAATTACCTTGTCATTTGGACACATTTCAGTTATTTGTAGTTGTATAAAACAGTAAAAGTTAAATCTACAGACACTTTTTACATGAATACACTGTATCAATTTTTAACTGAGAATTATAGTCTCTAGACCTAGAATGTTTTTCATGGTTTAAATGTTTTGCCCATCGAGACTATGCTTGAATAACCCTTTCCAAATACTTACCCATGTTGGTGGGTCAACTTTGGTTTCTCTTTTGAGGTCTTCCAATGCATTTATGAGTTTGTCTTTCTCTTCCCTGGCTATAAAATAAATAATGCATTTCTATTACTGTGAAAGTACTTTAGTTCGTGGGTATCAATTTTCGTGGTTTGAGCAATATTTACATGTTCGTGGGTTTTTAAATTCGTGGATTTCAAATTTCTAAAAAAAAAGAAATTTAAAATTTGAAGCTATTAGAAACGAAGGTTACAAAATGTCTGGATTGAAGGAAATTGCAAAGTAAACATTGACTCCTGTAAATCGTAGTAATAACAGTAATTAGCTCATCATAAAGTGATCAACAGATTTAAGACCATCAAAGGTGTTAATTAGGCCATAAACATGTCACCTAAAGAGACAGTAACATAACAAATGTTATAAACGTATCTTGAAATGTCAAATAATTCTTATCAAAATCAAGCCTAAGCATGAATTTATTATTTCCCATATATGTTCGAGAACTATGATGATATAAAAATGAACACTTTATCATACTAGCATAACAAAACCGGAAATCTGACTTTCATCGATCAAAAAAGTTTTTATGATAATTAAAAGATAAAAAGTTGTACAGTTTAGGTAATTAAAGATTAAATGGGTATAATCCCGTTTGTAGTTGTAGTTATGTGACTGCTTTTAAAGTATTCTCAGATTTGGCGTCATTCAATATATTATCTAGATCATATCAGTAGTAAAACCTACGGATCAGGATCTTTCCATATCTTGATTTGGACAATGGTTGTTTTATTTCGTTGGACACTTAAATTCGTGGATCAAGTCACCCACGAAAACCACGAAAATTGGTACCCCACGAATAAAAGTACTTTCACAGTATTAAAATTTAAAGGATAAACTCAGTAGATAATCATGATAATATGTATGTAGTATTGACAGATTTTTTTTAGATTTCAAAGACCTACAATATAAGCAAACATATCAAGTCCTTAATAGATTATTTTGAGTTAATGAAATTGAAAAGATTAATATTTTTATATACCTATGTTTGAATTCAGAATTTTTTTTTTTTAATTTTTTTTACAGGGTCTTGGTGGCCAAGTGGTCTAAGTACGTAGTTACTACTGTAATCACTAGCCAGTCAACAATGAGGTTTTGTGCTCAAACCTCACTCTTGTGAGTGCACTTGACTCCAATCTTAATTGACTTGGATTGACAGCTTCCTATCCAAGGTCAGTGGTTTCTCTGGGCACTCTGGCTTCCTCCACCAATAAAAACTAGCCTAAAAAAAGTAGACCAAAGGCGGAACCTAAAAGTGGCATTAAAACACCAAAAATCACAATTAAATCTTTTTTTAATTAGATCGCATCCATTTCATACAAGTTAAAAGAGACAATAGCAGTTGATATGTTAATATTTAAGATCAGTTATCATTTGTAAGAATTTAAATAATGAATTACTTTTATCATCAGCCACTTTCATCCAAGCCTCTGCAGCAGACACATCTTCTGGTTCAAACTCTTCCCTTACACCCTGAAAAATAAAAGTGTCATGATTAAAAAACAAAAAAATATGATTATAAAACAAAAAATTGCAAGAAAGTAGAAAATATGATGATGTGATATATGATTGCCAATGAGACAACTCGCCACAAGAGACCAAATGACACAGAAATTTACTCTAATTATAGGTCACTGTATAGCCTTCAACAATGAGTAAAACAATTAAAATGATGTGCATAGTCAGCTATAAAAGGCCTTGAAATGAAATATGTAAAACAATTCCAATTTCAACATGTTTTAATGAACACAAGAAACTCCAAAAATCATGATTTGTATAAAATAATCTGATAGAACCCAATGCTAATATGTAAGTCTATGTTTTTTTTCATCTGGAAATAATAGGAGTTCAGCAAGTCTGCTTATAAGGTTTATTTAAGATTCTCTAAAAATTTCATTGAAATTAAATCAACTGTTTGAGACTAGGTCCAAACAATAAGTTTCAATGGATGGACCAACTCATTTACCAACACAAGGATCACTACATACTGCAGTTTCAGTTAAGTTAGAGCTATAAATATCAGAAGTAAGATAACTCACCATTGGGTCTTTATACTGGTTCATCCGACCGTGCGAGGGCTGAAAGGCCAGTCAAGGTCGTTAAACACTTCCATATATATACTGGTTCATAGCTGGTGAACTTTGTCTGGCTACAAACTTTTGTCTGATCTGCCTTCTGTCCATTTGCATAAATATCAAGTAAGATAACTCACCATTGGGTCTTTATACTGGTTCATAGCTGGTGAACTTTGTCTAGCTACAAACTTTTGTCTGATCTGCCTTCTGTCCATTTGCATAAATATCAAGTAAGATAACTCACCATTGGGTCTTTATACTGGTTCATAGCTGGTGAACTTTGTCTAGCTACAAACTTTTGTCTGGTCTGCCTTCTGTCCATTTGCATAAATATCAAGTAAGATAACTCACCATTGGGGGTTTATACTGGTTCATAGCTGGTGAACTTTGTCTGGCTACAAACTTTTGTCTGATCTGCCTTCTGTCCATTTGCATAAATATCAAGTAAGATAACTCACCATTGGGTCTTTATACTGGTTCATAGCTGGTGAACTTTGTCTGGCTACAAACTTTTGTCTGATCTGCCTTCTATCCTTTGCATAAATATCAAGTAAGATAACTCACCATTGGGTCTTTATACTGGTTCATAGCTGGTGAACTTTGTCTGGCTACAAACTTTTGTCTGATCTGCCTTCTGTCCATTTGCATAAACATCAAGTAAGATAACTCACCATTGGGTCTTTATACTGGTTCATAGCTGGTGAACTTTGTCTGGCTACAAACTTTTGTCTGATCTGCCTTCTGTCCATTTGCATAAATATCAAGTAAGATAACTCACCATTGGGTCTTTATACTGGTTCATAGCTGGTGAACTTTGTCTAGCTACAAACTTTTGTCTGATCTGCCTTCTGTCCATTTGATCTTCATATGGCATGAGAGCATCAACTGTAATTACAAAACTGTATCTGTATGCATAATTTATAAACTATATATTTCGTTCTTATTTTGTACTGTTATACCACTGTTCCAGGTTAGGGGAAGGGTTGGGAACCTGCTAACATGTTTAACCCCGCCACATTATATATGTATGTTCCTGTCCCGAGTCAGGAGCCTGTAATTCAGTGGGTGTCATTTGTTTATGTGTTACATATTTGTTTTAATTCATTTTTTAAAATAAATAAGGCTGTTAGTTTTCTCGTTTGAATTGTTTTACATTGTCTTATCTGGGCCTTTTATAGCTGACTATGCGGTATGGGCTTTGCTCATTGTTGAAGGCGGTATGGTGACCTATATACTTAATGCCTGTGTCATTTTGTTCTTTTGTGGACAGGTTGTCTCATTGGCAATCATACCACATCTTCTTTTTTATAAAAGCTACATGTCCCATTATCAAAAATATTTCAATTTTACCTCTGTAAACATCTTTATTCATTGAAGCATCTGGATTGTGATACCCTGGTATATAGTGAAGTCTATTGGTCAGGAACACTCTGAAACACAATTATATCATGTATGTGTATTATATATTATGAATAACATAAGATTCTAGATGAAGATAATATCAAAATGTTACATCTACCTAGACGATCTTATTAACTTTCCACCAACTTTCCACAAGAGACCACCCACATGACACAGAAATTAACAACTATAGGTCATTGGTTGGTCTTCAACAATGAACAAAGCCTATACCCGCATACCAGTCAGTCAGATATATTAAAGGCCATGAAATGACAATGTAAAACAATTCAAACAAGAAAACTAACGGCTTCATTTATGTACAAAAATTGTCATACCCTACTCTGACAGTCTGACATTGTCTGAAATTTGAATTAAGGGAGTTAATATGATGTCATATCAAATAATTAAATACAATGTAAATTCTATATAAAAAGTATTTTCCTTTGATTTGCATAGTAGAATATTGGAATACAAATGAATGCATATATTTTTATGATATTTTTTTACAATTTTTATAATTCTAGTCAGTCAATTTATGTAAACATATAAACAAATGAACTTCTGAATCCTTATAGCATGTTTTAAAATTTGTACACCAAGCTAATTTGTAAACTTAATAAAAACAAGAGTGCACACACTGAAATGTCTCCCCTTCTTTACTAATCCTTGATACTATCTTGATAGACCTAAATATAAAGCTTTATTACAAATGTCACATAAACTCAACATTAACCAGCAACCAAGAAAATGAAACATTGATCAATGAACCATGAAAATGAGGTCAAGGTCAGATGAACCATGCCAGGCAGACATGTACAGCTAACAACTCTTCAATAAAACAAATATAGTTGACTTATTGCTTATAAATAAAGAAAAACAGAGCAAAACACAAACACTTAAAACTTAGCAATGGACCGTGAAAATGAGGTCAAGGTCAAATAAAACCTGTGTAACGGACATAAAAATCATAAAATATTTCCATACACCAAATATAGTTGACCTAAGGCATAAAGTATTAGAAAAATAGACCAAAACTTAAAAAACTTAACTTTGACCACTGAACCATGAAAATGAGGTCAAGGTCAGAAGACACCTGTCAACTAATCATGTACACCTTACAATCATTCCATACACCAATTATAGAATACCTATTGCATATAGTATAAGAAAAACAGACCAAAACACAAAAACTTAACTATAAGTTATAATAACCACTGAACCATGAAAATGAGGTCAAGGTCAAATGACACCTGCCAGTTGGACATGTACACCTTACAGTCCTTCCATACACCAAATATACTAGACCTATTGCTTATAGTATCTGAGATATGGACTTGACCACCAAAACTTAACCTTGTTCACTGATCCATGAAATGAGGTCGAGGTCAAGTGAAAACGGTCTGACAGGCATGAGGACCTTGCAAGGTACGCACATACCAAATATAGTTATCCAATAACTTATAATAAGAGAGAATTTAACATTACAAAAAATCTGAACTTTTTTTTCAAGTAGTCACTGAACCATGAAAATGAGGCCAAGGACATTGGACATGTGACTGACGGAAAGTTCGTAACATGAGGCATCTATATACAAAGTATGAAGCATCCAGGTCTTCTACCTTCTAAAATATAAAGCTTTTAAGAAGTGAGCTAACACCGCCACCACATCACTATCCCTATGTCGAGCTTTCTGCAACAAAAGATGCAGGCTCGACAAAAATGACCTTAGTGAAATTCAGAATTTTACTAATTGCCTAAGCATTCTAAGGGACTGTTTTCCTGTTTTCTGCTTCAAACTGAAATGCATGAATTAAGTGTAATGCAATAGAAAACTGAAAGTTGAAAATGATTTTTCTCTAGAGCTCAAGAAATCAATTAAATGCTTAAACATAATTCTAATTAAGAAATATCAATAATGCATTTAACATGTTTAATATAAATCAGTGTTATAAGTGCATATGTCTTTAATCATGCAGCATAAAGCTGTTTAAAATTAGTTTCATATCCTTATTGATTCAAATTGTGTTTATAAAGCATAATACTCAGTACAATGTATTATATGGATGATTTAGATCCATTCAAATCTTACATATCAGTTATTAAAAACTTAGATGATCAACTATTTTAAGGGTGATTGGATTTTTATAAACATATCATTTGATCTCCTTGTTTATAGGTTTTAAAATATTACATGGTGTTTTTGTTTTATTGTCAGAAATTTAAACTCAACAAAGATGGTCATAAACGATAAATAGTTTATTGTGGATATTAAAGTAGGGTTAGCACATGTTTAAATCAGGTATTGTTTTACTACAGGTACATGTAGTAAACATGTAAGGTTTATGTAATTTAGGATGCAATATTGTGTTGGATTTTAGAGACCACTTCAATAACATAATTGATAAATAATTATTTTTTCTTCTTAATAAAGGATTCCATATCAAAATATTTAATACTGCAGCAATTGTTTGTACGTGGTCTATAGAAATTGTTGTAAACTCTGAAATTTAACTTTACTGTTTTTGGTTTACAAAAAATTAAATCAAATAAATACTACTGTTATAAAATTACCTTTTGGGGCCCTTATCAAGTTCTTTTCTCTCTCATAAAAACCTTACTCACAATAAAAAGAAGATAACTGATAGTTGTGCCTAGGTCAAAGGTTTCTTGAAACATTAACTTAATTCTTAACTCCTTAACATTTTTCATTTAATCATGTATGAATTCAATGTTTAGTCTCTATTATAATATTCTGTGCTGCGCACAACACTTTATATTTCAAAGAAGATAGCACATTTTCAATAGAATGTACTGGGCAATGCTGGAATTATTTTTGATTCTGGAGTTTGCTTAATTCCTTGTGTTTGAAATTTTTGATAAATTCCCATTAATTCTGTATCATAATACATAAATTGACTGACTTTTTAAAAGACTAATCAAAATTGTTAAAAAGTATTTAAAAAGATAAATGACAAGTCATATATTCATTATCGTTCCTGTATTCTGCTATATATGCAGATCAAAGGAAATTATTTATTTGGTTGCAGTGTAAAGATGTTGAAGACAATACTAAGTAATTAGAATTTATTACGTAATAGGGCTGTCCACGGTTAGTTCGGCCATATTGGATAGGGGCAGATTTTTTTGAAAAAGGTGGAAATAGTATGAAAGTATGGGAAATCATATGCATCTTTCCAAGCAACTGCTCTGTTTTAATGATGTTTTCCCGTATTTTGCACACCATTTTTACCTTCATTATGAAAATCTGCCCCTATCCAATATGGCCAAACTAACCATGAAGAGCCCTATAAAAAAGTTTCCAAAAATAGTTTCAAAGTTTTATAATTGTTTTGCAGTCACCCTGGCTAAATCATTTTAGTAAATTACCGACTTTCGACTCCAGTTCATATCAATTTTCGACAGGTTACCTACATTGTACAAGTACATCATCCTGGCAATACAAATATTCGGCTATTTAATTTTTAACAAACTTTAACACATGTTTTTTTTAATATAGATTAGACCAGCCTTGGTAAAAATTCCTGTTTAAACAGTTTTACCCTATTAAGTTTTGGGGCCCTAAATTACAGCTTGCTGTTCAGTGTGAGCCTAGCTATAGGCTCTGTGTTGAAGACCGTATCTTGACCTATAACGGTTTACTATTATAAATTGTGACTGGGATGGAGAGTTGCCTCATAGCACATCTTCCAATATTTATCTGTTGATCAACTGTAAAAATAATGAACATTCTGCAATAAATAATATCGCCATGCACGTAGCTACGTCTACGTCAAAACGCCCGGGCGTACACTTGAATTTCGATAAAAAAAATATTTTAATCGAAAGAAAATAAAGAGAACTTGTAAGAAGCACATCAGTTTTATAATTCTTTCTTCATTGGGTTGTAATTGCGGATCAACCTTACTTTTCAGCCAAATTGTATCATATTATATATTCGTTTATTTTCTGTCGAGTCTGAATCTATACTATGAGTTCTATACTCATTTCCCTTTTGTTTAATGCACTTCATCATCTTCGGAGATTCGTTTTGTCGAGCCTATGACATATTCATAACGCCAAAGCAAGACATAGAAATCCTTAATTTCGTCGGAAGTGTCAATATTTAGGTTTAGTATGTTCAACCTTTTTTTAAATAACAATTACTTTGCCAAACCTTTGTGAAATTTTACGTAAGTTGAACAGAAACTGTTTGTGATCAAACGATTAAACTGACTGAGAGCATAATATTGTTTATGCAGTTAATTTTCCCCGTGTTTAAAATTTATGGACAAAATTAATAGGCACTAATAGTTTTAGTCTGGGGTTATTTTTTACACAACAAATTCTTTGTCAAATCGAATTCGACAAAAATTTAGCTGAATGCAAGCATTTTTTAATATTTTGGTTTGAAGCAAAGTTTTGAAAGTGAATTTAAATTTGTTTCATTCATTTTTCAGTCATTGTCAGTATGATACTGACAGACTATATATATATATATGGCTTTTTTTTTTTTAAATTAGAAATGCATAAACCAAAGTTTGTCACGAAACTTTGGCTGAAACTAATATTCCAGATCAAGAAAAATTATCCTGTAATGAACTGATAAATGTATTCTCTTTTTGCGGGGAAATCGGCCAGACGGGAACCAGGGTTCCACAGAATCATTTACAATATTAAGTACATTATTGTATTGCACCTGAACAGAATAAATATAAGTACATAAGAGAACATGAACATATCTGAAGATTTATTTTTACATGTTCATTTACAAATTTGGACACAATTTTTTTTTGTCGTGTGCTTTACCACCACGGCTTTTTTTAAACATATTTTAAAGTTACTGGTTTTGACATTTTATCTAAATCTAATTACCATTATATTTCCAATTAACAAAATGAATAATTTAAAATAACTAATAAACCATTTAGAATCTATGTATGTTGCGACTGATGAGTTTTAATGAATAAATGATTTGTATCCATTCTCGATAACTCGTTAGTTTCTGGCGATTTAGCTCCCTAACTCTAACCCACTACCAGCAATTGTTTGAAATGGACCTGTTTCGGGTCCTCGGGTCCCTTGCCAAAGTTTGGGGTACACGTAAAAATGACCTAGCTACGCCACTGATCGCATAGACATGATAAATAATGATAAGAAATCATAATATCTCATAAATAATTATAATTTATAAGAAATCATACCACAGGAAAAAAATGATTAACAAATTAATGTTTGAATTGAGAATAAATATATTAAATTTTGCATTCGTCATAATTAACTTACTGACGTGGATGTGGCTTGTTTCGTCGACATCTGGATGAAGGACGTGATTGTGTTGCTTCATCTAAGAATTTCCCTTCAAAGTGTGAATTGTAAGTTGTTGGATGGCGTGCTTGAGCTGACCAAATACGAGTTGCTTCATTTCTGATATTCAACAATTCATTTTGATCTGGACCTGGATTATTGTACAATGCAAACTCCCTCAGTTTAGCCTTGTCAAGAGGCAAAGTTGCAGTTTTTGCCCTTCTCAAATTAGTAACAGGGTTTCCATAGCCCGGGAGAATATGACCCGTAGCCATTGTTTACTTTTAGTTGTTTCTGTTTTTTACGGCATGAACAATTTTATGTATAAATACTAACTTAATATTAACAAAATTTTCAGTAGAAAACCTGTGTTTACGCGCACCAAGCAACAAGATAAAACCGGAAGCGGATGTCATGCAGAATCCTATTTCCGGATGGAAATTACTGTCAAGTTATTTTTTAATTTTTGGTGAATTTTAGATGAAGTTTAGTGGAATCACATCTTATCTGTGAAGAAGTAATCATTCTTTTTGTCATTCACATTCTTGTCAAGCTCGAAGAATAAATCACAATGTAATTAAAAAAAAATGAAGTGGGAGGGTGAAGTTGCTGCAGTTTGTTTATGCTAAGATGGTAGGAGGTACCATTGAGGGGTTGCGATCCCGGATTTCCGTATCCCGCTTTCATTATGTACGAAAGCAATTCTCATTTTTTGGTCATTTCCCCGGTCCTGCTAGACCTCATTTCCCAAAATTGTCAATCGAGCGTCACGCTTAGACCCCAATGAGTATTATGAGACTTGCATGATAGATACATTTAGATGATGAATTAACAGGTATCAAGTCCTTTTTCTCCCAAAAGCAATTACATCCTAACGTTCACACCACACAAGTATGACTCCTTGGTCCGTTTGCACCCTTTGATTCATTCCTGGGTGGCAATTATGGCAAAAGTCAATATTTTATTCGCACAAATTATATTTACATAAATGGCAAGGACTTATATACGTCCCTGATAAATGGTTATGTCATACAAAATAAAGACAATAAACTGACAATAGTTAAATTGATTATAATTATATTAGAGTGGCCGTGGTATTCTCAGCGAGGAATAAAAAGGCTATAATATCAACAGTTAACACATTATTAATGTTAATGAACAATTAAAAAAAAGAACACAAACAAAAATTAGGTTGCAAATTAAAAGAAAAACAATTTATACAGACATGACAGATGTTCTCAATAAAAAACAATCATTAATATACTTTATGGGGATTTTTATAATAACTTGTAGACTACTATTTAAAAGTACAGTCAAATGCTTGAGTGTTATAGTGGACTGCAATTTAATAAAATTGAAATTAAGATTTTTTTAATTTTTTTTTTAACAACATAAATAAATATTTATTTCAAATATTGGCTTGTAACAATATCATTCAGGAGTCCAAGCACCTCCTGATTTTCCCTGTTACAATCCACTAATCACTCAGGGTAGT
Source organism: Mytilus trossulus (assembly GCF_036588685.1). Classification (NCBI taxonomy): domain Eukaryota; kingdom Metazoa; phylum Mollusca; class Bivalvia; order Mytilida; family Mytilidae; genus Mytilus; species Mytilus trossulus. The sequence continues at coordinate 31,716,765 of NC_086386.1, read as the reverse complement.
GATTAGTTGCAAAATACATACATTACATATTACAGTTTTACATCATATATAATATATTAGATAATATCACTTAATCACATAATATGACTATTCATATGTTTTCTAATAGTTGCTTAAACATTACTTTTAATTTTCAAACATACTCTTCTATTGAACTAATTGAGAAAAATTGAGAAAACATTGACATTTTTTGTCTTTTGATCTGATATGTAGTAGGCTTTGTAAATTGAAAACCCCACAATTGTTAAAAAATAGTTTTAAGTCAAAATATTCTTCATCTGAAGTTTTATATCCAAATACTAAGTGTCTTAGTTTTATCTTCAAAGATATTTTACTGTTCTTTAAAACTTCATTTATTTTATTCCAAAAAAGTTTTAAATACGGACACTGTATAAAGAAGTGATCATAATCTTCTTCTTGTGTACAAAAATTACAAGAACTATTGTTTACAATTTTCCACCTGCATAAAAGTTTCTTTGTAGGTAGAATATGTCGTAGTAATTTCCATCTAAAAATTCTAAGTTTATTTTCTTTTAAGTATCTGAATAAAAATGTATAAAGATAGTTTTGATATAACACATCATCTATCAAATATATGCAGCCATTTTTTGGGTCCAATAGCTGCATGGTTCAATTTTTTTATTTATCAGAGACTTATATAAAAGATTATTTGTTAAAGCTTCTAATTTTATAGGTAAACCATCCAATATAAATTGGTTTCTTTTTATATTAACAATACTTTTTATAGAATTTTCCGATTTTAAAATTGCTGCCCAGTCTTTTGGTATAGATTTCTTTACTAAATTGATTTCAGCCAACCAGTTTGATTTATTTTTTAGTTTATTTAAAATGATGTCTTGAGAATTTCCCAAGTCAAAGTGAACTGCAGTTATTTAGCAGTTAATTAGCATTCACAGTTCCCACTTGACAGCAGTTATTTGGCAGTTCATTAGCATTCACAGTTACCAAATATAAGGCAATGATTAATTTGCATAAAGGCATTTCAATAGCATTCCGTAGCTGTTTCTTAGCAGTTTATTTAGCCTTCACAGTTCTTTGGCAGTTATTTTTAACGAAAAATTTAAATGAGATCTGAATATTCATGAGAACTGCTATAATAACAGCTATTAAATAATGAATATTCATGAGAACTGCTATAATAACAGCTGTCAATAATGAATATTCATGGCAACTGCTAAGTCATACATCCTAATATGGTTTTATAAACTGCTAATAACTGCTGTGGAATGCTATCAGATCTGCCAAAAGTTGCAATACTAAAAGGTGACACATGAATACTGGTAATCAATATACAGTGTACAAGATACGAAAGCAAAAATTATTAAAATTCTTATATTTTACTGTTAGTCTTTGTGAAATTTCAAAAAGTTGTACTTAAACTTATATTTGTAATTAGAGCAGTAACTATCCTATCTCCAATAAAGGACTTAATTTTAAGGGAACGTAAACAAAAATGTGAGAAGCACTTACTTTAGCTGGTCTTAGATCCCTTATTAATTATGTTAGTGGCCGTAATGATATAGGATCAATTAAAAAAGCACTTTAACTATCAAGACTTTTAAAAAAGCAACTTATTGAAGAGATATTACTGCTAAGAGGCTAATTACTACCTTGACTAAGTGATTTTCAAATTAGAAGTTATTTCATTTATCATTATTTTATTACCAAACATGCCAAATGTACTGTTTTTATTCTATTAAATGTGGAACAAAAGACAACAGTTATATCCTCTTTCTCTTTTGGAATTTTAAACAAATAAATTCTTGATACATGTAATATATATTATGTTTCTTTTTTTCTAAAACAAACTATTATGTTTCTTTTTTCTAAAACAAACTAAAGTAAAATTATATATTATAAATTAATTTCATTATTTTAACCAATCAGCTATTCACAGTCTACTGGTTTACCTCCCCCTTTTTTCAACTCTTGAATATGATAAGATTGTTTTTTTAACAAAATAATAGATTAAAATAATATTCATATCTATATTTCTTTCAAATAACATCTTGAGCTGTAAATATATATGCTAACATTCTATTACAATCCTGTCAACATCAGATATTCTATTTAAATAAACAACAATCCCCCTTTTTTGGGCTTTCTGTATGATTTCTGTTTCCCCCTTCAAAGTTATGTCAGATTTGAGAATATACAAAAGCATTAACTATAACTTTCAACTTACTGTACTGCAGGTGTGTAAAAGTATTCAATTCATCCAACATTAAGCTTATATTGACAAAAATACACTTTTTCACTAGCAAATATTATCTTCAAATAAATGTTTAACTTCAAGCTGAAAACATAGCCAGATCCAAGCATTTTTATAACAAAGAATTAATAGGTCAACTGCTATCGAACTGCTGTCATAACTGTTGTCCCGACTGCTAAGAGGAATGCTAAGATGAATGCTAAGACGAATGCTAAGCTGAATGCTAAGACGAATGCTAAGCCGAATGCTAAGAAATGGTAAAATGTGGCAGTTTTTCAAACTGCTATTAGATTGAATGCTTAGAACAGCTAAAGGACTGCTAAAAATATGAAAAACTGGTAAATAACAGCTAAAAAACAGCTAATAATAGCAGTTCAGTTTGACTTGGGAAATACAACCTTTTTCATCTATGATATCATTTACTTAAATAAGATCGCTTTTAATCCAATATTTTAAAAATATAACTTTATTTTCAAATTTAATAAATTTATTGTTCCATAATATTTGTTTTCTTATATCTGTAAATGTTTCTGGTTTTTAAGTTAGACCTCCACCAGTTAATTTCCAACATTTAATAATATCTTTATAAAAATCGGGGATGTTTTCAATGCTTTGGTCTGTCTTATCCCCACTGTTTGTTTGAAACACTAACCAGTTTGACCCAAAATTATAAAAATAGTGTTTAGGTATAATTGTCCACCCTCCTTCACAATCATTTACTAGTCTTTTTACCCACATAGCTTTTAAAGCAGTGAAATAACTTCTGATATCTATCATATTCAAACCCCCCTTTTCATATGGACCAATAATTGAATTTCTTTTTACTTTATCTGGTTTATTAAGATTTTTATTAATATTTTGTATATCGGTATCCCTCAATGATTTATAGCATGGACAGATTGAGAAGAAATGGTATTCATCCTCAATTTCTTGTCTGTTACAGGATAAGCAAATGCGTTTACTAATCTTTCAGTGTTGGTATAACACCCTCTTTCAATTGCTAGGGGATGGGCACTTAGTTTAAATTTACTGAAAACTGATCGGTTATTTTTGAATTTACATATATATCAATATATGGGGGCCTTTTTCTAATTGTTTTAGTATGACAAAAGAAATTTAATTTTTCACATTTATTGATAGAACAATTCATAATTTAATATTAGCCTGGTCATATATTCTTTGTTGGATACTATTTACAATGATTTATGTGATATTTTAAATTAAAAGTATCAAAAGTAAGATGAGCAAAACCTAATTTATTTAACCAGTCTTTTACAATGTCAAATGAATGTTAACCCATTTACTTGTTTTCTGTACATTATTATATATTTTATGGACTAAAGTGTTAGGCGAGTTTACAATGTGGTTTAGAAATTTTATAGCTGAAAGCTGAATTTTAAAGTACACAGGGATTCTGTTTGTTTCAGTTAAACAGGCTACATTTGTTGTTTTGCACTGCACTCCTAAAGTTTCTTTAATAAATTTAATATGTAAATGTTCAAATGGATCTGAATCTTTGAACACTTGGCTTACACCCCAAACTTCACTTCCATAAAGAGTTATTGGAACAACTAAAGTATCAAATAATTTTTCAAGCACACTGCAGGAATTATCTAAAGAGACTGTTTTTTTTAATTTTAAACCAAGCCTTCTTCCTTTTTCCATTAGATTTTTTTTTGAATGACTTAAACTTCCTGAACAATTTATAGTTATTTCAAGGTAACAAATAGATTTAACAGTCTCAAGATGTTCTTTTTCTACAGTAAAATAATTACAATGAGATTTTCCATTAGAATTGAATATTATAATTTTTGATTTTTGTTTGTTAACATCAAGTTTCCATTTAAAGGGAACAAAATTTAGTTAACTCATTTGAAACATGAAACATGAAAACTTAATTAAACACCTATTTCTACATATACAATATGTATTCAATGGCGTTGCACATAAATGACATATAAAATACAAAAATACTAAACAAAAATACAATATGTATGTACTATACCAAAAAATGAAAATATATACTGTCACATATTTTGAACTTTTCTGACTTTTTCTTGTGTATCACAGTGTGATACACAAGAAAAAGTCAGACAGTGTGATACACAAGAAAAAGTCAGAAAAGTTCAAAATATGTGACAGTATATATTTTCATTTTTTGGTGTGATACACAAGAAAAAGTCAGAAAAGTTCAAAATATGTGACAGTATATATTTTCATTTTTTGGTGTGATACACAAGAAAAAGTCAGAAAAGTTCAAAATATGTGACAGTATATATTTTCATTTTTTGGTGTGATACACAAGAAAAAGTCAGAAAAGTTCAAAATATGTGACAGTATATATTTTCATTTTTTGGTACTTTGGTAATTTGAACTTTTCTGACTTTTTCTTGTGTACAAGAAAAAGTCAGAAAAGTTCAAAATAATTTTCGAAATACAATGTTTTCAACCGACATTTAAAAATATCCAAAGATTCAGAGTTTCTTACATTTATACCTAGTTCATTCCACAATTTTGGCCAAATAGTACTAAAGCTTCTATCTAAAAAAGTTTTCTTTTTTTTTAGTGCATTTTGTAGCCCTTGTTGGGTGTCAGACAATAAAAAAATGTCATCTGCATAATAATGATGTTAGTTTAACATCTCCTATAATAATTGGTTTAGTGTTTGCATGATCAAGGTCATTTACAAGGCCATTTATATAAATATTAAACAAAGTGGGGCTAAGTACATCCCCTTGTTTTACTCCACAATTTGATATAAATTCATGGCTAAATTCAGCTAATACCATTTTGAAATTTAATTCTGCATTTGTTCCAAAGCAACTCCTGATCAGGTTTTAGAAGTAAACTTATCCCTTTGAAGTATAAATAATAAAACGGTCTGTAAATGTTTGTATGGATTTACGCTAATAATTTTTGTGCCCTTTATAGCTTAATTGTTGTTCTGTGTGAACCAATAGGCTTGGTTTGAAGGTCTTACATTGACCTATAATGGTTTACTTTTATAAATTGTTATTTGGATGGATAGTTGTCTCGTTGGCACTCACACCACATCTTCCTATATGTATTTAAGATATCTTGAATGAATAACATACATCAAACATTATCAAATACAATTACAACTACAATGAACTGTTACCAGAATCAGTATTACTATAGTACAGAGTCAGATGAATTAAACTAAAGAAAGCCATTTCTTAAATTTTTTGGTTCAACAGTTTTGATCAGGAAAACTAAGAAGAGGGTAAATATGGTAAAGCAGGTAAATATTGTGTGAAAATCTTAACTAGAAGAATGGTTCTGATAAGGCTAAACAAAAAGTATGTGTGTTTACTGTCATGACTGTACCCTAATTTTTATTTCTTACCCTACATATTCTATATATTTGACTGTCATGTCATAACAATATTATTCTCATAGACTCAATAACAGGCTATTATTTGAACTTGGAATTATTTTTAATTATGGAATTTGCATAATTTCTTGTGTCTTAATTTTTTAATAAATTCCATGTTTATTTGGTATTATAATCTTTTGAGCGGTTAATGACACTTTCCATACAACATATTTTGGTTAGATAGTGTTGTGTGCGGCACAGTACATTGTATTGAAAATATACTATTTTCTTTGTAATAGAAAGTGTTGTGCGCAGCACAGAACATTTCAGTACAGAAAAAACATGGAATTTATTAAAAATTTCAATAACAAGAAATGAAGCAAATTCCATAATTAAAAATAATTCTAAGTTTAAATAATAGCCTGTTCAATGTAAAATTTGTTATTAAAGATGAAAAAAATCCTTACCTCACTCATAATCTTCGGACCCGATTTTTTGTCAGCATGTAACAGTTAACCCACATACTATTTTGTTTGGCCTAAACTATAGAGTGAATATTTTTGTCTTTTTTAGACAGAAATGACAGCTATAAAACATACATTACATAGGGACGTCTTTCTACCTAATGATGAACAACTGGTAGCATTTGTTCATGTCACAAAAGTGGGACGGAAAAAGAAAAATAGTTTTCTTTGTGCTGTTTGTAAGTTGAAGAATTTTAACATTTATAAAATCAATAAGTTATTCATCATGACCATGGGCTGTGAGAACAAAGATCTTCTTAGTAAAATTTGATTCTGCATCATACATGTCATATACAAGATATATAGATTTTAAAAGATGTGGTATGAGCCCCAATGAGACAATTCTTCATCAAGTCATGATTTATAATTTAACCATAATGATCATGGTTAAAGTAAGGTCTATAACATGGAGCTTACACCAACAGTAATCAATAAAGGGCATAAAAAATTACTAGTGTAAAACTTATTAAACAGGATACCAACAGTCAAATCTACATGTATGTAAAAAATGAGAAACAAGAAACACTTATGAACCACATCAACAAATGAATGTTTGCTGTATATATTTGATAAAGGAAATAATTGCATTGTATATATTGTACATCTGACCTACATATACAGAACCAGCAAGGTCAGACAAATTCCAACTGAAATAGTTTTAATTCTTGGAGAGTTTATTGTGCATATGACAGGACTATAAATTCGTCTGGTTTGTTGAAAAGATGTGCCATCATGTGGGAACAATGTCTTTGGGCCATAATAAATAATAATTTTTGAATACCAAAACGTACCTACCCAGAAAAAAGCTGCCTACTCGAATTCTTTTATTGTTCTGATTTGAAGAAGTTTTTTTTTCAATCAAATAGGCATGAAGACTAATAAACATCTGATACTTCAATTTCTTTTAAAAAAAAAATGCCTACCTACCTACCCACAGTCTCAACCTTTTTAAGTAGGGTTTGGGCAAACCAAAATATTTTTAAGTGTGGCCTTGTTGGGTTAATATTTTGAGCCAACTTTAAATTACATGTAGGATAATTGTAGCTTATATTTAACTTCCAAATAGTGATCAATATAAAAATTTATTGGGAATTCACATTTGATAATTTGATATAGAATACAAGTACAGAAAATTTCCAATTCTTTTAGTTTTGATTTTTTAAAGAACACTTTTAAAAATAAAAAAGTCAATTTAAGTGTAATTATCATAACAAACGTCATTTAGAAAAGATAAGTTTACCCAAATTTTATTTTACCATTTACCCATAAATTTGTAAAAAGTAGTGGGTGCAGAATTAAATCATGTTGATTATAAGGAGTACATGTATTGAGTTGAATTGTTGGTTTATTTCAGTATCAACAGATATTACCCCTGTACAGCCAAGAGTATACCAAGTGAAGAAGGCTGACAAAGGGGAGTCATATAAGAAAAAGTTGTCATGGTTACTGAGAGAACTAAGAACTGTTGATGGGAAAAGTACAAATAAGGTTAGTATAGACTGTAGTAGATCCTATCACAGTTATATAAAATTGAGAATGGAAATGGGGAATGTATCAAAGAGGCAACAACCCGACCATAGAAAAAACAACAGCAGAAGGTCACCAACAGGTCTTCAATGTAACGAGAAATTCCATGTACATTTAAAAAGAAGATAAGATAACTCTTCACAAGAGACCAAATGACACAGAAATTAACAAATATTGGTCACTGTATGGCTAAAATAGCTTCCAAACTTGTCTAAATATGATGTTGACTTACATTAAAGTGAAACTATTTAGAAGCAACTTTTTTTGGCCAATGGGAACAACTTAAGGTGGTACCTAACACTACAGGGAGATAACTCTGTGAAATCAGCAGAACATTTTAATGATGTTGTGTTGTTAAGGGAAAATTAAGCATCTCAATGATCAAAATAAGTTTTTGTCAAACTGCTATGTAACCAGTGTAATTTTTCTGATAAAACGCTCGGTTCAAATTTTTTGAATTTTTTATACGACCGCAAATTTTGAAAAAATTTTCTTCGTATATTGCTATCACGTTGGCGTCGTCGTTGGCGTCGTCGTTGTCGTCGTCGTCGTCGTCCGAATACTTTTAGTTTTCGCACTCTAACTTTAGTAAAAGTGAATAGAAATCTATGAAATTTTAACACAAGGTTTATGACCATAAAAGGAAGGCTGGTATTGATTTTGGGAGTTTTGGTCCCAACATTTTAGGAATTAGGGGCCAAAAAGGGCCCAAATAAGCATTTTCTTGGTTTTCGCACTATAACTTTAGTTTAAGTTAATAGAAATCTATGAAATTTTGACACAAGGTTTATGACCACAAAAGAAAGGTTGGGATTGATTTTGGGAGTTTTGGTTTCAACAGTTTAGGAATTAGGGGCCAAAAAAGGGCCCAAATAAGCATTATTCTTGGTTTTCGCACAATAACTTTAGTTAAAGTAAATAGAAATCAATGAAATTTAAACACAATGTTTATGACCACAAAAGGAAGGTTGATATTGATTTTGGGAGTTTTGGTCCCAACAGTTAAGGAAAAAGGGGCCCAAAGAGTCCAAAATTAAACTTTGTTTGATTTCATCAAAATTGAATAATTGGGGTTCTTTAATATGCCGAATCTAACTGTGTATGTAGGTTCTTAATTTTTGGTCCCGTTTTCAAATTGGTCTACATTAAGGTCCAAAGGGTCCAAAATTAAACTTAGTTTGATTTTAACAAAAATTGAAACCTTGGGGTTCTTTGATATGCTGAATCTAAGAATGTACTTAGATTTTTGATTATTGGCCCAGTTTTCAAGTTGGCCCAAATAGAGGTCCAAAATTAAACATTGTTTGATTTCATCAAAAATTGAATACTTGGGGTTCTTTGATATGCCAAATCTAACTGTTTATGTAGATTCTTAATTTTTGGTCCAGTTTTAAAATTGGTCTAAATTAAAGTGCAAAGGGTCCAAAATTAAACTAAGTTTGATTTTAACAAAAATTAAATTCTTGGGCCTCTTTGATATGCTGAATCTAAACATGTACTTAGATTTTTATACGACCGCAAATTTTGAAAAAATCACGTTGGCGTCGTCGTCGTCGTCGTCGTCGTCGTCGTCATCGTCGTCGTCGTCGTCCGAATACTTTTAGTTTTCGCACTCTAACTTTAGTAAAAGTGAATAGAAATCTATGAAATTTTAACACAAGGTTTATGACCATAAAAGGAAGGCTGGTATTGATTTTGGGAGTTTTGGTCCCAATATTTTAGGAATTAGGGGCCAAAAAGGGCCCAAATAAGCATTTTCTTGGTTTTCGCACTATAACTTTAGTTTAAGTTAATAGAAATCTATGAAATTTTGACACAAGGTTTATGACCACAAAAGAAAGGTTGGGATTGATTTTGGGAGTTTTGGTTTCAACAGTTTAGGAATTAGGGGCCAAAAAAGGGCCCAAATAAGCATTATTCTTGGTTTTTGCACAATAACTTTAGTTAAAGTAAATAGAAAGCAATGAAATTTAAACACAATGTTTATGACCACAAAAGGAAGGTTGGTATTGATTTTGGGAGTTTTGGTCCCAACAGTTTCGGAATTAGGGGCCAAAAAGGGACCCAAATAAGCATTTTTCTTGGTTTTCGCACCATAGCGTTAGTATAAGTAAATAGAAATCTATGAAATTTAAACACAAGGTTTATGACTATAAAAGAAAGGTTGGTATTGATTTTGGGAGTTTTGGTCCCAACAGTTAAGGAAAAAGGGGCCCAAAGGGTCCAAAATTAAACTTTGTTTGATTTCATCAAAATTGAATAATTGGGGTTCTTTAATATGCCGAATCTAACTGTGTATGTAGATTCTTAATTTTTGGTCCCGTTTTCAAATTGGTCTACATTAAGGTCCAAAGGGTCCAAAATTAAACTTAGTTTGATTTTAACAAAAATTGAAACCTTGGGGTTCTTTGATATGCTGAATCTAAAAATGTACTTAGATTTTTGATTATTGGCCCAGTTTTCAAGTTGGCCCAAATCGAGGTCCAAAATTAAACATTGTTTGATTTCATCAAAAATTGAATAATTGGGGTTCTTTGATATGCCAAATCTAACTGTGTATTTAGATTCTTAATTTTTGGTCCAGTTTTAAAATTGGTCTAAATTAAAGTGCAAAGGGTCCAAAATTAAACTAAGTTTGATTTTAACAAAAATCAAATTCTTGGGCCTCTTTGATATGCTGAATCTAAACATGTACTTAGATTTTTGATTATGGGCCCAGTTTTCAAGTTGGTCCAAATCAGGATCTAAAATTATTATATTAAGTATTGTGCAATAGCAAGTCTTTTCAATTGCACAGTATTGTGCAATGGCAAGAAATATCTAATTTCACAATATTGTGAAATAGCAAATTTTTTTTTAATTAAGAGTTATCTTTCTTTGTCCAGTATAGCAAGCAAGAAATATCTGCAAGAATTTTTTTTAATTGGAGTTATCTTTCTTTGTCCAGAATCAACTTAAATCTTTGTTATATACAATATACAATGTATATTCACTTTTTACTACCAACTGATAAATTTAAATAATCTTTACCATTCAGTGATAACAAGCAGTTTTTTTACATCTTAATATTTTATGATGTATTTAAATGAGTAGTAATTGTTGCAAACTCCATTAGAATATTTTAATTGAAATTAGTTTTGGAATAAGGGAAAGGGGGATGTGATTAAAAAATTGGGTTCAATTTTTCTCATTTGAAATTTCATAAATAAAAAGAAAATTTCTTCAAACATTTTTTTGAGAGGATTAATATTCAACAGCATATTGAATTGCTCTTAGAGAAAACAAAAATTTTAAGTTCATTTGAATACATTCATTCTCTGTCAGAAACCTATGCTGTGTCAACTATTTAATCACAATCCAAATTTAGAGCGGAATCCAGCTTGAATGTTGTGTCCATACTTGCCCCAACTGTTCAGGGTTCAACCTCTGCGGTCGTATAAAGCTACGCCCTGCGGAGCATCTGGTTGATTATGGGCCCAGTTTTCAAGTTGGTCCAAATCAGGATCTAAAATTATTATATTAAGTATTGTGCAATAGCAAGTCTTTTCAATTGCACAGTATTGTGCAATGGCAAGAAATATCTAATTTCACAATATTGTGAAATTGCAATTTTTTTTTTAATTAAGAGTTATCTTTCTTTGTCCAGTATAGTAAGCAAGAAATATCTGCAAGAATTTTTTTTAATTGGAGTTATCTTTCTTTGTCCAGAATCAAATTAAATCTTTGTTATATACAATATACAATGTATATTCACTTTTTACTACCAACTGATAAATTTAAATAATCTTTACCATTCAGTGATAACAAGCAGTTTTTTTACATCTTAATATTTTATGATGTATTTAAATGAGTAGTAATTGTTGCAAACTCCATTAGAATATTTTAATTGAAATTAGTTTTGGAATAAGGGAAAGGGGGATGTGATTAAAAAATTGGGTTCAATTTTTCTCATTTGAAATTTCTTAAATAAAAAGAAAATTTCTTCAAACATTTTTTTGAGCGGATTAACAGCATAGTGAATTGCTCTAAGAGAAAACAAAAATTTTAAGTTCATTTGAATACATTCATTCTGTGTCAGAAACCTATGCTGTGTCAACTATTTAATCACAATCAAAATTTAGAGCGGAATCCAGCTTGAATGTTGTGTCCATACTTGCCCCAACCGTTCAGGGTTCAACCTCTGCGGTCGTATAAAGCTACGCCCTGCGGAGCATCTGGTTATATTTTTGTTACAGGGTCAAAGTAAATACTTCGTCAAAATTTTTTGAAAATTAAACGAGCCAAATTAATTTTAGTGAAAGTGTTGGGTACCACCTTAAATATGATGCTGACTTACATATATGCATTAAAGTGAAACTATTCAGAACCTTTTTTTTTTTGCCAATGGAAACAACTTAATTAATGCAATTTTCAAAAAAACATTTTTTAAGATTGTTTTTTTAATGTAATAGAATGCAATTAAAATTTTACTGTTCAATTATCTTTGCAGGAAACAGCAGAATTTGATCTCCATTTTGAGAAAATATTTAAATGGAGTGCAAGTAGTGTGGCAGAGAAAGAATCTTTTCTTTCCACTCTCTGGAAGGTACATTAAGTTATTTATAGTACTACTAGTCACAGTAAGGTCTTTCAGTTTTAAATTACTGTATTTAATACATTGAAATTTTGCTTATATTGGTAATCTGTAAAACAAATCATTGTTAAAACTTCTATTTCTGTAAAGGCATTATTAAACAATTTTGGATAGGTTTTACCACACTTCATTTACACATTACACAATCAGTTATACCAAAACACATGAAAAGTCACATTATTGGTTTGTATTATCAATTTCAATCCTTGATAAATATATGTATGTAAACACTTAATTTCACCTGAATTTGCCTAAGGTGTGATTAAAAGAGAGGTCATAGTGTATTGATTCATGACACAAAATTTCTTCATGAACAAACCAAAAGCAGAGGCGCAGTGCTTTTTTTGCTGTACTTTATTATCTCAAATCCACAGTGAGCTTAACCATTGAGCTATTGTTCACAACTTACTACAAGCTCAAGATGGCCCCTAGTACAGTTTGGAATGATTTATTTGTTTGTAGGTTGATAAGTTGGTAACACTGTATCTGTGAATTAGAAGCCTACATATCAGGTGGATGATATCTGTAAATCCCAAAATTTAATAGGTTTACTTAATAAATATACTTATAATACGTTTCTTACAAGCATTACAAAATATATGTGATATCAAAGCCTTAATGATTATTTCATCAATTGCATTTCAACAATTTTTGAGGACTGAAGATGGTATTGTAAAATATTGTCCTTTGACAAATGATTAATTTCACTCTACTGCATTTTCTTTTCAGTTAAGCCAAAGATACTTAATACAAAAGGCAGATTTTGTTAATGTACCAAGACATTTACTTCAAGGTAAAGTAGATTGTTCTGTAAGGACCATCATGTGGGAGCTGTAATTCAGAAGTGTTTATCTTGAGTGAATTTCCTACATGACCTCCTCATACATTGTCATATGAAAAGTGCCTGTTCAGATAATGCATATGACAATTAGTTTGTATAACATGTAGTTGATCAGTTGATATTATTTTTTTTTAGTGATATTTCTTTTATTTATTTGTTTTTTCCTATTACACATAAAACTGCATGCACTAACATTATTCTTAAAAATGTTTTAAGAAAACAAACAATGATGTCATCAAAACAGAATGTTCAGAACTATTAATGTTTATAACAAAAAACAATTATAAGTACAAAAAAAAAGTTTCACATATTTGCAGGTCAAGTGTCACAGATATCCAAATACATGTAGTGATAAGATCTATCAAGTCCTTTATTCTGTCATTTTCATTTTCTCCTGAATTGTAACTTATATAATACACAGTAACACCTTTCCAATTTCAGAAGTAAGTAGACCAACAGAACGAGTAACACAAGCAGCAGATGATATCGAGGTCTTACAAGAAGATTATCAAGCATTATCATCTAAAGAAGAATCAGACCTTGACCAGTTAATGTCAGAATGTCAGGCAGCTATTAGTAATGCTGAGGTGTTTTCTGAAAACTTGTCAAAACAGCTGTCAGTCTTAGATGGGGTAATTATTCTAATGGTGCAATAGATTGATTTTAATAAGATGGATCATAACTTTAACATTTCTGACTTGTTACAAGTGTTTTTTAATGGAAATTGTGAGTCATACCAACAAACCTACAATCTACATATACATAGATGTAAGATGATGTGGTATGAGTGCTAATGAGACAACTCTCCATCCAAGTCACAATGTGTAAAAAGTAAACAATTATGGATCAAAGCACAGCCTTCAACACAGTCTTGGCTCACAAGGAACAACAAGCTATAAACAGCCCCTAAACAACTGCTGTAAAACCATTCAAACAGGAAAAACAACAGTTTTATCTATGACAGTTATTGACTGTTCTATATACTTAAATTTGTTCAGACAAATAAAAAAAAGTAATAATACTCAAATTTACATCTTCAATATGCATGATATTATTACCACTGGATGTTAAGCAACCACCAGTCAATCAAGTTAACTGTACCTTCTCATCAAAAATGTGTAGGTAATAAATATTATATAAGGTATTTCTTCAGACATTTACTTTGACAGGTAAAACTTATAAACAACATTAGGAAAATATAATTCCCTCCTTTTTGTGTAATGCACACTTTAATCATGTTAATTGTTATTATATGTTCAAATGTGTAAAGGAAAAAAAGTTGATTTCAAAATAAAAAAGTTTTTTCTTTTATAAATTAGGCCAACATACACTCCATAATGGGTTCAGAAGACCAAGTTCTCAATCTAATGAGATTGTTAGACGATGGAATAAATCAGGCAGAGAGTATTGAAGGCAAACTAGAATCCTATGATAACATATTACAGGTAAATTAGTGGAGGATTTAATTTCGTTTATTTTGTAGGAAGAATATATCCATGAAAAACTTTCATATAATATCAGTTCCATTTATTGGAAACCACAAAATTAAATCCCAATGAAATTTGATGTAAAAACAAAATGACGAAATACTAACCCCACGAAAATTTATGTTTCTGCAGTATATATATGAAATATGCTTAGATTGTATATCATCTTTGTAAGTTATATTAATATTTATCATTTATTTAGTACAAAATACAGCTATTTTGTATATCTAATAAAGGTTCGTTTTTCCAATCTGTATCACCTACCCTGTATCGCATACCCCGTATCGCATAGCTAAACCCGTATCGCAAGGTAAAACCCGTATCGCATACCTTTTTTTTTTTTTTTTTTTTTTTTTTATACATCTAGTCAGTTTTTTTTGTTGTTTTTTTTGCTTAAGAATTATTTTTTTTGAATGACGTCATTGTTTGGTATGTAACGTCACGAACGTCAAGTTTTCATATTGTATGTGACGTCACGAACATCAAGTTTTTACAACATATTTTTGGCACACTAAATGCAACTATAAAATATACAAAACACTCAAATAAATACAATAATAAACAAAATATTTTCAAAACAACAGATTGTAAGGTTACCCAAATAATTGAGCAGTTATTTTAAGGCTTTGAAACAAGACAAAAGCAGAACTGAAGGTAACCCAGTGCTATGGATCAGAAAACAGTTCATATGATATAATACTCTTCTGTTGAAACATATGATAAAGCGTATAATACATGGCAAAATCCGTATCACATGCCGTATCACCCTCGACCAATATCATCCCTCGGGCCTAAAGGCCCTCCGGCTGATATTGATGTCTCGGGATGATACGACATATGATACGGATTTTGCCATGTATTATTCTCTATTTATCATATACTTGTATACAATATTACTAAAATTTTACAGTTCAATAACATTTGAAAATATCGAAAGGCTATGAAAGGATTACTAGGTTTATTGACCAGATTCTTTAGAATTTCAATAGCGGGCTGATAAAGGTACCTTTATTGACTGCGTCCGGATTGTTATCACATGCCTTTCCGTTAATTTCCGTGACGTTTATCACATGCAACTTCAAGCATTTCCGGAAATTTGATTGACGACGACAACAGAACGCGGAAAACGGCAAGTGATAAGATTTTTCCAAAAATAGTTGTGGAGCAAAAATGAATTATGTTAAACTTGTTTTAAAAGACATACGAGGTGGCAATATTATTGAAGAACATGACAAAACAAATAAAATGCTTGTTATATCAATAAAACAATAAAAGTAAAGAATTTGTTTAAGTTGTCTGTAAATATTTTCTGAAAGTGCAAAGACAAACAAAATTAAATTTTAATAGTTCTTGTCTGTATATCTTCTGCTGAAGTATATGATAAAAAGATAATTACATGTCATTTTTCATATCAGACCCTTTATCGGCCCTCGTTCATGATATCAGAATACCTTGGGCCGATAAAGATATCACAACCTTGGGCCGATAAAGGGTTTGATATGAAAAGTGCCATGTAATAATCTATACATATCATATAAAGAACCAAAGAAATGCATTGTTAGTCTTGTATTGATTTTGTATAAGGATTTTGACACTATTATAGATTGATATTGTAAAAAATGTCATCTTTTTTTGTTTCCCTTTTAGATATATGAATAAATATATAAACATCTATAAATAAGACAACCCTTAATGGCATCCTTTTATGTTATTTTTGTAATGGTTTATTTTTGTAAATTAGTTAAACTGTAAACAAATAGTTTATCACATGTTTAGGTTTGAATGAAGTAAATTATGTTTTCTTCATGAATGGTGAAAATGGTCAAAGGGAAGATGAGCAATACATAATGTAATGATCTATAAACAAGTTAACATTCTTGTCTGAAATAAATATTGCTGTCAGAAGATAAATTTATACAATTGAGGTTTGCACTATAACATTTTTATTCTATATATTTTATGATTTTATAGAATGTAAAAGAACAGATGGAAGTGATGAAAGATAAGGATACACTGATAAAAGTCAGGAATACAAACCATCAGAAACTACTGGAAGAACTGGATAATGTTGTGGTATGTATTCAAGGGCAGATAAATTTTTATGCCCCTGCCACTATCAATAGGGGCATTAAGTGTTACCCTTGACCGTTCTTCTGTTAGTCTTTTTGTTTTTCTGTCATTCTGTCCATAATATTGTGGTATGTATTCAAGGGCAGATAAATTTTGATGCCCTCACTGCTGGAAAATGGGGCATTAAGTGTTTCCCTTGACCACTCTTCTCTCAGTCCATCTGTTTTCTGTCAGTCTGTCCATAATGTTGTGGTATGTATTGTATGTCCGCACTGTAGGCAAAAGGAGCATAAAGTGCTACCCTTGACCGTTTTCTGTTGGGCCATCCGTTTTCTGTCATTGTGTCCATAATGTTGTGGTATATATCCAAGGGTTGATAATAAATTATGCCCCTGCCAAAAGCAAAATCTTTGTTTCTGCACTCTTTCTTAAGTTTGCTGCATACAAATTTTATGAAACTCATACACGATGCTAAGAACCAGATCTTGCAGACAGAGTTCAAATTTAGGCAGTGAGTAACTATAAACTTGGCTAGAGTTATACCCCTTTATAACTTGAAAATTTTCATTTCTGCACTTTAGCTTAAGTTGTCCTTAAATGAAACTCATTGAAAACGCTAAGAATCAAAACTTCATCAGATTTCATACGAAAGCTTTGACTCTGTTTAATTCTGTTAAAAATGAATTTTCTCTGTATTGTAGACACAACTAGACTTGGATACCAAACATCTGAAGGCTTTACAGGATGGTGAACTGTCAACTCCTAATGGAATCTATGAGTGTACTGCTGCTGCTCTAGCACTCCATAAATGTGTCAATATTAATATTCATCCAGGTAAGTGTCAGAGCAGGAGGTTATATGTCTTGCTTCCTCATTTCTGTCACGCTGGAATATCAGAATATTTACGAAAATATATCTTTTTTAATAAAAAAAAATATCATTGAGTGAATTATATATACCTTTGTAGACTACATTTTAATAAAATTCTTATGTTTTTGTGATTTTTTTGGATTTTATTTGTGGATTCATATTTTTTAAAAGAAATCTTTGAAGTGTTTGTTCTCATGTTGATTTTGTGCCTTGAGCATAAAGATATTTTAGATTTATCTTGGCTATCATTATTCACCAATTATCCTTTTTTAGCCTTAACAAAGATGGCCGCTGTAGAGGAACAACAGAAGAAGTTCACCAAGTTTGCTGCTGGTTTTGCCAAAAGACTTGCCCATCATCTAAATAATTTATTTATACATCAGGTATTAACTTTTCATCTGATTGAATATTTTAACAGTAAATTTAGATATATTCTATAGAAAGAAAAAAAAGAATGTTCAGATTAGGTGTATTTAAACATCTGTAAAACGAACTACTAAAAAAATTCAAAAGATTACATTTTTTGGCTACACCTTTAAACCATCACTACCTTATCTTCTCATTAAAGTGAAAATTGATTTTAAATATGAAAGTTACGCTGGAAATTGCTTCCTAATCTGGTATAGGCTATCTCTCAGTACAACATATGCTATAATGAATCACATTTTTACCTGAAATTTTAACTTCTGTTTTGACAGAGAATATATTTGAAATACAAATTCCAAATTGACTCCTTAAATTTTGTTTATATTTCACAAATATAGTGTTTCAACTTTTGTAAAATGATGGATTTTGTTTTTAAATCTAGCTGACAATATTCAGCTTTTTAGCTCACCTGGCCCGAAGGGCCAAGTGAGCTTTTCCCATCACTTGGCGTCCGTTGTCCGGCGTCATTGTCCGTCGTCGTTAACTTTTACAAAAATCTTCTCCTCTGAAACCACTGTGCCAAATTAAACCAAACTTGGCCACAATCATCATTGGGGTATCTAGTTTAAGACAAATTTGACAACCCATCGTTGGGTTGTTGCCCCTGAATTGGTAATTTTAATGAAATTTTGCTGTTTTTGGTTATTATCTTGAATATTATTATAAATAGAGATAAACTGTAAACAGCAATAATGTTCAGCAAAGTAAGATTTACAAATAAGTCAACATGATCGAAATGGTCAGTTGACCCCTCTAGGAGTTATTGTCCTTTATAGTAATTTTTTAACCATTTGTAAATCTTAGTAATCTTTTACAAAAATCTTCTCCTCTGAAACTACTGAACCAAATTAATTATAACTTGGCCACAATCATCTTTGGTGCATCTAGTTTAAAAAATGTGTTTGGTGACATGGCCATCCAACCAAGATGGTCGCCGCGCCTTAAAATAGAACATAGGGGTAAAATGCAGTTTTTGGCTTCTAACTCAAAAACCAAAACATTTAGAGCAAATGTGACAACAAAGTTAAATTGTTTATCAGATCAAGATCTATCTGCCCTTAAATTTTCAGATGAATCAGACAACCCATTGTTGGGTTGCTGCCCCTAAATTGGTAATTTTAAGGAAATTTTGCTGTGTTTTGATATTATCTTGAATACTATTATAGATAGAAATAACCTGTAAACAGCAATAATGTTCAGCAAAGTAAGTCAACATGACTGAAATGGTCATTTGACCCCCTAAGGAGTTATTGTCCTTTATAGTCAATTTTTAACAATTTTCATAAAATTTGTAAATTTTTGCTAACATTTACCTCTGAAACTACTGGACCAAGTTCACTATAGATAGAGATAATTGTAAGCAGCAAGAATGTTCAGTAAAGTAAGATTTACAAGCACATCACCATCACCAAAACACAATTTTGTCATGAATCCATCTGCTTCTTTTGTTTAATATTCACATATACCAAGGTGAGCGACACAGGCTCTTTAGAGCCTCTAGTTTAGAACACCTTGTAGGGTAACTCATATATTAATAACAAGATATTTATGATATCTTTTGCAAATTTATTAAGAAAATAAGTTTTGTATTTTACCCCTAGTTTGCTGAAATGGTAATAAGTATAATGAGCCAGTAATATTTCCAAATTATATTTCTGTATTACAGATAAGATTATTTAGAAATGACATGATCCATATAAATTTCTTCTTTTACTCCAAACTTAATGTTGACAAGTGGCACACATCCCATCTTTGGTCTATAACTTTATTTACTTGCTCTTTTGCTGTCATATTTAACAGATTTATACATTTGTAACTATTCTTCTCATTGTAATCACTTGTTCTATAAACTATAATATATTTGAATGCTTTCAAATGTATAACCTTTTCTTATGAAATTACAATTTTATGAGTTTGTATCTTAGGTCTTTATAGATATATTTCTGATTTCTATCCTAGATCCCTGATTTGATTTAAAAGAAATAACTGATTTAAATTATATTCTATAATTGTGTTTCAAGAAAGAAGGAACATTAAATCAAGAATATGCAAATATACATCAATTTAACTAATTAATCATGTGATTAAAGAAAGGAAAACCCATATTGGTAAGAACAATACACTAGGTTGTTTAATTTTTAAAGATAGTTATAGAAGTAATAGCTTATTCAATTTAGAACTAAAAATAGTCACAGGGCTTTTGGAGACATTATCCAGAAAGATTTAAGATTATAAACTAACTTAATACCATCATTTCTTTTTAATTTAAAATATTGTAAAATAAGATAGACTTTATGTACACAGACATCTAAGGATAATCTAATTACAATCCTACATGATTGACAGGGTAATGAAATGGGAGAGACATTATCCAGACAAGCTGCTGAGTATAAACTCACACCACATCATACCCGCCATAGAGATCTTACTCCTTATGCTGATTTAATGGCTTGGCTTAAAGCGGCTGATTCAAAGACATTCACTGACCTCTCAAAGGTAAGAACATTCTCTGTTAACTTTACTCACTCGGGTTTCAACAATTCAAGTATACTTGAACCACTCATATAAACCTTTCATACTCTGGTTCCAACCCTCACCAAGCCAGGGTTGAACTTGAGACGTCAAACCAATGAGATTTTTTCATGTTTTTTACATGGTCAGGGCCTTACCCTAGAGTTGCTTAGAGTTGTTCTGAATACCAACTCTTAGACCCCATTCACACAAGAATTTTTTTTTTTTATCGATCTAATCTGAATCGATCTAAATAAAACCAGTTAGCGTTCACATAATCTTTAATCATAATGATCTCTAGTGCGTTCACACTACAATTAAAAAGGCAATCTATCTAACCTTTTTGCCCGTAAAACTGTAAACACTGTGTATAAATAGAAATGATTTATCAAATGCATGTGTTGATACACTGATACAAACACTTGGGGAAAAAAATTGGATACTTGAAGTTATTGTTTCTCTTGAAGCACAAGTTAAAATTTTGATACTGGTGTTTTTGCAGTTTTCCGTTTAATATTAAAAAAAAATAACGGTAGCAACAAAGTTGCAAGACAACACTGGAAATACTGTGGTTCCTACAAAGAAAAAAATCAACAGAAGAAAAGAAGACACAGATTTCACAAGTCTATGCTACGGCGAAGACAACATGTTTTCAGTTTGATTTAAAGGTCTTTTAACACAGAAATATCATGAATATAGGTTAAAAAACAAACCTCTGAGATAGTTTTGCAGCTACACATGCGCATACGTTATTTTCGATTCAATAGTACTAATTTAAACTGATTTATGCGTTCACATCTAAAGTAAGATAGGTTTACTTTAGATTGATTCAAATTAAACTACCTCTTTTGGTGTTTTAGTTAAGACCGATTGAAGATCTATTCAATGCGTTCTCATTAGCCCTTAAACCGATCTAAAGTGAACCAGTCTAGTTTAAATCGATAAAAATGTCGTAGTGTGAACAGGGTCTTAGTGTGTTTACATGATACTCTTCAAACTCTGAAGTGGATTCTAGAGTGTCAAGTGAACTTGGCCTTAGAGTCCCACTTTTTATCATGAATCAGAGTGTATATCTGATTTACTGTCAATTTGATGCAAGGAATCATGGATCAGAAAACATGTTTTTACAAGAAAATGGGTCACAATGTCCTACAATTTATGTAGGAATTAAACAACTGGTGAATTTTTACTAAAGTTGATCTACAAGGTTAAACCACTCGCAATGCCTGTTCAGTCCTGTTTCTTGTCATCGCACGAAACCTTTTCAGATAATAAGGACATACTATGTTGTTGTGCATATCGACAGGAAATTGCAATTCACTTTTTTTTCTAGGAGTTACGTCCCTTTGAACTTACTTTAATGTACTACTGCAACAGTTTGTCATCGCAACTCCTCTCAAACCGCACAACAGAATTCCATGAAACCTTTTTAGCTCACCTGGCCCGAAGGGCCAAGTGAGCTTTTCCCATCACTTGGCGTCCGTCTTTAACTTTTACAAAAATCTTCTCCTCTGAAACTACTGGGCCAAATTTAACAAAAATTTAACAAAATTTGGCCACAATCATCATTGGGGTATCTAGTTTAAAAAATGTGTCCAGTGACACGGTCAACCATCCAAGACGGCCGCCATGGCAAAAAATAGAACATAGGGGTAAACTGCTGGTTTTGGCCTATAACTCAAAAATCAAAGCATTTAAAGCAAATCTTACAAGAAGTTAAATTGTTTATCAGCTCAAGATCTATCTGCCCTGCATATTTCAGATGAATCAAACAATCTGTTGTTGGGTTGCTGCCCCTGAATTGGTAATTTTAAGGAGATTTTGCTGTTTTTGGTTATTATCTTGAATAATATTATAGATAGAGATAAACTGTAAACAACAATAATGTTCAGCAAAGTAAGATTTACAAATAAGTCAACACAACTGAAATGGTCAGTTGACCTCTTTAGGAGTTATTGCCCTTTATAGTCATTTTTTAACCATTTTTCAGAAATCTTACTTATCTTTTACAAAAATCTTCTCCTCTGAAACTACTGTGCAAAATTAAACAAAACTTGGCCACAATCATCATTAGGGTATCTTGTTTAAAAATTGTGTCCGGTGACCCGGTCAACCATCCAAGATGGCGTCCATGGCTTAAAATAGAACATAGGGGTAAAATGCAGTTTTTGGCTTATAACTCAAAAACCAAAGCATTTACAGCAAATCTGACACGGGGGTTAAAATGTTTATCAGGTCAAGATCTATCTGCCCTGAAAATTTC
This sequence comes from Mytilus trossulus, assembly GCF_036588685.1. NCBI lineage: Eukaryota > Metazoa > Mollusca > Bivalvia > Mytilida > Mytilidae > Mytilus > Mytilus trossulus. The sequence goes on along the minus strand of NC_086386.1, from coordinate 31,694,043 downwards.
AGATGAATCGAACAACCTGTGTTGGGTTGCTGCCTCTGAATTGGTAATTTAAAGGAAATTTTGCTGTTTTTGGTTATTATCTTGAATAATATTATAGATAGAGATAATCAATAAACAGCAATAATGTTCAGCAAAGTAAGATTTACAAATAAGTCAACACAACAGATATCTTCAATTGACCCCTTTATGAGTTATTGTTGTTTATAGTCAAATTTTTTACATTTTTCATAAATTTTTGTTGACTTTTAGAAAATATTTTCCACTCTAATTACTGGGTCAAGTTCATTATAGATAGAGATAATTGTAACAACAAGAATGTTCAGTAAAGTAAGATTTACAAACACATCACCATCATCACCATCATCAAAACACAATTTTGTAATGAATTTGTTTAATATGCACATAAACCGAGGTGAGCGACACAGGCTCTTGAGAGCCTCTAGTCAGATAATAAGGACAAACTATGTAGTTGTGCATATCGAACGGAAATTGCAATTCAATTTTTTTTTCTAGGAGTATCGCCCTTTTGAACTTATTTACTTTAATGTACTTCTGCAACAGTTTGTTATCGCAACTCCTCCAAACCACACAACAGAATTTCACGAAACCTTTTCAGATAATAAGGACATACTATGTAGTTGTGCATATCTACGGGAAATTGGGATTCAATTTTTTTTTTTAGGAGTTACGCCTCTTTGAACTTATGTACTTTAATTTTCTACTGCAACAGTGTGTCATCGTAACTCCTCTCAAACCACACAACATAATTTCATTTTACTTGTGAAGTGAGATTTTGTTTCTCCAGTGACAATATGAAGACGTGGGGTATGTGAGCGTGCTCACAAAGGTTCTTTAATATTCCTTTACATTTTAGATATTGCTATTGCTCTGTGTAAAATTATAACATGTATAATACAAATTTAATGCCTAAAACAAAGAACACAGAGCAAGACATGAAAGAGTTATTATTAAAGTAGAAGTATTGAAAAACAAAACACCAACAGATAATCTAGATATATATTACTTATAGAACTTACAATAATCATGTTAATACAGTAACATTTATAGCAATTTATTTAGCTTACCAGTAATTGAAATCATGATTCTTACAACTGTATAACGAACATTACAATACTTAATTGTTTGTTAATTGAACTGTATATCAACTTTTTGTAGGTTTATACAGAGAGTTTGAGTAAATTGTATAAAAAAGAAGTTCAAGATTTTATAGAATTTTCTAAACAAAGATTAACCACAATCCCAGATAGAGTAAAACTAGGTGGGTATAAGTGAAGATTTCACAGAGAATTAATTTGTTGTGAATTAGAGTTTTTACTTTTAATAATTCTACAGTGTACATGTACCATAGTTTAATAAAAGGTTGAAATAGAAATTATTATACCGGAACTTACACAAATAATTAATATAGGCAGAATGAAGAATTTCAAAAATTACTATTCTTGTCTGACATTTTCTCGAACTACTGACTATCGACAGCAACAATGAAATAGCTCACATATAACCAGTATTATAAACATATTGAGATGGGGTTTGCTTTACAAGGAGACAACCACACCTTCAACAATGATCAAACCTATGCCATAAAGGAAGTTATAAAAGTCTTATATTTTCAAGTCATATTTGAATGTTTGTAACAGGTGCACAAGCAGCCTCAATGTTGTCAGGATCATCAACAAGTTTACAGAGATTTGAGGCCAGTAGAAAGAGATCAGGCTCCATGCAGAGTGTAGATTCAGCAACTGTTTCATTCCATGGGTCAGATGCAGATATAGCCAGTCGCCATTTCTTTGATCAGGTTAGTGAGGCTATATTTATGGTCAAAACCCTTAAGATTCCAATGTCATGTTTCAAAAATTGCAATAGGCAGGGTTGGTACGGGTCCTTGAATCCTGGAAAAGTCATGGATTTTTATTATGGGGGGGGGAAAAGGCCTTTAAAAGTCATGGAAAGCTATATTTTCGTGAAAAGTCCTTGAAAAGTCCTGGAAAGTTATTATTGCTTGAACTGTAAACTTTATTAGGTGTCTAGAATCATTTTGCGTAGTTTTTGTAAAAACTGTTTTCTCAATAGAGCTACCAACAAGGTCCCAGTCTTGGTAAATGTAAAATAAGGATTTAAAAATTTGTTTCTTCATAATTTTAGGTGAAAATATACGACCGAATCTGGTTCCCTGTTATCCCATTATTTTTGCAGTTTGCTTCATTCAATAACATTATCAGTTTAAGATACCAGTTATAGGAATATTTTAAAAAAATGGCTTGATTTGATCAGTTGATACGAGAAAAATGCCAGGTAACTGCCATTTTCAGTTAAAATGGTTGGAAAAAACAGAGTGCAACAAATGGCTAGTGAGGGGGAGTAACGATTCAAAAGCAGAATGCAGCCTTCGTCTGAAAGAGTCTGACGTTTCAAACATGGGAGAATCTGCCTTGAAAAGCCACTGTCAGAGCTCCAAACACATATAACTATACTTCTACTACATTATTCAATTGATTAAAATATTTCAAAACTTGAATAAATACTTTTATACTGATGTGTAGGTCATCCTCTTTCAAAGAATCTCTATTTTACCTTTTGGTTTCCTGTTTTTCTGGGTATGGAAATTTCATAAAACATCCTTGAAAAGTCATGGAAAAGTCCTTGAAAAATGGAACAAAAAAGGTGTATGAACCCTGAATAGGCCTCCAGGTCACTTTTAAGCAATTGGCAGTTTTATGTTTAAAAATAAAATTGTATTGAAGGTCACAGGTGAAAAAGAAGATAGGTCACAAAGTTGCCTGCCAAATACAAAAATCCCATGGCAGTCCATTCAATTTCAGAGCACCGAGATCACACCAGTTTATTCATTGTGTTAATCATGATCAGTCTAGTGTTCTATGCTGTGTCTTGTAGAACAATAAACCTGTATATTTGTTTGTGCATAGTGTCTGAGATGCCTAATAAGAATTTGTCACTTCTTTTAATGTATATAGGGGAGAGTTTGTTTGAAATGTAGATTTTTGAAAAGGAAAAACAGTTGGTCCAAGGACACAGTTAATGTCCTTTTGTTATTTGTCTTTTACAAATTTATTGTCTAAAAGTAATGCACTACGAAATAACTGTGTTCTTTCCAGCCAGTTCTAGCAATGTCATTCCGAAAAGTTCAATTTTATGGATACTTGTAGTATGAATTAAAAGAAATATGGTGTAAAGTTGATTGACATCAACCCAATATAAAATTAATTGAAAGTCAGATTTTGTTTTGTGATTAATGATGTAAATGACTGAGTACCATTTTGTCCAAATGTTTACATTTTGATACATTCTAAGCTATGGAACATAAAATACAGGTTACTTTTTTACTTGAATTTTGGTTTAGGTATGCACTGTTCAGAGCATTCATGCAAGGTGGGGTTATCTGTGATCCTTAGATAATTTTATTCTAGTTTTATATTTTTTTTTAATCAAGTTTTAAGAGTAAATAATATTATTTTTGTTTTTGTTATAGGTACTGGATAAACTTTTGAGCGAGTTGGAGCCATTTTGTTTGGCAGAACAAGATTTTTGTGTCCGATTCTTTCATCTGATTGGAGATCCAATGAAGGATGAAAAGGAACAAGTCAATGTAAGATAGTTATTGTTTTTAAAACTTTCATGCAATTTTCAGCAGCATCTTTATTTGATATTACTAACCTGAAAATTTTCATAACAGAATGGTTTTAACTAAACTTGCCCCCTCTTTAAAAAGAAAAAGCCTTTCTTTTTATGCCCCATTTATGAGCATTATGTTTTCTGGTCTGTGAGTCTGTCCTTTTGTTCGTTTTTGATCCAGGTAGTTTTTGATGAAGTTGAAGGCCAATCAATTTGAAACTTAGTAAGCATGTTCCCTATGATATTATCTTCTAATTTTAATGCTAAACTAGAGCACACCCGTGATATCGAGGGTCCGTGACTGAATAAAAGTATATAACTATGCGCAAGCCTTATTTTAGTATTAGTATTGTCATCTGATAAAGTCATGCCGATTTTAAGATACACAGTTTTCTCTGCTTTCAAATCTTTCTGTTTTAACCCGTCGAACTGGAACTTATCAATTATTGGTAATATTAATTATTTGGAAACATGACAAAAGTTCCTGCAAGTGGAATGGGGTATTTTTTAATCAACAGATTTGTCCTTTATTAGTTATAAATAAAGTTGAATTCTTTGATTCGCTGTTTAACTTCATACCCGCTGACAAATTGAAAACTGTACCTATACGCCTTATTTTTAGTCCAGATTTTTAGTATTCATATTGTAAACATCTTAGAAAGTCTTACTGATTCAAATACTACAATAGGTAACAATTTGACAATTAGGAGTGTCAACCCTGTGATTATAACCCGTGTATATAGCATATTAATCCTGAATACATCGTTTGGTGGTGCGCCTGTCAGATGCGTAACGTACAGATAAGGTAATAGGTAACAGGTGACTATACTATTGGTATCGGTATCGGACTCGACCCGGAACTTCTTAATTATTGGCAATATTAATTACGTGGAAAACAAAAGGACCTGGAGTGATGTAATTTTTAATCTACACCTTTGTACTAAATTAGTTATATATAAAGTTGAATTCTTTGATTCGTCGATTTTACGTGATGAAGGCTGACAAATTGGACCTTGTCTTTTTAGTATTATAGATTAGAGATTTTTAATCCATTTTTCATGGTCCACTGAACATAGAAAATGGTAGTGCGAATGGGGCATCCCTGTACTTCGGACACATTCTTGTTGTTTCTACTATAACAAAGTGTACTTGATTGATATTTAAGCTGATTCTTATAGTTTGTTCTTATGTTGTACTTTAACACCACTGTTTCAGGTTAGGGGGAGGGTTTGCAAACTATTTCAATCCTGCCACATTTTGAATGTGGCTGTCTGAAGTTAGGACGCTGCAATTTAGTGGTTGTCTTTTTGATCCTTTATATCATATTTGTTTTTTCGTTTATTGTTTTGTACATTATTGAGAACATAAGCTTTCTCATTTACTGTGGATTCATTTATATTCGTTGGATACCAATTTTTTGTGGATTTCGTGGGTACAGGAGAACCAAGAATTTAAATGTTCAAGGAACTACAAATTTTCTAAAGGAATGAGTGTAGACTTTGCCAAAACCACAAAATTATTATATCCACGAATATGTAAGTTTCCCCCAAACCACGAAAATTGGTTCCCAACGAAAATAAATGAATCCACAGTTAAGGCTTAAATTAAAATATTGTTTGTTTGCCCTTTACCGACCGACCCTATAAATTCGTTCAGCTTGAAATCTTTAATTTGTGTTTACCAGCAATATTTTGTTTTATTTTATTTTTTTCGTTCCTACCAAAAATCTTATATTTGTATTTCCTGCTCAAAACTTTTTTACTGGAATCCTCGGGTCTGATCTTTAATGAATAAGGTCCAGTCCGTTTGGTATCACCTGAGCGTTTGACATGAACACTTTTTTTTTCTCATCACTTGGCATCCGGCGTCCGGCGTCGTCGTCCGTCGTCGTCGTCCTGCGTTAACTTTTACAAAAATCTTCTCCTCTGAAACTACTAGGCCAAATTTAACCAAACTTGGCCACAATCATCATTGGGGTATCTAGTTTGAAAAATTGTGTCCGGTGACCCCGCCAACTAACCAAGATGGCCGCCATGGCTATAAATAGAACATAGGGGTAAAATGCAGTTTTTGGCTTATAACTCAAAAACCAAAGCATTTAGGGCAAATCTGACATGGGGTAATATTGTTAATCAAGTTAAGATCTATCTGCCCTGAAATTTTCAGATGAATCTGACATTCCGTTGTTAGGTTGCTGCCCCTGAATTGGTAATTTTAAGGAAATTTTGTTGTTTTTGGTTATTATCTTGAATATTATTTCAGATAGAGATAAACTGTAAAAAGCAATAATGTTCAGCAAAGTAAGATCTACAAATAAGTCAGCATGACCAAAATGATCAGTTGACCACTTTAGGAGTTATTGCCCTTTATAGTCAATTTTTAACCATTTTTCGTAAATCTTAAGAATCTTTTAGAAAAATCTTCTCCTCTGAAACTGCTGGGCCAAATTATTTGAAACTTGGCCACAATCATCATTGGGGTATCTAGTTTAAAAATTGTGTCCGGTGACCCCGCCAACTAACCAAAATGACCGCCATGGCTATAAATAGAACATAGGGGTAAAATGCAGTTTTTGGCTTATAACTCAAAAACCTAAGCATTTAGAGCAAATCTGACATGGGTAAAATTGTTAATCAGGTGAAGATCTATCTGCCCTGAAATTTTCAGATGAATTGGACAACCTGTTTTTGGGTTGCGGCCCCTGAATTGGTAATTTTAAGGAAATTTTGCTGTTTTTGGTTATTATATTGAATATTATTATAGATATAGGTAAACTGTAAACAGCAATAATGTTCAGCAAGGTCAGATTTACAAATAAGTCAACATGACCAAAATGGTCAGTTGACCTCTTTAGGAGTTATTGCCCTTTAAAGTCAATTTTTAACCATTTTTCGTAAATTTTATATATCTTTTACTAAAATCTTCTTCTCTGAAACTGCTGTGCCAAATTGATCCAAACTTGGCCACAATCATCTTTGGGGTTTCTTGTTTAAAAAATGTGTCCGGTGACCTGGCCATCAAACCAAGATGGTCGCCACGTCTAAAAATAGAACATAGGGGTAAAATGCAGTTTTTGGCTTATAACTCAAAAACCAAATAATTTAGAGAAAATCTGACATGAAGTAAAATTGTTAATCAGGTCAAGATCTATCTGCCCTGAAATTTTCAGATGAATTGGACAACCTGTTTTTGGGGTGCGGCCCCTGAATTGGTAATTTTAAGGAAATTTTGCAGTTTTTGGTTATTATCTTGAAATTATTATAGATATAGGTAAACTGTAAACAGCAATAGTGTTCAGCAAAGTAAGATCTACAAATAAGTCAACATGAATGAAATGGTCAATTGACCCCTGTAGGAGTTATTGACCTTTGTAGTCAATTTTCAATCTGCTTCCTTTGTTTAATATTCACATAGACCAAGGTGAGCGACACAGGCTCTTTAGAGCCTCTAGTTTGAAGTTTCAAAGCATTTGTTTAAAATCGATGTTGAACCCTTCCTGAAATCATGATATGACATACGTTACTCTGTCCGTACCATTATCTTAAAGAGTAGGGTTCATTTACAAAAAAGTTCGTTTGATACAAAATTATTAACGTGTGTACAAACTAATTTGTAAACGGACGTTGTATTCTATGTAGGGATGGCCTTTTGTTATCCACAGGTCAGGATGATTATGTTGACAATGCCGCTATATTTTTTATTTCTGACATGAACCAAAAGTGACAAAACCCTGTAAAGTGGAGAATATCTGGCAGTAAAATCGCCAAGTTTTCCATACAGATCATTTATAAATGCGATGTAAAATACATGACAATTGAGTTTTAAGTCTTGTAGCATTTTTGAGTGGAATCAAAGGCACACATGAAATTTTTACACTCTAGGGACTTTTTCTACTAGTAATGTATGTCTGTCCGGACATATCTTACCAGTACAAAATTATCTCTTACAGAAAACCTTTAGGTAAGCGTACAAGGTACGTAGTACAGAATATAAGTGTAAGTTCAAACTCTTCAAAGTTCCAGGCATATAAACGTTGAAGATATGCGGCACATCTCTATATTTTGATATTTGAAAACAAAATAGTAGTGCATATGAATTAAACTAATAGTCCCAGAAAACTTATTTGCAAAAATAAAACGCACAAAAATGACATTATGCAGATTTTGTATCAATAAAATAAAATATTTTACCTACCTGCCTACCCATGATAAATAATGAACCGAGTTATTTTTATGGGGAAAAAAATAAAATATTTTACATACCTACCTACCCTGTTTCAAAACACAGGGTCGGAAAAGGGCAAACAAACAATATTTTAAATTAGGCCTAATTGTCTTACATTGTCTTTTTCCAGCCTTATATAATTTGCTGTGCAGTATATGTTTACTCATTATTGAAGACATTGTCATGACCTTCAATTACTTCTATGTCGTTTGGTCTCTGGTAGAGTTTTGTGTCATTTGTAATCATTGGACATCTTCTTTTTTTGTTTATATATAACACTTCATTAATAATCAATTAGAGCTTTTCAATATAAACCAACATTTTAATTCTGTAAATTCCAATTTTTTTTAAGCAAAAAATTGCAAAGGGATCAGTTTCACAAGAATAAGAACTTGCAATTTTAAATTTTGAAAGCATTTCCTGTAATCACCATATCTAATCTTGCATATGTGTCTATTTTTTAACAACCATGACAACTGGAAAAACAAATGCATACAAAATTTCTGAACTTCCATCATATGAGGTGTGTTGACAAAATCGCCTGCTTGATATGGAATTTTTTCAATTGATGAGCATAATATATAAATATAAACTTAATAGCCTAAACATTCTGTTTGTATGTGCCTGTCCCAAGTCAGGAGCCTGTAATTCAGTGGTTGTCGTTTGTTGCTGTCTTACATATTTGTTTTTTGTTTTATTTCTTTTTAGCATTTAAATTAATTAGGCTTTTAGTTTTCTAGTTTGAATTGTTTTACATTTGTGATTCCGGGCCTTTAATAGCTGACTATGTGGTATGGGCTTTGTTCATTGTTGAAGGCCATACGGTGAATTATAGTTGTTATTTTTTGTGTCATTAGGTCTCTTGTGGAGAGTTGTCTCATTTGCTATCATACCACATCTTCTTTAATAATTATATGAAAGATATGTATAAAAAAAAGAAATATAAAAAAAAGAAATATGAGACTAATGTTTATTTGAAATTTGCAAGCTGTTTTTACAACATCATAACACAATTGTTTATCCATAATTGGCCATTTCAGAATCTAAAGCATCATGGGTAATTTCATTGTTCGTACCACAAAGTGAAAATAACATTACGTCATTGGTTGAATTTCCATTGTTTATAAGGTTTTAAACCAATCAAAACGCTTTGGTGTACGCTTTTGAAAATATTACCCAGGATGCATTAGATTCTGAAACGGCCAAATTGAAAATCATGAGTTTAAAGATACAAGACTTTGCAGTTATTTAAGTAGCAAATTAAGGTTACAAGTAAAAGGCTACTTATTGCTATTTCTAAATCCATGGATTGATGTGAACAAACTTGACTGTGTAGGTCCATAAATATGTCCTCTTTGTAATACAAATATAAATATCGCCAAGGGACCTTATCTTCTTTTATATTTTTAGTGTAGTAAATTTTTGGAAATAACTAAAACAAAGAAAATACTTTAATACTTTTGTTATTGAAAGGGTATTTTTATAATTATCTTTATTCAATCATTAGATAGAAAACAGGAGAGAGCTAAAACATTTTTCTCTCAGCTAATACCAAGAAATTAAGAATCATACTTTTTTAAGGAGTGATCTCATATACATTCAATTGAATTTACCTTTCTTGTATACATTTTACAAAAATACAATGTTTCTTTTAATTTGTTTAATGCATTTGAATTGGTATCATCAACTGAGATGTCACCATTATCACATTAACCTGAAGTAAAGGGTCTATATATCATATTCATATAATGATTAATACTATACATTATTCCTTAAAACATTTTATGGAAATGTTATAATTTTTTGTATACCAAAGACTGCATTATATTTCATAGAAGACTTTGATTATACTATGATTCTTATTCATTGTGACCAGTTGTCTTTGCATTGGATTGTATGCTATATGTTCCAGGTTTTGAAGTCTTTTCATTTTAACAATTTGATAATGTTTCCCATCAGATGACACATGTTGTACTGATCCATCCTCACACACCACATACAGACTGCCATCTTGTAGTGTGGTCATCCTATAGGGTTGTGATGGTAATGTTAGGGTGTGATGTCTGTCATCAGTATAACTGTACCAGTGCAGGTTGTTGTTGATGTAAGAATCATCATGACAGTAGAATATTTTGTCACCAGAACCATGTATCCTTCCAAGATAACAGTCTGTCTTTATTTTCTGTATCACCTCTCCTATCTGATGATCTATGATCAGTACGCTGTACCAACCACCTACAACTAACTTGTTGTTTATAGTTGTAATTTCTCTCCACCAACACATGCCAGGTAGTGATATTGATTTAAGTATCAGTTTATTGTTTATGTCATACATCTCTATACACTCTCTACGAAACAGTGTAAAAGCTACTGTAGAGTTGTTGACTGCTGTTACAAACAATGGTTTACCATTTACAGGTATACTGTCTACCTGTGATCCATCTGTGTTACAGATTAGTAGTTTACCTTTACCCCAGTGATGTAAACACATCACTAGTCTACCATCATCCATCATCACCACATCTGTTACAGTGTCTTGAGTTTGATTACAAGTTTCTGATATCTGGCTGATCTGATGATGAAATTTGAAAACCTCTTGTCCTAGTGTGTATTGCTTATTGTTTGTGTGGTCTTCGTCTAAAGATAGAAATCGCACATAGTTTATTGTTGTATTAATTGTATTTTGATTTATACAAACATTTGAAATATGATCATCTAAAGAAATTAACAGTAACAGATAGACTTTCTCAGTTTGCAACAAATAAAAACACTAATATTTTGTATTAAGAATTTATAATCAATACCACAAAAGAACAGTTTTTTAAGGGATGAATGTTCATTAGACTTTTTTCAATTTTCATAAGTGTGATACAAAGGATTGTTTGCAGTTAATAAAGATAAGGAGATATACTATCTTATGCATGTATGAAACATATAGGCTCACATCATGAGAAGAATTCAAATGAACTGTCCTTTAAGTCTAAGTAATATATTATGTTCAATATAATACCGAACATATTTGACCAATTTTTTTTTATATTAAAACACAGGCGTTTGTTCACTTTCGTTTGTAACACATTGTTCATTGTGAAAAAATACATCATATTAAATTACCAATATATTTATACATACTTTTTTGCTCGGAGTTTTCATATTGACAAGAGCATCCATCTCTTCTGATGTACAGAAGTATCTCCTGTAAAGTGATAAATTAGTAACTTAGATTTGTTCAAAGAACAACTGTGCAAAACAAAATATATTTGATTTTAAACATATTTTATTCATTACATATGAAAAGGATTGAGCAACAGGCACAGCCTATAAAAGCTCTCTCCATAAAATTAAAATATATATCAGTGGAGTCAATGCAGCTTTTACATTGTATTGTGATGGATGTGATTTTAAAATACTATTGGATATATTAAAATCAACATTAAACATCTATTAGGCTACTTGATGATTGTAGAAATATTGAAAGTTTGGCAATGTTGTTAAAATACTCTGAAATGTTCAAAATTACTTGGCAAACTAGAGGTAAACAAATATGTTCCTCCCTGTCTGATCCAAATAGGAATGATCATTCTAATTTCTCATGTCTAAGGAGATTGACACACTCTTTTCACTGAAAGGATCCCTAGCAACTTTTTAGCTCACCGGGCCCGAAGGGCCAAGTGAGCTTTTCTCATCACTTGGCGTCCGCCGTCTTTTACAAAAATCTTCTCCTCTGAAACTACTGGGCCATATTGAACCAAACTTGGCCACAATCATTATTGATGTATCTAGTTTAAAATTTGTGTTTTTTGACCCAGCCAACCAACCAAGATGGCCGCCATGGCTAAAAATAGAACATAGGGGTAAAATGCAGTTTTTGGCTTATAACTCAAAAACCAAAGCATTTTGACATGGGGTAAAATTGTTTATCAGGTCAAGATCTCTCTGCCCTGAAATTTTCAGATGAATCAGACAACCCATGGTTGGGTTGCTGCCCCTAAATTGGTAATTTTAAAGAAATTTTACTGTTTTTGGTTATTTTCTTGAATATTATTATAGATGGAGATAAACTGTAAAAAACAGCAATAATGTTCAGCAAAGTAAGATTTACAAATAAGTCAACATGACCAAAATGGTCAGTTGACCCCTGTAGTAGTTATTGCCCTTTATAGTCAATTTTTAACCATTTTCCGTAAATCTTAGTTAACTTTGACAAAAATCTTCTTCTCTGAAACTACTGGGCCAAATTTGATCAAATATAGCCAGAATCATTATTAGGCTATCTAGTTTAAAATTTGTGTTTTGTGACTGGGCAAACCAACCAAGATGGCCGCTACGGCTAAAAATAGAACATAGGGGTAAAATGCAGTTTTTGGCTTATAAGTCAACCAGATGCTCCGCAGGGCGTAGCCTCATACGACCACAGAGGTTGAACCCTGAACGATTGGGGCAAGTATGGACACAACATTCAAGCTGGATTCAACTCTAAATTTGGATTGTGATTAAATAGTTGACACAGCATAGGTTTCTGACACAGAATGAATGTGTTCTAATGAACTTAAAATTTTTGTTTTCTCTTAGAGCAATTCACTATGCTGTTGAATATTAATCCTCTCAAAAAAATGTTTGAAGAAATTTTCTTTTTATCTATGAAATTTCAAATGAGAAAAATTGAACCCAATTTTTTTAATCACATCCCCCTTTCCCTTATTCCAAAACTAATCTCAATTAAAATTTCTAATGGAGATTGCAACAATAACTACTCATTTAAATACATCATAAAATATTAAGATGTAAAAAAAACTGCTTGTTATCACTGAATGGTAAAGATTATTTTAATTTATCAGTTGGTAGTAAAAAGTGAACATACATTGTATATTGTATATAACAAAGATTTAAGTTGATTCTGGACAAAGAAAGATAACTCCAATTGAAAAAAATCTTGCTATTGCACAATATTTTGCAATTAGATATTTCTTGCTTACTATTCTGGACAAAGAAAGATAACTCTAATTAAAAAAAAATATTAGCTATTTCACAATATTGTGCAATTAGATATTTCTTGCCATTGTGCAATACTTTGCAATTGAAAAGACTTGCTATTGCACAATACTTAATATAATAATTTAAGATCCTGATTTGGACCAACTTGAAAACTGGGCCCATAATCAAAAATCTAAGTACATGTTTGGATTCAGCATATCAAAGAACCCCAAGATTTCAATTTTTGTTCAAATCAAACTAAGTTTAATTTTGGACTTTAATGTACACCAATATGAAAACAGGACCAAAAATGAAAAATCTACATACACAGTTAGATTTTGCATATCAAAGAACCCAATTTATTCAATTTTTGATGAAATCAAACAAAGTTTTATTTTGGACCCCGATTTGGACCAACTTGAAAACTGGGCCAATAATCAAGAATCTAAGTACATTTTTAGATTCATCATATCAAAGAACCCAACCAATTCATTTTTTATCAAAATCAAACTAAGTTTAGTTTTGGACCCTTTGGACCTTAATGTAGACCAATAAGAAAACAGGACCAAAAATGAAGAATCTACATACACAGTTAGATTTGGCATATCAAAGAACCCTATTTATTCAATTTTTGATGAAATCAAACAAAGTTTAATTTTGGACCCTTTGGGCCCCTTTTTCCTTAACTGTTGGGACCAAAACTCCCAAAATCAATTCCAACCTTCCTTTTATGGTCATAAACCTTGTATTTAAATTTCATAGATTTCTATTTACTTATACTAACGTTATGGTGCGAAAACCAAGAAAAATGCTTATTTGGGTCCCTTTTTGGCCCCTAATTCCTAAACCGTTGGGACCTAAACTCCCAAAATCAATACCAACCTTCCTTTTGTGGTCATAAACATTGTGTTTAAATTTCATTGATTTCTATTCACTTAAACTAAAGTTATTGTGCGAAAACCAAGAATAATGCTTATTTGGGCCCTTTTTTGGCCCCTAATTCCTAAACTGTTGAAACCAAAACTCCCAAAATCAATCCCAACCTTTCTTTTGTGGTCATAAACCTTGTGTCAAACTTTCATAGATTTCTATTTACATAAACTAAAGTTATAGTGCGAAAACCAAGAAAATGCTTATTTGTGGTCATAAACCATGTGTTAAAATTTCATAGATTTCTATTCACTTTTACTAAAGTTAGAGTGCGAAAACTACAAGTATTCCGACGACGACGATGACCCAGACGACGACGCCAACGTGATACCAGTATACGACGAAAATCTTTTCAAATTTTGCGGTTGTATAAAAACCAATTGAAAGCATTAAGAGCAAATCTATCATGGTAAAATTGTTTATCAGGTCAAGAACTATCTGCCCTGAAATTTTCAGATGAATCAGACAACTGCCCCTAAATTGGTAATTTTAAGGAAATTTTACTGTTTTTGCTTATTATCTTGAATATTATTATAGATAGAGATAAACTGTAAACAGCAATAATGTACAGCAATTTAAGACTAAAAAATAAGTAAAAATTTATAACCAAGAAATCCACAGTCTAAAACTAGGAGACTGATATGAGGATTCGGTCACAACTAAATGTTAAACCTAAATAACCATGCACCATAAACTAGCAGTAATACACAGAAGATTAATTCCACTTAGTATATAATTTATTTCCAAGACTGGAACTTGTCACTAAGGCTGTGACTTCCAAACTTATCTCTTTTACAATATAGTACAATATATATATATGGGAATTAAACAATAAGCTAAGATCAATTATTACATAATGTGTTGACAAATATAAACAAGTTATTATCCAGATAAAGAAAGATAAATAATTAATACAACTCTTTTAGCAATGTCTCTAATTTAAGAAGGATAAAGAATTAAGCCCTGAGGCATTATTGTCACTTTGATTATAAAATGTCCATTATCAATTAGATACATATTAACTTATGGTCCAAGTAGAAAATATAATATAAAACATAATTAATGATAAATTCTTTAAGTCTCAAACATTAGCATTAAAAACCTAAACACATCTGAAAGTCATTTTAACTCTGTCATAAATTACCAAAATGGTCAATTGACCCCCTAAGAAGTTATTGTACTTTACAATCAAGTTTTAACAATTTTCATAAAATTTGTAAATTTTTACTAATATTTTCCACTGAAACTACACGGACAAGTTTATTATAGATAGAGATAATTGTAAGCAGCAAGAATGTTCAGTAAAGTAAGATGTACAAACTCATCACATTCACCTAAACACAATTTTGTCATGAACTGTCTGCTTCCTTTGTTTAATTCACATGTATACCAAGGTGAGCGACACAGGCTCTTTAAAGCCTCTAGTTTAAGTGGTCTAATAATTGCAAGTTAAAATGACATTGACCTCA
Source organism: Mytilus trossulus (assembly GCF_036588685.1). NCBI lineage: Eukaryota > Metazoa > Mollusca > Bivalvia > Mytilida > Mytilidae > Mytilus > Mytilus trossulus. The sequence goes on along the minus strand of NC_086386.1, from coordinate 31,678,795 downwards.
TTTTCATGGTTCAGTGGTTATAGTTAAGTTTTTGTGTTTTGGTCTGATTTTCTTATACTATATGTTATAGGTCTACTATATTTGGTGTATGGAATAATTGTAAGGTGTACATGTCTAGCTGACAGGTGTCATCTGACCTTGACCTCATTTTCATGGTTCAGTGGTCAAAGTTAAGTTTTTGAGTTTTGGTCTATTTTTATAATACTTTATGCATTAGGTCAACTATATTTGGTGTACGGAAATATTTTATGATCTATATGTCTGGTACACAGGTTTTATTTGACCTTGACCTCATTTTCACGGTCCATTGCTAAGTGTTAACAGTGTTTGTGTTTTGGTCTGTTTTTCTTAATTTATAAGCAATAAGTCAATTATATTTGTTGTATTGAAGAATTGTTAGCTGTACATGTCTGCCTGGCATGGTTCATCTGACCTTGACCTCATTTTCATGGTTCATTGATCAATGTTTAGTTTTCTTGGTTAATGTTGAGATTATGTGACAGTTGTAATAAAGCTTTATATTAAGGTCCATCAACATAATATCAACGATTAGTAAAGAAGGTGAGACATTTCAGCGTGTACACTCTTGTTTAAAGATACAAAGTCAGCAAGATACATTTAGTGGTTATGAATGTTATAATGTATTTACCTGCATGTAAGCATTTTGACCTTGTATGTCAGATCGTATACCTTGGATTGAATTATCCATCTGAAAATAAAGTAAAAACATAAACTATGTCAGCTGGAACTATTTTTTTTCAGTAAAGACAATCATACTTGCCCTGTGTTAAATACTATACTTTGGCCTATAATGGTTTATTTGTGACTTGGATGGAGAGTTGTTTCATTGGCACTCATACCACATCTTCTTATATCTATTTGCAAGCCTATTTCACTTTATTCTACTAAATTTAAACATTGAACCATCACAAAATGCTGTTAAATATCCGACAGATCTTAATCAATGTTTCAGCAATCCTTCTAATTTCATGGTTTTTTTTAGTGTTTTTTTTTTAATATAATAATATATATCATATATTTAGTACAAAATACAGCAATTTTGTATATCTTACAAAGTTTTGTTTTCAAGTATGTATCAACTACCCTGCATCGCAATACTCCTTATCGCATAGCTAAACCTGTATTGCATAGCAAAACCTGTATCGCATACCTGGCGTGACATCATTATTCGAATGACGTCAGCGTTTGATCTCTGACGTCAAGTTGCTTTTTCCATAAAAAAGTGGTATCATTTCAACAAGTTTGATATGAATCAGTCATGTTGTTACTTTGTAATATATTTTTTTTTACATGTAGTTGAAATGATGGAACAGTATCATTATTGAAATACATGATCTTAACAGTATATTGAGAATGTAATAAGGTTATAGGGGACATTACAATGTGGATATTCAGCTAATAAGGAAGTCTGTAAGAAAGAAGTCAGCTGAAAAATACAGGAAAATCATAATTTCCTTCTTCTTGCTTATATTTTCGGATGATTTAAAAGAACCTGGGATATTCCATGAATCCGATTCTGTTTAAATATATGATAAACAGAATATAGTTCATGGAAAAATCTGTATCGCATGCTGTATCACCACTCAACTAATATAAGTCTTCAGGACCTTCAGCCCTCTGGACTGATATTGGTTACGCATTTGATAGGGATTTTGACATGTATTATTCTATATGTATTCATCAAACCTTGATTGATAAAAATTTCACCAAGAGTCAAAGCTTCTCTAGATCTTCTCTATTACCCTATATTCGACTGATTATCCAGGGAAATAAACAGCTGCTTCAACTTATTAACTTACAAAAAAGCAAGATTATCCTGTACACATATGGTACATCAACTAATTATTGCTAAAATTCTTTTTCATTCACAATAATACTTTTGATTTCTATTCATCTGTATCTACTCTCTTATTTAATTTATTTTCAAAAATACATAATAGACATCAACAATTTTTGTTCTCTGCTCGGAATCATATATTATATCAAAATAAATCGTGTTGCCCAATGAAATCCAGTATTAAACAAATGTATAGAAATCTTTCGGAATATGCATGACATATTTGTCACTGGCCATTGAAGACACACAACTATTAATTAATCCACTAGGAATTGGTTACACTTAATATTAATCAAACTTTTTAATACAGTTTACTCTCGTTGTCTCGAACTTGTTTGACTCAAAATTTATAGATGAGTTGAAGTTTTCACGTGAACAGGACATTATTCCATACAAAAGTATGTAATTCCACTCCAGCTAGATGAGTTGAAATTGGATGAGTTGAAATTTCGTTTGAGTCAAACTTAATTTACAGTCCTAAGGTTAACAAAAGCAAATTACTCTCTTGGAAAAGCCATAAGATTTTTTTTAATTTAAACAATTGAATAAGTAAAAATAATGTTATTATGATAATAAAGGAATGTGACATCCAAATACAGTGATCTGATACTAAAATATCTGTCCCCTTGCCATATTCACCCAGATTGAATATTTTAATTTAGATATCATATATTTAGAAACATTAAATGTAATGTTACTGGTTTTTAAGGAGTACCTTGCAGGATATTGCAGTGGCAAAATAAGTCTATTTTTTGGTTCATTGTTTTATTTAATCCATACAAAACATATACAGCCTTCCTTTTAACAGTCAGTGGAATTTGAGCAATTTGATGTCTTTTTTTTTTAAATACCTGATATAAGAACATAAATTTTTCATACATTAATCTACTATTTTCATAAATAAAAAATTCTAGACATAAACATTTTGTGTCTGCCTGAATTCCGGTGTCATTGTAATTATAATGAGACATTGGATCATCTTATCAATACAGACGAGGGACACCTTTTATAATCAAAAAGGTAGCATAAGCAATATAAAAAAATCCAGCTCATCTAGGTGCATGCGAATTACAATGTTTCTCTTTGACATTCTGATTGGTAGTTCCACTGATTCTGTTTATATCACCATTGACAAATATTATTTTAAATCTATAATCAAAAACAATAATAATGCAAGTTACCTCATCAAGCTTCTTATGGAGGTCCAGTAGGTTAAGAGTGTAGCTGTTACACAAAGACTCATCCAATGGTCTTTGCTCTATCCTTATCAAGTCATCTTGTTTACTAGGGTCAAGTTGTAGAACAAAATTTGTCAGGTCTGTCCATAAGCTCTTATATTCTGTCTGTGATATTCTACCTATGGTATTGTGACTCAGATAGTCATTCTTGTACTGTCGTAGCCCCTGTACTGCTGCATTGTCGGCTGGTGTCAGATTATTGCAGTTCAACAAAATCAGGCTTGATAGGGTGATATCAAGATCTTCTAGTTGAATAGGATTGGCTGTGAACTTGCAGTGACAGTCGTGAAGGACATGCCCAGGTTTCTCTGAATATAAACGTTTCCATTGACAATATATAAGTGGCAATGATGGATGGTTATAACAGTTAAGCCCATCAACACAGCATCGTGCATTTCTGTGTCGTAGGTGAAACAGGATATGTATTACTGGCTGCGTATTAAGGAAGGCTTGTAGAGATGTTAGTCCTTTACTGGTGTAGTCTCTTTCAAGTCTAGTCCGAAACAGTGGTGTCACAACCTCCATTATAACAGATCCTACTATAAAGTATCGTCGCTTATCATCCCTGTCCATCCTGTAATGTAACAGACAACAAATAAAGATTTCAAGCATCTTAGTCAACACAACTCTCAACTCTAGTGTTTAAACATTTACTGTAATCTCAAATGTTTTCTGCCAATTTAACTGTTTTTATATATTTCACAAGAGGCACATACACTGAAATGTGTCTCCTTCTTGATGAACCATTGATATTAGGTTGATAGTCCTAACTATAAAACTTTACTACAAGTATCACATAAACTTACGTGATCCAAGATAATGAGGCCAAAGTCAGATTTAAACCAAACAAAAAATACATGTCATGCATGTACATCTTACCATCATTCAATACCCCAAATAAAGTTGACCTATTGCTTAAAGTTTGTAAGAAATAGACTTAATAAAAAAAAACCTAAACATTGACAACTGAACCATGAAAATGAGGTCAAGGTGAGATGAACAAACATACAAACATATACACCTCACAATCATTCAATGCACCAATTTTAGTTGACCTATTGCTTATAGTATATAAGTAACAAACTTAATTAACCATGAAGATTTAACATTGATATAAGGTATCTATAAAGTATGAAGCATCCAGGTCTGCCACCTTTTAAAATGTAAAGCTTTTAAGAAGTGAACTCAACACCCATTCTGTTGCCACCGCCAGATCATTATCCCTATGTCCAGCTTTAAAAACCATAGAACAATCAGAACATTTATGAGGTTACACATCTTATACTTATGAGACTTCTGTATTACTTCAGGAACTGCAGGAAAACATATTGTTGCAAATGGTGGATTACCATTAAATTTACAATATATTGATTAATATTTGTAAAACGAATCAGTTTATAGGTAAAAGAAAAAAAAGAAAAATACACTAACATGTACAATAATGTGCATGGTCTAAAAACTTTATAAAAATGAAGTTGGACATTTACCAACTGTTTTAAAAATGTAATAATAATTTTTTGTCGAAATCAGTTTTAGTTTTATACGTATACCCTTTGAACCTTTATGTAGACCAATTTAATTACGAGGCCAAAAAATCAAATATCGAAATACACTGTTAGATTCAGCCTATCAAAGAACTACATATATTATTTTTTTGTTGAAATCAAACAGAGTTTGACCAGGCACCCTTTGGAACTTTATGTGGACCAATTTGAAAAAAGGGGCTCAACTTTCAAATCTAAATACAAAGTTAGACTCAGCATATCAAGGAACCCATGGCTAATCATTTAATGTTTATTATAATGAAAGCAATTTTTATTTTGAACCCTTTTAACCTCAATGTGAATCAATTTGAAAAAGGGGCCCAAAAATTAAAAAAAATGTTAATCCACAGTTTTAGCAAATTAAAAATCCCAATGATTCAATTTTAATGAACCATAGGAATAAAGTTTAATTTTGGACCAATTTAAAATCGCTTTAAAATGGATAAACATTTGTGTAAGTTTTAGACTAGACACCATTTTATCAAACATTGACAAATGATTTAAATGAACTCCAAAGAATGTTCAACAAGTTTGTAGTGCAGGCATGAACAAAACTAGTCTGAAGACTATAAGTTGGAAAATAATTTGTTGCAGATCGACTGCTTAAACTGAAAGTAAAATGATTATAATATTGAAGGTCAATATATCACAATCTATGACTTTCTATGCGAACATTCAGTTTACTTTTTATAGTGTTCTGGTGTGTATACTCACTTCAAGCTTATGTTATATATGTTTTAGTCTTCATGAAATTTTCTGGTTGACAATGGTGAGATCATGTTCTAGTCATAACAATGTCAAGGTTGGTTGGAAATACCCTGTTCTATTTATATCAATTGCAAGATAGTTTGGAAATACCCATTTCTATTTATGATTTAAGTCATGTGATTATTTCCAATACAAACTCATAGTTAACAAACTATACACACACATCAATTGATTTTTGTATTTATTACACAAGTATTCTTTTTTACTTCAGCTAAATCTATAATTTTGTTTGATATTTATACTATTTCTTATGTCTGGTTTATTGGTCAAAATTCACCTATGAAAAGCTCTAACAGTAATCTTCATAATTTATGTTTATTGTGTTTACTGATCGATGTATCAATCTATTTAGATAATGTCAGTTTTGACTGAACAAAAAATATGATTATCCTTTTTTCTTTCTCAAGTTGACTAAATATTTCAATAGATATAAAAGTAAATTAAAGTTATTGGAGACCCCCTCCCCCTTAAAAAAAGGAACAAATAAATAAAAGCTGATTAACAGATTTATTAAAAAAAAAGGTTGAAAAAGAAAAGAAAAACAAAGAAGAAAAAAGGTTAAAATTGATAAATAATAAAATAAATCAAATTCAAATTCATTTTTATTTCAGTGTTAATAAACTGAAGTGCATTCAATGAAATATCAACATGTTTGTTCTTTTTATTAATTATTTTCTTAGACAAATGCAGTTCCAGATGTAGCAGTTTTATACATTGTTGTTCTATCTTTTCTAGGAAGAAGAGGCTGAGACAGGAGATATATGGATGCCAAGAAAAGAAATCCCTGTCATAGAGTATGTATTTTTAAACAAATTAAAGATGTAGTACTAGTATAAGCCAAAACAATTTCAACACTAGAGGATAAATAATAATTCTTTATTGTTACTTGTGTCAACAATAAAGAAGGCAGGTCTAGTAAACATGCAGTCAGTCCCTCTGTTCATCTAAAATACTCTATGTAGGAAATTTTCATCCAACTTTCCTTCTATTGAGGGAAGTTATTTTATGTTTGGTCTAGAGATTCAGAACGTTGAGTTTAAGTATGTAAGCAATTTCTTATCAGCAGTGCAACAACTTCATGTTTATCAATAGTGTGAACTTTTACAACACTCACTGCACAAGGAAATTTTTTGTTAAAATATTTTACCGCTTCAATGAGAGGGAACGATATGCCATGCTTCAGTGAACATGCAAAGCTCTGATTCCTTTCACGGATTTGGCTATACATTTTCGACCTTTTGGATTATAGCTCTTCATCTTTTATATAAGCTTTGGAATTTAAATATTTTGGCCTAGAACATCACTGAAGAGACATGTATTGTCGAAATGGGCATCTGCATGGTGCATGAAAATTGGTACCATTCATGTTATTAACATAAATAAGGACATAACTTTGAAGTTTTTATTATTTAAGGTGCATATAATATGAGGGGATTTGAATAAACAACTGTATAATTCTCTGATGCTCTCCCCATCCAAATAAAATTCATATATTGTTGTACATTGACATTACCTCAGACAGATATTACCAGCACTATACTTGATGATTTACATGCAGAGGACAACTATTTACACTGAAATCTTTGTTTGACCTTTCTTTTCTCTAAATATCTGTCTTTTACGAAACTATATTAAATGCATGAGGAGAGACAACAGCAAATTAAAGGCTAAATAACATATAAATCAGAAAGCTTTTCTTAAAACTTGTATTTTTGGGGGATTTTGTGGTTGCTGTGGTTTGTTTTACTGTTCGGATCATATTGTTAGTGATACCCTTTATTCTTTAAATGTATTATTTTTAACAGGTGAAATAGCTTAGATATTATAAAAAAAATCTTTAAAGACTAATATCTGAAGTTGAGGATATCATCATTCAAAAATAAATAGCTTTTGGCGAACACTTTCATGTTACACTCTTTGTAAATGAAACTTATAAGCCACATGTAAATTATTTATGTTTATTTACCCAGAGTTGAGCATGTAGCTAAGTAAGTATACATCACATAGATGAGTATGTTGTAATAAACTCTGATGTCTTACATCTGACTGTAATCTTACTTTTTTTCAGTAGCAATGCTATACTAACACATAACTCAATTCTTACAAGTAGTTAATTCAAATAAAATTGTATTGAGAGAAACTCAGTAGTTATGAACATTAAAATCAGGGTTAATTCGGTAAACTGCCTTTTCTTGACAGGTAAGTAAGTATAGCCTGCCCTTTTGTTTTCAATCCTTTTACTTTTGAAATAACTCAAGATGAAATAGAAATATCGACAAGCACTGATAAGATTCATTTGAAATCTGAAATTTAAAAGTTCACTCTGTGTAATCCTTCTCTAGCTGTTTAGAAACCAAGCAATGATTTATATGGCTTTGTATTCGCTTATCAAATTCTTAATTGTATATAAGCCTCATAAACTGCTTTGATAACTTTTAACAAAATGTCACCAGTGCTCCTGTTGTGTTGGTCAGTCACAATGATAGGGTAAACTGTTCAGAACTGAACCATAATCTCTTAAGAACAGCTAAGGCAATCAGTTCTAATCATAAAGAACAACATATAATAGGTCATATACTGCAGCTGTGATATTTGAGCAGTCAATTTGCATTGACTATATTTTTATATGTGAAATACAGTCACTGACCGTGTATCACCTTGTTTATGACGTTGACAATGGTTTTCTGTATAGTTTTTTTTATGACGTCAATAAAACATACAGGTACACGGCAATTTTGCGTTGCCCACTCACAACTACCGAATAACGTTATTAACCCTAAATACTTCATTTTGAACAGCGATAAGAGTTGCATTATATAAAGAATAACCATACATTGTCTCGAAATATCAACCTGTTATTTATGACAAAGTATGGTTATTCCATATTTATACATACAGATAGGTACTATTTAAATACAGATTAAATAAAAGGTCACCAACAATAATATGAATAAAAGGTGATATTGTGTTAAGGTCAATGAGATAGCAACATAACAATGCAGGAAATTACAAAAAACAATCTTACAAATTGAACTTATTGGGCAATCTATTAGATGTGGAACTGATTTTGCTATGCTATATATATACTCTATTGTATAGTATATACTCAAGTCATTATGATTTTTAAATAAAAAGGATAACAATTCTAAAAGCGAATTACAGATGTAACACATAACTTTAATTGCTGATCTCCTTTTGGTAGAGCAGCATTATAAAATTGGAAAAGTCAAAGGTAAATCTCAATCTTCTCTGAATATCTGAAGGTATCATAGATTGTGGTTTAGAACATTTTGTACGTTAGGGCAGGATATTGGGAGAGAAGGCAAGGATCAGTTATATATCCTTGGTATAGCATAAAATGACTATAGGGTTTACAGTGTACATAAATATAAAATGGTTTAGTCATTTAGCAAATTGATATATAAAAGTATTTATTCAGGACTGAGGTTATGTAATAAGCTTTTCATTGATCTTGCAAAAATCTGTTTTTCAAAACCTCATATGAATATGTTTCATGACATTTATATTTTAGGGAATATTTTATGGAAAATTTAGGTGAAGGTTTATATCAGAAACGTAGAACTGTTCTAATGTAAGTTAGACATGGGCAATGAGCAGCATACCAGTTTGATTGTTGTCATGTGGCTTCCATTCAAGCTTTCCCACCTCCACAAAGAAAACTCATTGATCCCAGTAAAGAACAGATTAGTTTCCTTTCCAAAATTTGAAATGTTTCACCAACACAAATATGTCATCTAGAGTGCTGAAAATCAGCACACCCTTTATTTTATCTGTTTTATGTATTCCAAGACCAAATAAATCCTAATATCCCTGTCATTGTTCCAACACATATTTATTTTTTCTTCAATATAATTTGAAGGTAAGAAAAAAAAAATTTTCTCTCTAAAATGCATTGATAACTCAAACTAATAACAGCACTAAATTGTAAAGCAAATATTTCCCAGGAATTAAATGAAAATTTATAAACAAGATTTTTCTATGAAGATATTAAGTACAGTTTAGTTGTTTTACTATTACTCACTGCACTTGAGGTGCCTGTTAACTGCCATTGTAAAAGGACAAACAGAGGTCAATGGTTCTGCTTTCCTCAACAATTCACTGCAAACAACTTAATAATTTGATAAAATATCATTAATTTATTTTGAATAGTATAAACACATTAAATCTAGAGGAGAATCCCATTTGGTTTTATGGTTGCAATAAACATTTATTTGAGGTCTACAGATAACATTGGGTATACTAAAATAACAAATAGAATCGCTGAAGAAACAATTTTAAACTCCCTAAAAAATCCAAAAGAACTTCAGCTAAGGTCAACATTGCCTCAAGATTATTTTACATGAATTTCAAAAAAAATTGTTGAACAATACAAAAAAGATAAAATAATCAATTCAGAATTGAAGCACTAACTTAACAATAGTGATAAGTATTTCAGCATAACATGGCTGAGCTAAGTGAGAATTTTTTTTATACATTTTATCATGATTTTGATTTTTCTGTTATAACTTATAAAAAGATATCACTCTGTATCCTTCAAATCCTCCTGTGAATGTTGCCAATAGCTGTTGTTATGCTAGTATGAGTATGGTACTTTGGAATGTTAATTTTTAGATTTTCCTGCCTGCACTTATTTTATGATAAATGAATTGTTAAATTTTGTTTAGCAAGTATATCATATAATTTATACTTTGTAAAACATATTGTAGATCTCCATTAAGGCATATATAAAATAACTAATTACAGAGAAAAAGTTCAAATAGAGAACGCTTGACTTAATCATACATGTAAAAGCTTCCACTATTTTTACAGGAAATATAGATTTTGAAATAAAAGAGTCGTCAAATTATATTTGAACATAATAGCTTAAAAATATAATTGAATGCAAAAAAGATATGGGAGGTGAAAAATCTATTTGATATTGTATGCTTTCATCATGGTTTTTCAATTTTTAAAAATAACCTAATTTCTCATTTTCTCATACAGTTTTCTGTTGAACATGTACTTTTTATTAGTGTGTTGTGTTATGCATGTGCACTATAAATATGTATGACAGATAAACATTTGTATACCAAGTATGACTATGTTTGTTTCGACACAATGCTAATTCATTTCAGAAGACATTCTAAATTTCAGCCAAGGTAAAAAATGTTTGAGTTGCAGGATTGTGTACTTTGCAAGCTTATTTTTCAATGTAGTAAGAAATTCATGCACCTGGAGGATTCCTTCAGCTGACCCCTAAACAAATATATATACTAGTACAGTGATAGGGAACCCCATACTCGACTCCAAATTGTACACAAGAAACTAAAATTAAAAATGATACAAGACTAACAAAGGCCAATGTACTTTCAAAATGAGTAATTAAAGTATATAGTTACTCTTCTATTGTAGTATTTTTGTATCACTCACATATGATGACAATGTAGTACATAATTTATTAGGCAAACTGGTAGATAAATACTTAGCATTTGCTGCTTAAAGTTTTGAATAATTACAATTTAGTTATATAAGTTCGATTTGTCAACTGTTAGAAGCATTTTGATGATGAAAGGTTCAATATTTTTACTAATTTGTGTCAGTAAATCTTTTTTCCATTGAAATTTTTGACAATGATATGTGTTTTACAGGAACATGAGGGAAAAAATGATTACCTGAGTTTTCTTATGGAATCTAGATATTTGTAAATTTAAAATAGGATGACCTGTTTTTACAGGAGGCAGATAAATGAAGAAGTAAGAAAAATGATGGGTGAATTATTTACCAATCTGGAGGAAGAATTGGAGGGGTTTATTTTCTATGCTGATAAATTGGATGGATTGTAAGTTCATGTTTATGTACACCAATGCAAGATTTTCCATGATGATATTTCTAGTCTACTGATTTTTCTTATTTTGAATATATCTAAAAAGACAAGATAAAATTAAGAATGGAAATGGGGAATGTGCCAAAGAGAAAACAACCCGACCATAGAGCAGACAACAGCAGAAGGTCACCAACAGGTCTTCAATGCAGCAAGAAAATCCCACACCTGGAAGTGACCTTCTGCTGGCCCCTTAACTAATAAATATACTGGTGAAGTGATAATGAAGAACTACTATGTCATTTTTAGCTCACCTGGCCCGAAGGGCCAAGTGAGCTTTTCCCATCACTTGGCGTCCGGCGTCGTCGTCCGTCGTCCGTCGTCGTCGTCCGTCGTCGTTAGCTTTTAGAAAAATCTTTTCCTCTGTAACTACTGGGCCAAATTAAACCAAACTTGGCCACAATCATAATTGGAGTATCTAGTTTAAAAAATGTGTGGCGTGACCCGGTCAACCAACCAAGATGGCCGCCACGGCTAAAAATAGAACATAGGGGTAAAATGCAGTTTTTGGCTTATAACTCAAAAACCAAAGCATTTAGAGCAAATCTGACATGGTGTAAAAATGTTTATCAGGTCAAGATCTATCTGCCCTGAAATTTTCAGATGAATCGGTCAATCGGTTGTTGGGTTGCTGCCCCTGAATTGGTAATTTTGAAGAAATTTTGCTGTTTTTGGTTATTATCTTGAATATTATTATAGTTAGAGATAAACTGTAAACAGCAATAATGTTCAGCAAAATAAGGTCTACAAATAAGTCAACATGACCAAAATGGTCAGTTGACCCGTTTTGGAGTTATTGCTCTTTATAGTCAATTTTTAACCATTTTTCGTTAATTAAAGTAATCTTTTACAAAAATCTTCTCCTCTGAAACTACTTGGCCAAATGAATCCAAACTTGGCCACAATCATCTTTGGGGTATCTAGTTTAAAAAAAGTGTGGCGTGACAACCAACCAAGATGGCCGCCACGACTAAAAATAGAACAAAGGGGTAAAATGCAGTTTTTGGCTTATAACTCAAAAACCAAAGCATTTTGAGGAAATCTGACATGGGATAAAAATGTTTATCAGGTCAAGATCTATCTGCCCTAAAATTTTCAGATGAATTGGTCAATCGGTTGTTGGGTTGCTGCCCCTGAATTGGTAATTTTGAGGAAATTTTGCTGTTTTTGGTTATTATCTTGAATATTATTATAGATAGAGATAAACTGTAAACAGCAATAATGTTCAGCAAAGTAAGATCTACAAATAAGTCAACATGACCAAAATGGTCAGTTGACTCGTTTAGGAGTTATTGCCCTTTATAGTCAATTTTTAACCATTTTTCTTAAATTATAGTAATCTTTTACAAAAATCTTCTCCTCTGAAACTACTTGGCCAAATGAATCCAAACTTGGCCACAATCATCTTTGGGGTATCTAGTTTAAAAAATGTGTGGCGTGACCTGGTCAACCAACCAAGATGGCTGCCACGGCTAAAAATAGAACAAAGGGGTAAAATGCAGTTTTTTGCTTATAACTCAAAAACCAAAGCATTTTGAGGAAATCTGACATGGGATAAAAATGTTTATCAGGTGAAGATCTATCTGCCCTGAAATTTTCAGATGAATCGGTCAATCCGTTGTTGGGTTGCTGCCCCTGAATTGGTAATTTTGAGGAAACTTTGCTGTTTTTGGTTATTATCTTGAATATTATTATAGATAGAGATAAACTGTAAACAGCAATAATGTTCAGCAAAGTAAGATCTACAAATAAGTCAACATGACCAAAATGGTCAGTTGACCCGTTTAGGAGTAATTGCCCTTTATAGTCAATTTTTAACCATTTTTTTCGTAAATTAAAGTAATCTTTTACAAAAATCTTCTCCTCTGAAACTACTTGGCCAAATTAATTCAAACTTGGCCACAATCATCTTTGGGGTATCTAGTTTAAAAAATGTGTGGCGTGACCTGGTCAACCAACCAAGATGGCCACCACCGCTAAAAATAGAACATAGGGGTAAAATGCAGTTTTTGGCTTATAACTCAAAAACCAAAGCATTTTAAGGAAATCTGACATGGGATAAAAATGTTTATCAGGTCAAGAACTATCTGCCCTGAAATTTTCAGATGAATCGGTCAATCGGTTGTTGGGTTGCTGCCCCTGAATTGGTAATTTTGAGGAAATTTTGCTGTTTTTGGTTATTATCTTGAATATTATTATAGATAGAGATAAATTGTAAACAGCAATAATGTTCAGCAAAGTAAGATCTACAAATAAGTCAACATGACCAAAATGGTCAGTTGACTCGTTTAGGAGTTATTGCCCTTTATAGTCAATCTTTAACCATTTTTCATAAAAAGTAATCTTTTACAAAATCTCCACTGAAACTACTAGGCCACAATCATCTTTGGGGTATCTAGTTTGAAAAATGTGTCCAATGACCTGGCCATTCAACCAAGATGGCCGCCACGGCTAAAAATAGAACATAGGGGTAAAATGCAGTTTTTTGCTTATAACTATGAAACCAAAGCATCTAGAGCAAATCTGACAAGAAGTTAAATTGTTAATCAAGTCAATATCTATCTGCCCTGAATTTTTCAGATGAATTGGACAACTGGTTGTTGGGTTGCTGCCCTCCAATTGGTAATTTTTAAAGAAATTTTGCCGTTTTTGGTTATCTTGAATACTATTATAGATAGAGATAAATTGTAAACAGCAATAATGTTCAGCAAAGTAAGATCTACAAATAAGTCAACATGACCAAAATGGTCAGTTGACTCGTTTAGGAGTTATTGCCCTTTATAGTCAATCTTTAACCATTTTTCATAAAAAGTAATCTTTTACAAAATCTCCACTGAAACTACTAGGCCACAATCATCTTTGGGGTATCTAGTTTGAAAAATGTAAGAAGCAAAATCGTTCAGTAAAGTAAGAACTTCAAACACATCACCATCACCAAAATACAATTTTGTCATGAATCCATTTGTGTCCTTTGTTTAATATGCACATAGACCAAGGTGAGCGACACAGGCTCTTTAGAGCCTCTAGTTAGTTTTTATAGTTTGGATAATATGGAGTTTTCAGGTTTTAGTAAAATAGTAGCAATTAACAAATTTTCTCAGAATATGAAAGAAAATATCAAAAGAAAGCTCAGTAGTATTGATATACATAGTTGTAATTTGTTTTTACAGTTACTCCATGTACATGCTAGTAAGAATGAGTCAACATGTAAACAATGCACAAGATGCTGGTTCATTCCTTAGTGTTACATTTGCAAGCTGTTTGGTGAAGATAAAGAGAAACTTTGATAAATTTGTTGTAAGTACTGTAATAAGGCTTGATATGGATAACGAATTATTTGCTGTGAATAGGGAATATAGTACCATTATTCACAAATAAAAAAAAAAACAGAATGTGGAATATAGTGTCTTTTTATCCCAAATCTAGAAAAATGGAAACAAAATTTGAATTGATTGTAAGTGTTTATGATTGCTGAAAAAAGACTTCTGTTCGAGAAAGGCAAAAGGCTCACTTGTTTGAGCATTAAGCATTGCAATTCCAAGAGTTGACACAAATACAAGATTGATTATTGTGCTTCTAGAAAAGACTGCAATCCAATAATGCTATCAAAACTTAAGAATTGCAATTTTTTTTTAATATTTTTGCACAATTCTGAATTAACAGTAATCATAAAAATTTAGAAAATTTAAAATGTTTCCTTTGAAATCCTTTGATATCCTGTAAATTTTTACTTTTGATCCATTGTAACTGCAGTACCCAAACAGTAGTCCATACAAAATTCCACAGAAAACTAAACATTAGCTTGACAAGCGCTTGTCATGTTCAAAGTTGATGTATATGTATAAATAAAAGCAACAGTAGTATACCACTGTTCAAAACTCATAATCCATGGACAAAAAACCAAATCAGGGTAACAAACAAAAACTGAGGGAAGCGCATTAAATATAAGAGGAGAACAAGGACACAACATTTAAATGTAACACACACATGAACAGACTAAACATTAGACAAAATCCTATGTGAATAACAAATATAACATCAAAACCAAATACATGAATTTGGGATAGATAAGTACTGTGACACGTCTTAAAGTAATGTGAATTTACACTAAAAAATAAGAGAAAACAAACGACACAAAGGAAACACAACATTAAAATGTAACACACAAAGGAAACAAACTATCATATAACAATGGCCATATTCCTGACTTGGTACAGGACATTTTTAAAGGAAAAAATGGTGGGTTGAACCTGGTTTTGTGGCATGCCAATATAAATGAACAATAAACAGACTTAACTTTATGAATTTAAACAACATCAGGTTGGCAATTTATCTGACAATTTTAAAACACACTCTGGTTAGAGGTAAAGGGGTATGATCATTTTTTTTTTAATTTAATAGCAAAACCAAATAGCTGCAATTGAAGAATATAAAGTTCAGAAGAAAAGCAGATGTGGTATCATTGGATTTGTACATAATTTTGGGGTAAGCTGGTTTTAAAATAAATACTTCCTATCAACAATTCTGATGGTTTATTAAAAACAAGAACTATATTGTGTGGCAAACATACATATATGCTATTTAAATGATTATGAATACATTAGCAGAACATGTATCAGTAAATTTGGCATTCTCTTGTAGCGATTTTTAAAGGCAGTGCTTTAAGGCCTGACTTTTAAGTCATGAGGTTCATCTTTTCATACTCAATCTATGCTGGGGGTCTTTTGGCCAGAAATAGATCCGGAAATGTTCGAATTTCTCCTCTTCTTTTTATGGTATGATATGGTTTTTGTTTCTTTCATTTACATTGGGGACTAAAGAAACGATCAGTGTGTATTGTTTGTTTTGTAGAACTTGCTATTAGTGTGTATTTTGCATTATAAGCAGTCAACCTGACTACAAACTATCATTATTTGTATATTCCGTGAGGAAAGAGGTCGGGTCAAATTCAAGTGTTATCTGACATATAAAGATTCCTTAATTAGTTCAGACGTTGATATAACAATGAAAAGTCGACTGAAAATGATTAATATTGCATCTTCTATAATTCAAAGCGGAATTCGGTTTATGAACGAGAAACCGTTAAGCGTTTTCAATTTCGGTATTTGTTATGTATGTTGTCTACGTATTATCCTGGTTCCCGGTACTACGTTCCGGATATTAGCTATTTGATATATTTGATGTGTAACATTACAATCGGGTACCAGCCAATCTACGTGTGTATGTGTACATGATTTCCCGCCAAAATGACCGACTTAAAAAATAGTCCATAAACGTTCCGTATAAATATGCAAATTCATAATTAATCGTAACTTTTTTTTATCTTTGCATAATAAATATAACAAAATGGATTCAACAAAATTGAAAATAGCATTATTTTACGAGGATTTCTCATATTTATTTCACTTCCGGGCGCAGTAATACGTATGTTTTGAAGAAGCTCGAAGAATTTGACAAAGTGAATTGAGAAGGAAACGGATAGATATACGTCCTTGTTATCAGGTAAAACAATTTAAATGTACAGAACAAACACATTTACTTCACACAAATAGTACAGGCTTAAGCTTTTTATTGTCTAGCTTATACACGACTGTAGTCAAGTGTTTAAACAGTTAAACGACGGCGGTGACCTACAAGGTACGGGTCATACTGGGTCAAGTCTAAATATGTAAACATATCCACGTGCTATTAGGTAGAAGTTAGAACGCATCGTAATGCAATATCTACAATTTTTTCCTCCTTTATACATCGTTTAACCAGATATAATTCTCCTTTTTACATCGTTTAACCAGATTTATTTCTCTTTCAAATACACTTAAACACGGGTTGTATGTACGTATCTTTTCTAGTGTTTTCTTGTCCTTATTAAAGTTCATTTGTTGATGTTTAAATATTTTTGAACGACTGAACACAGGAGTGAATGAATGCAACAATTATATATACTGACTTGGGCTGTACAATGATAGTGTACGTATATCATACAGATAATTATTCTAGCAGTAATTATGTTAATTTAGGATGTAATGTCTAATGACAGGAATTCATGAGCTATGCCTCAGGCTTTCTGAAAAAATATCAATGGCAATGTAAACAGGAACAAAACATTGACAGTCACACGAATGATGCTCTCTTCTATGTTATATAGTTATTTAGGTATATGTGTTGCACAAGTTTCAATTAAACTTAAGTTATAAAACTATTTTCAGGGCACAAACCCACTTTAAAGAGACTTGTCTACTGCCATACCCATCCTATTTTCATGCACCATTTGCAAGCAAGAGACTGAATGGTTTGCAAAATTAAAAATCAGGACGGTGTTCAATTAAAACAAGCTGAGAACTAAACTGGATGAATATTGTAGGAGAAATCTAGAGGAAAGTTTTGATTTGTGAAATTGGTTTTCCTGAAAAGTCATTCATCCTAGCCTGCAGAAAGGAACTATAACTGTCCACCACCAACTGACGAGCTAATGTTGAGCTTCACATATGGAATTACTCAAATACCATCAATATCTATGTTTTCAGCACAGATTTCACAATTTATGACACAGCTGTGCTTTTTTTATACCTGTTAAAGAGTTGTATACTAAATTTTATTTTTTTATCAATAAATATATATTATATATAAATATATATTATATTAATAGTGTCATCTAAGAACTTGTATTTTGCCAAAAGATGCATACTAGTGAATGAAAGTGATGCAGTTCATTTTGCTTTGGTATATAGAATTGAATTACAATTGTTCATGTTATTGGAATGCATATAAAAATACATATGGTACAATGTATATGATATTTAGTGAGTTTATCAAGCAAAAGTGAATAAGAAATAGGTATAAGCAGTTACAGGTACTACTGTACAATATCAAACAATGAGAAAAACTCATACCGTAAAGAGAATTTCATATTTACAAGTAAGTTTTGTTTTTGCGTTGAATAATTTTCTTCTATTGTTTTAATTGCAAATATGGGAAGTGGTTAAAATGCTAATGAGACAGTGTTATGGCCACAGAGCCTTAATTGAAAAATTCTCTTTCATTCATACCGGTAGATTTTGCCAACTTTTCAAAATGCACATGGGGGTTTTACGTGAAAGATGGTTCATATAGTGATAAAAAACCTTCAAGGGGGCCTTCAAATGGAAGCAGGACAAGTCGCCCCACTTTTTAAAAAAAACACCACTAACTGATTTATCAAATCGCCCCACATGTGAAATTGGTTAAATCATGTTTAATATTACTCCTGCCAACTTGCCCACATGTGAAATTGGTTAAATCAGGGTTCTCGCTAAGGATTTTTGAAGGCGAGTCCAGGGACTCGTAATTTTTGGCCACGGTGAGTCATGGTAACTGTGTTCAGTTTATACAAAATATTTCAATATTGATGTATTTGTGGACTCAACAGTTTTGAAAATGGTGAGTCCAGACAGATTTTGATGAGTCCAGGACTCATGGACTTGCCTTAGCGAGAACCCTGTTTAATATTACTCCTGCCAACTCGCCCTACTTATAAAAAAACGGTAATTTTTAGATTAATATATATATAAATAATTAAAAATAAAAACTCGCACCACTTTAATGAAAACTAATCTACACAGAATACAATCAAACGGAAAATTAATTTAATTACAATGTACTATTATTGATACATACTGAAATTATAATTCTAAAAAAAACTGATTGTTGAAGAATAAATGTAAGTTTTGAAGCTTAGTTATTTGCATAACAATTGAAAAGAAACCTGTTAATTGTATCATAGTGCAATATAAGGAATTGAACTTATATTCAATGGGATAACATCTTTTTCCATACGTGGGGCGAGTTGGCATTACTAAATTCATCCTGGTTAATAATATATTTATCTAGATTTCACCGATTTCCATTAGGTGGGGCCAGTTGGCAGGAGTAATATTAACAGAATTTAACTTATATACAACGGTATATCATCTTTTTACATAAGTGGGGCGAGTTGGCATTACTAAATTCTTCCTGGTTAATAATATATTTATCTAGATATTATCGTTTTCTATTAGGTGGGGCGAGTTGGCAGGAGTAATATTAACAGGATTTATCACAGTTCACAAGTGGGGCGATTTGGTAATCCAGGTTGGGGCAGTTTTTTTTTTAAGTGGGGCTATTTGCTAATGGGGCGATTGTCATGGATTCCCTTCAAATATATTCTAATGTGGTTTTTGGCTTCTTCTTGCATTAACAAGCTTATAGCCATTGTTGAATTAATTGTTTTCTTTAATTAGTCGACAAAATTGCTCTTACAAAATTTCCATTTGGGAGCCTCGAGCTCGATGGGGGAAATACTCTGCAAATACTGACAGTTGGCAGGTATGGTCATCAAAAAAGTTGACATGTTACTATGTACATTTACCATTATGTTACATGATGTTCTTGCTATACACACAGTACAGAGACTAGTCAATCTTTGTGAACTATTTTTTATGGGAGTCATAGAATATGCGTATACATGTACAATCAATAATTAAAAATAGTCTATTTATATTGAAAAGGAAAAGTTCTTATATGTCTAAAGAAGAGGGACGAAAGACACCAAAGGGACAGTCAAACTCATAAATTTAAAGCAAACTGACAAGGCCATGGCTAAAAATGCATTTCATGGCGAGGCACAAAAAATATACTGTAAACAGCTACTAGTAGACTATAGATATAGGTGAACTAGGTACAAAAGAACTCTAAATCTTAAATTCTACAAACCACCTCTGTTCTATGGAAGATAATGATATAACTGGACTAGAAATACACACAACCTGTAATTAACTGCCTTTACAGCGCTTTCGCGCTTTGATTATTTTTATTTCTGATATAGGATTCTCATATTTATCATTTTTATCCGCCTATTTATCGGATGTATTATGGTACACCCTTGTCCCCTTTTCCGTCAGTTGTCAACTTGTTGGACATAAACTCAAAAACATTTTAACCAATTTACATAAAACTTTGATGAATTGTTTGTTTCTATTGACGTGTGCTCCATTTCATTTTTATAAATTTTAGATTTAATGTTTACGAGTTATGGAGCTTTATTCATTAAAAAAGGGGGATTTTCCAGTTTTCATACAATAACTCAAGAATGCTATCACCAACTTACAAGAAATTGTGGTGAATTGTTTATATTTATTGACATGAGCTCCCTTTTTTTCGGAATTTTGGATCCTCAATGCTCTTTAACTTTGTACTTGTTTGGCTTTATAAATATTTTGATATGAGCGTCACTGATGAGTCTTATGTAGACAAAACGTGCGCCTGGCGTACTAAATTATAATCCTGATTCCTATGATTACTATTTCAGTTTTTATAAATTTAGATTTTACATTTCTGAGTTACATATAAAAAAAGGGGCATTTTTCAGTTTTCAGACAAAAAGTCAATAATGCTTTCAGCAATTCTTTAGAAACTTAATTATCAATTGATGTAAGCTGCCTTTAGAATTTGATAAATTTCATGCTTGACATTTCTGGGGTTTTATTCATCATAAAGGTTTTTTCACAGTTTTTAGACAATGACTTAAAAATGATGTCAGCCATTCTCATGAGACTTTAGCGAATTGTTTATATCTATTGATGTAAGCTCCCTTTTGATTTTCATAAATTTCTAATATGACATTGAGTGTGAATGTAACTTTATTTATTGATAGTCGGACAACAGATTTACTAAATAGTGCGCAACAACACAGAGTAAAGCAAGACATCTTTTAATGAATATCAATTCAATTCATAAAATCAATTTTAAGTTCTTTGCCTACATTTATTCAGAAACCTATAATATGTCAAATATTTAATACAATTCAAATTCAGACCTGTATCAAGCTTGAATATTATTTCCATGTTTGCAGCAACTGTTCAGGGTTGGACCTCTGCAGGCATATCCAACTGCACTCATTCAGTAATTGCTAAAATCATTTATGAGTTTTTTCATCATGTGAATTTCTCACTCATTATTAGTAATAGGATAACCATATTTGGTTTAGTGTATGGGTTCCGAGAAATGCCTACACGTCCGTCTGCTCCATCAGATTGGGTTTACCTTACCTTGGCCTCATTTCATGGATAGTGGTCACATTTAAAGTAATATGATAATATTAAAAAAATTGTTACATTAATATTAAAAAATAGTATTCAATACATGTATTAGAAAAAATGTCCTATTTATTTATATTAAAAAAAATCATATTTTAATATTCATAAATTGAATTTGAGACTTTCTACATATAATCAAAGGTCAGTAAAGTAGGCGAGAAAATTCATCGTGTGCAGTTTTGTGTTAAAATATTAGGGTTCCTATAAAAGTAATATTGATCATTGAATACACTTTTGAAGAAATTGGCAACTTTTTTAAGCTCACCTGGCCCAAAGGGCCAAGTGAGCCTTTCCCATCACTTGGTGTCCGGCGTCTTCGTCCGGCGTCATTAGCTTTTAGAAAAATCTTCTCCTCTGAAACTACTGGGCCAAATTTAACCAAACTTGGCCACAATCATCATTGGGGTATCTTGTTTAAAAAAAGTGTGGCGTGACCCGGTCAACCATCCAAGATGGCTGCCACAGCTAAAAATAGAACATAGGGGTAAAATGCAGTTTTTGGCTTATAACTCAAAAACAAAGCATTTAGAGCAAATCTGACATGGGGGTTAAATTGTTTATACGGTCAAGATCTATCTGCCCTGAAATTTTCAGACGAATCGAACAACCTGTTGTTGGGTTGCTGCCCTTGAATTTGTAATTTTAAGGAAATTTTGATGTTTTTGTTTATTATCTTTAATATTATTATAGATAGAGATAAACTGTAAACAGCAATAATGTTCAGCAAAGTAAGATTTACAAATAAGTTGAAATGTCCAAAATGGTCAGTTGACCCCTTCAGGAGTTATTACCCTTTATAGTCAATTTTTATCTATTTTTCGTAAATCTTATTTTCTTTTAGAAAAATCTTCTCCTCTGAAACTACTGGGCCAAATTAAACTAAACTTGGCCACAATCATCATTGGGTATCTAGTTTAAAAAATGTATGGCGTGACCTGGTCAACAAACCAAGATGGCCACCATGGCTAAAAATAGCACATAGGGGTAAAATGCAGTTTTTGGCTTATAACTCAAAAAACAAAGCATTTAGCGCAAATCTGACAAGGTAAAATTGTTCATAAGGTGAAGATCTATCTGTCCTGAAATTTTCAGACGAATCAAACAACCAGTTGTTGGGTTGCTGCCCCTGAATTTGTAATTTTAAGGAAATTTTGATGTTTTGGTTATTATCTTGAATATTATTATAGATAGAGATAAACTGTAAACAGCAATAATGTTCAGCAAAGTAAGATTTACAAATAAGTTGACATGACCAAAATGGTCAGTTGCCTCCTTCAGGAGTTATTGCCCTTTATAGTCAATTTTTAACCATTTTTCGTAAATCTTAGTTATCTTTTACAAAAATCTTGCTGTTTTTGGTAATTTTGAATATTATAGATAAAGATAAACTTTAAACAGCAAAAATGTTCAGCAAAGTCAGATTTACAAATAAGTCAATATGACCAAAATGATCAATTGACCCCCTCAGGAGTTATTGTCCTTTATAGTCAATTTTTAACAATTTTCATAAAATTTGTAAATTTTTATTAACATATTCCACTGAAACTACTGGGCCATTGAAGTTCATTATAGATAAAGATAATTGTAAGCAGCAAGACTGTTAAGTAAAGTAAGATGTACAAACACATCACCATCACCAAAACACCATTTTGTCATGAATCCATCTGCTTCCTTTGTTTAATATTCACATAGACCAAGGTGAGCGACACAGGCTCTTTAGAGCCTCTAGTTTTATGTTAGTTTTTGTTTTATACCAGAGTTTTCCTAATCAAGCAGAAAGTATATTTATTCTTTATACTGCACTCTTTCTATTTGAGCAGTCAAAATGCGTTGACTGTATATTTCTGTGTCATATACAGTCACTGACCTGATATCACTTTTCCTCATGAATATTTAAATTGAAATTGCCGAAATTGTAATTAATTATTCATGCGACCTATTCAACCTGTTCTTGTTTCCAATGTATACAACGACTCAAACTTCTTTCTTTTACAATTTTTAGAGAGAAAAAAATATTTCACTTAAATTGTTATGTTTTATGCTTATTGTTGATATTTTAGTTCATTCTCAAACAATAATTCTTTCACCATCGATTAAATGTTTCATTAGGAAATGTACATTTTATTGTGTTGTATATTTCTCCGCCTGCATGATATGAGGCCTTTTTATAAAAGGGGGAGTTTCCCTATGTTTAAATCAAATATTAAAATTAACACATTAAACAACAATTGAAAATGTTTTTTTAGATTGCAGTATAAAGACAATAATAGTGCATTGACTTGACATATCAACGATATAAGGATTTGGCATGAAACGGGGAAAATGCTCGGCATAGCCTCGCTTTCCCCGTTTCTAAGCCTCATCCTTATATCGTTGATATGACAAGTCAATGCACTAGTATTGCTATGTATTAGTTTAATACAGGAGTTTGCTTATCAAGCAGAAAGTATATTTGTTTTGTATTTGTTTTATACAGGAGTTTGCTAATCAGGCAGAGAGTAT
Organism: Mytilus trossulus; assembly: GCF_036588685.1. NCBI lineage: Eukaryota > Metazoa > Mollusca > Bivalvia > Mytilida > Mytilidae > Mytilus > Mytilus trossulus. Next base: position 31,654,895 of record NC_086386.1, on the reverse strand, counting down.
ATTTAAAGGATCAGACAGACACACTCATCTAGACAAGTCTTACTCTGCTCTAGTTAAAGTTGTGTTTCAACAAATTGACAGGGTATCAACAGAACATGGGAAAACACCGAGAGAAGTTGTTATGTTAGGTAAATATATAATGTATTTCTACCATTCATATTTCAGTTATTGTTCATCTGTTTTTAGCTCACCTAGCTCAAAGATCTATCTGCCCTGAAATTTTCAGACAAATTAGTCAACTCCTTGTTGTGTTGCTACCCCTGAATTGGTAATTTTAAATTTTTTTTGAAGTTTTTTGTTTTTATTTTCATTATTATTATACATAGAGATAAACTATCAATGCAATTATGTACAGCAAAGTAAAATTTACAAATAAGTCAACATGACTTAAATAGTCAATTGACCCCTTAAGTAGTTATTGCCCTTTATAATCAATTTTTACCCATTTTTGTAAATTTTATAAATTTTGTTAATTTTTTATGCCACACCTATGATAGTAGAGGGGCATTATGTTTTCTGGTCTGTGCGTCGGTTCGTCCATCCGTCTTTTCATTCCTCCGTCCGTCAGTTACACTTCAGGTTAAAGTTTTTGGTCAAGGTAGTTTTTTATGAAGTTGAAGTCCAATCACCTTGAAACTTAGTATACATGTTCCCTTTGATAAGATCATTCTTATTTTAATGAGAGAATTTACTCCAATTTCAAGGTCCAGTAAACATAGAAAATGATAGTGCGACTGGGGCATCTGTGTACTGTGGACACATTCTTGTTACTAAATATTTTTAGTGAAACTACTGGGCCAACTTCATTAAGGAATAAAGTATGTTTAAAATCAGGATGTCCAACATTTAATGTCTGCATGTAAATTATGTAATGTCTGTGTTCACTGTAGAGTGAATGCTGCCTAAACTCTTTAAAATTATACTTCAAGTTCAGTTACCTATACATGATATACAAAACTGGTCATAAGTAGAATCACAAAAATATAAATTTCTGAGGAAAATTCAAAACAAAAAGTTCCTAATCAAATGGCAAAATCAGAAGCCCAAACACATGAAACAAATGGAAAACAACTGTTATATTCCTGACTGTAGGATTAAACTTGGTTTTATAGAAAGTTACACTTCTTCACTTAAAATTCAATTATATTGACAACTATATGTGAACAGTACAGACAGAAAAAGCAGGTATACAAAATTGTTAAAACAGGGGTACCACCAGTTTTATAAGCTGAGTAAGTCATAATCTTCTTTTTCTTATGTTTCAGAAAATTTTCATCACATGGGTTGTAAGTATATTTAATGTACAAAACAACAAAGACCTTTCTGCTTTCAATGTATCACTAAGTTGATATTTTAAACTTAAAGAAAATAAAAGGGTATGCAGTTGAGCTGCAATAGCCATTTAAAAAAAAAATCTAAATGGTTTTCAACGAAGTGGTAAAAAAAAAAAAATTGGGGGGAAAAGTAACTGCTCATTTCTTTCTCACTTACAGCATCAATACCATGTGTAAAAGGTATTTAACAAACAACAAAAATTTCAAACGGATGTTCACACTTCCTGCAGTTTTTGTCTTTTTTATGATACCCTTAATATTTCAGGGGAAAAAGAATTATCCATATGCATGACCTTTGGATGTTATAGGTATATGATACAATTAGTGTCAGTATTCAAATTTTAAACTCAATAGAAAGGAAATATATGTTACTGTTTGATATCAGTGATAAAGGTGTAAAATTTTCCATTTTTATATGGGAATGTGCACTTAAGAATAGAAAACCTATTTTCTTCAGTTTAGAAATGGCCCCTGCATCATGATTTCCTTATAAATAAACAGAAAAATTCAATGAATTGATAAATTTATATTTCTTATATTGTCCATTTACACTACAACAGGTGAGTGTTCCCCTGTAATAGAGGAGAAGTGTATTTTATTCAGTTTTCTATAAAATCTCAAATGCAGTAAGGATTTATTTTGTTATGTTTTATTATACTGTTTTATTGTTCCATATATTTTGAATGGAAACATTCACCCTACCATAATGAATCCTTGTACTTAGTGGAATTATATCTTCCAAACAAGGATATTTAAATACATTTGTACATCCTATAATCTCTTTGTTTTTTAGCTGTGTTGTCACAGTTAAAGATACCATGTTTAGATGGGGATAGAAAGGAGGCAAAGCAGGTTTATCAAGACAACTTATCAGTTTACACTACAAACTTACTGGGTAGACCACTGGAGAAAATTCAGGTACTTATATAGATTTATATAATGCAATAAAAAAGGATGATACAAGGTAACATCATTTAGACAACACCCACACATATTTTTATTTGAATTGGACATCGGGTTAAATTTACACATTCAGTAAGAGGGCCAATGTTTAGCTAGTTATAAAATGAAGGACTTAGATTATGAGCAACAATCAGCAGAATGTTCATTATATCTTGCCAATATTAAGGGCACTTTTTTGTATTTAAATCAACAAGATGGACAGTATTATAGAATTAGTGATTTTTAAATGAGGTAGATTTGTGGTTTTATTGACTTTTATGCACTGAGGCCAAGGGCAGAAGTGAATTTCTTTTTTATTTCAAAGTCTTGCTTACCTCCATCTTATGATGCACAACTAAATTCATGTTACAATTTTTAAAATAAAAGCTGTCAAATAGGAGTATTTGATACTATCTGTCAACTAATTGTTTTGAATAACAAAAATCTAGGTTATAAGTGGTTTGAGAAATAAGATTAGAGAGATGTTTACACATCAATTTTTTGCAGGTATTTTTTGAAGGAGTAGAGAGTAAAATTGCCTCAGGTGTTAAACCAGAGGAAGTTGGATACCAGTTAGCTTTCAGTAAACAGGAACTAAGAAAAGTTATCAAGGAATATTCTGGAAAAGAGGTAAGGAGACTAGTTAGCCCTCAGTAAACAGGAAATAGAAAATTTCGTCTTGAAAATTAAAAGTAATTCAGATCCATTCCTCATCTACAGTACAGGACATTTTCCTACCTTTAAAAGTTTTTTTTTAGGTAGAATGAATAAAGTAATTGTAATGTATACATAATGAAACAGAAATCTAACATAATGTTTATATTACTCTATAACAATGCAGTTTAAAGCATGTCTTTAGCAGATAGCTCATTAGGTGTGTAGATACATTGTTTGGATTATAAATAAGAGATTTTAAAAATAAAACTTAACAAGTGGTGTCCAAGTCTTGGTACAGGTACAGTGCTACAAATATATACCACAGGTTTAAACAAACTTTATTCATTGAGAAATGCCTGTAGGAATCAAGACTACACATCAGTAAATTCTCAGTTTGAGATTTGTCAAAGAGATTGATCATATACATTAATATCTAGTTGAAACCTTGCGGTTTAGAACATGATATTGTTTGTAATTTCTAGGGCAGCCTTTTGAATTCAAACATGACTTTAAATTGCCATATTATTTTCTAGGTGAAGAAAGGCTTGGACCATGTTTACAAAAAAGTCGAAAAACATTTATGTGAAGAAGAAAATTTGTTACAGGTAACAGAGAAATATTGAAAAGAGGCAACAGTAATCTACTGGTGTTCAAAAGTCATAAATCGATTAAAAAAAAATTATATAGGTTACAAACCAGAACTGAGGGAAATTTGAAGTTTGGATATTCAAAACACATGTATTAAATAATGGCAACAGTAGTATACCGCTGTTCAAAACTCATAAATCCATGGACAAAAAACAAAATCGGGATAACAAACTAAACCGAGGGGAAACCCATTAAATATAAGAGGAGAATGAGATAAAAATTCACCAAAAAATTCCTTTCATGATAAGTTATTTAGTAACAGAAAATGTAAGGTTGGTAAATTTTGATTAAAGTGTAAAAGAAGGCAAACATGCAAGACAAAATAGGAGGGAACAAAACAATCAATACAAATGTAGAATACAATTCTTTTCTAGTTTATTTAACCTGCTAACAACTTTCACTTCTTAATGAATTATATCAAATGTTCGAAACCAATTAAAGAATGTTATAGCAACAAATAGGATAGAACATTATTTAAACACATAATACAGCACTTGAAAAGGAAGACAAAGCAGACACATCACTAAAACAATGAATAAGTTTTAAATGTTTTATGGTTTATTCCTAATGATGAATAAAGTTGGATATAAATTGTCAAATATTACAATACTTAAAAAATGTAACTCAGAACATTGTAAAGTTTATAATCACAGACTAATCCACACATGCATTTTTTTGTTTTTTTAGGTAGTATGGTTTTCAATGCAGGAGGAGTTTATCAAACAAATCAAACATTATGAGGACCTTATAAATAAATGTTATCCAGATTCCGGTATATCATTATCATTTAGTGTCACTGATGTTCTTCAATTCTTCTCAGAAATAGCTCAGGCACATTGAGTGGTCAGTTGCAGAAAAATACAAAGGCAAAAGATTTCTAGGCTGAGAGAGTATACACATCTATACAAATAAATAAAGGCAACAGTAGTAATGCATAAGTGTTTAAAATCATTTCCCATAGTTTTGGCTACCTTCATCAGTTAAAAAATTTATTAACTATATGTGAGTGATATGTACCACCTGATGAGAAGTTAAAACACTGAATATGCTATAAAGGATATATCCTATGAAACACCATGAAACAAACAGATTCTTTTATCTATGGTTTATAAGAGCCAAATAAGTTTAATACTTGGGAGCATAGATGTACACATATTGAAATGATTTTGCATTTGAATCGTGCACCAATTCAATATATGTAATTCGTGTTAAACTATAACTTATATATAAAATGTATTTATGACAGTGCTTGCTTGTTAATAAAGTGCAATATTTTTGTTCATTTAATAAATATTTCCAAATGAACTGCTTTCTTCCTTGTCATTGGTAGTCTTATATGACAATATTCTAAATGTTAATTAATGTTTTTTTTCAGGCCTTAAATGCAATGCCTTCAGAAGGATTTATTGTAGGTCAGATTTTAGTGGGAAAAATTAATGCATCTACATTTGCAGATAAGTAGTCTTGAATGGCAAAGGTGACTAGATTACGAAAGCATATGAGCAAATTATGTAATAAAGAGATAAGAATAAAAAACTTAATTAATTATTTTGAGTGGCACATGCATTGGATTTTTTATGGATTTTAATTAAGATTTGTTTCAGCAATCATTGAATAATTTCGTTCATTAATAAGTGTTTGACCATTGAGTATTAAGATAAACAAAATATAAAATATATCATGATTTACTAGGTACAATCTAGACGTCTTTGACCTTTATAAAGTTCATGTCCAATATAGCTAATAAGATATAAAATACTCATCAATCATGCATCTCTGTTTAAGGATGCAGTTGTTTTCATATGCTTTATTGAATAAAATTAACGGTACAAATTTTCTTGCACCAGATGCACATTTCAACAATACATGTCTCTTCAGTGATGCTCGTGGCCAAAAAATTTGAAATCCAAAGCTTATATAAAAGGCGAAGAGCTATAATCCAAACAGTCTAAAAAGTGTAGCCAAATCCGTGAAAGGAATCAGAGCTTTGCATGAGGGAAACACATTCCTTAATTTATAATAATTTCTATCATTTTGTAACAGCAAATTTTAAATACACAAAATTCGTATTTTGAAAGGTCACTTAAACTTTGAATTGCCTTTCATTTTTGTATTTTTAAGGTAGGATTGAGTATACAATTTGTTGCTTCAAGTTTAATTCACATGCCTATCGTTTATTATTTAGTGGATTGTAATCGTCTAAAAAAAAGAGTTTGAATCATATTTTCAGTAAATAAAGATGGTATACGATCCACATTTCAGCGTTCTTTGTGTTCTACCTTCCATTAACTATCTAAAAAAGTATATGATAAATTCTGTTTGAAGAAAAAGGCTGAATGAAATGATATACTATAAACTATATTCTGCAATGCACTTAAACATTCTATCATTTGTTTTATTCTCCTGTACACCATTTTCTACAAAAGGAAAAGGAAATTTGTTTTCCATTCATTTGATGGGTTTGAGCTTTTTTTTTGCCATATCATAAGGGAGATTCTGTTTCATTTTTGTTGGAGTTCGATATTTTTGTTTTTTTGCTTCTTTGCTTCAGCAAGTGTAACATTTGATTCAGATACAAAGAAATAACATAACGATACATAGATATAGGAAGATGTGGTGTGAGCGCCAATGAGACAACTCTCCATCCAAATAACAATTTTAAAAAAGTAAACCATTATAGGTTAAAGTACTGCCTTCAACACGGAGCCTTGGCTCACACCGAACAACAAGCTATAAAGGGCCCCAAAATTACTAGTGTAAAACCATTCAAACGGGAAAACCAACGGTCTAATCTATATAAAAATTAAAAAAAAACGAGAAACGAGAAACACGTATATATTACATAAACAAACAACAACTACTGTACATCAGATTTCTGACTTAGGACAGGTGCAAACATTTGCAGCGGGATTAAACGTTTTAATGGATCCAAACCTTCTCCCTTTTTCTGAAACAATAGCATAACATCACAACATAGAAAATATAGCTTGTTTTAAGACCTTATCTGGTGGAGGATACCACCCTCACAAAATACAATGCACTTCATTGAGATGATGTCCAAGATATATAATCCTATTTAAGGTTTCTGATCACATTTTGACAGATTGCCACCTTTATCACTCAAAAGGGGCTAAAGACGGGACATTCAAACCCATAGATCGAAAATAAACTGACAAAGCCTTGGACAAAAAAGAAAAAGACAAACGAATCAACGAAGAAATCGAAAGACTCAGCAACACGAACCCCACCAAAAACGGGGTCATCTCAAGTGATCCAGAAGGATAAGCAGATCCTTCTCATGTCGTGTTATTCATACCACTACAAACCCGGTTATTAGTCTGACTCGGAGGATCAAATTAATGAAAAGGATCAGGATTTAAATTACGATATTAGGAACATATTCAATATCATCTGTGAAACAGGTATTCCATAACGGTCAACCAAGTCTATGATACTGTAAAGATACAATTAGCGAAAAAAACAAAAAAAATGGTGGTGCCCGCCTATTTTTCTATGGTCATTTGAATTAAACAATTTAAATTTGTTTACCCAATCAGTAATAAAATCACAGTTTTATAATTAAACATTTTTTCCCACATTCATTAAATATGAATTGTACAGGTACCAATCTGAAAAAAATTAACTCAGAAAAAAATATAACTGGTGTTTATATACAAAAGTTAAAAATATTTTACTTTTCATGTCAAATCTTTCATGGTGTCAATTTAAAACATTTAGGATTTTTCTCTGCCTTTTTTTTTTTTTTTTTTTTAAAATCGTCATTTCAGCTTGTTTGTTAAAAATGATTAGAAATTACAGAGGGTTTCTTATCGTCGAGTTGCAAGTTGCGAGTTAAGAAAGTCGAGTTGCGAGTTGTAAAAGTCGAGTTGCGAGTTTCAAAAGTCGAGTTGCGAGTTACAAAAGTCGAGTTGCGAGTTACGAAAGTCGAGTTGCGAGTTACAAAAGTCGAGTTGCGAGTTACAAAAGTCGAGTTGCGAGTTAGGAAAGTCGAGTTGCGAGTTACAAAAGTCGAGTTGCGAGTTACAAAAGTCGAGTTGCGAGTTACAAAAGTCGAGTTGCGAGTTACAAAAGTCGAGTTGCGAGTTAAGAAAGTCGAGTTGCGAGTTACAAAAATATTGTTTACACCGAATTGTCAGGTTTGATTCACATTTGATAAACAAAACATGCATGTACCCGAACTTAGTTATTCCCGTGATTGTGGGATTTGAAACAGTTATATGTGATACTTATTTATAAGAGTCTAATATAAGTTAAGTTCTGGAAGCATTTAAATTTTTTTTTTTATCCTTAATGGACGAGATCGATCTTATTTAATCCAAATGAATGCTTTTACACTACAACATAAAAAGAAAACGATCTGACCACAAATTACCGCTTTCGTAAACAAATAATCTTAAAAATAGTAAAGAAAGTTCTGAAAATCGCGCGAACTATAACACATTACAAAATCATTGAGAAAATAGTTTGCTCATTGAATTTCGTATGGACTTATTAATCATTATTTTGGATCATACATCACAAGTCATTTAACAAAGATATGTGTGTAGACTATCGCTAAATAACGAACGACCAATGCAGTTGAAGATGATGATTTGCAGCAAACAAATAGAACTTATTGATTTAGAAGATAATTAAAAATAGCCGAATATATGTTTACTTTGAGTATTCCATTTATCATTTTTAAACACGCCAAACATGCGCAGATTTATTTTCATATCTGAATATAATATTCACCTGAAAAAAAAGGCGATCGATCTAAACATTTACACTTGTCAAATAAGATTGATCTTTTTAAAACTACATCGATATCTGGAAGTAGACTTTTTAAGACCGATTGAAGATCGATCTTTTCCGTTTTCATTATTCCATCCATCGTTTTGAAAAACGTGTGTTTTTGCCGCCAAACATAGGTAGTAATTTCCATGCAATCGTGAGAGATATGTACAATAAAAGTGAATTATGTGCTAAAATAGACAATTTGCTTACTTCTAATTTTTATTCCCAAATTGGAGTTAACTAAGGGGATATTTTGAATCCCAACCTTTTCAAGACTTTTATAAATGAATTTTACCGGATGCATTTAATGAAACCCCATATGCTGTTGACTGCCTCATATATGCAGGAAATCTTGTTATTTTTGGTCTAGTTCCAATGCAAGTCTTTCAAAAACGACTTGATAGTTTATCCTGTACTGTAAAATGGTGTTTAGAGGTCAATCTATCTAAAACCAAAGTTAATATGTTTAACAAACCTGGAAAACTTTTAAAAGAACATTTGTATTGCGAAAAAGATATAATAGAATGTGTTTACAATAATAAGTATCTAGGTTTAAAATGTATATTGACTTTTTAAGCATGGAAAGGGAGAGTTATACAAAAAATCACTATAAGCAATATTCAAATTGCGAACTTCATCATCTTACAATCCAAGTAATTTAACTCTATAACATATATATGACCATACAATAAAACCTATTTTAATGAACGGCAGTGAAATTACAGGAATGTTCAAAACTATCTCTGCAGCATGCCAGAAAGAAAGTGAATATTTATTACAGCACCTTTACATATGAACGAATTTTTGTTTAAGAATCCAATTTAAAATATATTTAAGGTTAAACAAATAGTCTTTTAGGTGTAATACCACCAAATCATGGTATGTCACATCCGGTTGTATACGAAAGTAGGTCGAAAAAAATATCCCCTTGAATTTGACCATTGTAGGTAATTAATCCTACATTTTATTGCAGTAAAACTATTTCTGTGTCATAAACATATGTCTTGGGTATTTCAAAACACCAGTATTTTTTATTTGTGATTTCTATAGAAAATTTTGTAATCTTGAGGTTACATGGTGACTTAAACCTTGTGCACAGATAGAATAAGGGGAGAAATTTGATTGGTTAGCTTCCAATGATGGTTATTTTCTTATATGCAATGAAATGTGATGTGAATTTTTTTCTATAGAACTGGACAGGATAAAACTTTACTCATGCCAAGTATTTCTTTATTTAAAACAAAAACAAATTCTGCACAATTTTTTGAAAAGTGTAATAAATTAGATTTTTATTTCAAATTAAAAACTTGTTTTTCTAAAGAAATGAATCTACATGAATCTTTAAACAATTTCTTAATGAAGTGTCGTCATATGTAAAATCAGAATCAGTGCCCACGATCTCAAAATAGAAAGAGACAAGATATAAAACTTTGTATATAGCAAGAGACCATTTTAAAGGATTTGTAAGAAATGTAGTTGAAGATGAACAACATTTCATTACAAGTTGTCCAGCATGTACAAAGATGATCTGTAGGGAGATGTTTTTCAAGGAGATATTTTCAGTATTTTTGCTAATTTTTCATATCTCTCAAATGAGACAAAATTTGTTTTGTTATGTATATTTTAGAATGTGTCTGTACATAAATATTTAGGGAACTACATGTACATTTGTATATTATTACAAGTCTAGATGTTAAACGAAATGTAAATGAATATAAAAAAATATGTTACTTAACAATGATATTTGTAATGATTTTATAGATCAGGTCCTGTCTTGAATTAAATGTATGTGACTTATTTAGAATAATATTTCGTTTCAATGTATAAAGTATGGCAGTGGCTGTTTTGTCGACTCCCTTCGGGGCTATTTTACCAGCTCCAGCAGAAAAGCGACTTATAAAGAGTTTTGATATTTTGCCGGTTTTAATTATTAAGTTAAAAATAACTTATAATTGACAATATCAAACATGTGAACACTATCAAAATCACGATGTAGCAATAATCATTTTATACTTTCCAATTAAATCTTACCTTTAAATGGTGCAAATGTAGTTATTACAATAGTATCTTTGACAGCTACATTTATAAAATAAAGAATAAAAACGGGTCAAAGAGACAGCAACCAAATCAAAATATACAATTCAACCAAAGGTAATTGGGTCTACAACACAGCGAAAATTCACACACCTAGAGGGAGTCCTGAGCAGGCCCCAAAACACAATATTAGATAGATCAAGAATAAAGACGCCATTATATGCTGCTAAATATAAAGATGAACCAAAATTAAAACATATACAAGAGCAACAAAGGCTAAAGGTTCCGAGTATTATAGGTCAGACACAAAAATGTGGCTGGTTTAAACTGGTTTTATTCACGCCCATCATATCCCCTTTATCTCTAGCTAGCCAATGTATAAACATATATAATTTTAACATCCTCAATTTTGAGTGTCACTGACAAACAATATATTTTGCGGTCCTTAACGAATATTGCCCGGCTCTGCAGCTGCCCCAAACAAGCCCACTTTAAACAAAATCTGCATAAGGGATGTTTTACATATAATGTACTATAGTTAGTTGTTATCTCCCTTTACGTTTAATACGACGGTGCTTTGTATGAAATTTAAAAATAATTAAACTGCAAGCCATCTGCTGTATTTCAAAAGGCTATCTGCTTCTTTAGAAAATACTATACGTAGATATTATCTAGTCCATTTTATATTTAAAAAAGACTCAGATAAAGTCCAAACCACAAAAATAATCAACAACACTATGTACAATTCTATAAGCAATCATCATTCCAAAATGTTATACAGTTACACCAAATATTAAAATATTTTAGTTTCCACATTTTTACGCAATTCGACTTTTGTAACTCGAATCTCGACTTTCTTAACTCGCAACTCGACTTTTGTAACTCGCAACTCGACTTTCTTAACTCGCAACTCGACTTTTGTAACTCGCAACTCGACTTTCTTAACTCGCAACTCGACTTTTGTAACTCGCAACTCGACTTTTGTAACTCGCAACTCGACTTTTGTAACTCGCAACTCGACTTTCGTAACTCGCAACTCGACTTTCTTAACTCGCAACTCGACTTTTGTTACTCGCAACTCGACTTTTGTAACTCGCAACTCGACTTTTGTAACTCGCAACTCGACTTTCGTAACTCGCAACTCGACTTTTTTAACTCGCAACTCGACTTTCGTAACTCGCAACTCGACTTTCTTAACTTGCAACTCGATTTTCTTAACTCGCAACTCGATACTCGACAACAAGTGAATCTCGAAATTACATATCTAAGAAATTTGAAAAGAAAAAAATTGATATAGGTTGTACATTTTTCTGGTTAATTTGTTTTACCACATACCTCTGGCCTTTGTTAGTCTTGTATTTTTTTAATTTTAGTTTCTTGTGTACAATTTGGAAATTAGTATGGCGTTCATTATCACTGAACTAGTGTATATTTGTTTAGGGGCCAGCTGAAGGACGCCTCCGGGTGCGGGAATTTCTCGCTACATTGTTGGTGACCTTCTGCTGTTGTTTTTTTCTATGGTCGGGTTGTTGTCTCTTTGACATATTCCCCATTTCCATTCTCATTTTTAGTCAATGGTATGGATACTAAGGTATACATCATCATTATGTTTTGGGTTTCTTAATTGCTATTAATCAGAGAAAGTTGGTTTTTATATCATCAAAGCTTGGTAAATAGTGATATGACATATTGGTTTCGTCTGATGCGGGGTATTAGCATATATTTATTTAGACTCGTGTTAATTGTCTAAATTGAAAACTACGTTCAAACCTATGATTGCGTTGGATATATATATATATTTATATAAACGAGTCTAAATTGAAAACTACGTTCAAGCCTATGATAGCGTTGGATAAAAACCGCAATTTTTATACGTGTGCATGTAAAACAAATTTCGTTATAGAAGGGTCTTAAAACAGCACAAACAACATTTTTCAAAAGACCAAAAAAGTGAAAAAGTATATTTAAACAAAACGCATTTGACTAAAAGGTCGTACAACTGATGTTCTTTAACACTGCTGACTGCCATTGGCGATTGCCAAATAAAATTGATCACAAAATGTTACAAAATGGATGAATTTAATACTAAACAGAAAACTTGTGGTCACAATGTTATGCCACAAACATAAGGTGTCAATACTTTTTTGATACACCATATCTGGATTTCGACAATAAATATCTCTTCAGTTATGAGGGAATTTCAAATATGGTACAATATTTTGAAAAATTATGATGGTCTGCATGCTTTACAACACACAGTACCTCATAACAGACCTATGAACCCGAGCCTCAGATTGTGTTATCTTCTTGTGAATCAAAACAGTCGGGTTTTGACACATATGTATCAGCATTTCAAACAAATGGAAACTGGATGTAGATATAAGAAGATGTGATATGAGTGCCAATGAAAAAAACTCTCCATCACAGTCATAATTTAGAAATTCAAAGCCTTATAGGTCAAAGTACGGTCTTCAACACGGAGCCTTTGTAGACTGGATCTATCCACGTAACAGAATGGACAAATGTTTGGTCGCCTTGTTGTCCGCATATACTATTTGCATCAATGAATGCCGATGTGTGTCGTAGCTTAGACTCTCAGATTCGTACGTATAATAGTCCCAGGTCGTAGTTATAGGCCTCCAACAACGAGACAAAACATACCGTAACGTAGGATATAAAAGACCCGATATAAAAAATATGAAACATTTTAAGTTGATTACAGCTGATTCAATTGAGTGTGTAGGCAAAGGTAATATTTTTGGTTAGCTAATGTATAATCTTGGTTATCTGTCTGATGAGTCTACTTTTAAAGGAGGGTAGTTTAAATGACCTATTAATGACTTCACGGTTCAGCTAGCAAGCAAGCTAACCAAAGATATTACCTTTGTCTTCACACTCAAAATAATCGGCTATAAATTAATACCAGTATTATACGCCCTATTGACAAAATATATTCAACTCTTTTGGATTAAATGTTCAAAACACTGACCTTCCACAACAAATTCCCACAATGAGCCCCTTTAATCTGTATTTCATTTCGATTTTTAATGTCAATTTGATTTTGAATGGACAAACTGTTTTAACTGGCAATATGAATCAATTCAATCTGAACCTGAGAAAGTTCGAATAGAGTAAAAATGAGTCAAGTTGATCCTTAATATCAAATAAATACCAACAAACACCATATATATTATCTATAGTAAAGGATCCCGCAAATTAATGTAAGATACAATCACAAAAAATAAAATATATATATATGACTATAGATAATTTAGCTGATCTGTAAAAATAACATCTCCATGCCTTATAATTCATGTACTGTAGTACGCCGCAAGATTAAAACTGACGTGGAAAGGTAACACATGGCCAGCGAAAGCTTCATTTTTATGAAGCCGAGGCGGTGGTGTGGTCTAGCGGGACGGCTACAGTGCAGGCGATTTGGTGTCACGATATCGCAGTAACATGGGTTCGAATCCCGGCGAGGGAAGAACGAAAATTTGCGAAAGCAATTTTAAAGGTCTTACATTGTTGGGTTGATGTTGAGACGAGTTGTATATACATAATGTACACAGCCATGTATCACCATCACTGCTGGTGATCCTATGGATTAATCTGTTGTAGAGTTGTCACTGGCTCAGACGTACTTATAAAAAAAATGTTTTTTTTGTGATTGTATCTTACATTAATTTGTAGGATCCTTTACTATAGATAATTTAGCTGATCTGTAAAAATAACATCTCCATGCCTTATATATCATGTACTTTAGTACGCCGCTAGATTAAAACTGACGTGGAAAGGTAACACATGGCCAGCGAAAGCTTCATATTTATGAAGCCAAGGTGGTCGTGTGGTCTAGCGGGACGGCTACAGTGCAGGCGATTTGGTGTCACGATATCGCAGTAATATGGGTTCGAATCCCGGCGAGGGAAGAACAAAAAATTATGCATATCTCTGTAATCTTTGCGCCGTGTTTTGAAATTTTAAAACTGCATCAGCGTCTGGTGTTCGCTTAAATTGTATAAATTCAAGATTTAGAAGAAGTTTCTCAGTTTGAATATATTGACATGATTCATTTAACATCGTGCTATTATTGAAGAAGGATATTTGATATCCGAAATATCTAATATTTGTTCATTTTATAGTTATTTAATGGTGATGCTGTACCCTTTTTGACTTGTAATATATTATATTTTGTAGTGTACAGAATCATATTACAAGATCCATCGCCCTGTAAGATTGATTGTTGACTATTTATTCAGTCATTTGATATATATGATGTTTAGACGAGTTGTATATACATATATATATGTATATATGCAAAAGCAAATTTACAGATCTAACATTGTTTTGTTGACCCAACAATGTTAGATCTGTAAATTTGCTTTCGCAAATCATTGGTTCTTTCCTCGCCGGAATTCGAACCCATGCTACTGTGATATCGTGACACCAAATCGCCTGCACTGCAGCCGTCCCGCTAGACCACACGACCACCTGGGCTCTCAAAAACAGAGCTTTCGCTGGCCTTCTGTTACCTTTCCAGGTCAGTTTTAATCTAGCGGCGTACTACAGTAGATGATATATAAGGCATGCAGATGTTATTGTATATATATATATATATATAATTAGGTGCAAAAAAGGTACATATGAAACCTTGTTACAATTGCAGTAAGATTGGTTTCACAACAAAAACAACATGTTTTTTAAGTTTTGAAACCATTTCCTGATTTCTTAATGTCTTATTTTGCATGTGTTTAATGCTCTACACGTAAAAAAGAAATGGACCTGACAAAATGTTAATTTATTAAATTATTAAAATATCAGGCATACTACATCTAAAAAAATTACATATCCTAAAAATGTATCTTAAAGTGAAAAAAAAGAGAAATATGAGACGAATCTTTATCTAAAATCTACAAGCATTCAATAGAGAACAGTATTTACAACATAAAAATTATAAAATTTAAAAAACTGTTTAATAATAATAATAAATTCTTTATTCAAAGAGAGTAACTCAATTGTAAATAGTCTAGTTTTCATTGAGACCCTCAAACAAACTACATGAATTCAGTTAAAATATACCTCAAACTACAACATATCATAATAGTATATTCACAATCCAATCATCCAAACATACGGATGACAATACTTGAAAAAAATTGATTAAGTTTTCATTTTCTAAACATAAAACAAAGAAAAAACTAATTATTTGACTTACATAGAATTTTCAAAGTAAATTATTATAACAATGTTTCTTGAATAATTCCGAATTATGACAATCTTTTATTGTTAGTGGCAAATAGTTCTATACCTTGGTCATGTTGGTTGCAGAATACTTATAAAAAATGTATTTGATCTTGGAACAAAAAAATCATCGTTTGAGATAGATCATAAGTTGCAGTGTTGAAAATGGTTATATTCAACATTGCCAAGTAATCAGGTGTTAGTCTGGTTATAATTTTATACATTAGTATCGATTGCTGATTTTTTATTCTTTTTGTAATGCTAGCTATTTTAAAGAAGAAGCATAAAATTAGATTGAACAGAACTTTCACATTCAAGTATAATTCTTGCTACTTTTTTTTTGAAGTTTTATGCTTCTATCTGAATCTTTTTGTCATAAATATCACCAAACGGAAAAAGAATTGACATTCTCAATACAAGTTTCGTTGTTAGTATTACAGGGCCCAGTTTCACAAAGCTGTCTTAAGACTAAGACATGTCTAAGGATGGTCTTACGACATATCTTGGTCCTAAGTGGGTTTCACAAAGTGGTCCTAAATTAGGACATATCTTAAAGTTGGTCATAAAGTTAGGACAACGCGAGAGGTGTCTTATGATGGTCTTAGGATAGTTATACGTTTATTTATATAAAATACACTCAACTTTTATATTAATTTTGAAAAAAAATCTTATTATCAACTTATTATCTATTCTCCTGTTCCTGCTTATGACGTTATCGTTCTAGATTGACTTATTATCATGATTTGTGAACAATGAAAATTCGATGAATTGATATCAAGATTGCACGATTTTATCCCTTAACCTTTTATAACCAATAAAGTCGAAATTGAATTCAATTCACTTGTACCAAAAAAAATGTCATCATTTTATATTCTTTTTTCTTAATTTTGAATTAGAAGTTTCATATTTATACTGATGTATTGTTTAAAGATTACTTTATTTTTTATATTTGATTTGCAAATTATGTCATTATAGTAATCAATACGGTTAGAATAATTTATGGTAAGACAAACTATACATTTACATGATTTTTTTTCGTAAATCATATTTATATTAGAAATTTAAAGACCTTGACGTTACGCACAGTATTGGTGAACCCTACTAGTTCCGCGTTTTTTCTTCCTAATTTGAGCATGTTTTTTTTTAGAATAAATGAAAACTGGTATGATATGTTATGTCTAAAAGACTATAGTTTTATAGTAATATCTTTGAAATAATAAAATTATAACATAAAATTAAATCAAACACTAAAGGGAAAAAAACGTCAAAAAATATGAGCGTAACTTGTAACATGGAAATCGAGTTTATGCGAGTGCGACAGCTTTAGGATGTCTTAGATCATTCTAAGACAACTTCGAGACGAGGTCTGAGATATGTCCTAGGATAGTCATAAGAGGATCATAAGACATGTCCTAAGATATATCTTAAGATAAGACATGTCTTAAGATAGCTTCGTGAAACCGGTCCCAGGATTCTGATAGTTTTGTAAGTTTTGTTTTGAACTGAATTTCATGCACTTTGTTTTTTGTACATTAAGTAAAAACTTTCCTTATTACACAAAGATTGTTCAACAAAAATAAAACAAAACAAAATAAACAAAACAAAATAAACAAAATGCCCCCAAAAATACATCACAAGCAACCCAACAACCAAAACAAAACAAATAAAACGGCAACCCCCTTTTTGTTTCCATATAAAACAAAAGTAAAAAAAACATCCCTATAGATTACAAGTTTAAATTGCTTTAACGATGTTGTCAATTGTCGACAACTATATCATATATACTGACTTCACAAGTAAGATGACGCCAAATTACCGGCTTTCCTTTTTAAAAACCAGACAAAAAAAAATTTGAGACTTTTATCACGATTTTTCCGACGTAGTCGGTATAGTTTCGGTTTGTGCCCTTTGAACTTAAGGACACTTAACTATGGTAAGAGAATACGCATGCTGGAAAATCCTTTCTGTGATTGGACAAAATGCTGTCATGGTGGGTGATTTGGTTGTGTTTGAAAAATCATCTCGTTAATTATATCGTGATGGAAAGCAAGTGAAAAACTATAAATTTTTTAACTTGATCTTACAAAGATTTATATTCTTATTAAAATAATTGTTTCTCCAATAGCTCTTTGCATTACTGACAGCTGTTTATTCGTGACAATTATATAATTTTTAATGTAAACTTTGTAGTACGAACGTACACGACTCTTAGAAAGTGCACCTACGCATGTTAGATTTCCGCGGGGTTTTGGTATAGCATTTAAACAATTTTGCCATATGATTTAAATGCCATACAATCTTGGTGTAACAATATAACAATATGAAATTTAATGCACAAAAACACATATTGATTCTGATGATTAAACCTGTAATGTTATTAAATGTTTCTTGATATTATACTCCGTTAACTCTGTAAATAAATCATAATAAAAAATGTTAGGAAAAACATTTGTTTTTAGATATTTAGAGGAATCAAAATATTTAACTTTATGTTGCAAATTTTGCATTGAAAGGCACAATCTTTTCAATGCATTACTCCTTTGAAATATGGATATCAGTGAACTAGAGGCGCTAAAGAGACTGTGTCGCTCACCTAGGTCTATGTGAATATTAAACAAAGGAAGCAGATTGGTTCATGACAAAATTGTGTTTTTGTGATGGTGATGTGTTTGTACATCTTACTTAACTAAAACTTCTTGCTGCTTACAATTATTTCTATCTATAATGAACTTGGCCCAGTAGTTTCAGTGGAAAATGTAAGTAAAAATCTACAAATTTTATGAAAATTGTTAAACATTGACTATAAAGGACATAACTACTTAGGGGGTCAATTGACCATTTCAGTCATGTTGACTTATTTGTAAATCTTACTTTGCTGAACAGTATTGATGTTTACAGTTTATCTCTATCTTTAATAATATTCAAGATGATAACCAAAAAACAGCAAAATTTCCTCAAAATTTAAATGGCTTATATCTAGAAAACAAGCATATGAACATATTTTTCTTCTGGTTCCTTTAATAATGCCCTTACAAATTTAAACTAGTGTTATGAAAAGCTTTTATTTGAAACTGAGTAGTGAACTTCCTTAAATTATTTTGATTATTCCATAAGACATGCTATACAAATGTTGAAATTTCTTGTATGACCTTGACTGCATTATTTCTCATAGAAGACATTGCTTTTTTTCTGGTTTATTGTTATTGTAACCAGTTGTCTTTGCTTAGGGGGTCAATTGACCTTTTCAGTCATGTGGACTTATTTGTAAATCTTACTTTGCTGAACAGTATTGATGTTTGCTTTATCTCTATCTTTATTAATATTCAAGATGATAACCAAAAACAGCAAAAATTCCTTACAATGACCAATTCAGGGACAGCAACTCAACAAGAGGTTGTCCTATTCATCTGAAAATTTTAGAGCAGATAAATCTTGACCTGATAAGCAATTTTACCTAGTCAGATTTGCTCTAAATGCTTTAGGTTTTGAGTTATAAGCCAAAAACTGCTTTTACCCCATTGTCTATTTTTAGCTGTTGCGGCCATCTTGGTTGGTTGACCGGGTCACCGGACACATTTTTAAACTCAATACCCAAAGGATGATTGTGGCCAAGTTTGGTTTAATTTGGCTCAGTACTTTCAGAGAAGAAGATTTTTGTAAAAGATTACTAAGATTTACGAAAAATGGTTAAAAATTGATTATAAAGGGCAATAACTCCTAGAGGGGTCAACTGACCATTTCGATCATGTTGACTTATTTGTAAATATTACTTTGCTGAACATTATTGCTGTTTACAGTTTATCTCTATCTATAATAATATTCAGGATAATAACCAAAAAACAGCAAAATTTCCTTCAAATGACCAATTAAGGGGCAGCAACAACAACAGGTTGCCAGATTCATCTGAAAATTTCAGGGCAGATAGATCTTGACCTGATAAACAATTTTATCCCATGTCAGATTTGCTCTAAATGCTTTGGTTGTTGAGTTATAAGCCAAAAACTGCTTTTACCCCATTGTCTATTTTTAGCTGTTGCGGCCATCTTGGTTGGTTGACCGGGTCACCGGACACATTTTTAACTCAATACCCAAATGATGATTGTGGCCAAGTTTGGTTTAATTTGACCAGTACTTTCAGAGAAGAAGATTTTTGTAAAAGCTAACGACGACGGACGACGATGGACGACGCCGGACGATGCCGGACGCCGGACGCCGGACGCCAAGTGATGGGAAAAGCTCACTTGGCCCTATGGGCCAGGTGAGCTAAAAAGGAGAAAAGTATAATTTTGTCAATCCTTCAAAAATCGCTATAATAAATGCATGCCATAATTTTTGAATTTACAATATATAAATCTTAAAGATATGCCATAATAAATACAAGAACTAAGGGATGTTTGCTTGTCATATTTTGAAATGTTGTCAGATTTTAACAATTGTCTAGGCATCCTCTACGGGGCGCCGAATGGGACTCTTGTAGTTTTGTACAAAATTCAATTCTGTCATAACAAAATCATTTTTGTCTTACAAAACTATGTGCTACAGACTTGTTTTGTGAGAACTTCAATTTTGTGATGACAAAATTCATTTGTGTAGACAAAATTCATTTTTGTCATGACAAAATTCATTTTTGTAGACAAAATTCATATTTGTCATGACAAAAGTCAATTTTGTGTAAAAAGGTATGCAGATATAAACATATTTGCATACAAAATTGATTTTTGTTACCTGATATGGAAATTAAATCACAAAAGTCAATTGTGTGAGGTAAGATTCAATTTTGTGAGACAAAATTGACTTTTGTGAGACAAAATTGACTTTTGTGAGACAAAATTGACTTTTGTGAGACAAAATTCAATTTTGTCAATTTTGTTGAGACAAAAGTCAATTTTGTTTATTTTGTTGAGACAAAAGTCAATTTTGTCAATTTTGTTGAGACAAAAATCAATTTTGTCAATTTTGTTGAGACAAAAGTAAATTTTGTTAATTTTATTGAGACAAAAGTCAATTTTGTCAATTTTGTTGAGACAAAAGTCAATTTTGTCAATTTTGTTGAGACAAAAGCCAATTTTGTGACGACAAAAGTCAATTTTGTGACGACAAAAGTCAATTTTGTGACGACAAAAGTCAATTTTGTGACGACAAAATTCATTTTTGTGACGACAAAATTGACTTTCGTGAGACAAAAATCAATTTTGTTGAGACAAAATTCAATTTTGTCAATTTTGTTGAGACAAAAGTCAATTTTGTCTCACAAAAGTCAATTTTGTCAATTTTTTTGAGACAAAAGTCAATTTTGTCAATTTTGTTGAGACAAAAGTCAATTTTGTCAATTTTGTTGAGACAAAAGTCAATTTTGTCAATTTTGTTGAGACAAAAGTCAATTTTGTCAATTTTGTTGAGACAAAAGTCAATTTTGTGTAACAAAAGTCGATTTTGTATGCAAATTAGTTCACAGAAACCAAACTAAACTAATTTGAATACAAAATTCACTTTTGTCGCCCAATTTTCAAATTAGGAAACAAAAGTCAAGTCTGTGTAACAAAAATGAATTTTGTCATAACAAAAGTGACTTTTGTCCGCTGTTAGATAATTTTGTATGACAAAATTTTAAATTAGTAGTATGATACAAATTTTGTTAAACTGAACTAATTTTTGTTGAACAAAAGTCACTTTTGTCCGTACAAAATTGAATTTTGAGTACAAAACCACAAGAGTTTCATTCGGCGCCCCGTATCCTCTTGTTTTATCCATTTGAATACTTTAAAAAGTTTTGCCCCCTTACCCCCATTTTTCTTTTATAAATATTTTACATGTATAATTATAAGCCCTCTGTTAAAGTCTTATACAATCTTAGTTTTTTTTCATATTCTTTGAGAACTGGAATTCGACAATGATGAAGCTAAAATTTTGAGATTTTCCCGCCAAAATTTAAATGGCTTATATCTAGAAAACAAGCATATGAACATATTTTTCTCTAGTTCTTCTGGTTCCTTTAATAATGCCCTTACAAATTTAAACTAGTGTTATGAAAAGCTTTTATTTGAAACTGAGTAGTGAACTTCCTAAAATTATTTTGTTAATTCTATAAGACATGCTATACAAATGTTGAAATTTCTTGTATCACCTAGACTGCATTATTTCTCATAGAAGACATTGATTTTTTTTCTGGTTTATTGTTATTGTAACCAGTTGTCTTTGCTTTCGATTATATGCCAAACAATCAGTTTTTTTAAGTCCCTTTTTGGTAACAGTTTTATACTGCTTACCATCAGATGACACATGTTGTACTGATCCATCCTCACACTTCACATACAGACTGCCATCTTGTAATGTAGTCATAATCATGGGTGTTGATGGTAATGGTAGGGTGTAATGTCTGTCATCAGTATAACTGTACCAGTACAGGTTTCTGGTGTTAATGTAGTAATAATCGTTGTAGAATATTTTGTCACCAGATCCATGTAGCCTGTAAGTAACACAGTCTGTTTTTATTGTCTTTACCACCTCTTCTTTCTTATGATCAATGATCAATAGTCTGTTGGCACTACCACCCACCACTAGGTGGTTGTTTATAGTTGTGATGCCAATCCACCACCTCAGTCCAGGCACTGCAATTGATTTGATTTTGAGTTTATTGTTTATATCATACAGCTCTAAAGACTTACTATCCTTCAATGTAACGGCTACTGTGAAGTTGTTGACTTCTGCAACACAATCTGGTCCACCATCAACATTTATACGGTCTAAATGTGATCCATCTGCGTTAAAAATCAGTAGTGTGTACTGGTGAGGTAAACACATAATCACTCTTCCATCATCCACCATCACTATATTGGCTACAGTTCCTTTGAAACCTTTAGGAATGTGGGATGTCAGGTTAATTTGGTGATGTAATTGGAAGACATCTTGTCCTAGTTTGTATTGTTTTATTTTGATGTGGTCTTTTTCTGAAGATAAAAAAAAACCCAAATAGTTAATAACTGTATTTGCTTTATACACATATTGTGTTTTGTTGTTTGTATTACTAGTTTTTTACATGGTCATTTAAATATTTTAACAGTATCAACTAAACTTTCATAATGTCACGTAGGTATAGTGTCCGCATAGGATTGTGGTTTTCATAATTAATTTGATCGGGATTTTTTTCAAGTGTGACCAGTGAAAGTGATTTATAATGTAAACAAACAGGCCTCCCTTTTAGTAAAAAAGTAAAGAAGATACTAAAAACTTGAATTAAAGACCATTGAATATTAGCTAGTATTTTTGATAAACAGATATTACCACTTTACATTATTTTGTTTTAAAAACGTGTAATTTGGCATTACGGAGCTTTATTCAAAAATATAGAATACAGTCCTTCCATGCAAAAAGCAATACAAATGTCAATAGAAATGTGCACATGCAATCTCTATATACTTATATATGCAGACACTTTACACAAAATCCTATTTTTTGCATAACAAAATTCATGTCAAAGGTACCAGGATTATAATTTAATACGTCAGACGCGCGTTTCGGCCATATAACATTCATCAGTGACGCTCAGATCAAAATACGTCAAAAGCCAAACAAGTACAAAGTTGAAGAGCATTGAGGAGCAAAATTTCCAAAAAAATGTGCGAAATACGGCTAAGGTAATAAATTCAAAATTTTTTAACTTAACTTACTGAGCAAGTAACAATATATTAAACCAGATTGATAATTACCAAGTATATTTCATAAAAAACGCATCGTTCATTTACATGCTGACTTCTTCATATTAGTATACAGATATGAATTTCAGACAGTAAATAATTCGTATTGCAAGCAATCACATAGTGTGTAAAGCGAATAAAAGTGTGTTTATTACAGGAACGTTCATAAATCAAGAACGTACATACTTTTTTTTTAAATTGTTAATTGGATGGAGAGTTGTCTCATTGGCACTCACACCACATCTTCCTATATCTATAAGTGTACAGCGGTGTTGAAAATATCATCATTCTCCAACTGGAGGAGCAGCCACATGATGTGTGCATCTCAAACACCGGAATTTCATAAAATTCTGTACATACTTGATTGCACCGTATTTCTTATTTAGCGTTCGTTTATCTCTTTTTATTTCCGGAAATAAAATTGAAAATAAAATCTGATTACAAACTTCAACTTCACAATTTCCAACACCGACATTGCTGCGCATTTTTTTAATATTATCTATGCAATTTCTTTATATGATAGTTTTTAACCATTCGTTTGATGTGTTTAAGCTTTTTATTTTGGCCATTTGATTACGGTCATTCTGTTTAGGTATTTTTGTTATTTCATTTTTTTGGGGGCGAATAAATGTTTCTAATAGGATTTTTATTTGGACAAAATATTTACAATTTTATTTTTATTTTCTTTATAAGAAACAAATATTTACCGGTCTTGAAATTGAAATCAAGAAATTGATCCTACTATGAAGAGGAGTTTAATTAAGCGTATGCTTTGATTATTCAAATTGTAATAATGCACCGGCATGTTTTCATTTCCATCAGAAATTAAAATAATACAAATTGAAAATATATATCTGTGAACACATATTATATAAACATTTTCATGAGCTAAGTTGTCATGTCTTCGATATTTTTTAACAAACCTATTAGATTATCTACTTCTAAAGGGGACAGTGAAATAGACATATGGTCACTTTAGTCCTTTTCCGACAAACCCTTGCGAAAGTGGGACATTTGTTTGTAATCGTTATTATAATAATGAAATTTGATACGGCTGTCGTTCAAGTGAGAGGTTACGCGCTATAAACCCAATTGCAATCAACCATTATTTACATAAGGAATCCTATACCAAGTCAGGAATAGAACAGTTGTTATCCATTCGTTTTAATGTGTTTGACCTTTTGATTTTGTCATTTGATAAGGAACCTTTCGTTTTGAATTTTCCTAACTTTTTTTTGTGATTTACCTTTTAGCTGCATTGCATTTAAGATCGAAGCAACTTCCGGCCAGATCAAGAATAGGGCGTGTAGAGTTAATGCAAAGCTAATTACACGTTGGTAGCCTTTGCAACAGCTTATTGAAGAATCTGTAAGTGGCCTGTCGGAAGGCAACATTTTTGTTCATGTCCAATATACGATCAGTCTTAGTGACAGTGTACCCTTCCCAAACTTTATACCAGAATTCCTCTGTTAGGGGAACTACTTGTTGGATTTATTGTTAATTAATTTGTTTTCGTTACGAACATACATGATGCATGTGCCACTGGACATCAAGCAAACAACAATAAAAAATCAATTGTCAGTTTATTTTGCGTCGATTGTAGTGAAAACTTGTAACGCATTCATAATAAGATGAAAATAAATGAAATGAGAATGATGAAAATGTAAAAAAAACAACAACCACATCAAAGAACAGATAACAGTCGAGAGTCAATAATCGGACTTCAACACACCGTGAAAATCCCGCACCCGAGGACGGAAGTCGTGGATTAAACTATAATACTCGCGCAATAGCAGTAAATCGATCTAATCGCATGTAAATTCACTCGAAAACACAGAGCTTCATTCTATAATCAAGGACCTATTCAATCGAAAAAAAACCTACCATTAGTGTGAACAAATAAAAAACACTCTTGAATTTAGTCTTTTAATCAATTCTCTTTAGCAAAGTGCAGCTTTTTAGATAATGAAAGCTCTGTAGTTTTTATTTTTTTTTTCATTTGGGTAATATAAACGGTTACTGTCAGCCCTATGAATCAGATGACTAAATTACAAGGTATACTTTCGAGTACATGTATAAAAATACAGGTTCACATTATGACATTATTGCAAATGAATTGTTCTATAAGTCCCATATCTTTGTTCAACACTACAAGACTCATTTAATCAGAAAACAAATTGTGCTGTCGACTGTGAAAAAAAATATGTTTTTATCATAATATTCTCAATATATATTTATACATACGTTGTTCAGACTTTTCACACAGACAAGCGCATCCATCTTTTTTGATGTAAAGAAGTATTTCCTGTAATTTGATAAAATTAATTAAGTTCATAATATTATATCAATATGTGCATAGCTTAAACCTATTTCAATGGAGTCAATACAGTTATATTGTAAATACTGTGGATTTTGATATGTGGTTGATAATTCATTAAAATGTTTTGGCAATCTTTGTAGACTGGAACATAACATATGGGCATCCCTCACTCATGGCTACCAAAATAAAAAGTTTGCAAATGATGGGTTGTCTGTTTGTCTACTCTTAATTCATGAAAAATTGGCCATATCTGGTCAGAATAAGGATGTTCAGTATAATGCGTTATGTAACATGTTTGATGGAAGTACCACACTATTTCAACATCGATTAACCCTTTTAAAACCTTTCAAGGTGTCTTAACTTGGCTAGTAGAAAGGCAAAATTCTTGGTTCTATCCAAAGTAAAAAAAATATTTTAATTGACAGCCTAAACCAAAAAAAAAAACCAATTTATATCAATCCACTTTGAAAGACTGACTTCTCAGATTCATTATTGATTCGTTTTTTTCGGAATGATTTGCCACTGGACAACCAATTTAAAACTGCTAATTTAGAAATAATATATGGTTATTCTACATTTATGTGTTAAACGTAAGCTTTTTTCATAACAATCATATCTATCTGGGAGGGCCTAGATCAAATTTGAAATAAATAGGCAGGAGCCTCGAATTTATGATGAAACCAATTTTACAAAATCGAAAAACAAGGTTATTGGCAAGCTTGGACAAAATAGGTTCAATCGAAATCGCCTTAAAAGTTTATCAATGCACCCCCTCCCCTAAAAAAAATTGGTTGCATCCTTATTAAAAACAATGGACATTTATCTAGCTGAACGAAAGTAAAATGTTTACAAAAAAAATTAGAAAAAAACCCACATTTACAGAAAAATAATTTACCGCAAACGTTTTAAAATGTCAATATTTTCCATTAATTTTTATCCGTCTTCCGTCTTCTCGGGACTGAGGAAATTATCGACCTTACTATACCAGAATACAAATAGGTATGCATGATCGGCGTTCTATCGAACTGACAGAAAGCAGTTCAACTATCTGACTATACCTCGTAAGTCGGGTCAATTAAGATAAACGGTACTGTAGTTCCATCGGTTTACATTAAATAGGCTTAGTCATGTTTGTACAAAAGTTGACAGAGTAAGAGGTCGACAAGTTTACACTAGAAAGGTTAACAAGTTGACCTAAGAAAGGTCTTCAAGGTTGACAAGTGTTAATTATCTCAAATATCTTTCCCTTTTCACGAATATGACCTACCGAATTGCAATTTTAACCGGATTTGTAATAACATAAGCAACACGACGGGTGCCACATGTGGAGCAGGATCTGCGTACCCTTCCGGACCACCTGAGATCACCCAAGGTTTTGGTGGGGTCCGTGTAGCGCAGTCTTTAGGTTTCTATGTTGTGTCTTCTGTACTATTATTTGTCTGTTTGTCTGTTTGTTTTAGGCCATGGCGTTGTCAGTTTATTTTCAATCTATGAGGTTGACAGGCTCTCTGGTATCTGTTGTCCCTATTTACCATGAAGCCATGAAAGCTACCCAAATTGAAACGTCAGAAATTTCAAACGAATCAAATAAGCTGCTTCTTTCAGCTTTGATTGTCGCTTATGCCTCTAATTTGGCTCAAATATTTAAGACAATGCAACAGGAAAAAAATCTTAAGATTACTATTTCCGAAAACCCTACTCGGCAGGGTTCACCTGTTATGGTAATGTATTGTTTTGATTGACAGCTAAGCCAACACAAAATTGCCTGTGATTGTCAATTTGTTAAGATTATACGATGATTGTCGTCAAAGGGTCCAATAATCTTAGCATCAAGTCACACTTCGTTGACATACATGGTTGAGATATTATAACGCATTCTGCATCATTGGATACCGTATCTCGCCTTGGATAACATACATGTCGATTGGAATTTCTTTTGTTGAAACGCCGACCTCTTCTTTTCCCGCGACAGCTTGCTCCTTTCCAGAGTAAGAGTAACTACCTTTCATCAGGGATGCTTCGAATGGTAATAGTAACATTGCTTTGTGTACATTCCATTCAGCGTCATCAATCTTGTGGCCGGCAATACAGGTCAAGCAAATCGTATTTTTAAGAATTTAAAAATGACATGCTCCTTACCTCTTTCTCGATTTTCCCGCGAAATAAGCCCAACCAAAATGAAAGGAAAAATATATGAAAAAAACGATGTCCATGCTATAATTTTGAACAGGCATATAGAGTTGGTTAATAAGAAACAATTTACATTTATTTTTCATAGAATTTTATTTTTATTCATTAAAAAAAGATCGATATTCTGACCATCATGACTGTAGGTAAATATTCATACAAAATTCCCTTGATGTCAAAAGGGATGGCAAAAAAAGAGTTTTCCTGTTGAATAAAACCCAGAACTATTGCAAACTATTTTGAAGCAATATCCCAGAAAGAAATAACGTAATTGCCGTAGACTGAAAAATCCCCTAATTGACAGTAGAGCAAATTGATTGGATATAACGAATTGACATCACGTGATTTTGACGCCATTGCAATTTTAATGTAAACAAACAAGGTCAGAAGGTTCCGTATGGGACATCATCGTACATTTAGTTACTGACAAACAATTACGAGTTATCAAGCTTGCCAATGCATGGTTATAAAAAATTAAAGCTAAGTCTACAGAAAAAATAAAAAAAAAAATAGCCTTAGTATAACGACTTATCATTACACCTGGATAAACGTTTTTTTGATAGATTGTGGCACACACTACACATATCATTCATTGAAAAGTGAATACAAGCTGAGTTATCAATAAGACAAAAAATATGTTTGGTATTCTTACAAATATCAACAAAAGCCCTTACTCATGTTAATGGCAATCAAATAAGATAACACCCAAATAATCAAGGTATTTAAATATGCATAAATAGAATGAAATTCAAAACAGTGGCTGTGGCTATTGATTGACAGATTAAATTCATCCATTGACTGGGACAATTTACGTGAACGGTTGTCTGTAACGACCACTGATCACGACGTACCTACCATAGACATTTAAACTGTGGGGTCACCAAAGGTTTCTAAACGCCTTTAATCATAAAATAATTCGAAGAATTAATCAGGAATAATCTTTATGTTTTGATTTATATACTTGATATAAATCAAAACATCGTGTTATTTCTGATTAATTTTTCGAATTACTTTATTTAGGTGTTGAGAACCTTTGGTTACCCCATAGTTTAAGAGTCTTTTAAAAGTGTATAGTGAGCAGTGGTCGTTACATACAAACGTTCACCTAAATTGTCCTAGTCAATGGATGAATTTAATGTGTCAATCAATGGCTACAGCTACACTGTTTTGAATTTCATTCTATTATAAAGACACTACAACCTACATGTATATATTTACCTAAATTACTGAACTTGTACAAGGTCCTTAATCTTTGATCAACTTTATCCTTTTTAGAACAAATACGTTCAAACCTCATTTTCCCGTATACTCTCTGGCACGCTTTATTTACAAATAAGTTGAAAAGAAACTTTTTTTTTACGAAAATAGGAATCATTGTTAACTGTTTATCATTCAAAATATACTTGTGTACCCTGTGAGCAAAGTTTGCTTGTTCGTTACGTAGGTTCAGATATAAGACAAGTGTACTAAACTGTCGCTCGTGAAATACGCTATTTAAAATAGATTTGAACTTAATGGAAAAAGAGAGACACACACAATTTTACAACGACCAAGTTAAGGTGTATTACGTACGTCGAAATATTCTTTTTGTTTAATTTACAAGTTAAATGGTCAACGTTAAATGAACATATTTTGAAATGGTAAGGTATGTTACGTATTACGTACGTCAAAAACCTACAATTCTCTAATAAGCATCAATTGAAGATAAATGACAAATATCTTAATTGGTTATCAAAGGTAACAGGATTATAATTTAGTACGCCAGACGCGCGTTTCGTCTACACAAGACTCATCAGTGACGCTCATATCAAAATATTTATAAAGCACAAAGTACAAAGTTGAAGAGCATTAAACGTGATAGTTTTCAGGAAAAGCTTGACTTTCCTTATCTATTTGAGGTTAAATATTTGAAATTTGAACTGTTATGTCCTGATGCATACTTTACTATATATGAATATTGGATTAAGATAAAAAAAATAGTTGGATAATTATTTTTTCTTAACCCCTTGAATTGCTCAATTTGGATGTAAAATTACTAATATTATGTGTATAAAATTTCTTCCTCAATCATTTATTCCTATATATCAGTAACTTTTAAATAAAATTGAGGTGTTGGTTTACATGCATGTAAATAGTATATAGTGCCTGAAATTCTTCTTATTTTCGTTAAAATTTAAGATGTTTTGAAATGCTTAAAATGTAATTAAAACGTATTTGCAACGCCAAGCTTGTAGCTTCTGAAGATCATTAACCTTATGAAACATTCAGGTGTTAGCTTACAATTTTTTTTTTTAAACAGTAAGTTGCAACAACCTCTGTGTACCAAACAGTTTTCAAAAGTTGGCATAATGCCAATTTGTAACATTTGAGGGTTATACTCGTGTTATACAGTTGAAACATGTTGAACTTGCATGATATCAATGAAAATAACTACATTTGCTAATAGTTTGCAAACAAGATAATTTCACAAATGGCAATTTTTTCATTAGAAAATGATAGTGCAAATACTTAAATGTGTTCTCATGTGTTACCCTTCCAGATACATGACACATAGCATTATTTTTCAAAGCTAGCTTTAGGACGATTTTTGGCATATTGCATGGTTTTCTCATTCAACTTTTTGTAGAAGCGGGGAGATCCTGTTCTCATTAGTATTATTTCATGCATATAGTCGTGTTAGATTATAAAAATTTGCACAAAACATTATTAAAAAAGAAATTTCTTCAAAAGAATTCACAACATAGATCACTATCTGCATGTGACACTTAGGCAAACCAAAGATACTTGCGGAGCTGTCATTGTTCCTCGTATTATATTTATAAAATGATATAGGCAAATCATCGTCAGTCCAAGTACGGATAAATCAGTATGTGATTTTCTGTTGACGTTTTCCTGGTGAGATAGATCATAAGGTAATACCGCTTTGTGGCCCAGTCCAATACGGTACAAATGATTGGAAGGTTTACAGAGGGTTTGTATGTATTTTTTTTTCATTGTTCATTAATTTTGTCAATGTTCAATTTTGACAATCATGTCCGTTTCTCTAGTCCTAAACCTAACGGTATCTGGGTGTATACAATAGACCAACTTCATTTAGTTGATTATATGAATGTTCATTAAATCAATTAAAGCAGGAGAGATATTACAGCATGTCTATTCTTATTGTTATTTTTGTTGCATATTATTAGGTTTCACAAAGACTTTCAGGATTTGACCTCTTCCAACATATTTCACAATAACTGTTATTGCATTGTTAACTCTCTAAATATTGAAACAATAGAAATAATAGCTGTCGTTTCCCTTATCGCTTTCAAGTTATTTGGGTTGTGTGTTTGATCTGTACTATGTTAAAATTCCAAAAGGAAAGACAGTTCGAGAAGGAAAATCCTGAATAGCACATATGTGTCTACATTTAGTTTACAAATGCAATTGTAAAGAATTCTGTAATTTATAACATGTTGGCTCTTTTGTATTCATGAGTAATTGTCTTAAGGGCTGTCATACAACAACGCATTTTTTAAAAATATAATAATGTATCTACCTGCATGTGAGCATTTTGTCCTTGTATTTCGGCTCGTATGCCTTGAATTGAAGTATCCATCTGAAAATAAAGTAAAACATTGGTTATTTATATTGATAATATTCATAATTTATATAAAGGCATTAATATTTGCAATTGAAGGATACTTTATTCTTCTTAATTCATACATTTAACCATTATATATCAGACCGATATTAAAGATACTCTCATTGCTTCTGTAATCAATATACAAGATATAGTGTGTTTAAGTATATAATATTTCAAAATAAATCTCTTTGCTAAATAAACTCATCATAGATACCAGGGCTAAATAAAATGAAATAAAAGAAATCATTCACAACATTCTTCCTGAATATGCATGAAATATTTTCCACTTTTCAGTTTGCAAACAACTATTATTCAATCCAGTAGGAATTGGTTAACCTGTTTTTTTTTACACTGAATAAAGAAGATGTTTGCATACAGTACGTTTTCAAAAATCAAGCTTTATAATGTTTCGAATATCTTATTCAGATAACATGATATCCTTAAAAATCGAAATGTGTTGTGATTTGATTTGGACGAGTTTCTTCTATTGTTTGTTGAACATTTTCATTCAAGTGGCAAATTGATTCTTCACTTTATTTTTTATATAAACTGAACAAAATATATACAGCTTAGTTTAAATAATCAGCCTGATAACACATCTTTAGAAAATTCCCTTCTCATGCATTAAGCAATTGTTTCCCCAAAACTAAAAACTTGACATAATAATAGCCGTTATGCATTGTAATTCATAAATAAATCTTGTAAAGTAACTTGACATCACCATATCAATACAGATACTGGACATTTTATATTATCCAGTAGGTTGTAAGCCATAAAAAAAAACATCACATTCGGAGACATGTGGTTTCAAAGAAGGCTATTGATTTATCAAAATGTAACATATGTGTTATGGGACAAGTGTTATGTTAAACGTGATGAATGTATTGGTTGTCTATCAAATTTCAGTTGTCATTTGTTTTCATTGTATGATAGTAATATTGAAAATTTACATTTTATAAACTACAAATTAAAGTATTAGCTTCAAAAATTGAAAGTATCTGCCCTTCTTGAATAACACTAGTTATCTATCTGACATTCCAAATGGCTATTTGTTTGTCTTATTCTTGTTTTGTGTGAATGACCATCAACGGAGGAAATAAATTGTGATTCCCCAGACGACACCAGAGGAGCAAAACGTGGTACCCTGTACGTCAGTACGAAATTCACCAAATCAGATTCACTACTCTTAATTTAGTTTGCCGTAAACAAATATAATGAAACAATGTTAAATACCACAAAACATGCTTGATTTTTGATGGAGTCACCCTTGCCGTTCTACCCCTGTATAACTTTACGTGAAAGTGGGGAATCATAGGTGTTCCTTGTAAACAGGGACACACTCTCCTTTTATTCTCATTATTTCTTACAAAATCAATAATATTGAAAGTTACCTCATCAAGCTTCTTATGAATGTCCAGCAGATTAAGGGTGTAACTATTACACAAAGACTCATCCAATGGTCTTCTCTCAATCCTTATCATGTCATCTTGTTTACTAGGGTCAAGTTGTAGGACAAAGTGTGTAAGGTCTGTCCATAAGCTCTTGTATTCTGTGTGTGATATTCTGCCTGTGGTATTGTGACTCAGGTAGTCATTCTTGTATTGTCGTAGCCCCTGTACTGCTGCATCTTCGGATTGAGTCAGATTATAGCAGTTCAACAAAATCAGGCTAGATAAGGTGATGTCAAGATCTTCTAGTTGAATAGGATTGGCTGTGAACTTGCAGTGACAGTCATGATGGACATGCCCAGGTTTCTCTGAATATAAACGTTTCCATTGACAATATATGAGTGGCAATGATGGATGGTTATAACAGTTTAGCCCATCAACACAGCACCGTGCATTTCTGTGTCGTAGATGAAACAGGATGTGTATTACTGGTTGCGTGTTGAGAAAAGCTTGTAAAGATGGTAGACCTTTACTGGTGTAGTCTCTTTCAAGTCTTGTCCTGAACAATGGTGTTACAACCTCCATTATCACAGACCCTACTATAAAGTATCGTCTCTTATCATCATTGTCCATCCTGTAAAATATTTGTAAAATTCAACAAATAAACATTATCCCCAGGATAATAATTATGCTTATTTTGTTTGAAATCCCTATTCTGTGAAAACAATTATAACAGTGGCGGATCATAAACTTTTCATATGGAGGATCCAGCTGACTCGGGGAGTCTGATCCAGTCATGCTTTAAGCCTCAGTCACACCTTACCAGATATCTTGGATGGACGCCTAACGGAAAACTTTTTTTCAATCCTTTCATATTTGTAAGATGTCCGTTCTTATCGGTTAGTCATCCGTCCATATCTGTTGCATGTCTGTTAAGCGTACGTTTTATCTGTCAACGTCCATTCTGTCCGATGGAAAATTTTGAGCATGTTCAAATTTTCAATGGTGGTCCAATGAAAAAAATGTCCATTGGACGTCGGTTAGGCTCCCGTTTAGTACGATACTAGTCTGTTTTGTTTCCCTTTTGTATCCGTTATACATCCGTTGGAGGTCTGGCAGATAAATCCTTATCCATCTTATCTGTTAAAAGGTGTGACCGAGGCTTTAGTGATTCCCTATTAAAGTAACCAAATTTTTCACCTTAGGTAAGCCTTTATGGAGGATAATGTTGTTTGATTACAGTGGCGGATCTAGAAATTTTCATCATTGGGAACTGACTGGCTGCTCATGAATCAAGAGGGGGCCCACTTCGGTCCTGCTTCAGTGATTCCCTATATAATCAACCAAAATTTTCTTAGAAAAGGGGGACCCTGAATAAACCTCTGGATAACCAATGATATGCAGTCATATTATTTACCTGCATTTGGACTGAAAGTATAATATTTTTTAATGTCAACTTATCATGCTTTTCACTATTTATTTAGTAGGGTATTTTATATTTAAGTGTTATCATAGTAATGACATGTATACTCACATCAAATATATATAATAAATGGTGTTGTCTTGTAAACTTCAAGAATAATGAAACTTCCTATTTGAAAATGTCAAGGTAGAATGGAATTACCCATTTCTATTTATAGCACAAGTCACATGATCATTCCTAATACGCAGTACAAATGATTAGTTATTTATCATGTTTATGTCAGATACAAACAAGTTAAACATACACAACATCAAGTTAACTTATGTTCAGTTTCTACATAACTATTCAATACCTCAGTATATATACATGCAATGATATTACAATATTCATACTATTTCTCATGTCTGTGGTTTATATTAATTCATCTGTGAAAGGCTAAAACAAATGGTTTACTGTGTTTATTCATGTAACATGTGTAAGATGTTTTTAATTTTTTAAAAGTCTAAAAATGTTGTGTTTTATCTTTTTTGTCCAAATTGACTTAAATGAATCATTTATAGCTACAATAAAAACAGAACCCGCTACCCCCTAAACACAGACATCAATAAACAAATGTAACTAGCTAACAATATTTTAAAAAGAAATGTTAAAGCTTTAAAGAATATGAAAAATGATTAGAATCTAGTGCAATTAAGATATAGTGCATTCAATTAGATATTCATGTGTTTGTACTTTTAATTAATTATTTTCCCTTTTAAATGACATTAAAAATATTGAAGTTCTTATATATTGTTGGAAACATGTTATTTTTAGGAAGAAGAGGCTGAGACAGGATATATATGGATGCCAAGAAAAGAAATTCCTGTTATAGAGTATGTATTTTACAATACAAATTCAAAACTTAATGAATTCTTTTATTGGAACAGTATATTAAATGCTGAGTTACACATAGATCAAAACTGGAATTTTCAAATGAAAAAACCCCCAAGAAATTCCTGTAATAGAGTATGTATTTTGCAATACAAATTCAAAACTGCAGGATAGAATGAATTATTTTATTGAGACAGTATTATAATGCTGAGTTACACATAAATCAAAACTCGAATTTTCAAATGAAAAAAAAACCAACCTACAAACCAGCTTCACAGAATACTTTTGTATTGTTTATGACAGTTGAAGACCATAACCATGGTAAATAGAAATTTAAAAGACTAATATCTTAAGTTTGGGATAAGATCATCCAATATAAAAAGCTATTTGGGAACACTCTTATGTTACACTCTTTATAAATGAAACCTATAATTCAGTTAATTTGTTAAGCCATGTGTAAATAATTGTTGTTTATTTACCCAGAGTTGAGCATGTAGCTAAGTAAGTATAGAAGCACATCTATAATTATAGATGAGTATGTTGTTATAAACTCTTACATCTGACTGTCGTCTGACTTTAACAGTAGCAATGCTATACTAACACATAACTCATTTCTTACAAGTAGTTATATCAAATAAAATTGTATCAAGAGAAACTCATTAGTTTTTCAGAAATTATTGCCAGGTTTTTATTATTTGGAAAATGCGACAGACTTGTAAACACATTAATTTAAACTCACATTTTCAAACATTTTATATGAATTAAACAAGATTTTTCTCTAAAGTTAAAATCATACTTCAGTTTTGAATAACAAAATCGCAATAACAAATGCACGCAATAATTTCTGAATTTACCGTATTGAAATCAGTGTTAGGTAAAAGTACCAGATTACTGCCTTTTCCTGACATGTACAATGATGTAAGTAAGTATGGCCTGACCTTTTGTTTTCAATGCTTTTACTTTTGAAAAAGCTCTAGAGGAATTAGAAATAACAACAGTTGTAAAATATAAGACGAACACATGTATCCCTTATACTGTAATTTCATTATCTTTCTCTTAAGTAAGCTTCATTGAAATCTGAAATTTAAACATTCACTCTGCATATATAACTAGCTCTAGCTGTTTAGAAAACAAGCAATGGCAAATTTAGCTATGTATCAGCTTCTAATATTTTTTCTTCTACTTTTGATAAAAAATAATCAGGAATATAAGAAAAGAGAAGAATTAAACCTTTGTTTACTTGAATATATAAAGCTTCAGTATCTCAAATCATCTCAATAGCTGAGATGTTTAGAACATCTTGTACTTTTTGGCAGGATATTGGATACAGGACAGTGGCAGATACAGAAATTTTCATAAGTTGGGGCCCACTAACTGACCTAAGAGGGGGCCCGCTCCGGTCACGCTTCAGTGATTCCCTATATAAGCAACCAATTTTTTTCCCAAAAAGGGGGGCCCCCCTAAATCCGTCTCTGCAGGAGATTAGGCAAGGGTAAAGTGATATGTTCTTTTATGGCATACAAATGACTATAGGGTTTACAGTGTATGCAAATATAACATTGTTTAGTCTTTTAGTAAAGAATTTGTTCAGGTTATGTAATAAGTTTTTCATTTAACTTGTGAATATTTTTTTTTTATTATTTCATATGAATATGTTTCATGACATTTATATTTTAGGGAGTATTTTATGGAAAATTTAGGTGAAGGTTTATATCAGAAACGTAGAACTGTGCTAATGTAAGTCAGACATTGACAATGAGCAGCATACCAGTTTGATTGTTGTCATGTGGCTTCCATGCAAGCTTTCCCACCTCCACAAAGAAAACTTATTGGTCCCAATATACACCAGATTAGTTTCCCTTAGTTACCAAATTTTTGAACATGTTTCACCAGCACAAATTATCATCTATAGTGCTGGAAAAATCAGCATACCCTTCATTTTGTTTATTTGATTTTTCTGTTATTAACTTATACAAAGATGTCACTCAGTATCCTTCAAATCCAGTCCTGTGAATGCTGCCAATAGCTGTTGTTATGCTAGTATGAGTATGATACTTTGAAATGTTTATTTTTAGATTTTCCTGCCTGCACTTATTTTATGATAAATGAATTGTTAAATTTTGTTTTGCAAGTATATCATATAATTTATACTTTGTAAAACATATTGTAGATCTCCATTAAGGCATATTCAAAATAACTAATTACAGAGAAAAAGTTCTCATAGAGAACGCTAGACTTAATCATAGATGTAAAAGCTTCCACTATTTTTACAGGAAATATAGATTTTGAAATAAAAGAGTCGTCAAATTATATTTGAACAAATAGCTTGAAAATATAATTGAATGCAAAAAAGATATGGGAGGTGAAAAATCTATTTGATATTGTATGCTTTCATCATGGTTTTTCAATTTTTAAAAATAACATAATTTCTCATATCCTCATACAATTTTCTGTTGTACATGTACTTTTTATTAGTGTGTTGTGTTATGCATGTTTACTATAAATATGTATGACAGATAAACATTTGTATACCAAGTATGTTTGTTTCGGCACAATGCTAATTCATTTCAGAAGACATTCTAAATTTCAGCCAAGGTAAAAAATGTTTGAGTTGCAGGATTGTGTACTTTGCAAGCTTATTTACCCCCCCCCCCCCCTCACACACACACAAATTACCAGAGGGGGCATTTATGTGTTATATTGTCTGTACATACATCTTAAACTTGGTTTCCTTTAGTTAGCATCAACCAAATGTTATGAAATTTCTACACAATATGCTTATTAAAGATTATGATCACATTCCAGTTGTGTCACTTTCATAATTCTTGAGTTGAGACCTTTTATAACATAATATGCAACGAGGGCTATATCATGAATATCAATAATATGGTAATTTTTTCAATTTCCTGTTACTTTAAATGTATTCGGCACAACGTTTTGGAATTTTGGGTTGTCAATGCTCTTCAACTTTGTGCGTTTTTTGGATTCATAACTATTCTGATCTGAGCGTCACTGGTGGGTCTTATGTAGAAGAAACACGCATCTGACGTGTTAGAATATAATCCTGGTAACGTTGATAACTTTTTATGTCTTATGAATTCATTCTCCATTGATTTTGTTGTATTGGAATCCTTTCTTAAAATTGAGAATGGAAATGGGGAATGTGTCAAAAGACAACAACCGAACCATAGAGCAGACGTCAGCAAATGTCACCAACAGGTCTTCAATGTAGCAAGAAATTCCCTCACCTGGAGGTGTCCTTCAGCTGGTCCCATAACAAATAGTTATACTTGTACAGTGATAGGGAACCCCATACTCAACTCCTAATTGTACACAAGAAACTAAAATTAAAAATAATACAAGACTAACAAAGGTCAATGTACTTTCAAAATGAGTAATTAAAGTATATACTCTTCTATTGTAGTATTTTTGTATCACTCACATATGATGACAATGTAGTTCATAATTTATTAGGCAAACTGGTAGATAAATACTTAGCATTTGCTGCTTAAAGTTTTGAATAATGATAATTTAGTTATATTAGTTCGATTTGTCAACTGTTAGAAGCATTTTGATGATGATAGGTTCAATATTTCTACTAATTTGTGTCAGTAAATCTTTTTTCCATTGAAATTTTTGACAATAATATGTGTTTAACAGGAACATGAGGGAAAAAAATGATTACCTGCATGAGTTTTCTTATGGAATTTAGATATTAGTAAATTGAACATACCTGATTTTGTTTATGGAACATATATATTTGTATATTAAAAATAGGATGACATGTTTTTACAGGAGACAGATAAATGAAGAAGTAAGAAAAATGATGGGTGAATTATTTACCAACCTTGAGGAAGAACTAGAGGGATTTATTTTCTATGCTGATAAATTGGATGGATTGTAAGTTCATGTTTATGTATACCATTGCAGTATTGTCCATAATAATATTTCTTGTTTAGCTGAATAATAAGATTAAAAACAAGGACTGCTATGTCATGTAGGACAGGATTTGTTGCAAGAAAATGTATAAATCTTCTGTTGATAAAGTAAATGTTGTATTTTGCTTAAGAGAATAATGTTGACAAATTATATAATTAAACATTAAAACTAATCTTAATAGTATTTTAAACTATGACTGGGAAAAATACAGAAAATTGATACATTTGAGAGGAGTGTTAGTATTATAAGTCGTGAATAAGTTATTCTATTGTCTTTTACTGGTAATTATGCAGTATTTCAGTCTGTCATTATAATATTGTGATCTTTCAAATATGGCTAATATGGAATTTTAAGCTTAAGTAGAAATAGTAACAAAAAAAAACAATTTTTCTTAAAATATGAAAGAATTTTTGTAAAATATTTTTTTTTTTATTGATATACATATTTGAAAAATTTGTTTTCACAGTTACTCCATGTACATGCTAGTAAGAATGAGTCAACATGTGAACAATGCACAAGATGCTGGTTCATTCCTTAGTGTTACATTTGCAAGCTGTTTGGTGAAGATTAAGAGAAACTTTGATAAATTTGTTGTAAGTAGTGTAACAATGTGTAATTAGGCTTGATATGGATATTACATTATCGCTATTTTGTGCATTTTTCTTTGAACTTTTTTTGTGATAATTATCATATCATGCTTCTTGCTTGAGGTGGAAAAATTATCAATAGAAACTAAGGAGGCCATGTGGCGTTGCTAACGAAATTGACATGATTTGACAATGTCGTCATAGGTAAAATAGCGATAAACTCATACCTGCCTGAAAAATTTCTTCAAATAATATGAATGTGTGCTCATTTGTACTTAAAAAGTGGTTTTTAATGTCCTAACTTTGAGGGGGATCCCTATGTTTTGTGTCCAACCTGATAAGGGTCCTTCTTTGTTTATAATTTTAAATTGGAAAAGTCAAAAACTATTTAGTATCCTTACACATTAAAATAATTCCTGGTTTTACAGCTACATGTACATATTTTCTGCTGATATAATAACTAGAATCATAAACATTAAAAAAAAGGGATGTAAATATGACACTTTTTCTAGACTACAAAACAGCACGCGCAAAATAGTCGTCGCAAAGAATTTTAATCTTTGAAATTGTTGTCGCGCTCTAAAACTCCCATGGGCATTTTCAAAAGTTGGCAGGTATGCTTACATCCCTTTTTTTTAATGTTTATTATTATTATATTTATTAAATTATTATTGTGATTTTAGGATATACTTCAATCCAATTTAAAAATTAACAGCTGATATTGATATCAATTACAATTTTAAAACACAGATTAGAGGTTAGAGGTTTGTTTATTCATGATTTTTTTTTGTCTCATCTCCATAGCAAAACCAAATAGTTGCAATAGAAGATTATAAAGTTCAAAAGAAAAGCAGATGTGGTATCATTGGATTTGTACACAATTTTGGGGTAAGTCGGTTTTAAAATACATACTTCCTATTAACAATTCTGATTACTTATTAAAAACAAGAATTATACTCAGGAATTATATTGTGTGACAAGCATACATATATGTTATTAAAAGGAATATGAATACATCAGCAGACTGTATATCAGTGTATTTGACACACATTCCTTTTTAGTGATTTTTATTTTTATTTTTTATATAGGATTCTCATATTTATCATTTTTGTCTTGCCTGCAATAAAAGTTCCAGTATAAGAGACTTAAGTGTCCTCTGGTTTGTCAAACTACTAGTGGAAGCTAAATACTTAAAAGGTTGGATGTTTCATATCTTGTGTTCTTCAATATGTCCAATATCGTTGACCTAGTTTTCATGATTCAGCAATTGCTTATTTTTTTTTCATGTGAAATAGTTACTCATTAGTAGTAGGATAACCATATTTGGTGTATGGGTTCCTAGAAATGTCTATATATCTGTCAAATCAGATCCACCTTACCTTTGCCTCAATGCATAAATCATGTAAGCATTTAATTTAGATGAACTATATGTGGTGTTTGTAATCTTGATCATTAGTGTGACCTAAAGACTAGTAAGTTAATATGGTATTTATTTTCTGCAGGAGTTTGCTAATCAGGCGGAAAGTATATTTAAAGGATCAGACAGACACACACATCTAGACAAGTCTTACTCTGCTCTAGTTAAAGTTGTGTTTCAACAAATTGACAGGGTATCAACAGAACATGGGAAAACACCGAGAGAAGTTGTTATGTTAGGTAAATATATAATGTATTTCATTAATATTTCAGTTATTATTCAGCTGATTTTAGCTCACCTGGCCCATAGCTCTATCTGCCCTGATATTTTCAGACAAATCAGACAGCCCTTGTTGTGTTTCTACCCCTGATTTGGTAATTTTAAGAAAATTTTGCAGTTTTTGTCTCGCCTTGACGAAGTCAAAAAGCGAGACATAGGTATGCTGTTTCCGGCGTCGGCGACGGCGTCAACAATGTATTAGTTTGTGATTAGCTCAGTTTTATGGGGAACCACTAGTGGTATGTCAATGATAATTGGTATGCAGATGTATTACCATTGCCACATCTCATTGCCATGGAGATTATTTGACTCCGCCCCCTCAGTCATGGTCTATTGACTTTGAATGGTTTGCTTACTTTACATGTATTAGTTTGTGATTAGGTCAGTTTATGAAGATCCACTTGTGGTACGTCAATGATAATTGGTATGCAGATGTATTACCATTGCCACATCTCATTGCCATGGAGATTTTTTGGCTCCGCCCCCTCAGTCATGGTCTATTGACTTTGAATGGTTTGCTTACTTTACATGTATTACTTTGTGATTAGGTAAGTTTATGGAGATCCACTCGTGGTACATCAATGATAATTGGTATGCAGATGTATTAGCATTGTCACATCTCATTGCCATGGAGATTATTTGGCTCCGCCCCTCAGTCATGGTCTATTGACTTTGATTGGTTTGCTTACATTACATGTATTAGTTTGTTATTAGGTAAATTTTTGAGGATCCACTTGTGGTAGGTCATTGATGTTTGGTTTGCAATTGTATTAGCATTAATTGACACAATTCATTGCCAAATTTACAAATAAGTCAACATGACTTAAATAGGCAATTGACTCCTTCAGTAGTTAATGCCCTTTATAATAAATTTTTAACCTTTTTTGTAAATTTTATAAATTTTGTTAAATTTTACAAAACATTTCAGTGAAACTACTGGGCCAATTTCATTCAGGAATAAAGTCTGTTAAATGCAGGATGTCTTACATTTAATGTCTGCATGTAAATTATATAATGTCTGTGTTCACTGTAGAGTGAATGCTGCCTAAACTCTTTAAATTATACTTCAAGTTTAGTTGCATATACATGATATATAAGACTGGTCAAAAATAGAATCACAAAAATACAAATCTCTGAGGAAAATTCTCAACTTAAAGTTCCTAATCAAATGACAAAATTAGAAGCCCAAACACATGAAACAAATGGATAACAACTATAATATTCCTGACTTGTTACAGGTATTTTCTTGTAGAGAAAGTGTAGGATTAAACCTGGTTTTATAGAAAGCTACTCTTCTTAAAATTCAATTATATTGACAACTATATGTGAACAGTACAGACAGAAAAAGCAGGTAAACCACTTTGTTAAAATAAGAGTACCACCAGTTTTATAAGCTGAGTAAGACATAATCTCCTTTTTCTTATGTTTCAGAAAATTTTCATCACATGGGTTGTAAGTATATTTACTTTACAATAAACAAAGACCTTTCTGCTTTTCATGTATCACTAAATTGATATTTTAAATTCAAAGAAAATAATAGGGTATGCAGTAGAGCTGTAATAGCCATTTAAAAAAATGTCTAAATGGTTTTGAACAAAGTGGTACAGAAGGACAACATTTTTGGAAAAATAACTGCTCATATCTTTCTCACTTACAGCAACAGTACCATGTGTAAAAGGTAATTGACAAAAAAAACCAGATATTTACACTTCTTGCAGTTTTGTCTTGTTTATGATACCCTCCATATTTCAGAGGAAAACAAATATAATTTCTGACTCAAAGATGTTGGAGGTGTATGATACAATTAGTGTCAGTATTCTAATTTCACACTCAATTGTAAGGGAACATATATGATACTGTTTTATATTGATGATAAAGGTGTGCTAATTTTCATTTAAGGAAAAGTGTATTTTGAGTAGAATTAGGAGAA
This sequence comes from Mytilus trossulus, assembly GCF_036588685.1. Classification (NCBI taxonomy): domain Eukaryota; kingdom Metazoa; phylum Mollusca; class Bivalvia; order Mytilida; family Mytilidae; genus Mytilus; species Mytilus trossulus. The sequence continues at coordinate 31,611,580 of NC_086386.1, read as the reverse complement.
ACTGTATTGTATTTTAAAGTCATAAGAAACGAGTGACCGGTGAAAAATGATGTTCTTCCAATTCTTGAATTAATGCATACAAACATAATAAACTTAGTCTTCTGTGCACGAATTTATCATTTTTTTCGTGTAAATTTTGTATAATCGTCATTTTTTTTTCAATCGGTCAGTGTTGTTGTGAAAATATGGCAGGTAATTAAAGTTCGTGTTTTAAAGCCGAAGTTTAACGATGGTCACCTGTTTGTCAACAATCGACAAAAAATAAACAAAAAAGCATGGAAAGAGAGCACGTGTTTAACATGTAAATTCAGATAATAGTTTATTTTAAGGACATCCATGCGTATTGTGATCACCGGATTTTTACGAGATGGGTCACACTGAGGTCACTTTGCATACGGAAAATATGTCGGGTGAATTGCTTGCTGGAAGCAAGCAATTAAAATAAAGTAAACTTCTTCTAAACATGAATAAATCAAAGAATTTTCTTCAGAAAAAAGTATATGTACATAAGTTTTATAATGAAAACTATCCATTTAATATGCATTTTTATTTGAGGTTTCTTATGACTTTAAGTTTGGCCTTTGTAAAATCAGTTAAGATATTTTTTCAGTTTGAAAATTTTAATTGACCATTGCAGCCTTAATGTTCAATAAAAACATATGTATTCAATAATTTTGATATTGTCAGTGTATACATTTGTATTTACAAGTGAGTGTAGTATTCCCATTCAACAGATGGCTAGTGTCTTTTATTTTGCTTTCTTTCAAATCTCAAATGCATTCTAATATGACGTACTCCTTTCGCATTGTAAACAACAATGTGTGAAAAATCTCCATATGTCTATACTAAGCGCAGACTCAGAGATATACATGATAATGGATGTTACAATACACCTCCCACGTAAATCTACATGTATTTGAACCTACTTTGCAAACGCTTTGCCAATTTTATTGTATTAGAAATTGTAATAAAACAAAAGACAATTCAAAAGAACTTTTATTATTATTCAGATGCAAAATAAAAAGAATTAATTATATATTGCAACTAGTTTTGTTTATTTCCTAAATATAGTAACACAGTAACACTATATATTTTGTGAAATGTCAATTTCATCATGGAACACTTTCTCTACAACCAGGGGTTCATTAAGGGATGAAAAGAAGCTTGATATTTATGAAAGGATTTAAAAACTATCAATATAGTTGCAGTTTAAAAACAATATTTAGTCAATGTCACAAACATATAAACTTTTTTGTAACCATTGAAGTTCGTATAATATTGTATTAAAATGGAATTATGGGGTAGGTTTTGTTTTGTTTTCCAATTTGATTTCAGCAAGTCAACATGGCAGCTCCTTCGTTACGAAATGTCATTTTGGATTTGACGGTAGTTTACCAGAAAACATGTAAATTAAAAATTGGAAATATTGGGTTTGAGAATTAAACATATTTATTAACGGTTATTATAATCAATGCAAGCTTAAAAATTATGAGAATATTTTAGCGATATCTAACAAGGAGTAAAAAAGAACAGCTTCACACACAGCATACCCACCCTTGCTTCAGTATTCGAATGAACTTGTTTGTCCTATTAGAATCGAAATGATTCATGGAAGCCATAGATTTTCGTAAATTTACATATGGCCTGGGCCTTGGTATTCGTTAATTTTATCCCTCGCTAACGCTCAGGATAAAATTCGAATATCACGGGTCATGTGTAAATTTCCAACAAATCTATGGCTTCCATGAATTATTTCTTAAGTAAGTCATGATTTAATATTAAATTAAATTGTTTTTTATGCTTTGAAATAGTCAACCTACTTTTATGAATCCTTGCACTTAAAGGAATTATACATGAAAGATTTCTTAAGTAAGTCATGATTTAATATTAAATTTAATTGTTTTTTATGCTTTGAAATAGTCAACCTACTTTTATGAATCCTTGCACTTAAAGGAATTATACATGAAAGATTTCTTAGGTAAGTCATGATTTAATATTAAATTTAATTGTTTTTTATGCTTTGAAATAGTCAACCTACTTTTATGAATCCTTGTACTTGAAGGAGTTATACATGAAAGCTACAGCCATTGTCTTATGATATTAATGTTGTACATTCAAATATCTGTTTTTCTGTTTTAAGCTGTATTGTCACAGTTAAAGATTCCTTGTCTAGATGGAGATAGAAAGGAAGCAAAACAGGTCTACCAAGACAACTTATCAGTTTACACTACAAACTTACTGGGTAGACCACTAGAGAAAATTCAGGTATTACTGTAATAAATATAGAAGATAGGATGGAACAATAGGATGGACAATACTATACCATTATTGTTTTATAAATGAGGTAGATATGTGGTTTTATTGACTTATGAAAAACTGATATAAAACTGAGGCCAAGGGCAGAAGAGAATATTTTTTTTTCAAAATCTTGCTTTCCTTCATCTTATGATGCTGAACCAAATTCATGTTAAAATTGCTAAAAGATTGATATTAAATAGAATTAATTATACCCCCACTTTCAAAAAAGGGGGGTATTCTGTTTTACCTCTGTCTGTCAGTCCGTCCGTCAGTCCGTCCCATGAATATTTTTCGTCGCATTTTTCTGAAATTTGGTTTCAAGGTTTATCTAAGTCATTTATACCGTGTGATGCTTTTTCAGATTGATCACTTGACAACTTCCTGTTTACCGACCACTTGTATGATTTTACACATGATAGCCAAGTTGAAAATTTTCGTCACATTTTTCTCAGGAACTACAATACAAGGATTTCTGAAATTTGGTTTCAGGATTTATTTAAGTCAGCTATACCGTGTGATGCGTTTTCAGATTCATCACTTGACAACTTCCTGTTGACCGAACACTTGCATATTTTTACACTATTTATATTATCCACTTGCGGCGGGGGGATCATCAGTGAGCAGTAACTCACAGTTTCACTTGTTGATACTGTGTCAACTGATATTTTGAAAAACAAAAATCTAGGTTCTAAACATTTCGGGAAATAAGATTAAAAATAATGTTTACACATATCAATATTTTGCAGGTATTTTTTGAAGGAGTAGAAAGTAAAATTGCCTCAGGTGTTAAACCTGAAGAAGTTGGATACCAGCTAGCATTCAGTAAACAGGAACTGAGAAAAGTTATCAAGGAATATTCTGGGAAAGAGGTAAGGAGTCGAAGTTAGCACTAACAAAATATAGTAAATATTCTTCAAAGCCTGAAAGATAAATAATACATTACTGTAGTTTAGGTAACAATATTCCTCAACCTCATCTATACTACAAGGCAATTGTCCCAGCTCTACAAGTTTTTGTTTAGGTTTAATGAATAAAGTTATTGTAAATATAAAAAAGAAGATGTGGCATGATTGCCAATGAGACAACTATCCACAAGAGACCAAAATGACACAGAAATTAACAATTATAGGTAACTGTACAGCATTAAATAGTAAGCAAAGTCCATACCGCATAGTCAGCATTAAAAGGCCCTGAAATGACAATGTAAAACAATCCAAAACTGAAAACTAACTTATTTTAAAGTATACATAAATGAGGCAGTAATCTACCAATATATTATATATTAGCTTATAACAATGTGGTCTTTAGCATGTTATTTTGTGAATAATCAATATGTTTGGCAGAAAGTTCATGAGGTATGTAGATACATTGGTGGCAGATATATATAGTTGTGTTTTGGTAGAAGTACACTACTACAGGATACACTACATGTTTATACAAACTTTGTTCATTCAAAAGTGTCTGTAGAAATCAGGACTATTATCAGTTTGAGATTTGTGACATTAATATCTAAATGAGGATCAGTACATAATATTGTTTGTTATTTCTTAGAGAGTTATTTAAACATGAATTTAAACATGACTTTTAAGATGCCAAATTTTTTCTAGGTGAAAAAAGGCTTGGACCATGTTTACAAAAAAGTAGAAAAACATTTATGCGAAGAAGAAAATTTGTTACAGGTAAAAGATAAATATTGAATAAAGGCAACAGAAGTAAACCAGTGTCCAAATGTCATCAATCAATTTAGAAAAAAACAAATCAGTGTTACAAAACAAAATGGAGGGATAAATAAAGGCAACAGTAGTATACCAGTGTTCAAAAGTCATTAATCGTTAGAAAAAAAACAAATCAGTGTTACAGACCAAAACCCAGGGGTAAATAAAGGCAACAGATGTATAACGATGTTAAAAAGTCACAAAAGATACCAGAGGGACAATCAGACTCAGAGATCAAAAATAAACTGACACCAACATGGCCAAAAGAGAAGAAGACAAACAACAGAACACAACAGAGAAAACTAAATACTAAGCAACACAAACCCCACATACATCAGGGTTGATTTCTGGTGCTTCTGAAGGTTAAGCAGATCCTACTCCATATGTGGCACCTGTCCTGTTGCTCATATTATTACAAACCCCGTAAAATGTCTCATTTGGTAGGTCATATTCGTGAAAGGGAAGGTGATTGTAGTTACGTTATACAACATACAGAACATATAGGATAGAACTTTATTGCAACACAGAAAACACCACTTGAAAACGAAGACAAAGCAGACACATCACTAAAACAATGAATAAATTTTAAATGTTTTTTGGTTTATTCCAAATGATGAATGATGAATAAAGTTGGATAAACATTGTCAAATATTGCAATACTTAATGTAACTCAGAATTGTAAAGTTTATAATAACATAATAATCCCCACATGTAAATCTTTGTTTTTTAGGTAGTGTGGTTTTCAATGCAGGAGGAGTTTATCAAACAAATCAAACATTATGAGGACCTTATAAGTAAATGTTATCCAGATTCTGGTATATCATTATCATTTAGTGTCACTGATGTTCTTCAATTCTTCTCAGAAATAGCACAGGCACACTGAGGGGTCAGTTACAGACATGTACAAAGGCAAGGGATATTAGGCTGAGAGCTGCACAGTAAAGGCATTTAAATGAACATGTTTGAAATAGTTTCGTTTATTACTGTTTCTACTTTCATCAAATAATTGTTTTTAACATTCATGAGAGTGATATATACCAATGATTATACCTGATGACAAATTGTAAACACTGAGAGTCCATTTAGGATTTGTCATATACAATACGTGTGAAACTATTAAAGCAAGTACCTCTTGTTTGTATTGTCCCATTATAGTTATTAAGTGCAAGATAATCGTAACACGGTTATCTTTGAATTGCACATGTTGAATTAATTCAAATGGAATTGAGATTTTTATATATGTTATGCTTGTGCTATTAGTGGTCAGTTACAGAAAAATACACAGGCAAGAGATTTAAGACTGAGAGTTGGAGAGTAAAGACATTTAAATGAACATGTTTGAAAAAGTTTTGTTTATTACAGTACTGTTCCTACCTTCATCAGATTTTTTTTAACATTCATGCGAGTGATATATACCAATAATTATACTTCATGACAAATTGTAAACACTGAGAGTCCATTTAGGATTTGTCATATAAAACACATTTGAAACTATTAAAGCAAATACCTCTTGTTGGTATTTTCCCACCATAGTTGATAAGTGCAAGGTTATATTTGAATTGCACATATTGAATTAATTCAAATGGAAGTGAAAACCAATTTTATACATGTATATGTTATGCTTGTGATATTAGTTGATATATATACAATGGATGTATGTCAGTGCTTGCTTGTTAATAAAGTGCAATATTATTGTTTGTGTAATAAAGATATCTAAATGAACTGATTTGTATGTATCATTGGTAGCCCAGACTTATATTACAGTGCACTTAATAGTGTAAATTGATTTGTTGTTATACTTCAACTAAAATGCCTTTAGAAGAATTTATTGGCGATCAAATTTTATGCAAAATTTAATGCATCTAGATAAGAAGACTGTAATAGCATAGATACGAATATGATGGCATGCGAGGAAGCTAGCTAACAAAGAGATATGAATAATGGTTTAACAACTCAATACGTTATTTTTAGGGACATATTGTTTGAAAAAATAGATGACCTGCACAAACATCTTGATTATATCGATTTTGAAGAAAATGAATCCTTTTAAAAACAAATGCTAGTAATTGTTTTAAGTTTACCTCAAAACGTTAGGGCTAATTAAAAGGTAACCTATATTAATACCTACAGACAGTTCTCAATATGTACGTACATAAACTAGTGTTTAACAAGTCACTAAGATAATAAAATTGAAATACTTCATATTTTACTAGGTATATCCAAACCTTTTTTTGGTCTTTATAAAGTTTCATGATGAATCTAGCTAGTCGGACATAAAATACTTTACAATATTTGTTTAAGGATGGTTTTTTGTTCACTTGCGTTATTGATTGATCATTTAAACTTTGAATTGTCTTTCATTTTCTTATTTTAAAGTAGGAAGGAGTAAACAATTTGATGCTCCCAGTTCGCTTTACATTTCTTTTTTTTTTTTAAATCTAATTGTGGATTTGAAATCGTCTAAAAAAATAAAATTTAAATCATATCATGAAACAAATTAGATGTAATACGCTCCCCATTACAGCTTTATTTTGCTTCTATATTGCACTAATTACATAAACAAGTATATGACCACTTAAACATTCGGTTTGAAGAAAACGTCTCAGTTGAATGCACCTGTAAAAAACGATATTTTTTTTTCCATTCGTTCGATGTGTTTGAGTTTTTCATTTTGCCATTTGATAAGGGACATTATGTTTAATTCAAGTTAATTAAGGGTACCAGTTCCAAGAAAAAGAGTATAAAAGAGGGACGAAAGATACCAAAGGGACAGTCAAACTCGTAAATCTAAAACAAACTGACAACGCCATGGCTAAAAATGAAAAAGACAAACAGAAAAAACAATAGTACACATGACACAACTTGGAAAACTAAAGAATAAACAACACGAACCCCACCAAAAACTAGGGGTGATCTCAGGTGCTCCGGAAGGGTAAGCAGATCCTGCTCCACATGCGGCACCCGTCGTGTTGCTTATGTGATTACAAATCCGGTAAATAGTCTAATTCGGTAGGACAAATTCATGAAAGGGAAGGGGATTGTAGTTACGACGTAAGGAACATATCCGATATCATTTGTGAAACGGTTATTCCATAACGGTCAACCAAGTTGTGATGGCGTCCGTAAAATTTACGAAGGGATGATTTCAACTTCACCATTTGGAACTCTTGGTTTAATAGCTTCCTTGTGAGCAGTAACCCTCTATCAAGACAATCATGATAGGAAATGCAAGCACGGGAATATCGTATCAATTGGGAGATATATACCCCGTATTCAGGTGCTGCTGGAATGTTGCTACTTAGAAATGGAAAGTTCACAATTGGAAAGCTGAAATCATCTCTTTTGTCGTAAAGTTTTGTCTTCAACCGACCCTCATTGTCAATTTCTAGATGTAAGTCAAGATATGAAGCCGACAACTTAATCATGTTAATGTAAGCTGATCTAAACTGGGTTTTTTAATTGTAAAACATGCTTTACAACGGATTTAGGTTTTAAATGATGTACTATTAGACTATACATCTTGAATATACAAGTAAAAGTAAACTACATCTGCTCACATCGATATTCATTTAAATTGGTCAACTTTTATATTCAAATTCATTATTCAGTGGATATGACCCCTTTAATTATTTTCATGCTTTGATACCAACATTAAGAATATGATATAAATGATAAATTAAGAGATGTAAGATTGACAATTAAACAATTATATACAAATGTAACAGAGTTCAAATGACATAAATTTAGGCAATTAAAAGAATTCATCACACGACATGGTCAAATATTAAACAATCATCAAGTTGTTAGACGATATGTTAAGTACTACAGAGAAAAAATCTCAGACAAAAAAAGCACTGAATGGGTATAATTTTTAATAGATTTGACATCTGCAGGATTGTGCTTTCTACGCAGAAACTGCTCTAACGAAGTTATGAGGAGGAAAGATGAAAAATGACACTCCGTAAATTTTATGGATCCCATCACAAATCGGTTGATCCATACGACGTGTCTGTGTCTGAAAACGGCAGTAGTTATCTTATAGTTTTTTTCTGTGTGTGTTGCATTGTCGTTTTTTTTTGCTCATCAGTATTTCTGCTGTTTCGTTGTTTTCTACGTTACAACAAAATGTCATGACAGTCCATCCAGAGTACCAAAGTTCATCCCATTTTTTGTATAGGGTTCATGTTAACGGACAGTTATTTCTTATATGTTGTTTTTTCGAGGCTGGTTGTTTTTGATTTTTGTTTGTTTGTTTTTCGTGTTTTGCCATGATGATGTCAATTTGTTTTCGGCTTATTAGTTTGAATATCTCTTTGATATCTTCCCACTATATTTTTTTGTGTGTGAAGTGCCAGACATGCCTACTTCTAGTCGAGTTTGTAACTGCTTTTATCATATAAGTGGAGTGTTTGTTAGAAAAGTTGATTTTCTTAACATTTTGTTTTAAATAAGATAATAACTTATTTGTCTTGTTCAATTTTCTTTGACAAAGAAAACAATTCTAGCAACATAAATCTTAAAATTTAGGTTTCATGGATCCTTAAAATATAAATTAAAAAAAAAATGCGGTGAAACTTAAATGAAAGCAACACATTTATATAATCAATTAAAAGTCAGATTTCGATTTTTTGCTATTTTGCTTAATATGTTTTAGGTTATAACACAAAGGCATGGAACATTAAATACAGACCTCATGTTATTTAAATTTTGGCATGGACATAAACGGTTACCAAATCTCCTGCAAGGTGGTTTCACCTGATTATTTAAATTCAGTTTTATATTCTAATTAACTATACAGAGAAGGTAGCACACATTGTGTTCCTGTTTCTTGTTGTAGGTACTTGATGTTTTTTTAAATCTGGCTTACAATATTCAGCTTTTTAGCTCACCGGGCCCGAAGGGCCAAGTGAGCTTTTCCCATCACTTGGCGTCCGGCGTCCGTCGTCCGTCGTCCGTCGTCGGTCGTCGTCCTGCGTCCGGCGTCGTTAACTTTTACAAAAATCTTCTCCTCTGAAACTACTGAACCAATTCAAACCAAACTTCATCTGATTGATTCCTAGTGTATCTAGAATAAAGTTTGTGTTTTAATTCCCATTTCATCAAAAAACATGGCCGCCATGGCTAAAATAGAACATAGGGGTAAAATGCAGTTTTGGGCTTTTAACTCAAAAACCAAAGCATTTAGAGGAAATCTGACATGAGGTAAAATTGTTAATCAGGTCAAGATCTATATGCCCTGAAATTTTCAGATGAATCAGACATCCCATTGTAGGGTTGCTGCCCCTGAATTGGTAATTTTAAGGAAATTTTACTGTTTTTGGTTATTATCTTGAATATTATTATAGATGGAGATAAACTGTAAACAGCAATAATGTTCAGCAAAGTAAGATTTACAAATAAGTCAACATGACCAAAATGGTCAGTTGATCCCTTTAGGAGTTATTGCCTTTTATAGTCAATTTTTAACCTTTTACAAAAATCTTCTCCTCATAAACTACTGGGCCAAATTTTACCACACATAGCCAGAATCATTATTAGGCTATCTAGTTTAAAAAATGTGTTTAGTGACCGGGCAAACCAACTAAGATGGCCGCCATTGCTAAAAATAGAAGATAGGGGTTCAAATGCAGGTTTTTGGCTTATAACTCAAAAACCAAAGCATTTAGAGCAAATCTGACAATGGGTAAAATTGTTTATCTGGTCAAGATCTATCTGCTCTAAAAATTTTAGATGAATATGACAACTCGTTGTTAGGTTGCTGCCCCTAAATTGGTAATTTTAAGGAAATTTGGCTGTGTTGGGTTATTATCTTGAATATTATTATAGATAGAGATAAACTGTAAACAGCAATAATGTACAGCAATTTAAGACTAAAAAATAAGTCAAAATGACCAAAATGGTCAATTGACCCCCTAGAAATTATTGTCCTTTATAATCAATTTTTAACAATTTTCATAAAATTTGTAATTTTTTTCTAACATTTTCCACTGAAACTACACGGGCAAGTTCATTATAGATAGAGATAATTGTAAGCAGCAAGAATGTTCAGTAAAGTAAGATGTAAAAACACATCACAATCACCTAAACACAATTTTGTCATGTACTGTTTGCTTCCTTTTTTTAATTCACATATACCAAGGTGAGCGACACAGGCTCTTTAGAGCCTTTAGTTTTGAACACCTTGTAGAGTACCTCAAATGTTAATAATACTTTTTTCAAATTTATTTAAAAAATAAGTTGCATTTGAAAGTATAATGAGCCAATAATATTCCGAGAATATATTTCTGTATTACACATGTTTTACATATTAAGAATATTTAGAAATGACATAATATGTGTATATTACTTCTAACTTTTATATTGACAATTGAAAAAATACCATCTTTGGTCCATACCTTTATTCACTTGCTCATTTGCTGTTTTAATTTTTCGCACAGTAATAACTTTTCTTGTCATTGTAATTTCTTATTCTATAAACTGTTACATGTTTTGAATGCTTTCAAATGTATAACCTTTTATTATGGTATTACAATTGTATGAGTTTGTATCTGAGGTCTTCATAGATATATTTCTGATTTCTGTCCTAAACCCTGACAAAAATTGCTGATTTTGAATTATATTCTATGATTGTGTTTTAAGAAAGAAGAAACATTAAATTAAGAATATGCAAAGATACATTATACACCAAATTGACTAATTAATCATGTGCTTTAAGTAATGAATACTCATATAGGTAAGAGCAATGCACTAGGCTGTTAACTTTAAAAAATGGTTATAAAAATAAATTAATTGAGCTATGATTCATGGGATACCAATTTTCTTAGAGATCGTGGGTAAAGGGTTACCAGGAATTTTAATATTAAATGAAATACCATGTATAAGACTTGCATGCAAACTTTTATGACAAAACCATGAAGTCCAATACACATAAAAGTACGATTGTTCTTCAATCCAAGAAAATTGATGCCCATGAAATTAAATAATCTGCATTACTTTGTGCTTAAAATGGTCACAGACTATTTGGAGACTGTATCCAGATTGACATAAGAGTCTTTACTAACTGAATACTAATAAATGTTCAAAAGATTTGGAAATAAGATATACCGTATGTACACAGACTTTTTAGGATCATCTCATTACAATCCTACGTTGACAGGGTAATGAAATGGGAGAGACATTATCCCGACAGGCTGCAGAGTATAAACTGACACCACATCATACCCGCTGAAAGCTGCTGTTTCAAAAACATTCACTGACCTCTCAAAGGTAAGACTATTTTCTGTCTGTTACGGTCTCCCTTTTTAGCTCGCCTGGCTCTAACGGCCAAGTGAGCTTTTCCTATCACTTGGCGTCCGTCGTCCGTTTTCGTCCATTACATCATACTCGCCATAGAGATCGTACTCCTTATATAATCTAATTTAAATCCTATGTTCACAGGGTAATAAAATGGGAGAGACATTATCCCGACAGGCTGCTGAGTATAAACTGACACCACATCACACCCGCCATAGATATCTCCAGGGTTTCCGCTGGCGGTCGCCATTTTCGCAATTTGCGAAAAAATAATAATTGTGGCGATAAAAAATCGTCATTTGCGAAAGAATTTGGCGAAAGAAATATATAAACCGATTTATTTTCCTCCATCTTGTTTATTTACTTTTTTTCGAGATTCTCGGACTTTACCCGATCAGACAAAACTCGGAATTCACCTTGACCTCATTAAGATTTAGACAGAAAATCTATAATCAGCTGATTGCATTTTATAGCTATCGACAACAAAGGACTAATTAATAAAGGTGTTGATTGAATTGTTTCACAAAAGGATATGGTCAAATGGCTTCCGCTATAAATGTCACATACAGAATTTATTTACATCTTTGCGACGCACGTGTTTGAAGCAAACTTTTGACATCTCTCCCTTTAAAGATAGTTTTGAAAAGAAAGCTGTTGTGACGAAAATTGTTCAAAAGCAAGAAAAATTTCCGATTTAAAACTTTAATTCTTTTATCCTTTGACTTTAATAAAGTCGTTTGAGTGACACATGCACGTGTTTCAAGCATAGTTGTACGTCTCAACTTTTTCATTTACGATGGTCAAGAAAAGAAAACTGTCGTTATGAAAAAATCTATCCAAAAGGCTGGGAACAACCCCTCGAATGAGAGTAACCCTTCAATTTAATGACTACACATGAAATGAGGGATCAATTTCATGAGATAAAAGCTTTTGTTTTGTTGTAAAAATTACTTCTTAGTACAAAAGGGCACAACAGGAAAAATATATTTATGTTACTTGGCGAAAAAAATAATAAAGTGGCGAAAAATATATTGTTTTGGCGAAAGAGGTGGCGAAAAAAATAATTGACCCAGGGGAAACCCTGGATATCTCACTCCTTATATATTCTAATTAAAATCCTATGTTCACAGGGTAATAAAATGGGATAGACATAATCACGACAGGCTGCTGAGTATAAACTGACACCACATCATACCCGCCGTAAAGATCTTAAATCTTTATGCTGATTTAATGGCTTGGCTAAAAGCTGCTGATTCAAAGATATTCTATGACCTCTCAAAGGTAAGACTATTTTCTGTCTGTTAGAGTCAACCTTTTCATCATTTATCAGGGTTTATATCGGGTAAATTATAATTGCAAACGATCATTATGTTTATCAGTAGACCCAGATTACCATTTTAAGATATCTTATTTTTAAAGTATGACAGGAAAAGGCTGAGTTGAACTTTCACCTTATACTCACATTGCTATTACTTGAATCTTTTAAATCAAAAGATTAGAAATCTAGATCTGATTAAGTTTTGGTAAATGACCATTTATGAGCGTTTGTGTCTTGATAATATGAAAGGGTAAATGGGTGTTACGAGGCAGACTATTCAACCTTGTATGGTAGGGAAAAAACTAAGAGTCTGAATATTTGACACCAATACCAAAATTTCACATTGTACATTCCTAAGAAGAATATTTTTAAAAACAAAACACCAACTGTATAATGAACATAACATTACTTAATTCTATCAATTATTTTTCAACAACTGGAAAAACAAATACATACCAAATTTCTGAACTTTCACTAGTTAGACATATGAGGTGTGTTGACAAAATATCCTACTTAAGGATGAACCTAGGTGAGGTATTATAATTTGTGTCAGATGTTCAAACTCCTTTGTGTTTTTCCATACAATACAAGTTAAATATTTTGCCCCATAACTGCCATTTATCTTTTGATATAAGACTTAAAAGCTCATAAAAGGTCATTTAACAAAAATAAAGCACATTCTAGATTTTCGTTCTTTGAATTTGAAACTTACGATGAAATTGTTTTCAAATGATGAGCATAAAACATCAATTTAAGCTTTACATCATAAACTTTCCTTATGTATGTTCCGGTCCCAAGTCAGGAGCCTGTTATTCATTTTTTTGTTATTTTTTATTAGCATTGGGACAACATCCCTAATGCGCCTCGAAATGATAACACAGCCTGAGTAATTTTTTTGTCTTATTTCAGTTCCAGACATATCAATACTTTTCTAACCTGAGATGACAAACTAGAGGTTTTAAAAAGTCCTGAATAACTGGTAAGCATTTTGTTTTATTTGGAAAGCAATAGTTTATTTATGGTATTTATGCAATTCAAATTACAGTCGGTATGTTAAATATATACTGATATGAAAACTGTTGATATGGTCTTGGCATTAAATGAAAATGCTTGGTTACTGATCTTTTCGACTCCATATTTCAAGTTAAACTTTGCGGCAACTGTTCCTCATGTAACACTGCAAACTATAATTAGCATTATTTTGATATGTCGTTATTTAATGACGCCATATTACGTGTGATGTCACAATGTTTCCTTTAAAACCTCATGCCGATATCTCACTGATAATAGATTTTCACTGAAATACATGTAAAAAACATTTTTTCTCAAATACAATCATGTGAAAGAACAAGTTTTGAAAATTTGCACTTCATTACACTCTAATTATATGATTCAAATGACTTTTACAGTAGTTTATAGTGGTTTCAACAGTATAACATACCAGGTTTCCACTGGCTAGAATAATTAAGTATTTTGGTGTTATTTTTATGAAATCTTCATTTTTGCATAATTTCGCTGTCAAAATGTACTTTTAGGCATCAGAAAACTTTATTGAATGCTTAAACAGGGTCTGTGTGTTGTAATTTAAGGTTACATTCAAATATTTTGTCCTTCTTTTGACTAGTGAAGGTATACTGTAAGAAATTAATAAAAAAAAAATATAGCAACAAAAGTGTCGTTGCCTTATAGTGCTGAAACAACTTTATTTTTTTTCAGAAATGGACAAAAATACACAGATTTATTTAGAATGTCATACCGATGAAGATCACATGAAAATATTTGGAAAAATCAAAACTATGGATTGCAATATGGGACAACATCCCTAATGCGCCTCGAAATGAGGAACTCAAAAGTCACGTGTAAAGAAAATATCTCTGTGTAGTGATACTGGACATGTTTCTATTTTTAACAAATGACTGAACTTAATTGTTTGTGGTGATTAGGAAAGTAGAGGAACATAGAATAAATGTGTAAAAACTATGGAGCTATTGGATGTTTTCAAAGTATTAAATTTCCAAAGAACTTATTGTGTTAAAAAGGGGATATTTTACCACAAGGAGCCGCATCACAAAAGGATGTTCGGGGTTTGCTGATTTACGGAAAAAGTCATCTCACTTCGTAACCCAAAAACTTAACCACATATGTGAAAGTGTCACAGCTTCGAAACGAACTATCATACATATCCAAGTTTACGATATGGACTGAGCTACAGGAAAAAACGTTACCATTACCGCCTATGTAAAAACAATTAAAGATATTGAGCCATTTAAATTAATAAGGCTGTTAGTTTTCTAGGTTGAATTGTTTTACATTTATGATATGGGGGCCTCTGTCGAGGATAAATAGAGACAATCAAATTACGCGGGATTCGTACATGTACCTATACGCGTAACCGCTATCTTTATGTAACGTCATGGTTGCTATGTATTAACGTCATTGTATGGTTCCCGCATTAAATCATCCATTTGTATAGATGCCTTTTTCTCTATTCAAAACACAACGCAACTCATACGATCACTAGATTGGTACCGAGACCAGGAGAGAAGATGGATTCCTCGAGAATCAAGTCTTTTCGAGCTTGAAATAGAGCCGCTGTTACAAATTTCTTCAAGAAACTAGATGAGCTGAACACAGATTTTGAGATGGATATAGACATTGCAGGTCCAATTATTGACGATATAGTGAAAAAACAAAGTGTAATTCTTAAACTGGATGAACAGATTTTGGAAAATACATCGGATGAAGATATAGAAGTTGAAATCACAGATGCAGATGAGTATAATTTAGATCTTGAAACAAATTTACGCCGTTATAAGAAATTAGCACAAACAGTTACACGTACATCTACAGAATTATCCTTTGAAAGTATCCCAAATTCACGCCCCTTCATGAACATGCATGAAGTCAATTCAGAAACCCGTCCTGTAATGAACAGAGAATTCATCCCAAGATTTTCGTCACAAACTAGTTCCCTGTCTAGTCAAAATCACCGCTTGCCGAAGCTAACCCTACCTTCTTTTTCTGGGGATATTCTTTAGTGTCACTTCTAGATGCAGACGCTATGAATGTCATAAATGGTTTATAAACTTGTCCAGCTCAAATTATTACAAAGCCGTGGAGTTGTTGGTAAATCGCTTTGGGAAAACACACAAAATTGTGAACGCTTACATGAAAGCTCTTTTAGATTTGCCAGCACCCTCATACACATTAGATAGTATCCGTAATTTTTCGGATAAGTCTGAGGTTTATATCCGTGGATTGGAATCTTTAGGACAGTGCTAAGATACGTATGGTTCCCTGTTAATCCCAGTTATGCTTGGTAATAACTACTAATAATACTAGTGCGTCTAATAATATACCTACCGCAAGTTTCCATGCCGGCATTGGTAAGAAAAATGGGAATTACGTAAATAAATCAAAATCCTAAAACTATTCTCAAGTAAAATGTGCATTTATTGCAATGATTAACATTTCCCTGCAAAGTGTAAAAAGTTCACCCACAGCAAATCTAGAATGGATATGGTTAAGAAGAGAAACCTATGTTTCAATTGTTTGGGTAACCATAAAATATCAGAAAATAGGTCGAAAAACACTTGCCGTACATATAAACGTAAACACCACACTAGTTTATGCCATGAATCTTCAAGTCAAAATTTACAGAGTCAGAATATTACAAAACGGCACGCCAATCATGCACACATCTGCTAAACAGGAAAACTCGACCGTCTTCTTGAAAACAGCAATCGCTCCAATATGATCACAGAATCAGTACGCCGACGCTCACATCCTTTTCGACGAAGGAGCGCAACGATCATTTATGACACAGGAAATAGCCGACAAGTTGAACGTCAAGCCAGACGGAAAGGAAACCCTCAACATATCTGCCTTCGGAAATTCAGACAAGACTGTCGTCACATGAATAAAGCCACAGTGTTTTAGAAGGTATTAATTGTACCTACCATAGCAGCGCCGATCCAGAATAATCGCAGGTACATTTCGCAGCAAATACATTATTTGAAAGGACTTAAACTAGCCCACCCGTTATTAGAGGATAATAGCTTTGATATTTCTTTACTCATTGGAGCAGACCACTACTTGGATGTAATCAAAGATAATATGGTTCGAGGCGACGGACCTACAGCGATGAGCTCAAAGATAGGATATTTGTTATCTGGACCACTTACATGTACAAGAGGACAACTCAATTCACACATGATGCATATATTATCTAGTCACACAAAAGAGGACTATGCTATTGAGATATTTTGGAAATTGGAGTCCCTTGGTATACAAGAAAACGACAAACTTAACACGCAGAAACAGAACATCAAGGAATTTTCATCAACATCGATAGCATATGAGGATGGAAAGTACGTTGCAAAACTTCCATGGATTGAAGAATATCCTGAATTACCGACAAACGAGATGATTGCAAAAGCAAGGACCCATAGAGTAGTTAACCGCTTAAATCAGGAACCAAACTTATTTAAAATATATGGCGATATAATTAGAGAGCAGGAAAAACGTGGTTTCATCGAAAAGGTAAGAGAAAATGAGGACGAGCCACAGCGCATACACTACATACCGCATCACCCAGTCGAAAAGGACTCTACAACTACTCCAATTAGAATTGTGTATGATTGCAGTTGCACAGAGAACGCAAAAAGTCCGAGTTTGAATGACTGTCTTCATTCATATCCGCCAATTTCAAATGACATAACAGAGCTACTTACCAGATTTCGTACTCAAAAGTTTGCAGTGACAACAGACATCGAAAAAGCATTTCTGCAAGTTGGACTTCATAAATCTGACCGTGATGTAACTCGCTTCTTTTGGTTAAGTGACCCAACAGATTCAACCAGTCCGTTTACAACATATCGTTTCAAGTCAGTCTTATTCGGAGCTACATGCTCACCATTTATACTGAATGCAACTTTATTAAAACGCTTTGAAGAGAATCCTAGTCCAACAGCTTCAAGAATTACACAAGATTTATATGTAGATAATGTTTTATCTAGTTTTACAGCCGAAGACGACCTTATACAATTTTACCGAGATTCTAGGTGTTTATTACAGAAAGGAGGCTTTAACCTCAGATCATGGAACTCTAATTCTAACAGACTACGAGAACTTGCTGACACAGAAAACGTACTAGATTCCAGTAAAGAGGTCAACATACTTGGAATGCGCTGGGATGTTGCGAACGACAGACTTTTATTTGCCGAAGTTGACATAGATTCAACCATGGTAGATGTAACAAAAAGAGAAATAATACGACAGTCGTCAAAAATCTTTGATCCGCTTGGCATACTTAGTCCCGTGACTGTGAAAGCTAAGATATTTATGCAGTCACTATGGAAACGTAATTTTGGATGGGACGAACGCTTACCTGAAGATGTAACTACGCAATGGACTACTATCCAAGTTTACGATATGGACTGAGCTACGTGAAAAAAACGTTTCCATTACCGCCTATGTAAATACAATTAAAGATAATGAGCCATTTAAATTAATAAGGCTGTTAGTTTTCTGGGTTGAATTGTTTTACATTTGTGATATGGGGGCCTCTAATAGATGACTATGCGGTATGGGCTTTGTTCATTGTGGAAGGCCATGTGGTAGACTAAAGCTGTTAATTTCTGTGTCATTTGGTCTCTTGTGGAGAGAAGTCTCATTTGCGATCATAACACATCTTCTTTTATAATCATATTAAAGATATATATATATATATATATATATCATGTACTGTAGTACGCCGCTAGATTAAAACTGACGTGGAAAGGTAACACATGCCCACCGAAAGCTCTTTTTTTGAGAGCCCAGGTGGTCGTGTGGTCTAGCGGGACGGCAGCAGTGCAGGTGATTTGGTGTCACGATATCACAGTAGCATGGGTTCGAATCCCGGCGAGGGAAGAACCAAAAATTTGCGAAAGCAAATTTACAGATCTAACATTGTTGGGTTGATGTTTAGACGAGTTGTATATACATTATTTACTCAGCCATGTATCACCATCATTGATGGCGATCCGATGGATACATCTGTTGTAGGGTTGTCACTGACTCAGACGTACTTATGAATATAATTATTTTCTATGACTGTATCTTACATTAATTTGTAGGATCCTTTACTATAGATAATTTAGCCGATCTGTAACAATAACATCTTCATGCCTTATATATCATGTACTGTAGTACGCCGCTAGATTAAAACTGACGTGGAAAGGTAACACATGCGCGCCGAAAGCTCTTTTTTTGAGAGCCCAGGTGGTCGTGTGGTCTAGCGGGACGGCTGCAGTGCAGGTGATTTGGTGTCACGATATCACAGTAGCATGGGTTCGAATCCCGGCGAGGGAAGAACCAAAAATTTGCGAAAGCAAATTTACAGATCTAACATTGTTGGGTTGATGTTTATACGAGTTGTATATATATAAAATATAAGACTGATGTTTATTTGAATTTTGCAAGCATTTTTTATAACATCCTAACACAATTGTTTATTTATAATTGCATTAGAAAATCATCAGTTTAAAGATACAAGACTTTGCAGCTATTCAAGCCGAAAATAAAGGTAACAAGTAAAAGGCTACTATGTACTAATTCCTATTTCTAAATCTATGGATTGATAAATGTGTCCTTTTTGTATTATTTACAAACAAGGGACATTTGGATATTGACCTTTTCTAGTGTAGTAACAATTTTATGGGGAAATTACTAAAACTGAAAAATAATTCAATATTTTTGTTATTAAAAATGGCTTTTTTTTAATAATCATCTTTATTAAATAAAAAGATGGAAAACAGGAGAGAACTAAAACATTTTCTCTCAGCTAATACCAAAAATTAAGAATCATACTTTTTTAAGGAGTGATCTCATATGGATTCAACTGAGATGTCACCATTATCAAATTACCCTGAAGTAAAGGGTCTATATATTATATTCATAAAATGATTAATACTATACATTATTTCTTAAAACATTTTATGGAAATGTTATAACTTTTTGTATACCAAAGACTACATTATATTTCATAGAAGACATTGATTATATTGTGGTCTATATTTAATGTACATGTAACCAGTTGTCTTTGCATTGGATTGTATACTATATAGTTAAGTTTTTGAAGTCCCTTTATTGTAACAGTTTTATACTGTTTACCATCAGATGACACATGTTGTACTGAATTATCCACACTCATCACATACAGACTGCCATCTTGTAGTGTAGTCATCCTAGAGGGTCGTGATGGTAATGTTAGGGTGTGATGTCTGTCATCAGTATAACTGTACCAGTACAGGTTGTTGTTGTTATTCTTCTTATAGCTGGTGTTGTAGAATATTTTGTCACTAGTCCCATGTACACTGTAAGGATGGCAGTCTGTCTTTATTGTCTGTATCACCTCTCCTGTCTGGTGATCTATGATCAGTAGTATGTTGTAACCTCCTACACCTAACTTGTTGTTTATTGTTGTAATGCCACTCCTTCTAGTCATGTCAGGTAGTGATATTGATTTAATTTTGAGTTTATTGTTTATGTCATACATCTCTATACAACTTCTTCTACCCAGTGTAACAGCTACTGTAGAGTTGTTGACTGCTGTAATACTGTATGGTTCACCATTTACAGGTATACTGTCTACCTGTGATCCATCTGTATTAAAGATCACTAGTTTACCATTGTAGATTAAACACATCACCAGTCTACCATCATCCATCATCACTATATCTGTTACAGTGCCTTTAATACCACTACAAATGTGTGATGCCAGGTTAATCTGGTGATGTAATTGGAAAACATCTTGTCCTAGTGTGTATTGTTTTCTGTTTATACTCTCTTTCTCTGAAAGAAGGACGTCACATATAGTTTATATTTGTATTTGCTTTATACAAACAGTTGAAATTTGATCATCTATATAAATTTACAGTAACAGATAGACTTTCTCAGTTTCAACAAATAACCAGATGCTCCGCAGGGCGTAGCTTTATACGACCGCAGAGGTTGAACTCTGAAACCGATATTATCAAGATGCTTGATTTCTTGATTGACAACATATTTGTTACGTTTGGAGGACGTGTTTTTCAACAGACTGTCGGCATCCCAATGGGAACAAACTGTGCCCCTCTACTTGCTGACTTGTTTCTTTATTATTATGAGGCTGACTTCATGCAGGAACTTCTTAGGAAGAAAGATAAGAAGTTAGCAATATCCTTTAACTCTACTTTCCGCTATATAGATGACGTTCTTTCACTAAACAATTTAAAATTTGGTGACTATGTGGATCGCATCTATCCCATCGAATTGGAGATAAAGGATACTACAGATACAGTTAAGTCGGCTTCATATCTTGACTTACATCTAGAAATTGACAATGAGGGTCGGTTGAAGACAAAACTTTACGACAAAAGAGATGATTTCAGCTTTCCAATTGTGAACTTTCCATTTCTAAGTAGCAACATTCCAGCAGCACCTGCATACGGGGTATATATCTCCCAATTGATACGATATTCCCGTGCTTGCATTTCCTATCATGATTTTCTTGATAGAGGGTTACTGCTCACAAGGAAGCTATTAAACCAAGAGTTCCAAATGGTGAAGTTGAAATCATCCCTTCGTAAATTTTACGGACGCCATCACGAGTTGGTTGACCGTTATGGAATAACCGTTTCACAAATGATATCGGATATGTTCCTTACGTCGTAACTACAATCCCCTTCCCTTTCATGAATTTGACCTACCGAATTAGACTATTTACCGGATTTGTAATCACATTAGCAACACGACGGGTGCCGCATGTGGAGCAGGATCTGCTTACCCTTCCGGAGCACCTGAGATCACCCCTAGTTTTTGGTGGGGTTCATGTTGTTTATTCTTTAGTTTTCTATGTTGTGTCATGTGTACTATTGTTTTTCTGTTTGTCTTTTTCATTTTTAGCCATGGCGTTGTCAGTTTGTTTTAGATTTACGAGTTTGACTGTCCCTTTGATGTCTTTCGTCCCTCTTTTGAACCCTGAACGGTTGGGGCAAGTATGGACACAACATTCAAGCTGGATTCAGCTCTAATTTTGGATTGTGATGAAATAGTTGACACAGCATAGGTTTCTGACACAGAATGAATGTGTTCTAATGAACTTAAAATTTTTGTTTTCTCTTAGAGCAATTCACTATGCTGTTGAATATTTTTCCTCTCAAAAAAATGTTTGAAGAAATTTTCTTTTTATTTATGAAATTTCAAATGAGAAAAATTGAACCCAATTTTTTAATCACATCCCCCTTTACCTTATTCCAAAACTAATCTCAATTAAAATATTCTAATGGAGTTTGCAACAATAACTACTCATTTAAATACATCATAAAATATTAAGATGTAAAAAAAACTGCTGGTTATCACTGAATGGTAAAGAATATTTAAATTTATCAGTTGGTAGTAAAAAGTGAATATACATTGTATATTGTATATAACAAAGATTTAAGTTGATTCTGGACAAAGAAAGATAACTCCAATTAAAAAAAATTCTAGCAATAAGATATTTCTTGCTTACTATTCTGGACAAAGAAGATAACTCTAATTTAAAAAAAAAAATTTTTTCACAATATTGTGAAATTAGATATTTCTTGCCATTGCACAATACTGTGCAATTGAAAAGACTTGCTATTGCACAATACTTAATATAATAATTTTAGATCCTGATTTGGACCAACTTGAAAACTGGGCCCATAATCAAAAATCTAAGTACATGTTTAGATTCAGCATATCAAAGAGGTCCAAGAATTTAATGTTTGTTAAAATCAAACTTAATTTCATTTCGGACCCTTTGGACCTTAATGTAGGCCAATTTGAAAACGGGACCAAAAATGAAGAATCTACATACACAGTTATATTTGGCATATCAAAGAACCCCATTTATTCAATTTTTGATGAAATCAAATAAAGTTTAATTTTGGACCCAGATTTGGACCAACTTGAAAACTGGGTCAATAATCAAGAACCTAAGTACATTTTTAGATTCAACAGATCAAAGAACCCAACCGATTCATTTTTTGTCAAAATCAAACTAAGTTTAATTTTGGACCCTTTGGACCTAAATGTAGACCAATTTGAAAACATGACCAAAAGTTAAGAATCTACACACACAGTTAGATTCGGCATATCAAATAACCACAATTATTCAATTTTGATGAAATCAAACAAAGTTTAATTTTGGACCCTTTGGGCCCCTTTTTCCAAAACTGATGGGACCAAAACTCCCAAAATCAATACTAACCTTCCTTTTATGGTCATAAACCTTGTGTTTAAATTTCATAGATTACTATTTACTTATACTAACGTTATGGTGCGAAAACCAAGAAAAATGCTTATTTGGGTCCCTTTTTGGCCCCTAATTCCTAAACAGTTGGGACCTTAACTCGCAAAATCAATACCAATCTTCCTTTTGTGGTCATAAACATTGTGTTTTATTTTCCATGATTTCTATTTACTTAAACTAAAGTTATTGTGCGAAAACCAAGAATAATGCTTATTTGGGCCCTTTTTTGCCCCTAATTCCTAAACTGTTGAAACCAAAACTCCCAAAATCAATCCCAACCTTTCTTTTGTGGTCATAAACCTTGTGTCAAAATTTCATAGATTTCTATTCACTTAAACTAAAGTTATAGTGCGAAAACCAAGAAAATGCTTATTTGGGCCCTTTTTGGCCCCTAATTCCTAAAATATTGGGACCAAAACTCCCAAAATCAATACCAACCTTCCTTTTATGGTCATAAACCTTGTGTTAAAATTTCATAGATTTCAATTCACTTTTACTAAAGTTAGAGTGCGAAAACTAAAAGTATTCGGACGCCGACAACGACGACGACGACGCAGATGACGACACCAACGTGATAGCAATATACGACGAAATTTTTTTCAAAATTTGCGGTCGTATAAAAAGAAAAAGTCGGATATTTATATAACTTCTTCCGTACCTTTCTACATGAACTTAGAGTGTTATTATAAATGAATATTCATGTCATTAATTTAGTTTCTTTTTTTAATCTTAAAAGTTAATATACTAGTAATCAACAGTGTATTTAATAACAGGAACAAGAAATATTTGCCCTCACTTTAGCTCTTCTATCCAAAAGAGTTGCCGTCTTTCACCATGCCCTGGATGCCCATTTAAAATTATTTGACTTTTAAGTGCCAACATGAGGTATAATAACTGTAAATTCAAGCCCTAATGATTTTTTTGGTAGGTAAAGTATGTCACAAAATCCAACTATTTTAGACAAGAAAACGCATTTAAATTCAAAATACAAATGATTTGAACATATATCAAGTCTAGATATCATTTCTTTATATGGAAATATACTTGATTGTCTATGGTTTGATAGTTAAATCATGCCCTCTTGAACATTATTTACAAATGCAAATACAAATATAGTTTATATTCAACTTATAACTTACATGTATTACTTCAATAATATACATTGAACAAAAAGAAATATAACTCTTGCTAACAAATAGAAGCAAGCTATATTTTACCTTGACAAATGATTGTTGCAAAGCAGCTAACAGAAATAAATTATGATTTATGATATAGATTAGCAACCAAAGATCGAAATTGAAAAATAGCTTATACATTCCAAGTACAGCTCAACAATAAAACATAAACAAATTTCAAAAATCTTTACTTCTTATTAAAGTAGAATTTATGATTATTCGAAATATAAAAAAGAAAAAAGAAAAGATATGGGGAAAAATTAACCAATGTTTCCTTGGCTAAAATCTCATTCAACAATTTTAAATTAAATATTGCTAATTCAGAAATAATTGCCTGTATATAGAAGTTCAAATTGTGAAGAATAAATTTAATACAAGATCAAATATTGAGTGTTAAGTACATTTATATGTATCAGATATCATAATGCAAGTTCTTAATATTGCAATACTCTTTCAGTTGCACAATTCACATTAATAAAAATTCATCACAACAGTATGCTAGCTTGTCAAGTAATTCTTTCTACCGTTTTTCACCAATTTCTCAAAACTATTTATAAATCCACGATCCCTAATGCCTCGCGATTTGGCCTCCAAATATCTATTATACATCAAAGGAATTATTGGACCTAATTCTGGAGCACGACAGTCGCCATCTATAAGAACTTGTATTAACCTGCAGTTTCTGTCTTTAAATGTTATGGTCTCAACCAATGCAATCTCATTCAAAAATCTTGGTAGGTCATCCCTTGCAAATTTGTGTGTCAATAACACAAATAGGAATCTGCAGGTTTCAAACAGAAGTGATGCTGATTCAAACATACTTTTGCCTACATTCAACTGCTCAAATATCTTCAAATTTAGTTTTAATTCTGGGAATTCTGCTTCCATATTATTCATGAAATCTAAGGCTAGTAGTCTATCATCTTCTGCATGAAGAATTACAACATCTGTGATGTCTGTCGAAATAAAATATAGAGACATAAAATAATTATAATCAAAGGTCAAATAAAAAAGCTCACTATTAATAGGAATTATGATTAATGTATCCCCAAATTAATTTACATGATATGTATACATATTGTATTGTACCAATTATACTTAGTAATCTTTTTTGTTCCAAATGTTGTTTGCACTTGCAATGTTTTATATGGGACAATTTTTAGTTTCACAAGGTAATGCATTATCGGTAATATTTTTTAAATGGCAAACATCAAAACTTTTTGATTAGTTAACTAGAGGCTCTAAAGAACCTGTGTTGCTCAATATGGTATTTGTACATATTAAACAAAGGATGGATTCATGACAAAAAATGTGTTTTGGTGATTATGATGTGTTTATATATCCTACTTTACATTCTTGCTGCTTACAATTTTCTCTATCTATAAAAAACTGTGTCCAATAGTTACAGTGGAAAATATTTTGTTAAATATTACAAAAATTTACAAAATTTATGCAAATTGCTAACCAGATGCTCCGCAGGGCGTAGCTTTATACGACCGCAGAGGTTGAACCCTGAACGGTTGGGGCAAGTATGGACACAACATTCAAGCTGGATTCAGCTCTAAATTTGGATTGTGATTAAATAGTTGACACAGCATAGGTTTCTGACACAGAATGAATGTGTTCTAATGAAATTAAAAATTTAGTTTTCTCTTAGAGCAATTCACTATGCTGTTGAATATTATTCCTCTCAAAAAAATGTTTGAAGAAATTTTCTTTTTATCTATGAAATTTCAAATGAGAAAATTGAACCCAATTTTTTTAATCACATCCCCCTTTCCCTTATTCCAAAACTAATCTCAATTAAAATTTCTAATGGAGTTTGCAACAATTACTACTCATTTAAATACATCATAAAATATTAAGATGTAAAAAAACTGCTTGTTATCACTGAATGGTAAAGATTATTTTAATTTATCAGTTGGTAGTAAAAAGTGAATATACATTGTATTGCATATTGTATATATAACAAAGATTTAAGTTGATTCCGGACAAAGAAAGATAACTCCAAATAAAAAAAATTCTTACAATTAGATATTTCTTGCTTACTATTCTGGACAAAGAAAGATAACTCTAATTAAAAACAAAATTGCTATTTCACAATATTTTGCAATAAGATATTTCTTGCCATTGCGCAATACTGTGCAATTGAAAAGACTTGCTATTGCACAAAACTTAATATAATAATTTTAGATCCTGATTTGGACCAACTTGAAAACTGGGCCCATAATCAAAAATCTAAGTACATGTTTGGATTCAGCATATCAAAGAACCCCAAGATTTCAATTTTTGTTAAAATCAAACTAAGTTTAATTTTGGACCCTTTGGACTTTAATGTAGACCAATTTGAAAACAAGACCAAAAATGAGGAATCTACATACACAGTTAGATTTGGCATATCAAAGAACCCCATTTATTCAATTTTTGATGAAATCAAACAAAGTTTAATTTTGGACCCCGATTTGGACCAACTTGAAAACTGGGCCGATAATCAAGAATCAAAGTACATTTTTAGATTCAGCATATCAAAGAACCCAACCGATTAATTTTTTGTCAAAAATCAAACTTAATTTTGGACCCTTTGGACCTTAATGTAGACCAATTTGAAAACGGGACCAAAAGTTAAAAATCTACATACACAGTTAGATTCGGCATATCAAAGAACTCCAATTATTCAATTTTGATGAAATCAAACAAAGTTTAATTTTGGACCCTTTGGGCCCCTTATTCCTAAACTGTTGGGACCAAAACTCCCAAAATCATTACCAACCTTCCTTTTATGGTCATAAACCTTGTGTTTAAATTTCATAGATTACTATTTACTTATACTAAAGTTATGGTGCGAAAACCAAGAAAAATGCTTATTTGGGTCCCTTTTTGGCCCCTAATTCCTAAACTGTTGGGACCTAAACTCCAAAAATCAATACCAACCTTCCTTTTGTGGTCATAAACATTGTGTTTAAATTTCATTATTTTCTATTTACTTAAACTAAAGTTATTGTGCGAAAACCAAGAATAATGCTTATTTGGGCCCTTTTTTGGCCCCTTATTCCTACACTGTTGAGACCAAAACTCCCAAAATGAATCCCAACCTTTCTTTTGTGGTCATAAACCTTGTGTCAAAATTTCATAGATTTCTATTAACTTAAACTAAAGTTATAGTGCAAAAACCAAGAAAATGCTTATTTGGGCCCTTTTTGGCCCCTAATTCCTAAAATGTTGGGACCAAAACTCCCAAAATCAATAACAACCTTCCTTTTGTGGTCATAAACCTTGTGATGCAATTTTATAGATTTATATTTACTTTTACTAAAGTTAGAGTGCGAAAACTAAAAGTATTCGGACGACGACGACGACGACGACGACGACGACAACGACGACGACGACGACGACGACGACGACGCCAACGTGATAGCAATATACGACAAATTTTTTTTCAAAATTTGCGGTCGTATAAAAACAATAATTTTGTATTAAGAATTTTCAATCAGTACTACAAAAGAACAGTTATTTAAAGGATGCATGCTAATTAGACTTTTTTCAATTTTCTCTTAATATAATTTAGGATTGTTTGCAGTTAATAAAGATAAGGAGGTATACTATCTTATATATGTATAACATGTAGGCTCCAATCATGACAAGAATTCAAATGACCTGTCCTTTAAGTCCAAGTAAAATATTTTGTTCAATATAGTGCCATATATATTTGACAAAAGACACATTGTAATATTATACGCCTTGTTCATTGTGAAAAAATATATCATATATAATTACCAATATATTCAAACATACTTTGTTGTTTAGAGTTTCCACATTGACAAGAACATCCATCTTTTCTGATGTACAGAAGTATCTCCTGTAAATTAGTAACTTAGATTTGTTAATAGAACAACTGTGCAAAACGAAACTCATTTCATTTGTAGTCTGGACAGTCAATCTAACACAAATTTGACCCTAACCCAAAAGTTATTGCAACAGAAGATTTTAAATTTTAATCTTTAGCATTATACCCTAAATATACACAGAAAAAAGTCCCATAAAATCTAACTTGAGAAAGACTAAAAAATTCACCATTTTAAATTCCTATGGAGATTTGTATTGAAAAGGGAGATAACTCTTGCAAAAAAAAAGTCAGAAATATCAATAAAAATTGATACTAAATTATTACTTTACTGCTTCTAAATGTATTGATTCTTGGTTTTTAAGTGGTCCTTAGAGTATAACAATTAACTTTAAAGGTGTTTTTATATCTTTTATCAAGCTATAATCCAGATTTTGTAATTCATTAGTTGACCATTTATTGATTTTTATATGCCCGGGACAGGACGTATAATGGTATACCGTTGTCCGTCTGTCCCTCCGTCCATCCGTCTGTCCGTCCGTCCGTCTGACCGTCTGTCCGTCCGTCCGTCTGACCGTCTGTCTGTCCGTCCGTCCGTCCGTCCGTCTGTCAGTCCGTCCGTCTGTCCGTCCGTCCGTCTGTCAGTCGTCCACACGTCAGCTCCCTTTTGTTTTGTTTTTTAATTTCAGATTTTAAGTTTTGGATTTATGGGGCTTTATTCATAAAAAAGGGGGGATTTTCAACACTTCGGACAATAACTCAAAAAGGCTTTCACCATTGTCCATGAAACTTTGGTGAATTGTTTATATCCATTGACGTAAGCTCCCTTTTTTTTTTTTAATTTCAGATTTTAAGTTTTGGATTAATGGGGCTTTATTCATAAAAAAGGGGGGATTTTCAACACTTCGGACAATAACTCAAAAAGGCTTTCACCATTGTCCATGAAACTTTGGTGAATTGTTTATATCCATCGACGTAAGCTCCCTTCTTTTGTTTTTAATTTCAGATTTTAAGTTTTGGATTTATGGGGCTTTATTCATAAAAAAGGGGGGATTTTCAACACTTCGGACAATAACTCAAAAAGGCTTTCACCAATGTCCATGAAACTTTAGTGAATTGTTTATATCTATTGATGTTTGCTCCCTTTCATTTTTTTTTTAATTTCAGATTTTAAGTTTTGGATTTATGGGGGGCTTCATTCATAAAAAAGGGGGATTTTTAACACTTCGGACAATAACTCAAAAAGGCTTTCACCAATGTTCATGAAACTTTGGTGAATTGTTTATATCTATTGATGTAAGCTCCCTTTCAATTTTTATAAATTTCAGATTTTAAGTTTTGGATTTATGGGGCTTTATTCATAAAAAAGGGTGATTTTTAACACTTCGGACAATAACTCAAAAATGCTTTCACCAATGTCCATGAAACTTTGGTGAATTGTTTATATCTATTGATGTACCAAATAATAATTAATAAAATCTGATGAAAACATAAAATTTGTAAAATCTTTAATTCAATTTAAAACATTAATTTTCTTGTAAAAAATAGGTTTCATGAATGTCACACGTTTGTACTATTACTGAATGGTTGCAAGGATGAAAGCACATTAGCAGTCCCTGAGATACTAACTGTTCCCTGAGGCATATATCACTTTATGATAACATTTTTACTATCAAAGCTATGGATAAAAATCAAATACTGTTTTTGCATATAGGATGTTTTACTCTTGTTAAAATTGGTTGCAATTGAAATCACAAATGATACCTTAGCATCGCAGCTTTTTTATAGAGTTAGGTTTCGGTGGAAGGGTTGAGCGCAAAAAAAATGTTATAAAACATAACTAGTCTACAATAGCACATAATAGGTGAACAAGTGACAACATAAAAATCCTAACATGTGACTAAATATTCCTTAAATGTTAAAGGGTGTCATTTTATGAAAAAAAAAAAAGGAAATCAAGTCTCCTAAACATTTATCAATATGATCATCTTGTGAATATTCTAAACAATAAAAAGGTTCAATCAATATACCCCAAGAAAATTACCTTTTTTCAAACTACTATAAAATTTGGAAATCAGCCATATAATTACTAAAACCCATAATCATATATCACTTTCCTTATATTGCATTGAAGACTTTTATTTCATATGCCAATGTTAATGATATTTGTTTTTTATGCTAAATATTGAAAAGCTGAACTAGGTTTAATCATCAGTGTCTTCTTCACTGTAATCACTGTCCTCATCATCAGAAAAATCCTCATTTTTATTCTCAGAAGAGGCCTCCTCATCATCAATGAAATCCTCATCCTCATCATCAATGAAATCCTCATCTCCATCATTAATGTAATCTTTATCTTTATCATCAATGAACTCCTTACTTTCATCATCTTCTTCCTTATTTAGATCATAACTTTCAGTAGAGTCACTGTCACCATCTTCACTTTCCCTGTTATCTTCTTGCTGCTCCTCATTATCATTGTAGTATTTTTTGCCATTTTTATACGCCCGTCGTCTTTCAGACAGGACGTATTATGGTATACCGTTGTCCATCTGTCTGTCCGTCCGTCGTCCACACTTCAGATAATAACTCACATAAGCTTTCTTTCCATTTTATAAATATAAAAGGTACTTGGTACTCAGAAAGTGTGTTGTGAACAAGATAGAATGTATGGTACGTCCGTCTGTCTGTTCTTCGTGCACACTTCAGACAATAACTCACATAAGCTCCCTTTCCATTTTATAAATATAAAAGGTACTTGGTACTCAGAAAGTGTGTTGTGAACAAGATAGAATGTATGGATGAAAAATTAAGACAACAAACTTAGTTAAATTTGAGGTAGCCTTAATAGTGCCATTTTTTGTGTGCATTTTTATTTATTATTTGGGGGGGGGGGGGGGGGGGGGGGTATTTGACAGGGCTCACACTATTTCTAGTTGATCATATACATTCATTAAAAGACAAGCTAAAAGAGCAACGGGCGTATCATGGGCTTAAGCGCAGCCCTTTATTTCAACATGTCACGGTAAAGAATCTCAAATCTAATAAAAATAATTAAGCATGTATTCTTCTTTTTGTGGTTTAAAGTTTCTTTCAATAAGTAAGTTGCTGAAAAAATAAAATATACAGATATAAACAATACCAATTTTCCAATTTTTTTTTAGAATGGTTACAAAGCTTCAAATTTACAATTTATTTAATGAAAAATTCATGAAAAAAAGAAAACTACCCACAACACTTCGGTTTTGTACATTTCATGAGCAGAAGGTTATTTAATTTAGTCAAATAAAAACTTATAACCACATCAAAGTATCATATATTACATAAAATTCAAGAAAATCAACCAAAATATCTGACCAAAAAAGACTCATTTTTGCAAGAGTTATCTCCCCTTCCACTGTAAATTTTCATAGGAAATTAAAAATGGTGATTTTGAGTTTTCCTCAAGTTAGATTTTATGGGACTTTTTGCTGTATGTATAAAGGGCATACTGCAATAGATTAGAACTAAAACACTTTCTGTTGCAATTAGTTTGAGGCTAAATCATAGTTTGACTGGACTATTGAGTCAAGTCAGCTTTTACATTGTATTGTGATTTATGTGATTTAAACATACTATTGGTTATAATAAAAACAGCAAAAAAAACGTCCTTTAGGCTACTGTGTAGAAACATTGAAAGTTTGACAATGTTGTTTAAAATTGTCATGAAAAGTTCACAATTTCTTGGTTTACTAGAGGTATACAAATACAGTCCCCCAGACGCTTAATTGTCTGACAAAATAAACTTGTGCTAATGAGTGAATATCTGATTTGTTGTTACTGATTACTATAAGCTAAGCCATATCTGATCAGAATAGGGATGATAATACTAAGTTCTTCTGTAAGGAGATTGCCACACTTTTTAAACTTAAAGGATCCCTTGCAAAAACTTTTTAAGTGGTCTTATGCTTGCCAGTTAAAACGCAAGATTTCAGGTCCTAGCTATCTAATAAAACAAAACAAAATATCTATATATAGATATAGGAAGATGTGGTGTGAGTGCCAATGAGACAACTCTCCATCCAAATAACAATTTAAAAATTAAACCATTATAGGCATTAACCAATATATGCATATTATAAATCTCCCTAAAAAGAGAGGTGGTTTGGGAAACAGCTGTAAACAACGTGCAGTCTACGAATGTGATTGTAAACAGTTCTGTACTTGTTCACAACTTTGACTTTTTATCTGGCTTGACAGAGTGAAAAAATGAGACATCGGTATGCTGTTTCTTTGCAAGGGAGGCGTTAGCGTCCATGTCGTTGTCATCAATGTATTAGTTTATGATAAGGTATAATTTAAGTAATTTGTGGTCAAAAATATTTGGTATGCAGTTATATTATTATTGGCACATCTCATTACCATGGAGATAATATGGCCCAGACCCCTCAGTTATGGTCTGCTGACTTTAAAACTTGTGCGTAGTTTTCATGTATTAGTTTGATTATGTTGGTTTATGAGGAACCTCTTCTTGTAGTTAAATGATATTTGGTATGCAGTTGTATTAACAATAGCATATATCTCATTACCATTGAGATTATTTAACTGAGTCTGCCCCCTCAGTTACGGTCTATTGACTTTGAACATTTTGCTTAGTTTACATGTATAAGTTTGGGTTTAGGTTGTTTAAAGGGAACTACTTATAGTAATTCAATGATATTTGGTATGCTGTTGTATAAGCATTTGTGCAAATCACCCCATGGAGATTGTTTAGATATGTACCTTCAGTCATTGTTAATACCACCGTATTTTTTAAAGATACAAAGTAAGCAAGATACATTTAGTGGTAATGCATGTAATACTGTATTTACCTGAATGTAAGCATTGAGTCCTTGTATGTCAGATCTTATACCTTGGATTGAATTATCCATCTGAAAATAAAGTAAAAACATAAACTATATGTATGCTGGAACTATTTTTTTTGGTAAAGACAATCACCCTGACCAAAACGTGCTAACATATTGCACATGAGATGCTCATGTTAGAAACTTACATGATTGCACATGAGGTTTTTGACATGCAAATTATGTGAGCATTTTGTGAGCAAAAAAGTTGCACATATGAAACTAACCTTATTTGCATGTTAAAAACCTCACGTCATGAGCTTTGTTTGCACATGTGCATATTTATCAGATTGGTCATATGAGCAGCTGCTTACATGTTGCACACGTGAAAAATAGTTCCAGTTGATGATGATTAAATTTAATCTATAGATTAAAACAAAATGGCTGCATCAAAATAGAATAACTTTTTAAATTTAAATGAAGATCTTAAATAATTGAAAATAAAATGAAATAGAAATGATAACTTACAAATAATTAACCATTGTGAGCATTATTGGTTATTATCAGATTACAACAATTCCATAAAGTTCTAATAGTATAAAATTTGCCTTAAATTGTTTCCTCTCCATCTCCCTCCAAAATGATGTTATGAGTTTGAATTTACAGGAAGTACATGACTGGGCATGTCATTTAAAAAAAGCTCATATGAGCAGTTATCTATGTTAGTTTTAAATGGTTAGAAGAATTGACAAAATTTTCAAAGTACAAAACTAACATAAAACTAACATAGATGATAAAAGCTCACCTGAGGTTTGAATTGCACATATGAGCATTATGTTAGATTTTTTTGTGCACATATGAACTACCAAACTGCACATGTGAGCAATCTGATTTGCATACAATTCTTACGTGCATCTCATGTGCTTTTGTTAGCAATTTATGTACGGGCATACTTTCCCTGTGTTAAATACTGTACTGGCCTATAATAGTGTATTTGTGACTTGGATGGAGAGTTGTTTCATTGGAACTCATACCACATCTTCTTATATATATGTGCAACTCTATTTCACTTTATTCTACTAAACTTAAACATTGAACCATCACAAAGTCAGGTCAATAATCAGACAGATCTGACTTATTCAATGTTTCAACAATCCTTCTAATTTCATGGTTTTTTTATAGTGTTTTTTTAATATGATAATATATATCATAAATGTAATACAGAATACAGCATTTTTGTGTATCAAAGAAAGTTTTTTCAATTCTGTATCTATTTTCTTATTTAATTCATGTTCAAAAATACTATAGACATCAACAATTTTTGTTCTCTGCTCGGAATCATATCATTTGAAAGAATATCATACATCAATATAAATCAGGTTGCCCAATGAACACGATGAAATCGAATAAAAAACAAATGTATAGGAATCTTTCGGAATATGCATGACATATTTGTCACTGGCCATTGAAGACACACAACTATTAATTTATCAACTAGGAATTGGTTACATTTAACATTAATCAACCTTTTTAATACTTTGAATATTTTAATTTAGATATCATATATTTAGAAACATCAAATGTAATGTTATTGGTTTTTTTATGAGTATCTTGCAGGATATATTGCAAATTGTCATTGAAGTGTCAAAATATGTCTATTCTTTGGTTCATTGTTTTATTTAATCCATAACAAAACATATACAGCCTCTTTTAAACAGTCAGTCGAATTTTAGCAAGTCGATGCAGAAAAAAATATTCTTTATTTTAATACCTGATTTAAAAACATTTATTTTTCGTACATTTAGCTACTACATGTATTTTCATAATTTAATTGTTTAGAGTAGAGAAATATCATAATACACGAGTTACAGTGGTGGAATCTGTTTCTCTTATGAATTTTACCTTCCTATTCAAAGATTTGAGGAAAGTTGTGTACTATTGATGTGACGTCATCAGGCTTGGTCACCTTTTTTCATGACGTCACAATAAGAAAATTCAGAAGAAAACAAGAAAATTTAACGTCACAATTAAATTTCAACCAATCATTTGCCGAGAACAAATTTTTCACTAGTGAGGAGAAATATTTTTCTCACACCGGTCAGGAAATGTGAAAATAGTACTAAAAATAGAGAAATGTTATTTTAAATCTATAATCAAAAACAAAACTATTGATAGTTACCTCATCAAGTTTCTTGTGGAGGTCCAGTAGATTAAGGGTGTAGCTGTAACACAAAGACTCATCCAATGGTCTTTGCTCTATCCTTATCATGTCATCTTGTTTACTAGAGTCAAGTTGTAGGACAAAATTTGTAAGGTCTGTCCATAAGCTCTTGTATTCTGTCTGTGATATTCTGCCTGTGGTATTGTGACTCAGGTAGTCATTTTTGTATTGTCGTAGACCCTGTACTGCTGCATCTTCAGATGGTGTCAGATTATTACAGTTCAACAAAATCAGGCTGGATAGAGTGATGTCTAGATCTTCTAGTTGAACAGGATTGGCTGTGAACTTGCAATGACAGTCGTGAAGGGCATGGCTAGGTTTCTCTGAATACAACAGTTTCCATTGACAGTAGATAAGTGGCAATGATGGATGGTTATAACAGTTTAGTCCATCTACACAACACCTTGCATTTCTGTGTCGTAGATGAAACATGATGTGTATTACTGGTTGCGTGTTGAGGAAAGCCTGTAGAGATGGTAGTCCTTTACTGGTGTAGTCTCTTTCAAGTCTGGTTCTGAACAATGGTGTTACAACCTCCATTATAACAGATCCTACTATAAAGTATCGTCGCCTATTATCCATGTCCATTCTGTAATATAACAGACAACAAATAAATAAAATGTCAAGTATATATGACCAATGCCACACTACATTCTAGTATTTTCACTTAAGTCATAATATCTACGGAAGTCTTAACTAATATTATTAGTTCGTATAATTGAACTAATTTGTTTCGTTCAGGGATAGTTATATGTTTAACTATATTTTTGCAGCTTGCAGCTCCTATTCAGACTTTGTAAAACATCACCGGTGTCTGAGCAGAAAGTTGATGAACCAGGGGTATGTAAAAGAACGTCTCGTCCTTTTTTTGAAAAAGTTCATCGGAAAATACCCAGTGGGTAAATATTCCGTATCAACTTCACAAATAATACAAGATGATCTTGAAGTATAGATTTTGCGTACTGACGTTGGTTAACATCTTAATAACGTGTTATAGTATTCTTTTATTTGTCTTTATCAATATTACTTGTACTGTTAAGTCAGTTTTTTTTAGATATTATTTATAGTGACTCTGTGGTTATGTAAAACATCATACTTTGAACGACAAAATTATTTCATTTGTTAATATTACTTTTACTTATGGATCTTGACATACTTTGAATGACAAAAAACTGATGGTGCCCTTCTGAAAATAATTTGTTGTAATAATCTTTATATTGTTCATGGAGGAGATGTGAGTTAAACAGCAACAATTCCTTTAATTTAAGTCATAAATGAAAGAAATTTAGTATGTACGGCTTGACAATATGTAACATATTTTTTGCAGATAAAAATCCTTCAATTTAGTGTTTAAGAAACAACTCATTGTTATTTATAATGATTAAGTATTTACAACTATTTTTCACAGGGACTGTGGCTTCTTGTGGAACATTTCCCTTTGTAGACCTTTCACTTCCCGTATTGATAGAAAGCCATACCAATGAAATACAACTTAGGCTCATTATCAAATAAAATGAAACAATCAGCTTTGTTAAAAGTCAGTTTTGTTAAAAAATAATGAAAAATTCTATTACACTTTCATTAGTTTATATATCACATATAGTGAGTTTAATCGTCCCTTCATAGCGTTAAAAATACCACTTAGGATAGTCGATGATCGGGTCAGATACAAGTATTTTATTACTTTTCCCTATGCATTCATTCACTTCAGTTTAATTATTTATTGCATACATGTACATATAGTGTCTTTTTTCATGTGCAAACATACTTCAAGTTCTGATAACAAATTTACTACAACATTGTGACTTGTTTTCCTGTGAATTTTTTTCCTAGGCATTTAATTTGTGACTTTTTTTCCGTTTACCGTTTTTTATGATATACATTTGACGTGAAACTGTACTTATGTATCCCGTCATACTCTGAACCATACAATTATATATTTTATTTATTATTATTACTTTTACTGTTAAATCTGGTTTTTTTTTATTATATCTACGTTACATGACTCTGCATTTATGTATGCCGTCATACTTTGAACTACAAAATTATTTTTTATGTCTACCAGTTCGAATTTCAAATTTCAATTTCAATTTTACACCAGTACTGAAAACCTTCTATCCTTTACTGGTAGACTTTATATTGACACAATATTGACCACTGTACCCCTATTTTTGACATTTTTACACTTTGAGTATGTTTGTTTTGTTCATGCATCGTTGTTTATGTAATGGAATTTGATGCGACTGTCATACAAGTGAGAAGTTTAGCTAACTATAAAACCAGGTTCAGTCCACCATTAGAAAATGTCTGTACCAAGTCAGTATGACAGTTGTTATCCATTCGTTTGATGTGTTTGGACTTTTGATTTTGCATTTTGATTTTTGATTTTTCTTTTTGAATTTTCCTCGGAGTTCAGTATTTTTGTGTTTGAACTTTTTAAAGGTAGATAAAAAACGGCGGATAGCCAAGAGCCTATTGCACAGCAATGATATGCAATGTTATAATTGACCTGCAATTCGTATGTTATTGATATCAGATATTTATTGAATTAAATTTTAATAACTTTATAAATTGAACTGTGGTGACTTAAACTGATCATACATTTTTTTTACGGAATTTGTTACCATCAATGTGACCATTTAGTATTCCAATTTTTACTTCAGTGTAATGGTGTGTATACTTACATCAAACTAAATCTTCAAACCTTCTGTTTGCCAATATTTAATGTAGGTTGTAAATATCCTTTTCTATGTCATGTGATCATTAACGATACAAACTTTATCATTGTCCATAGTTCAGATGCAAATAAGTTAAAAATATAACACACTAATCATACGTCTCACAAATTTGTGATAACACAACATTTAGTCATTTACTTCTGTTTAACTTCTATATTTTTATTATTTGTTTATACTTTCTCTCATCATCATTCTAATGTCTGTGGTTTAGAAAAAAAAAGATGTATTGCAATGATGTTTGAGTATCACATTTAAAGGAGAAATATCAATGTTTCTCCTCTGAAATTGATTTAATTTTCTTCTTGTGGTATCTCACCTATACTGTTTATCCATTTTCATTTTAGATTATATACTTACGATGTGGATTGGTACTCTAATACATCTGGCCTTTGTGCATGCTTTAGTGGTCAATTTTGAGTTATCATCTTTCATTTTTGCTTGTATATACTTTGTCTATATTACATTTTGTGTTTCTTTGTTGAAACAGTGATTTTTTTATATTGGTGAAGTTTGAACTACAATGTTTACTTCTGTACCCCAATTTGGACATTTTGACCCTTAATGTCTGTTTATTTTCCTCGCAAACTATTGTAAATAGAATGGAACTCTTTGTGAATGTCATACAAGTGGGTGGTATAGCTAGCTATGAAACTAGATTTAATCTGCCATTTTACATGAGGTAATGCATGTATCAAGTCAGGAATATAACATTTGTTTTTAAACGACTGCAAACAAATTTTGGAATCTTATAATGGTATGACTGTGTCATTGAAGACACATTGTTTTTTTTAATTTATTATAGGATTTCGCTATATATTTTTTATAAATCAACTTTATCTTATACTAAATTGAAAAATGAAATAAAAAAATGGTGTCACCGTTCAGTTACGATCACAATTTGTTATCGAAAGAAGCATACCTTTTTGTTATTGTCCTTTTTTTCTGTTGAACTAATAGGAGAAATAGAGGTATTATCGAAATAAAAAAGCACTAAATTACAGAAATTGCTTAAATTTTACAATTATTCAGTTGATGTACAGCTTATTCGAAAAAAAAAAAAAAAAAATTGGTCAACGATGAGTTAAAAAAGATATTTCAATTTTAAAACCCCAAAATGGCGTTTTTGCACCAAAGGGAGATAATTTGAAGCTTTTTCAATGATATCGATGACTACATTTTAAAAGTCACCTGGGTCCAACACGGATTGACTTTTTGAAAAGATTTTTGTACCATATGATAAAGTAACAACTACTAAAGGTAATAAATAAAATTTGTAATAAAATTAAATGTTTATTTTTTTTTCTGAAAATGTTATACCCGCGAGCCTCCTTAATACCACATAAGGAAGGTTGGGATTGATTTCGGGGATAATGGTCCCAACCCTTTAGGAATTAATGGGCCAAATATTTTTCTAGTTTCAGGATATTAACTTGTGTATAAGTATTTTGATTGCTCTGCAATTATACAACAATGTTTAATACCACAAGTAGAAGTGTAGAAATCATTTAAGGGTTGATAGGGTCAACAGTTCAGGAATAACGGACCAAAAAGGGTCCAAAAACAGCAATTTTTGTAGTTTCTGGACAATAACTTGTGTGTAAGTATATGGATCTCTCTGACATTGTACCACAAGGTTCCATATCACAAAGGGAAGGCTAGGCTAAGTGAAGCATTTTATTAATTCTTTTGATGTGTTTGAGCTATTGCCATGTCATAAAGGACAATCCTTTTTGAATTACTCTTGGAGTTTGGTATTTTTTTGTTGATTAACTTTGTTCAGTAGTTAGAAATGGTTATTGTTGTCGGTATATTCATTTTCTTCCCTCCAAAAAAACATAAAAAAATAAGATACTAATAAAATTTAAAAAAATATGATCTAAAAACATATTGATTCAAACACAAACAATGACAATTTTGTGAGTTTTAGAACTTATATATAATTATTTTCCTCATCAAATGCAATTGAAATATGATAATTTTCATATATGAATGGATTAATCTTTTGTAGGAAGAAGTGGCTGAGACAGGAGATATATGGATGCCAAGAAAAGAAATTCCTGTAATAGAGTATGTATTTTACAATACAAATTCAAAACTAAAGGATAGAATGAATTATTTTATTGGAACAGTAAATTAAATGCTGAGTTACACATAAATCAAAACTCGAATTTTCAAATGAAAAAAAACCCAACCTACAAACCAGCTTCACATAATTCTTTTGTATTATTTGGGTGTTGGTGTGGTCTGTTGGTTACTGTTCATATTGTTCAAGATTCCTGTTATTCTTGAAATGTATTGTTTATGATAGTTGAAGACCTTAACCATGGTAAAGAAAACTTTAAAGATTAATATCTTAAGTTTGGGATATATTATCAGCACATATAAAAAGTTATTTGGGAACACTCTTATGTTACACTCTTTATAAATGAAACCTATAATTCAGTTAATTTGTTAAGCCATGTGTAAATAATTGTTGTTTATTTACCCAGAGTTGAGCATGTAGCTAAGTAAGTATAGAAGCAGATAGATGAGTATGTTGTAATAAACCCTGACATCTTACATCTGACTGTCATCTGATTTTAACAGTAGCAATGCTATACTAACACATAACTCATTTCTTATAAGTAGTTTTAAATTCAAATAGAATTGTATCAAGAGAAACTCAGTAGTTTTTCCGAAATTATTGCCAGGTTTTTATTATTTGGAAAATGCGACAGACTTGTAAACACATTAATTCAAACTCACATTTTCAAATATTTTATATGAATTAAACAAGATTTTTCGCTAAAATTAAAATCATAATTCAGTCTAAAATAACAAATAGCAAAAATAAATGCACGCAATAATTTCTGAATTTACAGTATTGAAATCAGTATAAGGTAAAATTACCAGATTACTGCCTTTTCCTGACATGCACATAAGTATGGCCTGACCTTTTGTTTTCAATGCTTTTACTTTTGAAAAAGCTCTAGAGGAAATAGAACTAACAACAGTTGTTAAATATAAGACGAACACATGTATCCCTTATACTGTAATTTCATTATCTTTCTCTTAAGTAAGCTTCATTGCATACCTGCCAAGTTTTCAAAATCCCCATGGGGGTTTTGCATGCAGGATGGCTGCCATACTCTTAAAAACCCTTCAAGGAGGCCTTTAAATACAGTGTAATGTTGTTTTTTGGCTTCTTCATACTTTTATAAGCCTCAATTCATTGTAAAATTAATAGTTTTGCTAAAATTGAGAACAAAATTGCTCTTTGAAAATTTCAATTTGAGACCCTCCATGGGGGAAATCCCCCGCAAATAGTAACAGTTGGCAGGTATGTTCATTGAAATCTGAAATTTAAACATTCACTCTGCATATATAACTATCTCTAGCTGTTTAGAAAACAAGCAATGGCAAATTTAGCTTTGTATCAGCTTCTTATATTTTTTCTTATACTTTTGATAAAAAATAATCAGGAATATTAGAAAAGAGAAGAATTAAACCTCTGTTTACTTGAATATATAAAGCTTCAGTATCTCAAATCATCTCAATAGCTGAGATGTGTAGAACATCTTGTACTTTAGGCAGGATATTGGATACAGGACAGTGGCGGATCCAGAAATTTTCATAAACGGGGGCCCACTAACTGACCTAAGAGGGGTCCGCTCCGGTCACACTTCAGTGATTCCCTATATTAGCAACCAAATTTTTTTCCCAAAAAGACCCCCCCCCCCTAATTCCGCCTCTCTGGAAATTAGGCAAGGGTAAAGTGATATGTTCTTGTATGGCATACAAATGCCTTTAGGGTTTACAGTGTATGCAAATATAACATTGTTTAGTCATTTAGTTAAGAATTTGTTCAGGTTATGTAATAAGTTTTTCATTTAACTTGTGAACATTTTTTTTTTTATTATTTCATATGAATATGTTTCATGACATTTATATTTTAGGGAGTATTTTATGGAAAATTTAGGTGAAGGTTTATATCAGAAACGTAGAACTGTGCTAATGTAAGTCAGACATTGACAATGAGCAGCATACCAGTTTGATTGTTGTCATGTGGCTTCCATGCAAGCTTTCCCACCTCCACAAAGAAAACTTATTAGTCCCAATATACACCAGATTAGTTTCCCTTACCAAGTTTTTAAACATGTTTCACCAGCACAAATTATCATCTAGAGTGCTGGAAATCAGCATACCTTTCATTTTATCTATTTAATGTATTCTAAGACCAAATAAATTCTAATATACCTGTCATTGTCCCCAAAACATATTAATTTTTTCCTCAATATAAAATAAAGTAAAGAAAAATACAAAACTCTTTTAAATGAATTGATGACTCAGACTAGCAGCAGCACTAAATAGTAAATCAAATTCTTCTCAGGAATTAATTGAAAAATTATAAACAGAAGATTTGTCTATGTAGATATTATAAGAGGCTAGTTTAGTTGCATTACCATAACTCACTGTACTGGAGATGTCTTTTATCTGCCATTATTAAGAGGGCAAAGAGAGGTTAAGGGTTCTGCTTTACTCAACAGTTCACTGCAAATAACTTATTAACATGATAACATCATTAATTTTTTTTTATAGAATAAAAGGATAAACAATAGATCTAGAGGATAACCGAATTTGGTATTTATGGTTCCAATAAACGTTTATCTGAGGTCTTGTGTCCTGTTTATTTCATTGTGTATACTTAACAAATAGAATTGCTGAAGAAAATTTTTTTAAAATCCCTAAACTCCCTAAAAAATCTTAAAGAACCTCATCTATAGTCAACTTTGCCTCAAGAGTATTTTATATGATTTTTAAAAATAGTGTTGAACTATATAAAAAAATGATAATAATCAATTCAGAATTGAAGCATTAATAAGTATTCCAGCAAAATATTGCAGGGCTTAGTGAGATTTTTTTTATCATAATTTCAATTTAAAGATTTTGATTTTTCTGTTATTAACTTATACAAAGATGTCACTCTGTATCCTTCAAATCCTCCTGTGAATGCTGCCAATAGCTGTTGTTATGCTAGTATGAGTATGATACTTTGAAATGTTTATTTTTAGATTTTCCTGCCTGCACTTACTTTATGATAAATGAATTGTTAAATTTTGTTTTGCAAGTATATCATATAATTTATACTTTGTAAAACACATGATTTGTAGATCTCCATTAAGGCATATTCAAAATAACTAATTACAGAGAAAAAGTTCTCAAAGAGAACGCTAGACTTAATCATACATGTAAAAGCTTCCACTATTTTTTACAGGAAATATAGATTTTGAAATAAAAGAGTCGTCAAATTATATTTGAACATATAGCTTAAAAATATAATTGAATGCAAAAAATCTATGGGAGGTGAAAAAATCTATTTGATATTGTATGCTTTCATCATGGTTTTTCAATTTTTAAAAAATAACATAATTTCTTATTTTCTCATACAATTTTCTGTTGTACATGTACTTTTTATTAGTGTGTTGTGTTATGCATGTTTACTATAAATATGTATGACAGATTTTGGATTCATAACTATTTTGATCTGAGCGTCACTGGTGGGTCTTATGTAGAAGAAACGCGCATCTGACGTGTTAGAATAAATCCTGGTAACGTTGATAACTTTTTTTGTCTTATGAATTCATTCTCCATTGAGTTTGTTGTATTGGAATCCTTTCTTAAAATTGAGAATGGAAATGAGGAATGTGTCAAAAGACAACAACCCGACCATATAGCAGACATCAGCAAACGTCACCAACAGGTCTTTAATGTAGCAAGAAATTCATGCACCTGGAGGTGTCCTTCAGCTGGCCCCTAAACAAATATGTATACTAGTACAGTGATAGGGAACCCCATACTCAACTCCAAATTGTACACAAGAAACTAAAATTAAAAATGATACAAGACTAACAAAAGCCAATGTACTTTCAAAATGAGTAATTAAAGTATATACTCTTCTATTGTAGTATTTTTGTATCACTCACATATGATGGCAATGTAATACATAATTTATTAGGCAAACTGGTAGATATAAATACTTAGCATTTGCTGCTTAAAGTTTTGAATAATTACAATTTAGTTATATTAGTTCCATTTGTCAACTGTTAGAAGCATTTTGATGATGAAAGGTTCAATATTTTTACTAATTTGTGTCAGTAAATTTTTTTTCCATTGAAATTTTTGACAATGATATGTGTTTTACAGGAACATGAGGAAAAAAAATATTACCTGAGTTTTCTTATGGAATCTAGATATTTGTAAATTAAAAATAGGATGATATGTTTTTACAGGAGACAGATAAATGAAGAAGTAAGAAAAATGATGGGTGAATTATTTACCAACCTTGAGGAAGAATTAGAGGGATTTATTTTCTATGCTGATAAATTGGATGGATTGTAAGTTCATGTATATGTATACCAATGCAAGATTTTCCATGATGATATTTCTAGTCTACTGATTTTTCTTATTCTGAATATATCTAAAAAGACAAGATAAAATTAAGAATGGAAATGGGGAATGAGTTAAAGAGAAAACAACCCGACCATAGAGCAGACAACAGCAGAAGGT
Source organism: Mytilus trossulus (assembly GCF_036588685.1). Classification (NCBI taxonomy): domain Eukaryota; kingdom Metazoa; phylum Mollusca; class Bivalvia; order Mytilida; family Mytilidae; genus Mytilus; species Mytilus trossulus. The sequence continues at coordinate 31,567,312 of NC_086386.1, read as the reverse complement.
CACCAACAGGTCTTCAATGCAGCGAGAAACTCCCACACCTGGAAGCAACCTTCAGCTGGCCCCTTAACTAATAAATATACTGGTTAAATGATAATGAAGGACTGCTATGTCATTTTTGACATGTTTTATAGTTTGGATAATATGGAGTTTTCAGGTTTATGTAAAATAGTAACAATTAACAAATTTTCTCAGAATATGAAAGAAAATATCAAAAGAAAGCTCAGTAGTATTGATATACATAGTTGTGATTTGTTTTTACAGTTACTCCATGTACATGCTAGAAAGAATGAGTCAACATGTAAACAATGCACAAGATGCTGGTTCATTCATTAGTGTTACATTTGCAAGCTGTTTGGTGAAAATTGAGAGAAACTTTGATAATTTTTTTGTATTTACTGCTATTAGGCTTGCTATGAATATTGAATTATTTGCTGTGAATAGGGAATATACTACAATTATTCACAAATAAAAAAAAAAAAAAATAGGGAACATAGCCTCTATTTATCCCAAAACTAGAAAAATGGAAAAAAAAAATGTTTTTTGATTATAAATGTTTATCATTCCTGCAGAAGACTTCAGTATGAGAGAGGCAAAAGACTCACCTGGGTGGGCATTAAACATTGATATAACAAGTGATGACACAAATGCAAGATTAATTATTGTGATTTAAGAAAATAATTGTGCAATCCAAAAATGCTTTCAAAAAATAAGATTTGTTTTTTTGTGAAGCCTTTCTTTCATTGCAATTTTTATGAAAATGAAAAAAAGAAAATTTGCACTATTTTGAATTGACAGTAATCATGAAAAGTGTAAAGTGTTTCCTTTGAAATCCTTTGATATCCTATAATTATTTACTTTTAAAACTTTGTGACTTAGATGGATAATTGTCTTATTGACACTCATACCAGATCTTTTTATTCATATATTTACATAGAAAAAGAGTATTTTAACAATTGAGATAAAACTTGTATGTGCAATAATAAGATACCAGTGGAACCCCTAAATAGTAGTTCACAAAAGATTCCACAGAAAACTTAAAACATTTAGCTTAACAAGCACTTGTATGTTCACAGTTGATGCATATACATGTATAAATGAACAAAGAACATCCCTAACTTTATGAATTTCAACAACTTTAGGCTGACAATGTATCTGACAATATAAACAAAACTCTATTTAGAGGTTAGGAGGTATGGTTAGTATGTTAATATTTTGTCTCAACTTAATAGCAAATCAAATAGCTGCAATTGAAGATTATAAAGTTCAGAAAAAAGCAGATGAGGTATTTTTTTTATTTTGACATAACTTTGGCGTAATCTTGTTTTTAAAATACACTATACAAAATGTATATACTTTTTATTATACACTCTGATTGATTAAAAGATAGAAGAATCTATTTGGGTGGCAAACATATATAAGTTATTTTAGTTTCTTGTGTACAATTTGGAAATAAGTATGGCGTTCATTATCACTGAACTAGTATATATTTGTTTAGGGGCCAGCTGAAGGACGCCTCCGGGTGCGGGAATTCTCGCTACATTGAAGACCTGTTGGTGACCTTCTGCTGTTGTTTTTTTTTTATTTGGTCGGGTTGTTGTCTCTTTGACACATTCCCCATTTCCATTCTCAATTTTATTTAACTAATTATGAAAACATTATTTCAGTATATGATTTATAATCAATGATAAAAGGAATTGTTGAATAAATAACTATGAGACAATATCCCAACAATATGAATAACACAAATATATTATAATTTCGAAATTTAAGAATAAATGCAGAGAGAACATTTGTCGCCTTGTTATTTTGTAAGCATGTGTCGATCCATCTTTGGTTCTAGAAACATTGGAGATGGCAAATCTGGTGAACAGACTGTACATTGGCAAATTTGGTACACATTCTTATGTAGTTATTCTTATTTTGATTGCTTATACTGGATTCCCAAATTTTTATGTCCCACCTAAAATATTAAGTAGAGGGCATTATATTTTCTGGTCTTTGTTTTTCTTTGTTCGTGCGTCTGTTCGTCCGGATCCTTTAGTTTGTTTAGCCGTCTGTTAGTTCCTCTGTCTGTCCCTCTTCAGGTTGAAGTTTTTGGTCAGCTTAGTTTTTGATGAAGTTGAAGTCCAATCAACTTGAAACTTAGTACACATGTTTCCCGTGATATGACCTTTTTCATTTTAATGCAAATGTATATTTTTAATCCCAGTTTCACAGTCCACTGAACATAGAAAATGATAGTGCCAGTGGGGCATTCGTGTACTATGGACACATTCTTGTTTTTTGCCTGTAACAAAAGTCTCAGTGCATTACAGGTGTTGCTGTTCAGCAGGGTGGCAGAGTAAACTATGTGTACAAAGCTTTACAGAAGGTAGATGACCTTGCATGGATGCTTCATATCTTGTATGTTCTTACCTAATGTTACAAAGTTTACGTCTTGTCATATGCCAAATGTTCTTGACCTTATTTTCATTGTTCATCAATTACTTAAAATCTAAACATTGTTATTTTCTCATCTGAATTTCTCACTCGTGATTAATAGGATAACCATATTGGTGTAAAAGTTCTAATTGAGGTCTACAGGGTTCACCTAGCCTTGACCTCATTTCATTAAACAGTGATCAAGATTAAAGTTATGCTATTAGGTCCATTTCTAAATAATATAAGCAGTAGGTCAACTGTATGTGGTGTATGCAATATGGAATGACTGTAATAGGTGTGATATGACCTCAACCTCAATTTCAATTGTCATTGGTAAATGTTAAGTTTTAATTGTTTGGTCTGTTTTAAGGTTATCAATATGTAAGCTATATTTAGTGTATTGAATAATTGTAAGGTGTAATTTTGGTTCATTCATCAATATTAAGGTTTTCCTGTTTTTGTCTGTTTACCAGTTTCCACTTTGATTTCGTTTATCATAATTGGTCTACTTTATTTTGTGTCTATATATCTCACCGCGTATCATCAGTACAGCGGATATAGGTACTAACAAATTGGGCATGATCGAGTTTGACCTCACACTGTAACGAACATTTTTGTTTTGTTCATATAATATCAATGTGTACCCCAATCTTAACATTATTGTTGTATTAAGAAATAATTTGGTTGTAGGTTGATAGTTAGAGATGTCTCAATATTTTCCCTAAACAAGCATGATTACTTAAAACATGTGCAAATACTTGTCAAAGAAGTTGGCACTCGTCTCATCCAATATAATTCTATTCTCATTGCAACTCTTTTTCTGATAGAAAGCCACTGTGCGTGTTTAATAAGTATAGGTGTATCAATAATTGGCATTGAAATATTGCATGCATAAGTGTTTTTCGATATATTATTCTGAAAAAAAGGGTTGTGTATGGTGTTTAGCTGACCACATAAATCCTTCTGTACGGTACATAGTTAAGTTGCTGTACACCGTACACAAAAATAAAATTTTCATACTCGTTTATTACCCAAAAAACTACAAGGAATGTGTAATCACAGGTAACTTTATGATTGGTAACTATTACTTTTGCCCTGTTTTAGCTTTCGTTCGGAAAAAAACATGTAAATGTCTCGACAATTGTATTGAAATTGAAAGTTGGTTTTGACATTCACAAGTAATTGCGCATTCACAAGTTAATTGTTCTTATTAGAATAAAAAAGTTGTATTACAAATAGGAAAAATTCGATGCCAACTGGAGCAGGAATTTCAGATTTTCGTTACTGTGTCAGTTCAAAATAGATCATGCTCGCTTGGTTAGTACCTATATCCGCTGTACGATGATACACGGTGTAACTGTTTGACTGCATTTATCGGACCTGAGTTTTCGTGAGTTTTTTTTTTATCTGAAAGATGTGTGAAAGGTTCCAGAGGGACATTGAAACTCATAAGTAAAGAAATTACTGACAACGCCATGGCTAAAAAGGAAAAAATACAAACAGAACAACAGTTCTATACAAGACACAACATGAAACTATCCACAAAGCAACACAAACCCCACCAAAACCAGGGGTCATCACAGGCACTCTGGAAGGGTAAAAAGATCCTGCTCAACATGTGGCACCCTACAAACCAGGTAAATAATCTAACTGGGTAGGTCACATTTTGAAAATGATTGTAGTTACAACATAATAAACTTATACCAGACCATCTGTGAAATGGATATTCCATAACTGTCAACCAACTCGTTAAAACCTATATCTTTCAACCTATTTATTCAAGACTTTCAACGTAAGATTAATGGTCAGTAAAGCAGTTGAGACATGTCAGTGTGTGCACTCTTGTGTTAAAATATAAGGGGTCCTGTATAAGCTTGATTCTTAGTCTGATTCATCTTTGAATTAAATTGAAAGACAATCCTCTGATTCATTTGCACTCGACAAATTGGCAAGATTATTGAAGGAGACTATGAGTCAATGTAGTATTTGTTTTATGCAGGAGTTTGCTAATCAGGCAGAAAGTATATTTAAAGGATCAGATAGACACACCCACTAAGACAAGTCTTACTCTGCTATAGTAAAAGTTGTATATCAACAAATTGATAGGGTATCAACAGAACACGGAAAAACTCCAAGAGAAGTTGTAATGTTAGGTAAGTATATAATGTATTTCTACTATAAAAAGTTCAAGTTGCAATTGTGTTTTTTCAGAGTGTTATTTATCATGTCAACATTATTTTGTCTTGATTCAAAAGCATAAATTCACAGAGAAATTATTTTAAAAAATGGAAGAAGCTACTCTATAAAACAAAAAGTACAAGAAGACAAAACTTATAAGACGTACTCATATATAAATGCAATAGTGGTATACCGCTGGTAAAAAATCACAAATCGTTTGAAAGAACACAAATCTAGATTACAACTAAAACCAAGGAAAACAGATAAACTATAAGAGGAAATCAAAGGAACAACAGGTCTCACGGTCATAAAACTTTCGAGCATGAATTTTGTACTCAGACTCGAAAATCAACCAATCAAATTGCTGGATTTCATGTTTCGAGCATGATTTTGTGCTCCGAGCACTGAGCAAAGTTTTATGCCTTCAAGGCCAGGAGAATTGCAACAAAAACATAAACTGATCATGAAATCGATCAAATGATGATATACATTTTTTAATTAGCCAAGTTACACAGAATGAATTTGTACACGAAGATAAGGTATGATTAGAGCAATTATTTGATAAAAATGTAAACTTTTACGAAATTACTTAAGCTTTTTTAATTTTTGTTCTTCTGACTGACTAGTGGAAAAGTCCGTACAATATGGACACTCTAGTGTCACAATTGATCTATATTCTTTTTTTTTATATATAAATATACTCATCATAGATAGCTTGTAAGATTGATCTAGATTACTTTTAAAGATATTCTAAAAAACATTTTTTATAAAGAATATTTTCTTTCTTATAAAGCCTTGGCATATAAAAAAAAATATGCACTTATGTCAATATTTCAACATGCGTCAAGTTTGTCAGTGTTTGATGTTTTGTACGTAAAACTAAATGTGTGAAACTGTCAAACAAATATGTCAGAAAAAAATCAAAAGTATAAATACTGATGTACGACAGACTTATTTAATATCAGAAAGATGTCATTTGGTATATTTATAGTTGTATTTGAATTTGAAATTAAGTGACCTTATATCAACTTCAGCTTTATAGTGTGTTTAATTTAAATATGATGTGCTTCATACGCTTTGTGAATAAACCCATGCTCAAAATCTAATAAAATGTGTTTGCACATGCATATATTGACTACTACAGAATAGTGATTACTACATCAAATTGGCATGCATTGAATATATTTGATTAACTCAAAACACTTCAAACCTCTCAAACGATGCACATATATCACAAGGAACTATTAAACCAAGAGTTCCAAATGGTGAAGTTGAAATCATTCCTTCGTAAATTTTACGGACGCCATCACGAGTTGGTTGACCGTTATGGAATAACCGTTTCATAAATGATATCGGATATGTTCCTTACGTCGTAACTACACTCCCCTTCCCTTTCATGAATTTGACCTACCGAATTAGACTATTTACCGGATTTATAATCACATAAGCAACACGACGGGTGCCGCATGTGGAGCAGGATCTGCTTACCCTTCCGGAGCACCTGAGATCACCCCTAGTTTTTGTTGGGGTTCGTATTGTTTATTCTTTTGTTTTCTATATTTTGTCATGTGTACTATTGTTTTTCTGTTCGTCTTTTTCATTTTTAGCCATGGCGTTGTCAGTTTGTTTTGGATTTGTGAGTTTGACTGTCCCTTTGGTATCTTTCGTCCCTCTTTTTGTAACTAATTAATTTATTATGACTGTAACATGTTTCCAATTCGAAATTATCATATTTGACCTAGATACAACAACCGTTCATACTGGCTGTTTAAAACTCCTACCTCTGAAAAATCACACTGCCAGTTTAAAAACAAAAATGGGAGGTTCATGTTAGAGCCTACACAAACGCTTTATACTTATACACATCGGACATAGAAATTCACTTAATTGTCCTAATCGAAATAATTGATTCAAGCTATATTTTATTGTAGTTTTAGCAAGGGTAGGCACTATATTCGTGTTATTTTAGCCCTCACTATCGCTCGGGCAATAATTATCACGAATATAATGCCTACCCATATTGAAACTAGAATAACGTATAGCTTGCATGAATTATTTCTTTAAAAAATTACACATGATATTCTGATTTTAATGCAACATTATAGCGCTTTCGGTCATTTAATAGGCATGATAGGGGCAGTGGTCTTTCATGAATTTAATCTTATTGAGGATAAAGCATGATACATGCAGGATGTCAAACTACTTATAAACTATATTTTCTTATGTCATATTTACTAAACGAAAGTGCAGCCTATACATAGAAAATAATAATGCACAGTTTAACTACAATTTAATGCACATATATATATAAAAAAGGTCTTATAAGCAGTGTAAAACATGGTATTTTTTGCTATTTCAGAGATTTTTCATCACATGTTTTGTAAGTATTTAATTAAATATAATAGAAGACATTTTCAGCTTTAAAAGTATTGCGCAATTGATAATTTAGTTAATTTGTAGAAGAATGCATATTTTTTTAGTTTAAGAATTTCAATTGGACATTGCATCATGATTTTTTTATAAAGACAGAAAAGTTCAATGAATTAATAAATGAATATTTCTTATATTATTAGTGTATAATTACAGTCTAGGGTAGTATCCCATCCATTAGAGGGAGAGGAGTAGTTTATTTAATTAAAACATATTTGTTTATAGTGGATTGGAAAACAAGTTGTGTAACTTATATTAATCCCCTTTCACTAGGTGGGTGCGAGTGCTGTCTTGTAACAGCATTAGCCTGCTCTTTTTGGAAAGCTACATTCAATAGGCGTCGGCCTCGACCTCCATTGAGACAGACTATCGCAATGGTCTGCACCAAGATAATGTAGTACTAGTGTACTAGTGGATATTTTGAGGTACTACTCTTATGAAAAGTTTACAGCTTGAATAAAAAAGGAATGAATGTTCACCGACAATTCAGATGCATTTAACTTCATTTTGAAATAAGTATCACAAACACTACTTTGCGAATCGGCCATTGGCTGAAGAGAACATCAAAAGAAATCTACGCGAGATAACGTTTCATTCATGAATATTTCATGAATGAACATTTTCCCGCACTATTTTTTACTTTGGATATTTACAAGTATTTATTATTATTTAATAAGTATAAGCCCGAGTGTATCGAAAGAGTCCGGTATGAGAGAACAAGTTGATATTTGACCAAGTCGTCGGAAATTGACAAGTGATAATAGTTTGATTTATTTTAACAATACACAAGTGATAGAGTATAAAATAATAGATAACTATATAGCGTATGTCTCACACCAAGGATAGGTAAAGGTAAATTCCGGTTTAAATAGAAAAATGCATTGTTTTGGTCAAACTGACATCGATCTTAAAGTTTTGATGCCTAAAATTATTTAAAAACTTTTAATTCTGTTATTTAAATACAAACTGTTTCACTTTCCAATGTGGATATACGGACCTTCACTCGTTCAGCCTGCTCAAGTGGACCAAACTGACAACAGAAAAACATTGTTTTAATGACAATTAGTAGCATAGCATCCGTAAAATTTAAAAACAACCGAGTCATCATCTTCTTCTTAGAATATTATAGTTCAGTGTAGCAAGACCGAGATCAAGCTAAAGACAATTGCTGTAGAAACTATATTATCCATGTACTAGCAAAATTACTTTCTTAGTACTTAACATTGCAGTGGCGGATCCAGAACTTTTTATCCTCACACTTTATTCCTGGGGCAGTATGATTCATTAAGATTGACCTATAATTAACAATGTATCGTCATAACACAGAGGCAATGATTACTAGTATATCAAATAAATGGCTTAAACAAAAATCTAAAATGTCATTGCCTCAACGGTTATTACACAGCAGCAACTAAAATGTGTTACAGGGTTATAAGCACTTCAGATCAACATTGTATGAATCTAGTGTATATAAACTTTTTATTGCTGATGTCATACTTCTATTGTTACACCCCCACTTTATTGAGTTTCATCCTTGTTTTCTTTTCTGTAAGTATGTACGTCCCTTACATGTACGACTACGTCCATACATCCCAAAATTTATTTCTTTTCTCTTGCTTTAGTTTGCCTGAACCAAATTTTATGAAACTTATACACAATGCTTACAACCACAAATCACAAGCCCAGTTTGAATTTGATGATTGGCGTCACTTTTACCATTCTAGATGTAAAGGGGTGAAATTTTCAGTATACCCTATCAAGTATATATACCCTTATAGATAAGTTTGACTTGTAGTTTTCTTCGGTTATACATTTATCAGATGAATATAAAAACAGTCTTTAGATTTAGAAGTATATATATGTATAACAAGAATGCATCGATAGTACACGCATGCCCCTTCTGCACTATCATTTTCTGTGTTTAGTAGACCGTGCAAATAGAGTAAAACTCTAATTTGGCATTTTAATTAGAAAGATTATATCATAGGGAACATCTATCTATAGTATACTAAAATAACTTAAAGGTCCAATTCGTCAGCTGTCATGGGGTAAATACGAAAAATCAAAGAATTCAATTTTATATATATCTATAATAGGACAATGGTGTTGATTAAATATTTCACCACTCCAGACCCTTTTGTTTTCCACATAATTAATATGGCCAATAATTAACAAGTTCAGGGTCGAATCCGATACCAATAACGGGTCAATTGTTTGGACTTCAACATCATCAAAAACTACCTCGACCAAAAACTTTAACCGCAATGGGACAGACAGACAGACAGACAGACAGACAGACAGACAGACAGACAGACAGACAGACAGACAGACAGACAGACAGACAGACAGACAAACGGACGGAAGGACGGACGAACGGACGCCAAACCAGAAAACATAATGTACATAAATGGGGCATTAAAAGTGATTTTTGGAAATTGCTGCCGTGACAATGGTTTAGTTTGAAAAATCCAAACTGTGATTAAATACATATTTGAAAATATACACGGCTATAACCTATTTGAAATAATACACATATCGATTGCAAACTTCCCAGAGGTGCTATCCAGCACTTTGATTTTAAATCTACAAGGGTGTATTTAACATGCAAGAGATAAGGCTCTATGTCAACAAAGGTCAGCCATTTATCCTTCCCTGCCGACGGACTATCATCGTTTCCTCTAGACCATACTTGCAAATGATGTTAAGACAAAGTCGAAAATTCAGTTCCTGAAATTCTCATCCCGAAACGGGAATTAACCCAGGAACCTTTGTTATAGTAGTTCAATGCACTAACCACTACACCACGGCTCTCGTGGGTACTGTATTTAATTCTGGATTTATACCTTATAGCTACAGGCAGGGGTTTTACTGCTGTATATTTTTTTTCTTATTCTCTATGTTTTCAGCTGTGTTGTCCCAGTTAAAACTTCTACGTTTAGATGGCGACAGGAAGGAAGCAAAGCAGGTCCATCAAGACAACTCATCAGTTTACACTACAAATTTAAACTTACTGGGTAGACCAATGGTAAAAATTTAAAAAAAATAAAAAATAAGATTAAAAATAATGTTTTTACATATCAATATTTTGTAGGTATATTTTGAAGGAGTAGAAAGTAAAATAGCCTCAGGTGTTAAACCTAAAGAAGTTGGATACCAGCTAGCATTCAGTCAAAAAGGAACTGAGAAAAGTTATCAAGGAATATTCTGGGAAAGAGGTAAGGGTACAAGCTAGCATTTAGTAAACAGAAACTCGACAAAAGTTATCAAGTAATATTCTGGGAAAGAGGTAAAGAGACTAGTTAGCCTAGAGTAAAGAAGAAAATATTCTACAAAATTAAAGTCTGAAAGTCATATTTACCGACATGGCAAAATAAGTGCAAACAGTTGAAAAGAAAAATTGAGCTGACAAAAACCTTTAAAAACTTATACTCGTTTAGGACATGACAATTTTTGTTTCTATTTGGAACAAATGAGAAATTTTGATTACAATTAAAGCATTTTGATGCTCAGGAAACTGAAATAAACTTTGAAAATTATTTTATAGCATTGTGAATAGCTACACAACAGTGTTAATTTTACCATTAAAATCTAAATACAGAATAAATAATGTTGGGGTGTTTTATAGCTTGCTGTTCGGTGCGAGCCAAGTTTCTGTGTTGAATGCCGTACATTGACCTACAATGGTTTACTATTTACAAATTTTTACTTGGATGTGGAGTTCTCATTGCCACTAATTCTACATCTTCATGTTTCTAAGTACTTTTCATTAGAATATTATGAAGGACGTAGATGAGCATTTCTTACGTATACATTGATGCAATTTAAAATAATTATCGTTTACTACTCTATGTTATCTTAATTGTGTCTTTCCTAGCATGTCGTTGTCACATCTTCATAAAAACATATTAAATTTAACATTACCATTTCCACCAGAAGAAAAGTCAAATAATGCTGTTACTTTAATGATGATTCAGGCAAACCTATGAAAAATTGCAAAAAAACTTTTAAAACGTCGAAAAAATAATATATAATAAAAGCAGAATAAAACATTTGTTCATCACGAAATATTCATGTGATATGTTTTTTTCAGCTTTCATGGCAAAACTTATAGACTGGCGTTTTTTAAATGTTGAAAGCATTTCTGATACCACAATATCTTATCTTGCATACATGTATGTTCTAAAACCGCAACAACAAATCAATGTTAACATTTTTGATTTTACAATAGTTAAAGATATCAGATATGTTGACAAAATCACCTGCTTATATTTTCAATTTTTCAATTAACAAGCGCACACAACATCAATATCCGCTTAATACGGCTTAAACTCGAGACACATGTTGTAGTTGAAATACAATATTTGTTGTAAAAGTAACATCAATGATATCGATTTCACATAATTTGAATTCAAGTTAGAGGAGTTATTTGCTTTTATTCAGTCAACGCTGATTACAATTATATTGGGTCCATGATACATGTTATGGAAATGTTAAAATGTCTTGCATAACCTTGATTGTATCATTTCTCATAGAAGACATACAATTTTCGCTGGTTTATAATCTTTAAAACCAGTTGTCTTTGCTTTGAATTAAAGGTCAAACAGTCAATTTTCTTAAGTCCCTTTGTTTTGACGGTAGTATATTTTTGACAATCAGACGACACATGTTGAACTGATCCATCCTCACACACCACATACAGACTGCCATCTTGCAGTGTAGTCATCTTTCTCCATGGTGAAGGTAACATAAGAGTGTGGTGTCTCTTATCAGTATCACTATACCAGTACAGATTATTGTAGTTATAGTAGTCATTGCGGCGGTAGAATATTCTGTCACGAGAACCATGTAACCTATGTGGAACACAGTTAGTCGGTATTGTATGTACTACCTCTTCAGTCTTGTGATCTATGAACAGTAGTCTGTCCTCACCAATTCCTACAACTAAATTATTGTTTATAGTTGTCATGCCACTCCACCACCTCATTCCAGGTATTGATATTGATTTAAGTTTGATTTTGCTGTTTATGTCATACATCTCTATACACTCACTATGTCCCACTAAAACAGCTACTGTAGAGTTATTGACTACTGTAATACACCATGGAAAATCGTGTACATGTATACTGTCTACCTGTGATCCATCTGTATAACAGATCAGTAGTCCTCTTTTGCCAGGCAAACACATCACCAGTCTACCATCATCCATCAATACCATATCTGCTACAGTTCCGTTATAGTCCTTAAGAATTTCTGATGTCAGGTTTATCTTATGAAGAAGTTTAAAAACATCTTTTCCTAGTGTGTATGTGCATATATGGCCTTTAGCTGAAAGTATGAAGTCCCACTTAGGTTTTTGTAGTATTTGATGTTTATATATTGTGTGTAGTTGTATCTGCGTTATAAGCACACAGTGTGTTGTTGTATAGTGCTATATATGTATATAGTATTTATGAAATAAATATTCTATGCTCTAAAGCGAACGATGAACGCTCATACTAGAATATTGTATTTTATTATCGGTTTTAAGACAGTTCAAAACAATTTCAACTAGACACCATCAGAGTTAGCAAAAATTCCATCATATCATCATTAATGCACGTAAGTTTTTCACGGATGAATTATATATATTTTTAGTTTTCGTGTGTTTGATATAAACAGTTATTTTCAGTTTAAGGTTCAATGGATAACGATACTGACATAACATTCAGGCAACAAGCATAAAAAGAGTGATAAAAAGATTTTTTGTCAATGGCACAAGAATGCAAGTAAATAGTTAAACCAATTGCATGATTGCACCCTTTATCATAAGATTACCGTTACAATTATACATACTCGGAACTTTATAGTTTCCACATTTACAAGTACACCCATCTCTCTTTATATAAAGAAGTATCTCCTGTAAAATAACATAAGACAAGTAATTTATACCAATAACTTGAAAAAAGAAAAATGCATTTTAAAGGAGTCAGTACAATTTTTTCCTTCGTTTAATTCAACATTATTACTTTTTGTATGATTTAAGATATTTTTAGATTAAACAAGTCCAAACATGGCAAGGCATCACTGCAGAATATTTAACCCTTCGAAAATTATCACTTTAAAAAAAAACGGTTTAAATAATACAGGTAAATGTGTTTGTTTAGTCTACATTGGCTAGAGGTATAGGGGGAGGGTTGAGATTTCACTAAACATATTTACCCCCCCCCCCCCATTTTTGCTCCTGTCCCAAGTCCAGAGTCTCTGACCTTTGGTTGTTTTGTATGTTTTAACTGGATTTCTTAAGTGAAAATCAGTTATTGATTTAGGAATGTACGGCGTGCTGGCTTTTAATATCCAAAAGTTGTATTTATTATCTGATTGAATTATTTCTCTTTGTACAGAAATTGTTCATTATGTTCGAGCCTGCGACTATTGTCGCAGAAATCTTGACATAGGGATAGTTATCTGGCGGGGCGGTGGCATTAACTATCTTCTAAAATGCTTTATATTTTAAAAGGTGGAAGACCTGGATGCTTCAAACTTTGTGTATAGATGCATTATATTATGAAGTTTCTGTCTGTCACATGACCATTGTCCTTGACCTCATTTTCATGGTTCAGTGACTACTTGAAAAAAAAGTCAAGCTTTTTTGTAATGTTAATTTCTCTCTTATTATGAGTAATAGGATAGTTATATTTGGTATGTGCGTACCTTGCAAGGTCCTCATCATCGTCAGACAGTTTTCACTTGACCTCAACCTCATTTCATGGATCAGTGAACAAGGTTAAGTTTTGGTGGTCAAGTCCATATCTCAGATACTATAAGCAATAGGTCTAGTATATTTGGTGTTTGGAAGGATTGTAAGGTGTTCATGTCCAACTGGCAGGTGTCATCTGACCTTGACCTCATTTTCATAGTTCAGTGGTTATAGTTAAGTTTTTGTGTTTTGGTCTGCTTTTCTTCTACTGTATGCAATAGGTCTACTATATTTTGTTTATGGAAAAATGGTAAGGTGTACATAACCAACAGGCAGGTGTCATCTGACCTTTACCTCATTTTCATGGTTCAATGGTCAAAGTTAAGTTTTTGAGTTTTGGTCTTTTTTCTAAAACATGTACTATAAGCAATAGTCTACGAAATTTGGTGTATGGAAATATTTAATGATGAACATGTCAGTCTCACAGGTTTTATTTGACCTTGGCCTCATTTACATGGTTCATTGCTCAATGTTAAGTTTTTGTGTTTTGGTCTGTTTTTCTATTGGGAATCTTCTGAATAAGTCAACTTTATCTTATGAATTGAGATATTGTAAGGTTTATAAATCTGTCGGACAGGTTTCTTCTCACCTTTACCTTTTTTCATGGTTTACTGATTAGTTTTAAATCATTGTTAGCTCACCGTTCCAAAGGAACAGTGAGCTTTAGCCATCACTTGGCGTCATTCGTCGTCGTCTGTCTGGTGTAAACTATTTCAAACATCTTCTCATCTGAAACTACTGAACCAATTCCCATCAAACTTAAGCTGAATGATTCTTAGGGTATCTAGAATTAAGTTTGTGTTTTATTATCTGTTTCATCAAAAAACATGGCCGCCATGGCTAAAATTAGAACATAGAGGTAAAATTCAGTTTTTGGCTTATATTTCAAAAACCAAAGCAGTTAGGGCAAATTTAACAGTGTTTAATTGGTCAACATCTATCAGCCCTGAAATTTTCAGACGAATCGAACAACCCATTGTTGGGTTGCTGCCACTAAATTGGTAGTTTTAAGGAAATTTTGCAGCTTTTGGTTATTATCTTAAATAGTATTAATGATAAAGATAAACTGTACACAGCAAATGTGTTCAGCCAAGTAAGATCTACAAATAAGTTTGATGACCAAAATGGTCAATTAACCCCTTCAAGAGTTATTGCCCTTTAAGTAAAATTTTACACAATTTGTTTATCATGTTTTCTTACTTTAAAAAATCTTCTCCTCTATAAAACTACTGAACCAGTTCCAACCAAATTTTAGCTTAATGATCCTTAGGGTATCTAGAATTAAATCTGTGTTTTATTTTATGTTTCTTCAAAAAACATGGCCACAATGGCTAAAAATAGAACATAGGGGTAAAATGCAGTTTTTGGCTTATATCTCTAAAACCAAAGCATTTAGAGCAAATATGACAGGGTATAAAAGTGTTCATTCAGTCAAGTTCTATCAGCCCTGAAATTTTCAGATGAATCTAACAACCCATTGTTGGGTTGCTGCCACTCAAGTGGTAGTTTTAAGGAAATTTTGCAGTTTTTGGTTATCATCTTGAAGGTGAGCGATTCAGGCTTTTGAGAGCCTCTTGTTTCGAAGGACCTTTTCTCAGATAAAAAATAATAAAGCCAGTAGAGTGGAGGTTGTTGGTTGCAACCTGCCATATTCCCTTTTCAATTCGTAGTTTAGCTTAAATCATAGCGATATAATGTATTATTTGACTTTTTATTTTTGTAATAACAGTTAACCAAATCGTGCAGCATGACGACATAATAATTTCAAAGAAGAATCAAGAAGCAACTTCAATTTCAGCATGAGGAAGATTTGTTTTGTATCTCCCTTGAAATCAGTATCCATATTGCAATACCAAGAAAGTCGAGATATGAAACAAAAACTAGGATATGCATCGTACAAAATGAGAAAAACTTATTATTATATGTCTTTGTACTGATTTGACTTTATCCTATATTTGCACTTAAGCGACTCTATTAGATAATGTTGTATTTATCTGAAACTATCTGTCTGCGTCATACAATGTCATAATGTATCTTATAAATCCAGCTGTCACTTATTTTTGATTCTATGATTTTATTTGGTATGGTATATTGCATGTTTGGTATTTCTAGTAAGTCTTGAATGCTGAATGTTCGACCTTTCTTGAAATCCCTGAATCATGTGAATATTAAAAAAAGCTTAGAGGAATAATAACAAATAGAGCGTTTTTAGGCATAAAGGTTTTATTCATAGGTATTCCTAGTTGTTGGCGTTAATATAGGGAAGATTCTTTCGGATGTTGCTGGTCTCATGGGTGTTAGTGTACTGGCCTCCAGGTCGCAAGACCGTGAGCTTTTTCCCTGGACGATTCAAACCCAAACCTTGAAGATTGAAGAAGAAGTTCTGCCTCCCTGCTAAGCAAGTTTCAATTAGGATTAAGAGCGATGACTAGGCGACCCGCAGTTAGGATAATGTATCCAGATACTTATAGAGTAAAAATTCTTCTGTCTTTTTATATTGGCTAGCTGAAGTTCAAGCCCAGTGTGTTGGTCTTTTACAAATTAGATCAAATTAATGTACAGTATTCATATGCACATCAAAACATCGATCCATCACGTGTTCATCTAGGTTTTTTAATTGTGTCTTTTAAACTGAGAACTGATCTGGTCTTCTCTGCAAACATTGGCAATATTGATATTTTTTAAATTAAAGCCTCTGTTTCCGAAACTGAAAATAGCGGACTGATCAAGACTGAGTGGACATTCCTCTAAAAACCGAATTTTTCGTGTGTGTGTTTTGTTTGTGGTTTTTTTTTTTGGGGGGGGGGGGAGGGGTCCATATTGCCTTCGTTCACCGTAATTTTCCATATGCCCGTCCTTGATCCACGATTGAAATTAATTGGAACTAGTAATTCTAATTAAAGAATTAAAACGAAAATGTGACTCTCGAACTCGAACACATATCTGGTTTTATTTATTCGATCATCTGCCTTGAATAATTAGTTATTGTTCGCACCTCTATCTGTTTTAATTTTGTTCCTGTTTAAATTTTATAAGTCTGCACAGATGTGTTTGTATTTCTTCTTCTTTGTGCATAAATAAGATGAGGTATGAGTGCCAATGAGACAACTCTCTATCCATGTCACACTGTATAAAAAGTTAACAATTATCTATCATGGTCACAGTCCTTTTTATTTTATATGTCTCTACAGGTATGTGATTTTATTTGTTTGTACGTCTGTCCGGCAGTTATTATAAGAGAAAAAAAAACAAGAAAACAGAAGCATTCGCTAATTGCATTACAAATTTTTAGCTCCTCATCACTTGGCGTCCGTCGTCCGTCGTCGTCGTCAACTTTTAACATTTTGAACTTCTTTTAGAATACCACTGAATGGAATGGAACCAAACATGGCATAAATGTTCTTTATGAGGTGCTGACCAAGTGTTATTACTTTGTAGCCGATCCATCATCCAAGATGACCGCCAGCCGGGAACTTTGTTTAACCATGGAGGTAATATGTATTACTTCCATGGTTTAACATAGGACCCTAGTGGAAATACAAATGTCTTCTTTTAGAGAACCATTGAATGGAATGAAACCAAACATAGCATAAATTTTCCTTATGAGGTTCTGACCAATTGTTGTTACTTGGTAGGTGATTGGCCGCCATTAGGGGGCATAGTTTAACATGGGACCCTATGGTAAATGCATACAAATGTCTTAGTTTAGAGAACCACAGCATAGAATGCAATATTAAACGAAATTTGGCCTCAATCATTATCTATTAAAGTATCTTTTATGATTTTTATCTTTTTTTATATGATTTCAAAAACCTAAGTAGAGTCAGGTGAGCGACACAGGCTCTTGCGATCCTCTTATTTTAAATAATGATCGTGTTACCGTACATTATCAATTTTATTAGCCCACATGTATTATTGTTTGACAGTTTGACCCATGATACTTCGTTCTGATGTTTCCACCCTTAAAACACCGTACAACAAACATGCATCTTTCTGATATCCACCCGCTCTTCATTATATCACCTGCGTTGTACCATTTCCCTTCATTTTGGCAATCACCACTTGTAGGGGGAGGGGTTGTCGTAAGGGGATTAGTTTTCGTAGTTGGATGGGTTGTCGTAAGGACGTGAGTTGTCGTAGGCGGAGGGGTTGTCGTAGGAAGTGTAGTTGTAGATCGACAGCTAGGCTCATACTCTGTTCTTAAGTAGCCACCCTTTACACATATCATATCAAACTGGCACTCGTTTCTATACAACCACCCACTCATCACTCTATCACCTGCGAAGTACCATTTTCCTTCACTTTCGCAGTCACCTCTTGCAGGAAGAGAACGGGTTTCCAACAAGGCTTTCAAAGCGGCTATTCCTATAGTATCTGCAAAATAACCATGCATGAATTTTAATATTAGTCATGCCAAAATTATAGGAATAGATTTTCGACTTAGTGTTTTAAAATTATTGATTGTTGGTTGCTGTTGCTAATTCAATGTAACACTGAACAGTAGAATGCTGAACCCATGTATGCGGGTCTTCAGTCGAATGTATCTAAATATTTAATTTTAAAAAAAAGGCCACAGGTTTAAAATTCAAAACAATACGAAATCCGAAGGAATTTTACCCCTTCATTTATACTGTACAAACAGATAAAAAAAAAGTTCTTCCACACATTCTTTAAAAAATAGTTAACAGATCAGCTATGAACAATAGGAATGAAGTAGGAATCTACCTAGAATCAAAGATTCCACTTGGAAAGTAGGCGGACATGGAAAATGAACCAAATTCTGACTGGATTTTTTTTTATATTCCTACTACCAAAACCCTACTACCATGACTACCTACATGTAGGTGGAATTTTAAGTCTGTATGGATTATTTTCTGTTTTGATTTGATTATTCATTTTCCTACTTCAAGTACAATATTCCTACCAGAAACAATTTACAGATTCCTACCAGAAAATCTTTCTACCTGGATTTTTTTTAGTTATCTTGAACTGGATTCCTGTTTGCTAAGAACACACATTTTGCAGTGTTAAATGCAAGCAAGTTCCAGTTCACAAATTCAAAAGTTGGAGGGGAAAAGAATGAAAAGTTGTGTTGGACCACAATGCTGCGAGCTATGGCCACACAACTACAATATAGAAATGTAAGAACATGTGGCTTATGAAGACTGAAGGTAATTCTTATACATTCAAAACGATTTTTTTATCTGCTGGCCAACAATATTTAGTTATCAATTATTTCAACAATAGTGCATAATTTTACTCATTATTTGTTCATAACTCTTAATTTCATCTAGGCATATTTATGGCTTATCTTCATGTTTTATATGTATAATACAATTTCTAGCTTGCATATAATATTGCAGTTTCCTTATACATTTCAAAAGTCCATTTTTTTTTTAAAATGAATTTATTCTATGAATTTCCTAAATGTTCTTTGTTGTTGAGATTCAAACGTTAAATCATTGACCCATTTGTGTATTTATAAATATAGTTTTTTTTTACACTTACATTTTGTATATTTTTAGATTCCTACCAGAAATCTGTTTTCTGGGTTGAATTTTGAAAAATTCCTACCAGGTTTTGTAGTAGGAATTTTATTTTCCTAATAAATTATTCCTGCTAATTGCATATTCCTGGTAGGAATACGCAATATTCCTCCCGCTAATTTTCCGGCTATTTTCCGTGTGGATTCCTACCAGTGTCCGACTAGAATATCACTCTTTTCTGGTAGGAATTCAGATTAATATTCCTACTATATTCCGTATAGATTCCACCTGGAATATTTCATACAGTATCCCACTATACCTCCAGCCAATGAAGAATAAAGAAACACATAGTAATTACCAGAACTTACCTCCAGCTAAAACAATATCGGTAAAAATCTGTAGGATAGACACCAAATAGTAAATTAGCAGCATGATTTTATTAGTCATCGTGAAGTAAATTGCAAGTTTTATCTTTGATCTAAAGACATGCGGGATTACGCACTAAATAAGTTCACAGATAAATTCCTATGTGTACGTGTTAATGTACATGTACATGCATCACAATGACTACATGATATATATATATAGAGAGAGATTAATACATGGCCTTTTCCATATCAGCCTGGGTATCATCCCGAGACCCCCATATCAGCCCGAGGCTGATATGGAAAAGGCCATGTATTAATCGCTTTATCACATACTTCCGACAATAGTTTTATGTAAATAAACTCGTCTTATCGGGAACTTTTATAGCTCACTATGCGGTATGGGCTTTGCTCATTGTTGAAGGCCGTACGGTGACCTATAGTTGTTAATGTCTGTGTCATTTTGGTCTTTTGTGGATAGTTGTCTCATTGGCAATCATACCACATCTTCTTTTTTATATCATTATAGATACCAGGACTAAATAGGCAAATAAACAAATGCAATAACTAAAACAGTCAAAAACTTTATAAAGAAGTTAAATTATGCATCAAATATACTATAATTGTCCAACAATAGCATCACTACATCCATATACGTTAATATTGATTCACTTTTAAGGTCTTTGCATCGGAACTAAACACATTTAATAAAAACCAGTTGTTGGCATGACACGGGTTGTGCTCTTCTCATATATCACTACAAACTGCTTAGAGTCTGAATTGACCAGTTTTTGTGCTCGACCAGTAAAATCGGGCACACATTTTACTCGACTAGTCTCGACATTGTCTCGACTGGACTTAACTGTACTTAAGTGTACTCGACTCGGTCTCGACTTTACTTAATAAGTCTGAAATGGTCTTGACCAAGGCTCGACCTGTCTTGACTAGTCTCGACTCAGTCTGAACCAGTCTCGACCTGTCTCGACTAGTCTCGACTCAGTCTGACCCAGTCTCGACCTGTCTCGACTAGTCTTAACCTTCAAATTTAGTTTTGACTGGTATAAAGAAGCCCATCTAACTAAATTAAATATTGATCTTACAAAATTCAAGCTTATTAGGTAGTTTGATTAAATGGATTACTGGCTGTGAAATAAAAAAAATTTTTTTTACAATAGGTAAAAATAAAAATTATTATATAAATTCAGATAGGCATCTTTAAATTTTCTAATAACTTTTTCAAATCAACTTGGATTTTCATCAAACTATGCACCTATCTAAGATATATCTCAAGCTTACTGAATCCCATTTCATTTACTTTTTTGTTGTATAGCTATGAAATTTAAGAATTAAAGTCATCTCGGTAAAAAAAGCTAGGATTTGCAATTTGGACAAAATAGAGATAGGCATCTTTAATTTTTTTAATAACTTTTTCAAAATCACTTGGATTTTAATCAAACTATGCAGCTATCTTAGATATATATCAAGCTTACTGAATCCCATTTCATTTACTTTTTTGGAAAATGACGCAGTCATTGTTCCATAACTGCCGACCTGATTTCTCTGCCTACCGCGCTTGGTTTCGTATTTACTAATTTCAATACAAACTGGAATGTGCTTGTGTTATCATTAATATGCATGAGCATTGTGTAGTAATCAGCCAGGAACCAGTTTACAAACTAACTGGTTTCTGTTTGTATTCCACTACAGTCGAACAAAGTGTTGTAGTTTGACAGGAACCAGTCCAGAATTTTGTAAACTACATAACGTAATCGGTTATTATCATTCCGTTTTGGTGTTTCATACCGACTTATATGGTTTGAATAAGCGTAAGACCCTTCAAACATTAATGTGATAGGTATATTAAAGACTGTTTTACAAAAGAATGAAACTGTTTTGCTTTAAAAGTCGTACTATAGTGATATATGTTTTGTACGGATTTCCACTCTCACCGGTTAATTTCTTCTTTTACACGTGCTTTTGAAACTTCCTGTTTAAACATCGCAAGTTTTAAAATTGTTTTTTTGAGTGAATTAAACTTATTTTAACAATCACGGATCGTTCGGGAATCATTTCAAGCAGTTTCTTCTTCTCTTTGATGATGGAAAATAGGTTTTCTCAAGAAAATACCGCAAACGATCGCAGAGGAATTGAAACGTACAAGTCAAGTCGGCACCTGGTTAAATTGGCATCTAGTCAAATTGGCACCTATTTGACGTCAATTCGGCTTCCAATAATATTTATTATAATATTTTCTATTCAATTAATTAATAACTGTTACCAAGTACATAGTGAATATTAGGTAAACAACGAAACCAAAGTGAATATGTTGTTGTGTATAAAAGTAAACAACGAAGCTATTGTTTTAACCATTAGACAATTATTAAAATTAAATGGAAAACTATGAGTCCCTTTCAATAAATCAAACTTTCATGCCAAATAATTAGCAAATTTAAGGTGGTTTTTTTTCAGTAATGTTTAAACAGCATTAAACAAACAATCCTATAAAAGACTCAACTGGTTAAATAATGCATAAAAATATCCAATATCTCATGTATTAGTCCAAATAATAATGACGTCTGACAAGGCTATTTTATTTTTTTCTGGGACGCCTTCCTAAGACGTTCGTAGGAAGGCTTCCTAAGAAGGCGTCCCAGAAAAAAATTAACATAGCCTTGTGGTCATAGGAAGGTGTCCCAGAATAAAATTTAAAAAGCCTTGCCAGACGTAATAATTATTTGGACTACTCATATATATCATTAAAAATACACCAAAAAATTCATGTAGTTGAGAAAAATAAATACATACAAAATGTACATGAACATCCAAAAAAGTGAAAGTTAGTATTAACTCTTTTTGCTTTAAAAATTTACAACTGCATTTAAGTATTGAATGCTTTTTTTTTGTAAAATCATTGAGGTGTAAAAGCGTTGACTGAAGTACTTTTTGTATGAAGCGTGTAAGCGCTTCATTCTAAAAATGTGCACACGGTCAACGCTTTTGCAAACCTATGAGGTTACAAAAAGAAACATTCAATACTTATAATTACTTTTTTTTAGCTAGGATCATGAAAACACGAATTTTATAACTTTTTTATTCAATTCATCTGTGCACTTTATTGTGGGACCATGTGTTATCATGAATGAAAAGTTTTATTGAGTGATGCAATTGCTTGAGGAATAACATGTGATGTGCAGTTAGCCAATCAGAATAAAGTATTATAATGAAACAGATATCAAATGTAATTATAACAAAATACATTACGTTGTAAGAGTTATCTCCCCAAAAACTGTTTTTCTTGTGGCCACCTCTCCTTCGTTACCGTAAAAGATTTTATTTTACCAAATTGCTCGTTACATATTTAGGATAATAATATTCGTTTGAACCATAGCTCTATGGGGACTCCATATGAGAGTTATTCCCCCTTTTTCATTTGATTCAAGCGATATGCATTTTCAACTGGTAAACCATAACTGATAGAGACCTAGGGTCTTCATGAGGTCATTGGTACTAAAAATGAAAATGAGGTCAATGTCAAAGGTCAAGGTCATATTATAAATTTTGATTTTGGCTTATTTTCACTTCTTTTCAAATACTGTATGACATTTTGACAAATAATTTTTCATAAATTATTAGTTGCGACATGTCCTTACTTGTATATTTTGGTTGAAAGGCTGCGCATACAATAAAAGGGAGTTTTTGTCCATCTTGCATTTAAAATTACGCGTCAAGTGGTAGTACTCATTAACCAAACATATTAAAGACCTAGGATATTTTGATTCAAGGTCCATGGTTTGTGACCTTGAAATTGTGGTCAAGGTCATAGGTTAATAGGACGTCATAAAGGCATAGGAACTAACATTTTAAACTGATTTTTCATATTTCAATATAAAAATAGATCTTTTCTAGTGGAAAGACTTCAATTGTTCTCTGAACAATTTGTTTTTAATTTACTTCATATTTTGTGGGAGAAGGGGGTTCAGACTATGTGGTATCAGGTCTGTTTGCGCCCAATACACTTTCGCACCTCGCTCGTTCACACCCAAGGTCCGTTCGCACTCTACTCATTCGCGCCCAATTTTAATTCAAATTCAAGTTGAATAATTGGAAAATCATGATTGTTGTTTTAAATTGCTTTGGTGTAAATACTGAATGTATTTATAGCTTGGTATGAGTAAAACATTGAAGATTTTTAAGGAAAAACACAAAAGATAATTGTTTTAAGCCCTTTGATCTGAAACAACGAAACAATAAAATATAGGAACCAAAATATAGCAATCCACTATTATAACCAAAACATGATAAAATTTATTCAACACACAGAAAAAAAAAATAGTCAGAATCTCACTTCATTATGAAAGAGGTCAATGAAACAAAGTATAGCAATACACTAACCAAAACATGATTAAGAGTTATTCAAAGCTAAATAAATACCACTTTATTTAGAAAGGATTGTTATTATCTTTAACAATACGCTATCCAAAACATGATAAAGATTAATTCAACACAAAAAAAAAAATGCTGTCTCACTTTATTTTGAGACAATGACAACAATTATACTTATAAGAAAACACTTGCTTACAGAGTTATTAAACACAAAACCAATTAAGATTAGTTGCGAATATGTAGGGTGTGAAAGTGAAAGGGGGCGAACATGAGTTGGCGCAAACGTGAATGGGCGCGAACGGACCCGGATTCAGCCTATGTACCAGTGAGAAATATAGAAGCCTTTCTACAGTATTTATTTGTACAATTCAGGTAGTCTTGACCTATTCGTTTGTCTTAAAAAAAAAACCCAGCCAGTTGGCACCTTCACTTCACACACACACATATACGAATATCAATTATATGCTTACGAGACATGTTGCATTGTTAAACTAATTACGGTATGTGAAAATCAAGACTTGCATAAAAACTATCCCAATATTAGAGACAGTGGCGTCATTTTTCTTCACAGCTTTCAGCTCTTTGATTGTTGTATTGCTGCAAAATTTAAGAATTAAAGTCATCTCCGTAAAAAAAGCTAGGATTTGCAATTCAGACAAAATAGAGATAGGCATCTTTAATTTTTCTAAGAACTTTTTCAAAATCACTTGGATTTTCATCAAACTATGCAGCTATCTTAGATATATATCAAGCTTACTGAATCCAATTTCATTTAATTTTTTGTTGTATTGCTGTAAAATTTAAGAATTAAAGTCATCTCGGTAAAAAAAGCTAGGATTTGCAATTTGGACAAAATGGAGATAGGCATCTTTAATTTTTTTAACAACTTTTTCAAATCAACTTGGATTGTCATCAAACTATGCAGCTATCATAGATGTATATCAAGCTTACTGACTCCCATTTCATTTACTTTTTTGTTGTACTGTTGTAAAATTTAAGAATTAAAGTAATGTTGGTAAAAAAAGCTAGAATTTGCAATTCGGACAAAATAGAGATAGTACACTTTAATTTTTTTAATAACTTTTTCAAATCAACTTGGATTTTAATCAAACAAGGCAACTTTCTTAGATACATATCAAGCTTCTTGAATCCCAGGTTATTTCGATTTTAGTTGTATTGCTGTAAAATTTAAGAATCAACGTATTCTAGGTATAAAAGCTAGGATTTGCAGTTTTGACAAAATAGAGATAGTACACTTTAATTTTTTCATAACTTTTTGAAATCAACTTAGATTTTCATCAAAGTCTATAACTATCTTTGCAATATTCTTGCTAAATATCTTACTAAACCATAAGTTGTTATTTAGTTTGGTGTATTTCTGTCAAATTTAAGAATTTAACTAATCTACATGTAGGTCAAAAAGCTTTGATATTAGAAATATATCTTTCTTTAAATAAAAATATTAAATTTTTGTTTTAACAAAAAAAAGGTGTCTTTTTTAAGATTTCATATCTTTTTCAAATCAGCATAAACAAAATAAACCCCTTTTTTGTAGTATAACAAAAAATTAATATCATGAACTTTCATAACAATCCTTGAAAACCTTTTAAAAAAAGAAATGTGTTCCAAAGTTACAGTAAAAATTTATTTGAATCAAATCTTAAAATATTTTTTTGTCAAATTTAATGACATGGCACTATACATGGTTTAATTACATCAGTACACCTGAGTTTTACAGGTAAAAAGAAAGCCCTACTTTTCTTAAACTCGTGTATTACTTATCAAGAGAATTAAAAAAGCCTTGCGATTCAGATTAAACAGGATGTTGCAACTTTGAATAAATGTTATTTAGAATTTAAAACTCTCTGGTAGATGTGATCTTTTTAATAAGTTTGCCCCAAGCAGAAGGTATTGCCTTATAAATCACCACAAATCAGAAGAACTATTTGAATAATCTCTTTAATTTTTTTTTGCTTTTTGATATATTTATAGGATATATATATCAAAAGGAATAAAACATTAAAGGAATTATATAACTAATTTATATATACTTTTTCTAAAATTATGAGGAAAGATATATATCTAATATTGTAGCTTTTTGACCTACATGTAGACTATTTAAATTCTTAAATTTGACAGAAATACACCAAACTAAATAACAACCTATGTTTCAGTAAGACTGATACATCACCAAGGTAGCTATATAGTTTGAATAAAATCCAAGTTGATTTGAAAAAAGTTATTAACAAGTTTAAAGTGTACTATCTCTATTTTGTCAAAACTGCAAATCCTAACTTTTTTTACCCAGATTAAATTAATTCTTAAATTTGACAGCAATACACCAAACTAAATAACAACCTGGGATTCAGTAAGATTAATACATCAACAGGGTAGCTATATAGTTTGAATAAATCCAAGTTGACTTAAAAAAAATATTAAAAAAATTAAAGTGTACTATATATCTTTATTTTGTTTGAACTGCAAATTCTAGCTTTCTTGACCTAGATTAATTAAATTCTTAAATTTGACAGCAATTCAACAAAAAACAAAATAACCTGGGATTCAGTAAGCTTGATATATATCTAAGAGAGCTGCATAGTTTGATGAAAATCCAAGTTGATTTGAAAAAGTTATTAGAAAAATTAAAGTGTACTATCTCTATTTTGTCCGAATTGCAAATCCTAGCTTTTTTTACCAACATTTCTTTAATTCTTAAATTTTACAGCAATACAATAAAAAAGTAAAAGAAATAGGATCCAGTAAGCTTGATATATATCTAAGATAGCTGCATAGTTTGATGACAATCCAAGTTGATTTGAAAAAGTTATTAAAAAAATTAAAGATGCCTATCTCTATTTTGTCTGAATTGCAAATCCTAGCTTTTTTTACCGAGATGACTTTAATTCTTTAATTTTACAGCAATACAACAAAAAAGTAAATGAAATGGGATTCAATAAGCTTGATATATATCTAAGATAGCTGCATAGTTTGATGAAAATTCAAGTGGTTTTGAAAAAGTTCTTAGAAAATTTAAAGAGTACTATCTCTATTTTGTCCGAAATTGCAAATCCTAGCTTTTTTACCAACATTTCTTTAATTCTTAAATTTTACAGCAATACAATAAAAAAGTAAATGAAATGGGATTCAGTAAGCTTTATACATATCTAAGATAGCTGCAAAGTTTGATGACAATCCAAGTTGATTTGAAAAAGTAATTAAAAAAATTAAAGATGCCTATCTCTATTTTGTCCAAATTGCAAATCCTAGCTTTTTTTACCGAGATGACTTTAATTCTTAAATTTTACAGCAATACAACAAAAAAGTAAATGAAATGGGATTCAGTAAGCTTGATATATATCTAAGATAGCTGCATAGTTTGATGAAAATCCAAGTGATTTTGAAAAAGTTATTAAAAAAATTAAAGATGCCTATCTGAATTTATATAATAATTTTTATTTTTACCTATTGTAAAAAAAAATTTTTTTATTTCACAGCCAGTAATCAAACTACCAAATGAGCGTGAATTTTGTAAGATCAATATTTAATTTAGTTAGATAAGCTTCTTTATACCAGTCAAAACTAAATTTGAAGGTCAAGACTAGTCGAGACAGGTCGAGACTGGTTCAGACTGAGTCGAGACAGGTCGAGACTGGTTCAGACTGAGTCAAGACTAGTCAAGACAGGTCGAGACAGGTCGAGCCTTGGTCAAGACCATTTCAGACTAATTAAGTAAAGTCGAGACCTAGTCGAGTACACTTAAGTACAGTTAAGTTCAGTCGAGACAATGTCGAGACTAGTCGAGTAAAATGTGTGCTCGATTTTACTGGTCGAGCACAAAAACTGGTCAATTCAGACTCTGAGCAGTTTGTAGTGTATGTTACTAGTATGATGGTATGATACTTAACCCCTAACGAGAAGGATTGTGCCTGATATTCATATGATGAAATCATAATCTTTCAATCAGTTTAATTGAAGTCTGAAGCTGGCATGTCAGTTAACTGCTAGTAGTCTGTTGTTATTTATCTATTATTGTCATTTTGTTTATTTTCTTTGGTTACATCTTCTGACATCAGAGTCGGACTTCTCTTGAATTGAATTTTAAAAATGCGTATTGATATGCATTTACTTTTCTACATTGGTTAGAGGTATAGGGGGAGGATTGAGATCTCATAAACATGTTTAACCCCGCCGCATTTTTGCGCCTGTCTCAAGTCAGGAGCCTCTGGCCTTTGTTAGTCTTGTATTTTTTTAATTCAAGTTTCTTCTGTACAAATCGGAAATTAGTATGGCGTTCATTATCACTGAACTAGTATATATTTGTTTAGGGGCCAGCTGAAGGACGCCTTCGGGTGCGGGACAATCGGCAATCCTCGGTAGAATCCGCTACTCTCCTTCTATCCGTTAGATGAGGGTACGGAATCGGCCGAGTTGAGACGAATGGGGTGCGGGAATGTCTCGCTACATTGAAGATCTGTTAGTGACCTTCTTTGGAAGAGTTTTATGATCATTATTACTCCATGTTTGTTGTACTTTAAAATGATTCATAATTGTCAATGGCATTTGTTAGCAAGTACTAAACTATCCCCACAAAAGTTCCCGTAAATTTTGACGTCGTCATAAAAAATATCTGACGTCACAATGGAAAAGTAAACAACCAATACCGGAAACACCGGAAGTAACTTGCACGAGAGGCACTATTATGGGTTTTGTGCACGAGATGCACCTGATATGGGTTATCAGCCCGGGTGGGAAATTATGGCTTGTGTACTTCCGCTATTACACATATGCAAAAGCTATCACATCAATGCTAAGTATATGATAAAAATAGAGATTAATACATGGCCTTTTCCATATCAGCCTGGGTATCATCCCGAGACCCCCATATCAGCCCGAGACGGAGTCGAGGCGCTGATATGGGTCGAGGGATGATACCCAGGCTGATATGGAAAAGGCCATGTATTATTATAGATTATCACATGGCATTTTCCATATGGCCCTGGTATCAGCCCTAGACTCCCATATCAAGCCAGAGGGCTTTAGCCCGAGGGCTTGATATGGGTCGTGGGCTGATACCATGGACCATATGGAAAATGCCATGTTATAATCTATTTATCACATATTTTCAAGCAGTAGAAAACAAATAGCTTACACCAAATCATTGTTGATATTTCATCAAAAAACAAAAAGATATTTAAAGAAAAAAAAAAAAATATCACAGCTAGTACGTTAAGAACGTTTTGTGAAAAGTTTCAGAAATGATTAACAATAAATATATTAATTCTAAGAAATGCAAATATTAAATGACTTTAAAGTGTTACATTACGGGAACTTTTGTGATTTTCACTGTTGATTTCTACTTTTTTCATCTACAGCACATTTATAACTTTCTAAATTTCTTTTCTTTGTGTTCAACTTGTTTACAAATAGCCCTTGATTGACAGGTTACCGGAAGTTAAACTCGAGGGCTTGATATGGATTTCGAGGGCTGATATCGATATCGGCCCCGAGGGCTGATAACCAACCTTGACTTCCGGCTATTATTGGCCATGCAAAAACGTACATATCAGTACAAAATATGTGATAAATCGCTTTATCATATACTTCCGACAATAGTTTTATGTAAGGCAAAAAAAACCAAATGCAACAACTAAAACAGTAAAAAACTTTATAAAGAAGTTAAGTTATAAATCCAATATACTATAATTGTCAACCAACAGCATCACTACCTCCATATATATGTACATTGTATGGTAACATTTCCTATAGAGGCATTTTGAAACATTGAATATTTGGAAGAGTTTCATGATCATTATTACTCCATGTTTGTTGTACTATAAAATGATTCATAATTGCCAATGTCATTTGTTAGCTAGTACTAAACTATCCCCACAAAAGTTCCCGTAAATTTTGACGTCGTCATCAATATCTGACGTCACAATGGAAAAATAAACAACCGATACCGGTAACACCGGAAGTAACTTGCACGAGAAGCACTGTTATGGGTTTTTGCACGAGACGCCACTGATATGGGTTATCAGACCGGGCTGATATGGGTTATCAGCCTGGGTGGGAAAGTATGGCTTGTGTACTTCTGTTCGTTACACATATGCAAAAGCTATCATATTAATGCTAAGTATATGATAAATATTTATACTCTACTTTATAACTTTGATGATTTGGAACAATAACCGACTATGATAAACAGAAAATAACCTCTAATGAGAGAGGTAAATATGCTAGATATACTTACTGCATGTAATAAGATCATTGAATATTGTTTTTATTGGTATAAATATTGATTTTGTTATCAGTAAATTAAAAGCTAACTAAATATTACTAGTATGTTATATACATATACATATTCATGGATCTACAATCTTTCGATACCTGTAACTTGGCAGTGCACAAGGTCATGTTTTTCTCTGGCTGTTTATGACGTCTTTACACTAAATCCATTGGATGTGTACGGATTGATCGTTTAGTCTTAGATGCATGATTTTTTTTATTAGTTGTTAGTGGCTTTGAACTAGCTGTCAGATAACTGCGAGTACTCTCAGATCTGTTCATTGTGTCTTTTTGTGTCGGGATGTATAAGTACCCGGCCACGTCCACTTGTATTTTTGTCCATCTGATGAGTTAAGCCTTTTTCAACTGATTTTTATAGTTCGTTCTTATGTTGTACTGTTATACCACTGTCCCAGGTTAGAGGGAAGGCTGGGATCCCGCTAACATGTTTAACCCCGCCACATTATTTATGTAATATGTGCCTGTCCCAAGTCAGGAGCCTGTAATTCAGTGGTTGTCGTTAGTTTATGTGTTACATATTTGTTTTTCGTTCCTTTTTTTTTTTTTATATAAATAAGGCCGTTAGTTTTCTCGTTTGAATTGTTTTACATTGTCTTATCGGGGCCTTTTATAGCTGACTATGCGGTATGGGCTTTGCTCATTGTTGAAGGCCGTACGGTGACCTATAGTTGTTAAAATGTCTGTGTCACTTTGGTCTCTTGTGGACAATTGTCTCATTTGCAATCATACCACATCTTCTTTTTTATATCGTCACCCTAATTGAAAAATCCAGAGTTTATAAAGCTGAAAATTAAAAAAAAAAAAGGTATTGTAAGTAAAATATTTACTATATGAACGGCGATACAAGTTGCAGTAAAGCTGAGCTTATTATAAAGAACATCAGCTGGACGAAATTCAAATAAAATGGCACACGTTTTGGAATTAAGCAGATCACACAGAAACATTCCTTTTAACATTCGGATTATATATTTTGCTGGTAATCTATTCGCAGATATTATCAAGGAATTATAGTTAAATACCATCTCTTGATACTATGTATATCCAAAGTAAAAGCCGAAGATTTATTCAAATCCATGTATTTTTAAGGGGAAAATAATAATGATGGGGAGGGGGTCACTGTGGCTTTCCATAATATATGGATAAATGAACATTTCTTCTTTTTTAACTCAAGTGTTTTGTAATAATAGATACCTCTTAATTTGATATAACTATAAAACACATTTATTATTACATTCTAAAAGTACACATGTTTCCATCTTTTAAATTTAAGGGCGCTCGCTGGAATAAATCCATTTTGTTTAAATACAGGATTTCGCTATTTTTTTGCTCTAAAATTAAAAAAAGAACTTTATCGTATACAAAATAAAAAAGTAAAGTTAAAAAAAATGGGTTCACTGTTTATTTAAGCTCACAATCTGCCTTCAAAAGGTGTCAGACCATCAATTAAAAATCCCTTCTGTTCAACCATATTTTGCAATTTTCACAGCTTTCTAAAGATTTTACCTTATTAAGTTTAACTTCAAGGAAACCAGGTATATCCTGAATTGTACATGTATCACCTTTCTACATGCCAATTTTTAACCAAATTGAATGATTAAAGTCTTATTAGAAATTTCTGATCTGTAAAACACAGGTACTACCAAAATAACTCCCGGTTTTCTGGAAATCTTAAATTAGTGTTGCATTAATCCTGAATTTTTAATGCAAACTCATAGACACTTGAGTGAATTTTGGCTCAAAATGGTCTAAATGTATCTCCCTTTCACCAAAAGTTTCATTTCTGCAAATTTGTTGGTTAAACAATGACATCGAATGAACTATTTTTTGTCCGAGTAGGCCTATTTTCACTAAATTGGAGGGAGTAATTGGTTGTCCGACACCAAATGAAGCACGGATTTTTGTTAAGGTACTCAGTTTATTCTGTTGAACTAATAGGAGAAAAATAGGTAATATCAAAATAAAAAAGAACTAAATTACAGAAATCGCTTAAATTTTACAATTGTTTGGTTTTAGTCCTGCTTATTTGAAAAAAAAATAATAAAAAATATTGGTCCCCGATGAGTTAAAAAAGATATTTCAATTTTATTGTGCACACAAAATGGCATTTTTGTTTACCAAAGGGAGATAATATGGAGTTTTTGCAATAATACAAGTGTGGACACAGATGAGTGTGAATAGTATGTTTGGATGTTTGACAGTGTCTAATGACAATAAAGTTTTTCCTATATGTGTTGCACGGTGACAACCGATCTGAGCATTAGTAGTGTTATTTATTTGATATTTTTTTATGTTCAATACAGACATGGGGAGACAGTAATTACATAAGTTACCAAATGATTATGCCGATAGAACATGTTCTACATCTTTGGTTTTGGATACATTTTGTAGCTGGGAGAGCAATTGTTAATTTCTGTGTCGATTTGGTCTCTTGTGGAGAATTGTCTCATTGGCAATCATACCTCATCTTTTTTTATATGTATTTGCTTACTATTGGTATGGTTCTATTTACATTACTTTGTGGTGGATCGTCAGTATCATTAGTAAATTTTTTTGTTAAAATGTCGAATTTCTTCCTCAGATTAGAATACATTTATTGGTTTTAAGTAATGACAATGGCTTATGTCTGACATAATCTAAATAAGATAAGAAGTAAACCTCTGTGCTGATTTATATCAATTCTTTATATCTCCTCCAAAGCTGGTCGAAGCAAAGACAAATTTTGACCAATATAAAAATGATTTCACCAAAAGAACCTTTGTGAGCATGCTTCAAAGACTCATAACTGCTCCAAAAGTAATCTGATCGAATTTGAAGCATGTCAAGCAGATATCATCAACATCTAACTTAATAAGTCTTAATATGTCTAAATACCTAAAAAGCTATTTAGTACTCAAAAGGTATTGCAAAATTATTCCTTTTCATTTTTTGTTTTGTTATATGGATACAAATATAAGTGATACATGTACCAATACAGTATTTGTTGTGGTATGCAAGTGTAGTAATTAACATTTACTGTAACAATGTTAAATCACACAAATTAAGAAATAACAAATGAATGGGACAGATACTCCACAGCTTTATACGACTGCAGAAGTGGAAACCTGAACGGTTGGGGCTAGTATGGACACAACATTCAACCTGGATACAGCTCTGAATTTGGATTGTGGTTAAATAGTTGACACAACATAAGTTTCTGACACAGATTGAATGTGGTCTATAAAGAACTTCAACTTAAAAATTTTAAATTGGACATTTACCTATTTTGGTCCAATATCCAAAATCTAAAAACATGGTTAAATTCAGAATATCATAGAACCCCGAAGAATTCAATTTTTGATGAAATCAAATAATGTTTAATTTTAGACCCCCATGTGGACTAATTTGATAACCAGACCCAAATATTAAAAATCTAAATACACGGTTAGATTCGGCATATTGAAGAACCCCATATATTCAATTTTTTTTGAAATGAAACAAAGTTCAATTTTTGTCCCTTTGGATCTTAATGTAGACCAATTTGAAAACGGGACAATACTGTGCAATTGAATATTCCTGGCTATTGGCAATACTGTGCAATTGAAAATTTCTTGCTATTGTGCAATATTGTGCAATTAGATATTTCTTGCTATTGTGCAATACAATGCAATTAAAAATTTCTTGCTATTGCACAATACTGTGCAATTGGAGTTTTCATGCTATTGTGCAATACTGTGCAATTGAACATTTCTTGCTATTGAACAATACTGTGCAATTAAAGATTTCTTGCTATTGCAGAATACTGTGCAATTGAAAATTTCTTGCTATTGCACAATACTTGGTATAATAATTTTTGACCCCGATTGGGACCAACTTGAAAACTGGGCCCATAATCAAAAATCTAAGTACATGTTAAGACTCACCATATCAAAGAACCCCAAAAATTCAATTTTTGTTTAAATCAAACTAAGTTTAATTTTGGACCCTTTGGACCTTAATGTAAATCAATTTAAAAACAGGACCAAAAATTAAGAATCTTAACACGGTTAGATTGGCATATCAAAGAAGCACAATAATTCATTTTTTTTATAAAAGCAAACAAGGTTTAATTTTGGCCCCTTATTCCTTGGGACCAAAACTCCCAAAAATAATCCAAACCTTCCTTTTGTGGTCATAAACCTTTAAAGATTTCTATTAACTTATGCTAAAGGTATTGTTAAAAAAACCAAGAAAAATGCTTATTTGGGACCTGTTCCTAAATCCTATACTGTTGGGACTAAAACTACCAAAATATATTCCAACCCTCCTTGTGTGGCCATAGGCCTTATGTTAAAATATCATAGATTTCTGTTCACTAATACTTGAGTTATAGAGCAAAAACCATGAACAGTGCTAATTTGGGCCCTTATTCCTAAACTGTTGAGACCAAAATACCCAAAATCAATCCCAGCCTTCTTATCATGGTCATAAACCTTGTGTCTAAATTTCATATATTTCTATTGACTTTTACTTAAGTTAGAGTGCGAAAACCAAATGTCTTTGGATGAAGACGATGACGCCAACGTGATACCAATGTACAACCAAAAAGTTTTCAATTTTTGCGGTCGTATAAAAATGATCTCAAATCAAATTTCTAATGGAGTTTGCAACAATAATTATTCAACTACTCATTTTAATAAAACATAAAGTATTAAAATATAAATGTCATACAGTCATGGTGATGATGCCCCCGCTAGCATATAACGTTAAAAAGGTACATAAAGTGAAGCTGCCAAAAATTGAACTTAAACTGAGTTTAGAGGTAATAAGCATTATATACATATTTCACTAAATTTAGTTGAGCCAAACTTGAGAAATTTTTCCATTTGTGAAAGGGCATAACCCTAGAATGATAATCAAAGTGCTTGTAATCACTGAATGGCTATTAAAGACTGCTTAAATTTATCAGTTGGTAGTAAAGTGAATTTTGCATTGTATATACATGTATAGCATTATTTTAAGTTGATTCAACTACTATTCTGGACATAGAAATCTAAACTCCAATTTTTAAAGAAGATTTCATAAAGCATTGGTTTTAGGTAATTCAACAACCATTCTCAGGACAAAGAAATAACTCCAATTTATTGTCTGGAATTTACAAAAATGTTTGTTTTTGGCCCTTAATTCCTAGACTGTTTGTCCCATAACACACAAAATAGACCTCAACCTTCTACTTATGGTATTCAATATTATGGTACAATTTCAGAACATTTGAAATACTTATACACGACTTTTTGTACGGACACTAGATTAATGCTTGTTTTGGTCACCTCTGGAACCCTTATTCCTAAACCTTAGGGACTATATATATAACCCCCCCAAAACAATCCCAAGCTTCTTTTTATGATTATAAATATTACTGAGGATTCATAATTATTCTTTGGATACAAATTTTCGTGGCTTTCGTGGGAAGAGTCTAACCACGAAATTAAATGTTCAACGATTAACAAATTTTCTATAGGCTTGTATGCAGACTTCGGCAAACCACGAAATTAAATATCCACGAAAATGCAAATTTTTTTTAATCCACGAAAATTGATACCCACGAAAATAAATGAATCCACAGTATGTTATAATTTTAAGGCTTCCTTTTTACTTATACTGAAGTTATTATCTGGAAACCATCCGTCTTGGGAAGACGACGACAGGATACCTACATGTATTTCAACTGCAAAAATTTCTGTGGTTGTTTAAAAATTTCAAACATGTACAATGAAATATTGTTTTAGAAATTGATAAGCCTAGATATGCCTTATAATTTTTCCCCGCATAGTTGAAGGACCATTTACACTCAGATCCAAGTCATCAGTAGGCAGCTAGTACAGATGTATTAAAACAACCTAGCATCATATTGCTAGTAGTGGTAGTAGCATTCTCGGGTAAATTTGTTCTTTTTTTTATAATATGTTTGGTTCAAATCAAAATAGAATGCTTTTATCTCCCTAATACTTACATTGTAAATAGCGGTGATACTACTTTGACAAATCCTTGTACATGAGAGTTTTCTGTCAAATCTTTATTTCACAAAGAATGATTTGCACAACAATGAACTGAGCTCAAAGCAAAGTATTCAATAATAAACTTAGACAAAGAGCTAAATTCAGTGATATACTTTGTACTACAGGTCCTTCATTAACATCCATCGACCAAAACCACATCTCAAAAACATTCCATACTACATGGTTGGATTCAGAAGTCCTGAAAAAGACATGATTTTTTTTATCATATTTTCAACTACATGGTTGGATTCAGAAGTCCTGAAAAAGACATGATTTTTTTTATCATATTTTAAGTATATATACACAGGTTAAAACTTTCTTGTGGTACAATCATTCCGTATCTTGCAACTATCAATTTGCTTCATGCACATATTGATATGTGTTGAGTTTACCTCTGTTGGAAATAAGAACACACAAACCTCCATCTAATTTTAGTCAACGGACAAAACATTCAAAACTATAAAATATTATCCAAGACTTGTCATTGTCTATTTACCATTGCCACTGAATCAGTGATATATGTACACATAATTATGTACATGCAAGACTAAAATTATAAAGTACATATATAAGACTAAAACTGACATTCAGTCTTTACAATATCTTCATTCCCAAAGTCATTTTCAAATCCGACTTCATGGTAAAATAAGATTCCATATCTACAACCAATGAAAAGGAAATATCCCTCTAAAAGACTAGCATTTAAATCACAGTTTTCGAAAATGGAAGCTAGGTCACCGTGGAACCTAGAACTAAAAAAATCGAAACAATATATCTTAAATATTTCAAATGCATGTACATGAAATAATATTAATCTCTAAAATTCACCATATTGTTCCCTTTTTTATCTTCTGTTCGATGCTGTATATCCAGTGGCGGATCCAGAAATTTTCTAAAGTGGGGACCCACTGACTGACCTAAGAGGGGGCTTTCCTATATAAGCAACCAAATTTTTTCTCAAATAGCAGGGGCCCGCCCCCCCTTAATCCGTCTCTGATATCAACCTCTAGATGTCTTTCAATTACATTCAGTTTAGTGTGGGTTGATGTTTGATTGTTGTACATGTTACAATGAGCAAAGCCCATACCGCAGTCAGCTATAAAAGGCCCTGATAAGACAATGTAAAACAATTCTAACGAGAAAACTAACATGTCTGTTTAAGGTTACATCATCAAAATATTTAGGGTAGGTAGGTTAGGTTGGTATTTTCTTTTTATTATTTTTTGCGCCATGATTTTGAATTGTGTGGTCCGTCTTGCATGGTCCGAGTTGTCCATGGGGCGAGAGTTCCCCTATTTATAATGATTGGATTATTTCTTTTGACGGCAATACAATGGCTTAGGGTGGGTTCTCAAAAAAGGATCGGTCAGGTACCCTTAAACAAACATATATTTTTTTTGCCTTACCGAGAGCACCATTGAAATATATACAAATCACAGATCGGATATGCCATTTTATCACACCAAAACAGACAGATAAACAATAAAAATGACAATTGTAGGATACGTTTCTGTAAAATATGATAAAATCATGTTTTTAAATAAATGAATAATACCAAATAGATACACCAAAATTTAAAGCACATTTACAGGAGGGATATACACAATCATTGCTAAACTATACATTTCATACTCTATGCATTTCAGAGGCGGATTAAGGGGGGGGGCCAGGGGGCCCCCCCTTTTTAGGGAAAAAATTTGGTTGCTTATATAGGGAATCACTGAAGCGTGACTGGAGCGGGCCCCCTCTTATGTCAGTCAGTCGGCCCCTTCTTATGGAAATTCCTGGATCCGCCACTGCATTTATAAATAAATATTGGTTTAAAAAAAGAAATATTGATGTGTATGCCAGTATGACTATCATGCTTATTCCAAATTGATGGTAAATTCCATGTCAGCATTGTATTTTGGGAATTCCCAGGTAAATGCCAAGTCTAAATACAGCTGCTTCATCTAAACTATAGCTGTCTGTAAATATATTCTTCCAAACCTACGTAGAATAATATTGCTGTGTCTATTGTGGACTCTATTGTGGACACAGCAATAAAATCAGATTTAAGATCCTTATGAGCCCGTAGTAAAGTAAAAAAAACTGTAAAAAGCCTTATTTGATAAAATTTGCTCGATTAACCTTGAAGTGAAGACTAATAAAAATTTGCGTGTATAGTGAACCCCCTAAATAAAATAATACTGTGTTCTAGACCACTTCCCCTTTCGGTGATCTACAGAAATGATTTTTTACTATATAGTATGTTAACTAAATGAAAACCATTAAACATAAGGCACATATAAGCATGATTTTGTTTTAAAGAAAAAAAAAGAAAAGAGATGCGAACAAAAGATAGCAAAGGGGTATTCATATAAATGTAATATATACGTGTTTCTCGTTTCTCGTTTTGTTTATATAGATTAGACCGTTGGTTTTCCCGTTTGAATGGTTTTACACTAGTAATTTTGGGGCCCTTTATAGCTTGTTGTTCGGTGTGAGCCAAGGCTCCGTGTTGAAGGCCGTACTTTAACCTATAATGGTTTAATTTTTAAATTGTTATTTGGATGGAGAGTTGTCTCATTGGCACTCACACCACATCTTCCTATATCTATATAAAGCAAGAATTAAGATGAAACAAATGCATTCCTGAAGTTCTTGCTTAAGATGGACAAATAAACCGGTTTTTTTTGTGTGTTTGGTGGACTTGATTGGAGGTGATTAAGATACAGTAAGTGGTTATGAATATTATAATATATCTACCTGCATGGACGCATTTTGTTCTTGTATGTCAGATCTCATACCTTGAATTGAATTATCCATCTAAAACAAACAACAGTAAAGACATTCCAATTATCTAACTGCGTTATAAGTTTGTAATTTCTTTATCATTTACGGACATTTACCTTGCGTCCATATTTCATGAAAATTAATTTAGAGATTAATTGTGGTAAAGTCTACTCGTGAAACATATAAATCAAAATGGCACATAAGGTGCTACATGCATAGTGGAGGATGCTTTCCCTTTTCATTCATGTCTAGTGCTTCTTTTTGAGTTCATGTATTTCCTCGTTTAATTTGATGTGTATCTTCTTGATATATTCATGAGATTTACACATGGAATTAATACTGATGCATCAAATTCATTTAGTGTAAAAATGGTAATAGGCTTTTGCATTATGCTTAACAACTAGATGTCTAGCTTTGTCAGATGAAATCAAACGCATGAATAATTTAGATCAATTATCATAAATAAAAATAAAATAATTATTGGGGACATGTCCTGCAAGGTAAAAAAAGGGGGACTCGGTACTGTACGAGTTGAAAAAAGTAACAAACGCATAAAGCTGTAAAATTTACTTAAGACCCGGTTAACTTAAAAAAAATCATTGTTTTTGTTTTAAATCATAGATGATGTAGCCAAAAGAAGAAGACTACAGTGTTAAAGAGCTTATTAAGAACACTTAATTGAAAGTATTAGTTCTAATTAAGGAATGACAATGATCGCCAGTCTGACGTTGTGAAAGGATAGCAGTTTAAATTTTCTTCCCTTCTTCTGTTTATTAAAGGTGCA
The DNA here is from genome assembly GCF_036588685.1 of Mytilus trossulus. NCBI lineage: Eukaryota > Metazoa > Mollusca > Bivalvia > Mytilida > Mytilidae > Mytilus > Mytilus trossulus. The sequence goes on along the minus strand of NC_086386.1, from coordinate 31,527,434 downwards.
GAAATTATTGCACAGTTTTTGTTAATACGAATAATGGGATTGTGTGACATAAGCACAATATAGAACTCTGAAATCTAATGTATATGTATGTATGGAGTCGTATATAACTGCACACAATAACTTCAGAATATACAGTATAGGATCAACAAATGAATGTGACAATTGTGATATAAAAGAGTTGCTACAATTTATCTATAAAAAAAATAGGGAATTAATCGCGTAAGCTACCTCATTAAGTTTTTTATGAATGTCCAGTAGATAAAGGGTGTAGTTGTTACACAAAACCTCATCCAATGGTCTTCTCTCAATCCTTATCAAGTCATCTTGTTTGCTAGGATCAAGATGTAGGACAAAGTTTGTCAAATCTGTCCATAAGCTCTTATATTCTGTCTGTGATATTCTTCCTGTGGTATTGTGACTCAGGTAGTCATTCTTGTATTGTCGTAAACCCTGGACTGCAGCATCATTAGCTGGTGTAAGTTTATTACAGTTCAACAAAATCAGGCTGGATAATGTAATATCAAGATCTTCTAGTTGAACAGGATTAGCGGTGAACTTGCAGTGGCAATCATGAAGGGCAAGGCCATGTTTCTCTGTGTATAACCGTTTCCATTGGCATTAGTTGAGTGGCAATGCTGGATGGTTATAACAGTTTTGCCCATTAACACAGCACCTTGCATTTCTGTGTCGTAGATGAAACAGGATGTGTATTACTGGCTGTGTGTTTAGGAAAGCTTGAAGAGATGGTTGTCCTTTCTTTGTGTAGTCTCCATCAAGTATAGTTCTGAACAACGGTGTCACAACCTCCAGTATAACAGATCCTACTAGAAAGTATCGTCTTTTATCTTCCCTGTCCATTCTGTAATATTACAGACAATAAATAAATAAAATGTCCAAGAAAAACTAGTATAGTGAAGACAATTCTAATCTCACGCATTTTCAATTTAATTAGAATATATGGTAAAAGCTTAAGTCCTCCATTACTTTTACTTCTGTTCAATGTTAACTTTTGTATTGCATTCACTTTTGTTATGCATAACTTTCACAGTATTACTTTGACTTTTCCTTATGTTTTGAAGAGAGTTCATAACCTAATGTGCAGATCTAATAAGTAATACAACAGTCTTTTTTTACTTTATTGATTGGAAATGCAGGCTTACACTTTTGTATACTGCATACAATATCCAGAATGCAAGGGAAATTGTAGTAGGCAAACGGTTAATAGTCTTAATTGTAATATAATATCTTTATTTTGGTTTGTTCACAAACAATAAATTTAGACATATTAGGGCTCATGATCTAGATGAAAAATATATATGAATAAAACATATTCCGCTATTGGTTATATTGCATATTTTACTTTGTATTGATACCAGTCTATTATGAATTATAGGTACAGTAGGCCTACTTTATATCTTTTGATAAAGAATTTAAGGATATCTATCTATTCTATTTTTATATATAAATAGATGGTGTACGATTTCCAACAATACAACTCTACACCAGAAACAAATGACATAGAAGTTGAAAATTGAAAAGGGCTCAACTCATCAGATTATTACTACAAAATAGAATAAGAGATAAAATAAAGGAGTAACCAAAATACATCACTGACGTAGCAGGGTAATGTTACATCCCAACAAAAAATATACACAGAGTACAGATCGGTGAGTATTATAAGTTATATAATAATTGGTCAGTAGTTAGTTTACATCCAATGGATTTAGTAAAGAGATATCATTAACAGTCAGAGAAAAACATGACCTTGTACAATACCAATGTTCAACTATTGACATAAATATGTTTTTGTAGAACTGTGAATGTGTATACGTATATGTATTTAACAATATTAGTTTGGTTTCAATTTACTGAAAATAAAATCAAAGTTTGGTATTAAAAAGCACAAACATACCGCTCCGTATCATTATAAAGCTATTTTTTAAAACCTTTGGGTCTAAAATGAAAAAATACAATACATTTTGGGGTTAGTCTATCTCCATCTATGTGTGCCCATAGTAATACATTTTAAACTTTAGTGTAAAAGCAAACTTACTTCAAACTTTGTTGTATTCTATCTTATAATCATAATCATGATGTCTTTAAATCATCATAGAAAATGCATTGTTGATGTTGTATGGAAATTCTCTTTTCTATTTATCACACACATAATGAGATTAATTTCGATACAATCTAATTAAAACAATCAGATGGGTTTTGATATGATGCCATATATGTTTGTTATAATCAACTTATCATAAATAAACGAATATTTGTAAATCCACAACGTTTAAATTACAGTGTATGTAAAGTGCGGATCCTAAAATATCATTTTTACTGTATATGCCATAAATGTCTAATGTAGAATGATAAATAAACAGACGAACTTTTTTTAATTTTTGAAGAAAATGAAGAAAATTAGTTAAAATGTACATGTTCAGAAATACACAATACTAATAAAACAAAGAAAGAGATGCGAGCGGGGTTTAATCGCGCCTAATGCGGGGTTCACACATTGCCGATTATTGCTCCCGTTTGAGATCAGACAGCGATACGACACGAAAAGTGAAAAAGTCGGATTAGTATCCTCAATTATCTGGAATGTCCTATTATTGTCTGAACGCAGTCGTTTTAGTTCGTTACAGATTCCTACAGGTCGGGAAGGGTCTGAATAGTTCGGCAAAGCACCCCGACAGTTAGGTGCGTCCCGTAACATTCGGGGAAACTCAGCCGATTTTGTCTAGTCGGATTACAATCGTGCCTATGTCGTGACAGATTCTGCTGTATCGGATCGAGTTCCTAACAATGTCTTGTGTATTCTGGTCGGTGTCCTGTGGAACGGGAATGATCTGGAGTAGTTTTGCATAGCTGTTTTTCTGTCGATTGAGTCCAGATTGCATCCAGATCTTGTCGATTGCGAACCGTTTTTGCCCGAAACCGTTCCGAAACAGTCCCGTTATTAATACGAAATTCGTATATGATACCCACGTCAGAGCCCCGACAATTACAGAATACAATACGACTGAGACCGGACAAAGCCGTTTGCAATGCGATAGAGCGGACCGTGATAGGATTACGTTCCGACATTACCTGATCATCCCGAATATGCCAACAGTTTTCTAACGGATATCTTCCGTCAGCGTCGGTTTACTGTCTGGTCACTGTCTGATATCTGTCGGATTACATTCGGTATAGTCGGGACGCAGTCGTGTCAGACTCGGTCGAATTTTACCTGCCGAAAAAAACAAATCGGATTAAAAGCGGATTCAGAACGGGATTATCGGGACTAATTCGCTTAGAAACGGTTGAATATCGACGCTTCCTGAACACCATCTGATTGTTGTCGTGATCAAATTATTTTTTTTACAAATTTTAATTTAAGTTTGAATTTCCATCCACGATTCACAGGATCTTGATCAGACTTTTAATAATTTTTATTGGGAATGGTCCTGTCAAGGACGGCAGTAAAAATTGTGAATGTGTGACCCCAGCTTAAAGCCATCCAGCTGTGAAATATATATTAAAATAGGTGAATATTTAGGACATTTCACGAACAGATCGTGCAGGTGCTTTAACTAACAGGTAAGATGTTGTTGCAGTAAAAAATATTCATTTTAATACAATTAATAAAGTTGTATAACGTAGAATATGTTTTGTCATTCAGTTTCTTCATATTTAACTAAATTCCACTGTGATGATTTCGTAATGCTAGTCATGTTTACTGTCGAATAATGATACTATTCTTTCATTTTCACTGTGGAGCGAATCATTATTATTGTATATGCGGTGCATTTTCACTGTATAATTATCTTTTTTTATCTATTACAGCTCATTTCTTTAAGCACGTAGAGCAAGACTTTAGTTGACTTGCATGCTTTTCTTTTATTGGATAATCATTATGATAACACCCAATTTAATTCAAATATTAAACATATACAGGTTAAACTTTGCCTATTCATATTGTTTAAAAATGTCAATCTTATTTACAAAGTTTGTATAAACAATTAAACAAACAAAGCAAGCAAGCCAACCAAAGCTTTGCTTTACATGCATTAGGAAATTAGCTGTAAAGCCTTAATTTAGCCGACTTGCTCAAACAATAGATAAAGTAAGAGAAAGATTTGATAAAATTTAACTTACGGATGAAAGTTTGGTTTTAAAACACTCTAATAAGTTCAATAGAAATAACATTTATTTCAAATGTATTCCATTTAGTTTCTTATAAAGCGTATATGGATCTTTATCCTTATTTTTTTTATCCATTTCCATGACACTTCACCACTAATTACGTACATCTTGATATAGATTGAACCTCTGTTTTCCCGTTTAAAAGGTTTTACACTGAAGCCGTTTATAACTTGCTGTTCGGTGTGAGCCAAGACTCCATGTTGACGACCGTATTTTGACGTATAATGGTCTACTTTTATAAATTGTGACTCGGATGGAGAGTTGTCTCATTGTCACATACATGTACGACATCTATATATGGCTAAAAACGAAACGAGACGGGATAAAGACGGGATAAAAAAATCCACGCTACTTTTTTAATATATTTATAAAGGGCTTAATATGAGTCAGAATAGAGTAAAATAGTGGGTCGCATTTGGGTATAAGCGTGACGCCGGATTGCCGATTTTTTGCAAGCGTGACAGGTGAAAGTCAAATGATTGTGTCGTGAAAAACGAGAAATGAAGTCTAGCGGGACACGGATAATTACAAAAAATGAGAACAGCATAGTATAAGCGGGATACGGGAATCTGACAAAACGATAAGCGCAATACGGGAATCTGCCAAAACAGTAAGCGGGATCCAGGATCAGAACCCCCCAATGAGACCCTAGCATAAGATATTTTTATATATTCATCCTATTGTTACAGTCATGCCTTCAATAACAAATGTATCCGATGCATGCATTTTTTTTTTATATTTTTGGTCCCATTTCAATTTTGTGGGGTTCAAATTTATAGACAAAAGTCCTTTAATATCGATATTTGGGATTCGTTGACATGCTGAATCTAACCGTGTATCTAGTTTGGGGATTTTTTGCCTAGTTTCTGAAATAGTCTACATAGAGTTCCAAAGGGTCTAAAATCAACAAAAATGAATTGTAGCATGCATTTCGTGTACAATAACCCAAATGTGTATGGTTTTACCTCTGCGGTAGTATCCATTCGCGGATCTAGAATTTTTCATTTTGAGAATCGCTTTTGTTACAAGTTTGAAAAGCTATATATTTGATGAAGAATGAATGAGGAGTTTGTATTTCAATTTGAAAATACATGTATCATAAATCCTTAAGTCATCAACTAAGTTTTTGCATTTGTTGCAAGTGCATTTATCACATAATTCTACAATAAAATTCCCCGCATCTTTGAAAATTCTACATTAATAATGACTGCACTAACAGTGATAATTCATCGCATCTATAGTTAAAATGGATCGCTTTCAATAATCGATATGCTATATTATGAAGCTTTTATAACACTTATTTGAACTTTAATGCTATGTTTGTATATTATAAAGACATATCACAATGAAAATAAGTTGAAACTTTCCTTCAAATCACTTAACTTGATATTTTCAAAACGTTAACAAATACAGTTTTCCCATGATCCTTTATTCTACAATAGACATACCCGCATATAACAGTAAAAATGAACTAGCTGGATTCGCACTTTATGTACACTGAATTATATGTCTATAAAAATAAACGTATTGATAATATCAGCTATATTTGCATTCAATAATTAAACTATAGTAGGATTCAATTCATCATGAATAATCGGGGTTATGATGTTTGTAATGATTAAGTAATATGATAATTATTAATGCATAAAATCTTATGAGAATATTGGATATACATCTAATTAAAAAAAATATCAATGAAATGTTGATGTCTTTCTTCTTTTCAGTAATTATTTTCATTTTCAAATGCAATTCAGACATACGGTTTCTATATATTGTTGGCCTATTTTTGTAAGGAAAAAGAGGCTAGAAGCTGCAGGTGCCAAGACAAGAGAATAAATTTAAAAATATCTATCTGAAACTACTTACTTCAACACCAACTGAAGCAGATTTATTTTATTGTTAATATTGATACTGGCATAATTTTAAGGGATCTAGAATAATCAACAATTTATCAGATTACACTTGTCTCCGCATTGATCACACGTATTAAAATAAAACGGTGTTTGAGGAAATAAACGTTTCGTCCCCGAGTGTATCACCAGTCTAGTAGTCAGCACTTCGGTGCCGACATGAATATCAATTATATGGTCATTTTTGTAAATTTTCTGTTCACAAAACTTTGAATTTTTCGAAAAAACTAAGGATTTTCTTACCCCCAGGAGTAGATTGCCTTAGCCGTATTTGACACAACTTTTTGGAATTTTGGGTCCTCAATGCTCTTCAACTTTGTATTTGTTTGGCTTTATAACTGTTTTGATCTGAGCGTCACTGATGAGTCTTCTGTGGACGAAACGCGCGTCTGGCGTATTAAATTATAATCCTGGTACCTATGAAAACTATTTACACCACTGGGTTGATGCCACTGCTGGTGGACGTTTCGACTCCGAGGGTATCACCAGCCCAGTAGTCATCAGCACTTCGGTGTTGACATGAATATCAATTATATGGTCATTTTTTATAAATTTTCTGTTTACAAAACTTTGAATTTTTCGAAAAACTAAGGATTTTCTAACCCCCAGGAGTAAATTACCTTAGCCCTATTTGGCACAACTTTTTTGAAAATTTGGGTCCTCAATGCTCCCCAAAATTTTATTTGTTTATCTTTTTAACTGTTTTGATCTGAGCGCCACTGATGAGTCTTATGTAGACGAAACGGGCGTCTGGCGTTTTAATTTTAATCCTGGTACTTTTGATAAATATTCACACCACTGGGTCGATGCCACTGCTGGTGGACGTTTCGTCCCCGAGGGTATCACCAGCCCCGTAGTCAGCACTTCCGTGTTGACATGAATACCAATTATATGGTCAGTTTTATAAATTTTCTGTTTACAAAACTTTGAACTTTTCGAAAAACTAAGGATTTTCTTACTCCAGGAGTAGATTACCTTAGCCGTATTTAGAACAACTTTGTGGAATTTCGGGTCCTCAATGCTCTTCAACTTTGTATTTTTTTGGCTTTTTAACAGTTTTGATCTGAGCGTCACTGATGAGTCTTATGTAGATCAAACGCGCGTCTGGCGTATTAAATTATAATCCTGGTACCTTTGATAACTATACATATCTGCGTATTCAAATTTCTATCCATTATTATTTTTATGATACTAGACAAAACACACACACGCAGCGTGATTAAAGGGCAACCACTTCAATCGTTGGACGATTTCAACCATTCGGCTTATTTGTAGATCTTAAATTCCTGATCATTGTTGTTATCTAAAGTGTTTATGTTTCCATGTTCTTTGGAATATCAGGGAAAGTAATATGAAGATAGTGAGACCCGTCTGTAAAGAACAATAACTCCAGTAACTCGGAAAATTTCAGCCAATCATCTCATTAAGATACCATATCGTACTGGTTATTCAAGTTTATTTTCATCTATTAATCTACTGTGGATTCATTATTATTCGTTGGATACCAATTTTCGTGGATTTCGTGGGAACAGACGAACCACGAAATTAAATGATCAACGAATATCAAATTGTCTATTATAGGCTTGTTTGCAAATTTCTCTAAAACCACGAAATTAAATATCCACGAACATGAAAATTTTCCTCAATCCACGAAAATTGGTACCCACGAAAATAAATGAATCCACAGTATTATAGTTTTCAAATGATAGGCAAAATGAAAAACAAATTGTCTAATTCGTTATTAATGGCAATGACTCCCATAAAAACACAAACAGTTCTGATATAATGTAATAATAGATAGACTTAAAAAATTCTGAGTATTTCTGTCCCGTCAGATATTTGCTACCCTCAGTGGTATAATTGGACATATCCATTAATTAGCCATTTCATCAAAAAAGTAAGTGTGTTGTCGGGTGGTTGAATTTGGCCCTGTAGTTTCAAAGGAATATTGTTTTTGTAAAAATCCAACTGATGACCACAGATAACAGACAAAGTTGACGAATGCAAACTGATGCAAAAAAGATAACTTAGAGCTTTTGGCCAGGTGAATTTTTAAAATAATATAAATAGACTTAGTTGTACAGGTTAGGATATCTCTGAGCAGCTATACAAAATCAGAAAATGTTGCATTTTAAGGTCTAGATAATTATGAAATTTCAAGATGTCACTTGTTTCTAATGGAATCAAATTAAACAGTCCATGTGTATAATCAACTAAAGCTGATTATACAAGTAATTCAATCAAATAAATCTTTATTTGTACAAAAAAAAAGTTCTAATAATGCTTATATTTCTTGAATTTAAACTGCATTATTTCTCATAGAAAACGTTGAATATTCCCCAGTGTGGAGTCGTTGTGACCAGTTTTCTTTGCTTTGTGTTGTATGCTAGACAACATCGTTTGTTAAGTCCCTTTGCTTTAACAGTTTTATACTGACTACCATCCGCCGACACATGCTGCAATGAACTATCATCACACAGCACATACAGACTGCCATCTTGAAGCGAAGTCATCCTCCTTGGTTCTGATGGTAGTTTAAGTATGTAATGTATGTCATCTACATAGCTATACCAGTGAAGATTTTTGTTGTTGTTGTAATATTTATCACAGTAGAATATTTTGTCACCATGACAATGTAATCTATAAGGACGACATTCAGTCACTATTGTCTTCAACCCCTCTTCTCCCTGATAATCTATGATCATAAGACTGTTGTGACCCCCTACCACCAATTTGTTTTCTATAGTTGTTATATCTCTCCATCTCCACATTCCAGGTACCGAAATTGATTGCAGTTTGAGTTTACTATTTATGTTATAGATGTCTACACAATCACTTTTCATCAATGTAATAGCAACGGTAAAGTTGTTTATTGGTGTAACATAACATGGTCCACCCTGAACATGAAAACTGTCTATCTGAAAGCCGTCTGAATTACAAATCAGTAGGTTGTAATACTGCCAAGGAAAGCAAATGACAAGTCTACCATCATCCATCATTACTATATCTGATGCATATCCTTTTAAGCCATCAGAAATTTCTGATATTAAGTTAATCTTATGATTCAATTTAAAAATATCATGTCCTAATTTGTATGGTTTGATTTTGAATCGTTGGTCTTTTTCTGAAAGGAGAAAATCAACCATAACGTTACGATTTAATCAAATACAAGATACGCTTGTCTTCATAATGCCAAGAAAGTGTTAATTTTATTGAAAACTAATATATTATTTCAGGTTTCATTTCTGTGATATTAATAGTTATTTTTCAGTTATTTGAATCAACTAAACAGAAATATTATCAAATAATGTTTTGAAAGAATAATCATCTCAGAGTAGTTGTCGTTAGTTGTAAATAACCTTTTTATTAGCATATCATTTAATTAGCATATAACTATACATACCTTGTACTTCAGGGATTCCAAATTCAGAAGTGCATCGATCTTTTCTGATGTATAGAAGCATTTCCTGTAAAACAATGAGATATATAATTTTAACATATTATGAAGCCAGTGAAATGCAGTCAGTTTTCACTATGTGTTTACTTTCTCCTCATCCTTTATCATGTCGATACTTAGGGTATATGATGTGGCACATGCGTTGTTATGACATCGTTATACCTAGTTTGTTAGATACGTTTCGGTTAATTTACTAGTCGACTACAACATGATGTTTCTATTTGTTGTTAGTAGCGTTGAACTATTTTTCAGTATAAGAATATATTGGTGTTTTGTGTACTATGTTTTGTGTTTTTATAACTAGCATTCTAATGCAATTACCTTGTAAGGATAATTTTCATTGGACGTTGACAATTTTTATGAGGGGTTAGATTCCACGTTATACCAGTACGTAACTAAGAAAGCCACTATTTTGAATTCCGACTTTTGTTTAGGTATGTAATTTATCAAAAAATAAACAAGATAGTCATATTTTGAGCCTAAAAATATTTTGTTTTGTTATGACGTCACATTGTTTAGATGATAAAGACGTTGAAACAGTTTCGCGCACTTTTTCATTTATGGCATTTATTTTAATATGTGGCATTAGAATGGAGATACCTGTATTGTATTTTAAGCTTGGCCTTCGTAAAACTTGATTTTACTGTCGCAAATATCCGTTTACCTAGCTCCGCTCTACGTCGCTAGGTAAACTCAATTTGCGACAGTAAAATCTACGTTTTACGAAGGCCAAGTTTAAAATGCAATACAGTTATCTCCTGTTATGTTAAAATCATTTGCAACTGATTGTTCGTATTTTGTTCAATGGTATTTTTGTCACACTACTGTCCTATGGCAGAGAAGTGTTCAACGCCTACAGACATGTTTACCACGAAATATTCATCGATGGACTTAAATGCAGTGGTTTGCCTTGGTCCGTGCTTATCACATTTAGTTTTTATTAATTGTATAATTATTCAAAATTAGATTGTCAATGTTCTCATTTGATTTTAAATTATCTACCTGCATATAAATTTTTTGTCTTTTTAAATCAGATCTTATATCTTGAATTGAAAAATCCATCTGAAACAAAAACAAAAACACTAAAGACATCCAAGTTTGTGGAAGGTAGTTGTAGCTTGTACTTCCGTTCCGATTTTCAATTTTTTTTTAATTTGCCTCTGAGTATTATTTTTGTAGTTTTTCCATGTATTTTCATTGCCCATAAATTACATAATCAATTGCTTTATTTCACTAGAACATAAGACACATTTAGCATAATACTTTATAAACATTAATTTTCGTGGGGTTAAAATTTCGTGGTTTTGTATTCAAAAGTAAGTTCGTGGGGATTAGTTTTCGTGGTTTTTAAGTTTGGAAAAAAGTTACAAAAATTTCACTTTATGATTGACAATAAACAATATAACTGATTTGAACTTTCGCCGTCGGTTAAAAATAAATAATTGCATTTCATAGTAACAGTGAGCACTAATCAAGGGTTGTAACCTGCACACGCTAATTGGCTTTTACACCCTTTGGTGTTTTATCAAAGGACAATGATTGTGTAATGAATGTATTACGACTTTACAGTCGCATTAGGCTGTTAAATGACATTGATTGACAGTTTAAGTTTAAACAATATTTTATTCAAATAAATTGAATTGGATTGGGCAACAGGCATAGCCTATGTAAGCCCTCTCCACAAAACAAGGTACAATATATTACATTCAAACAAAGCAACACATGCACAAGCATAAAGACAAAACAGAATTAATTTTTCAAAAATACCTCTTAGCTGACTGGAATGATGTTTCAAATAGTTAACTCAGATCAAAAGTATGACTATTTTCAAAATACTTCAAATGTAAACTCAGAAAAATTAATAAAAAATATACTATGAAGAAAAGTTTAAGTTTTGTAAACTCCAACATTGATTAAGAGGTCTCATATTAAACTAAATGATCTCCAGTCAGCTATCTAAAATAATAAATTTAATAACTCATTTTTAAAACAACATGTTTGATATCATGTACTTATTTTTACTAAATTATTGCACCTGAAGAAAAACGACAGCGAGTAGTAACCATATTGATACATTAAAGAATTAAAATAATATAAAAAGAATTTAGAATATAAATAATAGAAGAAAAAAAAAATAGATTTAAGGAATTAAAGATATAAAAATTGAATATATGAATGATATAGAAATAAAGGTGCATTTAGTAGCTTTTTAGCTTTAATAAAATTAATTTCAATTTACTGTCATTTCATTATAACTTATGTTTCAATATTAATTATTTTTCAGCTGATTCGGGTCTAAGAGCTTAATATAATACAAAATACAGACATACAAAGTAAAAGTTAATTTGGTTTTGGACTATAAAATACATTTCATTATACAAATCTCTCTGATTTTTTTATATATTCATGAACAGCCTTAACTATCTGCACATTGTCTTCAATACTCAAAGATTGATCACCAAATAGTATCAAGTTTAAATCAATATCAACTCCATAAGCAGACAATTTATCAAGGAGTGTGATCCTATTAATAGTGTATGATGGACAATCAAAAAAATAATGTTGGTTGTCTTCACATTTATATAAACATTTAGGACAGGAAGGTTCTTCTGACAAAAAATCATGAAACAAGTGAGAATTTAAATTACTTGCATCGTTTCGTAATTGACAATGAATAATATTAAATTTTCTTATACCTGAACAAAAATATTTAGAAGGAATCTCTGGTTTATATATTTTATCAAGTACAGATTTAAACTGGTTAATCGACAAAGCATTTTTAGCATTAGTGTCTAATTCATTCCAGAGTTTAACAACAGAAGGTATGAAACTTTTATAATATGAAACTGTTCTGCACCTTGGTATGGTATACTTCAGAGAGTCTCTCCTAAGATTATAATCATTCGGTATGAGAAAACAAGGTTCTAATAAATCTATCATATAACTTGGGGAAAATCCATTTTTTATTTTATAAAATGTAGTAAGTTTATGCTTCTTCCTTCTGTCTGATAATTTTTCTAGACCTATTTCAGTGTATAATTTTTTAAGAGAAGTTGTACGTCGGAGACCAGTAATAATACGAGCAGCTTCAATTTGAACACTTTCTAATAAGTTCTTCTTGTAAAGTACAATTATCCCATATAATGTTTGCATATTCTAGAATAGGTCGAATAAATGCTGTATAAATTGTAATAAGTACATTTCGATCCAAACTATATTTTACTTGTCTTAATAAATGTAATCTAGAACATGCTTTTTTTATAAATTGCATTTATATGTAATTTCCAATTAGCCTTACTCTCAAAGTTGAGACCTAGGTGACAGTGACTTTTAACTTCTTTTATTTGGTCCCCTCCAATGCCAAAGTATAAAGGGGGAGGATTGATATCTTTTATAGAAAATAATAGGGTTTCTGTTTTAGAGGGATAAAAGGTTACAGCCCAGTTTTCAGCCCATGTTTTAATTCTCCCAAGATCATCAGTCAAAGACATAGAAACAGTATCATAGTCATCATCAATAATGGCATATAAAGAGGTGTCATCTGCAAATAATCTAATATGATTACTCATATTTTCCACAATATCATTAATATAAGTTAAAAAAAGGAATGAACCCAGTACCGAGCCTTGGGTTACCCCAGCACTGGTACCTTTTTGAGATGAATAAAACCCATCCAAAACAACTTTTTGGCATCTGTCACCTAGGTAATCTCCAATCCAATCAATTAAATTACTATGGATACCAAAACTTTCAATTTATATAGCAAACCATCATGCCAAACTTTGTCAAAAGCTTTGGAAATATCGCAAAAAATAAAGCGAATATCTTTTCCTTGATCAAGATTGGAAAAAATAGTAGTATATATTTCTGCTAGTTGATTTACTGTACTATCACCTGGCTGAAAACCAGATTGAAATTTACATAATAAATTGTGATCTTTCATGTAATTAAACATATGCTTGAATAAAATTTTCTCCATAATTTTGGATATGATACTTGTAAGCGAAATAGGTCTGTAATTAACTGGATCATGACAACTTCCCTTTCTCTTAAAAATAGGAGTGACATGGGAAAGTTTCCATGCACATGGAACCCTTTTGAGTTTTAGTGAAAATTTGAATAACAAAGTAAGTGGTTTTACAATACCAGATTTAATTTCTTTCAAAATTTTAGGTGAAACACCATCAGGACCAGAAGGTTTATTACAATTTAAGTTTTTTAATTGATCAAGAACTTCTTCTTCTGTAATAATTATTTCCTCCATTTTAAATGGTGGGTCTGGTACATTATTTGGAAGTTCAGGTTCAACATCAATTTTAGAAGTATTTGAAAAATGAGAGTTTAAGATTTCAGCTTTATTTACTGGATGTAAAAATATTTGACCTTCAGATTTCAAAAAAGGTGTAGGTTCACGAGACTTTGATAATTTAGAAATAGATTTTACAATCCTCCACCACTTTCCTGGTGGTATATTTTTGTCAGTAATGTCTTTTGTAAGTTTTTGTTTATATTGCTCTTTTGATTGTCTAACCAAATCAATCACCTCGTTACGTAATTCTCTAAAATTTTGCCAATGAATACAATTGTTAGTATTTTTAGCTTTGTAATGAATTCTATTTCTTTGTCAGTTCTTGATGATAATTAATTACTTTACAACAAAGGATAAGTATTATCATCTGACTTATAAAAAAAATTAGAATATCGATGTCTTATCAATTAACCTATTTATTTCATTGTCTGCATTAATGTTTATCAATTATATAATTTCAATAGGATTTAGTCAGATCATAAAATAATGTAAATCTACAGTTAAATTTTCATTTGGGTTTTAATTTCGTGGATAATTCCTATCCACGAAATAAACGAAATTCAATCCCCCACGAAAATTTCTGCTTTTACAGTAATTGAATTAATGGACCTGCATGGGTTGATGTGATAATTGCACTGACCAAAGAAAGATATTAAACAAAATACTTTGAAAAAAGCAAACCTTACAAATGTTTTGAATATTTTTCACCAGGTCACACTATTGAATTCAAGTATTATATTACAATCAGCAAACATGTCACACTCAGATGAATATTCAAAAAGGGATAGTCCATAAAACCTAACAATATTAAAAGTCCGACTTTATAAGAAAAAGGAAAACCAAATTTTACAAAATATCAGCGGTATGTTTTATTCTTATTCCACCATGATCGCTTGTTAGGTTAGTCACATCAAAATATCAATATCAGATACATACAAATGTATCGTGTGATCAAGTAAAAGTTTCCGCCATTAATAAACAATACGCTCAAGTTTGTTCATTAATCTAATTTTTAAGTTTGTCCGAATCCTAATTGTTGACTTCTCATGTATTAATTGGTTTCTACGTTGTACAGTTCGTCGACACAAATATAGCTTGTATTTGTTTGAGTGGATAATAAGTGGCAAACGTATGCAGTTTTGTGCAGAATAAGGTAATGTGCTTAGTTGCTCTCTTTTTGTGATGGGAGACGAATTTAGTTCTTAAAAACACATTCTGAGATTCTACGAATGCATCTTAACCAAATGGTGCAGCTCTTGTCAATGATTATTAAACTAAGTGTACTATGCTGAAATATAAAAATTAAACATCATGAATATGAAATAAGCAGATGAATGGTTAAAAATTACCTCATCAAGCTTTTTATGTATGTCCAGTAGATTCAGGATGTAGCTGTTACACAAGGTCTCGTCTAGTGGTCGTTTTTCCATCCTAACCAACTCATCGTGTTTACTAGGGTCAAGTTGTAGGACAAAGTTGGTCAGGTCTGTCCAGAGGCTTTTGTATTCTGTCTTTGATATTTTGCCTGTGGTGTTGTGACTCAAGTAGTCATTCTTGTATTGTCTTAATCCCTGTACTGCAGCCTCATCAGCTGGTGACAATGCACAGCAGTTCAACAAAATGAGACTGGCTAATGTAACATCAAGATCTTCTGGTTGAACTAGATTTGCTGTGAACTTGCAGTGACAACCATGAAGGGCAAGGCCAGGTTTCTCTGAATATAGACGTTTCCATTGACAATAGATAAGTGGTAATGATGGATGGTTATAACATTTTGTGCCATCAACACAACATCGTGCATTTCTATGACGTAAATGAAACAGGATGTGAATTACTGGCTGTGTGTTGAAGAAAGCCTGTAGAGATGTTAGACCTTTTCTGGTGTAGTCTCTTTCAAGTCTTGTCCGAAACAGTGGTGTTACAACCTCCATTATCACAGAGCCTACTATGAAGTATCGTCTCTTTTCATCCATGTCCATTCTGTAATGTAAAGGACTATTACAAAATACCCAGTCTAGTGTTCAATGTGAACTTGTGCCAACTTTCACACAATCTGTAAAAAAGATTAACCTCAAACTATACCGTTTTCGGGTTAATAATTGATTATTTGAATTAAGTATATGACCTTGGTTGTGTTCAATATCTTAGTGGCTACACCAGACACCGTAGATTTATGACTACTGAACGTGTGACTAGTCTAGCTAACAGGGACAGGCGGGAGTAGGTATTCATGTTAGGGTGGGCGTTAAGTTTTTTATTAGCTGAGCAGAGAGAGATGAAAAATATTTTGAGGTGAAATTTTTGAAATATTCTTCTGAGGGGGGTGGGGGGTAAAATGTAGATATCTTGAACTAATGTGTGATAAAATTATCGAGAAATGAAAGTTTCAAGCTGAAACCGACTTAATCCAACCCTGACAACCATCTTTAATCATCATAATTACAAAGAAATCTCTGTGCTTCTATTCATTGAAAACTATCCACATATATTTCCCAGGAAATGTGACATAAAACAAAAAGGACAGAGACAGAAAGACCTCAATTCGAAGTTCAAAAGATGACCCTCCATACCGGAATTTAAAAAAATCTAGCAAATGGTATATCAATTGCATTCATAATTGGTTAATCTAATATTTTCAGAGGGGAATGCAGTCATGACGTTATATTTTTGTATGCGCCCTAGGTGATCCTCCGGATCAAATATCAAGTGAATGACTGACGGATGGACGGACAGAGGTAAAACAATATGTTCCTGTTCTAAAGAGAACCTCTGAGTTATGATGGCAAAGAAAATTATATAACAATCTCCTGACACCCTGACTTACGCACTTACGGATTAATATTGCAGATATGAGTTTATAAAGCTACAGTTATAAAGCTGCAACCCCCAAGACAAATGCTGAAGATCATGTAAACATTTTATTTTGGTTCTGTGTTCCTATGCAAACCAATCTACAATAAAGACACCAGCGCTTGTTATAAAATTATCTATAAATCAATATCATGTAATATCTTAACTAAACCTTGAACGACATGGTGCTGGTAGTTGTGACATAAAGAAATACAGGAATACCACAAAAACAAACCTTCTTTTGCAAATCGTCAATGTATCTAAGTCACATGTGGTTTCAATAATGTGAAATGAAACCAGTTAACTTAAGAATTTATTTAACACTTCATAACACCAGCCCTACCAAACTTGGTTAAGACGATGGAAATGTGAAGAGTTGACAGATAGACAGGTGGGCTAACGGACGCAAAGTGAGACGAGACGGATGACAAATGCTCACCTGACCAATATTAGTATTAGATTTTGATTGTCCTTTCATCATTTCTATTTTAGCTCACCTGGACGGAAGGGCCAAGTGAGCTTTTCTCACCACTTGGCGTCCGTCGTCCGTCGTCGTCGTCGTTAACATTTTACATTTTGACCTTCTTCCAGAGAACCACTGAATGGAACGAAACCAAACATGGCATGCATGTTCCTTATGAGGTGCTGACCAATTGTTGTTACTCTGTAGCCGATCAATTATCCAAGATGGCCGCCAGCGGGGGACTTAGTTTAACATAGGACTCTATTGGAAATGCATACAAATGACTTCTTCTAGAGAACCACTGAAAGGAATGAAACCAAACATTGCATGAATGTTTCTTATGAGGTGCTGACCAAGTGTTGTTACTTTGTAGCTGATCCATCATCCAAGATGGCCGCCAGTGGGGGTACTTAGTTCAAAATAGGACCCTTTGGGAAATACATACAAATTTCTTCTTTCAGAGAGCCACTGCATTGAATGAAACCAAACATAGCATAAATGTTCCTTTCCTAATGAGGTTCTGGACAAGTGTTGTTACTTTGTAGCCAGATTTTATATTTTTTTTATATATGAATTCAAAAACCCAAGTTGTTTCAGGTGAGCGGTACAGGCTCTTGAGAGCCTCTAGTTACTTTTCTAATGTTCGGAATTCGTGCCAGACTTTATATATACTGTGTTTGCCATAAACCACTCTCAGAAGCCACTACAATTTGAATGAGATGCCTTTACGATGTTTATTTTCTGGGTGTCAAATGCATGTAATACTGTACATAATTCGGCAAAATATTCAGGTTGTAAGTGAGAAATGTATATTTACACACAGAGATACTAATTAATAAACAAACCTTTCGCTTAAAACAGTATTTCTATCTTCCATTAATTTAAACATATTGTATTGTTCAAACCAAATGGATTAGACACACGTTTTTCAACTTAGATACATCGTCACCATTATCTTGCTTATTTTGCATTAAGGAAAGTAAGAAAGGATCTCACCTGGATTGTGTTCTTTACCGTGATGAAATTGTGAAAGTGAGTTTTGAAACTTCGATTATTAAAAAAAAAGATTTATAAAAACCGCAAATTTAACGTAATAATTTTTTTTATTTAAACTTCTTAAACCCTTTTTCATTTTGCATCAAAGACAGCCTCCTTTGAAATAAACAATATTTATAGAACTTAAAATTAATCGTAGGTCAGTTGATTACATGTAGTAATCACTTTGATTCTGTGAAAATGACTGTTTTGAATATTTTGAATGTTAAAGGGGATAGAATTGTCTCTTCTGATACTTAAATAAGTTGAGGACAACCCATGCTTTGCAAATTGTAGGTGGCACACGCTCGCGCGCCCGCCTGGCCTCCAGGTAAATCCGCCCCTGGCTGTCACATTGTTTTGATAGCTGCTAGGCTAGCTACTCGTTCAATAGTCTAAAATCTACGTAGCACTATGTAGCCGCTACGATATTGAACACAACGCTGGTCATTCGATGGAAGATTGTTTCAGATTGTCAACCGTTCTTTCGATGACAGAAGTCTCGTTCAAATTTTTATGATATAAGTGAATACTGATTGAAATTATTGTTTGTCTACTCACATTAAGTTTTATTAGTTTATTTCTCTTCTAGCGCTAAAACTATTAGTCTAGTAATCTCCAAAAGTAAAGGAAACTCTCTTTTGACAATGGCAGCGTAGTATGGAAATACCAGTTTCTAATTATAACATTTGTCATATGTCAATTATCATATCAATCAATAGACACCTAATATATACCTTTAACCTGAGCTGTTGCCAAATAAGTTTAGATATGGGTGATTATATTAAATATGGGTGACTATATTTTGTTTTGAATTATCTTTTATTATGCAACAAGCTACAGTCTGTGTCTTTTAATTGCAATGAAGGGAAAACTAATTAATCGATGTTTATAATTTATTTAACAATATATTAAATATATCCTGTTATTCAAAGTTGATCAATAATAAGTCTAATAGTCATAAAAAATAAAATAGCTACATGAATTACCCCGACCCTCACTCTTTTAAAAACCAAAAATCAACCTTTGATAATTTATAAAAATATGGGCATGATTTCTGATTTGTTTTCAAAAAGTCTAAATTATCGCAAGTAATGTTGATTTTCTTTTCACAGTTTTTGATCTGGTCCTTCCAACTACTTGGGATCATATGATTTATACCATAGAATTGAAGAAAATTTGTATCGATATCATTTGTTTCTTTAAATTGATTAAAAGAGAGAAATCCATTGTTCTCATTCAGTAAATCATTGACAAAAAATATTCCTGCCTCACACCATTTTTCATAAAAAAATAGTTTTATTATCAATTTTTAAAAGTGTATTAAACCAAATAGGTTGGCCCATAAACTCATTATGGTCATGGGAAGCATTCCTCAGGTTATCCCAATTTAGAAGGATGAATTGGCAATGCTTAAGACTTTATGACTGCTATTTTTCCTATGTATGTAAGATCTTGGTAAATCCAAGTATTTAATAATGCCTTTATCTTTTCAATTTTCTCTTCGAAATAATAGGCAGTCTTGTCGACAGCAAAAAGATCATAGTTCATACCTAAGAGTTTAAATTTCCCTGTCTGATTCCAGTTTAATCTTTCTCCTTGGTGAAATATTTCTTTTGAATGTGCTTTTGACCCAATCCAAATGGCTTCAGTTTTTTCTAAGTTTGCTCGTAAACCAGAACACTCAGAGAATTTTTCTAAAATATATAGAGATTTTTTTAACGATTTTTCATCATCATCCAAAGTTAAGGTTCATCATAACAAATGGACAAATATGGCCGTATTTTTACCTCACAAACTACTCTGTGTACAGACTTACCTGTGCTGTTTGAAAAGTTTTAATGCCTAGCATCCACTAGATATATAAATGTTAAATGCATTTTGTGTTTAAGAAAGATAAAAGCTTTCTTGGTTTTTGCTGGGCATTTTTTCCCTTTCTTCAGAAGGTGCAAAAGTAAACAAACACCTGCATTACTTTGATACTGTCCACTCACTGACTCAGATAAACTCTTTAACTCACCTATAGTTGTGAAGATACCTGGTGTCCATGTCAATTAAGGACAATGAAAACAATACAAACCGGTTTTTTACCTGAGGGAGCATCTCATAGTTGTTCCACAACTTAGTCAATTTTCACACCTTTTGCATGAAGGGAAAAAAATGCCCATCAAAATCCAAAATAGATTTTATCTTTCTGAAACACAAAATGGATTTAACTTTTTCATATCTAGTGGATGCTAGGCATTAAAACTTTTCCAACTTTACAGGTAAGTCTGTACTCAGAGTAATTTTTGGCATGAAAATACAGCCATATTTTTCCGTTTGTTATGATGAACCTTAAGGTTGACAAATGATTATTATATAATTAAAACTTCGTGGTGTGTGAAACACTCCATGTGACTTTGCCATTTTTGTATGTAATCTATTTCAAGAATTCGACGGTTTCAAATAAAAAAAATAAAAACCCAACGCATTGCTGAAGGCAATTCATTTCATATCGATAATATTATTTATTACATGTAGGTGTGGACTTCATTTAATTACAATACTATTATTACCAACTATAATTTCAAACCTAAACTATGTATAGGTGCTAATTGTGAGTTACATATATGACTACATTTTTCCTCACAATAAGTTTGATTTCTCAGCTGAAAATAGTATTATGTTTGCTGAAAATATCTTTCTGCCTGTGTTGACCTTTTATTCATTACCAAATTGTGTCCTTCTTATAGCAATAGTTCTATTTTGACTTGTGTTTACGAATCTGAATGTTCGTTATATGTTTAGCACCATATGGATAGTCAATACTTTTACGCAGTTATTTTGACGCTCAACGTATACAATTGATATAAACGTATGTGACTTATATTTGATAAGTAAAAAAAAAGTGTAAGCGTATAGTGAACTCTCCGACTGAGTTGAACGTTTGCATGCAAAACCCTTCTCAAAGGGGTACGTTGGCTTAGGGGACTACATCTGTTTGACTTATGTATGTTATCAAAAGTCATCATATGTACACGACATGTAATTGAGCACGTCAGATATTAGTTTTCCCTGCAACAGACTAATTAGAGGTAGTATGATTCAAATAGATAGAACATCGAATCAATTACAAAATGTGAAAGTTTGCATTACCAAATCCTCAACACAAATTGTGTCGAAATCTGTTTACTAAAATTTGCTTCAGAAATTACAATAAATTTGACTCAGTATGTAAATATCTGTTTAACTATTTTTTCCGGTTTCATATTGCATTTTATGATCGCCAATTTTGGGAAAATTTGGCTAAATTACTGATGTTAACAAACAATGTTTATTGTTCATAATGACATTTCTTTAACAGCCTATCTGTCTCTCTTCTTTTATATGTAGTCCGGTTCTCCATGCATGGATTAAATTATTTAAGCAAAGTAAACACCATACGAATCTTATTTGTCAGTGTAGATGAATTATGCAATAACTTGAAAAAAAAAAACAACCTGCGGAATGCAGTGAATTTGTTCAACAAACGTGTTTCTCTTGACACTTTGGAGTTCAAGTTTGATTCTAATTATTGCATATTTTCTTTTCAGGAGTCATATCCCTGACCGTTGTATCATATGTAATAATAATGTAAGAAGAATTTTGTTTGCTGACATTTGTTTGCTGGCACAATGCTGATAGATCTCAAATAGGTAATATTGAGGATGTTAATGAAATCAAATAAATCGGTTTATGTGTTTAAAAGCTTTCTGTCACTGTTGCTATTGTATCTAAAAATGAAATTCAGGTTTCAAAAATTAGCCTCCAGCTAGTACAAATATGTGTTCCTTTTTTTCTCTGTTCATCTCATTAATAAGTATTTTAACAAATATAAGAAAAATTTCTTGGGGGATTGAATTTATCATGATTTTACAATAGGTAAGTAGACATAAGAAGATTTGGTATCAGTGTCAATGAGACAAATCTCCATCCAAGTCACAATTTGTAAAAGGGAAACAATTATAGGTCAATTATAGTCTTAAAAAAAGAGCCTTACCTCACACCGAACAGCAAGCTATAAAGGGTCATAAAATGACAAGTGTTTAAAAACCTTTATACTAAATATTTCATCACGAGCGCTAGCAAGGGGTGAACTATTAGCATAGATGGCCAACCATGGTTTAATCAATATAAATGTAATCCCCTATGATTTATTTCTTTTCTGTAAGGACACAGACAGTAATTCTTTTGGATCGTAGCGATGTCGATTTTTAGCTGTTTTCGTTATTGAACAACTATTAATATTGACGTAAACGAAAAATAAAATAATGAAAAAGCGACATTCTTAAACGATATACAATAACATAGTCTGATATATTTGGATAAATGCAATTAACTATCATACTTTTATATAAAAGGATATTGACATAATACAAATTCTTACCATCATTTATCTATGTTTTGACAACTTTCAGTTACCAATTCGTGCATTACCCTTTAAACGCCTTATATTCTAACGTTCATTGACTCCATGACCATTATTTGACGTGATGTAAATCATTCATGAAGGCAGACGACGTGGGAGTATGATTTGAACAGCCAACACCAAACATCATGACATTGCCTACCCGCTGACATATGAATAAACTGGACGCGTTTAAAGGACGTCATACTTGAATGTGTGATATATTCTATTATGACATAACTCTAAATTTTCTGTTTTCGTATTGGCTAAAACTATACGAAATTCTCTTAGATGAAACATTATTTCGACCGAGGCTTAAATTATGAGATGTTAATTTGAACCATCGTCCTAAATATAGGGAATACAAGGCAACGTCAATTTTGTAGGTTTTCGCCATATAAATGCCGGTTTTTCCCTCCCTTTTCTACTTGAAGTCAGTGTTACTTTACTATAAATATCTGCAAAAACAAATGATGTCTTTTGCATAAACATGGGGTCAGATTCTAAAAGTATCTTGAACAAATGCTAAACAATTGTCAATTGATAAAAGTAATGAAAAAAAAACAATTTATGACTTTTGAGTTGAGTTGGTACTATGCCATATCAACCCTAGACATTCAACATCGTCCGTTGATTTAAGGGAATGCCATCTGTCTGAGGTTAAGTAATCATTGGTACAAACTCATAAAAAGTAAAGAATTCTATAATGTATATGTTCCATACTCAAATTTACTCGATGCAATGTATTGTAAACACTTAAATAGCCATTAAGTAAATTAAAGGAGAAATACAGCTACTAAATATTTGTTAATTCATGAAAGAATGAAATCATCTGTATCGCATTCAGATTATAATACAAATATAAAAGGAGACAGCGTTGAGAAATGCCAGAATAAATAGGAGCATAACTGATACATTTAAAAACTATGTTTTGTCTATTAGATTCCCATTGCATAGTGATGTTTTGTTTTTAAAACCATTCTAATCTAGTCATAATAAAGAGGCCAGGGCGACTTAAAACTTTCAAATGTTTAATGCTCTATATCACAAAACATATAACTGCAATTAGTTTGTTATTGTTGAAAGTAACGTTGTTTCGAATGTCACTGGTCGGTCTTTTGTATACAAAACGCGCGTCTGGCGCAAATCTAAAATCTCAATCCTCGTTCCTATGATGAGCTTATGTAAAGTTATCTCGGAATTGAACAACCACAGGGTATAAGTCTATGGAAGAACTGTGCTTAAAGATTGAAAAAAGTTTATTTATATGCCCAATTGTTAACAATCTTGTGTATCAACCATCCAGATGCATAAACTCATCATTAATACCAGGACTAAATTGTGTATATACGCCAGACGCGCGTTTCGTCTACAAAAGACTCATCAGTGACGCTCAAATTCAAAAAAGTTAAAAGGCCAAATAAAGTACTAAGTTGAAGAGCATTGAGGACCAAAATTCCTAAAAGTTTTGCCAAATATAGCTAAGGTTATCTATACCTGCGGTAGAAAAGCCTTAGTATTTCAAAACATCAAAATTTTGTGAACAGTAAATTTATAAATATAACCATATCAATGATAATTCATGTCAGCACAAGTGCTGACTACTGGGCTGGTGATGCATCTGGGGTCTCTATCTACAGATTTACGAGAGATTTCCCCAGATTGTATTATAACATATTACGACTTATCACGGGGTTTGTATTTTGAATGATAACAAATCCTACCCTACAATATAAGTAAGTACCAGTTGTTTGATCGAATTTGTGTTACTCACTATTTAGTTTTATATACATTGTTAATTGGCTTATTTTTTTCAGTGGACCATTCCTTTGTCGATTCCCCTGAACTGAATTTTCTTACCTTAAGATGTTTAAGTTGTAACTGATTTTATTACAGTACCAGCCATAATCGTTTTCAATCAATTTCATTACGGTACTTGCAATAATTGTTTCACAATATTTTATCATTTTTTCAAATACCGTTTTAATCTTACTTCATTTACACAAAGACAACGAAACATAATAATATGGTTAAATCTTTTATTTATTAATCAAACAAAAAAGCAAATAACAATTGTAAAATGATATATAAAAAAATCAGAAATTGAAAAATGTTACTCAACAAAGTTTGTACTTAGATTTATCTATCTCATTTCCAACAGCACTCATTATAACAATTGTCGTGCTCTTGAATCAGTCATTAAATATAAGTTGGAAGTTGTTCATCCATTTTCATGAGCACGTTTCTTCAAGAAGTTGTATTACATGATGGTCTTTATTAATATGTGCACAAGTTAGAGATGTTCTACCATATCTGTCACGTGTACGATAGTTTGCTCTCCTGTTCAATAATATTCTGATAAGGTCCATCTGCATTCGTTTTGTATTCCCGCCAGGCTTTCCATCACATACCATCAGTAATGGAGTTTCACCGTCTTCATTTTGACAGTTAACATCGACCCCACCTTCCACTAGTATTCGTGCAAGTTTGTAACGTTTTTCAGATATAGCTTCAAACAGTTGATATTCCATTTTGTTCAGTTGGTTTAATTCTCTTCTTTTAAAAGTTTTCTTTAGACTAGAGATGTTTAACAAAACAAAGTCCTTTTATACTTTTTTTTCTCGAGTAACACATTGTTTCTGACAATGATATACTGAGCTAAATATAATACCAAGTGTGAATTTTTCTAAGACAAACATGTTTTCGTTTTTGAATATCAATCATAGTATGACGTATTAAAGACACAGAGACCACTGAAGGAGGTAAAAACACCTCTGCTATATTTGAATCATAATTACACTAGATAGAAAAGGTTTCATATGTGATAATGTTTTATAATCTTAAAATATTTTACATTAATGTATTTCGATGACACACGTAACTGAATCAAGTCAATTTTTTTTGTTTCATGAAGTGCCAAAAAAAAAAATGCAATATATATGTATGTATATACATTCCGTATAGACATACGTAAATATATATATATATAGGTAAATCCCCACCAACCCGTTTAATACGATGATTACCGTAGAGAAAGTTCAATTCATAAATTTGAAAAGTTGACTATCATGAGTAAAAATAACGATGTAATAACCCCAAGTACTTCTCGATATTGTCTCTGATTCTCTTACAAATTCAAGAAAAATGACGATCATAATATCCCACATAGATATGACCAGGTATGATTTATAACAAGTTTGCTTCTGTGTGGTTTGAAATAATTTACCTTAATCAAAACTATACTCAAATCGGTTAAATTGCTTGCAGTATCAGATAAACATGTCCACTTGTGGTTGTTCTTGGTAGTATCTCATATATTTGTATTGCAGGTTATGGTATAGCATGGATCAGATTTGATAATTCCTGTGTCGTCTGCTGATTAAATTATGATTACATTCACCGTACTAAGTTATCTGCAGCAAGTGAGCATGTCGACACAATAAATGGTTGTTCATTGATGACCGTAGCTAAAATGATTGAAAATCCAAATATTACTAAAAGTACGGCCAGCACTGGGCGAGGTGGAAACCTTTCCATGCGCTAGATATATTACACAGTGAGGGCAACATGCCAACAAGAGATTGTTGTTGCTTGCTTCATTTTATTTTGTTTCTGCTTTAAAATGATTTTGGCAAAATATAAATTTTATTCCGGTGTCATTATTGCTTAGTTTACGGCATGTGTATTGCTCATTGTTGAAAGCAGAACTTAAATTTGTAGTACGAACATCTATATCTCTTGTCATTTTGGTTTAAAGTAGCCTTTTTTACATACAAGTGTGGTGTATTATGTAATGCTAAATTGATAATTGGGCCTTTTTGAGGCAACGTTTTCCTTTTACAATCTATCTTGTGCAATTTGTTTGGTCATAGTTGAATGTACTTGAGTGTCAATAAGATAAACTCAATATTGCAAATGTCTCATTATTCTACGAGTATAATTGGTTCATCTAATGGCTCTCTAATTATATCGTTTAAGATATCAAGTTACAATATAATTTCTGCATGGGAGGAAAAGGATATATAATATTTTTTCTAATTACAGATTATTTATATTATCTTACCTCCTATACATTTCTAGGAATATGATTGGTTAAAAGCGACCTCGTGGTAATCGTGTATATTCCATATTAGGTTAGTAGGGAGGCGGGGCTTATTTCAATACAAGGTTAGTAGTGGGTTTACGACTTAGGCACTGTTTGGGGATTTAAAAGTATTGAAAGTACTGTTGAATGTTGTTATATCAAGGTTGTTGATAACAGATATTTATCGTTTACATAAGTTTTTTTTAGTGCAGACCAATTGAAGAAGCTTCTTTAAATTGAACACTTGAACACTTTAATACAGACATAAGAAGATGTGTTATGATAGCAAATAAGACCACTATAGTTTAAATTCAACAAATAAAGATAGTCGGTAAGAAAAATTCGTTACATAGTGTGCTAGTGACTTAATATGATATATACAGGGTAAGTAAATTCCATATGGCCGAGCTCTCACCCCATATGGAATTTACGTGCGCTTTCACCCCATATGGAATTTACTGACCCTGTATATATCATATTAGGTCACTAACACACTATGTAACTAATAGTACCTAGCACAAGAACCGATATATATCTCAATTATAAAAAATTCCCACACCCAATTAAATGGGCATTCAAAAACTCAAAAAGTGATTATATATGTTCAAACTCTTTTAGATCATTTTTTTAGCAACAAACAACATAAGTCTTCTTTTAAACTGTATGCCAAACAATAAAAATATTTTTATTAAACTGTGTATAATATTATTTCAAATGTCGGATTTTTTTTTAAGTTTATTGTTGTTTATTCTGAAATTGTTTAACATTTCATAGCGGTATAATGCTATTACTTTTTATAAAATATCCGTTGATTTTTTTTCTGATTAGTACTCACAGTGTAGATACTATTCTGTACGCTATCCGGAAGTCGCGATTTTCGAAGCGAGGATTTCAAACTGGCTAACAGAACGGTTTTGTTTTGGTGCTTTTTCTTATCATTTGTTTACTCCTATATCTATAAAGTGCTTTGCACATCTTGAATGTATGTATAGCATCATAAATATGAGTAACTGTAACAAAAACATGCAGTAGAATATAAAATATACGTGTGCATCAGACCAACTTCATAGAAAAAAGTGAAATCGATTGACAATTTTGCTCTCGTAGTACAAAGCAAACTATCTTTTATTGCAAATATTTGCATCAGTTTACAGTTAAATATATACTGTTTCAATATTCCTATCGTATTTAAGTAGAATGTTCGTATTTCAAATACAAAAATATGCTTTCCTTGAGGATCCCAAAATAAATTACTGTACGATCAGTCTAAAACGGACTGTATTCTAGTAGCGATTTCAGATTTTTTGTCTGTATGACCAGTCGTGATTTTGAAGAAAAAAAACAACAACAAATGGAAATTTTTAACGACCTTGACTGAAAAACAACGGCAATTTGAAGGTGTATACGTGTCTATGTGAAATTATGATTGAGTGTCCCTGGAACTATAAAGTGTACTTTCTTTCATCAGACAATACAAATATATTTCTGATGATTTTTTTAGACGGCAAAATAATCATATTTTTGTTCCATCAGTCTTACTTATAATCAAATGCCTAAAAAGCAATATATGATTCGCTTGTGGACTTTGTAATAGTGTGTCGTTGCAGTTATCTGTTTAACTATTACAATTTTAAAGACTATTTACACCGTCTGTCGTTGACCAATTGGTGATAACATACATCAAGCCTGTCTCTTTTAAAATGACAAAAAATAGATAGAAAACTTTGTTTAAAAACTTTAGGTATTGAGGAAAGAATTAACGATATTATACCCCGCCACTTCTATAGTCCATGTTTTGGAATAAAATAAACCACCAGAAAAACTAAATTATAGGTGCACAGAGGCATCATTTAATAACGAATATGAGGAAGTTTTATTAATACTAGTATATGGTAAGTTTTTGAAAGTTGCGTATAGTAAACGGGTACCACCCAATAAGGTAGTGGAAAAGTCCTTATCATGGAAATAAAAAACTGATGAATTTTCGAAAAACCAAAAAAGAGGTACACAATTGAATTAAATGATAAGGAATCTGAAAAAGATTCATTAAGTTATGACACTTGTCTGAAGGAAGTTGTGGATATAAAATAGGTACGCCCAATATAAGGTTATGACAAAGTCCGTATTTAAGATATAGAAACATCAAGAATATTAATACCAAAAATTCGAAATAGAAGCTCCATAAAACATTAATTGATTAAAAATGGAGCAATTTTAGAAAAGTTTAACAATTGGTTTTGAGGGTCACGGTTGGAAATACCTGATGGGTGCCCCCATATAATGCAATGTTCAAGTCCGTATCTTATATAAAGAAACCCCATAAAAGATTTTTAATAAAATTCGAAAAACATTCCTTTTTTTTAATATAAATAAGGCCGTTAATTTTCTCGTTTGAATTGTTTTACATTGTCATTTCGGGGGCTTTTATAGCTGACTTTGTGGTATTGGCTTTGCTTATTGTTGAAGGCCATACGGTGACCTATATTTGTTAATGTCTGTGTCATTTTGATCTCTTGTGGACGGTTGTCTCATTGGCAATCATACCGCATCTTCTTTTTTATATTATAATTTATGATACGGAATCCGAGAAAAAAATAATTAATAGTTATACCAGTGAAGGATTCAAGAAAATTGGGATCCGGCGGTTTGAAACTCTTTTTTAACTTTCAATGCATTTGTATGGGAACATATATTTAGAACCCTCTTTTCCCCTGGATTGGACCCCCTCTCCATTTAAAAATGTCTGGAAACCCCAATGTATATTAAGTGGTTTATGAGGAGATGCGCTTGCAAAACCGGCGAAACATGGTGTACCGGTCCAACGGACGAACGGAAAGACGGACTTCATTATCACTATTAACCTATAAACCATCGCTTTACAAAGTGGTATTCAATTGAGTGTGAGAGAGACAGATCTACATCCAAAACGAAGTGAAGGAACTGTGATCAATTATAGGCTACAGTACGGCCTCGAATGTTTGAAAAAACATGCATTTTTATATAACAATTAAATCTGTGTGTTTGTACAATTTTAAGTATAACGGAGGACATTTCTGAAACTTATATAAACAAACAAACCTTCTTCTTATTTCAGCCACATTCAAACATCCTTATACTTAATAGTAAGTCGAGTACACCCTATCAAGCTAAAACATGTTTGAAAAGTATACAGGATGTGAATTTATTAAAATATATTTGTGTTATTTAGAAAAATGCCACCTTCTAATGTATCGTAAATAACTTTGAAATCACTACTAGAATACAGTGAAATAAAGACTGATCATACAATTTCAAAATATACAAGCGAGACTGATCGTACAGTGCGAAATTCGAACAAGTGTAATTTTCTTATTTCTGGCTTCAAAGATCTAGCTGAAACTTTTACCACCACTTAAAATATACTTTATTTAGTAAATTAAGTCTGGATTATACGTTAATGTGTACGGTAAGGGTGCAAAAAGATTGTTTTTAGGTTCACCGACTGATTTTCCTTAGTGATGCACTTGAAAATCTCTTGATTAAGGCAAAGATACGAATAATGAATGTGCTAAATTTAATTATAAACCATTTGTGAATATCGATGTCAGCTGAATTAATCATTAAGCAATGTACAGATGAACATCTTACCGTTTAATACAGTATATCCTACAAATTTAAAATGTGATCCAAAAAGTTCTCGCTTCGAAAATCGCGACTTCCGGAAAGCGTACAGAATAGTATCTACACTGTGGTACTGTGTCGTAGATCAAATTTATTCGTAAAGTAGTGGTCGTTTGTTAATGTGGTTTATAAGTGTTTCTCGTTTCTCTTTTTTATTCAGATTTAACCGTTGGTTGTCCCGTTTGAATGGTTTTACACTAGTCATATTGTGGGATCCTTTACAGTTTACTGTTCTGTGTGAGCCAAAGCTCCATGTTGAAGACCGTACTTTGACCTATAATGGTTATTCTTTTACAAATTGTGGCTTGGACGGAGGGTTGTCTCATTGGCACTCATACCGCATCAATTATCTATTGTTAAGAATAAATATTGATACCATACTGTAGTAATTCAAGATTTCATATTTTGATATGATATTGATCCATTCATATGGTCTTTGCATCGGAAACTAACAAATTGTATTTAAAAACAGATAGATAACTAGAGGGATTGTGCTAGATTTTCATATGATGAAGATATAATCTTTTAATCAATTAAGTCTGACGCTAGCATGCCAGTAACTGCTGGAAGTCCTTTGTTAATTTATGTATTATTATCATTTTGCCTAATTTCGGTTATTACCTATTCTAACATTGATCTCGGACTTCTTAAAACTGAGTTAAAATGTACGTATTGGTGTGCGAGGTTTTTTTTTTGTACATTGGCTAGAGGTATAAGGGTAGGTTTGAGATCTTTCAAAACATTTTTAACATGCTGCTTCTAAACTCAGAAGCCCCTAGCTTTGTTTTTCTTATATGAATTTTAATTTTAGATTATTTATAGTATTTGGAGTTTAGGATGGCCGCTATTATCACTGAACCAGTACACATATGAGACACATAGTAAGTTATCATTTAAATTAATCCTAAACTATCTAAATACGTTTTGGTAAATAGTTTAAGCATGTCACTAATTCAGTTTGCTCCATTATTTGACGCCAATTCGATAGTTCGTTCATTTATAGAAATTGCAAATATTGGCCTCCACTTAGGGCGCTTCGATCCATAATAGTTGCCGTATTTGTCCTATTAGAATCGAAATAGTTCATGGGGGCTATCGCTCAGGGTGAAATATTTATTATAAAGGGCCAACCCGTTGACAAATCACAATATATACAAGCCCCCATAAATTATTTCTTATTTTTTTGGAATTTGTATATTGTTGCATTATATAATAAGTGATTACTGCAATAATAACACTCAAATGGTTCACAAAATTTTACAATCTATTGTATCTATTTTGTTTTCATAATGTTATTTAGAATATAAAATATCAATGAATGTTGTTGAAAAACAACGACAGATATTTAGTATGCAAAAGTTAATGATGTTCTTTTATATTTATCACAATTATGATAGTTTGCTAATTATCAATCTGCATGTGTTCAGTATTGCTAACATTTTTGCTAACACATACCATCAGTAACGAAGTTTCTCTGTTTTCGTGTTGACAGTTTACGTCGAATACATCCTCTACTTAAAACGTGTATGTTTGTATCTTTTTACAGGTATAGTTTTAAACAATTGAAATTCCATTTGTTCAATCTGTTACGGTCTCTTCTAGTTGAAAGTATGTTTTTGTCGCATTTTTGCATGTGTCCCAAGTCATAAGCCTCTGTTCTTTTGTTAGTTCTTGTATGCTTTTTAATCTTAAGTTGATATTTCGGAGTTTAATATGACGTTCTTTATCTTTTTCTTATTTTGGTCTAACTGAAGCACGCCTCCGTGTGAGGGATTTTCTCGCTGTGTTGAAAAACAATAAATGGCATGCGGCTATTTTCAGCTCTTTGTTCGGTCCTTGTTTCACACATTCCCGATTTTCATTTTTCAAATTTATCTAGACTTCGAGTGGAAGCAATGCAAGGTCCTGTTATACTTTTGGTCAATTACGTAAATCCTGATAATCACATACTGAGATATTATATTCGAGTGTGAAACTTTCGAAGGCAAACATGCTTCAGTCCGATCTGTTCTAAATGTCAATTATATAGTCTCGTGAAATAGAAAAATAGTACGCCGAAGGAGGTAATATCACTTCCGCTATATTTAAAGGTATGAAAGTTTAAGCATGTGATAATGATTAGCAGTCTATAAATTTTTAACATAAAGAGACATATATGATTTTTCTAACTTAATAAGTCAACTATTTGGTTTATTGTCAGATCATATGGTTTTGTACGTCATTATTCATACGCATCGTACTTATATTACTTTCTCAATTGAATTCACAATGCAATCTCAATAGCTCGAAAACTCATAATACGAGAATAATGAGGTGCGAAAAAAGGCTTAAAAAGATTTTAGATATTTATTTTTATTTATATAGGTTATAACCCACTACTCCATTAACTACTATACTTACCGGTGAGTTTACTTTCAAGAGAAAAAATAATGTTTGAAACCACAATGATAAATATTTGTCACTAGTTATACTATGACGTGCTTCTTTCTAAATCAAATAACATTTGTTTGCACATGTGTATACTGACTATATATAGCTACTGCATAATAATGAACTTTATCAAATTGTCATGAATTTAATCGATTTCATTAACTAAAAACACTTCCAAACTATCAAATGATGCACATGTTGTTACTAATTCACTTATAATGACTGTAATGTGCTGCAATTCGAAATTGACATATTTGCCCAAGATACGACAACCGTTCATGCCGGCTGCTCAAAATTACTCCCTCTGAAAAATCACATTACCAGTCGTTTGCTTCATTAAAAACAAAAATGGGAGGTTCATGGAAGAGCCTACACAAACGCACTACACTAATACACATCGGACATAGAAATACTGGGTATAGGCATTATATTCGTGTTATTTCAGCTCTCAGTATCGCTCGGTCAAAAATTAATATAATTCCTAGCCATGTTCAAAATACAATAAAGTATAGCTTGCCTACATTTTTTTCTTAAATAACTTTTGATCGATGTATGCTAACATTTATGGTACCAATTTTACCACACCAGATGCGCATGTCGACACATAAGGTCTGTTTATTGATCGTCGTGAACCAAATGTACAAATCTATAAACCTCCTAGTCTTATTCAAAAATTTAAATTTAAATAGACAAATAGTATGACTTTTACCAGGCACAAAATTCGCGATTTTAATTACCAATAGTAGGTTTCTCTCATTCATATTGTTTTGGCTCTTATAGTTATTTTAATGAATCAAATTCATAAATCTTATAAATTCTATATAATTTTTAGACTATATAAAATCTTGGTCTATTTCTGAAACTAATTCTCCCATACGTTTGATTTTTTAACCCTGTATGCTCACATGTCCATGTAAAATTTTAAAAATAATTTTGACGTCAGACACGCGAGTCAATGAATGTGTTTGTAGATAGATGTTTTTGTGTTCTGTTAAATTGTTTCTTTTAAAATTGTTACACAATGATAAATTGTGTATCCATATTTTGACTATTTTATATATTATGTCTGTTAAGTTCACGCATCATTGTAAATATAACGGATTTAATCAAACTGTCAATAAAGTGATAGGTTAAGCGCTCTAAAACCAGGTTTAATCCACCATTTTCTACATTTGAAAATGCCTGTACCAAGTCAGCTATCTGACAGTTATTGTCCATTCGTTTTTTATGTGTTTGGTCATTTGATATTGCCATGAAATTAGGGACTTTCCGATTTGATTTTCCTCTGAGTTCAGTATTTTTGTGATTTTACTTTTTCCAATTGACGTATAGATATTGCTCATTGTTGAAAGCAGCACGCAGACAAATAATTATTACATCTAAATCTAATTTTAAATTGAGTATATTAGTTTTATGATCAATAATATCAAATTGTTCTAATTCATAATAATTCACGTAAAACATGCAAGATTTTGATTGACTAATGCAAGTGGGATAATTTACCCCATCCCATTGCTCAGCAGGTGAAAGTGTTTGAATGTCAACCTTTCGTAGAGACCAGTTTCTTCGGTTTGGCACAGAGGTTTTTTATTCAATGTTAAAATGGACACAAAAACAATAATCGTGCTTAGATTTAGTTTATGGTTCTAACATAAATTTCAATTATATGGTCATTTTTATATATTTCCTGTTACAAAACTCTGAATTATTCGAAAAAACGAGGGATTTTCTTATCCCAGGAATAAATACACTTAGCCGTATTCGGCACAACTTCTAGAAATTTTGGGTCCTAAATGCTCTTCAACTTTGTACTTGTTTGGCTTTACAACTATTTTTATCTGAGCGTCACTGATGAGTCTTATGTAGAGGATACGTGCGTCTGACATATACTGAACGACTTTAAAAACGCAACACTAATTTTGTTGATTGTTTTTACTAAATGTTGTTTGATTCTGTTACAAATACTTTTCATGCTTACCCTACTTCTTTCGCTTTGCAAAAAATCAAAATCTGAATTACCATCGGTTATTGAACATACCGAATTTTTTAAGCGAAATTTGGGACCCATGAAAGATTGTTTCATTTTTTTTTGCTTTATGCAACAGTTCTTTCAATCCTTTGCCACACTCAGTTTAAAATGTTACATATCTATATTGCCAAGACCGAGAAATTCAAAACTGAATCAGCCCTTAAGAATACTTCAAACAGGAAAACACAAACGTGCTGCAGCCATACTGTACGACTTCAAAAACTCGTTTTTCTGTCCTTCCGACAACGATACAAGTAGACAAGATTTGTTGTTGGCTATCAATGAGCAGATCAGATCAACATGTAGTGACATGAAACGCCAACAGAATTTTATCACGTAACGTCATTTGCCAGACATGTTTACGGCCGCAACGTCAACTACTAATCAAATTGTCGAATCCCATTGCATACAGATGCATTCCATTAATGTTTCCCATCAACTGAATTGCCAAAAAATCGACTGAAGAAAAATCTTTAAATCCCTCAAGTTCCAAACGCATTATTGCCAAAACCAATTAATGGGTCGAACACATGCAAAATCAGAAGGTGTTAAACAGAACCCAAATCATGTCAGACACAATTTGTCGACTATTCTGACAATCATTTTGGCGTTTGTAACAGACAGTTACCGCTTTTGACGGTGACACATTCATTCAAAAATAACAATACAATAATCTAGTGTTGCGTTTCTCAAGTCGGTTAGTATATTATATTATAATCCTGGTACCTTTGATAACTATAAACACTACTGGATCGATACCACTGCTGTTGGACATTTCGTCCGCGAGGGTATCACCAGCTCAGTAGTCAGCACTTCGGTGTTGACATGAAAATTAATTATATGGTCGTCAAATGCATTTTGTTAAAATATATTTTTTTATTCTTTGGTCTTTTGTAAAATGTTGTTTGTGCTGTAATCAGACCGCTCTGCAACGAAATTTGTTACATGCACACGTATAAAAATTGCGGTTTTTATCCATTCAAAGTGTCAATCATTATATCTTCCTATCGTACGAGTACATTTGGTTCAACTAAATATTTTTGAACACAAACTGTATTAATTTTTTAGAATGTCAAGCTTCAGTCTAACTTTTTCCATGGATTGGAGAAAATGTAAATATAATGTTTCTTTTTATAATTACAAAATATTTATCTTACCTAGAGTAATAAGCTTAATAATGCTATATATTCTAATTCATAAGTTTGCCTTACAGATTAATTTTAAATGTATTTAATGTTATATGATATGATGAGCGATTACGTACAGAGTCTATACAACAACTCCGATACAAAAGTCGTAACAACTTAAATATCACAACATGCTAGTGTCTCTTGTATCCATCTTATTTATATAGTATAATCTATGATAGTAAATATCAATGCATGTTTTTAGATATAGGAAGATGTGGTTTAAGTGCCAATGACACAACTCTCCATCCAAGTCACAATTTATAAAAGTGTGTTGCATTCGTGTTATATTCCATCGTTTAAGATGAGCAAAATGAGGATGTTAAATTTGATGTATGCCTTTTTGTGCTTCTTCGTTACATTTGTTGTTTTTATAGTGATTAAGATGATTGCACTTTGTTGACTGCTGTACCCCTATTTTTACATTTTTACTCTTTGAGTATGTTTGTTTTGTTCACGCATCGTTGACAATGTAATGGAATTTGATGCGACTGTCATACAAGTTAGAGGTTTAGCTAGCTATAAAACCAGGTTCAATCCACCATTTTCTACATTAGAAAATGCCTGTTCCAAGTCAGGAATATGCAGTTGTTATCCATTCGTTTGATGTGTTTGGACTTTGGAGTTTGCCTTTTGATTTTGGACTTTCCTTTTTGAATTTTCCTCGGAGTTCAGTATTTTTGTGTTTTTACTTTTTACTATTCCTATCATGATTTCTTTAAATAAACTAATAGAGCTTGGTGAAATAAAGCGAATGAACAAAAACAATCTGATTGAAAAATGTTTACTACTGTTTTGATAGTTAACGAGCGTCTGTCAGATAATAGGAGTGTATATCGATGTAAGAGAGTGGGTTGTTGTTGCTCAATGTTTTGTTCTCTATAAAGTGTATGTTTTTGTTTGGCAATACTGTTTCTCACCTTCATATTCGGGTACAGTTTTTAAACGGTACCAATATTTATGCCATGCTAGGTATTTTTTTAATATTTCCCAAATACCATTTGCTATGTTGGTGTATTAACAAGATGACAACAAGAACAAATAATAGTATATTTAAGTCGTTTATTACTAAGGCCACACCAAATTAATTTCTTGTTCTACGGTCTTTTGCACTCCAAAATTTGGGCGAGCGAGCGATTTGAAAATTTTAATAAAAAAAATATTTAATTTGCAAATTTTTGAGGCTAAGCTAAAAAAAGTAAAGGCGAGCGATTATATTTTTTTTTTTGTAAACATTAAATAGTAGGTTTTGACAATATTAAAACTTGATTTATCACCTGTACTTTGACATTTCTTTAATCTTTAATTTCTGAAGTATTTTTTCCCTGTTCACCAAGAAATAATTAAATCTGGTCTATGTATGTCTGACTGACAATGAGACAGTTGTCTTTACAAGTCATAATCAGTTGGGGGGCAACCCCTTAATGTTATTA
Organism: Mytilus trossulus; assembly: GCF_036588685.1. Taxonomy (NCBI): domain Eukaryota; kingdom Metazoa; phylum Mollusca; class Bivalvia; order Mytilida; family Mytilidae; genus Mytilus; species Mytilus trossulus. The sequence continues at coordinate 31,489,973 of NC_086386.1, read as the reverse complement.
ACATCTCTCTTTTACATGTTTTATGAGGGATCAATATAAGTTATAATATATTTGTTTGTACAAAAAGGCTCATATGATATTTTCTCAAAGAAATATATATCTATCTGGTATTAAATGGTCAAAACATGTCCAAGAATTGTGTAATATTCCTGGACTTTAACCATGTCAAATTAACACATTTACTTTTAATATCAGTTTAATATTATTCAAAATAAGTGGATCCCTCATTTAGAAAAAGTTGTTTATTAAAAATATGATGTTACTCTCCTCTTTTTGAATACAAAATTCTAAATTTTAAATTTCCAAAGGTTTTGTATAGAAGAACTTAATAAATCCTTGGTATTACTATTTTCTTTTCTACATCAGTAAAATGCCCCCTTGTCTGAGGGAGGGATGTTCTCAACCTGATAATAACAAACCCAGGACAAAGTACGGCTTTTACAAAGGGCTTTGATACAGACCAACACAGCAAGCTATAAAGGACCCCAAAATTATTAGCGTACTCAATTCGAAGAGGAAAACCAACGATCTAATTTATATTCAAACGGGAAAATACCAATTATGAACAACATCAACAAACGATAACTGCTGAACGACAGGCCCCCGAATCAATCAGGACAGGTGCATAAACATGCAGCGGCTATAGATAGTTTTGTGTCGCCAGCATACAATATAATTGCAGTTGAAGGCAAATTCTTGAGAAGTTCTTTGTACTTTATTCTAACAACGAGCATTTTTTAATAGGGAATATAAGTCAGGGGGAAAGAAACCATTTTTTGTTCTTTACAGGTATTACCGCGGTTATAAATTTATATCGGAACACTCCCTCTTTGGATAAATAGGTTTCATGCTGAGACAAATATTATCACAGATATTTACACAGTGTGGTTGGGGTGCTTTTGTGCTTAAAATCATTATATACAGGTTAGACTGGGATTTTAAAAACAAATGTTGATATCTTTTTTATAATATTTACACAAAAAACGGTGCGGTAAATGGACATGATTATATTTCCGGATGCGGGAAGCGGGAATATATAAAAAAAAAAAAAATCTGTTTTAAAAAAAAAGGTGCGGTGCGGGTCCGTCGAACAAGGAATCAAATTGGTGTGGCCTAATCAAAATGCAAAAAAAATGATATCCAAGTAAAATGAACGCGTTTTTAGAAGCATCCATTACAATAATAATCTAACTTTAGAAACAGTCATAACGTATATGTGTGATGTTGTTCATCAATTTCTACGACGAAGTGTCTTCAAGAAGTTGTATAACATGATGGTCTTTGTTGATATGTGCACAAGTTAGAGATGTTCTCCCATATCTGTCACATGTACGATAGTTTGCCCGTCTGTTAAATAATATTCTGATCAGTTCTATCTGCAGTCGTTTAGTATTACCGCCAGGCTTACCATCAGTAATGAAGCTTCGCTTTCTTCATTTTGACAGTTCACGTCGACCCCACCCTCTACTTATATCCGTTTTTCAGATATAGCTTCAAACAGTTGATACTTCAGTTTGTTCAATTTGTTTTTTTTCTCATCTAGTAAAAGGGTTTCTTTAAACTGACGATTTAAAACAATACACGGTCCATTTGAACTTTGGTGACAAATAATTGAAGTTCCTGATAATTAAATACTACGACAAAATAGACTAAAAAAATACTGTGGGTGAAAATTTCAAACGCAAACATGTTTTCGTGAGACCAAAATATATAACCTTGAAGGAGTTAATGCCACCTCCGCCATATTCACAGATATGAAAGGTTTCTATGTGTTAATGTCTATACTTGTTTACAAATATTCAATATAATTTTATTTAGATGACACAACTTACTCAAGTTACTGAACAATGTCGTCTATTGACTGTATGAGGCGCAAAAAAAAGCTCTTATTATTTCTGGGACTGCTTCTTACATTTATTTGTAGGATCTTTAGTAACAATAGATAATTCACCTGATCTGTAACAATTCCATCTTTATGACTTACATATCATGTACTGTGTTACGACGAAGAAAGGTTACACCCGGCCATCGAAAGCTCTTTTTAGAGCCTAGGTGGTCCAGTGGTCAAGCGCAGCGCACATAGTTCAATACAATTAGGGCTACGATATCAAAGTAGCATGAGCTCGAATGCCAACGAAGGAAGAACAAAAAATTTGCTAACGCAAATTTACAGATCTAACAATGTTGGGCTAATGTTTAGACTAATAATATATATACATAGTATAAATATAGTATACCAAACCACACTGTCAATTGCAAAACTTATCGTTTAGTGTCCGAGTTATGGGATTTTATTAAACATTATAATTATTTCTTAAGAGCCTGTGCCACTCACTTTAGTCTCTTTGATGCTGTGCATGTCAAACAAAGGGCACTCTCCAACATAAAAGACAAGAATAGAATTCATAGCAAAATTATCTGTTTTGATGATGGCGACTTGTTTGTAGATCTTATTTTACTGAACATTCTTGCTGTTCTATAATTAACTTGGTAGACGAGAAGATATTTGTAATTGTGAAGTTTTTGACATTGAGAAATTATTTATAGGTGTCATAACAAGAGAATATATATCGCTTTTTATCAACTCCAGTTATTTAATTTCAATGTAAGAATAAACGAGCCTATGACGAGTTTATTATTACTATTTGAATTAAATAACGAGAGTTGGTGTCAAGCGATATTCCATTCTCACAAGTTATTAAACCTAATTGTCTTAATACGGCCAATACTCTCATTGCGTTAAACCAACAAATTCGATAAGTATAGATTCCACAACTGCAACAAGTGTATTGCGATCTTTTTAAATAATCATAATTTAACTTTTGAGTAGAGAAATATCGTAATACACGAGTTACAATGGTGGAATCTGTTTCTCTAATGATTTTTATCCTTCCGTTTCAAAGATTTCAGGAAAATTGTGTACTGCAGATGTGACGACATTAGCCATGGTCGCCTTTTTTATGACGTCACAATAACAAAATTCAGAAGAAATAAAAAAAAATTGCCATTACAATTAAATTTCAACCAATCATTTGTTGAGAACAAATTTTTCGCTAGAAATTAGAAATATTTTCTCACACTGGTCAAGAAATGTGAAAATAGCATTAAAATTAGAGATTAAAATATTCTTTTGTTAATATGTTTTAGATGATTTGAATGCCTTCACATGTCATACAATACATCTGATTGACGTAACGTACAATGATGTTACTGTAACGGCCAATTCAGTTGGTATTTTTGTGAGATTAGAACCTTCGCATGAATAAAACTCTCCGCCAAAAGGATCCATCTTCTTACAGTAACACAAACCAGCTGATGCATCTTCGTCGCACGGGAATGTTTCAATGTGTTGTACATTTTGTATTTGTTCATAAAGAAGTAAAATAATCAAATATCACACTCGAACGGCCAAACGGGCATGTAGTTGATCAATCAAATCTACTTGATAATACATTTATCATTTTTTGAAGTTTGTAAACTAAGAATAAGATATAACATATATTTAGATATAATACAACAGTAAAGTAATAGTACTCAGGATTGAAAAAATTCTGAAACTATATTTACAATAAAGAAAATCAAAACAAATAATACTGTTAAATTTTGCCATTTTTCACTAGAATTTCAAAACAACAAATTACAAAAGCTATTTAACTTGATTGATTGATTACTGCGTATGATACCAGAAAAGGTCAAAGGTTAAGTTTAAGATAATCTATGATAACAATAGACAGACAATTGACATAATAAATAATAGATAATAAATAAATGAACAGTAAATTAAGGTCAATACCAATATAAAATGTACCAAGAACATAAAACCTTCAATTTACTACAATGGGAATTTTTCTACAAATCTTAACATCATCATTATACACAAGAGGCAAACCATTCCCTAAAAGTAAAAAGAGTTTAGAATTAAACATTTCAAACCAAACTGTGTAGCTTCCAAATTTTTAAAAACCCATAGCAGGACAATTTGAACGACTGTCCTTAAAACCGAGCTCATAGTTTGAAGTTATTCGTTACAGTATGACTTTGTGTAAGGAAATCAATTTCACAATTTGCCTCATCACTTTATTGCATCTTTGGAGGAAAAATCAAAGCATAGACTACCAACGATGACATTTTTGTTCATTTGGTTTTACTCCTGGCACTTTCTTCTCGCGCCACCATGAGTCTTATGTAGACGAAGACCACTTCTGGCTTTCCATATAATAAGCCTGGTATTTTTTTTTATCAATTTATTAAACATATGAGAAGCATACAGTAAATACACAATAAAACTAAATCATTATCTTACCTTGTACATAAACAAAATCTTGAGTTGAGTTTGATTAAACATGCACACACCCACAATCTGCATGTATGCATAGATACGAAAAGAAAATCTCTTACATATGTCACATGCATTTTGCAACAGATAAATCACCATACTTTTTATAACCTCTTTTTAAACAATTAGTATATGTCCTTCATCCGATTTGGTTGTAACATTATACATTTTTATCTGCATTTTCAATAACTTTTGATTAAAAAAATAGTTCTAGATTATCTCTTCTGAACAAAGTTCAGGATATTCTCCATTTTTTGAAAATATAAGGTTAAATGCCTATTTTTATATGATTTAATGAAATAAATGTAAAGTTCAAGCGTTTGATAAGGGTTTGATGAAATGATATACATATGAATTTCTTTAAAACTTGTATCCTATCTTCATAAAACATGGTAATTTAAAACTTAGAATTTCTAGCCTGAAGTATCAATTTCGAAAAAAATAATAATAGACCCCAAATTCATGTTAATTTTGTTGTTAAATTAACTATGATAAACCCTGAAAAATTTCGACTTTGATGGCATTATGAAGACACACCATCATAAAATTGGTGTATTTGACCACAAGTAGATGTAAGAAGATGAAAATGTGATACGAGTTCCAATTAGACAACTCTCCATTCAAGTCAAAATTTATGAAAGTAAACCATTATTGGTCAAAGAATAGTCTCAAACACGGAACCTTGGCGTACACCAAACAGCAAGCTCATTTTGTATAAATAATCATTTAGCAAAACTTTGGGCGAGATCTTGTTAACGAACTCTCAAAAACGGATATTTGGGTAGGTATTGCAGTTTTCAATTGAAAAGTCTATGATGGATCTAGCTATTGAAAGACATCGGAAAAAAGGATATTTTAAAGTCATATGAAAACTCAAATTAAAAAAAAATATATAATTGGGTTTTTTTTTTATAACAAAATGGATAGTTTTCATTATTAAACTTATGTGCATATACTTGTTTCCAAAGAACAATCTTTAATTTGTCCATATTTAGGAGAAGTTTAATTTTTTTCATTGCTTGCTTTCAAGTAATTTTAGATAACTTGCAATGGATATGTGAGGAAAACACATTACTGGTTTGCAGATATTAAAATATGTATTTTCTGGATGGAAACACTTTGATGGAATACTCTAAGTCAGAACAGAAAATAGACGAGTACACAAGAATACATTATCATTTAAATACTATTCATTTAGTCTCTTATTTCAATCTATATATTTGATTTCTAAATAGAGATAAAAAATACAGTTTTACAGGAATAAAATAAAAAATAAATAATGCTATACAAATGCAAACACAAAATACAAAATATAACAATTACAAAAGCAAATCAATGTACAACAATGCTAACAAAACAACTGTCTAAATTAAGATGTTGTTAATCTCAATTAAATTGTTCTACAAAAGAGTCAAAGGATACAAATTTGGACATTAAAACTCATAAGTCGAAATGACACTGACTACGCCATGACTAAAAAGACAAACAACAGTAAACCTAACCAAATAATGGCCAATACTAATACAATAATTAAAAACAAAAAGAAGATGTGGTATGATTGCCAATGAGACAACTCTCCACACGACACCAAAATAACACAGATATAAACAACTATAGGTCACCGCACGGCTTTCAACAACTAGCAAAGCCCATAACGCAATGTCAGCACACAATTAGGAATAAGATTAACTGTCATTGATGGAACTTTATAATATCATCCATTAAATCTGGATTAAAATCAAATCGTACTATCAAGAACGTTTATTAAAACGTTAGTAATGAGCTTTTAACACCCAGTACAGATCTAGATATGTCAACAGTAAATAATAGTACAAAGTAATGGTATCATTATAATTCTCCTATTTCCGATGGTCATTGTTGGCTGTTTTGAAATATGCATTCTAAGTGAAACATATACAGTAGTAGACGCTTTAACGCCTGACTCACCCCGTTTCTCTCCTTTTGGAGTTATGCGATTTCCCCAGTTTTTTTGTTTGAAGCCATGACTTCTCTCTTCATAACCAATTCATGGTATTTAAACATCAGTTTAGTAAACGAATGTCACTTTGTTTTGTTTTTTGAATCTAATCGACTGAAAGATGTAAATAAACTATACTACAAGTATAGATATATGCAACAGTAGTATACCGCTGTTAAAAACTCGTAAATCTATGGACAAAAAACAATTTGGGGTTACAAACTAAACCTGAGGGAAACGCATTAAATATAAAGGAGAACAAAGACACAACATTAAAATGTAACACACACAGAAACGGACTAAGAATTAGACAAAATCCGATGAGAATAACAAATATAACATCAAAACCAAATACATGAATTTGGGATAGAAAAGTACCGTGACACGTCTTATAGTAATGTGAATTCACACTCAAATATAGAAACGGTAAATTATCATTTTAATGATACAGCAATGTAACGAAATTAAATAAAAAGAACAACATTAACACTTACATTCTCATTTTTTAAAAGTATGAAAAATTGTTACACAATACAGCATTGTTTTTGAAATAACGTATCTTGAAGTTTTCTCTATGTCATCTTCAATAGGCCATCTTGTATCTGAAGTCAGAAATAGAAGACGGTCATTCTTCTATGCATGTCACTTTCGATCATTTACATTATCTTATTCTTTCTTTCTAGAATTGTCGAATAAAGATACATTTTTTAAGTTCAGACATCATTATCCAAACTTATTAATTTTTTCTAGTTGAATCGAGAATGTTGACGAATTCCTGGTTTTACCAGTTTTCTTGCACAAGCAAATTCGTTTAAAACAGGAAATTATTGTGTTCCTTAACTTCTTGCTGAGAATGAGATACACAACAAAGTTCAGCGCAAAGCCTATTTCCCAGCTGATTAAAACAAACTGTGCCGCGTTCTGAGCAAAAGCCGGAACGTCAGAACTGTTCGCATCTGAGAAAATGATAGTGGCGACTACGTGAATTGCCTCCGAAAGAATGAAAATAAGGCAAATTAAAACCACAATGATTGCGGAACGGCGATTTCTTTCATGTAACTTCCTTTGGATATTTGACTGAATTATATCCCTACAGATTGTTAGTTTACAGCATATATAAGTAGTGCAGATCACCATAATGGCGATGCACACGTACATGATTATACTAGTTATCATGTACTGCGTTTCATGTCTTCTTACTGTAAACACAATGTCGTTAGTACCACAGGATTTACCATCCGCACTCATTTTCTGGCTTCTTTCTGCTACGAGTTTCAATAAACTCGAAATAACTGTTAGCTAAATCTAACCGTATCGTAAAATTAAAATTAAATTGAAATGTATCGTAGTTGTATGTTAAAATTTTCCTGTCGCATTTCAATTTCACATATATTTGCTATTAGATGAAGTATTCCCATGATCAACAATACAATCTACAATACAGGACTTTGAAGCTTGTTTCACACATGCATATTTCCGAGAGAAAAAAACTCCGCAATGAACTGGTTCTTTCTGATCTCGAATTGTCTGAATGTAATTTCAAATATAGTATATTTTCTTTATCGGTTGCTGCTTTCTCTCTGATACTGCCTCCAAGCGTTATCTTATAAATTAAAACTACTGCTGTTAGGATAAGTTTAATTAAATGGATTGTTATTTCTAAAGGCAAAATGAATATAAACTTTGAAGAGATCAACATAACAATTCATTGAATGCATTTATCTGATAAGTAGACGTCTCAAGTGTTCATCCTCTCTGGTCTTAATTATGCCTGGTTATACACTACAGTTATATTTCAAAGTTTCTGTCACTTTGGAGTTAAATTTAATCATTGATACAAATTACAGTAAACAAAGTAATATTACCATTAAGCCACGTCGTGTATACCCCTTGTGGATGCTGATGATCCTCACATAAGTTTCATAGTAATGTGGGTATGCTTGATACGATATAAATATTCATTTGATTTCAAATTTAAGATACAATATAAATTGCTATTTTCATTTAAAACGTCTATTGGGAAAACAATTAAGGAATAACAGTACTGTAGTTGAAGAGTTGCCACCGTCAATTGTAGATTTGACGGTCGCAAATGCAGTTTTGCTGGCGACGCGTAGCGGAGACAGTAAAACGGAGATTTGTGACCGTCAAATCAAAATTGACGGTGGCAACTCTTCAACGTCAGTACTGTTATTCCGATTCTAATGCATTACAAAAAGAAAAAATCAGATAAAACTTGAAAGAATGTCTAAAATTGTCAAATAAAAAAAAATTCCGCGAAACTTCATGAATGATTTTGGCACAAAGACGTCATGGCTAAACGTGACGTCAAACAAATGAAAACTTACAAACTGGAGGTTATGACGTTAGTTGTACGCTTCAAATTCGAATAAAATTACATTAAAACGGCGAATTCGAGGTAGGTGTTGTTTTATTTTCGATTATATAGTAGTAATCGAACATTTGTTGATTCATCAATTCAAAATGGTGGGTTTCTCCTTAGTAACGCCTGGTCAACTGTGGATTTGACGGCAACTTTTAGCCACTGAAAAAAATTGTTACATCCAAATTGCATTAGAATATTAATTGCATGCTGTATTCGAGGTTGTATTGCATTGCCGAGACATATATGTCAACAGAGATGCTGACTACTCTTTTGAAAGGATGTCATCTTATTTACAAGTTAGTATGTAGTAAACATAATTGTAAACAGCTCTTTTCTTTGCATTATGCAATAAGAATTATTGATAATTCTATAAAACTGTGTAATAAATTTAGTACCTATTTGGAGGCAAGAAAATATGTTTTCCAATTTTTTTTAAAATTTTACAACATAAATAAGAAAATGTGGTATGAGTGCCAATGATACAACTCTCCAGCAGGGTTACAATGTATAAAAAAAGTATTCACTTATAGGTAAAAGTACAGCAACTCATAAAAGTACTTAATTTAACTTGTATGAATAACATATCTCGTCCTAGTCTAATACTCACGTATTGAAAACCTATTTAATTTGTTTGCTTTAACACCTTCATACGACGTCATAACCCCGAGGCCAATTGTTTGGACTTCGAGAGACATTTTTTTTTGCAACTATGGGACAAGTTTTTCCATGAAATCTCACTGACGTGTAGTTTTTTTAGATCAGATATTAATGCTTACCTTTAGTATGCTTGTTGGTGCAAAATACTATCAGCCATTCTTTCTCGAAGTTCAACAAAAAATAGCTTCAGCGTTTTGACGTCATAGGAGGCGTCAAAGCAAATACATAACATAGCCTTTCAAGACGTCATTAGACTTAACTCATCCAAGATTTGTCCTGCATACAAAATAAAAATATGTATGTCAAGTCATTAACTGTGTGCTTCCGTTTTAAAAACGAGAGGAACAAATGTACGAGAGGGACATTCAAACTCATAAGTCAAAACTAAAAAAACAAAGCCATGGCTGAAAGAGAAAAAGACCAACAGACAAACAGTAGTTAACACAAAACACAACAAAGAAAGCTTATGATTAAACAACGTGTATGCAGTCAAAGGTGCTCCCGATTAATAAAGGATTAACTTTCATTACATAAGCAGTTGAACCTTATAGAAAATTTATTGATATCAACAAATGTAGAAAAATATCAAAACTAGGACTGTAAGGTAAATAAACTCATTATAGATATCATGCTTAAATTTTGTTTTTTAAGCCAGACGCCCGTTTTGTCTACAAAAGACTCATCAGTGACGCTCGAATCCAAAAAAGTTTTAAAGTTTAAATGGTCAAAAAGTACGACATTAAAGATCAGTGACAACCAAAATTCCCCAAAAAACTGTCAAATACAGCCAAGGTAATCTATTCCTGAATCAGAAAAACAAATGAGTAACAATAACAAAAAATAAAGACAACAGCAGATAACCGATGTCCAAATCTCATAAATCTATTAAAACAATGTAAAACACACAAACCAAGATAAAAAGTGCGAGAATTGAATGAGCTGCAAACGAATTGAGGCATAATGTAATTACTTTTTGATAATTTAGAAATACTTTATATTTTTTTTAAAATCAAATGATAGTGAAAATCAAAGTTAATATTAAACACAAACGTCATAATATGAGAGGAAGAAATAGAAATGTTTTTTTTCTTCAAACAGACAAATAAGTCGTATAAAGTCAACTTGGAATAGTTCATTAGAAGTGCGTGTGTCCACAAAGGTTATACATATATCAATTACCTCAATGTATATTTTAAGTCCTTTAATGTAAAAACTTTAAACTTGTAATTCTGGAATATGAAAAGCATTCGTCAGTAATCATCATGATATGTTATCCGTATATCTCATTTGAACTTGACACAGAATATAATACATCACATAAAAAACAAAAAAGAAATTCGAAACATCAGTAATGAATCATTGCATAGAAGACATGTGAAATGCATTTCTCTACATAAGATTATAAAAGAACATATTTTCTTACATCTTTATACTGTAACCATTCCCTATTAATATGATTTCATATTCCTATATATATAGACATTACTTTACTGTATAAGAACCAACCTACAATTATTTTTGTTGATACCTACGTCATTTGTTTTCTGCTGCATAACTGTCTTCTTGTGTAGACGAAACGCGCGTCTGACGTACTAAATTATAATCCTGGTACCTTTGATAACTATTCTTGACAATAATATCACATGTACCTTTTTCATATAGTAATTGATATTTTGCTTGCTTGTATGTTCATGTAAAATCAACATGATCATGCAAATATGTATTTCTTATATTCAAGACGAAAATTTCACAAGATCGACTTACATAAGCTGATATTGAAAATGTCAAACTGCAAATTTATACTTAGATGTCTTTTTCTATCAAAACAAAAATTGAACCAATGAAATCATTTATCTTAAAAAGACATCATCCTGCAAGAAAAAAAATATGTTGTTATGTTTCACCCCTTGACTCAACAACTTAATAAACCTATTAAACAGATAAAGTTATACTTTGTCTATGTATTTAAAAAATCTTGATTCAACATATCTGCGTGTTGGAGGAAAGATAACTTTGATTTTTCAAAATTAAAAGTTACATTTCTATCACTCATAATATGGAATTTATTGAAAATTAAATATTATGTATATTTTAGTAAAGTTTGTGTATCTTGGTACGTGTTTGTTATAAAAATGATCCCTGCAGATAGCAAACCATTTTTTAAACATACCTGTTTATATTTAAAATAACAGTCTGCTCAATTTTTTAATCTGTTTTCAGGATTTTTTTTGTCATTTTATAGTAATTGACATCGAAATTAAAAGACGTCAAAACGTGCATTGCTTAATTGTTTAGAAAATCATTATAGTTTGATTTCTAGTTACACGAGTAACATTATGTCCAGGAAACAGTTTTGAAAAATGGTATACCAATGGTAGGAATCAGTTATACAGAAGCTGTTTTTACATGTGAGAAAATCAATATACCACCACCATTGTCAAAACAACTTCCGAAAATCAAAAATATCAATGTCAATCTGTGGCTGTTTGTGAAGTTTCTATGATGTATCTGCCCTCATTAGGATATCATCATGACGATCTGACTGTTTTCAATGTATAAACACAAAACACGATGCCCGCTGATAGTCTATAAGTGGCTGACGTATAGTACTAATGTAATTACAACCAGATGACAGAGGGGACCTATCGCATGTAATGTAAATCTTTTGTCCCCCTTATGTGTCAAAGTATGGGGCGTATGTCATTTACGCCAATTTTTAAAATTTCCATTCTTTCATTTGTCCCAATTTCATTTTTTCATTTGCGCCGATTTTATATTTGCTCCTAATTGCATTTACAGTTTAACATCGGGGAGTTAATACTGGTCATACATATCAGAAGGTCAGTCAGTCCAAATGTTTTGAATGTCTTTTCAATTATATGTCTGTAATATTAATAGATGGAACTTTTAGGTGCGGTCCGAAGTACTTTAATCAGTTATATATTTTACACGGATTTCAAACATGGAAACTTCCTACCTCTAATTTACGAACACTTACCAGCTCAAGAATAGTGTTATGAAGTTATGTGGAAAATAATTTGAGATCCAAGCCGTGAAAAAAACTTTCCTTTCAACAAGCAATGCATAACGTAATTTTGGATGCTTTTCCAAAATCTAGAACAGATTGTTGTCGTTTTCCTTTGGCTCAGAACTAGCCGAGAAAAATCCTGTCTGTTGGCTGAGCAAAGAGTAAAGACAAATTAAGTGACATTGGAAAATGGCTATCCCTAGTGATTGACAATTCATAACATTTGTACAAATGGATAACGGAAGAGGTCTATGATAAAAAATGTAAAATGATATCCACCCGTAATTTACCTGTAAAGCAAAGGAAAAAAAATAATCGGCGCAAATGAAACAAAAAATCGGCCCAAACGAAATGCAGATTGGCGCAAATGCAAAACGCTGCATGTATGGTATTATAAGATCATATGCTTAATTGTAGTAGTCAGTGCTTCGATACTGACATGATTTAACATACTTTACTAAAATTGTCTGTTTATAAATTTTGAAATTATTATGAAACTAAGGTTTCAACTCCCTCAGGCAAAGTTGGCTTTAGACTAATTTGGCTATTTATTTTTGGTATTTTTGACATATAGCTCTTCAACGATTTTCGGTACATTTACATCTTCGGATTTCAAATGTTTGGCTTTGAGCGTTCCTGATGAAGGTAAATCCAGAAAAGCGCTTCGGACGCAATTAATTATAAAACGTGTTGTTTTCCATTTTTTACTTCACTGGGTCGATACCTCTGCTGGTGGATAGTCAGTGCTTCGGCACTGGCATGATTAAACATACTTTACTAAAATTGTCTGTTTATACATTTTGAAATTATTATGAAACTAAGGTTTCAACTCCCTCAGGCAAAGTTGGCTTTAGACTAATTTGGCTATTTATTTTTGGTATTTTTGACATATAGCTCTTCAACGATTTTCGGTACTTTTACATCTTCGGATTTCAAATGTTTGGCTTTGAGCGTTCCTGATGAAGGTAAATCCAGAAAAGTGCTTCGAACGCAATAAATTATAAAACGTGTTGTTTTCCATTTTGTAATTGATAACGTCATATAACCCAGATGAAGGCGCACATTGTTGGAATCTTTTGTTGATTTTGATATCATATGGCGGCCATCTTGGAAAAAGCCGCCATTATGAAATTTAAACTTTGTCCATAGGTATTATTGTATCAATGATCCAGGACTACTCTCATCCCAAATTTTAACATGTATTTAAGTGACATTTGCTGATTTTGATTTTTTATGGCTGCCATCTTGAAAAAAAAACCGCCGGATTGAAATTGCAAGATGTATTCATAGTCTATACTTTTTGAAACACTTTTCACTACTGTCACGCTAAATTTGGACATGAAACTGACCTTATATAAGTTATATATGCAGATAAAGATTATTCGGAATAGAAATGAAGATTTCCTTTTTTTATTACATGTATTATCAAAAACGCTTATTAATTCTTAGCACTCACTTAAAATATTATTGATGAATCTCAATATTGATACTTTTTCGTTCATTGGTTACATCATAAGCAACGTTCAATAACCACTTTTTCATCTTTAATGTTGCACTTAAAACATAAAACTAATAATAACGTTAGAACAGTATATTCAATCTTGAAATATTTGATTAAGTAATCGTACCCACACAAAATTTTGATATATTGCAATTGCATTTAATTCGTTTAGTTAAAAAATTTAAAAAAAAATCAAATTTGATTTAATTTCATTTTGATAAATGTTTAGGTACAAATATCAATGTATGTTAATTTCATGAAGTGACTTTAAAAACAGCTGTTGATGTATCATTTTAGTTTTGTTGTGGATATAAAGATATGGTTGTAATTTTTTGGAGTTCTGAATCGCATACGATGAATATCATACTAAAGGGTATCTTTGATAATGTTTTTTACCCATAATGTTGGTAAGTTTCAGACTAGTAATCAAAATCCTTGTGCTCATACGACATTTTATTGATGCAGTCATATACTTTTGCGTGCAACTTAAAAACCATTTTGAAGTACAAATTTGATCTGTTTATGGGTTTTTTCCGAGAGCTAAAAAATTGACACATCACAAAGACTGCTAACTTGTTTCAGAAAACATGTCTGGTTTTTTTCAAAATTATAATTGTCAATGATCCACGTGGACAGATTTAGACTTTTTTTTCAAATAAAGAACCTGTCGATAAAGCATGTGTCTCTTATTCATCTGTTATTTCATTTGGTTCTTGAAATATGGTATAAAATAATGCTTTTAATATTTGCTTGACGACTTGAAGGGAGTACTTATGACAAGAAAGGTCAATGATACGTTCACATTTGCACGATTTTGTTAGTAAAAATTAAAAGTATTCTAGGACTTATGGGGCATTCGTTAAAATTGACAAAAATGACAATTGTTATGTATGATATAATGACTTTATATTGTATTATATGACATTAGAGAGAGAGTATATGTATCCGATTATCAGAAAGATAAAGATAATTGGATTCATCCTATGATTGACATTTCCTACCACAAACTTATCGGTGAACAATCTTTCATATTATTTTTTGTCTGAAACAACTTTCCTTTAGCATGTAGAAAAACTCTTCTTTCACGGATTTGGCTATACTTTTTGGACCTTTTGGATTATAGCTCTTCATCTTTTATATAAGCTTTGGATTTCAAATAGTTTGGCCACGAGCATCACTGAAGAGACATGTATTGTCGAAATGCGCATTTGGTGCAGGAAAATTAGAACAGTTAATTTTATTTATATACCAGGATTGAAGTGTTGTATTTTCGTCACACGCACTTTTTGTCTACTGAAGACTCATCAATGACGCGCAAATAAAAAAAAAGATAAAAAAGCAAAATGAAGTATGAAGTTGAGGAGCATTGAGAACAAACATTTCCTTTTTTTTTTCAAAATACAGATACAGTAATTTATTCATGAGTTATGAAAGCTTAAGTTTTTCATATATTTAAAGAGAGAATATAAGAAATACCTGTAACCCTCACAAAATAATGCAACAATTTTCCAAAATATCACGCTTTTCTAGACTGTACATAAAGTATTTGTAAATGTAAATGTACTTGTATCGGCTGTCAAACTTTTGTAACATAGCGTCACTAGTAAGTCTGGACAAAATGCACTTCTGGCGTATTAAAATTTTAAACATTTGTTACCTTTTATTCGTGTGTTTCTTTGTCAATTGTGTTCTTCTATTTATTTATATTGTAGTCCTGTAATGTTGTGTTGTCATTTTAATGTTATATTTCATATGACTATCAAAAAGGGAGGTTTGGTATGCCACAAAACCAGGTTCAAGACACCATTTTTTCTTTAAGAATGTCCTGTAACAAGTCAGGAATATGGCCATTGTTATATAATAGTTCGTTTCTGTGTGTGTTACATTTTAACGTTGTGTTTCCGTTGCGTCGTTTGTTTTTTCTTGTATTTGAGTGTGAATTCACATTACTATAAGACGTGTCACGGTACTTATCTATCCCAAATTCATCTATTTGGTTTTGATGTTATACATGTTATTCTCATAGGATTTTGTTTATTGCTTAGTCCGTTTCTGTGTGTGTTACATTTTAATGTTGTGTCGTTGTTCTCATCTTATATTTAATGCGTTTCCCTCAGTTTTAGATTGTTACCCCGATTTTGTTTTTTGTCCATGGAATTATGAGTTTTGAACAGTGGTATACTTCTGTTGCTTTATTTACAATACTTCTTTTGAATATGTACTGATTGATATTTTGTCATTTATACATGCTTGACAGATGTTTCACAAGTCAGTAACAGTATTTAGAAATTCTGTCACATAACAAAACAAGCAACGTAGTTTTGATAATTTTAAACATTTTCGACCAACATCGGAACTATTGCAGTTTTAAATTCTGGAAGCTTGTCACACATTACTGGCAGGAATACAGTTTCTCTATATAGAGGATTAAAACACATTTCCGTAACCAATGTGGTATCACATCCTGGAAGTTCATCTGGCTATTATAGATTAGCATTCATCACCAAAAGGAGGAAGCCATTGTAGCAATACATATTTAGCTTCAAACAGTGCAGTAACACATTCCAGAATTCAACATGGGGATTTGTCCCGTGTAATGTCGAACAGAGGACCATCACATTCCGAAGGAATTTTCAGTGGTTGTCTCATTCAGCTTCCGACGCTTAAAAAATACATTACGTAATAAACAAGAAATTAATTTCAGTGAAAATCAACAAAATGTCTGCAAATTCTAGCAATGTTTCATTCATTTATAGTCTGAGTTTCTCGTCTCATGCAATTTTAGTTAATAGGTAATTACATTTTGTACAAAAAAAATACTGCAACAGTGCCTTGTCCCATGGAAGTGTATTCAATGTGCCTTCATATTTTGCATAGGTCTATATTATGTCAGTCAACGGTAAAAATAAGAGTAAGTCAGTAGTAAAAAGATATAAAAAAAACCCACATAAATACCGAAATCCAAGGCTAATTGAAAAAGAAGCAGTCCATAAAAGTTGACAAAATCACACGTTCTCAATCAACGACACAAGTGAATAACATAGGACTGATATATTCCTTACCTGGTACAGCATTTTCCGTAGAAAATAGTCGGTTAAACCTGGTTTATAGCTAGCCAAACTTCCAACTAATAGAACAACTGTTTATATATTAACAAAATTGGGTGGGCAACACAAACATACATTGTAATTAGTTAATGTGACAATATTTTACACCCTCCAACCAAAACTGTGTCATAACCTACAACAAAATTTACTAAAAAATGTAAACAAACCTGCAAATTAATCTAACAAAAACGAAAAATATACCAAATAATCATCAATGGGAAAGCTACTGAAACAACAGCAAGATACTGCTTAGTTCTAGTCCGTCTTATAAGACAATGAAGTAGCTAGGGTATAGTTCGGCATACCGTATTTTACATGTACATCAAAAAGTATTTCGTATAGCAGTGTTAATAGGTTATATTTTTTAGTCGTGGTGTCGTGGTTAGTGCATCGGACTACTAACACAAAGGTTCCGGGTTCGATTCCCGTTTCGGGATGAACATTTCATGGACTGAATTTTCGGCTCTCCTTTGACACTATTTGCGAGTATGGTCTTGAGGAAATGATAATAGTCTGTCGGAAGAGGACGAAAATGACTGACTCGTGTTAAAAGATAGCCGTATCGATATCTCTTGCACGTAAAAAAACAACCCTTAAATATTTCGAAAAAGAGCAGGCTAATGCCGCTACAATGCAGCACTCGCACCCACAAAGTGGAAAGGTGTTTATGTAAGTTAAAAACTTGTTTCCCAATCCACTATGAATATAAATAAATATGTTTAAACTAAAAGATTATATTTTGATAACGCTCAATTTAATAGTATACAGTTTTATATTTTACATGTTTTTGATATTTAAACTAATCGGTACGATTATTAGAATTTATAAGCAATTTAATAGAAAGATACGGATGTATAAAGCTTATCATGAAAAAGTATTATGTAGATAACCTTACAATTTGTGTAATAACTTTAAACTATACATTTCCTTCATTTGCGAGTCTGATTGGCACTATCAGCTGCACACATATGAAATTGAAACTTAAAGAAGAAGAAAATGTAAATTGTGTTACCTAGTTGAGGTTTATGTAAACTACGATGAAAATGTATAGACTTCTGAGTGCAGTAAAATTTAAAATGAAGATGTGTATTTCAATTAAATTAGCGAAAATGAATCTTCATGTTTTAGCTCAAAGCAAAACTGTATTTGGATGATAACATAAAATAAGTTAAATCTTAACTATCTAATTACATTGATGCATCCATTGACAGCTCAAATGAGAGACAAAATGGGTGGGGGGGGGGGGGAAATTTCAGAAAAAAATAGCATTTGAAGTTAAATGTATGTGTGCATTATGTATCACCTGTCAACCATTTTGTTTATAAAGTATAAAGTAATAACCATATTTTTGTGTTGTTTTTCAAATGTTCAATAAGTTAAATTAAGGTAATTGTTTGTCAACCTAGAAGGTCATATAACAAGTGCTCTCGGAAGAAAAAATAATTTGACTTAGCGTGCTGCAATTCATTCAGAGTCATATTTTTAAACATGCGAACACAGATAAAACATTCTGAAAATGCATCTAAAAATGACAGCAATGATTGTTATTTACGAATACACTCAATTTGAAAATAAATTGAAAATTACTCGACGAGTACCGCATGAGGAGCGAGATATGATTATCATTCCGTAGCACTTGAAACTATAACCGGATATTTGTGGGGTTCGTGTTGCCTTTTTTGGCTTTTTTGGTTTCGAGCGTCACTGATGAGGTTTTTGTAGACGAAACGCGCGTCTGGCGTATATAAAAAAAAATTAGTCTGGGTATCTATGATGAGTTTATTTACAACCACTGGGTCGATGACACTGCTTGTGGAGATTTATTTCCCCGAGGGTATCACCAGCCCAGTAGTCAGCACTTTTTAAGCTGACATGAACTATCATTAATATGGTTATATTTATAGTTATAAATCAACTGTTTACAAATTTTTGAATTTTTGAAATTCTAAGGCTTTTCTACCTCAGGCATAGATTACCTTAGCTGGATTTGGCAAAACGTTTAGGATTTTTGGTCCTCAGTGCTCTTCGACTTCGTTCTTTGTTTGGACTTTTTGGCTTTTTAGGATTCGAGCGTCACTGATGAGGGTTATTTTTGTAGACGAAACGCGTGTCTGGCGTATATATATATATAAAAAATTAGTCCTGGTATTTATGATGAGTTTATTTGCTAAGTCTGAAGTTCTCTGTGTTGTGTTCTTGTCTTTTAATCATTTTTCGATCTCTTATTATTTGTTTTTGGCTTTGTTGTTATATTAAAAATCATAACACAAATTACTTCTATACAAATTTGCTCTTTGAAAGTTTGAATAGATATAGTATATGGAATATGAAGGTAAAATCAATTACGATTTTGAAGACACTACAAATATAATTTAAAAAGATACAAATAAGACTGTACCATATCTAGCAGTTCAAATCACATATTGCTGGGTATATGGCTTAATTAGTATCAGGCTTATAATTTGATACGCCAGACGCGCGTGTAGAAACACCTTAATGCGTAAATGTATAATATTATTTACAACAGATTTTTTTTTCAAACTCTTACAGCAATTTTATTTTCCAGATTTGTTTTGATCATCAGACTGATCACTCGAAAACAAAACGTTCATCACTATTGGTATCCTTTCAATTAGTGTGGAAACTGGTTAAAGATACATATACAGTTTATGTCTTTGTCTATAAAAAGCATGACATTGTTTTATCATATTTTTGTTCACTAAAGTGTCAAGGTGGAATAAATCATTGCATGAATATAATGTTAAGAATCAAAAATGATGAATTTCTGTCTGAAGAGGAGCTAATCTCTGAATGAAAGTTTATTTATTGATAAACAGTCTGAATTCCTTGAACTATAGGTATATTTCCACATCAAACAGATATTTCTCTTTAGAACTAGAGAACTTTGTTAGCGGGACACTCTATCTCTCATAATGGAATATTTCATACAAGGCATTTTGTTTCATATCATGTAACACTCAATATACATAATTAAATGTCACAGCAACATAATTACATATGATTATTACACAACTCAAGAATCAATGCAGTTTCATTCATGGTTTTACGGAGCTGTTTCAAACATCAGTAACAATAGTGTAGTGTGACATTCATACAAAAATTTCTAAAAGCAATGCAGTTATTTTGGAGGTTTTTCGCATATTTTGGAAAACGGTGGTATATTGTTTCTTAGGGGTCCATCCTGCAAACCCTCACAAATAAATTCCAATAGTTGTTCATCACCCAAAGGTATCACCAATAGTAACTCAAATTTTAGAGGGAGTCATGGTTGCAATGAAGATTTATCTCTAAGTAGTGTAATATCACATTGAGGTATTTTAACACGCGAATCGTCATATATAATTACTGGAACATCGCATTTCTTGGACGATTCGTCGCATTCGGATTCCAGCGATTGAACAATGCACTAAGAAGAAAGTGACAATGGCATTTCACGCAAAGTACAAAATGAATATTTAGATTTAAGCAATGGTTGATCACCTTAAATTCTTAGTTGATGAAGCACATTCAGCACTTTTGTCGGATATTACCATGCTAAAGCAAGCTACTGGAACAGATCTTGTCCTTCGATAGAAGATAGTTCAAAAAGAGATTTGTCATATTTGGGGAATCAATGATTTGTATAGTAAGACTTATTATACAAATCCTTGGGAGAATTAACACAGATTATTCTCCCATTAAGTTAAAGGACGAAGAAGGAATAGAGTATAGTTTTGCATAAAGAATTTTACATGTGCATCATTAAGGTTTTCTCATATCTGTGTTGGGAGATAATTATATTTTGATAACGCTCAATTTAATAGCATATCGTTTTATATTTTACATGTTTTTGAAATTAAAACTAAACGGTAACATCATCGGAATTTATAAGCATTTTTTTTAGAAAGTTACGAATGTATAAAAACATTCCTACCACAGTATTCTTTAGATAAACTTCAAAATTAAGTATAAAATCCAGAAATTTACGAGAGTTGTTGCCATTATCCACAGCACATATATGTAATGGAAATTAGAAGATGGGCAGTATGTAAATTATGTTATCTAGTTATATGTGATTTTTTTTATGGATTATCAGGTTGTGTTCAAATTTGAGGAAAGTTCGACTACACAGTTCAGGTAGCAAGCAAACTATTCAAATATATTAGATTTGCCTCCACACATAATGGCATCGGCTGTAAATACCAAAATAACTTTTACAAACTTTGAAAGTTGTAAACATTCCCGCCACCCGAGAAGAAATGGGAACCACCGTTATATTTAACTTGATTAAAGTCAATCAAGTTTTCGATTTTACAGAAGTAATCCTTTTACAGTATATATTTTAAAAACATTCTCTCGATCTAAAGTCATCATAACAGAGATGCTTCACTGCGAATGCTTCACCGCTGAATGTAGCAAATATAGTAGAAGTATAACGAGAATACATGGACAAAAAAATCACCGTTTAAAATAGTATTACTAGAGGTGAATCCGCCTTCAATGTTTTCGTCTAAACAACGCTACTACGGAAAGTACACTTCACCGATGTCAATACAGTAACTTGTATATTAATCGATGAAATATATAAAAACACAGAAACATGCGCTAAATGCGCAAATTACCCTTCAGAAAAGTTTCCAGTTCAACTGGAACTTCAGTGGGGAGCTCTTCTAAGTGCTAATATGTATTGAATATAAAATGCTTCAAAACTTTGAACATGTTGCACAGGATTGTTCGGTGAAACCTCTTTTAATGCAATAGCCTGTGCATATGATGTTGCGTAAATAAGCAAGAATCCAATAGAACAACAACTTGTTATAGATAAACCCACGGAATATACCCAATTCATCACTATGTTTTAAAGCCTCAGAAAAAACATTGTATTACAAATAGAACCAAACAACCGTTTGAAACTATCTTAAACAGTGTTTTAACTTTAAACGAAAGTCCTATGCTGTAGATAAATCTCCGCATCTTGGGATTTTCTGAGATCAAAACTCTCAAAATGAAACAACTGAACAAAACATTAAAAAATGTAGTAGAGCCGCCTATAGTCTTATGTCCGCAGGACTACCTGGTGAAAATAGGCTAGATCCATTTACATCATTACATCTAATTACAACTTTTATGCAACATATTCTAACGTACGGTAGAGACGTTAATATTACTGAAAAGAATAATGTCATTACCAATGTGTACACCAGAATCTGGTATTTACATCCTGTCCGGGTTTTTTGCCTATAGAAGCACAACTAGATCAAAAAGCACTGATATATCATTTAAAAATGTATGTAGGCATATGCGTAACATATAGCAAGATACCGAACATTATACATAAAAACAAAAAATGAGTTTATTCCTAACCAGTGATGTGATATGTTGATATTTTCGGAACATTGCTACCCCCGTATCCCGTTGTTGTGCCGAGAGCATACCTGTAATATAATGTATATATATACTCGTATCGTGTAGCGTTATATTTTTGAAAGCATTGATAATTCAGTGATGCGTCGATTATATAAAACATTTATATTTCTATAACATACTGATAACGTGTGTGTAACATATAGTGTATATGGAGTGGGTCAACATTTACTACTTTAAAGGTTGTCTCAAAGTGGAAAGAGAAAGATTTCCTTATAAGGTAAAATACAACTGTTAATTGCTTATGATTAAACAATAATTGGCAAGTGTCTTAAGACACTGGGCTAGATATACCATAATGCACCCACATAGGATATTCATAATAAATGGCTATATTGTAATTTTGAATCAAATGTATCGAACAAAAATTGTATTAAACAAACTGAGGAAGGTTTATTTAACAAATTTAAGTAAACCTGGTGTACAACAGTTGCTGCGTATGCATAGGGAAGTAAATTGAGAACTTTCAAATTGTTTAAAAATAACTATAGTACTTAAAATTATTTTAAAAATATTATGTCAATAAAAAACAGCCCACGAGAGGACATCTTTTAACTGTAGCTCTTTTATTAAATATGAACTTTTTGTCATTTTAAAATGCCTTTTATATTCTTATATAATATAAATTATTTAATAAATAAGACAACACATAAATGACTACAAGTGTAGCAGCCTTTAATATCAATTACACATTCCCAATTCCTCAAACTAAAGTCCTTCACTATAATGTCAGCCATCGCACTACAAATCCAAACATATAATAGAATATACAGTAACACAATCAAAATATATCTACAAAAGAGGAATAAATCATATAAATACAACGTCATATTTTTAAATATCCACATTGACAATTACCAAATCATAAAAGGGTTGGATGGTTGGGTAAACATAATAACAAACTGCTGCTACGTTAACTTAAGGCAAACTTTGAATAACTTTATTTTCTCAGACGAATCCCTCAAGTAATACTTAATCATGCTTTTCATTAATCTTATGAGCGCATATACCGGCATTACAGGTATATGTTAATCCAATCACATAGAACATAGGTTTTAGTTGGTTTCAAGTACTAGTATTTAAGAATAAAATATAGAAAACAATATATTTATTGAATAAATTTCAATTACAAAGTTGCTTTAAATATAAAAGTTCAAGAAAAAAACAAAAAAATATTTTTTAAATAAGTGTTTTCTTGTTCAATGAAAAATAATTTAAAAACTAAACTGTGACTTTTTGTCCTGTGACTTTCTGTCCTTGATATTGTTAACGTTATATTAGAAATACATCTTTTATGATAATTTGGGATATAGTATGTATGATATATATAAATCAAAAAGGGATGTTCAGAGAGTTTTAAATTTTGAATAAAAGTCATAAAAGAATTGCAACATCCTGTTTAACTTTAATCGAAGGGCCTTTTGTATTTACTAGATAAGTAATACACGAGTTTAAGAAAGATGTGACTTATAGTTACCTGTAAAACACACATGTGCTGAGGTAATTAAACCTTATTTTTTTTAGAAAAACTGTATAAAATTTAATTGAAATAAATGTTTACTGTAACTTTGGAACACATGTACATTTCCGTTTTAAAAAGGTTACCACGGATTGCTATGGAAATTCTATTATCATAGTTATATTAAATCTTAAGTTTAACAAAATAAAAAGTGTAGTTTTTATATACTATTTTAAATATATTTCAATACAGAACAATTTCACTGCAGAATAGCTTAATTTCAACTCAAATGACACCATAAATCTACATCTACATCTACGGAGAGCCGAATTTGACCTCAAATTTCCGGTTCATCTCAGCTGACGAAAGATTTTGCACACTTTTTAATCACAGGGTGTATTTAAGTTGATTCATTTAGTTGTAAAAGATGAAAGATTTTAACTGATTTAGTCATTTAAAACACTCCGATTCAAGCTTAAGGTGGTACCTAACACCTGAACTAAAATTAATTTGGCTCGTTTAATTTTTCTTAAAATTTTGACAAAGTATTTACTTTGACCCTCTGACAAAAATATAAAAAAAAATCAAAAATATTGAACCAACCGTTTAATCAGAAAAATTACACTGGTTATATAGCAGTTTGACAAACACTTATTTTTATCATTGAGAAGCTTAATATTCCCTTAAGAACACAACGTCATTAAAACGTTCTGTTGATTTTACAGAGTTATCTCCCTGTAGTGTTAGGTACCACCTTAAATATGAAAAATCTAAAAAAAAAAAAATCCCAATATTGTCACTTTTCAGATTGTTTTTGTCAAAAAATAAAGTGTCTGCATCCGTGTTAATCTTCAACCTTTATATATGTTATGTATTATATCATCAAATACAACTTAAATATACACTTTCATATAAAACGGAAACCGTCTTATATTTTACTAAAATGCTAAAATTGTGAAGATTTCAGTAATTTCGCATGACTTAATGATGCTACTACCCGATATATGTGCATTGTATTTTCCAAAAAGGTCCATTTTTATGAAGCAGAACCATTCTTCTTTTTTAATAAATAAATAACTAAAAGTTTACATTTTAACAATTTAAAAAAACTGCTATATTTTGCGACCAAAAAGGAATCTTACTGGACCTACTTCTTTCTACTTTCTAGTCAAGGGAAATAGTTTCTAAATTGATGAAATACAATAGATACATGTAGATACAAAAAATAGGTCTAGGTTGGTTAAGACTTTGTCGAGTATGGTTCAGACAAGGTCGAGTATGGTACACAATAGGTTTAACATGGTTCAGACTAGGTCGAGCATGGTTCAGACACGTATAAAATTGTTAAGTATTGGTCGAGTACAAGTTCAGACTGTTGGGTATGGTTCAGACTACAGTCGAGTATCATCAAGTAAATTTAAGAACAATTCAGACTGGTTGAGTAAAAATCAGTACAGTCGAGTACAGATATAGACCATTTCAGACTTTTACTGGTTTGCAGTGATGCGTTCAACAGTAAATTTGCAACATACTAATACTTTTGTGTATGCATCTTAGTTTGATTTGAATGTTTGTGTGCCTAAACCTTGCAATCAGGTCCATTTAAAATTTTACATGATGCACAACAAAGAAACAGAATATGCAGGATTTGGTAACAAGCTATCTATATATTAGAGTTGTTTGTTCATAAGCGTTCAACTGTAAATTATGCAAACCTCTACTTTTTAAATTATATGTATAAAACGATACATTATGAATAAATTTACTATCGTTTGGTGCGTTGACTTCCCTGTTCAGACGCCTTTAACACGTACAGCAAGGTAAGAACATTTTTGATATTTCACTCTCTTCAACTACCATCAACTATGCAAAATACGTTAACAAATATTTCACAGTCAGAATAAAAGTAGCGGATTTTACCAGTGGTACTTCAAAATCATAATTCTAAGAGAAACTGACTACCTCATGGCTAAAATAAAATCGAAATTACACACAGCTGTCCCCAAAACTCAGAGGAAACATAACAAAAAAACCTTTTGTCTTAAATTCATACCTTGCTCCAAATTTGACAACCATGTATGTACTGCTCAAGTAGGTACAAATTTTGTGATAAATCTCTTTCGATGAGTCACAACAGAATAAAAGAAATGAGATTTTGAAAGGCCGTCTCTAATTGAGTTTACATTATACTGTATATGATTAGGCATCACATTTCAGGGTAGAGATAACTTTAAAGCGTTGCGTATGATGTGATTAAAACTTATTTTTTAAAAAATCAACAGTTTATGGGTGTGGTAGGATTTCAACAACGTGTTACATTTAGGTCTTGCTTGAATTCCAAATTAATTCAGTGTACAATTTCGACAAAATATCCAAAATTATTTTCATAACAACAGGTCGCATATGAAACATGATCTGCTTACTCAACCGGACCACTTAATATTAACCCGGGGTTATGCTGGTGGTTGTTTTTTTGGTAATGGCGTTGTCATTTTGTTTTTGACTTATGAGTTTGAATGCTCATTTTGTATCTTTTGCCTAGGTTTTGAAAACAATTCTCCTGTTCTAAGGTTTGATTTCCAACATTTAAGTGTAAAAATGTATTCTAAATGGATTTACGGTCTCGAATTTGCTGTAAAAACCAAAATAAAAAAAATTAAAAAAATCCAAAAAAAGGCTCTGTGCTAGAATTAACAACCATATGATTGATCCCGAAATAATTATTATTTCAACTTTTTTGTGTTTGAACATTTCAACGTTTAAACAGCGGCGGTAAAAACAATGAATAAAACAAAGGAAGAGAGTCCTGCTTAATTGTATAAGATACGTCAAGCTATAAAAAAAAATATGTTCGAGCAGAATAAAAGTAACACCTTTGCAGAATCACTATAATCAAACATATCAATTTAACACAGATTGAGACAGAGTAAGGTGATAATACTACTGCTGCGGTCTTAGAGTAAATGACTCACATAAAACAAAAACCAATAAGCACCGATAAAAACTTCTTGAAGGCATGATTTTTTTATTAGTTGTTAGTGACATTGAACTAGCTGTCAGATAACTGCGAGTACTCTCAGATCTGTTCATTGTGTCTTTTTGTGTCGGGATGTATAAGTACCCGGCCACGTCCACTTGTATTTTTTGTCTATCTGATGAGTTACGCCTTTTCAACTGATTTTTATAGTTCGTTCTTATGCTGTACTGTCCCAGGTTAGGGGTGGGGGGTTGGATCCCGCTAACATGTTTAACCCCGCACATTATTTATGTATGTGCATGTCCCAAGTCAGGAGCCTGTTATTCAGTGGTCGTCATTGGTTTATGTGTTACATATTTGTATTTCGTTCATTTTTTTACATAAATAAGGCCGTTAATTTTCTCGTTTGAATTGTTTCACATTGTCTTATCGGGGCCTTTTATGGCTGACTATGCGGTATAAGCTTTGCTCATTGTTGAAGTCCGTACGGTGACATATAGTTGTTAATGTTTGTATCATTTTGGTCTTTTGTGGATAGTTGTCTCATTGGCAATCATACCACATCTTCTTTTTTATAAACTCACAGCCAACGAAAAAAATTAATGGTTTTCTCACTGATTAAGTACTAATAAATATACATGCAATGTATTTAGTGTAAAAACGCCACAAACAGTTTAAGGGATGCATGACCATGTACTATCGTGTGCAAAGCTAAAATATAAATAAACCGTATATAATACCATTTCTAAGTACAATGTGTTATATGATTTTACAAATAAACTGATTAGATATTACCTTATTTATATCTGCAAAACAACGAAAAACCAAAGTAATTCGACGCGTGTGTATAGGGACAATGACTTGGCAATATCATTGACTAGTTATTATCAAAATTATCAAAATCGAATTAAGTGATTGATAAACGAGCCGAGTTTTGTTTACACGATACATAAAATAATTAATAGTGACTGTTACTCTACTTTTCCTTATTAAAAGTAACAAAATTTTACACTCAGCTTAGTTTTTCATTCTGAATTAACATATTAATACATATTACATAACTAATTGTGACAAATTAGCATATCGAAACTGCACCTGCAATATTAATTTCACAAATACATTTCAGATATAAAAAGAAAATGGCATCATCGAGTGTAGATATATGCACACTCTGCAAGGAGGATGATATATCCAGTAATGCAATCACCTGGTGTACAGAATGTGATGTTTTTCTTTGTACAGACTGCGAAAAACATCACAAAAGATCAAAAGCATCTAAAGAACATAGTACGATGCGTACTGTTGATTATCACAAATTACCACGATTTATGCTGGAAACGAGCAACCGGTGCCAAGACCATGACAAAAGGTACGAACTTTATTGTGCTTTCCATTCATGTCCTTGCTGCATTCATTGTATCGCCAATAAACACCAAAAGTGTCAAGACCTGAAACCCCTTGATGATATTTTGAAAGATTTCAAATCATCTGCTGCCGTTCCGTTACTTAAAAAAGATTTACAAGATTTGAGAGAAAGTTTCGAAGAAGTATTGAAACACTTAAAAGACAAAATCAAAACAATCCATATTCAAAAAATAAATGGCATTCAAGAGGTAAGGACAACGCGCAAATTACTAAATGATTACTTCGACAAATTAGAGAAGGAAATCCTTACCGACTTAGAATCACAACATTCGAAATTGGCAACAGACATGGAGGCACTGGTTCAACAAACGGAAAACCGCGCAGAACTGATTGAACAATTACAGGAAGACTTTTCTACTATGACTAAGCATGCAACTGAAGTGCAAACATATATCGGCCTGCGTGAAATCGAAAAAACTACATCACAAGCAACAAAATACTTGGATGAGTTAGAGAGTAGCAGCCAGTTCAATGATGTGGAGATATCCGTTTCTTCTACTGTAAAGTCCATTTTACAAGATGTCAAATCCTTTGGAAATATATCTGTCAAATCATCAAGGAAAATTTTCCAAACCAAGACTGGAAGAAAAGATCAAGCCCAAAACTTAGTTCCAATGGTTCACGGAATAGAGCAAATCAAACCTTCGCTTTTGAACACATTAAGAGTTCCGGAAGGTGAAATCCTTCAAACAATGACCAGTCGTATACTACCGGATGGTACATTATTACTTTTTCATGACAAGGAGAATAGCATGATTCAGTACAATAGTGATGGCACCTTAATGAAAGAGCTGATGACATTCGAAGAAGAACCATATGATTTATGCTTTGTTAAGGATAATACAGTTGCTGTCACTTTTTATGGAGCTACAAAGTTGCTGCTGGTTGACGTAGAGAAAATTCAACTTTTAAAAACCATTAAACTTGCTTATAACGGTTACGGAGTTGCAAGTGATGGTGAGGTTATCGTAATCAGCCATAAAGGGGATAGCAAAATCATGATACTGAACCTAAAAGAAATGACCGAAGAATTTTTAGAAGAAATTTGTGTCCATCGTATTTCACTGTTTAACGGGAAAATTTATGGCACACATTATTATGATAACAGAGTTGACTGCTACAGCATAACTGGTGAACATCTATGGGCATTTAATCACGAGGATATATATCAACCAGAGGGAATAGCAGTAGATATGAACGGGTTTGTTTATATAACTTCTCGTGGGGAAAATATAATCGTGGTCCTGTCATCCGATGGTAAAACAATTAGAACTGTTTTGTGTGAGGAGGACGGAATCATGGAACCGTGTGCAATTGACATCAACAAAGAATTAGAAATTATGCTTATTACTTGTTTAGTGGATAACAAGGGTGGTGCTTTCATTTTCAAAATATAAAAATACAATCTAAGACATTAAAAAAGATATTGAAAGATGAACTTTAATACCATGATGTGTGTGTATATAAACAAATAAAATTAGAAAGTAGAATGGTTGCTGTAATCTGTTATTTTTATTTGTTAGTTTTTGCAGTTATTTATTTACAAAACAATATCTTTAATAAATCACAAAGAAATCAGTTCGGGAATTTTTATACCCCACGAAACAAATTTCCGAATGGTATAATGTTTTGACCCGTCCGTCGGTCAGTCAGTCCGTCCGTCAGTCTTGTTCTTGTCATGGCACTCTTCTGAAACTACACAACTGTATGTCATGAATCTTTGTAACTACGAAGAACATAATATGTAAGAGTGCATATAGGCAGAAAGTGAAGCCCATTTGAACTTAAAATTATGATCTAAGTATACTACGGCAGCAGTTTTTATCGCCTCTGAAATAATACAACAGAATTTAATGAAACTAAGTAGATAACAAGGACATAATATGTAGACATTATTATCACAAAAACACCCAACTCCGGCAAATTCAAAACGACTGTTTCAAAAAAGCTCAAACACATCAAATGAAAGGATAAAAACTGTCACATGTAGTTAGTTGAAAATGGTGGATTTAACCTGATTTTATAGTTAGATAAGACTCTCATTTGTATAACAGTCGCAACAAATACATTAAATTGACAACAATGTGACCGCAAAACAAACACACACAAAAGGTGAAAATGCCAAAATATGTGTACAACAGTCAACTTTGTGTTATAATTTTAATTACTATACACAAAAACTAAGGGATAACAAAGAAACATAAAATGGCATATAGACAAGGCACATAAATGAATCACAAGATTACAATAATTTACCTTACACAATGATGGGTGTATAAATATCGAGCCACGACAAATAGATATCATCAAAAATAGACTAAACAGTAAAAGTAATATTCAAAAAGACATATAATAGAGGGGGAGGACAGGGGTAAGGGAGACAGGGAGACAGGGGGTAGGAGAAAGGAGAAAGGGGGTAGGAGAAAGGAGAAAAAGTTTTTTTTCCGGTAAATTAAAAAAAAAATAAGGAGAAGAGGGGTAGGAGAAAGGAGAAGAGGGGCGGGAAAAGAGAGAAGGGTACCCCCTGTCCTCCCCCTCATATTACTATAACACGTTACGTGAAGATGATAAACAACGTTAGTACTAAGAGTCTATACTTCAAGACCATCGTGTCAAGTCGATACGGAATATTTATCAACAAGGTCTTGGCATGGTATATTTCAATTATTTTTTTACAAAAAGGACGATACATTCTTCGACATTTCCTGGTTCGTCAACTTTCTGCTCAGACACTGGGAACGTTTTACTAAGTCTGAGTTCACTGCAAGTTCAAGATGTTCCTTACCGAGAGTTAGAGGTTAGAGAGGAATTATCTTAAAACTGTCTTTTATAAGTGAGAAGTTTTCATTACGTCCACAATGCAATGTCTGTGTGTACGATAACAGAACGTGTAATGTATTATTTGCATGCATGCTTTGTAAATATTCTATTGTTATAAATTGTTATGGGAGAAAACTATATAAGTTTGATTAACTTCTGTCTCATCCCTTTTGCACATTTAAGCAAATAAAATATGTTTAAACTAACAGAATGTGTGCATATTGCTTATATCTAGCCGATAAAATGATTGCAGTCAGTATAGAAAACACAGTATTGACTATACAAAGATATAGAACTGAAATGACATATAAAAAATAACACAAGTGACCAAGCATTAATCAACGATATCAGTAATTTGCCAATTGGTTTGAGCCGGGACAGTAGTGAATAAATATATTAATGTCTTCTAAAGATCTTTTACCAACACCAACCGGCCTAGTGCGTCAACTTTTTTATTCTCCTGTCTAATATATCATTTAAATAACAGAATACCAAACAAACAAACAAACAAAAACATAACACATGTGTATCCTAATAGATCTCAAAGATACCAGGATTGTAATTTAATACGCCAAACGTACGTTTCGTCTACATTAAGACTCATCAGTGACGCTCTGATCAAATAGTAATAAAACCAAGCAAGTACAAAGTTAAAGAGCATTAGGGACCAAACATTCCAAAAACGTGTGCCAAATACGACTAAGGTAATTTATTCCTGAGATAAGAAATTCTAAGTTTTTCGAAAAATTCAAAGTTTTGTATCAGGATTTTTTTTTTTAAATGACCATACAATGGATATTCATGTCAACACCGAAGTGCTGACTACTGGGCTGGTGATACCCTCGTGGACAAAACGGCCACCAGCAATGGCATCGACCCAGTGGTGTAAATAGTTATCAAGGCTACCAGGATAATAATAGTTATGTGTGTCATAATTGCAGTGACATAAATGATATGTGGTTGGATTTTAACAAACAAAAATATACACAGTCAGACATTTAATTGTCCTCGAAGTCGAAGATAAAGCCCCAAACAACATCGTTTTATTGAGTTAATCACATTACATAAATTGCTTGATAAACGAACTAGGTATTGACGATTCACTTGAAAACCAAACATATATACCAACTTATCAAAATTGATATCATCAGCAATCAAAGCGAGGATTCAAAGTTATGTGAAACTACCTTTTCTAGGGAGAGCATACATTAGATGTGATAAATAATAAAATCAAAAAGTCTTTTTTTTTAACTTGCAATTGTATTAATACACTTGACTTCTGTGCCCTTGATAAAATATACCTATTTCAAAGCAAATTACAAATTGAAAGAATATGTTCTTCTTTAGAGGCAAAAGATACCAAAGGGAAATTCAAACTCATAAATTGAAAATCAATAGACGACCATGTCATTAACGAAAACACTAAACGCCAAACAACAGTTCATAAAATAAAACTTTTAAAAGAAATCCAACATCAGTACTAACATCACTATCATGAGAAAAGAATAGAAACGATACAATTGACCGGCACAGAAGGAAAAGCAAATTTCTCTAATTCTTCGTCAATTTATCCCTGTCTGCACCCATTGTCTTAAAAACATAATCAACGTGTGGTTCGTTTGATCTCAGTTCTTCATTAGTTAAAATCGGATTATGACTTTGAATTTGGTGGCTTTCCTCTGAATCGCCTATTGTGACGGCATTAAAAAAGGCGACCATGCCTGATGACGTCACGTAGAAATAACATATCTTTTTGCAGATCACTCGAAAAGAAGGAAAAATGTTGCCTGGTTTTTATTTGAAAATCATTAGAGAAACAGATTCCACCACCAAATCTCGTGTAACACGATATTTATCCACTCTCGACAGTTAAATTTTAAAGCTCGGCGAGCCTCGTGTTTTAAATTTGAAAATTTAACTGTCTCGAGGGGATACATATAATATCACACTCGATGCAGCGGTAGAATGTATATGTACATAACCAGCAATAAGAATCTGCTTTTTCTTATATCAGGTATTACACCAAAATCCTTAATTACCAGAGTTACAAATATCATCAGACAGTCCTATGATAGCTTTTAGTATAACAAACACCCGGTGTAGTTAAACTGTAATAGAAAATAAACCTAAGAAAAGGTGCAAGACCAGACAACATTTCCTGTACAGTCTTCAAAGAAGAGGGTGAGAAGGTTGTGCTGTACCTACAATCTCTGTTTAGGGGCAAGTATAGGACTGTTGCAGACGATTGCTTGGTGTACAGAAACATCCAATCTCCTACAGATATCAAAATACTTCAAAACGATCTTGCAGGGTTAAAAACTTAAGGTAGTCTCTAAACTGGAAAGTATATTTTGACATCAAAAAGTGCTAAATGCTACAGCTAACTTATTACATCCTAGATATCAATCAATAAATCCTAATATCCCCACTTAATAGATGTTAACCTAATCCCTATCTTGGAGTTGAACTTGAAAATAAACTACTAAATAAACACATCACAAAAACGTAAATAAGGCTACCTAACAACTATAGTATATAAAAAGAAATTAACCCAATAGTCCACAAAACATCAATAACAGGCATACTAAAAACATATCTGGTACTAATGAGACCACTTATTGAATACAGCAGCTCGTTATGTGACCTCACTCACGAGAAAAAGGATGTACATAGAATAAAGATGGTACAACACCATGTAGCGAAACTCGTATCAAGCGTTTACTAATGCCAACTAGTAATAAGGACAAATACCATGCGGCACTAAGACTGGTCAACTTTAGAGAGAAAGACGATAGGCTAATAACATTCCAAATCAAAGTACTGAAGTACTGAACATCGGATAACAGCAAGTTCTTGCGGGTGGTCAAAAGCTCTCGTCTCAGAAAAATATTCTATCTCTATACCTTAAACGGAGTTTAATGTACAGAGATATATTGTGTTCTGAGACAAGTCTGGATGATGAATAAATGACAGATAATTCAACCTAGTAACCTTAATAACTATTATATTGTAGTGATACATATAGAACAATAGGTAGTTGAGTTTTTGATACTGACTTTATTATGTGGAATATCTAGACGAGCTCGTTAGGGCGAGTTAAGATATTCAACATGATATAGTCAGTATCAAAAACGAAACTGCCTATTATTCTGTTTATCGGTAATTATGACGTCACGCAATGTAAATATGAAGTCACGCAATGTATTGCCTAATATTTTCAGTGATACAGCCAGTACGTTGATACTCGAAAATATTAGGCAGTAGGATCAAAGGGAAAAGATACGAACTACCGATAAAAATCAGTATACTCTGGTTTGTTGATATACATTAAATTAATTTATCATATGTTTAGTAGTAAATACAGTAGTTTTGCATATGTGATAAATAGCCTGCTGTTTAATCCATATCGCGCAACTTTGATGCGCACCCTTTATCGCATACCCTTTATCACACCCCTACCCTTTATCGCATACCCTTTGTCGCACCCCTACCCTTTATCACACCCCTACTTTTTTTCTTTTTTTTTTTACATGAAGTCAGATTTATTTTTTTTGCTCAAGAAAAAGTTTCCTCAAAATAGGTCAATTTTTTTAATGACGTCATTGTTTGGTATGTGACGTCACGAACGTCAAGTTTTCTATATTGTATGTGACATCACGAACGTCAAGTTTTCATATTTTTGGCACACTAAATGCAACTTTAAAAAGAACAAAACATGCAAATAAATACAATATAAAGAAACAAAATATTTTTTTTAAAACAACAGCACGCAAATTGTAAGGTGCTTCGGATAAGTAATTGAGCAGTTCTTTTAAGGCCTTTGAAACAAGTTGAACTGAAGGTAACCCAGTGCTATGGATAAAAAAACAGTTCATATAATATAATACTTTTCTGTTGAAAAATATGATAAAGCGTATAATACATGGCAAAATCCGTATCACATGCCGTATCACCCTCGACTAATATCATCCCTCGGGCCTAAAGGCCCTTGGGCTGATATTGATGTCTCGGGATGATACGACATATGATAATAAGATATAAGATAATAATATATAATAAGAATGTTCTTATCTCAGGCATAAAAACAATGCCGTATTTGGCGAAACCTTTTCAACGTTTGATCTTCAGTGCTGTACAACTTTGTACTTTTTTCACTTTCGATCTTTTATATTTGGGCGTCACTGTTGATTTTTGTGTGGACAAGGCGCGTTTTTGGCGTATTGAATTTTAAACCTGATGCTTTTTGTTATCTATTTATCATGTTTTTCTTTGTCTAATATGTTCTCCTATTTATTTGTATTGTAATCCTGTAATATTATGTTGTCATCTCAATGTTATATTTAACTATGCCATTAAAGTGCGAGGTTTGGCATGTCACAAAACCAGGTTCAACCCACCACTTTTATTCCCCTTTAAAAGTGTCCTGTACCAAGTCAGGAAGATGGCCATTGTTGTATTATTGTTCGTTTATGTGTGTGTTGCATTTTAACGTTGAGTCGTTTGTGTTTTCTCTTATTTTTAAGATATTGAGATAAGACGTGGCACGGTACTTGTCTATCCCAAATTCATGTATTTGGTTTTCATGTTATATTTGTTATTCTCGTGGTGTTTTGTCTGATGCTTGGTCCGTTTCTGTGTGTGTTACGTTTCGGTGTTATGTCGTTGTTCTCCTCTTATATTTAATGCGTTTCCTTCGGTTTTAGTTTGTTACCCCGATTTTGTTTTTTGTCCATGGATTTATGAGTTTTGAACAGCGGTATACTACTGTTGCCTTTATATATGATACGGATGTTGCCATGTATTATTCTCTATATAACAGTTACATAGATATAGGAAGATGTGGTGTCAGTGCCAATGAGACAACTCTCCATCCAAATAACAATTTAAAAATTAAACCATTATAGGTTAAAGTACGGCCTTCAACACGGAGCCTTGGCTCACACCGAACAACAAGCTATAAAGGGCCCCAAAATTGCTAGTGTAAAACCATTCAAACGGGAAAACCAACGGCCTTATCTATATAAACAAAACGAGAAACGAGAAACACGTATATTACAAAAACAAACGACAACTACTGTACATCAGATTCCTGACTTAGGACAGGTGCAAACATTTGCAGCGGGATTAAACGTTTTAATGGGCCCAAACCTTCTCCCTTTTTCTGAAACAATAGCATAACATCACAACATAGAAAAACATACGATAAAATATCAATTGGCAGACTTAACTCAATCAAAAAACGTATGATTACACAATGAAATGTATATATAAATTTTATCAATTTGCATATCTTTCTTTTCTACTATTTTAATAATAGTGCAATGCAAATAAGTGCATGTAAAAAATCGATTTTTCTAATAGATTGGATTAGAGTAGGCATTCATACTTTCCCGCAACACCAATCTAAGATTGCCACAAAACGTTCTTGAGATATTCTTCTCATGCGTTAACACAATGTTTCGGTACGTGTGCATATATATTAAGAATGTTTTTTTACCTATACATATATATATTTAACGACAAAACGTTTCATATTATTAATTTATGAACTAAACACAAATATTTGTATGACTATACATTTAAGAAAGGAATTTATAACAAGCGACAGTAAATTAATCTATAATGGTTTACTTTTATTAACTGTTACTTGGATGGAGAGTTCTCTCATTGGCACTCGTACCGCATCCTCCTATATCTATATAAGGAATGTTTTTTTTTCCCTCGATATATCCGTGTATTTATCTGTATAAAGATCGGTTACCAGTCAAACACGAAAGTTACGGAAGTGGAAATCTCGTCGGCAGCAATAATTAAGGAATAACAGTACTGTAGTTGAAGAGTTGCCACCGTCAATTGTAGATTTGACGGTCGCAAATGCAGTTTTACTGGCGACGCGTAGCGGAGACAGTAAAACGGAGATTTGCGACCGTCAAATCAAAATTGACGGTGGCAACTCTTCAACTACAGTACTGTTATTCCGATTCTAATGCATTACAAAAAGAAATAATACGATAAAACTTTGAAAAATGTCTAAATTTGACAAATAAAAAAAAATCCGCGTAACGTCATGAACGATTTTGGCGCAAAGCCGTCATTGGTAAACGTGACGTCATACAAATGAAAACTTACAAACTGGATGATATTACGTTACCTGTACGCTTCAAATTCGGATAAAATTACATTAAAACGGCGAATTCGAGGTAGGTGATGTTTTATTTTCGTTTATATAGTAGTAGTCGAACATTTGTTGATTCAATCATTTCAAAATGGTTGTCCCTCCTTAGTAACGCCTGGTCAACTGTGGATTTGACGGCAACTTTTAGCCAATGAAAATAATTGTTACATACAAATTGCATTAGAATTCGGAATGCCCTCACGTTTACCACGATGTAAAATCCCAAGTATTCTGTATATCAAAAGTTAACTGATGTACAAAATTCTTTAATCCAATAGAATATATATGAATCCATCTATGAAATAACCTAATGGATACAGAAATCACGTGCTATGTCATACTAATGAATTCCATATCATTTTTATTTTGGATATAACGCACAAGTATTGTTTTATGAAATATTCATTGTGTTCAATTATTTTGTATGTTCTTCTTGTGAGGAAGGGTGGGGGCTTCACAAACGAATTAAGAAGATATACCCTTACCTAATCCGGCAGTAAATTTGTTTTAAATTTCTACCTGTCATATAAAAAAACACACATAAAAGCAACTGTCAGACAAATGAAATCATAGCGCAAGATCTCAGTCTAGATACCTAAAGTTGTAGGTCTAATCTGGTTTATTAAAAACAACTTTTATTTTTGGACAACAACTTACAAACATTTACTAATTTTAAATTATAAGACATCACGCTTCGTTCATAAAAACAAATGGTTATCCACAAGGATACTTAGCCCATTTTTAATAATCTTTCGGTACTGTGTTACATCGTAACTTCATTGGGACTGATCCAAAAGAAAATTTGAACGTATTTACAAACTCAACAACTCTATTATAAAGTAAAATATAATTGATAAAGGAAAAAGTCTGCTTAGGGTTCAGTATGAACATCGTGTTCTTGAAGAACACCTTTCTTTCATGTTTTCCTCATGTTTAAAAGAAATCATGCACTTTTGCAACACCCATATAGTTTTATGCACACTGGACGAGTTCCAGGTAAAGTCAACTGTACGGAATGATTGTTTACGGTTAGGACTGTCTGCATCCTGTTCAGTCACCTCATCAACATAATAATGTCCTGTCGACTGATGGTAGGGAAGATATCAATTCACAACTTTGCTCGTATGAACTTCACCTGTACATGGAAACTAAATAATACAATATTGTACATGTCAAAACAAAATTTGAAGATTTTGTAATTAAAGATGCAGTGCTTGATTTGAGCTCCATGGTTTGGCAATCAAATACGCGTTCGGTTCTATTACAACGATCTTCGAGTTCTCTAGATAACGCACTTGTTCCTAGTCTGTACCTATAATTCGGAATATCATCTTCTATTTTACAAATGCCAGTTGGTCCAACACCTAACACGATTCCACTATTTATTATTTTCTCTGTGTCACAGTCACATATGATGTCATTTCCGCTGACATCAATGTAACTAAATGCACACGGAGTGACATGTAATACAAACGATAAGTTGGTGAGCTTATTGTTATCTAAATCAAGTCCAATTGTTCTACTTATACCAATAAATGTATCAGGTTGGATTATAGTCAAATGATTATGACTAAGATCAACAGTTTTCAACTTGAGTTTGCCAATATCCCCATATGACAAGCTATTAATCCTGTTATGTGACACATCAAGGTCGGTCAAGCGTTTCAAGAATAATAACGATCGTACCGGAAGAATCCGAAGTCCCGTTTCGCGCAATGTCAGAGTTTCTAGAGAATTTTCCAATCCATTAAACATTTCATTGTAATATGTTAGTGTATTACTATCCAATTCCAATATTTTTAAATTTGTCACTCCAACGAAGGCATCTTTTGGAATCAATGTGATATTATTTCTAGAGAGAACTAGGAACGATAAGTTTTTCAGTTTTCGTAATGCTTCATATGGAATAGTATTCAAATTGTTATAATGAAGTCTTATATCTTTTAAGGAATGTTCTAGTCCAGAAAAAGCATGGACGTCAATTTTAGAGATCTCGTTAACATTAAGATTCAAATCTTGTAGGTATTGTAATCCATGAAATGTGTTATCTTTCAAATGCATAACATTATTTCCCAGCAAAATTAACTTCGATAAATGATAAAGACTTTGAATTGCTTCCGGAACTTCCTCCAAGTAATTATAACTCAAATCTAGCTCTTCAAGTTGTCTTAATCCAGTGAAAGCTTTCGAATGTATTCCGCCAATTTCACAGCTTTGAAGACTTAGTTTCCTCAATGAATTTAGATTTAAATCCTTAAAGATATTTCCTGGAAGTGTCTGTTTATCATTCTCCAAATCATTACTGTCGAGGATGAGTTCAGTTAGATTTTCTAATCCTCTAAAAAACGCGAGATCTGTATCCAACGAGATTTTACTTTTCTTTGCTATTAGTGTATTTAAATGTCTTGGTAATATGGAAGAAACTGTTTCAAATGAAACGATAGGATTTGCACTAATGTCCATCTCCTTTATCATTAAGTCAGTAAAATCCCCGGATGTTATTTCTGATATGTTATTATGGCTTAGAATAAGATGTGAAATTTCATACGTACTCAAAACTTTAAAATCAGGAACTGTTTGTAAATTTGCCATGCTGCAATTTACTATTGTTTTGTTTTCATTGTTCCACCATATTAATTGCTTGCACGTGCAACCTGTCGTCTGCAACTGTTTTGGGCATTGAAATTCGGACAAAACCACGCAGAAGAATATGAAGAAAGTAAGCACTTCAAATACATCCATTGTAAATACTACAAATACTCTGAAAAAGAAACGAAGAACATTTGTTACTATACATTTACATCCTTTAAAGAATCATATTTTGATAAATGACACGAGGTTTATCGTTTTCTATGATGAAGATAAATTAGTCAGTATATATCATTTTTCCAGATACATTTTTTCTGCT
Source organism: Mytilus trossulus (assembly GCF_036588685.1). Classification (NCBI taxonomy): domain Eukaryota; kingdom Metazoa; phylum Mollusca; class Bivalvia; order Mytilida; family Mytilidae; genus Mytilus; species Mytilus trossulus. Next base: position 31,449,792 of record NC_086386.1, on the reverse strand, counting down.
ACATTATGTATGTAGTGCTGAAAAGTAATACATTTTATCGGCATGTTTTCTCGACTCGGAAAATCATCTGGTAAAAAAGAGAAAAGTGATGAACAATAGTTTAACGCACTGAAGCAATGTTCCAAAGTACAGTCAAAGAAATATCATTATATCTTTAATCTCTAAGACCAAAATACAAAAAAATCAGAAAAAATGTATACAGATTTTAAAAAAGAAAAAGGATTTGCCCAATGCAATCACGAAATTATAAACAATATATGTATGCGATATCGTACGTGTATACTTAGCCAAGGTGCAAGCATGGAAACGAAATGTACAAACAAGCAAAATAACTAAAAAACAAAACAAAACAAAAACAAAAAAGATGAAGTTTTACTTTCAACCCATACACATGTGATAGAGCTTTTCTCTGTATTGTTTTAACTTTTTATTAGTTGAATTTTAACTATGCACTATTTTTGTACACCGTGAAGTCATTGTTAGGTTAGGTAAAATACCCTACTTTAAGAATAGACTAGTCCGACAGAAAACCAATCGATCTGTCTGTTTGACTATGTTTATTCGAAAGGAGGGTAGAATACCTGACCTTATATTGACATCACGGTTCAGCTTACAAGCAAGCTAGCCAAATATACTACCATTCGCTACACACTCAATGGAATCTGCTGTAAATATATTTGTTTTGCATCTACATGTATATACATGTATGTAGTGTAGTTGTATATTTTCCTGGTAAAAGAACTGACTGTTTTTTGTTTCAAATAATAAACAAAATTTAAAAATACTTAAGATTGATTCATACATGTATATAGTTATGTAATAGCCTATTTAAACGTTTCGTCAAAACTACGATGTTCTATGGCGACCATATTAGACTGAATAAAGTCATTATGTAATGAAATAGAAGTTCCTGCATAATATAAGTTTTAAGTAGAATAACTATTCTTAAAAACTTGGAACGATATTTCTTTATTTTGAATAAATAGTATATAATATGTGTTCCAACAGAAACAGATATTATTGAATTGTTTATGACAAAGTTTCCAGGGAACTTGAAATCAGTAAGGTGGAACGAATATACGTTGACATATATATATGTTAACGTGTATTTAAAAATCAGTTATTTTGATAACTTTTTCTGATTTAGCCAACATCAGTAATCAATTTAAAGGTTTGATAAATATAAGAAGATGCGTTACGAGTACCAATGAGACAACTCTCCATCCAAGTCACAATTTGAAAGAAGTTAACCATTTAACATAATATATGTGGGCTTTTTTTTTTTAACTTAATGGCAACTTTTTGTTGGATGGGTTCGAGAATACAGTTTTGACAAAAGGATGAATAATAAACAATTATCATTTGGCCTCTTATTTAAACACTATTTTTATCCAAATTATCTTAATTCATAATAATAATAACAGAAAAATACGCCTTACCTTGCTCGATGTTCACATGAAATATAAATAACAACACGCTTCTTAATTCTTATTTTTAAAACAAATGACAAATGTTCAAATTATCCAACTTATAATCTCCGTTCATCAATCATTTTTTTTTCTTTTCTCGCCCTTGTAATGCAATCATTTCATCTATTAACATGTATTGTTTTGATGAAGTAGTCTTTATGGTTGTCAACGTTCCCTTGTGTAAATAATAATCAAAGTAAAAAGCTCGTCTCGTTGCATATAAACAATGCATTAAGTGTGCAACTACGATGTGCAACAAGGAAATTAGATAAATATTTTGGTGAACGAGTTTTGTTAAAGTAATCTGATTTAACTGCCATGCAGACAGCTAATCAACTTATGTTAGTCGATACGGCATGTTTTGGAGATAAACATATAGATATTGAATTCCTACGAAAGTGTTTTATCTGTGAAAACGAATCTTTCAATGCATCACATTTTCTTTTTTAAAATTATGTTTAATTTACGAATATCTTTAATTTGTCACTTATAAATTGCTTAAAGATACGATACAGAAGTGCATTTGCAAAATGTATATATATATATTATTAGACTGTCCTTTAAATGCAGATTAACGTGAAAGTTTATTTAATGAAGTGTAAAGAAGAAGTGGTGAATTTAAATTGTTATCTGATGATGATAAGTTTATATACATTTTTTACAAGTACTGACTGTTTTGAATATATATATATATATATTAAGGTAGTACCTAACACTACAGGGAGATAACTCTGTAAAATCAGCAAAACGTTTTAATGACGCCGTGTTGTTAAAGGAATATTAAGCTTCTCAATGATCAAAATAAGTTTTTGTCAAACTGCTATATAACCAGTGTAATTTTTCTGATTAAACGGTTGGTTCAATTTTTTTGAAATTTATATATTTTTGTCAAAAGTTCAAAGTAAGTACTTTGTCAAAATTTTAAGAAAATTAAACGAGCCAAATTAATTTTAGTTCAAGTGTTAGGTACCACCTTAATGACCAGCATGAAAACCATGTATCGTATTAAAATGTTCTTTCTCACTTGAAATACATCTCTGTTTAAAAAATATCTTTAAACAATTTATAAGTACGTTTTTTTCAAACATTTTGTGACAATATTCTATCATATATATATAGTGCATGAGATCACAGACACGTGTACCTTTTCAGAGTTTCTGTCTTGCTCTTCGAAATCCTGAAAACCCTTTCGTTTTTATTTATATGGTAGGCCCAAGGCGTTGTACTCATGAGATTCATAACTTTGCGGTAAAATTAATGGATAAATTGAGTACTAATTATTGTCACTGCAATAATCTTTTGTCACTGTTTCAATCACTAATAGTTTTTAATTATCATATAATCAAGGCAGTATTCGCTTAACCAAAGACCTAACTGAAATTAAGTCACATGCAGTCTTATCTTAATTTCAATGGGAAAAGAAGAAAAAATTAACGAATTTGATAGACACAGTATTAATATTCAAATCAATAATTCATGGAAAACCAATCAAAAAGAGTTAAGGTTTTATGCGTTCATCCATCCATATGTCATTGAGATCGATCTAGATAATACTCGGTCCGAATCTCTCCGTGCGTAAAGATTAATAAAAAAAAAACACACACACTTTTGCTTTTTTACTCATTTACATTCAAATATTAATCAACTTGAAATGGTGCAATATGGTTCAAATTCATAAATATCATTTACAAGTGCATAATTGATTATCGATTATTGTTTGTTTTGTTGCCCAGTAGCAAGTATTTCATGAGTGTTGGCATATACGAGATAAAGCTGTAATAGAAGAGAGTGGTAAAAGATGTATGTTTACTATTAATTAATTCTTTGTCTAGAACAATTGCTTACGATATCACAAGCTACTTTGAAGTTAGTTAATTCTTTGGAAAGTTAATGTTGCTACTGCAAGACAGTAACGGGTCTTTAATTTCAGGAGAACTGACTTCTAAAGTGCATTCTCGATTGGTAATGGGCTATTTCTGTCACTTTGTTTATTATCTCGCAAAATGAACAATGAGATTTCGATTATAAATATTTTGAAAGAAAATCTACAGTTTCCCGCAAAGCACGTGCAAAAGTAATTGTTGCAATTTAAAATGCGCGTGAAATCGCATGGTAACGTAATTAAAAGCCTACTGTTGAGAGATAGAAGGCAAAAGACGTTTGAGAGAATAAATTAGTTCTAGTGAACGTGATAATAGAAGAAACATACTGCTTAATGATATTTTGAGAGCCAAAGCTACTTCAAAAACTAATTTCTACTTTTTCTTGTATATAACAGTTCAGGTGTCAACAGAACTTTTAGATTTAAAGAACATTAGTCGGTAGATGTATAATTCCTTGTATTCTTTTATCATTCTATAGATGTAAGACAAAGTAATTTAAACTCTTTTAATTTCAAAACTAACATTTGATTTTTTGTAAAAAGCAATAACTGAGAAAGAGATTGACTGTTTGATTTCCCCTATAGCGCAAAATATAATATTGGTCGTTCAAACAATCCCATGAATCAAATCAAATAAAAATATTTTAGATTAGATGTTCGCTTAAAGCAGTAATCGAATATCAGACATGTTTGATCAGTTGTATTAATCTTGATTGGTTAATAAACACAAACCACTAATTATTTTACCAAATAAAAGATAGAGAGAATAGATTGTTTTAGGTGCACGTACCTATTACAATTTTGAAAAAGGTCATATTTTATTTTGTTATTTAAATAGCAACTCGTCATATGACTAAACACAAACAATTTCACTGGAAGTTAAGAAAAAAAATGTTCTATTGGCAGATCGACATCACTTTCTTCATCTTTCATGTTTACATAAAATTTCATGGATATGCCATCTATAATCCCTTTTGGCAATAGGATGTGTGATTGTGCAACACTTTATAAACGTTTACATGCATTTACACATCTTGCAAGCAGATGATCGCTGTTAAGCTATTACAAACTGGGAACAGATCAAAAAAGAATATAAGCATCGTCAAAACAAATCATATTGTTTATTTTTTATACAATTTCCAAATAACATATTTTCTCTTTTCATGGCAAATCTGATAGCCATCATTCATAAAAGTGAATTTAGAGAATGCCATTAAGCCATTAAATAGCAATCAAAAGCCACATCGTAAACATGTTAATGTCTCGAGCGCGCGCCTCGTGTTGATTAATCCTCACAGATACTAGTAATGACAGCTGTTTGTCTTTGAGTCGTAGCTTTTGACCATGTTAGCTGCACTGTGCAAGACACAATTTAGTCGAATTAAATCAAATCAATTGTATTTGATGTTAGAAATAATTTTAAATCTGTTTTTCATTTCTTTTACCCGTGTGACATGTGGAAGTTTAAAAAGATGTTATGGATTAAGGATCTATAAGTCCTGTGGCTACTCTTTTTTTGTTTGAAGCCCGAATTGACATTTATAAATGGTTTGTCAGACTTCAAAACCATAGATTTACTAAGATGATAGTAATTTGCACAGCTTATGTCGATAAGCAGACTTAATAAAAATCCCCCAAATATATGAATGTTATTCATAAGCCTCGGTCATAAGCACTTTTTCACAACAACAAAAATTGAGATTTATGAAGATAGAAACGCTATCAAAACACATTGATTCTAAAATAAGTATTGTAAATGAAGTTATAGTTACATTTTTGCATTCATATAAAAGTATACTAAACTAGTTTCCCTTTAAGCTAACTACTACCGTTTCAAAAGAAGACCAACCTATAACTGCTCGCTGTGACAACTCTATGGAATGATAGAGGTCTTATGTTGATATAACTTGTATGCAATCCCTTTTGATACTTTTGCAACTTAAATGTTTTTACTAAATTTTAGGACCTTTTATAGCTGACTATGCATTATGCCGGGGCTTTACTCATTGTCGGGGGGGGGGCTTACGGAGACCTATTATAGTTTAATGTCTGTGTCATTTGGTCTCTTGTAAAGAGTTGTCTCATTGGCAGTCATAACACATCTTCTTTTTTGTATTTACATCCATGTCATTTTGAATTTGGTGGGCCATGTTGTAGTAGTCTCATCAATCAAACCTTAAAAATAACTACCGCGGAAGGATTATGAATTTGCCCTAGTCCTCTCTTTTGCAATTTGGTGTTTGTCCATACGCGTAAACCATGAGAATATACCAGAAAAGATGCTTTTATTAACATGATATTAAAAAAAATGGGAGAATGTGATTATGTTAATTACATACAAAATAAAACAAAACACAGTCTATTGCACGGTTTATAGTTTCTGTACACGTGCATGTGTTTTTCCTGTTTTTCTGTTGTTGTTTTTTTTAAGATAGGCGATGTTTGGCATGATAACATTTGAAAAAAATGACAAAGCCATTATTGTACTATTAAAAGTACAGCTAGCAGATGGCGGATCTTTGATACTTTCAGAGTTATAACATTATCACAAAGAAGCATCTTATTACAGTTAGATGATATCAAAATTCTCAATGTATTTTGAAAGACATTAACAAAACACACTGTAGTATAAAATTTCACTTTTATCAGCTTTTTCATGTTTGATTTGATAGTTTATCTCCTTTGATACGTTGATGTTTCAATGAATATGTTCAATAAAAGCTTCAGCAGGCACCTGCACCTAATATTATTTTAACACGTCTATGAATATCATATGACCGATGATGGGCCGACTTTCCTCAACTTACATCCAAACCTACAAAGCTTTGATAGTTTTATTTAGATTTTAAACACTAAATCAGCAGCGGATCCCGAGGGGGGTCCGGGGGTTGAATACCCCCCTTTTTTTAGACGATCAATGCATTTGAATGGGGACATATGATTGCAAACCCCCTTTTTTGTCCTGGGTTGGGCCCTTTTTTAAAATGGCTGGATCCGCCTCTGAATAAATCGAACTGATAGCTAAAATGACACCGAACAGTATCTTACCAATTAAAAAGAGAAAATTACTTACAATTTAATAAATTTGCTTGTATTTTCCCCGAAGTGGAACCATATTCTGTAAAGTATTACATTATATGAGATATTGTTATTCAAAAATGCTCCGAGATAGCCTTTGTTTCTGACAGGGAAAAGTATAATTAGATAAATCTTTGACTTGAATGAGTCATAAATATGAAAAATGTTCTATCATATTGATTTAAGTAAAAGTGCTAGTGTGAATCATTTAGATAACTATGCTATAATCTTAATTTAAAGAAACGTTAAAAAATTAATTAAAATGTTTTATGTATGAATATGTGAAATAAATAAGATTTATATCAAAAATCTGCCTGAACACAAGTGTAAATAAAATTAAGTTGAAACCTTTAGTATTAGAATAAGTTATCAGCATCTTTTCATTACATCTTTATCTCTTAGTTTTTTGTTTTAAAATGAAGATACTAAATGAATACCAGTCCACTTAAAAGTGCATTTGCTTATTCATAGGCATACTTATAGCAGTGGCTTTCGTAAAGAAAGGGTATAGATGGATGAAAAATTGCTTAGCAATACAAATTTAATTTTTCTTCAACTTTTGTCATGAAATATAAAACAATATGAAAAATAATTTATTGATTGATTAATTCAGTTGTGATAGCTTAACTTGCAGTGTAGACTTGCTACATGTCCCTTCCTAATTATGTTTTTTTCTCTTTTTTTTCAATTTTGCCCCTTTAATAATTTTACTGCTATAACTAGGAGATTATAATTATACTGACATCTGCAGGGGGAAGGCTTTCTAAAAGGGCAATCAGTAGGCTGGCACTTATCAGTAAACATATAAATTAGTAAGAGAGAAATAATAGAAAGGGAATTGTAGCAAGTCTACTTGCAGTGGTAAATATGTGTTTCATATTAAGGATGGGAACAAATTAAAAAATAAATCAGATAAATAGGATCTGCCACGGAACACGACCATAATTAAAACTTTGAAATATGGGCCGGCACTAAAAAAGAAGTTTCTGTTGCATAGGAGCATATGGCTTACTTTGCAACAGACGACCTACAGACTACTTCAAGAATATTTTTTTGTTTAGCTTTCTTTCAAGAGCGTCGCACTTTTTCTAACCTTGACATCAGATTTATCGTCCTCATTTCAACCTAACATGGCTATTTATTTAAACATCCCCCCAAAAAAACAGACGCCCCTCTTTAACATAGGTTCTACTGTCGAATACGGTACCAAATTTCCGTACACCGATCGATTTGTGTGTGCAACAACACAAAATTGTGTGTGTATTTGTGAAACTAACTAACAACTATAAAAACATTTGTGTTTTGCGTCTTTGTCAAAACTAACAACAACAAGAGTTTTTGATTGGCGTCTTTGTTAGATCATGGGTTTTTTTCCTGACAATATAATACTTCATGTTTATATTTATTTACATAGATATAGAACGATGTGGTGTAAATGCCAATGAGACAACTCTCCATCCAAATAACAATTTATAAAAGTAAACAATTATAAGTCAATGTACGGCCTTCAACAAGGAGCATTAGCTCACACATAACAACAAGCTATAAATGGCCCCAAAATTACTAGTGTAAAACCATTCTAACAATATATATACGAAACGAGAAACGAGAATACGAAACACGTATAAACTACAAAAACAAACGACAACTACAGTACATCAGATTCATCCAGTTCCTGACTTTAGATAGGTGCAAACATTTGCATGTTTGTTTATTTTTATTTTTTTGTAGTCAGTTGTGTTGTATAGATATATGCTATTTGTTTATGCAGTTCTGGCTACTGAATCCCAAATATTTACGCATTACCTAAAAGTTTATACATATTGAATGGCTAACCCAAGTTTGTCAGTGTAACTAAATAGCATCATCATACCTGTAGAGTGACCAAGTCATAAATATCGCAGTTGTTTCACCCTTTATCCCGTTATTTGATAAAGTCTGACGTTTGATTTTGTTTATGGTTTCCCCCGTTTTTAATTTACATTAGAAATCAGTATTTTTTTAATACTTTTTGTCATCAAACTAGTGAGATTTAAATATCTGTATTAAAACAGAAGAATGCTCGGAAGGTTTGATACCAGTTTTTCTAAACTCAATAGTAACAGGTCTTTGTATCAAATACAGTTTTGTGTGCAGATGCAAATTAATATTAAAAGTGAAATCTAGATAACTGTCTTTCTTATTGTATTGTTTAATCTAATAAATATAAAGTGTTTACAATATCACGGTCTGATGATTTGACAAAAGTTAAAACCTGAGACTACTATAACACAAACGTAATAAAGTAAAACACTCTTACCTTATGTTAATAGTAATACACCAATGGACAACAGATGGATTACACGTAAATAACATTAATTACTTACACAACAGAACAACGAAGTGCAATGAAGTGCAATTATAATTGATTAGAAAAAAATCTTTACAACAATATTTCCTTTCAATAAAAATGTATGTCTTTATGATCAATATGCCTCACATCCTATACATTAAACTATCTACAATATATATTTTGTAGCTATAAGATAAAAGAAGTCGTGAAAATAAACATACCTGATTTCTTTGTTCGTTGCACTTCAAAGCAATAATTTAACAGGAACAATATAGTCCTGCATTTTCATTGCACGTGCGGATGTTTTATTGTAGTCATGGTAACTTTAGAACTCAAATAAACGAAGTTCCACTGTTTATATCACTGATTGCAAAACTTTCGCTCCTGAAATTTCTTCACAAAATGAATAAATTTTAAGTTTTTATCCTATAATCTTAAACAGTGCGTAAAAGATACGAATATCTTAATGAAATTCCACACGTTTTGATTGGCATGACAATGTGTAGAAAACATCTGCCCTTCAAAGAACGCAGTCACCAGAAAAAGATGTAATTCATGCAAATTTATGCAAATCTTTTCATCTGTATAATATTTCCAATACACTTTTAAGCAGTACGAAACATGATGTCTTTGTGATCATGGATAGTTTACTTGAAAGCGAAGAAATCATACATGCACATATATTAGACCTGATTATAAAGATCTGTTTAAATTAACTCATTTGAGGATTAAGTTTGTAATCATCTTTTCAATTTAAATTCCTTTGACACACCAGATAACTTTTCTTTATGCATCATTTTATCGCTGACTACATAGAAATTTGTGTTAATCAAAATAGATAGCTTAGTATGTACATTTCTGAAATTTCTATTACATTTTGCACCAAATTTGTTCAAAAGTGTCTGATTTATATTTTCATTTAATTTTGGTTATTTTTTGATACTGAAGACATTTTGAAATCATTATTTTTTATGTACTTCACATTTCCTTATGCCGCTGCCTGATATAATTAAAAATTTATGATGGGTTGAACGATATGAAATACCGGTTTCTATATAATGACAACGGATATGTAAAAATTGTCTGAGCAGTAATTCCGTCCTCCTTTTCTCGATTTTATATAAGGATGTCTGGCACGACTGCCAGTGAGGCATTTTTTTAATCATTGGGTCATTATTACATATTCAGCAATAAACAGACCATTCAAAGACTCCGACATGACAAAATTTGAAACAATTGAAACGATAAAATAAGGACTGACGTGTGACTAAACAATACATGAAAAACAAATATGAAGGACAACAACCAACATCAACCTCATACTAACTTTGTACAGCTAAAGACTGAGACAGTCACATTTTCTTGTTCCAACATAGGCCAAGGAGTATGTTTTTTGTCCCGGCTGTTAAACTTCAGTATTGTTATGAGTTAAAATCTATCCTTAATTCAGAAAAGACCCATCAAAACAGCATCTGATTCAAAAATTCAATAACATTTGTTGATATTTAGATGATATAGTGGCTCTCAATTATAACGACTTCAGTATATATAACATATACACTTTGTCTTTTGAGATTATCCTGCTTAACTGACTTTAGATAAGGTAATACTAACAATGAACACTGCTCCTTCCTGGATCTTGATATCTATATCTTTAACGGGAATCTTTTATACCTAAATCATGATAAAAGAGATGTTTTTTTAATTTTATATTGTTAATTACCCATTTTCATATGGTGACGTTCTCTTGTCACCATCTTATTGTGTTATTAATATACTAGTATCTCAACTTGTTCGATTCGCTCGTGTATGTAACACATTATTTGATTTCAACGAACGAAATCTCTTTATTACTGAAAAATTATTACAACAGGGTTTTCACAAACAAGCCAAAAAATTTACTAAATTTTATCATCGGTACAAGGGCATCATTCGTATTAAAATAGAAATAAACATGCAAACATCTTTTACGTTCAGGTATTTCACTTCCAATATGTTATGGTAATATTCTTTACAAAGCACAAAAATGTCGGCTTTCACCTCAAAATCTAACCAAACCTTAAAACAGACTTATGCGGAAAGGATATATACACATAGAAAAAAGTATTGCAACACCAAATTGAAATTGAAATTAAAAAAACACTCTTTATGCCGATCGTAGCCTGGATTAGATCCATATCGAGCATATATGGGAGACTTTTTGGCGTAATGTGCACGAAAGGACACCCCAGTCCAAACACGTGATGAAATAAACAATGCCTTTCATCAGAAATGGTTGCTGATACCTTATCAACAAATTAGTCGATTTGTGGCAGGAATCGTAAGACGTTAAGTGACGGTTAACCGTTTGAATGGAGGCTGCGCACAAAGTAATAATTCTTTGGCGTATAAAGATCAACCATCATGTGAACAGTCATCTTAAGATTAATTTTGAAATTTCTGACATTGTAAAGCTCGACTACAGTAAAAGTTGTAAAATGCAGTTTTTTGTACAAAAAACACTTAATTTTGTTATTAAAATTGTGGTCAGATAAATCTTTTTTATTTTAAATATTTTTGTTTGTTAAAATGCCAATGTAATCATAAACTATTTTTCAATATTATTTTACAAATATTTTATTATATTCCATCCAAAATAAAAGGCTGATGTTTCAAGTTTTAAAAAATCAAGGTGTTGCAATACTTTTTTCCATGTGTATAGTTACGATACTGTTGTCAAGTCAGTAAGAATTACATGTTTGGTATTATTATTAATTCACTTATAAGGTCTTTAAATTCGCATTGTACTTGATTTTATATGATCAAGGCATTATATTTCAATCAGTTGAATTGAGGTCTGAAACTGGCATGTCATGAATTGCTAGTAGTCCTTTGTTCATTTATGTAATAATGAGTCATTTTGTTATCTGTTCAGATATCGGACTCGGACTTCTATTAAAACTGAGTTTTACTTAGCGTATTACTATGTGTTCCTTTATTCTACAATGGCTAGAGGTATTAGGGGGATGCATGGGAGTGATCTCACAATTTATGTTTAACCCGCAGCATTTTTGTGCCTGTCCCAAGTCAGGAGTCTCTGCCCTTCGTTAGTCTTGTATAATTTTTAGTTTTGTTCATTTATATGTTTTGGGGTTTAGTGTGACGTCCAGTTTCATTTAACTAGTTCACAGTGTTATTGATGAGCCAAGCTGAGGACCACCTCCGGATGCGGGATTTTCTCGCTGTGTTGAAGGCGCATTTGTGGCCTTTGGCTGTTGTCTGCTATTTGGTCGGGTTGTTCTCTCTTTGACAAACTAGTAATCCCCATTGTCTAGAGGTAATACAATCAGGGTGCCACATAGACTCATGAATTTTAAAGTTGACATAAATATAAGCGGGTTTTTCATGATCAACTAATGAATAAAAGAGGGGTGGGGTGGTTTATGCCAATGAGACTGCAACACAACAACATAAAACAGGTATCATGAGGTCAGCAAGGACAGAAAGTGTATAAAATATATGCATCAAATGTATGTTAGTTGTGTGATCTTAACTCAAAAGTTCACTAACAATATGAAGATCAACGACACAATTGATCACTTAAAAATTTTTAGTTGTTGTTACGATCAAACAATTCATGATGGTCACGGTAGAAATTGTGAAGATAACAATTGTGTCGTTGTTCTTCATAACTTTGTTAGGGAAGATAAAACGTAAAAATATTGATGTACCAGAAAATGTAAACGATGAGCGTCCGGGGCGCTTTTCCGGATTTGTCTTCATCGGGAACGTCTAAACCCAAAAAGTTTAAAGCAGTTAAATTTAATTAACTTTTTTTTTAAAAGATTAAGAACTTAGCCACTCATATTTTTCATATGATCTGGAACATGTATACACAAACATTAAAACATTATTTGAAAACCTAGTCTGAACATTTACTCGTACATTTAACGAAATTGCACAGGTATTTAAAAGTTATGTCATTTATATGTCATATTTATAAGTGCATTTAAGTCCAAACCAACTACTTTTAGTATTATAACAATATATCTTATATGTTTAAAAAATGAAACTGAAATAAAAAAAAAACATATATCTCATTATATGTCCCTTGATCGAATTCTAGCCACAAAAAACATAACAAATTCTGGGAATACTAAAAAAAAACAACATGTAACATGATAACCGGATATATGCGTTGTGTATAAGGGTATTCTTTTAAATAATGGTGGAGTAATTTTAACTTAAGTTATTGTGTTTGTCAGCGAGCCTTTTTGTGAATTGAAATGTCGGATATGTTGGGACTAAATGAAACGTTGGAAAAATTCTACAGCAAATGTGCTACACCACAGCGTGATCCAGGTTACACAAAGTTATTCAACTACGTGACTGAGATTGTGAAAAAAGTGGGAGAAATAGCATCCCATTTCAAACCGAAACAATTGATACTTGTAGGGAGCTCGGCATCAGATGTTTCTGCGATTAGGGCACAAGAGATGGACCGTCTTCTACTGATAGACATTAAAGGAAAGGTGGAAAACATAGACAGTTTACATGAATTTGCAAGGCTAAAAGTCGATCCGTCGGGTCATGCTGTTTGGAAAGAATGCATGAATAAAGATGGCTATTTGGAACCACGGAAGGTTTCGGCAATGTTCAAGACAATAGTCGATGAGGCGACTCGCTTGGTCAATGAAGAAAACAAGTCGGGATATTCAGGGATCACTGACCCAGCAAGTCAAATAAAAATTGGTGATGGTTGCTCAGTTGCATTAGCTATCTCTGGATCTTTTGGACCAGCTAACTGGGCCTTTGGAAACACAAAATGTGATCTTGTTCTTGAAATTGATTGTGAAGGATTACCTCCAACACGCTTAGCATCATGGCTAGAAAACAAAGATAAAACGAATGAGCAATGGCCTGCTTTTGAAACAGTGGAAACAATTCGGAATGGTAATGGGTATGGTCTAGTAGCTAAGACTTTACACGGTGGGATTAAAAAGCATATTGATAGCTATGATGCATCACTTCTATGGCAATATTCTGTTTCTCGTGCAGAATCATGCCTATTGAAAAATTGTAACGATCAACTCACATACAAGAAGCTTTTGGTAATTCTTAAAGCTGTCCGAACCTATGAAATACCCGAAAAACGTCTTTCAGAGACGCCCGTCTTATCATCTTATCACATTAAAACAGTTTTTCTGCATGAGGCACATGCTCATCCAGATCCCAAAGACTGGCATTAAAGTAAACTTGCTGAAAGATTTGTCTCAGCCTTCAATAGACTGTTACTGAACATCAAAGAGGAAAAGCTACCCCATTTCTTTTTTCCAGACGTCAATTTGTTTAAAGGTGGACAAGCCGTAATGATTGGCAACATAACAAAAATGCTCGATGACCCTGTCAAGTACATAACAGATTTGACATCATCAAATGTATGTATTTTTAAATTATATTTTATTTCTTTTTTCTTAACATGGCCCCTAGCCCGATAGTGTTGACGTTGAAATAATTTAAGCAGCATATTAAAAAAGGACTTGAATTTACAACAAAAATTACAAATCGCATTATGACATAGACTCAATACCCTTTCCATCCCTCGTTAGCTAGAATGTTACTACTAAAGTTAAGTTCATTTTTTGTCTCTTAGCTGTCTTATTTTTTTCATGAAAAATACCATTTAAACAAGTATTAATATATTTGTGCAATAATATCCATTCTTTTATTCGCTTATATTTTGCAGATTAAACCCTTCGAAAGTCCGTTTTCAGGCATGCAGTAAAGATTTTATGTTACCAGGAGTTGTAATTCATGGTGTGCAAACTTGACAACAAAATGAATGAGTTGGAACATAACTTTGAAAGGCTTAAAATAATATTTACATATTAGTGGAAACAATGAATGAATATACATTAACTCTGAATAAAACAACTAATGTTTAGATATTCATGATGATGTACTTCTTTTGAGTTAAGTTATGTTTAAGTAAAATATCAATCAAGTGTTTAAAAAATAGGCTTAAGAAAATTGAATAAAACATGATTTTCTATCAGATCTTCAAGCATAATGTGTTTTTTTTTATATAGACTAGTCTTGGAGCATAACGGACTTTGTCCAGCTTAGACAAATCAACGCTTTCTTAATTCTAGTTGATTGAAAATTTAGCTTAGAATGAGCAATATTCCTAAATTTAGGAACAAAAAAAATCCATTCTCATTTGACATTTTATACAACAGAGTTGTCTCTCTTTGTATTCTCGTTTTATTTCGCTGTGAAATTTATAAAATTTTATAAACATGATTTATGATTTATATAGCAACGAATTCCTATCATGAAATTTAACAAAATGCCAGCTTCTTACTTCAAATTAATTGGTTTTAAAACCAAATATTCATCAAAATATATTGTGTCGCTCGTTGTGTCAGATTTTACGTCTCAATGGGGTAGATGTCATTTTTATATACATTTACTGTATAATTCTAAATACTAAGGATTTGCTTATACCATGCATAAATAACCGTAGCAGTATTTGGCACATTTTTTGGAATTTTGGGTCGTCAATGCTCTTCAACTTTATACTTGTTTGGCTTTCTGACTTTTTTTTTATCTGAGCGACCCTGATGAGTCTTTTCTACATGAAACGCGCGTCTGTCATATAAAGTTATAAGTATGGTTCCTTTTATAACTATTGACAACATGTCGAAATGTATTATTGCATTGTTTATTTGTATTATTTCTGTCCTGAATGTTCTTCAATTATTTGTACTGTAGTCCTGTCATGTAAGATTGTCCTTTAAGTGTTATATTTTTAATATTGCCATAAAAGCGCAAGGTTTGGTTAGCCACAAAACCAGGTTCAATCCACCATTGTTTTTTAAATTGTCCTGTACCAAGTCAGGAAAATGGCAGTTGTTATCTTATAGTTCGTTTCTGTGTTTGTTACATTATCGTCAGGTTTTTTGTTGCACTTAAGTGATTCTGTTGTTTCGTAATTTCCCTCTTATAGTTGGTGTGTTTCCCTTGGTTTTATTTAGAAACCCGATTTTTTTTCTCTCTCTATCGATTTAGGACCTTCTAATAGCGGTATAATACTGTTTCCTTTATTTATGTGACTTTGATTTGACAGATATTGTCATTTTAAACATTGCAATTAAAGGTTTTGAAACAATGTTGAACGCATGTCCCATCGAAGTCACAATACCAGATACCGCAGATACAGTAACGTAAGAGACAGGCCATTTTTTGTGCAGAATTTATCCAGATGCAATACGTTTTTTTATCTAGACTTTATGTAATGGAGGTAAACCGAATCATACCTATTATGAAAACTAAAAATAGTCACATAAAGAGTTGTCATTTGAAGAAGACATTCTTAAATTAAATGTCAACATGAACTTACATCCGGACATGGCGATATGATATACATATGTGTTTCTTCATCAAGTAAGAGTAAACATTTGATGCTTCCATTACATTCGATTACTATGAAATGTCTAGTGCAATCGATATCTATGAAGAATTGATAAAATGCTACAATAAACAAATATTGTACTAGATTCCTTGTTTTTATCTTTATTTCAAAACGTATGAATCCTGGGATTGAATCATGATTTAATTGTAACATGAATGATTAAGTTTAGCACCATTATAATATTATGACAACTAAAATAAGTCACATAAAGAGCTGTCATTTGTAGAAGACATTCTTAAATTAAATTTGACATTCGGACATTGCGATATGATATACATATGTGTTTCGTCATTAATCAAGAGTAAACATTTTATGCTTTCATTACATTCGATTACTATGAAATGTCTAGTGCAATCGATATCTTTGAAGAATTGATAAAATGCTACAATAAAAATAGTGTACTAGATTCCTTGTTTTTCTTATTATTTCATCACGTATAAATCCTGGGATTGAATCATGATTTAATTGTAACATGAATGATTAAGTTTAGCACCATTATAATATTTCAACCCACAGACATTGTTTTAGATATCTGGTTCACTAAAAATTGTATAAAATACTGGACAGTATTTTTACTAGATAAGATTGTGCTTACGTTAATGTATAACTCTAAATGAATACCCGCTGCGTTGCTTTGTGTGTTAAAATATCTCAGAAAATATGTTGCGCTGAAGCAACTTCATACTTTACAGTATTCGATACCTGATTTATAGGAAGAACAAACGTCAAATTTTTACTGAGTATGGCAGGAGGCGCTCGCCTTGTCGAAGTTTCCAATCTTACTCCTTTTGGAGTTCATGCATTTTCTCTAGTTTCTGTTTGTTACCTTTAATTGTCTGTTCCTTATCGATTTACGATATCTGAACATCGGTAAACTACTGTAACCTTAATTTGATTTTTTAAGGTACATACACCGTGAGTGTGTATTTTAATGTATCAATGCCAATATGATGCTAAAGCGTGTCGCTTTTAGAACATACAGTTAATAAAATATCAAATCATTTGAAACGCCAAGGCAAAGATAATTCTTGTCAGATTTGTCACAACGTTTTGGAACGGATGGTTGTAATGGTCTTTAACATCTTTCCGAAAGTTTTGATTCGAGTGTCACTAATCTATAAGTATTTTGTAGACAAAACGTGCGCCCTGCGTACCATCAGCATAGAAGTCAGCGTACTATGTTGACATGAAGTATCATTATTATGGTGGTCATAATAAATCAACTACTTGCAAAACTGTAAAAAAAAAAGGACGTTCTAAGGATCTATATAACCAACGAGTAAATGACCTTATCCGTATTTGGTAAAACCTTAGAAAATGTTGGATCCTCCATGCTCTTAAACGTCCTTCACTATTTGACCTATTCTTACTTTTTGCCTTGAGCGTCATTGCCATCTAGTGAGTCATAGGGGACAAAACGCGCGTTTGGCGTTCACAATTTGAAACCTTGTATTTATGACGAGTTCATGTAATAAGATGGTAGAGTATTATCCTTGATGAGTTATGACTTCCATTAGGTCGATACAACTACCGGTAGACGCTTCGCCCCTGATGTTCTCACCTGCTCAGTAAGTCTAAGAATCTGTTCTAACATAAAATATCATTAATGCGATCATTTCTGCACATTTACAGCTCTTTAAAAGTTACACATTAGAAACAGTATCCCCCAGGGAAAGGGAACTTCATTCAGATTTTTTGGTGCTGTTAGTTTTTAATGCTATAATCAGCTTCGTACTTGATTTATAGACTGCTTCTATCCTTCTTGGTTTGAGCGCCGCTGACTGGTCATATATAGATAGAACGCGTCTGTGGCGTTTTGTATTTGAAATCTTGTTTAGTTGGCGAGTGTTTGCATCATGATCATGCTCTTTATGTTTTACGTTTGCATCGTTTTCTTCATCTACGTGTATGTGTTCTACTTAGTATGAATATCTGTTCACTTTGAGCTTTACCATATTATCATCTTACCATCTGTAAGGAAGGTTACTGCCACACACTCTGCAAGTGTTGAAATAACAATAATAATTATATGAGGGTTGTAGTTAGTGTGTTGCAAGGCAAAATCACTGCCCCTATATAACGTAGTATTCTAATGTCTTGCCCTACGAACTTGTAGACACATTATACAAAAACTACTTAAGCTGTGTTCGTCAACTAAACTAAGATGTCGTACGTACAGGCAATGCGATCAGATTAAAATTCACCAAATATCATCTGATAATGATGAAATCAACTACAGTTCTTCAAGTGTTTCGCAATAAGCAAAACTAATATTATATAGTAAGCTTTTAAAGTAATAGTAAAAAAAAAACTTCTATTATATATTTGCACTAGAGGTTCATAAAAAAGAAATCAAGCAACTATACACTAGGACGGACAATTGTTTTGTTTTAGTTACACAAATGTAATAAATAAAAGCGAAGTCTCTTATATCTAATGAAAAGTAACATGGAATGGATTTTGGTTGTTCTGTTAAGAACTACACATTTCTAGTTTCCATGGCAGCAAACTTTGAGACTCAAATACTCCTAGAAATAACCTTTTAAGTTGGATTTGGGTTTATAAAATTTATGCAAACAAATATATTTTGATTCTTTTTTATTATTTCATCAACTGAAGAAAGAATTCATTGTAAAATGAATTCTTGAGATTGGCACCAGTAATGTTCTTTAACTGGCAGATATTGTTTCTTCGGGTTTTCTTCAAGTGTGCACAATAGTACAGAATCTTCTTAAAAATCAATTATGCTTTTGACAATGCATTACTGTTTATAAAGACAGTCATCTATTTTATTGGTACACAAATTGTTTACAACCTTTACAAATCAGTGTTAGAAGAACAATCTCTAGATTATAACACTTATTCCCTGAGTCTTCATTAAAGCACTTTCAGAAAACATTTCTGAGCATTGTTTAGCCAGTTCAAGAATGCAGCATCATCATCATTTAAATTATAAAAAAACAAAATGTTTAACAATAATTTTGACTAGAAACAGTCGTATATGCACAGATTTTTGTCACACATTCGGATCACATCTTGATAATAAGTTATAACTCATTTACTCTATTTCTCTGAGTTGTATCACATTTTTCGGGACAGGCAATAAGAGGCATTGATATCTTCAAAATATAAGCCAACTTTTTGTAATTGCTCGGTAGGTAGTATATCCATTCTTGTGTTGCCTGTGGTCAGTTTCTGTATACATATACCACAAGGCTTGAGTAGTGAACCAGATGGTACAGCCTCCCTTTATCACAATGAAGCTACATTGTTTTGACGACGTATATGTAGCACTCATCTTCAAAATTTGCGTCTGTCTTTCATGCTTATTGCAACCTTCTTCCGAACAGCACAAACTTCAAGTTATCCAAAGATCCACTTGGACTTGATTTAAGTTATATCCACATTATATCCATACAATATATTCATATCCACACAATATCCACCGTTACTTGATAACAATTGTTATTGCTTGATTGCACATTAAATGTATGTGAATGATTTGATATTGGTTCCTCTTTGGGTTGAGGATATATTTGTTCATAATTTGGTGGATTTAGTTCTTTATTCGGATCACTTTCTGTATAAGGAGGCAAGTGATATCCGAATGGCAGTTCAAATGTTTCAACTGAAAAATCTTGTCGACATCTGTGAGACCGATGTGTTCTCTACAAAATCAAAATCAAATTTTAACTATAAATGGAAACAAATTGTGTAAAGAAATCAAACATGTAATGATATACTATTTAATATTGCAAATCAAGTAATGAATCTGTTCGAGGTGTAGCTAATGTCAGGTCTTTGAATATTGAGAATAGAATAAACTATCAGAAAAACCACCAGAAAAGAAAATACACATATCGATGTTTTGTTTTGTCTTTGATAGGTCCATCTTATACAAAAGCAATATGTTGGTTCTGTATGCTTCCACACAACTAAACCGCATTTTAAAGGCTACTAATCCTTACTGGGTGCACATGAGTGTATCTTACTGGTATACTTAGTTTAAGTTCCTCCGTCTATTTTTTTATCTATCTGGTATTACAAACCTGCTCTTCGGGCTCGGGGATCTGAACACCCCTTTTTGTTCGGAGGTCTTTTAATATCAATATTAACTTATCTTTGAACTTTTACTATTACGAAAATGTGTGTTTTTTTTAATTTATTTTGTTTATATGTTTGACATATTGTTGCCTGCTTATCAATTACGCAGCATTTCTCATTAGTGAACATGTATGCAGTACACTGAGTCTTGTTTATCCTAATATCCTACCATGAGCTTTTAAAGGAAGAAACTGATAAAACTTACTGGCTTGTATAGGTATTCATATGTTCCTCTTCCTTCTGAAAGCTCTTGGTATTGTGAGACAACACAGGCAAAACAATAACACTAAAAAATTAAAAAAAATAGTCAGATATATACCAGAAGTTCTATCATTTTTAAAGATACAATTGATAGATTATTAATGTGAGCCAGTAAACGTTTCAAACGTTATCTATTTTCATATCATATTTGAGTATCTACATGTATATATCTATACTATTTCTAGAAAATCGCATACGTTTTTAATTAGCAATGCACAGGATGGAAAATGTATTGCTTGCCAATGGTTTTTTTTCACTGTTGTATAGTAAACTAGGACATTATAATTTGTTTATTTGTTTGTGGTATCAACCTTATGCAAAGGTAACACATAAAGGTGGTAATTTAATCTGTTTCAATCGTTAATAATTTCATATTTTTCGTAAGATTTGACCCAACTGAATACATGTAGGTCTTTTTTTAATGTAATTGCTACCATTGTCACTAATTCATTTTAGATGAGTGCTTTAAGTTGTACACTTACGTTTGCTATAAGTTTAAAACAGTAAAAGAAAACCCATATTATTTCCCACGCATGGAGCGTCTGAAAGTAAAAAATGTACTTATAGATAAATAATGCAAATCAGCGAATAAAATATCAATTTCATCTTAATTCTTATATCATATTAATCTCTCTTAAGGCGAGCTTTGCATAAACATCTGTTGCATGAAATGTGTTATTGGAGAAAAAAATCAAATTACATGTAATTTTAACATCTGGATACTGTATTACATACGTATATTTCGTAATTTTTTTAAAACATTTTGTTTTAAGATCATGGTGTGTAGAATTAGATTATCGTATAACTTCCTCCTTTTTGGTTTCGTGTAGCTCAGTCTTTCTGTTACAATGTAGTGTTTGACTTTACGTTGTTTATTTTTTCTGTCAAGGCGCATTTTGTGCGCTCAAAAATCTGAATGAGCGTATTTATGGTTGAAAAGAAGAGCTCAAGAATTACGTAAACAAACAACATTTTGTGAAGCATATGATATAAATGTTTAGATGGATGGAGATGGATGGAGGAATGTCTTATAAGCACTCATACCACATCTTCTTATATATTTTTACATTACGAGGTTTAATTTGTATATTATACTATAATGAGCAATGCTAAATAAACAACAATATTTCACTTTATGGGATGAATTTTTACCTTTTCTCTCTCCATGTGTACTGTAGTGAGTAAGGCCACAGAACCAGTTTCATATAAAACATTTAAAATTAACATATATATCCATGGCAACAATAAATATCGTTTGTCCTGAAAATAGAGAAAAAACATAACATATATAATAGATATACTTAAATTGTATTGAATTTTCATTTAACGATCGATAATCTTAAGACATGTGTGCACCTTGTGTTATCTCGTTTTTGTTGAAAATTACCAAAGAAACCCTCATTTAACAAAGTTTTGATCTTGCTGTGTAAATGCTTGAAATACAATTATAATCACAGACACTGCGAGACCGTCATTAGTATATAGTCAATGTCGTTAAACACCCATACAGTAGTGAATTAAATCGTGAAAAAGTGTCAGAGATTGTCTTATGCAGTAAAAAAATAATAAATGATTCTCCAAAAACATTTATAGATTAAAAAGAAATGTGTATATGTTCCAGACCGTATGAGTATTAAATACTAGAGTGCGAAAATACTAGGATTCAGATATATACAATTAAAAAAATATTTAATTTCAATTGTTCGTTTGTTCATTTTATTCAATTAATTGAAATAATAACAATTCGTAAACTAAAAATAAAGATTGTGATAAATATTTGTTTAAATTTAACCCATATTGAATCATATTCAAAACAGTGTGGTCCTGGCCATTGATTAACGACCTAAATTATCCCATTGACTGGGACAGATTAGGTGGACGTTTGTCGGTAACAACCACTGCTCACTGTGTACTTGTTAAAGACACTGAATCTGTGGGGTCACCAAAGGTTCTCAACACCTAAAATAAAGCAATTCGAAAAACGAATCCGGAATAATACAATGTGTTGATTTATATCAATAATATAAATCAAAATATAAAGGTTATTCCTGAATATTTTTTACGAATTCTTTTACTATTAGAGGCGTTAAGAACCTTTGGTGACCCCACAGTTTAAATTCTATAATAAGTAAGAAGTGAGCAATGGTCGTAACAGACAAACGTTCATCTAATCTGTCCCAGTCAATGGGATAATTTAGATCGTCAATCAATGGCCAGGACCACACTGTTTTGAATATGATTCTAATAACATGTGTGGTCAGCTCGTACTGGAACATACGTGTATACTCATATGGTCTGGATATATGTTTATTGAATAAAAATAAAACTTCCGATTAACCATATTTTTATCAAAATTAAACTTACCAACTGAACACCGGGTATAAGGACTAGAGAAGTGGTTATCATTAAACCATACAACACAAAACCAGCATATACTATCCCTTTATATTCTGTAAACATAAAATGATTTTTATAATTCTTGTATGTAAGATACTGCAATAAATTTCTAATGATTTCTTTACTTTAATTTGCATACTGTATTATATAATATTTAATTGTTAATTCAAATGTAGAGCTTGGCATTTTCTATAGAAACAAGTTCTGTTTTTTTGTTGTTTTTTTTTGTTGTTGTTGTTATTGTAGTTGAAGGTCGTAAGTTTGCCCATTGGTGTCTCTTGTGTTTTATTGCGATACTGTCTTTAATATTAAAACGAATCCCCCATCTCCTTTTAATCATACTAGGTTCAAGAAATATAGATGAATACTAGATAAGTTTAAGTCAATCTGATCAAAGTCCGAAATTCTACATTTGATCGTTTGTCAATTATACATTGTAGATCTGTTCACTTTGAAATCTTTTTTATCCGGGGGGGGGGGGGGGGGATTGTTTTGTTCCATGTAGAAATGCATTCCATGTTCTTTTGAAATGTGTGCCTGTAAACTAGCATGTATGCTTTATTGTAATTATTCTAATTGGTCAATTTAAATAATTAAAGATGTAAAAAAACAGGTGCTCGGTCAAAAGAACTGAAACCCTGTTTGTTTTCGCTTTTGGGGTTTTGTGGAATGATAATTCATTATACTTTATACTTTTAAGCATACACTTCAAATACAATATCGCATCTTACCTGGGGAATCCTGTATTAACTGGTAACCAACGTACCGGAAAAGGTAAAATACAAGGCACACAAGGGAGACAATCTGAAAAATAGGATTGTGGAATATCTAAAATTATGATATCAAATTCTCTAAATGTTATAAAAAAGAAAGTTATGCCCTTTATCGATCGAAAGAAGGAATGTTAATGTTGCCAGTTGACAATTTACAGTTGGCAAATGTTATAACTACAATGAGACATGCAAAGACCTTTCAAAGAACTATATACATGTATTTAAATGTTGCCAGTCGACAACTCAATTACTGCAAATGTCAAAAGAACAAAGAGACAAAAGACCTTAGAAATTACTGTAAATGTAACCAGTTGACAATTCACAGACGGCAATGTATGTAACGATTTTCAAAAGTACAGTAAATGTTGCGTGTTAAAAGTTCATAGACAGCATATGATAGAAGGACAAATATACAACGATCTCCAAAAGTACAGTATAGGTTGCCAGTTAACAATTCACAGACGGCAAATGTTAGAAGGACAAATATACAACGATCTTCAAAAGCACAGTATAGGTTACCAGTTAACAATTCACAGACGGCAAATGTTAGAAGGACAAATATACAACGATCTTCAAAAGCACAGTATAGGTTGCCAGTTAACAATTCACAGACGGCAAATGTTAGAAGGACAAATATACAACGATCTTCAAAAGCACAGTATAGGTTACCAGTTAACAATTCACAGACGGCAAATGTTAGAAGGACAAATATACAACGATCTTCAAAAGCACAGTATAGGTTGCCAGTTAACAATTCACAGACGGCAAATGTTAGAAGGACAAATATACAACGATCTTCAAAAGCACACTATAGGTTACCAGTTAACAATTCACATACGGCAAATGTTAGAAGGACAAATATACAACGATCTTCAAAAGCACAGTATAGGTTACCAGTTAACAATTCACAGACGGCAAATGTTAGAAGGACAAATATACAACGATCTTCAAAAGCACAGTATAGGTTGCCAGTTAACAATTCACAGACGGCAAATGTTAGAAGGACAAATATACAACGATCTTCAAAAGCACAGTATAGGTTACCAGTTAACAATTCACAGACGGCAAATGTTAGAAGGACAAATATACAACGATCTTCAAAAGCACAGTATAGGTTGCCAGTTAACAATTCACAGACGGCAAATGTTAGAAGGACAAATATACAACGATCTTCAAAAGCACAGTATAGGTTACCAGTTAACAATTCACAGACGGCAAATGTTAGAAGGACAAATATACAACGATCTTCAAAAGCACAGTATAGGTTGCCAGTTAACAATTCACAGACGGCAAATGTTAGAAGGACAAATATACAACGATCTTCAAAAGCACAGTATAGGATACCAGTTAACAATTCACAGACGGCAAATGTTAGAAGGACAAATATACAACGATCTTCAAAAGCACAGTATAGGTTGCCAGTTAAAAATTCATAGACAGCATATGATAGAAGGACAAATATACAACGATCTCCAAAAGTACAGTATAGGTTGCCAGTTAACAATTCACAGACGGCAAATGTTAGAAGGACAAATATACAACGATCTTCAAAAGCACAGTATAGGTTACCAGTTAACAATTCACAGACGGCAAATGTTAGAAGGACAAATATACAACGATCTTCAAAAGCACAGTATAGGTTGCCAGTTAACAATTCACAGACGGCAAATGTTAGAAGGACAAATATACAACGATCTTCAAAAGCACAGTATAGGATACCAGTTAACAATTCACAGACGGCAAATGTTAGAAGGACAAATATACAACGATCTTCAAAAGCACAGTATAGGTTGCCAGTTAAAAATTCATAGACAGCATATGATAGAAGGACAAATATACAACGATCTCCAAAAGTACAGTATAGGTTGCCAGTTAACAATTCACAGACGGCAAATGTTAGAAGGACAAATATACAACGATCTTCAAAAGCACAGTATAGGTTGCCAGTTAACAATTCACAGACGGCAAATGTTAGAAGGACAAATATACAACGATCTTCAAAAGCACAGTATAGGTTACCAGTTAACAATTCACAGACGGCAAATGTTAGAAGGACAAATATACAACGATCTTCAAAAGCACAGTATAGGTTGCCAGTTAAAAATTCATAGTCAGCATATGATAGAAGGACAAATATACAACGATCTCCAAAAGTACAGTATAGGTTGCCAGTTAACAATTCACAGACGGCAAATGTTAGAAGGACAAATATACAACAATCTTCAAAAGCACAGTATAGGTTGCCAGTTAACAATTCACAGACGGCAAATGTTAGAAGGACAAATATACAACGATCTTCAAAAGCACAGTATAGGTTGCCAGTTAACAATTCACAGACGGCAAATGTTATAAGGACAAATATACAACGATCTTCAAAAGCACAGTATAGGTTACCAGTTAACAATTCACAGACGGCAAATGTTAGAAGGACAAATATACAACGATCTTCAAAAGCACAGTATAGGTTACCAGTTAACAATTCACAGACGGCAAATGTTAGAAGGACAAATATACAACGATCTTCAAAAGCACAGTATAGGTTGCCAGTTAACAATTCACAGACGGCAAATGTTAGAAGGACAAATATACAACGATCTTCAAAAGCACAGTATAGGTTATTAGTTAACAATTCACAGACGGCAAATGTTAGAAGGACAAATATACAACGATCTTCAAAAGCACAGTATAGGTTGCCAGTTAACAATTCACAGACGGCAAATGTTAGAAGGACAAATATACAACGATCTTCAAAAGCACAGTATAGGTTGCCAGTTAACAATCCACAGACGGCATGCAAATGTTAAAAGTACAAAAGACAATATATCTTTAAAAGTTTCTTTTCATACACACTGTGGTAAGATAGTGATTATGTAGATCGTTACCATAAGGCATTTTTATATCAGTCCTCGTATCAGTAAATACCATCGTATCAGCCTACAGTTACCAAGGATCATATCATTTTATCTTTTGTGTTCGTGTAAATTTTAATGAGGCATCTAAATACTTTATTTCCGTTTTGATTCAGCTGAAAATATTCTTTGTTACCTAGTATAAACATTTACACTGTATTTCTTATTTCAGTATTTTAAGATATGAAAAGTTCGATGTATAAACAATATTTTCAGAAGCAAATGAGTGTGAATAAATAGAAGCTTGGTGAAATCAACGAGCAACACAACGATTCTTAAAAACTTATAGAAACATTTTTACCCGCAAATAGAAAAAAAAACAAGTTTCATTTTTTGATTTTTAAAAGAAAACTGCTGTCATTTTTGTATTTATAAAAAAAAAAATCCCTAAAAAAAAAGTTCAAATAGACTTTCGTCTATAAGCTTCATGTCGGAATTCATTTAAAGAATGACTGTAATATTTTTTCTGTCTATGAAGAAATAACATAAAAAATGTGGTGCACACTGAATAACGCCTGTAGCGGTTTATTTAACAGTGTGCACCACCTTTTTTTATGATATTTCGAATAGACAGAAAAAATATAACAGTCATTTCTTATAATTTAATTCTAAACTTCATTTTAAACCGTAGAAAACTATGAAAAAAACCGTTGATGACGTCAAGGTCACATGATTAAATTATGTCTATGGACTCATAACAAAATAACGTCAGCCAATCAGAAGACGCGTTACATCCAAAATTAAATTATTTCCAAATAACGTTTACAAGAATATGTACCAGCATTTACGAATGAAATAGCGTCTGATCCTGTATCAAGTTGTAAGGTTGAGTTTAGCACTGCAGTAAAATGGATTGAAATATTCACCCCAGTGGAAATCAAGACTAGGCCGTGACCCCCTCCCACTCCCCTACCCGCAAAAAATAATTAACAACAAATAAAACAAATACTGACATCTCCCTTTTTGATATGATTGCCGTGCACAAACCCCAACTACGCCCATTTGTGACATTTTAGTATAGGAGATATTTTATTTTTTCCTGTGACGTTTCGTGACACTGAGTAAATTAAATATTTAAGACTTTTCATAACATTTAGATATTTTCTAATGATTTGAAACAAATTATTTTAAAGGTGCAGCAATGCAACTAATCATGACCTGTCTATTCATAATCTGATCTTTCCTCAATCGAGAACTGAAAAAACATGGACATCGAAACTAACCTTTTTAAAAAAAGTTTCAATGGCCCTCAATTTAAGACATGCAATATAAAATTCCTTCTTTATAATGATTCAGTGACAATACATTTAAACTATTGAATCTTAAAATACATGAATACCATTTACCCTTTGAGTTTTAATACTTAAAAGTTAAGTACCTTCATTTTGGGTGGGACAATTTAACGACTATAGGTCTTTGGAGAATTAATTTTTGGTTTAAATTAAAAAATAAATTCTCACATTATACAGACACCTAATAAAAATTTACAAGGAACATTTTAGCCATCTTTTCATTAAACTCTACTTTAAATATCATGGGAATATCAAGTCTAATAAGGCATACAAAACGAGTATGCAAATTTTTTTTCAATTAAGTTTTCGTCAATATATATATGCTTCTTACACTGTATTTCCAACTAACTTATACACAGTCTCTGAACTTTCATGCAACACATATTAGGTGGTCGCTTTCTTCGATTTTATTTTTTATCAAATAATAACAATAATGAGTGCAATTCTGAGTGTCTAACTATTTGTGTTTTGGTACAAGTGATTGAGTCTATATGCATCTCGTGGGTGAACTTTTTAATGGGGTGGATGAAGTGGTTCATATGGTGAACAAATTGTGTGCTGATATACACTGTGTAAAGTGTACATATACGTAATTATGTACATTCACAATATCATTAACACCCCAGAGGTGTTCAGAACAAACAAGTACCTTGTCAAAATTTGTCAATTTTAAAATCAAAGAGAAAAGGAGACATTTATTCTAGTGTTATTGTATTTATTGCCCTTTTAACAAGTCTATCAACTATGGACACATATTAGCACACATGTCCTCGGGTAGATACTGGCTTTATAATCATGTAATTACATAAATATTAATTTAGGAAATATAACAACTTTATTGATTCAATGAGTAATAGCCCTCCAGTCGTGGTCAAACCCCGTGGTGTTTTAATAAAATATGTGAATCTTCTTACGGTCAATTACTGGCTATTTAAAAAAACAAACAGTACCAATGGATAATGTCGCCTTGTGTCATAAAAGTATGTTATCAACGTACACAGAGTGACAAAGCCTAATCTATTTGTTGAGATTTCACTAGATCAAACAGACTATCTTCAGACAGATTATTAACACTGAAACAGAAGGTGTGAGACAATGTTGATACATGTTTGAGCTATCTTAATCACTTTGAAATAGACTCCTTTAACCCATCAGTCTTTCTTAATACGGATCTAACTCAGAGTCTAAGCTAACTCTGGTATAAACATAACGTCTTTTTTTCAAATTTGATCGGATGCTATTATTCTAAATTGAGTTTTGGGGTGAGAATTTCTCGAAAAAAAACCCTCCTGAATAACTTTTGAAATGAAGGTCCTCAGTCTAAAAGTCAACTTTACTCCAAAATTAACCAGCTTAAAAAAATGATTAAATGTAATCTTTATCATGTGTATAAATAGTATCCCCTACTACAAATACGTAACAGCTTAAATTGCTGGTATCGATCAGCTGGATGCAATATGTCTGCATGTTACATATATTTTGACAAGCTAAGCTCTATAAACGGAAAATATAATTTCATTTCATTCAGTCAGTTTTTATTTGTAAGCCTTGTTTTGACATCAGAAATCATAACACGTAAAATTATATTTTACCAATGACATTACAAGCCTCAATGTTGTACTTTTACCACTCAAACGCTCTACATAACCATCCTTCACCGAAATTAAGCAAAAGTGCATGTTTTATCAAATTCCAGACGGTTTCAAGGCAAAATCGATCCTTCTTTGACTAACAGTAAATACTCGGATTGAATATATTTGACATGTCTTATGCGTCAATACTGTCTGGGTCAGTACTCAGATCAATAGTTTTGATGAGATTTTCTCATTTGAATAAGCATCTTTGTAATTTCGTTGTATGAAGTAACGAAACTTGTAATATGAGCTGCTCGGAATAAAGTAGAAACAGTCGAGCAATTGTAAAAATATGTAGCAGTTGAAACAAATTTAAACATATATATAAAGCCACGTATGTCACGCGTTTTTCTGTTAATTTTGTACATATACATATACAAAAACCCTCTATGTCATTCTGTTATTGCAAGTCTATATCTTTAGTTCAATTCTGTTTTGTGTGCTCTTAGTGTGAACTTTTTAAAAATATTTGTCTTTCATTTATATGTAATGCAATAGCGCTACATGTACCTATTCCTCTTTGTCATATTATTTTATTGTCCCCTTGGTGTTTGTATTTTCTGCACTAAGAAAATCAGATTTTATACTGATTAAATTTCGTAAATTTCATTACTTTGAGTATGTTGTGTTGTTGGAGAGCAATTAAGGTTTGGTTTTTATATATACCATTCCAAAGACGAAGCAATTAAAATCCAACCATACTTTCAAATTGTTCTAACCACGATTTCTTTGAAGTACATCTGTGTATTTACCCGTTATTAATACAAATCGATAATCCGAATGACTAATTTTACAAATTGCATGCAAAGTCAATTTCTCTGGAATGTTAGGTATGCGAGGATCGATATTAAAACACCTGAGATCTTTTGTAAATTACAACTAACGATTGACGTCCGAACCTGATTTGAATAGAAATATTAATGATTTGTTGATTAGAGGTATAATTATTATGAAATTTAATATGTTGCTATTAAATCATTCAATATATCATTTGCCGATAAAGGTTATAAAATAGTTTTGTTAATAAGATATTTGTGATAATGAAATATTTTGTAACACGTTGTTAACATCAGATTTTTGCATTTAAGTTACACGGGAAAATATTAATTACAAAATATGAAAATTACGGTTGTCATTTTCTTATTGCAGATATATCATGTTTTACTGTGTATTGTGACAAGAAATGTCTTTTTGTAGAATTAATTAATTTCTCATTATTTACAGAGAAACAACATTTTTATGATGATTAAGCCTTTTTTTATATATATTATTAAGGAAACGAAATTATCAGGTTAAACATTAACAGTTCATCCTAGGACACAACATATTGACAAAATACATTTCCCATGTTTATCTAAAAGGTAACCAACTCCTTATATATATATAGACCCTTTTTATTTAATCAAAATAAAATGGAACAGAAAAGGGCATCTAAAAGTTTGTTTTTTAGACTTTGTTTTCTTTTAACTTAATATATTCATCTACAGTAATGCATATTCAATGAGAATTTTGCATCTAGGCTCAATAAGCCACTTTCACCAATTTATTCTTTAACGTTTCATCACCGTTTGTTCTCTGTCTCTGAAATATCCCGACAGCAAACTTATATTTGAACCCTGCCTCGAAAAGAATGTTATAAAAGGAAGAATTTTTATCTTTTCATGTTTAGCTTGAGATAAAGATTGCTTTCCAAATGGATTTTATTTATTTTTCTCATGTTAATAGGATCAAATTCAATTTTCTCTATTCTGACATTATTGTTTGACCGGAGGTTGAATGATGTCCAGATAACTCGACCATTGTCACAAGACGGCTTCACACCAATACCCTTAAGGTTGAAGCTATTTGACCACACCATTCTTTTGTCGGAATTAATTGTTACCAAATTGAAAAGTGTCATTGATCAAATTAGTACATGAAAATGTTTGCTTTGAATGAAGTGATACACAAGTTGTTTATTGTTAGGACAAAGGAAGTCGATAATAACCATCACAAAAGTAGAAATATGCCTAATATACTGACGTTCCTTTTCTATATACAGATATGGTATAGTTCTACATGTATCCCTTGTTAATGCAATGGTGAAAGGCACTATAAAGATTTAGATTTAGATAATGAATATTTCACTGTTATCGGAAAAATAACCAATGAACTCGCTTTGTTTATATAAAAAGAAGAGGTGGTATGATTGCCAATGAGACAACTCTACTCAAGAGACCAAATGACACAGAAATTAACAACTATAATAATTCACCGTACGGCCCTGAACAATGAGCAAAGCCCATACCACATAGTCGGCTATAAAAGGCCCCGAAATGACAAATGTAAAACAATTCAAACAAGAAAATTTACAGCCATATTAAATGTACTACTAGTATATAGATATAAGAAGATGTAGTGTGAGTGCCAAAGAGACAACTCTCCATCCAAATTACAATTAATAAAAGTAAACCATTATAGGTCAATGTACGGCCTTAAACACGGAGCCATGGCTCACACCGAGCAACAATCTATGAAGGACCCCAAAATTACTAGTGTACAACCATGCATGCAAACGGGAAAACCAACAGAACAGAAAATAAACGAAAAAAATTTATGTAACACATCAACAAACGACAACCACTAAATTACAGACTCTTCATTATGATAATCTACACAATTTATATCATTTATTTTCTTCTACAACTTAACACTCTAACACGACGTTAACATTTTGATTGATTTCGCTCTCCCCTGTTTACGTTTTCCATCATGCAAGTTTTTAGCCAGAGAAAAACAAGTTTTATAGGGCCAATCATAATTAGTATAGGTCAGTTGAAATTACATAGTGGCACAAATGATAAATGACAAACAATTGTAGGTTACCGTAGTTGTAAACAAAGCAAACATCTATGTCTGTATGAATACTAATATAATACATTCAAGATGGAACACACGAAATAAAGCCGATTTTGTCATGATATATGTGTGGGGCAAATAGCTTGTCAAAAAGGGGTGGCGGAAACCCTCCCTAAAAATTAGTCTAAAAAGGTAAAAAATACCCTTAAAAAAAGGTTTTGGTCATAGTAATTAGGTCCTGATACTGAAACTTGAGCCTGTAGTGTATATATTTATCCTTGTCTGCTTGTAAGTATGTTTATATATGTTCGGACAACCAATGCAATTACCTTCATTAAAATACAAATATTTTACGAAAAGTTTCACAGTTTCATACCTTTGTACAACGAATACTCTGGTGTATGAATCAGAGTAACGAAAAAAATCTCAGATTTTGTAGTAAAACAATACGTACCAGAGTATAGCATCCACATATTAATGTTCCAACTCTTGTATTTGAAAAACACAAAAATGTCTTTATTATTGCCATACTCTCTGCTCCCTCGTTTATTCTTTTATTGCACATACAGGTAATATTAAAAGAATGTTTATGTCACAGGTAAGAGTCGTACATATTTGTGTAGATATCCTTGTCACACGGTGTACTACAAACTTAAAGATGTCTGATCAACCGTCGTATGAATGAAAAAACTACGGTGGTTCACTGACTCACGGTCGGAACAAATACACTAAAAATCTACGGTATTTAAATGGTTTGAATTTCACACGCTCTAACGAACATCTAACGACACTTTTTGTGTCAATAACTTTGAGCAAACGGCGATATCAAAGTTACATTTGATTAGGATGAAAATAAAGCAAAATGTCACAAGAAGAAGATTATTCTGCTAGACGGAGTATTGATCGAAGACAAATTGTTTGTCAATACGTCTGTCTTGATCGAACAATTAAGCTTATAAACTTATAAATCCTGATTAGTATATAGTAAACCTTTACATAAACACTGCATTCTTTTGGGCATTAACAGATAAAGTCATCCACGAAAATATTTAATCCACGTCTTGAATGTATAAGTTACAAATGAGACACAATCTGGAGAAGACGTATAGATCTTTATCAATATTACCTGTTCAGGTATATACGATTGACATGACATGAAAACGAACAAGTAAATCTGTAATTACAACCAGTTTAAGATCCATACAGTGTCTAAAAAACCTGTATCAACATTGATTAATTATGCCGTGCCACTGGGAGGAACAACTTATTTATTATTTAATCACTTATTGATATGAAAATTATAAATGACACACTGGAAAAATTAGTCATTACCATTTATGATGTCACTCAAAATTTGTATTGACATTTTTACTTTAATTATATTTACCTATGTCCTGAAAGAAATTTAACTTTTCTTTTTGTTAATTTAAAGACTTTATGGAAAAATGAGAGACATATATTTCCTAGAATGTTAGAAAGGTTAATCTTAGTGTGGGAATTATAACTGGATTTGTTAACATGTGCAGAGGAAATCAAACACTTACATGTACACACGGCTTAGAATGGTATATTTCAAATTGTTTTATTTTCACAGCCTTTAATTATAATACAATATGTATTATATGCACAATACATTTCACTATTATATATGTATGTTCTTCCTAAGAAAGAAGGAATAATTTTATTATAAGCATTCTGATTATGTTAAAAGATATAATATTTAATGGAATTAAAGAGAAAATGTGCATGCAATATGTGTGCCCACAGTAGATATGCCAACGAAAATCAAACAACTCAACAGTAACTCTCGAAAACAGAAGATTCAAAAGGTCTAAATAAAGAGTACATTTCTTTCTAAGTACATGCATTATTGAAAGTTCAAACAGGGTCAGTAAAGACTTATTAAACGATGTATTTGATTTCTACTTTTGCAGCGTTTAGAAAACAACAACAAACGCGACACAACGTTTACCAAATTTTGGTTAGAAAGTAATGCGACAAAAGATTCAATAAAATTTTATCGCTAGTCGAGGATTTGCGCATACAAGATGTTGTTCCCCTTTGTAGATATGTTTAATCCATGTTTTTCTATGAGAAAAACCACCAACGCGGGAAATTCACGAAAAATCCACCCCATTGTTAACCTTATGTACAAAACACTCATAGTAAAATTTCAAACTTCATAAGCAAATGTTGCAAAGCACTAGAGAGAAGAATATATTGCAGCCATTATTCCCCAGCCTTATAATGTGGCGGAAAAATGAATACAAAATGTTTTCAGAATGTCAAATGCTTAATGCGCTTATATTTAAAATACCAATACACTACTAAGACGGATGACTTCCCTACTAGAGCATATGAGGTCACCCAAGTTTTGAGTAGATTCTAGTTTTCTGTGTTCGTGTTCTGTTTCTCCTCTAGTCATTTCGTTTTTTGCCATATTTTTTTTAAAAACTTTTTTTGACTTATGAATTTCGATTGTCACTTGGTATCTTCTGTGTTTATATTTATAAACAAACGGTTATGTTTATTAATTATTATATGTAGCGGTAGTATGCGTAGCAATATTTGAGGTAAGTAACTGAACCTTTTTGGAAGAACACACAATCTGAAATTAAAGTTTCGATTTTGAAAATACTTTAAAATGAAAGCATTCGCACAAACCGACCGAACAAGAACCGACAGAACAAGACCAAGCTATAGACTGATGATGTTATTTATGCATCAATGTTTATGTACAAATATATGTTTTACGTGTGAATATGAAACCCAATATCTACATTTGTATATCAACGTTGCATGAAACAACTCATTAAGATCGGAATATAATCCCTTTTTGTTCGTTATAGTTCACGTTTTTTAATTCAAATCGAAATTTATTGTTTTTGTTGTAAAAGAACGCCTAAGATATGTTTGAAATCAACAAACTTAGCTGTCAAATAAGTCTAATTTTACGTTTAGACGGATTAGTATGTGTTGTTATACTGAAAACTAGTCATCATAAATAAACAAAATGAAATCCCTCGACTATTCGTTTGTCTTAATATAGCATGCACTGAAATAAAATACAATAGATTAATAACGTGGGTGTTCTGTGGCTTCGTCAGCAGCAGTTCTGTTGATGATTTAATAAGTCTTAAAATCCGACATTCATCGCTAAGAGCAGCACTTACCATGGAAAGGATGGGTTTGGAAATTATCATGCTTTCAGCTCCAACACAATAGTTACAAGGACAAATGAAATGATGATAATTCGAAAAGAAAAAAATAATCTGTCATCTATTTTGCACGACCATATTGATATCCCTGGAGGTTGGGATAAGGGTTGGTTGGTTGTTTGTTTTTTTTTTGTTTTTTTTTTTGGGGGGGGGGGGTATCATGTAGCTTCATATTTATTTTATCCAAGGAGTCCATGAAGAAGAAAAGCGCGTCTGACGTACTTAATTATAATCCTGGTACCTTGATGCCACTGCTGTTGGACGTTTTGTCCCCGAGGGTATCACCAGCCCAGTAGTCAACATTTCGGTGTTGACATGAATATCGATAATGTGGTCATTTTACAAATTTCCTGTTTACAAAACTTTGAATTTTTCGAAAAACTAAGGATTTTCTTATCCCAGGCATAGATTACCTTAGCCGTATTTGCCACAACTTTTTGGAAATTTTGGACCCAATGCTCTTCAACTTTAAACTTGTTTGGCTATATAAATATTTTGATATGAGCGTCACTGATGAGTCTTATGTAGACGAAACGCGCGTCTGGTGTACTAAATTATAATCCTGGTACCTTTAATAACTATTCGCATTGCAAATTTTACTTTTGTACATTTAATTATAGCATTTTGTATTGTAGACTACCCTTGATACTGTCTTGTTCAAAGTTAATCATTTTTAAAATTCCTCATCCTGTACCCTTAACAAAGCATTAAATCAATTGCTAGTCCACTTAAGGGCATACGATACAGTTACAGGGGAGGTTATGACGTTGCTAACGTAAAATGTTATTTTCGCGACGTCAAACTGCCACATATCGGGAAAAGATGCAAGTTCCTGGGCCCCTCTTTTTCAAAACAGCAATTTGTTTCATTTAACAGGGAGATTATGTGACCAAAATTTCATAAAACTGTAAATAGAGGATTTTTTTTAATTTTGATAAACATGCAGCAAAAAATGACGTAATTTACATTTGATAAATATGAGTTATTTCTGAATAAAAAACGCATTTTTTTAAGGATACTTATAAAATACAGAAATTACCGATTACTTAACAAAAAACAATTTGTGTTTAAAAAAAGTTATGTGTTTCTTTCAAAAAAGAAATTACGGCCACAAATCTGAATTTTAAGCAAATATACAAAATTTCGACCTCATTTTACTCAAAAAGAAGCGCATGAAGGTATATTTTTTATTACATATTTGATTCAATCGGGTAAAAAAATAGCCTATAAGCAAATTTTCACGAACTTGTAAATACAGGATCAAAACTGTATCGTATGCCCTTAACAAAGCATTAAATCAATTGCTAGTCCACTTAATATGTGTGTCTGAATAAGTTGATTGCATGGTCTTTGATAAAGATTTGTTTTAAAGAAGATGGATATATCTCTATGCATGTCATCCGAAATTTTGTCCTATGTACGCTTACAATCAATTTTATAGTAATACCAAATGACAAACACTGTGATGTGAATAAAAAACGGGAATATAATGTACCTACATTCATCGAAATATGGGAATGAAATGTGATTACATTTATCACGAGACGGGAACAAACTGTGACTATATTTATCGTGAGAATGAGATGGCAATAAAATAAGACCACATTCATCATAAGACAGTGATGAAATGTTACTACATTTATCATGAGACGGAAATTAAATCCTATAATACTACATTTATTGTGAGACGACAAAAGATATGATTTCACCTTCCCAATAGTGAACTTTCCATTTCTATGTAGCAACATTCTAGCAGCACTTGCATACGGAGTAAACATCTCCCATTTGATACGATTTCCCGGGCTTTTATTTAGTATCATAAATTCCTTGATAGAGGGTAGCTAGACACAAGGAATTAATTAAATCAAGAGTTCTAAAGAGTGAAGTTGAAATCAACTCTTTGGTTAATTTTACGGACGCCGTCACGAGTTGGTGATCTTTGTGGATATGTTCATTATGTCGTAACTACAATCCAGATCCCTTCTAACGAATGTGACCTACCGAATAAGACTATTTATCGGTTGTGTATAGAACATCAGCAACACGACGAGTGCCACATACAGGATCTAATTACCCTTCCGGAGCACCTGAGATCACCCCCAGTTTTTAATATGAACGTTTTAGTTGCAATTGGTTTGGTATATGTATAAGAAATGACTGATATAGACTGATTTTTAAAATAGGGAGGTATTTCCGAATGTACTCATTCATTAAGAAAGATGTTAACGAAGTTAACGCCAATCGAAAAAAGGAAAGGTTAAGAAAATATCTTTTCTCTTTTTCATCTTTTCCAATGCGAGCTGGTTTGACGGAAATATAATGTGAATGCATTTATATTTAAGAATGATGTCATAATTGTAGGTTGCATTTCTGTAAATATTGACAATGCAATTTGCCATAGGAACTCCTTATACGGCTAATACGGTACCACTTTCACTATGAAGTTTTGAAAAAAATCTTATCCTAGAATTGAATTTTAATATGCACCACATTTTTTTCCAAAGGTCAAAATATAGGGCTGTGAGGCATATTTTCAACGTTTATATGCCCTGAACTTTTCAGAGTTAAACAAACACTAATTTTCTTAACTATCCATACCTCGAATGAAAGGTTACCACAGATTTCAATGTAAACAATATGCACATGTTTATTTACTGGTAACATTCCCAAGTTATGTCTCTGTAAGATGGAACACAGAGAGCATAAATGGCAACCAGTATAATAAACAAAATTAATTTTCTATGAATATTCAAGATCTCCCCAAAAGAGGTGTGTTTTGAGAGACAGCTGTATTTTCAAAGTGCAACCTGTACCGATGATAGAAAATAACAGACTACATTTATTTAATATCTTGTTAGATGTGAATGAAATGAAAGTAATCTATATTCATCGTAAGCATGGTAAGGCAGGATTAAGATATTACTAAATATAATGTGTTTCCAAAATAAAAGTATACATCCGGTTGAATGAGGCATATTATTCCTTTAATACTCATTATATATACACGGAAATTATTAAATACCACTTTAATATAAAGGTTGGTTTAAAAATAGAAAACTTAATAGTGTGAAACATTTCAAAATGGCGAATGTGAGTATGGAATTAAGAAATGCTGTTATGTCAAATGATATCATAAAGGTGAAGTCCCTCATAAAAGAAAATGCTGATCCTAATTATCGGCCTTCTCTAACAGTTCAGGGAAATTCTTGTAGCACACTACATCTAGCTGTTATGCAAAGTAGACCTGAAATTGTTCGTCTTCTTTTAGAAAATCGTGGCGATCCAAATCTGGAAGACGAGGCGACCAAATGCACACCATTGTTTCACGCTTCTTGGGACAAAGAAAACGGCACAGAAATAATAAGATTACTTCTAGAATATGGCGGAGATATAAACCGCATGAATAAAGTGTATAAAACTCCTTTGATGTTTATAATCCAAGATAGTGTATTACCCTATCCAGAAATCTGTGAACTGATGGAAAGTGTTACACTATTGGACCAAACTTCTGTAACTGGCGGGAATATGCTGCACTGGGTAATGGACATACATCCGGACGAGCAAAGCGAAGGATTTGACGAAACTAATCATTTTTGCAATGATTACATCAGGAGACTGCACCGAAAAAATAAAACAACATTTTTGCAACTGTTACATGGGACTGACGACGATGGAGATACCCCGTTACATGTTGTAGCATCATGTGCTTGCTATGATTCGATGTTGTATTTCATTGAACAAGGGTCAGATGTAAACCGAAAAAATAATGATGGCCAGACGCCTTTGCATTATCTAGCAGCAAGTGCTGATTATAGTGAATTTTCAAGATCGTTTGAATTGCTTTTGCAGAAAGGAGCGCACATTAACGAAAAGGACGCGACAGGTAAAGCACCACTGCACCATGCAATGTATGATGACGATCTGCGTCACTCGGGTGTAATTGAAACATTTGTAAGTCATGGGGCACGAATTGATGACGTAGATAATTGTGAACGAAACATGATTCACAGTGTTGTTCTTAAGAAACCCAGTGATTTTTCTCAGTCTCTACATGATCAGATTATTCCAGCTTGTGTTGAAATTTTATCGAAATGTGGAGTCGACATAAATGGAGAAGATATGTTTTCCCTTACTCCTTTGCATTTGGCTGTCTTAATACAAAATGTTAAAGTCGTTGATAAAATACTTTCACTCGGCGGGCAAATATCTAAAACATCAAAGACAGGTGAACACAGTTTGCACAGGTCTTGTTTGAGATATATGATAGGGCCATCAATTATTGCAAATTGCAATAACAAAGATATTCTTAATTCAAGAGACAGCTTTGGTTCAACACCACTGCATTGGGCCATATGGTTTAGAGAACAAACAGTGATTAAATGTCTGTTAGAGAATGGTGCCGATACAAACATTTGTGATTTAAATGGATACAGTCCTTTAGAATTTGCAGAGCTGTTAAGATATGACCATTTAAAAATGATTACGACAAGGAGTATATCGGAATCAAGATATGTCACAATGATAGATGATATTGAAACTGAGTTTCATGGAACTGATGTATTTGAAGAATGTCCTTGGGTAAGCTTTATAGATAAAATCGATGGAAAAATTGATCTTACAGAATGGAAGAAGCATTTAAAATTACACAAAGATTCATTAAGCAAGTTCGTCACTATAGTTTTAGATTCGCCTTACATGGGGATGTACTATGATATTCCGGAGAACCAAACAATAGGTATTGCAATTGAAACTGTAATAAAATGGCTTTCGGCCTATGTGGAGAGAACTTACCCACTTCTGAAATGTGAAATACGCTTAGCTGGAAGTAAGTACGAGGGCACAAAGGTCAATATACAAGACGAGTTCGACTATTTATTTAGCCTGGTCAACTTCCAGCAACATTTTATACCGACTGAATGCGCTTTAAATTCAAGTGAAGTAATAATGCTCAAGCTTAAACATGAATGTGACCGAGATATTTTTTCTAAATTTCTCACAGCTGATGGATTCCTTGATAGTGCAAAGATTAACTGTGCCCTGTACTCCACAATAAATGAAGGCATTATAAAGCTTTTCAAAGAGAATTCGAATACTGCTATAAGAAGTCTTTATATTGAGGGCATGTTAAACAGTGCTCAAGGGACTTTATCGTGCCTTACTTTCCACTATGTGGGTCCAACAGTAAAACTAGCTTCTATAAGCGTTGATATAGTACCAGAAATTATTATTAAGAATTGGACACCAAAGGACATACGGACAGATTCTGTGCTTCTTAATAAACTGAAAAAAGAAAGTTCCGTGTCAGTGGTAATGAAAACCCCCGACCAAAATTTTGTACCAAATCACGAAAAATATTTCAGGATATCATTTGGGGATTGGGAGCAAGTGATAATTCGGAACTGTCCGCGTGCTGTAACGAAAGGTTACATTTTGCTGAAAGCATTGCTTTCGTCGAACTATTTTCCAAAAATTGTTGATTCTGAAAATGAAGAGAATTTTGATGTAATAACAACGTACAAACTGAAAACATGTTTTTTGCACGAACTAGAAAAGGCAGAACTTTCTAACGATGAGACATTATCCAATCAAAATATCGAGAAAGAGGTGTCTTTAGACTGGGCAAACAAAATAATATCTAATCTAGAAAAATGTATTTATGATTCTGAATTACTATCATTTTTCTATCCACGACGAAATTTGTTGCTGATTGAAGGAAGTGAAGTGATGTATTTAGACCACGAATACAAAATTCTTCTTGATTGTCTGAAAGAACTTTTAAAAACAGGATCAGACTTATGACGATATGCATGTATATTAGTATTAACCGTAAACAATGCCTAGATTTAAATTGATCAAATTAATTATAAAAAAAATGACCGGGTATTTTGTCTTGAGGATATTTTTGTATTGTTATAATTGATAAGTAAGGGAACTTATAAAACGTGCAGTGCATAAACATACATTTAGATAGACATATTGTATATTTTTTTACTAGCTCCTTTCATTTTGATAACGTGCTTTAGCTTTATGTTTTTTTGTGCTTCTTTGTTACATATTTGTTTGTTTTTATAGTGATTAAGATTTTAACACAATTTTACTGTTGTACCCTTGTTTTGACATGTTAACGTATTATATCTGTTTGTTTGGTTCACACATCGTTGTCAATATAAGGGACATTGATGCGACTATCATACAAGTGAGTGGTTTTGCTAGCTATAAAACCAGTTTAAATCCACCGTTTTCTACCAAAAAAATGTTTGTAACAAGTAAGGAATATGATAGTTTTTATACCATTCGTTTTGATGTGTTTCAGCTTTCCTTTATAAATTTTCCTCGGAGTGAAGTATTTTTGTGATTTGATTTTGTGGATTTGTATAAGGGACGATGCATAACAGCAAAAACTAAAGATATCGATGTTGTGATTTTTAGTCCGCAGGTTTTTCACTGATATTTTTTAGGCAATTCAAGTTGCAAGCAATGGGTTATGGTGTCATTATTTGTCTGTACGTTTGCTTCAGACGTTATACAATTACACTCATAATGCACGTTTTTTTCCATCGTTGTATATGAAAACATAGTTAGATGCCAACAAGTGATATATCAAGGGAATGTTAAGCACTCAATCTTTCACAGACTAGATATTAAAACTATTAATGAAATCAGAGACATATACACACATGTGTATTTTTTATATATGTCTCTGATGAAATCAAACGAAAATACCCCAAAAATAGTCTATGAAAAATGAATTCCTACATTTAATTGTAAACTAAATTCTGACGTACTTTGCAATGGAGGAGTACAGTTTAAAAGAAAGCGCCAACCGTTAGAGAATGTCTTTGATTTTACTGTTTTATATCTAGTATATGATATTGGGTAACATCCGTCTAGAATGTTTTCAAATATTCAGCATTTCGCAAACCAAATTTTAAAAAATAAAGCATTTAAAAAAGGCAACAGTAGTATACCGCTGTTCAAAATTAATAAATATATCGAGAGAGAGAAAAATCGAGTTACAAACTAAAACCGAGGGAAACACATCAACTATAAGAGGAAAACAACGAAACAACAAAACACGGGAGTGCAACAAAAACCAACGACAATGCAGCATACAAAGAAACGAACTATTTAATAACAACTGACATATACTTGACTTGAAATTTTAAGATAAAAAAAAGAATTCAAGAATAAGCCAGAGTATGAAAATTGTTGGGCATAGGATGCATTTAAAAAGGCCAGAGATATATATAAGGTTCTTCTGTGTGGCATTGTTCCAAACATAACGAAGAACCAAATGACCAGTTATGAATTTTCGTATTTACAATATCTTTTTCTTAATCCTGGAATATAATGGAATATAATGTTCTATGTCTATTGTTAAATAAAAGCGTAGGCATAAAATTGTTCTAGTTAACTCGTTCTGTCTATTGTATGAAGGCTGAATGCGACTTCAGAAAATCAATTGCTGTTTTTTTTCCTTAGTCAATTACTGGTTTAATGCTTTGGAAAACTTTGTTTTTAGTCTAATAAAATAATACTCGTCTACAAAATACAAAAACAACCCATAAATTCCTTTTCCTAATGAGTTCTAACACATAACTTGTAGTAAAAGCAATATTTTATATCAATTACTTAACACGAAAGACAGTCTATTGCAAAATGCTAAACAAATTATATAGTTATATCACGAACAGCCGGTT
Source organism: Mytilus trossulus (assembly GCF_036588685.1). Taxonomy (NCBI): domain Eukaryota; kingdom Metazoa; phylum Mollusca; class Bivalvia; order Mytilida; family Mytilidae; genus Mytilus; species Mytilus trossulus. Next base: position 31,406,452 of record NC_086386.1, on the reverse strand, counting down.
CTCTTATTTTCAATGTTCATAGATCAGGCAAGTTTTCATTAGTTGTACCAGAGACAAATATATGGTTGTACATCAAACGGATAGCAAATGGCCCATTGTTGGTACAAATACACCATACATGATCGTAAATATGTGTTCAGAGAAATATAGCAAACTTCCATATTTGACGAACGAAAAACCAAGACAACAGATCTTCAAAAAACAAAATCGGAATTATAACATATAGTGTAATACGCCAAAAGAAACAACTGTAAATTTGAATGTTGGGACCATGTCATAACACTACACGAAATATAAGAAAGTTTATTTCAAAATTGTGTTATCGTTTCTTGTATACGAACAGTGGTCAACACATGGTACAGTATGTGTGTTCTACAGTACAAAAGTTATGAGACACAAATAAGACAAATGTTTACTACTACAGAGATCAATGGTGAGGTCTGACTGACCTGTCCATAGTAAATAAACTCATCGTAGATATCAGGACTAAATTTAGTATACGCCAGACGCGCGTTTCGTCTACAAAAGACTCATCAGTGACGCTCGAATCCAAAAAAGTTAAAAAGGCCAAATAAAGTACGAAGTTGAAGAGCATTGAGGACCAAAATTCCTAAACGTTTTGCCAAATACAGCTAAGGTAATCTATAAATGACTCCCACCTTCACCCCAATGCCATGATATCTGAGTTTGGAATAAAATGACAGGTGTTAGGTCTAGCGAAGTGATATGCATATGTGACGCCTATGAGATTGACCTTGTATGTCATTCAATCTTTTTGAAATGACAAACAGGAATGAATATGGTTTAGGAGTTGGTATCTCAATCTTTTACGTTTACAGTTCTTAACACATACAAGAGGGTGTGGGGTGATCCTTCCCCTATTTTTCATTTTTTATATTGTCCCATACATTAATATAGATGGTTTAGTGGTGGGGCTCTCGACCGTTATTAAGTTTTCAAACAGAAGGGGGTGGGGGACCCCAGTGACTTCCCCTATATTTCATTTGATTTGTTATATTGTCCAATGCAAGAATTTATATGGTTGAGGGGTGGGGATCTCATCTGTTTCCAAGTTATCAAACAGGATTGGGTAGGATGACCCTATCTTTCAATTAGATAGTCCTTTTGTCCCATACATGAATATATATGGTTTTATTTAAAGGTGGGGTGACAGCAGGGACTCCCCTTATATTGTATTTGATTTGTTTTTTAGTCCCATACATGAGTTTATATGGTTAAGGGGTGAGGATCTCGACTGTTTCCATGTTCTCAAACAGGAAGGTGCAGTGACCCTAGGGACTCCCCTATAATTCATTTGATTTGTTATATTGTCCAATACATGAATATATATGGTTTATGGGTTGGGATCTCAACCGTTTTCAAATTCTCAAACAGGAAGGTGTAGAGTGGCCCCACGAACTCCACCTATATTTCGTATGATTTGTTATATTGTCCGATACATGAATGTATATGGTTTAGGGGTGGGGATCTCGACCTTTTCCAAGTTCTCAAACAGGAGCGCTGGGATGACCCACAGGGGGGACTCCTCATATTTCATTTGATTTATAATATTGTCCCATACATGAATATATATGGTTTAGGGATGGGGATCTCGACTGTTTAAGTTCCCAAACAGGAGGAGTGGGTGACCGCAGGGACTCCCACTATTTTTCATTTGATTGGTTATACTGTCCCATACATCAATTAAAATGATTGAGGGGTGGGGATCTCGACTGTTTCCAAGTTCTAAAGCAGGAGGTGGTAAGTGACCCTAGTGACCTTACCTATATTTCATTTGATTAGGTATATAGTCTCATACATGAATGTATATGGTTGAGAGGTGGGGATCTCATCCGTTTCAAAGTTTGCAAACAGGAGGGGGTAGAGTGCCACAAAGGACTCCACATACATGTCATATGATATGCTTACATCCAGGTATCATATAATCTAGTTGAACTATATGTGTAAAATAAGAAACTTCCAGCTATTTTAACTGGCCCATCAAAATTGAGAGAGAAAAAATACCCATTGAAATTGCAGTAATATGTTTACACTTTAAAACATCTAACTTGCTTTACCAACATTTATTACAGAAAAAGAAAATTTATACTGTCAACAGGACCATATATATTGTTAGATATACTGTTCAAAGCTGTCACAAATACTCACATTGTATTGGATTTTGACAAATTTGTCAAAAAGTATATAATTTTGAGTTTTAGTACCAAATATTTTTTGTTTTTACATTCTTTGATATATATCTTTTGGTTTTCAATTTTAGTGTTTATATTTATTTACCATGCAAAGATGTATTTTGTCATCTGTCTGATTTTTAAAAAGTTGATCGCCAAATCCCGGAATTACCCATCATCGCTTCCAGAATCGGATCCGATATAGTAATTTTCTTCTCATTGTCAGCCATTTTGTTTTCAATGTTGTTTTTGTCAGATACGTATACGATTTAATTCGAATTTAAACATTATGTTTGGCGATTTTCTACGGTTGAACAAAAGTTGAGATCGTTTATTAGGAGACTTTGGTAAAAAAGTTTGAAATGTTATTTTTTATTTTCTCTGAAGTCGGACATGTCGAGCGTAGCTAGTAACCAAGTCGAAAGTCCGACTGTAAAAGTGGAAGGTCGCAGACCTCGGACGACCGCTAATTTGACCTTGCCTCCAAATTGAAAAAGATACAAAGATTTCGTCTTATAATTTAAAAATGCCGCAAACAGCATGGACAGTGGAACTTATTTTAAGACTACTAACGTAGTTTATTACGTATTGACGACAAACAATATTCCTACGACTTTTGCCATTTGGGAAATCTAAACTACTTGTCTTTAGAGATTTTCGGCGATTAAACATTTCATACGTTTGTTCTTTGACAGCTTATCCAAAATCTTGATAATAAACCACATAAAGATTCCTTAGGGCTAATGTGCCCTTCTGCCTATGTGCAACTTCAAAACTTTGGGATAAATCGACGATCATGTCAGGTTTTTCTGGTCATATTTTTTGTAATCAAGAATTAAAAGTATGAAAAAACTGTCCAATTAGTAAAAATAGCATAACATCCAGCTAGAAAATAACAATTGCATATATTTCAGCATTTATTGGGTAGAACACAAATCTAGGGTGGTCGCATAAGGCAGCTTAACTGCCTAAAAACGGCATGAATGCTCTGTGAAACTGCTTCGTGTTTGTTTCGATCGAGTTCCGGGAGGTGGTTGGTTCGTTCTACGACCGAATCAAGCCAGTATAAATAATTGTCTGCTACGTCACTATTCAATCAGCAAATAGAAATAAAAGCAGACTGTAACACGTCATTTCCCAAAGCTGACCTCTTACTAGAACAATTAAAGGCAGCCTCACAACAAAATCAGACATTAACCTACACACAACAAGAATAAGAGCTTACATCAATATAAAATCAATAACGATTGACCAAAAGGGACTTTACAAACTACTGTAAAACACCATTCCTAATAAGACCTCCATACAACATACCACACCGCATACTCAAGGAACAACTAGCACCAATTCTGCAAATCATAATGCATTGCTCGCTCGATATAGGTTAACTTCCAAAAGATTGGAGGGATGCAAATATATCCAGTATCTTAAAAAAAATCAACAGGGAAACCCACATCTTGAAGAAATCTACAGATCTATTTCCTTAACATGTCACCAAAAATTCTAGAGCATACCGTATCATATGCAAGCAAATCTTAAAACAGCTGGAAAATAACAAGATCATAAACAACTTAAACCACGGATTCAGGTTAGGATACTCATGGGAAACTCATAACTACAACCAATGACTTCCTACAAGAGCATGCTAAGGAACACCAAATGGACGTAGCGATACTACACTTGATACAGTACCACGCAACAAATTACTCCAATACTAGATCATTATTTTATCAAATTTAATACACAGAAATGCCCATCAAACGTATCAACTGCGCACCATCGTGAAAGAAGAAATGTCCGAGGAAACAACAGATGACTCTGGGGTACTCCAGTGTGCCGTCTCAGGACCAATCTGGTTTCTATGCCACCTAATGTAAAACGACCTGTCAGACAGCATAACATCATCAGTAATATTTTTTGCAGACGATTGCCCATAAGGCTATTGTACAGAACAGTTTAAATTTAAACTGACTGTCGTGACCAACACAAACTGCTATCAGATTTGGATTCTACACGCTTAATAAGCATATCCTACAAGAAGTACAAGTGAACTGATACCTAGGACTACAAACATTTATGACAATATCAAACGACCTGAAATGGAGTATCCACAAAAACAACATCAACATAAAAGCCAACGCCATCCTGTGCTTGCTTAGGGGGGACTTGAGAAACGTACCAGAAACATACATATCCCTAGTAAGATCTACAATGGAGTATTGCGCATCAGGATCCCATACATGAAAGAGGACACATTAAAATGTATCCAAAACAGAGGTATAAGTTTTATTAAGAAAAACTCTAGGATTTAAAAAACAAGGTCCCTTACTTAAATGAGACACCAGAGGAAAGAACACAGCCTTCGTCTGATCCTGATATATACAAGGTGATTGAGGGTCTGATGCCGCCTCTACCAGACGACAATTTTGTCACACCAGCAAGCACGAAAAGAACAATCAAAGCCAAAATATATTCAAACTGTGATACAGACAATATTACTAGTATTGAACAAAATATAATATATAAAACAAGAGGGCCTAAAGTGCCAAACAGCAATAAGCCAAAATATACGCATGCATTATTTGTGGAACAACTATGCACTGGAACACATCTACCAGATAAAGAACATACAGATACTGTACAGGCATTCAAGACCGCTCTACAAATACACCGTCCAAAACAAAAGCGCTAGTCACCGTGTATAAAAGTCTTTACATGATTCTACACGTACTAATACAGATAGACATACGTGAAAGGGTACATCGGCATGTCTTTCAAATGACATTTACCTTGTGAATCAGCATGTTGACATTATGTTCAGTGTGTCGGTTTAATAGAGTACGGTTCCTTTTCGTATTTTGGTCCTGAATATCCATTTAATTTGCATCTGAATATTAACAAGAAACCCATCATCATCACCAATATGTACACTTAAATGTCAAGTTTGAATAATGTTACTCAGTTTGTTTCAGTTTTGAGACTACAGCATCCTCCCTCAAAGAGTAAGTCAGACTCACTATCCTTTTGCTGACTTCTGTTAAATCATACATCCTACTTAAATTTCAAATACAACATTACTTAGCACTTCTGTGCTGACATGAATTATCATTGATATGGTCATATTTATAAATTAGCTGTTTACAAAACTTTCGAATTTTTGAAATACTACGCCTTTTCTACCTCAGGAATAGATTACCTTAGCTGTATTTGGCAATACGTTAAGGAATTTTGGTCCTCAATGCCCTTCAACTTCGTACTTTATTTTGGCCCTTTAAACTTTTTTGGATTCAGGCATCATTGATGAGTATTTTGTAGATTGAACCAGCGTCTTGTCTAAATACAAAATCTTATCCTGGTATTTTTGATGAGTTTATTTAGTTCAACCACATCATAATATAACATGTACAAAAGGATGAATCTTGGTGAGTTCCATTTAATTTTTTGAAAAACTGTATGTTGATCTTAATTCTGTGTTGTTGATTTCTGTCTGAATGACATACATCCCACAGACACTTTTATTCCTAGGAATGACCAATTGTAGCATTGGTCACTTGAAAACACCACATGCTCCCGTTATATAACAATGCTGTCAAATGTAAATCATTATTCTTCAAACTCCCACAATGAAATTACATAAAAAAATAATGACCCAGAGACAGTTATCCTTTCATGTGATCTGATGCTATAAAGCCAAGGTTGAAATACATTCATGGTAATTCTGTAACAGGTAAACTACTATTATGCAAAACATTCAGTTAATTACCAATGACTGAAATTGTAGGGCCAAACAATCTCTGTTGAATTCAAGATCCCAAGACTTAATACTGCTGTACCCAAAACACAACTAAAATTGTAGGGCCAAACAATCTCTGTTGAATTCAATATGCCAAGGGCAATAATGCTGTACCCAAAACACAACTGAAATTGTAGGGCCAAACAATCTCTGTTGAATTCAATATGCCAAGGCTCAATACTGCTGTACCCAAAACACAACTGAAATTGTAGGGCAAAACAATCTCTGTTAAATTCAATATGCTAAGGCTTAATACTGATGTACCCAAAACACAACTGAAATTGTAGGGCCAAACAATCTCTGTTGAATTCAATATGCCAAAGCTTAATACTGCTGTACCCAAAACACAACTGAAATTGTAGGGCCAAATAATCTCTGTTGAATTCAATATGCCAAGGCTTAATACTGCTGTATCCAAAACACAACTGAAATTGCAGGGCCAAACAATCTCTGTTGAAGTCAATATGCCAAGGTTTAATACTGCTGTACCCAAAACACAACTAAAATTGTAGGGCCCAACAATCTCTGTTGAATTCAATATGCCAGGGCTTAATACTGATGTACCCAAAACACAACTGAAAGTGCAGGGCCAAAAAATCTCTGTTTAAATCAATATGCCAAGGTTTAATACAGCTGTACCCAAAACACAATGGACTTATTTTGTTGATGTAAACCATGCAAACATGTCATACTTAAAATCCTCATATATTACCCTTACGGGTTAATCTTAACAGACCTAATCACAAACTATAACATGCAAAATATACAAAAGTTTCAAAGTCAATAGACCATGACTGAAGGGGTGGGAACAAATTGTATTATTTCCATTGAAAAAAGTAAAATCACAAAAATACTGAACTCAGAGGAAAATCAATTCGGAAAGTCCATAATTACATGGCAAAATCAAATAACAAATGCACCAAAAACGAATAGACAAGAACTGTCATATTCCTGACTTGGTACAGGCATTTTCAAATGTAGAAAATGGTGGATTAAACCTGGTTCTATAGCACTAACCCTCTCTCTTTAATAACAGTCTCATCAAATTCATGAAATGAGATGTGTACTGCATACTCAATATACAGTTGACCTACGACTTGTGGTTCTCATTACACTGACATAAACATAACTTAATACATTGTTGACCCTACCAACAGAAACACTAAATTCTTTGACAAAAACAAAATAATTAGAATAGTATAATGATTAAGTAACTACTAATCATTGTAATAAAAATTTATTAAATATATTACTATCATTTAGTTGCTAATTTGATTAAATTAATATCTGATTTTCTCTGATTTTTCTCAATCTTTTCACATAATCTTTTGAATTTATCCCCACTTAAAGCTAGCTTAGACTTGCTCTGAGCTATAAGTTTTCTCTGTGCAAAGTTTTGGCGAACATTTTCAAAAAGAAGTTTTCCATTACTGTCATGTTCTTCCGTCATCTCTACATCTTCAGTTTGTTGGCTTAGTTGATAAACTTTACTGATTTCTGAACATGTTTCATTTATTTCCTCTTGTAAGCTGTTCAGTAATTTGGTGATGTCATGTTGAAATTGATTGGCTGGTATAAATAAAACATCATCAGGAAGCAATGAATATAAATGATGGAGTAACAAGTACAGTTGATCTCCACAGCTAAAACAGAATAAAAGTTCATCAAAATACATTTAAGATTAAAAGAAGACCTCAAAGATTACAACACTAACTTCATTAAAAGATGCTGATAGAAACCGCATAACATATTCGCATCAAATTAAAAATGAAGGTGCAAATCGAGAAGCTTTGATTTAATCTGTATAAGTAGCCAGATGGTCCAGTCCAAATGAACAAGAATGGAATATGAACTTGAATCAGGAACAGATTATTAGAGAATATAACAGCACACATTATATTTGATATACAATGACTGGTTATATCATTCAAACTAATTGAAAACAGAGGATAAGAAATAAACAAATATTAAGCATCTTCAACTTAATTGCATTCTAAAACAAGTCTAATGATCAAACTTAAACATTTCATAAAACAAGATGTATAAATGGCACGGCTCAATATGTGAAGGCTTGTAGAAATTTTACAAATTGCCAATTAAAAAACATATTGGCCCTATATTACTGACCACATCTATCACTGATCATTCATTATATCAGGCAAAAAAGTTCCACCTGGGATTTTTGTTGAACAAAGAAAATCATATAATTGTGGTACTTATGTACAATGTAAGGCAACCATCATGACCTAAGCTTTTATAGGAACAAAGCTGATTGTATACTACATTTACAGAACAGATCCCTGTATGTTAATCTTTTATGTCCTGTAGCATGCGGTTTAACCAACATTATTATAAAAATTCCTAACATAGTTTCAAATAACACTATTAGTTTTAAATGTTGTTAAAACATGATATTCAAAGAAGCCCTAAATTAATTTTAAATATCTTGACATTTTCTAATCTTCTTTAAATACAAAACTGAAAGGATATGATTTGACGACTGAATGAGGCCGCCAGTGACCACATTGGTGAATCAATAGGTCTTTAACTGTAAATAGACTACAACAATGATCATTAAATGTAATATAAATAGCAAGTATATAGAAGATTTCGTTAAACCTCCGGAACAAATACACAGCTTCATTTAAAGCTATTAAAATCAATTTAAATCTCACTATTTATTTAGAAAAAAGTCTTGACACGATAATTTACAGGTGACTAAAATGTACAACAAAAGATATGAAATTAACTAATCATGTTGAGAAAAGGACAGAAACTGAGATAATTATAGAATGTGTAAATAAGAGAAACTGCCAATGGGATGAATGACAAGTCTTGTGTGCTCAAGTTCTAATCAAAAGTAACTGAGTAAGATCAACAGAAGGATCAATTTTCACACATGTTTTATAATAACTGAAAAATTTTCAGACAGCAAATTGAAAACTATGAGTAAAACAAGACGTGGTTAAATGCCAGAGACAATAACTCAATGCGCAAATAACCAAAATACATGCAGAGGTCAAGATAACCTTGGACAATGGACAGACAATGACTATACAATGTGGCAAACTCTTTATTGGTGGATCCAGGGGGCAGGGCGTCAAGGGGTTGGAACCCCCCTTTTTTTGGCCAATTAATGTATTTGAATGGGGACATATAGTTGGAACCCCCCTTTTTAAAATGGCTGGATCCATCCCTGCTCTGCCATGCCTATATAGAGCTAAATTGTCCTTACCCAGAATGTATATTTTTTTCACTTAAGTTTATATATGACTTGTCTGTGAGGCCAATTTTTGATAAGGACAACCATCAGTAAAATGTTACCATATACTTAATGTTGAAATTTATATGTTCTAGACAAAGTAAAATAAGTGAATTAAAAAAAAAATAACAGCCAATTAATAGCTCTGCTCACTCATCATAATGCAACGACAAAAAGTTAATTAATTATTAAGTGGCTGATTAATCATGTTAAATAAGATCCAAAATAACCACAAATACAGAACAATCTTGTCTATTCAAGTAACTCATATGGTTTTATATTATTTACAATGTTGTTGTTTCTAACATATAAGTCAATACTTAGTTGCATTTTTGTACTGTTTTTCCTTTGATTAATGGAAAGTTAGTGTGATCTAATCAAGAAAGACAAAAATGTTTTATGGTATAAGAATAAGGTCAAACCACCATGCTTTTATTGTTATCCCAAGGAGACAGGAAATTGAAGCTATACTAATTTAAGCCGATGGCATAATATGTTACGTTTAGTTTGTTATTTTCCCTTATTTAAAGAACATTAGGATTAGCATAACTGATGTCAACAATGACCTGTTACGGTCATATATTTTAGAATAAAATACAGTTAGGCAACTAATACTTAGATGTTGATGAATGTAAAAAAAAAAGACAAAAATTAGTTAGAAGATTTAATACTAAGGTAATGATGACCCGATTGACAAAAAGCTGTCTAAAAAGCAATAGCTACATGTATTTCTAACCTCAAACATTAGGGTATGTTGAGAAAAATTGGATGATTTAATCAATATAAATGTAAAAATGAGGAAATGTGATATCCAGAAGGATAGGCGGCCGTTAAAACCTATCATTATCATGATAACCAATAAGACAACTATCTACAAGATCGACCTAAACGATTTGAGCAATTATTGACACTAAAGGGTCTTCAATAATGAGAAAAACGTATAGTCTGCTAGAAAAAGACAGACATGATGATGATTTTTCTTCCTACTACATTTAATAGATACAAAATGAGAAACAACTAATACAGTTTATCTTCAAATACTGTCATAAGTTGTCCTATAACCCACACTTCTATAACATACAGGAGTTTCAAAATATATGAAATAACAGTCCATTATTGCAGAAAAAAATATATAATATAGATAATGAAAAGTTGTGCCATTGCTTTTTCAAAGAATAAAGTTCCATTATTCCTAGATTGATAAAAAAAAAAACTAAAGAGAGGTTCTATATAGGTATTGTAAAAGATATAAACAATTCACCAAAGTTTCATGAAAACAGTGCAAAACACTTTTAAGTTATGGTCCCAAAACTGAAAAATCCCCCCTCTTATGAATAAAATCCCCATAACTGGAAAACGAAAATTATAAAATTTATTAAAATCAAAAAGGAGCTTAAACTAAAAGATATTAAAAATTCATCAGAGTATCAAACAAACAGCTCAAAGCAATTTCAAATGATTGTTAAAAACTGGATAATCCCCCTTTTTTAATGACTAAAAACCAATAACTCAGAAACGAAAAATCTAAAAAAAATAAAAACCAATAGACATTTTCAAGTATACAGCATCCTCTTTTACAGTGCATAAAAATTAAATTCCAAGTTCATTATTTGGTTACAGATTGTTTGTTTGGGGTTGTAATGTTCTGAACCTCTAATAAAGTTAAGTTTGAATAAAAGAGCCTTTTCATGTTCAAAAAGAAAATGATTCTTACTGTATTTATCTCTTAAACATTGCATGTTACATTGACAGAAAAGTAGAGGAACCCTGTTTTTACAAAATTTCTGAAAGAAAAGAAAATAATACACATTTTAGAATAGAGTTAAGATGATAGACAATGTTTTGTGATAAAAAAAAATATGATATTGAATGTTAAATGAGTTAAGGAATCATTAATCTCAATTTGGAAAAAGTGTCCATGTTACATGCTCCAAATTCATTAATTGCTTTGGTACCAAACTGACGCAAGTTTAAAAATGATTTTTTTTTGTTACAAATAGATGGACGCCATTTGCAGCAATAATTTATAAAAAATTTGGAAGCTTATAACAATTTTTATTTTTTTCTTACCATGTCACACAAAAGTAACATTAGCGAATTCCTGCCCATATATATTAATTATCTGAAATAGTTTGGGAGATGTCCAAATGAAATCAATTAAAAACCACAGAAAATTGTTTAATCCCATTAAAGGTATTTGGTTAAAAGTACAATCTTTAGATGTTGATATTTAATAAAATTTCAAAAAGATATATTTATAAATGTGGTGTAGCCACTTATTCTTACCTGGTATAAACAGTTAACTTGAGTTCCTTCTCATCGCCACATTCATCTATGTATAATCGTACATCTACCAATGGCTGAATATTATCAAATACCATACATTCATATTTTTCAAGCGAGACTAAACCAGCCTTCTTCTGCAGCCTTGATTGCAGCTGAGACAAGGGAAATCTTGTTGATCTTACACCAAGAGGTGTACTAACTTGGACAGAATTCAAGGCAAGTATGTCTCTCTGGATTTCTGCAAAGTAAAACATAAAATAAATAAATATTTTGTTCATGTCAGGCTCTATGCTCATTCTATAAACAAGTTAACTAGGCTTTACCTTTATAAAACAACCATTAACAGGGTGCAATATATTTACAAATATAGAGCCTACCCATATTGAGATGAGCACAGAGATTATTTTGATTACAATATAAAAATTAAAACCTTTTTTATTTGATATAGACCTAAAAACAACCAAAAAAAAACACATTGACAGAACAGCAGCAATTAAGATTTGCTGCCAGAAGAAAAGACATTTGTAAACAATTTTTCCTAATTTAAACAATTATATTAGGTTAATACATATAACCTTACTTTCTAAAAGATTTAATTGACTTCCATATTAAAAAAGAAGATGTGGTATGATTGCCAATGAGACAACTATCCACAAAAGACCAAAATGACACTGACATTAACAACTATAGGTCACCTTACGACCTTCAACAATGAGCAAAGCCCATACCGCATAAGTCAGCTATAAAAGGCCATATAAGACGATGTAAAACAATTCAAACCAGAAAACTAACGGCCTTATTTATGTAAACAAATGAAAGAAAAACAAATATGTAACACTTAAACAAACAACAACCACTGAATTTACAGGCTCCTGACTTGGGACAGGCACATACATAATAATGTGGCGGGGTTAAACATGTTAGCGGGATCCCAATCCTTCGCCTAACCTGGGACAGTGGTATCACAGTACAACATAAGAACAAACTATAAAAATCAGTTGAAAAAGACTTAACTCATCAGATGGACAAAAATAGCAGGTAAATCCTACATAAATGTCAACTTTGGTCTCCAGCCTTGTTCAAATGCAACTAAAAATTACAAATTTAAATGTACACTTAAATCATGTATTGTTTCAGTGTTACAGTAAATTCTAACAGTATTTCCTCAGTAAAACATCTATTCATTAAATCAAAACATTTTTCTTATGTTTTGTTAAGTTACCTGTAAAAGGTTCTGTTCCAGAATTATCCTCATTCAAGTTTTTCTTTACAGAAACTGTATGTTTTCCTTGCAATATGTCTAAGGGTGATAGAGTAATCTCCCCTGCATACACTACTTTCTTATTTCTATGTTCTTCGTGGCTTGTACTGTCAGTCACATTGATAAACATTTCATACTTTACATCACTCATTAATCTAAAACTTGGTATACTAGTTTTGCACAGAATAGTGACTGACTGGCCCGATTTAACCTTGAAACATTCTGTGCCTTTAAAATTGGAAAGGGATGCAGCTGAAACTCTCCTTCTTTTTGCTACATCATGACATGAATTATCTCTTGATGTGTTCCCAAGGTCATAACATTCTGAGGTGAAGGTCAGTACTTGACTGTCATTACAATCAGGTTGTACCATAGTCATGGTTACATAGGCAAAATCACTAAAATATAATAACCGACATGTAGTCATATAATAAATTTAATGACTTCAGTTGTAGTTTACTTGAGTTTTAGGACTTCATCATTTCTTGTATAATAAATGTAATGACATCTAAAATTGCTGTTGAATGCAGTATTAGGTGATGTGTGTATCTGGGTAGTTAAAAAAAGTCCCCTGAATGTAAACTGCGCTTTTCCAACATAACAATATATGTAAAATTGAATGACTTTAATGTGCATATTGTTATGAGTTTACTTTTCTGCATTGGCTAGAGGTATAGGGGAGGGTTGAGATCTCATATACATGTTTAACCCTGCCGCATTTTTGGCCTGTTCAAAGTCATGAGCCTCTGGCCTTTGTTAGTCTTGTATTATTTTAACTTTAAGTTTCTTATGTACAATTTGGAGTTTAGCATGGCGTTTATTATCACTGAACTAGAATATATATTTGTTTAGGGGCCAGCTGAAGGACGCCTCCAGGTGCAGGAATTTCTCGCTGCATTGAAAACCTGTTGATGACCTTCTGCTATTGTATGCTCTATGGTCGGGTTGTTGTCTCTTAGTCACATTCCCCATTTCCATTCTCAATTTTATATAATACCAGAAGAAAGAATGTAAATTCTCTATCAAACACAATTCTTAAACTCACAATTTTGCTATAAAAACTTAAACTGAGTCAGACATTATTCATATAAAATGCTAATATATCTATTACTTGAGCTCAACATATTCCTTAAGATTTTATTTTTTTCATGTATTCTTTTCTGCCATTCTTATCTCAAGTTAGTAAAAATAAACCAATTGCAAAATTTTGCACTTCACATAATTTCAAAACAATATTGTACCAACCTTTTTGAAGAGTTGACGACCTCAGCACCTACAACAAGAATATTTTGCACTATTCTCTTCCATACAGCAGGTACTTTAAGGACTGGTGAGCCGTCTTCCTTCTTTGGATGTGTGAAAATTTCAGAACCATTCTCGGTTCCAATCAAACTGATCAACATCGATGTCTGAAATAAAAATAACCTTGTTCATTGTTGAAGGCTGTACGGTGACCTACAATTGTTAATGTTTGTGTCATTTTAGTCTTTTGTGGATAGTTGTCTCATTGGCAATCATACCACATCTTCTTTTTTATATTGTCTAATTTCAATCTTTAAGTTTTTTTCTTTTTGTAGGATTTGGTGTTGGTAGCAGACCTTTTGATAGTCACTGTATACATGTACAAAGTAATAACTTTTCTTGACTTCTATACATATTTCCTATTATTCTGTTGAAAATATAACTGTGGAATAACAGCTTTGCAAGTTTTATGGTTTCTATCATCCTATTTATCATCTTTGTAAGTTTTAAGATTGTTCTTTCGATCTTTAAACACAATCACAACAGCTTATCTTTACATATAAACATGATAAATAATTCACATAATTTGAGGTAAATACTACTGAATTTTATTGTCACTGTGCCTTTTGCTCACAGTGTTTATTCTACATTGCTAGATTTCTACAGAAAGCCAGGAACCTCTTCCCTTTTCATATTATGCTGTGTATTTTTTTTTTAGTTCATTTGTTTGTTTTAGAGTTTAGTGTGGTGTCTAACCCACTTAATTAGTCTACATTATTATTGTTTTCTGCTGTTTTCTGCTCTTTGGTCAGGTTGTTGTCCCTTTGAAACATTCACTTGTTTCCATTCTCTATTCCATTATTATGCACTTGGTAGATTAGACAGGAATAAAAAAACCATGAAGTTACATTCTCTTTTCCTTTTTCTGAATGAAATATATTGTTTTGGGGATCTGTAAACTAACAATAAAAATCCCATCACCTTATCAATAACTTAAACTTAATTTAACTTTTAAAGGCATTGGCAAAATCAATTTTTCGAGATATAAGCCATTGAAATTTTGGCAGGAAATTATTCTCTCTTGACTTTTCATAGCTTTATCATTGACAAGTTAAAGTTCTCAAAAACTGTAAAAAAGTAATTAGAATTTTATAAGACTTTTACAGATGGCTTCTCTATACATGTTGAAGAATTTTTAAAAGAAAAATGGGGGTCACCCGGCAAATTTTTTCAAGGCACTTAAATGAATAAAACCAGAGGATTCCGACAATCTGACAAAAAATCCAGAACATGACAAGCCAGCTTCCTTATGTAAGAGCAGTTGAACTTTTTATTATAAACATGTTGTAAATTAAAATCAGTGCACATAAAATTAAACAAGAGGCTCTCAAGAGCCTGAATCGCTCACCTTAATTCTTTTGGTTAAATCTCTCATCAATGATTATTTTGGCTTTTCAATTTATTTAAATGTTCTTTGGATCGTCCTATTTTCTTCAAAAGCAAAAAAAAATCATTTTCTCCTATTTTCTATTTTAGCCATAGGAGCTATGTTTCTTTACATACAAGGAAATAAAATATAAAATTTATACTAGATACTCTGAAACTCATTCGGCCTAAGTTTGGCTGAAATTGATACAGTAGTTTCAAAGGTAAAGATTTTTTAAAGTAAGTCAACATGATGAACAAATTGTTAAAATAGTCTTTAAACTGCAATAACTCCTCAAGGGATCAACTGACAATTTTGGTCAAATTGACTTATTTGTAGATCTTACTTTGCTGAACATTATTGCTGTTTAAAGTTTATCTCTATCTAAAATAATATTCAAGATAATAACCAAAAACAGCAAAAATTCCTTAAAATTATCAATTCAGGGGCAGCAACTCAACAACAGAATGTCTGATTCATCTGAAAATTTCAGGGCAGATAGATCTTCACCTGATAAGCAATATTACCCCCATGTCAGATTTGCTCTAAATGCTTTGGTTTTTGAGTTATAAGCCAAAAACTGCATTTGACCCCTATGTTCTATTTTTAGCAATGGCGACCATGTTTGTTGATAGATCAAAACTTCGGATACAATTTATAAACTAGATACTCTAAGGAACATTCAGTTAAAATTTGGAAGTATTTGGCCCAGTAGTTACAGAGAAGAAGATTTTTGTAAAAGATTACTAAGATTTACGAAAAATGGTTAAAAATTGACTATAAAGGGCAATAACTCCTAAAGGGGGCAACTGACCATTTCAGTCATGTTGACTCATTTGTAGATCTTACTTTGCTGAACATTATTGCTATTTTAAGTTTATCTCTATCTATAATAATATTCAAGATAATAACCAAAAACAGCAAAATTTCCTTAAAATTACCAATTCAGGGGCAGCAACCCAACAACGGGTTGTCTGATTCATCTGAAAATTTCAGGGCAGATAGATCTTGACCTGATAAACAATATTACCCCTGTCAGATTTGCTCTAAATGCTTTGGTTTTTTGAGTTATAAGCCAAAAACTGCATTTGACCCCTATTTTCTATTTTTAGCAATGGCGACCATGTTTGTTGATATATCAAAACTTCGGATACAATTTATAAACTAGAGACCCTAAGGAACATTCAGTTAAAGTTTGGAAGTATTTGGCCCAATAGTTTCAGAGGAGAAGATTCTTGAAATAGTTTACGATGACGACAGATGACGACAGAGGACAGACGACGACAGACGCCAAGTGATGGCATAAAAAATATATACAATTTGTTTGAAATTTTTTAACTACAATTGAGTAGCATTTCAAAGGGTAATGTGTACAAGCTATGAATATAAATGCCTATGTTAAACACCAGCATGTTGAATGCTATGCAACCAAACAATTAATCAAATTAAATCACTCTCTTCTTTTTTTATTACACCATTTTTAAGCACCTCTTTTGGGCCAGTTTTTTATTGGTGAAGGAAGCCATTCAGAGAAAACCACCGACAGTGGACAAGAAAACTGACCTCACCAATGAACTGCTGTTCAAGGATTTTTTTTTATTAAACGTCAGATCCAAAACAATAATTACATTTGTAGAACCAGCAGTTTTTCCCTGGTTCAGTAATTCTGTACTCCTCCATAACTCTGTGATGTGGGTTCTTCTTTTGTCTATCTCTGACTGGAGCTCATTCAATGATACCACTTCATTCTGTAACATAAAATATGTTAATTAAACGAAAATACTGCAATAATGAAGGTCAGGAATGTTGTCAATAAGGCTATAAAAAGAAGGTGGTTGTTTGCACTAAAACTACATTTCCTACCCTGGTTGGCAGGTAAGGTCATTTACCACATTTTTATGAACTAAATACTTTGACCTTTAGTTGTTAATTTTTGTGTCATTTTGATCTCTTGTGGACAGTTGTCTCATTGGCAATCATACCACATCTTCTTTTTTATAAATCCCTAATCATGTTTGTGTGTGGCCAAGTTTTGTTAAATTTGTCTCACTTGTTTCAGGAGAATTTTTTTATCAAATTGGGAAATTCATAATAAACCATGAATTTGACTGGAACTTCAATTTCAGACCCCCATTCAAGAGGTAAACACTCATTTGAATTAAGACCCCTTATTGTCAGTATTGAAACATACATAGACTCTCAAATCTGCACAAACATTTTCAGTTTGTATTCATTCACAATTACTACTGAGACTGCACTGTTTGGGGAAAAAGTTGTCCTTTTGGGAATGATTTTAAGCCACTTTTTTTTTAATTGGGATTCTTCTCCAGGGGGAAAAGCCTGTATTCTCCAGTAATTTAAGGCAAACAAAATCACTAGAACTTAGTGACCCTAATCTTTGAGATCAACACTTGTTTACCCTTAGTCTTGACTGTAATGCAAATAATGCTGTTGAAGTGCTGGACTTTTTCTCTTCTGTATTTTTTCCATTTTCTTCATGTTCTGTTGTTGTACATGTATCTTCATGGACAATATTAAAATCTGTCAAAAGGAATCCTTTTTCCCCGTCAAACTCCTTCTTTAATATCAGTAACTGTTGTCCTCCATTTTTAACAAAATCATCACACAGGACCTGCTTAACATCTGACCATGTTTGAGTGATCTGAAAATGAACATTTGATCTGGAATTATTATAAATAACCATACTACGGTTTTCCCCTTTATTTTGTGTCATTTTTTTTTACAACTTCTATGTTTAAATGACTTAAATCAATGATTATCAAAATATTTATTAAAAGAAAGATTGCATTCATCATGCTCATGTACTTATACATGGTATACTGGTAAGTATTTTCTTAGACAAAGGGAGATGACAAGTATTCAAAACTTGAAAAGAAAATTAAAAATTAGATGTATTTACTTTTATACACAAGTAAATCATTTGTAACTTCTGACCAACTTACAGACATGACAGAGAATTTTTTTGACATGTTTTTTACTTTTTATAGTAGACATGATAGCAAATAGGTGAACATGTACATGACCAATATTAACTTAAGTTTATCAAGATACACTTCAAACATGTGACAAATAATTATATTAACATTATTCTAACCTAAAATTATTTAACTTTCTATGAATACAATGTACCTTTTCATCACCAATACAGATGACCTTTAAAGTTTCATTTGTGAAAAGACTCAAGTAGCATCTCTGCAGTGGAACACACTCAATAAGGTCAAGTCTGAGATCAAAAGTGCACTGAATATGTGTTGGTACAGCAAACAAAAGTCTTCCATTAGTGAATTTTAAGATATATCCATCATCAGTCACAGCATACAAAGTACATTCAATGTTAAATTTATCTTCTAAGCAACTTATCACACAATCTTCAATAACAACCTTGCAAATGTTTGTGTATAAAGATGGTAGAACCCGCCAAATTTCAATGTTTGTTGTTCTTGGCAAGGAAATGTTGGACTGTGCTGGAGAGAAAATACAGCAAAACAACTGTGTGGAGCTGTTAGAGTTCTTTGTGCTTGTCCCAATAATCAAATAGTGTTCTATGCAATATTTTACTGACAATAAATGGGTTTTTCCTAACTCTGGGTCAATCTCATGTTCTAATAAAGAACTTGAACTTTGCTTTGACTGTATACCAATATTTAATGAACCTTGATCATTCCAGATTACTGTAGGTCCATCTACTGTTTGGAAATCACAGATTTTTTGTCTCAGCTGCAGTTTTCTAAGAGGAATAAATTTGGAGTTCGTGAATGAATATCCAAGAAAATAATATTCAAACGTGTTACCACTTGATTTTTCAATCAGTAACAGAGGTATAACAGTGTCTGTCAATATTTCTAAACATGATGTGAAGGAAATACCACACGAATTAGGACACGAAAATTCCACTTCTCCTTTGTTTGTAAAAGAATATGTTCCACAGTCATATGATTTTTCATGCAGTGTAAACTTTGAGTTTAGTTTGTGTTTTTCATCCTGAATGATGTGTAGAATTTTTCCATTACCATTGTGATGAACATCCATTACAAGTTTTTATTTGATGGTTCAAAATGCAAAGTGAAACTAGACATTTGTAAATAAATATTCCGCGAAAACTTTATCCAATGAAAATCAACTATGGAATATACAAACTCGTCCCAAATAACTCGTATCAAATGGACTCGTACCTACGTTTTCGGACTTTCTTCGTATAAACGTTCTGGACCAACATTTTAGGACCAGAAAAGTGCAGGATAAAGATTTAAAACAAATTATATTACTGTAACAGTAAAACAACATAAGTTTAAAGATTAATATATAGAAAAAAGTGAGCAAGGATTTGTATAGTAAGAAATCTCATTTGTGGCGAGGTTCTGGTGCAAATTATACTTGAATTGCATTTTGTAGCTGAAAACACGGACACAACGATAAATTATATTAAGAACTCATTGTCATGAATTCTTGAAGTAAAGTTCTAAAAATATAAAAAAATAATCGGAAATATAAGCAATTGTCCAAATTATGAATATCAACTTTGAAAAAAAGAATAACTAGTAAAAATACTGACAAATATTAATTAAAAAGTTTATTATGACAGAAATTGATTCAACGACAAAGAAATAGTTACTTCTGTAAAAGATGCTAACATAACTGATTCGTAAAAAAAGAGCTAAAAACTAATGCATTAAATCAAAGTTAACATGTCTGGGAAAATACAATGTTCTGTTAGAATAATCATTACTATGACATAGGTTTCATGGCAAGACATCAGTTTTACATAATAGAGGGCCGGTCTGGGTGGGGGATGGTCTGTTATTCTGTAAACATTTAATTTTCACCCCTTTTTCTCTAATCTTTAAAAAATTAACCCCTCTTTTCTCAAATCTTTAAACAAACAGACATAATAGGCAATAGTTCTAAAATTACAGGTAAAGCAGCCAACATTACGTTAGGATCTTCATCACAAAAAACAAACAAATATGTCAACAAAGAAAAGCTAAATGACATATAAACAAAGCACATAAAAAATGAAAGACACGAATACAAAAATGACAACAGCATAAAAACTCTTAGACGGGATAGATAAGTACTGAGCCACGCCAAAATGAACCATAATGGACTAGTTTCTGTTAGGGTGTACATTTACCCGGCCACGTCCACTTGTATTTTTGTCCATCTGATGAGTTAAGCCTTTTCAACTGATTTTCATGAGTCGTTCTTATGTTCTACGGATAGGTTAGGGGAGGGCTGGGGTCCCTACTAACATGTTTAACCCCGCCACATAATGTATTTTGATTACCAATAGGTTCCTGCACGGGGCGCCGAATGGGACTCATATGTTTTTTGTACTCGAAATTCAATTTTGTACGGACAAAAGTGGCTTTTGTTCAACAAAAATGAGTTCAGTTTAACAAAATTTGTAGCATACTACAAATTGAATATTTGGTCATACAAAATTATCTTTTAGTGGACTAAAGTCACTACTTTTGTCCTCTACTTTTGTCCTGACAAAATTCATTTGTGTTACACAGACTTGACTTGTTTTACCTAATTTGAAAATTTGGCGAAAAAAGTCATTTTTTTATGCAAATTAGTTTAGTTTGGATTCTGTGAACTAATTTGCATACAAAATTGAATTTTGGCTCACAAAAATTGAATTTTGTCGTCACAAAAATGAATTTTTTCGTCACAAAATTGACAAACTTGAATTTTGTATCACAAAATTGAATCTTATCTCACACAATTGACTTTTGTGTTTAAATTTCCATATCAGAAAACAAAAGTCAATTTTGTATGCAAATAAGTTTATATTTGCATACCTTTTAGACAAAACTGACTTTTGTCATGACAAAAATGAGCTTTGTGTCAAAAATTAATTTTGTCATCACAAAATTAAAGTTCTCATAAAACAAGTCTGTATCACATAGTTTTGTAAGACAAAAATGATTTTGTTATGTGGTTTTGTACAAAAATCAATTCAGTCATAACTGTTATGACTGAATTGATTTTTGTACAAAACCACAAGAGTCCCATTCGGCGCCTCGTATCCTGAGCCTTAAAATCGATGTACATGTAGTACTACTAGATATATATAGTCAACTGATGATACTGCTTAGATCTATTCCTTTATGGTGAAATTTGTTAG
The DNA here is from genome assembly GCF_036588685.1 of Mytilus trossulus. Lineage (NCBI taxonomy): Eukaryota > Metazoa > Mollusca > Bivalvia > Mytilida > Mytilidae > Mytilus > Mytilus trossulus. Next base: position 31,384,839 of record NC_086386.1, on the reverse strand, counting down.
ATTTGGATTCAGATATAGATACAAACACAGACAGCAAAAACCATCGCAGGTGTTCTTTGCATTGGAGAGTCGGAACCTTAGCTTATTAATCATTTTTAAATTTATCTACGTAAACTATTGAAAAAAAGGCTGTACTGAATTAATACGGGGCGATGAATGGGTCTTGCACGTTTTGCAATCAAAATCAATTTTGTGTACATAAAATTCCATTCTGTCATAAAAAAAATCATTTTTGTCTTACAAAACTATGTGATTATTATAATAATGATATTTATAAAGCGTCCTATATAAAAAATAAAAAATAATCTAATGCGCTGTAGATTCAGCATGGTAATTAAAACAAATCAAAGACAAAAACATAAAACATAAAACATACACTGTGTTTAAATACAGATTTGTTTTATGAGCACTTCAATTTTGTAACGACAAAATTCATTTTTGTAGATAAAATTCATTTTGTCAAAAAGGTTTGCAAATAAATTTATTTACATACACAATTGACTTTTGTTACCTGATATGGAAATTATAACACGAAGGTCAATTTTTTTAGACAAAATTCAATTTATTGAGACAAAATTAAAGGGAGTTCGCTTCTAAGTTTCAAAGTAATTAACTTTTCAAAACACTAGTTAATATTGACAGGGAATTAAACAAGAGGCTCTCAAGAGCCTGAATCGCTCACCTTAATTTTTTGGTTAAATCTCTCATCAATGATTATTTTGGCTTTTCAATTTATTTAAATGTTTTTTGAATCGTCCTATTTTCTTCAAAAGCCAAAAAAAATAATCATTTTCTCCTATGTTCTATTTTAGCCATAGGAGCTATGTTTCTTGACATACAAGGAAATAAAATATAAAATTTATACTAGATACTCTGAAACTCATTTAGCCTAAGTTTGGCTGAAATTGATACAGCAGTTTCAAAGGAGAAGATTTTTTAAAGTAAGTCAACATGATGAACAAATTGTGAAAAAAGTTTTTAAAGGGCAATAACTCCTTAAGGGGTCAATTGACAATTTTGGTCATATTGATATAGGAAGATGTGGTGTGAGTGCCAATGAGACAACTCTCCATCCAAATAACAATTTAAAAAGTAAACCATTATAGGTTAAAGTACGGCCTTCAACACGGAGCCTTGGCTCACACCGAACAACAAGCTATAAAGGGCCCCAAAATTACTTGTAAAACCATTCAAACGGGAAAACCAACGGTGACTTATTTGTAGATCTTACTTTGCTTAACATTTTTGCTATTTTAAAACAGTTTATCTGTATCTATAATAATATTCAAGATACTAACCAAAAACTGCAAAATTTCTTTAAAATCATCAACTCAGGGGCATTATACCTGAAAAAACAGTTACCCAATTCGGCTGAAAATTTCAGGACAGGTAGATATAAGCCATATTTTTGCATTTGACCCTTATGTTCTATTCGTAACGGCGGCCATGTTTTTTGACGGATCAAAAATCGAAGCACAAACTTTGTGCAGGATAATATAAGGAACAATCATGCTAAGTTTTATCCAAATCCATTCAGTAGTTTCAGATGAGAAGATGTTTGAAAAATTGTTAACGACGACAGACGATCATAGACGACGACGACGGCTTATTTTTGAAGTATTAGCCATTGAAATTTTGGCGGAAAAATATTCTCTATTGACTTTATATAGCTTTATCACAAAAACTGTTAAAAAGTAATTAAAATTATATAAGACTTTTACAGATGGTTTATTATTGTACATGTAAAAGATTTTCTAAAAGAAAAATGGGGGTCACAGGGCAAATTTTTTCAAGGCATTCAAATGGATAAAACCAGAGGATTCCGAAAATCTAACAAAAAATCCAAAACATGGCAAGCCAGCTTCCTTAATTTTGCAAGACAAAATTCTATTTGGTGTACAAATTCAATATATTGACACAAAATTAAATTTATTGACATAATATTCAATTTATTGACATAAAATTCAATTTATTGACACAAAGTTCAATTCATTAGGACAAAATTCAATTTTGTGAGACAAATATTCAATTTTGTTTGTGAGACAATTTTCAATTTCGTTTGTGAGGCAAAATAAAAGTAAATTTTGTGTCACAAAAGTAGTTCTTGTCACAAAAGTAATTCTTATCACAAAAGTTAATTGTGTGTCACAAAATTCAATTCTGTTTGCAAACAATTCACGGAATCCAAACTAAACTGATTTGTATACAAAATTGACTTTTGTCGCCCAATTTTCAAATGAGGTAACAAAATAAAAGTCTGTGATACAGAAATGAATTTTGCCAAGACAAAAATAACTTTTGTCCACTTAAAGATAAATTTGTATGACAAAGAATTTGCAGTATGCTGCAAAGTTTATTAAATTAAACTCACTTTTGTCCGTACAAAACTTAATTTCAAGTGCAAACCACATGCATCCTATTTGGCGCCCGTAAAATAATGCGCTCGGGAACTTGCAGCCCATCATCAGCAGTATCGACATTGTGTTCGGAAATGAAAATACCATTTTCTTAATTTCCAGTTTTCCAGATCATCATTTGTGTAATTCTATTCATTTAGGCAAAGGTGCTAAGGTGTCATCTCCGAAAGGGGAAAGAACACCTAACACGAATTTAATGCATTACGCTCGAATTTGTATGTTCATACTATACGCATATTATTAGCAGAGGTGTGTTCCTAACATACAAACTACTCCGATGGAGATAATTTTAACCGGCACTATATACGATTTATGGTCACCATCACATAATTGTTGACTGTCTTTGTCTCAACTCCATAGTGACATGTTTTCGCGCTTTAAATTCTACTGTACTATTCTCGGTTGTGACCTTTCGACTGTTATGGATTTTGTTGTGCGTGACCCATGCATAACACTAACAGGAGACGCTTACCCTGTCCACGCACCTGGCCTTGAAGGCATAAAACTTTGCTCAGTACTCGGAGCACAAAAATCATGCTCGAAACATGAAATCCATCAATTTGATTGGTTGATTTTCGAGTCTGAGTACAACAATCATGCTCGAAAGTTTAATGCTCTATTCTGAGTTTATGCGATTCCAATATCTTTATTTGTTACCTTATATTGTCTTCTAAATCAGTTATCCAGATTTTAATCGGTACATGTAAACTATTCTCGCCTTAATGAAGTTGTTCTGTTTAAGTACGTTTTGATGTTAAATCTCTCGATGTTTGCTTTCCATATTCAGTCTGTTCAACCGGATTATAATTGACTAATTTTATGCCTGAAACCCATGATGCCTGCATGCAAATCGGATGATATGTTTAACTTCAAGCAGAACAACAAAAACAAACCAAAACCAAAGACAGAAATAATTGGTGAAAAACTCATCAAAGCCGAATACCAGTGTTATAATGTTGTAAGCCAGACGCCCGTTGTGTCACCATGAGCATATCAATGATGTCAACACAGATTGGAATGTGAAGGAAGACTCTCAAATTGACATAACTTATTTTTATGCCCCATTTACAATAGTATAGGGGCATTATGTTTTCTGGTCTGTGCTTCCGTGCGTCGATCCGTCCGTTCTTCAGTCGTACCGGTCGTTCGTTCATCTGTCCAGTTTCAGGTTAAAGTTTTTGGTCGAGGTAGTTTTTAATGAAGTTGAAGTCCAATCAACCTGAAACTTAGAACACATGTTCCCTATGATATAATTTTTCTAATTTTAATGACAAATGAATTAGATTTTTTACCCAATTTCACGGTCCATTGAACATGGAAAATGTTAATGGGAGTGGGGCATCCGTGTAATTTGGACACATTCTTTGTTCTTGTCTTCTACAGGTCACTTTGTTCTATAACCTTTTATGATTGACAATAAAAACCACAACACCTATTACTTACAGTGTGGTACTCAACCGCACGATTTATATTACTTCAGGTGTTGGTTCACCATACATACATTTAAATATAAATAATCTTTTATAGTAATGCTTATATAAGAACCCCTGCTTAAATTGCTATTAGGAAATATTTTTATATGTTCAAACGAGATACGTCTTTCAGATACCAGGGTTGTTTGTGTAGCATATTTGTTAAGGCCTTCAAACGTCTTGAATAATGGCTCTTATCATACATTATATGTTGTACATACTAGTTCTAGGAATGGTTTTGATTCAACCCTAATGAAATAGCATACTACATTGTCACACATTAAGTCAATTATCAATTGAGGAGGGTTCATTCTTTTACAATTACATGTATATATACACTCACACTACCAACATTAAAGAAACAAAGTGTGATATCACATATGCTCGACCGGACAATATAATGTTGCATTTTGTTAATTCGTATTTTTATTCATAGCAAATTTAAAAATAAGAGGGAGCTAATGTACAAAAAGAATCCTCCACATGTTCACGCGTTTGTTCCAAGTCAGGAATCTTGTCAGGGGTTGTCTTTAATAAAAACCTTAATATAATGTTGTTTTTTTTAAAATATTTTTGTGAACTTGATGTCAATGGCTTATGAACGTATTTTTAGAATCGTTTCACTACCTTTCTAGACTCATGTTGATTTAGATATTGACCTTTTGAAAAGGTACTTGTCTATTGTTTGAATTGTACGTTAGGCAATGTGCTTTTTGTGTGTGTTGCCGTCTAATTGACGTTGATCAGAAGATCAGCTAAGAATCATTGAGTCTTCTAATATTATGATTTTCTGAAAAAGAAGTATCTGACTTGATGCGAAGATCCCCAATCCTCGATCCTCTAAAGGAGACCAATAAAATTGACGAAAGCGACAACATGACACTGACCACATCAACACTAGTTACTTATAACCCATAAACAGGAGTTTAACATTTGATGGTGAGAAAACGCATCATTATACAGTAAATCAAACCATTTGACCTTTTTGAACATAATAAAGTTCGTTGACAGACGATCAATTAATACAGTTCATATTTGATGGGTACCTTTTTGAACGTTGACATCATTTGAAAATGTTTGCTATGAATCTGTAGTTATTATTTCGAAAAATATTATTTGTTAATTAATACAGAACATGTATCACAATCATAATCATATTCAATCTCGTAAAAACGCCATTGCTAACTGTAAAATGAATCTGTACCTTTAGTATACTTTCACAATATACAACAATTTGCAAAAAGTGCCTTTAGTCCTGTATAAAATTCGGTATCGAGAAAGGCATATATGATTGGGTTAATAATACTATTGATAATATGTGTATGATACAGCCAGGCGACCACAATAAATTCTGTACTAGAGAGGTTGTCCCAAAAATCTGGGAAAATTCCTTCTAAAAGAATAATTACTCCAATAGGTATATAACAGAACAATGAAACAGAGGTAATGGCAATAAACATCATTGAAAACTTATTTTTAACTTTTCGATTTCGTTTGTTGCGAAAATTATGTTTTGACTTTTTAGCGGACATTTTCTTCAATGATGTATCACTTGAGGTGATGTTAGCCATATCAGTATGCAGTTCGTATCCAGAAGAAACACATGATTGGTCCTCCCCTACTTTAACACTCAGAATAGAATTTGATTTAAGCTGTGCATTTGCTATGTCTGAATTAGTAATTTTGCTATCTTCTACTTGAATTGTATTGTCCGTTACAGCATCCATTAATTGATTATCTAAACCTACAACGAAAATATGGGTCTTGTTATCTTTTCTGATATTTTCCATCTCGGTGTTATGTATGTTACAATCTTCTGTCTGATACTCCGTTTCATTAGCTTTACTCCCTGGTCCATTTGATTCTTTTGGTATTGGATTGGTTGAGTATATTCTTGACGGATTGGCTTGGAAATGTTTAAATATTGTACATGCAACTCGTCCGTAAAAGAAAACTAATGCGAGCACTGTTAGAACACTTAGAGAAACAAAGAAAATTGCATATATCGCCCCAGGCAAATATAAACTAGTTTTTAGCCTTCCACATCGTGTTCCTATCAATTTATCATCATTGTAAAACTTGTTCACGCCATAAAGGAATACAAATGGCAACGCAATTCCATTAGAAAATACAAAAGACAGACCTACCATTAAGCGGCGATGCTTCAGGCTCAATGAATAGTGTCGACATATTAGTAAATACCTCTGGAAAGCGATACAAAGTAATAAAAAGAGGGACATGAATCCTGTGTTTGAAATTGTAAATAGAAAATATTTGCACAATGCATTATTTGTGAAGTTATCAAACATTAAATCCCACGCAATATTATTAATACTTCCAAACATCGTTGCCAACGTATCAGAAATTGCCAATACTGGAATAAAATACCTTTCGGCGGATGCATGTTTTAACTGATTTTTATACACGGCAACAACTAAACTGTTCCCAGCTACACCAATAACAAGATACAAAGATAGTACCACGGCATTCGTGATAATGTTCTTATGCACGTTATTTGCCCAATCCTGATCGAGAGATTCGTGAATACTTGAGGCAATGTTGTCACTTGCATTTTGTAAATCGAATCTCGGTGGTGCTCCACTTTCAAAATTCATTGGCAACTATTTACAGGTACACTGAAATAGAGGATGAAAGATGCGTGAAAGATGTGTGTTTTAAATTGATGGCTATTCGATAGGATTGTTTTTATCAGATATTAAGACACACAACAACACTAAACCATGGCTTTTCCTCATCATGTACGTACAAGCCATATGACATATCATTTGATAACCATTCTATATCATAAAAGTTTAAGATGTATAAAATTCGTGTGCGTCTTGTTGCTGTTTAGTCAGTTCCTTCTCGGTTTTAAATTATTTCTTTCTGATTTTCCTTTTGATTTATATAAAATATCATGTCGATGGTGTCTACCTATTGTGTTTACAAACTAAAATTGAAAGTGTCTTGATTCCAGAAAAAAAATATACACCATACAATCAACCATCTAATCATTTGTTAACAAATTATAATTATTTAAAGAGTCAACCTTGAGTTTTCAACTGCATGCCTTTAAAATTATTTTCATAACGTTCATCAAAAGCAAAACAAAATCCAGATTCACCTGTATTTCAAATGTTGTTCTTTCTTTTTCCAAGGAAGAAACTATCAAGCTTTTTTTGTTCGAAATATAAGGAATCATGTTTACAATAACATACCTTTTGGTGACAATCAACTAAATCCTTTTCAGAATTTTGAAAATTAATGACTTGCATGTGTCCAAATATTTACATTTCACTGAAACGAAAATTACTGAATTAAAAAAATGAAAATTACATAACATTTTAATATTTGAACATTAGGTGTCGTCTGGTTATGTTAGTGAACAATACCCGTGTTGTTTCATCATCATAGCTACATCCTATTGCGAATGACGAATATATATATATTACGGATAACAAATGTGTCGAGTTTTGTGATTGGATAACGACACGAAGATGTCAGTATATATTCAGGAGGAAACTGCTAGGGTATATACGACGTTTTTATCCCAAATTGGAACCTCAAAAATTGTCATCATAACACATACTACTATGTGACGTAGTCAAAGGCTATACAGAACAATAAAGAATGTCAGAGGCTCACTAAGGATAAACAAGGACGTGAATCCGTCAATAATACATGTCTAAAACAAAATCCAACAATTAACACTTCAATTACTAGAAAATTCATGTTTTAAACTCTTAAAATTATTTTCACAGCAAATTACAAAATCCTTACGTAAGCGGAACACATAAGGTTGTGGCTTTTAATACATGTTTTGTAAAAAGCAAAGACTCACACATATACAAACACAAAACATGAAATCTAAAATCTTCATTGAAAGCCTTTTTTTAACGGATATAAATTGTCAAGATAAAAAAGCTGCATTTTAAAAGGTTACAATACTGCAAAAAAAACAATAAGGCATTGTTATAAGAAATGTATCTCGGCCCTTGAATTCGAAATCCAACAGTAATTTAAATCTGCAAGTAATGCATACTAATTGACTGGGTATGAGTGGAATAGTGAGTTCATAGTCCCCGAGATGCAACTAGCTCCCTGCTGAGGAGAAGTTATATCTCAGGGGACGGACAATACACTTACTATCTTTAGATATGAGTCCTGCTTATCATGACATATCTGAATGTATTTTTCTGCAGCATATCGAATACGAAGTGACTGGTCAATGTAGGTAAAATACATGTATGTTAATAAGGCTTTGGCTTATACCTCTTTTGTCACAAACCTGATGTTTAATGACTAATTTCAGGCAAAAAGTCAATATACATCACAGTGACAATAAAACAACACATGTTTGCAATAAGATGAGCCAACTATATCAATCTTGTTTAGGTGGGTTTTGTGTTGTTCATTCTTTAGTTAAGCTTTTTATGGTGTAGTTGTAGACCTTTCTTTGTCGGTCTTATTTTGGGAGTTTTTTTTTGCCATGGTATTGTTAGTTCCCTTCATCCCATGGTACCATCCGTCCTTCTATCTATTTTAACAAAATATCGTAACATATAATCGTGCATCAAAAATGACAATTTACTGATGCCACGCACGCTTTGCATAATAAGTCATAAGTATTTGTAAGATTTAACAGGATTTAGCGAAGAAGAAAGATGGATACACCGAGGAACTGTTTTGTCACAATTGACATAGAGCACAAGCGTCCTTCAACGTTTTGTTTTGACAGCGATAAACATATGATATACGTGTCTTTCTCATAGTCATTTTGTGGCTTTTTGAAGTGGGATGTTAGATAGGATATTGCATCATTGTCCTTTATCAGTTACTGTGGCCTTGATGCCAGGGGGCGGAAATAATTTGATGGGAATTATCAACCAGACATAATGTAACTGATATTATTTATGTATTACATAGAATATAACAAAGCGATTGGTTTTAATTATATTCCATTGTGTTGCATATACATATACGTGTATTACAATTTGATATTTCCTTATAAACTATGTCGCTTAAATACTATTTCTATTTTCAAAAAACTTAGAGCCTTCCTGATGAAGGTTAATCCAGAAAAGGTAGTATGGATATACCGAGTTGATAGTCTTCCATATAGTTATTGCATTTTGGAAAACTCATCTCATTAATTAAAACATTAAAAAAGACAAACCTGTCTATTTTTGTATTGTTCCTATTCAAATTTATGAAGTGTGTCATTATACAATTGAAACATACCTTTTTTGTAAAAGAAGACATCATCGTTCTTTTATTGTGTTATTCTCAATCATGTACATCTTTTGTATAGTCATTTTATAAAATTTACTGTTTGCAAAAGTATAAACTATTCTAAATAATAGGGATCGATGTTCTGGTAACTAACAGAAAACCCTGGCCGTTTTTGGCACAACTTTTTAGTTCTTTTGGTCCTCGATGCTGTTTAACTATGTACTTGTTTCGGCTTTCAAACTTTTATCTGGTCTTGTGTGGACAGCATGCACTTCTGGCGTATTAAAATTTTGAACTTGTTGCCTTTTGTTGGCTGTTGTTCGTTTGTTTCTTTGTAAATTGTGTTCTCCAATTTATTTATATTGTAGTCCTGTGGTGTTGATTTGTCATTTTGATGTTATATTTCACATGGCTATAAAAGAGGGAGGTTTGGCATGCCACAAAACCAGGTTCAATCCACCTTTTTTTCCTTTACAAATGTCCTGTACCAAGCCAGGAATATGGCCATTGTTGTTTTATAGTTCGTTTCTATGTGTGTTACATTTTAACGTTGCGCCGTTTGTTTTCACTTATTTTTGAGTGTAAATTCACATTACGATAATACGTGTCACGGTACTTGTCTATTCCAAATTCATGTATTTTGTTTTGATGTTATATTTGTTATTCTCGTGGGATTTTGTCTGATGCTTGGTCCGTTTTTGTGTGTGTTACATTGTAGTGTTGTATCGTTGTTCTCCTCTTATATTTAATGCGTTTTCCTCAGTTTTAGTTTGTTATCCCGATTTTGTTTTTTGTCCATTGATTTATGAGTTTTGAACAGCGGTATACTACTGTTGCCTTTATTTATGGAAGATAGTTGATTCTCTGATTAAATTAGTTGACACAAACGATAGACTAAACGAATGTATTTGCCAGTAGTCAGTATTATCTGTGTTTCTTACTGTATTATAGGACACTGCGGCCAAATGTTGACCTGCATGTCCCATGTCCACGAATTCTCCTGCATTGGTTGTTATTTGTTATACTCAAATTTGTTTTTCCTGTAGTTTAGGAAATTTTTATTGAATAGATTTTCGATCGTTCCTGTTAAATTCAAACTAGCCTCTGTAAATTTAAGACGATTAAGAGCTTGATATGTTGAAAAGGCATTGATCTACATTTAAAGACCTATTGAAATCTTTTAGTTGTATATGTAGTTGCTGATGGAAGCATACTCTACTTTTATTTATTAAAATTTGTTACCTTATTTTTCTGACTAACAAGGATCTAGATATTCTCGTTTCAAAACGGTTTGTTTTTCTTCAATAATCAGATGTTAATTGTATTCAGCTCAATGTTTCCTGAATTAATTTTTAGAACACAATTCATTAACCTATCAATAATCAAACACACGCGTTCCTTATATATACTTTCTGACAAAACTAACTTCATAAGGTTTCACGCTTCACAAAATTAAGACCCTTTTGATGCTGCTGTCTGTGAAGCTGCTCCCTAGAATATGTTATGAAGTTTTGCAAACCATTGTTATACCATACAATAAGAACTCAGCTGTTAATATTTTAAATCTGCTAGATTTGTAAGGTATCCTATTATACGAAAATGTATTGTCGACACGAACGTGTTGTTGTCTGAATATGCAATGTACATGTCTTTTACCTTTGGCTGATCACGTATTTCGAAATAAAGACATAAATCTTTTTATATCGACGAATTATAAGGTGGAAATATTATTCATGCTATACTAGTAGTATATTATTAGTTATCAAAGGTACCAGGATTATAATTTAGTACGTCTGACGCACGTTTCAACTATATGAGACTCACCAGTAACGCTCATATCAAAAAAGTGGTAAAGCCAAACAAGTACAAAGTTGAAGAGCGTTGAGATAGAAAATTCCAAAAGGTTGCACCAAGTTTTGTAATAGGAAATTGATAAAAATGACCACATAATTTTTATTCTTCACACCATTGAAGTGCTTACCACTGGGCTGGTGAAACCTTCGGGGACGAAACGCCAACCAGGAGTGGCATCGACCCAGTGGTGTAAATAGCATCAAAAGTACCCATGAAAGTAAGATAAAGGTCAACATACTACTTCCATGATATGATATGACGTAATCTGTACCCTTTTCAGCCATGGTGTTGTTAGTTTATTTTTAACTTACGAGTTTAACTCTGGTATCTTTGGTCCCTCTTTTTTTTTATTCTCATACAAACATTCAACACTTCAAAAGAAATCATGATAGCAATCCTTATTTTATTGGCTAACAATCATAGGTTTTCAATACATGGAACTATTATTGGCAACATCTACATAGACCACAGCATCGAAAGAGGCGTAATCTTGTAATTTTGAAATCTTATAACGTACGCTTTGTTAGAAAGATTAAAATGATTAAGGTATGATAAGCCAAGGATTATAAATTTCTGTCGACAATCTTTTATCACGAACGAAACTACTTGTGTAAACCTGTCGGTATCTTCGTGCGTAAAAAGGCGCTTGTAATACCTTAATAATCTTAATAAATATATATATATTACAACTTACAATTAATTGTCGTAACAATGCATGACTCAGGAAAAGACAGGCGATTGATATCAATATGACGTTTATCAATAAACCGACAATGCCTTTGCTAAAATAACAAAGAAGACAAATAGACAAACACCAGTACACAAAACACAACACTGAAAACTATAGACTGAGCAACATGAACCTCAACAAAATTGATTATGATCTCCGGTGCTTTGGAAGGGAAAGCAGGATCGAACTGTCTATTAGCTAATGAACCTTTATGGTTACTCCAATGATATGTGTGCGGGGGGGGGGGGGGGAGATCTTTAGTAATGATACTTCCGGGATGTTAGTGTTTAACTTTTTTTTAAGATTTGGTATTAAAGTTTTTAAGCCTGGGATTTCAGGATCAGGACCCCACCCCAATGATCTGATTTGTTATTACAGAATTTGTGTAAGGAAAAATATTATATTTAATCATAATCATATATTTAAGTAGTAATAGTACATAAGTTATGAGCAAAAAAAGCATCTGTTATCTTGTTTAAACATTAATGTATCAGTGAAAAGGCAAAAATATTAAATTCCAATATAAATTAAAAAATCAAAGTGACATATAAAACTCCAAGCTGAAAGCAAAAAATAAAACCTGTAAATATCAACTAAAAGTTTTAAGTAAATAAAAAAAATAAATGAAATAAAGATAAAACAAAAAAAAATCACAACAAAATAAACTGAAATGAAAATGAGATAACAATATGTTTGCCAATGTATAAGTCACAATTTGAAATTAAACAAGATTCAGTGCTTGTCTGGAGCGGGCCCCCTCTTAGGTCAGTCAGTGGGCCCCCACTTATAAAATATTCTGGATTTGCCACTGAAATGTGTCACACATTTCAAACTGTGATCATATTTAAAGAAAGTAACTGTGTGTATTATGACCAGTACACAAGTTTTAAAAATAAAACATTTGTATGATATTATGATATAGTTTTAATAACAATTTTACCCTACTGTAGTGTGATCAAAACAATAAATGTAATGTGTGCAAATTCTCCAAAACTATCATAGCCAGTTTTGACTGCAAACTACTTTAAAAAAATAAAAATATTGTTCATTATGCCTGGTCCACAAGTAAGGAACAAATATATACTCAGTTACTTATTATTCTGTGGGTGGAACAACATATTTTTGTCTTAAATAAATAATAGTAATCAACTGTGGACTGTGCGATGTGGAGCACCGAAAATTCCGAAAATTATGAATGTATAAAACCCGAGATATTCCGAACGGATGAAATTAAAACGTTCGGAGAATTTACCTCATTACATATTCATATTTTTTATAATGGACAATTGGGAGCATTTAAAAAAAATTGCTGGTAGAAAGTCCCCATTTTATAGATGAACAATTACGCAAACAAAAAAAAAACAATTTGGAAACAGTTTAAAGATTTTTCTTTGGAATTTTATGAAATAAGAAATTCCCCTCGCTGAAATCGGTTCAATTTAATTATTTATGATATAATATATGTACTTACCATACGTGATTGGCCTCCGTGGCCTATGTCCATCGTTGTCTCCGGTAGTAATTTCCAGTAGGCAAGAACAGATAACTCTTGGCGCTAAATTTTTTGTCAAAACCACGCCCTGATCATACAAATATCCAATCAATTCCGCAAGCCGCAATTGTTTTCCATGTCAAACCATGGATACGTATGGAAGTAGAAAGTTCTGGAATTTACGAATCCGAATGTCAGTGGTGTTTACAAAGGAAAAACAATTTTTTTTTTACATCTTTTTTACATCTTTTTTTTTCTATTCTGAAATTCGATACCTAGGTATGACTGACAACCGGATCATAAAACTTGAATATATTTCCAAAATTTTAAGCCATTTATGAAAAAAAATCGGACTAGTAACAGCTTGCGGAATTAATTTCAAAATCAGTAGTACTTTTGACACATAGTTTTCACGGTGGACATTTTTTTCAAAGCTTCTCCACTTCAAACTTTTTTTTTATCGAACAAAATCACTGCAATACCTATAAAACTTATATATTTAGAAAGATAAATGTCTGAACTTTATTTCCATATCAATTGTTTGTCCATACAATATATTTTTCACCTTTTTCAAAGCAACTGAAGTTGGGTAAAATCCGACATTTTTGCCGTCGCAAGGAAATTATTACGTTACGATAATCGCATTGGCGACCTCCCTACTAGTAATGTTAGTACAAAAACGAAGACAAATTCAAATCAGTATGTAACTTCGGGGAAAAAGGATTGTAGTTATGACAATTGGAAGATATCCGTTGTTTCGGGAAAGAGATACTAAAGTATTCCATAACGGTCAACCAATTCCTGATACCGTGGATAAAATTTGCAGATGGATGAGTTCAACTGGCATTCTTGAAACATTTGGTTCAATGGGTTCTTAGTTTTTATATAATGGATATTATTTATAGTGATGAAGATTATAACACAATGTTGAATGATGCAACCCTTTTTTTTTTACATTAAACTATTATATAAAGAGAAGATGTGCTTTAATTTCCAATGAGGCAATCTCCACAAGAGACCAAATGATACAGAAATCGACAGCTATATGCCATCGAACAAACACATACATACAGAACAGGGTTGTTGTCTCTTTGACACATTCCCCACTTTCATTCACAATTTCGGAATGTGGTGGGGTTAACCATGTTAGCGGGACCACATCCTCCCTAACAACCTAGGAAAAATCTATGAAAATCATTTTGAAAAAGGCTGAACTCAGATGGATACAAGGAGACATACATCTGTGAAAAACACACTGGAAATAGCCGGATACTTGTACATCCAAGCAACAAAAACACTCTAAGTACTTATCTGAGACTACTTGCACTTATTGACAGCTGGTTTAAAACCAATAACAACAAACAAAAAACCCAAATCATTCATCTTAGTTTTACTGGATGTATAGCAAGGTTAAACTCTCACTTGTAAGATCCATCATATTGACAACAAAGTGTGAGCAAAACAAAAAGACACAACAGGTAAAAATGTCAAAAGTTGGGAACCGCCACCGCCGTCAACATATTGTAATAATCTTAACTTCTATAAAATTGAATAACTGTTAATAAAGAAAAACAAAATAGCATTAAGACACTCATAAATGAAAAAAGCAGCACACAAACAAAATAAAAGACCTGAAGTCCCGAATAAAATTCTGTATCAAGGAAGGCATAAGGTATTGGGTTAACCATAGTTTTGGTAATATACGTATAACAAAGCAAGGCGACAGCAAGGAATCAAATTTCAGAAAATCTAGAAAAACACCTTCTATATGAAAAAGTTCTTTTAAAGGTATATCACAGAACAATGACACAGACGAAATTACAATATACATCATCGAAAAATAATTTTTGAAATGCCGATTTAGTTTGCTGCGATGATCATTTTATGCATGTTTTTCATTCTTTATTGGAGAGATATTAGTTATCTAAGTACGTGATTCGGATCCTGATGAAATATCAGAAGATCGGTCCTTCTGCACAATTAAACAGAGAGTAGTTTTGGTTTTAAATTCTGCATTTGTTTTATCGGAACTCAAATTATCTGATAGCATTATGTGCTCAAATCCATTCGCACAGTCATTATCTACAGAGGGATTGTTTCAAATGTTATAAATTCACTACATTTTGTTTGTGTTGCAAGTCTAACAATTCGATCCGTAATTTGCTAATGCACCATTGACATTTTTAAAGTGTTTTGATATTTCATAAAAAAATTATCTTCCCATCAATTGATTCGTAATTGTCATTAACACATGTTTTATTTATCTAGGAACTAAGTAATTCTATGATAACGAATCCTTTCATTCATTTTAATTCGAAGACCAGTTCTTCGTCGTTTGCAAATAGCTTGATTGAACATTTCTGGTTTCCTTTGCATTCAATACGTAAATCCTCTATATTGTTTAACTCCTGAATTAGTTCTATCAATATGTGCTTAGTCAAGGTTGAAGTTTCGAATTCTAGTATTTTCATTTAATTTTCCTTTACGCATATATTACTAGTGTTTTCCTAATGTACGGTTTTTAAATGAGTTTTACAGCAGTAACTTTTATATCCAATATGGTTTTTTATCCTTGAGGCTAAAGATTAAGTTTCAATTTGAAATGTTTAAAAACTGTACATGCGATTCATCCGTAGACGAAATTAAAGCAAATACTGTCCGAGCCATTAGAAAAACAAACGCAATTGCTTATATTGATCAAGGCAAATATAAACTTATACTTCATTATTCCACATTGGGTGTATCAACATTGTAAAAGTCATCAACAACATAAAAGAATGCAAAGCAAGACCATTAGCAAATGCAAAAGAATGCCAATCATTGAGCGATAATGCTCCAGGCGTGTAGTGTATGGTGTCGTCATATTAGTAAATACCTTTCATAGTAAAACAAAACAATGATAAAATTGACATGTATGCTGTGTTTGAAACAGTAAATAGTAAATATTTACACAATGCATTGTTTGAGAAGTTATCTGACATCAAATCCCACGCGATACTGTTAATATTCCAAAAACAAAACTCGTTGTTTACAAATATGACACTGCCAGTACTGGAAAAATTTATCTTGCGACAGAAGCATATTGTAACTGCATTTTGTATACAGCAAGAACCAAACTGTTCAAAGTTATACTAATAACAAGACTTGGCGACATAGCCACGGGGTTTGTGCTTATGTTTTTATGCACGTCTTCAAACCAATCCAGTTCGAGATATTCTATATTATTTTAGTCAAAGCTATCATTGACATTTTTTTAAGATAGACGATGTTCCACTTATAAACTCATTTTAAGATCATATAAGTATTAAACATATATAGAATCCAGCTGCTGTAAAATATTTCTTTTGTGATGTAACTGTGTATTTGTAAGATTTAGTAATTCTAAAAACAAATAGTGAGTCATTGCCGCGGTAATTTGTTTGTTTTTAAGATTAAATGGAAAGGTCTTACCGGGGAATTTTTTGTATTAATACCTTGCAACCAACCACTTAGTTTAATATCAAATTATTCAATCTAGTATGCAATTGTCCTATGTAAAATTTCATTGAGGAATGACTGTAATATTTTTTCTGTCTTTGAAGAAATAACATAAAACATGTGGTGAACACTTTAAAATAACCCACTACGCCGTTTATTCAGTGTGCGTCCCATTTTTGATGTAATTTCTTCATAGACAGAACAAATATTACATTCTTTCCTTCAATGCATTTCATTCCGCATTCGAAAGTTAATTTAAGAAATATTAATAACTTTTAACTCATGGTCATTTCCTCTAGAACATTTTTAAATTTCACTGGAAAAAAAAACCGGAAATCACGTAGTTTAATCCTATGTGAATGTCACATGTCGTCTGGCCATGTTAAAATAGAGCACTAGTATTGTTACATCATCCTTTCAACATCCTTTTGCGAATGTAGGTTAAAATCACTAGGGAAAATTGCGCAGCTACAGGTGAATTAACAGTACTAACAGAACAATCAAATGCGTCCCTCAGTAGTATAAAATAAAGGTAAAGATATGTGGTAGTATTGCTAATGAGACAACAATACACTAAAGTTCGAATGTGTTTGTTTAAAATTGTAGATAACCATACAGCAGACGTCATCCATAAATAAACCCATACCGTATAGTTGAATATCAAAGACACCGACATGAAAAATATAAAACGATTCAATTGAGAATGCATGCTTTATTCACATCATATATCCCTATAGTATAAGTAGAAAAAACAATTGCCGTGTAACTCCCCATATTTTGTTTTCTTCTACGGTCATAATGCATTCCTTTTATGTATCTTATTCAGTTTCTTCTTTACAATCATTATTCATTCACATATTCATTTTGCAATACAAAACAAATGACTTATGGTTCTGTTTTTCACTATTGGAAATATAATAGAACAATTTTCGTCACATCGAGAATTGACCAATTTTGCATGTGAAATGTATCTATCAAACTGCAAGTCCAACACTGAAAAAAATGGAACCTTCGAACATTCAAGTGTGTCATTATAATATTTTATACCACATTTTACATAAATCAATAAGATTAAAATGTATTATAGCGCAACCTGATGTTTTTGACGACAATACAGAAACAATACTGCATAGACAATTGTATCATAAGACTTTATCTTAGCCGTAGCATTTCAAAAAATCTACCAGTACTTTATTTCTATCAACGAAATTCTACAGGTGTACACATGAAAAATATTTCGTAATTCACAGTCGTTTTCTGCGTAAAATGAAACACATCGTTGCTGTAGTATTGCTTTGCAAGTCAATGATATAACCTCAATCTATCCGTATTTATGTTTATTTTTAAACCCTCAGATTGAGATGACATAGGCATAGACGTGCTCAACTATTCAAATGAAAGGAATGTCAACAGTGAAGGTGAAATAAAATTAGCAATTCCTAAAAATGATTCGATTCACAAAACAAAGCATGCTTATACAGGTTCAAAACGATGTTTAATTTTTTCAAACTTTGACATTTTCTTATTCGGGTACGATGACCATCGGCAGTCTTCTTAGGTCATCTCGGTAGTAAATTAGACGGTGTCCAGACTTAAATATGTATGAATGACTGATTCATTATAGAGTACATGCATTGTTAATTGTTTATTCTTTTACGCAAATATGATCTTTACTGGTCTTTCAAAATGGAAATATGTCTTTTCTAGTAATCAATTATTATCAATTTGAATATGCAAGACATGCCTTGGTCACTGGAGGAGGGTGGAGTCAGCAAACAACAATCATTCAATCTAATTCTTACCCAATGTTCTTGTACCTGTTTAAAGTCAGGAACCTCCGTCATTTGTCATCTTTTGTTAGGTTTATGTTTTGTCTTTTTGTTAGTATAGTATTGTTGACAGATAAATGATCGTTTAAGTAAAATTCATATTTCACCTTTTTAGACTTGGGACAGTTAAGAGCATGACAAATTCTACATTAAGACTTTAAAGATTGTATATGTGTTAGTTGTTAATGTTTTATGAAAGCTGCCTAGTTGGCACACACTCAACATGATCTTAAACGAGTTAAAGTGTTTTTCGAAAAAAATGTATCTTAAAACAGAAAGACTATTAGAAGTCGCACACCCTATTTACCTCTTTAACATATTACTCTTAATGTTTTGGCAAATTTTCCCCAAAATAATTGAAGAATTCTGCATCAAGTGTTCATAGTTCATCTCGATAGCAAATCTGATCAAGCTAGAATACAACTCTTCTTTTAACTTATTGTACAGACTCAAATACAAATGTTAACTTACAATTAGTAATTAACATTATCTATAACTATACTATTGAAAACATTTCAATGTTCCAAATTAAAGTTTCTTAATGAATTTGGATAAACGTGCATCAGATTGCAAGGCAATGACAAAATGATCAAAATGCATAATATGACCATCTTCACTTAGTATGAGACACATATGGAAAAAAACAACCCAATAACTTTGTAGACGTAAGGTTTAAATAATATCAGGATAACATAATAATACAATTTATCACAATACCTCAGTGGCTTGGGATTCTAAATAACAAGAGCAATATAAGCAGCAATGCAAAAAACTTTGGATTCAAGATATTGATTAGTTAAAATATGGATTAGAATTGCATTTCTTTTTAGCATACCACGGGTTTATAATTGTAAATAATTTTGTTATATGAATTGTTCAAATATTAATTATTTTCCTTTTGATGGAGATTCTCTTTTCATAATATTTCATTTTCAATAATAATCATGTTTATATCTTCAAAAGATGCATATGCTTGAAAAGAATGTTTGCTGAAATTAAAATATAAAGAAAAATAATCCAGTCAATCTATTATACACACGAGTTCCTTATGTATTCTTTCTGACATGGAATTAACAATTTTACAAGATTACATTTCCTTTTATTCCGTTGTCTGTGAAGTTGCTTCTGATAATAGGAAACCACTGCCAGCCTATTGAATAATGTTCAAACGTGTTAAGCTAACGACTAGTGAAGCCTTACAACTCGTTAAAATTTAATTGTTAATTACTGCTTAAAAGCAGGTTTATACATGTTTAATATTGCTAGATGGGGAATTTTGTAAGGGGTATTTCTTTGATACAGATAAATTGTCTTCCAAATATGTTCCGTGTGTCGTTTACTTTGGAATATCTAGGTTTCTAAAAAATAGTGTAATCTAGTAGTTCTGTTTAAAACTGTCAAGATGAAAAGTAAACATCAAGCATGCTAAAATATCTAGGCATTTGATATCTTTGTTTCTTCAGTAGAAGCATCAAAAGGGCAGCACCCTTTAAAGTCACAGTCACTATTGTTTTATAATGTAAAGATTCCTCGTTGGTCATAAATCTATAAGGTAAAATCTTTTGGATTTATATTTTTTTCAAAACTTTTGTGTCCCTAGTGTGTATGCATAGAAATGTCATATTGGTTGCATTAAATATCGATGCCTTGACGAACGACTAGACAATGTAATGGTGGACATTTTCCTGTTATATGTAGCCTTACAATTCTGACATTTATAAGATAAGAAGCAAAAAACTTCTTAGTGCATGCAATAGTTTATCATCGTCTTACATGGTTCGTGTTTAATCTACTACATTTCGTTTTCCTCTCGCAATAACTTAAAAAACGCAAAGATGTAAGAGGATGACCACATTCATCATATAAGTCTGACTCTTGTAGAACATTTGATCAATCCCAATGTTGTGTGCAATACTAGACTATATGCTATTATCAAAATCATTTTCTTTTACAGGGATTAAAAAATGTAAATAATGAGAGTATAATAATCAGAGGATTATAAATTTCTGTCACAATCTTGATAGTCTTTACAAAATTATGTATCTATATGAGGAAAATTGTTGTTAATACCGTTATAATCCTGAAATATATTATTATTTAGCATTAATCTTTGTTATAAGGCATGACTCAAGACACATCAGAATAATGTAATATTTTTTTCGAACCACAGACATAATTACTTTGCTGGAAAAATTCAATATTGTTTTCAGAACTGTTTTGAATTTTGTTATATATGTTTTTTTTTTTTTAAATATCACAGATTATTGTTGTTAATAGAGATTAAAGATATTTCATTTCTTGTACATGCTGTATACATGTATACACACATCAAATAATAGATTTAGGTCATTTGCAGTAACTAGAGGGAAACATAATAAGAGTTGTTGACCCCATGAATTGCAAAAATATCAAATGTATGCAAGCCTTCTAAAATTATCATAGTTTTATTGATAAACTATAATCGACACGATTATAGTACAGAAAGGTTACTTGCGGTGTCTCTTTGACGTTATAAACATTTCAAAATAAACGTCCTTGACTTAAAATGGCCCCTTAACAGTTTGTCAAATATACACTAGCCTCAGCTTCTAATTTGTATATATATGTTACAGTGAATTTGTATAATCAGGGATTATGTAGAATCCCTGATTTTTCAGGGAATATGTAAAATCACTAAACTCATTAGTAATTATATATAATCCCTGAAAATGACCAGTGATTTTACATAATCACTGAACATTGTAATAATTATTCTACAAATTCCCTAATATGATTTCAGGGATTATGAATAATTTAATGGTCCTTTGTTTGATAAACAAAATTAATCTAGACAAATTATAATTTTTAGTTTCTTTCATTTTCCTTGCCAGATGAAATAATTTGCTTTTAAACACAGAGGATGATCTAAAAGTTAAAACCAACACAAGGTTTCGAGATATAGTTGAAGACTTCAAAATTATTAAAATCAACATTCCCTTTATAACGATAGCTTTACATGTATTGTTTGTTTATTTAAAGCCAGCGTCAAAATGGATATTCATGCTCTATTTGTAAATCCACAAGCATGTTATTTGTGATAAATATAAAGCAAATGGTGAAGTAGATTATGGAACAACTGTTTTGTGTGGGTTTTATTTGTTCAAAGAACAATTTGCAAGAAATTCAAACTTTGAGAACTTAGGCATCTAAATGTATAGAAAAACAGGCATAACTTGGGATTGACAAATAGAACAAACTTTGAGAGGAAGCTTGCATATTCTCATAGCAATTCACCGGGATAAAAAAGAAAAGGGAAACCCCAAAAAACATAATGGCAATTGCTACAAAAAAAGTCTGAAGAAAGATATTTCCTGACCACAAATTAATGGTATCTTTCTTGCTCGAACCAGTTCAAGGTTGCAAATTCCCATTTATTAATTTTTATTTTTTTTTATTTTTTTTGGGGGGGGGGGTGTTCCATTGGATGTTTTTATTGAATTTTTTATTTCTATTAGGCGTGTTGTTAAAATCTGATTCGATATGTACAGGAAAAGGATTTTTAAAATGTGGATTTTGTGGTAAAAACAGATGTGAAGCATATAATTTTAATATATTGTGTTTAACATTTTAATATAGTGTGCCTAACTACTTTTAAAAAAAATGGGTTTATCATATATTGAGCTTAACATTTTACAATTTTTGTTACTTTATTATGATGTTTATGTGATTTTATAGAATAACTTTTTTTACTTTTATTCATTTTCTTTATAAATAAAAATATTTCTTCATTTCAGTAATTATGTAGAATCCCTGACGTTTTTTCTAGTGAGTATACATAATCCTTGAAAATTTCAGGGATTCTACATAATCACTAAACTAGCCAGTGATTCTACATAATCCCTGAAAATTTCAGGGATTCTACATAATCACTGATTATACAAATTCACTGTAACATATATATACACATGTATGCACATTATATTTTGAATAATACATTTGTATGGCAAAATTCTTTTTGGTTTGAGATGTTGTATTATATCTCAATATTTCAATGTTAGATCTATAACTGAGGCTATTTTTTGCAGTTATTGTTGTTTTTTCACAAAATCTAAGAGATTTGAAGACACAATGCAAATATATATGGCAAAATTTAAAATTAGAAATACCTTAATGAATAACAGACTAATGTCGTCTTGAGTTATGTTATTTGTTAGAGGGCCAAAGATAGACTAACAAAAATACAGAACTCTGATAAAAATTCAAACTCATCAAACAAATTGATAACAACTGTCATATTCCAAAATTCGCCCGTTTCAGAATCTAATGCATTCTGAGTAATATTTTCAAAAATTTACACCGAAACGTCGTGATTGGATGAAAACGTCCAAAACAATGGAAATTCGACCAATGTAGTGACGTTATTTTAGCTTTTGGGGTACGAACAATGAAATTACCCATAGTCCTTTTGATTCTGAAACGGCCAATTGGTACAGGCGATTTTATATGTAGAAAATAGTGGATTATACCTGGTTTAAAACATTGGCCTTTTCACACCATCTCTTTTGATAAAGTACATGTTATTTTATCAGAGAGTGCATGTACAAGATTACGTTGTTTTATATAAGCTACAATATCAACGATCCTTATTCATATTATAAAAGAATTGCTCTCCATCAATCTTATCTATGAACTAGTACGTATTTCGATTTTCAGCATGGGTTAAGTTTCCCCTCGTTACTATTTATCATTTCTCATCAAAACTGTTTTAAGGTATTAAGAGCTCATCTTATTATCAACAGAAATTACTTTTACCTAATACTTGACTTGAAAGATATTGAGAGATGTTCTCAAATTGTATTCAGAATTTTACAATTGGTTCCAAAATAAACCATGCATCGGAAATAGCAGCACCTGCATACGGGGTATATATTTCCCAATTGATACGATATTCCCGTGCTTGCATTTCCTATCATGATTTTCTTGATGGAGGGTTGCTGCTCACAAGGAAGCTATTAAACCAAAAGTTTCAAATGGTGAAGTTGAAATCATCCCTTCGTAAATTTTACGGACGACATCACGAGTTGGTTGACCGTTATGGAATAACCGTTTCACAAATGATATCGGATATGTTCCTTACGTCGTAACTGCAATCCCCTTCCCTTTCATGAATGTGACCTACCGAATAAGACTATTTACCGGATTTGATATCACATAAGCAACACAACGGGTGCCACATGTGGCACCTGAGATCACCCCTAGTTTTTGGTGGGGTTCGTGTTGTTTATTCTTTGGTTCTCTATGTTGTGTCATGTGCACTATTGTTTGTCTGTTTGTCTTTTTTATTTTTAGCCATGGCGTTGTCAGTTTGTTTTAGATTTATGAGTTTGATTGTCTCTTTGGTATCTTTCGTCCCTCTTTTATAACGTCAATATGTGATGGCGTACAGACTGGTTCATATGTATGTCATTCCTTCTGTTTAAATGCTCTCGACCTTTTCGGTTTTATATTTTCTCTGCGTGGTTTGTCTTGAACGGTTTAGTTTATTGCGAACCTGATACAATAAAAGTGTGTACTTTAACCTATAATGGTTTACTTTTTAAATTGTTACTTGGATGGCGAGTTGTCTCATTGGCACTCACACCACATCTTCCTATATCTATATAGGTAGTCCTGTACAACTAATGGAAAAATAAAAAATAAACAAAACTAAAAACAAATAATATTATCATATCATCTTATTGACGTTTATGCTGATGATCTGCATGAAACTGTGTTTTTAAATACCAACTAGTTTGTAATTCCCATATGTCTTTAGTGACGTCAAATATTCAATGAACGTAATAAGTGTATGAACGGTAGTGTATATAGTCTGGGATTTTGTTACCACAAATTACTTGAAACATTCGTTAAATTCTAAACTTCACTTTTTGTAAACTTTAATATAACTAGTCATGCCATGATATAAATAACATGTTTCAATCTGTCACATACTAAGGTTTTAGTGTACGTCATGACCCTCGTTTGTGTTTTGTTTTATGTCATATTTAATCATTATGGTCAATTCACAATAAAAGTAGATCTTTGATTGATAGTGCTGATACATTCATTTTAATATCATTAGTTCGGGATAATTTGGAGCTTGGTATATTGCATAGAAACATATTGAAACAATACCATTCATAAAAAAATAATGAAAAGCATGCATTTTTTGTTTTTTTATCTTTGTATCTTTGTAAGCAAGTTTAGTGTTAGTGGAGACATTTTCTGCCATTGTTTCAATATATTGTATTTTCATGGACATTTTCATGAAGAGATTGTAAGCCTATCTCGTCATTTTTACTAACAAGAAAGAAACATATTGATTGAAATGTTTAAAAACACGCACTTAAATGTATAAATAGCACTCTTAAGACTAAAAAAGCAAATATTAGAAATAATCTCTAAAAAAAACTAAACACATAGTTTTAACGAGAAAGCATTTTTGATTGAGTAGTTAAATCTTATGTGATACTAGAACACACCCGTGATATCACGGGTCTGTGACTGAATTACAGTATATAACTATGCGCAAGCCTTATTTTAGTATTAGTATTGTCATCTGATAAAGTCATGCCGATAATAAGATACATAGTTTTTCTCTGCTTTCAAATCTTTCTGTTTGAACCCGTCGAACTGGAACTTATCAATTTTTGATAATATTAATTATTTGGAAAACAAAAGGTCCTGGAATGAAGTATTTTTTAATCAACAGCATTGTCCTATATAAGTTGTGAATAAAGTTGAATTCTTTGATTCGCTGTTTTACGTCATGCCCACTAACAAACTGAAAACTGTACCAATACGCCTTATTTTTAGTCCAGATTTTTAGTATTCGTATTGTTATCTTAGAAAGTCTTACTGATTAAAATACTACAATAGGTAACAATTTGACAATTTAGTAGTGTCAACCCTGTGATTTTGACCCGTGTATATAGCATATTAATCCTGAATACACCGTTTGGTGGTGCGCCCGTCAGATGCGGAACGTACAGATAAGGTAATAGGTAACAGGTGAATATACTATTGGTATCGGTATCGGACTCGACCCGGAACTTCTTAATTATTGGCAATATTAATTACGTGGAAAACAAAAGGGCCTGGAGTGATGTAATTTTTAATCTACACCTTTGTACTATATTATTTATATATAAAGTTGAATTCTGTGATTTGTCGTTTTTACGTGATGACGGCTGACTAATTTGACCTCGTAATTTTAGTATTATAGATACGACGATGCAGTAAAGAAAGAAAACCATACAACAATCAACCTGATCCCTTCATATGACTAGCTTAAAATATCTAAATCGGTTAAATTTTGTTGGAGTGTTTCTTATTTTATTTTCCTTTAGATAGATGACATGCTACTCATTAACGAACATATAATTTTGAAAAAATACGGTTTTCATTTTTTTTCCAACGGTATACGGGTAAGGGATCATTAATATTAAATGTCCATTGACTATGAATATTGTTTCATTATTATATTTGGTTGGTGTTCATCTTCAGTCATTTGCAAGAATGTATACGGTTTGACAATTAATAAAACTCATTCGACACTCTAAAAGTTCGTATAGTAAATGTTGTTTAAACGTTTAGACCCGCTGCAATTGTTTGCAACTGTCATAAGTCTAGAATTATTCAGTGGTCGACGTTTATGTATAGCTCACAAGCATTTTTCGTTTCTTGGATTTTATGTAACTTAGACGGTTCATTTTCCTGTTTGAATGAATTTACAATAGTCATTTTGAAGTCCCTTTTTAGTTTACTGTTATGTCCGAGACAAGGCTCCGTGTTAAAAGTCGTATTGTGACCTGTAATGGAGTATATTTTACAAATTGTGATTTAGATGGAGCATTGGCTCATCGTTACTCATATTAAATCATCTTACATTGTATAACGTGCTCAATGACGTACAAAACTATGCTATCGTTTATATTAATATTATTCGTAACGATTTGGATCATTGGGGATTACATCCTATGATTTGTTTTAATTAATATTTAGAATAAACTGTCGTACGATGCAATAATGTTGTGATGTCATACTGTTGTTTAAGACAAGGGAGACGGTTTGGTACCATTTAAACGTTTAATCCTGTTGCAAATGTTTGCATCTGTCCAAAGGAATCTTATGTACAGGAGTTGTCGTCTGTTTGTGTAGTTCAAATGTGTTTCTCGTTTCTCGTTTTTATATAGATTAGACCGTTGGTTTTCCCGTTTGAACGGTTTTACACTAGTAATTTTGGGTCTCTTTATAGCTTGCTATTCAGTGTGAGCGTAAGCTCCGTGTAGAAGGCAGTACCTTGACCTATAATGGTTTACTTTTATAAATTGTTACTTGGATGGAAAGTTGTCTTATTTGCACTCATACCACATCTTCCTATATCTATCAATGTATAGTCTAACATGATGCCCAAATAAGTTCTCATGCTCTTCTATTCTGTACGTCATTGGTTAGTGCACAATGAATCAGAAACACAGTTTTAATTTGTAGCTGAAATATATTTTCCCTATTTACAGAATCTTGCAAAAAGTGCCTTCAGTCCTGTATAAAATTCTGTATCAAGAAAAGCATATACTATTGGGTTTGAAATGCTATTGATAATGTACGTGTGATAAAGCCAGGCGACTACAATAAATTCTGTACTGGAAAGTTTATCCCAAAAATCCGGGAAAACACCTTCTAAAAGAACAATTACCCCTACAGGTATATAACAGAACAATGACACAGATGTTATGACTATAAACATCATTGAGAACTTATTTTTAAATTGTCGATTTCGTTTGTTGCGATGGTCGTTATTCGACAGCTTTTTCATTGGTGTTTCATTTGGAGTGATATTTGTTATATCAGTACGTGATCCGGATCCTGATGAATTATCAGATGGTTGGTCCTCCCCCAGATTCAAACCGATGTTAGGGTGTATTTCAAGCTCTGTGTTATTTGAATTCCATTTTCTGATCTCATTACGTGCTGTAATTCCATTTGCATTCGGGTTATCTATAGATTGATCATCAATGTCTTCTATGAATATCTGGATTTGGTTATCTCGATTCATATTTGATTTTTCAATGGTAGTTTGTTCAGTTATATTATTTTCAATTTTGTACTCCGTTTTAAATGAGTTAGCTTCAGTATGCGTAAGATGTTCGGATTTTTGTTGAAAGTCTGGTAATTCGATCCATAATTTGCTGGCACCATTAGTATTTTCAACATTATTTAGTATTTCCGAAAATATTATCGTTCCATTAACAATTTCGGTACCGTTATTTGCACTTTCTTTTTCGATTTCAGAACTGGGTGATTCCATATCAACGCGTTTGTTTTCAGCTATTACTTTCCTCTTTTTTAATTCAATAAACACTTCTTCGTCGTTTATTATTTCTATTATATTAGCTTGAATTGATATTTCTGATTTACTTTGCAATTCATTGCATGGACCTTCAATGTTGTATGCATCACCCCCTAATTTAGTTCTATCAATTTGAATTGATATTTCTGATTTACTTTGCAATTCATTGCA
Organism: Mytilus trossulus; assembly: GCF_036588685.1. Lineage (NCBI taxonomy): Eukaryota > Metazoa > Mollusca > Bivalvia > Mytilida > Mytilidae > Mytilus > Mytilus trossulus. Next base: position 31,356,795 of record NC_086386.1, on the reverse strand, counting down.
TGGACCTTCAATGTTGTAAGCATCACCCCCTAATTTAGTTCTATCAATTTGTTCAGGACAGGTTGTCGTTTCTGATTGTTGTATTATTTTTATTTCTTTATCCTTTACACATATATTACTAGTGTTTTCTTGGTGGACGTTTGTGCTATGCGAATGTCGATCTACTATATCTTTAATATCCAATCTGTATTTATCATTAGAGCATGTGGACAAAGGATTGAGTGAACATTTCTTTGATCGTTTAGATTTGAAATGTTCAAATACTGTACATGCAATACGCCCGTAGAAGAAAATAAGTGTAAGAACTGTCAGCACCATTAAGGAAACAAACGAAATGGCATAAATTGCTCCAGGCAAGTATAAAACAGTTTTCAGTCTTCCGCATCTGGTTCCTATTAATATACCATCATTGTAAAAGTCATTAACGCCATAAAAGAATGCAAATGGCAAAGCGAGACCATTAGCAAATACAAAAGAAAGACCAATCATTAAATGACGATGCTTCAGACTCAGTGAATGATGTCGACATATTAATAAATACCTTTGGAAAGCGATACAAAGTAATAATAAAATGGACATGTATGCTGTGTTGGAAATGGTAAATAGAAAGCATTTACATAGTGCATTGTTTGTGAAGTTATTTGACATTAAATCCCACGCCATATTATTTATACTTCCACAAATCGTTGACAACATATCTGAAATTGCCAGTACTGGAATAAAATATCTTTCGACAGATGCCTGTCTCAATTGCGTTTTGTATACAACCAGAACTAATGCGTTCCCAATTATACCGATTACAAAGTACAACGACAGTACGACAGCATTTGCAATTATATTGTTATGTACGTCCCTTGTCCAACTTTTCTGGATGTATTCTGAAATATTTGCGTCAATACTATCATTGGTGTTCCTAAAAACGATACTCGGTGATGTTTCACTGATCGTATTCATTGGTAATCTATCCAAACAGTCTGAAATAAAAAACATGGAGAAATTCAAGTACACTCTTTGTTATGAAAGATAAGATAATGACAGTAACTTTTTATAGAGGACACACAATTATATCAGAAATGTAACTGTTTCAAGCTCAGGATACAAATGACTTATATCAACAAGGATGTCCTCATACAATTTGTGAAGAAAACAAAACTTTCAAATTTGTTGTTTTTAAAGTGCATCCGACAGATGAGCGTACAATGATCTACTGTTGAATGACATTATAACTTTGTTGATACATAAATATGTATTAAAGATTGTTAAAAAATCGTCTGAAACTCTCTAGCATTAAAATTAATGTACGTTTCAACAAATTTCTTACATTGACTCAGTGAGTAAGAAATAAAAAGTAAGCTGTTATATCTTGAAGCACAGAAATGTGTCATGTAAAATTATATCTTGTGCGCGTAGTAAACTTTAAATATAAAAGGGACGAAAGATACCAGAGGAACAGTCAAACTCATAATTCAAAAATAAACTGACAACGCCATGGCTAAAAATGAAAAAGACAAAACAGACAAACAATAGTATGCATTACACAACATAGAACACTAAAGATTGAGCAACACGAACCCAATCAAAACCTGGAGGTGATCTCAGGTGCTCCGGAAGGGCAAGCAGATCCTTCTCCATATGTGGCACCCGTCGTGTTGCTCATGTTATAACAAACCCCGTAAATAGTCTTATTCGGTAGGTCACATTCATGAAAGGATACATAAAGCAATTCTCATTAGTATTTATTTATATAATTTATAATTTTCTTTCGTTTTATATATTTTAAAATGGTCCAAAATGTTTACGATGTTGATAAAAAAAACCTCTTTAATCTGGTAACAGGAATGTTTTCTGTGGTTGTGTTAGAAATACAATTTTCTATGAGTCGTACATACACAAACCGCGCGTTTTGCTTTAAAAATTATAAGTTTAGTATCTTTTTGCGTTATGCGCAGTCGAATAGTCCCGAGCCTATCCTTATGTCTTCTCATAAGAAAACATTCTTGATTTTTTTCTTTTAGACAGTAGACAAATAAAGACTTGCTATTCGATGAGGTATTTTTTTCTTTGTATAAAGAACCATTATTGTGTAATCTTTAGACATCTATTTTTGACAACTTGTACGTTTGGTTTCTACATCATTAATATAAGTTTACCTAGCATCTCCTTTTATTCAAATCATATTTCTTCATAATAAGTAAATATCATTTGGATTTATACAAATTATCCTTTTTCCAAGCTTTTCTATTTATATGAAAACTATATTTATTCTGCTGAAATAGGAATATACATTTAGATTTGATTGCAATCCAAATGTTTATACAGTTTGTTTTTTTTTTTTTTTATAAGAAAAACAGCAAGAACTTTGTTTCCCTCTAAATATATGTAATATTTTACAATAACCTACCTTTTTGTTGAACGTAAACTTAATCCTTAACAGAACAATCCTTATCTTATGTTCACTATTTACAATCAATAATCACAGGACTCGCGAGAAAAGCTGTAATGTAAACGGAAAGATTTTTACTATAATTAATGGTAAATAATTATCATTACATCCATCAATACACTATCTAGAGTTTAGATTTTCAAAATTGTTTGCCCTGAGCATCACTGGAGAGACATTTATGGTCGAAATGCGAATCTGGTGCATTAAAATTGGTACCGTTTATGATATAACTTCAATTTTTTAAATTAATTTTAGAAATATTTACGACTTTCAACTCGTTTAACTCCTGTTATTTCCTATGGTAGGCTATCAATATTAATTATATGTCATTGGGAAGAACTCTGTTTACTATTATTATGTTTATGGAAATAGGTAAAGTAATATCGTAAATTGCTTAGTGAATGTTATGTGTTACAGGAATGTTACATTTTTATAAATTTCGAAAAACTGAGGATTAACTTATCCAAGGGGTAAAATTGAGAATGGAAATGGGGAATGTGTCATAGCGACAACAGAACCCGACCATAGAACAGACAACAGCCGAAGGCCACCAATAGGTCTTCAATGTAGCGTGAAACTCTCGCACCCGGAGACGTCCTTCATTTGGACCCTAAACAAATATGTACCTCTGGAATATATTACCTTAGCTGTATTTGGCAAAACTTTTAGGAATTTTTGGTTTTCAATGCTCTTCAACTTTGTAGTCTTTTTGGCCTTTTAAACATTTTTTTTTATTTCAGCGCAGATGAGTCTTTTTTAGACGAAATGCAGGTCTGGCGTAAATATAAAATTTTGGTCCTGGTATCTATGATGAGTTTATTTACCGTAGCCGTATTTGGCACAACTTTTTGGAATTTTGGGTCCTCAATGCTCTTCAACTTAGTACTTGTTTGTACTTGTTTGACTTAATAACTATTTTAATCTGATGAGTCTTATTTAAACGAAACACGAGTCTGGCGTACTTCATTATAATTATGATACCTTTCCTAACTATTTGTGTGTGTAGTCTCTTCAAATTGATAATTATGGACAATACGCGCGGCTTAGGCTTTATATAGTCTTTATAAGTTATTGTTGGGGCACAGTTGAAATAGGAGTGTTCACTTCACTCATTGAACGTTCACTGTTTGGAGCAATGTCCGTAAGTTAAATCTTTTCAAACAAATGATGATGATCAATACAAAATAATAAAATTGAGAAAAGAATAGGTTATAATAATATTCCTTAAAAGCCAGGTGCTTAACACAAATTAAAACTGTTTTGAAAATGTTTTGTGAAAAAGTTAAGGTATATTATTTCTAAGCAAACGCAGGTCGAACAAAAATGTTGTCTTATTATCCATTTATAACATGCCTGTATAATTTGCAAAAGGTGTTCATCATTATTTTTTCATGAATGGTCAATTAAAAAAAAATGAAATTTCATTATTCTAAAGAAAGCTTATTATAGTCCATTATAGCGGCAGTTTTTTACCCTCTGTTTAATTCAAGACTGCAGCAATGTTAGAAAAGGCTTTCGAGATTTCAATTTTACCCTTTAAACAGTGTAATTTATTGTGACCTTACCAGTAAAGTTTTTTTCAAAGTGGATCCATGACAAATCCAAAAAATCTAAAACAACATCTTAAAAGTAAGCTTTTCCATATGGCAAACACTATTTTCGTACAGACAAGCTATATAAGTGCCAGGGGATATAACGTCCTTGTACATATGCTTTGTCCTTCCACGGTTTTGTTTTCTGTGTTTGCGACGTGGGAAATAAATCCGATATTATATTATCCCCATAAACTCTCTGAATTTAATTCAGAGCAGCAAGGTTTATATGATTAGAATGACCACTGTTATCATATGTATGTTAGAGTAAATTGGTACGATTTGGTATTAGGTATAATCCTTGCAATTTTCAGGGATTATGATTAGTGATCAATATCTTTAGTAATTACTATTCAATTATTATCATTTTCAGGAATTATGCATAATCACTAGAAATAATGTCCGGGATTATATATAATAACTGAACTGAAGGGACAAAGAATCAAAGTTTAATCATTTATTCTGTGAAATCATCTTAAGCATCTTTAGAAACATGAATATTTATATACTACCTGGATATAATCCATCATGATGGACTAAGGCTTTATTATTTGAATATGATATTGTTAAGGAACAGATAAAATAAGAGAGCTAAATAAAGGAAACAGTAGTATACTGTTCTTCAAAACTCATAAATCCATGGACACAAAAACAAAATCGGGGTAACAAACCAAAACTGAGGGAAACGTATCAAATACAATAGAACAACGACACAACATTAAAATGTAACACACACAGAAACGGACAAAGCTTTAGACAAAATCCTATGAGAATAACTAATATAACATCGAAACCAAATACATGAATTTCGGATGGATATGTACTGTGACACGTCTTATAGTAATGTGAATTCACACTAAAAAATAAGAGAAAACAAACGACACAACGGAAATACAACGTTAAAATGTAGCACACACAGAAACGAACTATAATATAACAATGGTCATCTTCCTGACTTGGTACAGGACATTTTTAAAGGAAAAAATGGTGGGTTGAACCTGGTTTTAAAACCTCCCTCTGTTATGACCATGTGAAATATAACATTAAAATGACAACACAACATTACAGGACTACAATATAAATAAATAGGAGAACACAATTGACAAAGAAACACACGAATAATAGCTAACAAAAGGCAACAAGTTTAAAATGTTAATACGCCAGAAGTGCATTTTGTCCACACAAGACTTACTAATGACGCCCAGATACAAACGTTTGAAAGCCGAAACAAGTACAAAGTTGAACAGCATCGAGGACCAAAAGTTAAAAAAGTTTGTGCCAAAAAAGGCCAGGGTTTTCTGTTAAGTACCAGAACATCCCTATTATTGAGAATAATTTATACATTTGCAAACAGTAAATTTTATGAAATGACTATACAAAAGGTACATAATAAAAACTGAAGTATTACACATCCGAATAAGTGTATCCTCAACGCCAAGTGACGTCATATTTGAAATTTTTTAAAATGACAAAAAAATTACGTCACATTTGAATTGGTAAAACGGACATCAAAAAATGAAAATTGACGTCACATTTGAATGAATAAAATAGAATTAGGATTGGTTTAAGATTACATTTGAACTAAATACTGATATTACATTTAATAAACATACACATTCCAATACTTATTAATAAACTCATCATAAATACAAGGACTAAATTTGGTATATTCACCAGACGCGCGTTTCGTCTACAAAAGACTCAATAGTGACGCTCGAATTCCAAAAATTTAAAAAGCCCAAACAGATTACGAAGTTGAAGAGCATTGAGGACCAAAATTCCTAAAAGTTTTTCCAAATACAGCTAAGGTAATATATGCCTGAGGTAGAAAAGCCTTAGTATTTCAAAAAATTCAAAAATTTGTAAACAGTAAATTTATAAATACAACATAGCAACCACTTTCATTGACCTCATATAAGCTGGAGCAATGTCAAACGTTTGTATCTTGTCAAACGTTTGTATCTTGTCAAACAAACTATATTGGACAATAAAAACGGTGGGAATAGGGTAGGACTCTACAATGGTTAAGAGTGTTATCCAAATGTGAACCAAATTATCGGACAAAACGCAAATGACTGACCGAAAGCACCGTATTACACGTTTTTATAAGAAGGAACACATTACACTTTTGAAATGTGTTTGTGCTACAGTTGATGTTTCTATTTTATAAGCATGTTCAAGTCAGTCAAAAGTCTAACTTTCAATTTACAACACAGCTGTACGATATTGAATTGGTAAATGTCATATAAACCAAAGCAGACAGACAATCTACACTTATTAAACGATCATACTTTTCTCAAAATATAGTTGGTCAATTGCTAATAGTATACTAAAACAGACCGATCATGGAACAGGTTATCTACCGCTGTTGGATTGTGATCTCTATGTATTGCAGATAAAACAAAAACAGGTAAAGGAAATAGCTAAACTTCAATAAAATAATGGTTACCAACTGAAATGGTGATCAGAAAAAGTAAATAGATCTTTCTAGTAATTTCTTATAGGAAAAAAACATAGTTGAAATTAGATATTAACAATTAACAATATGACATACCAATCTATTTTTGTTCCTTTGTAAATTTTTTCAATCGTCATTTCTCAATGGAAACACGATGCAAAAGAGATGCATACATCAAAAAAGTTATTACTGCAAAATCCTTTGGAAGATTGATTTGTTTTCGTATGCACAATAATTGATTCTATGATTAATTCCTTTGACATGTAAGATCCCTGTTGAAAAAATGAATAACAAATGTGTGTTCTAGTAGTGGTTCAAACACCATGATTATTTCATTACATTTCGAATTGCACTACCTTGTAATGCTAAATTTCAAAAAGTATTTGAAGACGGGATATATTTAGCTCTTATTTCAATATTTACAAAAATGAGTTAAAATCAGAAATTGAATGATTCCCGTGAGATAGATTCCTCATTGATACATGTTTTGTGTAAATCAAATAAAAGTGAGTTTTTATAAACGTTTAATCCAATAAGTTTAACATATGGTCAAAATAAGAAAGTTCAACATGTTGCTGTCTTTAATAAAACATGACATAAGGCTGGAAGTTATATCTATTCTCCTAATGGTAAGTATTGTTCATTTTTTTTGCGTGGGTATCAATTTTCGTGGATTGATGAAAACTTGCGTTTTCGTGGGTATTTGATTTCGGGGTTTTATTACTGCTCTGCATACAAAGCCTATAGAAAATTTGTCATTGCATATTTGAATTTGTAGTTCAAATCCACGACAATTGGGATCCAAAGAATGAATCCACAGTTATGACCGTGACAGTAGCTTAGTTTATTGATTGATATCTACCCGCAAAACCATTGTGCTTTTTACAAATAACTTTTGCACACAATATATCGGCATACAAGTTTATTTTTAATTAATTTTAAATTCTTACAGAAGGTCAAAAGTTGTCTAATATACTTCAATAAGTTGTCTAATATACTTCAATTATCTCTAACAATAATGGTCGCCAATCAGAGAACTGATGGACAAAACTACCAATATCACTGCCAATATCAGTAAACTGTTGTTAAAATCAATCGCGTAACATTACATTTGTCAAATTCCAAAGGGAACAAATTGTGTTTCTCTACTTGCCGACTTGTTTCTTTATTATTACGAGGCTGATTTCATACAGTAACTTCTTAGGAAGAAAGATAAAGAAGTTAGCAATATCCTTTAACTCTACTTTCCGCTATATAGATGATGTTCTTTCACTAAATAATTCAAAATTTGGTGACTATGTTGAACGCATCTATTCCATCGAACTAGAGATAAAGGATACTACAGATACAGTTATGTCGGCCTCATATCTTGACTTAAATCTTGAAATTGACAATGAGGGTCAGTTGAAAACAAAGCATTACGACAAAAGAGATGATTTCAGCTTTCCAATTGTGAACTGTCCATTTCTGAGTAGCAACGTTCCAGCAGCACCTGCATTGGGTATATGTCTCCGAATTGATACGATATTCCCGTGTTTGCATTTCCAATCATGATTTTCTTGATAGATGATTTCTGCTTACAAGGAAGTTATTAAACCAAAAGTTCCAAATGGTGAGGTTGAAATCATCCCTTCGTAAGTTTCACGGACGCCATCACGAGTTGGTTGACCGTTATGTAATTACCGTTTCACAAATGATATCGGATATGTTCCTTACGTTGTAACTACAATTCCCTTCCCTTTCATGAATGTGACCTCCCGTATTAGACTATTTACCGGATTTGTAATCACATAAGCAACACGACGGGTGTCACATGTGGATCTGCTTACCCTTTCGGAGCACCTGAGACCACCTCTAGTTTTGATGGGGTTCGTGTTGCTTATTCTATAGTTTTCTATGTTGTGTCATGTGTAGTATTATTTGTCTGTTTGTCGTTTTCATATTTAGCCATGGCGTTGTCAGTTTATTTTCGATTTATGAGTTTGACTGTCCTCTCTGGTTTCTTTCGTCTCTCTTTTACACCCAGCATACTAATCAGAACAAATCATAATTGCAACCTGACAGTGGATACTTATATATACATTGTGTGGTCAAAAAAATAAAGAAAGAAAATGTGATTTTTTGGTACGACAAATAAAACATATCCGTGGTCATGTGTGACCCATCTATCATCTACAACGGCCATGTGTGCATTCTTACAATTTTCAATCTATTCTCAAAAACACTCGATTAAAAATGAGAGGAAAGAGATACCAAATGGAAAATCAAACTCATAGTCGAAAATAAACTGACACAAGTCCATGGCAAAAACAATAAACTGTTATCACAGAGATATGTCTCACCTTTTTGAAATTTTGAATTTGTGCTTCTTTGTTACATTTGTTGTTTTTGTAGTGATTAAGATGATAACACAATGTTGACGGCTGTACCCCTATTTTTGACATTTTTACCTATTGTGTCTGTTTGTTTTGTTCACGCATCGTTGACAATATAATGGAATTTGATGCGACTGTCATACAAGTGAAAGGTTTGGCTAGCTATAAAACCAGGTTCAATTCACCATTTTCTACATAAGAAAATGCCTGTACTAAGTCAGGAATATGACAGTTGTGTTCCATTCGTTTGATGTGTTTGAACTTTTGAATTTGCCGTTTGATTTGGGACTTTGCTTTTTGAATTTTCCTCGGAGTTCAACATTTTTGTGTTTTTACTTTTTGATTATGCAAATGTTGAAATGAAACTGGCAATACTTTAACAAATTACACTAGTTATGAAAATATTCAAAGTCAATGAACCATGTCTGAGTTACATGGCTAAACAATCTCCGTGTAAATGAGATGTGCCAATGCTTATACAACTTCAAACCAAATACCATCATGACCATTGGCTTATCATAATTTGTTCCCAAATCTAAATACAAACATTAACTAGTAAACTATTGAAAGTTAAATATAAGCCAATAAGAGGGGGTGGAGCTAAATAATCTCCATGGAAACAATATTTGCAAATGCCAATAAATTTGCATACCAAATATCATTGACTTAACTGTAGCAGTTCATCTTAAACTGATCTAATCACAAACTAATACATATAAAACTAAGATAAGTTTCAAAGTCATTAGACTGTAACTGAGGGGCGAGGCCAAATATTCTCCATTGAAATAAGATGTGCCAATGCTTAAACAACTGAATGCCAATTAACATTGGCCTACCCCTTATAGTTCCCCTTGAACTGACCTAATCACAAACTAATACATTATAACTTAGAATAAAAATCAAAGTCAATAGATCATGACTAAAGAGGCGGAGCTAAGTTATCTCCTTGGATTTGAGATATGCCAATGCTTATACAAACTGCATACCAAATGTCATTGACCTACCATTTGTGGTTTGTACATGTAATATACTCACCCAATCACAAACTAAAACATGTAATGTAAGCAAAGGTTTCGAGATCAATAGACTGAGGGGGCAGGGCCAAATAATCTTCATGAAATGAGATGTGCCAATGCTTTTTGGACCTTTTGGTTTATAGCTCTTCCCCTTTTATATAAGCTTTGGATTTTAAATATTTTGGCCACGAGCATCACTGAAGAGACATGTATTGTCGAAATGCTCATCTGGTACAAGAAAATTGGTACCGTTAATTTAATTATGAAAGTACAAACGCGGGGATGATTCTTATTTAATAGGTCACATTTCAGAAAAAGAGGAAAGGATTGTGGTTACGACAATTAAAATATAAATTTCGTTTTCTGAGAAACCAATTTGTGATGGAGTCTGTAAAATTTGACAAAAAGATGATTTAAATTTAACCACTAAAATCATGATAAGGAAGCTCTGAAATATCGTATCATCTTGGAGATATAATCTTCATATATAGGTGCTCCTGACTACATTAATATAAATATCACAAGTGGGAGGATGAAATCTTGTCTTAAAGATTTGTTATCTACTGACACTTATTGATAATTTTTTAGATGAAAGTCAAGATACGAGGTAGACTTTGCGGTATTTAGTTGTTGTATCCTTTATATCAACTCTTAAGAGATTTTTAGTATCCACATCTGATTCACACCTCCTCTAGAATTAGCAGTTTCATTATAACTTTAAATCTCTGTTTTAATTGATGCATTTGTTTCGTAGGGACACTTATGTAATTTAGGTATTCAAAACAATGATGGAATATCCAGCTTTCATCTTCAGTCTAGATTCCAAATGAACTTAGAACAGACTAATGGTTGTCCAGGATTTCTTCCTTGGTGAGTGTCTTTTGTATATGTTGAGTTTTCAAGTTGTTCACGCAGTTTGTATAATGCGATTTATATACATATCTTCTAGCTATAGGGCATCATATTTATATATAACAGTAGCATATATAACAAATCAACATGGCTTTATTCTTCAAAGTTCAATATAAAACAATTTGTGTACATAAAAATACTAGTAACTTCTAGTTTCAAAAACACAATAATAATAACAATAATAACTCTGTCTCAGTATTAACACATAATGTTATACTACACTTACTTTAAGTCATCTTTTACAATCATCTTTGACGAAATTGTACATTACAGTTTACTGTATATAAGATTATTCACCTTAACACCTGAAGGAAATTATAATCAGAAAACTGAAAGCAGAATCCCCATAGATATTCATATTTCGGCCTATTAGTAATGATAGGTTGGAGATCATAGTTTTATATGACATACCCCAAACACTGCAGATGAAAACTGAAATCAAGCTTAAATTAAGTGAAAGGGGTTGTGGATACAAAACAACTTTATAATGTTTAGAAGAAATGGCTATTGTTTTTTTGCAATGAGAACTCTAAAACTGATTTCTAATTAGAAATTAATTAGAAATATGTTTTCATAACTAGTTTCAAATTAGACAAATCCTGTAATCTTTCCAAAACTAAATTTCAAATTGGAAAAGTTATTTCAAAATCAATTTCAAAATAGACAAAAGTTTTAAAACTACATGTTATACATTTTGCATTTGTTACATTTGATAAATAAAGATTTTTCTTTACATAAAATACACCAACCAAATCAGATCTGTTAGTCCCATTTCTGGTAACTGTAATATTTTAAAAGAGAAAAACATTAGAATAATTAAAACAAAATAACGAGTGAGACAAACAGAAATTTGAAACTAACATGTATCCAACCCAAGACAAAAAATGTAATGCAGTAGAAACTATTTGTAAATGATCATGTCATCAAAATATTACAATAAGATACATTGGATAACAAATAATGTACAAGATAAATGATACATTATATTGAACAGTGGGTTGCAACTGCATTAAACTAATAAACCACTGAACATGTTTATCATTGAAACAGTCATGAAAGTTTATATAAATAAACATCACTTTCATTTTTTCCTTAATGTGTTCTTTTTGTTCACATGAAGTGGATACTTTAACATGTAAAAAACTGTAAACTGTGTTTTCGGTTATCATTAGAAGTGATTTGAATACATTAGGTAATGAGTTCTTTATCTGCATTTTGTTTCAAAAGAAAACTGCAATGTGCTTAGACTAATAAATGATCAAAGGAAACAATTTACTCTGTATTGATTTTAATATCACAACTTGGAAGGCAGAAGATAACATCTAAGACATGTTAAAACAGTCTCTCTTATCAGTAGGTATGTACAAATAAACCTGTAAGTTTGCTGAATATGTATATACAAATGTACACAGAAGAAAAAATAAATGAGTTACAATGTACCTTGCTAAAAAAATTACATTCAAACTATTCTTCCTTTCATAACTTTGACTTAAAGAACATTGATTATCAAATAACAATACCCCAATAACTTTTACCATTCATAATTTTGGCATTTAGAATATTGATTGAACATGATCGAATCACAATAAAATGTAAACCTATATTTTCCATATTAAACTTTTACATTCCATCTACCAGTCATAACAATTGCTTGTCTAAACATTCTGGGCCAAGCCTTACAAACTGCTGTTTCATTAGTTCTGTCAGAATCAAAGGGACCTCCCCTGACAACAGAATAGTACAACATGTATTTCATGATATCCCTATTTCTGAGTCATCTGACTGCACACTTATATTAACCCTTAGAAGGTCAAAAACACATTCAAAATATTTGTCAACTGATTAAACAGGTGACATTACATTATTAACAGCACCAATATTGAGATTTATGGCAAGTCATTTCTTCAGGACAATAGCACTTTTTAATTTCACTTTTCCTTTCTTTTTAGCTAACTTTTTTCTCAACTGTTCTCTTATTTCTTCCTCTTTTTTCTCTTCTTTGGCTTTAACATTTTTGAGTATTTTGTGTCTGAGTTCATATTCTTGATGTTCTAAATCCATCCTTCTTTTTCTTTTCTGTTCTTCTTTTCTCTGTTTTTCCTCTGCTTTTCTCAATGACTCAGCTTCTACTTGTTTCTTCCTTTCATCTTCTAGTTCTATTTCACGCTTTTCTAAGTCCTCTTTCACTTTCTCTTCCTAGAATCACAGAAAATACTAAATTGTTACAGTGTATTAAACCAATACGTTTGAGTAGATGGAAAAACATACCCAGAGAAAATCTAGCATGTAACTTGTGTCATAGAATTGAAATGGGAGATGAATTTCACTATATTTTGGAATGTACAAAAATGTACATATTTTTCAGATGACAGGAAAGAAAGTACAGATAAAAACTACTGTACAAACATTAACACCTGAAAGTTTGAACCCATTATGAATTTTCAAAACAATTTAAAACTACAACCAGATGCTCCGCAGGACGCAGCTTTATACGACCTCAGAGGTTGAACCCTGAACAGTTGGGGCAAGTATGGACACAACATTCAAGCTGGATTCAGCTCTAAATTTGGATTGTGATTAAATAGTTGATACAGCATAGGTTTCTGACACAGAATGAATGTGGTCTAATGAACTTAAAATTTTGTTTTGCCTTTGAGCAATTCACTATGCTGTTGAATATTAATCCTCTCAAAAAAATGTTTGAAATTTTTTCTCTTTAATCATGAAATTTCAAATGAGAAAAATTGAACCCCCCCCCTCCCAAATTTTTTTTTCACATCCCCCTATCCTTTATTCCAAAACCGATCTCAATTCAAATTTCTAATGGAGTTTGCAACAATAATCACTCATTTAAATACATCATAAAATATCAAAATGTAAAAAAAGTGCTTGTTATCACTTAATGGTAAAGATTGTTTTAATTTATCAGTTGGTAGCAAAAGTGAATATACATTGTATATTGTATAAAAATGATTTAAGTTGATTCAATTACTATTCTGGACAAAGAAAGATAACTCCAATTGAAATTTCTTGTAAATATTGTGCAATTGGATATTTCTTGCTATTGCGCAATACTGTGCAATTGAAAATACTTGCTATTGCACAATACTGTGCAATTGAAGATTTCTTGCTATTGCGCAATACTGTGCAATTGAAAATTTCTTGTTATTGCACAATACTGTGCAATTGAAGATTTCTTGTTATTGCTGAGTACTGTGCAATTGAAAATTTCTTGCTATTGCACAATACTTAATATAATAATTTTAGATCCTGATTTGGACCATCTTGAAAACTGGGCCCATAATCAAAAATCTAGGTACATGTTTGGATTCAGCATATCAAAGAACCCCCAGAATTCAATTTTTGTTAAAATCAAACTAAGTTTAATTTTGGACCCTTTGGACTTTAATGTATACCAATTTGAAAACAGGGCCAAAAATTAAGAATCTACATACACAGTTTGATTTGGCATATCAAAGAACCCCATTTATTCAATTTTTGATGAAATCAAACAAAGTTTAATTTTGGACCCCGATTTGGACCAACTTGAAAACTCGGCCAATAATCAAAAATCTAAGTTCATTTTTAGATTCAGCATATCAAAGAACCCAACCGATTCAATTTTTGTCAAAATCAAACTAAGTTTAATTTTGGACCCTTTGAACCTTAATGTAGACTAATTTGAAAACGGGACCAAAAATTAAGAATCTACATACACAAGTTAGATTCGGCATATCATAGAACCCCAATTATTCCATTTTTGATGAAATCAAACAAAGTTTAATTTTGGACCCTTTGGGCCCCTTATTCCTAAACTGTTGGGACAAAAACTCCCAAAATCAATACCAACCTTCCTTTTATGATCATAAACCTTGTGTTTAAATTTCATAGATTTCTATTTACTTATACTAAAGTACTGGTGCGAAAACCAAGAAAAATGCTTATTTGGGTCCCTTTTTGGCCCCTAATTCCTAAACTGTTGGGACCTAAACCCCCAAAATCAATACCAACCTTCCTTTTGTGGTCATGAACATTGTGTTTAAATTTCATTGATTTCTATTCACTTAACCTAAAGTTATTGTGCTAAAACCAAGAATAATGCTTATTTGGACCCTTTTTGGCCCCTTATTCCTAAAATGTTGGGACCAAAACTCCCAAAATCAATCCCAGCCTTCCTTTTGTGGTCATAAACCTTGTGATAAAATTTCATAGATTTCTATTCACTTTTACTAAAGTTAGAGTGCGAAAACTAAAAGTATTCGGACGACGATGAAGACGACGCCAACGTGATAGCAATATATGATGAAATTTTTTCAAATTTTGCAGTCGTTTTAAAAGTTGTGTCAGTTCATTAGAATCAAATAATAAAATGGAATGTCTCTGATAAAATGTAAGCATTCAAACCTATATACTCTTTTCATCTCTAAGAAGTCTTTATTTGCTGTTACCTCATCATATGTCTTATAATATTATAATGTTGTCTATGTCTTTATGTATACCATTGTATCAACAAAGGTTTTCTCAGAATAAATATATATCTATACCAGTTCATGTATTGCTTTGTTTATATTTTCACTTGAGTAAAAGTTGTATCTAAATTTTTTGTATTTTCATTTTATTTTCATTTATTGTCAGATTTCTTTGACCTTAGTCCTTTCCTGTGTTTTCAGTTTTGTTTGACTATAAATAATTCTGTCATAGGATATTTATTTACCTTTACTCTGTCAAACAATTCTGTTAACAATCTGATAGACTCTAGCTTCCTCTGAGCTATTAAAAACTTCCTTTCTTCTAATGCTAATTTAATCTGATATTTTTTTTCATCTTCTAGTCTTCGTTTTTCTAATCTTTGCAATCGTCTCTTTTCTTCCCTTTCTTTTCTCCTTAGTTCTTTCTTTTCAATTTTTTCTGTTCTCCTTCTTTCTTTCTCTCTCTCATCATTTTCTTTTTTTAACCTTGACAGGAGAGGAAATCAAAGGGTCATATAAACATGTGCAGCAATGTTACATAGTCATCTTGTACATAGTCATGACAGTGTTTTAAAGGTTCTTTTACTGGACTGGATCTACTTTGTTTTATCTTTACAATTATAATAATTTAATCTTGGATTTAACACATCTTCTGATTGGCTGACATAGTTTTGTTTATCAGCTCATAGAAATAGTTTTGTCATGTGACGGTGATGTCATCAATGTTTTTTCATAGTTTACTCTGGTTTAAAATGAAATTTAGGATTAAATTATAAGAAATGACTGTAATAGCATTTCTGTCTATTAGAAATAACATAAAAAATGTAGAGGAAAATTGAAAAAAACCCACTTGTCTTAGTTTTTACTTTAAAAAGCATACATTGTCTGTTGCTAGGATTATGGAATACCATTTATCCTTGTTTATCTAAAAAATAATGACGATGAATTACAGTCCGTTTAGCGATTTTATTGAATTGAATTTCCTGTTTCATATACATTTCTCAGTTTTAATTTGTGTTTTCTGATGAGAGAACCTTTTATAAATTTATATCAAACTAATGTATACTTTATAAAGAATATATATCATAGAATCACTTTAACAAACAATATTGAGTATAACCCAATTCAGTGTCTGCCATCTTTGAATTACCGTCATCAGCTTAACCCCAGAGACTATCACGATTATGACAAGTTTTATCATATATATATGTTAAATGTACATGGTATACAGATATTAGAAATTGTAAAATTGGCAACATGACAACTCAGAAGTATTGCCATATATTACATTATGAGTTTAATTGAGTTAGATGTACCTTTCTTCCTCTTGTTTTCTCTCTGTTTCCTCTCTCTCCTTCTTCACTTTTTCTTCTCTTTCTTTCTCAAGTAACTGTAACTTCCATCTTTCTATTCTTCTTTTCTTAATACATTTATCTGATAAATGCTTTGACTTATCAAAATCAACCTGAAAGTTAAATTAGAAACATAAAATATGCAATGAAATGAGTTCATATTTTGTAAAATAGTAAAATTTCTTGGTGAAATGCTTCACTGCGTTTTGTAAACCTTATCATGTTTATAGAAAATGTAATATGTCTTAAAGCAGATGTTATCTGTTAGGGTATAATAATATATATCAAGTATCCATTTATAGCTCAATTTTTTTCTTTGCCACAGCAATGCATAAAAAAGTAGAACCAGATGCTCCGCAGGGCGTAGCTTTATACGACCTCAGAGGTTGAACCCTGAACGGTTGGGGCAAGTATGGACATAACATTCAAGCTGGATTCAGCTCTAAATTTGGATTGTGATTAAATAGTTGACACAGCATAGGTTTCTGACACAGAATAAATGTGTTCTAATGAAATTAAAATTTTTGTTTTCTCTTAGAGCAATTCACTATGCTGTTGAATATTATTCCTCTCAAAAAAATGTTTGAAGAAATTTTCTTTTTATTTATGAAATTTCAAATGAGAAAATTGAACCCATTTTTTTTAATCACATCCCCCTTTCCCTTATTCCAAAACTAATCTCAATTAAAATTTCGAATGGAGTTTGCAACAATTACTACTCATTTAAATACATCATAAAATATTAAGATGTAAAAAAACTGCTTGTTATCACTGAATGGTAAAGATTATTTTAATTTATCAGTTGGTAGTAAAAAGTGAATATACATTGTATATTGTATATATAACAAAGATTTAAGTTGATTCTGGACAAAGAAAGATAACTCCAAAAAAAAAATTCTTACAATTAGATATTTCTTGCATACTATTCTGGACAAAGAAAGATAACTCGAATTAAAAACAAAATTGCTATTTCACAATATTTTGCAATAAGATATTTCTTGCCATTGCGCAATACTGTGCAATTGAAAAGACTTGCTATTGCACAAAACTTAATATAATAATTTTAGATCCTGATTTGGACCAACTTGAAAACTGGGCCCATAATCAAAAATCTAAGTACATGTTTAGATTCAGCATATCAAAGAACCCCAAGATTTCAATTTTTGTTAAAATCAAACTAAGTTTAATTTTGGACCCTTTGGACTTTAATGTAGACCAATTTGAAAACAAGACCAAAAATGAGGAATCTACATACACAGTTAGATTTGGCATATCAAAGAACCCCATTTATTCATTTTTTGATGAAATCAAACAAAGTTTAATTTTGGACCCCGATTTGGACCAACTCGAAAACTGGGCCGATAATCAAGAATCTAAGTACATTTTTAGATTCAGCATATCAAAGAACCCAACCGATTAATTTTTTGTCAAAATCAAACGAAGTTTAATTTTGGACCCTTTGGACCTTAATGTAGACCAATTTGAAAACGGGACCAAAAGTTAAAAATCTACATATACAGTTAGATTCGGCATATCAAAGAACCCCAATTATTCAATTTTGATGACATCAAACAAAGTTTAATTTTGGACCTTTTGGGCCCCTTATTCCTAAACTGTTGGGACCAAAACTCCCAAAATCATTACCAACCTTCCTTTTATGGTCATAAACCTTGTGTTTAAATTTCATAGATTTCTATTTACTTATACTAAAGTACTGGTGCGAAAACCAAGAAAATGTGTATTTGGGTCCCTTTTTGGCCCCTAATTCCTAAACTGTTGGGACCTAAACTCCCAAAATCAATACCAACCTTCCTTTTGTGGTCATAAACATTGTGTTTAAATTTCATTATTTTCTATTTACTTAAACTAAATTTATTGTGCGAAAAACCAAGAATAATGCTTATTTGGGCCCTTTTTTGGCCCCTTATTCCTAAAATGTTGGGACCAAAACTCCCAAAATCAATACCAACCTTCCTTTTGTGGTCATAAACCTTGTGATAAAATTTTATAGATTTATATTCACTTTTACTAAAGTTAGAGTGCGAAAACTAAAAGTATTCGGACGACGACAACGACGAGGCAGATGACGACGCCAACGTGATAGCAATATACGACAAAATTTTTTTCAAAATTTACGGTCGTATAAAAACAAGTTATCAAATTATGATACATGGAGATTTTCTGATTCTGTGTTCACTTCTGTATTTTCTGATTTTCAGATGTTTTTATCTTATAGTTGATGTGTTTCCTTTTATTTAAGTTTGTAACCAAATTTGATTTCTTTCAACTGTTTAATGACTTTTGAACAGCAGTTTACTACATGTATTAATGCCTTAAGCTTTATTAACAGATTACAGATACAATTCTTTGAACGGAAATGTGTGAGAGTTTAAAATACAAATTCTCTAAATTATAACACATACAAAACAGAATATATTTTTTTGTATTGTTGACATATTAATCATGGTACACAACTGCATGAAGTAAATGATACATGTACATGATTATCAGCTCATACCTTCACATTGGCAGTGTAGGCTTTTTCATCTTCTCCAATGTACAGAAACTTCATTCCTCTCAAGGCATCCATTGCTTTCATAAACCCAATATATTCTTTAAACTGCACATAAGATTCAAATGTCAGATCTTGTCCAAATGAAAATGTCTGGATTCCAGGGAGAATTTCTTTTCTGTATGGATCCAACATTGGAATGTCTACACAACGTATTTCACCGAACCCTTCAAACACTCTCCGTAAAACCATTTCACATGGCTTGTCTTTGGTTTTACTGTGATACGACGCGAACCATCGACTAGGCAGATCTTTAAAGTGTATTGTATCTGGTCTTTCACCTGGTTTCATTTCATTCATGTGTTTTGCATCTCTAAAATAAGAATCCCAGTCATGTTTGAGAGGAAATGATACTTTTGCTTCCCCAGCTTTGACTTTCAATGTTTCTGAAAACCCACTGAGTTTTATGGTCTTGCCTTCCAATCTCTGCATTAAGGTTTTTATCAAAGATTTATTCTCCAATTCACCTTCTAGTCGAATGAACTCTAGAGTACTTTTTACTATTTTGAGAGACAAGAATACATGAGGTTTAATCATGTGTTTGATTTTTTCCATGACTTCCCAATTAGAAATAGTCTTTCCTGGTTCTTTCAATGCAGGGAGTTGAACACAGACATTAATTTTTGCTATTGGTTTTAGATAAAGACCCTGAGGTTTGAATAAATCTATAGCTTCTGAAGTGTCACTACAAGCAGCTGTATTTCCCGCCATTGTGCTGCTTTAAACTAGTAAAGCAAAAGACTAAGGTCAACTAGACACTACCTCTCTTACACCAATTTATGTACATGTATCTGAAAAAGAGCATATATAGACATTAATTAATATAATTGATTGATTGTCTTAATGCCACTTTTGGGCTATTTCATGGCATCCATTTTTATTGGTGGAGGAAGTTGGAGTGCCAAGAGAAATCCATGACCTAAATCACCTTCAAAAGGAAAACTGACAATCCAAGTGAATCAATGGAGTTGAATGCATCCGCAATGGTTGGGTTCGAAATCACAAGCTCAGTGTTGACTGGTTAGTTTTACAGTACATTTTTACTTAGAAGAACTACTCAGACCACTTGGTCAATAAGGACCCCTAACTAATATAATAGTATGATATATATATGTATATTATACATGTTATACAGGGATTTTAAAGGTTTAATCAATATAATATTTAGGTCATTTAACATTCAGGGGTACTACTTAAACAAGTGATTTCAAAATGAGTTGATATTTTTCCCACAAACTTGAATTTTATTGGTAAAAAGGCAACAATTACATTGAAATTAATTATGTTCATTCAGAAATTGTCTTTTGTTTGATAAGCCTGTCACTTTTACATTTATTTTAGAAATATACAAAATCTGTTATGATTTGTAAGGCAGCAACCATTTGATTTGGGGGGGGGGGGGGGGGGGGCTATGTGTTTTTTTTCTGTGCAAACTTTTTTTTCCACCTTCAGCGAAGAACAATCTATTTTTATGGCGACCAAATACAATTTTTTTCTTTCAATTTTAGCATAACATACATGTATAGTGGCAGCTGAAGGTGAATTTTTTTCTCAGGGTCCAAAACAAATTATTTTTTTCACCAAAGATTGGAAACAAACTTTTTTTCCAAAAAAAAAAACATAGTCCCCCCCCCCCCCCCCCCCCCCCCCCCCCCCCCGAAAATTAAATGGTTGCTGCCTAAAACAGGTCATAACCTTGAAGTAGATTATTCTAACTCTAAAGAAAAACATTCAGGTGTTGCCTTATATTGTTAACTGATAGTAAGATAGAGTATTTAATGAATATTTGAATACAGAAAAATTCCCAAGGGTTCTTTTTAAAGCTTTAGATCACTAACTTAATGCCCAAGGGCACTGGTGAAAATAATATACAAAGAAAAAGGGAAAATTGATATATACCATGTACAAATGTACATGTATGCAGGAAAGGAGTAGGTTTGGTAAGGGCATTTTGGCCTCAAATTTCAGGTTCATCTATGGCAAAAAAAAAATATATGTCTGTTTCCTGCTGACAAGGCAAATAAATCAGGGTCGGTAGGTCAGGAATTTTTTAAAATTTTTATTTATTTTTTTAATTTTTGCACTCTCTGTCAGATTTGCAGTCGGTTAAATATCATGTTTGGCAAGGGTCCTGTACCCCAAAATGATTTAATCTCCTTAAACAAGCTTTAAATGAATAATCCTCCCAGTGCCTAGATTTTTTAAACCTAAAGTGTAGCACATTTGTGCTGTGACCATTTTGATTGTTTGGGCATAGTAAGATACGGATCTGGATCGGAAACAAATTTTTCCAGAACCGGAAACAATTGTTTTCCTGAATTGAATAAAAAGATCTAGGGTCGGGGGTTTGAGTCAGGATCAGTCAGGAAACAGGAAACAGACATATATTTTTTTTGGCCTGACAAAAGTTTTTTGACACTTTTTAAGAGGGGGGTGGGGGTAGGAGGGGTCTTGATCCCGAAATCCCGAGCTTAAAAACACGAAATCCCGAAATCCCAGGCTTAAAAAATACGAAATCCCAAGGTCCCGAAATTCAAAAAAAGAATTCCCGGATCCCAAAAGGGTCAATCCTGAAATCCTGAGCTTTAAAACATCCGTTCCCGGAGTCCCGATAAAGGTCCTATCCCCCCTCTTTTAAACACTTAGGTGTCTATTTCAATAGACCACTTTCGAGTTCATCCGTCACCGGCAAAAACTCATCAATTATATACGCCTTTATGACGTCATTTACCAGATAGAGGGGGTCTTCTGTATTCCTGCACTATATACTTTCATCAAGCGTCTTAGTGATCGTCATTGTGCAGGATAAACTAGAAATTATGGTTGCTCTGTAGGTACTTACTGACAATTCCCTAATGACAGCAGTGTTAATTATCATTTTTGAGAATTCAACTTGCCGAATAATTCGTACAATACAGAACTAAAGTTTTCCAACCACTCGCTCAGCATTGGAATGAAAGTGAAGACACCCCTAAACACACAAATGACGGTGATAAAGGCGCGTATAATTGACGAGTTTTTTTCGGTGACGGATGAACTCGAAAGTGGTCTATTGATTCAATTAGTTAATAAGTTTTTCACTGATTTAGTCATTAAAAGGCTCTTATTCAAGCTTAAATATGAAAAATCTAAATCAAGAACTAGTCGGTATAATGTAGGTCTTATTGCGGTCTAAGCGCGAAGTGGGATTACAGATTTTTTTGTAAGCGTGACACGTGAAAGTCAAATTAATGTGTCGTGAAAAAAGGAAATGAGGTCTTTCGGGACCAGGGAAATGACAAAAAAAAAAATTGCTTACGTATATATATAGTGTAAGCGGGATAAGTGAATCTCTGACAAAGCAGTAAGCGGGATCCGGGATCGAAACCCCCCAAATTCCAATGAGACCCCCTATAACCAGGGAACAGGTTATCAATAAATGTAGTCCTAGCATAAATGATCATAATGTTGGTTATAAATGAGTTATGTTTTGTTATAATAATAGGTCATAATGATATACATGTACATTTTGTACATGTATCAAGAACAGACAAGAACAAGAACAAGAATAAAAATCTTATTTTACACAATGTAAACATAAGTTATCCTTCCTCTTTTACAGGTGTCATCTGTCTTATATTTAATCAAACTGTCTGAAAATGTGTTATATTTACTTTTCTACCAAAAAAGGCAGCAGTTTAGTCGTCAGATCCTAACATCGTCTGAAAACGTTCGAAAATGAAAGTCGAATTTTGTTTGTGCTTTGTCTAATTTTCAAGTAAAAGTCGGATAAATTTCCGGAAACTAAGCTACACGATAACAAAAATATTTATATTTATCTTCAAACAAGAGATAAAAATAGAAATCTCATTTGATAAATTGATTTAAAACTAAATTTTAAATCATAATTGTACATTCTTATGTACTTAAATCTCGAATTATTTTACTTCTTTGGATAAGCTATTATCGTTTACAATGAATTTCATCAACCGGAAGCGGCAATTTCAACGTGGTGAAATTCGTCTGTCAGTTTTACAGAATATAGAATAGTGTACTCAGCCTGTAAACTACCTTCCTAGACAAACAATGTCAGATTTATCTATTTTAACAGCTCATGCAGAACAGGCTGTGAGTTTTCTCTTAAAAGTATTCTGAAAACAGGGTCTCCGACATTTACATATTAAAAAAAACATTAAAAAATAAGAGAGACGAAAGATATCAGAGACAGAGTGACATTCAAACTTAAGAAAGTGTACTAACAATGTCTGTCTAAAAAAAAAGAGACAAGTAAAAGTACACAAAACAAAGCAAAAAACTAAAGAATGATCTCCTGTGCTCAGTTTAGGTATCGGGATGTTCGCCCTGATTACATGTTCGCCCTAGGTTCATTCGCACTGAGTATATACACATATAGACACATATACATATCATAAATGAATATAGGGCGAACGAACCCAGGGCGAACGTTTGCCCTTTATTCATTTATGATATGTACATGATGTATATGTGTCTATATGTTACATGAATAAACGAAATATTATATGTTATTCAGGTCTCAGACAGGGTATATACTGTGACATTCCCGGCTTAGAGTTTATATCCCCTGAGCCTGAAATTACTGTTGATTGAATTTTGATTGCTGATTATAAGGTATCATTTGAAATCTTTGATATCACTGATTGTAAGGGAGCTACCATTTGATTTTTATGGGGGGGGGGGGGGGGGGCAGGATGAGACACTTGCAAAAAAAAAAGAAGTTAGGACGACAATTTAGGTAAAAAAAAGTCAGGATTAACAACAAAAAAAAGGCAGGACTGAACAAAGTGAAAAATAAAAATGCAGGACAGAGATTACAGCTAAAAAAAATGCAGGAAACTTATAACCTAGTCCTAGTAGCAGCTAGCTATTTATAAACAACATGTTACATCATAAATATTCGGCCAAATTGTAGACTGACTTCAACACATTCAATTAAATACATACAACGCAACACTATACTAAAAAATAAAATCAGGGCGAACAGACTCGGGGCAAACAGGTGTTAGGGCGAACAGAAACTAGGGCGAACCAGAATCAGGGCGGACGGACCCGGATTCCTCAGTTTATAGACCAAATAATTATGACCTCTTGAACAGCACTATGAAATGATTACTCAAATGAGGGATTGTTAATCATTTGGGGAATAGTTCCCCATTTGGTGGGTTATCCCCAACCTGTTGAAAGGCTATTATAATTTTTTTTCTTAGACGCTTTACTTTGATGACACCTAATTACTTTGAAGTAAGGCGTCAAAGAAAAAAAAGAAAAGTAAGGCGTAAAAAAAAATGATATAAAAACCTTTCAAGACGTCATAATTATTTGGACTAGTGCTCAGTTAGAGTAAACAGATCCTACTCCACCATGTCCACCTGTGGCACCTTTCCTGTTGCTCATTTTAGTAAAAATTCATTACAACTCTTATAGTGTCAGTCACAATTGGGAAAAGGGACAGGATTGTATTTACGACATACATGACATAAGGAACATATATATCCACTATCATCTGTGAAACTGATATATATATCATAAGGGTCAGTGGGTCAACCAACAGGTGATGTCGTCTGTAAAATTTACCAAGGGATGATTTCAACTTTACCATTTGGAACTCTTGGTTTAATACATTTTTTGTAGCTTCCTTGTGAGCAGCCGTCCTCTTTTAAGAAAATCATGACAGGATATACAAGCCTGGGAATATCGTATCAATTGGGAGATATATGGTCTATATTCAGGTGCTGCTTGAATACTGCTTATACAAATGGAAAGTTCACAATTTTGAAGCTGAAATTATCTCTTTTGTAGAAAAGTTTTGTTTTTAATTGACCCTCATTGTCAATTTCTAGATGTAAGTCAAGATAAGAGGCAGACTTAACCATGTGAACTGTATTCTCAAAACACGTACGCAGAATATCAGTTTTCTTCACTGCAGGACGTGGTTCTCTCTTGGCACTCCAGGTTCCTCCACCATACCTGTCAACTGACCCGTATTCTGCGGGTGTGACCCGAGTTTTTCACAATTCTGAGGGATCACCCGGGACACCAGCCGGGTCATTGAAATAACCCGGGAATTCCGAAAATGACCCAATTTCTTAGCCTCGAGATTGATTTTATAAGTAATATTCCTTTGAAATACCGGCAAATTCGTAATTCTTCCATGAACAGGAAGTTCATCTAGCTATGTTAACTGTCAAATGAAGTGACCCATTCAGTGCATGGCTTCACTTGACAGCTTTGGTGTCAAACACACTGTTAATTAACACCAATTATGTTAGCTTTAGGTCGTAAATAATTGTTTGTTTGGTTTACAAACATATTTCAACCAGAGAGTTACTTCCCCTTATTTGTCACCATTCAAAATTATTTCTTATTATAGTTACGTTTTATGGGTGAAAAAGATTAAATCATGAAAATATGAAATTCAAATACATATTTAAAAATAATTTTCCAATAATTTTATACCTTTATACTTCCTTTAACAGTATTACTATATTTTATCATATTCTAATTTCCTCCCTATGTGGTTGATGCTACCGACCGTGCAAGGGCTGTATAGCCAGTCAAGGTCGTTAAAAACTTCCATTTGTTTGTGGTTGATGGTATGTTTGAAGACTACATAGCCAGTAGTCTCAAACATTTTAGAATTACATTTGAAAAATAAATTGTAGTATTTGATGTTGACAAAAAGTACAGAACATAAGACTGTGTTACACAAATTCATAAAAATCTTTAAAAGTGCAATGAAATAATAATTAATAGGATTTAAATGACTTAACCAAGTGAACATGCATTGATGTTTTGGTATCTTTGATATATATTATAAGAAAATGTACCATAAATTCTGAAATTCAACTCGAAAAAGTTTGTACGCGTTATGACCTGAGATTTGATTCTTCAATGCAGGTCATGACCTGCATTTTCATCGTCACAGGTTGACAGGTATGCTCCACCAATAAAAACTGACATCCACACAATAGTGCATTAGTGCTGAATGTAGAATTAAACTCCTACTAATCAATCAATCAATTCTATTTATTTTACAGGAAGCGGAAATATCTAGACTACAAGACCCACAAAAAGCATTAGCAGCTGGAGTTATCTCCCCTGAACTTGAGAAATTGAGATCAGAAAATGCTAAACTGCGATATCAAATCAATCATCTTAAAAGGGTAACTTACAATTGATGTATGCATGTTGTATTGAGATATGATTATAAATCAAATTAAAAGATAAGAAAAGCTTGATTATGTTTTTAGCAGACATGTTATTATCATTTTAACATTTTATGCAACGTAGAATTTGTAGTCATAATAATAAATTCCTCTTTCTCTTATTGTCTGCCCATCTTTTATTTAAATGGGGCATCAATCGAAAAGTGGTATTGGTTAATTTTAGATACACCATGATCATGATGATAGCAAAGTTTTAAAGTAAGTGTTTCTGCCAAAAAATATATGTATGCAAAGTCAGGAGCCTCTTGCCTTTGTTAGGTTTGTATTATTTTGATTTAAGTTTCTTGTGTACAATTTGGAGTTTAGTATGGCGTTCATTATCACTGAACTAGGGAAGCCTCAGGGTGTGGGAATTTCTTGCTACATTGATGACTTGTTGGTGACCTTCTGCTGTTGTTTTTTCTATGGTCAGGTTATTGTCTCTTTGACACATTCCCCATTTTCATTCTCAATTTTAAGGTCAATAATTCTTTAGAAATAGTACACACCAGGTATCTTGTCATTTTCATTACATAAAAGCATACATCATGTACGTGAATATATATATATGATGCCAAGGTGGTTGAGTGGTCTAGCATGTCAGATAAAGTGCAGGCAATTTGGTATCACGATATCTCAGTAGCATGAGTTCAAATCCCAGTGAGGGAAGAACAAAAAATTTGGAAAATCTAACATTGTTATTCAACCAGTGAACAAAAGTCTATGAATTAAATTTATTCTTTATTCTGTATTATTTACATCTAAACTTTTATTTCTCATTTAACATATATATTTAATTTGATATATATATATATAATTTATATTTAAATGTTTTGGATTGTGCTATAGTTATTATACATTGATAATGTCCTACACACACATGACACATAACACAGGAAATGTATCAAAAGTATCAATTTATCACCACTCAAATAAAATTGCTGATTTCTGTCTATAAAGCCTATAGAAAATTTGTAAAAATTTGTTGAATATGTGAATTCGTGGTTCACCAGTACCCACGAAACTTACAAAAATTGGTATCCAACGAATAATAATGAATCTACAGTATTGTATTATTGTATTAAAAACTGGAATTGATGCTCATTTAATTATAGAATATTGATGGAGAGAAAACTAAAGGTAGACAGAACATGGTTAGTTTGATTGGTATAATAGATGATGTGTTTGGCCTAGCTATACGTAAGACCTTCCCTGACCTAGAGAATCCACCTGTAGCAATCCAGAAAGGAAAACACACCATGAAGAATGACTACCAATGTAATGCTGCCATGAATATAAGTCAAGTAAGTACATATCACTGAAGAAGATTTTGTCAAAAAATCTTAAATTTTTTTAAGTTCTGTAGAAATTTAGTGGGTTAAAATTTCGTGGATTTTGTCTCTATATAACATTTCATGGGGATTTAATTTCATGGTTTCCATTAATTGGAAATAATATTAAATGAAAGTTGAATTTTCAGGTTTTTTTTAATTTCGTGGACATACTCTTATCAAGAAATAAATGAAATTAAATACTCCACAAAAGCTTTCGCTTTTACAGTATAAAATTAATGTACAGTTACAAAAAATGATTCAGTAAAATTCAGTCAGCTTTATTTGAAATAAAACAAGATATGGTATGATTGCCAATGAGACAACAATCCACCAACACCTACCAATGTAGATTTAGCAACTATAGGTAACTGTACTTGTACATCCTTCAATTATGACCAAAACCAGCATTGCACAGTAAGCTATATGTACAGTTCACAGAAAATTAGTGGGTAAAAATAAACTCAAATTAATAAAGCACACACTTTATAATTCAGTAAAAATTCACACTGTCAAAAGTAAGTACAGAACACAAGAAACGAGAAACACTCATGAACCACATTAACAAAAGACAAACACTGAACAACAGATTCATGACTTGAGACAGGTGCAAACAAATGCGACAATTTACACATTTTAATACGCTTATCCTCACCACCTAACCTGAAATAGTTCTGTAACATTACAACATAGTAAGACACACAATAGAATATATCAATTGAAATGGCTTAATTCAATCAAGAGACATATTTATAAAAACAAGTAAACATACACTGAAGGAATGAACTTCATCTATGATTCACAATATGAATACACTGTTATTTTAAAAAAAGGGGAGATTTAAAACAATTGTTAGATAGTTAGCATATAAATCTGTTATTTAAAACTCAGCTTATCATGCAATGCATTACCATGTATTACATAAAAAAGATAATTGAAAGATTAAAGAAAAGTTTTATTTCATTTTAGATGTTGAAAAGTCAAGGACAAAACACAAATCCAAAACAAATTGCTGAGGCTATAATGCAAAATATGCCTGAAACACAGTACTTTGAAAAGGTATGCAATACAGATGTATATTTAAACATTATTTAATAATAGTCGTATAATAAAATTTAAAATAGAATCAGGGAGTGTTTTATAAAAGACAACAACCACTTTATAAACAAGATTCTAACATGAAGTCCTTTTAAACGCTTTGAGTACACACCTGTGGTAAAATATGAATACATTGTTAGGCTGTTCCAATCGACTCCCACGTCATATACTTTTTTATGAATGAGACACCTGACCTCATAGAACGATGACGTAAGAATATGAGTATTTTATGGGAAAATACAACCTTGCCAAAACAAAAATCATCACAACAAGGAAACGTAAACAAACGATGCTAAATGTGGTATAAGTTGATTTTTTTTTTAAACATATAAGACATTATAAGTAAATAATAATTTAAATTCTCCCCAACATATCTAAATACATTATTGTAAAAACTTTAAGCATGTCACTTATTCAGTTTGCTCCGTTCTTTTACGCCAATTTAATAGTGCGTTTATTTATGGGAATGGCAAATATTTGCCTCCACCTTGAGCACTTTGATCCAAAACAATAGCCGTATTTGTCCTATTAGAATGGCTATTGCTCAGGGTAAAATATGTAAAAATATTTGTCATAAAGGGCCAACCCGTGGTTAAATCACGATATATTCCATCTCCCATGAATTATTTTTTCAATATCAACTAGTTCAGCAACAATGGATGTTGCAGTAAACACCAATACATATGAAGCCCCTTTGATAATGAAAAGAAAGACTTTCCAATTATCATAAGGGGTTCTTGAAAGTGCTAATATTATTTGAAACTCAAATTTCTTAAACAAACTCAAAATTAGCCAAGCAGTTCCAACAAGTTCTAAATACTGCTGTTGACCTAACATTCCACAAGTTGCTTTTCTTCATATTTCTCAACACAATATATGATAATATCAATAATGACATGAATGACAAGTTTAAATCGCTGGAGAGGTACGTTGCTGATCATTTCCAAAGATGTTTAAAAAAATTTGTCATATTTTTAATTGTTGCTTATTGCAAGGAAGCATAAAAATATGGATATTCTATCAAATTTCAATGTTGTTCAATTTTTATGTGACACAAATATATGTTTAAAGGGTACCTTTTGATATATTTTAGCTTTGTTTACAGTAATTAAATACATTATTCATTATTATAGCTTGAAGTGTGTGGACCAGGATTTATAAATATCTATTTGAACAAATCCTATGTAGCAGAGCAAATGAGCGAGTTGCTCAACAACGGAGTCCGGCCACCATTTATTCGAGTAAAGAAACATCCTATTGTTGATTTTTCATCACCAAATATTGCCAAAGAAATGCATGTTGGCCATTTAAGGTATCACTTTTACATCATGTACATGTTTTAATATTTTTAGCTTCTATCAAAAAATGTAATTTATCCTACTAGGTAAATACTCATGAAACTGATTTTAATTCTGGATATTTTGCAAACAATTGCTGCTCAAAATAACAACAAATGGACTTCTCTAGATTCATTTATTTATGAGAACTCTAATACTCATTGGTAGTAGACTTTATATTTCTTTGAACATTTGAATTCATCATTCAACTTTGACTATGAAATCGAAAGAAATTGGTATCACATAAAGGTTGAAACCACAGAATGAACAACATCATAAAAATTTTTTGATCTGATAAAAAATTTGTTAACAGCTATAAGAATAAATGTGTAAACACCATAAGAAAAAAACATGTTAAAGCCAAGTAAACAAAGAGTCTTGAATAATACTGGAACAAATTTCAAAGTTAAATTTGAGATCTTGGAATTAATGTGCATAATTTGAAAATTTATTGCAAGGTATAATTGCCAAGGATGCTTTGTATGTACAGGAATTATTGTAGGCACCTTTGATTTGATTTCAGATCCACAATTATTGGAGAGAGTATTTGTCGTCTATTAGAATGGGTAGGGCATGATGTGCTCAGATTAAACCATCTTGGAGACTGGGGTACACAGTTTGGAATGTTGATTGCCCATTTACAAGACAAGTTTCCAAATTATGCTACAGTGTCGCCACCTATAGGTGATCTGCAGAAGTTCTATAAGGTAAATTAAACCTTGCATAGTTTATCATTTTGTGAAACCCATCCATTCATACTGGTTTGTATTCTTATTTTGTACCGGTTAAAATCTAGTCTATTTTTAATTCTTGGTGTAATTTTCTGTGAGTGAGTCCATCAGGGCTCACACTACTTCAGAATTATAGGGAGAAGTGACTTCTCTTTTTGAAACTGATAGGGAGAAGTGGTGAGATTTAAAAGAGAAGTGCCCATTCGCGCGGTGCGCTACAATGTTTGAATTTTACTGTAGTATAAACAGTCATTTGTAAATAATGTTCTTTTTATATTGTTCAACTCATATCTGAGTATTCAATAAAAGTAACATTTCAAATTAAAAGTTGTTTAAATTTTACTAAGGTCCTTGTGAGAAACTACCAACTAAATGTCAAGCACTAAAAAAAAATATTATTTTTTTTAAAAGGTAAAGAATTTATAATATATCAATTACAATTTAATTAAAAACTATCTTGTGTATGAAATCAGTGTTTCTCATCAAAAGATATATAAAGATAAGCTGGGCCATAATATATTGATATTAGTGTAATAGTCTAAGAAATAAACAACTTTACAATAGTTTACAACAATCCATATAAACTATAGGGAATTATATACACTCATCAATGATGAGTTTATTTAGATGTAACCAAAAGTCTTTTAATGCGTGTTGGGATCAATATTCTTCTGTCAGCTGTTTCATCCGTGCGTCCGTAGTTATTTTTGTAAAAATACGGATTTCGGTCATAGTTGGTCCGTTTCCGATCCGTACTTTAGAAATCAGACAATGGCGGATGGTTGCAAGAAAATTTACAAAAATAAAAAATGTTTGACAAGTTGTTTGGAAAGGATCATGACGTTTTTAATGCAATAAATGGATTGAACATTTACTGGAGGCAACTTTTATCAAGTTTAAATGAAGTAACAAACTTATTTTGCAGCCGAAAGTTAGGTAGATGTACGTTTTCGAGTAACAAGCACCGGAACTTTCGGAAGTGCACGAAGTGATAAAAAGATGTATTTTTATCAAATAACTTGCTACACGCTGCAAAAACTATGCTTCAACCTCATTTCATAAGATAATTAATCGTTTATGTCTAAATTTCTTTAATTATCATTAAAAAGTTGATGTTTCATCAACTTGGTAAAAATTGAAAATCTCCGATGCGGAAGCGACTGAAAGCGAGTATCGTAAACAACAGGGCGACTTGTCTTCACTTTTGGGGGTCGGGGAAAGCGAAGTGACGGTCGGGAAAGCGACTTCTTCGCCCAAGTCGCCTGGTAGCATGAGCCCTGGTCCATGTAAATTTTTGTCATGATATTCATTTCTAATTGCTTTATATTTTATTCCTTATTTGTCAGTATTGGGACTTTTTAAAAAGGTTTGTTCATAACTGAAAAATAGAATTGGAAGCAGCTGCATCTGTTGTAATACTATTCTTTGGAGTTTTACATAAAGTTCAATTTCTATTTTACAACATCACAATTATCTGATAATTTGGCACATTTCACAGAAAGAACAGCTTGACAATGTTTTAGACTGTTGGCTCATCCACAAAAATATACATAGCAAAAAGGTACTTCAAAAATATGTAATCTGAATGACTTAAAACAGCCATTTCAATAAGAAAGACCATGAAAACTGGAATTTTTCTTGCATTTATATCATCTAGCTTTAAAAGGCTTTGTCACTTTATATGCTCTAATGCCTTAAAGTTAAATCAGATTTCACAGTTTATTTTAACATTTAAAGGAATCCAAAGTGAGGTTTGATAATGATGAAGATTTCAAGAAGAGAGCTTATGAAGCTGTTGTTAAACTACAGAATTATGAGGATAGTCATATCAAGGCTTGGAACCTAATTTGTGATGTATCCAGAATTGGTAAAGTTTTCTTTAATGATGAACATGATTAATTTGAGACAAAAGTTATATTTTAAACTGATTTTATGTTGAGTTCTAGATTGTAAGTGGTCTTACTTGAATCACTTCTACCTGACTGGTAGAAATCACTTCTACCTGACTGGAAGAAATCACTTCTACCTGACTGGAAGAAATCACTTCTACCTGACTGGAAGAAATCACTTTTACCTGACTGGAAGAAATCACTTCTACCTGACTGGTAGAAATCACTTCTACCTGACTGGTAGAAATCACTTCTACCTGACTGGAAGAAATCACTTCTACCTGACTGGAAGAAATCACTTCTACCTGACTGGAAGAAATCACTTCTACCTGACTGGTAGAAATCACTTCTACCTGACTGGAAGAAATC
The DNA here is from genome assembly GCF_036588685.1 of Mytilus trossulus. Taxonomy (NCBI): domain Eukaryota; kingdom Metazoa; phylum Mollusca; class Bivalvia; order Mytilida; family Mytilidae; genus Mytilus; species Mytilus trossulus. Next base: position 31,323,628 of record NC_086386.1, on the reverse strand, counting down.
ACTTCTACCTGACTGGTAGAAATCACTTCTACCTGACTAGTAGAAATCACTTTATCTTTTCAATACTGTAGTCGATATAATAGTTAGTAGATATAAGAAGATGTGGCATGAGTGCCAATGAGACAGCTCTCCATCCAAGTCACAATGTGTAAAAGTAAATCATTATAGCCTCATATAGGTCAAAGTACGGTTTCATACAAAGCCCTGGCTCATACCAAACAACAATGTATAAAGAACCCCAAGCATGACTAGTGTAAAATCATTCAAGAGGGAAACCAAAGGTCTAATCTATATAAAAAAAACAACAAGAAGCAATAAACACTTATGAACAACGTCAACAAAAGAAAACTACTGAACATCAGATTCTTGACTTATATTCTTTTTAGACTTCCACAAACATGGAATAATTTATTTGTTCTATTGGTTTGTTTGTCAGTCAGTCAGGGGTACTACTTGTACAAGTTATTTGTATTTACTTGAAGAAGTAAAAAAAACATACACATATAAGTAAATAAATAATGAAGGGGGAGATTATTTAAACATTATTTATTTACTTATATGTGTATGTTTTTTATACTTCTTCAAGTAAATACAAATAACTTGTACAAGTAGTACCCCTGACTGTCAGTGATTACCATAAGGCATTTTTTTTGTAAGGCAAGCCATTAATCTGATTGTTCTGAAATGGGGTCAGTGTTTACTTAAATTTATAACTAAAGATATTGCATTTAGATTTCACAATGTTATAAGTTGATTCCTAATTCCTGACCAGTACTGCCAATAGTTGACATACTCCATGTAGTCACTTATATGAAAAAGCCATGATATGATCTGCATATATTTGTGTTCACAGTCATCCTTCTGATAGTCTACTTTCCTACAGATTGATTCATATAATGGAATTTGATGAGACTGTCATAAAATTGATGGGTTTAGCACTATAAAAGCAGGTTCAATCCACCATTTTCTACATTCATGACATTTGAAAATGCCTGTACCAAGTCAGTGTCAGTTTTGTTTGTTTTTTGGAGGGAGGATTCATATTGGTACTTTTCCAAAATGGACAGACCAATTTATGAACTCCTGCATAGTGCATACTAAGAAAATATATTATCAACAACAACAAAATTGAAATAAGTATCACATGTATCAGTACTTTAATGTATATCAAAAGACAAATGCCCCCACTTCAGAATATTTGTCAAAATCTTTCAGTATCATCTCATTTACATATTGAAAGCTTGTTTGCTTGAATTGATTATTGTTACATGCCCTTTGAAATATTACAAGTATTTTTATTTTGTAGAATTTAAGAAAGTATATGACCGACTTGGAGTAACCATTGTTGAAAGGGGAGAATCTTATTATCATAAAATGATGCCAAATATTGTTCAGGAGTTAGATGACAAAAGTAAGTACATTTTAATTAATCAGGACTCCCTTCTTTTGTGAATCAGCAAAGTATGTTTGTAGCCATCAAGCTGACACTATGTCATCCCTAATTGGTGGTAGCTTTCTGTTATTTATACTTTATGGCAGTTTGGTTGAGGCCATTACCTTATTGTTGCTCCAAATTGTTATTTTTAGTACCTGAAGGTTAACAACATAAACTAAAATGGATTTTTTTTTTAAGAATTAAGAATAGTTTGATTGCAAAATTGTTTTTAAACTGTTCGATTTCACTTTTATTTGCTTTACTTCCAATGGCAAATATTAAATTCATGTTTTAGACGAGAACATATTTAAATTAAATGAAATAGGTAGGTTCTGCTATAGATGTTGACAGGAATGAAGGGCATGACATTTGTAATGAGGGTTTACTGGATAGGGACTTGAATTATTCATGCAACAGGACACATACAAACCTTTGAAAGAGTTGTTGCATATGGGTTCTTTAATTTGGAGAAAGTGTGACAACCTTCTCCATGAGGCATCAAATTTAATAAAAATTGCCACAGCCCTAATAAAAGCCCCACTTTGATTGGTTTTATTGTCGATCTAATTCAGAAGAAGGCCAAGGATTAACAATATTTTTATATGCCAGGCAAACCTTTGGGTTTCAAATAATGTTTTCCTCTTTAGATAATTTGGCATAAACACTGAAAATGACATCCCCACTAGAATTGTAACATATAAGAATAATAACTTTTTTCACTTTAGATTTGACACTTGTTGAAGATGGAAGAAAAATCATGTTTGCACCTGGCTGTTCTGTGCCATTAACATTAGTGAAATCTGATGGTGGCTTTACATATGACACATCTGACATGGCTGCTATAAAGAATCGTCTGTTTGATGAGAATGGTGATTGGCTAATTTATGTAGTGGATGCAGGACAGGTTAGTGTGCATCCAGTTATATAACAATACCAATATTTGATTTAAATTTTCAATTTCACATATAGAATATTAGGTCAAAGTCAGGAAAATATAAACTTTTTGTATTAGGCTGAGAAACTGGGGAAGGTCTACTGAGCCCTTCCCCAGTTTTGCGCTGATTACTAAAAATTTTATATTTTTATGACAATGATCTAATATTGTTTTTATACTGCAACTTAAATTAATAAAATAATAGCTTTTTCAATCGTAACACGCATGTCAAACTTATTTTCATCCCTTAATGAACCTCTGATTGTGGAGAAATTGTTCCATGATGAAATTGACATTATACAAAATATAGCTATGTTACTATATTTAGGAAATAAACACAACTAGTTGCAGTATAAAATTGAATAATCTGTGACACCAACATTATGGTATAGTACTTCATTCAATAAATTCAACTTTTAAAATGAGTTTAAAAATTGCATTATTTCTTTATATAGTAAAGTATGTCTAATTCCCCAGTCATAAATGCATTGTTCAGCTTTTAACTGTTTTTGCCAATAGGGAATACCTTTTTTGTCATATCAAGTTCTCAATTTTAAAATCAAGAGTGAACAAATTGGCACTCATACAACATCTCATATATCTATCAATGAAATAATACTGTTGTACTTGCCTCTTAGTCATTTTTCTTCATGTTTTAAACAGTTCAAGCCGTAAATTTGTTTGAAAAATGGGTCTTAATTTCTGATATAGCATCTTAATTTATTGATTTTCATCTTTCATTCAAGCACTATTTAGGTTTAAAAGGATAAAGAAAATATATGTGGTACAATAAAAAGTCTTTTTGGTTTGCCACATAGTAAACATGTTGTGTTAAATTGAGAATGGAAATGGGGAATGTGTCAAAGAGACAATAACCAGACCAAAGAGAAGATAACAGCCAAAGGCCACCAATGGGTCTTCAATGCAGAGAGAAAATCCCCAACCCGGAGGTGTGCTTCAGCTGTCCCATAAACAAAAATGTATGCTAGTTCAGTGATAATGGACATCATACTAGACATGTTGTGTATATACATGTGAAAGCAATATTTTACAGGGTACACATTTTGATATATTATACTCAGCGGCACAGAAAACTGGATGGTACAATCCTAATTTAAAAAGAGTAGAGCATGTTGGTTTTGGTGTGGTCCTTGGTGAAGACAAGTAAGTCAGTTTTTTTCCCTCTAAAATGGGTTAGAGTTATCTTTCTTTAACCATCATTATCATATGCTTTGTGGAGTTGGCTTATGTACAGCTTTATAAAGTATGTTTCAGTACTGTTATTGACTGGACATCATACTGCTGCTGTTATGTTTTTAAAACATTGTGTACTGCCTTTTACAGTTACTTTTTCATGTAAAAAGAATAGTAAAGTCTAGTTTTCTTGTCTGGTATATATACCATCTACTCACCATGACCATTGTTTACTACAGAACCCATCGAAAAAATAATAATTACTGATAGTCAATTAAGTTATGGGACAAGTAACTTTAGGAAGACTAAAAAATAAGTGTAACAAGTTTATTAATATGTAAGTAAATGCCAGACATTCATGGTTCATTAAATATTAATAAACAAGCAAACAACTTTTATAAATCCAGTACAAATTCAAATAGATAATCTGCAACAACTTTCCTATAACAACTTTCATCTTGCATTGCATCAATTAGTTAACATTTCTTCATTACCTTCTTTCTCAATTTGTAAATACCTGTCTTTATAAAAAGAAATAAGGATAGTTTACCAATGAAACCAATGAACTTGAATCAACGGTAAAGGCAAGGGAGATAACTTATTAGTTTTTTGTTTTAATTGGATGTAATTAATATTAATAACACTTGAAGTTGTTAGAGAATATCAATAAAGTGAGCTAAAAACTTTTAGAATAAGTTATGAAAGGTAAACATTTTGTGTCAATATTTTGCACTGTACCTGCATGTCTTAAAAATGAGTGTGTAGATGATAAGTAATAACATTGTTTAGTCATTTTAGATTTCAAAATTAAAAAAAATCATGGATAATAAATGATTTATATTATGGACATATCTTCCTTTAGTTATACTTTGAGATATATGCTAATTTTATAATTAGAAGGCTCTATATTAATGTCGAAACAGTAGTTGTTTATTATAATATTAAACTTGGTAAAAACTACATTAAACAAGATTTGGTTTTAAGAAAATAATATGTTGTCTTTTGAGTATCTTTATCATATGTTGTTGTCATAGACATTATATTATATAAAGGCATATGGTACTTTATATATCTGACTGAATTTTCCTTGATACATGTATTTTGATACATTTCAATATTTTGGACTATCAAAATATTCAGTATGAAATATTTCAGTTTGAAATTTGCATATGTCGTGTTAAAGCACTTATTTTAATTCAAACAATATAAAAAAGAAGTTACAAACTAAGAAGTTTAATTGATGATTTATATAATTTGAAAGCATGCCTTGTTGATGTAACAGCTTTCCACTGTATCTGAGGTCCAGTAATACTATTCAGTAATTATGAATAGAATTATGCCCCTTTGACTAACAAAATATTAGTGAAATTGAGAATCTTTATTTTTGAAGGTTTTTTTTAAAGTACCAAGTGACTGTATGCATCAGTCTTTTACTTCAATGCCTTCTTTCATCTGTTTAATGTCAGGTTAATGTTTTTCATTTATGGTAGTTTTCTATGAGACTGAGGTCACATAAAACTTAGTATGCATTTTCATTATAAATGTTATAATCTATAAATTTCAAGGTTTTCTTCTGAAGTCTAAGTTCTGGTTTGAGGCAGATTAAAGTTTTTGTTAAATGAAGGTTACCGACTCCAGATTTCAATGTTCTCTGAACAATGGAGTATGATAGTGTGATTGTGGCATGGTGTCTTATGGATTAATATTCTTGTTAGTTAATGCTACAGTTACATAAATACCTTGAAGGCATAAAACTTTGCTCAGTGCTCGGAGCACAAAAATCTTGCTCGAAACATGAAATCCAGCAATTTGTTGGTTGATTTTAGAATCTCAGTACAAAAATCATACTCGAAAGTTTTATGACCGTGAGATTTGGGTATTTTGTAAAGATAAAACTTTAAGTAACAGATGAAGTATGAATTTTGTTCCATTTGATCAATTTAAATAGGATTTTAAATTTTAATTATAAAATTCCCATCTGATTTCAGAATTCTAGTTTATTAGGTCTTCCCAAAACAAATATCATGTACCTATTGTAGTATAATTTTAGAATAAATTCATATCTTAAGATATTCTTTTGACAAGTAGAGACATTATTCGTAATACTTTCACATGCATATTAAATAAGAAATTAACCATCATGTTTAAGTCAAACATTATTTATGAAACAAGTAGTAAGACTTGACTTTTAATATTTAAATTTCATGTTCTGTTCAATAAATGGATTAAAAATATTGAATTATTTTAAATTGTGAAATTTCATTGAACAAAAAGTGACTCACAATATGTACTTTTAAATACACAAATGTTGCATGTTGACGATTTCTAATTACAGGGGGTTGACAACATTATTTGTAACAAAGAAATTAACGCTGTTTTCTAAATTAGCTATTGATTAAACAGATTGGTAATGTTTTTTCATTGATGTTTATTTTTGTTAATTGTTTATCTTTGATCAATATTAATTGTGAGTCAATTAACGTTCTGCTCAGAGAATATTGTTGATTTTCTGATCTAAGGTAAACATCGTATCTGCAGTGACAAATTGGCGGTAAATTGTGATCACAATCTGTTTCACTACTAGCTAAATGTCAATGAATATTATAATTATTGATAAGCGATTGTTATTTATTGTTTTATTTTTGTTGTCTGGTCCTTTGATATTGTTAAATGAGGTGAATCATTGAATGAATGGTATCTGATTAGATTATGTAAAATGTATTGCATTGAAATATTGGGCATGGTTATTAAAAAAAACTATCAATAGGAACATGTGTGACTTGAGTTTCATTATATGCTTGTCAAAGATGGGATGTACATGCATGTTTTATAGTTTACAAATGATCACAAGTCCTTCAACACTCTGTTGGATAACTAATTTGCTCAACCAATTCTCATGTTATTTATAACAGCATTAGATTTTACAAGACAAAGCTCTCCAGACTTTGGAATTTTGATAATTTTGAGTTTTGTTGTTGCAGAGTCCCTGGACTTTAACCTTTGAGTTCAGCAAATTATTTTCACTTTGTGCACTAAGCCTGTATTGATTTCATCAAACTTTATATTATTGCATTATTGTTGTGAATGCTCAAAGAAAGCTCCCTTGGGATTTAAAATTATATCATTTGTGCTTAATGAGTAACAGGACTATAAGTGTCATATTTAAGTTAATTTTTCACATGTTGTACCAGAACTTGGTTTATTTGGATTGATTTACTGGAACATATGCATAGTTGTTGGATTTGGTAAAGACATCTTTCGAATCAAAAAATAAAATCTGACATGTCATTCCTGAGTTATAGGACTTGGACGCTCAGTTGAATAAAAAGCTTTTTTTAAATTTCAGAGATGACCTTTAGCATGTCTAGTATGATTGGACTTTTTAAAGCGATTTAAGATTTTTGACACAATTACTACACAGACAAGGAAGGGTCTTCTCATGCATGTTTTATACGGAGCCAGTTTATTTGCTTCTGATAAAATATTATTTTTTATTTATGCAACAATTTCAATGTACACATTAAGGGCTTACATGTCCTCTTTGGCAAATTAAGCTGCTTATTAATTAAATGATAGATTTTTAAATGATGGCTGATTATCTGTTGTTGTGGCCATTGTCTTCCATTCCAAGGTTCCTTTTGGTTTATCCTTGGACCAATCTACATTCTTCTGTTATCATCAACAAAAATGATATGGTTCAATGCCACCATTTGTGATTATTATCTTTCCTGTAGAGAGCATTTCAATATTTAAAAAAATATTCCTTGAACTTTGTATCTGATCGTCCCTCTTGAATTTCTTCCTTAATTACATTTACTGATTAAGGTATGTTGAAAATCAATAGATTTCATGATTAAAACCTTTTAATTTTAAATATGTAAAAGATTGTATTTTTCAAAACAGTAATTGTTGCAGTATGGATTTTAATTACTTATAAAAAATTATTTAAAAAACTTCAGGTATTGGTTTTACCATCTTAAAATTAAACTTTAATACATGAGCACTTTTGAGCTTTTCATTTAGAGTTGGGGTTCATTTTAAGATTAGAACTGCCGAAATGTGTTAGACTAACTGTATGAAAAACTTAATACCTTTAAATGTTTGTTATATAAAAAAGGAGGAAATGGGGGTTTAAGGGAGATAACTCAGAAATGTGTTGGTTTCACTATGCTTAAAATTACCAATTCTTTTTGAAAAGATGATTCATACTTGTCTTTATTGTGGAACCTTGTCAGTGTTTGTCTAATGTAAAAAGAAAAAATGTTTTTATTTTCCTTTGAAGAATTTTGTTTTAATGAAATATCTTTTGTTGTTTCTGTTGACTTATAGACACCTGCAGGTGATTTTAAGTTTGACAAATGATATAGATATTTACTGTTGTAAAACATAGACTGTGTAAAACAATGCATGTCTTATTTCCTGTTGAAGATTTTTTTTTATCTCATTTGATATTTTTTTCTTTCTTAAATATAGTGTCAGTTAAGTACATCATAGAGATCGCTCCTCCTGGGAACAATAAGATTTTTACATACTTAAAGATACAATTGGGAATACTAAATCCATCTTCACTGAAATTTTATAGTATTAATGAAACAACAATCTAGCAATATCAGATCTTTTAGTGGTATTCTATCTGACAACTTCCTACTATCAAATTCAATATAAATCTCCATTTTCCATTTTCTATAGCTCATATAAGGTAATTAGGGGGACCTATATCTAACTATTGTGTTATCGTTGCCGACTAATGAATGTGATTTATCAGAATTGACAGTCGTAGAAATATTGACCTGTTGCAAAGAGACGGGAGGCTCATTATCAAGCGATTCTTGATTTAAATTTCGTTTGTGCGCCACTGATTAAAGATGTCCCCTTAATTGGCTGGTCACGATAAGAAATTTGTATGAATATCGTTAAGGCCTATTTTCGAATAATAATTAAGAATGTTAGATATCAACTCAAAGAGAATTCAAGTAGAAAATTTTAGTTGGAATTAATTGTAATTTATGGTGTGTTATTGATTAAACATAGATTTTCATTTCTAAGATTAATTAATTTCATTTGTATATTTTCTTTTGCTGTTTGGTTTGATCTTGTGACTGTGACAGACAGCTAATGTCCAACTCTAATTTACATTCTTTTACTCCGTATTTATTCATACTGTTAGCCATGCTACTTTTGTCATGTTCGTTCATCTGCCATCTTTGTTTCAACAGATTGTGTTTCTTTTACAGTCTCCATTGTAAGTGTTTTCTGATTGAAATATAGCTTGAATCTTTCTTGCAAGTTTTTCATCACTATTAGAAGATATTTCATGGCAAATGCTTAAGCTTTAACCTGCATTTTTGTTCATGACAGTGTTAAGAAAATCTGTTTTTTGACAACCTTGTTCAACATCATAGTACTCCTTACCCCGCCTGACAATGTTAATGAATTACTTGATACTTATGGCTTTAGTCAAGTAAATAAATTCAGAATCCATAAACCAAATAGTTTTGATTTTAAGTATAGGTATGTCATCTATTTTCAATAAACAAGTTAGCACACATTTTTGTTTAGGTTCCAGCTGAAGCCCGCCTCTTGATGCTGTATTTTATAGGAATATCTCTTCTTGAGATTTCAAAAATTACCATTTTCTCACTGTGTTGAAGACCCATTAGTGGCCTTTGTCTATTTTCTGCTCTTTTATACTTGGGTTGTGATCTCTTAAATACATTCCCCATTTCCATTCTCAATTTAATTTAAATGGAAATGGGGAATGTGTTAAAGAGATTAATAGGGATATATAGACAACAAAATAAAAGTTTAATTTTAAATTATGATAGAATTTGTGCTTTGGGATTGATGGGTAAAAGAAAATAGAAGAAGTTATGATATTTGTAAATTATATTCAACTCATCAAAAGCCTTGAAACATATTAGATCTCTGTTTGAAATGTGCTGTAACTTTCTACAACACTAAAAGATTTCTGTTATCAAAATAATGAAGAAATCTATTATATCTGTTTCCATCTGTTAAAACATGAATTTTGCAGTTAATATTTCAACAGATGGGAACACCAATATTTGCTGTTTTGATAACACAAATCTGTACATGCTAGTAGATGATTCTTCATATTTTCATATATTTCATGGGTATCTATGTGAACAACATATGATGCCCACGGCATGGCTAAGGGGGCATTTAGTTTTTCCCTTGTCCATCCAAAGTTAGTTCCTGTTCTCTAACTTTAGTTTGCCTCAATCAAATGTTATGAAACTTTTACTCGATGCTTATTTCCACAAAGCACAGATTAAGTTTGATTTAAAAAAAAAAAGATCAACAAAATATAAATTTGTTTAGGCTTATTAATGTGGCAGAATATGTCACACCACAAATCTAAAAGAAATACTTCAAGTTTTAGAGTCAGCTGTTCAGTATACACATCAGTTGCCTCTCGAAAAAGATGTTCTATTCTTATAATGACTTAAGTGTAATGGTTCTCATGTCTGTTCTTGGTCACCAGCATATAGACAAAAGTACTAATGTATTCTTCACTTATGAATGCATGAAGGAGTATTGTTAAGTAAAATGATACAATGTGTGTCATTATTATTCTTCAATATGTCTAGAAAATCTTAATATTTATCTTGTAGAATACAATGAAACCCTAGTAGATCTGAATAATGACCATAATTTACAAACAATTTTGGAGGATATTTTGTACCATGTCTAAAAGTGCTTTCAATATAAAAGAGCAGACTTTAGAATTATAGTAATCTGTACTGCAATTTGGGTAAGTAAGGAAATAGAAAATTGGTTTATTGAAGCAGAAAAGTATGTTTTGTATACATAACTAATGAGTTAAAATCAGTGGGCTGTAATTATGTCTGCGTGGTCATTTTTATGAATGGGGGGTGTATTAAGGGTAGTAATCTTTATCTGAGTAAAGCTAATGATATTTTACAAGATAAATACACAGTGATTATGGCCATATTAGTAATTTGATGCTAGAATTGTACTGTACATTTAATTGGGTATAAGGCTGTTTTGGGTAAGGTTGAATATTAATTGGTCAAGCAAAAACTTGTTCTTTTTATGCTTATAGATTGTTTAACCTGTACCTTTTTATGGACTAGCAAATAAGTTGTTGGTGCCATAGAGTTTGACCCTTGTCCGTCATTCCGTCATTCAGCAACAAACTTTACACAGAGTTTTGTTCTAAACGCCTTCAGAGATTGGGCTGATATTTAGTATGTGAGTTAACCATAATGAGTACAGATCAAGTTTAAGTTTCGATCTGCTGGGCTAATTTTTGCCATAATTACGGGCTTTGGACTTTGATAAATTGTTGAAAATCACAGTTATATTCACTTTTTTCTTAAAGCTTTCAGATATATTGGGCTGTTTTTAGTAGGTGAGTTAACCTGGATGAGTTACAGATCAAGTTTCAGTTTTGTTCCACTTGGTTAATTTTTGCCTAAATTATGGGCTTTTGACTTTTGATAAATTGTTGAAAATCACAGTTACCGGTATATGGACTTTTTTCTAAACACCTGTATAGACATTGTCTCGTGGGTTTGAACCCGCCCCGACTGAAAAATGGTAATTTGTCTATTTTCTGATTTATAAACGACCTTGAGAGGTGAACACTGACAAGACTGTGTTTCTTTGTCATTCAAGTATTACCCTATAGTTACAGCAGTCCATGCATGCTAACTGGGAGTATATGGGACTTAAGTGTCTTGCTGGCGAATTATTATTGTCATGTCAGGTCTGCCTGAATGTCCGTTTTTACTGATTTTTGACAAAACAATGTTCTAGATTTTACAGACTAGATTTCTATTGGCCATATTATACCTCGTTTTGTTCCTGTTCCACCTATGCATGCATTTATGATAATAGTTTATACCGACAGTCACTTCCAGTCACCTAGTGCCACTGTGGCCATCAAAAGATGCCCTGCCCTACTGATTTTGACTACTTTTCATGTTTTTCTGATTTTGAACTCTTAAACAGCTATTAAAGTGCCATATTCTCATGAATAGACATCTGAGAAGAGTAAATGGACCATGAACTGCCTGGTTGAAGTCCCTGCTTTCATGACAGTTCAGCTGGGGCAGTTCAAAAAAAGTATGGAGGGTTATACAAAGAACGGTTGTCGCTATCACTCCAGACAGGGGGGATTGGGGGCTAAAGAGTTAAGCTGGAAGCATCCTTTCCTCTACAGGTTATTCTATCAGTTTGGGACTGTGGATAGACAATCTTAGTGAGTGAGGTATGGTCACAGAACCCCAGCAGTACCCCCTATCAATTAAGTAAATGTATTTAGAGATTTCAAAATGGTAAACTTTTGAGATCATAAACATTCTTAGTAACTTTTACCTTATAAATAAGCAATGAGTATGATGTAGAACAGTAATTGGTTGGAATAAATACAACTGTAAATTCAGAAATTATTGCACGCATTTATTATTGTGATTTTGTCTGTTTAAAAGTCTAATACGCAGTTTTGATTTTTGCGATAATGAAAAAAATCCTGTTTAACTCATAAATTCCAAAATGCGAGTTTAAATTATTGCGATTATAACCTGTCACATTTTTCGCAATAATAAAAACATTGCAATATTTTTTGAATTTACAGTATACTTGCATGCTATTTTAGAATAGTATTTCATCAGTGTTGTTACAAGTTTACTTCATTACAAGATTTATTTTATTTAGCCCACATGATTCCTCATTGACCTTTCTAAATTTTGATTTCTGATGAATTTTTATTATCAAAAGTGGATATGAATGTTATTCTCACTTTAATTCTTTATATTTGTACGTGTTTCATGGCTCTTTACAGAACTTTAGAAACATCATTGAAGAGACTGATTGGTGCTAAAAGATCAGATATGTTTAATACTAATGTGTAGTTGGCTTTTCATTAAATGGCATAAGTGAATAGAAATGTCTTGATATTTTGAAATGTTACCATTAATGTGATGTAACATTTTTATCTTATTTTGTATGCATTAAAAATGGTGGATTTGTATGACCTTGAAATTGTGTTCATAGTTATCTTGAACATCAGCCAGCCTACACAGGCAGCTTCATGACAAGGTTTAAAAGCGCTTAGAATTTCATAATTTACTTGTGCTTTCAATTTAAGAATTTAAGTGCTGAAAGGTGAAATGAAGTGTATATACAGACAGACCACAATGACTCATTACTATGAAATATAAAATGTATCCTCTTGGTCATAGTGAAAATGTTGCAAATATCAACATTTAAAGCAAACATTTTATTAAATATTTGTGAAGGGATACTTATATACTCCCCTTTTATTTGATTTTATATCCGTTTTAGTCTGTAATCTTTCATTTTTGTACAGATAGATTGACCAGTGGGCTTGGATGATAATTTCAGAACAACTTGAAAGAAAGAAATCAGTAATTGAATCTCTTGCTATGTGAAAGTTAACACCAATGACCTTATCAATGATTGTGATTCTACAACACTTGATTAGAGATTCTGAGACACTTAACACTTTGAGATCACACAATGATGAGGGGGGATAGGACCTTTATCGGGACTCTGGGATTGGGTGTTTTTAAGCTCAGGATTTCAGGATCAAGACCCCTCCTAACCCCATACAATAATTGTTTTTGTTCTTTGGCATCAGCCATCTTTTATTGTATTGTCAAATCTCTGTTATTATATCCAGTATTGAAGTAGAGTGTCCTTAGACAACCTTTTCAACCTATAGCAGATACATTAATATGTTGTGGTGGATATGTGATAAATATTTTATAAATGTTACTAAAAGATATAAATTGTTGACAAGAATGAACCTATTATTGTCTTTATAAGGAGTGTAATGACTGAATATTAATATATAGAATTGTTGTGAGTAATCTTCCTACCTATAGACAAGATATATTGTTTGATAGACCACATGAAATTTTTACGAAGGTGGTAGATCCAATATATCTAATGTCTTTATTAGTATGTTGTCTTTAGATTGTGTACTACAGGATATTTTTATTAGTAATAAAAAAAATACTTTTTTAATATAAACTATCTGCCTACAATTATGTGGGTTGATACCTTGCATATTGCATATTATTGGAGGATGTACAGTGACTTACAGTGGCTTCCATCATTTGACTCTAATGGAAAGTTGTCTCATTGGCAATATATCTCCTTATGTTTATATTTAACCATTTTTTTAGTTTTTGTTTTACAAAAATACATTTTTTTTTCATTAAATTAGTGATGGATTTTAGTTGGTTAACTGTTATAGGTTATCTGTGTCACAGATGATGCTGGGGTTGTTATTATAATCCTGTCCTCTTTTCCTCAATTGTTCTCTACAGAATTAAAATGATTACTGTTTGTTTTTGTACTTGCATGAGTAACACACATCAGGCATAAAACTTTGCTCAGTGCTCACAGCACAAAAATCATGCTAGAAACATGAAATTCAGCATTTTGATTGGTTGATTTTCCAGTACGAGTACAAAAACTGCCTTGAAAGTTTTATGACCTCAAGGCCAGGTGCCACATTTGGAGCAGAATCTGCATACCATTCCAGAGCACCTGAGATTACTCCTAGATTTTGATTGGGTTTATGTTGCTAAATTTTGAGTTTTCTATGTTTTATTTTGTGAACTGTTGTTTGTCTTGGTAATAATTAAGGTTTTTTTCTATGTAATCATCAGTTTGTTTTGAACATATGAGTTGCATTATCCCTTTGGTGTCTTTCGATAGCATGGTTGGTTCCATATTGAACTATGCATCTGAAATATGGGGTTTTCACCGTGCAAATGATAGAAAGCAAATACACAACCGTTTCTGTAGATTTGTTTTAAAACTAGGTAAAAATGTTTCTTTAAGTTTTTTATGTGGTGAACTTGGACATTTGCCTATGTATGTCTCAAGAAAACAAATTATTTTGAAATATTGGCTTCATATTATTGTAAATAAGCCACCTATTGTTTATGATGAGAGAATTATTTAGATTTTTTTATTAATAGTAACTTACTTACAAAATTGAGAAGTGGTACTTTGATACTGAATTTGGAATTAGGGCGATATAAAAATATTCCTAGACATATGTGTCTATGTATATGCTGCAATATGGATTGTATTGAAAATGAATACCACTTCATACTTGTATGTCCAGCTTACAGAACTGTTAGACAAGAACATTTGCCAAAATATTATTGTTCTTGGCCAAATAATTTAAACTTTTTCATTTACTTCAAGCAAAATATTCATTCATTCATTCATTCCCTCTCATTTAAATTATACTATCAAAATTATATAAAGGGGAGACATCATATCTCTGTGTTTATTTTAGAAATTTACAGAGTTTTAATATTGACTTTGAAGAGGACCCCTGTATGCACAGTAATTTGAATATTACCCATTACTCAACAAAGAAGCAGGATTTTAGGAGACTTTGCTTGTAAACTTACTAAATAAATAAAGCAAAATACTTGTATTCTTGTTATTTGTACAAATGTTGGTTGATTGCAGGATGAAAGTTCTAATTAGGTATCTTTTACATCATCATATAAATTAGATTAAATCTTGTAAATAAAATGATAAACCCTGGAATTGATGGACTTGTCTTAATGAATAGATTGGTAGTAGATTAAGGAGAATATTGGAGATAGATGTGTTCTTCCTCAAGGACAGTAATTGTGACATTAAGATGAACTTAGGCGAATGACAAGTTTTTTCCAGAACATGTATATGAATTAATGTGACTGATTCATAACTTGTATTTTGTGGCGGTCAGTTTTTATTTGTGGAAAGTGGAGTGTCCAGAGAGAGAGAACCAATTTTTGGTAAAAAAATAAAAATTCTTAAGTTAGGTCAATTATGATTAAAGTTGAGCTCACTGACCATCTACATGATTAAACAATTTTTTTTGAATAAGTGTAAACCAATGCTTTTTTTATCATGTTAGATGGAATTGCTTTGATATCTGGTATATAATTTTAGCACTTTGTTCCTGAACAATATATTTTTTACTGGTTAAAGGTGCTGTGTGTTGTCACGCAATACTCTGAGAAACCTTTTTATTTAAGGAATTCATGTATAACCTCTGAAGTCAGCCAAATCTATATGAGCACCCTTAAAAAAAATGCTATTCAAAATTAATTCAATAAAGTAAAGAATTAGGGAAAAATGAATTAATTATAATTAAAAATTGTTTTGTTCTGTATAAGGGTAAAGATGAAAGAAAGTATGAAACATTAAACTGGAAATGAAGCGGAAAAGAAATCTACAGTAAAAGTTAGCAATATGATTTAATTTGGACAGCCATCCCTATCAATCCTATTAGCTGTAATTGTAATGTGATTACATTACTAATCAAGATCCATTACTATCAAATGTTTCCCAGAAATGGCTTTAGTAGGATTTTAATGTGGCAACTGTTTATTTGATTATCAATATTACACTGAAACATTCCATACTCATATTGTTTGAAGGATTTAGAGAATTATTGACAGGAATAAATAAATGTAGAATTATTGTTACGATTCTGACCTTTTCCTTGAAATTCAATTTCTATTGTGGGGGCTTTTATATAACAACACTTAATATGTCATTTTATAGAGATGTATCATATATTGACACAAACATTTGTAACCAACCTAACTCAGTCTCAAGTATTAATGTCTCATATTAGTATTTGTAGAAATAAAAACAGTCATGGCTTTAATTTTGAATATCAAATATTGTCATCAGTGGTTGGGATTGCGATATTTCTTTGTTCTGATAGAAACCAATAGTTCTAGGAGTGGGTGGAGTTTCTTTGTTAATGTGAATTTCCTAAGCAGAAAGACTAATCTCAATATATCATCTTTTGTAATGAAAAAGCAAGAAAATTTAAAGCAGATTAGATTTACATCAAAAGCATATTTTCTGAAGGAATATATACATAAAAAGAAAGCTTTTTTTATAATATATTTATCAAGTTTCAGGTATATTAAAATCCAGCAGGGAAAAACTAAAATTATAATGAGAAAAAATCTTCAGTTCAAATTCCTAAAATACACAAGTGTTTTGCCATGTTCTGTTCTGTTCAACTCTGTACAGCATTGGCAGACCAGGGGTGGGTTCTGGGGGGTTAGAACCCCCTTTATTTTGGCTGCTCAATGCATTTGAATGGGGACATATAGTTGGACCCCCCCCCCCCCCTTTTATCCTGGATTGGGACTTTCCCCTTTTTAGCTCACCTGGCCCGAAATTATTGCCCTTTATAGTCAATTTTTAACCATTTTTCGTTAATTAAAGTAATCTTTTACAAAAATCTTCTCCTCTGAAACTACTTGGCCAAATTAATCCAAACTTGGCCACAATCATCTTTGGGGTATCTAGTTTAAAAAATGTGACCTGGTCAACCAACCAAGATGGCCGCCACGGCTAAAAATAGAACAAAGGGATAAAATGCAGTTTTTGGCTTAAAACTCAAAAACCAAAGCATTTTGAGGGAATCTGACATGGTAAAAAATGTTTATCAGGTCAAGATCTATCTGCCCTAAAATTTTCAGATGAATCGGTCAATCGGTTGTTGGGTTGCTGCCCCTGAATTGGTAATTTTGAGGAAATTTTGCTGTTATAGTTATTATCTTGAATATTATTATAGATAGAGATAAACTGTAAACAGCAATAACGTTCAGCAAAGTAAGATCTACAAATAAGTCAACATTACCAAAATGGTCAGTTGACCCGTTTAGGAGTTATTGCCCTTTATAGTCAATTTTTAACCATTTTTCGTAAATTAAAGTAATCTTTTACAAAAATCTTCTCCTCTGAAACTACTTGGCCAAATTAATCCAAACTTGGCCACAATCATCTTTGGGGTATCTAGTTTAAAAAATGTGTGGCTTGACCTGGTCAACCAACCAAGATGGCCGCCACCGCTAAAAATAGAACATAGGGGTAAAATGCAGTTTTTGGCTTATAACTCAAAAACCAAAGCATTTTGAGGAAACCTGACATGGGGTAAAAATGTTTATCAGGTCAAGATCTATCTGCCCTGAAATTTTCAGATGAATCGGTCAATCAGTTGTTGGGTTGCTGCCCCTGAATTGGTAATTTTGAGGAAATTTTGCTGTTTTTGGTTATTATCTTGAATATTATTATAGATAGAGATAAATTGTTAACAGCAATAATGTTCAGCAAAGTAAGATCTACAAATAAGTCAACATGACCAAAATGGTCAGTTGACCCCTTTAGGAGTTATTGCCCTTTATAGTCAATCTTTAACCATTTTTCATAAATCTAAGTAATCTTTTACAAAATCTCCACTGAAACTACTAGGCCACAATCATCTTTGGGGTATCTAGTTTGAAAAATGTGTCCGATGACCTGGCCATTCAACCAAGATGGCCGCCACGGCTAAAAATAGAACATAGGGGTAAAATGCAGTTTTTTGCTTATAACTATGAAACCAAAGCATCTAGAGCAAATCTGACAAGAAGTTAAATTGTTAATCAAGTCAATATCTATCTGCCCTGAATTTTTCAGATGAATTGGACAACTGGTTGTTGGGTTGCTGCCCTCCAATTGGTAATTTTTAAAGAAATTTTGCCGTTTTTGGTTATCTTGAATACTATTATAAATAGCGATAAACTGTAAACAGCAATAATGTTCAGCAAAGTAAGATCTACAAATAAGTCAACATGACCTAAATGGTCAATTGACCCCTTAAGGAGTTATTGCCCTTTATAGTCAATTTTTAACAATTTTCATTAATTTGGTAAATTTATGTAAATTTTTACCAAATATAGTTCTCTGTTACTAATGGGCAAAGTTCATGATAGATATAATTGTAAGAAGCAAAATCGTTCAGTAAAGTAAGAACTTCAAACACATCACCATCACCAAAATACAATTTTGTCATGAATCCATTTGTGTCCTTTGTTTAATATGCACATAGACCAAGGTGAGCGACACAGGCTCTTTAGAGCCTCTAGTTAAAATGGCTGTACCTACCCCTGAGTACAGTACCAAAAGCTTTCAGATAAAATCATAAAAGCTGTGAACTTTTTTTAATTAGTTATCAAAGGTACCAGGATTATAATTTAGTACGCTAGACGCGCGTTTCGCTTTCATAAAACTCATCAATGACACTCATATCAAAATGTTGATAAAGCCAAACTAGTACAAGTTGAAGAGCATTGAGGATCAGAAATCCAAAAAAGTTGTGCCAAATAGGGCTACGGTAATCTATGCCTGGGATAAAAAAAATCCTTAGTTTTTCAAAAATTAAAAGTTTTGTAAACAGGAAATTTATAAAAAAAACACATTAATCAAGTTTCAAGAAGTTGAGTTAGATTTGTATCCAGCATTTAATGAATTTTAGTCCTTTTAAGAGGAAGTTGTGGAAGGGATAGACTGAGTTATTCATGTATTGGTCCAGTTATATCAAAACGGTTTGTCCTTAAGAAGAGCTTCAACATTGTATAATTATACTATCCTTGCATGTTATCATTTCAAATTAAATCAATGTAAAGACTGATTGAAGTGTGAACTTGGACAAAGAGAAAGACTGATTGAAGTGTGAACTTGGACAAAGAGAAAGACTGACTGAAGTATAAACTTGGACAAAGAGAAAGACTGATTGAAGTGTGAACTTGGACAAAGAGAAAGGCTGATTGAAGTGTGAACTTGGACAAAGAGAAAGGCTGATTGAAGTGTGAACTTGGGCAAAGAGAAAGGCTGATTGAAGTGTGAACTTGGACATAGAGAAAGACTGATTGAAGTGTGAACTTGGACAAAAAAAGTAAAGATCTTAATTTTCACACTGATATGAAGTTTCTTTCTAGATAACTCAGCAAACTAGTGGCTTAATTAGTTGGTAGTTGTGAATGTTATTTCCTCTGTGCATTGTTATAAATAGTGTAAATTCTGAAATTATTTTGTTATGACATGAAAGACAAAAGTGTGAGAATAATTATTGCAATCAAGAAAAGCTACATACTAGTATATGTGTCAGATTTGAAATGCAAGTTCTTATTATTGGGAAACTGACCCAGACACATTTATTTGTAATTCTGGATAAATAGTATAAATAAACTATTCTTGACTTAAATATTAAAAGATGATTAATATATACAACTGTATACTCAGTTGTGTTTTGAATAATCAGTGTAAAAATAGAAATTCATTTGCATATATTGGAATAATAACTAGACTTGTTCATAATATTGCTACTAAACAATTCTTTTTCTGTATCTGTTAAAACAAACAAAAAATGGCAGAAACTGAGCTCACCATTTATTTGTTAATTTCTGTGTTATTAGACTAGTTGTAGCTCATTTACGATTCTTCTTTTATTGTCTGTCAGGTAATTAGCTTATTTATATACAATAGCTAAAATCGTTTTATTATGTTGTCTGAGCCTCTAATTTCTCAGACAATTGCTACCGATCGTAGCATCGTCAATCCCTACAAGAAATAGTTAAGACAAGCCAATTGTAACGGAGATGAAAACAAGCAGGAAATTGTTAGGGGATGTCTCTTGTATGGCTGCATGACGAGGCAAGAGATAGATTCATCTAGGGGGAAATTATTTCCTAATGTCATCTGGGTATTGTTACTGGTAGGAAATGTAGTAATATTCACCATATGGTTGTGTGATTTTTATTACCGTTGACAGACATCTGATATATCAATTTACCTTTAATTTGCACTGATTGTCTGTAGCAGAAATGAAACTCATTAAAAAAAAAGGATGGAGACTCGACAATAAAAACAGTATTTACTTGAAAATTTACAATATCTTTTAAAACTCCATTTATTATTATTGAAAAAATAATCTAACAGTTTATAACAACCTCAACGACTATAAAATGCCATTTTAAAAGTTAGCATTGTAAATTAATCAGGTTGTTTGTTTTAAAGATGTATACAGTATTGTGTTACATTTTGTAACACTTGTACATTGCAGAGCTTACTGTATGTAGTTTGGGTTTTGCTTATTGTTGAATACTTGTTTGCATCACATTTTAGAGTTATGCCCCTTTACAAATGACAACAATTTGCTGGATATCCTGTTTCTGTACTCTTACTCAAGTTTGCCTCAACCAAATATTAGGAACCACATACACAATGCTTATTACAAGAAAACTGAGATCAAATAAGAATGTGGGTCAAGCATCACTTTTACTGTTCTTGAGTTATATATTTCTTTATAATGTTATATGAAGCAGGGTCATCATCTGTGTAATGTGGATACATTCCCCAGTTTCTGTAAATTCAGAAATTATTGCTAGGTCATTTGGATTGCGAAAAATGCGACAGAGATGTAAACGCAATAATTTAAACTCACATTTTGAAAATAATTAATATGAATTTAAACATGATTTTCCTAAAAATCGTTAAAATTAAAATCGCATTTAAGTCTAAAATGACAAAATCACCAAAAAAAATGCACACAATAATTTCTGAATTTACAGTATTTGTTTTTGCCATGGCACAATGTCAATTTATTTTCAACTTATGAGTTTGGTTATCTCTTTGGTATCTTTCACAGTCAAACCTGTCATAAAGGATTTTTAGGTGATTGCTCTATTTAGCAAAAAAGTTTGACTGTAATTGTGGAGTAATAATTGATTAATTACATTGTCACCTGATTCTGTATATGTTAATCAGATTTTAGTATTGCAGGGTCAGTGTACATTCAAGTGTCCAGTGACAATTATTTGCTTCATTATGACCATAATTAGATAGTGTGATTAGGTCAAGCTAACCACAATAGGCTAGTACTTTATGTGTACTTCTATAGCTTGATACAGAAAGGTGGATTTTTTTATGGATTTGTAATTACTCAAATTTTGTATGTGACAAATGGCCGGTTTGTTTTACAAAAATAAATCTGCTGATGTCACCACCATCTGGTGGTTTATTGTATTATGATTGAGGAGATACAGACAGCTATTAAGTGTTCAAACAAATTTTCTTTGTATAGATATATACAAATATGTACTTTTGTATACTTTTGTATCAGGGGAAAAAACTAACTCCAAAAATAGAAAATGATGCTTTTGTGTGGTGGAATGATTAGGATTCAATATCTCATGAGCATTTAAAATCGTGTTGAATACATCTGGTAGCATCAAAATTTTTTCTACCATCTTTTCTGAATACAGTTAAAAAAGAACATATTCTGCAAAATTTGACAAATAAGATTTTCTAAGCACTTAGTGAAGTAAATGCTTGCAGTACATTAATGGATTGAGTTACAACACTTTATCTGAACAAAGAGATATTAGGAAAATGTCTGTGAGACTATGAGCTGCCCAACAACACAAAAAAAAAAAAAAAACAACCACAAATGAACATACAATAGGAAAGGGAAGGGGGAGTGTCGGAGGGGTCCTGATCCCAAAATCTGGGTCTTAAAAACATGCAATCCTGAGGTCACAAATTTAAAAATCAATAAATCCTGACATTCCGAAATTTGAAAAAAAAGAAATCCCGGATCCTGAAAGTGTCAATCTGGAAATCCTGAGCTTAAAAACACCTGATCCTGACGTCCCAAAAAAGGTCCTTATCTTTAAGTTGAAGAAGTGTCTTCTATTTTGAAGTATACATTCCTAACCACATAAGTCTTTTTGTGAGACTAAGCATATGATATCCAATCACTGAATCACGTTTTATTATGATACTGATTATGTAGGGCAAACAATATCAGACAACTCTGTACTTTTAATTTACCTTTCATACTTTTATGTTTTTGTATAGTTAGGATACTGGTAGCAACTGAGACAAATTAGTTTATTTGATTGAAGTATATGAGACAGTGAAACCTCAAAAACTTAATCAGCTAAATATAAAAATGGAAATAAAAATAATACTTTCGATTTCTTGTAAACTACATATATAATTGGATCAATGAACTTTTGAATCGACAGACAGCTTAGTCTCATAAGTTTATACTACTACACAAATAACTAATCAGTTTATACTACTACACAAATAACTAATCCTGTTAACAGCTGTTCCGAGTTTTGATGGACTTAGCCTTGTCAGGAATCTTCTATTGATGAGTGGCTAAGTAAGGCGGTTGACACTAATGTAACGGTACCTCAGGACTCTTCTATTGATGAGTGGCTAAGTAAGGCGGTTGACACTGATCTATATGTACCATAATTAGCACTCTCTTGCCATTGCAATGTTTGCTTGCATTGTCAAAATAAGGAATAGAGCACATGATGTAACTACTGTGGGAGATTTTCATAGCTTATTTTGACTTAGTTTAGAGGGGGGATAGGAGGGGTCCTGATCCAGGAATCTCGGGCTTAAAAATATGTAATCCCACATCCCGGATTTAAAAACACAAAATCCTGAGGTCCCGAAATTCAAATAAAAAATTCCTGGATCCTGAAAGGGTCAATCCTGAAATCCCGGGCTTAAAAACAGCCGATCCCGGAGTCCCGATAAAGGTCCTATCCCCCCCTCAGTTTAGCATTGGTTTATTAGTCTCTAATATTTGTCATCTCAATTTTCCAACAAGAAATCAGACAACCCCAAAATTTTTATAAATATCTGGTGTGTTAAATACTTTTTCAATTCAGAGTTGAAGACTAAAATGCAATTTTAAACAAAAACTATTAACTATTTTGAAAAAAAAATCAATCTTTTGCAACTTTTTTTTTCTTGTCCGTTTAGGTTTAATTGAATTTATCACTAAGCATCTATAAATAATATTTTGACATCTTTTGTCATTAAAAACAGGAAAATTGTCAATACATGTACATTATGCATGTCTTCATTAAAATACAACTTGTTGTAATAAGTACAATGAAATATTGATTCAGTTCATATATAAATCACTTCAATTTTCAAAACACTAACACATGTAACAGGAAAGGCATAAATGATTCAGATCCAAACTCACACCTCCATTCATTGTGACATATATATGTTCCGTTGAGATGTTATTTGACGGAGAACCTTGCCCTAGAAAATTGATATTATTATATAAGGAAGACCAAAAGGAGAAATATGTTTGAAACTTAGAAAATAAATGCTTGTTTTTATCACAACATGAATGTCCTAGGAGGGGTTTAGGTCTCTAAAACAGGATAAACCCTGCCACATTTGTTATGTGCTCTAATCCCAAGTCTCAAGCCTGTAGTTGTCATTGGTACATGCCTTCCATTTTTGATTTTCTTAAATTGTTTTTTATAAATAAGGTCATTATTTTTTTACGACCGCAAAAAATATTTTAGTTTGAATTGTTTCAGGTTTCTTATGTCAGGGAATTTTATAACTATAAAGAAAAGGTTTTTCTCATTGTTGAAGGTGGTAGGGTGACCTTTCCTTGCTTATATCCAGTAGTTTAACCACTGGTAAGTTATAAGTTGTCTCATTGGCAATTATAGCACATCTCCTTATTTTTGTAAGGAATGCATATCTGCAGGAGTAAAAAATGCATTATTTATCCTCCAATTTACATCAAACTATTTGTTTTATTTTATAACATCTTTGTGCATTTTTTAGACATGAAACTAAGGGGTTTTCGAATATCTTTGTTGGGATAATTTCCAGGACTGAGATAAAATGATTTAAATGATAAAATTGGTATACTCTAAGTCATGGTTGAATTAAGTACATGAGAATACAGAGAGACACTTTTTTTAAAACAGGCAAAATGAACATGTCAGTTAAAGGGTGCAGGGAACCAGTTTGCCTATAAAACATGTAGATAACGTCAGAAATAGGTGTAATTTAAAAGAGTCTGTCTTGTAATGGAATGATATGAATCAAATATAATTTTGTCTTGTTATGGAACCGATATGAATCAAACCGCTACTATTGAGATTGATCATAATAGACGTGTGGTGATAAGTGCATTAGATTACGGATGTTAACCACACCTTCAATGATGTTATCCAAGTATCTTGTTATAGACCTGACTATATTTGTATTGAAATTAAAGAAATATGATCAGTGTTGCTGATTGCAATGATATATCCCTCAGTACGGCTTTATAACGGCTTTATTACGTTTATTATTATATTGAATTTATATTTCACAGAAAGAGATGTGTAGAATCATATTCCTCTAACTATAAGCGGATTTATATTTTTCGCAAAAAAAATCTTTACAATAAATGACTGGCACACTGTTCTAAGCTGTTAATGCACACAATTCTCTTGTTTTGCCGATGTTTTTATATAACCAAAAATGATGAATTTTGAAAAAGACTGAAGAAGGTAGAATTTCAAATTAAATCTAATAAGACTTTTTCTATCTATTAGAAGTTAGTTGAAGGGCAAGGCTAGCATCTTTTTGGTTTTAAGATTTGATTGAATTTGTAAGTAAGCAAATATTTTATAGTAAGTCTTTCTATGTTAAATGTTTCACTATTGTTTCTGGTAAAGGTGAAAGTTGATACCTATTATAAGGAACCTGCTGCATTTGTTTGCATTTATCCTAAGTCTTGAACCTGATGTTCAGTGGTTGTCGTTTGTTGATGTGGTTCATTATGGCTTCTTGTTTCTCATTTTTTATATAGATTAGACTTTTGTTCTTCTGGTTTGAATGTTTTTTCATTTGTCATTTTTGGGGCCCTTTATAGCTGCTGTTTTGTGTGAGCCAAAGCTCTCAGTGCATGTGTTGATTGAAGAATGTACTTTGACCTTATGAATAATACCTATGATGGTAAAAGCTTTTACAAATTGTGACTTGGAGAGGTATCTCATTGGCACTCAAGTACCACATCTTCTTATATCTATTTCAAATGAAAACTAAACCCCTGATGAATGGTCATGAATTTGTCAGTATGACTTTTGTATGACTGCCTTGGTGTTATGACACTTATTTGATATCAACCCATGCTAATTCTTGTTTATTTTCACATTCTTGCAAAAATGTAACATTGTTTGTTGGATTACTGTCTTAATGGCAGTTATCCCCCCTTACATGTTTAGGTTGTTTGCAAAATACAATTCTAATGACTATCAAAATTGCTGGTTTTAGTAGATTTTATATTTTATTTTATGAACTAAAGCAAGGAGATATCATAGCATGTCTGTTACAATGGTAAATAATGCCAAAAATATAAGTTGGTGCATGATGTTAATGATAGCTCAAAAGACAATGCCAAGTAAGATTTTTTTTCAGTTCTATAGGAGAACGTTAGCAAACAGTGTTCTTAAGTTGTCACGATAAATGGCATTATTAGGGACATTTAACCAACCTCTGTCAGATTTAAAGTTGAAGCAGAAGTAATTGAACGACTTCTACAAATGACTAGAATTTAGATTATATTGTAGAACTAATTGTGGTCTATCAGTTTATGCCCAAGTTTTAGCTTATTAGTATTCATGTTTCATTTTGGTTTGCCATTCTTTAAATGCCATGTAATTTCACTGAACTTTTAATCAAATTAATTGTGTATACAATTTTTCAATATTCTGTAATGATATTGAAGAGTCTGTCCAGGTTATTTTCCTTTATTATTTTCTGTTTGTTATAATTTTCTATTTAAATCGTATTTCATTATTGAGGGAAAAAAATCATTGATCTGACATATTATAAATTTGGAATACTGTGAGGACAATATTATTCATAAGATACATGTACCAATCCAGGGTACAAGTGAACTACAACATTAAGTGTTCAACAAATGACATTTATTATGTAGGCTTGTATGCAGACTTTGACAAAACCATGAAATTTACTATCCATGTACATGTAAGTTTTTCGCAGTCTAAAATCCAAAACATGGTTGTAAAAAAATGGAGTACTCCTATAAACAATTAATGGAATTGAGTTACTTTACATGTTGATATCAACTAATTTGTAGAAGGTGATGTTAACACATTTAACAAATAGCTTTGATACATTGTAGAATAAATCCTTTAACGTTTATTGCCAACATGTCATTGTAGAAAATGAGATATTTTTAGGGTGTAAATTTCTTTAGTTTAATGCTACAAAGTTGTTATTATCCTGTGTTTTATGTGCTTCCTGTTGATCTGTCATGAGTGAAGACATTTCTAACAAGTTTTTATACGACCGCAAATTTTGAAAAAATTTTCGTCGTATATTGCTATCACGTTGGCGTCGTTGTCGTCGTCGTCGTCCGAATACTTTCTTGCAAATACTTTTAGTTTTCGCACTCTAACTTTAGTGAAAGTGAATAGAAATCTATGAAATTTTAACACAAGGTTTATGACCACAAAAGGAAGGTTGGTATTGATTTTGGGAGTTTTGGTCCCAACATTTTAGGAATTAGGGGCCAAAAAGGGCCCAAATAAGCATTTTCTTGGTTTTCGCGCTATAACTTTAGTTTAAGTTAATAGAAATCAATGAAATTTATACCCAATGTTTATGACCACAAAAGGAAGGTTGGTATTGATTTTGGGAGTTTAGGTCCCAACAGTTTAGGAATTAGGGGCCAAAAAGGGACCCAAATAAGCATTTTTCTTGGTTTTCGCACCATAACTTTAGTACAAGAAAATAAAAATCTATGAAATTTAAACACAAGGTTTATGACCATAAAAGGAAGGTTGGTATTGATTTTGGGAGTTTTGGTCCTAACAGTTTAGGAAAAAGGGGCCCAAAGGGTCCAAAATTAAACTTTGTTTGATTTCATCAAGAATTGAATAAATGGGGTTCTTTGATATGCCAAATCTAACTGTGTATGTAGATTCTTCATTTTTGGTCCTGTTTTCAAATTGGTCTACATTAAAGTCCAAAGGGTCCAAAATTAAACTTAGTTTGATTTTGACAAAAAATTAATCGGTTAGGTTCTTTGATATGCTGAATCTAAAAATGTATTTAGATTCTTGATTATTGGCCCAGTTTTCAAGTTGGTCCAAATCGTGGTCCAAAATTAAACTTTGTTTGATTTCATTAAAAATTGAATAAATGGGGTTCTTTGATATGCCAAATCTAACTGTGTATGTAGATTCTTCATTTTTGGTCCTGTTTTCAAATTGGTCTACATTAAAGTCCAAAGGGTCCAAAATTAAACTTAGTTTGATTTTAACAACCAGATGCTTCGCAGGGCGTAGCTTTATACGACCGCAGAGGTTGAACCCTGAACGGTTGGGGCAAGTATGGACACAACATTCAAGCTGGATTCAGCTCTAAATTTGGATTGTGATTAAATAGTTGACACAGCATAGGTTTCTGACACAGAATGAATGTGTTCTAATGAACTTAAAATTTTTGTTTTCTCTTAGAGCAATTCACTATGCTGTTCAATATTAATCCTCTCAAAAAAATGTTTGAAGAAATTTTCTTTTTATTTATGATATTTCAAATGAGAAAAATTGAACCCAATTTTTTAATCACATCCCCCTTTCCCTTATTCCAAATTATTATCTCAATTAAAATATTCTAATGGAGTTTGCAACAATAACTACTCATTTAAATACATCATGAAATATTAAGATGTAAAAAAACTGCTTGTTATCACTGAATGGTAAAGATTATTTAAATTTATCAGTTGGTAGTAAAAAGTGAATATACATTGTATATTGTATTTAACAAAGATTTAAGTTGATTCTGGACAAAGAAAGATAACTCCAATTAAAAAAAAATCTTGCAATAAGATATTTCTTGCTTACTATTTTGGACAAAGAAAGATAACTCTATTTAAAAAAAAATTTGCTATTTCACAATGTTGTGAAATTAGGTATTTCTTGCCATTGCACAATACTGTGCAATTGAAAAGACTTGCTATTCCACAATACTTAATATAATAATTTTAGATCCTGATTTGGACCAACTTGAAAACTGGGCCCATAATCAAAAATCTAAGTACATGTTTAGATTCAGCAAATCAAAGAGGCCCAAAAATTTAATTTTTGTTAAAATCAAACTTAGTTTAATTTTGGACTCTTTGGACCTTAATGTAGGCCAATTTGAAAACGGGACCAAAAATGAAGAATCTACATACACAGTTAGATTTGGCATATCAAAGAACCCCATTTTTTCAATTTTTGATGAAATCAAAAAAGTTTAATTTTGGACCCCGATTTGGGCCAACTTGAAAACTGGGCCAGTAATAAAAAATCTAAGTTCATTTTTAGATTCAGCATATCAAAGAACCCCAAGGATTCAATTTTTGTTAAAATCAAACTAAGTTTTATTTTGGACCCTTTGGACCTTAATGTAGACCAATTTGAAAACGGGACCAAAAGTTAAGAATCTACATACACAGTTAGATTCGGCATATCAAAGAACCCCAATTATTCAATTTTGATGAAATCAAACAAAGTTTAATTTTGGACCCTTTGGGCCCCTTTTTCCTAAACTGTTGGGACCAAAACTCCCAAAATCAATACCAACTTTCCTTTTATGGTCATTAACCTTGTGTTTAAATTTCATAGATTTCTATTTACTTATACTAACGTTATGGTGCGAAAACCAAGAAAAATGCTTATTTGGGTCCCTTTTTGGCCCCTAATTCCCAAACTGTTGGGACCTAAACTCCCAAAATCAATCCCAATCTTCCTTTTGTGGTCATAAACATTATGTTTAAATTTCATTGATTTCTATTTACTTGAACTAAAGTTATTGTGCGAAAACCCAGAATAATGCTTATTTGGGCCCTTTTTTGGCCCCTAATTCCTAAACTGTTGAAACCAAAACTCCCAAAATCAATCCCAATCTTTCTTTTGTGGTCATCAACCTTGTGTCAAAATTTCATAGATTTCTATTAACTTAAACTAAAGTTATAGTGCGAAAACCAAGAAAATGCTTATTTGGGCCCTTTTTGGCCCCTAATTCCTAAAATGTTGGGACCAAAACTCCCAAAATCAATACCAACCTTCCTTTTATGGTCATAAACCTTGTGTTAAAATTTCATAGATTTCTATTCACTTTTACTAAAGTTAGAGTGCGAAAACTAAAAGTATTCGGACGACGACGACGCCAACGTGATAGCAATATACGACGAAAATTTTTTCAAAATTTGCGGTTGTATAAAAATTGAAATCTTGGGGTTCTTTGATATGCTGAATCCAAACATGTACTTAGATTTTTGATTATGGGCCCAGTTTTCAAGTTGGTCCAAATCAGGATCTAAAATATTATATTTAAAAGTATTGTCCAATAGCAAGTCTTTTCAATTGCACAGTATTGCACAATGGCAATAAATATCTAATTGCACAATATTGTGAAATAGCAATATTTTTTTTTAATTAGAGTTATCTTTCTTTGTCCAGAATAGCAAGCAAGAAATATCTAATTGCACAATATTGTGAAATAGCAATATTTTTTTTTAATTGGAGTTATCTTTCTTTGTCCAAAATCAACTCAAATCTTTGTTATATACAATGTATATTCACTTTTTACTACCAACTGATAAATTAAAATAATCTTTACCATTCAGTGATAACAAGCAGTTTTTTACATCTTAATATTTTATGATGTATTTAAATGAGTAGTTATTGTTGCAAACCCCATTAGAAATTTAATTGAGATTAATTTGGAATAAGGGAAAGGGGGATGTGATTAAAAAAAATGGGTTCAATTTTCTCATTTGAAATGAAATTTCATAAATAAAATGAAAATTTCTTCAACCATTTTTTTGAGAGTATTAATATTCAACAGCATAGTGAATTGCTCTAAGAGAAAACAAAAATTTTAAGTTCATTAGAACACATTCATTCTGTGTCAGAAACCTATGCTGTGTCAACTATTTAATCACAATCCAAATTTAGAGCTGAATCCAGCTTGAATGTTGTGTCCATACTTGCCCCAACCGTTCAGGGTTCAACCTCTGCGGTCGTATAAAGCTTCGCCCTGCGGAGCATCTGGTTACATATATATTTTTATCTTGTGCTGTTATAGACCACTGTACAGGGTAAGGGGTTTTATAGGTCAAAAGTACCAGACTTATAATTTGATATGCCAGACACGTGTTTCATCTACATAAGACTCATCAGTGACGCTCAGATCAAAATAGGTTAAAGCGATTTGAGCTTTCATAAACAAACAAAACCCCACCATATGTGTTATGTGCCAGAAGCCTAATGTAATCAATCATATGGATCAGGTCAGCAATAGTCATGTAGTTTATTTTGTTATAAAAAATTAGGCCATCATTTTTAATGTGGAATTATTTTTCATTTGTCATATTGATGCCTTTTATAACTAAAACAATATTGATGGAGTTTGACTCTTTGGTTGAAGGTTGTAACATTGTCCAATTCTCATTCATGTATGTTGATTTTTGATAGATAGATGTCTTATTGGCAATCATACCTGAGACAGTTCTCAATGTATCTATATTGAATTCTTTGCTTTGGGTATACATTTGTGGTATAAAAGTTGGTTTCTTCGGTAAAAGGCAATAAAATGGACTAAAGTACAGATATACATGATATAATTCAGTAGGATATTGAAATAGAAATAATATATTTATAAATAGACTACACTTGGGTAACTGTAATATCAATGTTGTCCGTAGGTACTGCTTGTCGTTCATAACAAACCAACATAACTTGACTGTGAAACTTACCAAAAAACTTATGTACAGAATTATGTATAAAGTTATCCATACAAAATAAAACATGTGGATATATAATTGTCTGCACAACAGACAGAGCCATTGTACACGTTACAATGTTTATGTACGCGGCAGATGATAAACGATGACGAACAGTCTCTGTTATATACATGGGTAGTAAACAACAAATAAATGTTACTATTAATAGACAACAAAGTTTTATGTACGTTGGTCCTTTGTCTTCTGGAAGGTCAAGGACATGTTGTTCTTCTGCCGTTGTTTCTGATAGTGTTATGATTGGAGGACTGACTGTGTCATGACTAGAGTTACGTCTGCTTGATTTATTTGATCTGCTCGATTTATTAGACCTGCTCGATTTATATGACCTATTAGATCTGTTGGATTTTGTTGACTTTTGAGAATGAATTGAAGTCCTACAGCATTCTTCATTACTTTTAGATATGTCTTCTCGGCTTTCAGAGAAATCTTTCTCCCACATTCTGGAATCCAACGTTGGAGTCTGTGGTCTACGTATAAGAAACTCTTTCCTGTCATTCTGGGCAGTCTTTTGTAATTCAGTATCAGATCTAAAGGGAAAGTTTCCTCCATGAATTTTAGGATTTTCTAATTGTGCTTGCAGGGCCTGAATATCTACAGAGAATTTTCTTACGTAATTGTATTGTTTAGCCTTTTCCATAACATCCAGTCCTGTAGACCCTATTTGGCCGATTGTATGTCGACGTCTGCCTAAAATGGCTGCCATGTTGACACTAAGGTGATTATTTTTTGTACGTGAAGGAGAGGGTAGCTCCCCTAGTGTAGAAGTATTGTCATCTTTTATTGATGAAGCATCTTGTGGACCAAGATGTTTTGTAGAGTCATGAATAGATTTTTTCTCGTTGTTTTCATTCTCTTCGTTATCACTTTCATTGTCATCGTCAGCACCTTTAATGAGTAAGCTCGGTATGTTTATATTTAGTCTCTCAGGAGTTGGTGGCTCTGAGTAGTCAGATTCTTCACTTATTTTTTCTGACCGAACATTTTGCTTATAAACCACCATGGCGATCATTATACTCATAACAATAATAGAAGAGGCTATACAAACACTGTAACATGTTACACGATATATGTAGGAATTACTATTAAGAATTAAGTAAGACAATGAGTCGGAAATTTCATATTTTGTAGATATAACCGAATATCCAATTGTATTTACGGTCACCAATACTATTGCAATAACGCTACTGACTAGAATAATTAGCTTTAAATATTTCCGTCCTAATTTGTCCATCAGTACACACAAGCTATGAACACTGATCATAACTAGACTGCAGAATAATCCAGTAAATAAACACATGTATAGACACTGACCTGCAAACTTGACCTTTGATCCGACATCGTACGGTGAATGATGATGATGAATAAGATGATATATTTCTAGTGGACACCACAACAAATCATATAATGTACAAACAATAAGTAATATTGACAAAAATATGTATCGTAGTCGTGACATAAGTCCATTAAAACACATTGCTAACAAAATCGTTATATTTCCACCGCTTCCAAAAAATAAGGCAAGACACAACGTAGTTGACGATAGCACCACTGAATAAAGTTCAATTTCAGTGTCCTTTACTTGAGTGACACTAGTTACATTCCCTGCACCAGCCATTTTGTTGTAGTGTTTCTTTTTGTATGCTATAAATTTTACTTGATCGTCAAGCTTATTGCATTTTGCTTATTTCAACATATAATGTCTTTTGATCTAGGAAAGCTTGTATTTCCTTTTTTCATCCTTTGCTAAGCTGCTGATAATGGAAAAGAAAAGTTAAAAATGGAACCGATCTGGAATTTGTAAAGTTATCGGAAATGGTAGAAACGAAATAATGAAATCAAGTCCGTTCAGACGATGTGATTGACTGCCTGGTCACAATGAAACTGTAATCACGGTATGAGACACTTAAAAAAGATTACTGTTAGAACAACATTTCCCAGACACACATTTATCAAAGCAATCCATGATAATGCTTTACAGTGATGAAGATATTCCCATGTAACATAGATTTCAAATTCTTCCAAGACTATTTCATATTCTTCTGAGACTACTTTTTAAAGAAGTTTATCCTTGTGCTTACAAATATTTTGAAGATATAGCTGTTGAACACTTCTAGATTCTATCCATTAGTTAACACAGTAAACACTGCACTGCTATAATTCAGCTATATTTTTTATAAAGTAGAATAATGTCCTGTACTTTTGTCTTTTTATGGTAAATTGCATTTAAATCTTATGAAAAGGTTAAAGATGTCTAGCTGCATACACAATAACAGCATTAAACTCCTTGAGAAGTGTTAAATTTTTAAAATAAGTTGTGTTCAAGTTTAACGACTCTCGACTCTCGTATAGCTACTTCAATACTTGTCAATAATTTGATCAATAATCATATCTGATGTCCAACGTAGTCATTCGTCAGTTTTCACAATTTTAACTTTTAACAGATGGTTCATTAAAATATCCATTTCTATATTTACACATTTTTGTTTTCTCCAATTGAATTTTATTCTTTCCTTAATTTGCTGCTTCTGCTGAATGTTAATTTCAGTTCAGTAATATAATGTTTCTTTTGGAGCCAGTTTTGTTATAAAAAAGATATGATCTATAAATTTATGACGATATGGACATGCATTGACAATATTGATATAAGTTGGATTGTCATTTTCTTTATTTGTAGATTTCTGTTCTATCATTAGTTAAAATACTGTCCTTGCTATACAAATTCAATATCGGTTGAGCTGTAATTGATTTCAACGTTGACAAATTCAATAAGACAAAACCTGTTACGAACCTACCATAACTGTCTCTGATCCTCTCCACATTGTTGAAATGGTCCACAATCCCAATTATTATTTAAAAATCGTTTTTCTTTCTTTTTTACAAAAGAAATGATTGATTTTGTCTTGGTCATCAACTTGTAACCATGTAATTTAGGTTATTTCTTTTATTAATCATTGACAACTTTGCGTAGTTCAATGTGACACAAGTTTCATAAGCTATCCATCAGTATTTGAATAAATTCAATAACTTGCATCAAATGTGTTAATTTCATTCACAATATAAAATCCCTGATGGATTTTCAAATCTTTACTAACTGACTTGTATTTACTTAGATGGTATTAAAGAACTGAGCTGTACTTTCCAATAGTCCTCTTTCATCTCTGATTAAATGATGATTTTTATATTTCCAGGTATATATTATTACTGTAGTATATGAAAGTTAATAGCATACTTTGTTCATGTTGACGATATGTCATATCTTATACTACTTTTCACAACATGTATATTTCCCCAATACTTCAACAATTCTCAGTTTTCACAAGCATTGGATAACTTCTTATGAAATCAATAAAGACAAATGATGGATCATTTGGGAAGCTTGATGGATAACATGATAAAAATCTCCCGATTTCATTGGGTGACAAGATTAGTTAGTTTTCATATTACTTGTCACAACCATAGCTGATGCCTCACAATCTCTCGTCTGTAAAATAAAAATAAATGGAGATGAAATGTAATAGAATAAAATAGTCTACAACTGGGGGCATTTCTATAGATCTTAGAATATAGATATAATGTCTTCATGTCGGCATTATGCGATCATGGTTGACAATTTTAAGACATTAGTTTCAATATCATTAGATAACAATACAGTCTGTCATATTGATGTAAATAATGTTTTTAACGTTAGAGTGCAAGTTACATAATCTTCGTACGCAGCAATTTAACATGGCTTTTATAATGTCAAAACCATGAGTTGAAATCGATTCATAAGAAATTTCAGTAATATCCTGCTAGTTTTTTTCAAGACAAACCAAATGCCAGTAGAACATTGTAGATCTGTAGAATGTCTAGAAATTAGTTGAAGCTTATAAAAAAACATATATATACATAGTAAACTTATTTCACTGGGTACACCCTACATATTTTTTGTTACCTAACACTACAGGGAGACAACTCTGTAAAATAGTTTTAATCACATTGTATTGTAAAGGAAATAATTAAGCTTCTGAATGATCAAAATTAGTGTTTGTAAAACTGCTATATAACCAATGAAATTTTTCTGATGAAATCGTTGGTTTAAATGGGTTTTTTTTAATTTTTGTCAAAGGGTCAAAGTAAATATTTTTGTAAGATATTTATGTAAATTAAACAAGCCAAATTGTTTTTTAGTCAAGGTGTTGGGTACCACCTTAATGCAATTTTCCTCAGGGTCAGACCAGTTGACACTTATTTATATGCAATATATGAGGTAACAGTACTAGATACGCTTAACCATCAAAGTTGAATCACTTATGCTTGTTCAATTGTCAGGCAATAGTTAAAAAGAAATCAAACTAAGGCAACATCTCAAATGTAATTAATATCCATTATAATTATTTTCTATATAAATAAACAAAAATACATTTGAAAAGTCCAGGTCAATACTGTTAACCATAAAGAAACATACATCATGTACATACTAGCTTCATTTGTCTGACAATGACAATGTACTTATGTAACTTGGTTAATCCCAAAAATAATATGGAAAAAGAAAAAAAAAACAATGTTTGACCTTCAGTTTTCACTCCCACTAAATTCTTACCTCAATAAGGTTGGTAAAGATCACAACATTAACAATTAAACATAACATTAGAAAAAACTAGGAGATATATATATGAAAACTGACAGTTTCAAATGTCACAGTTTGTTTGAATAGAATTTGTGAGACTCAGGATGTTTAATGAAGGTTTAAGTAAAGTCTGAGGGTAAAGTTCATAGTGTATTGACACATATTAAGTGTGGGCTGACGGTTTAATTCAGGGAATTAGCACTCTAAGTAATAAGTTACATACTGTTAAATATGATCTGATTATAGTAGATTTCTTGTTTTTGTATATAAGAAGATGAAATATGGTTATTTGGTAGAAATGCTGATGAAATAGCAACCTGACAATAGATGGTTTTCAAAAACATTGGTATACTGTGCATTCATTTATTTTCGCAGGTATCAATTTTCGTGGATAGCTGAAAACTGTCATATTCATTGATATTTGATTTCATAGTTTTGTCAATCTCTTTATACAAACCTATTAAAAATATAATTTTTGTAGGGCATTTGAATTCGTGGTTCACTGCTGTATTCACGAAACCAAAGAAAATTGGTAAATAATGAATCCACAGTAGATAAAAAAACTTTAACTGTAGTGGCGACTGATCTATATATATATATAGGTAACACTCTAATACAGGGTTAACTGTAATAGCGACTGATCAATATATATATATATATATTTATCGCTATTTTGTGCATTTTTCCTTTGATCTTTTTGGTCATAATTTTCATATATATATCATGCTTCTCGCTTGAGATGGAAAAATTATCGCTAGAAACTAAGGAGACCATGAGGCGTTGCTTACGAAATTGACATTGAAATTGACAACGTCGTCATAGGTAAAATAGCGATAAACAGATTATCATTGGTCATCTCAACTCGATTGCTTTTCTCACTTTCGCTGTTCCAGCTCAAGCGAGAAAATCAATCTCGTTGAGATGATCAAGGATAATCTATAAATATATAGGTAACACTCTAATACAGGGGGAGTGTTTGATAGCAATTATATGCAGGGAAAATGTTCATACTAGCTTCCATTGGTTCAACAAAGAACTCCCCCACCGATAAAAACTGACCTGATAACCAAAAAGCCAATAGTGCTGACAGTGACATTAATGACCAATCAATCAATGAGTAAGTGCATGATAACCGATCAAGCTAAGCTTCATGAAGCTGCATAACTTATAACTTTATTAAAAAAGATATGATTCATAATATGAAGAATTGACCATTTCAAATGTTAACACATTTAGAGACAAAGAATATGTCACTGTGTATAATAGTCACTACTTCAGCCCATGCAGTGCCCGTCCATCTGCTTGCCTGTTTGCCCATCTCTGTCTGTCGTATAAGTTATTTCAATGGAAATGCATTCACTTTACCAAAGTTATAATAATGGAACAGAAGACCTTAACGAGCACCTTGAATGTTACTGTAATAATTCACCTCTTAAGAACATTTACCATATAAAAATATCAAGGTCACTTGGTATGATTGCCAATGAGACAACTCTCCATCAAAGAGACTATATGCCATAGAAGCTGAGCATAGAAGTTCATGTTTACTTCAATCAATCCACACTGTAATGTAACTTAACCCAAAACAATATTGCGATCTTGGAAATATCCTTCAGAAAAAGCTAATGTGATTTATCAAAGACATAATTTAACATGTTCCTACTGAATATGACAGAAATATGAGAAAAATTCAATTTATTTTTCATTCAGATGTAATCATCAACAAACTGACTTCATACATTGTATTAATCGGATCTCCTAATCGTTTGAAGGATCAGTGACGAACTAGATCAGGCACGAGTCGAATAAATAATGGCATGCCTAATGGAGTTTATTATCAGGAATGGAGATACTGCATTATTGTTGGTTATACCGTTAAGCAGATTGACATTTAAGCAATTTATAGGCATAAAATTGAGCTTTTTCATTTCATTAGTAAGCCATCAGAATTAATATGGAGTGTTTTATGCGGTACAGTTTTGAAAGTGAGAGAATATTTTCAAGTTTTTTATTGATGTATCTAATAAATTTGTTCTTTAATCTAAATAACAAAACTGCGGTTTAGAAAAGATAGACGCTTAGCACTTGTTATCTGGGTTTTTTCACATTGAGGTTGTAAAATATCAGCTGTGAGTCACAATATAACAGTTGTTTTGGCTAAAAAATAAAATATATTCTATGTAAGGGTGTGTTTATGAGGAGTACAGGGATGGGAATCAATTTGAATTGTGTTTTCTGATTGTCTGAGACTGACTTCCTGAAATCTGAATCCAGTTCAGAACTTTTGAGTCCATTGATGCCTTTAAAGCATATGCACATTGCACATCTAGAAGGCCATCGGGTCACAAACTTAGTTCAACTTTACATTTCTTTAAATCATTTTGGAATTAAAACATCTGCAAGGTCATAGTAAAAAATTTAGTTCAACCTTACACTCCCATATAAAACTGAATACATATACAAAGTTTTGTCTGGACTTTAAAACTAAAGGTATGCTCTTTTAAGGGAGCTCGCTTCTCAGTTTCAAAGTAATTAACTTTCCAAAACACTAGTTTATATTGATAAGGAATTAATAAAGGAATCCAAAAAGCAAAAAAAATATATCGGTCACCGTGCTTGTTTTCGAGATATGAGCCATCGAAATTTTGGCGGGAATATACTCTCTCTTGACTTTTCATAGCTTTATCATTGACCTGTTAAAGTTCTCAAAAACTGTTAAAAAGTATTTAAAATTTTATAAGACTTTTAAAGATGGCTTATCATTATACATGTTAAAGAATTTTAACAAGAAAAATGGGGGTCACCGGGCAAATTTTTTCAAGGCATTTAAATGGATAAAACCAGAGGATTCCGAAAAGCTGACAAAAAATCCAAAACATGACAAGCCAGCTTCCTTAAACAACATAGACACAATTAAACAATAGATTATATTTGTGTTGTTTTTCAAAATAAGGTAATACATGTTGTCTCATTGGCACTCACACCACATCTTCCTATATCTATGTACATGTATAATTACTATTGACAACAATATTGAACAAACATTGCATTCGAATGTTTTGTCATTAAACAGAAAAAAATTACATTTTTCCTTCCTGGTAATTTTCCATGATGATTGGTTCAAATTTTCTAGTTTTCCAAGTATTACATAATTCTGTTTTGAAGTAGTCATTAGTAAGGATAAGAACAAGCAAAGATTTTATACCATTAAATAGAAGAATTATTGGTTTCCGCTATGTGAAAAAGGTTTTTTAAAGAGGAAAATATCATTAATGGTGAATGTCAACATTGTTAACCACAAGTCATTTAGACCAATAAGAACAATATATGAAAACAGCAAAGCAAGCTCATGATTGATTTCAGTTCTAAGCTCAAGTAATAAGTGTCTGATAAAGTTTGAAATACTTTGAGACAGAAATAATTGCTAAATCAAGATTCATTAAGGTTTTTCTTGTCTATCATCCATCGAGCTGTTGAATAAAGGATAAAAGATCAATTTATCACTTGTCTAAATGATTTTTCAAAAATTGCTGATACCATATAGCTTTTCAATTCAACATGTAAGTAGTGTGCTACCCTCAAGTGGGGTAATGATCAAATAAAGGTCAAACAAAATTTTGGATTTGTTTTTATTATGCCCCATGTTTTGCGGTTGGTGCATCCGTCCTTACATATATCAGTCTGTCGCACTTTAGGTTAAAGTATTTGGTTAAAGATTAAGGTCAAGGTAATTTTTGATGAAGTTAAAATCCAATCAATACACATGATTACTATGGTTGTGTTTTGAGTTTTTTAACCTCAATTTCACGGTCCACTAAACATAGAAAATGGTAGTGCAAGTGGGGCATCCTTGTTAAATTATGGACACATTCTTGTGGTCCCTCAGTTTGAAGGTGAGTCAGGCTCTTAGACAAGACACAAAGAGTTAACCACGGGGAGGGAACACATGTTTTGGGTTAGTCTGCAGAGGTGGATTTAGATGGAGGCTCAGTGGGCCAGGGCCTTCCCTTTTCTGGGAAAAATTGATTATATATGGAATCACTGCAGCATGACAGGATGACCCCCTTTTATGCAGTCAGTGGGCCTCCACTTATAAAAGTTTCTTGATCTGAGACACTTGGTCTGATGTACTGAATCTGTTAGCTTTGATAAATATCATTTTTTTTTCAATATTAACTAAATCCCTATTTGTTCAGCTCTCAACAGAATTCATGGAGAAAGCCTAAATGAGTCCACTTGTATTATTGTAATTACCCGGTTGTCAAGGCTATCCTTTCTCTGTATTTCCAGGAATTTCTACCACTTGTCTTTGTTAATATACTTGTTAAATGTCACACTTTAGTTGTCACTTTACCCTTTGTAGAATGTATTATTGACGTATGTCAGTGGGGAAAGTGAATTATAAATTGATAATAATCAATGTGATTTGGTAAACCGAAGAGTAAATATTTACCACTCACACTTTTGATGATTTAAAAGTTCACATTGTTTAAATTAGAATTACATGTATTTGGTACAAATACTTTTTTAGGGGGCATAAATATTTAAAAAGAGGATTTTAATAACTGGTAATTAAAATATTATTAGAAGTCAGATGTAATTTTGAAGGAACTTATAATATATATAACGAAGGTTATTCACAATATTTTGGACCTAATACATAAAAGATAAATTTCCCATCAAACACTGTTAAGCACCCTGATGCACAGCAAGCTCCATCAATCTGAACCAAATATGATAGTTCATGTTGATGTTGAAAGAAATATGCTTCAAATAGAACTAAAATGAGAGGTAAATTACTACTGCAGCTGATATAGATAATGAAATAAATATTACATATTATATGTTGTGCCCGGCCTACAATATGTGGACATAAAAAGGAAGACATAAGCTTTGCATGCAACTGTAATCTAATGTGTTGATCATGTGTAAATTGACATTAAAAATTTGGTTTCTAAATTCTTTTAAATTACCATAGAAAATAGTCATTACTGTCATCATGTCAGAGAAAAAAAAAGCGATTAGAATTTTTTGATTATTTGATGGTTATTTGTAAACATGTTATTGATATGTTCTTTTTAAGGAAAGACCATATCTATTTTAGTACCACTCAAATGACTTCAGGAAATAAGGCATAGTTGTTGACAAGACATATTTGTCATTCATACTACTTTGGGTATTTATCAACATATTGTTTAAATTGACATCAGTATATACTCAGTATATAGTTGATGAAGTACGTTATACTTCTAGCATCTTGTACCAAATAAATGTCACAATTCATATGCCTACTTTACCACATCACAGTTTAATAGAGACCATTGGTCATTCAGATGTTATTTTCACCAATTGACCTAGGTTCAACCGGCATAATTAACACATTCATAAAAAAAAATCCAAATTGGTATGTCATTTGGTTTTTAGTTTTTAAATAGGGTGGAAAGATTGAATTTATTTACAGATATCTTTGAAACAGACCCAGGGTATGAGAGAGGAAAAAAAAGGGGGAGAGCTGGGTAATTGTACATAATGGTTAGAATTCTTTTTAATAGTGTCTCTGTCCTCTGTGCCCCTACCTTTAAATCAGACATTGATATCAGCCAGGTATAAGTGTTACTTTTTTGTAAGGCCTAAAATAAAATATTGTTTGTTTCCCCAATCCCAACCGACCCTGCATAAACGGTGCTACGGGTACTCATAAAATTTTATTTTTCGAAACTAAGTAGAAAATTATTTAATTCATTTCTGATTTTTTAAGCTTGTCGCATCTTTTGATATTGTTCAAGCTTTTTGGAAACAATAAAATGATTTCCCTACCCACACCTTGCTTGGCAGGGTCCGGATTGGGGAAACAAACAATACTTTAATTTAGGCCTAAATAAGAACATTATAGAGGTCTGCTATGGAAAGATTATTTCTCTGTAGAGAATGGACATATTTAACTCTAATTATATGTACCTCACTTTGGTACTGGTCTGTAGACTATGGACATATTTAACTCTAATTATATGTACCTCACTTTGGTACTGGATGCCAATAGTCATGAATAAAAGAAAATATGGCAGTTATAGAAAATATATCTTTACTTTTGTTGTCAATTGGTTTTCTTGGGAATTCTTATTGGATTTTAAATCCCTTTGTGTATGTCTTTTATTTGATAACTTGTAATTAGCATGACAGAAACGTGATTCTTGTTTCTGATAGAAAGTAATTAAGATGCTTCCAAAGTCATGTTTCTCTTAAAAGAGCATGTCAGAGAAAACATTATATGCTAGGATCAATTACATGTTATATAATATCATGTATAAGTATATTTATAAATGCATTAGATTGAGGAAGAAAAGGCATTTTGAACTATGACACATTTTTATTTAGAGGCCAGCTGAGGACAAACCTCAGGGTGTGGGATTTTCTTGCTATGTTAACCCATTGGTGAACTACGTTGTTTCGTCTCTTTGCATGGTCTGGTTGTTGTCTTTATGACATTTTCCTCATTTCCATTTTCAATCTCTATTTTTTTGGTGTAATGTTTTCTTAGTTTTTGTCTTTTAGATTGTTGTAATTGTTTTGTACATTATTTAGTTTCTACCCTTAGTCTTTTGTGGAGTTGATGATGCTCAATTTTTATTTTTTTCTCTATGTGTAATGTTTTCTTAGTTTTTGTATGTCTGATTGTAGTAATTGTTTTGTCTATCTTTAAACAAATTATGTGTTTTGAATTGCTCTTTTGTTATCTCCTTATTTTTTATGAAACGGTACAAACTTAAAAGCAGGATATTTATACCACTAATGATGTGCTGATAGGATGTGAATATAAAAAAAATGGACTCATTTCACTTCATATAAAGTGAATGCTGCGTATTATCAAGGTACACTGTCACTGTACAAACTTTACCATTAAGTCGAAGACAAAGCTATGAATGACCATGATGACCCAAGGTCAAAAGAGAAAAACAACAGCCAGATTTACACTACAATCAAAAATGAAAAAAAGATACAAAAGAACACTTTTTTAGATGCTTCACTGGTACCGTCTTCCTTAAAGCATCACCATTTGATCCCCGGTTAGTTATAGACTTTTATACCCTTCACTTAGTCTCTGGTTTCTTTGTTTAAAGGTTAGAATGGATTAATTGTATTACATGTGTTTTCTGCTTTCAAAAATAATTGTGTAGATATAAAATTAACAGAAAAATTACAATTGCTATTTGTCAGAACTATATTGTCTCAGAGCACAGCGTTCAAATTAAAATTACCTTGAAGAGAAATTGTTTACTAGCATATATGGAAAACAATTCGGAGAATTACAGAGAAATATTTCATTTTCCAAATCCCTAAGCACAAATGTTTCTATGATTTAAAGTAATATTACATGCAAGAAATGACACTAAATTAATTTTAAAATGTGATATTTTTTTGTTAGTCAGAACTTACGTGACTTAAACCTTATCAACAGTTAGTAACATTGTTCGTCGTACAATAGGGATATATGATATTAGCGGGAGTAAATATTAATCATAGAATCCTCAGAAGGCATCATCGATACCTTACAATGTAATCAGTGTACTATATCATTATATTTCTGTCATCGTTAAAAAAAAAATTTACGCTTTTTTCTTTGATTCTATAATTTAACGGTTATTTGCTGCTATTTGAGGAAGTTGGTTTGCTATTTCTGGCCAAAATAGATGCCTTTAGGAAATGAAAAATCTCTTTGTTGACAAATTTGTGTTTCTATCATGTTTATATATTGATTATGACAAAATGCATCTTATTTTGATAAATTAGAAGTCATTTATTTCATCTTGAACATGCGACTGAGAAATAAAAAGTGGACAGATATTTTTGGTAATAATAAGATAACTACTCATAAATTGTACATGAAAGAATTGTATTAACTACTGTACCTGTAGTGTCTATGGAAGGCTTGTTATACTTATTAAAAGAATCATGATGCTGCAGAACAATGGTGGTTGTCACAGAAAAATCAATTAGCTTGTTTTAAATTCAATAATTAGTTGTCCAGGATTAAAGACAGTGACACACAAAGATGTCTTTGAAGATTATAAAGTCATTTACCTTAGTTTCAGAGGCTGATTAAGGGGGGACATGACCTAAGTGGGCTCCCACTTATGAACATTTCTGGATCTGATGCTGAGTTTGTATATAAACATCTTGAAGTATTTCAAGGAGTGTGCTACAATACAATCATGACACTCATGTCAAAGTTCAAGGGAGAATCTTCATGATTATTGTCAAAAATTATTTCTAATATTTTAATCAGCTAATTAAGTTAAGCTAAAAAAAGGTATAAAAATAACATTTTATAAGAGTCAGAAAGAAAAATGAAATCAGTTGAAAAAAAATATCCATGATTAACAGTACAGATCCCCCTGCATGCTCTAAAGAACTCATAATCCATGAAAATATAAAGTCTTTCTGCATCAGTG
This sequence comes from Mytilus trossulus, assembly GCF_036588685.1. NCBI lineage: Eukaryota > Metazoa > Mollusca > Bivalvia > Mytilida > Mytilidae > Mytilus > Mytilus trossulus. The sequence continues at coordinate 31,279,480 of NC_086386.1, read as the reverse complement.
TTATCAAAAGACAAAGCTAATATACCTTATATGTTCATTCATCGCTTAAACATTTTTCAGAGTCCAAAACTAGATTTCATTCATGGTCTGACTGAACACTCTAGTCTTCAGTTACAAATATGTTCATGTTTTGCCCAGATTTCTAATCTGTATAGTGTACGTAAAAATGTAAAACATTTAATCCTTTGGATAATGAGACCATAATACTTCTAAATATTATCTAGCATTACTTAACCCAGGGGACATTTTTCTCAATTATTAAAATAATAAAAGTACAGAAATCTGTTGTAGATCAAGAGATAAAGTTTGTACAGTGCATTCCGCTTCCATAGTAACTTTATGCTTTGATGAATTATTATATTCATTTTTACTATTTGAAAATTATGAACATTTCCCAATAGCACAATGTTAATTATGTCAAGTTGATAACTCAAGCATTCATCTGATGTAAATCAACCCTTCGTAGATACCAGAGGATTGAAATTTCGTAAGCCAAGTGTTGGTTTTGTCTACAGCAGACTCATCTGTTAAATTTGAATCTAAGGCCATCTAAAGTACTAAGTCGAAGAACATTGAAGACCTGAAATTCCTAAAAGCTTTGCCAAATAGAGCTATATTAATGTACATTCAGTTGTTTAATTGTATTTATACCTTTGGAATATGACAATGGTGTCAGGAGTGTTACATGCATATGACAATTCGTGTTGACATCATGATCTAATGAATAGAGTCAAAGCAAGTCTATCCAAATTAAGGAAACATTTGTATAAGGTATTGGCCAAATTATCATCTCGTGTGTGTAAGGGTATAATTATAAGAAAAAAATAGAAACTGCTTTTTTTGTGTTAAGTGCTGTTGAACTCAAAATAGTTGTGAGGTCTAATCCAGAATTGTCTTAGTACATAAAAAAGTTAGAAATACAAGATAAAAAGCTGCCTACTGTGAAAGTAATTTTTGTGACAAATGCAAATATTTGATAGAACTTAAGGATTATCATTGCATGAAGCAATTAACTTGATGAGAATTAATAAAAAAAGATGTGGGATATACCTATTAAAACATCAACATATTGTAGTGATTCATCATCCAAGCACATTTGCTTAAGTCATAAGTAACGAACACAAACATTTTAAGAAAATTAAACATTTGCATTCTACTTATGTTTGATAGTAAGCTACTATCTAATTCAGATATTATTACATGAATTTGTTTATTTGGATTGTTGAAGAATGAACAAAAATGCTAGCAAGTTACCAGATGGCAAAGCAAGAACCCAGATGGCCACAGTATGTGCCTCTTCAAAGCAAGAACTCAGATAGCCCCATTATATGCCTCTTAAACGCAAGAAACCAGATGGCCACATTATGTGCCTCTTTAAAGCAAGAACTCAGATAGCCCCATTATATACCTCTTCAACGCAAGAAACCAGATGACCACTATTTGTGCCTCTTTAAAGCAAGAACTCAGATGGACACATATTGGCCTCTTTAAAGCAAGAAACCAGATGGCCACATTATGTGCCTCTTTAAAGCAAGAAACCAGATGCCCACAGTATGTGCCTCTTTAAAGCAAGAAACCAGATGGCTGCTATTTGTGCCTCTTTAAAGCAAGAAACCAGATGGCCACTATTTGTGCCTCTTTAAAGCAAGAACTCAGATGGACACATATTGGCCTCTTTAAAGCAAGAAACCAGATGGCCACATTATGTGCCTCTTTAAAGCAAGAAACCAGATGCCCACAGTATGTGCCTCTTTAAAGCAAGAAACCAGATGGCTGCTATTTGTGCCTCTTTAAAGCAAGAAACCAGATGGCCACTATTTGTGCCTCTTTAAAGCAAGAAACCAGATGGCCACTATTTGTGCCTCTTTAAAGCAAGAAACCAGATGGCCACTATTTGTGCCTCTTTAAAGCAAGAAACCAGATGACCACTATTTGTGTTTCTTCAAAGCAAGAAACCAGATGGCCACTATTTGTGCCTCTTTAAAGCAAGAAACCAGATGGCCACTATTTGTGTTTCTTCAAAGCAAGAAACCAGATGGCCACTATTTGTGCCTCTTTAAAGCAAGAAACCAGATGGCCTCATTATGTACCTTAGACTTCAAAGCAAAAAACTAGATGGCCACAATATGTGCCTTTTCATAGCAAGAAACCTAACTTTATGACTTTAATCCAGATGTTGTCATTGAGGCTGTCTGCTATATTTACTTTTTAGTTAAGTGCCATAGTATAATTCAGGTTGTTGATTTTCTGAATGTTCTGAGCTTGTTATAACAAAAGTAGTGGTACCAAAAGTTTCTTTATTGTAATTGTGTTTTAAGTTGGTGGATGGGATTCCTCAAGTTCTTAGGTTCTTAGTGTTAGCAAGGAAATTGGTCTGTCCTAACTTTTTTATTGAATGCAAGCATACCTGTTTATTGCAACAGATTATTCAATTTTTGTTTGGTCTGCTGAGATGACTTAATTAGTTTTGGAATCATTCAATAATTGGAATATTTTTTTGATGCAAGGCTTCTAAGTTCAATTACATATAAAACATGGGAAATGTCTGTTTTATTGGTACTTCTTTGATAGCTAGAAGCTGAAATTTAGTGGAGGAACTAATGGAAAGAGTTTCAATAGTTTGAGTTTGTTTGTTTGTACTTTATTTCATTACTTGGAGCTGTAAATTACTACATAAAACAAATGGCATGGACTCTGGATGACACAGACTTTTTACTGAAGTATTTGATATAAAAGAATTGTTCTGTCTTTATTGAACGAAATAGCAATAAATTTTATCTCTTAATGACCAGGCTCAGGTGTGTTATAGAACAGAAAACCATGAACACAAGATTAATTTACTTGAACAAAGATTACTTGAACTTTTTTTCCTAGTTCATTGGTAGCTTAATGAAGATTTGAAGAAAATTTGTCATTGATTCTTTATAAGGTAAACTGTGCTAGATTAAAGACAAAATGCAATTTTAATCACTTTACTCCAACGTTCTTGATAATTACTAACATGGCTTAGAGCTCAACATTTAAAGGCTAAATTTCATAGTGAAGGGCAAATACTGATTATTCACTTTATACTTATCCCCTTAAATTTTAATATGTCTAATCAGGTTTCTTCAGACTGATGATGGTTGTATTCACAGAAAGTCTGACATTTCCGTCTCCATGAAAGGCTATAGCTACCAAGGTATACTTAAGTATTGAATGACTGAAGCTTATGTCTATCATATTGAAATCAGATGTATACTGTTGGTTACAGAGTTTAATAAAACACAAATCAATGGCTTTTTATAAACATTTATTTTTTTTCCCATAATCCAGCTGTCTGACATTGAGTGATATTTAGTTAAGGAGTGTGTTCTGATGACTATTTTGTAACTTCACCGTACCCCTATGGCAATTCAGTGAAAGAAATAATCCAATGAATGTTAGTTATAAACTTTCAAAATTATATATTTATTGTAATTTCAAAGTGTCTTATGAAATATAAAATGTTCTCCCATTTCTATTTTCCTAGACAAATGGAGGTTATGTACCAGTAAGGCCCCACTAAGCATCCAATGGGCTGTTGTAGAGCTTAGTCTGTATGATTAATTTATTTACTCTATAAGAATGCAAAATTTCAGTTCCTTTTACATACTTCTAGCGCTGCCCCCTAGTTTCTATAATAATTCTTTGAGGGTCATGACCTTGAACAATTCTTTGAGTGTCATGACCTTGAATAGTTCTTTGAGGGTCATGACCTTGAATAATTTTTTGAGGGTCATGACCGTCATTTAAGAGCACAATACTGTTTTGAGTATTAAAGCTGATTTCAATGAGTAAATTATTGTAGTTTTAAAGTACTTAGTTATATCTTTGGTTAGCTTGCTTGCTAGCTTCACTATGAAGTCATTGTTAGCTAGGTTAAGTAAATTACCCTTCTTTAAAAGTAGACTATTCCGACAGATAACCAATCTATCTGTCTGAGGGACTAGGCTAATTTGTATGGAGGGTATGATACCTTACCTAACAATGACTTCACGGTTTGGTTAGCTTAAAGCAACCTAACCAAAGATATTTAACTTTGGCCACATACTCATTGAAATCAGCTGTAATAGTGTCATTTATTAACTTCCTTGTTAATATTATATGATTAAGTCACAATCTGTGTTAAAATTATAAAAAAAATATTATATTGAAATGAAGTAAATAACTATATACACCTACCAATCTATAAGTGTGGGTTGGCTGGCTGGTATTACTGTATTAGAATAATAGGATGTAGTATATATAATTGCCAATGAGACAAAAGAGATTGAATGACGGAGAAGTTATAGCAGAGGTCACTGTGCAGCCTTCAACAATGGGCAATATCCATACAAAATAGCATGCTATATTTATTTATTTAAATTAAATGTATTCTTATGTGTCATGACATAATTATTGCATTAGTTATAAAACATTTCTGTACAAATTCAAAAATGCAGATTTTGCAGATATCTTTTTCAAATCCTATTAGCCAGGAGATACATTAGTTTTATTAATTTTCAACAAACTATCAAAGAAGACCATAATCTTCTTAACACACAAGGTAAAATCCTTTTTAACATCAAAAGAAGCACATTATGCAAAACCATTTAGTATAACCATAAAGGTTTAGTAAACAAGATTGTAAATTCATCAGTTATTCCTTTCATCATGCAGATGCAATTGTTATGAATTTCAAGATACTGTGTTAATTATGCCTTAAGGAACTTCCCTTGTCTTATGATGTTCTGGTTTTTTGTCAAATTTTCAGAATCCTCTGATTTTTTTAAAGCCATTTGAATATGCTGTTAAAAAATATGCCCATTGACCCCCATTTTTAACAGGATTTTTGTGACAAAAATGTCGGTTATTTATTTCTGGATGTACGGCGGGCGGGCGTCAACCAAATGTTGTCCGTGCATTTACTCATGAACTGTTCCACCAAAGCTTTTAAAATTTTAATATGTTATTACTGACAACAAAATGAAGGTCAAGTTCAAGAACAGCGATTTTGACTTTTACCGTTCAGGAGTTATGGTTCTTGAAAGATTGAAAAATGGTGTTCCCAGTTGTGACCGTGCATTTACGCATGAACTGTTCAACCAAAGTTTTTCAAATTTTAGTATGTTGTTGCTGATGACAAAATGGAGGTTTAGTTTAATAATGTGGATTTTGACTTTTACTGTTCAGGAGTTATGGTTCTTGAAAGATAAAAAAAAGGCGTTTCCATTCATGTTGTTGCATTATTCATGAACCATTCAACCTAAGCTCTTTCAAATTTTAATTTGTTGATACTGATGACAAAATGGAGGTCAAATTTGATATTGACGATTTTCACTTTCACTGTTTATCAGTTATGGTTCTTGTGATATTGCCAGGACACAAATAAATGTTAATAAATCCAGTTTGCTGTCGTTGTGACAGCCTCTTGTTCTTTTTATAAATCTTTTACATGTATAGTAATACGCCAATCTGTAAAAGTCTTATACAATTTTAATTATTTTTGAATAGTTTTTGAGAACTTAAACTTGTAAATGATAAAGCTATGAAAAGTCGAGAGAGATTATTTTCCTGCCAAAATTTCAATGGCTATAATATCTGGAAAACAAGCACATTGCCCTATACATTTGTTTTGCTCTTTTGATTCCATTATTAATCCCCTATCAATGTAAACTAATGTTTTGAAAAGCTAAATATTTTGAAACTGAGAAGCAAACTGACCCTTAAGTTATAAGCCTCACTTCTACAATTGGTCCTCCATGGGAACTTCCCAAACCAAAAATGATATTTGATCTCCGTGAACACAATAAAAATAAAACAAATCCTCTTTTAATTCAGCAACACTATGCTGAAATTAAAGCCGATTATCTAGATTTTTCAACTGTCTATACTGATGGATCAAAAGATGGTGACAGAGTTGCATCTGCTGCTGTCTTCAGGGACAGAGCTGCAACCCTCCGTTTGCCATCTGATGCATCCATCTTTACTGCTGAAGCAGATGCAATAACTTTGGCTTTGAAATTTATTGCTTCTTCAGATAAATCCAAATTAATTATATGTTCGGATTCACTTTCATGCTTACAAGCTATACGAAATACTAAAATTAAAAACCCAACAATTCTCAAAATTTTATATGTAATGATCGAGGAATTTAAAAATTCTTCTTAAAGAAATAAATTTTCTATGGGTTCCGAGTCATGTTGGAATCCTTGGAAACACAGCTGTAAACCTTGAGGCAAAGAATGCCCTGGGTGACCCTCTTTCTAACTGTGATATACATATACTGATTTTAAATCTAATATTAGAGAATATGTTTTTAATATATTGAAAAATAAATGGAGTAAAAAAGATGATAATAAACTGCATGAAATTAAACCTAACTTAGGCAAACCTTTAAATAATATTATGTCCAGAAAAGATCAGTGTGTTATTACTAGATGTCGTATTGGTCATACTAGAATAACACACGAGTATCTTTTAAAAAATGAAGATGAACCACAATGTGTACCTTGCAACTGCAAGTATACTATTAAACATGTTTTAATTAATTGTATTGACTTTGCTGATATTCATAAGAAGCATTTCAATGTCAATAATATGTATGATTTATTCAATAATGTTCCATTTACAAATATTGTTGCTTTTTTAAAAGAAATTGGAATTTATTATAGAATATAAGAATGTTAATATATTTAAATAGATTTTAATTTTTATCACGTTATTTTACTGTTGATTTTTATTTGTATATAATAAATTTGCTTTAGTCAAGAATTTTAGTATATTGAAGGACCTTTTGTCTTATTTTAAAAATATGCTTTAAATTGTAAAAAATATTCGAATTAGCTCTCGCCATGATATAGCCTTTTTGTGCTAATGCGGCGTAAAGCAATCAACAATCAATCAATCAATCTACAATTGGGTCACATTTAATAGTAAATTTTAAATTTGCAGGTCAATATTTTGTAGAATTCCTTATATAGGAACTTATATATTATTTCAAATCTATCATTAAGATATACAACCCTTCAAATGAAAATAAATTGTGAAATTGAACAGATTCTAGATGCTTGCATGTCCGTAGCCAGGAATTTCCAAAGGGGGGTGTCAATATTTGACCTCAAAAACTCGACTTTAACAGTCACAATTCAAACAGAACGTTGACTTTAACAGTCATTATTTGTATTCAAGGGGGGGTTCTTCCGAACCCCCTGGCTACGGGTATGGCTTGTGTCAATAAAAGACCACCAAAAAATAAATAAGGAGTTCTTGAAACATTAGATCTGGCACGCTATTTAAATATATATATGGGCAGGAATTCGCTAATGCTCCTTTAGTGTGACATTGTAAGAAAAAAATAAAAATCATTATAAGCTTCTAAATTTTTTACAAATTATTGCTACAAATGGTGTCCTTCTATTTGTAACCAAAAAAATCATTTTTAAACTTGCGTCAGTTTGGAACCAAAGCAAATAATGAATTTGGAGCATGTAACATGGACACTTTTTCCAAATTGAGATTAATGATTCCTTAACTTATTCAACATTCAATATCATATATATTGATCACAAAACATTGTCTATCATCAAAACTCTAAAATGTATATTTTCATTTCTTTCAGAAATTTTGTGAAAACAAGTTTCTTCTACTTTTCTGTCAATGTTACATGCAATGTTTAAGAGAAAAAATACAGTAAGAATCATTTTCTTTCTGAACATGTAAAGGCTCTTTTTCATTGTGTTACCCTCACATTAAAAAATTGTATTAATATTTTTGCAATTATCTCATTTCTGTCATAAAATAGTGACTTAAATGTTGCATGTAACGTTGACACAAAAAATATGAATAATGAACCATGCCAGAATTGACCTTAAAAGATATAAAAAGCCTCCAAACAACCATCTGAATGTAAATTAAACAATAATACTGCCACATTTCTCATATATGATATTATTTAAATAGTGGTTAATACCAAAACCATTCACCTAAATTTCAGACAGCAGACATATTTTTTAACTATACCAGAAGTTATGCTTGTTCATGGTGGTACACTATGGAAGGCTAAATTAAAAGATATTCAAATGTCAAAATAACCAGAAAAATAAAATTTAGACCAAAGATAGATCAATTGATGAAGGAGTCATCCAAAATTTCCACAACATGAAACATTTTTATATCAGTAAGTAAGCAACCGGTTTTTTATGCACAGGGATGAGATTGATAAGAAGACAACCACACAACCATCAGCATCCACAAGTTTCTCACTCAATAACTAATACTGACAAAGTAAGGGTACAAAATGATTACATGTATCCCTCATTCATGTGACACAGTTACACTTAAAACTAATAGTATGAAAAACCAAGACAAAACATGGACAAATCTACAAGAGGTTGATACAGCTGCATTTATTGAGAATCTTATTTTCAATTGTTTACATAACTTCTATAAAGAACAATTTGGGTTTCATCTTTGAGGTTGTTGTCTGATAGACATATTACCCCATATCTCGTTTTATTTCTGCTGGTTAATCTTACATTTATGATAACTTTTTAAGGTTTAAACAATAATTTTATTTCAAACATTCAAAACAAGTTTCTTGTTTCTTGTTTTCTGTCTCCAACATCTTCAACTATCCATCTGAAAAAAGAAAAAAACAAAACTACAATTAATCTACCCTCAAACAGAACCAAAATCCATGCATAGATTATAAAATTTACAATAATATAGAAACTCTCAAATATCTTGTTTCGATTTTTCAATGCCATTTCATCTTGAAAACTTGTTACCTAAACTACAGGAAGCCACAATTTAAAGGGTCCCATAATGACCAGTGTAAAACAATTCAGAAGAGAAAACCAACACCCACTAGACCATAGTCCTGTTTTCAACTTTATTTGGCCTTCTTTTACTTTTTTGTTTCATTGGCATCACTGAAGAGTCTTTTGTAAACGAAAAGCGTTTCTGGCCTACAAAATTTCAATTCTGGTATCCATGATGAGTTTATAATTATTATTTTGAAATCAGAAGGAGCCTGAACCTCTTATAATGCAAAAGATATTCTGGAATGTCAATTATTGGCATAACAATTTAAAAAAAATGCTACAAATTGAATTCCTCATGATTTCTATAATGAGCATCAGTAAATACACATGATACATGTGTTGACTGATGATTGAAAAGGGATAAATAAACAAGATTTTGAAATAACTATCTTCTACACTGCTGTAGAATAGTTAAATTGGAGATCACTAGTATGTCTGCATGCACAGTCACCATCATCTGGTTTTCTGACACAGAAAAACACTACTATCTGACTGGCTGAAAGAACCGTCACCACCTGACTCACTAATAGGGACCTTATCAGACTGGCTTACACAGACATCATAATCTGCCAGGCTGATAGGGTTATCACCATCTGACAGGCTGAAAGGGATATCACCATCTGACTGGCTGACAGGGACATCACCATCTGACTGGCTGACAGGGACATCACCATCTGATTGGCTGACAGGAACATCACCATATGACTGACTGGCAGGAACATCACCAACTGACTGACTAATATGAACATCACCATCTGCCAGGTTGACTAGGACATCACCATCTGTTGGCTGACAGGGATATTACCCTCTGACTGGCTTACAAGAACATCACAGACTGACTGACTGACAGGAACATCACCAACTAACTGATTGACTGATATGTACATCACCATCTTCCAGGCTGACAGGGACATCACCATCTGTCTGGCTGCCAGGGACATCACCATCTGACTGGTTGTCAGGGACAGTATCTTTTTGCAGCATCTTCCTGAGAGTTTTCTTCATCACATTTATTGCTGATCATCTTTTTCTTTCTTTGGTTTATATTGCCTGTAGATTTTTTTTATTAAAAAAAGCATGTAAATTTTCAAGACCGACACCAATTTTGTTGTCAATGAAGAAAATACACTTCTATAAAGAATATTTATATTTAGAAATAAAGATGAAGTTTGATGGTGGTAAAACAAGTTAAATTATCAATAATCTCTTTATAGAGCAAAGGAGTTAGTAAATGTTATCAGTTCTGTTCATGCGTGTAACATTGACAGAAAAGTAAAAGGTTGTATGTCAATGTTACATACATGAAGACCAGAAGATATAAGAGGTGTGCTTAAGGCCTAAATTAAAATATTGTTTGTTTGCCCTTTTCCGACCCTATGTTTTGAAACAGGGTAGGTAGGTAGGTAAAATATTTTATTTTTCTTTCCCCAAAAATATCTTAGCTCGGTACATTTTTTGTCATGGGTAGGCAGGTAGGTATAATATTTTATTTTATAGAAACAAAATCTGCCTGATGTAATTTTTGTTTGTACAAATGTATTTCTTTTGTTTAAGTACATGCTTTTGCTAAAAAGTTTCTGGGACTATAAGTATAATAGTCCCAGAAAGTTTTGAATTTTTTTTTTCCTGTAGAATGTGAAGTTAATTCATATGCACTACTATTTTGTTTTCAAATATCAAAATATAGGGCTGTGCGGCATATTTTCAACGTTTATATGCCTGGAGCTTTAAAGAGATTTAAATTCTACTTCCGTCGTATGCTTACCTTGACCTAAAGGTTTTCTGTAAGAGATAACTTTATCCTGGTAAAATATGTCCGGGCAGACATACATTACTAGCATGACTAGTAGAAAAAGTCCCTAGAGAGTTTAAATTTTTGTGTGTGCCTGTGTTTCCAATAAAAATGCTACAAGACTTGAAACTCAATTGTCACGTATTTTACGTTGCATTTATAAATGATCTGTATGGAAAAACTTGGCGATTTTACTGCCAAATATTGTCCACTTTACAGACCTTTGGTTCATGTCAGATATAAATAATATGCTGGTCGCAGGCTTAACTGGACCCCTGTTGTGTTCACTTATCGCTACACTGACTTCGGTGCGAGGGTCTCACTAATTAGTGACAAGAAGCATCAAGAAGCGACAAGAAAAATAAATTAAGCGACAAGAAGCGAAAAGAAGACTATTTAGCGATAAGAAAACTTTAGAAATTATTATTAAAAAAAAAGCATTGAACTTTTTATTTTTTTAGATATAAATTTTTTGCTAAGCTATAGATGGAAAGGCTAACCAGTTTAGTCGAAGGCATCGTTAACATAATCATCCTGATCTACATATCACCAAAGGCCATCCCAACATAGCGGGATACATATATTTTGTGCACACGTTGACAATTTTGTATTGGACGAACATTTTGAATGAACCCTGCTCTTCAAGTAAAAAGACATAGAGTAACGTTCGTCATATCATGATTTCAGCTTTCAACATCGAGTTAAAACTCTAAATGCAAGTGTTAATATCAAACGCTCAAGTGATACCAAACGGACTTGACCTTATACAGGAAAGATAAAACCCTAAGATTCTGGTAAAAAGGATTTGAGCGGGAAATACAAATATAAGATTTTTGGTAGGAATGACAAAATAAATTAAAATAAAATCTTACTTGTAAATACAAATAAAATATTTTTTAGCGGAACGAATTTATAGGGTCGGTCGGTAAAGGGCAAACAAACAATATTTTAATTTAAGCCCAATAGTCAACTTTGGAGAAATAATATAATTGCTGCCCAGTAATATGGTAATATCTAATTAATCATTTAGGTTATAAAATGTTATATAAATGTCTGACTTTAAGGAAGTAATACCTTTGCATGTAACATAAAATAATCTTGACACAAAATATTGTTGTCAATGTTACTAACTAGTGTTAAAAGACAAATTAAACAGGAAAACATGAAAACGCTTTAATTTTGTAAAATAAAAATAAGATAATAGCTCCATATGGCAGTAAGTTTTGTTTACGCATGTAACACTGGCCTGAACATGTAAAAGTCTAAATAATAGACTCTGTCAATGTTACATACACAATTTCTTAATGAAAAAAAAGTTTAATTTGGGTTTACTTTATACATTATTTTTTAAAATAAGTATCATAATAATAACTTTGAATTAGATAAACTGTTGATTATAACACAGTAAAATCTTCTCATGTAACACAAAAAAGACCTGATACAAAAATCGTAGTCCATGTTACTCATAAAGTTATCATAGGAGCATCAAAGAAATTGTGTGATGACAATATTTCAGATGTTAGTCATTTATAAACTCAGATAAACTCATTTTAGAGCTCATAACAGAGGTTTGGAAATCAATGCTTTTAAAACATTATAATTCTGGGTTATGTATGTAACATTGACAGGAACACCAACAAATGATGGAAAAATTGCTGGTCAATCAGGAAAAAAATAAACACAAATAATTAAAACTCATTTATTTCTTTAATATCATTTTAATGAAGCAAATTTAAATTTCAACAAGATTTTATTGATTGAATAATTGTATGCACATTTATTAGGTTGTAGCATGTAACCTGGACGCAGAAGATGTGTCAATGTTACATACCTTTAAACAATAAGAATTACAAGTAAATATTGTAAAGTCTAGAAATCAAGAAAGATCAACAACTTCTCTGTTTAGAATTCAGCATAAATTTACATTTGATTTAATATTATGCACTGGCCAATTATGCTTTAAGTGTAATAAAGTAATATTGTTTTTATTCTGGTGTCAATGTTACATTTTATGTTTTCAAATTAAGTGGCCAGTTATCTTTATAATGCTGAGAATGAATACAAGTACTAGTTAATCAAATTGGCAATTAATCTGTGGTATTTCATGTAATAAATTAGATTGATAAGGCAAACCGTACAAAAAAAAGCTTTTGCATGTATCATAGACACCTTTCCTTGGTAAATATTTTCGTGTCAATGTTATGTACAGAAATCTCTCCAGCAATAAAATGGATATCGTAAGGGTCAAACCTGTTTAAATACAAGATAAACTTATATTTTTTGACAAAATTGCAAAGCAAGTCACACATCATTATCAAAGAACCTAATTTACACAGAAAGTGCATGTAACACTTCATTGTGAGGACAAATTAACCTGGTCCCACTCTCTTATCATCTGCTTGATCACTGGTAGATGCCAAGTGTGAAAGATGGCAAAGCCACATTTTAATGTAATTGTCAGAAGGTTGAAATGTGAAAAAATAATTATGGTAATGCTTACTATAAAAAGTATGCAACTGTTATAAAAAGATGAGTATTATTGGGTAGTATTGACACGAAAATGAAATAAATTTTCTTACCTTCTATATTTTTCAAACTTCAGTTGATTGATAAAAATCATGAAATCCAAATTGTACCCATTGTTGACAGCTTTCAAAATTTGCCATGCTGGACCAATAACTTGTTTCCAAAGCTAATCAGCTAATTAAAAGGTGCATGTAACATTTGTTGACCCGAAAAGTTACATGCACTTGTCCATTTTCAAACGTATTTTATTTGCAGCAATAATCGGATTCTGTACAAAATGGGGTTTCTAAATGATAGACCGATCATTTTGCAGTTGATTTTCAACTATTATAGTAGAACAATTCTTCAGGCATATTCTAAATATGGCTAGGGGTTTTGCCACTGCAGAAATGTCACACTTTTTGTCTACAGTTTTCAACTGCCAGCACTTAACAAGTGCTGATTTTTTGTTGATTTTTTCAATTGGATCCATTTTTTTTGCATTTGGCAATAAAGACTAACCCACTTTGATATTTAAACAATGTTTATTCTCCAAATTTGCATGATTTTTTTATTTTTTAATTGGATAAACACTATTGACCCTAAAATTTCACTAGCGAATTCCTGCCCATATAACTAACAACCTATTATTTGAACTTATTATTTTTAGTTATGGAATTTGCATAATTTCTTGTGTTAGAAATTTTTGTTAAATTCCATGTTTATTTGGTAGCATAATGTTTTGAGCAGTGCATAAAACTTTCCACACAAGGTATTTTGTATAGATAGTGTTGTGCGCTGCACAATACATTCTATTGAAAATATACGATCTTAATTGTAGTAGAAAGTGTTGTGCACAGCAGGGAACATTAAAACACAGAATAAACATGGAATTCATTTAAAATTTCAAGCACAAGAAATTATGCAAATTCCATAATTAATGATAATTCCAAGTTCAAATAATAGCTTGTTAACTGTCTTGCTTGCAAATTTGGGCCTTTTAATAACAAACACTATTATGTACAGATAAAAAACTCCTTCAGGAATAATGACTTTTCAATATAGGTTAAGGGTCAACACCTGATGATACAATGAAACAAGACAAAATTAACAATACTATTTTATGTTTCTGGTTTTGAAATTTATTTACATTGGGTTCCATTAAAATAATTCAGTTACATTATTTTTAAACATTATTATTATAAGGATAAAATTATTCATTATTTCTGTAATTATAACTACATATAATCAAGATAGATAATCACGATATAATAATCAAGATATATAATCATGTCATTATCATGTACCTATACCCATATATGATGCTAATAAAATGTATTTTACCTTAAAGCATGTTTTTTATTCCATGAAGATATGATGATATGGTATTGTTAGCTGTGATGACTCGAGTTAAACATTGTAAGCCTTATATAGCATTTTATGATCAATACAACTGACAAACTTAAATGGATTTCTCCGTATTTATCTCCATGTGTTTACAAAAGTTAGTTTTTATAATGTTGTATTATTTTCAAAAAATGTTGTGGCAGTTATTAGCCACATGAGTATAGCACTGTTTTTGTGTCGGGAAGAATGAACAAGATGGCTGTATTATTAATAATTGAAATGTATTGTTAAATCATTTTAATCGGTGGATCAGAGGAACCGTGAATTTAAAAAAGGTTGTAAAAGCTGTTATGCAATATTGTATGAAGTTTTTAAGATAGAATTCACTGCTGTTGATATGTAGAAGAGAATGTTTTGGAATATTTATAGTCCTTAATGCTATTTAGTTTTATTGAACTTGAGTTGGCTGTTTTATTTCTTTGCTTTAAGCAATATTATTTATACATGGCCAGTAGAATTAAAATAGGCTGCCATTTTATCACTTCTATGAGGGGGGATAGGACCTTTATCAGGACTCCGGAATCGAGTGTTTTTAAGCTTGGGATTTTGGGATTGATCCTTTCAGGATCCAGGAATTCTTTCTTTGAATTTCGGGACCTTGGGATTATGTTGTTTTTAAGCCCAGGATTTCGGGATTTTGTGTTTATAAGCTTGGGACTTCAGGATCAGGACCCCTCCTACCCTCCCTCTTCTATCATATCAGTTGTGATCATAGAACCCCCAAATGGTTTATTTATAGTTATGGAGTCTCAAAACTAAAATTTCTAAAAAGTGTAGAACCAGTAATTATACTGGTGTGTTTGCTACAAATAACTTAAGCATGTGACATTAGGTGTATGAACAATATTTTGTCAGTAGATAGGAGTCAAAAATTATTTAAGACGGGGACTAATTAACATGACATCCATTAGACAGTAATACAGTATTCGTAAAAACAGCAATGGTGGTCATGTTTGGGAAGGTTGATTGAGTTTTTACTGTAGTCTCCATGGCACAACCGCAATAACAAAGGTACCTCCTAAACTAAATTAAAAAGTAATCATACCACATCTTTTTTTATATATTGAATATCTTGCTCAAGGAAAAATCCTGTTCAAAACATGAGGTGTATATATTCTTATACACCTTCTATTCTTGTATATGGTTGAAAGATTGCATGCTGAGTATTAAATGGACATCAATCAATCTATCCTCACGATTGCTCTAAGACATACCTATCTTATATCAAAAGTTAAGGATTCTGAAAGTTATTGAAGATCTAAGAGAACCACATTCTAATTAATATAATGAAGTGAATTAATGTATACCTATATTCAATAGAAATGGTTTAATGTTTAAGATATGAAATCTAACTACTAATGGCTCCTTATGATTATAATACTTTGAACTGTCTTTGACATTTGAAGATGATTCTTAATGCTTTTGTATTCTAAAACAGCTTGAAAACATTGTTTGTATGAAGAAAGTTGATAATAAAAATCACCAGGGACATTGTTTCAAGCTGATAGCTATATTATTGTGGCAGAATCCATATATTATTTAACATTCAATACAAAAAGCTGATTATTTAGCATCATATTGCTTAATTACAAATTTACTTCTGTGTGGGAAATCAGACTGCCTTAATATTCAATTGTTCCAATGATGTAGTTATTTGCTGAAGGTCAGCGAACAAGTATAATTATAATCAAATTGTTATAAAGCCCCTGGTGGGTGCTTTTTCTTTATTTAGATATCCCCATGGCAAAAGAGGAGGAGGGTATAATGGATGGTTGACCTCCTTCTATATCCATACATCAGACACACACATATAACTATTGAAATTAAACCAGAATTATAAATCATGGCTGCATACGTTTAATTGTGACTTGGATGTACTTCGTTGTCTCATTGGCACTCATACCACATATTTTTTTATTTAATGTTCATTCAGAAATTATGGCTATGTTTTTATTATTGCGAAAAATGAGACAGGGTTATAAATGGTAATAATTTAAGCTCATTTTGAAAAACTTTATATGAATTTAAACAGGATTTATCTCAATATTGCAAAAATTTATATTGCATTTTAGTTTGAAATGACAATATCACAATTTTAAAGGCTCACAATAATTTCGGAACTTACAGTACACTGTGGAGACATATGTATCCCCCTCTACAAAGTTTGTTGGTAGATATAAGAAGATGTGGTAATAGTGCCAATGATCGAGACAACTCTCCATTTAAGTCACAATTTGTAACAGTAAACCATTATAGGTCAAAGTACAGTCTTCACACCGAATGTATAGGTCAACATTAAAATGTAAAAATAAAAACTAACTTTTAAGTTCTTTTCCTTCATTTAAACCAACTTTAAAGAACTACAATTATTCATACTATGTGTTTTAACTTTGCAGCACATAGGACATTTTTTCTCAGTATTGAGTATTTTAAGAATAGAAATCTTCATTGGCATGCCTAGGACATTACTGCAAAAATATATCCAATAAAAAAGATATTTTTTAAAAGAGCTATTAAAAAGTGGAAGTAGGGGGATTTTATCTGTTAACTCTGTTCTAGTTTGATATGAGTAAACTTAGCTATACTTTTACAGCTGATTTTAATGAGTATGTAGTTGAATTAATATCTCTACCGGTAGTTAACTTGCTTTCTAGCTGAACCATGAAGTCATTATAAGGTTAGGTAAACTACCCTTCTTTAAAAGTAGACTAGTCTGACAGATAACCAATCTATCTGTCTTTAGAACTATGCTAATGTGTAAGGAGGGTATTATCCCTTTCCTAACAATGACTTCAAAGTTCAACTAGCAAGCAAGCGAACTAAAGATATTACCTTTAGCTACCTACTCATTGAAATCTGCTGTAATATTGACAGTGTTTTCAGGTCTTTCATTCATACACTTCTACATGAGGTTTGTCTTTTATACATGATTTCTGTTAATACAATTATTTTTTTCAATTTTTCGATGCAAGTTTTTGTTTTGAGAATCTTTACCTTGTCTATTTATAGTATAAAACGTGTTTTTTGTAAGATTTACATTGATTTACTATTTTTTCTCTAACTCTTTGTAATAATTACTTCTAGGATTTTTGATAAAATCTTTTTACAGCAGCTGCTCACCCCAGTTTATTGATATTATAGTTGATTAGATATGAAATTTGAGCTAGTATATGTAACAGGTATGGTTTTAGAATTTCTTATGACCTTGTGGGGCTTGTGATCTGGATATTAGAACTGTCAAAGGAATATTTTTCATAATACATGTATCAGAACTTCTTTTATACTGTTAAAATATAAATTACTGGTTTGAATACAATCAACACTGTACGAATCATTAGTTTCAAGGTCTAATTTCCCCTTAAATGTGAACATTTATATCAATGTTAAGGTACTGCTAACGATGTTTTCCATCATCTTGGATTTTGAAATGGGTCTGCAGAGATCTTTATTGAAAGGCACATATTTCCAGATTAAGTATAATCATGTGTGAGATGTTTTATGTTTTTACAAAAACACTATGTGTTTTATGATATTTTACGGTTGTATTTTACAAAAATAACTTATCAACATAAGGATAGATAACTCAGATGTAAGGGGACTTAATTACACATTAACATATTAAACATGAAACCACACTGAAATCCCTGAAGATTCATAGTAATTATAGCATTAATGCATTTTCTCCTTAAGGTCCGATAGAGAAAAATATTGAAGAATAGAAAATAATTTGAGAGTTGTGAGATTGTGTTTAAATGTGGAAAAACTGAGTGAGTGATTATATATAATTTAAGTTTGATACAATTTGGTGTATGAAGAAAAAGACCAAAAGACAGAGAAACTTAATAATAATTAAAGTCACATTTTTTCAAGACATTATTTTTGATTCAAATCTTTTGAGACATTATTGTGTGGGATGTTTAACAGTGATTGTGGAAATTAAATTAAGATCATACTAAGCAACAGCTTGTACATAGCTTTGTAAACATTTCTCTTGTTTTACTGATCATAGCAGTTTCTTTTAGATGTGAAACACATTTGTTAATGATGACAGAACTTAATTATTAGATTTTTTAGTCTATTATCAATTATTAGGAGGTTACATAACTGCATTATAGATATATTTGTTTCTGTTTAAGTTGTTTGCCTGAGAGCCTTTGATGACAGCTTAATAATAATTATGTTTCATCTTCAGTCTTTTTGGTATATTGTTTATTTTGGTTGTTTTTTTTTTCTTTTCTTTTAGCTACTTTGAGTAGGAACAGTTGAGAATTGATTTTTTTGTTTGGTTTTGGTGTATGTCTTTAGTATTCATTACATGTACCAATATCAATAACTTAATTATAAATTCTTCAGTTCTTCATTTAATGATAGTTTCTGCATTTTTTCATTCAAAGCTCATTATGGAGCACAATGCTTTCATTTCATGAGGAGACCCTTTCAACATATTTATGTTAGCTTGTTGTAAGGCTTGAAATAGCTCTGACTCATCTTGTCTAGCAGACTGGAAGCTGACTCACTTTCTCACTTATTCTTCAGATCTCAGCAGCTTTTTACAAAAATTCTAAATACTTTATTTTATAATAGTTTTTCTTGCTTAAAGTCTTATGAAAAGAGTGGCTGGTGAAAAATAATGTTTATCCAATTCTTGAACCAATGCATGTA
Organism: Mytilus trossulus; assembly: GCF_036588685.1. Taxonomy (NCBI): domain Eukaryota; kingdom Metazoa; phylum Mollusca; class Bivalvia; order Mytilida; family Mytilidae; genus Mytilus; species Mytilus trossulus. The sequence goes on along the minus strand of NC_086386.1, from coordinate 31,260,289 downwards.
TATATCATAAACTTTAAGTCCAATTGATATAATCAGTGCACAATTTTATCATTTATTGTGCAAACATACATGTATCGTTTAATCGTTATTTTTTTTCTCTCTGTCTGTTATGATGTGAAAATATGGCACTACTTAATTGTCGTGTTTTGAAATCGTAGTTTACAGATTGTCACCTTATAGTAAACAATCAACAAAGAAGCATGGATATTGAGCATGTGTATAACATGTACAATTTGGTAATAGTTTATTTCAATGACAGATCCATGCATATTGTGATCACCAGATTTTTACAAGAGGGTCAAGCTAAGGTCACCTGCGTTCCTAAAATATGTTGGCAAATTGCTTCCTGGAAGCAATTAAAAAACGTTAACTTTTTTCTAAATGTGGACAAATTAAAGAATTAATTATCTTCAGACAATACTATCCATTTAGTTATGAAAAACATATGCATCATTTTTTTATACGACCGCAAAATTGAAAAAATTTTCGTCGTATATTGCTATCATACTGGCGTCGTCGTCGTCGTCGTTGTCCGAATACTTTTAGTTTTCGCACTCTAACTTTAGTAAAAGTGAATAGAAATCTATGAAATTTTAACACAAGGTTTATGACCACAAAAGGAAGGTTGGTATTGATTTTGGTAGTTTTGGTCCCAACATTTTAGGAATTAGGGGCCAAAAAGGGCCCAAATAAGCATTTTCTTGGTTTTCGCACTATAACTTTAGTTTAAGCTAATAGAAATCTATGAAATTTTGACACAAGGTTTATGACCACAAAAGAAAGGTTGGGATTGATTTTGGGAGTTTTGATTTCAACAGTTTAGGAATTAGGGGCCAAAAAAGGGCCCAAATAAGCATTTTTCTTGTTTTTTGCACCATAACGTTAGTATAAGTAAATAGAAATCTATGAAATTTAAACACAAGGTGTATGACCATAAAAGGAAGGTTGGTATTGATTTTGGGAGATTTGGTCCCAACAGTTTAGAAATAAGGGGCCCAAAGGGTCCAAAATTAAACTTTGTTTGATTTCATCAAAATTGAATAATTGGGGTTCTTTGATATGCTGAATCTAACTGTGTATGTAAATTCTTAACTTTTGGTCCCGTTTTCAAATTGGTTTACATTTAGGTCCAAAGGGTCCAAAATTAAACTTACTAGTTTTATTTTGACAAAAAATGAATCGGTTGGGTTCTTTGATATGCTGAATCTAAAAATGTACTTAGATTCTTGATTATTGGCCCCGTTTTCAAGTTGGTCCAAATCGGGGTCCAAAATTAAACTTTGTTTGATTTCATCAAAAATTGAATATATGGGGTTCTTTGATATGCCAAATCTAATTGTGTATGTAGATTCTTCATTTTTGGTCCTGTTTTCAAATTGGTCTACATTAAAGTCCAAAGGGTCCAAAATTAAACTTAGTTTGATTTTAACAAAAATTGAAATCTTGGGGTTCTTTGATATGCTGAATCCAAACATGTTCTTAGATTTTTGATTATGGGCCCAGTTTTCAAGTTGGTCCAAATCAGGATCTTAAATTATTATATTAAGTATTGTGCAATAGCAAGTCTTTTCAATTGCACAGTATTGCGCAATGGCAAGAAATATCTAATTGCACAATATTGTGAAATAGCAATTTTTTTTTTAATTAGAGTTATCTTTCTTTGTCCAGAATAGTTTGCAAGAAATATCTAATTTCACAATATTGTGCAATAGCAAGAATTTTTTTCATGGGAGTTATCTTTCTTTGTCCAGAATCAACAAGAAATATCTAATTTCACAATATTGTGCAATAGCAAGAATATTTTTTAATTGGAGTTATCTTTCTTTGTCCAGAATCAACTCAAATCTTTGTTATATACAATATACAATGTATATTCACTTTTTACTACCAACTGATAAATTAAAATTATCTTTACCATTCAGTGATAACAAGCAGTTTTTTTTACATCTTAATATATTATGATGTATTTAAATGAGTAGTTATTGTTGCAAACTCCATTAGAAATTTTAATTTAGATTAGTTTTGGAATAAGGGAAAGGGGGATGTGATTAAAAAAATTGGGTTCAATTTTTCTCATTTGAAATTTCATAAATAAAAAGAAAATTTCTTCAAACATTTTTTTGAGAGGATTAATATTCAACAGCATAGTGAATTGCTCTAAGAGAAAACAAAAATTTTAAGTTCATTAGAACACATTCATTCTGTGTCAGAAACCTATGCTGTGTCAACTATTTAATCACAATCCAAATTTAGAGCTGAATCCAGCTTGAATGTTGTGTCCATACTTGCCCCAACCGTTCAGGGTTCAACCTCTGCGGTCGTATAAAGCTACGCCCTGCGGAGCATCTGGTTTAATTTGAGGTTTCATATGACTTTAATATGAATGAATTATTTGCCACCAAATAAGCATAAGCTGATTTCTAGTAAGGGACATCTACAAGGATAAGTAGCAGATCAAGCTAACGCTGGGTTCCTCTCCCCTGAATTGTACAGATTTTAGGCTTTGGACTTTGAAAATGTCGCGTTTTTTTTTATTTCTGAGCTCTATTTTTCCAAGATCAATTAAGGTCATCACTAGTTAATAAAATTTCACTTTTTAAATGTCAAAAACTGAATATTTAGATATGGAATTCTCTTCATTTAGTCTCACTAGAACTTCCAGTGACCCCTTTCCATACTTTTCAAATTTTGGTCAATTAGTAGACCAAAATTATAATAAAAAAAGTAGCAGATTCAGGCTTTCCTGCATTTTATGGACATTTTATAGCAATTTACTCCCAATGCTAACTTATCTTTAAAAATTTGTTAACAGCTTATTCAGTGGTTCTGTCTGCCTCTATGCCTGAGAGTTAAACTAGAACAAGATTAACTGTAGTAATCGAATTTCCTTTTAAACCAATTAATCAAGGAGATTAAAAGGTTTTAAAAGTTCCATTATGGTTAATATATCGATAGTATGTTCATAATAACTTATTTTTTTTTAATTTTAAATATTAATCTGATTTTTCAAAAATGTTATATTTCACCATGGCGATAACAACTGCATGTTATATCTTTCTCATAGGGTTTGAAAGAAAATCAATACTCTGTGCTGGCATATGAATCTTATATTCTGTAAGATGCAGAGAGTCATGCTGTTAAGGATGCAGTTTTTAGTTTCCACAATAAGATGCAGATTAAGCTTAATTTAAATAAGGACAATCATCTCAGCATTTTTGTTTCAAGAAACATTGACATGGGGTATAAATTGGGATATTTTAAGACACCACTTAAATTCATTGCCTAATTATCAAACCGATATTATCAGAGTCTTTATAAAATATTGTTAATTATTGGGAATGGTTCATACATTGATTGATTCATGCAGATTTATGATACAGTTAAGTTGAAGGCAAAATATGTTTACTTTGATGACTTTCAAAACATTTTTTTCTTCAGGGGATTGCACATTGAGAGGAGATTTTTATTAGAGGGGGAGTTGCTGATTTTGAAGATCAAGTTTGATTTATATTTGAGAGATCAATGTAGCAATTTTCCTATATTTTGTGTTTTTTAGCATCATAGAATCTTATATATTCAACAAATAGCTTATACACAATGTTTTGTTTTAGTAATGTTCAAAATGGAACTAATTATTCAAAAACCCTAACCTAAACACTCACCACCCTATTTACTTTATATCTGGCTACTTTTGCAATGATTCACAACTGAAACTCATACAGACTGTGGATTCATTATTTTATGTTGGATACCAATTTTCTGGGATTTCATGGATACCCGGGGACCACAAATTCAAATGTCTAACGAATGGCAAATTATCTATAGGATATTTTAAGCAGGACGTTGCAAAACCACGAAATCAAATACCAACGAAAATGCTGGTTTTCCTCAATCCACGAAAATTGATACCCACAAAAATAAATGAATCCACAATATACAATTTATATAATTCTGCCACTAATGTCAGCTATTATTAGTCATGGAGTATAACACCTTCAGATTTTGAAAACATTAATATTCAATTTGATAGTGAGAATACTGCTTGACCCCTTTTTGAAGATAAAAGATATCCAGACCGTGTATTATAATCCTTCAGTTGAAAAAGGCCAGACAAAAGATCATAGCCATAGAAATGACTACAATAAGACCAACAATAGCTCTCAAAACAGAACATAAAATTAAGCAAACACACAGTGTACAAAGGTTTGTGCTCAGAATATAAATTGCTATTATAATTAGCCTTTTATAACACTACAATAATCTAACAGAACCTCCAAGGAATATTTAAGTGTGACTGTCCATCTGACTTTGCAGCTTTGAAGATAGAATTTCAATAATTGCATCATTATATTCTCAAAGTATCTCACTGTCTGACACAATGTTCACAATAGAATAGAATCTACGTGGGATTAACAAGTTTCAAAATTCAAAATATTGGTAGGTGTTGACAAATTATTGTGTCAATGCTATTTTAGTTATACAATTATACAAGTCTATTTTGTAGAAAAAAATGTTTGACACAGTGTGGTAGAAATCTGGTTCCATCTTATTTTACAAAATTATTAAGTCAAATATGACGGTACATTTTGAAATGCTACAAGTAAAATTTTATTGGGAATCATAAAAAAAAAATGAGAATGGCAATGGGGAATGTGTCAAAGTGACAACAACCCGACCATAGATCAGACGTGACAGCCATAGGCCACCAATGGGTCTTCAAAGCATTTTTATTATGATTCGTCAGAGGTCTCAAATATTTACTCGGGTACTGTTAGGTTTTTTTGTGGACAAAATTTAACATTTTGCATGATATTTTACCAATTTCCAACATGAAGGTACCCCCATTATACGTACCTTTGTGTTTATCAGATAATGGGGTTTTAGTGGTGGCCCATTACATATATGCTCTGTCAATAAGAATTCAAAAAAACTCACCACAAATCCATAAAAATTAAAAGCTTCTAATGTCATTTACAAATACTGCTATATTGTATGTATAACACTCATCATCTCAAGTTGTTATAACTTAAGTGCTTCCTTTTGGTTATTATTCATAGATACATATTTGTTTAATTCGTAATTTCATCACTATGATTGAAAAGAATACTGGTTGAATATATCTTTATCATCTTTTATAATATATTCAGATTTTTTTTTTACAAAAACTTTGTCACTTGCATGTAAAAAGCAATATATCACTTGATATTTGACAACATTACCATCTCAAAAATCTGGAGCATTTCTGAGAACAAAAAAAAAAATCAATGGACTTCATTCAGAGACCAATTAATATTATCTGATCATTTATTCAAAGATTATGAAATTAAAGCAATTTTGAACTTTTTCTTCTGCTTTCTCTAGGGTAGTGGTAATTTTGTCTAAAAGGGCTTGTCTGTTTGTATAATGATGTTCTTCTGTATGTCCCGGTAAGTTGGTTTCTTTCCCCCTAACTTAAGCTTGCCTACAAAAATTATACACTGCTTATAACCACAAAACACAGATCATTTTGAATTTGATAGCTCAGGCGTCACTTTTACCTTTCTAGAGTTATTCCCCTCTACAAATCATTTCCATTTTCAAACAAAAACTTGCCTCTGCTGAATGTTTTGAATCTTATATATAAAGCTATAATACCACAAAACACTAGTCAAGTTTTAAATTTTGGTGGCATCAATTTTATTTTCTCGAGTTATGTCCCTTTACAAATTAAAAAAATAATTGATTTTTTGGTTTCTGTTTTCTTCAACTTAAGTTAGCCTCAACCAAACATTTTGAAACTTATGTATACACTATAATGCTTATTTATTCAACAAAATCAGATCAAGTATGAATTTAGGTAGTATATCACTTTTGCCATTCTTATCATCCGGTATTTCCCATTATAATGTTAAATGCAAGTGCCTCGATATCAGTGGGGGCACTCATTGGTGTCCTATAAACACAATCCCATTTAATTTTTGCTTAATTTTTGGGAGATGAGGATAGAGTCCCTTGAGTTTAACTCTTTAAGAGCAATGACTTTATTTGTTTCTTCTCTGCAAATACCATGATTTAACAAAGTATGTGCAACAGAAGACTGCTCAGTAGCAGGTCAACATGGTCAAGTCAGTCAAAAAAATGTGTCCAGTTGGTGAGCTCTATTGGATGTCTTTAACTCTTTATATATTGATATGCCATTAATTCTGTTATTTTAAGTTTCTACAGAATCTATTTAGTGCAATCATATTGATGGAACGAATTCCAGTTTAAAAAAATTGCAATCTGGAAACATTGTGATAAAGAATAATGCAAGCTGATAACCATGAATGTAATTAATTTCCAAAAAGATGAAAAGTCAGGTGTCAAGGGAAATTTTCCAGTCTTACTATAAAACATTTTTTTAGCTTGAATACAACAGATTTGTGTATGAAATGTACATCTGGCAGAAACCGATTGTTATGACATTACAATAAAATATAACTATTTTATAGCAGAAATGATTTCATTCTGTGCCATAATAAAAAGCTAATGTATTTATAATTGATTTTTAAATTGTTTGGTATAACTAATGATTTATAAAACATACATGTTGAGATAAAGAGCAGGAAACTCTTCATACAAAATTACCAACATTATTTTTATTTTAGAAATGATTTATTTTCCTGTTATTGAAAGTTTAATCTTTTTTAGGATAGTCCACTTCTCCCCTGATTGCATAGTAAATGTATTTACATTCAATTTAGACTCCTTATGAGTTCTGTATGGAAATATGTTTTTACAAAATGTTAAATTTTTCTATGACTCCTGACCTATTGATTTTAGGTGAAAATTCTGATCCCTATAGTGACCTTGACCTTAAGTGTAACAGTCATAGTGATGCTTCTAAAGTTTAAAAAAGTTATATTTATCTATCCATTTTTGGCAATAACAAATAACTATTTAGTACATGTTTATCTGGCCCTCTTATAGCAATAGACAGACAGTTCACCCGTCAATAACCTTATAAGGAAATCTGACATTGAATTTGACCCAAACTTAGCATTAATCAAATATTGTCAAATATTAATCAAATATTGTCAAATATTAATCAAACATTGTCATATTGTCAAATATTTTATTTAATGGTATTCAAGGGATTCTTATTTTATTTTATAATAAAATCTGATGATGCAGAACTTTTAGTAATAAACTATTTAAGTTGGTCTCCATTAATAATCATTTTTTGTTTTTATGCCCCACCTACGATAGTAGAGGGGCATTATGTTTTCCGGTCTGTGCATCCTTCCATTCGTTCGTCTATCTGTCCGTCCGTTCGTCCCACTTCAGGTGAAAGTTTTTGGTCAAGGTAGTTTTTGGTGAAGCTGAAGTCCAATCAACTTGCAACTTAGTACACATGTTCCTTATGATATGATCTTTCTTATTTTAAAACAAAATTAGACTTTTGACCCCATTCTCATGGTCCACTGCACATAGAAATTAAAAGTGTGAGTTTCAGGTTAAAGTTTTTGGTCAAGGTAGTTTTTGATGAAGTTAAAGTCTAATCAACTTGAAACTTAGTACACATGTTCCCCATTGGTTGATCTTTTACTTTGAAGGCCAAATTAGATTTTTTATCCAATTTCATAGTCCATTGAACATGGAAAATGATAATGCGTCAGTGAGACATCTGTATACTTTGGACACATTCTTGTTACAAAATATTTTAAAATGGGATAGATTCTGGAAATAATATAGATTTTTTTCAAGAGGTTTACGTAGAAGTAAAACCCTATAGCTATAATCCATCTATTTATTTGATTTAGAATAAAGAATCTTTCAATTGGGTATTTACTAAAAATTTGAACATAATTAACCTCCTTAATTTCTTCTTCATTTTTATGTCAGAAACTTCTAAGCCTTATCTGAATCTTGTGATTGTGTTGATTGTGGAATATTGAATGATCTGCTTCATTGCGATCAGCCAAACACAACACTCATTGGTTTCTTTTTCATATGATAAAAGTATTTGTACAACTAAACACAATATGTGAGTGTACTTTAAATAATTGAATATCCTAATACAGGTACCTGTATACTTTTTTTTTTTACAAATTTTGTCTGCATTTTGTTGTGTTTTTCAATAATGCGTTGATTGTGGAATATTGAATGATCTGCTTCATTGCGATCAGCCAAACACAACACTCATCGGTTTCTTTTTCATATGATAAAAGTATTTGTACAACTAAACACAATATGTGAGTGTACTTTAAATAATTGAATATCCTAATACAGGTACCTGTATACTTTTTTTTTTTACAAATTTTGTCTGCATTTTGTTGTGTTTTTCAATAATGCAGAACTTTTTGTCTGTTGAACTAATTTCTATAAATAAAAAAGAGGACAATTGACCAAAATAATATGCAAATGTGACTGTACTGTATTATGCGTATGTGTGTTGTTTTGTTGTGCTATTTTTTTCCCCCCGCTTTTGCGGCTTAAAAATACAAAACTTTTTAAAAAATTTTTTTTTAGACAAAATAGTAATATTTAGTTTAAAAGACCTATAAAGAAATTGGAGCATAGTACATGGTAGACCTATGGTTGCTAACTTCTACATCATTTGGTATCTGTTGGGGGTTGTCTCATTGGGAAATTGATTCTAATACCACATTTCTTAATATTAAAATGAAAGGAAAGCCTTATATAATACTCTTATGTTTGGTGTGGTGTTTTAGAACCTTGATGCTTTTTGAAGAAAGAGTGGTTGTTTGAAATATGTTGTGTAGAATCTCTAGTGGTATTTATTCAATTGCTTCACTGATCCAATGACATTTTTCAGAGCAATAGTGAAAATTAAGTTATAAAGTTTGATTGCCTACCAGATCCTCAGGGTTTATTCACCTTAGTTGTGTTAATGAATTGGGTTTTAAATATTGAAAAAATTGTGTTTCAAGTTCAGTTTTATAACAATGTGATCATTTATATATATTATTTAACAACATCAGAACAGTCTATTTCTGGATTGTCATTAAATGCTTTGTGTTTATTGGAGTGATGATACTCATTAGGTTTACCAGAACGATCGCATGATTGATAAGTTTGTCGGCCAAAAATTAAAAAAATAACAGTTATTTAAAGTTATTGTCAGAAATTTAAAGAAAAAATAATTTTCATATTAAAAGATCTATTCATTATTTTTATCAAAAGAGAAGAAATGCTTGCTTGAATTGGTCTTGTTTTTAAATTCAATCTCCAAATTATTCCCCTCACTCTTTAATTTTATCAGTAAATTTTCTGAATGAAGACATCTCTTCACATTAGAGACCCAATGACACAGAAATTAACCACTATATATATAGGTCACTGTATGGCCTTCAACAATGAGCAAACCCCACACCACTATATTTGTCAAGAATAGCATAGCTTCATCATCTTTTCTAGGTTATAACTCTTTGATTTTTAAAAACCATTTTCAAACAAAAAAATAGTTTTGTTAAGGATATGTTTCTGAAGTCTTTTGTTGAAACGATATCAATGTAAAAAAATCAACAATTTCATCAAACAAAATATAGAATTACACAAATCAATTAAAAAAATATGATTTATAAATTAACCTTGCTAAGTCTTAATAATTGATTAATAACTTACCTTTCATTGTTCTATCTCACAGCTTCAGTTAAGATGGAGATAATACTGATTGATTGACAGGCTAAATTATCTCTCACTTATAATCACATTAAGTAGTAAGAGATTATCATTAACAGTGAGAATTATCAAGTTATTTGTTTAGATTCCATAAGTTTGCCTGACAATCTGCTTTAGTTTATAGCTTTAATGTAGTGGTGGTGTCCCTTTCTGAAAGGTTAAATGATTGGGGATTATTTTAGAGGAGATGAAGGGAAGAATGCAACAATTTTTCAACATGAACATTATACAATTACTGTCTTTTGATGAAGTATATATTTGGTTGTATTGGCTTTTGAAAAACTGATATTCACAGAGGCCAATGGCCGAGGTTAATATGATTTTTTTTCAAACATCAATTAAACCAAATATGTATCTCATCAAAAGACTGTAATTGCATACATAATGTTACAAGTATATCAGGACTAGAACTCAGAGGATGATGTTACTGATATGATTATAAATCCTGCTTTGAACATGTAGAGATTTTTATTCTGTGAAGTTCACAATAAATTAACCAGTCTACGAGTAAACAATTTGAAATTGTCACCCTACCTGGAAACATTGATTTGACTCCAGGACAATCAAATTTTTCTCTGGCTCCTAAAGCCTGGTTGGTCAGCAGAGAATCAGAAAAAATACCAATTTCCACATCTTTGATTTGACCTTCAGCCAGAACCAAGCAGAGTCGATCAATTTATAGCCATTGACCGAGCATTTACAAATGATATTCAATGATTTTTTTATGAAAACATCAATTGGAGTTTGAAAAATTACATGTATATGTATATAACCCATGTGGACCAGGATTTGCTTACCATTTCATCTACTCAGCTCGAGCTCTTAGTTTACCCCAAGTTTTTGGTGGGGTTTAAGTTGCTTAGTCTTTGGTTTTGCTATGTAAGTGTGTTTTGATTGTTTTGTCTGTTAGTCTGTTTTTTTTAATTTTTGACTGTTAAAAAAACAATTTCTTTCAAAACTATACCAACTACTGGTATTGAATATTATATGCACATGAAAATTTGATCTACGGTTGTGTTCTGTTCTTTTGCCATTGTTTACATTCACCTCCAGTAGCACAGAATCAGTCCTACTTATTATGTTTTATCTGCTACATAAATAAAGAATAAGTGAAGTGTAAATATACACTGCTATATAAATAAATAACATGGGTGATTTACAAGTATTTATAAAGTGCTTCAAATTGCTGCAGTGTTTTCAAGATAGCTATTTATATATTTAGTCACATACATCTTAACCATGAACCAATTTCTATTATGATAGATATTAGAGTCTTATAACAAGAGTAGAATTTATAATGAAGGTTAACATCATACAGACTCAGTCAGTCAAATAATAATTGTATGCATGTTTATTCTATAGACAATCTTTTTTTAAGTTTTTAAAGCACAGATGCAGCAGAATTGGTTAAAAATTTGTATGTTATAAAAATTGGTTAATAAGACTTAGTAGACTACTTCAGTTATATAATACTTGTCAATACCACATGAATGATAATTGGAAAAATGTAAATGAGACGCTTAAATATATAGGTTAAAAAAAAAAAAAAATGGTTTATCACAACTGAGAGGAACGTACTCGTTTTGGTATGATGATCGAATTGATGATCATATGGACTCTCAGCCAGCTTCTTCATGGTAATGAAAGAATTGATGTGTGTTAGCTTTAATTTTATTTATGTTCAAATTACCACATGATCTATTTCCATTGCCATATGTCCAAAATCTCCATTAAAGTACTAATAATATATACACACTTACACCTTAATAGGGTCTAAGAAGTTCGACCACTGTAATCACTAGCCACCCCTGTTAATGATGGACAAAATATTTGTATTAAATTTGTTGGAATTTTTGTCGTATTGCCAAAGATGACAGAGTCAAAAAGAGAGGCATATATATAGTTGTGTTGTTTTTTCAGCATGGTCAGCATCAACAATGTATTACAAAATTGTAGTTTGTGATTGTGTGATTAGGTCTAGTTTATGGGAGGTCAATGATATTTGGTAAGCAGTTGTGTTAGCATAGGTATTATATATCTCATTACAAGAATATTTAGCCCCACCCCCTTTGCCATGGTCCATTGACTCTGAAACTTAGTTTACAGGTATTAGTTTTTGATTAGGTCATGCAGTTATTGAGGAACACTAGTGAACAGTAAATGATATTTGGTGTGCAGTTGTATAAACTTTGTCACTTTCAATTTCTATTGAGGATATTTGGCCTGAGTCAACACTGCGAGGTTGTGAGTTGGAACCCCACTTTTGCAGGTGCACAAATATCCAATGTTAATTAACTTAGATTGTCAGTTTTCCTATTGAGCACCAGTGTTTTTTCCAGTCACTCCAGGTATCCACCATAACAAACTGAACGCCACAAAATAGCCAAAAGTGCATGGTTCTTAAAAATGGCACTACAACATCGACAATCAATGAATTACCCCTTAATATTCTTATATTTATTTAGAGCTTATCATTACCATTACTTTGCCAGTGGCGTAGCTAGGTCATTTTTACGTGTACGCCCGAACCTCGGAAAAGGGCCTGACGGCCCAAGCGGTTCCAGGCCAAAGAACCTGCTGGAAGTTGATAAGCAGGGACAAGCCTCTGGAAGTTTTAGAATTATCGAGAATGTCATAAAATTCCTGTCATTGAAAACTCATCAATAACAACATTTTTTAGATTCAAAGTAATTTATTTTTTATGTTTAATCTATTTATTGTGTTTAAAATCTATCTAGAATACAATGACGGTCTTTGGCTTAATTTGGAGTAAACGTAACGCGTCCAAACCATTTACCTTAAAATATGATTAAAGGGAGCCGTGGATAACCTTCAATCATTACCGAAGCAGTATACGTGGTCTTTCATTGCGGATTATTTTACTTTATGAAAACAAGATGGATCAATCGAAGAAAAGTGTTCTCGACTTCTTTCGTAAAATGGTTTCATCTGAAAATTGAACCTAGCACAGCGATGGCTTCTGCATATGATGTAGAAACGTTACAAGGTCTTACAAGTATTTGAAAGCTTGCCTCTCTGTGCAATATGTTATTTAACGGTGGCCAGATCGTCTGACTTAAATGCGTAAAATCTGAAAATGAACGAAAAAAAATTGGCTTTTGAAATTGACTATGAAAAAAAACACGTTAAGGAAGTTTAATTGAATTCGACGAAGGTTCAACAAAGTAACTGATATGTAATAGATTTTAACGTTAGACTGTAAGTGCAAAAAGTAATCATTTTTTTTCTATAAAAAATGTGAAAACTAATCATATACAATTTCGTCATTATGCTCTGGATACTCGTTTGGGCATAAACAGTTTTTGTCCAGCTTCCGTAAAATTTCACAAATGTTTGACAAAGTTATTGATATCTTAAAACTAAAACAACATAATGAACCTGCATGTATATAGTACATAGTTATCATTTTGGCACCGCCGACGAAATTTGCAATCAAAATAGCTCACTTTCGCGATATAAATGTCAATGGCTCGACAAAAAATGAAAACCACATATCAAATCTTAGCTCATAATGAATTGCTGTAAAAAAAAATTAAAGGAGCGAGAGTATAGAATTAACGGTAGATTTAGAATTTGACAGAAATAATATGATACTAATTTTCGTCACTTTTATTCGCATTTGCAAGCCATTGGAGAGAGACTTAAAAGATTGATGTACTGTTACCCAATTCTTTTATTTTTATTTATATGAAAATAATTTTTTTTACCAAATTCAAGTGTACGCCCGGGCGTTTTGACGTAAACGTAGCTACGCGCATGTTTGCTCTGTTCAAATAGCCTTGAAAGCTTTTTCTGTTTGAAAAAGCTGCATCAGGTAATGAGAGACAGAGGAAAATGTTCTTTGAAAGTAAAAAGTTTAGTGAGGAAGTCCACAAAAGGTATTTTTGGTGTGTTTTCCATCATTGTATATGACCATACTGTGTTATGTGGTTTTCGTTCAATTGTTACCAATTCAATGTGAGAAATAAAAAGTAAGAGAACTCAATGTGCTTATGGCAAAATTTATTTGAAAAAATTAGAAAATTTTCCTCATGAATTCCCCGATTCCTGTATTTTATCAAGTTATGAAGTCTTTTAGCCTTTTTATACTGGTTTAACTATATTTGTCTTATTTATTATCACTATATTTAGTCAAAGCCATATATAGACAGTGACATCTTTGTTCTAGTGTTAAATTCATGCAGCTGTTGCTCAGATTTGATCACAGATTTATGAGTTTAGGGAAAAACGGAAAATCAAGTCAATATTCAGGCATATGGTAGTGGTATTAAATTGTATCTAACAAATTCATATGACATATTAATCAAGATTTTTTTTCTTTAACTGGGTCATTTGTCCAGGACTTGAATTTATGGGGCTGTTGGATCCTTTTGTATGTTATTTATAGTCTCTTTGTGCATAATAATAACCAAAAAGGTATAGAATGAAATTATTTAAATGCCCAGTATAACAAAAAAAAATCCATGCCTTGAGATTTTACAAACATCCAAAGGTTTCTCGAGTTTTTACATAAACAGTAACGAATTCATGAGATATTTGCCACTGGATATTGAGCAAACAGTCGTCAATCAAGTTGAGGTGAGTTCGTGACTGTCATTTTTAGACAGCAATCCAAATAATCAAGCAAACCAATAAAAAAGACACAAAAAGATATAGTGGATTTTACAAAGACAAAAATCAGTCTTGTCCATCACTGGACACTTATTTATATCATATAAGTCTGGTCTATCACAGGAAACCTGATGACATCTAATAAGTCTGGTCCATCACTGCATACATTTTAAAATCAGATAAGTGACTTGTTCATCACTGGACACATTATGGCATCCAAGCAGCCTTGTCCATCACTGGACACATAATGGCATCCAAGCAGACTTGTCCATCACTGGACACATAATGTCATCCATTGAGCAGCCTTGTCCATCACTAGACACTGTAGGTAATACTGACAAAGACAGATTATAAAGAGCCCTCACTACATGATACAAATGTAGGCTAGTTAATTAAGTGATGCCAGATGGACATCTCTTTGATATTGTTTGACAATTTGACAGTGATGGTCTAGACATATGATGGACAATGTCCAGCATCCACTGTGTTACAGACAATATTATAAATATTATTCATAAGACTTAAGGAGTTCATATAACCTCCTTAATAAGACATGTTAAAATTAAAAGTGAACTGACATGTATAAATTTATAAGGAGTAAATTGCCTGTTATAAATTATTATTTAGGAAACACCCCTCCCCCTTTTTTCCCCCTTTTTTTAATGAAAAGGATGAAATTGATATTTATGTGTCAAATGATATGCACCATTAGGTGCAATAATAAAGAATAAAGATTAGTAATCGATATATGCACTGGGTTTAATGTCATATGCACTTACATGTTTGTAAAGAGAAAATGTTTGACGCACAATTGGTTTTGATATTTAGTTGTTACTAGATAATTGTTTTCTCTGAATACGAAATATAACAATAATTGTCTTTTGTTTTGGTAAATTAAGATAAAATATAGTTTAATTGACTTTGAAAAACTTAGATACACTTCGACTGGCTTCTGTAAGTGAATATAAGTTTTGCCTAAATTGAGCTCCGATGATTTATTGGCAATTTGTTTAATTTTTAATGGTGTTATTTGAAATCTATTGAAGAGTCATTGTTTGTATAATTATAATTAAAAAATGTTGATTTTAAACAAGTTCCCTAAGTTTAAACACTAAAAAGATCTGAGTGAAATATATTTTTTCAGGATTATATTGATCTTAGGTAATAGACTTTTTTTGGTGTTTTTATTGCATTAAAGATGTTCAACAGAACTTGACAGCAGTGCACACAATGTACATGACAGATGATGATTCCTATTTTTAGACGAAATAACGAAACCAAATTTTTAACCTATTTTAACTGTTGTAGTTGACCAATTTCACTTAAAGCTATTGAACTTTACAGATTGCAATTTGACAATGAAAATAAAACTGTCAGAATACTTCTTGTTAATATCACTTATTACTGCACTTTCCAGCGAGAGATAAATTGAAAATACTGCAATGTCGGAGATAAATTGAAAATACTGCAATGTCGCAGATAAATTGAAAATACTGCAATGTCGGAGATAAATTGAAAATACTGCAATATGGGAAACTGTGTTTTGACCTTGGAAGACATTGATTTACCAAAGAGATTGTCTTGCAGAAAGATAATTTCCTGAGGATCTTTGGAACAACAATTAGACGTTATTACATAGAATATAACCGTATCACACTTTTAATAGGATTTCTATAAGGTTCTTTGTGGTTATATGTGGCTGTAAGGATAATCTTTATATTTACGGCTGTCAACGGAGAAACTATTATTGTAGAATAGAGAACTGTTCAATCCTAAGAAATCTGACCAGTGGTTATTTTCTCTTTGTAAAGAAGACCATGAAAGTCATCAAGCCATATGTATTAAAGATGGACACTTGAATTATTTATTTCTTCAGGAAATATAAAGACATACGTACGCTACATATGAGAAATCTAATAAAATTCTTTCTGTTCACCAGTTATTACAAAAGTTTAGAATATCATCTATAGCTCACCTTTAATCAGGCTATGATTTTACCTATAACCACCACTTTTCTGTAGCTCACCTGAACTCAGGGGATTAGTTTTACCTATTACCACCAATTTTTGTTCATTTGATAATAAAAATTTTAATATGTAATTGACTTTTAATTTCTTATGAAGATACATTTTATTAACCAATTTACTTTCCACGAAAATGTCTATTATTTATTTGGGGATGTACAGCGGGCAGCATCCAAATGTTGTCCATTCATTTTATCATGAACTGTTCAACCAAAAGCTTTTATTATGTTGTTACCAACAACAAAATGGAGGTCAATAACGACAATTTTGAATTTTACCATTCAGGAGTTATGGTTCTTGAAAGAATTAAAAATAGCATTCCCAGTCCGAGTCGTGTCATGCATTTACTCATGAACCATTCAACAAAAGCTTTTCAAATAGAAATATGGTGCTACTGATGACAAAATGGAGGTTAAGTTCAATAATGACAATTTTGGAAACGTAAAATCTTAAATTTATAAAAAATAAATAAAAGGGAGCTCACCTCGAAAGATATAAACAATTCATCAAAGTTGTATGCAAAAAAAGTATTTTTGTGTTAATCACCTGACATGTTGACAACGGACAGACAGACAAAAAACCCATGCTGTATCAAATATTTAATCATAATTCAAATTGAGAGCTGTTTTAAGCCTAAATTTTGTGTCTATTCTTGCTCAACTGTTTAGGGTGTGATCTCTGCAGGAAAATCTGGTTTGCTGTCTCTCTGACAGTCTCTTGATATAAGATAATAATTGGTTGTTGTTAAAAAGACTTACAGAAATAAAATATTTATGATCATTTACAAATTTTAAAGCATCTTCAGTTTACCATGTTGATTTTAAAGAGGACTTTAATACCGGTATACATGAAATATTTGTACTTATAATAACTAGTTTATATCGATTGATGTTCTTCAATATATTTCATGGTAGATGTTTTAGCAAACAAATCCATGTTACTTTCTGGCATATTGTATTGACACATCTGATATATTTGTCTGTTTCAGCATTAAATGCTAATTGCTAAAGCTTTCTGTCATTACTGAGAACACCCTTTAAGTTGTAATTCTTCTATTTTGTGCTAATGTAGACTTGTAGATAATACAGATTGTCAAACATTTTTTAAAATTTTTAGAGATTTAAATTCAAATGTGAGATAAAAAAACAATAAACTAGATTGTTTCTACTTTGCAATAGGACAATAACGTTACATGTACCAATTTCTACTCCTTTTGGGATTTATAGCAATCATCATCAAATCCTTCAATTACAAACTTAGAAAATTGTAAGTTTCTCTCAGATATTTGCAAAGAGTAGAACATAAATAGTAAATCAAATGCTATAATAGTGTCACAACAGTCATGAAGTTGAAAGCTGTTCACAATTGTCAAGGCCAAGAGCTTGATGAGAATAGAGAGAGAGAGATATAGACTGAAAATAGAAGTGTTATTTTTATATGCAGGGATGGAAATGTGTTTATATAGAAGTCATATTGCTCTACTTAATATTCTTCTGAAGTACTTCTGATAATGTTTATCAATCAAAATGTAAATATCAGTTTTTGTTTATGCATAAATCATGTCTAAGCTGGACATTTATCTTGGAGTGTCATTTATTCTGGAATTGCTTTGATGTTAGCCATCATCTTACTTACGATTTCATTGTGAAGACAATTCAATTTTTATGAGATTTGTCTATTTTTGTCATTGATAAATGGTAAAGTAGTTTTGTACTTTTGAAACTGATAATGAAAAACTGACTGGAGGCCAAAAAAAAAATGAATTTTAAAAGTGATCTTTTAAAGATTTCATGGAACTTCAAGAATATAAGTCCAAATTTCACATGATGTATGCATCAACAAATGTTATGTTTGAGTTTGGAATGAAGGAAGAGTTTAATTGTATAAATTTTGATGTTTGATTCGATCAAGTTCAAGCTCAAGCTCAGAGACCAACCTCTTGGTGCTGGATTTTCTCCCTATCATTGAAGACCCATTGGTGGCCTTTGGTTGTTTTTTGCCCTTTGGTGGGGTTGTTCTCTCTTTGATGTATTCCCCATTTCCATACTCAATTTTATAACGCATTTGTACTGCAAAGATATTAAACTGAAATTTTGTCTGACTACAGTATTTTATTGTAAAAACTCTGTCTTATTCAGATGAATTGTTATATAGACATTGCTTCCAATCTAGTGACACCATTAGCAAGAAAATATAGTATTAGCATTAATGGATATAGTTACTCAACAACATATGGAAAGTTCAGACAGTCTGTAAATGCTAAATGCTTAAGTAATGTATTTTAATGTACAGAAAAGTGGTTATTTTATTTATATATTGGTTGTGAGTATTTAAAGATAACAAAAGCCCATCAGATAAAATCTGTCCATGAATTATATGACAAACTGAATGCCATAAATCTGATTGTTTATGTATTCTGTGCATGCAGCTAATAAGGCTGAGTAAAAATTCATGTCAGATCTTTTCTGTGTTACTGAAAACATATTAATATTGCAAACTATTTTAATATCTAAATTATGTCAAGTTACAGAAAATAGAAGTGTATATTGCTTCTTTTTTTTTTTTTTGCTGTGACAATTTATGTTGACAGAGCTATTATTAAAAGACTCACCGTTTTATCATTTGCTACAATTTTTATGTCATTGTAAAATTGAGAATGGAATGTAGTAGGAATTTCAAAGTGTTTAATGTTTCTTAAGAACTATTTTGAGGCTTCCATTCTGACCCTGAATTTTGGAATCTGTCATTATTTTCCTGTAGTGCATCTTTCAATCAGAATAATATATTGCTGATAACTGAATTTTCTAAGTAGCAGCAATCACTAGGCTTTCAAAACTGAGGCTCAGTTCTCAGTTCAAACCTTGATGGCTGATGTATTCAATACTCCAATCTAAATAGACTTGAGAATTGCCGGTTTGTCTGTGGAAGGATTCTAAAGTAGTTCTCTCCGGGCACTCAAGTTTCCTTTACCAATAATAACTGGTAAAATGAAAGGTAAACTCACATTACAAGCCAATTGTGCTGATAGTGGTGTTCAACTCCAACTATCAATCAATCATATATTGTTGACTAATTGTTTTATTCTGGATTTTCCAACAGTTGAAAATTATTGCTGATTATGAGGTTAATAAAAGTAGTTTATAAGAAGGATTACAATTAGCCTTCTAGGTATAAACTGAGTTTCTATCTACGATTCTTCTATTATTTTCTAACTGATTAATCAAAATGAAGGCTCTGTAAAGATGGATTGGGATTGAATTCATTGAATTTTTCAATATACAATACTTATAATACAATACAATACAATATACAGAACTATACAATCTTGTTTTAATATTAGCATTGGTTCTAAACCAGTTGTTTTTTCCTCAAACATGAAGCTCCGTTGTCCTTTATAACAAATGAAAACTGGATTATTAATGGTATAAAGCATCCAGTTCATGTTGTCTTTTTAATTCATATGATGCATGAGCTGATATTGTGTACCAGTATGTTATTTCAGGACATCAATCAAATAATTAACGTATGAAAATTTAAAAAAAACAATGTTGCCATTCAAAAATCTTTCACAAGGAATGTAAAACATATTGACCTTTCAGACATTGCAAGATATTGAGAGATGATTTTTACTTTCAGAAAGAAATTAAAGACAAGATCTGGAGAAACAGTCAGATTGGTCGATTTATTGGATGAAGGTCTGAAAAGGGCAGAACAAAAGTTGATAGAGAAAGGGAGAGACAAGGTGAAAATGTTTATTTGATAAACAAAATAAAAAGATATAGAAAATAGGGGACAAGTTATACCAAAGGGATATTCAAACTCAAAAGAAAAAACTGAGAAAAGGCCATGACAAAAAAAAAAATAATGGACAGACAAACAACAAAACATAAAACAAAACATAAAAAATAGAAAAACCAGAAGTGATGATACCAAATGAAGATACATTAAAAATTTATCCCTGTAATTCAGTCTTAAAAGTATAACTGATATCTGTTCTGTTTATGAAGAAATGACATAAAAAATGTGTTACACACTGGATTATAACCTGCAAAGATGTTTATTTAAAAGTGCACCACATTTTTGAGACAATTATAGCAAATGAAAAGGAAAGATATTACAGTCATTTCTTATGATTTAATTTTGAATTCCATTTTAAGTGAGTAAAACAGGAAAAAATATTGATGATATCACTGTCACATGATACAATTATTTCTATAAGCTGATAGACAAAAAACTTTCAGACAATCAAAACACAAGTTGCATTCAGAATAAATTATTTACTATTGATTTAACACATTTTGCACTCAAAACAAGAGTGAAATAATGTTTGACCAAAGATGAAATAATAATAGTATCTGTATGTCTGATTTATAGGAAGTGTCTTGTTAAATGTAAATATCAATTTGTTTCTGTTGAAAAATAATTCTGTGTTTTTTGTGAAATTATTAGGCATACAAAGTTCAAATTTCTCATGGCAATACAGTAGAAAAACATGAGAGTTTGACTTTATAATTGATTTTCATTAAAAGTAGACCTTTATAAGCAACAAGTTAACCAAAAATTTATTATTAAAAGTTAGCAGCAATTCTATATTTATGTAAATTTGTTAAGTATTTGATACTGCCTTTGTTGTATCTTAGTAGTATGTTTGACAAGTGCCAGCAGCCTTGTATTTGATCCCAAGCTGGGTCAAACCAAAGTCTTGAATAGATACAAGAAATTGTGGTATGAGTGCCAATGAGACAATATTAGTATTTGCTGCTGATAATACTGTATTAAATACAAAAAAGCCTAAAGTTGGCCTCCATTTGAACTCTTGTATTTATTCAATCGATGGAAAGTTTCCTTTGTTGGCTTAAAAAGACAGTACACTTCCTTGAAATTCAATACCTTTCTTAACAGTGGACAAAGTCAATGATAAATGATATGCATCGAGATTATTTGGCTATATAAAAATGAGGGGATGTGGCATGATTGCCAATGAACTTAAGACAACTATCCATCAAAGTTCAAATAAAGTGAATGTCAGAATTTTGTCAACCATCATGCAAATATGCTCTCTGCAACATGGTCTATTAACCTTGAAACTTTAGACTAGACCTATGTATAGTTTGTAATAAGGCAAGTTCAAGGGGAGCCAATCTTATGATAAGCTAATGATATTTGATAATCAGTTGTATTAGTGTAGGCCTTATGTTATGTCATCACAAATTATTTGACTTTGTACCTTCATATATAGTTCATTGACATTTCAAACTAGTTACTTAGTTTAATTTTCACATTAACATTTCACCATCAAAATGACACCAGTAAGACACAGCTCTGTGTCCTTAGTTTATTAAAGAAAAAAGATAATTTATTTAAGAATTGAATGCTTCTCTTTGTAAATTTATTTGGGTGTAAAAGCATTGACCTAAGTACATTTTGCATGAAGCGCGGAAGCGCTTCATTCTAAAAATGTATGCACAGTCAACTCTTTTACAACCCTATAAAGTTACAAAAAGAAGCATTCAATTCTTATAATTACATTTTTTAGCTAGGATTATAAAAACACAATTTTCATGAAGTTTAATTTTTAAATTCACCTGTGCACTTTATTGTGGGACCTCCTGTCATAATGAATGAAATGTTATTGTTTCATGCAATTAACATGTGATGTGCAATTAGCCAATCAGAATAACGTATTATAATGAAACATACATCTAATGTAATTATTGTTCAAAATATGAATACAAAACCTCACACCAGATAGCTTTAATTTGTTTTAAAGAAATTTATGATTCTGAGTGCAACTAAGCTACATACTATAAGGCTTGATGCATTGATCATGTCACATCTACAAGACAAAGGAGTTACTATTTTCACTGTAAACAGATTAAATATTTACATGTTTTGCGGTATTTTTAAGGAAACAACACAGAATGGTAACATGTTTCTAGATGATTAATTGGTTATTAGATGGTTATCAATGCTGGGGAAAACATGGAAGATTATTTAGGACATTAAGTTTAAGTCAGGTCTAAAAAGTGGGTGGCACCTTGATTGATAGTCATTTCCATTTCCACTTAAAAAATAACTAAAAAATGACTAACAACCCGCTGATGACTTCTCTTTTAAGATTTTTAAAGGGCACCTTGACACACTTATAAACAAAGACTTCATAATAAGCATCTCCATTCTTCTCAAAACAAACTTTTATCTTTAAAATTAAGAAGCTCTGGATAAATTTGTTTGTTTTGTACTGTTAATTTTTGTTTCTTTTTTAGGAGTTAACCAAAGAACAGTTTAAAGCAGCTAAGGAGAATGTTGCTTATGGTTGCATTAAATACGCTGATCTATCACACAGTCGAACCAATGACTATGTATTCTCATTTGACAAAGTATGTATCACTGGATCTAGATACTGTAAAACAACTTATTTTCGTGAGCGATTTATTTTCGACACTTTCGCGAGTAGAAAAATAACGCGAATATAAACCGTCGCCAATATGTAAACTTTGGATCTGTCCTTATGAAACTTCATCAAGTTAATCAGAAAATCGTGAAATTAAATATCCGCGAAGTGGTCAAGAAAGGGTAAAACGTGAAATAAAGTATCTGTGAAAGTAAGTTGGTTTACAGTATATAAAGTAGTGGTATAAGTGCCAATGATACAATTCTCCATCCAAGTCACAATTTGTATAAAGTAAACCATTATGGGTCAATGTACAGCCTTAAATATTGAGCCTTGGCAAGCTATAAAGGGTCCCAAAAAATTCAAGTGTAAAACAATTCAAACAGGAAAACCAAGAAACACTAATGAACCACACCGGCAAATGACAACTATTGAACACTAACGTCATAAATATCAGTCTCATCTTTTTCATCTTTGAATGTTTAGAATTATTCTCTTTTTGTAATAGTAATACTACTTTGCCAATTCTATCAAACATGGCCACAATCATGATTACTAGTACCACTTGAGTTAAAATATTGAAACTAATGAACAGTTGAAAAAATTACCATGGGAAATAATATACTGTTTTTGGGGAATACTGAACATTCTCTAATTCATATTAAACATGTATTATTGTAAAAGATTTTGTCTAAAAAGAAACAAATTACATTGTTGTGTGTGAAATGCCAGGCACACAAATTTATAAATTCAAAGTAAAAATTAAACAAAAGTGCTTCCATGATGCTTACCATGGGTAAAATTCTGTTATGGCCCTTAGCTGTGAGCAAAGAGTAAAAAAGTTATTTTTTGGATTTATATATTTTTTTTTACTTTAACAGATGTTGGATGATCGAGGAAACACAGCTGCATATTTACTTTATGCTTATGTTAGAATAAGGTGAGAGGATTTATTAGGAAGATATTATAAGTTATCTACGTTCATATTCATAGATATGGATATTTTAACACCCTGAAGTACCCCAGTACACCATGAGACTTGAAGTTCCCCGGGATAATGGTAAGCAACGTCCAGGGATATGGGTTAGCAACACCCTGGGGCTATGGGTTTAGTAACGACGTGCGTAAACCAATCAAAATCCCAGATATATACTAAGCCCGTGGGGATAATGCCCTTATTTTCTAATGATGTTATCCTCCCAGTATAATGTTTATCAACAATTTCAAATGTTTTTTTCCTCTATAAACGATGTGTTCAAGTATGAAAACAATATCGTTCAAGCAGATTCATACTGTAAAAATAAATGCACAACTGATATCAACAATTGTAAATTCTGGGATTTTTTTCTCAAATTTGCAAATATTAATAAACAATGGTGAGGGCTATTCCATTCAGATGATTGTGGGTTGGTTGGCAGGAATTTCCAGTTTTCTACTGACAAAGCAATGTGTTTTTCCTGTTTAATCTCTGAAAAACCAACAGATTTATAAATACCTGTATGGAAAAAAAAATATAAAATCATAATAAAATTTCTCTATTTTCTTTTGAACTGATTCACATTATATAATGACTGATGGCCTTTTATAGCTTTAATTAATATTTGAATTTATTAGTATTTCAATGTTGTAGATAGTTGATTACTGGGAAGTATAATTCACAAATCATTATTTATTAGGAAGATATTGTCCCTTATTCTTTGATCTATCCCTAGTATTCATTCATTCCCAAGAAAATTGAGGTCACAGTGTATGTAATTGAGGGTCTGGATGGAGGGTCTGTTATTCTGTAAACATTTAATTTTAACCCCTTTTTTCTCTAATCTTCAAAATATTAACCCCTTTTTTCTCTAATCTTCTATTTTTTTTGCCCGTTATTCTCTAATCTTCATTTTTTAAGGGCATTAATCTTTAATCATTTAACCCCACCCAAACCCTCATAAATCATCTTAAGCAAAAGGTCATATATTCATTTTACTAATAAGTATGTCAATATGTACACAAAGCTCTGTATTGACCCACTACCCCAAAATCATAACGCTGTAGATGTCATTTTAATTTTCCATGTACATAAACTATCTGGGATTGTCTTTTATGGAATTTGGCTCTACAAGCAGTAAATGTCATGCATCAATATCAAGCTTAAAGTATCCATTATGTCTTATCTAGGTAGGAAATAGTCTGATTACTGTTAAAAGGGATTCAAGAGGATCACTTTACCCTGGGGGGTCATTGTTTTACACTGTCTGAAGGAGAGTATAGATGTTAGTCCAAAGATGTCTCCCAAACTGGTTAATTCTTAATCTGGACAAAACCGTGTTTCCATTCAGTTTTAAGGATATTGATATATTCCCTTGTTGTGCCTGGAATGATATTTTATCTTTTCCCCACTAAAATAACATGAAAGTAGGAAGTGAATTTCCCATTACATTGGCATTAAAAGTCAAAATCTATGAAAATTGGTATTATTGCCAACGAGACAACTCTCCACAAGAGACCAAAATGACACAGAAATTAACAACTATAGGACACCTAACGGCCTTCAACAATGAGCAAAGCCCATACCGCATAGTCAGCTTAGAGATATTGATTAGAAAATTATAGAAAAAAAAGTTGTTTGGAAAATTTGACATAGTATGATCATGGTGCCCATGAATATTGACTTAATTTTGCATAATCTTGAAACTGAGCTTGGAAAGTTTTTCTCAGATACTGCAGTAATGTAGAAAGTTACATGTACATTAATTAGGGGAATAACTTTTAGTAAACTCTTACAGTTTCTCATAACATTAAGGAAACCTTGGGCTATTTTTAAAATAATCAGCCTTACTTGCTATAAAGGTCACCTTAGAATTATTAAGCATACACATGTCTTTTTAGAGCATTCTCTTCTTATCCCCCTGTAGATATAAAAATAATATGTGGTATGATTGCAAATGCAATGAGATAACTAAAGAACATTAATGACACACAAATAAACAACTCTAGGTCACTCACTCAGTACCACCTGAACAATGAGAAAAACCCATACCATAGGTAAACCCAATGGGGATACAGAAACTTTCATAAGTGGGGGCCTACTGACTGCCTAAGAGGGGGCCTGCTTCAGTCACGCTTCAGTGATTCCCTATAAAAGTAACCAATTTTTTTCCAAAAAAGGGCCCCTGCCCCCCCCCCCTCCTAAATCGACCTCTAATACCTATGAATTTTAAACCTCAATTCATCTCTCTCTTATAGGGTCAGTTTAGTCCAGTCCTGTGGGTGACCATTGTATACTACAGTTAACTATGGATTTATTTATTTTTGTGGATTGCTGGAAACTTTAATTTTTGTGGAAATTTGATTTCGTTGTTTTGCAAATCTCAGTATATAAAGCCTATTAAAAATACGTTATTCATTGAACATTGGAATGAATGGTTAAATTGTACCCATGAAACCAACGAATATTTTTATCTAACAAAAAATAATGAATCCACAGTATTATGACTGACAGTAAACTATGATTTCCATTTATATCCTATAGTTCTTAACTTCTATGATAAATGATATTTAAGTATATATCAGAGGTGCTTACCCTTTTAGTTTACACCATTCATATTATTATTTAAAACTTTTTAATTGGAAATGTAATGTGTGCTTCTGTACAAGTAGTGTAACTTTGAAAGATAAAAAAGATCAACCATTATTTGTTTCATTTATTTTTGGCTACTTTATGCCATTTTTTAAAATCAAAGGAGTAAGTTCGGTAAGGGCCATATTTGGCCCCAATTATAAAGTTCATAGTAACAAGACAATACATGTTTTAAGTTGCCTTTAAGACATGTTAGAAAGTTAAACAGAACAGTTTTTGTCAAAGTTTAATTCTAACACGTTGATTTTTACATCCAAAAAAGGTCAAGATAAGGGATTTTGGTGAAATTTGACAAAATCAGCTGGATTTTAACCAAATAAAGGACCAGGAAACATTGAGCGCAGGCGTCGACAAGCTTAAGATTCAAATAAGACATGTGAAATATCTTCACAAACATTGTTTTAAAAGATCTTTGTTGTCGACGTATGCGCTCTATGGTTCCTGTCCAATAATCTATGGAAATTTACCCATTTTCATTGATTTTTTCCTGAAAAATCAACATTAGTACAACTTGTGACGTCATAGTGAAACGCAGAGACGTAAAATTTTCAACAAAAAGGTTTATATCGTAGCTAGTCAATGTATTAGCTATACTTTATCGTAATATTGGTCGATAAATCCGAATTTGAAATTTACGCTAAAAAAGTGGGCCATTTTAGGACCTTATCGAACATACTCCTTTGACTTGTGAACCAAATACATTTACATTTATACTTACAGGTCCTTGTCATCATGTAAAGGAAACATCACTAAAAAGATGCATCCAGTTCTAATTGAAAACTACAGCCAATTTTTTCTAAATTATCTTTCTCATTTATTTCAAGGTCAATTGCCAGGAATGCCAATGTCAGTCAACAAAAGTTAAAGGAAGCTGCAATAAAGGATAAGATACAACTAGACCATGAGAAGGAATGGAAACTTGCTAAATGTCTTCTACGTTTCCCAGAAATAATACTGAAGTGTTTAGATGATCTCATGTTACACACACTGTGTGAATACTTGTATGAAACATCTAATACATTTACAGAATTTTATGACGTCTGCTACTGCATAGAAAAGGACAGACAGACAGGTTTGTTTGAGATATAGATAAGTTTATTGTCAACCTTGTAAAAAAACAACGTCATGTTATGGCGTGTGCTGTTAATTTACAGATTAAGTTATGGAAGGGAAAAAAATATGGTTTCATACATAAAATTTAAGGAATAGCTGCATATAGATAATACTTTAAGAAATTAGAAGTTTGATTTCTGATTATTGCCAATCGTATCCTGCTTGGAGTTTTCTCCACATAAAATTTCACTTAAATATTTGCTTAATATCTTGATTCATTTCTATTTTCACTACTGTGTTAAGACTGCAATTAGGTGTATGACATTAAGGTTGACTCCTTCCTGCAACTATTTGAGACATTCTTCACAGACGTCATAATTATTTGGGCTCAGCATAAGTGACATCATCAACAACTGAATTCCTATATTAAAATATCCAAATTTGCCCATTTATAGAACAAAAGTTAAATGATTTTCAAAATTGCTGTGAGACATATATAATAAAGGATTATTTCATCAAAAATAACTTTCTGAGGTTAGTGGGTTTCTCTGTAGTGTATTTCCTTTATAACCGTTTGGATTGAGAAATGTCGTGTTATGCTTAGTTACCTAATTTTTTTAATAGCTGATTCATTATAGTTTCACTTATTGAATGTGTTGTTTTTTTCTGAAGACAACTTAAGACTGTAATTTGATTATGACATTGGCGTTGACTCCTTCCTGCAACAATTTAAAAGCCTCAACAGGCATCATGATTATCTGGACTAGCATGAGTGACGTCATCATCTATTCTACAATTATCATATTTGCCTGCTAATGGAACCAAATTTTAAGGTTTTCAAATTGCTTTTAGACACATAGTAAATAATTATTTCATCAAAAATAACTTTCTTAGGTTAGTGGGTTTCACAGTTGTATATCTCCTTTTTGGAATGAGAAATACCATGTGATGTGTAGTTATATCTAATTTGCTTAATTATAATAGCTGATTCTTTTACAGTTTTACTATGGTGGGTTTTTTCAAAAGACGATTTTGGACTGTAATTTTGTGTTTAACATTAGCATTGACTCCTTCCTGCAACTATTTTAAACACCCTCAACAGGCGTCATGATTTTCTGGACTAGCATGAGTGACGTCATCATCTATACTGCAATTTTCAAATTTGCCTGTTTCATGTGTTTATATAACAAAAATTTTATGATTTTCAAAATTGCTGTGAGACACATTAGAAATAAATATTTCATAAAAAATAACTCTCTGAGGTTAGTGCTCAGTAGTATATTTCCTTTTTACCTTTTGGATTAGCCTGCAATATCGTGTGATGCGTAGTTACTCAATTTGCTTAATAGGTGATTCATTTAGAAGAAGATGTTCTATTTCCATTAAAAGGGCTCACAAGGAGCATAGTACAATATAAGGCATTAATAAGACAATTGAAAAAGAATCAACCATTTATAGTTCAACCATTGTGGGGTTTTTCTAAAGACAATTTTATTACTGATGAGGAGAAAAGCTGTCAGTGCTGTTATATTTGTCAAGTGTTAAAATGTATTATCATCTTTTACATGCATGCTGTGCACTTAATAGTGCTTACGTAAATGAAAAATTGTGATGATATTTATTTAGAAAACATTGACATGATAATCAACCCAACTTTCCGTAATTTTTATCCAAAAAATTTTGAACTCTAGGAAATTGATGTTGAAAATATTTTTGTAATTAGGTTTATTGAATATCATGTCATCACCGTCTTATACCAAGTAAATATTTTTCAAACATCTTTGTTTCTGCTGACATAATTTCACAAGTTATCGTTGGAAAAACTTAAAATTGGATTACTAATAACAAATGTTACAAGATGCATGTGTTTCATATATCACAAAACTCATTTTTCTTGCTTCCGTAATAAATGATAAAAGACCTGTTTTAATATTGCATGTGTTTGAATATCAGTAAGGAATAATTTCCTATCGATCTTTCTACATTCATAAAAATAAAATATAAAAACAACAGCTTTTAATACTGCATGATAAAACTGACATGAGGGAAGTTGACTAATTTAACTATTAGTTATATGATCAGCTTACTTCTCTTTGATTCGTTTTAACTTTTCAATTGGTAAACATTTATATTTGGTTTCTCTAACTCTATGGAAATTTATCCCTTTCCGAACCCATTGTATAAAAAAATGTAATCAACGTGTGGTTGCTGGTGATCTCAAAAGATCATTGGATGATTTTGAGGGTCATGACCTTTTTAGCTAACTGAATGAATCAAAAAACGATAACAGGTGTTAATGAAATTGACAACTTCGTGCAATGTGAAAGGCACTCGAAGGGGATTTTCGGTTAACAAAAAAAGAAAATGTCTTTTTAATCATTAGAGAAACAGATTCTTAAATAGTTACTCGTGGATTATCGGATTTATCCAATCTCGATAGTTAAATTATAAATTTTAAAGTCCTTGCCGAGGCGGCTCGGACTTTAAAATTGATAATTTAACTATCTCGATTGGATAAATCCGATAATCCACTGGTATCAATGTAAGAATCTATATTTACATAATTGTCATTTAATGCTGAACAAATTGGACATTTCTTAAGCTAGATTGTCAAAAGAAATACAGTTAAGCATGATCAGTTTTACTTGTGTTAATTTATTTGCTCAACAGATGAAGGTTTATATTGCTAGTCATCTATTTCATAATATCTTTGCATTAGTTGTATGAGTTGATCTCATGACATTGTAAATTGCTTGGATAATTAAATCAGAGCGAAAATGCTCTAAATATTTTGATTATTACATGAGAACTGCATTGGATAGCCAACAAATATTAATACATGTTAATCTATTGTAGTCTTAAATTTGTTTTCAATCTTTTAAGCAAAGTCAACCTATAAAACAGACTAAAATTCTTTTATTTCGTATTTAAATGTTCCAAAATCAATCAAAGTCTTATGTACATCTATCCTTGCACTTGCACTTCCAGTTCTATCGGATGCAGCTCATGTATTAAAATCAGCAGATAAAATATATCTATTTGTTGACCTCATTCCTCGATGATAAATATTACAGTTGTTCTGACGATCGGTAAAATGATGCCATATTGTATTTATCTTACGAGTTACAGACTGTCTGTGGTCATTCCTGTCAAAAGGATTTGTTTCCATTAAAGTACACTTACCATTATGAGTACGACAGATTTTGAGAGGTTTCATAATGGAATATTTCAGAAAATATCCCTTTAATGGTAACAATTAGATTTGTACTGTCTACGGTGTAATCAGGTTACAACTACATGTCCCTAAAGCAAGATTTGTTTAAGTTAACTATCTCACAATATTTTTTTTTAATTTTATCTCAAGTCAGATGGCATATTTCCCTTCAACTTCTAAACATTTCCTGTAGCATTGATTGCTCTTTGCAGTTCAAAGATGTTGCATTCTAATAGCTGTTAAATTGTTCTTATTTTCCATGTTGTCTAGAAAAGAAGTGTTATATGGTAGTCCATTTAGGAGCCAAAAAATATGTTTGAAAGAGATCCTCAACTTCAAACGGTTCAATTTTAAATTTAAAACATGAATTTAATACCCTTAAGTGTAACAATATGGTATTGCACAAGACTTCATGGAGGAATTCTGTCTAACAATATAATGCAGATTTTATCTTTCTTTGTGACATGGTTTTGTTTATTGTGATGAAATAAGCAGAAATTCAGTTGAAAGCAAGAAAATATTGACGTCATAATAGAATTTCGGCCAAAAAAGAACTTGAGATAAAAATTATAATCATATACTCAAACCAACCTTGGAAAGTATGAATCAGCTAAGAAATATGAAAACAGAAGATAAAATATCAAAGCTCTTTAAGGTTCTATATTCTAATTGCTAACATTTTAGTAAAGAAATTTTCCTAGATATAGACATTGAAAACAGAAGATAAAATATCAAAGCTCTTTAAGGTTCTATATTATAATTGCTAACATTTTAGTAAAGAAATTTTCCTAGATATAGACATTGATTTTATTATATACATTGAAGTGAAGTGCATTTATTCAGGGCACAGTTGAAAATCTTTTGCTTGAAGCAGGTTTATAAGAAATAAAGACTCAAATTTATTGTATTTAAATTAGATTTTTATATAGAATATGTAATTATAAAGCTGGTTCAGATTTAAGTATAAGCAGTCTAAACCTGTTGACACATATTTTCCTTATTCTAAAGAAATATTGGATTAGACATAAAAATGTGATTGACATGCTAAGAATTGTGACTAATTTAGTGTAAAGTTTACTACCCTGTAGACAAATTTCTGTTACAAAAGTGTGGGTCAATCAATATTTCATCACCGGTCAACACTTCCAACACTTCGGTTTTCATTTAATAACATTTTTTCTAGATTACAAATCTGTATCAATTTTGTACTCAATAATCCTGGAAACAAAACAAAGACTGGCTTGTATTTCAATGATGCTTGACCCACTTGCTCTCAGCAATAAGTCTGAGCTCTTGTCAAATAACTTATGGAAAATAATTGTACCAGTTATAAACAAACATGGTTTCAATCCTGTTTGACTGTTGTATGTCATGATTGTATCCTGAACACCAATAACATTGGCTGCTGCCATTATTAAAAATTGAACATCAGGAATGAAACACAGATACAGATTTTTTATGACAGTTGAGGTTTTTTATCTATTTTAAAATATAAGGGAGTTGTCTGCCCCTTGTAATTTTGAAAAAAAGCATTCAAAATTTCAACAATTTCAACATATTTTTTTGTTCAAAAATGGAAAATGTATTAGACTCAAAGTTTTTCAACTTAGTACTGTAACGTCTTCTCCAAAGATTTCAATGATTTTAGTGATTTCATTTTTAGCTCACCTGCCCCAAAAGGCCAAGTGAGCTTTTCTCATCATTTGGCGTCGCTCATCCGTCGTCGTTAACTTTTACAAAAATCTTCTCCTCTGAAACTGCTGGGCCAAATTAAGCCAAACTTGGCCATAATCATCATTTGGGTATCTAGTTTAAGAATTGTGTGGCGTGACCCGGCCAACCAAACAAGATGGCTGCCACGGCTAAATATAGAACATAGGGGTAAAATGCAGTTTTTGGCGTATAACTCAAAAACCAAAGCATTTAGAGCAAATCTGACATGGGGTAAAATTGTTCATCAGGTGAAGATCTATCTGCCCAGAAATTTTCAGATGAATCAGACAAACTGGTGTTGGGTTGCTGTCCCTAAATTGGTAATGAAAGGAAATTTTGCTGTTTTTAGCTCACCTGCCCCGAAGGGCCAAGTGAGCTTTTCTCATCACTTAGCATCTGGCGTCGTTGTTAACTTTTACAAAAATCTTCCCCTCTGAAAATACTTGGCCAAATTAAACCAAACTTGGCCACAACCATCATTGGGATATCTTGTTTAAAAAATGTGTGGCGTGACCTGCCAAACCAACCAAGATGGCCGTCATGGCTAAAAATAGAACATAGGGTAAAATGCAGTTTTTGGCTTATAACTCAACAACCAAAGCATTTAGAGCAAATCTGACTGGGTGAAATTGTTTATCAGGTCAAGATCTATCTGCCCTGAAATTTTCAGAAGAATCGGACAACCTGTTGTTGGGTTGCTGCCCCTGAATTGGTAATTTTAGGGAAATTTTGCTGTTTTTGGTTATTATCTTGAATATTATGATAGATAGAGATAAACTTTAAAATACTATATACAATTATGGCCTGTTGGAGAGGTGGATATCCAAAATTGTCAACACGAGAAGGTTATTTCAATGAGGGCGCAGCCTGAAGTGAAATAACTTTCAAGGGTTGACAATTTTGGATATTTTATCGATTCTAAGGGGCCACAATTGATTTATTATACCAAACTTACAATAGAAAGGCCTTTCGAACACTTTCTATATGTTTTACATAACAAAGTCAAAGACAAGTTGACGTCAGTTGAAAATACATTTGTGTTCTAGAATTTCTAGAATGTACAACAAAAGTAAAATCTTTTGTAAAAAAATATTGATGGCCCTGAAAAGGACCGTTACTCCAGAAGAGCTATCATCAGCTGCTGGCACTCTATTCATGTCTAATGCCTTATTTTCTCGTCTCTTCTTCCTCGTCTCTTCTTCTTCTTCTTCTCTCGGTGAGCTTCAAGTGTAACGTGAACGCTGCCATTTTGTTTATTTACGTCTGTGACGTCATTATCATGGGAGATAACTCAAGTACAAATCAACAATCTCAAAAGGTTATTCGCCGGTGAATGGTGGAAATTTTTAGGGTTATTCGTCTTTCCTTGCAATTGATTGAAATACAACTGAACTATTCCATGTCACGTGATAATGTTTCACCCAATAGAATTGTTTAGAATATATGTAAGGTATAATAATAAATGTTGGCAAAGTAAGATCTATAAATAAGTCAACATGACCGAAATGGTCAGTTGACCCCTTTAAGAGTTATTGCCCTTTATAGTCAAGTTTTAACCATTTTTAGCTCACCTGGCCCGAAGGGCCAAGTGAGCTTTTCTCATCACTTGGCGTCCGTCGTCCGTCGTCGTCGTCGTCGTCCGTCGTCGTTAACTTTTACAAAAATCTTCTCCTCTGAAACTACTGGGCCAAATCAAACCAAACTTGGCCACAATCATCATTGGGGTATCTAGTTTAAAAAATGTGTGGCGTGACCCGGTCAACCAACCAAGATGGCCGCCACGGCTAAAAATAGAACATAGGGGTAAAATGCAGTTTTTGGCTTATAACTCAAAAACCAAAGCATTTAGAGCAGATCTGACATGGGGTAAAAATGTTTATCAGGTCAAGATCTATCTGCCCTGAAATTTTCAGATGAATCGGTCAATCGGTTGTTGGGTTGCTGCCCCTGAATTGGTAATTTTGAAGAAATTTTGCTGTTTTTGGTTATTATCTTGAATATTATTATAGTTAGAGATAAACTGTAAACAGCAATAATGTTCAGCAAAGTAAGATCTACAAATTAGTCAACATGACCTAAATGGTCAATTGACCCATTTAGGAGTTATTGCCCTTTATAGTCAATTTTTAACCATTTTTAGTTAATTACAGTAATCTTTTACAAAAATCTTCTCCTCTGAAACTACTTGGCCAAATTAATCCAAACTTGACCACAATCATCTTTGGGGTATCTAGTTTAAAAAATGTGTGGCGTGACCTGGTCAATCAACCAAGATGGCCGCCACGGCTAAAAATAGAACAAAGGGGTAAAATGCAGTTTTTGGCTTATAACTCAAAAACCAAAGCATTTTGAGGAAATCTGACATGGGATAAAAATGTTTATCAGGTCAAGATCTATCTGCCCTAAAATTTTCAGATGAATCGGTCAATCGGTTGTTGGGTTGCTGCCCCTGAATTGGTAATTTTGAGGAAATTTTGCTGTTTTTGGTTATTATCTTGAATATTATTATAGATAGAGATAAACTGTAAACAGCAATAATGTTCAGCAAAGTAAGATCTACAAATAAGTCAACATGACCAAAATGGTCAGTTGACCCGTTTAGGAGTTATTGCCCTTTATAGTCAATTTTTAACCATTTTTCGTAAATTAAAGTAATCTTTTACAAAAATCTTCTCCTCTGAAACTACTTGGCCAAATTAATCCAAACTTGGCCACAATCATCTTTGGGGTATCTAGTTTAAAAAATGTGTGGCGTGACTTGGTCAACCAACCAAGATGGCCGCCACCGCTAAAAATAGAACATAGGGGTAAAATGCAGTTTTTGGCTTATAACTCAAAAACCAAAGCATTTTGAGGAAATCTGACATGGATAAAAATGTTCATCAGGTCAAGAACTATCTGCCCTGAAATTTTCAGATGAATCGGTCAATCGGTTGTTGGGTTGTGCCCCTGAATTGGTAATTTTGAGGAAATTTTGCTGTTTTTGGTTATTATCTTGAATATTATTATAGATAGAGATAAATTGTAAACAGCAATAATGTTCAGCAAAGTAAGATCTACAAATAAGTCAACATGACCAAAATGGTCAGTTGACCCTTTAGGAGTTATTGCCCTTTATAGTCAATCTTTAACCATTTTTCATAAATCTAAGTAATCTTTTACAAAATCTCCACTGAAACTACTAGGCCACAATCATCTTTGGGGTATCTAGTTTGAAAAATGTGTCCGATGACCTGGCCATTCAACCAAGATGGCCGCCACGGCTAAAAATAGAACATAGGGGTAAAATGCAGTTTTTTGCTTATAACTATGAAACCAAAGCATCTAGAGCAAATCTGACAAGAAGTTAAATTGTTAATCAAGTCAATATCTATCTGCCCTGAATTTTTCAGATGAATTGGACAACTGGTTGTTGGGTTGCTGCCCTCCAATTGGTAATTTTTAAAGAAATTTTGCCGTTTTTGGTTATCTTGAATACTTTTATAGATAGCGATAAACTGTAAACAGCAATAATGTTCAGCAAAGTAAGATCTACAAATAAGTCAACATGACCTAAATGGTCAATTGACCCCTTAAGGAGTTATTGCCCTTTATAGTCAATTTTTAACAATTTTTATTAATTTGGTAAATTTATGTAAATTTTTACCAAATATAGTTCTCTGTTACTAATGGGCAAAGTTCATGATAGATATAATTGTAAGAAGCAAAATCGTTCAGTAAAGTAAGAACTTCAAACACATCACCATCACCAAAATACAATTTTGTCATGAATCCATTTGTGTCCTTTGTTTGATATGCACATAGACCAAGGTGAGCGACACAGGCTCTTGAGAGCCTCTAGTTTCATAATCTTAGTAATCTATTACAAAAATCTTCTCTGAAACTAATGGGCCAAGTTAATTATAGATAGAGATAATTGTAAGCAGCTAGAATGTTCAGTAAAGTAAGATGAACAAACACATCACCATCACCAAAACACAATTTTGTCATGAATCCATCTGCCTCCTTTGTTTAATATTCACAAAAACCAAGGTGAGCGACACAGGCTTTTTAGAGCCTCTAGTTTATGTATCTGATTAAAAATTTAACCAAAAAGAACTTGTGTTGGCAAGAATATTCTCTTTTGAATACGTTTGATAAATGTGCCTGAAAGTGATAGCCAGTTTATTGTCTTGCATATGACGAAAGTTGTGGAAAGCAAAACTTACATTGGATTGCTTCTCCAATGACAGCAAACAATTGTTTAGTTTTCTAAGCTGTTAAAATTATTTTAATATGATAAGAAGTACTTGATATACTATAAATATAAATTTGCATACTACATTGTATTAGTATGTATCAGTTTGACAACTGTTTTGAGTCCCTTCTACCTAGTTCCTGATTCTATGACTGAATTAATTAGCAATTTTCAATGATATGTTTTTTGCTAAAAGTCAATTTGAGCAAAACAACTTGTTATAGATCAATGATATTTTGTATAAAGTTGCATCACTATTAGTACATTTCAGTTTGGCTACCATTTTGAGGCACTCTAAGACATGGTGTAGTGATTGAATAAATTTTCAATGTTAAGTTTCAAAATATATTTCCCTTGGATATTGTCCAGTTCCATTTTTTTTTTGGTATCAAGGCTAATAAGTTGTTACCAATGAATATCCTTAAGGCAGATATAGCTGTCAATTTAGTGGCATATTTGCCAACTCTCATTCAAAGTTTTATTATTAGATCCTGATATAGATAAGTACATATGATACATCATATTTGGAATATATCCTATCTACTTGCAGTAAATTAGGTGCCTTCATTCTAGTCATGCTCCTGTGACTCTAAAATTTGAATGTTAAGTATTATTTTAATAAAATGTGGTCTTAACAAATACCAATTCTATTACATGTAGTAACATTTTTTATGATGCTAATGAATTATTGAAATGTTTAGATTTTCTACTGAACATGCTTTTAAAAGTACTTTGTAATTTTATTTGATTAAAATCTGAACAGATGTACCTCATTTGCAAGGATATTTGAAGGTCATTATTCTCTTGAATTTAAAGTAAATTGTTTGTTGATTCGTATTGACTTTATTAATATTTAATCTTTAAAAGTACATATGTACTTTAAAGTTAATAGACTGAGTACATGAAGGTGGTAGGATGTTACAGTTCATCAAATTGCTGCTTTCATTTTACTGCCATATTGGACATATCTCTGTGTCATTGAATGTTTTATTATATCTTTATGTCGACATTGTATGAGATAATTACAACTGAGAATGGCTGAATTTTCTTTTATATGTTGACATATAAAAAAGAAGATGTGGTATGATTGCCAATGAGACAACTATCCACAAAAGACCAAAATGACACAAACATTAACAACTATAGGTCACCGTACGGCCTTCAACAATGAGCGAAGCCCATACCACATAGTCAGCTATAAAAGGCCCCGATAAGACAATGTAAAACAATGTACTGTTCAAATTTATAGTCATTTGTAATTGAATTAGATGCAGGGTATACTGTATAAGACAGCAACTCATCAACACAAAATTACAAAATATATCATCTGGGAACAGTTATAATCTCTTGTTTCTTTATATTACATTTTATAGGTTAACATGCTTCATTTGTGTTACCAGATTTTATTTTTCTCTTGCAGGTAAAATAGTGAATGTAAACATGAATCGTCTGTTGTTGTGTGAAGCTACTGCTAATGTTATTGCTGCAGGTTTCCACTTACTAGGAATTAAACCTCTAGAAAGGATGTAACTCCTGTACAGTACAAAACATTTGCCAACCATGAACAGATTTTAAACTGATAAATTATTAAAATTTTCTTGTCAAAATGTGCAGTTAAGCATGACATATCAGTAAAATGTGCTTACATTTGTTTAAGACTTTTTATTATTTTAGTTTGAACATGTTGGTTATATTATTTATGGTCTTGGTTGAGTTGTCAGTTATCCTTCAGAACAAATGTGTATTGTCTTTGATTGATTGTGGTGCTTAGTTATTGAAATTATTGCATGAAGCTGTTAGTTTTTATTGGTGGAGGAAGCGTAGTCTTCAGAAGTGCATGGAGAGAACCACAACATTCAACCGGAAACTGGCAATGCTAGTCAATTAATATTGGAATCCGACACTCCTGTCTATTGTTTGGTTCAAACCCTGGACCTCAGTGTTGACAGACTAGTGATATAGTATATGAATTACTTAGACCACTTATGTAAATTCCTGCTTTGTTCTGTCATTGGTCTTTAACCTTGTTTTTAAAAATCTTTAAAAAATTGTACGACTGTTATACAAATGAGAGTTTAAGCTAGTAATAAAAACAGGTTCAATCCACCATTTTCAGTTTCTATATAAAGAAATGCCTGTACCCAGTCTCGAATATGCCAGTTCTCCATTCATTTGTTGTGTTTGAGGTTTTAATTTTACTACTTGATTAAAGGCTTTCCTTTGATTTTTTTTCGTTTGGTGTTTGGTGTTTTTGGTTATTTTACTTTTTTTATGAGACCAATACTGTGGATTCATTATATCCTTTGGATACCAATTTTTGTGAGGACTGGTGAACCACAAATCACAAATTTTCTGTAGGCTTTGTATGCCAAGATTGGCAAAACCATGAAATCAAATAGCCACAAAAATGGAAGTTTTCCTCAATCAACAAAAATTGAACTCACAAAAAATAAATGAATTCACAATATAATGTAGTAAAGTTGTAACCAATCTTATCCATTATTTCATATTTGCTTGAATCGCCTTATTATCCAAAGTGCACTGGAATTATACTTTCTGCCACAGTTCAAAGAGCAATAACTTACACATGATTTTTTCATTAACTACATGTATTTTGTGTTAATTGAAACAAATGATTACCCTGAACTCACTAACATAATTTCATCACAAAAGTGTAAATTGCTGTTGAAATCATTGGAAAGGGTAACATCCTGAGATGATTATACCCACTGATTATACAAGCATAATAAATATTGTTTTCACCAAATTTATTGCTTTCAACATGGGCATATTTATAACTTGTATTACTATTGAAGGAAAATAGGGATAAACAACCTTAAAGTTTGTAATGCCAAAACTACCATAAAGTGTTATTGCTGCTCCTAATTCCATTTTTGTGTATTCCAACATTTTTCCATACTTGTTTTTTTCATTTTGCCTATAGATTAAAAGGTCATTTTTGGTTAATTAATAAAGGTGATAATTTACAGACTAATAATAATAATAATACTTTATTCAGAAGCAATACAGCTTATAGAATATACAATTTTACAATATTTTTTGAATGCATCAGTGAAATATAAATACAACAATTATACACAATACATGCATGGCGGAGAATGAGACAAAAATTCATATGATAAATAAATAATACAACTACATATTACGAATTTTTTCAATATTAAACAAAAATTTACCTAAATTATTAAGTTCTTTTACATTGTGAACTGATAACAACTGTATAAGTTTAAAAGTGGATGGATATTGCCAATAATATTTCTTAATGTATAGTTTTCTTACATCACTATATCTATTACATTCTAGAATAACATGGTATTCATCTTCTACAATATTGTTAGTGCACATAGTACAAAATCTATTTTCTCTATCTACATTGTAATATCTGCCTGTTTCTATATTGAGGCTATGTGCGGAGATACGATATTTACATATAAAAGGTTTATATATTTGATTAACAGGTCTATCTAAATAAAACTGCAGTATATCTGTGTCATATATATATCTATAAAGTATACATTTTGATGAATTATTAAAAAAAGAATTAGCATCAGCAATAAAGGTATCTTTCATTCTTTGTTTTAGCTCATGTATGAATATATCAACATTATTTACACTTTGTTTTAGCCATACATCATGAAAACCATAACTACATAATATATCTTTGACTGAACAAGCCCAATTCGATTTGTCATTGGGTTTTTTAAATGAACTCTCCAACATATCTTCATAACATGCTTTAAGTATACAGTTATCAGTATTTAATAATTTGAACCAAAATTGAATCATTCTTCTTTGTCTTTCATAATACATTGGATAACGTCCCAATTCACAGTAAACCATGTTATTAACAGCAGTTTTTCTAACCTTTAGAATTCGTTTTAAAAAACATAAATGTACTTTCTCTATATCACCAGCTTTATGATTACCCCACACTTCACAGCTATAATTAAGTATACTAGATACATAGGTATCAAATAAGGACAGTAGTGTTTCACAGTTATAATATTCATCTACAATTTTACTACATAATGCAAAAACAGCTTTTCTTCCTTGATTTGCTAACATTTTTTGAGTATGTAAAAAACTGCCATTATAATTAAAAAGAATACCCAAATATACAAAACTGTCACATATATCTATTTGGTTGTTATTCAAAAACCATTTTTCTTGACTTTTTACACTACCTCTATTTCTAAACACTACAACTTTAGTTTTAGACATATTAATGTATAAACCATATTCCTCTGCCGAAGAATTTACAGTATTTATCATATTTTGCAGATCATCTATGTTCTCACTGAATAAAACAGTGTCGTCTGCGTACATAAGTAAAAATAAATTTAAGGATTTCAATTCATATGACTGACAGCCATTACTGATTAGGTCTACTTCCATATCATTGACATACAACGAGTATAATAAAGGGGATAAAGATTCCCCTTGCATCAAGCCAGTATTACATTTAAAAAAATCTGAAATTTTTCCATTACACTTTATACAAGTTTTCAATTTAGAATACATAGATTTAATTACAGTAAGAAGTTTACCAGTAACGCCACATCTAACTAATCTCAACCACAATTTTACATGAAAAACACTATCAAAGGCTTTAATATAATCAATGAAACAACAATATAAGCGTTTGCCTTTTCTTAATGACTTAGATATCAAGGAATGAAGACAGAAGATGGCATCAGAAGTGCCGTATCCAGGACGGAATCCAAATTGTGCATCTGTCAGAGTGTTGTTAATCTTGCACCATGTTATAAGTCTTGAATTAATCAACGACGTAAATAGTTTTCCTAAATGCGACACCAACGAAATACCTCTGTAGTTTCCAGGATCGTCAGGGTTTCCTTTCTTAAAAATAGGAATTAAAATACATTTCACCCATATTTCAGGGAAATTTCCAAAGCATAAAATGTTGTTGAACAGTTTACAAAGTACAGGTTTCAATAGAGTTTTACCGAAAAGTATATACTCATTCATTATATCATCATAACCAGTCGACTTGTCTCTTTTTAACTTTTTGATGCACGAATCAAGTTCCTTTTCTGTAAACGGAAGATCTAGTTCCTCAAAAACTGTTTCCGGGGTGTCACTCGTTCCAACATTCACATCAGGAGGTTTAGACATAAGTTTTTTAAAATGTTCCTCGAATTGATCCAATGAAATGTTATTTATCACGCGCTTTTTACGTTTTTTAAAATTCTTATTGAAGCGTTTTGGATTTTTCTTCCTTAGTGACGACAGCATATTTCCTCGTTGGTTCTTATAATGTCTTTTAAGTCTTGTTTCGCACCACTTATACTTTTGTTTAGCAAGGTTAAAGTTAATTCTGTTTTCATCCGAGCGGTATTTGTTGAAACTGTCTAATGCATTTTGATATTGTATATATAATGTTTTGCATTCATCAGTAAACCAAGGCTTGTCTGCATTAGATTTATGAACTTTATCGCCATTTTCACAAGATTCACACTGTTCTTTGAATGTTACTTCAGATTTCGTATACTGTTCATATATATCAGTTAAAAGATTATTAAGTCTTTCTACACACGTATCAATATCGCTGTTTTCGTCAAAATTTACCAGTAGATCATCAAACTTTTGTGTGTTGAGTATCAATTTACTTCTGATATCATCTTCTGACCCTTCATTCCAGTTAAATACATTGAACTTAGTTTTATTACAATGACATTGACCGTAAGACTGATTATTACCCTTAAGGTACAATTCAACTACTATTGGAGCATGACATGAATACATATTAAATGGTTCAACATAAAACGATTTTAAACAATTAAACATTTCACTATGTGTAAACAATAAATAATCAATAACGCTACTACCGTTTTTATTATTAAATGTTATTTTCCCACTGTCTGTTCCGAATCTGCCGTTACATATCCGTAGGCCGGACGACTGGCATAGCTGCAATATACGCTGACCAAAACTATTTGGAGGTTTAATGTCTTCAGATTTCCTATTACAAATATTACTATCATTTACATAGTCAATAAAAGAAATACTGTTAATCAGTTCTTTATCTAATGTATCATTAACTATATTGTCTGCTTTTAAACCTACTCGTCCATTCAAGTCTCCTATCACAGCCACAGTTCCTAATGTACTATAATGTTCGATATTTTCTTGCAGTATATCAAAGACATCTATATCATATTTACGGTAAACTACATTTTTATCAGGCGGCATATAAATAGCACAAATATACAAATCTAAATCATTTAAACATATATTTTTGTCAATTTTTAACCAGATCATACTATCAGCACAACATTTCAATAAAGTAGTGTGGGGGGTTAACCATTTCTTATTTCTTATAAAAAATAACTACACCTCCCCCTTTACATTTTTCTCTATACACAATATTTTTTTCGTAGCCTTTCATTTCAAATTCATCGGGGCATTTAAGCCAGCATTCATTTAGACACAGTATATCATATCTATTCACTAAATTTAAGAAATTTCTATCTGATAATTTCCGGATTAACCCTTTTGATATGTTCCAAGAGCAAATTTTCAAGGAACCACTATTTTTAGCACAATCATTCTCCGCTACCTCCTATTCCTTCCATAGCTCACCATTAACATACAATTTGTCTCCGACAATATAAGCCTTCTTGTTTTTTTTCCTTTCTTTGAGCATGATGGGTACCAATTTTTTCCGTCTTTCCAGAACCTCTTTGGGATATTGTGGGCTTATGCCATAACTTGTGTTTTTTAAACGGTTTGAAACACTGCGAATCATTTCACGATCCTCGAATTTTCTAAATTTCACCACAATTGGTCTTGGTTTTGTTGCGCCATTTTTCCTTTTTCCTAATCGATACGCTTTTTCCAAAGTAATTTTGTCTTTTGCGTTTTCTATTTTCAGTTTGTTTTCACAGAAATCCAAAATTTTGTTTATACAGTTTTCATCAGATGTTGATCCCGTTGCACCCCCCCTTATCGCCCGTTGCACCCCCCTCAGCTCCTTCGTTGTTTACACTAGGTTCTTCAAGTTCAAAAAATACTAAATTTTGCTTTAGATTTTGGGATTCAATATCCACCAGTTTATCACGAACTTCTTTGTTTTCATTTTTCGTCAATTCTACACCAGAGTTAATAGTGTCAACTTTTAATTTCAAACCTTTCAGATCGTCGTGTGCATTTGACAAGAATTGTGCACTTTGTTCTAATGTGCTAATGCGCTTTTTACAGTCTATAATTTCGTTTTGTATCCATTTTGTTTAATCGAGACTCTATTTTGTCAAGTGTTGTTAATTTTGTTTCTATGTTGGCCATCCTTTGACACATTTCTTGAAGTGTAAGTTCTATCCCCTGTATATTGGGCGGGGGCGTAACGTGAGCTAAAGGTGGTGGGGGGTACGGTTGATATGTTTGGAAAGGTTGGAAGGGTGAGTATCCTATCGGCGAACTAGCCATTGGGCCTGTGTATTGTTGATTGGAATTATTCATCGGAAAGTTTTGATTGAAACTACTACTTGAGTTGTTTTCATTTGACGACAAATAGGACTGTGTATTGTTTTTTACCTTCGTACATTTTCTTTTATCGAGGAAACTCGTCTGGTCTGATGACGAAGAATCACTCACAGTTTTTTTAGAATTTCGTTGTGTACGTTTCCTCTTTTCTCCTCTGGGCTTTCCAGAATTGTTTCCTCCTCTAGGCTTCCCAGAATGGTTTCCTCCTCTAGGGTTTCCTCTAGGGTTTCCTCTAGGCATCCCAGAATAGTTTTATCATTAACAAACACATTTTACAGTTTTTAGTTTGCAATAAATCCCAATATAACAATAACAAATTTCACAGTTCAAATTTTCCTCTAAGTCTATAGGTTACACTTTGATAATTCAGCAATCTCCCAAATCTGGGAACAGTATATCTATATATCAATATATATGTTCCTGCACAAATCAAACCTCTTTTGAGGAGATATTTAATGTTCATTGATTTTTTTATACGACCGCAAATTTTGAAAAAAATTTCGTCGTATATTGCTATCACGTTGGCGTCGTCGTCTGCGTCGTCGTCGTCCGAATACTTTTAGTTTTCGCACTCTAACTTTAGTAAAAGTGAATATAAATCTATAAAATTTTATCACAAGGTTTATGACCACAAAAGGAAGGTTGGTATTGATTTTGGGAGTTTTGGTCCCAACATTTTAGGAATTAGGGGCCAAAAAGGGCCCAAATAAGCATTTTCTTGGTTTTCGCACTATAACTT
The DNA here is from genome assembly GCF_036588685.1 of Mytilus trossulus. Classification (NCBI taxonomy): domain Eukaryota; kingdom Metazoa; phylum Mollusca; class Bivalvia; order Mytilida; family Mytilidae; genus Mytilus; species Mytilus trossulus. The sequence continues at coordinate 31,215,468 of NC_086386.1, read as the reverse complement.
TAGTTTAAGTTAATAGAAATCTATGAAATTTTGACACAAGGTTTATGACCACAAAAGAAAGGTTGGGATTGATTTTGGGAGTTTTGGTTTCAATAGTGTAGGAATTAGGGGCCAAAAAAGGGCCCAAATAAGCATTATTCTTGGTTTTCGCACAATAACTTTAGTTTAAGTAAATAGAACATAATGAAATTTAAACACAATGTTAATGACCACAAAAGGAAGGTTGGTATTGATTTTGGGAGTTTAGGTCCCAACAGTTTAGGAATTAGGGGCCAAAAAGGGACCCAAATAAGCATTTTTCTTGGTTTTCGCACCATAACTTTAGTATAAGTAAATAGAAATCTATGAAATTTAAACACAAGGTTTATGACCATAAAAGGAAGGTTGGTAATGATTTTGGGAGTTTTGGTCCCAACAGTTTAGGAATAAGGGGCTCAAAGGGTCCAAAATTAAACTTTGTTTGATTTCATCAAAATTGAATAATTGGGGTTCTTCGATATGCAGAATCTAACTGTGTATGTAGATTTTTCACTTTTGGACCCGTTTTCAAATTGGTCTACATTAAGGTCCAAAGGGTCCAAAATTAAACTTCGTTTGATTTTGACAAAAAATTAATCAGTTGGGTTCTTTGATATGCTGAATCTAAAAATGTACTTAGATTCTTGATTATTGGCCCAGTTTTCAAGTTGGTCCAAATCCGGGTCCAAAATTAAACTTTGTTTGATTTCATCAAAAATTGAATAAATGGGGTTCTTTGATATGCCAAATCTAACTGTGTATGTAGATTCCTCATTTTTGGTCTTGTTTTCAAATTGGTCTACATTAAAGTCCAAAGGGTCCAAAATTAAACTTAGTTTGATTTTAACAAAAATTGAAATCTTAGGGTTCTTTGATATGCTGAATCCAAACATGTACTTAGATTTTTGATAATGGGCCCAGTTTTCAAGTTGGTCCAAATCAGGATCTTAAATTATTATATTAAGTTTTGTGCAATAGCAAGTCTTTTCAATTACACAGTATTGCGCAATGGCAAGAAATATCTTATTGCAAAATATTGTGAAATAGCAATTTTGTTTTTAATTAGAGTTATCTTTCTTTGTCCAGAATAGTAAGCAAGAAATATCTAATTGTAAGAATTTTTTTTATTTGGAGTTATCTTTCTTTGTCCAGAATCAACTTAAATCTTTGTTATATACAATATACAATGTATATTCACTTTTTACTACCAACTGATAAATTAAAATAATCTTTACCATTCAGTGATAACAAGCAGTTTTTTTACATCTTAAAATATCTTATGATGTATTTAAATGGGTAGTAATTGTTGCAAACTCCATTAGAAATTTTAATTGAGATTAGTTTTGGAATAAGGGAAAGGGGGATGTGATTAAAAAAAATTGGGTTCAATTTTCTCATTTGAAATTTCATAAATAAAAAGAAAATTTCTTCAAACATTTTTTTGAGAGGAATAATATTCAACAGCATAGTGAATTGCTCTAAGAGAAAACAAAAACATTAATTTCATTAGAACACATTCATTCTGTGTCAGAAACCTATGCTGTGTCAACTATTTAATCACAATCCAAATTTAGAGCTGATTCCAGCTTGAATGTTGTGTCCATACTTGCCCCAACCGTTCAGGGTTCAACCTCTGCGGTCGTATAAAGCTACGCCCTGCGGAGCATCTGGTTTTATTTACCTACTGGTTCTCCCAGATATAATCTCTATGCTTCATCAAATAGAAACACAACTATGGTGCAGTCAAAAAGTATTCTGAGGAAGTGAAATGAGGGAAAAAACATAATTTTAGTATAAGCTATATTTAAACACTTATAAATATGAGGCATATAAATATTGAAAATATGTGGCACAAGCCCTACATGTTAATTAACCTTTGAAAGCTGAATGCTATCAATAAGGCTTCAACATTAACACAGCTAGAAATTCCTACATGGGCTGGCTTCAGCTGGCCCCTAAACAAAAATGAGTGCTTGTTCAGTGAAAATGGACGTCATACTAAACTCAAAAAAATATAACTGAATTAAGATTAAAAATCTTACAATACCAGAGGCTTCTGACTTGGGACAGGTGCAAAAATGTGGTGGGGTTCAACATGTTTAGCGAGATCTCAACCCTCCCCTATAGCTCTAGTCAATGTAAGAAAACAACTGCACAGTTTTAAAGACTTCTGAGGCCTATGACAGAATAGGAAACAAAAGAAACTAAGCAAAATGACAATGCTACATATATTAACAAAGAACTACTAGCAGTTACTGACCTGGCCAGTTCCAGAAATATGTAATACCTCATTCTGTACTTTGTATTTTTGTACAAAGAAAGACAACTTTATTTTTTCCTGGACAGTTAATTTATTAGTTTACTGTTATTGCATTTGTACACGGTTGGCTTCTTATATTTGCAGTGCTGAATTTTATTGAGAGAATATTCATTTGAGATTACTATTCGCAAGTCACAAGAGCATCATTTGCTTAGCAAAGTTTTTTTTAATTTTAAACAGATTTTACAAAAATGTATGAATTACATTTTTATCAGTCATAGATGATAAGACAGTTTTGATCGTTTCATTTTTAGTCATTTAGCCATTCACGGCAACTTAGTTTTGTTCTTCCAATTTTAGTTCTGAGCAATCTTGGTGAAGAATAATTTAAATCAAACGCAGCAATGTCAGACATTTATCATTGATTTAGATGAAAACTTTTAAAATCAAATATGATCTGAAAGATCTATAAGCAATTCATTATGACCGAACTCACAAGAAATGTAAGCTCTTTTCCTCTCATGAAATAAAATTGAGAATGGAAATGGGGAATGTATCAAAGAGACAACAACCCGACCATAGAAAAAAACAACAGCAGAAGGTCACCAACAGGTCTTCAATGTAGCAAGAAATTTCCACATCCGGAGGCGGCCTTCAGCTGGCCCCTAAACAAATATATACTAGTTCAGTGATAATGAACGCCATACTAATTTTCAAATTGTACACAAGAAACTAGAATTAAAATAATACAAGACTTACAAAGACCAGAGTCTCCTGACTTGGGACAGGCGCAAAAATGCGGCAGGGTTAAACATGTTAATGAGATCTCAACCCTCCTCCTATACCTCTAGCCAATGTAGAAAAGTAAACGCATAACAATACATACATTTAAAATTCAATTCAAGAGAAGTCCGATGATGAATTTACCAAAGCATAAAAATCATATTCTTCAAAGCCACTAGTGAGAAAGTATTAGCCAAACTAAACAGGATGTTGGACAGTGTATGCTATAGAATGTCCCTGGATAAACAAACAGAAATACTGTTTCAAATTGTTGTGTTGGATTCCTCACTTCTGTTCTTTGTGTTGGAAATTCGAAGCCGTTGCTGTTTAAATTACGGGATATTGTCTGCTGGAATGGGAGTGTCTTTTGTCATGATGAACATTAATTTTACAACATGTTTACAAGTTTGTACCTCATTGCAGGGTTTGCTGCTTTTCTGCAATCTCCAAGGATTTTCCGTCCGACATGTATTTGTTTTTCGTAAATTGTTTTGTTATAATTTAGACTGCTTTCTCGTTTGAACTGTTTATGAACATTCTTTTATGACAGTCCTTTTATGGCTGACTATATATTTTGAGTTTTGCTCGTTGTTGCTGGCTGTACGATGGTAAATAATTGCTTACTTCCACTTAATATTATCTCTGAAGAAGGTCATATGGTGGCCTATTTGATATCTGTCTCATTGGCATTTATTTCAATACTCTTCGTTGTAATATGTATCCAAAGATTTTCCCTAAAGTTACCACAGGTATTTGGGACATGGACCCCCTTCTTTGGGCCAACTTCTTTTTTCAATTGGGGCTCGTATGGATAGTACAAAAGGGTATCGACTAGTTATGGATTGTTAAGACCTGATGTATGGTATACATTGTAGAAAATTATAAATATAGAAAGAATTTTTATTTTTTTAGTGGAACCGAATGCTCCAAATACACGTGGAAATCACTAACAAGTTGGACCCCTTTTTATCCTGGGTTTGAAACCCCATAATCGCTTGATCCGCCCCTAAAGTGGGTATAAATTTTATATCCCTTCCTCAAGGTAGGGACATGGAAAATATCAGATATTAAGATCCACTGTTTTCCTCATATCCCACCCACCCACCCCAAACCCGACCCTTACTATAGCAATGTAAATTGATGAATTTGGATTCATGCAATGTTAAGTGTCAAATAATTTTAACCAAATGAACACTCTCTAACTGGACTTGACCTGGACATCATTTTAATTGGTGAAATACTTACATATATATATCATGTATATACATATTACCAGAATGGACTTCTGATATTACGAATTTAGTGATGTTTGATTTGGAAAACATAGACACTCAGCAATCCGCTAGTTAAAACTATATTATTCAGATAAATCATCACATACAAATACTCATAAAATAAATTAGTTTATTTCAATTAACATGTATAACACAATAGAATAAACACTTGAAAGAATTTGCTGTGTCCAAATAAATTTTTATAATGAATATGACCGAATACAAACTACATATGGACTCTTTCATGTATTTCACCGTTGAAAAAAATACTTTTGTATAGTTCTCAAATAACCAATTATCCAATCACGAGCTAGTATCTCAAGTATGTATTACTTTTAAATAATTATTTTAAACAACTTTGAGATGACCCTTCTACGCTAAAGCGTCAGTTCAATATTTTTTATACGGTAAGTGAAGTTTATTTACTTTTTGTACAACAAGTTTGTCATTCTTATCTGTCAGAATGTCTGTCTACACATGTTTTAGATTCGTTATCATGCAGTATTTAACAAGACAATTAATGTAATGTGATTATCACACACAAATTGGTTCAAGTGCTTTTAAAAGCATTAGACCGCAACTCGAGATAAGTATAAACAGACAAAGCAAATGTCAACCAAACCCTCCAACGACCTATCTTCACTCTAACGCCATCCTCCCAAACAATTCACTCCCATCAGCATGCAAACATCCATTTCGTACTTTCTTGCTGACCAATAAGAAATTTTGTCTGCAAACACATGTATCATTGTATGTACACTTATCTTAAAGTGTATACAATCAGGTAACCTAAATCGTGGCTATTTTTATATTTTGTTAACAGTGTGTATTCAAGATTATTATATATCCGTATGCTCTTTAAACTTTTAAAACCCTTGTATTGTTTAAGCTATATCAATTGTTGGCGAGTGACTTTAAAGACACCTAGTTAACGACTTTGAAGTAATTCCACCGAACAATTTTGAAGCGACCATCGACCGACTTTAAAGCAACCGTGCGGCACCGAACTTTTGGGATATATAATATATATATATTCAACTCGTCTAAACATCAACCCAACAATGTTAGATCTGTAAATTTGCTTTCGCAAATTTTTGGTTCTTCCCTCGCCGGATAATATATATATATTATATATATATAAATGTTTTGCTTCAGATTTGTCCGGTCATCGATCATTGAAACGATGTAATTTCTGTACTCAATTTTGGTCAAAGTGAAAAATGAGATTTTCGGAATTTGCAAGATCGATCTAGCCATGCTCATCAAAACCCCCCTTTTCTGGTTCTTGTATGACATTTGTTTTTTCTTAATGATTTCAAACTGCAAGTGATGATCATTTATCTAATTATATACATGTATTATTTCTTACTGTGGACAGACTAAAAGAAAAGAACATTTCGGTGTCCATTTTAGTTTTCTGGAACTATTAGTTTGTACTCGCATGACTTACATGTACTTCGTCGATTATTTTATGATTTTATGCATTTGGAAAATAAGTCATGCATGCATGATACATTTGAAGCAACCAACAAAGGAGAAAAGCTTTGAAGCTATTAAATATAATAATGTGAGATTTTACTTTTCATTAATCAATTTCAGAATTACTTAATAATTATTTTTTTATGCCATCACAGTAGCGGAGGAGCATTAAGTTTTATCCGTGTTCGTCTGTACGTATGTCCCAAATTTGGTTTCCGTTCTCTAACTTTTAGTTTGCCGCAACTAGATCAAGTTTGAGTTTCGGTGACCTCCCTTGAACCTTTCGAGAGTTATGCCCCTTTACAAATGGAAAAATTTCTGAATTTGTCGTTTCCGTTCTCTAACTTTAGTTTGCCTCAACAAAAGGTTATGAAACATATATATTCAATGCTTAATACCACAATATACAGATCAGGTTTGAAATTAGGTGCATCACATCTACTATTTTGAGTTATGCCCTTTTATTAACATAAAAATTGCTGAATTTTTCGTTTCAGTTCTCACGGTAACTTTAGTTAGCCTCAACCAAATGTTCCGAAACTTATACGTAAAGGCACGGTAAAACTTATTTGACACAAAATACAGATCAAGTTCGAATTTTGTTGGTGTAGCTTTAACCGTTCTGGAGTTATACACATTACCTGTTAACAAATGGAAACATTGCTAAATTTTTCGTTTTATCTTTGCTTAAGCCTTCGTATTTTTTGTTCAACCGGGATTGTTTTAAAGGAACTTCAATATCAACATTTTGTTTCCAGTGACAACTTCACTCATTTTGCATTGTAGTTTAAAAGATACTAGAATTAATAAAATTAAGAATGTAAATGGGGAATGTGTCAAAGAGACAACAACCCAAATTAATGCTTGCTTCAGTTTTTTTTCGTGGTCCGTGTTCCTCGTTTTTCTCTTGTTTCAGTGTGGATTTGTTTTGTCCCTGTGTTTGTGTTTGTATCATTATTCCCATTCTTCTTATCAAATGCTTCGTTTTTCTGGCTTTTCCTCTGTTCCGTTACACTTGGTTAGGTCACCACGAGCGTGGGTGTTTTAAATTACCAGAAAACTTACCCTATCATTTTCATTTTACAACCTTCGAGTTAAAACACAGGCTTAAAGAATATAATTTAACAATTAATATAATAGCCACTATTGGAGTATCTAGTCAATGTAGAACATACTATCATATATAAGTTAATGACTATTATCAAAGTCATTGGAAGCATTTTGAGGCATTAGAGAGAACAAACTGTAGGCTACGTGCGTGATAAATGGAGCGACAGATCGAACTTTTCAAAGAACTGTGTAAGGAAAAAAGAAAATTTAAACTGGCATACAACGTAAACTTGTTATATCAAAAAACATCCTACCCCGCACAGAGGTTCGCCTATGACAGCCTATACTCACAAGAAATGCTTTCAGACAATGATAATTGCTTTCGATGGCTCACTAACTGCCACATCCTAAATTAAAACATTTTTCAATTTGTAACACGAGTGAAGGACAGCGGGTGCTCAACACAAAGCCTAGGGTTTAAATTTTACCGGTTTAAACCTAAAATCAATCTTTTGAGAAAGTCCCCTGCACAGTCTACTTTGTGAACCTCAGCCTTTAGTATAATTATACCTTTTTGTACCATCTTTATTAATAGATTATGATATTCCAAATAAAATTTAAAAAAAAGAGTCGATATAGGTTTTTATGCATGCTGGCAATTAAAATATTTGTAGAAATATTTTAGTTGTAACGTTATAACACAATTCTCGTTAAGCTTGCATTCTATCTCAAATTTATTAAAATTCAACCGTTAATGACAACATACAATTTTTAAAGTAGAAAAGTATAGAAGCCGGTGTCATTTTACTTATGAGGTTTTTTGTAGACAATTGTAAGATTTATTTTATCAATTTGAAATATCAGCATTAAACATAACATAAGTAGTATATAACAATTGCAGAAATGTAAACATACTAAAATCATAAAACATCTTAAAACAATTGTTGATACAAAATCTGGATTGCCCATGAATATGACGAAAGCCATACGGCTTATTTCTAGTGGGGGCTATTTATGTTACATTTTTAAAATATATCAAAATTTAGGTATAAGATTTTAACAGGATTTATACTTTTAAATACGTAAGAATAATTATTAACGATGACATTAACTAGACTATTTAAGCAATATAAAATAAAACTTTGATATCATGCTACATTGTGCTACGTGGTAACTATTTTTACTATTTACAAGTGTACGCGGATATGTATAGTTTTGAGTCGATCTTATCAAGCTTCCTCCGGGTAAACTATCTTTTCGATCAAGAAATCTGCTCTGGTAAAGCCTGGTTCATCCATTTCTTAACTATTTTTGCCTCACACTAATAAGCTTTTCGAATTCGTTTGACTTTCTCTTTCGCAATTACAGGATCTTACAGATGCATAGTGGGTCTTACAAAAGCCGAAAAACTGGTTGTAGGTACTATGTATGAGACGGAATTTATTGTCATATTCTTGAATCCCAGTCTTTTTTAATATTGTATTCATATAAACGATACATATATTTGAACATTTGTAAATACTAAAAACACATTTTGATTGACTTGTCGGACATTTTCACATGAGTAAATCAATTGGAAAACAGACAAAGACAAGGGCAGTTTTAAGATTGTGCAAAGAAAATAAAGATTGACCAACATTATAAACCCATATTAACGAATTTCTCTCCATTAATTAACCCAACAAATAAAAAAGAGTTTTATTTGATGTGACTTTTTCTGTCGACGTTATCAAAGTATTTATTCCTCGACAATATCAATATGAATGACACCCGGATGCATTTTCCGCATGAAAGACGACTTTTAACCTGCACACCATTTCATTCGTATTTTAGATTATTGAATTATTGGTGTCGCAATTATACTGAGAATGGTGTCCTCAATCATAATAGAGAATGTTCCAATGCTATTGATGGGACTAGTCCTTCCATTTTATATTGCTGCAAAAATGGAATCTGTAAGTACCAAACCGTGTATACAATATATGTAATTAATTCAAACTGATATTTTAATATTATTTGTAAGTTTCCTTAGCTGAAAAATACCAAAGAACTTTTAAGGGAAGATATTTTCTGGAAAATGCATCAAATGCTTATATCCATTTTGTTATTACAAATGTAGGATTACGTCAACCAACAATCTGTCGTTATGAAGTCGGTTATCTTGTTATCATTCGATAAAAATCCCTATATGTTACTTTAAAAGTTTCCAGCCCTTTCCACTATTTTTAAGAGAGAGAAACAAATAATCGTGTATTGACCACATACGACACTCCGAGTAAGCGTCATATCCATGTTCGTTTTCAGAAAATCAATGAAATATATTCTTGGAGACATTTAAGTTACTATAAACAATGTGTGCATAGTTGACATATATATACCGTTAGTTAAGTAAATTAAATCTTTAGAATTGGAATTATCTTTCCTTGTTCATAATTGTTGTTGCACCAATTAAAAATACCAACAAACCAAGAACGATATCTTAAATCCATAAAATGGTTTTCGAAGTCTGAAATCAATGACATCTTTACAACGTATAATTTTTAAGCGTCAACTGCAAATTGGATGTAATCTTTACCATCCATTCAGTGCTTACAAGCACTTGGATTAAATCGCTACAAAAGAGAGAAGAAATATTCCATGTAACATCTAAACCCATAATTCGAAAATAAACAGGGAGTGATCTCAAGTGCTCCGAAAGAGTAGATAGCTCCTGTTCCACATGTGATACCTGTCGTGTTGCTCATGTTAGTACAAACCCGTGAATTAGTCTAATTCGGTATAGGTCGCTTTCGGGGAAATGGTACGGGATTGAAGCTTTAACATTTGTAACATATTCGTTATCATCTGTGAAACAGATATCATAACCTTATAACGATCAACCAAATCATGATAGCACAATTAAACTGACACAGGGATGATTTCAATTTCACCATTTGGTTTAATAGCTTTCTTGTGAGCTGCAACATATTATATTAAGGAAATCATGATAGAAAGTACAAGCTCTGGAATAACGTATCGACTTGGAGATATATACTCCGTATACAGGCGACGCCGGAATGTTGCTACATAGAAATGGAAAGTTCACAATTGTGTAGCTGAAATAATCTCTTTTGTCGTTCAGTTTTGTTTTCAACCGAACCTCATTGTCCATTTCAAGATGTAAGTCAAGATAGTTGACAAACTTGACTGTATCTGCTGTATTTTTTATCTCGAGTTCGATAGGATAGATGCGTTCAGCAGAGTAACCAAATTGTGGATTATTATGTGATAGAACATCATCTATATAGCGGAAGGTAAAGTTAAAGTATACTGCTATAACTTCTCCGCTTACTTCTCACGATGTTCCTATTATACTATGAAGTGAGTCTCATTGAAAAAAGTTACGAGCCTAGAAGAGTGGCACAGGCTCCAAACTTAGAATGCCGATTGTTTTTTTTTTAATAATCTTCCATTCAAGCGTTGCAAATATGTTGTCAATAAACAAATCTAGCGTGGAGAAAATGTTAGTTTCAGAAAATATATTTTGTTTGAATTAGTGGTGTTTTTTTTTACAAAACTGGATTTATTATTTTAACATGTAAATAATTCAGATTTTTACCATGTATTTTAGGAAAATTATACTTTGCTATCATTTCCAACAAACTGGAGACCAAGGTTGGATCTGTATGTCTCTGTTGTATATATCGCATGGCTACTTTGTCAATGGATGTTATATCTGGTTAATGTTGGAGAAGTTATTCAGGGACCCGTGCTGAAACAAGGAAAGCGACTGAATTATCGACTTAATGGTCAGTTGAATTTTCAAAATGTAGTGACCATAACTTATACACGTGTTCATTGCTTAAATGTATTAAAATTTGTTCCTTTAACTTTTATCAATATGAATTGAACTCAAGATTCAATTACAATTTATGACAACAAATAAATGATGAAAAAGAAGACAAAACAAAACCTTTCCTGACGGAGTATGCTATCGATACATAAGAGAAAAACATTTATCATTAAGCACACCTGTCTGACCATTTATGAGCACTATGTAATTTTACCCGAGAAAGATTTTCATATATTTACTACAGCCATTTTACTTACGAAATACTTTCCCGTATGAACTACATCTTTTTTTTTATTGGTAACAAATACCGACCTTCCCTGTTACTTTGAACAAACTACTCTGTAGGTGCTGTAAGTAGCATCTAGATATGGAATCCAAATATTGTTTAGAGATCTGTTCACAATGAATGCCTGAGTTTATCTCTAGGTATAACTTTGTTTTAAGGAGGTAGAACTAGGTTAAGGGAAATAACTCTTAAAATCATCAGTACGTTTGTGTCAACCATTTTCATAAATATAATCTAAGCTTCTATGTGACATAGATTATTTTCAATCTGTTTCAGGTAAATGCTTAAAATACGTTGATGAAACTGTACTTCTACAAAGACATAACTGATTTAAAGAGTTATCTCCCTGAACCAAGGTCTAACACCTTAAATGGGTTTCCTTTGCTTTTGCTGAATAATTTTGTTTGATTTTTCTGTCTTTTCATTTGCTTTTCGAACTTGACATTCGGTATAATTTTAGGATTAAATATTATCATGTACTACCTTTAACCCTTTTTAAAAGGGAACGATACATTATATATTTCCGCGGTTGATTTTGTTTGGTATACACAGCTGCTTTTGCATAGGTACTATTTCTGTACCAAAAATCTGTAGTACTGGAAATCTACTTTTAATATTCAGTACTATTTTGCTACTCTAACATTATTGTTATATTTAGGTACCTGTATTTTACAGTACTTGATTTGTACTTAAAATTTAAGTACTACAGATTTTTTTTGCATGGTTACATTTTCAGCATTTTGAAAGTTTGTCTTCTTCAAATCTCATAAAGTTATGATGTTCAAACATGGAATACTGTGATCAATTTTGGTATTATTTTTGTACCAATATTTCAAGTACAAATCAAGTGCAGGAAAATACAAGAACCTTAATATTACAATAATTTTAAAGTAGAGAAATAGTACTAAATATTAAAAGTAGATTTCCAGTACTACAAATTTTAGTACAGAAATATTACCTAGTATGCAAAAGTAGCTGTGTAGCCTGCATGTTCTCATTGTATAACATGTACATATAAATCTATTCTATATTATGCAGGTTTCTTTTCGATGGTGGTCAATATAATAGGTTTCCTAATTGCCACTTTATGTGGGTTTAAAGTTGCTGTTATATTTGAGAAGATAACAGAGCTTGTGACAATAGCCTGTCTGGTACAGTTTTTAATTAGTTTTATACTACTTTTTACACAAAAAACAGAAAACTTGCCTGAATACAGCATCAACCCAGTTGCGAATAGGGGTAAGTTTGTAGTTAAACATATAATTATTTTCATTCTCACAAAACATTTATGCATTCTATTAAAACCATTATTCTCAAAATCATGTTATGCATAGTCTTAAGCTTTGTGCAGATGAAATATTTCTAGATAAAGGTATGTAGAAAATTATTTTTTTTAGACAAAATACTGAAATTTTATTTTCTGTAAAATGTTCTGTGAGCAAGTGCTTATTTTTTTAATCGAGGGGATTTGATACATTTAAAAGAGGGGGGAAATATATTAGAGGGACATTCAAACTCATAGATCTTATATAAACTGTCATGACCAAAAAAGAATAAGATAAACAGACATATGATAGACTAGAGATAGTACACAAGACCGTCAATCAGAACTAAAGACTAAGCAACAGGAACCCCACCAAAAACTTGGGGTAATCCCAGGCACTTTTGAAGGTTGAGCAGATCCCGCTCTACATGTCACACCGTCGTGTTGCTCATGTTATTACAAACCCGGTAAACAGTATAATTCGATGTACTGACAAACTTATTTTCATATTTCTGAAAGTAGAAATGTTTAAACATTTTTTTTATGTCGAATGTATCATCGGATTGCATGTGTAGAAAAAAAACCTTTTCATATATATATTAACCATGCATAGATCAATAATAATTATTGCATTTCAGGAAACATACTCGAAGATTGGCTAGTTGGAAAATCTATAAGTCCTCGCATAGGTTTCTTAGATTTGAAATTTGTGTTTGCCCGAACAGGCATGAGTGCATTAGCACTTTTGAATTTTTCCGTCTTGGCTAAGTATTATGAGGACAACAAGACGACCAACTACACACTCCTCTTGGCTATTGCAATGGTACTTGTATATACGGCTGATAATCTGTACAATGAATCGAATATCGTGTACATCCGAGAGATGAGTCGAGATGGGTGTGGCATTACTTTGCTAGTCTATTTGATTGGAATTCCACTTGAATATGGTTTGGTAGTCAGCTATGTTGGAACAACTAAATTTGAGCTTCCATGGTACTGTTTGCTGTGTATTGCCGTATTCTTTTGTAAGTTTATGCCATTGTCATTGTTGTTCGTATTTTAATCCTTGACCTTTGATAACTATTTACTTTTTAAAGTATTAATATGATTTGTTGTATTTTTATCATAAATAATGTAGGGATTAATACCGTTTTCAGTGTAATTTTATTTTAGAAACAATAATTCGACACATAACATGTCTTTAAATTCACTATCTTTTTATTTTGTTAATATCATGTGATAGTGAGAAAAAAGGGAGAATTTATGTTTTCCATTGAAAGAGGGTTAAAATCCAAACTCAATACGGAAGATCGTCGTAGTGAACTATTTGTATTAGTTACTTATCAATAAGAGACCAGATTTAATTAAGGTGGTATTTTTTTCTTGCGTTTTATTTGTAAAATGATTTGCTTTTCAGTTAGGATATCTGTTTTTTGAATTTTTAATGGGGATTACATATACATTGACTTACAGACGTCTGTGACATCTTTTAAAAAGAGTTATGTCATTAGGAATTAAACACCCTACCTCCTCTTTTGAAACGAGATGCTATATATTTAGTCATCAGTGATAATATCAACTGAAGGATTTGATAAAGTTATACACATTATATACTAGCATTTATTACAGGTTTAACCACCATTTTGTACTTAAGAAAATTATTTTACCAAGTCACGAATGATACAGTTGCTATACATTCATTTGATGTGTTGGACCTTTTGATTTTGCGATTTGATTAGGGACTTTACGTTTTGAATTTTCCTCCGAGTTCAGTATTTTTGTGATTATACTTTAAACAACTGGCTGGTATTCCAAATCGTATTCGGGCTATATGGAAAAATAACCTGTGGATAACACGGATGGGTAAGGTTGGTAGGGGGTGTCAAAGTACTAAATCTCATTGGTTTAAAAGAGGGACGAAAGACACCAGAGAGACAGTCAAACTCATTAATCGAAAATAATGCCTTATCTTGATTGTTTATACAATGAAGTAGGGGAACTCTAAACCTAACCTTGGCAAATACAACAACTTGGTATAAAAAAGACTTAAAATGATGAGGTAAATATGTGCCAATTTCTTAAGAAAGCAACATTATTCATTAGAAGTAAATTATATATACAAAATAATGTATTTTATATTACACTGTTAACACGTACAAAAATATATTTGAGCCATATCTGTTACACGTTTAAATACATCCTTGTAGATTTCGAAAAAGAGGAGACTACAAGGGAGCACTCGAACCCGCAAAGTGGAAAGGGATTAATATAAGTTGTATCCTAATTCACTATCAACAACTATGTTTAAGTTAACGTATATGTAACTGAAAGTTGTAATCTTTAAGATTAGGTAATAAAATATTCACCTCATTTTATTATTTATTAAGTATTAGGATACTGGACATATAGAAGCAGCAACAACGAGAAATCTCAGTTCAGAGCAAATCCAAATGATCCAAGATTCAAAGGTATAATAAACCTTAGTTATAATCACAGCTGCTTAGGCAAAATTTGCTTTTTACAAGCCCCCAACTTCTTTATTCTTATCAAGATGAGTATGTGCTGTTGTTCTGATAGAGTTGTCATGTTAACCTGTTAATCAACTTTATAAGCGCAGAAAATGATATGCAAAACTTGCATTTACGCATGAGAGGCAAACGATATCAAAGGGATATTAAACCTATATGTAAAAAAAACACCCTGATAATGCCAGTGCATACAGCAGGTGAAATTATCATAGCTAAATTAAAAATTATTCCCTGACAAATAAGCATATCCCATTGATATAGTAATAAATAGTGTCTACCCACGTACAATAAGAAACAATACAGGCACATACAGAATGCGGCGGGGTTTGGCAGTTTTCTCACAAGCGAAAATAACTGTAAACATATAAGGACA
Source organism: Mytilus trossulus (assembly GCF_036588685.1). Taxonomy (NCBI): domain Eukaryota; kingdom Metazoa; phylum Mollusca; class Bivalvia; order Mytilida; family Mytilidae; genus Mytilus; species Mytilus trossulus. Next base: position 31,200,321 of record NC_086386.1, on the reverse strand, counting down.
TACACTACAGACACGGGTTCACATTATAGTGTATCATCACAGCACGAGTAACAACCCCTGCAGTAAATAGAAAAAAAAGAAAATGTGGTATGATTGCCTATGAGATACCTCCTCGAGACCAAATGACATAAATTACAAGGTAAAGGTAACTATATCATATTTTAATTTTAACGTTCAATAACTTATATATGAATATAGTTACATAAATGTAGGAAAAAAACATACCTGAAACAGTTTGAGACATGTTCTTACTTTGCTAAAATGCACACCAATGTATGTGCAAACAGCTTTGGATGAGTAACTGCAAAATTATTTTTCTGAATATATCACAACTATTGCATTTTTATAAAAAAAAAATCTGTTATTTGTTCGTTTTTAATTCCTATCTTTGTTGTTAAATTTGTACTTTTTTAGATTATGAAACTATTACTACTGCATCTAAAACGAACTTGTTGGTATCTGGATGGTGGGGAATATCTCGTCACCCTAACTACCTTGGAGATATAATTATGCATGTCGCTATGAGTTTTGCTGCAGGTTTGTATTTATCTATTTATTCTTATCGGTGATTGATTGTGTAGGGAAATAAATGGTTTTACATTATTAATGGTTCAATCCACCATTTGCTACATAAGACAATGCCTGTACCAAGTTAGGAATATGACAGTTATTATCCGTTCGTTTGATGTGTTTAAGCTTTTAATTTTGCCATTTGATTAGGGACTTTCCATTTTGAATTTTCCTCAGAGTTTTTTGTGATTTTACTTTTTATTATCAGTACGATCAATTATGTCCCTTATTTCGTCCATCGCTGAATAAGTTAAGCAACATATTATCTCATGAATATTGTGTGATGAGTAATTTGTTGTACAAGAAAAACAAGAGATGCGATATGATTACCAATTAAAACAATATCGTAATTACTGGGGTCAAATGAAAAGGATGTCAAAAACTACATGACACATCACATAATTCAACACTAAGTAAAACCAATTAACTCAAGTACAAAAAAATCAAATTCTTTCAAAAAGATTTTTTTTTTATATACTGAAAAAAACTTATGATCGACAGGAATCAACGGCAATCACTCAGTAAGGAACAAAGAGTACGGCTTTCTTAAATGTGCCTGTGAAGGTTTACCCTACTGTACTTGGGCATCACGGTGTTACAGAGCAACAAAAACATTAAACTGCTAGATTCAGTTGAAGTGTATGATCATGCTGATCATAAAATCAATTTACAAAAATAGAAATGTCTTAGCCGTATTTGGCACAACCTTTTTGAATTTTGCATCCTCAATGCTCTTCAACTTTGTATTTGTTTGGTTTATAACTATTTCGATATGAGCGTCACTAGTGAGTCTTATGTAGACGAAACGCGCGTCTGGCGTACTAAATTATAATCCTGGTACCTTTGATAACTAATTAGAGTACCAATCGATGTGTACTCACAGCTACTGAAATCAATTTCAACGTTCGATTTAAACTGATAATCTAACCAAGTTCTCCGGTGCAAATAATATTATTCTGTACATCCCTACTAAAATATGTGCAAATACGAAATCAGTAGTCTGAAGGAAGCAAGCTTTTGTGCCATTTTGGCATCAAAGTATAATAACCCTGATACCATCGAAGAATAACTGTAGAGAATTGTGAAATTCTTTTGTAATATGATTTCAATAAGAGCAACAAAACTTCTGAACACAGTCCATGAATTCAGATAAAGGTTTTGAGTAATTCAGCAAATCACAATACCAACTTTCAGAATAGTTTGGAATCGTGGATAACTAAGAAGTTGCCTAATGAATATGACCGTCAACTCAAAGGAAAACTATATAATTGTCTCTTTCGTAGGTATTCAAAATAAGTTTTCTTTGTGAAACTAAAATTACAAAATTAGGAAAATAGCAATTATTTTCACATGATTTTGTGTGTTGCCATGGCTTTATAATTCAACTTTGAAAAAGTCGTTGATATAACTTTTTATTATACTATAAACCTTTATTCGTTCAAAGACATTGCCAAAGATAACATTATAAACTTGAATCATCTCAGCACATTTTCAGAACGAATATACAAATTTGGTTTTATCATGTAAGAGACGAAAATGTAACGGGCGAAAATGACTAAAATGAAACAAAAGGACAAACATTAGTAAACAAAGCACACCATAAAAACCCGTAAGAAGTTGCAAAACGAATCTCACCAACATCCAGGGTGAGCTAGGGTTTTCTGGAAGAAATAGTAAATACTGTTATACATTTGGTACCCCACGGTACAAATTCCATAATGTCTAAATGAATGAAAGATCTTGCCTTTCACACTCAAACACGCTGAAACAGAAATGGAATATGAAACATGATAAGATTAAGATTTAAAAGTAAAACAGCCCCGTACATTTTTTTGTAAATTTTCTTTTTCAGGTTTCACTAATGTACTTCCTCACTTGAACGCATTCTTGATTGTATCAATGTTGTTGCAGCGAGAACGACTGGACTTTGAGGAATGTAAAAACAAATACGGCGATGATTGGGAAAGATACTGCAAGCGTGTCAAATGGGGAGTTATCCCTTATATCTTTTAAGGAATGTAACATTTGATTGGAGAACAAAATTTGATGTAAATAAACGCATTGTAAATATCAGGATTATAATTTTGACGCAAGACACAAGTTCCGTTTAAAAAGGAATAAAAAAAATGGCATATGTCAAACAAAGAATGAATATAAAGAGCATTGAGAACCATAAATTGGAATATGTTATGCCAAACACAGCCAGTGTATTCCTGGGTAGATAAATCCAGTATTTTATTTTAAGTATTTTGGTGATCGCTTATTGAGACCTACATGTAGGAATTACATTCTGGAAAATTTATTGAAGAGGATATTTCTTATTATTTCCAAAACATAAAAATAAGTCACTTATGCATTTTTCTAAAAATGCTTGTCTGTTTATAAAAATAAAAATTGAAAATGGGAATGGAGAATGTATCAAACGGATGATAACCCGACCAAAGAAGACCACTATCAAATACCACCAATTCGGCTAAACAAAAATGCGAACAAGTTCAGTGAAAACTGACGACATACTAAACTACAAAACATATATATGAACTAAAAAAAACATCCCAAAAACATGCAAGACTAATAAAGACTTTGAGGCCCCGCACTTTTGACAGACACAAAATACGACAGGGCTAAACAAGTTTTGCGAAATCTCAACCCTCAAACTATACCTCTAGCTTATGTAGAAAAAACAAACATGCCGCAATACGCAGAGTTCGAGTCTGATGTCATAAAAGGTAACATTAAAACAAACAATACTAAGCAAAATGACGATGATATATTGATGAACAAATGACCACAATGTAAATATAAAATTAATCAAATAAGTATGTTCCTTGAAAACATTGAATATATGTAAAGTAGCATTGTTAGCGCTCTAATGTGTACAATTTTGTTAGAATTTAATGAAACTTAAATCATATGTTCGTATTTGCAATAACAACTTAAAGTGCAAATTACTTTTTTTAAATGAGTTAAGCGCTTTTGAAATATTGATTCTCTTATGGTTTTGGCCTGTTATATATTAACTTGCATGAAAAGATATTTCACGTATCACACATACAAAGTGTGAAACGACAAAGTGATACGAAAATCTGTATTTTTTTATTGGCTTAACAAGCATCATACTACGTTTTAACGGAATTTTCATTGGCTATTCGCTAGGTCATAGATGAGTTTCAAAGGTTAAGACGATGTGCATTTCTTCCATGGCAAAGAACATTTGAGAGTTTTTCAATGTTATACAGCACACTCGCACTTGTCACCTGACAATCTTCTCTTTATCAAATGTTATTACATTAAGAAGTGTAAAAACGTCTTGAAATGTCCGATGTTTAAGTGTCACCTGAAATGGTCACATGACGTCATACTGGAATATGCAAAAGACTAGATCAACGATACGTGGAATTTTTTATTTATAGTTTTGATCATAAGAGAAATAGGTTTAACAGCTGATAAGAAATTGAGAAACGAGGGTTGATATTAAGGCTATCAAATTCTCATTTGTTATGAAACATATAATTATATTGAAATTTGCATTGTCTGTATTTTCATGTGTACATTATTGCTAGAATTTCATAAAAAAAAAACGTATATCAGAGGTTTATATTACAAATGTCTTCGACACTTTCAGAGTGACTGAATCTTTGTAACAATCTATGCCCTGTGAATATGACTTACAATAGTACTTGTTCTGAAGCCTTCATATATTTCATATAGTTATTACTAATAAATAGTTTTAAAACACCAGTTATTGACCTTAAACCTAAGATAGATAAAATAAAAAAAAGCTCTCAATATTTTGCCAATACTTCACGATATGTATATTACTAACTTATTTAAAAGAAGTCATATACTTTCACCATAGTTATAAAAAAAGTCTTCCTGTAAATCAAAATGAAATGTAATAATATTTTGAATTACGTTTTTATTGAATGTATTTGATAATTATTTTAACTATAAAAGGAAGATCGAATCATTAATGAAAAGTAAATATTTGACGCAGTTTCAAAATCAATCACGCGGAAAGAGGAAGTCGTATTACACTTACTAATATGTGAAATAGACTTATACATGTATGTACATCTTTACGTTTAAGGATAAAAAATACGTATCGAATTAGCATGAATGATAATAATACTGATTATGGCGAAGTTCTCCGAAACAGATATAATGATATATCCCTTAGCAGCACCATTTTAATCGTTATTGGAGTAATTATTGGTATCGTGGGAAACTGTTCAGTTATATTTTTCTACTTTACTAGAATAAAGGAGAGAGGTGAGCGATACTTTATACCATTGTTGGCAATTGTGGATTTGGTTGCATGCCTAACAAGTTCTTCGTTCTATATAATGGACAATACCTTCTTTTACAACTATCCGAATGACATAGTTTGTCGGATTTTGACATTTTTGCAAGTGTTTGTTCCAGGCTTTTCAGCGCATATTCTATTGATTGTTTGTGTTCAAAGATACCTTTTAGTATGCAAACCTTTCGGACCAAAGATGACATTATTTTGGAAAAAGATATCATTTGCAGCTGCTTGTTTGTTTCCGTTACTTTATTCTGCACCCCTTTTAGGAATATCAGGGATAAAAACCAGTGATGAACAGTTTTTGAATCACACAGTTCAAACAACGATTTGTAAATTTTCTGCAGTGGACACTTCTACAAAAATTACAGCTTACTTCGGTTTTCTTGGTTTGATTATCGTGGCCAATATCATAATAACTGCAGCACTCTACATTCCAGTTCTACAAAAAATACACACGTCTTTATCTAAAAAGACGACGAAAAGTGTTTTTTACAAAATCAACGATGGAAATACATCGTCTAATATTGAATCGGCCACTGGACCAACACAGACAAGTTCAATCGATTTTGGTACACAACCTTCAGTTTCGAACCCACCAGACCAAATAAAAGTTGACGCGGCGGAATATGATTCTAAGTCTAATGAGATGTGTAGAAACAAATTCGTAAATGTGACTTCTGATAAAGAGTCATTTCAGAATGATTTAGTAAAGAACAACCGTATTAATAATGCCGTCAAGCCGAAAGAAATAATGGAGATAGACAATGAAATTAAACATAATGGCAGTTTGAAAAGAAGAAATGACGTCGTAAAAAGAAGAATAACCATCATGTTTTTTGTCATAATTCTTGCTTATATTATATCATATATTCCAGCTGTGATAATTTTAATACTTTCCTATGCGATTAATGATTTTAATTTCATTACATTAACTGAGAGCGAAACAATTGCTTGGATATATCTTGCACGCTTTGTTTTCCTGAACCATATAGTGAATCCTTTTATATATAGTTATTTTGATGTTAAGTTTAAAACAGAATTGAAGACATTCTTTATTTGTAAACACAATCAACGGCAACCATAATACTAGTAAAAAAAGAATCAGTTCGCACCAAAGAAAGATAGAATAACAAGCTTAAGTTTGAATAGATTTAACATTACCATTTTATAAAAACGACCGTTTATATTAGAGTGTAGGACTGCTTAATTTCATCGCACATCAAAACTATACATTTCCATGTGTATGTTTCAAGTCAGAATGTAGATAAGAGCAACATTTTGATATGCCTTAATGGGTTTTTTTTTTGTATGAAATAAATATTTCCTTGTAATGGTTCACAGATGCTTTTAAATATATGCTAAAATATTTATAAAATGTTATCCTTTTAAGGCACGATTTGAGTGTGTTTTAATTGTCATAGACATCTGCAGTTTGATCTACAATTTTCTGTCAAATGTTTATTTTTTTTATGAACTATTATTTGTCATTTTGTAAACCGATTTTCCTTAGCTACCAGAATAAGTAAACTGAACTTTTTTATTTCTACCAAAATGTGAATATTGTACTACTTGACAAATATATAAAATTCTCATTTGTAAATGAAATGAAGTAATGTGCAATGTACTTCAATCAGTTGTAATCACAAAGTATTTTACATTATGTTATTCAGGAAGTGGTAAACGTTGAACTTAAAAATTACGCAGTATAAATTAGTCTAATTGCATAAAATCAACTCAGACTTTATATTAGTTTAAAGACGCTTGAATATCACTTCATCTTTACCTTATTCTTAAAAATGGAGGATAACGTTTACTTTGGTACAATTCTCCGAAATAGGTACAGCGGTCTGAATTTGTGTAGTACACTACTTATCATATTAGGAACAGTTATTGGTATATTTGGAAATTGAATAACAATCGTGTTTTACTTCTTCCGAATAAAGCAAAAAGGCGAAAGCTATTTTATTCCATTGTTGGCTAGTGTGAATTTTGTAGCATGTTTTACAAGTTCAGCGTTTTATATAATGGACTATAAATATTTTTTCAATTATCTAAGTGATATCATTTGTCGAATTTTAACATTCTCACAAACATTTGTTCCAGGAATTTCAGCTCATTTTCTGGTAATTATATGCGTTCAACGATATCATTTAGTCTGCAAACCTTTTGTGCCAAAGATGATATTGTTTTGGAAACGAACGTCTTTTGCATTTGTTTCTCTATTTGCTTTAATTCATTTGGCACCATTGTAAGGCATTTCAGGATTAAAGACATCTAACGAGATTTTCATGAATCACACAGTACCAGTTAATATTTGTAAATTTTCAGCAGTTGAAACATCAGCACAAATAACCGCCTATTTCGGTTTTCTTACATTATTGATGATATCTAATATAGTTATAACTGTTGCTCTATATATACCGGTCTTGAAGAGAATACAAATATTGTTCAGTGTTAAAAAGTTCAACAGTACTCCTCTGACATCTGTGAAATCGAAGATATCTAAAGAAATAAATGCAAAAAACCTAACGTCCAATAAAGAATCGATTTCCAATTCGATGAAGTCATGCACAACAGAATTAAACACCGAATCGAATATATAGGTAACGCAAGCACGGAACGAAAAAGACATCGGTGAATCATCCTGTCTAATCGATGAAATTGATATTCAAGAACATAAAAGATGTATGACAGATTCTAATTTAAAAACAAATAATGATTCTCCTTTTAAGCTTGAGCATAATTTGATGACCAAAACCGAGCAAAAAGATATAGCCGAATCAAGTCAATCTTCAGAGAAAACTATACATAGCTAATCGAATGAAGGAGAATCAAAAGAGCGTTACAATACCGACTCTTGTAATGTTAAACGAGATTCAGTTAAAAGAAGAATTGATATTATGTTTTTCGTCATAATCATTGCTTGTGTCTTGGCCTATATTCCGTCAATCATCATGCTAATTTTATCATATGCTATTGCAGATTTTAATTTTGTTACTTTATCTAAGAGTAAAACGTGTGCTTTTTTTATCGCGCGCTTCGTGCTGATAAGTCATATTGCTAATCCCTTTATTTACGGGTACTTTGATTTTAAATTCAAGGAAGAGTTCAAAAGGTGTTTTAAATGCCAATAAGATGATAAAAATGCTGATTATTCCATTGCACAAAATACGAGAGGAGATTCAGGGGGTAATTGGAAATCAAATGGGAAGGACATAACTGTTTCCAAAAAGGAAAACGATTAAAAGAAAAATGCAAACAGCCCGAACAATTTATTACATTGAATACTGACCACCACTTACCTCACCATAAATCCAGGTGAACTGGAAGGGTGAAAAGGTTAACAAATAGTATGGAAGAAAGAAATACATCAACAAAATGTTTTGTCTTGAACCTCTAGATAACTTATCTACAATCTACCACTAAGTGAACAAACGAAAATTTTTTTTTTTTAAATCACTCACCCATTATACATTTATTTAGTATTTCAAATATCTGGAATATATATTTTTGTGATTTTACTTTTTACCAACCGTCATTTACAACGACTAATATTCCGTTCTTTGTTTCAGTTTGTTTTTCTGTGGATTCATTATAATTCGTTGGATTTTCTTGAAATTCGTGGGTAATACAAAGGGAATCACGAATTTATATGTTTATATTAGCTTATATATGTACTTTGTTTTTTAAAACAAGGCATCAAAAATGTATAATTATGTTCCTGAATCAACACTCATTTGTACATTCAAAATTAATTGAATGACTTATTTGAACTGACTAGTATTAGGAAATCGTTTATAGAAGGAGAAAATAGTGGCCACTTTTCACTTAAAAGAGTCTTTTGATCTTTGACTCCTACAGCTAGCTGTATTTTCAAAGCGTCTTGTCTTCAAGGTTAGGCTATCTAATATCAAATTGATAATACATTTCAAATTTTAACAAAATAATACTGAATGTGAAGATATGACTTGTCTTAGAGTTACAAAAACATCGTTTTGGAAGGGAGGAACATTTTACTCGGTTGAATAACGATTGTTTTTTTTCTGTATATCAAACTTGTCGTCAGATGCAATCTGTTTCACAAAAAGAATTTCTGAATTTTAGTAGAGTAATGCTAAATGATGGAATATCTTAAGTATAACGGTAATCAAGAAAGTTTTTTTTCTTGTTTAGGAGATGTTAACTATAATTTATTATGCTGTCTTATACAGACTTGGGGTCAATTACATTGGAATGTAATTAACTAAATTACACATTACATTGCAAAAATGGTCAATTACACTAATTACACATTACACAGTTTTTGAAATGTAATTAATTAAATTACAATTACTTTACTAAAGTAATTAATTAAATTACACATTACATTTCATCATAATAACTTTTTACCAATGTTATACATGTGTGTATAATGCATGTGTAAAATATTCATGTAAACATAGTTCAAGCGTTGTATTTGATAATCATGAGTAATTTTAATGTTTTGTCATTTAGTCTGCATCTCTCTGGTCTGATCACTTTGACAGCAATTCTCAAAAGTACTAGCTTCTATAGGAGCTAATGTGGCATATATTACTTGATCAGAACATGGAGATATAAAATCTATTATACTTCAATAATCAGAAGATTTGTTGATAGAAGAGGAAATTTGTTCATAATTAACTTGCCAATACATTAAGGGGTATTTTGATATCTCAGAAATGAAGTTATTTAAATAAAACATTACATAAAGAAAAAAAGAAATTAAAAAAAAATAACTTAATAATTATTAAAAGGTATACTTATCACAACATTGAAAATAATGTTTAGTATATAATGTCTAAATCTTAGCAATATTTTGCTAATTAGATAAAATAAATGTAATATTGGCATTGCCCCTGGACATTTTAATCTGATTAATAGCTGTTTGTTTTACAACTGTTAATTTTTATCTCCTTAATCCTTTTGTGTATACTAATTTGACAAAATGATTGTGTGCAGTAAATTTAAAATCTTAATAAACTCTCATAAAGATTTTTCACACAGTTTTGGGTTTTTTGTTTAACAAGGCGATGAACTACTTTTCAATCTTTATAGTTAAAGATCTTTCTTAAAAACATATTTATTTTTTCAAGTTATAAGACTATTCAGAAAAAAATCTGTTTGTCATATAAGTAATATAACAACTTCAGAATAAATTTCAGAGAGTATGTGATATCAATATTCAAAAAATAAATATAATTTATACAAAATATAACACAAATACTTATCATCAATACCATCAAAGTGCATGTAATTGAAATGTAATTTAAAAGTAATTGAGCATTACTTGCTTTTTTCATTGTAATTAATTATATTACCATTACATGTAATTAAAAAAATGCTCAATTACACATTACATTCAATTACATGAAAAATTGTTATGCATTACACTTAATTACCATTACATTTTGAATTACCCCATCCCTGGTCTTATATCGATTACTGGAAGAGCCTTACTAGAAGGAGTAGGTGTTTATAATTCGTGAGTGTCAAATTAAATAAGAACACTAAAAAACATGTTTTTTATTAATTGATTTGAGTTAAGTTTGAGGTACGAATAATTTGAAAAAATACGATATAACTTGAAAAAATGTCTTAATTTGACAAATAGATAAAAATCCGCAAAACTTCATGAATGATTTTGGCACAAAGACGTCATGGCTACACGTGACGTCATACAAATGAAAACATACAAACTGGAGGTTATTACGTTACCTGCACGCTTTAAATTCGGATAAAATTACATTAAAACGGCGAATTCGAGATACGTTTAGTTCTATTTTCGATTATATAGTAGTAATCGAACATTTGTTGAGTCAATCAATTCAACATGGCGGGTTCCTCCTTAGTTACGCCTGGTCAACTGTGGATTTGACGGCAACTTGTAGCCAATGAAAAAAATTGTAACATCCAAATTGCATTAGAATATTGTTTTTTTATATATCTGGTACATATTTAAAATGAAGTATAACTATGCACAGCTTTACGTAGTATATCTTTTTATAGATAAATGTTGTAAAATTTTGTATACTTGTTTGTTTTTTAATTTCTTTGCTTCTTTGCTATTGATGCGCAATACCATCTTTACACTGGTGAATTTAATGGAAATGCAATTTATAGGCTATTGGATTTATATGATATTTAAAGCTTGTCTTGTTAAAGTAATGCAGTACATATGAGAAAATAATATATAACCTCACAGAGAATACCAACCAACTACATATGTACTCACTGCAGATATATTAGAATTAATAGTACAAAGTTGGATAACCTAATGTGTGTGTCACTCAATGTTTATTCAAATTGAACTAATTAAAATTCACATAAAATGAGATATTTTTGTAAATTAATAAATACTTGTATGTTCATTTGAATCGTTCTTAACTTTCGATGTAACGAATACTTTGCATAAGGAAATGTCTATATCAGGAAGTTACCTTTACAATTGTTTTATTCTCTATACCACTTAGAACGGTTTCATATAGTACAATTATGAATAGAAATAAACGACAGAATAGTTGAAAAGAAAACACAATTATTGAAGCAGTGTCCTTAGCGTTGAAAGAGGGTGTTTGTGAACACCGGCATGCATATTATAGAGACATTCAGCTTCAAATTTAATTTACTTGAAGAGCATATTTATAAATAAAATTCAGCATGATGAATAGTACTAATCATGGCGAGCTTCTCCGAGACAGATATTCGGACATTTATCTCAGCAACTCAATTTTTATCGTCATTGGAACGATTATAGGCATTCTTGGGAACTGTGTCGTTATATTTTACTACTTGGTACGAATAAGAGAGAGAGGTGAGCGTTATTTTATTCCTCTGTTGGCTATAGTGGATTTGTTTGCATGTTTATCAAGTTCCGCTTTCATTTTAATGGACAACACCTTCTTTTACAATTATCCAAATGACATAGTCTGTAGGATTTTGATATTTTTGCAAGTATTTGGGACGGGATTTTCAGCGCATGTTCTTTTAGTTATATGTGTTCAAAGATATCTTTTGGTATGCAAACCTTTTGGGCCGAATATGACGTTATTTTGGAAGAAAATATCTATTACAGCTGCTTGTTCATTTTCATTCGTTTATTCAGCACCATTTTTAGGAATATCAGGGATTAAAACCGCCGATGAAAACTTTCTGAATCATACAGTTCAAACAACGATTTGTAAATTTTCTGCAGTGGACACTTCTGCAAAAATCACAGCTTACTTTGGTTTTCTAGGGTTGATCATCGTGGCCAATATCATAATAACTGCAGCACTCTACGTTCCAGTTCTACGAACAATCCACATTTCGTTATCTAGGAAGACGACAAAAAGTATATCTTACAACATTCAAGATGGAAATACGTCATCAAATATTGAATCGGCATCTCAACCAACACAGACAAGTTCAATCGATTCCGATCTACAACATTCTGTATCTAATCCAACACAACACAACACAATTGAGGCAACGCAAAATGAATTAAAGCATAATAACGAGTGTAGAAAAAAGAAAAGTGTAAACAAATGCTCCAATACAGAACAAACACAGAATGAGGTAGTAATGGATACCACTCTCAGAAAAAACATCAAATCTGAAGAAATAGTGTCCAAGGATAAAGACATCAAACTGGATGGCTATTCTAAAAGAAAAAGCGAATCCGTAAAAAGAAGATTATCCGTCATGTTTTTTGTCATAATTCTCGTCTATATTTTATCATATATTCCCTCTTTGACTATAGTAATACTTTCTTATGCGATTGACGATTCAGATTTTATTTCCTTGACACATGGCGAAACAATTGCTTGGATATATTTTGAACGCTTCGTTTTTCTTAACCATATCGCCAATCCCTTTATATATAGTTATTTCGATGTCAAGTTCAGAAGAAAGTTAAAGACATTTTTTACTTGTAAACGTAGTGGAACGTAGTCGTTATAATTTACCAAAAAGAAACTGATCTTTCAAAATATACTTCAGTAGTAGTTAGAATTAAAATGTCGTACATTTATAGAATTAACATTATATCAGATTTTACAAGTGTTCTATTATTAGTTATAGGGGTAGACTTTTACATATCTTTTTTTCTCTCTCTACAAAAACACTAAACGTTAACCAAGGCCTAAAATGTTTTATTTTTTTTTATTTTTAGCATTTAAATTCTATTTAAAATATATTTCTGAAGTTGGATAGGATAATATATTCCTGTATTGAATGTGCATTGCATTATGAAACTGATTCAAAAATTTACTGTTCATATTATAGTGCAGTACTGCATGTTTCATATACACAGCTTAAAAGAGGGGTGAAATATGCCAGAGAGACAGTCAAACTCGAAACAAAACTGATAATACTATGGCTAAAAAGAAAAAGAGAGACAAACAATAGTACACAAAATACAGCATAGAAAAATAAAGACCGAGAACGAAACTGGGGGAATCTTAAGTGCTTCGGAAGGATCGGCAGATCCTGTTCCACATGTGCTTTATCATGACGTGGATTGGTACTTATACAGCCCGCCATTGTGATATTGTGCTAGGGTGATTTTTTAGTTTTTCGTCTTTCATTTTACTTATGTACTTTCTCTATATGTAAATTTGTGTTTCTTTTTTGAAACAGTTATTTTCTTTTATGCTAATTACTATTGTATTACAATGTTGACTGCTGTTCCCTAATTCTTGACGTTTTTACCAATTATCTTTAGTTTGTTTACTTACACATTGTTGTCAATATAATAGAATTATATGGGAATGTCACACAAATCCTCGTATAATTTACCATAATTTGAAATGAGCATTAATGGATTAACATGTCTATCACTAACCATTTTGACACTTGAAGTGAGCAAATGTCAAATCTAGATAATAACAATGAGAAGTGTATTTGTGCGTCTGCCCTACAAGTGAGAGGTTTAGATAGCTTTAGAACCAGATTTAATCCCCCATTTTCTACATAAGTAAATGCCTTTATCAAGTTAGTTATATATGTATGAGCTTTTGATTTTATCATTTTAAACAACTTTCTATCTTGAATTTCCCTTAGAATTCTGTATTTTTGTTATATTTTCTTTTTATTTCCTTATTGCGGTTTTCTTTTCTAAAGAAGAATTAAAATTCAAATTTAACCGAAAAATGTTTTATCAACTTATGACAATGCGATTATATTGTAAACGTGAATCATAGAGATTTGCTAAACAAAATATGAACAAACAAAATAAAAATAAACTCGAGGACGGATAGAAAAATTATTAAAAGGTCAAGTGTAAAAGAAAAAAAAATGAACAGTCAAAATTTAGTGTCAGTTTCAGAGGAGAAAATAAAGACATACAATGTACACACCATAAAAAACGTAGATTTAGATATTAGTAGTTATATATAGAATACATTTCTACAAGACAATAGCCGAACTTAAAATAAAGGTTCATTTCCATAAAAAAAAAATAGAATTCCGAATGACAATTTCATTATTCAGAGGTTGGATAGGAAGATTTTGAGAATAAATAACCTGACCTCATAAGAGCAAACAATAAATGATTTTACTTAAGACAGATTAACAAAGCTTATTCTGCGTCCTGAAATACAGGAGAGTTGATGAAAATGAAACATTCTGAAACAAAATAAACATGCGATGAATAAATAAACTACAGTTAAAATAAATTGCCGATCAGAAGAATTATGACCGTATTTTTATAATAACTTCATCAGCTCGAATATCAGCTCGCCCTTTCGGGATCGCCTTGTTTTCTTGCTGATAAATAAGTCACTGCCAACATAAAAAAATGCCATTATTCTAAAAGCATTAGAAAAGGAATCTATCTTCCGAACTTTACTAACCATCTGACTACAGATATATGTCATATATAAGCAGTAAAGGAAGAGGTTGAATAACATATGTTTGTGCACTCAATTTTATTCAAGTTGAACTGAAATAAGAAAACATCAAATTGGAAATCTTTTAAAGGGATATATAGTTATATTGTCATTTAAATCATTCTAAACTTTCCATTATATGAAAGAATTAAATTTAACGACATCTTTTCATCAGGAAGTAACGTTAGAATAATAGATTTTTACCTGTCCTCATATTGTAGAGTTGCATTACAGGAAGTTCGCGTAACAATCCTATTATCATAATGAGAATGATTTCATATTGTTCAATCATGTAAAGAAGTTAAAGAAATAATAGTTTAAAAGGAAATTTTAAAGAAAACATCAAAAACTTACATAATTGTTGAAGCAGTCGTCCAGAAAGAGGATGCTTGTTAACACAGGCATGCATAGTTTATAGACGTACAGGTGCATTTTTGGTTGAAGGGCGTAAAAATATATAAAGTTCAGAATGAGGCATAATACTGATTATGGTGAGATCCTCCGAGAAAAATATTCTGGCATTTATCTTAGCAACTCAATTTGTATCGTCATAGGAACGCTGATAGGCATTTTTGGAAACTGTGTCGTTATATTTGTTTACTTGGTTCGAATTCCAGAGCGAGGTGAGCGTTATTTCATTCCACTGTTGGCTATTGTCGATTTGATTGGATGCTTTGTAAGTTGCCCGTTTTATATCATGGACAACACATTCTACTATAATTATCCAAGTGACATAGTTTGTCGGATTTTTACATTTTTACAAGCGTTCGTGGCAGGATTTTCAGGACACGTTTTAGTAGTAATTTGTGTCCAACGATATCTTTTAGTATGCAAACCATTAGGGCCAAAAATGACGTTATTTCGGAAAAGGGTATCGTTTACAACTGCTTTGTTTTTGTCGTTAGTTTATACTATTCCGCTTTTAGCAATATCAGGAATTAAAACCACGGATGAATTGTTTCTGAATCATACAGTTCAAACAACGCTTTGTAAATACTATGCCGAAGATACTTCAACATCAATTACAGCATATTTTGGATTTCTTGGTTTGATCAGTGTGGTAAATATCATTATTACTGCTGCACTCTTCATTCCTGTATTAAGAAGAATAAACATATCTTTTTCCAGGAAGAAGTGGAAAGATGTTTATCACATAAACCAAGACAGCAATACGTCATCTAACACGGAATCGGTTCCTCAGTCAAACAAGACCTGTGCAATTGATTCATGTACACATAATTATGTACCAAAGCAAATTAAACCAGGTGGAATTGGTGAAACGAAGTGCATTTCAAATTCTGATGTGAATTATAAAAAGAAGAAATTTTTAAACATAAGAGCCAATAAAGAGCCATCTCTGGATGATGTACAAAATGATACTTTTTTTCATAATACCACGAAATCTGAGGATAAAGTACCTTCGAACAATGAAATTAACCCAGAAGTAAATTCAAAGACTAGAAAAGATGTAGTGAAAAGAAGAATAACCATAATGTATTTTGTCATAATTATTACCTATATTGTATCATATATACCCTCTTTGCTTATTTTAATACTTGCTTATGCATTAGGAGATTTTAATGTAATAACATTAACAGAGGGCGAAACATTTGCGTGGACGTATTTTTCACGCTTCGTTTTTCTAAACCATATAGTGAATCCCTTTATATATAGTTACTTTGATGTAAAGTTTAGAACAGAATTGAAAATATGTTGCATGGACAAATTTTAATGAGCAATCATAGTCACTTTATCTTTAAAAGTTTCAAATATAAAAAAATATGCGTTAATTATTAACTTTCTTTGCATGTTTGTACCTTCAATTTTTGTTAAATAAATACCTGTTGGTACTGCAAAAGCTTATCTTTATTTTTGAGAACAATGCTTTATTGATATTAGTGTCTGCATCCAGAATACACTCAATACTGTCAATACTATCAGAGTAAATACTTACTTTGGTAGCATGACCGGAATAAATGAATATATTTCTTTGAAGATTTATATAAATTTTCTTGTCCGATTGATATTTTGTGATAATTATTAAACAGCTTCGGTTAAACTTATGATCAATGTAGTCTCTTTTGAACACAAAGTGCACTGCATCTTCAGGATTTTCATGATTTGATATGGGATTATATTAATAAGACTTCAAATTCAGTAAATAGTTATACGTCATCAGAGTCCGCTTATTTGGAGAAGAGCTTTCTGTATTAAACTGAAAGCATCTGCGTTTCTGATTGGAAGATAATTATGTAATTAATAATTTTTGATAGATGGATACAAACTAGAGCAAAAAAACAATGAAAGCTGAATGCACATTTTTTGTCAACTTCAGGGTTGAAAAGTGTTTGGGGTCAGTTGAGGAGTTAAGTGCGAATCTACAGTGTTTGATTGGCCATACCCAAAAGAGCCACACGAATCTATGTTTTTATCTTGGCAAACGATAGGCCTACATTGGTACTTTCATGAATGATATGTGAATGCTTCTAAGTTCTAATGGTAAATTAAACCATTCTTGTATACGAGATGGGGTTTTCTTTATTTTATATAATAGAAAATTAAAATGTTTTGATACTTTATCCATCGTTTTTATGGCGGTTACAATTTTGTGACTGAAAGTATTTAGTTTGAAAATACTTGTGAATGAATAACATTTTTTCATTCCTTTGGAAGTGCAGAGATTAGGTCATAGAACTCTAGGAAAGTTGTTTTTATATTATAGTTTTTAATAAATTCATCAAGATTGTAAATTTCTCTTTTTTCCTTAATAAGATCATTTATGAAAGATATATTATTCTTTATCCAACTATTATAAAAAAAAAATCAATCATAATAATTTCATTTTAAAATAATGGTTGAGACAAGACGTCACTAGGGGATGTGGTCACAGGTTCACACAATGAGCCCATGATGAAATAACATTTTGTCTAAAAGACTTAAATTCTTTTCAATTTTATTGAAAACACCTTCTATGATGAATAATAATATGTGGTGTTAAAAAAATTTAAACGCAGGATAGCTTAAGTGATTTTATTAAGGATTCAGTATGTGGCTTTTTACGCCGCCATCCTCGTGATTTGAGATAAGTATATTTCTTTTAATTTTGTCCCCTCTACCATAACACAAATCTGTGAAGCATAGCTTGTATCTGCTTTAATTTATCTTAGGATGGATCTGGTAAACCAGTGTAAACATTGAATTAGAATTGGAATGGCAAGAGTTTTACAACTACAATTTTTCAATGTATAGTAATATTTCTAAATGGCCTATCACTTAAGAGATTTTTTACTTTTTGATTTTTATCTAATAATTATCAACACATATATCAACTTTTGACAAACAGTATATAATGCCTAGGAGTTTGAAATTTCCTGAATGGTTCCATATTATTTGTTCAATTGTGATTAGCTCCTCACCACAGCCCCTTTCTGTCCCAATCTATATAACTTGTTTTTTTTTAGAAATTAGCCTTCAGACCAGAACATGAGTAAATCAATTCTATCTTATTCAGAGAACATTAAGAGATTCAGCATTATCTTCCAGGATTAAAATAGAATCATCAGCAAACTGGTTGAGTAAAATTTAGAATTTTTATTCTTAATACCATTAATGTTGTTTTCATATTTTATTGATGATCTAAGTAGTTCCAGACATAAAAAAAAAGTATCCATATCATATTTTTGTGGTATTTTCGTATCAACCCCCACTTTTACTGAAGTATTACCAAAATTTTCAATATCTTCTTTCTAGCCAAAAATTTCACAAAAAAAATCTTCTAAACGAGATAGCCACACCCCCTATTGCTCGTGGTATGCGACCCAAATTTTATTTCATATCCCAACTCAATAATTTTCAAGTTCCTTGTTTACAATCAGTTTCTACCAAGAAAACCAATCTTAATTTTCTCTACATTTACTAAATATATGTCTTCTTTTTGTTTTATTAGATAACATGTCCCTACAATTTTAAATATGCAACCAATTTTCAAACTACCCATATTTTATATCATTAACATTTGTGAAGGATATATGTTTAAAAATTATAGTCAATAAACATATTCAGAGCAATACAGAAAAAATAAAGTAGAAATAGGAAAGAGAGATGTAAAAGAAATAAAATGCGTTTTCCCAACCGTTTAAACAATAACCAACAAAGTTCTCCCATTTCATGGTAATACAACTTTTTTTTTGATAACTAAAATAAAGAGGGATTCCTTCTTCCCCAGCTATTTGTATAAACAAAATCTAGTTTTAATCAAAATATTTTTTTCTCTTTCTTCATGCCTCTAACAGAAAGTTTTGTAACCCTATGTATGATGTAGATATCTCTAAATCTATTTCCCAGTTCAAGTTGTTTTATGTTTAATTTTGAGGATCGGAAGTTTAACTGTTTGTTTTTGTTAACAGGGGTTCCCCCTTGTTTGTTGTCTTTCAAGTTGAAAGCAGATAACTCTGCATTTAGCTTATTATGACTCGTCTCTTAGGTGGATATGTTTCTTTAAAGATAATACAGGTTTGAAAGACTCTTTAGTGACCTGATACTTACATGTGGAGCTCTTAATTCATAAAAGTGAAACAGTATTACTAGATGTGATAATATGTATCATGTCATATGTGTTTTATGATAAACCGCCAGTGACCACGTTCAAAAATTTATAAAAACTATTGTCACCTTCTAGACGAGTTCGAAAAGAGTGTGTATTTTGAATACCATTTATCCAAATTCTCTCGAAAGGCACATATGAAGTGTTTCTTTAGTTAAGATTGGGTAATATTAATCACAATAATGTATTATGCGTGTTTTTGTCTGCTTGAGTCAAAACATCAGGTTCAGTTTGTACATGCTACCTCAGTTACCTAATATGCAAATTAGCCATTTGCGAATAAACCGCGACATACAATTTATCAACGTAGAAAAAAATAAAGTAATTACATACAACAATAATAAACAAAATGTTACTATGAGAATTCTAATGAGTTTTTTTACATATTTTTTTTGGTTTAATTCAGTTAAAGTTAATTATTCTACATCAGAAGGTCTGCTGAAAAGTTTATGATGATCTCTTCTTTTTCAGTATGACAAACGAATGCTCTTTAATGTACACTATATGAACTTTCCTCTGATTAAAAGAAGGCAGCGCACGTCTTTTATTCAAAAAATTAAATCGAAGATCTGCAACAGACGGCAGCCCATCGGGCACGACACTATAACCACTTCCACATTTTGATTTCATCCCAGTGTCCAGAACTTCGTCTTGATCTATTAGACTATTGAAGCGACCAATGATCTTTCTCTTTGTCTTCCTCTTCCTGGTACATTTTTAGCCTATGCACGGCCTGAAATAGCATTTTTTCGATGCGTTCTTTAGGTATCTCTTAAGTTTTTTCAAAGACTTTATGCATCTCGGCCAAGGGTTTTCCGCTCACACCAGTTATCAAAAATGTTTCATTTTCGGTCAAAATACTCAAGTGTAACCGTTCCGTTTCTTCTGTTGATATTTTTTTGTCAATTTCAGGTAAGAGTGTGTCATGCACATCTTTAATTCTATCCTCCATCAGTTAAGCATGCGACTCAAGGTTTTCAACACTGTCCCTTAGTACCTTGAACTTTGTTCTCAGAATTTCAATATTCCCCTCTAATTTACGGAGCAAACTGGCAAAGCATTCGGACACATACTTTGATTTGTACATTTTATTTATGTCTCATACCTTTCTTTTTCCCTGGGGTCCATGGTTTTCAGCTATATCAGTATAATATCGTCAAAATAGACTTCAAGTATCGGTTCTCGATTCTGACTCCGATCACTGACCTCTGTTTACACAAGTAATAGATTTCAGTCAACTCGAATGATCTTTCAAAAAAAAGTTTGTGGCACTAAAAGACTTTTTATCAGATATATGTTATTAAAAAAGAAAGAATTGTTTCTGTGTCATCTATTGTTTTTATTGTAAGACCTACTTACAACTCACATAAACTTATTAACTGTTTTTCCAATAAAAAAAAGGCGGAGAGTAGAAAATCACCACTTCATGAATACTAGTACTACCGGAAGTCCCACTCCATATTGTTGGTAGTTGAATGACGGGAAGTTGATTAAATTATTGTTTCGTTCGTGATAACACTTACCCTTCCGGAGCACCTGAGATCACCCCTAGTTTTTGGTGGGGTTCGTGTTGTTTATTCTTTAGTTTTCTATGTTGTGTCATGTGTACTATTGTTTTTCTGTTTGTCTTTTTTCATTTTTAGCCATGGCATTGTCAGTTTGTTTTAGATTTATGAGTTTGACTGTCCCTTTGGTATCTTTCGTCCCTCTTTTATTACCACTGGGTCGATGTCTCTGCTGGTGGACAATTTGTCCCCGAGGACATCATCGGCCCAGTAGCAAAACTACAATTGCATGAACTTACGAAGAACTAACAGGAAACTGGCTCGGACGTCGCCCAGTATAAAAAGGTCCGAAACAGACGTCACCATGGACACGGTGTCGTCTGATACGGCAGGTGTCCCCTCATCACCAGACATGACAAATATCCCAAACACGACTCATTCAGATCATCGTCCTAGTGACAACAGCAACATTACACATATACAGTCATGTTCAGTTCTCCTTAAAGACATTTTGGTTTTTGATGACACAGTTCAACACTGTCGCATTTCAAAATGTGAGACCAAAGGCTGCAAAACTTGTGCTATTTTAATTACAGATGCTGAATTCACTAGCAATTTGACCAAGAAGTCATATTTTACCAGAAGTTACGATGATCTGAATTGTAAATCGATAAATGTCGTCTACGGATTAGAGTGCAACCTTTGCAGATTGGTATACGTCGGTGAAACGAAAGGAAGGCTAAACAAACGGATGTGCGGTCATAGATCAGACATTAACCTCAATGCTAACGACATTCTATACCAGCATTTCAATCAGCCCGATCATTCCATCGTTTCTATGACAGTTCGCATTATCGAAAAGATATACCATAGCTCTAACAATCCTAATCTTTCAACGACTCTCCGTAGACAAAAAGAAGACTACTGGATTAGACAATTGGGAACTGCAACACCGTATGGCTGCAATGACAAAATTGATGGTAGAGGTATTCTATCTAGTCCTTCGTGTAACTCGGTGAATATGATGAATATTTTCGACTCGACTCCTCGACGTAGACGCAGTCATGGTCATCGTCATTATACATCACCCTCTCTGCATGATGTCTCTATTAATGACTTGCTGCCATTCACACAAAAACCGTTAGGTATTCATCACATTCGCACGAAACTTTATTCATTACACCTTTCAAAACTTCATTCTCTGTTCAATTTATGTTTGGAATCCACTGTTACAAACCCTCATTCAAACCAATACAAACTTCAAGCTATAATTTCGGATATTGCAAGTCACAGACTTTTCAAACCAGTTCGGATTGGAAAAGATGAAAAAGAGAAAAGATCTTTTCTAAATCTTTCCTTTGCCAACAAAGGTCTCGATGGCGTCAACCTTGGCAATATCCTTCATCATAAATTAATTCAATCGAAAATACCTCCTTATTTTAAAGACCAGTCTGTACCAATAATTTCTTATACCTATACCAAACCTATTGCAACTAAAATTTTCAATTACAAACGCGTTTTGCAGGATCTCGATATTGACGACTTCAAGTCTAAACCTCCTGATTGCACTTGTGCTAGTTCCCAATTCACATATAATCCTGCTGGCCACGTTATTACCAGTGACCTTAACATTGTTAATAACACTTCTCTACGAAACGTGTTATCGAAAGGTCCGAAATATCGTGAGCTTAAATCCATCAATTGAAAATACAACTTTAAAATTTTGATGGATTCAGTCGAGGATTATGCCAGGCAATGGGCTAAGCGCGAGAAGGAAGACGTAGACACTCTATCCGAATGGATAAAGGCAGTGAGGTCCTTAATACAAATCAGAATTAAGAAACTGAATGGGTCCATCAATGCCCATGCTACGTCAATCTTTAAAGACCCAAATGTTGCTAAACACCTATCCGACCTCCATGATAAATATGTTGTTGTCCCCGCAGACAAAGCCCCAAATAACATCGTTTTTGTCTGTAAAAGTCATTACATTAATTGCTTGATAAACGAATTAGGTATAGACAATTCACTTGGAAACTCAACATATACCCTCACGACACTTACCAAAGAGGAAATCCTGGATAATCATAGGTCTGTTCTTTGTTCCTTTGGTATTTCAACCAAAGATGAAGAACTGGATCTTCCATCACTGTATTGGATACCTAAACTACATAAGTGTCCTTACAAACAGCGGTATATTGCTGGGTCTTCCAAGTGCTCCA
Source organism: Mytilus trossulus (assembly GCF_036588685.1). NCBI lineage: Eukaryota > Metazoa > Mollusca > Bivalvia > Mytilida > Mytilidae > Mytilus > Mytilus trossulus. Next base: position 31,177,225 of record NC_086386.1, on the reverse strand, counting down.
CAAAACCTCTTTCTAAATTATTAACATCCATTTTATCAGCAATCAAAGACGGGCTTCAAAGTTATTGTGAAACTGCCTATTCTAGAGGTGGCGTGAATCAGATGTGGATACTTAAAAATTCCAAAGATCTTTTAGAGTACATACAATCTAACTCTCTTTCATCTTGTAACAGTATTAAAACATTTGACTTCTCTACTCTTTACACAAGTATTCCACATTCCAAACTTAAAGACAAATTAAAAGAGTTGGTATTACTTTGCTTCATAAAAAAGAATGGCCAACGTAGATACAAGTATCTTGTCTTAGGGAGGGATAAATCCTACTTTGTAAAGAATCACTCTGATTCAAACAAAAAATTCTCTGAAACCGATATTATCAAGATGATTGATTTCTTGATTGACAACATATTTGTTACGTTTGGAGGACGTGTTTTTCAACAGACTGTCAGCATCCCAATGGGAACAAACTGTGCCCCTCTACTTGCTGACTTGTTTCTTTATTATTATGAGGCTGACTTCATGCAGGAACTTCTTAGGGAGAAAGATAAGAAGTTAGCGATATCCTTTAACTCTACTTTCCGCTATATAGATGACGTTCTTTCACTAAAAAATTTGGTGACTATGTGGAACGCATCTATCCCATCGAATTGGAGATAAAGGATACTACAGATACAGTTAAGTCAGCTTCATATCTTGACTTACATCTAGAAATTGACAATGAGGGTCGGTTGAAGACAAAACTTTACGACAAAAGAGATGATTTCAGCTTTCCAATTGTGAACTTTCCATTTCTAAGTAGCAACATTCCAGCAGCACCTGCATACGGGGTATATATCTCTCAATTGATACGATATTCCCGTGCTTGCATTTCCTATCATGATTTTCTTGATAGAGGGTTACTGCTCACAAGGAAGCTATTAAATCAAGAGTTCCAAATGGTGAAGTTGAAATCATCCCTTCGTAAATTTTACGGACGCCATCACGAGTTGGTTGACCGTTATGGAATAACCATTTCACAAATGATATCGAATATGTTCCTTACGTCGTAACTACAATCACCTTCCCTTTCATGAATTTGACCTACCGAATTAGACTATTTACCGGATTTGTAATCACATAAGCAACACGACTGGTGCCGCATGTGGAGCAGGATCTGCTTACCCTTCCGGAGCACCTGAGATCACCCCTAGTTTTTGGTGGGGTTCGTGTTGTTTATTCTTTAGTTTTCTATGTTGTGTCATGTGTACTATTGTTTTTCTGTTTGTCTTTTTCATTTTTAGCCATGGCGTTGTCAGTTTGTTTTAGATTTATGAGTTTGACTGTCCCTTTGGTATCTTTCGTCCCTCTTTTAGAAAGTTTCATAGAAAGAACAATCAGAATATATATAAAAAATGCGTTGAAAAGAAAACATCAAATGATTACAAATTTGTTGAAGCAGTGTCCATGAGCAGTTCAGAAAAAATGAAGTATTTTAACATAAAAATTTAAAGTATATAGACATACAACTTCATGTTTACATAAAGAACAATAATATATAAAGTTAAATATGGTTAATAAAACAGATTATGGTGAAGTCCTCCGTGACAGAGATGCGGGAATTTATCTTAGTAATGCAGTTTTAATCGTCATAGGCACGATTATAGGATTTTTTTGAAACCTTACCGTAATATATTTCTACTTGGTTCGAATTAAGGAGCGTGGTGAGCGTTATTTTATTCCTCTGTTGGCCATTGTGGATTTGTGTGCATGCTTAGTATGTTCCCTGTTCATGGTCATGTGCAACACATTCTTTTATAATTATCCAAGTGACATAGTTTGCAGGATTCTATCATTTTTACAAGTGTTCGTTACCGGATTGTCTGGGCATATTCTATTGGTAATTTGTTTTCAGAGATACATCTTACATTGTAGTATGCAAACCTTACGGTCCAAAAATGACAGTATTTTGGAAAAAAGATGTCGTTTGCACTTGCTTGTGTGTTTGCGTTCGTTTATTCATATCAGGAAATATAACCACAAATGAACATTTTCTAAATCACACAGTTGCAACCACAGTTTGTAAATTTTATGCCGGAGATTCTTCAACAAAAATATTAGTTTACTTTGGTCTTCTTGGTTTAGTCATAGTGGCTATTATTACAATTACTGCTGCGCTCTATATTCCAGTTATAAGCAGAATACAAGTCGTTTTGTCTCGAAAAGTTGCAAAAAGTAACCGCAACCGAAAAATATCATCTAAAACTCAATCTTTATGTCGGTCAACAAACCAAACAGATGCTGGTACAAATGATACATCTTTCAATGATACCACTAAAACTGCGGAAACAATGGCTGCGAACCACGAAATCCAACGGGAGAGCATTTCAAAGACTAGAAACGACTCCGCAAAGAGAAGAATAATAGTAATGTTTTTTGTCATAATTTTCGCCTATATTTTATCATATATACCCTCTTTGGTTTATTTAATAATTGCCTATGCTATAAGAGATTTTAATTACATAACATTAACAGAGAGTACAGAGAGTGAAACAATTGCCTGGACGTATCTTTCCCGGACTGTTTTTCTCAACTACATCGTTAACCCCTTTATATATAGTTATTTCGATGTAAAGTTTAGAACTGAACTGAAAACATGTTTCATGTGCAAACGTTAAGTGATCATTCAAAGTCAACACTTTATTTGTAGGATTCAATCTATTTAAAATAGAAATTTTAAAAGGTGAAATATACCAAAGGGACATTCGTAAACATTCACGTTCATAAGTGAGAAACAAACTGACAACGCTTTTGCAAATACCGAAAACGATAGTCTACAAAACACGATAAACGAGGGATTGAGCAACACAAACCCAACCAAAATAAGAAGGAGTGGTATAATGTGTTCTGTAAGGACACGAATAACGTGACGAACATGATACCACGGTTGTATTTCTGATATAAGTACTAGTGCGATGATAAGTCTCCTTTCGCGATATTATATTCAAAGAAAACATTATACAAATACAGCCTTTGTATGAGGTCGATACAAGGATATTTTGACCTGAAAGAAGTATATTGACTGAGGACGAAGTCCGAGGTCGATATACTTCTTTGGGTCGATATATCCTGTATCGACCTCATACGAATTATACGAAATATACGAATTAATAATATTACGGAATAGTGCTGACGACATCTGAACTCATCCTTCGGAATCTGTGAAATAAATATGTAATGACGGTCAACCAAATCGTGATACGTATGCAAAAACACCCTTTCAAAAATACTCTAATATGTTTATTAGGAAAATTTGTTTAACGCATTATTGAAAGCTGCAAAGCAAGGGTGTTATGTCATCCTCGAATGCACTTGATACGTTTCCTTACTATTTTGTTGGCTATTGTAATGTTTCATTATTATACAATCAATGTGCTTAAACGGCCGTGGGTAACTTAAGTTACCCACAGCCCAAGATGGAGCCGCCTGGCTTCGGTTAGGAAGTTTGCTCCTATATAATTACAATACCATGCATACAAAAGAAATGTTCAGTAATTAAAAAGTTATATAAATCTTTTAGGGAAACTTTGCAATGTAAAACGTGGTTTTTTACTACAAAATAAACGATTACAGCACGATTTTCCAAAACACTTATGATGTCCGTAACTTCAAAACATTTTGTCCGTAACTTTTTTCCTTGTACCAATAGGGACGTCCGTAACTTTAGCATGATGTCGGTAACTTTCGAAGAATCTTTATTCGTAGATGAATTTATAAAAAGAATATCGAACTTCTAGGAATATTCAAACGGGAAGTCTTTTAGAGAATGGCAAAGCCAAAAGCTCAAGTTAACACACCAAACGAATGGAAAACAACGGTCATATTCCTGCCTTGGTACAGGCATTAAAAAGTAAAATTACAAAAAGGAAAGTCCCTTATAAAAAGTTTTAGATGATAAATCATGACATGCAGGTTATAAATCTCACCATTTCCAACTGTAGAAATTACATTAATAGTGAACATATGAAAATGACCTTAGGAGAACAAGTTCGGAGGTCAATCCTTAGCAGAAATACATAGATGAATCAGTCCAAACCTCTCAAGAAGATGTGTTTGATTTGATACCCTATCTTATTAAATCCCCGAGGTCAGTGAAACTTTTAGAATATTTTTAATCTACTTTTTTTGCTATAATAAACTAAATCCTGTTCAACAATATAGCTTTCCATCTATTCCTAGATATTGGCACTTTTTTTTTCTCACAATCAACAACACATCACACTAGATATAGTGAAGAGACCATACTTTTTTGGCTAACAATTCAGAAAGGATATCATTTTTTCCGCGGCTATACCGACCAAGGACTCATTAGTGAACAATCTATAAAGCTAGAAGAATGTTAGATAAATTTTGCCGTACCGTAAGATCCCGTTTTATCCCGGGAATATTTTTTTAAAAATTTAACGGAAAATCCGCGACACTCTGGTTTGCTTTTTCTCTTGTTTAGTTTGAAGCATATTGTTATTGTATAAATCTATGTAATAATATAAGGGGTTTGATAGTGTTTATTGTCCTTTAAGTGTTGAAATTGTTAATTTTTACAATTTTGAAAAAAAGTTACCCACATCCGAAAATAAAGTTACGGACAGTCTGATTATTTTTTACTTATAAGTTACGGACATCTTATGCATTTTTCAAAAGTTAGCCTTGCGCTAAAATGAAGTCAAAATTAACAAATTTGAAGTGATGGTAAGTGATTTCTTTATTCAAAAGTCCTATCAATATTTACATAGATCATGAAAAACGTTGCAAAAGTAGATTTCGTATCAACTATCATCTCAACAAGTTTAGAGTCCGCCATCTTGGGCTGTGGGTAACTTAAGTTACCCACGGCCGTTTAAGCACAGTGACAATGTAAATGAAAAGTTTGTCGGTTTTTATGTTTGTTCCTAGCCACATGCACTTAGACCACTATTTTGTACGTCGAAATTATTATGTGACATAACAACCTATTTATTAGGGGTGAAGAAATGAAGAATTGGAACGAATTCATAATTTTAAGTTGGTTCCAAGTATTTTTAATTCTGACATATGTATCATTACAATTATATAAAAAAATATATACCAAGCTATTTGATAACGGGCTGTTTATCTATTTTTATTTTTAAAACTCAACACATAAATGTTGAATAAAACAAAATACGTTTGGTTCTGCAACAGGTTATGTTTTCCTGTAAGATAAATGACATTGCTGTCTGCAGATTACTCCGAACTGCGGAAACCAATTTATTTCAGAGTGCAGATAAACCTTAATTTTAAACAAATCCATATTTTTTGTGCATATATGTTTATTATTATTATTATTATTATTATTATTATTATTATTATTATTATTATTATTATTATTATTATTATTATTATTATTATTATTATTATTATCATTATCATTATTATTATTATTATTATTATTATTATTATTATTATTATTATTATTATTATTATTATTATTATTATTATTATTATTATTAGGTCTTTTCACCTTTCCTTGCGGAAAGACCTATTGAATTTGTTTTGATTATTTTTTTTTCTTCCGCCTAATTTTTTTCTTGCGGTATAAAAATGATTCAAAAGATGTATCTTAGTTTTTTTGTTTATGATATCATACAGCCTATACGCTTTTGAAACCGACCCTGTTTAACTGAACACTTTTCTTTGTAAGAGCTATCTCCCCAAACACTGCTTTTGTTGTTATCAGATCTCCTCCGCAACCGTAAAAGAAAAGCGACAAATTTATTTTTCCAAATTTCTCATTATATATTAAATTTAAATTTCGTTTCAAATAAACAGTTTAAGTAATGTCAAAGTCCCCCTCCAGATATATATATTCTAAGTGTAATACTATTTTTGCACTAAAAATATTAATAAAGTATGTATCGTATGTTTGTTTAGACTTACATAACCTAGCACTTAACAATATTGTATGAAAAATAAATTGATGAACTGTATTCATATACAACTACTATTTTAATCAGGATGTTTTAGATAATCAATATCAAACACCAGCCATGTTTTCAGTATACATTATTACGCGACTACCACGCAGCAACCCAAGCTTTACACAAAAGACGACATAGATACAATCAAGGTGATAGTGTATGTTTGGGGATATAGTTCCATTCCGGCATGCAAGCTAAACGCAAACCTGGTAGCGTATGCGGGGGCATTTTGCAGTCCTCGAATTCGTCTGTCGAATTGATCTTAAATGTTCTATGTGAGAAAGAATATGTGATAATGCTGGACAAGAGAGAACTCGAATACGGTTTTCTTCAATCCATACATATCCATTTCACGTGATATCTAGCGTTATCCTGTTGGTAAACATGGTTAAAATCGCGTTGTTGAATGAAAGACAGAACAATATAGTCCATCAGCTAGTTCTCAAAAGCGCTCTAGTTAAGGAGTTTGTGTTACACCCCAGGGTACCGCGATTTTTTTTGATAGAATTTAACTTCATTATCTTATTGATAAAATACAAGGTGTTAGACTAAAAAAAAGTGTCCAAAAGAGGTTTAAAAACGTCCCTTTCAATGGTCCCCTCATTTAGCAATCACGACTAAGTAATTTTTAATTAAATATTTTTATATAAAGCGACTAAAAAAATAATAAAGTAAAGGTGTAAACAACTAAAACAGATACAAAACTATCATATTTAATGTTACTCTGAAGATTTTTTGTTTTAAAAAAAAGTTTTTTACATTACAAACAATCCGATTATTTGGGTTAAAATAAAGGCATATTTTTTCCTTTCATAAAGAAATTCGTTATACATTTACCCGTTTTAGTTAATTAAACTTTAGAATTAATCATTATACAATGTAATGTTTCAATCATTTGCAGTATTTATATATCGTCTAAAATATGAAATATTTGATAAAATATATGTACGTGCAAATACTCGTTTAATTACGGAAATCATCAAATTACCATCTTTGATTCAGTATACAACATGTACAATGCATTCACACATAAGCATTATCAATTTGCAACTGAAAACACACATTTAAATGTCGATTTATGATGTTTTGGTGAGACAAATTATTTTATAAAGTGAATGCATAAAAAAATATTACTGAAAAAGTACAAATTAAGTAGGTTTTTTTTTGCGTTCAGAAAAGGTGCACTCTATCGAACTCAATAAAAGTGTGCTTGATTACATTTTGTGTTTAAGCTATGTAGTGATTGACTCAAAATTATTAAGTCATTCAATCGACAAACGTCGCTTTGAATGAACGTCAAATAGTCAGTTATGAGAATTGGCCATACTTTTTATGTTCTTAGGTTTCTAAGAGATACAAAAAAATGGCTTTGTTGTTTTCCGTTTAAATAAAGATTCTGTTAAGCGTTGGTTGTTAAATGTAAATGAAATTGTTATCAGAGGTATCAAAATTATAATTCAGTATGCCAGACGCGCGTTTCGTCTACATAAGACTCATCAGTGAGGCTCATATCAAAATATTTGTAAAGCCAAACAAGTACAAAGTTGAAGAGCATTGAGAATCCAAAATTCCAAAAAGTTGTGCCTAATACGGCTAATGTAGTCTATGTCTGGGATAAGATCATCCTTAGTGTTTCGAACAAATCAAAGTTTTATAAACTGGAAATTTATATAAATGACCAGATTATTGATATTTATGTCAACACAGATGTTGACTACTGGGCTGGTGATACCCTCGGGGACGAAACTTCCACCAGCAGTGGAAAGAGCTTCAATATCCTTAAAATTCGAGATTTAGTAGGAATGGGTAACCCTGAAACATCCGCACAAAAAAAACTTCAAAAAAACTCGAATGAAGCGAGACAAAACTGATGTTATAAAATTGTTTCAGACACTGCAAAAAATGTCGCCTGCTTGTCATAGCCCAGACAAGATAGTTGGTTGCGCAAAAGGCTCTCCAGTTTGAATTAGGTCCTCTTCCAATGAATCTTGCAAACTTTGATGGTACACATGTAATGAAAATTACAACTGTCCCGGATGGTCTTTTAGAAAATGGTCATTCCTTAGGAAAGCATGTGGATATTTGATGACATGGCAGTTATTCAACCCATTACTAGGATACCAAGCACTTTTTTTATTTGGCAATTGTTATTTTAAAAACCATCCTTTTAGTTTCGAAAAGAGGTTCCGCATTGATTTTGTCACTGATTAGTATCCAACAATATCCATTAAAAAACTAAAACAGCAGGTCCTTTGGGGGGCAAATCATTAAGATAAGTTCTAGACCATCACACTCGTTTTCTTTTTGCATGGAATGGAAGAAATGTTTGTTAGTTGGGGAAAACAAAGTTGCTCTTGTTGAATTCTTTGGTTCGGAAAAGAGTAAATAATTCTATAGATTTACACTTGAATGTATTGATTTATTTGTATCACATGGAAGTATGTGCCACAAAATAAATGTTGGAAATGAAATAGCGTAGAATGATTTTATCTCAAATCAAACAGGAAGAAGCCGATTACAAAATGTTTCTTAATGCAAAAATATGCAGCTGACAAAAGTTACGACTCCATTGTTATAAAACCTTCTGACATTGATGTGGAAGTATTGGCTTACTATTTTCACAGTTGCATATCAATTCTAACACTGTTAGATTGGTGAGAATGTTGGTAGAAAACTGCCAGGATTTCACGGCAGTACAGGTTGTGATTCTGTAAGTGTGTTGTCAAGTAAAGGAAAAAAAGCAAAGTTATTCGGCTTTTTGACACGTTATGTGTTTTTGGAAGGTCTATTCCATCGTGGTGAAATTTTGAAGAGGTTGACGAAGAGTTGGCAAAACACTCGAGAGGTTTTCGTGTTCTATATATGGCTACGAAATTAAAAATATCAATGAATAAAGATCAGAACGTTTTGAAATGCAACCAAAAAAGATTTATTGTCATCTACTGCCCCCCCCCCCCCCCAAAAAAAATGCAATGTTAAAGCACATTAAACCATCCAACTTTCAGACGAAGATTTGGAAATCTGCTCTTAAACACAACACTGGTCTGTTGCTAAACAACTATAGTTGTATTGTTTAGAACGATTTGATCAGTATCAATTGGCTAGACCAACCACCAGCGTTAGATGCTTTAATAATTCTGAAGTGCTGTTCATTTAAAGCTGTTTGTGCCAACAACAGATGTTCAAGTGTTCAACAAGGTTTATCCTGAACAGATATCTGTATGTAAATGCTCGAAAGCTTGTAGATATAAGGATTATCAAAACGTTGATATTGCTAACGATGAAGACGAATATGATGGAAATGGTGATAATGATAATTCGGTAGATGCAGGTGACCAAACTGATGATGATTCTATGGATTGACCTTCTGCGTGACCTTAAAATGTAGTGATTTGGTTGTCAATTTTTTTTTAAAAGATAGAGATATAGAAACCCTGACAGTTTTGTGTGTTTTAATATGTAAGTTATTTCATGAATATGATGTATAAATTTGTGACAGAATCGTGCATTTCTAGTTGCCTATGTTAGTGTCTGTCGTTGATTCTATGTTATTGTTTCTTACCTTTAAATGTTTTTTTCAACAGCCTTTACATTGTAGTTACATTATGCACTATGTTTCAATATAAAAAAATATACCATTTTATCAAGAAAATTAGTACTTTTGCTTCTTTTCATTCAAAATCATGAATTTTGGAAATTACCCTCCCCCTTTTTTCTTGGTCCTCTACGATTTAAGAATTAATTGAAAATTAGCCTGCGTTTTAATAAGATATGATTTGTTCCATTTAATAAAAAGAATAGTACTGAATTATTGGTTAGTTTTACATTTTTCTGTAAATATGTGCAAAACAAAATTTTTGATATACCCTTAAATAATTCCCCTTTTAACCCCTTTTGGACACTTTTTCAAAAGTCTAACACCTCTTCCTTCTTCATATTTTACTCTTTAAATTTATACCAAAAAAATGCGGTACCCCGGGGTGTAACACAGAATTGAATTTTTGCCCTACCAGCTGATGGACTAATAGGGCAAATAATTTCATTCCTATTTCCAAAAGAGTTTTCCAAAACGACTTTTAACTATGTGTACAATTGAGAATGGAAATGGGGGATGTGTCAAAGAGACAACAACCCGACCATATAAAAAAACAACAGTAGAAGGTCTCCAACAGGTCTTCAATGTAGCGAGAAATTCCCGCACTCAATGGCGTCCTTCAGCTGGCCACTAAACAAATATATACTAGTTCAGTGATAATGAACGCCATACTTATTTCAAATTGTACACAAGAAACTAAAATTAAAATAATACAAGACTAACAAAGGCCGGAGGCTCCTGACTTGAGACAGGCGCATAATGCGGCGGGGTTAAACATGTTAATGAGATCTCAACCCTCCCCCAATACCTCTAGCCAATGTAGAAAAGTAAACGCAGAACAATATGCACATTTAAAATTCAGTTCAAGAGAAGTCCGAGTCTTAGGTCAGAAGATGAAACCAAAGAAAATAAATAAAGTGACAATAATACACTCATTTGACATATTGCAGCCTATACCATCACACTTCCGCCTTTGAAATGAACAGTTTCCATGACACAATGGTCTGAAAATGTCCATCTTGCTGAAGATAATACTCTAATGCGTCCATCACTACAACAGAAAGCAAATACGAACTCATCTGTAAACAGGATATGCAATCAGGTATGCAGTCTCCAACGTGGTTGTATTCATTTAATATACGATTGCGCAGGTGTAAAAATCGTATCGCACGGTCTTCATGCTTTGATGTCTCAAGTGGTCTGTCGACATGTCGTTCAGCATTCGTTAAGCTAGTTTGCCTTATACAAATCATCAGTCTTGATCTTGTTATTCTTATCCCATCAAAAATATTTGAGACATCAGCGTGCGTCATCCAAGCTCTGACCATACCAACAGCTTGTTTACGCTCATTTTTTAGTAATTGTGGCATCTAGTTTTTTATTTGTTTTCCATTTTTTAGACGTCAAATTGTTTACCTAATACAGTAGCCCAATTTTAGATATACGACAATTGAAATGATTCATTAATCACGGTGGTTTTATAATTTCGCATTCGCAAGCACATACAATGATATACATGTAATACATTGATGAAGATAGTATTCCTCAACTTTAGTTCAGAAATCCGGTAAACAGTATAAAGAAATAGTCCAACTCTTTTTAATGCATATACCTTATTAAATATGTGTGATTATTCATTTATAAATATAGAGTTATGTCAAGAATATTCATTATTTTATCTTTATATAAGCAACACTGCAGACAAAAAAAACTAATAGTTATGAGAAGAAACCATTCGTAATAAAACAAAACAAAAATCTGAATCAATTGTATTTATATGATTAAGATTTCTAAATATCCCATTTCATGTGGGGATTGATAATGAATACTCTGGCGACAAATGTGCATAAGGAAGCAACTATAACATTCTATATACATGTATACCTATTTTGAGATATTTTTGAAAAAACAGGAAGTTTAGTTGAGCTATTGTTTTGTAAGCTAGTGAATTACATAAATTACCTTTCAACAATTGTTTTAGTAGCTATTATTTTGAGACCGCTGTCAAATAGAACAATGAGAAACAGAAATTTAAGAGAAAGATTTAACAAAAAAACTCGAATAATTACATAATTGATGACGCAGTGTCTATAAACGTCTTCACTGAAAGGTGTGCATATTAACACTAACATGTATAGTATTTAGACGTAGAGTTTCATGTGTATGCAAATACAAACGAAATCATGAAGGCAAGCATGATTAATGATACTGATTATGGCGAGATCCTCCGGAATAGATATTCGGATATTTATGTCAGCAATTCAATTTGCATCGTCATTGGAACGATTATAGGCATATTTGGGAACAGTGTAGTTATATTTTTCTACCTTTGTCGAATTAAGGAACGAGGTGAGCGTTATTTTATTCCTCTATTGGCAATTGTGGATTTGGTTGCATGCTTTGTAAGTTGTCCGTTCTATATAATGGACAACACATTCTACTTTAATCATCCAAGTGACATAGTTTGTAAGATTCTCACCTTTTTACAAGCGTTCATGGCAGGATTTTCAGGACACATTCTATTGGTAATTTGTATTCAAAGATACCTTTTAGTATGCAGACCTTTCGGGCCAAAAATGACATTATTTTGGAAAAAGGTATGGTTTGCAATTGCTGGTTTTATTTCATTGCTTTATTCTGCACCGCTTTTAGCAATATCAGGAATTAAAACAACGGATGATATATTTCTGAATCATACTGTTCAAACGACCCTTTGTAAATATTATGCCGTCGATAATTCACCAAACATAACAGCTTACTTTGGACTTCTTGGATTGATCAGTTTGGTCAATATCACAATAACTGCAGTGCTCCTCATTCCTCTTATAAGGAGAATACAAGTATCATTTTCTGGAAGGATGTCGAAAAATAAATATAACATACACCAAGATACGTCATCTAATACAGAATCGACTTCTCAGTCAACAGAGACATGTTCCATCGATTTCAATACACAAAAGTCTGTATCAAAACAAATAAAAACAAGCGGAATTGGTATGACAATGCCGAAGTTCAAGATAAAGGAACTCTCAAACATTAGCTCTAATAGAAAGCAATCTCCAGATGGTGCAATTACTGAAACTTCTTTGTATAATACCACCAATACTGAAGAAATAATGTCTCCAAACAATGAAGTTAAACCGGTTGGATATTTAGAAAAAAGGAAAGATCTCGTCAAAAAAAGAATAACAATCATGTTTTTTGCTATAATTATCGCCGATATTTTATCATATATACCTTCTCTGTGTATTTTAATACTTGCTTATGCAATAGGAGATTTTAATGTCATAAAATTAACGAAGAGCGAAACATTTGCTTGGACGTATTTTGCACATTTCGTTTTTCTCAACCACATAGTTAATCCATTTATATACAGTTATTTTGATGTAAAGTTTAGAACCGAGTTAAAGAAATGTTACATGTCCAAGCGTTAAGGGATCATTCACTGTCAAGTCTAAGCAGAAGAATGCTGTATATGATAAATAAACTCATCATAGATACCAGGACTAAATTTAGTATATACGCCAGACGCGCATTTCGTCTACAAAAGACTCATCAGTGTCGCTCGAATCCAAAAAGGTTCAAAAGGCCAAATAAAGTACGAAGTTGAAGAGCATTGACGACCAAAATTCCTAAATAGTAAATTTATAAATATAACCATATCAATGACAATTCAAACTGTGCTGAGCGTGATATCTAAGTGGTACTCAAACTCATATGTGGAAGACAAAATAAGAACGCATTGGCAGAAAATATACGACGAAAAGACGAACAATTATAGTCTACAAATCACGACATAGACATATACACTGAGCAACACCTGTCCAACCAACCAAAAAAAAAAACAAGCAATATGTTCATGTGTTTCGGAAGGGTAAGAACAACTTGTCCTAGGAATTTGTGCTTACGAAAATTATACGTCGGTATCTGTGAAACTGATAGAGATTTACGGTCAATCAACTTGTGATAGTGTTTTAAAAAGAGCGAATGGATAAATAGTAAACACATATTTTATAGTAAAAACATATCAAATAGTAAACACATATTAAATACTTCAAGATCATAGATAAAATAACACCATCGAAAAAACATAAAAAAAAGTTCCCTCAATTTAAATATTCAAATTTTTGGTAACTTTTTGGCAATTCAAATGATGTTATTTTTGTGTTTTCATAGCTACATCAAATTGAAAGAAATTCATTGTTTACGATCAACATAAAAGAGGAACTAAAGATACCAGAGGGACAGTCAAACTCATAATAGGGCTCTTCACGGTTAGTTCGGCCATATTGGATAGGGGGCAGATTTTTTGGAAGAAGGTGGAAATAGTATGAAAGTGTGGGAAATCCTATGTGTGTTTCCAAGCAACAGGTCTGTTTTAATGATGTTTTCCCGTATTTTTTACACCATTTTTACCTCTATTATGAAAATCTGCCCCCTATCCAATATGGCGGAACTAACCGTGAAGAGCCCTATTATTGAGAAAAATATCAGACCACAGCATATGGAATTAGAACGAGCTGTGTAATGATAATTGGTTCATATTTTTTTGTAATCACCTATAAAACAAAAAAAGATTTTATTCTGGATTATACAAGATGTTTCTGATTTTGTATTGTGGTTTTGGAAAATCAATAAATGTTTTTTTCTTTTAAATTTCTGCATTCAAAAAAATATTATTGGTTCTGCAGCAAATTATGTGTTCATGTAAGATGTATTGTGCTGTCTGAACATTGATCCGAAGTGAAGACATCGATTTTAGAGTGCAAACAAGACTAGTTTTAAAAATGATATTTCTCTTATTTCTGTGTACATATGATAAAAAGAGTGAATACAGCTGTTAAAGTTGTTTGATTTTTCACATATTTTGGCCCAAAACATCACTAAAGATACATAAATTATCCAAACGTTCATCTGGTACATTACAAATGTAATTTTTTTTGCAAAGTACTCTTACCATATGTGGCGCCGTTGGTTTGCAATATTAGGAAATTTACCAATTGATGAACATTCTATGAATCCAAATGTTATTATTTCCATATAAAATCTATCATCAATAATTTTATATTAGTTTCTTGTATTATTCTAGCGGCATATTTTCAAGCACGTTGAAGATTTTATATATATATATACAAGAATAGAAATCTTATGTTTACCGATTTCTATTACCGATTACTACATTTTAACTGAGTTGATTCACATGAAAGTTGATGGATACTACATATAAACGACGAAAAGGCCTGTCCTATAAATGAATCACACAAAAAAACATTTTGTCCGGCTACATTTACCAAAAAGATGGCTATTAACTTGCATATTGAAGCCCTCTTGCTTTAATTTATATTGTAAACATGCCTACTTGTGCACTTAAATTTACAGTGACTTGACTGTTAGTTTTGCTATCCACCAATTGCAACTCATTCAAAATTTTGACCCAATTGCGATTTGTTTTATTAAACCAAATTGTTCAACTGGTCAGAAATTTGAACCAACTGCTGTAAAAATACCACAATTAAGTCGTGAAAGTGCAAGGTGATAAAATAAAACATAATTACAATCCTATGAGACTTTAGCTCCTCTTTAATGATGTTGTGACAAATTCTGTCTATCAATTTGTATAGGTATATAATAGTCATTACCATGCTTAAGGTGAACTTGTTATTTTGAATTGCTATAAAAAATGTCCAAAATAAACTTTCATATAGTTTTTCTTTCTAAAAGTATTCTATATTCATAAGAACCAGATATCATTTTAAATAAATTTCACCTTAAGCATGGTAATGACTATAATTTACCTATACAAACTGATAGACTGAATTTGTCACAACATCATTAAAGTGGAGTTAAAGTCTCATAGGATTGTAAGGATGTTTCATTTTATCATCTTGCACTTTCAGATTCTGAATGAACAATTTGTTCAATATTCCGACTAGTTGAACAATTTGGTTTAATAAAACAAATTGCAATTTGGTCAAAATTTTGAAAGAGTTGCAATTGGTGGATAGCAACACTAACAATCAAGTCACTGTTTATAAAACTTTCATATCATTTTCAAAAATTAATAACTGACAACACTGTAGGCAACATTCAACTTCCAAAAAAATTGAGAACATTCTTTGAAAAAAAAATTGGTCTGTAAAATAAATATCTAAGTATAGTTCCCTTTTTTATCACACACAGCCTCATGTTTTTGAACCCTTCATAATGTTTTGGTAAGTCTGAGAAGGTTAAAACTCGTTTTAAAAAGTGTTAAAAGGATTTTTTCAAGACATCACGCTGAAGTAAATTCCCTGCGTTTCACAGCGTTTCGTTGAAAAATATTGAAATTCAATTTATAACAAAATGAGGGAATGGTAAAATCCTTTAAATGTACGAGTTTTAAAGTTGTAATATCATGAACGGTTTTTAAAAATGTGTTCTCTATATTTGCAAATTTATAATATGAAAGTAAGACATGTAAAAAGATGTGGTAGAATTGCCTTGCGTATACATCCACCAGAGATCGAATGACGCAGAAGTTATCATTTATAGGCAACCGTAAGTCTTTCAAAAATTCACCCATACCGCATATCAAGATATAAAAGTACAGAAAGTTCAATTTAAATGTCAATATGCTGAAATTTACGTGTAAAAATTGACATATTCGACCTATTATTGGAACTTATACATAGCTTTTGGACAAAATAGATGAGTCATAAAGATAAAATTGTATTTATGTTTAAGATTCTTTCAACCTTTTAACAATGAACAAATCTGACTAAGACAGCGAGAGAGAGAGAGAGAGAGAGAGAGAGAGAGAGAGAGAGAGAGAGAGCATTGTCTTTTTGTCTTTTTGTATTGTGATATAAGTTATTTCTACACATGGAAAGCGTAGAATATGTATCATGACTGTACATAAGTACATTATAGTCTTTGATATTCGAGTCTTAGTATGTTCTTCGTGCATATGGAATGTGGAACATATAGTCTAGTCAAAATAGATGAAAAATATGGCCAACCTCAAAAAAATTGCAACAGAATTATTTTTGGTATTTTTCAATTCTAAAAGGCTTTCTTTGTAACATACTAAAAGTCTACCAAAATATCTGAGTGGGAAAATGGATTTTTTGGGTTAAAAATAGCAAAATTTGACAAAAATAGCGAAAAACTGGGAAAAGCTGGGTAAACATTGATTATTGATGATAATCATTTCAAATAAAAAGTTTTACAACAGGTTATACAGTGTTTATAAAATGAAATTATAAAAAAATAGGTTTTTTTTAATAAGCATGAATTTTTAGGTGAAAACATCCGATTTTTGTTGGAATTTGAGATTTACAAAGCCTGAATTGATTACAAACAGGACAGCAAAAATATAAACATTGGTAAAAGAGGTTCATTTGATAGTTTAAAAAAGACAAAAACCTTTATTCTAACCATTCCAAAACTTTACAGCAATACTTATTTTAGTAAATGGTGATTTTGGGTAAAATATAGCAAAATCATCAAAAAATCGTTAAAAATTGGAAAAACACCAATTTGGAATTCTAACTGTTTTTAATTCACTCTAAAAATAGAAAATTCAAATCTTAATAGAATAATAATCATATCAAACAAAATTCATAGTTAAACAAATTTGAAAATAGCTGATTTTGGGTGAAAAAAGCTAAATTTGGCCCAGAATTGTCAAAAACTGGAAAAAACTGATAAAATCCATAGTCTTTCAGAAATCAATTAAGATGTTAGTGAACATTAATTTAAATTCTTTATATGAAAAAGTGCAATGCTTAAATTCATACTATGTTAACCAACAAGTGATTTTAATGATGTTTGCTTGTCATGTTTTGGAATTTTTGTCAGATTTCGAAAAACTCTGGTTTTATCCATTAGATGCCTTAAAAAAATGCCCATCGACCCCCATTTTTCTTTTTATAAATCATTTACATGCATAATTATAAGCCATTTGTAAAAGTCTTACAAAATCTTATTTATTTTTTAATAGTTTTTGAGAACTTTATCTGGCCAATGATAAAGCTATGAAACATCAAGAGAGAACATTGTCCCGCCAAAATTCTAATGGCTAATATTTCAAAAACAACCACATTGACCCCTATTTTTTATTTTTTTGCTATTTTGATTCCTCAATTAATCCCCTATCAATATATACTAGTGTTGTTGAAAGCTATTTATTTTGAAACTGAGCAGCGTGTTGACCATGCATAATGAGAGGTAAAAAGTCTCATTAACCAAAACTGATAATGATTTAAAAGTAAATGACAAGATACATGGAAACATTTTTTTAAAAGATTATTCCATAGTTTTCTGTATACAACAAATATCTTTTCACCAGTGAAGTCAGATTTGGCAATAAGAACAGAATTAGAACGATCCAAACCACAACCACCGCAACCTACCGAACACTTCTGAAGACAATTTTGTCTAAACACATCATTTGGTGTTGCAGTTTCGCTTACAGTTGCCTCTCATAATGGTAAAACTTTTATCAGTTGCAGGAGTAAAGTTGCATCAAAATTGGACGAAGTTTTCCTAGGAAATTTCCCAACCATAGTCTGCATGGTCTGTAGGATCTATGTCAACTTCTTCTTACATTCATTTTTTACACCGATTATACCATGCTCAAACTCAAACTCAAACTCAAAGACTATAAAATTGCCCTGAATCGGATGCTTCTTCTCCTGCTTTGATGGTATCTGCTTTAATGAAGCTTTATTCATGAAAACTTTATCTTGTTGGTAATTTTTTTTTAATGAAAGTCCTTTGTGTATTCCAAAAAGCCTAGACGATGAGATACAACCTGTTGTAGAAAACATGCAAAAAGAGTAACAAATAACAAACATCCTCCCAAAGAAATCCTTTACACTGTTCTATGTTCCATATTTTCAGATTTAAAATGAACCTGTTTGCACTGTTGATTAACGATGAATAAGTACAGTAACACTAATAGATATGTATCTACGCCATTTACTATGACTACTAAAGACAAACACAATCCAAAGATCTGCATCATGAGTCATATTCTTACATTTAATGTTATTATCATGTTGCTTGTCACAAAGTACCTTAATAAGATATAGGAAGATGTGGTTTGTTCAAACGGTTTGACATGAAAAGTTCTGTTTAAGTTTTGCAAGTCATAGATGAGTTGAAATTGATGTTCTTCATAATAATGGCTTTTGTTCTACTCAAATGTGTAATATCTTTAATTGAAGGAAGTTCTTGATAACTTTTAAAAACAATTACAGGGTCTTTGTTTGTGTAATATCTCCAAATGATATAACATGTGTCCAATGAAGTCGTTGCAATATGCATCCACCATCAAGGACATACTGTTCTTTGTTCCATATTTTCATTATTTCATATTTACCAGTTTAGACCTCCATAAGATTTGGCACTTCTCATCAAGATATGTTCTATAAGTCAGATCTTAACCCTCACCATCTATTTATATATGTTTTTAGAAAGTCTGAATCTGACTTTGACTTAGCTTTGGCTGACAATGTTGTTGATTGGTTTGCCTTTTTGAAGCTTTAACTCTATTTTTTCTCATTTCATCGATTCTAACATTTAATTTCAAAAACTTACTGGTTTTTTTTCAACGTTAATAGCAGGCTCTCCCTTAACACCTGTTTCAATATTTCTAAGTGAAACATAATTTGTAAAATGATTTCTTTCACTAAGGTAATCAAGAATTGCAAGAGTGGCTACCCTGTCTCATTCTTTCTTTGTACAGTTAGCTTCTTCGTGTTGATCACTAGTTAAGTATGCAACACCAGTGAGACCTTGCATGGCACTGATTTAGTCTACATAAGCTGGCATTGAAAGTATTCATTGTGATCGTTGGGATTCACCCATTCCTCTTCCTCAGGTTAGACCTCCATAAGATTTGGCACTTCTCATCAAGATCTGTTCTATAAGTCAGATCTGTAGAAAACGGTCTGTACACGTATGTAGTATTGATGAAGAAAATAATCTATTATCCAAAGGAACTTTTCATGTCAAACAATCAAAACCAACAAGTTCTTATTAACGTGCTTTGTGACAAGCTTAAGCATAATAACATTGAATGTAAGAATGCAATTGATGATGCAGATCTTCTTACTGTGCAAACAGCATTGTTTTTAGAAGTCATAGTAAATGGTGAAGATAAGGATCTATTAGTGTTACTGTACTTATTCATCATATGGTCCGAGACCGCAACTATTCCATAGTGCATTTCTTTTAGAACATTGTGTTGTAATACTTTTTAGACAAATTATATCTAAATTATAGAAAACTTCATCGGCTCTAACTAAATGCTTCATGTTGCAAGTAGGGGGTGAAACTACACAGTCACTGTAAAAAAAATTGGGTCCAGAATTTTCAAGGAAAGTAGTGATTTAGTCTAGCTGGAAAAGGTTAAAATTTAGCACTTTGGAAAAATTGGCAAGTAACCACTGTCAACACTAAGGACTATATTCGTGGACAACTAATATCAAGGAACGACAGTTGTGGTCTTGGACCGTGTTAATCAACAGTGCAAACAGGTTAGGTGTTGTTAAATATGAAATAATGAAAATATGGAACAATGAACAGTCTAAATAAACTCATCATAGATACCAGGACTAAATTTAGTATATACGCTAAAGGATTCTTTAGGAGGATGTTTGTAATTTGTTACTCTTTTTGCATTCTATAACAGGTTGTTACATATCATCTCGGCTTTTTGGAATAGGCAAAGGACTTCCATTAAAAACTTAATCACAAATATCAAGATCAAGGCTGCATTAAAAAACTTAAATCACAAATATCAAGATCAAGGCTTCATTAAAGCAGATACCATCTAAGCAGGAGAAGAAGGGCTAACATGTTTATATTGAGGAATTGACATTTTTGTCTGGAGAAAATTAAAATCCATAGTAATTACTGGAAACACATTGGTTCAGGTGAAAAGTTTACCACCAACATCAGATACAGGGCAATTTCATAGTCTTCGAGTGTATTATCAGAAGAAGTTGACATACATCCTACAGATTATGGTTGGGAAATAAAAAAATGGAAAACTTTATCTAATTTTGATGGCACTTCCACAGACCTGATAAGCTTCTTAACATTAGTTCATGCAACTATTAACAAAACTATATATGACACCAAACCATGAGTCTGTCGAAAAAATTGTTTCTGATAAATATGAATAGTAGTTTTTTCTTGTTTTTTGACGATTTTTAGACAAATTTAGCTGTTTGCACTTAAAATCAGTTATTTGAAATTTGTTTTACAATGAATTTTGTTTGATCTAATTATAATTATACCAAGATTTCCATTTTAATATTTTGGAGTGATTCAAAAGCAGTTTAAACTCCAAATTGGTGTATTTCCAGTTTTTAATGATTTTTGATTGATTTTGCTATATTTTACCCAAAATCATCATTTAAACAATAAGGAATTGCTGTAAAGTTTTGGAATGACTAACATAATGGTGTTTGTCTTTATTGAAAAATCAAATGAACTACTTTTACCATTTTTTATATTTTCCTGTCTGTTCTGGTAATCAATTCACGCTAAGTGAATCTCAAATTCCAACAAAAATTGGATGTTTTCACCTAAAATTCCATGTTTATTAAGAAAAAAAAAACTATTTTTATTATTTTATTTCATAAACACTGTATAAACTGTTGTAAAACTTTTGATTTGAAATGATTATCATCAATAATGAATGTTTAACAAGTTTTTCCCAGTTTTTCGCTATTTTTGACAAATTTGGCTATTTTCCCCCCAAAAAAATACATGTTCCCACTCAGATATCTTGGTAGACTTTTAGTATGTTACAAAGAAAGCCATTTGGAATTGAAAAATACAAAAACAAATTCTGTTGCAATTTTTTTGAGGTCAAATGCTATTTTGACTAGACTAATAAGCACTTCAATTTGTAACGTCTTATTTTGAGGAATAACCAAATGATTGAAACTTTATTACTGAATCAGCCCGAAAAGTTACCCGCATCCCCTTTAACTCATTATTATGTGTTACAAAATGTTTTAAGATCAGAGTTAACTAGTTTCGTTTTGTCCTCGAATTCTTTTATATCGATATGACACGTTAGACCTTATTGTGATTTAACAGATGTAATACAGCACCAGTTTAATGTAGTCGAAGAAAAAACGTATAGGTAATTTATGATAAGTTTAGCTTTCTTATTATGAAAAATATAACACATGACAAAATAATAAAGACAGTTACGTATAAGAATGGAATTTTATCCTTCTAGTCACTTTTACAAAATGCTTTTTATCTACTTTCGTATTCAAATGTTCGAAAGTTTGAGTTTTTTGTTCATATTCTACTTCCTTGTCTGATTTTATAATTCAATTTTATGAATAATTCTTTTTAAAAGGACATCACGACTTGCCCCATATCACCTTTGTCTGAAAGAGAGACTTAAGACAACATTTTGTTTTAGAATGAAGACATATTTCAAATTAGAATCTCCACAGGTATTGTGTTATGTAAACTAACACTGCTTGTGTGTATCATGTGTATATAGTCCAATGTCAAGGTACTTTGGGCAACTTGTTTTTAATATGCCGTGTCTATGATTATTTTTATATATCCTATTTTATTACGACTTCTATTACTGCAACCACTAAAACGGATTCGTAAGATTTTCTTAATCATGATCACAGATTAAACCTAGATTGAAACAAATCCAGATTTATCATGTTTATCCAATTGTGCTATATATTTCAAACTTCTTCAATGTTTTCATACCTTTTATAATTTGAAAAAAACATGAAGATAACAAACGCATACGTGATGAAATCAAGTTCTATATTTTTGCCATTTTTTTAACTTCGGTCTTAGGCTTTGGCACACAGCATCGTTCTACTGTTAATACTACGTCAAGAAATACTATGTCGTATTAACAAAAAAGTTTTATTCAGTGCAGATGATCAATTGAAAGGGAAAAGACATGGAAATAATTGAAAAAAATCGATTACACTATTTATCGTTAGTAAAATTTTATAAAAACAAATACCAGGAAGTGAAAAAATGAACGGAAATGTTCACTTGTATTAGATTGTCTATTTTATATCATTCAATATCTCAATAAGAACTGATTCTAATTACGGATTGAACGAAAAATTAAGGGTAAGTAAACATTTATCATTCAAAAAAGAAATGCTTACGTGTATTGAACGAACAGGTAAACATGTGAATAAAAAAATTATCATGAACCAATGATCTCAATGATACACTCAAGGAAGGGCATATAAGGAGCGCAAGGACACTTCAAATCTATTGTGGTAGAATAGGGAGCAACTGATACCATCAACACCCTATCCGTTTCGTACTATTATAATACATACCCTTTCATATACATGTATATATTTTTTAAATATTTATTTGCGGTATATTTTAAAAATATATATTTATGTCACCTAATATTATAATTTGTCGTCTGTATGTAATGTAAATTTTACCGAGATGAATGCTTTCTTCGTCTGATCTTGTGTAATTAAAAAGTCTAATATACATCATGTGTTTACTAAATTCGATAAATAAATGGGATCATATTTTGAGTTAATACAAATACATGTAAAACAAATATTAACGATCGAAAAGTGTTTATGTTAAATATACGTATGTGTGTGTGTGTACTTGAAAGTACTTTATGATATCATACTTGTCATGGGATACAAATGCTTTATTATAGCATATACATTTACATATATTTTTCGTAGCTTACAAACCTGTCATACGATGCAATAAATATACTTATATCATACACTTTTGTAGATTGGAAATACAGAATGTCTCTCTTAGATGGTAAGTAATACTATTAAATGTTGGGGTTTATTTTTGCCTCGCATCGCACTTTGGAGGAAAGATTGTAAAAGTATCTGTATCTCGCTACCACACGTGGTAGAATATTTAGCATTAATAATTAACCAGTGGCAAAATGAATATAATTTCAAGCCCACATGTCTAAGTTTTATGACTTAACCACCATTCTTCAATTTACATATTATTTGATTTGTGAGATGTACTTGTATATATTGATTTTTTTGTGCTCGTTCTGATTTTTTCCTATGAATGAATAACCGATATCTTTTTCTTTCTTTAATATCATTCAATTAAGAAAGTATTCGTTTAGAACGTTAAGTTGATAAGAATATAACGTCAGCATTTATGTATGATAAACACACGTCATGCTATATGGTTTAAAGCATACACTTATGTGGAACTATTGCTTTGTATAGTAAATTAATCAAAATGATAAAAAAATATTAAAATTTACATTCTTTAACATGCATGAAAATTAAAAAAGTGAAATAGAACAACTTTACAAGTTGTGTAAACATCAATACAGTATGATATAGATCTAATGACAATGCGCCATTTTGAAAAAATTAATAAAACATCATTATTGCTTTGAAAATATAGGTCCACACAACATTGATATATCTTAATTTCCTTAGATCAAATACAAAGACAAAAACAGCTCTCAAATACTTTACTTTAAGTACTATTAAGTTAAATATGTATTGTTGCATTATATCTGGGTGAATTTCTTCTCAATTATATGCACTATTTCAATTTCTTAACCTATAAAATCAAAGTGTTGTTTTTGTCTCATTTGAAATAATGACATCCGATTATGGTGCATTGTTGTCTATGCTTCTATTGTAGAATCCCCACCGCCCTCGTACGATTCCATTTACGGACAACTTAAGGAAGCAAGGCATACTACAGATGGCAATGTTAGTTTTGCTAAGAGAGGTTTTACAATTATCCTTGGATCTAGTAAGTAACACTTGACAGTGTAAAACCACCGATGATAACAAAGAGTGTCATTCGGTTTATCGGAGAATTAGTCCGTTGAGAGAAAAGGTCGTTAATGTGCAATGTTTTTTAATTTTCATGCTTTTGTTTTCAAGAATTTGCATACGGGTTTGCTAAAACAAGTCAATACAAGATTTTGTTTCACAAGATTTCTTCAAAGAATCAGTAGTCTATGGCTACTCGAGCAACGGATTTGTCTCCTATCTAAATTTGTTCAAACATTGATCAACACATTTTCTTTGTTAACCTGATATCTAGGTCACTTTTCGACCGCTTTGTGTTGGAAGTAAAATTGCATTTACGGACGACAACTCGCCAATTGACGACGACAACTTTATAATTACTGTTATTTGTTTTGATATAAATGTAGAAATGGCTTATCAGTGATTCGGTTCCTTATTTACATTGATCGTTATTTTGCTAAGGATTCCGCTCAGATCGGTGCAAGGAGCCATCTTGAACTTGCAGTGATGTGAGAATTTTTAATAATAGTATGTTGATGGCCCTTCTGTGACGGAGAAAAAAAAGATATGCGCTGCTCCTTTGCTATTTGTGTTTTTTGCTGATCATGTACTTATTTTTTATTATGAATCGATACCCTATACACGCCCTTTTCTATAATTTATAATGTGTGTAAAACTCCGAACAAAACAACATTTTACTTGATTACTATAATCTATGGGTATCTCTTGTATGTTTTTATAAAGACAAAATAGATAACAATGAATTGCAGAAAATCGCTTTTCCCAAAACCTTTCTCTTTCTTCATACATGTTATGAACACAAAAATTCTCGACATTTATTTAGTACTTCTTTTTATTGGAAAGCTGTTTGGGGTCTGTTTGGAGGTTTTCGCTTTGACATTAATACAATACCACCGTATTTTTATTTATGGATGTACTTTATTGAAAGTCAATTAAATGGACATGTATTGTGTTAACAGATTTATAATTATTTCAGCAATCTGTACATTTCTGCTTGTCCTGTTTCTATCGATACCAATTGCTTGTATAGTCATAGGTATGTATGATATGATATTATAGTGAGTGGAGCGAACCAAAATCCTATATTAAAAAGGAGGTTTTTATACATGTATATACTCAATTCTAATTCTGTTTATATTTATTCGATAAAAACTTTATGATTCATTAAATTAGTAGTAAAAATTTATCCAATAATTAGTAGAATGACACAAGTAGCTTTAAAGAAAGGTGACAGTTTTTGGCTCATTGTTAATTTAACGATTTTTGACGACAAAAAAGAATAGCAAATAAATTCAACAGGAACAGAGCAAATAAGTTGACACTTTAA
This sequence comes from Mytilus trossulus, assembly GCF_036588685.1. Lineage (NCBI taxonomy): Eukaryota > Metazoa > Mollusca > Bivalvia > Mytilida > Mytilidae > Mytilus > Mytilus trossulus. Next base: position 31,151,528 of record NC_086386.1, on the reverse strand, counting down.
GTAAGATTTTAAATGACGTTTAACTTGTAAGTAACGGTTTACATTTGAGCAGAGCGAATAACCTAGAATATTCTGCTCATTCTTTATTAGTATGACTTTAATTTCATCACTTTCAATACAAATGACAACTAAATACAGTTAGAAAGGAGATTGTTAATAACCTGATTTAATTTGACTGTTCTTTACTTATTTCAGGAAGCTTGTACCTCCATGATTGTCCAGCACAACGGTTAATTCCTATCTACTTAATAGTAGCAGGTGCTTTCTCTCTTGTAAAAGATCTGTCTAGTTTGCTACAGAAATGTAAAGCCAAGAAAACCGAGGAGGAGCAAGAAGCAGGTGCACCAACAAATTTCTTTGATGGATTGATTGGTTGTTTTCTATTTGCTTGGTTTATTTGTGGTATGTGACATTTATAAATGCTTGTCTACCAAATGTTTGAAATTGAACTTTTGCGATGAATATTAGAAGAGAAACGCGCGAAATGTTCAAAACACCAAAAGTTTTATCAACTCAAAAATTACTCTATTCAGGAAAAAGTTTGATGCTAGAAGCAACTTTAATGAGTTCAGCTCACGTATCTGTGACCTGTGTAGTATTATGCATTTTAAGAGGCTACTTATTAAAACGCAGTGCAATGCTATTAGAATATATATTTTACTTTCGTTTAACATCTTACATGACACGATTTTTAAATGTGTCACTACTGTAACACAAAAGGACCGTCAATAATATAAGCTACATCAACTCAATAACTTTATGTTTGCAATAATCCCTGGCATTGGTAGAAAATGGAAAAAAAGTATGACCATCTAATGTAAAGTTCATGCTTAAATGGTAGTCAGTTTGGCATGCTGAACACTCGACTGTCAAATTAATATGTTTGTGTGTTTATCAATCTTCTCGCCCCTCTATTTTACAGGGAACGTATGGATATACAGTACACACAACCATTTCTCGACTGATTCAACTAAAGCAGATTTCTGTGAACCAGTACTGTTTTATTTCTCCTTTTGGTTACTCAATGCTACTTACATCCTTATTGGAATATCTTGTTTATTGTGTTGCTGTGGTGCCAGTTTCGCTTGCTGTGCAAAGGATGACTGATACATAAAGTTACTAACTTTGATCACATTTTAACTATCTCACATAATATGTTACATTTTAATTTAGTTGATTGGTTTTGTGATATCTGTATTTGTTTGATATCTTTTCTGCTTTTTCATCGTTTGAACTAAATTCTACTTTTTTCTAACGGGAATCGATCTGTCTTCCCGTTTGTTCGTGATTTAGGATCGACATACTTTTTTTTTAATCACAATTTAGATGTCTTTGTTTTAGTGTTAACAAAGTATCTGTATAATCAAATATCCCCGTTGTTTGGACATACAATGTCCGTTACCATGAATAAAAGAAGATGTGTGTATACCTTGTTCAGACTTCAACCCGACGACAGTTATATAATTCAATATATTATAATTAAATTCATATAAACACAAATGATGTCAATTTCTTTCCCAGGATTGTCCATTGTTCTTTTCTTACATTCCACTGTATATGCAAAAATATATCAACAATATAACAAATAAGTTCTTTTGAACTTTTAGCTTGTTTTTATTAGCAAATGTGTTTTCCTCAGCATATCAATATCATATCATAATTGTAATAAATCTTAATAGTCTATCATTAGGTTATTCCAATTTTCTGGAAAGACTTTATGATCAGACGTAAACTATTAGATAGGTTTTTCCATAGAAAAGTGGAAAGACCTAATTAGACCGAAGTATATACCGAAATAATGTTGATCCGTAACAGTATTTTTAAATTCTTTAAATGTAGGTTGAAAATCTCAAAGAAAAACATTAAAGTACTTATATCAATATTGATATACATTTACGGAAAGTCTCGGTCCCGAATGTTGACACCGACAATTATAGTTACAATGAAGGGGTCGTCTCAAAATAATACAAGGTATTAAACATCAGCTGTTCGAGGTAAAATGTGCAAATAACAGATAACCATATTTTACACAACGATTTATTTTGTGTTCTGTTTATCGATCCTGGAACAAGTTTCTGCAATTGGTCTGAGTTTTTATCTTGGGTGCCTCTTGAAAGTACCCCTCACTTTATTTTTAAGTCACCAATGGTATGTTTGACAAGAATTTTATTTTTCTGCAATGTTTATTAAATTTTACCCTTTCGTTTCTCGTGATCAGGTTTTATGTTGATTTACTTTTGCGCAAATTGCGTAATTACAAGATGCCGATTATGATAACAGTTATCCATTAAAGAATGTTCTGAATCAATTGTTGCAGAAACTCCGATGAATCAGGAGGGTGAAAAATTCAAACAGAAAAAATCTCTAGAAACATTTGTTTTGTAACAGGATCCATTGTTATCTTCAACATTATTATAGAAATCAACTTTCGAATAGATGAGCATATACATGTTCTTGTGTTTTGAAATACAATTCTGGAGACCTGAACCCTTTTTATATAACGGGGATGACAATTAGGCGAAGCCTTTTCCATTCAACTAAAATTTACTATAGTCTACGTGATATCGGCATAAATTGTAAAAAGGTTTTTTAGCAACTTAGACAAATGAAACATCAAACATTAAATATTTATTCCATAATTATTTTATCTAAGAATTGTAAAAGAATATTGATATTTTCAATGTGCAAACGTTTTTGATTAAAAGATTGAGATGACAAGATTTTTTTTATCGAGGATAAGTTTATATATTTTTTTATAAGACTTTTGCATAAATGAAGGTGAAAAAACCACTCATAAGAACAAATCACTTGTGCATGAGCATGAAGGCATATCCGATTGAAATGTGATGTTACGAAACTCTTGGTTACAGTTTTTATTCTTATTGTCGGCGGAGAAAATTTTGCCCCGTTTATGGACTAATAATGCATCTAGTAAGCCTTCTAAATAATTTTTTGAGATGACCCCTGTATTTTTTGGTGTCAGTCGGAACCGATACTTTTTGTAAATGTCTAATATTGGGGTTCATACATGTATTTAACTGTTAGGTATTTAAAAATTAAAACACATTCATAAGAATAGTCATTCACACAAGAATCAGAAGACAAAGGTGAGTAATGAAAACTTATTATTTTGATTCAGTTCGAAGTTAGAAATCTTTTTAAATCATCTGATGGTATGTCCAAATGGTCATGTTTGTGCCTAGAATGATAATTCAAAAATCAAAAAAATTATGACTTTGTTTATCAACGTTTTAATTTTTCACTGTGATACGAAAGTCAGATGGAATTATATTACTAATTATTCGAAGGACTGAAAACAAATTGACAACGCCTTGGTAAAGAAAACGTTCTAACTTCTGTAAATAAGTAAATTGTTTATTATAGTGACATGTGTAAATCAGCATAAATATATACATTTGTACAGCTTTACAAGATGAAATAAGACGATTTATTTCAAATGAATTTATACCCAGACATAACATTATCAAATTTGACATACTGTTTAATTTTAAACAACAAAAAACACTAAGAAACTTCTGCAATTTTTTACGAGATATTAATACTAAGCTCACTTCTTCTTAACAACCATAATTAATTTATCATACTTATACACAAAAAGTATTTCTTTATACAACTTTAACTTTCACATGTGACTGTTTAAGTATATATAAATTCTTTTATATGTTATCTTATCCAAAATTTTATGCATTTTAATGCATTTATATTTTTGTTATTATGTATATTATTGTTTAAACGTCTCTGTAACCTTTGTACTATCATGGTTTTATGAATATAAACTATCTATCTATCTATTTATGTATCCATCTATCTATAAAAAATATAATTACATATATAATACACTAGACCCAATTGTCAAATAAGTCTGCTTTTATGTTCAATTCAATATAAATGTTCTAACATAACGTGTTAATTGTCAGTTTAGATTTAAATACAGATAACTTTAGACTTTAAGAATTAGCGTTTGTAAAAGTTGATTTATCACTAATCTAAAGTTTGTGAACAATTTTAAGAATGTAAACTAGAGTAAAATGTTTGTTTTCCACGGAAAAGTGACGCAGCTAAGTACTTAGCTATTTTCCTAAGATGGTGCACCATTAGAAATATTAATTTTCCCTGGTCATCTAGCTGCGTATAGTCGGGCACGATTAATATCTCGCTAAAACAGTTTGTCTGATTTACACTTCGGTGTTGACATGCACTTCGGTGTTGACATGAATATCAATAATGTGGTCATTTTTATAAATTTCCTGTATACAAAACTTTGAATTTTTCGAAACCTAAGGACTTTTTTATACCAGGCATAGATTACCTTAGCCGTATTTGGCACAACTCTGACAGCACTTCGGTGTTGACATGAATATCAATAATGTGGTCATTTTTATAAATTTCCTGTATACAAAACTTTGAATTTTTCGAAACCTAAGGACTTTCTTATACCAGGCATAGATTACCTTAGCCGTATTTGGCACAACTTTTTGGAATTTTTGATCCCTAATGCTCTTCAACTTTGCACTTGTTTGGCTGTATGAATATTTTGATATGAGCGTCACTGATGAGTCTTATGTAGACGAAACGCGCGTCTGGCGTACTAAATTATAATCCTTGTACCTTTGATAACTATTAACACCACTGGGTCGATGCCACTGCTGGTGGACGTTTCGTCCCCGAGGGTATCACTAGCCCAGTAGTCAGCACTTCGGTGTTGACATGAATATCAATAATGTGGTCATTTTTATAAATTTCCTGTATACAAAACTTTGAATTTTTCGAAACCTAAGGACTTTCTTATACCAGGCATAGATTATCTTAGCCGTATTTGGCACAACTTTTTGGAATTTTTGATCCCTAATGCTCTTCAACTTTGCACTTGTTTGGCTGTATGAATATTTTGATATGAGCGTCACTGATGAGTCTTATGTAGACGAAACGCGCGTCTGGCGTACTAAATTATAATCCTGGTACCTTTGATAACTATTAACACCACTGGATCGATGCCACTGCTGGTGGACGTTTCGTCCCCGAGGGTATCACTAGCCCAGTAGTCAGCACTTCGGTGTTGACATGAATATCAATAATGTGGTCATTTTTATAAATTTCCTGTATACAAAACTTTGAATTTTTCGAAACCTAAGGACTTTCTTATACCAGGCATAGATTATCTTAGCCGTATTTGGCACAACTTTTTGGAATTTTTGATCCCTAATGCTCTTCAACTTTGCACTTGTTTGGCTGTATGAATATTTTGATATGAGCGTCACTGATGAGTCTTATGTAGACGAAACGCGCGTCTGGCGTACTAAATTATAATCCTGGTACCTTTGATTACTATTAACACCACTGGGTCGATGCCACTGCTGGTGGACGTTTCGTCCCCGAGGGTATCACTAGCCCAGTAGTCAGCACTTCGGTGTTGACATGAATATCAATAATGTGGTCATTTTTATAAATTTCCTGTATACAAAACTTTGAATTTTTCGAAACCTAAGGACTTTCTTATACCAGGCATAGATTACCTTAGCCGTATTTGGCACAACTTTTTGGAATTTTTGATCCCTAATGCTCTTCAACTTTGCACTTGTTTGGCTGTATAAATATTTTGATATGAGCGTCACTGATGAGTCTTATGTAGACGAAACGCGCGTCTGGCGTACTAAATTATAATCCTGGTACCTTTGATAACTATTAACACCACTGGGTCGATGCCACTGCTGGTTGACGTTTCGTCCCCGAGGGTATCACTAGCCCAGTAGTCAGCACTTCGGTGTTGACATGAATATCAATAATGTGGTCATTTTTATAAATTTCCTGTATACAAAACTTTGAATTTTTCGAAACCTAAGGACTTTCTTATACCAGGCATAGATTACCTTAGCCGTATTTGGAACAACTTTTTGGAATTTTTGATCCCTAATGCTCTTCAACTTTGCACTTGTTTGGCTGTATGAATATTTTGATATGAGCGTCACTGATGAGTCTTATGTAGACGAAACGCGCGTCTGGCGTACTAAATTATAATCCTGGTACCTTTGATAACTATTAACACCACTGGGTCGATGCCACTGCTGGTGGACGTTTCGTCCCCGAGGGTATCACTAGCCCAGTAGTCAGCACTTCGGTGTTGACATGAATATCAATAATGTGGTCATTTTTATAAATTTCCTGTATACAAAACTTTGAATTTTTCGAAACCTAAGGACTTTCTTATACCAGGCATAGATTACCTTAGCCGTATTTGGCACAACTTTTTGGAATTTTTGATCCCTGATGCTCTTCAACTTTGCACTTGTTTGGCTGTATGAATATTTTGATATGAGCGTCACAGATGAGTCTTATGTAGACGAAACGCGCGTCTGGCGTACTAAATTATAATCCTGGTACCTTTGATAACTATTAACACCACTGGGTCGATGCCACTGCTGGTGGACGTTTCGTCCCCGAGGGTATCACTAGCCCAGTAGTCAGCACTTCGGTGTTGACATGAATATCAATAATGTGGTCATTTTTATAAATTTCCTGTATACAAAACTTTGAATTTTTCGAAACCTAAGGACTTTCTTATACCAGGCATAGATTACCTTAGCCGTATTTGGCACAACTTTTTGGAATTTTTGATCCCTAATGCTCTTCAACTTTGCACTTGTTTGGCTGTATGAATATTTTGATATGAGCGTCACTGATGAGTCTTATGTAGACGAAACGCGCGTCTGGCGTACTAAATTATAATCCTGGTACCTTTGATAACTATTAACACCACTGGGTCGATGCCACTGCTGGTGGACGTTTCGTCCCCGAGGGTATCACTAGCCCAGTAGTCAGCACTTCGGTGTTGACATGAATATCAATAATGTGGTCATTTTTATAAATTTCCTGTATACAAAACTTTGAATTTTTCGAAACCTAAGGACTTTCTTATACCAGGCATAGATTACCTTAGCCGTATTTGGCACAACTTTTTGGAATTTTTGATCCTTAATGCTCTTTAACTTTGCACTTGTTTGGCTGTATGAATATTTTGATATTAGCGTCACTGATGAGTCTTATGTAGACGAAACGCGCGTCTAGCGTACTAAATTATAATCCTGGTACCTTTGATAAATATTACCTCATCAATAGTATGCTCATACATCCGCTGAATGACGTCCCGAACGAAAAGCTACGGTGAGAATCGTTTTGACATGGCTGCACCTGCACTCTGCAAAAATTTTCAATCGTCCTTGCGGAACGTAAATTCTTTAGATGTTTTTAGACAGCAACTCAAGACTCATTTATTTCGAACTGCTTTTAATGATTTCTTGTAGATTTTATATACTTTTAATTGACTGCATTAGTTTTAGACTGTTTTGTATATATATTTTAAGGTATATGCAATTTTCATTTTGTATTTCTTTTCTTTTCTTTTCTTTTAGTATCTTATAAATTTTTATATGCTTGATTGGTTCTTTTAAGTTACTGCTTTGTAATTCATGTTTTATGTATTTTTGTATTTTATCTATTTTTAAATGTGAAGCTCTTAGAGTAATACATATTGTTGTTATTATATAATGCACTCTATGAATATTGTATTTATTATTTATTATCCTTATAAAATGTGCAGTTTATAAGAAAATGTAGTTCACTTTCAACATTTTGAGAACTACAAAATCGACATAGTCTGTTTTCTACTCGTTCCAAATATGTCTACCAGTCCCAATTCTGATCGCTAATATCCCGCATCCAAAACCGCACAGATGAATCTTGTTTCGTAAGATTCATAGATTATCGTCGCCCTTCGATGAGATGAATATGAGAAAATGCATCGATTTTATAAAAACAGAAATAATCTATTTATCGCAATTACGTGTATTTTCTAATATATATATTCCTCCAAAAAAAATCTAATACGATAATAATGCATTTTCTTTTTTCGTACTATTTTTGTGTGGCGAAGGCTTATTTGATATAAATATGTAGTCATACAGATTGTTCATTCATTTGAAAAAATGGTTTAACTGCATGATTAGACGGAGTGTCCAATTATGGCGAACACCATTTTCACCGTTTAAAGTCAATGTTAGGTGATTTGATTAATATTTTGAGTTGAGTCTTCTTGTTATTCAGTTTCAGTAGTTTGATTTTACTAAATGTCCAGTTATTGATATCAGAAACGTTCCAAATTGTTGTGTATATTAATTTTCCTGATATTCAAAGTTTTATAAGTTTTGAAGCGTTGTATCTAATACAAAATCCGAGTGCCATAATTCAGATATGTCCATGACTGAACATTAGGGATGTACTTTCAAATCAGATGAAGAAATATATATGTATGCAGAAGAAATACACATACAGACATATGCATACCGACGATCATTTGTAGTATATTCATGTAGAAATTGACATTTTTCATTTGTTAACAAGTGATTTGATAACTTTAAATAACTTCGAATTAATCAATTAATGAAATTCACGGTAAAATATTTAAACGTCTTACGAGAAATCATATTTTTTGTTGACATTTCAGCGCAGTCATCCAATAGCGGTTTTTTTTTATAGTTCCGGTTAAACTTTTCTGATTGGCCGACAATCTAGCGCGTGGATATGGACTAATACGCTGATGCTAAGGACCTTAGAAAGTAGAAACTAGCTAAAATTTTCAATCTCACTTTACTCGAGTGATATGAAAAGTATCACAAAAAAGATCAAAGGAAAAATACTGATAATAGCGATAATTAGTTTTACATCGTGCTCTAGTTCGAAATATGTTTTAAGTTTAAGTTAGATCGTAGTTTTGGCTTATTTATCAAGGACTCTCTCCATATCTCACAGTAATAAGTTCGTACAATTTGTTCAAAAGATTTTAATTCCAACATTGTTCTACTTTCGTGATAATGTGACATATTAAGTCCAGTGATAATACCATTAGTGTCACTACAACAATTGTTTGTGCAACGATCATAATCCATATTGAACAATACTTTCGTTAATCTTCAAACAATAAAAAGCCTATTCCAGTAGCGACAAATGTTTATCCAATTCCGAAACTGACTTGGTATCACTCAGTATTCCCATACAGTGCTAACATTGGAGCAAATCAGTGAACGCCTAAGTTATAGCGAATTGCTCTGTTCTGTACATTATGTATTGCTTGGAACTTACCATTTCCCATATTTCAGCTGCAAAGTCGAAGATTAGAGTAACACACGAATTAAAAAGTTTTTCATGAGACTGATCTTTTAAACTATGGATTTTCGAAATAATTTTATCTAAGGCTCTTTCTGCACCTCTAACAAAAATATCTTTACAGTTAAAAAGTTACATCTGATTATTTGTAGTCTTCTACTATTTTTAACGCATTATTGCCGGTTGAAAGTCAAATTCACTCTGATTTTTACGTCCTTTACGAAAATGCAGCCACTTAGGTCTGTCAGTGTTGACCAGATCCCTCCAACGTTTACACCAACTATGAATTACATTCAATATTTGCTGAAGTTCATCCTTACTTTTTTCGAACATAACAATATAATCAGTGTAAAGTAGAAGTGAACTCTGTCTTCCATTAATATCAAATCCTAAATTCAAATCTTTAACTTCTTTAACCAGATCGTTGATGAAGATAGAGAAAAGTGTCGGAGAAACGTTATCCCCTTATTTTACGCAGGATTAACAGTCAAACCAATTCGTTAGGTTATTGTTGATACACAAACAACAGCTTGTATGCTGATAAATGCTTTTAACTGAATCGTAAATTTTGCCGTCTATATTATTTAAGGGCAATTTATATTCATCATATCTCTATCAACGAAATCAAAGCACTTTTCTTAAGTGAAAGAATGCCACAAAGGCGTTGGGGTAGTTTCTCACAATATTTTTAAAGGTCAAAATGTGATCTTCCAAGGCCTATTTTTTCTTAACCCATTCTGTTCATCTGCAAGAATATTTTTCAATCTCGAGAAAACTTGTTAACGTCAGCTCTATAGAGTTTTCTTATACATGATTATAGATTGAAATACCTGTAATTCATCGAAATACGTGCATCTGATGACGAATCCTTCAATATTGGACAAATTGTAGATTTTCTTCAGGCGGACTGGATTATACCCGAGTCAAAAAATAGCTGAAAAAGATGGTATAATATGTCAATAACTACAGGAAATTTTAAAACATCGTATGGTATTTCGTCATACCCACTTGCTTATCATAGTTTTGCTAGCAATACAATATAATTCAATTAATTTCTTGATATGTTCACATTAAAAAAAGATTATTCGGAACATACAAGAGTTCTTCCATATTGTCCTCTAATAGATTATTGTGTACTGTAGCTTGAATATAGTGTTCTGAATCAAATACATCACTCGACAAACCATATTTTTGTATAAATTTTCAAAATCACAACGCCATCTTTGCTTTGTTGAGATCTAGTGATATTACCGTTATCATTAATTACTTCCTGTGGAATACATTTGTTACTTTCAGGTCCTTATTTACGTATTTCTTCCAAAAAGTCATTTGGAATTTTACTCGACATTGTCTCTAAATTTACTCCGTGTATAAATTTTCATAAATAACGTCAATGTTTCCTGAGTTTCTCGCGAGTGTTCGATGTCGGTGATGATATTAATCAAAACATTTCCCCGTTTTTCCCTACTCATAGTCTAAATGGATTTGGTTAATTTTAAATCGTGCTCTTTTCATCTCATTATCTGTCGAAACCGCCAGTTCAAAATGTTTGACTGAATGATGGGGTAGTCTAGAATTCCCAACTAATAATCCAAACAATGACTTATTGTTAACAATATATTCCGCCGTTAGTACTTCACACTGTATACATGAACGAGCAAGTCATGTGGGACACAAATATAGCCAACCACATATTTGGTCATGGTAATGTATGTATTTCTACGACTGATGGTTTATCTTCTGGTCACTGTATTGTCTGTATTTCTACGACTGATGGTTTATCTTCTGGTCACTGTATTGTCTGTATTTCTACGACTTATGGTTTATCTTCTGGTCACTGTATGGTCTGTATTTCTACGACTTATGGTTTATCTTCTGGTCACTGTATTGTCTGTATTTCTAAGACTGATGGGTTATCTTCTGGTCACTGTATTGTCTGTATTTCTACGACTTATGGTTTATCTTCTGGTCACTGTATTGTCTGTATTTCTACGACTTATGGTTTATCTTCTGGTCACTGTATGGTCTGTATTTCTAAGACTTATGGTTTATCTTCTGGTCACTGTATTGTCTGTATTTCTACGACTGATGGGTTATCTTCTGGTCACTGTATGGTCTTTATTTCTACGACTTATGGTTTATCTTCTGGTCACTGTATGGTCTGCATTTCTACGACTTATGGTTTATCTTCTGGTCACTGTATTGTCTGTATTTCTACGACTTATGGTTTATCTTCTGGTCACTGTATTGTCTGTATTTCTACGACTTATGGTTTATCTTCTGGTCACTGTATGGTCTGTATTTCTACGACTTATGGTTTATCTTCTGGTCACTGTATTGTCTGTATTTCTACGACTGATGGTTTATCTTCTGGTCACTGTATGGTCTGTATTTCTACGACTTATGGTTTATCTTCTGGTCACTGTATTGTCTGTATTTCTACGACTTATGGTTTATCTTCTGGTCACTGTATTGTCTGTATTTCTACGACTTATGGTTTATCTTCTGGTCACTGTATGGTCTGTATTTCTACGACTGATGGTTTATCTTCTGGTCACTGTATTGTCTGTATTTCTACGACTTATGGTTTATCTTCTGGTCACTGTATTGTCTGTATTTCTACGAATTATGGTTTATCTTCTGGTCACTGTATGGTCTGTATTTCTACGACTTATGGTGTATCTTCTAGTCACTGTATTGTCTGTATTTCTACGACTTATGGTTTATCTTCTGGTCACTGTATGGTCTGTATTTCTACGACTTATGGTTTATCTTCTGGTCACTGTATGGTCTGTATTTCTAAGACTTATGGTTTATCTTCTGGTCACTGTATTGTCTGTATTTCTACGACTTATGGTTTATCGTCTGGTCACTGTATTGTCTGTATTTCTACGACTGATGGTTTATCTTCTGGTCACTGTATTGTCTGTATTTTTACGATTTATGGTTTATCTTCTGGTCACTGTATTGTCTGTATTTCTACGACTTATGGTTTATCTTCTGGTCACTGTATGGTCTGTATTTCTACGACTTATGGTTTATCTTCTGGTCACTGTATTGTCTGTATTTCTACGACTTATGGTTTATCTTCTGGTCACTGTATTGTCTGTATTTCTACGACTTATGGTTTATCTTCTGGTCACTGTATGGTCTGTATTTCTACGACTTATGGTTTATCTTCTGGTCACTGTATTGTCTGTATTTCTACGACTGATGGTTTATCTTCTGGTCACTGTATGGTCTGTATTTCTACGACTTATGGTTTATCTTCTGGTCACTGTATTGTCTGTATTTCTACGACTTATGGTTTATCTTCTGGTCACTGTATTGTCTGTATTTCTACGACTTATGGTTTATCTTCTGGTCACTGTATGGTCTGTATTTCTACGACTGATGGTTTATCTTCTGGTCACTGTATTGTCTGTATTTCTACGACTTATGGTTTATCTTTTGGTCACTGTATTGTCTGTATTTCTACGAATTATGGTTTATCTTCTGGTCACTGTATGGTCTGTATTTCTACGACTTATGGTGTATCTTCTAGTCACTGTATTGTCTGTATTTCTACGACTTATGGTTTATCTTCTGGTCACTGTATGGTCTGTATTTCTACGACTTATGGTTTATCTTCTGGTCACTGTATGGTCTGTATTTCTAAGACTTATGGTTTATCTTCTGGTCACTGTATTGTCTGTATTTCTACGACTTATGGTTTATCGTCTGGTCACTGTATTGTCTGTATTTCTACGACTGATGGTTTATCTTCTGGTCACTGTATTGCCTGTATTTCTACGATTTATGGTTTATCTTCTGGTCACTGTATGGTCTGTATTTCTAAGACTTATGGTTTATCTTCTGGTCACTGTATGGTCTGTATTTCTACGACGTATGGTTTATCTTCTGGTCACTGTATTGTCTGTATTTCTACGACTTATGGGTCAATCTTCTTATCACGGAATTGTCACGGTATTGTCTGTATTTCTACGACTTATGGTTTATCTTCTGGTCACTCTTTTGTCTGTATTTCTAAGACTTATGGTTAATCTTCTGGTCAATGTATGGTCTGTATTTCTACGACTTATGGTTTATCTTCTGGTCACTGTATTGTCTGTATTTCTACGACTTATGGTTTATCTTCTGGTCACTGTAGTGTCTGTATTTCTACGACTGATGGGTTATCTTCTGGTCACTGTATGGTCTGTATTTCTACGACTAGGTTTATCTTCTGGTCACTGTATGGTCTGTATTTCTACGACTGATGGGTTATCTTCTGGTCACTGTATGGTCTGTATTTCTACGACTTATGGTTTATCTTCTGGTCACTGTATTGTCTGTATTTCTACGACTGATGGTTTATCTTCTGGTCACTGTATGGTCTGTATTTCTACGACTTATGGTTTATCTTCTGGTCACTGTATGGTCTGTATTTCTACGACTTATGGTTTATCTTCTGGTCACTGTTTTGTCTGTATTTCTAAGACTTATGGTTTATCTTCTGGTCACTGTATGGTCTGTATTTCTACGACTTATGGTTTATCTACTGGTCACTGTATTGTCTGTATTTCTACGACTTATGGTTTATCTTCTGGTCACTGTATGGTCTGTATTTCTACGACTTATGGTTTATCTTCTGGTCACTGTATGGTCTGTATTTCTACGACTTATGGTTTATCTTCTGGTCACTGTATTGTCTGTATTTCTACGACTGATGGTTTATCTTCTGGTCACTGTATGGTCTGTATTTCTAAGACTTATGGTTTATCTTCTGGTCACTGTATGGTCTGTATTTCTACGACTTGTGGTTTATCTTCTGGTCACTGTATTGTCTGTATTTCTACGACTTATGGTTTATCTTCTGGTCACTGTATTGTCTGTATTTCTAAGACTTATGATTTATCTTCTGGTCACTGTATTGTCTGTATTTCTAAGACTTATGGTTTATCTTCTGGTCACTGTATTGTGTGTATTTCTACGACTGATGGGTTATCTTCTGGTCACTGTATGGTCTGTATTTCTACGACTTATGGTTTATCTTCTGGTCACTGTATGGTCTGTATTTCTACGACTTATGGTTTATCTTCTGGTCACTGTATTGTCTGTATTTCTACGACTTATGGTTTATCTTCTGGTCACTGTATTGTCTGTATTTCTACGACTTATGGTTTATCTTCTGGTCACTGTATGGTCTGTATTTCTACGACTTATGGTTTATCTTCTGGTCACTGTATTGTCTGTATTTCTACGACTTATGGTTTATCTTCTGGTCACTGTATGGTCTGTATTTCTACGACTGATGGTTTATCTTCTGGTCACTGTATTGTCTGTATTTCTACGACTTATGGTTTATCTTTTGGTCACTGTATTGTCTGTATTTCTACGAATTATGGTTTATCTTCTGGTCACTGTATGGTCTGTATTTCTACGACTTATGGTGTATCTTCTAGTCACTGTATTGTCTGTATTTCTACGACTTATGGTTTATCTTCTGGTCACTGTATGGTCTGTATTTCTACGACTTATGGTTTATCTTCTGGTCACTGTATGGTCTGTATTTCTAAGACTTATGGTTTATCTTCTGGTCACTGTATTGTCTGTATTTCTACGACTTATGGTTTATCGTCTGGTCACTGTATTGTCTGTATTTCTACGACTGATGGTTTATCTTCTGGTCACTGTATTGTCTGTATTTCTACGATTTATGGTTTATCTTCTGGTCACTGTATGGTCTGTATTTCTAAGACTTATGGTTTATCTTCTGGTCACTGTATGGTCTGTATTTCTACGACGTATGGTTTATCTTCTGGTCACTGTATTGTCTGTATTTCTACGACTTATGGGTCAATCTTCTTATCACGGAATTGTCACGGTATTGTCTGTATTTCTACGACTTATGGTATATCTTCTGGTCACTCTTTTGTCTGTATTTCTAAGACTTATGGTTAATCTTCTGGTCAATGTATGGTCTGTATTTCTACGACTTATGGTTTATCTTCTGGTCACTGTATTGTCTGTATTTCTACGACTTATGGTTTATCTTCTGGTCACTGTAGTGTCTGTATTTCTACGACTGATGGGTTATCTTCTGGTCACTGTATGGTCTGTATTTCTACGACTAGGTTTATCTTCTGGTCACTGTATGGTCTGTATTTCTACGACTGATGGGTTATCTTCTGGTCACTGTATGGTCTGTATTTCTACGACTTATGGTTTATCTTCTGGTCACTGTATTGTCTGTATTTCTACGACTGATGGTTTATCTTCTGGTCACTGTATGGTCTGTATTTCTACGACTTATGGTTTATCTTCTGGTCACTGTATGGTCTGTATTTCTACGACTTATGGTTTATCTTCTGGTCACTGTTTTGTCTGTATTTCTAAGACTTATGGTTTATCTTCTGGTCACTGTATGGTCTGTATTTCTACGACTTATGGTTTATCTACTGGTCACTGTATTGTCTGTATTTCTACGACTTATGGTTTATCTTCTGGTCACTGTATGGTCTGTATTTCTACGACTTATGGTTTATCTTCTGGTCACTGTATGGTCTGTATTTCTACGACTTATGGTTTATCTTCTGGTCACTGTATTGTCTGTATTTCTACGACTGATGGTTTATCTTCTGGTCACTGTATGGTCTGTATTTCTAAGACTTATGGTTTATCTTCTGGTCACTGTATGGTCTGTATTTCTACGACTTGTGGTTTATCTTCTGGTCACTGTATTGTCTGTATTTCTACGACTTATGGTTTATCTTCTGGTCACTGTATTGTCTGTATTTCTAAGACTTATGATTTATCTTCTGGTCACTGTATTGTCTGTATTTCTAAGACTTATGGTTTATCTTCTGGTCACTGTATTGTGTGTATTTCTACGACTGATGGGTTATCTTCTGGTCACTGTATGGTCTGTATTTCTACGACTTATGGTTTATCTTCTGGTCACTGTATGGTCTGTATTTCTACGACTTATGGTTTATCTTCTGGTCACTGTATTGTCTGTATTTCTACGACTTATGGTTTATCTTCTGGTCACTGTATTGTCTGTATTTCTACGACTTATGGTTTATCTTCTGGTCACTGTATGGTCTGTATTTCTACGACTTATGGTTTATCTTCTGGTCACTGTATGGTCTGTATTTCTACGACTTATGGTTTATCTTCTGGTCACTGTATGGTCTGTATTTCTACGACTTATGGTTTATCTTCTGGTCACTGTATGGTCTGTATTTCTAAGACTTATGGGTTATCTTCTGATCACTGTATTGTCTGTATTTCTACGAATTATGGTTTATCTTCTGGTCACTGTATGGTCTGTATTTCTACGACTTATGGTGTATCTTCTAGTCACTGTATTGTCTGTATTTCTACGACTTATGGTTTATCTTCTGGTCACTGTATGGTCTGTATTTCTACGACTTATGGTT
This sequence comes from Mytilus trossulus, assembly GCF_036588685.1. NCBI lineage: Eukaryota > Metazoa > Mollusca > Bivalvia > Mytilida > Mytilidae > Mytilus > Mytilus trossulus. The sequence continues at coordinate 31,134,927 of NC_086386.1, read as the reverse complement.
TATCTTCTGGTCACTGTATGGTCTGTATTTCTAAGACTTATGGTTTATCTTCTGGTCACTGTATTGTCTGTATTTCTACGACTTATGGTTTATCGTCTGGTCACTGTATTGTCTGTATTTCTACGACTGATGGTTTATCTTCTGGTCAATGTATTGTCTGTTTTTCTACGATTTATGGTTTATCTTCTGGTCACTGTATGGTCTGTATTTCTAAGACTTATGGTTTATCTTCTGGTCACTGTATGGTCTGTATTTCTACGACGTATGGTTTATCTTCTGGTCACTGTATTGTCTGTATTTCTACGACTTATGGGTCAATCTTCTTATCACGGAATTGTCACGGTATTGTCTGTATTTCTACGACTTATGGTTTATCTTCTGGTCACTGTTTTGTCTGTATTTCTACGACTTATGGTTTATCTTCTGGTCAATGTATGGTCTGTATTTCTACGACTTATGGTTTATCTACTGGTCACTGTATTGTCTGTATTTCTACGACTTATGGTTTATCTTCTGGTCACTGTAGTGTCTGTATTTCTACGACTGATGGGTTATCTTCTGGTCACTGTTTTGTCTGTATTTCTACGACTTATGGTTTATCTTCTGGTCAATGTATGGTCTGTATTTCTACGACTTATGGTTTATCTACTGGTCACTGTATTGTCTGTATTTCTACGACTTATGGTTTATCTTCTGGTCACTGTATTGTCTGTATTTCTACGACTGATGGGTTATCTTCTGGTCACTGTATGGTCTGTATTTCTACGACTTATGGTTTATCTACTGGTCACTGTATTGTCTGTATTTCTACGACTTATGGTTTATCTTCTGATCACTGTAGTGTCTGTATTTCTACGACTGATGGGTTATCTTCTGGTCACTGTATGGTCTGTATTTCTACGACTAGGTTTATCTTCTGGTCACTGTATGGTCTGTATTTCTACGACTAGGTTTATCTTCTGGTCACTGTAGTGTCTGTATTTCTACGACTGATGGGTTATCTTCTGGTCACTGTATGTTTGTATTTCTACGACTTATGGTTTATCTTCTGGTCACTGTATTGTCTGTATTTCTACGACTGATGGTTTATCTTCTGGTCACTGTATGGTCTGTATTTCTACGACTTATGGTTTATCTTCTGGTCACTGTATGGTCTGTATTTCTACGACTTATGGTTTATCTTCTGGTCACTGTTTTGTCTGTATTTCTAAGACTTATGGTTAATCTTCTGGTCACTGTATGGTCTGTATTTCTACGACTTATGGTTTATCTACTGGTCACTGTATTGTCTGTATTTCTACGACTTATGGTTTATCTTCTGGTCACTGTATTGTCTGTATTTCTACGACTGATGGGTTATCTTCTGGTCACTGTATGGTCTGTATTTCTACGACTTATGGTTTATCTTCTGGTCACTGTATTGTCTGTATTTCTACGACTGATGGTTTATCTTCTGGTCACTGTATGGTCTGTATTTCTACGACTGATGGTTTATCTTCTGGTCACTGTATGGTCTGTATTTCTACGACTTGTGGTTTATCTTCTGGTCACTGTATTGTCTGTATTTCTACGACTTATGGTTTATCTTCTGGTCACTGTATTGTCTGTATTTCTAAGACTTATGATTTATCTTCTGGTCACTGTATTGTCTGTATTTCTACGACTTATGGTTAATCTTCTGGTCACTCTATTGTCTGTATTTCTACGACTTATGGTTTATCTTCTGGTCACTGTATGGTCTGTATTTCCACGACTTATGGTTTATCTTCTGGTCACTGTATTGTCTGTATTTTTAAGACTTATGGTTTATCTTCTGGTCACTTTAGTGTCTGTATTTCTACGACTTATGGTTTATCTTCTGGTCACTGTATGGTCTTTATTTCTACGACTTATGGTTTATCTTCTGGTCACTGTATTGTCTGTATTTCTACGACTTATGGTTTATCTACTGGTCACTGTATGGTCTGTATTTCTACGACTTATGGTTTATCTTCTGGTCACTGTATTGTCTGTATTTCTAAGACTTATGGTTTATCTTCTGGTCACTGTATGGTCTGTATTTCTAAGACTTATGGTTTATCTTCTGGTCACTGTATTGTCTGTATTTCTAAGACTGATGGTTTATCTTCTGGTCACTGTATGGTCTGTATTTCTACGACTTATGGTTTATCTTCTGGTCACTGTATGGTCTGTATTTCTACGACTTATGGTTTATCTTCTGGTCACTGTATTGTCTGTATTTCTACGACTTATGGTTTATCTTCTGGTCACTGTATTGTCTGTATTTCTACGACTTATGGTTTATCTTCTGGTCACTGTATTGTCTGTATTTCTAAGACTTATGATTTATCTTCTGGTCACTGTATTGTCTGTATTTCTACGACTTATGGTTAATCTTCTGGTCACTCTATTGTCTGTATTTCTACGACTTATGGTTTATCTTCTGGTCACTGTATGGTCTGTATTATCACGACTTATGGTTTATCTTCTGGTCACTGTATTGTCTGTATTTTTAAGACTTATGGTGTATCTTCTGGTCACTTTAGTGTCTGTATTTCTACGACATATGGTTTATCTTCTGGTCACTGTATGGTCTTTATTTCTACGACTTATGGTTTATCTTCTGGTCACTGTATTGTCTGTATTTCTACGACTTATGGTTTATCTACTGGTCACTGTATGGTCTGTATTTCTACGACTTATGGTTTATCTTCTGGTCACTGTATTGTCTGTATTTCTAAGACTTATGGTTTATCTTCTGGTCACTGTATGGTCTGTATTTCTAAGACTTATGGTTTATCTTCTGGTCACTGTATTGTCTGTATTTCTAAGACTGATGGTTTATCTTCTGGTCACTGTATGGTCTGTATTTCTAAGACTTATGGTTTATCTTCTGGTCACTGTATGGTCTGTATTTCTACGACTTATGGTTTATCTTCTGGTCACTGTATGGTCTGTATTTCTACGACTTATGGTTTATCTTCTGGTCACTGTATGGTCTGTATTTCTACGACTTATGGTTTATCTTCTGGTCACTGTATTGTCTGTATTTCTACGACTTATGGTTTATCTTCTGGTCACTGTATTGTCTGTATTTCTACGACTTATGGTTTATATTCTGGTCACTGTATTGTCTGTATTTCTACGACTTATGGTTTATCTTCTGGTCACTGTATGGTCTGTATTTCTACGACTTATGGTTTATCTTCTGGTCACTGTATTGTCTGTATTTCTAAGACTGATGGTTTATCTTCTGGTCACTGTATGGTCTGTATTTCTACGACTTATGGTTTATCTTCTGGTCACTGTATGGTCTGTATTTCTACGACTTATGGTTTATCTTCTGGTCACTGTATTGTCTGTATTTCTACGACTTATGGTTTATCTTCTGGTCACTGTATGGTCTGTATTTCTACGACTTATGGTTTATCTTCTGGTCACTGTATGGTCTGTATTTCTACGACTTATGGTTTATCTTCTGGTCACTGTATTGTCTGTATTTCTACGACTTATGGTTTATCTTCTGGTCACTGTATGGTCTGTATTTCTACGACTTATGGTTTATCTTCTGGTCACTGTATTGTCTGTATTTCTACGACTGATGGGTCAATCTTCTTATCCCGGAATTGTCACGGTATTGGCTGTGTTTCTACAATTGATGGCTTATCTCATAGTCACAGTCGTTGATTTTGTGTATTTCAACGACCAAATGTTTGTTCATCTGGCCATAGTATTGTTTGTATATTACGACTGCTGGTTTATTTTTTTTGTCACGTTATTGTCTATTTTTCTACGACTGAGGGTTTTATCTTCTTGTCAAGGTATTGTCTGTATTTTTTAGACCGATAGTTTTATCTTATGGTCACGGTATTGCCTGTATTTTACGACCGATGGTTTTATCTTCTAGTCACGGCATTGTCTATATTTCTACGACTTATGGCTTTATCCTCTCGTCATGGTAGTGTCTGTATTTCTTCGATTCATGGTTTAATTATCTCGTGGTCTTTTCTGTTTTTTTTATTCTGATAGTTTCCTCTTCTGGTCACAGTATTGTCTGTATTTCTACGACTGATAGTTTTATCTCCTGGTCACGGTATTGTCTGTATTTCTACGACTATTAGTTTCATCTTCTAGTCACGATATTGTCTAAATGTCTACGACTGATGGTTCAATCTTCTGATCACGAAATTGTCACGGTATTGTCTGTATTTCTACAACTGATGGCTTATCTCCAAGTCACAGTCGCTGATTTTGTGTATTTCAACGACCAAATGTTTGATAGTATTCTTGTTATAAATGGTTTCGTTAATATCGTTAACTTCTCGATACATATGTATTCTTTAACTTGATTTGGCTTGAAATAGTTAATAGGAATTGAGAATTATTACTTTTGGTGCATTTTGCTACCAGTTTTTACATTTCATGAACGATTGTCGTGATCAATCGACGAAAAAGAAGTTTTCAAAACGTTGTTTATCACAGAAAATATTCCTTATTGGTATTATAAGTAGTCGTGTCTGGTAAAGTGAAACACATAAAAATGCATAAAAACGTTATAGAGAACACTAAGATAAAATCAATATTTTATGAACGATATTTTTTAAAAAGTCAAGTTATTAACCTGTGTGTTAATATAAGTTATGATTAAGAAAACACTCCAAAAACTACAAACCTACAACTTATAAAAAGAATTATACAATTGTATATAATAAATATACTTTACAAGTCATAGTTACACATGCAATGGTTATCACAAATCCTCTCATACCGGCAGTACCATTCACGACTGTCTAAACTACTTTGGCATATATTCTTTACTAGATATAACGTTACAACTACTTTCGACCAGGAAAATCGAGCACACATTTTACTCCACTTTTCTCGAAATTGTCTCAACAGTATCAATTTAAAACAAAGCTAGAATTTTCAGGTCGGGCTATATTCAATACGTACACTTTAATTTGTGTTTCTCAATTTTTTCCAATCTGGTCGAGCCGAGATCATTTCAGTCTTCACCAAGATCATCAACTCCAAGTACTGCATCAGATTTATTACGTAAAGTCGAGACCATGTTGAAAACAGTTAAGTACTGTTAAGACATTGTCGAGACTTGTCGAGAAAAACGTGTGCTTGATTTTAGTGGTCGAGCACAAAATCTGGTCTTTTCAGACTCTGAGCAGTTTGTAGTGTAAGTAGCATGATATACGATAAATTTGAATAATGAATTTATATATAATATAGATAAAGATAATGAGTTCATCCTCTATTCCAGATAGTGATTTTATCTCATCTAATAAACATTTGAAACATGGACGCACCACCATCTTATAACTCTTTATATGGTAAAATTTTTGAGGCAAAGGTTACTTCGGATGGGAATGTCGATTTCGCACGTAAATCAATAGGAATTGTGTGTAATTCGGGTAAGAATAACAATTCATTTAAACATTTGATTTGATTTTTGTGTTTTACTGCCACTTTGAAGCACCGCTTTTTGTTAATTCGTGTCGTCTTAGTCTTTATTAGTGATTGGAAGCCTGTAGAAACCCGCTAATAAATTCGATAGGAAAACTGACAATCCTAGTCAAATTACATTTTAGTTGTTTGCACAGGCAGGAGCGGGATTCGTACTCACAATGGCTAGTGATTACAGTAGTAAATTATATGACCACTCGGCAACATAGACTTCATTATCGTGAACGATAATACGTGAACGTTTTAATTCAGACATAATGCACTGTTTTCTACATTAGAAAATACCATGTACCAATTCAAAAACGATTTGTTATAACATACAAGTTTAATCTTTTGATAATGCCATTTTGATAAGGGACATTCTTTTTTGAAATTTCCTCAGAGTTCGGTATTTTTTGTGATTTTCTTTTCACAAATGATTTATCTGAAATATAATATTTATGATGCTATTGAATAATAGTTTTTTTATCAACGCAATAAATTGCGTATAGGTAGTATGTTTTTTTTAATTATGTGCGCATGGTTAAAAAATATAATGTTTACATTACATTTATATCTTGAAACAAACCCAAAGGCATATTTTATGAAGATTCTATATTGGTTGCGACAGAAATGCGACGTACTCTTTAATATCATATTTTTATTTCCTAAAGTTGAAAGTATTTATTTAAAATGTATTTTATAATACTACAATTTTAAAATGCAAAACACCTTCCGTTGATCAATGTTGTATCCAACGGATTTATCACAATTCATTATTAAGAAACCGACATCAAGAAAAAATGTTTTGAATTTCCTTATCATTTATCATAGACTGTTAATCACTGACGATCAAGAATCCAGAAGGTATGATTGCTTCGGCAATATACTAGTATATTCTAACATAAAGATAATTCCTCTTAATTTAATTAGTAGACTTTAGGTTTTTTTCTTCAGCTATTACAGTTTTGTCTTATGTCGAATCATGTACATCAGACGCAGTAAAGACGTTTAATTAATCTTTGGTTTCATATGATTAGGAACCAATCCTTTAGTCTTCAATAAGTATTATATACCTCTGGTGCTCAAATGACAAAGTATAATGTGTAAAAATGCAGCAATTTTTAAAGTAAGCTTTTTATTCAAGTAATTTAGAGGTGTTTATTTTAATCTGTCTCATCCTTTTTGTGTGTGTGATATGTATTTTATTTGTAAGATTTACTATTTCGTGGCATTTTTCTATAAATCAACAGATATACTCATTCTCGCTATCTTTTGTTTCAGTGATTGCCACAGTTTTCCTAGTTGTGTCAATAACAGTGCCAATAGCAGCCATAGTAATAGGTAATTTGTCATTTTATTGTCTGAAAAAAAAATGTAAATTATCGTAGCAAAAAAAAGTTGTAATTCTTTTGCAACAGCAGAAACACAAAATTTTAAATATATTCCTGCATATCGACAAACCTGAACATAATAAACGGCACTGTCTGCAAATTAAATATATTAACCGAGGTATTGACTGTACCAACTTATTGAGTGTGTGTATTGATTCTACTGTTCAAAACGTTTTGCCTTCCTATTTTTATAACACAGAACCACCTATTATTGCATACAAATACAAAACAACAACAGAAGTCTAATTTTATTCATAGGTCAGTAACATCAGACGTCAATGTAGAAACTATACGTACTCCTTAAACTTGAAACTGTGAATCGTCGAAGTTTAGCTATGATCCTTATAGCAACGTAATAAAGGGGTACCTCATTATCGTCCACGACAGAGAGGTTAGAAACATTTTGAAAAAAGGACGAAAATATCGTCTTCCAGTTTGAAATAGATTGGAAACAGTGTCTACATGTCACTAAAGAAGCTCTTTCCTCGTTTTATGAACATTGAATTGGTGGAAACGGGAAAAATCTGATAAAAAAATCTCTTGATTCTTATTTAAATTAATGTATGGGTGTTGTAGATAATAGAATATCGCATTTTGAACATAACGTAGAAAAAAATAAAAGGGTACATGATACACCTATTTCCAGAATAAGAAATAAACTTCAAGAATTTTCAAAACGAATCGTGTTTGTTACGACCAAAAAGCAACCAACAATGTGGTGGAGGTATGCCGTAAAAACTACATAATCGTCATTAAGAATCAAATTTTAAGTTCATTTACATTCAAGTCCGTGCGCTCCACAGAGAGTTATATAGAAAAAGAAAATACCATAACCACATCATTGATTAAGGCTTCTTCTGGACATTTATAGGTCCCTACTTTGTATTGATTACATAACTTACACAAACATTTCGTTTTATCTCAGCCTCTTGTAAGTGTTCTACAACCAAATGTTCAGTGCTTTTAAACAAGTCCTTAAAGTACTATCAAAGAACTAACATAAATATTGTCATAGCATATTTTACATCCAGCTCCTTTGATTTAACAGGGTTGATCTGAGCCGAATCCGGCTCAGATCCCCCCTACCAGATCACCCCAGTTTGAGTTTCTTTGTTATGCATGCTTTCCTCTGTTCTGTAACATTTTGGGGGAATGTCAAATCCACTATAAAACTTAATTGATTATACGGAGAAGACTATCTATCAAATTTCACGTTGAAAAAATCCTGTGTATATTCTGGAATTCGAACTCAAGACCTTTAGTATATCAAGCCACGACACATACCACTGCACCAGGACGACGGGATACGAACTGACAGTTATTTAACATACTTGAAGGAAGCAAGATCTTTTTTATAAGTGGGGCGAGTTGACAGACCTTTATTCATTGGGGTTTAAACCTTTTCCGTTAATACGTGAGTTGTAAGACTGATTGTTCAATGTGATTTTATACTTTTTCAAAAGTGGGGCCAGTCGGTAAACATGAGTGGGGCGATTTTTTTTGAAAAGTGGAGATATAGTATAGGCCGATTAGCAAGTGGAGCGAGTTGACCTTGTTTGATATATACTCATCGTGTTCGGGGGTCATAAAGGGTATACATCATATAGTAATATATAAAGTATATTTAAATGGTTGCGTGGCGTTCTTAACTAGATTTTATGAATTGTAAATGTTTTTTTCGTCTAATCTGAAACAGCTGGGATGTAAAATAGTTATCTCACTCGGACTTGGTGTGTCAGTGTTAGATCACGCTCTGGCCTCCGGCCATCGGTTGATCTTACGCTGACACACTGCGTCCTTGTGGGATAACTATTAATGAAAGTACAGGAATCGACTTATTTTGCAGTGTAAACAAATATTTGGATGTTTTTGATAAGGATGTGCTTTTTGTGGTCCTTTTGATTCTGTTAACAGTTTTGATTTTTCTACTCTTTACACTACACTTTCCACACAATCTTAGCAAACACAAGTTTTCCTATTAAATTAAATGGTCGATGATAAATCTGAATACAAACATTTTGCCTTAAATCATTTGAAGCCTTGTTCTCTAGTAAAGTAGAAAAGTAAATTTGCTAGATATACTTACTGGAGGTGTGATGGAATGCAGCTGTTTATTTTCTCCTTGATAGTACTTTTGTATTTATTTTCAATTCGGGAGGCTCTATGTATTCTAATGGGCATGAATATGCCCTTTAAAGCTGTTTTGAATCACATTTTTTTATGACCAACCTCAATAATTATAAGGACCCGTCTAAATTGCATTTATCTAATAGTTACAACAACACTTACCGTTATCTTGATGATATTTTTGCGTAAAAATTTCAAGAAATTTACACACAGGAATTTACTTTATAAAAATCAACATTGAACGGTAATACTGTCATTTCCTAGATTTAGAAATTTTGGTTTTACACAGTAAACTCCACACTTAAATTTACGACAAAAGAGACGATTTTTCGTTCCCTATTATTAATTTTCTCTTTCTGGATATGGAAGTTCCTTTGGTACCATCATACGGTGTTTATATTTCACACCTAATTCGCTATGCCCGTGTTTATTGTGATGTTTTTGAATTTTCCGAAAGTAATCTATGTATTACTAGTAAATTATTAAGCCAGGAATTTCAAAGTTCGTTACCATAAATTACTTGAAACCTTTACTTAATTCTTCCATAGATATAAAGATTTGATTTTGAAGTTTGATTATACCTGTAGAAAATTTACTTCAAACGGGATAGCACATCCTCATTCTTACGGAAATGATGTTTACCGTGAACGGAAATTTAAAAACGATCCTGGTAAACGTATCGTTCTGTGACGAAAGGTTTTGGGACGATTATGCAATAACAAGGGCGAAGTCAGTAGTTACTGTCCCATTTCCTATTTGTTACTATGCTATGCTCAACATGGCACAGTCCAATAAAGGTGGACTCATCAAGGGTTGATACACCCTCGTTACTAAGCAACATAGGATAATGGTATTGTTCAATAGTGGTATATCCCAATCATCCAGGGTATATAAACAGCCGTCAGCAGTCAGTCAGGGTAGGTGTTACGATCAGATCACACGTATAAGTGATAGGATAAATACCTGCTATTGTTCCAAATATTAGATTCACTGCTCAAGTCTATCCAATAACTGAAACTTAGTAGAAGAATTATCTTAAGCTGTTAGTGAGCTGGATCAAGAGAAACGAAAGAGCTAGAGAGCTAAGAGAGCTGCGTTGGTTAATAAATAGTGGAAAGAGCAGCAATATTGCGAGCCGGTTGAGCTATCTATTTTATATAGAAGTATTGTGAGCCAGTTGAGCTACAGCGCTAGTGAGTCTGTTGAGTTAAGAGCTACAGAGCTAGTGAGCAAGTAGATCTTACTATATAATTGAGTCATTGATAGATATATTGAGTCAGTTGCTATATAATTGAGACATATAGAGTCAGGAAGCCAGTTGGGCCGAACATTAATTGAGCTGTAGGAGCTTAATGAGAGAGAGAGTTAGACAGGGATTACAAATAATAAGAATATATATATACAAGTCTCAGATCTCGAGAATCAACTCGGGAACGGATCTCAGACACGTTACAGTTCCTTTAGATAACTTATTATAAAGGTCTCCAATTCAACACTGTAGTTGGATCATTGAATATTGTTTTGCTTGGTTTTACTATTGATTTTATTTTCATTAAATTAAAAGCAAAGTTAATATTATTGTTAAATACATATACACGATCATGGATATACTATATGTCGATTTTATGTAATCTTGGCTTTGAACAATGTCATGTCTTTCTCTGACTGAGTATGACGTCTTTACACTAAATACTTTGAATGTTGCATAAGTACTGATTGATAATTTACTCTTAGATACATGACTTGTGATTAGTTGTTAGTTGTTTTGAACAAGCTGCCAGTCACTGCGAGTATTCTCATATCAGTTATGATTGTCTGTTTGCTGTTTGGATATTATAGTACCCGGTCACGTCTACTCTGTGTTATTGTAAGATGTATTTTCATTTATCATGACCATCGAATGATTTAAGCCTTTTCCAACTGATTTTGATAGATTTCTTTCATGTTGTACTGTTACACCACTGTCCCAGATTTGGGGAGGATTGGGATACCGCTAATATGTTTAACCCCGCCACATTCTGTATGGATATGCATGTCCCAAGTCATGTCGTTTGTTGATTTGTTAATATTCGTTTTGCGTTCATTTTTCTTACATGAATTAAGCCGTATGTTTTTTTCGTTTGATTTGTTTTATATTTGTCATTTCGTGTTCTTTTACAGCTGACTATTCGGTGTGGGCTTTGCTAATTTTTTATGGCCATACGGTGACATAAAGTTGTTAATTTCAGTGTTCTTCGATCACTTGTTGAGAGCTGTCTCATTGACAATTATACTGCATCTTTTTTTTTTATATTATAAGCAAAACTAAACTACCTGATATTGGTATTTATACTTTTAAACTTTAACTGTGTCTTTATAGACAAAATGTGTATTTTAACTATATATTCACTCTATGCCATACAATTTTTATTGCTAATCTCGCGATGGACGACCGAAACATATTTCGATTGGTATGCAAAAGTAGAGTAGAAGGCATGTTACAAGTTTTATGTTAGCGTTGCAGTTATCATCTTATGGTTACCATGCATTTCGAATCCTATTATCTACACAGTGTAAATCACAAAACAAAACAACACTAGAACACGTGAGTTATTGATCAACACAAAATATCTAGCCCTAAGGCAATTCTCAATTTTCACATTATACATTCTTGAAGTTCTCGTTTATATATAAGCTTTAAAACAGTTTTATATTAACTGAAAACATCCTTAACTTGATTCCTTTTTTTATATTTAGGAGGACTATACCTACATGACTGTCCAAAACAGAAATATATTCCTATATACCTCATCGTATTTGGCGCTTTTTCTATTGTGAAAGCTTTGTCGAGTTTGAGGGACAAGTGTAAAGCCAGTAACAATGCTGGAGAACAGGAAGAAAACAAACCTAAAGGTGCATGTGATGCAATCATTGGTTTGTTTCTATGTATATGGTTTATGCTAGGTGTGTAACAAGTAAAATATATATTCATATACGTAAACTAAAAAATGCAATGTATTACAATATGACATACACGTTCTCATTGGACAATATCAATTCATATTCTAAGAAGGACGTTTTGAAAAACAAAATAAAATTACTTATGTCACCTGTTTTAAAAAGGAACAAAGGGAAAAGAGAAATATTTGGTACAGTATAATGTGAAAAATGCATTATTATTACCAGTTACTGATTAAAATATTAATCAATAGGATTGGAATCAAGTGATTACAACTTATAATAAGTCCTCGTCTTACTATATATACATTCTACAATTCAATTTTTGATGTAACGTGTTTTATGATTGGCTGACTGTATTTTGTTTATCATCTCATATACATAATTTTGTCATATGAGTGACGTCATCAACGTGTTCCTGATTTACGCAGGGTGTCTCTCTGTGTTGAGGTACAATAACTTTATCTGTCTGGCATAGATCTTAAGTTCAATCATTTTAGCAGTTTTTTCTTGCTATTTATTTAAAGTGGATTTGGAAATAATTTATTGCAACCTATATTAATCCCATTCTACTATGCGGGTGCGTGTGCTGCCTTGTAGCGGCATTAGTCTGCTCCTGTTTTTAAATCTACAAGGGTGTATTTCACGTGCAAGAGATATGGCTCTTTTTTAACAATGGTTCAGCAATTTATCGTCCCCTTTCGACGAACTATCGTCATTTCTCAAGACCATGATTTCAAGCGATAGCCGAAAAATTTACTCCCTGAAATGTTCACTCCGGAAGTGGGATCGAACCAGGAACCTTTGTGTTAGGTGTTTAATGCCCTTACACCACGTTTTTTTTGTCTTCTCTTGCATATGGTCTATGTTATTGGATAACATTCATTAATCATCTGCATCGTCTGTGACCTCAAGCGTGGTACAAAGTGTCTATCTTAGTCCGGTACTAGTGTTGTTCTCATTACCCAATCAATGGCAATTATGAAAAATACAGATGACATAACACATCATTGCTTACTCCAAATTTTACAAGGAAACTAGTGTCAGAGATTATTGTATGAAACTGCTTGATTCGTTGCATTATCTTATTTTGTATTTCATAGCTACTCAATATTTCCCAGACTTTCTCGGTGTAAGCTGTCAACAAAAAATACAAGTCCTAAAAAAATACAAGTAGTTCTCTCTGCCGCTCATGGCACTGTTCTAAGATGTTTTGTAGGACAAATATGTGGTCTATGCAGCCTCTCTCGTTTCTGCAACCAGCTTATTCTAGTCTTATATACAGCCTATATAATCCTTGATATCAAAATTATGCAGAATACCGTAGTTGGAATACAAAGTAAGGTGATTCTCTCCAGTTGTGGAAGTTTGTTAAGTCTCCTAGTTTTGGTATATATATGATGTTCCATTCAGACCAACTGTTCGAAATAACAGCTTGTTTCCATATTTTCTGGAATACTGGATGTAAAGTTTCCTCCTAAAGCACTGGATATATCATAAAAAGTTGTACATTAAGTTGGTTTATGCTAGATGCTTTTTTGTTTTTCAAGCTTTTAAAGGCTTTCTGCATTGGTTGTTATGAAGGTGGAAAAAGGATCAATCTGAAGTAATGATCTCGTTCTGGTGTTAGAATATTATTGTCTTTAGTTGGCATAGTTACCGTAGCTTGGTTTACCACTTTGACATGTTTGTTGTTTAGTTACTTGATAAATCTGTCATATTCTCTGATTTGAAGCTCTTGCTAGGTCTTCCAGAAAATCTCGCTGGTTCTTTAGTGTTGCTGTTTTTACTTTCTTTTTGCATTCTGTATAATTTGTTCACAATTTTTCCTTAATTCTCTCAGAATGTTTTTGACACATTTTGTTGTTCACTTCTTTTATTTCAACTACTGATTTCCAAGTCTCATGTGTTTTTCCATTCTTTGTATATATGTCTATTGAATACTAATTCCTTTTATTGGCTTCAGCGAAGATTTCATGTATGTGCTGCAATTCATCATTGATTGATATTGGTTTGTGTCGTCAAAAGTGAGGTTATCTTATAGCTGAAACCTGTAAGTTGTTTCTGTCTGATAATTTACCAACATCAATATGTCTAAAATGTATTCCTTGTAATTTGTATCAAGTCAGGGATTTAGTATTCACAAATTGCTTAAAACGTTTATTGATTACTTCCATTGATATAAAGATTTGTTTGGGTTGCTTATACCTCTTGAAAACCTACTTCAAACGAAATATCACATTCTCATTTAACGCAAATGATGTTTCCTCTGCCTGAAAGTTAAGAAACGATCCTGGTTAATTTATCGATCCCTCACATGAACTTCTAATAAAATGTTACTTTTTTACCCTGTAATTCGCCGTTTCAGAATCTAATGCATTCTGGGTAATATTTTCAAAAGCGTACACCAAAGCGTTTTGATTGGTTTAAAACGTTATAAACAATGGAAATTCAACCAATGACGTTACGTTATTTTCACTTTGGGGTATGAACAATAAAATTACCCATGATGCTTTAGATTCTGAAACGGCGAATTAGATATTTGAATATATTTTTTTATTGGTAATTATATTAATTGCTGTTAAGAGTAAACCAAAGCAAACTAAATAGTATTGTAATAAACATATGTTTTTAAATATTTTCAATAAAATGATGGAGATAATTTGCTACATCTAATTTGAAACTGTTATTGCTGGTTTCTTATGATAGAGGACATAATTTTGAATATGAAATAGTATAGTGTCTATACACTTTTGTTCAAAATAAAGTAGAAAACTTTCAATTTCAACAAGGGCTTTCATTTTTGTTGACTACACATGTTTAGTGATTTTTATAATAGCATTCTAGGAGGTAATAGTCAGCATCTTCAATAGGACTTTTGATTGATTATATCGGTTTTTGTGGGAACATCTGTGTTTATACGACATAATTATTAAAACTAAAACTTCGCATCAGAATATGTTTTATATGTTATTTACCTTGAATTGCAACTAATGTCTAGATTTAAATGATATATAACCAGTACAGATTATTTTTAGTTGGCTATTCATATATTTTCAGGAAGTGTCTGGGTTTATACGACGTATAAACACTTCTCCACAGATGAATCGAGTGACGAATACTGTCAACCAACATTATTTTCTTTCTCCTTTTGGTTAATTACTGGTCAATTCATAGTTATTGGACTTTTATCTCTCCTCTGCTGTGGATGTTGTATTTCAATGGTATGCTGTAGTGCTAAAAATCAATCATACGGATCATTTAGTGAATATGGTGTATAAGAAACGTTATGTGATAATATTTTGCATTATTGACACTGTGTTTAAAGCATAAGAATTACACGAGAGATGTATTTTTCATAAAGAAGTATTAGTCAGATTATGTTCATCATTAGAAGAGGATTGAATTCTATCTTACAGTGGACATATTAATTTCATATGAAACTTGTGACTGGTGAAAAATAATGTTTATCCAATTCTTGAGCCAATGCATGTATAAATCATTAACTTAGTCTTCTGTGCACGATTTTATCATTTATTACGCAAATGTATGGTATAGTCGTCATTTTTTTTTCTCTCTCTGTTTTTTTATGATGTGAATATATGGCTGTTCATTTCTTGTCGCGTTTGAAGCCAATGTTTATCGATTGTCACCTAAAGGTAAACAATCAACAAAGAATCATTGATATTGAGCACGTGTTTAACATGTACAATCCGATAAAAGTTTATTCCAGTGACAGTTCCATACTTATTGTGATCACTGGATTTTTACGAAAAGGGTCACACTAAGGTCACTGTACACACGGAAAATATGTCGACGAATTGCTGCCTGGAAACTCGCAATTAAAAAAGTAATCTTCTTCTAAATGTCCCTAGCGGGGCTTCGTAGTTTCGTTTTAGTATTTTATATTTAAAGTAATAAACGTTTTAACAGCATTTCGGTTATTATTTTCTAGGCAACTTATTATATACTTGTATTTGCTTAAGAAACATAATAAACATATTTTAGCATTAGCTTGTTCAAAAAGAAGGACAAAAGATACAAAAAGTCAATCTCATAAATCGAAAACAAACTGACAACGCCATGGCTTAAAATGAAAATGACAAACAGCAAACAATAGCACACATGACACAACATAGAAAACTAAAGAATAAGCAACACGAACCCCACCAAAAACTAGGGGTGATCCCAGGTGCTACGGAAGGGTAGGCAGATCCTGCTTCAAATTGTCATATTGACGTTTTCATTATGTTAAAACAGTAATTTGTCAACGAGCATTTGATTCTGTGGTCAGGATCATGCGACAAACGTTAAACGTTAAACTAATTAGCCCTCCTTGATTTAAATATGATAAAACAAGTGTTTACGGTCAAATATAAGCGCAAACATACAACTTTCAGTGTTATTTAATATTTTCGAACTTTTCACAAAAAATGAATTTCCATGGTAATATTATGAAATATACGAAAAAGATGTATGAATGCTAATGAAACGTCTTTCCATCCATTTCACAATTTGTAACATTAACCATTGTAGGTCAAATTGCGGTCTTAAACACGAAGCCTTCACCATGTTCATTCACTACGTGCTTTAAAGGCCCCCAAAATGACTAGACTAGTGTAAAACTATTCAAACAGGAAACCCAACGGTCTACGACTTTATGTAGTTATATTTGTAATCCCAATTTCCCTTCCTTAAGAACAGAAATGTAGCATGACGTGTATAGATCTCAGTCAATGCGATATGATAAAAGTGATATTGTATTTTATCTTATTTTTATGGTCTATAATTCTGTTATTGTTTTTATTCAGCTGTTTTTTTCGAGTTCATTCATTTTAGAGTTTAGCAGTATTGTGTCTTCTTTAAATTTCCTAAGTCCAAAAATTAATATCGATTTTAAGTATCGTGTGTTATTTCAATTTCCTCAGTCTTAAAACAATATAGATTGTAAGAATTGGGTCTTATTTCAATATATATAGATTACAAATATATGTCGATTTTAGCCCTTCTTTACATGCATATGAATAAATATTAAAAAATTATGACATTTTGAAAGCACACATCTGCCAAAGAACCGACCGTGCAAGGTCTTTATAGCCATTCAAGGTCGTTTAAAACTTCCATTTGTTGTCCTCTAGAGTTATTAGTTATTTATCAACTTGCATGCTACTAAAAAATAAAAATAAAACATTTTAAAAGAAAGTCTTTAACACAGCAACCAACCATCACAATAAAAATGAACTTCTAATGGTTAAAAACGATAGCCAAATGTGTACACATTATTATCGTAACTCCTATACATTTCTAGGGATATGATTGGTTAAAAGCAACCGCGTGGAGACCTTGTTTATTCCATATTAGGTTAGTACGGTTCGATATAGGTTAAGGGGTTAATTTCAATATATAGTTAGAACTGGTGTTACGCCTTTTTAAAAACAACACTGTGTTCAGAAAAAATCTTAAATGTTTCAACAGACGAAAAAAGTGATGATGAACGATTGAAATAAATTCATTAAAAGCATTTAAAGTTACACGTTATTATTGTTGGCATTTGTTTATGTATATACCAATGGAAGTAGATTTTTAAACGAAAGGTATTGAAGACTAGATCACTTTGATAGGCTACTAGTTTAATTACAACATGTAAAGATAGTCAGTAAGATAAATTCGTTTAATAGTGTGCTACTGACCTAATACGATATATATGGGGTCGATAAATTTCATATCGGGATTTGAGCTTCGCTCACATCCCATAGGAAATTTACTTACCCTATTTATATCGTATAAGGTCGATAACAACACATGTAATATTAGTTACATGGTGTGTAAGTGACCTAATATATATAACTTTTATGGGGTCATAAAATTCCATATGAGATGTGAACGAAGCTCGAATCCCAATATGTAATTTACTGACCACATATATATCGTATTAGGTCACTAGCATACAGAAATATATGACGAAGTAATGTTAATCTGTTATCTAAATATATGGTATTAAATGTAAGTTTAAAATCTAAACAAAAATTGCGATTATGTTTAGTGTATTTAACATTTAAGTACTAATATCAATTAATATTTCAATACACTCATGTACATGTATTTAACTGTAAGTTGTTAAAAAATCAATACATATACATACGAATAGTCATAAACCCACAAATCAGAAGACAAAGGTCAGTGTTGAAAACTTATCATATTTATTATTCAGTTCGAAGTTAGAAATCTATTTTTATCATTTAATGTTATGCATAAATCGTCATGTGTCTGATTATAATATCATTGTATGAAAATATGGCTTTGTATCTCAACGTTTTTCACTGTTTTACGAAAATAATTATATTGTCATTTATTGGAGAGGAACAAATGTCAACGCCTTGGCAAAACACAAATTTACTTCTGTGATAAAGCATATAAAACAATGGTATTAGTTATTGTACTTGCTAGATGAAGGAAAACTTCATTATTTGTTTCACGTCGTTTTACTTATTGTGTGTTCTCTTCGAAGTTTAATTCCCTTTTAAGCTTTGAACAGTGGACAAAACAAACAATAAGTTCTAGGAAATGGTACATGTATTCCTTGTTTTAAAGGATTCGTATTATCCAGGTATTTCTTGATTTTCAGTGATTGCTTTTCATACCTACCTACGAGAAATGCCAGGGTAGTCAGGGGTTGATAAACAACCCCTAGTGTGAGTTCTTTTTAGTACACTATTATGTGGGTTATGATTTTACTCAACTGTCTATGTTTTTCTTTTCTTTTCTGTGTATATTTCTCGACAGTATATTTATCTTACCTTTAATCTTATTTTGTAACTAATAAATGAATGACAGCAACGATTTAAAGACATAATTTTTACTTTTTAACCCTTCCAAAGCGCTTTTCTGATTTTTACTTTCCCCAGAAGTGAGCAAACCCAGAAGTTTCACTCCAAGAAATATGAATCCTCGAGTACAATGTTGAAATATTAAGTCATCTTATTGAATCGGATGTTAAAACAAAGAAAAAAAAAACAAACAATTAACTTTTTATTCAATTTTAGTGCTGGTTGTCGGTCACTTAATCTGGTATATTACATCTTTCCGTCACTTGAAGGTTCCATGTCGGTTGTGAAAATCGAAAATTTTAACTCATCAATTCATATGATTATTTCAAATAACCTCGATCTTTTGTTTGCTAAGTATTTGTTTATACATTTACTTTCGTATACAAATAAGTAAACACTCGTTAACATTTTATGGAATGTTGAATAAGTTCTTATTTTCTAAGAAATATTACATCTATTTCTTTGCGTAATTATTAAACCAGTTCTTTCGTCGCAACTGTGAATTGTCACTGCTGTAAAAAATTTTATGCTTTTACGAGATAAAAGATATAAAATATGAGCTCTGTATTTTCCTATATATTTATCCGATCAAATCCTGTCGAAAACCAATATTAATTACATACCACTTTTGATTGTGTCAACGTTCAGAATTGTCTATATGTAAAGTATGCATTGTATATCTAGAACAGGTTATCTGTCGATAATTACAGTCTAAACCCATTGTGTATACTTAGGGTTCATGCTGTGCTGCTTTTGCATTATGCGTCGTTGTTGTTTTTGTGGGTTTTTTTAAATGACCGTGTTACTTCTACTTATATTTCTATGGCATGATAAATTCATAAACGATAGAGTTCAAATGCATTCTGTGTAATATTGTCAAGAACGTTGATCAAATATTGTTGATTGGTTTGAAATGTTCAAAGTTTAATGTTTAAATAAAAACGAGTCCTTAACCAATCCAAATATCTCAATACAACTCCTAAGACACAATTCTTCTTTTCTTGTAACAACATAAATCTTCAAAGATGTTGAAATAAGAACGAGTCCTTAAGCAATCAAAACATCTCAATATTATCGCTAGGACATACTCCTCTATTTTTGTAACAGTATATATCTTCAGAGAATCAGTGACCTATTGTATCATTAAATACATATGTCGGTTTTTTTCTATTTAAATATTTGAAATAGTCGGTAAATATTACTATTAATTATAATCCTGGTACTTTTGGTAACTATTCACTATTAGTTTCGTTTTGAACCAAACTATGTAGGCAAGTATCTATCTATTATTACTTCAATAGTAAAATCATACACGCATAAATACGCATAGATAAGAACTAATTGGTTTGATGATGTAAATTCACCTGGTGTTTCGGTTTAGGTTTTATATTACCTAGGCATTATCCTCATCAGGTACCCTAGCCTTACAGCAACATGATAAAAATAAACGAAAATTCTGGGGCACGACACTCGGTGAATCATCTCTCTGTTTTCCTTAAATTGATTTGCAAATATTGTGATATAGCTTAATCGCCTATATTCTATTTTAATTTAGAAGATGTTAAATATTCTTTTAAGTTCTTGTGTTTCTGGTATGCAATAATGGGTGGTTTTTTAAAAAGTTGATTTGCTGTGCCATCATTCGAAATTAAGTGCCAGTGTTTTCTTAAAGTTTTACCTAGTTGTTTAACTCTAGGATTAAATTTTGTTATGAAGCATAAAGGTGGTGATTTCCCTTTCTTCTTAGATATGTACCGTAATGTACTTTCCCTTGTTCTTTTCATTGTTGTTGTTATTAAGGGGTCAATTTCGTCTGCAACATAACCCCGTTTCTGAAGTTTTTCTCTGAACAATTGAATTTGTGCTTCTATGTCCTCTACATTATTAGATGACCGAATAAATCTTATAATTTCTCCTGTAATAAAACCTTTAAATACAGACGATGGGTGGGATGATGATCTATGCAGGTATTGGTAGTTATCTGTTGGTTTGCGATATAGTTTGATATCTAAGATTTTATTTGTAATAAATCTTTTTCCTTTGTACACTGTTACATCTAAAAATTGAACGTTTGTCCTTGAGGTTTCATGTGTGAACTTAATGAGTAGATGAATGTTGTTAGCTATTTCAAAAAAGTCAACCAGTTCATTTTCATTTCCGGCAAATAACATAAAGCCGTCATCTCTATATACTGACAAATGTATAATTTTGAAAGCGTGTGTAAATTCTTTCAGTATTTTTGAGATGATTTCAAAAATTCTCAAATCAGTTAAGCTTGGCGACATAGGGGCTCCCATGGGAACACCCACTATCTGTTTATATATTACGCTATTAAACTCAAATTCATTGTTTTCTAGTGTAATTCTTAGTAATTCCAGAAATTCAGTCCGTGGTGGGAGTGGGATTGCATAATTATATGCCATAAGTTTAGGCCATGCTCTGTACACAGCCTGAATTATTTCTTCGTGACTCAGATTTGTGTACATACTGCTTATGTCAAAAGTCGCTAAAATGACATCATCAGGTGCCTCTATTCTTTCAATTTTGTTAATGAAGAACGTCGTATCTTGTGTAAATGTCCATAATTGACGTACAATAGGTTGAAGAAAGTAGTCAATGAATTGGCCAATTCTTTCAATTGGGCTATTACAAAGTGAAATGATAGGTCTACCAGGTATTTGTACTCTTTGAAGTAATTCTTTATTATTCCTGATTTCATTTCTAATGTTGAGGTCAATTTTGTGAATTTTAGGTAATAGATATAATCTGCCAACTTGAATTTTTTCGACTTTTGTGTCTAAAAGATATCTCAACGATATGTCATCTATGTGTGATTGTTCATGTAATATCTTAACTTTACCCTCTATTAGATTGTAAATCTCCGTACAGTGTGATATTGCAATTTGTTCGTAATGTATTCCATCGTTAAGCTGAGATAACGCTTGTTCAATATAATTCTTTTTATCAAGAATCACTGTTGAAGAGTTTTTATCAGCTTTTTTAATTACTATTTCTTTATTTTGTTTCAGTGACTGTAATGCCATTCTTTCTGATTTTGTTAAGTTATCTTTGAATTTATGCAAGTGTATTCTTCCTAATTCAATTTTAGTTGCAAATATATAATTTTCTATAGCTGTATTAGCAAAGTTTGGAATATATCCTGATTTCATAGTAAATGGATGATTATTTATGACATTTTCATTGCCATAGAACAGAAATTTAAGTCTCATTTTGCGTGCCAATTTGTCAAAGCTTTGTAATAAATTACGCTTGATGTTCTTCTCAGCAGGGGCAGGTATGAATTTTAACCCTTTAGCTAATAATGATATTTCAGAGTCGCTTGGTTCTGTTTGAGAAAATACTTCAATATACTGTCGAGATGATTCTATCTTTTTAATGTGTCTATTTTTTCTGTTTAAGTCACGTTTATTTTTGAGATGTGTGCGAAGTTTTCCTTTGTATTTTCTTGTTTTCTTTCTCTTATCCCGAGACTTGATTATGAGTGGCCGTTCGTGTCATTTGCGCGATATTCTAACGCGTTAGTAAAAACTAACGCGTTACTTTGTTAAACTAACGCGTTATTTTGTTAAACTAACGCGTTATTTTGCTAAAATAACGCGTTATTTCTTCATTTTAACGCGTTATTATACAAAACTATCGCGATATTTCATTTTTGCTTTTACTTTAAAATATTATCAAACTAACGCGTTAGTTTTCACTATTAACGCGATATTTATGAAAACTATCGCGATAATACGGAAATAAGCATCATCCAATGAGAAATTTTGTTACTTCTATGTTTTGGAATTAATGCAAAATGGCTGGAATCCACGGAGACCGAGATATGTTTTTTCAAAGAATTAAAGAGACAGTCGGTTATTGCTTTAGATTGGGATCATCAGATATTTTAGAGACAGACAATTTAACCAACATTAATTTCAGGTCAAAATTTGAATAATTTTAATTTATTTCATCGAAAATACAATAGTTTGAGGTGTAATACCCCTTCGGCTTGCAGCGCATTCGGCTCAGTTGGTGGGGGTATTTAAATAGCCCATCCGAGCTCACGCATGAGCATGAATGTTAGGCCCGGTGTTTCTGCCGTGTTTGGGGAAAAGATCCCGGAGTCCGGCTTCATCAGTGGTCGACTCAATGAGTTGTATATTGGCGTATTATTTATGTTTTTTGTTTTATTTCGTATATTATATTGGACCATACACCGGTTGTCTTTGAATAACATATTAGTTGATTATGATTTATTTTTTGTGAGCTCATTATCATATTGTTTTGTGAAAGGTTGAGCAAACTATACCCGCTAATGCTTTGATAATTATAGTTCTTGTAAATTTGTATGTCTTTTATAAGCTATAATAGGCTGGCGATTAAATATGTTCAAACAATAAGGGTTTAATGAAATAAGGTTCCCCGCCGCATTTTTGCGCCTGTCCCAAGTCAGGAGCCTCTGGCCTTTGTTAGTCTTGTATTATTTTTATATTAGTTTCTTGTGTACAATTTGGAAATTAGTATGGCGTTCATTATCACTGAACTAGTATATATTTGTTTAGGGGCCAGCTGAAGGACGCCTCCGGGTGCTGGAATTTCTCGCTACATTGAAGACCTGTTGGTGACCTTCTGCTGTTGTTTTTTATTTGGTCGGGTTGTTGTCTCTTTGACACATTCCCCATTTCCAATCTCTATTTTATTATTCCAGTGTTTTGTAATTATATTTTTTAGTTTCTGTATAGATGGGTTGAATTTTGTTAACATAACTAGTGGTTGTTCCCGTTTCATTTGGCGTTGTATAAGCAGGTTTTTCCTTTCTAAATTTTGTGTTTGATTAAAAATTTCGTTGATTTCAGATATTCTATATCTCCGTTTGAGGAGACGTTATTTAAAAGCTTATAACTGTTTTTTAAGTTCAGTTTTGCTACTGGTGTTTCTGATGTATCTCAATACTTCACCTCTGATAAATCCTTTGAAAACACTTTTCGGGTGTGAGCTGTATCTGTGAAGATATTGAAATGTTTCAGTTGGTTTGAAATAGGTTTTAATGTCTAGTATGCCTTCGTTAAAGAATCTTTCTCCTTTATATATGACAGTGTCCAAGAATATTGTTTTATTACGGGAAAATTCGTAATTTCGTATACTGTCCTTTGGTAGAACTTTGATTTCATACTCACTTGGATCAATATTGGTCAGTGCCGCGTTAGTGGCCTCTAGTATTTCAGTAAGTGTACATGTTTTTTGCATCGAATGTTACTAGATAGCAGTCTCTTTGGGGTTTTATATTTTCAATCAAATTAATAAAATTTGACGTATCTTTTATATAGGTATATTGTTTTTTAACAAGTGGAACAAGAAAATAATCGATATAGTGCCCAATATTGTGTAGGGGCGTACCACTCAGTGATACAGTTGGTCTGCCTGGAATTAAATTTTCTCGTCTAGCTGTTTCATTTCTCTCCATTTCTGATAGTATATTTTGGGATAGTTTATGTTTTTTTGCGACAAATAGAATTTTCCTACTTTAGTTGTATGGATGTTTTCTATTTAAAATATTTCTATTCCTTGTCTCTTCAGATTCAATCTAGAACCGCGCTTGTGATTGGTTAACATCATTGTACAAATATCAAAAATTAACGCGTTAATTCCAATAAAATATCGCGATAGATTACATTTGTACGATATACAAAAGTATCGCGATAGTTTTGTATAATTACGCGTTAAATTGAAGAAATAACGCGTTAGTTTAGCAAAATAACGCGTTATTATAGCAAAATAACGCGTTAGTTGTACAAAATAACGCGTTACTTTTTACTAACGCGTTAGAATATCGCGCAAATGACACGAACGGCCACTCATACTTGATGTGTCTGTTTTTCTTAGACATTATCTTTAGTGTTTCACGTTAACCTGTTTACGTTTAGTAGTAAGTTCAAATTGACCTTTTTACAGGCAATTGTGAATAAGATTGATTCTAAATTACTGTTCACCGTCTCTGTTGGAGAGATAAGTGTTGCAGTATTTGTTACAATAATTAAACTCTATTGGAGAGATTAATATGTATTTAATTGACTGGCAAATTAATCACTATTGGAGAGATTAATTTTTAATCATGTGCAAAACATTTAATCTCTATTGGAGAGAGTTATGTATGCATATTATCTGTTGCAGTTCACAGTAACAGCTAACCAGTATTCTGAATGAAATATTTTTAAGAAACGGAATACCACCGAAACAGTCATGCGCACACACTCTGTAATCTGATTGGTGTTTTAATGTTCCGAGGAACAATGGATTCCCACGTATATCAGTTAGAACCGCCCCTGTAGTAGTAAGATTAGATGATTGATATATACGCTATTATTTGTGTAAAAACGTATGAATCGATTTGAGAAAAAAATATCAATAAATCAATGCCAATAATTAATTCTATAGATTTTTCAGCTATACCGTATTTGCAATGGATGTTTTATTCTCATTACAGTAAACA
The DNA here is from genome assembly GCF_036588685.1 of Mytilus trossulus. Lineage (NCBI taxonomy): Eukaryota > Metazoa > Mollusca > Bivalvia > Mytilida > Mytilidae > Mytilus > Mytilus trossulus. The sequence goes on along the minus strand of NC_086386.1, from coordinate 31,109,695 downwards.
ACAAAACATAATCCTATGTTTGTTAGCAATACGGCATGTTCCTGGTAAGATACTATACACAGGAAACTAGATTGTTGAGCATTAAGTTTGAAACATGTCAAGTTCAATAAATAAGTAAGATATTACCATTATAAAAACATTTATAATTATTGAGGATTTCAACAATATAATAACATTCTGCAAATTAAGTCAATAAGCCAAACCTTCATTCACAGTCATTCTTATCTAGTTATTCACAATAAGTAAATCATAATTCCTCTCACTATTAATTCTCTGAGTTCCTAGAAATCATAACGACGTCCTCGGCGTCCCCCACGACCACCTCTAAACTCCTTCCTGTCATACCGGTTTCCTTTGTCCTCAATCCTCGCTTTAAGTTCATCTAATTCCCGTTTTAAATCTCCTATAGTGTTAGTTTCCTTTGAGGAGCGACGACTTGAATTAGTATCCTTTAACTCTTTAATTTCTTTTTTCAATTTGTCAATTTCTTTATTCTCATTAAGATCATCAATTCCATTGTTTCTATATTTTTCTGCCCATTTCTCTTGAATTCGTTGAATTCTTTCATTAAATTTCCTTAGAATGGTATGTCCTCCTGGTCTTCTGATATCGATTTTTTCTGTAGCTTCGGTCCATAGTTTCTGCATTTCCGCGGTAAAGTTGTCAAACAATTCTTTTGTTGATTCGATCATTGATGTGCGAAATGTCTGGCGCATGGTTTGCGTGAATGTAATAATCTTTTCTTTGAAGAATGAAGAGGCTTCTTCAGATCCAAATTTAGGCGCAAAAGTTGCGGTAGCTATTCTGGCATATATGGGTAGGTTATCTCCTTCGTATTTTCTGAGATCCCTTAATAGGTTGGCTATATAGTTCCTCTTTTCCAAGATTTTTTCGATCTTCCCAGAGTATTCACTGATCACTTCTTCTCCTTTAAATTGGTCGCCTTCAATTCTTTCAAAATTGAAATCGATTGGGATAATTTTGAAAGTATGTTCAGGTTCATTTGTCTCCTCCTTCATCTTTAGGCTCATCTCCATGATTTCAGTAACGATTTCAGTATCCGATTCCGTATTTTCCTGTGTTGTATTAGTCTCTTTATTGTCGATTTTCTTTAACGATAGCTTTCTCTTGTCCATAACTAAGTAATTTGAATTATGCTGGTAACGCTGTTTAGATAATGTATAATGTTATCATATACTGACCTAATATTTTATTTTTACTGAACTCTCTAGGAAACATTTTATTGTTTTAGACAGTTATTTTAACAACAAACTGTTATCTAAACAGCTATAAATTTGTCGTTTATGTCAAGCACGGTGGTCATTTGTACTTAAATATTATCTAAGTGAATGACAGACAAGAAACAGAGAGCTGATTCACCAAATTTGTTGGGAACCCCAGTATTTTCTCGTAAGGCTACTTAGGTGCTTCAAGTGCAATTTAACTCTGTCACTAAGTTAATGGATGAAGCATTTTTGATAGATATGAATTTTAATCTCAGTGGTTAAACTAAGATTATTCGGAGATCACCAAGCGCAAAGCAAGGCAATACGAAGGTAGGAGCTACGTGGGTGAAGCGGAGGCTTCGTGCATACAATGTTTAAATAAAAACGAGTCCTTAACCAATCCAAATATCTCAATACAACTCCTAAGACACAATTCTTCTTTTCTTGTAACAACATAAATCTGCAAAGATGTTGAAATAAGAACGAGTCCTTAAGCAATCAAAACATCTCAATATTATCGCTAGGACATACTCCTCTATTTTTGTAACAGTATATATCTTCAGAGAATCAGTGACCTATTGTATCATTAAATACATATGTCGGTTTTTTTCTATTTAAATATTTGAAATAGTCGGATATTACTATTAATTATAATCCTGGTACTTTTGGTAACTATTCACTATTAGTTTCGTTTTGAACCAAACTATGTAGGCAAGTATCTATCTATTATTACTTCAATAGTAAAATCATACACGCATAAATACGCATAGATAAGAACTAATTGGTTTGATGATGTAAATTCACCTGGTGTTTCGGTTTAGGTTTTATATTACCTAGGCATTATCCTCATCAGGTACCCTAGCCTTACAGCAACATGATAAAAATAAACGAAAATTCTGGGGCACGACACTCGGTGAATCATCTCTCTGTTTTCCTTAAATTGATTTGCAAATATTGTGATATAGCTTAATCGCCTATATTTTATTTTAATTTAGAAGATGTTAAATATTCTTTTAAGTTCTTGTGTTTCTGGTATGCAATAATGGGTGGTTTTTTAAAAAGTTGATTTGCTGTGCCATCATTCGAAATTAAGTGCCAGTGTTTTCTTAAAGTTTTACCTAGTTGTTTAACTCTAGGATTAAATTTTGTTATGAAGCATAAAGGTGGTGATTTCCCTTTCTTCTTAGATATGTACCGTAATGTACTTTCCCTTGTTCTTTTCATTGTTGTTGTTATTAAGGGGTCAATTTCGTCTGCAACATAACCCCGTTTCTGAAGTTTTTCTCTGAACAATTGAATTTGTGCTTCTATGTCCTCTACATTATTAGATGACCGAATAAATCTTATAATTTCTCCTGTAATAAAACCTTTAAATACAGACGATGGGTGGGATGATGATCTATGCAGGTATTGGTAGTTATCTGTTGGTTTGCGATATAGTTTGATATCTAAGATTTTATTTGTAATAAATCTTTTTCCTTTGTACACTGTTACATCTAAAAATTGAACGTTTGTCCTTGAGGTTTCATGTGTGAACTTAATGAGTGGATGAATGTTGTTAGCTATTTCAAAAAAGTCAACCAGTTCATTTTCATTTCCGGCAAATAACATAAAGCCGTCATCTCTATATACTGACAAATGTATAATTTTGAAAGCGTGTGTAAATTCTTTCAGTATTTTTGAGATGATTTCAAAAATTCTCAAATCAGTTAAGCTTGGCGACATAGGGGCTCCCATGGGAACACCCACTATCTGTTTATATATTACGCTATTAAACTCAAATTCATTGTTTTCTAGTGTAATTCTTAGTAATTCCAGAAATTCAGTCCGTGGTGGGAGTGGGATTGCATAATTATATGCCATAAGTTTAAAAAACCACCCATTATTGCATACCAGAAACACAAGAACTTAAAAGAATATTTAACATCTTCTAAATTAAAATAGAATATAGGCGATTAAGCTATATCACAATATTTGCAAATCAATTTAAGGAAAACAGAGAGATGATTCACCGAGTGTCGTGCCCCAGAATTTTCGTTTATTTTTATCATGTTGCTGTAAGGCTAGGGTACCTGATGAGGATAATGCCTAGGTAATATAAAACCTAAACCGAAACACCAGGTGAATTTACATCATCAAACCAATTAGTTCTTATCTATGCGTATTTATGCGTGTATGATTTTACTATTGAAGTAATAATAGATAGATACTTGCCTACATAGTTTGGTTCAAAACGAAACTAATAGTGAATAGTTACCAAAAGTACCAGGATTATAATTAATAGTAATATCCGACTATTTCAAATATTTAAATAGAAAAAAACCGACATATGTATTTAATGATACAATAGGTCACTGATTCTCTGAAGATATATACTGTTACAAAAATAGAGGAGTATGTCCTAGTGATAATATTGAGATGTTTTGATTGCTTAAGGACTCGTTCTTATTTCAACATCTTTGCAGATTTATGTTGTTACAAGAAAAGAAGAATTGTGTCTTAGGAGTTGTATTGAGATATTTGGATTGGTTAAGGACTCGTTTTTATTTAAACAAAGACAGAATTTTTACTTTTTAACCCTTCCAAAGCGCTTTTCTGATTTTTACTTTCCCCAGAAGTGAGCAAACCCAGAAGTTTCACTCCAAGAAGTATGAATCCTCGAGTACAATGTTGAAATATTAAGTCGTCTTATTGAATCGGATGTTAAAATGAAGAAAAAAACAAACAATTAACTTTTTATTCAATTTTAGTGCTGGTTGTCGGTCACTTAATCTGGTATATTACATCTTTCCGTCACTTGAAGGTTCCATGTCGGTTGTGAAAATCGAAAATTTTAACTCATCAATTCATATGATTATTTCAAATAACCTCGATCTTTTGTTTGCTAAGTATTTGTTTATACATTTACTTTCGTATACAAATAAGTAAACACTCGTTAACATTTTATGGAATGTTGAATAAGTTCTTATTTTCTAAGATATATTACATCTATTTCTTTGCGTAATTATTAAACCAGTTCTTTCGTCGCAACTGTGAATTGTCACTGCTGTAAAAAAAAATTATGCTTTTACGAGATAAAAGATATAAAATATGAGCTCTGTATTTTCCTATATATTTATCCGATCAAATCCTGTCGAAAACCAATATTAATTACATAACACGTTTGATTGTGTCAACGTTCAGAATTGTCTATATGTAAAGTATGCATTGTATATCTAGAACAGGTTATCTGTCGATAATTACAGTCTAAACCCATTGTGTATACTTAGGGTTCATGCTGTGCTGCTTTTGCATTATGCGTCGTTGTTGTTTTTGTGTTTTTTTTAAATGACCGTGTTACTTCTACTAATATTTCTATGGCATGATAAATTCATAAACGATAGAGTTCAAATGCATTCTGTGTAATATTGTCAAGAACGTTGATCAAATATTGTTGATTGGTTTGAAATGTTCAAAACAATCATATAAATTCAACCAATGGCGTAACGTTATTTTCATTTTGGTGTACGAATAATGAGTTTATAAATAGACTTAGATTCTGAAAAGGCGAATTAGATTTCAACATAAGCATGACGACTATATACAATATATAGGTCAACTTTATTTGGTGTATGGAAATATTTTATGATGTACATGTCAGTATCGCAGGTTTTATTTGACCATGACCAGGGTTCATTGCTCAGTTTTAAGTTTTTTGTGTTTTGGACTGTTTTTCTTAACCTACCTACTGGCCATGGTATAAGTAATAGGTCAACTATATTTGTTAAAAGGATGGATTTTTAGATGTTCATGTCTAACTGGCGTGTTTCATCTGACCTTGACCTCATTGTTATGGTTCATTGATCAATGTCTAGTTTTCGTGATTATGTCTGTTTTTTTTAGAAACTACATGTATAAGCTTTTGGTCAACTATATGTAATGTATTGAATGAGTGTAAGGTCTACATCTATTTTTAGTTTGATTTTGAAGCCCTTGACCAATTTTTTTTTTTATCATTTTAAGTTTATAAGATAGTTGCAGTATAAAGCTTTATATTTAGGAATAACAACATAATATTAAACGTTAATAGAAGCCTGTGTACTCTTGTTAATAGGCATTCGGTGTCTTTTTAACTGAAAAACCTCTTCAAAGCCAATACCACAGCTGGTATTTTGGTAGTAACTGAAGGTTTTGGAAGCTCTGTAAGCAGTGCTTTAACTATCAATAATTAATTGTTTAGGTCAAAAATAAATGCTGCATTATTTATATGTTTGATTTATCCTCTTGATACATATATTCCGTTGACCTGATTTAGCTTCTGAATATAAATAGTCATTTTAATACTTTTGCACTTCGTGAACGTCTGTTGTGATCGACTGACGAAAAAAGAAGTTTGAAAACGTGGTTTGGTCACTTCCACTTTTATTTTTTGTCTATCTGATGAGTTCAGCCTTTTTCAACTGATTTTTATAGTTCGTTCTTATGTTGTACTGTTATACCACTGTCCCAGGTTAGGGGAGGGTTGGGATCCCGCTAACATGTTTAACTCCGCCATATTATTTATGTATATGCCTGTCCCAAGTCAGGAGCCTGTAATTCAGTGGTTGTCGTTTGTTTAAGTTACATATTGGTTTTTCGTTCATTTTTTACATAAAAAAGGCCGTTTGTTTTTTCATTTGAATTGTTTTACATTGTCTTATCGGGGCCTTTTATAGCTGACTATGCGGTATGTGCTTTGCTCATTGTTGAGCCGTACAATGACCTACAGTTGTTAATGTTTGTGTCATTTTGGTCTTTTGTGGATAGTTGTCTCATTGGCAATCATAACACATCTTCTTTTTTATATTTATCACATCAAATTCATTAAGATATTATAATCAAAAGTATGGCAAGAGAATTATTTGTTAATTGTTTACACGTATAAACAATACGTTATATGAATTGGACCGAAATTTAATATTATGTAATGTTCATCCGTTATCTAAATATTTGGTTTTAGTTGTAGGTGGGAATTTCGATAAGAAATATCAATATTCATATATTGTGTTTAACACATGTACATATAACACTTTAAGGTTATTCAAAAATAAAATATCCAATACATTCATGAAAACTGTCCTACACACAAGAATCAGAAAAAAAAAGGTCAGTGTTAAAAACATCAATTTGATTCTATTTGAGTTTATGTATCAACTTCTATAATGCATAATTTTCATTTTTTGAGCTGTGAAATGTTATGTGCGATTCCTTGTGAATATGGTTTTGTAATATTTTTTTTATTCAGTGTTTACTTTAAAGCAAATTTAATTACAATGAATAGATTTGTCGTTTATACCATGATTGAAATTGTGTACGTCAGACGTGCGTTTCGTGTACAAATAAACCCATCCTAGAGACCCAGATTGCAATTTTGTATATGCGCCAGATGCGCTATTTGTCTGCAAAAGACTCATCATCGACGCTCGAATCAAAATAAATTAAAAAGGTCAAATAAAGTACGACGTTGAAGAGCATTGAAGACCAAATATTCCTAACCATGTTGCCAAATATACATATATGTGGCTACGGTAAGCTTTTCCTGAGGTAGAAATGCCTTAGTTTTCCACAATTTCAAAGTTTTGTTATTTATAATTATGACTTTATCATTGATAGCTCATATTAACTCAGAATTGCTGATTACTGGACTGGTAATACTCACGGGGTATACAAAGTTCACCAATACCCAGTGTATCTAAATAAACTCGTCATAGATATACAAGGATTGCTTCGTATTTTTTTACTGATTGTGTGTTCCGTTCCGAAATTACCATCCTATTTAAAGCTTTGAACACTGGTCAAAACAATAAATTAACATATAATTTGATAATTTATTTTTGAATAATTAATTTATTAAATGTTGCACGGAATACACCTCCTTATGTATATCATTCAAGTTATCAGGAATTTCACTATTGCTGTAAATCTCCTTCGTAAAAAGGATTTAAAGGCATTTTTGTATTAGAAAAATACTTTATTCAGATAAGATCCAATACGACGCCTTTTTAGTTCTTGTGTGTCAACCCAATATCACTATATTGTACTTGAGATATGGTCGCATCAAATATTTTGGAGAACAACACATCTCTTGAATCTCAATATGTTTCAATAAAACTCCAAAATCTACTTAATGTCAGACAGGAAATACAGCTGTATTATCTGAATCGGAAATATACCCTGTTGGCATACAATCTCTAAAGTCTTCTGTAGTGTTTTGTTTTAATATTTTAAACTCAAATGAAAAAGAGGTTTTTCATATAATGTTTTGTAAAATTGACAAGTAGTTAAACAAAGGGTTTGTTTCAAAAATTAAAACATTTATTATCTTAATTGAATTTCACTCTAATATTTGTGAAAATCTATGTACCTTTTTTGAAAACGATTACTTTCAGCTCTTGTATGAACTCCATGAAACTCCATTACATTTAGGAAAAATTGTCTCTTGAATAATAATAATTCGATTAATTGGAAAAAACCTTAAACCTACAGAAAATGTAAGGGAAATAATGAACTTGATTATTCTTTGTAATTCCCTTTTTCAAATATTCATTTTTTTTGTAAACAAACTTATGAAAAGAAAACTGACAGGTCGAAAGTTAAATTGATTACTTCATTTTCAACGAATGTGCTACCGTCAGAACCGCCTCTAACAAGTGCCAAAATGATTATCAGAAAGGTCAACCAGTTTTGTTCTACACCTTTTGGGTTCTGTTTTTCAACTTCTGATTTTTCCGTTGTTCCACCCATTACAATGGGTTTAGGCAATTATGCGATTGAAACTGTAAGGCTTCAAATGTTTTTCTGCAGTCAATTATTCGGCAGTTTAGTTAACGGGAAACATTTATGGCATAAATCTGTGCAAACTTGCATTCAGCAATTTTATTTTCAGTTGACGTTGCGGTCGTAGGTCTGTCTCGCAAATGACGTTGAGCAAACAAATTCTATTGATGTTGCATGGTTGGTCTTCAACAAATCCCTTCTACCGGTATCATTATCAAAGGACAGTAAGACGAGTTTCTGACGTCCAATTGTCTGGTTGCAGCACGTTCACGTTTTCCTGTTTGCAGTTTGTAATGGGTTGATTCAGTTTTTTATTCCTCAGCCTTTGCAATATGGTGATGCAACATTTTCTAACCAATTTCAGTATAGCCAAGGGTTCGTGCAATCTCAAAAACTCGGTATGTTTAATAACCATAGGTAAGTCAGATGTTGACTTTTCCGAAAGAGAAAGAATTGTGATAATAATGAATAGTAGGTGTATGAGGATCAAACATGATTTGGAAAAATAATCTACAAAATGAGTGTTGCGTTTCTTAAGTATAGAATATGTTCCTTATGTCATAAAGATGTGGAGGATGAATTTCATGGTATCATGACATTTATCGGGTTGCAATTCAGTAAATATAGAAAATGCAATTTTTCATATGAACTCCCTTTGTGACCTAAACTATGCCACTTTTACCATCAGTATGAAGTTTCGTAAAATTTTATATCCTAGAACGAAAAGTTGATATGCACTACTATTTTATCCAAAGGCCATTATATACATGTAGGACTGTAAGGCATATTTTCAACATGTATATGTATCACTATGATAACTGTATACAGAACGCATGTTGTCAAATAGTATTGTAATAATTATTCACTTTTGTATGTTACTTGTTTGTAATAATTTCTGTCTATAGTTGGGTTGTTTATAGAAAAAAATTAATAGCAATCCTATTGATTGGACTTTAAACTTAGTTTCATAACATGTTTATTCTTACAAAACAGGACATGGTTCATGTGTTATCTATTTTTTTTTTCGTTTCAACGATTCGTTTTAATGCATAATTTTGGGGGGTTTGTCAGTACAATGCTCTGTTGGTTTTGATTTAACTCGCTTGCGTCTTTTTTCGTAACCTGCCTTTGTAATTGTCTCTGTTTTACTCGACTTTGTATAATTCCCTAACTTTTTTCATATTCTTTCAAAAAAAAATTATCAAAGCAACGGTTGACAGACAAAAACGTTCACCAGCAACACGCAAATTCAGAAATTTTACCGCAAGGATGTATAAAACATCAGTATTGCATTATTTAGTTTGTGCATTTGTTGTACTATTAAAACAAAGGAAATGATAAAATCGTAAACTTTTTAATCATTAATATATTGTCAAGTATTGTTGTGTGTCTTTCATTTAACCTGCTAAAATCGTTCCTTCACTTTAAAGTTTAACTTGATTGGTTAATCGATAATTTAATCCTTCCATTCATATGAATATGAATATGTCAAATATTTCGATCATTTGTTTGCTGAAAATCTGTATAAATATTTACTTTCGTACATAAATAGGTAAATACTTATGTTAAATTTTAGGGAAGATTGAATGTAAGCTAATTCTGTAAGGTCATCTATAACATCTATTTCTTTGAGTAATTATATAATCAAGTTCCGTCGCCGGAACCATGCCGTGAATTATAATAACTACTGTCATTTGGTTTTCATTTTACTTTCACGAGATAAAAGACGTACAATTTATATTGTTTATTTGTCAGATGAAATGTTATCGAAACCCATATTAATTATATAACACTTTTGATTGTGTATACGTTTAAAATTTGTTAAATGTAAGGTATGTTCTGTATATGTACTACAAGTTATACTTCCATAATTAGAGTCTTAATCCCTTTTGTAAACCTAGAGTTTGTACTGCTTTTCCAGTTTGACTATATATTATTTTGTGTACTTTTTACTTTATAATGACCGTGTTGTTTCTACATATATCTCGATCACACGATGAATTCATTGCTGATTGTAATTAATTTCAATAAAAGACTGACTATAAGCCACGTGTGTGGACAACTTGAGGTCTTGCCCGGTTTTTAATAAGGATTTTTTTTATCTTGTCAATGTTTTGTCTGTATTACTACGACTGATGGTTTTATCATCTGGTCACGGTATTGTCTGTAATTCACCAACTGCTCGTTTTATCGTCTGGCCACAGAATGGTCACTCTATCTTTCACTGACGGTTCATGAATGCCATTTGGTGCTTATTTAGATTCAATCTCGTTAGCCATTGCCACCTTTCCTGTTTTGTAATTCACCAAAAGTATTGGCCGTTCCGTAATTAGTGAATTACACTTATAATGTATTTCGTTAATATCAGTAATTGATTATGTTAGATTAGAATAAATGTCGTATTAGATAAAATTTCACTTATTATCCTCTCAATACAGGTGTATCCTTAACCTTATATACCTATATGGAGTTATTTTCTTTCAGAACGTCAGGTCATTCTTTTTCAGAATCAACCCGGACGATACCATTTTTCAATGGTATATGCTCCAAGGCATAAAATAATGACCTGTGTAAGGTCATTATTTTCCTTGATAAACAAGCAATCTATGATTTACTTCAAAATTTTATTCGTCTAATAGTTTTTTGTTGCCGATTTGGAAATTTATTTTCTAAAGTTCAACTGATGATAGATGTAAAAAAAAACGTCATTGTAGACCCGCAATTTAATTTTAGAAACAAATAACGTGAAGTTTTGTTGATTTATCGCTATATGAATTTTAATGTAGACTTTCATAAAATAAATCCAGATTTAACATTTTCGTGTGTAAGATTTTGAAAATCTTATTGAGTCAAACTGAATCGGTTGATTGATTTTTGGTTGCTTGCTTAACGTCCAGTGGCAACTATTCCATGCATGTTCAGAACGATACACACTGAATAGGACCTACATGTATTTATATTCGTCTTCGTGTCAATTCTTAACTTTTTAAAATTTATGTATACCTTTTACTCTATCAAATGATCAACTAATTAAATAATCTTAGAATCTATTGAGTAACATTAACGTAACTCACGAAAGGGTCGGGTGCGGAAGGTATATAATTTTATCCTGATTATCTTTTAATAAAATATATTGCTATTCAAAAGACAATTTTTCTGAATTCATTCGATTCAAGTAAATGGTTAAATAAATAACAACTTTTCCGCGATAGAAATAACATAACAAATATAAAAAAAAAAACATACCCCCTCCCCCTTTTCCATAAGCTAAGTGGTACAATAAATAACTTACAATGTGTCTAGTATTTATCATACACCGTTATCGGATGGTAACAATACGTGTGTCTTACTTCATGCAGTTACAGTAATATTTTTATTGTGTATGGATAACAGTTTTTAAAAGTTTTATATCTAAATTATTTAGTGAGTTTTATTTCACATTTTAAATGAGCTGCAGGGCGTATTAAAACCTGAACGCATAAGAAAGGAATATCTCACTTTAGTGTTGTCGGTAAAAAAGGATACTAAATTTTACAAATTTTTATAAAATTAATATTTTTTGACGGTATATAAGTCAGATAATGCATATTTTAAGGTTTCTCTTGTCGTAGAACACACCTCGGGGTGTCAGGATTGTTCAAAGAAAGACCTCCCTCCGGTCGGTCTTTCATTTGATCAATCCTGACACCCCTCGGTGTGTTCTACGACAAGAAAAACCTTAAAATATGCATTATCTATAACTGATTTGGCTTCTTATTGTTAATAGAAACTTAGATTTATTACCTTTGATACCTTGTACTACCAGGTTTTGCATTTCGTGAACGATTATCAGGATCGACTTACCAGAAATAAGGGCAGGGCACCTGAGATAAAATCAAATAATTATGGAACGAGATTTTATAGTCGAGATTTGTTAAAAGTCAAGGTTTTAACCTTTGTGTTAATATAAGTTTTGATTTAAATAAAACAAACACTTTAATACTTCAAACCTACAAATTTCAACCTGAAAGTTACAATTGCATATAGGAAACCAAAGGTTTGACAAGACATATTTACACATAAAATAATTATCACAAATCGCTAATACCCGAATTACCGTCTCAACTACTTTGACATATGTTCGTTGATGGATATAGCGTTACATCTACTTTCAACTGCATTGTGAAACATTGGAAAAATAAAACATAAAAAAATGAAAAAAAATAAAAAAATGAGTCTTTCTTTTTAATCAATAGAAAATATATATAAAGTAGTAAACAGTATCCAAGAGATTCCAATTTAGTTGTAGAATGTTGAATGTTCAGTAAAATCTGTGGGGTGCGTGGTGTCAGCAGATTTAGATAAGCTACATATCTCTCTTGTATTTAAATACTGTGTCAAACATTTCATTCGATAAAGTTAAGTACCATGATATACAATAAATGTAAATAATGAATTTATATATAATATAGATAAAGATAATTAGTTTATTCTCCTTTCCAGCTTTTGATCTCATCTCATCGCGGACATTAGAAAATGGACCAACCGCCATCATATGACTCCTTATTTGGTAAAATAGCTCAGGCAAAGGTAACGTCTGATGGAAATGTTGATTTCGCCCGAAAATCAATAGGAATTGTGTGTAACTCCGGTAAGTAGTATAATTATTGGTTAACGATAATTTGAGACTTTCAAAATAACGTTGCGTCGTTTGTTTTCTCTTATTTTTGATATACTAAGATAAGACGTGGCACGGTACTTGTCTATCCCAAGTTCATGTACCGGTATTTGGTTTTGATGTTATATTTGTTATTCTCGTGGGATTTTGTCTGATGCTTGGTACGTTTCTGTGTGTCTTACATTTCAGTGTTGTGTCGTTGTTCTCCTCTTATATTTAATGCGTTTCCCTCGGTTTTAGTTTGTTACCCCGTTTTTTTTTTGTCCATGGACTTATGAGTTTTGAACAGCGGTATACTACGGTTTCCTTTATTTCTTATTAAGGCTTAATCCACAATTTTCTACATAAGAAAATACCTATACCAATTTAGGAATCCATTCGTTTGATACGTTTGAGCTTTTGATTCTGCCATTTGATTAGAAACTTTCAGTATTGAATTTTCCCCAGAGTTCGGTATTTTTGTTGTTTTAATTTTCACCAATTATTTATGTGAAAAATACTACATTTATGATGCAGCTTTTTGCTATTGTATTAAAGAACTTTCATTACGCAATAAAGTTACGTATTGGTAGTATGGTTTTTTTCCATTATATGCACAAGGTCGCAAAATATGCTTAATATGCCGGTATGGGCTTTGCTCATTGTTGAAGGCCGTACGGTGACCTATAGTTGTTAATGTCTGTGTCATTTTGGTCTTTTGTGGATAGTTATCTCATTGGCAATCATACCACATCTTATTTTTTTTTATATTTAACTGGTTGGACAGTCCCTTGATGAGATTATTGTGAATAGATGATTAAAAGGGTTGAATTGTACAAGTCATTGTTTCGTTGATTTATCACTATTTAAGTAATAATAACTTTCATATTTATGTTACTCTTATGCATCTCTTGTGAAACAAATCCAAAGACATTCTTAGATTTTACATAAAGATTCAATATTGGTTGCCAAGTAAAAGCGACATATTCTTGATCATTGTATTTGTATTCATAACTTTTTTTATTACTGCAATTTTAGAATACATTAAACTTTTCATTGATCAATGTTTTATCCCACTTATTAACCCCATTTCCTTATTTTAAGAAACTGACAGCATAGAAACAATATTATGAATTTCATCAACACTATTCGTAGACTGTTAGTCACTGACGATCAAGAATCAAGAAGGGATAATTGCTTGGTCAATATACTAGTAAACTCGTCATAGATACAAGGAATAAAATTTAAGTACACCAGACATGGTTTCGTCCTCAAAAGACTCATCACTGACGCTCGAATCAAAAATGTTATAAAAGGCAAAATAAAGTACGAAGTTGCAGAGCATTGAGGACCAAAAAATTCTAAACATTTTGCCAAATACAGCTAAGGTAATCTATTCCGAGTATTTTCTACTATAATGATTATTTACTTTGATTTATTTTTTCAACTACAGTTTCTCCTCCCTCAAGCAAAGTTGTTCATATGTCAAATAATATGCATCAGACGCAGTGAAGACGTTTAATTAATCTTTGATTCAACATTTTTAGGAAGCAACCCTTTTGTTTCCAATAAGCATACTGCCTCAAGGCTATCTAACCAATTGTACAAAGTTGCATGGTAGATTGCGTAAGAATTATACCAAATTAGCTTTTTTATGAAAAAAGGTAAACATTTTCTTTTTTCCCTTGTTTTTTTTTTTTATTGTGTCTGATATGTAATGTATTTGTAAGATTTACTATTTCGTTGCATTTTCTATAGATAAATTAAAATTCACATGTCAATTGATTATTTTTTTGTTTCAGTGATTGCCACAGTATTATTAGTTGTGTCCTTAGCAGTGCCAGTAGCAGCCATAGTAATAGGTAACTTGTCATTTTGTTGTCTGACAAAAATGTCAATAATTGTAGAAAAAGAAGAATTGTAACTCTCATGCAAAGAGCAGAAACACTAGATATTCAAAATGCTTAATGGTTTAAATATCTACTTTGGTTATTTTTTGTCTTTTCTAAACTACCGGATATCGATATGGAGACTTTCCAAGACAGTAGTGAAATGTGTCTTTCAAGGTCAATAGTGTTTTTCAAGTATATATTCCTTATATGCCATACACATTCAATACTTAATCTCGTGATGGACGACCGAATTTTCTTCTTGATTGATATTCATTGTATATAAGCGAAGCAGTAATCATCATAGGGTTGCAATGACATTCGAATCTTATAATCACCGATTTCGATTTAATTGTTTACGTTTAGCAGAGACCGATATTTCTTTGATTTAAAAATCTTTTATGATAATTCCAGGTATAAATCACAAAACAAACTACTAGAACACTTCAGTTATAAATCTACCCCAATTATCCAGGCAACAGGCAATTCCCCATTTTCAAAAATTATATTCTGGAAGTTATCGTTTTTACATAAGGTTTGGAAACAGAGTTTAATATTAACTAAAAGGATCCAAAATCTTGATTCCTTTTTTTCTATTTAGGAGGACTTTACCTAAATGACTGTCCAAAACAGAAATATATTCCTATATACCTCATCGTATTTGGAGCTTTTTCCATTGTGAAAGCTGTGTCGAGTTTGGTAGACAATTTTAGAGCAAGGAAAAATGAAGGAGAGCAGGAAGAAAGCAAACCTAAAAGTGCATGTGATGGTATCATTGGTTGTTTTCTGTTTGCATGGTTTATAGCAGGTATGTTTGAAGTATAACATATCTATATACTAGTATGTAAACTATACAGTGTATAAAAATTTTAAAAACAAATTATCCTTGGACAATATTAATTAATATACTAAGAAGGACCTTTTAAAACCAAATTTAAAAAATACTTATTTGTCAACTGTTAAACGAACAATTGAAAAGGAAAGATATATTTGGAACAATAGAATGGAACAAATGCATTTTTTTTTAATGACGGCAAAATGATCACCATTGAATGAGTATTCATGTAATAGGATTAGACGTATGGATTACAACTTCTAATAAGTTTCCTCCCTACTACTATATACATATATAATAACAAACAAAATGTTCTTGTAATATTATCAATCAGAGTTAATGACCAAACTCCGTCCGTCTAAATTTTGTTTAATTGATAAATTCAACAATACATACCCTTACTTTCTTGATACTTTTTCGTTAGATAGCCAAGGCTTTTCTGAGTACATTGCCGAAATTTACCCAAAGGAACATTCTTTAAATAAATCAAATATAAACAGTACTAACTGCCCTTTCAACTCTAGCAGTCAAGTCACTGTAATATTGATTTGTGTTATCAGTCAACTAAAGCAAACTAAGTATAATTGTTATATACATATGGTTTTTTTTATAAGTACATACGTTTTTTTATATATATATTTGCAATACAATGCTTGAGATAATTTGCTTCTTCCGGTGAAAAAAAACCTGTTATTGCTGGTGTCTTATGACAGAAAACATTACACTGAATAGAAAATAATATGGTTTCTATACACTTTTGTTCAATTTCAATATCAATTTTTGCATTCATTTGTGTTAGATTATTTACAAAAATGATTTGTGATTTTGAGAATGACACTCTATGAGGTAATGGTAAGCATCTTCTACATGAATATTGATTGATTATATTGTTTTCAGGTCAAATCTGGGTGTATACATCATAATTATTTCAACCTTGCTTGAGAATATGTTTAATTGGTTATTTTTTTTTTTTAAGCAATGTATGGAATTCTACAATAAATAACAACTTCTATTCAAATCATTTTTATTTGGTTATTTATATTTTATTTTGCAGGAAATGTCTGGGTTTATTCGACGTATAAAAAGTTCTCTACAGATGAATTGAGTGAAGAATACTGTCAACCAACATTATTTTATTTCTCCTTTTGGTTAATTACTGGTACATACATAATTATGGGACTCTTTTTTCTCCTCTGCTGTGGATGTTGTATATCAATGTTATGCTGTAGTGCTAAAATGTCATCATATGGATCACCTACTAGTAAATATGGTGTATGAGGAACGTTATATGATAATATGTGGACATTCCTATAGATTAGTGACACTACATTTATCACGTTTATGGCTTTAGAATTACACGAGAGATATTATTCACAAAGAAGTAGAGGTCAAAATCAGTATTTCAGCACCATTAAGAGAGGATGGAATCCAATCTAACAGTAGACATATAAATAAGTAGAAAATGATAGACATAGAAATCTTCTTATAAGTGAATTCAAATATTTCAATTTTACTTTCCTGTCTTTTCCACAAGCAAATCAGGGATATAACACTACAATTGTTCTCTCCTACAGGTGACACCAGCGTTATGCATGTAAGAATTTTTTATATAAAAAAGAAAAGGGGTGTCGTTTTAGTATTTTATATTTTTAGTAATAAACGTTTAACTATATTTCTTTTAATATTTTTCTAGTCAACTAATTATCCATTTGTAATTGCTACACAAACATAATGAAAAGTAAAATCACAACAATACTGAACTCCGATGAAAATTCAAAACGGAAAGTCCCTTATCACATGGCAAAATCAAATGATATAGCAAATAAAACGAATTGACAACAATGTCATATTCCTGACTAATGTTACAGGCATTTTCAAATATAGAAAATGATGGATTGAATCTGGTTTTAAACCTCTCACTTGTACAACAGTCATCATTTCAACATTATTTTGTTCGCTTGTCATATTGACGTCTTCCTTATGTTATATCTTTATTTATTTTTCACAAAATGAGTTTTTGTTTGCTAAGAATTTATATAGCTATATTTCTTATCATTCCTCATTCGACCAATTATGTTTTGATAACAGTTTACACTGTAATATGATTGACAATAAAACAATTATCAATCGAATGTTCAAAATGTCAAAAGAAGAGAGTGTAAGCAATTATTGGCAATCGTACGGCCTTCAAATATGAGGAAACCCTGTACCGTATAGTCGCCTATGAAAGGACTAAACATAAAAAAATATGCAACAATTCAATTGAGAAAGCTGACGGCCTAATTCAAAACAATTTACGAAAACCAAATATGACAGACAAAATCCACATGAACCAATGACAACCACTGTTAACTAATACCGGCGTCACACATCAGCGTATAGCTCCGACCTACGCCGGGCGTGGTAAAAACTCATGTACGTTGCCAATACGCTAGTTATTGTGGATGCAATCAACCTGTCAATTATATATGGGTATCGTATTCACATCGATCTTTTAGTAGGGATAGCAAAGTCAAAATTTTCTTAGACAAGCAATTTTTCGCCGTTTTATACTCAGGAAAAACAAGCATTTTCTTATCGTTTTGTTAATTCGTACTAGTTAAATTTTACATATAAAGAAAGCTTACAAAAAGCAGATTTTTCTACTGTATAATATATTGCATATTATATGTTGTAAAATACTAACATTTCCTCATAACAAAACGTAAGTCTGAAGAAATAGCACAAATGACGTTTATTTTGACCGCCGACGTTGCCGGTATTTTTAACACAGCTGGAAACAATGCAAAACCGGGATATTTGATTTGAGACTTTGAATGATACACATTTGATAGAAATACGTTAAAAGATACCGATTTTATATGATATTTTCCTAAGAAAATCATGTTACAAATGATTTTATGCTTAAATTGGTCAATTTTGCACGTCTAAAAGTTAAGATTTTGGGTAAAAAATGAAAAAAAATGAACTTTTGAGACTTCAGATTTAATTCATCATACATTTTTTATGTAAAAAAAACTTCAGAATTTTGAATATCTATCTAACCATGTGCAAAAACAGTAAAAACAAATTATATTGACCCTCTTTGATTGTAGAATAATTTACTCGTAATATGTCTAACAATTGGATATCTATCAAATCGACAAAATGACCCCAAAATACCTTTAATTTAATAATCTTAAAATTGGTCTGTACTTTTCATTTCTTGTCCGAATTAAACAATCAAAGGTGATTTCTCCATGGAAAAGTGATCTGTCTTACTTAATACTGATATTTTTTTATTTTTAATGTATATAATTTTTCAATTACTATCCCTACTTTTAGTGTGTATTGGGCGTAGTACTACGATAAGCGTACCTAATCGTATATCGGCAACAGTAGTATACCGCTGTTCAAAACTCATAAATCCATGAAAAAAAAAATGGGGTAACAAACTTAAACCGAGGGAAACGCATTTAATATAAGACGAGAACAACGACATAACACTAAAATGTAACACACATAGAAGCGGACCGAGTATCAGACAAAATCCCACGAGAATAACAAATATAACATATATATAACATCAAAACCAAATACATGAATTTGAGATAGACAAGTACCGTGACACATTACATTCATGATCACTTAAATTATGGATGAAGCATCATATATTAAACTGAGTAGATGCCTGCAGTGATTCCAAATCTTGAATATACCTGACAACTCATTGCTTCTCGTGTGTATGATAGCACTGTGCATGTTATACATGTAGGAGATAAAAACTAGGGTGTTAGACTTTCATAACTGCTTTTTTATGGAAAATATTATCATAACTATTGTCAAGTATAACCCTTTTATTGATTCCTAAATTATTGTAAATGTGATATGTGAATATTTTTACAAGATAAAGACATAGATATAGGAAGATGTGTGGATGTATTCAAATAGGAATCAGGTGAGTTTTGTGTGATTTCTCCCTTCTGATAATCAGTAATAAAGAATACAGATGTAATCCTTTTTAGAGTTAGTATGGTTTAAAAAAAGACAATACAATACACGTGCTAATTATACAAACACAAATGAAGCCATTATTTAATATGGTAATGGTAAGAATAATGTATAAAAATTATCGTGATCGATAAGCTAGTATATATTAGATTCAAGCAAAAGAGAAAACTAAGCATGATGAGAAACGGATGATAAAAACACAGCATACAAGATATAATACAAGAGAGGCGAAATATACTGATTTGAATTGATAAATGTAACAACTATATAATTATGTAAATCTACGGTCGGAGTCGTATTTAGCGTATAGTCCAGGGCGTTGATAGTGGCAAATCATATCAAACAAATATTATATACTGTTGGTACGCCATTCTTTATCCTTTCATCTTTTTGACCATTATTTCTATTTTCTTTATTCCCTCTCCCCCTCCCCGAATATTCTTTCAATGAGTTTACGGTCGCCATCATAAGCTGATTGGCCATTATGACAGAAGTGTGTCAGAAATCATGTCTGGTATTCTTACTCAGTCTTAATTACCTTCCATCATTACCGAACTGAACAAAGAAATAACACGACGGGTGCCGTATACGGTGCAGGAAGTGCTTACCCTTTCGGAGCACCTGATTTCACTCCCGGTTTTAAGTGGAGTTCGTGTTGTTTCTTAGTTATTATTTTTAACTGTTGGTGTAAATGTCCTTTAGTTTTGTGAGACTTTGTTTACTCCTTGGTTTTGATTGTAATTGTCTTATAACTCCAAAGCCTGTAGAAAATATAGAAAAAATAATGTTTAACGCCAACACGCTTTCGTTCTCTTGTCCCTTATTTTTTATATACGAAACTTATACTGATTAATTTTATAAAAGGTTTCAAACATTTTTTTCTAAGTCAGACTATTATTTTACTACTATGTAAAATTGTACCAATATATTGAGATTGATTGATTGTTGGTTGCTTAACGTCCAGTGGCAAATATTTCATGCATATTCAGGACGAGAACAAGTTCTCAATAAATACAAAAGGTAGGTGGATACAAAAGAGGCCATCTGGGATAATGGTCGGAGAAATTTGGACTGCCACCGGAAAATGAGGGTATATTGGATAGGGACAGAAATTTGGTCTTGCAACCGGCCACCTACGGACCCCCCCAAGAGTTGTTGCAAGGGTACTTAACGTGCAAAGAACGTGGCATTCTCTTTACACGAGGCATCGGATTTAACGTCCCCCTTCTGACCGGACGTGACTGCGAACTTGATACATCCCGCACAGCCAAACGGACGCCCCACTTCGGCAAGCGTTTTACTGCCGGTCGGGAGAAGACCAAGGGACCATATTTCTATTCCCCAGTCACCCTTGGGGATAATATATTGAGATAAACTTCAATTAAATTACAGTTTAATCTAACACCAGCAAGCAAACCACAGTCTATAAACTATCAATGCAAGTCGTCAAGAATATCATCTCTCACTCTATGAAGATCTATATGGCAAGCCGTTTTGGAATTGAATCCCTATTTATTAATATTAATAAATGATATTTTAATATTAAAAAATTAATAAATCGAATTTTTAATATTAAAAAAAATATATCCAATTTTTAATATTAAATAATACGCTGATTTTTTAATATTAATAAATGGATTAAAAATCATTTATTTATATTAAATAATCATTTTTTATAATTAAATGATACGCTGGTTTTTTTTTAATATTAAAAAATCATTTATCAATATTAAAAATTCGATTTATTATTATTAAGAAATAACATTCAATATTAGTAAATGATTTAATGATAATAATAAATTCCACAACGGCTTGCCATAGATCTATGAAGTCTTGGGATTAACTGGACCCCTGCTGTTGTTTCAATCTTATCTACACAAACTTTGTGTCGAAGTATCAATCAGCGGGTGGCCAGTTAAGTCTTGGGATTAAAAATCGGAAAATATACAGTTCTTATCCGATATGACCTAACATTTTTAAGGAAAAGATAACTCAGGCGATTTCATGAAATGAAAATATGCAGACAAGAAAATTATTTCGTTTAACAGCTCTTAATAATTTATTGAAATGCTGCAGGTAGGTTTTGCTTGTGTTTATAGTGAAGTAAAATTTGCAGAAAATCATCTCAAAACAAATGACAACTCTGCTAAACCAAAAAATTAAAGTAGTAAACACATAGTTGAAATAACTCGTCCTTCAACTTCAACAGTTGAACTTTTATAGTTTACCGGTACGCAAAAGATATTTGTTCTATAAATAGCTGCCAATTAAGCCACAAAACTTAAGGTACCTACAAAAATTATTATGATTAAATGAAATGAAACCACGGATTCAAGAATTAATAACTGACTATTCCAAATGGGTTTTGCTTAAATTGATGTAGTTGTTCGTTGATCTATAATTGATTATGGTTCATCATTGTTCATTGGAAGGAATAGACAAAATTACAAAACCTAATTTAAGAGATAACTGTATTGTATTTGAAGCTTTGCTGACATCCATCAGTAGTTTTACTGTCCCAAGTTTAAATTTATGTGGTGACGCGTAGAGGAGATACAATGTAGGTAAACGGGTATTTGCAACAGTAAAACTACCGATGGATGTGCGCAAGGCATCATATACAATACAATTATCTCTATTCTAATGCAAAAAAATATCATAATGATTAAATTTCAATCATTATTTTAGTATAAAATCTGCATTAATTAAAGAAAATTCTGAGAAAAGATGTTATCGTCTTGGGTCCCTTACGTAAGGGTACCCAAATTGCACCGAGTACCCAAATTGCACCTGTTTAGAAAAAATAGCCACGGAAACAAAACAATTTGTATTTTTAGGATTTGATACTATGCACGTCTTTCAACATAGGTAAACATATTTAGATATGGACCATAATTTGCTATTGGGCTCCGTTTCCTATAACTATAGAAAAGTGATAAACTGTGAATTACTGTAAGAAAAGTTGTAACTACATCTAAAGATGCCATTATTTTTATCAACATACAAGTGTATGCTACTCTTCCCTAGAAAAAAATTAAAATATACGAATGTCAAAGATTCTACAACCGTATTTTTGTGTTGTTTCTCGCGTTACTTTTTGCTTCCTAAGAGCATAACGCTGACTGATTTATAGATAATCTCCACTGGCAAATTTGTAACTTTTGCTATCAAATAACAAAGAACATCGACCAATAAGAATAGTGAGAAGAAAATGCCGAGAACTATAAGTATTTGTGTAGCAGATGTAAGAACAGTGGCATGATTTTTGTGTCCGATTTCGTAACGCAATTTTTAGATGATGTAATCTGCTTTGTTGTAATAGTATTCTTAAAAACAATATGCAAATATGAACTCTCGCGAGATGTTCAAACAGGTAAATCCGAGATGATTTACATTCTTGTTTTGATCTTCGTAATAATTAAGTAAGAAAATTACGTTATCGTTATGCGTTACATTTCACACGAAACAGAAGTCCAGTTATTTATTAAAATTGTTTTTGTCCTTAAGTTCTAATCATTTCCGGTCATATGTGAAACATGTGACTAACATGTGATAACGCCATTACGGCCGGATGTACGAAATACTAGGTCTAAACATTGTTTTTGTTTCCAACGGGATGTTAGCAAACATAATCTGTAGACTTGTTTCGTCTTGTTTAAAAGAGGAAAATACAAAGAGATTGCGCCGGTGGTCTGTTATTTTTCCTATGTGCATAATGTTACATATTATCCTGTGTGAAAATAAATGCCCAATGACTTGACAAAATCGATTTCATATTTGACAGACGTTAGAACACACTTCGTTTCCCGATAATGACGTGAAGAGTCCTTGGAAAAATCAATCGAAATTACGTCTCTTATCATTGTACCAATGCTCGTTGGATTGATTTAACTTCAGCAGTAAATATTACTGGATATTTTAGGTGAATACCTAAATATAATTTAATAAAAAATACATGTTATAATATACCGTTACACTTGGAATGTACAAAGTTGGAATCTTTGTCACATTTTTATACGACCGCAAATTTTGAAAAAATTTTCGTCGTATATTGCTATCACGTTGGCGTCGTCGTCGTCCGAATACTTTTAGTTTTCGCACTCTAACTTTAGTAAAAGTGAATAGAAATCTATGAAATGTTAACACAAGGTTTATGACCATAAAAGGAAGGCTGGTATTGATTTTGGGAGTTTTGGTCCCAACATTTTAGGAATTAGGGGCCAAAAAGGGCCCAAATAAGCATTTTCTTGGTTTTCGCACTATAACTTTAGTTTAAGTTAATAGAAATCTATGAAATTTTGACACAAGGTTTATAACCACAAAATAAAGGTTGGGATTGATTTTGGGAGTTTTATTTTCAACAGTTAGGAATTAGGGGCCAAAAAAGGGCCCAAATAAGCATTATTCTTGGTTTTCCCACAATAACTTTAGTTAAAGTAAATAGAAATCAATGAAATTTAAACACAATGTTTATGACCACAAAAGGAAGGTTGGTATTGATTTTGGGAGTTTCGGTCCTAACAGTTTAGGAATTAGGGGCCAAAAAGGGACCCAAATAAGCATTTTTCTTGGTTTTCGCACCATAGCGTTAGTATATGTAAATAGAAATCTATGAAATTTAAACACAAGGTTTATGATATAAAAGGAAGGTTGGTATTGATTTTGGAAGTTTTGGTCCCAACAGTTAAGGAAAAAGGGGCCCAAAGGGTCCAAAATTAAACTTTGTTTGATTTCATCAAAATTGAATAATTGGGGTTCTTTAATATGCCGAATCTAACTGTGTATTTAGATTCTTAATTTTTGGTCCCGTTTTCAAATTGGTCTACATTAAGGTCCAAAGGGTCCAAAATTAAACTTAGTTTGATTTTAACAAAAATTGAAACCTTGGGGTTCTTTGATATGCTGAATCTAAAAATGTACTTAGATTTTTGATTATTGGCCCAGTTTTCAAGTTGGCCCAAATCGGGGTCCAAAATTAAACATTGTTTGATTTTATCAAAAATTGAATAATTGGGGTTCTTTGATATGCCAAATCTAACTGTGTATGTAGATTCTTAATTTTTGGTCCAGTTTTAAAATTGGTCTAAATTAAAGTGCAAAGGGTCCAAAATTAAACTAAGTTTGATTTTAACAAAAATTAAATTCTTGGGCCTCTTTGATATGCTGAATCTAAACATGTACTTAGATTTTTGATTATGGGCCCAGTTTTCAAGTTGGTCCAAATCAGGATCTAAAATTATTATATTAAGTATTGTGCAATAGCAAGTCTTTTCAATTGCACAGTATTGTGCAATGGCAAGAAATATCTAATTTCACAATATTGTGAAATAGCAAATTTTTTTTTAATTAAGAGTTATCTTTCTTTGTCCAGTATAGTAAGCAAGAAATATCTGCAAGAATTTTTTTTAATTGGAGTTATCTTTCTTTGTCCAGAATCAACTTAAATCTTTGTTATATACAATATACAATGTATATTCACTTTTTAATACCAACTGATAAATTTAAATAATCTTTACCATTCAGTGATAACAAGCAGTTTTTTTACATCATGTATTTAAATGAGTAGTAATTGTTGCAAACTCCATTAGAATATTTTAATTGAAATTAGTTTTGGAATAAGGGAAAGGGGGATGTGAATAAAAAATTGGGTTAAATTTTTCTCATTTGAAATTTCATAAATAAAAAGAAAATTTCTTCAAACATTTTTTTGAGAGGATTAATATTCAACAGCATAGTGAATTGCTCTAAGAGAAAACAAAAATTTTAAGTTCATTTGAATACATTCATTCTGTGTCAGAAACCTATGCTGTGTCAACTATTTAATCACAATCCAAATTTAGAGCTGAATCCAGCTTGAATGTTGTGTCCATACTTGCCCCAACCGTTCAGGGTTCAACCTCTGCGGTCGTATAAAGCTACGCCCTGCGGAGCATCTGGTTTAATTAATATTTTTTATTCATGTTCTGCAAACACTTATCAGAAACGCAATAAACTTGTCAAACGAGAAGTAAACTTTTACCATGCATGACTTGAAAGGAAGAACTTTATTGATTTTAGCCCACTAAAGTAGGTTAAAATGTGGAAACCATGTAGATGGTGTACAGGTCACAAGTATCACATTGTGCCTATTTTAAAGATTTTAATTCCAAGTTAAAAGTTTTTTTCTTTACTGGATTTAAAGAATGTCACATTGCCAATGATTTGGAATAAATTGTATATAACTGGAATATCAAAACCAAGTATAAATACATTTTTTTTTGCTTAAACATCAAGATACAACGATTATGGTATCCTATATCAATGAAGAAAATATGGAAAATTCTGAATAAATTGTACTAATTGTTTTCAAAACAAGCACATATTTAGGAGTTTTATAATACTGTTACATTTAAGATGGATTTTAAGAAAAAGTATACTGTTCAGATTATTTTAAGCAGATTTTGCAATAAAATGAAACTAAAAAAATGCTTTCGGTTTCTTATGGTTTCCTGTCAGGTTAAAAAAAACCTTTAATATAACATTGAAAATAGATTTTAAATATTAACATGAAGCAAGTAACACTAGTAATGGTGTTTATTTATGCCTTTTGAATTATATTGTGCAAAATAAAGAAAATAAAGATTGGTTTCCTGTTTGGTTTCATGTCACGTAAACGGTGAATCAAAATGTATTAATTTTTTCTCGAAAAACTCAATTGTTCCATTCATACTATTCTAACACCAACACAACCCACAAAATAAAAGTTAAAATTTTAGAACTTATAAAAAAGGATACAAAAAGAAACCAAAGGCCGAATACCAAATTATAGTCCATATACACAAAACGTTCACAGTATTTATTAACAGATGGACTGTTTACTGAAAAAGCAAAATGTACGAAAACGTCACCATGCGACGTCATCAAAACGTCATCTTTTTAAAATTACCAAATGCAATGTATAATAAGTATTCATTTGGTAAAATATGAAGATTAAGCATCGACTAATTTCCAATTGTTCAAAATATTTGAAGAAATTAAACAAAAGCTTGGTTATTAGACTTTTGATGATGTGCATTTAAGCATGGATGTAATGTGGGTACTCCTCATTACAGAATCATGGATAGTTTGGAGGTTGATTCAAACTCATTTTTTTATGACTCAATATGGATTGATAATTAAATTGGTGTACCTATACAATAAAGAAGGATAGGGCTACAAAATAAACACAGTACTGACATTTTTTTTTTCTTGATCATAAAAAAACGTAGGTGAAAAAACTGTCAAAATAGGTGCAATTTGGGTACCGTTATGTTACACTAGGGGATGTCATATACAAATGTGTCCGCCATCAGACACAAACACCAGGCGTTTTCTGGCTTCTGTGCCGCTTCAGAAATGTAATAAAATTTGATGAATAGGAGATTTTTAGGTGCAACATGTGAGTTTTTTGGCTTATTATTGTAGAAATAATTACATGTCAATAAATTCAGCAATTCAAAATGTCAGCTTCCTTAGAGTTGGATACAGACAAGGAGATAGGGAGAATTTTATGCTAACTGTCATCCAATCAGAACCATTGATACAAAATAATTGCATAAGAATTAATTATAACTACAGACAAATCTGTGCACCTCAATACTACATTTGTATATATGTGAAATTGCAAAAAGATAATTCGCAACATGTTTCCCATGTCCTGGAAAACATGATGAAATTTATGATTTTTGCAATTTCACATATACATGTAGTTTTTGGTAAAAATTAATATTAAAACTTAGCTTTAATATATAACACATTTACTTCTTTGTTTTTGTAACAAACTATCTTATTGAATAAAGCTGTTGCTCATATATTGATATATCTAAATCTAAATGATATTATAAAGTCTTAAAACAATGTAAAATATGGCATTTTGAAACTTTTTTTAACTTAATTTGAAAAGTTTGAAACTCAAATGCCACTATGTCATGGATGTTAGACTTTATTGCCCCTTGTTATTTTCCTATTTGCATGCTAGAGTGAACAGGATGAGATCTTTAAAACACCCTATGTTTCATGAAAAGCTAAATTTTCAATTAATGAAGTCTTGTTTTTTATATGAAAAGTTTAATCTAAACATGTGTTGTCACCACAGGTTTTATTTAAAAAATCAAATCAAGTTTTTTTGAATTTTAGATCCTATGCACAAGCCTCTTCTGGCAACAAACAAAAATGGAGTTATGCCCATGGCTCAAGTGATACACCTTTACTAGGATCTACCATAGGCCAAGCTTTACAGGACTGGACAGAACTGAGACCAGACAAAGAAGCTGCAATATTTTGTAAAGGCAATATAAGAAAAACTTTCCAACAAATCCTAGAAGAGGTATTTTAATACATTTATTATTATACACTTTCACTTTCTTGATAGAAAAACAAAGGATATTGGGTATTCAACTGTGACAAAGTTAGTAAATGCACACCATAATACACACAAAAAGCAAACAAACAGTGTTTTATAGCTGTTCTCCTTCTGAAAGTCAGAGTATGACCTTCAACAAGGAGGGAAAAAAACTAAAACTTTCACCCCCTGCAAGTTTGACATGTACCTTAGAATGTAAGCACTGCTTTGGATGGAATTATTTACAAAATTTTTTGGATACGACTTAGTTGATGTTACTCTGGTTTTGTAGATGGTGCAGAATACTAAGTTGAAGACTTATCATGAAATGTGTTTTTATGGCTTGCCCATTTGCCGAAAACTTTCTACACAATTTTCATGATTTTAATCATCATTATCAACAACTTTTTGACATGCTATTTGCTTTTTGGCAGGTTTAATTTTTTTTTTCTCTGCAATATTAAATTTTGTTTGAAAATTTTGGCCTTTAAAGATAGTGCAATTGTCCATGTTGTCATAGTACATATATATAACAATCTAAATCACTTACCCCAAGTTTAATAGCAACTTGTATTGTTCTAATATGAAAATTAAAATTTTAACCCTCAAAGTGAAAGAGTAAACTGACAGTCAAATAAAACACATTAAAGATAAGTTAAAAAGATTAGTTTTGTTTTTGTTTTATTTTCAGTCAGACCAGTTTGCAGCTGGACTATTAGAGCTTGGTATTAAAAGAGGAGACAGAGTAGGAATATGGGGACCAAACTCTATAGAATGGATACTCACACAGTATGCCACAGCTAGGGCTGGAATTATACTGGTATTTTATGTCAAAGACGTATTTAGAAATAGTTGGTCACCCAAATCAAAAATTGACAATATACAATTAAGACCTGTAGACAATGGTACATGTACATGATGTAGAAGAGATGAACATCCAAAATTGTTAACATCAGAAAATTATTTCACTGAGGTGACAACTTGAAGTCAAATGATTTTTTAGGGTTGACAATTTGGATATTCATCCCATCTTAGGAGCCACAATTGTTTTATTATACCAAACTAACAAAGGAAGGTCTTTTGAACCATTGAAAATGCACTTACTTTACTGCACAAAAATGAATTTGTGTTTTAGAATTTCTCTTATAAACAACAAAATTAGAATTATGAAAAGGACCTTTGATAAGAGATGCATGATACACTAGATGCATGTCAAAAACCTTGTTTCCTGGTCATTTAATGGGCTTCCTGTAACATGAAGGTTGCCATTTTGTTTACCTGTTTCTCAAAAGATGTCAACTTTCAGGGTTATTCATTTTCCCTTGCAATTTTTTTTTTTTATGAAAAATGTAAGGAATAATATAGGGTTATTGCATGAATATTGGGGAATATTGTCCCGAGTAGAATTTTATATTGCACGAGTTTGCGAGTTTGTTCTATATATTTGAAAGTAAAAATTGGTTTAAACTAAGATTTAAAAACGTTGATGACGTCATTGAAGATTTATTGCACTAGTGCAATATTAGAATTTATTGCACGCTAACTTTTGGTTACGTTCTGTGGGAAATATTATATTGCTATACAATAATAGTTATTATCATACATTAAGTTATAGATTGATTAACAACTTGAAGATATTTGAGATAACTACCGGGTAACTGAAATTATCATCATATAAAAGTTTGAATTTGTAATAAAAACTTTTTTTTTCAGGTCAATATAAATCCAATGTACATAGCCAATGAAATGGAATATGTCTTACAACAGGTAAGAAATGTCTGAAAATGGAATTATAATTTAATGAGTCTGATTCAGATTTTTTAAATAAAAAAATGTTTCTTCAGAAATTTTAAATGCATTATGGTGAAAATTGTGTTATGATAGTAATGCCACAAATTCTACTCAGATAATATTTTTGTAAATCACCTGTTTAATACGAAATATGAAAATACAAATTTTGTTGGTTCTTATAACAATTATGACATTGATTTTTTTTTATTATTAGATATCATGAAAGTATTAGTAATGCATCATATTTAAACTCTTATTATTGTCAGTGGATTCATTACTTTTTCATTGGATACCAATTTTCTATGGCTTTCATGGGTGCAGGTGAAGGACACAATCAAATGTTCAACGAATAATAAATTTTCTATAGGATTGTATACAGACTTTGGCAAAACCACAAAATTAAATATCCATGAACATACAAGTTTTCCTTAATCCACGAAAATTAGTACCCATGAAAATAAATGAATTCACAGTACTAAAATAAATGCTATGTATAGAAAGAAGAAATACAACAATGGCTAAACAATGTAAAAGAAAGAGAAAAAAATAATAGCAATCCACCAAACTATTCCCCTAAACAAAACAAAGATTTAGCCACATAACCACACTAAAAACTAAAGTATAGTCATGTGCTCGATAAGGATGCATTTCCTGATCCACCACTGACACCTATACCTAGTTTACAGCGAGTAAACATCTAGTGGTCAATTTCATATCGTCTTCATAAATGAGGACAGAAATACAGGATTCTGATTTAAAGTATACAAATGAAAGCATTCCATGTTCATCTTTGAGATTGATATTCTATTTAGTTCAACCAAATTATAATTAGGGCCCCGACTAAAAGTCGGGTCGCCCTATAGTGATCAGTCTGTCCGTCCGTCTGTCGTACCGTCTGTCTGTCCGTCCGTCCGTAACACTTTCGTGTCCGCTCCATATCTAGAGAACCATTATGATTTCATACTTAATACTTAACATGATTATCAACCAACACCAGAGGGTGTGTCATGTTGTATGTACACCTTTCTAGGTCAAAGGTCAAGGTCAAAAACTTTGGTTTTAGTTGACAACCCTGTGTCCTGTGGTGTAGATCGTGTCCGCTCCATATCTAGATAACCATTATGATTTCAAAGTTTATACTTGACATCCATTTTAACAACCACCAGAGGGCGTGTCATGATGTATGTACAACTTCCTAGGTCAAAGGTCAAGGTCAAAAACTTTGGTTTAGAGTTGACAACCCCGTGTCCTGTGGGATTGTGTCCGCTCCATATCTAGATAATCGTTATGATTTCAAAGTTTATACTTGACATCCATTTTAACAACCACCAGAGGGCGTGTCATGATGTATGTACAACTTCCTAGGTCAAAGGTCAACGTCAAAAAAACTTAGGTTTAGAGTTGACAACCCCGTGTCCTGTGGGATTGTGTCCGCTCCATATCTAGATAACCCTTATGATTTCAAAGTTTATACTTGACATCCATTTTAACCACCACCAGAGGGCATGTCATGATGTATGTTCAACTTCCTAGGTCAAAGTTCAACGTCAAAAAAACTTTGGTTTCAGTTGACAATCCTGTGACCTGTGGTGAAGATTGTGTCTGCTCTATATCTTGAGAACCATTATGATTTCAAATATTATACTTGACATCCATTTTAACCAACACCACAGGGTGTGTCATGATGTATGTACAACTTCCTAGGTCAAAGGTCAAGGTCAAAAACTTTGGTTTAGAGTTGACAACCCCGTGTCCTGTGGTGAAGATCATGTCCACTCCATATCTAGATAACCATTATGATTTCAAAGTTTATACTTGACATCCATTTTAACCACCACCAGAGGGCGTGTCATGATGTATGTACCACTTCCTAGGTCAAAGGTCTGTCTGTCTGTTGGTCTGTCATCGCTAACAAATTTGATCCACACTATATTTTGAGAGGACAGCTGTTATTATTTCATACTTTATACCTGACAAACATTTCCAACTTAACATATATATAAACCAACACCAGAGAATGTGTCATAATGTATGCATCCTAGGTCTTAGGTCAGTCTGTCGGTCTGTCTATCCATTCGTTGTTCTTAACAAATTGTGTCCGCTCTACCTCTCGAAAACCGTTAATATTTCATACTTTATACTTGGTGGGTCATAATATATTGAAGGCATAATTCTAAAAATATGTGACAAATATCAATTGGGCAGCACCTTTAAACATATTGTTCAAACATCAATCCATATATCCAGAAGTCACCTTAGAGTAGTCAACAATTAGTTCACATCATGCAGTCATATCACTATTATACTATGAAAGTAAGATGAGAATATTTATCTGTTTTAACTTAAAATCTTAGATTGAAATCACACATGAGACTATGTAATAACTTCAAATAATGCTTCATATCAGATTATCCATACAACTTATTTACCCCACGTTATTGACAGCGGGGCCCACAGAGATGGCTTCCATCTCAATGATATCTAGTTACATTTTAACAAGTGAAATGGCATACAGTTCTAACTTAAGTTTATGTCTTTTGGTATGCATTAAAACGTTATAGTGAAAAATATTTTCTAGCTCTATTGATCAACTTATTTTACAAGTTTGGAGTCATTTTTGCATGAATTAATCACTAATGAAATGAAATTATTTTTCTTATTTTGTTTATGCTCTACGATGTAATTGATAAGGATAATGCTACCTTAAATTGAATGCCAAAAAAACTATGTATTTTATAACCGAAAATATGCATCTGTTTAGTGCCATATCAAAGTAATATTTTTAAAGGCAATTTTTTAGGAGTTTTATTAATTGACAAAATTGTGAAAGAAAATATTGAGGCTAGAAACCTAATAACAATTATATAGTAAATTTTATTTTGTATAGACTGGCTGTAAAGCAATAATAGCTGCAGAAGAGTTCAAAGGTCATGACTATTATGACATTCTGTTCCATTTAATACCAGAATTAGCCAGGTGTGAAGATGGTTTTGTCAAAAGTCACAGGTATATTTCGTATTCCATTCAACCAAAAAACATACCGGTACTAGAAATTTTTTAGACTATCAAATAATATATACTCAGGTTATGTGCAATGAAAACCATAGAGTTACCAGTGGTTACTGGCTTGACATCTATATGTAATTCCATTTCCTAAGTTCAGATCTACTTTTATATACTAATATAGTGCAGAGAGCTAAAAATTCTTAAGATTCCATACATGCTCATGTCAATCAGTTTATTAATAATATATACTCAAATATTCAAGATACAAAATGATCTAACCCAAAATATTACTTATAAATATGTAGCATAGTAAATGCATAAAGAATGAATGTATGTGTTCTACCAACAATTATGAACAAATGAATTATTATCTACATCTCTTATCTAAAATTGTAATGAAAATCTATACCAAAAAATAACAACTATAATATATAGTGCACATGACTTAATTTGCTAAACAACTGTTGCTAGGAATGCCAGACATAAATAATGTATTGCTGCAGTGCATTATAAATATATAACCTGTCTCTAATATTTTTATGTCACTCTTGTTAGTTACTATGCACATTATATAAATCTTTTAGAGATATACTTTTTATTCATGATACATGTATCATAAAAATTATTTAATAAAACAGAAAAAAAAGATTAAAGACAGCTTAGTTCTTTTACAGCCTTTCTCTCAAACAAGATTCCCAAGCTTGTCTCATCAATCCGTGAATGTTTCTATATCATTATATATTGTTTTATTTCTGATGCCCAAATGTTGTCTGTTTTGCATATATAAAACAAGACGTTGTAAACAATGCTAAATCTAGATGAATTACTGCTATATATTGAAAAAGACTCAGTATGCTCAGTTTCTACACCATATTTTTTTTTTGATAATTATATATTAAATTTGTTGTAGATTTTTTCTTATTTACAACAAAGGTGGAACTTTTTAGGTAAAGATTGTATGAAATCAAAACCCTTTGGTACTGACATGATATCTAAATCTTCCAATTTTCATCACTACTTTTTAGATACACAAAATATAGTGCATTGATCATAAGATTTTATATATCTTTTCCAGGAATTTATCATTAAAATATTGCTCAGATTTATAAGTAACGAAACCATGCCTATTATAGTTATAGATGTTGATAGATGTTAGTTGGTATTTCAGGTTACCAGATTTAGAGACTGTTATAATGATAGGAGAGAAGAAACATCAGTAAGCAGTTTTCTTATTTATTTACCCAATCCTAATTTTGCTGTTTCAAAATCTACAGGACTGTTGGTAATATCATTGTTCAAACCCCCAAAAAAGTAAACAATCTCAAGGCATTGGTTGAATTTCATTTTTTAGGGATTATTAAACTAATTGGAGCAGTTTAACACAGAATGCACTAGATTTTGAGACCAGTTATTGTCAGCATTTTAAAAAGATCATATACAAAAAAATTATAATCAGAACTTGAATGTGCAAAGTTATTTTGATGGTCATTGAACAGTTAGATAATTCATGAAAACAAGCAGTCAAGGTAAAACAGTTTTCAAAGTATATATGGTACTTTATGCAGATCATCTGCTTTACAATGAGCTTTTAGTTTAATTTTCAAGAACTAATTAACAAAGCATTATTCTAGCATTTAATTGTTGAATGTAGCATTATATTTTAGATAAACACTCTATGGCTTCGTCTATCATGTACATAGATAATATCGATTCACACATTTATATTCTTGAGATACCATTTTTTGGCAGATTTGTTTTGTAAAGGTGAAACCATCAATTTAGATTTTAAATGAAGTACACATGTTCCCAGACTTAATCAAAACCATCAAATATCCACAAAATTGTAACTTTTTCTCCATCCATGAAAACTGCAATCAATCATAATAAATTAATCTACAGTAGGTGCCAAACAATAAAAGAGTAAACTATTTCAATGTTTAATTATGTTTTATTTTTACTAATTAGATACATAAAGTGGCACAATCCAATGAACCAACTACTTCTGAATGCTTTTGTTAGAATAGTTACTTTGAATGTTTATGTTCAGTATTTTATACATTTAAAACTTTTTTGTATTTTTTCACCCCAGGGGTACTTTAAAATTCTCATCTGTGTTGGAAGCTGGTACCAGTAAACGTAAAGCAGAAATAATGGACCTTCAGAAAAGACTACAGTTTGATGACCCAATCAATATACAGTTTACATCTGTGAGTTATTTTCTGTTTGTTGGAAAAAAAGAAAACCTGTATGCAGCCCACCTTTAGGACTCTTTTGGGACTCCTGTATTGGACCTTTATTTTTGTTGGATTTCAAGATTGAATTACGTCATTGTGTTGTTTGTCATCCTTTTTGATGGCTTCAAGGGTTTTCCTGCTTTATTTTATTGGCCATTATACCTTTTTTATGATGAAATTCAATTTAAACATGTAGATTATCTTATATAAGAATATAGGAATGAAGGTATTGTCGCTCAACTAGTTCACATTTTGTGGAAAATTGAGCTGAAGCCACCTCAGGGGTTGCAGGATCTTTTTATGTGTGGCCCCCCAATTGGTGGCCTTCAATTGTTTTAGTCTGCGTTTTTTTTTTTTACACATTCCCCATTTCCATGTGAATTTTATTCGATCTTCATCATCTTTCTTAAAATTTAAAAAACAAAAACAAAACAGAAAAAAATTGCTATCGTCTACAGTATCAGTATATGCAACTTAGATTCTAGTCAGGAACATTTTGATGTAGTACCACAGAAGTAGTAGTTCTGTTAATATAGAAATCTTCTCATTACCTTTTGATCATGGTAATGGTTTTGAACAAGAAATATTTGAATAGGTTGTAATATTTTAATGTCAATGCAGTATAATGAGGTTTTAGTTGTTAAATGAACCATATAAACCTGTTTGCCTCCAACTAGGTCTATTTATAGAAACTTTAATGTTTTAAATTTTGTTTTTATCTTAGGGAACCACAGGATCACCTAAAGGAGCCACTCTTTCTCATCATAATATTTTAAACAACAGTTATTTCATTGGTCGAAGATTAGGATATCATGAGAAGGTTGGTATCATTAAGACATTTAGATTTATCTTTTAAGAGAATATTTATACACAATTAGAAAAAGCTTCCATATTCCCAATGAAGAATAAGGGAGTATGGTGTTTGCATTTTATGGCACACATTTGTGTTATTTCATTTTTTACTTGAGGATTGTTTTTTAATTATAAATCTTTATGTATTAATATTATTTTCTTGTTTTTGAAGGTTAAAGTTCACAATTTATAATAATTTGAACTGATTATGTAAATTTTATACATTGAAAAAAAATCAAAAAAATCACATGCGTATTTCAAACCTATGAAATGAGAATTTGAATTTAATAATTTGACACAAATACATACTTTTCATGACAATATTTGTAGGAAACTCGAATCTGCATTCCAGTACCTTTATACCATTGTTTTGGCATGGTTATAGGAAGCCTTACGATGGCATCACATGGTGCTACATGTGTATTCCCTTCACCTGCATTTGATGCTAAAGATACATTGGAAGCAATCAGTAAAGAAAGGTAGATTAAACATTTTAGATAATTATACAGAGTTTAAACTCAATAGTACCTGTCAGTCTGAAAGATTCTAATGTATAGATTTTTGCTTTTTTAGTTTTTATATCATATAAGCAGTTGAATGTTTTTTCACTTAATTTTCAGTTCTTACCAAATATATATTGAAATAATATACTATACTCTTTAACTTTTATATCAGTTCTTCCTTAGCAACATTGATAGAAAATATTGAATTTTCATAAATGAAATGCTATTTAAACATTCTATGATAGTTTTAAGTTGTTAACTAACTGTGTAATGCACAATATAAGTTTCAAACCATAGAGTTAATTGTGATAGGATTCAAAAATATTTGTTTATGCCCTACCTTACTATAGTAGAAGGGCATTATGTTATTATGCCCTACCTATGATAGTAGAGGGGCATTATGTTATTATGCCCTACCTACAATAGTAGAGGGGCATTATGTTATTATGCCCTAGCTACGATAGTAGAAGGGCATTATGTTATTATGCCCTACCTACGATAGTAGAGGGGCATTCTGTTATTATGCCCTACCTAAGATAGTAGAGGGGCATTATGTTATTATGCCCTACCTACAATAGTAGAGGGGCATTATGTTTTCTGGTCTGTGCCTCTGTTCGTTCGTCGGTGTGTCCTTTAGCTTCAGGTTAAAGTTTTTGGTCGAGGTAGTTTTTAAAGAAGTTGAAGTCCAATCAACTTGAAACTTAGAACACATGTTCCTCACGATATGATCTTTCTAATTTAAATTCCAAATTAAAGTTTTTACCCCAATTTCACGGTCCACTGAACAGAGAAAGTTATAGTGCGAGTGGGGCATCAATGTACTATGGACACATTCTTGTTTAGAACTATATATGCAAGTGGGGGCATAATCTGTATCCAATGGATACATTCTCAATTTATTTTACTTAAATTGAAAAGTATGCTAGGAAAGTAAAGCCCTATAATAAGGTTACCATAATGAAAGAAATCACAGAATTAGCTTATAGCAGGTTATTTTTACGGGGCACAAATTTTTGTCTATTTTTCACAGACAGAACAAAATCATGAAAATAAATTCTGTCAATTTAAAATGGCACATGTGAAGGTGTTGATAAAAGTTTTGAATCTGCCAAAAAAATAGCCGCCAAAATATTATGTAAAAAGTTATTCAATGAAAATTGCGATATATAACCGCCTATACGGTATATCAACATGGCCCAAGACAAGGTGTTAAGTTTAGTTTAAAATTCCCAATTTATTTAAGGAATATAAGATTTTGACATTCATTTTAGATGTACATCTGTGTATGGAGTACCAACCATGTTTATAGATATTGTGAACCATCCAGATTTACACAAGTATAAGTTATCATCACTGTATACTGGTATCATGGCAGGCGCTCCCTGTCCTATTGAGACTATGAAGGAGGTGATAGGAAATATGGAAATGCCAGGTGTTACTGTAAGTAAATGATTGCACTGTAGTTTACTGTATTTCTGCCAATTTCAATGCATACAATTTTCATGAGGTTAAATTACATGCATAGAATGAAGCACTTCATGAATTACCATTTAAGTTAAAATCTTGTATATGACCAAAATAACATTACTTTCAAATAAAAGCTGAAAATAAATAGTAAAAAATTAAGTGTTTAATTTGATATTGCATATTATACAGGTTTGCTATGGAACAACTGAGAACAGCCCTGTCACATTCCAGAACTTCAGAGATGACAACATAGAGAAAAAAGTAGGAACCATAGGTAAACCACACCCACATGTAGAGGTAAACATTTTTGACCATATTGATGACATGAGTATTATAAACTAGTATGGAATATAAGTAACAAAACAGCCTTTGAGTTGATCTAATCTTGAAATTTGAATGAAAATAAATGTAACAGAACAAAAATTTAATGAATCAGTCACATGTTCTGATTACAAAGCAGTTAAAGAGGATCTTCAGCATTTAAATGCATATAGTATATCTAGCTTAATCATTCTCATTTGTCGGGAATTTTCATGATAATATCAAATTTAGTAAACAAAATCTGGTAGACTGAAAATGACATCATATAATATTAGCTATTGATTTACCATTATAATATAAATCATATGCCAATGTACATTATTTACCTTGGTTATCTAGATATTTGTACGGAAATGACAAAATTAAAAATTGTCTCAATATTTAATATAATAATAGGAAGATTTGGTATAAATGTGAATAATACAAATATCCATCAGAGGATGTAAGCAACTATAGGTTCTATACTGTCTTCAAAAATTAGCAATAGAAATTTGCCAATTATGAGGGGCGGCAGGAACTTTTTTGGGACGTCAGGATTGTGTGTTTATAAGATTGGGATTTTGGGATTGATTTTTTGGGATCCAGAAATTCTTTGATTTCGAACCTCAGGATTTCATGTTTTTAAGCCTGGGATTTCAAGATCTGAACACCTCTAACCCCCCCCCCCCTTTCCATCATGACTGAATGTGAAACATTATAAAAGAGCAAAACAAAGGCCTTTTTATTCTTTAAGCATTTAGTCAAAATCAAATATGTTGGAGAGCAAATTGATTGTTTTAGTTGCTTTTGTAGCTTCATAATTATTCTGGTAATATTTTATTGTTTCAGGCCAAAGTTATAGATGAGTATGGTAATGTTGTACCATGTGGTACTCCTGGAGAGCTATGTACACGTGGATACACAACAATGTTAGGATACTGGAATAATCCGGCTAGAACAGCTGATGTTATCAAGTTAGACAGATGGTACCATACAGGGTAAGTAAAATATGTGTATAAAGAATTCTAGTGCATGCTTTTATTTGATCCTCTGTCTTTGAACTGCATTTTTTTTATGTTTAACCAAAACAAAAATGCAGGTATTAAAAGGGATTTATTTATTGTAAGATCACCTTTCTAATCATCTATACACATCAAGTTTATTTAAAGTTTCTTTCTAATGATAACCTTATGTCGATTTATTACATATATGAACAGCATTTTAAGACAGAGTTGTTTAATATTAATTTAATATTGCACCAGAAAAAATATGTCTTTTTTTGAGGCTTTTTGTATCAAAGTCACAGTGAGGCTTTAAAAATGGACAATACTCATTACATACTTCTCAGGATAGAATGAACTTAGTTAATACATGTAATACGTTTTTTCAGTACATTTACTCTAAATCATTTTGTAATATTGTTGATCCAGTACCATTTTTTCATGGATTGATGAAAAATTAAATTTTCACGGATATTTTATTTCATATTTTGACACATTCTACAAACAAATCTTTTATAAAATGAAATTCATTGATATTATTTTTGTTTGCATTTACATAATCCACAAAAATAAGTATTCAATTAATTATTATAAATGAATCCACAGTACTGGCATATCAATTATTTACCAATTTAGATCTCAATTTTAGGACAATCCTTTTATGCAGCATTTGAGTAGCAATGACCTACATTTCAAACTTTAAATTTGGTTAGGCTATGAAATTAGGGTCAATCTATTGACATGTTTAGTAATAATTTATTTCCATCCTACTATTCAGACATAAAGGAGGAATATATTTAAAAAAAGGCTTATATTTTGTTCCCAGAGAATTTTCAGTATGCCATTCAAATTGAATTTAAAAGTTCTATGACATATATATATATATGTGTTTTATATTACAGAGATATTGCCACCATGGATGAGGATGGCTACTGCTCTGTTGTAGGGAGGATAACAGATATGATCATTAGAGGTGGTGAAAATGTGTATGCCTTTGAAATAGAACAGGTTATATATCATCACCCTTGTGTTAAAGATGTCCAGGTAAAATCATTTAAAAAAAACTCAGTTAATTATTTAACTAGTTACATCCATCTTTTATAAATAGATCATATGATAAGTTAAGATCTTTTAAACTAATTTAAATTTATGTAAATGACAATTGATTGTTTATTCTATTGTCACTTTGCCTCCCTAGCTCATGTGTTCAAATGGCTGAATTTAAGTTGTTAGTTAACAATTTGTATCCTTTTATTAGTCCCCTACTGACTTGAGTTTAGGTTTGCACTCTATCCATACGTCAGTTCAGCAAATCAATTTTCAACACTTTTTTTCTTTGTGCTTGAAGATATTGATTTTGATTTTTGTGGTACTGTTTAGTTTGTGACAAATTACAGATCAAGTTCCAATTTTTGTTGTGGATTGAAAATCTTGTGCAAAGTTATCACGGTCTTTAACTTAGATAATTTACTCAAATGAGTGCTTTGACCTATAATTGTTTACTTTATATACATTGTGACTTGGATGGAGATTTGTCTAAATGGCACTCATACCACATCTTCTTATTTATATTAACATCAATAAGACAGCAAAACCTACAATATTGATCCACAACTAAATGCTAGAAGTTACCAGTCAACAAAGACTTGGAACCCACTTCGTCATTAGGATAAACTACTTCTAAAACTGATATAAGTATTTATTATATGGGTTACAATGAATAAATTGATTTCCCAGTGAAATAAAAACCAATTATTTCACATCTGAAATAAATGTGGTATTTTCACTTGTCTGACGTCAATCAACTATAGACTTTGTCAAACCATTGATTACGTCGGCTCAAAACAAATTGTAAATGCGTAAAAAAGGATTTTTAAATAAATATGTTGTTTGGTTACCCTGAATATTTTTCTCTATTTGAATTCTTCTATTAGTTATTC
The DNA here is from genome assembly GCF_036588685.1 of Mytilus trossulus. Taxonomy (NCBI): domain Eukaryota; kingdom Metazoa; phylum Mollusca; class Bivalvia; order Mytilida; family Mytilidae; genus Mytilus; species Mytilus trossulus. The sequence continues at coordinate 31,068,871 of NC_086386.1, read as the reverse complement.
TATATGTAATAGAACATTGTCTGTTGTAGGTTGTTGGTGTTCCTGTGGAGAGATTAGGAGAAGAAATATATGCTTTTATAGAGTTTAAAGAAGGATACACATGTACCGAGGAAAATATTAAAGATTACTGCAAAACCAGGGTATATTCTATATTCAATATATAGTGTCTGTTTCATTGAACAATTGTAAAGGATTTTAAAATTTCAGTCAACATTTAGAAGCTAGAACAAAAGAAATGTTTGCCTTTAGATGTTTAAAAATGCATTTATAATTTGATAAAGCTTTTACAGACCTTGCCTTATAAACTATCTGATTTTCAATCCACCCTATCAGATAGAATAACAAAACACTTTAGGAAGTGGTGAAATTTTAGGAATAGTCACAGAAGTACAAGTTTGCAATTTTTAACATGATTTCTCTATTGGTTAAAAAAAATTGAATGTCATAGTAATGTTTATTATATGTATTTCAGATGGCCAGATTTAAAGTACCTAAGTATGTGAAATTTGTCGAGGAATTTCCTCTGACAGCTACAGGAAAAGTGCAGAAGTTTAAACTGAAAGAAGAAGCAATGAGAGATCTCAATTTAACTGACTAAGCAAAATATTATTATTCTGGGGTTATATATTAATAAGTGGTGATATTTGATTGACTACACAAATAATGGTTATATTTGATAGACTAAGCACTTAGTGGTGATATTTAATTCTACTTAGTATAGGTTCTAACTATTTACACAACATTTATTCTATATATATATATTTATGTTAGCTATTGAATTTATGTGCAAAATTGAAATCCCTATCAGTTTTGTGTTTTATAAGATGTCAAAGTAGCAGTATTTTATAAAGTTTTTTGGTCATTTTTTTTGTCCGAAACAATATTTAAATTTAAAAATGAAATGAAAGGTTAGATTCAACAAAATCTTTTCAGTTCTTCCAGTGTTCCCTATAGAAAATTTACAATTACATTTTGAAGTGGCAGAACCAACCTCATTATCTTTATTTGTGCAATATGAAACCAGGTGTTTCAATCTTACACCGTTTGTTAATGTTTTACTATGAAGACTATAGACCTTAAAGCTATTTCGAAATCTGAAAAATTTTGAACTATTTACATCATTTTTGCATTATTTTGTCTTCAAAATTTATAGACAAATAGGGATAATAGTGTATTTTAAATTTAAATTGGCATGTTTAAATCACTGGTAAGAAATTATTGAAATAATCATGTAAAACAGATAAACTATTTTTTCTAGTTCTTGAGTAGGATGTTTGTAAAAAATTCTGTTAAATCAGTACTGCTGTTTTTATAACTTATGCAAGAAAACCATCCTACACTTGTTACATATAAAGTGGAAAATGTTACATGTGTTTTACAAAGAGGCTTTGTGTTTATAAAAGGCAATGTCAGACATAAATTGTGTATGTATGATTATGAAGTTGATTTATTTTTATGAAGATTATTCCACAATCTTAATTATTATAAGACTGGAGTTAAAAAAAAAAATATATTGTTTTTATTAAACCAAGAACTAAGAAGTTAAAAGTAAAAACAATTGCAGGACTAAAATTTTGGATTTAATTATCCTTGATTTAACATGGGATAAATATATTACTTTTTATAATAATATTTTAATGGCTTTTTGGTGCAAATGTTTAATGTTATATTTTTTTAGTTATGTTATTGTTTTGTTTATTGAATTATCTACCATGTTCCAGGGGAACTGAAACTAATTTTGTGCCATATGTAAAATGTAAGCTTTTTTTGTATATTTTTAAACAACTCAAAAGTTGTAATTTTACTTGCATTTTAAAAATGTGTAATGATGTCATAATATTTTATCAGATTTTAAATGGATTGATAATCTTTTTTCTCTAACTCTATGGATATTTATCCCTTTCCGAACCCATTGTATAAAAAAATTTAATCAACGTGTGGTTGCTGGTGATCTCAAAAGATCATTGGACGATTTTAAGGGTCATGACCTCTTTAGCTAACTGAATGAATCAAAATATGATAACAGGTGTTAATGAAATTGACAACTTCGTGCAATGTGAAAGGCACTCGAAGGGGATTTTCGGTTAACAAAAAAAGAAAATGTCTTTTTAATCATTAGAGAAACAGATTCTTACATAGTTACTCGTGAATTATCGGATTTATCCAATCTCAATAGTTAAATTATAAATTTTAAAGTCCTCGCCGAGGCGGCTCGGACTTTAAAATTGATAATTTAACTATCTCGATTGGATAAATCCGATAATCCACTGGTATCAATGTAAGAATCTATATTTATTTGTTTATTTATATTTTTTTTACTGTTATTTAAAGTTTTGGATTGAATAAAATTTGATGTTATTTTTTTTTCCAGCAATAATCATAATTCAGTTAAAATTTTATTTCTAAACTTTTGTAATTTTCAATTCAATTCAATATTTTATGTAAGTCTCATATCTCAATAATATATAATACAACAGTACATTTAGTGTAAAAATATAAAGAACATTTTTTGCATTTAAAAGTTTTTTTGTTTTTTTTAAATTAATACAGTTTATACGGTTACTCATATGATCAAGTTCTATCACCTTCAGACATGATGACATTCTGTATTGCCTTATTAAATGGGACTTTGATTGAACTTATAAAATAGTCTTTTTTCAAAATATTTATAGGTGATGCAGTTAATAAACTTAAGCAAGTAAAACAAGAATTGTTTTTCATATGCATTTACAATATAAAACATTTCTTTTACACCGACTTGCACTGATTTCTAATATAAAGATATATTTATACAGTCTTAATTAAAAATAAATTATTTACAACGGATCTCAATCTTATTTATACACCAATTATTAACATTTTGCATTTTTACACTAAGCTTCATTCTATTAAAATGTATGCGGGAGGGTAGAAAGGAAATTGGTGGGATTTGGCTGCTGTCTGCTCTATGGTCAGGTTGTTGTCTCTTTGACACATACCTTATTTCCATTCTCAATTTCATTTCAAGATAACTATACAACTAAGAGCCATTTTTGTCTTGCTTGACAGAATCAAAAAGCGAGAAATAGGTATGCTGTTTCAGGCGTCGGTGATGGCGGCGTCAACAATGTATTAGTTTGTGATTAGGTTTAGTTTATGGTGAACTACTAGTGGTAAGTCAAAGATATTTTGTATGCAGTTGTATAAGTATTGGCACATCTCATTACCATGGAGATTATTTGATGACCCCACCCCCCTCAGTTATGGTCTATTAACTTTGAAAAATTTGCTTAGTTTTCATGTATTAGTTTGTGATTAGGTCAGTTTATGGGGAATCACTAGTGGTAAAGTAATGATAATTGACATGCAGTTGTATAAGCATCAGCAAATCTCATTTCCATGGAGATTATTTGGCCCTGTCCCCTCAGTCATGGTCTATTGACTTTGAAACTTTTGCTTAGTTTTCATGTATTAGTTCCTGTTAGGTCAGTTTATGGGGAACCAGCAGTGGTAGGTCTATGATACTTGGTATGCAGTTGTATTAACATTGGCATATCTCATTACCATGGAAATGTTTATACCCTCCACCTCAGTAATGGTTTATTGACCATGAAATTTTGCTTAGTTTACATGTATGAGTTTGTGTTAAGGCTTGTTTAAAGAGAACTAACCATGATAAGTCAATGGTATTTGGTATGCTGTTGGATTAGCATTGGCACATCTCATTTCCATGGATATTGTTTAACCATGTACTTTCAATCATAGTTCATTGACTTTGAATATATTTGTTAACTTACATGTTAAAGTGTTTCTATTTTTTATTTCAACATTTGCATTATCAAAATTACAAAAAAGTGAGACATATCTCTGTGATAACAGTTTATTACTGTGCTTATCCAGTGACCTTTGGGGTACCACAGTAGCAATGACCAAAACAGTTTACCAAATTGCAGTTAGATTTCTACTCCAACTAACTGATCAACTGGTAAAATATTTTAGCAGATTGCTCAAGTGAAATGTTGTTAGTATGAAGTGAGTGCTGTAAAATAAAGAGTAATACTTACCATTCAGAACCAGTTAGTTGATACCTTTGTCAATCTTTTCTAACAAAAATAATATCTTACTATAGTATGAGTCACTGAATAAAAAGGTATAATTTTTACATGGAAACTTCTATCATAGATAAATATTATAAATGAATAGTTCAAAACATTGTTATGTAGGTGTATATTTTATAGCTTTGTTTTTCTAAGAGAAAGTTTTTGTGCAATTGTGATTCGATTCGATTTTCTATACAAATAACTGATCTGCTAGCATTAAAGGGAAATAATTTTTATTGAGTTCAAATGTATACTAAAAATTTAATCAATGATACCAGGCTTATGATTTTACCTACAAAACATTCATCAATACGACTTTAATAAAAAATATTGAAATGCAAAATTAGTATGACGGTGAAGGGCATATAGGACACAAATTAGAAAGGTTTTGCAAAATATTGCTTTTAAGTTATCTTGTGCTCCTTGGTAGAGAATCCTTTATACTTTGAACTATAATTCAACATTTTGCAAAACAGCTGTTAATCTATAATTTTACCATATCAATAAGAATGCGTGTAAAAATAAAATTGCCGACTTCTGGGCTGGTGATATCTTTTTAATTTAAAGGGGAATTTGAATGATTTATAGAACTTTGAATGTGTTCAATATAGGGTTTTAACAGCTTTTTAAAAAAATTTCAAATCATCTTTCATCATTAAATAAATTTCATTGTTCTTTTCAGAACAGAGGATAAAAGTTAAATAATCACAGAAATAATGTTATAAACAAATTGAATGGGGAAATTTAATATTTGTCAGACAGAACAAAATTTTACTGATTATCAGTAATGTAAATTATTTCCCTTTAATGCTAGCAGATCAGTTATTTGTATAGAAAATATTATTTGAATCACAATTGCACAATAACTTCATCTTAGAAGACAAAGCTATAAAATATACACCTACAAAACAATGTTTTGAACTATTCATTTATAATATTTATTTATGATAGAAGTTTCCATGTAAAAATTATACCTTTTTATTCAGTGACTCATACTATAGTAAGATATTATTTTTGTTAGAAAAGATTGACAAAGGTATCAACTAACTGGTTCTGAATGGTAAGTATTACTCTTTATTTTACAGTTAGTTGGAGTAGAAATTTAACTGCAATTTGGTGAACTGTTTTGGTCATTGCTATTGTCATACCACAAAGGTCACTGGATAAGCACTGTAAGATAATTAAGCATACTGACAAGAAGCCAATGATCCACATTTAATAATTCAACTGTTCCTTTTATACCCTACCACATACATTTTAATGGAATAGTCCTAATTGGAAATGTTTCAAACCCCAATTTCTGATTGACTGATTAATTGCTGCCTGCTTACTGGTCAAGTTTACACTATGTATGTAAGCAATTCTCATTTTTTTGTCATTTCATGGGTCCTGCAAGACCTCATATCCTGTTTTCATGCCACAATAATTTGACTATCAGGTGTCACGCTTACTAAAAATCGGCAATCCTGTGTCGCGCTTAGACCTCAATGAGACCCACACTAAAATAGAAAGAAATCAGACAGGCATAAGTATTCTCATTAATGAGATCTAACTGTATTTTTACATTAAAACTGTCTGACAACTTATATATGAATATTTTTTCTTAAATGAAGTCTAATTAAAATGACTGAAATTTTCAGTCAAACCCTTTCAGGAAATATTGCCCTTTAAAATGCTTTTTACCATGGTTGTTTCAAATGACCTTGACCTGGCCTGACAAACAACATGGTCCCCAAGGCTTGAAATGGAACATGGTGTGAAACTAAATATTCAGAGTACTCAGTTCCCTTGCTAAATATGTGCTATTCCTTATAGGAATTTTTACCCTTAGTTAGTGACAATTTATACCAATCTTTTAAATTTTCCACTTTATCTTCAAAAGCTATAATAGATATTGTAAAATTATAAACAGAAAAATTAACAGTAGGACTAATTAAGAAACAAGACGGCTGGTAATATACACACGCAGAACAATTGGTTCTACAGTGAAAACCAATGTTTTCACTGAATAATTAATTATTATAAGGGTTAAACCAACCTTAATGTAGTAAGGTTGGTGTACTCCAACGATTGGAGGAAGTTATAGAGGAAAGAAGAAGACACATTATTTTCCGAATCCTGTCTGTCCGTAACCGTACTTAACTTAGAATTAGTCTTTTTTTATACTTCCGGTAAAGTTGTGGGAAAATGGAAAGAATATATATTGACAAGCTGTTTTCACTCGTAAGAGACAATAACGAACTCTTTCATTCACATATTTTTTCTAGAACAACATAATTTTAATGTCATATTTAAAATACTTAAGTTAGAAAATGTAGTCCATCACAGAAGTCAAACATTCTGTCAAAATGACAATATGCGAAGTTGTTTTGGTTTTCGACTTCATCCGATTGTGTGGGTTCGTGGTCTAGTGGTTAAGTACGATGGCTACATTTGCTGAAGGTATCAAGTTCGTTTCTAACTCAGGTTGTTAAAAATATCAGCACACCATACGAGTGATTTTCACCCTCCCACACACATCTCTGGTACCCAGACTGATTTTCTGTTCCCGCTGAAACTTCAGGTGATAATTTCTCTCCAAGTACATTAGTCCAAGATTACTCTGACGTCCGACGGCTCTTTAGCCAGACAAGCTGGGGCCCTGGGATGTCAGAGCTTGACCCATATCAAAAAGTGGATATTTGCCCACCTAAAATAGAAGCGCTGCTTTGATTCTTCTGGAGCCGACTGAGGGCCTTGGAATTATATAAATCGGGCATCAATCTCTTCATTTATGTAAGTTTCACCTACCTGCCAACCTTTATTTTCTCATAATTAGACAATTTTCAAAGTGACCCATTGAAATCTGTATTTTGCCTTTCATTTTCAAAGATTATCATGTGACCACGAGAAAACAGTGCAAATGACCATAATGTAACACCTCTTTCATTTACAATGCTAGTTACCCAAATGTCCGAGAGCTTCCGATTGTTATCGTGGTTGGAACTAAATGCTAATTACGGATCTCCTGTAAAGGAGATGAAAAAACATGGTTGATTCTTAATGTTAAACATTGATCTCCTATAACAGTCAGAGATATAACTCTATAGGGTTATTACAGAAAATAACTTGTGTGTGTTATTACAGATACTTTTCCTTAAATTTTCTAAATCTGTAATAACATATGTATGTTATTTGTAAAATTATTTAATCTATAGTGGACTCTAGGGAACTCTTGAGACTTTGCGCAGAAACTAAATGCATAGCCTTGATAAATAATTTTTAAATGGAATTAATACATTTTTGATAAAACCAGGGTTAATCAATGAGACAAGCTTGAAGGCTATTTAGGAATTAACTTAGCTGTGATAACAAGGCTTAGTTATTAAAGGAATGTAACTTATTATATAAGACACTTGGGAATTACTGAGAAACTTGTGCAGAACCTCATTACATGCTCTGGTAATTATTTCTTACAATAAATGAAATTACATTGTAATTAAGCATGATTTACGTCTGAGCAAATGCTTTGAAGTGATATAGAGAAGCTGTGATAACACCCTTTAGTTATTACAGGCATATTTTTTCTGTAATAACATATAGGTGTACTATTCAAAATTGGAATACTGTGAACTGTTACATCTTTCAATAGTTAAGTATACATAAAGACAATAGTCATGATAGTAATATCAATAGAACTTTTTAACCAAACTAATGAAGTATATTGTCCCTTTGAAACATGTAACATACATGTACGTATGTTATCACATTTCTTTTATTTTTTAGTCCACAATAACAAATGTATGTTATTTTCCTGTTATAACCCTATAGAGTTATATCCCTGACTGTATAAAGGAGGTAAAAAAATATAAGTATTTGCATGTATTTGAGTCTCCAGGCCACAAACTGTCTTGTAACCTGACATCCATTTGAAAGTGAAAGTCAAAATGCAGATTTCGATGGGTCTCTCTGAAAACTGTTAAAATATAGGAAAAATAAAGGTTGGCAGGTAGGTGAAACTTACATTGTACATACATGAAGAGATAAATGAAAAATTAAGAGATTTATGCCCAATTTATATAATTCCAAGGCCCTCAGTCGTCTCCGGAAGCGTCATAGCAGAGCATCTATTTTGGGTGGGCAAATATCCCCTTTTTGATATGGGACAAGCTCTGACGTCCCACGGCCCCAGCTTGTCTGGCACAACAGCCGTCGGGCATCAGAGTAATCTCGGACTACAAGTACATCAGCCCTTTCTCCACTAAAATTTTATGGCATGGTTGTTAAATATTAAGCTGGGAATTCAAAAAATGACCTGTTTTTACACAAATTTCAGACTGATTTTATACATTTTAAGTGATTTTTATACCACCCATTTTTTGCGGTCACAGATATCATGTCGTCCGAAGACAAATGGTTTTCAGATGATAAGTTAAGTGTAAGTAAACACAAATCAATAAAATTTTAACACAATATTTATAACCACAAAAGGAAGCTTGGGATTGAGTTTAGGGGTTTATGGTCCCTAAGGTTTAGGAATTAGGGACCCAAAGGGCTCAAAAATAGCATTTATCTAGTGCCAGAACAATAAGTTGTGTATAAGTATTTCAATTATTCTGAAATTGTACCACAATGTTTAATACCATAAGTAGAAGTTTGAGATATATTTTAAGAGTTACAGGGCAAACAGTCTAGGAATAAAGGGTCAAAAAGGGGCCAAAAACAAGCATTTTTGTAGTCTCAAGTCATTAAATTGGAGTTATCTTTCTTTGACCAGAATGGTTGTTGAATCACCTACATGTAAAACCAATGCTTTACAATGTACAGTTTACTCTCTTTGTCTCGAACTCTGTTGACTCGAAATTTCTGATGTGTCTAAGTTTTCATGTGGTCCCGAAGTTTGTTCTATATAAATGTATGTAATTCGACTCCTGATGAGTCGAAATTTCAGTTGAGTCAACTAAATTTATGGTCTCAAGGTTAACAAAAGCATTCAAAATTCATTATTTATCTCGAATAATACACATATATGTCAAAACATGACCTCCTGGATTTAAATGGATTGAAGAGTTAATCTGACAATACATGTGTAATTAAATTTCCAGTCACTGACCACTGTACTAATTTATGAAATGCTATTTCCACTAGTGTTTACCTAAGAAATTATATAAATAATTAGTGATACTTTGTTAATATTCATAAAAAAGTATTTAAAATGTTCACAAAACAATTAATTGTGATTTATTCTAATGAGCTTGGGTGTGTATAAAGTTATGACTTCCGTAAATAATCACCTAAAAACTACTGAATCTGTGTCTGTAATCTTGTAATTATAATTTTTTTGACAAGAAAGAGAGAGATTAAACAAAATGAAGAGAAATCTAAATTTTCTAAAATCTCATGTTTCTGAGAAAAAACAATTTTGTCAACTATAACCGACCTGAATAACGAATCTAACACATGGAAATTATTCTCTCGAAAAAAGCCATAGGAAAAAATTGTAACTGAAACAATAGAATAAGTAAAAATAATGTTATTATGATAAAGTCCATGACATTTAAATGCATCGATCTGATACCAGAATATCGATCCCCTTCCCATATTCACCTAGATTTATTTGAGTTAAACAAGTTAGCAAGAGTTGTGTTCCTTGGATTGTCAAACTTCTTGTTTTTCGTTTGAGTCGAATTATGTGTATCTCGAAATATTTCTCTGGTCCAACTAACTTCGAGATGAAGATAGTTGACTGTATATAATCTTCTTGAAAATTAGAGTTATCTTTCTTTGTCCAGAATAGAAGTTGAATCTTGTTTAGTTTCTGTTCTCTTAACTTAAATTTGTCTCAACTAAATTTAATGAAATGTGTATATAATGCTTTACAGTTCTTGAGTTATGTCCCATTATAACATAAAATGCAAGTGGGGGCATCATCTGTGTCCTTTTGGACACATTTCCTGTTTATTTTTTTAGAAGTTACTATTAATTAATATTAATTTTAACCATGACTGTATGACATTTTATATTTTATGATGTATTAAAATGAGTACTTATTGTTGCAAACTCTATTAGAAATTTGAATTTAGATCATTTTTGGAACAAGGTAAAGAGGGAAGTGAAAAAAAATTGGGGTGTTGATCCTGGATCAATTTTTTTTCTCATTTCAGATTTCAGAATTAAAAGAAAATTTCTTCAAATATTTTTTTTCTTTGAGAGGATTAATATTCAACAGCAAAGTAAATTGCTCAAAAGCAAAAACAATATTTAAGTTGTCAGAAACCTATGCTACATGTACATTGTATGTCAACTATTAAATCACAATCCAAATTCTGAGCTGTATCCAGCTTGAATGTTGTGTCCATACTTGCCCCTACCATTCAGGGTTCAACCTCTGCGGTTGTATAAAGCTGTGCCCTGCAGAGCATCTGATTTCCTTTGAAATACCATCAAATTCGCAATTCTTCTTGGACAAGTAGTTCAACTAGCTTCTAGTAAATGTAGCTGTTTAAAATCAAATTAAGTGACACATTTTAGTGTATGACTCACTTAAAAGCTTTGGTGTCCAACACACTGTTAATTAGCATCAATTACATGTACCTTATTAGCTTTAAGTCAGAAATAATTTATGTATTTCACATGTTTCAGTTGTTTCTCAAACAAATTGAGTTAGCTCCCCTTTTTTGTCACCTTTTAAAATATACTCCTTACATGTCTTACATCAATGTTTATTTTTGTAAAACAGATTAAATCTAAACAAATTGAATACATTTGTACATACATGTACATGTATTACAATTTTACTTTTCATTATTTTTCAACCTTAGTACATGTAGTACAATTAGAAAATAAATACTTGGTACATGTTTATATGTACATGTAGTTGAAAAAAACCATCTCTATACCTCCTTTACATGTTAATCTTTCTTTTTTTTATTGTACTCTAATCATGCTAATCAGCTTACATCAACATATTTTTGTATAGCTTGTCAACAGGTCAAGGTGGTATATATATAATGTGGAATCTTTGTAACTAAAACACCATGCAAGAGCTGTTTAGCCAGTCAAGGTCGTATATATATGATATGGAATCTTTTTAACCAAAACACCATGCAAGAGCTGTATAGCTAGTCAAGGAGCTTAAAACTTCCATCATCATCAATTTTGAAATGATATATTAACCTTTTGTGTTTTGATTGTATTATTTTGTTGCAATAGCTGTCTCAGTTATACATTTGTGTTTCACCATATATCTCCTTTTAATAATATTTTTATTTTTTTCATTTTAGTGAGCCATGGTGACAGTAAAATGACAACCCCAAAAGAGTGTTTAGAAACCCTTCCCGCTATAGTTGCCTGTAAAATTTTATCCTACCTAGACTGGAGGGAGAAGTTATCCTTCTGTAAAAATGTCGTTCCAGACTGGACACAGCATCTGTATTCATCTAATTCATGGACAAACTTTATATTTAGAGAAAATATCTTGGGTCTGGAAAATAATGGTGGAATGGGAGTTGAAAATTATTACGAGGAAATACCCACATACAGCGATGAAAAGAATCTAATTTTAGAATTTGGAAAATATTTTCAAAGTTGTCTCATTGATTTTGAAACTAGTGGAGGTCTTCAAATTTTCAATGAAATTGGTGAGCATGCAGTGAATTTAAAATACATTCAAATTTTTCATTCTCCCGTATTGTTTTATTGTCCGCCAGCGATATTAGAATATTATTACAGTTGTCTTGGAAAGCTAGTATCAAACTGTAAAAAGCTCCATCATTTAAGTATGTGCCGTCTAGATGAGTTATCGGCTGATGAAGTTGAGATGAAAGGTTACTTTTTTAGCCGTATCATTGACATAGGGATAATAGAACAGATAACAGGTTTAGATTTTAGTATGGATTCTTCGTACGTTACTCCAATTAATATATTGACTCACTTTAAAAATTTACAAACCTTAAAGACAACATTCTGTACAGTAACAACAGACATAATGAGATGTTTAGGAAAACAAAATCTGAAAGAACTGTACCTAGTTAAAGACAATCGTAAAGTTGGCAGAGATTTCCAAGAAATAGCATGGGAATCCCTTGCTGTACAAGACAATATAAAACTTGATGTACATTTCATATTTCAAGACACAAGAATTTATGTAAAAGATTTCCCCCCAAACCCCTTTGTTAAATCGATAGTTTTCAACAGAATGGTTGGAAGTGTGTCCCGAGACATTTTACGAGCTATTGCAGCCTACTATGGCCAGACATTAGAAACATATGCTCACTTTTCAATGAAGTATGTGACACTCCACCCTTATGAAGACATGGAGAGTTTGCCTTGTGATTATTATTACTTTGCCAGTCAGTGTGTTAAACTTCAAACATTCATTTCAAGTGTGCCTTTACCTTCAGAAGCTGTGTGGTGTTTAGCGATGAAAGGAAACTGTCTTAAATCTCTATGTGTTACAGGGAATAATTTGTTATTCAATTATAATGTCTGTCTACCATTCCCTGCTTCCATGAAGAGAGGGGGTATGACCAAGGAGTTTTTGTCCTCGGAAGTATCTTCGTTCCTTGGCCTTAACTGGACTTTCCTATCTGAAGATGAGATGCTTGAAAAGAAAGCCTCTTTGCTACATGCATGTTAAAATGTCTGTGATTCTTTGTGTATAATTATACAATAAAAATATAGAGAATTCTAAGTTATTTATCAGAGTCAATATAAATTACTGTTAATAAGAGCTGTGGCATGATTGCCAATATTTTAATGAGACAACTATATACAAAAAGTTTATATGAATGAATATAAGCAATTATAGAGGACAGTACTGCCTTAAAAAATGAGTAAAACCCATACATGTGCTGTAACACGTTAAAGTCAATAATTCATTAATGATATGGAATCTACATGTAGTTATATCTACATTCATAAGACTATAATCCAACACACAATACACACAACTTTACGAACAACATCATACACATTGACCTTTAAGTATTCACAGTATACACAGTGCATGGTCATGATAGTAAAGTAAATGTAAACAGATGAAGCCAAATAAAATTTCAGGTTGTGGGCATATTAATGAGATCCGAAAACAAACAACAACATTCCAATTGATAACCCAAAAAAGTCACAGAAGCAAGGTTGACATGCATATGGTTTGTTTGAAAAAAATATGTTTAACACTGATAGAATGTACATTTTTTTTTGTACCTAAAAAGCCTTTGTCATGCTGAAGGACCATACTTTTACCTATAATTGTTAACTTTTATAAATAGTGACTTTGATGGAGAGTTGGCTCATTTGCACTCATACCATATTTTCTTATACATAATCATACCATATTTTCTTATGTATCTATGTTTATGGGAAGTCAATTGTAAGTATATTTGCCCTTATAATTATATACTCATGATTTCTGATTCTTTGTTTAAAAGAAAGGCTGAAAAACAACATGCATGTACAAAAATGTACATGTACTTAAGAAACAAAGGAGTATATTTGATTTTAAAAGGAAACAATATTAATAATATTATATGACCATACAAATGTCTTCCTTACTAACTATAAGTCTATAACTCTCTTTTCAAATATCCTAAGAGGGGTGTTCATGTGACAATACTGTAGGTACTTGTTAGTTGGTTCAGAAATATATTACAGTACTTAAAATCCTGGTGTGAGTGCAGCTAGAATGTTCCTGCATAAGTGAAAATGGAATGTTAACTATGTTAAAATAAAATCATCTCCTTTGTCTTACACTTCCACCCCACTTTCAACTTTAGATGTAAACCAAGATGCAGTGTACTGAGATTAAACTGTACATTATACTGCGATTTCTTTGACTGGTCCTTTGGGGAACTTGCTAGGGCTTTTGGACATCCGACAAACGACTGATTTCGGGCTAATCTGTAAAGATCTTACATGCAATTAAAATCATAAGCGGATTGTTTTTACGCCCCTGCTTTTAAAATCTTGGGGGCATATTTTTTGTGTACGTCCGACCAATTATGGGTATATAGTAATGCCAGATAACTCCTACAGATTGAGTGCTAGGAAGTTTCACTTTTTGGCTGTTTATCCACATATTGAAGGTGGGCAGTGTTTTTTTTTTTATATAATATGTGCTCTTTTGGGAGATATTTTACATTTGTTTTTTTGGAGTATAAAGTTTCATAAAAGGTGCAAAGTGTTTCCGAATAACTCCTCCTACAGTAAACTATAGACCTTTATTCTCCAAGCCATGCACAACTGTGTGCATTTTAAAATAACACTTTGCATCTGCGGGGGCATAATTTGTGTCTCCCAGACACAATTATGTAAATATCCCAAAAAAAGTCCTACATTAACTTTGTTATAATACAGTTACTCCAAAGTGGAGAGTGGGGACATCACTTTGTCTAGAGTTCGATTGAAACAAAGTTGGGCTGATGCTTTTGGTAGTCTTTAATTTAAGAGAACTTGTGTAAAGAGAAGAGAAATCAAATCATGGAACCATATTTATCTTATACGACGGAATAACAATTGTACATGTCATCCTTCTCTCTCATTTTTTTCTTAGTAAAAAAGAAAAAAAGGTATTTAAATTAGCTCACTGTCTCTGTGGAAGTCAATGATGGTAGAGAAAATAGAGTTGCCAGTTCCGCCATTCCGTATGTTCTTATTCTCAATAATTTGAATTCATTGTTACTTATGTTTTCATTAAAGCTAACTAATTCAGTTTCGGATTTTCCCATTGTAGAAGGCCATACCGTTGCCTATAATTACATACATCTACTTCATTTGAACTTTGGTCGGCATACCACATGGTATAGTCTCATTTGCAGTTCATATACCACATCTTCTTATAAGTTGAGTTGAACTGATTTTTGGTTCATTCGTGTTCCTGTTAATAAGAGTTTGTTATAGAAAGAGTTCTCACTTTCGTAGTTATAAATTCTCCGCATTACTAAAAGCTACACAACTTTTAACTTTATTACAAATAAAGCATGTATAATATACGAATATATAACATTATACTAGTATAAAGTTTACAATGCTACATATAAAGCTTTAATTTTGACTCTTTGATTAACTCCTGTAAAGATTATAATTCTTGCAAACCATGAGTCAAAAGTAAATTGAGTCAAAGAAAACAACTACCCGGTAGTTTCTTATAACATGTAACACTTTGAGATCAATCCAAAACTAGTATGCAAAGAGTAATTTTCGATAATGAAAATGAATTTGAGCTGCACAACAAGTTGTTTTGCTAATTCTAACTCAACACATATATATGAAATCGGTAATACATCGTCTACGTCAGTGTATATAAGTTGATTATAAAGTCACAGCATCATTTTGTAAACTGTTTCTACATGGTTACCACGGATCTGAGACTGAAAATACATAAAAAGACATTTTATAATGCTTAACCATGTGTAGTGTAATACAATGGGGGGGGGGGGGGGGGGGCAGAGAGAACACATGGTTACGACGCTTTACATGCTTGTTTTATTTTTCCCAATTTGTGTTTTGTGTTGTTCTTTGTAGACCTTGTTGTATCGAATCATCATTTGAAGTATGACTAATTATGTTGAAATAGTGACATATTTGAAGCAAATAAATTTTGTCATGCTGCGTTTTGTACTTGCCTCAAATTATTTTTATTTCATTTTCGGGAAATGTTTTTCATTTGCTCCAATTCTAATAAAGGTAAGCACATGTGGAAACATGGGTTTCATTTAGCTTATTGATATGGTTATAGCTTAAAATCCTTCTATTTGTTTTCTGCAGCTTGTCGAATTTGGGTTTCAAGCAAGATAGGTTCTAGAATAACTTAACTTAAGATTTGACACTGTGATTGTGTAAGTTAACATCTATAGCAACTCTGGTGTAAAGTGCAATTCAAAATATAGAACTCCACTTACATACTATTTGAATATTAAGTAACGTAACAGTTTTAAGTAAGTACAAAAATGTATCTATAAAAACGAATGTGATCTTGTCTGATCAATTAAAATGAAATAAATAAAAATATTTTTTCGAGCAAACTAAAAAAATAGAAGTTTTTTAATTGGTCCAAAAACAAAACGCCTCTTTCATGGTGAAATAATATGTTTATTTTGTAATACATGGTCATCTATCTCCATTGCCAATTGCTTTTCCTTAGATGTTCTAGATCACTTTATGTCGTTTTGGAAAACATATATTGATACTTTACGACCTTAGTTGTGTACAATGTCGTATATATGCAGAAAACACCTCCTTTTTTTTAATTTTTTTATAAACAAAGGGTAGAAGTATCTTCCTTTCAAAATCTAGTTTTCATTATCTGTTGGTAAAGTTTTACCTCTTTCCATCTCTCTGGAGGTCAAAAGCTTCCATTATCCTATCCAAAGGCATAGTGTGGGTAATAAACTCATCAATTAAGATTTCCCCTCTCATGTATTTGTTGACAAGCTCAGGTACTTGCTTTGCACGTCTGTGATCTATTAAAACATACAGATTTTTTTCAAACATTACATTGCAAACGTTGAAATAAGAAAAAAAGAAAAATGTTATGCATAACACTGTTAACAGGTGCTCTCCGATAAATATTAACACGGATGAGTGTTTTTCTTTGTCAACTCTTTTAACTCACTGTTATGTAATACCTATCGATCGTGCACGTTTTATTGCAGTGGTGTTTCAAAGGTTCTATTATACTAAAGGAACCACTTTGTCGAGTTTAAAAGAAAACGCATGCCGTGCTTCAAGCAAGATAGATATACTACTACGTGTGTAGGATTTAATAATGTCCCCAATGAAAAGTGTCCACAGGACATTATTTCCTAGTAAATATGGTCTCGGGACAATATTTCCTTATTTATATGTGTCCTGGACACATTTTTCTATGAAAAACTGTCCTCAGGTATGAAAAAGTGTCCCTGAAAGTGGACATAATTAAATACTATACTGCAGTGATAAGATGTCCACCTTGACATTTTTCCCCCAAGACAATTTTGTCCTCCTGGACTTTTTTTTTATATATATGATTAAATAACATTCATTGCTAAGTTATATTTATACTAAATATATTGTAATCTAGTATACTTGCTAAATTTTAATACACTAATTTTGTTACTTTGACTGGAATTACTTTAGTTATCTCATTGGCATTCATACCATGCTGATATTCTTAAAAAATATATAATACAATTGTTCAAAATGAAATAAGTAACAGATGTAGGTAAACAAAATAATTTCATTTTCTAAACTTCATGTCAAACAATTAATAATTGAATAACAAACATTTAATAAATTAGAAATATTCATGCTGTTTTAAACTTTTCACATTTCCTTCTTAAAGTTCTTCTTTCATTTAGATTTTTATCATCAGGATATTTCTAATAACTTATATAGTTGTAAATTTCTCTGTATTCCTTTCCATCCATTTTTTATTTTGTTTATATTAATCAATTTCTAATTAAAATTTCTTATGTTTTTAAAATTCAAGCATAATAAAACATTATAATGACCATTGTATTACTTCCCTTGGAGGACATAATTTGTTAATAATAGTAAGATTTAATAATGTCCACCATGAAATAATGTCCTCTATTTCATAACATTATGTAGTCAAGTGGACACTATTTCATAGATATTGCTATGACAATCTGTCCATTTAGGGGACAATAATCCATGGCAATGGACATTATTAAATACCTAAATTCTAGGAAATAGTGTCCATGTGGACACAATTTCCCAGGACACTATTTTGCCTTACACATGTAGTTAAGATTATACAGGTTGCTCTCGCGATAGATGTCCTTAACTACCGGCGCTTGCGCGTGTACCCTATACCATACGAACAAATATTCAATCAGTTTCTGTTATAAAAACAGATGTCAAAATAAATCAAAAGTTACCTCCATAAAGTGCGCCAGTAATACTCTTTCCATATAATAGTTCAAAAGGTACCAGACACAAGTTGGTTCCTTTTTCCTTTTTCCTTTTTCGATATTCAAATTTTGAAAAATATTACAAGTCCAAACTAAATTTTTTTTTGCTTCAAAATTTTTTTTCCTCAAAATTTTTTTTTCTTCAAAATTTTTTTTCCTCAAAATTTTTTTTTCCTCAAAATTTTTTTTTCCTCAAAATTTTTTTCCTCAAATTTTTTTTTTTCTCAAATTTTTTTTTCCTCAAAATTTTTTTTTCCTCTAAATTTTTTTTCCTCAAAATTTTTTTTTCCTCAAAAGTTTTTTCCTCAAATTTTTTTTTTCTCAAATTTTTTTTTTTCCTCAAATTTTTTTTTCCTCAAAATTTTTTTTTCCTCAAAATTTTTTTTCCTCAAAATTTTTTTTTCCTCAAAATTTTTTTCCTCAAATTTTTTTTTTTCTCAAATATTTCCTTATTCGGTTTCTATTACTTATTCGGTTTCTTTTTCTTTATTCGGTTTCTATTTCCTTATTCGGTTTCTTTTTCCTTATTCGGTTTCTTTTTCCTTTTTCAATATTCATTTCCTTTTTCAGTTTCTATTTCCTTATTTAGTTTCTATTTCCTTATTTAGTTTCTATTTCCTTATTCGGTTTCGATTTCCTTATTCGGTTTCTAGTTCCTTATTCGATTTTCATTTCCTTATTCGGTTTCTTTTTCCTTTTTCAATATTCATTTCCTTTTTCGGTTTCTATTTCCTTATTCGGTTTCTATTCCCTTATTCGGTTTCTATTTCCTGATTGGATTTTCATTTCCTTATTCGATTTCCATTTCCTTATTCGATTCCCATTTCCTTATTTGGTTTCTTTTTCCTTTTTCAATATTCATTTCCTTTTTCGGTTTCTATTTCCTTATTTAGTTTCTATTTCCTTATTGGGTTTCTATTTCCTTATTCGGTTTCGATTTCCTTATTCGGTTTCTAGTTCCTTATTCGATTTTCATTTCCTTATTCGGTTTCTTTTTCCTTTTTCAATATTCATTTCCTTTTTTGGTTTCTATTTCCTTATTCGGTTTCTATTCCCTTATTCGGTTTCTATTTCCTTATTGGATTTTCATTTCCTTATTTGATTTCCATTTCCTTATTCGATTTCCATTTCCTTATTCGGTTTCTTTTTCCTTTTTCAATATTCATTTCCTTTTTCGGTTTCTATTTCCTTATTCGGTTTCTATTTCCTTATTGGATTTTCATTTTCATTTCCTTATTCGATTTCCATTTCCTTATTCGGTTTCTTTTTCCTTTTTCAATATTCATTTCCTTTTTCGGTTTCTTTTTCCTAATTCGGTTTCTGTTTCCTTATTTGATTTTTTTTTCCTTATTCAATTTTCATTTCCTTATTCAGTTTCTATTTCCTTATTGGATTTTCATTTCCTTATTCGATTTCTATTTCCTTATTCAATTTTCATTTCCTTATTCGGTTTCTATTTCCTTAATCAGTTTCTTTTTCCTAATTCGGTTTCTGTTTCCTTATTTGATTTCTTTTTCCTTATTCAATTTTCATTTCCTTATTCGGTTTCTATTTCCTTATTGGATTTTCATTTCCTTATTCGATTTTCATTTCCTTATTCGATTTCTATTTCCTTATTCAAATTTCATTTCCTTATTCTGTTTCTTTTTCCTTTTTCAATATTCATTTCCTTTTTCGATTTCTATTTCCTTATTCGGTTTCTATTTCCTTATTGGATTTTCATTTCCATTTCCTTATTCGGTTCCTTTTTCCTATTTCGATATTCAATTTTGAAAAATATTACAAGTCCAAACTAAAATTTTTTTTGCTTTAAAATTTTTTTTCCTCAAAATTTTTTTTTCCTCAAAATTTTTTTTCCTCAAAATTTTTTTTTCCTCAAAATTTTTTTCCTCAAATTTTTTTTTTCTCAAATTTTTTTTCCTCAAAATTTTTTTTCCTCAAATTTTTTTTCTCAAATTTTGTTTTTTTCTCTTTTTTTTTTCGTTTCCTTATTCAATTTCTTTTTCCTTATTCGATTTTTATTTACTTTTTCATATTCATTTCCTTTTTCGGTTTCTATTCCCTGAATCAGATTCTATTTCCTTATTGGGTTTCTATTTCCTTATTCGGTTTCGATTTCCTGATTTGGTTTCTAGTTCCTTATTCGATTTTCATTTCCTTATTCGGTTTCTTTTTCCTTTTTCAATATTCATTTCCTTTTTCGTTTCTATTTCCTTATTCGGTTTCTGTTTTCTTATTTGATTTCTTTTTCCTTATTCAATTTTCATTTCCTTATTCGGTTTCTATTTCCTTATTGGATTTTCATTTCCTTATTCAATTTCCATTTCCTTATACGGTTTCTTTTTCCTTTTTCAATATTCATTTCCTTTTTCGGTTTCTATTTCCTTATTCAGTTTCTATTTCCTTATTCGGTTTCTATTTCCTTATTCAGTTTCTTTTTCCTTATTCGGTTTCTTTTTCCTTTTTCAATATTCATTTCCTTTTTCGGTTTCTATTTCCTTATTTAGTTTCTATTTCCTTATTGGGTTTCTATTTCCTTATTTGGTTTCGATTTCCTTATTTGGTTTCTAGTTCCTTATTCGATTTTCATTTCCTTATTTGGTTTCTTTTTCCTTTTTCAATATTCATTTCCTTTTTCGGTTTCTATTTCCTTATTCGGTTTCTATTTCCTTATTCGGTTTCTATTTCCTTATTCGATTTTCATTTCCTTATTCGATTGCTGTTTCCTTATTCGGTTTCTATTTCCTTATTCAATTTTCATTTCCTTATTCGGTTTCTATTTCCTTATTCGGTTTGTTTTTCCTAATTCGGTTTCTGTTTCCTTATTTGATTTCTTTTTCCTTATTCAATTTTCATTTCCTTATTCGGTTTCTATTTCCTTATTGGATTTTCATTTCCTTATTCGAGTTCTATTTCCTTATTCAAATTTCATTTCCTTATTCTGTTTCTTTTTCCTTTTTCAATATTCATTTCCTTTTTCGATTTCTATTTCCTTATTCGGTTTCTATTTCCTTATTGGATTTTCATTTCCTTATTTGATTTCCATTTCCTTATTCGATTTCCATTTCCTTATTCGGTTCCTTTTCCCATTTCGATATTCAATTTTGAAAAATAACAAGTCCAAACTAAATTTTTTTTTGCTTCAAAATTTTTTTTCCTCAAAATTTTTTTTTCCTCAAAATTTTTTTTCCTCAAAATTTTTTTTTCCTCAAAATTTTTTTCCTCAAATTTTTTTTTTTCTCAAATTTTTTTTTTCCTCAAATTTTTTTCCAAAAAATTTTTTTTCCTCAAATTTTTTTCCTAAAAATTTTTTTTCCTCAAATTTTTTTTCTCAATTTTTTTTTTCCTCAATTTTTTTCGTTTCCTTATTCGGTTTCTAGTTCCTTATTCGATTTTCATTTCCTTATTCGGTTTCTTTTTCCTTTTTCAATATTCATTTCCTTTTTCGGTTTCTATTTCCTTATTCGGTTTCTATTTCCTTATTGGATTTTCATTTCCTTATTCGATTTCTATTTCCTTATTCAAATTTCATTTCCTTATTCGGTTTCTTTTTCCATTTTCAATATTCATTTCCTTTTTCGGTTTCTATTTCCTTATTCGGTTTCTATTTCCTTATTCAGTTTCCATTTCCTTATTGGATTTTCATTTCCTTATTCAATTTCCATTTCCTTATTTGATTTCCATTTCCTTATTCGGTTTCTTTTTCCTTTTTCAATATTCATTTCCTTTTTCGGTTTCTATTTCCTTATTCGGTTTCTATTTCCTTATTCAGTTTCCATTTCCTTATTGGATTTTCATTTCCTTATTGGATTTTCATTTCCTTATTCGGTTTCTTTTTCCTTATTCGGTTTCTATTTCCTTATTCAGTTTCCATTTCCTTATTGGATTTCCATTTCCTTATTGGAATTTCATTTCCTTATTCGATTTCCATTTCCTTTTTCGATATTCAAATTTTGAAAAATATTAAGAGTCCAAACTAAATTTTTTTTTTTCTTCAAAATTTTTTTTCCTCAAAATTTTTTTTCCTCAAAAATTTTTTTTTCCTCAAAAAAAATTTCCTCAAAAATTTTTTTTCTCAAATTTTTTTTTCTCAAAATTTTGTTTTCCTCATAATTTTTTTCCTCAAATTTTTTTTTCGTCAACATTTTTTTTCCTCAATTTTTCTTCCTTAAATTTTTTTTTTCCACAATAAGTTTTTCAAATTTTTTTTTCGTTTCCTTATTCGTTTTCTTTTTTTTCTTTTTTCGATTATCATTTCCTTATTCGGTTTCTTTTTCCTAATTCGATTTTCATTTCCTTATTTAGTGTCTATTTCCTTATTCGATTTCCATTTCCTGATTCGATTTTCATTTCCTTATTCGTTTTCTTTTTTACTTTTTCAATATTCATTTCCTTTTTCGGTTTCTATTTCCTTATTCGGTTTCTATTTCCTTATTGGATTTTTGTTTCCTTATTCGATTTCCATTTCCTTATTCGATTTCTGTTTCCTTATTCAGTTTCTATTTCCTTATTCGGTTTCTATTTCCTTATTCGGTTTCTTTTTCCTTATTCGGTATCTGTTTCCTTATTTGATTTCTTTTTCCTTATTAAATTTTCATTTCCTTATTCTGTTACTATTTCCTTATATTTACAACTATCAAACATCAACACACACCAAACTTAATGTAATTGAAAGATATCTAGAGGTCAATATACAGGCTCGAACAAAAGACAAAAAAAGAAAAATATAGCGAGCTTTTTTGGGATGAAGATGTAGTACAGACCGAACGTCAGTTTTAGTCGGACATACTTTAATGTTAGTCTTACATGTTGTTCTGGAACTCATTCCTCATTTATTCGTCAAGTGATCATCATTTTATATTGTTAACGTTTCATTGCGTACATCGCTTAATGTGCGCCAGTTTTAGGAGTTTTATACAGGACAGTGTAGGAATCCATGTTACTGTAGTATCCGGGGGGTAGTTTTAGGTCATCAGACAGACCATCGAGAGATGTCCGAAGAACTTCCAGAAACCCTCCTCTTCCGGTTGAAACTACTAATGACTACAGACGCTAATATTCACTAGAAAAGCAATCGGCCGTTCCTGACTGCAGGAACGACCATCCAAGGTATTTATCGGTTTCGAGATATACTCGGGATCACAACATTGGCGCTGCGAGCACTTATTTGCGTGGTGCATTGCAAGTAATAGCTCATTTTGTGATTTGAGGCGACGTTCGCTTCAACAGTGTTTCCCGCGGAAAAGGATTCGGGGGAAACCTTTGCCGATCGTTTTTTTTGTTGTGTAAATCTCTGTTAGAGAATATTACATAACATTACAGATGTTTTGCAGCGCTGTAGAACCCCTGTTTTTGTGTAGCATTGAGTATTCGTTGTTTTTTCGTATTTTCAAGACGACTTGGATCACGTGACCTGGGAGGAACGGGGAACCTGTCGCGTTGTTAATTGTTCTGTATATTTTTTATGTTTTTGTAAGGCAGGAGGGGGAAAGGTGATTTGGTTTATTCCAGCGCGGGAATAAGTCATTTCAGGCACTCGTGGAGTATTTTGGAGGAATACTTCACTGTTGTTTAGGAGAAAGGGTTGTGCAAGTAGACGTCATTGTTATTGTTTTGTTTTGTTTACTTCTGATAACTGCAGAACAGAAGGACGGGTTACCAGTCGTATTGTTATTGTTTTGTTCACTTCGATAACCGCAGACCAGAAGGACGGGTTACCCGAAGCAGAAGTGTTTGTGTTAGTAATAAATAAATTGTGGTTTAAGTGTGTTGTTTGTTGTTTATTCTTTAAATAAATAAACTTTGTTATAAATTGTTGTTCAGTGAGTTACAGAAACAAATGTCAGTTGTAAACCTAAACACTTGTAGCTTTCAAGAGTTACTCCAGCTCCCAGGTATAGGCATACAAACTGGGGAGCAAATAATGGACATTAGGGAGAGCAAGGGCTTTATGACCGAGTCAGACTTGGATACAATCTCCCACCTACGAGTAACAAGGGGTCTCTTATCCAGGATGGACTTCAGACCAAATGGAGGTGGCCCAAATATTGGGCCACCACCTCAGTCCCAAGGCAGGCATGGTGAGATGTTAAACATGGCACACATTGCCCCAAAGGTCACACCATCCCAAGTACAAGGCCAATCTGCATTTAGGCAAGAAGCATGGCACCAGCGGCAAAGTCCCGGGCCCTTGGAAGGGCCCAGCCAGATGGACTCTGCCTTCCTTGAATATAGTTCATATCCCGGGGATGCTAATGCTATACCTGAACCCACAGGGAATTGGGATGGGGCTACAATGAACAGTTACAGAAAAAAGAGTGGAGTCCCCATGATATTGGTGACCCAAACCAAGGTAGTCCCCCTCACCACAGGTACAGGGGTAGTATTGGGAACAAGCCGTATTGGCCAGGCAAAGACAGTGCGTGGGACAAATGTACCCCGAACTATTGGGGTACACCTTCACACCCCATGGGTCATACATGCAACTATGCAGGTCAGGGGTCAGCACCCTGTACCCAACCAGCTTACACTGGTGGGGGACAGTATGAGATGGCCTGTAGTAAGTATGTCAAAAGGCAAGATAATAGGGATGCGGACACTTGGCAAACCCCATCTCATGACTATGGGGATAGGCAACCCAAGAATCAGTATAATCAAGGGTATACAGCGGTGCCCCCACAAGGGGTCACCGCAGGGGTGAGCTATGGACAACAGGCCTACCCAGTACCATATAATGAGGATAGGCCTATAGAAAACACAAGAGGACCTGACAACAGGGGTGGGCACAAGGAACTTTAAGTGGCGTCTCTAAAGTTACCAATGCCCCAAAAAATATAAAGTACGATGGGAAGGGCAACTGGCAGGCCTTTTTCACAAAATTTGCTAGGTACGCAGAGGTTTGTGAATGGGGTCCCCAGGAATGCAAGGATCAACTTTGCTGGTGCCATGAGGAAAAGGCCAGCGAGTATTATGCCCTCATAACAGAAAGAGACAGGGAGGTGAGTTATAGGGAGCTTGTGGAGAAGCTTCACAAGCGCTTTGGTTTCAAGGCACTCCCTGAGACCGCCCGGGTCCAGTTTAACAATGCCCGGTAAGCCCCCGAGGAGTCTCTTGAGGACTGGGCTGATCGAGTGTTGTCCTTGGCCATTAGGGCATTTAGAAACCTCCCTGACGACTATAATTATGTATGAGCAAGCCATAATGCGGCTGTGTCAGGGAGTTGGGAGTGCAAATCTCTAACCTTCAGCCCCAAAGTATTGAGGTAGCTATAGATAAAAGATATTCTAACACAACACAGAGGCAATATATGGCAAGCCAAACAGGCGTGATGTTAGGCAAGTAACTGATGGGCAGTTTGAAGCCCACCATGTGGCCTTCCGTGAATATCAGGAACCCCATGTAAGGAATACAATGGCCCTCGAGGGGGCCCCAGTCAGTACATGGAAAGTGGAGTTAGAAAAGTCTAATAAGAAGTTTGAAAACAAACTTGGTCAAGTCCATGAAAAATTAGACGACATGATGGACCAATTCAAGCAACTCCTCACAAGCCCCATTTCAGGTAGTTGCTCACCTGGCAGACATATAGGGACAGAAGGTTGCCACTACTGTGGGGAGAGGGGCCATTCCTAAATGGAATGCCCAAACTTAAGAGGTAAGTCTGTCTCAGGGAGTCCCTCCACTGATAGAGGGCCTCCATGGGAGGGAGTGTGCTACCACTGTTTCAAGCCTGGACATGTTGAGAAGGACTGTCTTGATTTACAGGGGAGGGATAAAACTGTTCCCTTCATAAATCAGTCAAACATAACTGCAACAGGACCATTAAACTTAAACGGGACTACTCAGGAGGCCGGAGTGAGTCCCCGCAAATGAAGTTAGGCCTCTCAGGAGTTGAGTCTGTACCCCAAGGCAGAGTAGCAGAGGTAGCTATAGTGGGCCCAGGGGTATGTGCAAGAAACAGAGAACCCAGTGTGTCGATACAGGTTATAGCAGAGATTGAGTCAGAGCAATACTCTGACTCTGACAATCTCCTTGAAGGCGGATTGGACTGCTACTTATTAAGATGTCTCAAGAACATATTGAGGCATGGTGCACTGGAGTTGGACCACAGCTTTCTCCCAGGTGGGTATTTATTGGTTGAGGAATATACACATACATGTACAAACAATTCTAGTTCAGTTGGATTAAGCGTTTACAATAGGATAACACCAAATAAATTCAAATATAATATATGCAGGTTAAACTATGCCTATACATATTGTTTAAAGATGTCAGTCTTATTTACAAAGCTTGTATTAACAATAACACAAACAAAGCAAGCAAGCCAAACAAAGTTTCACTTTGCAAGCAATAGAAAATCAGCTGTAATCCGCGAATACTGCACGGTAGGATTTTAAAAGAATTGATTGACTTCCTTTTTTTTCAACAGTTCTGATATTTTAAAAGATATTCAAATCATAAACTGGTTTTCAGGTATTTAAATAAATTTTAGATTTCCAGCATCACTACTAAAGTGAAGACGTAACAAAAAAGAGTCATAAGTCCATTGCCAAATATTTCATGCATTATTTGAACGATATCATATTAACAATAAATACTATCCATAAGTTTTAGTATCATACTGGGGATTTAGGATTGGGCCTAAATGTGTTTTATACGATTATTCGGGATAAAAATCTAAAGAGCCAGTAAAGACCGAATTTTTTTAAAACTTCACTAAGAAACTATTTGATTCTCTCAAAATAATGGAAAAAAAGCTCTAAAAATTATAAACTGGTAGTAAGGTTTTTTATTATGAACTTTTAGTTTCGAGCATCACTTAAATACACGCAAACAAGAGACATTACGTCCAGTGGCAAATATTTCATGCATGGACAGGACGACAACATACTTTGGATAAGTTATATAATGAGATGCAGAAGAATATTTGCCGGAACTCTAGGATTGTACCTTAATTATTCCGGGAATTTGGGATTAGGCCTAAATGAATTGTGTACAGTTATTAGAATTTACACTTTACTGTTTTTAGGTATCTACACTAATCGTAACTCGGAATTAAATTATATTTTTTTTGGAGCGGAAAAGGACAGTTTTATTTTTATGGAATATCAGTGTAACAATCTTTTAGTTTCCTTTATATTATAGGACAAGTTTGGGGGATTGGGCACGTTTGGGTGTTTATTAAAAAATGGACACGCTTAGGCGTTTAAATAATACAAATGACACGCTTTGACGCCCTTTTTACAACTAGACATGTTTTGCAATTCAGTGACGTCGATGTGGACACGTTTGGAAGTATCGGACACGTTTGGGGGAAGGACACGTTTCTGAGTGTTACATATATATCAATTCATATATCATTTTCAATCTCTTTCCAATCTTACATTCAGCTCATACATTCAAAATTATAAAAAGCTTACACAGAATACAATGAAAAATTATAGAGTTAATTGTTTCTACAGTCTTATTGTCAAATATATGACGAACAATGATACAATCGAAAAAAATCGCAAAGGGCTGGTGTCCATTCCACAACGCAATGAATATCAAAAGTATTAAATATGAAGTCAATTATCAGCAATAATAAGACAAGCAAACAACATCACAATATAATTATCATTATTCAGCAAAAACATTTTCCCCATTTTCTCACAGAAACATACACAATTCTCACTACAAAAACAAATTATAAAATACTGAAAAAATAAACTGTTAGAGTTTTTTATTTTTCACAAGTTTTTTCCATCTCTAATATTCCTTGACGCACTGTATCAGTCATCAGTTTTGTTGTTCTTACATCTTTAAAATCGTCGGTTACCACTTTGTTAAATATACAATAATCTTGTTCACCGCGAAGGAGAACTTCAAAATATTTATGGTCCATATAAAATAATACAAGACGTCTTCTTTGCATGTTGAGGAAAAAAAAATTTTGAGGAAAAAAAAGGAAATGAATATTGAAAAAGGAAAAAGAAACAGAATAAGGAAATGAAATTTGAATAAGGAAATAGAAATCGAATAAGGAAATGAAAATCCAATAAGGAAATAGAAACCGAATAAGGAAATGAAAATTGAATAAGGAAAAAGAAATCAAATAAGGAAACAGAAACCGAATTAGGAAAAAGAAACCGAATAAGGAAATAGAAACCGAATAAGGAAATGAAAATTGAATAAGGAAATAGAAACCGAATAAGGAAACAGCAATCGAATAAGGAAATGAAAATCGAATAAGGAAATAGAAACCGAATAAGGAAATAGAAACCGAAAAGGGAAATGAATATTGAAAAAGGAAAAAGAAACCGAATAAGGAAATGGAAATCGAACAAGGAAATGGAAATCAAATCAGGAAATGAAAATCCAATAAGGAAATAGAAACCGAATAAGGAAATAGAAACCGAAAAAGGAAATGAATATTGAAAAAGGAAAAAGAAACCGAATAAGGAAATGAAAATCGAATAAGGAACTAGAAACCGAATAAGGAAATCGAAACCAAATAAGGAAATAGAAACCCAATAAGGAAATAGAAACTAAATAAGGAAATAGAAACCGAAAAAAGAAATGAATATTGAAAAAGGAAAAAGAAACCGAATAAGGAAAAAGAAACCGAATAAGGAAACAGAAACCGAATAAGGAAATAGAAACTGAATAACGAAATAGAAACCGAAAAAGGAAATGAATATTGAAAAAGGAAAAAGAAACCGTATAAGGAAATGACAATTGAATAAGGAAATGAAAATCCAATAAGGAAATGGAAATTGAATAAGGAAATGAAAATCCAATAAGGAAATAGAAACCGAATAAGGAAATGAAAATTGAATAAGGAAAAAGAAATCAAATAAGGAAACAGAAACCGAATTAGGAAAAAGAAACCGAATAAGGAAATAGAAACCGAATAAGGAAATGAAAATTGAATAAGGAAATAGAAACCGAATAAGGAAACAGCAATCGAATAAGGAAATGAAAATCGAATAAGGAAATAGAAACCGAATAAGGAAATAGAAACCGAAAAGGGAAATGAATATTGAAAAAGGAAAAAGAAACCGAATAAGGAAATGGAAATCAAACAAGGAAATGGAAATCAAATAAGGAAATGAAAATCCAATAAGGAAATAGAAACCGAATAAGGAAATAGAAACCGAAAAAGGAAATGAATATTGAAAAAGGAAAAAGAAACCGAATAAGGAAATGAAAATCGAATAAGGAACTAGAAACCGAATAAGGAAATCGAAACCAAATAAGGAAATAGAAACCCAATAAGGAAATAGAAACTAAATAAGGAAATAGAAACCGAAAAAAGAAATGAATATTGAAAAAGGAAAAAGAAACCGAATAAGGAAAAAGAAACCGAATAAGGAAATAGAAACCGAATAAGGAAATAGAAACTGAATAAGGAAATAGAAACCGAAAAAGGAAATGAATATTGAAAAAGGAAAAAGAAACCGTATAAGGAAATGGCAATTGAATAAGGAAATGAAAATTGAATAAGGAAATGAAAATCCAATAAGGAAATAGAAACCGAATAAGGAAACAGAAACGGAATAAGGAAATAGAAACGAAAAAGGAAATGAATATTGAAAAAGGAAAAAGAAACCGAATAAGGAAATGAAAACGGAATAAGGAAATAGAAACGAAAAAGGAAATGAATATTGAAAAAGGAAAAAGAAACCGAATAAGGAAATGAAAATCGAATAAGGAACTAGAAACCGAAAAAGGAAATGAATATTGAAAAAGGAAAAAGAAACCGTATAAGGAAATGGCAATTGAATAAGGAAATGAAAATTGAATAAGGAAATGAAAATCCAATAAGGAAATAGAAACCGAATAAGGAAACAGAAACGGAATAAGGAAATAGAAACGAAAAAGGAAATAAATATTGAATAAGGAATAAATCAAATAAGGAAACAGAAACGGAATAAGGAAATAGAAACGAAAAAGGAAATGAATATTGAAAAAGGAAAAAGAAACCGAATAAGGAAATGAAAATCGAATAAGGAACTAGAAACCGAATAAGGAAATCGAAACCGAATAAGGAAATAGAAACCCAATAAGGAAATAGAATCCGATTCAGGGAATAGAAACCGAAAAAGGAAATGAATATGAAAAAGGAAATAAAAATCGAATAAGGAAAAAGAAATTGAATAAGGAAACGAAAAAAAATGAGAAAAAAAATTTGAGGAAAAAAAATTTTTAGGAAAAAAAATTTGAGAAAAAAAAAATTTTGAGGAAAAAACATTTGAGGAAAACAAAATTTGAGGAAAAAAAAATTTGAGAAAAAAAAAAATTTGAGGAAAAAAATTTTGAGGAAAAAAAAATTTTGAGGAAAAAAAATTTTGAGGAAAAAAAATTTTGAGGAAAAAAAAATTTTGAGGAAAAAAAATTTTGAAGCAAAAAATTTAGTTTGGACTTGTAATATTTTTCAAAAATGAATATCGAAATAGGAAAAAGGAACCGAATAAGGAAATGGAAATGGAATAAGGAAATGGAAATCGAATAAGGAAATGAAAATCCAATAAGGAAATAGAAACCAAATAAGGAAATAGAAACCGAATAAGGAAATAGAAACCGAAAAAGGATATGAATATTGAAAAAGGAAAAAGAAACCGAATAAGGAAATGAAAATCGAATAAGGAACTAGAAACCGAATAAGGAAATTGAAACCAAATAAGGAAATAGAAACCCAATAAGGAAATAGAAACTAAATAAGGAAATAGAAACCGAAAAAGGAAATGAATATTGAAAAAGGAAAAAGAAACCTAATAAGGAAAAAGAAACCGAATAAGGAAATAGAAACCGAATAAGGAAATAGAAACTGAATAAGGAAATAGAAACCGAAAAAGGAAATGAATATTGAAAAAGGAAAAAGAAACCGTATAAGGAAATGGAAATTGAATAAGGAAATGAAAATCCAATAAGGAAATAGAAACCGAATAAGGAAATGAAAATTGAATAAGGAAAAAGAAATCAAATAAGGAAACAGAAACCGAATTAGGAAAAAGAAACCGAATAAGGAAATAGAAACCGAATAAGGAAATGAAAATTGAATAAGGAAATAGAAACCGAATAAGGAAACAGCAATCAAATAAGGAAATGAAAATCGAATAAGGAAATAGAAACCGAATAAGGAAATAGAAACCGAAAAGGGAAATGAATATTGAAAAAGGAAAAAAAAACGAATAAGGAAATGGAAATCGAATAAGGAAATAAAAATCGAATAAGGAAATGAAAATCCAATAAGGAAATAGAAACCGAATAAGGAAATAGAAACCGAAAAAAGGAAATGAATATTGAAAAAGGAAAAAGAAACCGAATAAGGAAATGAAAATTGAATAAGGAACTAGAAACCGAATAATGAAATCGAAACCAAATAAGGAAATAGAAACCCAATAAGGAAATAGAAACTAAATACGGAAATAGAAACCGAAAATGAAATGAATATTGAAAAAGGAAAAAGAAACCGAATAAGGAAAAAGAAACCAAATAAGGAAATAGAAACCGAATAAGGAAATAGAAACTGAATAAGGAAATAGAAACCGAAAAAGGAAATGAATATTGAAAAAGGAAAAAGAAACCGTATAAGGAAATGGAAATTGAATAAGGAAATGAAAATCCAATAAGGAAATAGAAACCGAATAAGGAAATGAAAATTGAATAAGGAAAAAGAAATCAAATAAGGAAACAGAAACGGAATAAGGAAATAGAAACGAAAAAGGAAATGAATATTGAAAAAGGAAAAAGAAACCGAATAAGGAAATGAAAATCGAATAAGGAACTAGAAACCGAATAAGGAAATCGAAACCGAATAAGGAAATAAAAAACCCAATAAGAAAATAGAATCCGATTCAGGGAATAGAAACCGAAAAAGGAAATGAATATGAAAAAGGAAATAAAAATCGAATAAGGAAAAAGAAATTGAATAAGGAAACGAAAAAAAATGAGGAAAAAAAAAATTTGAGAAAAAAAATTTGAGGAAAAAAAAATTTTAAGGAAAAAAAATTTGAGAAAAAAAAATTTTGAGGACAAAAAATTTGAAGAAAAAAAATTTGAGGAAAAAAAAAATTTGAGAAAAAAAAAAATTGGAGGAAAAAAATTTTGAGGAAAAAAAAATTTTGAGGAAAAAAAATTTTGAGGAAAAAAAAATTTTGAGGAAAAAAAATTTTGAAGCAAAAAAAAATTTAGTTTGGACTTGTAATATTTTTCAAAATTGAATATCGAAATAGGAAAAAGGAACCGAATAAGGAAATGGAAATGGAATAAGGAAATGGAAATCGAATAAGGAAATGAAAATCCAATAAGGAAATAGAAACCAAATAAGGAAATAGAAATCGAAAAAGGAAATGAATATTGAAAAAGGAAAAAGAAACAGGATAAGGAAATGAAATTTGAATAAGGAAATAGAAATCGAATAAGGAAATGAAAATCGAAGAAGGAAATGAAAATCCAATAAGGAAATAGAAACCGAATAAGGAAATGAAAATTGAATAAGGAAAAAGAAATCAAATAAGGAAACAGAAACCGAATATGGAAAAAGAAACCGATTAAGGAAATAGAAACCGAATAAGGAAATGAAAATTGAATAAGGAAATAGAAATCGAATAAGGAAATGAAAATCCAATAAGGAAATAGAAACTGAATAAGGAAATGAAAATTGAATAAGGAAAAAAAATCAAATAAGGAAACAGAAACCGAATTAGGAAAAAGAAACCGAAAAAGGAAATGAATATTGAAAAAGGAAAAAGAAACCGAATAAGGAAATGGAAATCGAATAAGGAAATGAAAATCCTATAAGGAAATAGAAACCGAATAAGGAAATAGAAACCGAAAAAGGAAATGAATATTGAAAAAGGAAAAAGAAACCGAATAAGGAAATGAAAATCGAATAAGGAACTAGAAACCGAATAAGGAAATCGAAACCGAATAAGGAAATAGAAACCCAATAAGGAAATAGAAACTAAATAAGGAAATAGAAACTGAAAAAGGAAATGAATATTGAAAAAGGAAAAAGAAACCGAATAAGGAAAAAGAAACCGAATAAGGAAATAGAAACCAAATAAGGAAATCGAAACCGAATAAGGAAATAGAAACCCAATAAGGAAATAGAAACTAAATAAGGAAATAGAAACTGAAAAAGGAAATGAATATTGAAAAAGGAAAAAGAAACCGAATAAGGAAAAAGAAACAGAATAAGGAAATAGAAACCGAATAAGGAAAAAGAAACCGAATAAGGTAATAGAAACCGAATAAGGAAATATTTGAGGAAAAAAAAATTTTGAGGAAAAAAAATTTTGAGGAAAAAAAAATTTTGAGGAAAAAAAAATTTGAGAAAAAAAAAAATTTGAGGAAAAAAATTTTGAGGAAAAAAAAATTTTGAGGAAAAAAAATTTTGAGGAAAAAAAAATTTTGAGGAAAAAAAATTTTGAAGCAAAAAAAAATTTAGTTTGGACTTGTTATATTTTTCAAAATTTGAATATCGAAAAAGGAAATAGGAAAAAGGAACCAACTTGTGTCTGGTGTACCTTACTTTAATGGTATCTCCATCGGGGGCCAATCCGACGACTAACAGTTTACCCCAACCTTTGTGCAAAGACATAAATGCTTGCTCCTAAAACAAAATGATTTGGTCATAATTTTGGAAATACTTCTAGCTATAATTCTTAAAAACTAATGGAATAACTAATGAGCAAATGCATGTGATTCGATTGATGACGATAATCACGATGGTCAGATGTTCTCTAGGACAAGGACCCCTTGTCCGCCTAAATCCGCTTCTGATGGTGATAATACAAGAATGACAAATTAAGTACACATGCTAGTTTGATATAAACCTGCTTTGGAAAGTGGAGACTTGTCTCATTGGCAAGCATACTACAACTTCTTTTTGAAATTTTTCGAAAAACTAAGGATTTTCTTATCCCAGACATACATTACCTTAGCCGTATTTAGCACAACTTTTTGGAATTTTGGTTCCTCAATGCTCTTCAACTTTTTACTTGTTTGGCTTTATACATATTTTGATATGAGTGTCACTGATGAGTCTTATGTAGACGAAACGCGCGTCTGGCGTACTAAATTATAATCCTGGTACCTTTGATAACTATTTATATCTGTAATATAACCAAGTACTAAAGAACTATTTCACCAGGTAACAGTCAAAAGGAGACCTGAAACCGGAATCACATTATGTTATGAGTACAAGTCACCACACTGTCTTTGAACTTACTACTAAAAATAGCGCAATTAACAGAAAATCATCAAATACCAAGTTTCAAAATTTGATTTTTTACCTCCTGCACATCTGGACGAGGATGCTAAGATTAACACTTAGATGGAATATTGATATTTTCGTTGGCTATGGAAATTAAAATTATCAGTACACAAATATGTTAGTGATCCCAACACATTCAAAGCCAAAATCTAACTCCCAATTAGTGAATTATCATATAACTAACCATTGTTTTAGTTGTCCCAACACATTCGAAGGCAAAGTCTAACCCTCCGTTGGTCTTTTCTTTGAGTACCTCGTTGATTGGTTTATCGTAGTCCAAAGGATTGAGTGATTCTGTCACTCCAAACTTTTTAGCTGCGAAAGAAATCATGGCATTATATTGATATCAACTTTATGAAAAGTTTGTTAAATGTTTTTTTTTATTTCCCCGAAGTAATCAATAACATGTTGATATTTACATTCACAATATTGACTCTTAGAAATAAAACTTAGTTGTTGATTTTTTTAAATACAGTTTATTATGACATATCTAATTTCCGATTGATTTTTGTTCTTATACTTTAAACACAACATACATAATTCAAACTTATCTGCATTGATATCTATTCCGATGACACGTGCGGCGCCCGCAGCCTTACATCCCATGACAGTCGCTAATCCAATACACCCAAGTCCCCACACAGCACAGACGGATCCTTGTTTTACCTATTGTAAATAGACACGATATTTTAAGTGGATGATACGTCAGTCCATTGATCTTTTTGTGGGTCATTTTTTATATCTGTGGGAATGATACTAGTTCACCACATTTTTTGAATTAATTGATACAAAAATTTGGAATGAACATACAACTAAACTCCTTAACGATAATACATAGTGATATTGTCAGGTATAATGCAATACAATTTGCAAACACGTTTTTATATCAATTCTTATTATATCTCACTTTTGAATGATAGTTTTTCATGTGTGACGTCATGCTGTTTCTAAATTTCATAAATTCAAATGTGGCATAACGTTTGTGTCTTGTCGCCATCGTATGTGACGTCACATTTTTTTTTTAATTACGTTGACGCCTGGACTGATTCGGGTGTGTCTATTCTGTGATAAACTTAGCATCAAGTATTCGGGTTTAGTTTTCTGTAATTAGTTAATACTTCAGTTTCATTATGTATATCTCTTTCATAATCATTTGTTAAAATTTACTGTTTGCAATAGCATTAAGTGTTCTATATAATAAGGATGTTTTTATCCCGTGCATAAAAACAATGCCGTATTTGGCAAAACCTTTTCAACTTTTGATCTTCAGTGCTGTACAACTTTGTACCTTTTTCACTTTCGATCTTTTATATCTGGGCGTTATGTATTCGGGTTTAGTTTTCAGGGGCGTAGCTGCCGTTAGGCACTATAGGCACGTGCCTACACATTTTTTTCACAAATACATTTTTTATTGAAAAAAATGATAAAGTTGAAACAACGTTATATGTAGATGAACGCCAGTGAAGTTGTCAAACTCTTAACCTTTTCTGTAATTAGTTAATACTTCAGTTCCTTTATGTATATCTCTTTCATATTCATTTGATAAAATTTACTGTTTGCAATAGCATGAATTGTTCTATATAATAAGAATGTTCTTATCCCAGGCATAACAACAATGCCGTATTTGGCGAAACCTTTTCAACTTTTGATCTTCAGTGCTGTTCAACTTTGTACTTTTTTCACTTCCGATCTTTTATATCTGGGCGTCACTGGTGAGTCTTGTGTGAACAAGGCGCGTTTTTGGCGTATTGAATTTTAAACCTGATGCTTTTTGTTATCTATTAATCATGTTTTTCTTTGTCTAATATGTTCTCCTATTTATTTGAATTGTAGTCCTGTGATATTATGTTGTCATTTCAATGTTATATTTAACTTTGCCATTAAAGTGCGAGGTTTGGCATGCCACAAAACCAGGTTCAACCCACTACTTTTATTCCCCTTTAAAAGTGTCCTGTACCAAGTCAGGAAGGTGGCCATTGTTATATTATTGTTCGTTTCTGATGTGTGTTGCATTTTAATGTTGAGTCGTTTGTGTTTTCTCTTATTTTTGAGATATTGAGATAAGACGTGGCACGGGTCTTAAATTGTGTTTTCTCTTATTTTTGAGATATTGAGATAAGACGTGGCACGGTACTTGTCTATCTCAAATTCCTGTATTTGGTTTTCATGTTATATTTGTTATTCTCGTGGTGTTTTGTCTGATGCTTGGTCCGTTTCGGTGTTGTGTCGTTGTTCTCCTCTTATATTTAATGCGTTTCCCTCGGTTTTAGTTTGTTACCCCGATTTTTGTTTTTTGTCCATGGATTTATGAGTTTTGAACTGCGGTATACTACTGTTGCCTTTATTTTATATAGGTTACTCATTTGAATGATTATTGCAAACAAAAAGGAACTTTTCTAGATAAATTAAAACATGAATAGATCTTTTTATATATGTAACACTCAGAAACGTGTCCTTCACCCCAAACGTGTCCGATTCCCCAAAACGTGTCCATGTTGACGTCACTGAACTGCAAAAGATGTCTAGATCAAAACATCGCCAAAGCGTGTGATTTGTATAAACGCCCAAACGTGTCCAATGCCAAAAACGTGCCAATATCAAGCGTTATTTGGTTAGTGCTATTCCATTAATACTAATTTATACTAATTTTACCATTTCACTAAAAATATAGATAAGGTACTTTTTCAAACCGGCCGGAACACTGGGTAAAATCGGGGGCGTCATTTCGGCTATGTCGTATGTAAATAGGAAGCACACATATTTAGTTAAACTGTACAGTTAACGGATGAACGTGTCCCTTTCTCTGCACATTAAAATTTGTTCTCTCTAAATATTGGGAAACACCGGCTACTGGACGATCAACAGTCTAAAGTAAATTTATACAGTACAAATGTAAAAATAAAAACTTCTAACCTATGTTTTCTCTAAATATGCATGAAATACTTGCAACTGGACAATACGCAATCATCAGTTTGAAGATAACTTAAACAGTATAGAACAGTAAAATCATCAAAACATGTATGTTCTCTAAATATGCATGAAATACTTGCAACTGGAAATACAGTCTAAAGTTATTTTATACAGTACAAATTAAATTTGCAATTTCGGTAACCACTAATAACCGGCGTTGATCACATACTATTTATATTAATAAAAAGAATATATAAAACCAATGCATGAAATATTTGTCACTGGACGTTATGTCTCTTGATCGTGTGTCTTTAGTGATGCTGGAAACCTAAAATTTATTAAAAAAAAACGGATAACAAGTTGATGATTTGATGAGGTTTTGAAATACACACACACATTCAGATGGAGAACTAATTAACAAAAAAAAATAATCAAAAAATGCTGCTTAACGACCGCCATGCAATATTCGGATAAATATTAAAAGCATCAACGGAGTTTATAAGTACAAAATAATTTACAAAGTTACCGATTAATTCAACTCTATAATTATTCAGTGTAGGTTCGCTCTAAATGAGTATGAAATACTTGCAACTGAACAATAAGCAATTTCAGTCAAAAGATAATAAACAATTACAGATTAAATTTGGAATTATGATATTCATTTAAAACCTACATTTAATTAGCTAAAGCTAATAAATTAAAAGTTTGTCACCTGTCTCACCATCATAGAATTGCCATAAATTTAACGTTATCAGCGAATTTATTTAGGAGTTACATGTAGTAACGCTAAGAGAATCGAGACGTTCTGGCGTTAAATATTGGACACGTTTTGGCGAATAACATTTATCGGACACGTTTGGGTGTTATGAAATCGGACACGTTTGGGGAATTTTGTACATTTCGGACACGTTTAGGGAGAAAAAGACACGTTTGGAGGAATCGGACACGTTTGGGGGGAAGGACAAGTTTGGGAGTGTTACATATATATATATATTGGTTTAATTATCACAGTATGATAGATAACAGTATATATCAACGCATTTTGCTATATTGTCTGCTGTTTCTGTGCTTGCACACTATGCACAAGCATCATTGAAGGCCAACAGTACACACCATATCAAAACTGTAATAATTAAAGATAATCGACTATTTGACTAATCTCCAAGCTTAACAATTTTCATTAACCGTATATATGTAGATCTGCGTAAGCGTGTCTTTAATGCATAATGTATCATATCAGTAAACACATTAACTAAAAAAAACCAAAAAAAAAACCAACAAACTTTTCTTTCATTCCAAATTCTTATTTTAACAAAATGCGTAGATAAGTTAGTTGATTTGTATTTTACTTTTGTATAGATTTAAAGGCATTTATTAAAACAATGATATATTACCGGGGCTGTGTTAACAGCAGTACCATATCCAGTAGGTATACCGCAACTGAGTAAACATATTTTCTCCAGTGGTGCAACCGGGTTGACCTGCAATAAAAAAAAATGAGTTTTACATATTAAGGGCATAAGTATTTCGCCAATGTGTCCATAGTACACGGATGCTCCTCTCGCACTGTCATTTTCTATGTTGAGTGAACCATGAAATTGGGTTCAAAACTCTAATTTGGCATCAAAATTCAAAAGATAATATCAAAGGAAACATGTGTATTAAGTTTCAAGTTGATTGGACTACAACTTTATCAAAATCTACCTTGACCAAAATTTTTAACCTGAAGTGTGACAGACGGACGAACGAACGAGACAACGAAAGGACGCACAGACCGAAAAAACACAATGCCCCTCTTCTATCGTAGGTGGGGCATAAACATGAATTTCTGTGTCGAAGTATGACAAGCTCCGTTCTTTACTAGGACGTACAAGATCCCTTGCGACATCTATTGTTGAGAGTTGTCTGTTTGTCTGCATTTGGTGAATAAATACATACTCAACTCTGATTGCTTGATTTCGTTATCTTTAAAAACTAATAATTGTTACTTGAAAAATTTGCAATAAAAAGACCAATCCAACCGATTCATTTAAAAGTCAGATATTATAACAGTCTTTCGCCCAACAACTATCATTTAAGAACTTCCTAAAAAATAATCTAATTACGATTATACATTATAGTTGGCTTCATTCGTAATTCCATATGTGCACCATGTCATATATTTTTTATTTTGTATATTTTTTTCTTTTCAATCTAATTTAAAAATCTAGAACTCTGATTTCGTTATACTATAAATGAGCTCATATGTATACAGTTTAAGGAAATCAGAGATCTATATTTTAATTAGATTTGTTTAGTTTTATCATTAGTATTTCGTTTTATACAATTAAATACCATACCTTTACGAGGGAGATAGCTGGTATCACGGTATACTGGCTGAAGGTACTGGTATCGAAGAAGTGGTAAACTGTCTTCCCTCTAATGCTGAATCTGGATGTCCCATCCATCAATAGACCATTGGCATAGTTCTTACTACAAAAACGCATGATTTCTTTGTTGTATAGGTTTACATCATTAAAAGATGAAATTTTCCA
This sequence comes from Mytilus trossulus, assembly GCF_036588685.1. Lineage (NCBI taxonomy): Eukaryota > Metazoa > Mollusca > Bivalvia > Mytilida > Mytilidae > Mytilus > Mytilus trossulus. Next base: position 31,029,198 of record NC_086386.1, on the reverse strand, counting down.
ATTTTACTTCTTAGTCCTTAAAAATATGTCAAAATGGAATTCCTATATAGCTCATATGCGATATATTGTTGTCTCCCGTATATTTCCCTAAAAATTGTTGCACAATTTGTAGGTCATCAATCAATATATGGCGCGCATGGGTAAATGCTTTCGGCTGTCCCGGTTTTACAGAATGATTAAAGTATTTAGTTCACGACAACAGACCTTTCAGCATAGTGTGAAAGCAAAAAGGCCTATAGATTAGTATTGTAATTGTTATTAAATACTTCATATACCATAATTATAAACCAAATTATGAGCTATATCTTTTTTTTTTATTTACCTGTGACGTCCAGTCGTGTGGCAGACAATGTGTGGTTCTGTTGTGCTGTTTTTATGGACTGATCTAAGCTGTTTTACGTGTTCGTTTTATTCTGCGGTAAGTCACCACTTCAGTATTGACATACATATCAATTGTATGGCCATTGTACTGAATTTAGTGTTTGCAAAAGTATTAATTATTATAAATACTAAGGATTTTGTTATGCCAGACATAGATAACCTTCGCCGTATTTGACACTACTTTTTGGAATTTTTGGTCATCAATGCCCTTCATCGTTGTTTGGCCGTCTCTAATATTTTGACATGAGCGTCACTAGTGAGTCTTATGTAGACGAAACATGCGCATGGCGTTTTAATTAATAAGCCTAGTACTTTTGATAACTATTAGGATGTCGAAATGTTCTATTGTATTGTTTATTTGTGTATTGTGATCTGTCCTGAATGTTCTTGCATTTATTTGAACTCTAGTTCTGCCATGTAATTTTGTCATTTTAATGTCAAATTTAACATATCCATAAATGTGCGAGGTTTGGCGAGCCACAAAATCAGGTTCAACCAATTTTTCCTTAAAATGTCCAGTACCTAGTAAGGAAAATGGCAGTTGTTATCTTATAGTTCGTTTCTGTGTGTGTGTGTTGCATTGTCATTTGTTGTTTTTTTGTTGCACTTCAGTGTTTATGTTGTTTCGTTATTTTACTCCTATAGGTGATGTGTCAGTTTTAGTTTGTTACCCGGATTTGTTTTCTCTCAGTCTCTCAATCAATGTATGATTTTCGAACAGCGGTATACTTATGTTGCCTTTATCTATAAAGGTAAAGTAACAAAAAATACCGAATACTGATGAAAATATAAAAATGGAAATTCTCTTACCAATATCTATATTCTATAAATTTTCGTTTCGTCTCAATAAGACTCATAAAAACGCTCACACCAAAACAGTTGAAAGCCCAAAACTGAATTATAAGTTGTATAGGTAATCGTTGAAAACAACAAATAATTCATTAGATATAAGTTTTGCCTTATCTTGAATGCTTTAATGTGTTTTATAACTCTAAGAAAAACATTTGAGTGTTGTTTGCTTTCGTATCTAATTTCCAATAATGGTCCTCCTTTTTTTTTTTATTTCACTACTTAAAGATTCATTTTCAAACTTTAGAACATTTTAAATAGAGTTTGTCCTTTTAAAATGAAATAGTTTTATTAAATCGGCAAAGTAGCATTTTGTTTGTTGAACTATTACATATTAATATAAATAATGGGTTTTACAGAATAAAGAACTAAATGTGTTATCTTACTCCATGAATACTTCACAAGTACCAGTTTTCCCACTAGTGCAGCACCTACACTGGTTGCATTCTGGGAGGAACATAGTAATGACATGGTCACCTGTAAAAATGTCAATTTAGGCATTAGCCACCAACATTGACTATACTAAGTCAGAAAAATTGCCATTGTTGTATTATAGTTCGTTTCTGTGTGTGTAACATTTTAATGGTGTGTTTCTGTTGTGTCGTAGTTCTTCTCTTATATTTGATGTGTTTCCCTCAGTTTTACTTTGTAACCCGGCTTTGGTTTTTTTTCTCAATCGCTTTATGAATTTCGAACAGCGGTATGCTACTCCTGTCTTTTTTTATATAGTAGTAATACAACTCAAACCTTCACTAACAACTGCTGTAGACTTTCAACTAGTTTACCGTAAAATCAGAGGCAAAATATTTCATGTATATTTTTTTTACATCAGCAACCTTTTATTCAGATAGTCTATATAGACGATGGCTTATGTCATAGGTTGATTCAGATTTTAAGATGTGAATACAAGGTCATTCATTTCATTCATGCTAACTTATTCTGCGTAAGCTTAATAATCCAATATTCTGACTCACACTTCCAGGGTTAGGAGATTTACATTTTCAAATATTTGTTTGTCTTACAGTTATCAATTTAAATTGCTTTTATCTTGAAATGCTGCATGTTTTCAAACGGTTTCATACAACACAAACCGTTACTGTTCACCATTCAAGTTTTTAGTTTAAAGAAAACATCTTTAGGTATTCTTATCTAAAATTAGCTTAATTTAACAGAAATTCTAAACGACATCAGATTGCATTAACCTATTAAACAAAGAGTCATCAAAACTAGAATCAAGGTTGATCGTGCAAGTAAAAATAGAATATTATTTACACTGACTAATGAGGTCACATAACCTCCTTGCACTGATATAAGCTGCGTCGAAATTAGAATACTGGTGTTAGAAGTTGTACACTGACAGGTACTTACTTGAATGATGAGTCAAAAACAAATAAATGTCAAGAAACTTAATTGATTTGTTGACTGTATACGTCAAATCTATAGCTAGTGCAGCTGTAAAATATGTACCTTTGATTTTTTTTCATAAAGGAGATGGGTATGATGGGACCATTTTTTGTCCTTTGAGTTCGTCAAAAAATTATGACGAATTTGCACAATTTAATCAAACAGAAATTCCTTGGACTCTAAGTTTTCACATAATAATTTTATATATTAAAGTACTCACTACAAGTATTTGATGTTCTTATACAAATTTTGCATTTCTATTTCAAACTTTTTGTTTTTATTCCAAAAGCAATCTTGAAGGAAATTATGTTAAACATACCTCACAACTAATATAAGATATGAACCAAGGCCTTACTAAAATATATTATTGTACGAGTTTCATATACAAAGATGAATAAGCAGGTACACTATCTTCATTTGTAAAGACACAGATGAGACATTAAATTTTGTATAAAATGGTCATTTTAGGTGTAGTATGTCAAATTCGATATGTTTATCACACCCTGATTACCTAAGAAGGTTCAGTTGTTTTCTATAATATCCCACATATTTCTTCACATCCCAAATGTTTTAAGTTTATCTGTGCAATTGAGAAACAAGATAGTGCAAAACAGTCCTCCTGAACATGATAAATCGGATCAAAGTTATACTTTCATGTGAAAGATTTTCCCTCCAAATCAAGACATTCATACAGACGAAAGAAAAAGACAAGGAATAATTGATTAAAAAAACTGATTAAAGTAAATGTTTTGAAGATACTCAATGATATTCATAAGAGTTGAATGATAGTAAACGACAAACTCAAACATTAGAAACTGTAATGAATGGATTAAAAGAGGTATGGTGCATTTATGTTTAATTTGCTATTTTAATGTTTCTTTCCATGGAATTATTTTCTTACTTTACTAACCTTCTTCAAAATTGGTCACGCCTTCCCCCACACTTTCCACAACACCCGAGGCTTCATGACCAAGGATGACGGGTAATTTTGCTTCGATACTTCCGTTCAAAATGTGAGCATCGCTGTGACAGATACCAGTGAACGCAATCTTAAATAAAATTTAGTTTTGACTACTATTAAACAAATAATTTTCAATCTTTGATGATTCCCCTTGCTCCCATGTTTTATTGACCCTATTTGATTTACCATTTATGAAGGAGAATGTTTTCCAAACCAATACTACCATGACATTGAAAAGTCAAACAATATTTTAGATAAAGAGGATTTTTTAAAATATCAAAATACATTTTTCTCTAACTTTTTGTTTTTTTTTCATTTGCTGACAGGTGTGAGAAAAATATGTCTCATTACTAGTGAATTATCTGTGAATGGCAAATGATTGTTCAAAATTTAATTATGATATTTAATTTTCTTTATTTCTACTGAATTTCCTATTGGGACGTCATGAAAAAATGCAACTTTTCCTTATGACGTCACATATACAGAACATAACTTTGCGAAAATGTTTGAAAAGGAAGGATAACAATCAGTAGGAGAACATATTCCACCACTATAACTCGTGTATTATAATATTTCTCCACTTCTCAACACTTAAAATATGATTATTTAGAAAGCTTGCCAAACCTCGCGCTTTTAATATTAAAATCTAACCATCTCGAGTGGAGAAGTAGCGTGACACACTTGTTGCATTTATGGAATCTATATTCCTCCAACATGTGCTGGATAAATTGATTGTACTTTTTTTACAATTATTATTGTTGGTGTGGTTGTTGTTAAATTGCTTTATACTTTTAGTTAAACAAAACATTTGAACGAAGAAGCAATTGGGTTTAAAATGATGACAAAGAAACACCCAAAGTATATTAACGTCTACAATTTATTTTCTTTATGGATTAGTATAAGTTGTTTTAACAATAAGCTTTGGTCTTAGTCCTCAGATCGATTCTTTTTAAGCTGTGAAAACATTCAAAATAATATCAACAATTTAGAACGAAATTCTTGAAGGACCACATTCACTTAAAATAAAAGACAATCACTAAATAAGTTCCTAACATTTACACATCTGCATGCGACGAATGATACTAGGTATACTCCCATTGTCATGTAGAACATACTAGTAGAACGTGCAATAAAATTAACTGAGAACTATATATCAAATTTATGCAAACAATGTTTGATCCGAAAAAACCTGAAAAACAAGCACGCCGTCTTGAAAAGGAGGGACGAAAGATACCAAAGGGACGTTTAAACTCATAAATCTAAAACAAACTGACAACGCCATGGCTAAAAATGAAAAAAGAGAAAGAGACAAACATAGAAAACTAAAGAATAAACAACACAAACTAGGGGTGATCTCGGGTGCTCCGGAAGGGTAACCAGATCCATGCTCCACATGTTGCACCCGTCGTGTTGCTTATGTGATTACAAATCCGGTAAATTGTCTAATTCGGTAGGCCACATTCGTGAAAGGGAGGGGATTGTGGTTACGACATAAGGAACATATCCGATATCATTAATGAAACGGTTATTCCATAACGGTCAACCAACTCGTGATTGCGTCCGTAAAATTTACGAAGGGATGATTTCAACTTCACCATTTGGAACTCTTGGTTAAATAGCTTCCTCGTGAGCAGCAACCCTCTATCAAGAAAATCATGATAGGACATCCAAGCAAGGGAATATCGTATCAATTGTGAGATATATAACCCGTATGCAGGTGCTGCTGGAATTTTGCTACTTAGAAATGGAAAGTTCGCAATTGGAAAGCTGAAATCATCTCTTTTGTCGTAAAGCTTCTTTGTTTTCAACCGACCCTCATTGTCAATTTCTAAATGTTAGTCAAGATATGAAGCCGACTTAACTGTATCTGTAGTATCCTTTATCTCTAGTTTAATGAGATAGATGCGTTATCACCAAATTTTGAATGATTTAGTGAAAGAACATCATCTTTATAGCGGAATGTAGAGTTAAAGGATATTGCTAACTTCTTATCATTCTTCCTAAGAAGTTCCTGCATGAAGTCAGCCTCATAATAATAAAGAAATAAGTCGGCAAGTAGAGGGGCACAGTTTGTTACCATTGGAATGCCAAGTCTGCTGAAAAACACGTCCTCCGAACGTTACAAATATGTTGTCAATCAAGAAATCAAGCATCTTGATAAAATCAGTTTCAGAGAATTTTTTGTTTGAATCAGAGTGATCCTTTACAAAGTAGGATTTATTTCTCCCTAAGACAAGATACTAGTATCTACGTTGGCCATTTTTTTTTATGAAGCAAAGCAATACCAACCCTTTCAATGTATTGAATGTGGAACACTTGTGTAAAGAGTAGAAAAGTCAAATGGTTTGATACTGTTACAAGATAAAAGAGAGTTAGACTGCATGTACTCTAAAAGATCCTTGGACTCTTTTTAAGTATCACATCTGATTCGTGCCACCTCTAGAATAGGCAGTTTCACAATAACTTTGAACTGTATTGCACCGTAATATTTTAGAAATCAGTGTTAGTTTCATAATCGATAATTGAACACCAGTATTCTACTATTGCCTTTATTTTGGACAATTTTGGCGTTTTCATTCCGAACGTATGAATATTGACATGCCCAGTGTAATTAAGATATATTTTAAGAGAGCAGAATATTTATTGTTTTTACCAATGAATCTAGACATAACTAATTATAGCGCGGGTTGTATAGTCTGTAGGAGTTTCTTGCAAACTATTTAGAGGAAATATCTGAGATTGCAACCTCAATTTACTCAAAAAGTAGCACATGATGGTATATTTTATATTACATATTTGATTTAATCAGCTAATAATTAGCCTTCATGCAAATTTTCATCAAAATTTCGTAATGGGATTTGTATTGTATCATTTGCCCTTAAGTTTTTATCAATAATGTGCAACCTGCATTATAAGTCGTGTGTATTCTTTCAAAAACTAAATGTCTAGAACGAAATCTATGATATCATTCCTAATACATAAGACCGCCAGACGCTACAATTGCACCTGTACAAGACTAGTATAATTCAAACATTTTTCAATTATCCACTGTATAAACAACGATAACACATGTTGCATTTAAAGTTTGAAATAGATTTCAATTCATTAAACGCTTTTATAATACACTGTCAAATACTATGAATTGTACATTTTGAAAGTAACCTACCCTAACACGAACTTCTCCTCCTCTTGGTGGTTCTACTGTGACTGTTTCGATAGAGAGAGGCTGTCTTGGCTCCCAACAAACAGCAGCCTTGCACTCAATAGCCTATTTGTAAAGAAAATTATAATTCATTTTCTACATTTGAAAATGCCTGTACCAAGTCAGGAATATGACATTTTTGTCTATTCGTTTGATGTGTTTTGTCATTTGATTTTGCCATGTGATAAGAGACTTCCGATTAAATTTTCCTCGGAGTTCAGTATTTTTGTGATTTTTCTTTTTGTTTTATTTGATTGATTGATTGATTGATTGATTGATTGCTAGTTAACGCAATAGTCTTCAACGGAAAGAGATAAATGAAAATGCATGTTAAAACTATTAATCTCTCGAACATAATAATTTGTTTAAACTTATTTATTTAAAGTGGATTGGGAAACAAGTTTTGCAACTTATATTAATTCCTTTCCCCTTTGCGGGTTCGAGTGCTGCCTTGTAGCGGCATTATCCTGCTCTTTTTCGAAATCTACAAGGGTGTCTTTAACGTGCCAGAGATATTGCTCTCTCTTAACACGGGTCAGCCATTTATCGTTTCTTTCCAACGAACTATAATCGTTTCCTCAAGACCATACTCGCAGATGGTGTCAAGGGAGAGCCAAAAATTCAGTCCCTGAAATTTTCATCTCAAACGGGAATCGAACCAGGAACGAGGAATCTTTACTTTAGTAGTCCGATGCAATAACAACTACACCACGGCTCTCTAATTGCTTTTATATCCAACTTTGAGAATAAAACAGTAGCCTGAATTCCAAATCAGGAAGTCCCTGACCAAATAGTAAAACCAAAAGCCTTAACACATAAAAAAGAAAGAAAACAACAGCAATGTTCCTGACTTGGTCACTCATAGGCATTTCATTTGGTTGATTAGATTTTATATTTTAAACTTTTTTTTTAACCTCGCCCCTTTGTTGCAAATAAAATCAAACTACAATAGAAAATATATAAACTGTGCTTCATATTAATTTTTGTTTCATACATAACGCTTTTTGTATAGGTATTGTTCAAAAAGACCAATATTTATCAAAGGTACCAGGATTATAATTTAATACGCCAGACGCGCGTTTCGTCTTCATAGGACTCATCAGTCACGTTCAGATAAAAAAATTAAAAAAAGCCAAAACGTTATGCCTAATACGGCTAAGGTAATCTACTCCTTGATTTTCGAAGAAAATAAATCCAAGTTTTGTAAACAGGAAATTTATAAAAATGACCATATAATTGACATTCATGTCAACACCGAAGTGTTGACTACTGGACTGGTGATACCCTCGGGGACGAAACGTCCACCAGCAGTGGCATCGACCGAGTGATGTAAATAGTTATCAAAGGTTCCAAGATAATAATTTTATACGCCACACGCGCGTTTCGTCTACACAAGACTCATCAGTGACGCTCAGATAAAAACAGTTAAAAAGCCAAACAAATACAAAGTTAAAGAACATTGGGACAAATAAGATACACCATATATTAATTGAAAATTTAAAACTAAGTAAGTGATAAGTGCTGTATAAAACAATACATCAGATTAAATTTTTAACCTATTTGTAAAAAATATTGATTCTAAAAATATATCTTTTTAAGAATTTGTATTTTTCTTACCTTTCCTCTTGTTTTAGGCATGTTTGTTTTTCTCAAGTGAACGCGATCGGTGATCAGCTGGTTTTTAAAGATATACTGTTAGTGTCGTGTGCACAAAGATATTCCAGTTAACTAAAAATATGTGTTTATGCATATAACTGTGTCAAATAAACGTATTTACACTTTTGGTATTTAGCTGAATTTTGTCTCCAAATGACCTTAGATCGTCTCCGATTAACCTTATGACGTCAAACAACAATCATCTTTTTACAGTGACGTCAAATGTTTTGAATTGTTATGTCAAAGTTTACGGGAACCTGTGTGATTTTACCTAATGGCGGACAAATTTGCATACAAGTGTAAATACGTCTATTATGTAGGCTACTTTATTTTATTTTTGATTATTTGATTGTTATGTTTTATTGATTTTATTTACAATGCATATTCTATGTATACATTTTAAGCAAATTAAAGCAATAATTTTCTAAATTGATTTATAGAAAAACTTTAGTTCACATCCACTTATAATTGTAGGAACTGTAAAACAAAGTTTTCGACAATGTTCATGCGTTGACGTTATTTGAATGCATATAACTCATCATAGATACCACGATTAAAATTTGTCTTTACGCCAAACATGCGTGTGGTCTTCAAAAGACTCATCACTGACGCTCGAATAAAAAAAAATTACAAGGCCAAATGCAACTTTTCCTGAATTTAATACAATTAATGTGGTAAATATTACTAAAAATTTCTTTTTTGTTTCGTTTGATAATGTTGGCTATTGTTTGTCTTTCCATCACCGGTGAAAATTGAAGTGGGTGCATTTGGTGGCTCGTACAGGATCATGGTTTTTGTGAAGTTCTGTTTTTTTGTTTGGCATCCAACACACACCCTACGCAGATATGTACAGAAAGACTGCACATATTCCGTGTTACACATTCACATTTCCCCTAATAACATTTGTCGTTGCCCTTGACACAAGAGTACTTACAACAAGTTTTAAATACGTTCTCTGAAGAAGACATGACATTGTACTGTAGGCTTAATTTTGTTTATGATAGTGTTCCTTGTACAAGTTATGTATTATGCAACTTTAATCAAGAATTTCAAAGATCTATTTTGAACTAATTTGCTATGACCTTTTTGTGATTGTTTGTTATCATTTAATGACCGAGAGGCAGTTGAGATTGCAAACAAAGTTGAAACTTTAGACAACATTTTACCGATGTTAAAATCCCTTAAATATATCAAGAAAAAAAATCAAGGTATGAAATTAACAAAAGCTGAGAGTATCGCATAAAAATGAGCGAACCCAGGTGTGTCGACATGGTAATCATCTCCTGCTATGTACGCATCACCCGCTGTGAAAATCAACACCTAATATGATAATATGAAATAGATGACAGTCGGTTCAATTCGGGTATGACGACTATTTTAATCTTTAAAGATCTAAGTAGAGGCAAAAGTATTATACCACTGTTCAAGAGTCAATATATACCTAAAACAAATCCTAGTCACAAATGAAAACCGAGAAAACAACATCATTTACAAGACACATACAAATGTACAACGAAAGACTACAACAAAAACATGTCACTAGTGAGTCGTAATACATACATATCTTATGATCAACCTTTTCATTATATGGTGATTGTTAAACCTATGTGGTGGCGATGTCGGTTTTCTGTCTCATGACTCTGTTGACGCAGATTTTATCTAAGGAGCATTCCCTGCCAATTCAGTCTGTATATTGTGAGCCACCACAAGCGTTGTATACTAATTGAGATATTGAGAGTTTGTTATTGCTGAGAAATTGGATGTTGACAATTAGAAAGTTGAAATGATTTAAGTAATAAACTATCAATCTGTGTCAATTTAGAAAAAAAACCCATTAAGATATGAAGTAAACCTTCTATTATCTCATATCTTGACTTAAATCTAGGAATTGACAATGAGGGTCAGTAAAAACTAAAACTTAACGACAAAAAAGATGATTTCAGCTTCCCAATTGTGGACTTTCAATTTCTATGAAGCAACATCCAGCAGTGTCTGCGTACGGATTATATATATCCAAATTAATACGATATTCCCGAGCTTGTATTTCCTATCATTATTTCCTTAATATAGGGTTGCTGCTCACAAGGAAGCTCTTAAACCACGAATTCCAAATGGTGAAGTTGAAATCATCCCTTCGTAAATTTTACGGACGCCATAACGAGTTGGTTGGTCGTTACGGAATAACCGTTTCACAGATGAAATTGGATATGTTCCTTATGTCGTAACTATAATACCCTTCCCTTTATACGAATATTACCTACCGAATGAGACTCTTTATTGGATTTGTAATAACATAAGTAACACGACGAGTTCCGCAGGTGGTGCAGGATATGCTTACTCTTCCGGAACACCCGATATCACCTCATTTTTTTATGGTTGGGTTCATGTTACGCAGCTTTTAGTTTTTTATGTTGTGTCTTGTGTACTATTGAGTTTGACTGTTCCTCTGAGATCTTTCGCTCCTCTTTCACGAGGATATACGAGAGCACGAATTTAACTACGAGAATAACATGGTTTGTTTTACGTGTTGAATTACAGAAATCTCGTCGGTGGCTTAATTTGTTTTAATGAACTTTTCTTATTTAGCAGAAAGTCTAGTTGCACCCTGATGAAAGCATGACATACAACTCACTATAAGAAATACATATTGTGTTAGCTACAGGATTTTGTTATTTCAAAGCTCTACATAGTAACAGCTGTTTCGTGGGTAATGAATTCTGCATCACCATTTCAATGATATTGACATTTAAAGAAATGAAGTTTTTGGACATTTGCTGTATAAAATTGATTTAAATACATTGCATGTAATTTATGCTGTCTTCTCTCTTGTATGTATCGTAAGAAGGCTATAACCACAAAAAATATTTCCATTTTAATCGTTCAATCTTTACCAATCAATGTAGAAGCTACGGCGTGACTTAGAAGGGTAGAATGGTCTGTCATTATCTATTGCAAAAGTTAAACCCTATAATTACATAACCTGAATCAAATTCTTATTTGTGTCATGGCCTTGATATCTTGATATGCAAATGTATGTCATTTAACTAATCAAAATCTGTTTTAGTGTAAAACGTACTGCATGACAGGTGATGATATTTTCTACTGATAACCATATCTTTCACTTGGCTCCAAATACACTGCCACGAGACAAATACTCAGTTCAGTTCAATTGAGATACGGTCTCACTTATACGTCGAAGCATTTTCTTTAGTTTTTTTTATTATTTAAGAAGACGTTACGTCCGTCTGAGAGTGATTTAAAAGCTGAAATTCTTATATTATTGAGCATGCGCAAGTTATATTAATATGCGGAGCGAGGCTAAAAATTTTTGGAGGTTTTTTTTAGGTAAAATTATTGAAATATTCATTAAGGGGTGAAATGAAGATATCTCGAACTATTGTGTGTTAAAATTAGCAAGGAATTAAAGTTTCAAGCCGAAACCACATTAATCCACACTGGACAACAATCTACAGATACTAGTAGACAGGCGGACAGACGGACGCAAAGTGAGACAAGACAGATCACAATTGCTTACCTGACCAATATATTTTTCAAACGAAAAGTTCTACTTTTACCAGCTATTTTTAATTGTCCTTTCATACTATCTGTTTTTTACTTTTTTGATTTTCGGAGGTCGTGTCAGACTTTACTGTGTTTGCCACAAACAACTAAAATCAAAACGAGATGCATTTACGCAGTTATATTTATTTTCTATGGATCCCAAGCATACAGTAATACGGTACAGAATTCGGCTAAATATTTAGGTTGCAAGTGAGAAAAAAAAGTATAGACACAGAGGTACAAATTAATAAACAGTTTTACTAACCTTTCGCTTGAAACAGTATTTTACTTTCATTATGGATATTATAAAAGAATCTCACCTGCCGACTGTTTTCTTGACAGTGTCATGATGCAATTGTGAAAGTGAGTAAGGGATGTTTTGGAACGACGATTATCAAACAAAATGAAATTGATTATAAAAACCGCAAATTTTATACAATGTAACATTTGTTTTTACTTTAATTGCTAAAAACCTATTATATTTGTCATCAAAAACATCTCCGCGTTTGACACGTTCCTTTGAAATTATTTATAGAACTTTACTAAAGCGTGGGTCAGTTGATTAGTTATCACGTTCATTCTGTTAAACTGACTGTTTTATATACTTTGAATGTTAAAAAAGATTGAATGGTCTCTTCTGATACTTTAAAATATGTTGAAGTCAACCTATGCTTTGCAAATTTTATGGGGGGCGCACGCACGCCACGCCCCCGCCTAAATCCGCCCCTGGCTTATACAATGCCAGTGTATAGTTTACACTTTGATTTGAAATTTCTGCCTCTGTTGTAACTTCATATATAATATTCAACATGTTCAAATATTAGATATATATATATATCAACGTGTGTTGTGTTTTATATTTATAAAAATGGCCAAATTATGGATGATTTTTTATAGGCATGTGTTGTGTTTTAAATTAAAAATTGCCAAATATGAATACTTTATTAAACAGTATACATGTATTGTAGTATGTGTTTTATGCCATGTCCACAAATTAAGACAATGTTTAAAGACTGCAAAGAATTCACATCATGTAAAGAAGAATTCACATCATATAAAGGAGAATTCACATCATGTAAGCAACATTTGCATCATGTCATAGTAGTTTCTTCTTAAAAGGCAGTGATGGCGTTCCATAGATTGCAGTTCCTGTTACATACAACATGTACAATACCACCTTTAGTGTCTCATAAAGTATTTTTACATGCTTTGTAAAGGGACAAACATTTGATATTCTAGGGGGAAGGAGAGAGAGGGGACAGAAATAAAAGAATGTGTCCTCAGTACACAAATGCCCCACTCGCACTCTCCTTTTCTATGTTCATTGGTCCATGGACCGTGAAATTGGTGTAAAATCTCTAATTTGGCATTTAAATTAGAAAGATCATATCACAGGGAACATTTGTACCAAGTTTGAAGTCGATTGGACTTCCAACTTCATCAAAAACTACCTTGACCAAAAACTTTAACAGACGGACGGACGAACAGATGCACGGACGAATGGACGCACAAACCAGAAATCATAATGCCCCTCTTCTATCGTAGGTGGGGCATAATAACTTATCCTGGAAAAAGCTGAAAATAAGTAACTCAGCCCCCTTTTGAGGAAAAAATTGGCTGATTAAATATAATAATATAGGGAATCATTGAAGCATGACTGGAGTGGCCCGCTTTTAGGCAGTCAGTTGGCCCCCTCTTATGAAAGTTCCTGGATCAGCCACTGAAATGAATAGTTGCACATCGAAAAAAAAAAAAGCTGCTTTATAGCAAAAGCGATATTATACACATCCAGAAAAATTCTGCCCTGCATTTGTATTCATCTTGCGAGAAAATGTAAACGAGTCTGACTAAATTAATGGCCAAATGAATAAGAAAACTTAAAAAAATTCTACATCTTTTGGTATTTATTTTATAAAACTGGGTCATGACCACAGGAAGGTAGACTATCCATATTTATATATTCTATGGATAGAAACAAGTGCCTGTGGTCTTGACTTGAAGTAACATTTTTGTATTTGCAATATTTTTTTCAAGAATGTCAATTTCAGTTGAAAATGACAGGACAATTTATGGTTGGGAACTTACTGTACTATCTTTATCTCTATGGAAATTGAAAAGTAATTTTTATCCTCCAGTCAACCCAGTAAGGCAGTATATATCCAGAAATTTTATGGCAAAACAGCTTGTGATTTGGACAGTGCTCATATTTTTTATTTGTACCTAGAAAAATGAATGGTTGCAGTGTGGTGGGTAATATTTTTCAAATTACCTGATTGTTGTGCCATAATTGTTGTTCATATTGTATGTACAGTATCTAATTGCTGCAAAAATCTTGTAAATCGTCTGCAATCCTCAAATCAATGTTGTTGTCTGCTGTACAGGAAGTGTGTAAGGGAGATAATCGAGTATCTCAGTTGTCAGGGGAGATAATCAAAACATGTTCCAACTGCATTTCATTCAAATTTTCAGCTTTCCGTAACTGTCCTTTGAGTCATTTGCTTCCCGATTTTCTTTTATTTGTTTTTCAACTAGCATGTCTGCTTGTTGTTAAATGTATAACTTCAATGATAATATGTTGCGCTTTTGAAAAAATGAATGTTGAACATTGATTAAATTTATCGATCAAAAGTGGCAATAAATTACACAAACCACTCAAATATCCTTTGACAAAATGTTATAATTATTATTTCTATAATTTTTCCTTGATTTATTAACTTTTTACTTAAGTAAACATTTTCTTTAATTTTTAAGCGTTTATTACATTGTAAAATGTGTATAATATGTCAAAGTACAAAACAGTCATTGGTTATATATGGATCCCAGGTGTAAGGGTCCTAATACACACAATAAAAATGGATTTCAACAACAAAAAATGTTTTTTTGCCTTATATAAGATGAATACATGAAAATATCACCATTTGAAGAAATTCTATATTTTTCTATTTTCCATTTTTTTGCTGAAAAGCTCAACGATTCATGTCCCAGCCTCTTAAGAGTTATCGCATCTTAAGTAGCAACTGTTTTGCATTTGAAACTTTTCGAGTATGCAGAAGGCAATCAAAGAATATGATTAAACTTTCCTCCTAAAATACAATTTGTCTATTTGCTGCATTACTACCGTGTACAACCTTGAACCAGAACGACAAAAAATTCCTTGTTTTTACAGATATCTGACTTTAGTCAACAAGTTCTCAATTATGTAAAAAAAAAAATGTAGGAAATAGGTTATCAAATAAGATATGCGTTTAAAGTATAGTTGTGTCGTCTTATTTTACAATATAACAGATTTTTAAGCACCCGCAACGAAATTGTCGGTAACCCTTATCCGTCATTCCGTAATTCCGTCATTCCGCAACAAACCATTACATGGAGTTTTTTTTTGTAAAAACCTTCAGATATTGGGCTGATATTTGGTATGTGAGTTAACCATGATGAGTTACAAATCAAGGTAAAGTTTCGTTCCGCTCAGCAAACTTCTGCCGAAATTACGGGCTATGGACTTTGATTAAGAATTTAAAGTTTAAAGTTTCGTTCCGCTCTGGTAATTTTTGCTGTAATTCCGGGCTTTTGACTTTGATAATTTTTTGAAATAACATTTATACGGACCTTTTATCTAAACTCTTTCAGATATTGAGCTGATTTTTAGTATCTGAGGTAACCATGATGAGTTACAGATAAAGTTTAAGTTTCGTTCCGCTCCGCTAATTTTTGCCATAATAAAGGGTTTACAGTTTGAAAATTGTTGAAAATCACAGTTATATGGACATTTTTCTATACGCCTCCAGATTTTGGGCTGTGAAACTACTATCATGTTTGTGTTATTGAAATTGCAGATTTTTCAACTTTTTGAGACTGGGCCATTCGTGTCGCTTTGACACATCTGGTTGTTTCTGAAGCGTTGTTTCATTCATATCTTAATCATTCATGTAACTGTATTCACAGTCAAATATGACAAATAACAAACTTACATCAACATGAGCTGAAATCACCATAACCTAGCCACTTTACCTATTTTTATAAACTGAAAGTCTGACTGATGATTTAAGAGAAAATGAATTTGTTTGTGCCTAAATATACATAGAATTATGCCAATTTTTATTGATTGTTGTTAAAATTGGTATTTTTAAGTGTGTCTGTTAACTTCTGTCATATTTGCAAAGTGACAAAAGGGAAGTAATTCAATTCTTTAAAGTCAATAGCCAATACATAAGGGAGATAACAATGATACAACTTACTATCTATAGTCTATTTTCTATATTAAAAATACTTTTCTTCTTATGCATCCTTATCTGAAAGTGAAAACATACATTTTACAGAGATATTATTAGATGTTGTATACATAATTATAATGCTGATGCAATATTAAAAAAAAAATACACCTAGTTTCTTTAAAATGTTCTTATTACAATTAAGGTCATACTTTTTAAATGTTGTTTAATGAATATTATCAAATAAATGCCTTTACTGGATAATCATAATTTAAGAAATAAAACACTAACCCGTGTATTGCAGACTACCATTCTTATAATCTGTCACTATTTCTTCTTTCTGCATATCATAGCACTCTTTACTGCTACTAGTTGATAAGTCTTTGTTCCAATATTCAATCTGTAATATATTAAGACATAATCATGTGATGATCCATAAAGTTATGAAAACTAGTACTCAGTATAGCAGCAATTGAATGAATGAATGAATGAATTTTATTTGCAACAGCATATAGAACATGTTATGGCAATACATAATATATACATAATGTGACAAAAGACTGGTAACAGAGAACAATACAATAATAACATACATGTTGTAGCTAACCAATAATATCACATCTAGCTTTCCATGCTATCGGTCCAATTAACTCTTTAACAAAATCATGACTGAAACAAATTTTTCAACATTAATTTATGAAAATGCTCAAGCTGATACCATTTTGAATTTGTTTTATACAATCTATACTGAATACATTTAGAACTTAATTCTTTCCAAAATATGATAGTCATCTCCTAAATGATATAAAAGTAACAACTTTAATATATAATATTCTTAAGCTTAGACATACATAACAATACATAAGAAAAATGGATGCATCTTTGTCATTCTGTCAAACAAAACCTTCACCATAGTGAAAAGAATGCAGATAAGAAGCAACAATAAAAGACATGCATGGTTGTTGTGTTCTAATATCATCTTAAACTTCTTTACTTCACTGAAATCATGACTTATGCAACAGCTAGAATCTACAGTCAATAAATGTGACAAGTCTATTGTTATATGCTTAAGCTTTCAATGATAGCAAAATGTTTTAATAAATTTATGTTAAAAAAGTCAGGATAAACTAAAAGGACCGCATAGAGTGAAAAATAAAAAGGCAGCACAGAGATTACAACTAAAAAAAAATGAAGGACAAAAATTTTCATCCTACCCCCCCCCCCCCCACTCCCATAAAAATCAAACCTTAATAAGGTCCATCATCCATCATATTAGTACCATAAATTTAATCATGTGCAACTAGTCATTTGCAAGTGTATGCTGAAATGTAAATGCAGAGTTGTTGTGACTGCATGATCTCTAAGAAAGACTGAATAATAATTAGTAGTACCTTATACTTTAATATTTACAATTTTATTTCATGTGCTTTTTTTCAGCTTTTTATTTCACTCACTGTGCTTTTAATAATGATTATACCCCCTACCCCTACCCTTGTATCAATGATATTTTGGCAATAAAATTATTTAAATAATGAACAATATTGAATTACTTTATTGTTATTGTAATTTTTATTGATTTGTTTCCATGATGAGAGAAAAATATTTTATCATTCATTATCAGTGATTATATGTGTTCTCTGATATAGAATATAGTATAAGGGGCACAACTCTGACGGTAGATTTAATACCGGCAGAGGAAGAATCATATAAAGTTAAAAGCACTGGAGTGACGTTTTTGAAACTTTCACAATACATTGTCCATCTTAATGGCTCATTAGACATCCATGGTAAGGATTGCTATAACACCTCTTTATATTAAAAAAAAATATATTTCAGTGAAGGATCGCTTTTGCCATGTCGAATATTTACTAAAAATAAATAAATGCATGGTTCTTTTAATAAGTAGATTTCATAATAATTCATATTTGGTATGTACGCTTTTATTCCTACCAATCTCTTAATTTCTTCTTCCTTACAAAATGTTATTTAGCTGCACCACTTGTAAATTTCTCCTTGGTATCGTGCAGCACACAACCGAATCACACTTCCGGTATACATAAGAGTTATCTTTTCTTTTCCCGCAATCGTCAAGTAGAAACGCTACATGATAACCTTCTTAAACCGCTTTTATAAACAAACATATTATTCCAAGAAATTAAATTATTGGTTGACGGAAACATTTTGTTTTGATGATAACTGATGATTTTCTGTTTGATACAAAATGCATTTGTCTTTGGATTGTTTGATTGATTGAATGATTGGTTGTTTGTTTGTTTGTTTGCTTTGTCTTTAGGGATTCAACAGATGCTGTCGAGGGGAGGGTGTAGAGGGATCAAGCAGTTTCTGCTTGACTAGTTGTATATATCGGGGGAAAGGTGGAGAATGCAGTAACGATAGGTAGAACATATTCGTGACCAAACAGGACAAAGATATTCAATATATTCGAATTCATAAGCTAGAACATCACAGTTTATTTTTGTAAGTTATGATCATTGTTATTCCCAGTTCCTTGGATTATTGCGATCTGCGATGGTCATGTTCGTTGTTGATGTATGCTTAGCACGAAATGTTCAATCTGTCCTTGTGTCATTTTGTTTATGAGTGCGCGTTACAGTTAGAATTTTGCAGGTTATCAAGTCTGCTATCATTTATTTTTTAGTTAACTCAAATCAACCTTTGATTTTTAGTTTTGGTAACATATAAAATACCACACATGATTCAATTTAAAGATTCTTTACATTTTCAATAATCGCATCTCCTTACTTTGATAATATGATAATAACCTTATAGTGTCCAATACTTAAACTGCATTCAATTTCAATAATTGCATTTTCATACGTTAACAATGTATCTATGTAAAAAAGCAAGTCGTAAATAACTATATCATTTATAGTTTCACGCTGCTTTCGGCATGCATTTAAAACTCTACACGCTACACATGAATTATTAATTGAATAGATTAAGGTGGTACCAAACGCTTTTGCTTAAATTAATTTAGCTCGTTTAATTTTTATTAAATTCTGATAAAATATTCCCTGTTATCCTTTAAAACAAATTAACAAAAATTCAATAAACTTGAACTTTTATTGATACAAAAACTATATATATGTTTTACTTAAAAACTTCCTGTTGATGCCACTGATTCCTGTTCGTTCTCGAGGATATCACCAGCCCAGTGTTGACGTAGTCAACGCTTCGGTGTTGACATGAATATCAATAATGTGGTATTTTTCATAAATTTCCTGCTTACAAAACTTTGAATTTTTCGAAAAACTAAGGATTTTCTTTTCCCAGGCATAGATAACCTTAGCCGTATTTGGCACAACTTTTTGGAATTTTGGATCCTCAATGCTCTTCAACTTTGTTCCTGTTTGGCTTGATAAATATTTTGATATGAGCGCCACTGATGAGTCTTATGTAGACGAAACGCGCGTCTGGCGTACTAAATTATAATCCTGATACCTTTGATAACTAACCAACCTTAGACTGTTATTAAAACAGTTAGCTGATATGTACAGAATTATCTCCCTGTAGTGTATGTAGCACTTTCAATTCGAAAATACGTTACTGGCAAGGTTGTAGAAAATACGTGAAGGAATAATAAACATCCATAATGTCAATTCCAATCAATATTGTCCATTTAAAACAACATTTCTATACACATATCACGATCCTGTTGGATATCAAATGTTTGCGTCCATTGTTGTTTGTTTGGTTTTTTTTTGCTTTGTTACAACTGAATCTCAAGTTATTTATTGAGTCTTTATTGGAATAGTTTTATAAGTGATTTGCGTTGACTTTCATGATACATCTATCAAATGATACTAAACAGAAAATTATATGCAATGTATATATTTATTGAAACACATGTGCTTCAATGTGTTTTATAAAATTGTGCCAGGAGCGTAATTGCTATCTTAATTCTTAAAGAAAAAGAACCTACCTCCCAAGCTTCGTACAAATTTAATTTTTAGTACTGTTTCATCATTTTCACAATTTTATTCCGTAGTCGAAAATATGTATTAAATTAATAGGATTGATCTTACTGTGTGCGTTAGAATGTCAAACATAATTGCAAATTTATGTTTTAGAAAGAGAAAAACTATACTTTGTAAAATGTATTCTGAAACTGCAAATCCTTGATGTTTGACAACACAGATTTCATGATTATGAAGTATGTTTTTATATATAAAAAAAAAACAAAAGATATGTGGTATCCATCCATGACACAAAATTAGTTCATGCACAGCCAAATACACCAAGAGCCAAGGATCAGCGCTTTAATTGCTGTTCTTTATCTCAAACTCATAGTGGGGTCTTCATCACGGAGGAATAAAACAACCAAAGAACATTTAATTTAAATTAAATCATCTAATTCAAATAAAAAATAAAATAAAACAGGTGAATTGATACATTGTTTGGAACCAAAATCCTCATTACCGAACACCATTCATAAAAACAAATTATATGCTGAGTTTTATGTCGGTATGCACTCAGCTAAATCAGAATGACATTGCTTATTTCACTCTGTACATATCTTAATCGTTAGAATGGTCTGTCATTATCTATAAAATAAGTTTAAACCTTTATTACATAACTTAAATCGAATTCTAAATTGTGTCATGGCCTGGTACCTTAATATACTAATGTATGTCATTTTAACCAAAAAAAATTATGTTTAAATGTACTGCATGACAGGTTTATACCTGCTATACGTTTTATCAGATCTTTCACTCGACTCCAAATACATCACAACGAGAAACATATTACGTAGCTGTGTTTACTCTTAGTTCAATTCAGTGAGGATACAGGTTCCCTATTACGTAGAAGATTTGATAAGTTTCCATATGTTCGCTATTTCATTCCATCGATCATGCGCAAGTAATAAGTTTAATGCAAATATTTCATGTTTTACTTAGTATTTCATTCATGCGGGTGGTTCTTGTCTGCATATCCCATTTCAAATCATCTCCTCTCTTTTTGTTCATATTCAATTGCAATTCAATGCCCCACGGGTCATCAGTGTATTTAGACACAATGTTTTCATATGAAATAGTATAAATGACAGTGTTCTCCTTTAGATCAATTCAGTGAAAATTTAGGCTCCCTATCATGTTTTGTTTTTCAATATTTTACAGTCAGTGCGTCCGTCTGAGACTGATGCATGTTCGCTATTGTATACCATCGAGCATGCGTATAAGTAATATAAATATGTGAACATATTACGTGTGTTCGCAGCTTCATAACCCTACTGTTTGCATTTGAAACTTTAGAGTATCATCTATGCAGACAACAATTTATGAATATTATTATCATTCTTTCTCATTCAATTTGAAATATATCTATAGTTTATTAAACGCTCCAGTTAAGTGTAAGATTTTGATTTCCTGCTAAAATATTATTAGGCTATTTACTGCATTACTACTGTGTACAACCTTGAACCAATAGGACAAAACCTGCACTTGTTTTACAGATATCTTACTTTAGTCAACGAGTTCTCAATTATGTAAAAATTGTAGGTAATAAGTTATCAAATAAGATATGCGTTTAAAATTATGTTACTGTTAAAACTTCAATCATTTTATTCCAAAAAAAGTTTATACAGTATAAAGAAATGCTCATAATCCTCTTCTTGTATACAAAAAATACAATTGATCATTTGTTTGTTTAAAAGATGCTCTCATGGGGAGGATAAAAAAGTAGTCGTATCTGTCGTAAAAAAACGGAACATGTGGTAACGATAGATTGATCATATTCGTGATCAAATAGGAAACTGAATTAAAGTGCCTTAGATTCTTCGATCTGCGATGGTAATGTTTACTTGTTGATCTAAATTGTTTATCTCTGATCGTTTTAATATTAAAAAGATGATTGTTGATGTATGCTTAGCATCTGACTGTTTCCACCTTCATGTTTGTCTTCATCTGGACTAATCTCAATTTGAAGACTTTCATACATTGTTTTATTAGCCAATCCAATCCCCTCCTCTTCAAGTGGAGAGGAGGGAAAAAGAAGGTAACACTTGCCTAGTGAGTTGGACATTGTTTGACAATGAACGGTAGTTGTTAATTTCTGCGTCAGTTTGGTCTCTAGTGTCTCATCGGTAATCATACCACAGGTTCTTTTTTTATATATAGAAATAAAAATATTGTTTGATAAATAGTAAGAATTTGCAGAATATCAAGCCTTGTGGTTTTTAATTAATTAAAACATCTTTTGTAATCTAGTGTTGGTAACTTTCTAATATATACCCCTCAGGAATCAATTTCAAAATGCAGTAGATATGCAATAATTGCATCTTATAATTTTGATTATAATCCAATAGTTTCAAATTACTTTCTGCATTCAATTTCAATAATTAAAGTATCATATCTATGCAAAATATCAAGTGCGTAAATTACTATATATTACTTTAAATTTTTCTATACCTGACATGCATTTAAACTCTACGCGCTACTCATGAATTATATGCATCCATTTCATTAAATTACAAAATACTTTTTTGTCATTGTTGTAGATTAGACATGATGGAATAACAAATGTCCACAATGTAAAATCCAATCAACATTGTCAATTATAAACAACATTTATATACACATATCACGATCCCATTGGGTATTAAATGTGCGCGCGTTCATTGTTGCAGTAGCTTTCTGCATTCTACTTTGTTACAACTGAATCTAAAATTATTTAGTTAGTCTGTATTGGAATAGTGACAAACGGGTACGTTTCTTTGATTTAGATAATACAATCTATTGATACAAAACAGAAACATTTATAAACAAACCATATTATTCCCAGTGATTAATCCACTGTTTAAACATGTTGATAGTTTTATCAATATTTGATTGGTTAAGACTATCCCACTTGTCATTGAACAAATCTTCATATCTCCCTCAGTCACGGAAAATAAATGTATAATATTCAATGATTGTATTGAAATGATTTGCTTAAATGTGTTGTTCTAAATTTGTGCCAAGGGAGTCAGACTTTTATCGTAATTCTTCAAACCGTTTTTGTTTTATCCAAGATATAACCTTCTTCTGTATAATCGTGCAAACAAACAAAAATAGTTTACTTTTCCATCCTTTGCAACAGTATTCCTCAGTGACCCCCCTCAGTCAAAAAGACTTCTTGAAAGGATTGTCTTACTAAGTGTGATAGGATTTCCAACGTACATAAACATACATGACTTTGTATTCGTTAAATTAAAGAGGGGACATGCTATACATTGAATAAATATATTCAGAAACTGACAATCCTTGATGTTTAACAACACAGATTTCATGCTTATGAAATATGTTTTTTGTTTGTAAACAGTAGCCAATCCTGTAGCAACCAACAATCAGACCATCATGATATTACAAACCCAGTCTATGGAAGACGCGAATCGATAAAAACATTTTTCATATCAAATACCGCTATGTTCTATATCAACAAGTTGCATTGTGGGAAATTTCAGACGAATGTTTACATTTGTATGAAGAAAGGCAGAATTATCGGTATAAAGTAAATTAAATCACTAGGTTTTAAAAACAGGTTGACATTTATCACGGCAAAAGTCTGCTGTACAATTTTCATGAATTGTGTAATATAATAACAAGCATGTGGTATTAATACGATAAACTTTATTTTTTGATTAAATGAAACATAAATGCACGATTTATCATTTGGGGGCATTTGACACTATCCATCGAGAAACCTTAAAAAAGATCATGGAAAACTATGGAATCCCAGGTAAAATAATCAGGATGGTAAAACATTTTATGATCACTTCAGTTGTGTAGTCGAACATGAGGGTAAACATTCGGAATGGTTCCACAATAAATCAGGAGTCAGACAAGGATGTGGAATGTCTTGATTCCTTTTTTTACTGGTTATAGACTGGACGATGAAGCAAACAACACAGAAAAAGCATGGTATCAACTGGGAAAGACTAAAGGTGTTAGAAGATCTTGATTTTGCAGATGATTTTGCTCTCCTGTCAGCAACAAGAACACATCTGCAAGCTAAAACAGATGATATAGAAAAGATAGCTAAAACAACTGGCTTGAAAATAAACAAGAGAAAAGGTAAAATAGTGTGTGTAAAGGCAAACAACACCAAGCCTATAACATTTGATTACGAGATAGTAGACAGCTGTACATACCTTGGATCGGTCATAGAGACCAACGACAATGCAACAGCCGACACAAGGAATAAAACTAAAAAAGCAAGAGCAGCATACTATAAGCTATGAAAAATATGAACATCAAACAGTAGAAACACCAAAATGGAAATTTATAAAAGCAATGTTATATCAGTGTTGCTTTATTTGGTAGAATGTTGGAAGATAAGCAAGAGAGGTGGGGATAGACTTAACACCTTCAAACACCAGGAACTTGCTAGAATCTTTAAGATATTTTGATCAACTATGATATCCAACGCAGAACTGCTACAAAAAGCCAACACGTGCAGCATAAACAGCACCATTAAGAACAGGAGATGGAGTTGGATAGGTCACATCCTGAGGATGGACCCATGGAATGATTGTAGAACCGCCTTCACATGGACCCCACCAGGAGAGAGAAATGTAGGAAGACCAAGGGAAACTTGGAGACGAATTGTAGAATGAACATAATTTGGATGGAGAACATTGGGAGAAGCACAACAGGCAGCAGCAGAAGACTAGGATTGAAGACTTCCATTCGCGCCCTATGCGACCTATGTCCCTTTAAGGAGTTTTAAGTTGTAAGTAAGAACTTATCATGTGGTAAATGTTGTTTGATCTTATCGATCGTTGACACACAGTGTAGATACTATTCTGTACGCTTTTCGGAAGTCGCGATTTTCGAAGCGAGAACGTTTTGGATCACATTTTAAATTTGTCGGATATACTATATTAAACGGTAAGATGTTCATCTGTACATTGCTTAATGATTAATTCAGCTGACATCGATATTCACAAATGGTTTATAATTAAATTTAGCACATTCATTATTCGTATCTTTGCCTTAATTAAGAGATTTTCAAGTGCATCACTAAGGAAAATCAGTCGGTGAACCTAAAAACAATCTTTTTGCACTCTTACTGTACAAATTAACGTAAAATCCAGACTTAATTTACTAAATAAAGTATATTTTAAGTGGTGGTAAAAGTTTCAGCCAGATCTTTGAAGCCAGAAATAAGAAAATTACACTTGTTTGAATTTCTCACTGTACGATCAGTCGAGCTTGTATATTTTGAAACTGTAAGATCAGTCTTTATTTCACTGTATTCTAGTAGTGATTTCAAAGTTATTTACGATACATAAGAAGATGGCATTTTTCTAAATAACACAAATATATTTTAATAAATGCACATCCTGTAAACTTTTCAAACATGTTTTAGCTTGATAGGGTGTACTCGACTTACAACATTAAGTATAAGGATGTTTGAATGTGGCTGAAATAAGAAGAAGGTTTGTTTGTTTATAGAAGTTTCAGGAATGTCCTCCGTTATACTTAAAATTGTACAAACACACAGATTTAATTGTTACTATATAAAAATGCATGAATTTACAAACATTCGAGGCCGTACTGTAGCCTATAATTGATCACAGTTCCTTCACTTTGTTTTGGATGTAGATCTGTCTCTTTCACACTCAATTGTACACCACTTTGTAAAGCGATGGTTTATAGTGATAATGATGTCCGTCTTTCCGTTCGTCCGTTGGACTGGTACAACATGTTTCGCCGGTTTTGCAAGCGCATCTCCTCATAAACCATTTAATATACATTGGGGTTTCCAGACATTTTTAAATGGAGAGGGTGTCCAATCCAGGAGAAAAGAGGATTCCAAATATGTGTTCCCATACAAATGCATTGAAAGTTAAAAAAGAGTTTCAAACCGCCGGATCCCAATTTTCTTGAATCCGTCACTGGTATAACTATTAATTATTTTTTACTTGGATTCCGTATTATAAATTATAATATAAAAAAGAAGATGCGGTATGATTGCCAATGAGACAACCGTCCACAAGAGATCAAAATGACACAGCTATTAACAAATATAGGCCACAGTATGGCCTTCAACAATAAGCAAAGCCAATACCACAAAGTCGGCTATAAAAAGCCCCGAAATGACAATGTAAACCAATTCAAACGAGAAAATTAACGGCCTTATTTATATAAAAAAAAAGGAATGTATTTCTTATTTTATTAAAAATATTTTATGGGGTTTCTTTATATAAGATACGGACTTGAACATTGCATTATATGGGGGCACCCATCAGGTATTTCCAACCGTGACCTCCAAAACCAATTGTTAAACTTTTCTAAAATCGCTCCATTTTTAATCTATTAATGTACTATGGACCTTCTATTTCGAATTTTTTGTAAAAATATTTTTGATGTTTCTCTATCTAAAATACAGACTTTGTCATAACCTTATATTGGGCGTACCTATTTTATATCCACAACTTCCTTCAGACACTTGTCATAACTTAATGAATATTTTTCAGATTCCTTATCATTTAATTCAATTGTGTACCTCTTATTTTGGTTTTTCGAAAAATCATCAGTTTTTTATTTCCATGATATGGACTTTTCCACTACCTTATTGGGTGGTTCCGGCTTACTATACGCAACTTTCAAAAACTTACCATATACTAGTACTAGTATTAATAAAAGTTTAAACTTTCTCATATTCTTTATTAAATGATGCCCCTGTGCACCTATAATTTAGTTTTTCTGGTGGTTTATTTTTTTCCAAAACATGGACTATAGAAGTGGCGGGGTATAATTTCGTTAATTAGTTTTTAAACAAAGCTTTCTGTATCTATTTTTTGTCATTTTAAAAGATACATGCTTGATGTATGTAATCACCTATTGGTCAACGGTAGACGGTGTAAATATTCTTAAAAATGTAATAGTTAAACAGATAACTGCAACGACACACTAATACAAAGTCCACAAGCGAATCATGTATTGCTTTTAAGGCATTTGATTTTAAGTAAGACTGACGGAACAAAAATATAATTATTTTGCCGTCTACAAAAATCATCAGAAATATATTTGTATTGTCTGATGAAAGAAATTACACGTTATAGTTCCATGGACACAATCATAAATTATATCACATAGACACGTATATACCTTCAAATTGCCGTTGTTTTCCAGTCAAGGTCGTTAAAAACTTCCATTTGTTGTTGTTTTTTTCTTCAAAATCACGACTGGTCATACAGACAAAAAATCTGAAATCGCTACTAGAATACAGTCAGTTTTAGACTGATCGTACAGTAATTTATTTTGGGATCCTCAATGAAAACATAATTTTTATTTGAAATACGAACATTCTACTTAAATACGGTAGGAATATTGAAACAGTATATATTTTACTGTAAACTGATGCAAATATTTGCAATAAAAGATTATTTGCTTTGTACTACGAGAGCAAAACTGTCAATCGATTTCACTTTTTTCTATGAAGTTGGTGTGATGCACGCGTATATTTTATATTCTACTGCATGTTTTTGTTACAGTTACTGATATTTATGATGTTGTTCATACATTTAAGATGTGCAAAGCACTTTATAGATATAGGAGTAAACAAATGATGAGAAAAAGCACCAAAACAAAACCGTTCTGTTAGCCAGTTTGAAATCCTCGCTTCGAAAATCGCGACTTCCGGATAGCGTACAGAATAGTATCTACACTGTGTGACAGTGATAAAACTTGCTAAGTTCATTGTTTTCAATCATATGGTTATTCTGACTAATTCTACTTGCAGTGATGATGCAATGGCAAAATTTAAATGTGGCTACTGTAAGTAGTCAATCTATTTTATTCTATCAGAGGTCACGTTTTTATGGCCTGTTAAAATGGTTAATATCCAACTAGACAAACAAAATATCATTACTTAAAAGAAAAAAAAACCGTTCCTACAAATGTTCCAATCCAATACGTTTTCCAATTACACTTGTTAATAAATATTCAAAAGGAAAAATAAATATTCCAAACACAAATAATGTACAAATAGTGTTATCCCGAACTTTGAAGATACCATTAGTCATCCAAATAAAAAACTTAAAACACGTTATGGAAATCCAATTGAACAGCCTCAGACTATAAATTAAACAACTTCAGATACCACGAACGAAAAATATTGTCTAACAGATGATGTATGTATGATAAACATAGAAAATATTGAGAAGGAAAACAATTCTAGTTTGATATCAAAGAATTTTCCCGTTGGCAATTCGATATCTCTATGAACATAATTACCTCGCTGCTTAAATGCTTTTGACATCGCGATGACTGTGAGGGCATTCCGATGTATTGTTGCCACTGAGATTTGACTTTCGTATTTCACTTGTTACCGATCGTACAAATTTCCTGTCGTCTATTCATCATTTACGCATGAACTTGTCTCAGAAAACCGGAAATGCATTTCGTCGATGCGTTTAAAAAAAATAGCAGATGATACATATGTGAACAATAATTTGATACTTGGCTATATAATTACGATGGTGTTTATAAAACCCTTATTTGATTGGTTTTGTTTTTGCTTTCCATAAACAATTGCGAAATTGGATTGCTTTTGATTTGTTTGTGTTTAAACACCACTTTTAAGCACCTCATGAAGGTTATATCGTGGCGGCGAAATTTGTATTGGTGGAGGAAGTCTGGGTGCCGGGAGAAAACCACCGACCTTCGATAGGAAAACTGACAGTCCTAGTCAATTAAGATTGGAGTCGAGTGCACCAGCACAAGCGGGTTTCGAACTCACAAACTCAGTGTTGACTGGCTAGTTATTACAGTAGTAACTGAGGCCACTCAGCCAACGAGGCTTTAAAGGTATGTTGAAAATTGGCATGTGGAAAGCTGATTCATGTACAATTTAGGATATACCTGGTTTCTATGAAGTTAAACTTAAGGTAAAATATTAAGAAAGCTGTGAAAATGCAAAATTTGGTTGAACAGATAGGGATTTTTAATTGGTGGTCTGACACCTACGATTTTAGAAAAGATACTTAGTCTACCAAAACAATTTGAATTTAAGCAATGGCCTTAAAACTGCTTATAACATACAATATACAATTATGGCCCGTTGAAAACGTGAATATCCAAAATTGTCAACACGAGAAGGTTATTTGAATGAGGGCGAAGTTTCATTTCTGCAAATTTGTTGGTTAGTTTAAGTAAACAAGACAATCAAAAGCACTATTTTGTGTCAGAGTAAGGCTACTTTTACATACATTCTAAATTGGAGGGAGTAATTGGTGGTCTGACACCTAAAGCTTGAAAATTCCATTGCTATGTAACGTCATTTGAGTATCACCTGGATAAGGAATAAATATTTTCCATTTGATATGACGTCACTCTTGATATATTAAGTTAGTTTTTTTGTTGTTTATTTGACGTATAATGACAATTTATCTCAAACAACTATTTAAAAAAAAAAACAATCTACCAAAATCTAAATATGTTTCGACTCGAAAACAATTCATTTCTAGTATGGTAACGGACCACAAATAACCAGCTGAAAAGTATGATTGCTGTTTGACGTGTTTTTTTTTTTATATGTGTGCAATTGAAAATATAATTAACTAATGCAATGTTCAACATTTTCGATTATTCGATGGTTAGATGAAAAATCTCAACAACATACATTCAAGATTTATGAATAACTAATAATATCGAAAATAAACTGACAACGCTATGATCCGCTATGGCAAAATAAATAAAATGACCAATAAACAAACAACATTACACAAAACACAACATAGAAAACTAGTAAAAATACACGTCAAAGTGATGATTCGAGTGAACTTTGATTTTAGTTTGACTAAATATCTGTTCCATGTCCAGATTTTCAGAATAAATAAATATATTACCGATAAAAATAAACACGGAGAAATTCGATTTTGGAGGATGATTAGAAAGAAACCCCATTTGCATATATTTCCGGAAAATATGATTTTTTTTCTATTATGAAATGATAATTCTGTTATCTCTACGCAATTAATTTCAAATTCAGTAAATAATGACTTTCAACTTCAATTGATTAAATGATTAATTTCTAAAATCGACTAAATAAAAGTCATTAACCGGCGCGGCCAGTTGCTGCTAAATTATTATTGCTGATTGCTATTTTACCTTCTGGGTTCTGCTTCAAATATCAGAATTCCTCAAGCATGGCAGATGTGAGACTGATTACAGGTGTTAATACAGGTATTATTTGCCTGAAACAATTAACTGAGATTATCATGATGAACGAGAATGATAAGGTATACAACAGAAATGGTCTTTAATACTAACATTGTAGAAGAATTTAAGAATACTTCTTCAATCCATGGACTATCAAGATTTGGAGGACCAGAATTATACTCTAGACGCAAGTATGCTTATTATATTTAAAGCAGTAAAATAAATATTCAAGAAAAATTCAAGGGAAATATTATCTTTTTAAAGTTGTAATTACAGATTTGCATGTCTTTTGTATATCTTATTAGCTTGTTTTGATGTTGGTTTTTTTAAAGGACGAGTTTTTCAATTACCTTATTTTGTGAAATCCTTCATAACAGTTATATAAAAATCATGTCCTTTTCCTTTTTGCTAAAATATGCAATAAACATAATTTTAATTGGGTTAACACGAGGATTTGAAAGAGACAACACATTTTATGAATGATGAAGTTTTATGTAGAAACTGGCTCTGAGTTCAAGGCCGTACTTTGACCTATAAATGTTTACTTAAATTACAAATTGCGACTTGGATGAAGAGTTGTCCAATTGGTACTCATATCACATCTTCTTATATCTTTAAAAAAATAAATGGCTTTTTTATAGCTGACTATGCGATATGAGCTATGCTTATTGTTGAAGGCCGTACGGTGACCTATAATTATTGATAATATTGATGTTTGTTTCATTGGTCTCTTGTGGAAAGTTGTCTCATTGACAATCCTTTTTCATCTTCCATCTGACGTGTGCCTAGTATAGTTTTTTCAGAGAGCTGTAATATTCTTTAAAATAACTGCTACCAGTCATGTTTTTACTTTTTTTGTAGGCTAATATGGATTATTTTGGTCCTGGCGGCAGCCTCTGGACTTTTTATATTTGTGATATTAGAATTTCTCCATCTTTCACACAACCCTACCATCACAAGTTTTACCACATCTATACAAGAAACCATTGACTTCCCTGCAGTTACTGTATGTAACTTAAACCAAGTAAAAAGTTCCGTGTTAGATTGTTTTTCAGAAGAAGATAAACTGGAAGCATCTAAGACATTCTACGCTCTCAGTGAGCTCTCAATTATCTTAGAGCATTTCGGGCTAAGGTCGACTAACAACCCGATCCCAGGGGATGTGCTGTATAGCTGTGCACGTAATCATTCTCATCAGATTGGAGACATGATCAAATATTGTCATTTCAAACAAGAGCTCATTGACTGCAAAGATATCTTCACTCCTATAATGACAGAGCTTGGTGTGTGTTATACTTTCAATAAAGATGCAAAGATGGTGGCAGAGTCTGTTGGAGAAACGGCTGGTCTGAGATTCTTTGTTAATATTCAACAAGACTTATATTTCTTTTCTTCAACTATACAAGCTGGTGTAAAGGTATACTATTTACTCTGTCTATATTACTGATAAATTGATATGCAAATAAATTAATTTATCTTTCTATCCTCTCATTTACAAAATATTCTTTTTTTTTATATATTTTATTTTGATTGCTTTACTTATAATCCCGTTTCCAAAATAATTGAAATCGACCGAATTCGACGCTACCTAATTTTTGGGGGTCTCCACCACACATTGGTTGACCGATTCGATTTATTTGTGTCTGAACTCACTATATTAACATATATGTTCCAAGCGTATTGTTCTGAGTATAATATTCTATGTACATGTACAGTGTGTACAGGTGTACCATCTTCCTAAGCTGAAATGCATTTGTAGTTAATCTTTTTGATGTCAGTTCTGTTAGACAGCGAAATATGTAGTAAGTACGTTTGTTTTCCCCTGATGATGTTCATCTTATTAGTAGTTTTGACAGTTACGAGTCTAATTAAACTGCTTGGACAAGCAACATGGATAAGTGCTGTGTTAATCATTTAACAATCACGTCATCATGCGTATCTACTATAACCTCCCTCAATTCCATAGAAATTTTGTTTTATAATGAAAGTTGGTTAAATTAAGGTGGATTTTGTTAAACACAAGAAAGTTTGATTTATTTGTAATATGTGCTAAAACAATTGAAAAAATTACAAATAGTAATTATGTTACATTTTTATACGTAGATAATGTGAAGATCGTTTATTATTCTAATAACCAGAAGAGGAAAGTCACAGTTGGATATCGGATGAGGTTTTTTCTTCTTCAAACAACTGTATAGTCTAAGTTATATTTTTTTTATCATGTATTATTTTAATTGGGAAAGTTTTACCGAAAAGAAGAAATTTTTGACGTTTCTTATCTTGTCAGGAAGTAATTGTTGAACTAAATTGATAGAAGTATTCATACAGTCAATCCTCAGTTGTTATGGTCAAAATAAGAGCATGGGTAAAAAATACAATGATTTTTTTATTTATAAACAATACCACACCTATGAGCGGTTTATTATTTATTTATCCATGTTAATATAAACTAGTGCAGTGTAACCCTGTTTAGTATTTACTTTCAATTATTTATACTCAAAAGTGTGAAATTGTTAGTGCATCTTTCTAGTTTTGCTTTAAATTGCAAGTAAAGCGATTAAGATGTATCGCCTAACATTGGAAATGCATTTCTTGTTGATCTGACTGAGATACATTTGCAATTCATAAAAAAAAAATATCTTCGAAGACAAACATATATGAATCTAAACATTTTTTTGCGCTACTTGAAATTAGTAAGCACACTGCAGGTTGTCATTTATCATTTTATTAATAATAATATTCCAAATTGTCATATCTTTCTGATGAATTAATTGCTTGACACATTATACAGACATATCTCTGTTGTCGTATTCTAACTTTTATATCTCTTTTTTATGTCGTTGGTATGCTGTCTCAATGACGTACCTCTAATATCTCACTTTATTCATAAACACGAAAAGCCAATTGTTAGTAAATATGGTCCAGATGCAAATGTTATGTATCATTAGTTCATCACTGGAATGTTTTCAGATTTCAGATAAATAAATTTCTTCTTCTAAAGCATTATCAACAGGTAGAAAGTGCAATGATTATTATACAGCAAAACATAGATTCATAAAATTTTACCACATTTCGTGTACATCTGTAGCTTTTGGCCAAATAGGACAGATCGTTATATTGTGTTGAAGCATACATTTTCGAGTAAAACATCAGGAAAGTGAACTATAGTAGACTCTGGTGAACAAAAACTAGTGTCAGTCTCAATAGAATCATATTCAAAACAGTGTGGTCCTGGCCATTGATTGACGACCTAAATTATCCCATTGACTGGGACAGATAAGTTGAACGTTTGTCGGTAACAATCACTGCTCACTATGTACTTGTTAAAGACACTGTATCTGTGGGGTCACCAAAGGCTCTCAACACCTAAATAAAGCAATTCGAAAAACGAATCCGGAATAATACGATGTGTTGATTTATATCAATAATATAAATCAAAACATAAAGGTTATTCCTGAATAATTTTTTGAATAATTTTATTATTAAAGGCGTTAAGAACCTTTGGTGACCCCACAGTTTAAATTCTATAATAAGTAAGAAGTGAGCAATGGTCGTTACAGACAAACGTTCACCTAATCTGTCCCAGTCAATGGGATAATTTAGGTCGTCAATCAATGGCCAGGACCACACTGTTTTGAATATGATTAAGCATACCACATCTCAGTATTTTCATATTGTATCAGCAAGAAGTCAAAATCCGTACAATTTATAATTTGATTTTTTTTAATACTTAACTAAAATGTATTTTTCACACTTCTTAGAGTTGTATTATAGGGCAATTGCATGAATATTGGGATATATTGTCGCGAGTCGGATTTTATATTGCACGAGCTTGCGAGTGCAATATATGTTCTACGAGGGACAATATTCATCCAATAACCCTTTTATTTTTATAGCAATATAATATTTGAAAGTAAAAATTGGTTTAAACTAAGATTTTGACGTTGATGACGTCATGAAATGAAGATTTATTGCACTAGTGCAATGTTGGGATTTACTGCACGCCAACTTTTGGTTACTTTCTGTGGGAAATATAATATTGCTATACAATAAATAATTATATTCCCTGATATAGCAGCTCTTTTGACTATTTGAAGGTTGTACTTCATGATCCATCAGAAGAGCCATTGCCATCGTTGAGAGGATTCCTGGTTGGACCAGGTCTATCAGCGGGATGTTCTATAAGGAAAACCAAGGTCAGAAACATGTTCATATTATAAATTCAGGAGAAAATCATAGTTTTTAAAGACACTAATCGGTTCAAAAATTCCGTTTTCCTTTGCCATAAATCATTTTTTCCGATATCAAGGGTCAAACTTTTTGCACGTTAACGGGAACTTGCAACACATATCATTGAATGTCGCAAAACACGAAATGTCGCAAAACAAACTTTTTGCCCTTTTTATAATTGTCTTATTTCCAGATGCAATCCAGATTATTCAATGTAGCTGATCCATTTTAATTTTTGTTAATTCGTTATCGTTCTAGATATGCATGAACTATTTGCCACTGAGAATAAATAAAACAACTAAATCAATATTTTCAACGGCTTTCGTTTACACTTTCCATTTCCAGCAAAATTTGAACGTGCAGTATATATCTCAGGATCACTTAGATGCCATATTCCAGGGCTTGCATTTCGTTTCATTATTTCTTTTGAAACATGACCTATAGGTTCTAATTTCTGTGTCATTTGGTCACTTGTGGACAGTTGTCTCATTGGCATAGTCATAGTTTTGTTGACCGTTGTGGAATATCTGTGTCTCAATCGACCACGGATATAGTTCAATTGTCATACCTACATTCGTGCGTCCTTTATACGTTTACAAAATCTTTAAATGCGACTAAAAGCCGGATTTGTATTGCAACACAACGGGTTCCTCTTTCGTCTTTGAATTACTTACCTTAAGACTTTCCAGGGGGAATTCGTTAAAAAAACGGTTTCAATTGTTTTGATAAATGTTTTTCTTGTAGTTTTTTGTAAACTGTTGTTTGCCTTTCTATTAATTATTCTTATTTTGACCATTGTGTATCGGTCTTTGGGAGACTTCTATGTCAAATACCTTTTACTGTACTTTATATTTTTTAACGATATTCATGATATATAACGTTTAATCGGAAGAATAAAGCATATCAACATTTAATATGTAAATATTTTCTCAGGAGATGAAATGGCTCGTACGTCATGTTATTATGTGACACTATAAAAACAAATCTTAATTTATTTATATATCTGCAGAATACGTTAATTATTATATAACATCTTTAGTCAGTTAAATTTCATTTATATACTCCTCTCGTAATTTTGTTTTAGGTGATAACACTTCCAAGTCCATATGGAAGTTGTCGAGAGGTTTCTGATAAATTGTCAGGAATTGGTACATATTCAGAGCTGACGTGCTTTAAACACTGTTTTGACGACTATCTCGTACTAAAATGTGGTTGCAGACATTTATTTTCAAATGGTACGTAAGATGTATCTAAAATCTTGCTGCATATTTAAATATTAAGTATTGCAGAAGCCTCGTTGATCATATGGACAATACAACCATGTCATATTAGCATGGGTTAAAATTTCATTGATATTGATAGAAAAAATGATTCGCAAATTGCATATCGATGAAAAAATCAGATGTGGTATGAATGCTTATGAGACAACTGTCCACAAGAGACCAAAATGACACAGACATTAACATCTATAGGTCACCGTACGGCTTTCAACAATGAGCACAGCCCACACCGCATAGTCAGCTTTAAAAGGCCCCGATATAACAACGTAAAACAATTCGAACGAGAAAACTAACGGCCTTATTTATATAAAAAAAATGAACGAAAAACAATAATGTAACACTTATAACAAACAACAACCATTGAATTACAGGCTCCTGACTTGGGACAGGCACATACATAAATAATGTGGCGGGGTTAAACATGTTAGCGGGATCCCAACCCTCCCATAACTTGGGACAGTGTTATGACAGTAAAACTTTAGAACGAACTATAAAAATCAGTTGAAAAAGGCTTAACTCATCAGATGGACAAATATACAAGTGGAACATTGTTTAGCTAATTTCAATACGAATAATACCTGACTATACTATACATAGTGTGTGTAATTTTTAATTTTTGCTTTAATTTACTCGTAATTCTTATCTTAAATATTATCTTAAATATATGCACTAAGTAAAACTTCTCTGTTGCCAAGTGGTCTCAGCATCTCACCAACTCACCAACTGTATTACTACCAGCTGATCAATACTGGGGTTGTGAGTTCGAATACCACAGATGATAGGTGCGTTCGACTCTAATCTCATTTAACTAGGATTGTCAATTTAACTGCCAAAGGTCGGTGTTTCTCTCTCTGCACTTTGGCCACAAACAGCCAAAATTAATTAAAGTAGCGTTAAAAATCAATCAATCAATCAATCGTTATCGCGATCTTAATTATTCTATTTTAGGTAAAGCAGAGTTTTGTAACAGTCAACAACTGATGGACTGTTATGCGGAGTACCAAAGTAAGCCTAATTTTAACGCAGTTTACACTTTGGAAAAAATTGAAGCATATGTATTATAAAAATAAGTTTAAAAGAATTCAGTATCTAATGCAATGTTCCAGGAATAAAATCCGAAAAATAAATCAACTTGTCAACGATACTCAGTGAGTATATTAAACAGGGAATTTCAATGCTGCTTCTTTGACAATTGATTAGAAAAGCATTTCCGGTCTCTCCACATGAAATGCCAAAACCTTTAATGTGTTTAAGAAACTAATTTAATTGGGTAGAAAAACTAAAGGACAGTAAATCATACATGTATGAAAGACAAAAAAACGCCATGAATAAAAGAGAAATAGCGATTGAAAACACGCTACAAAGAAAACCGAAGATTGGGGAAAAATAAAAACCCTAAAAAAAAAAGCGGGATGATCCTGCATACGGAAAGTTTCTTTTCTATTTGTGATACCCATCGGTCGTGGTCAATGTATATAATAATTATCTTTATAAGGTCGTTATTATATATTCCATCAGTGACACCTATCACTGTATATAATTGTCTCTGTAAGATTCTTTATTATTTCGTACAGAAAATATATCCCGGGATTCAGATTTTCTACACAATTGTTCGTGTCCACCAAATTGTGAGACGATAAAGTACGAAACTTCACTGTCGTATGCTGCATTCACTTCCAACTTCATAGCTAAGTACTTGTTCAACCAATCGGTTCTACCAAATGAAGATTATTTAAGGTATGAAATTAACTATAATTATATATTCTATACTAGTAGATTTATATAAAAAAAAGAAGATGTGGTATGATTGCCAAGAGACAACACTCCACAAGAGACCAAATGAAACAGAATGTTTGTTTGGCATGATATACCGATACCAAATTGCTGCACAGAAACAATCATACGCAAAATTATATTACAATCGCCGATAAAACCCAAAAGTTGATATCTACACACATTTGTTGTCACGTTTCTGATTTATTAAAACAGCTATGGAAAATTGAGCTAAATCTGCATTGTATGGTTACAGATATGAAACGTGTCGTTTTTCCGACTTCGGTGTATTTATTATTTAAGTATAATAATAAAAAAAAAACTATAAGAACGAATATGTCGATATTATTCTTTTTGTTTTAGTTTTAAGTCTTAAAAAGTTCACACAGCAATGTTTCAAAACTAGGAGAAAAAAATAACTAGTAATAAAATTGAACATGGAAATGGGAAATGTGTCAAAGAGACAACAACCCGACCAAATAAAAAAAACCAGCAGAAGGTCACCAACAGGTCTTCAATGTAGCGAGAAATTCCCGCACCCGGAGGCGTCCTTCAGCTGGCCCCTAAACAAATATATACTAGTTCAGTGATAATGAACGCCATACTAATTTCCAAATTGTACACAAGAAACTAAAATTAAAATAATACAAGACTAACAAAGGCCAGAGGCTCCTGACTTGGGACAGGCGCAAACATGCGGCGGGGTTAAACATGTTTGTGAGATCTCAACCCTCCCCCTATACCTCTAACCAATGTAGAAAAGTAAACGCATAACAATACGATAAGTCGAGAAGTGCTTTTATGTGCTTTTAAGTTTTAAGCCCAAAACATTTTCTTATCTTGTATTTCATCTTTCTTCAGTAGAAATTTCATCGATTTGCGTCTCTTTTACAATTCTATGATAGAGGAAGCAACGGAAGAGGTTCCAGAAAAGACAGTTGGTAGTATTTTAGGTAAATATCAATGATTTCAATATGATTGTTTTTAAATTAGATCTTTACTTGCAAGTTTGAATTATTACTTGTAAATAATGAGTCTTAAAAGGGTTTACACGATAGAGAATATGAGAATATGATATGATGAGTGAAAAAGGTGTAAAAACCACTAAAGAATTTAATAATAAGCCAACAATAAATAAATAGATAGAGAATAATTGGGCCCTAATATGTACAGAATAGAGCATATAAAATGACAACAAAAAGAATATAATAAAATGAAAAGCACATTGAAGAGTACAGAAATCTAGACGCCCCTATCCAGACCCACTATTATGTATGCATGATGAAGCCTGTCATATATTTTCATTAATAATTGAAGCGGTGGGGTTAAAGATCAATAGGACATAGACCAGGCAAATCTATAGTACCATAGCATACTTCAGACGCTCTTCAATATTCAAGTTATCTGAACCTATACGAAAGATTTGACATTGGGTGTCAAGCAATCAACGATCAATCAATCAATACCCTTGTGTCCATGACAGATTTGTCGCTATAAACCGCCATAATTCATAACAACTGTACTTCCGACTGTATACCATTCTGCAACGCTATGTTCAGTAAGGAACACTACATAAAGAAATACAACTGTGCAATATTTTTTTTTAAACTTGGAACCAAGACGCAAATTTTACATTCAAAGCATCGTTTAAGCTGAAGTAATTATGAAATGTTAAAAAAAGGTGTTCTGTAACCAACAACATTATCAAAAAGGATTTGAAATATAACACAACACAAAGATACAGGTGTAAGAGACAAACACTAAGATGTGTGAATAGGCAGAATTATTCGGGCCAATACAAACTCCCATCACTTTCTGGAAGAATATAAAAAAAATTCTTATTGATTACAAACATATCACTGCTGTATTGTTCAATAATTATTAGATTCGAAACAGATATTCGTACATGGGAAAAACAATATTTATGAATGGTATAATGACTTTCCTAATGAGAAATCGCTACTACAGGTTACATAGCAAATTACAATGTATACATTAGACTAAATTGCATATATAATGAGGACAGTGAGGTCATTTAATTGAGTTCTCTAATTGAATAACTGACTATTTTAGGAACGGTTGGTGGTCAGATGGGAATGTTCATAGGAGCCAGCATCCTATCAATTGTAGAGATCATAGAATTTTTCTGTTTACTGATGACTAAAGGAAGTCAAAAGGTTGCCAATTCAAAAAGAAGAAAATTGGGTGAATCTAATGATCATATAGATGAAACTGAAAATACTAGTAAAATGTGATCCAGTTTAGAAAAGCGATTCGGACCCATACATATTAGAACGTGTTTCTTTCATTTTTGTAGTATTTTTTTAACGTTGACATAGAAAATATGCCTCACTATGTAAAGAAGAATTGAGGAATAATAGACCAATCTGCATCTCAATGTTGGTAAATATATCTATGCGTCCGATGCACATTCATGGAAATAAGACATTGGCGTTGCCAGTTTATTTTCGATTTATGAGTTTTACTGTCCCTCTGGTATCTTTCATCCCTCGTTTTGAAGTAAAAAGATGTATACATTCAAAAGACGTTATTCCTGTATGTACTGTAGAGGTACTAATTAAAAAAATATAATCAACAGTTACAGAATAAAATTAATAAGTGAATAATTATGTGGTTTTATTAGTTGTTCCATTGTATGATTTAGCTCGTCATTTATGTAAAGACCGATGACATGAAGAGGCAATATAAGTTCATTTGTAAAATAAAACGCGATGC
Source organism: Mytilus trossulus (assembly GCF_036588685.1). Classification (NCBI taxonomy): domain Eukaryota; kingdom Metazoa; phylum Mollusca; class Bivalvia; order Mytilida; family Mytilidae; genus Mytilus; species Mytilus trossulus. The sequence continues at coordinate 30,988,789 of NC_086386.1, read as the reverse complement.
TACTGGGGGAAAACAATCGAGGGTAGTGTCTCTCGGTCTTTAGATGTACCCACCTCTAGATTTGGGCAGTGTGTTTTATGAAAAGATTATAGAATATGTACTATTTCTATTTTGTTAAATCATTATCTTCTGAACATTATAAAAGAGTATGGGCTTTGCTCATTGATGAAGGCCGTACGGTGACCTATAGTTGTTAATGTTTGTGTCATTTTGGTCTTTTGTGGATAGTTGTCTCATTGGCAATCATACCACATCTTCTTTTTTATATTAATATTAGATAGTTGACGGATAAAACTGTGTTACAAAAATTATACGGAATTGTAATATATTTGGTCATACATTAACCCGATGATTTAGACCAGGCAGTTGTCCCTCTGGTAACTTTCGTCCCTCTTTTAGACAAAACTGATCCATTAAAATAAAATTTTGTTATTCTGCCTAATCAACATTTTTTTGCACACTGCATATTTATGAAAAGAGATGTGCGATATATGTAAATGAGACTAACACACAAAAAAACAGAAATTTTATTTATATGACAACATTAAATGTTAAAAACGACAGTCAGGTTTCTAAGTAATATACCAAGCTTTCAATCGTCCTGAATTCTCTTACACGCATACTCCTCAACCTAAAGATAGTAGTATACACCACCAGCACGACAATACATTATATTATATTTACACACCACAAGAAATTAATTCCGAAAAAAAAAGTTTGTTAAATGTGTTTCGGATTGCCGTCTCATGGACGACGTTTAGATATCTTTTCCGACTTTTATATAGTATGTGACTGTGTGAGGTCAGACCAGGGTTATGTTTCCGCACAAATCCCTTGCGCTTATGACTGATAACCGAATTTATATCGCTCAGAATGAAATTCGAATATTAGGGCTTAGGCCATTTGAAAAATTTCCAACAAATTTATGGCGATCGTGAATTATTTCTTAATTATATTACTTCAGTGTAGTGTTTGCTATGTATACTTAAGTATATGAGTATAGAAAGAGAGATAACTCTGTTATATGTTGAGACAATGTATGTGAACTGCTTGTCTCCCTTTGTACTGTTATATATACAATGTGCTGAGTTTCCGGTGATATAATAAATGATGTACCTTCAATGGTGTTTGTTTGTAAGCCAGTATCAGGTTCAATCCGAATGTGCTAGCCACAAACAGTATATTCAATATCATAATTGTTTCAGTGTGGTAGAAATACCTGTCATTTATCAATTCTTCACACATAAATTGTCTTAGAAAAAAATAACATCTATGTACCTTAACCTAACTTTCGGGTATTGAAACAGGTCCATGTGACCATCCTCCGAAAATTACGGTTGTCCAATGTTCAGTTCCTTAGTATTTTGATTGATTTTGATCATACAAATTTAAATTCATCTAGTTGACAAACTAATAATAATTCAAAGCGAGTTATCTTTTTTAATTATAGCTAGTTAACAAACTAATTATAATTCAAAACTAATTATCTTTTTAATGTATATACTAAATAGATAAATCTATGTTAGTATTTATTTAATCTTTACTGATATGCATGAATTAATGATTTGACATAAGGAAAAATGTCAACCTAAGATAATGTGATATACTGTCATTGACTATACACAGAGGTCAGATATAAGAATAGATATTAACTTTAAATATTTTATATAACTTTATATATTTGTGAAATCTTGGTAGTAGCAAATGTTTAAATCGACCTTTACCATTACCCCCGAGACTACTGCGGAACAGGAATTTCACTGTTGAGGATATGTTATTCATTAATTACTATTTGATTCACGTAATAATTGAGTCCACTAGCTATGTATATATCAGTGTTTACAATCTCTTAAATGCAGTTTAATGAATGTAATTTGCTTCAAATGGTTTTAACTTTAAAACTTACAATCTTATAATGCAAAAAACACAACTAAAAAGTGCACAATATAATTAACAATGCAGTCAATAGAAGTTATTTTTTATAGTCATATATCGTTTTTCAAAGTTTAAAGAAATGCCATTTTGATCAATAAGGTTAATATTAATTTATACTTATATAAAAGCAATAGAGGTTTAACAAATGTATACTTGATTTACACACTCCGAAGTTCCACATAATGCACAAAAACTATAGTTTAACACGATCCTTTATAAGTTTAAAGGACCAACATAGCTCTATTCAAACAGATAAATACACGGTTTAAAACAAAGGCGACACATTTGATAAATATCAATGTTCGGTTAGATAGTTCCACGTATGGCTACCAGGGTGATTGTCGTCAACGTCTATGTCCGATAAAACTGGATTTAAGGGTTACAGGAAGATGTCGGAGCAAAAATGTCAAAAGCAGAAAATTTTATTTGGAGCAAAATAATCAAGCTTTTGGTTGAATATTGATTCAAAATGAGTAGATCCAGACAACTTTCGCGGGAGAATACGTCTCTGAATTCACACGAACCGAGTAAGACTTTCACTTTTGGAACTTGCGATCTATGTTCAAGACAAACTGGAGACCATTTCTGTATTCAGTGCAACCAATATTTATGTGACCACTGTCAATCTATTCACCTAAAAAGTACCGTTTCTAGAGGACATAGGATAAAACCGCCAGAAGTACTTTTAACTGAAGCTAAACGCCGTCAATGCGAGCTTCATCCTCAACAAGTGATAGAAAATTATTGTATGGAATGTTCGCAATTTCTGTGTAGAAAATGTTTGAATGGTATTCATAAATTCCATAAATATAGGTCTTTATCTGCTGCTTCTGAAATCCAACAAAATCTTTTAAAAGACTTTATGGAATATGTTAACAAAGAGACTGAGGTTTTACAAGAGCATATCAAAACTTCAGATACTTTTCAAAACACTTACCAGTATAAAGAGAAAGAGAGAGTAGCAGAAATAAAGAAAGCACAGGAAGAACTCAAAAACAGAATAGACGCTGCCGCAGATGAACTTATCAATGAAATGAAAGAACGAAGAGATGATAATCTCAAAGAAATGGCCGAAAATAGAAACATGCTTGCCAAAATGACAGAACACGGGAAAAAATTAAAAATGCGCTGCCAGCAGACGATAGATGAAATTGACGAGCAAGCCGCTCCTTTAATGACTAAAGGTTTAGTTAAAGAAGTCTGTAATTTCCAAAGTCCAACTAAAGTACATTTAGGGGAATATCCGGTTTTTAAACGAGCCCTCCACAATTCTATAGCTGTTCGTCAAATGCTAGGATCATTCCGACAACCGTAAGTAAATACCTTTGGGTTAGACAATAATTTGCATTTAGGAACGATAAAGAAACGAACATCTACTTAATAATTTAAATTGGTACGTCCTATAGCTAGTTATCCCGTGTTGATAGTGAAAGAAAATGTATAGGCAAATGGAATGCCACATAAGTAGACAAGTAAAGGAATATTAAAGGAACTATAAACACATAGTTCCATGATTTCCTTAAAGTTGTTAACCTGTTTTCAAGCGAAAAATGTTCTGTAATTAATGTGTACTATATTTTATGATACAATGGGTTTCCTTACAATAAATGCGTTTTTAGCAAGTACATGTAAGTGCAAAAATGCGAAAAAAATATTGATCATATAAGGTGCCAGACCGTAAATTTAAAATCCCTATCTATTCTACCACATTTGGCAATTTTCACAGCTTTCTGAATATTTTACCTTACTTTTTACTTCATTGAAACCAGGTAGATGCTGATTTTTACAAGTATCACTGTCTGCATGCTAATTTGTAACCAATGTTTAAAGTCTGCAAAGACAGAAACTTCTAAAAATAACCCCTGGTTTTCTGTAAATCTTCAATAAGTATAATATGAAGCGTATTAATCCTCAATTTTTAATGCCAAATCTTAAATCAATCAATTTTGGCTGCAATTGTCTAAATATATTTTTCTTTCACCAGTAGGGCTACTTGTACAAACGTTTTAAATTGGAGGGAGTAAGTATGTGGTTTGACATTTAATATTACTCGCCTTCTATTCTATAATCCTTATATATAAACGGCAATGTTATAATATGATTTGGCTTCAGTCTTGTTTTTTACAATGCCCATAGCACAGGACACGGCTAGAATAAAGAAACCTCTTCTTTTTTTGCATGTTCCCAGTGGGAAAATGCCACTGAAAGTTACGGACAGTAACTTGTAGCATGTTGAACTTTTAGCCCTATAATTATCATTATCAGATGAATTAATATTGTAGCTATTATTGCTATTATGGCATATTGAAATTCTTTAATATACTAATACATTTAGATTGTCAAAGCGATTATTCTTAAGAAGCCGTAGGATAAAATCTCTTTAAATAGACGACGAATTGAAATACACGTCGTTTTTATATTGTAATGAAATTTTAAATGTTCATATACTTAAACAAAACGTGTACGAAATAGTAACCCTAACAGATGTTGGTGACCTTATTACCCTTAAAAGACCTATTTTTTTTCCATTTATTATATCATTGATTATGAAATTCTTAACTGTGACCATTATTACAGAGATATCGAAATTTGATGAAAGATACCGTGCTAACACATTTGTACGATACACGCGCATTTCTTCCACATAAACCTCATTAGTGAAAAGTAAAATCACAAAAATACTGAACTCCAAGGAAAATTAAAAACGGAAAGTCCCTTATGTAAATTAAGGGTATATAATACAAAGTTTCCCATCGATACAGGAAGATGGAGAAATGTATCCCGAAATGAGAGAATGTGTCCACTTTGTAAAGCTGGTCTTGGGGATGTATATACCAATATATGTAAATGTAACAATTGTGAAATTAAGGATTTAAGGGGGAAGTTCATACGTCCATACTATTTAAAACATTCAAATGAAAAAAAAGTACTTGGCATGATTAAATATTGTAACAGTAATGTGCTGTTTTAGCTGTCAATTTTTATTCAAAAGTAAGAAAAGATGCTTGTCTTATTTTAAACTGGTATGAACACAGACTAATGTCTGAAGATGTATAATTTAAAAATGTATACTGTTTGTATTATGAACTATGTTGTTATTAATTTTGTGTATAATATGCTCCTTTTACCCAGTCTCCTGCCGCTGAGTTTTCTTTAATAAGCTATGAAACCATCACATGTAAAAAATAAAACGACAAAACACAGAAAATGAATGGACAACAGCTGTCATATTCCTGACTTGGTACAGGCATTTTCAAACACAGAATTAAAATTAATCAAAGTTACCTGTGCATAAAAAGGAGGTATATCGCATTAATTCGTATATTTTAACAAATTTGATTCGTTTAGGGATAGTCACATATTAAACTATATTTTCGAAGGTAGGAAGAAAACAGCGGATAGCAAAAAAGCCTATTGCCCGGCAAAAAGCATATCGCACGGTTATTTTTAGAATATCTAAAAAACCGATATAGTTTGTGACGTCATGTAATGAATTTCAGAATAGTGTTTAACGTTTTGAAACACATGATATCTTTCATCGATTACAATCGAAAAGTAAATGAAATAACAACTAATATGTTGTTATTGTCGAGGAGACAATGTTATATCTATAAAATTCCAAACAAATATGGTCGGAAATTAATAATATAACAAATATAGCCTTTGTATGAGGTCAATACAGGATATATATCGACCCAAAGAAGTATATCGACCTCGGACTTCGTCCTCAGTCAATATACTTCTTTCAGGTCAATATATCCTTGTATCGACCTCATACAAAGGCTATATTTGTATAATATTGATTCTACTTTTTTTCTTGTGTGCTGCATAACATATCCTTTAACAAGCAAAAACAAAAATATATGCACGCAGTTTGTAATAGCAATGGACAAAGAAATGCACAGTTAACAGACTTAAATGCTACAGTTGATAAGATACAAACCTGGTTGATGAACTTACTGTTATAATTATCTATCTCGATAATTCAAATTTGTATAACGAAAAGTAAACAAACTTGTCATTTCTATTTCAGTGTACGAAATCAAGACATAGAAAGTAGAACGACTTGCAGATTAGCACTACCATTTGGAATGCTATTATGATGTTAAAACTGAAGTATAGTTGCTTGTGAAAAATGAATTAAATAGAAACCGTAGAAGTTGAATTGGAAAAAAGTTGTTCGAATTTTTCTTATGCATGGAAGAACAATAAATTTGAATGTTACTTTTAAATTGTTTACAAATCTGAAAGATATAGTTTTATGAGTATTGTGCGAATGAAAATCATGTTTGTTGTCTTTTTTCCCTCCATATTATTCGACTTTTGAATCATTTGATAAGATATTTTAAAATGATCTTAATTTTTTATAAATTTTGTATCGAAGTTACTAAGGTATGCAGATACAAATCAAAACAAGGGTGTACATAACTGACTTTGGAGCATCCAAATCGTTACCAAATATTTTATAATGCATAAAGTAGGTACACATGGGATAATTGTCAGTGGATGAGCAGCAAAGCAACACTAGTCAACATGTAGGGGTTATTGTTTTGTTTCAACGAGCAAGAACTCATCGCAAGAACCGGTTTTTCTTGTCGATGGTTTATGGTTTGTACTCGTTCTCTCGCTTCCTCAATCTATAAAAACCGGCGGCTATAATATTACAAAGCCTGAGTTAAATGTCGTTAACCATATTACATCAAAGTTAAATACTAGTAGACATTGTTTAATACACTGCAATCCATTAATGGTAATTATTGGTGTTATTCTTAAGCGTTGTTCTCTAATAAAACATCACTACTGTCACCATTGGTCATAGATACATCATGATTTAAGTACTAGCTGTTATATGTTTTTAACGCGCTTTTAATAACTTCGATTGCTATCATATTTGAACATTTTTGTTTATGTGCTTTGCATCGTTCGGATGATAATTATAGTGTGATGTGTATGACACCACTGACCCATGTTAGGGGAGGTTATGGTGCCTGAAAAAATGTACAACCCGGCAACATTATGTTTGTGCTGGTCAATTGATACCCACCTGTTATTTAGTAAATGTCGTTGTCACCGTTTATCATATTTGATTTTCGTTTATTGTTTTGTCCATAAATCAGATCGTTAATTTTCTATCTTGAATTGTAAATAGCATATATTTTTTATCGAACAGTGACCTATCGCTGCTAACCATCTACGTCTTTTGGTCTTATTTTTCATTGTCAGTCATAACACATATTGATTATTTAAGAATTCAAGAGACTGAATAAAAGTTTCGTATAAAAATTCCACGAGAAATGTAGACATGAAAGCGCGTATAACGCAATTTTCCAAATGATTTGCAAGGTCATAACTACCGATAAAAGATGATTGGATGCTAAATATGAAATTTGTCAAATAAAGGCCTAGATAAACCATTTATACAAATCATAATTAAAAAATCATAGGAAAAATATAAACAGATAACACTTTAACAATGCAATTTTCAATATTATTTGCATTATTGATAAAAAGAAGAGGAAGATAACATGTACTTCGTAAGGATAAGATGGTTCTACTCCAATAGTGACACTCAAAGGCACAGGTCCAAATACTTCAAAATAGTGATGTTGAAATTGTAATGCAACTCATCCAAGGAGTCAATTGACATATTATATAATGTTGACATTATATGTGTATGTTATTGAGTTGATAACCTGATACAGTGTATAGTGTTTCTTTTACAGTTTTAATAGCGGTGTAAAATAATATGATCAATGACACTCAAAATAGTGAAAATCTTTTCATTGCGGCCATTTCCACTATGTACAAGATGTTGCTATATATCATAGTGTTCATTGCAATTGGCAAACCGGTGAATATGGGCAGAGCTCAATATCAATGAGCCATAAATCAATTCTGAAAATCTATTTGATTGCAAAACTGACACCTTGTTTAATGTGAGTAGTTTGAAATATATTTGAAACAGGAAAATAGATAGCTCTTATTTTGTTAAAACATGAGCAACACGACGGGTGCACCATGCAGAGCAGGATCTGCTTACCCTTCCGGAGCACCTGAGATCATCCCTAGTGTTTGGTTGGGTTTGTGTTGCTTAGTCTTTAGTTTTCTTTGTTTTGACATGGGTACTATTGTTTGTTTCCCTTTTTTATTTTCAGCCATGTCGTTGTCAGTTTATTTTTGATTAATGAGTTTGACTGTCCCTTTGGTATCTTATGTCCATTTTTTAGTTCGTGATGATGCTAACTCTTTTAATTGGCATACAGAGTGTTAATCGTGGTATCTATGATGAGTTTATTAACTAAATCTTTTGGATTTTATACAATTGAATAAGACACTACACACACATTGTGACTTTTCTTGAAATTAGATTGACTATTTACAATCGCACGCCAGTCCTTCATCATTTCTTTCAGATATTTCGCATGCCGAGCACTGGAACTGTCCTTGTCGAGTTACTGGACAAATACTGGGAATGTTGCATCCTATGTCTACAAGATAAGTTATAAAATCATTATAGATAATTTACAAAATTACGTCAATGAATCATAATATTGCGTGAACGAAATATGTTTGGCTACACATACATAAATTTATTGTGTGTTTTCCATTAGTTTGATGTGTTAAAGCTTTTGGTTTTGCCATTTGTTAGTGACGTTCCGTTTTGTATTTTTCCCGAGAGTTCAGTATTATTGTGATATTACTTTTCACGGCTTTTTTTTATTTTAAAGATTTGTAGATTTAAAACTGTTTACAACTCTTTGAAATGTTCCAAAAATTGCGGATGTTTGACCCCAGGTAAAGATTAATGTAGTTGTACTGGCAAAATCTTTTGAACTTTAAGGTCTTCCATGATTTTTAAGTTCGTACTTTTAACATTTATAATCTAGGGTCAATGACGAGTCTATTGCAGACGAAACGCTGGTCAGGATTGCTTATAAAGCTTGTATCTTTGATGAGATCTACGGTTGCATAACTTTAGAATCAAAATATAGTATGTTCGTACGTACATATTTTTAAGAAATTGTTGAAAAACACGGTACTCACCGGGAACAATTACTACAAGAAAATAAAAATACATACTTTTAAAAAACGGTAACACTGTAATTTCACTGGTGTCTGTGTGGTGTATACAAATTATCCTTCAAATTCCGGATATATTTCTGACAAATGATACGATATTCAACCGGAATGTAGTTTCCTCTCAAGAAATTTGTAGTACTTCTACTTACAAGAAGGCTTGTGAACTCATTTTCTTCAATATAGGATTGATACCACCCCTATGGAAGTTTAAAGGAAAACATCATATGTGTGATGACAGTTCTCGATTATATAATAATGTCACAGTTTGTATTGTGCGTCTGTTTGTCTTTTTCATTTTTAGCCATGGCGTTGTCAGTTTATTTTCGATTGATGAGTTTGACTGTCCCTCTGGTATCTTTCGTCCCTCTTTTATCAAATATATAAACCACAACTTCATTGTTCTCCCATAGTTTCTTTTAACATCAAAGAATGAAATGTATCTGAGGAGGTAAAAATATGATTGGGATACAAAAATAATAGAAAAGAATATTGATATAGTTAAAATTTTAAACTATTACTAGTAACATATCTTCCGATTCTTTTTGATAAATTTGCACACATTTTATAGATACATCATTGATCATGCACAGAAATCTTGTCTGATTAAGAAAACAAACATACCAACTCCGCAACCTTAAATAAAACAAAAGGAAAGCGTAGCATTAAACACGATATGTGTAAGTTTGATTGATTTGGTTTTGACACCTTTCAATCTTTAGTTCCAAACTTTTTAAATCGTTCAATTTGATGGTTATTAAATGATTTATAGTTGGTTTAATTTTTTTTTATGTGTTATAATTTTGTGTTGTTGGCTTTGTAAACCGATATGTGAGACTTGCATGGAGAGTTGTTTCATCGGCACTTAAAACCAATCGATATATGACTTTTGAACAGCATTATACTACTGTTGCCTTTATTTGCCACATCTTCTCAATCTAATCTTTACTATTAAACGAGAAGACCCCATTTTGGGTGTCGCTTCTCTTCTTTCCACAATAAATTAATCAACACGGTTCTGTGTCCTATAGGTACAGTGCATATTGCCATTTGTCATCCATTCATATGATTATTCAGATTGAGTTATTTTTGGAGAAAAACGAAAAAAAAGGCATCCGGATATTGTCCCGTCATTGGACGAAATTTTAAGTCAGATTAGACTTCCGGTTTGCGTTTTTCTGAATACTTTGAACATGCAATATACAAAGAATAAAGTGTATTTTCATAATTCTATCTGCTATCATTTTCAAGTTTACTATCCACGGCAGTCACAGAGATTATTAAATAGAGAGGGTCTGTATACTATACCAATGACCACTATGGATCGATTGGTAAACCTAGAATTGAAAGTAAATACACTATATTTATATAGTAATGAATGTTCATAATATACAGATAAGCGCTAAAAATATTCATGTGAACTTTTGATACCTTTTCTGAAATTCTCCAGTCATTAAATCTTTTACAAAATTCATTGATTACAAAAATAAAAGAAGATGTGGTATGGTTGCCATGTTGAGACAACTCTCCACAAGAGACCAATATGACACAGATATTAACAACTATAGGTTACCGTACGACCTTCAACAACGAGCAAAGCCCATACCGCATACTCAGCTTTAAAAGGCCCCGAACTGACAATGTAAAACAATTCAAACCAGAAAACCAGCGGCCTTATTTATGTACAAAAAAATGAACGAAAAACAAATATGTAACACATAAACAAACAACAACCACTGAATAACAGGCTCCTTACTTGAATATTCATAACATACTAAATGTATGTTCATATTGAAATTGAAAGAAAACCAAGAAATGGGAATATAGGAAATAAAGGAAGAGGGATAAAAAAAAAAGTATTTTCCTGTCCACCAATAAGAGGAGGGATATGACCTTTATCGGAACTCTGGGATCGGGTGTTTTAAACTCGGGATTTCGGGATTCCTTTTTCTCCTTTCGGGATTCCTTTTCCTCCTTTCGGGATCAGGACCCCTCCTATCCCCCTCCCATAACCTATATGACTTGTGATATTTTTGCTGAAATTTTCCAGTTCCTTAATATTTTACAAAATTCTTCCAACAACACTTTACATACTTTAAACTACGCTCTGAATGCCCGCGATTTCGCGGGTGTGTTCTAGTAACCATAATAATTGGACATTACTTTCATTATCTGAACCTAGGCCTTTTACTCATTATGTTTAAGTTTTGTCTAGAGGTCCTGACCTTATCTCTCCGTATTTATTTGGTGTTTTAGAGGCTTTTAGAGGAAACACCTTTCTCTTCCTTTCTTTTTCTTCTTTTTATAATTTGACGTTGGTAATGTATTTAACAAACAAATTCGTCTTAATGTATGGTAAAATTCTGATTGTTCAATGACAATGAATAATATCTTACCAATATTTTTATCTGCAAAATAGAAATGTGAACAACATATATTTAAGAATTGAAGCATATATCCCGTCATCTCCTTCATTCGTGACATCTCCCAGTGCCATTTTGACAAATTTTAATCTAGGTATCTATAACTACTTTATTTTATCTGGATAAGCATTTTCTAAGATTACGAAATTGGGTATAACTAGTAAAGCAAAAACATGTGGCCCTTCCGGAACACTCAAAATAAACACATCATAGATACCAGGATTTTATATTTACGACTGACGTGCGTTTCGTCTACAAAAGACTCATTAGTGACACTCGAATCAAAAAACTGCCTAATAAAGTACGAAGTTGAAGAGCATTGAGGACCAAAAATTCCTTACAGTTTTGCCAAATACAGCTTAGGTAATCTATTCCTGAGGTAGATTCTTAATATCGACAGGATTGTTGTATCTTCGATTTTCTGTAGATTTTCCATTGATTGTTGCTTGTCTGTTCGTTTTCCTTTCATTCGCGGCAAGACATTGTCTGTCTTTCTTATTCGTATGGTGTTGGGGTTTTTTAATTTTTTTTATTGCAAATTGAAATAAAAATCGAAATGTGAGCGTTAAAATGAGAACAATTAGTTTTCTCGCTTGAATTGTTTTACATTGTCTTATCGGGGCCTTTTATAGCTGACTATATGCAGTAGGGGGCTTTGCTCATTGTTGAAGGCCTTACGGTCACCTATAATTGTTAATGTTTGTGTCATTTTGGTCTTTTGTGGATAGTTGCCTCATTGGCAATCATACCACATCTTCTTTTTTTATAATTAAACAAATATCTGATGTGTTTGTAAATGTATAAGTATTGCAAATAATTATTATCTCAAATAAGTAATTCAGACTGATAATCGTTAACACTGTCACGTTTGTTCAAAATCAGGGACATGGTCATAGTTGTTTTTTTATAATAATATCTCTAAATCGTAATTTTTATAGTTCTCTAGGGTTTCAGATGTTTACGATCTTTTGTAGCTTCTGCTAAATATATTCGTTTGTTGATTAAGTGGTTGAATTCGGACTTTTTAAAGTTTTGTGACTCTCTCAGCGATATTTAACGTTTTATTTAGAATTAAACACTGCAACATTACGGCAAGAATTTTCTTCTTTCTAAAGCAATATTACGATTTTTTTTTACCTTTGACGATAAGGGGAACCAAATCAACTCCATTACATACATCACAAATTGTTGGTCGATTTCCATAGTATTCTAAACAAAAGTGTAACATATTATTAACACTACTAATGTTTGCAATTATAACAACATTGATTCATGTGATTCTTTCTTATATTTAATAGAGATGTATAGGTTAAAAATGGAGAAAAACTGACTTTCAAATGCAAATAAGTTTTCATCATTCAGCAATGATGGTAGCCCAAAATTAAATTATCGTTTATACGGGAGATGAAATGTTTTGTACCTCTAGACAGGAGAAACAACTCGGGATATATTTAACATTCAAGAATCGGTAAAGCACGATGCGTACGCAGCCGTTGACTATATTTTGCACTGATATTGATAATAACCAGCACTGTAAAGTTTCCGAAATTAATGCCAAAGCAAACAAAATTATGAAATTCGATACCACAAACTCTATTCAATACAGTAAAAGAGAAATAACAAAAGTAAAAGAGAAACACTCAGACACATAAATCTTTAATAAACTAACAAGGCCATGGCTTATATAGATTAAAATAAAACAGACAAACAACCACTCACAAAACACAACAAAGACAACTGGAGACTGAGCAACACGAACTACAACAAAAAAAACAGTGGTTGAGATCATGTGCTCCAAAATGTTCAGCAAATATTTCTCCACTTGTGACATTCGTCATAAATGTAAGTATAATAAGTAAAATATCGTGCCAATAGCATTCTCCTTGCACAGGTTTCGTTTAACTTAAAGTCTTTTTCAGTGTTATCAGTTTATTGCTGACGATACATTAGTTATCAAAAAAACGCATCTAGTGCAGTAAACATGGTAACAGTCATGTTGTTATTACCAATAGTTACTCACAGTAAAAAGTGGAACATGTGGGTGTTTGTATTTGTCGTTGGAACGAACGGCAAACTTTACGAATGAATATGAAGTTTTTGCATGTATGTGAAGTTAGCAGCCGGTTCGTTATTCGTTATTCGATATTCAATATCTAATCGGCTGCTAGCAGCCGGTTTGATATTCAAAATTTAGTGAAGAAAATTATAAGAAAATTAAATACTTGATAACATAAAAAGCATGATTTTCATATTGAAAAAGACTGATAAAATACGTAGGAAATCGTTAAATGACCTTTTCAAGCTGTCGTAATTTCTCGTCGTTATTTCTCGTTGTCCTCGAATATAAACCCTTTTTCATGTTACATATTTGTCTATATGTAATATAGAGTTTGGTCAATAAAACGACTTCAAAGATGTACTTTTGTGTATAATATTTCTTAAGACGAAAAGAAAAACCCATAACTCTAGAAATATTTTTAACTATAAATAGAAATATATATGGAAAGCCAAAAAAACAAAAACAAATCATTCGAAAAAATGTCAAAATTTTAGGACAAAGGGCACAGAGTAATGGTGAGAGCCCCCTGATCTCTCAATCTTTCTAATATTTGACAGACATTTAGTCAATAGGTAGATACAAACGTGACTAAAAGGAATTTGGGTACACTTCCTGTCTTCTATGTTTACGGAGCGCCCAAAGTGCCAGTTGGATATTCAAAATATATAGCGAAAACCTACCCGAGACCGCTTAAATGAGGTTGACACCCCCCGGGTCTTTCAATGTCCATAAAATTCAACCAAATCATTGACTCTGTATATATGAAGGTTGTATTAGATGGATTAACCAGAATAACGTCATCTTCCATATCTACGGAGGGCTAAGATTGTCACTTTTCAGTCGAAAAATGTCAAAATTTTAGGACAAAGGGCACAGAGTAATGGTGAGAGCCCCCTGATCTCTCAATCTTTCTAATATTTGACAGACATTTAGTCAATAGGTAGATACAAACGTGACTAAAAGGAATTTGGGTACACTTCCTGTCTTCTATGTTTACGGAGCGCCCAAAGTGCCAGTTGGATATTCAAAATATATAGCGAAAACCTACCCGAGACCGCTTAAATGAGGTTGACACCCCCCGGGTCTTTCAATGTCCATAAAATTCAACCAAATCATTGACTCTGTATATATGAAGGTTGTATTAGATGGATTAACCAGAATAACGTCATCTTCCATATCTACGGAGGGCTAAGATTGTCACTTTTCAGTCGAAAAATGTCAAAATTTTAGGACAAAGGGCACAGAGTAATGGTGAGAGCCCCCTGATCTCTCAATCTTTCTAATATTTGACAGACATTTAGTCAATAGGTAGATACAAACGCGACTAAAAGGAATTTGGGTACACTTCCTGTCTTCTATGTTTACGGAGCGCCCAAAGTGCCAGTTGGATATTCAAAATATATAGCGAAAACCTACCCGAGACCGCTTAAATGAGGTTGACACCCCCCGGGTCTTTCAATGTCCATAAAATTCAACCAAATCATTGACTCTGTATATATGAAGGTTGTATTAGATGGATTAACCAGAATAACGTCATCTTCCATATCTACGGAGGGCTAAGATTGTCACTTTTCAGTCGAAAAATGTCAAAATTTTAGGACAAAGGGCACAGAGTAATGGTGAGAGCCCCCTGATCTCTCAATCTTTCTAATATTTGACAGACATTTAGTCAATAGGTAGATACAAACGTGACTAAAAGGAATTTGGGTACACTTCCTGTCTTCTATGTTTACGGAGCGCCCAAAGTGCCAGTTGGATATTCAAAATATATAGCGAAAACCTACCCGAGACCGCTTAAATGAGGTTGACACCCCCCGGGTCTTTCAATGTCCATAAAATTCAACCAAATCATTGACTCTGTATATATGAAGGTTGTATTAGATGGATTAACCAGAATAACGTCATCTTCCATATCTACGGAGGGCTAAGATTGTCACTTTTCAGTCGAAAAATGTCAAAATTTTAGGACAAAGGGCACAGAGTAATGGTGAGAGCCCCCTGATCTCTCAATCTTTCTAATATTTGACAGACATTTAGTCAATAGGTAGATACAAACGTGACTAAAAGGAATTTGGGTACACTTCCTGTCTTCTATGTTTACGGAGCGCCCAAAGTGCCAGTTGGATATTCAAAATATATAGCGAAAACCTACCCGAGACCGCTTAAATGAGGTTGACACCCCCCGGGTCTTTCAATGTCCATAAAATTCAACCAAATCATTGACTCTGTATATATGAAGGTTGTATTAGATGGATTAACCAGAATAACGTCATCTTCCATATCTACGGAGGGCTAAGATTGTCACTTTTCAGTCGAAAAATGTCAAAATTTTAGGACAAAGGGCACAGAGTAATGGTGAGAGCCCCCTGATCTCTCAATCTTTCTAATATTTGACAGACATTTAGTCAATAGGTAGATACAAACGCGACTAAAAGGAATTTGGGTACACTTCCTGTCTTCTATGTTTACGGAGCGCCCAAAGTGCCAGTTGGATATTCAAAATATATAGCGAAAACCTACCCGAGACCGCTTAAATGAGGTTGACACCCCCCGGGTCTTTCAATGTCCATAAAATTCAACCAAATCATTGACTCTGTATATATGAAGGTTGTATTAGATGGATTAACCAGAATAACGTCATCTTCCATATCTACGGAGGGCTAAGATTGTCACTTTTCAGTCGAAAAATGTCAAAATTTTAGGACAAAGGGCACAGAGTAATGGTGAGAGCCCCCTGATCTCTCAATCTTTCTAATATTTGACAGACATTTAGTCAATAGGTAGATACAAACGTGACTAAAAGGAATTTGGGTACACTTCCTGTCTTCTATGTTTACGGAGCGCCCAAAGTGCCAGTTGGATATTCAAAATATATAGCGAAAACCTACCCGAGACCGCTTAAATGAGGTTGACACCCCCCGGGTCTTTCAATGTCCATAAAATTCAACCAAATCATTGACTCTGTATATATGAAGGTTGTATTAGATGGATTAACCAGAATAACGTCATCTTCCATATCTACGGAGGGCTAAGATTGTCACTTTTCAGTCGAAAAATGTCAAAATTTTAGGACAAAGGGCACAGAGTAATGGTGAGAGCCCCCTGATCTCTCAATCTTTCTAATATTTGACAGACATTTAGTCAATAGGTAGATACAAACGTGACTAAAAGGAATTTGGGTACACTTCCTGTCTTCTATGTTTACGGAGCGCCCAAAGTGCCAGTTGGATATTCAAAATATATAGCGAAAACCTACCCGAGACCGCTTAAATGAGGTTGACACCCCCCGGGTCTTTCAATGTCCATAAAATTCAACCAAATCATTGACTCTGTATATATGAAGGTTGTATTAGATGGATTAACCAGAATAACGTCATCTTCCATATCTACGGAGGGCTAAGATTGTCACTTTTCAGTCGAAAAATGTCAAAATTTTAGGACAAAGGGCACAGAGTAATGGTGAGAGCCCCCTGATCTCTCAATCTTTCTAATATTTGACAGACATTTAGTCAATAGGTAGATACAAACGTGACTAAAAGGAATTTGGGTACACTTCCTGTCTTCTATGTTTACGGAGCGCCCAAAGTGCCAGTTGGATATTCAAAATATATAGCGAAAACCTACCCGAGACCGCTTAAATGAGGTTGACACCCCCCGGGTCTTTCAATGTCCATAAAATTCAACCAAATCATTGACTCTGTATATATGAAGGTTGTATTAGATGGATTAACCAGAATAACGTCATCTTCCATATCTACGGAGGGCTAAGATTGTCACTTTTCAGTCGAAAAATGTCAAAATTTTAGGACAAAGGGCACAGAGTAATGGTGAGAGCCCCCTGATCTCTCAATCTTTCTAATATTTGACAGACATTTAGTCAATAGGTAGATACAAACGCGACTAAAAGGAATTTGGGTACACTTCCTGTCTTCTATGTTTACGGAGCGCCCAAAGTGCCAGTTGGATATTCAAAATATATAGCGAAAACCTACCCGAGACCGCTTAAATGAGGTTGACACCCCCCGGGTCTTTCAATGTCCATAAAATTCAACCAAATCATTGACTCTGTATATATGAAGGTTGTATTAGATGGATTAACCAGAATAACGTCATCTTCCATATCTACGGAGGGCTAAGATTGTCACTTTTCAGTCGAAAAATGTCAAAATTTTAGGACAAAGGGCACAGAGTAATGGTGAGAGCCCCCTGATCTCTCAATCTTTCTAATATTTGACAGACATTTAGTCAATAGGTAGATACAAACGTGACTAAAAGGAATTTGGGTACACTTCCTGTCTTCTATGTTTACGGAGCGCCCAAAGTGCCAGTTGGATATTCAAAATATATAGCGAAAACCTACCCGAGACCGCTTAAATGAGGTTGACACCCCCCGGGTCTTTCAATGTCCATAAAATTCAACCAAATCATTGACTCTGTATATATGAAGGTTGTATTAGATGGATTAACCAGAATAACGTCATCTTCCATATCTACGGAGGGCTAAGATTGTCACTTTTCAGTCGAAAAATGTCAAAATTTTAGGACAAAGGGCACAGAGTAATGGTGAGAGCCCCCTGATCTCTCAATCTTTCTAATATTTGACAGACATTTAGTCAATAGGTAGATACAAACGTGACTAAAAGGAATTTGGGTACACTTCCTGTCTTCTATGTTTACGGAGCGCCCAAAGTGCCAGTTGGATATTCAAAATATATAGCGAAAACCTACCCGAGACCGCTTAAATGAGGTTGACACCCCCCGGGTCTTTCAATGTCCATAAAATTCAACCAAATCATTGACTCTGTATATATGAAGGTTGTATTAGATGGATTAACCAGAATAACGTCATCTTCCATATCTACGGAGGGCTAAGATTGTCACTTTTCAGTCGAAAAATGTCAAAATTTTAGGACAAAGGGCACAGAGTAATGGTGAGAGCCCCCTGATCTCTCAATCTTTCTAATATTTGACAGACATTTAGTCAATAGGTAGATACAAACGCGACTAAAAGGAATTTGGGTACACTTCCTGTCTTCTATGTTTACGGAGCGCCCAAAGTGCCAGTTGGATATTCAAAATATATAGCGAAAACCTACCCGAGACCGCTTAAATGAGGTTGACACCCCCCGGGTCTTTCAATGTCCATAAAATTCAACCAAATCATTGACTCTGTATATATGAAGGTTGTATTAGATGGATTAACCAGAATAACGTCATCTTCCATATCTACGGAGGGCTAAGATTGTCACTTTTCAGTCGAAAAATGTCAAAATTTTAGGACAAAGGGCACAGAGTAATGGTGAGAGCCCCCTGATCTCTCAATCTTTCTAATATTTGACAGACATTTAGTCAATAGGTAGATACAAACGTGACTAAAAGGAATTTGGGTACACTTCCTGTCTTCTATGTTTACGGAGCGCCCAAAGTGCCAGTTGGATATTCAAAATATATAGCGAAAACCTACCCGAGACCGCTTAAATGAGGTTGACACCCCCCGGGTCTTTCAATGTCCATAAAATTCAACCAAATCATTGACTCTGTATATATGAAGGTTGTATTAGATGGATTAACCAGAATAACGTCATCTTCCATATCTACGGAGGGCTAAGATTGTCACTTTTCAGTCGAAAAATGTCAAAATTTTAGGACAAAGGGCACAGAGTAATGGTGAGAGCCCCCTGATCTCTCAATCTTTCTAATATTTGACAGACATTTAGTCAATAGGTAGATACAAACGTGACTAAAAGGAATTTGGGTACACTTCCTGTCTTCTATGTTTACGGAGCGCCCAAAGTGCCAGTTGGATATTCAAAATATATAGCGAAAACCTACCCGAGACCGCTTAAATGAGGTTGACACCCCCCGGGTCTTTCAATGTCCATAAAATTCAACCAAATCATTGACTCTGTATATATGAAGGTTGTATTAGATGGATTAACCAGAATAACGTCATCTTCCATATCTACGGAGGGCTAAGATTGTCACTTTTCAGTCGAAAAATGTCAAAATTTTAGGACAAAGGGCACAGAGTAATGGTGAGAGCCCCCTGATCTCTCAATCTTTCTAATATTTGACAGACATTTAGTCAATAGGTAGATACAAACGTGACTAAAAGGAATTTGGGTACACTTCCTGTCTTCTATGTTTACGGAGCGCCCAAAGTGCCAGTTGGATATTCAAAATATATAGCGAAAACCTACCCGAGACCGCTTAAATGAGGTTGACACCCCCCGGGTCTTTCAATGTCCATAAAATTCAACCAAATCATTGACTCTGTATATATGAAGGTTGTATTAGATGGATTAACCAGAATAACGTCATCTTCCATATCTACGGAGGGCTAAGATTGTCACTTTTCAGTCGAAAAATGTCAAAATTTTAGGACAAAGGGCACAGAGTAATGGTGAGAGCCCCCTGATCTCTCAATCTTTCTAATATTTGACAGACATTTAGTCAATAGGTAGATACAAACGTGACTAAAAGGAATTTGGGTACACTTCCTGTCTTCTATGTTTACGGAGCGCCCAAAGTGCCAGTTGGATATTCAAAATATATAGCGAAAACCTACCCGAGACCGCTTAAATGAGGTTGACACCCCCCGGGTCTTTCAATGTCCATAAAATTCAACCAAATCATTGACTCTGTATATATGAAGGTTGTATTAGATGGATTAACCAGAATAACGTCATCTTCCATATCTACGGAGGGCTAAGATTGTCACTTTTCAGTCGAAAAATGTCAAAATTTTAGGACAAAGGGCACAGAGTAATGGTGAGAGCCCCCTGATCTCTCAATCTTTCTAATATTTGACAGACATTTAGTCAATAGGTAGATACAAACGCGACTAAAAGGAATTTGGGTACACTTCCTGTCTTCTATGTTTACGGAGCGCCCAAAGTGCCAGTTGGATATTCAAAATATATAGCGAAAACCTACCCGAGACCGCTTAAATGAGGTTGACACCCCCCGGGTCTTTCAATGTCCATAAAATTCAACCAAATCATTGACTCTGTATATATGAAGGTTGTATTAGATGGATTAACCAGAATAACGTCATCTTCCATATCTACGGAGGGCTAAGATTGTCACTTTTCAGTCGAAAAATGTCAAAATTTTAGGACAAAGGGCACAGAGTAATGGTGAGAGCCCCCTGATCTCTCAATCTTTCTAATATTTGACAGACATTTAGTCAATAGGTAGATACAAACGTGACTAAAAGGAATTTGGGTACACTTCCTGTCTTCTATGTTTACGGAGCGCCCAAAGTGCCAGTTGGATATTCAAAATATATAGCGAAAACCTACCCGAGACCGCTTAAATGAGGTTGACACCCCCCGGGTCTTTCAATGTCCATAAAATTCAACCAAATCATTGACTCTGTATATATGAAGGTTGTATTAGATGGATTAACCAGAATAACGTCATCTTCCATATCTACGGAGGGCTAAGATTGTCACTTTTCAGTCGAAAAATGTCAAAATTTTAGGACAAAGGGCACAGAGTAATGGTGAGAGCCCCCTGATCTCTCAATCTTTCTAATATTTGACAGACATTTAGTCAATAGGTAGATACAAACGTGACTAAAAGGAATTTGGGTACACTTCCTGTCTTCTATGTTTACGGAGCGCCCAAAGTGCCAGTTGGATATTCAAAATATATAGCGAAAACCTACCCGAGACCGCTTAAATGAGGTTGACACCCCCCGGGTCTTTCAATGTCCATAAAATTCAACCAAATCATTGACTCTGTATATATGAAGGTTGTATTAGATGGATTAACCAGAATAACGTCATCTTCCATATCTACGGAGGGCTAAGATTGTCACTTTTCAGTCGAAAAATGTCAAAATTTTAGGACAAAGGGCACAGAGTAATGGTGAGAGCCCCCTGATCTCTCAATCTTTCTAATATTTGACAGACATTTAGTCAATAGGTAGATACAAACGTGACTAAAAGGAATTTGGGTACACTTCCTGTCTTCTATGTTTACGGAGCGCCCAAAGTGCCAGTTGGATATTCAAAATATATAGCGAAAACCTACCCGAGACCGCTTAAATGAGGTTGACACCCCCCGGGTCTTTCAATGTCCATAAAATTCAACCAAATCATTGACTCTGTATATATGAAGGTTGTATTAGATGGATTAACCAGAATAACGTCATCTTCCATATCTACGGAGGGCTAAGATTGTCACTTTTCAGTCGAAAAATGTCAAAATTTTAGGACAAAGGGCACAGAGTAATGGTGAGAGCCCCCTGATCTCTCAATCTTTCTAATATTTGACAGACATTTAGTCAATAGGTAGATACAAACGTGACTAAAAGGAATTTGGGTACACTTCCTGTCTTCTATGTTTACGGAGCGCCCAAAGTGCCAGTTGGATATTCAAAATATATAGCGAAAACCTACCCGAGACCGCTTAAATGAGGTTGACACCCCCCGGGTCTTTCAATGTCCATAAAATTCAACCAAATCATTGACTCTGTATATATGAAGGTTGTATTAGATGGATTAACCAGAATAACGTCATCTTCCATATCTACGGAGGGCTAAGATTGTCACTTTTCAGTCGAAAAATGTCAAAATTTTAGGACAAAGGGCACAGAGTAATGGTGAGAGCCCCCTGATCTCTCAATCTTTCTAATATTTGACAGACATTTAGTCAATAGGTAGATACAAACGTGACTAAAAGGAATTTGGGTACACTTCCTGTCTTCTATGTTTACGGAGCGCCCAAAGTGCCAGTTGGATATTCAAAATATATAGCGAAAACCTACCCGAGACCGCTTAAATGAGGTTGACACCCCCCGGGTCTTTCAATGTCCATAAAATTCAACCAAATCATTGACTCTGTATATATGAAGGTTGTATTAGATGGATTAACCAGAATAACGTCATCTTCCATATCTACGGAGGGCTAAGATTGTCACTTTTCAGTCGAAAAATGTCAAAATTTTAGGACAAAGGGCACAGAGTAATGGTGAGAGCCCCCTGATCTCTCAATCTTTCTAATATTTGACAGACATTTAGTCAATAGGTAGATACAAACGTGACTAAAAGGAATTTGGGTACACTTCCTGTCTTCTATGTTTACGGAGCGCCCAAAGTGCCAGTTGGATATTCAAAATATATAGCGAAAACCTACCCGAGACCGCTTAAATGAGGTTGACACCCCCCGGGTCTTTCAATGTCCATAAAATTCAACCAAATCATTGACTCTGTATATATGAAGGTTGTATTAGATGGATTAACCAGAATAACGTCATCTTCCATATCTACGGAGGGCTAAGATTGTCACTTTTCAGTCGAAAAATGTCAAAATTTTAGGACAAAGGGCACAGAGTAATGGTGAGAGCCCCCTGATCTCTCAATCTTTCTAATATTTGACAGACATTTAGTCAATAGGTAGATACAAACGTGACTAAAAGGAATTTGGGTACACTTCCTGTCTTCTATGTTTACGGAGCGCCCAAAGTGCCAGTTGGATATTCAAAATATATAGCGAAAACCTACCCGAGACCGCTTAAATGAGGTTGACACCCCCCGGGTCTTTCAATGTCCATAAAATTCAACCAAATCATTGACTCTGTATATATGAAGGTTGTATTAGATGGATTAACCAGAATAACGTCATCTTCCATATCTACGGAGGGCTAAGATTGTCACTTTTCAGTCGAAAAATGTCAAAATTTTAGGACAAAGGGCACAGAGTAATGGTGAGAGCCCCCTGATCTCTCAATCTTTCTAATATTTGACAGACATTTAGTCAATAGGTAGATACAAACGTGACTAAAAGGAATTTGGGTACACTTCCTGTCTTCTATGTTTACGGAGCGCCCAAAGTGCCAGTTGGATATTCAAAATATATAGCGAAAACCTACCCGAGACCGCTTAAATGAGGTTGACACCCCCCGGGTCTTTCAATGTCCATAAAATTCAACCAAATCATTGACTCTGTATATATGAAGGTTGTATTAGATGGATTAACCAGAATAACGTCATCTTCCATATCTACGGAGGGCTAAGATTGTCACTTTTCAGTCGAAAAATGTCAAAATTTTAGGACAAAGGGCACAGAGTAATGGTGAGAGCCCCCTGATCTCTCAATCTTTCTAATATTTGACAGACATTTAGTCAATAGGTAGATACAAACGTGACTAAAAGGAATTTGGGTACACTTCCTGTCTTCTATGTTTACGGAGCGCCCAAAGTGCCAGTTGGATATTCAAAATATATAGCGAAAACCTACCCGAGACCGCTTAAATGAGGTTGACACCCCCCGGGTCTTTCAATGTCCATAAAATTCAACCAAATCATTGACTCTGTATATATGAAGGTTGTATTAGATGGATTAACCAGAATAACGTCATCTTCCATATCTACGGAGGGCTAAGATTGTCACTTTTCAGTCGAAAAATGTCAAAATTTTAGGACAAAGGGCACAGAGTAATGGTGAGAGCCCCCTGATCTCTCAATCTTTCTAATATTTGACAGACATTTAGTCAATAGGTAGATACAAACGTGACTAAAAGGAATTTGGGTACACTTCCTGTCTTCTATGTTTACGGAGCGCCCAAAGTGCCAGTTGGATATTCAAAATATATAGCGAAAACCTACCCGAGACCGCTTAAATGAGGTTGACACCCCCCGGGTCTTTCAATGTCCATAAAATTCAACCAAATCATTGACTCTGTATATATGAAGGTTGTATTAGATGGATTAACCAGAATAACGTCATCTTCCATATCTACGGAGGGCTAAGATTGTCACTTTTCAGTCGAAAAATGTCAAAATTTTAGGACAAAGGGCACAGAGTAATGGTGAGAGCCCCCTGATCTCTCAATCTTTCTAATATTTGACAGACATTTAGTCAATAGGTAGATACAAACGCGACTAAAAGGAATTTGGGTACACTTCCTGTCTTCTATGTTTACGGAGCGCCCAAAGTGCCAGTTGGATATTCAAAATATATAGCGAAAACCTACCCGAGACCGCTTAAATGAGGTTGACACCCCCCGGGTCTTTCAATGTCCATAAAATTCAACCAAATCATTGACTCTGTATATATGAAGGTTGTATTAGATGGATTAACCAGAATAACGTCATCTTCCATATCTACGGAGGGCTAAGATTGTCACTTTTCAGTCGAAAAATGTCAAAATTTTAGGACAAAGGGCACAGAGTAATGGTGAGAGCCCCCTGATCTCTCAATCTTTCTAATATTTGACAGACATTTAGTCAATAGGTAGATACAAACGCGACTAAAAGGAATTTGGGTACACTTCCTGTCTTCTATGTTTACGGAGCGCCCAAAGTGCCAGTTGGATATTCAAAATATATAGCGAAAACCTACCCGAGACCGCTTAAATGAGGTTGACACCCCCCGGGTCTTTCAATGTCCATAAAATTCAACCAAATCATTGACTCTGTATATATGAAGGTTGTATTAGATGGATTAACCAGAATAACGTCATCTTCCATATCTACGGAGGGCTAAGATTGTCACTTTTCAGTCGAAAAATGTCAAAATTTTAGGACAAAGGGCACAGAGTAATGGTGAGAGCCCCCTGATCTCTCAATCTTTCTAATATTTGACAGACATTTAGTCAATAGGTAGATACAAACGTGACTAAAAGGAATTTGGGTACACTTCCTGTCTTCTATGTTTACGGAGCGCCCAAAGTGCCAGTTGGATATTCAAAATATATAGCGAAAACCTACCCGAGACCGCTTAAATGAGGTTGACACCCCCCGGGTCTTTCAATGTCCATAAAATTCAACCAAATCATTGACTCTGTATATATGAAGGTTGTATTAGATGGATTAACCAGAATAACGTCATCTTCCATATCTACGGAGGGCTAAGATTGTCACTTTTCAGTCGAAAAATGTCAAAATTTTAGGACAAAGGGCACAGAGTAATGGTGAGAGCCCCCTGATCTCTCAATCTTTCTAATATTTGACAGACATTTAGTCAATAGGTAGATACAAACGTGACTAAAAGGAATTTGGGTACACTTCCTGTCTTCTATGTTTACGGAGCGCCCAAAGTGCCAGTTGGATATTCAAAATATATAGCGAAAACCTACCCGAGACCGCTTAAATGAGGTTGACACCCCCCGGGTCTTTCAATGTCCATAAAATTCAACCAAATCATTGACTCTGTATATATGAAGGTTGTATTAGATGGATTAACCAGAATAACGTCATCTTCCATATCTACGGAGGGCTAAGATTGTCACTTTTCAGTCGAAAAATGTCAAAATTTTAGGACAAAGGGCACAGAGTAATGGTGAGAGCCCCCTGATCTCTCAATCTTTCTAATATTTGACAGACATTTAGTCAATAGGTAGATACAAACGTGACTAAAAGGAATTTGGGTACACTTCCTGTCTTCTATGTTTACGGAGCGCCCAAAGTGCCAGTTGGATATTCAAAATATATAGCGAAAACCTACCCGAGACCGCTTAAATGAGGTTGACACCCCCCGGGTCTTTCAATGTCCATAAAATTCAACCAAATCATTGACTCTGTATATATGAAGGTTGTATTAGATGGATTAACCAGAATAACGTCATCTTCCATATCTACGGAGGGCTAAGATTGTCACTTTTCAGTCGAAAAATGTCAAAATTTTAGGACAAAGGGCACAGAGTAATGGTGAGAGCCCCCTGATCTCTCAATCTTTCTAATATTTGACAGACATTTAGTCAATAGGTAGATACAAACGTGACTAAAAGGAATTTGGGTACACTTCCTGTCTTCTATGTTTACGGAGCGCCCAAAGTGCCAGTTGGATATTCAAAATATATAGCGAAAACCTACCCGAGACCGCTTAAATGAGGTTGACACCCCCCGGGTCTTTCAATGTCCATAAAATTCAACCAAATCATTGACTCTGTATATATGAAGGTTGTATTAGATGGATTAACCAGAATAACGTCATCTTCCATATCTACGGAGGGCTAAGATTGTCACTTTTCAGTCGAAAAATGTCAAAATTTTAGGACAAAGGGCACAGAGTAATGGTGAGAGCCCCCTGATCTCTCAATCTTTCTAATATTTGACAGACATTTAGTCAATAGGTAGATACAAACGTGACTAAAAGGAATTTGGGTACACTTCCTGTCTTCTATGTTTACGGAGCGCCCAAAGTGCCAGTTGGATATTCAAAATATATAGCGAAAACCTACCCGAGACCGCTTAAATGAGGTTGACACCCCCCGGGTCTTTCAATGTCCATAAAATTCAACCAAATCATTGACTCTGTATATATGAAGGTTGTATTAGATGGATTAACCAGAATAACGTCATCTTCCATATCTACGGAGGGCTAAGATTGTCACTTTTCAGTCGAAAAATGTCAAAATTTTAGGACAAAGGGCACAGAGTAATGGTGAGAGCCCCCTGATCTCTCAATCTTTCTAATATTTGACAGACATTTAGTCAATAGGTAGATACAAACGTGACTAAAAGGAATTTGGGTACACTTCCTGTCTTCTATGTTTACGGAGCGCCCAAAGTGCCAGTTGGATATTCAAAATATATAGCGAAAACCTACCCGAGACCGCTTAAATGAGGTTGACACCCCCCGGGTCTTTCAATGTCCATAAAATTCAACCAAATCATTGACTCTGTATATATGAAGGTTGTATTAGATGGATTAACCAGAATAACGTCATCTTCCATATCTACGGAGGGCTAAGATTGTCACTTTTCAGTCGAAAAATGTCAAAATTTTAGGACAAAGGGCACAGAGTAATGGTGAGAGCCCCCTGATCTCTCAATCTTTCTAATATTTGACAGACATTTAGTCAATAGGTAGATACAAACGTGACTAAAAGGAATTTGGGTACACTTCCTGTCTTCTATGTTTACGGAGCGCCCAAAGTGCCAGTTGGATATTCAAAATATATAGCGAAAACCTACCCGAGACCGCTTAAATGAGGTTGACACCCCCCGGGTCTTTCAATGTCCATAAAATTCAACCAAATCATTGACTCTGTATATATGAAGGTTGTATTAGATGGATTAACCAGAATAACGTCATCTTCCATATCTACGGAGGGCTAAGATTGTCACTTTTCAGTCGAAAAATGTCAAAATTTTAGGACAAAGGGCACAGAGTAATGGTGAGAGCCCCCTGATCTCTCAATCTTTCTAATATTTGACAGACATTTAGTCAATAGGTAGATACAAACGTGACTAAAAGGAATTTGGGTACACTTCCTGTCTTCTATGTTTACGGAGCGCCCAAAGTGCCAGTTGGATATTCAAAATATATAGCGAAAACCTACCCGAGACCGCTTAAATGAGGTTGACACCCCCCGGGTCTTTCAATGTCCATAAAATTCAACCAAATCATTGACTCTGTATATATGAAGGTTGTATTAGATGGATTAACCAGAATAACGTCATCTTCCATATCTACGGAGGGCTAAGATTGTCACTTTTCAGTCGAAAAATGTCAAAATTTTAGGACAAAGGGCACAGAGTAATGGTGAGAGCCCCCTGATCTCTCAATCTTTCTAATATTTGACAGACATTTAGTCAATAGGTAGATACAAACGTGACTAAAAGGAATTTGGGTACACTTCCTGTCTTCTATGTTTAC
This sequence comes from Mytilus trossulus, assembly GCF_036588685.1. Taxonomy (NCBI): domain Eukaryota; kingdom Metazoa; phylum Mollusca; class Bivalvia; order Mytilida; family Mytilidae; genus Mytilus; species Mytilus trossulus. The sequence continues at coordinate 30,960,682 of NC_086386.1, read as the reverse complement.
GGAGCGCCCAAAGTGCCAGTTGGATATTCAAAATATATAGCGAAAACCTACCCGAGACCGCTTAAATGAGGTTGACACCCCCCGGGTCTTTCAATGTCCATAAAATTCAACCAAATCATTGACTCTGTATATATGAAGGTTGTATTAGATGGATTAACCAGAATAACGTCATCTTCCATATCTACGGAGGGCTAAGATTGTCACTTTTCAGTCGAAAAATGTCAAAATTTTAGGACAAAGGGCACAGAGTAATGGTGAGAGCCCCCTGATCTCTCAATCTTTCTAATATTTGACAGACATTTAGTCAATAGGTAGATACAAACGTGACTAAAAGGAATTTGGGTACACTTCCTGTCTTCTATGTTTACGGAGCGCCCAAAGTGCCAGTTGGATATTCAAAATATATAGCGAAAACCTACCCGAGACCGCTTAAATGAGGTTGACACCCCCCGGGTCTTTCAATGTCCATAAAATTCAACCAAATCATTGACTCTGTATATATGAAGGTTGTATTAGATGGATTAACCAGAATAACGTCATCTTCCATATCTACGGAGGGCTAAGATTGTCACTTTTCAGTCGAAAAATGTCAAAATTTTAGGACAAAGGGCACAGAGTAATGGTGAGAGCCCCCTGATCTCTCAATCTTTCTAATATTTGACAGACATTTAGTCAATAGGTAGATACAAACGTGACTAAAAGGAATTTGGGTACACTTCCTGTCTTCTATGTTTACGGAGCGCCCAAAGTGCCAGTTGGATATTCAAAATATATAGCGAAAACCTACCCGAGACCGCTTAAATGAGGTTGACACCCCCCGGGTCTTTCAATGTCCATAAAATTCAACCAAATCATTGACTCTGTATATATGAAGGTTGTATTAGATGGATTAACCAGAATAACGTCATCTTCCATATCTACGGAGGGCTAAGATTGTCACTTTTCAGTCGAAAAATGTCAAAATTTTAGGACAAAGGGCACAGAGTAATGGTGAGAGCCCCCTGATCTCTCAATCTTTCTAATATTTGACAGACATTTAGTCAATAGGTAGATACAAACGTGACTAAAAGGAATTTGGGTACACTTCCTGTCTTCTATGTTTACGGAGCGCCCAAAGTGCCAGTTGGATATTCAAAATATATAGCGAAAACCTACCCGAGACCGCTTAAATGAGGTTGACACCCCCCGGGTCTTTCAATGTCCATAAAATTCAACCAAATCATTGACTCTGTATATATGAAGGTTGTATTAGATGGATTAACCAGAATAACGTCATCTTCCATATCTACGGAGGGCTAAGATTGTCACTTTTCAGTCGAAAAATGTCAAAATTTTAGGACAAAGGGCACAGAGTAATGGTGAGAGCCCCCTGATCTCTCAATCTTTCTAATATTTGACAGACATTTAGTCAATAGGTAGATACAAACGTGACTAAAAGGAATTTGGGTACACTTCCTGTCTTCTATGTTTACGGAGCGCCCAAAGTGCCAGTTGGATATTCAAAATATATAGCGAAAACCTACCCGAGACCGCTTAAATGAGGTTGACACCCCCCGGGTCTTTCAATGTCCATAAAATTCAACCAAATCATTGACTCTGTATATATGAAGGTTGTATTAGATGGATTAACCAGAATAACGTCATCTTCCATATCTACGGAGGGCTAAGATTGTCACTTTTCAGTCGAAAAATGTCAAAATTTTAGGACAAAGGGCACAGAGTAATGGTGAGAGCCCCCTGATCTCTCAATCTTTCTAATATTTGACAGACATTTAGTCAATAGGTAGATACAAACGTGACTAAAAGGAATTTGGGTACACTTCCTGTCTTCTATGTTTACGGAGCGCCCAAAGTGCCAGTTGGATATTCAAAATATATAGCGAAAACCTACCCGAGACCGCTTAAATGAGGTTGACACCCCCCGGGTCTTTCAATGTCCATAAAATTCAACCAAATCATTGACTCTGTATATATGAAGGTTGTATTAGATGGATTAACCAGAATAACGTCATCTTCCATATCTACGGAGGGCTAAGATTGTCACTTTTCAGTCGAAAAATGTCAAAATTTTAGGACAAAGGGCACAGAGTAATGGTGAGAGCCCCCTGATCTCTCAATCTTTCTAATATTTGACAGACATTTAGTCAATAGGTAGATACAAACGTGACTAAAAGGAATTTGGGTACACTTCCTGTCTTCTATGTTTACGGAGCGCCCAAAGTGCCAGTTGGATATTCAAAATATATAGCGAAAACCTACCCGAGACCGCTTAAATGAGGTTGACACCCCCCGGGTCTTTCAATGTCCATAAAATTCAACCAAATCATTGACTCTGTATATATGAAGGTTGTATTAGATGGATTAACCAGAATAACGTCATCTTCCATATCTACGGAGGGCTAAGATTGTCACTTTTCAGTCGAAAAATGTCAAAATTTTAGGACAAAGGGCACAGAGTAATGGTGAGAGCCCCCTGATCTCTCAATCTTTCTAATATTTGACAGACATTTAGTCAATAGGTAGATACAAACGTGACTAAAAGGAATTTGGGTACACTTCCTGTCTTCTATGTTTACGGAGCGCCCAAAGTGCCAGTTGGATATTCAAAATATATAGCGAAAACCTACCCGAGACCGCTTAAATGAGGTTGACACCCCCCGGGTCTTTCAATGTCCATAAAATTCAACCAAATCATTGACTCTGTATATATGAAGGTTGTATTAGATGGATTTACCAGAATAACGTCATCTTCCATATCTACGGAGGGCTAAGATTGTCACTTTTCAGTCGAAAAATGTCAAAATTTTAGGACAAAGGGCACAGAGTAATGGTGAGAGCCCCCTGATCTCTCAATCTTTCTAATATTTGACAGACATTTAGTCAATAGGTAGATACAAACGTGACTAAAAGGAATTTGGGTACACTTCCTGTCTTCTATGTTTACGGAGCGCCCAAAGTGCCAGTTGGATATTCAAAATATATAGCGAAAACCTACCCGAGACCGCTTAAATGAGGTTGACACCCCCCGGGTCTTTCAATGTCCATAAAATTCAACCAAATCATTGACTCTGTATATATGAAGGTTGTATTAGATGGATTAACCAGAATAACGTCATCTTCCATATCTACGGAGGGCTAAGATTGTCACTTTTCAGTCGAAAAATGTCAAAATTTTAGGACAAAGGGCACAGAGTAATGGTGAGAGCCCCCTGATCTCTCAATCTTTCTAATATTTGACAGACATTTAGTCAATAGGTAGATACAAACGTGACTAAAAGGAATTTGGGTACACTTCCTGTCTTCTATGTTTACGGAGCGCCCAAAGTGCCAGTTGGATATTCAAAATATATAGCGAAAACCTACCCGAGACCGCTTAAATGAGGTTGACACCCCCCGGGTCTTTCAATGTCCATAAAATTCAACCAAATCATTGACTCTGTATATATGAAGGTTGTATTAGATGGATTAACCAGAATAACGTCATCTTCCATATCTACGGAGGGCTAAGATTGTCACTTTTCAGTCGAAAAATGTCAAAATTTTAGGACAAAGGGCACAGAGTAATGGTGAGAGCCCCCTGATCTCTCAATCTTTCTAATATTTGACAGACATTTAGTCAATAGGTAGATACAAACGTGACTAAAAGGAATTTGGGTACACTTCCTGTCTTCTATGTTTACGGAGCGCCCAAAGTGCCAGTTGGATATTCAAAATATATAGCGAAAACCTACCCGAGACCGCTTAAATGAGGTTGACACCCCCCGGGTCTTTCAATGTCCATAAAATTCAACCAAATCATTGACTCTGTATATATGAAGGTTGTATTAGATGGATTAACCAGAATAACGTCATCTTCCATATCTACGGAGGGCTAAGATTGTCACTTTTCAGTCGAAAAATGTCAAAATTTTAGGACAAAGGGCACAGAGTAATGGTGAGAGCCCCCTGATCTCTCAATCTTTCTAATATTTGACAGACATTTAGTCAATAGGTAGATACAAACGTGACTAAAAGGAATTTGGGTACACTTCCTGTCTTCTATGTTTACGGAGCGCCCAAAGTGCCAGTTGGATATTCAAAATATATAGCGAAAACCTACCCGAGACCGCTTAAATGAGGTTGACACCCCCCGGGTCTTTCAATGTCCATAAAATTCAACCAAATCATTGACTCTGTATATATGAAGGTTGTATTAGATGGATTAACCAGAATAACGTCATCTTCCATATCTACGGAGGGCTAAGATTGTCACTTTTCAGTCGAAAAATGTCAAAATTTTAGGACAAAGGGCACAGAGTAATGGTGAGAGCCCCCTGATCTCTCAATCTTTCTAATATTTGACAGACATTTAGTCAATAGGTAGATACAAACGTGACTAAAAGGAATTTGGGTACACTTCCTGTCTTCTATGTTTACGGAGCGCCCAAAGTGCCAGTTGGATATTCAAAATATATAGCGAAAACCTACCCGAGACCGCTTAAATGAGGTTGACACCCCCCGGGTCTTTCAATGTCCATAAAATTCAACCAAATCATTGACTCTGTATATATGAAGGTTGTATTAGATGGATTAACCAGAATAACGTCATCTTCCATATCTACGGAGGGCTAAGATTGTCACTTTTCAGTCGAAAAATGTCAAAATTTTAGGACAAAGGGCACAGAGTAATGGTGAGAGCCCCCTGATCTCTCAATCTTTCTAATATTTGACAGACATTTAGTCAATAGGTAGATACAAACGTGACTAAAAGGAATTTGGGTACACTTCCTGTCTTCTATGTTTACGGAGCGCCCAAAGTGCCAGTTGGATATTCAAAATATATAGCGAAAACCTACCCGAGACCGCTTAAATGAGGTTGACACCCCCCGGGTCTTTCAATGTCCATAAAATTCAACCAAATCATTGACTCTGTATATATGAAGGTTGTATTAGATGGATTAACCAGAATAACGTCATCTTCCATATCTACGGAGGGCTAAGATTGTCACTTTTCAGTCGAAAAATGTCAAAATTTTAGGACAAAGGGCACAGAGTAATGGTGAGAGCCCCCTGATCTCTCAATCTTTCTAATATTTGACAGACATTTAGTCAATAGGTAGATACAAACGTGACTAAAAGGAATTTGGGTACACTTCCTGTCTTCTATGTTTACGGAGCGCCCAAAGTGCCAGTTGGATATTCAAAATATATAGCGAAAACCTACCCGAGACCGCTTAAATGAGGTTGACACCCCCCGGGTCTTTCAATGTCCATAAAATTCAACCAAATCATTGACTCTGTATATATGAAGGTTGTATTAGATGGATTAACCAGAATAACGTCATCTTCCATATCTACGGAGGGCTAAGATTGTCACTTTTCAGTCGAAAAATGTCAAAATTTTAGGACAAAGGGCACAGAGTAATGGTGAGAGCCCCCTGATCTCTCAATCTTTCTAATATTTGACAGACATTTAGTCAATAGGTAGATACAAACGTGACTAAAAGGAATTTGGGTACACTTCCTGTCTTCTATGTTTACGGAGCGCCCAAAGTGCCAGTTGGATATTCAAAATATATAGCGAAAACCTACCCGAGACCGCTTAAATGAGGTTGACACCCCCCGGGTCTTTCAATGTCCATAAAATTCAACCAAATCATTGACTCTGTATATATGAAGGTTGTATTAGATGGATTAACCAGAATAACGTCATCTTCCATATCTACGGAGGGCTAAGATTGTCACTTTTCAGTCGAAAAATGTCAAAATTTTAGGACAAAGGGCACAGAGTAATGGTGAGAGCCCCCTGATCTCTCAATCTTTCTAATATTTGACAGACATTTAGTCAATAGGTAGATACAAACGTGACTAAAAGGAATTTGGGTACACTTCCTGTCTTCTATGTTTACGGAGCGCCCAAAGTGCCAGTTGGATATTCAAAATATATAGCGAAAACCTACCCGAGACCGCTTAAATGAGGTTGACACCCCCCGGGTCTTTCAATGTCCATAAAATTCAACCAAATCATTGACTCTGTATATATGAAGGTTGTATTAGATGGATTAACCAGAATAACGTCATCTTCCATATCTACGGAGGGCTAAGATTGTCACTTTTCAGTCGAAAAATGTCAAAATTTTAGGACAAAGGGCACAGAGTAATGGTGAGAGCCCCCTGATCTCTCAATCTTTCTAATATTTGACAGACATTTAGTCAATAGGTAGATACAAACGTGACTAAAAGGAATTTGGGTACACTTCCTGTCTTCTATGTTTACGGAGCGCCCAAAGTGCCAGTTGGATATTCAAAATATATAGCGAAAACCTACCCGAGACCGCTTAAATGAGGTTGACACCCCCCGGGTCTTTCAATGTCCATAAAATTCAACCAAATCATTGACTCTGTATATATGAAGGTTGTATTAGATGGATTAACCAGAATAACGTCATCTTCCATATCTACGGAGGGCTAAGATTGTCACTTTTCAGTCGAAAAATGTCAAAATTTTAGGACAAAGGGCACAGAGTAATGGTGAGAGCCCCCTGATCTCTCAATCTTTCTAATATTTGACAGACATTTAGTCAATAGGTAGATACAAACGTGACTAAAAGGAATTTGGGTACACTTCCTGTCTTCTATGTTTACGGAGCGCCCAAAGTGCCAGTTGGATATTCAAAATATATAGCGAAAACCTACCCGAGACCGCTTAAATGAGGTTGACACCCCCCGGGTCTTTCAATGTCCATAAAATTCAACCAAATCATTGACTCTGTATATATGAAGGTTGTATTAGATGGATTAACCAGAATAACGTCATCTTCCATATCTACGGAGGGCTAAGATTGTCACTTTTCAGTCGAAAAATGTCAAAATTTTAGGACAAAGGGCACAGAGTAATGGTGAGAGCCCCCTGATCTCTCAATCTTTCTAATATTTGACAGACATTTAGTCAATAGGTAGATACAAACGTGACTAAAAGGAATTTGGGTACACTTCCTGTCTTCTATGTTTACGGAGCGCCCAAAGTGCCAGTTGGATATTCAAAATATATAGCGAAAACCTACCCGAGACCGCTTAAATGAGGTTGACACCCCCCGGGTCTTTCAATGTCCATAAAATTCAACCAAATCATTGACTCTGTATATATGAAGGTTGTATTAGATGGATTAACCAGAATAACGTCATCTTCCATATCTACGGAGGGCTAAGATTGTCACTTTTCAGTCGAAAAATGTCAAAATTTTAGGACAAAGGGCACAGAGTAATGGTGAGAGCCCCCTGATCTCTCAATCTTTCTAATATTTGACAGACATTTAGTCAATAGGTAGATACAAACGTGACTAAAAGGAATTTGGGTACACTTCCTGTCTTCTATGTTTACGGAGCGCCCAAAGTGCCAGTTGGATATTCAAAATATATAGCGAAAACCTACCCGAGACCGCTTAAATGAGGTTGACACCCCCCGGGTCTTTCAATGTCCATAAAATTCAACCAAATCATTGACTCTGTATATATGAAGGTTGTATTAGATGGATTAACCAGAATAACGTCATCTTCCATATCTACGGAGGGCTAAGATTGTCACTTTTCAGTCGAAAAATGTCAAAATTTTAGGACAAAGGGCACAGAGTAATGGTGAGAGCCCCCTGATCTCTCAATCTTTCTAATATTTGACAGACATTTAGTCAATAGGTAGATACAAACGTGACTAAAAGGAATTTGGGTACACTTCCTGTCTTCTATGTTTACGGAGCGCCCAAAGTGCCAGTTGGATATTCAAAATATATAGCGAAAACCTACCCGAGACCGCTTAAATGAGGTTGACACCCCCCGGGTCTTTCAATGTCCATAAAATTCAACCAAATCATTGACTCTGTATATATGAAGGTTGTATTAAATGGATTAACCAGAATAACGTCATCTTCCATATCTACGGAGGGCTAAGATTGTCACTTTTCAGTCGAAAAATGTCAAAATTTTAGGACAAAGGGCACAGAGTAATGGTGAGAGCCCCCTGATCTCTCAATCTTTCTAATATTTGACAGACATTTAGTCAATAGGTAGATACAAACGTGACTAAAAGGAATTTGGGTACACTTCCTGTCTTCTATGTTTACGGAGCGCCCAAAGTGCCAGTTGGATATTCAAAATATATAGCGAAAACCTACCCGAGACCGCTTAAATGAGGTTGACACCCCCCGGGTCTTTCAATGTCCATAAAATTCAACCAAATCATTGACTCTGTATATATGAAGGTTGTATTAGATGGATTAACCAGAATAACGTCATCTTCCATATCTACGGAGGGCTAAGATTGTCACTTTTCAGTCGAAAAATGTCAAAATTTTAGGACAAAGGGCACAGAGTAATGGTGAGAGCCCCCTGATCTCTCAATCTTTCTAATATTTGACAGACATTTAGTCAATAGGTAGATACAAACGTGACTAAAAGGAATTTGGGTACACTTCCTGTCTTCTATGTTTACGGAGCGCCCAAAGTGCCAGTTGGATATTCAAAATATATAGCGAAAACCTACCCGAGACCGCTTAAATGAGGTTGACACCCCCCGGGTCTTTCAATGTCCATAAAATTCAACCAAATCATTGACTCTGTATATATGAAGGTTGTATTAAATGGATTAACCAGAATAACGTCATCTTCCATATCTACGGAGGGCTAAGATTGTCACTTTTCAGTCGAAAAATGTCAAAATTTTAGGACAAAGGGCACAGAGTAATGGTGAGAGCCCCCTGATCTCTCAATCTTTCTAATATTTGACAGACATTTAGTCAATAGGTAGATACAAACGTGACTAAAAGGAATTTGGGTACACTTCCTGTCTTCTATGTTTACGGAGCGCCCAAAGTGCCAGTTGGATATTCAAAATATATAGCGAAAACCTACCCGAGACCGCTTAAATGAGGTTGACACCCCCCGGGTCTTTCAATGTCCATAAAATTCAACCAAATCATTGACTCTGTATATATGAAGGTTGTATTAGATGAATCCAGATCAGATCAAACCAGAACCCTAATAGAATCGAGTTGTTTCAAGTACAAACCGTCACCATAGGTTGAAGTTAGCTTGGCGGGGGAAGATGTACAGACCTATACCACGCACCTTCACACAGCTTACACAACCACCCCGTTTTATGTAAAATCCAGGTCCAAATGCGTTATTGACGGCTATATTTCACACAGGAAACTAATAAGGGCTCCAACACTTCATGCGTGGGATAAACGAATGGTGACCGGGCAACCTTTTTTGGCTGCGTTTTGTAATTTATTAGCTTGACCTTTGATCAAGTTCAAACCGTATTTTGATAGACTATTTATGCATACCTCGTGAAAATGGAAGCGGATGGAGAGATGTTCACTGCGGAGATTGATAGGATCGCCGTTTTGATCGGTGAGGTATGTCTGCATGCGATTGATGGTTCTCAAGGTCACGGGTAGGTACATCATGCTTTTTGGCTTATGAATGATCTTTATCCCGGGATTGGTTGCGGGGGAAAAGCTGTAGATAGTGGACTGTTGGGTGACGAGTACGTAGCTTCCATTGATGATGCTACTGTTCACCAGGATGCTGTTGATGCTTCTGATGCTAACAATGTATTCACCCTTTTTGTAACCGTTTGTTGCCCGATCAAATGTGTAGAGATGTCGCTTAAATTCGATTCCTTAAATTGTAGTTAGGTAAGGGGGTCAAACCAGGTAAGAATGCGACTATCGTTTCCAGAGACAAGAATGGAAAACCCTTGTTTTGGATCTGTGTTGTTGACGATTTGTTGCAACAGTATGGTGTCCATTTATTTATTAAAACACGACGTTCAACTTCTGACCGTTCGATTCGAACTGAAGGACATTGCAAGTGCAAATTCTTCTGTGTTGGCGGGAACATAACGCTCGAATTCCGCTTGAATCTGGATGTCCACTCGGACTGATGACTTACATCGATGACAAACAGCGGCTATAAGTCAATGAAACCAGAGGGGTTGACGCCACCGTTAACGTAACTGAGGAGGGTGTCAATGTTGTAGAATTTCTTTCTGAAGTCTACAGCCTTCTTGAACACTATGGCAACCTTGTTTAGTGAGAAACCGGCATTAAAGTGGACGACTGAGCAGTGATCGAACACGGAAGCATTATGGATTTTGTCATTATCTCTGTCGGTTTGGAAGGCAATGGTGATATATCTAGGCTTTTCGCGACCACTATTGGCAGCTAGGCAGCACTTAAACTGTGAGGCTTGGGGAACGGCTATGAAATCGCAATGTCTCATTAAAAATCCTTAGTGGATCTTGGATTTATTCTGGATGGTTTTGTACAATTGCATCTTGTTTTCGTCTGCAGGAGTGACGTGAGGGAGGAACCAAGAGATTTAAATCAGGATTATTTTTGCCACGTTGTTGACGGCGGCTGCCCTAAGAATGACATTTGCATCTGAATTGCGAACGAGTGGGAGTTTGTGCTTGTACAATATTTTGTTGTAATCATCCCAAAATATGTTTCAGGGGGATGGCAAACGAGTTTGATCCTTTGTTAGTGGTCTTGGTGATAATGAATCCATGACAAGCTGCAAATCCAGTGTTCTCAGCCTCGGCATCGGTGGAAGAGTCCTTATGCCACAGTTGGGACCCTGCGATTTTGAGAAGTCGTCGGGGTAGGTTAACATTTCCAGCATAGTGGTGGCGATACCGGGGTCGTTAATGTGTTCAATTTGCTGGTCGGAGAGTCGATAACAGATAGTTTTGAAGAGATACATGATACCATTGTGAATGAGATCAACGTCTGCATATGGAGTGCCGTTGTGCTTTTGAAGTCGCCCTCCTACCAAGAGATAACGCTCGGTTTGGTGGAGGAACAGGTCCTGCGTTTCGATGTTGATTCGGGTCTCCGCTCCAGAGTTGGTTAGTTGGGCGCCGGCTCAAGGTTCGAATACGTGAACTTGGTAATTATATTTTTGAAGACTTTCATCGAAGGTTAACACTTCTGTGATTGTAAGGATGTCAGACATTATGTATTTATTTATAGCGTTGGAGGAAGTTGTGGATGATAGCGATGCCACGACCAGAGATGAGATTGCTTTACTGGGTTTGGTTGTGGGGCTTACTGCGTTTAACAATTAGCTGTTGATTGGGTTTGCTGCGTTGGACAATGGGTTTTCGAGGGCGGGTCACTTTGTCAACGACATGGTCGACGACTTTGGCTACCACCTTTTTAACTCCTATCATTGCTGCATTGGTGGCAGCGCTCATAGCCCTACTTTCCAAGGTCTTGGCAGCAAAGGAGGTGAACATGCGACCAGCGATAGATAACGCAGATAGTGTCAAATAAACTTCTACCACCGTATGCATACTTTCGAGCAAAACCTTTCTTAACTGATATTACGATGGAGTTGCTTATATTCCTTGATACTGATGTGTTCACCTTTCTTCATGGCATCGAGGATCGCTACAATTGCGTTGCGCACACCATTGTTTCCAGCACTGTAGGCGGCGTTGCACAGATCCAAGCGATAGAGGAGCCTGGATACATGGCACCGGAACTGTTCAGGATCTCTGCATAGTCGACGAGGTCTTAAAAACTTCGGGCTCGAACGATTCTGGTTTCTTTTTCACCATGAGTTCCCAGAGGTCAAGGGTTCCTTTGTACCTTACACCATCCACGAAAATATCATCACCGTCAGAAGTAACTGCATGCTGGTTAGCTTCCGATGAAGATACCATCGGTTTCAGGTGTGTTCGGCGGAAGGATTGTTACTGATCTGCAAATCCTGCTGTGCTCGAGGTCCGAGGATGATGTCTGTAGGCGGTGCTATGGGCAGTGGGTAGTCAAACTTGGGCGGTGTAGGAGGGATGGCTGTCACTGCTGCAAGAAGGTATATATACGATCGTTTTGGTGATCGGCGAAGCTGCCTCTCGCAGAACCTCAACCACATGCTTAACACCTTGGAAAGGTCCCGGTTGAGTTCAATCTTCTCGAGGCGATGCTGCATGTTACTGGCTTAAATCTTTCGCTTGATCTCTTGCAACTCCCTGGAGAGCGCCTCACACTGTTTAGGGTCTGTAATCTTTATAAACGTTATTTATTTACAGCGTTGACGTGAACTCCCCTAGGCGATGGTTTGAACACCTCTAAGCGTTTGTTTTTAACGTCCCTAAGCGTTGGTTTGAACAGTGATACCTTTCCTGAAACCATAGGCAAAAATATATCGAAAGGTAAAAAAAATAAAAAAATACATGCATTTCTGCTCGTTTTTCCATAAAATTGAAATGAAAAGATCGAGCGATAACTCTTTGTTGATAAACACTACAATAATTTATGGACCTATGGGTGGTAGGAATAGGAAAATACGGACTGTCAAACAGGTAAATGCCATATAAAACATGCTAAAAACAATCTAAATGTTCATATAACCCCACTATGAAGGCTATATTATTCATCAATTATCTAAAAATCTATTTTATTGTACAAAAACTTTCATATTAAAAAAAATCACCATGTCCATAATGCGTAACTAAACTTCTAACTGTGTATTGCAACCTTATCGGTAAATTAAAGCACTCAAAGTCCGCGTACACCACGAAAGAGACTCTCATCGAATGAGTGGTGTTGACAAAGGTCAGCTGGTATTTTTCTTTTTAGACAGCTCGATCTTGACTGCTTTACGGTTGACGCAACACTCTTTGTTGGTCTCCAGGACTTTCTTGCTATAAAAGTGTTTCGAGCACCTGTAGCCTTCGATCAGCAATAAGTTGAGTTCTCTCTCCCGCTGTTTACCAACGTTTGAAATGTGCAGCGGGTATACTTCACTATCATCTATTCTAGATACTAAACCGCCAGGGTGGAATTGGCCTTCTCAAATTCATTAATATCCTTAAGGCTAACAAGATTGAGCTTTGTGTAACCTTGTCCGTTTGTTTTGGGTCTACTTTTTTTTCTGCCTATTTTTCACATTGATTACAGTCTTCTTGGCTTTGATCCACACCGGCTAATCAATGTACTAGGACTCACCCAGCGATCGGTCTTTGTTAATATTGACTTGAAGTTTTACAATTGCCTTCGATGTCCAGCCCTTTTTTCAGAGGTCCACTGTGCAATCTTTTCTCCGATCTTTTCATCCATCTCCTCAAGGTCTAGGTTTCAAGCAAGTCCGTGGTAAAGGTGAAAATCTGGTTTCCCGAGTGAAAGTATCCCTCGTTCTCATCATCCATCTTACCTGTTTGGTTAATTTTCACTGTGTAGCATTACATTGACTTTTATTATCCTTTTTATCCTTTTAATGCACAATCGTCTATAAGTTCCACCCTTGACATCCGAGAGACCTCAAGATCGGTCGTCACATCCATGTCAATAATGGGGTCATTTTTCAAGAAGTTTTAAAAATACCTTCTTCAGTAGACAAATGGTGGATGTACCTCAATTTTATCCCCAATGGCTTTCCTATCTTCTCTGAATTTTCCTGTAACTTCTCCAGTAGTTGATCTTTCGACATCCTGCTAACCCCTATCAACTCATCCTTTTTGGCCTGGGTGATAATATCCTTCCTCGTATAGGGTTGGGACAAAGCTCAAACAATGTTGATCTTCGTTTCGATTAACTGAACCAACTGATCCTTCCTCATCCGGGAGTACCATCGGAGGTGGTTCATTTTGGCAATACCTCTCAGGGCATTAACGTTTTCAACAACTAATTCCAGCTATTTTAAGCTATTGGATCCATGTCTTTATCCTAACAATCCAAAATAAAATCATTTTAGGTCACCCAAAACAACTACTAGTATCCCAAATTCAATGGGTTTTCAAAAAGTATAAAATTCGTGGTAATCATACCCGGTGCGCCTGGTTTTTTCATCCCAAAGCTCACAATTTGCAGAGCTCAATTGGTCTCTCTCTTTGCCGAGACGGTGGTCAGCTGCTTGTTTAATCTCTCACAATCCCAATTGGGGACAGTTGCCCCCTTCCAACATAAGGTTATAATTTTTGCTGAAAAGTGACAATATAAGCCCTCCATAGATATCGAATATGACAATATTCTGGGAAATCCTTATAATACAACCTTTATATAAACAGATTCTATGATTGTATTCAATTTTATGGACATTGAAAGACCAGGGGGGTCTCATCCGCATTTAAGCGGTCTATGGTCGGTTTTCACTATATATTTTGAATATCCAACTGGCACTTTAGGCGCTCCGTAAACATAAAAGACAGGAAGTGTATCCAAATTCCTTTAAGACACGTTTTGATCTACCTGTTGACTAAATGTCTGCTTAATATTAGGCAGATTGAGAGATCAGGGAGCTATCATCATAGCCCTGTGCCCTTTGTCCTAAAATTTGGATAATTTTTAGCTGAAAGTGACAATCTTAGCCCTCCATAGATATCGAATATGACAATATTCTGGGAAATCCTTCTAATACAACCTTTATATATATCGAGTTTATAATTTTGTTGAATTTTATGGACATTGAAAGACCAGGGGGTCTCACCATCATTTAAGCGGTCTATGGTCGGTTTTCACGATATATTTTGAATATCCAACTGGCACTTTGGGCGCTCCGTAAACATGAAAGACAGGAAGTGTACCCAAATTCCTTTTAGTCACGTTTGTATCTACATATTGACTATATGTCTGCTTAATATTGGGCAGATTGAAAGATCAGGGGGCTATCACCATTGCCCTGTGCCCTTTGTCCTAAAATTTTGATAATTTTTAACCGAAAAGTGACAATATAAGCCCTCCATAGATGTCGAATATAACAATATTCTGGGAAATCCTTCTAATACAACCTTTATATATACAGAGTCTATAATTTAATTAAATTTTATGGACATTGAATGACCAGGGGGGGTGGGTCTCACACTCATTTAAGCGGTCTCAGGTAGGTTTTTCACTGTATATTTTGAATATCAAACTGGCACTTTGGGCGCTCCGTAAACATGAAAGACAGGAAGTGTACCCAAATTCCTTTTAGTCACGTTTGTATCTACCTATTGACTACATGTCTGCTTAATATTAGGCAGATTGAAAGATCAGGGGCTATCACCATTGCCCTGTGCCCTTTGTCCTAAAATTTTGATATTTTTTAACTGAAAAGTGACAATATAAGCCCTCCATAGATATCGAATATAACAATATTCTGGGAAATCCTTCTAATACAACCTTTATATATACAGAGTCTATAATTTAATTAAATTTTATGGACATTGAATGACCAGGGGGGTCTCACGCTCATTTATGCGGTCTCAGGTAGGTTTTTCATTGTATATTTTGAATATCCAACTGGCACTTTGGGCGCTCCGTAAACATAGAAGACAGGAAGTGTACCCAAATTCCTTTTAGTCACGTTTGTATCTACCTATTGACTAGATGTCTTCTTAATATTAGGCAGATTGAACGACAAGGGGGCTATCACCATTGCCCTGTGCCTTTTGTCCTAAAATTTGGATAATTTTTAACTGAAAAGTGACAATATAAGCCCTCCATAGATATCAAATATAACAATATTCTGGAAAATCCTTCTAATACAACCTTTATATATACAGAGTCTATAATTTAATTAAATTTTATGGACATTAAATGACCAGGGGGGGGGGGGGGGGGGGGGGTCTCACACTCATTTAAGCGGTCTCAGGTAGGTTTTCACTGTATATTTTGAATATCCAACTGGCACTTTGGGCGCTCCGTAAACATGAAAGACAGGAAGTTTACCCGAATTCCTTTTAGTCACGTTTGTATCTACCTATTGACTAGATGTCTGCTTAATATTAGGCAGATTGAAAGATCAGGGGGCTATCACCATTGCCCTGTGTCCTTTGTCCTAAAATTTTGATAATTTTTAACTGAAAAGTGACAGTATAAGCCCTCCATAGATATCGAATATAACAATATTCTGGGAAATCCTTCTAATACAACCTTTATATATATAGAGTCTATAATTTAATTAAATTTTATGGACATTGAATGACCAGGGGGGGGGGGGGGTCTCACACTCATTTAGGCGGTCTCAGGTAGGTTTTCACTGTATATTTTGAATATCCAACTAGCACTTTGGGCGCTCCGTAAACATGAAAGACAGGAAGTGTACCCGAATTCCTTTTAGTCACGTTTGTATCTACCTATTGACTAGATGTCTGCTTAATATTAGGCAGATTGAAAGATCAGGGGGCTATCACCATTGCCCTGTGTCCTTTGTCCTAAAATTTTGATAATTTTTAACTGAAAAGTGACAGTATAAGCCCTCCATAGATATCGAATATAACAATATTCTGGGAAATCCTTCTGAGACAACCTTTATATATATAGAGTCTATAATTTAATTAAATTTTATGGACATTGAATGACCAGGGGGGGGGGGGGTCTCACACTCATTTAGGCGGTCTCAGGTAGGTTTTCACTGTATATTTTGAATATCCAACTAGCACTTTGGGCGCTCCGTAAACATGAAAGACAGGAAGTGTACCCTAATTCCTTTTAGTCACGTTTGTATCTACCTATTGACTAGATGTCTGCTTAATATTCGGCAGATTGAACGATCAGGGGGTTATCACCATTGCCCTGTGCCCTTTGTCCTAAAATTTTGATAATTTTTAACTGAAAAGTGACAATATAAGCCCTCCATAGATATCGAATTTAACAATATTCTGGGAAATCCTTCTAATACAACCTTTATATATACAGAGTCTATAATTTAATTAAATTTTATAGACATTGAATGACCAGGGGGGTCTCACACTCATTTAAGCGGTCTCAGGTAGGTTTTCACTGTATATTTTGAATATCCAACTGGCACTTTGGGCGCTCCGTAAACATGAAAGACAGGAAGTGTACCCAAATTCCTTTAAGTCACGTTTGTATCTCCCTATTGACTACATGTCTTCTTAATATTAGGCAGATTGAACGATCAGGGGGCTATCACCATTGCCCTGTGCCCTTTGTCCTAAAATTTTGATAATTTTTAACTGAAAAGTGACAATATAAGCCCTCCATAGATATCGAATTTAACAATATTCTGGGAAATCCTTCTAATACAACCTTTATATATACAGAGTCTATAATTTAATTAAATTTTATAGACATTGAATGACCAGGGGGGTCTCACACTCATTTAAGGTAGCAATACACAGTTAGGAGTTTAGTTTCGCATTATGGCCCCTGTGGATTTTTCAAAAAGGAAAGTTATTGTGAAATAAAATTCATTTTTAGACAGATGAGTGCTAATTTAGCCTTCAAAGGTGGTTTATAAGAGCATCAAGATTATTTTTTACATGTTTTATGGGCTGTTTTCTGTTTGACAGTCCGTATTTTCATAGCTAGACCGGCCATCGGTCCAGAAATTAATGTACTGTTTACAAACACTCTTTTTCTACACGAAGTTTTTGACGCAATTTTACAAAAAAATGAGATGAAAGACATATGATTTTCATTGGATTTGCTGAATGATATATGTACACAGTTTCAGAAAAGGTATTACTTCAGGCAATTGAAATTCTACTTTTAGTCAAATTTTGGGGAAATATGTGACATCTTTCCCCCCCTTTTTGCAATATTTTATAACAAATAAATGCAGATTGTTGCCATGGATACACAAAAAAGAAATTATATTTTACCATTTTATATACTGGAAATAAAATCTATGGAAGATTCTGATTACATACATATGCCCATATATGACACAAACAGTAAGCTTCATATTGCAAGAAAGCAATGAAAAGGGAATGGTAAAATTCATAAGGGCAAATTTTAGTATTTTTTCCTAACTGTTTATTGCTACCTTATGGCATACTTACCAAGCTCAGAATTGTATAATTTAAGACTTTTCATGCCACAAATCTATTGATATTTAGATTCAAAATCAACTTCTGAGTAAATTAAGTGTTTAACAATGACAATATGTGTCAATTTTATTGTTTACAGTCCTTAGCAACCAAAATTAGACATTTTGACACTAGGCTTTTATTTGTTCTCTATCGGCTTAACGCTTGCTTCTGATGGATTGGGCTGCATGTAGAAGCCCAAGTATTGAACGCGTTGGATTTTTTCTTGCGAATATATCATATTATTGTTTTTATCAAGATTTCATGTTCCATTTTGGCATATATTAGATGTATAGTTAAATCAGATGTAAGAAATTGATTCCCTATCACCAAGTTTTTTAATCAAGTCTTTGGTATGCAATAAGCATAAAGATTAACATTTTTATGCTTAAAATTGCTAAATTTTGTACAATGGTGCATCATCAGAGATCTTATTATGATATTCAACATTAAAAAACTGACAAAAGAGGTACAATTTTTAAGATTTGGCTAAAAATTGAGGTAGAGACAAGATTTTACACTTTGACTTGGCACCTTTCTTAAAATCAGTTTTTGTCGCGTTTCAGTGTCAACTGCTAACCTTCATAAAATATTCATTACTCAACCAATTTTCAAAAATAAAAGGCCAATTTACTCGTTTTAGCTAGCAGAACTCAGAAAATAAGTTAAAAGGGAGAATTTGAAAAAAATATTTACTATTAAGGTAGCAATACACAGTTAGGAGTTTAGTTTCGCATTATGGCCCCTGTGGATTTTTCAAAAAGGAAAGTTATTGTGAAATAAAATTCATTTTTAGACAGATGAGTGCTAATTTAGCCTTCAAAGGTGGTTTATAAGAGCATCAAGATTATTTTTTACATGTTTTATGGGCTGTTTTCTGTTTGACAGTCCGTATTTTCATAGCTAGACCGGCCATCGGTCCAGAAATTAATGTACTGTTTACAAACACTCTTTTTCTACACGAAGTTTTTGACGCAATTTTACAAAAAAATGAGATGAAAGACATATGATTTTCATTGGATTTGCTGAATGATATATGTACACAGTTTCAGAAAAGGTATTACTTCAGGCAATTGAAATTCTACTTTTAGTCAAATTTTGGGGAAATATGTGACATCTTTCCCCCCCTTTTTGCAATATTTTATAACAAATAAATGCAGATTGTTGCCATGGATACACAAAAAAGAAATTATATTTTACCATTTTATATACTGGAAATAAAATCTATGGAAGATTCTGATTACATACATATGCCCATATATGACACAAACAGTAAGCTTCATATTGCAAGAAAGCAATGAAAAGGGAATGGTAAAATTCATAAGGGCAAATTTTAGTATTTTTTCCTAACTGTTTATTGCTACCTTATGGCATACTTACCAAGCTCAGAATTGTATAATTTAAGACTTTTCATGCCACAAATCTATTGATATTTAGATTCAAAATCAACTTCTGAGTAAATTAAGTGTTTAACAATGACAATATGTGTCAATTTTATTGTTTACAGTCCTTAGCAACCAAAATTAGACATTTTGACACTAGGCTTTTATTTGTTCTCTATCGGCTTAACGCTTGCTTCTGATGGATTGGGCTGCATGTAGAAGCCCAAGTATTGAACGCGTTGGATTTTTTCTTGCGAATATATCATATTATTGTTTTTATCAAGATTTCATGTTCCATTTTGGCATATATTAGATGTATAGTTAAATCAGATGTAAGAAATTGATTCCCTATCACCAAGTTTTTTAATCAAGTCTTTGGTATGCAATAAGCATAAAGATTAACATTTTTATGCTTAAAATTGCTAAATTTTGTACAATGGTGCATCATCAGAGATCTTATTATGATATTCAACATTAAAAAACTGACAAAAGAGGTACAATTTTTAAGATTTGGCTAAAAATTGAGGTAGAGACAAGATTTTACACTTTGACTTGGCACCTTTCTTAAAATCAGTTTTTGTCGCGTTTCAGTGTCAACTGCTAACCTTCATAAAATATTCATTACTCAACCAATTTTCAAAAATAAAAGGCCAATTTACTCGTTTTAGCTAGCAGAACTCAGAAAATAAGTTAAAAGGGAGAATTTGAAAAAAATATTTACTATTAAGGTAGCAATACACAGTTAGGAGTTTAGTTTCGCATTATGGCCCCTGTGGATTTTTCAAAAAGGAAAGTTATTGTGAAATAAAATTCATTTTTAGACAGATGAGTGCTAATTTAGCCTTCAAAGGTGGTTTATAAGAGCATCAAGATTATTTTTTACATGTTTTATGGGCTGTTTTCTGTTTGACAGTCCGTATTTTCATAGCTAGACCGGCCATCGGTCCAGAAATTAATGTACTGTTTACAAACACTCTTTTTCTACACGAAGTTTTTGACGCAATTTTACAAAAAAATGAGATGAAAGACATATGATTTTCATTGGATTTGCTGAATGATATATGTACACAGTTTCAGAAAAGGTATTACTTCAGGCAATTGAAATTCTACTTTTAGTCAAATTTTGGGGAAATATGTGACATCTTTCCCCCCCTTTTTGCAATATTTTATAACAAATAAATGCAGATTGTTGCCATGGATACACAAAAAAGAAATTATATTTTACCATTTTATATACTGGAAATAAAATCTATGGAAGATTCTGATTACATACATATGCCCATATATGACACAAACAGTAAGCTTCATATTGCAAGAAAGCAATGAAAAGGGAATGGTAAAATTCATAAGGGCAAATTTTAGTATTTTTTCCTAACTGTTTATTGCTACCTTATGGCATACTTACCAAGCTCAGAATTGTATAATTTAAGACTTTTCATGCCACAAATCTATTGATATTTAGATTCAAAATCAACTTCTGAGTAAATTAAGTGTTTAACAATGACAATATGTGTCAATTTTATTGTTTACAGTCCTTAGCAACCAAAATTAGACATTTTGACACTAGGCTTTTATTTGTTCTCTATCGGCTTAACGCTTGCTTCTGATGGATTGGGCTGCATGTAGAAGCCCAAGTATTGAACGCGTTGGATTTTTTCTTGCGAATATATCATATTATTGTTTTTATCAAGATTTCATGTTCCATTTTGGCATATATTAGATGTATAGTTAAATCAGATGTAAGAAATTGATTCCCTATCACCAAGTTTTTTAATCAAGTCTTTGGTATGCAATAAGCATAAAGATTAACATTTTTATGCTTAAAATTGCTAAATTTTGTACAATGGTGCATCATCAGAGATCTTATTATGATATTCAACATTAAAAAACTGACAAAAGAGGTACAATTTTTAAGATTTGGCTAAAAATTGAGGTAGAGACAAGATTTTACACTTTGACTTGGCACCTTTCTTAAAATCAGTTTTTGTCGCGTTTCAGTGTCAACTGCTAACCTTCATAAAATATTCATTACTCAACCAATTTTCAAAAATAAAAGGCCAATTTACTCGTTTTAGCTAGCAGAACTCAGAAAATAAGTTAAAAGGGAGAATTTGAAAAAAATATTTACTATTAAGGTAGCAATACACAGTTAGGAGTTTAGTTTCGCATTATGGCCCCTGTGGATTTTTCAAAAAGGAAAGTTATTGTGAAATAAAATTCATTTTTAGACAGATGAGTGCTAATTTAGCCTTCAAAGGTGGTTTATAAGAGCATCAAGATTATTTTTTACATGTTTTATGGGCTGTTTTCTGTTTGACAGTCCGTATTTTCATAGCTAGACCGGCCATCGGTCCAGAAATTAATGTACTGTTTACAAACACTCTTTTTCTACACGAAGTTTTTGACGCAATTTTACAAAAAAATGAGATGAAAGACATATGATTTTCATTGGATTTGCTGAATGATATATGTACACAGTTTCAGAAAAGGTATTACTTCAGGCAATTGAAATTCTACTTTTAGTCAAATTTTGGGGAAATATGTGACATCTTTCCCCCCCTTTTTGCAATATTTTATAACAAATAAATGCAGATTGTTGCCATGGATACACAAAAAAGAAATTATATTTTACCATTTTATATACTGGAAATAAAATCTATGGAAGATTCTGATTACATACATATGCCCATATATGACACAAACAGTAAGCTTCATATTGCAAGAAAGCAATGAAAAGGGAATGGTAAAATTCATAAGGGCAAATTTTAGTATTTTTTCCTAACTGTTTATTGCTACCTTATGGCATACTTACCAAGCTCAGAATTGTATAATTTAAGACTTTTCATGCCACAAATCTATTGATATTTAGATTCAAAATCAACTTCTGAGTAAATTAAGTGTTTAACAATGACAATATGTGTCAATTTTATTGTTTACAGTCCTTAGCAACCAAAATTAGACATTTTGACACTAGGCTTTTATTTGTTCTCTATCGGCTTAACGCTTGCTTCTGATGGATTGGGCTGCATGTAGAAGCCCAAGTATTGAACGCGTTGGATTTTTTCTTGCGAATATATCATATTATTGTTTTTATCAAGATTTCATGTTCCATTTTGGCATATATTAGATGTATAGTTAAATCAGATGTAAGAAATTGATTCCCTATCACCAAGTTTTTTAATCAAGTCTTTGGTATGCAATAAGCATAAAGATTAACATTTTTATGCTTAAAATTGCTAAATTTTGTACAATGGTGCATCATCAGAGATCTTATTATGATATTCAACATTAAAAAACTGACAAAAGAGGTACAATTTTTAAGATTTGGCTAAAAATTGAGGTAGAGACAAGATTTTACACTTTGACTTGGCACCTTTCTTAAAATCAGTTTTTGTCGCGTTTCAGTGTCAACTGCTAACCTTCATAAAATATTCATTACTCAACCAATTTTCAAAAATAAAAGGCCAATTTACTCGTTTTAGCTAGCAGAACTCAGAAAATAAGTTAAAAGGGAGAATTTGAAAAAAATATTTACTATTAAGGTAGCAATACACAGTTAGGAGTTTAGTTTCGCATTATGGCCCCTGTGGATTTTTCAAAAAGGAAAGTTATTGTGAAATAAAATTCATTTTTAGACAGATGAGTGCTAATTTAGCCTTCAAAGGTGGTTTATAAGAGCATCAAGATTATTTTTTACATGTTTTATGGGCTGTTTTCTGTTTGACAGTCCGTATTTTCATAGCTAGACCGGCCATCGGTCCAGAAATTAATGTACTGTTTACAAACACTCTTTTTCTACACGAAGTTTTTGACGCAATTTTACAAAAAAATGAGATGAAAGACATATGATTTTCATTGGATTTGCTGAATGATATATGTACACAGTTTCAGAAAAGGTATTACTTCAGGCAATTGAAATTCTACTTTTAGTCAAATTTTGGGGAAATATGTGACATCTTTCCCCCCCTTTTTGCAATATTTTATAACAAATAAATGCAGATTGTTGCCATGGATACACAAAAAAGAAATTATATTTTACCATTTTATATACTGGAAATAAAATCTATGGAAGATTCTGATTACATACATATGCCCATATATGACACAAACAGTAAGCTTCATATTGCAAGAAAGCAATGAAAAGGGAATGGTAAAATTCATAAGGGCAAATTTTAGTATTTTTTCCTAACTGTTTATTGCTACCTTATGGCATACTTACCAAGCTCAGAATTGTATAATTTAAGACTTTTCATGCCACAAATCTATTGATATTTAGATTCAAAATCAACTTCTGAGTAAATTAAGTGTTTAACAATGACAATATGTGTCAATTTTATTGTTTACAGTCCTTAGCAACCAAAATTAGACATTTTGACACTAGGCTTTTATTTGTTCTCTATCGGCTTAACGCTTGCTTCTGATGGATTGGGCTGCATGTAGAAGCCCAAGTATTGAACGCGTTGGATTTTTTCTTGCGAATATATCATATTATTGTTTTTATCAAGATTTCATGTTCCATTTTGGCATATATTAGATGTATAGTTAAATCAGATGTAAGAAATTGATTCCCTATCACCAAGTTTTTTAATCAAGTCTTTGGTATGCAATAAGCATAAAGATTAACATTTTTATGCTTAAAATTGCTAAATTTTGTACAATGGTGCATCATCAGAGATCTTATTATGATATTCAACATTAAAAAACTGACAAAAGAGGTACAATTTTTAAGATTTGGCTAAAAATTGAGGTAGAGACAAGATTTTACACTTTGACTTGGCACCTTTCTTAAAATCAGTTTTTGTCGCGTTTCAGTGTCAACTGCTAACCTTCATAAAATATTCATTACTCAACCAATTTTCAAAAATAAAAGGCCAATTTACTCGTTTTAGCTAGCAGAACTCAGAAAATAAGTTAAAAGGGAGAATTTGAAAAAAATATTTACTATTAAGGCATACTTACCAAGCTCAGAATTGTATAATTTAAGACTTTTCATGCCACAAATCTATTGATATTTAGATTCAAAATCAACTTCTGAGTAAATTAAGTGTTTAACAATGACAATATGTGTCAATTTTATTGTTTACAGTCCTTAGCAACCAAAATTAGACATTTTGACACTAGGCTTTTATTTGTTCTCTATCGGCTTAACGCTTGCTTCTGATGGATTGGGCTGCATGTAGAAGCCCAAGTATTGAACGCGTTGGATTTTTTCTTGCGAATATATCATATTATTGTTTTTATCAAGATTTCATGTTCCATTTTGGCATATATTAGATGTATAGTTAAATCAGATGTAAGAAATTGATTCCCTATCACCAAGTTTTTTAATCAAGTCTTTGGTATGCAATAAGCATAAAGATTAACATTTTTATGCTTAAAATTGCTAAATTTTGTACAATGGTGCATCATCAGAGATCTTATTATGATATTCAACATTAAAAAACTGACAAAAGAGGTACAATTTTTAAGATTTGGCTAAAAATTGAGGTAGAGACAAGATTTTACACTTTGACTTGGCACCTTTCTTAAAATCAGTTTTTGTCGCGTTTCAGTGTCAACTGCTAACCTTCATAAAATATTCATTACTCAACCAATTTTCAAAAATAAAAGGCCAATTTACTCGTTTTAGCTAGCAGAACTCAGAAAATAAGTTAAAAGGGAGAATTTGAAAAAAATATTTACTATTAAGGTAGCAATACACAGTTAGGAGTTTAGTTTCGCATTATGGCCCCTGTGGATTTTTCAAAAAGGAAAGTTATTGTGAAATAAAATTCATTTTTAGACAGATGAGTGCTAATTTAGCCTTCAAAGGTGGTTTATAAGAGCATCAAGATTATTTTTTACATGTTTTATGGGCTGTTTTCTGTTTGACAGTCCGTATTTTCATAGCTAGACCGGCCATCGGTCCAGAAATTAATGTACTGTTTACAAACACTCTTTTTCTACACGAAGTTTTTGACGCAATTTTACAAAAAAATGAGATGAAAGACATATGATTTTCATTGGATTTGCTGAATGATATATGTACACAGTTTCAGAAAAGGTATTACTTCAGGCAATTGAAATTCTACTTTTAGTCAAATTTTGGGGAAATATGTGACATCTTTCCCCCCCTTTTTGCAATATTTTATAACAAATAAATGCAGATTGTTGCCATGGATACACAAAAAAGAAATTATATTTTACCATTTTATATACTGGAAATAAAATCTATGGAAGATTCTGATTACATACATATGCCCATATATGACACAAACAGTAAGCTTCATATTGCAAGAAAGCAATGAAAAGGGAATGGTAAAATTCATAAGGGCAAATTTTAGTATTTTTTCCTAACTGTTTATTGCTACCTTATGGCATACTTACCAAGCTCAGAATTGTATAATTTAAGACTTTTCATGCCACAAATCTATTGATATTTAGATTCAAAATCAACTTCTGAGTAAATTAAGTGTTTAACAATGACAATATGTGTCAATTTTATTGTTTACAGTCCTTAGCAACCAAAATTAGACATTTTGACACTAGGCTTTTATTTGTTCTCTATCGGCTTAACGCTTGCTTCTGATGGATTGGGCTGCATGTAGAAGCCCAAGTATTGAACGCGTTGGATTTTTTCTTGCGAATATATCATATTATTGTTTTTATCAAGATTTCATGTTCCATTTTGGCATATATTAGATGTATAGTTAAATCAGATGTAAGAAATTGATTCCCTATCACCAAGTTTTTTAATCAAGTCTTTGGTATGCAATAAGCATAAAGATTAACATTTTTATGCTTAAAATTGCTAAATTTTGTACAATGGTGCATCATCAGAGATCTTATTATGATATTCAACATTAAAAAACTGACAAAAGAGGTACAATTTTTAAGATTTGGCTAAAAATTGAGGTAGAGACAAGATTTTACACTTTGACTTGGCACCTTTCTTAAAATCAGTTTTTGTCGCGTTTCAGTGTCAACTGCTAACCTTCATAAAATATTCATTACTCAACCAATTTTCAAAAATAAAAGGCCAATTTACTCGTTTTAGCTAGCAGAACTCAGAAAATAAGTTAAAAGGGAGAATTTGAAAAAAATATTTACTATTAAGGTAGCAATACACAGTTAGGAGTTTAGTTTCGCATTATGGCCCCTGTGGATTTTTCAAAAAGGAAAGTTATTGTGAAATAAAATTCATTTTTAGACAGATGAGTGCTAATTTAGCCTTCAAAGGTGGTTTATAAGAGCATCAAGATTATTTTTTACATGTTTTATGGGCTGTTTTCTGTTTGACAGTCCGTATTTTCATAGCTAGACCGGCCATCGGTCCAGAAATTAATGTACTGTTTACAAACACTCTTTTTCTACACGAAGTTTTTGACGCAATTTTACAAAAAAATGAGATGAAAGACATATGATTTTCATTGGATTTGCTGAATGATATATGTACACAGTTTCAGAAAAGGTATTACTTCAGGCAATTGAAATTCTACTTTTAGTCAAATTTTGGGGAAATATGTGACATCTTTCCCCCCCTTTTTGCAATATTTTATAACAAATAAATGCAGATTGTTGCCATGGATACACAAAAAAGAAATTATATTTTACCATTTTATATACTGGAAATAAAATCTATGGAAGATTCTGATTACATACATATGCCCATATATGACACAAACAGTAAGCTTCATATTGCAAGAAAGCAATGAAAAGGGAATGGTAAAATTCATAAGGGCAAATTTTAGTATTTTTTCCTAACTGTTTATTGCTACCTTATGGCATACTTACCAAGCTCAGAATTGTATAATTTAAGACTTTTCATGCCACAAATCTATTGATATTTAGATTCAAAATCAACTTCTGAGTAAATTAAGTGTTTAACAATGACAATATGTGTCAATTTTATTGTTTACAGTCCTTAGCAACCAAAATTAGACATTTTGACACTAGGCTTTTATTTGTTCTCTATCGGCTTAACGCTTGCTTCTGATGGATTGGGCTGCATGTAGAAGCCCAAGTATTGAACGCGTTGGATTTTTTCTTGCGAATATATCATATTATTGTTTTTATCAAGATTTCATGTTCCATTTTGGCATATATTAGATGTATAGTTAAATCAGATGTAAGAAATTGATTCCCTATCACCAAGTTTTTTAATCAAGTCTTTGGTATGCAATAAGCATAAAGATTAACATTTTTATGCTTAAAATTGCTAAATTTTGTACAATGGTGCATCATCAGAGATCTTATTATGATATTCAACATTAAAAAACTGACAAAAGAGGTACAATTTTTAAGATTTGGCTAAAAATTGAGGTAGAGACAAGATTTTACACTTTGACTTGGCACCTTTCTTAAAATCAGTTTTTGTCGCGTTTCAGTGTCAACTGCTAACCTTCATAAAATATTCATTACTCAACCAATTTTCAAAAATAAAAGGCCAATTTACTCGTTTTAGCTAGCAGAACTCAGAAAATAAGTTAAAAGGGAGAATTTGAAAAAAATATTTACTATTAAGGTAGCAATACACAGTTAGGAGTTTAGTTTCGCATTATGGCCCCTGTGGATTTTTCAAAAAGGAAAGTTATTGTGAAATAAAATTCATTTTTAGACAGATGAGTGCTAATTTAGCCTTCAAAGGTGGTTTATAAGAGCATCAAGATTATTTTTTACATGTTTTATGGGCTGTTTTCTGTTTGACAGTCCGTATTTTCATAGCTAGACCGGCCATCGGTCCAGAAATTAATGTACTGTTTACAAACACTCTTTTTCTACACGAAGTTTTTGACGCAATTTTACAAAAAAATGAGATGAAAGACATATGATTTTCATTGGATTTGCTGAATGATATATGTACACAGTTTCAGAAAAGGTATTACTTCAGGCAATTGAAATTCTACTTTTAGTCAAATTTTGGGGAAATATGTGACATCTTTCCCCCCCTTTTTGCAATATTTTATAACAAATAAATGCAGATTGTTGCCATGGATACACAAAAAAGAAATTATATTTTACCATTTTATATACTGGAAATAAAATCTATGGAAGATTCTGATTACATACATATGCCCATATATGACACAAACAGTAAGCTTCATATTGCAAGAAAGCAATGAAAAGGGAATGGTAAAATTCATAAGGGCAAATTTTAGTATTTTTTCCTAACTGTTTATTGCTACCTTATGGCATACTTACCAAGCTCAGAATTGTATAATTTAAGACTTTTCATGCCACAAATCTATTGATATTTAGATTCAAAATCAACTTCTGAGTAAATTAAGTGTTTAACAATGACAATATGTGTCAATTTTATTGTTTACAGTCCTTAGCAACCAAAATTAGACATTTTGACACTAGGCTTTTATTTGTTCTCTATCGGCTTAACGCTTGCTTCTGATGGATTGGGCTGCATGTAGAAGCCCAAGTATTGAACGCGTTGGATTTTTTCTTGCGAATATATCATATTATTGTTTTTATCAAGATTTCATGTTCCATTTTGGCATATATTAGATGTATAGTTAAATCAGATGTAAGAAATTGATTCCCTATCACCAAGTTTTTTAATCAAGTCTTTGGTATGCAATAAGCATAAAGATTAACATTTTTATGCTTAAAATTGCTAAATTTTGTACAATGGTGCATCATCAGAGATCTTATTATGATATTCAACATTAAAAAACTGACAAAAGAGGTACAATTTTTAAGATTTGGCTAAAAATTGAGGTAGAGACAAGATTTTACACTTTGACTTGGCACCTTTCTTAAAATCAGTTTTTGTCGCGTTTCAGTGTCAACTGCTAACCTTCATAAAATATTCATTACTCAACCAATTTTCAAAAATAAAAGGCCAATTTACTCGTTTTAGCTAGCAGAACTCAGAAAATAAGTTAAAAGGGAGAATTTGAAAAAAATATTTACTATTAAGGTAGCAATACACAGTTAGGAGTTTAGTTTCGCATTATGGCCCCTGTGGATTTTTCAAAAGGAAAGTTATTGTGAAATAAAATTCATTTTTAGACAGATGAGTGCTAATTTAGCCTTCAAAGGTGGTTTATAAGAGCATCAAGATTATTTTTTACATGTTTTATGGGCTGTTTTCTGTTTGACAGTCCGTATTTTCATAGCTAGACCGGCCATCGGTCCAGAAATTAATGTACTGTTTACAAACACTCTTTTTCTACACGAAGTTTTTGACGCAATTTTACAAAAAAATGAGATGAAAGACATATGATTTTCATTGGATTTGCTGAATGATATATGTACACAGTTTCAGAAAAGGTATTACTTCAGGCAATTGAAATTCTACTTTTAGTCAAATTTTGGGGAAATATGTGACATCTTTCCCCCCCTTTTTGCAATATTTTATAACAAATAAATGCAGATTGTTGCCATGGATACACAAAAAAGAAATTATATTTTACCATTTTATATACTGGAAATAAAATCTATGGAAGATTCTGATTACATACATATGCCCATATATGACACAAACAGTAAGCTTCATATTGCAAGAAAGCAATGAAAAGGGAATGGTAAAATTCATAAGGGCAAATTTTAGTATTTTTTCCTAACTGTTTATTGCTACCTTATGGCATACTTACCAAGCTCAGAATTGTATAATTTAAGACTTTTCATGCCACAAATCTATTGATATTTAGATTCAAAATCAACTTCTGAGTAAATTAAGTGTTTAACAATGACAATATGTGTCAATTTTATTGTTTACAGTCCTTAGCAACCAAAATTAGACATTTTGACACTAGGCTTTTATTTGTTCTCTATCGGCTTAACGCTTGCTTCTGATGGATTGGGCTGCATGTAGAAGCCCAAGTATTGAACGCGTTGGATTTTTTCTTGCGAATATATCATATTATTGTTTTTATCAAGATTTCATGTTCCATTTTGGCATATATTAGATGTATAGTTAAATCAGATGTAAGAAATTGATTCCCTATCACCAAGTTTTTTAATCAAGTCTTTGGTATGCAATAAGCATAAAGATTAACATTTTTATGCTTAAAATTGCTAAATTTTGTACAATGGTGCATCATCAGAGATCTTATTATGATATTCAACATTAAAAAACTGACAAAAGAGGTACAATTTTTAAGATTTGGCTAAAAATTGAGGTAGAGACAAGATTTTACACTTTGACTTGGCACCTTTCTTAAAATCAGTTTTTGTCGCGTTTCAGTGTCAACTGCTAACCTTCATAAAATATTCATTACTCAACCAATTTTCAAAAATAAAAGGCCAATTTACTCGTTTTAGCTAGCAGAACTCAGAAAATAAGTTAAAAGGGAGAATTTGAAAAAAATATTTACTATTAAGGTAGCAATACACAGTTAGGAGTTTAGTTTCGCATTATGGCCCCTGTGGATTTTTCAAAAAGGAAAGTTATTGTGAAATAAAATTCATTTTTAGACAGATGAGTGCTAATTTAGCCTTCAAAGGTGGTTTATAAGAGCATCAAGATTATTTTTTACATGTTTTATGGGCTGTTTTCTGTTTGACAGTCCGTATTTTCATAGCTAGACCGGCCATCGGTCCAGAAATTAATGTACTGTTTACAAACACTCTTTTTCTACACGAAGTTTTTGACGCAATTTTACAAAAAAATGAGATGAAAGACA